>NC_064637.1:122193609-127703609 GCF_023864275.1 Schistocerca cancellata | reverse complement strand
TTTCCAATCTCCTGTTTAAGAAAGGCCGAACATCATGATGGAAGTGCGGTGGAGCGCCATCCTGTTGGAAGATGAAGTCGGCGCTGTCAGTCTCCAGTTGTGGCATGAGCCAATTTTCCAGCATGTCCAGATGCACGTGTCCTGTAACATTTTTTTCGCAGAAGAAAAAGGGGCCGTAAACTTTAAACCGTGAGATTGCACAAAACACCTTAACTTTTGGTGAATTGCGAATTTGCTGCACAAATGCGTGAGGATTCTCTATCACCCAGATTCGCACATTGTGTCTGTTCACTTCACCATTAAGAAAAAAATGTTGCTTCATCACTGAAAACAAGTTTCGCACTGAACGCATCCTCTTCCATGAGCTGTTGCAACCGCGCCTAAAATTCAAAGCGTTTGACTTTGTCATCGGGTGTCAGGGCTTGTAGCAATTGTAAACGGTAAAGCTTGTGCTTTAGCCTTTTCTGTAAGATTTTCCAAACCGTCGGCTGTGGTACGTTTAGCTCCCTGCTTGCTTTATTCGTCGACTTCCGCGGGCTACGCGTGAAACTTCCCCGCACGCGTTCAACCAGTTCTTCGCTCACTGAAGGCCGACCCGTTGATTTCCCCTTACAGAGGCATCCAGAAGCTTTAAACTGCACATACCATCGCCGAATGGAGTTAACAGTTGGTGGATCTTTGTTGAACTTCGTCCTGAAGTGTCGTTGCACTGTTATGACTGACTGATGTGAGTGCATTTCAAGCACGACATACGCTTTCTCGGCTCCTGTCGCCATTTTGTCTCACTGCGCTCTCGAGCGCTCTGGCGGCAGAAACCTGAAGTGCGGCTTCAGCCGAACAAAACTTTATGAGTTTTTCTACGTATCTGTTGTGTGTCATGACCATATGTCAATGAATGGAGCTACAGTGAATTTATGAAATCGCTTCAATCATTTGTAATAGCCCTGTATATACAACTACAGAAATCTGTAATTATTGATACATGTTCAATTACCCGAAAGTTCCTAAATGCAATATAGCATATACCGTACAGTTAAAAGGAAGTCACACTTGATCAAGGTCCGTGTCACTTTCCATTTTTGACCAGACATAACGTCTGAGAAAAGAAAGAAAGAAATAATAATAATATCTTCTTTGGACAGAAGACCACAAGAACAAGATGAAAGCTGTAGATTAATATGATGTCAGACTCTTCACATGGTGTGTTACTCCCACTGTAATCTGATCATGGCAAGATTTGCGATAAACCAGTCATCACCATGAAGTACCTAGAAGTAACTATATCGAGCGACCAAAAGTGAAAAGACCATGTAACAAAATTAAAGGAAAAGCATAAGTTGGGCTGACATTCATTGAAAGGTTGTTTAGATTAGATTAGATTTACTTTCATTCCAATTGATCTGTAGTGAGGTGGTCCTCCAGGATGTAGAACATGTCAGAAAAACGATAATACATGACACATACTTACAACTCTAACAAATAAGCTAATGTACCATTTCACAGGTCCCAAGTGGCATGGTCGTCGTTTTTTAATGAACGCTATATGAAAGAATCATTTTACAAATACTAATGCATTGAATTTAATTATTTATAAGGTAATAAACGTGTAATACAACTACTAAATACTTATTTACAGTGAACACATTACTGCACTGAACTGGTGCAGAAGTTAATTGTGTACACACACACACACACACACACACACACACACACACACACACACACACACCCATCCGCACATATACAGACACAAGCAAGTGTATACCTGTCCCTTTTTCCCCCCTAAGGTAAGTCTTTCCGCTCCCGGGATTGGAATGACTCCTTACCCTCTCCCTTAAAACCCACATCCTTTCGTCTTTCCCTCTCCTTCCCTCTTTCCTGATGAAGCAACCATGGGTTACGAAAGCTTGAAATTTGTGTGTGTGTTTGTGTTTGTTATTGTCTCTATCAACATACCAATGCTTTCGTTTGGGAAGTTACAGCATCTTTGTTTTTAGACATATTTTTCTCATGTGGAATGTTTCCCTCTATTATAGTATTTATTTTTTTTATCTGATATGACTATCTTTTCCTTGTAATATATTTGCTTTGATGTCCATGTTACAGCCTTTAATATTTTGCAGTATTTCCTGTAATGTGCTATAGCATCAACATCGGAACTGTTTCGGATTGACAGATACAGTTTTCTTTTTTGTTTTACAAGATACCGCTATTCCTTGAGTAGTCCACGGCTTCTTTGTAGACTTTGCTCTAACCTTGGTAACTTTTGGGGGAAAACAGTGTTCGAATAAGGTAAGCACTTTATTAGCAAAAGTGTTATATTTTTCATTCATGCCATGAGCACTGTAAACATCAGTCCACTGAATGTCTCTGAGGAGTGTCCTAAAATAAACAATATTTGGCTTATTGATTACCCTCTTGAGCTCAGATTTAACAGATTTTATATCCTGTTCAGTGTTAACATTTAACAAAAGGAACTGCATGTCTTGATCAGAGATGCCATTGACTATTGGTTTTGTAATGTAATTTTGTTCATTGGACTATTCTATAAAGATATTATCAGTGGCAGTTTGTGAGCAATTGGCTACTGTAGTGGGGAACTTTACAGTGGGGATCAAGTTGGATGATAGTGTTACTAACTCAAATAACTTCTTATTGGGAGATTCTTTAAGGAAATCTACATTGAAATCAGCAGCAACCACTATTTCTTTGTTTTTGGTTGTTAAATGGGCCAGTACAGCTTCAAGGTGGTTTACGAACAGATTAAAGTTACCTTCAGGTGCTCGATATACACTTAATATTATGAAGGATTTTTTGTGAAATTCTACTTCTGTTGCACATGCTTCCATATGCTGTTCTAGGTAAAATTTATGAATGTCTATGTTCTTAAATTTATGACAGTTCCTGATGAATGTGGCAACTCATCCTCCATTTCTGATCTACAAAAGTGAGACGCTAACCTAAACCTTGTAACTCTTAAAAGTTCTATACCAGTGGTCACATGATGTTCAGAGAGGCAGATTATGTCAGCTGGGTTTGAAGACTAGTTCATCTATTCAGAATTCATTAATTTTATTTCTCAGTCCTCTAATATTTTGATGCACTAAAGATAGCTGACATTTCACACTGACTGAGTTAAAACTGGGTAGAGTTAAAATATCTGCTGACTGTTGTAAATTCTTAACCAATAGCTGTTTATGCTGATGTAGTAAGCTAGAATTACGTTTTTTTTTTTTTTTTTTTCCTTTCTCAAACTGAAGGTTTGTCTCAGTCCTAACCTCTCTTAAAATTTGGTTTCTTTCTGTCCTCACTGCCCTAAAAAAGGGTCTTTTCTGAACCCTATAATCACTGGTATTTTATCACTCATGACAGTGCCTCCCCACTTTAACTTCCCTACTATTTTCCCAGCCAGTTTACCCTTCCCCTTCCTGTTGAGGTGAAGGCCATGCCTAGTATAATCCCACCTATTGAGAAAATCAACAGGAACCACACCAATGTGTGACCCTGCACCCAACATAAGCAGCCATTCCAACTCCAAATTAACTCTCTTGGCAGAAGAGTTCAAATGAGGTCGGTCATGGCGCCCAAGAACAGATACAAACTCTAGTATGCTTCATTGCTGATGCAATCTTTGCCAGGTCACACTCTATATTGTATCAAAGATCTCTGTCAATACTGTTACCTGCCCCACCCACTATAACCACGGTGTCTTCCTTAGTGAAATGCTTCTGTCGCACTATGCGGAGGAAGGCATGACAGGTAAAAACCGAGGGGCCCGCAATTACTAGTTTCTCAAAAGGTCCATCCATCTTATCTGGGGAGTCACAAAATTGGGAACTGCACTGTGGGCACGAACAGTGTCTGTTATCTTTTGTGGTGTACTGGCTGATCTCTTGAGAAACCAGGTGAATGACTGGCAGGCCTGAGAGCCTCATCCTGAGCCATGTGTTAAGCTATGGAACATATTATCTGGCTCAGGCACCATTAGCTATTTGAGAGTTCAATATGTCGCACGCAACACTTGGGCACCAACTTGAAGTATTGCTTTGGGGAGAAGAGCATTGTCTGCCACTGGAAGACATTTTTGTGAGACTCATTGGCACCAGGCTAGTGTGGAAACCTCGTCTCCAGGGGACACCACCGTGACAAAGCACTGTCTGTGAAGCTGAGGGCTATGCTGAAGGTAGAGGACCTCCTGCCAGAAAGGTCTTAGCTGATGGATCAGACTGTGTGTCCCACAACATCCTGTCTTCCTTATCCACTCCTAGTCTGTATCCAATTCCCTTTCCCAACCCAAAGTGTGATGCGATCTATGCCGAGGGGTGCATGGCACACGGGAGGATGTTTCGCAAATGGAGTCTCAGGGATACCGGGCGACCTCTCTGAGTAACTAGCCTTACACTGCACAGGGTTTTCGTGGTGCGGACCGGATAGGTCCCCAAATCTCGTGGGACCAAGATGGACACAACAAGAGAAAATAAATTAAAACAAACTGAGGGACAAACCGAGACCTCGGACACCCAAACATTGGGGTCAGGACCAATGGAATGCACTCCCACTACTGAATCAGGGTCTAGACCTGTGCCAGAAGTGGGAACTGTAACTGAGAAGTTGGACCGCAACAAGTTTAAAGCCTTGTCTGGGGCCCAGAGGAGGAAACTCCTCAGGGAACAGAGATCAAAGGAAGGGAAAGAATGGCTTCCCAAACATAAGCGGAGGGAATTAAAAGGGCTTGAGCCCAAGACCCCCAATAAAAAACTGTCTCAGGTTGAAGGGGACACGCAGACCTCACAACGTCGAACACAGGTAGCCAGAGGATAATGGAGGAATCCAAGACTCCCTCCTCCCTGGATAAGTGAGCCCAGAAAAAGCCAAGGCAAGAAATAGGGAAACAGACCTATAGTACTGCAGTCTGTTTTTAAGATGGCAGTTATCCAGGAAGGCTATCCACTGGTAGCCGTCACTTCGCAGCAGGAGGAACTCGTACAGACGGCCCTCTTTGGAAGCTGGACACTGGTCCAGGGCCCAACTTCAGGAGAGTCTATCTAGATGGCATGCCCTCACTTTTGTCTGCGAGGGGGTGCACACGGTGGCATGGCCTAAGGACAAGGTGCCCATGATATCCCCATGGAAGGATGCGAAGGTGCTGGTCCAGATGGCAGCGGAGCTTCTTAAGATCGCAAAGGTATCAATATGGGTACCAAAGATCCTTAAGAATGTCTCTCCAAAGACTGTTAGAGAAAATAGGGGTCCAGAACCCAAAAGTCTCGACAGAGGACTGTGGAGAGTAATCTACCAGGAGGCTGTACTGGAAGGACAAACCCTCGTTGTGGAGGTCAGAGAGAAGTCCCTGAAGTTAGTGCGAGAGCAAGACCTGAAATTGTTTTTAGGGTTCTTGCAGGTCACCGACAGGGTAATCAGACCTCAAAGGCAATGATGGCTACAAGACGGAGATTGGAGGTGCTGCAGATTAAGCTGCAGCACATTAAAGGAACAACTGCTGCCCTGAGCCCCTACCTGGGGAGACAGGAAGTGGACATGCCCCTGATACAAAAACCCTACTTATATAAAGGGGCATATCGTGCCTCGGTGGCACTGGAGGTAAGCTGATTTATGCTAGAAATCTGAGAAACTCCAGAACATGCATCTGTGTGAGAAATGGGATTTCTTTCATGTCAGTGATGGATCCTTATGAAGATAGAGGAGACTGACAGAAGCTTGCCATCGGCAAGGCGACCAACTGTTGGATGGATGTGATGCCGATGCCCACAACCTAGTTTGGGGCAGCAAGGACACGAACAGTAGAGGTGAGTACCTTCTTGAATTTCTCTTGTCTAACAACTTGGAGGTCCTGAGTAGGGGCAATGAACCTACATTCAGGAATAGCAGAAGGGAAGAAGTAATTGACGTAACCTCTGGGTCCATGATCATGGGCAGCTATGTCAAACAATGGCGTGTGGCTTTAGAGGCATCCTCATCGGACCACATGTACATTAAATTAAAGATTGAAATGGGAATCTCACAGACCACACCCTATAGGAATCCCAGGAAAACAGACTGGGTGACACACAGGAGGGACCATGACTTAAGCGTATCAGAAATTAAAACCTTTATAAGGAATCCAGTAGAGTTTGAGGAAGCAGCAGAGGCTGTTACCTCTGCCAAAGTGACCTCATACCATGACAACTGCACAGTCACCAAGAAGTGCACAAACAGGAGTGTGCCTTGGTGGAACAATGACTTGGAAACACGAAGAAAACAGGTACGAAGACTGTTTAACCTTGCAAGACGTAAAGGACAATGGGCAAAATGTGTGAGGCCCTTGCCAACTACAACCTTGCAATTAGACAAGCAAAGGAGGCATCCTGGAAGGCATTCTGTGAAGAAGTGGAGAGCATGGCTGCTCAAACCAGACTTCACAGGATCCTCACTAGAGTACCAATTAATCCAGGAGGTACATTGAGGAAGGAGGATGGGAATATACAAAGATGCTGGAACTGCTGCTCGAAACTGACTTTCCTCAGTATGCTGTGGCAGATAACACAGACCAGAATGTGATCCCGAAGAGACAGTGGTTCTCAGGCACTCGAAGAGATGGCTGGGAATTGGCCAAGGAGTGTGTCGACTTCAATAAAATCCAATGGTCAATGGGAACATTCCAACTGTTCAAGTCACCTGGCCCAGATGGAATCTTTCCAGCTCTCCTGCAACAGGCAGGAGATAATCTCATAAGAGTCCTATGCAGGTTATTGAGAGTTAGCCTAGCACTAGGAATCATTCCCAATGCCTGGTGGGCAGTGAAGGTTGTCTTCATTCCAAAGCCAGGGAAAATTGATCATTACCAAGGCCAGTGATATGAGACCAATAAGTCTGCCCTCCTTCATTCTTAAAACATTAGAAAAACTGGTTAATGTATATTTTGGGGAGAGGAGGCTAATTAGGGCTCCCTCTACATTGAAACCAACACGCATATCAACCAGGCAAATCACGTGAGACAGCTCTCTGTCAACTCATTGGGAGGGTGGAGAAAGCACTTAAATTTCAAGAAATAGCCTTCTGCATCTTCCTGAACATCGAGGGGGGGGGGGGGCGGCTTCAGTAACACAACCTTAGATGCCATGGTAAGAGCAGCAGAGATGCATGACGTACGGACCACTATATGTAAGTGGACTAGGGCCATGGTTACTGGGAGGAAGGTAGAGGCTACCATGATGAATGAAAAGATGGTAATTAACACCACTAGAGGTTGTCCACAAGTAGTAGTTCTGTCCCCTTTATTGTGGAATCTAGCAATGAACGAACTCATTGAGGAACTAAATTCCAGACAGTGATATTGCCAAGGATATGCAGATGACCTTGTCATAGTAATACTTGGCAAATTTACTGACAAAGTTAGAAATGTGGCACAAGGTGCAGCATTGAACATTATGCAAGACTGGTGCATTAAACAGGATCTAAGGGTTAATTATAAGAGGACTATTGTTGTGCCATTCACGAAGAGGCATATCCAACACTCAAGTTGGAATCTAAAGCTCTTCAATGAAACTCTGCCTGTGAAGGGGATAGTGAAATATCTAGGGGTAACCCCTCACATTAACAGCATCTGCTTCAAGGTGAAAGATACTCTAGTGAGTACCAGAAGGGCTTGTGGCAAAAACTGGGGCCTAAGCCCCAGAGGTATCCACTGAATACACACTATGGTGGTTAGACCTAGGACTTCATATGGGACAGTAGTGTGGTGGAAGAAGGTAGAACAGCAGATTGCAGCTAAGGGGCTTGCTAAGATGCAGAGACTGGCCTGCTTAGCCATAACAGGCGGAATTAGCAGTACACCAACCACTGGGATGGAAGCTATGCTGAACATGCCTCCACTACACCTTTGGGTCAAGATGGAGGCAGCAACTGGGGCATAGAATTAAAACTGGTAAAAACTGAAGCTCATCAGGATACCCAGAATCACACATTAAGATAGTGAGTGTGGTATATGTAGGAATGGCTGGGGAAATGATGGCCGACTATATAACAACTCCCAACTGCATCAACAAGTCTTGCAATATAATAATTGGAAGCAGGGAGCAGTGGGAAAAAGCAGTTTGACACCATACGGGGGACATTGTTTGGTTTACTGATGAGTCGAAATCAGACCAAGGTTGTGTGGCAGGAGTGTACGGGTATCAGCCAAGACTGTATGTCATCATCTCTCTAAGAAAATTGGGCTTGGTATTCCCAAGATGAAATTACTGCAATAAGGGCATGTGTGGTGGAGAATATGCATAGGTGCTACAGGTACCGTAGCATCTACATCTATTCAGACAGCCAAGCAGCACTGAAATTGGCAGCTCCTGCAACGAGATCTAAAACTGTTGCAGAATGCCACAAGGCTCTGGTGGAGCTAGGGGGAAGCAGTAGGGTAAACCTAGTGTGGGTCCCTGGATCTGTGACAGTGAACAAGCCAACAGTTTGGCCAGGATAGGGGCAACGACTCCATTTATTGGATCAGAACCTGTCCTGACAATCACAAAGGGCTATGATCAAACTAGAACTACGGGGCTGGCTTGGGAAACAGTATGTAGAATACTGGACCCAGGTCTATAAACAAAAACATGGCAAGGTAATGATGCCTAAACAATGTTTTAAAAGAAGCTCTGTAATCCTGGGATTGAACAGGAAAGAGATTCAACTCATGACTGGACTAATGACCCGTCATGGGAATTTCAAAAGACACCTACATACAACGGGTATAATGGAAGAAGACCCTTAAATATAGGATCTGTGATGAGGGTAAAGAAACTGCATCACACCTAATCTGCGAATGCATGGCATTGGAGAGCAAGAGATACAGAATTTTCAGGACAACTAGACCTGCAGAAATTGTGTCTAACAAAAAACTGGTAAAGGGACTCCTTGCACTATTTAAGGGCATTGGTTGGCTTTACTAGATATACAGGGAGTGATACTACACAATAAACTCTGTTTCGGTGCAGGCAGTGGCGGGTTAGACCAAAGCTGTTTTAGCTTCCCTGTAAAAATCAAATCAGTGTGGGACCAACTGTCAGTCTAGTGGAGAGGAATCTCTAGTAGCTGTAGATGTGGGAAGTATGCAGCAGACCTCAGCAGTTATGGTGGCTAGGACAGTTGCAAAGTCTAAGAGAAAGAAGAAGGTTCTGCTGTTAGGTAGTTTCATGGTAGAGGTGTAGGCCAGCAGTTGCAGGAAGTTTTGGGAAGTGAGTACCAGGTCACCAGCATTGTGAAGTCTAATGCAGGATTGGCTAAGGTGACTGTTAACATTGGGGGGGGGGGGGCTATGTAGGGGTTTTACTAAAGAGGATCAGGTAGTGATTGTGGGTGGGGCTGGTAATAGTATTGATAGGGATGGGGAGTATGACATAGATGGTGACCTGGAAAAGAGAGCCACTCAGACTGGCAACACGAATGTGCATTTCGTGGAACTGTTTCAGCATCACGATCGGCCTCATCTTAATACAGCCGTCAGGCGTAATAACATGATACTTGGGGGTGCGCTGATGACAGAAGGCATGGGTCACATGCACCTCAACAGGTATGGGAAGGGGAGGTTGGCAAAGCTTATAGGTGACAGAATAGGTGGAGTTGGTGGGATCACTCATGGGAAAATTCCTGCAGTAGTGGGTGTTAGAGCTGCACCTTTTTTAGATTGAAGTCAGCTGATAGGTATTCCTGCTTAAGGGAAGTATCTTTAACAAGGAAACCACTTTTGACAAAGCTTAGGTATCTGAGTAATGAGGGAATTAGTATATTTCATCAAAATACACAAGGTATTAGAGATAAAGTTAGTGAACTGCTTATGCACATTGACTCTGAAATTATTGGTGTATCTGAACACTTCTTAAATAAGGAGATAATTCAGAGGCTTCCTTTACCGGGATACGGGTTGGCTGGCAGCTTTTCTGGGAGCTCTTTGCGGTGTGGGGAGTAGCCATGTATGTGAAAAATGGTATCCCATTTGAGTCAATTGATGTTTCAAAATACTGCACTGAAAAGGTGTTTGAATGTTGTGCAGGTGTGGTAAAATTTAGTGGCGCTAAACTTCTTACTGTTGTTATTTATAGATCACCAGACTCAGATTTCACAACATTTTTGCTAAAGCTAGAGGAATAGTGAATAGTGTTTTATTTGTCTCATAACATACAATTTCTAATCATATGATTAGTGTACAGGAGACACGTCAAAAAATGGATAACACAACTTAGGCCTAATTGGTACAAAGAATTTTAACATTAATATAAACTTGTATTTTTCTTTCCTCCCTTTTGTGAAGGACAGCTACATTTACACACAAGACTATATGTAAATTTATCCTGCTCAAATGTTCAGTTCATCCTTCATGAACTCCTCAACAGTGTAGTAGCAGCGTTTGACAAGTATATCATATAGCTTTGTTTTCAGTGTCTCTAGATTCATTCTCAGAACATTCTTTCCTTTTAGCTTGTTATGAATTATCATTGCCATATACTGAGGAGACTGCGCATATAGGTTTAACCGATGAGTGGGAAGCATAAAATTGTCTTTGTTTCTTGTGTTATATGAGTGATTGAAACAGTTTTTCTCGAATAACTCTAAATTGCTATGTAGAAAGATGATAATATCATAGATGTATAAGGAGGGAACTGTTAATAACTGTTGTTTTTCAAATAGTGGGAGACATGATGTCCTTGGATGGGCGGTACACATGTTCCTTATTATTCTTTTCTGTAGCTTTAGTATGCGCAATATATTGCTTGAATTTCGCCAAAAAATAATACCATACCTTACAACTGATTGAAAGTAGCTGTGGTATGCAATTTTCCTTGTATTCATGTCTGTTGCACCAGCTAATATTTGCATAGCAAATGCAAAGCTACATAATTTGTTTAACAGGTAGTCAACATGTTTATTCCAATTTAAATTTTTATCTAGGTTTAACCCTAAAATCTTTACAGAATCTACTTCCTCTATATCCTGATTTTTATGAGTTATTTTAATTTCTTGGGGCTTTGACTGGTTTTTTCTGAACTGGACCATGTGGGTTTTGGGGATGTTCAATCTTAATCCATTCAGTTGGAACCATGTTTCTAGTTTGTTCATTGTGTTTATTATGTAGAGAGGGATGCTTTCTGGCTCCTGGTTTTCAATTAATACAGATGTGTCATCTGCAAATAAAATCGATGGAGCATTTATATTGTTCGGTAAATCATTAACATAGAACAACAACAAAATAGGTCCTAGAATCGAGCCTTGAGGGACACCGTGGGCTACTGTTTTCCATTTTGGAGGATCTTTGTTCACTTTATAGGAAATACAAAAAGTTAGTTATATGTGGTGACTTCAATATTAATTGTATAAGTGATTGTGCAAGGAAGAGGATGCTGGTAGACCTCCTTAATTCATATAATCTTATGCAAACCGTATTCTTTCCAACGAGAGTGCAAGGGAGCAGTAGAACAACCATAGACAATATTTTTGTTCATTCCTGATTACTAGAAGGGCATTCTGTTAGCAAAAAGGTGAATGGCCTTTCAGATCATGATGCACAAATTTTAACTCTAAAAGATTTTTGTGCTGCAACACATGTTAAATATATTACCAACTTTTTAGGAAAGCTGATCCAGTTGCTGTAGAGACTTTTGTAAACCTTATCAAAGAACAAGAGTGGTAAGATGTTTATAGTGCTGATACAGTAGACGATAAATATAATGCTTTCCTCAAGACTTTTCTCGTGCTCTTTGAAAGTTGCTTTCTGTTAGAACGTTCAAAACAGGGTACTAGCACAAACAGGCAGCCTGGGTGGCTGACTAAAGGGATAGGATTATCTTGTAGAACAAAGAGGCAATTATATCAAAACGTTAGAAACAGTCACAACCTAAATGCAGCAGCCCATTACAAACAGTATTGTAAGGTGCTTAAAAAAGTTATTAGGAAGGCAAAAAGTATGTGGTATGCAGATAGAATAGCTAAGTCTCAGGATAAAATTAAAACCATATGGTCAGTCGTAAAGGAAATGGCTGGTCTGCAGAGACAGTTCGAGGATATAGAATCAGTGCGTATTGGGAATGTCCGTGTTACTGATAAGTTGCGTATATGTACAGTATTTAATAATCAATTTCTGAATATAGCAGGTGAACTAAATAGAAACCTAGTCCCAACAGGGAATCATACGAGGTGCATTAAAGTTCTAAGGCCTCCGATTTTTTTCTCCAGACTGGAAAGAGATAGAAACATGCGCATTATTTTAAAATGAGGCCGCGTTCATTGTCAATACGTCTCAGAGATGGCAGCACCGTACGGCAGATGGAATTTTACCGCCAGTGGCGAGAATGAGAACTGTTTTAAATACTTAAAATGGCGACGTTTTCCTTACTTGAACAGCATGAAATCATTCGTTTTCTGAATTTGCGTGGTGTGAAACCAATTGAAATTCATCGACAGTTGAAGGAGACATGTGGTGATGGAGTTATGGATGTGTCGAAAGTGCGTTCGTGAGTGTGACAGTTTAATGAAGGCAGAACATCGTGTGACAACAAACTGAAACAACCTCGGGCTCGCACAAGCCGGTCTGACAACATGATCGAGAAAGTGGAGAGAATTGTTTTGGGGGATCGCCGAATGACTGTTGAACAGATCGCCTCCAGAGTTGGCATTTCTGTGGGTTCTGTGCACACAATCCTGCATGACTACCTGAAAATGCGAAAAGTGTCATCCAGGTGGGTGCCACGAATGCTGACAGACAACCACATGGCTGCCCGTGTGGCATGTTGCCAAGCAATGTTGACGCGCAACGACAGCATGAATGGGACTTTCTTTTCGTCGGTTGTGACAATGGATGAGACGTGGATGCCATTTTTCAATCCAGAAACAAAGCACCAGTCGGCTCAATGGAAGCACACAGATTCACCGCCACCAAAAAAATTTCGGGTAACCGCCAGTGCTGAAAAAATGATGGTGTCCATGTTCTGGGACAGCGAAGGCGTAATCCTTACCTGTTGCATTCCAAAGGACACTACGGTAACAGGTGCATCCTACGAAAATGTTTTGAAGAACAAATTCCTTCCTGCACTGCAACAAAAACGTCCGGGAAGGGCTGTGCGTGTGCTGTTTCACCAAGACAATGCACCCGCACATCGAGCTAATGTTACGCAACAGTTTCTTCGTGATAACAACTTTGAAGTGATTCCTCGTGCTCCCTACTCACCTGACGTGGCTCCTAGTGACTTTTGGCTTTTTCCAACAATGAAAGACACTCTCCGTGGCCGCACATTCACCAGCCGTGCTGCTATTGCCTCAGCGATTTTCCAGTGGTCAAAACAGACTCCTAAAGAAGCCTTCGTCGCTGCCATGGAATCATGGCATCAGCGTTGTGAAAAATGTGTACGTCTGCAGGGCGATTACATCGAGAAGTAATGCCAGTTTCATCGATTTCGGGTGAGTAGTTAATTAGAAAAAAAATCGGAGGCCTTAGAACTTGAATGCACCTCGTATAGCGCTCGTAAAAAAAAAAGTGTTCAGAGACTGTTACCTGAAATGCTCCTCCATGATACTGACAAGAGGGAGAGTGAGTTAATAATTAAATCACCAAAGA
This sequence comes from Schistocerca cancellata, assembly GCF_023864275.1. Lineage (NCBI taxonomy): Eukaryota > Metazoa > Arthropoda > Insecta > Orthoptera > Acrididae > Schistocerca > Schistocerca cancellata. Next base: position 127,690,015 of record NC_064637.1, on the reverse strand, counting down.
CCAAGAACTCTCATGGATATGACAGGGTATCTAGCAGAATACTGAAGTATTGTTCCATGTATGTTAGCCCAGTACTTAGCCATATCTGTAACTTTTCCTTTAGGAGTGGTCGGTTTCCTGACCGATTAAAGTACTCGGTAGTGAAGCCACTTTATAAAAAGGGAGACAGGGATAATGTTGACAATTATAGACCTGTTTCTATGCCATCGGTGTTTGCTTAAGTTATCGAGAGGGTTGTATATACAAGGTTACTGGAGCATTTAAATTCACATAATTTGCTGTCAAATGTACAGTTTGGTTTTAGAAATGGCTTAACAACTGAAAATGCTGTAGTCTCTTTTCTCTGGGAGGTTTTGGACAGATTAAATAAAAGGTTGCGAACGTTAGGTGCTTTCTTTGATTTAACGAAGACTTTTGATTGTGTTGACCACAAAATATTACTGCAGAAGTTGGACCATTATGGAGTAAGGGGAGTAGCTTACAATTGGTTCGCCTCTTACTTTAAGAACAGAAAGCAGAAGGTAATTCTCTGCAATATTGAGAGTGGTAGTGATGTTCAGTCCCAATGGGGCACTGTTAAATGGGGTGTTCCCCAAGGGTCGGTGCTGGGGCCACTGCTGTTTCTTTATTTATATAAATGATATGCATTCTAGTATTACAGGTGATTCAAAAATATTTCTGTTTGCTGATGACACCAGCTTGGTAGTGAAGGATTTTGTGTGTAATATTGAAACATTATCAAATAATGTAGTTCATGAAATAAGTTTGTGGCTTGTGGAAAATAATTTGATGCTAAATCACAGTAAGACTCAGTTTTTACAGTTTCTAACTCACAATTCAACAAGAACTGATATTTTAATCAGACAGAATGGGCATATTATAAGGGAGACAGAACAGTTCAAGTTCCTAGGCGTTCGGATAGATAGTAAGCTGCTGTGAAAAGCCCATGTTCAGGATCTTGTTCAAAAACTAAATGCCGCTTTATTTACCATTAGAACAGTATCTGAAATAAGTGACATTTCAACATGAAAAGTAGTCTACTTCGCATATTTTCATACGCTTATGTCATATGGTATTATTTTTTGGGGTGATTCTTCTGATTCATAAAGGGTATTTTTGGCTCAAAAACGGGCTGTTCGAGCTATGTGTGGTGTAAGTTCGAAAACCTCTTGTCGACCCCTATTCAATAGTCGGAATTTTGACGTTGCCCTCACAGTATATATTTTCTTTAATGTCGTTTGTTGTTAGCAATATTAGCTTATTCCCAAGAGTTAGCAGCTTTCACTCAGTTAATACTAGGCAGAAATCAAATCTGCATGTGGAATGCACTTCCTTGACTCTTGTGCAGAAAGGAGTGCAGTATTCTGCTGCATCCATTTTCAATAAGTTACCACAAGAACTAAAAAATCTTAGCAGTAACCCAAACACTTTTCAGTCTAAACTGAAATTTCCTCATGGCTCACTCCTTCTATTCTGTCGAGGAGCTCCTGGAAGAGCTAAAAAATTAAGCAAATTCCAGTGTTACATTCTTGATTCTCTTTATTTAAACTAACAACTTGTCGCCTGAATATGTTTCTTATATTTCATTTTATCTGTTTCTACAATCGTGTTATAATTTCATGTATTGATTCGTTCCATGACCATGGAGACTTCTCCTTAATGTGGTCCCACGGAACAATAAATAAATAAATAAAATAAATAAAAACCTAAAGCCTGCCTAAATGTTTCTGATACAGAACGATGGCTGCAGAAAAGTTTTGCAGTGCAGTAGGAGAACCGCTGTTGTCAGAACACATTGTGTGGGTGTACATAGTTTTTGGCGGCAAGCTTCCCTATAGTAAAAATGCTTGTATGCCATGACTAAGAGGGAGTTCTGATGCTCTGTTTTGCCATTGCCGAAATTTATGCATGCTGCTCAATGATTGTAGATCATAATTTTTTGTGGATACATCCTGTGGAGCAACGATATGGAGAATGGAAACAGAGGAGGATTTTTCTTGGCATTTGGCCAAGGTCCCATAAAGAGTACAGTTTTGGTTGTTGTCTGGCACCAGCTGGGATTCTGCACTCAACTTGGTGTAAGGGTGCAATGATTGCGGATTTAGCAGTTACACATATATGAGCAAACTCCTTATCATCCATTCAACAGTACATTGGTGACAGTATCTGCTGCCCGTGCCTATTAGAGCAGGTTTTTATGAGTTGAGTCTTCACTGTACTGAGGTCAGCTAACTTGCAGCTAATGTACCTCATATTGAATTGCCAACTAAAAGTTCACAAGCTGTATCAATTAAACATATAACTGCTATGTAGCATTTACAGTGTGATTATTTTGTAGGAGGCTCTATGTCAACTTTTCACCCTCTTCCCATTTAATAACCTTGTCAACCGTTGATATCATCTGTAACTATGAATTTTGATTCGTCTTTTTTTAAAATCATTTTGACAAATGTTTTATTTCTGTATTTTGATATGTTTTGTATTATAATAAAACAAGTCTGAGAACAATTATTCACTTCAGTATCTAGTTCTTCTTGATCATTTACAAATTTATTAATTTTCTTGTGGCTTTAGGAGATGTTAAAACAGAAATCTTACACTAAAAAGTGAACTTAGGGTCAGTGCTAGGGGCCAACAGTTTGATTGTTAGCATTGTGAAGTTCATTGCACAAGTATTAGTGTTGAGCCTTAAGGGTTGTTCTGATGAAAGGAATAGTTTCTGAGTCAGGTATTCTAGTAACATAAATGGAACTTTACCTCTTACTACTTTCAAACCATTTTGTGGATTTTGTAAGTATCTTAAAGTATTTTGTAAAATTTCAAAACAGTGGCTACAAAGTGGCCTCTAAAACGAAAGAAAATGCAGGAAAATATGACTAAAAGTTGAACAAAAAACATTCAACTAGATCAGAAGAATTAAATGCTGCTTCACTGATGAGGGTTGTAATATTTTACAGTAATGTCTATAGAGGACTGATATGTGGCACACAGAAAAATGCAATAATCAATGGTTTCAACTCCAGATGATGATGGTGGATACAGCTATTGAAAGTTCCAGTGTTTTATTCGAAATGACTTGACTTGTGAACTGAGAAGATTTTGTTGAAGGATGCCACCACGAAAGACTTGGAAAATGAGTTAACACTAGCTTTGAGGTTTTGCTGTTTTTCTAGTTAAGGTACAGATTAAAACTGTGTGCCGCACCGAGACTCGAACTCGGGACCTTTGCCTTTCGCGGGCAAATGCTCTACCATCTGAGCTACACGATTTTAATCTCCCAGGAAGTTTCATATCAGTGCACACTCCGCTGCAGAGTGAAAATCTCATTCTGGAAACATCCCCCAGGCTGTGGCTAAGCCATGTCTCCGCAGTAGCCTTTCTATCAGGAGTGCTAGTTTTGCATGGTTCGCAGGAGAGCTTCTGTAAAGTTTGGAAGGTAGGAGATGAGATACTGGCAGAAGTGAAGCTGTGAGGACGGGGCGTGAGTCGTGCTTGGGTAGCTCAGATGGTAGAGCACTTGCCCACGAAAGGCAAAGGTCCAGAGTTCGAGTCTCGGTCCAGAACACAGTTTTAATCTGCCAGGAAATTTCATATTAGCACACACTCCACTGCAGAGTGAAAATCTCATTCTGGAAGCAGTCCAGGCTTCTTTTCTTTTCACATGCCACTTTTTTTGTTTGGTTTCAACTTTTATATTCATTTACAATTTATTTTATGTGCAATTGTTTTGTGTGTGTGTGTGTGTGTGTGTGTGTGTGTGTGTGTGTGTGTGTGTGTGTGTGTGTGTGTGTGAGGGGGGGAGGGCTAGACAGGATTGTATGGAGGATGATCAATTACAGTGAACCCAATGTGTCAGATTATTGCATATTTCCCACATTACTTATGGCAGTTATCACAGTGCACAGCTTTCCTTCTGTGTATTTCAGTTGGAGACATGTTTTCAGCAGTCAGAAACTCAATTGTAGCATAATATTTGTCATGCTCCAATGTGGTTATGACAATTAGGAGCCCTCTAGTGGCAAATGGTTGCAACTTGTCATTGGTGTGGGAAGGCTGACAAAGTAATATGTATGACGCTAATACCTCAAATGGTATTGAGAACACAATAAAAAATTTGGAGGCATTACTTTTCAGTATGCTCTCGTAACATCACTGCATATGCCAGAATATTCTAGAACATTAAATTTGATTAATTATAACAATTTTTTGATTAAAGTGTAAATTACAACAAATGTATACACTTTGCAATCGATTGTTTCAACATGTTGAATGATATTGTCATTGAAATCAATTTAAAATATCAGTGTGTTCTAAAACTTGCAAATTTCTTTGTTTTAATAATCTTTGTAATAAAAATAATCTTAAACAAAACTATTTATTCTTTAGTCAGCAGAGAGCAAAATGCTTTGATTAATATATGTGACAAGTAATTTAAATAACTTTTATTTTATATAGAAATTTTATGTAATTCCTGGTTTGTTGATTTTTCAATAACACAGTTTTTTATGAAACTAATTATGTACTTATGAGCATGTAACAGTTTCCTTAATCTTGAATAAGTATTGTTCCAAACCAACATGAGAAAATATTTAATAATTTCAGAAATTTGTGTGGCATTCATTAGATTAATAGAAAATTATAGTGTTAAAGAAATAGTTCTATTGTTTCTAATTACCTTTGACTGTTTGAAGTAATCTGAGATGATGCACCTTGTTGTGTATGTTATACACATTTTAATGTTATGTGTGCCTCACTCCTTTTTTTCTTTAACTAATTTGTGCCTGATTTTATTCTGAGAAGCTCAGTAATGTATGTAAATGTGATTCAAAATGTACTTGAAGTGAAGTGAAGCATAGCTGGACAGCAAGAAACTCTTTAGTGCGCAATCTCCGCAACGATTTTTGAGTATGGACTCTAAAAAAAAGACTATTTATTTAAAAAAAGGAGACTGTTAATCTGTATCTTGTGGAAAGAGGACGTGTTGCTAGACCATCGCTCAGCATGTATTGTTACATTTAATGAAAATTGATACTTAAATGAAAATTGATACTTTAGTGATAAAACTGAATGAAGTATGTGTAAGAGTTCCCAAACATGTATTTATACAAATTTTTCTGGAAGTGAAGAATATTAATATCTTGTTTTTGGAAAAGGAGGTGAACTTCATTGTCGTTGCCTTCTATCAATTGACAGAATTGTAAGTGCACAAATTTCACTAAAATACAGGAAAAGAAATACATTCTTTATAGTTTTCATTCAATAAGTAACAACCTCTCATAATTTCTTAATTACTGTAATTGGATTATGTTCTTATACAATAGTATGGTGCTGAACTCCACTGACTAATTTTGATGTAGCAGGACATGTAGTTAGAAGGAAGTTTGTGTGTCAAGCAATCTCCTTTTCTCACAAAAAGTAGATTGCTGTTTGATCTTAATTACTTACGACTTAGTTATGAAAAGCTATGAAAACTTGGGCTCAAAGCTGTCTACAATATGGTCAAGTAACTAACAGTCATATTTTAAACCTTAAAGAACAATAGTTCCCTCCAAATTGCAATACATCAATAACTGGTGCAGAAGCTGATCATTCAAGGAGGCAGCAACCAAAATTCAGGTACCAGTTATGACTTAAAGTAAAAATCTCAATCAAAAATCAATATCTCTCTCTCTCTCTCTCTCTCTCTCTCTCTCCAAATACATCTATAGATATTAATATTATTTTAAGAAAGTCATTTTTATAACATGATTGAGCATGATAACTGAAAGAAACCCTTCTGTTAACTGAAGCTCGTACTACATTAAATGATTACCATTACATGGTTAGCTGTGTTGTGTTGCATGTATATGATTTTGTATGATAAAGTAAACCAATGAGTTGCAATTGACTTCAGCATTAATGGAATTTTGCTTAGCCCGAGGTACTTCACAAGCTGTTATAGCTGAATGACGTGAGAGGAGGCAGTAATTGAGAAGGGAGTGAGAGAGTTGCAGCCTATCCCTGATGTTGTTCAGTCTGTACATTGAGCAACCAGTAAGTGAATCCAAAGAAAAGTTTGGAGAAGGGATTAAAGTTCATTGAGATGAAATAAAAATTTTAAGATTTGCCAATGACATTGTAATTCTGTCAGAGACTGCAAAAGACTTGCAAGAGCAGTGGAACAGAATGGATAGTCTCTTGAAAAGAGTTAAGATGAATATGAATTAAAAGAAAACAAGTGGGAGGATTGTAATGTTGTCAAATTAAAGAAGGCATTGCTGGGGAATTAATTTAAGAAATGAGACACTAAAAGTTGTAGATTAGTTCTCCTGTTGGGCAGCAAACTTAGGATGATTCTTCTGGAAAACTTGGGAGTTCTCAGGGAATTACATTTTACCTGGAAAAATTGGGGAAATCTCAGGGAATTCTACATTTTTAAGACTCGGAAATTTTATAAGACTTGCTATCTCAAAGTGTCTTTATTTATTGTTCAGCTAATTCAATTTTTACAGCCTGTAGCCTCTTTCAGTTATTAAATACATTTTTAAGAGGTGTTTCCATGCATCTCTGTCTTCTGCTGTCTTCTACCAGTTGAAGCCTGCAACTTTCCAAAGTTCCTTATCCCAGTGATCAGGTTAGAGTCTTGACCCGTTCTATGATATCTTTTACTCCTGTTATTGCTCGTGTCTGTTCACTTTTCTGTCGATCTTTCTTAGTGAGACCTAACATTGACCTTTCCATAGCTCTCTGAGCAGTTCTAAGTTTCCTTTGAAAAATTCATTTAAAGCCAAAGTTTCACACCTGTACATTAAAACTGGTGGGACACACTGATCAAAAACTGTCTTCTTTAAGTAGATTGAAGCATGTTAGACATGAAAACTGTTGCATTCCTTCTGTAAAGCCCTCCAACTCAGTTTAATTTGATGAAAAATTTCAGGTTTCAAATCCCCTTGTGTGCCAATTAATTGCCCCAGATAAACGTATTCTGTAATGTTGTTTAGGATGTTGCCATTCAGTGTTACTTGTCCTGCAGCTACCCACTTATTATGCACAACCTTAGTTTTAGAGTGAGTGATTTTAAGTCCAACTTCCTGACAACGATCTGTTAAGTCTTTTATAGAGGACTGTGTTTCCATTTTTCTGTTAGCTAGAACCTCTGTATCATCAGCAAATCTCAGGTTGCTGAGCCTTTTATCATTTATCCTTATTCATCTGTTGTTCCAAATAATTTTGGACATACCCATCTCAAGAACTGCTGTAAATAACTTCGGGGATATAGGATTGCCCTGCTTTACTACTTTTCCAACGGGAAATTTGCACTTGTAGAGAGCATATAAAATGCAAACAAGCTACAGCAAAAAAAAAAAAAACCTATCTGAGAAAGAGGAATTTGTTAACATCACATATATATTTAAATTTTATAAAGAGTTTACTGAAGGTATTTTTGTGGAATGTAGACATGTGGAACTAAAACGTAGGTGATAAGCTGTTCAGACAAGAAGAGAGTAGAATAGAAGCTTTCAAAATGTGTTGTTTTAGAATAATGTCAAAAATTAGATGGGCTGTCAGAATAACTAATGAGTATGTACCGAACTGAATTAGGAAAAAATGAAATTTGTGACTAAAAGAAGTGATTGGTTGTAAGACGTAGAATTGTCAGTTTGGTGTCAGAAGGAAGTATAGGGGTAAAAATTGCAGAGAGACTGCAGTTATAATATAGTAAGCAAATGAATGTATGTTGTAATAGTTAGCTGGAGATGAAGTGGCTCGTATGGGATATGCTACAGGGTGGCCCTGAGTACAGACTGCTCGCCAATTATGTGCAAATTGTTGCCCGCCATGAGCAGTTACAACCACAAATAGATACACACAATAATAAGACACACACAAAAAAAATGTAATGCAGAGGTCTGTATTTACTGAATTGATACAGTCTTCTACATTACATTCATTAGGTTTTGAAAATGACCACCTCATGTTTCAGGGCAATCTGATGTGTGTGCTATCGTGCAACTCTGCCGTTTCTGCTCTCAAAATTTCATTATGAATTTTGTCCTTACAGTCTTCTAACATTGTATATGCTTTTTTTCTATATATAGTCCCACATGTAAATCAGTAGTGTTTAGAGCTGGCAAACATGACAGCCACAGTCCCATGCTGACAAGCATTTCTTCTCTGAATTTTTCATGGATTGGTGAGATTGACTTGCGTGAAGCGTGACAGGCCACCCCATCCTGTTGAAAGACAGCATACATACATTTAATTTGTAGGGGGGGTGGGAGTCAGCTGTGCATAAAATCCCTCAAAGATTCGCATATACACGGCAGTTTTTACTGTTGTTGCAAAACATATGGGATCCCCATCCGACTTGCTGATATAACACTCCACACTGACTTTTTTTCTCCTTGGAGAGGTTCCTCATTGATTGTATAGGTATTGTTTGTTGACCAGTATATGGTGTTCTGGACATCCGCATTTCCTATCATATGAAACCAGGTTTTATTACTCTTGAAATACAGCAGTGGAACTCCCTTCTCAGTTGTTTGACATAGCCATCTACAGTAATTCACACATTTTGCCTTATCTTCTTCCTTCAGTTCTTGGACACAGGTAATTTTGTGGGACTTAATCACTATTTAATGTGAAACACATTGACAAGACCTATGTAAAACATTCACTTGTTGTGACAGGTTGTGTGTCAGTTTCTTTGGAATCTGGATCATTCGTGCTTGAATATCTCTGATCACAGCAGGTGTATGAATGGAAATAGCTACATTCTTTTTTGCGTTTGCAACTGACCTTGTAGCGTCCCACTTTGTCACCAAATCCTGTATACTGCTCTTTGCTGGTATGGAAAGGCCAGAAAACTTGTTTCCTTAAATGAACTGGTACACACATACACCTCAACTATTGCAATTTTTTTCCTAGAAGAGAATCCATCTCGCCGAGATATGTACTTCATGTTTCTTAACCAAATCGCAATGACTATACTACTGACAATGCAAAAATGGTCGCAACAGCTTCAAAACAAAATATGGTAATTGGTCAATGAGATTGAGCGGTATCCCAATATTGTGGAGTGCTGCATCAAGGAAGAGGAAGAGATCTTCATCTTCTATATCTTTGTTCCTCGTGGTATACATGACAAAGAAGCCTCTTAAAATTTGAATATGAGTGTAGCTTGAAGATGAGTAAGAACATGGAAGTAATGTAAATAACAAGACGTAAAGCATTTGCTGAAAATTTGAGAAAAAAAGGTCAGAAAAATCAGTGAGTTAAATTTCCAAGGAACCAAGAACAGTAGAAGTACTTAATAACAGGCTACAGTGAGCTATTAACAACTCCAAAAATAACCAGATACATAAATATTTCTGTTCCACTACTAGTTCTCCACAGGAGGGGTCCCCAATGGTGGGATCTGTTTTGAAACCATCTATATTATTATGTAGGACAAGGTCCCATGTCTCACACCGTGCACCCATTCACCCCTGTGGGCCCTCACTAAAAAAATTTCAGAATTTTGCATGATTCTCAATAGCTTAAAAAAGTATTATTGTGTAGACTGGTTGTGGTGTGTAGTGTTTATTTTTAAATTCTTATCAAAATGACTGATCATTATTTTTATTCAATGAAGTAGTTTAAATGTACATTTTTATTGCTATTCCTTTGTAACATCAGGTTAATCATTAAATCAACATTTTCATTTGTCCTCATTTTTTGTCCTATCATTTGTCCACATCATTTTATGTAATTTTATAGTTTTAATTTTAATTTATTTTGTTTTGCGATCCTGTGTTTATGTCGATGTTATTGCAGTCATTATTTTGATTTCTCATTTTACTTTAATTTCATTTTTTACTTATAATCCCTTCTTTCATTAGATCTTCATTTGTGATATTTTGTCCATAGTGAAATAGGAATTTGTTTTAAACATTTGTATGACAATTACCATCCAACTAAAATCCACATTTTGTAACAAAAATACATTTTTGACAACTTTTTACAGATAGATCACCATTTTGAACTGTTTAGATATAATAATAAAATCAAACAACGGAAAATCCAGGATGGAATATAACATATATTATGAGAAGGAAAGTTGCTGTTCACCATATAGCAGTGATACTGAGTCGCAGATAAGCACAACAAAAAGACTTTCACACTGAACGCTTTTGGCCAACGGCCTTCACCACACACACACACACACACACACACACACACACACACACACACACACACAAAGACTGCTGTCTCAGAAATCTGAATTCCTTCTCATAATATTGTTACATATTATAATAGATAAATATAACTAAATTCACATTCACAGCATTTCAGATTGGAAAAAGGAATGATATAAAGGAAAAAAATGGGAACAAATGAAGTTCATATGGTGATTAAAATAATACAAAGGTATGCAAATGGAAAAATTACATTTAAATCAATTAATTGAATAAAAGCAATGATCAGTCATTTTGATAAAGATGTAAAAATAAAAAAGAACTGTAACCATTCGACAAGATTCGAATTGACAACTTTCTGCATGTGGGGTACTTACCCTAACCATTGCGTTACACGACCAGTCCAGATAACACTTTTCTAAAAGCTATTGAGATTTGCAAAAAATTTCAATTTTTTTCCCGCTGTAGATTACTTGCAAATGAGGGCCAACCAGGGTGAGTGGTTGCAGTGTGTGATACCTGGGACGTTAACCTACATCACTGTACATATGGTTTCATAAAGTTGATCCCACTACTGGGGACCTCTCCTTGTCAGTACTTATTTTACTTATTTAGTATGTGCAACACACCCATTTATTGCGATAAATTACACATTGCTACTAACTGAAATGGTTATGTGTTAACTTAGCAAGGTTACAATGTGAACAGCAGTGAGATTGGTTGTCCGTCTGTGACAGCCTCCTTCACAAACATCATGTTGGGTAGGTGGAGATAATCTACCTCTACGTCAATACTCTGCATGCCACCGTATGGTGCGTTTCAGAGGGTAGCCCGTACCACTACTAGTCATTCCCTTTCCTGTTAAACTTGCAAGTAGAACGAGGGGAAAATGACAGGCAGTAGAATCTTTCTGCAATCAGCTTCAAATGCTGGTTCTCTAAATTTTCTCGATAGTGTTCCTCAAAAAGAATGTCGCCTTTCCTCCAGAGATTCCCATTTCATTTCCTGAAGCATTTCTGTAACACTTGCATGTAATTCGAACCTACCAGTAGCAAATCTATCGCCCACCTCGAATTGCTTTGATGTCTTTCTTAAATCCAACCTGGTATAGGTCCCAAACATTCGAGCAGTATTCAAGAATAGGTTGCACTGGTGTCCTATGTGCGGTCTCCTGTACAGATGAACGACACTTTTCCTAGACTTCACCCAATAGAACGAAGTTAACTGTTCACCTTCACTACCACTATCCTCACACACTCGTTCGAATTAATATTGCTTTGCAACTTTATGCCCAGATATTTAAACGACATGACTGTATCAAGCAGGACACTACTAATGCTGTATCCGAACATTTGTTTTTCCTACTCTCCTGGATCTGGGGGTACTTGGGGAGGCAGGGTGCGCTAATCAGCCGATACAGCAGCTGAGGAAGCCTATGAGAGCTCCACAGTGTTGCAGTCTCACTGTGGGAGTAGGAATGACTGCAAGAAAGGGAGAAATCGTTGCAGCTGGTGAGCTGAGTGCCGTGCTCGATAAGTGCTGAATGGAGACCTCTCTGGAGTGGCCTCTACCCTTAGATGATCAGTTTCCTACTCCACTGTGAGGACGTGTCAGTTTGCGATGTGTATGTGGCATATTAACGTCACTGAACATTGCTGACACAAGATGTGTACACCTCAGGGAATCTGGGACAAATGAGGGAATTTTTCATTGTTTTATTTTTCATTTAAATTTTTAAAATTTTGACTGGTAAGAACTGATACTCCAATAAAGAATTTTACTTTCTCTCATTACTGCAGAATAGTACTGCTGCAATCAAACATAAACGAGAGAATAACAACAAAATAAATTTTAGTTGCCACAAAAATTTTGCCATTCACAAATAAAGGACAAAGGCTATGCAGTACTCTGTAACAGCAAACTGCTTTTGGTGAGCATGACATCACAGCTGTTTACATTTCTAACAGATTCCGGGAAAAGATTGCGAATGGTGGTTTGAGAAGTGTTACCTTCAAAGAAAATTTCCGATTTAGAAACTTGACTTACGTTACATGTGAGAATGTGCAGTAAATTTCTTAAATCGTGCAGCATTTGACTTTCATTCAAAACTTAAGTTTGAGAATCAGCCACTTGGAAAAATTTTGGGCCCAGAAGACCAGTCTTTCAGGCCATCATTTAAAATTTTGCTGGTGTATTTGTATTTGATACATCAACAAAAGCAAAACGAGGATAATGGAATGTAGTCTAGTTAACTCGGGTGATGCTGAGGGAATTAGATTAGGAAATGAGACACTCAAAGTAGTAAAGGAGTATTGCTATTTGGGGAGCAAAATAACTGATGATGGTCGAAGTAGAGAAGATATAAAATGTAGACTGGCAATGGCAAGGAAAGAGTTTCTGAAGAAGAGAAATTTGTTAACATCGAGTATAGATTTAAGTGTCAGGAAGTTGTTTCTGAAAGTATTTGTATGGACCGTAGCCATGTATGGAAGTGAAATGTGGACGATAAATAGTTTGGACAGAAAGAGAATAGAAGCTTTCGAAATGTAGTGCTACAGAAGACTGCTGAAGATTAGATGGGTAGATCACATAACTAATGAGGAGGTATTGAATAGAATTGGGGAGAAGAGGAGTTTGTGGCACAACTTGACGAGAAGAAGGGACCGGTTGGTAGGACATGTTCTGAGGCATCAAGGGATCACAAATTTAGCATTGGAGGGCAGCGTGGAGGGTAAAAATCGTAGAGGGAGACAAAGAGATGAATACACTAAGCAGATTCAGAAGGATGTAGGTTGCAGTAGGTATTGGGAGACGAAGAAACTTGCACAGGATAGGGTAGCATGGAGAACTGCATCAAACCAGTCTCAGGACTGAAGACCACAACAACAACAACATCATCATCTTAAGGGTAAAACATTAAAAAAAGACCAGTATTATATGTGAAAGCTTAGCTTTTCCTGTAGCTATACTGTATGTATATGAATTGAAACCATTAACTTTCCTAGTTGTGTATTAACAAACATAACAGTGATATTGTTATTGGCTGACTACATAACGTGTCCAATGCCCTGAATATCTGCTGTTACGTGCTGGTAAGATCATGTGTCATGAGCTATGATTGCCCAACAAAAGTGTATTGTGCAGCACAATCTCAATTTCAGTGCTTCGGAACCTACCTTGCTATATTTAGTGGAATTTGTATGTGTACTTTCATAGAATGAAAATATGCAGTATACATATTGCTGTGCATGAAAGATGTTACTAAAACGTGTTGTCTTTTGGAGTGTTTCATTTCCTGAAGTGCCAGGAAGTTATAGCCCAGTGTATAAAACCTTCACCATTCAAATGATTGGCGAGTTTTACAGCTCCAGGGGAAAGTATAATATTGTCACTCAGCATGGAAAAAATGTACTTTCACTTGGGAAAAAGTGTACTTATAACTGGAAAAATTGGGATTTTTTTTCTCCTTCTTGTCACACATACACCCTATAAGATGATCCCATGGTTATGGTTGGCAGTTGCCCTTTACTTGAGGTGATTATACACAGTGTCACGTGACTAGTAAGTTCTTGCATGTCTCATCCATTGACTATTTTCAGTAGTATCCTTCAAGAAAATGAATCTTCAGGAATGCAGCACAAATTAAGATACACATTAGAAGTAGAAGCTTATTCTGTGTAGTTTTATAGATGTAAAAATATTTTCTTTGAAAAATACCATTATACTCAAGTAAATAATTAGCTACAAAAGGAGATAAACAGCAGTTACAAGGACACACTGAAAAGTAATGCCTCGGCATTTTTATTTTGTTCACAATATTGATTGAGGTATTACATGTCACTCATATTACTTGGTTGACTTTCCTGCTTCATTGATGCAAGTTGCAACCCTCTGCCACTAGGAGGCTCTGGATTGTACATGAAGAGTGTAATGTAACTATGTTGGTATATTGCGAGAGCCTCATAAAACTGAAGGCATGAATTTGAAGAGTTGATCCACACGTGGAGTACCATCTCCTTCAGCATGGCACTACCAGACCACACAAGAGTGCTGCAACAGTCAGATGCCTCAGGTTTGCTTCATTGATCATCCTTCTTACAGTCCTGACTTGACCTCATCTTATTTTTGTCTGTTTCCAAAACTTAAAGAATTTCTTTGTGGACCTCACTATGAAGTGGTGCTAGCAGAGGTGAGGTTGTAGCTCCATCAACAGTCAAACATCCTACTGTGACAATATCTCCAAACTGGTCTCTCGCTTGAAATGTGTTCGTCAACAGGGTGACTACATTGAGAAACAAATATGTAGATATGAAGAAAAGATACAGAATGTTCATAACATTTTATTTAAATAGCTTTGAAAGTTTTCACATAAAAAATTCAGATGCATAACTCCTCAGCACACCCTCCTATATAATGAAACTGAAGAGGCAGCAATCTCTTTACAAAGTTTCACCTCTTTTACTAATAACTCAGATTTACATGACACCAGCATGAATAGCATCAACTAGTGTAGTGGTAAATACTGATCATATTTATATTACATTATTGCTCGTCACCCAGCTTTATAACAAACAGCATTACTTGCTATGTAATCAATGGACCTTTTCAATCACTAAATCCAGGTATTGAGGTTATTTGTAGAAAGTATAGGCAATGAGGTAAGTTTTTAATTTTCATTTGAATTTGTAGGGTTTCCCAGTTTCCTTCTGAGATTGGAGTTTGTTGAATAGCTTTGCATCGGGGTACATACCTATATATGCCAGTAAATGAAATGCCACAGACTTTTACTTCAACCACCTACGTTTTATCAGACCTTTTCTCTGCTAACTGCATCCAAACACATGGTGTGTGATACAACACAAAACTTGCATTTGTTGAACATTGTAATACAGAACTGGTTAGCACAGTTTTGTTTTACAGCTTTGCTCCATATTTCCTTTTTCTGTTGTGTTGTTGAAATATTTTGGATGTTCAGCTTGAAGTGCCAACTGCAGTCTGCCATGTAAATAAGTTTTTTTAAGTGGCTGACAGCTATCATTTTTCAGTGTTGGCCTGTCTTTCTGCCCACACTATGCCTCAATATTGAGTGTTTCCTGCTTATTTCCTATGGGCCTTTCCTTTCTATTGCTGTGTGGAAAAACTGGTATTGCTGAAAGTAAGCATTTGTTTTGCTCCATAACCCCACAAGTTACCATTTTCTATAAAGAAGTGTTTTTACATATGCTTGTGGATCTATACAGCGAATAGCCATCATTACAGAAACTATAAGTAGGATCCCACAGAGTATTGGCATTCTTATATGTTGCAGGTACTATTCAGGAATGAGCAGTCAGCATAGTATTTTGTGACAGGTGATATGGCGTCTGACCAGGAGGCAGTAGAGATTTTCCGCAGGTTTTGAGCAGTGCGGAGAAACTCTATTGCCTCCCGGTCAGACGCTGCAATGCTCCCTCCTGGTCAGACTGTGCAATGCTACAGACATGCAGAAAAATATGTATGTGGTGCCCCATCACATCTCGTGTTCTTAGTATATTGTTGTCTCACCAGGCTGTATCACACACAGACCCTCAGCAACTTGGTAAGTGTTCAGTTTTCAGATCAAAGAGTTGTTGTTTAATACTGCAGATCAGTTAAGAGTGACTACAGTGGCTGTTATTTTTAGTAAATTGTTGCAAGTCACATTTACACTTATTTTACACTCTGAGGTGACAAGTCGTGGGATACCTCCTAATATTGTGTCAGATCTCCTTCTGCCTGGCATAGTGCAGCAACTTGATGTGGCACGGGTGCAATGAGTTTCTGGAAGCACTTGCAGAAAAATTGACCTATGCTGCCTCTTTAGCTGTCCGTAATTGCAAAAGTGTCACCAGTACAGGATTCTGTGTACAAAGTGACCTCGATTATGTCCCATAAATGTTCTATGGGATTCGTATTGGGTGATGTGGGTGGCCAAATCATTCCTTTGAACTGTCCAGATGTTTTTCTAATCAGTCATAAACAATTGTGGCCCAGTGACATGGTGCATTGTCATCAAAAAAATTTCTGTTGTTGAATGGCTACAAATGGTCTCCAAGTAGTTGAACATAACCATTTCCAGTCAATGATAGTTTCAGTTGCTCCAAAGGACACAGTACACTCCTTGTAAACAGACCACACCACTATGAAGCCACCACCAGTGTGCACATTGCCTTGTTGACAACTTGGGTCCATAGCTCTGTGCATCTGCATCACACTCTAACCCTACTGTCAGCTCTTACCATGTGAAATGGGAACTATTCTGACATGGCCGCGGTTTCCCAGTAGTCTAGAGTCCAACTGATGTGGTCAAGAGCCCGAGAGAGGCACTGCGGGTGATGTCGTACTGATAGCAAAGGCACTCGTGTTGGTCTTCTGCTGCCATAGCCCATTAACAACACATTTCGCAGCACTGTCCTAACGGATATGTTCTTTGTATGTGCTACGTTGGGGTCTGCTGTTATTTCACGCACTGTTGCTTGTTTGTCAGCACTGGAAACTCTATCCAAACACTGCTGCTATCTGTAATTAAGTGTAGGGCATCAACTGCTGTGTAGTTCGTGTTGAGAGGTAATACCTGAAATATTCTCGGCACTCTTGACACTGTAGATGTCTGAACATTGAATTCTGAAATGGTTTCCGAAATGTAATGTCCCATGTATCTAGTGCTACTGCCATTCCACATTCATAGTCTGCTGCCATAACAGTATTGGGAGCCTTTTCACATGAGTCACATGACAACAAATGACTGTTCTGCCAATGCAGGCCATTTTGTAGCTTGGATACATGGTACTGCTGCTGCTGTCTGTATATGTACATATTGCTATCCCATGACTCTTGTTACCTTAGTGTAATTTAAGTTATCACTATTTGTTTCAAGCAGGTGTCATGAGTGTGTAATGTACATCTGTAGACAAGAGATGGTCAGCAAAAACTGAGGCTGTTTTTTTTTCTGTAACTTTCATGATATTTTCCTATCTGTACCATGAATATTTGAAAAGAGTGGAGTTTTGAGTACAATTTCCTTAGGCAGCAGCACTCTTGTATGAGTAAGTTGGTAGTAGTGCCCTATTTTGTAGACAAGAGTTTGCATTTCACATACCAAATGGAGGTGGCACAAGCGGAGCAGTATTCTGTGTTTGTTTAAAGCATACAGCCACTGAAACTTAAGAAAAGCTCCAGTAAGTGTACAGTGAAGATGCACTACCTCGTACTGCAGTGTTTAGGTGGTTCAAGGACTTCAAAAAAGATTGATGTGTCTGTGTTAAGTTGTTCCATCTGCAAGGAAAGTGATGATTTTCCAGCATGCATTTCCCCTCACGTGTGCATGCGCGTGTGGGCGCGTTGTCTGCTTTCGACAAAGGTCTTATCAGCTGTAAGTTCACTTTCTGACAGTCTTTTTGTTGTGCCATTCTGTGGGTCATCATCTTCGCTATATGGTGAGTAGCAACAATTCTTTTCATAATACTGAAACATGTTATTTTGTGTGATTCTGTAGTTTTTGTCAGTGTGTGGGAGTCTAGTCGGTCTCTAGTGTTGAGATGGTTGTGTACAGATGTATAGCTTTGGAACAGTCAGTATATTGAACTTGACAAAGAGGAATCGGCAGAGTAGCTTTGGATTGACTTTACTCATTATTCTGATTACTTTCTATTTGAATTTTCTGAATTTTACAGACGTGAGAAGAGTGTTCCCATATCAATGTGCCATCGGAGATGTGTGACTGGAGGAGGCCAAAATGGCTGTCTTCAGATACTCTTTTGTGACTGCATCTTTGTTTCCACAAGAGAGAGAGCACAGTGAAGCTGGTTTGTTGCAGAGGTGGCTCATATGCCTGTCCCAGTTTAATTTGGAATCAATGTGAAAGCCTAACATTTTTACTGATTTACTTTCTACATTGATAGTTTACTCCAAAATGAATGCATATGTTTTATCAAGATCACAAAAGAATTCTGTAGGAGAAAATCAGTTCATTGTTAGTTGTAATTTTTCTTGAACGGCATGGTGCAATAAATTCTTTAGTGTCATGGGACTTAGTGTGCAGTGTAATGGCATCTGTGTATCACACTACTGATTTAGCTCCTGCCCAGTAAAATAAGTCATTAATTACAACAAGAAACAGAAATGGGCTGATGATTGACAGTCTTTTTGGGACTCCAGTCCAAACTCCCTTTAGTGAGGAGCAGACTGCCTCCTGTTGCTTTACCATTGGCTTTTACAGCCAGCTCACAGCTGTCCAAAGGTTTAAAGTCCATTATTACATTGCTGGCTGTTAGATGGGCAGAGCAGCTATAGGTTCTCCTTAATGTTTCTTCTTTTCTGTAAATAGATGGCATGACATGATATCTCATTGGCAAATTGAAAAACCAATCTATTTAGTAGTGTATAACTCACTGGATTTCTTTAGATGAGAGTTATGAGTAATCATTTTCAGGGTTTTTCCCCAGCTGCATAGTAGCAAGCAATGCCATAAAGTACAAAGTTTCTCTCATACAAGGATATCTAAAGTTTATTGAGTAAAAGTGAAAGTGGCAACAGTGAGGCAAATGATGTTAATGAAGGCAGTGATGTTGCAGCAACAGGTGCAAGTGTCGCTAAAAGACAAGGTAGAAAAATGGAAATGAGAATAAATCAGGGTAAACCTTCCAAAATTTCATTTTCTGGTTCTAATGGCATCAATCCTAGGGTTCAAGGACAACTTGCTCAACAACTAATCCCGTTACATATGTACAGAAAAATGGTTCTTTGCTCTTTCTAGGAGGTTATAGCAGTAGAAACAGATAGATATGCAACAGATAACTATAAAAAATGTCCTACTTCAAAATCAAACTGTGCTTGGTTTCCTGCCATATCGGATGAAATTAAAGATATATTTTGCTGTATTAGTTCTAATGGCAGAACTGAAGTAGCCAACATTTCAGACATACTGGTCATTAAAAAAAAAAAAGAGCCATTCTTTTCTGACGTCATGCCATGTAGAAGGTTCATACATATTGCCAGGTTCCTACTGT
This sequence comes from Schistocerca cancellata, assembly GCF_023864275.1. Taxonomy (NCBI): domain Eukaryota; kingdom Metazoa; phylum Arthropoda; class Insecta; order Orthoptera; family Acrididae; genus Schistocerca; species Schistocerca cancellata. The sequence goes on along the minus strand of NC_064637.1, from coordinate 127,670,832 downwards.
TTGCAAACGATGAAAAAACTAGCCTGGAAACTGTCTGAACAAATTGCAACCTTTTGTTGGCCACTTCAAACAAAATTTCCGAAGTGCTTATTATCCTGAAGAAGACATAGCAATTGATGAAAGCCTGGAAATTCAGTGATAGACTCTGATACATACAATTCAATCCCCAAAAAGGGAACGTTTCAGAATGAAGGTCTTCAAACTTTGTGAGTCAAATAATAGCTACTGTTCAGGATTTGATACGTATACAGGAAAAACTGAGCCAAGCAATAAAGAAATCTCGATTAGTGAAGCAGTTATGCAATTTTATTTGGACAATTGCCATAGTGTATTTTGACAACTGGTACAGTTCATCGTTGTAAGGCTCAGCTGAAAGGGGCACAAATGCTGTAGGGACAGTTGGATCCATAAGGTGAAATATGCCAGACCAGTTCCAAGAACCTAAACTAAAAAAAAGGAGAGACATGTCATTTTCACACATGCTCCTGGCTCTGAAGTGGATGGATAAAAAAGTAGTAACTGTTCTATCCATTATCCATACAGATATCAGTATGACAGCTGAGGAAAAAGTGATAGGAATACCAAAAGCTCAGTCCAGAAGTTGATGGACATCGGGATTTTCAAGTCATGTAAACTACTAAACAAAGTGACAGGAATAAAATATTATTTCAGTCAGTTTAGAATTCGGCTGACCGAGGATATAATAGTGGGTCACTCTTCCAAACAACCCTGGATGTGGGCAACCCTAACCTGAAATATCCCGTTAGACTGCAGGCAGCAAATTGGGCACATTTTGTTAGGGCTCTTCCCCTCCCCCTCCCCGAATCCCACAAAGAAAACACCCTCCAGAAATTTTATACAGTGCAAAGCAAGGAAGAAGAAAAGTGACACACTATATGAGTGTGAGAAATGTCTAGTGGTGCTGCACATGCCTGAATGTTTCCAGGTATACCAAACCAACAATAACTTCTAAAACAGTTATCTTTACTCCTCAACACTTCAATAAATAGTAGGTAAGATTTATAAAGAATTCTTATCAAAAAATTTTATAATTGTGTAAGACAAAATATGCTGATTCTCATAAATGTAAATTGTAAACATAGGGTCGACTGTGAGGGAAATACTAGTAAGCCAACGGGTTAATAGGGCTCGGTTAGAGAGAAGAATTTATTTTAGTTTTGTGGTATGTTCAGAAATCAGATGGAAGCATAAATGACAGTGAAAGTTTGAGTCAGGACGTTCAGCATCCTGATGGTAAAGACAACTGCTCCGAATAAGCAGGAATTCCAGAGTAGAGTATCGACCTGGTACAAGTTTCAAATTGTCTCTACATACCCATTAAACCAAGTCTTTTATGTACCTGTGTACTGTTATTGTCATGTCAGAAACACAGTCAAGTCTAAATATCAAGGCAGCGCCTTCAGTGAAGTACAATAATTATAACTGAAAGCATGCTTTTCCTCCATTGGTTTGCAGCCAGAACATAACTGACCATCTAGATGGGGCTGCAGCTAATTGTAAAAACATAGAATATTTGTGAATATACACACATTACAAACATGATATTGCAAGGATCTTCCAGAAATGGATACTAAGAAAGGGAGTGTCCATTAATTACATGAGGCAGTTTTGGAAATTTTTCAAACCACCACCTTTAGTGAGATGTTGAGAGATTTGATTTGTCTTTACCCCTCCTCCCCTAAAGTAACGTGAGATTTTTCGAAATGCATATTTCTAGTTTAAATACATTAATCTGTACTTGATAGCATTGGATTTATTTTTAAAAAAAATATTTGCTTGATTATTTTTATGTAAGGCTAGTTAAGGACAGTATTTAAGACATAATCACAGTGAGCAAATCGGACAATAAAATACTTAAAAGCAACAACTAAAATTCGTAAAACAATATTGATTCTAAACCAGTCCACAGGGACTCGTCTGTGGTCTCAACATAACAATCATAATTCATTTTGAATGAGCAACAGCGATCACTGAGTCAGAGTAGTAAAACATTTACATGCATAAACACAGCAGGTTGGGACTTGTCCACACATCACTGCCACCCAGCTCGTATGCCGCAGCATTCGTCGAGTCGTGCTTTTGGCCTACCGGTGGAATCTAACAAGAGGAGCTTTTGTGCTACTTTATGGCGTTTACATAACCAAGATAAATATTATAGTGTAAGATTTGGCCATATTTTAGTGGAGAAACATGTTTTGCTTAATTTAAGCTAGTTTTCTCACAGTTTTACACTGTTTCTTGTGGGAAAAATTACATATTTGCCAAGAACCCCCGTCCCCCTTCCATGAGCTTGGGCGAGATTTAGCTTGACCCCTCCCCCCTAAGTGCTTCATGTATGCACCCTAATAAATGCCAAACAGGGTGGCACAGTGGTTAGCAGACTGGGTTGTCATTTGGGAGGACAATGGTTCAAACCCGCATCCGGCCATCCTGATTTAGGTTTTCTGTGATTTCCCTAAATCACTTCAGGCAAAGGTCAGTATGGTTCTTTGGAAGGGCATGGTTAATTTCCTTCCCCAAACATCCCTAATCCGATGGGACCAATGACTTTACTGTTTGGTCCCCTCCCCCAAATAAATCGACCATCCAACCCTAACAAATAACTGCTAATGTTTGGGTTTGAACTAGTGACCCACAGCATGCCAGCTGGTGATGCTAACAACTATGCTATAATGCATGCTCCATAGGTCATGGGATTGCTCACTATCCTGATAAAAAGAGCGACCCACCATTTCAGAAATTTTCATTGGAGCTGACTGCAGAACCGTGTATGCAGATCTTGTCAGTGGTCATCTGTATTGCGGCATTGGCAGATCCTCGCATTCTGGTTCTGTTGTTCGATCACCTTCACTGTGATGAGCATCGAAGGTAGCTTCTTCCATTGAAGATTCACAATTGTTGAGTGGGTCTTCAGTTTCCTTGAATCCCTCATTGTTGATTTGTGCCTGTGGATGGTAGTAGGGCTTCATACAGAGGACGTTAACTGGCTGGTACTTGGCATTGTACCGGGTGAGACAAAAATAGCTTTATAATTTTGAAATGATGTAGAAATTTATTGAGAACTTACAGAACCATTAGATGTCACTTTGTAGCAAAAAAGTCAAGTTTGCTTCTTGTAGTGAATCATTACCCCATTCTGCCACCAGGAGTGCCAATATAGTGCACAGTTAAGGCGGCTACTTTCATTGGTGTGGTGAGTGCTTGCTGTATGTTTTAGTTTCATTAAATGAATTCTGCAACAACTATTTGATGTAAATTTTGCACAGAATACAGAAAAAAAACTCCAGGCAGGCTTACAATTTGTTCTTGGCACAATAACTTGATTGAGAAGGGTTGTTCACTGCAACACAATAAATCAGGTCACCTGCGTGTTGATAATGATGTCAAACGTGTTAGGGCAGAGTCCACAAAAAAATCAATACAATGCGAGCCTCACAGGACTAGCATATCACAAAAGACTATTTGGCGAGTGGTGCATAGACACTTATACTTGAAACCATACAGATTCACAATGGTGCAGCACAGCACATTAGTGATGATGCAGATAAGGTTCTTTGTGGGGAATTCTGTGTGGAAATGTTGCATCACATAGAGGACGATGAGACATTCATGAACACTGTAGCCTTCAGCGATGAGCGAACATTTCATATCAGTGGCATTGTGAACAGAACCAGTCTCCCCTTACTGGATCGTTGGACTAGCCAGCCAGCATAGAGAATAGTTGTCCATCACAGTGATGGATGTATAACAGACTTACACTTTCAGATAATTGAAATAATTGATAACAAATGTTCCTTAAGTCCCTATCACCCAGGAAAAAAAGGCAGTTCTGAAGAATAAATTAAATTTAAAAAAAGTAGAATCAGATATAACTGAATCATTGTGCTACTACTTCTATGCAGTGATGATAGAAATAATTTTGACAAATGATAAAAGCAGCAAAGTAGTTAGTGAAATTTGAGATAATGAAGTTAGATATTTCATAGTTTAGATTGCAGTGGTTATAGAGAATGGTTGCTGGCTCAGTGTGAGTGAATAATATTGACTAGTTGTTAATCAGTTTGGAAAAGTATTTATGTAATAATTAATGCAAGGAAATCAGGCAGGCATGAGCACAATAACACTGACTCACTGATTCAAAATCACTGTTAGCAACGTGGAAAAAAATCTAATAGTGAAATCAGTAAAGGAAATTGCGAAAAAACTTTTGCACTTGACTGCTAATTGTTTAGCATTCAATTTGCATGATAAATAGCTTTGCGCAACCTACCAAAATCCCTACTGTTAATATTTCTGCTATTGTAATTGTTCTTAAATAAATATTTCTTGTTAAGCAAAATATGACTTATTAGCACATACCTTCATTAAGTAACTAATGATTAACTTTCATGTAACACTTATGTATTTTGGAAACGAGATCAGGAATTATTAATACCACAAAGAAATTAAACACTCTGCTCTACAATTATCTTTAAAAACTAACTGAAACAACTTTTTTCGTTATCACTGAGCATTAACACTGGTGCTTTAAATGAAGTCGATTGTCTTTAACTATCAGTCTCAATTTTTTTAAGTTTTGACAACTTTCACTTTTTAAACAATTATCAAAATTAAATTAGCTCAGCAATTTGTCTTTATATCATAAACTGTGACACTGTTTCATTTAATGATAGGATAGGACCCTATTTGGTAATTGTTCAAGTTTAAGCACTTATATGACACAGCATTAATGTTAAGTTGGTAATTATTCAATCATGAAAACAAAAAATGAAAAGGAAAAACATGGGCAATCACCCAACATCATTTGTGATCTACCTACAAAGCCTACTTGTTCACTCTGTACAGGAAAAGTACTCCATACTGTGAATAACAGTGTAACTGAAAGGTAAACACAAACAGTGTCTTGTTTCCTTGTTCATACTGAGCAGTGTGTAGACCCTTGGTGAAGTTGACAATGTAATGCCACAAAAACGCCACTTGACCCTATTTTGCAGAGTGGAATATTCAGCTGATTGGAAGCAGACCAGACACAGACCAAAGTCTTATATCCTTAGATGTGCCACAAAGTGTCATTTTGAGGCTTTCACAATGGTTTTTAGGCAGAGGAGATGTTTTTTGTAACCCAGTACAAGGTCAACCAAGAATAATCTCCCCACAGCAGCAATGATATCTAGCCACACCTGCCTGACAAAATCAGAGTACACCTGCAGAACTTGTGATGCCTCAGCAGTTGCTGTTTCTCAGCTCATTATGTATCGGAGGCTCAGCTTATCGGGACAGTTCACCAGACTTCCGGTTGTGTACATCCCGCTCACTGCAGCACAGAGAGTGGTCTGTATACTGCAGTACCAGCAACATCAAAATTGGGTCATGATTAAATAGGGGAACGTGCCCTTCACAGATGAATCCAGATTCAATTTTCATTGCACATTACTTTGGGGACAATCTGGCAGCCAATACAATGCCAGGAACGTCGTGGAAAGAAACCAGTTTGGTGGTGATGGCAGCACACTGTGAGGAGGAATCGTGTTGAACGGCGTTACAGAGCTGCACATCTTCATTGGTGGTTGGAGGAATACTGTTAATGCTCAGAGGTAGAGAGATGAGATTCTGTCGGCACATGTTTGCCTTTTCCCCTTATGGATAAAAATGCCTATCCGCATCGAGCTGCTCTGGTGGATGAATTTCTTAAAGGTGAAGATATCTGTTGCACAGACTGTTCAGTGAGGTTCCCAGATCTGAACCCTACAGAACATGTCTGGGACGCATTAGGGAGGTTAACTGTTCCCCCAGCCTCCATCTTGTACAGAGCAAGCCATGTTGCAGGGCTGCATGTGTGGCTTTTAGGGGATAAACATATCCCCTATTTGACAGCTTCTTTTCTTGTGGAAGTGATTTCCCAGTTGTGTTATTTTCCTACAAATGTTTATCTTATCTACAACAACTTTTCTAACATTTTCTCAAATTATCTGTTTTTGTTTCTACAAGTAATTTTTCCTTTACATCTCACTTCTCCATATGGTGAGGTAGCGTTGCTCACGTCCATAGGTTTAACCTCAAAATACCCTACACGTGCCTCCTGGGTGGTGCTAAATGAGCAACAGTGATTACAGGCAGCCAGACTATCCAAAGTATCTCCTGGCAATGACATATCAACTAAATAGCAGAAGCAATTCTTTTCAGAGTTCATTAACATGAAACATTGGACCAACTATGACTCATTCAACTGAATATCAAAAACATCAGCAGGGCAAAGTGTGACTACCCATCAAAATTTTTGCTGGAGAGCAACATCGATGTCGTCACCATTCAGGAAACTTTTGTTTCCAGTGAAGAAATATTCCGAAGCTGAGGTCGAATTCATGGATATTCTGCCCTTGCTGTAACATAACATGAGGTGTATGGAATTGCTAGGTATATCCGTAACAACATAAACGTAGCTTCACTGATTTCTGTAAGTGTGGAGGCTGATACACATACAGTTGTCATACAACTGCACAATATTACTATTACAAATGTTTACAAACCACCCAAAACAACATGGCCTGATTTTGTCCTACATGCAGCAGAACATCCTGCAATTTACATAGAAGACTTCAATAGTCACCATGAACTTTGGAAGTACTCTCAGAATGATGAAAATGGGAGTGTGGTTGCAGAATGGGTTGAAGAGAATAATCTCCATCTCGTGCTTGATATGAAAGATCAAGGCACTTTCAGGTCAGCTGCTTGGGGCTAGGATTCAAATCCTGATTTATGCTTTATCTGCAATGAAAGTGGCGTTCCCATCAACACTACAAGAAATGTGATAGATGCCTTTTCTCAACAGTCCTGTAATAATACAAATTGGCTGCACAGTTTGTCATACGATCAACCCCGCATGCTCGATGGAATTTCCAGAAAGCTGACTGGATAGGACCATTTGCTGGGATCCTTCCATCACATAAGAACTATCAACACTTCATTGGTGCAGTAACAGCAACAGCTAAAAAGTTTATGCCAAGAGGATATGGAAAAGAATATGTTCCAGGATGGAATGATGAAAGTGAAACACTGTACCAACACTTCCAACAAATTAGTGACCCAGGGATAGCTACGGAACTATTGTCCAGCTTGGGCATGTCTCTGAGACAGAAAGAGTCGAAAACATGGACCTTACCGACTCGAGCAGGGAAGCATGGAGTCTTTTGAGAAGACTGGGGGGAAGTGCACCAGCATGCAGGAAAATTTCTGAAGTAACACCAGACCAAATTGCTTCCCACATCAACCTTCTCACCTCAAGAGTGCCTCCCTACAAGACATATCAGACGACAGCTTCGTGACCTGAAAAAAAAACGGCATCTCTCTCATCGGAGTATGCCCATCCATTCAGTTTGACATTGACTCTGGACTGAAGGACCTCAAACCTCTTCAGGTGCCTGGATTCGATGGTATCCATCCAGAATTCCTGATGGGAGGAAAAGCTAAGAAATGGCTGGCAGAATTCTTCACTGACATCCTGCTGACTGGTCAACTTCCACTGGAGTTTAAAAAGGTGAAGATAATATCTGTTCTGAAACCTGGCAAACCCAGCAACATGGTTGAAAGCTATCACCCCGTTGCCCTACTTAGCTGCTGCTACAAGCTTTATAAAAGGCTTGTATATAACAGAATAAGTAGTGCTATCCTAGAGAATGTTCCAGTTAATCAGGGAGGCTTCATACAACAGCGTAGCTGCTGCGACAAAGTATTGTCTCTCACATCCTTCATAGTTAGGATACTAAATAAGCAGAAAAGATCTGTGGAATTTGTTGATCTAACTACCGCCTTAAACACACTGTGGAGGGAAGGCCTTATCTACAAATTTCTCCACATCATTCCTGCAGAACAATGGTTCGACTGGTTAACAGCATGCTAAGCTATCTGAAGTTCTACGTAATCACTGGAAGCAACATAAGTAAGGAGAGAAAGCTAAACAACAGATTGCTGAAAGGATCAGTTCTCTCACCATTACTGTTCAACCTATATCTATCTAATCAACCTGACACTTCGTCCAGAAGATTCTGCTATGCCGATGACCTGGCTTTAGCTGTAAAACACCAGAAGAGATTCTAACCAATGACCTGTCTGTATTAGACAATTACTTCAAAATCTGGAGACTCCAACCCAGTGTGAGTAAAACAGAAGTGTGTTGCTTCCATTTAAATAATCGGCTGGCAAAGGTAAAACTGAGTCAGAATTCATCATCATAATTGAAACCCAAAATATTTTGGTGTTATCCTGAACCATACACTATGCTTCAAACACCACCTCCTTAACTTAGCTCAAAAGTTTATGATTCAAAACAACACCGACCAAAAGCTATGCGGAACTACATGGGGATCTTCAGCAACCGCCCTGTGATCTTCAGCTCTGGGTTTGGTTTGCTCAAGTGCTGACTATTGTGCACCTGTTTGGATAAACAGTCATCATAAAAGACCTGGTTGACACCCAGCTGAATACGACAATACGCATAATATCTGTAACAGTCAGATCTACTCCAGTTTATTGGCTTTCACTGTCAACCGGTTTAATGCCTCCTGATCTATGCAGATGTACTGCCCGTATCAGGGAATTCCACAAGATCTCCAAGAATTCTAACCTACCCGTGCATAGCAACCTGCCGCTTTTAGATTGTAGGAGACCGAAATCACGCTATCCAACTCTCTGTGATGCTGCTGACATGGTTGCTAAGGATTTCAAACCCCTTGAATAATGGAAAGTTCGGTGGGAAGCAGTGGCAGATATGCGCCTGCATAACATCTTCACAGGTGCTAAACTTCCAAGTAGATTTGACCTACCATGCAAGACCTGGCCTACCCTCAGCAGAATCCGTACTGGCCATGGCTGATGCAGGGATGCTCTCTTTAAGTGGAAGAGGCTGCCTAATCCAGCTTGTGTGTGACTGTGGGGCTCCATACCAGACTGTTCACCACATTGTCAGTGAATGCAGAATTCGAGCCTATCACGGTGCTGAAGAGGACTTCCTGCTAGCAACTCCAGTTGCAGTGCACTGGATTGAAGGACTGGATATTCAGTTGTAAAGCCAAACTTGTGTTTGTTGTGTGTATTTTATGGTATGTCTGTATCTCCAAATAAAATCTCCACACTTTTGCCTGGTGGCCCATGTTTCTTTCTGGAGCATCTTCTTCCTTGCACTTTTCTGTTCCTCAATAGACTTCTCGCAGCCATAATATCACCCCTCATTAATCTAACTCTGTTTTCCAGCCACAGCTTTGATCCCATTTCTGCCGTACTGTTCATTCCATTAAATGCCACCGCACTTTGGGGCTTCGTGAATAATGTCCAAACTCGGTTACTAATTGTACGTGTTATCACAGTGGTCCCACTAATTATACCTTTCAACGCTGAGTCTGGTAACCGCATGCTGTTTAGTATGTATCTCAATACATTATTATTATTATTATTATTATTATTATTATTATTATTATTGACTTTTTTTTTCTCAGACTTAAGTCTGGTTAAAAATGGAACGTGACGCGGACCTCGGTGAAGCGTGACTTCCTTGTAACTGTATGGTATATGTTATATTGCATTTAGGAACTTTCGGGTAATTGAACATGTATCAATAATTACAGATTTTTGTAGTTGTATATATATGTTTGGATGTAGCTGTATTGCATTGATGTACTGGTGAATATTGTGAGGTATGACTCCTGTAGTTGATAGTATAATTGGGATAATGTTGACTTTATCCTGATGCCACATGTCCTTGACTTCCTCAGCCAGTTGGATGTATTTTTCAATTTTTTCTCCTGTTTTCTTCTGTATATTTGTTGTGTTGGGTATGGATATTTCAATTAGTTGTGTTGATTTCTTCTTTTTATTGGTGAGTATGATGTCAGGTTTGTTATGTGGCGTTGTTTTATCTGTTATAATGGTTCTGTTCCAGTATAATTTGTATTCATCATTCTCCAGTACATTTTGTGGTGTGTACTTGTATGTGGGAACGTGTTGTTTTATTAGTTTATGTTTTATGGCAAGTTGTTGATGTATTATTTTTGCTACATTGTCATGTCTTCTGGGGTATTCTGTATTTGCTAGTATTGTACATCCGCTTGTGATGTGATCTACTGTTTCTATTTGTTGTTTGCAAAGTCTGCATTTATCTGTTGTGGTATTGGGATCTTTAATAATATGCTTGCTGTAATATCTGGTGTTTATTGTTTGATCCTGTATTGCGATCATGAATCCTTCCGTCTCACTGTATATATTGCCGTTTCTTAGCCATGTGTTGGATGCGTCTTGATCTATGTGTGGCTGTGTTAGATGATACGGGTGCTTGCCGTGTAGTGTTTTCTTTTTCCAATTTACTTTCTTTGTATCTGTTGATGTTATGTGATCTAAAGGGTTGTAGAAGTGGTTATGAAATTGCAATGGTGTAGCTGATGTATTTATATGAGTGATTGCTTTGTGTATTTTGCTAGTTTCTGCTCGTTCTAGAAAGAATTTTCTTAAATTGTCTACCTGTCCATAATGTAGGTTTTTTATATAGATAAATCCCCTTCCTCCTTCCTTTCTGCTTAATGTGAATCTTTCTGTTGCTGAATGTATGTGATGCATTCTATATTTGTGGCATTGTGATCGTGTAAGTGTATTGAGTGCTTCTAGGTCTGTGTCACTCCATTTCACTACTCCAAATGAGTAGGTCAATACTGGTATAGCATAAGTATTTATAGCTTTTGTCTTGTTTCTTGCTGTCAATTCTGTTTTCAGTATTTTTGTTAGTCTTTGTCTATATTTTTCTTTTAGTTCTTCTTTAATATTTGTATTATCTATTCCTATTTTTTGTCTGTATCCTAGGTATTTATAGGCATCTGTTTTTTCCATCGCTTCTATGCAGTCGCTGTGGTTATCCAATATGTAATCTTCTTGTTTAGTGTGTTTGCCCTTGACTATGCTATTTTTCTTACATTTGTCTGTTCCAAAAGCCATATTTATATCATTGCTGAATACTTCTGTTACCTTTAGTAATTGGTTGAGTTGTTGATTTGTTGCTGCCAGTAGTTTTAGATCATCCATGTATAGCAAATGTGTGATTTTGTGTGGGTATGTTCCAGTAATATTGTATCCATAATTTGTATTATTTAGCATGTTGGATAGTGGGTTCAGAGCAAGACAGAACCAGAAAGGACTTAATGAGTCTCCTTGGTATATTCCACGCTTAACCTGTATTGGCTGTGATGCGATGTTATCTGAATTTGTTTGGATATTAAGTGTGGTTTTCCAGTTTTTCATTACTGTGTTTAGAAACTGTATCAATTTAGGATCTACTTTGTATATTTCCAAAATCTGCAGTAACCGTGAGGGGGGTACACTATCAAAGGCTTTTTGGTAATCAATGTATGCGTAGTGTAGGGACCTTTGTTTAGTTTTAGCTTGATATGTCACCTCTGTATCTATTATCAGTTGTTCTTTACATCCTCGTGCTCCTTTGCAGCAGCCTTTTTGTTCTTCATTTATAATTTTGTTCTGTGTTGTATGTGTCATTAATTTCTGTGTGATGACTGAAGTTAATATTTTGTATATTGTTGGTAGGCATGTTATGGGGTGATATTTAGCTGGGTTTGCTGTGTCTGCTTGATCTTTAGGTTTCAGATAGGTTATTCCATGTGCAAGTGTATCAGGGAATATGTATGGGTGTGCAATGTAACTGTTAAATAATTTAGTTAGATGTGAATGTGTTGAGGTGAACTTCTTTAGCCAGTAATTTGCTATTTTATCATTTCCAGGGGCTTTCCAATTGTGTGTAGAATTAATTGCTCGGGTGACTTCATGTTGCAAAATTATCACTTCAGGCATTTGTGGTATCATCTTGTATGTGTCTGTTTCTGCTTGTATCCACCGTGCATGCCTGTTATGTTGTACCGGGTTTGACCATATGCTGCTCCAGAAGTGTTCCATGTCTGTTATGTTTGGTGGATTGTCTATTTTAATGTGTGTGTTATCCATTGTTTGGTAAAATCTCTTTTGGTTTGTGTTGAATGTTTGGTTTTGTTTCCTTCTATTTTCACTTTTTTGTATCTTCTAAGTCGTTTGGCCAATGCTTGCAATTTCTGCTTTTTTTCATCTAATTGCTCTATTGCTTCTTGTTGTGAGATTTTACCTAACCTTTTTCGTTTTTTGTCTGATATTTCATTTCTTATAAATTGTGTTAGCTGTCCGATGTCTTTTCTCAGTTTTTCTATTCTGATCTGTAACCTGTGTTGCCATGCTGGTTTCGTGAGTTTCTTCTGTGTGTTGGTTTGTTCTGATCTCTGCCTAGTGTGTATATTTAGTGTAGTGAGTGCTCCTATATAAACCAGTAGTTGTAACTCTTCCATAGTTGTGTTTTCATTTATTTTGTTGTGTATGATTGTGTTGATAGTTTTTATTGTTGTTTCAACTTGTGGGTTATTTGGTGGTCTATGCAAGAATGGTCTAATGTCTGTATTTGTGTCTTTGTATTCTATATATGTCAGCTGAAATTTCTCTTCTATATCTAACACATGTGTCTCTTCGTGTTCTATTTGTGCTTGTTCTGGTGGCTGTCTTAAGATTTCGTTTTCCTCTGACTGTTTAATTGATGCGTGTTGGTCTTTGTTTGTTTGCTCTGGGATGTTTGAGTCCATTACTGTGTTTTCTTCCTCTTCTGATTGCACATTATTTTGTTCCAGTATTTGTTGTACTTGTTGTTTGATGTTTTCTAATTCTGACTGGGGTATCCTGTTATTTTTGATTATTACACGGATCTGATCAGCTAGTCGTTGTTCTGTTAAAAATTTTAATTCCGGGTATCTGGTAATAAATGTTGTGTATACTTGTGATCTGTATCCAGTTGTGTTGGTTCCTAGGTTTGTTGCTTGGTAATAACAGAACATGAGGTGTCGATTAACTTCATCTGACCATCTCATCCTCTGTCTTTGTTTTCCTTCTAGGGTGGTTGCAGGAAGCATATCCTGCAAAACACCTCTATTCGGATTTAAATCCTTTTCCAGTTGGCTAGCAGTGTCGTTACCATTGTGGGCGGGCATAGGGTTCAAGCGTCGTCCCCGACCATGACGGCACTTGTCCGAGGCTTCTTTAGTTCTGTCCTGAACCAAGTAATCACACTAAAAGTGGGGTTAGCCCTATTAGTGGTTTGTTCTTTTCGTCGCCTTTTACGACTGGCGGAACATACCGGAGGCCTATTCTTTTTATTATTATTACTGTGGATGCAGCTTTGCTATGAAGCGTCCAAGGCTGTAGGATCCAGCGGGTTGCGCAATGTAGAGCATCTGAGGACAACATATTCTGTTGTGAAGGTCATTAATATGGACATTACTATTGTCACTGGTTGCCAATGTGCGACATATGAGCACTCATATTACATATAGTATAAATGACAAGTAGATGTGTTGTTGTACTGTGCCGTGCTATCATATTTAGAATCGTGAAACTGATATTGTTTTTGTAGTTATTCTGTGCTATAACAGGACATTTGTTTTAACTGTCTATTTCTTATTTGTCTAACCACATATTTGTTATGTTCAGCATTACAAAATGTTGTAAATTTAGGATACATGTAACCTAAGAAATGATGTATATTACAGTATGAAATGTCAGAATCTGGACGAAATTTTGAGAGAGACATTCTTTTATCACTGACATGTGAGGAGTCACGAAGCCCGAGTGCGTGAATTTCGCTTCACCCTGTATAAAAGTCAGTGCAGTGAAGATGTCAGTTGGTAAACTGTGAGGATACTTACAGGTGCAATAAAAGCCTTAAAAGTTCAGAATTGTCAAGTCCTATGTTTTGTAAAATTTAAGTTATTCTACATTTAAGAATAATATTTAACAAGTCGGGATTTCACAGACTACTATGAGCTGAAGATGTAACGAAGTAACATAAAATATTAACCAAACCTCACAAAGCTGCATGAGTAATTTCAGATATTCCTCTGCTTTTATTATGCTTAAGTATGGTAATCTTGTGGGGAAGGTAATGAAAGATATCTCATCTTTAGCCTTAACTTGAAATTGCAGTTCTCTCAGAGTAATCTAGTTCAGTATTAAAAGTACAAGTAATTATATGTAGGGTAGTGCTCCTGACTTTTTGGGTGCCATGCTGGTTGGAGAGGTGGAAAAGGATATTTCCCCAGAGATTAGTTTGGGTCATCAGTCTTCTGACTGGTGGCAGCGTGCCACGAATTCCTCTCCTCTCATTCATCTCAGGGTAGCACTTGCAACCTTGGTCCTCAATTATTTGCTGGATGTATTTGGATCATTGTCTTCTACACTTTTTGCCCTCTGCAGCTCCCTCTAGTACCATGGAAGTCATTCCCAGATGTCCTATCATCCTGTCCCTTCTCCTTGTCAGTGTTTTCCACATATTTCTTTCCTTGTCGATTCTGTGCAGAACCTCCTCATTCCTCACCTTATCAGTCCACCTAATTTTCAACATTCCTCTGTAGCACCACATCTCAAATGCCTCAATTCTCTTCTTTTCTGTTCAGGCTTTCGTCGTCATAGACCATAGCTTCTTGTTGCATAAACTTGATAACATTGGTATCGGAGGTGCACCCAACTGCCATATTTTACTGGCAGCAAACAAATAGTAGAAATATGGTTTCAAGAAAATAATAAATCAACCTCACCATTCTCATTACAAATAAGTATGGTGTACCACAGGGCTCAGTACTGGGTCCGTTCTATTTTTGATCCATATAAGTGACCTAAGCAAACAAAACAAACACTGTCCCAACAGGCCTTGAAGGGCCAATGGTACTGACCAGCTGGCATGTCATCCTCAGCCCTTAAGCATCACCAGATGTGGATACGGAGATGCATGTGGTCAGCACATTGCTCTCCTGGCTGTTGTCAGGTTTCATGACTGGTGCTACTTCAGTCCAGTAGCTCCTTAATCGGCCTCACAAGGGTTGAAAGTGCACCCTGCTGAGACCTGGATGGTGACCTGTCCAGGTGCTAACCAAGCCCAACAGTGCTTAACTTTAGTGATTTGATGGGAACCAGTGTTACTACTGTGGCAAGGTCGTTAGTATATAAATGACCTAGTATTAACCCAACACTGACAGCACTATCCAGTTTGCAGATGACAAGCAAGCATTTTAGTCAGCATAAATGTTACAGACAACAAAAAACGAGACATTAACAAGAGTTGTAAACTGGTTCAGCTAAAACAAACATAATGAAAGTATAACAGTAGCACTAAATTTTTATGATGTCAAGAGAAAATGGAAAGAGGATATAAAAATTCAGATATCAGACAAAGATACTGCACGTGTTGCTAAACCAAAATATCAGAGGATCTTGTTCCAAGATAACCTTAGATGGTATATTCTCATTGACAGCATATTTAAGAGACTAAGTACCACATGCTTTTTAATGAGAGTACTTGAAAACTGTTGTCATAAGGACTGTCTGATTGTTTACTGTGCTAATATATATTTTGTTCTGAAGAATGGGATCACTATCTGGGGTAGCTTGCCATCTTGTCTAAGACTCTTAAAGATGCAAAAAAGAATAGTGAGAATCATGGTTGGAATAAAAAGGAACAAACCCTGCAGACTATGTTTAAAAGGATGGGGAGTCTTCCTCTTCCATGTATTCACCTTTTTGAAAGTGCAATGTTTATTAAGAAATATGCAAAAACAAATCCTAGTGCCCTTCTCAAAAATTAAAATCTTCATCATCATTGTCATCTTAATCAATATCATAATAAAACAAGGCAAAAAACTGACTTTTACATGCTCAAAATAATAACCAGTTTATGCCGAAAGGAACATACCACAGTAAAATTATTTACAAAAAGTTGCTAAAACAATTTAAAGCAATAACTGATCTAAAAAATTTACAGCAATATTAAAAGAATATCTATTAACATGTTGCTTCTATAATCTGGAAGAGTTCCTAGAAAATCTTTTAGAACCCAACAGAGTTAATATGAAGTGTACAAACCACAATTTTCATCACTTACAAAAATATTGTGAAACCATGACTATTTTCTTGTATCATGTAAAGACTGACTTTATTAATATTAGTTTATTCATATTTTCAGTTGTAATTTTCTAGTTAACATGGTATAATTATACGCCAGAGCTGAAAAAATTGTATTTATTAATACACAGATAACATCAGGTAAACATGAAGACATACTTGCATTGGTCTGTCCAATATCTGATGTGCAGTACAGCACATGTACAATTTAATGGACCAAATAAAAAAAATACCAACAAAATACATGTATATGGTGTCCACCATATAAAGACAGATGTAATAAATACTGGTCAATAATTTTCTGGACATTCCTTGCTGCATGCTCTGAAAATAGTGATCACTTTTTATTTATTTATTTATTTTTTAATGTAGACTAGAGTAAACAACAGGTCAGGAATATTCCTTGTTCCATGGTTAAGTTTATGAGAAAAGCCAGAGGCTTCATCACCCACTGCAGGCAGCATTTAATTACTCTACTGGACATACTATCTAACCCATCAGTTTTTGTTGTTTTTGTTTTGAATCTGTGTATTATTTTTACTAATTCTGGTTCATTTGTTGGGAGAAGGAACAAACTTTTTGGCTCATGAGAAGTACTTCGTATTCATTATGTGTCAGAATTTGCTTTTTTTGTTGCAGTTCTAAATATTTTTTCCTGTCTGATACCTCTATTAATGCCCCATGGTGTTCAGCAATGACTATGTTTGACCTGTAATTATTTTCTGTATTGTTGTATATTGGTAATTACATGATCAGTTAATGTCTCTTGTCTTTACCACTAGATTTCGACAAATGTTGTAGGCATGTATGATAGAGTATGCATCATTCTAAAATGCTGTTTCCAGATGCAATTACATCAACATTAGAACTGTGATTGAACCCACCTTTTATTTCATTCAGTCAAAACATTACCTGTGGTAAGGCTTATCCATCTGCTTTAGCTCACAACAGAGGTGTGGCATCTTCATCTATGATCACTAGACTTTTCCTCTAACAGTTGTGTATATAAAATAAAAGAAACTAGAAGACCACAACAAAATACAACAAGACTGCCAAAGGCATTTCGCAGTAAGGTGGTATTTATCTGGTGACCAGGACCGAAGACCATCTGCAGTCACGTGCATTCTTCTTAGCTGTTTCCTACACAGTACATTCTAATTCTGTGAGTGCTATTTTAGAGTTGCTAGATCATTAATGTTGCCATTTTATCACTTCAAATAAATAAAAGATATTTCAAATCCAATGTGACTAGAAGAAGGGATCACCAATTTAGTATTAGAGGGCAGCGTGGAGGGTAAAAATTGTAGTAGGTTGCAGTAGGTACTGGGAGATGAAGAAGCTTGCATAGGATTGAGTAGCATGGAGAGTTGCATCAAACCAGTCTCTGAACTGAAGACCACAACAACAATCATTGCAACAGAAACTGAAACAACATTACTGTACATGATTATATTCCCCCGGCATGTTCCTTAAACATATTTGTAATTATCTTACTTCAAAACAGTTTTTATCATTATTAATACAATTGTACTGGAATGTCAACTTAATAACAATGTTATAAAAAGCAATCTCGGGTTTCACAGCACTAGACAGCTTAAGAGTCCACTATGACACACACAGCCCAGTAACAATAGTTGAGTATTAAATTTTCATCCAGTTACACAGGTCAAGCCAAGACGTAGTTGGTATTAAGAGTTAAAGTTCCCTTTAAATATTGTATCATCTAGAAAGGGAAGAAATAGGCTGTTTTCAGCCCAAATACTGTTATTTCACTCATTATCACTGCTACTGATACTGGTACTGGTACTATAACCGTCACCATCTTCATCACTCTCGAAACTGTCATTACGTGCTTCACCTACATCACCATGTCCGGCATTCTCTTCCTTTGCAAGTTCCTCGTCACTCTCGTAATCCTCCACGTTGTAAACTGGCTCCTCCTCTTCAATGGTGCCGTGGACTTCAAGAGTGGGCATCTGCTCACTCAGACCATCAACAACTTTAGGGTCACCTCGACACCCTTTGATTATCAGCTTCCTGTGACACGAATGGAAATACTATTGTTAATGTGACAATGATTCCATCCAACAGAAATATCTCTATATGACAAATGTTTGCACAATAGTATTGCTGGCAGATTGCAATTACTTATGTGCAGGTTCTTATTTACACACAAAATAAGTGTTAGAAAATAATCTGAAAGAAGATGACAAAAGAGAGAAACAAAAGGAAAAGGAGAGAAAGAGTATAAACAAGGCAGAAAGAGAGTGAAGAGGGTAAAAGGCTGCAAAAGACGCAAGTGTAATAATGCAAGCTAAATGATAACTTTGTGAGACTACTCTTCTGTACAATGTACATATTTGGAACACACGACTCCTTTCAAACCATCGAAATTACAGCTTCAGTTGAAGGAAAAAAATATATAAAAATGGTATTAGCATGGGAAGTGCCATATCAGGTTTTTCTAGCAGATATCTTCATCAATCATTTACAAATGAAGTGTTTTCACCAGCACCTCAATTATGCTAAGAAGATAACCTAATATTACGTATATGCTTATCAAAGGCAATAGGTCCGATATTGATGAAATTCTGAACAAATTAAATTGTCTTCATGAAAAAATCGTCTTCACAATGGAAATTGGCACAATGGGCTCTATCAGTTTTCTGCATCTAACTATAAAGCATGTATTCGGAATCTTCAGAAAAGCAACATATAGAGATGTTATTCTAGACTAATTCTAATTACCACTATTCACATAAGAAAGCCTTTCTCCATTTTGCCTTTAACAAACTAGACTATGAGTCAGAACTTAAAATAATACAGTATACTGCTGGAAAAAATAATTATCTCAATGAATATGTAATGAACATGTACAACAAAATTGCAAAGAGCAAACAAAGAATCCTGAAAATAATGTAGGGCAAGCTAAGAAATATCACTTTGCTGTATTATGGGACTAGTAGAAGTAAAACTACTAAAATTACATCATGTAATGGAGAATAATAAAAACAATTATGCCAAAGGCGTCGTCAGTAATTAAAACCTCATCTCCATTTGTACAACATGTGTAATGAGCACAGGGTCAAAGCGAACAGTATTAGCAGCTAATACTGTTCGCTTTGACCCTGTGCTCATTACACATGTTGTACAAATGGAGATGAGGTTTTAATTACTGACGACGCCTTTGGCATAATTGTTTTTATTATTCTCCATTACATGATGTAATTTTAGTAGTTTTACTTCTGATGAAGGTATATTTATATGTACCGAAACCTTGGTCAAGAATTTTAATAAATTTTATCCTGCAACTGGTTTTGGCTGTCATCCTTTATTGTGAACTATTGATATACGACTAACAGGAAGAAAGCTAGAGGTGAGGTATTGTGAGCATGTGGCTTTAGACAGAGAGGGTACAGTGGAGAGATCTAATTTTGTGGCACATTTGGTTGCCATGTGGCTTGCTCTCCCAGATTTAACATCACAGCTTAAATTATTGCATACAGGGTTTAAGGGCAGATATCTCGAACCCCTCAGAGATGGTGATATTCTGCAGTCAAAAACCGCCTGACAGTGTCCTCTCGGAGTTCTTCATAGGCTGTCTGGCTCCTGCAGTTTAAAAATTAGAAGTCCATCAGTCTCCCAGGCAAATGTTAACACATCTTTGGGTGAGTGCTTATACAGTGCCACTATAGTTGCTCACAATATGAGAAGTTTACCGTACAGATTATCTGTACACCTTTGTTTTGCTAACTTGATACACGCTTTATATCTAATGACCAGTAACATCAGTGTAGGTTACAATATTTTTCATAATTTACATTTGTTAGTATAAACAGTTAATATTAACATCACAAAAAGCAAACTGTATCAATACATCTATTGGTAAGCAGCTGCAAGTAAATATTTTTAAAACAGTTTCATCCATAATGCAAATATTGGTTTACTGAAAGAATAGAAGTTCTTGCATCTGTAATTTTTTCACACTAGCGTGTAAATAATTTATAAAACGAAACTGAAATAGATTTATTTGGATTTGACACACCAGAGAGCATAGTTGTATGATCTTGTTTTGGCTTTCAGTTCCAGGTGGACAAAATATTTTAATAAGAAAGATATGTATTTTTAATATCTGCTACAGTGTTACTAATATCATGGTTTCGTTAACACATATTTCTAGAAAAGACAGGTCTAGTGGTACACAAGCAATTTGAAATGGTTTGTGTTTGTATAATTTTGCACTATGTTTTTTTTGACAAGATATGATATTTTTAACTCTATAATTCTGTATTTTGATTAATATAAATCTCTGTACAACCTAGTTTCTTCAGACATACTAACAAATACTCTGTACTATAAATATATTCAATACAGAGGGCACTGATGGTGTCCATACAAACATGGAGCTTAGCTGCACAAGTTTTTGTAAGCAGCTGGCTCAAAGTTTTTGTAAGCAGCTGGCTCAATTAGAATCTTTTCACTATTAACACCTATGTTTGAAGTTATATTTGGTGCATTATTATACAAGTCCATTGGATTTAGTCTTAGTATGCATGTTCCCTTGTGAAACTCAATGTTTTCTATTGCAAATTGATAGATGTTTGTGCATTGATTGTCTAGGTTTGACTGTGTGATTTAGTTCATTTTAGCACTGAAGATGAGCAGTCTGATTGAAATCAATATGCAATAATAAAAAAATAGTTTAAAATTTATACAACCAATGCCAGAGTTTCCCTGGTTTGCAGTACTTGTGTGGTTGTGGTGCACAAATTTCCTAATGGAATCCAATCTCAACAAATGACACCTGTTCTCTGGGCTTTGAGGTCATACTTTAATCATTCCAATGACTAGCAGAGACAGATGAGAATATCAGCCTTGCCCACAAAGTTTCAACAAAGCTCACAATTTGCAGCATTGTCCCCAGAACTGACTGTGGACTCCTGGTTCTGAGTCGAGTCGAAGGCTTGAATCACATTCTCTGTGACAAGTTAGGCTGTGAGTTCCTAGACTTGCACTATAAGGTTGACAGTTGTAGGGTCTCCTTAAACGGATCAGGTGTGCACTACACATCAGAGACTGCTAACCAGGTAGCTGTGTGTGGGGTGCAACAAAAGAGCTTTTTAGACTAGGCAACTCTACATCCAATCCAGATTATGATAGCTGTAGGAAACCCAGAAGTATCAGTGCAAGATCAAAAGAAATGCCTGCCACAGTGAGAGTATTAAAATTCTAGTGGTTATCTGCCAAAGTATTTGTAATCAAGTGCCAGTTTGAAGCACTCCTAAAAAGCACTAAAGTTCATATAATACTATGCACAGAAAGCTAGTTAAAACCTGAAGTTGACAGTAGTGAGATCTTTGGAGAAAATTTAAGAGTATACTGAAAGGACAGCAACATGAGTAATGGAGGTGGAGTATTTGTCAAAGTAGACAAGAAAGTCAAATCCACTGAGACAGAAACTGAAGCTGCACATGAGGTGGCTTGGGCAGGACTCAGTGTCAAGGGTAGGCATAAAATTATAATAGGGTCCTTTCAAGCACCAGACTCACCTCCTGATGTAACCAGAAGCTTTAAAGAAAACCTCAGTTCATTTGTGCATAAGTTTGCTAATTGTACTATAATCATTCGAGGAAACTGTAATAATCAAACAATCAATTGGGACAGGTACAGTATTGTTAGAGGTGGGCGTGAGAAGACATCCAGTGAAACATTACTAAATGCTGGACACTACCTACAACAGGTAGTTCAGAATTCCAATCATGACAGATATATTTAGATCTAATGGTAGCAAACAGACCTGACCTCTTTGAGGAAGACCACATCGAAACTGGTATCAGTGATCATACGGCAGTTATATCAACTATGATTACGCAAGTACAAAGGGCAACTTTAAACAAGAGAGAAAAAAAAGGAGTGATGTCACACCTCAATGAGAAACTTGAAGCTTTTAGGACGGGACAAGAGCACATAGAGGAACTATGGTCCAAATTTTTAAAAAAATAATAGACCTTGCACAGGATACATATGTACACAGCAAAACGGTTCATGGTGGGAGAGACCCCCCTTACTATACAGTCACAGTAGAGAAACTTATAAAGAAACAAAGGCTACAGAAGAAAAGGTGCAAAAAATAAGTTTAGGGGCATAGACAGAGAGATGCTGAATGAAACAAGTTTGATAGTCAAGAGAGTAATGCATGAAGTCTTCAGTGACTACTGTAGCAGAATACTGTCAAAATGATGTTTCACAAATTAAGAAATTCTGGGTGTTTAAGTTAGTGGCACCAAAGTTAGCATGGAGTCACTTATGGGCAAGACAGGAACTGAAATAGAGGGTTGCAAAGCCAAAGCAGAAATGTTTAATTCTGATTTCAAATGTTCCTTTACAGGAGTATTGCCCCAATTTAATTCTCATACCACTAAGAAGATGAGTGAAATAGATGTTAGTGTCAGTGACAAACAGCTGAAATTGTTAAAACTGAACAAAGCTCCAGGGCCCCAATGGAATCCCTATCAGACTCTACACCAAAATTGTGGCTGAATTAGCCCCTCTGTTAACTAGAATCTCTTACATCCCTCAAACAATAAACGATGTCCAGTAGCTGGAGGAAAACAAAGGTCCCACCCGAATGAGATTTTCACTCTGCAGTGGAGTGTGCGCTGATATGAAACTTCGTGACAGATTAAAACTTTGCACCGGACCGAGACTCAAACTCTCGACCTTTGCCTTTCGTGGGCAAGTGCTCTGCCAACTGAGCTACCCAAGCACAACTCACGACCCGTCCCCACAGCTTCAATTCTGCCCGTACCCTGTCTCCTACCTTCCAAACTTCACAGAAGCTCTTCTGTGACCCTCGCAGAAGAGCTTCTGTGAAGTAAGGCGTAAGTCAGAACACAGGTCAGGTTCAGAGATGCCCATTTCCAGAAGCGGTTTCCATGTAGCCTGTTTGGCCAGCCTGTCAGCAAGTTCGTTGCCTGGGATTCAGACACGTCCTGGGGTCCACACAAACACCACTGAATAACGGGACCATTCCAGGGCATAGATAGCCTCTAGAGTTAGACATGCACAATGTTCCCCGCCATGTTGATTTGCAGCGCGTTACCTAGTCCTACCTAGTTTCACGTGAGCTCCAGAGGCCCACTGCACAGCGTCCATGGAGACGAGGCGCACGCCAGAGCTTAAGTTAAGTCTTGATGTTGACTTAATACTTATGTACCACATTTTTAAAATGTTTAAAATGCATATTCAGGCTGTTTTAGTTTTATTTCTAGTCCATGGCCAAGACAAATTATTGATTCAGGTATATCTTCTGAAGAAGGCTAAATTATTTGGCATGAAACCCAGGTAAAGGTTGGTTTCATTACCGCATTTGAGGCTGATAGTTTCTCATATATTAAATTTGGAGATAATGGAAGGATCATGAGGAGGACAAAAAGTCGCCGGAAATCCGAGAAGGGATGGCACAAATAATGATGGTCCATTAATATAGAACAGTTGTTACACCTAGCCCCATAAAAAGGAAGAAGAAGAAGAAGAAGACAATGATACTGAAATTGCAAAGGCAAGACGACAATCAAAGGGGCTTGTACAGAGACTAGCCTTACCACACAATGGCAAACTGGATCAAAGAGACATTGCTGCTGAAACAAACATCTGGCATCTATAGTTTAGTTCGTACAAAATCAGAGCCTTAAAGGAGTTTAGGACAGTGAAACAATTTGCACCCCAAGACATGTGGTTAAAAATGTGGGAAAATTAAGCTTCCTCATAACAACATGTTGTAAGCTGACATATAGGATAACAGCATTTATTTTAAGGGGGGATGTAATGGATTTTGGTCCAAAAAAATCAATTTTTCAAAAATATTATTTTCTTTATATACACAGTTTAATCTATGATGTGTGTGAATTTTATCATGATAGCAGCTTTAGAAATGCCTTTAAATTGTTACACTGACTAGCTCTGCACTGGCAGCCACTCCCACCTTTTCCGACATTTGGGAAACTGCTTGCTTCAGCGGAATTTTTGTCAGTGTGAAAGCTATTTTTTTTTCTATGTCTCTGGCTGACATCTATATCTTTGCCTGAAACCTTTCTTGCATGTGGTTTATTTATTTTTTGACAATATTAACACACATTAGTAGGTGGAAGGTTGAATTCGGAAACCTTTACCTGGAAGTCAAGATTTATGCATAATGGGTGGTGGAAAAACAGTGTATAGGAAATGGAGGTTTCATGGAAATCAGTTTAACAACAAAAAAGAGGAAGCAGCTCGAAATGAAGAACATAAGCTCTCAGCTTCAACATTGAAACTTGGGGCAGGAGAATTGTACAGGTGCATGAATGATGTTGATATGGATTCCACTGGATTCAGTCATTGATTTAGAGCTTCTCTGCCAAGCTATAAAGTTTTCATGTTCATCTGCTAGCTGTGAAAATACGGAATGCATGATTGTTGTTGAAGAAAGATGAGTGGGAATAGCTTGTGATTTTAAATTAATTTGTCATTTGTGTGGCTATGAATTTTCATTTTCCTCCTATAAAAAAACTGACACTGACCTATGAAAGCAATTTTAGGTTAGCATATGCTATGAGATGCCTTGGACAGGGCAGGGAAGGAGGTGATTTATTGTGTGGTTTTCTGAACATACCTCCACCTCGTACAAGGTTTGAAAAAATAATAAATGTCTGATGCTGTATGCGATACTGCCAAAGTTTCTATGAAGCAAGCAGTGGATGAATTGGTGAAAATAAACCAAAAAGAAATAGATCCTAGGATAGATATTCATGACAATGAATCTCCTACAAATGTTAGTGACCTGTGTGTGTGTGTGTGTGTGTGTGTGTGTGTGTGTGTGCGCGTGTGTGTAGATGGGACCTGGATGTAAAGGGGTCACATCTCTGTATGGAGTTGCATCTGTTATTGGTACTGACTCAGGTAAAGTTTTAGATGTAGAAATTATGTCTAAATACTGCCACCAGTGTGCAACAAGGAAAATGTCCAACAATGAAGACAGTGAGAAACTGTGGCAAGAACAGCAGGCAGTAGCATTCTCTAAAAATTATAGTGGCTCAAATGGGGGCATTGAGGCTGCTGCAGTTGCGAGGATGTTCTCCAGATGTGAGGACCATTATGGTGTTAGATATACTAAACACCTTGGTGATGGGGATGGAGGATAACGTGGATGGGTGGACGCAGGAGGTAAACTACTAAAGACCATTTTCGGTACAGCGGATAACGAAGATATTAATCAGTTAAATAATTCATTACAGAACATAGAGAGTACCGTGGAATTAAATAAAGGCACTATAGAATGGCACACAACAAGATTAAACGGATTGGAGGAAACAGTTTTTACTAATACCAAGGTCATCAGGAAACTCACCCAAGAATTAAACGATTATCTTCTAGCTACTACTGCTACACTGAATAAAGACTTAGTCATACAAAAAAGGCTAGATATTGTGGATAAGAAACTTGCAGTAGGAAGATTGCTTAGGCTACTCACTGATCAAGTGATAGATGCACGGCTAGCAGCGGACGAATTAAAGGAAGCCATCCATTATGCAGTACAGGGACATTTGTCACCCACGTTACTATCGCCGGTTACATTCATCTCATTATTAGTTAAAATTGGAAAACAATTGCCAGATTCACTAAAGTTAATATTTCCTGCTGATAACAAACATTTACCACAGTATTACCACTTAGCTACAGTACTAGTGGACACAGATAATGCAAGAATATGAGTTCGTATATCTTTCCCTGTTGCAGATAAAATGGGTATATATGACTGTTACAGAGTACACTCATTTCCGGTAAAATGGGGCAAACTAAATAAATTTGTACAGTTCCGAACACACCAAGTATTTTTAATCTCCCAAACAACCAATACGAGCACAGTAATGACAACTTCGGAATTAAATAGTTGCATAACCGAACAAGTTATTATATGTCCATCTCACGCAATCGAATTACATACCAATAGTTGTGAATCTCAATTATTTTTCGAACAATCTGACGCCACCAATTGCCCACATGATATATTAACTTCCACATCATGTTTTTTCGAGCAAGTAGAAAATCACTGGTTATATGCAGTCAGTAATCCAACTGATATTTTTGCGCAATGTTATGAGAACGGTGTAGCTACAATATTACAACATTTTGAACTTCATGGAAGCGGGCTAATAATTAACGGCACGTTATGTTCCATCTCAGGAGCGAATTTTCATTTACCCGCAACAATCACTGGTACAACTAATGTTAATTCACCCTTCCCTCTAATTTATTGGCCAGAAAACGCCATCCAAGCATTTCCTACACAAAACCTATCCTACCTCAATGGCTCCCTTGACAGTTCCCTTCTGAAGTCATTAGATATGTTCATAAACTCACAGCAAGGCAAAATTGATGCCAATGTTATGATGCAACATGTCTTAAAATTAAAAAGTGAACACAGAACTAAAATTATAATGCTAGAAACGGGTATATCTGGAACCTTTGTGTTGGTGTTTCTGCTTTGTACAGTTTTCTTTCATTTAAGGCAAAAAAAAATAAGCCAAATAATAATATACCACTTCATCAAATCCCTGTTAACTGGATACCACACTCCTAACTGGTGTACTTCAGTGGTTACTTTTGAGCATTAGTGTATTAATTTTGTTTATTGTACTTCAGTCTTTATTAAACAGTCTCATGTTAAAATAAACAATACTGTAGAATAGATATTCTTACATTAATATAGGGTAGATTAAAAAGGTGTTGCTATGAAATTTTCTAAGTGAAAACTCTATTTTTGTTTATTCATTGTCACACTTATTATTACGATTTGTGTGTGAACTATGTGATTCATGAGCGTACAGTGCTAAAGTATTTTCAACATACTTAATGTGAAGCGTGTGTAATCGTTTAAGTTGATCGTTTTCATTGCTTGTTAGTGCTTTTGCCGTGTGAAGAGTGGAGGAATGTTGAGCGGTAAATTCGAGGGCGAATTTCTCCGAAGAGTGGAGGAATGTTAGGTGGTACTTAAGATAGGTAAATAAATTAGTGAAATCAATATGAAGTGAAGTAGAAATTAGAACATAAGTGAAAAACTTAGTTTAGTTTAGAGAAATTACACACTGGCAAACAGCGGGCAGAGCAGCCGTGGCAGCAGCCGGCGCTCGCAAGCCTTCAAGAGAAGACATCGCCCTCCCCACATAAGCAGAAGCTGTCGATTCATCAGTCAGGGCATCGCCCGACCGGCTCACGTGTTTCTCAGTTGTCACATGTGATCAAAGGCCCTCGCCTACATTCCAAGAGCCAATGACTGACGTTACGAAGATTCTTCGAGAAGCTTCTCAACGTGACAGAAGAGGCAATGACCGTGAGGTCATTTGTGGTGTCACCGCCAGACACCACACTTGCTAGGTGCTACTCTCGTAGCCTTTAAATCGGCTGCAGTCCGTTAGTATACGTCGGACCCGCGTGTCACCACTATAAGTGATTGCAGACCGAGTGCAGCCACACGGCAGGTCTAGAGAGACTTCCTAGCACTCGCTCCAGTGGTATAACTGACTTTGCTAGTGATGGTTCACTGACAAAATACGCTCTCATTTGCCGAGACGATAGTTAGCATAGCCTTCAGCTACGTCATTTGCTACGACCTAGCAAGGCGCCATGTTCAGTTACTATTGATATTGTACAGTCAAGAGCGACGTTCACCATTTATGGATTGAAGTTAAGTATTCCACCAACTACGTCCGTTTTTTTGCTAAAGTCTAATTTCCTTGACCTGTTCTAGACCTCACGCCAGCCTGCGTGAGCTAAAACGCGTGCCTTTCGGCTTCCTCTAATATTACGGTGTTGGCTCTCCTGCCAACCCACAACATCATTCACTTCCAGTGAACTGAAGTGAATAAATACGCGAGACGCGGTGGGCCTGACGAGAGTAGCAGTAGTTTTCAGTCAGTTTCGGTGCTGAAGACAGTCATGCAAGAAGAGACTACATCATACACAGAAGCACCAAGTCCGCCACTGTAATGGAATAGCAAGCAGCAGCCTCGGCGCCAGAAGACAGAAGTTAAAAGGTATATGAAGACTGATTTTTACGTACCCGGGTGACTTGTCAGGACGGGAAGGAGACGGCCTCGTATCAGCAGTCACCTGTGAGCTGAGATGGAGATCTGACATCCGAAGACTGGCAAGCGGGAGTCCGTTGTTCGAGTTCGGGACACTGGCCTTCCCCCGCTGCGCTACTCCGCTGGCTGACGCACAACACTGACACACGCGGCCGATAGAGAAGAGAAACACTGGGACGCCACATCCAAGGTATCACCATCCGATTCACGACTTCGTTCTCAATAACTAAACGGGTCACAGCACGATGAGCGTCTCCAGTCAACTGGGCGAGACGGTGACACGAGATACACACCGTCACGCGTAATCAGACGCCGCAGCAGAAGGCTTCGCAAACGACACAGCTGCCGCTCTCCGAGCCAGAACATCCAGTAAGGAAACAGTTGTACAAAACTTTCAATAAAAGTTACCTTATGTAAAAATGCTGTTTCATTCTACCTCATACCCGAGCCAAGGAAGAACCCACCCTGCCCACATGTTGTTAAGAGAGAAAAATTAATTTATTTAGTATTTTCACCCTGACATAATGCTTTAGAATGAAATGCCCTTTGCAGTAATGCTCATTCTGACAATTGACTAGCACCAAAAGAGAAAACCCAGTTACATTTAGTGTCAGAAGTGTTACACTTCATTCAAAGCTGTAATAGATAAAAATCTGTACAATATAACAATAGAAAAGTTGGAATGTGTTGGCCACATTGAAAAGAGGCTTGGTGGTAGGCCTCATCACTTGCTGAAAGAGAAGAAAGGTGAAGTACTTGAGGTTGGAAAACTGCTAGGAGGAAAAGGCAGGCTTGCTCTGAAAGAAATTATTTATCTTTAGTTATTTTATGGGAAAGCTAACAAGAAAAACATAATTTAGAGGCAATGAGGTATACTGTGTGGGCAATTTTTTTTTTCCACAAGCTTTCCACTGACCAAACACCAATGCACAATCTGTGTCCGAAAGACGATTGGTGTAAGTTCAACAACAGAAATGAGATGTATTCTCGTAAAAATTCATTGCCAGAACCTGTTATGAGTGCAATTAAGCCCACATTCAGGTTTCTTGCAAACCCTGATTTACTGAGGAAGTGTCTTCACATTAAGACACAAAATGCAAATGAAAGCCTCAATAATTTAATTTGGATTGGATGCTAAAAAAGGACATTCTGTGGACTTTAAGTACTCAAAATAGGTGTCTGCAGTGCAGTTTTATGTTACAATAATGGAAATAATGGCAGAACTGAAGTGCTGAAGAGAGTTGGTGTAGGTCCTGGTGTGTTTACAACAAAAGCATTTTACACCACTGACGAGAGCAGGGTCAAGAAAACCAAAAGATCAGTGTCTTACCTGCAAATACAGGCCAGGCAGATTCAAAGAGGAGAGAAGAGAAACCTGAGGATGAGGAGTATCAGTAAGGACAATTTTAAAATTGAGCTAAGCTTATTACATGTAGAAGTATAAGAAGAAAATCTTTGAACCTCATTTTCTCTGTTTTACATTTTTTATGTTATTAGCAGCCTTTTCTCAAAAGGTATATGTGCTAATGCTATCAAATTTTCAGGAACTGTTCACAACATGTTGCTGTCTCCCTGGAACTAAAAAATATGAGAACCTGCTGTCACATTCTGATTTTTTAGATGACTGTATGTAGGAAAAAAAAAAGAATTTTGGATGTGCAAAATTGAAAACTCCGTTAATGATACAATTTGTACCATAAATTAATAACTATAATTCAGTGGTCTTATAACCCCCCCCCCCCCCCCTCCCATGAACCATGGACCTTGCCGTTGGTGGGGAGGCTTGCGTACCTCAGCGATACAGATAGCCGTATCATAGGTGCAACCACAACGGAGGGGTATCTGTTGAGAGGTCTGCTTGTGACTGTATGTGCGGATGGATGTGTGTGCGTGCGCGCGCTAGTGTATACCTGTCCTTTTTTCCCCCTAAGGTAAGGCTTTCCGCTCCCGGAATTGGAATGACTCCTTACCCTCTCCCTCCCTCTTTCCTGATGAAGCAACCATTGGTTGCGAAAGCTTGAATTTTGTGTGTTTGTTTGTGTGTCTATCAACCTGCCAGCACTTTCGTTTGGTAAGTCACATCATCTTTGTTTTTAGATATATTTTTCCCACGCGGAATGTTTCCCTCTATTATATTTATAATATTTTTCCCTTAAAACACAGCTTTTTTGCTTTACACAATCAAATTTTTATGTTTGTACATTAATAAATATGGCTTTAATGATTTTTTAAATAAATGTTTACATTTTCCATTACATCCCCCCTTAAGAGAGGTACCAAAAAACAGTACTGCATCCTCAAGGCATTCATTCTCGAAACAGAGCTCCTGTCTCAATGGAGAATGATGTGATAACAAAAAGACACCTTTTGTGTTTTAGTGAGGGGAAAACTGAAAGCAACGAAAGGGAACCCAAGAAGACTTGTGAACAGCTGCTTGAGGTTAATGCTCAGCTGAAGTCACAGAAAGAGCTGAAACAAATGCAAAAATTCTCAACACAGAGACCAGGTGTACCCACCACACTCACTGATTACACAATTCCATTGCTGGCCATAAGGAATACTGTAACACTTAACAGCAATCCCTGAATGATGCTGTTCTTCCGTGTACGAGACAGAAAGTGCCTCTGAAATCCTAGCGACGGAGTATGGTGAAGATATGGCGATTCCAGGCGGTACTGCAGCTTTATGCATGTGGAAAAAAGACATCAGTAAGGTGCATGTAGCTGTAGTGGAAAATTAAGAAAGACAGGGTTGTACCCTATCCCTGATGTTATTCAATGTGTATGTAGAGCAAGCTGTGAAGGAAATCAAGAAACATTTGGAAAGGGGAATTAAAGTCCTGGTAGAAGAAATAAAACTTTTGCAAATTTCTGTTGACACCACAGTAGCTCTGTCAGAGACAGCAAAAGACTGGGAAGAACAGTTGAACAGACTTGACATCACCTTGAAAAGAGGTTATGAGATGAACATCAACAAAAAATAAAACAAAGATAATGGAACACAGTTGAATTAAATCAGGCGATCTTGGGAGTATAATAATAGGAAATGAGATACTAAAAGTATCAAACAAGTTTTGCTATTTGGGCAGCAAAATAGCAGACAGTGACAGAGAGGATATAAAATGCACTTCTGCAAACAGAAATTTGAGCACTGAATACAAATGTAACAGGCAGGAAATCTTTTCTGAAGGAATTTGTCTTCAGTGTAGCCTTGCACATAAGGGAAACATGGACAGTGAACAGTTCAGAGAAGAAAATAACAGAAATTTCTGGAGTGTGGTTCTGCCAAAGAATGCTGAAGAATGATCATATACCTAAAGAAGAGGAATGATATTGAACTGGAGAGGGGGGGGGGGGGGGGGAGGAAGTTATGGCAGAGCTCAACTTAAAAAAGATATTGGTCGAGAGATCACATCCTGAGCTTTTCAGGAATTATCATTTAGGTTATAGAGGGAAGTCTAAGACATAAAAATGGTACAGGGAGACCAAGGTTCGAATAGGTGCTTGGTAAAAGCATGCTGGGCTGCCAATTCCAACAGGACAAGGTGATCAGTTGTTGACTGCCTATTCAGGAAGTCACAGTGATAGATGCACAAAAATTTTCATGATTCATGATCCACAATTCTCTACAGAAATTTGCAAAGTAGATTAGTGAGACTGACTGGTCTACAGTGGTTAACAGAAGATGGAATTTTTGCCTGGCTTACAAACTTGGGCTGCTGCATTTTTTCCTCGATTTTAAGAAAACTGTTTGTGAAAGAATGCGATATTTCCACATCTTACAGAATGATATCATGGTTAAATAAAGTACTGAATTCCTTTTTGTTATTTGCAATAGTTGCTGTGGTACATCAAATTAAGTAAAGCACTGCAGAAAATTTTAAAGAGTTTATGGTGGTAAAACCGCATTGTTTAAACTTCGTGTATGGTTATTTTTATTTAAAAGTGAGAGAAGAATGGTATTTCAGTTCATTCTTGTGTTATTAGTTTTTATATTTGCCAGACGGTCACGTGCAGCAAGACATGTGGTCCAAACAATTGTCATATTTCGTGATTGGTTCAATATAATGAAATGAATGATGCATCAGTTCAGAACTGGTGTATTATGTTTAATGGCAGACAGAAGAATTCATGACAAAAGTCGCTCGTACCAGCCCTCAATGGTGACTGACAGACTCAAAGCAAGATCGAAACAAAGAAAATGCAAGAAGACAGGCATTTCACAATTAGTGGACTGCACTCATTCTTTCAAGATATTTCAAAAACTGTGTTGTAAGAGATTGTTAGTACAGATCTGGGCTATAAAAAGAAGTGTATGCCAGGTAGGTCCCTTGAATTTTGTCAAACACAAAATCTGGTATTGCAGCCTAGCAATTTTTAAAGCTCACCAGAAGACGTGGATTTTTATGACAGGAACTTCCATGAATGTTAGTGTTGCTGCTGCAGCACAGGCCACTACGGCGTGCCCATCTTGCCGACTGACAAGTGCTTTCGGCTGCCATTTAAAGCTGGCAGTGCAGAGGCTCTGTCCTGTTGTGATTGCACTTCTCTCTTGTATTGTTCTCATAACCCACCGATTGTTTAATATTTGCTACACCCGAGGTTGTCAGTTGGGATTACACATTAGGACTTACTACTCTGCAGTGATGTCTCAGTTGTCTGTTGTCTTCTGTTGTTTTCCTCCTGTTCACACTCAGTGACTTGCTGTTGGTGGCTGTTAGCCTGTGTCTACAGGTTCCTGAGTAGTTCTCTGTCCTCTCACAATCATTGAGTCACTATATTTATATTTTTGTTGTTCAGCCATGGCCTTGTATGCAGCTATGAAGGACTTTCTTTCTTCTTTGGGTAGTTATTGCTTTAAGCAAATATAATACAGCTATGATAATTTCTCTTGAAGAATATATGAAGAACTCCTTTTGTGTGTGTGTGTGTGTGTGTGTGTGTGTGTGTGTGTGTGTGGACACACACTGTCCATAAACGTGTGCAATATCAACTGGACAACATCAAACTTCTCACAGATTATAATATTCAACACAAAACACACACATATAAGTGTATTCAAAGAAAAAAATGAATCTGAATGACATTTCATTAACCTCATGAGAGAGAGAGAGAGAGAGAGAGAGAGAGAAGCACCAAAGAAACTAAGAAATTGATACAGGCATACATATTCAAATACAGAGATGTGTAAACAGGCAGAATAACAGCACTGCAGTTGGTAATGCCTATGTAAGATGACAAGGGTTTGGCACAGTTGTTAGATCGATTACTGCTGCTACAATGGCAGGTTAGAGCCGGTGCACAAGGGATGGGACACGGCATCTCCAAGGTAGTGATGAAATAGGGATTTCCTGTACGGCCATTTCACGAGTGTACCAGGAATCCAGTAAAATATCAGATCTCCGACATCACTGCAGGCGGTAAATGATCCTGCAAGAATGGCACCAACTATGACTGAAGAGAATCTTTCAACATGACAGAAGTGCAATGCTTCTGCAAATTGCTACAGATATCAATGCTGGGCCATCAAGTGTCAACGTGCAAACCATTCAACGAAACATCATTGATATGGGCTTTCGGAGCCTAAGGCCCACTCGTGTACCCTTGATGACTGCAAGCCTTATGCCTTGCCTGGGCCTGCCATCACTGACAATGGACTGCTGATGACTGGAAACATGTTGCCTGGTCAGACGAGTATCATTTCAGATTGTGTCAAGGGGATGGACGTGTACAGATATGGAGACAACCTCATGAATCCATGGACACTCCGCGTCAGCAGGGGACTATTCAAGCTGGTGGAGGCTCTGTAAGGGTGTGGGGCGCGTGCAGTTGGATTAATATGGGGCCCCTGATATGGCTAGATAAGATTTTGACAGGTGACACATACGTAAGAACCCTGTCTGATCACCTGCATCCATTCATGTCCATTGTGAATTCCGACGGACTTGGGCAATTCCAGCAGAACCGTGCAACACCTCACATGTCCAGAATTGCTACAGAGTGGCTCCAGGAGCACTCATCCGAGTTTAAATACTTCTGCTGGTTATCAAACACCCCATAAATGAATATTATTGAACATATCTGTGATGCCTTGCAACGTGCTGTTCAGAATAGATCTCCACCCCCTTGTACTCTTAACAGATTTATGGACAGCCCTGCAGGATTCATGGTATCAGTACCCTGCAGCACTACTTCAGATATCAGTCGAGTCCATGCTACACCATGCTGCAGCACTTCTGCATTCTCGCAGAGGCCCTTACACTATATTAGGCAGGTGTACCAGCTTCTTTGGCTCTTCCGTGCGTGCGTGCGTGTGTGTGTGTGTGTGTGTGTGTGTGTGTGTGTGTGTGTGTGTGTGTGTATTTTTTTCTGAGGACTTTGTGCTTCTTCAAATTAGGCCAGCAATGCTAAGTGCTTCTATATTTGTGTCCCTGCAGGTATTTCCTATTGCAAAATTACTGCGGTCACCAACCCATGTTGAAGATGTGCGTTGTCCCTTAGCATGCAATAAAATAAGAAATCTGCACAATATTTGTGCTCTCCTCTATAACAACTTGTTTTATAGTTTTCATTCACGAGCGTCATTCATTGACAATGAGGTAAGTAACATGACACAGTCAGCATCCACATCTGTAGGGGGTAATCTGAATGTCTGATTGCAATGTGGAGGATTGAAATTCGAGTCCCACCAGTGGCAGGTATTTTTCCATGTTGGGAGTTTTGTATCTGACAGTGATTCAGATGCCCTGCCTAGCAAAGACATGGACATGTCAGAGGCACTACGAGTTCAAGCGGGTGGCTGCAGGCCACCCACTGCCGAGGTATGTGCTTTACACGGTGCCACCCAGTGTCGAGTGTCTGCTGCTGAGTTGTGGTCTGGGCTTACGGTGCACCTCACTCCTTGCTGTACTTCGTAGCTGTTCATATCGTGCCACTGCACAGCCATGTTGTTTGTTGTTTCCTGTCTCCAGTGGTTACCGATTTGGAACTGTTGTATTGCTGTGCAACTTGGCTACATCCTGTACTTGTTAGTGCTTTGTTCAACTCGTGAACTCAGTCTTTTGCGGACTTTTAGAAATGTGTGTTCATTCCCCTGTGGTTTGCCATATCCACCGCAGCAAGTAATGATAAACAGTTTCTACCCATGCCACACAGGGGCGACTGGAGAGAAATTTGGCAATGGATATATGTAAATAGTATAAAGACTTTACAAGGGGAGGCCACAACATTGGGATCACAAATTTACTTCAAACTTTGTACACCTTTACTAGGCTATTAAAACAACATAATGTACAAGTAGTATGGTGCACTACTCTGACAATTCCAATAAAATTGCAAGAAATGTTTTATGCATCTATTATATGGCACACACATCTGTGAGCAGGTGCCAGGCATTAGAATTCATGGTGATCAAGTGGTTAGTGTTCAAGCATCGTACGATGATTGTGCATGAGGCGACACTTCAGCTACCACTCAAACTTAGTTTTTAATCTGAATTATCTGAAGAAAGAGAAAATTTTCCAAATGTCAACAAGGTGTGGCTTTCTTTAAAAACTCTGAACATACCCCATAAACGCTGGATAACGGCATTCATTCAATGTAGTAGATGCCATTTCAATTTATGTTTTCCATGTTCATATGACAAATACCATCCTGCAGCGTGTGATGCTGAATGCACATCCGACGAGTAATTGTACATTATTCTTGTGGTCTAGCACATTGTGACTTACTACCTGGCCGATTGTAAATAATGTCATTCGTATCATTATTTATAGATGTTTGACTTTGGATTTCCACGCCTGTTCCTCGACCTTCAAAATTTAATTAAAAATAGTAAATAGTCAAATAATAAATGAAATTCACTACAACTTCATGAAAATGCACGTAGTTTTTCTTTCCATCATATTACCTCTCATATGTCATAAATTAAATAATGTGACCAGTGATGACACAAATATAGATTAAAAAGTATTAGCGGGATTTGGACTGTCACCTCGTCCACGGCCCTCTTTCCAAGCAGCACAAATGCTAACCACCTGACCACAATTACTTCTTTCAGCCAGTCCCTCTGCACAGAAATATCAGTTACATAACACACGTGTAAAACTTCTCTTGCAGTTTTCTCAAAATTGTCAGAGTAGTGCACATTACTACTTGCACATTATGTTGTTTTAATGGCCTAAAGATGCACAATGTTTGACGTAAATCCATGATCCAAATGTTGTGGCCTCCACTTGTTAGTAAAATGTTGTTTCGGAGAGTATGAGCCCATGATTACAATCCTCTCCATGCTTCTAGATCCATTCATTCATGGTGTTATCCTCCCATTGTCCAAGAACATAAATGGTGTCACATACCTGCTTATTTACTAAGGAAAAGTGTTGCTTAGACCCCTTGACTTGTCCCATGACCATGCCCTGATTAGACAGCTGAATGTATCTGTTAACCCTTTGACTGCTGTGGACACGTTAACTCACTTTGCTCTGCCACTCCCAAAGTCCTGAGGATGTGTTTAAATGTGGCCTCTGTGTTTTCCTTAAGTGCTATTGATGTATTTACACATCCTGTTCCAATGAACCTCTTACTGCTGCAGATGAATTACTCCCATATCTCACTGAATAAAAAAGTTCAGAGTATTTATATGCAACATATGTGCCTTTGTGTTGTATAATGCAAATTTCAACAGGTCAAAATTTTTGCGTGTTTGAAAAGCAGATACCACTGTGCACCTCACACATTTTAAACTCACACAGGTAAGCAGTAAGCAACATACTGTATTGCAGCTGCCACCAAATTGAAGCAAATGAGTACCAAGGTCAGCGGCAGGTCAGCAGATGTCGTGATGGGACATGCCCACGTTACAAAACAAAATGTTCTTTACTTCCTGAATAAACCTCATAATAGTGCTGCCTACGGGTTGTCATCGAGTTCCATGTCTTCCGGCAGGCCTTCAAAAAATGTCAGGCTTGGATACTACAGTAAAGAAGAAACAACATTTAATCTCTATTAGAAGCTCTCCAATCCAACCAAATTGAAGCACTAAAATGAATTTAACTATTCTCGCATAAATTTTCTCACTTTTCACGCTGCGTCAACTGAGATTGGGGCATCGTGTGATATGGTTAGAAAGCCAAGAACATTTTATTCTGTTCTACTGATGCACAAGTCTCAGAGCATACACAACTACCCTTGTATAAAGAAATTCAGAACATTGCTCACAGTTGTCACAGATAGGATAAGTGAGTTGGGGGCAGCTGCAATAAGAAGTCTTCGTGAAATTAAAATCACCAACTTTCTCCTCCAAATGTCAAAAACGCTTTGTGACTCTGCCTACAGAGAGATAAATGAACACCATCGTGAAAGTGACAATCGATAAGCTTCCGTTTGAGGGCACTGCTGCAGCGTATATGCAACACAATGCAACTCTGACACGGGTATACAAGCACTGACATCTAGGCAAGTGATTAATGTTCTTTCCCCTCTCTCCTCCCTGATGAAGGAACATTTGTTCCGAAAGCTAGGAATGTAAATTTTCGGTTCTGTTTCATGTGTATCTATCGGCTGTACTGAGCTGAGGTAAGTGCTGGCCAGCCCCTCTATCTCTTTGTTAGCATTTGTTTCACATCTTTATACGAGATTTTCCATTAATCATCAAGTGATTAATGTGGCATTCGTGTCTTTCTGACGTGTGTCGCAAATAATGAAATGTGAGCGTGGCAACGTTATTAACAAATGTGGCCAAACATGACCAACGTGCTGTTATTGTTTTCTTGCCTGGTGAAGGACAAGCACTGGTAGACATTCATCAGAGAATGAAGAATGTTTATATGGTATAGCATCTGTTGAAAACCTCCACTGTGGAAAACTGTGACAAGGGGTGCTGCTGCATCATGATAATGCACATTCCCATATCACAAATGTCGCACTACAGAAGTTACGTCAACTCAACTGGGAGACACTCGAGCACTCGTCCTATAGTCCCGGTCTTTCTCCATGCAATTAAGACACCTATGATCCCTCAAAAAAGAACTCAGAGGGTCGAACGAATAGTGTCCGACAAGGATGTGCAGTAGGCAGTTACGTACCTTTTCGTGCAATAGGGCACAGTGTTTTACCAAGCACTTATCTTCAACACGGTGCATCGGTGGGACGATTGGCTCAATGCTCACTATGATTCTGCCCCATTGTTGTACCGATTCTGAAGTGTGCAGCCTTCAAACAAACGTTTTAACTGTCCCTTATAAAATAAAAGAAGTCGGAACTTAAAGGGGAATGTTAAGGTGTTCATTTCTCACATGTATTATTTGAAAATGGAATGGTAGGAAAATAGTCTGACAGAAGTTCTGTCAACCCTCTACCTACCACTTTTGTGTTAAATGCAAAATGCTCATGTGGATGTAGTTCCTTACCTGAGACTGGCAAGCTTTCTCGGAAACTTGGCAAACGGCACTCCAGTTATGAGGGAATAGCTGAATATCAGGCAGCGCACACTGGACAGTTCGAGGATACTGCTCAGACCTGGTCGTAACTTCCGAAAATCCAACTGTTCCATCACCAATGTGCGAAGTCTCGGTAGCCCGATGAGGCAGGGGACGAAGGCTCTGCCGAGACCTATGCAACCTGACACGTCCAGTCTGGAAAAAACAAGTGTGCTATCATTTATCTGGGAACATGTTGGCTGAGGAAATTTAATGAATTCTATTTCTAGTTGTAATCTGTGAAACAAAGTTACAAAAAAAGGTGTTACAAAATTAAACTCCAATCGAATGGAGATGAGGGGTGGAGGGAATCACAGATATACACGGTGGCCAAAATAAAAAGAGGCCCCACGTCTTGTAAACAACATGCAGGCAATTCACTCTTTTTTTTAAAATACAGAAAGCCGGTTACTAAATTATTATTATGAAAAACAATGTACTGAACATTCCATAGGTCAACAGTTCACAGGTGGTACTA
The DNA here is from genome assembly GCF_023864275.1 of Schistocerca cancellata. Taxonomy (NCBI): domain Eukaryota; kingdom Metazoa; phylum Arthropoda; class Insecta; order Orthoptera; family Acrididae; genus Schistocerca; species Schistocerca cancellata. The sequence continues at coordinate 127,631,720 of NC_064637.1, read as the reverse complement.
AAAATGTTCAGCAGAAACATTACTAAACAACTCAGCATGATTCCACACATTTGTGGAAACTTATGCCAATTCATTTGATGTGATTTCTGCAATGGAACTGAGAATGTTTGTTTACAATTCTTCAATTGTATGTTGGTTGTTACTGTAGACATTATCCTTTAAATTACCCCACAAATAAAAATCATGGGTAGACAGATTGGGCGATTTGAAAGGTTATAAACCTGTGGAAACAGTACATTATTGTCTCAAAGTTTCATCAACGTATGACATTGAAATCCATGTAGTATGTGCCAAAGTGCCATCTTGCTGAAAAGGTGCATACTCTCGTTCTTCCTCAGTCAGCTGTGCTATGAATGTCTGCAACAATTCTGTTACACACATTTGAGATTGTGTTGTTAAAGAAAATGAGGTCTACAATCCATTGGCGTGAAACATCACACAAAATGCCTACTTCCAAATAATGCAGAGGCACCTAAAATCATTCTCTGGGATTGTCTGTTTAACAATAGCATGTGGTTTGAGAGTTCATATACCCGCTAAGGTGAAATTGTGCTTTGAGTTGAAATAGAGATTTGGATCAAGACAACCATCAGTGATCTGTAGGTTTTAATGTTTGCATCACTCTTACTTTGTACGCTTGAATATGTAACAGCTTCAACATGTTCCAGCATGATGTTCATTTGATGTTTGGTTGGGAGGACTGCATCGACTACAGGGACTTATCCCTTGCATGCCTCCTGTGAGACCCACATTCCCAACTGCCCACAATCTACATACGTAATGTACCTAATAGATATTTGCCCATCCACTCATTAGTGTGCACGAGTAGTCAGTGGATGGGCAAATATCTATTAGGTACATTACGTATGTAGATTGTGGGCAGTTGGGAATGTGGGTCTGCAGTCACGCTATTCATCTGTGTCCTCGGTGGGTCAGATGGATAGAGCATCTGCCATGTAAGCAGGAGACCCTGGGTTCGGGTTTCAGTCGGGGCACACATTTTCAGCTGTCCCCATCAAGGTATATTGACAACACCTGTCGGCAGCTGAGGGTTTCAATTAATTATCATTTATGATTTGTATAGTTTGTTCTGCTTGGCGGACAAACGGCATGCATATCTGCTGAGGAGAAAGTCACAGTGGTAGTTTGGCAGCTTCTGCATACAGACCCTTAACTGAGCTAGTGTAAAAGGTGCCAGTTGCTACATGGATGCCATGATGTGGATAGTATTGAGAAGGCATAAGAGGTATGGACATGCAGATGTATAGATGAAACACCCATAGTCTAATTTCAAACGGACAAAGGATCAGTACAAATGGAGAAGTGTGGCCCAATCCACTCCCCGGGAAGTACCATTGAGGACATATAGGACATTGAGGGACAGCATACAGCTGGCGGCCAGGTAAGACACATGAGAGGACCAAAAAAGTTTCCTATTGAGCATGAGCCCCAGGAATAGCAGATACGACCAGACTGTGATAACTTCATAGCCTGCTTTGGTCTTTCAAGCACTGCTCTATCAAAGGTGAGAAAAAGACTGCATGTGGGCACTAAGGATCCAGCTACCTTTTTCATCATCCAATAGATGGCGATGACACCATGATCAGAGAGGCATGTTTGGATTTCTGCCTCAGTCAGACTATTGAGCAGCCTAGTGTAAATAACACTACAGGAAGAATTCAGACTTTTAGGCTATGTCACCAACGTGGCGATCATCTTAAAACCTGCCATCTTGGATTCAACTCAAAAATTTCCAATGGGAAGGTGGTCCTGTGACATATAAACAGCTAGAGAACTTCACCAGAAAAATGATGACGTTATTTTGAACACAGCTTTATTCATTTTGGAGTTATAACCAATTATGTGGGGCAGCAGTGATACGCTCAGCAGCATGGGTGTTATGTACTGAAAAGGCATTAAGCCGACATTACACACTCCTGAGAGAACACCAACAATTACAGAAATGGTTTGATATGCTGCCCATTAAGTCTGAGTATTAATGCTATCCTCCAAGCCCAGTCCTGAAGAATTCTGACCAACTTATCCAGCTGAATTTGACCACAGACATCAACAATGAGCTGCTTAAGATGAACAATAACCCATACTTTCACAGCATAAACCAGTGCTTTAACATGACACCAAAGGTAGAAATCCAAAGGAGTTGAACTTGGTGAATGAGGTGGCCACTCCACTGTACCCCTATAACCAATCCCCTATTGGGGAAAGTGCTCATACAGGTATGCCCTCACACTGTGTCCATAACGTGATGGGGCTCCAACTGCTGGATGAATTCTGGGAATGTCCCATCCTCCATTAATAGCTAAGGAAACACCTCGATCATATAACCGTTGGCTGTTCATGAATTTTCAATAGAAAATGGTCTCACCACTTTGGTACCCCACACACCACAATAGGCTGGCTGTCACTTTTTGTGAGCCGACTCAATCCAGTGCAGATTTGTGTCCGATCAGTATCTGTGATTCTGCTTTTTCACCACAACATTGATAAAGAAACTGACTTCATCACTGAATAGTACCTGATAAGGAAAACCAGGATCTATCTGCAGTTGCTGCGTCATCCATTCTGCAAATTGTACCTGACGGTTTGGGTCATTATCATTCAGTTTAATTTTGTATGGGTGCCATTTGTGCTCCAATAAAATTCACAGGATTGAGGTACAACTAACCCAACCCTCTAGCGGCAGGCGGTAAATGCTCCATTGCGGTCTCTCGCCAAACAATGCCAGCACACTCACTGCTGCTCCTTAATCGGTGGCAGATTTTGGTCTTCCTACTTTTGGTTTATCTGTGATGGAACCTGTTGCCTGGAATTTGGCCAACAGTTTGGCAACTGCACTGTCTGGTCGGATGACAACTGTTGAAATATGACTAATGCACTTCTTTCTCCTGACACTAGGATGATTTCGATCCGTTCTTCTTGTGTTAATGACATTTTTGTAACCTGCAAATGAGGGAATGACATTTAAAACGTGAGAAGGAGTAAATGTTACCTACCATTTAAACACATGTAACTTGTAAGGCATGGGATTTGCAATGTTTAAAACTCCCTTTGATGCCTTGTAGGTACATGCTGCACAATTCATTATAACTTGAGAATGAATGAAGCTATGTTCAAAATAGCAACATAATTGTTTTTCTGGTGAAATTCTCTACCTGCCTGGTATGTCACACAAGCACCTTCCAGTGGAAATCTTAGAGTTGAATCCAAGATGGCTGCCATGTTGGTGTCATAGGCTATTAGTTTTTGCCCCTCCCCTTCCTCATGTGTACGGACTTTTGTTTTACTGTTTTCTACTATGTTTGGATTTTATGAGGATGTTGCCAGACTTTTGGACCATCTGTACTATGTGTGGTTGTGCTATAATACTGATCATTTGCATATCCGAGTGTTTCGTACACTACATGCCAATCCGGTATTTGTTGGAGGCTGCCTTGATAGTGCTGCAATTTTAATGGCCACCAGTGTATTTTTATTTAATGTCATGACTCAATGACTCTCAACACAATTTTGGTCACGGCGTCAGCGACTAATTATTACAATTGTTGACTGCTTCACCAGTATTTTCCATTTCTCAGCCCATTACTTTGTATGCTCTACATGGAAAAGTCAGCAACATAACTGCTCACATATCAAGATTTTCCAGATGGTAGATCTGGGAGAAGGCAGCGTCAGACAGTTGCAGGACATTTCTGACAATGAGTTCCCGCAAAGCAGGGCATCCGTGGCTGATGGCAATTAATGTCTCGTTGTCCAGATAAAATGCTCCTCGCAGATCCAGCAGTCTCAGTTTTGTCAGCCCACCAGTCCTAAAAAACACAATCAAGTATGTACAGTAGTTCATGTTATGGAATGTTAATTTTTCTTCAATATGTAAAAATTAGAAAGAAATCTCTCAAGTTCCTAACATGTACCCTGCCTACCAACTTTCACTGCTTTGGTATGCTAATAAGATACCACTCTAAAGTAACTGTTGCAAAAATATTTAGGTGACAATGCTACCAATTTTTGAAATATATAGGTCACAGATCATTTATCACATTTGGACCAGGCAGAACTGTTAGAACACTTGTGTTCTTTACAAGTGTGGTTGTACATATGAGGCTCAAAGCCTGAATGTGTATCAAATGTCAACAATGTAGGAAAAGCCAGATTGCTACTTACCATAAAGAAGACATGCTAAGTTGCACATAGGCACAACTGAAAGACACTTACACAAATGTTTCGACCACACCCTTCACCAACAAAAGAGAAACAGTGAAACACATGCCATTGATACCACAAGCAAACACACCTCTCACACACACACACACAGCTGCCAACTATGGCAGATCAGGCCAGAATGCTTGAGCTGCCTTAGTTGGCAGTCATGTGTGTGTGTGAGGTGTGTTGCTTGTGTGTATGAATGGTGTGTGTTTCTCTATTGGTGATGAAGGCTGTGGCCTAAAGCTTTGTGTAACTGTCTTAACTGTACCTGTCTGCAACGTAATGTGTCTTCCTTATGGTAAGTAGCCATCTGTCTTTTCCTACATTGTTGATTTTCCTACCTGGGGTTTCCACTGTTCGAATGTATCTAATATTGAATACTTAATGTAGATTGGTTTTAGACATACCTGACTGATTACCAATTGTGAATACTGAGAGCGAACAAGATGATTATAAAGGGTGCTAAAAAAGAAGCTGATCATTAGGTCCGAAAAGGGTAGACAATATCAAAAAATTGAACAAAAATTTCCTAATAATCACAGGTCAGAAAATGGCAGCCAATCGGTGACAGGCATGCATAAGTTTGTTCAGTATGGGCATGTGTTTGGGTGTGCCTCACAGTGAAAATTTGTCATAAGAAAGCTGTTACTGTGCTTGTTAGGATAGAAGTTTATTCAGACTCTCTGTACACTAGCAAAAAAAAAAAAAAAAAAAAAAAAAAAAAAAAAAAGTTGCCTTAAGGTACCATTATTAACAAACATCATCCCTTACATCCACCATCTTAGGGCAATGCCAATTCTCCAATAATGACAGTCATCTTAACAAATTAATGCCACTACAGGACTGTTAGCTGAGTCTCTTTAGTAGTGAATCTTTACTCAACAAATTCCACAGAAAATTTGTGTCTAATGTAATAAGACCTGGATAATAATTTAATGTTTACCTAGTAAATATGGTAGTGAAAGCTCTGGCAGAATGTAAATAATTTATGAGTAAAGAACAGAAGTCACTGGACAGTAGATGTATTGAGTTGTCTACAGAAGGGGAAACAATTAATTAATTAATTTAAAGCTTTGCTAGCTTTCAGGTCAATCTTGGGAGCTGGAGTACAAATACACTCTCTGATCAATACTATTCAGACACCCCTATGTAACACAGAATCTTCATCTACATCTGCATCCATAGCCTGCAACCCACTAAAGTGCATGGCGGAGGGTACATGCCATTTACCAGTTATTAGGGTTTCTTCCTGTTCCAATGATGTATGGCGCACAGGAAGAATGAGTCTTTAAATGCCTACGTTGCCTCTGTCCATGTCTTAATCTAATCTTGTCCTCACAATCCCTATGTGGGCGAGTCATCAATTAAAGCCAGTTCTTGAAACTTGAGACAGTTTAGGTGCATATTCCAGAGTCTGTCAGTTAATTTTCTTCAGCAACTCCGTGACACTCTCTCATGGGCCAAACAAACCTGTGCCATTCATGCTGCCTCTCTCTGTATACATACAATATGACCCCATTAGTCCTATTTGGTATGGGTCCCACACACCTGAGCAATATTCTAGAACACGTTGCATGAAGGACTTGTACACTCTCCCCTTTGTAGCCTAATTGCATTTTCTCAGTATAGTATCAATAAACTTAAGTCCACTGCCTGCTGTACCCTAAACTGAGCCTATGTGATCATTTCGTTATTCCCTACAAATCACTAAATCCAGGTATTTGTACAGGTTGGCGAATTCAAACTGTGAGTCACTGATACTATGGCAATAGGACCCTACTTTTTTGTTTTGTTTTGTGAAGTGCATAATTTTACATTTCTGAACATTTAAAACAAGTTGCCAATCATTACACCAGTTTGAAATCTTATCAAGATCTTATTGAATATCTATGTCTCCTTTGGGACAGTGGTTTATTACAGATAACTGCATCATCTGCAAATTGTCTGAGGTTTCTATTAATATTGTTCACAAGGTCATTACTATACAACATGCACAGCAAGGGTCCCAACAAACTTCCTTAGGACAAATTTGAAGTTACTTATACATTTGACTACATCACTTTGTCCAAGGTAACCTGCTGAATCATCCCCACCAAAAAATTCAATCCAGTAACAAATTTCGCTTCATAAACCATAGGGGTCAGTGAAGTGAAGTGGAAGGAAGACAAGGATTTCTGGTCAGATGAGTATCGGGTAATATCAACAGCAGCAGAAAATGGTATAACAGGTGTAAGATTCGTTATGAATAGGAAGGTAGGGCAGAGGGTGTGTTACTGTGAACAGTTCAGTGACCGGGTTGTGCTAATCAGAATCGACAGCAGACCAAGACCGACAACGATAGTTCAGGTATACATGCCGACGTCGCTAGCTGAAGATGAACAGATAGAGAAAGTGTATGAGGATATTGAAAGGGTAATGCAGTATGTAAAGGGGGGCGAAAATCTAATAGTCATGGGCGACTGGAATGCAGTTGTGGGGGAAGGAGTAGAAGAAAAGGTTACAGGAGAATATGGGCTTGGGACAAGGAATGAAAGAGGAGAATGAGTTCTGTAACAAGTTTCAGCTAGTAACAGCGAATACCCTGTTCAAGAATCACAAGAGGAGGAGGTATACTTGGAAAAAGGCCAGGAGATACAGGAATATTTCAATTAGATTACATCATGGTCAGACAGAGATTCCGAAATCAGATACTGGATTGTAAGGCATACCCAGGAGCAGATATAGACTCAGATCACAATATAGTAGTGATGAAGAGTAGGCTGAAGTTCAAGACATTAGTCAGGAAGAATGAATATGCAAAGAAGTGGGATACGGAAGTACTAAGGAATGACGAGATACGTTTGAAGTTCTCTAACGCTATAGATTCAGCAATAAGGAATAGCGCAGTAGGCAGTACAGTTGAAGACGAATGGACATCTCTAAAAAGTTGGGAAGGAAAACATAGGTACAAAGAAGGTAGCTGCGAAGAAACCATGGGTAACAGAAGAAATACTTCAGTTGATTGATGAAAGGAGGAAGTACAAACATGTTCTGGAAAAATCAGGAACACAGAAATACAAGTCGCTGAGGAATGAAATAAATAGGAAGTGCAGGGAAGCTAAGACGAAACAGTTGCAGGAAAAATGTGAAGACATCGAAAAAGATATGATTGTTGGAAGGACAGACTCAGCATACAGGGAAGTCAAAACAACCTTTGGTGACATTAAAAGCAACGGTGGTAACATTAAGAATGCAATGGGAATTACACTGTTAAATGCAGAGGAGAGAGCAGATAGGTGGAAAGAATACATTGAAAGCCTCTATGAGGGTGATGATTTGTTTGATGTGATAGAAGAATAAACAGGAGTCGATTTAGAAGAGATAGGGGATCCAGTATTAGAATCGGAATTTAAAAGAGCTTTGGAGGACTTACAGTCAAATAAGGCAGAAGGGATAAAAACATTCCATCAGAATTTCTAAAATCATTGGGGGAAGTGGCAACAAAACGACTATTCACGTTGGTGTGTAGAATATATGAGTCTGGCGATATACCATCTGACTTTCGGAAAAGCATCATCCACACAATTCTGAAGATGGCAAGAGCTGACAAGTGCGAGAATTATTGCACAATCAGCTTAACAGCTCATGCATTGAAGCTGCTTACAAGAATAATATACAGAAGAATGGAAAAGAAAATTGAGAATGCGCTAGGTGACAATCAGTTTGGCTTTAGGAAAAGTAAAGGGATGAGAGAGGCAATTCTGACGTTACGGCTAATAATGGAAGCAAGGCTAAAGAAAAATCAAGACACTTTCAAAGGATTTGTCGACCTGGAAAAAGCATTCGACAATATAAAATGGTGCAAGCTGTTCGAGATTCTGAAAAAAGTAGGGGTAAGCTACAGGGAGAGACGGGTCATAAACAATATGTACAACAACCAAGGGGGAATAATAAGAGTGGACAATCAAGAATGAAGTGCTCGTATTAAGAAGGGTGTAAGACAAGGCTGTAGCCTTTCGCCCCTATTCTTCAATCTGTACATCGAGGAAGCAATGATGGAAATAAAAGAAAGGTTCAGGAGTGGAATTAAAATACAAGGTGAAAGGATATCAATGATACGATTCGCTGATGACATTGCTATCCTGAGTGAAAGTGAAGAAGAATTAAATGATCTGCTGAACGGAATGAACACTCTAATGAGTACACAGTATGGTTTGAGAGTAAATCGGAGAAAGACGAAGGTAATGAGAAATAGTAGAAATGAGAACAGCGAGAAACTTAAATCAGGATTGATGGTCACGAAGTCAATGAAGTTAAGGAATTCTGCTACCTAGGCAGTAAAATAACCAATGACGGACGGAGCAAGGAGGACATCAAAAGCAGACTCGCTATGGCAAAAAAGGCATTTCTGGCCAAGACAAGTCTACTAATATCAAATACCGGCCTTAATTTGAGGAAGAAATTTCTGAGGATGTACGTCTGGAGTACAGCATTGTATGGTAGTGAAACATGGACTGTGGGAAAACCGGAACAGAAGAGAATCGAAGCATTTGAGATGTGGTGCTATAGACGAATGTTGAAAATTAGGTGGACTGATAAGGTAAGGAATGAGGAGGTTCTACGCAGAATCGGAGAGGAAAGGAATATGTGGAAAACATAAGGAGAAGGGACAGAATGATAGGACATCTGCTAAGACATGAGGGAATGACTTCCATGGTACTAGAGGGAGCTGTAGAGGGCAAAAACTGTAGAGGAAGACAGAGATTGGAATATGTCAAGCAAATAATTGAGGACGTAGGTTGCAAGTGCTACTCTGAGATGAAGAGGTTAGCACAGGAAAGGAATTCGCGGCGGGCTGCATCAAACCAGTCAGTAGACTGGGGGGGGGGGAATAAAAACACCCCCATACGATCATACTTTTGCAATAAGTGTGATGTGGTGCTGAGTCAGATGCTTTTCAGAAATCAAGACATACTGAATCTATCTTACTGCCTGGCAAAAAGGTTTCATTATGTCATGTGAGAACAGAGTGAGTTGAGTTTTGGGTAACTGATATTTCCGTGATACACGCTGGTTGGCTTGGAGGAGGTCAATGTGTTCAAGATACCTCAGTATGTTTGAGCTCAGAATACATTCCAAGATTCTACAACAAATTGATGTCAAGGATATTTGACAGTAGTTTTGTGGATTACTTCTACAACCCTTCTTGTGGATAGGTGTGACCTGTGTTTTTCCAAGAACTGTGCTTTTTTTTGTTGGAGGGATCTACAATAGATTATAGTTAGAAGAGAAGCTAACTAGGTTGCAAATTCAGTACAGAATCTGACAGGGATTCCATTGGGCACTGGAGCTTTGTTCAGTTTCAATGATTTCAGTTGTTTCTCAACACCACTGATAACTAACACTTATTTCACTCAACTTTTCAGAGTGAAGCGGTTTAAACTGTGGCAATTCTTCTTGGTGCTCCTTAGTACAGGAACATTTGAAAATGATGTCATGTATTTCAGCTTGTGCTTTGGTGCCCTCAATTTCAGTTCCTGTCTTATTTGTGAGTGACTGGATGCTAACTTTACATATGACCAGAATTTCCTTGGGTTTTGCAAAAGATCATTTAACAATATTCTCCTGAGGTATCCACTGAGGGCTTTGTGCATTGCTCTCTTGACAATCAAACCTGTTTCATTTGGAATCTCTATCATCTCTAGTCTTATTAAGCAGTAGTTGCTGTTTCTTTAGAGGAACTGACCACTAGATGTCACAAAGTGGATGCACCTGTACACAAGGTGACAGGGATTATTTCATTGTGATACGGCTCAGTGAATTTGAACATGGACTAGGTACTGGATGTCAGCTTAGTGACAAACCCCTCAGAGACATTTTCAACCAGTCTAATGCTTCCCCAGCCGACTTCTGGCAATGTGATTGTGAACTGGAAACATGACAGAACAACCTCAACTAAACGAACATAAGGCGTACCTCACGTACTGGGACTGCCTAGTGGTATGGAGGGTGGTTATAAGAAAATCTATGAAATTAGTGGAAGGGATCACTTGTGAGTTTCAAAGTGGAGTTAAAAAGAATGGGATACAATTATTTAGCAACTCCTCACAAGCCACAATTTTCTGTAACCAGTGCTAACAAGGGAAACTACCCAACCCACGCCCTCAGATTTACTGGTAAGATGGCCCAGTGGATAGTCCATCAAAAACTAAACATGGAAACATCCATGTCAGCACTGCTGCTATCAGTGAATGCCTGCGTTTACCAGAAATCCTCTGGATGGCTTCCCACACTTTCATCGAACCAGTGGTACAGTTGATGTAGTCGAGGAACGCTTGCCATGACTGCTTTTGCTCTCCTTAATGATGCGTCGAGCATTGGCTCTTTTAAGTCGAAAGGCTGTGAGGTTGTCTGCTGTCAGACAGCATTTAAACGGTCAAAGAGCTGCACATCTGTCCTGGATGGCTGAGCAATACTCACCTGTCCACCGAGGTACAGGTCACCTTCTAAGATGACCTAATGACTATTGTGGATAGGTCAGTGGCACGATTGATCATACACTTTATGTGGTCCACCCATTCCTAGCTGAACAGCGCCCAGTTAGCCCTACTGATCATCTATTTTGATGGTGCCTGGTCCAGCAGTCTTCCATCCAGTGGATGGATCTGCAGCAGGAAGGGGTCACTTGAACGGAGTTCTTCAGTTGCTTCCCACTATGCTGAGTGTGCTAGGGCTGGAGAGCAGAAAGAGAGGTCAGTGGCAGAAGATGACCCAGTAGCAGCCGAGAAATGTGTGGGGCTGCCTGTGCTGAGGATGCACAGCTCCTGAGACATCATGAGGTTTTCCAACACTCGAGCCCTGGGGAAGTATCGTGTGAGCCCCGTACTACATTATGGGCATTGAAATCACCCAATACGAGAAACGTGTGGGGACGTTGTTCAATAAGTGCTGTGAGAGCCTCAGAATCCATTGCATCCTGCGGAGGTAAGTACAGGGAGCAGACGATGATCATAGGACTCGTATGGACTGCAACGGCTACTATTTGTAGGTGAGTAACTAAGGGGAGAGCAGAGGAGTAGTGTGTGTTATTGAGAAACACAACACCACCTCCCTTGATTTGTTCCCCAGTCAGGTCATCCTTACGGTGGATGGTATTGCCCCACAGAAAAGGCGCATCACTAGCTTTAATATGTGGTTCCTGCAAACACAAGCACAAGCACAAGAGTTGCAGCTGTGCCAAGAGTTTCACTTCCTCCACATAAGTCCTGAACCCATTCATGTTCTACTGTAGTATGGGAGCCTTTTATCATGGTGGTTGGACTTTCAGCAGAGTGGGAAGCCCACAATGGTTGGAGTTTTAGCTTTGGGGCAAGGTCATTTCCCAGACAGACTTTGCAGTCCATTAGCTCTGAAGCAGAAGCAGCAGAGCTATCAAATTGAATGACATTGATATGGTCTGACTGTCTACCACCTATTTTTGCTCGTGACAGAAGCTTCTCATTTCCTTTCTTGGGCTGGGATGGCTTTGTGGGAACTACTGAAACAGTGGTAGAGGCAGCATTGGATTTTTTTTTTTTTTTTTTTTACAAGACTGCACCTTTGGAGGTACCGTGAGCTCCACATTGGCAATAACGGTGGCTTTCTCCGATGTTATCAGAGGGGCTATGGGCTTGAAAACAACTGCAGCTTGTCAACGACACTAACAAACACAGATACAAGTTTTGACACTAGCAACTTCGATTTGTGTAGAAGTGTTTGCTGTCTAAGTAGCCTTCTATGTAGTGAATGCGGGAGACTGCCTTATACATCATCTTGGCCTCTCCATATGGTATTCATTTCAAAGTCTTAATCTCCTGTATCTTCCAATCTTCAGGGAAGACACTGCAATCCCTATCCTAGACAGGGTGATCCTCAGAGCAGTTTACACACTTGGGACAGGAGGAGCAGCCAACACCGTCATGGGCAGCCTTGCCACATAAGGCTTCATCCTTACATCCTAAGCTGGAGGCTCCAAAGTGCTGGCACTTAAAACAGTGCATTGTGTTAGGAACATATGGCCATACACTTAAGATGGAGAAAACCAGCCTTGATATGCTCTGGGAGTTTCATGCTATTGAAGACAAGGATGAAGGAATTAGATTTTACGAGATCCCCCATCTACCCTTTTCAATATATTTTGCACATCAACGATTCCCTCCTGAGCCCACTCATTCTTCAATTCCTCCTCAGGAATGTCAACAAGATCTCTACAGGTCACAACCCCTATTTATGGTTCAAGGAGTTGTGGAGCTCCGTGTTGATGGCATATTCTCCAAGGCCCAACAATGTGCCATTATGCAGTCGTTTGACAGATTACAGTGAACCTGTGATCCCCTCCAAACCTTTCTGAATATAAAAAGGTGAAACCTTTTTGAAACTGCCCTCTTTCTGTTTCATAATTAAAAACACATTTGACTGGTGGCATGTGTTCTGTTACTATTCTTGGACAAATTCTGTATAACCCTTGAGTCAGGAGGACTGGCTACATGAGCCCTAGTATTTGACTGGGTGTTAGTACCTGCCCGCAGCTCACCCATACTGCTGGGAGGTGGAAGAGGAAACTTCAAAGGATCCGTCATGGTCCCATGAGCAGCTAGGGAAATAAGTCCCCATGAGCAGCTAGGGAAATAAGTCAACGTAGACAAAGCTCCACGTGCTTAGGTATGGCTTGTACAACTGATGTGTGGCAGATTCCTCAGAGGTTGCCCACTAACAACTGTTCCATCTAAACAGCCATTGATATATATATCTAAAAAGAAAGATGATGAGACTTACCAAACAAAAGCGCTGGCAGGCCGATAGACACACAAACAAACACAAACATACACACAAAATTCTAGCTTTCGCAACCAACGGTTGCCTCGTCAGGAAAAGGGAAGGAGAGGGAAAGACAAAAGGATTTGGGTTTTAAGGGAGAGGGTAAGGAGTCATTCCAATCCCGGGAGCGGAAATACTTACCTTACGGGGAAAAAAGGACAGGTATATACTCACACACACACACACACACACACACACACACACACACACACACATATATCTCCATCCGCATATACACAGACACAAGCAGACATTTGTAAAGGCAAAGAGTTTGGGCAGAGATGTCAGTCGAGGCGGAAGTAAGAGGCAAAGATGTTGTTGAAAGACAGGTGAGGTATGAGCGGCGGCAAATTGAAATTAGAAATTAGTGGAGATTGAGGCCTGGCGGATAGCGAGAAGAGAGGATATGCTGAAGGGCAAGTTCCCATATCCGGAGTTCTGACAGGTTGGTGTTAGTGGGAAGTATCCAGATAACCCGGACGGTGTAACACTGTGCCAAGATGTGCTGGCCGTGCACCAAGGCATGTTTAGCCACAGGGTGATCCTCATTACCAACAAACACTGTCTGCCTGTGTCCATTCATGCAAATGGACAGTTTGTTGCTGGTCATTCCCACATAGAACGCTTCACAGTGTAGGCAGGTCAGTTGGTAAATCACGTGGGTGCTTTCACACGTGGCTCTGCCTTTGATCGTGTACACCTTCTGGGTTACAGGACTGGAATAGTTGGTGGTGGGAGGGTGCATGGGACAGGTTTTACACCGGGGGCGGTTACAAGGGTAAGAGCCAGAGGGTAGGGAAGGTGGTTTGGGGATTTCATAGGGATGAACTAAGAGGTTACGAAGGTTAGGTGGACGGCGGAAAGACACTCTTGGTGGAGTGGGGAGGATTTCATGAAGGATGGATCTCATTTCAGGGCAGGATTTGAGGAAGTCGTATCCCTGCTGGAGAGCCACATTCAGAATCTGATCCAGTCCCGGAAAGTATCCTGTCACAAGTGGGGCACTTTTGGGGTTCTTCTGTGGAAGGTTCCGGGTTTGAGGAGATGAGGAAGTGGCTCTGGTTATTTGCTTCTGTACCAGGTCGGGAGGGTAGTTACGGGATGCAAAAGCTGTTTTCAGGTTGTTGGTGTAATGGTTCAAGGATTCCGGACTGGAGCAGATTCGTTTGCCACGAAGACCTAGGGTGTAGGGAAGGGACCGTTTGATGTGGAATGGGTGGCAGCTGTCATAATGGAGGTACTGTTGCTTGTTGGTGGGTTTGATGTGGACGGACGTGTGAAGCTGGCCATTGGACAGGTGGAGGTCAACGTCAAGGAAAGTGGCATGGGATTTAGAGTAGGACCAGGTGAATCTGATGGAACCAAAGGAGTTGAGGTTGGAGAGGAAATTCTGGAGTTCTTCTTCACTGTGAGTCCAGATCATGAAAATGTCATCAATAAATCTGTACCAAACTTTGGGTTGGCAGGCCTGGGTAACCAAGAAGGCTTCTTCTAAGCGACCCATGAATAGGTTGGCGTACGAGGGGGCCATCCTGGTACCCATGGCTGTTCCCTTTAATTGTTGGTATGTCTGGCCTTCGAAAGTGAAGAAGTTGTGGGTCAGGTAATGAGGAAAGAGGTTTTAGGTAGGGTGGCAGGTGATCGGCGTGAAAGGAAGTGCTCCATCGCAGCGAGGCCCTGGACATGCGGAATATTTGTGTATAAGGAAGTGGCATCAATGGTTACAAGGATGGTTTCCGGGGGTAACAGACTGGGTAGGGATTCCAGGCGTTCGAGAAAGTGGTTGGTGTCTTTGATGAAGGATGGGAGATTGCATGTAATGGGTTGAAGGTGTTGATCTACGTAGGCAGAGATGCGTTCTGTGGGGGCTTGGTAACCAGCTACAATGGGACGGCCGGGATGATTGGGTTTGTGAATTTTAGGAAGAAGGTAGAAGGTAGGGGTGCGGGGTGTTGGTGGGGTCAGGAGGTTGATGGAGTCAGGTGAAAGGTTTTGTAGGGGGCCTAAGGTTCTGAGGATTCCTTGAAGCTCCGCCTGGACATCAGGAAGTCTTGACGGCAGAAAACCGAAAGCCATGGATGAGGGCCCGTGCTTGCACCATTCATTTTGTGCCTTGCAGTGACACCAACACTAGAGGAGGAATAGTAAGAGGCAAAAGTTGTCAGCATACAGTTTGACATTGCATTGGTATTCCATCACCTTGACCTTTTCAGTCAATGAATTGCCCTCAAAGGCCAAGATGAAGGCACCTTAGCAATCCTATTGTCCTTCAGCCCCCATGTACATGACAAAGTGTACACCCTGTCACTCAAAGTTGGCCCGTAGCTCCTCATCAGATTGTATGAGCAGATCTCTGTGGAAAATGATGCCCTGAAATAAATTTAGACTGTTACGGGAAGTGACAGTCATTAGTATGTCACTCAGCTTGTTACAAGAGGGCAGTGCCTGTGATAGGGCAGGGGATGCCATTTTGATCAGAATTGACCCACTATTCATTTTAGAGGTGGCTGCCACTTCCCCAAATTTGTCTTCCAAGTTCTCCACAAAGAACAAGGACTTTGTGGCTAAAAAGGAATCGCCATCAGTCCTTGTACAAACTAAGTATTGCTGGGGATATTGCTCTGCTTGCCGCTTAGCCCTATGTTCCTCCCATGGCATAGCCAGGGAAGAGAACATTTTAGGGTCGTATCTCAATGCATTGAAAGAGGACCGTCCTTTCATAGAGACTGTGCCCAATCATAAACCAGGTCCAAGCAAGGTTGGCACCAAGAAAACCATCCAACAGAAAGGCAGAGGGAGAAAGGGATAGTGGACGTATAAGCATGCAGAACAAAAGGGAAATAATGTTGCCAAAGCCAGGGCCCCATGAAAGCCAAGCACCTACTCAAAAGGGTAGTGACCTGCCTTGGAGGCCCATTTTGGGTCCACTCCTATTCCTTATATATGTGAATGACCTTCCACTTTGAACTGAACATGTGGAATTGGGCCTTTTACAGACGATACTACTCTTATAATAAAGCCCATTAGAACAAAAGCAACAGAAGAGATTGTTAATGATGTTTCTCAAAGAATTAGCAAGTGGTTCTCTGACAATGAACTCCCTTAATTCTAAAAACATACATCATATTCAATAGCACATCATATTCAATTCTGCACAACAAATAGTCATACAATAGATATTTATTGCAGATGCAGGGAAAGCAGAGAAATCTGCTGCACAGTGGATGACAGCTATCTTCCAGCACCCAATAAACATAGGAAAACTAAGTCATTTTTCATTTAAGAAGTCACTACACTTGGAAGCTAGTTTCATAATGTACCCTGGCCACTAATATACAAGGGTGAGTCAGATAAAAACCTTAAAAGTTCTGTACAATTCTGAAAAGTTGTGAGATAAGAGTTGTTCATTGGCAGTAGTGTTCCTTGGGGTTCAGAAAGTGACTGACAACTGGCAGAGCGATGCTACGATACAGGAGAAGGCAGCAACATCTGCAACAAAATGGCCATTCCGTTCCCAACATACACCACAACTGAGCAGCGATCTGCGATGCAATTTTTGTATAGTAAAAGAGTCAAAAACAAATCGAAATTCATTGCAGAATGGCAGTACCAGAGTGTATATGCGGACAAGGAAAAAAAAAATTCATGGATTTCCCGTTTAAAAATACCCGGGCTAACATATACTTTTTCCATGTTAAGACAGTATATTTTCCCTTGGAACTGTAAAACTTATCAATCCTTTCAATGGTTAAGGTTTTATACACCAGCATAAAGCTTCCTGGCATTCTAGAAAATGACGCCTCCCCCTCAAAGAAAAAAAAAAGAAAGAAGGTGTTTTGGAAAGATCTTTGATGTGCAGCAACATGTACACTGCACATCTTCATATTACAAAAGTATAAACTCGAATCCCACCAAATGTAGCACATTAGTTTCCAAAGCATTGAAACAGAGATTTCGATGCATTTTGTAAGCCAATCACAGCTCATGTCACGTGATCTCGCCAGCCAATGGCAGCAGATATTCAGAGCATAGGCCATATGGTGTAATAAGCCAATAGCAATACCACTGTTAAGTAGCGCGAACACACAAATTAATATTCATAGTACAGCTACTGGAAAAGCTAAGCTTTCACATATAATTTTTTTTGTGTGTTACATCACACAAATGTTCCAGTAAAATTTTAAATAATGTCAGAAATGTCTTGTCTTCTGTGCCCGAAGTTCTTGTAAGTGGCTGGTCCTCGAAGTGTTAAGTTTTAAATGAGAGTCAAATGCTATGTGATTCAAGACATTCGAACATTCACACACGTAACATAATTCATCTTGCATAAAAGGAAATTCACTTTGAAAGTAACTTTTCAAACCACCATTTGCAATATTTTCCAGCTACATGTTAGAAATAGGTGCATTTCAGCAGTTGCCAGAGAGCACCAGAAAACAGCTGTTACAGCATGTGCGCAGCTACGATAACGCAGGAAGCCCATATGTTTGTATGTATATAGCATTAACAGGTATTACATTATGTCACAAAAGAAACAGGACATATCAGAATACTCCAAGAGCATCAGAATTTCTTAAACTATACTAAAATGCATAATTCGGCTTAAAATGCTAATTTGTATGTTGAGATTCATAGAGCTTACTTTTAAGAAAGTTAGCAAGTACCTACAATTTCCTTCTAGTATCACACATTTTAATTCCTTGCTCACTTCATATAAATATTACAAAAAACATAAATTTTATTATAAAATTAAGAGCAAATAAAAAAGGTACATGGAGGTAAATCATTAACAGTAAAATTCACATAATTACAGTAATTTGCATTTACCTAAAATTTTAATACAAAGTATGTAGAAAATTAAGAGAAAATTAATATGTTTGTTTTCTGACGTTACCTTTTTTCTTCAGACGATTTTTTCTGAAAAAGGGAAACAGAGCTAAATAAAACAGCAAAATAAAATTATTCACTTTTACTTAAAATTTTTCGTTTAGTAAGATTTCAAAAAAGTGGAAAACAATCCCCACATTACCCACAACACAACTTCTGTTTGTTTTGGACTCCTCTGACCCTATGGACACAGCAGTACGCAGAGACTAACTTCTGAGTTACCATTTATTTGGGAGACTATTAAGTACATGAGTGAGTGTGTTGGATGTTTTAGACAAATGGAAGCTCCAACCTGATATTAAGTTTTTCAGTGTGGTTTTTGGCATGTAAATTTTCTTTATTACGGCATAATGCCATACATGCCATAGGATGAAAACATGCACTTGAAATTCAGCAAACAGTTGAAACTAGCCAAGAGTGTGGAATGAAACACTTCATTTCAAATAAATTGACTGCCTCCACAGAAAAAATTAATAATGTTCAAATTTCTTTAGCAAACCAACAAAAATAACTTCATTTTTCTGCAAGACAATTAATGCTTGACTGCTAGAAACACAGAAATAAAATAAAATCAGAAAACTGCGAGTAATAACATATTTTAGCCTTCTGTAATTATGTGAATGTATTTTAATTCAGTTGATAACTCCCGGCCATAGAAATCTGTTTTATTTTCATTTGCTGTGAGAGCTCTAAACAACCAAAAATGGCAAATCATGAAACATAAACATGGGTCGCATGGAGAAGATTGGATGCATAAGAAAAATTTTTTTGGGTAGCATCTGACAGCTGGTTGCTACTACTTCAAGTAGTAAGAAACAGAAGGTACCGCTCATATGCGATTCAATTGCTCAAGTGCATGGGCCCGCTGGCAACCACTCAAACGAGCCTAAAGTAAATAATTGTGATGTCAAGCTTATCAAAAGCAGTTTGTTGTTATGAAGTATTGCATAGTCTTCATTCTTTAAGCCTTTGACACATTCTGCTGTTTGCAGACACTTGTAAGCAATCAGGAATAAAAATAAAATCAGGAATAAAATAACGAGGACTTCTGGCATCATCGTGTATCACTACAGCATGACAATACCCGACAGCATACAGCCTGTAAGACAGCTGAGACTATTCAGGAAATTAAATCTGAATGTCTGGTACATCATCCTCATTCACCAGACCTTGCTCCTAGCAGCTCATCTGTTTGGTGCATTCAAAGAAGCAGTCATTTCAGAAGAGACAAAGAGGTGAAAACTACAGTGCATGACTGGTTATACACATGACCAAAGGAATTCTAGCAGCATGGTAGCAATGTGCTTCTAAAGTGGTGGAATATGTGGTCACAGGGAGACTGTCAAAAAATGACATGTATGTTTTTGTTCATTGTTACAATTAAAAATATTATAGGACTTTTAAAGTTTTCATTTGGATTACCCTCATAGTTTGAAATATTAGTATTTTAAATTGATAACATACAATATTATGGGTTTTAATGAAACTGGGCTTTGTATCATATTTATTTTTGTGTATTTTATGATACATTTTTTATGTTTGTTACAAATTAATCATTTGGACTGAAATTTAATCTCTGCAGACTCCAAGTGCTATTACAATATTTGTACATTCCACTGAATTACTATCATGTATTCACACACATTATTCATTTAATGTGAAAATTATGGTAATTTAAAGTTTCACTTCATGTACTTCAATAACAATCGTTCTGAGCTCAGTGCTTTTATATTTCATCAATCATAACTTTATCAAGAGAGGTAACATTTTCTCTAAATTAAGATACCATTTGAACCTGAATGTACTTGTAATAGTCTTCTCTCATACCAACATTTATTTCATATTTTGTACTTAAAGATTTGTGTTCTTCAAAAATTAGCTTTTCATTGGCTATTTATCACCTCTTCAAAATGTCATACGAGAGTGAGTCAAATGAAAACCTTAAATTTGTAATAACAAATCGAAATTTCATGCCGTTATCCTGTAAGTTGGTAAGTGTGCTACAAACAGCATGCAGAATAGCTTGTAGGTGGCAGCACAGTGCAGATGCACACATACCGTCACAGTATCGGTATAAAGATGGCCGCCCCACTTGCGACTTGCACCAGGGAAGAACAGCGTTCTGTTATTTGGTTTTTGCGTATTGAAGGTGTGAAACCTATTTCAATTCAATGACGAATGAAGGTTCAGAACGGTGATGCATGTTTGTCACAACAGCAAGTCTACGAATGGAGTAGGAAGTTCGCAAATGGTGTGACTTCAGTGGAAGATGCTCCTCGTCCAGGTCAGGCACAATGAGTTGTGACTTCACAGAACACTGCAGCAGTTGAAGCCATAGTGAAGGAAAACTGCCGAGTGACACTGAATGACATTGCAGCATGTTTACAAATTAGTCATGGGTCAGCACACCACATTGTGCATGATGTGCTCCAGTTTCACAAAGTATCTGCAAGATAGGTGCCAAGGCAGCTGCCTCCTGAAACGAGAGAACGACGTATTGATGCTTGTGAAGAACTTCTTCGGCGCTTTGAACGAGAAGGTGATGGCTTCCTTGCAAGAATCGTTACTGGGGATGAAACCTGGGTTCACTTCCATCAACCGGAAACGAAGAGAGTGAACAAGGAATGGCGCCATTCATCATCACCAAAACCAAAGAAGTTTCGTACAGAACCATCAGCAGGGAAGGTTATGCTGACTCTCTTTTGGGACGAAAAAGACATCATTTTGGAGCATTACATGCCTAGAGGGACCACTGTCAACAGTGCATCATACACAGATCTTCTAAAAAATCATCTGCGGCCTGCAATCAAACCAAAGCAATGTGGATTGCTGTCAGCAGGTGTCCTTTTGCAACATGACAATGCTAGGCCCCACACTGCCCATACAACAGTTGCAACAATCACAGACCTGCATTATGAGTGTCTTCCTCATCCACCATACTCACCAGACCTTGCCCCCCAAGTGACCATCAAAGACGCAATGGGAGGAAAGAAGTTCCGTTCTGATGAAGAGGTACGCCACGCGGTGCACGAGCGGTTGCGTGGACTACCAAAAGAATTTTTTTCTAAAGGAATTTGTGCACTCTGTAAGTGCTGGAGGACTTGCATTGAGCGTGGGAGAGATTATGTTGAAAAGTGATACAGCTTTGTACCACTTCTGCACAATAAATAATATCTAAAAAATATTTAACGTTTGCATTTGACTCACCCTCGTATTTTGGCAAGTTTATATCTATAAACATTAAAATGATTATTTCTGTACATCTGGAAACAGTCACAATTAATTATTACAGCCTGTTGCACAATATACAAGGGCTATCCACAAAGTACATTACGTTTTGGAATTAAAAATAAATAAAGTATTGGAAATTTTTTTTATTATATACAGATGAAAGCCAAACTTAAATACTACTTTTCTACATAGTTGCCATTTAAATTAAGGCACTTATCATAACGATGGACGAGCTTTGAAGTTCCTTCGTCGTAAAATTCGGCCGCCTGCGCCTTCAACCACGTGGTTACCTCTTCTTGAAGATGTACGTGCAAAACGCTGCATAGCCAACCACTTCTTCATTGCTGGGAATAAGTGGAAGTCGCCGGGACTGTACGGCGGATGAGGAAACAAACTCCCGCTTAAAATATTTGAGAACTTCACGGGTGGCATTTGCCGTGTGGGCCCGGGCGTTGTCGCGAATCAGCAAGATCTCTGAGCCCAACTTTCCCCTGCGCTTGTTTTGTATTGCTCTTGTGAGGTTGTGCAAAATTTGGCAATACCTTTGAGAGTTTATTGTAGTGACTCTTTCCAGGCAATCACAAAAATCACACCTTTTCTGTCCCAAAAGACAGTCGTTACATGTTTGAAGGTGCAGGCGGCCGAATTTTACGACGAAGGAACTTCCAAGCTCGTCCATCGCTAAGATAAGTGCCTTAATTTAAATGGCAACTATGTAGAAAAGTAGTATTTAAGTGTGGCTTTCATCTGTATATAATAAAAAAAATTTCCAATACTTTATTTATTTTTAATTCCAAAACGTAATGTACTTTGTGGATAGCCCTCGTACTTCAATGCTACAAAATAAACTTTGCAAAAGGTATGCCTCAATTTGACTTGGTCTCCATTTATGGCGTTTAACACCCCAGCAGATAGGACAGCACTCAGAGACTTGAGGGAAGACAAAGATATCGCCTCTGACACAGGAACACCACCGTCGTTTAATCACATAGTAAATACAATAGTGAGGTTTTGAAATATTTTGATAGGTACCGTGCTCCTGAAAACGGGCACTGAATTATATTCAATAAAAATCTCTTGTTAGAGGATTAAGTGACTACTGGGATTATAACAGAAGCTATGTGCATTAAAACAACCTAATACTGGCAGTTGTTGTCAGTCCAATTCAGCATGCGACCCAACCAACAAAGCAGACAGGGTGAAGAGACTGTCCAACTAAGAGAACAGCTCTACAGGAACGATGCTGTAGAAACTTCAGTATATTGCATTTCCCAATAGACTATACATTCATGAAAAATTGTGTGTGTTCACCATGTTAACTTACTTAAATGCTGAAGCAGCTGCACCAGGCTGTACTAGTTTGAGGATTGGCATCCTAAGTTCCTGCAAGTTCTTCAGGCTTCCCAGAGCAGTAAATGCCTCCCTTGAATCGTTGCCGAGTATGCAGTACTCGTAAAGTTCCAGACATTCCAAGCTGTCAGCACAGACTGTCAGCAACGGCAGGACAAACCAGTAGAGAGACAGAACTGGCGCTCGTGGAAATCTATCCCTCCTGTCACATTTCAGAAGTCCAAAGAAATAATGCACCATTTATTATAACTCTAATTATTAATACCTAGGAACAGGAAAATTTCTCAGTAATGTAAGGTGCAAAATAACGCAAAAAGTAACAGGTTTTAAAAAACGGCCATTTTTATGAAGTATCATGAAAATTGTAATTTTGCTGTAAAAATTTTTATAACTCTGAATTGCACTTTACTAATATTTGTAACTGGTAGTTACTAAATATTAACACTGCATTTTGACGTCTAATCTCCTCAAGACTGTGGTTCGTGTATAATCTTAAAATGACAGTAAATTTCCCATTTAACAAAATTTGATAATTGAAAATGGCACAGAAATTTGTCAAAAACTTAACACCCAATTTGTGAAAAATAAATAAATAAATATATAAATAAATAAATAAATAGAGACCCTTTCAGCTTTTAAAAGAAGGACCACCGAAATAGGGGAAAAAATCCAAATTTGGCAAAAATGACATGAATATGGCAAAAACAAAATGAACTTGACAAAAAACCTCTGAATTTTGAAAAAAAAAAAAAAAACCTTCTCTGGCAAAAAATGACACTGAATGTGGCAAAAACACCAAATATGCTAAAAAATTACAATTTGGTTCAAATGGCTCTGAGCACTATGGGACTTAACATCTGTGGTCATCAGTCCCCTAGAACTTAGAACTACTTAAACCTAACTAACCTAAGGACATCACACACATCCATGCCCGAGGCAGGATTCGAACCTGCGACCGTAGCAGTCGCACGGTTCCGGACTGTGCGCCTAGAACCGCTAGACCACCGCGGCCGGCAGCAATTTGGTAATAATAACTAATTTGGTAAAAATAACAACTAATTTGCCAAAAAATAACATGATATTTGATACAAAACAGCACATGATTTGACAAAAAATAAAGCCAAATGTGGCCATAAAATAAAACATTAATTTTCCATCAGAAGTATACCCATCGTTAAGAAATTATATAATAATAATAATGTATTGTTAAAGTCTTGGTACAGGTCTTTCAATTGTATGCCCTGGTAACTTTGTGTCTGGAAAGACTGAACACATGTGAAGCATTCTCATAAGCCAAACAATAACTATCAAAACTAGACATGATTGTCTTATTGCGATTGCCGCGTTCGTTCTTTGAATAAAAATATGGCACTTCAGTTACTGTCCGCTATTATTATTTTCAATAACTGGTTTCAGGCTAGCTGCCCATCTTCAGATCTGTTAGATAAAGTTAAAAATATAATTAACAAGAGAGATATAGTTGCTGATAGAACTATCTTAGTTTACAAAAAGAAATTTTGGAATGTATTAATTGCCAACATACTATATATTGCAGTTACAGAGTAACCTGTCAGTACATAACTATTGTTTTGCTGTCATAACTAAAGTAATTTTTAATGTATTAAAACCTTATATCACAGTTTGGAGAAACCTGACTGGTAAAAGTAAAAAGTTCCCTCTATCTGTAAGATTAGTGTATATGACTAAGATGTTATTTTTTCACCATACATATTAATGGCAAATATACTTTTTAATAATAAGACAATTTTTAAAGAAATAACATTTAAATAATCTTTTTTGAGTGGACCATGAACTGAAATAATTTACAGTAATTTAAAATTTTTTAAAGAAACTTTATATCCTTACCTTCTCCCTTAAAACCCACATCCTTTCGTCTTTCCCTCTCCTTCCCTCTTTCCTGATAAAGCAACCGTGGGTTGCGAAAGCTTGAAATTTGTGCGTGTGTTTGTGTTTGTTATTGTCTCTATCAACGTACCAACGCTTTCGTTTGGTAAGTTACTTCATCTTTGTTTTTAGATATATTTTTCCCACGTGGAATGTTTCCCTCTATTATATATATATATATATATATATATATATATATATATATACTTTTAAAAATGTGCGTTTCCTCTTCTTTTTATTGATTGGTGGTGGAGAGGATTTCCCTATGTCAGAACGTATACAGCGCCACGTCAAACTTCAGCCGCGCACAATTCACCTAGCCGCCAGTAGGCTGAGGGCCGTTCCGCTGCAGCTGTTTATTACTGGAGCGTGCTGTTTCATTCAAGAGTAAGCCTAAAACATGTCTTTAAAAATCTCATAACAACTCCTGTGCATAAAATCACTTTGTTCATTAAGTAGTAGGTCTGAGTTTTTCATTTGATGAGCGTATATTTCCATTTGTTCATTTATTTTGCTCACTTCATGTTTACTATCCTTTACATCCGCTCTGTCTGCCCTATTCTTACAGATAGAGGGCGCTTTTTACTTTTACCAATCAGGTTTCTCCAAACTGTGATATAAGGTTTTAATAGATTAAACATTACTTTAGTTATGACAGCAAACCAATAGTTTTGTACTGACAGGTTACTCTGTAACTGCAATATATGGTACGTTAGCAATTAACACATTCCAAAATTTCTTTTTGTAAACTAAGATAGTTCTATTAGCAACTATATCTCTCTTGTTAACTATATTTTTAACTTTATCTAACAGATCTGAAGATGGGCAGCTAGCCTGAAACCGGTTATTGAAAATAAAAAATAGCGATCAAGGACTGAGATGCCATATTTTTAAACAATTACTCTCCAACTCACCTTTCAACAACCATTGTCCATTTTATATGCAAGGACTTAAGGGTGTTCCTCTTGGCATTCAGGAAATACTTCAGATCATACATATCGACAGCTGTGAATCCAAAGTCAACCTCGGCCAGTTGTGGGCACCCATCAGCCAAAGGTCGCAGTGCAGGAGGGCTTTCTGTGGAATATCCTTCCAGAATCAGTACATGGAGGTTTTGCATATGTGACACTGCCTCCGAAAATTTCTCAGATACCAGCAGTCTACTGGATATCCCTAGTGTGTGTATTCTGGAGCACTTCTCTACCAAGTTCTTTAGCACCTGCAACCAAATAACAGTTCCCCTTCTACACAAGCACCTGTTTAAAAGATTTTTTTGTGTGTTCTGAAGCATACAATTAATTGCCAGCCATAAAAGTTGCACAGCAACATTACAGGTGGAGCACTCTGTAAAGGCAAGTAAGTCAGTATTAGTTGCAAATCAAAGACATACAGCTACATCGTCCACACTCACCAGCCTGACTTCTTGTCTGGTAAGAAATGTCCTGTTTTAGTCTCATCTGGTGAATATAGAGAGTTCCAACTGTGAATGTCATAGCTGCTTCCTCCCTACCCATCTTTGGTTAATGCCTGGTTACTGCATGGTTTTTATTAAGTCGTCTTAAGCTTCATCATTAAATCAATAGCAAAGGCACAACACAAGCAGCTGAAGTTCTAACATTTTCACAATTACAGCAGGCTACATATATGTGTAATGGGCCACCCCTAAACTAAAGATTGCAAAAAACTGACTGGTTAAAACCAATACCAGTTTTTCGTTCTGAATAGCCCATATTTTTTTAGGTTTGTTTGGTCTTAGTTATAACAAGGTTCTTTTTAATTATTAACCAGGTAAAAAACTAATGTATCAGTTATACAAGCAGTGCTAAAATTTTTGTTTTTAAATAAATATTTTTAAAAACAAGTAACTTATTTGTAAAATATCCACTGCTTTGAAATTTTGTATTACCACAGAAAATGGGAAAAGTGATCAGTGCTATTTTAATACAAACACCGAAAGAAACAAGAAACTAACACAAGACATGGGAACTAGTGTAGCATTGGTGAGACAATAAGGTAGTTGTAACCATGTGGCATGGCCTATTACAGGGCTTCCCAACTTATGGTCCGCGGACCCCTTTGTGGTCTGCCGGCTCTTTCTAGGGGGCCCGCGGCCACCTTTCACCAAATCGTGTAAAATAATAAGTAAAATTATTGAATAAAAATGTGTAAATCAAATTTATCACTGTGAAAAACCTGTGTACTTTTACTTCAGGTCGTATTCCCAAGCAGCCTTTGTGGTTCCTAAGTGAGACCGCATACACAGTTTAGTGCCGGAGAATGCGGCTTCTCTGATCAACTGTTTGGCAACAAAACGGGGGTCATTTGTGCACCGGCTCATGGCACTAGATGCGTTGAAACCTTTTACGCATGCGTGGAGCGAGCTTAGTCGACCAATCACAGCACTCGCTGGCACGTATGCAGCCCAAGGCATCATTAAGTGTTAAACTTGCTTTGTCAGCACACTACCTATTTCATAAGTCGATTTTTGACCAGATTATTACTTCTAACATGGATCGGTGGCTGAAGTCAGGATCACTGAAGAAGGGTGCAGTTGCTCCATCGCCTTCACAACAAGGGAAGTTTCCAGTTGAAATGAATGAGGAGGGAGGATGACCAAAGGAAGAACAATCACAAGAAGCTCCACAGCCAGATTTATTATGTGAAAACGCTGCAAGTACTCCATTGGTTGCAATATCCAGTGGAAGTGGAATAACCAAGAAGCGTAAGCACAACGAAAGCTATTTAGAAATGGGCTTTATGGAGACAAAGGAGGGTAAGGCTCAGTGTGTAATTTGTGCGTGAGTCTTTCTGAACAGTTCAATGCTTCCAGTTAAATTGCAGCATCATTTTGAAGGTACTCATCTGGATTTCCAGGCTAAAGACATTGATTTTTTCGAAAGGAAGAGTGCTGGACTAGCTGCTTCTCAGCATTGCATGAAAACTCATGCAAAAACAATTAATGAAAATTCATTAAAAGCTTCTTTCTTGGTTAGTTATCGAGTGGTAAAAACAGGCAAAGCTCATACCATTGCAGAAAATCTCATAAAGCCGTGTGTTAATGATATTGTTTCTTGCATGCTAGACGAAAAGGCAGTAAAGCTTGTATCTTCGGTGCCATTATCAAACAATACTGTCAAGAGACACATTGTTGACATGTCAAGTGATGTGGAAGACACTCTTGTTTCTCGCATCCAACACAATTCATTTTCTCTGCAGATAGATGAATCCACTGATGTTGCAGGATTAGCGATTTTATTGGCTTTTGTCCGTTATGAATATTCTGGATGTTTTGAGGAGGACCTCTTGTTGTGCAGACCACTACCTGCCAACACAACTGGTGCTGAAATTCCATCTATTGGATGATTTTTTAAGGACTAACGAAGTTTCATGGTCTAATTGCATAGATGTGTGCACAGATGGTGCAAAAGCTATGACGCGTCCTACAGTCGGAGCAATAACGAAAATAAAAGAAAACGCCAAGAATTACAGCAGTAGTCATTGTGCTCTCCACAGAAATGCTTTAGCTACTAAACGAATCCATTCAAATCATTAACTACATAAAATCAAGGCCGTTGAAGTAAAGACTTTTCACAATACTGTGTGAAGGTATGGGAAACCTTCATCGTTCCCTGCTTCTCCACACAGAAGTGAGGTGGCACTCACGTGGGAATGCACTCTCTCGGTTGTACGAATTAAGATTGGAAGTCTTAGCTTTCCTTTTGGAGCATAACACCAAATTAACAGACCTTATTAATAATGAAAATTGGCAGTGTATACTTGCCTATTTGTCAGATATTTTCTCCAAAATGAACGAAATGAATATTTCACTCCAAGGGCAAAGTGAAACAAAGGTCACTGCTATAGACAAAGTTCAAGCATTCAAGAGGAAAATCAATTTTTGGGCAGAGAGTGTCGAGGAGGGGGAGGTCAAGTGTTTTCCTCTTCTCAAGTAGTTTATGAAAAACAAAACATTGGCGCTTGAGAAGAATTTGTTTCATCAAATCCTGGAACATCTCCGAAGCTTGATGTCATTGTTGGAGCATTATTTCCCAACAGCTGAAGATGAGAAGCTGGAGAGATACGAATGGGTGGTCAACCCATTAACTGTATCCAAAAATCTGAACATTGTATCATCAAATGAATATGAGTTGTTGATAGAAATTGCCACAGACCCTACCTTGAAATCAAGTTTTGACATTGACGGTTACTCACACTTTTGAATAACAAGAAATACTACCCCCTTGTTGAAAAGGCAAAACGTGTACTACTTCCGATTGCCACAACATATGTGTGTGAATCTGAATTCTCGATCTATGCTGCCCACAAAACTAAGTACCGAAGCTGTCTAGGTACCGAAGCTGTCTAGATGCGGAACCAGACATCTGTCTCAAGTTGTCAAGAACTGAACCCAACTTTTCAAAATTGTCAGCAGAAGCACCCTCAACCATCACATTAGGATTCCATTATTTATTCCTACAGACTCATATATAGTAAAGAAGAAAGCAGTTTTCTTCATAGATGCTCAGTGAACGTACCTGAACTGTAACTCTATAGGATTTTTTTTTTCTATCTTCTATCATGTACAAAATAATTATTAATTGAATTCTGTTGGCATTGATATTTTTGTTACGAAA
The DNA here is from genome assembly GCF_023864275.1 of Schistocerca cancellata. Taxonomy (NCBI): domain Eukaryota; kingdom Metazoa; phylum Arthropoda; class Insecta; order Orthoptera; family Acrididae; genus Schistocerca; species Schistocerca cancellata. Next base: position 127,602,654 of record NC_064637.1, on the reverse strand, counting down.
ATTAAAATGATCTCTAAAGCTAATTTATTTCCTTTATAATATATTCTGTCCTCTCAGTTAAAAATATGGCCTGCCTATACTTCAATTACAATTACTTGCTATTACTCTGACACTATTGTGACAACTGGCAGCGAGCGTAAACAAATAAGGACTTTTCAAGTGCCACCTTCGTAAAAGCTAACCTCCTCTACCAGAATTGTTTCCTTTGAGAAAAAAAGTCTTACGTTCTGTGAAATGGTTTGTCTTCTTATATAGAAATAAGAGTGTTTGTTTGTTTTCCTAATTTGTTTACAGTTGAGGCTGACTGCTATGAAATAGTGTCCAAGTAGTAGTTGAAGTTGTCTGCTGTGGCTAAACTGTTGCCACGCCACCTGCCAGTTGCCAGCTACCAACTGACAGTACACTGTTGCAACACTGCCTGCTATCTGCCGGCTATGGGCTGACAGCTGCCGTTCAGTAGATACGGAAAGACGCAAAAATAACTAAACTTTCTGAGCTGTTTACATGGGCACGAAAATCGATTGTGGAACTGGAAAACGGCTTTATAAAACCAGATTTCCACAATCAATTTTGAAGTGTTTACCTGACCAACCAAAAGCGGAACTGGGACATCGGCTTACGAAATCCGGTTTTGGAAATGTATGTAAACTGGGTGAATGTATTCCCACACATTGCACAACAGATGTCACAATAGTCCTTTAAAGGCAATTCCTTGGCCTCTTTTCTTTCGTGATGTGTTTGTATCCCGAATCATGAGTCTGTCTCCTTTCTTCGCAGCCACACGGAATGGCTGCGCAGTCTAAGGCACCGTGTGTGTGTATGTGTGTGTGTGTGTGTGTGTGTGTGTTTTGTCCTTAAGACTAGGGACTGATGACCTCAGCAGTTAAGTCCCATAGACTTTACATACATTTGAACATTTTTCTTCGGATTTCACAAAAAACCACACACACACACACACACACACACACACACACACACACACATGGGTGTTATAAAATATGCATGCTCCTTACACAACAGTAGCCAAACAGTGGAAGTGAACAAACCACAAGCGGCAGCTTGTCAAGAGCGAACGGTTTGGACGTGACATTGATTGCTCTTGGAGGAAGGCAGCTCCAACATGTGAAATGTCAGTTACCAAGTAATTTTAATCAGGCTATAGTGTGTTGAACAAAGGGAGTAAATACACTTGTAAGTGTCTGGATACAGTTGGACTTCAAATTTGATCGTTAATTTCAAGTTGTTTGCATTCATCTCTAAACGAAAGACTATTGATACTTCAGGGGGAGGGGGGTCGTTGGGAACATGGCACTTGCATTAAGAAGCTTTCAGTTCCCATGGGTTTTGCTCTGAAACTTAATAGTTACAGTGCTCTTGACTGACTAGTGGTCCGCCATGGATTTTCGACTCAAAAAGGGGTCTGCCAGCTGAAAAGGTTGGGAAGCCCTGGCCTATTAGATTGTTCGCTTGTACATTTGACACTTGTTCCGTCTGGTCTATATGGTGGTTTCTCAGTGTCATCATCAGATGTCAGCACTACAGAATGGCACTATCTTTAGTCTGGAAGTATTTTACTAAGAGTGGTTTCAATGAAGTACAACGCTCTATTTACTTTGAAAGATTAAAAACGGGAGGAGCCACAACCAACTTGTGAAATAACATAAGGAGAAAGCATAAAACTTAACAGTTCATTTATAGTTTACAATAAAAATAGAAAGCAGCTAATCTGCTGTCTGATGTCTTCATAACATGCTTTTATCTGCCTGTAGCCCTGACGGACAAATTAACACGAGAAATAGAGTTCTGCAACCATAGTTTTACACTTTATCATTGACTTTTCGTAATGTACAAATAATAGCATTATCCCAATTACAACTTTTTTTTGAGCAGATGTTTCAAAAAATTGGAATCAACAGGAGAACACTGGTGATTTTTTGTAGTAGTACCACTTACCACTTACCACTTTTTGAGAAAAGCAAATAACGGGGAGGGACTAATTTTTCTTTTACTTGCTTATTTAATTCAATATTTTGATTCTATGTATCTTGAAACAAAGGGCCTCAAAATTTTTCAGACTTTGTTCGATTTCCATGTTCATTACAGGAATGAGGCCAACAGGAATTTAAAAAAAGTAAGGGATGACGTAAACAGAAAACCAGGTTGTTTCAGCGATAATTGCCATCCCTCCTCTAAATTAAAATGGAGACCAGATGGCAAACAGATTTTTGTAATGTTTTTTTAACCACAGTATGTGAAATCCAGTACACAATTATCAGCATTCCAAAGCACATCAATGCAGCTGTCAAAAATTATCAAAAAATTTGACTTTTTAAGTTTTCCAATTCACTTTAAGTTATCAAAACTTAGGACAATTTTTTGATGCTAGCTAGCATGCCAAGCACATGGTTGGAGTTCATGTCCCTACCAATTCAACTTTTAAATAAAGGAGCATGTTCTACGAGAATTTCTGTGAAATGTAAAATATATAAAAATAAGGGGAAAAAAATTCTCTAGAACTCAAGATCCTTAATCGCTGCTTTGTGGATCCTTTTGGTAACTTTTTTTTCCCTCCTCCTTTCAGCTGGAATACCTATGTAATTTAAATCTGTACTGCTATATGACTAAGTTTACCAAAATCTGGAAAAGTTACCAAGTGATTTACTTTAATTTTTTACATGGTATAAACTTTCAAATGAATAGAGAGTACATCCAGGGTAGAGTGCGTTAAATTGCTTTTCTATAATTCACACTGTGGTGGCACTGTTGATCAAATGGAGGGGAGAGTAGGCGGTTTAAAATGACCAATGGGAGGTTTGTACTCAATTGTTGTTCAGCTGGGATAATACATTGAACACATGAGAAGCACTCATTTTGTGTTTAAGTGTGTTTCTCGAATTCCAACTCTATCATTGCAATGCAGCGTGCTTTTCATTTGCGATTTGCAGTACCCCCACATGGACGTGTTCCTGGATGGCAATCAATTTTAAATTGGGTAAATGCACTCAGAACAACAGGGAACGTGTCACCGTTATGAAGATGCCCTGATAGAAACGTTACAACACCACAAAATGTCTAACGAGTTAGAGCAGCAGTACTGCAATCTCCGAAATGCTCAGCTCAGAAACAAGCACTTGCTCATCGCATTTCAAGATGTTCTCTGCACCGGATTCTTCATAACGAACTGAATTTTCACCCGCATAAAATGTGAATGGTCCAGCAATTGTCAAAACGGGATTATGTAACATGAAGAACAGCTTGTGGAGACATGCTTGCAACCATACCCTGTGACGCAAATGTGTTATTTTCTGATGAGGCACATTTTCACCTCAGTGGGTGTGTAAACAAACAGAATATGCGGTACTGGAGCAACAAGAACCCCAGGCAAATTCACCAGAGACCCCTGCACTCAGACCGTGTCACTGTGTGGTGCGCCGTATCACGAATAGGCATCACTGGACCTTACTTTCCCAGGAAAATCGTGCTGCAACTGTGAATTAGGATCGTTACTTAACTATGCTGCAAGAGTTTTTCCAACTGGCTTTGTAGGTGATGCAATTACAGGATACATGGTTTCAACAAGACTGTCACTGCGCACACACAGCGGGCATTACCATGAATTTTTTTGAGGCAAACGTTTCCTGGAAGACTTGTCTCTCGGATGGGGGATCTCAACCGGCCAGCACGATCATCAGACTTTGCACCATGAGACTTTTTTTCTTTGGGGTTACTTGAAGTCAAAGGTGTATTGCAACCGTACCAACGCTCTGGAAGACCTACAGAACAATATTAAGACTGAAACTGCAAGAATACTAGAAGACATGCTTGAAAGAGTGCATGAGAAGTTTGGAAAACAACTGTGGCAGTGTGTGGATTGTGAAGTAGACATTTGCTAGATATAGTGTTTAAACAATGGGGTTAGAAACTTCCATTATTGTCCAATATGAGAAAAATAAAAATGTAAATTTCTAAGTGTTCATTATTTTTTATTTCATAGCTAAATCAGCAAATTATCGCGTTCCACCCTTTATTTTTTTAAATATATAAGGTAACTACATATACATGTAACACGTAAAGGGGAAAAATTAGCAAAACTCTCAAAAAAAAGTCCTTGACCATTTTATTTCATGTTGTTACACAATATTCTACTAACATTCAGAGGAACATAGGCTATGTATTTCTTTTAAACACACACATACAGATTTTCTATTAAATCAGTCTATGAGAAAGAAATCGCTGTACTGTGAAAAGGCATGGCTTCATTTTCTTCCTCACAGTCAGTTTTAACTTATATATCAGGTTATTTCAACCATTAGACAACTGTGTCTTTGACATATATTCTTTGTCTTTATACATAATTTTAAATAAAAATTGTAGACATAAGAGTGTGCCATTTTGTTTCCTACATCAGTCAGCCTCAAGAAAAAAGAGGAATGTTGTATTTGTGGGTTATCAACTTATAATTATGATAATACTATGGAATCTGAATCATCCAAAACTTTGTAGTCTTACCCGTTCACACATTAAAACTGTGAGAAATATTGTCACTGAAGCTACTATCCTCACAGATCCAGCAGCTGGTGAGATCTCTCCAATAATCCTTATGTTAATGATTCCAGCAGATTTACCCATTCATATTCAGTGACTTCTTTTCCCGATTGAGGTATCGTTTGCAAAAACAGTACATGAGGCTCAAGGTCTGAGAGAGGGGGGAAGAGGAGATGGACAGAGAGGGGGAGGAGGAGATGGACAGAGAGTGTTGGGAGGTATTGGACAAAGGGAGGGCGGATATAGACAAAGAGAGAGGAGAAGAGAGGAGGGGGTGGACATGGAAAGAGAGAAGAGTGGGAAGAAGATTAGGACATATAAGCAATCCTTATACATATTTAGCAATTGCAAAGCATTGCAAGGTTTGCTACAACAAAATCGATGCTATTTAACTCGTATCTAATTGTAATTTTTATGATAATATTATGAGAAGGAAAGTTGCTACTCACCATATAGCAGAGATGCTGATTCACATATAGGCACAACAAAAAGACTCTCACAATTAAAGCTTTCAGCCATTGGACTTCGTCAACAATACACACATAAGCACATTCATGCACGCACACGCACGCACGCACACAAGACTGCAGTCTCAGGCAAATGAAACCACATTGCGAGCAGCAGCACCAGTGCATGATGGGAGTGGCAACTAGGTGGGGGTAAGGTGGTGACTGGGGTGGGGAGGGATAGTATGTTGGGGGTGTCGGACAGTGAAGTACTGCAGGTTAGACTGAGGGCAGGGTAGAGATGGGGGAGGGGAGGGGGAAATAGCAGAAAAGAAGAGAAATAAAAAGACTGGGTGTGGTGGTGGACAGCTGTGTAGTGCTGGAATGAGAACAGGGAAGGGGCTGGATGAGTTAGGACAGTGGCTAAAGAAGGTTGAGGCCAGGAGGGTTACAGGAATGTAGGATGCATTGCAGGGAAAGTTCCTACCTGCACAATTCAGAAAAGATGGTGTTGGTGGGAAGGATCCATATGGTCCAGGCTGTGAAGCAGTCACTGAAATGAAGGATGTCATGTCTGGCACCATGTTCAGCAACAGGGTTGTCCACTTGTTTCTTGGCCACCGTTTATTAGAGGCCATTCATGTGGACAGACAGCTTGTTGGTTGTCATGCCTACATAGAATGTAGCACAGTAGTTGCAGCTTAGTTTGTAGACAACATTAATGTTTTCACTGGTAGCCCTGATGGGATAGGTGATGTTAGTGACCAGACTGGAGTAGGTGGTGGTGGTGGTGGTGGTGGTGGTGGTGGCGGCGGCGGCAGTGGCGGCGGCAGTGGCAGGAGCATGTGTGGGACAAGTCTTGCAACTAGATTACAGGGGTGTGAGCCATGGGGTAAGTGAGTGGGAGCAGGGGCTGTGTAAGGATGGGCGAGTATGTTGTGTAGGTTCAGTGGACAGCAGAATACCACTGTGGGAGGGGTGGGAAGGATAGTGGCCAGGACATTTCTCATTTCAGGGCATGACGAGAGGTAGTCCAAACCCTGGTGGAGAATGTAATTCAGTTGCTCCAGTCCTAGGTGATATTGAGTTACGAGGGGAATGCTTCTTTGTTGCTGGATGGTGGGACTTTAGGAGGTGGTGGGAGACTGGAAAAATAAGTTGCAGGAGATTTGTTTTTGTACAAGGTTGGGCAGATAATTATTGTTTATGAAAAACTGATGTCTCCTTATTTCTAGTTGCATATTACATGCTAAGTTCCAGTTTTCATTCAAACTATACATTCTAAATTACTGATCTTTTTAAAATATTGTTAAAGATCATTTAAATTAAAAAAAAGAGATACCACATGAACTGCATTCATTGTTTTAATACCCAAGACATGATCTCACTTGAGCCAGAGTGATAAGCATAATTAAACTCTGAAAACAGTAACTTCCATCGCAGTGAGCACACTATACAAATGCGTTTCCCCTCAACTCATTTGCAATTTTCATAAAAACTACAGACGTGGTAATTGGCATATATTTCATTATTTTATATTTAAATCATTGATTCGAAATGAACTGAGGCAGTGGGGGGAGGGGGGTGGGGCGGTGTTACCTGACTAGAAGCAGTAATTATCAGTCTTGCGCAGTCCCAACTTGTTTTTTTTTTTTTTTTTTTTTTTTTTTTTTTCCCCCCCCCTCCATCTTTATGTACTTTATACTTCACGAAAATGCTCCATGGAATATGCGCCATTGATTAAATATTCTCAATCAGCTGGGAATTGAATCCTTGCTGCCTGCAGACAGGCATTCTACCACAAAGCTATTTGGTCCATCGAAAAATTGTCCTCCTTTTTGGGAAATTAAAGACACTCAGAAAACTTCAAATGCAATTTTCACGCAAATTTTTGAGAGTTGCTTCAAACTGCTTTGGGAAATTAGTATTAGAGTTCTGGACTTTATGCATCATAAATACAAAAAACTACAAAAATCCGGTTGCCACATGGTCTCTCTGTCAATTTTACAAAATCTGCAACACAATAACCAGTTTGAGCATAATCAAACACGCAGGTGTTTGCTGTTTAATCTACAATCTTTTTTATTAGTTTGCAGCCTCATAATGCCCAAGAACAATTTAACAACAATTAATTTCAGCAGTGAGAAATTCCTCCAACATACTAAGGAGCTGATCTGGTGGTCCACAATATACAGCTTCATAAAGAAGTGAAATAAATCGTAGATTGGGTTGATATTGTTTACAAAACTGGTCCTACACTATACCTAAAATGTGACGTCGCATATGTAGAAAAACTAGTGGAGGAAACCTGAATGTGAAATTATGCAGTATTATTTCCTTGTCAATCTCGTTTTTCGGAGTTTGGCACATAATTTGAGGCACAATTTTCCGTCTACTGTTGTGTCTTCTACTGTCATAAGTGCAGCGGCTACTACAGACGAGGGGCTTTACTCCTCTGAGGACAGACAATTTTAAAACAAAAAATGTTAAAAATTTATGCATAGATACTCTTAAGTATTCCATCTTTAAGTCAATAATTACTGGAGAATTTACACACTTATATCAAAGCCTCTCAACATACCTTGTAGCACTATGAATATTTCGTTTCATTGCCAAAAAGGTGAATGTGTAATACTGATGCTACTGGTAAATATACAGGGCGAGTCAAAAAGGGCTTTACCACTTTGGAATGATATAGAAATTTATTGAGATAACTTACAGAACTGATAGATTTGTTACTTTGTAACAAACGACTTAAGAGTTTGATTCACATAGTGCATTAGTACCCCGTTCCACCAACAGGAGCAGCAGCATGGTGCACATTTAAAATGGCTACTTTCACTGGTGTGGAGTATGCTCTCATTGTGTGTTTTGGTTTCATGGATTCTGCAACAACTGTTCAACATAAATTTGGCACAAAATATGCTAAATAACCTTCAAACAGGCCTACAGTGTATTCCTGTCACAAGAACTTTATTGAGATGGGTTGTTTACTGGAAATGATAAATTATCACGTCACCTGCGTGGTGTTGATTATATCAAACAGGTTAGGGAGAGCTACGCCAGTCCAGAAAAATCAATGCGACATGCATCTTGTGAGACTGGAATTCCACAAAAGACTGGTGAACACTGCATAGACATTTACACTTGAAACCGTACAGATTCACAATGGCACAGCGTATTGGTGATGCAGATAAGGTTGCTCGTGAAGAATTCTGTGCAGAATTGCTGCAATGGATAGAGAATGACAAGACATTCCTGAACACAATAATTTTCAGTGATGACTCAACATTTCGTATCATTGACATGGTGAACACCCACAACTGCAGAATATGGCGCAACGAAAATCCAGATGAAACCTTGGAACATGTTCATGACAACCCCACAGTCAATGTGTTTTGTGCCCTTAGCAAGTAGAAAGTGTACAAACTGCCAGTGGTATTGTGAATCTGAGTATGCTAGAAAACTTTTTAATTCCACAGATCAATGAAGATGACTCAGATGGGGTAGTTTACTATCAGCAAGACAGTGCACCACCTCATTTCCTCGCAGTGCACCACCTCATTTCCTCCCAGAAGTTTTGAGGTTTCCCCAATAATCACTTCCCAGGTCAGTGGATTGGCCATGAAGGACCAACCACATCATGCCTGACTTGACACCACTGGATTTCTTTCTCTGGTGTTTCATTAACGACCATATGTATGTTCCTCCCCTACCAAAAATCAGATCTATGCTAACATTGCACAAGTTATGCTCAATATGTTGCAATGAGTGTGGGAGGAAACTGATTACTGGCATGATGATTGTTGCATCACAAATGGTAGTCAAATCAAATCAAAATGACACTTGACACTTAACTGAAATTCTTGTCACCATAGATGCTACATCCCTTTACACCAACATCCCACATACCCATGGTCTCTCTGCCCTTGAGCACTACCTCTCCCAACGCCCACCCGAAGATCTTCCAAAAACCTCGTTCCTTATCACACTTACCAACTTCATCCTCACCCATAACTACTTCACTTTTGAAGGCCAGACCTACAAACAAATCAGGGGAACGGCCATGGGAACCAGGATGGCTCCGTCCTATGCCAACCTCTTCATGGGCCGCATGGAGGAGGCTTTCCTGAAGACCCAACAGCTGCTTCCCCTGGCCTGGTATAGGTTTATAGATGACATCTTTGTGGTCTGGACTCGTGGTGAAGAAACACTCCTTAATTTCCTCCATAACCTCAACTCTTTTTCGAATCTGAATTTCACCTGGTCCTTCTCCAAAACCCAAGCCACCTTCCTGGATGTTGACCTTCGTCTTGTTGAAGCTCACATCCACACCTCTGTTCATATCAAACCCACAAACAAACAACAGTACCTTCACTTTGATAGTTGCCATCCATTCCACATCAAATGCTCCCTTCCCTACAGCCTAGCTATTCGTGGCAAACGCATCTGCTCCAGTGATGAATCCCTCAACTATTACACCAATAACCTGACCAGTGCTTTCCTCTCCCGCAACTATCCTACAGACCTTGTCCACAAACAGATCTTCCGAGCAATACATTCCTCCCCGTCCAACAACAATGTTCCTACCCCCAGACCACACAGAAGCATCCCCCTTGTCACCCAATATTATCCTGGCCTCGAAAACGTCAACAAATTACTCCGCCAGGGATATGACTTTCTCAAGTCAACCCCTGAAATGAGATCATCCCTTGACAAAATTCTCCCCACACCACCCAGAGTTGCCTTTCGTCGCCCCCCTACCTCCGTAACATCCTTGTCAAACCCTACAATATTCCCAGACCACCTTCTCTACCCAGCGGTTCCTACCCCTGTAACCAACCCCGCTGCAAAACCTGCCCCATGCATCCCCCCACAACCACCTACTCCAGCCCCGCTACTGGTAAAACATACACAATTCAAGGCAGGGCCACGTGTGAAACTACACACGTCATTTATCAACTGACATGTCTGCACTGCACAGCCTTTTACATCGGCATGACAACAACTAAACTGGCTGAGCGCATGAACGGACACAGACGAACTGTCCGCCTAGGAGATGCCCAATACCCAGTAGCGGAGCATGCCCTCCAGCATAATTCTAGGGATCTAGGAACCTGCTACACCGTATGTGCCATTTGGCTTCTCCCACCCAACACCAGTCCCTCTGAACTGCGGAGATGAGAACTTGCACTCCAACACATCCTTTCATCCCGCCATCCCCCTGGACTGAACCTACGTTAAACAACCTCACTCCCATTTACTCTTCAGTCTTCTCCTCTTTCCCTTTCCTCTTTAACCATTCACGCATCTTTTCATCCTACATAGTTGTGTTTATCTTTATACTATATACCTCTTTACTTCTGTATGCATCCTCTTTGGTTTGAAGCTGGCACAGTACTTACAGTAGAATATCTTTGGCTTCCCTCTGACAACCATGCCTCCATCCTTGCTACCCTCCCTATTTTCCTTTCCCTGTTGCTTCATAGCCTGGGTTGTGAGTAACTGAATCCCCTTTCCCTTCTTCCCTTTCTTTCCCCTCTCTCCTCCCTGATGAAGGAACATTTGTTCCGAAAGCTAGGAATGTAATTTTCGGTTCTGTTTTATGTGTATCTATCGGCTGTACTGAGCTGAGGTAAGTACTGGCCAGCCACTCTATCTCTTTGTTAGTATTTGTTTCACATCTTTATATGAGATTTTCCATTAATCATTAAGATAGAGATAATGTCAGTCTTGGGCTTTGTGCAAAATCAAACTGACCAGGGAAACATTCTCCTGTCATTCCTAGTTGGTTGTTGGAGTTAAGGGACCAAACAGAGGAGTGTGCCTCCAGAGCCAACTAGATTGACAACCCAGAAGCTAGCATATTGGCACATTCTCTGAAGTCAACCGCCAAAGAAGGGTCAAGATTGAAGAAGGGCTCTCTTTTAAATGGATACCATTGAAGACGAGAAGTGTCTTGTGGCAAACTATTAAGGATGACCCCCTGTTTCTGGCACCAAATCTGCGTACTGTTGATCTCACTGTTGCCACAGCAATCCACATTGCAGTATGAAGGTAAAGTCTCTGTGCACAGCTCTGATTTCTATTACACTTGTTGGATTTATGTTTGTTTTTATCATTAAAGCTTGTGCATTTGGGGGAGTAAGAATTAAAGTTCAGCAAGAAGAAATAAAATTGTTGAGGTTTGTCGATGACATTGTAATTCTGTCAGACAGCAAAGGACTTCACAGAGCAACTGAAGGAATGGACTGTGTCTTGAAAGGAGGATATAAGAAGAACATTATCAAAAGCAAAACAAGAATAATGGAATGTAGTTTAATTAAAATAGATGGTGCTGAGGAAATTACACTAGGAAATGAGGCACTGAAAGTAGTAGATGAGTTTTACTATCTGACAGCAAAATAAACTGATGGTGGCCGAAGTAGAGAGGAATTAAAATGCAGACTGGCAATGAGAAGACATTTGATATCATCAAATACAGACTTACATGTTATAAAGTCTTTTCTGAAGGTATCTGGAGTGTAGCCATGTATGGAAGTGGAACAGGGATAGTAAACAGTTTATACAAGAAGAGAATAGACAATTGAAATGTGGTGCTGCAGGAGAGTGCTGAAGATCAGACGGTCAGATCAAGTAACTAATGAGGAGGGTCTGAGCTGAATTTGGGAGAAAAGAAATTTGTGGCACAACTTGACTAAAAGAAGGGGCCAGTTGATACAATATTTTCTGAGACAACACGGGATCACTAATTTAGTGGAGGGAAGTATGTGTGTGTGTGTGGGGGGGGGGGGGGGATAGGGGGAGAGGGAGGGGGGGGGGAGAGAGAGAGAGAGAGAGAGAGAGAGAGAGAGAGAGAGAGAGAGAGAGAGAGAGAGAGAGAGAGAGGAGGTAAAAAATCACAATGGGAGACCAAGAAATGAATACAGCAGTAAACAGATTCAGAAGGATGTAGGTTGAACTTGAAGATGAATAAGCTTGAGTAGCATGGAGAGCTACATCAAACCAGTCTTTGGACTGAAGACCACCACAACAACAACAGCTTGTGCACTGAGGATATATGCAGTTTTTACCTGGATTCTTGAGTTTAGAAAATATTTTGCACACCAAGTCTACATTATAAAAAACTGTGTGTTGCTGCTGACACCTCTCCCCCTCCCCCTCCCCCTCCCCATCCACCAAACATCTCCGGAATTAATCCACAATCACAATATTACTGTTAAACCCTGTGAGCAAAATTAAAGTAATGCCTCTTGTTCTGGAGCATTTCTATTTCGAAAACTTGCATAGATCTCTTCCAGAGCAATCACTGAGTAACATTAATCTGACAAAATTACTTTGTACAATTATTGGATCTAACCATTCAGGCACAGTCAATTAAAGTAATGAGCCATGGGCAATTAATTAATCTCAAGCATAGAAAGACAGCAGGTTACTACCACAGCCTCTTTCTACAGGTGACCAGATTTTAGACAGAAAGTTATGGTTTTAACAAAGTTCTGGCATAAAAACTGTATCAGCTAAGAAGCTAGTAGAGGCCAGGAATGGTTGGAACTTTGTAACCATTGGCATGTTCACTTACCTAAGGATATTTGAAAGTAAAAATTGGCAGCAAAAGATAACCTCCAGTATAAAGCATCAACACCTTAATCTAAAGAATGTAACACTTACCGAGTAGCTGAGCTTCTGTGTGTAATCGAGGCGTAGTTCTAAGAGTCGGTGGCACTTATCGTAGAGTGCACGGAAGAGAAGGGATGAGGCACTGCGCAGCATACAAACTTTCTGCAGGTTTGGGGCATCACAGAAAGTCTGTATTGCCTCCTGATCGCTTGTGTGAGAGCTAAAAAATAACAAACATAGGCACAAAAATGGTGGGAATTGGCAACAACATTAACATTCAGAACTCAAAGTTACTTCAAATGGCAACAGAAAGAAATCACTCACAGGAAGTGAGAAATAAACACATTCAATTTAGCAGTACAGAAGCAGTAACAGGATTAATCAAAAATTTAAAATGCAAATAAAATAATAGCAAACAGAAGTTATTTGCAAAATTCTTAAGATTTTTTATGGCCGACAGCAACCAACGCCTTGTGCAGAGCAACAATAAAATTTAAATGTGGAGCAAGGCAATGAGCTCAAATTATGCAACCAGTCTTACTGTCAATCACTTCTTCCCTCTGTCTCACAACCTTCCCCCTCATTACTGTTATTTTTGTTTTTCATTATTTTAATTTTGTCACTACATTTTGCAGGTATTATGAATAACCACCTTATTCATTGCACCCACCACCTTAACAGAATACGATTTATTATTACTTTATTTATTAATTTATTCATTTATTGTATCTCCAACTTACCATTTAGGTTGTAGTTGTTGGAAATACGGGAAATGCAACTGCTACTGCAACAACTGATGTAGGAATATGAAGAATCGCAAATGACAATTAACATCCAGAAACAATTTTCAGTCTGTTGTTGTTGTTGTTGTTGTTGTTGTTGTGGTCTTCAGTCCTGAGACTGGTTTGATGCAGCTCTCCATGCTACCCTATCCTGTGCAAGCTGCTTCATCTCCTAGTACTTACTGCAACCTACATCCTTCTGAATCTGCTTAGTGTATTCATCTCTTGGTCTCCCTCTACGATTTTTACCCTCCACGCTGCCCTCCAATGCTAAATTGGTGATCCCTTGATGTCTCAGAACATGTCCTGCCAACCGGTCCCTTCTTCTTGTCAAGTTGTGCCACAAACTCCTCTTCTCCCCAATTCTATTCAATACCTTCTCATTAGTTATGTGATCTACCCATCTAATCTTCAGCATTCTTCTGTAACACCACATTTCGAAGGCTTCTATTCTCTTCTTGTCCAAAATATTTATCGTCCATGTTTCACTTCCATACATGGCTACACTCCATACAAATACTTTCAGAAAGGACTGACACTTAAATATATACTCGATGTTAACAAATTTCTCTTCTTCAGAAACGCTTTCCTCGCCATTGCCAGTCTACATTTTATATCTTCTCTACTTCGACCATCATCAGTTGTTTTACTCCTTTACTACTTTAAGTGTCTCATTTCCTAATTTAATTCCCTCCGCATCACCCAACTTAATTCGACTACATTCCATTATCCACGTTTTGCTTTTGTTGATGTTCATCTTATATCCTGCTTTCAAGACACTGTCCATTCCATTCAACTGCTCTTCCAAGTCCTTTGCTGTCTCTGACAGAATTACAATGTCATCGGCGAACCTCAAAGTTTTTATTTCTTCTCCATGGATTTTAATACCTACTCCAAACTTTTCTTTTGTTTCCTTTACTGCTTGCTCAATATACAGATTGAATAACATCGGGGAGAGAGGCTACAACCCTGTCTCACTCCCTTCCCAACAGCTGCTTCCCTTTCATGCCCCTCAACTCTTATAACTGCCATCTGGTTTCTGTACAAATTGTAAATAGCCTTTCGCTCCATGTATTTTACCCCTGCCACCTTTAGAATTTGAAAGAGAGTATTCCAGTCAACACTGTCAAAAGCTTTCTCTAAGTCTACAAATGTTAGAAATATAGGTTTGCCTTTCCTTAATCTTTCTTCTAAGATATTGCCTCACGTGTTCCAGTATTTCTATTGAATCCAAACTGATCTTCCCCGAGGTCAGTTTCTACCAGTTTTTCCATTTGTCTGTAAGGAATTCGTGTTAGTATTTTGCAGCTGTGACTTATTAAACTGATAGTTCGGTAATTTTCACATCTGTCAACACCTCCTTTCTTTGGGATTGGAATTATTATAGTCTTCTTGAAGTCTGAGGGTATTTCACCTGTCTCATACATCTTGCTCACCAGATGGTAGAGTTTTGTCAGGACTGGCTCTCCCAAGGTTATCAGTAGTTATAATGGAATGTTGTCTACACCTGGGGCCTTGTTTCGACATAGGTCTTTCAGTGCTCTGTCAAACTCTTCACACAGTATTGTATCTTCCATTTTATCTTCATCTACATTCTCGTCCATTTCCATAATATTGTCCTCAAGTACATTGCCCTTGTATAGACCCTCTATATACTCCTTCCACCTTTCTGCTTTCCCTGCTTTGCTTAGAACTGGTTTTCCATCCAAGCTCTTGATATTCATACAAGTGGTTCTCTTTTCTCCAAAGGTCTCTCTAATTTTCCTGTAGGCAGAATCTATCTTACCCCTTGTGAGATAAGCCTCTACTTCCTTATATTTGTCCTCTAGCCATCCCTGCTTTAGCCATTTTTCACTTCCTGTCAATTTCATTTTTGAGACATTTGTATTCCTTTTTGCCTGCTTCATTTACTGCGTTTTTATATTTTCTCCTTTCATCAATTAAATTCAATATTTCTTCTGTTACCCAAGGATTTTTACTAGCCCTCATCTGTTTACCTACTTGATCCTCTGCTGCCTTCGCTACTACATCCCTCAGAGCTACCCATTCTTCTTCTACTGTATTTCTTTCCCTCATTCCTGTCAATTGTTCCCTTATGCTCTCCCTGATACTCTGTACAACCTCTGGTTCTTTCAGTTTATCCAGCTCCCATCTCCTTAAATTCCCACCTTTTCGCAGTTTCTTCAGTTTTAATCTACAGTTCATAACCAATAGATTGTGGTCAGAGTCCACATCTGCCCCTGGAAATGTCTTACAATTTAAAACCTCGTTCCTAAATCTCTGTCTTACCATTATATAATCTATCTGATACCTTCTAGTATCTCCAGGATTCTTCCATGTATACAACTTTCTTTTATGATTCTTGAACCAAGTGTTAGCTATGATTAAGTTATGCTCTGTGCAAAATTCTACCAGACGGCTTCCTCTTTCATTTCTTACCCCCAACCCGTATTCACCTATGTTTCCTTCTCTGCCTTTTCCTAATCTCGAATTTCAGTTACCCATGACTATTAAATTTTCGTCTCCCTTCACTACCTGAATAGTTTATTTTATCTCATCATAAATTTCATCAATTTCTTCATCATCTGCAGAGCTGGTTGGCATATAAACTTGTACTACTGTAGCAGTCGTGGGCTTCATGTCTATCTTGGCCACAATAATGTGTTCACTATGCTGTTTGTAGTAGTTTACCCGCACTCCTATTTTTTATTCATTATTAAACCTACTCCTGCATTACCCCTATTTGATATTGTATTTCCTAACACATTAAAATTGTATGCTGTACTGGGAGTCTGAGGATATACCTTAACATTCAGAGAATAAAATATACCGGTAATGCTTTGCAACAAAAATTTAGTAGATTCAAACATGAATTGACGTAAATCAAAGGATGCATCGGAGTCACGTACTTGAGAGTACTACTGTCATCCAATAGCAGAAGAACTTTTGATATAAACAGAAATATTGCAACAAAAAAGAGTACTTTTCTGGAATAGCAATATAACAAAAAGTATGAAGAAAAGCATTGTTGATAGTACTGCTACATACGTGTGTAAACACACTGCATTTCAAGGAAATAGCATATGTAGAGTAATGAAATAAGAGATTATGGGATCAAGCAAGATGATAACTGATCTAATAAAACCAAAGCTCGACCATCTAATAATAATGGCTAATGACAGGTGGCTAAAATTAATTAGGAAACTTAGTCAACAAGGGAAAGGAAAGAGAGGTTGCTATTGAGACATGCCTAAACAGCACATTTGGTCCAAGAACAGCATCATGCAGAAT
This sequence comes from Schistocerca cancellata, assembly GCF_023864275.1. NCBI lineage: Eukaryota > Metazoa > Arthropoda > Insecta > Orthoptera > Acrididae > Schistocerca > Schistocerca cancellata. The sequence goes on along the minus strand of NC_064637.1, from coordinate 127,585,970 downwards.
GACAAATTCTCAGCGAGATTCAAGTTCAGAACTGAAGAACTGCAGAAGAAAAGCACTTTGAAAAATATCTGTATTACATTTCAGATTGTCTGCAATATCATAAAAGTTATAACAAGAATTTAACACCCCCATCAAGCCTGGATCTAGGAGGAGGAAAACCGGGGTATCTGCCCCGGGCAGTAATTTCAGGGGGCGCCAGATTCATATTCTTGAAGAGAAAAACCTGGTTTCACAAAGCACCTAACATCCAGCATACATTGGTCTATTGATTATTCATATGATTTTGAAACAAATCCCAGCTGGTTTTTCAACATTTCTGATCACATTCTAAGTCTATTTCTGAACAAATCATAAGTTGCCTTTTGAATGTGTGCATAGTGTACATGATGTGTCTGCCAACGGAATCCCCATTGCATCTAGAAATAATAATAATAATAATAATAATAATAATAATAATAATAAAAGTGTTGTTGTTACAATTATTGGCAAAATCCATAGAGTCAGACTACCAGAGTGGAAATAAGTGACTAACGGAAATTACAAGTAAGAAAGATTATGGTGTATCCAAGAAAACGAAATTTTGATGGAAAATTTTTCCCAGATCGTTACATTACCAAGGGCCAGTTGTACATTCCCCAGTTAGCAGCCGTTTAAATTCTGCTCTCGGAATAGCGCAGAAAATGCGTTGTATGAACAAGTCATAATGCCTAACCGGAGAATAAATGCTTGATAACTAAACTGGAACTGGCAAGATTAGTGAAGCTAACCGGAGAATAAGTTTTGACAGTGGCAGGAATAGTTACAAAATTAGTGATGACAAGATTGTTAGAATGAGGAAGGAAAAGAAACGGGGACATCACACAAATTATAAGGAAGAATATGACGAGTCCAAATTTATATAAAGATTTCATACTACTATTTTCAGATCTCATGCTTGAGAACTGGAGTGTATGAATGAAATGTGAAACTATTTCCTAACATTAAACCTTTTGTTTGTAGTAGGCCTAATAGGCATTTGATATTGGTACTTCGTGAAGTATATTCTGTCTTGTTATTTGTGTAAATGAGGTGGATAAAAATGATCATCTGGGCCAAAACAATCTAACTTATTTGGTGTGTGTTATAACTGCTGCAATATTAGAAAGGCCTATTTCATTTTATCTAGCAGACAGTGACAAAATAGACGTAATCAAATCGAGAAACCACACATTCAAATTAACAGCTTTTTCAGTATTAGACAACAAGATTTTGATTTTTCATGTAGCAAAATCTTTGACGAACTGTGATAAGGTAATAGACTTTCGCAGAAAGGAAAGCATGCTATGTAAAGCTGTAGCAAGATTAGAGAGAAAAAAAATGCTGGGACCTAAGGACTGAAGAAACTGTGTGCTGTCTTGCTTGTCTCTTGTCTTACTGGTTTTATGTTTTCTATATTTAATTTTATGTCACACAAAAGAGAAAGTTACTAGCTAATAGCCAATAAAGAGTGCAAATTTTCTGAATAGTTCTTTTTACCACAGTTACAAATAATCCCACCCAGTATTAACTGTCAATTTTTTTAAGGTGGATAGGATGTCAAATTGGTCAACTGGGACCAGGAGAGAAGCCACAAGAGCAAATAAGGTCTTATATTTTGTCAAATACATGTGTTTTATACGTCCAACTCTTCAGAAAGACTTGTGCTACAAAATGCACATTTTTTGCGCTGATCAGAAATATCGTAGATCCAGGGCTGCACCCTATATTATATCGAAGTAGACAAAAACTTTCTAACACCTATTCTGCAGGTACCCTGTAATTACTTCATTAATTACTAGCTAATTTCCCACGGTTTCACCCGCAAACACATTTGACATATATATTGCCCATCTCCCCCCCCCCCCCCCGCCCCTCTCCCCCATTTCTCTGTCCTTCCTCTCCTTTCCCCCTCCCTCTGTTCATTCCCTCTTTCCCCCTTACCCCTGTGTCTGCCCATTCCTTCCTGCCACCACTTTCCCTATCTGCCCATCTCCTCCTGACTCCCTATCATCACTGTGTATCTGCTTATCTCTTCCACCCATCTCTCTGCCCACCCCCTCCTGATCCCATTCTCCCCATCACCTCTGCACCTCCCTTCCACCCTAACCTCGCCTCTTATCTGCTAGCCCTGTATCGCCGCCCATCTGCCCCTCCACCATCTATATACTCCTTCCAATCTCCCTATGTCCATTTCCCACATCTCTCCTCCCACCTACCTCGACCACCTCCTTCTCCTCCTCCTCCCCCCTCCATCTCTCTGGCCATCTCCTCATCCTGCTTTTCTACATCCATCGCCTCCTCTCATCAAATCTCTGACATCGCTGCGGATGGAAGAAGATCCTGCAAGAAGGGGACCAATGACAACTGAAGAGAATCATTCAATGTGACATAAGTGTAACCCTTTCCAAAATTGCTGCAGATTTCAATGTTGGGCCATCAATAAGAGTAAGTGTGCGAACCATTCAATGAAACATCATCGATATGGGCTTTTGGAACTAAAGGCCCACATGTGTACCCTTGACGACTGCACAACACAAAGCTTTATGCCTCGCCTGGGCCCATCGACACTGCCATTGGACTGTTGATGATTAGAAACATGTTGCCTGGTCGGTCAAGTCTCTTTTTCAAATTTTATCGAGTAAATGGATGTGTACGGGTATGGAGACAACCTCGAGAATCCATGGAACCTGCATGTCAGCAGGGGACTATTCAAGCTGGTGGAGTCTCTGTAATGGTTTGGGCATGTGCGGTTGGAATGGTGTGGGACCCCTGGTAAGTCTAGATATGACTGACATGTGACATGTACGTAAGCATCCTATCTGATCATCTGCATCCATTCATGTCCAATGTGCATTCCTTCAGACACAATTCTGAGTTAAACACTTCCACTGGCCTCCAGACTCCCCAGACATGAACACTACTGACCATATCTGGGATGCCTTGCAACATACTGTTTATAAGAGATCTCTACCCCCTCGTACTCTTCCAGATTTATGATCAGCCCTGCAGGATTCATTGTGTCAATTGCCTCCAGCACTACTTCACACATTAGTTGAGTACATGCCAGGTCATTTTGCAGCACTTCTGTGTGCCTGAGGGGCCTTGCATGATATTAGGCAGGTGTAGCAGTTTCTTTGGCTCTTCAGTGTAGTATAAGGCTTGCTTTGCTGTCTTTTCATGATTGTCCTATGAGTGATGTCAGTCTCCTACTCTACATTAACAGAATCAAACACTTACTAAATCCTCCCTCAATACAGACTTTTCTTCCAATGTTTTGTAGAGAAATTCCAACTGCTAAGCAAAATTTTTCACCTGGGGTGGGTTGAAGACATCTGTTTATAACACCGCAAGCATCATTTAGTACAATGAAAACCTTCTCTGCACATACTAAATTAACCCACAAGGGGCAAGCAAATTCAGCTGCAGATTAGCACAGTCCAACACCATGACTCCACATCACTGTAAGGCCAGCTTCCCACATGGAACTGCCAAGTTTACAAAGTAATTTTCTCTTGCCTGAATCTGTTGTATCCAGTTCTCATTGTGCTTCTCGAAGGTGCGTAACCAGCTAAAGATGGTATATAGCTGCTAAGTCTGTATTCAGCAGTGTCAGTCAATTTATGGTGATGTTTTGTTTGCCCTCCACCAACACTTATTTAACAGATGTACACTGTCAAGTGCAATGGCTTGAGTGTCAACTGATTGTGGGTTTTTTTTTAGTATTCCTGGAAATCACAAAGCATGAGCATCAGTGTACAGAAAACATCCAGTGTTTTGAGGATGAGGTTGGTCATTGGTATACACATTGAGACATATGGGAAATAGAACACTATCCTAAAGTACACAGTTCCTCAAGTCTCTTCATCTCTGAAACTCAAAGTAAAATTTTCTGTTATCTTTTAATACAGATATGATTTCGGTAAGAACAGCCTTCTTTGTTATTGTGAAATGCACACTGACAAATATTTCATGTTGTACTGTGTCCTAAGAGGCTGTTAAGTCAAGAGATACCTACAATTATTCACATCTGCCTGTACCTGTTAGCTACACTTTGGATATGATTAACTATATGTCCTGAAGAATATTACACCTCCTTCACTTACTGCATCATCAGATGCAGTAGGTGAAAGAGGGTCCACGGTAGGCACCCATGTAGCAGCTCCATCGGGCTCATTGTCCCCCACCAGAGTTAAACAGTATGAACTCAAAAAACAGTCTAGAGCAACTTCAGGGTACCTGCCGGATACACACTTCCACATCTGAGCTTTAAGCTCCAAACTATGCGTTAGGCCTCACCTTTTGATTGAGGATGAAACGGAGGTGTTGTTAGATGGCTCACACCATTAACCTGACAAAAAGGTGCAAATGCTTGAGAAAAATTGAGGGTTGTTATCAGTAACCACAGTATACGGAAGTCCCTCAAATGCGAACATCTTAGACGGGACCGAAATAGTGGCTGCTGCATATGCAGATGGACAATGTGCCACACAGGGTAAGTTTGAAGAAGTGTCCACTGCAATGAGCCAATAGTGATTTAGAGAGGGCCCAGCAAAATTGACATGTAGATGCTGCCGCGGGTGCTGCAACACTGGCCAGCAGGAAAAACACGCTCATGGGGCCGTCTGTTGCTGAACGCAGTGAATGCAAATGATGATAAGCTGTGTAATTTCCCCACCTGTGCGTGGCCGAAGCCACAGTACAACATGGGGAGCTGCATCCTCCATAGCTAACAAAAGAACCCCGTGAAACACAGCAAGGTGGTACTGGAGGGAGAAGTAATTATGCAAGGGATTCTAGATACTGCCTGGGTGTTTTTCCGACCAACCATGTTACACAAAAGAGACGACCCAACTAAGTACACGACCCGCAGCAATGGCTGATGCTGTCATGGCACTTGTGATGGGAAAACCATCATCCATGCTCAGGTTCTCAGTATCTAAATAGAAACAAAGTAATTCGTCCAGACTGAATGCTGGGTCCAGCCTGATTAGAAGGCGAGATATGGCATTTGTGTTAGTGTATTGCACTGTCTGCCGGAAACAGATCTGATAATGATAACGGGAGTGGAAAAGAGCCCACCACAGCAAACGATGCACTCTCTTTTCTGGCACAGAAGCTGAAGGGTTAAAAAGAGCAACCAATGGCTTCTGATCCATGATTAAATGGAACTTAGAACCATACAAGAACATGTGAAATTTCTTGAGGACAAAACACAATCGCTGAAGTCTCCTTTCCAATACGAGAATACTGCTGCTAGGCGGGAATTAAAGTCTTAGAAGCACAAGCAATGGGTCATTAGACCTATCCACATATCCGTGTGCCTGTGTGCCTACATCATGCCAAGGCCTTGCTGAGAGGCATGCTGACCTGGCTGAAAAGTGGCCAGACACAGGACTGATTGAAGCTTAGATTTAAGCAAAGCAAACACTGCTTCACAAATGGGGGACCAGAAAAAAAGGCACATTTTTGAGCAACATTAGATGCATAGGGCAAAAACAGTAGTATGCAACTTTACCTAGAAACGTCTGCAGTCCCTTAATGGGAGCTGACCGCTGCAAAGTCGTAATTATGTCAATATGGTGACTCAAAGGCTTGACCCCTGTTCAAGAAACCTCAAAACCTATGTACTCAATTGATGGCTGACAAAATTGAGATTTGGCAAGATTGCACTTCAGAACCACAGACTACAAACGGAAAACAACGATCTGAGATTTCTAAGGTGGTCTTCGATGGAAAAACCTGAAACAACAATGTTGTTGAAGTAACTGATGCAGTCCGACACACAGGCTGTCAGCTCTTCTAAAAAATGCTAAAAAATTGCAGGTGCACTAGCAGCACCAGAAGGCAAGCATTGATATTGGTATAGGCTGAAATACGTATTGGCAATGAGAAGACGCCGGGTGGCCTCATACAAGGGGAGCTGGAGGCAAGCTTCTGACAAATCGGTCTTTGAAAAGTAGTGGCCGCCTGACTATTTTGTGAGCAACTCATCAGGGTGGGGCAAGGGGTGTGTATCTATCAAGGACTCAGCATTAATCATGACACAGAAGTAGTTGCAGAGGCGAAGCTTATCCATCCGCTACTTAACAATGACCAGTGGTGTAACCAATTCACTGGAAGAACTAGGTCGAATTACATCAAGCGACATCACACGGTCTAATGGAAATGTGGGGCTGAAAACTGGTAGCACAACCAGGAAAAAACCGAGATGTAAACTTCGAGCTGGGGGACTCCGATTGCTGATACAGAACTTGATCCGGCACTAAATTTACCTCATTGGCAACGGAGAAACAGAAAGCATTAAATGCATCTAACCCTAAAAGATCTGAGGTATGTGGGATTATCCACAACGTAGGTGAAAGGGTGAGCAACACATTTGCAAGAGACAGGAGCGGAGAACTGACCTAGGACCAGAATCTGATGTTTATTATAGCTAACCAACTTTCATGAAACTTGTGGGAGGGGAGGGGAGACCAAGTCCATGTATGTTTATGCATTCACTAACGTCACTGCAGCTCTGTGTCTACTTGCATTTTCTGCAGTTTATTAAACACACATAAGTCAATAAACTATGGAAAATCCAGGATGGAATGTAACAATATGAAAGAAGGAAAGTTGCTACTCACCATATAGCGGAGACGTTGAGCCGCGATAGGCACAATAAAAAGATCACACAATCATAGCTTTCGGCCATTAAGGCCTTTGTCAGCAGTAGACACGCACGCACGCACGCACGCACGCACACACAAGTGTGCAAGTGCAACTTGCACACACATCTGCAGTCAGAGAGCTGAAACTACACTGGGCAGGGGTAAGGAGGAGGCTGGGGTGGGGAGGGGGAGGGATAGTATGGTGGGAGTGGCAGACAGTGAAGTGTTGCAGTTTAGACAGAGGGTAGGAGCGAAGGTGCGGAGGGGGGATGGGGTAAGTAGCAGAAAGGAGAGAAATAAAAATAAAAGAAATTAAAAGATTGGATGTGGCAGTGAAATGACGGCTGAGTAGTGCTGGAAGGTACAGGGAGGGCTGGATGGGTGAGGACAGTGACTAACGAAGGTTGAGGCCAGGAGGGTTACGGGAACGTAGGATGTATTGCAGGGAAACTTTCCACCTGCACAATTCAGAAAAGCTGGTGTTGGTGGGAAGGATCCATTTGGCACAGGCTGTGAAGCAGTCATTGAGATGAGGGGTATCATTATTTGGCACAGTGATCCCATTCCAGGAATCCAGCAGGATCTCCAACCATTACTCAAATCCTCTCCCCAGAGTCCATTTCTCTACTTACCTTTACCACTCCCTGCACTCCCACCTTCTACATGCTTCCTAACGTCCATAAACCCAACCACCCAGGACGCCCCACTGAGAGAATCTCTGCTCTCATAGACCAACACCTTCAACCTATTACCTGGAACCTATCCTCCTATATAAAAGATACCATCGAACACTACCTTTCCAGACGCCCTATGGATTCCAAACCAACAACCTCCTTCGTAGTCTCCATGTCCAACTTACCCCCTCCTCCCTCCGCAGCGTCTCTCCTACCCGCGTTTAAACTGCAACACTTCACTGTCCGTCACTCTCACCATACTATCCCTCCCCCTCCCCGCCCCAGCCTCCTCCTTACCCCCACACAGGCACCACTCCCATCATGCACTGGTGCTACCGCTTGCAGTGTAATTTCAGCTCTCAGATTGCAGATGTGTGTGCAACTTGCACTTGTGTGTGTGTGTGTGTGTGTGTGTGTGTGTGTGTGTGTGTGTGTGTGTGTATATATATATACTGCTGACAAAGACCTTAATGGCTGAAAGCTATGATTGTGTGAATCTTTTTATTGTGCCTATTGCGGTGTAGCATCTCCGCTATATGGTGAGTAGCAACTTTCCTTCTCTCATATTGTTATAAGTCAATAAACAATTTGTTCAGGGAGAAAGTCACTGTAGAGATAATGTTTATGCCCGTTGGTACTAGTGCGTCCACTAGATTTGAAGCGGAGTTACACAGCATTGTAATGTGGCCTTTCTTTCGACACTTGTTGCAAGCATCCCAGTGTTGGAGCATGCAGCACACTCATGTTGGACGAAGCAGTACAAGCAAGACAGATGGGGGCATGCAGCTGTAGTTGTGACCTGGCCTGTTGCTGTGGCTGTAACCAACACTGCCCTATGTGACACTGAGTCAAAGGTTGTACTGCTGCAGCAGCTTTCCCATCATCCTGAAAACTCAGTGTGCCTGAGCAACTTCCAATACCTCCCCCCATGCAACAATCTCATAGCCCGCAGCCCGTGACACTTCAAAGGACTGTGTAATATTGAGCACATCTGTAAGTGTTGGATTCTAATACTTCAGTGTTTGTCAGAACCATAGAACACAAAGACAAAAAAAGGAGTGTGCCAGCATACCATAAGGCATAGAGGTTACAACAGTATCGACAGAGGCCAACAACAAGACTCACTGGAAACACGCCGCCAACGCCCTCTCAGCTGCCAGTACTTAGGATCGCTGCCGCAGACTGGATGGCCAGTTTAGCCAGTTAGTTTGAGTGTGCTAAGTCAGTCAGTTTGAGTCTGTATGCCGTGAGAGTTCCAGTGTGTCACCGAGATGGAGTCGCAGACTTAGCCTCTAATACAAAGACAGGCAGCACATAGCAACCCTATTGTGAACATAATGGATTTCTACTTCAACAGCATTGGGGCTACATGGACTTTACAGAAGAGAGCTTGTTCCACAGCACACAGAAACTTAAGTTAAGTAGCTCTTTGTCTACGAATAAAGAACCCAGTTATTAATTGCACACATTTCGTGTTACATAACCGGGATAACTGACCTCCTCTCCTTGCTTCCCATGGTACACCTCTACAGAGACAACAAGACGAGATACAAGCAGCTACAGAGAATACAACAAAAAAAGCTACACATTAAGCGCAGTTGACGGAAGGGAAGACAGCTAAAAACAGGGGCTTGAAGAAAGGTCCACAAAATATGCCGTAGACACAACAGAGGTCCTGAACTAAAGATTAAATGTCCTTCATCATATTGCTATGATGGATAGAAAGTAAAATGTGGTCGACATACTGCACGTCATTCACTAAAATGGCTGATAACTCAGATGGCAAACATAAATGAGATCGTAAGTAGTAAAAAGGGCATTTCATCAGGAAATAGCAAACCGTCCAAGGTTGAGGGCAATGAGCAAAAGATGGTGGGGGATCATCACTTAACAAATGGCGACAGCTATAAAGACAGTGCCCAATACACAATCTAGCTAAAATGATCTTGGCGTGAGAGGACCAAGAAGAGGTCGGAGCTGCTAGGAGAGGTTTAATTGTTTAATTCCACGGAGCTTGTTCCCATGAAGGAAGGACCAGTGGTGTTGCCGAAGTGACACCTCCTGCTGACAGACAGCAACACAGAGATCATCAGAGGATGGAAGAACTAGCAGGCCAAGGTACAAGGAATGCAGCCTTAGCAGCAGTGTAGGCAACCCAGTTACCTGTCAGACAGACGTGAACAGGGACCCACATAAACATCACAGTAGCTCCATCAAGAGTGAGTAAGTGACACATTCCTGGTTCCGTTCCACTAAGGGATGGAGGGTGTACAGTGCACAGAGGGTCTGAAGGGCACAGAGAGTCAGAGCAGATGACAATTGAAAAGCTTATCTCCAGATGTACTGCATGGCCTAATACAGGGAAAAGAACTTTGCTGGAAATACTGAGCAGTGGTCCAGAAGCCGATACTCAAAAATGTTGGTGCAATGAAGAAGGCACACCCAATGCCATTGTCCGTCCGAGAACCATCATCAGTGTACAAAAATGTGCTATCGTGAAGTTCCATCTGAAGATCGAGAAACTTAAGGCGATAGAGCGAGGCTGGAATAGCATCCTTAGGAACAAATGAAGACAAGGGAAACATCAGCTGCCACACCAAGCCAAGGTAGTAAAGAGTTCACACCCATTGGGAAAGTGGCAGGTAGCATGAAGTTAAGTTGCCAGAGCAATGCCGAAGGAGAACTCCAGGAGTTAACAGAGAATGGGGCATGCCCTATACTGGTGATCAAAGGAATCATTGAAGGAGGAGGCATAGCACGGGTGGCTAGGCACGGCAGACAAACGGCAAGTGTATCTGCTGACGAGAAAATCACAGCAGTCGTTCGATGGCTTCTGGATACACACACTCAGCCAGGCTAGTGTAAAAGGCACCACTGGCTAAACGCATGCCACGATGGTGGATAGTATTGAGACAGCATAAGAGGGACGGACATGAAGACGCATAAACGAAACACACGGTCTAGTTTCAAACAGACAAGGGACCAGTACAAACAGAGGATTTATTGAGCACCTGTTTTATCATGTACAATGATATGGGATTTGTCATATGTTACATACAGGAAAAGTATGAATAACAACATATTATGTAAAAAATATCAGTGAACAATCTGAATTAAATATACAGACAAAAACAATTATAGCTTACATGTGCATGCTCCCATGTTAAGGCAGATGAGGTTAAGGTGATTGAGAAGGTCAACCAAAAGGGCACCTCTCTGACAGTTTCTGTGAGAGCCCCAAAGGGGAAAGTATGCATTAAAGCTACTGAGCAGCAGAAAGGGGTGAGGGAGTTGTCCAATAAGCTGCAGGAGGTCTGCCCTGGTGACACCAAATGATGGAGGGATGTAAACGGTACAAGGGGAAGATGTCAATTGAGGAAAGAAAATGTAGGCTGCAACAGCCTGAAGCTGGGTAGTCAGGTAGATGGTTTGATTATGAAGGTCATCCTGGATGAGCAGCTTGACTCCCCCGTGAGATGGAATGCCATCCTCAGGAAGGAGGTCAAAGCGGACTAGAAAGAAATGCAAGAGCTCAAAGTGGTCGTGAGGACACAATTTTGGTTCCTGGAGGCAGACAACAAGTGGACGCTGTGATTCCACGAGTGGCCATAAGTCCTCTTCATTGGATCTAAGCCATGAATGTTCCATTGGAGGGGAGTCATGATGAGGAAAGGGGAGGAGAGGAAAAAATGAAGGGATGTCACCTCAGTGGTTGCCGAGTGCCAGCCTCCAAAGACTCACTGCTACAGGGCACAGAGGCTGGAGGACCCTGCTCCATGAAACCTACAGAGGCGTTGGCATTCTCCCTCTGTCGGTCTGCAAAAAAGAGTCCAGAGCAGAAAAACGGTTCGCATTGTGCACTGGCGACACAGAGGTCAGCTGAGTGAGCGTATGATGTGGTGACACCATCGAAGAGGATCTCCGAGTCTGAAGGAGAAGACCATCTGCCTTTATTTTATTTCCTGGAACCTTTCTGGTTGACAAAGGAAGATTTGGATGTTTGTTGGCTGGAGGGACGTAAGAAGTCTTCGTGTGAGAGTTCCTTCTGTCCCTTCTGGCCTGCCAGCTGTGTAGCAGGTGACTCCACCCTGGGAGGTGAAAGTTTGGTGACTTGTTGCACTGCTGGTGGAAGTGATGGGGATGCTACCGTGACACTGGGCGATTTTTCAACTGCGGTACTGAATTTGAGATCTCATATCTGCCTGGCCATGTCCTTCATGGAGTGAGATGTAACAAGGACAGTACTTTAAGTGCCAGACAGTAGAATGAAGGGTTTCTGACTAGCCAACTTTTTCCTTCACCCAGATCTCCTGGACGGCCTGCTCACTGAGATACACGAGACAATCTCAGGAGGAGGATGCATGGTCGCCATTGCAATTGAACAGCGAGGAGAAGAAGGTGGGCAATCACCTTCTTGGGGGGATCCCTACCACAGGCTACACATTTGGCCGGACATTCAAGTGCGATTGTAACACTGACACTGGTAGCAGCGGATCGTGATCGGAATGTATGGTCAGGCTGTGATAATTTCATAGCCTGCTTTGATCTTTGACGGAAGCACCACTCTATCAAAAGTGAGAAAAAGAGAATTTGTGGGCATTAAGGATGCATTTACCTTTCTCATCACCCAATGGACTGGAATGACACCCCGATCCGAGAGGTACATTTGAATTTCTGCCTCAGTCAGACTATTGAGCAGCCTAGTATAAATAACACCATGTGAAGAATTCAGCAGTTGATGAGCCTCGATACGAACAGGATAGCCATGGAGGAATGAAGTTGAAGCAGTTGTTGTGCTTGAGTATCAGAAGTAGTTTCCAAAAGCAAAGTGCCATTGCATAAAGAAGAGAAGGATTTCACAGGGCCAGCAACTGCATCAACACCTTTCTGAATAATAAATGGATTTGCCGTAGCAAGGGACTGAGCATCTTCAGTACATGAAACCACAGCCAGGAGAGTCTTTGAATCGTGAGCTTCACTCCATTTACATTTGGTAGACATTGACTGTGAAGAAGATGATTGGCTCATCACGAGAAAATCCCTCACGATTGCCAGCGTCTCCAGTGGCGCACTCTTTTGAACTCGCCTTAGGTGATAGTTCACACCTCAGATCACACCTCCCTAATACCTGACAGAGGGACCAATCAGCAATGTGGGAGGGTAGCAGCTAAGGCAATCACCTCTCCCATGTCCTGGCCTGTACTAGGGGTACATGCAAACCCTACTTGTCAACCCGGGCTGGAAATTACACATTACCCAGTCACCTGTTATGCATCACACACATGGGCCGGCCTTCAGGAGCATAAAGGAAGGAAGGGAGGAAGAAAAAGAAGAAGAAGAAGAAGAAGAAAATGAGGAACCTCAAATGCTGAAGCAGAGGAAGGATAGGAGAAGGGGAACAAAGAAAGGAAAAAAACTAAAAACAGTGGAGAGACTCAACTGAAAACGCAGAACACATTCCCAAACACATCCCAGACATGTTATCCAAGGGAGGGGAAAAAGAACTGCAAGAGGATAGACATACAAAAGGGAAAAGATGCTGCAAAGACTGGGGACCCATGGTTGCCAATTATGAACCTGCCGAAGAGTGGCAAGCCCCCTGGGAGCTGCAGCATTAGCTTTGTAAGATTGGTTTGGGCATTTCTGACACCGGTAAAATTCTACATGTGTCGCAATGACATGCATTCCGTCACAGTAATAGGTTGAGATAAGCTTGAACATTTCATCACATGACAAGGCACAAGTTGGTCCAAGAACTGACATGTGTGGCAAAAGCAAGGAAAAAAAGAAATACAGGTTTGCATCGCCTATGCAAAAAAACCTGGAAATGTTGGCATAACAGTGTCTCTTAAGAGGCCCAATCTTTAGCCAATTCATTATATTCTGGGAAGGGAGACTGTTACACCAATCTGAAGAGTAACCTGGCATGACCACACACATGCCACTTGATAGAGGGCCGTGGTGAGAACCTGCTGATCTTCCACAAAAGCTTGCTGCTGGGCAATGGTACATTGGAGTGTATCTTCCATCAATATGTTGGTTGAGTGACTGCACTGACACTAATATGCAGAGGAAACTTAACCCTCATTCGTCACCAAGTTTGTTATGGCAAGAATGAACACTATTTATGGAACATAGTACTTTATAGAGCAACACGTACCTGATAATGAAGTGCAGGTTGTTCATAGCACTGAACGCATTGACTGGGCAACAATAATTCAGGTTACAAAATAGGCCAAGCACTCATTTTCAATCCCGGTTTCTTTGGCAGCTCACTAGAGAACGCCAGGAGGCTTTTGTAAGCAGGCCTGTGAACTGCTCTGACAAGCAACCACTGAAATCGCCCATGTCAAAAGTGAAGATACATCACAGCTAATCTCCGGTCCTTCAGAATTTTCTAGAATTTCATCAGGATAAAAAAAGAGGGCAAGAAAAAATGAATGTGTACATCCTCACATGCAGAAGTAAAGGAGAAAAAACTTAAAGAAGAAAAAAAAATCATTACAGACCGTGGTTTAGAAGTGACGCTTGGGGATAATGGAAAGGATACAGTAGATTTTTGCATCACAGCATCTACACACCACATGCAACAATCAAATTTACCAAACACATCATCAATAAAAGAAATATACAGTGTGCAAAATATGTTATATTCTAAATTTGGAATGCATTTTGAATACAAAATAGTACACTACAATGATCTAAACCTATCTGACATTACTTTCGGATCCCAAGTTTCCCACATTCATAATACAATATAAGAAATAAAGACACCACCTTACAATATTTCTTCAATGCGGAATGACTGCGTAACTTATATTTTACGTAAGAGTAGATTTCTTACCCAATACGGTATTCCTTGTCAGCCCACAACTCCGAATCTTGCGATACATTTTTCCAACGAGGGCACACTTTCTGCACCACATATACTAGCTCAGTAAAAGACAAGTGAGAGAAGATCTTTATCAGTACCTCATCAGGCAAGTCATCAATGCTCACACGCCAGGTGCCCATGTTGTCCACTATGCTACCAGCCAAGTCAGAAAACGCAATTTCTGACTGCTGTGGGTGCAAACTAACTGCACTCACACCTGACTCACAATGCACACTGTTGGCACTGCCTGCAGCAGAAGTGACTGTGGACTGAGGAGCTTCAGATGGTGCACTGCTCCAACACACTGCGATGTCTTCACCAGCCATATGGCATTCTTCACTGTGCACAGATTCTGCAGCCATTTCAATGACAAATCTGTCTTCAGACCTCTTTGTGTTGGAAGGTGCTGGGGAAGGTGCTGTCATATGGAATCGATCAGATGTACTTCCAGGCACTGAAAGGAACACAGAAGAAAATTAATTTCCAAACCCGTATTATAAACATAGCAATTATATAACAACTGATGTACACACTTGCACACACAATGTCATACCACTGTAGCAAAAAGTGATGTCATTATAGCCTGTTGGAAACTGAAGAACAAGCAGTGCCAGTGGAGGTGAAAAAAGTGTCCTTTTCTGAGAAACAACTACAACTGTTGTACAGGGCAATTAATAATGATTTTACATCTAGTAGTGTAGTGTGGCTTGCAGTGATTTATGTATATTCTGTTTGTGTTCCTTTATTCCCTTAATTACACTGAGGTGCCAATCATGGGCTACCTCTTAATATCATGTTGGACCTTCTTTTGCCATCTTAGTTCAGCAACTCGCCAGAAGTCTCCTGCTAAAATACTAAGTCATACTGCCTCTATAGCTGTCCATAATTATGAAAGTGTTGCTGGCACAAGATTTTGTGCATGAACTGACCTACATAAATGTTCAATAGGATTCATGTCAGGGATGTGCATGGCCAAATCATTCATTCAAACTGTCCAGAACGTTCTTCAAACCAATCGTGAACAGTTGTGGCCTGGCCCATTGTCATCCATAAAAATTCCATCATTGTTTGGGAGCGTGAAATTCATGAATGGCTGCAAATGGCCTCCATGTAGCCGAACATAACCATTTCAAATCCATGATCAGTCCACTCTATATAAACACAACCCACACCATTATGGAACCACCACAAGCTTACACAGTGCCTTGTTGGCAACTTGGGGTCATGCCTGTGGGGTCTGCATCACACTAACCCTACTAACACCTTGTACCAATTGAAATCGGGACTCATCTAACCAGGCCACGGTTTTCCTGTCATGTAGGGTCCAGCTGATGTGGTCACAAGCCCAGGGGAGCTGCTGCAGGCAGTTAGCTGTTAGCAAAGGCACTTTTAAGGCGTGTGCTGCCATTCCCAATTGACAACCAGTTTCACCATGTACATTCATCGTACGTCCCGTACAGAGTTCTGTGGTTATTTCACGCATTGCTGCTTGTCTGTTAGCACCGACAGCTCTAAGCTAACACCACTGCTCTCGGTTGTTAAGTGAAGGCCGTCGGCCACTGCGTTGTCCAAGGTGAGGGGTATTGCCTGAAATTTGGTACTCTTGGAACATGCTTGACACTGCTGACTCTCAGAACATTTAATTCCCTAATGATTTTCAAAATGAAATGTCCTGTGCATCTAGCTTCAGCCTCCATTCTGCATTCAAATCCGTTAATTCCCATTGTGTGGCCATAATCACACTGGAAACATTTTCACATGAATCACCTGAGTACAAAAGACAGCTCTGTCAATGCACTGCCCTTTTGTATCTTGTGTGTGAACTGCCATCTGTGAAAGTGCATATTGCTATCCCATGAATTTTGTCACCTTAGTGTGTATCAGTTACTAATTTCCATATTCAATATATACGCCAATCAAAATTACTTTGCAATTGACAGATTGCAGTGGTGGTCAGAGGAGGGACGGTGTTGCTGGCATGGATAGTGTCAACTAGCAGAAAAATGTCTCTGCTTAAAAGACTGACATTCTTCAGCACCTTTAAAAATGTTCCCAAAAATTTTGGCATTCGAACATATTCACACTATGTTCAACGTGTTTCTCATCTCTCACTCCCACAAGCTTCTCTAACAGTTACTTGCTCACATCCTCCAGTCCATCACTAAATCACTCATACCCATCCACTCCCCATTTGTCTATTCTCACGCCGAACGCATTCTGTGTGTCTCTGTCACAGTCTCCTCTAGTCTCCTCTCACTGTCAATGTCACTGTCTTCCTCTTGCTCTTTCTTACTGCTAATATCTCATTCCTTCCTTCCCACTGTTGCTGCCTCTTCTCACTGTCACTATTTCTCTCTTCCTCACTGTCATTGTAATAGACAGTCTCATTACCACTGGCTCTTACCCACTTCCACTTTTTCCTCCTCCATTCCTCTCCCAGTGGCATTGTCTCCTCCACTTTTTTCCTGGCACTGTTCTGTCACTGTCTACTATGTTAAACTGCCACTGTCTCCCCTCTTTCTCTCATGCTGCCATCGTATCCTTCACTCTTTCTATACCACAACCACTTGCAGTATTTATTACTTTTCTTTTTCTTTTCCACTGAAACTGTCTTCTCTCTCAGTATAAAAATGTTTGAACTGTCCTCACACCTCTTTGACATTCTTGTTTTTTTTTTTTTTTTTTTTTTTAAGGTGGTGAGGAAGGTACAATGAGGCAGCTGATACCTCAATTTTCTATCAGAGTCTTTTAAACAGGAGCACAGCAACTATTTTTGTTCCCCTGACTGGAGCATTTTTCTGTTTGTTCCTTCACATGTAAAGGACTCCATAGGCCAGTAAAATTTCGATAGTTTACTTGTGTTAAATTGAAATGCATAAAAACTAATTTTATACTTCAGACCAGATTTTACATGCACAAAAATTTTGCATGTGTGTCAGTGCTACAACATGGGGTCCCAGAATCCTTCCAATGATAACAGGTACATTTTACAGCATGGGACATTTCACGGTATTCTTTTCATTACACATGTGACGTCTAAAAGTTAAAGTTACCATTGCTCCTGCAATTTAACAGTTATCACGAACTTTTTTCGTTATAAATTATTATAGCAGTTAATACAGTCAGGATAACAAATAACAACAAGCGAAAACCTTTAATTTTGCCATGTAAAATATATTAGCTTACTTCTGTTACGTCCGTAACGAAAGGCATGGAAGAAAAGTTTTCCTAATTTGAGAAAATCCCCCACAGTTTTGTTACCAGTGTGAAATATAATATTTCATTATGAAGGCATGGTAATGAGACTTTATATTTATTTTACCTGTAACACATTATTGTGGGTAATAGTGCATGTTAGGCATGTGACTGTCAGGAACACTATGTGATCAAAAGTATCTGGACACCTGCAAAAACATACGTTTTTCATATAGAGTGCATTGTGCTGCCGCCTACTGCCAAGTACTCCATATCAGCGACCTCAGTAGTCATTAGACATAATGAGAGAGCAGAATGGGGTGCTCCGCGGAACTCAACGGATTTCAAACGTAATAAGGTGATTGGGTGGCACTTAAGTCATATGTCTACATGCGAGATTTCCATACTCCTAAACATAACTAGGTCCACTGTTTCCGATGTGATAGTGAAGTGGAAACGCGAAGGGACACGTAGAACACAAAAGCATACAGGCTGACCTCATCTGTTAACTGACAGAGACTACCAACAGTTGAAGAGGTTCATAACGTGTAATAGGCAGACATCTCTCCAGACCATCACATAGGAACTCCAAACTGCATCAGGATCCACTGCAAGTACTATGACAGTTAGAAGGAAGGTGAGAAAACTTTGATTTCATGGTCGTGTGTAGTGCCAACAGTAAAATTTGGAGGTGGTGGTGGTGTTATGGTGTGGTCGTGTTTTTAATGAAGGGGGCTTGCACCCCTTGTTGTTTGGCATGGCACTATCACAGCACAGGACTACTTTGATGTTTTAAGCACCTTCTTGCTTGCCACTGTTGAAGAGCAATTTGAGGACAGCGATTTCATCTTTCAACACAATCATACACCTGTTCATAATGCACACCCTGTGGCAGATTGGTTAATGACAATAACATCCCTGTAATGGACTGGCCTGCACAGAGTCCTGACCTGAAACCTATAGAACACCTTTGTGAACACCGACTTAGTGCCAGGCCTCACCGACTGACATTGATACCTCTCCTCAGTGCAGCACTCCATGAAGAATGGGTTGCCATTCCCCAAGAAACCTTCCAGCACATGACTGAGCGTATGCCTGCATGAGTGGAAGCTGCCATCAAGGTTAAGGGTGGGCCAACACCATATTGAATTCCAGCATTACCGATGGAGGGCGTCAGGAACTTTTAAGTCATTTTCAGCCAGGTGTCTGGATACATTTGATCGCATAGTGTATGTGCAATCAAACAATGGAAAATCCAGGACGAAATATAACAATAGCGACTCAGCATCTCCGCCATATGGTGAGTAGCAGTATTGTTAGTGTGTGTGTGTGACACTTTGTCCGTAAGAAATTTAATAGCCAAAGAGCTTAAAAATAGTAGAAATATACCCTCAAAACAATATAAAACAAAACAATATAAAAAACAGTAAAGGCTTATTTATTCTATGAATTTATTAAGAAACTCTTTGACAATACCTACACTTCATGAAAAGACATTGGACTGAGGCTCTAATTACTCTGTAAGAGTACCTTCATAAAAAGACACAACAGCATACTTAAACCAACTACTACACACATATTATACCCAAAAAACCCATGAACAAAAATCAGTTCATTCCTCCTGCCAAGTGTTGGGTCAGGTAAAACAGACACTTATGCCTTGTTTGGAAGTCTCAATCACATCACAGATATTTACAATGTCATCATTCTCCTTGCACGATGTTTCACCAATGACTATGTCTCTTTTTGTTGGTGACAGTGTGAAGTAAGTTTGGCATAGTACCAATGCTTTTATACTGCATCACTTCGAGAGTGCTTTCTTTGCTCTGCAAACTGCTTTTCCCAATGGTTGAGAAGAAATTTTATGAAAATATGTGTCTTGTTGCTGCTTTTTAAGTTTTTCTCACGTTCAGTGACAACATTTCCTTTCTGTAGCACTTTTGCATTGCTCTTTCTTTTCTGCAGGTGTTGCATTACTCTTCTTTTTGTGACACTCTCTGCATCTCTCTTACTGCTCCACTTCAAAATGTTTTTCTTCTTCACCTGTTAACTTTTTCGTCCAGTTTTGCCAGTGTACTTTCCCAGGTGTTTGAGGTATGGCTTCTAGATTTGGTCAATGTTATGGAGTAAGAACGGGCTTGTCACATGCCTAACAAAATGAAATTTACAGAATGCTACACCTCATTGAACATAATAAGATGCGAACTGATCGTATAAGTAGACTCACTTGATGAATAAAAGTTCTCAGTCCAGAAGGCACTGTTTCGCAGCTTCAGCACAGAAAAATTAGCTTAGATTGTTTGACATGTGACTAGGTTCACACGTCAAAACAGATTGTTGGCAGCCATGTTGAATAATTTGGGCAATATTGCCATATAAGGTTCACAAATACTAGGTCCAACTACCAATGGTATCAATTTTCGAAAACACTCTTTTCTTGCACTGAGGAGGAAAAAAAAAAAAAAAAAAAAAAAAAAAAAATTAATGGCACACACCTACCAGGAATTTTAGTTTTCATCTTCACTGTTACACCAGCCTTGGTACATGAATTTCTGATGATTAATTTTTTATATTTGGAAAATATTGCTTTTAATTTCATATGCTATTTTCATTAGTTTCTTTAAACTTGAAATACACATACCTTGTCCAAAATACTGTGAATTGCTCTGAATATTTCTCGGTGCTACATCACTTTATAAACCACATTTCACCCGCACACCAGATTTTAAATGTGTCTTTTATGTGTATAGGTAGCTTAATTTTGAACCTCTGTGTTTCGGAAATGGATAAAGATATCAACAAAGCTTTCAAGGCTGAAGATCAGGATCTTAGGAACAGATCATAAAAATTACACCCACTTGCTGTGCATAGCCATCTTGGAATATGTGGCTCGGTTTTATTTGCGAGGGGGGGGGGGGGAATTCAAACGAACCTCTCTTGAACTAATGGCGCTTGCATAAGCCCCTTAACGCACATTGTACACCACATCAAACGCAAAAAGAACCAACTGATTTGCTCCATTTACCTAAGTAGCAGGAAGTGTGTAACAGTCATACTTTGAACCTGTACTAGAGGATAGTGACACTAAGGTGATCCTTCTGTTGCATATACAGATGGTCCCTAGCCCAAGGGCTATTCACCACTTATCCCTACCTTTCTGTTACCAATAGAACACAAAGTATGAGCCCCAGAAGTATCCTCTTTTTTATGCAGGGCATTTGGAGCATATTTCAATGCATTTAGTCAAAAGTAACACTCCTCAACAATGTCTGCGCACTGTGTCACTACTAATTCAAAAGGCAAGCTGCAGAAGCACTAGTCTAATCTCGTGTAACAGCCTCTGGGTGCTCCTAGTGGCATTATGGGGTAGAGAGTGGGGATTCGCCTGCTTGTTCTTCACTTTACCAACAGACTATGCATGGCCAAGATAAAAGTGTAAAGAGATAACAACGGTTGAAGTTACCGAGAACATGAAATCTTAGAAAAATAAAATCTAACAAATTAATTGGACCTCCATGGGAATAGCGGTTTTGGGCCAGAAAAGCCTATCTTATTAATGTCTTCAAATGCTAAAAACTTGAAAATATCAGACACAGTGGAAAAACAGATCTTTTGATCAGAGATGCAGATGTAACTATGGAATGCACAATGTATACAAAAAATTGTCTTGCCACAGTCATAGACTTCACTAACTAAATTCTGACCCTCCAACCTAACTTGGACCTCTGGTACACTACAGTTCAGTTTGTCACTGCAACCTCATCCAAATGATTGTTCCTCCCTATATATTAGCACCACCAATAGATCTACTTAGGTCTACTAAAATGATGTAAGCCGCCATGCACACGAAGTGGACAAAATAAGGTATGCAGGACTTCTGTGAAGTTTTGAATGTAAGGGAACCGATACTGGTAGAAGTAAAGCTGTGAGTCTCTCGGACAGCCCAGTCAGTTAAGTGCTTGCCCACAAAATGCAGTGGTTCAAATCACAGCCAGGCACATTTTTATCAGACCCTTGCAATAAGTTTATTCACAGCACAAATTTGTACGTCTAAATAAAGATTACAGAAAAGGGTGGGGAAAACTGTCTCCCTCTGCTAAACATACACGAATTTTTCACAGCAAATCTGTGCCTTCTGGGCAAGATTCACATTTCATGACAAATGTTAAATTCAAATGTTTAACCATGAACACCATCATTCCATCAAAAATTCTGAGGACAACTGTACAGTACCAGTAAAAGTTACATATTGGAGCTCCCCTCTATTTTTCCAGTATGATGTGGATGTAAACATTAGGGCCGCCCGTGGTGACCTAGCGGTTCTAGGTGCTTCAGTCCGGAACTGCGCGACTGCTGCGCTTGCAGGTTCGAATCCTGCCTCAGGCATGGTTGTGTGTGATGTCCTTAGTTTAGTTAGGTTTAAGTAGTTCTAAGTTCTAGGGGACTGATGACCTCAGATGTTAAGTCCCATAGTGCTCAGAGCCATTTGAGCCATAAACATTAGGCTTCCCTACCTGCCAATTTGTTACCACACTCAGGTTTTATGCTTTCACATTCACTGGCTTCGCCAACTCACAACCAAATTGTCACATTCCAACCTAATATAGGCCTCGGGCTGCAGTACAGTTCAGTGTCACTACAACCAAGATTTTAAGGGGGGTAGATGCATAACGAGCTATCCAGCAGCTACTAAGAAAACTTCCAAGTGCTGTGACGCATATCAGAGCAAGAAACTTGTGCAGGTAACAAAGTTATTTTGTGTTTAAATTTGTTTGAATCTTTCCTAAGGGCAATTACAGTTGATAAAATTCTCCTGCTGTGAGGATACCATGATACTTAATAAATACACCAAGTACCCAGATTATTTTGTTCTTTTTTAACCTTCTTTGCCATGTGACAAACACATATTGAAACAAGCTGCATGTCTCTTTTAGAAGCTATTTACTAACCAAAATTGTGGAAAATTTACTGATACCAATTTTTGTATTGCAGGTATGGGTTAAAAGCAGCTGTGATTTACTACTTAGTTTTGCCACTGAAGAAGGATTTCAAACGTGGCAAGCAAACAAACTGGAAAAGCATTTCACTATGTAAGCTTACACTATCTATTACACTCTCACTACAGACAAGGGGATTATATGCTACTGTAATTCCGTAAACAGCGCCCTCTCAGGCACCTCAGAAACTAATGTACGAGGAGCCACAATGTTGAATTAACAGTAACCTGTAGCTGCGGTGATGTGAAACAAGGGTTACTATCAATAACACAAAATGTCACCGAAATTCCGGGACGAAACGGTAAACAAATCACATCCGATGACATTCTGGCGAAGTTACAGGCGGTGACATTCAAATTATGATTTCTTTGCAAAATTACTCTTTCACATAGAAACTCATTTGCAATGAGAACAGCTGTCTTGTTGCTTCCACTACACCCACGACGGGGCTATTGTCTTAAGAGCCATACGTACAAAATAAAATCAGAAATAGAAAGTAAACCATACTGATCGAAGAGAAGTGATACACATGCAATGATGAAAATGTGTAATCATAATACTAGTACCTTACATCCTGTTATGCTCGCATCACCGCTATTGTTAAACAATCAACAGATCGAAGAGAGGCATTTTCTTATATTCTTCCGGTGAGCCCGCTATTCTTGGATGTGCAACTTGCCGCATAGTGACATAATTCCCTCCGACACCTCGTCTACGAACTCGACTGATCAAACCACATTTTTCTTGTAGTTCTAAGAGGAAAGCTCAAGAACGTAACCATACACCATTCCCACCACGTTCATCTAGCAAGGAATAGATTGCATTTTAACACAGCGAAATAAGCACTCATTGTAACAACAGGGCGACCGATATCAATTTATGGGCAACAAATATGCATATCGATAATTGCGTACCTTCGCCAGACACTCCCACATGACATGTCGAAGAATTTAAATCGCGTAATTTACCCAGACATCGCACAGTGACAAAACAATTGAGCACTGATAATAGAACAGCCAACATAAATCAACACAAAAGTACTGTAACATTTGTTAATTATGCAAAGTTTACTTTAAATCTCGTATTTAAGTACCGAGTAAATGGGTTAATATGTGTATAGTTGACATGTATTGCAGAACGTCTTCAAGAAGAACGTAATGCAATGTGTTGTTTCAAATTTGGCTGTTGTTTGTTTGGCGACTTTGTGCATGTCATGTCGCGACAGTAGATGGTTTTGGGGGCGTTCAAAAGAATTTGCTCGTGCATCTAGTTTCAATTTCTGGATTTGTGTAACTAACACACATTACTCGAACAAAATTGGATAACAATAATGTTTTGTATTTATTACGTTCGAAGTATGGTGATAACGGTTCTCCCAGTCGGAGTTAATTTCTTCCTTAACCTTGTATTATTAGAAAAGTTGATTAAGACGTAATTGCACTATAAGTCAGAACAAACATCAGAAGAAAAATGGCTGCAGAAAACCAGTAGTACAATATGAAGATTGCATTTATGGTAGCGTCACTGTTTTGTTGTTGACATTAAAAATATTAGAGTGTGATTTTATAGTAAATATGCGGCGCTGTTTCTTTGATGGAACAACATGCTAATATCTTTCCATCACAATTTCTCCAACATCTCTCCGATATTAACGTTGTACCGACATGGGACGTGAGTCGAAAGGGATGTCAGATAATCAGCTGATCGGAAGGCGCATGTCAATAGGGTTCGCGCTCTGACCGCCAGGAGCGCTGTGAGACGCCTTCTCTGTGTTGCAGCGCGCGCTCAATGAATTTAATAATTTCCTTTGACTTTTTTTAGCATCCGTGTTACTGTTTCCCTCACTTAGTTAGCAAATTCTGGTAATACTGGTTGCACTGGAAATGTTTCATAATGTTTCTCCTGCTGTTACGTGAGCTTAAAATAAACTTCTCGTCTAAATAGTGTTGAACAGAATTGTCGCGCGTATCTTATTCTCGCTGCCGACAAGAACACGATAACGATATCGCTAGCATAACACACCCAAATTACGACAGTGGTGACCCCGACGTGATCGCAGCTAGAGGGGCAATAAATCAGCAGCACAAAAGGCTATCAGCGAACTTCACGAATCAGAAACTGGTGCGGGGACGGACTTACCAACCATGTCAAGAGTGGCAAGACTTAAGTGTCACACGGAATTTGCAATCTCCCCTCCACAACGACCACAGGCCGGTCACGTGATTCCACCTCCACACGGACAGGAGGCGGGGCGTGACTGCCAGCGCCCCTGGTTTTACTTGAGTGTACTATGTTATTCAAAAGAACAATTCACGTTTCCGAAGCTAATGACACACACATATTTTGGATATGCAATAGATGCATAAGGTAATTCATAATAATGACAACAGAGTTTGTCAGGGCACCAAATATGTGTGGTTATTGTACAAAGCTTTAAAACCATTCAGCAGTTTGCTGAGGACGACTGTATGAAAAATATTGACAGTTCAATAATTATTGTATCCTATTTGAGCAGCAAATAGACAAAATATTGGAAACTCATTCTTCAGCCGACTGTAAAACTCTGAAAAGTCATATCCCATGTATTGCCAAACTATGCATTAATTATTATATCAGCCTAAGACACGGATATATTATGAACATAATGCTTGAAGTATGCGGAAAAAACTTTAATAAAGAAACGACACGAACAATGAACTGTTTGCATCTGCTAAATGCTTATGTACAAAGAAACAGCCAACTCGGTACAGCACGTTAAAGTGGAAATTTCACGAACTTAAGCCTTTTTAATTGCCGTACACGAAATTAAAGCCGACTCCTTCGGCAATTTTGTCACAGACATTTTATTTTGAGCAATAAAAACATCACAGTAGAAACTCATGTTCGCTACACACGAAAGTTAATAAGAAAAATATTTACTCTGATTAACAAAACGGAATAAGAGTGCAAACTTTTGTTAAGTCTCTTAATCTTCTAGGCTCCTTTTGGGCTGTAAATTTTTGAACAACTTGTAGTAAAAACCGGAAAAGAATCTGTGCAATCTGGTTTAGTGCACTTTGCTGGTTTTGCTTACAAACACAAAGCAGGCGAGAGTGTGTGTTTTCCGGCGGGAAAGGCAACATAGTACACTCAAGTAAAACCAGGAGCGCTGGCAGTCACACCCCGCCTCCTGTCCGTGTGGAGGTGGAATCACGTGACCGGCCTTTGGCCGCTGTGGTGGGGAGACTGCAAATTCCGTGTGAAACTTGAGTCTTGCGTCAAGAGTGGTCGTGCGGCTACCGCCGTTTTGGTCCCACAACCCAGCATATTGCACAGGTGGAAGCGAGTTTCCTCTTCGCTAGAGTGACCGCCGACTCCACTAAGTTCGCACTGATGAACAGTTAGTTGGACCACCGCTTCGCAGTTGAGGTTCACGATTTTATAACTTCACCCCCGAACACGGAATCATAGGGAAATTAAAGACTGAATTAATACGAAGTGTGCCTGCTTGACAGGCAGCTTCTCACACAAGAGGATGTCTGTGACAGAAAACCATCACAGTAATTCCTTTCATTTCAGAAGCAAGGTTGATGCACGCACGGTGCCTGATACATTACTACACACGTTGTGGAGCAGCCGTCTGCCGGAACAGGCGAAGGCCATTATAGCATCACAAACGGACATGTCACTTGGTGCTGTTGTGGACCTGGCGGATCGAATTCGACGCCAAATTGATCCAGTCGAAGAGCGACGAGTATACAGTACTTCTACAACAATTCCCGGCTATCACAAGGCATCCTGGGGCCCCATAAAAGGTATGTCACAACACTGTACATTATATCAATACTACCACAGGCCCTCCGATTTCGTGTGGACCCAGGCGTCTTACTCCTGATCGATACGCTGTTGCCAAGGAGGAATTTAATACAATGTTGAAGGAAGGCCTCATTCACGCGTCTGGTGGGCTTTGGTAGTTACCCCTCCAATTAGTGACAAAAAAGAACGGTGCCTGGCGTCCTTGTAAGTATTACCGAGTATAACGTCCCCAGTAAAATAATAAGAAAAGACTTAAAAAACAGTATTTATAAAGAAGAGACATTTAAAAATTGAATAATATACATTTATCTAGTGTATCCGTATTATAATAATTTCTCTGTGTAAGTTTCGAGGGCAAAGAAATATAACAAAATGATCTAAAGAGACGACAAGATACGCTCTTTTGTTAATTTTTTAGTTGTATTCACTTCTTCTCTTGTCTTGGTTGCGTGTAGACGGACATGTTGCGAGGGCTGGCACATGTACTAATTAAGCAGATAATATATTGATTTAATATTATTGTTCACTTTTAATTTGTAAGAGGTGATCCCGATTTCATGTCCGCCTTCCTTGAATTAACCTGCATTCGAGCAATTTACAGTGCAACAATCGCAGCGGTCGATGCAGCCGACGACGCCATTACGTGGCGATATTAACTTATAAAAATTAGCGGAAGCGAAAAACTCGCTCGCTATTAACATAATACACATTTTTCTCCACAGCCGCCCGACGTTGCAGAAAATACGTAGCTTTATAAGATTCTTATTTTCAGTACCACAGCCGAGAGCCAGAGCCAGGACTCCGACTACAATGCAACGGTTAACGGAGGTAAGAAGAAATACTCTCGCTCGTGTGTGGGTCGCAATTATAATTAATAACTAAAGATTTTTGCTTTAAAGTGAACTGACTAGTCGAGGAAATTAATATGAAAAGTTTATTCCGTTGTTCAGTTTATATGTTCACGCTTTAAGATTCAGTGAGTCTAACGTTCATTAACGTAAAACATAATTTCCACCCAAGTTTAATATTGTTAAAAAAAAGAGAACTTCACAAAAGCATTTAATTGTAAATCAAAATTGAATGAAATATCATTTTGATTAAGGCCCACCACGTAAGTCGGCAACAATCAACATTACCAATAAATAATATATTAAATTACGACGGCCGACCGACGCGAGAAGAGCCTTGAATACTAGGACAGTACCGGATCGGTACCCTGTTCCTCTCGAAAGATTATAATTACACATTATGTGGGAAAAAGGTGTTAGCGTATTAGATTGCGCAAAAGCATATTCACAGATTCCTGTTTGTGAAAGAAACATTCCGAAAACGGCCATTATAATGCCGTTGGGGCTGTTCGAAAGCCTGTTTATGACGTTCGGATTGAGAAATGCTGCCCAAACATGGCAAAGATTTATAAATTCCTTTTTGCAACGCTTGCAGTGTTGTTGTGCATATCTTGATGCTACACTCATCTTTTCAGCGGCCCCAGGAAGAACACAAACAGCACCTGATTGAGGTATTGAAATGCCTTGACGAATATGGAGTAGTGTTGAACACACACCCCAATGTGTGTTTTTGGCCAGACAGCGGTTACCTTTTTAGTCCACCGAATTTCATCGAAGGGTCCACTGCCATTACCGGAGAAAGTAGAGACTATATTGAGTATTCCACGGCCAGAAACTGCTGAAGAATTGCGACAATTCTTGGGAGTCCTTAATTTCTACCGACATGACCTACCTCGTGCGGCAGAACTCCAAGAGCCTCTTACTGCAGCTTTAACTGGTCCTTAGGTTAGTGGCAAAACGTCGGTATTGTGGACAGAGTCGATGAAAATCGCGTTCGAAGCGGCCGAGAAAAGCATAGCAGACTTCTGGAGCACCTCTCACGCTGGTAGTAGACGCTAGCCAGATGGCAATCGGCACTGCCTTGCAACAGTATGTAGACAAAGCCTGGCAGCCTCTAGCATTCTTTTGACGAAAGCTATCTCCTGCGCAGCAACAATGGAGCGCCGACGACCGCGAATTGCTGGCGATTTATGAGCCCACGAAATATTTCCGTACATTGTTGGAAGCTAGAATTTTTGTCATTTTTACAGACCACAAACCCCTCACCTATGCCTTTCGGTAGAATAATGACAAATGTTCTCCGAGACAATGTAATCAACTGGAGTTCATTGTACAATTCACTACTGATGTACGGCATATATCGGGAATTGGCAATGTCGTTGCACTACTGTCTATCCTGGGTGAGCAGCATCACGAAGACTGTAGATTTTGCACAGCTAGCCCAAGCACAGGAGTCTGACCTGGAACTTCGAGATTGTTTACAAGATGCCATGTATGCCCTTCAAGTTCAGCCAGTCGTCGTTCCAGCAACAAACGCAAAGCTATATTGTGAGATTTCAACTGGGAAAACTCGACCGTTCGTTCCTACGGCGCTACGCAAGCAAGCCTGCGAAAGTCTACATAATTTATGTCACCCGGCATGAAGGCAACAATTAGACTAATAGCTAGCCAGTTTGTGTGGCCTGGAATAAAAAAAAAAGATGTCTCACATGGTCTCGCGCATGTGTGCACTGCCAGCAAAACAAGATTTCTTGTCATGTCTCTGCGCCAGAGGTCAAAATTCCGTACACAACAGCATGGTTTGCCCATGTTCATATTGATGTTGCAGATCTGCTGCCCCCTTCAGAAGGACAATGTTACCTACTGACAGTAATAGACCGATTCACGCACTGGCCAGAAGCTGTTACGGTGGATAACATTTCTATTGAGACGTTAGCCACTGCATTTGTGTCACACTGGATCGTCCATTTCGGTTGTCTGCTTCGTAAAACCACGAACAGAGGATGGCAGTTCGAATCTGACCTATTTGCCCAACTAAGTAAATTTTGTTGTGCATTGCATCACACAACAACAAGTTATCATCCTGCCAGTAATGGCATGATTGAACACTGGCACTGATCACTTACAGCGCCTTAATGTGCCGTGAATCACAATGGACTTACACCTTACCACTAGTTTTGCTCGGCTTATGTAACATGTATAAAGCGGATCTACACACCTCACTGGCAGAACTGGTATACGGAGAAGTCCTACGGCTTCCCGGTGAGTTTGTGGACCCACACGCATTTTGTTGGATGACGTTAATGCATCAGTATTTGTTGCCCACCTGAGAGAAAGGCTCGATGATGATGTTTGGTTTGTGGGGTGCTCAACTGCACGCTTATCAGTGCCTGTACAAATTCCCAACCCTTGCTCAGTCCAATCTCGCCACTTCCAGGAATGATGAGGACAACACAAACACCCAATCATCTAGAGGCAGGTGAAAATTTCTAACCCCACCGGGAATCGAACCCGAGACCCCGTGCTCGGGAAGTAGACAATTAGATTCACCTTATCAGCGAGAAATTCGGTCCTGAGTTGACACAACTGTTCAGGCACGTACTTACATCCACCTACTTCGTCTTCAACGGCCAATACTAAGAGCAAACCGACTTGTGGCTATGTGGAGCCCTCTCTCACCAGTGGTAGCCAACTTATTTATGGAGAGTTTCGAAGAGGAGGCACTTCAAGCAGCCAAACGGAAACCCCTGTGTTTTTACCGATACGTGGATGACACGTTTGTCATCTGGCCCCACGGACCTGATCATCTATACACGTTTTTAGAACATCTAAATTCCGTCCACGACAACATACGGTTCACCATGGAGATCGAGAAGGAAGGGAAATTACCCTTTCTTGATGTACTCGTAGAGCGGAGATCAAATGGCACACTGGGTCATAGTGTGTACCACAAGCCTACGCATACGGACCTATATCTACATGCCTCAAGTTGCCACCATCCTGCACAACCCAACGGGATGCTCAACGCACTGGTTCATAGGGCACAAAGAGCTCAAACACCTAGAAAATGTGTTTCGCAAGAATGAATACAGCAAACGACAGATTCAGACAGCCCTCAGACGACGGAAACACTGCAGAAACCCAGATGAAGAACAGTGTAAAGATGAGGAAACAAGCCTTGACTTTCTACCGTATGCAGGGAAAGCGACATCAAAAATTGGGAGACTGCTAAAACAACACAAAACTGACACGGTCTTACGACCACCATCCGAGATACGGGCCCTACTGGGGACAGTGAAAGACTGATTTGGCCTCAAGAAAGCGAATGTATATAATATTCCATGTGGTTGTGCCAAATCCTGTATCGGTCAAACAATCCGAACAGTCGAAAGACTGCTGCAAAGAGCACCAACGCCACACGCGCCTAGGCCAGCCCACCAAATTGCAAATGGCAGAACACTGCTTGGAAACTGTACACAACGCAAAATACGAAGAGACCAAGATTCTGGCTCCTACCAGTTTCTACTGGGACAGCACCTTCAAGGAGGCCATTGAAATTCGTGTAATGGACAATCTCATAAACTGAGACACAGGTTTTCAACTAAGCAAGGCATGGCAACCATAACTTAACTCCATCAAGGAGTCACACCACAAGCGTACACAAGACCCTTCTGTGACGGCTGCAGAGGACACTCCATGGGATTCTGCATCTTCCACCACCCGGCGTGACGCCAGGGTGGGCGTGGACCTGGGTCGGCGCTCGCAAACAGAATGTCGGCGGCCGCAACCGGAAGTTCGGCGCCGCAATCGGATTGTCGGTGCAGGGAATCGAAGCCCGGCTGACAGACATAAATAACAATGACAATGATCAGACAGACCATTCCATCAGAACCACCTGATGATGGAGGAAAGGTTATTCGGCGGAATATCGTGGAACTTCAATGATCGCATCCGGCTGGTCACCCGAGAGCCCTGGAAACAGCATTAACTGTACCTATATTGACTGACAAAGTGCAACAAGCATGGGTGGAACGATGCCATCCCACTAACTAGCATCTGGCACCTGAACAACACATGCATGAATGTTTGCATTCAACGTTCTGGCCATTACACTTATTATTAATATACTGGCATTTCACACTTGCAGTGGCTTATCTCGGACTTACATTAGTCTGTGATGTTGCAATGTTAATCACTTAAATATGTTACGCAGACAAATAATTCCTGAAATTAAATTCCTATACATTAATTAGTTTGGTTGTAATTTTTTTCCATCAGCGTATTACATTAAGAGAGCCTAACACATTTTGTACTGTGTCTGTTGTATGAACATGGGTAAGAACTATGTGAATTCTTAGTCTCTGAAAACTCAGGTCACTTGTGTTCAATGAGCAGGTTCTATAAGACAGTTTGTTCTTACTTTATTTCTCTGGTTCTATCTTCTCCTTCTCGGGTGCTGGAAAATGCTATTTCCTAATATTAATGTTATATGAACATGCAGTGAGGGAAAGCTCTTTCTTTACTCTTACGACAGCAAGGAATAGATATGGTGTGTGTACAATGTTCAATGGAAGGTGGACAATAGCTGTCGATATTAGTTGTATTGAGGTAAAAAGAATATTCTGGATGAAAGAATCTTATTTTCTGATGGAATTAAGAAAAGGCTTGCAGGTTCTACCTGTTGTCCACTATCTCTTGATCATATGTGATCTTGATGTAAGCCAAAGTGAGATGTTCACGTACACAGAATGACATTGATTAAGAGATGCATATCTTTTGTAAACAATGATATATTCTGCAGTATTTACAGCACAGATCCCTTATTTTACTTTCATGAGATACTGAATTCTCTGTCCGCAGGAGCACGTTTCCATATAATGTAATTCACTTTTTTTTAACGATTTGGTGCTTATACAAAAATTACTTTTAGTACTATCCTTGCTGGACTTCGTATTTACTTTCATCATGTCATTTGTTAACGAGTCACTTTCTTGTGTTGTTAAAATAAGACTCCATCCATAGTAGGGAAATGCCAATAACATCAGCATTGTAATTTCTCTATCAGGATGTTATTGTCTTCATAACAAAATGCCTTGGGAACGCTGGAACGAAGCAAACAGAATTATTTATCTTGCTTAATTCTACTAGAATTGAATTTATGAGATTAAACATTGCTTTCTATGTAGCAAGTGTCTTACAGAAGCTCAACTAGCTGCTATAAAAGGTTGTTATCAGAAAGGTGGTTGAATACCATTATAAGCTCTCGTCTCAGAACTGACAATATATGGTCTATAATTGTAGATCACAGTTTATCTATTTTATAAGACATTTGTTACTAATGGATTAAATACCAATCAGTTTCATCTAGAGAGTGAAAGTGACCACTGTGGGTTGAGACAGAAGGAATCAGAGGGAGGAAGAGGAATGAAGAATGACATAAACAGAGCAGATAAATTAATCTTTTCAACAAAATATATGTTGTAAAAAGTGAGTATTCCATAACAATACAATAATGCAAAAATGTTATTCAATAAATAAAAAATATATTCACATAGTTCACTAACATTAAACAGTGATACTCTACACTGAATTAACTAATGAGTTAATCACAATTTAAATCTTAAAATATAAAACATATATTGCAATGAAGGTGTAATAGTTTCAGTCCCCACATTAGTCAGCATTTACTGACTCACTGATGTACATATCTAATGTTACTCTGCCTGTGAAATGTTGCTCTTTTTTCATATGAGCCTTTCTACGACTTGTGAAATATCGCATTCTTATGAGATGGGAGGTATGAGTTTCTTGTTGTAGTAGGAAAGAATAACTATTTGGGGTGTGGGGTGGAAAGTGTGGTGGGAGGTAACTCAGAAACCAGGAGGCTAAACGGGTCGCTGCTTGTCATGAGCAGGAGAGGAGAAGGTGCGAAGCTAATACAGCAGCACTATGTCAGATTGAGTTTAAAAGGTGGTAGACAGGACATGTTGAGAAACAAGGGAATGCATGAGTTTAAGAAAATGCAAAGTGGGATGAACAAAGTAAACACAGAAAAGAAAGAATAGGGGGAAATTGGTTGCCTTCTCAGAGGGCAATAAATACGATCACACCGCTAAACCAAAATTTCTAACATATGCCATGTAGGACAGGGGGGATACAGATGGTGTGTTAATGGAGATTAAGGCCAGGAAGGTTAAAGTCGGAAAGGATATGTTGTTGGGAATTTTTATGTCTCCAGAGTTCAGAGCCTAGAGGAAAAAAAAAAAGCTCTGAACACTATCGGACTTAACATCTATGGTCATCAGTCCCCTAGAACTTAGAACTACTTAAACCTAACTAACCTAAGCACATCACACAACACCCAGTCATCACGGCCTAGAGGAAAGATTCAACTCATTCATGTGGTGTAACAGATAATTAAGTCTATTGAATCAAGCTGGTGATCATGTTCAGCAACTGTGTACCCAAAGCAGGTAGTTTCCTCTGTGACCACTTAAGTACTTGACCAGAATGGATGGGCAGAGGGTGTTGATCTTATACTATAGCCATCATTTAGTAAGGGCTTGTTTGGAATTCCAACCATAAGGAGGTGAAGAATGGGATGAAAGGTATTTTGAAAATATTCACTATTAAGGCAATTTTGAAGCGAGAAATACAAAAATTGGTATTCAAGTTCTCTTTCAGAAATTAAAGTATATGCTTCAGCATTTTTGGAAATTCAACCACTAATGGAAATAATCATTACTTAAGTTCTAATAAAACATTTTTTAAAGCTACATCTATGAAATTTTGTTTTAACTTCTAAGTAAATGTGTGTTAGCAGATGAAAATTTCTGTGGAAATATCATGACACGAACTCAAAGGGCTGGATTAACAAAGATCTCTGACTCTAGAAGTTGCTCTGCCTTTAGTATACTGGAGTATGTGTGTGTTGTGGGGAAGGTAATAGATGAGATGATCTCATTTTGAGCATAACTTGAAATTGCATCCCTGACAGAGTAATAAATTTTATGTATTAAACTGAGTGGGAAAATGGAAGACGAGACTGCCCCAGAGATTGGTTTGCAGGGAAGATCAGAGGGTTAACTGTGGGAGATGTGCCATTTTCTGGCTGGCACTTATGCAAGTAATTCAGTGCAATTAAATTTAAGAAATCTATACATTTCAGTTTTATGAAAATGCTTCCACTCACTGGCTTTACAAAAATATACGTTAACATGATAACAATAATCACAGCCAATATGAAGCTTCAGTTACAACACTGGGGTGAACATTACATGTTACTACTAACAGCGACCAGTCATGGGACACACAACAACAATTTGTAGCTTTCATAAACCCTTCCCTACTGCAGTAGCAACATATAAAAGTGATTGCCACATATTTTGTGATAAATAAGTAAATAAACAAAATGGATGTGAATGTCCAACACCCACGTATGCTACAGACACTGTCGTCTGGACATACGTGCGCCATTCAGTTTGACTCAAAACATTTTTACTATTAACAAGCGACAACTATACGGGTTCAGAGCCCTTTTCGTGTTGCTAACATCTGATGTATTCATGCAGACTGAAGTAGTGTATTAAAACTTGTACCAAGACTGGGATTTGAATGCGGATCTCCTACTCACAAGGCAGATGCGCTAACCGCTAATCCCCCTTGGCACAGGAACTTTCCACGACTGCACAGATTACCCTAGCCCACCTCCCTCCTCAATCCAGTTCGTCCACCTGCCCAGCGAGCACGAGACCTGGGTTTGAATCCCAGCCTATGTATAAATTTTCATTCATCACTTCTGTCTGCATGCATACATAATTTTTACTAGACACTTCACAGCTAACAACTAAATTTCATTTTTAATGATAGCTTCAGCTTTTCCTGGACAGTCACTATTAACATGACAAGATGGTGAATACTGGGGCAACACTGGCTAACTGAATAAATAACCTCAATCCTACATAAATTAGCCCCATCACAGCATCACCTGGATATGAAGTCCCACTAGTATTATGAAATGTGCAAATGACTTCTAAACACACATCACACAACAGGATAACAACTGTCAAATTTATGAGTTGCAACATTTTATGCAAAAAAGTAAATTAACTTTCCACAATGAATTTTCATTTTACAGCAGAGATCTGCCAAGGAGTTTCAAAGTAAATTAAGCTCACCACTTTGTACTTAATATTTATTTGTCTGTAGCATTATTTATTGCACTCACAGGCCTTTAAGGCCTGCAGCAGAATAAAAAGGACACAAACCACAATATAAAAAGAATACAACAAACTGCACATTATAAAGATTTGCAAAGGTACACACTACAAAAACCAAAAAAGACAGTCACAATCTCAGTATAGGACACATTCATTGCAGATGGTGGTCCATCGCTGTCGGTCCCTGGCCTCATCATCTAACATTGTCGGCTGCACTTGTTTGAGTATTGCCAGTACCCAATCCTTCCATCAAATCCTCGGTGGTCCCTTTAGGTATCTCCCAGCAGGTTGGGAATGGAGAATGCGGTTAGGGAGGGATCCACTGGCTCAGAAGACGTAGCCTCTCCTGCCCCAATATTCGGCCAATGTGTGGCTTTACATACCACTGGTAAAGGTCTTCTTTTATTCTTCATTCTCATTTACTTTCCACGGTATTGTGGACAGGTCTATATATGTTTTGAAGTACCTTCCTCTCCAATGCACAAATTGCTTCTTCAATTGTTCTCAAGTTGCCCAGGTTTCACAATCATATAAAAGTACCGTCCGTACTAAAGTCATGTACAGCCGAATCTTGTTTTTTAGTGATATCAACCAGGATTTGAATAGAATGTTTAGGCTGAAGAAATGCAATGAGTGTTTGTTATTCCTCTGTAGCATGCTGCATAAAGTCAAAGGAAGAAAAAAATAATTATCATGAACACATTACTTCACAAAAGAAACAGCAGTAGCAACAAAACCAGGCTGTATATATGGATGAGAAAAAGATTTCCAGATTTTCTGGTTAAAAATCCCCAGGTGAAAATACACAATCCCCAGATGAAAGTACATTTTTTTTCTGTGTTAAATGACAATGTACTCTCCCTTGGAGCTATGAAACTTACAAATCCATTGAATGGTGAAGGTTGGCACTTTAGGGGGGGGGGGGGGGGGACACAGACAGCAAACAACATGTTTGAGAAAGTGCTTTGATGTGCAGCAACATCTACACCGCATATTTTCGTACTACAAAAGTATAAAAACCAAATTCCACCAAATACAGAACGGCAGCTTCCGAACCACTGAAATCAAGATTGCGATGCACTTTTTTTTGGCCAATCATAGCTCATGTCATTTGATCTTACCAACCAATGACAGCATATATTCAAAGCACAGAACATTTGATGTAGTTAGCCCAATAGTAACATCGCTACCAAGTAGCGCAAACACACAAATAGAAAAAGTTAATGGTTTAAATTAATACACATACACAGGAAAGCTAAGCTTTCACTTGTAATATTGATTGTCAAAAAATTTTTTTCCCTCATTTCCAATGGTGTGGTTAGAGAGAATCCTAAGAGCAAAGCTTAAATCGTAGCAGCCAAATATTTCCAAAATGCATGATTATTAATTTCACTGCTGTGTACCAAACATTTCTTGAGTTACCTGGCTGAATAAATATTCAATCGAACTCTGCAACTTTTCCATAGAAAAGCCAATTACATGTGAAGTTGCTCAAGAATTCACCTCAGACTTTTTTTCAAGTATAATTATGCTTTTTGCCATCGTTATTCCATAATTTGTAATATATGAAAGAAATAAACTAAATATGAAAAACTAACCTTGGAGCTTAGCCTTTTTTAGTGTGTGTTACCCTTTAACATACATCAAAGGTGTGCCATTATACTTTTAAATGCTGTCATAAATGGCTGGCGGTCTGGGCCCAAAATTTTTCTAAGTGGCTGGTCCTCAAAGTTAGTTCTGAATGAGATACAAACACTCTGTGATTTCAAAAATTCATTGCACCGGTCAACAAAATTTCAGCAATATCTATTGGCACCTTTCAAAAGGAAACTCGGCAGGGGTTTTTTCTGATGATACTCTCTTCATTTCATTTCATTTCACAACCCCCTTTTTTTGTTGAATGTCACTGTATGTCTATGACTTGGATGCAAATTGTTGTCCATCCATCCATCATACC
Organism: Schistocerca cancellata; assembly: GCF_023864275.1. Lineage (NCBI taxonomy): Eukaryota > Metazoa > Arthropoda > Insecta > Orthoptera > Acrididae > Schistocerca > Schistocerca cancellata. The sequence goes on along the minus strand of NC_064637.1, from coordinate 127,548,743 downwards.
ACCACCACCACCACCACCACCACCACCACCACCATCGTAGAGCTGCTGACGACAGATGACCTTGTCTTCTTCAGATGGGCTCAAGCAGTGAACAATGATAGCAAACAACAATAGTATAAGACTGGCCAAACCAATACATAGCTATTCAGCTGTGCCCCACATGGCAAGAAAATAATGTTCACAAATCACATATATAGTTGGTATCTGAGAAATGAAGTTCATTCGAGGACAAAAATGAGACATCTGTTGGCGGTTTTCTGAACCAGCTCCAGCTGCTAAAACTGTTCAGGAAACTGTGGCTTGATAGCATGGCACAACCTTCTGATCACACCGGATAGCGATAAAAACTCATGTCAGCTGCGAGCCACTCCAGAGGCAGCAGTTACACAATATCCCCCACCAGCCGGCCTGCTGGCTAGATTGATTTTCATTAATTTCTCAGTCAAACACTGCACAATTTTTAAAATTCAAAATGCTAAGATAATCTACATGAAAATGACTATTCAGAAAAATAATACTGAATGAAATTGGATATCATTAGATATATAATTCTTCAGTTTAAAAATTATCATTTAATATTTTCTGTCAATAATCCCATGTTATTTATAAAAGGTATCTTACTGTTAAATGTTCCCACCAATTTTATCTTTGTCTTTTGACTTGTAACAATATTTTTTCTATGTGTGATATTATTAACATATAAAGGACAATTTGTTATGAAATCATACAGATTTATATCAACATCTCCTTTCAGTTGGGTAACATTTAAAATTGAGAAAAGCATCATAAGTTTTCAAACAATTTAAGGGCTCGGGGAGATATAGTCATAAGCCACAACTTTCACGAAATTGAGTTTTTCATGTTGCGGCATTCTTAACAATGTCTTCTTCACAACGAGTTGAAAAAGTTCCTTGTTACTGCAACAGATGGCAGGCTATGATGGAGTGCAGTTCTATGCTGTGCCATTTGGTGGTAGTTTCAGAAGATACATAGTCACAAGCCACGGCAAAATGGCGGGTGGGTCAGGAACGTCTGAAGCGTCTTCGGGTCTTCAACGCATATTTGACACAGACAGTATTGGAAGTGAAGAGCTTTACCCTTTGCATCCTGACAGTGATGAATCTTGGCATCCATTGACCAGCAGTTCCAGTTCAGATGATGTTTCAATAAGGAAATTAAACGGTTTATTTCTGGTGATTAATTTCCTGTGGCTTGTGACTTTGTTTCTCTTAACATTGGCAACACATTTCACAGCCATCCTGTGTGTTAATGATGAAACTTGATGGGCACATTTATATTACTGCTTCATGGTGCAATAATGTAGTTTCAAAGGCAAAAGATGTGTAGAAAATATTTTCTTATTAATGTGATTTTAGCGAAATTTAATGTTTTGTGTGGCTTATGACTATATCTCACACAAATTCTTAGACTATTTTGCTCTTCATATTATACTTTGAAATAAGTAGAATAAATGATGAATCTCCCAAAAAACCAAAGCCTTCATGGAAAAGAAATCGAAATATTAATCAGTGGAAGAAAAATAAAGCAAAATGTCGATGAAATGCTGGTCAGCAGTATAAGTCTTTAAAAGCACACAAGACTGTTCAGGCTGCTACTATAGGAAGTCCCTGTACTTGTTCAATTAAATGCTTCACAAAACTGCTTTCAGAGGAAGAAAACATTTTTCATTCATTTTGGGACATAAGAAACTTTAATGCCCTGAATACTTACCTGATGAGCTGTATGAAAATGGAATCGAAAAAGCGGAGGTTTGTTCACTATTTAAATACAAATAGTTTAATATTTTGTACATTTATTTCATTTTGTTATATTTGTCATAATTTCTTTCAAAGCTATCCAAAAAAGACTTCCAATAAAATATCATCCAGGGATGTTACATTTTCTTATAATGTGAGGGTATGCGGAATAGAAGTCATGATCTGCAAGGAAGCTTTCCTAAGGGTTCATGGCTTACAGATACATTCACGAAGAGTGAGGAATTTGCAACATCAAATGAAGCAGAGATTTGCAGTGCCAAAAGAAGATGGAAGAGGTTTGTATGTCACTCTGTGCTATAAGTTAGGGATGTACTCAAACTGAGTACTATACAAATATTTCTATTAGGAAGAGGATATAAGCTCATCTTTTTTTTCTTTCAGGAAAACATGGAAACTACCCATATAAATTTCAAGACAAAGCTGTACAAAGTGTTAGAGAATTTCTCAACGCCATATCGAAATATATCAGTCATTACAGTAGGCAACAGAACCCTAATAAAGTGTATTTGGATTGTGATCTCACAATTGCTTCCTTATTTCGAGATAAATACTCAGAATACTGCAAGGAAAAGCAGGTTCCTGCAGTATCTGAAAGTAAATTCAGAGAAATTTTCGTATCTGAATTTAGTGTAGGCTTCAAACTACCAAAAAGTGACACCTGTTCAAAATGTGATGGACTTCTAATTGCTATAAATAACCCAGAATTGTGTGCAGAAGAAGTCACAGAAAGGAAACAAAAATATGAACTGCATCTCAAAAAGGCTGACAGAGGACAAAATATGATTGCGTCTTTAACTGTTCTGGCTAAAGAAAATTCGAAAGAGCATCATGCGACAGCAATGGACATGCAGCAAACATTCCCCACCCCTAAACTAACAATAGGTCCAGCATTTTACAAGAGGAAAATATGGACATACAACTATGGTATCCACGACTGTGGATCAAATAATGATTATATGTTTCTGTGGAGCGAGAAAGATGGAGGACGGGGTTCAGATGAGGTTGGGAGCTGCTTATTGAAGTACCTGCAGATAACTAATCCTCAGACAAAACATTTCCACATAATCATAGACAACTGCAAGAGTCAGACAAAGAATTGGACTATTATTGCTTTGGAAAGGTCCCTCGTTTCTCCCAAAAGATTTGATTCTGTCCAGCATTACTTCCCTGTGGTAGGTCACACCATGCTATCTTGCGATCATGATTTTGGTTTCACTGAATGGTACGCAAGAAACAGACGCCCAATAGTGTACATTCCAGATGAACGGGCAGAAGTAATAAAATCTGTGAGTCCAAAACATTTCATTGTAACTAAAATGGAAAGAGAAGACTTCAGAAGTCTGGAAAGCCTGAAGACATTGACCTCAAAACGTACAGAATCCACGTCTGGAGATCCCCCACCATTTCAGTGAAGCCACTCAATTTAAGTTTGTCTGAAGAACCCTTCAAGCTAAGTGTAAAGCACTCTTATTCAGACATAGGAGCTTTCATGTCAGTGGATATTCATGTCAAAAAGAAAAGCTAGTTGAACCAAATCCATATCAGCTGCCAATAAAGTACAGAAGGCCATTACCAATTATCCAGAAAAAAACTGATGATGTACTGTCTCTTATGCCATACATACCTGCACCAAATCAAGCTTTCTTTCGGTCATGTACTGGAAATAACGTGTACAATAATGAGGTAGAGGAGCTTCCTTGATGTAACTGTGTAAATGAAAAAGTAATTTATACATCACAGATACCTGATATGTATATATTAATGTGTAAAAATTATATATTCTGCTTGCTGTGTAAGGGTAGTTAAAATAAATCCTTACAAATTCATACTTTATGTTTTAATTAATTTCTTGGGAGATATAGTCATAAGCCACCGTTGACTACATCTTAATTAGAATCATTCTAAAATTAATATTTTATAGCATACAGAGAGTTGACTATTTAACAACATGCTTTGCAACTATTAAGCAAGTGTTTGCAGTAGAAATAAGGTTTCTATTTTGTATTAAACATTTTCAGAACTCTATGGAACTTTGAACTCGCTGTATCTCAAAACTAGTTCGATGTGGCTTATGACTATATCTCTCCGACCCCTTCAATTATCTGATGGTTCTAAATTCCATGCTGCTTCAGGAAATACTTCATTTCTTCCATTGTTCAAATATAGATTATGCAGCTTTATTGGTTATTTTTTTGATTAGTTTGGAACACAACAAAGTAAAAAAGACATATCAAATTTTATTGAATCATACCAGTTCATGAGATCTAGCTCTAAATTCTTCTTGTTACTTAAACCAGCAACTTCCACAGTTTGTAGTTCACAGAAATAAATGCAAATTTTAGTATTTTTCAGTATATTTTCTTGTTGTTCAAGCCCACAATTTGATTCATATTTAACAATGGGTATACGTGTTTCCATAGATTCTACTACAATTTTACCTTCTTTTTGAAGTGTGTCTTATTTCAGCTCCAGCTTCACTGTAGTCAGACCACCTTCAGCACTGGGTTGGTTCAAATGGCTCTGAGCACTATGGGACTTAACTTCTAAGGTCATTAGTACCCTAGAACTTAGAATTACTTAAACCTAACTAACCTAAGGACATCACACACATCCATGCCCGAGGCAGGATTCGAACCTGCGACTGTAGCAGTCGTGCGTTTCCAGACTGTAGCACCTAGAACTGCTCGGCCACCCCAGCCGGCTCAGCACTAGGACTCCAAGTAAAAATTACAATAAGATCCTCTTCCCACAAAATTTCGTTATAGTTCCTAATGTAACCAACAAGCACATTCAGTGAATAAACCACTTCGTTTTTCTTTCTCTTTATTTTACTATTATTAAGTGTATGTCCTTCCATACTTATTTTATCACTAAATGATGAACTCAGATATAACAAAACTGATTAGGAAATAAAAGGGTGCTCTATTCTAGACATAACATTATTTCCTTTCTTTATTGTTATAATATCAAATAGCTTTGCCACATAATTATCACATAATTTTTTTATTAGATTTTTCCATCATAAGTTGGATAATCTGTACCATCAGCTACAATAATACTGAAGCTCATGTACAACTGAATATGATCAGGATGAAGCCATCCATCTCCTATACTTGTGTTAATTTCTGTATACTTGTCAGGAATATTTAGATTATCTTTTGAGTTCTCATACACAAGGAATAAGTAGAACTGACAGCTCTCTATTTTGTTCATTGTTTATTAAAGATAAAAATTTATTAAGCCATTTCTAACATAACTGTTTCAGCAGCACCTTTGAAGTCAACAAATACTCATTTTAATGAATTAAAGTTATTTCTAATTCCTGTATAGTATCAAAAATTGGAATATATACAGGCTAATGTGGTTCATGAATTACTGGTCCACCAAATCTAAAATTAGGCTCAGATGAAGCTATAATATTCGTTTCTCGATGAAAATGATCATTATGTTTCACAAACATTCCAACAGCAACATTAAAATTAATTCAAATGGAATACATTTAGGAACATCATTAACAATTGCCTTTTCATTAGCTTCAAAAGTCTGACCACTAAATCCAAGCATACTTCCAATACTATCTTTTATATCTGTACGATTTAACATCACTCTCAATAAAACGTATATTTAAAATTTCATCTACTTTAATGTGTACATTAGGCTTTTTGGAATGTATAGATATTTCCAAGCTTTTCAAACTTCATTGGCCAACAGGAATTTCTATCGTTTCTTCATCACAACACAATTTATTATTGTTTTGTGTAATGTTTGGCGTTACTAATGTTGTCAAAAGACCAACTAGTGCAACATTGCTGTAACTTTCTCGTACAGGTACAGTCAATCTTTTTCTGAGAACAGGTGACTTACCACTCAAATGAAATAGGTGACATTTCATATTAATAAAAATGTATGTAATTAAATGAAAATACTAGAGATACTAGAAGGTATCAGATAGATTATATAATGGTAAGACAGAGATTTAGGAACCAGGTTTTAAATTGTAAGACATTTCCAGGGGCAGATGTGGACTCTGACCACAATCTATTGGTTATGAACTGTAGATTAAAACTGAAGAAACTGCAAAAAGGTGGGAATTTAAGGAGATGGGACCTGGATAAACTGACTAAACCAGAGGTTGTACAGAGTATCAGGGAGAGCATAAGGGAACAATTGACAGGTATGAGGGAAAGAAATACAGTAGAAGAAGAATGGGTAGCTCTGAGGGATGTAGTAGCGAAGGCAGCAGAGGATCAAGTAGGTAAACAGATGAGGGCTAGTAAAAATCCTTGGGTAACAGAAGAAATATTGAATTTAATTGATGAAAGGAGAAAATATAAAAACGCAGTAAATGAAGCAGGCAAAAAGGAATACAAACGTCTCAAAAATGAGATCAACAGGCAGTGCAAAAAGGCTAAGCAGGGATGGCTAGAGGACAAATGTATGGATGTAGAGGCTTATCTCACTATGGGTAAGATATATACTGCCTACAGTAAAATTAAAGAGACCTTTGGAGAAAAGAGAGCCACTTGTATGAATATCAAGAGCGTTGATGGAAACCCAGTTCTAAGCAAAGAAGGGAAAGCAGAAAGGTGGAAGGAGTATATAGAGGGTCCATACAAGGGCGATGTACTTGAGGACAATATTATGGAAATGGAAGAGGATGTAGATGAAGATGAAATGGGAGATATGATACTGCGTGAAGAGTTTGACAGAGCACTGAAAGACCTGAGTCGAAACAAGGCCCCGGGAGTAGACAACATTCCATTGGAACTACTGACAGCCTTGGGAGAGCCAGTCCTGACAAAACTCTACCATCTGGTGAGCAAGATGAATGAGACAGGCAAAATACCCTCAGACTTCAAGAAGAATATAATGATTCCAATCCCAAAGAAAGCAGGTGTTGACAGATGTGAAAATTACCGAACTATCAGTTTAATAAGTCACAGCTGCAAAATACTAAAGCGAATTCTTTACAGACCAATGGAAAAACTGGTAGAAGCCAACCTCGGCGAAGGTCAGTTTGGATTCCGCAGAAATATTGGAACACGTGAGGCAATACTGACCCTACGACTTATCTTAGAAAATAGATTAAAGAAAGGCAAACCTACATTTCTAGCATTTGTAGACTTAGAGAAAGCTTTTGACAATGTCGACTGGAATACTCTTTCAAATTCTAAAGGTGGCAGGGGTAAAATACAGGGAGCGAAAGGCTATTTACAATTTTTACAGAAACCAGATGGCAGTTATAAGAGTCAAGGGGCATGAAAGGGAAGCAGCGGTTGGGAAGGGAGTGAGACAGGGTTGTAGCCTCTCCACGACGTTATTCAATCTGTATATTGAGCAAGCAGTAAAGGAAACAAAAGAAAAATTTGGAGTAAGTATTAAAGTCCATGGAGAAGAAATAAAAACGTTGAGGTTCGCCGATGACATTGTAATTCTGTCAGAGACAGCAAAGGACTTGGAAGAGCAGTTGAACGGAATGGACAGTGTCTTGAAAGGAGGATATAAGATGAACATCAACAAAATCAAAACGAGGATAATGGAATGTAGTCAAATTAAGTCGGGTGATGTTGAGGGAATTAGATTAGGAAATGAGACACTTAAAGTAGTAAAGGAGTTTTGCTACTTGGGGAGCAAAATAACTGATGATGGTCGAAGTAGAGAGGATATAAAATGTAGACTGGCAATGGCAAGGAAAGAGTTTCTGAAAAAGAGAAATTTGTTAACATAGAGTATAGATTTAAGTGTGAGGAAGTCTTTACATCGCGTACGTAAACAAACGCAACGGAAAAATAACGTAAAAATATTTGGAGACAGTCATGCTCGCAATATTTCGACATGCATGTTGAACTCTGCTCAAGATGGTTCGTGTATATCAGCAATTGTTAAACCAGGAGCAAATTAGTGAATGTGGTAGAAGACATACACACAGAATGTGCTAAATTCACGGAAAAAGACTGTGTTGCGATAATCGCAGGAGCAAACGATGTTTATTGCAACGAGGCCAGCACTTTCATTAAAAAGCTACTCGTATTGCTGCAGTTATTACAGCATACAAACATAATACTAACAACTGTGCCCACGAGATATGACCTGGCAGACTGGTCTTGTGTGAACAGAGAAATTCGCCTAACGAATAGTAAACTGAAACACTTTTGCACTAAGTTTACGAATGTGACACTACTGGATACAGACAGGTATGAGATACACAGCTTCACAAAGCATGGACTACATCTAAATCAGTTTGGCAAAAATAAACTAGCAGCAGACATTGGAAAAGCTTTTTATGAAATAATAGGCCTAAACAATAACGATCATGAAAGCAGACCAGTCATAGCCCTAACTAACGAGGGAAACTAGTGAGCTGGGCCAACTCTAGCAGGATTTGGTCCAGTAACAAAAATCTGCAACAAGTAATTAATACACAAACGAAAGTTCACTCAAACAGCAATACAATTAAAGGACAAACAAAAGTTAACAGTGTTTCATCAGAACATAAGAGGCCTATACTGCAAGCTGGATCAGTTCACAGCAAATATAGAAGACACATAAGGTATAAACAGTGCCCACATTCTGTGTCTAACAGAACACCACATCACTGCTGGTATTGAAGTGGTCCCTATTCCGAACTATGTTTTGGCAACGTCTTATTGTAGGAACTATATGGACAAAGGAGGAGTAGCTGTATATGTAAAAAACAATGTCTTGTTCACGGCAATAGATGTACAAAGATTCTGCTTTGAGCTACATTTTGAAGTATGTGCTATAGAGGTGCCAGACACTGTCTTCAGATTAACTGTGGCAGTTCACAGGGCACCATCTGGTAATTTAAAAGTGTTTGTTAAACAATTAGATACTCTTTTGTTGTACTTAAGTAGAAAAAATAGGGGCATGGTAGTTGTTGGGGATTTTAACATAGATTTCTTGGTTAATTCTCCCTGCAAGGTGGAGTTTGAAAATCTCATGTGCACGTACAACCTTGTTCCCGTGGTTAGCTCGCCCACCAGAACCACAACCTCTTCCAGTACTCTCATTGATAAAGCTTTTGTTGATCAGAGTAAAGTCAACCATATTAATATTGAAATGGTTATAAATGGTCTGTCTGACCATGACGGACAACAAGTTAGTTTCAACAGCTTGGGAATTCCTCTGAGTGACACCTCACTTAGATGGAAAACAGTAAGGAAAATAAGTGAGGAAGCTATTCAAACGTTCAGATCATGTCTTCAGCATACTGACTGGACACCTGTTTATCTAGCAGAAACTGCTAATTCAAAATACAATTTATTCCCAAATGAGATAGCAGGTACCTTTGAAAGTGTATTTCCAAAAAAGTCATACAGAGTCCAACCTGCTAGGTCTGCAAAAAAAACCATGGCTCACTAAGGGCATCATAGCTTCCTGTCAGAGAAAAAGACAACTCTACATAGAATCAAAGACTTCTAACAACCCTGCTCAGCTAAAACATTATAAACTCTACTATAAAATTCTTGCCAAAGTACTCAAAAACTCTAAAAGTATGTGTATACCATCTGAAATTACTAATTCTTAAAATAAAATTAAAACAGTCTGGAATGTGATAAAGAGAGAAACAGGGACTGTAAACTACACCAAAGACAAAAATACTGTTTTAACTGTTGACAACTCAGAGATACCTAATAGTGAGGAAATTGCTGAAATCTTTAACCAACATTTTTTAACTGTCCCAACACAGATAGGTTGCCATGGTTCTGTAGATAAAGCTGCCTGTATAATGAGAAATAATTTTCCAGAACCTTTCAGTCAAATACGTGTGCTTCCCATTACTGCCAATGAAATCAAAAAAATCATACAGTCTTTGAAAAATAAACATTCTGCTGGTATCGACGATATTTCAAGCAAGCTGTTGAAGGCTTGCTGTAGTGAAGTGACCGAAGTTTTGTCTCACATCTGCAACACATCCCTGCAACAAGGAGTGTTTCCAGACAGAATGAAATACTCTGTTGTCAGGCCCCTGTACAAAGCAGGGGAAGCTACAAATGTGTCAAACTATCGCCCTATCTCTCTATTAACAACATTTTCGAAAGTCCTAGAAAAAGCTCTTTACAACAGGATTGTGGCACACCTTGGTAACCTGAACATCATTAACAGTCAGCAGTTTGGTTTTCAAAAGGGAGTTTCAATAGATAACACAATTTTCTCATTCACAAATGATGTTCTAGAGTCTATAAACAGCAAGAGGCTGCCAATTGGTGTCTTATGCGACCTATCAAAGGCGTTCGACTGTGTAGATCACCAGATACTCTTCAAGAAGGCCTGTCATTATGGAATTACAGGACCTGTAGGGAACTGGTTAAAATCTTACCTCGAAAATAGGAAGCAGATTATTCTAGATGTTTCAGATAGTGTATCACAATATATAGTGGACTGAGTGGGGAATTGTGCAGCATGGAATGCCACAGGGATCAGTGCTTGGGCCCTTGCTGTTCCTCATATATGTTAATGACCTGCCTTTATCCATCAATAGGCAGTGTAAACTTACAATGTTTGCTGATGATACGAGCATTGTGGTGGATAATATGTCAACTACTGACTTAGAATCCGAGGTCAATGATATCCTTAAAGAAGTTCTGGGTTGGTTTAGTATTAACTCCCTTTCAATAAACCTGAAAAAAAAAAAAAAACAATTTTATCCAGTTCCAGACAACCCACAAAAACCCAAAAGAAATAGTTATCACACAGAATGATCAGATGATAAAGCAAGTGTACTTATCAAAATTCCTAGGCGTATACGTGGACAGTAGGCTGAACTGGGAACATCACGTTCTACAAACACTAAAACAGCTGACGTCGGCAACATTTGCTTTACGAATTTTGTCACGCTTCAATGACATTACCATCTCAAAGTCAGCTTACTTCGGCTATTTTCATTCAGTCATGTGTTATGGCATCATCTTCTGGGGCAATACACCTGCCGCAAAGAAAATCCTCACAGCACAAAAAAGAGCAATAAGAATCATTTGTGGTGTACCCCCACGAACCTCATGTCGAAATCTTTTTAAACGACTTTAAATACTGACAGCAACATCTCAGTACATATATTCACCGATTTGCTTCATAATAAATAACCCCACTCTGTATGAAACGAATTGCCTACATCATGAACATAACACCAGAAGAAAAAGAGGATTTCCACTGTGAGTTAAAGAACTTGACACTAATTCAGAAAGGGGTAAAGTACGCTGGAACGAAACTTTTCAATTCCCTACCCAACATCATCAAAAGTATAAGGAGTAGTACATCAGTATTTAAACGTAGCTTGAAAAATTATTTACTTGAGACCTCACTTTATTCACTAGAGGAATTCTTTCAGAGAAAGAAGTAAAACCCAGATTGGAAAGATGTTTTTAAATTTTTTGACATTGTTTACTGTTAAACTAATGTAATAATGCCCTAATGTAAAAATTCCTGTTTTTCTCATTTCCATTTTTGGGTCACTTTTAAACCCAAAGTGGGAAGTTTTGATTACTGTTCAAGGTTAAAATAGATGCAATAATGCCCTAAATATGAAACTGCTATCTTCACATTTATGTTGACTAGTTTTTAAGCTAATAAGTATGACTTTTGTGCACTGTTATTGTGTCTGTATATGTGGGGATGGATATGTGTGTGCGTGTGTGCGCGCGAGTGTATACCCGTCCCTTTTTCCCCCTAAGGTAAGTCTTTCTGGAACGACTCCTTACCCTCTCCCTTAAAACCCACATCCTTTCGTCTTTCCCTCGCCTTCCCTCTTTCCTGATGAGGCAACAGTTTGTTGCGAAAGCTTGACTTTTGTGTGTATGTTTGTGTGTCTATCGACGTGCCAGCGCTTTCATTTGGTAAGTCAAATCATCTTTGTTTTTAGATATATTTTTTCCCACGTGGAATGTTTCCTTATATATATATATATATATATATATATATATATATATATATATATATATAGATAGGGAAACATTCCACGTAGGAAAAATATATTTAAAAAGAAAGATGATGAGACTTACCAAACAAAAGCGCTGGCAGGTCGATAGACACACAAACAAACACAAACATACACACAAGACAAACTCTTTGTCTTTAAATATGTCTGCTTGTGTCTGTATATGTGTGGATGGATATGTGTGTGTGTGTGTGTGTGTGTGTGTGTGTGTGTGTGTGCGCGCGCGCGCAACTCACTCACCCTTCACAACCTTTCCAGCAAACCTCAACCTCCTCTCATTGCACACAAACCCAGTCTCTCCCATCTACTCAATCTCCCACTTCCAGCTCCACTCCCTCCAAAACCTCAAAATCCAATCAACACAATCTGGAACCACAATACCCCAATTCAGTAGTTAACCTTTCCTCCAAACCTCTCTCCCAATCCGAAACCTCTGTCCTATCCAAAGGCCTCACCTTCAGCCCCACTCCCAGATTTAACCAAACAGCCCTCGTCAAAGATTTACTGTCCTACACCCGTACTCTCTGCTGGAAATATCACTTTGCCACGAAGAAAAATGACCCTAATCCTACTCCTAATGATCCAACTCCCAAAGACACTATCCAAATTGAACCACGCCTGGAACGGAACAGTTCCGTCCTCTGTCACAGCGGGACCCACCTCCTCTTCCTCAAAATCACCCTCTCCTAACCTTCCAGGAATTTCTGACTTCCAGCCTTGCCTCTCAATCCTTCTTAAAAAACCTTAATCCTACTCCCAACATCACCACTGCTGAAGCCCAGGCTATCCGTGATCTGAAGGCTGACCAATCCATCGTCATTCTTCCGGCGGACAAGGGTTTCACGACTGTGGTACTTGATCGTCGGGAGTATGTGGCTGAGGGACTGCGTCAGCTTTCAGACAACACTACTTACAAAGTGTGCCAAGGTAATCCCATTCCTGATGTCCAGGCGGAGCTTCAAGGAATCCTCAGAACCTTATGCCCCCTACAAAACCTTTCACCTGACTCCATCAACCTCATGACCACACCAACACCCCGCACCCCTACCTTCTTCCTAAAATTCACAAACCCAATCATCCCGGCCGTCCCATTGTAGCTGGTTACCAAGCCCCCACAGAATGCATCTCTGCCTACGTAGATCAACACCTTCAACCCATTACATGCAGGCTCCCATCCTTCATCAAAGACACCAACCACTTTCTCGAACGCCTGGAATCCCTACCCAGTCTGTCACCCCCGGAAACCATCCTTGTAACCATTGATGCCACTTCCTTATACACAAATATTCCACATGTCCAGGGCCTCGCTGCGATGGAGCACTTCCTTTCACGCCGATCACCTGCCACCCTACCTAAAACCTCTTTCCTCATTACCTTAGCCAGCTTCATCCTGACCCACAACTTCTTCACTTCTGAAAACCAGACATACCAACAATTAAAGGGAACAGCCATGGGTACCAGGATGGCCCCCCTCGTACGCCAACCTATTCATGGGTCGCTTAGAGGAAGCCTTCTTGGTTACCCAGGCCTGCCAACCCAAAGTTTGGTACAGATTTATTGATGACATTTTCATGATCTGGACTCACAGTGAAGAAGAACTCCAGAATTTCCTCTCCAACCTCAACTCCTTTGGTTCCATCAGATTCACCTGGTCCTACTCTAAATCCCATGCCACTTTCCTTGACGTTGACCTCCACCTGTCCAATGGCCAGCTTCACACGTCCGTCCACATCAAACCCACCAACAAGCAACAGTACCTCCATTATGACAGCTGCCACCCATTCCACATCAAACGGTCCCTTCCCTACAGCCTAGGTCTTCGTGGCAAACGAATCTGCTCCAGTCCGGAATCCCTGAACCATTACACCAACAACCTGAAAACAGCTTTTGCATCCCGTAACTACCCTCCCGACCTGGTACAGAAGCAAATAACCAGAGCCACTTCCTCATCTCCTCAAACCCGAAACCTTCCACAGAAGAACCCCAAAAGTGCCCCACTTGTGACAGGATACTTTCCGGGACTGGATCAGATTCTGAATGTGGCTCTCCAGCAGGGATACGACTTCCTCAAATCCTGCCCTGAAATGAGATCCATCCTTCATGAAATCCTCCCCACTCCACCTAGAGTGTCTTTCCGCCGTCCACCTAAACTTCGTAACCTCTTAGTTCATCCCTATGAAATCCCCAAACCACCTTCCCCACCCTCTGGCTCCTACCCTTGTAACCGCCCCCGGTGTAAAACCTGTCCCATGCACCCTCCCAACACCACCTACTCCAGTCCTGTAACCCGGAAGGTGTACACAATCAAAGGCAGAGCCACGTGTGAAAGCACCCACGTGATCTACCAACTGATCTGCCTACACTGTGAAGCCTTCTATGTGGGAATGACCAGCAACAAACTGTCCATTCGCATGAATGGACACAGGCAGACAGTGTTTGTTGGTAATGAGGATCACCCTGTGGCTAAACATGCCTTGGTGCACGGCCAGCACATCTTGGCGCAGTGTTACGCTGTCCGGGTTATCTGGATACTTCCCACCAACACCAACCTATCCGAACTCCGGAGATGGGAACTTGCTCTTCAATATATCCTCTCTTCCCGTTATCCACCAGGCCTCAATCTGCGCTAATTTCAAGTTGCCGCCCCTCATACTTCACCTGTCATTCAACAAATCTTTGCCTCTGCACTTCTGCCTTGACTGACATCTCTGCCCTAACTCTTTGTCTTTAAATATGTCTGCTTGTGTCTGTATGTGTGTGTGTGTGTGTGTGTGTGTGTGTGTGTGTGTGTGTGCGCGCGCGCGCGCGCGCGCACCTTTTTCCCCCTAAGGTAAGTCTTTCCGCTCCCGAGACTGGAATGACTTCTTACCCTCTCCCTTAAAACCCACATCCTTTCGTCTTTCCCTCTTCTTCCCTCTTTCCTGATGAGGCAACAGTTTGTTGCAAAAGCTTGAATTTTGTGTGTATGTTTGTTTGTCTGTCGACCTGCCAGCACTTTCATTTGGTAAGTCACATCATCTTTGTTTTTAGGTATATTTTTTCCTACGCGGAATGTTTCCTTCTATACACACACACACACACACACACACACACACACACACACACACAGAGAGAGAAAGAGAGAGAGAGAGAGAGAGAGAGAGAGAGAGAGAGAGAGAGAGAGAGTAAACATTCCACGCGGGAAAAATATATCTAAAAACAAAGATGATGAGACTTACCAAACAAAAGCGCTGGCAGGTCGATAGACACACAAACAAACAAACACAAACATACACACAAAGTTCTAGCTTTTGCAACCAACGTCAGGAAAGAGGGAAGGAGAGGGAACAATGAAAGGATTTGGGTTTTAAGGGAGAGGGTAAGGAGTCATTCCAATCCCGGGAGCGGAAAGACTTACCTTAGGGGGAAAAAAGGACGGGTATACACTCGCGCACACACACACACACACACACACACACACACACACACACACACATATCCATCCACACATATACAGACACAAGCAGACATATGACATGTAATTAATTATGTAAGGCATTAAGTAATTTTGACATACAAAGACTTGCTACAGAATTAAACATCAAATACTTTTGTGGTGTTTTTATGATTGATGAATTATCTAGCCATCCTAGAGAATATGAATCTGCAATAGTTAATTTACGTAAGTCTTATCATGCTGGCTCACATTGGAAAAATAAACATATACAAATCTGTATTTGATTCATTTGGAGGAAATATCTCTAAAGAAGTGGTTAAATATCATTGCGTAGGCAAGAAATAGAAAAATTTAATGAAGTAATTTTTGGCTATTTCTGTGTAATTGTTTAAAAACTGAGTCAGATAATTACAATTTTAATGAAATTATAAATATGGTAAATGGCACTTTTGGAAATAAAAAAAAACCTTAATGGATTTGGTAACATTGATCCAAAAATAGATAATTTCAGAAAGAATTATGTAAAGTTTTTTTAAAGCGACTAAAGGTGATATTGATTTTAAAGAATGGAGGTTAGTAGATTTAAAAGATCCAATAGGTGGTTATGGCACAGTTACCAAACAATATTCAGAAAAAAATATGTTACGAAACCTGAATATACACATATTCTACAACAACTTAATAACTGTGTCATTACAACACATCTTATTGAAAAAATTAATCAACTTCGTAGTTGTAACACTATAACAAATTACTTTACAAAAAAGTACGTAGAAAAAGCTTTTATAGATTATTTCTCAAACTCAGATATAACACCATACTTAAACCAGTTAAATTATCTTCAAGCAAGAATGTGTGACAAACAAACTGAAACATAAGTCTGCTACCGGTGTCTAAGTATGAAAATACACATTTAGGTATGATGCGAAAATCAAGAGAATTATTTTATTTTGAGCAAATGTAAATGGTGACCTGGCACCTACTAATTTTCAAGTAGAGATAAAAATATATAACGATGATGAACTCAAATCTTATATCCACCACAATTCAATAAACCATCACTTGAAATGAAAATGAAAGAAAAAATATTTATACCTTTAAATCAAACTGTTAAATCTGTAACTGTTTCAGGCGAATTACTCTTGTCTGATGAACTGTTTTTAGAATCAAATAATGATAATATAATAGAGCAATAAATTTAAATCATTTTAAATTTTTAATCTATATGAATGGACAAGCACATATGGTGCTTTAAGTGCAGAAAATTTACTGAAAAACAGAATCCTCAAAGACTAACAATTAAAAATGGAAGTCAAATGATTGAAGAAATCTGTACAGTTTGTAAAAATAAAAAAAAGTACATTGGTTAAAATTTGTTTATAGGTATAGGGGTGAGTGATTCATCCAGACCAGAATTATTAATGAGTTATATAAACGAATGAGAAAAAAATTAAAACAAGAAATGTTGTTTCTTTTGGACTAAAGAACTTATGGCAAGAAGATTTAATAGAAATGGATTCAGTTAATTTGAAAGGAATTTAAAAAATAAATAAACATAAATATTTAATAACTGCAGTCAATGGTTTTTTCAAAATTTGCTTGGTCTATTTCAGTTAAAGATAAAACAGGTAGAAATGTAGTAGATGCCTTTGAAAAAATATTTAGAGAGAGAGAACCCCACGAAATTTACAAACCGATAATGGTGAAGAATTCTATAATTAAGAATTTCTAGAATTTATGTAGAAATATAATATTAATCATTATTCAACTTTTACTGAAATAGAAGCATCTGTTGTAGAAAAATTTAATACAATGCTTAAAGAAAAGATGTGGAAAAAATTTAGCTTAAAAGGTAATCATAAATGAACTGAACTAGTTGAAAAATAGGTTGATGAACACAATAACACAAACATTGAACAATAAAAACAAAGCAAGTAAAAGTTAATGACAAAAATTATAAAGCAGAGGTCAGTGTATCTAATGCTAAACCTAAATATAAAGTCAGTGATAAAGTTAGAATTAATAAACTTTAAGGAATTTCTGAAAAAAGTTGTACAGCTAATTTCTAAGCAGAAAATTTTGAAATTGAGGATGTTATTCATTCTAATCCAACCAAATATAAATTAGTGACTTGGGATGGAGAAAAGGTAAAAGCAAATTTTTATGAGTGTGAAATACAGAACTTAAAATATCCAGATGTGTATCTTCTTTAGAGAGTTTTAAGAATGAAAGGAGATAAAGTATGTGTTAAGTGGTTGTGATATGATAATTCACATAATAGGTAGTTGGGTAAGTAAGGACAATGTCATTTTTATAATTTTTTATTTTAGAGTTAAAGAGTATAGTCCATACATAGTCTAAAGACTGCTTTAGTTTTCACAGATTCATTAACATAAATTGCTTTTTTATTTTTATTATAACTTACATCCAGTGAATCACTGGGCCTAAAATTATTTTCTATTAATTCCGTCTTTGTAGTCAATGTTAATGGGGGTGGGAGGTGGGGTGGGAAAGAGATGATTTGTCCTCCTTGAAGTTTCTCTCTGTTTAGACCAGATTCATTTTAATTTTTCATTACAAGTTAAACCTGGTGTTTTACTGAATCTAAATTTTTTTCATTAATATTCCAGTGGTGTTTTTCCCATGTATTTCTTAGTTGTTGTTCTTAATTTGTTTTAAAATATCTTTATGCATTCTGTTAACATCACAAATATTTAACTTTTCTTCATCAAGATTAAAGTGATAAATTTACACTTCAATTGCTTTTCTATTAATTTTTGCCTTTTAATTTCTTCTGTTATATTTTGATCATTATGACGATTTTCATCACACTCAACTGCAGTTCTATATTTTGTGAAGTATAGATCAATTCTATATTTCCCTATAGAGATCTATGTTTCACACTTTTCATTCTTGAAGCAAATGATGATGATTCTGATAAATTCTTGTTCCTTTGTCTGTGTGACTAAATTTAAGATTCAAATCAAACTTATTAGTAAGATTTTCTGTCATATTTTTTGTTGTTGTCCTGTGTTTATACACCAGCAGAGTAATTACATTTTTGTTGGTGCATACTGTGTGATGCTATATATTTTTAGACGCACTTTAAGTCAATTAACACACTAAGTTTTCTTGTCTTCATAATTTATGTGGCCACCAATTGTTGTTTGAGGATTTTCATGTTCCTTATTTTCTGCAACATCTTTAGCTTTAAACCATAGATTATTCTCTTTATCAACAATCACAAGAACTTCTTTGTTGATTCCTGGAATTTTAAAAAACTGCAGGAATACTATGAAATTGCCACCTTTTTTCTGGATTTTTCCAGGATGAAAAAATTCCTGGTTATTTCCAGATCTGCAGGTTGTCCTGTGGCATATACGCCCTCAAAACATATGAGGCTCAATATTGTGCCTTTTTTCCCTTTTCTTTTAACTGACAGACCTGCAACAATAAAGATGGTGCCACACTATCAGGGAAGTAACAGTTACACATTCACTGAGCAAAATGCCAATCAAAATAAACAAAAGTTACAAATAATGACTTTAAGAAGTGTGATATTGAGGAAAATTGAGTGCAATTTTCTGCCACTACCTCCCCCTATTCCATTCCGAGACCACATCTTCTGGTGTCAGCTGCTGCACATAATGGAGTTTCCACGGCCGAAAGTTTAATTCTTTATGCCACACCTAACACACAGAACGCCTTGCAAGTCTGCTCTCACGAGCTACCTGGTATGTCGATTTCCCCAGGCTACGATCGAACACGTTCTGCACAATCGCTACATTCTCAGGACACCGAGATGTAGATGGACGATCCGATTTTGTTGCATCCCTCATCGAACCTGTGGTCATTAGCTTTGGGTGACAATTTCTTTATTGTCTCCAGGCAAACTGTGGCATTTCTTCCCCTCACCATATGCCACCATCTCTGCACAAGAATGGTCAAATTCCACACCTCACAGTATAAAGTGCTCTGTGTTCATTCTCTAACTGTAGGGCAATCGGCCATCTTTGTTGTTGTGAAGTATATTGCCCCTCACAGCCATTGTTGATACTACACAGCATTAAAAAATCACTATCCTATTTAATGTTCTGTACGCCTACACTATTTCCAATATTATTCCATAAGATTTCGAACTTAACAGCCATTTAATGGTACCTAGTTACTTCCCACAGACCCTATACATCATACGAAAAAACTTTCTGAAATGTACTTTTCTCTAACGTTATCTAATTCTTGGAACTTCAAAAATACAGAATATTCAAGCAACAATTTAGACATTGGAGAGAATAAATACAGAAGAGAACAACTTGGTGCAGTAAGTAAGTGTTGCAGTGCTCAGTGCCATACCATGCCCAGCACCACTGCACTGAGCATCCCGAGGGCAATGCACACCGATGCGCGCACTGTTATGGCGCATGCAGCAGTGAAAGAGTTAAAGGCCTAAATCACTCTTCCAATGTTTAAAATTTTCTGCCCCCCTCCCCCGTCATTTTTCCCAATGTGATAAGACAGTCTTTTCCCAAGGTTGGCAGCTATGCACCTCTAGAATAATTTATAATTATCTTACTTCAAAACACTTTTTGCCATTGTTAACATGACATTACCAGAAAGTCAATTTAATGATAATGTTACAAAGACCACTAGTTTTAGTCTGACCGCATTTAGCTGTCCATTATGATGCTATGCTCAATCCAATAATGGCAGTTATACTGCTCCAGATGAAATACAATCAGTACTGAGATTTGTATTCCTGTGTAAAAGTCACACCACTTTTATATATCCTCTAAAAAGAGAACAGGTATACTACTTTCATCCCAAATAATGTTATTACTTTCACTATCATTGCTACTGCTTCTATCACCGTTACTATCTTCGTCATTCTCCCAACTGCCATCCTGCGATTCATCTGCATTGCCAGGCCCTGCGTTCTCTTCATCTTCTTCCTCTGCAACTTGTGCGTCACTCTCTTGACCCTCTGTGTTGTAAGCTGGTACCTCCTCTTCAAAGCTGCTGTGGATTTCAAGGCTAGGCATCTGCTCAGTCAGCAGATTTGTGACATTAGGGTCACCTCTACACCACTGGATTCTCAGCTCCCTGTGATAAGAATGAAAACACTGCTGTTACTGTTACAATGTGAAGACCCAACTGAGATATTTTAATTATGTACATGTGAGCTCATACACTGACAGAAAAAAAAAAATTGCAGCACCAAAAAGGAGTTGTGCAACATAAATGCAAGCTGGTTCGCATGTTTCTACATCTGAGACATGGCGTCCATTCAAATTTCGTGCCAATCACATAAGAGTGGCATTATTAGCATCATTATAAGGATGCATATCAGGTTTGCTTTAAATACACACAGAAAGGGCCGTGAGCAGTAGTTACCTTTGAGATTGGATGTAGTGAGCTTGCATTAGAGGACTTTACCAACACCTCACAGAGTTTGAACAAGTTGTGTAATAGGAGTATGAGAAGCTGGAAGTTCCTTCTGCAATAATGCAGAAAGATTTGTCAGGAGTTTAGCCACCGTACACGATTGCTGGCAGTGGTAATCAAAAGAATGTACAGTCGCAAGAAGACTGGCCTTCGGACGGCCACGTGGCACTATGAAGAGAGAATACCATGTTCGGTATATTGCTCTGGCACATTGTACTGCATTGGCAGCAGCAATTTGAGCTGCAGTTGGCACCACAGTGACACAATGAACTGTTACAAATCAGTTACTTGAAGGACAGCTCTGAGACAGACATCTTGCAGTGTGCATTCCGCTGACCCCAAATGACCGCCACTTGCTACTTCATTGGTGTCGTATGAAAGCTCATTGGAGGGAAGGGTGGAGGTCTGTTGCATTTTCAGAAGAAAGCTGGTTCTGCCTCAGTGCCAGTGATAGTTGTGTGTCGGTCAGGAGGAGGCCAGTTGGGTAGGTCACTCTTGAGATTTTGAACTTTTTAGAAGGCAAGGATCGAGTGGCAAGAGGAAATTTGCTAAAAATTTTGAGGGCATTTATTTTATGGGAGTTTCCTGTTATTGCTAGCCTGTGCCTTGGAATGTCAATGTTTGCCTTATTTCTAGTATCGTGTTTGTGAATTGTTTCCCTGACAACACATTCTTTAATGTTATTCCTGACAAAGAGTGCAGCCTCATAGACATACAGATTCACCACTGTTAGTATCCTAAGCCTGGTAAAAAGAGGGCACAGTGTTCTACAGCATCACACATTATACAAACAATTTTTTTTTTTTTTGGACTTTTCAGATATTACTGATATGAGGAGAATGTCTCCATATGAGTAGGCCATATGATATATGTGATTGAAAGAGTTCAAAATATGCTATATGGAGACAATTATTATTGACCATATCTCTCAGTTTCCACATGAGGTAGGTCACTCTTGACTTTTTTTGCAGATTTGGCTTATATGCTCTTCCCAAGTTAGTTTGGCATCAATATGTATTCCTAAGAGCTTGACATTTTTATTTCCCATATTCTCTAAGTACTCCCAAGTGAAAGTAATGCACAAAACAAAATATTTCAGTCATGTGAAGGTTTTAATAGTGGTTTTAAACACTACTGACAAACCATGTGAGCTCCAATTAAAATAAATGAAAATGTTATATCAGCTCTCAAGCACATTTGTTGTAAATATAAAAAAATTTAATTAACAAAGATTGCTGCAATAGTGAAGCCCAGTTACGAACAGGAAATCTGAAGTCCAGAAGGAAAGACATAATTAAAAAAATAATGTAATAAATGAAAGTGATACTATGAAATGTTTGTTGCTTTTCATAAAACACTGCTTGAACATTACATTTCCATTGAAACCAAGGAAACCTGGAAACAAATGTCGAAGTAGATGAGTAACTAAAGGAATAAAAAATCTCTAGCCAGAAAAAATGGTACCTAATTAATATGCAAAGCATCATGAAGTAAGTTTAAACTTACTGAAGATTTTCCTGTGCAAGCTACAAAAACTTAATATAACCAGCTAAATACTTATTGGGGAATGTAATAAGACAATGAAAGACATCTGGAACATTGAAAAAATGAAACAAAGAACAATGCACTAAAAAAATTTAAATGATGTGATGACCTCAGATCCTGAAAAAATAGTAAATGCTTTCAATGTCTGTTTCAATAATCTAGCTGAAGATCTATCAAGAATGAACTACCACAGAGCTAATACAGTCACAATTTGTATGTAGCAACCATCACATGTGTCCACAGCAATTGAATATACAGGGTAATTATAATTAAAGTTAAACTTTCAAACTGATGTAAAAATATCACCACTGTTGAGAATGATGTCAAATTGCAATGGAATATTTTCGGAAAACGGGAAAACTTATAGCAAAAGAAAAATAAACAGTTACAAAATGTAGCAATAGATGGAGCTGTAAGCATCATAATTTAATAGTGGTCGACTCCAAATGACAAATGAATGGTACGACAATGCCTAAGGTGTATATTTGATGTTAAACCAACTGTATTACTCAGTGTGCATGGATTTACAGGTGTGATACTGTTAGTTACGTAAGCCCATCCACCACGGCAAGGTCATATCACATCTGATGGGAAAAAACAGGTTTTTAATTGTCCTGAGGCCAAAAACTGCTTAAAAAGCACTCACTCACTTCAGTTTTTAATTGTCCTGAGGCCGAAAACCACATAAAAAGCATCAATCAAAATCAAATCAGATTATTAATTTTTGTGTGACATGTTCAATATACTGTCCACCATTTTCTGCAACAACCTGAAATCGAGAAACAGCATGTTCCACAATTGATTGAAGTGTTTCTGGTGTCACATTCAGAATGTGTTGCGCAATGCGTGCCTTCAATGCAGCTAAGTCTGCAATCGGAACACTGAACACAACATCTTTCAGATAATCCGTGTGACTTCTGGCTGTGGGGCTAAGATCACATGATCGGGACGGCCAGGCTGTAGGGAAATGGCAGCTGATAATTCTAGCGTTTCCGAAATGGTGGTTCAGCAGCTGCTTAGCTGGAATTGCAATGTGCGAAGGTATGTCATCTTGCATAAAAATGATCCCATCCACACATCCACGCTGTTGGAAAGCTGGAATGACGTGGTTGACCAAAAGACACTCATAGTGCTTACTAATGATGGTACATGACCGGAAGCACCTGTCTCTTCGATAAAATATGGCCCTATGATAAATGATGCCGTCAACCCACACCACACAGTGACCTTTTCAGGATGAAGTAGTACTGGTTGATTTGCATGTGGATTTTCTGTTGCCAATATTTGACAATTCTGTGTATTGACATATCCTGTCAGATGGAAGTGAGCTTCATCTGCCCACAAAATCTTCCACGGCCAATCGTTGTCCACTTCCATGTGAGCAAGATATTCTAAAGCAAAGGTCTCTCTTGCCAGCAGGTCAACAGGAAGCAACTCGTGCACATGGGTAATTCTGAATGGATCACAAAGAAAGATGTCACACACCGTGCTCATGGGTATGTCCAGTGTTCTGGCAATTCTCTGTGCACTACACTTTTGCACACCACCACTTGTCTCCTCCTGTATTGCTGTGGCCACTGCTTTCACTGACATTGAATCAATTTGTTTCCTCCCTCTACCAGATTGCACACCAAAAGAACCCATCTTTTCAAATTTCTGAATCGTTTTCTCCAGACCCATGGCAGTCATCGGACCAACACCTTTTTTTAAACCCTTCATTGTCCAGAACCTCTGCAGAGTGACATGTGCACAGTCATCATTCTTGTAATACAGCTTTATAAGCAGAGCACAATCCTGCATTGAGACAGTCACGGTGAATGTCGCAGACGCGAAAGGAAGAAAAGCCACGTATCCAGAGTGTTTATACCAACTTCAATGGGTTGTGCGCATGACAGGTGTTTTCATTTACATATTCTGACAAAGCACTATCTATTGATAAATTTTCACACTTTTTTTTCCTTCTGTCATATGTTTTCCCCCTTCTCTGATAATATTCCGTTACAATTTGATGTCATTCTGACCAGTGGTGTTATTTCTACAGCATTCTGAAAGTTTAGCTTTAATTATAATCATCCTGTATATGAAAAAAAAAGGCTGAATATGTGGTTAAGTTTCTCTACTTCAGTATGATAGTGGGTAATAATGGTCGGTTGGTTGTTTGGTTGACTGGAGGGGGAGGTTACCGAACATCGAGGTCATCGGTCCCATGATTTAAGATGGCAGAAATCAAGGGAGGAACACCACAAACACTACAGTCAACCAAGGGGATAACGGGCGAACAAAGAGGAAAAAAGGAATTTCATGGCAGGAGGAAGAGCAGGTGTGCCCCAGAAACACTACATGTTGTGGGGCACCAGCACTATCACTGACCAGTCCCGATACCCACACTATACCATTATTACGACAGAATGGGGAAAGCACAAAACAAGGGGAAAGAGAACAGCACAACAGATCAGCCGAAATGTAGGGAAAAAACTGAGGAGAACCTGCCTGTTGTGGAGGCAAGGTGAAGGCCTCCATAACCAATGCCTAAGCTAACTGAGGGACTCAAATTCCAGAGGAAAATTCAAATTCTAAACCTGAGAGGACAAACCACTTTCGTGAAGAAAACTGAGGACAGATGTAAGCATGCAAGGAGCGTCCACTAACATCCAAAAGAAGGAAGGTGGAAAGGTATATTTAGTATGAAGAACCAAATGGCAGTGGCAGTCCAGCAAAATATGCATCACTCTGCAAAGGAAGGGCTCAACCTAATATGGCCAATAAGAAGACGGCAGAGGATAGAGTGTCCCACCAGGAGAGGCGAAGGGAAGAGGGCCACGTGGTGGGAGTATCCTCAATTGCACAAAATTTATTTAACAGGAGGTACATTCCCAAGAATCAGCCCACAATTGAGCAGAAAGGGATTTAATATAAAGCCGCAAATCCATCGCCAGAGGAGTCACAGAGAATGGGAGGGGTTAAGATGCCATTACCAGCCAAACAATCAGCAACCTTATTACCCAGGATTCCTACATGGCTGGGAACCTAAAGGAAATCAACTCAACCAAACAAACAGCATCACAAAGATGAGTGAGAAGGTCGTGGATGGCAGAGACCAAGGAATGGTGGGAAAAACTCCGGGTGTTAGCCTGAAGGCCACTCATTGCATCCATACACATCAAAACTCTGGTGAGAGAGGACTGTTTAATGAAGCAGAAGGACCAATAGGGGGCCATCAATTCCACAGCAAACACCCCACATGTTATAGGCAAGAGAGAGTGTTCTGTGCCAACAGAAGATGTGTAGGTATATCCCACATGATTGGCAGATTTGGAGCCATCGGTATAAAAAAACAATCGCAACCTGAAACTATCATGAGAGCATTTGGAACGAACAGTGGAACACCATGGAGGCTTCCAGGTTCCAGAAGAATCCGGGGCTAAGGATCTAACCAAGGAAGGCTGGTTGGGAAAGAACAAGAGGAAGAGGCCAAGGAGGGGAGATGGAAATCATGGCAGAGAGAAGTGGGCAGAGCCCAACTATTAAACCCACTCGAAGGAGGACAGTGGATGAGTGACAGTCCGAAGTCACAAAAAGAATGCAACGGGAAATGGTGAGCATGAGAAGAGGGGATAGTTATGGCACAGGAAACCAGGAGCTGGGACCGCCAAATCAAAAGGGGAGAGATCCCAGCTTCAGCCGTAAGACTACTGACAGGGCTAGTACAAAAGGCACCAGTGGCTAAATGGATACCACGTTGGTGAACCAGGTCCAAGAGGAGCAGTGTGGACGAGGCAGCTGATCCATAAACTTGACAACCACAGTCCACATGAAACAGAACTAATAGTTGGTAAAGGCAGAAAATGGTCAAACCATCTGCGCCCCAACAGATGTGGGCAAGGAAGTAAAGGACACTGAGTTTATGGGAACAGCCAACCTTCAGATGATTCATATGGGGCAACCAAGCATGCTTGTTGTTAAAAAGACGACCCAAGAAACGGAAATGCGGAATGGAATTATCAAATGACAGATAAACAAGATTTCAGTGTTTGAAAGAGTGCAGAAGGGATGTGCAAAATGATATAAAACAAAAATATAGAGATGCAAGTTGAGTCAATAAATGGTGCAATGCATGAATATAGAGCTAAATGGAAGGACCTTGAGGAAAGACGATCAGAGTGGTGATTACCATTGCAAGCCAATAATCATGTAACACGTGGAAAAAGAAGTCTCTGAAGACGGGTCATTCCAAATCAAGTGCTCCAAGGGGGGAGAAAAAAAAAATAAATAAATAAATAAAAATAAAATAAAAAATAATTGGTAGTGTGACCATCTCAGAAAAATTTGATATTCACTGGGTAAATTCCGTAATGTTTAGTGGGCTCAAAAACATTTTTTTTGAAATTTTATTGTTTATCACTCAGAAACAGCGGCCATTTTTGTTTCAGGCTGCAAACAGCTTTTTCCATTTACAAACTTCTGCAGTTTTTTTAAATTATTCAATACTGGGTTGTCCCAGACCTTTCAAATAAGAAGGATTTAGTGCAGCACACACTGGACTACAAATTAAAACCATGATTGCCTAGCTGAATGTATTTCTTAGTATGTTTTAATGGCTCAAAGTTATTGGTCGCAAATTAAAAAAACTCCATTTTTGAACAGTACTTTTCCAAAGAAGGAGTAATTTATCAGTCTTAATGTCTTTTGTGCTCTTACATTACACAGTATAGTTACTTTTTATACAGTACCAATGGTGACAAGCTAGCACTTAAAAACATACACTACTTAAAAAACAAATTTTTTGTAGTTTTTTATCCTAAGCCTGCAGTATCTTTATTAGGGGACCAGATAAAAATCTGAAAATTACACACTTAATAGGCCTTTATGGTATCAAACCTCAGTATAAAGGAAAGTTATTAAAAAAAATTACAAATATGAGTAAAAAATACTTTTTTCAAATATCTGAAACAGAATTAATGATATAATTTAAACACACAAGAAACACATGAATTAAAGCAATAAATGATTATTTGTTGAAACAATCCTCTGCGGAAAGTTTCAGCAGGCTAGCAGATACCGTCTGCAAGTCTGTAAAGGCTCACAGACAAGCCTGTACAAATCTGTGTGTTGTCTTTCCTCTTCCACCGGCATCTGTTCACTCAGCTCAGTTAACAATGAACTCTTGAAGTGGGCAGTATAACAATGGCGTCTCTGTGTTCTATTCATGTTCTTATTAGTGAAGCATACCATAAAGAGTGTGTATGGAGCAGTTCCTAAAGATATACTTTAATTGAAGATTACAGTTAAGGAAAGTGTTGTTTAACTTAGAAGTTGGCTCAGGGGTTAACGACTTCCAAGTACCATGATATTAAATACTTAAAAGAAATTTCATCACTTTTCTGGCCAGTCTTTCTTGGACACAGTTAAGAAACTTAAGAAGCCTGTAACAATAGGTCTGAGAGAAATAATGTTAGATTATTACTCTAAAAATGAAAGCCCTTTTCTCAATATAATGTCAGGAAATTCATTGTGACCAACATGTTATTCTACAATGTTTGTAGTTAACAAAGAAAGAGAGACTGATAATTCAAGTAAACAAATTTGTGACACATCAGAAAATATATAAAAAAAGTGAATTTAACTTGTGACATCTTAGGTGTATCACCTGCTAGTAAAATTAGAAAAATAAGCAAAGAAAAAACATCTTTTGCATTGAATGCAACAATCAAGAAAGTGGCAACTACTGTCAAAAAGAATTTTGAAGTTCCATTTCAAAAGAAAATTTGCACTAAACCAGATGGAAGTCTGAAAATTCTCCAACCGAATATGACGACTTGAGAGAAAAGCTAAAAACTAAATGACATATTTCAAAAAAAGAGAATAAAGTTAAGATTATCAGTTTACTACCAAATTCTTGGAGATGAGCAAAAGTTAATGATGAATTTAATGTGTCAGAACATTTGGTTAAATTAACAAGGCAGTTAGTGAAAGAGCAGAGAATTCTACTTGCACTACAAAAGAAAAATGAACCTAATTTCATTGATGAAAACACATTTCAAAAGGTTATTAGCTTTTATGAAGATGACCATAACTTTTGTTTGATGCCTGCCAAAAAATATTCTGTTTCTGTGAAAGAAAATGGTACTAAGGTTCAGAGACCTGAAAGCATAATGTTGTGTAATTTAAATGAATTATTCACTGAATTCAAAAAAGAAAACCCTGACATTAAAATTTGAAGGTTGAAATTTTTGTGAGTTGAGACCAAAATGGTGTATTGTTGCAGGAGTATCTGTCACCCATACAGTTTTGTTTGTTTTTATCACCAGAATGTAAAGTGAAAGTATGTAAAGTTGATGATGGATGGGGCCAATCTTAGAGTTGACTATAAAGACCATTTGGACAGTTACAATTGTATGATAATGAGATAACTTCACGACTGTCCAGGCAAGCAAGCTTTACTTGGCATAGTTGAAGAATGAGAAGAAGGTGGCTTGACACCTGACAATACAGAATACAAACAATGGGTGACACAGGGCAGAATGGAAATGGCAACAATTACAAAACCATGAGAAGAGTTTTTTGAAGTGTTGGTAGCTAACCTTGAAAACCTGAAAATGCATCCTTTTACTGCCCAAGTTCAGGGTAAATTTCTGGAAGACAAAAAAGCAAATCTTGACAGTTGACGAATGCTTAGTTCTTGCCAACTGTTCTTGGAACTATTCGTTTGTTGTTCAAGAGGAAGTACGAAGAAACCACTGGGTAAACAAACAGGGCACAGTTCATCCGTTTGTATTCTATTATAAAGCTCAACATAAACTAAAGAGTCACAGTTTTTATGTCATATGTGATCACCTTGGACACAACACTACAGCAGTGCTTTTCAACTACAATTAACAAACTACATACAACAGCACCACCCTTAAATAAACAAACTGATCTACTTTTCTGATGGTGCTGCAAGGCAATATAGAAACAAAAACTTATTAACATCTCCTTCCTCAAAGAAGACCATGGACTTTATGCAGAATGGCACTTTTTGCATCATGCTACGGGAAACGTGTGTGATGGGGTCGTGGGTACAACAGAGCGAGTTGTCACAAAAGCTAGTCTGCAGCGGACCTATGAGAACCAGATCTTGACACCTCAAGAAATGTTTAAATTCTGTAAAGAATGGGTAAAGGGATTACCTGTGTTTTTGTAAAATGTGAGGAAATACAAGAACTCTATGCCAATGTCTTGGAGGAAAGATTCAACATTTGTCAGAAGATTAAAGGCACCAAATATGTTTTCATTGTTTTATACCTAAATTACACAACTTTCTCAAGTGTAAGTTCACAACATCCCCCGATAGTGAACTTCATCAATGTGGTAAACTTTTACCATTGACACTTTAAAATAAGGATATAGTGGCTCATGTTTAAGGCAAACAGTGGTGGATTGCCGAAGCCGATAATATTGACTGTCAAAACCAAGATGCGCATGCTACATTTTACTACTTACCAGGGCCAAGGGACCAGTTTAAAAAAAAGTTGAAAAGAGTATAATCAGGATGCCTGTTAAGAATGTACTGAAGAAGCTGTCTCCTATCAAATTTATAACTGCAACTGGGCAAATTTTTAATCTAATGCCCAAACTGTGTGAACAGGATAATGTAAGTAGTTGGCTCATTTTTATTTTAAAAAAAAGTGACCATAGAGATGTTTAAATTATGTAACTTATACACACTACCATTAGTCCAAATATTGCAGATATTAAGACAGTACGACTCATATTGGTAATTTTTGTTCATAACTTGTTTTAATCTCACAGTTGAAATATGTACTGAAGTTTGATTCCACATAGATCTATTAAATGTTTAATTTTACGATTTTTATGTGGTCCCCTAACGACATTATCACAGGCCAAAGAATGAAAAAATTCAAAAAATCCTTTTTTAAAATAGTGTATTTTTTCAAGTGCAAGTTTCTCACCGTTGATAGTGTCCACCCTGATAGCTGAGTGGTCAGCATGATGGATTGCAGTCCTATGGGCCCGGGTTCGATTCCCAGCTAGGTTGAAGATTTTCTTCACTCAGGGATTGGGTGTTGTGTTGTCTTCATCATCATTTCATCCCCATGCGGCACACAGGTTGCCCAATGTGGCGTCGAATGTAATAAGAGCTGCACCACGGCGGCCGGACCTGCCCCACGAGGGACCTCCCTGCCAATGACACCAAACGCTCATTTCCATTTACCATTGATAGTCTATAAAAAGTAACTAAGGGTGTGGCACTTAGATCAATTTGAATTTTCCACCATAGCGTATTTCTGCCAGAGGTTGTGATTGGCGTTCTTGAAAGCCATAGGCATCTAGTAAACAGTCAGAACCTCAAAATGGCTGAGATGTTACACACAAGTGCAGAGTACAACCGAAGAGCTGCGATTATCTGAAGTCTTCGTGCTGGGCATTCTCCCACTGAAATAGTTTGATATTTCAGGTACCCAAGATCAACTGTTTATGATATTGTGGCCAAGTATAATGCTTTGGAGAGGTCTGGGGAAGGTTCCACCAACCCAGCGAGGAAACCTCATTCAAGGAAATGCATGTCACGAACTGCAGAAGTCATCAAAAAGGCTCAGGTGCTGATTTTGAAGAACCCGGGGCAATTGTTGAGGAAATTGGCATCAGTAGTGAATGTCACGAGCCATTTAGTCCAAAGCTGGCTCTCTGATAACATTGAAATGTTCTGGACAAAGGAATTTTGGCTCCCGAATAGTCCACATTTGAACCCTCTAGAAAACTATGTTTGGAGTGTACTCGAAAGAGGTACCAATAATATGAGGCATGCTAATGTTGCATCTCTATGCACTACTATCAAAGCAACATTTGCAAATATGGACAGCATTGTTTTAAAGAGCATATGTGATTGCTTCAGGACAAGACTGGAATGCGGTCACTGTGGCCGAGGATTACATCGAATAATGTTATTCCTGAAAGATACCACTACTTACATGTAAAAGTATTTTCATTTTAATTGGGATTTTTTGTTAATTTCTCTGGATTTAAGCACTGCACCCTGTACACTGTGTAGTGCAACAGCACAAAAAATATTAAGGCTGAGAAATTACTCCTCCTCTGGAAAAATACTGTTCAAAAATTACGTTTTTTTTTTTTAAATTTGTGACCAATAACTTTGAGCCATTAAAAATATATTAAGGAATACATTCAACTAGGTGATCAGGGTTTTAGTTTACAGTCCAATGTGTGCTGAACTAAATCCTTGTTATTTGAAAGGTCAAGGGCAACCCGTTACAAAATAATTTAAAAATTCATAGATGCTTGTAAATGCAAAAGAATGCTTATGGCCTGAAAGAAAATTGTTTGCTGTTTCTAAATGATAACCAATAAAACTTTTTTAAAAATGGAGCTACTCAACTGGGCAAAGCTGTAGTTGGGTGGTCTCTTAAATGCATGATCCATGGCACCAGTTGCGGCTCAACTCAGTGGGTGCGGAACTGGTATTATACACAAGGCTACAGACTGTAATGAAACTGGGCTTTGTTCAAAGTTTATTCTCATGCAAAAAATATATATCATCATTAATTTTTTATTTTTCCTCCAACTTAGTCATTGGCTGTTAAACATTGTGGACAGCTGGTTGGTAGTTATACTAATATAAAAAGCTGTGCAATGATTGCAGCAGACTGGTAAATGACATGGCTGCTTTCACAGGTGGCCTGCCCCCTGATGGGGTGGGATAAACCTGTGACAGGGCTGGAATAAGAAGTAACAGATGGGTGAAATGGGCAGGTTTTGCACCTGGGTTTTCCCCAGAGATATGATCCTTGTGGCAAGGGGTTGGGATTGGGAGTGGCATAGAGATGGGCAAAAAAGGAGAGGAGTGGGGAAAGATGGGCAGATGTATTGGTATGTTCTCCTCATCAGCAGTGCAGAAATACCCAGATGTCTAAGTGGCATGCTGACAACTGCCACCTGATGCTTGCTCTTGTTGGCAGTCTAGTCCCTGCACACTCCTCCAGACAGCATTCATCTCTCTCCCACTAGTTCACTATTATCCCTTCACCTTCCTCTTCCCCTCCAGATTGCTGTTTGCATCCCAAGTGACATTACATTCCGCCGGCCCGAGATGCTGGAGTTGTCAGTTTGTGTGTGTGTGTGTGTGTGTGTGTGTGTGTGTGTGTGTGTGTGCAGATGCATGCATGTGCCTGTACGTACTGACGAAGGCTGTGGCTGAAAGCTATATGCGAGTGTCTTTTAATCATATATTTTCCTACATTGTTGTTAGAGTATACAGTAGCTACTGGAATCAAGTCTTAACAGAAACTATATAAATTAAAACACGTAACGCCAATGCCGGCTCTCATTCTAGTACAGTACAGACCCCAGCCAGTAAATCAGGTGTCGAGTGAAGGTACTGCTGAAACAAAGTGGAGACAAGACACAGTGCAGCTCTACAGTAGTGACGCTGTAGAAGTCAGTAGCTACTACTTGTCGGTGGCTGAGGAAAATCAGCTGGAAGTGTGTGGCATTTGGAGCACTTTAATTAGGTGGAACCCCAAGAATTTTAATAAACTATTGGATTGGTGCATAAGTTCATAGCATTTTTCCATAAATTTCATAAACATAATCAATAAACATAACAGAGACTTTAGTCATGAATAATATATTCTCCTTCAATATTTTGAAGTCTGCCAATGCCAGGTAACTTTTGAATTCTACGACAGTAGAAATCGCATGGTTTTGAGGCAAAGAACTCGTTGAGCCACATTTGGAGTGCATTTTCATCCAGAAAGGATATTCCTCGAATGTTGTTCGACAGATAGTGGAAAAGTTGAAAATCTGAGGGCACAAGGTCAGGTGAATAGGATGGGTGTGGAATGGGTTCCCAAACCACCACCTGTAAAATGTTTTTTGATCAGTCTAACAGAACCCTGGCGGGCATTATTGTGGAATGGCATGACTTCATGCAGTCTTCCTGGTCATTGTCCGTGGATCGTGTCTGAAAAGCATCTCAGTTATTGACAATAAATGTCGGCAGCGATGGTTACACCTCGGGGAAGCAATTCATAGCACACCACACCATCACTGTTCCACCAGTTACATAACATTATCTTTTGTGGATACCTTCATACACTGAGTTGCTACTTTGTTTGGGCTCAACCATTACTTTCTTTTCCTTATGTCAGCCTAAAGACACCATTTCTTACCACCAGTAATGCTACAGGATGGGAATGGTCTGTGCTGTTTACAAGCCAATTGATGATGCCCAATAAGAGATACGCATATGGCCACCCGCACCCACCGATTTCTGTGATTCTGGCTTAGAGCATGCGGTATCATAATGCGATTTTTGAACCTTCCCATTGAATGCAAATGTCACGCCATGGAAGAATGATCACAGTTTATCACATCTGCCAGTTCTCAAGTACACAGATGTGGATCAGTGTGTATTAATGCGTTTAAATGCTCTTCATCAAACCCCGAAGGTCTCCTTGACCGTGGAGAGTCACTAAAGTCAAAACGATCCTCCTTAAACCATTTTCTTGCTGTGCTCTGTCCAGTGGCATTATCCTGCACATGACAAAAATGTTTCTGGTAGCCTCTGCTGCTGTCACTCCTCTATTGAATTAAAATAGAGTAACATGTCCTGAAATGTTCCTATTTCTCCACTTGGCACTCCATTTTCTAGTGTCCACAGCTCCACACTATCCTCACGTTACAAAATGACAATTTGTAGACTCAAATATCAACAGTGAATTACAAATAAAAAATGACAATTGATAAATAAACCCATAGCAACCAGAATACTAACACGCAAAACAAAAATGCTGTGAGCTTATGCACTAACCTAATACATACCCAATGGACTATACATTCATGAAAAATTGTGTGTGTTCACCAAGTAACTTACTTAAATGCCAGAGCAGCTGTGCTAGGTGGTACTGGATCAAGGATTGACATATCAAGTTCCTCCAACTTCTTGAGGCTTCCCAGGGCAATGAATGCCTCTGTTGATTCGTCACGGACTGTCAAAATCTTAATGCTGCAGACGTTCCAAGCTGTCAGCAAGAACAGTCGGCAACGGCAGGACACACCTGCATATATACAGAAATGGGTCTCCTGAAAATATTTTCCTCCTGTCACGTATCAGAAGCACCCCGCCCCCCCTCCAAAAAATAAACAAACAACAGCAACAGCATCAACAACAACAACAACAACAACAACAACAATCACTATCTTCATCTGTATCTATATAGCAGACATATGCAGTACATTTATAATATGTGATGAATGTCATTGCATAAAACAAAAATAAATTGGATAAATATTAATATCCAGTTTTCTGATCCATTCCACTGATGTGGCATTGCCATTCATAAAATCATTCCACATGCCCTTATAGCATCGTATGTAACACTCCTCTGTTATCTGTGTGATAGACTGTTTCAGTGTGCCGCAGTCATAACTCTTGAGGCTCCACAATATCCCAATGATAAAGTGAGTCAGACCACCGACCACATCTGGTGCAGATTCTACACGGTGATTCATTATTATATTGCATTTTTATTTTCCTGCTATTCTATCAGAAACGATGTAAGATTGATCACTCTACCACTATATTATGTTCTATTCTATGCCATTATGTAAATATTACATATTTGTTGTTTGTTGCAGCTCTAACCACAAATTAAATGAAGGTGGTGCAAAAGCTACACTTTCTGACCATGCTCAGATCGCAGCTAGGATGGAATTATGGCAGTCGCCTGTAATGGTGCAATGATGGTGGAGATGGAAGAGGAAAAGACACGTGAGTCTGGACGTGAAAATGATAAAAAGACAGCATGTGAATTTGATGTGTACAGGTTCGGTTACTCACCAAAGGGTGCTGGTCCCCCAACAAGAGTTGTTACTGAAGAACTTTAAGCCGATGCTGCTATGGCATTTGTGCAATGTCCCACAAAGTCCCCGACACAACAACAGATGGAAAATGGTTTATCACATGGTTCAGTCCAACAGACAATAAAGCAGATAAACTGGAGACCATAGAAACCACATTTTGTCCAAGCATTGTCACCAGTAGATTGTGATGTGAGGATGGAGTTTGCCGAATCCACATTACAATGGGTGGAAGGAGAACCAGATACACTGAGTAATATTTTGTTGTTAGATGAAGCCATGTTCCATGTAGGTGGGTTCATAAATCGCCATAACTGCCATTAATGGGGTCCTAGTAATGACAATCCTGGAGTTACAATTCGAAAATGGCATTCGTGTCCTTCACTGACTGTGTGGTGTGCTATTCATGATGATACTCTTATTGGTTCTTATAGTCTTCGTGAAACAATGAATGTGCAGAGGTATGTGCACATGCTACGAACTTTTGTTCATTCCACTGTTTTAACCTGGGACAGTGTGGACAATGTGCACTTTATGCTTTTTCCCCATTTTCCATCGATTTTGCACAAATGGCTTAACAATGCTTTTCCAGGCCACATTAACGGATATCACGGAAACATTGAGTGGCCACCAATTCTGAGAAGTCCAGACTTCACCCCACTGAATTTTTTCCTCTCAAGATATTTGAAAGAGAAAGTGTATGCCAGAAAATCATTTGACTTGGACACTTTAGAAGCTGTCATCAGGGAAGAGTGTGTGTCCAGGTACCAAATGATATGCTGCAATGGTGTGTCAGGAATGTCGCTCTCCGACTACAACGGTCTGTTACTAATGCTGGTGCCTATGTGGAGATAAGAAATGGCAAGGACCATAGTATATAAGAGAATTGGAAGCTACCACGTAAATAAAAATAGGGATATAATAGTGGATTACACTGTATTTAATTTGATCCACAGTTCCCTGTCAAGTTTGAAACCCACAGCATGACAGTTACTTTTCTCTAACCATTCCATTCTTTGTAATTTCTGATGTGCTGGCTGTTCTTCTTCCAGAGATCTCTTACTTTGGTGTAACTTGTAGTTAGCTGTTCAGCATACACTAGCAGCACGTGTCTCAAATGAAACCTATTTCTTCGTAAAGCACATATGTTGTGATAAATGGGTAGTTCCTTATTCTCTTGTATATTGTGGTAATCCCTAACCAGGGTCACAGTTTTATGAAACTGTGGTGGGCAGATATTGCTTAGCAGAGGACACCAGTAGACAGGAGTTGGTCTGATTGAACCAATAATCATGTGCATTGTTGAGACTGGTACGACAGCTATTACACCACACTGAAGCACAATACTCTGCAGCCAAATAAAAACATTGCAGCTGATGTATGCAAGGTCTCCATTAAAGCCCCCCCCCCTTCTCCCTACCTCTCTGAATAATGTTATTGCAAGATTATATTTTGGCTAATGTGTTTCCAAATGTTTTTATAAGATGAAGTGTAAATCCAGCTCACATCTGCAGTAAAATACCGTGGATAACGCTAAATGAGCGGTCTGGAAAGATTTGAAGAGCACACACTTACATTGGCCCCATACCAACTGAAATGCTTTTTTAGACACACGGATGACACTTCTGTCAGGTGGCCCCACAGGAGGGAAAAGCTTGATGTTTTCTTGGACCACCTAAACTCACACCACCCTAACATTAAATTCACCATGGAACTGGAGAAAGACGGACTACTCCCTTTCCTAGATGTACTAGTTAAGAGGAAGAGAGATGGTACTGCAAGCCCACTCACACCGACTTTTATAGCAGTTGCCACCACCCGGCACAGAAAAACAGTGTACTCAGAACACTGGTTCACTGGGCATGAACTCTGTCATGATCTGGATAATTTGGTGATGGAGATAGAACATCTACAATCTATATTCTACAAAAATGGACACTCTTCTCAAGATGTTCAAAAAGCACTGGATCCTGTTTCCCCACCAGCAGTTCCTGTACAGATACAAGAATAAACACAAAAGGTTGCACGTCTGCCATACGTTGGGCTGATATCTGCCAAAATCAGCAGAATTCTCCTCAAACATAACATTAAAAACATGTCCCATCCACCCATAAAGATTATGGCTCTGCTAGGGAGTGTGAAGGATGACCTGCATCTACAGAAACCGGGCTTTTACCACGTACCATGTGAATGTGGTATGGCATACATAGGCCAGACAACCAGGACTGTGGACATCAGGTGCAAAGAGCACCAAAGGCACACCTGACAGACAGGCAACCAAGTCAGTGATTGCTGAGCATTGTTTGGAACTCAAACATTTTACGAAGTATGATGATGCCAAGATTTTAACACAAACATCGAGATACTAGGACAGTGTCATCAAAGAATCTATTGAGATTAAGACCACAGAGAATCTCATTAACCAGGACACCGGTTTCCAGCTGAGCACTATCTTCTGAAGACGCACTGTAGGCAGCATCCAGGCCCTAAGGAACACAAATATAAAGATGGAATTAGAGGTAACAGCCCATCACATGTAACACAGGATGAAAGTGAAATGGTACATCAGACAATGGACACAATACCTGTGCACGTTCTTCTGAGTCTTGAGCAACAATTTGAACAGAATTGCTCTGAAAATAATGCTCAGCCGCTCCTGGGAGGGGTGGGGGGGCGGGGCAAGAACTTCAGACGGAATGCCTAACACAGCACACCATAACAACACAATGTCCTAATTCACAGGAGGACTCACATGACAACAATCTGAAGATAAAACATCTCACACAACTTGGGCGCCATTCAGAACTTAATTCAGCTATGCTGACAACAGATAACCACAAAATAGGTGCACAGCGTTGGGAACAGCCGCTACTATCGGTCGGCACACACCACGGACAGAGGGCCAAATGCGGTGCGGACTGCACAGGCTACGCCTAGCAGAACATAGGCATAAATACCAGACTCGTTCCACACTGGAATCAGTATCGAACAGTACCTGAAGAAGACTGAGTCACGCAGTTGAAATAGCATGCAGAAAAGTCATGAATAACCGGTAGAAACCTGATTAATCAACATGATATGAAATATTACTCAATATTACATACTGTAGTAAGTGGAAGAAAACCAGCCCAGTCACACTGTAAATGAGATTTGAAAAGAAGCTATACCCTACAGGGAAAGAAAGAGCTCAGTCGATATTAAATAGGGAAAAATAGGCTCAGTCCAGTAGGTGCCAAACTTAATGGAATCTGTAGATTAGCAGAATGTTTATTTACATGGTCTCATCTCTGTCTTTCTCAATACAGTGTAAAAGGCTTAAGAAAGATTAATATAAAGCAATATTTAACAATGCAGTACAGAGTTTGAGTACAAATATGGGATGGAGTGAAAGAAGCTGTTTTTCGGAACACATTTATGGCTATACATGGTATATCAAAAAGTGAGATCAGTGAGGCTTCAGTTACTGAGAATGCCTATATTGGTGAGAGAGGGAAACACAGATACAGGCCCTGGAAATTAATGCATTCAACAGTGCTCTCTCTCCTCTTTGACTGCGTAACTGAAATGGCTATTTTCTAGCAAATCTGAAGAGTAATTACATAATAATGGAGTATATTAGAGGCACACAAATAGCATCACTTGCAACAAACATAATTTATACATTAGGAAATATGCTTGCTTATATACAAGATGACACCAGTACTGGTGTACTAAGTGTTGCCAAAAACAAGAAAAATCTACCCTCTGGAAAAGTTTTATATTTGCTCACGAAGACTTCAAGTAGAAACAAAAACAAATGACTAACTTCACAACAGCACAGTTATTTCATATTTTATTACAAAAATGGTTATACGTAATTTGTATAGAATTTAATTATAAATGATAGTCTTGAAAACATCGTGGCACATGAAGTCCAATATTGTAGCCTCTGCACCACCATCTGCTTTCTTTCCTTATCTTGCTTGCCAGTCTCTTTCTGTCCTTTGACACAGCAAGCTTCAGCACGTGGCGTTTACTTTGCTTCCAGTGGGTGGCACCTTTTTGTTTTTGGAAAATGGTGACCAGAATTTTGATGTTAGATCTTATTGCAGAATGTCCCCTCCTGCAGCTACCAAGCCCATGCAAACTCTTAATTCCACTAGAGATATCTTTTGCTTGGCGACATCTTTGTAGAGAAAAAAGCCATTCACAGAACACATTAATACAACATCGAAGAAAAGTCTTTTTCACCACTTCATTGTTTTGCTCACGAATGGCCTGTAGATGTAGAGCTGATTGACATGTTCTACACAAGTCTTTTTCATGTTATAATCTATGGCAGTGTTAGCTTTATTGTTTTTGTAAGACCTCCTTTTAAACATACAGAAACCTCTTCGGTGGTTGCCTGATGTCTTGTGAAGAGGCAGTAGACACCATGTTTATTTTTCCATTTGAACACTGGAATAGGATCCCCCCCCCCCCCTTTGTGTGATTTTATATACTTTCAGCTTCCCTTTTTTTATAACTTGTTCATTGGCCCTTTCTTTTCTCCATAAGAGTTCCAACAGCTAGTTTCTGATTTTCCTACAATGTGTTTAGTACAGGTGTACTTTTATATTGAGCTCCGTTGCATCTAGTGTGCAAAATTTGAACTGCTGTGGCTATCCTACAGCGCAAAAACACATTTCACTAAATGGGACTGCTGCACCTGTATGGAATATGGGCACCGTCCACACAGCAGATATATGCGTGCCTGTGTCACGTACTGGCAGAGTGCCGAATATGTTAAGCATCACAGTGCCTCCTTTCTGGGTAGACATAGCTATTAAGAGTTAAAAGATACAACCAAAATATACTCTCTGATGAGCTGGATATAAGTCCAAAGTTCAGTTTATTCAAATAGGCTTACCTAACAATTAAATCATCTTATGAAACAGAGAGAGAGAGATACAGGGCTATTACAAATGATTGAAGCGATTTCATAAATTCACTCTAGCTCCATTCATTGACATATGGTCACGACACACTACAGATATGTAGAAAAACTCAAAGTTTTGTTCGGCTGAAGCCGCACTTCAGGTTTCTGCCGCCAGAGCGCTCGAGAGTGCACTGAGACAAAATGGCGACAGGAGCCGAGAAAGCGTATGTCGTGCTTGAAATGCACTCACATCAGTCAGTCATAACAGTGCAACGACGCTTCAGGATGAAGTTCAACAAAGATCCACCAACTGCTAACTCCATTCGGCGATGGTATGCGCAGTTTAAAGCTTCTGGATGCCTCTGTAAGGGGAAATCAACGGGTCGGCCTTCAGTGAGCGAAGAAACGGTTGAACGCGTGTGGGCAAGTTTCACGCGTAGCCCGCAGAAGTCGACGAATAAAGCAAGCAGGGAGCTAAATGTACCACAGCCGACGGTTTGGAAAATCTTACGGAAAAGGCTAAAGCAGAAGCCTTACCGTTTACAATTGCTACAAGTCCTGACACCCGATGACAAAGTCAAACGCTTTGAATTTTCGGCGCGGTTGCAACAGCTCACGGAAGAGGATGCGTTCAGTGCGAAACTTGTTTTCAGTGATGAAGCAACATTCTTTCTTAATGGTGAAGTGAACAGACACAATGTGCGAATCTGGGCGGTAGAGAATCCTCACTCATTCGTGCAGCAAATTCGCAATTCACCAAAAGTTAACGTGTTTTGTGCAATCTCACGGTTTAAAGTTTACGGCCCCTTTTTCTTCTGCAAAAAAAAACGTTACAGGACACGTGTATCTGGACATGCTGGAAAATTGGCTCATGCCACAACTGGAGACCGACAGCGCCGACTTCATCTTTCAACAGGATGGTGCTCCACAGCACTTCCATCATGATATTTGGCATTTCTTAAACAGGAGATTGGAAAACCGATGGATCGGTCGTGGTGGAGATCATGATCAGCAATTCATGTCATGGCCTCCACGCTCTCCCGACTTAACCCCATGCGATTTCTTTCTGTGGGGTTATGTGAAAGATTCAGTGTTTAAACCTCCTCTACCAAGAAACGTGCCAGAACTGCGAGCTCGCATCAACGATGCTTTCGAACTCATTGATGGGGACATGCTGCGCCGAGTGTGGGAGGAACTTTATTATCGGCTTGATGTCTGCTGAATCACTAAAGGGGCACATATCGAACATTTGTGAATGCCTAAAAAAACTTTTTGAGTTTTTGTATGTGTGTGCAAAGCATTGTGAAAATATCTCAAATAAAAAAGTTATTGTAGCGCTGTGAAATCGCTTCAATCATTTGTAATAACCCTGTATTTTGTACAGATACATATAGCATAATTGACGAATATACAGGCAAAGTGAAATGCCTGGAAATGGGGAAAAAAAAGCACTGAACTAACAGAAATAAGAGTCATCGAGTCTCAACTGAATAATCTGAGAACTTTAAGTAAAAGATTTTTAACAAATTGCAAGCTAACACGTTTCACGATAGAAAGGAAAAAGCCAAGAATGAAACCCAAAAGAGTGTGGAAAAGGAAGCCATATGTACAGATTTTGGCAAGAATCTGCTTCTGCCTAACATATTAATCCAGTGAAAATCAAATGCACGAGACACTATACAATCATATGGTTATAACACTAATCATCCATATCAACAATCGTGCATCTGAAGTCTACCTCGGTTAGTCGCGGGCATCCATCACCCAAAGGTCGCAGCACGGGTGTGTGTTCTGGGGATAGTGTCTCTAGAGCCAGTACACACAGGTGCTGTAGACGAGACACTCCCTCTGAAAATTTCTCCAACTTCAGCAATTCACTGGGTATCCACAGTGTGTGTATTCTGCAGCACTTCTCAACCAAGTTCTTCAGTACCTGCAATCAAACAGTTCCCCTACTATACAAACCTTTCCAAACAGAAGAATGGGAAATTTTGACAGGGATGAAGCACCATTACTGGTTTAACCCATGTTTTCTGTGTGCTCTGACAAATACATATTATCAATTTTCATCAACGGAAGCAGTACAGCAAAATGACAGATGGATCATGGACAACTACATTGAGGGAAGTAAGTCAGTAATAGTGGGGAATAAAAGAAATGCAGCCACATCATCCACAATCATCATCAGACTGATTTACTGCTGGATAATAGATGTTGGTGCTCCCTACAAATAAGTTTCAGACCCATCTGGCAAATCCTGAGTTCATTCTCACTGTGAATGTCGCAGCTGCTTCCACTACCCCAAGTTCTTTTTCAGTCCAAGCAAATGTTCTGTTCAAATGTTCTACAAATCGAAGTCTACCTGGTTTTTATTGGCTATGTCCCTCCCACTAAGCATACGTACATCGGAACAAAATTTTTACTGGGAAAAAGCTCAACAATGGAACAGAATAAAAATGCATGTGTGAATTGGTAACAATAACATAGGGTTCAAAAGTACTTATTTTGTTCAGTAGCAGTTTATTTACTGGTAGCATACCTTATTAGAGACTTTATGGCTGGATTCAGAAGGAACTGTATGTATGAACAGCAAAAGATTCTAACATTTGCACAATTACAGCATACAAAAACAATGTCACTGATACATGTAATCGCCCATCCCTAAACTGAGTGCTACTTACAAAATCTGGTCACACTGTTACCAGTTTGTGCATACATCATGCAAAGGTGCTTATTTTGGCTAATAATATCCACAACTGGTATTTGAATGAAAGTGTTGCAAAATGGGGCAAAGGGCAAGAGAACACTAACAGTAACTGCAAATGACAAATCCAGAACCAGCCACTTCAAAGATAGCCAGCCCCCCCCCCCCCCTCCCCCAAATAGTCAGTTTGTAACACACACACACACACACACACACACACACACACACACACACACACACACACACTCTCTCTCTCTCTCTCTCTCTCTCTCCCTCTCTCCCCTCCCCCCTCCCCCCCCCCCAAAAAATGGAACACACACATACATTGATCAGCCAGAACATCATGACCTTGACCTACTATCGCTATAAACCCATCCAGGCAATAGCACCATCACCTGGTGAGGAATGACTGCTAGTCAGACACATGTACGGTGTATGTAATATTAGTGAGTATGCTGTCCCCGTGTAGAATAGGGAAGCTGTGTGATCTATCCAAGTCTGACCAATGGTAGAGTGATGGCCCAGAGGCTCAGCATGAACATTTCATTTCAGAAACTGTGTCACTTGACGGATGTTCAAGAAGTGCTGTGGTGAGGGTCTTCAACAAGTGGCGAAACCACATCCAGACATAAAGGGGGTGGGTGGCCACCCCTCATTTCAGATGTCTGACGTCATAGGCTGGGCAGACTGGTAAAAACAAAACAGGTGGTGAAATGTGGCGAAACCAAAATCAGACATCACTAATGGGCAGAGTACAAGTGTGTCTGAACACACAGT
Source organism: Schistocerca cancellata (assembly GCF_023864275.1). NCBI lineage: Eukaryota > Metazoa > Arthropoda > Insecta > Orthoptera > Acrididae > Schistocerca > Schistocerca cancellata. The sequence continues at coordinate 127,505,330 of NC_064637.1, read as the reverse complement.
GCACTAAACACTCCTAATAATGGGCCTCCACAGCCGATGACTCATGCATGTGCCAAAGTTAACACAATGACATTGATAACTAAGATTGAAATGGGCACATGACCATCATCAATGGATGTTGGCACAGTGACAGAGCATTGCATGGTCTGGTGAATCCTGAAAGCTGCTTCTTCATACCAATGGGAGGGCATGAATCAGCCATCTTACAGGGGAACGGCTCCTTGACACCTGTACCATAGGATGGAAACAAGATGGCAACAGCTCCATTACACTCTGAGGAACATTCACATGGGCATCTGTGTGTCCAATGAACCTCGTGCAAAGGCACCATGATGGCAAAGGAGTACCATACACATGTCGCAGACCACATACACTGTTTAATGATTAGCATGTTTCCTGACAGCAGTGGCATTTTTCAGTGGGATAAGGAGCCATACCACAAGGCCAGGAGTGTGATGGAGTGCTTCAAGTACAATGGTTGCGAGTTCCAGTTGATGTGCTGGCATTCCAACTCACCCTGTGATGCTCATCGGTCCTCTCCCAGAATTTACAATAATTAGGTGACTTGTGTCTGGAGTTGTTTGCCAACTCCCTACAGTGACATACCAAGGTCTCACTTACGATGTGTTGCCATTGTTATTCATGCTAAATGCGGGCATACAGGCTATTAGATAGGTGGTCATAAAGTTCTGGTATATACTGCTTAACCTGCAATCTGTTTTAGCTGTTTGCAGCCTGACAATTCCTACCCACAACCCCACGACTTTCAGATGGGAGAAATTCCTCCAATACCCTAATGAGCTGAACCAGTGGTCCATGATATGCTCTTAACATTTTGCTGCACCATACCTCCACAAAGATAGCATATTTCTATGATTTCATACAAAACTTGTCCTATACTACTTTTAAAATGTGAAATCATTCATGTAGGTAACTAGTGAGAGATACCTGAATGTAAAATTATGCCAGTGTTGTGGCATAAGTTTTTGTGTGCCATAAAGTCTTCTGCTTTGGGCTACACAGAAACAACAAACAGAGGTGTCAAAAGCAAATATGTTTGGAAAGTTCTGTTATAAACTTCTAGGACTTGTAGAGGGGAGTGAGTACATAATGTTTTGAATAGGCAACCATGTCTGGAAATATACCATTTCTGTGCTACAACAATTTGGAAACACAGTAACGCGATCACTTTTACAATCAATTTATTAGGTGTGACCCAGTACACCACTTACTTTACAATTCCACCTATTAATAACCAAATAAACAAAAAAGAAAATTAATCAGTTTTCATAAAAACTGTTCAAAAACACACAGTATGCCTCTTCCAATTTGGATGTGCAGCACACACAGCTTCAGCTGCCAGAGGTGTGTGTGTGTGTGTGTGTGTGTGTGTGTGTGTGTGTGTGTGTGTGTCTCTTTCTGACAATCTTTTTGTTGTGCCTTTCTGCAACTCAGCATCTCCACTATATGGTGAGTAGTAACTATCCTTTTCATAATATTGTATTTATTGACTTAGTTACTGAGGCACATAGAAGGATAACAACATGGCGCATATCTGGCGAAGTGGGGATCTTGTTTATTGTGAAGAATTTTGTATAATAGTTGCTTCTTGCGACAGGGCATGAAACTGAAGCCATTAAGCTCAAACTCCGTGGAGAAGCCAACTATATTGTTAGTCTCAGCTCTTGTGCAAAATCAAACTTTTAACGGAGACAAATTCTGCTGTTGCTCCAGTGGGAGAAGTGTTCCTACAGCACCAGCTGGGTTGGCAACCAGCAAGGAGCCCGAATAGCACATTTAGTGGGGGGAAAAAAAAGAGAGGCAGACAGTTTGAGATGGGAATCTGAACAGTTTTAGGCAGACAAAGCTGAAGACTAGATGTATCATGAAGCTGTGTCTGAGACGGACAGACCTCCATTTCTGATATCGAGTCTGTGCGCCACTGAGGTCACCGTCACCCAGCAACCCAAGTTGCAGAGCTAAACTTTCTGAACATAACAAAATCCTGATGCAGTTGTTTCTCTGATTGCCCCTGCCTGATGGATTTGGGAATATTTTTATCATTTACACGGTTCAGCCACATTAATGTTATCACCTATGTTCGACACCCACATCCGACAACCACTCAAAGACAGCAGTTGGCAGCAGTAGCAGCAAAGGACATATAAAGTGTGTCGAAGGTCACGGAAAACAGTGCAGTTATTGTCGTAATGCAGAAACAGAGTGGTTTATCAAATGCTCAAACGGGCACAATCGCTGGCTTTCAGGCCATTTTTGAAGTGGCTAAGTTTGTAACTGTTTGTGTGCCATTGTGGTTAAAATAAACTGTGCGTGGCTAAATGGCACTACCCAAAACCGTGGTGCTCTATGGGCCATAGATACAGTACAGTACAGTACAGATAGTGTTGAGGATCAGTGGACAAAGTTCAAAACCGTCGTACATTATGTGTTAGATGAGTATGTGCCAAGCAAGATCGTAAGAGATGGAAAAGAGCCACCATGGTACAACAACCGAGTTAGAAAACTGCTGCAGAAGCAAAGGGAACTTCACAGCAAACATAAACATAGCCAAAGCCTTGCAGACAAACAAAAATTATGCGAAGCGAAATTTAGTGAGAGGAGGGCTATGCGAGAGGTGTTCAATGAATTCGAAAGTAAAGTTCTATGTACTGACTTGGCAGAAAATCCTAAGAAATTTTGGTCTTATGTCAAAGCGGTAGGTGGATCAAAACAAAATGTAGGTGGATCAAAACAAAATGTCCAGACACTCTGTGACCAAAATGGTACTGAAACAGAGGATGACAGACTAAAGGCCGAAATACTAAATGTCTTTTTCCAAAGTTGTTTCACAGAGAAAGATTGGACTGTAGTTCCTTCTCTAGATTGTCGCACAGATGACAAAATGGTAGATATCGAAATAGACGACAGAGGGATAGAGAAACAATTGAAATCGCTCAAAAGAGGAAAGGCCTCTGGACCTGATGGGATACCAGTTCAATTTTACACAGAGTACGCAAAGGAACTTGCCCCCCCTTCTTGCAGCGGTGCACCGTAGGTCTCTAGAAGAGCGTAGCGTTCCAAAGGATTGGAAAAGGGCACAGGTCATCCCCGTTTTCAAGAAGGGACGTCGAACAGATGTGCAGAACTATAGACCTATATCTCTAATGTCGATCAGTTGTAGAATTTTGGAACATGTATTGTGTTAGAGTATAATGACTTTTCTGGAGACTAGAAATCTACTCTGTAGGAATCAGCATGGGTTTCGAAAAAGACGGTCATGTGAAACCCAGCTCGCGCTATTCGTCCACAAGACTCAGAGGGCCATAGACACGGGTTCACAGGTAGATGCCGTGTTTCTTGACTTCCGCAAGGCGTTCGATACAGTTCCCCACAGTCGTTTAATGAACAAAGTAAGAGCATATGGACTATCAGACCAATTGTGTGATTGGATTGAGGAGTTCCTAGATAACAGGGCGCAGCATGTCATTCTCAATGGAGAGAAGTCTTCCGAAGTAAGAGTGATTTCAGGTGTGCCGCAGGGGAGTGTCATAGGACCGTTGCTATTCACAATATACATGAATGACCTGGTGGATGACATCGGAAGTTCACTGAGGCTTTTTGCAGATGATGCTGTGGTGTACCGAGAGGTTGTAACAATGGAAAATTGTACTGAAATGCAGGAAGATCTGCAGCGAATTGACGCATGGTGCAGGGAATGGCAATTGAATCTCAATGTAGACAAGTGTAATGTGCTGCGAATACACAGAAAGATAGATCCTTTATCATTTAGCTACAAAATAGCAGGTCAGCAACTGGAAGCAGTTAATACCATAAATTATCTGGGAGTACGCATTAGGAGTGATTTAAAATGGAATGATCATATAATGTTGATTGTCGGTAAAGCAGATGCCAGACTGAGATTCATTGGAAGAATCCTAAGGAAATGCAATCCGAAAACAAAGGAAGTAGGTTACAGTACGCTTGTTCGCCCACTGCTTGAATAGTGCTCAGCAGTGTGGGATCCTTACCAGATAGGGTTTATAGAAGATATAGAGAAGATCCAACGGAGAGCAGCGCGCTTCGTTACAGGATCATTTAGTAATCGCGAAAGCGTTACAGAGATGATAGATAAACTCCAGTGGAAGACTCTGCAGGAGAGACGCTCAGTAGCTCGGTACGGGCTTTTGTCAAAGTTTCGAGAACATACCTTCACCGAAGAGTCAAGCAGTATATTGCTCCCTCCTACGTATATCTCGCGAAGAGACCATGAGGATAAAATCAGAGAGATTAGAGCCCACACAGAGGCATACCGACAATCCTTCTTTCCACGAACAATACGAGACTGGAATAGAAGGGAGAACCGATAGAGGTACTCAAAGTACCCTCCGCCACACACCGTCAGGTGGCTTGCGGAGTATGGATGTAGATGTAGATGTAGATGTAGATGGAGCCTCCAGTGAGTAACCTAGTGCAGCTTGCCATGGCACTGGAGTAGGCATGGCTTCACATCCCTGTTGATACCTTTCCGAACCTCACTGACACTCTTACTGGGCTGCAAAGGGTGATTATTCTGGCTTTGGACAAGTGGTCACATTAATGTGATTGACAGTACAGCCCCCACATTGGAATGTATTAATAATATACAAGAGCAATTTGAAAAGTTCACGGAATCATCACCAGATGTCAGAATAGTACCACAAGTTTCCCTGTGTGAGTGAACATGTGACATGTCATTACCATGGGTAGAGATCTGTGGCGCAGGTGTCTGTCTATTATTGTTACTGTGCAGTGATTTGTAAAGATGGGGGGTGGGGGTATTCAAACAACGATTAAGAACTTCTTAAAATCAGCTATGAAAGCAAAGAAAATTCACGTCAGTTTTCTGATCACAGTGAGGAGATGCACCACTACCTCAGAAATTATTGCAAATGTGCAAAAAATGGTCACAGAGGATCAATGATAAAGTGTGGGAAATTGCTGGAGCTTTAGTGGTATCATCTGAAAGGCCATATCACATTTTAAAAGTTAGGCTGTGTATGAGAAAATTATGTGCTAGATTGGGGGCTGTAATGCTTGCAACAGGACTGGAAATGCATCAGAGCTGAAATTTCTGAACAATGACTGACTCGTTTTCAGAGCAACCTAAACGATTTTTTTCACAGATGATACTAGGGTCCACTACCATACTCCAGAGACAAAAAACAATCCAAATAGTGGAAACTTGCCGATACACCACCACCAAAGAAAGCAAAGGCAATGTCAGCTGGTAAGGTCATGGCATCAGTTTTCTGGGATGTGAAAGGGATTCTGCTGATAGATCATCTTCCCACTGGTCAAACAATTATGGGACAATACCATGCTAACCTTCTGGTCCAGCTACAGGAAAAGATATTAAAAAAAAGGAGGGGCCGCCCAGTTTGGCAAAGAAGAAAGTTATCTTTCATTAAGACAATGCATGCTCATAAACAAGTGTTATGGTCACAGCAAAAATAGATGAACTAACACACAAACTATTGCCACACCTGCCTTATTTGCCAGATTTAGCTTCATCGGTCTTCCATCTCTTCCCTAAGCTCAAAATTCTCCTCGGTGCATCTTGGTGAGGAATCACTAAGTAAAGGTGTGTCCACATGATGTGTTTTTTCCAGTCAACTTCATATATGTGTATAAATTTCTAACACTGCAGCTATGCAGGTACAAATGTGCATGCATAAACATTCATGCAAACTCCACTAGAAATCGCAGTTGTGTGTTACAAGCATTGCTTCCTGCCCTCGGTGGGTGCTTTTTTAGCAGATGACAAGCAGCTGGGCCTCATGTGTGATTTGCAGTGCGGTGTATTGAAGTTATGCTGTGAAGTGATTTATGTGCAATAATGCTGTTGACTTCAAAGCAAGCACGCTTGAATTTATAGATAATTAGAGATGACAAGAGTCATACAGAATGCTGCTTCTAAAGATTATTTTAATAAAAATTTTAGATACGATGCCCTGAGCATCAAGCAATTGATAAATTGTCTGTCATCTTACTAAAATAAAGAATAAGGTGCTGTACCAAGTGTATACGCTCTTATTAATTTAAAGAATAAGGTACTGTACTATAAGGTGCAAAGTAAGAAAGCTGGGAAGAATAAACCAGGAAGTTATGAAAGGTGTATGTGAAAATTGCAGATGATTAAACATGCTATGGTGACTTAATAGCACAACTGAGAAGCCTGACATCTGAAAAAAGAAATGATGGGTTACATGTAGTTCCTCAACAAGCTACTAGAAATAGAAATGAAGGACACTGATAATGCAAAAAACAGAAATTTGGAAAAAACAGCCTTTGTTCTAGTGGACTCCAGCACCTACGAAATTTCCAAATTTGTCGAGTTTGAGGATGTTAATCTACATATAAACTTTCACAGTTACTGTGTAAACAATTTTTTTTTATAAAATGAGTCTGGCCTCAGCAGCCAGAGATAGTGGACATGGGTGTGTTAGTTGTCTTTGCATGAGAATGTATGTGGGTATGTTGTCTAATTCGGAAGAAGGCCTTTTGCCCACAGCTTACTCGTTCGATAGTCTTTGTTGTGCTGGTCTGTGACAACACCTCTGGTGAATAGGAATCTATACTTTTTATAATACTGTCATTTTTTGTAAAATAAAATACAAATTATGTATTGAAGGTTAACCTTCACATAACAACCTCCATTAAGTATTTCTCAGTTTCAGGAATAATCACTGAAATGCTTAGTTTTGACATATGAAATAAATATGTTCAACCTGGTATATCAGTCACCAGTTAGTAGCTAACGAAATGTTATTGCCAACCTTATCACTGCAGATTTCCAAGCAGCAAATCAAAAATCTCGCAGTGATCTTCTCCTGAAATTTGCAAATAAGACTTTGTTGTAACTTTTTATTTCTCACATCTCTGTTATTTAGACACTTCTTTATATACATCACTTTTCAATTTTTTCTATCACCTTTTCTTTACAATAAATGCAACACAAGCTGTGTACACGAAAACATCCATGCGTACATGTATTTTCTACAAATGTTTGTGCATGCCCTCTTATTCCTGTGTGTTTGCCACTGCAAACAAGGAATGAGGTATCAAGTGAATATACCTTAATATTAATCTGGTGGCTACATTTTATTCAATTATTTCAACTAGCTGTACAATTACAGTCATTTTAGGTAATGAGCCATAAGCGATAAATGGCTGGAAGAGACCAACACAAGGGTCCTAGCACAGCCTTCCTCTGCAGGCGAACAAAGCTAAGAAGCTAGTAAATGATAGGAACTGCTGAATTGTGGAACAATTAGCATGTTTACTTAGCCCCTTTTACTTATCTACACATATATAAAAGAAAAAACTGGTGGCAACAGAACCTCCAATGTAGGCCAATGTAGGCCTGTGCTGTGATAGTGTGACACACAACAACAAAGGGTGCAAGCCCCCTCTATGAAAAACACGACCACACCGTTAACACCACTGTTTCCGAATTTTACTGTTGGCACTACACACGCTGGCAGATGACATTCACCGGGCATTTGCCATACCTACACCCTGTCATTGGATCACCACATTGTGTACCATGATTCATCACTCTACTCAACATTTTTCCACTGTTCAATCATCCAATGTTTACACTCCTTACACCAAGCGAAGTGCCGTTTGGCATTTACCAGCGTAATGTGTGGCTTATGAGCAACCGCTTAACCATGAAATCCAACTTTTCTGACCTCCCTCCTAACTGTCATAGTACTTGCAGTGGATCCTGATGCAGTTCGGAATTCCTGTGTGATGGTATGGATAGATATATGCCTATTACACATTACAACCCTCTTCAATTGTTGGCAGTCTGTCAGTCAACAGACAAGGTCGGCCTGTAAGCTTTTGTGCTGTATGTGTCCCTTCATGTTTCCACTTCACTATCACATCGGAAACAGTGGACCTAGGGATATTTAGGAGTATGGAAATTTCGTGTACAGATGCATGACAAGTGACACCCAATCACCTGAACACGTTCGAAGTCCATGAGTTCCGCGGAGCACCGCATACTGTTCTCTCACAATGTCTGACTACTGAGCACAATGCACCTATTATGAAAAACGTATGGTTCTAGGGGTGTCCGGGCCCTTTATATCACATAGTGTAGGTACACCACAGATGTATATTAGTAAGGGGAAATCTCAAATGACTAGCCTGCCTTTTTCTAAAAGTTCTTTGTTCCTAAGTGTGAGAAGCGAGGAGGTGTGGATATCAGTGCTTGAATAAAGCCTCTAATATACAGGCAAATGAAATATCACTTTGGAGCCATCAAGTAGGTTTTATATTGAACCGTCATTACGTATAATGTTGGTCACATTCTACAGCTACTCAACAGCCAGCTTTTGCCAGAGATGACACAAACATCAAGCTGTTGCTTTATCTGGTTAATGGTCAACTGTACAAAGGAAGCATCTTATGTTGAGTCATACCTACTGGATGTAGCTTCATGCTGCTGTTGGCAGAACTGAGTAGCAGTGGCTACGGAGGTGTGAGACTGTAAGTTAACAAGGCAACTGTGACCAAGTATCTTTATAACAAGTGCTAAACAGTGGGAGTGTTGACAGAATGTTACCATACGAAGTTAAATGACATTGTTTTGTAAAGCCAAGCTCTCTTGCATGTGGGATAATGATCTTAATAATTACTTATATGCATCGTGCTTCTGTTATTACACATTTTCATTTTGTAACTTGTGAATGAATCCCATTCCTCTATTTGTTTAGTCCTTTGATTCACATTTCACAGTTCTATATGTTAATTCTGAAGCTACATAATATATTCTGGGTAAAGCAAATGCATTCCACTAAATGAACAAAACCAGCTTACTGTCAAGGTTTCTATGATGTGCAATGAACAGTACAATGACTAAGCATCATAGATTACTGTTTATGTTAATTAATCCTCAGAGGATACACTATGGTGAAGCTAATTACAGTGAAGACAGTTTTGTTAGTTATGTGTATTCAAGTCACAGAATTTCATGTTCAAAGTTTAAACTTTGGTGAAACATTCCAGTTAACTTCAATTTACTATAATCACTATTATAAAATTTAGGCACTAGTAAATTCACTTCACCCTTTTATGGTGTTCACTCCTATTCCCAGCCATCTTGTCAGAGAGCAGGTTATAGTGAAGCTAACAATTTGTCTATTCCCCTCTATTGTTTTTTGATACAAAACCTATAGGTGTAATACCATAAATGCATTGTTTTCTCATAAGATACAATTTGCAGAATTATATTATAAGCAGCTACTAGACTATCATTTCAGTCCAATGCCTCATGGTCAATTCAAGGTCATTGCTAATTAGGAGCAGCTGAAACGAGAGAAAAGAATTGGTAACGTCGGTCTCCCCACCCCCTTTCACATGGATGCATGCATGCGATGCTTTAAATTTAAATAAAACTGTAAAATAGTTACTGAAGATTAGTAAGAACTTCAATATCTATCAGGTTGAGCGTAGATGCTGTTATAAATCACATACCCAACTACAGATGATTTAAGCTTTTCCATATAGTTTACTGTCCATTTAATCATTCACTGAACTGTTGACTGACTGGTGGTAGACACAAGTTATTATGTTGAATTAATAAAGTTAGTTGCGCCCCCAACAGTGGATATCACACTACAAATTTAATAATTTAACAGATTAACTGGAAAGTACCAAATTGTGTTCACAGCTATCACTGAAATACCATCACCAAACAATGGCAGAACATTTAAGTTCCACAACTGTATCTGAGACACTGTGCAAAATTAATTGGAGTACAAACAGTGCTAGAATACTTCTAAAGGCCCATACAATGTGAATATTTTTCCCACGTGGAATGTTTCCCTCTATTATATATATATATATATATATATATATATATATATATATATATATATATATATATATAATAGAGGGAAACATTCCACGTGGGAAAAATATATTTAAAAAGAAAGGTGATGAGACTTACCCAACAAAAGCGCTGGCAGGTCGATAGACACACAAATAAACACAAACATACACACAAAACTCTAGCTTTCGCAACCAACGGTTGCCTCGTCAGGAAAGAGGGAAGGAGAAGGAAAGACAAAAGGATTGGGTTTTAAGGGAGAGGGTAAGGAGTCATTCCAATCCCGGGAGCGGAAAGACTTACCTTAGGGGGAAAAAAGGACAGGTTTACACTCGCACACACACACATATCCATCCACACATACACAGACACAAGCAGACATTTGTCTTATATATATATATATATATATATATATATATATATATATATATATATATATATATATATATATATATATATATAAAAACTGCATTCTCTGGCTGCTGAGGCCACACTGGTGTGTCTGGGCACTGCTGGCCAGTGGCTCTCTTCCACTGGGGCAGCGTGTCCCCATATGGGTTTTTCGGGTGGGCCAGTCATGATGTCAGTGTGTGGTAGCTGTTAAAACTTTCAGGTTGCATTGCACTTATCTATGCATGTGCTGCATGACCTGTGCTGAGCACAGGGAAGCATGAGGTATCAAATGAAGGGTATTTTAATTATGAATCCAATGGTATAAATATATGATCAGGAAATGATATACAACTAGAGATACAAATAGATTTAAATATAGCTAACACACTAAGTAATTTATAAATTTCAAAGTATTTATCCCAGGAAGAGATCGAGCACTCGGTTTGTAGATCTGAATAACACAACTGTGAGAAGCACATAAATTGAAATCGGCAATCTTATTAACGAAGACAGATACACTGAAAGTGAGGCAGTATGTGCTGGCAGCAAGTCCTGTTCTGTATACATGCCATTTAGATGTCAAGATTTATTATTTTTATTGTCCGTTTTTATTATTTTATGAAAAATGTGCACAGTTTTGTCCATAATATAAATTTCATTAAAGATTCATACATTCTAATAACAGCAATGGGAAGAAGAGACGGAATATTATAAACTTGCTGTACTATTCATAATTTTACCGTAAGTAGTAAAGGGACCATGAGAATAAACAAGAACAAATTGTAAATATTTAAACTTTGATTTGAGGGCAAACTGTGGCACCTGGTTATTATTATTATTATTATTATTATTATGTTTACAGTGTTAAATTTCAGTGCACAGCAAATAGTGTGAACAGAATTTTTTTTTTATCAAAACTTGTGTCTAGAAAGTTGTGTAAAAGGATGGTGATCACATCAGGCTCTTATGTGATGTCGATGGGCGCAATTTTTGCGTTCGGGTGTTGGTGAGTGTTGGAGAAGGGTGGCAGTTTTCTGGAGGGAGTGACAGTCTGTAAGGTCACTGCCCAAGTTTGTTTCAGTCTTTTGTCAGCAATCAGGCAGTTTTCAGTTGGTACTTTGGTACAGAGTTGGGAAGAGTTAGTTGTATGAGCAATGGTCCAGTTGCTCTTGCTAGGGGTTTAAAATATTTTCACATTGTGTGGGCCTTTAGAAGTATTCTAGCACTGTTTGTACTCCAATTAATTTTGCACAGTGTCTCAGATACAGTTGTGGAACTTAAATGTTCAGTGAATGATTTCCCCCTAAGGTAAGTCTTTCCGCTCCCGGGATTGGAATGACTCCTTACCCTCTCCCTGAAAACCCATATCCTTTTGTCTTTCCTTCTCCTTCCCTCTTTCCTGACGAGGCAACCGTTGGTTGCGAAAGCTAGAATTTTGTGTGTATGTTTGTGTGTATCGACCTGCCAGCGCTTTTGTTTGGTAAGTCTCACATCTTTCTTTATATATATATATATATATATATATATATATATATAAGGAAACATTCCACGTAGGAAAAATATACCTAAAAACAAAGATGATGTGACTTACCAAATGAAAGTGCTGGCAGGTTGACAGACACACAAACGAACACAAACATACACATAAAATTCAAGCTTTCGCAACAAACTGTTGCCTTATCAGGAAAGAGGGAAGGAGAGGGAAAGACGAAAGGATGTGGGTTTTAAGGGAGAGGGTAAGAAGTCATTCCAGTCCCGGGAGCGGTAAGACTTACCTTAGGGGGAAAAAAGGATGGGTATACACTCGCACACACAGACATATCCATCCAAACATATACAGACACAAGCAGACATATACAGAGGTAAAGAGTTTGAACTCACCTGTCATTCAACAACATCTTTGCCTCTGCACTTCCGCCTGACTGACATCTCTGCCCAAACTCTTTGCCTCTGTGTGTGTGTGTGTGTGTGTGTGTGTGTGTGTGTGTGTGTGTGTGTGTGTGTGCGCGCGCGCGTATACCCATCCTTTTTTCCCCCCTAAGGTAAGTCTTTCCGCTCCCGGGATTGGAATGACTCCTTACCCTCTCCCTTAAAACCCAAATCCTTTCGTCTCTCCCTCTCCTTCCCTCTTTCCTGACGAGGCAACCGTTGGTTGCGAAAGCTACAATTTTGTGTGTATGTTTGTGTGTCTATCGACCTGCCACCGCTTTTGTTTATATAAACAAAGATGATGTGACATACCAAATGAAAGCGCTGGCACGTCGATAGACACACAAACAAACACAAACATACACACAAAATTCTAGATTTCGCAACCAATGGTTGCCTCATCAGGAAAGAGGGGAGGAGGGGGAAAGACGAAAGGATTTGGGTTTTAAGGGAGAGGGTAAGGAGTCATTCCAATCCCGGGAGCTGAAAGACTTACCTTAGGGGGAAAAAAGGACAGGTATACTCTCTCGCGCGCGCGCGCGCGCACACATCCATCCGCATATACACAAACACAAGCAGACATTTGTAAAGGCCTTTACAAATGTCTGCTTGTGTCTGTGTATATGTGTGTGTGTGTGTGTGTGTGTGTGTGTGTGTGTGTGTGTGTGTGCGCGCGCGCGCGAGCGAGCGAGCTAGCGAGAGTGTATACCTGTCCTTTTTTCCCCCTAAGGTAAGTCTTTCCGCTCCCGGGATTGGAATGACTCCTTACCCTCTCCCTCAAAACCCACATCCTTTCATCTTTCCCTCTCCTTCCCTCTTTCCTGACAAAGCAACCGGGGGTTGCGAAAGCTAGAAATTTTTGTGTGTGTGTGTGTGTGTGTGTGTGTGTTTTTGGTGCCTATCTACCAGCACTTTCCCCGTTTGGTAAGTCATGGAATCTTTGTTTTTAATATATATATAACCTGCAACTCCATAAAAAAAAGATCCACTTACTCGAAGTAGCAGCTCTTGCTGTACTTTCAGATGATTCTATCTACACAAATCTTTGAATCAAAGTGTCATTTCACCACCACATATGACACATTTTCAAGTCTCTTAATTTAATCCATGAAACATGAACCAATGGACGACATAGCCGTGCACAACAAAATCACTTGAATCAGTCCACTTTATTGCACTCGCTGCCATAATTACAAAATTTCTCTTTTGAAACTCACTAATACACCAAAAAATGGCAAACGAGAATGGTTTCAATTATGGCGCTATAAATACAGTGCCTATGTTTTCGCCTCTCACTAGTTAAGTCAAAGAATCATTCCACTGGCTCCATGGAACTGACACATTACCAACCTATGAGCAGTAGATAAGCACCACCGTGACTGCCATTGGCCCCGATCTAGACTTTAGCAAACATTATCAACCACACAAGCATACTGAATACGTAATAGATTATATCTCTCACTACATGATCCTAAAACTGGAATGCATTTTTGATATACAGTGAAACCAAATCACCGAGATAAAATGAGCTGAGAGTACTTTGAAATCTATTGTTTCCCCACACCTGTGTCAGAATAAAAGGAATAACAACACCCTATCTATGTCTTTCATGCAAAATAACTGCACAATGCACATTTTAAGTATTATTAGATTTGTTACCAGATTTGGTATTCCTTGTCATCCCACGACTCTGGATCTTGGGACAGCCTTCTTCAACGAGGACACACTTTTTGTATAACATGTATGAGCTCACTGAAAGACATGTGACAAGATATTTATCAAAATCTCATCAGGCATGTCACCAATGGTCACGCACCAGGAGTCTGTACTGTGTGCCGTGCCGTCAGCTGCATCAGAAATTGCAATTTCCAACTGCTGCAAATTCGAATTAGTAGCAGTCACATCTGACAGGGAATGCACACTGTTGGTATTTTGTGAAGCAGAAGTGACAGATAGAAGAGCTTCAGGCTCCGACACCCAGCAATGTCTTCACCAGGCACGGGGCATCCACCACTGTGCTCGGGTTCTGAAGCTGTCGCATTGCTGTGTATGTCTTCATAACTCTGGCAGTCTGAAGGGTCCGGGAATGGAATTGTCGTGTGGACCTCCATCAGAGATACGTGCAGGCACTGAAACAGGCAAAGAAAAATGCATATCCAAATCTGTATAATAAACCTAGAGTAAGATTAGCAAATGATCAAATTCGCATGGCTAGAAGCTGCCTTTCAAATAATTTTTTTATACGTGAAAATACAGCCCAGTCACACTAATGTGACCACCGGCCGATAGCCTGAACAACCACCTTTTGCAATGTGCGTCATTGCGAGATGTGCAGGAAGAGAGTCGGTGAAATTCTGGAAGGTACTGACAGGAATGTGGAGCCGTGACAACTCCAATGCCTCGGCCAGCTGCACTAGGTTTCTCGGTTGAGTATCCACGGCGCAAACAGCCCAATAGTGGTGGTCCCACAGATTCTCAACCGGGTTTAAATCCAGGTGGTTTGGTTGCGAAGGGAGTACAGTAAACTCATACCGGTGCTCTTCGAACCACACACTTACACTGCCGCTAAAAACCATCATGCCTATGAAGAACAAACTGGATGTAAGAGTGGGCAAGGATAGATGCATACTTCTGTTGATCCACTGTGGCTTCCAGATTGATGAGATCACCCAGAAAATGCCATGAAAATATTGCTCAAACCATAATATTCCTTCCTCCAGTCTGGAACCTTACGACAATTATTGCAGGGTGTTTGCTTTCAGACATTTATTCTGTACACACCAATGGCCATCTGTACAATGGAATATAAAATGTGATTCATCTGATGATTCTACCTGTCACTACTCAGTGGACATCCTGGTCTACATCTACATCTACATCTATACTCCGCGAGCCACCTTACGGTGTGTGGCGGAGGGTACTTATTGTACCACTATCTGATCCCCCCTTCCCTGTTCCATTCACGAATTGTGCGTGGGAAGAACGACTGCTTGTAAGTCTCCGTATTTGCTCTAATTTCTCGGATCTTTTCGTTGTGATCATTACGCGAGATATATGTGGGCGGTAGTAATATGTTGCCCATCTCTTCCCGGAATGTGCTCTCTCGTAATTTCGATAATAAACCTCTCCGTATTGCGTAACGCCTTTCTTGAAGTGTCCGCCACTGGAGCTTGTTCAGCATCTCCGTAACGCTCACGCGCTGACTAAATGTCCCCATGACGAATCGCGCTGCTTTTCGCTGGATCATGTCTATCTCTTCTATTAATCCAACCTGGTAAGGGTCCCATACTGATGAGCAATACTCAAGAATCGGACGAACAAGCGTTTTGTAAGCTACTTCTTTCGTCGATGAGTCACATTTTCTTAGAATTCTTCCTATGAATCTCAACCTGGCGCCTGCTTTTCCCACTATTTGTTTTATGTGATCATTCCACTTCAGATCGCTCCGGATAGTAACTCCTAAGTATTTTACGGTCGTTACCGCTTCCAATGATTTACCACCTATGGCATAATCGTACTGGAATGGATTTCTGCCCCTATGTATGCTCATTATATTACATTTATCTACGTTTAGGGAAAGCTGCCAGCTGTCGCACCATGCATTAATCCTCTGCAGGTCTTCCTGGAGTACGTACGAGTCTTCTGATGTTGCTACTTTCTTGTAGACAACCGTGTCATCTGCAAATAGCCTCACGGAGCTACCGATGTTGTCAACTAAGTCATTTATGTATATTGTAAACAATAAAGGTCCTATCACGCTTCCTTGCGGTACTCCCGAAATTACCTCTACATCTGCAGATTTTGAACCGTTAAGAATGACATGTTGTGTTCTTTCTTCTAGGAAATCCTGAATCCAATTACAAACCTGGTCCGATATTCCGTAAGCTCGTATTTTTTTCACTAAACGTAAGTGCGGAACCGTATCAAATGCCTTCCTGAAGTCCAGGAATACGGCATCAATCTGCTCGCCAGTGTCTACGGCACTGTGAATTTCTTGGGCAAATAGGGCGAGCTGGGTTTCACATGATCTCTGTTTGCGGAATCCATGTTGGTTATGATGAAGGAGATTTGTATTATCTAAGAACGTCATAATACGAGAACACAAAACATGTTCCATTATTCTACAACAGATTGACGTAAGCGAAATAGGCCTATAATTATTCGCATCTGATTTATGACCCTTCTTGAAAATGGGAACGACCTGCGCTTTCTTCCAGTCGCTAGGTACTTTACGTTCTTCCAGCGATCTACGATAAATTGCTGATAGAAAGGGGGCAAGTTCTTTAGCATAATCACTGTAGAATCTTAAGGGTATCTCGTCTGGTCCGGATGCTTTTCCGCTACTAAGTGATAGCAGTTGTTTTTCAATTCCGATATCGTTTATTTCAATATTTTCCATTTTGGCGTCCGTGCGACGGCTGAAGTCAGGGACCGTGTTACGATTTTCCGCAGTGAAACAGTTTCGGAACACTGAATTCAGTATTTCTGCCTTTCTTCGGTCGTCCTCTGTTTCGGTGCCATCGTGGTCAACGAGTGACTGAATAGGGGATTTAGGTCCGCTTACCGATTTTACATATGACCAAAACTTTTTAGGGTTCTTGTTTAGATTGTTTGCCAATGTTTTAAGTTCGAATTCGTTGAATGCTTCTCTCATTGCTCTCTTTACGCTCTTTTTCACTTCGTTCAGCTTTTCCTTATCAGCTATGATTCGACTACTCTTAAACCTATGATGAAGCTTTCTTTGTTTCCGTAGTACCTTTCGTACATGATTGTTATACCATGGTGGATCTTTCCCCTCGCTTTGGACCTTAGTCGGTACGAACTTATCTAAGGCGTACTGGACGATGTTTCTGAATTTTTTCCATTTTTGTTCCACATCCTCTTCCTCAGAAATGAACGTTTGATGGTGGTCACTCAGATATTCTGTGATTTGTGCCCTATCACTCTTGTTAAGCAAATATATTTTCCTTCCTTTCTTGGCATTTCTTATTACACTTGTAGTCATTGATGCAACCACTGGCTTATGATCACTGATACCCTCTTCTACATTCACGGAGTCAAAAAGTTCCGGTCTATTTGTTGCTATGAGGTCTAAAACGTTAGCTTCACGAGTTGGTTCTCTAACTATCTGCTCGAAGTAATTCTCGGACAAGGCAGTCAGGATAATGTCACAAGAGTCTCTGTCCCTGGCTCCAGTTCTGATTGTGTGACTATCCCATTCTATACCTGGTAGATTGAAGTCTCCCCCTATTACAATAGTATGATCACGAAACTTCCTCACGACGTTCTGCAGGTTCTCTCTGAGGCGCTCAACTACTACGGTTGCTGATGCAGGTGGTCTATAGAAGCATCCGACTATCATATCTGACCCACCTTTGATACTTAGCTTAACCCAGATTATTTCACATTCGCATTCGCTAATAACTTCACTGGATATTATTGAATTCTTTACTGCTATAAATACTCCTCCACCATTGGCGTTTATCCTATCCTTGCGGTATATATTCCATTCTGTGTCTAGGATTTCGTTACTGTTCACTTCCGGTTTTAACCAACTTTCCGTTCCTAATACTATATGCGCACTATTTGCTTCAATAAGAGATACTAATTCAGGAACCTTGCCCTGGATACTCCTGCAGTTTACCAATATTACGTTAACTTTTCCTGTTTTTGGTCTCTGAGGACGGACGTTCTTTATCAACGATGATAATGTCCTCTCTGGTAAGCCGTCAGGTATTTTATCGTTTCGCCCAAGGGGAGGTCCCTCTAACCTAAAAAACCCCCGTGTGCACGCCACACGTACTCTGCTACCCTAGTAGCTGCTTCCGGTGTGTAGTGCACGCCTGACCTGTCTAGGGGGGCCCTACAGTTCTCCAGCCTTTGTCACCAATGAACAGCAGTCAAGTACGGGAGCATGAACTGAGCATTTACTGCAGAGACGTATACACAGCAACATTGGCTGAATGATCGTCGAGGAGACATCGTTGGTAGCCCCTTGGTTCATCTGGGCAGTCAGTTGTTCAACAGTCAATTAGACTGTTTACATCTCTGCAGCCATCATTCACCATGTCATCTATGGACCGTGGTGCACCACAGTTGCCTTGGTGCTGGTTTTGGATACCACCATTTTGCCACGCATGGTATACTTTAACAGCAGCAGCACGTGAACAGTTTACAAACTTAGCCATTTTGGAAATCCTAAAACCTTTGGCCCAAAAGTCAATGATCATACCCTTTTGGATGTCCAATAAATTGCTCTGTTTCCACAATATGACAATGAATGCACTGTTTCCCCTGTCCCCGTGACATGCTTTATATGTATACTCTCCACTGCTAGTGCTGCAACTTGCCATCTGTGAGTGGTTATCACATATTGATGTCAACGCAGGCGGTGGTCACATTAACGTGACTGGACCATTTATTTATTTAAGGATTATATCGTGCTGCCACAATGTGATGTCATGTGGCAGAGACAAATGCCTCTTGAGACAACCACTGGCTGATACTACATGAAACACAGAAACGTTAGCAATATAAAATTTGACGCATTAGAGAGACCTCAACAGGAATTGAGGGTTTTGGGACAGGAATGTTAATCTTATTCAGACACAATAAAAATATGAAAATATCGGACACAATGGGAAAATAGAGCTTTTGATCAGGGATGTTAGTGGAACTATGGAATGTACAATATATGCACAAAAAGATTGTTATGCCACGTTGTTGTCTTTACAAACTGCAAACCAACTGTTACTTTCCAACCTAAGCTGGACCTCTGCTACACTACGGTTCCATTTCTAACTGCTGCAACTTCATCCAAAAGAATATTCCTCCCCCCCCCCCCCGCATGGATCACCACCGCCACTTATATAAACATACTAAAACAAACTGATGTAAGTGACCATCGAAAGAAATGAATTGCATACAGTTTGCAGGGCAATTTCTGTAATGTTTGGAAGGTAAGAAATGGTACTTGTGGATGAAAAGCTGTGAGGGTGGCTAGCGAGTCATGCTTGGATAGCCCAGTCATACAGAAATTGCTCGCAATACTGCACTTCAAAATACATACCAATAGCTTGGGTTCTTCATTAGGCCTAAAATTCATTCATTGCTCAACAAGCAGCTTTGAGTGCAAGCAGACAATTTATTCCCTTCCCCCTTTCCTTATATTATATTCACAGGTCAGTTTAAAGAACATTGTTCAACTACTTATTAATGATGATCATTCTAATTCATGTACATAACTTTGTTCAAACAACACTGCAGTGTAAATCCTGTTCTCTACTTGCTTTATGTGATCTGCAACAGATAGAACAGTGGAGCATTTGTAATCTCAACTTTGGCATTGTCCGATGCAGTTCCCAACAGTCAGTCTTTCCTTCTCATCCCATATGGTAAGTCTCCCCTGACTCAAGGTTCTGACTGACTTTCCCCAAAATCTACCTCTTTTCCTAGACCTCTCTAGTCCCTTACCTTCAACCTTCTTCCTTCCCCTTCAACCCTTCTACCTGAAGAAAGAGCCACTGAAAGCTTGCCAATTACAAACATCTTTTATGTCTGTGTTCTGCCGCTGCTTGGTGAATAGATTTTATCCATCCAATTAAATAATTTTGTCAATAATTGATTATTTACACCACCAGTTGTTTGATTTGCAATGTACTGCGCATTGTGGAAGTATATAAACAAGGAAGTGTTACTTGTGCAACTTGCACTATGGTCTTTGTTTAGTTATTGTATGCACTATGGCCTTTGTTTAGTTATTGTAGCATTTTGCTCTGTTGATATTACTGATCAATAACCACTGTTTCATGATGCCAAAACAAGAGTGTAATTTCAACAGCAGTATAATGGCAATGAAGAAACTTTAGAATGTACATTGTGCAAATCAAACTTTGTAATTGGACATGGAGGAAGGTCTGACATTGTGAATCACATTAAGACAAGGAAATACTGCACGAATGCTCAAACGAAATGCATTTATTGATAAAGTACATAAAAGTGAAAAGTACAGTGACAGAGTTAGTTACTGAATTTCATGTTCCGAGGATCATTTTGCACCATAGATTGTAATGATGTGGAATGAGTCATTTCACATTCACATCACAAAGTAATTTGTATATATGGTTTCATACTGAACATATTTAAGTTTTTTTCTCACAAAAATAAAAAATACTCAGATGTTGTGAGTTAGGAACAGAAATTCTTTTACGGAACAGGCGTTGTAGAGGAGAAAATTTCTCAGTCCCTCCCCAAGATTTGCAATGATTCTAAGTCACAAATGTGGCTGAACTAAGTTGTTTTAGGAATTCCAATGTCTGCCTTTTCCAATTTAAATTATCATCAATGAGGACAACTAAGAATTTTGAAGTTTCCACTATATTTATAATTTCCTTACCATGTGTTACACTTACCATTGGTGCAGTAACTCAGTAGATGAGTGTGTTGTGTCTTTTTATAATAGAGGGTGATAACATTCACAGAAAACCAGTCAATGATACTTTAAGAACTTTTTTTTACCATTTATTCTGTTTCTGTATATATGTTTGGACTGATTACAATACTAGTGTCACCTACAAAAAGAACTAATCCCGCTTGTTGTGTATTAGACAGAAGATTGTTTACAAATATGAGGAACAATAATGGACATCAGACTGAGACTTCGGAAACCCCTCACACGATTTCTTCCCAGCCAGAATTATCTCTGCAGGCTACATTTTTTGAATTACTAACTATAACTTTCTGCATGCTTTTGATTAGATATTTCTTATCCATTGGTTGGCTGCACCATCTTCCCAATGAAAACTACAATTTATCTAGGTGAATACCGTGATTCACACAGTCAAATGCCATAGATAGGCTGCAGAAAATACTGACAATATTTTATTATTTAAAGCTTGTAAAATCTGGTGAGAACACGTAAATTTCATTCACAGTACAGTAACCCTTCAGAAATCCAAACTGTGGTTTGCTAATGATAATACTGTTGCCAAGGTGAGAGACTGTTCTAGAATACGTCACCACCTCAAAAATTTTGGAAAATGTCAGCAATGAAACAGGTCGGTAGTTATTGACGTGTCTCTTATCACCTCTGTTTAAAGAGCAGTTTAACAATGGCATGTTTCAGTTTCTCTGGAAAATTGCCTTGAGTGAGTGATGCATTACAAATTTCAGATAGGACCAGGCTTACTGTGTGGGAACAAATCTTTAGTCCTCTATTGGAAACACCATCAAAACCAGATGCGCTTTTGTTTTTAAGGGAATGTATAATGTTTTTAATATCAGAAGGAGAATTTGGTGATACATTCATATGATTGAATTTTATGAGAGTTACTTTTTCAACATACTGCTGCGAATTTTCTCTGCACAGTAACTGTAAAAAAGTCTTCTGGGATCTACTGAGTGTATGATGCAAAGTTAAACTATGTCCATTAAATTTTGTCAATACAATTTGTGTCCCTTTTTCCCTAAACCATGCCATGTCTTTTTCTAAACTTTTCAAAATGTCAGGTTTAAAAAAAAAATAAAAATGGAAAGGACACCCTAGCTTAGTCATTGCATGAACTCAGCTGGTCTTAAAAATGTGCAATAACGATATTCAATTTTAGTTTCCACTTATATCTCTACTTTATGCAAAACAATGTTCTCTCCCCCTTTTCCTCTGCTGATACTTTTGTTGATATGTCATCATCTGTGAATCTCTATGGTTTCTGAAGACACACTCTCTAAAACATGGTTTTCACAGGACGGCACCTGCTGTCATACACCTCACAATGTGACAACTTAGCAGTTTTTTCTTTTTTGTTATTGTGTATGGTTTGACAAGTAAATTTAGTCACCATTCATTCAAAACTTTTGCCACTTCTCTGTTGTCTTTGATCACAGACTTTCATTAAGAAAACAAATTTAGTAAAACATGGCACCAAACTTGTTGAGAGATGATGTGCACACATGCAGCGATAACACAGTAACACATATTCGGGGAGGGGGGGGGGGGGATTGGTTTGTTGAAGGTAAAGGATTTAAATAATAATAATAATAATAATAATAAATAATGATACCCCCCCAAACACACACACTCTTTCATCTGTTTTGACCCCTTTCAGCTTTGCCACAAGCCAGTACCTCGTCTCCTAACAGCACCTGCAGAGTGAAAATCTCATTCTGGAAACATCGCCCAGGCTGTGGCTAAACCTTCTCAGAGGGACAATGATATGGAAGGGCCCTCAGCGGAGGTACAGAGCCAGTCTTTCTGTCATTGACAGACAGCGTCAACATTTTTACTGCAAAGCATGTGACAACTCTCTCCAACTGATCGTCACCCAATACTAACATCAAACAATAGCTTTCCAGTACACTTAATATTCATTTGTCTTCCAAATATTACATAAAAGGGGGTAAACTTTCTATCATCACACTGCAGAGCATATACAGTACTCTTCATAATTTTAACAATTCTTGCCTTGTCCGAAATATTCACACTTTACGACAAATGTTAAATTCAAACATTCATTCAGAAACGGGGCCATCGCATCACAAATTCTTAGGTCCAACACACTTTTAGTGGCAAATTTCTTGCACATTGTGCTAGGGCAATGGCCTTTAATATAATAGCTATCAAAAAGCTGCCAAAAAATCAATTGTTCCAAGTGCTACAACACATTTCATAACAAGATCTTTTACCCATGGGACAAGTTGACAAATCTCTTTTGTTTGAAGCTCTTCTAAGAGCTGTTAGAATAAATCAAATTCTCCTGCTGACAACAAACCAAGGCAGTTTGAAAATACACCAAGAATCCAAGACTTTTTTTACTGGTATTTTCAAGGGACCAAGTATAATCAAACTTTGAGAAGGAATGTGAAAACTTGAAGCTCATGTGGTGTTAACACACCTTTGAAAAACCTAAATTTGTAGTAGCCTATTTCTGGCAAATCATGGTTGCCACCTGTCAGCAGTTTCTGTTTGTCTAATGCTGAGGCATATTTTTCCATGTAGAACATTGACAGCTCTTGTATGCCCATTATTATATGCTAATATTTTGCAGTTTCACTTGCTGGTCATTTTGGAAACGAAGTCAGAGTCGAGAGACTGCCATTAAAATGTTGCATCAATATATCTCCAGAACAATATCCACTACAAAAATGTGCTCCACTAATAAGTAGGAGGTGCACTCAGCCTCAGGACGTCAATTCAGGACCGAGCAGTAGCAGCTCCACAGTCCGCAAAGTCGGCAAAATGGCCAGGAGTGTGGTGTCCTGACCACATGCACCTCCATACCACATCCTCATGACAGTGCAAGGCACACCATGACACAGTGTTTGTAGGCATCTCTTGGGTCATCACGATCTGGATGTAGAGCTTGTTACTCCATAAATAAAATTAAACACCTTTTAGAACACACCACTCAAAATTTACCTAGAATCCAAATATAGAACATTTCAGCCTTTCTAACACTTGGCCACACACAGTTTTCCCAAAATGTAGCTAACATCTTAACAACTGTGATCAAGTGTGATACAAGGTTGCTGTTTGTGGCAGTTACTGCATTATAAAATATGTCTGCAACCTCAAGTGTCTGAAGAAAGCAAAAGAGTTTGGGGAAGCACAAAGAGAATTGTGTAACATAAATGACAGAAAAACAACACACCGCATCACCACCTACACCCCAACGGGTCGACAGAAGCGTCCGATCCCACGCGTCGGCTTTGACCTGTGACGTAAGGGTGTTGTGTGTGACGTCGTGACGGCGCAGAGTTTGGTTTGAGTGTGGCTGTCTCCAGTTCTGTTTTATCTTATTTTGTTTACTTTTCTGATCTGTTCTTTCTATCTCGTGAGATTTTTTTTTTTTAATTTAAAAACGCTTATTACTTATTTTAATTATCTGTTTCCTCCAATTTCTGTTTCAGTTTATTATATTTATCTTTCTGATATGTTCGTTCTATCCCGTGAGATTTTTCTTTAAAAAAGACAAAAAACACTAATCTGCTACTGAAGCATCTTTATCTTCTATGGGTTGCAGGGGTTACGACCCCTGGGGAGGTGGGTGGGTATTCATGCATGGCTGTCTTCACTTACACGTTGTAGCTACGCAAGGCGTCTAAATTTGTTTATATTTAGTTTGCCCCCCCACCCAAAACACCCCATTTCCCGCGCTTGTCCCGTTAGTGTCATTAGGCTTCTTGTGGAAAGTGTGTGTGTTTGTTTTTGTTTCCGCCATATTTGTGACGTCATGGGTCAAGGCAGACGAGCGGGATCGGACGCTTCCGTATTTCCCACCCCAACTCCTCCGTCACTCCCATGCTAAAAACAACATTCACCGTAAAACAGCTGCTTTACAGAATACCACTACAGTTTATGTCCTTTTGCAGCATCAAACACAGAATGAAATTATTGTCTAAACGCTATTGCAGCACACTTGCTCCACTGTCTCATAATCTAGACCTACTCCTCACAAACATCTCAAAAGAAAACATCATAGTTCATTTGTACTTACTCGCAAAACACTTATAAAAAATTTGCTTTCACAGAAACTGGTAACGTTTTCTGATTTAAATTGAATTCACAGTGTAACTTTTGGTACATGTGTCACACCTGTTCACTTTCTTTGTCATTTGGCAAAGACGCCTCGAAATAGGCTCCATTGTCTATTTGAGAAACTCTCACGAGGCAAATATGTACAAAATTTACTGAGAGGAATTTTTACATAGAAAGTACGGGTTAAAATCAATTGTGATTTACTACTTAACATTGCCAGAGACGAAGGGTGTCAAATGGCAGGCAGGAACGGCACCAGCATCACACACTGTACAGTAGGCTACAGATGGGCTACTATGACAGCATTTTCGGTTGAATTACTGCGCTTTTAGAACAGTGTTTTAACATCTCCACATAGACCCGAAGATTAACTTATACGTTACTTTAATTCGTAAACAGCGTCCTCTCAAACTCCTGAACTGATCGATAAAAATGTGTTACATATGAAATCAAATAATTATGCAATTACGATACTAGTAACTCACATCCGGTTACATCCACCTCACTGCTACTACTACGGTGTTTTCTCTTATGTTCTTCCGGTACTCCTCACTAATCACAGCTGCGCAACTTTCGGCATACTGACATCACTCCCATCGAGGTCTTCCCGATAAATACACGTTTCCGTGAACTCGACTGACCGATCTGCATTTTGCCCTACAATTCAATGAAGAAAGCTGAAGATCATAACCACAGTGGCAAATCACTCCCACTACGGTCTTCTAGCAATATATGGGACGTATTTTTACGCAGCGAAATAAACACTCGTTCTAGTAACATGACGATTGGTCTTAACACACGAACGACCAACGATAAACTTACACAACTCTAAGTCACTACACCAACAGCGGCAAAGCTTTGTTTGTGCCCTAATGCGCCAGCGATACGATCACGCTAAACTCACATGGCAAAGAATGTCAATGTGTTGTCACAGACTCGTGATATTAGGTTATAGGCAACAAGCATCAAAAGAGCCAAGTGCTTACTATAGCGAGACATTCCCGTAATCTGCACGAACCACACATCGAACAACTTAAATCGCGGAACTCATCCTGACATCGCACAGTGACAAAACACCTGAGTACCGTACTAGAAGAGTCAACATAAACGAACGCAAAAGCAATGTACCGTACGGTAAAAATGCACTTGACGGCTGAATAATTTAGTTGATATATCTATAGTTGACAAGTGTTACAGAATGTGTTCAAGAAGAAAGAAAAGCCACATGTTGTTTCAAATTTTGGTATTCTTTGTTTGGTGACATTCTGCATGTCATATAGTTTGCAGTAAAAGATTTTGGTGGGCATTCGAAATTATTTGTAAGTTTTTCTACTTTTAAGTTATGTGCATGATACGCATTTCTGTAGCTAACACATAACACAAATTACTAAGGAATTTCTTCCAGGAGTGCTAGTCCTATAAGGTATGCATGAGAACTTTTGAAGGCAGGATGTGAGTTACTGGTGGAAAGCTATGAGGAAGAGTGACGAGTCGTGCTTGGATAGTCCTGTCGGTAGAGCATCTACCCGCAAAAAAGCAAAGGTCCAAGTTTCGATTCCCGGTTCGGCACAGTGTTTTAATGTGTCAGGAAGTTTCATCTCTTTTCCTATTCTTCCACCTCTAAGAAGTGTGGAAAATTTAACGGACATCTATCAAGTTAAGAAATGTGAGTTTGTATCCTGATGAGTTGTATGCGGAATTTCCTGTAATGGAGCTTTGTCCTTTGTTGCACAATGATTGTGGCTGACTGTCACGAAATCTAGTGGAGAAGATGGGGACTTTTTCGTGGTCTTCTGACTGGTTTGAAGCAGCTTGTCGTGAATACCTCTCCCGAGCCAACCTCTTAGTCACAGAGCAGCATCTGCACCCATAGTCCTTCGTTATTTGTTGGATGTATTACA
This sequence comes from Schistocerca cancellata, assembly GCF_023864275.1. Lineage (NCBI taxonomy): Eukaryota > Metazoa > Arthropoda > Insecta > Orthoptera > Acrididae > Schistocerca > Schistocerca cancellata. The sequence goes on along the minus strand of NC_064637.1, from coordinate 127,478,695 downwards.
ATCTCTGTCTTCGCTACAGTTTTTACCCTCTGTAGCTTCTTCTAGTACCATGGAAATATTCCCTGACCCCTCATTAAACACATGACCTATCATCCCGTCCCATCTTCTCGTCAGTGTTTTCCAAAAGTTCGCCAATTCTGCGGAGAACACCCTCATTACTAGTCTTAACAGTCCAGTTAGGTTTCCACATTCTGTAGCACCACATAGTTGTCACTACTACATGCACAAACAAAGTTGACACTCGGTGCTGTGGCTGATGGAAGCGAGTGTAACGGCATTTCCCAATTACAGTCACACCCATAAGCCACCGGGCCGAGTGTCAATTTTGTTTGTGCGAAACAAGGAGACATTGATTAACATTGCGAAAACTTGTAATCTGCATGGCCTAAAATAACACACACATACGAGACAGCTCTAGTCCAAATTTTTGCAAATAAAAATAAACTTGACCCAACACTAGAAGTATACAGTTCAGGATTCAGCAACCACCAAATTGTAATTCTAAAGGTCGATGTTAGCAAAGATAGCTCAAACCCAGTGCCACCTAAAACTTTACGAAGGTTTTTCACTCAAGATAAGTTGAGCAAGCTAAATGCCCTACTTTGTAAAGAAAAGTGGACAGAGATGTATGCACCAATGATGTCAACATGAAATTCAACACATTTATTGACAAAATGATCGACCACTTTGAAGAGGCTTTTCCACAAAAACCAGTACGAATAAATAATCTCTGGATTACACCAGCTATAAAAATCTCTTGCAAACATAATTGAATACTCCACATGTTATGTAAACAAAGTAGTGACTCCCCCCAACTAACAGACTACTATAAAAACTAGACATGTATCCTAACAAGTGTGATAAGACAGGCATAAAGGATAAAAAAATGATGTGTACATTGACGAATCCAGCAATAAAGTAAAAGCAATGTGGAATATCATAAAAAGGGAAAGAGGGGAAATGAAAGCTACACACACGAATATAGAAATCAAAAATCAACAATGAATCTATATCTAATCCCGAAGTTGTGGTGAACTCTTTCAACAATTTCTTTGGTCAAAAATAATTCTAACATAAACTACCAACCAGCAAACCAAAAATATCACGCATGTGCAGAGTCAATTTTCGTTACCAAAGTCAGTGAAAATGATGTTGCAAAAGCCCTCAGAGAGTTAAAAAATTCATATTCAGCTGGAATTGATGGTATCCCAGCAGCTGCAATCAAAAATTGTGTACACACAATTGCTGAACAATTAACTAACCTCTGTGACTGTTCTTTCCAGGCAGGTTCTTTCCCTGAAGCTCTGAAATTTTCTAAAGTAATTCCTGTCTTCAAAAAAGGTGATAATAAAGATATGAATAACTACAGGCCTATCTCAATCTCATCCTGCTTTTTTAAAGTTTTTGAAAAAATAATGTACAAAAAACTGATAGACTTAATTGAAGAAAAAAGATTTACTAAGTTTAGCTCAACATGGGTTCAGAAGCAACAAATCTACTGAAACTGCAGTATATGATTGCATAAATACACTATTATATCTGCTAGATAAAAAAAACCATAACATGCATATTTCTGGATCTGTCAAAGGCTTTTGACATTGTTGACCAGAAAATATTGCTGGAAAAAATAGAACACTGTGGTATCAGAGGAATTGCAAACAATTGGATTGCTTCATTCCTAACCAATCGGATGCAGGGAGTCAGCATGGAATACACTAATAGACAAACCAACTCAGTAACCGAAATGCTATCGAGTAATAAAACCGTAAAGTAAGGTGTACCACATGGCTCAGTATTGGGACCTCTACTTTTCCTCCTGTATATTAATGACTTGAGCCTGAATGTAGATGCACACAAAACAATAATATTTGATGGTGACACAACTGTGCTCCTCAAGGGGGAGAACACAGAGGCTGTGCAAGAAGCTGTGAACTTGGCCACTGAACAACTCAGCAACTGGGCTAAACTCAACAGATTAACTATCAACACCAAAAAGACAGCTTCCATGAACTTTCACACAACACAAAATGCAAATTCCTCTCAGCCACTTGTCACTGTAAATAACTAACGAATAGATACTGACACTGTTTTCAAATTCCTGGGTCTGTGGGTTCAAGATAACATGAAATGGAATACACATACAGGAAAGGTAAATACCAGAATTAGTAATGGCTGTTGTGCATTGAGTGCACTGAAATTATGTGCTAGCCTGAAAACATTAACCAGTGCATACTGCGCTTACATACAAGCCCACCTAAAATATAGTGTGATATTCTGGGGAAATTCTCCAACTGACCTGAGCACATTCAAAATCCAGAAGAGAGCAATGAGGATTATTACTTGGAGAAAACCCAGAGGCTCCTCCCAACCCATCTTCAGAAAGTTGGAAATCCTTACACTGCCTTGCCTATACATTCTCGAGACTCTAAAATTTTTCAGAAACCACGTAGTGCCAATTGACTCCAGAGTCATAAAAAGTAATGAAATACATAAACACATCACCAGGAAAAACTCAAATCTGCATGTTTTACCTTTAAACACTCAACTGTGTAAAAAGGGAGCTTTCCACATAGGCCTCCAACTGTTCAACAATCTTCCCATTAGTATTAAGTCCATCGAAGACAACATAAAATTTAGCAAAGCTGTGAGTCATATTTGTTGTGTCACTGCTTATACTTTATAAATGAATACTTAGAACAGTAATCTTGCTATTTATGTTAAATTGAAAATATTGGGCAATTGGAGTGAAGGAAACTTAACCAATCTTTGCAATATAATCCATTAGGATACTATATATTAATATATGCTAACAATGTTAACTGATATTTTCCGACTTCTGCAACACACTGTGTACCGTCAGATCACATGGAATAAATAAATAAATTAATTAATACAATTCATTTTTTCTTCAGAGATCATATTTCACAATAATATGAGACATACCATGTTGCCATGTTTTTTATTTGTCATTGATACATAAAAACAATTTTTTAATATAATTTTAACAGGTAATCAATGGGAATACACTATGACGATACCTGCTAATAGCCTGCATTAATTTATGCAAAAGTATTCTACACATAACGAAAGTAAACGAAGTTAATGTGTCTGTTTGGCCATATTGCTGAAAATACAAAAATACATTTATGTAAACCGAAAATTACTTGTTGAGATCATGTACAGTTACCCAAACTGCAAATTTGATATTTATATGTAGTGAAAACTCCTTCGAATCAGATTTGCACCAAATACACTTAATCTATATGTTTTCTTCTGTATTTTCATCATTACGCTTTTTCTTTCAGTAAATTTGTTTCCACATAAAAAGGAAGTGTTTTATTCCATTTCCAAATTTAGATTTGCGTAAGTCCTATGGACTGTGTCGCCTTATACCAACATCATGAGATGAGATGTTCCTTCAGTTTTCTTTTGAAGATAATCAGTTCCTTTATGCTTCTTATGCTAACTGGCAGGTTGTTATATGCTTGCAGTGAAATTACGGAAGACATGTGCCATAGCTAATCACTAACTTCAGTGTTCGTTTGAAGGAAGTTAGGAAACGGAATGGTGGACATATTGAGCACGTGCTGAGTTATAACAAATCTCCATGGACGGCTCTTCATTGTAGTATATGTTCCTTTCAGATTGTATTGACAATAAAGTTTATATTCAAAAACGAAATGGTAACACATTTCGTGCGCCACCCTGTAGGCTTCCTACAAATGTCATGTTCCTACTGTCACTTTCAACCTTTTGCTGCAGATATGGTAATTTCTCTAGTTCTTGTGTTGTGGTCATGAAAATCTCTGTGTAGAGGTACTGTACGACTTCCATTAAAATAAGTATTGTCTATTCCTTTGTATTTGTTGTCTCAGGATTCCTATGGTGATAGTTTTACTATGCATCTGATGGATTTCTTTTAAAGTTTTAAAATTCTCTGAAATTTTATTTCTTTATTTATTCAATCGTTCATCCATAGACAAATTTCTTTATTTGTATGTTGTCACTATACATATTGATATGCAGCATTTATAATAATATAGTGAGTAGGCTACACCTGTCACTCCTCCCCATATTGACAACACAGTACAATGTGTAAGGCCATAGTATATTTTTAGCAAGAGTTCTGCGCCCCCTGCATTGTTCATTAAGAATATACTTGTACTTATTTATGAACATATTTTGTCAGTGTGGTTTTCCCACTTCAGTATTTATCCACTTCTATTCCCAAAAACCTATTACTGTCCACTTCTAAGTCTCCACCCCCAACACACAGAATAAAGTCCTTTGAGCTGTTTTTTATGTTTGTATCAGATTTTGTACACATTGTTTTCTTCTTTATTGTTTTCTTCGTCTCAAATGTTTCACTTCTCTTATGTTCCAGTTTCCCCTCAGTCCATCATTGTCCATCATACTATGTTGTGCTCCAAATGTACATTCTCAGAAATTTCGTCCTCAAATTTAGACCTATGTTTGATACCAGTAGACTTCTCTTGGCCAGAAAATCACTCGACATCTGTGACAGTCTGCTTTTTATATCATCCTTGCTTTATCTGTCATGGATTATTTAACTTCCAAGATAGCAGTAATCCTTATCTTCACCTACTTCGAGATCACCAGTTTTCATATTAAGCTTCTTGCTATTCTCATTTCTATTATGTCTCATTACTTTCACATTTCTTCAGTTTTCTCTCAATCCATATTCTGTACTCATTAGAGTGTTCATTCCATTTAACAGGTCCTGTAATTCTCCACATGTATTGAGGATAACAATGTCATCAGCAGATCTTATAATTGTTACCTTTCATACCGTATTTTAATCCCACTGTTGAGCCTTTCCCTTATTTCTATCATTTCTTCTACAATGTGTAGACTGAAAAGTAGGGGGGAAAGATGGCATTACTTGTCTCAGTCTCTTTTTAATCTGAGCACTTCGTTTTTGTTCTTCAAGTCTTATGGTTCTCTCATGGTTCATGTACGTGTTCTACATTACCCATCTATCCCAATAAATTACTATAATTTTTTCCAACTGTTAAGCTCATTGTGTGATGGTTCTCACACTTATCTGCTTTTGCTGTATTCAGAATGCTATGGATGTTATTTTTCCAATAGTCTAATGGTATATTGCCAGTCTCATAGGGTTTACACTGTAATGAGTGTAGCTCCATGGGAACTTCTGTCCAGTTAGTGAACTGTACGATACCACCTAAATTTTGGCTAGATTTGAGTTGATTTTATTACTTAAATTGTTCATTTCTTATCTGTGGATGTTTGTAGAGTTTTCTGATTGTCATATACAGTTTTTCCACAAATATACTTTTATTATGTATGTATGGGTATGTTATCATGTATCGATTATACACCATGACTATTACTGGCTGCATTATTACCATCAATTGCTCTGAAAACAAATTTACATTTACAGTATTTCTGATATTCAGTTTTAATAAAAACATAATATTTGTTTCTATTTGTATTTTTATTTATTTTACTATCAATATGGAATTGATGTTGTCAAGTAACAGGAAGTTTATGATTTTCATATCTGCAAAATTTGTAAACTTCGTTATCATCAATTACATCTAATAATCTTCATCTAAATAAATATCTCCAGAGAATAATATCTTTATTAAAACTAATAAATACTTCTAATAACAGAGGTTACCTTTATCTCATTTTGCCGGCCGAAGTGGCCGCGCGGTTCTGGCGCTGCAGTCTGGAACTGCGAGACCACTACGGTTGCAGGTTCGAATCCTGCCTCGGGCATGGATGTGTGTGATGTCCTTAGGTTAGTTAGGTTTAACTGGTTCTAAGTTCTAGGGGACTAATGACCTCAGCAGTTGAGTCCCATAGTGCTCAGAGCCATTTTTTTATCTCATTTTGACTTACAGTAGATTCCATATTACACTGTTCTGGCACCAAGCACTTTTGAGTTAGTTTTGCCTTATTCAGAGTTATATTGGAGTTCATTAGATCATTATCAGGCTGTATTCAGAGTTGATTTAGGTCTGACTTGCATAGATCCATGTCAAGAAAAGTCTTTGGAATTGTTGATGAGTTTGGAAATATTATGTTTCGTTTTTATCTGTGATATTTTGGAAAAACTGTGAATTTTTATATGAAACGATTAATAAACAGCGATTTTTATCACAAAGTTGTGAAACTCTCTGCCTTGTCATTTCGAAGAACCCTGGACTGTAAAAGAGGGCATTAGGTCGTAATGTTCCTGTAGATGCTGAAGTCATCTTGAAAAGCTAAGTACAATTTTTGTACTAATATGGAATGTTGCCAACTGCTATTCTAAGAAATCGTCGCTTATATAATTATGAACAATACTTAGCAATGTTATTCTGACATGTCAAATTTTGGACTAATTAAGGCGGGTGCATTACAGCACCAACTTGAATACTCGTTGGTTGTCATATGCTGCAATGATTTTAGGTATTCTGATGGAGTGTTTCTATTCCTTCTGCTTTGTTTGATCTGAGGTCTTCCACTGCTCTTTTTTTAAGTCACACACTAATGCTGAATACCCTATATTTTCCATATTAGTTCCAATTCCTTCTTCTACCATTTCATCAGACAAGTCCTGCCCCTCATAGGTGGTGTACTCTTTCCACCTATCTGTTCTGTCCTATGTATTGTGTGTTTAACAGTGGAATTCCCACTGCACTCTTAATGTTGCCATCCTTATTATTAATTCCTTTAAATAGCAACATGAAATGCCATAAGTGGAGTAGGATTTGTTATGAATAGGAAGGTTGGGCAGAGAGTGAGTTACTGTGGTCATTCAGTGATAGTGTTGCTCTCAGATTCACTAGCAAACCAAGGCTGACAATAATGGTTCATATATACATTGTGATGACACAAGCAGAAGATGAAGAGACAGAAAAAATATATAAGGATACTGAATGGCCAGTTCAGTATGTAAAGGGAGATAAAAATCTGATAATCACAGGGGACTGGAACCCAGTAGGGTAAGAAATAGAAGAAAGGGTTACAGGAGAATATGGCCTTGGTAGGAGGAATTAGAGACGAGAATTACTAATTGAGTTCTGCAATAGATTTCAATTAGTAGTAGCAGATCATCATCCCAGAATCACAAGAGCTAGAACTATACTTGGAAAAAGCCAGGAGACATGGGAAGATTCCAACAGGTTTCGATTGTGGTCAGACAGAGATGCCGAAATCAGATATTACATTGTAAGGCATAACCAGTAGCAGATATAGACTCAGAACACAATTTAGTAATGCCCATCACAGTGTACACGCTGAGTTGCAATGAATTTATGTTTCACCCCATCTACTGTTAAGTGCTGTAAAACTAGTATTGTTGCGCTATAAGGCTGCGGTTTTATGCCTCCTGAGTGTTGTCATTTGTTCGTATACTCCCACTCCCCTTCCCATCAATACTTAGAACTACATGGTACAGATGTAAATTCTGCCTGTTATTCAGCACTGAATCTTAGTTTATAGGATGATTTAAAATTTAAATGTTTGTTTAAGCATAATTACTATGACATACATTGAGTGCACACTTGTTGTAGATAGGCACTTTAGATATATGCTGTCTAGACATTTACTACCTTTGTACCATTGGTAAATACTTCCTCATCACAATTATGAACAATATTTTACATTTAAAAAAATTATCTGGAGGCTAACTTTCTCTGCAGTTTCTTTCAAGAATTAATATGGTTTCGAGCTGCTGCTGTGTCATGAATTAGTTTTGCTAATGTGAGTGTTGCTCGCCTCTGTCTTTTGCTCTCTGTCACCGATCTGCTAGAGAATGTTTGTGCCTGCGTGACAGGAAAGAAAATATTAGGGATTAACTCCCCAGAAGATTTATCATATTACTCATGCACTGTTTTCACTGTTAACGGCTAGACCCTGTTTTAGTTTATAACCATGTCTCCAAAGGAGCATTTCCAGCAAGAATGTGTCGCTCGAAATTATGCGAAAATCTTTTAGTAGTTTCCACAACAAAACTCTGTCTCAAAATTTGGCAGAAAACCCAGAGATTCTGGTCATATGTAAAGTACATCAGTAAGTGCTAAGACGCAGTCAATACCTTCACTGTGTGATAATAATGGTGATGTCACTGCTGACAGTGCCACTAGAACAGAGTCAATAAACTCGATTTTCCGAAATTCTTTCACCAAAGAAGATGAAGTAAATATTCCACAATTCGAATCTAGAAGAACTGTTAACATGAATAACCTGGAAACAGCAGCTTAAATTGCTTACTAAAGGCTAGTCCTCCAGTCGAGGTTGTATACTAGTTAGGTTTCTTTCAGAGTATAGTGATGCAATAGTTCCACACTTAGTAATCGTATACAGCCGGGCCTAAAGAGTAGAAAGTCGCACAAGTACATCAATTTCCAAGAAAGAAAATAGGAGTAATCCACTCAATTACAGATCCTTATCACCTACGTCGATTTGCAGTAGGATCTTGGAACATACACTGTGTTCTAACATTATAAATTACTTCGAAGAAAAGAATTTACTGACAAACAGTCACCTCAGGTTAAAAAAATATCGTTGTTTTGAAACACAGCTAGCTCTTTATTCGCAGAAGTAATGAGTACTATCGACAGGAGACGTCAAATTGATTCTATATTTTGAGATTTCCAGAAAAATTTTGACACTGTTCCTCACAAGGGCTTACTTATCAAATTGCATCCCTACGGTGTATCGCCTCAGTTGTCTGACTGAATAAGTGATTTCCAGTCAGAAAGATCACAGTTCGCAGTAACTGATCGAAAGTTATCGAGTAAATCAGAAGTAATACCTGACGTTCTCCAAGAAAGTGTACTGCTGTTTCCGATTTAGATAAACGACATGGGAGACAATCTGAGCAGCCCTGTTAGATTGTTTGCAGATGATGCAGTCATTTACCTTCTTGGAAAGTCAGCAGATAATGGAAACCAATTGCAAAATGATTTAGACGAAGATATCTGTATGGCCCAAAATGTGGCAATTGACTCTAAATAATGAAAAATGTGAAGTCATCCAATGAGCACTAAAAGAAATCCGTTAAGTTTCGGGTACCGATGAATCACACAAATCCAAAGGTTGTAAATTCAACTAAATACTTAGCCACTACAATTACGAATAACTTAACTTTGAACGATCACATACATAATTTTGTGAGTAAAGCGAACCAAAGACAACGATTTATAGGCAGATCACTGAACATCCAACAGGTCTACTAAAGAGACTGCCTACACTATGCTTTACTGTGCTTTTCTGGAGTATTTCTGTGTGGTGTGGGATCTACATCAGATAGGACTATCCTAGGATATCGAAAAAGTTAAAAGGAAGGTCAGTTCGTTTTGTAATATCTTGAAATAGGGGAGAGAGTGCCACAGACATGTTACATGAATTGGGGTGCCCATCATTAAATCAAAGGCGTTTTCGTTGCGGCAGAATCTTCTTGTGAAATTCCAATCACCGGCTTTCTCCTCCGTTTGCGAAAATATTCTGTTGGCACCCACCTACATAGGGAGAAATGATCATCGTATTAAAATAAGATAAACAGTAGCTCACAGAGAAAGATTAAAGCGCTCGTTTTTCCCGCGCGACGTTTGAGAGTGGAACGATAGCCAAATGGCGTAAAGGTTTTTGACGAAGCCTCTGCAAGGCACTTAATTGTGAATTGCAGAGTAATCACGTATATATAGACACAGATATAGATCTTGTAGCGGTTTTGGAAGAGCAAATATGCGTGCTTATGATTAAGAATATGGATTTAGAGAAGCAGTTTGGCCAATGGCGAATCTGGAAGCTATGCTGAATGTAGATTTCCGTTGCTGTTGATGACTTCACAGCGGACGAAAGTTTCCAATAAAAGGTCAAGTAGTGAGATGCAGTTGGGTCATCCTCCAATAATTTCAGTATGAGAAAGGAGGAGGTAAAATTATATATTGAAGATGCAGTTAGTGAAACGAGTAGCAGCTGATAGTGCAGATTCTGCTGGGTCAAATAGAATATCTCGTGGCCAGAAATATGGCAGAATTAAGGGTAAAACAAGAGCCAACGTCTATCAAGCAGATGAGAATTTGCTGCATCCTCATTTGACTGATAGTTTTGCAGCAGTTAACTTAATCCTCCCCCTTTTTATCGGAAAACCATCAGAGAATGTACATGTCTTTCTATGAGACCTCGTAACATTGGTCAGATACGCTCATGGCCTGATGGCCTTCAGTTATATGTGACACTACTGGGGAATACACACACCTATGTAAATTTAGTGGAAAAGTTAAAAAATGTTCACAGTTTTAAGACGTTAATGAAATGATTACTGGAGAGGTTTTCAGATAAATGTGATGTCAATTATTATTGCAGTTGATTTTCCATCCTTAGATAGGAGAGGAATTCGAAGCACACATGAACCAAATACATACCATTTCGAGTTGAAGATACATTCTGTGCAGAGACACAGCACGAAATGCAATTTTATTACAAGAGACAGAGAGGTAAGCTGTGGATACATTTATTAATGGAATAAATCCACAAGTTGGGTGAGAAATCATTGTGTTCCCACCCTCAACCTTACAGGAGGTGGCGTGTTTAGTGGTTTTAAGAGGAAGCAATCCGTTTCACTTCCTTCTCTTCCCATGGGGGTGACCCCAGCCACATACCTGCCACCGAAATCAATACCAGGTGCTGCAAGCAATGGTGCTACACCGCAGATAAATATCAGACAACCTGCTGCCTTTACTATAAGGAAATAGGTCATTAGGAAGCCAACTGCCCCCCCCCCCCCCCCAGGGAGAATTTCAGGGTTTTGGAAATGCCAAGGGCAGGTGCACCCATCCCAACCGATCACACTGAAAACTGTAAAGCCTGTCAATTTTTGTGGAGTACAAGAGGTGGCAAATGTGATTGTGACTAGCACTATGTCAGCTGTGCGGTTCAGCTCCCTTCAACTTCCCAGGATCTGTCTGTCCTTTGTTCACTTCTGAGATCTTTTTCTGGTGGAGGCACTCACCTTGAGGCTGCAGCTCAATTTCAGCGCTTGTGGCTGCGAGGGGGGAGGGGGGGTGATCAGCAGTAAGGCAGACGGAGTGATTGAGGCAGGGCAGACTTGTGGAGTGGGTCTGGCCAAATGGAAGTGGTAGTGTGAGTTAGGATGCAACCGCTGGAATGGACAGGAGGAGGCCGCATTGTTTTTCAGAACGAGAGGCCCACAGGCATTGTGTTTGGTTGAAGGGGATCATTGTCCACCCTGCTCGTTTTTCCGCTCCTTAGTGACGTAATTTAATTTCTGTTACTTGGTGGAGTGACTGTAGTGCTGCAATCCTGGACACGAATTTTGACCCTGGTTAATAACTGTCTGATGGCTTAGCTGGTTTGCTTAACGCAAATTCCTGAAAGAATGAGCCTGGATATTGTCGCTTTGGTGGCAGTTGTTTCCTATTTATTTGATTAATCTGGGAGCCCATCTGGTGTTCTATTCTAGATATTTTCTGACATCTTGGAGGTAATGGGTTTGTGTCATTAACCTACCCATGTACTCTTGCTTTCTTCTCTGGAGTTGACCTAAGATGGGCAGCTGTTTGGTTTAACCTTGGTGGCTGTTGGCTACCACTTTAATTGTTCTGGGTCTCCGTAATTTCTCTCTTATGTTTTATTTTGATACAGCCATGTGGGGTTGCAGACCTTGGTTTCTACCTATTGCCTTTTGAGCCCCTAGTTGCTCAGTGCTTCCATATTAGCTGAGGTTTTACAAAGGCACTGTGCTATTTCCCACCGGACTTATATTCTCATCCCATGTGTGTTTGTTGAAACTACTCAACAATAAGTGGTATGGAACTGGCCGTTAACATACGTCTTAGTGTGTTCTAGTTTTGCCAGGGCAAGGGCCACGCCTTACAGAAGACGACGCTGGTCTGATGCCTGACAGGACACCTGGATCTGTGGCAACTGTGGGATGATGGCTCTGCAAAAGGCTCACCGAATCAAGAGTTACATAAAGCAATTACACATAACTGAAAGCTTGCCTTGAAAGTATATTCTGGGGGTATTTTTCAAATGGTTGTTTTTTATTAAAAGGATAAAACCTTAAAAAAAATTGCAGTTGTTTTTTCACTTACAGAAACTGTAAGAGTCTATTAGATATGATGAGATCAGTGACAGTTTAATATTTTCAAACAGTTGTACATCATTGGAAGCTTGCATTGAAAGTATGTGTTGGATGTGTCTCTAAAATGGTTGTTTTGTTAAATAGTTGATACCTTCTTTTTAAAAAACACCCTGTTGCTTTCTAACTGAGAGAAAAATATAAGTTTTGATAAACATTGTGGACTCATTGTGAGTTTAAAATCTGAAGGATGTGATACACATTTGCTAAGTTGAGAGGAAAGCAAGCTTTTTTGGGGGAGTCTCTTAAATTGTTTTCTTCTCTTGCGTGGTTAATATTTCTTTTAAGAATTGGGCAAATGTGAATCTTTTTCAGGCTCTTGAGTCAGATTGTACTTTATGCTATATGTTTTTATTTAAACTGTATTTCTTAAAATACTAGGAATGTTTCCTTATTAAAACTTGGTCTTGTTCAAATAAAGTGTATAAACTAAAGGGTGAAAGATGTGCTCCCTGAACCTTGCTTAGCTGTTCCAAGTTCCCTTGACCTTGTTTACAAAACTGTTATGACGTTTTGTCTGGCCATGACACTACGCCAAGAAGACCAGTCAGAATTTTGTGGGACACTGGTACACAGATTAGTTTACCTACCTCCGGCTGATAATGAGGTGCTGAAGCTACCACACTGTCATATTAGCGGTTTTGGGGCCGAAATAATTAAACCACTGGGAACCTGAAACTTCCTGGCAGATTAAAACTGTGTGCCAGACCGAGATTCGAATTCGGGACTTTTGCCTTTCGTGGGCCAGTGCTCTGCAAGGTTTGCAGGAGAGCTTCTGTTAAGTTTGGAAGTTTGGAGACGATGTACTGGCAGAACTAAGGCTGTGAGGATGGGGCGTGAGTCGTGCTTGGGTAGCTCAGTTGGTAGAGCACTTTCCCGCGAAAGGCAAAGGTCTCGAGTTCGAGTCACGGTCTGGCACACAGTTTTAATCTGCCAGGAAGTATCATATCAGCGCACACTCCATTGCAGAGTGAAATTATCATTCTGGCACTGGGAACCTGTTACGTTGAACTGGTGCTCAATGAGAAAAAAATTAGATAGAAAATATAAGTTTTGAGGAAGCGATGTCACGATTTGTATGTCATTTCAAAAAATGGTTTTCTGTACCAGTTCCAGGGTTTTATTGTCTACCGGTCACTAGCTGTCACATTTGGTGAAGCAGTTCACTGATTTGTTGGCAACAGCAACTTACAAAGACAATGAAATTCAGGGGAGGATACCATTCTGTGAAAATTTGGTAAACTGCATATTTTGGTATTAAGGGCAACTATCACTGTGGCAATAAATGACAGCATGGGAAAAATTCTCTGAATGACAACCAAAGGCCTAGGCCGTAATGGAACTTCGTGGCCGACCTGCTCATCCAGAATGAAGTTTTGGACTAACTTCAGATCCATACAATCCAGAATTTAAAAATTGGAGAGGTAGTGTCCCCATATGTGTGGATGATTTTAGAATGAGAGCTGCAGTATACCCTTTGGAACAGTACTGGCATGTATGCAGCAAGCAGTTAGTGAGGAGTTATACTCCATGAGAGGATGACAATTTCTGAAGAAAAATAAACAAAAGTTTTTGTCTGTTGAAGGAGTATGCACAATCATGCCACCCATGAATAGTGTTGTAGGGAACACTACCACATTTAAGGGCCATTACCAGCAACTCCATTAGTTCAACATAGGATACCAATAGGGAATGAAGCACCAGTTTGCCATAAACCATACAGAATACCGAGGTATTTGCAGCCGATTGTGCAGGATTTCATTGATCAGCAGCTTGCGGACGGCATAGTAATAGTTGCTGGGGAGCGGGCATTGTCGTCGTGCCTAAAAAATCTACTGATGGACCTAAGAAATACAGGTTCTGTTGTGACTACCGATACCTCAACAATAAGACAGTAACGGACGCATACCCCATTCCAGACATATCGGAGACTTTTTATCACTTAGGAGAGTGATGGATTTGACAAGTGGTTATCATCAGTTAGAGGTGGCTCCAGAGGATCGTCCAAAACTGCTTTATCTACTCCTGGAGGCCACTACCATTACATTAGAATGCCATTCGGCTTGAAAAACGCTCCGTCAACGTTTCAGAGGTTGCTAGGCAGTGTCTTGAGGGGTTTGAAACCACGACAGTGTATTGTCTATTTGGATGACATTATAGTGTTTTCAAGTAGTATGGAGCGCATAGACATCGGTTAAGAGAAGTCTTTATGAGATTAGGAGCAGCTCGTTTGACGTTGAGTCTGGAGAAGTGTCATTTCGCATTAGAAGAAGTGAAATATTTGGTTCATATCAGTAAGGACGGAGTGCGAACAGATCCGAGGTTGGTACAGGCTGTAAGGAATTTTCGGGTACCGAAAACAGTTAAGGAAGTGCAATCATTCATCGGAATCTACAATTTCTATCGAAAATTCGTGAAGGGTTTTGCAGATTTAGCACAGCCTTTGACGCGATTGTTACGGAAGGGTGTGAAATTTGAGTGGACAGAAGAGTGTCAGAAAGCGTTTGAGAAACTGAAAGAAGTGTTAACATCAAGTCCGGTTCTTCTGTTTCCAGATTTTGAAAAGGAGTTTATACTAGCATGCGATGCATCGAATCAAGCATTAGGGTGTGTTCTTAGTCAGGAAATTGATGGGAAAGAACATCCTGTAGCCTATGCGTTTAGGCAGTTGAATGCAGCAGAGAAGAATTACTCAACAACAGAGAGGGAGATGCTTAGCGTAATCTATGGAATCACATACACTCCTGGAAATTGAAATAAGAACACCGTGAATTCATTGTCCCAGGAAGGGGAAACTTTATTGACACATTCCTGGGGTCAGATACATCACATGATCACACTGACAGAACCACAGGCACATAGACACAGGCAACAGAGCATGCACAATGTCGGCACTAGTACAGTGTATATCCACCTTTCGCAGCAATGCAGGCTGCTATTCTCCCATGGAGACGATCGTAGAGATGCTGGATGTAGTCCTGTGGATCGGCTTGCCATGCCATTTCCACCTGGCGCCTCAGTTGGACCAGCGTTCGTGCTGGACGTGCAGACCGCGTGAGACGACGCTTCATCCAGTCCCAAACATGCTCAATGGGGGACAGATCCGGAGATCTTGCTGGCCAGGGTAGTTGACTTACACCTTCTAGAGCACGTTGGGTGGCACGGGATACATGCGGACGTGCATTGTCCTGTTGGAACAGCAAGTTCCCTTGCCGGTCTAGGAATGGTAGAACGATGGGTTCGATGACGGTTTGGATGTACCGTGCACTATTCAGTGTCCCCTCGACGATCACCAGTGGTGTACGGCCAGTGTAGGAGATCGCTCCCCACACCATGATGCCGGGTGTTGGCCCTGTGTGCCTCGGTCGTATGCAGTCCTGATTGTGGCGCTCACCTGCACGGCGCCAAACACGCATACGACCATCATTGGCACCAAGGCAGAAGCGACTCTCATCGCTGAAGACGACACGTCTCCATTCGTCCCTCCATTCACGCCTGTCGCGACACCACTGGAGGCGGGCTGCACGATGTTGGGGCGTGAGCGGAAGACGGCCTAACGGTGTGCGGGACCGTAGCCCAGCTTCATGGAGACGGTTGCGAATGGTCCTCGCCGATACCCCAGGAGCAACAGTGTCCCTAATTTGCTGGGAAGTGGCGGTGCGGTCCCCTACGGCATTGCGTAGGATCCTACGGTCTTGGCGTGCATCCGTGCGTCGCTGCGGTCCGGTCCCAGGTCGACGGGCACGTGCACCTTCCGCCGACCACTGGCGACAACATCGATGTACTGTGGAGACCTCACGCCCCACGTGTTGAGCAATTCGGCGGTACGTCCACCCGGCCTCCCGCATGCCCACTATACGCCCTCGCTCAAAGTCCGTCAACTGCACATACGGTTCACGTCCACGCTGTCGCGGCATGCTACCAGTGTTAAAGACTGCGATGGAGCTCCGTATGCCACCGCAAACTGGCTGACACTGACGGCGGCGGTGCACAAATGCTGCGCAGCTAGCGCCATTCGACGGCCAACACCGCGGTTCCTGGTGTGTCCGCTGTGCCGTGCGTGTGATCATTGCTTGTACAGCCCTCTCGCAGTGTCCAGAGCAAGTATGGTAGGTCTGACACACCGGTGTCAATGTGTTCTTTTTTCCATTTCCAGGAGTGTATTTTAAATGTTATTTATATGGGAGAAGATTTCGGGTAGTGACAAATCATGCTGCGTTGAAGTGGTTGTTGCGGTTGAAGGATACGTCCACTAGACTCGCTAGATGGGCTGTGAGGCTTAGTGAATTTGACTACGAGGTAGTGCACAAGCCTGGGAAGAAGCACGGTAATGCGGCTGCACTAAGTAGGAAGGTGGCAAAAGTAGGAGTCATAGGTTATGACCTAGCAGTATGGCAAAAATTACAGGATATGGAAAACGATTGTAAATTGTATCGGACACAGCCACAGTTTAATGTGTACGACAGTTTTCTGTGCAGGGAAACGAAGGTAGGGCCAAGAGTAGTAGTGCCAGCGAAGTTGAGGAATGAGGTTTTAAAGGAAGCACATGATCACGTGTTATCTGGTCACGGAGAGTGTAGAGCGACGAATAGGAGAGTGGCGGAGAGGTATTGGTGGAGAGGTAGGAAAGGCTATGTGGATCAGTATGTCAGAATTGTATACCATGTGCACATAGAGCAGATTTGAGTTGGAAACAGATACAGCTACAACGATTACTGGAAGCTACATGTCCATTTTCTTTTCTGGGGATTGACGTCTTAGGACCTTTTAGGCGAACACCATCAGGGAACAGATTCGTTCTCACAATAATACACCATTTTTCAAGGTATGTGGAGATGGTGCTATGCCAAATCAACAGTCAGCAATGTTCGCTCAAGCGTTAGTAAACAACTGGATTGTGAAGTTTGGTATACTGGAGACAATAATTACTGACCAAGGGACCAACTTCATATCGGATTTAATGAAGGAACTGCGTAAATCGGTGAACGTAAAGAAGTTGAGTGCGTTTCATCCACAGGCCAACGGAAGGACAGAACAGGTACACAGAACAACCGGAAAGATGCTGAGTTTTTATGTGGATTCTCATCACCATCAGTGGGACGAGTATTTGAAGCATATTGTACGCGCATATAATGCATAAGTCCATAAAAATATCTGTTTGTCTCCATATGAGATTGTGTAGGGCGAAAAATGCCGTCACCGTTTGATTTAGTGTAGCTACAGAAAGGATGGACCGGTGAATCTGCACGTCAGTTCGTGAGAACAGTTCGGGATGTTTGGAAACGGGTACAAAAGGCGAATACAAAGGCTTTGGAAAGGCAGGAAGACGCAGTAAAGCGGAAAGGAAGTTTACCGCAGTATAAAGTGGGGCAATGGGTAATGCTGTCCAGCCACTACACGCAAATAGGGAATACAAAGAAGTTCCTCACGATGTATCAAGGGCCATACCAAGTTGTTGAAACCACATCTCCCGTTAATGTTAAGCTTCAGCTGCCAAACTAGAACGACGATAGTACACAATGGGCGGTTATGGCCATTTAAGGGTTGCCCAGATGTGATTCCAGGCATGTCACAGGAAGGAAAGAGGAAGAAAGAGAGAGTGAAGAGAGGTGCTAAGTGTGGTGTCACCGCCAGACACCACACTTGCTAGGTGGTAGCTTTTAAATCGGCCGCGGTCCGCTAGTATACGACGGACCCGCGTGTCGCCACTGTCAGTGATGGCAGACCGAGCGCCGCCACACGGCAGGTCTAGAGAGACAGATCCTAGCACTCAGCCCAGTTGTACAGCCGACGTTGCTAGCAATGGTTCACTGAGAATTACGCTCTCATTTGCCGAGACGATAGTTAGCATAGCCTTCAGCTACATTTGCTACGACCTAGCAAGGCGCCATTACCAGTATAGCTATTGAGATTCTATTAATGTATCATCAAGAGCGATGTTCTACAAATGTGGATTAAAGTTAAGTATTCCAGAAGCTACGTACTTTTCTTTATAGCATTCATTACGTATCCTGTTTCAGACCTCACGCCAGCCTGCGTGAGTTTAAGCGCGTGCCTTTCGGCTCCCTCTCATTGTGTCTAGGCTGTCTTGTCTAGACACAACACTAAGCGCAGAGCAAACCAGGAAGATAGAGTACAGCATGAAGTACCGTATGCTTTGCGATCCAGAAAGTGGTAGAGTATTTGCAGTTTTTTGTAGTTTTTTGTTTTCGTGTCATGTATCATTGGGGTGCGTAGATTAAGTAGGCATTGTATTTTCGTAGATGTGTTTTCGAATATTGTGAGTCTGCTAGGAGCAGCAGTCTTTGGAAGAGGGAGGAAGGGTGATTGTGATCCCTGTCTTCAGGTCATTGAAAAGGGAAGTGTAGCGTCTGACGTATGTGGAGTGTTGTTTGGAGGAGAAATCAAACGCAGTTCTGGAGAAATAAATGCGTCGGAGTAAATTTTGCGGAAAATCTGTAATGTGTTGAACGATGTCAGAGTCGTACAATTTCCTGTTTAAAGTTTTAGTTATCGACAGTGCTGGGGCAGGAAAGTCGTGTTTGTTGCACCAGTTCATAGAATGTAAATTTAAGGACGAAAGTAGTCACACAATCGGTGATGAGTTTGGAGCAAAAATAGTGAATGTCGGAGGAAAATCTGTGAAGCTACAAATATGGGACACATGCACGGTGCAGTCATTTTTAGCCAGGGGGAAAGGACTAGACTGTCGAAGGGACATTGTGGAGCCAAAATTGAGCTTGCAACGGGTTGGGGATGCATTGGATCTTCTCCACCTACGAGAATTTGGTAGTAGTAGCAAGTTGTTTTGAGCGGGGAGTATTTGCAGAAGCGAAAAGTATAGAGCTCGAGGGGAGCGGAATTTTAATCAAAGGAACAAAAAGTAACATAATAGGACCAGCCTTCCATCTGCCAGCGTCAATTTCAGGAGTCACGCAATTGAATGTTACAAAGCCACAGCTGTACTGCCCAGAAACCACTTTAGAGTCTAGAGCCAGGTCTATTGAGATCCGTAAAATACACCCCTGGAAATTGAAATAAGAACACCGTGAATTCATTGTCCCAGGAAGGGGAAACTTTATTGACACATTCCTGGGGTCAGATACATCACATGATCACACTGACAGAACCACAGGCACATAGACACAGGCAACAGAGCATGCACAATGTCGGCACTAGTACAGTGTATATCCACCTTTCGCAGCAAGGCAGGCTGCTATTCTCCCATGGTGACGATCGTAGAGATGCTGGATGTAGTCCTGTGGAACGGCTTGCCATGCCATTTCCACCTGGCGCCTCAGTTGGACCAGCGTTCGTGCTGGACGTGCAGACCGCGTGAGACGACGCTTCATCCGGTCCCAAACATGCTCAATGGGGGACAGATCCGGAGATCTTGCTGGACAGGGTAGTTCACTTACACCTTCTAGAGCACGTTGGGTGGCACGGGATACATGCGGACGTGCATTGTCCTATTGCACATCAAGTACCCTTGCCGGTCTAGGAATGGTAGAACGATGGGTTCGATGACGGTTTGGATGTACCGTGCACTATTCAGTGTCCCCTCGACGATCACCAGTGGTGTACGGCCAGTGTAGGAGATCGCTCCCCACACCATGATGCCGGGTGTTGGCCCTGTGTGCCTCGGTCGTATGCAGTCCTGATTGTGGCGCTCACCTGCACGGCGCCAAACACGCATACGACCATCATTGGCACCAAGGCAGAAGCGACTCTCATCGCTGAAGACGACACGTCTCCATTCGTCCCTCCATTCACGCCTGTCGCGACACCACTGGAGGCGGGCTGCACGATGTTGGGGCGTGAGCGGAAGACGGCCTAACGGTGTGCGGGACCGTAGCCCAGCTTCATGGAGACGGTTGCGAATGGTCCTCGCCGATACCCCAGGAGCAACAGTGTCCCTAATTTGCTGGGAAGTGGCGGTACGGTCCCCTACGGCACTGCGTAGGATCCTACGGTCTTGGCATGCATCCGTGCGTCGCTGCGGTCCGGTCCCAGGTCGACGGGCACGTGCACCTTCCGCCGACCACTGGCGACAACATCGATGTACTGTGGAGACCTCACGCCCCACGTGTTGAGCAATTCGGCGGTACGTCCACCCGGCCTCCCGCATGCCCACTATACGCCCTCGCGCAAAGTCCGTCAACTGCACATACGGTTCACGTCCACGCTGTCGCGGCATGCTACCAGTGTTAAAGACTGCGATGGAGCTCCGTATGCCACGGCAAACTGGCTGACACTGACGGCAGCGGTGCACAAATGCTGCGCAGCTAGCGCCATTCGACGGCCAACACCGCGGTTCCTGGTGTGTCCGCTGTGCCGTGCGTGTGATCATTGCTTGTACAGCCCTCTCGCAGTGTCCGGAGCAAGTATGGTGGGTCTGACACACCGGTGTCAATGTGTTCTTTTTTCCATTTCCAGGAGTGTAGTTCATTTTAGAGCAAGAGGGGCGCATATCAGCTGAACAGCTTGTTCAACATGTCTCTCAGTATAGGGGAAGGCAACGGCAAATAACGATCATTTTGAACACCTCTGTGCCAAGTGGCATCGCAGCCTCAACTTTGTTATGTGTTGTTTTCGTTCTGATTAGGCGGAGAGCTAATTCCAAGAGGGAACCAAGGGTAGTGCAAGTCCCAGTGGATTGGATACCGAGGGCCTGAGACGAGTAGGTAAAGGGTTGATCGAGCAGTGGTCGTCCAGTAAGGAATTTTTTCGTTTTGTTTCATGTCACGATTTTAAGAGGGCACTAGACCACATTTAAGTTTTCTAATACTAAGTAAGTATGTCATAAGTGCCAATCCAAACAAGTTTAAGAGTTAGTTAAAGGACGACCCGGGAACCGGGTCTTTCTGAAGAGGGGAATAATGTAGCGGCACCACCGTTTAGGATAGCGAAAGTTAGTTTAGTGCGATATCTGGAGCATGAGTTACAGCCAGGTGCAGGCCGGATTGCAGTAAGTTACGCATACCAGCAGTTGCGAAGGCAAATAGAGGCCACGGGGGCGTAGAACTACCGGAGAGGGCGCACACAGCAGTTTCCATGGTGCAAGTCACAGGCAGAAGATGGTCACTGGCCAACCTAAGTGTTATGTGTACGCGATGTGAAGCGGTGCGTTAGCGAAACAGAGGCGTGCAGCTGAGTATAAATAGGTGTTGTTTTCTAACGAGAGTCATTCAGGTGTGGCAGCTCTCCTGGGCAGCGAGGCGCGTCACACCGCCAGGCTACAGCAACCGATGGGGCGCCAGCGTCCCAGTCCACAGAGGTTCGTTAGTTCGCCCTCTGAGGCCGACTCGGGGCCCACAGCCAGCCAGGGCGGGTTACTCTTCGGCTTGCTACCGCGTGCAGTCGTCTCGTCTCCCAACACACGCCCGTGTGACGCAGACCAAGTTGAACAGAGCACTGTAGTGGAAGCAAATAAACCATTTGGAAAGTTCTCGCCGAGTCTTAATACGGCACCCATCCACTTCATTTGGTGTCTTCCCGCCACATTTGGCATCTGATACCACAACACAATGTATTGTGTTGGAAAGTGAAATGACCATTTCCTGACAGCTGTTATAGACACCCCCCCCCCCTCAAGGTCAGAGGCTGTAATATGTCAGAACGACCAGAGGTATGGTTTGGGAGAAAGGGATGACTCACGCCGCAAAGCATGCAGAGAAATACAGGTAAGTGTGTCGTTGACTTTATTACGAGGGCAGTTCAATAAGTAATGCAACACATTTTTTTTTTTCTGAAACAGGGGTTGTTTTATTCAGCATTGAAATACACCAGGTTATTCCCCAATCTTTTAGCTACACAACACTATTTTTCAACGTAATCTCCTTTCAATGCTACGGCCTTACGCCACCTTGAAATGAGGGCCTGTATGCCTGCACGGTACCATTCCACTGGTCGATGTCGGAGCCAACGTCGTACTGCATCAATAACTTCTTCATCATCCGCGTAGTGCCTCCCACGGATTGCGTCCTTCATTGGGCCAAACATATGTAAATCCGACTGTGCGAGATCGGGGCTGTAGGGTGCATGAGGAAGAACAGTCCACTGAAGTTTTGTGAGCTCCTCTCGGGTGCGAAGACTTGTGTGAGGTGTTGCGTTGTCATGAAGAAGGAGAAGTTCGTTCTGATTTTTGTGCCTACGAACACGCTGAAGTCGTTTCTTCAATTTCTGAAGAGTAGCACAGTACACTTCAGAGTTGATCGTTTGACCATGGGGAAGGACATCGAACAGAATAACCCCTTCAGCGTCCCAGAAGACTGTAACCGTGACTTTACCGGCTGAGGGTATGGCTTTAAACTTTTTCTTGGTAGGGGAGTGCGTGTGGCGCCACTCCATTGATTGCCGTTTTGTTTCAGGTTCGAAGTGATGAACCCATGTTTCATCGCCTGTAACAATCTTTGACAAGAAATTGTCACCCTCAGCCACACGACGAGCAAGCAATTCCGCACAGATGGTTCTCCTTTGCTCTTTATGGTGTACGGTTAGACAACGAGGGACCCAGCGGGAACAAACCTTTGAATATCCCAACTAGTGAACAATTGTGACAGCACTACCAACAGAGATGTCATGTTGAGCACTGAGTTGTTTGATGGTGACCCGTCGATCATCTCGAACGAGTGTGTTCGCACGCTCCGCCATTGCAGGAGTCACAGCTGTGCACGGCCGGCCCGCACGCGGGAGATCAGACAGTCTTGCTTGACCTTGCGGCGATGATGACCCACGCTTTGCCCAACGACTCACCGTGCTTTTGTCCACTGCCAGATCACCGTAGACATTCTGCAAGCGCCTATGAATATCTGAGATGCCCTGGTTTTCCGCCAAAAGAAACTCGATCACTGCCCGTTGTTTGCAACGCACATCCGTTACAGACGCCATTTTAACAGCTCCGTACAGCGCTGCCACCTGTCGGAAGTCAATGAAACTATACGAGACGAAGCGGGAATGTTTGAAAATATTCCACAAGAAATTTCCGGTTTTTTCAACCAAAATTGGCCGAGAAAAAAAATGTGTTGCATTACTTATTGAACTGCCCTCGTACATTGATGGTATACAGCGGGCCTTCTGCTGAACTCGGCGATGGCGCCGCACTTCCTGCCAATGCCGGAGGAATCTGCAATATTGGTGCCCAGTCCCCCAGTCTTGTAGACATAGTGGTCCACTCGTCCCAAGGCTAAGTGGCTGCCGCATGCATCGACTGTGTCCCTGGCCCGGAACACAGCTGACTCCTCCCTCAAGTGCGACTCGTGGACCCCAAGTGGATTGCCGAAGGGAAGCAGCCGACCGCCACCGTTGTAAGGGGCCTGAGCAGCTCTGGTTGTCTGCCCAGGGCAACTCGTTCAGTGCCCGCATACTGCTCTGCACCCAGGAGAGGCGCGGATTCGCGGCCCAACCTCTCCCCTGCAGACAGCAGCTTGCACTTCCAACTGTCACAATGTACGTGTTGACACGTCAACATGAGCTTGGACAAGAGGAGTAGAGTATAACTGATGAAGCTCTATTATCAAAACAATAGTAATGCTGCAGCTGTATTTCTAGAATGTCGCCGGTTCAAATGATTACAGATGGGTCCTCTTTCTCCACCTGTTGTATGGAGCACGATGAAGAAGTCTGAATCATCTGGAGAACTGGGTGTCGCTGTGGGAAGAGGCCGACGATCAGTTGCACCATAGGTGGTTGATGAAATCACTGTTGCTGTGGCAGACAACGCTGTGTGCAATTCCTGATCGTCAGGCAGTGCACATGCTGTGTCACGACAGTTTGTAATGTCCCCACAGAAAATACCCTCCACCACGCACCAATTAATTATTGTCAATCAAACCATCCACATTCATTCACTTTGGAAAAGTATCTGATCTGATTTTCTCGTAATATATGAGGCGACAGCTCGTCGACGCCAAAGTATTTTCTAGTACGTTTATTCTTTGGAATAACAGAGATGCATATATGGATTCTCCATGGTTGTTAGAGTGGTAACTAGGACAGCTTCTGTAGTATCTGTTGAGGGATTGACGTGTTTTCTGAGAGATACATATTTTGCTTTTCTTCTCGCTAAAGCGAGCCATTAACATTTGTGCCGCTAGCGGTTTGGTTGAAGAGAAAGAGACTGTAAACGGAAAATAATTAAGACTTGGAATCGCCGGAGATCTGGACATGTAATGGAGATGGATTGAATACACAATTTCCTTCATAAATAAGGTTTGTGACTTTTTTGTTCTGGAGAGAATGAACGAATGAGTTATTTTCTGAATCATTTGATGATCACGTTGGCCCTGTAATTAATGGGGAAGTTTCAGCTGTGTCGAAGAGAGCCTGCAATCACTGAGTCTGTGTTAAATCGTCCAAAAAGGCTTCGTACACATCTGGAATTCGCAATCTTTCGTAAAAGGAACAAATTGTCCACACGATTGATTCTCCCGACTGAATGCAGTGCTTAACAGTAATAATAAATGTAAAGATCTCTTACAGCAAGCCAGCCGCTGAATACCAAGACGAAGGACTCCACCAAAGATTCTATTTGGCTGATTTCACGTAATGAAATATTATATTAAAAACTGTACATAGATAAAGGAGAGAAAGAGAGAGAGCGAATGAAAATAGAGAAAATACTAATAATCCTCCATTAGTCTAACTTTTCGCCTGTCTTATCACGGATCAGCCGATAAAAGGGGAGGCCCTTACTTTACTGTATAGATTTATGTGTGAAGGTGAAGGGATCTTAAAGGCAACAGATACACGTCTATACAGACAAGACATTACACAAAGTTAGCGGCTAGCTGCATTCATCATCTATTCTTACAGGAAGAGACGTCAACTTAATATCCTTAACATTTAAAAAAAATGTTAAAAGTTGAACATCTCGCGGTCCACATTACAGAAGGAAGTTAGGACTAATCTCAAATGGTACTGCAGCTTGCACTGCAGGATGCACAATGATGTGTTGATTTGGCTCTACACTTTCTCGCAAGGATTTAAGCTGATGAGTGCTGGCTCTGAACCATTCTGTGGACAAACGAAGCTCATTTTTCTCTGAAAGGTGAGGTGAACACAAAGAATTATGGAGCGTGGGGATCTTCTCCTCCAGCCACGGTGCATGAAGTTTCTCTGTATGGTGAACGTCTCCCCTATGGTGTGGCTTCATGGCTGCCGTCGTCATTGGCCCATTCTTTTTTGAACATGTTGCCGCCCAAGAACCAAAGACGTTCAGTGTGACTGGCCAGTGTTACTGCAATATGGTTCACTAGCAAGTCATAGCTGCCCTACAGGAGAGAGATGCACTGAACTCAACAGTTTTCAGGAAAGATGGCGCCCCATTGCTCATCGCTAGTGAGGTTCACCTGTTTCTCTGAAACACTTATGAAAATGATCAAATTATGAGCCAATCGTTTCCAAATTCTTGGCCAGCACCATCACCTGATCTCACTCGCTGTGATTTCTGGTTGTGGGGTTACCTGAAGGATGCGGTTTGCTAGAGGACCAGGGGAACATTCACACATGTGCTGATCTGAAGCGCAGCATGTCAAGAGAGGTAGCCAGCACAACTACAGACATGCTTTGTTCTGCTGTTCAGATGGTCCAAGGGGCTACCAACAACATCTCCTCAGTAACTGTTCAGCGAATATTGGCTGAATATGGGCCCCCACAGCAAGCGCATAGGTCGTGCTCTCATACTGACTGTTGTCCATCGGAGATGAAGGCTGGAATTTGCACGCCTATTGGCGTGGACATCCACTGATTGCAACAGGTGGCCTTTTCAGATGTGCTACGTTTTATGCTGCATTGGATAGATAATCACTGGTGTGTATGGCGTGAAACGTCTGAGAGCAAACGGCCTGTAACAGTTGTCGGAAGGGTTCAGGCAGCACGTGGGAGCATTATGGTCTGGGGAACGTTTTCATTGCATTTCCTGGGTGATCTCGTCATTCTGGAAGGCACACTGGACAAGTATGCATCTATCCTTGGGGCTTATATCCACCAGTTTGTTTTCCTTCAGCACGATGGTATCTACCACCAGGATAATGTAATGTGTCACATAGTGATGGGGAGCTCGTGAATGAGTCGTTCAAATGAACGCTTCACTCCTGTGAAGTGTGAACTAACCATTCAATTTCAATGAACTGGTACTTCAAACTCTTCACAGATAGCACACTCCACACTTTTTTCTAGTTCACTCACTCTCTTCCCCTCTTCCTCACCCACGTCACTCCTCCTCCCATCACTTCACTCCTCCCTGTCCTGCCTGTCGACGAATCACGCGGTGTTAGTGGGGAACGATAGGTTTAGGACGGGTGGGGGTGGTGAGGGGTGAGGAGAAGGCAGCGTCAGCTGCTACCTGCAGTGCTGACATCATTACCCGTGACTATTTGTGCAGTTAAACTTCGCGTCTACGGGTAGCCTACCGTTGGCAGCGCTTGAAGACAAATGAATATTAAAGATAGAAACGAAGAGGCTATCTGTGTGAGCACGCACAGCAAACATGAAAATAAAAGTTTTGTTAATAACACTGAAAGAGGGATTTTACCTGAAATCGTACCAATGACTACAGGTGACAGTTTACGTTTTGAATCTAGTGGGTTATTACTGTCAACAAAAATAAAGTCTACAGGAAAACTTCTGAATAATTACTTAACGTAGGTATACAGACTTTGTTACAGTGTTAAACATACTCATTCTATTTTGGATTAAATTTTAAAAGGAACATAAAATTGGACTGCATTTCGTTGGTAGCCCTATTTTTCAGTTCATGAATACAACAAATAATGTTTCATTTGGCAGATAAAGACTTTTTTGGGCGCTTCAAGAGAAAATGTCGAGCAAGATTAAATGTAGTACCTTCTTTATATGTGACAGCCTTCTCTGTTTATCTTTCCTTTGTCCCCCCTTTTTTTTCTTTATTGTCATTTTGAAACCTGTATACAGGCAGGCCTGCAGCAGCATACTACGCCGCTCTTTGGCCGCAGAGAAACACAAAAGATAGAAATGAAGACAATTAGAGAAAAAATATGGTGGACATATAAACAGAGCCAAACACTTTTTAAAATACAAGGTGCCGTTCACGGGCGTAGAGTCCAAGATAAAATTGTTCAGACACTTGGACATAGACAGAAACGCTCTTTGTCCCCTTCGACCATGCTCTATTTAAGATAACTCAGACGCTGTAAGAGCGTAAAACGTTGCGTGCACGTTACTCCATAGTTCCGCCATCTGTTGGTAAAATTGTGAAGTATTACGAAGCTTTATTGTACGAGCGAGGCGAAGCGAGCGAAGCAGCGGCTGAGCGGCGAACTGGGCAACTTCGCTAGGCTTCCGTACTTCACGAATGAACTACTTCATTTGAACGCTTCACGGCAAAGAGTGAAATGAATGAAGTAGTTCACGGGAATGAACGAGTTCGACCCACCTCTAGTGTCACACAGCTCGCAAGTGTATGCATGTCATTGGTAGGACACCAGGATGAGTTTTCTCTACCCCCTGTTATCAAACTCCCCGCACTTAATCAGAGGCATTTTCAAGTCTCAAACATCTATGATGTACGTAAGCGGACTGAAGTGATGAGTGAAAATTTGAACCAAGGTTGGGTCTTCATCTCAGGCTTCCTGTTCACTAGGCAGTGACTTTGCACAGGTGCATGGACTACCTGAGCACGCCTTCCTTCTCGATCCAGATTGCCATTCACTTCTCTGCACACTTGTTATTCCCGTGTAAACTTGAACAGCATTGCAGAGGCTCTTCAACTGTTATGGGGTAGCACCTCAACATTGAACGAAATGGGGAAACCTGTCTGAAACCCTGGCACAGTTGCTTTAATCAAATGAAACCATATGATTCCAGAGACCTTTTCAAGTCTCAAATGTCTGTGATCCATATATGCAGAGCGAAGTGAAAAATGAAAATTTTTACCAAGGCTAGGTTTCGGACACAGGTCTGCTCCTCACCAGGTAGATGCACTAACTGCAACACCATCCTGGCACAGTGGCTTAGCACAACTGCATGGACCACCCTACTATGCTTCCCTCCTCTATCCAAATTCTCATTCACACCTCAGCCCACTCAGCAATGCTCTTCGAATTCATGTGGAATACCAAGTGATCTGAGCCATGAATGGGAATTTGGATCAAGAAGGGAAGCGTGCTAGGGTAGTCCATGCAGTTTTGTAAAGCCACTATGCAAGGGTGGCACAGTGGTTAGCACATCCTAGTAAGCAGCCTTGGTTCAAAATTTCATTTGTCGCTTCAGTCTGCATGTATACGTCCCTGGATTTTAACCCAATAAAGAATCTGTGTGACAACATCAATTGGGCTGTTTGCACCATGATTCTCAACCGAGAAAACTAGTGCAACTGGTAGCGATACTGGAAGTTCACATGGCTCGCATCCCTGTTAGAATCATTCCAGAATCTCACTGACGAACTTCCTCGCGTGGCCGGCACTGCAAAAAAGGTTATTCAGGTGTTTAGGCAGGTGGTGTCATTAATGTGACCAGACGGTGTGTAATGGTTATGTGTTTATGTCTAGATGACACTTGAAGATGTCGTCGTAATACTGTGAAACTCGTCATGTGTCTAATAACAAAGGGTTTTCATACAACTGAAGCGATTTTGCAGTTTCCAAGGATTAAGAATCCTTGGCAGGTGAGGCAACACACTTTTGTCTGTATTTTCGTGGGGACCTCGCAGGAAGGTGTCACTGCCACGGCACATTACTCATCTTGTCCATAGCCCTGGTCCCTGGTTATTTCCCAGTGGTCTGGTTTACTAGCAGTCGGATGCCTAAGTGACTAGTATGCTGCGGCATGCACCGCCCAAAGACAGATTCACAGAAGCTAACAAAAGGGTGGGTGGTTGGACTCGTGAACGTGAACACGGGAATAATTATTCAAACTACCGCAGAATCAGCAACCTGGGGAACCAACTTCAGCTTCTTTAGATTCCTGTTTTAATTCCACCTCAATTTCGATTGGCAAATGTTCAGTTCAACCTACAGGAGATTGCATTTCATTTTGAGAAGAACAGTCTCAGAATATGAAACCAATAAGTACAGCTGGCACACAGATTAGAGGAAACAGACGCGTTGCATGCTCCAGAGCAAACTCTTAACTCAGAAACAAGACCATCTGCATTGGCACTCCAGCAGCCAAGGCTCAAGAGAAACATACCGTTACTTACCTGCGTAACAACCTGTGAAGGGTTGTCACGTTTTTAACTAAAGGTGTACTGAGTGGCTCGCGGAATCGTCTTTTAGTTACAATATTGCCCTGCTAAAGTACACTACAGGCCATTAAAATTGCTACACCAAGAAGAAATGCAGATGATAAACGGGTATTCATTGGACAAATACATTATACTAGAACTGACATGTGATTACATTTTCACGCAGTTTCGGTGCATAGATCCTGAGAAATCGGTACCCAGAACAACCATCTCTGGCCGAAATAATGGCCTTGATACGCCTGGGCATTGAGTCAAACAGAGCTTGGGTGGTGTTTACACGTACAGCTGCCCATGCAGCTTCAACAAGATACCACAGTTCATCAAGAGTAGTGACTGGCGTATTGTGTCGAGCCAGTTCTTCCGCCACCATTGACCAGACGTTTTCAGTTGGTGACAGATCTGGAGAATGTGCTGGCCAGGGCAGCAGTCGAACATTTTCTGTATCCAGAATGGCCCGTACAGGACCTGCAACATGCGGTCGTGAATTATCCTGCTGAAATGTAGGGATTCGCAGGGATCAAATGAAGGGTAGAGCCACAGGTCGTAACACATCTGAAATGTAACGGCCACCGTTCAAAGTGCCGTCAATGCGAACAAGACGTGACCGAGACGTGTAACCAATGGCACCCCATACCATCACGCCGGGTGATACGCCAGTATGGCGATGACGAATATACGCTTCCAATGTGCGTTCACCGCCATGTCGCCAAACACGGATGCGACCATCATGATACTGTAAACAGAACCTGGATTCATCCGAAAAAAATGACGTTTTGCCATTCGTGCACGCAGTACACCTTCGCAGGCGCTCCTGTCTGTGATGCAGCGTCAAGGGTAACCGCAGCCACGGCCTCCGAGCTGATAGTCCATGCTGCTGCCGTCGAACTGTTCATGCAGATGGTTGTTGTCTTTCAAACGTCCCCATCTGTTGCCTTTGCGATCGAGACGTGGCTGCACGATCCGTTACAGCCATGCAGATAAGATGCCTGTCATCTCGACTGCTAGTGATACGAGGCCGTTGGGATCCAGCACGGCGTTCCGTATTACCCTCCTGAACCCACCGATTCCATGTTCTGCCAACAATCATTAGATCTCGACCCACGCGAGCAGCAATGTCGCGATACGATAAACCGCAATCGCGATAGGCTACAATCCGACCTTTATCAAAGTCGGAAACGTGATGGTACGCATTTCTCCTCCTTACACGAGGCATCACAACAACGTTCCACCAGGCAACGCCGGTCTTCTGCTGTTTGTGTATGAGAAATCGGTTGGAATCTTTCCTCGTGTCAGCACGTTGTAGGTGTCGCCACCGCCGTCAGCCTTGTGTGAATGCTCTAAAAAGCTAATGATTTGCATATTACAGCATCTTCTTCCTGTCGGTTAAATTTCGCGTCTGTAGCACGTCATCTTCGTGGTGTAGCAATTTTAATGGCCAGTAGTGTATAATCATATTTTCAGGCCCGTCACGTCGTAATTATTAACTAAGGAGAAGCACATAAACAAAAATTTCTTATTTATTGCCAACCCTTTTCTTTAGAGATATGCTGACATAGATCAGCTGACTATTGTTGATTTCTGGAAGAGGAATCTATTCAAACCTTCTTCGGAGAATATGTTATGATGGCTGTTTTCTAACTTCCCCAGTTTCCAAGTATTTAATATTTGATTTCGATTTCATAGGTTGCGCCTCAGCCCTCAGTTGAAGAGATCACAACGCTGCATGTACTCTGCCCTTTAACCTATTTTGACGAATTTGGAATAAAAAATGTAATTAATATGAATACATGTACATTAAGATTCGTTACTGTATGATTACACAACTGCGGGACAATCACTGGAAGCAGTTACGTCTATAAAATATGTAGGAGTATTTATACAGACCGATTTGAAGTGGAATAATCATATAAAACTAACTGCAGTAAGGCAGATGCCAGACTGAAATTCATTGGAAGAATCCTCAGGAAATGTAATCCATCAACAAAGGAAATAACTGACAAAACCTCATCGACCAATACTAGAATATTGTTTGTCATTCTGGGATCCACACCAGACAGGACTGCCAGAAGAGATATAGAGAAGATCCAAAGGAGAGCAGTGCGTTTCATTACACGTTCATTTAATCTACATCTACATCTACATGATTACTCTGCAATTCACATTTAAGTACTTGGCAGAGGGTTCATCGAACCACAATCATACTATCTCCCTACCATTCCACTCCCGAACAGCGCGCGGGAAAAACGAACACCTAAACCTTTCTGTTGAGCTCTGATTTCTCTTATTTTATTTTGATGATCATTCCTACCTATGTAGGTTGGGCTCAACAAAATATTTTCGCATTCGGAAGAGAAAGTTGGTGACTGAAATTTCGTAAATAGATCTCGCCGCGACGAAAAACGTCTTTGCTTTAATGACTTCCATCCCAACTCGCGTATCATATCTGCCACACTCTCTCCCCTATTACGTGATAATACAAAACGAGCTGCCCTTTTCTGCACCCTTTCGATGTCTTCCGTCAATCCCACCTGGTAAGGATCCCACACCGCGCAGCAATATTCTAACAGAGGGCGAACGAGTGTAGTGTAAGCTGTCTCTTTAGTGGACTTGTTGCATCTTCTAAGTGTCCTGCCAATGAAACGCAATCTTTGTCTCGCCTTCCCCACAATATTTTCTATGTGGTCTTTCCAACTGAAGTTGTTCGTAATTTTAACACCCAGGTACTTAGTTGAATTGACAGCCTTGAGAATTGTACTATTTATCGAGTAATCGAATTCCAACGGATTTCTTTTGGAACTCATGTGGATCACCTCACACTTTTCGTTATTTAGTGTCAGCTGCCACCTGCCACACCATACAGCAATCTTTTCTAAATCGCTTTGCAACTGATACTGGTCTTCGGATGACCTTACTGGACGGTAAATTACAGCATCATCTGTGAACTACCTAAGAGAACTGCTCAGATTGTCACCCAGGTCATTTATATAGATCAGGAACAGCAGAGGTCCCAGGACGCTTCCCTGGGGAACACTGATATCACTTCAGTTTTACTCGATGATTTGCCGTCCATTACTACGAACTGCGACCTTCCTGACAGGAAATCACGAATCCAGTCGCACAACTGAGACGATACCCCATAGGCCCACAGCTTGATTAGAAGTCGCTTGTGAGGAACGGTGTCAAAAGCTTTCCGGAAATCTAGAAATACAGAATCAACTTGAGATCCCCTGTCGATAGCGGCCATTACTTCGTGCGAATAACGAGCTAGCTGCGTTGCACAAGAAACCATGCTGATTACGTATCAATAGATTTCCCTTCGAGGTGATTCATAATGTTGGAATACAGTATATGCTCCAAAACCCTACTGCAAACCGACGTCAATGATATAGGGCTGTAGTTCGATGGATTACTCCTACTACCCTTCTTAAACACTGGTGCGACCTGTGCAATTTTCCAATCTGTAGGTACAGATCTATCGGTGAGCGAGCGGTTGTATATGATTGCTAAGTAGGGAGCTATTGTATCAGCGTAATCTGAAAGGAACCTAATCGGTATACAATCTGGACCTGGATACTTGCCCGTATCAAGCGATTTGAGTTGCTTCGCAACCCCTAAGGTATCTACTTCTAAGAAACTCATGCTACCAGCTGTTCGTGTTTCAAATTCTGGAATATTCCATTCGTCTTCCCTGGTGAAGGAATTTCGGAAAACTGCGTTCAATAACTCCGCATTAGCGGCACAGTTGTCGGACAGTATCATCGGCACTGCGCAGCGAAGGTATTGACTGCGTCTTGCCGCTTGTGTACTTTACATACGACCAGAATTTCTTCGGATTTTCTACCAAATTTCGAGACAATGTTTCGTTGTGGAACCTATTAAAGGCATCTCGCATTGAAGTCCGTGCCAAATTTCGCGCGTCTGTAAATTTTAGCCAGTCTTCGGGATTTCGCGTTCTTCTGAACTTTGCATGCTTTTTCCGTTGCCTCTGCAACAGCGTTCGGACCTGTTTTGTGTACCATGGGGGATCAGTTCCATCTCTTACCAGTTTATGAGGTATGAATCTCTCAATTGCTGTTGCTACTATATCTTTGAATTCGAGCCACATCTCGTCTACATTTGCGTAGTCAGTTCGGAAGGAATGGAGATTGTCTCTTAGGAAGGCTTCTAGTGACACTTCATCCGCAAGCACGAAAGCGTCTCAGAGATGATCAACCAACTGCGGCGGCAGACGCTGGAAGAGAGGCATTCTGCATCACAGAGTGGTGAGCTGTCGAAGTTCCGTGAGTGTACCTTCCTAGAAGAGGCAACTAATACAGGGTGTACATAATGTCCAGGAACACTTTCAGTTATTTATTGCACAAGAACTAAACATTGTACAGATGTCATACATATTGCATTTTGAAGAGAAAATCTGAAAGCTTTTTTTTTACAAACATTCGATATGCAAAACGTGAGTGACCTGACAGACGTCAATACGGTAATCGAATTCTTGCCATACCCGCCCCAGCATGGCATCGTCGACTGTGGCAGTCGCTTCATGTATTCTCTCCCAGAGCTCTGCTACATCACGCGGTAGAGGCGGTACATACACCATATCTTTAGCGTGTCCCCACAGAAAAAAGTCACACAAAGTGAGATGTGGTGATCGGGGAGGCCACTTTATGAAACAGCTGTCCCCTTCTGTAGCACGGCTGACCCATCAGTGTGGCAGCTCCGTGTTCAGGTGCCCACGAACTTCAAGATGAAAATGGGGTGGAGCCCCATCCTGCTGAAAGATGAGCAGACAGTCCGATTTCATTTGAGGCATCAGCCATTGCTGCACCATGTACAAGTAGGAACATCGAGTGACAGTGCTCTCGGTGAAGAATAATGGCCCATACAGAATTCGACGTGACAAGTCACAAAACACATTTACCTTTGGGGAATCACGCTCAAATTCAGTGCATTCGTGTGGATGCTACGTACCGCAGATTCGACGATTGTGCCTGTTCACTTTCGCATTAGCGAGAAAAATGGCTTCGTCGCTAAAAATTAAGCGATCAACAATGCCACCATACCCATCCTCATTCAGTTGTTGCAACTGCGGACAAAACTCAAAACGCTTGTCTTTTTCGGTGCTTCTGCACTAGCTCAAACTTGAGTGGTTTCACAGACGGCTTCTGTTGCAGGACCTACCACACTGTCATTGGAGCCATTTCGAGTTCACGGGATGCACGATACACCGATTTCTTTGGACTCCTTACGAATGTCTCTCGTACGTGCTCCACATTCACTTCACTCACACTGGGACGTTCGCTTCTCTTTGCCGGGCACAAGCGACCCGTCGTAACGAATTTGTTGTGCCAGTGGTAAATGCCATTCCTTGTTGGCGGCTTCTTACCATACGTTGTTCTAAACACCCGTTGAACAGCTGTAGCACACTTGTTTTTGTCGAACTCCAACACACAGGAAGCTCGCTCCACACCTGAACTCACCATGTTTGAGACTAGCGCTGACTATTGGGAAATTACCAAACTACGCTGTGGTGGTATACATGAAAAAAAAAAAAAAAACTTTCAGGGTTTCTCTCGAAAATGACATATGTATGATATCTGTACAATGTTTGGTTCTTGTGCAATAAATAATTGAATGTGTTCCTGGACTTTATGTGCACCCTCATATTCCTACCTCCTACATACTTGTACAGGTTTATTACAAATGATTGAAGCGATTTCACAGCTCTACAATAACTTTATTATTTGAGATATTTTCAAAATGCTTTGCACACACATACAAAAACTCAAAAAGTTTTTTTAGGCATTCACAAATGTTCGATATGTGCCCCTTTAGTGATTCGGCAGACATCAAGCCGATAATCGAGTTCCTCCCACACTCGGCGCAGCATGTCCCCATCAATGAGTTCGAAAGCATCGTTGATGCGAGCTCGCAGTCCTGGCACGTTTCTTGGTAGAGGAGGTTTAAACACTGAATCTTTCACATAACCCCACAGAAAGAAATCGCACGGGGTTAAGTCGGGAGAGCGTGGAGGCCATGACACGAATTGCTGATCATGATCTCCACCACGACCGATCCATCGGTTTTCCAATCTCCTGTTTAAGAAATGCCGAACATCATGATGGAAGTGCGGTGGAGCACCATCCTGTTGAAAGATGAAGTCGGCGCTGTCGGTCTCCAGTTGTGGCATGAGCCAATTTTCCGCGGGCTACGCGTGAATCTTGCCCGCACGCGTTCAACCGTTTCTTCGCTCACTGCAGGCCGACCCGTTGATTTCCCCTTACAGAGGCATCCAGAAGCTTTAAATAGCGCGTACCATCGCCGAATGGAGTTAGCAGTTGGTGGATCTTTGTTGAACTTCGTCCTGAAGTGTCGTTGCACTGTTATGACTGACTGATGTGAGTGCATTTCAAGCACGACATACGCTTTCTCGGCTCCTGTCGCCATTTTGTCTCACTGCGCTCTCGAGCGCTCTGACGGCAGAAACCAGAAGTGCGGCTTCAGCCGAACAAAACTTTATGAGTTTTTCTACGTATCTGTAGTGTGTCGTGACCATATGTCAATGAATGGAGCTACAGTGAATTAATGAAATCGCTTCAATCATTTGTAATAGCCCTGTACATCTCGCGAAAAGACCGTGAACATAAAGTTAGAGAGATTCGAGCCTACACGGAGGGTCACCAGCAAGCGTTCTTCCCGCGAACTGTTCGCGACTGCAACAGGAAAAGGGTGAAATGACAATAGTGCACAAAGGTGGCTTGCGAAGTAATGATGTAGATGTAGGTGCAGATGTTGAGGCCCTTTGCTACCAATTCCGAGTGGAACAGACTGACCGGAAATTGTGCGCCATACTTCTGGCTCATTAAACAACGTTGCTAATAGATTCAGTGAAGGAGTCCTTTCTATTTCCATCCACCGCTATGTAAGAATCTTGCATGCCGACACCTACACTTAACCTTGTCCTCTCCCCCCCCCCCCCCATCTACTCACATGAGTCATACATGTGGAGTCTGGCGCAGCTCGTGCCGCCTTGCCCCTCTGCGCTCAGCTGTGATGTCATCATGAAGGGCTGTGTGCATCTTGCCAGTGATGGTGTGCTCACACCATGTATGTAGTACAATCCATGGATATAAAAATAAGGGCAATTAATACACATAGGTACAGAGTGTGTGTACCAATGGCTGATCCCCTGCGTGTCCAGGGGTTAGAATAGGCCTGAGGTATCCACACCTGTCGTAAGAGGTGACTAAAAGGAGTCTCACACTTTTTGGCCCTATAAGCTCAGGTCCCATTTTATGGTTTGACTTGTCACTTTCCAAATTCTTCACAAGTGCGGACCATATGGGGAAAGACGCCTTGCATGGTGCATGAGTTATCCATATTTCCCTTAGATTTGATCTCCTGAACCTCTTGTCATGGCTTTGCATCTCCACCTGCAATTCAACTATTTGGGCGAGGACACTTTCTGGAGTATGTCATCTTCTTCTGTTGACTCCTGTCCTCTTTCACCCCCATGACAATATTGGATTTCTCTGTGCCCAATATCCGGCACAGCAGCCAGTCCATTGTGGTGGGGCCATCATGTAACCATTTGATGGTAGCCCCCTGACAGCACAGGGATCACAGTGCCGATGCCTGAGCTGTAAACTCCCCACATATGCCAAGGAGTAAATGCCTATCTTCCTGGGGCATCATGACTCCTGGCAACAGCCATCATGGCAGGTGGCCTTTGCTGTGGCTGGATGGCGGCCGTGGGGAGAGCCCCTGATTGGGGTGGGTGGCATTAGGGCGGATGACCCGCAATGAAGTTGACTGTCATCTCTTTCTGGTGACTGTACAGTGCCAGCAGTCTCTAAGAAGGAAAAGATAGAGTACAGTGCTACAAACATGACCCTAAATCATTTCCCTCCCTCGCTACACGATGGGAGGAACATAGAGCTACAGAAAGAAGAGAGTGATATTCGCGTCCGTATTTAGTCTGTGGCAGAATGGATGGGGACTCCTTTCTATCTAAGAAGCCTCTATTTTTTTGTTGAGCATCTCGAAGATAAGTTTGGAAAAGTGACAGCGCTGTCCAAGATGAGAAGCGATGCAGTCTTGGTTCAGACACTATCCCCAGCCCAATCTCGGGCATTACTCGCCTGTGACTGGCTGGGTGATATTCTTGTTTCTGTCACTCCCCGTAAAAGCCTCAACATGGTCCAGGGTCCCTCCTCTTGCAGTCTGACGACGAGCTCCACGCCGATCTAGAACGGCAGGGTGTTCATTTCATCTGGCGCATTTACAGGTGACCCAAAGACAACAGGGTTGCTATGCTATTGGTGCCTTCATCTTGGCCTCCAAGGGTGATTCATTGCCTGAAAAGGTCAAGGTGATGGTTTACCGCTATGACGGTAAACCATATGTCCCTCCCTCTACACCGTGCTTTAAGTGCTGAAAATTTGGGCACATGTCTTCCCACTGCACTTCCAGTGCCACATGTCGAGACTGCAGACGTCCACTGGTTCCAGATAATCCATGTGTGCCTCCTCCCACTTGTATCAGTAGTGGAGAGCAGCACTCCCACTGATCGCCAGACTGCATAGTACTCCAAAAGGACAGGTTGACTTACCAAGGGGCTATATGTAAATTTGAATGATTACACCCCGTTTGGTTGACGTCCACATATGCTGCAGCTACATTATCGTCGCCGTCACATGTACCCGACATACCACACTCTGTGCCGCAAACAGTGGGCCCTACAGGCCTCCAGAATACATCTGCCCCCTTGGTGGTAGGGGGAAAATCTCCTTCTGTTGCTCCCAAAGTACCTACTTTAGGAGCAAGGCCCCCTCCAAACGCAGAGGACATTGATCCCCTCCCCCAGTTGGAGAAGCAACAGCCTCCTCCATCTCCCCTCAAGTGAAAGGGATCCCTTGGGACCCTCTCTCCCA
The DNA here is from genome assembly GCF_023864275.1 of Schistocerca cancellata. NCBI lineage: Eukaryota > Metazoa > Arthropoda > Insecta > Orthoptera > Acrididae > Schistocerca > Schistocerca cancellata. The sequence continues at coordinate 127,440,402 of NC_064637.1, read as the reverse complement.
ACGTCTCCACTAATGCCATAGCAGACACTCGCCAGAGGCTAAAGGAGCCAAATCTGCTGGATGAAGAGCTTCACGGTCTTCCTCCGTGCCTGAAGCTACTTCGGAGAAGTCCTCCTAGCAAACCCCTAAAGAGAAGCGAGAGGGCAAGCAAACAAAGAAGTCTGCTAACTAAAAGGACCCTCCGGTGGCCCCAACACCACCACTCCCTACCAGTGCTGCACTTGAGGATTAAGTGAAGATCTTAGTGTCCCCTGAGGACCTGGATCTTACTGATGCCTCATCCACAGTAGGAGTGGATAAAAATACTCAGTTGGTGGCAGTAGGTGACCTTGAGGCGTAACCTGCCTCCTTGCATGCTTCATGCCTTCCCAGCCTCACAATAACGTCATCCTCCAGTGGAATTCCTGCGGTTTTTTGCACCATCTGGCTGAACTACAGCAACTGTTAAGTTTTCCACGTGCTTCCTGCGTTGCCCTCCAGGAAACCTGGTTCCTGGCAATGCACACCCCTGCACTCCATGGCTATAAGGGTTATTATAAGAACTGTAGCGACTATAATAGTGTCAGGTAGAGTTTGTGTCTATGTCCTGCACTTAGTATGCAGTGAACTTATGCCCCTTCAAACCCCTCGTGAAGCTGTGGTTGTCAGGATAAGGATGACACAGGAAATAACTGTCTGCAACGTATATCTTCCTCCAGATGGTGCAGTACCCCTGAACGCATTGGCTGCACTGACTCATCAACTCCTTAAACCTTTCCTACTTTTGGGAGATTTTAATGCCCATAACCCCTTGTGGAGTGGCACCATGCTTACTGACCGAGGCAGACATGTCAAATCTTTACTGTCTCAAATCGACCTCTGCCTCTTAAATACTGGGGCCCCCACACATTTCAGTGTGGCTCATGGCACTTACTCGGGCATTGATTTACCCCTCTGCAGCCCAGGTCTTCTCCCATCTGTCCACTGGAGAGCCCACGATGGCTTATGTGGTAGTGACCACTCCCCCATCTTCCTGTCACTGCCCCAGCGCCATTCTCCTGGACGTCTACCAAGATGGGCTTTAAACAAGGCAGACTGGGAAGCTTTCAACTCTGCTGTCACCATTGAATCTTCCCCACCATCAATGTGGTAGTTGAGTGGGTCAGCAGAATGATCGTTTCTGCGGCGGAAAACCGATCCTTTGTTCTTTAGGGTGCTCCTGGTGAAAATCAGTACCTTGGTGGTCGCCAGGAATCGCTGAGGCCATTAAAGAGCGTTGGCGAATCCTACAGCGACATAAGCAGCACCTTTCCCTAGAGCACCTAATAGGTTTTAAACGGCTTTGGGCCTGCATTCGCCAGCTTATAAAAAGATGAACGTCTCTACCATTGGGTGCCATACGTCACTTCCCCAAGTCTGGAAGAAGATCAGACGTGTTTGTGGGTACCAGACCCCTACAGGTCGAGCACTCTGTTAAGCACTATGCTCGAGTCCCCGTGTCAGAGAATTATTTCCCAACATTTCACACCCTCAAACGGATGGAAAAAAAAGCCCTCTCGTTCACTGAACGTCACAGTGACCCCTATAATGTTCCATTTACAAAGTCGGAGCCCCTCAGTGCCCTAGCACATTGCCCCGATATAGCTCCTGGGCCGGATCAGATCCCATAGTCAGATGATCGAACATCTCTTGTCCGACAACAAGCATCATCTTCTTGTCATCTTCAACCAGATCCGGTGCGATGGCGTCTTTGTATCGCAATGGCGAGAGAGTACCATCATTCCAGTGCTCAAATCCGGCAAAATACCCGCTTGATATGGATAGCTATCGGCCCATCAGCTTCACCGACGTTCTTTGTAAGCTGTTAGAACATATGGTAAGTCGGCAGTTGTGTTGGGTCCTGGAGTCATGTGGCCTAAATGGCTCCATGCCAGGTCGGTTTCCGTCAGGTTTGGTCTACCACTGATAATCTACATTCCTGGAAATGGAAAAAAGAACACATTGACACCGGTGTGTCAGACCCACCATACTTGCTCCGGACACTGCGAGAGGGCTGTACAAGCAATGATCACACGCACGGCACAGCGGACACACCAGGAACCGCGGTGTTGGCCGTCGAATGGCGCTAGCTGCGCAGCATTTGTGCACCGCCGCCGTCAGTGTCAGCCAGTTTGCCGTGGCATACGGAGCTCCATCGCAGTCTTTAACACTGGTAGCATGCCGCGACAGCGTGGACGTGAACCGTATGTGCAGTTGACGGACTTTGAGCGAGGGCGTATAGTGGGCATGCGGGAGGCCGGGTGGACGTACCGCCGAATTGCTCAACACGTGGGGCGTGAGGTCTCCACAGTACATCGATGTTGTCGCCAGTGGTCGGCGGAAGGTGCACGTGCCCGTCGACCTGGGACCGGACCGCAGCGACGCACGGATGCACGCCAAGACCGTAGGATCCTACGCAGTGCCGTAGGGGACCGCACCGCCACTTCCCAGCAAATTAGGGACACTGTTGCTCCTGGGGTATCGGCGAGCACCATTCGCAACCGTCTCCATGAAGCTGGGCTACGGTCCCGCACACCGTTAGGCCGTCTTCCGCTCACACCCCAACATCGTGCAGCCCGCCTCCAGTGGTGTCGCGACAGGCGTGAATGGAGGGACGAATGGAGACGTGTCGTCTTCAGCGATGAGAGTCGCTTCTGCCTTGGTGCCAATGATGGTCGTATGCGTGTTTGGCGCCGTGCAGGTGAGCGCCACAATCAGGACTGCATACGACCGAGGCACACAGGGCCAACACCCGGCATCATGGTGTGGGGAGCGATCTCCTACACTGGCCGTACACCACTGGTGATCGTCGAGGGGACACTGAATAGTGCACGGTACATCCAAACCGTCATCGAACCCATCGTTCTACCATTCCTAGACCGGCAAGGGAACTTGCTGTTCCAACAGGACAATGCACGTCCGCATGTATCCCGTGCCACCCAACGTGCTCTAGAAGGTGTAAGTCAACTACCCTGGCCAGCAATATCTCCGGATCTGTCCCCCATTGAGCACGTTTGGGACTGGAGGAAGCGTCGTCTCACGCGGTCTGCACGTCCAGCACGAACGCTGGTCCAACTGAGGCGCCAGGTGGAAATGGCATGGCAAGCCGTTCCACAGGACTACATCCAGCATCTCTACGATCGTCTCCATGGGAGAATAGCAGCCTGCATTGCTGCGAAAGGTGGATATACACTGTACTAGTGCCGACATTGTGCATGCTCTGTTGCCTGTGTCTATGTGCCTGTGGTTCTGTCAGTGTGATCATGTGATGTATCTGACCCCAGGAATGTGTCAATAAAGTTTCCCCTTCCTGGGACAATGAATTCACGGTGTTCTTATTTCAATTTCCAGGAGTGTAGTTTCCCTCTAGTCTGCCATCTGAACAGCCTTTTCCGGACACCAACAGCTGGTTGCCGTCTGTTTTGATTTGCGAAAAGCTTACGACACGATCTGGCGACATCATATCCTTTTCACATTATATGAGTGGGGCCTCAGGGGCCTGCTCCCGATTTTTATCCAGAATTTCCTATCGCTCCGTACTTTCTGTGTCCAAGTAAGTGCCTTCCATAGCTGCCCCAAATTCAGAAGAATGGGTTCCCGCAGGGCTGTGTGCTGAGTGTCTCTCTATTTTTAGTGGTCAGTAATGGTCTAGCAGCAGCTGTCGAGCCGTTCACCTCACCTTCTCTGTGTGCAGACGACTTCTGCATTTCGTACTGCTCCTCCAGTACTGGTTTGCTGAGCGGCGCCGACAGGGAGCCATCGACAAGGCGCAGTAATGGGTTCTAGCCCACAGCTTCCAGTTTTCAGCCGCCAAGTCGTGAGTCATGCACTTCTGTCGGGTTTGTACTGTTCATCTGGAACCAGAACTTTATCTGAATGATGATCCACCGATCCATTCACTGTGTTGTTGTTGTTGTTATGGTCTTCAGTCGTGAGACTGGTTTGATGCAGCTCTCCATGCTACTCTATCCTGTGCAAGCTGCTTCATCTCCCAGTACGTACTGCAGCCTACATCCTTAAGAATCAGCTTGGTGTATTCATCTCTTGCTCTACGATTTTTACCCTCCACGTTGCTCTCCAGAACTAAATTGGTGATCCCTTGATGCCTCAGAACATGTCCTACCAACCGAAACCTTCTTCTAGTCAAGTTGTGCTCCTCTTCTCCCCAATTCTATTCAATACCTCCTCATTGGTTATGTGATCTACCCATCTAGTCTTCAGCATTCTTCTGTAGCACCACATTTCGAAAGCTTCTATTCTCTTCTTGTCCAAACTATTTATCGTCCATGTTTCACTTCCATACATGGCTACACTCCATACAAATACTTTCAGATACGACTTCCTGACACTTAAATCCGTACTCAATGTCAACAAATTTCTCTTCTTCAGAAACGCTTTCCTTGCCATTGCTAGTCTACATTTTATATCGTCTCTACTACGACCATCATCAGTTATTTTGCTCCCCAAATAGCAAAACTCCCTTACTACTGTAAGTGTCTCATTTCCTAATCTAATTCCCTCAGCATCACCCGAGTTAATTCGACTACATTTCATTATCCTCGTTTTGCTTTTGTTGATGTTCGTCTTATATCCTTTCAAGACACTGTACATTGCGTACAACTGCTATTCTCTGACAGAATTACAATGTTATCGGCGAACTTTAAAGTTTTTATTTCTTCTCCGTGGATTTTAATACCTACTCCAAAATTTTCTTTTCTTTCCTTTACTGCTTGCTGAATATACAGATTGAATAACATCAGGGATAGGCTACAACCCTGTCTCACTCCCTTCCCAACCAATGCTTCCCTTTCATGTCCTTCAACTCTTATAACTGCCATCTGGTTTCTGTACAAATTGTAAATAACCTTTCGCTCCCTGTATTTTACCACTGCCACCTTCAGAATTTGAATGAGAGTATTCCAGTCATCATTGTCAAAAGTTTTCTCTAAGTCTACAAATGCTAGAAACGTAGGTTTGCCTTTTCTTATCTAGCTTCTAAGATAAGTCGTAGGGTCAGCATTGCCTCACGTGTTCCAATATTTCTGCGGAATCCAAACTGATGTTCCCCAAGGTCGACTTCTACCAGTTTTTCCATTCGTCTGTAAAGAATTCATGTTAGTGTTTTGCAACCATGACTTATTAAACTGATAGTTCGGTAATTTTCACATCTGTCAACCCCTGCTTTCTTTGGGATTGGAATTATTATATTCTTCTTGAAGTCTGAGGGTATTTCGCCTGCCTCATACATTTTGCTCACCAGATGGTAGAGTTTTGTCAGGTCTGGCTCTCCCATGGCTGTCAGTAGTTGTAATTGAATGTTGTCTACTCCCGGGGCTTTGTTTCGACTTAGGTCTTTCAGTGCTCTCTCAAACTCTTCACGCAGTATCATATCTCACATATCATCTTCATCTACATCCTCTTTCATTTCCATAATATTGCCCTCAAGTACATCGCTCTTCTACATCTACATCCATACTCCACAAGCCACATGACGGTGTATAGACCCTCTATATACTCCTTCCACCTTTCTGCTTTCCCTTCTTTGCTTAGAACTGGGTTTCCATCTGAGCTCTTGATATTCATACAAGTGGTTCTCTTTTCTCCAAAGGTCTCTTTAATTTTCCTGTATGCATTATCTATCTTACCCCTAGTGAGATACGCCTCTACATCCTTACATTTGTCCTCTAGCTGTGCCTGCTTAGCCATTTTGCACTTCCCGTCGATATCATTTTTGAGACGTTTGTATTCCTTTTTGCCTGCTTCATTTACTGCATTTTTATATTTTCTCCTTTCATCAATTAAACGCAATATTTCTTCTGTTACCCAAGGATTTCTACTAGTCCTCGTCTTTTTACCTACTTGATCCTCTGCTGGCTTCTCTACTTCATCCCTCAATGCTACCCATTCTTCTGCTACTGTATTTCTTTCCCCCATTCCTGTCAATTGTTCCCTTACGCTGTCCCTGAAACTCTGTACAGCCTCTGATTTAGTCAGTTTATCCAGGTCCCATCTCCTTAAATTCCCACCTTTTTGCAGTTTCTTCAGTTTTAATCTACAGTTCATAACCAATAGATTGGGGTCAGAGTCCACATCAGCCCCTGGAAATGTCTTACAGTTTAAAACCTAAGCTAGAAGTTGGTATAAGTCTGGAGGCTTTGACTGGCAGCCACTTGTTTCTGCCTGCAATGAACATTAGCTGGCTGACAGTACTGTTTGAGGCAGCCATTGTCGTCAGTTGCACTGTATTTCACTGTATTTCACATTGTTCCCTTTCCCTGGGGTAATTGCGTGTAACTGCTGCAGTTATGATCTTCATCAGTCCTAGTAATAACAATACATTTTGCACATAGCGCATTACTGAGAAGGGGAAGGGTACGTATATTCGCCCTAAACAATTTGGAAAAAAAATTCCTTAGTTTTTGTTCACTTGAATTAACAACATAATTTTCAAAGAGGTACTGATGTGTAAATAAGGTCCACAACCTGAAAATGTTCAGCAAAGCCCTTAGCAGTACCAACGCACATTCAGCAAGCAACAGTGACCATACGATAGATTGTAGAGGGGGAGGGGGTAGACCTGGTGGTACTGAGTATTTTTAATAGTCTGGAAGATGAATGGTGACTAGTGAATATTCATAAAAATGTTCCAGTGCTGACCCTATTAAAAACTCACTGATACCGATTTTCAAATATTTTTTTTATAGAAAAACAACTGACTACACTATACTTTTTCCTTTACCTGAGGGCTAGGGCACCCCCTTTCCCCAGCCATAGGCTCCTGTGTAAATAATGTGTACTACCAAAGGGGGTCGATGCTTTAGTGCACCACAAAATAAATTTAAAAAATGCTAATTTTGTTCATTGTTGTGACATTTACTAACAATATACTTTCTAATGATGTGTAAGTAAGGCCCTGAACCTGGAAATATTGAATGTGATGTTCGTTGGGGAAAGTGACATCGACTATTGAGTCTTAGGGGCAAGTTTAACTGAAAAATTTAAATTATATATGTGGACTCTGGCAGAAGAATTTATTAAAATCAATATTTCTTTCAAAAATTTTAAAATATAAAATAACTAACTAGATTACAATATATTCAAAAGTTGAGCATCAAGTACCTTCCCTCCCCCCCCCCCCCCCCAAATCCCCTTCGTATTGCATGAGTTAAAGGTGTCAATATGTAAGAGAATTTCAGTTTAGTTTATAAACAATGTATAAGCTATGTTAGTTACTTCTGTATGTGACTTCAGCCTCTGTGAAATGATGAAATGCAGCAGTTCCCTCTTTCCCTCACACAGATGTTCACCCTGTGGTGTTCCAACCCAGTGCCAGTATCCAGAATAGTGAAGACCAGTTTTAACAACTGTGAGGCAGTTTGTCTCGGGATACAAAACAACAGCTTTGCAAACATCTTTCCAAAATGAATTGGTGCATATGTTCAGGCCAGAGGGGGTACAATGACTGCCAAGTTGTTTGTAAATTTCATTTGATACTAGAATCACTGAAATATCATCACAAACCATCTCAACCACTGAAGTTTCATTTTGTTTCCTCCTTCCCTTCTAGGTTCTTAACATTCTTTTCAAGCTATACAGGATATGCATACAATGTCCTAGAAAACCACTGACAAGCCCAGGAACAGATTTCTTACACAGAAACAAGAAAAAATCTGGTAAATATGGGCTCTAAAACGAACACCTTACGAGCTTCTTTGGAAATGTGAAACATGTCTCTTTTCCTTGTTTAGGAGAAGTGATGTGTTGCGCACTTGCAAAGATGAACAAATGCACATAGCTCTTAAAGAATGCGTCTGAGACCAACACCTTTACTGGAATTTTTTTCTTGGTTTGATCCATATTACTTCCTCCCCAAATATTAAGAGCAAAGTTCTTACAGTAGAACACATATGTTTCCCAACTTTTAAGGTATGCATTTTGGAGCCCATGTTCGCAAGACTTTTTTTCCTGTTTTGGTGCAAGGAAACTGTCCGTGTAGTTCGTGTCTAGGAGAATAAATTCAGGAAAGCAATCCATGTCCACATACAACACAAGTGCAATAAAACTGTCACCAGTTCAGCCATTTGACAGTAAACTTGAGTTGTAACACATACACACTACAGGCCAAAATCCTCTTAATGGACTTGACAATACCTTGGATGTCAGATGCTTCTAATGCACCTGCATTTTTTACAACAATACATTAGACACGGTTAGTGCAGAGGCGTTAACGTTACAACTTATTGTTGCTGCCGATTGGGTGATACAAGGTCAGTAATTTCCCGTTAGAACATTGACGCCCTGTGGTTTTGTTGCATGATGTTTCTGAGCATGGGCTGTTATCCTCAAGAAACCCTTACACCAGCCGGCCGCGCGGAATTAGCCAAGCGGTCTAGGGCGCTGCAGTCATGGACTGTGCGGCTGGTCCCGGCGGAGCTTCGAGTCCTCCCTCGGGCATGGGTGTGTGTGTTTGTCCTTAGGATAATTTAGGTTAAATAGTGTGTAAGCTGAGGGACTGATGACCTTAGCAGTTAAGTCCCATAAGATTTCACACACACACTTACACCAGCCTGTTCCCACTTAATCAAAAATGGTTCAAATGGCTCTGAGCACTATGGGACTCAACTGCTGAGGTCATTAGTCCCCTAGAACTTAGAACTAGTTAAACCTAACTAACCTAAGGACATCACAAACATCCATGCCCGAGGCAGGATTCGAACCTGCGACCGTAGCGGTCTTGCGGTTCCAGACTGCAGCGCCTAGAACCGCACGGCCACTTCGGCCGGCCCCACTTAATCCCACGAGGCGTGAACACTTGTGAGTGCCCAGATCTTGCCTGCTGGGCCAGCACAACTGATGGGCTACCTGACACATTGCCCTAATGTACTGCATTCATGCCTCATTCTGCTGCACACACAAGACATTTACCCACCCCTGTGGTGGGTGTTCAACCACTGCATTTGATTATGGAAGCTGCGGCCCAGTTACACTTCAGCCATTTGTCTACCTGTGTCTGTGAGCAGGCACTTAATATTGAACAACCTGATCTACATGAAGAGTGTTTTTCCATTCCATCTCTCTTTCCTTTTATTGTTGGGGGAAGAGGAACTGTGAACCTTTGACATAAGAACAAGGGTTTGCAGACATCACTTCCTTCCATGCATTTCCAGAGTACCTTGCAGTTACCTTATTGAAAAGCTTTTGGCTTTTGTCACACCAAACAATTACAGCAAAAGCAAATTTAAAAATAATGTTATAAAACTACACAACTTTTATCTGCATGCCATACTGTTGGTCAGGACAATACATACGTCAGTAACAGAACTTGAAGAATGTTAAATTTTGATTCATTTTCATTTGCAACTAAGATCTGACAAGCAGCGACTGTTATAGTTCCCTATAGATACTATTTCACCAATTTTTTTCCTCTGAAAAGGCAACAAATATGTCACATTGACACTTAGCCAACACTGTCTTCCTCACTCTCTGAACTGTCATAGTATGTTCCATCCGAGTCATCTTCGTCATATTCTGCTTCCACATAATCTATATCGCCCTCCAGTTCATCCTCAATCTCAGGTGGTTCGTGCTCTTCAATGGTGCCATAGATTTTCAGGTTGGGCATTTGCTCTTTCAGTATATGCAGCGCTTCACTGTCCCCTACGCATGAGTAGACATACAGCTCCCTGTGACATGGAGAGAACATCTTCAACTTATAAAATACAGTCAACAACACACTGTAGCTATCAGGATGTAAGAAAGTTAGAGTGCAATGCGCCTTCAACATAATTATACACGGAGTACGTGCTCCTAACAGACCAGGATTTGGCAGACACTGGACCACGGTATGGTTTAAGGAACTATTCTAGGAAATGACTTGTGTACACTGTCCAGCCACATTAATGTGACCATCTATCAAAAACTGAATAACCACCATTTCTAGCACAGACTGGTTTGAGACATGCACAGAGAAAGTCATTGAGGCTCTGGAAGGTACTGACGGGAATTTGGAACCATGCCAACTGCACTGCCACAGCCCACTGTACCAGTTCTCTCAGCTCAGGGATCATGTCGCAGACAGTGCTATCACCACGTACATACACTGCGAGCATTGTGCTGCTGGTAGATGCCATGGTGGCAAGGAAAGACTAATTGCGTGTGGGGGTGAAATGGTTCCCATGGATAGATGCACATTTATATTGATACACTGTGCCTTCCCGAATGATGAGATCATTCAGAGAACTCCAAGAAAACATACCCCTTCCAATGATTATTGCAGTGTTTGTCCTGACATTTTACGCTGTACACGCCAGTGGCCATCTGTCCAATGGAGCAAAAAGGTGATCATTGGAAAAGGTCTCCTGTCACGACTCAGTGTATGCCCACTTGCGGTATTAGCATCCAAATTCCAGCCTTCATCGCTGATGAACAGCAATCAGCATGGGTGGACGGACCACATGATTGCTTTGGAGGTTCATATGCAGCAAAGTTCACCAATCTGCCAATGAGGAGATACTATTTGTAGTCCCTCAGTTCATCTGGTCACTCACTTGTTCAACAGCTGCACGTCTATTCCTCCATACGCATCTCTGCAGCGATCGTTCACTCCTGCCATCTATCTTCTGTGGAGCACCACATTGGCGTTGACACCAGTTTTGGATAGCACCATCTTGCCGTCCAGTTGAACCACAATGGCACGTGAACAGTTTACAAACTTAGTGGTTTCTGAAATGCTTCCGGCCTTGGCCTGAAAGCCAACAATCATTTCCTTTTGGACATCACATAAAGCACAACGTTTCCACATTGTGATTACGACTAAAATGTTTTCCACATCCCCTGACATATTTTTATAGTGCTAGTGCTACCACCTGCCATCTGTGAGTGGCTGTTACAATTTGATGTCGAACATTGGCAGTGATCACATTAACGTGACTGGACTGTGTAGCTTTAGAGAAACCATAATCGAGCTGCTTTCAGATTGTAATTTATGTTTTAGATTAGATTAGATTTGCTTTCATTCCAATTGATCCGTAGTGAGGAGGTCCTCCAGGATGTAGAACATGTCAGAAAAGCAACGATACATGACAAATATTTACAACTCAAACAAGTAAGCTAATGTACCATTCCACAGGTCCAAAGTGGCATGGTCGTCATTTTTTAATGAACCCTGTATGGAAGAATCATTTTAGAAATACTAATGCACTGAATTTAAAATAAAAAAGTTTTTATTTATTTATAAGGTAATAAACATGTAATACAACTACTAAATACTTATTTACAATGAACACATTACTGCACTGAACTGGTACAGAAGTGAGATTGTACTTACGCACACACACACACACACACACACACACACACACACACACACACACACACACACACTTATTTACAATGAACACATTACTGCACTGAAATTGTGCAGAAGTTATATTATATATATATATATATATATATATATATATATATATATATATATATATATATAATGCACACCTTTTTGTACAAGACTAAGCGACTTTAAATCCTTGTGAAGATTATTCTTATTTCTAGTATTGATTCCATGAATTGAGCTGTTGGTTTGAAGAAGTGATATATTTTAATGACAAATTTCATTAAGGAATAAATATATTGGGAAGCGGTAGTTAGTATCCCTAGTTTCCTAAACAGTCCCTGTGACAGTTCAGCCAAGTGGATTGTTCCCTGAGATATGGAGCTTTATTCAATACTGTTAGTTTCAATATGTTATAATCTTAAAATGTAATACTTTCAAAATTTCTGTGACACAGTCTTATGGCTCTAAATTTTCTGATTCCAAAAACCAATTAATATAGAGTCATCAAATTTCAGGAATACATTTGTCTTTCTAACAAATGGTTCAAATGGCTCTGAGCACTATGGGACTCAACATCTTAGGTCATAAGTCCCCTAGAACTTAGAACTACTTAAACCTAACTAACCTAAGGACATCACACACACCCATGCCCGAGGCAGGATTCGAACCTGCGACCGTAGCAGTCCCGCGGTTCCGGACTGCAGCGCCAGAACCGCTAGACCACTGCGGCCGGCTGTCTTTCTAACAGCGCAACATCACAGGTTAATGTAAGCGTGATATAAGTTATTGCAAATGAAAAATACTGGTACACTAATAACCAATGTGACCGCCAGAATGTTGACTGCAAGGACGCCAGCGTGCATGCATTGTGTTTTTTGCAGGTACCTGATGTCAGTTTGTGGGATGGAGTTCCATTGCTTTTGCACTTGGTTGGTCAATACAGGGACAGTTGATACTGGTTGCAGATGACGCTGGAGTTGTCGCCTGATGATGTTCAATATGTGCTCGATTGGAGACGGATTTGGTGATCGAGCAGGCCAAGGCAATATGTTGACACTCTGTTGAGGATGTTGGGTTATAAGAGTGGTACGAGGGCAAGCGTTTCCCTGCTGGACAGCAACCCCTGCAATGGTGTTGATTAACGGCAGCACAACAGGTTGAATCACCATACTGACATACAAATTTGCAGTCAGGCTGTGTGCGATAAACCACGAGAGTGCTTCTGCCGTCGTACAAAATTGCACCCCATACCATAAACCCAGGTTCAGGTGCAACTTGCGTAGCATGCAGATAGGTTGGTTGCAGGCCCTCCACTAGCCCCGTCCGCCGCTCGTGGTCTCGCGGTAGCGTTCTCGCTTCCCGAGCACGGGGTCCCGGGTTCGATGCCCGGCGGGGTCAGGGATTTTCACCTGCCTCGAGATGACTGGGTGTCTGTGTTGTCCTCATCATTTCATCATCATCCAGGAAAGTGGCGAAATTGGACTGAGCAAAAGATTGGGTAATTGTACGGGCGCTGATAACCACGCAGTTGAGCGCCCCACAAACCAAACATCATCATCATCATCATCATCCACTAGCCTCTTTCCAACTAACATACCACCATCACTGGCACCGAGGCAGAACCAGCTTTTACCGGCAAACACGACAGACCTCCAACCTGCCATCCAATGAGCTCTCACTTGACACCTCCGAAGCCGCAAATGGTGGTGGTTTTGAGTCAGTGGAATACACGCTGTAGGCCCACTGGCTCACAGCTGTCCTTGAAGTTATCGATTTGTTATGTCTGTTGTGTCACGATGGTGCAAACAGCTGTCCACATTGCTGCTGCCGATGCAGTATGATGGGCCAGAGCTGTACGCCGAGCACGATGGTCTTCCATCTCAGAAGAGCCATTTGGCCGTACAGAAACTGGTCTCATTGTGACTGGGGTGGTGGTGGTTAGTGTTTAACGTCCCGTCGACAACGAGGTCATTAGAGACGGAGCGCAAGCTCGGGTTAGGGAAGGAGTGGGAAGGAAATCGGCCGTGCCCTTTCAAAGGAACCATCCCGGCATTTGCCTGAAACGATTTAGGGAAATCACGGAAAACCTAAATGAGAATGGCCGGAGACGGGATTGAACCGTCGTCCTCCCGAATGCGAGTCCAGTGTGCTAACCACTGCGCCACCTCGCTCGGTGATTCTTGTGACTGTACATTGGTCTTCTTGTGACTACACACTCTCGTGACCACTGCTGCCAGCAATCATGTACGGTGGCTACACTCCTGCCAAGTCTTCTTGCAAAATCGAACAAGAAATTTCCAGCTTCTCGTATCCCTGTTACACGGTCTGTTTTCAAATTCAGTGAGGTGTTGATAATGGCGTCTTTGTCGCCTTACAGGCATTCTTGACTAACATCAACTTATCACATCCAATCTTAAAGGCAACTAATGCACACGACCGTTACAGCGTGTATTTGAAGCAAACCTGATTTGTATCGTCATAGTGGCGCTACTAGCACATCTCTTCTACAACTGGCGCGAATTTTGAATTGCCATCATCTTTCAGATGTAGAGAAACATCTGCCAACTTCCTTTACGGTGTTGCGAACTTTTTCACCGAGCGAGGTGGCGTAGTGGTTAGCACACTGGACTCGCATTCGGGAGGACGACGGTTCAATCCCGCGTCCGGCCATCCTGGTTTAGGTTTTCTGTGATTTCCCTAAATCGCTCCAGGCAAATGCTAGGATGGTTCCTTTGAAACGGAACGGCCGACTTCCCCGTCCTTCGCTAATCCGATGAGATTGATGACCTCGCAGTTTGGTCTTTTCCCCCAAACAACCAAACCAACCAAGCGAACTTTTTCCGCCACTGTATTTACTACTCTACTAGCCATTAAAATTGCTACACCACGAAGCTGACGTGCTACAGACGTGAAATTTAACCGACAGGAAGAAGATGCTGTGATATGCAAATGATTAGCTTTTCAGAGCATTCACACAAGGTTGGCGCCGGTGGCGACACCTACAACGTGCTGACATGAGAAAAGCTTCCAACCGATTTCTCATACACAAACAGCAGTTGACAGGCATTGCCTGGTGAATCGTTGTTGTGATGCCTCGTGTAAGGAGGAGAAAAGCGTACCATCACGTTTCCGACTTTGATAAAGGTCGGATTGTAGCCTATCGCGATTGCGGTTTATCGTATCGCGACATTGCTGCTCGCGTTGATCCAGATCCAATGACTGTTAGAAGAATATGGCATCGGTGGGTTCAGGAGGGTAATACGGAACGCCGTGTTGGATCCCAACGGCCTTGTATCAGTACCAGTCGAGATGACAGGCATCTTATCCGCATGGCTGTAACGGATCGTGTAGCCACGTCTCGATCCCTGAGTCAACAGATGGGGACGTTTGCAAGACAACGACCATCTGCACGAATAGTTCGACGACGTTTGCAGCAGCATGGACTACCAGCTCAGAGACCGTGGCTGTGGTTACCCTTGACGCTGCCTCACAGACAGGAGTGCCTGCAATGGTGAACTCAACGACGAACCTGGGTGCAAAAATGGCAAAACGTCATTTTTTCGGATGAATCCAGGTTCTGTTTACAGCATCATGATGGTCGCATCCGTGTTTGGTGACATCGCGATGAACGCACACTGGAAGCGTGTATTCGTCATCGCCATACTGGCGTATCACCCGGCGTGATGGTATGGGGTGCCATTGGTTACACGTCTCGGTCACCTCTTGTTCGCATTGACGGCACTTTGAACAGTGGACGTTACATTTCACATGTGTTACGACCCGTGGCTCTACCCTTCATTCGATCCCTGCGAAACCCTACATTTAAGCAGGATAATGCACGACCGCATGTTGCAGGTCCTGTACGGGCCATTCTGGATACAGAAAATGTTCGGCTGCAGCCCTGGCCAGCACATTCTCCAGATATCTCACCAACTGAAAACGTCTGGTCAATGGTGGCCGAGTAATTGGCTCGTCACAATACGCCATTCACTACTCTTGATGAACTGTGGTATCTTGTTGAAGCGGCATGTGCAGCTGTACCTGTACACGCCATCCAAGCTCTGCTTGACTCAATGCCCAGGCGTATCATGGACGTTATTACGGTCAGAGGTGGTTGTTCTGGGTACTGATTTCTCAGGATCTATACAGCCAAATTGCGTGAAAATGTAATCACATGTCATTTCTAGTATAATATGTTTGTCCAATGAATACACGTTTATCATCTGCATTTCTTCTTGGTGTAGCAATTTTAATGGCCAGCAGTGTATTACTCGTAGGAAAAATAATTTAGAGTAACCCTTCAGATAGGGAATATCTAACCACATTCGGGCAGCTGGTGGAAACTTGTAAAAAAAGAAATGAAATCTCTTATTTTTTAAAAATCATAGCTGCTGTCTCCCAGAAAAAGGCAGAATACACTTAGGCCTATAAGGAAATTCATTCACGATCCCGCTTCAAGTGGTACTTGCTAAACAGGAGGAGAGAGTACGTATCTATTCACAGTATAAATATGTTCTGATTGTCTGCTACATGCATAGAACTTTTCTTACCTGAGATTCACTAGCTTGCCCGCAAACGTATCAAACGGCATTCCAGTAAGAGTCGAATTATTGAGCGTCAGGCAGCGGATACTAGACAACTGGAGGATACTGCTCAGACCTGGCTGCAACTCTGGAAACTCCATGTATTCCATCACCAACGTGTGAAGTCGTGGAAGCCTGGCAAGGCAGGGTATCAGAGCTCCACCGAGACCTCCGCAACCTGACACATCCAGTCTGGAACAAACCACAAGCGTCGTATCGTTCGTCTGGGAATAACCTGGCAGAGAAAAATCTAATGCGTTTTAATCCTACAGATCATCTGTGAAACAGAGCTTCTTACGTGGAAGACGACAAAAAAATACTTCTCTATAGATAACGATCACCTAAATTACAGTAAAGTCAAACTGTATCAAAAGGAAAGTTCGTCTGATAAAACTACACTCCTGGAAATTGAAATAAGAACACCGTGAATACATTGCCCCAGGAAGGGGAAACTTTATTGACACATTCCTGGGGTCAGATACATCACATGATCACACTGACAGAACCACAGGCACATAGACACAGGCAACAGAGCATGCACAATGTCGGCACTAGTACAGTGTATATCCACCTTTCGCAGCAATGCAGGCTGCTATTCTCCCATGGAGACGATCGTAGAGATGCTGGATGTAGTCCTGTGGAACGGCTTGCCATGCCATTTCCACCTGGCGCCTCAGTTGGACCAGCGTTCGTGCTGGACGTGCAGACCGCATGAGACGACGCTTCATCCAGTCCCAAACATGCTCAATGGGGGACAGATCCGGAGATCTTGCTGGCCAGGGTAGTTGACTTACACCTTCTAGAGCACGTTGGGTGGCACGGGATACATGCGGACGTGCATTGTCCTATTGGAACAGCAAGTTCCCTTGCCGGTCTAGGAATGGTAGAACGATGGGTTCGATGACGGTTTGGATGTACCGTGCACTATTCAGTGTTCCCTCGACGATCACCAGTGGTGTACGGCCAGTGTAGGAGATCGCTCCCCACACCATGATGCCGGGTGTTGGCCCTGTGTGCCTCGGTCGTATGCAGTCCTGATTGTGGCGCTCACCTGCACGGCGCCAAACACGCATACGACCATCATTGGCACCAAGGCAGAAGCGACTCTCATCGCTGAAGACGACACGTCTCCATTCGTCCCTCCATTCACGCCTGTCGCGACACCACTGGAGGCGGGCTGCACGATGTTGGGGCGTGAGCGGAAGACGGCCTAACGGTGTGCGGGACCGTAGCCCAGCTTCATGGAGACGGTTGCGAATGGTCCTCGCCGATACCCCAGGAGCAACAGTGTCCCTAATTTGCTGGGAAGTGGCGGTGCGGTCCCCTACGGCACTGCGTAGGATCCTTTGGTCTTGGCGTGCATCCGTGTGTCGCTGCGGTCCGGACCCAGGTCGACGGGCACGTGCACCTTCCGCCTACCACTGGCGACAACATCGATGTACTGTGGAGACCTCACGCCCCACGTGTTGAGCAATTCGGCGGTACGTCCACCCGGCCTCCCGCATGCCCACTATACGCCCTCGCTCAAAGTCCGTCAACTGCACATACGGTTCACGTCCACGCTGTCGCGGCATGCTACCAGTGTTAAAGACTGCGATGGAGCTCCGTATGCCACGGCAAACTGGCTGACACTGACGGCGGCGGTGCACAAATGCTGCGCAGCTAGCGCCATTCGACGGCCAACACCGCGGTTCCTGGTGTGTCCGCTGTGCCGTGCGTGTGATCATTGCTTGTACAGCCCTCTCGCAGTGTCCAGAGCAAGTATGGTGGGTCTGACACACCGGTGTCAATGTGTTCTTTTTTCCATTTACAGGAGTGTATAAAACTGCCTATAGACACATACTCTGCTCAGCATTTGCTAAGGAACAGAAACATTGTTGGACATGAATAAACACAGGCAATGTTGGACGCGTCAAAGAGTGCATATGTAATAGAGGTGGAATGGTATACGAGGGTGGTTTGAAAAGTTCGCAGTATCACCACGAGAGGTCAGCGCTAGCGCAACGAGTTGTTCACGTGACATTTATTGGACTGTTGCCTGTAAACACGTGCCACGTCAGTGCTCTTGGAAGAGAGCTGTGGCGGTGACGTGGCTCTGTTGTTGTTCCCGCGTAGCGATTGCGAAGATGGGGAAAAAATCCAGATTCGAGCAGTGATTAAGTACTTCATAAAGAAAGGTATGAAACCAAAGGACATTCATGCCACTTTCCAGAATACATTGGGGGACTCTGCTCCTTCATATTCAACTGTTGAAGTGGGCAAATGAATTTAAATTTGGTTGGGAGAGCTTAGATGATGATCCGCGCAGTGGTCGGCCAAGATGTGTCACTACGCCAGAAATCACTGCAAAAGTGCACAAAATGGTCGTGGAGGATCGCCTATTTAATGTGCGTGAAATTGCTCACGCTTGCCAGATGTCATCTGAAAGGGTATATCACATTTTAAATGAAGAATTAGAAATGAAAAAAATTATCTGGAAGGTGGATGATATTGGAACAACGCATGGCTCGTTTTAGGAGAAACGAACAAGATTTTTTTGCGCGGGTTTGTGCCCACAGATGAAACTTGGGTGCACTACTATACCCCAGAGACAAAAGAACAGTCAAAGCAGTGAAAACATGCTGATTCTCCGCCACAAAAGAAAGCAAAGACGATTCCTTCGGTGGGAAAGGTCATGGCATCAGTGTTCTGTGATGCGAAGGGGATCCTATTTGTAGGTTATCTCCCCACTGGGCAAACAATTACTGGAGAATAGTATGCTAACCTCCTACACAAACTGCAACCAAAGATACACGAAAAAAGCTAGGCTTACCAAGGAAGAAAGTCATCTTCCATCAAGACAATGCGCGCTCGAACACATGTACCGTCACCATGGCAAAATTACACGAACTAAGGTATGAATTGTTGCCACACTCGCCTTATTCACCTGATATGGCTCCGTCAGACTCCCATATCTTCCCAAAACTGAAAATTTTTCTTGATGGACGAAGATTCGCTTCAAATGAAGATTTGATAGCCGGAAAAAAGGTTTCAGTGATGTAAGTACTTTTTTTTTTCTACACTCCTGGAAATGGAAAAAAGAACACATTGACACCGGTGTGTCAGACCCACCATACTTGCTCCGGACACTGCGAGAGGGCTGTACAAGCAATGATCACACGCACGGCACAGCGGACACACCAGGAACCGCGGTGTTGGCCGTCGAATGGCGCTAGCTGCGCAGCATTTGTGCACCGCCGCCGTCAGTGTCAGCCAGTTTGCCGTGGCATACGGAGCTCCATCGCAGTCTTTAACACTGGTAGCATGCCGCGACAGCGTGGACGTGAACCGTATGTGCAGTTGACGGACTTTGAGCGAGGGCGTATAGTGGGCATGCGGGAGGCCGGGTGGACGTACCGCCGAATTGCTCAACACGTGGGGCGTGAGGTCTCCACAGTACATCGATGTTGTCGCCAGTGGTCGGCGGAAGGTGCACGTGCCCGTCGACCTGGGACCGGACCGCAGCGACGCACGGATGCACGCCAAGACCGTAGGATCCTACGCAGTGCCGTAGGGGACCGCACCGCCACTTCCCAGCAAATTAGGGACACTGTTGCTCCTGGGGTATCGGCGAGGACCATTCGCAACCGTCTCCATGAAGCTGGGCTACGGTCCCGCACACCGTTAGGCCGTCTTCCGCTCACGCCCCAACATCGTGCAGCCCGCCGCCAGTGGTGTCGCGACAGGCGTGAATGGAGGGACGAATGGAGACGTGTCGTCTTCAGCGATGAGAGTCGCTTCTGCCTTGGTGCCAATGATGGTCGTATGCGTGTTTGGCGCCGTGCAGGTGAGCGCCACAATCAGGACTGCATACGACCGAGGCACACAGGGCCAACACCCGGCATCATGGTGTGGGGAGCGATCTCCTACACTGGCCGTACACCACTGGTGATCGTCGAGGGGACACTGAATAGTGCACGGTACATCCAAACCGTCGTCGAACCCATCGTTCTACCATTCCTAGACCGGCAAGGGAACTTGCTGTTCCAACAGGACAATGCACGTCCGCATGTATCCCGTGCCACCCAACGTGCTCTAGAAGGTGTAAGTCAACTACCCTGGCCAGCAAGATCTCCGGATCTGTCCCCCATTGAGCATGTTTGGGACTGGATGAAGCGTCGTCTCACGCGGTCTGCACGTCCAGCACGAACGCTGGTCCAACTGAGGCGCCAGGTGGAAATGGCATGGCAAGCCGTTCCACAGGACTACATCCAGCATCTCTACGATCGTCTCCATGGGAGAATAGCAGCCTGCATTGCTGCGAAAGGTGGATATACACTGTACTAGTGCCGACATTGTGCATGCTCTGTTGCCTGTGTCTATGTGCCTGTGGTTCTGTCAGTGTGATCATGTGATGTATCTGACCCCAGGAATGTGTCAATGAAGTTTCCCCTTCCTGGAACCATGAATTCACGGTGTTCTTATTTCAATTTCCAGGAGTGTATATTGGTAACGCCGCCGCCACGTAGCGCTCTCTGTATGAAAATCACTGGCTGTGCTGTGTGCAGTCTGTGGCTAGTTTGCATTGTTGTCTGCCATTGTAGTGTTAGGCAGCGGCAGCTGGATGTGAACAGCGCGTAGCGTTGCGCAGTTGGAGGTGAGCCGCCAGCAGTGGTGGATGTGGGGAGAGAGATGGCGGAGTTTGGAAATTTTTAAGACTGGATGTCATGAACATGTATATTATGGTTTTTCAACACTATTAAGGTAAATACATTGTTTTTTCTCTATTAAAATCTTTCATTTGCTAACTATGGCTATCAGTAGTTAGTGCCTTCCGTAGTTTGAATCTTTTATTTAGCTGGCAGTAGTGGCGCTCGCTGTTTTGCAGTAGTTCGAGTAACGAAGATTTTTGGTGAGGTAAGTGATTTGTGAAAGGTATAGGTTAATGTTAGTCAGGGCTATTCTTTTGTAGGGATTTTTGAAAGTCAGATTGCGTTGCGCTAAAAAAAATATTGTGTGTCAGTTTAAGCAGAGTCTTGTATAATGTTTCAAAGGGGGCGTTTCAGTTACAAAACTTTCTTCCTCTACACCACTCCCCTTCCTAGCGGCACTTGCATGACCCATTCTCATTTAAAAGCAGCCGAAGTAAAATGTGTGCATTACACTTGAGCCTGCTGTCATACATCACTTGATTGCTGCACTCCTTACTCCCAAACTGGCAGAAACTGGAAGACATCAAGCTGTCATACTCTGTGCCTCATCACTGCCACTATCATCATTATTATTATTTTTATTGATACAGTGTAGGTCCTGCAACAGCTATGTAGCCTGTTGTGCTGTGCCGTGTATTGGTTTGTTTATTTTTACGAAAGGAATAAAGATGCAATTTGTGGTCTATTACGGGGAACTACCTACAACTCGGACAAGGTATTTTTATTTGATATGTAAGCATGTGTGACCTATACGTCACAATTTTACTGTCGTAGATGCAAGTCACAAAATATGTATGTAGTGGATGAGCTGCGTGAGGAACATCTTGTTCATACTTTGGTTTCTCAGCCTATAATGCACTGAAGAGCGAAAATATCGTGTAGGGACCCCACGAGCAGGCGGAAGTGCCACAACACGACGTGGCATGGACTCGACTAATGTCTGAAGTAGTAGCTGGAGGGAACTGACACCATGAAACCTGCAGGGCTGCCCATAAATCCGTAAGAGTACGAGGGGTGGAGATCTCTTCTGAACAGTACGGTGCAAGGCATCCCAGATATGCTCAATAATATTCACGTCTGGAGAGTTTGGTGGCCAGAGGAAGTGTTTAAAAAAATTGCTCTAAGCACTATGGGACTTAACCTCTGAGGTCATCAGTCCCCTAGACTTAGAACTACTTAAACCTAACTAACCTAACGACATCACACACATCCATGCCCGAAGCAGTATTCGAACCTGCGACCGTAGCAGCAGCGCGGTTCCGGAGTGAAGCGCCTAGAACCGCTCGGCCACAGCGGCCGGCGGAAGTGTTTAAACTCAAACGTAGTGTTCCTGGAGCCACTATGTAGCAATTCTCGACGTGTGTGGTGTCGCATTGTCCTGATGGAATTGCCCGTCGCAATGCATAGTGGACATGAATGGATGCAGGTGATCAGACAAGATGCTTACGTCCGCGTCACTTATCAGAGTCGTATCTAGACGTGTCAGGGGTCCATATCACTCCAAATGCACACACCCCAAATCATTAAACACCTTCCACCAACTTGAACAGTCCCCTGATGGCATGCTGGATCCATGGATTCATGAGGCTGTCTCCATACCTGTACACGTCCATCCGCTTGATTCAAATTGAAACGAGACCCGTCCGACCAGGCAACATCTTTCCAGTCATCAACAGTCCAATGTCGGTGTTGATGGGCACGCTTTGTGTCGTGCAGTCGTCAAGGGTACACGAGTGGGTCTTCGGCTCCGAAAGCCCATATCAATGTTGTTTCGTCAAATGGTTCGCACGCTGACTCTTGTTGATGCCCCAGCACTGAAATCTGCAGTAGTTTGCGGAAGCGTTGCACTTATGTCTCGTTGAACGGTTTTCTTCAGTCGTCGTTGGTCCCGTTCTTGCAGAATATTTTTCCGGCCGCAGCGACGTCGAAGATTTGCTTTACCAGATTCGTGATATCCACGGTACACTCGTGAAATGGTCGTACGGGAAAATCCCCAGTTGATCGCTACCTCGGAGATACTGTGTTCCATCGCTCCTGCGCCGACTATAACACCACGTTCAAACTCACTTAAGTCTCGATAACCTGCCATTGTAGCAGCAACAACCAATCTAGCAACTGTGCCAGACACTTGTCTTATAATAGCGTTGCCGACCGCCCCGCCGTATTCTGCCTGTTTACATATCTCTGTATTTGAACACACATGCCTATACTAGTTTCTTTGTCGCTTCAGTGTATATACCACATAGTGTGACAGATTAATGCTGGCTTCTGACATTACATACCGATTTTGCGCTAAAACTTACGATTTGTGGAAAATTTTAACGTACAGGAGACGTTTAACTATCATACGCAAAAGGGTATCATGGATGCCCAGCTCCATAACTGTATTTTACGAAGCTTACTTTTTAATCACGAATAAGAGATGCCCTTTCCATATTACTTTATTACAAATACAATTTTATTTGTTTTAAAACACTTATTAAGTTGACAGTTTACATACAGCATTGTCTTAGATACAAGCGTGACCACTCCAGAAGTCCATTATCTCTGTCTCTCGTACAAGTTGATTCTTATAAACGAATGTGCTTTCGAAAACAAGAAACATATTTGTCATTGTCGCGTTGCATTCTGATTAACCTAATTACTACTATAGCCTAATGCGCTCACTACAACTGAAAATCTTTGTCAAATTAAAGTTATAAGTTATGTGGCCCTACTGGCAGTCTGTAATCTTTGCCCATCGTACAAGAAAGGATAAACATTCCGAATGCAAAACACATTTTTAGAGGCGTAAAAATGTATATACAAGGATGTATAATAAATTCATGGTTATTATTTCATGACGTTTGGTTCACTTTTAGAGACGTTTCCTCTCCATTCCTAACGACTACACTTATTCCAAGTACTTTCATTATTTAAAACTGCACTGAGGTGAAACAAAGTCATGGGATAGCGATATGCATCCTTCCCGCTTGTTTTCAAACTTAGTTCAACATGTTCCCGTGAGTGGCGCTGTCATAACATGTCTTCAAGATGGCTGCTACACTTGTCATTCGTCAGAAGCAACGTGCTGTCATAGAATTCCTGTGCTGTGGAAACGAGACAGTGGGAAACATCCACAAGAGGTTGAAAAAGATGTATGGAGATGCTGCTGTCTATCGCAGTACAGTTAGTCGGTAGGCAAGCAGCTTACTTGATGAAAGCGGGCACGGCAATATTGAGGATTGTCATCGCAGCGGCAGGCCTCGTACTGCACACACTCCAGGCAATGTGCAGAGAGTTAACGAATTGGTGACTGCTGACAGATGCATCACAGTGAGCGAATTGTCACGTTACTTTGGGATAGGGGAAGTAAGTGTTTGCAGAATACTGAAAGTGCTGGCGTTAAAAAAGGTTTGTGCCAGGTGGGTTCCCACGACGTTGACAGTGGCTCACAAAGAAACAAGAAAAACGGTATGCAGCGAACTTTTCGAACAGTACGAGAATGGTGGAGATGAATTTCTTGGAAGAATTGTGACAGGTGATGAAACATGGCTCCATCGTTTGTCACCAGAGACGAAGAGGCAATCAATGGAGTGGCATTATGCAAATCCACCCAAGAAAAAAAATTCAAAACCACACCTTCTGCTGGAAAAGTTATGGCTACGGTGTTTTTCGATTCCGAAGGATTCTTGCTTGTGGACATCATGCCAAGTGGAACCACCATAAATTCTGATGCGTCTGTGACGACACTGAAGAAACTTCAGGATCGACTGAGTCGTGTTCGACCACAGCGGCAAAAGCAGGATGTTTTGCTGTTGCACGAAAATGCGCGGCCACATGTCAGTCAAAAAAGCATGGAAGCGATCACAAAACTCGGATGGACAAAACACTGAAACACCCCCCTTACAGTCCTGACCTGGCTCCATGTGACTGTCATCTCTTTGGGAAACTGAAAGACTCTTTTCGTGGAACAAGGTTTGAAGATGATGACTCTCTTGTGCACGCTGCCTAACAGTGGCTCGAACAGGTTGGTCCAGAATTTTACCGTGCGGGTATACAGGCGCTGGTTCCAAGATGGCGTAAGGCATTTGAGAGTGATGGAAATTAAATGGAGAAAAGAAAATATTGTTCGTAAAGGATGTATTTACACACTGTAAAACTTTCAAACATGTAGAATAAAAGATGGATTTTAAGAAAAATAGCGTGCATTTCTTTTGGAGTGATCCTCATATAAAAAAGCAGTGCATTGGCGCCGCTCCCATTTGTTTATACAATCCTGGAAATGGAAAAAAGAACACATTGACACCGGTGTGTCAGACCCACCATACTTGCTC
Organism: Schistocerca cancellata; assembly: GCF_023864275.1. Lineage (NCBI taxonomy): Eukaryota > Metazoa > Arthropoda > Insecta > Orthoptera > Acrididae > Schistocerca > Schistocerca cancellata. Next base: position 127,415,462 of record NC_064637.1, on the reverse strand, counting down.
CGGACACTGCGAGAGGGCTGTACAAGCAATGATCACACGCACGGCACAGCGGACACACCAGGAACCGCGGTGTTGGCCGTCGAATGGCGCTAGCTGCGCAGCATTTGTGCACCGCCGCCGTCAGTGTCAGCCAGTTTGCCGTGGCATACGGAGCTCCATCGCAGTCTTTAACACTGGTAGCATGCCGCGACAGCGTGGACGTGAACCGTATGTGCAGTTGACGGACTTTGAGCGAGGGCGTATAGTGGGCATGCGGGAGGCCGGGTGGACGTACCGCCGAATTGCTCAACACGTGGGACGTGAGGTCTCCACAGTACATCGATGTTGTCGCCAGTGGTCGGCGGAAGGTGCACGTGCCCGTCGACCTGGGACCGGACCGCAGCGACGCACGGATGCACGCCAAGACCGTAGGATCCTACGCAGTGCCGTAGGGGACCGCACCGCCACTTCCCAGCAAATTAGGGACACTGTTGCTCCTGGGGTATCGGCGAGGACCATTCGCAACCGTCTCCATGAAGCTGGGCTACGGTCCCGCACACCGTTAGGCCGTCTTCCGCTCACGCCCCAACATCGTGCAGCCCGCCTCCAGTGGTGTCGCGACAGGCGTGAATGGAGGGACGAATGGAGACGTGTCGTCTTCAGCGATGAGAGTCGCTTCTGCCTTGGTGCCAATGATGGTCGTATGCGTGTTTGGCGCCGTGCAGGTGAGCGCCACAATCAGGACTGCATACGACCGAGGCACACAGGGCCAACCCCCGGCATCATGGTGTGGGGAGCGATCTCCTACACTGGCCGTACACCACTGGTGATCGTCGAGGGGACACTGAATAGTGCACGGTACATCCAAACCGTCATCGAACCCATCGTTCTACCAGTCCTAGACCGGCAAGGGAGCTTGCTGTTCCAATAGGACAATGCACGTCCGTATGTATCCCGTGCCACCCAACGTGCTCTAGAAGGTGTAAGTCAACTACCCTGGCCAGCAAGATCTCCGGATCTGTCCCCCATTGAGCATGTTTGGGACTGGATGAAGCGTCGTCTCACGCGGTCTGCACATCCAGCACGAACGCTGGTCCAACTGAGGCGCCAGGTGGAAATGGCATGGCAAGCCGTTCCACAGGACTACATCCAGCATCTCTACGATCGTGTCCATGGGAGAATAGCAGCCTGCATTGCTGCGAAAGGTGGATATACACTGTACTAGTGCCGACATTGTGCATGCTCTGTTGCCTGTGTCTATGTGCCTGTGGTTCTGTCAGTGTGATCATGTGATGTATCTGACCCCAGGAATGTGTCAATAAAGTTTCCCCTTCCTGGGACAATGAATTCACGGTGTTCTTATTTCAATTTCCAGTAGTGTAGGTTAGTCATGTGAAAAGGCTTCCAGCGTGATGATGTCTGCACGACGGGAATTACCAGACTTGGAGTGTGGATTGTTAGTTGGAGTTAGACCTATGGGATGGAAATCGTTAGGGAATTCAAGTACCAAGAGCGTGCTGAGAATGCCACATTTCAGGCATTACCTCTCCGCACAGACAACCTCGTGGCCGGCAGCCTTCACTTAACTACAGAGAGGAACCGCATTTGCGTAGAGTCGTAAGTGGTAACAGATACGCAACACTGCGTGAAATAACCGCAAAAATCAATGTGGGACATACGACGAACGTATCCGTTGGGTCTATGAGGCAAAGTCTGGCGTTAATTCACTACTGGCCATTAAAATTGCTACACCACGAAGATGACGAGCTACAGACGCGAAAATTAACCGACAGGAAGAAGATGCTGTGATATGAAAATCATTAGCTTTTCAGAGCATTCACACAAGGTTGGCGCCGGTGGCGACACCTACAACGTGCTGATATGAGGAAACTTTCCAACCGATTTCTCATACACAAACAACAATTGACCGGCGTTGCTTGGTGAAACGTTGTTGTGATGCCTCGTCTAAGGAGGAGAAATGCGTACCATCACGTTTCCGACTTTGATAAAGGTCGGATTGCAGCCTATCGCGATTGCGGTTTATCGTATCGCGACATTGCTGCTCGCGTTGGTCGAGATCCAATGACTGTTAGCAGAATATGGAATCGGTGGGTTCAGGAGGGTAATACGGCATCTTATCCACATGGCTGTAACGGATCCTACAGCCACGTCTCGATCCCTGAGTCAACAGATGGGGACGTTTGCAAGACAACAACCATCTGCACAAACAGTTCGACGACGTTTGCAATAGCATGGACTATCAGCTCAGAGACCGTGGCTGCAGTTACCCTTGACGCTGCACCACAGACAGGAGCTCCTGCGATGGTGTACTCAACGACGAACCTGGCTGCACGAATGGCAAACTGTCATTTTTTCGGTTGAATCTAGGTTCTTTTTACAGCATCATGATGGTCGCATCCGTGTTTGGCGACATCGCGGTGAACGCACATTGGAAGCGTGTATTCGTCATCGCCATACTGGCGTATCACCCGGCGTGATGGTATGGGGTGCCACTGGTTACACGTCTCGGTCACCTCTTGTTCGCATTGACGGCACTTAGAACAGTGGACGTTACATTTCAGATGTGTTACGACCCGTGGCTCTACCCTTCATTCGATCCCTGCGAAACCCTACATTTCAGCAGGATAATGCACGACCGCATGTTGCAGGTCCTGTACGGGCCTTTCTGGATACAGAAAATGTTCGACTGCTGCCCTGGCCAGCACATTCTCCAGATCTCTCACCAATTGAAAATGTTTGGTCAATGGTGGCCGAGTAACTGGCTCGTCACAATACGCCAGTCACTACTCTTGATAAACTGTGGTATCGTGTTGAAGCTGCATGGGCAGCTGTAACTGTACACAGCATCCAAGCTCTGACTCAATGCCCAGGCGTATCAAGGCCGTTATTACGGCCAGAGGTGGTTGTTCTGGGTACTGATTTCTCAGGATCTATGCACCGAAACTGCGTGAAAATGTAATCACACGTCAGTTCTAGTATAACATATTTGTCCAATGAATACCCGTTTATCATCTGCATTCCTTCTTGGTGTAGCAATTTTAATGGCCAGTAGCGTAGGATATGGCAGTAGACGACCGACGCCTTTGCTAACAGCGCATCACCTGCAACGCCTCTCTTGGGCTCGTGGCCATACAGTTTGGACCCTAGACGACCGGAAAACTGTAGCCTGGTCGGGTGAGTCCCGATTTCATTTGATAAGAGCTGACAGTACGGTTCGAGTATGGCGCACACCCCATGCAGCCATGGACACAAGCTATTAACAAGACACTGTGTGAGCTGGTGGTGGATGGCTCCGTAATGGTGTGGGCTGTGTTAACATGGAAAGCATAGGGTCGTGTGATCCAACTGAGTCGATCATTGACTGGATTATGTTCGGCTACTTGGAGACCATTTGCAGCCATTAACGGACTTCAAGTTCCCATGGCAAAGTGCATGTCACTGGCCGACAGTTGTTAGTGACTGATTTGAAGAAAATTCTGGACAGTTCGAGCGAAAGTTATGGCTACCCAAATCGCCCGACATGAGTCGCATCGAACATTTGTGGGACATAATGGAGAGGTCAGTTCGTGCACAAAAATCTGCTCCCGCAACACTTTCGCGGTTATGGACCGCTGAAGAGGGAGCTTGGCTCAATATTTCTGCTGTGGACTTCCAACGACTTGTTGAGTACATGCCACATCGAGTTACTGTACTTCTCCGGGCAAAAGGAGGTTCGAGACGGTATTACGAGGTATCCCATGTCACCTCAGTTTGTACAGGTGTGAAGGTTTCGCATGGATCCCCTAGTTTTCATTAAAGATCGTTACTTAACCATTTTTGAAAACAAGTTCAATCACCGCTATTAACCGTCTCTTTGGAGCTTCCTGCTTCACCCGTCATTCTTTTTCAGTTATTAATCCATTAATTACTGCTACTGCACTAAGGTAAGAAGTCGACAAAACTGCTTACATTTCAAGATGTTGCAGGCGATAGATCTCAGAGAAGGCAGCGTCAGACAGCAGCTCGGCGTTTCCGACATTAAGTTCCCGCAAAGCGGGGCACCCACGGCAAACGGCAATCACTGTATCATCCTCCAGCCCGAACCCATTTCGCAGATCCAGCACTCTCAGTTTTGGCAGGCCTCCAGTCCTTAAACACAAAAACAAGTGGCAGCTTTATTGCTATTGCAGAAGTTACGAGCGGAGCTGTCTCTATTGATCTACTGAAATCACAGCACCAAAAAATAATTAACGTAAAATACTAAAATTCAGATAGTGAAGGGAGACGAAAATTTAACAGTCATGGGTGACTGGAATTCGAGTGTAGGAAAAGGGAGAGAAGGAAACGTAGTAGGTGAATATGGATTGGGGCTAAGAAATGATAGAGGAAGCCGCCTGGTAGAATTTTGCACAGAGCACAACATAATCATAGCTAACACATGGTTTCAGAATCATGAAAGAAGGTTGTATACATGGAAGAACCCTGGAGATACTAAAAGGTATCAGATAGATTATATAATGGTAAGACAGAGATTTAGGAACCAGGTTTTAAATTGTAAGACATTTCCAGGGGCAGATGTGGACTCTGACCACAATCTATTGGTTATGACCTGTAGATTAAAACTGAAGAAACTGCAAAAAGGTGGGAATTTAAGGAGATGGGACCTGGATAAACTGAAAGAACCAGAGGTTGTACAGAGTTTCAGGGAGAGCATAAGGGAACAATTGATAGGAACTGGAGAAAGAAATACAGTAGAAGAAGAATGGGTAGCTTTGAGGAATGCAGTAGTGAAGGCAGCAGAGGATCAAGTAGGTAAAAAGACGAGGGCTAGTAGAAATCCTTGGGTAACAGAAGAAATATTGAATTTAATTGATGAAAGGAGAAAATATAAAAATGCAGTAAATGAAGCAGGCAAAAAGGAATACAAACGTCTCAAAAATGAGATCGACAAGAAGTGCAAAATGGCTAAGCAGGGATAGCTAGAGGACAAATGTAAGGATGTAGAGGCTTATCTCACTAGGGGTAAGATAGATACTGCCTACAGGAATATTAGAGAGACCTTTGGAGATAAGAGAACCACTTGTATGAACATCAAGAGCTCAGATGGAAACCCAGTTATAAGCAAAGAAGGGAAAGCAGAAAGATGGAAGGAGTATATAAAGGGTCTATACAAGGGCGATGTACTTGAGGACAATATTATGGAAATGGGAGAGGATGTAGATGAAGATGAAATGGGAGATATGATACTGCGTGAAGAGTTTGACAGAGCACTGAAAGACCTGAGTCGGAACAAGGCCCCCGGAGTAGACAACATTCCATTGGAACTACTGACGGCCTTGGGAGAGCCAGTCCTGACAAAACTCTACCATCTGGTGAGCAAGATGTATGAAACAGGCGAAATACCTTCAGACTTCAAGAAGAATATAATAATTCCAATCCCAAAGAAATCAGGTGTTGACAGATGTGAAAATTACCGAACAATCAGTTTAATAAGCCACCGCTGAAAAACACTAACACGAATTCTTTACAGACGAATGGAAAAACTAGTAGAAGCCAACCTCGGGGAAGATCAGTTTGGATTCCGTAGAAACACTGGAACACGTGAGGCAATACTGACCTTACAACTTATCTTAGAAGAAAGATTAAGGAAAGGCAAACCTACGTTTCTAGCACTTGTAGACTTAGAGAAAGCTTTTGACAATGTTGACTGAAATACTCTCTTTCAAATTCTAAAGGTGGCAGTGGTAAAATACAGGGAGCGAAACGCTATTTACAATTTGTACAGAAAACAGATGGCAGTTATAAGAGTCGAGGGACATGAAAGGGAAGCAGTGTTTGGGAAGGGAGTGAGACAGGGTTGTAGCCTCTCACCGATGTTATTCAATCTGTATATTGAGCAAGCAGTAAAGGAAACAAAAGAAAAATTTGGAGTAGGTATTAAAATCCATGGAGAAGAAATAAAAACATTGAGGTTCGCCGATGACATTGTAATTTTGTCAGAGACAGCAGAGGACTTGGAAGAGCAGTTGAATGGAATGGGCAGTGTCTTGAAAGGAGGATATAAGACGAACATCAACAAAAGCAAAACTAGGATAATGGAATGTAGTCGAATTAAGTCGGTTGATGCTGAGGGAATTAGATTAGGAAATGAGACACTTAAAGTAGTAAAGGAGTTTTGCTATTTGGGGAGCACAATAACTGATGATGGTCGAAGTAGAGAGAATATAAAATGTAGACTGGCAATGGAAAGGAAAGCGTTTCTGAAGAAGAGAAATTTGTTAACATCAAGTATAGATTTAAGTCTCAGGAAGTCATTTCTGAAAGTATTTGTATGGAGTGTAGCCATGTATGGAAGTGAAACATGGACGATAAATAGTTTGGACAAGAAGAGAATAGAAGCTTTCGAAATGTGGTGCTACAGAAGAATGCTGAAATTTAGATGGGTAGATCACATAACTAATGAGGAAGTATTGAATAGGATTGGGGAGAAGAGAAGTTTGTGGCACAACTTGACCAGAAGAAGGGATCGGTTGGTAGTACATGTTCTGAGGCATCAAGGGATCACCAATTTAGTATTGGAGGGCAGCGTGGAGGGTAAAAATCGTAGAGGGAGACCAAGAGATGAATACACTAAGCAGATTCAGAAGGATGTAGACTGCAGTAGGTACTGGGAGATGAAGAAGCTTACACAGGATATAGTAGCATGGAGAGCTGCATCAAACCAGTCTCAGGACTGAAGACCACAACAACAACAACAACTAAAATTTTGGGAATACATTTGTTTACGTAACATATTTAACATTAACATTGCAACTTCACACGTTAATATAAGCGAAAGATAAGGCATTGCAAATTTGAAATGCTGGTACATTAATAACCTGTGTAACCGGCAGAATGTTGAATGCAAGCATCCAAAAGTACCCAGGAAGCGGCTACGCATGTAGTGGGGGCTGTGTGGAAGGGGGACTGGGCGGTTTTTTAGGTTAGAGGGTCTCAGGAAACCACAGAAATGGCGTCAGTCTAAACGGGGGCAGGTAAAACACATTAAGTTAGTTGTACAAACGATCGGTGTTGTAGTTGTAAATTGTCGTAACTGTGTTGGAAAGAACCAGAGCTCCAAGCCCTAATAGAAAGCACTGAAGCTCAAATAATTATAGGTACAGAAAGTTGGCTAAAGCCGGAAATAAGTTCAGCCGAAATTTTTTCAAGTGATCTAACAGTGTTCAGAAAGGATAGATTAAATACAGTTGGTGGTGGAGTATTTATTGCTGTCTGAAGTAGTTTGGCTTGTAGTGAAATTGAAGTAGATAGTTCCTGCGAAAGAGCATGGGTAGATGATATACCTGATAATCGGACTAAACCATTAATTGGATCGTTTTATCGACCCCCCTCCCCTCCCCCCCCCCCCCCCCCCCGGCTCAGAACATATAGTTGCTGAACAGTTAAAAGAAAACTTGAGTCTCATTTCAAATAGGTACTCCACTCATACAATTATACTCGGTGGTCACTTCAATCTACCTCTGATATGCTGGAAAAATTATACGTTTAAACCCAGCGGCAGGCACAAAACGTCATTCGAAATTGTACTGAATGCTTTCTCAAAAAATTATTTTGAACAATTAGTTCATGAGCCTACTCGAGGCGTAACTGGTTGGGAAAGCATACTTGACCTCTTAGCAACAAATAATCCTGGTCAAATAGGGAGTATCATGACGAATACAGGGATTAGCGACCACAAGGCAGTTGCTGCTAGGCTGAATACCGTATCCCCCACAGCCATCAAAAAGAAACTCAAAGTACATCTATTTAAAAAAGCTGTTAAAAAGAGACAGTCTCCACTCCTTCCGATCTGATCACTAAAGCGTAGAAAAGATGTGGAATGATTTCAGAGAGATAGTATCGACGGGAATTGAGAGACATATACCACATAAATTAATAAGTGATGGTACTGATCCCCCATGGTACACAAAACTGGTCAGTTCACTGTTGCAGAAGCAACGAAAAAAGTATGCCAAATTTAAAAGAACGCAAAATCCCGAAATTGGCAAAGTTTTGCAGACGTTCGAAATATAGCGGGTGCTTCAATGCGAGATGTCTAGGAATCTGGCAGAAAACCCAAAGAGATTCTGGTCATACATAAAGCACACCAGTGGCAAGACGCAATCAATACCTTCACTGAGCGATAACAACGGTGAAGTCACTGATGTCAGTGTCACCAAAGCAGAGTTATAAACACGGTTTTCTTATACTCCTTCACCAAAGAAGACGAAGTAATTATTACCGAATTCCAATCAAGAACAACTGCGAAGATGAGAAACATAGAAGTAGATATTCTCGGTGTAGCAAAGCAGCTTAAATCACATATGTAATAAAGGCAAGGCTTCCGGTCCGGATGCTATACCAGTCAGGTTCCTTTCAGAGTATGCAGATACAATAGCTCCATATTTATCAATTATATACAACCGCTCGCTCACAGAAAGTTCCGTACCTAAAGACTGGAACGTTGCTCAAGTCACACCAATACCCAAAAAGGGAAATAGGAGTAATCCGCTGAATTACAGGCACGTATCACAAACGTCGATTTGCAGTAGGGTTTTGGAACGTATACTGTATTCGAACACTATGAAGTACCTGGAAGAATACGATTTCTGACACATAGGCAACACGGATTCAGAAAATGTTGTTCTTGCGGAACACAACTAGCTCTTTATACTCATGAAGTAATGAGTGCTATCGACAGGGGATATCAAATTGACTCCATATTTTTTAGATTTACAGAAGGTTTTCGATACCGTTCCTCACAAGCGTGTTCTGCCCAAACTGTGATGATGATGATGATGTTTGGTTTGTGGGGCGCTCAACTGCGTGGTTATCAGCGCCCGTACAATTTCCCAACCGTTGCTCAGTCCAATTTCGCCACTTTCCTGGATGATGATGAAATGATGAGGACAACACAAACACCCAGTCATCTCGAGGCAGGTGAAAATCCCTGACCCCGCCGGGAATCGAACCCGGGACCCCGTGCTCGGGAAGCCCAAACTGTGTGCATATGAAATATCACCTCAGTTGCGAGACTGGACTCGTGATTTCCTGCCAGAAAGGTCACAGTTCGTAGTACTACACGGAAAGTCATCGAGTAAAACAGAAGTAATATCCGGCGTTCCCCAATGAAGTGTTATAGGCCCTCTGTTGTTCGCCGGCCGCGGTGGTCTAGCGGTTCTGGCGCTGCAGTCCGGAACCGCGGGACTGCTACGCTCGCAGGTTCGAATCCTGCCTCGGGCATGGGTGTGTGTGATGTCCTTAGGTTAGTTAGGTTTAAGTAGTTCTAAGTTCTAGGGGACTTATGACCTAAGATGTTGAGTCCCATAGTGCTCCGAGCCATTTGAACCCTCTGTTATTCCTGATCTACATTAACGACTTGGAGACAATCTGAGTAGCCGTCTTAGATTGTTTGCAGACGATGCTGTCATTTACCGTCTTGTAAAGTCATCAGATGATCAAAACGACTTGCAAAATGAGATAAGATATCTGTGTGGAGCGAAAAGTGGCAGTTGACCCTGAATAAAGAAAAGTATGAAGTCATTCACATGAGTAATAAAAGAAAGCCGGCCGGTGTGGCCGTGCGGTTCTAGGCGCTACAGTTTGGAACCGCGTGACCGCTACGGTCGCATGTTGGAATCCTGCCTCGGTCATGGATGTGTGTGATGTCCTTAGGTTAGTTAGGTTTAAGTAGTTCTAAGTTCTAGTGGACTGATGACCACAGATGTTAAGTCCTATAGTGCTGAGAGCCATTTGAACCATTTGAAGTAAAAGAAATGCGCTAAATTTCGATTAGGCGATAAGTCACACAAATCTGAAGGCTGTAAATTCAACTAAATACTTGGGGATTACAATTACAAATAAACTAAATTGGATCGATCACATATATAATATTGTGGGTAGAGCAAACCAAAGACTGCGATTCATTGGCAGAACACTTAGAAGGTGCAACAGGTCTACTAAAGAGACTGCTTACGCTACACTTGTACGTCTTATTCTGGAGTATTGCTGTGCGGTGTGGGATTCGTATCAGGTGGGACTGACGGATGATACAGAAAAAGTTCAAAGAAGGGCGGTTCGTTTTGTATTATCGCGAAATAAGGGTGATAGTGTCACAGACTTGATACGTGAATTGGAATGGCAATCATTAAAACAAAGGCCTTTTTCGTCGCGACGGGATCTTCCCATGAAATTTCAATCACCAGTTTTCTCCTCCGACTGCGAAAACATTCTGTTGGTACCCACCTACATAGGTAGGAATGATCATCACGATGAAATGAGAGAAATAAGGGCTCGGACAGAAAAATTTAAGTGGTCGTTTTTCCGGCGCGCCGTTCAAGAGTGGAACGGTAGAGAGACAGCTTGAAGGTGATTCGTTGATCCCTCTGCCAGGCACTTAATTGCGAATAGCAGAGTAATCACGCAGCTGTAGACGTAGATGTACATGCATCGTGTTGCATTGGTCCCAGATATCGATTTCACGGCTGGAGTTTTGTGCCAGTCGCACTTGGTTGATCAGTACGTGTACAGTTAATCCTGGTTGTGGATCACAATGGAGTTGACCCTCGTGTGCTCGATTGGCTACAGATCTGGTGATCGAGTAGGCCAAAGCGACATGCCGACACTTTGTAGAACATGTAGGATTATGACAGCACCGGTCGGCGTCAACGAGCGGTCCTAGGCGCTTCAGTCTGGAACCGCGCGACCTCTACGGTCGCAGGTTCGAATCCTGCCTCGGGAATGGATGTGTGTGATGTCTTTAGGTTAGTTAGGTTTAAGTAGTTCTAAGTTCTAGTGGACTGATGACCTCAGATGTTAAGTCCCATAGTGCTCAGAACCATTTCAACCATTTTGAAATTGATTATGACAGCGGTGTGTGGGCGAGCGTTATCCTGTTGGAATCACTCCCGTAATACTGTTCATGAATGGCAGCACAACAGGTCGGATCACCAGACTGATAATAGAAATTTGCAGTCTGGGTGCGTGGGATAGCGGCGAGATTGCTCCTCCTGTCATGCGGAATCACATTCTACAAGGGCAGTTCAATAAGTAATGCAACACATTTTTTTTTTCTGAAACAGGGGTTGTTTTATTCAGCATTGAAATACACCAGGTTATTCCCCAATCTTTTAGCTACACAACACTATTTTTCAACGTAATCTCCATTCAATGCTACGGCCTTACGCCACCTTGAAATGAGGGCCTGTATGCCTGCACGGTACCATTCCACTGGTCGATTTCGGAGCCAACGTCGTACTGCATCAATAACTTCTTCATCATCCGCGTAGTGCCTCCCACGGATCGCGTCCTTCATTGGGCCAAACATATGGAAATCCGACAGTGCGAGATCGGGGCTGTAGTGTGGATGAGGAAGAACAGTCCACTGAAGTTTTGTGAGCTCCTCTCGGGTGCGAAGACTTGTGTGAGGTCTTGCGTTGTCATGAAGAACGAGAAGTTCGTTCAGATTTTTGTGAACAATTGTGACAGCACTACCAACAGAGATGTCAAGTTGAGCACTGAGTTGTTTGATGGTGAGCCGTCGATCATCTCGAACGAGTGTGTTCGCACGCTCCGCCATTGCAGGAGTCACAGCTGTGCACGGCCGGCCCGCTCGCGGGAGATCAGACAGTCTTGCTTGACCTTGGGGCGATGATGACACACGCTTTGCCCAATGACTCACCGTGCTGTTGTCCACTGCCAGATCACCGTAGACATTCTGCAGGCGCCTATGAATATCTGAGATGCCCTGGTTTTCCGCCAAAAGAAACTCGATCACTGCCTGTTGTTTCCAACGCACATCCTTTACAGACGCCATTTTAACAGCTCCGTACAGCGCTGCCACCTGTTGGCTGTCAATGAAACTATACGAGACGAAGCGGGAATGTTTGAAAATATTCCACAAGAAATTTCCGGTTTTTTCAACCAAAATTGGCCGAGAAAAAAAATGTGTTGCATTACTTATTGAACTGCCCTCGTACGTCATGACTCCAGGTGTAAGTCCAGTGTGTCTAGCACTCAGACAGATTGTTGCAGACCCTCCACTGGCCTCCTTGTAATCGACATACGGCCATCACTGGCACCGAGACAGAACCAGCCTTCATCAGAAAACAGAACAGACCTCCACACTGCGCTCCAATGAGCTCTCGCTCGACACAGCTGAAGTCGCAAATTGCGGTGGTTTAGTGCCAGTGGAGTGCACGCTCCAGGGCGTCTGACTCGCAGATATCCTTGAAGTGACCAGTTTGCAACATTTCGTTGTGTCATTGCAGTGCCAACTGCTGCTCAAGTTGTTGCTGCAGATGCAGTACGCTGCGCCAAAGCCGTACGCCAAACACGATGGTCTTCCCCGAGAGACGGAGCCACGCGGCTATCGGGAGCCCGGTCCTTCTTGTGACCGTACATGCTACATCTACATCTACATCTACATCTACACTCCACAAGCTACCCAACGGTGTGTGTCGGAGGGCACTTTACTCGCCACTGTCATTACTAGAGTGCTGCAACGCTCCATGTTTGACCGGTCACGGCTCGCCTGTTGACGGGGGGACCGAGCCGCTCGTGTCCGGCCCCACACGACTCGGCTCGGTCACGTACTCGCCCCATGTCTGATGTCCGGATTCCGGACACGCGGATAACCGAGCATGACCGGTCACCGCTGACGGCTCACCTCGCCTCGCCACGGCTCGCTGCTCTGTACTGTACAAATGCAACGCCTCTTAGTCTCTCTCTCTCTCTCTCTCTCTAAATTCATAGAGCACTTTCTTTTATAATATTTACTCCCGTCTTCCTAACGTCCGGGAATTTTGTTGTAAATAAAACATTCATCAGAAGAGGCCAATCTGTGTTAATGTAATGAGGTGTAAGCGTCAAATAGTGCACCTGATTATGCGAATCAGTCCACATATCAACTATCTCAGCACATGTTTTATTAATAACTTCCGCAATAACAGAAGGCATTATACTGTTTCGTATTGCATCAGCTTGTTCTTTGACATGTCTGCTTATAGTAGAGGGATGTGGCATGACATCTGCCACGTTAACTTTTCCATAATGCGCACCTAGATGTATTAATTCTTGGCCTAGTTCTCTGAAACCTTCACCGCAAACAGCATTAAAAGGTCTCATATCTTTAGCACACATTTCAACACACTTTGCTGTAATGCTATTTTTTATTACTGCCGGTATTCCTGAACGAACTGTATCTTTGTGAGGTTTCTTGCAACTGTGTTTCTTTAAAAGAGTGGTTCCCGATTGGAAACACAATAATGTGGAGCAGTTTATCCACGATACGTATCCAGTAGACGCACTGTTTTCGTCTACAACCACCAAAAATATGCTCCGTACTTGGCTTTTTAGACCTTCCCGTCTCTTCAATGTGTAAACATTGATTTCAATCTTACGTCTTACTGCACTGGTTTCCTCGCACTGCATGATTGCAGAGAGAGAGAGAGAGAGAGAGAGAGAGAGAGAGAGACACCACAAATGAGAAGCCCGTACTGGCTGCAGTCTCACACGGATAATGACACGTGTAATGTGTGTGAAGTTGTGTGCTACGTATTCGGTCACGGCTTCTATGCTCGGTCACTAGAACTAGTGCGGGCAGCCTATCCAGTTAGGGTGTGCTCGCCCCATCTCGTATTTTGTGCTCGCTTACTCGGTCATGCAGGACTCTAGTCATTACCTCCCTTTCCTGTTCCAGTCGCGTATCGTTCGCGGGAAGAACGACTGCCGGAAAGCCTCCGTGCGCGCTCGAATCTCTCTAATGTTACGTTCGTGATCTCCTCGGGAGGTACAAGTAGGGGGAAACAATATATTCGATACCTCATCCAGAAACGCACCCTCTCGAAACCTGGCGAGCAAGCTACACCGCGATGCAGAGCGCCTCTCTTGCAGAGTCTGCCACTTGAGTTTCCTAAACATCTCCGTAACGCTATCACGCCTACCAAGTATCCCTGTGACGAAACGCGCCGCTCTTCTTTGGATCATGTCTGTCTCCTCTGTCAATCCGACCTGGTACGGATCCCATGCTGATGAGCAATACTCAAGTATAGGTCGAACGAGTGTTTTGTAAGCCACCTCCTTTGTTGATGGACTACATTTTCTAAGGACTCTCCCAATGAATCTCCACCTGGCACACGCCTTACCAACAATTAGCTTTATATGATCATTCCACTTCAAATCGTTTCGTGCCGGCCGCGGTGGCCGTGCGGTTCTGGCGCTGCTGTCCGGAACCGCGGGACTGCTACGGTCGCACGTTCGAATCCTGCCTCGGGCATGGGTGTGTGTGATGTCTTTAGGTTAGTTAGGTTTAAGTAGTTCTAAGTTCTAGGGGACTTATGACCTAAGATGTTGAGTCCCATAGTGCTCAGAGCCATTTGAACCATTTGAAATCGTTCCGTACGCATACTCCCAGATATTTTACAGAAGTAACTGCTACCAGTGTTTGTTCCGCTATCATATAATCATACAATAAAGGATCCTTCTTTCGATGTATTCACAATATATTACATTTGTCTATATTAAGGGTCAGTTGCCACTCCCTGCACCAAGTACCTATCCGCTGCAGATCTTCCTGCATTTCGCTACAATTTTCTAATGCTGCAACTTCTCTGTATACTACAGCATCATCCGCGAAAAGCCACATGGAACTTCCGACACTATCTACTGGGTCATTTATATGTATTGTGAAAAGCAATGGTCCCATAACACTCCCCTGTGGCACACCAGAGGTTATTTGAACGTCTGCAGACGTCTCTCCATTGATAACAACATGCTGTGTTCTGTTTGCTAAAAACTCTTCAATCCAGCCACACAGCTGGTCTGATATTCCGTAGGCTCTTACTTTATCAGGCGACAGTGCGGAACTGTATCGAACGCCTTCCGGAAATCAAGGAAAATAGCATCTACCTGGGAGGCTGTATCTAATATCTTCTGGGTCTCATGTGCAAATAAAGCGAGTTGGGTCTCACACGATCGCTATTTCCGGAGTCCATGTTGATTCCTACAGAGTAGATTCTGGGTTTCCGGAAATGACATGATACACGAGCAAAAAACATGTTCTACAATTCTACAACAGATCGACGTCAGAGATATAGGCCTATAGTTTTGCGCATCTGCTCGACGACCCTTCTTGAAGACTGGACCACCGCTGCCAGTAACCGTGTACAGTGGCTACATCCCTACCAAGCCTTTCTCCAGTATCGCAGAAGGAACATCCAGCGTCCCGTAGCCCTATTACACGATATCGTTCACACTCAGTTGTGTGTTGATAATGGCGACCTTGCGCCTTAAAGACCTTCTTGACTAACATTAACTCATCACATCCATCTCAAAGGTAACTGACATTCACCACCGTTACAACGTCTATTTAAAAGAAACCTGATTAGCATCCCAGTAGTGGCGCTACTGGCGCCACTCTCACACGACTGGCGCCAAAATTTTCACCGACATCATCTTCCAGATACAGAAACGCACCTGCCAACTTACGTTTATGCTGCACAACTCCTTCTTGGTGTTGCGATTTGTCGAGACAACACCACCCTTAATGCGGTTACTTAAGAACAAAAAGGTACCTATTGTACACTCCTGGAAATTGAAATAAGAACACCGTGAGTTCATTGTCCCAGGAAGGGGAAACTTTATTGACACATTCCTGGGGTCAGATACATCACATGATCACACTGACAGAACCACAGGCACATAGACACAGGCAACAGAGCATGCACAATGTCGGCACTAGTACAGTGTATATCCACCTTTCGCAGCAATGCAGGCTGCTATTCTCCCATGGAGACGATCGTAGAGATGCTGGATGTAGTCCTGTGGAACGGCTTGCCATGCCATTTCCACCTGGCGCCTCAGTTGGACCAGCGTTCGTGCTGGACGTGCAGACCGCGTGAGACGACGCTTCATCCAGTCCCAAACATGCTCAATGGGGGACAGATCCGGAGATCTTGCTGGCCAGGGTAGTTGACTTACACCTTCTAGAGCACGTTGGGTGGCACGGGATACATGCGGACATGCATTGTCCTGTTGGAACAGCAAGTTCCCTTGCCGGTCTAGGAATGGTAGAACGATGGGTTCGATGACGGTTTGGATGTACCGTGCACTATTCAGTGTCCCCTCGACGATCACCAGTGGTGTATGGCCAGTGTAGGAGATCGCTCCCCACACCATGATGCCGGGTGTCGGCCCTGTGTGCCTCGGTCGTATGCAGTCCTGATTGTGGCGCTCACCTGCACGGCGCCAAACACGCATACGACCATCATTGGCACCAAGGCAGAAGCGACTCTCATCGCTGAAGACGACACGTCTCCATTCGTCCCTCCATTCACGCCTGTCGCGACACCACTGGAGGCGGGCTGCACGATGTTGGGGCGTGAGCGGAAGACGGCCTACCGGTGTGCGGGACCGTAGCCCAGCTTCATGGAGACGGTTGCGAATGGTCCTCGCCGATACCCCAGGAGCAACAGTGTCCCTAATTTGCTGGGAAGTGGCGGTGCGGTCCCCTACGGCACTGCGTAGGATCCTACGGTCTTGGCGTGCACCCGTGCGTCGCTGCGGTCCGGTCCCAGGTCGACGGGCACGTGCACCTTCCGCCGACCACTGGCGACAACATCGATGTACTGTGGAGACCTCACGCCCCACGTGTTGAGCAATTCGGCGGTACGTCCACCCGGCCTCCCGCATGCCCACTATACGCCCTCGCGCAAAGTCCGTCAACTGCACATACGGTTCACGTCCACGCTGTCGCGGCATGCTACCAGTGTTAAAGACTGCGATGGAGCTCCGTATGCCACGGCAAACTGGCTGACACTGACGGCGGCGGTGCACAAATGCTGCGCAGCTAGCGCCATTCGACGGCCAACACCGCGGTTCCTGGTATGTCCGCTGTGCCGTGCGTGTGATCATTGCTTGTACAGCCCTCTCGCAGTGTCCGGAGCAAGTATGGTGGGTCTGACACACCGGTGTCAATGTGTTCTTTTTTCCATTTCCAGGAGTGTACATCTACGTCTCGGTGATCACTCTGCATTTCACAACTAAGTGCCTGGCAGAGGATTCGTCGAAGCACCTTCAAGCTACTTCTCTACCGGTCCAGTCTCGAACAGCCGCGAGGAAAACGCAAACGTTTAAATCTTTCCGTGCGAAATCTGATCACTCTTTTGCATTATGATGATTATTTCTCCCTAAGCAACTTGACACATACGAAATATTTTCGTTCCTGGAGGAGAAATGTACTATTTTCAATTTCAACAGAGATTTCGTAATGATAAACGCCTTCCTTTTCGCAGCTGCCACTACAGCTGACGTATCATGTTCGCGCTACTGACTCCCTTTTCCGCGATAATACAAAACGAGCCGCCCTTCTTTGGACGTTTCCGATGTCCTCCGTCAGTCGCATCTGATGTTGTTCCCAGACCACACAGCAGTACTCGAGAACGGGGCGGACAAGCGTCGTGTAGGCACTCTCTTTAGTGGACCTGCTGCATTTTCTAAGTGTTCTGTCAATAAATTTCAGTCTTTGGTTTGCCATCCCCACGACATTATACAATGTATATGTAATTGTTCGAGTTTAAGTTATTCGTAATTGTAATCCCTAAGCCAATAGTTGAATTCACAGCCTTTAGCTTTGTATGATTTATCTTGTAATCGCAATTTAGCGGAGTTTTGCGCACCATACAGATACCCTTTCTAAATCATTTTGCAATTGGTTTTGATCATCTGATGACTTTACAAGACGCTAAATGGCAGCATCATTTGGAAACAATCTATAAGGCTTGCTCAAACCGTCTATTAAATCGTTAATATAGAGCAGGCAATTCAGGGGGCCTATCAAACATCCTTGGGAACACCTGACATTGCTTATGTTTTTCTCGATGACTTTCCATCAGCTACTACAAATTGTGACCTTTCTGACAAAAAATCATGAATCCAGCCGCACAACTGAAGACGATAGTCCATAGGCTTGCTACTTGATTAAAGTAGTATGTGCGGAACGGCACAAAAAGGAGTCTGTAAATCTAAAAATTTGGAATCAATTTGAAATCCTCTGTCGATGGCACTAAATGCTTCATGAGAATAAAGAGCTAGTTGTGCTTCACATAAACGGTATTTTCTGAATCCATGTGGGCCATTTGTCAATAAATGGTTTTCTTCGAGGTAATTCATAATGATTGAGCACAGTATATGTTCCAATATCCTACTGCAAATTGACGGTAGTGATATAAATCTGTAATTCAGCGGATTACTCCTATTTCCTTTCTTGAATATTGACGTGACCTGTACAAATGTTCAAATGTGTGTGAAATCTTATGGGACTTAACTGCTAAGGTCATCAGTCCCTAACCTTACACACTACTTAACCTAAATTATCCTAAGGACAAACACACACACACACACACCCATGCCCGAGGGAGGACTCGAACCTCCTCCAGGACCAGCCGCACAGTCCATGACTGCAGCGCCTTAGACAGCGTGACCTGTACAACTTTACATAAATCTGTAATTCAGCGGATTACTCCTATTTCCTTTCTTGAATATTGACGTGACCTGTACAAATGTTCAAATGTGTGTGAAATCTTATGGGACTTAACTGCTAAGGTCATCAGTCCCTAACCTTACACACTACTTAACCTAAATTATCCTAAGGACAAACACACACACACACACACATGCCCGAGGGAGGACTCGAACCTCCTCCAGGACCAGCCGCACAGTCCATGACTGCAGCGCCTTAGACAGCGTGACCTGTACAACTTTACATAAATCTGTAATTCAGCGGATTACTCCTATTTCCTTTCTTGAATATTGACGTGACCTGTACAAATGTTCAAATGTGTGTGAAATCTTATGGGACTTAACTGCTAAGGTCATCAGTCCCTAACCTTACACACTACTTAACCTAAATTATCCTAAGGACAAACACACACACACACACACCCATGCCCGAGGGAGGACTCGAACCTCCTCCAGGACCAGCCGCACAGTCCATGACTGCAGCGCCTTAGACAGCGTGACCTGTACAACTTTACAGTCTTTAGGTACGGATCTTTCGACCAAAGAATGGCTGTTTGTGATTGCTAAGTAATGGGCTATTACAAATGATTGAAGCGATTTCATAAATTCACTGTAGCTCCATTCATTGACATATGGTCACGACACACTAATATACGTAGAAAAACATAAAGTTTTGTTCGGCTGAAGCCGCACTTCAGGTTTCTGCCGCCAGAGCGCTCGAGAGCGCAGTGAGACAAAATGGCGACAGGAGCCGAGAAAGCGTATGTCGTGCTTGAAATGCACTCACATCAGTCAGTCATAACAGTGCAACGACACTTAAGGACGAAGTTCAAGAAAGATCCACCAACTGCTAACTCCATTCGGCGATGGTATGCGCAGTTTAAAGCTTCTGGATGCCTCTGTAAGGGGAATCAACGGGTCGGCCTGCAGTGAGCGAAGAAACGGCTGAACGCGTGCGGGCAAGTTTCACGCGTAGCCCGCGGAAGTCGACGAATAAAGCAAGCAGGGAGCTAAACGTACCAGAGCCGACGGTTTGGAAAATCTTACGGAAAAGGCTAAAGCAGAAGCCTTACCGTTTACAATTGCTACAAGCCCTGACACCCGATGACAAAGTCAAACGCTTTGAATTTTCGGCGCGGTTGCAACAGGTCATGGAAGAGGATGCGTTCAGTGCGAAACTTGTTTTCAGTGATGAAGCAACATTTTTTCTTAATGGTGAAGTGAACAGACACAATGTGCGAATCTGGGCGGTAGAGAATCCTCACGCATTCGTGCAGCAAATTCGCAATTCACCAAAAGTTAACGTGTTTTGTGCAATCTCACGGTTTAAAGTTTACGGCCCCTTTTTCTTCTGCGAAAAAAACGTTACAGGACACGTGTATCTGGACATGCTGGAAAATTGGCTCATGCCACAACTGGAGACCGACAGCACCGACTTCATCTTTCAACAGGATGGTGCTCCACCGCACTTCCATCATGATGTTCGGCATTTCTTAAACAGGAGACTGGAAAACCGATGGATCGGTGGTGGTGGAGATCATGATCAGCAATTCATGTCATGGCCTCCACGCTCTCCCGACTTAACCCCATGCGATTTCTTTCTGTGGGGTTATGTGAAAGATTCAGTGTTTAAAACTCCTCTACCAAGAAACGTGCCAGAACTGCGAGCTCGCATCAACGATGCTTTCGAACTCATTGATGGGGACATGCTGCGCCGAGTGTGGGAGGAACTTGATTACCGGCTTGATGTCTGCCGAATCACTAAAGCGGCACATATCGAACATTTGTGAATGCCTATAAAAACTTTTTGAGTTTTTGTATGTGTGTGCAAAACATTGTGAAAATATCTCAAATAATAAAGTTATTGTAGAGCTGTGAAATCGCTTCAATCATTTGTAATAACCCTGTATTTCTGTGAATGTAGACGCCCACTCTAAGCTAGTTGAGTGTTGAGCGGTTTATGGTGGTGTGTATTTTGAGTACGCACTACAGGGTTAGTGGTGTAATAATTGTGATTTTGTGTACCACTGAGTTTAAGTCTCAATTGGCTTTTCTATAAAGCCAGGAACCTAGATCTACACTCCTGGAAATGGAAAAAAGAACACATTGACACCGGTGTGTCAGACCCACCATACTTGCTCCGGACACTGCGAGAGGGCTGTACAAGCAATGATCACACGCACGGCACAGCGGACACACCAGGAACCGCGGTGTTGGCCGTCGAATGGCGCTAGCTGCGCAGCATTTGTGCACCGCCGCCGTCAGTGTCAGCCAGTTTGCCGTGGCATACGGAGCTCCATCGCAGTCTTTAACACTGGTAGCATGCCGCGACAGCGTGGACGTGAACCGTATGTGCAGTTGACGGACTTTGAGCGAGGGCGTATAGTGGGCATGCGGGAGGCCGGGTGGACGTACCGCCGAATTGCTCAACACGTGGGGCGTGAGGTCTCCACAGTACATCGATGTTGTCGCCAGTGGTCGGCGGAAGGTGCACGTGCCCGTCGACCTGGGACCGGACCGCAGCGACGCACGGATGCACGCCAAGACCGTAGGATCCTACGCAGTGCCGTAGGGGACCGCACCGCCACTTCCCAGCAAATTAGGGACACTGTTGCTCCTGGAGTATCGGCGAGGACCATTCGCAACCGTCTCCATGAAGCTGGGCTACGGTCCCGCACACCGTTAGGCCGTCTTCCGCTCACGCCCCAACATCGTGCAGCCCGCCTCCAGTGGTGTCGCGACAGGCGTGAATGGAGGGACGAATGGAGACGTGTCGTCTTCAGCGATGAGAGTCGCTTCTGCCTTGGTGCCAAAGATGGTCGTATGCGTGTTTGGCGCCGTGCAGGTGAGCGCCACAATCAGGACTGCATACGACCGAGGCACACAGGGCCACACCCAGCATCATGGTGTGGGGAGCGATCTCCTACACTGGCCGTACACCACTGGTGATCGTCGAGGGGACACTGAATAGTGCACGGTACATCCAAACCGTCATCGAACCCATCGTTCTACCATTCCTAGACCGGCAAGGGAACTTGCTGTTCCAACAGGACAATGCACGTCCGCATGTATCCCGTGCCATCCAACGTGCTCTAGAAGGTGTAAGTCAACTACCCTGGCCAGCAAGATCTCCGGATCTGTCCCCCATTGAGCATGTTTGGGACTGGATGAAGCGTCGTCTCACGCGGTCTGCACGTCCAGCACGAACGCTGGTCCAACTGAGGCGCCAGGTGGAAATGGCATGGCAAGCCGTTCCACAGGACTACATCCAGCATCTCTACGATCGTCTCCATGGGAGAATAGCAGCCTGCATTGCTGCGAAAGGTGGATATACACTGTACTAGTGCCGACATTGTGCATGCTCTGTTGCCTGTGTCTATGTGCCTGTGGTTCTGTCAGTGTGATCATGTGATGTATCTGACCCCAGGAATGTGTCAATGAAGTTTCCCCTTCCTGGGACAATGGATTCACGGTGTTCTTATTTCAATTTCTAGGAGTGTACATTGTTCCGGCGTAACGACAAGCGCCGGCACGACGATCAAGAACAGAAGAGCAGAGAGGGCTGTGAGACGGCGTCAGCCAGCACGCTGACGGACCCGTCTCGAGGACGCACCGAGACAGTAGCGGCCTCTTCACGAAGAGAATACACTACTGGCCATTAAAATTGCTACACCAAGAATAAATGCAGATGATAAACGGGTATTCATTGGACAAATATATTATACGAGAACTGACATGTGACTACATTTTCACGAAATTTGTGTGTATAGATCCTGAGAAATCAGTACCCAGAACAACCACCTCTGGCCGTAATAACGGCCTTGATACGCCTGGGCATTGAGTAAAAAAGAGCTTGGATGGCGTGTACAGTTACAGCTGGCCATGCAGCTTCAACACGATACCACAGTTCAGGAGTAGTGACTGGCATCTTATGACGAGCCAGTTGCTCGGCCACCATTGACCAGACGTTTTCAGTTGGTGAGCGATCTGGAGAATGTGCTGGCCAGGGCAGCAGTCGAACATTTTCTGTATCCAGAAAGGCCCGTAAAGGACGTGCAACATGCTAAAATGTAGGGTTTCGCAGGGATCGGGTCGTAACACGTCTGAAATGTAACGTCCATTGTTCAGAGTGCCGTCTATGCGAGCAAGAGGTGACCGAGACGTGTAACCAATGGCACCCCATATCATCACGCCGGGTGATACGCCAGTATGGCGATGTCGAATACACGCTTACAATGTGCGTTCACCGCGATGTCGGCAAACACGGATGCGACCATCATGATGCTGTAAACAGAACCTGGATTCATCCGAAAAAATGACGTTTTGCCATTCGTGCAGCCAGGTTCGTCGTTCAGTACACCATCGCAGACGCTCCTGTCTGTGATGCGGCGTCAAGGGTAACCGCAGCCACGGTCTCCGAGCTGATAGTCCGTGCTCCTGCAAACGTCGTCGAACTGTTCGTGCAGATGGTTCTTGTCTTGCAAACGTCCCCATCTGTTGACTCAGGGATCGAGACGTGGCTGAACGATCCATTACAGCCAAACGGATAAGATGCCTGTCATCTCGACTGCTGGTGATACGAAGCTGTTGGGATGCAGCACTGCGTCCCGTATTACCCTCCTGAACCCACCGATTCCATATTCTGCTAACAGTCATTGGATCTCGACCAACGCGAGCAGCAATGTCGCGATACGATAAACCGCAATCGCGATAGGCTACAATCCGACCTTTATCAAAGTCGGAAACGTGATGGTACGCATTTCTCCTCCTTAGACGAGGCATCACAACTTTTCACCAGGCAACGCCGATCAACTGCTGTTTGTGTATGAGAAATCGGTTGGAAACTTTCCTCATGTCAGAACGTTGTAGGTGTCGCCACTGGCGCCAACCTTGTGTGAATGATCTGAAAAGCTAATCATTTGCATATCACAGCATCTTCTTCCTGTCGGTTCAATTTCACGTCTGCAGCATGTCATCTTCGTGGTGTAGTATTTTTAATGCCAGTAGTGTATAAGCGCCTCTCCGCCTACCCGAGGCCGGAATGGAATACGAGCTGTCAATACAAACGCTACAGTAGTGACTTATGAACTGTATTTCTTTGCTTGCATTGAAATTGTACATGGTGTTTAAAAAATGACCGGTATATTTGAAACGGTAATAAAAACTAAACGAGCAGCGATAGAAATACACAGTTTGTTGCAATATGCTTGGGACAACAGTACATCTTCAGGCAGACAAATTTTCGAAATTACAGTAGTTACAATTGTCAACAACAGATGGCGCTGCGGTCTGGGAAACTCTATAGTACGATATTTTCCACATATCCACCATGCGTAGGAATAATATGGCGTAGTCTCTGAATGAAATTACCCGAAACCTTTGACAACGTGTCTGGCGGAATGGCTTCACATGCAGATGAGATGTACTGCTTCAGCTGTTCAATTATTTCTGGATTCTGGCGGTACACCTGGTCTTTCAAGCGTCCCCACAGAAAGAAGTCACAGGGGTTCATGTCTGGCGAATAGGGAGGCCAATCCACGCCGCCTGCTGTATGTTTCGGATAGCCCAAAGCAAGCACACGATCATCGAAATATTCATTCAGGAAATTAAAGACATCGGCCGTGCGATGTGGCCGGGCACCATCTTGCATAAACCACGAGGTGTTCGCAGTGTCGTCTAAGGCAGTTTGTACCGCCATAAATTCACGAAGAATGTCCAGATAGCGTGATGCAGTAATCGTTTCGGATTTGAAAAATGGGCCAATGATTCCTTTGGAAGAAATGGCGGCCCAGACCAGTACTTTTTGAGGATGCAGGGACGATGGGACTGCAACATGGGGCTTTTCGGTTCCCCATATGCGCCAGTTCTGTTTATTGACGAAGCTGTCCAGGTAAAAATAAGCTTCGTCAGTAAACCAAATGCTGCCCACATGCATATCGCCGTCATCAATCCTGTGCACTATATCGTTAGCGAATGTCTGTCGTGCAGCAATGGTAGCGGCGCTGAGGGGTTGCCGCGTTTGAATTTTGTACGGATAGAGGTGTAAACTCTGGCGCATGAGACGATACGTGGACGTTGGCGTCATTTGGACCGCAGCTGCAACACGGCGAACGGAAACCCGAGGCCGCTGTCGGATCACCTGCTGCACTAGCTGCGCGTTGCCCTCTGTGGTTGCCGTACGCGGTCGCCCTACCTTTCCAGCACGTTCATCCGTCACGTTCCCAGTCCGTTGAAATTTTTCAAACAGATCCTTTATTGTACCGCTTTTCGGTCCTTTGGTTACATTAAACCTCCGTTGAAAACTTTGTGTTGTTGCAACAACACTGTGTTCTAGGCGGTGGAATTCCAACACCAGAAAAATCCTCTGTTCTAAGGAATAAACCATGTTGTCTACAGCACACTTGCACGTTGTGAACAGCACACGCTTACAGCAGAAAGACGACATACAGAATGGCGCACCCACAGACTGCGTTGTCTTCTATATCTTTCACATCACTTGCAGCGCCATCTGTTGTTGAAAATTGTAACTACTGTAATTTCGAAAGTTTGTCCGCCTGAAAATGTACTGTTGTCCCAAGCATATTGCAACAAACGGTGTATTTCTATCGCTGCTCGTTTAGTTTTTATTGCCGTTTCAAATATACTGGTCATTTTTGAAACACCCTGTATATGCAAAAGGACATTGATTATTTGCATGTCGCCATTTGCTTGCGACACACCTTTTGTGAATACGTAAAGTTAAGTATTGTCCACTTAACTTACTGTAATAAACTCCATTAATACATTTTGCTTGAATGGTGTAGCGATTCGAGAAAACAGCTACCTAGGCACCCTATATTACACGAGTGGGCAGACACAATCTACATGACATATGTTGCCCATAAATTGTGTGATCCTAATCTTAGAAGATAGACTTAGTACACTTGCACAACCTATTAATATTATTCGACGATACTCAGTTCCTATGCCTGGTAAGGTGACAAGTGGCAAATTTAATTCAGAGACTGTTGGAGGGAACTCAATTGCTAACCCCTTTAGTGGATGAGCCTTGATTGCTGTATTAAACTTAGTAGAAGAGTGGTGGTTTCACGTAGGATTTTTGCTGGTGTTTCTGTTTTGTCTATCCTATTCCGATTTGTGTGGCACTTAGATTTTGAATGTCACTCGTTCACATGAAAGTTGTATGTGAGATACTTATCTGATTCGAACAAAGAAAAGTCAAACCTAATTTCTGAGTTTGGACAGTAGAAAGCATTGAATCCCCACTGAAAGATATGCAAGTGGCGTAAATAGTAAAGAACTAGACATGTGGAGTAATCGGGTCTACTGCCGGATGTTTGTGTCACTCTGGCACAATATTTCGGCCACGTAACTCGTTGCCTTCTTCAGGTGCTACCTGAGACTGCCATGTTGGAGGATCTTGTCCAGTATTTATGCCCAGAGGGCGCTGGATGCTATGGTATGTTGAGGGGTTACACTCGTTTTAAATTCTCATTCTTATATAAATTCTCACATCAATTCTTATATTTCATGCATATGCTTATTCTTCAGGAAGACGATTAACTTTCAGTTTATTTTCTGTCTGGGGCAGCATTCTTTTATCCCCAGTGTTGTAATTCAATGGCAAAAAACACACACACAGTTTCTCTCTCTCTCTCTCTCTCTCTCTCTCACACACACACACACTCACACATACACACTCACACTTACAATCCCTCTCCCTCCCTTGCTCCCTCATGCTTTCCTCCTCTGTCCCTCTCCCTCTCTCTTTCTCTTACATACACGCCCTGTCACACACTCATCCTTACTTACACATACATTCTCTCTTCATTCTCTCAATCTCTTTCTCTCTCTCTCGTTCTCCCCTTCTCTCTCTCACTCTCTCTCTCTCTCTCACACACACACACTCACATTCACAAGCAGCTGAAAGTGTGTGGCATTCAGACCACCTTGATTTGCTGGAAGCTTGAGGAATTACAATAGATCCTATTCCTATTAGTGTGTATACATTCGTGAAAAACTGTGTGGGTTGACCACGTAGCTTACTCGAATGCCAGAGGAGCTGTGCCAGGTGGTGCTGGATCCAAGATTGACATTTTGAGCTCCTGCAAGTTCTTCAAGGTTCCCAGGGCAGTGAATGCTTCCACTGCTTCTTCCTCGTGTATGTTGTACTCAGAAAGTTCCAAACATTCCAAGCTGTCAGCACAGACTGACAGTAATGGAAGGATGCACCTGTGTAACAACAGAAATTTGAGATGGGAGAATAATATTGTAACTCCTCCAGCTGGAAACAGATCAATTGGTCGATACCTTTATTAGTGTGCATATTTCTTTTCCCATTTTGAAGCGTGTCTTTTCAGGCTGTTTAGTACGCATGTTCTTTGAAATTATTTTTCATATATACTGAATTTACTAATAACAATAATAAGAGGGAATAATTTAGTAACACTGGTTAAAAATAGCTAAGTATGAGATACGTAACTTTAACTGGAGCAACCATTGTCTGCAGAAGGAGTAGAAGGAGTGACTGTTAAAAATAACTTTTTGAAAACAGCCGCAAAGCGACCTTCTATTTTTTATTTACCGGTTTCACTCTTCAAATAAACAAGAGCATCATCAGAGTATATACTGTAACGGATACAAATTGCGACAATACTGAAAGCTTGCACTGACATTATGTAAAGTACATATTCTATTTCCAGCATCATGACTTATTTTTAAAAGTTGACTGACAGCATTAAAGGTTGCGTTTACAGTTGCCTGATAGGTCTAAACATTAAACTGCCTTTACTAGAACTTCCATTTAAACTACGTTTAAAATATAGTAGAAAAGAAGAAAAACCCACAAAACTTTTAAATGAACAGAACGAATTAACTTATGTGGGTCTTCCAGTTATCTGATGAAGTGTTGCAGATAAGCAACCAAAATATAATAAAGGGCATGTTATCCTAATAGAAATATTTCTAAACACGGTCGTTTAGAAAGCGTTTTGTTAAAGACATTTTTAAATATATATATTTTTATAACATATTTTGAAAGATATTTTAATTTTTACAGATGAACACATCTTTTTATAAAGATAAGCAGATATGTATGGATATGAGGTGTCTACATACACACTCATAAGAGAAGTGATTAAAATGTAAATTTTGTTTTCTGCAGTTGTAAATTATCTTTACAGACGTTACAACTACTGTTGTCCAGTCAATTTAATCTTTGGCGCTGTCAGTGTCAAAATTTATTAATGTACTTTAAACTATATTAAATCTAAGTATTAGAGGACAGATAGTTTAACCTCTAGAGCTATCAGCCAACTTTAAATGCAATCTTTAGTACTGTGAGCCAACTATAAACGTAAGTCACCATATTGGAAATAGAATACTTACTGCACATAATGTCAGTTTAAGTTTTCCATATTATCTCAATTTGCATTTTACATTGGATATACTGATGATGATCTTGTTCGTTTGGAGAGCGAAACTAGTAAATAAAAAATACAAAGTGCAACTTGTGGTTGTTTTCAATCACTTAGATACTTAACTGCTAATGTTATATAAAAGTTGACAATATTTGTTTTGCTTCTTTATAAGTAAACCCAGATTGTTTACGAATTTAATTGTGTGGTACATTAGTGGCCTCATTTGGATAAGTGTTGAAGGCCAATATTACTCACATCAATTCAATTACGAAAATATTATTCAAATTGAATGTCTAAATTTGAATTTTGGCGAAATTAAAACCATTTCATTAGATGAAACTTGATTTCTCAAGAAAGATTAGTACTTAAATGACATAAAATGTAACAAAAAATATGAAATATTGTAATGGACCAAAATTAATTGCATTTGATCTAAACAACAATGTAACATGTTAAGTTTGTTGGAACTCCACCACTGACAATGGCTGTCATAGAGAGAAAACTCTCTGATTAGCGATAGCAACCTGGTGTGGAATATCTAAGGAGCTATGATTCAGTGTGATTCAGTGTGCTTTATTCTAGCCATGAACCTCGACGTGAATTCATCCTGTGTCAGTTACAAATAAAGTGCAAGTTACACCTAAATGTGTCGTCACTAAAAGTTACTTTTATCCCATTCTGGGGTAAAATTTACATTGGTGGCCCATGAGGACCACATATGCCCCATCTGAACACTTCTACGTTTCCAGTTCAGATATTATGTCGACGATGGAGTCATCTTGCAACTGTCAGTTACCAAAATTCCTATGAAAAGACTGACTTTCACACAGGTGTGTGTTCAGTGCTTCGCAGTGAAATACTCAGAAAGTGATCCTGTCAAGCAGAACAATGATCACTCTCAGCCCCATGTCACCTGTTCTGACAATGATACCTATGGTGCTGAACAAGGAACGCTACAGACAATCTGCTGGGTTACACCATTCTCGACTTTACTTTGCGTGCATATCATTCAGATACTGTGCACCAGCATCTTGGACATGTAAATCCTCGAAGGTTCACTAATGCCATGCCTCCCGTGACACATCCATCCGATCTTGAACACCCCATTCACACTGCTTACCTAGTCCAGACATTGTCCTAGCCATCAGCACTATCGTGCACCGACTCCACCATTCAGTTTGGTTCAGCATTTATGCTGCCTCCATTCAGCCCAGACCAACCTAAAATGTGATTGGCAATTGCTGAGTGCATTCTGGTCACCCACAGTCTCTTGGACAACAGTGCGAAATTCGTCGCTTTGCTCAGCCACATCAGTGAAAACGCTGACATAATCAGTGATGTTTTTCTGGTTCACCCAGATTGCGCCACAAAGTGTGCACTACTCCAATGCATTTCACAGACATTGGAGCAGTAATTAAAACAGGTCTTCTACAATGCATTTCGCAGCTTTGGCGCCAGTTGCCTACATTGTCAGGTACCAATCTTACGCTAGATCTATGGATGACAGCTATCACTGATACAACCGGTTTTCTGTTATATCAGTTTTTTTTCCCACCTCACTTTAACCTGACTGTTAAAACCGCTTAAAATAACCGGTTTCTGAAATAACCGATTTTACGTCTATTATTCCTATTATTCTCTGTAATAAACGTAGGAATCGAACAAAGATTGAAAAATTTGACTCAGTTTCCGGATCAGTAGAGTAAAAATATTGAATTAAAATGGAAAAATAAAAGAAAACGTAGTCTATTCACAATTACCCACTTTTCTCGAAAAGTGACTAGTGGTTGAGTACTACGAAAAATCCCGGTATTCTCACACTGATTCTAATTTTTTTAAAACTCTGCTCAAATATCCTGTTGTAATCGGAGATCATACCACTATTTGGGTATTACGAATAGCCAGTGCTAAAAGATTAAAACTGAGGTAAAGGACTCTATTTTTCGTGTTAATCTGTTCGTTTTCAAGGGCTACTAGAAGATAGAGGCATATTATGAAGACACAGGCAACAGATCAGTTACTTTCTATTTTCTTTGTATACTATTAATGAATTCTTGTTAAGTTTTAATTTATTACTGTAACCATAATTTCCTTCCTCTTTTGTTATTTCATAGAAATAGCAGAGAAATATTTAGTCATTCAGTGCAAATGAAGCATTGTACTTCATTGCTACGACAGTTTGTAAAGATATTCCCAGGCTATGGCTGATGGCATTCTGCAACACAACGGATGTCTGGCGACGACAGCGATAAATTACCGTATAGACCAGGTGGGGGAAACTCTTGCATACTACACATATTAAGAGCGCAAGCAAAGTTGACACTCGGCGCGGCGGCTGATGGGAGCGACTGTAAAGTCATTTCCCATATACAGCCGCTCGCATCAGCAAGCACGCCGAGTGTCAACTTAGTTTGCGCGTTTAATCACCACCACCTAAAGAGAAGGCCGCGGCGCGCTCTTGTGACGTCACGCAAAGCGGGCCAGAGTTGGATTGGCGCTGCGCTTAAAGAATCGAGACGCACGGCCTGCAAATCTTTGTCAAAAGGTTTTACAGAACATATTCCGTAAAAAATAATTAATTTCTGAAATACTTTTAGCTTTATATGGCAGCTTCATGATGAAGTGCCAATCATTTCGATAATGGTCATAACTATTGTGGTATTTCACAGATGAGTATCAAATTTGAGAACGTTGCCATCAAAAATAGAGGTCGCTATGAATTTGTGTTTGATGCATATTACACATTCTATTGCTGAGTATGAACGAAACGAGATCTTGGCAAATGATACCACGCAAAGAGGAGAGTACTTTGCCGAATGGTTAAAATAAGTAACTTTATCAATCGCGATATAGCAGAAACTATAGTTTATAATTCTTTTTTACCGGTAATGTAATTGCATAAGACTTATCAATAGCCAGTGAAAACGTACGAGTGCGGGATGTAAATAATATTGCGATATACATGATAAAACAAGGTACATTTGTGAAAAATGCACTGTGATAAAGTACATTCTTTCTGGACGAGACAACTATTATTTACACTCACTTGAAAAATTCTGCACTAATACAGTGTATAATATTAAATTCCCCTGCCTTCAGTATCCTAAATAAATATTGTGTAGCTGTTTATAGAGCTCCCTCAGGAAAGCTGAGTACATTCCCCAAGCAAACAATCACTTTCAACTCACCTCACAAAAACAATTATGCGTTGTTATTGTAATGTAAATTTTCTTTCCTGTAAAAATATGGCAGATTTTGAGCATAAGTCAACAGTGAAAATCTACAAACCTTCAGCAAACATTTGCAGCAGTTGGAATGAGACAATGTGTCAAGCTAAAAACGTCAATAATAAATTTAACCTATTTCTAGATTAATTTGTTCCATTGTTTGACACATCGAAAAATAGCACAGATATGCTTCATACAGAGAGATC
Source organism: Schistocerca cancellata (assembly GCF_023864275.1). NCBI lineage: Eukaryota > Metazoa > Arthropoda > Insecta > Orthoptera > Acrididae > Schistocerca > Schistocerca cancellata. The sequence continues at coordinate 127,384,076 of NC_064637.1, read as the reverse complement.
GCTTTTTAAACATGAAAACAGCAGTTTCAACATTCTTTAGCACTCATGCTAACTAATGCGAGAGTGAAAAACAACACCCACTCACAAATAGAGAATAAAACATATCGGTAACGCATAACAAAATACGAACTGCAGAGAAATTTAAACACGAATAAAAAGTAACACGAGCCACAAATTTATATTTCGTTTTCAAAATCGAAATAAAGCCACTTGATAACGAATACTAGGCCTACTTACTGCGAACTTTTGCTCACAATTTTAGTCAAATGTATCCAAAATGCAAGATATTCCACCAGAAAAAATAACAATTGTACTAGGTATATAGTTTTTACATACCTTCGTTTGCTCAGTGGGTTGGAAATTGTCCCGATGAATCGCTGAAAGACATTTCCAACGCAGATTCGCATCTTTCGGAAAGGAAAACAACATTACTTTCGGTCGAGTTCCGTAATTCACACGACACCTTGGCACACAGCACTTGTAAACCATGTTCACAGTAGCTTCACTACACGCAAACACTGTAATCGCTAGTTTTAAGCACGAATATAGCACTCGATCCAACAAACGTGTAGATAAACAAACGCTTCGAAACGCAACATGGTGGCCCGCTTGGAGTGACGTCACGACCTGCTTTGAATTTCGCGCCGCGGCCTTGTCTCTAGGTGGTGGTGGTTTAATACATGCATACTTTAAGCCACAACACATGGCAACAGGGACGTCATAGTCTCAGCAGTGATGTACCAATTCTTATGCTATGCAATTCTTGCACGACAGTTCGGCATAGTTATTAAAATAGCCCTGGTCGCTTTCACCATTTTCTGTAGTAACGCAATATTTAAACCAATGCAAATTTACGACTAAAAATTACTCCTATTTTTAAAAAGGTTTATTTAAAAACGAAAAATTGTAGCATTGCTGCTACGGCGAACTGATATTTCAGTTTTTCATTCGGTTATTAGCAAAAAATAAAAAAAAAACTCCTGTTACAATCGAGATCAAACAAATATCGAAAAAACCGGTTATTCGGAACTAAAATACCGGCATCGGTTTTAACTGATCGGTTTTTCTCATCGCTATCCGTACCACGCACTTTGGACTCTGTAGAGCGTCAGGCTCCCACCCAATACACGACTGGCGATAATTTCACACACATGCTAATCACTGTAAAGAAAGGCAGAAATGATTTGTACACTTTTGCAACGCCAACAATGTATAAACACTAAAAACAACAAGGTCCCCAACCATGATTCACTACAGTAGAGATGGGCAAACTGAAACATGTAAATGTTTCGAAACAAATGAAACAGTACAATGTAATGTTTCGATACGGTGTTTCGAAACAGTGAAACAGTTTGTTTTGTAATCTAATAAACCTACACATTTTCTCATCTTGAATGTCTACTCTATAAATATGTCCATATAAACACAAATGAGGTGCGAGAGCGCTAATCATATCGCAGAAAGTATGAAACTATCACTTAGGCGTCTTGGCAGTTTCGTATTTCCTGCAGCAGATGCGCTGCTTTTGTGTCATGTGACTTTCATACTTTTCAATTGGCTGAGGAAAGCCTTAGCTGAAGACAGAAGAACCACCACGAACGGAACTGGAGGTGGGAGCAAACTGCAGAAACAACAGATATGCTACTGGGATTCCCACATTCCATTAGTATGGCTAATATACCCATCCTGCTAATTTCCATGCACACAAAGGGAATCATTGTGGATAATAGACACAGTGACTATAGACTCACAAATAACGCCAAATAATTCGAATAAATAACAAAATATAACAGAAAAAAATTGTGTTTCAAGGTGTTTCGAACCGTTACTATGAATTTACGATGCTTCCCGTTCACCATTACACTATCAGTGATATGTCAAACAGATTGCTTGCAATTATACCTACATCAAATTTATATACATGTCTAATAACTGTCACTCTACGCCTTTTTTATTTAAAATGTTGTAGTCTTACTTGCGTTTCTTAATATGATTACTGTACATGAACAGAGAAGCGTATGTTATAAACAAAGTGTAATTTAACTGAATGATTTTCACATATTTATTATTTTGAATGCGAATAGTATGCGTTGTTTTATTGTTTGGTTAGTGTTTATAAAGCAGATGTTACGCCATTTCGGAATGGGACATTCAGCTAGAAACGAAGCTTTAGTTTCGGATATCTTGAGCTTCATGCTATTGCTTGTCAAAAGATTTCGACACTCTTGAAAGTGTTTCATGAAGTGGTATGTTGTGTTTCAGTACCTGTGCCGAGCCCGAATCTCGTCCGACACAGAGCGGAATGAAACATCACTGTTTCGATACAATTAGTCCGTTCCAGGCGCAGGTGGACTGAAACAGTCTTATTTTGAAACAACGATACAGTTTCTGTGTCTGTGGCTCGAGATCCGAGACAAGGGCGGAATGAAACACCACTGTTTCGAAACAGTGAACCATAGCCGTTCCGAAACACTGAAACAGTTCCAGGTATCGATACACTGTATCGAAACATAGAAACAGTGGCCAAGTCTACACTACAGCTACACCATGGCAACCAGTTAGATGCAGCTGAACCATACCAACCACAACCCACCAACACCGAGCGTGACACAACTCCTCCACAGCGTACAAGTCACAGCAGCTAACCACCTGGAACTGGAACACTCACACACCTGACGAGCCTGCCCCCTGCTCTGACATTCCTGGAGTGGCCTCTGCTGGTTCCACACACAGTTCAGTGGCGCAGTGTGCAACTGCCGGCCACCATGTGATTTCACAAACGAGAAGTGCAATCCACAGTGGGTGCAGTGGGTCATGGCGACAACTGAAGTCGCCTCACCTTGCAACACATCGGTGAAACATCTCACACACCACCTTTTCAGCAGAATCGCAGACTTTGCGTCTTCCACTGCATACATAGGCAGTATTTTGTTATCAACTTGGGTTCGGTCGTGAGGACCTCGCCTGCTGTACATTTTCCAGTGAAAAACAACACACCCATCATCCAGCTCCATGTGCCAAATGACTCCCCTATTACCGTCTATAGATCTCCATCTCATACCTTAGGTCTCGGCTTTGGAACTTCCTCATTACAGATGCCACTAAACTGGTACTAGGAGCTGACTCTCTCTGACACTTGCCTCTATTGCTGGGTTTAGCACGTGGCACACTGCATTATGAAGATGGTGGTCACTCCATTCATCGTGTCATTGGTTATGGGCCACACCAGCACAGCAGGCTTCAACCACCTCTCTCAAAACGCCACATCACTGTCCCAACTGCAACAACTCCAACAATTTTAGGTTGACACGAGGTTTGAGTTGTCAAATCTGTGGGACGAAAGTGAAACCGTATGATGAACCATTTGTTCAGCATTGGATGAATACGCTTCCACACGATGCCAACGAGCCTCTACTTTGACGTAACAATCTCATCCCGCCGATTCCAACACATTATCCCAGCCGAAATGCCGTACGACAGGGACACTTACCATCACAGTACACACAATAACACAACCCAGGTTAGTAATGTACATCTTGAAAGTGATTTATTACACGAAAAAGAGGATGTTGATGATAGGAAAGCTGGCCAACCTTTTGTAAAAATAAGAGTCTATGGTAGGGAAGATACAGCTCTTTTGGATATTGATAGTGAAATTAGTGCAGTAGCTGAAGAGTTTTAATATTGTATAAAACGTGGTAATGAGGTGATGGATGCACCAGTGTTACGATTGAAAATAATGGGTGCTACAGGTAAACTAAATGACGTTGTTAAGTGTCAGTGATGAGAAACACCAGGGGATTCACTATTCTTTAGTGAATATGTGTCATAGAGTGCATAGGGCCCAGAGCTGTAGCAGTGCTATTTCTTCTTTAGTTTTCCGTGCTCCTACCTACTCTTTTACTGTCCTGTTGTCTGTCTTAATTACTCTTTGACTATCAGGCTATCCAGACTGTGGAGTAAGTAGAGATAATCAGATTTACTATTTTATATAAAGGTGACAATTTACTAATGATGACAGGATATGAGTTGAAGATAGAAGAGTGGTTGGGAAATCAATGAAAAGAGGTAAATTGTCAGGAGGATAATACCTGGTGAAATCAAATGAGGTACAGTTTTGTGGGGCTTGTCCATAGGTAGATGTATTTGTCCACCAACTGGGAGTAGAAGGAAGGAATTGATGCATAATGTTTAAGGCGCTTTGAGAACATAATTTACACAATTAAGTGAAGTATTTAAGGAAAAATTCTGTGTAGAAGAATTTTGTAATCTACTGAATCGAGATACTGATTTGCAGTGAACAGTAAGACGACTTGTGGTGTAAGATGTTTGGTAATATGACGATAATTTTAATCAGTTGCTTTAGAACTCAGTTAATGAGTGACTTCTAAAAGATATAAGAACAGAGAAGAAAAATTCAGGCAAAGAGAAGAATTTAACAGGTATGCTAGAGACTGAACTAGACTCAATGATACAGAGACACAAAGTTAAATGGTTACAAGGACATTTCAAAGTGTGTTAAGAGTGTGATCTGATGTGTATAAAATTAGTCTCTAGGGATATTGTGTGAAATTATTGCGATTAGTTTATTGGACACCCAAGAGTGTCTAATTAAAAAAAAGTAAGTCTTTCCTGTAGACAAGAGACTAATGTGGTTAGAGTCCAGTGGTTCTGTACAAGATTGTTGTAACTATTGTTTAAGTAGCAATTCTCTTTTTTTGATACTATTCATACATTTCTGAGGGATGGATGTTCAAAATATAGAGAATAATCAGTGTTTAAATATTTTGCTTAATTAGTGTCATATTGCAAATAATTTTTTTGAAGTTCTGTGGTCACTGCTGCTAGACAGGTTTCACAGTATTCCATGGCAGATTTAAGTATTGATGCAAAAAGTTGTGAGTAATAAATTCGAATTTTTCAGGTAGATACATGCTAGAATACTAAATAATTTTATAAGGCCTATAGTCTCACATGTGTCGAAGACTTTTGTCTTGAGAGGTTCATGAAAACATCTCATGATAAAAGGGGAGCATATGTGAAGACATCGCTAGTTGCGACCTATACACGAGCTATTTCTGTTTTCTTTCTTGCTTTCTTTCTTTTTTCGTAGTTATACATGAATTTCTGGCGATATTGCATAGTGTTCATTTTGTTCAATAATTTGATAAGTACTGTTTGTTGAAAATAATAAAATACAAATTATATAATTTCCTTATTGGACATTAGTAATTAGATTTTCTTGTTTATTGATTATATGAAATATTTTGATTCTTCGTTTGTCATTTATTGCATTAAGTGTGATTGGAATGACTTTGTGAAGTTAAATGTATGCTGAGATATTGTACAAGAAGAGTGAGAGAGCGAGAGCCATCAGAATATCGATTGTGACGGTCGAACAATGTGATGCTGCACTCATGTTCGTACCAAGGAGGAAGGAGGTTAAAAGTGTGCTGTGTAGTGTCGTGGAACAATCGGTACCAACGCAACTGATTAAGGATGAGATAAATATTTGCTCTTTCATGTAATGGCAGGTAAGAATGTTTAAAGTGTACAGAGAAGTTGGACTGTGTAAAACTGCTAAACGAACTGTGTCGTGTAACTACGACACTATAGCTATGGACAAATGACGTTGAAGTTATAGTGTTTGCTGTGACTACGCCATGGGCATTTTAAATACTTTATAATATCAAGGCATATTCGGGCCGTCACTGACTACCGTGTGCATGAACTGTTAATTTGCCACAGGCGTATAGAAACTGTTTACTATGAGAGTGCATGTTAGTGCCAACAGTGGAGAGTTTGAGGTTGCATTATTCGCCTGGTAAACCACGATCCAAATAACTTTAAAACGCTCTACTGAACTGTGTTACTTCAGCGTTGTGCATGAGAGACAAAATAAATCGCACGTGCAAAGCTGAATGTTGGCAGCAACTCTAACAAAGTCCAACTGCAACAATAAGCTGCCGACGACGTTGCACCTCACCGCCTGCATCGTAACAGATAAGGATAGCTGCTTTAGCTCGCGTCAAAGACTAAAACAACTATTAAAATTGTAAGCTTTCTATTTGGAACTTGTTCAAAGAAACTAATCTTTCATTTATTTCTTCTGCAAAATAAATGTCATATAATTAAATGTTTCCCTAAGACATTTAAGTCTCTTCATTATCTACGATAATATTCGAAGGAGAAGAAATGAACTATGAGCCACAGCCGGGACTCGAACCGGTTCTTCTTGCTTGCTAGGCAGAAATGCTAACTATTGCACCACCACAGCACAATGGTCAGCATTTCTGCACAAACTACCCAAATTGAGTGCCCTCCTCAAGACAAACTTCAATTCATATCTTCTGCTTATTTTCTCTTACATCATCACTACTGCCAGGGCTCTCTGACATTGGAATAGAACCCCTGCGTTGCACGTAATGGGACAGTCCTGTACCATAGGAAATCTTATAGATCTTCTCATTACATGTTTTCCTAAGACATTTAAGTCTCTTCATTATCTGTGATGATGTAAGGGAAAATAAGCAGAAGATGAATTGAAGTTTTTGTTGGAAAGGGCGCTTAACTTGGGTAGTTTGTGTAGGAACAATTCCCATTCTGCTGTGGTGGTGCAGTGGTTAGCATTTCTGCCTAGTAAGGAAGGCAACCCAGGTTCGATGCCTGGTGGCACCACGAATTTTAATTCATTTCTTCTGCTTTGATCATTATCATAGATAATGAAGAGACTTAAATGTCTCACCGAAACATTTACTTATGAGATCTATAAGATCTCCTATGGTACAGGACTTTCCCATTACATCCAACGCTGGGGTGCTATTCCAGTGTCGGAGAGCCCTGGCAGAAGTGACAATGTAAGGAAAAATAAGCAGAAGATTGAATTGAAGTTCGTGTTGGGGAGGGCACTCAACGTGGATGTTTGTGCAGAAATGGTGGCCATTGTGCTGTGGTGGTGCAATTGTTAGCATTTCGGCCCAGCAAGCAGGAAGACCTAGGTTCGAGTCGCGGCCGCGGCACAAATTTTATTTCATTTCTTCTGCTTTGATCGTTATTGTAAACAAATTTCGGCGAAATTTTGTTATTAATATAGATCTTTTTCACTTCCATTAGTGTAGTTGTTTCCAAGCAGCAGCAGCAGCAACACTCTGTCTTCAGGCCACAAATGGCCCATTTGGACCATCCGACCGCCGTATCATCCTCAGATCAGGATACGGATAGGAGGCGAGTGTGGTCAGCACACTGCTCTCCTGGTCGTCATGATGGTTTTCTTTGACCGGAGCAGCTACTATTCGGTCGGGTAGCTCCTTAATTGGCATCACAAGGCTGAGTGCACCCCGAAAAAATGTCAACAGCACGTGACAGCCTGGATGGTCACCCATCCAAGTGGCGGCCACCCCTGACAGCACTTAACTCAAGTGATCTCGCAGGAACTTGTGTATCCACAGCAGCAAGGCGTTGCCTAGTTGTTTCCACTCCTATACCTATTTCTTTCATTCATAATTTTAGCGTTGCTGTCCTTGCCTGCTAGTTTAAGTACCTTTTGGATGAGTGTGAAACGTGTGCACTTTGAAGAAGGTCCCGAGTTTGAGTCTCGGTCCGGCACACAGTTTTAATCAGCCACGAAGTTTCATATCAGCGCACACTCCGCTGTAGAGTGAAAATTTCACTCTAGAAACAACCCCCAGGCTGTGGGTAAGCCATGTCTCCGCAATATCCTTTCTTCCAAGAGTAGCTAGTTCTGCAAGGTTCGCAGGAGAGCTTCTGTGTAATTTGGAAGGTAGGAGACGAGGTACTGGCGGAATTGAAGCTGTGAGGACGGGGCGCGAGTCGTGCTTCGGTAGCTCAGTTGGTAGAGCACTTGCCCGTGAAGGGCTAAGGTCCCGAGTTCGAGTCTCGGTCCGGCACACAGTTTTAATCTGCCAGGAAGTTTCATGTGTGCACTTTAATTTCTGTGAATGAATTCAATGTGCAATTATTTAGGCATTGTATTTGTTCGAATTGTGACGTCAGCCATTGAGCTGAATCCAACAGCCAATGGCAGCATAGCTGCTTACACCCGATTGGTGCAATATACACAGATGTGAGTAAACATAGTAACTAGTGTCATACTGAGCACTGTGTATTCACTTAGGAATGGACGTCCTGTTGCCACATCGTTACAACTGTATGTGCATGCAGTTCTACCGTACTTAACTCTGTATGCAGAGATAAATAATAGGCAAAGTGGTAAAACTTTTGTTAGTAGAAATCAGAGAGTGTTTTTTTTTCAGGCCGCATCATATTTGCAACGAGCAGGGTTGACCCAGAGTTTTAAGGTAGTTTGGCGATAATTGAGGGGCAGGGCAGAGTCACGATCACTGCATATGGCTTGATTCATAACTGAACTAGATAGTATAGCAGGTTAGGTCTTAATTTTGTTAGCCATGAGTAGCTGGATCACTACAAAGTACAGCATGTTGGTGGTTAGGTGCAGCTGCCACTCGGTCGTTTTGAGATTCCAAAAGTTCGATTTCTGCATGTCCACATAGATCTGGTGAGGCCTCTTCCCAATATTGCAGGCTGCCATTATATACCCTCCGATTACGTGATGTGCTGTAAGGACGCCATTCCTCTCAAGGATTTTACAGCAGAGACGAAAGCAAGAGCATTTGTCGACATACGGATTTCACATTTTGGCTGCTCGATCTCTGTAAACACTCACCAAGGACGGCAGATTGAATCGGTCCTATTTAACAAACTATGCAGTGTACGATGTTACAGCATAATGGCCTACCATCCACAAAGCAATGGCCTCAAAGAACAATGGCACCATACTTTTAAAACTGTCATTATGTGTCACAGTGGTCGCCAGATGGAAGTATTAGGCTGGGTGCCTTAGGTGTTCACACTGCTCACAAAAACAATCTTGGTGCCTCCCTCACAGAAGTCCTCTGCAATGAGTCGCTCATTCTGCCTGCAGACTTCACGCTACAAGTACCCAACAGAGACCTCAGAACTCGCCACTCTCGTCACATGAGTCAAACAACATATCATTCAGGATACCATCACCACAGCTGCACACTATCTTCGTCCATCAGGCAGTAGCAGACTGTGACTGTATCATGCTCCAGATTGTCACTAGAGCTGCCTTCCTTACACTGGGTCTCACAAAGTCATCAGATGAGGCACTAACACTTTCAAAACATTCCTTCACGTTGTGCCTACCATTGTGGCAGTCAACCACTTAAAATCAGCTTGGACCTCACACAACGTTACCCATACCTACTATGTACAAATCACCCTGACCAATTAAGTTCTTCCAATCCCTTCACAGCTTGTGACAAGTCGTCCAGGAGCAGCACTGACAGTACATTCATGTTCCAACTGGACATGCAGCACTTTCAACTGGACCAAATTCAGATCAAAGTAGTCGATGATTTCATTGTGGCTGAGGGAATGGATCAGTCAAGTCGAGAATATTTTTCGCTCCAACATTTCTCTAATAGTTAAAATATCCCAAGGGATGTGGACATAGCTACAATCATATCATGACTCTCACCTGAGCACTCCCTCGCCATCATGGTCCCCAGGACATTATGATGGCCTGCAATTCATTTTTTGGATTCTGACATGACATCTCCCTCCTCCCCACCTCCCCAATGCTTTGCTATGTCCATGTTGTAGTTCCACACTGTTGACAATCATCATCGATCACCCTCATTATTCTCATTATGGCCGAACTCACTGCCCTCCATCTCATCTCAGTGACTACCATCTATATGCTACACTACAGGATCGACATCATTGCTCCCTTTCCCCCATGTTCGCCAAGAAACAGTCCAAACGCACTCTGCTTTTCAGTCAGCCACGGCCTGGTTGGTCATTTCGCCATGTAGACAGGCATCAAAATGGTTGCAGCAGTGAAGCTCCCTGGCTATCTCCTCCCACAGTGCTCAGCTCTCCTGGGGGCGGGGGAGGGGGGGGGAGGAGGTTTCTGTTGGGACTCCAGCAGCGACAGTGGCTGTCAGAGTGGATGTTGTGTCGGCAGATTAGCCAACACATCGCACTAATTTAGAGAGGAGGCCGAAATGCACGCGTCAACTCACGCAAGCTTGCTTAGGTCTGAAACAGGATACGTAATGAATGCTATAAAGAAAAGTACGTAGCTGCTGGAATACTTAGCTTTAATCCATCATTTGTATACAGCATTCTTGATGATACAAGTGAGGCTCTCTCTAGAAATGGTTAATGGCGCCTTGCTAGGTCGTAGCCATGGACTTAGCTGAAGGCTATTCTAACTATCTCTCGGCAAATGAGAGAAAGGCTTCGTCAGTGTAGTCGCTAGCAAAGTCGTCGTACAACTGGGGCGAGTGCTAGTACGTCTCTCAAGACCTGCCGTGTGGTGGCGCTCGGTCTGCAATTACTGACAGTGGCGACACGCGGGTCCGACATGTACTAATGGACCGCGGCCGATTTAAAGCTACCACCTAGCAAGTGTGGTGTCTGGCGGTGACACCACAGTGGAAACTCTGTGACTAGTGACTGTGTGCCAATTATGGAATAAAGTGCATGTATATGTAACTGTCATAACTACATGTTATCTTCATCCCATCCTGGGGCAAAATCTGCAAGTTATTTATCAAGATGTAGACATCCAAGGCTGCTGCTACTGTATATTTGACTTTCAGTTTCATCAGGGACTCTGTCTTGCACCCAAAGAAAATGAAAAAAAGTTTGAAGTGGATGATGTTGAGTTGTTTGGAACTAAAACCTCAGTACCAGTTGATCCTATACCAACGATGAGGATTAATTATAACGTTAAAATATTTATTTCATTTTTTTTTATCTTTGCCAACTCTGTCGCTGACATATGTGGTTATTGAGGCAAGTTAATCACCAGCTGAAATCATTTTTGTAAAATTTTTAATGTCTTACATACACTCCTGGAAATGGAAAAAAGAACACATTGACACCGGTGTGTCAGACCCACCATACTTGCTCCGGACACTGCGAGAGGGCTGTACAAGCAATGATCACACGCACGGCACAGCGGACACACCAGGAACCGCGGTGTTGGCCGTCGAATGGCGCTAGCTGCGCAGCATTTGTGCACCGCCGCCGTCAGTGTCAGCCAGTTTGCCGTGGTATACGGAGCTCCATCGCAGTCTTTAACACTGGTAGCATGCCGCGACAGCGTGGACGTGAACCGTATGTGCAGTTGACGGATTTTGAGCGAGGGCGTATAGTGGGCATGCGGGAGGCCGGGTGGACGTACCGCCGAATTGCTCAACACGTGGGGCGTGAGGTCTCCACAGTACATCGATGTTGTCGCCAGTGGTCGGCGGAAGGTGCACGTGCCCGTCGACCTGGGACCGGACCGCAGCGACGCACGGATGCACGCCAAGACCGTAGGATCCTACGCAGTGCCGTAGGGGACCGCACCGCCACTTCCCAGCAAATTAGGGACACTGTTGCTCCTGGGGTATCGGCAAGGACCATTCGCAACCGTCTGCCTGAAGCTGGGCTACGGTCCCGCACACCGTTAGGCCGTCTTCCGCTCACGCCCCAACATCGTGCAGCCCGCCTCCAGTGGTGTCGCGACAGGCGTGAATGGAGGGACGAATGGAGACGTGTCGTCTTCAGCGATGAGAGTCGCTTCTGCCTTGGTGCCAATGATGGTCGTATGCGTGTTTGGCGCCGTGCAGGTGAGCGCCACAATCAGGACTGCATACGACCGAGGCACACAGGGCCAACACCCGGCATCATGGTGTGGGGAGCGATCTCCTACACTGACCGTACACCACTGGTGATCGTCGAGGGGACACTGAATAGTGCACGGTACATCCAAACCGTCATCGAACCCATCGTTCTACCATTCCTAGACCGGCAAGGGAACTTGCTGTTCCAACAGGACAATGCACGTCCGCATGTATCCCGTGCCACCCAACGTGCTCTAGAAGGTGTAAGTCAACTACCCTGGCCAGCAAGATCTCCGGATCTGTCCCCCATTGAGCATGTTTGGGACTGGATGAAGCGTCGTCTCACGCGGTCTGCACGTCCAGCACGAACGCTGGTCCAACTGAGGCGCCAGGTGGAAATGGCATGGCAAGCCGTTCCACAGGACTACATCCAGCATCTCTACGATCGTGTCCATGGGAGAATAGCAGCCTGCATTGCTGCGAAAGGTGGATATACACTGTACTAGTGCCGACATAGTGCATGCTCTGTTGCCTGTGTCTATGTGCCTGTGGTTCTGTCAGTGTGATCATGTGATGTATCTGACCCCAGGAATGTGTCAATAAAGTTTCCCCTTCCTGGGACAATGAATTCACGGTGTTCTTATTTCAATTTCCAGGAGTGTATTTACATGGCCTCAAAAGTTAAAAACTGGGCTCTTTGGGACATAAGTCTGACACTTATAGTATATATAGTATTACACTACAGGGTAGTTTAAGAGAGTCAGATTGAATACGAGAATATTTCAGTTTAACATCTTAAAAGTGAGCATTTTTTGATTTCATCAGACACTACAACTCAGTTCCTACAGTCTCAAATTCTAGAACAGCTCTGGAATCTAATATCTGCAGGCGAGAAACGGGGTTGAGGAGTACTGTTGCACTACACAGAACTAAACTGTGTACTACTGTTAAAAACAGTGCAAAAAATACCACAGTCAGTTGGAGTTGAAGTAATTCTGCAACAAACACAATCAAAGATTTTGTCAGAGAGAAAGACAAGCTTAATTATACAGTTTTCCTCATGAAAATGTGAATAAGCTGAAGGTATAGAGCTTGCAACACGAAGCTCTAAGATATCACATAGTCTGAAACGAATGAATGACTGCCAAGAGAACTAATCAACCAAAAATTAACTTGATGTTCGGCTGTACTATCACTGGAGGACGGGTGTTAGCACTCACCTTTCTTCCATTGTCCACTTTATGGATATGGACTTAAGGCTGTTCCTTTTGGCATTCAGAAAATATCTCAGATCATCCAGATCAACAGTCATGAATCCAAAGTGCACCACAGTTAACTGTGGGCATCCATCACCCAAAGGTCGGAGCAGAAGACGGTTCCTCTTAAAGTGGTCTTGCAGTTCCAGCACATGGAGGTGCTGAAACTGCGACACTGCTTCTGCAAACTTCTGCAACTTCAGAAGTTCTCTGGATATCCTCAGTGTGTGTATTTTGGGGCACTTCTCCACTAAGTTCTTCAGCACCTGTAACCAAACAACAACTTCCTCCCTTATTAAAATTACCTAAATGTGGAACCTATAGAACTTCAGACTTCACTTTCTGTTACCGATTTATTTATTCTGTATTCAGTGGGTCCATACAGCGATGAGTTCGCTATGGATGTGGAAAGCGTCAAAACTAAAATTGTATGTATTTACATAAAGGGGAAAGTGGGGTAAAATGGACTGGATGGGAAAGTGGACATCGCATTTTTTTTCCTCTGAACGGTGGTGCTGTCAGCCAAGAAATGGTCACATTATATCTGATATACACAGTCACTGTTGTTAGTGAATCTAACAGAGGATGCTTGTTCTGTCATTGTTTAATCAAAACTTTTCTGATATTCAGCCTCCTGATATAAAGTAAGTCACTTATATTATTCTTATTAGCTAACTTATACAGAGGGCAATTCGTATTTACAACATCAGTTTTTAAATAACGTGTTTTGGATTACAGACGTTGTTCAGTGTTGTTTCTTTCGATCTGATAGTTTCTTTTCTGGAGCACTAATTACGACGTGCCATACGATTGGGAAAAGTGACCGCGCTACATGACAAGAAGGATGACTACTTCTTCCAACAGTTTATTTTCAAACTGTTGATCCCAAGTAGGAAAACTAGAGAAGAAATGTAATGATATAGAGGAATATATAACGAAGGAAACTATAGATTACTATCTACAGGAAAATTAAAGAAATATTTGGAGAAAAGAAGAGCAACTGTATGAATATCAAGAGCTCTGATGGAAAACCATTACTAAGCAAAGAATAGAAATCTAAAAAGGTGAAGGGAGTATGTGGAGGTCTGTACAATGGAAATGAACTTCAAGTCAGTATTACAGAGAGGGAAGAGGATGAAAACGAGATAGTAGATATAATACTTCAAGAAGAATTTCACAGAGCACTGAAAGACATAACTAGGCTCCCAGGGTAGACGATGTTCCCTCGAAAATACTGATATTTCTGGAGGAGCTAACCATAAGAAAAGCAATCCCCTTTGGTGCGCAAGATGTATAAGATAGCGAAATACCTGAGCCTTCAAGAAGATTATAATAATTCCATTTCACTAAAGCAGGCGTAAATATTACTGTACTATCACTTTAATAAATAGTGTTTTCAATATAGATGAAGTATTTACAGAACAATGGAAAAACTGCTAGAACCTGACCTCAGGGAATATCAGTTTGGAGTTTAGAGAAATGTAGGAACAGGTGAAGCAATAATAACCCTATAACTTATCTTACACGATAGCTTAAGGAGAGGCAAACCTGTGTTTATAAAGTTTTGTAGACTAGGAGAAAACTTCTGGCAATATAGACTGGAATACACACTTTGAAATTCTAAAGGTAGCAGGAATAATGTAAGGAGTGGAGGGTTATTTACAATTTGTACAGAAACCAGACAGCAGTTATAAGAGTCAAGTGGCATGAAACGGAAGCAATGGTGAAGAGGAGAATGAAATAGCATTGTAACTTATCCCCTGTGGTATTCAGTCTGTACAATGAGCAAGCAGCAAAGGAATCGAAAGAAAAGTTTGGCGAAGGAATTAAAGTTCAGGGAGAAAATGTAAAAACTTCAAGGTGTGCTGAATGACAATGTAATTCTGTCAGAGACAGCAAGGGACTTGGAAGAGTAGTTGAACGGAATAGACAGTATCATGAAAGTAGGATATAAGATGAATATCAACAAAAGTAGCGGAATGTAGTAAAATTAAATCAGATGATGCTGAAGGAATTAGATTAAGAAATGAGACACTGAAAGTAATAGATTTTTGGTATGAGAACAGTAAAATAACAGATGGTAGCAAAAGTAGGGAGGATATAAAATGGAGACTGCCAATGGAAAGAAAAGCATTTCTGAAGAAGAGAAATTTGTTAACAGCGAATATAGATTTGAGTGTTAGGAAGTCTTTTCTTGAAGGTATTAGCCCTATATGTATGTGAAACGTGGATGATAGAACAGTTTAGACAAGAAGGGAACAGAAGTTTTTGAAATGTGCTGCTGCAGAAGAACGCTAAAGATTAGATGGGTGATCATGTAACAAATGAGGAGGTATGGAAAAGAATGAGAGAACAAATTTGTGGCACAACTTGACTAAAAGAAAGGATTGGTTGATAGGATACTATCTGAGATATCAAGAATGACCAATTTAGTAATGGAGGGAAGTGGGGAGGGGGTGGGGGAGGAATTGTAGAGGGATGCCAAGAGATGAATACAGGAATCAGATTCAGAAGTAGTTATTCAGAGATGAAGAGGCTTGCACAGAATAGAGTAGCATGGAAGATGCATGAAATCTCTTTCGAGTGAAGACCACAACAACAAAAACGATCTTCCTAGTGAGACTTAGTTACTTCCATATATCATTTATAATACTACAGACTGACTTCTAAACAATTCTGTACACAAATCTGTCACCTGTGATTCTATCCCTCTGTGACAGTTTTGAATTAATTAATTAACTGATTATATTTAGAACTTCTCTGTTCCATTATATTTGGCTTAGTACAAGCATCCAATTCAAAACGGTCTGCTGAGCCACTTGGTATTGTTTTAGATAGTAAGACATCACATCAAGAAATCAAAGAAAGAAATATGTTATCCTGTTGTGAAGGAAAACGCTATTGAGTTGCTACATAGAGTAGTGTAGAAGCTGCATCAAATCACCAAGCCCACACAAGCGAAAAACCGTGCCAGACTCGGCAGTCAGTGATATGTACTCCTGGTGATGATGGTGAAGATAGTTATAGAAAGCTCGACTGTTTTATTAGAAATGACACAGCTTGGAAACTGAGTAGATTCTATCCAAGCAAGGTACTGTAATGGAACTGGTCAGTGAACCTATCTCACTTACATATCACAGAATACAATACACATGTTAAATTCCAATGGAATCAAAATCCTAAGTCTTAAAACCTAAATTATCCTTACATTTTTTCGTAAATAGAGCTAATATATACACAAATAACACAATATTTATCTCCAATTAATTTTAAATTGCAATAATAATTTAAAATTGTTGTCATTATTCCTATATGTATAATTTACAAATGGAGTATTTAACTGTAATAGAAACACTTTGGATGATAAAGATTAATGTATTTTATGATCTCTGAAATGCAACCTGTTGCATCTTTGCAGTTGTTGATTTTTGTGTATTAATGAGTTATGGTATATGATAGAAGTGGTAAATCTGAAATGGCGTAAATTACAATGTTGTGCACTATAATGTGAGATGTTGTACAATATCTGTTGTGAAATTGTGATGTCAAAGCATAGAACCCAGATTTGTGGCATTTCACTTAAATTTGAAAGAAAGAAATTAAAAGAAGTGATAAAACTTCATCCTACACCATTGTCCTTATTTGTTTACTACTAACTTACTGTTTAGTATTGGAGGGCAGTGTGGAGGGTAAAAATCGTAGGGGGAGACCAAGAGATGAATACACTAAGCAGATTCAGAAGGATTGTGGTTGTAGTAGGTACTGGGAGATGAAGAAGCTTGCACAGGATAGAGTAGTATGGAGAGCTGCATCAAACCAGTCTCAGGACTGAAGACCACAACAACAACAACAACAACCTGATCATACCTAACAGATCACAGTGAATATTACAGCGAGATCTGTTTTTGACGAAGATGTATGAGAGTCAAATGAGAACATTTCCTTAAATTTTTTTAACTGTTATTTCTGACTTCCTTCTCACTTAAAATTCTTTGAGCTGTTATACATAAAAAAGTGCACAAGAACGACAGAAAATTTTTAATATTAACAGAGAAGGGGTTCATGATAGTAAAGGAACTTTAGGTTCCAGAAGAAATACTTCAACTAACAGTTAAAAGGAGGAAAAGCGAAAAATACCCAGGAAAAGGAGGCAACAGAGCAATACAAGACACTCAGCAATGAAGTCAATATGAAGTGCAAGGAAACTAAAACAAAATGGCTGCAAGAAAGATTTTTAAAAATCGAAAAGCAAATGGTAACAGGGAAAACAAATTAAATCCATAGAAAAATCAAAATATCTTTCAGAGGACTCTAAACCAAAGAAGTGTTCATTAAAAGTGCAAGAAATAATAGGTGTAAAGAGTGCATAGTACACTTGTAGGAGGGAGAAGATCTGCTTGTGATACATAAAGAAATGAGTACCTATTTGGAAGACATACAAGATTCAGAATTAGCACAAGATTTTGACTGAACATTTGAAGACACCCAATCACACAAGAAAGAAAGGACAGATAACATTCCAGTGGAATTCTTGAACTCTGTGGGGGAAGCGGCCACCAAATCATTATTCAAGTCAGCGTGTAAACCCTGTTAGTCTGGGATTCATCTTTGGATTTTTGGAAGAGTATAATCCACACAATCCGAAAGCTAGCAAAGGCATTCATTGATTCATTCTGTGTGCTCAGTAGAGCCCATTAATAAAGAGAACCTTTTTGGGATGTGTCAATAGCCAATATATACATTAATGTGAGACATCATACAAACGCAATCTGTAAACTATATCCATACTAATAATAAATGTGTAACTACTAGACAGATTTTCATGGAATTTTTACTTATAATTTGAGTGTAGATTGGGGCAAGCCGGCAGCTGTGGCCGAGCGGTTCTAGGCGCTTCAGTCCGGAACCACGCGGCTGCTACGGTCGCAGGTTCGAATCCTGCTTCAGACATGGCTGTGTGTGATGTCCTTAGGTTAGTTAGGTTTATGTAGTTCTAAGTCTAGGGGACTGATGATCTCAGATGTTAAGTTACATAGTGTTCAAACAAATTTCGGGCTTGCAGCTGGTCGTCGTTCAATACTTCGCACGATATTTCAACTGGACACCTGCCAGTCATGTTCAGGTGAGCCGTCGCAGATTGGCGAAAACGTTTTTTTTTTTTCTTTATTTTATTTTAATTCCCCGTTGGGGCGGGCTGGCAGCAGCATATGCGCTGCTCTTCAGCCGAAAGACATAGAACAAACAATAGAAGACATTTAAAAATAACAAAGGAGAGAATATGGTGAACATATATATAAAGAAGGGGGAACATCATGGAAGGCAATAGACAAAAAACGGGGTGACTGTAAAATGGAGATAAAAAACTGTTGAAAAGTAGCACACACAAAAGGACACACATTGCGACAGTTAAAAGAACACAAGGCACAGTATGACTGGAGCATGACAGGTATTGACGGATGGTGTAGCACATAACAAACACTGACGGCGAACCGCAAGGGCCGGCCGAAGTGGTCGTGTGGTTAAAGGCGCTGCAGTCTGGAACCGCAAGACCGCTACGGTCGCAGGTTCGAATCCTGCCTCGGGCATGGATGTTTGTGATGTCCTTAGGTTAGTTAGGTTTAACTAGTTCTAAGTTCTAGGGGACTAATGACCTCAGCAGTTGAGTCCCATAGTGCTCAGAGCCATTTGAACCATTTTTTGAACCGCAAGGCAGTACACAATTAAAATCACACCTCTTGACACACAGGAGAAACAGCACTAAACACAACACTGATGTGGCACACTGACGCTGATCAAAACAGAGGATCTGCCAGGCGCAAGGAGATGAGGGAGACTGGAAGAAGGGAGGGAGGGGAAGAGATGGGGAGATGAGCGGGCGGCGCGCTGAAGAGGGCCAGGTAGGGAGGGATGTGGGAAGGAAAAAGGCAAGTATGGGGTGCAGGGTCTCAGGGGAGGGGGGGGGAAGGAGGAAAATCCGCTCTGGGAGAAGGAGGGAAGAGGAAAACAGGGAGCCCTGGGGAGGGGGGGGGGGGAACAAGGCCAGGTTATAGTTGGAAGGAAGGGTAGATGTCACGGCGAAGTTCGTCATCCGGGAGGGGGAGGCGTTGGAAATTGCCCTGATGAAGGAGATGGAGGGTGTGGAGGTGGAGAGAGGGAGGGATACAGCGATAGAGGCGCGGCAACGGGTGTGGGGTTGAGAGGAAGGAGGAAATCAGAGGGTGGGGGGGATCAAGCCTGCGGACAATGTAAAGGATGCGGAGAAGTTGGATGAACAGGAGGATGTGGGGGAAGGGGATCAGTTCATACAGGAGCCGTGTGGGGGAAGGAAGGCGGATACGGAAGGCAAGGCGGAGCGCATGGCGTTCAAGGCTTTGGAGGGCCTTGTAAAAGCGGGTGGGGGTGGAGATCCAGGCAACGCTGGCATAACAGAGGATAGGATGGATGAGGGATTTGTAGGTGTGGAGGATGGTAGAAGGATGCAATCCCCATGTCCGGCCAGACAGGAGTTTCAGAAGGCGGAGGCGGGAATGGGCTTTCTGCTGGATGGTCTGGAGATGAGGGGTCCAGGTGAGGTGTCGGTCGAGGGTGAGGCCGAGGTATTTCAGGGTGGGGGTGAGCTGGATAGGACGATCATAAATGGTAGGGTAGAAATCATGGAGGCGAAAGGAGCGAGTGGTGCGGCCTATGATGATTGCCTGGGTTTTGGAGGGGTTGAGATGGAGGAACCACTGGTTACACCAAGTGGTGAACTGGTTAAGGTGGGTTTGGAGGGTACGTTGAGACCGTTGAAGGGTAGGATAGAGAGCCAGGAAGGCGGTGTCATCAGCATACTGGAGAAGGTGGACTGGTGGGGGTGGCTTGGGCATATCAGCTGTGTACAAGAGATAAAGGAGAGGGGAGAGGACAGAACCCTGGGGGACGCCAGCTGCGGGATAAAAGATATGGGAGTTGGTGTTGTGGAGGGTGACATAGGAAGGACGGTGTGAGAGGAAGGAAGCGACCAGACGGACAAAATTGATTGGCAGGGCGTAGGTTTGGAGTTTAAAGAGGAGACCAGGATGCCATACACGGTCATAGGCATTTTGGAGGTCAAGGGAAACAAAAATGGCGGAGCGACGGGAGTTGAGCTGGAGGGACAGAAGGTGAACAAGGTTGGGGAGTTGGTCTTCAGCAGAGAAGGAGGGTCGGAAGCCACACTGGGTAAGGGGGAGGAGGTGGTGTTGAGCAAGGTGCTGATTGAGGGAGAGGATGGATTCGAGGACCTTAATGAAGACGGAGGTGAGGCAGATTGGACGATAGGAAGAGGTGGCAGAAGGGGGTTTGTTGCGTTTGAGGAATAAGAGGATGCGGGAGGTCTTCCACAGGTCAGGGTAGAAGCCAGTAGAGAGGATGACATTATAGAGATGGGCGAGAACAGTCAGGAAGGAATAGGTGCTTTCTCGAAGGTGATGGTAGGTGACACAGTCGTGACCAGGGGCCGTGTTGCGTTTGGACCGGAGGATAAGTTTAATGTCTTGTGCTGTGATGGGAGTGTTTATGTTGGAGGGGGGCAACTGTCCCAAGTACTGGAGACTAGGATCAAGTGGAGTGACCGAGGTATCAGCACGTTCCACGACGGTGGGGAAAAGAGAATAATCAAAGTGGGGATCATCGGGGATGGAGAAGACCTCGGAAAGGTGGGAAGCGAAGTGGTTGGCCTTACTGAGGTTGTCAGGAAGGGGGCGATCGTTATGGAGAAGGGGGTAGTGGGGAGTGGAAAGGGAACCAGTAAGGCGATGGAAGGCGGACCAGTACTTGGAGGAGTTGACAGGGAGGGTGGTGTTGAGTCGTGTGCAGGTCTGGTGCCAGTCTCGGCGTTTCGTTGCTGTAATAAGGTTCCGTACGTGTCGCTGTATTTGCCGGTGGCGGTGGAGTGTATCCCTGTCACGAGTGCGCAGGAAGCAGCGATAGAGGCGGCGGGATTCGCGGAGGAGGAGGACAGCCCGCGGAGGGAGAGTGGGACGGTGTGGGTGGATGGTTTTAGTAGGAACATGGGCCTTCACGGCGTCAGTAATTACCTTCTGAAGGAAGGATGAGGCGTGGATGATGTCGTCAGGATGGCGGTAGGTAAGAGGGTGGCTTTCGACCTGAGTGGAGATGGAGTCCCGGTAGGCATCCCAGTTGGCACGGTGATAGTCATGGACGACCTTGGGAGGCGGAGCAGGGTGCGGAGCCGGAGGGGGCCGGTGAGCAGACGTTATGGTGAGAAGGACAGGGAGGTGATCGCTACCTGTGGGGTCACAGACGGCGACAGCGATACGCCCAAGAAGGTTGGCGGAGGCAATGACAACATCGGGGGTGGTGCGAAAACGTCGTCCATACGGCAATATATAGCGTACTGTAACTATTCTGCGCATGCGTCGAAAACTTGATAGTTGAACCACACTGCCCGCCGGCAGCGCCCTCGGATTCTTTAATAATAGAGTCCCAGAAAGACGTTGCTGTGTATGTTTTCTCATACGCCATTGAATGTCCAGTAGAAATACAATGTTCAGCAATAGCGGACTTGCTTGGCTGCAAAAGGCGGGTGTAACGTTGATGTTCAGTGCAGCGTTCTTTCACGGTGCGTGTGGTTGGACCTATGTAAGCCATACCACATTGGCACGGTATCTTGTAAATTCCGGCCTTTCGTAGCAACAGATTGTCCTTAACTGATCCCACAAGGTCCGCAATCTTCGATGGTGGGCGGAAAACCACTTTCACCTGAAATTTTTGGAGGATTCTTGCTATTTTAAACGAAGTGTTGCCAACGAAAGGAAGAAAAGCTAAAGATTGTTCCGGCATGTTCTCCTCTTTATCCGCAGAAATACGACTGACGGAAAATCTGTTAAACCGTGACAGCGGCTACCAGCTGGACAGTGCATGGAATCCCATCATCTCCACGATTTGCTCAAATCGAAGACGACAGATTGCGTCGACCGCCGTGGAAAACAGCAACGCAGAGGGCGACTGAGTTCCGCTATTCCACCAGCGAGGGCGCTGCCGGCGGGCAGTGTGGCTCAACTATCAAGTTTTCGACGCATGCGCAGAATAGTTACAGTACGCTATATATTGCGGAACGGACGACGTTTTCGCCAGTCTGCGACGGCTCAACTGAACATGACTGGCAGGTGTCCAGTTGAAATATCGTGCGAAGTATTGAACGACGACCAGCTGCAAGCCCGAAATTTGTTTGAACAGTCAATTCGCCGGGAAAATTTTAAAATTCACAAGTTACATAGTGTTTAGAAGTATTTTGATTGGGGCACTGTACGGGCTTTATTTCATCGAAACTGGGTCACGAAAAGGACAACAAAAAAAGATATTGTGATTGAAAGTTTTACCTAAAACTGTCATATTTGTCTGTTCATCTACTTGAACATGCTAGTCTCCAAAACTGCTTGAGGCATTTTCATGTGGTTTTCACAGTTAACTTGAACATAGTTTGCTGCAACACACAGGCTTTATATTATCAATCTCAGATGACGGAAGAAAATAGATTTCCTTATTTAGAGTTTTGTCCATACTAAAATTATCATTGGCAAATATCTCTGTCTGTCACATTTCCACGACTAAACTGTTGAATCGATTTTGATGAAATTTGGTTTGGAGGGAACTTGAAGGAACACAGGCTACTTTAGAAAGTGTGTAGAACAAGATATTCATTGACTGGAATAGTATTATGTGAGTTGGAGACAAATATTTACTTTTTGAAAGAGGTACTTACTTTATGACTTTTGAACTACACCATATTTGTGAAAATGCTTTAGCTCGTTGATATGCATTACATGATATGATTAAATATACTGAATATAATGCTTATACAATCTTCAATGTGTTTCATTCATACCTCCCTACTTCTACTATTAATTATGAAAGTAACTCTGTGTGTTATGTTTTCACAGTTAAACTGCTGAACCAATTTCAATGAAATTTGATAATGAGATAGCTTGAACCCTGAGGAAGAACATGGATCATATTTTTATAGCCTCAATCTGAAGGTGATTACAACATAAACCATCTCAAAAAATTTTCTGCATATGTACATGTTGTATAATGTATAACTACTTCAATAGTAGGAAGAGGAGGAGAGAGGGTGGGGTGCATTTGCACATCTTGAGCCATGTTTACCTGAACAGGCAGACATGTGCTGTAGCTTACACTTACTCTACATCACTCATCATAACAATGCTATGGGCAACAGAAGAAACTATCACTACATTGCACAACACTTAACTGATTACAATGGTATGTTTTAAAAGAAATATTTTACAGCTATAAATAATGATCATATTTATAATACACTCCTGGAAATGGAAAAAAAGAACACATTGACACCGGTGTGTCAGACCCACCATACTTGCTCCGGACACTGCGAGAGGGCTGTACAAGCAATGATCACACGCACGGCACAGCGGACACACCCGGAACCGCGGTGTTGGCCGTCGAATGGCGCTAGCTGCGCAGCATTTGTGCACCGCCGCCGTCAGTGTCAGCCAGTTTGCCGTGGCATACGGAGCTCCATCGCAGTCTTTAACACTGGTAGCATGCCGCGACAGCGTGGACGTGAACCGTATGTGCAGTTGACGGACTTTGAGCGAGGGCGTATCGTGGGAATGCGGGAGGCCGGGTGGACGTACCGCCGAATTGCTCAACACGTGGGGCGTGAGGTCTCCACAGTACATCGATGTTGTCGCCAGTGGTCGGCGGAAGGTGCACGTGCCCGTCGACCTGGGACCGGACCGCAGCGACTCACGGATGCACGCCAAGACCGTAGGATCCTACGCAGTGCCGTAGGGGACCGCACCGCCACTTCCCAGCAAATTAGGGACACTGTTGCTCCTGGGGTATCGGCGAGGGCCATTCGCAACCGTCTCCATGAAGCTGGGCTACGGTCCCGCACACCGTTAGGCCGTCTTCCGCTCACGCCCCAACATCGTGCAGCCCGCCTCCAGTGGTGTCGCGACAGGCGTGAATGGAGGGACGAATGGAGACGTGTCGTCTTCAGCGATGAGAGTCGCTTCTGCCTTGGTGCCAATGATGGTCGTATGCGTGTTTGGCGCCGTGCAGGTGAGCGCCACAATCAGGACTGCATACGACCGAGGCACACAGGGCCAACACCCGGCATCGTGGTGTGGGGAGCGATCTCCTACACTGGCCGTACACCACTGGTGATCGTCGAGGGGACACTGAATAGTGCACGGTACATCCAAACCGTCACCGAACCCATCGTTCTACCATTCCTAGACCGGCAAGGGAACTTGCTGTTCCAACAGGACAATGCACGTCCGCATGTATCCCGTGCCACCCAACGTGCTCTAGAAGGTGTAAGTCAACTACCCTGGCCAGCAAGATCTCCGGATCTGTCCCCCATTGAGCATGTTTGGGACTGGATGAAGCGTCGTCTCACGCGGTCTGCACGTTCAGCACGAACGCTGGTCCAACTGAGGCGCCAGGTGGAAATGGCATGGCAAGCCGTTCCACAGGACTACATCCAGCATCTCTACCATCGTCTCCATGGGAGAATAGCAGCCTGCATTGCTGCGAAAGGTGGATATACACTGTACTAGTGCCGACATTGTGCATGCTCTGTTGCCTGTGTCTATGTGCCTGTGGTTCTGTCAGTGTGATCATGTGATGTATCTGACCCCAGGAATGTGTCAATAAAGTTTCCTCTTCCTGGGACAATGAATTCACGGTGTTCTTATTTCAATTTCCAGGAGTGTATGTTATTGTCATACAACTTTATAACAAACACTTGTACCTGCCAAATAACTGACAGAAATTTTAAAACCCTCAGTCTCGATATTCAAACAATTTGTACAAAGAGTGGCTGATGATGTATGCAAAAACTATTAGTCAGCCTAACAGCTCATGCTCACAGACTACTGACAGGGACAATATATGGAGGAATCAAAAAGAAAACTGAAGATCTGTTGGTTGTGCATCAGTTTGACTTTAGGAAAGGAGAAGGCATGAGAGAGGCGGTTCTGACATTGGTCTTAATAATGGAAGCAAGACAGGAAAAATCAATACAGGTTCATGTTGGCCTACACAAAGCTTGTGACAAATTAAACATGCTAAAAATCCTCAGAAAATAGATATACATTACAGGGAAAGATGGGTAGTATACAATGTGTACAAGACGCAATAGGAAAAAATAAAAACAGCAGACTGAGAGTGAAGTGCTCAAATTAAAAATGGCATAATATAGTGATCAAGTTTTGCTCCTTGGCTGTTCCATCAGCATTTAAAGCACTGAAGGAAATTAAAAGAAGGTTCAAAAACTGGATTAAAATTCAGAGTGAAAGATATCAACGATAAGATTTGCTGATCACAGTACAATGTCCCGTGAACATGAGGAAGAATTACAGGGATTGTTGAACTGGATAAATAGTGTAATGATTATGGATTATGGGTAGAAAGTAAACTGAAGAAAGAGAAAAATATTGAGGAGCAGCAGAAATGAGATTAGTGACTTATAGAGTTAAAAACTAGGAAAAATTATTTTTCATCGCCCAAAGTACATATTAACAGCTGTACGTGCAATGAAACAGTGTGAGAAATTTCTTGTGGTTCAACTGGAACTGGATCACAAGTTGAAATGTAGTGAACACAGGAATAAACTAATCACAAAGCTCAAATTGGTAAACCTTTCCCTTAGAAGTGTCGCTTAGGGTTTTGTTGTGTACATAGTTCCACGTAGTCAGCGCGTACGCAACTTTCCCACTAGAGCGCGCCCCACTAAGCACAACAGCACAGGCGCAGTGCTCGTCCGTCTCCGCACTACGAGATGGCGCTGTCATAGAGACGGACCAAACTCTGCTTCCGCCGATCCGCGTATTAATATGTAACGCAGCCAATGAGATTGCTGCTAATGTAGAACCTTTTCTCCTCGCGGATCACACTCGCTCAGTGATACATGAACGTTCGAGGTATTATAAGGAGTGTACAGACATCTAATTAGTCAGTCTGCATTAGTCTGTACAAGTCTGCATTAGTCTATAGCCAAGTTTCAGTCTGCGCCTAATAAGATTACCATATTCCTGTACATAGCCATGAAGAGAAATGTATAGACACTTTATCAAGTATCAGAGATACGTGAGAATAAGATTAACGTACCAAGACCAAAGGAACTTCAGATTGTCAATTGTAAACAGCATCCAGAATCAAGTTAAGCAATTTCTATGCTTTTTTATTATTTTAATAAATGTGTGTGAAAAATAATCAAGTTCTGTTTGAAGTTGGTCACCGTCAATCTGCTACTCTAAGCGTGCAAGTGGCATTTCTATTGTCTGACCTAACGGCAGAAGAGCGACAAGTCAAATAATCTGATGGTGTGTGTACCGAAGGTCTTACAGTACGCACACCACAGGTGTTGATGGAGTGATCTGATCGTCTGCTTATTCTGTGTATTTTCATTCCCTGTTTTCGTATGAACCAAACATAAACATAAACATAGCCAAAGCCTTGCAGACAAACAAAAATTACGCGAAGCGAAATGTAGTGTGAGGAGGGCTATGCGAGAGGCGTTCAATGAATTCGAAAGTAAAGTTCTATGTACTGACTTGGCAGAAAATCCTAAGAAATTTTGGTCTTATGTCAAAGCGGTAGGTGGAGCAAAACAAAATGTCCAGACACTCTGTGACCAAAATGGTACTGAAACAGAGGATGACAGACTAAAGGCCGAAATACTAAATGTCTTTTTCCAAAGTTGTTTCACAGAGAAAGATTGCACTGTAGTTCCTTCTCTAGATTGTCGCACAAATGACAAAATGGTAGATATCGAAATAGACGACAGAGGGATAGAGAAACAATTAAAATCGCTCAAAAGAGGAAAGGCCTCTGGACCTGATGGGATACCAGTTCAATTTTACACAGAGTACGCGAAGGAACTTGCCCCCCTTCTTGCAGCGGTGTACCGTAGGTCTCTAAAAGAGCGTAGCGTTCCAAAGGATTGGAAAAGGGCACAGGTCATCCCCGTTTTCAAGAAGGGACGTCGAACAGATGTGCAGAACTATAGACCTATATCTCTAACGTCGATCAGTTGTAGAATTTTGGAACACGTATTGTGTTCGAGTATAATGACTTTTCTGGAGACGAGAAATCTACTCTGTAGGAATCAGCATGGGTTTCGAAAAAGACGGTCATGTGAAACCCAGCTCGCGCTATTCGTCCACGAGCCTCACAGGGCCATAGACACGGGTTCACAGGTAGATGCCGTGTTTCTTGACTTCCGCAAGGCGTTCGATACAGTTCCCCACAGTCGTTTAATGAACAAAGTAAGAGCATATGGACTATCAGACCAATTGTGTGATTGGATTGAAGAGTTCCTAGATAACAGGACGCAGCATATTATTCTCAATGGAGAGAAGTCTTCCGAAGTAAGAGTGATTTCAGGTGTGCCGCAGGGGAGTGTCATAGGACCGTTGCTATTCACAATATACATAAATGACCTGGTGGATGACATCGGAAGTTCACTGAGGCTTTTTGCAGATGATGCTATGGTGTATCGAGAGGTTGTAACAATGGAAAATTGTACTGAAATGCAGGAGGATCTGCAGCGAATTGACGCATGGTGCAGGGAATGGCAATTGAATCTCAATGTAGACAAGTGTAATGTGCTGCGAATACAAAGAAAGATAGATCCTTTATCATTCAGCTACAAAATAGCAGGTCAGCAACTGGAAGCAGTTAATACCATAAATTATCTGGGAGTACGCATTAGGAGTGATTTAAAATGGAATGTTCATATAACGTTGATTGTCGGTAAAGCAGATGCCAGACTGAGATTCATTGGAAGAATCTTAAGGAAATGCAATCCGAAAACAAAGGAAGTAGGTTACAGTACGCTTGTTCGCCCACTGCTTGAATACTGCTCAGCAGTGTGGGATCCGTACCAGATAGGGTTGATACAAGACATAGAGAAGATCCAACGGAGAGCAGCGCGCTTCGTTACAGGATCATTTAGTAATCGCGAAAGCGTTACGGAGATGATAGATAAACCCCAGTGGAAGACTCTGCAGGAGAGACGCTCAGTAGCTCGGTACGGGCTTTTGTCAAAGTTTCGAGAACATACCTTCACCGAAGAGTCAAGCAGTATATTGCTCCCTCCTACGTATATCTCGCGAAGAGACCATGAGTATAAAATCAGAGAGATTAGAGCCCACACAGAGGCATACCGACAATCCTTCTTTCCACGAACAATACGAGACTGGAATAGAAGGGAGAACCGATAGAGGTACTGAAGGTACCCTCCGCCACACACCGTCAGGTGGCTTGCGGAGTATGGATGTAGATGTAGATGTAGAAACACCAAAGCTCTATTCTCTGAGTAAATTATCAAATCTTTTCTAAAACAATGGGAAATCTGGTATGAGTTAATTTAGATTGCTACTCACAATATAGAGGAGGCATTGAGCAACAGACAGGCATGTTTAAAACTAGATTGTCAAATACTAATCTACATGCATACGCCACAGACCACAGTATTGTGCATGGCGGAAGGTACCATGTACCACTGCTAGTCACTTCTTCTCCCATTCCACTCATAACTGGAGTGAGGGAAAAACGAATATCCATATGCTTCCATACGAGCCCTAATTTCTCTCATCTTACCTTTGTGGTCCTTACGTGCAATATATATTGGCGTCAGTAAAAACGTTCTGCATTCTCCTTCAAATGCTGGTTCTCTAAATTTTCTCAATAGTGCTCCTTGAAAATAACGCCACCTTTCCTCCAGGGAATCCCATATGTGTACTGAGTTGTCAGAAAAACATTTATCAAATGTAGCCACATAGTCGCTACCCACACACACACATGGCCACTGTCATCTTTGAGGAACAGTTCTAAAGATAATTCTGTTCATACTGTTTGATCTTCTGACATGTGGAAAGTAATCAGAGACTACCAACACAGGTGTTACAATTCTGCCTTAGTCACCATTTTGAAAATCGAATAGCATGAACTCTTTACTGGTAGAAAAAGTGAAGTATTCATTTATTCCTAACTAGTTAATGCACTTATTCATCATGTAATGTAGTGTTCATTAAGAAGGAGAGTATTCAGGGAAGTGAAACGAGTCAAGTGAAGTAACTTTCCTTTAGAAACTAAATCAGATTAGTTTACTGCTTACTGCTATTTGTGAGTATATCAGCCAAATATAGTGTTGTAAATCAAAACGAAAGTTGCTGGTTTGAAGGACGTTGCTTTATATATACTTAAACATGGCATTCTTCAAGGTTAATCGTGCTATTAATTCATTTGAGACATATAACAATAATTAAAATTTTGTTGTATAATTAATGTGGAAGTGGTTTTTAGCTTGGGGCTCATATAATACTTAAACATAGCATTCTTCAAGATTAATCGTCTTATTAATTCATTTGAGACAGATAATAGTAACTAAAATTTTATTGTAGAAGAAATTAATAATCAATTTTTTAAACATTCTGGTCAAAATGTTAGTTGCAACATGTTACAATGCAAATTTGAAAAATGTGGAATTTAAACACTTATATGTGGAAATTCGTTATTTAAGACTTAGTTTTCGCTGTGCTGACTAAAGTGACCAGTTTACTTCACTAAAAATAAATTATTTCAGCTGTAAGAAGAGAAAGCAAAAAATCAACAAGATATCCTACATACATTCTATTTCAACAGAAAAAATCTAATAATCATTACATACCAAAATATAAGAGTGCTATCATCTTGTCAGCAAATAATTTATTTTGTTAAAGATGTATTTATTCAAACATAGTGGACTCTTAAGGTTTTAGACATTATGGAACATTTCAAATTATAAACTTAATTATTTAAAATAAATATTTTTCGTAAGTTTTTCAACCCTTGAATCTACACAATAGGATAATTTCTAGGAATGGTTGTTGTTGTTGTTGTTGTTGTTGTTGTTGTGGTCCTCAGTACAGAGACTGGCTTGATGTAGCTCTCCATGCTACTCTATCCTGTGCAAGCTTCTTCATCTCCCAGTACCTACTGCAGCCTACATCCTTCTGAATCTGCTTAGTGTATTCTTCTCTTGATCTCCCTCTACGATTTTTACCCTCCAAGCCGCCCTCCAATACTAAATTGGTGATCCCCTGATGCCTCAGAACATGCCCTACCAACCAATCCCTTCTTCTAGTCAAGTTGTGCCACAAACTCCTCTTCTCCACAATTCTGTTCAATCCCTCCTCATTAGTTATGTGATCTACCCATCTAATCTTCAGCATTCTTCTGTAGCACCACATTTCGAAAGCTTCTATTCTCTTCTTGTCTAAACTATTTATCGTCCACGTTTCACTTCCATTCATAGCTATACTCCATACAAATACTTTCAGAAACGACTTCCTGACACTTAAATCAATGCTCGAAGTTAACAAAATTCTCTTCTTCTGAAACGCTTTCCTTACCATTGCGTCTACATTTTATATCCTCTCTACTTCGACAATCATCAGTTATTTTGCTCCCCAAATAGCAAAACTCCTTTACTACTTTAAGTGTCTCATTTCCTAATCTAATTCCCTCCGCATCACCTGATTTAATTCGACTATATTCCATTATCCTCGTTTTGCTTTTGTTGATGTTCATCATATATACTTCTTTTAAGACGCTGTCCATTCCGTTCAGCTGCTCTTCCAAGTCCTTTGCTGTCTCTGACAGAATTACAATGTCATCGCCGAACCTCAAATTTTTTTTTCTTCTCCGTGGATTTTAATTCCTACTCCGAATTTTTCTTTTGTTTCCTGTATTGCTTGCTCAAAATACAGATTGAATAAGATCGGGGAGAGGCTACAACCCTGTCTCACTCCCTTCCCAACCACTGCTTCCCTTTCATGCCCCTCGACTCTTATAACTGCCATCTAGTTTCTGTACAAATTGTAAATAGCCTTTCGCTCCCTGTATTTTACCCCTGCCACCTTTAGAATTTGAAAGAGAGTATTCCAGTCAACATTGTCAAAAGCTTTCTCTAAGTCTACAAATGCTAGAAACGTAGGTTTGCCTTTCCATAATCTACACTCCTGGAAATTGAAATAAGAACACCGTGAATTCATTGTCCCAGGAAGGGGAAACTTTATTGACACATTCCTGGGGTCAGATACATCACATGATCACACTGACAGAACCACAGGCACATAGACACAGGCAACAGAGCATGCACAATGTCGGCACTAGTACAGTGTATATCCACCTTTCGCAGCAATGCAGGCTGCTATTCTCCCATGGAGACGATGGTAGAGATGCTGGATGTAGTCCTGTGGAACGGCTTGCCATGCCATTTCCACCTGGCGCCTCAGTTGGACCAGCGTTCGTGCTGGACGTGCAGACCGCGTGAGACGACGCTTCATCCAGTCCCAAACATGCTCAATGGGGGACAGATCCGGAGATCTTGCTGGCCAGGGTAGTTGACTTACACCTTCTAGAGCACGTTGGGTGGCACGGGATACATGCGGACGTGCATTGTCCTGTTGGAACAGCAAGTTCCCTTGCCGGTCTAGGAATGGTAGAACGATGGGTTCGATGACGGTTTGGATGTACCGTGCACTATTCAGTGTCCCCTCGACGATCACCAGTGGTGTATGGCCAGTGTAGGAGATCGCTCCCCACACCACGATGCCGGGTGTTGGCCCTGTGTGCCTCGGTCGTATGCAGTCCTGATTGTGGCGCTCACCTGCACGGCGCCAAACACGCATACGACCATCATTGGCACCAAGGCAGAAGCGACTCTCATCGCTGAAGACGACACGTCTCCATTCGTCCCTCCATTCACGCCTGTCGCGACACCACTGGAGGCGGGCTGCACGATGTTGGGGCGTGAGCGGAAGACGGCCTAACGGTGTGCGGGACCGTAGCCCAGCTTCATGGAGACGGTTGCGAATGGCCCTCGCCGATACCCCAGGAGCAACAGTGTCCCTAATTTGCTGGGAAGTGGCGGTGCGGTCCCCTACGGCACTGCGTAGGATCCTACGGTCTTGGCGTGCATCCGTGCGTCGCTGTGGTCCGGTCCCAGGTCGACGGGCACGTGCACCTTCCGCCGACCACTGGCGACAACATCGATGTACTGTGGAGACCTCACGCCCCACGTGTTGAGCAATTCGGCGGTACGTCCACCCGGCCTCCCGCATTCCCACTATACGCCCTCGCTCAAAGTCCGTCAACTGCACATACGGTTCACGTCCACGCTGTCGCGGCATGCTACCAGTGTTAAAGACTGCGATGGAGCTCCGTATGCCACGGCAAACTGGCTGACACTGACGGCGGCGGTGCACAAATGCTGCGCAGCTAGCGCCATTCGACGGCCAACACCGCGGTTCCGGGTGTGTCCGCTGTGCCGTGCGTGTGATCATTGCTTGTACAGCCCTCTCGCAGTGTCCGGAGCAAGTATGGTGGGTCTGACACACCGGTGTCAATGTGTTCTTTTTTCCATTTCCAGGAGTGTATTTTCTATGATTAGTCGTAGGGTCTGTACTGCCTCACGTGTTCCGGCATTTCTACGGAATCCAAACTGATCTTCGCCGACGTCGGCTTCTATCAGTTTTTCCATTCGTCTGTAAAGAATTCGTGCTAGCATTTTGCAGCTGTGGCTTATTACACTATTTGAATTATTATATTCTTCTTGAAGTCTGAGGGTATTTCGCCTGTCCCATACATCTTGCTCACCAGATGGTAGAGTTTTGTTAGGCCTGGCTCTCGCAAGGCTGTCAGTATTTCTAATGGAATGTTGTCTACTCCAGGGGCCTTGTTTGCACTTAGGTCTTTCAGTGCTCTGTCAAACTCTTCACGCAGTATCATATCTCCTATTTCATCTTCATCTACATTCTCTTCCATTTCGATCATATTGCCCTCAAGTACATCGCCCTTGTATAGACCCTCTATATACACTCGTTCCACCTTCCTGCTTTCCATTCTATGCTTAGAACTGGGTTTCCATCTGAGCTCTTGATCTTGATATTCATACAAGTGGTTCTCTTTTCTCCAAAGGTCTCTCTAACTTTCCTGTAGGCAGTATCTATCTTACCCCTAGTGATATATGCCTGTACATCCTTACATTTGTCCTCTAGCCATCCCTGCTTAGGCATTTTGCACTTCCTGTCGATCTCATTTTTGAGACGTTTGTATTCCTTTTTGCATGCTTCATTTACTGCATTTTTATCTTTTGTCCTTTCATCAATTAAATTCAATATCTCTTCTGTTACCCAAGGATTTCTATTAGCCCTCGTCTTTTTACCTACTAGATCTTTTTAATGAGGTAAATTTTAAATCAGGTTTTGTGCTGGTAATGATTCTCAGTTTTTTGCTTTGTGTTAGATGGGAGCGTGCTGAATACCTTTTCTTCATCAGAAAATCAGTAAACGCTGGAGAATTTCAATGCCGTTTCCCACTATTTCCTTCAGCAGAAGACCAAATTTTAAGCAAACAATTGCACTTACGACTAAAGGCAGTTACCAAATATTGTTTTACCGCTAGGAAGCAAACATAGGTGCTTGCTATGTGTAACCGTTGATAGGATAATTTAACATAGGATTACGTATCAGTGCTAACAGCTTATATATATATATATATATATATATATATATATATATATATATATATATATATATATATATATACACTCCTGGAAATTGAAATAAGAACACCGTGAATTCATTGTCCCAGGAAGGGGAAACTTTATTGACACATTCCTGGGGTCAGATACATCACATGATCACACTGACAGAACCACAGGCACATAGACACAGGCAACAGAGCATGCACAATGTCGGCACTAGTACAGTGTATATCCACCTTTCGCAGCAATGCAGGCTGCTATTCTCCCATGGACACGATCGTAGAGATGCTGGATGTAGTCCTGTGGAACGGCTTGCCATGCCATTTCCACCTGGCGCCTCAGTTGGACCAGCGTTCGTGCTGGACGTGCATACCACGTGAGACGGCGCTTCATCCAGTCCCAAACATGCTCAATGGGGGACAGATCCGGAGATCTTGCTGGCCAGGGTAGTTGACTTACACCTTCTAGAGCACGTTGGATGGCACGGGATACATGCGGACGTGCATTGTCCTGTTGGAACAGCAAGTTCCCTTGCCGGTCTAGGAATGGTAGAACGATGGGTTCGACGACGGTTTGGATGTACCGTGCACTATTCAGTGTCCCCTCGACGATCACCAGTGGTGTACGGCCAGTGTAGGAGATCGCTCCCCACACCATGATGCCGGGTGTTGGCCCTGTGTGCCTCGGTCGTATGCAGTCCTGATTGTGGCGCTCACCTGCACGGCGCCAAACACGCATACGACCATCATTGGCACCAAGGCAGAAGCGACTCTCATCGCTGAAGACGACACGTCTCCATTCGTCCCTCCATTCACGCCTGTCGCGACACCACTGGAGGCGGGCTGCACGATGTTGGGGCGTGAGCGGAAGACGGCCTAACGGTGTGCGGGACCGTAGCCCAGCTTCATGGAGACGGTTGCGAATGGTCCTCGCCGATACCCTAGGAGCAACAGTGTCCCTAATTTGCTGGGAAGTGGCGGTGCGGTCCCCTACGGCACTGCGTAGGATCCTACGGTCTTCGCGTGCATCAGTGCGTCGCTGCGGTCCGGTCCCAGGTCGACGGGCACGTGCACCTTCCGCCGACCACTGGCGACAACATCGATGTACTGTGGAGACCTCACGCCCCACGTGTTGAGCAATTCGGCGGTACGTCCACCCGGCCTCCCGCATGCCCACTATACGCCCTCGCTCAAAGTCCGTCAACTGCACATACGGTTCACGTCCACGCTGTCGCGGCATGCTACCAGTGTTAAAGACTGCGATGGAGCTCCGTATGCCACGGCAAACTGGCTGACACTGACGGCGGCGGTGCACAAATGCTGCGCAGCTAGCGCCATTCGACGGCCAACACCGCGGTTCCTGGTGTGTCCGCTGTGCCGTGCGTGTGATCATTGCTTGTACAGCCCTCTCGCAGTGTCCGGAGCAAGTATGGTGGGTCTGACACACCGGTGTCAATGTGTTCTTTTTTCCATTTCCAGGAGTGTATATATAGAGAGAGAGAGAACAAAAGAGACTTGTTACAAAGGAGATATTCTGCAAAGTAGGCACCAGCATGGACTTTTAAACTTATTTTAAACTTACCTCATAGCTGAGCTTTTGTGTGGGATGGAGGTGCAGCTCAGAGAGTCTGTGGCAGCTGTTGTAGAGTGCACGGAAGACACGGGATTTGGCACCACGCCACATGCAAACACTACGGAGGTTCGGGAAATCGCAGATAGTCTGGACTGCCTGCTGATCAGTCTTGTCGGCCTTCCAACAGTCAGAACTGACAATGCACCCCATTCTGTCACAAAATAATACAGTTTTACATGAGATGACTTCAGAACACCGCCTCCCTTTTTGGAATTGTCAGTGGGGAAGAAAAATGCAATTAGTTACAATACACAGTAGTGCAGGGTTCCACGAAAGTGATAGCACGATGTCTGAACCATACATTTATTGCATTTACTGTGGAAGTAGTAAATATATACAAGACATAAACAGTCACGATGGAATTACATCCTTCATAACACGAATAACAAAATATGGTGTTTTCAGTTCCTGGATGGAAACTGGCACAAAGGCACCAACTGTCCTGTTGTGTTACTGCACTGCTGGTACACCGTTCTTCTTAATTACCTCAAAAATTCACTTCGGCGTTGATTCAGTTAGGATTTGTAGTTCCTGAAGTGAAACTCTCGCCCACTCTTCTCGTATCGCACTTTTCAGCTCACATACGGCCTCAAATTGCCTTCCATTGCAATAAACACGCGTTGCAAGTATTCCTTAAAGGTTCTTCAGGGGATTCAAATCGAGGCTACTTGCAGGACAGAGCAAGACATCGAAATCTTTATCTTCAAACCACATTTTGTTCCCTAAATCTTCATGCATTCTAATCAGTTCTTTCTCTAGGATCTCAGTACTCATGTTAGAGTTCATACCAGTGTTCAGTCAAGCAATATGTGAATTAGCCTTAGCCCAGAGGGCTGCCCGAATCATAACAGTTTCATCATCAAAACTTCTGCTCATTCTTAACTGCTGTTCTGTTCTCAGATCATGCCAATAATATTGCAATACATCCCGTGCATCTAAATTGAACATCTTCTCATCACTGAAGACCACTTTATCGCATGCTGAAGTCCAT
Source organism: Schistocerca cancellata (assembly GCF_023864275.1). Lineage (NCBI taxonomy): Eukaryota > Metazoa > Arthropoda > Insecta > Orthoptera > Acrididae > Schistocerca > Schistocerca cancellata. The sequence continues at coordinate 127,347,950 of NC_064637.1, read as the reverse complement.
GTTTTTCAGCAAACTCCAATGTAGCCTGTTTATGTTTGGATGTTAGGGAAGGTTTCTGCAGTCAGCTCTTGAATGCAAGAGGTCTGTCACGTGACAAAATTGGCTGCATACGTCTGGCAGTTACAGGCAACTGTGCGTCAGCAACAAGCTGAGAGGAACAACGACTTGTGGCCCTTTTGCGTAAAAGAAGCCCTTTCGATGCCTCAGGTAATTTTCTGAGCCCAGTTTAGCGACATTATCAATCACTGTACTTGAACAGTTCAACTTTTTGGCAATTCGACGATTAGTGAGTGGTATTAGATGTGTACGCACATGTCACGTAATTCGCATAGTCGGCCTTGTGGCCGAGCGATTCTAGGCGCTTCAGTCCGGAACCGCGCTGCTGCTACGGCCACAGGTTCGAATCCTGCCTAGGGCATGGATGTGTGTGATGTCCTTAGATTAGTTAGGTTTAAGTAGTTCTAAGTCTAGGGGACTGATGACCTCAGATGTTAAGTCCCATAGTGCTCAGAGCCATTTGAACCATTTTGAATTCGCATGAATAACGAGCCTCTGATTTGAGTATGCAGTGATGGTGCCCAATAGCGACTTAGATGGGCTCCATAGGATTTACGTCAGGCCAGTACGGTCGCCGTGACATCAATGTGGGTTCATTATAATGTTCCTGAAACTACTGTAGCACGGTTCTGGCTACGAGGCACGGACAATTATACTGCTGAAAGATGACAACGCCGTTGGGGAATACGTCAAATGTGAAGGCATGCAGATGGTTCGAAGCTGACAGCCTGTCTTCGATTACTACCACAGATCGCGTGCAAACGCAGGAGGATGTCTCCCACAGCATAACACTGCTCCGGCCAGCCTGCGTCCGTGGCACGGACAATTATACTGCTGAAAGATGACATCACCGTTGGGGGAGACATCAAGCGTGAAGGGATGCAGATGGTTCGAAGCTGACAGCCTGTCTTCGATTACTACCACAGGTCGCGTGCAAGCTCAGGAGGATGTCTCCCACAGCATAACACTGCTCCGGCCAGCCTGCGTCCGTGGCACGGACAATTATACTGCTGAAAGATGACATCACCGTTGGGGGAGACATCAAGCGTGAAGGGATGCAGATGGTTCGAAGCTGACAGCCTGTCTTCGATTACTACCACAGGTCCCGTGCAAACGCAGGAGGATGTCTCCCACAGCATAACACTGCTCCGGCCAGCCTGCGTCCGTGGCACGGACAATTATACTGCTGAAAGATGACATCACCGTTGGGGGAGACATCAAGCGTGAAGGGATGCAGATGGTTCGAAGCTGACAGCCTGTCTTCGATTACTACCACAGGTCGCGTGCAAGCTCAGAAGGATGTCTCCCACAGCATAACACTGCTCCGGCCAGCCTGCGTCCGTGGCACGGACAATTATACTGCTGAAAGATGACAACGCCATTGGGGAAGACGTCAAATGGGAAGGCATGCAGATGGTTCGAAGCTGACAGCCTGTCTTCGATTACTACCACAGGTCGCGTGCAAGCTCAGGATGATGTCTCCCATAGCATAACACTGCTACGGCCAGCCTGCGTCCATGGCATGGACAATTATACTGCTGAAAGATGACAACGCCGTTGGGGAAGACGTCAAATGTGAAGGCATGCAGATGGTTCGAAGCTGACAGCCTGTCTTCGATTACTACCACAGGTAGCGTGCAAGCTCAGGATGATGTCTCCCACAGCATAACACTGCTCCGGCCAGCCTGCGTCCGTGGCACGGACAATTATACTGCCGAAAGGTGACAACGCCGTTGGGGGAGACATCAAGCGTGAAGAGATGCAGCTGGTTCGAAGCTGACACCCTGTCTTCGATTACTACCACAGGTCGCGTGCAAGCTCAGGAGGATGTCTCCCACAGCATAACACTGCTCCGGCCAGCCTGCGTCCGTGGCACGGACAATTATACTGCGGAAAGATGACAACGCCGTTGGGGAAGACGTCAAATGTAAAGGCATGCAGATGGTTCGAAGCTGACAGCCTGTCTTCGATTACTACCACAGGTCGCGTGCAAGCGCAGGAGGATGTCTTCCACAGCATAACACTGCTCCGGCCAGCCTGCGTCCATGGCACGGACAATTATACTGCTGAAAGGTGACAACGCCGTTGGGGAAGACGTCAAATGTGAAGGCATGCAGATGGTTCGATGCTGACAGCCTGTCTTCGATTACTACCACAGGTCGCGTGCAAGCGCAGGAGGATGTCTTCCACAGCATAACACTGCTCTGGCCAGCCTGCGTCCGTGGCATGGACAATTATACTGCTGAAAGATGGCAACGCCGTTGGGGAAGACGTCATATGTGAAGGCATGCAAATGGTTCGAAGCTGACAGCCTGTCTTCGATTACTACCACAGGTCGCGTGCAAGCGCAGGATGATGTCTTCCACAGCATAACACTGCTACGGCCAGCCTGCGTCCATGGCACGGACAATTATACTGCTGAAAGATGACAACGCCGTTGGGGAAGACGTCAAATGTGAAGGCATGCAGATGGTTCGATGCTGACAGCCTGTCTTCGATTACTACCACAGGTCGCGTGCATGCTCAGGATGATGTCTCCCACAGCATAACACTGCTCCGGCCAGCCTGCGTCCATGGCACGGACAATTATACTGCTGAAAGATGACAACGCCGTTGGGGAAGACGTCAAATGTGAAGGCATGCAGATGGTTCGATGCTGACAGCCTGTCTTCGATTACTACCACAGGTCGCGTGCAAGCGCAGGAGGATGTCTTCCACAGCATAACACTGCTCTGGCCAGCCTGCGTCCGTGGCACGGACAATTATACTGCTGAAAGATGACAACGCCGTTGGGGAAGACGTCTAATGTGAAGGCATGCAGATGGTTCGAAGCTGACAGCCTGTCTTCGATTACTACCACAGGTCGCGTGCAAGCGCAGGATGATGTCTTCCACAGCATAACACTGCTCCGGCCAGCCTGCGTCCATGGCACGGACAATTATACTGCTGAAAGATGACAACGCCATTTGGGAAGACGTCAAATGTGAAGGCATGCAGATGGTTCGAAGCTGACAGCCTGTCTTCGATTACTACCACAGGTCGCGTGCATGCTCAGGATGATGTCTCCCACAGCATAACACTGCTCCGGCCAGCCTGCGTCCATGGCACGGACAATTATACTGCTGAAAGATGACAACGCCGTTGGGGAAGACGTCAAATGTGAAGGCATGCAGATGGTTCGATGCTGACAGCCTGTCTTCGATTACTACCACAGGTCGCGTGCAAGTGCAGGAGGATGTCTTCCACAGCATAACACTGCTCCGGCCAGCCTGCGTCCGTGGCACAGACAATTATACTGCTGAAAGATGACAACGCCGTTGGGGAAGACGTCAAATGTGAAGGCATGCAGATGGTTCGATGCTGACAGCCTGTCTTCGATTACTACCACAGGTCGCGTGCAAGCGCAGGAGGATGTCTTCCACAGCATAACACTGCTCTGGCCAGCCTGCGTCCGTGGCACGGAGAATTATACTGCTGAAAGATGACAACGCCGTTGGGGAAGACGTAAAATGTGAAGGCATGCAGATGGTTCGAAGCTGACAGCCTGTCTTCGATTACTACCACAGGTCGCGTGCAAGCGCAGGATGATGTCTTCCACAGCATAACACTGCTCCGGCCAGCCTGCGTCCATGGCACGGACAATTATACTGCTGAAAGATGACAACGCCGTTGGGGAAGACGTCAAATGTGAAGGCATGCAGATGGTTCGAAGCTGACAGCCTGTCTTCGATTACTACCACAGGTCGCGTGCAAGCTCAGGATGATATCTCCCACAGCATAACACTGCTCCGGCCAGCCTGCGTCCATGGCACGGACAATTATACTGCTGAAAGATGACATCGCCGTTGGGGAAGACGTCAATTGTGAAGCACGCAGATGGTTCGAAGCTGACAGCCTGTCTTTGATTACTACTACAGGTCGCGTGCAAGCTCAGGAGGATGTCTCCCACAGCATAACACTGCTCCGGCCAGCCTGCGTCCGTGGCACAGACAATTATACTGCTGAAAGATGACATCACCATTGGGGGAGACGTCAAGCATGAAGGGATGCAGATGGTTCAAAGCTGACAGCCTGTCTTTGATTACTACCACAGGTCGCGTGCAAGCGCAGGAGGATGTCTCCCACAGCATAACACTGCTCCGGCCAGCCTGCGTCCATGGCATGGACAATTATACTGCTGAAAGATGACATCGCCGTTGGGGGAGACATCAAGCGTGAAGGGATGCAGATGGTTCGAAGCTGACAGCCTGTCTTCGATTACTACCACAGGTCGCGTGCAAGCGCAGGAGGATGTCTCCCACAGCATAACACTGCTCCGGCCAGCCTGCGTCCGTGGCACAGACAATTATACTGCTGAAAGATGACAGCGCCGTTGGGGAAGACGTCAAATGGGAAGGCATGCAGATGGTTCGAAGCTGACAGCCTGTCTTCGATTACTACTACAGGTCGCGTGCAAGCTCAGGAGGATGTCTCCCACAGCTTAACACTGCTCCGGCCAGCCTGCGTCCGTGGCACAGACAATTATACTGCTGAAAGATGACATCACCATTGGGGGAGACGTCAAGCATGAAGGGATGCAGATGGTTCAAAGCTGACAGCCTGTCTTTGATTACTACCACAGGTCGCGTGCAAGCGCAGGAGGATGTCTCCCACAGCATAACACTGCTCCGGCCAGCCTGCGTCCGTGGCACAGACAATTATACTGCTGAAAGATGACATCGCCGTTGGGGGAGACATCAAGCGTGAAGGGATGCAGATGGTTCAAAGCTGACAGCCTGTCTTTGATTACTACCACAGGTCGCGTGCAAGCGCAGGAGGATGTCTCCCACAGCATAACACTGCTCCGGCCAGCCTGCGTCCATGGCATGGACAATTATACTGCTGAAAGATGACATCGCCGTTGGGGGAGACGTCAAGCATGAAGGGATGTAGATGGTTCAAAGCTGACAGCCTGTCTTCGATTACTACCACAGGTCGCGTGCAAGCGCAGGAGGATGTCTCCCACAGCATAACACTGCTCCGGCCAGCCTGCATCCGTGGCACAGACAATTATACTGCTGAAAGATGACATCACCATTGGGGGAGACGTCAAGCATGAAGGGATGCAGATGGTTCAAAGCTGACAGCCTGTCTTTGATTACTACCACAGGTCGCGTGCAAGCGCAGGAGGATGTCTCCCACAGCATAACACTGCTCCGGCCAGCCTGCGTCCATGGCATGGACAATTATACTGCTGAAAGATGACATCGCCGTTGGGGGAGACGTCAAGCATGAAGGGATGCAGATGGTTCAAAGCTGACAGCCTGTCTTCGATTACTACCACAGGTCCTGTGCAAGCTCAGGAGGATGTCTCCCACAGCATAACACTGCTCCGGCCAGCCTGCGTCCGTGGCACAGACAATTATACTGCTGAAAGATGACATCACCATTGGGGGAGACGTCAAGCATGAAGGGATGCAGATGGTTCAAAGCTGACAGCCTGTCTTTGATTACTACCACAGGTCGCGTGCAAGTGCAGGAGGATGTCTCCCACAGCATAACAGTGCTCCGGCCAGCCTGCGTCCGTGGCACAGACAATTATACTGCTGAAAGATGACATCGCCATTGGGGGAGACGTCAAGCATGAAGGGATGCAGATGGTTCAAAGCTGACAGCCTGTCTTTGATTACTACCACAGGTCGCGTGCAAGCGCAGGAGGATGTCTCCCACAGCATAACACTGCTCCGGCCAGCCTGCGTCCATGGCATGGACAATTATACTGCTGAAAGATGACATCGCCGTTGGGGGAGACGTCAAGCGTGAAGGGATGCAGATGGTTCAAAGCTGACAGCCTGTCTTTGTTTACTATCACAGGTCCTGTGCAAGCTCAGGAGGATGTCTCCCACAGCATAACACTGCTCCGGCCAGCCTGCGTCCGTGGCATGGACAATTATACTGCTGAAAGATGACATCGCCGTTGGGGGAGACATCAAGCGTGAAGGGATGCAGATGGTTCAAAGCTGACAGCCTGTCTTTGATTACTACCACAGGTCGCGTGCAAACGCAGGAGGATGTCTCCCACAGCATAACACTGCTCCGGCCAGCCTGCGTCCGTGGCACAGACAATTATACTGCTGAAAGATGACATCACCATTGGGGGAGACGTCAAGCATGAAGGGATGCAGATGGTTCAAAGCTGACAGCCTGTCTTTGATTACTAACACAGGTCGCGTGCAAGCGCAGGAGGATGTCTCCCACAGCATAACACTGCTCCGGCCAGCCTGCGTCCATGGCATGGACAATTATACTGCTGAAAGATGACATCGCCGTTGGGGGAGACATCAAGCATGAAGGGATGCAGATGGTTCAAAGCTGACAACCTGTCTTCGATTACTACCACAGGTCCTGTGCAACCTCAGGAGGATGTCTCCCACAGCATAACACTGCTCCGGCCAGCCTGCGTCCGTGGCACAGACAATTATACTGCTGAAAGATGACATCACCATTGGGGGAGACGTCAAGCATGAAGGGATGCAGATGGTTCAAAGCTGACAGCCTGTCTTTGATTACTACCACAGGTCGCGTGCAAGCGCAGGAGGATGTCTCCCACAGCATAACACTGCTCCGGCCAGCCTGCGTCCGTGGCACAGACAATTATACTGCTGAAAGATGACATCGCCGTTGGGGGAGACATCAAGCGTGAAGGGATGCAGATGGTTCAAAGCTGACAGCCTGTCTTTGATTACTACCACAGGTCGCGTGCAAGCGCAGGAGGATGTCTCCCACAGCATAACACTGCTCCGGCCAGCCTGCGTCCATGGCATGGACAATTATACTGCTGAAAGATGACATCGCCGTTGGGGGAGACGTCAAGCATGAAGGGATGCAGATGGTTCAAAGCTGACAGCCTGTCTTCGATTACTACCACAGGTCCTGTGCAAGCTCAGGAGGATGTCTCCCACAGCATAACACTGCTCCGGCCAGCCTGCGTCCGTGGCACAGACAATTATACTGCTGAAAGATGACATCACCATTGGGGGAGACGTCAAGCATGAAGGGATGCAGATGGTTCAAAGCTGACAGCCTGTCTTTGATTACTACCACAGGTCGCGTGCAAGTGCAGGAGGATGTCTCCCACAGCATAACAGTGCTCCGGCCAGCCTGCGTCCGTGGCATGGACAATTATACTGCTGAAAGATGACATCGCCGTTGGGGGAGACGTCAAGCATGAAGGGATGCAGATGGTTCAAAGCTGACAGCCTGTCTTTGATTACTACCACAGGTCCTGTGCAAGCTCAGGAGGATGTCTCCCACAGCATAACACTGCTCCGGCCAGCCTGCGTCCGTGGCACAGACAATTATACTGCTGAAAGATGACATCACCATTGGGGGAGACGTCAAGCATGAAGGGATGCAGATGGTTCAAAGCTGACAGCCTGTCTTTGATTACTACCACAGGTCGCGTGCAAGCGCAGGAGGATGTCTCCCACAGCATAACACTGCTCCGGCCAGCCTGCGTCCGTGGCACAGACAATTATACTGCTGAAAGATGACAGCGCGATTGGGGAAGACGTCAAATGTGAAGGCATGCAGATGGTTCGAAGCTGACAGCCTGTCTTCGATTACTACTACAGGTCGCGTGCAAGCTCAGGAGGATTTCTCCCACAGCATAACACTGCTCCGGCCAGCCTGCGTCCGTGGCACAGACAATTATACTGCTGAAAGATGACATCACCATTGGGGGAGACGTCAAGCATGAAGGGATGCAGATGGTTCAAAGCTGACAGCCTGTCTTTGATTACTACCACAGGTCGCGTGTAAGCGCAGGAGGATGTCTCCCACAGCATAACACTGCTCCGGCCAGCCTGCGTCCATGGCATGGACAATTATACTGCTGAAAGATGACATCGCCGTTAGGGGAGACATCAAGCGTGAAGGGATGCAGATGGTTCGAAGCTGACAGCCTGTCTTCGATTACTACCACAGGTCCTGTGCAAGCTCAGGAGGATGTCTCCCACAGCATAACACTGCTCCGGCCAGCCTGCGTCCGTGGCACGGACAATTATACTGCTGAAAGATGACATCGCCGTTGGGGGAGACATCAAGCGTGAAGGGATGCAGATGGTTCGAAGCTGACAGCCTGTCTTCGATTACTACCACAGGTCGCGTGCAAGCTCAGGAGGATGTCTCCCACAGCATAACATTGCTCCAGCCAGTCTGCGTCCGTGGCACGCTGCACGTTTCGAGCCGCCGTTCACTTCGATGACGGCGTTTGTGGAGACGATCACCGACCTAGTTTAGCAGAAATGTGAGTCACCCGAAGAACCAACACGTTTCCAGTGATCGACGTCGAATCCCGATGCTCCCGTGCCCACTGCAATCGTAACTTACGATGTCATTGGGTCAACATCTGAACACACAAGGATGGTCTGTAGTGGAACTACGTGTTCAACAATACACTATGAAAGGCGTGTTACAAACGCTTGTAACACAGATCGCTGTCGATCCTACTTTACAGATCAGACAAGCTTACGAACCCCGCGTTCAGTGTAGAGTCGTGGACATCCAGCCATTTAGCACTTAGTGGCGGTTCCAATGTCCTTTTACCTTTTCCCGTAGATGCTCACGACTGCAGCACGTGAACATTCGGCCAGCTTCGCCGTTTTCGAGTTTCTCGTTCACACGCTCTGCGTAATAATAATCTGCCCTTTGACAGAGGCGCCTATCTCAAAGGATTTCCCCATTTGCAGCCCATATCTTCGCTAGGGTCATCCCCCACCTGTGTCTGCCCCGCTTACAAACTTTTGTTACCGTGCCACGATCCCACAATGCCACCAGGCAGTATCCAACGTCGCGACGGACAGAGGTCACAATGATTTGGCTGATCAATGTATTTGTCCAGAATATAATCGCTGGAAGGCGCTGTACAGCGCCAGCGTGTCCACCTCCACTGCCAGGTCGCAAGGACCGCTCTGCGGAATGGACGATGTTGTCTCCTGTATTGTAGTGTACGCCACGAAGAGTTTTCTCCATTTTGGCGAATAGGTCGTAACCAAACGGACTCATGTTAGGTGAATATGGGGATTCAAAAATGGCTCTGAGCACTATGGGACTTAATTGCTGAGGTCATCAGTCCCCTAGAACTTAGAACTACTTAAACCTAACTAAGGACATCACACACATCCATGCCCGAGGCAGGATTCGAACCTGCGACCGTAGCGGTCGCGCGGTTCCAGACTGTAGCGCCTAGAACCGCACGGCCACCCCGGCCAGCTGAATATGGTGATTGTTCCAATATCTCACACAGCCACATATTCAGGATCTGGTTCAAAAAATGGCTCTGAGCACTATGGGACTTAACATCTATGGTCATCAGTGCCCTAGGACGTAGAACTACTTAAACCCAACTAACCTAAGGACATCACACAACACCCATCTATGGTCACCAGTGCCCTAGGACGTAGAACTACTTAAACCTAACTAACCTAAGGACATCACACAACATCCAGTCATCACTAGGCAGAGAAAATCCCTGACCCCGCCGGGAATCGAACCCGGGAACCCGGGCGCGGGAAGCGAGAACGCTACCGCACGACCACGAGCGGCGGACTATGCAGGATCTCCTGGTCAGTATTCGACAAGCGGCATCGTGCACTGTCATGGAGGATGGTGGGATGCAGCCCGTCAGCGACCCACATACAACAGGGAGGCAGCGAGTTCAGTTGTCATGTCCATGGGACGTTCATCCCGTCCCATCTCGGATGACATCCCTGGTTTCCCGAAACACTTTCACCCACCACAATGTTGCATCACGACACGCACCACGCATTCCCAGAAAGCATTGTTGTGTGCTCTCGCCATGTGCTACTTCAATCTAGATCCATGCATGTTTAGGTCGTTCGAACTGAAGTCGCACCCTTTCAGACAGTACACACAGCAACTAACTCAAACACAGCGGTCGCCGCTCACTGCAGATGACCTATTATCAGCGCGCATGCCACTCTATGCACATCTTTCACGTTACAGTAATGTTTCCACTACTTTTTATCCAACTGTAGTATACACTCGTGGAAATGGAAAAAAGAACACATTGACACCGGTGTGTCAGACCCACCATACTTGCTCCGGACACTGCGAGAGGGCTGTACAAGCAATGATCACACGCACGGCACAGCAGACACACCAGGAACCGCGGTGTTGGCCGTCGAATGGCGCTAGCTGCGCAGCATTTGTGCACCGCCGCCGTCAGTGTCAGCCAGTTTGCCGTGGCATACGGAGCTCCATCGCAGTCTTTAACACTGGTAGCATGCCGCGACAGCGTGGACGTGAACCGTATGTGCAGTTGACGGACTTTGAGCGAGGGCGTATAGTGGGCATGCGGGAGGCCGGGTGGACGTACCGCCGAATTGCTCAACACGTGGGGCGTGAGGTCTCCACAGTACATCGATGTTGTCGCCAGTGGTCGGCGGAAGGTGCACGTGCCCGTCGACCTGGGACCGGACCGCAGCGACGCACGGATGCACGCCAAGACCGTAGGATCCTACGCAGTGCCGTAGGGGACAGCACCGCCACTTCCCAGCAAATTAGGGACACTGTTGCTCCTGGGGTATCGGCGAGGACCATTCGCAACCGTCTCCATGAAGCTGGACTACGGTCCCGCACACCGTTAGGCCGTCTTCCGCTCACGCCCCAACATAGTGCAGCCCGCCTCCAGTGGTGTCGCGACAGGCGTGAATGGACGGACGAATGGAGACGTGTCGTCTTCAGCGATGAGAGTCGCTTCTGCCTCGGTGCCAATGATGGTCGTATGCGTGTTTGGCGCCGTGCAGGTGAGCGCCACAATCAGAACTGCATACGACCGAGGCACACAGGCCAACACCCGGAATCATGGGGTGGGGAGCGATCTCCTACACTCGCAGTACACCACTGGTGATCGTCGAGGGGACACTGAATAGTGCACGGTACATCCAAACCGTCATCGAACCCATCGTTCTACCATTCCTAGACCGGCAAGGGAACTTGCTGTTCCAACAGGACAATGCACGTCCGCATGTATCCCATGCCACCCAACGTGCTCAAGAAGGTGTAAGTCAACTACCCTGGCCAGCAAGATCTCCGGATCTGTCCCCCATTGAGCATGTTTGGGACTGGATGAAGCGTCGTCTCACGCGGTCTGCACGTCCAGCACGAACGCTGGTCCAACTGAGGCGCCAGGTGGAAATGGCATGGCAAGCCGTTCCACAGGACTACATCCAGCATCTCTACGATCGTCTCCATGGGAGAATAGCAGCCTGCATTGCTGCGAAATGTGGATATACACTGTACTAGTGCCGACATTGTGCATGCTCTGTTGCCTGTGTCTATGTGCCTGTGGTTCTGTCAGTGTGATCATGTGATGTATCTGACCCCAGGAATGTGTCAATAAAGTTTCCCCTTCCTGGGACAATGAATTCACGGTGTTCTTATTTCAATTTCCAGGAGTGTATTATCAGCGCGCATGCCACTCTATGCACATCTTTCACGTTACAGTAATGTTTCCACTACTTTTTATCCAACTGTAGTATATTTAAATTTCACTGAAAAGTCAAAGAAACTGGTACACCTGCCTAATATGGTGTATGGTTCAAAAATGTTTCAGATGGCTCTGAGCACTATGGGACTGAACTTCTGAGGTCATCAGTCCCCTAGAACTTAGAACTACTTAAACCTAACCAACCTAAGGACATCACACACATCCATGTCCGAGGCAGGATTCGAACCTGCGACCGTAGCGGTCGCGCGGTTCCCGACTGTAGCGCCTAGAACCGCTCGGCCACGCCGGCCGGCAATGTATGGTGTATGACCCCACCAGCATGCAGAAGGGCCGCAGAACGACGAGGTATGGACTCGACTGACGTCTGAAGTAGAGCTGGAGGGAACTGACACCATGAATCCTGCAGGGCTGTCCATAAATCGGTAAGAGTACGGGGGTTCTCTTCTCGACAGGACGTTGCAAGGCATCGCAGATATGCTCAATAATGTTCATGTCTGGAGAGTTTGGTGGCCAGCGGAAGTGTTTAAACTCAGAAGAGTGTCCCTGGCATGGAGGTAAAAATAAGAGGAGTTGTCATGACGTCACAAACTTGAAGCCGACCCAAGTGAAGATCCGCCATGTTAGCTACCCCAAAACATTCGCTTCTGGTGGTTTGATTCCGTGTAGTCGTGAAGTGTTTCGATAAAAAAAATGCCGGCTTGCGTCGCTTATGGATGTACTAATCGTTCTGATTGTAGTCTAAAGTTTAAACAAATCACATTTCATTCGTAAGTGTACTTATTTAAGCGCTGTTTTCGTATATATACTTGAAAAGGAGTTTTGCTATTTGGGGAGCAAAATAACTGATGATGGTCGAAGTAGAGAGGATATAATATGTAGACTTGCAACGGCAAGGAAAGCGTTTCTGAAGAAATTTGTTAACAACGAGAATTGATTTAAGTGTCAGGCAGTCGTTTCTGAAAGTATTTGTATGGAGTGTAGCCATGTATGGAAGTGAAACATCGACGACAAGGAGAGAATAGAAGCTTTCGAAATGTGGTGCTACAGAAGAATGCTGAAGATTAGGTGGGTATATCACTACTAATATTGAATAGAATTGGGGAGGAGTTTGTGGCACAACTTGACTAGAAGAAGGGATCGGTTGGTAGGACATGTTCCGAGACATCGAGGGATCACCAATTTAGTATTGGAGGGCAGCGTGGAGCATAAAAATCGTAGAGGAAGACCAAGAAATGAATAAACTAAGCAGATTCAGAGGGATGTAGGCTACAGTAGGTACTGGGAGATGAAGAAGCTTGGACAGGATAGAGTAGCATGGAGAGCTGAATCAAACCAGTCTCAGGACTGAATTTCTGTGATTTGACTTTAGATTTCCTATCAATCCAACACGAAGAACTCTCTGGAGGTGAGCAATACACTGGGTTTTCAGTGTTTGGTTATTCCGAAGTAACTGAAAAGTCCTGGCAAGAAACATCCTGGAAATGGGGACTAATGTTTTAAAATGCGATAATTTGATATAAAAGTAACGTAACTACATGTAGTTAATTAAATCTTCAGTAAAATGTGTGGAACACCTGTTACAGTGGTTAAATTATAAGTACTTAAAGGGTTGCATATTTGTTAAAGCAATGTTCCCTATCTAATTCCAGGCTAATTCACTTTGTTGTCGTGTTACCCTGTAGATTGCTGCTATTTGCCACACTGAATGTCACTTGGAAGGCACAATTTAAGAACAAAGCAGATGTGTAAACTACAATGGGCCTGACAATCTTAAATTTCGTTCTTTTTCTTCGTAATTTAACGAATCTTTCATTTTATGTCATGACAGCTGGCTTGTTTATATCATCCTTGCATACATCTATGGGACACCAAAGGAAATAAGGTAAGTTTATTGCAAACTTGAACATTTAAAATTTGCATTTGACTTTAAAATGCAACGAATACAAATCGGTGCCTCTAAACTATCAATCATTGCTTTTGGAGTTCTGGCTTTATCAATTATCGACACAAACACAATGAAAGTGAATAGAAATGGATTACGAAAGAACGCTTTTCATAGCACATACTTCTCTTCTCGGTTTTTCGAAGTGTATAAACAAAAAGGAATTATAGTACTGAGGCCAGAAGCGTCATATTTTCGTGTCGTATTACTGTATCGAATACGCATTTAAGACCAGAAAAACGTTTGAAGTTGCGTTCCTTATGCTGTGTTGTTCTCTAAAACAGTGTAACATTTACTATATAACATAAATATCACGTGCACAAGACAGAAATAACGAACAAGAACCAATTGTAAACACTCCTCTGCTAATGTTTTGGTGGATCCAACATGGCGGCAGGCGCCGCCCATTGGCTTCAAAACAATGTACGGCGTAAGTCTGTAGCGCCATCTTCCCTTATTCTACCTCCATGGTCCCTGGAGCCACTCTATAGCAAACTTTGGAAGTGTTGGGTGTCGCAATCTCCTCTTTGAATTGCCGAAGTCCGTCGGAATGCACAATGGACATGAATGGATGCAGCTGATCAGACAGGATGCTTACATACGAGTCACCTAAGAGTCGTATCTAGACTATCAGGGATCCAATAGCACTCCAACTGCACACGCCCCACACCATTACAGAGCCTCCATCAGCCTGAACAGTCCACTGGCGATATGCAGGGTCCGTGGATTCATGAGGTTGTCTCCATACCCACATACATCCATCTGGTCAATACAATTTGAAACGAGACTCGTCCGAGCAGGCAACATGTTTCCAGTCATCAACAGTTCAAAGTCGGTGCTGACGGGCCCAGGCGAGGCGTAAAGCTTTGTGTCGTGCAGTCATCAAGGGTGCACGAGTGGTCCTTCTGCTCCGAAAGCCCATATCGATGACGTTTCGTTGAATGGTTCGAAGGCTGACACTTGGTCCAGCACTGAAATCTGCAGCAATTTGTGGAAGGGTTGCACTCGTGTCACGTTGAACGACTCTCTTCAGTCATCGTAGGTCCCGTTCTTGCAGGTTCTTTTTCCGCCCGCAGCTATGTCTGAGATTTCATATTTTACCGAATTCCTGATATTCATGGTACACTCGTGAAATGGTCGTAGGGGAAAATCCTCACTTTATCTTTACCTCGGAGATTCTGTGTCCTATCTCTCGTGCGCCGACTAAGTCACCACCTTCAGACGCACTTAAATCTGGATAACCTGCCATTTTAGCAGCAGTAACCGATCTCAGTAATTAAAACTTCCGGGCTAAGAGGCCGTGGTCCAATAGTAGAAATACTTCTCCCTGACGTTTCGTTGCCAGCTGCGGGCAACGTCATCTGAGGTGAGTCTACGACTGGCTGCTAGGCCGTGGAGCTCCTGTTTATATAGAGCGTGTAGAGGGCACCACCACTCGTCACGTGTTGTCAACAGTAAAACTACACTCCTGGAAATTGAAATAAGAACACCGTGAATTCATTGTCCCAGGAAGGAGAAACTTTATTGACACATTCCTGAGGTCAGATACATCACATGATCACACTGACAGAACCACAGGCACATAGACACAGGCAACAGAGCATGCACAATGTCGGCACTAGTACAGTGTATATCCACCTTTCGCAGCAATGCAGGCTGCTATTCTCCCATGGAGACGATCGTAGAGATGCTGGATGTAGTCCTGTGGAACGGCTTGCCATGCCATTTCCACCTGGCGCCTCAGTTGGACCAGCGTTCGTGCTGGACGTGCAGACCGCGTGAGACGACGCTTCACCCAGTCCCAAACATGCTCAATGGGGGACAGATCCGGAGATCTTGCTGGCCAGGGTAGTTGACTTACACCTTCTAGAGCACGTTGGGTGGCACGGGATACATGCGGACGTGCATTGTCCTGTTGGAACAGCCACATGCCACGGTAAACTAGCTGACACTGACGGCGGCGGTGCACAAATGCTGCGCATCTGGCGCCATTCGACGGCCAACACCGCGGTTCCTGGTGCGTCCGCTGTGCCGTGCGTGTTATCATTGCTTGTACAGCCCTCTCGCAGTGTCCGGAGCAAAGTATGGTGGGTCTGACACACCGGTGTCAATGTGTTCTTTTTTCCATTTCCAGGAGTGTATCTCTGGCTGGCTTCATTACTCTCGATTAATTACTGAAGACGCCGGCCGTGAAAGCCTACACACTATGATGAGTAACCGATCTAACAACTGCGCCATACACTTTTTGTTTTATATAGGCGTTGCCGACCGCAGCTCCGTATTACGCCTGTTAACATATCTCTGTATTTGAATACAAGTGGTTCAGATGGCTCTGAGCACTATGGGACTTAACTGCTGTGGTCACCAGTCCCCTAGAACTTAGAACTAATTAAACCTAACCAACCTAAGGACATCACACACATCCATGCCCGAGGCAGGATTCGAACCTGCGACCGTAGCAGTCCCTCGGCTCCAGACTGTAGCGCCTAGAACCGCTCGGCCACCCCGGCCGGTATTTGAATACACATGCCTCTACCAGTTTCTTCGGCGCTTCAGCGTTGGAGGCTCCCTGTTGCAAGATATGAAATGTTTCCAGCTTTTATTTCAGCTTTGCATTTCACAAAGCCCCATGTACAAAGCAAAAACAATGTGCATCAAACTGGTGTAATTAGTGATGACACTTGGCCTTAGTTCCATAACTTTCCATTTCGTATTCGTGCTAGAAAAATTTATCACCAGAATAATGAATAGAAGTCAGGATGATTTCAACAACTTTCATTTTCCAATTCATATCTTTCATCTTCCAAATTTAGTACAACATGGTTCCCCATACATTTAAGGAGTCTATTTACTTCTGCCATGCATAAAATAGCACACAGCTCTTTGTTAGAATAAATGTTAAAAGCCTTTTTTCAATGACATTAGCACATTTCTCTAATAGGAAAAGTAGGTTAAGCTGGCATAAACTCATAGGTTGGCTTGAACACTGCAAAGGCTTAGTGACCCTAGTCCTACTGAATGTCTTACGGCTCTGCTTTCTATAAAATGCGCGTCCATTCTTATTATTTCCTCTTGACTCTTGTACATATTGTATATTACCCGTCTCTCCCTATAGCTTACCCCTATTTTTCTCAGAATTTCGAATAGCTTGCATCATTTTACATTGTCGACGCTCTCTCCAGATCGCCAAATCCTATGAACGTGTCCAGATTTTTCTTTAGTCTTGCTTCCATTATCAATCGCAACATCAGAATAGCCTCCCTGGTGCCGTTACCTTTTCTAAAGCCAAATTGATTGTCATATAACACGTCCTCAATTTTCTTTTACATGCTTCTATATATTATTCTTGTCAGAAACGTGGATGCACGAGCTGTTAAACTGATTGTGCAGTAATTCTACCACTTGCCAGCTCTTGCAGTCTTCGGAATTGTATGGATGATACACTCCTGGAAATGGAAAAAAGAACACATTGACACCGGTGTGTCAGACCCAACATACTTGCTCCGGACACTGCGAGACGGCTGTACAAGCAATGATAACACGCACGGCACAGCGGACACACCAGGAACCGCGGTGTTGGCCGTCGAATGGCGCTAGCTGCGCAGCATTTG
Source organism: Schistocerca cancellata (assembly GCF_023864275.1). NCBI lineage: Eukaryota > Metazoa > Arthropoda > Insecta > Orthoptera > Acrididae > Schistocerca > Schistocerca cancellata. Next base: position 127,330,828 of record NC_064637.1, on the reverse strand, counting down.
TGCACCGCCGCCGTCAGTGTCAGCCAGTTTGCCGTGGCATACGGAGCTCCATCGCAGTCTTTAACACTGGTAGCATGCCGCGACAGCGTGGACGTGAACCGTATGTGCAGTTGACGGACTTTGAGCGAGGGCGTATAGTGGGCATGCGGGAGGCCGGGTAGACGTACCGCCGAATTGCTCAACACGTGGGGGGTGAGGTCTCCACAGTACATCGATGTTGTCGCCAGTGGTCGGCGGAAGGTGCACGACCTGGGACCGGACCGCAGCGACGCACGGATGCACGCCAAGACCGTAGGATCCTACGCAGTGCCGTAGGGGACCGCACCGCCACTTCCCAGCAAATTAGGGACACTGTTGCTCCTGGGGTATCGGCGACGACCATTCGCAACCGTCTCCATGAAGCTGGGCTACGGTCCCGCACACCGTTAGGCCGTCTTCCGCTCACGCCCCAACATCGTGCAGCCCGCCTCCAGTGGTGTCGCGATAGGCGTGAATGGAGGGACGAATGGAGACGTGTCGTCTTCAGCGATGACAGTCGCTTCTGCCTTGGTGCCAATGATGGTCGTATGCGTGTTTGGCGCCGTGCAGGTGAGCGCCACAATCAGGACTGCATACGACCGAGGCACACAGGGCCAACACCCGGCATCATGGTGTGGGGAGCGATCTCCTACACTGGCCGTACACCACTGGTGATCGTCGAGGGGACACTGAATAGTGCACGGTACATCCAAACCGTCATCGAACCCATCGTTCTACCATTCCTAGACCGGCAAGGGAACTTGCTGTTCCAACAGGACCATGCACGTCCGCATGTATCCCGTGCCATCCAACGTGCTCTAGAAGGTGTGAGTCAACTACCCTGGCCAGCAAGATCTCCGGATCTGTCCCCCATTGAGCATGTTTGGGACTGGATGAAGCGTCGTCTCACGCGGTCTGCACGTCCAGCACGAACGCTGGTCCAACTGAGGCGCCAGGTGGAAATGGCATGGCAAGCCGTTCCACAGGACTACATCCAGCACCTCTACGATCGTCTCCATGGGAGAATAGCAGCCTGCATTGCTGCGAAAGGTGGATATACACTGTACTAGTGCCGACATTGTGCATGCTCTGTTGCCTGTGTCTATGTGCCTGTGGTTCTGTCAGTGTGATCATGTGATGTATCTGACCCCAGGAATGTGTCAATAAAGTTTCCCCTTCCTGGGACAATGAATTCACGGTGTTCTTATTTCAATTTCCAGGAGTGTATTTCTCCGAAAGTCAGATGGAGTACCTCACAGTAGGTGGCAGCACAACGCATCTAATATGAAAAACATATACTTTTGGGGGTGTCCGGATACTTTTGATCACATAGTGTACGAATAAATCGAAAAAGAAATGATTGTCGGATGAACTGATTCAGCATACAGGAAAGTCATAATAAACTTCGGAGAAAACAATGTGAAAAGTCGTTTTGTCGCCAGTTCCCACCATGATTTTAGAAATTCTGATGGAATGTTATTTATCCGTTCTGCCTTATTTGATCACAAGTCAACCAAAGCTCTCTTAAATTCTGATTCAAATACTGGATTCCCTTCTAAATCGACTCATTTTTTTTCTATTACATCAGACAAATATTCCCCTTCGTAGAGGCCTTCAACGTACTCTTTCCACCTATCAGCTCTCTCCTCTGCACTTAAAAGTGGAATTTCCATTGCACTTTTAATGTTACCACCTAGGTTTTAATTTCACCGAAGTTTATTATGACTTTCCTGTATGCTGAATCAGTTCATCCGACAATCATTTCTTTTTCGATTTATTCATACACTATGTGATCAAAAGTATCTGGACACCCCCAAAAGTATATGTTTTTCATATTAGGTGCGTTGTGCTGCCACCTGCTATGAGGTACTCCATTTCAGCGACCTCAATAGTCATTAGGCATCGTGAGAGAGCAGGATGGGGCGCTCCGCGGAACTCACAGACTTCGAACGTGGGCAGGTGACCGGGTGCCACTTGTGTCATACGTCTGTACGCGGGATTTCCACATCCCTAAACATCCATAGGTCCACTGTTTCCTATGCGATAGTGAGGTGGAAACGTGAAGGGACACATTCAGCGCAAAACTGTGCAGGCCGACCTCGTCTGTTGACTGACAGAAACCGCCGACAGTCGAAGAGGGTCGTAATGTGTAATAGGCAGACATCTACCCAGATCATCACACAGGAATTCCAAACTGCCTCAGAATCCACTGCAAGTACTATGGCAGTTGGGCGGGGGCTGAGAAAACGTGGATTTCATGGTCGAGAGGCTGCTCATAAGCCACACATCACGCCGGTAAATGCCAAACGACGCCTCGCTTGGTGTAAGGAGCGTAAACGTTGGACGATTGGACAGTGGGAAAACGTTGTGTGAAGTGACGAATCACGGTACACAAAGTGGCGATCCGATGGCAGGGCGTGGGTATGACGAAGCCCCGGTGAACCTCATCTGCCATCGTGGGTCGTGGCAACAGTAAAATTCGGTGTCGGTGGTGTTATGGTGTAGTCGTGTTTTTCATGGAGGGGGCTCGCACCCCTTGTTGTTGTGCGTCGCACTATCACAGCACAGGCCTACATTGATGTTTTAAGCACCTTCTTGCTTCCCACTGTTGAAGAGCAATTCGGAGATGGCGATTGCACCTTTTGATAATGCACGGCCTGTGGCGGAGTGGTTACGCGACAATAACATCCCTGTAATGGACTGGTCTGCACAGAGTCCTGACCTGAATCCTATAGAACACCTTTGGGATGTTTTATAACGCCGACTTCGGGCCAGCCCTCACCGACCGATACCGATACCTCTCCTCAGTGCAGCACTCCGTGAAGAATGGGCTGCCATTCACCAAGAAACCTTCCAGCACCTCATTGAACGTATGCCTGTGAGAGTGGGCCGCGCGGAGTGGCCGTGCGGTTTGAGGCGCCATGTCATGGGTTGTGTGGCTCCTCCCGCCGGAGGTTCGAGTCCTCCCTCGGGCATGGGTGTATGTGTTGTTCTTAGTATAAGTTAGTATAAGTAGTGTGTAAGTCTAGGGACCGATAACATCATCAGTTTGGCCCCTTAAGAATTCACACACATTTAAACATTTTTAAAGTGGAAGTAGTCATCAAGGCTGAGAGTGGGCTAACGCCACACTGAATTCCAGCATTAGCGATGGAGAGCTCCACGAACTTGTAAGTCATTTTCAGCCAGATGTCGGGATACTTTCGATCACATAGTGTATTTTTCATGTAGCCATTTCGTCTTAGCTTCCCTGCACTTCCAATTTTTTTGTTCCTCAGCGACTTGTATTTCTGTATTCCTGAGTTTCATTGTACATTTTCGTACTTTCTTCTTTCAGCGATCAACTGATGTGTTTCTTCTGCTACCCATAGTTTCTTGCAGTTACCTTCTTTGTACTTACGCTTTTCTTTCCTACTTCTGCGATTGTCCTCAACTGTACTGCCTACTGAGCTATTCCTCATTGCCGTATCTAGCATGACACGTAACTCCAAATCACTTGCTCCACCCATCCAGTATCCACTCTTTAACCAACTCAGGGGTCACTTACCATTAATTACAGAAATGTGAGGCTCGTGCTGCTCGACCAAAACTCCCAACATACGGCTACTGTGCTAGATGGACTGCCAGTAGCACTTTGGAGCACACGAGTGTTTCCTTCCACCGTTATCCTGTGATTTTTTTACAGCCACCCTTCACAATTCTCAGCGATCCCTGTCCATCTTTATATGAGGTCTACCTGGTCTTGGTTCAGCTGTAATTGTTCCTTTGTGTTTCCAGTTCATTATCTTGTCACCAACAGTCGACTTAGACAGCATTTGCAGGGCCCCTGGTGAATGAATTTTTTACTTGGGTGACATCCAATGACCTGTCTACACTCAAAGTCACTAAGCTCTCCTGACAAACCCATGCTCTTGTTACTGCTTCTGTACTGACAACACAATGCTCCAGGTCTCCTTCAATCCTGCTGGCTCAGTGGCTTGTGACGTGTAGAGGTTAATTCCACATTAAACAGCGATGTTGACGTAGGCTTGATCTGATAGTGTAATAGAAAGGTTCCTTTCACTTTCATACTGTGGTGATGGTTATTAATCAAAACAGGTAGTGATACCAAAGGACATATTCTCAACAGCTGTTGACAACTGCATTCAAAAGACCGTTGAACTAACTTTTGGACTTTGTCTACTGAAATTCAGAATAATGAGTAGACCATTACAATTCCGAGGTCAGATGAATTACAGTCCAAGAAAATTCCGCCAAAAATATTTGATGTAAAATTATAAATTAGGACTAATTGTATCAAAAGTATGGTAATACAGATTACTGTGGTGTCACCGCCACACACCACACTTGGTAGGTGGTAGCCTTTAAATCGGCCGCGGGCCATTGGTATACGTCGGACCCGCGTGTCGCCACTGTCAGTGATTGCAGACCGAGCGCCACCACACGGCAGGTCTAGAGAGTCGTCCTAGCACTCGCCCCAGTTGCACAGCCGACTTAGCCAGAGATGGATCACTGACAACTACGCTCTCATTTGCCGAGACGATAGTAGCATAGCCTACAGCTACGTCATTTGCTACGACCTAGCAAGGCGCCATAGCATTTGATATTATTTTATATTGTGGTTATAACATGTACCGTCAAGAGAGATGTTCTACAATTGTGGATTAAAGTTAAGTAAGTATTACATCAACTACGTACTTTATTTGCAACTATTAATTCCTTTAACTGTTCCAGACCTCACGCCAATCTGCGTGAGCTTAACGCGTGCCTTTCGGCTTCCTCTCATTGTGACTTGGCTGTCTTGCCAAGTCACAACAATTACAATAATTAATTTTATCATAAGTCACCCATTTGTATTCATTTTCGTTGTTTTGGTGCCAACATTTCACGGCACATACGTTCTGAGGGGGACCTCATTGCAAGAAGTTGTATATGCTCGCACAGAGGTTACTGTAGAATTCATTTGAAATGAAAATATGAAATCCTACAATTAGAAGACCTTTAATGAATTTTGTAGAGATAGTGGACAAAGAAGTGTGAAATGTAATAAAAGAAAGAAGAATACAATTTGCACTTTGATTTTTAACCAAAGTGAGAACCCGATTCTTCCACATATGTTATTGGGAGTAAAAAAAGAGAGTTCAGTGCCATCTACAAAATTGCAGCTAAATCAGTAAATGCTCAAGTCTAAAATTATGTACTCAGGAAGCTTTCGGTTTAAAAAAATAGTTAGGAAACACGTATTAAACAGATATGCGAATGTAAGGTGAGAGCGGTGGTAAATTACGATAATCCGTACGCGTATGAAGGACAGCGTCCTGTCTTGGCTGGCTCATTACCGCCCAGCCCAAAAACACTAAGAATAGAAACTTGAAATTTGGACAGAGTGTTGATCTTATAGTGCAGACGTCGCTTAAGAAGAAAGTATTCGAAATTTCACTCCTAAGGGGGTGAAATAGAGGAGGAAAGAATTTTGAAAATATGTCGCCATTAAGGCAATTTTGAAGCTAGATCCCCGAAAATGTGTATCTGTTTTCTCTACCGGAAATAATAAAATATATGTTTCACCTGATTTTGGAAATTTAACCTCTATGGCCGTGAAATAGTGCCTGAAAGTTCCTTTAAATAAGTCGTTATTAAAGAACTACTACAGTATTTTCAAGGCATATCTATAAAAATTGGTATTTGACTTCTTAGTTACAAAAAAAGTACGTGTTGTACTGGTTTTGGAAATCCAACCGCTAAGAGGGTGGAGTAGGGGTTGAAAATTTTTAAGAAAATATTTGGTTATATTACACTACTACCCATCAAAATTGCTACACCACGAAAATGACGTGCTACAGACGCGAAAATTAACCGACAGGAAGAGGATGCTGTGATATGCAAATGATTAGCTTTTCAGAGCATTCACACAAGGTTGGCGCCGGTGGCGACACCTACAACGTGCTGACATGAGGAAAGTTCCCAACCGATTTCTCATACACAAAAAGCAGTTGACCGGCGTTGCCTGGTGAAACGTTGTAGTGATGCCTCGTGTAAGAGGAGAAATGCGTACCATCTCGTTTCCGACTTTGATAAATGTCGGATTGTAGCCTATTGCGATTGCGGTTTATCGTATCGCGACATTGCTGCTCGCGTTGGTCGGGATCCAATGACCTTTATCAGAATATGGAATCGGTGGGTTCAGGAGGGTAATACGGAACGCCGTGCTGGATCCCAACGGCCTCGTATCACTAGCAGTCCAGATGACAGGCATCTTATCCGCATGGCTGTAGCGGATCGTGCAGCCAAGTTTGCAAGACAACAACCATCTGCATGAACAGTTCGACGACGTTTGCAGCAGCATGGACTACCAGCTCAGAGACCACGGCTGCGGTTACCCTTGACGCTGCATCACAGACAGGAGCGCCTGCGATGGTGTACTCGACGACGAACCTCGGTGCACGAATGGCAAAACGTCATTTTTTCGGATGAATCCAGGTTCTGTTTACAGAATCATGATGGTCGCATACTTGTTTGGCGACATCACGGTGAACGCATATTTGAAGCGTGTATTCGTCATCGCCATACTGGCGTATCACCCGGCGTGATGGTATGGGGTGCCATTGGTTACACGTCTCGGTCACCTCTTGTTCGCATTGACGGCACTTTCAAGAGTGGACGTTACAATTCAGATGTGTTACAACCCGTGGCTCTACCCTTAATTCGATCTCTGCGAAAACCTACATTTCAGCAGGATAATGGGCGACCGCATGTTGCAGGTCCTGTACGGGCCTTTCTGGATACAGAAAATGTTCGACTGCTGCCCTGGCCAGCACATTCTTCAGATCTCTCACCAACTGAAAACGTCTGCTCAATGGTTGCCGAGCAACTGACTCATTACAATACGCCAGTCACTACTCTTGATGACCTGTGGTATCGTGTTGAAGCTGCATGGGCAGCTGTACCTGTACACGCCATCCAAGCTCTGTTTGACTCAATGCCCAGGCGTATCCAGGCCGTTATTACGGCCAGAGGTGGTTATTCTGGGTACTGATTTCTCCAGATCTATGCACCGAAACTGCGTGAAAATGTAATCACATGTCGGTTCTAGTATAATATATTAGTCCAATGAATACCCGTTTGCCATCTGCATTTCTTCTCGGTGCAGCAATTTTAATGGCCAGTAGCGCAAAATATTATTAAGCTAAAACTTTTCAAGTGGTATTTTTACTTCTCGGTTAGATAGAAAGAAGTGTGTGTAAGGGGATGATAGTTTCTATGGAAATATCACCACAAATCGCAAAAGGCACAACAAAAACCTTGGTCTGCAGCTACCAGAGTTGCTCTTTGATCATAAGCACAGTGGCAAAGGACCATCGTTGTATGCCTTTAATTATCGTGAATAGTTTAGAAGGTGTTGCAGTTTGTGAACAGCGAAAATATTCGCTTGAAGATAAAAAAAAACTCTGTACTGACCACAACAGCCTACGCAAGCGAAGCAACGGGCGCTACACCAGTCAGACATAAAACAAAAACCATTCATATGATTCACAAGACTGACTACAGAAGGTTGGTTTAAATGCTTTTCGTACAATTATAGAACTGAAGCTCATTTGAATATAATACAAAAATACTCGCAACAACCATCCCGAAAAGAGAGGATTTACACATTTCATATCTGTACCAGATTACAAGAAAATGTTATTTCTGAATATTCTCTTCTGGCATACAGCTATAAGAAATTTCATTTTATAAAGCGACAGATTTCTTACGTTATAAAATACGTCTTGTCAGACCACAAATATGCATCTTGTGACAGCCTCTTCCACCGGGTGCACACTTTCTGTATCACGTCCACCAGCTCACTGAAAGACATGTGAGAAAAGATTTTTATCAGTATCTCGTCCGGCAGGTCATCAATGCTAACACGCCAGGCGTCCAAGCTGCATGCTGTGCTGTCAGGCACATCGCAAACACTCGCTTCCAACTCTTGTTGGGACTGCAGTTTGACTGCACTGCTGAGACCGGAACAGACAGCTGAGAGAGATGCTTGGCTCGATGTACTACTCGAACACGCTTCATCATCTGGCGCGTAACACCCTTCACTTTGTTCAGGTTCTGAAGTTGTATCACTGCTGAATTCACTTTCATCGCTCAGGGAGCTGCAACGTGTTGGGTAGGAGCCCATGACATGGACATCCGTTAGAAATACTTGTTGGCACTGTAAATAGGAGAGAAAACGTTACAAAAACATATTAGAAATAAAAAATGGAGAACTTACATAAATACTGTCGTTCTTAACACAGTGTCAAAGCACCATAGAAAAACAGCAGTGCTAGCTATACAGACTGTCATCACAAGTGTACAGGTTGTAGGATAGTATGGTTCAAATGGCTCTGAGCACTATGGGACTCAACTGCTGTGGTCATAAGTCCCCTAGAACTTAGAACTACTTAAACTTAACTAACCTAAGGACAGCACACAACACCCAGCCATCACGAGGCAGAGAAAATCCCTGACCGGGCCGGGAATCGAACCCGGGAACCCGGGCGTGGGAAGCGAGAACGCTACCGCACGACCACGAGATGCGGGCTGTAGGATAGTAGATTACACAATCTCCTTCCTTTGGTGATTTTGTAGGATGATATACACTGAGATGCCAAAGGTGATGGGAGACCTCCTGATACCCTGTGGAACCTCCTTTTCCCCAGCATAGTCCAGCAAGACTACGTGCCATGGACTGAACAGGTCGTTGGAAGTCCCCTGCAGAAATACTGAGCCATACTGCCTCTATAGCCGTCCATAGCTGCGAAAGTATGGCCAGTGCCGGATTTTGTGCACGAACTGATCACTCCATTATGTTACATAAATGTTCGATACGATTCACGTCGGCCAATATGGAAAGCCAATTCATTTGTTCGAGTTGTCCATGTTGTTGTTGTGGTCTTCAGTCCTGAGACTGGTTTGATGCAGCTCGCCATGCTACTCTATCCTGTGCAAGCTTCTTCATCTCCCAGTACCTACTGCAGCCTACATCCTTCTGAATCTGCTTAGTGTATTCATCTCTTGGTCTCCCTCTACGATTTTTACCCTCCACGCTGCCCTCCAGTACTAAATTGGTGATCCCTTGATGCCTCAGAACATGTCCTACCAACCGATCTTCTAGTCAAGTTGTGCCATAAACTCCTCTTCTCCCCAATTCTATTCAATACCTCATCATTAGTTATGTGATCTACCCGTCTAATCTTCAGCATTCTTCTGTAGCACCACATTTCGAAAGCTTCTATTCTCTTCTTGTCTAAACTATTTATCGTCCATATTTCACTTCCATACATGGCTACACTCCATACAACTACTTTCAGAAACGACTTCCTGACACTTAAATCTATACTCGATGTTAACAAATTTCTCTTCTTCAGAAACGCTTTCCTTGCCATTGTCAGTCTACATTTTATATCCTCTCTACTTCGACCATCATCAGTTATTTTGCTCCCCAAATAGCAAAACTCCTTTACTGCTTTAAATGTCTCATTTCCTAAACTAATTCCCTCAGCATCACCCGAGTTAACTCAACTACATTCCATTATCCTCGTTTTGCTTTTGTTGATGTCCATCTTATACCCTCCTTTCAAGACACTGTCCATTCCGTTCAACTGCTCTTCCAAGTCCTTTGCCATCTCTGACAGAATTACGTCATCGGCGAACCTCAAAGTTTTAAGTGTCGATAATGTTCTTCAAACCAATCACAAACAACTGCGGCCTGGTGACATGTTTGGGACCATGAGCTCTATGAATTGTTACAAATACTCTCCAAATAATCAAAAAATAACCATTTGCAGTCAATGGTCGGTTTGACAGAGAACCCGCTCCATTCCACGTAAGCGAAGCCAACAGCATTATGGTTCCTTGTGCAGTCTGCGTCATACTGGAAACCCCCCATTAGCTGTTGCCAAAGGAAAGCGGGAAACATGTGACCAGGCCACGGTTTTCCAGTCCTCTAGTATCCAACCGATGTGATCATGAGCGCAGGTGGGGCGCTGCGGGCGATGTCGTGATGTTGACAAAGGCACTCGCGCTACTGCCACAGCCCATCAATGCCAAATTTCACCGCTCTGTCCTAACACATACGTTCGTCGTACGTCCCACTTAGATTTTTTTCGGTTATTCCACGCAGTGTTGCTTGTCTGTTAGAACTGACAACTCTACGCAGACGCCGCTGCTCTCGGACGTTAAGTGAATGCGGTCAGCCACTGCGTTGCCCGTGGTCAGAGGTAATGACTGAAATGTGGTATTCTCGGCGGACTCTTGACACTGTGGATATCGGAATATTGAATTACCTGACGATTTCCGAAATGGAATGTCCCATGTGTCTACCTCCAAGTACCATTCCGCGTACAGAGTCTGTTAATTCCTGTCGTGCGGCCATAATCACGTCGGAGAGCCTTTCACATGAATCACCAGAACAAATGACAGTTTCGCCAATGCACTGCCCTTTTATACACTCCTGGAAATTGAAATAAGAACACCGTGAATTCATTGTCCCAGGAAGGGGAAACTTTATTGACACATTCCTGGGGTCAGATACATCACATGATCACACTGACAGAACCACAGGCACATAGACACAGGCAACAGAGCATGCACAATGTCGGCACTAGTACAGTGTATATCCACCTTTCGCAGCAATGCAGGCTGCTATTCTCCCATGGAGACGATCGTAGAGATGCTGGATGTAGTCCTGTGGAACGGCTTGCCATGCCATTTCCACCTGGCGCCTCAGTTGGACCAGCGTTCGTGCTGGACGTGCAGACCGCGTGAGACGACGCTTCATCCAGTCCCAAACATGCTCAATGGGGGACAGATCCGGAGATCTTGTTGGCCAGGGTAGTTGACCTACACCTTCTAGAGCACGTTGGGTGGCACGGGATACATGCGGACGTGCATTGTCCTGTTGGAACAGCAAGTTCCCTTGCCGGTCTAGGAATGGTAGAACGATGGGTTCGATGACGGTTTGGATGTACCGTGCACTATTCAGTGTCCCCTCGACGATCACCAGTGGTGTACGGCCAGTGTAGGAGATCGCTCCCCACACCATGATGCCGGGTGTTGGCCCTGTGTGCCTCGGTCGTATGCAGTCCTGATTGTGGCGCTCACCTGCACGGCACCAAACACGCATACGACCATCATTGGCACCAAGGCAGAAGCGACTCTCATCGCTGAAGACGACACGTCTCCATTCGTCCCTCCATTCACGCCTGTCGCGACACCACTGGAGGCGGGCTGCACGATGTTGGGGCGTGAGCGGAAGACGGCCTAACGGTGTGCGGGACCGTAGCCCAGCTTCATGGAGACGGTTGCGAATGGTCCTCGCCGATACCCCAGGAGCAACAGTGTCCCTAATTTGCTGGGAAGTGGCGGTGCGGTCCCCTACGGCACTGCGTAGGATCCTACGGTCTTGGCGTGCATCCGTGCGTCGCTGCGGTCCGGTCCCAGGTCGACGGGCACGTGCACCTTCCGCCGACCACTGGCGACAACATCGATGTACTGTGGAGACCTCACGCCCCACGTGTTGAGCAATTCGGCGGTACGTCCACCCGGCCTCCCGCATGCCCACTATACGCCCTCGCTCAAAGTCCGTCAACTGCACATACGGTTCACGTCCACGCTGTCGCGGCATGCTACCAGTGTTAAAGACTGCGATGGAGCTCCGTATGCCACGGCAAACTGGCTGACACTGACGGCGGCGTTGCACAAATGCTGCGCAGCTAGCGCCATTCGACGGCCAACACCGCGGTTCCTGGTGTGTCCGCTGTGCCGTGCGTGTGATCATTGCTTGTACAGCCCTCTCGCAGTGTCCGGAGCAAGTATGGTGGGTCTGACACACCGGTGTCAATGTGTTCTTTTTTCCATTTCCAGGAGTGTATCTTGTGCAAGTGACACTACCGCCGCCTGTATATGTGCGTATTGCTATCCCATGACTTTCTTCACGTCATTGTAGTATATCACCAATTTTATAAAAGTGTAACTACCTAACACCTAATTACAGTGCCATCTCCTTCCTACCTGTATTCTCAAACAATTCTGAGAATTTAATTTATAAACAATATTGAACGTCTTTTGTGACCCGCCAGGTTAGCCGAGAGCACCTTTGCTTCCTGGACTCGGGTAGGTGCGCCAGCCCCGGATCGAATTCACCCGGCGGATTACCGACGAAGGCCAGTGTGCCAGCCAGCCTGGATGTGGTTTTTAGGCGGTTTTCCACATCCCAGTAGGTAAATACCGGGCTGGTCCCCACGTCCCACCTCAGTTACACGACTTGCAGACATCAGAACACGTTCGCACTATTCCATGGATTACACTTTATGCAGACAGCTGGGGTACACCACATCCATCCCGGGGGGGGGGGGGGGAGGAGGGTACAGGGTGGCGACAGGAAGAGCATCCGGCCACCCCTTAAAATAACCTTGCCAAATCCAGTCCTAACCATGCCGACCCTGTGAAACCACGCAACAAAGGCACAAGCAAAATAAGAAGAAGAACATTCAACCTCTTTTCTGATAATGAACTTTTAAGAACAACTCATTTGGCTTTCATAAAAGCGTCTATATAGTGAAGGGAATTTATACTCTCACAGACTCATCAAATTAAACAAAAAAATTACCCCTCTTGTCAACAACATCACTGTTAACTCTTGTGACACAATTTTCATTTTCTATAAACTTCAGCCTTATAGGAGACACAATACTAAGTAAGAGTGTCTCTGCTAATAAAACAAGGAATGTACGCTGCGTTTTTATTATAAAACTTACTTCGTGCCCGCTGTTTCACTCAAGAAGACTGTATGGTCCGCACAGTTTTTTTTTTTCTTTTTCTTTAATCGAATTTTTACGTTGTTCACAAATTCCAACACCTTCTAAAGTTTTTACGATAATTAGGTCCACAGACACACGGTCTTTGCCGAATGTACTTCCGACCAAAAATCGATTCTGGTAGCTGGAGAACAATGTTTTTGTTAATCATGCCTTTTGCGTTCTCATGGTGGTATTTCGATAGAAATTTCGTCACCTGACTCACATTTCTTTATATCTAATCGAGAAGTGAAATAGCAATTCTCACAGTCTTATCTTTAAAATTTCTTTAATATAACAAATATACTCTTAAAAAGTTTCATTTCCTGTTGAATTTCCAAAAGCAGTGATATATGCATGTTTTTTTTCTAATTGAGGAGCTAAACACCAATTTTCAAACATTTGGGTTTAAAAATGCTTTCACAATGAAATATTTCCATAAAACATTTCGTCCTCTACTTCATCCCCTTAAGAGTTGAATTTTCAAAAACAGTGAAATGCGTATTTTTTATTTGTAGCAGGTAGTAAAAAATAAATTTTCATACATTAAGCTTCAAAAATCTTGCCTATTGAAATGGTTCTAGAAAAACTTTTATCCCATATTTCATCCCCTTAAGTGTTCAATTTCCAAAAACACTGAAACACGTTTTTTTTTAGTTGAGTGAAATATCAATTTCCATAGATGTAGCTTTAAAAATACTATAGTAGTTCTTTAATAACGATTTATTTAAAAAAACTTTCACCTACTATTTCATCCCAAAGAGGTTAAAGTTCCAGAAATGCTGAAACACGTATTTCTTTATTTCTGACTGAGAAACCAAATACCAATTTTCGTAGGCCTTAATAACGTCATATTTCATTTTAAAAAACCTTAGGGGTGGAATTTCGAAAAATCTCTTCTTAAACAGTATAAGACCTACACCCTCTCCAAAGTTGAGGTTTCTCTCCTCAGTGGTTTGGGCTGAGGGTCCCTATAGATTATAAAACAGGATCAATATTATCTCTCCTAACAAAATGCTGTCTTTCTGGAATTATTACTCCGTTAGCAGTTTTCAGTATTATTGTCAGAACCTTCAGTTTAGTTCATAAAGTTCTACAGAGGAAATGGAGATGTTATGAAATTAGCAGGAATCACACTTGCATGGGTGGAGTCCTACCTCAACAACAGAAGCAGGGGATTACGTTAGTAAATCATACCACAGAAATAAGACTCAATTCAGATGAGTAGTTCACAAAATTCTACTGGAGAAATGCAAGTGCTATGAAATTAACAGAATCACACATGCGTGGCTGTAGCCCTTTCTCAACAACATAAAAGAGAGGAGCTCATTAGTAAATGACGCCACAGAAATAAGACTAAATTCAGAGCGAAGAAACTTTAAATATGGAGTCCCACAAAGTTTGATATTTCATCCACTCCTGTTCTCGAACTACGCAAATGATTAACGTAAGCCACTAGAGAGTTCTCCAAAACCTATGTTTGCCGGTGACACAAGTATATTAATAACGGGCTCGGACATATGCATATTAAACACAGCTCTGGAAATAACGGAAGAAGCTTATAACTGTTTCACAGCTATCAGTTTAACCATTAATCTTGCAAAGGATCGTAGCATGCAATTCAAAACAGTTCAAAATGATTTACAGACACCAGAAGTAGAGAACGATCACTGAATGAGGCTCCATGCGTCAGGTTCCTGGACATCCAGATGGACGAGTTAGCACCAGTCTGTGGCTACGTTAAGCAGAAAGCTCAGCTCCGTCTTGCACTGAGGAATCTCCCATTCTGCTGACCTACAGACTGGATCTCTGAGTGCTGCTTTGTGTGCTTCCTCTCACTGCTGTCTTATAGAGTAATTTTACAGAGTAATACCCAAGGTTAAAAGAAGAAGCATGCCGCAAAACTGTTGTGCAAAATTTATAACTAAACATCTTGTAGAATTCTTTTCAAAGATGTAATGGTTCCTTACAGATACTGTTTAATGGTAATTGTGGTTAATAGCGAGAGTAATACTAGAAGTAGAAATAACTGTCCAGTTTGCTGTAGGTCCCTGTCCTGGGTTCAGAAAGAAGTTTCTTATTCTGGAACAAATGGGGTGAAACTGGAAATCTCCATATCTTCGTTACTAAAGTGAAAGAGAGTCTTATATGAAACACTCCTTCCACAGTTTTCCAGAATATGAGTATCTGGACTCAGATATGAAAAATTTTACATTCATATTAAACAGTTTTTAACTTGCTGTCGAATCACCTGCATAAAGTATGGTATCTATACTTTCGTCGCATATCATTTATGTAGAATAAGAAGAGTAATAAGGCCAAGTGCTGTCCGTTGAGGAACGCCACAGAATTTCTCTTTCCAGATTGAATAAGCCCTGTCATCACTTTCCTGGTGGTTCATGGTGTGGGTTCCTGTTGTCACGTCCTAGTTCATGAACCACGGGCAACGTATGAGTGGCCAAGTAAGTGGTCCTGACAGTCAGGATTCCAGTTACTTTGGAGTAAGGCTGGGCATCTCGGACATTTTCTGAGTCGTGGTCACCTTTGTGCTCAGACGGCAAAGACTACCAAATCCACTGGTTAGTCCCTCAACCGTCAGGAGTAAAACTCAATGGGACCTGGGGCAAGTAAGGCTAGCAACCTGCTTCCCTGGTACTTTAAATATGATGCTGGCAACAATCAGAGCAAAATGCCTCGGACCTTTGGAGGTGATTGAGTCCCACCTCTAATTGACAAACCAGGGACTAAGATACGACTTGGCAAACAAATGGTAATGAGATGGAGAGCTATTAATATCAATGGGGGCTACTCTGGGAAGAAGGTAGAGCTGGCAGAGGCTGCAAGTAAGATGGGGCTGGACGTCTTAGCTGTTAGTGACACTCGGGTAATGGGTGAGAAAGAAGAGGAAGTGGGAGAATACGAGGTCTACCGGTCAGGAGTCAAAGCAGGAATAGCACAGTGGGGTGTAGGGCTTTACATCAGGAAAGAAATGGAACCCAGCGTAGTTGCAATAAGGTATGTAAACGAACGACTGATGTGGATGCATTTGACAGTGTCTAGCAAGAAAATTAGGATTGTGTCAGTCTATCCGCATTGTGAAGGGACAGATCAAGATAAGATGGATAGTTTTTATGACGCACTCAGTGATGTGGTTGTTAGAGTAAAGGACAAGGACAGTGTTCTGCTCATGGGTGATTTTAATGCCAGGAATGGAAATCGAACAGAAGGGTATGAAAAGGTTATAGGTAAATTTGGAGAGGATATGGAGGCCAACAGGAACGGGAAAAAACTCTTGGATTTGTGAGCCAGTATGGGCTTAGTAATCCCAAACTCCTTTTTTAAACATAAGAACATTCACCGGTATACTTGGGAAGGCAGGGGAACCAGATCTGTCATTGACTATATAATAACAGATCAGGAATTCAGGAAGGCTGTGAGGGACACAAGTGTATTCAGTGGATTCTTTGATGACACTGATCATTATTTAATCTGCAGCGAAATTGGTATTGTGAGGCCGAAAGTGCAGGAGGTCAGGTCCATATGTAGGAGGACAAGAGTGGAGAAACTTCAGGATAAGGAAATCAGGCACAAGTACATAACAGTGGTCTCAGAAAGGTACCAGTTAGTTGAATGTAGTCAATGGACAAGGTATCAAAAATGGCTACATACTAGAACTCAGGTAGACAGAGAAAGTTATGTTGAAGAAAGAAACGAAACCAAACAGATAATTGCAGCATCCAAGAAGAAATCTTGGGAAGACTTTGGAAACAGGTTGGAGACTTTAAGTCAAGCTGGTATAAAAACCATTCTGGACTGTAATTAGCAGTCTTCGAAAGGGAGGTAAGAAGGAAATGACAAGTATTTTGGACAGGTCAGGAAAACTGCTGGTGAATCCTGTGGATTCCTTGGGCAGATGGAGGGAATATTTTGAAGAGTTGCTCAATGTAGGTGACACTACGATCAGTAATGTTTCAGAGTTCGATGTACAATGGGATAGGAATGATGATGGAAATAGGATCACATTTGAGGAAGTGGAGAAAATGATCAATAGATTGCAGTGCAATAAAGCGGCTGGGGTGGATGAAATTAAGTCGGAACTCATCAAATACAGTGGAATGTCAGGTCTTAAATGGCTACACAGGATAACTGAAATGGCGTGAGAGTCGTGACAGGTTCCATCAGACTGGACGAAAGCAGTAATCACACCGATCTTTAAACATGGAAACAGAAAAGATTGTAACAACTACAGAGGTATCTCTTTAATCAGCGTTGTGGGTAAAATTTTCTCAGGTATTGTTGAAAGGAAAGTGTGAGTATTAGTTTAGGACAAATTGGATTAAAATCAGTGTGGGTTTAGGCATCTTAGAGGTTGTCAGGACGAGATCTTTAGCTTACGGCAAATAATGGAGAAGTGTTATGAGTGGAACAGGGAATTGTATCTATGCTTTATAGATCTAGAAAAGGCATATGACAGGGTTCCTAGGAGGAAGTTATTGACTGTTCTACGAGATTATGGAATAGGAGGCAAACTTTTGCAAGTAATTAAAGGTCTTTACATACATATTCAGGCAGCATTTAGAGTTGACGGTAAATTGAGTTCATGGTTCAGAGTAGTTTCAGGGGTAAGACAAGGCTGCAACCTGTCTCCACTGTTGTTCATATTATTTATGGATCATATGTTGAAAACAATAGACTGGCTGGGTGAGATTAAGATAGGTGAAAACAAAATAAGCAGTCTCGCGTATGCGGATGACTTAGTTGTGATGGCAGATTCGATTGAAAGTTTGCAAAGTAATATTTCAGAGCTAGATCAGATATGTAAGGACTATGGTATGAAGATTAGCATCTCCAAAACGAAAGTAATGTCAGTGGGAAAGAGATATAAACGGATTGAATGCCAAATAGGAGGAACTTCAAGTACTTAGGATGCATATTCTCACAGGATGGCAACATGGTGAAAGAACTGGAAGCGAGGTGTAGCAAAGCTAATGCAGTGATCGCTCAGCTACGATCTACTCTCTTCTGCAAGAAGGAAGTCAGTACCAAGACTAAGTTATCTGTGCACCGTTCAATCTTTTGACGAACTTTGTTGTATGGGAGCGAAAGCTGGGTGGATTCAGGTTACCTTATCAACAAGGTTGAGGTTACGGACATGAAAGTAGCTAGGATGATTGCAAGTACTAGTAGATGGGAACAATGGAAGGAGGGTGTCCACAATGAGGAAATCAAAGAAAAACTGGGAATGAACTCTATAGATGTAGCAGTCAGGGCGAACAGGCTTAGATGGTGGGGTCATGTTACACGCATGGGAGAAGCAAGGTTACCCAAGAGACTCATGGGTTCAGCAGTAAAGGGTAGGAGGAGTCGGGGCAGACCAAGGAGAAGGTACCTGGATTCGGTTAAGAATGATTTTGAAGTAATAGGCTTAACATCAGAAGAGGCACCAATGTTAGCACTGAATAGGGGATCATGGAGGAATTTTATAAGGGGGACTATGCTCCAGACTGAACGCTGAAAGACATAATCAGTCTCAAATGATGATAATGATGATGATGATCACTTTCCTGAGGAACTGCTCTTTACTTTAAGCAGGAGAGACTTTCCCCAGAAGAAATATCTCATCACGCCAAAAGTTTCGACACTTCATTAATAAAAAAATAGAGAAAATTTAAGGTGATGGTCTTAATGCTCCAGGAGTTCTCCATAGTCTTCCCCCACCCGAGTACAAAGCAAAGAACATATGTACAACCATATGAAAACGTCAGAAAAGTCCTCCTTTGGGATGTTGGTCAACTCACACATAACATCCACACCTACTTCGGCCTCGAGGAACTGCCAGAGACCCTTTATGTTCTTTGTCGTTTTGTGGTACGTTCATCATTACCCGCGCCGGCCGCGGTGGCCGTGCGGTTCTGGCGCTGCAGTCCGGAACCGCGGGACTGCTACGGTCGCAGGTTCGAATCCCGCCTCGGGCATGGGTGTGTGTAATGTCCTTAGGTTAGTTAGGTTTAAGTAGTTCTAAGTTCTAGGGGACTTATGACCTAAGATGTTGAGTCCCATAGTGCTCAGAGCCATTTGAACCAACCATCATCATTACTCGCAATGGTTTTTTCCGGAAAAGAACTGTCAATGTTTTTCATTTCAGTCAAGTCGCTGCAGGGAACCACGTGAAGTTTTTGTTTGGGTCTCAAGGTGTGTAGGACAAACTTTGCACGCTCTTTTATTTTCTTCAACGCGGTTTGAAAGAATGAAGTTTCTATTGAATACTTCAGAGATTTGCATGGATTTGCAATGATTTCACCATCTACCTTTAACTCTCATTTTTGTTGATGTTGATTACTCCTACAATGCTGAAGATTGTCTTGAATATTTGATTTCCAGATGTTGAGTTCATTGCTCGGTTGTGATTTGTAACATAACAACGCTGACACACTACAGCCGCCGGCCGGTGTGGCCACGCGGTTAAAGGCGCTTCAGTCTGGAACCGCGCGACCGCTACGGTCGCAGGTTCGAATCCTGCCTCGGGCATGGATGTGTGTGATGTCCTTAGGTTAGTTAGGTTTAAGTAGTTCTAAGTTCTAGGGACTGATGACCTCCGATGTTAAGTCCCATAGTGCTCAGAGCCATTTGAACCACACTACAGCCAAGCGTCCACTGCTTAACACCGCTTACTCACAACTCACTGGTCAAATGCACGCCTGTTGTTTACAGTTGTTAGTTCAAGCTGCCACCGTAGTTATTGTATTAATGTTGCTGATACATCAGGAATGAAATTAGCCTCGAAACCTTTTGAATGGATGGTTTAGGTGGCCATTTTGCAAAGGAAAAAGTCATGGTTTACCATAGGTCACAAAAAGTACCTTTTATATACTTGTAGATCTTGTTTTCCAGGCGTCTACTTACTTTGGTGATAAGTTTATTAATGGCTTGTATTCTAAAGTGGTCTTTTCTGAAACCATGTTGGTTATCCAAAATAATTTTGTGTGTTTTATTATAGTTTTCATTTTGGTATATTCTGTCCTTTCGAATGTTTTGAAAAATGTTTGCTGTAGAGTAATCGGTCAATAATTTCCTGCATCGTCATGTTTGCCTCTTTTATGGACTGGTTGTACTCCTGTATCAGTTTATTCGGGAAGGTTCCTTCTTTAATTGACCGACTGATGGTAAGAGAGAGAGGGTACAGTTTAGGTTGCTTGAGGTATTTATTATATTAACACCATTTTGTCATGACACATGTTTAAGTCTGAATTCAATAAAACTGTTCCGTATGATCAGAGGGGAGCATTTTCTACTCGGTGGGAATGAATGAAGTTTCTATTGAACTCTTCACAGATTTTTATGGGATTTCCAGTGGTTTCATCATCTAGCTCTCTCTCTTTCTCTCTGTTTTAACACTATTTCCTTTCTTGTCTGTTTATCTGTTCAGTACAAATTTTGCAGTTGATTCTAAACTAACATCCTGATGAGCTAGAGACTTTAAACATGAAAGCGAGGTAATATTGCGCTGTCATCTAATTCTGAGTTATGTACAATGTTTCGTGTGTGGCGGAGAGTACTATGTTTTCCTGTCTGTTTGTTCGGCACAAATTTTGCAATTGATTTTAAACTAACATCGTGATGTGCTGGAGACTACATATTTCAGAACTGGATGACAGTGCCGTATTAACTCATTTTTTCTTGTGTTTTGCGGTGGGTACTTTGTTTTTCTGTCTGTTTGTTCAGCACATATTTTGCAGTTGATTTCGAACTAACTTCCCGATGAGTTAGAGAATTGAAACTTGCTCAGGACTGGATGGCAATACAATATTAACTCACTTTCGTATCTGGTATGTACCAGATAGTACTCTGTTTTTACTTTTTGCTTCTTTATTATATTCTTTAGGAAAATAACAATTACACATATTGATGTATTAGTAGTGGATAGTGTAGCATTGAACTCTTTCAGATAATATCAGGTGAAAAGACAATGAAATAAACCTTGAATGTAACACAGGTATCCGATATAAAGTCATGAAAATGTTTATAATCCATGCAAAAATTTCACACACAGAAGACTAAAGGACAGAAAATATTTACTTAAGTAATTGTTTAACGTAACACGGTTCTAAAATGGACTAAAAAGCACACAGTACTTTCTCCTAGCCCTATACAGATTTATAACCCCACATATGTAGTTCTATAAATCAGTGATTGAAAATTTTTAATATATATGAAAATGCTCGTAAGATTTAAAACGGAAAACGTGAGACGCAAGTTCAAACTAACCAACAGGAAGTGACGTCAGAGCAGCCGTTACAGATACGTCAGTGATAAAAGCCAATGTCTTGTATCGGATATACCCGTCCGTAGGGGAAATCAGCGCACATGAATAGTATTATCTGAGTAGGATTCAGCACCAGTAGCGTTGGCTCTACAGTGAAGTGACGCGGTCAGCATGTCAGTGCATGCTCTTGCCTGCCCTGCCAACTCATTCTCAGGCAAACTGCTTTAGTTCCTTTAAATGTCCATGACGATGTCGATAACTGCTTCATTATGGTCATCACTTTCCGAGTGAGCAATCTCAGAAATATACAGAGTGACGTAACTGAGACAGGCCACCCAAAACGTATCTAAAATGATGGAATATAACGAGGTGCGATTTTCGCGAAGTTATAGAGAAAAATATGGCGAATTTCCGGACGTTCGCCAAGTAACTTTTGGCCTTCCGTACGTCGGTCGCTAAAAAGGGAACCCTTGAAGGATAACTTTGTTTTCGTATGTCTGTCTGTCTGTCTGTCCGACTGTTAAAAACTCTTTTTCTCAGAAACGGGTAGTCGTATCAAGTTGAACCTTAAGTCACATACTGAGGTCTATGATCCATTGGCGTTGTAAATAAAACATTGAAGCTTATAAGACAATGCAATCAAAGGATACGGCTATTTCTGTCGCACATTTTAATACTCGACAAACTCACTCGTCGAAAACTCTACGGTACTTCCCGTTGGCTTAAAATCATGAAATTTGGCAAAAAGGAAGGTTGTACAGTACAACCAAAGGAAAAAATCCGAAAACTGTAAATTTGTAATTGTTGTTGTTGTTGTTGTTGCTGTGGTCACCAGTCCAGAGACTGGTTTGATGCAGCTCTCCGTGCTACTCTATCCTATGCAAGCTTCTTCATCTCTGAGTAACTACTACAACCTACATCGTTCTGAATCTGCTACAGCCAATTCATCTCTTGGTCTCCCTCTACGATTTTTACCCTCCACGTTTTCCTCCAATACTATATCGGTGATCCATTGATGGCTCAGAACGTGTCCTATCAACCGATCTCTTCTTCTAGTTAAGTTGTACCACAAATTTCTCTTCTCCGCAATTCTGTTCAATACTTCCTCATTAAGTACGTGATCTACCCATCTAACCTTCAGTATTCTTCTGTAGCACCACATTTCGAAAGCTTCTATTCTCTTCTTGTCTACATCATTTATCGTCCATGTTTCCCTTCCATACATGGCTACACTCCATACAAACACATTCAGAAATGACTTCCTGACACTTAAATCTGTATTAGATGTTAACAAATTGCTCTTCTTCAGAAATGCTTTCCTTGCCATAGCCAGTCTACATTTAATATCTTCTCTGCTCCGACCATCATCAGTTATTTTGCTCCCCAAACAGCAAAACTCATCTATTACTTTACGTGTCTCATTTCCTAATCTAATTCCCTCAGCATCACCTGATTTAATTCGACTACATTCCATTAACCTCGTTTTACTCTTGTTGACGTTCATCTTATATCCTCATTTCAAGACACTGTCCATTCCGTTCAACTGCTCTTCCCCCCCAAGAACCATGGACCTTGCCATTGATGGGGAGGCTTGCGTGCCTCAGCGATACAGATAGCCGTGCCGCAAGTGCAACCACAATGGAGGGGTATCTGTTGAGAGGCCAGTCAAACGTGTGGTTCCTGAAGAGGGGCAGCAGCCTTTTCAATAGTTCCAGGGGCAACAGTCTGGATGATTGACTGATCTGGTAACATCAACCAAAACAGCCTTGCTGTGCTGGTACTGCGCACGGCTGAAAACAAGGGGAAACTACAGCCGTGATATTTCGTGAGGGCATGCAGCTTTACTGTAAATTTGTAATTACGTCACACGAAAAATTTTTTTTTTTTGGCTTTTCGTATCTGTGTATCTGTAGTCCGTATGTGGAAGCCTGGTTTCCTGAGGAACGGGTAGACGCATCAATTTTAACGTTAAGTCATACACCGAGGTCTATAGGCCCTTGGCGGTGTTATAAATTTAAGTTTCTAAGTTTATTAAACCAAAAGATTCGGCCATTTAGATCGTAGATAATGCTACTCACCCACCAAAATCTACAGAGTCTTTTCCTTGGGCCTAGAGTCATTAAATTCGGCAAGAAGCAGCGTTTCAAACTGTACAACCAAAGGACAAAAATCCGAAAATCGTTAATTTGCAATTATACTACACACATGAAATACTTCTTGGTCATTTGTTATCCGATGTCAAACTTGAAATTATGACACAGCAATTCTGCATTCCTGCTCACTGCGTTGCAATGGTAAAAGTCAAACATCAGGCAAGGAATGGCTTTACTGCTCATAGGGCGCGTATTGGAATTTATCCACACTCTATTCGTATGTTTGTTTCACACATAACTTGAAACGCCACTTCTACCTGCAGTAAAATGGTGAAACGGCTCTGAGCACTATGGGACTTACGAGGGTTGCCCAGTAAATAATGCCCCATATTTTTTTTCTCCGAAATAAAAAATATTAGAAATGTGACACTTTAGGTGCGAGTTATTTGAAGTTTCCCGCGTGTGTACGCAAAGTTTCAATTTCCTCCGACAGAGAGCGGTGGTGTAGGAATGTTCTAAAATGGCGTCTGCAGGTGACATCCGTCATAAACAACGTGCAGTGATTGAATTTCTCGTAGCAGAGGAAGAAACCGTGGGCAATGTTCATAAACGCTTGTGCAAAGTCTACGGAACATCTGCAGTCGATAGGAGTACTGTTGGTCGCTGGGCACAGAGGGTGAAAGCATCAGAGGGCGGTGCTGCGCAGCTCCGAGATTTGCCGCGGTCGGGAAGGCCTCCCACGGCTGTCACGCCTGACACGTTGCAGCGGGCTGATGTTCTCATTCGACGGGATCGACGCATTACGACTCGACAATTGGCACTGGAGTTGTCAGTAAGCAAAGGAAGTGTGGATGTGATTATCAATCAGCTTGGATACTCAAAAGTGTGTGCAAGATGGGTTCCTCGGTGTCTTACTGTCGATCACAAATCCCAAAGAAAAGACATTTCTTTCGATTTGTTGCGACGCTTTCACGTTGACGGGGAGGCCTTTTTGTCACGGATTGTGACAAGTGATGAAACTTGGGTGCATCATTTTGAGCCCGAAACAAAAAGACAATCGATGGAATGGCGTCATGCTTATTCTCCACAGAAGAAAAAATTCAAAACAGTTCCTTCAGCCGGAAAAGTCATGATGACTGTGTTTTGGGATTGCGAGGGCGTAATTCTCATTGATGTGATGCCAAAAGGCAGTACCATTAATTCAGAGGCTTATGTCAAAACATTAGACAAACTTAAGCAGCGCTTCCGGCGCCTTGGGCGTCTTGTTAACCCACAGGATGTTTTGATTCAGCATGATAACGCTCGTCCTCACACAAGTTTGAGGACTTGTGAACACATCGCGAAACTGGGTTGGATAGTGTTACCCCATCCACCCTACAGCCCCGATTTGGCTCCTTCAGACTTTCACTTGTTTGGGCCAATGAAGAATTTCATTCGTGGAAGACGTTTTGCCGATGACGAAGAAGTGATTCACGAAGTGACAACCTGGCTCCGTAGGCAGAGTACAGATTTTTACCGGCAGGGAATACACGCTCTTGTGTCTCGCTGGAAAAAGGCCGTCGAACTTGAAGGAGATTATGTGGAAAAATAAAGCAAGTAGACAAAACATCAGTCTTTCACATATGTAAATTTGATTGTTGAGGAATAAATACTTCTGGAGAAAAAAAATATGGGGCATTATTTACTGGGCAACCCTCGTAATATCTAAGGTCATCAGCCCCTTAGAACTTAGAACTACTGAAACCTGACTAACCTAAGGACATCACACACATCCACGCCCGAGGCAGGATTCGAACCTGCGACCGTAGCAGTCGCGCGGTTTCGGACTGAAACGCCTAGAACCGCTCGGCCACCACGGTCGGCTACATGCAGTAATCGCTCCTGGATATGTAACGATTGGCAAATTCCAAAACGCTCATATGAGCAATAAAGTCATTCCTTGCGTGATGTTTGACTTTTACATTTGCAACCCAGGCAGCCTGAATGGAGAAATACTGATTATTTTCATAAGGGTCGCCTGCCTCTTGCATGACTTTATTTCACATTGATATTAATGAAATTAAAACGTTCTCGAAAATCTTGGAATCTCTGGGACCGATATCTTGCCGGTATGATGGTCGATAACCCACAAAAATGGTCGAGAAACTCGATTTCCGGAATGAATGAACTGTCTGTATACGAGGGGAACGCTATGTAATTGTAGAATTTTGGAACACGTATTATGTTCGAGTATAATGACTTTTCTGGAGACTACTCTGTAGGAATCAGCATGGGTTTCGAAAAAGACGCTCATGTGAAACCCATCTCACGCTATTCGTCCACGAGACTCAGAGGGCCATAGACACGATTTCCCAGGTAGATGCCGTGTATCTTGACTTCCGCATGGCGTTTGATACAGTTCCCCACAGTCGTTTCATAAACAAAGTAAGAGCATATGGACTATCAGACCAATTGTGTGATTGGATTGAAGATTTCCTAGATAACAGGACGCAGCATGTCATTCTCAATGGAGACAAGTCTTCCGAAGTAAGAGTGATTTCAGGTGTGCCGCAGGGAAGTGTCGTAAGACCGTTGCTATTCATAATATACATAAATGACCTTGTGGATAACATGGGAAGTTAACTGAGGCTTTTTGCGGAGGTTGCTGTGGTATATCGAGAGGTTGTAACAATGGAAAATTGTACTGAAATGAAGGAGGATCTGCAACGAATTGACACATGGTGCAGGGAATGGCAATTGAATCTCAATGTAGACAAGTGTAATGTGCTGCGAATACATGCTGTGTTCTGTTTGCTAAAAACTCTTCAATCCAGCCACACAGCTGGTCTGATATTCCGTAGGCTCTTACTTTGTTTATGAGGCGACAGTGCGGAACTGTATCGAACGCCTTCCGGAAGTCAAGGAAAATAGCATCTACCTGGGAGCCTGTATCTAATATTTTCTGGGTCTCGTGAACAAATAAAGCGAGTTGGGTCTCACACGATCGCTGTTTCCGGAACCCATGTTGATTCCTACATAGTAGATTCTGGATTTCCAAAAACGACATGATACTCGAGCAAAAAACATGTTCTAAAATTCTACAACAGATCGACGTCAGAGATATAGGTCTATAGTTTTGCGCATCTGCTCGACGGCCCTTCTTGAAGACTGGGACTACCTGTGCTCTTTTCCAATCATTTGGAACCTTCCGTTCCCCTAGAGACTTGCGGTACACGGCTGTTAGAAGGGCGGTAAGTTCTTTCGCGTACTCTGTGTAGAATCGAATTGGTATCCCGTCAGGTCCAGTGGACTTTCCTCTGTTGAGTGATTCCAGTTGCTTTTCTATTCCTTGGACACTTATTTCGATGTCAGCAATTTTTTCGTTTGTGCGAGGATTTAGAGAAGGAACTGCAGTGCAGTCTTCCTCTGTGAAACAGCTTTGGAAAAAGGTGTTTAGTATTTCAGCTTTACGCGTGTCATCCTCTGTTTCAATGCCATCATCATCCCGGAGTGCTGGATATGCTGTTTCGACACACTTACTGATTTAACGTAAGAGCAGAACTTCCTAGGATTTTCTGTCAAGTCGGTACATAGAATTTTACTTTCGAATTCACTGAGCGCTTCATGCATAGCCCTCCTTACGCTAACTTTGACATCGTTTAGCTTCTGTTTGTCTCAGAGGTTTTGGCTGCGTTTAAACTTGGAGTGAAGCTCTCTTTGCTTTCGCAGTAGTTTCCTAACTTTGTTGTTGTACCACGGTGGGTTTTTCCCGTCCCTCACAGTTTTACTCGGCACGTACCTGTCTAAAACGCATTTTACGATTGCCTTGAAGTCACTAAGTACCCTCATTTTGAAATACTGAATGAATATATTGTGGGTATCTGCGCATCGTGAGATAGGCTGCCCTAGACGTATACGTACTTTCTAACTGTAATGCTTGTCGTACTTCGTTAAGCTTTTAACATAAGATTTAACCCGTTAATGACAACATTATGAAGAATTTTATGTTTTTGAATTCGGTCAATAATTACACGAAATGTTAAAATGAAATTCTTGTTACCCCTGGAAGCCATGCAACCTGAAACTTTGATAGCGGACGATAAACCATGAACTGGATTAGCCGTTTGGATATATTAGGCACGTGTACCAGTTTCTTTGGCTTTTCAGTGTATCGAAACAGAGAATGACAGAAAGAATACCTAAATACTAAATTACTTTCTCCAAAATTGTTTCAGTGGTGAAGATTGTACAGCCGTTCCTCCTTTCAGTCGTAACACGAACGTCAGAATGATAGACACCGAATCATGTGATCACGGGAGCGGAAAGCAATATAAATCTGTCAGTGGAGGGAAGGTCGTTGGACTTGACGGAACAACTATACCATCTACATAGAATATGCGAAACAGCTTGCTCGTCTGTCTACCGGAAAAACGCGCACGTCATTCCCGTTTTCAAAAAGGGTCGTCAAACTGCCAAGTACAATTAAACGTTTACGACACTGATATTATGTTGAGAAATTTTAGGATTTGTTTTCTGATCGCGTATTATAAGATTTCTGGAGCCTGGAAACCTCCTCTGTAGGAATCAGCATGGCGAAAACCCAGCTCGCACTGTTCGTCCACGAGACCCAACAAGCGGTAAATACAGGCATCCAGGTAGATGCCATGTTGTTTCACTTCTGGAAACAATCCGATACATTTCCACACTGTTACCTAATGAACAAAATAAGAGCGTACGGTATATCAGCAGCTTTGAGACTGAATTGAAGAGCTGGTAGCAAATAGAGAGCAGAATATCGTCCTTGTCAGATTTATCGGGGAGAGGGAGAGAGAGAGATAGCCAGAGGGAGAGGAAGAGAGAGAGAGAGAAAGAGATCTTCAGTTGTAAAAGTATTGGACTTGTGAATCGGTTCATAGATTTTTCCACAAGTTTAATAAAGGCAACAGATACACGTAACGGAGACTTTCTACATCAATAATACACTGAAGCGCCAAAGAAACTGGTATACATGTGCGTATTCAAATACAGAGATATGTAAACAGGCAGAGTACGCTGCTGCGGTCGGCAACACCTATATAAGACAGCAAGTACACTCCTGGAAATGGAAAAAAGAACACATTGACACCGGTGTGTCAGACCTACCATACTTGCTCCGGACACTGCGAGAGGGCTGTACAAGCAATGATCACACGCACGGCACAGCGGACACACCAGGAACCGCGGTGTTGGCCGTCGAATGGCGCTAGCTGCGCAGCATTTGTGCACCGCCGCCGTCAGTGTCAGTCAGTTTGTCGTGGCATACGGAGCTCCATCGCAGTCTTTAACACTGGTAGCATGCCGCGACAGCGTGGACGTGAACCGTATGTGCAGTTGACGGACTTTGAGCGAGGGCGTATAGTGGGCATGCGGGAGGCCGGGTGGACGTACGGCCGAATTGCTCAACACGTGGGGCGTGAGGTCTCCACAGTACATCGATGTTGTCGCCAGTGGTCGGCGGAAGGTGCACGTGCCCGTCGACCTGGGACCGGACCGCAGCGACGCACGGATGCACGCCAAGACCGTAGGATCCTACGCAGTGCCGTAGGGGACCGCACCGCCACTTCCCAGCAAATTAGGGACACTGTTGCTCCTGGGGTATCGGCGAGGACCATTCGCAACCGTCTCCATGAAGCTGGGCTACGGTCCCGCACACCGTTAGGCCGTCTTCCGCTCACGCCCCAACATCGTGCAGCCCGCCTCCAGTGGTGTTGCGACAGGCGTGAATGGAGGGACGAATGGAGACGTGTCGTCTTCAGCGATGAGAGTCGCTTCTGCCTTGGTGCCAATGATGGTCGTATGCGTGTTTGGCGCCGTGCAGGTGAGCGCCGCAATCACGACTGCATACGACCGAGGCACACAGGGCCAACACCCGGCATCATGGTGTGGGGAGCGATCTCCTACACTGGCCGTACACCACTGGTGATCGTCGAGGGGACACTGAATAGTGCACGGTACATCCAAACCGTCATCGAACCCATCGTTCTACCATTCCTAGACCGGCAAGGGAACTTGCTGTTCCAACAGGACAATGCACGTCCGCATGTATCCCGTGACACCCAACGTGCTCTAGAAGGTGTAAGTCAACTACCCTGGCCAGCAAGATCTCCGGATCTGTCCCCCATTGAGCATGTTTGGGACTGGATGAAGCGTCGTCTCACGCGGTCTGCACGTCCAGCACGAACGCTGGTCCAACTGAGGCGCCAGGTGGAAATGGCATGGCAAGCCGTTCCACAGGACTACATCCAGCATCTCTACGATCGTATCCATGGGAGAATAGCAGCCTGCATTGCTGCGAAAGGTGGATATACACTGTACTAGTGCCGACATTGTGCATGCTCTGTTGCCTGTGTCTACGTGCCTGTGGTTCTGTCAGTGTGATCATGTGATGTATCTGACCCCAGGAATGTGTCAATAAAGTTTCCCCTTCCTGGGACAATGAATTCACGGTGTTCTTATTTCAATTTCCAGGAGTGTATCTGGCGAAGGTGTTATGTCGGTTATTTTGCTACAATATCAGCTTATCAAGATTTAAGTGGTTTGAACGTGGTGAAACAGTCGGCGCACGAGCTATGGGACACAGCATCTCCGAGATAGCGATGAAGTGGTGATTTTCCCAGACCACCATTTCATGGGTGTACCGTGAATACCAACAATCCGGTAAAACATCAAATCTCCGACATCACTGCGCTCGGAAAAAGATCCTGCAAGAACAGGACCAACGACGACCGAAGAGAATCGTTTAACGAGACAGAAGTGCAACACTTCCGCAAACTGCTGCAGATTTCAGTGCTGGACCATCAACAAGTATCAGCGTGCGAACCACTCAACGAAACATCATCGATATGGGCTTTCAGAGCCGAAGGCCCACTGGTGTACCCCTGATGACTGCACGACACGAAGCTTTACGCCTTGTCTGGGTCTGTCAACGCCGACATTGGACTGTTGATGACTAGAAACATGTTGCCTGGTCGAACGAGCCTCGTTTCAAATTGTATCGAGCGGATGGACGTGTACGGGTATGGAGACAACCTCAAGAATCCGTGTACTCTGCATGTCAGCAGGGGACTGTTCAAGCTGGTGGAGGCTCTGTAATGGTGTCGAGTGTCTACAGATGGAGTGATAGGGGAAACCTGATACGTCTAGATACGACTGTGACAGGTGACGCGTACGTAAGCATTTCTCTGATCATCTGCATCCATTCATGTCCATTGTGCGTTTCGACGGACTTGGGCAATTCCGGCGGGACAATACGACACCCCACACATCCAGAATTGCTACAGTCAGACATGAACATTAATCAGCCTACCTGGGATGCTTTCCAAAGTGCTGTTCAAAAGAGACCTCCACGCCGCCTTACCGATTTATGGAT
Source organism: Schistocerca cancellata (assembly GCF_023864275.1). Taxonomy (NCBI): domain Eukaryota; kingdom Metazoa; phylum Arthropoda; class Insecta; order Orthoptera; family Acrididae; genus Schistocerca; species Schistocerca cancellata. The sequence continues at coordinate 127,300,237 of NC_064637.1, read as the reverse complement.
AATCCTGTAGAATTCAAGGTGTCAGTTCCCTCCAGCTCTACTTCAGACGTTAGTCGAGTCCATGCCACGTCGTGTTGTGTCATTTCCTGCGTGCTTGCGGGGGCCCTGTTCGATATTAGGCAGGTCTACAGTTTCTTTGGCTCTTCAGTGTATATTCCCCATCACTGTTCAACAGTCTGCCAATACTGGGTGTAACTTGTCGATTCCGGGACTGTAGAAATCACGTGAATTTGTGGAGAAGAACTCGTCTAGCCATGTTCGGAGCCTATTTTCCTCTGGAGAGGTAGTTCCTTGAAGGTTGTTCGATAGAGAGCGGAAAAGGTGAAAATCTGAGGGCACAAGACCACATGAAGAAGGTGGGAGCGGAATGATTTCCCAACCTAACTTCTGTATGGAGTTTTTTTTATCAGGGTAGGAGAATGCGTGGTGGCGTTATTGTCGAGTAACATCACTTCACGCAGTCCCTCTGGTCGTTGCTCTTGGATAGCGTCAGCAAGACGTCGCAGTTGTTGACAATAAATTTCAGCAGTGATACAGCTCAGGGAAGCAATCCATAGTACGCCAAAGAGTTGGTGTTCCACCATGAACAAAACGTTATCTTTTGTGGAAGTACTCAGGTCTTTGCACGGGAAGTTGCTGTTCTGTTTGGACTCAACTATACCTTTTTCCCCATATGTTAGCATAAAAACACCATTTCTCGCCGCCAGTAACGATACTGGATAGCAATGGTCGGCGTTGTTCACGAGTCAGTTGATGACGAGCAAACAGAAATGCACATATGGCGAGCCGCTGATGTTTGTGATTTTGGCTTAGAACTTGCGGTACCCGTACACCAGAGTTTTGAATTCTCATTGCGTGAATGTGTCGCACGATGGTGGAATGACCCCAGTTCACCACATTTGCCACCTCTCGAATACAATGAGTGGATCATTGCGGATTAATACGTTTAAACGATCTTCGTCAAACCCCAAACGTCTTCCTGAGCAAGGAGTAATATGAAAACGATCTCCCTTAAAACGAGAAAACCATTTTTTTGCTTTGCTTTGTCCATCGGCGTTTTCCCCATAAAGGGCACAAATGCTTCTGGCTGCCTATGCTGCTGCCACCTCTCTATTGAACTCAAACGGAAGAACATGTCAGGAATGTTCCGATTTCTCCAATTGCCTCTGCATTTTCTCGCGTTCACAGCTCCACTTGCTACTACACTACTGGCCATTAAAATTGCTACACCACGGAGATGACGTGCTACAGACGCGAAAATTAACCGACAGCAAGAAGATGTTGTGATATGCTTTTCAGAGCGTTCACACAAGGTATCGCGACATTGCTGCTCGCGTTGGTCGAGATCCAATCACTGTTAGCAGAATATGGAATCGGTGGATTCAGGAGGGTAATACGGAACGCCGTGCTGGATCCCAACGCACTCGTATCACTAGCAGTCGAGATGACAGGCATCTTATCCGCATTGCTGTAACGGATCGTGCAACCACGTCTCGATCCCTGAGTCAACAGATGGGGACGTTTGCAAGACAACAACCATCTGCACGAACAGTTCGACGACGTTTGCAGCAGCATCGACTATCAGCTCGGAGAGCGTGGCTGCGGTTACTCTTGACGCTGCATTACAGACAGGAACGCCTGCGATGGTGTACTCAACGACGAACCTGGGTGCACGAATGGCAAAACGTCATTTTTTCGGATGAATCGAGGTTCTGTTTACTGCGATGGTCGCATCCATATTTGGAGACATCGCGGTGAACGCACATTGGAAGTGTGTGTTCGTCATCGCCATACTGGCGTATCACCACGCGTGATTGTATGGGGTGCCATTGGTTACCCATCTCGGCTCGGTCACCTCTTGTTCGCACTGACGGCAATTTGAACAGTAGACGTTACATTTTAGATGTGTTACAACCCGTGGCTCTATCCTTCATTCGATCCCTGCGAAACCCTACATTTCAGCAGGATAATGCACGACCGCATGTTGCAGGTCCTGTACGGGTCTTTCTGGATACTGAAAATGTTCGACTGCTGCCCTGGCCAGCACATTCTCCAGATCTCTCACCAACTGAAAACGTCTGGTCAATGGTGGCCGAGCAACTGGCTCGTCACAATACCCGTCAGTATTCTTGATGAACTGTGGTATCGTGTTGAAGCCGCATGGGCAGCTGTACCTGTACATGCCATCCAAGCTCTGTTAGACTCAATGCCCAGGCGAATCAAGGCTGTTACTACGGCCAGAGGTGGTTGTTCTGGGTACTGATTTCTCAGGATCTATGAACCCAAATTGCGTGAAAATGTAATCACATGTCAGTTCTAGTATAATATATTTGTCCAATGAATACCCATTATCATCTGCATTTCTTCTTGGTGTAGCAATTTTAATGGCCAGTAGTGTATATCTTCAAATGACAAAGTGACGATGTATAAACTCAAACAGTAACAGTGAACTACAAATAAAAAATGACAATCGGTTAACAAATCCGTTGCAACTGGAATACCAACATGCAAAACCAAAACGCTGCGAACTTATGCAGCAACCTAACATGTTTGGGCTTACCCTAAGGGAGTGTTATATGACGATCACTTTTCTCAATATTCGTAAATGGCGTAGCAGATAACGTCGGAAGATCTACGAGGCTCATCACAGGGGATGCTGTTGTATACAGGGAAGCCGCGACGCTTGTAGTGGAGTACAGGAATACGCTCAGAGGGTCAACACTTGGTACAGGGATTGTCAGGTGACCGTCAACATAAACAAATGTACCGAATTGATCTTAAATAGACACAAACAACAATTATTGCATGAATACACTATTGCAGAGCAAACACTGGAAGAAGTGACAGCTCTTAAGAGGAACATGCTCTACATGGAACCAAAAACTCGAAATTTCTTCCTTTTTTTGTCATTTCAGACGCTCCGCAGGTTTTTTGTGTAAAATGAACTCTCTTTCAGGAAAATCTGATAATTATTTTCGAGATATTGACATATTTACAATACGTTGCACGTCCACGCCGATTTCCTCGTTCCTGTTAGTTTTCAGGCATACGGCTTCGTGCTGTCTCCACGTGATGTAAGCATCTCTGATTTATATTTCAGTAGTTTCCCAGCCTGTAACCTAGGTGATATTTGAACGTCGTTTGTCGATACGAGGTGAAGATGTGTTTCTTTTGTTTATTTGGGAAAAAAAACTTGGAAAGGAACATCTCACTAATTCTGAAATAGACAAGCTGCAAACTTATTATGGGTTAGCCATAAGAAGGAACTTTAATGATTTAGAAAGTATGAGAAGAGCCGCAGGGGCCATTTTTTCCGTAAGTACACACAGAGAGATTCAAGGTGGAACGATTAAGACCCACAACACATCCGTTACCGTTGCTGCAACTTTCAGGAAACATTTCTCACACACAAATAAAGAAAAGATGTTATGTGGACATGTGTGCGGAAACGCTTAATTTCCATGTTAGAGCTCATTTTAGTTTCGTCAGTATGTACTGTACTTCCTCGATTCACCGCCAGTTGGTCCAATTGAAGTAAGGTAATGTTGACTTCGGTGCTTGTGTTGACATGCGACTCATTGCTCTACAGTACTAGCATCAAGCACATCAGTACGTAGCATCAACAGTATGTTGATGTATGGATTAGCACGGGGCAATAGCCGTGGTGCGGTACGTTTGTATCGATACAGATTTCCAGAACGAAGGTGTCCCGACAGGAAGACGTTCGAAGCAATTGATCGGCGTCTTAGGGAGCACGGAACATTCCAGCCTATGACTCGCGACTGGGGAAGACCTAGAACGACGAGGACACCTGCAATGGACGAGGCAATTCTTCGTGCAGTTGACGATAACACTAATGTCAGCGTCAGAGAAGTTGCTGCTGTACAAGGTAACGTTGACCACGTCACTGTATGGAGAGTGCTACGGGAGAACCAGTTGTTTCCGTACCATGTACAGCGTGTGCAGGCACTATCAGCAGCTGATTGGCCTCCACAGGTACACTTCTGCGAATGGTTCATCCAACAATGTGTCAATCCTCATTTCAGTGCAAATGTTCTCTTTACGGATGAGGCTTCGTTCCAACGTGATCAAATTGTAAATTTTCACAATCAACATGTGTGGGCTGACGAGAATCCGCACGCAATTGTGCAGTCACGTCATCAACACAGATTTTCTGTGAACGTTTGGGCAGGCATTGTTGGTGATGTCTTGAGCCCCATGTTCTTCCACCTACGCTCAATGGATCACGTTATCATGATTTCATACTGGATACTCTACCTGTGCTGCTAGAAAATGTGCCTTTACAAGTACGACACAACATGTGGTTCATGTACGATGGAGTTCCAGCCCATTTCAGTCGAAGTGTTCGTACGCTTCTCAACAACAGATTCGGTGGCCGATTGATTGGTAGAGGCGGACCAATTCCGTGGCCTCCACGCTCTCCTGACCTCAACCCTCTTGACTTTCATTTATGGGGGCATTTGAAAGCTCTTGTCTACGCAACCCCGGTACAAAATGTAGAGACTCTTCGTGCTCGTATTGTGGACGGCTGTGATACAATACGCCATTCTCCAGGGCTGCATCAGCGCATCAGGGATTCCATGCCACGGAGGGTGGATGCATGTATCCGTGCTAACGGAGGACATTTTGAACATTTCCTGCAACAAAGTGTTTGAAGTCACGCTGGTACGTTCTGTTGCTGTGTGTTTCCATTCCATGATTAATGTGATTTGAAGAGAAGTAATAAAATGAGCTCTAACATGGGAAGTAAGCGTTTCCGGGCACATGTCCACATAACATATTTTCTTTCTTTGTGTGTGAGGAATGTTTCCTGAAAGTTTGGCCGTACCTTTTTATAACACCCTGTATAAATGAGCATTTTATTCTGTCGAAAATTATGAGCATAAACACTCTTTTCCGCTAGCAGTGACGTGCGCAATAAAACCTGCATTTAGTAACCGTGCTAATGATGATATGCTCAATGAAAATTCGAATTCTAGAATTTGCGGTCGTCTACCACAGACGGTGTTTGTACACCATCAAACTTTAAAATTTGGTGTATTGGATACTGTTTTACGTTTTAATGACGGCATATCGGGAAAAATTGCAGTACTGGAGAGACTAGGAGTCTATTCAGGTGCAAACACAAGACTGGCGTTACGAAATATCGATTTTTCATGAATTCATAAAGCTGACATAACTGCACTCAATTGCACAAAAGAGGTGAACAGGCAAACAAGAATTACGAATATAAAAGAGAAGATGCCTACGATTCGCATGACGTTGAATAAGGATCAGGAAAATATTAATTATAAATAGTGTTGCAAGAATTTGTAAATAATACACAAACAAAACTATAAGAATTTAAACCAAGTTTTCTAAAAAGTATATTTTTCCCCTATACGTACCATTATTTAGAACTATATGTCACAGAAACTTGAAGTATTCTGCAGTTGTTCCAAGACAACAAACTAACAAACAGATGCACATTTCGCTTTGCAAGTGTTTTGCTTTTGGTCCAGGCTCAAAAAGAAGTTTCTGTTCTTTAATTGTAAGCCAATTTTTTAAACAAATGTCAACAGAACTCTACAAATTCAGTGTGCCTGAATCTGCACTATATTAAAGCAATGGTTGCTGGAAATTCCATTTCCAAGTTTCAGTGTTCTACCTTTCATAGTTTGTTCAGAAATGGTACTTGAATGCCTTGAAAATTTGCATTGCCGACATAGGGGAAATGGCGAGAATTCGCATAAAGAGATTCAAGATGGAACGACCACATAAATCTAAATACTGGTAAGGCAGTTGCCAGACTGCGATTTACGGGAAGACTCCTCAGTAAATGTGGTCCATCCACAAGAGAAGGTAGGTCTCAGCCGCAAGCGGTCCGAAGAACTGAGCATCTAAAACACGATCGGCAAGAAAATTCGTTTATGTAAAAAAAGTTAAGACAAATTGGATATTTTCAATTTGATATTCTCAAATTGCGCCCGCCCGTGCGGTACTTGAAACCCTACAGCCTCGTTCTCATAACCGGCCGATCTGGCAGACGCGTTTGTCTGTTATCTTACGGCTACTTCGGTGCCAATTGAGAAACTAGAGATTTATAGACGTATAATGAAACTAATTTATGAAAATACAAGGATATTCCATGTTATTTCTGTACGGTTATGATAAAGAACGTTTTTCACCATGGTTCTGATCACTACGAGTCGATAAAGTTGGAAATGTTCATGCGGATTGCAGTTACTGCCAATGTTTGCTATCTGACGGTATCGTATTTTTCTTATAACGGGTTTGATTTGATATCATATCCTTTGCTACAAATAAGAATCATATTTTAACATGAACGTCTCTACAACGCAATTTCACGAAATCTTTTTACTTCCGTGTGAAGTTGATCGGTACAAAAAGATAAGCTTAAATTCAATTCACTTTTTTCATTCACAACCCACGGGCTAACTTCCTGCGGGATTGAATCATCGTCAATTTCCATCAGAAGTCTGGATGCTGACTGTGGGGATATCGTATATTGTACAGGAGGAAGGTGGATCAGTCGAGGCCAGGTGTTAAAAAGATTTTGTAGCACAACTTATGAAATCAAATCGTTCATGATATCAGAAGCAAAATCTGTACCAGAAGTTGACGATGCCAGCAGGGAGGTAGATTTAGTATTTTTGGTAGATTCGACATTTCATTTAGATGACTTAAACAGGCTTTTTCAAGGTAGAAACCTCCTTATCAGTTCAAAGTTTCAAACAATAAACGCATTCTAAATAAAACTGAAATTATGGCAAGCACAAGTACAAACAGTTTCTTTCATTTCGTCGCGTTGGCCAAACCTAATCCTGAGGACGGGATGAAATACGCAGCCAAACTTTTCGATTTGATGCAAGAAGTTGAAAACTGATTTCAGGATATCGAAAAAAATAATCAAAATTTTTATGTTTTCGCGGGACAATTTACAAACAATATACGGGATCGTAGAAACACTGCCAGAAAATTTTCTCATAGAATGCGTAGAGATGTAGTCTGACAACCAACTAAAGCAAAAATTTGATCGACTGTCTCTCTTGGACTTTTGCAAATCATTCCCGCCCAGAGACAAATATCCCTCGCTGCACAGTCATGTGTTACATAATGTCATCTTTGTTTGGAGGCCCGTACGTATGTGAAAAGTTGTTTTCAAGAGCAAATCATGTAAGGAGTGAAAGTAGAACCTAAATCTGAGACGAACACCTTGAGCTCACCGTGAGAACTGCAACGACTTCGATCGAACCTGATATGAATACATTAGTTTCCCAAATTTAAAGTCAGATGTCACATCAATTCTATGATTTGTAGTTACTTACGTATAAAATTATTAATGAAATCTCATTTATAAAATGTCAAATTAATTCCATCTTGCTTTTTTAGGATACAGAATCATTAATTAATAAATTCTAAATTTCTTAAATGTGGTAATTGTGCACCTCATCATTTTTTTGGGTTCCTTGGCTCAGTCTGAAAAACCGGAACGCTTATAGGACCGCCATATTATCCGTCTGGCTGTCTGTCTGTCCGTTTGTTAAGAATCCTTTCTCTCAAGAATGGGCAGACGTATCAAAGCCAAATTTATGTCACATATTAACGTCTATGGTCTCTGGGCGGTGAAACACTTTTAAGTTCGTAAGACATTTCAGTCAAAAGATACTACCATTTATGTCACATATTTTGATAATCAAAAACTCACTCATCAAAATCTATAGACTGCTTCCAGTGGACTGAGAATAATCGAATTTGGCAAGAAGCAAGCTTTCATACTAGAAGTAAAGGGAAAGTTCCGAAAAGTGTTAACTTGATATTGTATAACACGATAAAAAAAATTTTTGTCATTTTTATCCGTGTATGTGTCTATTCGTCTGTTAAGGTCCTTTTTTTCTGGAACAGGTTGGAATATCAAATTGAAATATATATCACATTCTGAGGTCTATGATCGTCTGTCGGTGTAAAAATTTTTAACTTATAAGTAAATACAATAAAGAGATACGACCATTTATGTCACATATTTTGGTGTTGGCAAACTCACTCATGAAAACCTATAGTGCACTTCCAGGTGACCTAGAAACATGAAATTTCGCAAGAGGCAAGGTTTTACAGTACAAGAAAGTAAAAATCAGAAAAATCGTTGCTTTATTATTATATCACACGATGTGTTTTTTCATTTTTATATTCCTCTGTCTGCCCCTTTCGTCTGTTAAGAGCTTTTTTCCTCTAGAACAGTTTGGTGAATGAATTTCTACATCTACATCTACATCTACATCCATACTCCACAAGCCACCTGACGGTGTGTGGCGGAGGGTACCTTGAGTACCTCTATCGGTTCTCCCTTCTATTCCAGTGTTGTATTGTTTGTGGAAAGAAGGATTCTCGGTATGCCTCTGTGTGGGCTCTAATCTCTCTGATTTTATCCTCATGGTCTCTTCGCGAGATATACGTAGGAGGGAACAATATACTGCTTGACTCCTCAGTGAAGGTATGTTCTCGAAACTTCGACAAAAGCACGTACCGAGCTACTGAGCGTCTCTCCTGCAGAGTCTTCCGCTGGAGTTTACCTATCATCTCCGTAACGCTTACTAAATGATCCTGTAACGAAGTACGCTGCTCTCCGTTGGATCTTCTCTATCTCTTCTGTCAACCCTATCTGGTACGGATCCCACACTGCTGAGCAGTATTCAAGCAGTGGGCGAACAAGCGTACTGTAACCTACTTGCGGAAAGGCACTAGAATATACCAATGCAATAGCTTTTCTGAAATTTTTTATTAAAAAACCAACATAGTTATATATCTGAATGGTACAGGTGGCAGCATTGTTACCTAAATAATTTAATAGGATACCAATATAAAAAGTTTTGCACTGGAAATGGCAATAAACATAAGAGAGAGGCAATAAGATATGTGGCAGAAACCATATCATCTCTCAAATACGCACCTGCCTGCAACCAAACTTGAGGAAGGCCAAGTTGCTTGTAGTACTCTCCTTTACACTAGCAAGTACAGTACAATCTTGTTAGTACATTCCTCACTACCATGTTTTCCCGCATAGTATGTCAATTTTTGGAACTCCCAGTCCCAACTGCAGTAAACACATTGAAAGACTCGTTTGTACATTCTCCCTTCCTTCTTAGTGCATGCAAATGCTGCGGAATTGGTACTGGGGTAGCTGCTGCAACTTTTACTGCCAAGAGTGGCGGGAGTAGGAAATTTGCAGCTGTGGAGTGCAGAAATGGACAGAGAGACAGTGCTGGCAAATTTGCAAGTCACACAGATCATTTGCTACAGTAGAAATGATGTGTGGAAGTAGTTTGCACAGGTTAGCAGTCGCTCTGATGACTTCAAGACTTCTGTAGTGGCCAAATAGTAAACCGTATAGCGTAAGTGTGTGTCACATACTGAAGTCTATGGTTCTTTGGCGGTGTAAAAAATTTAAGCTCCTAAGTCAATGTGATGAAATTATTCGGCAATTTATGTCACACGTTTTGAAACTCGCAAACTCACTCATCAGAACCTATAGGATACTTCCCGCTTTGCTAGAACAGTGGTTCCCAAGCTGGGGGTAGTTATACCCTAAAGGGTTAAACGTGATTTTCTTAGGGGTAAAAACAAAAGGATTCGACTGCGTTTTGGTCAAAAAACTAAATCATTTTTCAAGTATCATTACTATTATGACTCATCTTCCTCACATAGTCCAACCATTACACACATACTTTGGATTTTGCGCCATTATTCTATGACATCAAAATGGAGACACATTCATCAAACATTAGCCGCCGGGTGCTTGAAAATCTCATCAGAGAATGGCATCGTAACTCCGAAATCCAAGAACATTCAAGAGGGAACTCAAGACTTACATATTAGGGACGGTATAGCCACCATTGTTGTGCCCCTCTCATCTTTTTCTTTCTCCTCTCCATCATAGCTTCGAATTTTACCATTCTATTTCTCTTCCTCTAACCTATCTACCTCTTCTATATCTCTTTCACCCCATTCTATCGTCTTATCTCTGCTTGATGAGAATAACTCACAAGCTGCGAGAATATAACGAGAAAATTCCCAACTAGCAATAGGACTGACATTCATAAAAGAAAAATATGTTTACTTTCATATACATAGTCATTATTATTATTATTATTATTATTATTATTATTATTATTATTATTGATTGTTATAATTATTTTTTGATTGTTATAATTATCATTGTACTACTTTTATAATCTCTATTTTTTCCTTTAACATTAATACTGTATAACATGTTATATGCCCTTAATGTTCTGTAGAAACTGAAATTTGTTCAATCTGAGTATGCCTGGTTAGGTGTAAGAGAGGGCCTGAAGGCCCTAATCTTGCCAGGTAAAATAAATGCATAAATAAAATAAATAAATAAATAAATAAAATAAAAAAATAAATGTGTAGAGAGCATGCCCCGACGCAGAGAAGCTCTTATTGCAGCAAAGAGTGGCATCACTAAGTATTGAAATTTACTGTATAAATTTTTTGTCAGTGCTAATATTACTTCTACAGGATGTAAAAAAAAAAAATAGTTTTGCCTGCATATTTTGTTGTTTTTATGATCCCAACAGAATATTCACACAAGTAAATAATAGATAAGAGACCTACAACCAACAATTTATCAGAAAAATACCATTAAACTAGAAAATGCAAAAGTCTGACTACTGCTCCTAATAATACGGCCGCCTACTGTAGGTAAACTTACGTTGACCACTGAAAAAATTACACTCTCAGTACGGAAACTGTGAAATAATGATAACTTACATAGTGTCGCGTCTGACTCGCTGGTAGTGCAATACAACGCCGGTATGAACACGCTAGAAAAATCGCGTTCCTTTATATTCTCCTGCCCTCCCGCTACACACTCTATCGCACATCTATACCCCGAATCCAGTGTCGATCACATGACTCCCTCCGACGTTTTCGGGCACTATCACACTATCTTCCATGAGTGACGGAAGTTCGTTTTATCCGAATACAGATAAACTACTGGGGACCTGACGCAAGAGAAGCCAGTTCACATTTCTTTTCATCCTCGAGCCGTGTAGTTCAAAATTAATGTGTCAATGGCAAAAGAAGCCGTTAGTTTATATTACTGGCCATTAAGATTGCTACACCGAGAAGAAATGCAGATGATAAACGGGTATTCATTGGACAAATATATTATACTAGAACTGACATGTGATAACATTTTCATGCAATTTGGGTGCATAGATCCTGAGAAATTAGTACCCAGAACATCCACCTCTGGCCGTAATAACGGCCTTGATACACCTGGGCAAAACAGAGGTTGGATGGCGTGTACAGGTACAGCTCCCCATGCAGCTTGAACACGATACCACAGTTCATCAAGAGTAGTGGCTGGTGTGTTGTGACGAGCCAGTTGCTCGGCCACCATTGACCAGACGTTTTGAATTGGTGAAAGATCTGGAGAATGTGCTGGCCAGGGCAGCAGTGGAATATTTTCTGTATCCAGAAAGGCCCGTACTGGACCTGCAACATGTGATCGTGCATTATCCTGCTGAAATGTAGGGTTTCCCAGGGATCGAATGATGGGTAGAGCCACGGGTCGTAACGCATCTGAAATGTAACGTCCACTGTTGAAAGTGCCGTCAGTGCCAATAAGAGGTGACCGAGACGTGTAACCAATGGCACCCCTTACCATCACGCCGGGTGATACTCCAGTATGGCGATGACGAATATACGCTTCCATGCGACCATCATGAGGCTGTAAACAGAACCTGGATTCATCCGAAAAAAATGACGTTTTGCCATTCGTGCATCCAAGTTCAAAAAAATGGTTCAAATGGCTCTGAGCACTATGGGACTCAACTGCTGTGGTCATAAGTCCCCTAGAACTTTGAACTACTTAAACCTAACTAACCTAAGAACATCACACACATCCATGCCCGAGGCAGGATTCGAACCTGCGACCGTAGCGGTCGTGCGGTTCCAGACTGTAGCGCCTTTAACCGCTCGGCCTCTCCGGCCGGCCATCCAAGTTCGTTATTGAGTACACCGTCGCAGGCGCCTGTCTGTGATGAAAATCAAGGGTAACCGCAGCCATGGTCTCCGAGCTGATAGTCCGTGCTGCTGCAAACGTCGTCGAACTGTTCGTGCAGATGGTTGTTGTCTTGCAAACGTCCCCATCTGTTGACTCAGGGATCGAGACGTGGCTGCACGATCCGTTACAGCCATGTGGATAAGATGCCTGTCATCTCGACTGCTAGTGATACGAGGCCGTTGGGATCCAGCACGGCGTTCCGTATTACCCTCCTGAAGCCACCCATTCCATATTCTGCTAACAGTGATTGGATCTCGACCAACGCTAGCAGCAATGTCGCTATACGATAAACCGCAATCGCGATAGGCTACAATCCGACCTTTATCAAAGTCGGAAACGTGATGGTACGCGTTTCTCCTCCCTGCGCGAGGCATCACAACAACGTTTCACCAGGCAACGCCGGTCAACTGCTGTTTGTGTATGAGAAATCGGTTGGAAACTTTCCTCATGTCAGCACGATGTAGGTGTCGCCACTGGCGCCAACCTTGTGTGAATGCTCTGAAAAGCTAATCATTTGCATATCACAGGCTCTTCTTCCTGTCGGTTAAATTTCGTGTGTGTAGCACGTCACCTTCGTGGTGTAGCAATTTTAATGGGCAGTAGTGTACTTCCGGATCGTAATAAACTCATGTTGCCGATCTTTCTAGTAGGTTCACCGTGGTGACAAAAGTCGTGGCATACCTCGCAATACCCTGAAGGACACCCTTTCGGCCGGCATAGTACAGCAGCTCGACGTGTCACGGACTCAACAAGTTGGAAGTCTCATCTAGAAGAATTGAACGATGCTGCCTTTATAGCCGTCCATAATTACGAAAGCGTTGTCGGAGCAGTATTTTGTGCACGACCTGACCTCTCGATTATGTCCTGTAAGTGTTCAATGGGATTCATGTCGGGCAATCTGGGCAAGCTTGCTCTGCTGCTTTGCAAATTTTAATAACGTCAGCAGAAGGCGTAACTAAACCTCCCACATTCTTTCTTCTGATTAGTCCAATGTCACTGTCCACTGCCCCACATAAGGAATTTGCCCATTCTACACAATGTGCTGACTTAGTCAATTTACGCACAATGAATCCTGCTATGTATGCAACAATATTCCGTACATAATTTGACAGCTGTTCAAATGAGACAGCAGGAATGCTGTATGAGTGATCATGAGAGACCGATGCAACATCTAGGCCTAACTTTCCTGAATTACAATTGATAACTGATGTAAACTGGTTAGATTGGGTCACATCCAGTCCAGAAGATACTCTGAGAATGGAACAATCTGCAGTATCCAAAGTAGATCCAAATTCTGACTCTCTTACCTGCTGATTGATAAGCAATCGTTCGTAGGCTGCTTTGAATTGAGCTGCTGTGGGATTTTTGTTATCACCACCATATCTTCTGACTGAGCTGCATTTTTCCATCGTTCTGTTTTGGAGTGGAACAGAGAGAGAAGATGCTAGTTCTGGTACAAGGTACCCTCCGCCACGCACCGTATGGTGGATTGCGGAGTATGTATGTAGATGTGGTCAAATCATTCGCTCCAACTTTCCAGAACATTCTTCACAACCAACTGCAGACAACAGTAGCCCAGTGACATGGCGCATTGTCATCCACAAAAATTCCATCGTTGTCTGGGAACATGAACTCGATAAAGGGCTGCAAATGGTCTCCAAGTAGCCGGACATAACCATTTCAGATCAATTATTGCTTCAGTTGAACCAGAGGATCCAGTCCATTACGTGTATACACAGCCCACACTGTTATGGAGCCTCCACCAGGTTTCACAGTGTCTTGCTGACAGCTTGGGTCCATGCCTTCGTGGTGTCTGTGCCAACCTCGAAGCCTATCATCAGCCCATACCGGGACTCACCTGACCAGACCTCGGTTTTCCAGTCGTCTAGCTTCCAACCGATATGGTCACGAGCCCAGGAGAGATGGCTAGGCGGAGCAGGTAGCGAAGGCACTAGCGTCGGTCGTCTGCTGCCATAGCCCATCCATTAACTACAAAGTTGGGTGCACTGTCCTAACGGATATGTTCGTCGTACGTGCGATGTAGACATCCGCGGTTATGCAGTGTTGCTTGTCTGTTAGCACTGACAACTCTACACAAACGCCGCTGTTCTCGTGTCGTGTCCTGACATCGCAGTTATGCAGTGTTGCTTGTCTGTTAGCACTAACAACTCTACACAAACGCCGCTGTTCTCGTGTCGTGTCCTGACATCGCAGTTATGCAGTGTTGCTTGTCTGTTAGCACTAACAACTCTACACAAACGCCGCTGTTCTCGTGTCGTGTCCTGACATCGCAGTTATGCAGTGTTGCTTGTCTGTTAGCACTGACAACTCTACACAAACGCCGCTGTTCTCGTGTCGTGTCCTGACATAGGTGGGACAGGGAGAAAAGGGGTTACTGGTCAGTCTGCGCTCCCGAGCGGTACGGAGCAGAAGGCAGAGGGACAATTCGCAGTGAATGCATTTGATTGATTTCTTCTATCTGAGCCAACACTGTCAAACGTCCCCTTAGAAAAATTTATGAATTACTGTGCTGGTAAACCCCTTCCGTTATTTGATTTTCAAACAGCTGAGCAAAACTGAACGTACTCAGACATTTCTCTCTTTACTTATTCTGATCATCACTAAACTGACACACAATATTTTTAGCGCAATCTGACTTATAATAATCCCTACAAAAGAATGGCCCTGACTAACAATAACCTATACCTTTCATGAATCACTTACCTCACAAAAATCTTCATTACTCGAACTACTGCAATACAGCGAGCGCCAATACTGCCAGCTAAATAAAAGATACTAACTACTGAAGTCACTAACTACTGGTAGGCACAGTTAGCAAATGAAAGATTTTGATAGAGAACAAACAATGTATTTACCTTAATAATGTTCAAAAGTCATAATATATATATCAGTTCATGACATCCAGTCTTACAAATTTACTGTCTCTGATGGACAGATCATCCGCTCTCAAAACTCCGCCATCTCTCTCCCCACATCCTCCACTGCTGGCGGCTCACCTCCAACTGTGCAACGCTACACGCTGTTAACACCAATTGCCCAACACTACAGTAACAAATTCCAACAATGCAAACCAGCCACAGACTGCACAAAGCACAGTCAGTGATTTTCATATAGAGCGCTACATGGCGTTACCAACATAAAAACCTAAACAGCATACTTACATAGCCTCCATGCTCCCCACAAAAAATTTTACAAATTGTTTTGGGCAGTGGCCAATACATATTTCAAATTTTTTTTATAATTACAATATCAAAGAAATCAAATGCAGACACTTATTGATACACTGTTCGTCAAAAGCAAAAATTGTTCTCCTAAAGACAGTCCTGATCATTCATCACAGTATAATTTCATTGCACAGATCATCCGCTCTCAAAACTCCGCCATCTCTCTCCCCACATCCACCACTACTGGCGGCTCACCTTCAACTGCGCAACTCTACGCGCTGTTAACAGCCAACTGCCCAACACTACAATAACAAATTCCAACAATGGAAACCGGCCACAGACTGCACACAGCACAGTCAGTGATTTTCGTATAGAGCGCTACATGGCGTTACCAACATAAAAACCTAAACAGCCTACTTACAACTTGGTACAGGCATTTACTAAAAATGCAGGTGGTGAGGTTTGGTAGGGAACTCGTTGTGGAGACTCTTGGACAAACAGCGTTTTGAAATAATTGTTTATTCCAGACAGGACTAGCTAATATACTGGAGGCTAGTTCTAGGGTCAGAAAAAGCATGAATAACACTGTTACAGCAGAAGCCAGTGCAGACGTCCCAGGAGTGGATGCTAACAACAGTAGCAAACACTAGCAGCATCTTAAGCCAACAACTTAGTTTGCAAAACAAAACGTACTGAATGTGACACTGTTCTCTGAGGCACTCCAAGTGAGAGAGCAGACTTACGGGGAGCTGGACCGAGACTGGAGCCGACGGACGCGGATTCGGCTCCCAGATCGTCTGATTGAGAACTCCGGCAAAATGCGGAATCTAGGGGTTATAAAGAGTCGCGTGGGGGCGCTGTTTTCCCCACTTAAAGCCACCCAGCCAATCCTGCAGGTCTCTTGCCTGTCAATTACGGTTTAGTTAGGTCCCCTCTACTACTCCTAAGACGGTGATGTTAATGCAGCAGCACTAACTAAGTCCACATTTGGTATCAACATTGTTCAGCTGAAAGCTAAACGTAACTGCTCTGCCAAATAAGGCTAGCAACATTGTTGTTATACGTCGGGGACCGATGACCTCCGATGTTATTCGCATAGAGCCATTTGAATCATTTTTTGTTATACGTCATTTAGCCCCGCTCCTCGGTCTCCCCGGAGTAGTGTCTGCTAGGTCAACAGTTTTTGGTGTTTTCGCTCTCTTTCTAACCCTTGTGAGCCTACTGACGTTGCTGTTCTCAGGGCTGGCTTTATACGCTAGGACGTACCTGTCGGTTACAAAGTTCTACAGTGACAACCTATCACAGCGTCTAGACGACATATGAAGTTACCTGTTAATTCCTCTAAGAGTACCTAGCGCCCTGGGACCGCGTCTGGGGGCGCCTGTATTTTCGCAGGGCTCTCCCCTTACGGTTTACTTCATGTAACAACATCTCTCCTAGTTTCGTCTGCCCTCAGCATCGTCTCTGCTTCCGCGCCTGTCCTCCTTTCTCACAGCTTCAAGATAACACTACAGTAGCAAGGAATAAGCAGAATGTGGTGTCACCGCCAGACACCACACTTGCTAGGTGGTAGCCTTTAAATCGGCCGCGGTCCGTTAGTATACGTCGGACCCGCGTGTCGCCACTGTCAGTGATTGCAGACCGAGCGCCGCCACACGGCAGGCCTAGAGAGACTTCCTAGCACTCGCCCCAGTTGTACAGCCGACTTAGCCAGAGATGGATCACTGACAAATACGCTCTCATTTGCCGAGACGATAGTTAGCATAGCCTTCAGCTACGTCATTTGCTACGACCTAGCAAGGCGCCATTACCAGTTACTATTGAGATTATGAATAATGTACCATCAAGAGCGATGTTCATCATTTATGGATTAAAGTTAAGTATTCCAGCAGCTACGTACGTTTTTTGCTAAAGTCTAATTTCCTTGTCCTGTTCCAGACTTCACGCCAGCCTGCGTGAGCTAAAACGCGTGCCTTTCGGCTTCCTCTAGTAGTACCGGGTTGGCTGTCTTGCCAACCCACAACACAGTATATTACACTCGGTCGTTAAACGAAAGAAGTCGGCCGCTGCGTTGTGCGTGGTGAGATGTAATGCCTGAAATTTGGAATTCTCGGCACGCTTTTGACGCTGTGGATCTCACAATATTGAATGTCATAACTATTTCCGAAATGGAACTCACATGCGTCTAGCTCCAACTACCATTTCGCGTTGAAAGTCTGTTTATTACCGCCACTGTGATGTACCTTCTGCATTTCTTACTTTTATCTTTTCGTTTTGTTTAAAGGTAAAGAGGAAAGGTGAAGCGGTAGTCCAGCGTAGAGCCTGCGCCTACCGCCATGTATGTTTGATTTTCAAATGTTGAAAAAACATAAGATGTTTTTCCTGTTCCTCGGTAAGAGGGAGAACTCGCTCTCTGCTAATGAACGAAGGTACACGCACGTTATTGTAGAGCGTAATCTGTGGTAGTCATTTTGGGTTGAGAGAATAAGTAAAAAAGTCTGTATTTTTGATGTGTGTACAAGAAATAATACATTCGTATTTCGTTAGTGAAAAATTGAGTTATTATTCCAAGTAGCACTGTGTAATATTTCTGGCTTATTCAGCCATCATATTAGGCTCCAGGAAGCTATTTCCAGGGCAGTGGAGATGCAAAAAGCATAGAGATGACGCAATGTGGGATGAGGTAGCTGTGACAGATGTTAGATTCGGTGCCATTCCCGTGAGAAAGACCGCCTGCATGATGCCTCTGCTCTGTGATTGGCTGCTGTGTTCGGCGGTAGGGCGCCAAAACGTTAAACTTTAGTTGCTATTATTAATTAAACCTGTCATCCAAATTACTTAATTTTTTTAAATAAACATCTCTCAACAGCCAGCTATCAATCAGTCATTCCGAAATTATTAAAATCAAAGTATTACTAAAACAAAAGACTGAGCATATTACTGCCGATGCACTTTGGTGGCGTTCGGGTCACGCTTGGCGCGCGAAATGTCTCGGGCAGTCCGGCTCTCCAGTTCTGACCGTTCCAGTAGACAGACATGTTGTCTGTTATAGCAGTATCTGTTTCATGCAATTTTATTTACTATAGTTCCGACCGTCGCTAGGACAGACATGTTGTCTGTAATAGTAGTATTTGATTCATGTAATTTTATTCTCCAGTTCTGACGGTTCCAGTAGACAGACATGTTGTCTGTGGCAGGATGTATTTCACGTTATTTTAGCCAGATACATAATGACTGTGGAAAGATATGTCCAATACGTTGTGATCAAGAATAGTTTCTCGTGTCTATATCAATAAAAACGCGAATGGCGTCCCAAATGAGTTATAGTTTATTCGTAGCAGCAGTTCCTTGCGAAGTTAATTTCAGCCTCAAGAAAAAGAATCCACGACCTGCTTGCTGTTTTCTGCGCTGGGGACATCACCACCATGAAGACAGCAGGTTAGTGAAGTGTACAAGAACTTATGTATTCCACACATGGCACTGGAAACAACTAGGCACCTCACGTGTACTGCATGCAGAGTACAAATGTGCTCAGTGACACGTCACCTGCATTAATGCAGGGAAGGTAAAGAAGGATGAAAGTATTAACACTATCTCACTTTTATTCCTTTTTTCTTGCCGTAACTGTAGTAAAGAAGAATGTAAGAAACCCACCTATGTACTTCGGAGCCAATACGAAGATCCGATTACAAAAGGAATGATGGACACGGTCATAATGTTGTTAGTGGTTACGGCGATTGGACGTAGTATTATTAATTGCTAAGCATAAATCTACAGCAAGAGAAAGACTATTTCGCCCATGCAGAACTAATATGAACTAATATTAACCAATTTACAGGCATAACCCAACTTAGTGTGCTTGTTCGAGCGCCGAAAAATTAATCTCATTATATCCATATATCTAAACATTTATTATGTATTTTTATTATATTATACCACGCGAAATTTAACAGACAGGAAGAAGACCTACAGCTGAATACAAATGACTGCTCCGCCAGTGCATTGCCCTTTTGTACCTTGTGTACGCGATACTACCGCAATCTGTATATGTGCACATCGGTATCCCATGTCTTTTGTCACCTCAGTGTGGAGCAATAATTGTAAGAGGCTGAGGGACCCATCACTCGGACTGTAGTTAGTTACAGACCGTGTGATGAGAAGTCCAGTGATTTACCTAACATGAGGAAGGGATCCTCTTTTGCTGTTCTTCCTTTCGTGTAGGGAGTTATTTTCCTGTTTATTCATCTCCACTGGGGGCTGGTTTTCTTTGTAACTACTAACGTGATTTTCTCGTGGTAACGATCAGACTTCGTCATTCTCCCCTATTTTCCATTCGGTTCCTTGTTGAGAGACTCGACTGCATAAGTTGTGTTAGGCTAATCATGTTTGTTTATGACCAATACTGAGATTTGCTGTAATAAACTGATATTTTAAATTGCTTTTTTTAATGACATACAACTCTAACTAAACAGTATATGAAAGACAAGCAGCTGCAAAGAATCCGTCATGGCCTCCGTAACGAGAACAAATAAGTTGGTAGAAACTGCATTTGGTTTTCGTACCGTTGTCACGGTTCTCGCGTTGTTATGCTACTGGTTTGGCAAACGAAACCTAAAGATCAAGGTGTTACATTTCAACATACGTTCCGACCATTGCACTTACGAAAGACTAGTTGAATATTGTTCCTTCTAGTAAAGGAAGCATAGTGTCGTTTTGCTAGAAGCGAAATAAAATTTCACTTGACGTGGTGAAAGGGGATGCTTCTCTATGCAAGGTTTTAATTATGCATTTATTCCTTGATTCCTTTTCATTACGTAAACTAATTTTTAATTGACAGTAGTTAGCGGAAAATTTGGAAAAAAGGTTTTTAAAGTACGTCATTAATGAAAATAACCAACGGTCGCCAGTTCCTCACCTAAACAAGAATAATTAAATTGAAACTGTACTTTATGCTCGTAAGCAATCTTACGTAAGAACAGTTATTGTCGTCATAGCGTAGGAACAGTACCTAAAGCACACTTTAAAGTGCTTCATACCACACACGTCACAGAAGTCAAATAATAATCTAATAGCAAATACATACAACATATTATATTAATTTTCGAAGATGAATTAAAGTAAGATTGTTTGCTGGCTGTGGACAGAAACTTTTTGTTACGTTACTCACCGTAATACTGACCGTCTGGTCAGCCCTCCTGAAATTTATGACGAAAAGTTGTCGTCAATGAAGTATAATCTTTCCCTCTTGCTTTGTTGAATAACGAGTCCCAGCAAAAACCTATTTTTACACAACCAGGCACCTCTTTTAGTAGCCTCCCGTTTCCACTTCGGAATCACGTCATCACCAGTCCACTTGCGCTGAAATCTCCCTGACGGATTTGCTAATCAGGTGACATCCAGAGAACCAGTCCACGTTCTGATTCAGTGAGCTCTCCTGACCAAACCACTCTGTTGTTACCGCATCTCTACTGACACCACTTTTTTTTTTTTTTTTTTTTTTTTTTTTTTTTACTGCTCCGAGGGGGAAGAGCGGGCGATTTTAGGGCTTCCTGTTTCCCCTTTTGAGCCACAGGATTTTACAACTTATTATTTTATACTTATTCTCTCTTTTTTGGAATACAGTGCATATTTCAGTCTGAGATTATAACAACTTTACAATGATTCTCTGGAGCTTGTTATAATTTTACAGTATAACCATTCTGACATGACCATATTACAGCTTACAGCTATCTCTACCCGGCGAACTTCGTTCCGCCTCTGAAAATCTTTATATGTTATAGCTGCTACCTAGTTAAACTTCTCGGTCTAATTACGTCGATTCAAAGAGGGATATTCGAGTCGTTGCTTTTGGTACGTTTTCTTCAATTACCTATCTATCGAATAGTGAAGGACTATCATCGGTAGACATCTGGCGTGGATAACTGATCAAGTGATAATTGATCAGTTATCGACCAGGGTTGAAAATTATTAAATTACTAAAATCGCTATTAAAAATAGGGGTTGGTGGCAGAAGGTTGAAAATTTAGGGTTGCGTGTATTTTGTAATGCCACATCATAAAGAAATAATAATAAAAAGTTATGTCCGAAAAATAAGAAAAAAGTTTTTGGGGTGGACCACCCTTATCACTTACGGGGTATTAAAAAGTAGTTTACGGTCGATTCTCAGACGTACCGAATATACATGTAAAATTTTATCAGAATCAATCGAGCCGTTGATCAATTGATAATTGATCAGTTATCGACCAGGGTTGAAAATTATTAAATTACTAAAATCGTTATTAAAAATAGGGGTTGGTGGTAGAAGGGTGAAAATTTAGGGTTGTTTTTAATGCCACATCATAAAAAATAAAAATTAAAAGTTCTGTCCAAAAAATAAGAATTTTTTTGGAGTGGTCCACCCTTATCACTTAGGGGTGTGAAAAATAAATTACGACCGATTCTCAGACCTACAGAATATACATGTAAAATTTCATCAGAATCCATCGAGCCGTTTCGGAGGAGTATGGCAACTAACACTGTGACACGAGAATTTTATACATAAGGAGGATAATGATGATTCTTTGGAACTTGTTATAATTTTCAATATAATCATTTTGACATTACCATATTACAATGATTTTTATGAACTTGTTATAATTTTACAGTATAATCAATTTGACACTACCATACTTTTGCAAATAATACAATTTTATTTTTAGTATATTAACAATAGTTCAGTGCTGATGGAGAGTGCTGTGCAGAGGGTTGGAAGAGGTAAGAAATTTCAGGGTATTGAGTTTGGGTAGAGGGTAGAGGGTGGAGGATGTGAGGTGTCTTAATTACTATATATATATGCGTGGCTTAATTACTATATACATGGTCAGAGCTGGTTCGGTAAGACCTTGGGGGTCCTTGGGGCTCCTTGAGAGGGTGATGATAATGTGAACGCGTGGTGTCGTGGTTGCGTGATGTGTGTGTGACTACGTGTGTGTGTGTGTGTGTGTGTGTGGTGTGAGTGTGTTTTAATCATGTGTACTCTCATCTGGGTGTGGCGGTGTGATAGTGTTTGGTGTGAGTAATTCCAAGATGAGTGCCAGGTTTGGGTACATTTTAGCAGTGTTCTGGATTACTGTGCAGGATGGGGTCATGTATCTGAACCTAAGATTTCGATGTGTTCTGTGGTTGGTCGAAATTAGGTACTCCACATCGGGCCTTTTGTTTAAAATGTGTTTACCACACCTTGCTCTCAGTTTGGCTAGCCTAGTCTGGACGAGTTCTGCTCTGCTTGTTTGGTACACCTCAGTAGTGTGGGTAATATACAGTAGTTTGGCAATACAAAATACTCCCCGGGTCTTTTTCTACTGGTGGGTCTGTCTCTAGTGACATCTGGTGGTAAATTCTGCATTACATAGTGGTGACCGGACACTTCGGGTCAGATAGTGTAGTCAGTACTGTTAGTGGCGTTAAGAAACAGCTGAAATTATAACCCTCCTACCTCTCCGGCTAATTAGGCTTTTCAGTATGACAGTGTACCTCAAGTCCCTAATTTGTGGGGAAAAGGCATCTACTCCGAAGAAAAGTGCAATACCAAGAGAAGTACTAGATGAAGTTAAAACTGAATCGCCACTGCTCAGTACTTTAGCAATGACGACTAGAAACAAAGTTCGGTTAACTTTAAATATTTTCATACGTAAACTAATTTTTAATCAACAGTAGTTAGTGGAAAATTTGGAAAAAAGGTATTTAAAGTATGTCATTAATGAAAATAACCAATGGACGCCAGTTCCTCACCGGAACAAGAATAGTTAAATTCAGACTGAACTTTATACTCTTAAGCTATCTTACGTAAGAATAGTTATTGGCGTCATAACGTAGTAACAGTACCTAACGCACACTTCCAAGTACTTCATACCACACATGACACAGTAATCGTATAATAATCCAATAGCAAACACATTCAACATATTATATTAATTTTCAAAGATCAATTAAAGTAAGATTGTTTACTGGCTGTAAACAGAAACTTTTTGTTACGTTACTCACCGTAATACTGACTGTCGTAATTGTAGCAAGCAGAAAGATTATTTGAATTACTCATTGGTAAGGACTGTCATTTACCTAACAATTACTCAGATATTTCTTTGTAATAAAAGTTATAAATTATGCCACAAGCTATAAATTAGAACTGTCCTTTGACAGTGAAATCGTGTCCAAGTTACATAAAGTTTTACTATCAATTTTTTTTATTATGAAAGTTACTCTATTTTTAGCACATGAATTAATACTGGCTTTTGCATAATCCTATTTCTGACATTACTCCTATTACAGCCAAAGATTTCATTAGTATGCAATTGTCCAAAAGTTGGAAAAATTGTTCTTCTTTTTTTTTTCTTCGCGGATGGATTACTTAGGACCACGCGTAATCAACATTTGTTGGCCTTCCTTTTCGCCCAGTATTCCTTCATAAGCAACGTATGGGTTGGCTTTCGTTGCGTAGACCACGTATGTCCGTTAGTTTTTCTCTCTTCTTCCTCAGAACCCTGGGTGTTCGTGATTTTTCTGATTTCATTTCTGTCATGTAGATTTGGAGACCCTAATTCTCTCAGGTCTTTTCCCGTCTGTTTGTACCAGTTCGGTCTTCTAGTTTTGTTCTTTAAAAATGTATGGATTTTGTGCGTTAACCTGTTTGAGTCCATTCTTTCTAAATGGGAATGTGGTGTCACAGCCAGACACCACACTTGCTAGGTGGTAGCCTTTAAATCTGCCGCGGTCCGTTAGTATACGTCGGACCCGCGTGTCGCCACTATCAGTGATTGCAGACCGAGCGCCGTCACACGGCAGGTCTAGAGAGACTTCCTAGCACTCGCCCCAGTTGTACAGCCGACTTTGCTAGCGATGGTTCACTGACAAATTACGCTCTCATTTGCCGAGACGATAATTAGCATAGCCTTCAGCTACGTCATTTGCTACGACCTAGCAAGGCGCCATTACCAGTTGCTATTGATGCTGTAAAACATGTACCGTCAAGAGCGACGATCACCATTTATGGATTAAAGTTAAGTATTCCACAAGCTACGTCAGTTTTTTCTACAGTCTAATTTCCTCGTCCTGTTCCAGACCTCACGCCAGCCTGCGTGAGCTAAAACGCGTGCCTTTCGGCTTCCTCTCATACCGGTGTTGGCTCTCCTGCCAACCCACAACAGGAAAAATTATGTTTTGAATAATAAATTAGTGTTCACTTCATTTTCTGATTATCTCGGTTCATACAATGGGATAGGATGGATACTACTTGGATGATGACTTAGGAAAATTATTTACGTGACAATATGCACGTAAACAATGTGATTTAAGCAATAAAAATCCAACTACGCTGGTCGGCCTATTACACTTCTAGTTACAAGAAGTCTAGATCTTACTTCACTTTATGATGCCGTTGGTTTGCCGAGTGGCTTCATTTAGCGGTAAAATAGGGCACAGGTAGATCTTCTTGCCATACCATAGCCAAAAACAAGGGCCCACAGTGCTCTTGATGTTATGTCAATTACTCTTGCTGCCTTTGTACTGTGTCCAATAAATGCCATAGCTTGCCCACATTAAACATCCGCCAAACCAACCATTTCAGTTTTCACTGCCCCGCACTTCGGAAACGGTCTTTTTATCTCTGCACTTTTGCATTGCCACACCGGCGAATACACGCAACCAACGACATCAATCGTCTCCTCGCGACTCCAAACCGCTACTCTTCTGGCGCGCTCGCACGCCCAGTGATAGTACATTTACAGTTTATTGCACTCTTTGAGCCGGCCGGAGTGGCCGAGCGGTTCTGGGCGCTTCAGTCTGGAACCGCGTGACCGCTACGGTCGCAGGTTCGAATCCTGCCTCGGGCATGGATGTGTGTGATGTCCTTAGGTTAGTTAGGTTTAAGTAGTTCTAAGTTCTAGGTGACTGATGACCTCAGTTGTTAAGTCCCATAGTGCTCAGAGCCATTTGAACCATTTTTTTTGCACTCTTTGACAATATCTTTTCCCTGACTAGGGCAGCGTATCTCCTTACAAAATGTTAACATTCCTTGCGCATTCTCTCTCTTAAATATCATTTACAACTTGACAACGTATTTACAAGAATAATATTCAGCACAACTAATACAAGAACATCGCAAAACACGTAGAAAATGTATGATCATCCACAGAGATGTGGTGTTATAAAATCACTGAAATTAAACTCGACTCCAGACCCCGCGAAATCCCTACGATATTCTATACAGAATTTCCAACTGAGTTAGCCCTGAGCATAACCATGATATACCGTAGAAATGGCGCACAAAAATCTATGCCTCGTTGTTGGGAGACAGAAAGGTGACACCCGTCTACTAGAAGAGTAGCACAAGTGATCCAGAAAACTACCAACCAATTTCACCGATGTTCATCACCTGTAGAATCTCAGAACATAATCTGAGTGAAATCTGCGTTTCGCAGGACAGAGGGGATCAGGTTGGGGAAAGGGGCCAAGGTCAGTTACTGTTAGCTGTACAAGAACACACACAACTTTATTCCTCAAACCAATGCACAATTACTCAAGAATAATTTAAGGCAACCTTAAGATATACATTTACAGAACACGGCTGAACGCCGTTTCAAGAATTCAAAATAATTGAAGAGAAACCTTACAGACAAGGATTTACATATTAAAGACACTGATTCTGAAACAAACGCTGCTGAAGGCCTAAATACAGAGCAACAAGAATTTTCAATGAAACACGGCTGAAGGCCTAATCTTAAAGTTGTTATGAAGTTCGGCTGAAGGCCATACACTAAACATAAAGCAGACAGTATTAATACACGGCTGAAGGCCTGGCACAGTTCTGCGACCAAATAATATGAGAATCACGAGCGACAAACAGTGGTGCTCAGAAGTGTTCCAAGGGTCGGCCTGGGGAGGAAACTTTAACCACAGTTTAGGTGAGACAGGCAGCCAAGCGTAACACTAAACAATCGGGTGACAACACGACCTAGGGACGGCTGAAGAACCAACCAACAGCCTAATCAATTCCCTCTGTCCTCCAGAATGAGATTTTCACTCTGCAGCAGAAACTTCCTGGCAGATTAAAACTCTGTGCCGGACCGAGACTCGAACTCGGGACCCAATTTCGAGTCTCGGTGCGGCACACAGTTTTAATCTGCCAGGAAGTTTCCCTCTGTCCTAACCGACCAACTGCCTACTCCAGTACGCAGACAGCATTTACAGGGTGTTTCAAAAATGACCGGTATATTTGAAACGACAATAAAAACTAAACGAGCAGTGGTAGAAATACACCGTTTGTTGCAATATGCTTGGGACAACAGTACATTTTCAGGCGGACAAACTTTCGAAATTACAGTAGTTACAATTTTCAACAACAGATGGCGCTGCACGTGATGTGAAAGATATAGAAGACAACGCAGTCTGTGGGTGCGCCATTCTGTACATCGTCTTTCTGCTGTAAGCGTGTGCTGTTCACAACGTGCAAGTGTGCTGTAGACAACATGGTTTATTCCTTAGAACAGAGGATTTTTCTGGTGTTGGAATTCCACCGCCTAGAACACAGTGTTGTTGCAACAAGACGAAGTTTTCAACGGAGGTTTAATGTAACCAGAGGAACGAAAAGCGATACAATAAAGGATCTGTTTGAAAAATTTCAACGGACTGGGAACGTGACGGATGAACGTGCCGGAAAGGTAGGGCGACCGCGTACGGCAACCACAGAGGGCAACGTGCAGCTAGTGCAGCAGGTGATCCGACAGCGGCCTCGGGTTTCCGTTCGCCGTGTTGCAGCTGCGGTCCAAATGACGCCAACGTCCACGTATCGTCTCATGCGCCAGAGTTTACACATCTATCCGTACAAAATTCAAACGCGGCAACCCCTCAGCGCCGCTACCATTGCTGCACGAGAGACATTCGCTAACGATATAGTGCACAGGATTGATGACGGCGATATGCATGTGGGCAGCATTTGGTTTACTGACGAAACTTATTTTTACCTGGACGGCTTCGTCAATAAACAGAACTGGCGCATATGGGGAACCGAAAAGCCCCATGTTGCAGTCCCATCGTCCCTGCACCCGCAAAAAGTACTGGTCTGGGCCGCCATTTCTTCCAAAGGAATCATTGGCCCATTTTTCAGATCCGAAACGATTACTGCATCACGCTATCTGGACATTTTTCGTGAATTTGTGGCGGTACAAACTGCCTTAGACGACACTGCGAAGACCTCGTGGTTTATGCAAGATGGTGCCCGGCCACATCGCACGGCCGACGTCTTTAATTTCCTGAATGAATATTTCGATGATCGTGTGATTGCTTTGGGCTATCCGAAACATACAGGAGGCGGCGTGGATTGGCCTCCCTATTCGCCAGACATCAACCCCTGTGACTTCTTTCTGTAGGGACACTTGAAAGACCAGGTGTACCGCCAGAATCCAGAAACAATTGAACAGCTGAAGCAGTACATCTCATCTGCATGTGAAGCCATTCCGCCAGACACGTTGTCAAAGGTTTCGGGTAATTTCATTCAGAGACTACGCCATATTATTGCTACGCATGGTGAATATGTGGAAAATATCGTACTATAGTTTCCCAGACCGCAGCGCCATCTGTTGTTGAAAATTGTAACTACTGTAATTTCGAAAGTTTGTCTGCCTGAAAATGTACTGTTGTCCCAAGCATATTGCAACAAACGGTGTATTTCTATCGCTGCTCGTTTAGTTTTTATTGCCGTTTCAAATATACCGGTCATTTTTGAAACACCCTGTATCTGCTCAGTGGGTATCACGGAGGCTACAAACGGTTCCACGTAAACACACCTGCACAAGAACTCGAACAATCGTAAAAGCAACCACTGTGGAACCACAAGGACGAATCAGTTCGACACACAGAGAGTTTCCAGAAGCGGTCGGCGACCAAATACACGTCATCCGATGAGACGACCGACCGAACGACGAACCAACAGTCGTTCCCACTCAAATTACGTGTGTCGGCAACGGTCGGACGAGTCTTGACTGTCCGAAGCTGACTGCAGCTCCAAGCCGACTCAACTCGATGTCCGTTCGGAATTCGGAGACGCGGCGACCCGGGCACACTGGCCCGGACCCAACCATGCAGAGGTAACTCCTGCCCACTGGCCACGACATCTCTGCACAACCCACCCACCTCCGGCAAGATGACCAACTGACGAGGTGCTGAAACGGTCGAAAGACCAAATACACGTCGCCCGACGAGACGACCAACCAACGGTCGTCCCGCTCCAATCTCCTGCCGTCGGACAGTTCATGTGTGTGGCCAGCGTTCGGCAAGTACTGGCTGTCTTCGCCTCTCTGACGCTCCGTCCCGACTACAGCTCCGTCCCCGACTTCACTGCTGCTGCGCCCCGACTGAGCTCCCAACTGAACTCCAGACACACGACGACCCAGAAATACTAGCGGTCTCTCCAGAGATAGTGCGGCGGTGTACTTATCGATAAGCGCTGCTGCTGCCACTCACGGGCAGGTAAGGCAGGAAGTTAGTGACGCCAGTAAATGGAATAAGAAAACGAGGCGGCAGTACGGTAAGAGAAGATGACAAACAATAAACGGAATGAACACGAACCGCGCACGGCTCCTGAGATTAAAAATAATGAGGTATCTCGAACAGAATGATCTCCCCCACGCCAGCCAGTATGGATTCCGGAAACATGATACCCAACTCGGGATTTTCTGACATGACACACTGAAAGACAATGGGTCAAGGCATTCAAGAAGACGCAGTATTTCTGAATTTCCGAAAAGCATATGACTCGGTACCACACTTACGCTTTATTACCGAAGGCACTGTCATGTAGGTATCAAGTGAAATTTGTGACTGGACTGATGGTCTCCTGATGGGAAGGAACAGCATGCTGTGTCGGATGGAGAGTCATCTGAAGATGTAGAAGAAATTTTTGACGTACCTAAGAGAAGTGTGTTGCGATCCTTGTTTCTCGTTTTGTGAGAGGACCGTTCAATAAATAATGCAACATATTTTTTTCTCGACCAGTTTCGGCTGAAAAAATGGGGAATTTATTGTGGAACATCGTGGAATATTCCCTCTTCAGCCCCTACAGTTTCATGAAGTTCCGATAGGTGGCGACGCTATACGTAGCCTTCAAAATGGCGTCTGTAACGGTGGTGCGACCCAAGCCGAGAGCTGTCATTGCGCTTCTTCTGGCGAGAAACAAGAGCATAGCGGATGTTCATAGGCGCTTGCAGCATGACTGGCGGGAACAGAAGCACGGCGAGTCGTTGGGCGACGCGTCTGTCATCATCCCAACAAGGTCGCGCGAACCTGCCCGATCTCCCGCCTGCCGACCGGCCACACACAGCTGGGACTCCTGCAGTGTTGGAACGTGTGGACACTCTCATTCGAGACGATCGATGGATCACAGTCAAACACCCCACTGCACAACTGGACGTCTCTGTTGGGTGGATGATGGGGAGGTTACTGATGCAGCACGATGTTGGCTCCGACGTCCACCAGTAGAGCGATACTGTGGGGGCATACAGGTCCTGCCAGTAGGGCGGCGTGAGGTCCTCTTCAATGGAGATTGTGCTGAAAAATAAGGTCTTGTAGCCAAAAGAGTTCCGAATAAAATGGTGTACTGGAATCCCTAACAAAGCCAGCCTGGCAAAGGATATTGAAAAGTCTTCATTTGAAGCCATATCGTGAACCGATTGTGCAGCGATTACGGGAGGATGACAGTCAGAAACGTTTTGAATAACATCACTGACGGTTTGTTAGACCCTTTGTAACGCCGGAAATGCATATCCTCCTATTTCCATCTATTGCACTGTAAATTTGTTCCTTATTTTGTTACCTGAAGATATAACATTTCTGTGTCTTTGTATATTGTAATTGTTTTACTATTTGTATATATATGCATTTATGTCGATGTATAATTGGTTTGTTTTGTGAATTTTATTTGTATTTTTACGCTGGGTCTTGCCTAGGGAAAACTGCTATCGAACGATTACATCGATAGGTCGTGAGAAGAATCAAAGTGTTTAGGATCTTTGGTGGTGTTAACTCTGCCGCGTGGAGCGCGGGCAGAGAGAGAGAGTCTGGCTGGAGTAGCGAGTGGAGCAGGTGTGTTGTGTGACGCTCCCGCGAGTTGCCGCGCTTTCGGGGTTTGGCAGCATGTAATTGCGCTCGACTTGCGATGATAGTTTCTGACACGGTGTCGCGGACGGGAAGCATTAGCTGGCGCACATCAAGAGCCCGTTTCGTCTGGTGACCGTGTCGAGTAGAAGGCGCGCCAACATCCAGCTTCTGCAACAGCGATGGCCGACAATAAGTGACTGTCGCCACCTCCTTGATCGACGGCTTCAAACCTTCAATCAACCAACAAGGAAGACTGGAAGCACGTAAAGTTTTAGAACTGTATGGCAGACCTCAGCTTTTCAAACTTTTAAAATTGTTGCATCACAAAATTACAGCAACTTAGCATGAACCTTTGTTGCTCATTGTCCCAATTGCATTGCCAAGCAGGATCCCTTCCTTTTCCGAAATGAACCCGAGTGTCGTTGAAATTCAAACGCCAGCATTAAAGTAATATACACTCCTGGAAATTGAAATAAGAACACCGTGAATTCATTGTCCCAGGAAGGGGAAACTTTATTGACACATTCCTGGGGTCAGATACATCACATGATCACACTGACAGAACCACAGGCACATAGACACAGGCAACAGAGCATGCACAATGTCGGCACTAGTACAGTGTATATCCACCTTTCGCAGCAATGCAGGCTGCTATTCTCCCATGGAGACGATCGTAGAGATGCTGGATGTAGTCCTGTGGAACGGCTTGCCATGCCATTTCCACCTGGCGCCTCAGTTGGACCAGCGTTCGTGCTGGACGTGCAGACCGCGTGAGACGACGCTTCATCCAGTCCCAAACATGCTCAATGGGGGACAGATCCGGAGATCTTGCTGGCCAGGGTAGTTGACTTACACCTTCTAGAGCACGTTGGGTGGCACGGGATACATGCGGACGTGCATTGTCCTGTTGGAACAGCAAGTTCCCTTGCCGGTCTAGGAATGGTAGAACGATGGGTTCGATGACGGTTTGGATGTACCGTGCACTATTCAGTGTCCCCTCGACGATCACCAGTGGTGTATGGCCAGTGTAGGAGATCGCTCCCCACACCATGATGCCGGGTGTTGGCCCTGTGTGCCTCGGTCGTATGCAGTCCTGATTGTGGCGCTCACCTGCACGGCGCCAAACACGCATACGACCATCATTGGCACCAAGGCAGAAGCGACTCTCATCGCTGAAGACGACACGTCTCCATTCGTCTCTCCATTCACGCCTGTCGCGACACCACTGGAGGCGGGCTGCACGATGTTGGGGCGTGAGCGGAAGACGGCCTAACGGTGTGCGGGACCGTAGCCCAGCTTCATGGAGACGGTTGCGAATGGTCCTCGCCGATACCCCAGGAGCAACAGTGTCCCTAATTTGCTGGGAAGTGGCGGTGCGGTCCCCTACGGCACTGCGTAGGATCCTACGGTCTTGGCGTGCATCCGTGCGTCGCTGCGGTCCGGTCCCAGGTCGACAGGCACGTGCACCTTCCGGCGACCACTGGCAACAACATCGATGTACTGTGGAGACCTCACGCCCCACGTGTCGAGCAATTCGGCGGTACGTCCACCCGGCCTCCCGCATGCCCACTATACGCCCTCGCTCAAAGTCCGTCAACTGCACATACGGTTCACGTCCACGCTGTCGCGGCATGCTACCAGTGTTAAAGACTGCGATGGAGCTCCGTATGCCACGGCAAACTGGCTGACACTGACGGCGGCGGTGCACAAATGCTGCGCAGCTAGCGCCATTCGACGACCAACACCGCGGTTCCTGGTCTGTCCGCTGTGCCGTGCGTGTGATCATTGCTTGTACAGCCCTCTCGCAGTGTCCGGAGCAAGTATGGTGGGTCTGACACACCGGTGTCAATGTGTTCTTTTTTCCATTTCCAGGAGTGTAATTCAATTTCGCTGCTTTAATTTCAAAGTTCAGTTAAAGTATTCATAGCTGGCTACAATATTTAGATTACACAAGCACGAATTAAGAGTGCGAGTTTTGTTACCGTATTTTAGCTTACCCTTGACTGCAGCTCAGCTTGGTACGTACTAAATTTTACTATTGTTAATTGTGCAGAATCATTTAATTCAAGTTCAAAGTTAAATCTCTTAGTTCTAAATTGAGTAGATTCAAGTAGCTTTTGAAATGATTGTTGAGGTAGTCCAAGACTAATCGTATTTTACTGAATTTCGATGTGCTTCAGAAAGAAAGCTCACTATTAACTTCAGTCACTAAATTAACTTTCGATTTTCCGGTTTTATTAATTCTTTTGCTAAATTAAGTCAGGGTGTAGCGAAATTTATTACTTCTGACAAACTTTCAGTTTTCACACTACACGTGTCAACCTTCAGTTGCCACGCTTCTAGTGCTAATTATATGTGTAATAACCTTTCTTTTTCAGTGACTATAGTAATTGACCTTAGGACTGGCGACCGTAATTTCCCCCAAATCTCAAATATCTAATTAGCGCCAATTAATTGTTAACGTGACGACCGCACATTTACTTTCTTTATTAACTTTACCCCTCTTCAAAATTAATTTCCACCAGTTTCATTTGCATTTTTCCTTTCATTTAGATGTAACCCTTTCCTCCCTCTTTACCGACAAATCAACTTCGGTGACGATTGCTTTTCCCAAAATTCCATTAGGTACACGCGGTTTAATTTTTCACTGTCATTAAGGTCGATAAGTGAGGGGGAGGTTACACATTTCCATTACACCGTGAGTGATAAAGCATGGATTTATCGTCCCTGTTGTGAATTCACCGAACAGGAGGTACTGGGCAACAGAGAACTCTAACATTGTATGTCAGCAATCACTACTATGATGAAAAACTTGGCGTTTGGTGCGATGTAACAGGAACGAGCATCATTGTATCGATATTTTTTGACACTATCCTCAACACAGTGACATGTATGGAAATTTCTGATACATTTTGCACTCAACTCACTGAATCTGAAAGACAATACTGCTTCTTCCAGCAGGATGGCCAACATTCCACACGTCTAAGATATACCTGGAATGAGTCCACGATATCTTCACTGAGGAAAGAATTGACAGCAAACATTTATGGCCACCACGATCTAACAACTTGAGATTTTTTCCTGTGGGGACACTTGAAGAGCAAGGTCTTTGAAACAATTCCGGACACACAGCACGGACTAAAAGACAACATCAGCCGTGAACTTTGCCATCGATATCCGAAATTTATCACGGTGTATCTGAATATACTTAGAAGTACACAGCTTTGTGTACCTATGTTTCAGGGGGTTAGTTTCAACATCTTTCATAAATGTATCTTTCATTGTCTTTTTCCACCGTAAATAAATGGTAGCTCCATTTCAGCTCTTCGTTCCTGTAATTTCACTGCATTTCCTTTATACTTACATGGTCTACCTTTATCTGCCTCAGCCATTATTCACTACCAGCCGACAAACACGACATTGCCCAGGTATTCATTGTAACAATTTTCTATTAGAACAAAGAAAAAAGAACTGTGTTTGTAATGTAATGCCGAAAAAATTTCATTTCTTGTATTTGTGAAAACACCTTGGAAGAGACTGAAACAGTCGTACAAAGAAATATGCAGAATGTGCAGAGGTATGGGTACAGTGTCCCAGACAGTTTCTGTATGTAGCTGCTTCAAAAATTGGTTCAAGTGGCTCTGAGCACTATGTGACTTAACATCTGAGGTCATCGGTACCCTAGAACTTAGAACTACTTAAACCCAACTAACCTAAGGACATCACACACATCCATGCCCGAGGCAGGATTCGAACTTTTGACCGTATGGGTCGAGCGGTTCCAGACTGTAGCGCCTAGAACCGCTCGGCCAGACGAGCCGGCACATCTCCTTCACCTCTCTACAACACAGTTTAGTAACCGTATCTATGCTAATGCCTCTTCATAGTTTCATAGACAGCTAAAGCTGTGAAAAGCGCTGCCAGAGGTCAGGGATTTCCTTAACAGTCCAAGCAGTACGGAGAAGTGACTGCAAAAATTGCTGTCTCAAAACAAAAATATGAGCGTGCAGGAAATTAAATTTTAAATAAAGCATCTTTTTTGTGGAAATCGATCCAGGATGCGGAACATGGCCAACAAAATACACAGAGTTGCAAAACACGGCTTTTCCTAAAACGATTAAAAACTATAGCGCTGTTCGAAAAATGTTAAATGGGAAAATTTTAGTCCTTGCAAAGATCTGTCGACTGCAGCTCTTAAGAACGACGCCGAAAATCGGACAAGTCTGACTAAACTCTACACTGAAGGGACAAAGAAACTGATACAGCTACCTAATATCGTGTAGGGCCCCGGCAGAAGTGCCGCAACACGACGTCGCATGGACTCCACTAATGTCTGAAGTACTGCTGGAGGAAACTCACACCGTGAATCCTGCAGGGCTGTCCATAAATCCGCAAGAGTGCGAGGGGGTGGAGATCTCATCTGAACAGCACGTTGCAAGGCATCCCAGATACGCTCAATACTCTTCATGTCTGCGGAGTTCCGTAGCCAGCGGAAGTGTCTAAACTCTACAGTGTCCCTGGAGCCATACTGTAGCAATTCCGGACGTGTGCGGTGTCGCATTGTCCTGCTGGAATTACCAAACTCCGTCGGAATGCACAATGGACATGAATGGTTGCTGGTAATCAGACAGGTTGCTAACGTACGTGTCACCTGTAAGAGTCGTACCTAGATATATCAGGAGTCTCATATCACTCCAACTGCACACGCCCCACACCATTACACACCCTCCACCAACTTGAACAGTCCCCTGTTGACGTGCTGGATCCATGGATTCATGAGGTCGTCTCCATTCCCATACGCGTCCATCCGCTAGATGCAATTTGAAACGAAACTGGTTCGACCAGGCAACATGTTTCTAGTCATCGACAGTCCAATGTCGGTGTTAACAGACCCAGGCGAGACGTAAAGCTTTGTGTCGTGCAGTCCTCAAGGGTACACGTGTGGGCCTTCGGCTCCGAAGGCCCACATCGATAATGTTTCGTTGAATGGTTCGCATTCTGACACTTGTTGGTGGCCCAGTATTGAAATCCGCTCTAATTTGAGGAACGGTCGCACTTCTGTCACGCTGAACGATTCTCTTCAGTCGTCGTTGGTCCTGTTCTTGCAGAGCAGATCACTGGCCTAGAGGAGTAAAGAGAGGTGTTGTGGGAAGGCCACGTATACGTCATGCGGTGACAATTACAGGCGAAAAACGCACACATTGACAGACTTCTCTCTCACTCTTCGGAACATATGGAGGTTTACTAAGGAGGAGTACAAATTAGAGCCAATGAGAAAGCATCACGTCATGTCAGAGACCAACAGGGGCCAAGGGGAATCCTGAATGAAACGGGAGACCACGGCACACCTCGAGGTAGTAGCTGGGTCTGAGGGGTAGTAGAGAGGTAGAGAATCAGAGAGTCTGGGTGTGGCATCCACCACTATTAAATCTCCGCACAGAGCAGCGGCGCGTTCGATGGCGCACGGCCTTCGACCATAGATACTAGTAGACTGGCCTCGCTGTGCAGAAGCTATAGGGCTGGTGTGGCTCCAACACAAACCACGTGACTGCTGGCAAAATGGGGCGGGATTTCAAATCAGCGGTCTGCCATTCTATGTTTGTATCGTATTTTACCCACATTTCTCAATTGACTGCCAAACGCTTCCAACAAAAATTACTTTTTTATTTGCGAAAAATTATGTCAGAACTACATTTGACGTGGATTTGTTCACAGTACCATTTATAAAATCTAACAAATACATCGAACGCCCCTCTCGTGGGCAGCGGGGCGAAATTACTATAAACTATCAATTAAAGTAAAATGTTGTTAAAATTCTTTTAAACAGTAAGAGTGGGCTCGTGCCAAAACTTTAAACATTGGATTCGCAGCGTTTTGAGCTCTAGTCACTTATAAAAGAAAATGGGATATGGGAATTATGTCAACTATAGGTGCCAAAATTGTCGACTTTAGGAGCAGGTCCATTTTAGAGTATCAATTTTAGGTGCACTTCAAAGGTTCAGTTCCCACTACTTTTACAAAAGTTTAAACTATCAGTTTTTAAAAAATGATATTTTAGATGAAAGGTGAGACTTTGAAGTTTCAGAAAATAATTTTCGAGCCCACATTTGTTTAATAGTATTAGAAGACAGAAAAAAAAATTCTCTTCATATGTCGACTAAAGGTGCTCTTGAAAAAAAAAAAAAATGAAGTCCCACGCTTCTTTACAGAGCGTAAGGGAACGATGCGGGAGACCCGCACCGCCTTACTAGGCAAGGTCCTAATGGAGGTGGTTTGCCGTTGCCTTCCTCCGACCGTAATGGGGATGAATGATGATGATGAAAACGACACAACAACACCCAGTCATCTCGAGGCAGGAAAAATCCATGACCCCGCCGGGAATCGAACCCGTGACCCCGCGCTCGGGAAGCGAGAACGCTACCGCGAGACCACGAGGGCGGACATAGGTGCTCGTACCTTATAATAATCTCACTTGATATACAAAAAGGCGTATATGTGCAGAGGGCTTAAAGTTTTTCCGTTTCAGGGCCTGTGTCCAAAGCTGCCTTCGGTTTTCATCTTTAGGGAACCTATGAGTGGAAACGAGAAACAGTTATACTTACTTCTGTAACCGAATTATCACAGATACTTTCCAAAATGTAATATGAGTCTGACTTTAAAGGCATCACTTTCAACACTTTAATTTACGTGATACTCGATTTCAAGTGTAAAAAAACATACACTCCTGGAAATTGAAATAAGAACACCGTGAATTCATTGTCCCAGGAAGAGGAAACTTTATTGACACATTCCTGGGGTCAGATACATCACATGATCACACTGACAGAACCACAGGCACATGGACACAGGCAACAGAGCATGCACAATGTCGGCACTAGTACAGTGTATATCCACCTTTCGCAGCAATGCAGGCTGCTATTCTCCCATGGAGACGATCGTAGAGATGCTGGATGTAGTCCTGTGGAACGGCTTGCCATGCCATTTCCACCTGGCGCCTCAGTTGGACCAGCGTTCGTGCTGGACGTGCAGACCGCGTGAGACGACGCTTCATCCAGTCCCAAACATGCTCAATGGGGGACAGATCCGGAGATCTTGCTGGCCAGGGTAGTTGACTTACACCTTCTAGAGCACGTTGGGTGGCACGGGATACATGCGGACGTGCATTCTCCTGTTGGAACAGCAAGTTCCCTTGCCGGTCTAGGAATGGTAGAACGATGGGTTCGATGACGGTTTGGCTGTACCGTGCACTATTCAGTGTCCCCTCGACGATCACCAGTGGTGTACGGCCAGTGTAGGAGATCGCTCCCCACACCATGATGCCGGGTGTTGGCCCTGTGTGCCTCGGTCGTATGCAGTCCTGATTGTGGCGCTCACCTGCACGGCGCCAAACACGCATACGACCATCATTGGCACCAAGGCAGAAGCGACTCTCATCGCTGAAGACGACACGTCTCCATTCGTCTCTCCATTCACGCCTGTCGCGACACCACTGGAGGCGGACTGCACGATGTTGGGGCGTGAGCGGAAGACGGCCTAACGGTGTGCGGGACCGTAGCCCAACTTCATGGAGACGGTTGCGAATGGTCCTCGCCGATACCCCAGGAGCAACAGTGTCCCTAATTTGCTGGGAAGTGGCGGTGCGGTCCCCTACGGCACTGCGTAGGATCCTACGGTCTTGGCGTGCATCCGTGCGTCGCTACGGTCCGGTCCCAGGTCGACGGGCACGTGCACCTTCCGCCGACCACTGGCGACAACATCGATGTACTGTGGAGACCTCACGCCCCACGTGTTGAGCAATTCGGCGGTACGTCCACCCGGCCTCCCGCATGCCCACTTTACGCCCTCGCTCAAAGTCCGTCAACTGCACATACGGTTCACGTCCACGCTGTCGCGGCATGCTACCAGTGTTAAAGACTGCGATGGAGCTCCGTATGCCACGGCAAACTGGCTGACACTGACGGCGGCGGTGCACAAATGCTGCGCAGCTAGCGCCATTCGACGGCCAACACCGCGGTTCCTGGTGTGTCCGCTGTGCCGTGCGTGTGATCATTGCTTGTACAGCCCTCTCGCAGTGTCCGGAGCAAGTATGGTGGGTCTGACACACCGGTGTGAATGTGTTCTTTTTTCCATTTCCAGGAGTGTATAAAAGTCACTTCAGCAGATTTCAATAAACGCATCTCCACTATCATAGAAACACTTACAAGTGAAATGTAATGTCATTTCCGCGGACAAAAGGCTGAGTACAGCCATAAGCGCAACACTAAACAACCATGTTTGGCAACATTCACGTGACTTTAGCCCAGAGATGTTGGAGCCACGAAAATGACGTCAGGGCCAGCCTATTGTATTTATGGTCGAAGCACACGGCCGAGAAACGCATCTTTGGACGCATTTCTCCGTGCGCTGGCCGCTGCTAACATCGCAGGGCGCCTTCACGCGCGCGCGCGTTTCAAAACGCAGCGATTGGCCACCCATAACAGCGATCGGCAGCACAGAATACACAGCGACCCCAGCCTAAGAATTATATACGGACCCTTATTTAACGCCACTACTGACGTCTAGCAGCCAGTTATCGTGCTGTTTCTACTCCACGCTGCGATGGACCTGCTGTTCGATGTTGATTGGGCTCCGCTCTGGACTTAGAATCCGAATGCTATACTGGAACTTGGACTTCAACATGCACTAAGCTTAGTTGTTGTTGTTGTTATGGTCTTCAGTCCTGAGACTGGTTTGATGCAGCTCTCCATGCTACTCTATCCTGTGCAAGCTTCTTCATCTCGCAGTACGTACTGCAGCCTACATCCTTCTGAATCTGCTTAGTGGATTCATCTCTTGGTCTCCCTCTACGATTTTTACCCTCCACGCTACCCTCCAATACTAAATTGGTGATCCCTTGGTGCCTCAGAACATGTCCTACCAACCGATCCCTTCTTCTAGTCAAGTTGTGCCACAAACTCCTCTTCTGCCCAATCCTATTCAATACCTCCTCATTAGTTATGTGATCTACCCATCTAATCTTCAGCATTCTTCTGTAGCACCACATTTCGAAAGCTTCTATTCTCTTCTTGTCCAAACTACTTATCGTCGAAGTTTCACTTCCATACATGGCTACACTCCATACAAATACTTTCAGAAACGACTTCCTGACACTTAAATCTATACTCGATGTCAACAAATTCCTCTTCTTCAGAAACGCTTTCCTTGCCATTCCCAGTCTCCGTTTTATATCCTCTCTACTACGACCATCATCACTTATTTTGTTCCCCAAATAGCAAAACACCTTTACTACTTTAAAAACGCCATCAATTTATTCACTGAAGCGCCAAAAAAACTGGTATAGGCATCCATATTCAAATACAGAGATATGCAAACAGACAGAATACGGCGCTGCGGTCGGCAGCGTTTATATAAGACTTACTGCTGCTACAATGGCAGCTTATCAAGATTTAAGTGAGTTTGAACGTGGTATTATAGTTGGCGCACGAGCGATGGGACGCTGCATCTCCGAGGTAGCGATGAAATAGGGATTTTCCCGCAGGACCATTTCACGAGTATACTGTGAATGTTAGGAATCAACTAAAACATCAGATCTCCGACATCTCTGCGGCCGGAAAAAGATCATACAACGACGATTGAAGAGGATCGTCCAACGCAAATTGCAACAAAAAGATGTTCAAATGTGTGTGAAATCTTATGGGACTTAACTGCTAAGGTCATCAGTTCAAATGGTTCAAATGGCTCTGAGCACTATGCGACTTAACTTCTGAGGTCATCAGTCGCGTAGAACTTAGAACTAATTAAACCTAACTAACCTAAGGACATCACACACATCCATGCCCGAAGCAGGATTCGAACCTGCGACCGTAGTGGTCGCTCGGTTCCAGACTGCAGCGTCCAGAACCGCACGGCCACTTCGGCCGGCTAAAGGTCATCAGTCCCTAAGCTACACACTACTTAACCTAAATTATCCTAAGGACAAACACGCACACACCCATGCCCGAGGGAATACTCCATGACTCCATGACTGCAGCGCCTGAGACCGCTCGGCTAATCCCACGTGGCGCAAATTGCAACAGATTTGACTTCTGGGCCATTAATACATGTCAGCGTCCGAACCATTCAACGAAACATCATCGATATCAGCTTTCGGAGCCGAAGGCCCACTCGTGCACCCTTCCTGAAAGCACGATAGAAAGCTTTGTGCCTAGCCTGGGCCCGTCAACACTGACATTGGACTGTCGATGACTGGAAACATGTTGCCTGGTCGGACGAGTCTCGTTTCAATTTGTATCGAGCGGATGGACGTGTATGGGTATGGAAACAACCTCATGAATCCATGGATCCAGCATGTCAACAGAGGACTGTTCAAGTTGGTGGAAGGTGTGTAATGATTTGGGGCGTGTGCAGTTGGAGTGAGATGGGACCCCTGATACGTCTATATATGACCTTGATAGGTGACGCGTACGTAAGCATCCTGTCTGATCAGTCGCATCCATTCATGTGCATTGTGCATTCCGACGAACGTGGGCAATTCCATCAGGACAATACGCCACGGCACACGTCCAGAATTGCTACATATTTGCTCCAGGAACACTCTTCTGCGTTTAAAGACATCCGCTGGCCACAGAACTCCGCAGACATGAAGAGTATTGAGCATATCTGGGATGCTTTGCAATGTGCTGTTCAGAAGAGATCTCCACCCCCTCGCACTCTCACGGATTTATGGACAGCCCTGCAGGATTCACGGTGTCAGATCCCTCCAGCAGTACTTCAGACATTAGTCGAGTCCATGCGACGTCGTGTTGCGGCACTTCTGCCGCGGCCCTACGCGATATTAGGTAGCTGTACACAGAGATACATTGAGGTGACGATAGTCATTGGAGAGTGATGCAGACATAGACAGATGGCGGTAGTATCGCGTACACACGGAATAAAAAGGCAGTGCACTGACGGAGGTATCATTTGTACTCAGAGGGTTCATGAGAAAAGGTTTCCGACGGGAATTAACAGGCTTTGAGCGCGGAATGGTCGTTGGAGCTAGATCCATGGGAAACTCCATTTCAGAAGTGGCCAACGGTCTTCATTTAACGACTGAGAGCAGCTGTATTTGCATAGAGTTGTCAGTGCTAACATACAAGCAATACTGCGTGACATAACCGCAGATACTAACGTGGAACGTACGACGAACGTATTCATTAGAACAGTGGGCCGTGATTTGGTATTGATTGGCTGTGGCAGCCGGCGGCTAACAGCACGACATCATTTGTAGCGCCTCTCTTGGGCTCTTGACCATGTCGGTTGGACCCAAGACGACTCGAAAACTGCGGCCTGGTCACATGAGCCCCGATTTTAATTAGTAAGAGCTGATGGTAGGGTCTGAGTGTGACGCAGTTGGACTGGTTCCTGCTTGTGTTCGGCTACTTGCAGACTATTTTCTGCCATTCGTGGACTTCACTTTCCGTACCAACGATGGAATTTTTATGGATGACGATGCGCCATGTCACGACGCCACAATTGTTCACAATTGGTTTGAAGAACCTGCTGGACAATTCGGGCGAATGATTTGGCCATCCAGATCGCCCTACATGAATCCCATCGAACATCTGTGGGACAAATCGAGAGGTAAGTTTGTGCACAAAATCCTGCACTTTCAACAGCTTCGAAAATATGGCACTCTCCTCGCTGCTTGCTGTGGACTACGCGTTGACTGGAACGTAGCCAGGAGTAGAGCTGACCTCGTGTCTGTGTGTCGGTCTATTTCGACGCAGGCAGAGAACTTCCTAGGGCGTGTCTTGGTACTTCTGTCTCACTGGTGGGGCCAGCGATGCTCCGATAGCGAGGAGGATCTCTGTGGTGTCGATAGCAGCCGTCAGCGCTGCACCCATCGACTACACCACACCGTCAAAACACCGTCTCTGCACAAAGTTTTGATCTCTTTGTGGGTATGAAGCCTAATCATAAAGAGTGGCAGAAGAGAAGCCATTTTAAGGAAATACACTAGGAATCCCAGAATGAGATTTTCACTCTGCCGTGGAGTGTGCGCTGATATGAAACTTCCTGGCAGATTAAAACTCTGTGCCGGAGCGAGACTCGAACTCGGGACCTTTGCCTTTCGTGGTCAAGTGCTCTACCAACTGAGCTACTCAAGTACGACTCACGCCCCGTCGTCACAGCTTTACTTCTGCCAGTACCTCGTCTCCTACCTTCCAAACTTTACAGAAGCTCTCCTGCGAATCTTGCAAAACTAGCACTCCTGAAAGAAAGGAAAATTGCGGAGACATGGCTTAGCCACAGCCTGGGGGAAGTTTCCAGAATGAGATTTTTACTCTGCAGCGGAGTGTGCGCTAATATGAAACTTCCTGGCAGATTAAAACTGTGTGCCGGGCCGAGTCTCGAACTTGGGACCTTTGCCTGGCTGTGGCTAAGTCATGTTTCCGAAATATCCTTTCTCCCAGGAGTGATAGTTCTGCAAGGTTCGCAGGAGAGGTTCTGTAAAGTTTGGAAGGTAGGAGACGAGGTACTGGCAGAGGTAAAACTGTGAGGACGGGGCGTGAGTCATGCTTGGGTAGCTCAGTTGGTAGAGCACTTGCCCGCGAAAGGCAAAGGTCCAGAGTTCGAGTCTCGGCCTGGCACACAGTTTTAATCTGCCAAGAAGTTTCAAACTAGGAACTGTAATGCGTTTCTTGCGTAGCTTCTTTCAAGCTACCTTCCAGTCCTTGTCATATTTTGCAAGGAGGAGCAGCTAGGTCAAGACTCCGTCTCATATAGGCCAACTGGCTAATTCACTCCTAGTGAGCCCCTGTCGCTCAATCCCCGACAACACTCACAGCTGGGATGCGACATACTCTCGAACGTGTCTACGAGGCATGGTACACAACTTGTAGCCACACAACACGGGGATCATAAAAAGATCCTAAACGACAAGGACCGGAGACAAATGTCACGTCTTCTCAGTGAAAATCGGCTTGAAGACCTGTTATCGAATGCAGGTTATCTCGAACGGTATCCAAGTAGAAGGGACATACTGAGTCGGCAATCCAGCGAAAGGCTATTGCCCACAGCGTCACATCAAGCTGCACTTCTCTAATGGCCCAAACAACACTGAACAGCAGCTGACTGGAGCTTTGTAGCGTCGTCCCAGAAACCATAATTTTTCCTCATCTCAAATGAAGCAAGCCATCAAATTCAATGATAGCCCAATCAGGCTTTCAAGCCGCAGAGAGTGGAGGCTGTAGTTCAGGCTGGAGGTGATCCCGTGGTGTTTTGCAGGGGTTTTTCCCAGCATGACTCGGGCCCACTCAGTCAGGTTGCCGTGAACATGAACCAGCGTATTTGTTTTAACGCCCTCTGCGACCAAGTGATTCTCTGTGTTCTACATCTCAGTGATAAGTATGCTGTGGACATTATCTTCTTCCAAGATGACAACAGCCGTGCTCACAGGGCTGCGCGCATACATTCCTCGTTTGGCAAACACTCGTGCACGCTGTCACATCTTCATTGTCCCACTAAATAACTTGATCTTAATCAGGCAGAAAATAACGTATAGATGCTGACCGAAGCGACGAATGACAATTTGTATCGAGGCCGGAATTCGAACGCAGGTGCCCTGCTGACTAGACAGATAAGCTAACCACTACGTCACCCTGGCACAGAGGTTCGCACAACTGTACGGAGTACCCTAGCAAACCTCCCTCTTCAGTCCAGATCCCCGTTCGTGCCACAGCTTATTGGTATTCCCTGTAAGTTCGAATAGCGTTGTAGACGCTCTTCTGCTGTATTGCAATACCACCTCAGCATCGATTGAATTGGGTGATGCTGCCTAAAACCCCAGCATATGCTCTTTAATCAAATGAAACTAGATGATTCCAGAGGCCTCGAAATGATTTCATTTGACTGAAACACCTACCCCTGCATTTCAGGCAGGGTCCTCCGATTCGTTCTATGCTGCGGTGCTATTTCAGTACAGTTGGAGAGCCTCTGCAATGCTGTTCGGGTTTACAGGAAATATCGGTGGGCTGAAGCTTGAGTGGAAATTTTGATTGAGGGGGGAGGCACCCTAGAAAAGTCTGTGCAGTTGAGCAAAGACACTGTTCCAGGTTGGCGTAGCGGTTAGCACCATCTCCCTAGTGAGCAGGACACGTGGGTTCGAATCCAGGCCTTAGTACAAATTTTCA
This sequence comes from Schistocerca cancellata, assembly GCF_023864275.1. NCBI lineage: Eukaryota > Metazoa > Arthropoda > Insecta > Orthoptera > Acrididae > Schistocerca > Schistocerca cancellata. Next base: position 127,255,643 of record NC_064637.1, on the reverse strand, counting down.
TTTATTGCTTCAGCCTGTATACAAAGATGATAGTTGTCTGAGAACTGAAAAGGTCTCTGCAGTCATAAAATTTCATCAGACGGAAAATATCCACGACTATTATGAGCAAGAAGTGAAACATAGCGATTAACCTCTTGCATTGTGTTAGCTCAACGGGACATTATCATGAATGAGTGGTTTCAGCTTGATATGCCAGACATGAAGAAACTTGTGCAATATCCTCCTCGCCGATCCGAGAACTTTATCAAATGCTGAAGGCGGTGTTAACGCAGTATTAACGCGATGTCCTCCGGGGTGACTAATAATTTGTCTGGTGCACTTGTATATGGATGACTTACAAGTGCATTAACAAGTTTATTGTGTATCTTACACTCACTAATGAGTTACGCTATCATTTTTTTGGTAAAAATCAGCTCAGAAGGCTAGTACAGCGCGGTCCATAAAACCTTAACTACTTTAATGAGTCATAACATTTGAATCAATTATGGGACACATTTGCAATTTTGGGAGACGATAATACACAATTGGGAGATTACGGACGTACATACAAAGTCCTCACAGCAAATGCCGGAACTGCCCTCCGCCAGCATCGATGCGCGACTGTACTCGTTTCGCCAAATTCCGCGACGTTCTCTGCGGTGTAATACGACTGTTGGTATTTCTCAAAATATCGGGAATCCGAAACATCGATATTTAAGAAAACATCTCTATGGGACCAGAATGAGAATTTCCACTCTGCAGCGGAGTGTGCGCTGATATGAAACTTCCTGGCAGATTAAAACTGTGTGCTGGGCCGAGAATCGAAATCGGGTCCCACCATTACTCTCAGACCGTGTTACAGCCAACGAACATTACGTGAACATTTTAGTTGATCAGGTGCACCCCATGATTCAAATGTTGTTCCCTAACAAAGGTGCCATATTTCAGGGCGGTAATGCACCCATTTACACAATCAGGACGGTACAATCGTGGTATGAGGAGCATTCAACTCAACTGCAGCGTCTTCTCTGGCCAGCATAGTTCTCGCATTTGAACATTATGGAACCCTTGTGGGCGGTATTGGAGCGCAGACTCCGGAGCAGATTTCCGCCTCGTCACTACAGGAGTTAAAAAGAGTTTCTGGTCCAATAGTGGCATGACATTCCACTGGAGACTATACACTCATTGTATCCTAGTATTCCAAGATGGCAAATGGGGATCCAACCCCGTATTAATAAGCCATTCCTAAGTAAGTACAGGTGTTCACATTATTTTGCCTGTCCCCTGTTCAAATGGTTCAAATGGCTCTGAGCACTATGGGCCTTAACTTCTGCGGTCATCAGTCCCCTAGAACTTAGAACTACTTAAACCTAAGTAACCTAAGGACATCACACACATCCATACCCGAGGCAGGATTCGAACCTGCGACCGTAGCGGTCACGCGGTTCCAAACTGAAGCGCTTAGAACCGCACGGCCACACCGGCCGGTGCTCTAGAGGTGTGTATAGCATCTTCCTGCCAGCTAAAGACTGCGAACGAATCACTAGTTTGATCGTTATTGACACGTGGCCCGAAATACAAACTCACAGACATCACAAACGCCGACCATTGAGGTTACGAACGAATTGACACGACCCGAGCATCTGCGGCTGGACGAAGGACCTCATGCGAAGAAACAACAGTCAACTTGCCAACAGCGGGCGGTGCTTCTGATTGTCCCACAGTTACTGAGATCATTGAAACAACTTTCCCGTTTCTACCTGCTTTCGAAGGGAAGTTATTATCCACCGAAGTAGCTCAGGTTTATATGGATCGTCCTGTATTTTCGGAATACAGAAACGCATTAGGACAACTACAATGAGGCGACAAAAGTCATGAAATGCCCGACATAGTGCAGCAACTCGACGTGCAACGAGGTCAACAAATCGTTCTACATCTACATCTACATTTATACTCCGCAAGCCACCCAACGGTGTGTGGCAGAAGGCACTTAACGTGCCACTGTCATTACCTCCCTTTCCTGTTTCAGTCGCGTATGGTTCGCGGGCGTAACGACTGCCGGAAAGCCTCCGTGCGCGCTCGAATCTCTCTAATTTTACATTCGTAATCTCCTCGGAAGGCATAAGTAGGGGGAAGCAATATATTCGAAACCTCATCCGGAAACGCACCCTCTCGAAACCTGGACAGCAAGCTACGCCGCGATGCAGAGCGCCTCTCTTGCAGAGTCTGCCACTTGAGTTTGCTAAACATCTCCGTAACACTTACCTAATAACCCTGTGACGAAACGCGCCGCTCTTCTTTGGATCTCCTCTATCTCCTCTGTCAACCCGACTCACTACGGATCCCACACTGATGAGCAATACTCAAGTATAGGTCGAACGAGTGTTTTGTAAGTCACCTCCTTTTTTGATGGACTACATTTTCTAAGGACTCTCCCAATGAATCTCAACGTGGCACCCGCATTACCAAAAGTTAATTTTATATGATCATTCCACTTCAAATCGTTCCTTACGCATACTGCCAGATATTTTACGGAAGTAACTGCTACCAGTGTTTGTTTCGCTATCATATAATCATACAATAAAGGATCCTTCTTTCTATGTATTCGCAATACATTACATTTGTTTATGTTAAGGGTCAGTTGCCATTCCCTGCACCAAGTGCCTATCCGCTGCAGATATTCCTGCATTTATCTGCAATTTTCTAATGCTGCAACTTCTCTGTATACTACAGCATCATCCCCGAAAAGCCGCATGGAAGGTTTTCTTGAAAACTGGAACTACCTGTGCTCTTTTCCAATCATTTGGAACCTTCTGTTCCTCTAGAGACTTGCGGTACACGGCTGTTAGAAGGGGGGCAAGTTCTTTCACGTACTCTGTGTAGAATCGAATTGGTATCCCGTCAGGTCCAGTGGACTTTTCTCTGTTGAGTGATTTCAGTTGCATTTCTATTCCTTGGACACTTATTTAGATGTTAGCCATTTTTTAGTTCGTGCGAGGATTTAGAGAAGGAACTGCAGTGCGGTCTTCCTCTGTGAAACAGCTTTGGAAAAAGGTGTTTAGTATTTCAGCTTTACGCATGTCATCCTCTGTTTCAATGCCATTATCATCTCGGAGTGTCTGGATATGGTGTTTCGATCCACTTACTGATTTAACATAAGACCAGAACTTCGTAGTATTTTCTGTTAAGTCGGTACATAGAATTTTACTTTCGAATTCACTGAACGCTTCACGCATAGCCCTCCTTACGCTAACTTTGATATCGTTTTGCTTCTGTTTGTCTAACAGGTTTTGGCTGCGTTTAAGTTTGCAGTGAAGCTCTCTTTGCTTTCGCAGTAGTTTCCTAACTTCGTTGTTGAATCACGGTGGGTTTTTCCCGTCCCTCACAGTTTTACTCGGTACGTACCTGTCTAAAACGCATTTTACGATTGCCTTGAACTTTTTCCATAAACACTCAAGATTGTCAGTGTCCGAACAGAAATTTTCGAGGGGCGTGTAGAAATACTGAGCCACGCTGCCTCTACAGCCGTCCATAACTGCGAAAACGTTGTCGGTGCAGATTTTGTGTGTGAACTGGCCTCTCGATTATGTCCTATAAATGTTCCATGGGATTCATGTCGGACCATCAGGGTAGCCAAAACTGTCGCTCGAACTGTCCAGAACGTTCTTTAAACCAGTTGCGAACAACTGTGGCTCGGTGACCTTACGCATGGCCACCCATAAAATTTCCAACGTGAAATCCATGAATGGTTGCAGATAGTCTCCAACTAGCCGAACATCATTACCATCTACAGTCAATGATTGGTCCAGTTCGACCAGAGGATCCAGTTCGTCCCGTGTGAACACAGCCCACATCATTATGGAGCCATCATGAGCTTGCACTCTGCCATGCTGACAACTTGTGTTCATGGCTTCGAATAGTCTTCGTCACACTAGAACCATATCGTGAGCTCTTACCAACTGAAATCCTGATTCATCTGACCAGGTCACGGTTTTCCAGTTGTTCACGAGCCCAGGAAAGTTGCTACAGGTGCTGCCGTACTTTGAGCAAAGACACTCGTGTCCGTCTTCTGCTGCCAGAGTCCATTAAGGCCAAAATTCGCCGCACTGTCCTAACGGATACGTCGGTCGTACGTCCTACATTGATTTCTGCGGTTATTTACACTTGTCCGTTTGCGGTGACAACTCTACGCAAACGCGACTGCTTTCGCACGTTAAGTGAAGGCCATCAGCCACTGCGTTGTCTGTGGTGAGAGGTAATACCTGAAATTTGGAATTCTCGGAACAATCTTGACACTGTCGGTCTCGGAATACTGAAATCCCTAACGATTTCCGAAATGGAATGCCCCAGGCATCTAACTCCAACTACATTTCCGCGTTCAAGGTCCGTTAATAGCCAGCGTGCGTTTAAAATCACACAAACCACCTGAGTAGAAAGGACAGCTCCGCCAATGCGCTGCCCCTTATATCACGTCCACGTGGTACTAGCACCGCCTCTATGTGCACATATCTGTATCTCATTACATTTGTCACATCGGTCTGTAAGAGGTATGTTCAAAATATTCCGGAACTTTGTCCTCAAAATTTTTCGACGATTGTTTTTACACTACTGGCCATTAAAATTGCTACACCAAGAAGAAATGATAAACGGGTAGTCATTGGACAAATATATTATACTAGAACTGACATGTGATTACAAAAAAATGGTTCAAATGGCTCTGAGCACTATGGTACTTAACTACTGCGGTCATCAGTCCCCTAGAACTTAGAACTACTTAAACCTAACTAACCTAAGGACATCACACACAACCATGCCCGAGGCAGGATTCGAACCTGCGACCGCAACAGTCGCGCGGTTCCGGACTGCGCGCCTAGAACCGCTAGACCACCGCGGCCGGCCGACATGTGATTACATTTTCACGCAATTTGGGTCCATAGATCCTGAGAAATCAGTATCTAGAACAACCACCTCTGGCCGTAATAACGGCCTTGATACGCCTGGGCATTGAGTCAAACAGAGATCGGATATTTTGTTGAGGTACAGGTGCCCATACAGCTTCAACACGATACCACAGTTCACCAAGAGTAGTGACTGGCGAATTGCGACGAGCCAGTTGCTCGGCCACCATTGACCAGACGTTTTCAGTTGGTGAGGGATCTGGAGAATCTGCTGGCCAGGACTGCAGTCAAACTTTTTCTGTTTCCAGAAGGGCACGTACTGGACCTGCAACATCCGGTCGCGCATAATCCTCCCGAAATGTAGGGTTTCACAGGGTTCGAATGAAGGGTAGAGCCACGGGTCGTAACACACCTGGTTGTAAAGTCCACTGTTCAAAGTGCCGTCAGTGCGAACAAGAGGTGACCGAGACGTGTAACCAATGGCACCCCATACCATCACGCCGGGTGATACGCCAGTATGGCGATGACGAATACACGCTTTAAATGTGTGTTCACCGCGATGTCGCCAAACACGGATGGGACCATCATAATGCTGTAAGCAGAACTTGGATTCATCCGAAAAAGTGACGTTTTGCCATTCTTGCACCCATTTTCGTCGTTAAGTATACCATCGCAGGGGCTCCTGTATGTGATGCAGCGTCAAGGGTAACCGCAGCCATGGTCTCCGATCTGATAGTCCGTGCTGCTGCAAACGTCGTCGAACTGTTCGTGCAGATAGTTGTTGTCTTGCAAACGTCCCCATCTTTTGACTCAGAGATCGAGACGTGGCTGCACGATCCGTTATAGCCATGTGGATAAGATGCCTGTCATCTCGACTGCTAGTGATACGAGGCCGTTGGGATCCAGCACGGCGTTCCATTTTACCCTCGTGAACCCACCGATTCCATATTCTGCTAACAGTCATTGGATCTGGATCAACGCGAGCAGCAATGTCGCGGTACGATAAACGGCAATCGTGATAGGCTACAATCCGACCTTTATCAAAGTCGGAAACGTGATGGTACGCATTTCTCCTCCTTACAGGAGGCATCACAAAACGTTTCACCAGGCAACGCCGGTCAACTGCTGTTTGTGTATGAGAAATCGGTTGGAAACTTTACTCATGTCAGCGTGTTGTAGGTGTCGCCACCGGCGCCAACCTTGTGTGAATGCTATGAAAAGCTAATCATTTGCATATCACAGCACCTTCTTCCTGTTGGTTAAATTTCGATTCTGTAGCACGTCATCTTCGTGGTGTAGCAATTTTAATGGCCAGTAGTGTACTTACTGTCTGCAGCTCGTGGTCTCGCATTAGCGTTATCGCTTCCCGAGTACGGGGTCCCGGGTCGATTCCCGGCGGGTTCAAGGATTTTTGCTGCCTCGAGATGACTGGGTGTTGTTGTGTAGTTTTCATCATCATCATCATCTTTCATCCCCATTACGGTCGGAGGGAGGCAATGGCAAACCACCTCCACTAGGACCTTGCCTAGTAAGGCGGCGCGGTCTCCCGCGTCGCTCCCCTACGCTCTGTAAAGTATGGGACTCATCATCATCATCAGTGTACTTACTGCACTGTCTGCCATCGGGTTCCCCTAAATGGTAGGCAGCATCGCATAACAGCCACGCTATGAGGGAAACAAACCAACAGCCAAACAGGCGAAGACATCAGGTAAACACGCCGAAGATTCCAGTCGATTAATAGGAACCTTACCTTGCAGAGGTCGCCGCGACATATCCGGCCACGGATTCCTACGCCAGGTTTCTATTGGCTCCAGCTCACTATATAGGCCCGGCCGGTCGAAGGCAGACCAGTCTTCGTCCGCTGCTAATGGCAACCGCTATAGCAGAGTCTCCGAGAAGATATCACCGAAGCCGCTGTACTGCACCGCCGATCGAAGTACCAGCCGACCGAGAGGAACCACATCTCCGGCTGGATAGACGGACGTCTACACTTAGTGTACAGCCAGCTATTGTCCTGTAGAAGAAGTTACGTTCAATAAACTGTTGGAGAATACAACACTTACTGTACATGGTCTCCTAAAAATTCTCCTCCACAGTTGATACACCGCTCCCAACGCCGTTTGCAGTTCCGGAAGCAGTCTTAGCACGCCTGTTGCTGGACCGCACGAAGCGCCGTCTGCGAATTTTCCTTTAATTCGTCTATCGTTGCAAATCTGTTTCCTTTTAACGTGGTTTTCAATTTCGGAAATAAGGAAAAGTCAGCATGTGCCAGGTCTGTAGAGTACGGAGGATGAGTCAGCACAATGATTTCATTTTTGTGCAACAGTCACGCACCAACAGGGATGGACATGCGTATGCGTAATCGTGATGCAAGAGCGACGAATTGTGTCGCCACGTTTCAGGCCGTTTCCTGCTCACATTTTCTCGAAGGCATCGCAACACTTCCCGATAGTACTATCGACTAACAATTTGTCCCTGTGACACGAATTCGCGATGAACTTATCCTTCAAACTCAAAGAAATCGGTCAACATGGCTTTGAGATTTGATCTGACCTAACAAGCTTTTTTCGCTCTCGGAGAACCTTTTCCGATCTACTGTGGAGACTGAACCTCGATCTCAACATTATAAACGTAGACCCACGTCTCATCACCAGTTATGATTCTCTTAAGCAACGTATCGTTCTGATTTGCGTGATTCATAAGCTCTTCACAGATTGCGAGGTGAAGGTCTTTCTGGTCTTCACTCGTGAGCCAAGGGGACAAACTTGGCGGAAAAACGATGCAGTCCAAGGTATTGCGTCCGGATTTCATGACAGGATCCAACTCAAATGTTACTTTCCTCTGCAATCTCTCAGTCAGTCAGTCTTCGGTTGGCACCCACTATTTCGTTGACGTTCCTGACAAGAGCGTCGCCGGTAGACGTCGAAGGGCGTCCTGAACAACAGTCATCTTTAGCTTCCGTCGGGGTATTTTTAAACGGTGTAAACTATTCGTAACACCGAGTACGGATTAAGCACTCAACATCGTAGGCTTCCTGCAACATTTGATAGGTCTCTGTAAAGCTTTTCTCGAGTTTCACGCAAAATTTAGTGCAGACGCGTTTCTCCTCTAAAGGAGGTTTTACACCTGCGAGTCTTGTGGCTCGTCGCCGTGCGACTGTGCTTGGCCCACACGGAAGTAGAGGCAAGCGTGAGGGCGCATGCCTCATATCTGCTTGTGCACCCGCGTAATCCCATTCGCACCTAGATTTTTTTTCCCGCGTCGGCGCGCCACTTTGGCAGAACGATGGCGCGCACACATCGGCTGCTATAAAATCTTTCTCAAACGATATTACAGAAACTACTGGATGAAAAATTTGATTCTTCTGTCATTTATAGCCTTATACACTGAAGAGCGAAAGCAACTGGTACACCTGCCTAATATCGTGTAGGGCCCTCCGAGGACGCAAAAGTGCCGTAGCACGACGTCGCATGGGCTCGACTAATCTTCGAAGTAGCGCTGGAGGGAACTGACACCATGACTGTTGCAGGGCTGTCCACAGATCCGTAAGAGTACGAGGTGGTGGAGCACACTAAGTTGCAAGGCATCCCAGATGTTCTCAATAATGTTCATGTGTGAGGAGTTTCGTTGGGAGCGGAAGTGTTTAAACTCAGAAGAGTGTTCCTGGAGCCACTGTGTAGCAATTCTGGACGTGTGGGGTGTCTCATTGTCCTGCCAAAGTCCGTCGGAATGCACAACGGAGATGAATGAATGCAGGTAATCCGACAGGATGCTTCTCCATCACCGTCTACATCTACATGGATACTCTGCAAATCACATTTAAGTGCCTCGCAGAGGGATCATCGAACCACCTTCACAATTTCTATTATTCCAATCTCGTACAGCGCGCGGAAAGAACGAACACATTTTTCCGTACGAGCTCTGATTTCCCTTATAATAGCGTGGTGATCGTTTCTCCCTATGTAGGACGGCGTCAACAAAATATTTTCGCATTTGGAGGAGAAAGTTCGTGATTGTGACTTACGTACGTGTCACGTGTCAGAGTCGGATCTAAATGTATCAGGGGTCCCATATCACCCCAACTGCACAACCCCACACCATTATACAGCCTGCACCAGCTTGAACAGCCCCTGCTCACATGCAGGGTCCATGGATTAATGAGGTTGCCTCCATATCCATACACGCACATCCGCTCGATGCAATTTGAAACGAGACTTGTCCGACCAGGCAACATGTTTCTAATCGTCAACAGTCCAATGTCGGTGTTGACGGGCCCAGGCTTTGTGTCATGCAATCATCAAGGGTACACGAGTGGGCCTTCGGCTACGAAAGCCCATATCGATGATGTTTTGTTGAATGGTTCGCACGTAGACACTTGTTGATAGCCCAGCGTTGCAGCAATTTCCGGAAGGGTTGCACTTCTGTCACGTTGAACGATTCTCTTCAGTCGTCGTTGGTCCCCTTCTTGAAAGATCTCTTTTCAGCCGCAGCGATGTCAGAGATTTGGTTTTACCGGGTTCCTGATTTTCACGGTACACTCGTGAAATGGTCATGCTGGAAAATCTCCATCCTACCTCGGAGATGCTGTGTGCCATGGCTCGTGCGCCGACTATAACACCACGTTCTCACTCACTTAAATCTTGATTACTTGCCATTGCAGTAGCAGTAACGGATCTAACAACTGCGCCAGGCGCTTGTAGTCTTATATAGGTGTTGCCGACCGGGGCGCCGTATTCTGCCTGTTTACATATCTCCGTATTCAAACATACATGCCTATAACACTTTCTTTGGAGCTTCAGTATATTTTTACGTTGCATATTTTGTGTTCTAGAAAGGATGCTTCAGGAAGGGTGACGTAAACCGTTCGAGGGCTCTCAAACCGATCACGTATCTCGTCTTGCTGTTTAAGCATTCCATTCCGAATAGAACCGGCATCTCTTTTTGCTACGAAGTCTGAATCAGTATTGCTACCATCACTTAAGGTGGAAACTAAGTTGACGATTTTCGCGATCAATTCGCTTATCGAAAACCCGTAGGTCCAGCAACACCCACTGCCTGACACTCTCATCGGCCTCTAAGAGGTGGCTATTTTATTTTGCAGGAATACAAACCAGTAATTTACAGAGTAACTAATAATCATTTTGTGGTCGATGCTCTTTTCTTTGCCGTATTTGTATCCTAATACGCAATAAGGATATTTGGAAATTTGTGGTAAGATCCTATGGGATCAAACTGCTGATGTCATCGGTCCCTAGGCCTACACACTGTTTCATGTAACTTAAACTAACTTATGCTAAGAACAACACACACATCCATGTCCCTGGGAAGACTCGAACCTCCGACGGGGGAAGCCGCGCGAGCCATGTCAATGCGCCCTAGACCGAGCGGCTACCCCGCGCGGCAAGCAATAAAGGAGTGTGGCTGTGCCTTGAGCAAATACAACTTTTCTTATTTTACTACCCACAGATGTTTCGGAGAGGTTTCCCCATCCTCAGCTATTTTTATTTTGCTTTGTAGGATTCGATAGATTAATAGTTCATCTCCAGAAGCCTACAAAATCTGCGATAATATAAATCATAAGAACTTTGCTACACATTTAAAATTGCTGAGAACATAACGGCTATGAATAAAATCACAGCGCTCTAAACCTCGGCCACATTTGGAAGGAGATGAGTATCTCTGGGCCGCACGTAATATGCTTTACACTGACAATAATGGCTGATCAAAAACAAATGCAAGAAAGTGGGGGAAAAGGTATGCGATTCTAGGTATGCAGTTAACAGATATAACTTCGAATTTATTAAATTATGAATCTTTATTCTCAAAAATGCAAGATGACATTAATTTGACATTTTATAAATGAGACCTCATTAATAAATTTATAAATAAGTATTGACAAATTATAGAATTAATATGACGTTTGGCTTTGAATTTGGGAAACTGATGTACCAGTATCCGGCTCCGTCGAAGTGGCTGCAGATCTCGAGGTGTTCTTATGAGATGTTGGTTCTATTTTCACTATTTGTGTACTTTACTATTGAAAATAACTATTCACAAACTTCCGAACTAAGATGACACATATAACGCACCACTGTGTGGTAAGGGATATTTGTCTCTGGTGAGGTATGATTTGTAGAAGTCCAACAGAGATACATGAGCAAATTTTTCTTTCAGTAGCATGTCAGACTCCAAGTCTATGCATTCCATCTGTAAATCTTCTGGCAACGTTTCTGTGTTATAAATTTCCTATAGTTCACGTCTATGGTCACAAATTTTCTGTCATTGGAGTACCGGTTTCGATCTATAATGACCATCTTCAGAGCTGTTTTATAAAAACATGTCCTAATATACTGGAGCCATAGTCTCTCTTCTCTTCTCATCGATCACAGGCCCTGTAGACCACGCGCTGCATCCACGATCTGCTTCCACCGCCTTCTATCTCTCGCAGCTTCTCTCCACCCCGCGGAAATTCCTAATGCTGCGATGTCCTTATCTCTGTCATCTTTCCACCTTGTTGCCTGGAGAGTTCCTTCAAATGCTTTCTTGGTGATTCTGTTGTTTTCCATTATGGCCACATGTCCAGCCCAATGCAGTCTCCTACTTTTTAATTCTTGGATGATAGTGGGTTGCTTCATTAACACGCCATTCTCCAACACAGGTCCCCAGATTTTTCTCATTACTTTCCTTTCAAAAACATTCAGTTTTTCTCTTTCATTCTTTGTAAGCATACAGCTTTCTGAACCGTACAGTACTATGGGGCAGATAAAAGTGTTGTATATCTTCATCTTTGTGGTGATTGACAAAGCTTTACTTTTGAGTGGGTTGATTAGTGAGTACGGACGTCTTGACCCTGAGGCTATTCTTTCATTTATATCCATTGTTATGATATTTTTACTGTTGAAACGTGATCCAAGGTATTTAAACAGGAGAACTTTTCTGAATTTAGAAAGTTGGTCAATTTCAAAGTAAGGATTTGGGTTTATGACTCGACTGTTTCTATATATTCGGTTTTCTTTTGGTTAATCAAAAGCCCGATTTTGCTGGCTCTGTGCCTGAGAGATCTGTACATGGCTTTCAGGTCGTCTTCAGTTTCCCTCAGCAACACTATATCATGTGCATAAGCCAGGAGCTTTACTTCACTGTGTTCGAATCGGAGACCATTGTATAGATGTAAATTACTCTCGCGAACCACGTTCTCTAATGCAAGGTTGAAGAGGACACCTGAAAGAGCGTCTCCCTGTCGTAAGCCAGTTTTAACTGGGAAAATGGGGGATATGGATCCTCTGAATTTCACTGCTGCCTGGGAACCATCCATGCACAGTTGTATCATCCTAATGATTTTACTGGGTATATTAAACTCTCGTAAGGTGTTGTAGAGGCTACTTCTGTGGATGCTGTCGTAGGTTCGCTGGAAGTCAATGAAGAGACAGTGGATGTTTTTGTTAAATTCCCAGTATTTCTCAAAGATCTGTCGTATAGTAAACAAATTATCAGTTGTGGAGCGGTTTGTTCGAAATCCAGCCTGATAATCTAGAATAATGTTTTCCGCGTAAGGTTTAAGTTTTTCCAGAATGGTCATTGACAGGATTTTGTATGTTATGTTCAGCAAACTGATTCCTCTGTAATTTCCACATTCCATTCTGTTTCCTTTCTTGTGTATGCATTTTTCCAATCTTCAGGCAGCGTTTCAGTTTTCCAGATCATTGTGAAAAGATTATAAATTTCTTTGTGCAGTTTGCTTCCGCCGTCTTTTAACATCTTTGTTGATATCTGGTCCTCGCCTGCTGTCTTGTTGTTTTTGAGCTTTTGAATGGAGTGGGTCACTTCCTGTTCTGTGATTCTACATTCGTCGTTATTAATGCTGTCACTCTCAGACATTGCGTAATTGAAGGTTATGTGCTGATCAGTGCAATTTAAGATTTCTGAGAAATACTCTTTTGCATGGAGCCATAGTGGCATCGACATATGCTAAACGCAAAATCAGCGCCAGCATCGCCAAATGTATATAAATAATAGTACATAAAAGAGTCATCTTGTCAGCAGCACTTGAAGATAATCACTATAGACCGAAACCGGTAGTCTGATGACAAAAAATTTGTGACCATAGATGCGAAGTAAAGGAAATCTATTCTATATTCGGTTCACTGTTCAATTGGCGACCATGTCGCAGCTTGTGAAACGTTTCTGTATTGCTTTTAAGCGATGTCGCTTAAATACAAAAATACTGATTATTTTTTCGGTAATCCGGAAAACGATTTTCAAATTCTTGCATCAAATAGAAAAGTGTGGCTGCGTATTTCATCCCAGCTTTAGGGTTATGTTCCAGTAGTCCTAAGTTCAGATAAACAGATTTCTATGGATTTTTTTTCCGGTCGTGTGATAGATGCTCAGATCTTGGGCCGCACTGACACTCGCTGTGGACCGCATGAGGCCCAGTGGCCACTGCTTGGACACCCCTCCTCTGAACAGTTTGCATGATGAGCTGGCAAGGCAGGCGCACACATTAACTGACCGGCAGACGGCGTGACCTCACTGCCGAACCAACGCTACCAGTGCTGACTACACAGATAAGACATATCTGATGCAGACAACTCATGAGCGCTGATTTCTCGCACCAGTGAATGTTTGCGACACAAGACGTTGGATTTGATCACTGACGTAATGGTGACGGCTGCCGTGACGTTGCTTCTTGCTGGATATTTTGAACTTGGACTATAGATAGTTACAGAGCGGACACGCCGCTTGTTAAGCTTTGACGCCAGTATTAGTCACGTATCGACTGGAACGACGGCGATTCACTGTGTACATCTACACTATTTGATCACAAGTGTCCGGACCTCTATCAGTGCATTTTAACACAGGGTGAGTCCACCTCACCCCCCCCCCCCTTTTTTAAGGTCTGCGTGGGACCCTCTCAATGAAGTGCGTCAATTTGTATGTAGGGATGGCAGTCCTTTCTCCTTCGAGTGCGGAAAGCAGAGGCTCCGGAGGGAAACAACGCTCTGCATGAGAAATGACTGAACTAACAAGAAAAACGTTCGTAGTAAGTTCATCTACATGACTACTCTGCAAATCACACTTAAGTGCCTGGCAGAGGGTTCATCGAACCACCTTCACAGCTCTGAATTTTTCCAATGTCGAAAAGCGCGCGGAAAAAACGACGACCTATATCTTTCCGGGCGAGCTCTGATTTCCCTTATTTTATCCTGGTGATCGTTTCTCCCTACGTAGGTCGGCGTCAAGAAGATATTTTCACATTCGGAGGAGAAAGTTGGTGATTGAAATTTCGCGAGGAGATTCCGCTGCAACGAAAAACTCGGGTGTTTTAATGACGACCACCACAACTCCTGTATCATGTCCGCCATACTCTCTCCTCTATTTCGCGATAATACAGAAAGTGTGGCTTTTCTTTGAACTTTCACGATGTACTACGTTAATCTTATTTGGTAAGGACCCCAGCGCACGCAGCAGTACTCTATTAGCGGACGGACAAGCTTAGCATAGGCAGTCTCTTTAGTAGATCTGTTGCGTTTTCTAAGTGTCCTGCCAATAAAACGCAGTCTTTGGTTAGACTTCCCCACAACATTTTGCATGTGTTCCTTCCAATTTAAGTTGTTCATAGTTGTAATTCCTAGGTATTTAGTTGAATTTGACTGTTTTATCATGTAACCGAAGTTTAACGGATTCCTTTTAGCACTCATGTGGATGAGCTCACACTTTTCGTTATTTAGGCTCAACTGGCAGTTTTCGCACCGTTCACATATCTTTTCTAAATCGTTTTGAAATTTATTTTGATCTCCTGATGACTTTACTAGTCGATAAACGACAGCGTCATCTGCAAACAATCTAAGACTGCTGCTCAGATTGTCTCCCAAATCGTTAATATAGATAGCGAACAGCAAAGGGCCTATAACACTACCTTGGCGAACGCTAGAAACCAATTCTGTTTTACTCGACGACTTTCCGTCACTTACTACGAACTGTGACTTCTCTGACAGGAAATAACGAATTTAGTCACATAACTGAGACGATAATCCATAAGCGCGCAGTTTCACTACAAGCCGTTTGTGTGGTACAGTGTCAAAAATTAAGAGTTACTCTTTGACACTGTCAATAGGGAGACACACCATCAGCTGATTTAAACCATATGGGGATAAAAATGCTACGTTAAGATCGCAAATTTTCTTTACTGGTTACCTGTTTGAGTTCGTTACTGAGCCATCTTCAGACGAATCTAAAATGTTTTTAAGTGTGTGACACACATTACACATCGTCGTATTTTTTAGAGCTAAGTCGCCCTAGTTAAATAAAAAACCCTTAAATGAAAATCGTAACTGGTTATGTAAATTGACAACGTTAATCACTAATAAGATATTGTTACAGTGTCCATTTTGCCACACACATGTACAGCTGACACACAGACACATCCTTGATCCTGTTACGAATATAAGAAATGATATCTTATTTATAACCACCCATGAGCGATGTAACTATCATTGCTGTCGATCGTCAGTGCATAGGGGTGGCAAAATTGGGACTGTAAGAATATCTGATTAGTGGTTAACGTTGTCAGTTTACACAACCAACAACGATTTTCGTTTTAGGATTTTTTATGTAACTAGGCCGGCTTAGCTCTAAAAAATACGGCGACGTGTAATGATTGTTAAACACTGAACAACTTTTTAGAATGATCCGAAGGTTGTTCGGTAACGAGCTTAAACCAGTAATAAGTTGAGAAAAATTGCGATCTTGTCGTAGCATTTTTATCCACGCATGTTTCAAGCTGAAAGTATATACTCTGAAGCCCCAAAGAAACTGGCATAGGCATGCCTATTCAAATCCAGAGATTGGTAAAGAGACAGAACACGGCGCTGCAGTTGGCAACGTCTATGTAAGACAACAAGTGTCTGGCGCAGTCGTTACATCGGTTACTGCTGCTGCAATGGCAGATTATCAAGATTTAAGTGAGTTTGAACATCGTGTTATAGTCGGCGCACTAACGATGGGACGCAGAAAATGGTTCAAATGGCTCTGAGCACTATGGGACTCAACATCTGAGGTCATCAGTCCCCTAGAACTCAGAACTACTTAAACCTAACTAACCCAAGGACATCACACACATCCATGCGCGAAGCAGGATTCGAACCCGCGACCGGAGCGGTCGCGTGGTTCCAGACTGAAGCGCCTAGAACCGCTCGGCCACAACGGCCGGCTTGGGACGCAGAATCTCCGAGTTAACGATGAAGTGGGGATTTTCCCATGCACCCATTTCACGAGTGTACCGCGAATATCAGGAATCAGGTAAAACATCAAATTTCTGACATCGCTGCGGCCGGAAAAAGATCCTGCAAAAAGGGGACTAACGACGACTGAAGAGAATCGTTCAACGTGACAGAAGTGCAACCCTTCCGCAAATTGCTGCACAATTCAATGCTGCGCCATCAACAAGTATCAGCGTGCGAACCATTCAACGAAATATCATCGATACGAGCTTTCGGAGTCGAAGATCCATTCGTGTTCCCTTGATGACTGCACGACACAAAGCTTTAGGCATCGCCTCGGCCCGTCAACAATGACACTGAACCGCTGATGACTGGAAACTATGTTGCCTGGTCGGACGAGTCTGTTTCAAATTATACCCAGCGGGTTGACGTGTGCGGATATGGAGATAATCTCATGAATCTACGCCGGGCCCTGCATGTCATTCTGGTGCAGGCTCTGTAACGATGTTGGGCTTGTGCTGTTGGAGTGATGTGGGTCCCCTGATACGTCTAGATAAAACTCTGGCAGGTGACACGTACGTAAGCATCCTGTCTGGTCACCTTCATCCATTCATGTTCAATGTGCAATTGGGCACTGTGCATTGTGCAATTGGGCAATTCAAGCAGGACAATGCGACATCCCACGCATCCAGAATTGCTACAGAGTGCCTCCAGGGGTCCACCCCATGTCCTGTTGCCTCACTTCTGCTTGTTCGAGGGCCCTATACGATATTAGGCAAATGTACCAGTTTGTCTGGTTCTTCAGTGTACATAGGTGTGACAAAACGGGCACTGCAACAGTATTTGATTAGTGCTTAATTTTGTCAGTTTACACAACCAACTGCGATTTTCCTTTTAGTATTTTTTATTTAACTGGGTGACAATGTGTAATGATTGTTACGCACTGAACAACATTTTAGAAGGTGGCTCGGTAACGAGCTGATACCAGTAATCCACTGAGAAAAGTTGCGATGTTATAGTAAGATTTTTATCCACACATGTTTGATGTTAAAAGTATATACTATTCGAAGAAGGAAGGAAGGAAGGAAGGAAAATCAGAGTTTAATGTCCCTTCGTCAACGGCGTCCTTGGAGCACGAGCTCGGAATACGGAAGGATGGCGTAAGGAATCGCCTGTGCCCTTTTCTTTGCCTTAAACGGTTAAGGGGAAATTAAGGTAAAATCTGCATATACTATTCGCGAAAAAATAACTGAATACAGACAGCAGTAAAAACCTGTCAATGCGAGACAAAAGTCTGTTGCAACTACCAACTACCTACATTTGAGCCTGCTCGTTGTATTCGGTCTTTGGTCACCCTGTACAGTTCTCATCACCCCCACTCCCGAGACCATCCACCAGTCTCCCCTACCCCCACAAACACTTCCTACCATTACCCAACAGACGATTCGTTACTGCTTTAAGATGAGTCCTGTCAGCCGATCCCTTCTTTAATCAAATTTGCCGTAAATTTCTTGCTCACTCAATTCGTGGCTCCTCAATCCAACAATTTAATCTTCAGCATTCTTCTGTAGCGCCACATTTAGAGGGCCTTTACGCTCTTCTCATGTGGAATATTTATTAACCATGTTTCGCTTCCGTACAAAGCTACAAACGCTCCAGAAAAGACTTCCTAACGCTTAAATACATATTCGATGTTAATAAATTTCCCTTATTCAGAAACGTTTCTCTGGCCATTACCAGTCTACATTTTATATCCTCTCTACTTCGGCCATCATCAGTTATTTTACCGCGTGAGGTGGCGCTGTGGTTAGCACACTGGACTCGCATTTAGGAGGACGACGGTTCAAACCCGCGCCCGGTGGTCCTCATTTACGTTTTCCGTGATTTCCCTAAATTGCTTCAGGAAAACGCGGAGATGGATCCTTTGAAAGGGCGCTGCTGACTTCCTTCCCCATCCTTCCCTAATCAGATGGGTCCGATGACCTTGCTGTTTGGTCCCTTCCGCCGAACCAAACAATCAATCAATCAGTTATTTTGTGCCCAAATAGCAAAACTGTCTACTACTTTAAGTGTCTAGTTTCCTAAACTAATGCCATTTGTATCACTTGATTTAATTCGACTGCATTCCATTGTCCTTGTTTTGCCTTCGTTGATATTCATCTTGCATCCCTCCTTTCAAGACACTGTCCACCCTGTTCAGCTGCTCTTCCAAGTCCGTTGTTGTCTCTGACAGAATTACGGTGTTATCGGAAAACCTTTAAGTTTTTATTTCTTCTCCCTGAACTTCAATTCCTTCTGCAAACTTTTCTTTGGTTTCCTTTACTGTTTACTCCATGTACATACTGAATAACGTCGGGAATGGGTTGCAACCGTGTAATTCCCATTTCAACCACTGATTTGCTTTCATGCCACTCGACTCTTATAACTGCCAACTGGTTTCTGTACAAGTCGTAAATAGCCTTTTGCTCCTCGTATTTCATCCCTGTTACCTTCAGAATTTCAATGATAGTGCTCCAATCAACATGGTCAAAAGGATTCTCTAAATCTAAAAGTGCTACAAACGTAGATTTGCGTCTCCTTAACCTATCTTATAAGCGAAGTCGTAGGCTCAGTACTGCCCACGCACGATGCTGCATTTCACCCGAATTCAAAGTTGTCTTCCCTGAGTGTGGTGTCACCGCCAGACACCACACTTGCTAGGTGGTAGCTTTTAAATCGGCCGCGGTCCGCTAGTATACGACGGACCCGCGTGTCGCCACTGTCAGTAATTGCAGACCGAGCGCCACCACACGGCAGGTCTAGAGAGACGTACTAGCACTCGCCCCAGTTGTACAGCCGACGTTGCTAGCCATGGTTCACTGACAACTACGCTCTCATTTGCCGAGACGATGGTTAGCATAGCCTTCAGCTACATTTGCTACGACCTAGCAAGGCGCCGTATTCAATTGATATTGAGATTCTATTTATGTATCTTCAAGAGCGATGTTCTACAAATGTGGATTAAAGTTAAGTATTCCAGAAGCTACGTACTTTTCTTTATAGCATTCATTACGTATCCTGTTTCAGACCTCACGCCAGCCTGCGTGAGTTTAAGCGCGTGCCTTTCGGCTTCCTCTCATTGTGTCTAGGCTGTCTTGTCTAGACAGAACACAGGTTGACATGTATCGATTTTTCTATTCATCTCTAAAGAATATGCGTCAGTATTTTGCAATCAAGACATCTTATTCACACCTGTCAGCACCTGCTTTCTTCAGAAATTGCAATTATTATATTCTTCTTGAAGTCTGAGGATATATCAACTGTATTACATTGAAGCGCCAAAGAAACTGGTATAGGCATGCATATTCAAATACAGAGATATGTAAACAGGCATAATAAGGTGCTGCAGTCGGCAACGTCTGTATAAAACAAGTGTCTGGCGCAGTTGTTAGATCGGTTACTGCTGTTACAATGGCAGGTTATCAAGATTTAAGTGAGTTTGAACGTGATGTTTATAGTTAGCGCACGAGCCATGGCACACAGCATCTCCGAGGTAGGATGAAGTTGAGATTTTCCCGTACTACCATTTCGTGAGTGTACCGTGAATATCAGGAATCCGGTAAAACAACAAATATCCGACATCACTGCAGCCCGAAAAAAGATCCTCCAAGAACGGGACCAATGACGACCAAAGAGAATCGTACCAACGCGACAGAAGTACAACCCTCCCGCAAATTACTGCAACTTCAATACTGGGCCATCAAGAAGTGGCAGCGTGCGAACTATTCAACGGAACATCATCGATATGGGCTTTCCTAGCCGAAGATCCACTCGTGTACCCTTGATGACCGCACGACACAAAGCCTTACGCGTCGCCTGTGCCCTTCAACACCGACATTGGACTGTTGATGACCGGAAACTTGTTGCGAGCTCGGACGAGTCTCGTTTCAAATTGCATCTAGCAGATGGACGTTTACGGATATGGAGACAGCCTAATGAATCCAAGGATCTGCATATGAGCAGGGGACTGTCCAAGCTGGTGGAGACTCTGTAATGGCGTGGGGCGTGTGCAGTTGAAGTGATGTGGGACCCCTGATACGTCTAGGTACGACTCTGACAAGTGACACGTCAGTAAGCATCCTGTCTGTTCACCTGAATCCATTCAAGTCCATTGGGCATTCCGACGGACTTTGGCAATTCAAGTAGGACAATGCGACACCCCACACATCCAGAATTGCTACAGAGTGGATCCAGGAACACTCTTCTGAGTTTAAACACTTCCGCTGGCCTCCAAACTCCCCAGACATGGCCGGCCGCGGTGGCCGAGCGGTCCTAGGCGCCTCCGTCCGGAACGACGCTGCTGCTACGGTCGCAGGTTCGAATCCTGCCTCGGGCTGGATGTGTGTGATGTCCTTAGGTTAGTTAGGTTTAAGTAGTTCTAAGTCTAGGGGACTGATGGTCTCAGATGTTAAGTCCCATAGTGCTTAGAGCCATTTGAACCATCCCCAAACATGAAAATTATTGAGCATATCTGGGATGCCTTGCAACGTGCTGTTCAGAAGAGATGTGCACCCCTTCGTACTCTCACGGATTTATGGACAGCCCTGCAGGATTCACGGTGTCAGTTCCCTCCAGCACTGCTTCTGGCATTAGTCGAGTCCATGGCACGTCGTGCTGCGGCACATCTGCGTGCTCATGGGGATATTAGGCAGTTGTGCCAGTTTCTTTGGCGCTTAAGTGTGTATACGAGGGTTGAAACTTAAATAGTGGCATCTATTTATTCACAACCGATACAAAAGGGTTACATTTTTGCACCTGTTACTGTCCTTCAAAGTAGTCACCAGCGTTGTGTACAACCCGTTGCCAGCGATGTGGAAGGCGTAGCAGACCCTGTTCTGCTTATGGTGCGAATGTAGTGGCCTACTGCCTGTCGAATCTCTGGAACAGTTCTGAAGCGAATGCCACGAAGTGGTTCCTTCATCTTCGGAATCAAATCAAAGTCTCAAGTACTTAAGTCCGGGGAGTATGGTGGATGGTACAGTACTTCCCAGGCCCATCGACCGAACAGAGCAGCCACAGCTTGCGCTGTATGCGCCCGCGCATTGTCGTGCAAAATGGTGGGTGCATTGCGATGAATGTGTTGCCGCTTCTTTTGCAAAGCTGGTCGCAGGTGATGCTCCAAAAACGAACACTAGTACTGTGCATTGACGGTCTGCCGTGTAGGAACCTAATGCTTTAGGATAACACCATCGCAGTCGTACACGAGAATTACCATAACTTTGACCATACTGGGACTCTGACGCAATTTCTACTTTCGCGGCGACCCATAATGACGCCATTCGTTGGCGTTTCAGTTTTGGCTCGTACGATGTGGCCCATGTCTCATCCAGTGTTACGACACGGCGTAAGAAAGCCTCTCCTTCACGCTCATAGCGCTCCAAGTGCGTCTGAGCAGCGTCGTAACGCATCCATTTCTGCATTTCCATCAAGTCATGCGGAACCTATCGTGACGCAATTTTTCGTCTGCCTAGGCGTTCGATGCGAAGCACAGTCGTATGCGCTGATCCGGTTTCATGGGCGAGCTAACGAATCGTATGGCGTCGATCACTGTCCACTAACGCGGCAACAGAAGGCACTTCTCCCTCAGAGGCGCTAGGACGACCTGCCCGATGCATGTCTGCCACAGTTTGCCGACCTTCGTTGAAGGCTTTTACCCAACGTGCCACTGTTCTGCACGGCAATGCCGTTTCCCTGCACGCCTCTTGAAGACCTCGGTGACACTGTCGTGCTGTACGACCTCTGGCACATTCACTCTTGATCCATCTCCGTTGTTCCTGTTTCGAAAACATAGTGACGCCGTTACGTTAGACCGCTCGCTCACAAGTGACTGTTTCCCTGCATTGTGCGCAAGCCGGTGACGTGGGACGGGCGAGTCCATTTGCTCTGAGGTAAGGTAGATATATGTCAACAACATTAGTAGATTCCACTGCATAGTGTCCCTACAGCAGTGTTGCCACTATTTAAGTTTCAACCTACGAATGCTAAACACAACATGGAATACTTTTGTCATGACTAGCTCTCCAAAGTATCTTATAATTCCGAAGACCTTGTTTTAACTTAAGTCTTTCAGTGGTCCGTCAGGCTCTTCTCACTGTATCCGATATGCTGTCTCATATTCCACTACTTCCTCTTCTCTTTCTACCCGAGAAAATCCTGTGCTACTATAAAAAAGGAAGGTCGACCAACGAAACCATGGGCATAAGCTTTGTGAAAACGGAACAGGAACACAGCATATGTGTAATGTTTGTATACGACGCGACAACCCCTGTTCAATGACTTAACAAGATACGGATCACAAAAAGGTTTCATCACTCTGGTGGCAATGAAAAAGGTCTCTTAGATGGCCAAGGAAAAATTTTTCTTACTTTTACGGTGGGGGAGACGGAGGGACTTGGTTACTGTGTGAAATTTTACATAGTTATTACCTTCAGTAAGGCTCCCTCTCGATGTTGCAAGGAAAACAAAATGAAGTCACAGTTCCAGCTCTCAAACTACATTTTTGTTTCTTCACTGCAAGCATCCTTTTCTTACAATAGCGTTTCTTTTCGTTCTTTTTGGTGAACACTGATCCTCCGATTCATCTTAGAAGATTGATAGAAGAAAGAAGGAAACCTACATTTGTAACACTCGTAGATTTAGAGAGATCTTTTGACAGTGTCGTCTACAGTACTTTTTTAGAAATTCTGAAGGTAGCAGAGATAAAATACAGGGGGTTAAAATTATACGGAGCTTGTACAGAGGCCAGACAGCAGTCATAAGTTGTACTTATGCCGTTTGGGCTGTAAGATAACTAACATGGCGGAAGTAGAGAGGATATAAAATACACACTGACTATACCAAGAAAAGGATTTGTGAAAAACAGAGATTTCTTGAAATCGAATACTGTAAGTGTTAGGATGTCTATTCCGAAAGTATTTATCTCGAGTGTAGCCTTCTACGCAAGTAAACATGGCCAATAAACAGTTGTGGCAGTTCTCTTATTTAGTACCTGAGAGACTGGGTTACGTGACATAAGTCCAACCCGCACTTTTCAAGCGCAAACTTTCTATACAGGGTGTAAAAAAATGTACGGTACAAATTGGAGGACACATTCCTGACACATAGGAGAAGAAATTCTGTTACATGTACATGGGTCTGAAAACGTTCTGTTTCCATGTTACAAATCTTTCCCCCAACACATTAATCATGGGAAACACATCCGAACAATAAACACCAGCATACTACATCCAACTCTTCTCACAGGAGATGTTCAATATGTCCTCCTTGGGCACTGATACATGGCCGGCCGATGTGGCCGAGCGGTTCTAGGCTCTACAATCTGGAATCGCGCGACCACTACGGTCGCAGGTTCGAATCCTGCCTCGGGCATGGATGTGTGTGATGTCCTTAGGTTAGTTAGGTTTAAGTAGTTCTAAGTTCTAGGGGACTGATGACCTCAGAAGATAAGTCCCATAGTGCTCAGAGCCATTTGAGCTGATACATGCATCAACCAGCCGCTATAGTGAATCTCGGATGCGCTGATATATCCATGGAGTATTGCTTGTGGTTTCGTAGCCTTCCAAAATACACTCCTGGAAATTGAAATAAGAACACCGTGAATTCATTGTCCCAGGAAGGGGAAACTTTATTGACACATTCCTGGGGTCAGATACATCACATGATCACACTGACAGAACCACAGGCACATAGACACAGGCAACAGAGCATGCACAATGTCGGCACTAGTACAGTGTATATCCACCTTTCGCAGCAATGCAGGCTGCTATTCTCCCATGGAGACGATCGTAGAGATGCTGGATGTAGTCCTGTGGAACGGCTTGCCATGCCATTTCCACCTGGCGCCTCAGTTGGACCAGCGTTCGTGCTGGACGTGCAGACCGCGTGAGACGACGCTTCATCCAGTCCCAAACATGCTCAATGGGGGACAGATCCGGAGATCTTGCTGGCCAGGGTAGTTGACTTACACCTTCTAGAGCACGTTGGGTGGCACGGGATACATGCGGACGTGCATTGTCCTGTTGGAACAGCAAGTTCCCTTGCCGGTCTAGGAATGGTAGAACGATGGGTTCGATGACGGTTTGGATGTACCGTGCACTATTCAGTGTCCCCTCGACGATCACCAGTGGTGTACGGCCAGTGTAGGAGATCGCTCCCCACACCATGATGCCGGGTGTTGGCCCTGTGTGCCTCGGTCGTATGCAGTCCTCATTGTGGCGCTCACCTGCACGGCGCCAAACACGGATACGACCATCATTGGCACCAAGGCAGAAGCGACTCTCATCGCTGAAGACGACACGTCTCCATTCGTCCCTCCATTCACGCCTGTCGCGACACCACTGGAGGCGGGCTGCACGATGTTGGGGCGTGAGCGGAAGACGGCCTAACGAACGGTGTGCGGGACCGTAGCCCAGCTTCATGGAGACGGTTGCGAATGGTCCTCGCCGATACCCCAGGAGCAACAGTGTCCCTAATTTGCTGGGAAGTGGCGGTGCGGTCCCCTACGGCACTGCGTAGGATCCTACGGTCTTGGCGTGCATCCGTGCGTCGCTGCGGTCCGGTCCCAGGTCGACGGGCACGTGCACCTTCCGCCGACCACTGGCGACAACATCGATGTACTGTGGAGACCTAACGCCCCACGTGTTGAGCAATTCGGCGGTACGTCCACCCGGCCTCCCGCATGCCCACTATACGCCCTCGCTCAAAGTCCGTCAACTGCACATACGGTTCACGTCCACGCTGTCGCGGCATGCTACCAGTGTGTCCGCTGTGCCGTGCGTGTGATCATTGCTTGTACAGCCCTCTCGCAGTGTCCGGAGCAAGTATGGTGGGTCTGACACACCGGTGTCAATGTGTTCTTTTTTCCATTTCCAGTAGTGTAGATGCACGGAGGCTCCGAACATCTTGTACTGGGGTTCCATAGACAAGAGTTTGCAAATTTCCCCACAAATAAAATCCCAGTGGGTTTACATCCGGCGAGCGTAGAGGCCAAGCAGTTTGTCAGTCTCTAACTATCCGTCTGCCACCGAATCTGTTATTCAGTTGGCCGACGGAATTAACACTAAAATGAGGAGGTGCTCCAGCGTGCATGAAGTACACTTTTTGTCGCATAGCTAAAGGCATATCCGCCAACAGATCAGGTAGAACATTCTGTACGAAATTACTACAACTTTGCCCGTTGAGCCTGGGTGGAAGAAACTGAGGACCTACCAAACAGTGAGCAACAATGCCGGCCCAAACACTGACAGAAAATCTTTGATGATGACTAGCTTTAACAGTTGCGTGAGGGTGAACGTCTGCCCATGAGCCGATTGTGAAAATTTACAGTCTGATCTCGTTGAAAACACGCCTCAGCTGTGAACAGACACAATTGTGCTAAAGTTAGGGTTGACACTTCATTGAATAAACCATTTGCAGGAGAGTGCCCGTGCAGGAAAATCAGCTGTTGATAGTGCCTGCATACGCTGTAAATGGTATGGGTACAGCTGGTTCTCGTGTAACACTCACCAGACATGTGGTCAACAGTCAGTGTCGCAGCTACCCGTCTTGTACTGACACTAGGGCCGTCGTTCAAAAATGGTTCAAGTGGCTCTAAGCAGTATGGGACTTAACATCTGAGGTCATCAGTCCCCTAGACTTATAACTGCTTAAACCTAACTAACCTAAGAACATCACACACATCCATGCCCGAGGCAGGGTTCGAACCTGCGACCGTAGCAATAGCGTGGTTCCGGACTGAAGCGCCTAGAACTGCTCGGCCATAGTGGCCGGCAGGGTCATCGTCAACGACATCAAGAATTGCCGCCTCCCGTTGCGGTGTCCTCGTCCTTCCGGCCATGCCCCGGTAGCGACTATCAGGCTTAAACGCCCCATGTTCCCTAAGATGACGATCAACGGCTGTCGGGGCACCTTCCTGTTGGAAACCTCTCCCGGCACAAACGTTGAGCGCGAGCACCATTTCCGTCAGTTGATCCTTACATCAAACGGGCATCTTCACTCTCGCTGCACGAGCCCAGTCTGTGATTAACTCTACGCAGTAAGCCTTGTGCTTGCAGCCGTCGTACCTATCACTGGAACAGTTGGCGTCACCTGTAAACGAGCAATGGCGTACGCCGCACGGCCACAGGTACGTGTAAAACAAAACACTGGCGCTGCACAGCGTAACTAGACGTCACCAAGAGTGCATGTCCGCCCCCCGTCGCTGTGTGGTCAGCGCGTCAGAATGTCAATCCTAAGGACCCAGGTTCGATTCCCGGTTGGGTCGATTTTCTCCGCTCAGGGTCTGGGTGTTGTGTTGTCCTAATCATCATCATTTCATCGTCATCTATGCGCAAGTCGCCGAAGTGGCGTCAAATCGAAAGACTTGCACCCGGCGAACGGTCTACCCGACGGGAGGCCCTAGTCACACGACATTTACATTTTTACCAACAGTGCAAGTCTCCCATGATTCCAACGTTCTGTTCTTGTGTGTTTCCCATGATTAATAAGTTGTAACATGGAAACGAAGTATTTCCAAACCCACGTTCACACAACATGATTTTTTCCTCTATGTGTGAAGAATGTGTACTACAATTTATACCGTACATTTTTGTTACACTCTGTATAATACCTGTTCTACTACTCTGTCTCGAAAGAAGCTTTGCGTAACAAGGAGTCTAACACAAAAATCCCCTACAATAATAGCGGATGCAGTACATAAAGGCCGTAAATTTGCATCTAATGCCCTAAATTCAACGTTGTTGTTGTGGTCTTCAGTCCTGAGAGTGGCTTGATGCAGCTCTCCATGCTACTCTATCCTGTGCAAGCTTCTTCATCTCCCAGTACCTACTGCAGCCCACATCCTTCTGAATCTCCTTAGTGTATTCATCTCTTGGCCTCCCTCTACGATTTTTACCCACCACGCTGCCCTCCAATACTAAATAGGTGATCCCTCGATGTCTCAGAACATGTCCTACCAACCAATCCCTTCTTCTAGTCAAGTTGTGCCCCAAGCTCCTCTTCTCCCCAATTCTATTCAATACCTCCTCATTAGTTATGTGATCTACCCATCTAATCTTCAGCATTCTTCTGTAGCACCACATTTCGAAAGCTTCCATTCTCTTCTTGTCTAAACTATTTATCGTCCACGTTTCACTTCCATACATGGCTACACTCCATACAAATACTTTCAGAAACGACTTCCTGACGTTTAAGTCTATACTCGATGTTAAGAAATTTTTCTTCTTCAGAAACACTTTTCTTGTCATTGCCAGTCTACATTTTATATCCTCTCTACTCCGACCATCATCAGTTATTTTGCTCCCCAAATGGCAAAACTCCTTTACTACTTTAAGTGTATACTACATTCCATTATCCTCGTTTTGCTTTTGTTGATGTTCATCTTATAGCCTCCTTTCAAGACACTGTCCATTCCGTTCAACTGCTCCTCCAAGTCCTTAGCTCTCTCTGACACAATTACAATGTCGTCGGCGAACCTCAAAGTTTTTATTTCTTCTCCATGGATTTTAATTCCTACTCCGAACTTTTCGTTTGTTTCATTTACTGCTTGCTCAACATACAGATTGAATAACATCGTGGATAAGCTACAACCCTGTCTCACTCCCTTCCCAACCACTGCTTCCCTTTCATACACCTCGACTCTTATAACTGCCATCCGTTTTCCGTACAAATTCTAAATAGCCTTTCGCTCCCTGCATTTTACGCCTGCCACCTTCAGAATTTGAAAGAGATTATTCCAATCAACATTGTCAAAAGCTTTCTCTAAGTCTACAAATGCTAGAAACGTAGGTTTGCCTTTCCTTAATCTATTTTCTAAGATAAGTCGTAGGGTCAGTATTGCCTCACGTGTTCCAACATTTCTACGGAATCCAAACTGATCGTCCCCGAGATCGGCTTCTATCAGTTTTTCCATTCGTCTGTAAAGAATTCGTGTTAGTATTTTGCAGCTGTGACTTATTAAACTGATAGTTCGGTAATTTTCACATCTGTCAACACCTGATTTCTTTGGGATTGGAATTATTATATTCTTCTTGAAGTCTGAGGGTATTTCGCCTGTCTCATACATCTTGCTCACCAGATGGTAGAGTTTTGTAAGGACTGGCTCTCCCAAGGCTGTCAGTAGTTCTAATGAAATGTTGTCTACTCCGGGGGCCTTGTTTCGACTTAGGTCTTTCAGTGCTCTGTCAAACTCTTCACGCAGTATCATATCTCTCATTTCATCTTCATCTACATCCTCTCCCATTTCCATGATATTGTTCTTAAGAACATCACCCCTGTTTTAACCCTCTATATACTCCTTCCACCTTTCTGCTTTCCCTTCTTTGCTTAGAACGGGGTTTCCATCTGAACTCTTGATATTCATGCAAGTGGTTCTCCTTTCTCCAAAGGTCTCTTTCATTTTCCTGTAGGCAGTATCTATCTTACCCCTAGTGAGATAAGCCTCTACGTCCTTACATTTGTCCTCTAGCCATCCCAGCTTAGCCATTTTGCACTTCCTGTCGACCTCATTTTTGAGACGTTTGTATTCCTTTTTGCCTTTTTGTATTCAACGTAATTCCTACAATAATCGAAGTTTCGCTGATCCGTACGTTTCATAATGCAAGGAATATTTCAGCGCAGATTTCAAACAGTAATCAGTTCGGCCCTCTTGAAGTTAGCTCAAACCTTTGATTAACTAAAAAGTAATTTGCAGTGTATTAAATTCAGTTGAGGTTCACCGTACTGTCACACACACTACACTATCACACACATCTTTTATAAAGTGAAAGTTCTATCATTGAGCTAAACTTGTTGCATACATTCAGGAACCACATTTACACTCAATATGCCTTGTAGTTACCATTTTTTTACTACCTGTTCAATACCCATGTTAATGACAAAAAATGTGGCCTGCCGTAACAAAAGATTAAAATCAGACTGGTATGAACATAAGCCAATGACTAATATTTTACATTTAAGTCGCACTCTTTAGCTCGCTAAGTTCTGTACTGTTCGGGTCACTGCAGCGAGCAAGATAGTGCACCGGTTAGCACAATGGACTCGCATTTGGGATGACAATGGTCAATATAGATTCTTCGTGATTTCCCTAAGCCACTCCTGGCGAATTTCCTTCTCCATCCTCAAAGCAAGTAATGTGCGCTCGTGTTCCGTCTCGAAGGACGGGACATTAAACCCTTCTTCGGCTCACTGTTGCGTTGCCATCACTGTTCACCCCTCCTCTGACCAGAGGGAGGTTACTCAACATGAAACAGATTTCGATTACAAGTAATCAAATGATTATGCCCCACTTGCAGCCCCACTTCTAGCACTCAGCAAAGTGGCATCGATGAATGCTGCAGATTAGATGGTTACATCGAATAACTAGCAGTGAGGTACCGTCAGCTGGGGTGGCATTGGCCCACTTTCCCATCTGCCTTCACAAGTTGATTTCTGATGAGTTGATAGGGTCCTGGTAAACTGTAGTATAATAATATTTTTGTAACATATCAATATGGTGTTACAATATTTTAGAAAACGTTTATGCACGCAACATTTTTTCAAAAATTGGGGCAATGTTACCTTTACTTGGGTGACTTTGTCCATATTTTCAAAGATTTTCACATAAGCTGAAATATGCACTGATTGTAACCAAAATCCATTGAATGTTTATTTCCAAAAACTAAAATATATAACTGAAACTGAAAGAGGTACCGACTTGACAGAAAATCCTAGGAAGTTCTGGTCTTACGCTAAATCAGTAAGTGGCTCGAAACAGCATATCCAGACACTCCGGGGTGATGATGACATTGAAACAGAGGATGACACGCGTAAAGCTGAAATACTAAACACCTTTTTCCAGAGCTGTTTCAAGAGGAAGACCGCACTGCAGTTCCTTCTCTAAATCCTCGCACAAACGAAAAAATGGCTGACATCGAAATGAAATAAGTGTCCAAGGAATAGAAAAGCAACTGAAATCAATCAACAGAGGAAAGTCCACTGGACCTGACGGGATACCAATTCGATTCTACACAGAGTAAGCGAAAGAGCTTGTCCCCCTTCTAACAGCCGTGTGCTGTTCCAAATGATTGTAAAAGAGCACAGGTAGTCGCAGTCTTCAAGAAGGGTCGTCGAGCAGATGCGCAAAACTATAGACCTATATCTCTGATGTTGATCTGTTGTAGAATTTTAGAACATGTTTTTTGCTCTCGTATCATGTCGTTTCTGGAAACCAAGAATCTACTCTGTAGGAATCAACATGGATTCCGGAAACAGCGATCATGTGAGACCAAACTCGCTTTATTTGTTCATGAGACCCAGAAAAATATTAGATACAGGCTCCCAGGTAGATGCCATTTTCCTTGACTTCCTGAAGGCGTTCGATACAGTTCCGCACTGTCGTCTGATAAACAAAGTAAGAGCCTGCGGAATATCAGACCAGCTGTGTGGCTGGATTGAAGAGTTTTTAGCAAACAGAACACAGCATGTTGTTCTCAAAGGAGAGACGTCTACAGACGTTAAAGTAACCTCTGGCGTGCCACAGGGGAGTGTTACGGGACCATTGCTTTTCACAATATATATAAATGACCTAGTAGACTTGACTTCCTGAAGTTCCATGCGGCGTTTCGTAGATGATGCTGTAATGTACAGAGAAGTTGCAGCATTAGAAAATTGCGGATAAATGCAGGAAGATCTGCAGCGGATAGGCACTTGGTGCAGGGAGTGGCAACTGACTCTTAACATAGACAAATGTAATGTATTAAGAATACATAGAAATAAGGATCCTTTGTTGTATGATTATATGATAGGGGAACAAACACTGGTAGCAGTTACTTCTGTAAAATATCTGGGAGTATGCGTGCGGAACGATATAAAATTAATTGTTGGTAAGGCGGGTACCAGGTTGAGATTCATTGGGAGACTCATTAGAAAACGTAGTCCATCAACAAAGGAAGTGGCTTACAAAACACTCGTTCGATCTATACTTGAGTATTGCTCATCAGTGTGAGATCCGTACCAGGTCGGGTTGACGGAGGAGATAGAGAAGATCCAAAGAAGAAAAAATGGTTCAGAGCACTATGGGACTCAACATCTGAGGTCATCAGTCCCTTGAACTTAGAACTACTGAAACCTAACTAACCTAAGGACATCACACACTGTAGCGCCTAGAACCGCTCGGCCACTTCGGCCGGTTCCAAAGAAGAGCAGCGCGTTTCGTCACAGGGTTAATTTGTAAGCGTGATAGCGTTACGGAGATGTTTAGCAAACTCATGTGGCAGTCTGGCGTGAGGTCAGTCGCTTGACGGCGCGTTTCGGTGCGGGCCCGCCTGTTGCCGGCGCGCCGTAAGGCACGGAAGCTCGCACTGGAGCGTATCGCTTTACGTCGAGCGTGCCGCGGCAGTCCTCACTCGGGGAAGTGATGCGTCTCTTACAGCCTCTCCTTCCCAAGTGGCTCTTTCCGCCTTCCCGTGGTGCCAGACGTCAAGCTCGGCATTCTGCCTTGCGTCAAAAGGGAGAGCTGCGACCCAACCAGATGCGAAAGCGAAGGGTGCGTGGCACAAGGGGAGCTGTGTCGAGGGACCGAACACCAGTCCCTTTCTGTTCGCAGGGTACAGACCAGCAGGTGCTCTGCATGCCGGCGACCTCGTTTGTCGGCGTGGGATCACGGCGCGAGTCGGCAAGGGTGCTTCGCCGCGCCCCTGGGTAACCGGGGCGTGTTCTGCCAAACCCAGGAGGTGGTGACATCGCCTGGGCCAGGTTAGATGGGCCCAGACCGCCGAACGACTGGGTGACCGGCCCACCACCTGAGTGGGTCCTCGGCCTTCAGGTGGAAACTCGGGCTAGTAGGCGGCGAAGGGCGAGGGGTGCATCCGCCTTCCCGGAGTGCGGGGTGCACTTGCCGAGGAGCGTCGTGTGAAATCGTCGACGACGAGGCCTTCGACGAGGACCAGTGCGCTGGCAACGGCGCGCTGAACCTGGCAGCTCTGGAGTGCCCTTGACCTAGGGGCGAGGTTGGTGGGCGAGCTGCAGAAGTCCCCCCCCCCCCCCCCCCCCCATGCCAGAGGAGCCGGTCCGGGGCAAGAGACGGGCTCCCATCCTTTCATCACTCGTCTACAAACATGGATGATCCTGAGACGAGTGACTCTAGTGCGACCTCGAGGGCGTCGATGGCGACTGTTCCTGCCTCACAGGAGGAAGCAGAACAGAACGAGCAAAGCACACTCGAAAGATATACTAAAATAAATCAGATCCTTGACTCGAGTGTGAAAAACGGCAAAATCAGCCAGGCTGCAGTCCTGGCAATCAAAAATGAGCTCGCCGCTTGGGCTATTGCAAGTGCAAAGCTTGAGGGGCGACTCGAAGAACTTCAGAAAGACAACAACAGACTCAGGCAGCAGCCAACTAAAACCTGGGCTGCAGTGGCTTCACAAGCAGTCACAAAACCCCAAACCACTAAATAGACAATTGCTAAGGTCACAAAAAGGCCGGACACGGCGGTCTTTTTAAGACCCCTGCCCGGGCAACAATTAAAAAAGTACAGGAAATATTCACTACTACAATTGATCCTGCTAAGGACAAAATTAAAATCAACAAAGTCAAAGCGACAAAAAACGTGGTAGTAGTTGACGTAGCAACTGAGGAAGACAGGGATAAAATCCTAAAGAATACTAAATTGAATACGGCAGTCAAATGTGAGCCACCAAAGAAGCGGAATACGCTGGTGATCCTCTATGACATACCTGTGGCATTAACAGAATCAGATATTTATGAGGCGCTTTATAATCAAAATTTCGATGATATGGAATGGGAAAGTTTCAGAAACGACTTCAAATTACGCTTCAAAACAGGGCCCCGGGAGCGTGACGTCGTACATCACGTTGCCGAGGTCTCTGGAAAGATGTGGCGAAGAATCACCACTATGGGGAGAGTATACATAGGTTTCCACGCAATAAACGTGCGAGATTACTTAGTGGTTCCAAGATGCCACAACTGTGGCGACCTAGATCATATACATAAGCATTGTGAGAGGAGGCCGGCTTGCTCCAAGTGCGGGTCAGAAGATCATACAAGGAGAAACTGCAGCAAAGCCGGAATCTGCATACCTTGTACAAAGAGAGGCAAAAAGCCATGTAACACTACCGGCAGAAATTGCCCTACCTACAGGATGCTTGAGCAGAAACTCATAGCCAGAATCGACTATGGCTGAGTCCCCCAATGGGAACAGGAAGCCCAAAAGAAAGTCTCCTAGCAAGAGGTTGAGGGATGCATTAAGGGCTAATAAATTCAAAGAATTCATACAGAAAATCACGAGGCCACAACGCCTGGTGGTCACAATGAAAGATGTCTGTATTCAGACAGATCCTTGTGATCAGAAAGAAGCACCCTCCCCTCCAAATCGGGGACAAAGGTCGCCTACAAGCACGACCACTCGGGCATCCTGTGGTAGGGAAATTGTTAGTGACAGAAGTTCCCAATACAAAAAGTCAGGAAGAGCAAGTACAAGTAAACAAAATAAGCAGCACCAGTGTACCAACAAACATAGGTACACCAATAAGCCCACCTATAGTACGAGGGCCAGGAATAGATCCTGCCAGGATTTATCCCAATCTGGAGCACGCTTTACAGCTGTCCAGACTTGAAGAGCCGGCCACCCTCACAAGAGCCCTGAGGCATGTGGTGCGTGTCGGCCATGAATACGGCAGAGACATTACCTTCCCAGTGATGGAGGCTGTAGACAGAATACAGCTCAAGACAATGAATCTCCCCACAGATTTCGGAGCCCTGCGAGACCTGGTTCAGAAAGTGTTTGAAAGGCGCAACGAAAAGTTCGACCTCAATGAACTATATAATCAATCTGTCATCACCAACGGCAGAATTGCACACGACTGGCGCAAAAACTGGCCAGAGTCTCATATACATACATACTTCCCACGTGAGTCAGTTAAGAGTGGGACAGATAAACGCACATAATAGTAAACTGGTTCTGCAGGAACTCCGGAAGGTAGTGGAGGAGAAGAGTCTAGATGTAGTCTGCATACAGGAGCCATACTCCCTGGCTGGACGGATCCCGTTCACCGCAGCCAACTGGCAACAAATATACAATGCAGGGGAACCAAGAGCCGCAGTCATAATCACAAATAAAGCATTGAGAGCCACCGTATTAGCGCAATTTTTGGATGACCACTGCAACGTCGTGGAGCTTCACTCACCCACAGGAATACTATACCTGGTCAACATGTACTTCCAGTACGGAAGACAAATAGACGAATTCTTGGATAAGCTCGTGCAAATAGCCACGGCGTTGCGGGGACAAAAAATTCTTGTGACTGCGGACATCAATGCAAAATCCCCCCTGTGGTTCAGTGGTACTCAAGACGATCGAGGAGAAAAAGCTGTCGACACCATCATGTCACTACAACTCATGGTCGCTAATAAACAGGGAAACCCTCCCACCTACACCGGGGGGGGGGGGGAGGACACGGTACAAATATTGACGTTACTCTGGTAACGCCAAACCTTGCAACAAAAATATCAAATTGGACAGTTTGGGACCATATTACCTCAAGTGACCATAACCTCATAACATTTACCATTGGAGACAGCGAGTGCCACTGGGACATAGGTTGGGAGACGCAGCTCAACTATAACAAAACCGATTGGGACCGGCTGGCTAGGGAGTGTGACATCCCTGCATTGCTGGAGGGTGATGTCAACATAGAAGAATACGCCCGAGATCTTACAAGTGCGATAACCAGGGCAGTTAAGGCAGCTGTACGAACCAGGAGGAGGGCTGTCGTGGCCTCCCCTTCACCATGGTCAGCCGAACTGGGGCAAATGCGCCAAGCAGTACGGAGGGCGAGGAGGTATTACCAGCGGTGTGCCGTCTGGCAAGAAAAGCAGCGATGGCTGCAGATATACAGAGAAGCCAAAGAACAGTTCCAACAGGAACTCAAGGCAGTAAAGATGAGGAGCTGGGAGAAATATGTGCAAAGCCAATTGGCTACAGACCCTTGGGGACTACCTTACAAAATAGTAAGGGAAAAATTAAATCACCTATGGTGTTATCTACCGTCAGGAGTGGGGACCGGATGACGGAGACCTGGCAGGAAACTGCGGGAGTCCTACTCCGTGCCCTATTACCTGACGATAGAGAGGATGATGATTCGGAAGAACAACAGAAAATAAGAAGAGAGAACCAACGGGTCTATGAAAACAATCGTGTGGTCTACCCCTTCTCTGAAGAAGAGGTAAACTCCCAAATAAAAGCGTTCAAAAAAGGCAAAGCTCCTGGCCCAGACGGTATAACTGCGGAGGTGATACAGTACCTCGCCCCCCAGCTGGTGGCACCTCTCATTCAGCTGTACAACGAGTGTTTACGGCTTCGGACCTTCCCCTCGATATGGAAGAAGGCGAACGTAGTTATAATCAAGAAAGGCCCGGACAAAGACCCCAAAGAAGCCAAGTCGTACAGACCCATATGTCTGTTAGACTTGTTGGGCAAGCTCTTTGAGAGGCTGCTGGCAGACAGGTTGGCTGCACACCGAGTCTTGTGCGGGATGAGTGACAGGCAGTTCGGTTTTCGGGCGGGGCGGTCGGCGTCTGACGCAATCGCCCTGGCTGCGGATGTCTGTGGCTCTGCCCCGCACAAGTACATAGTCGGCATCATGGTGGACATCAGTGGCGCCTTTGACAACCTGTGGTGGCCTTCGCTCTTCTCCTGCTTGCGGGAGAAAGAATGCCCAGGGCCGCTATATGGCTGTCTGAGGAGCTATTGTGAAGACAGGGAGGTCTGGCTATCGGCCCCTAGCGGCAAAGTCAGCAAGAAAATCACCAAGGGGTGTCCTCAGGGATCGGTCCTGGGGCCACTCTTTTGGGATATAAACATGGAGCCACTCTTGGAAGAACTAAAGAGCAGTGAAGATGTACTAGAGGTCATAGCCTACGCAGATGACCTCCTCCTGCTGGTCGGCGGCCGTAGCCGCGAAGATCTGGAACCGAAAATAGAAAGAGCTATTACAATACTGACCACATGGTGTCACAAAACCAAAATGACTATCGCACCCAATAAATCAACTTACCTGCTGCTCAAAGGCCAACTCACAAGAAATCCTACCGTAAGAATAAATGGCCTACCAGTCCTCAGGCGCTGTGAAGCCCGGTATCTTGGTGTCATCGTCGACGAGAGGTGGAACTATGCATCACATATAGACACAGCAACACAGAGATCACTCACAGTACTACATAACCTAATAGGAATAGGACATAAAAGATTCCACCTCCCACCTGATCTTATCAAATTATACCACAACAGCATCCTCACATCCATAGTAGGTTACGGGTCAGCGGTCTGGGCACACAGGCTCACGAGGGTCATGCCTGCCGTGGCCGTAAGGAGAGTGCAGCGAAACATGCTCCTACGCTCAGTGGGCGCATATAGAACAACTCCAGGAGGGGCACTATTAGTACTGATGGGGTTATGTCCACTGGACATCAAAATCAGAGAACAGGCCACCTGGTATTGGATAAAGAAAAATCGAAGGGAAAAAATTGAGGAAATTATGGGGATATATGTAGGGGACAAACAAAGCATCAAAAGAAGGGGCATGGAATTATGGCAAAATCTTTGGGATAGCGATGAAACTGGCCGAAGAACACACGAATTGCTTCCCAACATAAAGGAAAGGCTAGAACTCACCTACATCAAACCAACTAGGGGATTGCTGCACTTTCTTACCGGGCACGGACCCTATCCGACATATCTTTGTCGGTTCGGGAAAAGGGAAACACCAGCGTGTGACTGTGGAGCAGGGCTAGGCACTCCAGACCATGTGGTGTACGAGTGTCCCCTCTTCGACGATGTTGCACAACAACTTAGGGAACAATTGCCGAACAACGACACGTACCACTTGCTCAGGCACGAAAACACATTCAACATCTTGAACCACCTAACAAACAAAATATCGAGCAAAGTCCTCAGAGAATATCTTGATAACAATCGATAAATAAATAAATACCGGACTTGTCGCGTACGCCCCCCTGTTCCGCCGGGACGTGGACTTGGCCAGCCGCCTCACGGCTGGAATCCGCCAGGTTTTCGGAATAGGTTGGGGGGCAGTACATCACCACGGACTTGACATGCACCGATTATGACATTAGACATAAGGTTAGTTATAAGATCAAACTAGGATAATAGAAATAGTATAGAACTGCAGCGAATACGTCACCGGCCAGCCCAGTGCCAGGGGCACTCCCACTGGGATTAGCTCAGTGGGAATGGCCAAATAAGTAGGTTTGTATCTATTCTGGCACACATGTAACGCTGCAGGTAGAGTAGTCATAACAATAACAACTATCATCAAGTAGTATCATAATAAAACAAGCTAAAATTAAGGAATATTAGACAAATAGTAACATAGAATAGTGAGTATGATAGATTAACTCCCATAGTGGTGATGGAGTGTAGTAAGAAAAACCTGTAGTGTTAAACATCATAGCAGCTGCAGATAGAAATTAGAAATAGTAAAATATAGGACCTACTAATGTATTTAGGTAGTAGGTTACATTGTAACATGATAATGATGAAATAAACATTAAAAAAAAAAAAACCTCATGTGGCAGACTCTGCAAGAGAAGCGCTTTGCATCGCGGCGTAGCTTGCTGTCCAGGTTTCGAGAGGGTGCGTTTCTGGATTAGGTATCGAATATATTGCTTCCCACTACTTATACCTCCCGAGGAGATAACGAATGTAAAATTAGAGAGATTCGAACGCGCACGGAGGCTTTCCGGCAGTCGTTCTTCCCGCGAACCATACGCGACTGGAACAGGAAAGGGAGGTAATGACAGTGGCACATAAAGTGCCCTCCGCCACACACCGTTGAGTGGCTTGCGGAGTATAAATGTAGATGTAGATGTAAAATGTATAAAGAAATTATTAATTCGTTAATTTTATTAGGTTAGTCGTTTCAAAAGCTTAGCACAAGTTAAATGCTAACAAAACTGGTTAGACAAAGCTGTTTAGTTCAGGAACAGAAAATCTGTTCCTTTTGGAAACTTTTTGTGTTGGTTATTTTGCAGAACATTCTGCCAGAAATACATCTTCCTAGTATCAACTGAGAAATTGTCCCCTAGCTGTTCTTAAAAAGCCTCCCCCAGCTTCAGTTTTGTTCCTTGATAGGTGAGCCGTGCATGGCTCATGCTATGCACTGGATTAAACCTTCGTTGCGATTCTGTGTGTAGTCTCCCGTGGTTATCGAGATTACGCTGTTGTCCTCTCCTTCCGCCGGTCGCAGCAGCGGTGTGTATCGATATTCGCACCTTGGACTATCTTTGACTTGGCGCTTATAGTTTCCAACCCAAGAAAATTTCTCCAAACTTCATTTGCCCGTCACAGTCATCAGGAAACAATTGCTGCCCATAATGTGGCGTTCACAGCCTAAATGTGAGATCTTCCTTAAGAATCGTTGCTACTGCGAAACGTGAAAGACTACTTTCACAAGATCGTCGACGCAGTGATTTATTAGGGCTCCTCGCCACAATTCACGAGCTCTGTTAACAATCTCTAGTGTCCTCAAAGTTGATGGTCTTCCTGATCTCTTTGCAAGGGGGAGGACACTCTCCATTGTTAGTAATTTGGAATGGCAATTTGTAACTGTTTCTGCATCCAGTGTTGCATGAATCCGTCGTTCAGTCTTCCACTAATCCAGGTTCCCATAACGAGCTGCTGTTTTGGCCTGTTCTTCCACAGCCAACATTGGCAGCATTTTCCAACTGAAACAAGAGAAAAATTTTGTTAAACGCAACCTCAAGGAGTGCTGTTTCCAACAAAAGAAGTTCTAAGATAATTGGTTCATAAATAAAGAAATTATAATTGTTTAAAAATAAAGAGGTGACTTATCAGACGCACTGTAGATACCTTAGGAGCTATGAAGACCTGTTCAGTAAAAAAGACTTGTTTCACAGTAGCAAAGATGAACAAGTGTTCATAGCTCTTACGGTATGCACTTTAGAGCCCTTTTTTTGGCCTACTAAGGTCCACATGAAATAACTTATGTATTCTTTTTTCTTGTTTCTTTCTTTCTAGTAATTTTTCATTCTTTCCCTATGTTTTTCTGTTCTTTCTTCTGTCCATATTGCACCTGTCTTTTTCTTTGTTTTCTCCTGGAAGACCTGGAAACCTTTTACTTTTGCTCTGAACCTCTCTCTTTCTCATATTTCTTCTTCCACTTCTTCCATTTCCCTCATGTCTACTTTAACTTCTTTTAGTCACGTCACTGATGTTTTCGGGTTTCTGTCAAAGAAGTTAAAATTCTTTTTGTTACCCTGTTTTCATCTAGCCTTTTTAAGTGGACTGCAACTCTTCTCTTCCCCATCGTGTCTGATTTTCGCTCTATTTTTTCATAAACTTCTTTATTACTTTTTAATTTCCATTTCCCATTATCATAGTTTGGTCGTAATATTTTTCTGATTATTGTCCTTTCCTTCTCTTCTATTCGACCTGATTGTTTGGCTGTATTTAGCGAAAGGAATTCTGATGCATAAAGGCATTCTGGTTTAATGACAGTATTGTAGTGCCGAAGTTTCGCATTTATGGAAATAGATTTCTTGTTATATAGGTTTAGAGCTCTTGTTTGTTGGACATTTTTTTCTTGTTTTGGTCGAAACTACCTCCTCTGAAAATATGGAAAGCAAGGTCCTTGCAGTAGAAGAGGTCCAATCTCAGAGGTATCAGAACGATTTTCGCTTCTAGCTTTCGATTCGGTCGTTTCCGGACCAAAGTCCCTTACCTAAAATCAACACATTTAACTTCACCATCAGTCCTGAAAGTTTGTGTCATCATCATGGAATCAGCCTGTTTAATGCTTCCTCGCACGGCTAGGGAAAGGTGGGGTGAAGTGGCCACTCAAAGGGAAATCGAATTTTCACCAAACTATGGTTACCGATAGAAGCTTACAGCCTACACTCTTTGAATACACATATTACAAGGTATTAAGGTATATTTGTTAATTGAAAACGAAAATAGTATATAGGAACTATATGCATTTCTCTGAAGGCCTACTAAGTGGCCACTTTTCTCTGTCTATGGGGCCAACGTGATCATCGTAGTAGAGTCTAACGTTTATTGTTCTGATTTTCGGATATAGATTCTAGACATCTTGATGTCCTAGTATCTGAAACAATATCAAGCGCAGTGGTCAGATCGTTTTCAATAGGATTTTTGTATTAGGTCACATATAACAGAACGAGGTACTTTAAAATAGTATAAATCAAGTAAGGCGACAGAATGACAGGCGATAGCTTTTTACATAAAACGGGGTTGTAAGTAAATCTGACCTGAAGTATTATGCGTGATATTTCGAAATAACTAACCCTTACCAGGGTAAACAGCTTGGCCACTTTTTGCGACGAGTAATGTGGCCACTTTTCCCGACCGGAGACCATGCCGGCATTAGTGGTTCACAGATGAAAATGTTAAACAGAAGCAAACGACAAGGAACTACATGCGTATTCCAAAAGAATTTGTTGAAACTCGGATATGGTAAAGTATTTCTCTAAATATCAGTGAGGTAACAAGACTAGTATAACTTACTTACATTACATCAGGCGACTGAAAAATTAATAAACTTTTTACTAAAATGAAACGGAAGAAACTTCCTGTGTCAAATTCACTGACAACAGTGATGCTACATGTTAGTACTAGTCCGACATCTTCTCGGTAGGCGGCAGCGCTATACAGGGCAAAAAATATACTGTGGCCACTTCTGCTGCCCCGAGCACTTCACCCCATCTTCTCTTATCTCGCGAAAAGATCATGAAGATAAAGTTAGAGAGATTCGTCGAGCACTACTAGTTCTTCCCGCTGACCAATCGCGACTGGAACAGGAAAAAGGGGGAAGTGATACTGGTTCACAAATTACCCTCCGCCACTCACCGCAAGGTGCCTTGCGGACTGTAGATTTAGATGAGGGTGTAACGAGAAGGCAGTTTAAAGTCTGCCTCCTAAAAAAATACCGAAAACGTGTAACCTCCCAACAGATAAAAAATATAATTATATATAAGATTCACATTCAGCGTAACCTCCCAATAAATAAATTCCGTAACCCACCTTTAAAGCAATGTGACTAACCTTCTAATAATAAATGTGACTCATATGTAACCTTTCAATAATTGACTGTGAATCTAAACTGGTAAATTTGGACGTCAGCAGTTCTGCGACATGGCCCTGAAAGATCATACTGAATAAATCGAAAATTCTTACCTCAATGAAGCCGCCGGATAACGCGTATATATCTGCTCCCATAAGAAATTTTTCTGGCACAGCCAAGTGCAATGCTGGCCGATAGATTTGCCATGTATAAAAGGAAACAATTGATTTTTCTTTACAATAATCGGGATGTCCATGGATTGGAGAAATTAGTAAATTTTTTAAATTGAAATGAATGATTGTCAAAAAGTTAATTTTTATAAGAAAGATTATTATTAAGAGATTTTTTTAAAAATATTTACATGGGACTTGATATAACAATAGTGCACATGCGGGAGGCTGCTTCTACCTTATACTACAACGCTCAGGCACCGCCATCGCTCCCCACGACCAACCCAACCAACTCCATACACCAGACTGCTAGCTACTACTACTCCTATTGCCACACAATTACTACTGCAGCCAACGCTGCTTTCTGGTCTGAGATACTCTTATAGATTACATATCGCAGGCAGCGCGTGAGCAATCCATCGAAATTAATCTGCTCTAGTGTGCTAGCAACAAAATTCCTTTTTTTTTTCTTTATTGTCATTTCATTCGCCTGCCCCATATGGGCAGGGGAGGGCTGTCAGCGGCACAATCCGCCGCTCTTCAGCCGAGTGACATGACAACTTAAAATAAGAATAAAATGTTACATACAGAAGGCGATAAAGAAGGGGAACTTAAAGCAGAGTAATGGGAGAAAATGGAGGTAAAAATAGATTGACATGGAGACATTCATGGGGGACAGTTCAAAAAGTCACCGGAAAGTTAAAAAACACAGTTGGCGATTCTTAAAACACGGAGAAGACACTGAATGGACATGCACAGGCTAAAAGTCGGCCACAGTATTAAAAACACTCCAGAACAAGACACTTAGAGCCCACTTGGAGCACACACGGTGAAGTATAAAACTGCCAGGTGGGACCTGCCGAGGGAAAGGTCAGAGAGGATGGAAAAGGAGGGGAGAGCAGCGGGGAAAGCGGCGGGATGGCATCAGTGGGTACACAAAGAGGCAAGAGACACGTGGGGCGGGAGAGGAAAAGGGAAGACAGGGCAGGAGGGAGGGCAGAAAGGAGGCACAAGAGATGGAGGGGGAGTAGGAGGGGAAAGCCACTCAGGAGAAGGGAGGGAGAGGGAGCCCTGAGGAGGAGACAGGAGGAAGAGTTGGTAGGAAGGGTGGTTTTCAGGGTGAAGCTCATCATCCGGGAGGGGTAGATGTTGGAAGTTGCATTGGGAAAGGAGGCGGAGGGTGTGGGGACGGAGAGAGGGTGGGACACAATGGTAAAGGCGTGGCAGAGGACTGGGTATGGAGAGAATGGGAGATACCAGAGGGTGACGGGGATCAATGCAGCAGACAATGTATAGTGTGTGGATGTGTTCAAGGAAAAGGAGAATGTGGGGGAAGGGGATGAGGTCGTAGAGGAATGCCCGTGGGGGACGGAAGGCGGATTGCGGAAGGCGAGGCAGAGCGCATGGCGTTCGAGGATTTGGAGGGCTTTATAGAACCGGGGAGGGGCGGAAATCCAAGCTACGCTGGCATAACAGAGGACAGGGCGGATCAAGGATTTATAGGTGTGAAGGATGGTGGGAGGATGCAGACCCCACGTCCGGCCGGACAGGAGTTTCAGGAGGCTGAGTCGGTTGTGAGCTTTGTGTTGGATGGTAAGGAGATGGGGAGTCCAGGTGAGGTGGTGGTCGAGTGTGAGGCCAAGGTATTTGAGGGTAGGAGTGAGGTGGATAGGACGGCCATAAATGGTGAGGTAGAAACCATGGAGGTGGAAGGAGCGGATGGTGCGGCCTATGATGATCGCCTGCAAAATTCCTTAGTCATGGACCTCTTACAAACGTTTTCAACATCCTGAAAATGGCGAGAACGATGTAGGATGGTCCGCAGCTCGTGGTCGTGCGGTAGCGTTCTCGCTTCCCGCGCCCGGGTTCCCGGGTTCGATTCCCGGCGGGGTAGGGATTTTCTCTGCCTCGTGATGACTGGGTGTTGTGTGATGTCCTTAGGTTAGTTAGGTTTAAGTAGTTCTAAGTTCTAGGGGACTGATGACCATAGATGTTAAGTCCCATAGTGCTCAGACCCATTTGAACCATTTTTTAAATTTAATGTAGGATGTGTTGTGCTCGTCTACAAAACGAGACTCGGAGTGGCCCGTGTTGTGCGCGGCGTGTTCTGCGACGATTGCGGCTTCTAGGTCGCCCATCGCGAGGAGTTAGGAAAGGCTACGCGCCAGCCGAGTTATCCAGAGAACTATCAGGGGATCCAGCTGGAGGATGACGCAAGCGC
Organism: Schistocerca cancellata; assembly: GCF_023864275.1. Lineage (NCBI taxonomy): Eukaryota > Metazoa > Arthropoda > Insecta > Orthoptera > Acrididae > Schistocerca > Schistocerca cancellata. The sequence continues at coordinate 127,211,999 of NC_064637.1, read as the reverse complement.
AGGCGGGCGCGGTCTGCCGTTGAGTCGGACTCGCTTTCGCCGGCTTTTTGGCGTCGTGTCGCGACGAAACGAGATCCAAGGAAAAGTAATCGCTAGGTCTGCTCATCACAAGGACGAGGCAAGCCTCTCAGCTTACTCTTCCTGCTCCTCCCCCCCCCCTACCCCTCCCAACCGAGCTAGTTGAGGCAGGGCTGGTCCGCCGCTTCAAACCCCCACCCGACCATCCAGATTAAGGTGTTCCACAGTCTCCGTATATAACATAAAGTGATTGCCGGGATAGTTCCTTTGAAAAAGACGCAACGGATTTCCTTCCCTAATCCGTGCTCTACATCCACATCAGCATAGATACTCCGCAAGCCACAGTACGGCGCGTGGCGGAGGGTACCCTGTACCACTAGTAGTCACTTCCTTTCCTGTTTCACTCACAAATAGAGAGAGGGAAAAACGACTATCTATATGCCTCCGAATCAGGCCCAGCTTCTCGAATCTTATCTCCGTGGTTCTGAAGCTCAATATACCTTGGCGGCAGTAGAATCATTCGGAGGTCAGCTTCAAATGCCGGTTCTCTAAATTTTCTCACAAGGGGAGGCCACGATGTTTGGAACGCGGATTTACTGTAAACTTCTTACACTCGTAGTACTCCATGAGGACAACAAAATGTGTAAGCAGTAGCGCGTACTTCTAAAGCGTTACTGACAAGGGAACCTCCCCATCGCACCCCCATCAGATTTAGTTATAAGTTGGCACAGTGGATAAGCCTTGAAAAACTGAACACAGATGAATTGAGAAAACAGGAAGAAGTTGTGTGTAACTATGAAAAAAATAAGCAAAAAATACAAACTGAGTAGTCCATGCGCAAGATAGGCAACATCAAGGATGTCCAAATAAACATCAAGGATAGTGTGAACTCCGGAGCGTCGAGGTCCCGTGGTTATCGTGAGCAGCTGCGGAACGATAAGTCCTTGGTTCAAGTCTTCCCTCGAGAGAAAAGTTTAATTTTTTTATTTTCAGACAGTTATCGAAGTTCAGGCACTCACACATAATCAACTTTGCTCTCCAAAATTCCGGGACATGTTCAGATTTGCTTGGACATATGCAGGATCTGATGGTCTACACACGGAAAAATTTGAAAACGTTAAAAACATATGTTTTGACAGAGCACAGGGAAAACTGTGCGACTGTGAAACTGTTGCACTCATTTGTTGCAGTTTATGTGACAAACTCTTATGTTTTCATCACTTTTTTGGGAGTGATTATCACATCCACAAGAAAACCTAAATCGGGCAAGGCAGAAGAATCTTTTTACCCATTCGCCAAGTGTACAAGTCAGGTGGGTCGACAACATATTCCTGTCATGTGACACACATGCCGTCACCAGTGTCGTATAGAATATATCAGACGTGTTTTCCTTTGAAGGAATCGGTTGACCTGTGACCTTGCGATCAAATGCTTTCGGTTCCCATTGGAGAAGCACGTCCTTTCGTCTACTAATCGCACGGTTTTGCGATGCGGTCGCAAAACACAGACACTAAACTTATTACAGTGAACAGAGACGTCAATGAACGAACGAACAGATCATAACTTCGCGAAAATAAAGAAAGTATACTTTTCACACAAGGGAAGACTTGAACCAAGCACCTCTCGTTCCGCAGCTGCTCACGCTAACCACGGGACCACGGCGCTCCTTGGCTCACATTACCCTTGATGTTGCTTATCTTGCACATGGACTACTCAGTTCGTATATTTTGCTTTTTTTTTAGTAGTTTCACACAACTTCTTCCTGTTTTCTCGATTGATCTGTGTTCAGTTTTTCGAGGCCTATCCACTGTGCCAACTTATAACTAAATATGAGGGGGGTGCGATGGGGAGGTTCCCTTGTGAGAAAATCGCAAGATAATTTCGGTCGTCGAATATATATCTGTACGTAGCCATTTTAACCATGAAGAAACTACAGCCGAGTGGTGACGGCACGGCAGCTCTGCGTGTTCGGTCAGCGTGTTAGCTTCCCTTTCTAATACAAAAAAAATGAGCGAACAGATGAACGAACAAACTGAACGGGTGTCATCGGACGTCCGCTCTAAACAAATTCAGTGAAGAATACAGAACAAATTCTTTTTTTTAAGACGCTATTAAAATACACTCGATACTGCATAACCAATTATCAGCGCCGATTTTTAAGGTTCAAAAATGGTTCAAATGGCTCTGAGCACTATGGGACTTAACAGCTGTGGTCATCAGTCCCCTAGAACTTATAACTACTTAAACCTAACTAACCTAAGGACATCGCACACATCCATGCCCGAGGCAGGATTCGAACCTGCGACCGTAGCAGTCGCACGGTTCCGGACTGCGCGCCTAGAACCGCGAGACCACCGCGGCCGGCTAATTTTTAAGGAAATACTGCGTTATGCATGGTTTGCTTCCAAACTATCGTCTGAAAGAGAGGTTTTTGAAAATGTTAACAAGGTTTGTTTTTCCACAGAAAACGCCAAAAGACCTTGCGTATGCGGAAACATAGCATTTATTCAATGGAGCTAGTGCCGTTTATGTTTTCCATGTTTTTTCGAAAAATACCATCCTGCAACTTGTACTCGTAATGTCGAAAGCGACGATTAATTGTACATCTTCCGAAAGCCGTCTGTGCCGGTCTAAACTTGGAGGTAACAAGTCGTTTCGGGCTTCTTCCAGGTATAAGCGATTTCTCAAATCACGGACAAGCATACATTTTCAGTATGACTTTATGCATTTGGTCGTTTACTAGTCGATAGTTGCGAATATTACATTATTTGTGATAATAAAAATTAGTAGACTGCCAAATAACATTGTAAATGTAATAAAATTTCATCCGATAACACGTACTTTCGCCATTATATCAGTTGTAATATAAATAATAAAGAAAATGACTGTGTTGAAAACAAAACAAAAAAAAATGACAAACGCAACTCGATCCAACGATCCAGCGGCTTGTACGCCATACACTTAAAAAAAAATTGTTCTATATTGCACGTTGAATGTGTTCAGGGCGGACGTCCTATGACACCCATTCAGTTTTTCGATGATCTGTTCGCTCAGTTTTTTTTATTGTAAAGAGTGGCTAACGCTCTGACCGAACACGCTGAGCTACCGTGCCGGCACCACTCGGCTGCAATCACTTCATCGTTAAAATGGCCACGCACAGATATACCGGGTGATGAAAAAGTCAGTATAAATTTGAAAACTGAATGAATCACGGAATAATGTAGATAGAGAGGTACAAATTGAAACACAAGCTTGTAATGACATGGGGTTTTATTGTTGTTGTTGTGGTCTTCAGTCCTGAGACTGGTTTGATGCAGCTCTCCATGCTACTCTATCCTGTGCAAGCTTCTTCATCTCCCAGTACCTACTGCAACCTACATCCTTCTGAATCTGCTTACTGTATTCATCTCTTGGTCTCCCCCTACGATTTTTACCCTCCACGCTGCCCTCCAATACTAAATTGGTGATCCCTTGATGCCTCAGAACATGTCCTACCAACCGATCCCTTCTTCTGGTCAAGTTGTGCCACAAACTTCTCTTCTCCCCAATCCTATTCAATACTTCCTCATTAGTTACGTGATCTACCCATCTAATCTTCAGCATTCTTCTGTAGCACCACATTTCAAAAGCTTCTATTCTCTTCTTGTCCAAACTATTTACCGTCCATGTTTCACTTCCATACATGGCTACACTCCATACAAATACTTTCAGAAATGACTTCCTGACACTTAAATCTATACTCGATGTTAACAAATTTCTCTTCTTCAGAAACGCTTTCCTTGCCATTGCCAGTCTACATTTAATATCCTCTCTACTTCGACCATCATCAGTTATTTTGCTCCCCAAATAGCAAAACTCCTTTGCTACTTTAAGTGTCTCATTTTCTAATCTAATTCCCTCAGCATCACCCTACTTAATTCGACTACATTCCATTATCCTCGTTTTGCTTTTTGTTGATGTTCATCTTATATCCTCCCTTCAAGACACTGTCCAATCCGTTCAACTGCTCTTCCAAGTCCTTTGCTGTCTCTGACAGAATTACAATGTCATCGGCGAACCTCAAAGTTTTTATTTCTTCTCCATGGATTTTAATACCTACTCCAAATTATTCTTTTGTTTCCTTTACTGCTTGCTCAATATACAGATTGAATAACATCGGGGAGAGGCTACAACCCTGTCTTACTCCCTTCCCAACCACTGCTTCCCTTTCATGTCCCTCGACTCTTATAACTGCCATCTGGTTTCTGTACAAATTGTATATAGCCTTTCGCTCCCTGTATATTACCCCTGCCACCTTCAGAATTTGAAAGAGTATTCCAGTCAACATTGTCAAAAGCTTTCTCTAAGTCTACAAATGCTAGAAACGTAGGCTTGCCTTTCCTTAATCTTTCTTCTAAGATTAGTCGTAAGGTCAGTATTGCCTCACGTGTTCCAGTATTTCTACGGAATCCAAACTGATCTTCCCCGAGGTTGGCTTCTACTAGTTTTTCCATTCGTCTGTAAAGAATTCGTGTTAGTACTTTGCAGCTGCGGCTTATTAAGCTGATTGTCCGGTAATTTTCACATCTGTCAACACCTGCTTTCTTTGGGATTGGAATTATTATATTCTTCTTGAAGTCTGGGGGTATTTTTATTAGACCCAGAAAAATACAACAGTTCAAAAAATGTCCCACAGATGGCACTTCATCTGATCAGAATAGCAATAATTAGCATAACAAAGTAAGACAAAGCAAAGATGATGTTCCCTTATAGGAAATGCTCAGTATGTCCAGCATCATTCCTCAACAACAGCTGTAGTCGCGGATTTCATTTATTTATCGTAAGGCAATACAGACACATAAGAAAGAAACAGACAAATCAGTAATATAACAAACGTTAATAATTGCAAACAAACATTACTAATATAACAAAGTTTAAGGATTACAAACAAACATCAAGTCGAAACTTCCTGGCAGATTAAAACTGTGTGCCCGACCGAGACTCGAACTCGGGACCTTTGCCTTTCGCGGGCAAGCGCTCTAAATCTCATTCTGGAAACATCAAGTCTATTAATATAATCTATCGATTCTGGAGTTGCGAGCAGGAAGTCGTCGGGGCTCCCATTACAGGCTCTTCTGGAACACTCTTCAACAATGTGGCTGATGGTCTGACTTTCTCCGCAGTCAAACTGAGGGGATGGTATTTTACCCCATTTATACAGGGAGTAAGCACATCTGCCATGACGAGTTCTAATCCTATTTAGAGTGGACCACGTTTTGCGTGGTAGGTCAAAACCAGGAGGCTTTTGTGTGATGCAAGGCATGTTATGATTTTGTCATGCGTTCCATTTTTCAGACCATGCGTTTGCGATACTGAAACCTTCTTGTGCACAGTTCCTTGCTGTTCTTGTTGGCGGGATCCTAGATCGAAGCCTATTAGCGTTTGCAGCCTCGATGTCTTGGTGGATTGGCAGGCTTCGACGAATGATGTGAACAGCACTGTAAAGCATGTCCGGAGTTATGGTGAGGCATTGGCGTCGGATGTTGTCTTTCAGAATCCCTAGAGATGTCGGTCGATCGTGATACACTTGCGACTTCAGGTAACCCCAAAGCCAATAATCGCACGGACTGAGGTCTGGGGACCTGAGAGGCCAAGCATGACGAAAGTGGCTGCTGAGCACACGATCACCACCAAACGACGCGCGCAAGAGATCTTTCAAGCGTCTAGCAATATGGGGTGGAGCGCCATCCTGCATAAACATCGTACGTTCCAGCAGGTGTTTATGAGCCAGGCTGGGGATGATGCGATTCTGTAACATATCGGCGTACCTCTCACCCGTCACGGTAGCAGTTACAAAACCAGAATCACGCATTTCCTCGAAGAAAAAAGGCCCGATAACGGTAGATGTGGTAAATCCAACCCGTACTGTGACTTTCTCGTCGTAAAATGGAGTTTCCACGACAGTGCTAGGATTTTCGGTAGCCCAAATTCTGCAGTTGTGGGCGTTGACAGACCCTCGGAGCGTGAAATGAGCTTCGTCGGTCCACAACACGTTTTCAACCAATCGTCATCTTCCGCTATCTTTTGAAACGCCCACACCACAAAGGCCTTCGCTTCATTAAATCGCCAGGTAACAGTTCATGATGCCGATGGATTTTGTACGGATAGCATCGGAGGGTACGCCTAAGTGCCAACCAAACGGTTGTGTATGGAATGCCGGTGCGACGTGCGACTGCACGAGCACTGACTTCCCCGTGCATAGACGAACCCGCTACAGTTTCCATTTCTTCATGAACTGCCTCAGCAGCATTACGCCTTGTGCTCGGTCGGCCACTACGGGATCTATCGTCTAAACAACCCGTGGCTTCGAACTTCGAAATCATTCTCGCCACAGCTGCATTTTTCAATGGACCTTTACCCGTTCGAATCCCCTTCCTATGGCGATGGGATCGTAACGGTGGACTAGCACATTCCCCATTCTGATAATACAGCTTCACTAAAAGCGCCTTTTCAGGTAACGTCAACATGCTGCGACTGCTGGCGCATCTGATTCTCTCTCTCATTACAGCTCCGTTTATACACGATTGTCATGCGCAGTCACTGATGTTTTGCTGTCCAGCGCCATCTGTCGGACATTTTGTGAACTTTGTGTTTTTTTGGTTCTAATAGAACCCCATGTCATTCCAAGCATGTGTGTCAATTTTTACTTCTCTATCTAGATTATTCCGTGGTTTATTAAGTTTTCAAATTTTTACTGACCTTTTGATACCCGGCATTGCTACGCCTCCAAGTCAAGTACGCAGGTCAGTACAAAATATAGTGAATTTTCGTGAAGGTTTGAGTCATGAAGGCTTGACCTCTAGTGTGTCAGAATCTTTCAGAAAGTTTATAACTCTCGAAATAATGAAGATTATCGTGGACTATACAAATCACGAAGCTCGTAATAAGAACTTAAAACTTATGACCATAGTAGAAATGTACGCCTTCATTGGTACTTCGCAACTCATGGTCCCAAATAATGACACTAGATTGCCCCTTGAGGACTTGTGGGGGAAAGAATATCTAAATAGCTACAATGAGTCGTATTCGATGTGGAGAACTTCCGTCCCTGATTAGATTTGATGATAAAGAGACAAGAACCGAAAGACGAAAGCAGGTTAAGTTTTGCCCCCTTCGTGAAGTTTTCGACAAAACTGACGAAATGTTTGTGAAATACGATCGATGAAATGCTCTCCATATTTCGAGGAAGATGCCCCTTTAAGGTCTTTATGAAAGACAAGCCTGAGAAGTATGGTATATGGATTAGGATGTTATCAGATGCACACACCCGTTATATTCTAAAAATCGAGGTCTATGCAGGGATGGATGAACGACCTGCCGAGGAACGGAGAGCAAAGGCAGTTGTTAGACACCTAGTGAATCCGCTGGCAAGAAGTGGAAGAAATATAACAACAGATCGTTCTTATACATCCATAGACCCAGCCGGGGAGCTTTACAATGATGACAAGTTAACTCTGGTGGGAACATTGAAGAGTAACAGAAAGCACATACCAGAACAGCTAAAGAAGACGCAGGATCGAGAGCTATATTCCTCTAAGTTCTTATTCACAGATCCGAAAACAGGCAACGCACCAGTGACCTTGGTTTCATACATCTCCAAACTGAAGCCTACTAAGAATCTCCCACTTTTTTCCACACAACACAATGATAACAGTGTGGATGAGTCGACAGAGAAAAAAAGACAAACATCAATCTCTACTGTAATGAAACCAAAGGACGCATAGACAGCATTGATCAAGTGACGCGACATCATTCAGTAAAACGAGGGACGAGAAGGTGGCCATTATCTCTCTTTTTCACCTTGATAGACATTGCATGTCTCAATGTTGGAACAATTTTCATGATAAACAACCCAAACTGGAATAAGAAGAAGCATAATGTAAGAAGGCTGTGTCTGCTGGAATTACATCAACAGCTCGTTAGGCCAGCTGTGGAAGATGGATAAAAGACTATCATGGGTTTACAAAAGCCTATCACCTCTGCAATGGAAAGTGTTCTAGGGAAAACGCTGCCCAGCATTACTGCAACTGTTCAAACTGTTGAATATTATTCAAGAGGTAGATGTCACGTCTGTCTGAAGAATAAAAACTCTAAAAAGAAAAAAGACAAGATGACAAAAGTGTCTATAGTTTGTTGCAGGTGTTCCAAGTATGTGTGTTTCACTCATTCTGCAAAAACAATCATATGCAAAGGTTGTGAAATTGAAAGCGAAAGTGAGTAGGAAGGAAAAACTCAATTGTAATTTCTGACTCTGATTTTCTGTTTTCTTATTTGTTGTTTGCTATTGTACTTTCTTTTATGATTTCGTAATATAAGACTGATGTATATGAAAATGTTAGTTACATGACAAAAATATAAAAATACACTCCTGGAAATGGAAAAAAGAACACATTGACACCGGTGTGTCAGACCCACCATACTTGCTCCGGACACTGCGAGAGGGCTGTGCAAGCAATGATCACACGCACGGCACAGCGGACACACCAGGAACCGCGGTGTTGGCCGTCGAATGGCGCTAGCTGCGCAGCATTTGTGCACCGCCGCCGTCAGTGTCAGCCAGTTTGCCGTGGCATACGGAGCTCCATCGCAGTCTTTAACACTGGTAGCATGCCGTGACAGCGTGGACGTGAACCGTATGTGCAGCTGACGGACTTTGAGCGAGGGCGTATAGTGGGCATGCGGGAGGCCGGGTGGACGTACCGCCGAATTGCTCAACACGTGGGGCGTGAGGTCTCCACAGTACATCGATGTTGTCGCCAGTGGTCGGCGGAAGGTGCACGTGCCCGTCGACCTGGGACCGGACCGCAGCGACGCACGGATGCACGCCAAGACCGTAGGATCCTACGCAGTGCCGTAGGGGACCGCACCGCCACTTCCCAGCAAATTAGGGACACTGTTGCTCCTGGGGTATCGGCGAGGACCATTCGCAACCGTCTCCATGAAGCTGGGCTACGGTCCCGCACACCGTTAGGCCGTCTTCCGCTCACGCCCCGACATCGTGCAGCCCGCCTCCAGTGGTGTCGCGACAGGCGTGAATGGAGGGACGAATGGAGACGTGTCGTCTTCAGCGATGAGAGTCGCTTCTGCCTTGGTGCCAATGATGGTCGTATGCGTGTTTGGCGCCGTGCAGGTGAGCGCCACAATGAGGACTGCATACGACCGAGGCACACAGGGCCAACACCCGGCATCATGGTGTGGGGAGCGATCTCCTACACTGGCCGTACACCACTGGTGATCGTCGAGGGGACACTGAATAGTGCACGGTACATCCAAACCGTCATCGAACCCATCGTTCTACCATTACTAGACCGGCAAGGGAACTTGCTGTTCCAACAGGACAATGCACGTCCGCATGTATCCCGTGCCACCCAACGTGCTCTAGAAGGTGTAAGTCAACTACCCTGGCCAGCAAGATCTCCGGATCTGTTCCCCATTGAGCATGTTTGGGACTGGATGAAGCGTCGTCTCACGCGGTCTGCACGTCCAGCACGAACGCTGGTCCAACTGAGGCGCCAGGTGGAAATGGCATGGCAAGCCGTTCCACAGGACTACATCCAGCATCTCTACGATCGTCTCCATGGGAGAATAGCAGCCTGCATTGCTGCGAAAGGTGGATATACACTGTACTAGTGGCGACATTGTGCATGCTCTGTTGCCTGTGTCTATGTGCCTGTGGTTCTGTCAGTGTGATCATGTGATGTATCTGACCCCAGGAATGTGTCAATAAAGTTTCCCCTTCCTGGGACAATGAATTCACGGTGTTCTTATTTCAATTTCCAGGAGTGTATTTCTCATATTCATTACCTTATTTATTGTATTTGTGTATGTTATAATGTTACTGATAACTGTGGAAAGTGTGTTGAAATCTGGTAAAGAAATTCATAGTTCATTAAATAATCAAAACAAAACAAAAAAAAACAAAATGTTAAAAAGTGACAAGAATGTGAGGGTATTTTTGTTCCCTCCTCCCTTGGACTTCCATGTGACAGATACGAGCTTAGTAGTGCTCGGGTTAATCATTATGTGACATATTATTATATCACTAGTCATAATATCGATAAGTGAACACAAAAATTGCAGTACCGATTTTTAATATTAATTGTACAAGGATGCCAATGATCTAATATAATTCGAAAGTACTTTGCGCAAAGAAAAAATAATGCGTGTACGTAGCTGTTAAGAGTGGTAAAAGGAAGTGGAAGCTTTCACGTTCATAACAGTGATGTGTACATTCTCTACCTCGCATTAAAATCTCCAGTACCTGAACATCGAAAATTTAAGAGCTATCAAGCTCTGCCGTGCGCACAGATCAGATACTATGGTCGAAATGGGACACGAAAATAACATTTCGTGAAGTCACATTCTAGGGCTTTCATGTTTATGTGATTCATTTGCAGTAAAACCACCTGTATCTTTCCGTGCGAGCTCTGATTTCCCTTATTTTATTATGATGATCGTTTCTCCCTGTCTAGGTCGCGTCAACAAAATATTTTCGCGTTTGGAGGAGAAAGTTGGTGACTGAAATTTCGTGGGAAGATTCAGCCGCAACGGAAAACTCCATTGTTTTAATGATGTATCATGACTGTTGTATCATGACCGTGACACTCTCTCGCCTGTTTCACGTTAACACAAAACGTGTTGCTTTCCTTTCAACTTTCTCGATGTACTCCGTTAATCCTACCTGGTAAGAATCCCACAGCACGCAGCAGTACTCTAAAAGAGGACGGACAAGCGTAATATAGGCAGTCTCTTTAGTAGATATTTTACATTTTCTATTTGTTCTGCAAATAAAACGCTGTCTTTGGTTTGTCTTCCCCACAATATTTTCTATGTTTTCTTTGTAATTTAAGTTGTTCTTAATTGTAATTCCTAGGTATTTAGTTGAATTTACGTCCTTTATATTCGATTGATTTATCGTGTAACCGAAGTTTAACGGTTTCCTTTCAGCACTCATGGGCATGACCTCACACTTTTCATTATTTTGGGTCAATTGCCAATTTTCTCACCATACAGATATCTCTTCTAAATCGTTTTGCAATTTGTTTTGACCTTCTGATGACTGTACTAGACAATAAACTACGGTATCATCTGCAAACAAGCTAAAGCGACTGCTCATATTGTCTCCTAAATCGTTTATATAATTAGCCAGAGGGCCTATAACACTACCTTGCGGATCGCCAGAAATCATTTCTGTTTTACTCGATGACTTTCCGTCAATTGCTACGAACTGTGACCTCTCTGACAGAAAATTACTAATCCAGTCACATAAATGAGACAATATTCCATGAGCACGGAATTTCACTAGGAGCCGGTTGTGTGGTGCATTGTCAAAAGCTTTCTGGAAATGTAGAAATACGGAATCAATTTGAAATCCCTTGTCAATAGCAATCGACATTTCGTGTGAGTAAAGAGCTGGTTGTGTTTCACACGAACGATGTTTTTCTAAATCCGTGTTGACTGTGTGTCAATAGACTGTTCCCTTCGAGGTAATTTATAATTTTAGAACACAATATATGTTCCAAAATCCTGCTGCATATCGACGTTAATGATACAAGCCTGCAATTTAGTGGATTACTCCCACTACCATTTTTTGAATATTGGTGCGAACTGTGCAGTTTTGAGTACGGATCTTTCGTCGAGCGAGTGGTAGTATATGACTGTATCTATTGTAATTGGTATACAGTCTGGACCGGAAGACTTGCTTTTATTAAGTGATTTAAGTTGTTTCTCTATTCCGAGGATATCTACTTCTAAGTTACTCATGTAGGCAGCTGCTTTTGAAGCGAATTCTGGAATATTTACTTCGTCTTATTTGGTGACGTAATTCCGGAAGGCTGTGTTTAGTAACTCTGCCAGTGTAAGATTAACTAGCGTAACGATTTTATGCTTTCAGTCCACTAATTACTTCGAGGAAAATCCTTACTCATGTCGAATGATTTGTAAGGCTCAGAAAAGAATTCCTGTAGTTGAGCAACAATATTTCAAGTTACGGAAGATTAGTTTGCCTCGAGAGCTCGAGGCCAGCAGCTGTTTCGTGGTCTCGTAGTTTTGTTTTGTGATAACGTTGCGTGGCTATGTCTCACTAATCAGTAGTAAGCAGATCATGTCAGATGACAAGAGAATTTTTATGTGGTCTGATGCCATAGGGAAACAGTCGTGCTCAGCGACGGTATTCCCTTCGAGTGGTAAAGGGTACAGCAATCAGTCGACAACGGTATTCATCGTATACCTACTGTAAGTTACGGTCACTGCGTGGCTGTCTACAGTACAGTAAACGTAAGTTACACTACTGGCCATTAAAATAGCTACACCATGAAGATGACGAGCTACAGACGCGAAAATTAACCGACAGGAAGAAGATGCTGTGATACGCAAATGATTAGCTTTTCACAGCATTCACACAAGGTTGGCGCCGGTGGCGACACCTACAACGTGCTCACACGAGGACAGTTTCCATCCGATTTCTCATACACAAACAGTAGTTGACCGGCGTTGCCTGGCGAAGCGTTGTTGTGGTGCCTCGTGTAAGGAGGAGAATTGCGTACCATCACGTTTCCGACTTTGATAAAGGTCGGATTGTAGCCTATCGCGATTGCGGTTTATCGTATCGCGACATTGCTGCTCGCATTGGTCGAGATCCAATGACTGTTAGCAAAATATGGAATCGGTGGGTTCAGGAGGGTAATACGGAACGCCGTGCTGGATCCCAACGGCCTCGTATCACTAGCAGCCGAGATGACAGGCATCTTATCCGCATGGCTGTAATGGATCGTGCAGCCACGTCTCGATCCCTGAGTCAACAGATGGGGACGTTTGCAAGTCGGCAACCATCTGCACGGACAGTTCGACGACGTTTGCAGCAGCATGGGCTATCAGCTCGGAGACCGTGGCTGCGGTTACCCTTGGTACTGCATCACAGACAGGGGCGCCTGCGATGGTGTACTCGACGACGAACCTGGGTGCACGAATGACAAAACGTCATTTTTTCGGATGAATCCAGGTTCTGTTTACAGCATCATGATGGTCGCATCCGTGTTTGGCGACATCGTGGTGAACGCATATTGGAAGCGTGTATTCGTAATCGCCATACTGGCGTATCACCACGCGTGATGGTATGGGGTGCCATTGGTTACCCGCCTCGGCTCGGTCACCTCTTGTTCGCACTGACGGCACTTTGAACAGTAGACGTCACATTTTAGATGTGTTATAACCCGTGGCTCTACCCTTCATTCGATCCCTGCGAAACCCTACATTTCAGCAGGATAATGCACGACCGCATGTTGCAGGTCCTGTACGGGCCTTTCTGGATACAGAAAATGTTCGACTGCTGCCCTGGCCAGCACATTCTCCAGATCTCTCACCAATTGGTCAATGGTGGCCTAAAAAAATTGTTCAAATGGCTCTGAGCACTATGGGACTTAACATCTATGGTCATCAGTTCCCTAGAACTTAGAACTACTTAAACCTAACTAACCTAAGGACATCACACACATCCATGCCCGAGGCAGGATTCGAACCTGCGACCGTAGCAGTCGCGCGGCTCCGGACTGAGCGCCTAGAACCGCTAGACCACCGCGGCCGGCAATGGTGGCCGAGCAACTGGCTCGTCACAATACGCCAGTCACTACTCTTGGTGAACTGTGGTATCGTGTTGAAGCTGCATGGGCAGTTGTACCTGTACACGCCATCCAAGCTCTGTTTGACCCATTGCTCAGGCGTATCAAGGCCGTTATTACGGCCAGAGATGGTTGTTCTGGGTACTGATTTCTCAGGATCTACGCACCCAAATTGCGTGAAACTGTAATCACATATCAGTTCTAGTATATTTGTCCAATGAATACTCGTTTATCATATGCATTTCTTCTGGTGTAGCAATTTTAATATCCACTAGTGTAAAACATCAAAAACATTTGTATATGAACACAGTCCCAACTGAACTATTCACGTCAGAGATTGTGTTCATACGTCTCGTGAAATGGGTTTCGAACGCTTGCGCAGAGCGCCGCTTCTGTGGAGGGACATTTCTGCGGAACTTGCGGCTCGTTCTGGGAGAAGCGACTTTTCACAGGTAGCAGACACCCATACTAAGAAGTCTTGTGAGTTGGTCAATGTGAAACCGAAAAATTGCCTAAGTGTCTTGGGCGCCGCAGAAATAACAATAGATTCAATTTCCCCATAACTATCGCAAACTAACGCGAAGATCAGAGGAAATAGAGCAGATACAAAGCTTTACCGACAGTCATTCTTCCCGCGCACAGCTGAGGATGGGAAAAACGGACCGGCTAAATCCGATATCGGCAGTTTAGTTGTGTGCTCTAAGCTATAACAGGTTTCGTTTTATTTTGTACTAGTAACCGGATTAAAACAACGAAATATGAATCAGCCACAGCAGCAATCCTAAGATTTTTGGTTTTTAATCTAAACAACTATTTTTATTCATAAAGTTTCGATTGTTTTGAAATATTGCTTTATTATAGAAAAATCGAAAAAGCAACCAGAGCAATTTAATAACGATGCAGATAGTTCAACAAACACATTGCATAAGAATTGGTACCGCGTTGCTGAGACAATAATGTACCTGTTTCTATGCGGCGTAGCCTATTAGATGGTACACGTGTGTATGCAGTGTGCAAGACTTGTTCCACGTGGTCTATAAAGTAATTTGTGGTCATTGTCATTGGACATCTGTTGTATTACGTAATTGGCCATTCCTACTCTGGAGGCATTTTACAAAGTGCGGTATCAATGAAGCACAATGCTTTATTTGCTTTAAAAGATTAAAAACTGGAGGCGCCGCCATGAACTTGCGTCATCACGTAAGGAGAATACTTAAAACTTTACAATTCATTATGGTTTACGACAGAAATAGACAGTGCTGACCTGCTGCCTGTGTGTATACAATATGCCTTTATCTGTTTCTATCCTTGAAAAGGATCAGATTAACACGAGAGCTCTTCGACCTCTGTTTTCACCGTTTAGCACTGCGGAAATAGCGTTATGATCCTCGATTACAACACGATTCTTGAGCACAGTTTCAAAATATTAGAATCAATAGGAGAACACTGGAGATGTTTTGTAGTATTTTTACTACGTCTCGCTTATTGAGAAGAGCAGTGAACGGTAAACTGACTACGTTTTCTTTTATCTGCCTACTTAATTTAATATTTTGGTTCTATGTATCTGAGGCAGTCAAAATTTCTTCAATCTTAGTTCGATTTCTACGTTTATTACAGAAAATAATGGGAATAAAAACCTGTTGTTGTTGTTATGGTCTCCAGTCCTGAGACTGGTTTGATGCAGCTCTCCATGCTACTCTATCCTGTGCAAGCTCCTTCATATCCCAGTACCTACTGCAACCTACATCCTTCTGAATCTGCTTGGTGTATTCATCTCTTGGTCTCCCTCTATAATTTTTACCCTCCACGCTGCTCTCCAATACTAAATTGGTGATCCCTTGATGCCTCAGAGCATGTCCTACGAACCGGTCCCTTCTTCTAGTCAAGTTGTGCCACAAACTCCTCTTCGCCCCACTCCTATTCAATACCTTCTCATTAGTTATGTGATCCACCCATCTAATCTTCAGCATTCTTCTGTAATACCACATTTAGAAAGCTTCTATTCTCTTCTTGTCCAA
Organism: Schistocerca cancellata; assembly: GCF_023864275.1. Classification (NCBI taxonomy): domain Eukaryota; kingdom Metazoa; phylum Arthropoda; class Insecta; order Orthoptera; family Acrididae; genus Schistocerca; species Schistocerca cancellata. The sequence continues at coordinate 127,196,308 of NC_064637.1, read as the reverse complement.
ACTATTTATCGTCCATGTTTCACTTCCATACATGGTTCACTCCATACAAATACTTTCAGAAACAACTTCCTGACACTTAAATCTATACTCGATGTTAACAAATTTCTCTTCTTCAGAAACGCTTTCCTTGCCATTGCCTGTCTACATTTTATATCCTCTCTACTTCGACCGTCATGAGTTAATTTGCTCCCCAAATAGCAAAACTCCTTTACTACTTTATGTGTCTCATTTCCTAATCTAATTCCCTCAGCAACACCCGACTTAATTCGACTACATTCCATTATCCTCGTTTTGCTTTTGTTGATGTTCATCTTATATCCTCCTTTCAAGACACTGTCCATTCCGTTCAACTGCTCTTCCAAGTCCTTTGCTGCCTCTGACAGAATTACAATGTCACCGACGAACCTTAAAGTTTTTATTTCTTCTTCATGGATTTTAATACCTACTCCGCACGTTTCTTTTGTTTCCTTCACTCCTTGCTCAATATACAGATTGAATAACATCGGGGAGAGACTACAACCCGGTCTCACTCCCTTCCCAACCGCTGCTTCACTTTCATGCCCCTCGACTCTTATAACTGCCATCTGGTTTCTGTACAAATTGTAAATAGCCTTTCGCTCCCTGTATTTTACCCCTGCCACCTTCAGAATGTGAAAGAGAGCATTCCAGTCAACATTGTCAAAAGATTTCTCTAAGTCTACAAATGCTAGAAGTGTAGGTTTGCCTTTCCTTGATCTAGCTTCTAAGATAAGTCGTAGGGTCAGTATTGCCTCACGTGTTCAAATATTTCTACGGAATCCAAACTGATCTTCCCCGAGGTCGGCGTCTACCAGGTTTTCCATTCATCTGTAAAGAATTCGCGTTAGTATTTTGCAGCTGTGACTTATTAAACTGATAGTTCGGTAATTTTCACATCTGTCAACTCCTGGTTTCTTTGGGATTGGAATTACCATATTCTTCTTGAAGTTTGAGGGTATTTCGCCTGTCTCATACATCTTGCTCACCAGATGGTAGAGTTTTGTCAGGACTGGCTCTCCCAAGGCCGTCAGTAGTTCTAATGGGATATTGTCTACTCCCGGGGCCTTGTTTCGACTCAGGTCTTTCAGTGCTCTGTCAAACTCTTCACGCAGTATCATATCTCCCATTTCATCTTCATCTGCATCCTCCTCCCTTTCTATAACATTGCCCTCAAGTACATCGGCCTTGTATAGTCCCACTATATACTCTTTCCACCTTTCTGCTTTCCCTTCTTTGCTTAGAACTGGGTTTCCATCTGAGTTCTTGATATTCATAAAAGTGGTTCTCTTATCTCCAAAGGGCTCTTTAATTTTCTTCTAGGCAGTATCTATCTTACCCCTAGTGAGATAAGCCTGTACATCCTTACATTTGTCCTCTAGCCATTCCTGCTTAGCCATTTTGCACTTCCTGTCGATCTCATTTTTGAGACGTTTGTATTCCTTTTTGCCTGCTTCATTTACTGCATTTCTGTATTTTCTCCTCTCATCAATTAAATTCAATATTTCTTCTGTTACCCAAGGATCTCTACTAACCCTAATCTTTTTACATACTTGATCCTCTGCTGCCTTGACTACTTCATAAAAACATAAAAACCTAAAACGGCTTATTTCAGTAACCTGCTATTTTGAGCAGTTTCAACAGTCAAGTTAAACTGGCGTTGAAAAAAAATCGATATAACCGAAAACCGGTTGTTTCAGCGGTAATCGCCATCCCTATACACCATTCGTGAATGGAACCCGGTAGGGGGAACACGCGTAATGGGGGTTCCAGAAATACCCTCCACCACACACCGTAAGGTGGTCTGCGGCGTGGAAACAGATGCGGAACACAGACGTACGAGCGTGGAGGAAGTTGTACATGGAAGAGTTCTGTGTCAGTCAGCTCTTGGACGTTGAGGAATGAGACTCGTGGTGTGGGAGAAAGCGGACCGCCATTATTACTCATCTCCCCCCCCCCCCCCCCCCCCGCTGCTTCTGCTGTGACGCAACACCAGGTCCCTTGATTAGTTAGCGCCGCGACGGGAAATCGCGTAACAGAGGCGCTACCGTGTTTACTCGGAGGAATTGTCGTGGGGCGGAAGCGAGCAGCTAGAAGCGTTCGGAGCTTGCGGCAACACTAGCTTACAGTTTCGATGCAATTAATCCACGGTTCCGCGCTGTTTGCTGAGGAGTAATTTGGAAACGTGGAAGACTTGTTTAACGAAGCGTCGGCGGCGATATCATTGGAAACGCAACACTGGCTGAAGTTGTACCTACTGGAGATGTGGTACAAAACTGTTAAGGGTGCGTTTAGGCTCGTTTCACACTGGGACACTTGTGACGGTCACCGGTGACGGTCACTGATAGAGATACCTTGGTTTGAATTGGAGCATTCACACCGGGACACTGCACTGAGTCACCGAGTCACGGTGGCCCAGCAGTGACTCAGCCTCGCCACATGTGACGGACACCGACACTGTGTTCGCTGCGGTCACCGCCGGACATGCATTAGCTTGTACTGGAGTGTTCACACTGGGACACCGATCACAGACACGGCATTGCAGAGTTGCCAACAGACAGGCAGCCGTTGCTGAGCCCAGTGGTTCTCCACATAGTGCAGCCATGAGTTTAGAGTTCATCGACACAGAAGATTTTATAAGTGAAGTGGAAAGTCGCCCCGTTATTTGGGATATGAAAAGCGATGACTACAGTAACAAAGTCGTGAAAATAAAAGCGTGGCAAGAAATTATTACGAAGTTTGTGCCTGATTTCGATGAAAAGAGCATAGATGAAAGAAACAAAATTGGTAAGTTCTATATTCTTTTTTCACTTTAATACCGTATTTTCCGGACCACAAGAATAGCGAAATATATTTTCTATCCCTGTACGAGGCTAGGAGGTTAATAACCTACAAGGAGAATTCTAGTAGTCCATCAAATGAAGTTTTTGACATTCGAAAATACTGAAAAAACTTCTTCTCAGATTGTCTCAGATCGTCATAAAGGGTGTAATACAATCCGTTCTCCAGCCGATCACGTAGCAGTGGATGTACGTGTAATGAACGTTTTGTCTTCATTCTCCTCCTCCTCCTCCTCCTCCTCATTACAAGTACTAACAACAGTTCCTCCTCGCTCGAGTCCGTTTCACCAACTAATCAGTTGGCAACAGCTGCAGTGTGGGACGCCAGTGGCCCAGGAGTGTTCGCCACAGTCACCGGTGACCGTCACAAGTGTCCCAGTGTGAAACGAGCCTTACCCAAAATGTATTTTACGGCAGTGTGTGACCGCTATAGTCTTGCCATCAACATCTCTCCCACGAACTGCAATACACGGTTGTTCTTTGGGATGGGCAGGCGATACTGATGACGGATCAGCCAATTTCAGGCAGCTGCCGACGTATTGTTCACGTGCGGCCGGTGTTGTCCACCAACAGAACAGAATGTTACGTATATCCGGGTAATATGTACTAGGCCTGTTGATATAATATCCATATATGGACACATTTCCCAAAAAAATTCCGACACATATCGCCGATATTATTCGCACCAACATATAGATATCAAAATCGCAATATCGGGTGCCAATATTTCTATTTTACGTTTCATTTTCTTCACAATTTTCGGCAAATAATTGAAATAGTTTTTTTATAAATTGTAGTAGAACTTAATTTTACTTCCAGTGTGTGATGGAGTCTTAGTACTTTTTGAGCTTTCATCCCGTCCAGTCTTTCTCTCTGTGTGAAGCAAGTACAGGGTTATTACATATGATTGAAGCGATTTCACAGCTCTACAATAACTTTATTATTTGAGATATTTTCACAATGCACACACATACAAAAACTCAAAAAGTTTTTTTAGGCATTCACAAATGTTCGATATGTACCCCTTTAGTGATTCGGCAGACATCAAGCCAATAATCAAGTTCCTCCCACACTCGGCGCAGCATGTCCCCATCAATGAGTTCGAAAGCATCGTTGATGCTTTAAACTGTGCATATCATCGTCGAATGGAGTTAGCAGTTGGTGGATATTTGTTGAACTTCGTCCTGAAGTGTCGTTGCACTGTTATGACTGACTGATGTGAGTGCATTTCAAGCACGACATACGCTTTCTCGGCTCCTGTCGCCATTCTCTCACTACGCTCTCGAGCGCTCTGGCAGCAGAAACCTGAAGTGCGGCTTCAGCCGAACAGAACTTTATGAGTTTTTCTACGTATCTGTAGTGTGTCGTGACCATATGTCAATGATTGGAGCTACAGTGAATTTATGAAATCGCTTCAATCATTTGTAATAGCCCTGTATAGGTGGCACAAAAGTCCGATTGAACTGGGAAGGGGGGGGGGGGGGGAGGGAGGCGCTGTGAATGAAATAACAAGATTTCCGGTGTGAAGAAGTGGCACACCACTTGCGATAAAAAATAATTTTTAACGCAACTAGTGTGTTATTTTTTCATACCGGCAGCAGCCTTTTCAGTAATTGCAGGGGCAACAGTCTGGATGATTGACTGATCTGGCCTTGTAACATTTACCAAAACGGCCTTGCTGTGCTGGTACTGCAAACGGCTGAAGGCAAGAGGAAACTATAGCCGTAATTTTTCCCAAAGGCATGCAGCTTTACTGTATGGTTAAATGATGATGGCGTCCTCTTGGATAAAATAATCCGGAGGTAAAATAGTCCCCCATTCGGATCTCCGGGCGGGGACTATTCAGGAGGACGTTGTTATCAGGAGAAACAAAACTGGCGTTCTACGGATCGGAGCGTGGAATGTCAAATCCCTCAATCGGACAGGTAGGGTAGAAAATTTAAAAAGAGAAATGGATAGCTTAAAACCACATATAGTGGGAATTAGTGAAGTTCGGTGGCAGGAGGAACAAGACTTCTGGTCACGTGAATACAGGGCTATAAATACAAAACCAAATCGGGGTAATGCAGGATTAGGTTTAATAATGACTATAAATAAAAATAAGAGCGCGGGTAAGCTACTATAAACAGCATAGTGAACGCATTATTGTAGTCAAGATAGACACAAAGCCCACGTCTACCACAGTAGTACAAGTGGATATGCCAACTAGCTCCGCAGATGACGAAGAGATTGAAGAAATATATGATGAGATAAAAGACATTATTCAGGTAGTGAAGGGAGATGAAAATTTTATAGTCATGGGGGACTGCAATTCGATAGTAGCAAAGGGAAGAGAAGGAAAAGTAGTACGTGAGTATGGAATGGGGGTAAGGAATGAAAGAGGAAGCCGCCTAATAGAATTTTGCATAGAGCATAACAATCATAGCTAACACTTGGGTTAAGAATTATGAAAGAAGATTGTATACGTGGGAGAGGCTTGGAGAAACTGGAAGGTTTCAGATAGATTATGTAATGGTATGACAGAGATTTAGGAAACAGGTTTTCAATTGTAAGACATTTCCAGGAGGAGATGTGGACTCTGACCACAATCTTTTGGTTATGAACTGTAGATTAAAACTGAGAAAACTGCGAAAAGGTGGAAATTTAAGGAGACGGGACCTGGATAAACTGAAAGAACCACAGGTTGTAGAGAGCATTAGGGAACGATTGACAAGAACAGGGGAAAGAAATACAGTAGAAGAAGAATTGGTACCTTTGAGAGATGAAATAGTGAAGGCAGCAGGGGATCAAGTAGACAAAAAGACGGAGTCTAATAGAAATCCTTGGGTAACAGAAGAGATATTGAATTTAACTGATAAAAGGACAAAAGATAAAAATGCAGTAAATGAAGCATGCAAAAAGGAATACAAACGTCTCAAAAATGAGATCGACAGGAAGTGCAAAATACCTAAGCAGGGATGGCTAGAGGACAAATGTAAGGATGTACAGGCATATACCACTAGGGGTAAGATAGATACTGCCTACAAGAAAGTTAAAGAGACCTTTGGATAAAAGAGAACCACTTGTATGAATATCAAGAGCTCAGATGGAAACCCAGTTCTAAGCAAAGAATGGAAGGCAGGAAGGTGGAAAGAGTGTATATAGAGGGTCTATACAAGGGCAATGACCTTGAGGGCAATATTATTGAAATGAAGGAGGACGTAGATGAAGATGAGATGGGAAATACGATAAGGCGTGAAGACTTTGACAGAGCACCGAAAGACCTAAGCCGAAATAAGGCTGCGGGAGTAGACAACAATCCAGTACAACTACTCATAGCCTTGGGAGAGCCAGCCCTGACAAAATTCTACCATGTGGTCAGCAAGAAGTATGAGACAGGCGAAATACCCTCAGACTTCAAGAAGAATATAATAATTCCGATCTCAAAGAAAGCAGGCGTTGACAAATGTGAAAATTACCGAACTATCAGTTTAATAAATCACGGCTGCAAAATACTAACACGAATTCTTTATAGACGAATGGAAAAACTTGTAGAATCCGACCTAGGGAAAGATCAGTTCGGTTTCCATAGAAATGTTGGAACACTTGAGGTAATACTGACCCTACGACTTATCTTAGAAGCTAGATTAAGGAAAGACAATTCTACGTTTCTAGCATTTGTAGACGTAGAGAAAGCTTATGACAATGTTGACTGGAATACACTCAAATTCTGAAGGTGGCAAGGGTAAAATACAGGGAGCGAAAGGCTATTTACAATTTTTACAGCAACCAGATGACAGCTATAAGAGTTGAGGAGCACGAAAGGGAAGCAGTGGTTGAGAAAGGAGTGAGACACGGTTGTAGCCTGTCTCGGATGTTTTTCAGTCTGTATATTGAGCAAGCAGAAGAGGAAAAAAAAGAAAATTCATGGAGAAGACATAAAAACTTTGAGGTTTGACGACGACATTGTAATTCTGTCAGAGACAGCAAAGGACATGGAAGAGCAGCTGAACGGAATGGACAGTGTCTTGAAAGGAGGATATAAGATGAACATCAACAAATGCAAAACGAGGATAATGGAATGTAGTCGAATTAAATCGGGTGATGTTGAGGGTATTAGATTAGGAAATGAGACGTTTAAAGTAGTAAATGAGTTTTGCTATTTGGGGAGAAAAATAAGTGATGATGGTCGAAGTAGAGAGGATTTAAAATGTAGAGTGGCAATGGCAAGGAAAACGTTTCTGGAGAAGAGAAGTTTGGTACCATCGAGTATCGATTTAAGTGTCAGGAAGTCTTTTCTGAAAGTATTTGTATGGAGTGCAGCCATGTATGGAAGTGAAACATGAACGACAAAGAGCTTCGACAAGAAGAGAACAGAAGCTTTCGAAATGTGGTGCTACAGAAGAATGCCGAAAATTAAATGGATAGATCACGTAACTAATAAGGGCGTACTGAATGGAATTGGGGGTAAGAGGGATTTGTGGCACAACTCGAATAGAAGAATAGATCGGTTGGTAGGACACGTTCTGAGTCATCAAGGGATCATCAGTTCAGCATTGGAGGGGAGCGCGGAGGGTAAAAATAGTAGAGTGAGACCAAGGTATAAATACACTAAACAGTTTCGGAGAGATGTAAATTGCAATAGTTACTCGGAAATGAAGAAGCTTGCACAGGATAGAGTAGCATGGAGAGCTGCATCAAACTAGTCTCTCGACTGAAGACAACACAACAACAACAACATCGGCATTCTTCAAAAACAGTTTTTGAAAATGATGAACAAAATTTTAAATCACGGTGTTGGTCGCGGCGATGGGTGGAAACATGTTGGGGAAATGCTGACGCTATCGGCGCTAGGAGCTACCAGCAGAGGCTGTAACATTTGACTGCACCACGCAAATTCGACACTACAGTTGACAGGTCGCTGGCGTTTGCAGAAATGAAAAAAACAGGGAAGTCGAGATGAAGTGCTCCGGACAAATCCGATGTGTGACGAAACCGAACAACGTACCCTTGGGAAACCTTTTATTGTGCCATTTACATACTGTTACCATTGTTAGCAAAATCGTTATCGCCAAGCGTAAACGTTCATGGTTTTGCTTTCAGTTCTTACTCTAGAGGGGGATAAGCAGGGTGCTAGCTTGTTGATATACAGAATATCTAATAATAAATCGATATTTAAATATACAGCTCTAAAACCGCCGGTTGATTAACAGTAAACAGCCGATTTTTTTACATGTCGGTAAGTCGATACTTCCTCCTTCGATGTATCGCTACTTCCTGTAAAATCTTCGTGAGTCGATAGTGGTATTTACTTATTATCGATAAACAGGATTGCCGATATTTTTAAAAATATCAAAAGTCCTAATATGTACCTCTGTCCTTATCTGTAAATGCCTCCCTCTCTCAGTGTTGCTTCGTCTTCCTGACGCCGACAACACTGCAGGGCCAGGTCACGTGATCTTAACACTGGAACAATATTGTATCGCTTTAGTTCGTAAGATAGACCCTATACATAGAGGCACTCGATTTATTTACAGAGGGGTCCAGAATAACTCTTAGTTCATATTTTGGAAACAAAATGATATATCGTTGCAGTTTTGCGCAGTCCACTGTTCTCTCCACAAATTTTGGTGCGCGTTTACCAACAGATAGTTGTGCAGAAATGAATGAAGCAAGATAGTCGTTTGAGCAGTGCAAGGCCATATTGAAACGGTACTGGAAATACGAAAACATATTGGAGATAGAACGGCAATGGCGTAATGTGTACGGAACTCAGCCACCAACAGACACAACAATTTATCGTATTCGTGTTAGATCCGAAGTCAGCGGTATTGTTCAGGATCTGCATAAGGGTAGGTCTGGCAGACCAAAATCAGCAACAAGTCCAGCTTCCAGTGCTGCCGTGTTGCAACTTGTTACTAGGTCGCCGGCCGGGGTGGCCGAGCTGTTGTAGGCGCTACAGTCTGGAACCGCAGACCGCTGCGGTCGCAGGTTCGAATCCTGCCTCGGACATGGGTGTGTGTGATGTCCTTAGGTTAGTTAGGTTTAAGTAGTTCTAAGTGCTGGGGGACTGATGACCTCAGAAGTTAAGTCCCATAGTGCTCAGAGCCATTTGAAAAAAAAAAAAGGAATTTTGTTGCTAGATGTAATTTCAATGGATTGCTCACGTGCTGCCTGCGATATGTAAGCTATAAGAGAATCTCAGACCAGAAAGCAGTGTTGGCTGCCTTACTAGGTCTCCTAAAAAATCTGAGAATCTGGGTGCACGGGAAATCGGGGAAAGCCGATCAAGAGAGCGACGAATTCTGAAGGATGCACGCTATGAACACGGACGATCCAGATCGAAGGGTGGAGTACTGCAAGTGGTCATCGGTTAACAGGGTTGGGGTCATCTGGTTGGACGAGGCGCAATTCAAACTGAACGGTACTGCAACCCGCCGCAACTGAGTGTACTGGACTCAGGAAAATCTTCACGTTCACGTCGACAAACATGTCAATATACCGCGTGTCATTGTGTAGTATGGTCTGTCATCGCACGATTTGGTGGGCCCATTCTTCTTTGAAGGTACCGTAACTGGTGTGGTGTATCTTCATATGATGCAAACATCGATTGTACCTGCCATACGAGAGATATGAAAGATTTTACGTACTACAAGATGGCGCTCCGCCTCACTACATAGAGATGTCAGAGGCCTGCTTGGATGAAAATCTACCTGGGCGATAGACAGATCGAAGGGAGCTGTTGAGTACCCACCACGGTCTCCAGACCTTACACCTCTTGACTTCTACTTTCGGCGCACCTTGAAAAATGAAGTTTATCAACAGAAGCCAGCTACACGGAAAGAGAAACATCGAGGCGTCCTGTGCGGCCATGACACCAGTAACACTGACAGCTGTCGTTGGTCAACAGTTCAGCGTCATCGACGTTGTTTGGCTGCTAATGGGGGTCACTTTGTAAGTAGGCTGTTTAGGTTTTTATGTTGGTAACGCCACATAGCGTTCTGTATGAAAATCACTGACTGCTCTGTGCAGTCTGTGGCTGGTTTGCATTGTTAGAATATTTGATATTGTAGTGTTGGGCAGTTGGATGTGAACAGCCCGTAGCGTTACGCAGTTGGAGGTGAGCCGCCAGCAGTGGTGGATGTGGGGAGAGAGATGGCAGAATTTTGAGAGCGGACGATCTGGACGTGTGTCCATCAGAAAGAGTAAATTTGTAATATTGGATATCATGAAGTTATATATATATATATATATATATATATATATATATATATATATATATATATATATATATATATATATATATGGAGGGTAGGGCACAACAGTGAAGGCGTGGCAGGGGGTGGGGATGGGAGAGGAGAGGAGCAACGAGGGGGTGAGGGAGATCAAGGCGTCGGGAGGTGTAGAGGATGGGGAATGGGGATATGTTTGAGGAATAGGAGGCTCTGAGCACTATGGGACTTAACAGCTGTGGTCATCAGTCCCCTAGAACTTAGAACTACTTAAACCTAACTAACCTAAGGACATCACACACATCCATGCCCGAGGCAGGATTCGAACCTGCGACCGTAGCAGTCGCACGGGTCCGGACTGCGCGCCTAGAACCGCGAGACCACCGCGGCCGGCTGAGGAATAGGAGCAGAGGGGGGAAAGCAATCAGGTCATTGAGTATCCGCGTGGAGGATGGGAGGCGTATACGGAAGGCGAGGTGGAGTGCATGATGCTCAAGGATCTGGAGGGACATAGAATTTGGGGGGGGGGGTTCCGCTGGCGTGCACCGCCCGCTTATATAGGCGAAGAGCGACCTTCGTTACGTAAGAAGCTGATAACGGACTTTGCATGTTAAGCACCGTTTGTGACCTGCAGCGTAAACATGGTACGCAATTATAACAAATGGGACCCGATCACGTGGAAATTAAAGTGTATTTGATGGAATGGATTATTTGTTATTTCTCTTCCACATGTTCTTACAAAATGTTTCCACAGAGTTTCATTGTACTGCGAACCGCTTTAAAAGAGGCCACTCACAAGCGGCGAAATTTCAACTACAAGCTCCCTGTATTCATAAAAATGATCTTATCCAGAAACCCCACAATCGTCGATTCTTTAAAAAACTGATGTGCATGCATAATGCAGATTTAAATGTCCGATTACTTTACAAATGAATTAATGTTTTAAATGACTGACCTTAAGCATGTAAAACATTTATCGCTGAAGATGCAAAATCCTAATTGGGTTGGTTTTCCTTTATTCACCCAGAGGTTAATGGAAGAGTCAAAATCAAGAGTGATAAACTAAAACAGTGGTAACCGCTTCATACATTCATGTAAGAAGGTTTTTGCGAATAGTGCATAGTCTCAAACCATTTTTTAAACTTGACTATAGCAAAAGTAAGTTTTAAAAGAAAAGTCATGAAACTGCGATTTAACAATATAATGCATCAATAATATTCCTAGATTTTCACGCAATTCAGCGTTTATGATGTGATATCTCCCGAATTATGTGTCATACGATGACATAATTTTGCAGGTACATTCAGCGATATACTGCGTGCAAAATGTCGAGAATTAAGTTAGTAGTAAAGAAGTAATTACTTAAAACATAATGCCTTTTGCTTAAGTTTGACTACATTACCAGCGAAAATACACTAAGTGATAAACTATTTTCGTTTAATTTTTGTGGGAAGTCCTTTTGCCGGAAGTCCTTAAGTGCTCTCAGTCGCAAATACTGGATTGATATGGTCTGAGTAATTTCCGTGCGCCATGAGTTATGCTACCTTAAGATGTATACATTGTTGACTTTAATATTCGGCTTATTGTTTTAAGCCTTTAACGTAAGATTACAGCTGTTAAGTGAGTGGATTATGAATATTTCAATTAGGTCAATAATTATACGAAATAAATCTTTTTCATATTCCTTGTTACCTTTGTGCTGCAGCTACACGTGCTCGGCATTGTTATCGTGGACTGTGGCATGGTCAATTTAACGGGTGGCTGTTACCACCCTGGGCAACGGCCTTGCCACAGTGGACACACCGGTTCCCGTCAGATCACCGAAGTTAAGCGCTGTCGGGCGTGGCTGGCGTTTGGATGGGTGACCATCCGGGCCTCCATGCGCTGCTGCCATTTCTCGCGGTGCACTCAGCCTCGTGATGCCAATTGAGGAGCTACTCGACCGAATAGTAGCGGCTCCGGTCAAAGAAGACCATCATAACGACCGGGAGTGTGGTGTGCTGACCGCACGCCCCTCCTATCCGCATCCTCAGCTGAGGATGAACGGCGATCGGATGGTCCCGATGGGCCGCTTGTGGCCTGAAGATGGAGTGTAGTGTTATCACCCTAGGAGGGAATATGTGTAAGCTAACCGCCTCCATGTAGTGTTATCGCATGGTAAGCGTGTGAACGTTTCGTAAATGTTTGCGGCTCGTATGACTCAGGCAGGACTTGTGAAAACTGTGGTGTCACCGCCAGACACCACACTTGCTAGGTGGTAGCTTTAAATCGGCCGCGATCCATTAGTACATGTCGGACCCGCGTGTCGCCACTGTCAGTGATTGCAGACCGAGCGCCACCACACGACAGGTCTAGAGAGACGTACTAGCACTCGCCCCAGTTGTACGACTACTTTGCTAGCGACTACACTGACGAAGCCTTTCTCTCATTTGCCGAGTGACAGTTAGAATAGCCTTCAGCTAAGTCCATGGCTACGACCTAGCAAGGCGCCATTAACCATATCTAGAGAGAGTCTCACTTGTATCATCAAGAATGCTGTATACAAATGATGGATTAAAGTTAAGTATTACAGCAGCTACGTACTTTTCTTTAAAGCATTCATTAAGTATCCTGTTTCAGACCTCACGCCAGCCGGCGTGTGTAACGCGTGCATTTCGGCTACTTCCGAGTGGCGTGGCTGTCTTGTTACGCCACAACAGAAACAGCTCGATATTCACCTAGTTGGACGTGGGAAACCGCCTAAAAGCCTCATCCAGGCTGACCGGTACACCGACCGTCGTCGTTAATCCTCAGGGCTTGTTCAATCTGGGGCGGGCGCATCTCCCCTGACCAGGGGCATCGCGTTAACGTCCACGGCTATACGACTATCTGGGCACTTTTGTTGCAGCTAAAAGCTTTTACATAGCCAACCTGCAACTGGTTCCGTGTCATTGTTTTATATGTTTGGTAATACAGATAACCTCTGAAATATTTTCGGTCGGATTCAAGTCACTATGTACACATAATACACGGTTGAGCCATATTAATATGACTACCGCAAATGTTTGAGGTCACCGTGCAATAACCACTCGCATACGGCAAGTGGCACCACTAGTAGTGGAGGGCATATAAACCGCGTTGGGGGACGCGGAAAACAGTGCAGTCGTTGTAATGCGCAAACGGAGCGATTTGTCTGGGGTCCAAATGACACGACCATTGGCCTTCGGGGCAAGGGTTGAGGCATTTTGGAAGCGGCTAGGTTTTCAGACCCTTCCCATGCAGCCATCATTGAAGTATGCCGTGCGAGGCAAGGTGGCGCTTCCAAAACCTGCGCCGAGGCACTGTGTTGCACCACGGGCCTTAGATGACAGGTGTGAATGACGTTGCCGACATATGTACGGGCGAATAAATGTGAGACTGTTGAGCATCTGTGAACCCAGATTAACCGAGGCGTTACGAATGTCTTCTCAACGCAGCAGACGCCTGGTTCATGCACGCATGCTGACTGCTTTCACCGGCGACGAAGGCTGGAATTTGCACGCCAGTGCCACTAATGGACGTTCACTGAGTGGCGACAGGTGTGGCCTTTTCAGACGAATCAAGTTTTATCCTCCATTGGACAGATGCCCGCTGACGTGTGCGACGTTAAATGTCAGAAATCAGACATCCTGCAACAATCGTCGAAAGTGTCAGGTAGGAGGAGCTAGCATCATGGTCTGTGGAATGTTTTCGCGGCATTGCCTGGGCGATCTCGTTCTTCTGGAAGGCACAGTGGATTAACGCAAGTATGTATGCTTCTATCCTTGAGAGCAATGTCCACCCCTACACGGAGTTCGCTTCTCGTCGGCACAATGGCATCTACCAGCAGGGCAATGCAGTGTCTGAACCAGCTCGCAGTGTACTTGCGTGGTTCCAGCAGCACTTAGATGAGTTCACCGTATTGCCCTAGCCACCAAACTCCTTATAGTGAATCGTGGCACCACTTCGATCGGGGTGTTCACGCTATGGATCCTCAACCGCGAAAACTAGCGCAGCTGACCACGCCACTGGAGTCGGAATGGCTCCACATCCCTGCTGGTATCTTCCAGAACCTGACTGATTCTTTTCCTGCATGTCTCGAGCAGTGGTTTTTCAGGCTTTTGATAGGTAGTCACATTAATGTAACTGGAGCGAGTATCTGCGAATGGAAACAATGCCCGTAAATCGGAACAACGCTGTAATTATTCTCGTGAGAATTCCGCGGCTCTTGTTGTTGAAAGGTCTCGTGCACTGGTACGGCATCGTTCTTGAAAAATACACTACTGGCAATTAAAATTGCTACACCAAGAAGAAGTGCAGATGATAAACGGGTATTCATTGGATAAATATATTATACTAGAACTGACATGTGATTACATTTTGTGGTCGTGCGGTAGCGTTATCGCTTCCCACGCCCGGGTTCCCGGGTTCGATTCCCGGCGGGGTCAGGGATTTTCTCTGCCTCGTGATGGCTGGGTGTTGTGTGCTGTCCTTAGGTTAGTTAGGTTTAAGTAGTTCTAAGTTCTAGGGGACTGATGACCATAGATGTTAAATCCCCTAGTGCTCAGAGCCATTTGAACCATTTTTTTGATTACATTTTCACGCAATTTGGGTGCATAGATCCTGAGAAATCAGTACCCAGAACAATAACCTCTGACCTTAATAACGGCCTTGATACGCCTGGGCATTGAGCCAAACACAGCTCGGATGGCGTGTACAGGTACAGCTGCCCATGCAGCTTCAACACGATACGACAGTTCATCAAAAGTAGTGACTGGTGTATTGTGACGAGTGAGTTGCTCGGCCAGGGCAGGGCAGCAGTCGAACATTTTCTGTATCCAGAAAGGCCCCTACAGAACCTGCAACATGCGGTCGTGCATTATCCTGCCGAAATGTAGGCTTTCGCAGGGATCGAATGAGGGGCAGAGCCGCGGGTCGTAACACATCTGAAATGTAACGTCCACTGTTCAAAGTGCCATCAATGCGAACAGAGGTGACCGAGACGTGTAACCAGTGGCACCCCATACCATCACGCCGGGTGATACGCCAGTACGGCGATGACGAATACACGCTTCCAATGTGCGTTCACCGTGATGTCGCCGAACACGGATGCGACCATCATGATGCTGTGAACAGAACCAGGATTCATCAGAAAAAACGACGTTTTGCCATTCGTGCACCCAGGTTCGTCGTCGAGTACCATCGCAGGCGCTCCTGTGAGTGATGCAGCGTCAAGGGTAGCCGCAGCCATGGTCTCCGAGCTGATAGTCCATGCCGCTGCAAACGTCGTCGAACTGTTCGTGCAGATGGTTGTTGTCTTGCAAACGTCGCCATCTGTTGACTGAATGATCGAGACGTGGCTGCACGATCCGATACAGCCATGGCGGTAAGATGCCTGTCATCTCGATTGCTATAGTGATACGAGTCCGTTGGGATCCAGCACGGCGTTCCGTATTACCCTCCTGAACCCACCGATTCCATATTCTGCTAACAGTCATTGGATCTCGACCAGCGCGAGCAGCAATGTTTCGAAACGATAAACCGCAATCGCGATAGGCTACAATCCGACCTTTATCAAAGTCGGAAACATGATGGTACGCATTTCTCCTCCTTACACGAGGCATCACAACAACGTTTCACCAGGCAACGCCGGTCAACTGCTGTTTGTGTATGAGAAATCGGTGGGAAACTTTCCTCATGTCAGCACGTTGTAGGTGTCGCCACCGGCGCCAACCTTGTGTAAATGCTCTGAAAAGCTAATCATTTACATATCACAGCATCTTCTTCCAGTCCGTTAAATTTCGCGTCTGTAGCACGTCATCTTCGTGGTGTAGCAATTTTAATGGCCAGTAGTGTATTTTGATCAGACGTTGGGGAAATATCGGTAGGCCCTCTGCAATATTTCGCCGATTTAAAGAGAGTACGTCCCACTTTTGTCGTCGTATATGTTGACGACTGTCTGTCGAATGACGTTGCCGTGGTTTGAGGACCCGTTCACCAGAGTACTCTAGCGGCTGTAGGCGGAGCCTCGTCTTTGTTTTGGTTGTAAATGCCGGTGGCGCTCTCGTGGCAGAGAGGGCAGGCGGCAAGAGCTGTCGTTGTAGTTATGACTGTTCGGTCGTTTAGCAATCTGGGCTACCTCGCTAACTTTTCGTTCGAGCTGACACGGTGTTTACGCTAGGGCGCAAGGTCTGTATCGAGACTGCGCGGTCGACTCGCTGGAGCGCTTGCAGTGAAAATGTCGTTCGTGCTCCTAGAGAGGTTGTTTCATCGCAGACGGGTCTCCACTATGTCTACAGGATGCGGTATGAGGCTGCAATGGCTGGACAGCCACAGAAGATGGATAATCTAACATATGGCAAATTTCAATTGATTATTGTTAAAATTTTAAGTTGGTTCAAATGGCTCTGAGCACAATGGGACTTAACATCTGAAGTCATCAGTCCCCTAGAAAACTACTTAAACCTAACTAACCTAAGGACATCACACACATCCATGCCCGAGGCAGGATTCGAACCTGCGACCGTAGCAAATTTTAATTTGTTCAAAACTTTTTGATTTCCAATAAAGTAGCGATTTCAGACCACAGATTCCGAGGCAAATCACTGTTATTTAGTGAATTCTGACACTGTCAGGAAGGAGACAGCGTTCTTAAAATAATTTAGCGGGTAAAAAATTTTAGTATAAAAATTTCTACTTCCTAGATGGCAATTTACATTATACAATTACAACATGACGACTAGTTCCGGTCGCTTTGAGCAACCATTTTCATATCGTTCTAATCGTAGTGAAACGTCCCCTTAGAAAAATTTATGAATCACTGTTCTGGTAAACCCGTTACGTTATTTGATTTTCAAACAGCTGAGCAAAACTGAACGTACTCAGACATTTCTCTCTTTACTTATTCTGATCATCACTAAACTGACAGACAATATTTTTAGCGCAACGCAATCTGACTTTCAATAATCCCTACAAAAGAATGGCCCTGACTAACAATAACCTATACCTTTCATGAATCACTTACCTCACAAAAATCTTCGTTACTCGAACTACTGCAATACAGCGAGCGCCAATACTGCCAGCTAAATAAAAGATTCTAACTACTGAAGGCACTAACTACTGATAGGCATAGTTAGCAAATGAAACATTTTGATATAGAACAAACAATGTATTTACCTTAATAGCGTTCAAAAGTCATAATATATATATCAGTTCATGACATCCAGTATACAAATTTACTCTCTCTGATGGACACACGTCCAGATCATCCGCTCTCAAAGCTCCGCCATCTCCCTCCCCACATCCACCACTGCTGGCGGCTCACCTCCAACTGCGCAACGCTACGCGCTGTTCTCATCCAACTGCCCAACACTACATTGGCGAATATTCCAACAATGCCAACCAGCCACAGACTGCACACAGCACAGCCAGTGATTTTCATACAGAGCGCCAGGTGACGTTACCAACATAAAAACCTAAAGAGCCTACTTACAGTAGAAACGAGTGGAATATGTATTGAGAAACACCATCATTAGCAGCAGTCATGGAATGACGTGCATTCGAGTTATGGGCCTACAAGACTAGGACAGTATGAAGTTAAAATCATCATCGAGAGCGAGACAGATTGTAAACCATAATTTAGCAAGATGCAAGTAACGAAGAAGTAAAATGCCCAGTTGCATGAGTAAAAACTGCGCCAAATGCCAATTGTAAGCAAGTGTACAGAAGATATTACAATGAGAAAAATATAAGCAACGCTAACAAGAATTTTCAGCTGTTCCATAGCCTGACTTGCAAAGTAATGATCCATCATGGTGCGTAAAATAGCGATTCTTACAAAATGCCCGCAAGCTGAAGGTTTAAAAGTAAGATGCCACGAGTCTAACCAGACTGAGGATGATTGCTTAAAGCGACCGAAACTAGCCATCACGTCATAACTGTACAACCACTAAATTGTGGTCTATTTAGTAAAAGTTTCACTTATATTTGAAAAAATTTCTTCAATAAACCTTGTTATTTATATCGCTCACGCTCAGGATGCTACGAGAACCTTCTTTCTCCTGTTAAACTCAACAATCTCTCAGAATCCACGAGTCTCGTGTGGTAACAACCACCAATTCGACCGAAGAAAATAGTTTTGCATTTCACTGTCTATCGTGCAAAGTCTGTATGTTCGGGCTATGAGATCGGCTGCAGTGAAACAGCGCCAGTAACGGCGGACTGATTTGAAAAGACAGCCGTCGTCGGCCGATGTCGGTAGTCGACAGAATTCCTCGTTGTGGGTGCCATTGTGACCACACCCTAATGCCCCTATACATGGTCAAACAATATGTCAAACTTCAATGGTTTTTCAAATGTGCGCCATTTGTTTGACTTGTTTGTCAAACATAATTCATGTTTGACGTGTTTGAGAGAAATTTTGATTCATGGAGGATTTGACAAAGAAGTTTGACCGTTTACGCGTGCGTTTTTAAAACGTCTGTCACCTACAACTGAGCAACTGGCGCACGCTTCAAAGATTTAAAGCTTGTGAGCCTTCATTGCACCTCCTAGATTACCTACCAGTCTCAAACGCAATAGAATTCAAGAAAAAACAAAAATCAAGACTTTTTTGTACAAATTTATCATATCACCTGCATTTCTTATACGTTTGTCAATGACTATGTAATTACACCGACGTTTTATCATCATTATATAGATGCTGAACACATTGTATTCTCGCCACTTCTCTTGTCCTATCTTACGAGAAGACAGCCATGTAGGGGAAAGTAGCCTATATCGCACCGGCTCTAAAATCGTACCACCACGTTTTTAGATTTACCGTTCATACTTATGCACAAACTAGCGGGAGTAGTTTAAACTAGATAACACTCCCATGGTACTACATTAGTTTGGTTCCAGTGGCTGCGGTAGTTTGTGTTCTATTTGGCTCACAAGAAAAGTGACGATTTGCATGTAAGGTTTGTGTACTTTTCGTAAGGAGCCTGCTAGTAAGGTACGAAACATAATTTCATTCATATATATTACATATAATTAAGATATATTTAGGTACTCTTTGACATAGTTATAATTGTCATTCAATCAATTGTTTAGCTTACAGCATGACAAACTCACAAAATGGCGTGGTTGCCGAAATCGCACCACTGCTGAGTTGCCTAAATAGCACCAGTGCGATTTAAGAATCTTTACTGGTGCAATTTAAGAACCTTAGTAATGAAAGTCATTCAGGCTAATTATTTGAATACATTCATGGAGTCTTATAATCCCAGGCTAAGAAAAATAATTTCGCGGTGATCGAAAAAATTGTTTCATAACAGATATTATTTTTTCCCCTTCTTCATTGCATATTTCCATTACTATGGCTGGGAGGAAATACGGGAAGTGGCCTCCAGAAAGTATGACACGTGGATTGTAGGATTTTAAAGAAAGGAAAATAAAACTGAACGAATGTTGCAGAAAATATGAAATACCAAAGAAAGCGTTTCTAAGACATATTCGAGGTGAAGTTATACGGGGAGTCAACCGTGGCAACAGTGAATGGGAGACAAACAGCATTACCATTTTCAACTGAAGAACTTGTTAATGTCATTTTAGAGGTCGAAGAGAACCTGCTGGGTCTTAAACGATAACTGACGTAAGGAAGTTAGCTTTTCAAATACTTGAGGCTAATCCCCATCTTGACAATCCGTTCAGCAAAGAGGAAAAGATGGCTGGTAAGAAATGATTCTACGTTTTTGTGAAACGTCATCCGACACTAACTTTGCGACAGCCTGAAAACGTATCTATTGCTAGGGCTAGAGGTTTTAATAAAGAAAATGTTAACAAGTTTTTTGATATTCTGGAAGAATTTGTAGAGGAGCGTAAACTAAAAGCACTGACCATTTTCAGTGTTGACGAATCGGGTTTCTCAACTGTACAAAAGAAATCTCCTAAGATATTGGCACAGAAGGGGAAACATAAAAATGGGTAGCGTTTCTAGTGCCGAGAGAGGAACTTACTCCACAATTTTCTGCTGTACGAGTGCTAGTGGTAATTATGTGCCGCCCATGATAATATTTAAGATCCTTAGGCTGCATCCTTCCCTCAAAACTGGTACTCCAGCAGGAGCTCTTGTCGAAATTTCAGTCGCTGGTTGTATTAATAGTGAGGTCTTCATTAAATGGTTGGAGCATTTTATTGCTTATGTCAAACCATCGGCAGAGAGAAAAGTTCTTCTTGTGGATGGACACTCGACACACTCCAAGAATCTAGAAGCTATTAAATTTGCAAGGTTTCATGGTGTTTTAAGGTCGGGACACACATGACCGGACCGTGTCCGTGCCGAGACACGTCCGAGTATCGGCCGTCACCCGGACAACGAAATACATCATTAAAACAAGTGTAGCGGGCCCCACTTGACCGGGCCGTGCACGGGGAACGTCAACGGGCCGGAGCCGGGCCGGGCGGGATTCGCCGTGTTTAATTTTTCACGTGACGGACACGGCCTGACGGTGGAACTGTCTTGTGAGCTGTGCAACTGCACAAGACCGTTCTGTGTACAAAACATGGATGTGGAACGGCTAATAGAAGAAGTTCATAAGTTTCCTGTTCTTTACGATCAGGGAAGTGAAAACTACAGGAATATCGAGTACAAAGACAGAGTTTGTCATCAAGCTAAAAGAGGATTTTTTCAATTGTACAAGACTTTGAGGTGAAGCAACTCATGAATGACATATCAGTCCATCAGTTCACTCCATCATCCTCCAATTGCTCAGCAAAATCTGTTTCAACACCATATCCTTCACCTGTGGAAAACGAGTCAACAGAACCTACACAGCAGCTTTTGGATCTGCAAAGGGATTCCCACAATTCGTATATAAATAACCAAAGTGATCATCCTCCAAGTTCCCCTGCATCCTCATCAGCTTCAGAAACTAATTCACTGAATAGTTGCCGGCCGAAGTGGCCGTGCGGTTAAAGGCGCTGCAGTCTGGAACCGCAAGACCGCTACGGTCGCAGGTTCGAATCCTGCCTCGGGCATGGATGTTTGTGATGTCCTTAGGCTAGTTAGGTTTAACTAGTTCTAAGTTCTAGGGGACTAATGACCTCAGCAGTTGAGTCCCATAGTGCTCAGAGCCATTTGAACCATCACTGAATAGTCCTCATTTGTTTTTCTTAGGGTAGTAGAAATTTAACTGTATTATTTACTAACTTATGTATTTATCTTTCAGTTACTAAAGTAATAAAATAAAAATGCTGTCCTTAAAGCTTCATATTTATTTGTGTTCTGTGTACGTTTCTTTAACCTACCTTAAAAAAACAGCCAGTCGTTCTTTGGGTGAAACTGATACTCTCCAGAAAGTGTCCTATTTTCTCAGTCTTGGTTCTAGTTTCTTTAAAAGTTCACAGAAGCTGTACTGCGTCATCCTATAATATTCATAAAACTTAGTCTCATCATCTATGAGATGAGAAAATAATGTTCGAAACTCTCCCTGTACTGGTCTTGTTTGCCAGACACTGTGGTCCATAAATCTCTTATTCTTGTTTGCCTTCGTTCTTTTTCCTCTTCGTCTAAAGAAAGTGCTACAAGTCCTAATTCACTATTACGAAAATTAGTGAACATGTTTTACAGCTTTCACAAACAGAAACACAGATCACCGCGTCCGAGTCACTACACGGAACAACAGAGACACGGACGTGCCCCGGCCACGTGTGGCCCCTGCAGGAGCGGACCGGAGCACGGCCGTCGCTCGTCCGACGCTCCGCCCTGACACGGCCCGGACGTGTGTGTCCCGACCTTTACTCTTACAACTTCTGGGGCACTCTACACACCGTTTGCAGTCACTAGATATGGCAATATTCATTTTTTTTCCGGGGTGATAAGTTACAATACAGCATCACCGGTCTATTGCGGTCTAACTGTGTTGGTGAGGCAGTAAATTGCGTCACTTCAAGCCGCTGCAAACCTGTTATGCCGAAGCGCTGTGCAAATGGCTGCGAGCTAAGGAGCCTCCTGTGACTCAGTTCGAGGAGTGTTCTCTGCTTTTCGAAGCGTACACCCGAGCAGCGACCTTGAGCAATGCAGTGAATGGTTACAGAGTCACTGGAATCCGGCCAGTAGATAGATATGTCTTTTCCGATGCTGACTTTGTTGCAGCCATTACGCATTCAGAGAAAAGCAACACAAATCAACCTGAAGAGACGTCAATGTGCGTAACCCATCCCAATGACACTGCTGAGAATGGGCGCCAAGAAGCTGAAGGAGGCCTCTCCAACGCAGCAAATACAAAGGTATCGCAACCGCTTCAAATTAGCCCTTCCAGAAGCCTTCCTGTTCCGGTCCATGAAATAAGTCCTTTGCCAAAACCCGTTTCCAGACAAGGAAAAAAACTAAATAAAGATCCTCAGAAAGCTGAACTGTTGACTTCAAGACTGTATAAGAATACATTGCACGATATTAGGGACAAAAAATCACTTCATTTTGCAAAGAAAGTGTTGATATCAACTGATAGGTTTGGACCCTCAAAAGGAAGAAGCAGAGAAGCAACGAAAATACCACTGGTTCATCGTCACCATCCCTTGAAAATGTTCAGGTTGAAATTGATGTAAATGACTGGTTTTGCTTTATTTGTGAAGAAAGTGTGGTGGAGGATATGGTGCAATGCTCAGTGTGCAGAAAATGGGCTCATGAAACCTGTGCTGTGCTGTGAGTTCTATACATGTTTAAATTTTTAATTTATTTTCTTTTTTTCAATAACACCAAAGCATTATTACGAATATGTTTAAAGCTATTTGTGTGATATATTCAGTGAAATAAGTAATTAATTATTTGGAGTATACCCTTAAATTTAAAAACAAATTTTCAACCAAAAACCGCATAATAGTAGGAACAAGTGCAATTTAGGAAACCAGTAGCTAAATGGCACCATTTGCAGAGTTATGCAGTATGGTCAAAAATAAATAGTATATATTATGGCAAAAATATCTTTTAAATGCTTTTTGTTCTCAATACACAAATCTTCATTTCTATTTATTTATATAATTGAAATAGAACATTTTAAGGCTTATACAGCAGTTTTTATGAAAATTGGTGCGATTGGCGCTACTTTACCCTAGGTACTTTTGCTCAGATCAGCGCCATTTTTTATGTGTAGTAAATAAATTCGCTACACTGATAACGTTTCAATTAATTGATTATAAAACTGTAAATATTTCATACAGATAACTAATCCTCTTATAGATAATGTGTTTTTATTCTTCAGATACCTACTGGAGATTCTTTTATGAAGTGTAGCGTGTATTCTCTGACGGTCAAAAATATTTAGCGTTATTCCAGCTCTATAACTAAGTGAACATGTCGGGCCTGCAGTTCTTTGGTAATGTTGCCCGTGTAATCGCTCAGTAACAATAAATTCCAAATTGTTATTGAACTAAGTGATATCAGTGAATATACACTACTGGCCATTAAAATTGCTACACCATGAAGATGACGTGCTACAGACGCCAAATTTAACCGACAGGAACAAGATGCTGTGATATGTAAATGATTAGCATTTTAGAGCGTTCGCACAAGGTTCGCGCCGGTGGCGACACCTACAACGTGCTGACGTGAGGAAGGTTTCCAATCAATTTCTCATACACAAACAGCAGTTGACCGGCGTTGCCTGATGAAACGTTGTTGTGATGCCTCGTGTGAGGAGGAGAAATGCCTACCATCACGTTTCCGACTTTCATAAAGGTCGGATTGTAGCCTATCGCGATTGCGGTTTATCGTATCGCGACATTGCTGCTCGCGTTGGTCCAGATCCAATGACTGTTAGCAGAATATGGAATCGGTGGGTTCAGGAGGGTAATAGGGAACGCCGTGTTGGATCCCAACGGCCTTGTATCACTAGCAGTCGAGATGACAGGCATCTTATCCGCATGGCTGTATCGGATCGTGCAGCCACGTCACGATCCCTGAGTCAACAGATGGGGACGTTTGCAAGACAACAACCATCTGCACGAACAGTTCGACGACGTTTGCAGCAGCATGGACTATCAGCTCGGAGACCGTAGCTGCGGTTAACCTTGACGCTGCATCACAGACAGGAGCGCCTGCGATGGTGTACTCAACGACGAACCTGGGTGCACGAATGGCAAAACGTCATTTTTTCGGATGAATCCAGGTTCTGTTTACAGCCTCATGATGGTCGCATCCGTGTTTGGCGACATCGCGGTGAACGCACATTGGAAGCGTGTATTCGTCATCGCTATACTGACGAATCACCAGGCGTGACGGTATGGAGTGCTATTGGTTACACGTCTCGGTCACCTCTTGTTCGCATTGACGGCACTTTGAACAGTGGACGTTACATTTCAAATGTGTTACGACCCGTGGTTCTACCCTTCATTCGATCCCTGCGAAACCCTACATTTAAGCAGGATAATGCACGACCGCATATTGCAGGTCCTGGATACAGAAAATGTTCGACTGCTGCCCTGGCCAGCACATTCTCCAGATCTCTCACCAATTGAAAACGTCTGGTCAATGGTGGCAGAGCAACTGGCTCGTCACAATACGCCAGTGACTACTCTTGATGAACTGTGGTATCGTGTTGAAGCTGCATGGGCAGCTGTACCTGTACACGCCATCCAAGCTCTGTTTGACTCAATGCCCAGGCGTATCAAGGCCGCTATTACGGCCAGAGGTGGTTGTTCTGGGTACTGACTTCTCAGGATCTATGCACCCAAATTGCTTGAAAATGTAATCACATGTCAGTTCTAGTATAATATATTTCTCCAATGAATACCCATTTATCATCTGCATTTCTTCTTGGTGTAGATATTTTAATGGCCAGTAGTATATTTACGCAATATCGACATTGCTTTTGATACATGAAGGAAGCCATTAGTAAATATTTTCTACGTAGCTTGAAAGTTAATTTCGTTTCAGAAGTACTCAGTGTCCCCTCTTTGTGGCTAATTCTGAAAGAATTGACAGACAAAGGACTTTGTGTGATTAACAGAAAGTAAATTTAAAGACGGAGTAATGGTTAACAGTCAGGGATACTTTACAAAACACTCCGCGACACGATTCGCACAACGTGACTTGCTTGAAGAATGATGTTAAGTTTGACAAATGTGGTTGGCACTGTTGCGCCCTTGTTTGACAAACGTGGTGACAGCAAACAGCGAACTTGACAAACGAGTCTGATCGTTTTAAGAGGGCGCTGAGGTGGCCTTATGGGCCCGGCTAAGAGGTACAGAACAGAAGCGGAGCGGCCATTGCACCCAGCCAGTTACGTCACGCTATTATTGCCTGCGCTAACCCCAAACGATTCGATCAGCGCGTAATGACGGCTCATTGTCGCCGCAATCAAAGGCGGCCGTATTTCTCGGCTACTTAAGCGCGGAATCTCCTCATTCCGCGCGCAAACGCCGCCGGCATTCCGCAAGAGCTCTGCCTTCCCTCACCCCGGCGCCCGCTTTCACCTCCCGGAGGGAGGAGAGGTCTTAAATAGGGGGTGGGGTACCCGACGCGCGCCCGAAACCACAGGTCACCGACGACGCGGGCACACTCACCAGGCAGACATGCAACAGGTAAGTCCCAGTGATCACTACCGAAATGTCACACTATACTTCGTTCACCGTAGGAATAAACCTGACGTAAACAAACACAAACGCGGTGACTGGCCTGCAGCCGTCGCACACGCAAACTGGTGTTGTTCTGCGGCACGGCAGCTAAGCGTGTTCGATCAGAGAGCTGGCTGAAGTGAGGTATTCAACCACGAACATGAAAAGGGGTCACGTGACTTCCGCCCAGATCAAATGACGAGAGCAATGACGAAAGAAAGAGCAGGTGGCGTTGGACACTGCCATTCTGTGAGTCGCTGGTTCGAATCTCACTGGGGGCCAGCCGAAGTGGCCGTGCGGTTAAAGGCGCTGCAGTCTGGAACCGCGAGACCGCTACGGTCGCAGGTTCCTGCCTCGGGCATGGATGTTTGTGATGTCCTTAGGTTAGTTAGGTTTAACTAGTTCTAAGTTGTAGGGTACTAATGACCTCAGGTGTTGAGTCCCATAGTGCTCAGAGCCATTTGAACCATTTTGAATCTCACTGGGGTCGAATTTTTCAATTTTTTTTCGTTCTCTTCGAATTGATGCATCATTTAGATACGAAATTCATCGAATACATACTAATTAACACACGTCTGATTATCATTATATGGTTCCTAGATAACAGAACGCAGCATGTCATTCTCAATGGAGAGAAGTCTTCCGGAGTGAATTCAGGTGTGCCGCAGGGGAGTGTCGTAGGACTGTTGCTATTCACGATACGCATAAATGACCTTTTGGATAACATGGGAAGTGCACTGAGGCTTTTTGCGGATGATGCTGTAGTATATCGAGAGGTTGTAACAGTGGAAAATTGTACTGAAATGCAGGGGGATCTGCAACGAGTTGACACATGGTGCAGGGAATGGCAATTGAATCTCAATGTAGACAAGTGTAATGTGCTGAGAATACATAGAAAGAAAGATCCTTTATCATTTAGCTACAACATAGCAGGTCAGCAACTGGAAGCAGTTAATTCCATAAATTATCTGGGAGTAGGCATTAGGAGTGATTTGAAATGGAATGATCATATAATGTTGAACGTCGGTAAATCAGATGCCAGACTGAGATTCATTGGAAGAATCCTAAGGAAATGCAATCCGAAAACAAAGGAAGTAGGTTACAGTAAACTTGTTCGCCCACTGCTTGAATATTGCTCACCAGTGTGGGATTCGTACCAGATAGGGTTGATAGAAGAATAGAGAAGACCCAAGCAGCGCGCTTCGTTACAGGATCATTTAGTAATCGCGAAAGCGTTACGGAGATGATAGATAAACTCCAGTGGAAGACTCTGCAAGAGAGACGCTCAGTAGCTCGGTACGGGCTTTTGTTGAAATTTCGAGAACATACCTTCACCGAGGAGTCAAGCAGTATATTGCTCCCTCCTACGTATATCTCGCGAAGAGACCATGAGGATAAAATCAGAGAGATTAGTGCCCACACAGAGGCATACCGACAATCACTCTTTTCACGAACAATACGAGACTGGAATAGAAAGGAGAACCGATAGTGGTACTCAAAGTACCCGCCGCCACACACCGTCAGGTGGCTTGCGGAGTATGCATGTAGATGTAGATTATTTGCGATAAATGCTTGCCTTTTTGTTTGTAATTACATATCTTATGTAAAATTCCGGTTTTGAATGCAACTACAAATTCTTAACTATCGATATTTATAAACGGTTATTGATAAAGATGCTTTAATTAAGGAATATTTTTACATTTAAATTTTGTGACAAAATGAAAAATTAAACACCCTTCATTTGGAGTCTGTCGATTGTTTTATAGCGCAGATGCGGTCTCACACGAGCCTCAGTGATAATCGTCGTAGAAACGTGGAAAACAATAATTTTCACGGCATCGAGCACGCCGTAGAAATGCTCCAGTTCTACAGTTGCTACCGCACCACTGCATTCTGAACTCAGTAGAACTCGGCTGGAGCCAAGTTAATGGATTTGTCGCGAGAAATAAGAAGACATTCATGCTCCAGACGTACTGGAACTAACGCACGAAGCTTTGTCGCACGTTACTGCCGGACGCTCTGGGTTGGGAGATCATTAAATCAGAGATGAAAATGTGGTGTTTTGGTGGCTACGTGGATTCTGTTCTTGATCGACTCGCTATCAGCTTAGCAGATGACACTTCCAGTAGTGAAATGGAAATGCCGTGTGGCTAGGGCCTCCCGTAGGGTAGACCGTTCGCCTGGTGCAAGTGTTTCGAGTTGACGCCATTTCGGCGACTTGCGTGTCGATGGGGGATGGAATGGTAATGATAAGGACACCGCAACATCCAGTCCGTGAGCGGAGAAAATCTCCGACCCAGCCGGGAATCGAATCCGGGCAGTTAGGTATGACATTCCGTCGCACTGACCACTCAGCTGCCAGGGGCGGACAGTAGTGAAATGTATTTGTCGGATTCGGATATGGAAAGAGTTCAGAAATTACATATACTATAGTGGTGGTGGTGGTTAGTGTTTAACGTCCCGTCGACAACGAGGTCATTAGAGACGGAGCGCAAGCTCGGGTTAGGGAAGGACTGGGAAGGAAATCGGCCGTGCCCTTTCAAAGGATCCATCCCGGCATTTGCCTGAAACGATTTAGGGAAATCACGGAAAACCTAAATCAGGATGGCCGGAGACGGGATTGAACCGTCGTCCTCCCGAATGCGAGTCCAGTGTGCTAACCACTGCGCCACCTCGCTCGATCCATATACTATAAGTAATACCTATATACTGTAAGTAATACCTTCAGTTGCTTCAATATTTAACTTTACGGTGAAATTCTTGCAATGCACTTTTACGTCACTCATAGCTCACGCAGAAAAGTTGCCGTGTCTTAAAGTTAGGAATTTCATCACTCTTTTGTTATTAATTACAATAGTACGTTAGCTAAGAACGAGACCATGTTGGTAAGTTTTCCGTCTTGTCCCCTAATAAGCGTACCGCTGGGGCTTGGCCGAGTATTATTTCACTCTGGTTAAAAAATTAAATGACATTCGATGCTATACTAGCTCTCTGCTTGTCTCTTTATCAGTCTTAAGTGCAGCTACTGACACCACTGTGGGTTATTTGGACCAGCTGGTGCACCAGTGCTGTTCAAGTTGAATGCGGCGGTAATGCTGTTGTCCCATATTATCGCCGATTCGGTGTGGGCGTTACGCACAGCATAAAACGTAGTCTTATTATCGTACTTGACATTATTCGCGACAGCTTCCGCTCCACGTGGTACGAAATCCAATAAGATTATTAGCATACGCGAAAGAGTACTTAGTGAAATGTTTACACCAGGTTTATTCTTATAATGAACGCAATGTAATAGGTTGTGCTGGCGAAGTATTGGCACGAATCGTTTGCTGAAGAATGGAAAAAAAATGATAGAGGCCGACCTCGGGGAAGATCAGTTTGGGTTCCGGAGAAATGTGGGAACACGCGACTTACGAGAGTAATCCCAAAAGTAAGGCCTCCTATTTTTTTGCAGGTACATAGACCTGTTTATTTCTACAATGGTTCACATCAGTTTACAGCTTGAACATTTAGGTATTTTTCGATACAATCGCCATTTCTGTCGATGCATTTTTGTAGACGCTGTGGCAGTTTTTGTATGCCCATGTCATACCAGCTCGCCGCCTTGCTGTTCAGAAAGTTATGAATCTCTTCTTTCACCTCGTCGTCGGAGCTGAATCGCTTTCCGGCCAAATGTTCTTTTAACCTAGGGAACATGTTATAGTCACTGGGCACCAAGGCAGGACTATAGGGTGGGTGGGTGACTATGTTCCATTGAAACTGTTGCAAGAGAGCAACGGTTCGCCAGGCGATGTGTTGGCGAGCGTTGTCATGGAGAATGTGTACGCCTTTGCTCAACATTCCTCTTCTCCGGTTCTGAATTGCCCGTCTGAATTTTTTCACAGTACCTGTCAGCGTTAATTGTGGTCCCAGTCGACCAACAATACCCGTTTTCGATCCCAAAAAACGGTTGTCATCACTTTACCGGCAAACTGTGTTTCGCGAAGAAGGATGAAGCCATTGGCGTGATTGTTGCTTTGTCTCGTGTGTAAAGTGGTATGCCCAGGTTTCGTCACCCGTGACAATTGAGTCCAGAAAGTTGTCCTGTTTGGGTGCAAGGCGGTGAAGAAATGCGCGGGAAGCGTCAACTCGTTGCCGCATGTGGTCCACAGTCAGCATGCGTGGCACCCATCTTGCGCCCACCTTCCGGTAGTTCAATGTTTCCGTTAAAATTCAGTGAGCGGAGCTTCGGGAAACCTCGGGAACCAACGTGCAGAGATCGTCCAGGGTGATCCGCCGATCTTCACGCGTGCTTTGCTCAACCTTCAACACTGTCTCCTCAGAAATTGACGGTCTCGCGCCTCCTTGTTCGTCGTGAATTTCTGTCCGACCAGCTGCAAACTCTCTACACCACTTACGAACATTTTTGACATCCATGCACGACTCACCGTACACTTCGGTCAATTGGCGATGGATTTCAATCGGCGCAGTGCCCTTTGCGTTCAAAAACCGAATAACTGCGCGCAATTCGCACTTGGCGGTAGCATCCATCGGGAGCTCCATTCTCAACGGCTGCCAGGCCAAGACTGAGCGCCTCAGCGCGGCGTGCGCATGTTTACACACAGCGCGTGAAGCATTCTTCATAACAGTGTGACCAACTGCCACACAGAGTTCTGTACTTACAAATAAAAGATTGCTTAAACCAGGGCTGGGCCGACCGGAGTGACCGAGAGGTTCTAGGCGCTTCAGTCTGGAACCGCGCGACCGCTACGGTCGCAGGTTCGAATCCTGTCTCGGGCATGGATGTGTGTGATGTCCTTAGGTTACTTAGGTTTAAGTAGTTCTAAGTTCTAGGGGACTGATGACCTCAGATGTTAAGTCCCATACTGCTCAGAGTGCCCGCATCTCGTGGTCGTGCGGTAGCGTTCTCGCTTCCCACGCCCGGGTTCCCGGGTTCGATTCCCGGCGGGGTCAGGGATTTTCTCTGCCTCGTGATGGCTGGGTGTTGTGTGCTGTCCTTAGGTTAGTTAGGTTTAAGTAGTTCTAAGTTCTAGGGGACTGATGACCACAGCTGTTAAGTCCCATAGTGCTCAGAGCCATTTGAACCATTTGAACTGCTCAGAGCCATTTGAACCATTTGTAAGCTGGTGGTAGCTCTATAATGGTGTGGTTTGTGTCTTACATGGAATGGACTTGGTCCTCTTGTCCAACTGAACCGATCATTGACTATAAATGGTTCAAAATGGTTCACATGGCTTTAAGCACTATGGGGCGGCTGGTGGGAATTAATTGTTTTACAAATATTCCTATTATTTATGCTGTCTTTTACCGTTCTCAACACTGGCTCTCTAACTACAATATTGGCAACCAGAAAGTGATTAGCAAAACTTGAAGCCTGTAATTAGAATTCCTAGTGCCCACTTCATCTGAGAAATACACTTATAGCTACAGCTTATAGCTCTGAGAAATTAGCAGATTGTCTGGGATTCATAATCAAAAACGATCGTGAAAAAAAATGTTTTCTGTATTGTGAAAGTCACAGATGAAAAGAAAAGAATCCACACAACCTGACTAACAGAGCAGTTCAGAGTCTGATGCGCTGATGCAACTATAACTGTCCAAATTAAATGTTTAAATGAATGCTCGCCATAATTTGATGAATATGCTCATCATCAAACGCCACGCTAAATAATGGTAGAATGTCTGTCCCGCGGCGGCACGTGAAAATACGACATACGCAAACTGAAGATAGATTATTGAAGTCATCTCAGAATTAACACTTCACTCGAAAATGATTTCATGGTTACGCGTATCCCGAGTAACTTAATACGGCATCCGAGGCTGTTTGTAGCAATGATACCGACGCGACGCGACTCCCGACACAGATGGTGTGCTATTCAGCGTCTGGAGAGAACTGGGGCCTTCCTTCCTCTCGCAGCGTTCTTATATATAAAGCCGCGGTGCGGTCGGCTAAGGGAACGCCTGATCAAATCGGCTCTCCCGACTAGCCGCTGGGCTAGTAATGCACCACATTAAGTTATTAAATAAATCATAGCTTCTTTTGCTGATGGCCGATGAAGGTCTCAATTTAAATGTGCAATCAGCACACAGGTAAGTAATTATAATAAAAGTTTGACGTGGCTAAGTTAAATATGTTGGGCGAGAGAATTAATTTAATTACACTACACGCAGTAGACGAGCTCTGAACTTGCCCTTTGGAGATACGCTATCACTATAGTTTTATAGTTATTCAAATGAAACTTCTCACATCTTTATGGTTATAGCGGATCTCCATTCTACTTAAATATAAACATCCTAGCCTTATGTATTAGCCTACTTAATCTATCTTGCTTCCTTAATTTTTAAGACAAAAACCAGAAAATCATGAATTTCAACTAAAATCTTAATTTGTGAGATCCAGAAGACTTTCTATTAAATAATTATGAAAAAGGAATCTAAATATAAAATTTTAAGTCTCTAGCTCTTTTCTGTTGCGCCAATGATTTTTACAGAAAAACATCCAAATTTCGAAAATGGTTAAAGTTATCGAACTGATATTCAACACATATTAATTTTGTATTACTCCTGACATGCTAGAAACATTTTAGGTTATTTGCTTGATTTTTAAAGTATTGCGCAACATTTATGACGTCAGAGCTAGTTACAGCGGACTGGCTGGCACACAATGGAAAGAATGATGCGAATTTACTACGGCGTGAGTAGGCTGCTTCCCTACAGTACTACTGGGTTTAACATCTGATGTCATCAGTCCCCTAGACTTAGCACTACTTAAACCTAACTGACCTAAGGACATGACACACATCCATGCCCGAGGCAGGATTCGAACCTGCGACTGAAGCGTCCAGAACCGCTCGGTCACAACGGCCGGCTATAAATGGTAATGTTCGGTTACTTGAAGAGTGTTTGCAACCATTCATGGACTTCATGTTGCCAGACATGTCACCGAGCCATAATGGTTTGTGATTGGTTTGAAGAACATTCTGGACAATTCGAGCGAATGATTTGGCTCCCACGATCACCCGACATGAATCCGGTCGACCATTTATGGGACGTAATCGAGAGGTCAATTCGTGCACAAAATCCTGCGTCGCCAACACTTTCGCAATTATGGACGGCTACAAAAGCAGATGGGTCAGTACTTTTGCAGGACACTTACAACGACTTGAGTCTGTGCCACGTCCATTTGTTTCACTATGCCGTGCATCAGGAGGTCCGACACGATACTAGGAGGTATCCCTTAACTTTGGGCACCTCAGTGTATGTTAGTGCAAAGTACGTTAATGGAGACAAGAGGCATGCTAAATTTATGAAGAAAAAAGGAGGGTAGGAACGAAAGATAGAACATCTAGAATGGATTGCAGATCCTCGCATATTATGTAGTCATGATTGCACACTGCCCATAGAAAGGAGAGAAACATCCTCGTTCTGATTTGATAAGGATACACTTAAAAAGAAAATCGCATTGTAAAAGGGATATATAAAGTCCAGTTCCCTAAGTTCACAAGCGTTGAAGAAAAGCTGAGATCTGAAAAATCCATTGTGGCCTTGAAAGGATTACAAAGATGGCTCTCTAAACGTTTGGCATCTGTTTTCGAGCTGTTTTAGACCCCGTTTGCCGTTTCAGTTGAAAGCACCCCTGTGCGTGTGTAGCTGGTTAACCTGCAAGGCAATTCCCATTTTAATGACAAATCGTTTTACGTTAAAACTGTCCGAAACATCTACATTACTTTCCTCAAGTAGAGTTTCAGTGTCCTCAAAACTATGTTGCAAAAGTGTTACAATACTTCATATTTTTGTGAAAGATCTTTTTTCGATTATGAAGCTGAGTAAGTCACGATTACGTAGCAACTTGAGTGTGAAAATCTGTGAAATTGTATCCATACGTAGGTTGACAGTTTGCTGCCGAATGCTTTCAAAACCATGTTTTAGACAGGTACCAACGTCGGAGCGTAAAAGTGCTGTAGAATCGGTTCGAATGCATGCGACAGTCTGTAAGTTTCAGAGGCAGATACTTTGGGAAACAGACTATCTGTACGGAAAAAGGTTTTCCTTCCATTATTCGTAGAATGTGATTGGGACGAAATGAATATTTTTGGGTGAGTAGGGTGTCTATGGGATGATTAATTACGGTTAATTTAGGTTTGTTGGGAAAGATTTGCCTTCCATTTATAAGCTCACTGTACAAAAAATTACTCGCCCATCGAGAAATTATTACAAGCATCATTTAATACCCTGGGATTCCGACCCTGGACTTGATAAACGCCTGGATTCAGTTACGAAGTAGGTCCACAAAGTTGTGCGCGTACTTCGGATCCAGGTTAAGCCACGCACTGAGGATCCGATCGCGCAATTCCACCAAATTGTAAGGATGCTGGTTTTGGCGTTTTACCCGCCGCTCCAACATGTCCCACAGATTTTCTATGGGGATCAAGCCAGGTGATTCTGCAGATCGGTCGAGATGTAATAGGGTGTTGCGTGTTCAGAAAACCAGTCAAGTATTCTTCCAGCCCGAAGAACCTTCCTATCAACGTCTTTATGTGCTTGTGTGAGCAATGGCCTATTGCGAGGTGACCAACATCAGAAGTTGTGAAACGTCCCCTTTCAGCAATTATACATGACTGTGCTTAAACTAACACACAATATTTTTAGCGCAACGCAATCTGACTTTCAAAAATCCCTACAAAAGAATGGCCCTGACTAACATTAACCTATACGTTTCACAAATCACTTACCTCACCAAAAATCTTCGTTACTCGAACTACTGCAATACAGCGAGCGCCACTACTGCCAGCTAAATAAAAGATTCAAACTACGGAAGGCACTAACTACTGATAGGGATAGTTAGCAAATGAAAGATTTTAATAGAGAACAAACAAATATATTTACCTTAATATCATCAAAAGTCATAATATATACAGCAGTTCATGACATCCAGTCTTACAAATTTCAAAACTCCGCCATCTCTCTCCCCACATCCACCACTGCTGGCGGCTCACCTCTAACTGCGCAAAGCTACGCGCTGTTCACATCCAGCTGCCGCTGCCCAACAAACACTAGCAAACAACAATGGAAACTAGCCACAGACTGCACACAGCACAGCCAGTGATTTTCATACAGAGCGCTACGTAACGTTGCCAATAAGAAAACATAAACAGCCTACTTACAGTTGCTTGCATGCAATTCCTGTCACAGTTTTGCTCATAATCGCGATGCGAGTGACAAACGTAATCTTACTTTCACTGTTGTCTCGAGGGTCTAAAGTGATAATAGGTTTTCCTGCCACGAACACTGACACGTGGAGGGTCACGCTTGCATCCTGGGAAGTGCAATAGCGGCTCGTTTCGTTTATTTCAAGCGTCAAATTCACTTTGCAATTTCTCGGGAAGTAACTGCGATTAAACTAACTCCTTTATTTTTGTTATTTTTTCATGTTTTTCGTTGCGTATGAAATAATACGGGGTGTTCGTTTTAAAAGAACGTAAGTTTGTGTTGAAATTTACACTGAGGAACGAAAGAAACTGCCTAATATCGTGTAGGGCCCCGCGAGCACGCAGAAGTGCCGCAACGCGATGTGGCATGGACTCGACAAATGTCTGAAGTAGTGCTGGAGGGAACTGACACCATGAATCCTGCAGGGCTGTCCACAGTTCCGTGAGAGTACGAGGGGGTGGAGGTATCTTCTACTCAGCACGTTGCAAGGCATCTCAGATATGCTCAATAATTCCAGAAATGAGATTTTCACTATGCAGCGGAGTGTGCGCTGATATGAAACTTCCTGACAGATTAAAACTGTGTTTAATCTGCCAGGAAGTTTCATATCAGCGCACACTCCGCTAAGGAGAGTGAAAATCTCATTCTGGAAACATCCCCCAGGCTGTGGCTAAGCCATGTCTCCGAAATATCCTTTCTTTCAGGAGTGCTAGTTCTGCAAGGTTCGCAGGAGAGCTTCTGTAAAGTTTGCAAGGTAGGAGACGAGGTACTGGCAGAAGTAAAGCTGTGAGTACCGGGCGTGAGTCGTGCGTCGGTAGCTCAGATGGTAGAGCACTTGCCCGCGAAAGGCAAAGGTCCCGAGTTCGAGTCTCGGTCGGGCACACAGTTTTAATCTGCCAGGAAGTTTCATATCAGCGCTCACTCCGCTGCAGAGTGAAAATCTCATTCTGGAAACATCCCCCAGGCTGTGGCTAAGCCATGTCTCCGCAATATCCTTTCTTTCAGGAGTGCTAGTTCTGCAACGTTCGCAGGAGAGCTTCTGTAAAGATTGGAAGGTAGGAGACGAGGTACTGGCACAAGTAAAGCTGTGAGTACCGGGCGTGAGTCGTGCGTCGGTAGCTCAGATGGTAGAGCACTTGCCCGCGAAAGGCAAAGGTCCCGAGTTCTAGTCTCGGTCGGGCACACAGTTTTAATCTGCCAGGAAGTTTCATGCTCAATAATGTTCATGTCTGGGGAGTTTGGTGGCCAGCGGAAGTATTTTAACTCAGAAGTGTGTTCCTGGAACCACTCTGCAGCTGTGCCGGACTTGCGGGTGTCACATTGTCCTGCTGGAATTGCCCAGGTCCTTCGGAATGCGCAATGGTCGTGAATGGATGCAGGTGATCAGACAAGATGCTTACGTACGTGTCGCATGTCACAGTCGTATCTACACGTATCAGAGGTCCCATATCAGACCAACCACACACGTCCCACACCATTACATAGACTCCACCAGCTTGAACAGTCCCCTGCTGACATGCAGGGTTCATGGAATCATTAGGTTGTCTCCATACCCGTACACGTCCATCCACTCGATACAATTTCAAACGAGACTCGTCCGACCAGGCAACATGTTTTCAGTCATCAACAGTCCAATGTCGGTGTTGACGGACCCAAGCGAGGCGTAAAGCTTTGTGTCCTGCAGTCATCAAGGGTACACGAATAGGCCTTCGTCTCCGAAAGCCCATATCTATGATGTTTCGTTTGAAACGTCCCCTTAGAAAAATTAATGAATTACTGTGCTGATAAACCTCTCACATTGTTTGATTTTAGAACAGCTGAGCAGAAGTGAACGTACTCAGACATTTCCCTCTTTACCTGTTCTGATCAACGCTAAACTGACACACAATATTTTTAGCGCAACGCAATCTGACTTTCAAAAATCCCTACAAAAGAATGGCCCTGAGTAACATTAAACTATACCTTTCAGAAATCACTTACCTCACAAAAATCTTCGTTACTCGAACTACTGCAATACAGCGAGCGCCACTACTGCCAGCTAAATAAAAGATTCAAACTACTGAAGGCACTAACTACTGATAGGCATAGTTAGCAAATGAAAGATCTTGATAGAGAACAAACAATGTATTTACCTTAATAGAGTTCAAAAGTCATAATATATATCAATTCATGACATCCAGTCTTACAAATTTACTGTCTCTGTCCACATCATCCGCTCTCAAAACTCCGCCATCTCACTCCCCACATACACCACTGGCGGCTCACCTCCAACTGCGCAACGCTACGCGCTATTAACAGCCAACAGCCCAACACTACAATAGCAAACAACAATGCAAAACAGCCACAGACTGCACACAGCACAGCCAGTGATTTTCATACAGAGCGCTACGTGGCGTTACCAATACAAAAACCTAAACAGCCTAC
The DNA here is from genome assembly GCF_023864275.1 of Schistocerca cancellata. NCBI lineage: Eukaryota > Metazoa > Arthropoda > Insecta > Orthoptera > Acrididae > Schistocerca > Schistocerca cancellata. The sequence continues at coordinate 127,159,017 of NC_064637.1, read as the reverse complement.
TTACACGTTTAATGACTCATATGCTGACGCTTGTTGATGGCCCAGCATTGAAATCTGCAGCAATCTGCGTAAAGGACGAACTTGTGTCATGTTGAACTATTCAAATGGTTCAAATGACTCTGAGCACTATGGGACTTAACTGCTGAGGTCATCAGTGCCCTAGAACTTAGAACTACTTAAACCTAACAAACCTAACGACATCACACACATCCATGTCCGAGGCAGGATTCGAACCTGCGACCGTAGCGGTCGTGCGGTTCCAGACTGTAGCGCCTAGAACCGCTCGGCCACTCCGACCGGCTTGAACTATTCTCTTCAGTGTATACTTGTATGGATACGGCGTCTGTTCTTTCGGACATGTGCGAAAGAACAGACATCATTGATGGTCTGCAGCCGTCTAGAACGAAATTAGAATTACATATTAATATCTTCAGCTGCTGACGGGCGTGATATATGTCAACGGGGACAGGTGAAAATATGTGCCCAAACCGGGGGAATCACGGGAAAGCAAACGAGGGGTTTGAACCGTCGTACTGCCGAATGCGAGTCCAGTAACCACTGTGCCACCCCTGCCGGGCGCGGTGGTCTAGCGGTTCTGGCGCTGCAGTCCGGAACCGCGGGTCTGCTACGGTCGCAGGTTCGAATCCTGCCTCGGGCATGGGTGTGTGTGATGTCCTTAGGTTAGTTAGGTTTAAGTAGTTCTAAGTTCTAGGGGACTTATGATCTAAGATGTTGAGTCCCATAGTGCTCAGAGCCATTCCACTGTGCCACCCCGCGCGGTAATTGGAAAAAGGGGGAAACAGAGGAGGAGGAGGAGGAGGAGGAGATTAGTGTTTAACGTCCCGTAGACAACGAGATCATTACAGACGGAGCGCAAGCTCGGGTGAGGAAAGGATGGGGAAGGAAATCGGCCGTGCCCTTTCACAGGAACCATCCCGGCATTTGCCTGAAGCGATTTAGGTAAATCACGGAAAACCTAAATCAGGATGGCCGGAGACGGGATTGAACCGTCGTCCTCCCGAATGCGAGTCCAGTGTGCTAACCAATGCGCCACACGCTCGGCAATAGCAGTGCCACACAAAGAACCCTCCGCCACACACCAGACAAGAAAGGCAGTTAATACTGCATTGTCATCTATTACTGAGCTAAGTTGAAAGTTTCAAGTCTCTAGCTCATTAAGAAGTTAGTTCAAAATCAATTGCTAAATTTGTACCGAACAAACAGACAAGAAAGCGACCTAATGTATACGTGTTAATCTCTATACACAGTATCTACATCTACATCTACATCCATACTCCGCAAGCCACCTGACGGTGTGTGGCGCAGGGTACCTTGAGTACCTCTATCGGTACTCCCTTCTATTCCAGTCTCGTTCTTGGAAAGAAGGATTGTCGGTATGCCTCTGTGTGGGCTCTAATCTCTCTGATTTTATCCTCATGGTCTCTTCGCGAGATATACGTAGGAGGGAGCAATATACTGCTTGACTCCTCGGTGAAGCTATGTTCTCGAAACTTTGACAAAAGCCCGTACCGAGCTACTGAGCGTCTCTCCTGCAGTCTTCCACTGGACTTTATCTATCACCTCCGTAACGCTTTCGCGATTACTAAATGATCCTGTAACGAAACGCGCTGCTCTCCGTTGTATCTTCTCTATATCTTGTATCAACCCTATCTGGTACGGATCCCACACTGCTGAGCAGTATTCAAGCAGTGGGCGAACAAGCGTACTGTAACCTACTTCCTTTGTTTTCGGATTGCATTTCCTTAGGATTCTTCCAATGAATCTCAGTCTGGCATCTGCTTTACCGACGATCAACATTATATGATCATTCCATTTTAAATCACTCCTAATGCGTACTACCAGATAATTTATGGTATTAACTGCTTCCAGTTGCTGACCTGCTATTTTGTAGCTAAATGATAAAGGATCTATCTTTCTGTGTATTCGCAGCACATTACACTTGTCTAAATTGAGATTCAATTGCCATTCCCTGCACCATGCGTCAATTCGCTGCAGATCCTCCTGCATGTCAGTACAATTTTCCATTGTTACAACCTCTCGATACACCACAGCATCATCTGCAAAAAGCCTCAGTGAACTTCCGATGTCATCCACCAGGTCATTTATGTATATTGTGAATAGCAACGGTCCTATGACACTCCCCTGCGGCACACCTGAAATCACTCTTACTTCGGAAGACTTCTCTCCATTGAGAATGACATGCTGCGCCCTGTTATCTAGGAACTCCTCAATCCAATCACACAATTGGTCTGATAGTCCATATGCTCTTACTTTGTTCATTAAACGACTGTGGGAACTGTATCGAACGCCTTGCGGAAGTCAAGAAACACGGCATCTACCTGTGAACCCGTGTCTATGGCCCTCTGAGTCTCGTGGACGAATAGCGCGAGCTGGGTTTCACTTGACCGTCTTTTTCGAAACCCATGCTGATTCCTACAGAGTAGATTTCTAGTCTCCAGAAAAGTCATTATACTCGAACATAATACGTGTTCCAAAATTCTACAACTGATCGACGTTAGAGATATAGGTCTATAGTTCTGCACATCTGTTCGACGTCCCTTCTTGAAAACGGGGATGACCTGTGCCCTTTTCCAATCGTTTGGAACGCTACGCTCTTCTAGAGACCTACGGTACAGCGCTGTAAGAAGGGGGGCAAGTTCCTTCGCGTACTCTGTGTAAGATTGAACTGGTATCGCATCGGGTCCAGAGGCCTTTCCTCTTTTGAGCGATTTTAATTGTTCCTCTATCCCTCTGTCGTCTACTTCGATATCTACCATTTTGTCATCTGTGCGACAATCTAGAGAAGGAACTACAGTGCATACTTCCTCTGCGAAACAACTTTGGAAAAAGACATTTAGTATTTCGGCCTTTAGTCTGTCATCCTCTGTTTCAGTACCATTTTGGTCACAGAGTGTCTGGACCAAAATGGTACTGAAACAGAGGATGACAGACTCTACACTGATCAGCCAGAACATTATGACCACCAACCTACTACCGAAATAAACACGTCCAGGCGACAACAGCGTCACCTGGCGAGGAATGACTGAACGGTGCGTCTAGTACCAGTGAGCGTGCTGTCCGTGTGTAGAATGGGGGAGGCGCGCGATCTCTCCGAGTTTGACCGAGGGCAGACTGTGACGGCCTGGAGGCTCTGTACGAGCATTTCGCAAACTGCACGTCTTGTCGGGTGTTCGAGGAGTGTTGTGGTGAGTGTTTTCAATACGACGCGAAATCAAGGAGAAACCACGTCCAGACGTAGAGGGGCTGGGTGGTCACCCTTCATTCCGAATACCGGACATCGTAGGCGTCCGCCGCTCGTGGTCTCGCGGTAGCGTTCTCGCTTCCCGAGCACGGGGTCCCGGGTTCGATTCCCGGCGGGGTCAGGGATTTTCACCTGCCTCGAGATGACTGGGTGTTTGTGTTGTCCTCATCATTTCATCATCATCCAGGAAAGTGGCGAAATTGGACTGAGCAAAGGTTGGGAAATTGTACGGGCGCTGATAACCACGCAGTTGAGCGCCCCACAAACCAAACATCATCATCATCATCATCATCGTAGGCTGGGCAGACTGTTAAAACAGGACAGACGGCGAACTGTGGCGGAACTAACATGAGACTTCAACGCTGGGCAGAGAACAAGTGTGTCTGAACTCACAGTGCACCGAACACTCCTAACGGTGGGCCTCCCTAGCCCGCTGCAGTCCGGAACCGCGCGACCGCTACGGTCGCAGGTTCGAATCCTGCCTCGGGCATGGATGTGTGTGATGTCCTTAGGTTAGTTAGGTTTAAGTAGTTCTAAGTTCTAGGGGACTGATGACCTCAGAAGCTAAGTACCATAGTGCTCAGAGCCATTTGAACCATTTTGAACCTCCGTTGCCGACGACCCGTACGTGTGCCAATGTTAACATGACGAGGGGGTGAAATGTTTTACGAAAATATTTCATTGTGAATGTATTTTTAAAGGCAAATCTTTGAAAACTGCTATTTGGCTTCTCGGTTAGAAATGAAAAAATAGTGTAAGTTTCCTTTAATTTACGTCTATGGTCACAATATACAGTATTTCGTTAACAGATTACCAGCTTCGGTCTATAATGACCATCATTTCTATAAAAACGAAGTCCTAATGTACTGAAGCCATAGTGGCATCGTCAAATGTTAATGCAGCATCAGCACCAGCATCCTCAAATATACACTCCTGGAAATTGAAATAAGAACACCGTGAATTCATTGTCCCAGGAAGGGGAAACTTTATTGACACATTCCTGGGGTCAGATACATCACATGATCACATTGACAGAACCACAGGCACATAGACACAGGCAACAGAGCATGCACAATGTCGCCACTAGTACAGTGTATATCCACCTTTCGCAGCAATGCAGGCTGCTATTCTCCCATGGAGACGATCGTAGAGATGCTGGATGTAGTCCTGTGGAACGGCTTGCCATGCCATTTCCACCTGGCGCCTCAGTTGGACCAGCGTTCGTGCTGGACGTGCAGACCGCGTGAGACGACGCTTCATCCAGTCCCAAACATGCTCAATGGGGAACAGATCCGGAGATCTTGCTGGCCAGGGTAGTTGACTTACACCTTCTAGAGCACGTTGGGTGGCACGGGATACATGCGGACGTGCATTGTCCTGTTGGAACAGCAAGTTCCCTTGCCGGTCTAGGAATGGTAGAACGATGGGTTCGATGACGGTTTGGATGTACCGTGCACTATTCAGTGTCCCCTCGACGATCACCAGTGGTGTACGGCCAGTGTAGGAGATCGCTCCCCACACCATGATGCCGGGTGTTGGCCCTGTGTGCCTCGGTCGTATGCAGTCCTGATTGTGGCGCTCACCTGCACGGCGCCAAACACGCACACGACCATCATTGGCACCAAGGCAGAAGCGACTCTCATCGCTGAAGACGACACGTCTCCATTCGTCCCTCCATTCACGCCTGTCGCGACACCACTGCAGGCGGGCTGCACGATGTTGGGGCGTGAGCGGAAGACGGCCTAACGGTGTGCGGGACCGTAGCCCAGCTTCATGGAGACGGTTGCGAATGGTCCTCGCCGATACCCCAGGAGCAACAGTGTGCCTAATTTGCTGGGAAGTGGCGGTGCGGTCCCCTACGGCACTGCGTAGGATCCTACGGTCTTGGCGTGCATCCGTGCGTCGCTGCGGTCCGGTCCCAGGTCGACGGCACGTGCACCTTCCGCCGACCACTGGCGACAACATCGATGTACTGTGGAGACCTCACGCCCCACGTGTTGAGCAATTCGGCGGTACGTCCACCCGGCCTCCCGCATGCCCACTATACGCCCTCGCTCAAAGTCCGTCAACTGCACATACGGTTCACGTCGACGCTGTCGCGGCATGCTACCAGTGTTAAAGACTGCGATGGAGCTCCGTATGCCACGGCAAACTGGCTGACACTGACGGCGGCGGTGCACAAATGCTGCGCAGCTAGCGCCATTCGACGGCCAACACCGCGGTTCCTGGTGTGTCCGCTGTGCCGTGCGTGTGATCATTGCTTGTACAGCCCTCTCGCAGTGTCCGGAGCAAGTATGGTGGGTCTGACACACCGGTGTCAATGTGTTCTTTTTTCCATTTCCAGGAGTGTATATAAATAATATCATGTGCACGAATCATGTAGTCAGTAGCACTACTGTTCAAAACCACTACTACTACTACTACTACTACTACTACTATTGACAACATGACTCGTGCATATGATGTTATTTATATATATATTTGACGATGCTGGTGCTGCATTTAACATTTGACGATGCCATTATGGCTGGAGTACATTAGGACTTTGTTTTTATAAAACAGATCTGATGATGGTCGTTATAGACCGAAACCTGTAATCTGTTAACAAAATAATTTGTGACCATAGACGTAAATTAAAGGAAACTTTTTGTATATATGGGTCACTGTTTTATTCGCGACAATGTCGCAGCTTGTGAAAAAATAGTGTTTCACTGTATTTTGAAATTGAACCCGTAATGGGGTGAAATAGGGTCAGAGTGATTCACTGACTCATCATGACGCAGCCCAAACCGCTAAGGACATAAACCTGGAAGCTGGTGTTGATGTTATACTGTATGCATCCTTTGGGAAGAGGCTCTTCGAAATTCCACTCCTAAGGAGATTAAATAGGGGATGAAAGACTTTCTGGAAATATGTCGATATTAAGACCATTTTGAAGCTAGAACTACGAAGACTGGTATTTGGTTTTTCGGTCAGGGATAAAAAAAATATGTGTTTGAAGATTTTTGGAAATTCAACGATTAACGGGGTAAAATAGAGGGCGAGTATTTTTTCGGAGACAAATCATTCATAAAGAACTCTTAAATCATTTGTAAAGGTACATCTATACATCTACGAAAATTTGTATTTCGTTTCTTTGTAGAAATAAAAAAAATACATATTCGACTGTTTTTGCAAATTCAACCCCTTGTGGGGTGAAATAGGGTGTTAAAATTATTAAGAAAATATTTCGTTATATTAAAAAATTGTTAAATCTAAATCTATTTAAATCGGTATTTCACTTCTGGATTAGATATAAAGAAATATGTGCTACAGTATGAGTTTCTATGGAAATGTCTCCACAAGAACATAAAAGACATTCGGATTGCGCGGCTCCTCCCGCCGGAGGTCCGAGTCCTCCCTCGGGCATGGGTGAGTGTGCTGTTCTTAGCATAAGTTAGTTTAAGTAGTGTGTAAGTCTAGGGACCGATGACCTCAGCGGTTTGGTTCCTTAGGATTCACAAAGATCTGAACATTTTTCTACAAAAGGCGTGATTAACAGAATCCTCGGACATCAGCTCCAGGAAACGCTTTTTGCTCAGAACTACTTTCGGAAAAGGCCTTGCTTCTGTGGCCTTAATTAGCATGAAAGCTTTGGGGGGGGGGGATGTTGATATTTGTGAACAACATAAAAATTTGATTAAACAAAAATAAATAAGAAAAAATAAATCCGTGCCGACTGCACAGTCTAGGCGAGCGAAGCAGCGGTCACTAAGCTAGTAAAAAGTAAGTAGTGGACAATCTGGTACAATTTCGAACGTCTTTCGGGTATCTAAGGAGACGGGATCCACTTATTCAGCTGCCGAACCGTTTGCAGCCTATTGAGTGTGAATAAAAGCAGCGGTATTAGCTTACAATACGTGTTGATTTCCCCGCGTAGGCAAGTCACGCGAGAATGTCGGGAGCTGCAAAAGTATGTTGTTGTTGTCGTTGTGGTCTTCAGTCCTGAGACTGGTTTGATGCAGCTCTCCATGCTACTCTATCCTGTGCAAGCTTCTTCATCTTCCAGTATCTGCTGCAGCCTACATCCTTCTGAATCTGCTTAGTGTATTCATCTCTTGGTCTCCCTCTACGATTTTTACCCTCCACGCTGCCCTCCAATACCAAATTGGTGATCCCTCGATGCCTCAGAACATGCCCTATCAACCGATCCCATCTTCGAGTCAAGTTGTGCCACAAACTTCTCTTCTCCCCAATCCTATTCAATACCTCCTCATTTGTTATGTGATCTACCCATCTAATCTTCAGCATTCTTCTGTAGCACCACATTTCGAAAGCTTCTATTCTCTTCTTGTCCAAACTATTTATCGTCCACGTTTCACTTCCATACATGGATACACTCCATACAAATACTTTCAGAAATGACTTCCTGACACTTAAATCTTTATTTGATGTTAACAAGTTTCTCTTCTTCAGAAACGCGTTCCTTGCCATTGCCAGTCTACATTTTATATCCTCTCTACTTCGACCATCATAAGTTATTTTTCTCCCCAAATAGCAAAACTTTTTTACTACTTTAAGTGCCTCATTTCCTAATCTAATTCCCTCAGCATCACCCGATTTCATTCGACTACATTCCATTATCCTCGTTTTGCTTTTGTTGATGTTCATCTTATATCCTCCTTTCAAGACACTGGCCATTCCGTTCAACTGTTCTTCCAAGTCCTTAGCTGTCTCTGACAGAATTACTATGTCATCGGCGAACCTTAAAGTTTTTATTTCTTCTCCATGGATTGTAATACCAACTCCAAACTTTTCTTTTGTTTCCTTTATTGCTTGCTCAATATACAGATTGAATAACATCGGGGATAGACTACAACCCTGTCTCATTCCCTTCCCAACCACTGCTTCCCTTTCATGTCCCTCGACTCTTATAACTGCCATCTGGTTTCTGTACAAATTGTACAGAAACTAGATGGCAGTTATTTTACCACTGCCACCTTTAGAATTTGAAACAGAGTATTCCAGTCAACATTGTCAAAAGCTTTCTCTAAGTCTACAAATGCTGGAAACGTAGGTTTGCCTTTCCTTAAGTATTGCCTCACGTGTTCCAACATTTCTACGGAATCCAAACAGATCTTCCCCGAGGTCGGCTTCTACCAATTTTTTCCATTCGTCTGTAAAGAATTCGTGTTAGTATTTTGCAGCTGTGGCTTATTAAACTGATTGTTCGGTAATTTTCACATCTGTCAACTCCTGGTTTCTTTGGGATTGGAATTATTATATTCTTCTTTAAGTCTGAGGGTATTTCGCCTGTCTCATACATCTTGCTCACCAGATGGTAGTTTTGTCAGGACTGGCTCTCCCAAGGCTATCAGTAGTTCTAATGGAATGTTGTCTACTCCCGGGGCCTTGTTTCGACTTAGGTCTTTCAGTGCTCTGTCAAACTCTTCACGCAGTATCATATCTCCCATTTCATCTTCATCTACATCCTCTTCCATTTCGATAATATTGTCCTCAAGTACATCGCCCTTGTATAGACCCTCTATATACTCCTTCCACCTTTCTGCCTTCCCTTCTTTGCTTAGAACTGGGTTTCCATCTGAGTTCTTAATATTCATACAAGTGGTTCTCTTTTCTCCAAAGGTCTCTTTAATTTTCCTGTAGGCAGTATCTATCTTACCCCTAGTGAGATAAGCCTCTACATCCTTACATTTGTCCTCTAGCCATGCCTGCTTAGCCATAACAAGACGAAATGCGAGTCGGGACCAGACGGCTATGAAGGAGTGGGTCACCGCGCTGTTTGCGCTGGCAGGACTTACTGTCTGTCAGCTGACCACTACTCTTGTCGTCGCCGAGATTCAGCGATCTCGGCCAGTTAGCCACATCCAGGGTAGGAGCGGCGTTGTTGGCTCACCGCTGCGGTGGCGGCCATTACCGCTGCAGCCGCGGATGTCTGCTGCTCATCGTGGTACACGCGGCCGCGCCGTGACTAACTGCACCTACCGAATGCACGGCCTGATTCCACTCTGGCAGCCAGCCGCGTTGTGTTTGCGAAACCAGCTGATTACCTGACGCCGCAGGTTACCTGCCTGTCCCAGTCTTATGTGAAGACTAGTCACAATGCTTGAATTAAAACTTTGAAAAAAAAATCGTGTTACTAATCTGAAATCTGGTGATGACGTAAGTCGTTTTCTACATAACCAGTAATCGCCCAATCCCCGACCTTCAAAGAATCGAACTCCCACGTACGTGGCCGTGCTCAGTGGTAGTGGCCCCGATTTTTTTTATGTGTAATCTCTCCGAGTTTTTTAAGTAAAACAAAATTTGTTGCATCTACATTCATACTCCGCAAGCCACTGTAGGTGCGTGGCGGAGGGTACCTTCTACCGCTATTAGTCATTTCCTTTCCTGTTCTACTGTAAGTAGACTGTTTAGGTTTTTATGTTGGTAACGCCACGTGGTGCTCTGTACGAAAATCGCTGACTGCGCTGTGTGCAGTCTGTGGCTGGTTGGACTCAATGTTGGAATATCCGCTAGTGTAGTGTTGGGCAGTTGCATGTGAACAGCACGTAGCGTTGGGCAGTTGGAGGTGAGGCGCCAGCAGTGGTGGATGTGGGGAGAGAGATGCCAGAGTTTAGAGAGGTTGCTATGAGCGGACGATCTGGACGTGTGTCCGCCAGAAAAAGGAAATTTGTAAAACTGGATGTCACGAACTAATATATTTATATATAGAGTTGGAGTGTATACCTGTCCTTTTTTCCCCCTAAGGTAAGTCTTTCCGCTCCCGGGATTGGAATGACTCCTTACCCTCTCCCTTAAAACCCACATCCTTTCGTCTTAGCCTCTCCTTCCCTCTTTCCTGATGAAGCAACCGTTGGTTGCGAAAGCTTGAATTTTGTGTGTATGTTTGAGTTTGTTTGTGTGTCTATCAGCATGCCAGCGCTTTCGTTTGGTAAGTTACATCATCTTTGTTTTTAGATATATTTTCCCACGTGGAATGTTTCCCCTCTACTATATTCATATATGTGTGTGTTTTAGTTCGTGACATCCAGTTTTACAAATCTTTGTGCCATTGCCAGTCTACATTTTATATCCTCTCTACTTCGACCATCATCAGTTATTTTGCTCCCCAAATAGCAAAACTCCTTTACTACTTTAAGTGTCTCATTTCCTAATCTAATACCCTCAACATCACCCAACTTAATTCGACTACATTCCATTATCCTCGTTTTGCTTTTGTTGATGTTCATCTTATATCCTCCCTTCAAGACACCATCCATTCCGTTCAACTGCTCTTCCAAGTCCTTTGCTGTCTCCGACAGAATTACAATGTCATCGGCGAACCTCAAAGTTTTTATTTCTTCTCCATGGATTTTAATACCTACTCCGAATTTATCTTTTGTTTCCTTTACTGCTTGCTCAATATACAGATTGAATAACATCGGGGAAAGGCTAGAACCCTGTCTTACACCCTTCCCAACCACTGCTTCCCTTTCATGTCCCTCGACTCTTATAACTGCCATCTGGTTTCTGTACAAATTGTAAATAGCCTTTCGCTCCCTGTATTTTACCCCTGCCACCTTTAGAATTTGAAAGAGAGTATTCCAGTCAACATTGTCAAAAGCTTTCTCTAAGTCTACAAATGCTAGAAATGTAGATTTGCCTTTCCTTAATCTTTCTTCTAAGATAAGTCGTAAGGTCAGTATTGCCTCACGTGTTCTAGTATTTCTACGGAATCCAAACTGATCTTCCCCGCGGTCGGCTTCTACTAGTTTTTCCATTCGTTTGTAAAGAATTCGTGTTAGTATTTTGTAGCTGTGGCTTATTAAACTGATTGTTCGGTAATTCTCACATCTGTCAACACCTGCTTTCTTTGGGATTGGAATTATTGTATTCTTTTTGAAGTCTGAGGGTATTTCGACTGTTTCATACATCTTGCTCACCAGATCTGCACAGATCCCATCCATAATCCCGATTCCCACACCTTCTACCCCGCTGCAGGTGTGACCCATGGCTCTGTTCCCTCCCCTCTACCTCCTGTACACGGCAGATATTCCCCAAACCCTCCCTCCAATACACCTCCCGATGCCGATGACACTGCATTCCTTACCCTCGCTCCTACCCTCCAACGGTCCCAACGCCTTCTCCATACTCACCTTGACCTTTTTGCCGCATTGTGTAACCAGTGGCTCCTGAAAATAAATCCTTCCAAGACCAAGGCAATCATCGTAGGTCGTACCACTCGCTCCTTCCGGCTCCTGGATTTCTCCCTTACCGTCTGCATCCGTCCTGTCCGCCTCACCCCCACCCTCACCTACCTTGGCCTCACCATTGACCGTCACCTCATCTGGATCCCTCATCTCCGCTCCATCCAACCCAAAGTCCACGACTGCCTCCGACTCCTCAAACTCCTCTCTGGCCGGACATGGGGGTTGCACCCCTCTACCATCCTCCACACCTACAAATCCTTAATCCGTCCCATCCTCTGTTATGCCACTCCCGCCTGGATATCCGCCCACCCCCTCAAATTCTGTAAGTCCCTCCAGATCCTTGAGCGCCATGCACTCCACCTCACCTTCCGCATACTCTGCACCTCCCGCCGCCTCGATCCCCCTCACCCCCTGGTTGCTCGTCTCATCTCCCGTCCTCACCCCCTGCCACCTCTTTGCTGTTGTGTCCCCCCCTACCCTCCATCTCTACACCCTTCATCTCCTTTCCCAATGTGGCTTCTGTCAACTCCCCCTCCAAGATGATGCCCTCTGCCCCTCCATTATCCCTCCTATCAACTCCGATCCTCACCCCCCTTCTTTTCTCTGTCCTTTCCCCGGGCTCCATCTTCCCCCCCCCCTTTCCATCCTGTTTTCTCCCCACCTAACCTCCCTCTGCTTCCCCTCTCGCCCCCCCCACCCCCCGAGTCCTGCCTTTCCCCTTCTCTGCCTTTCCCCACTCCCTGTCGCATCTGCCTAGCACCTGCCCCCCTCTTATGGGACCTCGTCCTCCATCAGTTCTTTTCCCCCCTGCCCCCCACTTCGTTTTTTTCTCTCCTTCCCCCCCTTTCCTTTCCCGTCGTCTGTACAGGTTCCCCCCATCTGCCCTCGGTTGTGGTATGTCATATTTGTGCAATTCCAGTGAATTTTCAGTCTTGTTCGTCTTTCCAAAGTGTTGCGAACAGAAACCATGCTGTCGCTGGATGTAAATTTTATATCTCTTGCGAACAGAAACCAGACTGTCACCGTATTTTTTTTTTAATTGCCTATCTATTCTTTTACCTGTCTGCTTCATATGTATTTTATTAGAATCTTCAACTCTTATATTTTAAGTTCCACGATTTTCCGCCATTTTACCATTTAAGTCACCGATTTTATCGCCTGCTTTTATTATTTATTATCTTCGTCTTTTTAAAACAAATTGTAAGCTGAAGAGCGCCGTACTAAGCTGCTGCCAGCCCGCCCACCTCGGGGGGAATCGAAACTCAATAAAGAAAAAAAAAGACTGCACAGATCAGTCCTTCCGGCTTCGAGAGCCCCTCGTAGCCTTTGGGCGCGCGCTACTCATTACATCGTCTTAAGACGCTCTCGAAGTTCATCGTAGGGACCGACGCTGCTGTATTCAGCATTCGTCGTCGTTTCCCTTGGGGCAATCAGACTGTATCCAGGACAGACATTTCTGTTCCTAAGCTTGTGTTCTCCATGACAGCTTCATCGGACTTCCAATATTTTCCATACAAATGTACTTGCCTATGAAGATTCTAATTGTGTTATTTACTTTGTCAGACTCTGGGATCACCATACTGACAAGTCTTCATACCTGTGAGACACTATAATTATTATTATCTTAGCATTGTCGAAGCAGACGTTTCTTTCCTTGGTATATAACATTGTATAAACGTTAACCACTGTTTTCCCTGTAAAGGTCTGAGCGAGTCATCGGCCTGCATATGTCATGAATTTGAACGAAATCTGAGATGCCAAGCAGGCGCAGTGGCCTTGTTAGTGTTTTCTTTTTCAGTTGAGTGGACAGTTGGACTAATGATCATGTACGGTCGCGGACTTTTCAGCCAAATACCATGCGAGCTGGCAGAGGGACAGAGGGGGTCCCAAATGGAAATATTTGGGAGGAGATTTCCAAATATTTCACTTACCTTAAAAGCTGATGGATTACTGGTTACACTTCATGTTTCGCTGTCTCCACTAGTACATATCGCCGGGCGTGGTGGCCGAGCGGTTCTAGGCGCTACAGCCTGGAACCGCGCGACCGCTACGGTTTCAGGTTCGAGTCCTGCCTCGGGCATGGATGTGTGTGTTGTCCTAAGGGTTAGTTAGGTTTAAGTAGTTCTAAGTTCTAGGGGACTGATGGCCTCAGAAGTTAAGTCCCATAATGCTCAGAGCCATTTGAACTAGTACATATCGCTAAACCGAATAACGAAATGGACTGATTTGATTACCTAAATAAAATTCACCCAAAAATACAGTTTACCATGGAAATAGAAAAGGAAAACAGAATATCTTTCTTGGATGTCTTAGTTATGAGACGGCCCGATAGAAGCTTGGAATATAAAGTTTTTCGAAAGGCAACACATACGGACAGATATTAACATAAAAATTCTAAACATCATCCTCAACAAAAAAGAGGTGTCATAAAAAGTCTCGTCGATCGAGCGGAACGGATATGTACACCTGAACATTTGGATGCTGAAGTGAAACATCTGAAGCAGGCTTTTGAAAAAAACGGCTACTCAAGATAAGAAATAGAATTTTGCGTCCAAGGAACAGAAACCCAAAAGATAAGAATGAACCACAACGACAGAAAAATACAGTAGTTCTCCCTTTTATTAAAAAAGTAACAGATCGGATCGGTAAGATTTTACGAAAACATGACATAAAACCTATCGTTAAACCAACAAAGAAAATAAGTCAAGTACTACGATCTGTGAAGGATAAACGCCCTCCCCTGTCGACATGTGGTGTGTATAAAATTCCATGTACCTGTGGTAAAGTTTACATTGGTACTACCAAAAGAAGCGTAAACACGCGACTGAAAGAGCATAAAAGTCTTTGTCGACTTGGAAAAATAGAAAAGTCAGCTGTAGCGGAACATGCTCTTCAACCAGGCAACCAACAAGTGAAGTTTTCGGATACCGAAGTTTTATCTACAGCGTTAAATTAGTATCCACGGCTTTATAGAGAAGCTATCGAAATTTATAAACATAACGATAATTTTAATAGGAAAGAGGAGGCTATGAAACTTAGCGATATATGGACAGTGGCTCTACAAAATTGCTAACAATTTTTATCTTTGACAAGGTGGTAATCGATAGTCAACCTTATCTTTGCTATGGATTATCACTGCTCATCACGTGTCACCTGAACCACGCCCCCCTTTCTCACAATATATAAGTCGCTCTCAGACACCCGACCAGTCAGTCGGCAAGACTCAGCGGAGCATCGCCTCTGAGAAAGTCCAGCGCAGTCCTGGACGAAACGTAAGGAGCAGAAAAGTTCTTGGACCACGACCTCACATTCCGGAAAGTATATCAACAGTAATTTGTGACCGCTCTCTCGAAAGGGCTATCAAAATTTCGCTTTAAGAATTTTTTTGTTTATAGCTGGAAACAAACGAACGCTTTCTGTTGTCAGTGGGCATCGAATCAAACAGCAGTATTTGTCTGAACCGTCTCCGCGTTGGAAAAACGAAGTTGCTAATATCTGCCGAAACATTGGAGACGGTGCATCTGATGTCTCTTGGCACAGACATCATTTATATATATATATGCATTTCTCTTTGCCTGGCCCTAAAGATACAAGAAGCAAAAATTAGAAGAGGCGCGAGACAAGGATGTGTTCTCTATCCCCTTATATTCAGTACTTACATCCAGGAAGCTACAGACCAAGTTTGCGAAACAAGTGACATAGAGATCAAAAGTAATGGGCAAAAGATAAACGTGCTGCAGTAGGCAGATGATATCGCTCTGGTCCCGTAGGCGAAAGAAGGTCTAGAGAGGTTCCTCAGCACAAAAGAAAGTGTTTCCTGTAACCAGTATGGAATGAGAATAAACAGCCGAAAGAAAGTGATAGTCTGCAGTAGAGAAGAAGAATATGATCCTTCAAGAATAAGAAGCTAGAAGTGGCAGAGAAATTTACCTATTTGGGAAGCAGGATCACAAGGGATGGCAGAAGCGGGAAAGAAACTTTGGACAGAATGTGGCAGGCCAAAACCACATTTAATTTGAGAAAGAATTTACTCACTAGCAGGAGCACTAGTCTGGAAATAAGGAAACGAATAATGAAAGCATTTGTTTCGAGTGTGGCCTTATATGGCTGTGAAACTTGAACAGTAGGAAAACAAGAGAGGAGACGGGTAAAATCCCTGATAATTCGGTGCTACAGAAGGATGACGAAGATCAGCTGGAGAGACGGAGTTACCAATTAAGAGCTGCTGAGAAGAAGACAGCAAGCCAGATCTCTGTGGAGGCACATCCAAACAAGAAGCGACAAAGTAATCGGCCACATTTCAAAACACATCACTAGGACAATATCAAAAGGAGCTATTGAGAAAAGGGAAAGCCGGGGATCTCATAAGCGCAGTAGATTATGAATGAGATGGGATCGACAACATACGCGGAAATGAAGGAGGAGGCAAACAGAAGAGGGGAACGGCGCACTGCTGCAAACTAACCTCAGGCTAGAACACTAAAGAAGAAGACGAAGACCTGTAAATGTAAAGTGGGCTGTTTGACTAATGGCCTATATCTGCATCTACACTCCTGGAAATTGAAATAAGAACACCGTGAATTCATTGTCCCAGGAAGGGGAAACTTTATTGACACATTCCTGGGGTCAGATACATCATATGATCACACTGACAGAACCACAGGCACATAGACACAGGCAACAGAGCATGCACAATGTCGGCACTAGTACAGTGTATATCCACCTTTCGCAGCAATGCAGGCTGCTATTCTCCCATGGAGACGATCGTAGAGATGCTGGATGTAGTCCTGTGGAACGGCTTGCCATGCCATTTCCACCTGGCGCCTCAGTTGGACCAGCGTTCGTGCTGGACGTGCAGACTGCGTGAGACGACGCTTCATCCAGTCCCAAACATGCTCAATGGGGGACAGATCCGGAGATCTTGCTGGCCAGGGTAGTTGACTTACACCTTCTAGAGCACGTTGGGTGGCACGGGATACATGCGGACGTGCATTGTCCTGTTGGAACAGCAAGTTCCCTTGCCGGTCTAGAAATGGTAGAACGATGGGTTCGATGACGGTTTGGATGTACCGTGCACTATTCAGTGTCCCCTCGACGATCACCAGTGGTGTACGGCCAGTGTAGGAGATCGCTCCCCACACCATGATGCCGGGTGTTGGCCCTGTGTGCCTCGGTCGTATGCAGTCCTGATTGTGGCGCTCACCTGCACGGCGCCAAACACGCATACGACCATCATTGGCACCAAGGCAGAAGCGACTCTCATCGCTGAAGACGACACGTCTCCATTCGTCCCTCCATTCACGCCTGTCGCGACACCACTGGAGGCGGGCTGCACGATGTTGGGGCGTGAGCGGAAGACGGCCTAACGGTGTGCGGGACCGTAGCCCAGCTTCATGGAGACGGTTGCGAATGGTCCTCGCCGATACCCCAGGAGCAACAGTGTCCCTAATTTGCTGGGAAGTGGCGGTGCGGTCCCCTACGGCACTGCGTAGGATCCTACGGTCTTGGCGTGCATCCGTGCGTCGCTGCGGTCCGGTCCCAGGTCGACGGGCACGTGCGCCTTCCGCCGACCACTGGCGACAACATCGATGTACTGTGGAGACCTCACGCCCCACGTGTTGAGCAATTCGGCGGTACGTCCACCCGGCCTCCCGCATGCCCACTATACGCCCTCGCTCAAAGTCCGTCAACTGCACATACGGTTCACGTCCACGCTGTCGCGGCATGCTACCAGTGTTAAAGACTGCGATGGAGCTCCGTATGCCACGGCAAACTGGCTGACACTGACGGCGGCGGTGCACAAATGCTGCGCAGCTAGCGCCATTCGACGGCCAACACCGCGGTTCCTGGTGTGTCCGCTGTGCCGTGCGTGTGATCATTGCTTGTACAGCCCTCTCGCAGTGTCCAGAGCAAGTATGGTGGGTCTGACACACCGGTGTCAATGTGTTCTTTTTTCCATTTCCAGGAGTGTATTTTCTCATTCAGAGGAGAAAGTTGGTGACTAAAACGCAACGAAACCCATTAGTTTTAATGATTTCCACCCCAAGTCGCATATTACATCCGTGAGACAGTCTTCCCTATTTCGCGATAATATTAAGCAAGCTGCTCTTCTTTGGACTTTTCCGACGTCCTTCATCATTCCTGTCTGGTAAGAATCCCATTCCACGCACAAATATTCTTATAGAGTACGGACAAGCCTACTGTAGGTATTATCTGTAACACCTGTTGCATTTTTAAGTGTTCTGCCGATAAAACGTAGTCTCTGGTTTGCCGTCCCCATAACATTATCTATATTATCGATCCAATTTAATTTATTCTTAATTCCATTCCCTAAGTAGTTAGCTGAGTTTGCAATCTTTACATTTATTATCATGTAACCTAAATTTTGTGGATTTCCTTTAGTACTCATATCTTTACATTTGTTATCATGTAACCTAAATTTAGTGGATTTCCTTTAGTACTCATGTGAATGACTTCACAGTGTCTGTTACTTTCAGTCAATAGCCACTTTTCGCACCATACGGAAATCTTGTCCTAAACATTTAGCAGTTGCTTTTGATAACTTTACTAGACGGTAACTGACAGCATCGTGTACAGACAATCTCAGAAGATTGCTCAGATTGTGTCCTAAATTGTTTATATAGATTAGGTGCAGCAGGGCCTGTGACACTTCCCTTTGGAACGCCAGATATTACTTCTTTTTTACTCGACGACTTTCCGTCAATTATTACGAGGTGTAACTCTCTGACAGGAAATCACGAATCCAGTCGCACAACAGCGGCATATTCTGTATGCACGCAATTTGATTAGAAGTCTGTTGTAAGAAATGGTGTCAAAAGCCATCTGGAAATCTAGAAATACAGAATCAATCTGAGATTCTCTGTCGATAGCACTCATTACTTCCTGCGAGCAAAGAGCTAGCTAGTTATGTTTGACAAGGATGATATTTTCTGAATCCTTTCATAAATGGTTCAAATGGCTCTGAGCACTATGGGACTTAACATCTGAGGTCATCAGTCCCCTAGACTTAGAACTACGTAAACCTAACTAACCTAAGGACATCACACACATTCATGCCCGAGGCAGGATTCGAACCTGCGACCGTAGCAGCCGCGTGGTTCCGGACAGAAGCGCCTAGAACCGCACGGCCACAGAGGCCAGGTCGGAGTCCGTGTTGACTGTGTGTCAACAAACCGTTACCTTTGAGGTAATTCATAATATTCGAACAAAGCATATGTAGCGAAAAGCCTAATGCAAATCATCGTCAATAATATGGGTCTGTAATTCAGCAGATTAATCTACATCTACATCTACATTTATACTACGCAAGCCACCCAACGGTGTGTGGCGGAGGGCACTTTACGTGCCACTGTCATTGCCTCCCTTTCCTGTTCCACTCGCGTATGGTTCGCGGGAAGAACGACTGCCGGAAAGCCTCCGTGCGCGCACGAATCTTTCTAATTTTACATTCGTGATCTCCTCGGGAGGTATAAGTACGGGGAAGCAATATATTCGATACCTCATCCAGAAACGCACTCTCTCGAAACCTGGAAAGCAAGCTACACCGCGATGCAGAGCGCCTATCTTGAAGAGTCTGCCACTTGAGTTTGCTAAACATCTCCGTAACGCTATCACGCTTGCCAAATAACCCTGTGACGAAACGCGCCGCTCTTCTTTGGATCTTCTCTATCTCCCTTGTCAACCCGACCTGGTACGGATCCCACACTGATGAGCAATACTCAAGTATAGGCCGAACGAGTGTTTTGTAGGCCACCTCCTTTGTTGATGGACTAAATTTTCTAAAGACTCTCCCAATGCATCTCAACGTGGCACCCGCCTTACCAACAACTAATTGTATATGATAATTCCACTTCAAATCGTTCCGTACGCATACTCCCAGATATTTTACAGAAGTAACTGCTACCAGTGCTTGTTCCGCTATCATATAATCATACAATAAAGGATCCTTCTTGCTGTGTATTCGCAATACATTACGTTTGTCTATGTTAAGGGTCAGTTGCCACTCCCTGAACCAAGTGCCTATCCGCTGCCGATCTTCCTGCATTTCGTTCCAATTTCCTAATGCTGCAACCTCTCTGTACACTACACCATCATTCGCGAAAAGCCGCATGGAACTTCCGACACTATCTACTAGACTATCTTCTTGAGTTTTTTGTGGCCTTTGGAACTTTTTGTCTTTTGGAACGGATTATTCGTCGAGCGAGCGATTGTATATGATTGCTAAGTTACGTGGCTTCTGAAAAGTCTGGCACTTTTCAGTGGGTTGCAAGTGGGGCAAAGGACAACAGGGCTATTTGGAAGGAGACTTCCAGGTTCAACATTTGCCTTACAACCAAGGAAAATCTCCCATAAACTTTGGTCAGAACTCGAGGATGTGGGCTATTGCTAATTTAATTCTGGTACAATACGTCACAGACAAAAAAGTATGAGAGTCCAGTATACGTAAAGGCGTATTTTTTCGTGAATATAAGCGGTGAAGTCGACGGCTTCCTGTCCTTGACGCCCAATGCGAACCAGCCTTAATGTACTCCGTGTGGTACAATGGTTCGTATGAATAAAAACAGAGAACATTCTCCGGCGAAGATTCTCAGAACAAAAGAGTATTCTCTTTCGTATGAATACGAAATAGGAAGCATATTTTTTGACGAGGGACTTACTATTTCCCCTCCATTTTGAGAAGGTTCTCGGTGTGTGCTACGTGCACAGTAAACACCCGCTTAATCTTACATTTCTGTCAAATGGTTCAAAGCGCTATGGAATTAATATATGAGGTAATCAGTCCCCTAGAATTAGAAGTACTTAAACCTAACTAACCTAAGGACATCACACACATCCATGCCCGAGGCAGGATTCGAACATGCGACCGTAGCAGCAGCGTGGTTCCAGACTGAAGTGCCTAGAACCGCTCGTCCACAGCAGCCGGCTACATTTCAGTCAACTCGCTCAAACAGGTGAACTATTCCGTGTACAAATATGGAACTGTGGTGAATGAGTTCTGAAAGATTTGCAGTACGTTGCAATTTTAGTTTCATGTGCAGCAAGAAATTATTAAGACGATTACTGACAGCTTATGAAAATATTTTTTCCTGACGATGTTACCAAATTTTCGACGTGTGGAAAACTGTTTTGTTATTGAAGTTAGGTGAGCACGTTATGCGGACGAAATCTTAAGAATAAAATTTGATCACGAGATAATTTTGATTAAGCTTGACGCATAATGGTCGGCTCGCACGTCAAGTAATGCGCGGTTGCCCGTGCGGTTTCGTTACGAGCAACATCGCCAGGTTTGTAACAAACCTGTTATCAGTTTTTCAGATCCGTCTATCTATTTCTAACATAACAAAAAATACTCTTTATCCTGTGAGAATATATGAAGAAAAGCATCTGAAAATGACACAGCTGTCTGGTGCATACCTATGTCTTCTCCTACACCAGTCTGAAAACCTGGTGCTTCCCTCTTCTTTCGTGATTTTTCTGGAAGGAAGTCCGCCAGCCAAAATATGCTCTTATTGCAAGGCCTGTATAAGCTTCTGTAGTTTCTCTCTTCAGTATTTCTTTGGACTACGTATATCTTTTTTGCCTTCAGGGAAACGTAAATCTGCCATTTTTTTTAAACTTAATCTCAAAGGAACTTACTCAGCTCGAAGTATGCTACAGAGCTCAATTAAAAAAACTGAGAATATTCTTCCCTTGAGAGAAACTGCTTTCGCTTTATTCATACGAAACCGGAGTGTGTTCGTGTTGAGGAACTCCACCACCCTTTTTACTCAAGCTGAGAACATTCCCTGGTGAAGTATATTATCCGACTCGCGTTATTCATGCGAACCTGAGAATGTTTTTCGAAATTCCGAGGATAAAGCACATCCTCCGTTTTATTCATACGACCCAGCGTCCCGTGAGTTGCGGAGGTCACTATACTTTGCTCATCATACGAATAAACCTGATGTAAACAAAAGCAAACGCTATGATTGGTCAGCAGCCGTAGTACACGTGCACTGGTATTGTTACGCTCTTGGA
Source organism: Schistocerca cancellata (assembly GCF_023864275.1). Taxonomy (NCBI): domain Eukaryota; kingdom Metazoa; phylum Arthropoda; class Insecta; order Orthoptera; family Acrididae; genus Schistocerca; species Schistocerca cancellata. The sequence continues at coordinate 127,137,504 of NC_064637.1, read as the reverse complement.
AGTAGGCCCTACTTAAGCATCATACAGGGTGTTTAAAAAATGACCGGTATATTTGAAACGGCAATAAAAACTAAACGAGCAGCGATAGAAATACACTGTTTGTTGCAATTTGCTTGGGACAACAGTACATTTTCAGGCGGACAAACTTTCGAAATTACAGTAGTTACAATTTTCAACAACAGATGGCGCTGCAAGTGATGTGAAAGATATAGAAGACAACGCACTCTGTGGGTGCGCCATTCTGTACGTCGTCTTTCTGCTGTAAGCGTGTGCTGTTCACAACGTGCAAGTGTGCTGTAGACAACATGGTTTATTCCTTAGAACAGAGGATTTTTCTGGTGTTGGAATTCCACCGCCTAGAACACAGTGTTGTTGCAACAAGACGAAGTTTTCAACGGAGGTTTAATGTAACCAAAGGACCGAAAAGCGATACAATAAAGGATCTGTTTGAAAAATTTCAACGGACTGGGAACGTGACGGATGAACGTGCTGGAAAGGTAGGGCGCCCGCGTACGGCAACCACAGAGGGCAACGCGCAGTTATTGCAGCAGGTGATCCAACAGCGGCCTCGGGTTTCCGTTCGCCGTGTTGCAGCTGCGGTCCAAATGACGCCAACGTCCACGTATCGTCTCGTGCGCCAGAGTTTACACCTCTATCCGTACAAAATTCAAACGCGGCAACCCCTCAGCGCCGCTACCATTGCTGCACGAGAGACATTCGCTAACGATATAGTGCACAGGATTGATGACGGCGATATGCATGTGGGCAGCATTTGGTTTACTGACGAAGCTTATTTTTACCTGGACTGCTTCGTCAATAAACAGAACTGGCGCATATGGGGAACCGAAAAGCCCCATATTGCAGTCCCATCGTCCCTGCATCCTCAAAAAGTACTGGTCTGGGCCGCCATTTCTTCCAAAGGAATCATTGGCCCATTTTTCAGATCCGAAACGATTACTGCATCACGCTATCTGGACATTCTTCGTGAATTTGTGGCGGTACAAACTGCCTTAGACGACACTGCGAACACCTCGTGGTTTATGCAAGATGGTGCCCGGCCACATCGCACGGCCGACGTCTTTAATGTCCTGAATGAATATTTCGATGATCGTGTGATTGCTTTGGGCTATCCGAAACATACAGGAGGCGGCGTGGATTGGCCTCCCTATTCGCCAGACATGAACCCCTGTGACTTCTTTCTGTGGGGACACTTGAAAGACCAGGTGTACCGCCAGAATCCAGAAACAATTGAAAAGCTGAAGCAGTACATCTCATCTGCATGTGAAGCCATTCCGCCAGACACGTTGTCAAAGCTTTCGGGTAATTTCATTCAAAGACTACGCCATATTATTGCTACGCATGGTGGATATGTGGAAAATATCGTACTATAGAGTTTCCCAGACCGCAGCGCCATCTGTTGTTGAAAATTGTAACTACTGTAATTTCGAAAGTTTGTCTGCCTGAAAATGTACTGTTGTCCCAAGCATATTGCAACAAACGGTGTATTTCTATCGCTGCTCGTTTAGTTTTTATTGCCGTTTCAAATATAGCGGTCGTGTTTGAAACACCCTGTATATCTTGTTACTATGTTACGGTAAATGAAACTTTTAAGATATTTTAATGTGTTAACAGCCATCAACGTTCCTCTTAACCATAATTTAGCTATGTAGTTTTTATTCAAAATTCATGTACAGTCGTAGTCTCTGTGCTGTTGTGCTCGATTGTCACGCTGTTAATACGTAGTGTGAAAATGGCTGACGCTGCATCCTGCTCCGTAGCGAAACATGTACATGGAACATTATTAAAAAGTGACGTGAAAAACATTGTTCTGGAAATTGTTCACAAGATTACAGAAGAAAAATCAGTTTTGAAGTTTACCGAGGATTTTATTTATTAAAGTTAAGGTGATATTGTAAACTGAGTGCATAGCTGAATCGTTAGCGTAGCGTAATTTGGAATTAGTTCATAGGCCACTGATTCAAATTTCACTTTAGTCTTGTTATTGTTTTTCGTTCAGTTTGGAATACCTGCATCTTTTAAATATAAAATTTGTCAAATGTATGTTATTAACACATAATTAATTATCATTTTTTACGAAATATGCACCTATTCTTGTTCCTGATTACTAGAGAGCGGATTATATGCATCATAAAGTCATAAAAATATGCATGCTAATAAGAATAAAACATGCTTAAAAAGTACATGAAAAGTGTCCAAATATGCAAGATCAAATAATAAAATAACATGGTAGTTACTGCGTGCATTTTATGTCAAAGTCGAACCTGTGCATATCAATTACGAGGAAGAAGGTCGGCCACGCGAAAAAGCGGTACATTTAGAACGCTGATATTTTCTGAATACTTTCTGCTAGAGATTAGGAAGGGGGCCTTTCGCGGAGTATTTTCTAAAAATTTGCAAAATGGAAACGCATACTGTGTTTCAAGAATTGTTCGTTCTTTACTATTGTTATCAGTAACAAGCGGATGCGATGCGAGAGAGTCGCAGCAAAATAATAGATATGTACAGGACCAACTTCGACATATGTCGCACGCAAAGGGGCACGCTCAGAAACTCCGTAATATTTCATTTAAAAAACAACAAATAATCATGAATTTTTTTGAACAGCATTAACATTTAATCAATATTATTAGACCGAAGTATCATTCACAATTTATTTTACATTTTTCTACTATTGTAAACATGAACGACCAAGTAATGTTCCCAAATTTTCGGTAGTAAATTGTGTCTTCGATCATTCAAAACATTTTTATAAGCAGAAAAGGACCGTCCTACATCAACTGAGGTAATTAGGCAGTATTTGAATTTGGGTGTTAAGTTGGTATTTATTGTTTCTGGTAAAAGTTCACCCGTCCCATTAATAAAACTATCAGTTTAGCACAAGGGTTCAAAGCCTGGGTTATTGTTTAAAATGTTTTCAGACTTTTCCGTAAGTTTTCTTAGGAATACCTCCAACAATGAGGAGTTCACTAGAATATTTTTATTCATTAGCTGAATAGAGTCATTCAAAGCCAAACCTTGAATTTCAATCTTTTTAATACTTGCAGGCATATTGGAAAAATGAGTGCTAATAACGACATTATCTTTTTTAATACCGGAATCGTTATAAGCTTCCTTGCACTGGTAAACTGCCAAAGCCTCTGCACTATCGAAGTCGTTGACTACCCCTCTAATGGCATCGAAATGTTCTTGTAAAACAACACAACTTCGACCCACGTACCCCAGCGAGTTCGTACTGGTTTGGAAGGTAGAGGCACATTTGGTAGTTTCTCTTTGTCGGTCTTGATGCGAGCAGGAACCTTTGGTTACCTTCGGACAAATCCTTGCAACTGCAACTTGCTGTTGTCAGAAGTTGTTGTCGCGGTCCTTTCTTCTGCATTCCTGCGATATGAAGACTTATCTACACTCCTGGAAATTGAAATAAGAACACCGTGAATTCATTGTCCCAGGAAGGGGAAACTTTATTGACACATTCCTGGGGTCAGATACATCACATGATCACACTGACAGAACCACAGGCACATAGACACAGGCAACAGAGCATGCACAATGTCGGCACTAGTACAGTGTATATCCACCCTTCGCAGCAATGCAGGCTGCTATTCTCCCATGGAGACGATCGTAGAGATGCTGGATGTAGTCCTGTGGAACGGCTTGCCATGCCATTTCCGCCTGGCGCCTCAGTTGGACCAGCGTTCGTGCTGGACGTGCAGGCCGCGTGAGACGACGCTTCATCCAGTCCCAAACATGCTCAATGGGGGACAGATCCGGAGATCTTGCTGGCCAGGGTCGTTGACTTACACCTTCTAGAGCACGTTGGGTGGCACGGGATACATGCGGACGTGCATTGTCCTGTTGGAACAGCAAGTTCCCTTGCCGGTCTAGGAATGGTAGAACGATGGGTTCGATGACGGTTTGGATGTACCGTGCACTATTCAGTGTCCCCTCGACGATCACCAGTGGTGTACGGCCAGTGTAGGAGATCGCTCCCCACACCATGATGCCGGGTGTTGGCCCTGTGTGCCTAGGTCGTATGCAGTCCTGATTGTGGCGCTCACCTGCACGGCGCCAAACACGCATACGACCATCATTGGCACCAAGGCAGAAGCGACTCTCATCGCTGAAGACGACACGTCTCCATTCGTCCCTCCATTCACGCCTGTCGCGACACCACTGGAGGCGGGCTGCACGATGTTGGGGCGTGAGCGGAAGACGGCCTAACGGTGTGCGGGACCGTAGCCCAGCTTCATGGAGACGGTTGCGAATGGTCCTCGCCGATACCCCAGGAGCAACAGTGTCCCTAATTTGCTGGGAAGTGGCGGTGCGGTCCCCTACGGCACTGCGTAGGATCCTACGGCCTTGGCGTGCATCCGTGCGTCGCTGCGGTCCGGTCCCAGGTCGACGGGCACGTGCACCTTCCGCCGACCACTGGCGACAACATCGGTGTACTGTGGAGACCTCACGCCCCACGTGTTGAGCAATTCGGCGGTACGTCCACCCGGCCTCCCGCATGCCCACTATACGCCCTCGCTCAAAGTTCGTCAACTGCACATACGGTTCACGTCCACGCTGTCGCGGCATGCTACCAGTGTTAAAGACTGCGATGGAGCTCCGTATGCCACGGCAAACTGGCTGACACTGACGGCGGCGGTGCACAAATGCTGCGCAGCTAGCGCCATTCGACGGCCAACACCGCGGTTCCTGGTGTGTCCGCTGTGCCGTGCGTGTGATCATTGATTGCTTGTACAGCCCTCTCGCAGTGTCCGGAGCAAGTATGGTGGGTCTGACACACCGGTGTCAATGTGTTCTTTTTTCCATTTCCAGGAGTGTATTTGAAACTTTTTTTACACGAAACTTTTTTCTCGCAAACTCGACAATATAAAAAAATTCCGTCACATGTAAATGTTCCAGGATGGTCAGCTACTCCCGAAACGACGTTTCTTTTTTCGGCCGGCATGGCGCACAACACGTTACACCCTACACGTCGTAAACACGCTCAGCTGTGTACAAGTAAATCGTAGAAAGGTAAACTGAAACAATGGACGTGCCACTGAAAGCTCGCGTAGTTTAATTCGTTGCCGACGTGTACGGCATGACAGCGGAGGGGATTAACCGGCGGCGCATATTGTAGCAGTTGTAGTACACGCGAAGTAAGCGAGACTGTTTTGCCACAAATGGTAATTTTGTCTATCTCATTTACATAAATAACACGGATGAATATAATTGACGAAATGCCAATATTAAACGCCTATTAGCCCTACAACAATCAAAAAGTTTTGTGTTTGGAAATAGTTTCACATTTCATTCATACACTCCAGTTTCTCAAGCATGAGATCGATAAGTAGAAGTACGAAATGTTCATATAAATTTGGAATCTTCATATTCTTCCATATAATTTTTGTGATGTCCCCACTTCTTCTCATTTCTCATTCTAAAAACAACCATGTCGCCACTAATTCTGTAACTATTCCTGCCGTTGTCAAAACTTATTCTCCAGTTCACTTCACTAACCCTTCCAGAATCACCAGTTTTATTTCACGTTTATTCTTCGGTTGGGCGTTATTACGGTTCGTACAATGCGTTTTCCCTGCTGTTCTGAGAATAGAACTTAAGCGCCTCCTAACCCTCCCCAGGACCAGGACTGGCCGTGGCGCCACATTAGTTGCGTGTGTGGACCCGGTGTTACGGTGAACCTGGTGTTACGAGCGAGCCTTTGGTAGTACCGGGTGATCAAAAAGTCATTATAAATTTGAAAACTGAATAAATCACGGAATAGTGTAGATAGAGAGGTACAAATTGACACACATGCTTGGAATGACATGGGGGGTTTATTAGACCCAAAAAAATACAAAAGTTAAAAAAATGTCCGACAGATGGCGATCAGAATAGCAATAATTAGCATAACAAAGTAAGACAAAGCAAAGATGATGTTCTTTACAGGAAATGCTCAATATGTCCACCATCATTCCTCAACAATAGCTGTAGTCGAGGAATAATGCTGTGAACAGCACTGTAAAGCATGTCCGGAGTTATGGTGAGGCATTGGCGTCGGATGTTGTCTTTCAACATCCCTAGGGATGTCGGTCGATCACGATGCACTTGCGACTTCAGGTAACCCCAAGGACAATAATCGTACAGACTTAGGTCTGGGGACCTGGGAGGCCAAGCGTGTCGAAAGTGGCAGCTGAGCACACACTCATCACCAAACGACGCGTCTAGCAATACTTTGCTTTTCTTGTTTTTTTTCCTAATAAAACCCCATGTCATTCCAAGCATGTGTATTAATTTGTACCTCTCTATCTACACCATTCCGTGGTTTACTAAGTTTTCAAATTTCTACCGACTTTTTGATCATCCGGTATAGCGATCTGGCAAAACTTTTCTGTCAAAATTTCGTTGTCTTGTATACACCGAGAAGATTAACATGTAACCTTTCTTACTTGTTGTTCCTATTAGTCGTTTATTTCCACTCTGGTAGTCAGAATCTATGGATTTCGCCAATAATTATAACAACACTGACCATTCACACACCCAGTCGACCACATAAACAAACAAACGGCATTCACCCATTCAGGTTTATTTGTCTCATCTCATATAGCCCCGTCCTCTTTTGTCTGCAGAAAACTTTATTTCCAGATGCGACAGGGATTCCCTTGGCAGAGGTATCACATACACTATGCACGCATTCAAAAATCAACTTACGATGCATTCAGAAATCAATTTAGAATGTGTTCAGAAATGTTCAAGAACCAACAGGGATGTGTTTCAAAATCATATGAATAATCGACATACCAACGCGCACCGGATGCTAGGCGCTTTGTCAAACAATGCTATTCTCTTCGAGAATATGAATTTGGCGTCCCCTAAAATTGCCACCCATGGCAGGTACCCCAGTTTGTCCCCCCCCCCCCCCCCCTTCCTCAGAACACGGCATGGCGTGGCGTGGCGCCGCACTAGTTGAATTAGTTGCGTGTGTGTACCGACTATGAACGAACTGTCCCTGGTGTTAAGAGCCACCTCAACTGAGTGAGACGGCCCGTGTGTTTCAGCTCTCTGCCGCTGCCGTCGCCGCGGCGCTGCTGCTGTTCGTCGTGGCCGCTCACACCTCTACTGACGTCACCAGCAGCAGGCGAAGCCTCCGCGCAGCCGCTGGTGAGTGAGCGCTATGCGCTCCGTATGTGCAGTAATATTGGACATGTTAGGGTTATCTTGAGATTTTGTAAGGATTGTGCCACAAAGAACGCATTTTTCGAGTGAATGATAACATACAAATTTATTGATGAAATTAACGAATTTATACAAGCACACCGAACAAAAAATGAGTCGCACCTAGAGGCAGCTTTACAAGCATCGTTTAATACCGTGTAATTTTCTCCCTGGACTTAATAGCCGGATGGATTAGGGTAGGAAGTGAATCCACAAGGTCATGCAGGTAAATCGCATCCAGTGTATGCCACTCGCTGACTGTCTGATCGTGCATTTCAACCAAATTGCGGGGATGCTAATGTCAGCATTTTATCTGCTGTTCCCACATGTCCCACAGATTTTCCATGGGGTTCAATTCAGATGATTTTGCATGCCAAACGAAATGTATTAGGGTGGGGCAGTGTTCGGAAAACCAGTGACATATTCTTCCAGTCCGATGAACTCTGCCGTCATCATCTTTATGTGTCTGTGTGAGCAATGGCCTCTAGCGAGGTGACCGACATGCAGTTCCTGTCACAATTTTCTCTGGATAACAGGTTTGGCTGGACCTTCATTCACTGCCTGCAGCAACTATTGTCCGGTTTGGAGGCAGCTTTGATTCATGAGCCACAAAACGCGTCTCCAGTCCCTCTCAGTTAGGATCGTTTTCCTCTCTCAGTTCTGACATCTTATTTCATGACCACATGTGTTACAACACTGCTTGTAGACATGTTGAGCAACCGTCAAGAAACACCAGCAAATCCAGCAACACTGTATGGCCAAACACAAGTGCCCCTTTTTGTCACTCAGTGACTTCCTTACATTTTCCCATTGTTACTCACAACGTCCACTTGAAACATAAACATTGCCACTGCATTATGCTCACATAGAGGCAGTGCGTGCTTAGTTGAGCAAGTGACTCGAAAAATTGCTGCACCATCTGTAAAGGATTCATCTTAGCGTATGTGTGAGAGCGTTATCCTGTTGGAAATCGCCCACTGGTGTTATATTCATGAATGGTAGCTCAACAGGTTGAATCGCCAGACTGACGTCAAATTTGTAGTCAGGCTGTGTGGGATATCCTCGAGAGTGCTCCTACCAAGTCGCAACCCTGATCATAACTCTAGATGGAGATACAGTATATTTGCATGCTGCCGGCCAGGGTGACCGAGCGGTTCTAGGCGGGTACAGTCTGGAACCGTGCGACCGCTACGGTCGAAGGTTCGAATCCTGCCTTGGACATGGATGTGTTCGATGTCCTTAGGTTAGTTAGGGGACTTATGACCTCAGAAGTTAAGTCCCATAGTTCTCAGAGCCATTTGAACCAATTTGCATGCTGACAGGTTGGTCTCAGATCCTCAACTGGTCTCCTTGTAACCAACACACGGCCTTCACTGGCATTGAGGCAGAACCAGCTTTCATCAGAAAACGCAACATACCCCCACTCTCAAAAAAAAAAAAAAAAAAAAAAAAAGGTTCAAATGGCTCTGAGCACTATGGGACTTAACATCTGTGGTCATCAGTCCCCTAGAACTTAGAACTACTTAAACCTAACTAACCTAAGGACATCACACACATCCATGCCCGAGGCAGGATTCGAACCTGCGACCGTTGCAGCCGCGCGGTTCCGGACAGCGCGTCTACAACCGCTAGACACTGGGGTGACTAGCTTTCTGTCTCATGAGGTTAATAGGGTCAGCTCAACTGCCCTCAACGGCTCCCCATGCACGCACTCATTGTTTCGATGAAATCCATACTAATTTTATAATTTTATAAACGCGAAAGTAACTCTATTATATTTTCTTGACTAAACTTCTGAACCCAATTCTCTCGTTCGTATAAATGTATGCATCAGTCACATCATCATGAGCGGCATCTGTTCTGTCGGACATGTCACACAAACAGACACCATCAGATATATATATTTCTTATACTTTTCGCCCAAGTATCTCCACAGTAAGCATTATGAGAGTGACGGGCCTGTTGAAGTCCTCTCACTAACGAAAAGTCCTTGGCAGAATCCGGAATTCAGCACAGGTCTTTTGCTTGACAGTCACATGCTGTCCACTTTGCTACGATGGCGGACCATAATTTTAGAAATTCGAGTGTTAATTTTTTTTAATGTGTTAAATTTTGTTGGAGATGTCAGATGAAATTTAATCTCTTTGTGGGCAGTGGTACAGAAATACACTACTGGCCATTAAAATTGCTGCACCACGAAGATGACGTGCTACAGACGCGAAATTTAACGGACAGGAAGAAGATACTGTGGTATGCAAATGATTAGCTTTTCACATCATTCACACAAGGTTGGCGCCGGTGGCGACACCTACAACGTGCTGACACGAGGAACCAACAGATTTCTCATACACAAACAGCAGTTGACCGGAGTTGCCTGGTGAAACGTTGTTGTGATGCCTCGTGTAAGGAGGAGAAATGCGTACCATCACGTTTCCGACTTTCATAAAGGTCGGATTGTAGCCTATCGCGATTGCGGTCTATCGTATCGCGACATTGTTGCTCGCGTTGGTCGAGATCCAAAGACTGTTAGCAGAATATGGAATCGGTGGGTTCAGGAGGGTAATACGGAACGCCGTGCTGGATCCCAACGGCCTCGTATCACTAGCAGTCGAGATGACAGGCATCTTATCCGCATGGCTGTAACGTATCGTGCAGCCACGTCTCGATCCCTGAGTCAACAGATGGGGACGTTTGCAAGACAATCATCTGCACGAACAGTTCGACGACGCTTGCAGCAGCATGGACTCTCAGCTCGGAGACCGTGGCTGCGGTTATCCTTGACGCTGCATCACAGACAGGAGCGCCTGCGATGGTGTACTCAACGACGAACCTGGGTGCGCGAATGGCAAAACGTCACTTTTTCGGATGAATCCAAGTTCTGCATCATGATGGTCGCATCCGTGTTTGGCGACATCGCGGTGAACACACATTTCAAGCGTGTATTCGTCATCGCCATACTGGCTTATGACCCAGCATGATGGTATGGGGTGCCATTGGTTGCACGTCTCGGTGACCTCTTGTTCGCATTGCCGGTACTTTGAACAGTGGACGTTACATTTCAGACGTGTTACGACCCGTGGCTCTACCCTTTATTCGATCCCTGCGAAACCCTACATTTCAGCAGGGTAATGCACGAACGCATGTTGCAGGTCCTGTAGGGCCTTTCTGGATACAGAAAATGTTCGACTGCTGCCCTGGCCGGCACATTCTCCAGATCCCTCACCAATTGAAAACCTCTGGTCATTGGTGGCCGAGCAACTGGCTCGTCACAAAACGCCAGTCACTACTCTTGATGAACTGTGGGATCGTGTTGAAGCTGAATGGGCAGCTGTACCTGTACACGCCATCCAAGCTCCGTTTGACTCAATGCCCAGGCGTATCAAGGCCGTTATTACGGCCAGAGGTGGTTTTTCTAGGTACTGATTTCTCAGGATCTATACACCCAAATTGCGTGAAAATGTAATCACATGTCAGTTCTAGTATAAAATATTTGTCCAATGAATACCCGTTTATCATCTGCATTTCTTCTTGGTGTAGCAATATTAATGACCATTAGTGTATTAGAAAGCAAATTAAAACGAAGTGTGAGGTGAAGGAAATTCCTTGTCCACTTCTGCATAATGGCCAGGAACTGGGTAGAACGAGTTGAATACTCAAAAGACAAACTTATTCTAATGTATTTCTTTACAACTGCTAAATTTTAGTGATTATTGCGTGTCCGAGACTTGTATTGACTAGATACTCGGTTGCCTTGTATCCTCCATTATCGCTACTATACGAATGCTTGTTGCCTGTATCACAGAATTTTAGTTGTTGTTGTTGTTGTGGTCTTCAGTCCTGAGACTGGTTTGATGCAGCTCTCCATGCTACTCTATCCTGTGCAAGCTTCTTCATCTCCCGGTACCTACTGCAACGGACATCCCTCTGAATCCGCTTAGTGTATTCATCTCGTGGTCTCCCCTTACGATTTTTACCCTCCATGCTGCCCTCTAGTACTAAATTGGTGATCCCTTGATGCCTCAGAACATGTCCTACCAACCGATCCTTTCTTCTGGTCAAGTTGTGCCACAAACTCCTCTTCTCCCCAATTCTATTCAGTACCTCCTCATTAGTTATATGATCTACCCATCTAATCTTCAGCATTCTTCTGTAGCACCACATTTCGAAAGCTTCTATTCCTTTCTTGTCCAAACTAGTTATCGTCCATATTTCACTTCCATACATGGCTACACTCCATACAAATACTTTCAGAAACGACTTCCTGACATTTAAATCTATACTCGATGTTAACAAATTTCTCTTCTTCAGAAACGCTTTCCTTACCATTGCCAATCTTCATTTTATATCCTCTATACTTCGACCATCATCAGTTATTTTGCTCCCCAAATAGCAAAACTCCTTTACTACTTTAAGTGCTTGATTTCCTAATCTAATTCCCTCAGCATCACCCGACTTAATTCGACTACACTCCATTATCCTCTTTTTGCTTTTGTTGATGTTCATCTTATATCCTCCTTTCAAGACACTGTCCATTCCGTTCAACTGCTCTTCCAAGTCCTTTGCTGTCTCTGACAGAATTACAATGTCATCGGCGAACCTCAAAGTTTTTATTTCTTCTCCATGGATTTTAATACCTACTCCTAATTTTTCTTTTGTTTCCTTTACTGCTTGCTCAATATACAGATTGAATAACATCGGGGAGAGGCTACAACCCTGTCTTACTCCCTTCCCAACAACTGCTTCCCTTTCATGTCCCTCGACTCTTATAACTGCCATCTGGTTTCTGTACAAATTGTAAATAGCCTTTCGCTCCCGGTATTTTACCCCTGCCAGCTTTAGAATTTCAAAGAGAGTATTCCAGTCAACATTGTCAAAAGCTTTCTCTAAGTCTACAAATGCTAGAAATGTAGGTTTGCCTTTCCTCAATCTATTTTCTATGATAAATCGTATGGTCAATATTGCCTCGTGTGTTCCAACATTTCTACGGAATCCAAACTGATCTTCCCCGAGGTCGGCTTCTACGAGTTTTTCCATTCGTCTGTAAAGAATTCGTGTTAGTATTTTGCAGCCGTGGCTTATTAAACTGATAGTTAGGTAATTTTCACATCTGTTAACCCCTGCTTTCTTTGGGATTGGATTTATTATATTCTTCTTGAAATCTGAGGGAATTTCGTCCATCTCATGGTAGAGTTTTGTCAGGGCTGGCTCTCCCAAGGCTATCAGTAGTTCCAATGGAATGTTGTCTACTCCCGGGGCCTTGTTTCGACTTAGGTCAGCCAATAACAGAGCGTTTTCGGTCTCGTGATCAAATCTTGATATTTAGTGATTTTTAAGCTGTAATAGATAAAAGTAAGTGATATTTTGTGAGAATATTGACCGTAAATGAGATTTGAATCTTATAATCACTTCGAATAACAACAATCCGAACCATATTTTTAACATAGAATAATAGCCTATTGCGAAACGTTGCTGGGTTCGCTACTTTTGTATAAAAGTGACTGTTGTTCGGTGGTTTCTACTTTTATCGGTAGCACATAACATCGAAACACTCAGAGACAAGTCTAGTACTCACTTGTCCATGTCTGCCTCATACAACCGATAAATTTTTCGTAGTGGAGACTCACACTTCTGCAGGTCTCAGCTCGCCGATTCCTGAACTTCGTCTGCGAAGACTTCTTCCAGCGGCGCTGATGGACCTCAAGTGAAACTCTGCCTACAGGGTTTCCTGACCGTCCTTATATTTTATTTTGTTTGCAGTTCTGAAGCCAAATTTTATTATCATTCTGGATAGTGCAATACTGTCTACCCTGTGTCGTCTTGAGGCGGCGAGGTTCTTTCCGTCCCTTTACGACGGACCTGCACCTACCTGTGAACATTGTCTCAGCAGATCATCAGTAGGACAGCCGAGTGAAACTTAATGTACTTCGACGTGAACCAGGCGGCAATTTAAGTCACTAATCTACGTTTCGGGAGAAACACGAAATGAAAGTTTGGAATTTTTGTCCTCAATTAATACACTCCTGGAAATGGAAAAAAGAACACATTGACACCGGTGTGTCAGACCCACCATACTTGCTCCGGACACTGCGAGAGGGCTGTACAAGCAATGATCACACGCACGGCACAGCGGACGCACCAGGAACCGCGGTGTTGGCCGTCGAATGGCGCTAGCTGCGCAGCATTTGTGCACCGCCGCCGTCAGTGTCAGCCAGTTTGCCGTGGCATACGGAGCTCCATCGCAGTCTTTAACACTGGTAGCATGCCGCGACAGCGTGGACGTGAACCGTATGTGCAGTTGACGGACTTTGAGCGAGGGCGTATAGTGGGCATGCGGGAGGCCGGGTGGACGTACCGCCGAATTGCTCAACACGTGGGGCGTGAGGTCTCCACAGTACATCGATGTTGTCGCCAGTGGTCGGCGGAAGGTGCACGTGCCCGTCGACCTGGGACCGGACCGCAGCGACGCACGGATGCACGCCAAGACCGTAGGATCCTACGCAGTGCCGTAGGGGACCGCACCGCCACTTCCCAGCAAATTAGGGACACTGTTGCTCCTGGGGTATCGGCGAGGACCATTCGCAACCGTCTCCATGAAGTGCAGGTGAGCGCCACAATCAGGACTGCATACGACCGAGGCACACAGGGCCAACACCCGGCATCATGGTGTGGGAGCGATCTCCTACACTGGCCGTACACCACTGGTGATCGTCGAGGGGACACTGAATAGTGCACGGTACATCCAAACCGTCATCGAACCCATCGTTCTACCATTCCTAGACCGGCAAGGGAACTTGCTGTTCCAACAGGACAATGCACGTCCGCATGTATCCCGTGCCACCCAACGTGCTCTAGAAGGTGTATGTCAGCTACCCTGGCCAGCAAGATCTCCGGATCTGTCCCCCATTGAGCATGTTTGGGACTGGATGAAGCGTCGTCTCACGCGGTCTGCACGTCCAGCGCGAACGCTGGTCCAACTGAGGCGCCAGGTGGAAATGGCATGGCAAGCCGTTCCACAGGACTACATCCAGCATCTCTACGATCGTCTCCATGGGAGAATAGCAGCCTGCATTGCTGCGAAAGGTGGATATACACTGTACTAGTGCCGACATTGTGCATGCTCTGTTGCCTGTGTCTATGTGCCTGTGGTTCTGTCAGTGAGATCATGTGATGTATCTGACCCCAGGAATGTTTCCTCTTCCTGGGACAATGAATTCACGGTGTTCTTATTTCAATTTCCAGGAGTGTATATTCTGAAACTTAGGTGAACAAGTATCACTGCCCAGCTCATGCTAGTCTTAACACAGTCACTCACAATCCCTTTCACTCACGTTAGCAAGTTTATGGTGTTGCATTTCCCGAAAACGTAATTGCTACAAAAATATCGATTGTTTTTGATTGATAACGCTCGCCAAATATTAAGTCTGTCGGTACCAAATGCAGTCACTGTTTTAAGCCACCGACCTGCTCAATACGCCACGCGGAATTTATGTCTTTTATCGTCACAAAATTCACTTTAAAATTCCGAAATTTCTACACACACATCCGAATAATTATGCCGTCAGTTTCCAACACTTTTGATGTGTGAAACACTGCTAGATTCTACAACTTATCGATTCCATCGGAACTGCTACTACACACGTCCGATCTGTTTCATGGCTAGGCTTCGACTCCTCTCTAGAATACTCTTTAAGTCTTCTCTATCAGCAGAGAAAGGCGCGCGAAGAATATTGCTTCACCATTGGTCAGTTTACTCAACAGCCAATAACAAAACAACATTCTCCCGTGTCAGTCCGCGCTTTTCATCAATAACCAATCGCAAAATAGTAAACCTAACGACTGCTCTTTTTACCGACGTAATTATCTAATATGCTGAAGTTTTGTTTATGCATAAAGTTATTTACTATTGTTACTTTATACCTGAATTAACTTTCCCTTTATCATAAACTTACTTTACAAATCTGTTCTACAAAAATCCCCTTTGTCCATGTCCATACTTCTTCTAAATGTTCCCACACTAAATCCCACTACATAATCGTTAAACAATTATCTTCATATTAACCTTAAACCACATTCACGCATCATTCATACTGATAAAACACATTTATAACATTTTACATATTCAAAAAGACATAATAACATTTTATGAAAATACTAGAACAGTTTACGAAAAACGTTCTATTACTTTAGTGCACTCTAGTGGGCACAATCGAAACTAAATCAGTCCCCTGTCCTCTATCGGCTGATACATAAACTACGTGCGCATCCAGTCTCGCGTCACCATCTGTCACTCTCCAGCTCTGAGACACATCTACCACTTAACCGCTTCCAAGGCAGGATCGTTATACGGCGCTACGTCTGTACTACAACCATAACTTTGGTGGCTTTACGTGCACTATATTCCATGTCAGCGGCATGTTGTGATTTAGTTGTTGATGGAACTTGACACTGCTCATGCTCGTATATCTCCAGTTCATAAGATTCTTAACACAGAATGAAATAAGAGAGAGATTTATGCATTTTACTTTTAAGGTATGATCAAAAAGTTTCTATTCCAAGGCTGTACAGTCCAGAATCGAATATGCTAATCAGCCATAATTCGCACGACCATTGAGACAATCATGCCACCAATGCACGAGGTTGAAGATAACCCACTGTGTCCTGTTATGCGAAGAAGTCCATAACTGCCTGATGCACATCCTTGTCCGACAGGAATTGTTAACCCTTCTTTGCCCTTATTAATGGACTGAAGGTATCATAATCGTATGGGAAAAGATCGGGACTATAGGGCGCACGCTTGAGTGTGTCCCACTTGACGTAACTTTTGCGTTAAGCTCATCCGGTGTTTTGTGTCGGATCGCAACCAGTATGCAACTTGGCGCACCATTCCACAACGGTGCTTTCCAATAGACATGCTGCACTGTACGCGTTCTTCATTTTCCAATTGATGTCTGCCGATGTTTGTCCTTCGGCGGCCAAGAAAAAGTTAAAGCACATTGGTTCTTTCTGGACACATTTGGTAATATCGTCGCCATAATTCACATTTCCATATTTAGCCCGCACATGTAGGAAAGGTACAAATACCACACTAATCCGTTGTCTACATGTCGGTACTTACACAGCCGCATTGGAGTCTCACTACACTGGATATATGCTGCACCTACGCCCTCAAAAGGAAGCTTTTTGATCGCCCATTACGTTTTACATACACTGCTAGCCATTAAAATTGCTACACCAAGAAGAAATGCAGATGATAAACGGGTATTCATTGGACAAATATATTATACTAGAACTGACGTGATTACATTTTCACGCAGTTTGGGTGCATAGATCCTGAGAAATCAATATCCAGAACAACCACCTCTGGCCGTAATAACGGCCTTGATACGCCTGGGCATTGAGTCAAACAGAGCTTGGATGGCGTGTACAGGTAGAGCTGCCCATGCAGCTTCAACACGATACCACAGTTCATCAAGAGTAGTGACTGGCGTATTGTGACGAGCCAGTTGCTCGGCCACCATTGACCAGACGTTTTCAGTTGGTGAGACATATGGAGAATGTGCTGTCCAGGGTAGCAGTCGAACATTTCCTGTATCCAGAAACGCCCGTACAGGACCTGCAACATGCAGTCGTGCGTTATCCTGTTGAAATGTAGTGTTTCGCAGGGATCGAATGAGGGGTAGAGCCACAGGTCGTAACACATCTGAGATCTAATGTCCACTGTTCAATGTGCCGGCAATGAGAACAAGAGGTGACCCAGACATGTAACCAATGGCACCCCACACCATCACGCCGGGTGATACGCCAGTATAGCGATGCCGATGACGAATACACACTTCCAATGTGTGTTCACCGCGATGTCGTCAAACACGGATGCGATCATCATGATGCTGTAAACAGAACCTGGATTCATCCGAAAAAATGACGTTTTGCCATTCGTGCACCCAGGATCGTCGTTGAGTACACGATCGCAGGCGCTCCTGTCTGTGATGCAGCATCAAGGGTAACCGCAGCCATGGTCTACGAGCTGATAGTCCATGCTGCTGCAAACGTCGTCGATTTGTTCGTGCAGATGCTTGTTGTCTTGCAAACGTCCCCATCTGTTGACTCAGGGATAGAGACGTGGCTGCACGATCCGTAACAGCCATGCGGATAAGATGCCTGTCATCTCGACTGCTAGTGATACGAGGCCGTTGGAATCCACCACGGCGTTCCGTATTACCCTCCTGAACCCACCGATTCCATATTCTGCTAACAGTCATTGGATCTCGACCAACGCGAGCAGCAATATCGCGATACGATAAACGGCAGTCGCGATAGGCTACAATCCGACCTTTATCAAAGTCGGAAACGTGATGGTACGCATTTCTCCTCCTTACACGAGGCATCACAACAACGTTTCACCAGGCAACGCCGGTCGACTGCTGTTCGTGTATGAGAAATCGGTTGTAAACTTTCCTCATGTCAGCTGTAGGTGTCGCCACCGGCGCCAACCTGGTGTGAATGCTCTGAAAAGCTAATCATTTGCGTATCACAACATCTTCTTCCTGTAGGTTAAATTTCGCGTCTGTAGCACGTCATCTTCGTGGTGTAGCAATTTTAATGGCCAGTAGTGTATCTAGGGCTTAAGTGATGCAAAACAGTAGAAAATAATAACAAAATTGTGCCAGGCGCTGCTGATTTTCTATTAGATGTACTGAAACCTCTATAAATCCGCTATCTCGATGGCATTATCTCTTGCTGCATTTAGATCTTGTGTGTTGCAAGGATCGGGCAAGTTTCTGCAGACCCAGGTGGCGTTGTGGATCCTGCAGGTGACCACACTCACAGGACTCGTCTTCAGTCACGAGGCACCATTTCTCAAGTTCGCCTTGCATCGTGACACTCCTGTCCTCAACCTGTAGAGTGTCCCCAGTGTCACACAGTGAGTGAAAGCCCACGCTAGGTATCTCTCTGATGTTCTAGCCAGCCCTTTTGGTTTGTGAATTTCGCCATGGCGCCTCTCGGCGAATTGCAGATGCTGACGATGTGCACATGAAGCTCATCATTGATCTCCTCCAAACAGGGGATGTCTGGTATCGATTTCATGCTTGTTTTTCTCCACTTCTGCGACTCTTCTTCTGCGAATCTCAGATGGCACACGGCCCGCATCTCGTGGTCGTGCGGTAGCGTTCTCGCTTCCCACGCCCGGGTTCCAGGGTTCGATTCCCGGCGGGGTCAGGGATTTTCTCTGCCTCGTGATGGCTGGGTGTTGTGTGCTGTCCTTAGGTTAGTTAGGTTTAAGTAGTTCTAAGTTCTAGGGGACTTACGACCACAGCAGTTGAGTCCCATAGTGCTCAGAGCCATTTGAACCATTTCAGATGGCACTATACCCATAATTTGATCAATTTCGGTGACAGGAATTGGTCGTAGACAGCCAGTCACAGTTCATCCAGTCTCATCCAATGCTGTATCCACCTGTTTGGCATGTCTGGCTAAAAATGGTTCAAATGGCTCTGAGCAGTATGGGACTTAACATCTATGGTCATCAGTCCCCTAGAACTTAGAACTACTTAAACCTAACTAACCTAAAGACATCACACACATCCATGCCCGAGGCAGGATTCGAACCTGCGACCGTAGCGGTCACGCGGTTCCAGACTGAAGCGCCTAGAACCGCACGGCCACATTGGCCGGCGCATGTCTGGAGTTTCGCAAGCTGGTACAGCGTATTCTGTTGCAGATCAGCGTTGTGCCAGGATAGATATATGGAGTACATTTGGCTGCTGGTGCTGGTAGGTTTACGATGATGTTAGTCCATGGAGATACTTTAGTTTGTTTCTTGGTAAGAGCACTGAATATCACACTACAGTCCAGATTTATACCCACGTATTTTGGATTAGTGCAGTGGCATAGTCACCCTTACATAAAATATTTATTCCCTCCAGGCTTCCTGGTTATTTGGATGAAAGGTACAGACCTGCATCTTTTCAGGGTTTAGCTTTAGGTGGTTATTATCATAATACTTTCACCATAATACTTTACAAGATATTCAAGGGCTTTTCTCAGCCTTATTTCTACTTGCTCAAAGTTTCTGCCTTGAACAGGAATTGCTGTGTCATCTTGTTCCACGATTGATCGACTGATCGCTGGTGTAGATCTTGCACAGCAGGGCAGTTCTTCAAGGTTCTCCATCGATTCCTCTTGTTATGCAGAGTGACAGAAGATCTGCTGTTTTGCAGAAAATTCGGGCTAAACTGCGTTAAACAGTAGTCTTTCGCGATTGAATATATATTTTAATCAACTTCTCGTGGTTGATGATGTCATACACTGCTGACAGATCTATCTATGCCTCTTGTATCTTGTCCTCTTTCGTACCCATCTTCTACGTACTGACTCTGATCAAGGATTTGATCACAGCGTGGCTTTCCAGGGCGGAAAACTGGCTGCTCGTTTGTAAGGTTTTTGTCATTCTTTCCAAGACTTTGTACAGATGGCAAAGAAAAGAAACTGGTTGGGAGTGTTTAGAATTCATCCAGTTCCACTTTTTTGCCAATTATATAAAGATGAAGATCGTAACTGAAATAAATTTACATGTATAACAGTCTGAGAACCAAAATACTTTACACAGGTGACTGATTTCTTTCACAGAGCCAGCAAACAAGTACCTACCTCCAGGGGCTGGAACCTCTGGCGCCGGTGCGAGGGAGTACCTGCCTCCAGAATCCCCACCCAAAGAAGCTGCGGGCACCGGCACCAAGGCTGAGGCCGAGGAAGGTGAGACCACTACAGCCACCAATGGAGAGGTTTCCACCTCTGCCGCCTCCGAAGCTGCAGGTAATGGGGCCGAAGAAGCTGACAAGAGTAGTACCACTCCAGCGCCAAAGTACTTGCCACCTGGGCCCAAGTATCTTCCTCCAGCTAATGAAACAGAAAAGAATGAGACTGCTGAAGGAGGTGCCCCAGCTGAAGGTGGGGCCGAGGACACTTCCGAAGCGGCTACAGAGAAGCCCACTGGTACCGAAGAGAAGACCGAAGGTGAGAAACCCACTGGTACTGAAGAGAAGACTGAAACTGACAAGACTTCGGAAGCTGCAGAAGGAGCAGGAGAAGAGCCCGGTAAGACGACTACACCTGCACCCAAGTATCTCCCACCAGGGCCCAAGTACCTGCCACCGGGAAACAAGTATCTCCCTCCGGAAAATGCGACAGAGGCTGCTAAAGAGGGAGCCAGTTCTACTGAAGGGCCAGAAATGGGTGAAGAAGCTTCAGAAGTGACGACTGAAGCCAAAGAAGAGAGTACATCTGAAGAGACAGCAACAGAGAAGGCTTCTGGTGGGGAGGGTGAGAAAAATGCCACACAGAGTCCAGGTCCTAAGTACCTACCTCCATCTGGCACTTACCTGCCACCTGATGGCAAGAAGCCTGCAGGAGAGGTAGCTGGAAATGGGAACAACGTGGGAGGTGAGGGTAACAATGGGAAGGCACCAGACACAGGTGGTGCTGTAGGTGGTGGAGGTTCAGGACCAGCAAAGCGTCCTGCCATTACCTATCTGCCACCATACAAGGGACCTCCAGGGACTTACTTGCCCCCATCCAATGAGACAGCGTCCAAAAATACCACTGAAGAGGGGGGTGAGACTGCATCTACGACAGAGGCCGTTAGTGAAGAAGCTACGACATTGGCAGAGAAGGAGGAAGGCTCTACAGAGGCCTCCAATGGTGGAACCACTTCTGGTGGCCAAGGAGGAGGCTACCAACTGCAGCCACCAGCGTCATACCTGCCACCTGCCACAGGTGCAGGGGCTTCCAGGAAGTACCTACCACCAAGTGGGACAGGGGCCGGTTCGAGATATCGAGGTAACAAGTATCTTCCTCCAGGAGGCCCAGCTAGCGCCTCCAGGAAGTACCTTCCTCCAGGAGGGTCTCGAGGTGGGGACCGAATGGCTGCTGCCGAGTCCAGAAACATGCTCATTGCAGTTGACCCTAGTGACAGGGCCACAAGGGCCAGGGAACGGCTACTGAAGAGGGTTCGAGTTGCTTCACATACCAAGACCACTACCACAGAGAGCAGTGATGTGGACAGCGCAGAAGATGATGCACCAGAAAATGAGGAACAGATCCCACCTTCTCAGATCACAACCACGGTGCAGCCTCCCCACAGTAAAAGTACTCCAGCAGACAGCAGTCGTGAAGCCACGAGGACACAGTTAAGTGATCAGTCGACGACGAAACACCCTCCCCATAGGTACAGGGCCAATATAGGTGTTGGCAAGCCTGTGAGGGAGCCAGGAAAGACAGGGACAGCCAGAGTCCACATAACATTCTCGAGGAAAACGGCGAAGCCCAAACCTCCACAGAAGCCTCCAGTACTGGAGGTCATCTCCTTACCAGAGTCTGCTGATGACATTGAAGATGAGGTCAAGGACTCCCGGGAGATCTTGCGGCCAGACCCGTCACGAGAGGCTGCAGTGTTCGCTGTGGGTAGTCTACCTACCCCCATCAGTGATATCGACGATGCCGCTCCACGTAGGCGATCCGAGACGTCGAGGCGCAGGATTTATCCACAGCGCACACCCGAAGTTATTGACGATTATGACGAGGACTACGTGTGGGAACAATTGGAAGTCGCCGAGGAAGAAAGGGAGGCGCAGCTCCCATCTGCAGACAACTACTTCGAGTCCCAGAGGAGCTCCCCGAAGCAGAAAGGGTCTGCGAGGCCCCGTCCAGAACTGACACAGGTACTATCAGTGTTCCTTTAGCTATTACTCGTCAGCAACGTGAAAAGTAGAATGATTCTTTTATTCTACAACAGAGTGTGTGCTGTTTTGAAACTTCCTCTTAGGTTAAAACTGTGTGCCACAACGGGACTCAATGCTCGGACCTTACTGCTTGTGGACAATGCCATGACTGAATTAGCGATCTAAACGCGATTAACGACCTGTCTTCTCAGCTTCAATTCTGCCAATAATTCTCTCCTAGTTCGAGTATCATCCAAGATGTTTCCCAACGATTCACACGACAACACAGAGGGCAAGATTCATTCTGCAAACAACCCCCTAGCCTTGGTTAAACCATTTCTTCCAGCTGTGCTAGTCCAGCAAGTGTTGCAGTGAGATCTGCGAAATTCAGGAAGTGAGGGACAATTGCTGGCAGAGCTGAAGCTGTGAGGTTGGGCCATGACCCATGCCTAGATATCTCAGTTGTAGTAACATTGTGTGCAATAGATGAGGTTCCAGTTGCAAGTCCTGACCCGGCACACAGTTCTATTTTCCCCCAGTTGAATTCAGTGCATCGTCATTAGTTATTTCATACCGACCGAATCTTCAACAGTCTTCCATAGTACTAAATTTCCAAAGCTTGTATTATCTTCTTCCCTGACTTGTTTATCGTCTACGTTTCACTACTGTACGCCGCCTCTCAGAAAAGGCTTCTGAACTGTTAAATTTGTATTCCATGCTATCAAATTTCACTTTTTCAGAAAGAAATATCTTTCTTGCTATAGCCAGTTTGCATTTTGTGTCCTCTCTAGTTTGGCCAACATCAGTTATTTTCCATCCCAAATACCAAAACTCACCTACCACTTTTTGTATTTCATTTCCTGACCTGATTCCCTCAACACCGCCTCACTTACCACGAATATATTCCATTAGCCTTATTTTATTTTTGTTGGAGTACATATTATAACCTCTTTCCAAGATTTCACAAGCTGCGACATGGTCGTGAATGGAACAGTGGCCCGAAAATGTAGAATAAATTTCTTTTATTTCACGCCTACGATCACAAAATTGTAGGTCCTCAGGGTACAGGTTTCGGTCAGCAATGACCATCTACAGATCTGTTTTATAAAAAACGTGTCCTAATATACTTGAGCCAAGTGGCATCGTCAAATGCTAAACACATACATAGATTACATGATATACTTTTTTAAACAGTAGCGCTGCTGATAAGATGGCTGTTGTATATTTTATAATTTATGTATATGTGTGACGATGCTGGTGCTGACATTCTCTTTAGCATTTGACGATGCCACTTTGGCTCCTGTATATTGGGACATGTCTTTCATAAAACATATCTGAAGATGGTCATTGCTGAACGAAACCGGTAGTTTGAGGACCTACAAGTTTGTGACCATAGACATCAAATAAAAGAAATTTTCTCTTTCCAAGACACTACCCATTCCGTTCTGTTGTTCTTCCGATTCCTTTGCATCTCCGAGAAAGTTACAATGTCATCAGCAAATCTGAAATTTTTGTTTCTCGTCACTCCGCCTTAATTTCCTCTCCAAATTCCTCCTTGGTTTCATTTATTGCTTGGTCGATATACAGACTGAGTAATATCGAGGCCAGGTTACAACACTGTGTCACTCCCTTCTCTCCTATTGCTTCCCTTTCGTGCCCTTCGACTCTTGTAGCTGCTGTCTTTTTCTTTTTTTTTAACTAGTTGTAAATAACGTTTCGCTTTCTGTATTTTGTCCCTGCTAGCTTCAGAATTTCGAACAGTGTATTCCAGTCAACAATGTCAAAAGCTTCCACTAAATCTACAAATCCTGTAAAATTATCTTTCATCAATCTATATTTTAATATAAGTTTTAGGCTCAACACTGCCTTGCGTGTTCTTACAGGAATCCAAATTGATTTTCCTTAAGGTCAACTTCTACGAGTTTATCCACCTTCTGTAAGCTATTCTTGTCAGTATTTTGCAACTACGACTTAATTAAGCTGATAGGTCAGCACCTGCCTTCCCAGGAATTATTACATACTTCTGGAAGTCTGAGGATATTTCGACAGTCTCGTATATCTTGCACACCAGGCGGCATAGTTTGGTCATGGCTGAAACCCCAAAGGATCTCGATAACTCCGAAGGAATACCGTCTATTCCGAGAGGTCTTTCAGTGCTCTATTAAATTCTTCTTGCAATATCATGTCTCCCATCTCATCTACTTCCTCTTTTTTGATATAATATTGTCTACAAATTAATTTAAGTCGTATAGCCCTTCATAAATTCCTTCCAGTTTCACCTTTCCATTCTTGTATTGGTACTTGGTTCGATCTTGTTATGTAAAGAGTTGATTCTCTTTTCTCGAAAGGTCCCTTCAGTTTTCCGTAAAGCATGATCTAATTTTTCCCTAGTCATTCACTCTTTTATATCCTTGGATTTGCCTATTAGCTACTCCTGCTGAGCCAATCAGGTAAACTGCTATGAACACTGGTTGGACTGCACAAATCACCTACTATCACAACATGCTGAGAGAATCTTATTACAAACTGGACTCCTCATGCCTCTCCAGTGTTGGCGCAAAATAAATGCTAAATACAATTGAGTATCTTATGAGAATATAAAATGGCTTAAATTACATATATTTTGATATTCACAGTGTTCTTTAGTAGAAATACTTTAAAATTTATTTCACACCTTCCCCATTTACTTCTATTTAATGTTGATTTTACTGTGTGCCACAACATGGTCTCACATGTACATACCGCTGATGAAATTTATCCAAAATAACGCGAAAAATTATCAATTTAAAGAATCAACACACAAATCTTCTCCAAAAGTCGCATACATCTTAGAAATATCACAAATACTGGAGCTTCGTTTAAACGTCACAATATAGACTGAGGTGACTAGCCATGCAATACCTCGTAATATCTTGTCGGACCACCTTTTGCACTCGACCTGGCATGCACTCAACACATCATTGGAAGTCCCCTGCAGGAATACTGAGCCATGCTGCCTCTATAGCTGTCCACAATTGCAAACGTGTCGCCGGTGTATGATTTAGTGCACAAACTGACCTTCGGATTACGTCCCATACATGTTCGATGCTTTTCATGTTGTGCAATCTGGATGGCTAAATCATTCGCTCGAATTGTCCAGAATGTTCTTCAAACCACTCGGGAACAATTGTTGCCTGGTGAGATGGCGCAATGTGATATGGGAACATGAAGTCCATGAACAGCTGAAAACGGTCTCCAAGAAGCCGAACACGACCATCTCCAGTCAGTGATCGGTTCAATTGGACCAGAGAACACAGTCCACTCCATGTAAACACAGGCCACACCATTATGGTGCCATCACCAGCTTGTACAGTGCCTTGTTGACAACTTGGGTCCATACCTTCATGGAGTCTGCGCCACTCTCGAACCTCACCATCAGCTCTTACCGCCTGAAAACGGGATTTCTCTGACCAGGCACCGGTTTTCCAGTCGTCTACGATCCAACAGCCCAGGAGAGGCGCTGCAGGCGATGTCGAGCTACACTACTCGCCATAAAAATTGTTACACCAAGAAGAAATGCAGATGATAAACGGGTATTCATTGGACAAATATATTATACTAGAACTTACATGTGATTACATTTTCACGCAATTTGGGTGCATAGATCCTGAGAAATCAGTACCCAGAACAACTACCTCTGGCCGTAATAACGGCCTTGATACGCCTGGGCATTGAGTCAAACAGAGCTTGGATGGCGTGTACAGGTACAGCTGTCCATGCAGCTTCAACACGATACCACAGTTCATCAAGAGTAGTGACTGGCGTATTGTGACAAGCCAGTCCCTCGGCCACCATTGACCAGACGTTTTCAATTGGAGAATGTGCTGGCCAGGGCAGCAGTCGAACATTTTCAGTATCCAGAAAGGCCGGTACAGGACCTGCAACATGCGGTCGTGCATTATCCTGCTGAAATGTAGGGTTTCGCAGTAGAGCCACGGGTCGTAACACATCTGAAATGTAACGTCCACTGTTCAAAGTGCCGTCAATGAGAACAAGAGGTGACCGAGACATGTAACCAATGGCACCCCATACCATCACGCCGGGTGATATGCCAGTATGGTGATGACGAATACACGCTTCCATTGTGCGTTCACCACAATGTCACCAATCACGGATACGACCATCATGATGCTGTAAACAGAACCTGGATTCATCCGAAAAAATGACGTTTTACTATTCGTGCACCCAGGTTCGTCGTCGAGTACACCATCGCAGGCGCTCTTGTCTGTGATGCAGCGTCAAGGGTAACCGCAGCCATGGTGTCCGAGCTGACAGTCCGTGCTGCTGCAAACGTCGTCGAACTGTTCGTGCAGATGGTTGTTGTTGTCTTGCAAACATCCCCATCTGTTGACTCAGGAATCGAGACGTGGCTATACGATCCTTTACAGCCATGCGGATAAGATGCCTGTCATCTCGACTGCTAGTGATACGAGGCCGTTCGGATCCACCACGGCGTTCCGTATTACCCTTCTGAACCCACCGATTCCATATTCTGCAAACAGTCATCGGATCTCGACCAACGCGAGCAGCAGTGTCGCGATACGATAAACCGCAACCGCGATAGGCTACAATCCGACCTTTATCAAAGTCGGAAACGTGATGGTACGCATCATTTCTCTTCCTTACACGAGGCATCACAACAACGTTTCACCAGGCAACGCCGATCAACTGCTGTTTGTGTACGAGAAATCGGTTGAAAACTTTCCTCATGTCAGCACGTTGTAGGTGTCGCCTTTGGCGCGAACCCTGTGTGAATGTGTGAACAGCTAATCATTTGCATATCACAGCATCTTCTTCCTGTCGGATAAATTTCGCATCAGTAGCACGTCACCTTCGTGGTGTAAAAATTTTAATGGCCAGCAGTGTATTAGCAAAAGCAGTAGCGTTGGTCGTCTGCTGCCACAGCTCGTTAATGCTAAATTTCACTACACTGTCGTAACAGACACGTTCGCCAAACGTCCCACATTGATTTCTGCGGTTATTCAGCGCAGTGTTGCTTGTCTGTTAGCAGTGAGAACACTACGCAGACGCCGCTGCTGTCGGTCGTTAAGTGAAAGCCGTCGGCCACTGTGTGGTCAGTGGTGAGAGGTACTGCCTGATACGTGGTATTCGCTGCACTCTATTGACTCTGTGGATCTCGGAATGTTGAGCAGCCTACCGATTTCTGAAATGAAATGGCCCATGCGTCTAGCTCCAACGACCATCCTGCGTTTAAAGTCTTTTACACTCCTGGAAATTGAAATAAGAACACCGTGAATTCATTGTCCCAGGAAGGGGAAACTTTATTGACACATTCCTGGGGTCAGATACATCACATGATCACACTGACAGAACCACATGCACATAGACACAGGCAACAGAGCATGCACAATGTCGGCACTAGTACAGTGTATATCCACCTTTCGCAGCAATGCAGGCTGCTATTCTCCCATGGAGACGATCGTAGAGATGCTGGATGTAGTCCTGTGGAACGGCTTGCCATGCCATTTCCACCTGGCGCCTCAGTTGGACCAGCGTTCGTGCTGGACGTGCAGACCGCGTGAGACGACGCTTCATCCAGTCCCAAACATGCTCAATGGGGGACAGATCCGGAGATCTTGCTGGCCAGGGTAGTTGACTTACACCTTCTAGAGCACGTTGGGTGGCACGGGATACATGCGGACGTGCATTGTCCTGTTGGAACAGCAAGTTCCCTTGCCGGTCTAGGAATGGTAGAACGATGGGTTCGATGACGGTTTGGATGTACCGTGCACTATTCAATGTCCCCTCGACGATCACCAGTGGTGTACGGCCAGTGTAGGAGATCGCTCCCCACACCATGATGCCGGGTGTTGGCCCTGTGTGCCTCGGTTGTATGCAGTCCCGATTGTGGCGCTCACCTGAACGGCGCCAAACACGCATACGACCATCATTGGCACCAAGGCAGAAGCGACTCTCATCGCTGAAGACGACACATCTCCATTCGTCCCTCCATTCACGCCTGTCGCGACACCACTGGAGGCGGGCTGCACGATGTTGGGGCGTGAGCGGAAGACGGCCTAACGGTGTGCGGGACCGTAGCCCAGCTTCATGGAGACGGTTGCGAATGGTCCTCGCCGATACCCCAGGAGCAACAGTGTCCCTAATTTGCTGGGAAGTGGCGGTGCGGTCCCCTACGGCACTGCGTAGGATCCTACGGTCTTGGCGTGCATCCGTGCGTCGCTGCGGTCCGGTCCCAGGTCGACGGGCACGTGCACCTTCCGCCGACCACTGGCGACAACATCGATGTACTGTGGAGACCTCACGCCCCACGTGTTGAGCAATTCGGCGGTACGTCCACCCGGCCTCCCGCATGCCCACTATACGCCCTCGCTCAAAGTCCGTCAACTGCACATACGGTTCACGTCCACGCTGTCGCGGCATGCTACCAGTGTTAAAGACTGCGATGGAGCTCCGTATGCCACAGCAAACTGGCTGACACTGACGGCGGCGGTGCACAAATGCTGCGCAGCTAGCGCCATTCGACGGCCAACACCGCGGTTCCTGGTGTGTCCGCTGTGCCGTGCGTGTGATCATTGCTTGTACAGCCCTCTCGCAGTGTCCGGAGCAAGTATGGTTCTTTTTTCCATTTCCAGGAGTGTAAATGTCGTTGTGGAGCCATGATCACGTCGGAAACTGTTTCACATGACTCACCTGATACAAACGACAGCTCACCAATGCTCTGTCCTCTTAAACCCTACCGAGCGAGGTGGCGCAGTGGTTAGACACTGGACTCGCATTCGGGAGGACGACGGTTCAATCCCGCGTCCGGCCATCCTCACTTAGGTTTTCCGTGATTTCCCTAAGTCACTCCAGGCAAATGCCGGAATGGTTCCTCTGAAAGGGCACGGCCGACTTCCTTCCCCCATCCTTCCCTAATCTGATGAGACCGATGACCTCGCTGTCTTGTCTCCTTCGCCAAAACAACCCATCCCAATCAAACCTTGTGTACGCGACACTGCCGCCATCTGTATATATGCATGTCGCTATCCCATGACTTTTGTCACCTCATTGTATACAACTACAACTGAAACTGTACTTTGGCATAACCTCATCAGTTTTACAGGTCCACGGCCACCTAGATACATAAATGGCTGTCATTTACTAATAGCTAGCTGTTAATTTTTTATAAAACAAAACTGGACAGTTACATCACATAACGAAGTACCCTCCATACATACAGTCAGTTATAGTAAAACCTGAGGTACGTTACAACGCATATCATAAAATGACTGCTGGAGTACAGACTTAGGTCTGGGCACACATCCATGTTTCATCTCCTCTAACCAGATCATTAAAATAAATGTGTCGTTGTTGGCTTCGAGTTCTTCAAACTGATGAGACTAGGCTTCTAGTCTTCCTGCTTTAGTCACGCTGTCGACTGTCGAGCTATGCCGGACCCACTCGCTCTAATATTGCGTTAAGCCAGGTAGGGACCACATGCCAACTTCTGTTCTTTCCAGCCTTCCATCATGTTTTGTTTCTGTCACAGGTCTATCGGAAGGAGTTAGCATCGTCACCCAGAGCACCAGAAGAGGCCAGTCCGGTGTTTGGTGTTGCTGGTGCAATCGTCGACACCGCTGGATTCGTCAGCAGAACAGCACATCCTTCCTCTGCTGACCGCACCGACCGGCCACCAACCGAGCACCAACCAAAGACACCAGAGGCTCGACTTGCGTTCGGCATTGCTAATGCACCACTTGAAACTGCCGAATTTGTCAGCATAACACCACGCCCACCTGCTGCTGTTCACCATACAAGCAGACACCAGTCACATACAGAAGAGGCTCATACTGCACATACCATTTCTAATACTAACCGCGACACCACACGATTTGCCAGTAGCACGCCACGTCCTCCTGCTCCCCCTCACAGCGCCAACAGGCCACCAACCAAGTATCAGCCGAAGACGGACGAGGCGCGCCCTAGATACAGTGTGGATGATGCAGGCCTGGACCCTCCCGTATTTGTCAGCAATCCACCACAGGATTCCATTACTCCTCATCACGCCAGTAGGCCACTGAGCAAGTATCAACTGAGGCCACAACAGACCCGTTTCGCATACAGCGTTAGTGACACACGTTTCAAAAGTCCTGAAACAATCAACAGTACACCTCCTCCTCCTACTGCAATTCGCAGTACAAGCGGACCACCAACCAAATATCAACCAAAGACAGCAGAGGTTCGTCCCACAAACAGACGCTTTGATGCACTCTTGGAACCTCCTGGATTCGTCAGTAGTGGACCACACCATCCCAGTGGTGCTCACGGTACCAACAACCCACCAATAAAGTATCAACCAAAAGCAGGAGAGATTAAGCGCACATACAGTGGAACAGATGCACGTCTCAGACCTCCTGCATTCACCGGTAATGGACAACACCATCACATTGTTGTTCAGGATATCAACAGACCAGCAGCCAAGTATCAACTAAATGCAGACGAAGCTCATCTCACAAAGAGTGAAGTTGCTGAACACCTGGAACCTCCTAGACTCATCAACAATGAACCACACCAGCTCACTGGTACTCAGGATGCAAACAGACCACCTGCCCAGTATCAACCAAAGGCAGAAGACTCTCTCCCCACTTACAACGCGGCTGACACACGCCTTGACTCTGCCAGAATTATCAGCACTAGCCGGCACCCTCCCATCATTACTCACCAAACGAGTAAACCACTGAGCAAGTATCAACCGAAGACAGACCCAAAGACACAGCCGAGATTTCACTACCACACTCGGCAGTACAGGGCCCAGAGATCTGCCATTGCAAATCCTTCTCCTCGTGGGTCAGCAGAGAGCCACGTAACAGTTTCGAGAGTTCGCCGTTCTGAGCGCGACCACGGGCACGATATCCAGCCGAGGGAAACAGTGGCGACTGGAAACAGCCTCAGCCTCGTCCAGCTTCTCCACAGTTTCTTCACAGCCAACCTCCGACGGACCACAGAGGCGCCCACTCACAGGGAGCCAGATTCTCTAGCGTCAGCTACGAGTCGATCGACAGGGGACGCAGTTGAAATACAGTCGTCCACTGTTCGATACCAGGGTTCACCTAGCACTTATCAGCTCACCCCTAGCAGTCAACAGCCGTCAAGCAGCCCTTATCAGGTATCACTGAATGGCCAACATCTGTCAACCAGTTCTCACGAGTTTTATCACGGCAGCTCAGTAACACCGAATTTGCTAGTGGACACTGCAACAGTACTGGTACCCCTTGACGGGTTGCACTCGACTGTACAATCGTCTTCACCATTGGGCCGTGACACCAAGGCAGCTTCCAGGTTGACGCCCTATACACAGGAGGCAGTTCACGAAGACAGTTATTCGACTGACTCCCTTCAAATGGAAGAGCAGCTGGGCGAAAACGAAAACAGTCCCATTCCACATAGCCCTGACGGGTCGAAGGCTACACTACTACCTCAAAGTGTAAGAAATAAATCAGGTTCTCATCTACTCTCCAGTCTGATAAAATCGTCTCGGCGCGGGAATGGCTGTGATGCTTCTTTAATCGCTTCCACGTCAAATGGTTCCGTAATAGAACAAAAGAAAGTACCTCGCGACTGCCGGTTTGCTCCACGTTTCCCCCAACGCTCACTAGCTTCGAGGCTTAGGACAAGAATCATTGATAATGTGAAGAGGAATGAGACGCTTGTGAAAACTGATGGATCCAGCTCTGCAGCAGGAGAAAAGGAAGCCAATTTAGAAGCAGCTAAGAACAGAAGTAGTTTGGCCCAGAATCATTTCAGTACTAAACAGTCTGGCAGCCCCTACCCCATACAAGATACCAATGATAAGGAAACCGACTCCACGACCGAAAGTGCAGCTTCCAAAGCACGTCCCAAGTTGAACACACGACTCAGTGCATTGTTAGTGCAGCGTTCTGCAAGTCAGCGCATTGGAGAGAGTACAAGTGCGGAACCCAGAAGCACGCCCCGAGTGGAGCGAAACAGAAAGTTTGCTACAAACAGTACGAGTGAGGAAAGTAGGAGTCCACAGCTACAAGCCTCTGCAAGCCAGCAGCACACTACAAATTCCAGTGTTACTAGAGCTGGCACTAGGAAGAAATTACCAGGCAACCACCGGAGGACGCCAGCTCTCCAGAGGAGGCACGGAACATCTGATCGACAAGCTTTGGGAGTAGAAGCTAAAGCAGAAGTCACATCCCAGTCCAAATTCAACAGGGCATCAGGTGTGGACTCTGAGGATGGCTTACTAACTGGAGAATCACAGGCGCCTGTGACGTCTGGGGACAGACCCCGCTGGCTATTTGCAGCATCGAGCAGGAAACGAGCAAACACTCGCAAAGACATTACGAAGTCCAACACGGCTGTCGATCATTCTACAAAGGAGGTGAGAGTGAAGAGTACTAGCGTACCTGAAAATGCTCCAACTTCTGAAGCTGTTTCAGTCGATGGCGACACTGTTCATGATGCGGATGCTGATAAAACAAAGGCAAAAGTGGAGCATGTAGAACTGTCTGGCCGACGTAAATATAGCTCCGCCGCCTCAAAGCTACAAGCCAGGCGTCAAGGCGGCAATAGTGATCCCAGTTCACGCTATTTAGTCGAGGAGGGGCGGTCAGACGTTCGTTCGAAGAATTCGAAGTCTTCTGAAAAGGTGGAACACACAAGACGTAATGAAGAAAGGGTAAGCTCTGACTCTTACTATCTGACGCAGCAGGAAGTTGGTGTGCCAGGAGATGAGAAACCGGTATTAAACACTAACCTCTACAACAAGAAAACTGGTCAGAGCTCTCACGTCAGGATCAGTTTCCGCAACAATGCTGCTATCACACCAAGAGCACCTCAGAGAGGAAGTGTAATTTCACGTCCAAAGCTAGAGAGTGCACCACGTGACATAGATGACTATTCATCAGAAGAGTCGGCTGTCACTGACACTCCTTACCGCACTGGCATTCTTGGGGAAGGACTTCCCACATTAAGTAGCAATACTGGGTTTACGGATAACAATGAAGACCGTGAGGTCAGGGATTTCCTGGACAAGTATCTCCCACTGATACTGGCTCAAGAGGGGCCAGAAGAAAAAGAAGAACACGTCAGCACAAGGGTCCCAGAAAAAGGAAGAGAAGACTCACGGGTATCGAAGTTGGGTCTTAGCAGATCAAACAGGAAGCACCCAACTCGTGGTCATGTCTGGTCTGACACTATACCTGAAGCTACATACGAGATAGTATCGTCAACTGTTGTTCCTGACATAACAGTATTTTCGCCAGGTAGAGAAGGAGATCGCAGACCTAGGGGGTTCGAGAGGAAAGATTTCGTAACACAGCTTCCAGATACAAGGGATGGTAAGGAGCCATTCGTACTGAACATTACAGAGGAACCAGAGACAGATTTAGAGGTGGAAAATGACTGTGAGGGCCGCAGTAGGTTCGGGAGAAGAGGCGACTGCCATATCAGTGGGGAGGCAGAACGGGGGAATGATGGTAA
The DNA here is from genome assembly GCF_023864275.1 of Schistocerca cancellata. NCBI lineage: Eukaryota > Metazoa > Arthropoda > Insecta > Orthoptera > Acrididae > Schistocerca > Schistocerca cancellata. Next base: position 127,104,055 of record NC_064637.1, on the reverse strand, counting down.
AGGTGGTTTCACCAGGCCATCCTCACATGTCAGTAGGCGCTTCCTCCACAAGAAGATTGCAGCACACACGAAATCTGCTGCCCAGTCCAGCAAGAATGACACTGCCGGGAGGAATCCACTGGAGGCACTGCTGACGAGGTTCCGGACAGGCCCGAGGCAACAGTCGCCTTCCGGAGTGAGTGGTGGTGGTGCCCAAGAGACCAGCTCCCCTGTAGGATCCGGACGGAAAGTGACTGGCCCTTCTGCAGAGACAGTGACAGAGGCGCCGTTAGACGTCTCTACAAGCGAGGCATCGATACCAGAATACTACCTGCCAGTGGAATCTACAGCCAGCCCCTCAGAGAACATTGCCCAGCTCATCCCACTGTTCTCGCAGTCACTCTCTGCACCTGCAGTCAGCTCCGGGTTCAACCTCTCTCCTGAAGAGGCTGTCCAGTTTCGTGATTTCCTACAACTGCTTCCACAGTCATTGCAATCTGCACTGCTGCCCTCTGACTCTACAGACAATTCTGCAAGTAGCTATTACCCATCAGGGAATACTCCCGATTCACAGGGCTCGTACTCACTATCTGGCCAGAGTAGCTACCAAGCAGAACATACCTCTAAAGTCAAATCGAATCCCCCAACAAATGCTTTCCAGATTTTTCAGTTCCAGAGTCCAGAACCGTCTTTTCCTGAAGAATCAAATTTACCGCAGATCACTTCTGCATCTGCAGTGAATCGAGCAGCAAATTTCCGTGCGTCAGAAATATTAGTACCTCCTCCTCAGGACCCAGTCGAGCCCTCTTTGCTGCCAATCACATTCGTTCCAGAAGCAACGACACACAGATCAGAAGAAACGAGGGGACAGTTTTCTCAGATACGGCAAACATTTCACAAGAGTCAAACTGGTCAGGCAAACGGTAATGCCCCCAGAACAGACTTCAGTACAAAATTTGGCACAGAGTACTCTGCCAACATCGAGGGTGGCAGGATAAGGTTTGGGTTATTCTTCCCGTCGACTGTAGCTGGACCGGCGATATAATCCTCGTGAAATAACAAACAGATGTTGGTTCACTACATATTACAAGCTGTAAATACACAGCAGTTCAGAATATGTGTGAATTACAGGAATTGTCAAATTACTTGTGGGGACATTCAAGACATTGACATCTTTTGAATTCATCCGCTTGTACATTGATGGACATAATTGAACTTTTCCTTTTTTCTTCTTCTTCTTCTTTTGAATTTGTCCTGCCTGGTGGCAGTGTCCACTGAGTGGATTTGCAGTCTTCATTTTGTTCGATCATTGGCCATGTCTGGTTGAAGATTTATAGCCTTCAAGTTATTGTACAAAGTGTTGGCCCCTCACTGTCTTGGTCAGCCCTTGGGTCTCTTTCCCATGACTTCCACTGTGTACACTGCCTTTGCAGTGGTATCATCCTCTGCGTTCAGCACATGTCCAAACCACTGCAGATAGCTTTCTTGTACTTTCTTCTGTATCGTTGCAACCCCAAAACGTTTCCTGATAGTGTCATACAATGCACGACCCATTTGACTGATGCCACCTGACCGTCGAAGCATCTCAGTCTCCACAACACCCAATCATTGATCAGCCTCTTTTGTAGCTGGCCAACACTCGGTGCCGTAGAGAGCAACAGGGCAGATAACAGTCAAGTAGATCTTTGATTTTAGATTATTCTTAATCCAAAAATTGTAGGTAATGCCTGTTGTCATTCTCCACTTCATCAAGGCTGCCTATGTCCTTCTGTTAACCTTGTCTGTGGGTTGGCCAATGCTATAGATTGTAGAACCAAGATACTTAAATTTTTCTACTCTTCATAGATCTTCTCCATTAATGTTGATGGTTCCAACTTCTCGTGGACCTGATGTCATGTACTCAGTTTTCTTTATGTTGAGCCAAAGGCCATGTCGCACAAGTTGGTCATTCCACCCTTGAGTTCGATGCTGAAGTTCAGACTTGTTCTTCGCAGCCAGCATGACATCATCAGCATAGAGAAGTGTCCATGGTAGTGGCTTGTCCAGGTCTGATATGTAAAAATATATGAGAAATTTTGAGACTGATGACCACTACAAATCAACTGTCAATTTTGAAGTGCACAGGATTTTGTACTCGTGCTGAAAATTCTTGGTATTCTTGCAGTGTCAGATTAGAATAAAAATTCAAATTGTCCAGCAACAACAACTGATTGTTGTCCTCCTGCCACTGACCGCATCAATGTCTGCAGTGCTAGTGGCACCTGTCAGAATATAAACAACTTCCCAAATTTCTCTACAGTCTCCCAAGGTCAAAAGATTACTTCCACAAAACACTGTTATTAAAATAATAAAGCTTCTTAATGGCACTTGGAAGCGAGTTCTTAACATTGAGAGAATACAGAGAAATTTGCCAAGTCCCTTTACATTCCAGTATGAGCAGTGACGTGACGAGCCGAGATTGACAGAACCTCTGGCAGCATGGCATTTCCTGAAGAAATGGAATTTGTCTTTGAAAGCTTGAATTTTATTCTGATTTGACACAGTAAGAATGTGAAGATTATTTCATATAAGGAAGAAGACACAAGAAACTTAGTTTCCAAAGGTTTGATATTATTCATTTCAGTTAAGATAGGATGATGATTATTTGTAGCCAGTAGTGGGAACTGGAGATGTAATACAAGCAGTTCTAATAGTAGTGCCAAAGCAGTAATGATTGTAGTAACAGACGTTTTTAACAACCATGCAATAGACTATTTCTGCATCACATCTCCTCTAGTTTGAAATAGAGGATTTAATGATAAATTATTGACCTTCATCTGTATAAGATATACAACATTCTTTGCTGTGGCATCAACTGGACAATATTCTAGAGGCAGAAAGTATCGAAGTCCAACTGCTCCTGCTGCTACACCTTGTGCAGGTGGGTAGTATTAAGTTATATGAAGGTGTGGCCAACTAGACTGAACAAATGAAAGTTTTTATGCCTAATATTTAGGACATTATTGAGCTGCACCAGTGATTTTCAGTTGAATTCCTGATCCTTTGCAGCCAATCTAAAAGTTAGATACCTGGCAGCTGCCTCTTGTGTCGGAACAGTCTCACCTTTAACTGGGCAGATGTGAGAACTGCCATCATGGCAGACAAAGTTGGTAATGTTTGGAGTCGTTAATATGATGAGTAGTAAACAGTGAAACCTGTTTGTAAAAGTGTTTGATTCTGGCTACCTGTTAACTTCAGCCAGAGGGCCTGTTTCACAGCAGTTCAAACATTTATCACATCCAGATCTTCTCCCAACATGGTACCTACCACATAGCCTTCGCAGAAGGCTCTCTGAAGTCTGCTGTGAACAAGATATTGTGCACAGGGCCAGTTCCAAGCTGGGATGTGCAAAAATTATATACAAGATGTATCAAAACTAGCACAGGTGAAAGTACACAAGAATAGAAGCAAAAACATTTCAGTAAACATGAGTCTACAAACGAACTTTTTGTGAGATAATTGTAGCCACAAACTAAGGGGAGAAGATACCTTTTATCTCCACTATGTTAAATTGACCATTTTCAATGTACCTATTTTGAGAAGGTATTAACAGTAGCACACTGATTTTTATTCACTTATATTTACGCTGTTTCCTAAAAACCTGACTTTTTCAAAACTAATGTATTAAAACTGTAGTTCTGAAAAATGTTTTAATGGTGGCCCATTTTGCAGGCACATTTTTAAAATAAAAAAGATAATAAGATCCTTTATAATATTGCTAGAAACCAAATAAAATGTCACTTTGTTCATATGCACAAACAAAATTGACTGTCAGAATTTCATTGCTCTGGGATAAATGGTTTCAGAGAAAAGATGCATACAACTAAAAAAAAAGAAAAAAAAGTTACAGGAAATTGAGGTCATTTCTGCTACACATTCACCATTTAAATTCACAGCTCCTTTCACTGCAGCTGTCACAGATTACTCTGCCAAGAGCTTGCTAAGTTCATGATGGCAGATAAGATTTTCCCTACTGTTGACCTTTTTCCTAAAGTATGTGTGCCTTACACAAACCTAATATTGTTTTCATTTTATTCACTGCTTTCGTTTTTCCAGGTCCTCCAGACCTTTCTTGACAATTTTGGAGGTCGATCTTGGCATTCTTTTGCCCAGAAACAAAAAAACATAAAAATGTCCCTAGGCTTATGAATTCAAAGAGCAGAAATCACAGGGAAACAAGTAGGTGTGACCACTCTGCAAGCTGCAATTTAAACTCACATTTTGGACATTCAAATAAAGATATGTCCCAAAATACTTTTATATCCACACAAAACATTTTTGAACCAGCAATAAAAATAAATTTCATATTTTTATCATTTTCAAAATGCTTTCTGCACTTCGTGTTAAATATTGTCCCAGCCAGCATTAATTTATTTGAAAACTGAACAATTTAATTGCTATCCAATTGGCTTCAAATTCCTCCCAAGGTCTAGCTTACAGTGTGGACATTGGAGAACGAGGTACAAGAATGATGGGGCACAGCCTCATTTTACAGCTGACATAGGATGACATCTCAAGGGCCAGTGTGGTCCAAGATGTAAACATCAATATGAAATTAGATGATATTTTTTGTATTTCTGTCCCTCTTTTTATGATGGAAAGTGGAATAAGAACTAAGAACTAAGAAAACAACACAAGTTTTATATTTTCATTCTCTGTATTAGGTTCAATTGATGGCACATTTTATTGAAGCTATAAAAATGCATTAGGTATATTTCTTGTTGAGAATTACCTTAAATCTAAATGAATCATTTCTTCTTTTAATATTTAGCACTGGAATAAGTTTTAGGAATTTCTTTCTGTTACAGAGGAACATGCATGCAGTACTTATTTTAAAAGAAGAAACAACACATTTTCACAGTCACTAGATTTAGATAGTACTTTTAAAGGTCTTACAGAGGCCCACAAAAAGGGAACTATAGTTTGAGAGAGGACCACCAAATGTTATGTTACTTGAAAGAAACGTTCTTGAATGGGCCCTGATTGTGCATGACTTGAAATGTGATTCCTCTTACTGGAGAACATCTTTTCAGCCATCTGCACCCCATAGCTAGTGTTTCTTAACCCACTGTAATACAACAAATCTGTGGGCAGCAGTGGCTGAAGGCCTTTTATGTGTGACTCTGCTCAATATGCTTGTGTGATGCAGTTGACTGTGTAGTGTAGGTGAATTTGGAAAATGTCCCAAACAACTAGTGTCATTTCTTTGGGGCAACTACTGCCTCATAACTTAGTGACTTCCAGACATGAGTTGAGACAGATACTCAGTATCACTGGTTCCTCATAACTGTCATTTGAAATCATCATTTCCAGTATGAATCCCTTGTAATCTGGTATATTCTGTCAGAGCTAATAGAATGCAGAACAGTATACACCGATACTGCTCTCACATGATATCCTGATGGCAGTCATCCCCTTCTGCCCCTACATCACAGTCACATCTCACAGTGCTGCACTGTACCAAATTTGTGTAAATTCTTACTATGGAACACTGGTCAATATTCCCACAACAGACCAATGACCAATAGCATCCACAAGTGACTTAGTTCGCTATTAGCACTGACATGTTAGATGTCTAATTTCTTGTTGGGTGGGATTAGCTGCTTCAGGGCACATATGCCATTGCCTACATTTAGCACAAGCATAATAGTTCCTGTACAAATTATTCTCTGATTACTTACTGATGTGTCCTCGGAGTCTTTCGCGACGGCATACATGAATAAAACGTTCTCGGTTTTCCAGCCGCGTCAATTCAAATAAAATGCTCGAGCTTTCGATGGCCATCTCTGCCATCGTCATCAGGAGTTCACTGACTGCTGGGGCTGTTACGGTCTCTCGCTTATATAGGCATGATGACATCATCAGCAGCCAATCAGATCAATCCAATATGGCGTGCGCGCGTAAGTCGACCCGGGCAGCTCGAGATGGTTTATCTGAGACCATCTCTCCATATAAAAGTGAAAATCGTCCAACAAAAGGTGTTTCTTTCAAGAAATACTGCCGTACTGTCAATAAACGTCTGGGAATAAAACATGAGTTCCCCTGTTCCATTCGTGAGTCTCCTTGCTGACTTGCAGCTTCTTTTTTACCATAGCACTATGAGAATATGTTACCTGTTGCTTTGTTCTTTCATGAGAATTTTGTTAGTTGGTTTGAGTAAGACCCATTGCTCCTGAAACTGGTGATAAAATATATGAGACTTTGTTTGCACAATGGTGAGTGGTTCTAGTCTTCCATTATCATGTTTGTGGCTCTAGGGAGAATAACTAAAAATGTCAGCAGGACTGTGTAAAGCAAACAATAAAAATTCTGAGACGTTTGATAACTGGTGAATATTTTATGTATAAAAAACAGATCAAATCAAAGCAATTGTCCTAATTGCTGATCCCAGAAACAGACAGCAGTTGAAATCATTCTTAAGAATGTGCAGCCTTCATAGAAAGTTTGTGAAACAAAAGTCTCAGCCCTTGGGCAACTTGCTTAAGAAAAAAAGTGCCCAGCTATGATATTCAGAGTACAAAGCTGCTTTGGACCAAATAAAGATAGATCAGTAAAAAAGTGAGTTACTCCACAGGAGAGATCTATAACTGAAATTTTGTTTGGCTCCATACATCAGTAGCTGTGTGCTGGGTGCAGAACTTTTGCAAAAGAAAGAAGTAAACTGAGAGCTTTCATCAGTGAATTATTGGCAAAATGTTAAAGGGTGCGAACAAAAATAGAACTGTTGTTAAAACATTGAGCATTTTTTCAAGCTGAAATTTTTCAGTATACACACACCTGGTGAGATTAGGGCTAGTTGACACATTGCAGCAATTCCTTTGTGACTGTTTTCAGGCCAGTACTCCTAATGAAGGCTACTTTTCCTCAATGAATTATGCAAAATAGGTCTGATATACATTTAATTATTTCTTACATGTAATGTTTGCTTTCATTATAGAGAGATATACCGTAGAATAAGTAATTTTCTCTACTACAATTTTAAAATGGTTTCCTCCTATGAAGCAATTCATTAATTAACTAATTCAATGACAGTTGAAATTTGACTTTTGAAACTGCCTTTAAAGCACCTGTTTCCAAATGTGAAATAAAATTTAATTGTGTTACCTTATGGAAGAAATAACTTTTTAAACCAACTTGCGATTATTAATAATAAACAGCATTCTATGAGAATCACGTATTTGTTCTTCACACCAAACATTGGCATTTAAACCTCCTATGCAGTAATTTAATGTTTATTTATTGCAAGTGGCAGTGAATACAAAATATATGGATGAACTGTGACAGACTGCTGAAGTAGTTGGACAAGTGTTTGGTATGTGTGTGACATACAACGTGTCATACACTGCTATCTATTGTGCAGCACATAATAAAGCAAGTACTAGAGATTCAAAGCAAGTTCATGGGCAATGAAACATTTATTATGTGAAATATAAACTCATGTGGTGAGATAAGACACATTTCATGCGTGTGCAAAAGTGTATATAAAATGTTATTATACTATAGTTTCATGTTTGAATGCATTATACTTCTCATTGTTAAATTGATTTCAACTCATTTATGAATGTACAAATATTTGTGACAAAATAAAATATAGATACAAGTTTCCGATTTTCAATTTGCTTGAGATAGGAAGATACACTTCCTTCCTGTTCTTTCATAGATGCAGTATGGGAAAAACAGCTTATAAGCTTCAATATGTCATTTTATCAGTCTTTTTTCCTTGATGAGAGCGATATGTAGGCTGACGAATATTATTCAGTTTTACTAAGTAAGATTTAACAATTCTTCCGGTATCTGGCAACTGAGATTGTTCAGAAATTCTATCTTAATCTATTGATGAAGTGTATGGCAGAGGGTATATCCCATTGTACTGATTACTAGTACTTTTTCCCATCCTGTTCAGGTATGAAGCAGGGTAAGAATGAATGCTTAAATATGTCTGTACATGCTGTAATTAACCTAATCTTATCCTCATGATCCTTATGGGAGCAGTATGAAGGAGTTTTAATATATTCCTGTAGTTACATTTTAAGCCCGTTCTTGAAGCTTTGTTAGTAGACTTTCTCAGGATAGTTTACTTTCATCTTCAAGAGAGTGACAGTTTAGTTCTTGACTATCTCTGTGACACTCTCCTGCAAGTCACCAAACCTGTAACAATTTGTGCTGCCCTTCTTTTGCACAGGCTAAGTGCTCTGTGTTAATCCAATATGATACAATTCCCTCAGATGTGAGCAATATTCCACAAAGGGTCACACAAGTGTCCCGTATGCAATCTCTTTTGTAGACTAACTGCATATCCCTAGTATTCTACCAATAAGCTGAAGTCTACCACCTCTATCACCCACAACTGAGCCTATGTGATCATTCCATTTCATGTCCCTAGTCACACAACATTTACATTTATTTTACCAAGTATTTTTTTACAGATTCCAACTGCCACTGATTAATACTATATTTATAGGAAACTATGCTTTTTTTGTGAAGTCCACAATTTTAGATTTCTGCACATTTATAGCAATAATATCATTATTTACTATTACCCCATGCAGTTACACCTGGCACTGCCACTTTAACACCCCCTTATTAGATTGACGTAGAGATTCAGCCTTGCAGCTCTTATGATTTATCTTGAGATCCAGCTTTGCTGCGCCTTCTTCCTCAGCATCGAACTTCTTTCTTCCGTGCAGATTTCTACACGTGAAGTGGCTACAGAATGAAACACTGCTTCTCTGCTTAAATAAAGTGTAGATTGATGCCAGTTAACTCCTTATAATGTCACAAACTTTCATAAACAACATTACGTGGGAGTTACTACTCCCAGAACCAACTAATATTACTGTTTCAAAGAATTCTCATTACAATTCTGTAAATAGTATATAACAACAATTGCTTATATACATCACATTCATCATCCTTGGTGCCAGAAATTCTCCATGGTACCAGAGCTCCTTCATTCCTTCTTGCTCTACAGATGTTACAAATGTTCTCAGCAGGTAGACTCCACACCTGTTGAGTAATACTTTCCTACAGTATTGTCACCAACTAATTGTGATCATGCACGTCTGAGATCTATATCTGATGTTCATGATACACGCCCTTCCATGAATGGCACAGATCACTACATGGCCAAGATAGCATGCGGTGTACTCCCTACCAAGAAATCCTCAGTCCAGTCACATTTTTCATCTGATACCCCATATGAATTTACCCCATTGAATTTAACTGATGAAAGGAGAAATATAAAAATGCTGTAAATAAAGCAAGCAAAAAGGAATACAAATGTCTCAAAAATGAGATCGACAGGAAGCGCAAAATGCCTAAGCAGGGATGGCTAGAGGACAGATGTAAGAATGTAGAGGCATATATCACTAGGGGTATGATAGATGCTGCACAAAAGGGAAGCAGTGGTTGAGAAGAGAGTGAGATAAGGTTGTAGCCTATCCTCAAAGTTATTCAATCTGTATATTGAGAAAGCAATAAAGGAAGCAAAAACAAAATTGGAGTAGGAATTAAAACCCATGGAGAAGAAATAAAAACTTGAGGTTTGCCGATGACACTGTAATTCTGTCAGAGACAGCAAAGAACCTGGATGAGCAGTTGAACAGAATGGGCAGTGTCTTGAAAGGAAGATACTAGATGAACATCAACAAAAGCAAAATGAGAATAATGGAATGTAGTCAAATTAAATCAGGTGATAGTGAGCAAATTAGAATAGGAAATGAGACACTTAAAGTAGTAGATGAGTTTTGCTATTTGGGGAGCAAAATAACTGATGATGGTCGAAGTAGAGAGGACATAAAATGTAGACCAGCAATGGCAAGGAACGTGTTTCAGAGGAAGAGAAATTTGTTAACATTGAGTATAGATTTAAGTGTCAGGAAGTCTTTTCTGAAAGTATTTGTGTGGAGTGTAGCCATGTATGGAAGTGAAACATGGAAGATAAACAGTTCAGACAAGAAGATAATAGAAGCTTTTGAAATGTGGTGCTAGGGAAGAATGCTGAAGATTAAATGAGTAGATCACATAACTAATGAAGAGATATTGAATAGAATTGGGGAGAAGAGGAATTTACGGCACAACTATACTAGAAGAAAGGATCACCAATTTAGTATTGGAGGGCAGCATGGAGGGTAAAAATTGTAGAGAGAAACCAAGAGATGTATACACTAAGCAGATAGAGTAGCATGGAGAGCTGCATCAAACCAATCTCTGAACTGAAGACCACCACCACCAACAACAACCCCATATGATCATACTTTTGATAATAAATGTAGGTGTGGTGCCAAGTCAAATGCTTTTCAGAAATCGAGAAATACTGCATCTACCTGGCTGTCGGAATGGACAGTGTCTTGAAAGGAGGATATAAGATGAACATCAACAAAAGCAAAACGAGGACAATGGAATGTAGTCAAATTAAGTCTGGTGATGCTGAGGGAATTAGATTAGGAAATGAGACACTTAAAGTAGTAAAGGAGTTTTGCTATTTGGGGAGCAAAATAACTGATGATGGTCGAAGTAGAGAGGATATAAAGTGTAGACTGGCAATGGCAAGGAAAGTGTTTCTGAAGAAGAGAAATTTGTTAACATCAAGTATAGATTTAAGTGTCAGGAAGTCATTTCTGAAAGTATTTGTATGGAGTGTAGCCCTGTATGGAAGTGAAACATGAACAGTAAATAGTTTAGACAAGAAGAGAATAGAAGCTTTCGAAATGTGGTGCTACAGAAGAAAGCTGAAGGTTAGATGGGTGGATCACATAACTAATGAGGAGGTATTGAATAGAATTGGGAAGAAGAGGAGTTTATGGCGCAACTTGACTAGAAGAAGGGGTCGGTTGGTAGGACATGTTCTGAGGCATCAGGGGATCACAAGTTTGGCATTGGAGGGCAGTGTGGAGGGTAAAAATCGTAGAGGGAGACCAAGAGATGAATACACTAAGCAGATTCAGAAGGATGTAGGTTGCAGTAAGTACTGGGAGATGAAGAAGCTTGCACAGGATAGAGTAGCATGGAGAGCTGCATCAAACCAGTCTCAGGACTGAAGACCACAACAACAACAACAATCTGGCAGTCCTGATCCATGTTTGAGCTCAAAATATGTTCAAAGATTCTACAACAAAATCTAATAACTCTCTTGCTAGTCAAACATGTCTGTGACCACTGGTACTGTCTCATATAAAGTTGCTCATCTTTGATGGCCTAAAAAACAAAGAAACTGGAATGTAGTTGAAGCATATTGCTAATGTTTCCAACTCTGTGGCTGAATATGCACATTCACATTGTGACAATGTTCAACTTGCAAAGCTAATAACACAAATATTCTGATCTCCATCTCCTTCATTTATTTGAAATAGACAGAATGTCACTCCCCAACTATATTCAGTACCACCTTGTTGATTACATGATCTACCCACCTAATCTTTGGAATTCTTCCCGTAGCACCACATTTCAAAAGCTTCTATTCTCTTCTTCTGTGAGCTGTTTATCATCCATGTTTCACTTCCATACAAGGTTATACTCTAGGCAAATATCTTCAGAAAATACTTTCTTTTTCTAATATTTGATGTTAAAAAGAATTTATCTTCCTCAGAAGTGCTTTTCTTGCCATTGCCAGCCTACATTTTACATCCTCTCTATTTTGATTATCATCACTTATTTTACTGCATAAACAGCGAATCTCATCTACTTTTGATGTCTTGTTTCCAAACCTAATCAGCTCAGCATTCGAATTTAATTCGTCTACATTCCGTTACTGTTGTTTTGCTTTTGTTGATGTTCATCTAATATCCTCCTTTCAAGGCACTATTCATTCTTTTCAACTGCAGTTCCAAGTCATTTGCCTCTCTGACACAATTGCAATGTCATTGGCAAACCTCAAAGTTTCTACTTCTTCTCTCTGAATGTTCATCCTCCTCCAAATTTTTCTTTGGTTTCCTTTAATGCTTGCTCAGTGTACAGATTGAATAACATCAGGGATAGACTAGAGCCCTGTCTCACTCCTGTCTCAACTACTGTTTCACTTTCATGCCACTCATCTCTCACAACTGTATCTGGTTTCTGTACAAGTTCTATAAACCTTTTGCTCCCAGTATTTTACCCTTGCTGCCTTTAGAATTTGAAAGAATGTGCTCCATTCAACATTGCCAAAAATCTTCTCGAAATCTAGGAAAGCCATAAATGTCGGTTTGCCTTTCCTTAACCTGTCTTTTAAGAGATGTTATACAGTCAATATTGCCTTGTGTGTTCCTACATTTCCCCGAATCCAAACTTATTTTCCCCAAATTTGGCTTCTACCAGTTTACCCATTCTTCTGTAAATCACTCATGTTATTATGTTGCAACCATGGCTTACTCAACTTATAGTTCATTTATACTAGCATGTCAGCACGTGCTTCCTTCGAAATTAGAATTATGAGGTTTATCCAGCGAGAAAGGTGCAATTTCTTACATAACATAAAAAGAGATTTTTTTTTTCAAATAAGTATTTATATTTGGTTCCTTAGTTATTCCTTCATTTTTCTACATAGTTTCTATAATTGCTTAAACATATGTCATAGCAGTCCACCAGCTTTTGAATCTCAAAGTTACAGACGTTGCTGCCTGTGAGGATGACCACTCTTTAACTGTTTCTTTCATCTCATCCCATTTTGCAAAGCACTTCCCTCCAAGAAACTCCTTTAGGTAGCAGACAAGTGAAAATCACTTGGCGCCAAGTCTGGATTGTACAGTGTGTGGACACGCTATCCCCATCCAAAAGATCTGATCAAATTTTGAGGGTGAATGCCAGAATGGGGACTGGCATTGTCATGGTGCAACAAAACTTCAGATGTCACATTGATTATCACACATCAAAGTTTATTCAGGGTAGTGAAGTAAGTGGCTACATTTATTGTTGTCCCTTACAGCATAAACTCGACTAACAAGACTCCCTCTCTATGCCAACACTCTGTTGCTATAATCTTGTGCATTGGTGTTGTTTGCTTGGCCTTAACTTTGACTGGTGATGATGTGTCAAAAATGAATCACTGGCTGTATTTCACAGTTGGTGGGGTGATCAACTGTTTTCAACATTTTGAACTGACAATAAAGAGCACACTGAGACAACATCAATGCAAATGGTCTCATTTTATTAGCGAGGTATGCTGGGAATCTGTGCATATGTGTATTTCAATATTCACATGACATTCTATTAGTTACGGCGATTTGGACTGTACTTTCCGAGTGACCTCCGTAATACATTCTTGTTGAAGCCTGAGGGTATTTCAGCTGCCTCATACACCTTACATACCAGGTGGAATAGCTTTGTCGTGGCTGGCCCTACCAAGTAAATCACTAATTCTTATGGAATGCCATGTAATTCAATGGCCATGTTTTGACTTAGGCCTTTCGTGCTCTGTCAGATTCTTGCAGTATCATATTTCTCATCTATGTCCTCTTTCCTTTTATGTCACCTTCAAGTACATTTGCCTTGTACAGCCCTTCTATATACTCCTCCCTCTTCTTTCTTTGGTTAGTATTGATTTTCAGTCCTTACGTATATGTAGCTCATGAACTTATTGATGCTGTCTCTCTTCTTGTTCCTCTGTTGAATGCTTGAGTTTATTTGTGAAAGTATCACAGTGAACACGAAAGTGTCCTCAAGTGGAGTGTAGAAATGCAAGAAAAACTCAGTTTTCTGAAACTAGCTCTTTTCCTTGACTTTGAACATGAACTGTGCACAGATTACAGAGCAGTCGAATAAACAAGTTTTCTGGTGAATTTTCAGTGTTGGTTGTGGAATCTTGTAGTGTGATTGATACGAAGGGGGTGACGCTATGCGATCAAGTACTATTACCATTTTTCTTCTGCGATTTTGTTATCAGAAACCAGAAACTTTATTGCCATATTACATTCACATAGATGCCCTGAAAGTTTTATCTTTTTGATGGTTTGGATCGTTCTATCATCAGAGATTTCGAATGTCCCCAAGAAGGGGGTGTCGTTTTTTCTTTCTATTTTTTTGCATACTGTATCATTTTTTCTATCAATGGTCGCATTAATGTTAGTTGGAGTTTTTTATTTTTACTGCCTTTTGTTGGTCGATGAGATAGTGGTGTTTTCTGTTTTATCAGACCATGAAACTGTGTAAAATTTATTTACATTTGTTGCAGCCCTTACCATCCCATATGACTGGTTCCCGGATGCTGTTTCTCCCACTATCACTCTGGTGAATCACACTACACACAATTCAAAGTAAAATGCTTTATTGTAACAGTCAGGAGATCTAACATCCACACCAAACTGAGAAAGCTCAAAACAGTAGTAGCAAAGTGGTCTAGCTCCCAACTGCACTACAGCTGTCAGATCTGTGTACTTAACAGAAGCTACTTGACCTGCTACCAATGACAGTTATTATGGAAGTTACATCATTTGTGCTATTAACATAATGCCACATGCTGAACACGGTCCTGACCTCATTAAAAAATATGTAGAAAGTGGAATTTACCATTTGGGCTTTAATGGGCTCTTATGTATAAGAACTATTAGGGAACATGAAGAAAGACCAAGAGAGATGCGCTCCTACTAAACATGGAGAAAGGTAAGGAAGCAGCCTTTCTCTGCTACTGTTCAATCTTTATACTGAATAATCAAATAAAAGAAATAACGATCCAGAAGTGGGATTAAAATTCAGGGTTGAGTATATCAGTGATAGGATCTCAGATGACACTGCTATCCACAGTGAAGGTGGAAAGGAAATTTAAGCATCTGAAATGTGCTACATTTGAAAGTTAAGTAGACTGATAAGAGATGAGGTGGTTCTTCAAACGACCAGCAAGTAAAGGAATATGTGGATAATTTTTAACTTGGAGGGGGAAACTTGATAGGGCATGAGATACCAGGAAATGACTTCCGTGGTACTGGAGGGCACTATAGGGTGGTAAACTTGTAAGCGATAACAATCAAAATATATACAAATAAAAGAGGAAACAATGCTGTGCTGAAAGGAAAGACTGGCAGTGAGAACCCAGACTATAAAAATAAAAACATACTGGGAGTCATAAAAAAAAGCCAGATACTGATTTGGGAGTTGCTGGAGGAGAATGAGTGGGTTAAATATACTGCAAAATATTCCAACTGCAACGACATTTTCTTGGCACTCACTAACAACATACTTGAAGTATTGTTTTGAATTAAAGAGTACTAGTGCTCCCAACTTGCTGCAAGCTCTTGTTTGATATTTCAGCAGTTTTCTCAATTCTACATCACGGGAGTCACGTGTGGAAATAGTTAAGACTAATACACAATTTGAAACCACCAATATGGTGGAAATTGATCACTTCATGTGTAAACAAAACAGAAGTTTTTAAAAAAAAAATTGGTCTTTATAGCTTGTGAACAACCATTTTATTGAATGCTGTGGTATAACATGGCGATTCTGCAGAATAATGTTTCACTTGTAACAACTTAGGCCAACTAAACACATTGTGGAAACCAGGAACATAATTTAGGTAGTAGTTAAGTGTAGAACATGCCACTGTGTGCGCTGAGGTCTGCCATATGTGTAGATGGATATAAAAGACGGCAGCTTAGGAAATCGACAAGGCACGATGGCGAGTGCGCGTTTCCACATGCTGTGGAGGCCCGCTTACGCTTTGGTTTCCTGGAGGCTTGGAAGCCACAAAGGGAGCGAGCAATAATGTCAACACCAAAACAACTGAAGATCAAAAAAGAAAACTGTCATTCTTCTCTGAAAAGTCAAATTGGTAGATTACACATGTTGTGATCTGTTTGGAGCTACTAGTTAAGAGAGACCTGTTCATTCACAACTGCAGCAGAAGCTGTACACAGAATGACAGCATGTGAAATACAGAAGATTTACTGCAGAATGTCATTTAATAGCCTGAATAGATCCGACATCTTTTTCAATATCCACCCACAGCAGAAAGTGGAGATGCCACGTGTCACGATCCAATGGCACTGCATAGCAGGTCCGCTACAGCAAGAAATTCAAGAATGACATGTGCAAGACAATTATAAGGTGAAAGTTGGCATGCATATATCAATGAGGTGACAAATCGCCCATGAAGTGGAACACATCACAACTGCAACTCAACACGTAACACTTCCATGCAAATTTAACATTTGTGTAGTTAAATTAACAATGATATAAATATGCCAATTTTATACCATTTGCTTAATGTTTACATAGATTTCTGTAATATTTACAAGTCAGTTATGTAAGACTGAACATTTTGATGATTATCTGGGTAAATAATTGAAATCTTAGGATTATATGTATATTGTCTCTGTCTTTGCTCACACTTAGGTGGCAAGACCTGTAAGAAGCAGTCCTGTTTGAGACTGTAAGATGCAGTTACTTTTTATAAAAGGACCACCACATGTGTTAATCATGGATTTTGATGACTCTTACACCCCAACCTCCAGATGTCAGACACTCAGAGCTGTACCAAACATATGTTGATAGTATATGAAACAAAAACACTGATTTAGTTTGTGCTGTTATCCAGGAGAACTTGTGTAAAAGGTAATTAAAAGTACAACCAGAGCTACGGAGCACACAAAAAGTGTATCTGTGAGTAATTGGATTGCCGATCTCAAGTGGGTGAGAAGGTAGAGCATTCAGTCGTTAAATGCCAAAGGTCCTGTGTTCAAACCATGCTGATGTCAATTTTTTGTTGTTGTGACAATGTACCTTTGGTAGTCTGCCTGCACTTTGGTAGTTGAATGTTATGTACTTATTATTATTATTATTGTTTATTATTATTACTACTACTACTACTACTACTACTATTACTTCTGCATGTGTGATGTAATTGTTTCTTTATTTTTCTGTTTTGATTCTATATTCTGTGAAACTACAAAAGTGCTCTATAGGTTTACTACTTTGAAAGAAATGAAGCGAAAGCAGACTGCCACCTTTTACATGTCATAAACACATTTTCCCATATAACACTATCGTGCATAATACAGTAAAAACAATTTTTAGTCATTGGGATTTGAACCCGGGACCCTTGGTAGGAGGTTCTAAGGCTCTACCAACTTTCCAACAGATACAGTGTGTGATGGTTTCTTACAGTTATGCTTTTGATGTGCTCCGTAGTTCTGGTATTACTTTTAACGTTTACACCCGTTCTGCTGGATGACAGCATGTAGTATGAACTAAATTGGAGTTTTGTTTGATATTCTATCAATGTTTGGTACCGATCTGAGTGTCTTA
Source organism: Schistocerca cancellata (assembly GCF_023864275.1). Taxonomy (NCBI): domain Eukaryota; kingdom Metazoa; phylum Arthropoda; class Insecta; order Orthoptera; family Acrididae; genus Schistocerca; species Schistocerca cancellata. Next base: position 127,086,823 of record NC_064637.1, on the reverse strand, counting down.
CATGTGGAGGTTTGTGTGTTAGGTATATTGTAGAGGGATCTGTCCTCAGTAGCTGGCTCATGGCTTTTCATACGATTACCCTTAGTTTTGAAAAAATCAATACTGAAGCTTTAGGTGTACCTTCTGTACCAGTACTGTTAAACGTATTTTGAGCAAGCAAGCATAGCACAGCAGCTAAGGTTTGTACTTACCATGCTGACAGTAGGGATTCAAATCCTGTCCATGCCCTTTTGACCTCAACTGTGTAACTAATACTAATTAAACTGCTGCCAGACCAATCGACAAACAATGGGACAAGCACTGAAAACTGTACCTGAGCAGAAAAAAAAAAGATTTGAACACCATTAGTCACTCCGTCACAGCACGGTATACCTCAAAAACTGAATCAGGAGAGATGTTTTCTCGTATGCAAGAACAGTTTGGGAAATTTGGTCTGATTGTTTAAAAAAAGGCTTGTGAGCTGTGCAAAATCAAGAAAGTTCCCGAAAGTTCTGTATGGCATGTTCTTTAAATCCGTCATTCTCCCATATGTGGGACAAGAAAAATTTCTTTACATTATTCATTCAAGGGAAGGCAGGCTGATCATTCACTTCATGGTGCATCTGCAGCATAAAAATTATGCCACCAAAATGGATTCCACTTTGCCGACCCTGTTATGTTTTTTTTTAGTTTTAGTTGCATTAAAATTTTCACAAAAAAAATTCAAAATGTCCCCGACTCTCTGAAGACAGAGAGAGAAACCCATAAAAATACACTATTTAATTGTGTGTCGATTTAGTGCACTTGGCTTCACACAAGTACACAAGGCTAACATGAAGAAAGAGTAGCCTTTTTGAATGCAAATGGAGTTTTCAGGCATCACATCTGAAACCTGTGTGCCTGCAAGGCAGCAGCTCTGACTTAATGTGCATGGTGCTCTAAAATATTCTGTTTCAGTTGCTTCTATGACAAACACTATCTGGAACTCAGTCCTGGCACAGAGAGCAATAGCCAGTAAGAAAGTTCTGTAACACAAAGAATACAGAATTTTACTGCTGCAATGACTGATTTTTAATGACACTACTACATAAAAATAAGTGATTTTGAATGGCATATATTTTGGGAATAGGAAAAATCTTTATTTTATGGCCAAATAATTTTTTGTCAATTTTCATGTCATTTTGCGAATTTGGGTGCTACTTGTCATATACAGCACAATTTTGTTGCCAAATTAGTTATTTGTCTATTCTGTTTGACAACTTTGTTGTTATATTTTTTTCTTATCTTTGTATTATTTTACCAATTTTTGTGTTCTATTTTCCACTTTTTGGTGTTATTTTTTGCCAATTCAGTTTTATTCTTTTGCTAATTTCAGTGGTATTTTTGGCATCATATCATAATTAGTTAAGCACAAAATTAACTGTCATTTTAAGATTATACATCAACTCGAAGGGCAAACTACAATGTCAACATTCAATAAATTTAAAATATTGGTGAACTGTCATCCTCAGATTTATAACATTTTTTATACAAGGAAATGACTAATTTAAAGATATTTTGTTAAAATGCAATTCCACATTATTGCACAAAAAATACCATGTCTGCATTATCATTTTTGTGAAATTTCCCTGTCCCTACACTTACTATTTAACAATGTATGATGAAATTTGGGGAAAAAGTTCACATGCAGGAATTTAATCCATACCACGATGGTTGCTGTAAACTTTATCCAATGCAGTACATTCACTTTGCTGAAACACAACTAACGACATGAGTGAAGACTGTTCTCATTAAAATTCAATATCAATTTCCTCAGAAACCAGTGGGCCATTACAGGAAAAACTGCTTTGTAGCTACTCAGGACAGATACCACTCCAGAATATCAATGACTCAACAAAATCTGTGCTAAATGGTCTGATGGTCCACTTGCTACACACATAAAGCTGTTACGTACTAGTTGCTGCAGGAAACACTTGGATTTTTAGTCACTGGAATTTGAAGCTCAAGAAGGTGAATAGATGCTAAATTTTGTCAATCAGATTTCTGAAGAGTTCAAAATACACGAAAGTGTGATCGTTTCTTCAGTTAGTAGCTGGTGTACCACTCAACTTCACAATCCTGGAAACAGTATCCCTTTTTTGAAAGCAAAACCTGCGGACGATGCCATATCTCCGAGAAGAGAGAATGAAGTCAACATAAGGAGAATCAGTACATACAATTTTAATAGGTGTGCATGTGTCTTTTCTGTTTCAATCAGGAATGACTATCGTGTGTGGTGGATAGATCACTGTATAGGGTGTCCAAAAAGAATGACCAGATTTTAAATAGAATTATTTATCAGGAAGAAGGGGTTAACACTGACAAATTGCATACTAAATTACTCAGAAAATACAGGATTTTATAAAAATCCATCATAAATGTTCAATATGTCCTCCATTGGCTGCACGGATGACATCTAGCCGATAGCCAAATTCATCCCAAAGTGAGTGTAAGGTGTCTTCTGTCACTGAAGCTACAGCAGCTGATATTCTGGTTTTTAGTTCATCAATGTCACGAGGTAAGGGAGGAATGTTAAGAAATTGTTTAACATGTGCCCACAGGAAGAAACCACATGGTGTTAAGTCAGAGGACCTAGGAGGCCAAGAGTGTGAAGCCTGGTCTCGCGGTCCTGTACACCCTGTCCAACGTTGAGGCACGTTGGCATTGAGGAAACTGTGCACGTCATTGTGCCAGTGCGGTGGTGCTCCATCTTGCTGATGTATGAAATTGTCAGATTCAAGTTGTGGGAGTAACCAGTTCTGTAGCATTGCAAGATACGATTGTCCTGTTACAGTTTCTTCCTCAAAAAAAGTAGGGTCCATAAACCTTGCTTTGCGAAACAGCACAAAAAACATTCACTTTTGGTGAATCATGTTCGTGTTCAAGTGTTTCATGAGGATTTTCGAGCTGCCATATACACACATTATGACGCTGAACCTTACCCCTAATATGGAAAGTTGTCTCATCGCTGAACATCAACAGTGACATAAAAGTATCACCTTCCATGTCCTCTAGAATAGCATTGCTAGTCCACTCGCTTCACTTTGTATCTTGAAGAGCTTGTACCAGTTGTAATAGGTATAGTCTGAGGACTAAACAACCACGTACCACACTGTCATGTGCGGTAATGCGAGTTCTCGGCTAGCAAAGCACGTCGACTTGCGGCGGCTCCGGTCAAATGCTCACTGGATTCGTTCAGGAACACTTGGACGGAAAGGACTTTTGCCTTCACAGACATCCTGTTTCTTCAAACTGTTTATATCACCGTCAAATGTTCTTTGGTAATGGTGGTTTAGCATGAAATTGAATATGAAACACCAGCTGAACTGCGAACACTGAGTACGACTAAATTCAATAACACAATATGTCTTCTGTTGCACGAACGCCATATTGCGCGAGATTGGCTGCATGCTCCAGGTTAACGCTCGTAGCGACACCTACCGGATTTTTTCTGAAACTCTAGACCTTGCCAATTACCTCTAGCACTGTTTCAGTTACCTAGTGATATCTGTCTCAATATTATTACAAGTTAAAATCGAGTCATTCTTTTTGGTACACCCTGTATTAACATTATTGTAAAAAGTGTTACGTTCTTCATTTGGCTGCAAGTCATCTGCTCATATTAAAATTTACTTTAAAAAACTGTAAGCAGTAAATTTAATTACAGCCTACTAAGAAAGTAATGTCATAAGGTATTTCCTTCAGATATCAGCTGGAAGGTTGTTTTTAAACACAAAATTTGAGTTGCAGAATCTCAGATTGTGACTCAATTTTAACGTATTTTTTGGCAGAGTAGGTATCAAAAGTATGTTCAGTACCCCATTTAACTGCTGTTAAATTCAAGAATTTACCTTAACATGTACTGTTCTTTCTCACTAGTTTCTGACAAAGAAAGAGGATGTTCATGTTACCGAGGTCACATCAGTATCTGTGTTCTATGAGTATGCGTATTTGCGTTCTATGGATACGAAGATGGTATGAAAAGTTCTTGGAATGGAATAAAAAGATACAATTTACCTTAGCAACACTTGTGTTTCAGTGGATTCTCCCTGTGAACTAATGGACTTGGTCCAGTGATGTTCCAAGGATTCATTCCAATCTCCAAAATTAGATTTCTCCAGGCCTGCAAAACACTTGTCAACTTCAGCTACTAGTTCTTCAGTTCAAAAAAATCTTCTTCCACCAAGGAAAATTTTGAGCTTGGGGAAGAGATGGAAGTCTAGTGGAGCTAAATCAGGCAAATAAGGCAGATGTAGCAAGAATTCATATTTTAGTTTGTGTATTTCTTCCGTGGCAATGACAGTGTCCCCGCACATGAAAGACAACTTTTTCCTTGCCAAACCATGCCTTTCTTTGTGTATCTGTTTGTCCAGGGGGTTAAGATAGTGGTAATGTCTTGTAACTGACCAGTGGGAGGATAATCCATCAGCAGGACCCTTTCACATCCCAGAAAACTGGTGCCATGACCTTTCCAGCTGACCGTACTGCCTTTGCTTCCTTTGGTAGTGGTGAATCATAATGTTTCACACACAGCTGTCTGGTCTCTGGGGTAGAGTAGTGGGCTGAAGTTTGATCTGTGGCCACAAAAAAGATTGTTGGTTGCTCTGAAAATGTGTCAAACACTGTTCACACAATTCCATTACAATGTGTTTCTGGTCCTGCAGTTAAGTTGCAGTTCCCATTTAACAGGTAATTTTCTCATATTCAATTCCATTATTAAAATGCAATTGCCCCTTCAGATGACATCCCTACACAGCTTCACCCATTTCTCACACTTCCAGTTGGCAATCCTTGCATTAGTTTCTGGAATAGTGGTGCATCTTGGCCAACCACTACACCTGAACTATCGTGATGAAATTTAAACCTGCTTGTCCACTTGGCAACAGTTGAATGTCAAGGAGCCGAGTCCCCCAGTGTGTTCGGAAAATCTGACATGAATTTCCTTTTCGTTCATAAATTGATTTATGAAGTTAAAATCACTGCTGGAACCTCAAAATTTTCCACATCTTCACAAATCACTACATGGAAACAACAAAGAAATGTCTGCACCAGAGACCTCTATCCAGAGCTCTGATGCATTACATGTTTAGTCACAGGATGACCTGTTATGACAAAGGAACCTCATTGCACTAGTTATGACGTCTGATGATTCCACATACTTTTCACATCACCGTTGTACATGTTAAGAAAAGTATAAACACCTCAGATAAACTTTAGCACACCTCTAGAATGTAAATAATAAGAAGAAAGCGAGATTAACAGTCACAAACCAGTGACACAATTCTGTAGTAATTTGAGGATCAGGAATAGGGGAGGGGAGCATGACAAGCCAATATTGAAACGAGAGATAAACCAATAGTAAAAATTTACTGGCTCCATACTTTACATGTACAAATCACATAAACAAAACTACTTTACAGAAAAATAATCCTTATTACTAGTATAACACAAATCTTAGCAATTAAACAAGCCAAGCTTACAGCTGGAGAAATATTACAAATTATATACTGAAACTCTGTAATAAGCATTCCCTTGATGAACATTTTATGTTTACACACTGAATAATGTGATCTATGGAGATGTTACACACTCAACTATACCACATACTCAGAGCATTCATTTCACAACGTACAATGACAAACTCTAAAACAAAACTGAAGATCACATGGGCACTTCATTATAGCAGTAGAAATTAAGTTACAAACTGGGACCTGTACATTACTAAACAATTATCATACAAGATTATCACTAATATAAAACATTCTGATTGTAAACCTAAACACATGAATGAAGGATTGTGAATAAGAGCAGACAATTATACATGCAAAAAGAGAAACTGTGTGATTGAGACTATTGAATAAACACAGAGACTTAACATGCCCTTTCTACAAATGTGGGAGACAGTACTGCAGTTAATAACACGATTTACTATCAACAAGCAGTGTCAACACTGCTACTTCAAACATTTAAAACCGCAAATATGACAAATATGAGGAAAACAAAAGAGAAATGCAAAAATTAAAGGAATTTCCAGAAGACATGTTGATCAACTGGAGGATCTCCCACTACCACCACCTCCTCTTAAAGTCATTTTCAGTCACTTCATATTCATTAACGTGAAGTTACTATTCTGTGTGTTTTATTATGCACTCTACTGAAAACACAGCCACAAAAGAGGCAACACTGAAAAATTTAGTGTGGTGTCAATTTCACACACCAAGTGCTCTGCGCAATTAAAACTGTGTGTGTGTGTGTGTGTGTGTGTGTGTGTGTGTGTGTGTGTGTGTGTGTGTGTGTGCGCGCGCGCGCATTATGGATTAAAAGTGAAAACTGATCTAAAATATCTAAAGGGAATTTGTCTTAGAACTAGTTATGGAGCCAGAAGAAGTAACTCTGCTGGAATGCACCCCCAAGTGCTGCCTGTGTCCACAGTTAGGCTGCCCCCTCAGCCTTGCCTCCTTCCTCCTCATCGTGGCTGGACGTGTGCCATGTCAGTCGCTCCTCGTAGAACTTTATCACAATCTGAGGACACTTCACATTGGCCTGGCTTGAAGGTACAAGGTCTGCTTCATCAGTGCCCTTCCTGCAAGACAAGTGTCACACACTATTAGCTACCACAGAGTATGCAGGAGATAAAAGTAACACACAAGTACTGCTGTGACACAAAAATTTCACTTTTAGATGAGTACAATGTCTCCCCATGGCTTCCACAATTTGGCAATGGCAGCTACTGGTAGAATCCCTTTCACACCTATTGAAAAGCTGAACCCTATACAGGAGCCTGAAAGCCCACGAAGCTATCTCACAGCTGTGAGGATTGCACCACAAATGTAAGGCGAAAATTTGAAGTCTAAATGATATTATTCATGAACTCAAGCGTAAATTTTTGGAAGACTGATAATGCTCTTGAAAACCCTCTGGGTAAATTTAGAGGACTAATTATTCAAGTAGACTGTTCAACAACCACAAATCTTGAGCAGGCACCACAAAAGTTAGAGCACACATGCAAAGGCACATTTTCCTCATGTACAGTAAATGAATTCTGCAAGGAGTCATTAATACTGGTTCTGAAACAACCTTCAACATGCACTCTAAGTGGCTGTATACGAGTTGTGTGGAGAAAGTGATGATGCTGATTTTTTATCTACCAAAACAACAACAACAACAACAACAACATTGTCCACTTCAAAGTAATTCCCTTCGGCAGCTATATACTGGCGGAGTCATTTCCAATCTTAGTAACAGCACTGAAAGGCTTCAACTTGTGTGGCCTTTAACACGTTGGCCATTCTTTTGAATGTTCTCCGGAGTCATAAAATGATGTCCTTTTAATAAATTTTTAATTTTGGGGGGGAGGGGGGGGGGGGAGGGCGGCGGCTGTGGAACAACAGGAATGCCTTTTGAGATCAAAAATTTCGTGATGGATGTGGCCGTGGGACATGGGGCTTTGTCCTGATACAGCATCCACTTGCCTGTAATGTCTGGTCTTGCTCAATTCATATTTTTCTTGAGCACTTAAAGGACATCTATGTTAAACAACTGGTTGACAGTCTGTCCTGGAGAAACTGACTGTTTATCCACGACACCTTTGCTGTCAAAAAAGAAAGTCATCACTCCTTTGATATTTGTTTGTTAGGGCTCAATGTGCCTCTCCTCACTCTGCCACTTCATCTCAGGATCGTACTCAAAAATCCAGGTTCATCACCTGTGATCACACGAGTGAACCATTAGTGGTCAACGGCAATGATCAATGCACGTTTCCTCGATTGTCCTTTTTCTCTGTTGTGAGGATTTTCCGCACTATTTTGGCACAAACTTTTTGCATGTTTATTCTAAATTCCACTGTTCCATTTTCGTAACATACAATGAAAACACAGTGTCACTGATGGTGCTCTAAAAAATTACATGATTTCTGTAAGGAGATTAAACTCCGAGCATTGGGAGGGGTGAATGCACCAGTGTACACAAGCAGTGCAACACAGTGTTCCCAGATAACTCAGTGTCATCATCGTGCGTGTGTGTGTGTGTGTGTGTGTGTGTGTGTGTGTGTGTGTGTGTGTGTGTGTGTGTCTCCACAACTACCAAACTCGGCACTTTCACTACAAATATGAGATATAATTTGTATTAAAAACTTAGGCTACAGAACTTTCACAGGTGCTATAGTGCTTTGTATGTAAGGAGGAAGCTGCACGTTGCATTCTGCAGTGATAACTGGCAATGCTATGATGAGGGGTACACCAGGCCAGTTTTTTTTTCTGCTTCTGACTCCCTAGCAGAATTTATATGCTCAGAAAATTATTGCCGTCCCTTATGAGCTTAATACTTATTGTGATTGCTTTATGCCACCCATAATAAAGTAATGTCGCCATACCTGAAGTAATGTGCAAATACATGTTCCACATACACACTAAAGGTAGATGTAGCGGAATAACACTACTGGCTGGAGTGTCATATAGCACGCTGCTCATTGCACTGTACATTGCCCCACTGACTGCTGCCCTATGTGCACATAACTATAGTCCTACTGAATTGAGGAAAAGCCTCTTCGCAGTTTGAGAGTAAGAGGAAAATGCAGTGATAAAGGAAAGCTCCAATTTTGTCTGTTCTACATCTACATCTACATTTATACTCCGCAAGCCACCCAACGGTGTGTGGCGGAGGGCACTTTACATGCCACTGTCATTACCTCCCTTTCCTGTTCCAGTCGCGTATGGTTCGCGGGAAGAACAACTGTCTGAAAGCCTCTGTGCGCGCTCTAATCTCTCTAATTTTACATTCGTGATCTCCTCGGGAGGTATAAGTAGGGGGAAGCAATATATTGGATACCTCATCCAGAAACGCACCCTCTCGAAACCTGGCGAGCAAGCTACACCGCGAAGCAGAGCGCCTCTCTTGCAGAGTCCGCCACTTGAGTTTGTTAAACATCTCCGTAACGCTATCACGCTTACCAAATAACCCTGTGACGAAACGCGCCGCTCTTCTTTGAATCTTCCCTATCTCCTCCGTCAACCCGATCTGGTACGGATCCCACACTGATGAGCAATACTCAAGTATAGGTCGAACGAGTGTTTTGTAAGCCACCTCCTTTGTTGATGGACTACATTTTCTAAGGACTCTCCCAATGAATCTCAACCTGGTACCCGCCTTACCAACAATTAATTTTATATGATCATTCCACTTCAAATCGTTCCGCACGCATACTCCCAGATATTTTACAGAAGTAACTGCTACCAGTGTTTGTTCCGCTATCATATAATCATACAGTAAAGGATCCTTCTTTCTATGTATTTGCAATACATTACATTTGTCTATGTTAAGGGTCAGTTGCCACTCCCTGCACCAAGTGCCTATCCGCTGCAGATCTTCCTGCATTTCGCTACAATTTTCTAATACTGCAACTTCTCTGTATACTACAGCATCATCCGCGAAAAGCCGCATGGAACTTCCGACACTATCTACTAGGTCATTTATATATATTGTGAAAAGCAATGGTCCCATAACACTCCCCTGTGGCACACCAGAGGTTACTTTAACGTCTGTAGACGTCTCTCCGTTGATAACAACATGCTGTGTTCTGTTTGCTAAAAACTCTTCAATCCAGCCACACAGCTGGTCTGATATTCCATAGGCTCTTACTTTGTTTATCAGGCGACAGTGCGGAACTGTATCGAACGACTTCCGGAAGTCAAGAAAAATAGCATCTACCTGGGAGCCTGTATCTAATATTTTCTGGGTCTCATGAACAAATAAAGCGAGTTGGGTCTCACACGATCGCTGTTTCCGGAATCCATGTTGATTCCTACATAGTAGATTCTGAGTTTCCAAAAACGACATGATATTCGAGCAAAAAACATGTTCTAAAATTCTACAACAGATCGACGTCAGAGATATAGGTCTGTATAGTTTTGCGCATCTGCTCGACGACCCTTCTTGAAGACTGGGACTACCTGTGCTCTTTTCCAATCATTTGGAACCTTCCGTTCCTCTAGAGACTTGCGGTACACGGCTGTTAGAAGGGGGGCAAGTTCTTTCGCGTACTCTGTGTAGAATCGAATTGGTATCACGTCAAGTCCAGTGGACTGTCCTCTGTTGAGTGATTCCAGTTGTTTTTCTATTCCTTGGACACTTATTTCGATGTCAGCCATTTTTTAGTTTGTGCGAGGATTTAGAGAAGGAACTGCAGTGCGGTCTTCCTCTGTGAAACAGCTTTGGAAAAAGGTGTTTAGTATTTCAGCTTTACGCTTGTCATCCTGTTTCAATGCCATCATCATCCCGGAGTGTCTGGATATGCTGTTTCAAGCCACTTACTGATTTAATGTAAGACCAGAACTTCCTAGGATTTTCTGTCAAGTCGGTACATAGAATTTTACTTTCGAATTCACCGAACGCTTCACGCATAGCCCTCCTTACGCTAACTTTGACATCGTTTAGCTTCTGTTTGTCTGAGAGGTTTTGGCTACGTTTAAACTTGCAGTGAAGCTCTCTTTGCTTTCGCAGTAGTTTCCTAACTTTGTTGTTGTACCACGGTGGGTTTTTCCCGTCCCTCACAGTTTTACTCGACACGTACCTGTCTAAAATGCATTTTACGATTGCCTTGAACTTTTTCCATAAACACTCAACATTGTCAGTGTCGGAACAGAAATTTTCGTTTTGATCTGTTAGGTAGTCTGAAATCTGCCTTCTATTACTCTTGCTAAACAGATAAACCTTCCGCCCTTTTTTTATATTCCTATTAACTTCCAAATTCAGGGATGCTGCAACGGCCTTATGATCACTGATTCCCTGTTCTGCACTTACAGAGTCGAAAAGTTCGGGTCTGTTTGTTACCAGTAGGTCCAAGATGTTATCTCCACGAGTCGGTTCTCTGTTTAATTGCTCGAGGTAATTTTCGGATAGTGCACTCAGTATAATGTCACTCGATGCTCTGTCCCTACCACCCGTCCTAAACATCTGAGTGTCCCAGTCTATATCTGGTAAATTGAAATCTCCACCTAAGACTATAACATGCTGAGAAAATTTATGTGAAATGTATTCCAAATTTTCTCTCAGTTGTTCTGCCACTAATGCTGCTGAGTCGGGGGGTCGGTAAAAGGAGCCAATTATTAACCTAGCTCGGTTGTTGAGTGTAACCTCCACCCATAATAATTCACAGGAACTATCCACTTCTACTTCACTACAGGATAAACTACTACTAACAGCGACGAACACTCCACCACCGGTTGCATGCAATCTATCCTTTCTAAACACCGTCTGTACCTTTGTAAAAATTTCGGCAGAATTTATCTCTGGCTTCAGCCAGCTTTCTGTACCTATAACGATTTCAGCTTCAGTGCTTTCTATCAGCGCTTGAAGTTCCGGTACTTTACCAACGCAGCTTCGACAGTTTTCAACTACAATACCGATTGCTGCTTGGTCCCCGCATGTTCTGACTTTGCCCCGCACCCGTTGAGGCTGTTGCCCTTTCTGTACTTGCCCGAGGCCATCTAACCTAAAAAACCGTCCAGCCCACGCCACACAACCCCTGCTACCCGTGTAGCCGCTTGTTGCGTGTAGTGGACTCCTGACCTATCCATGTTCAGATCTTGCAAGTGGTAGTTAGCTGACTGCGAAAGATAGTACCCAGGTTTGATCCTTAGCCATGCACCCAAGTTTTGACTCATCACATTGAAACTTCAAACATTTTTCTTTAGCAAGGGAGGCATAAGCTTTTAGAATAACCCGACACCTATGCTGGATGTAATATAGGTTCTAGTATTTGTTGTTTTAGAATTTTGTTCACAGCAGGCTACTATTTACCTACAAAATTTAAAGGATAAGTATTCTGTTATCCTTACCACTTCATTAGGAACATTAGCTCTCCACTCGAATCTGTGGCACCAATAATCTTCTCTGGCTCCAAACCACGTTCAAAACCCCTCGGTTTGTTGTCTTCCTGCAAATGACAGCACATACTGGTAAGTAACAGCTGTAGAAAATTTACACACATGCGACACTTTGGAATTAAATTAGAAACACACAAGTTGTCATAAAGCTGAAAACAAAACAAACCACCTTCTCATAAGAGAAAGGAGCTGTTATGCAATGGCCTACAATGAATTGTTGCATACAAACTTGTAGCTGCCTCAACACAAGTGCACGGTTAGACAGTTTGAAGAGAATAATACCATCTCAAAAAGTTGTGAAACATTTCAAATTTTCAGCCTCAACCCCTTTCCATCCATCTTTTCTCTCAGAGGATCATACGAGCTCTGATAGCTTGCAATAGTTCCTTTTTCCTATTTACTACTGTTTCTAATGACAGCGCCTAAAATTATATCCTCTGAAGACAAGTCCTGGCTATCTACTGTCTCTCCTTCCAATTAAGTTATAGATATAATTGTGTTCAATATAATATTCTGTAACAGGAAATAATAAAATTGTCCAGAACAGTTGCATACAGCCTATAATATGTAAACATTTGCCTACATAAAAATACGGTACACCTATGACGATTAACCAGGGAACAGAACAGCATCACAGTTTCAATACTCATAGGAGATAGCATCAAGAAGATTATAAACATTCAACGCAAAGAAAAAATTACAATACCTTTTGCAGTTAGTGTGTACACAGAATTATGTCTGCATTGTAATATATCAAATTTAAGACTCTTGTGCTCTTCCAAGAGATTGATACGTGAAAATATGTTAATATTATTTGTCTCTTGCAAAAATTAAATATGTGCCACACCACATTTCTAAACATGGATGTCTCATTTACCAAAAGCAACCTCTCAACCAAGATGACGCACACATACTCCATTCCAGTACTTCGCAGCTATGAGTAAGCTGCTCACATATTGTCATTTTAACCCTTTTGCTGCAACAAAGTAGTTCTTTACATTCCGTGCTGAGACTGTTTTTGTTATGGCTGCACTGCTCGCCAAATACTGGTGCCTTTGCTGAGAGATGGTGTTTTGGCCATTTTGAAATATTTGTCATCCAATTTTTCAAAAACTAGTATGTGAAAAATTTTACTTTTGGATGTATTACTGTCTGATATTTCCACTCGATGAAGAATTGAGCTGCTTTCCGTTATCCATCTTATTAATGCGCTGCATCAAATTATGCATGAAATTTTGATGAGGTTGCATAGGTAAAAATGCGCTGCATAAACTTTATGTATGGTTGATTTTAGCTCTTACATTGGAAATGAATGAAATATAGATAAGATACTAAATTTTTATTTAAAATTGAGGGCACTGTGAATTGTGTTCATAGTAATCATCAAATGTCAAACATTTCAAGGTACCGAAATGATATTTACTGTAAATGATAACTCACAATGAGGCACATGTTGTACGATAAATATTCAAAACTTTTTCAGTCACAGACATTGAAGTAACTTATTTGCAGCAACAAGAGGCTAGCAGCTCAGCATACATTCAGACCTGCTAACATTGCAGGAAAATCCAAATGATGAGCATATACATGTCGACAACACCTGTCTGCAGCTCGTGGTCTAGTGGCTAGCGTTGCTGTCTCTGGATCATGGGGTCTGATGGTTGGGTTGACGAGGAGGCAGGGAGCAGTGAGGAAACAGGGTCTGGTGCGAGAACATTTATTGCGGCTTGTGGGAACATGCATGGGCATGGTTGGGGGTAGGGTAGGGCTGCTAGGTACAGTTGGGAGGTTTGGAGAGAGGGGTGAGGTGAGGGGGGGGGGGAGGAGAGGAAAAGAGCTAGTGGGTGTGTTGGTGGAATGGAAAACTGTTGTGCAGGAGCAGGAGCAGTGGTGGACAGGGTCTATCGAAGGTCGAAGTCATGGGGGAGATTACAGGAACATAGGATATATTGTAGGCAGAGTTCTCCACCAATGTCATTCAGAGAAGCTGGTGTTAGGAAGGACCTAGATGGCACAGGCTGTGAAGAAATTGTTGAAGTGATGCACATTACGTTGTGAAGCATGTTCAGCAACAGGGTGGTCCACCTGTCTTCGCTACAGATTGTCGGTGGCCATTCATGCAGACAAACAACTTGTCTGTCTTGTCCACGCAGAAAGTACTGCAATGATTGCAGTATAGTTTGCAAATTACATGACTGCTTTCATAGATAGCCCCACCTTTGTTTGTTTTGGTTTAGGGTGCAAAACAACAATGATCATATGCATTAATCCCAATTGACGAATGAGAAGACGGCTAAAAACAGGGATGTGGAGAAAGATGTATAAAATATGCCATAGAGAAATGGAGGTCCTGAACTAAAGATTAAATGACCTTTTCCATATTGCTACGACAGATAAAAAGCAAAATGTGGTGGACAGCTAGTGCATTGTTCGCTAAAACAGCCAAAAACTCATATGGCAAATACGAATGAGAATGTAAATGGTTAAAAAAAAAAGGTATTCTGTCAGGAAATGGTAGACCATCAAGAATTGAGGCAATGAGCACAAAGTGGTGGGAGAGCAAACTTAAATGGCGAAGGCTAAAAAGGCAGTGCCCAATATACAATCTAGCTAAAATGGTGATCTCATGGCAAGAGAGCCGAGTAGAGGTCACTGGGAGAGACTTAATAACCTGGAGCTTGTTCCTACGGATGGAGGACCAGTGGTGATGCCAAAGTCACACTACCTGCTGACATAACATCGCAGGGAGTGTAAGAACTAGCAGGCTGAGGTAGGAGGACTGCAGCCTCGGCAGCAGTGTCAGTGGCTTCGTTTATTGTCAGACTGGATGTGACAAGGAAACCCGTATAAACATCACAGTGGCTCCATCAAGAGTAAGTGACAGCTCTCTTGGACACATTGCACTAAGGGATGGATGGTGTACAGCACAGAGGCTTTGAAAGGTACAGAGAGTCAAAGCCTGTATCACAGTATGTACTCCGTGGCATGATACAGGGCGAAGAAGTCTGCTGTAAATACTGGGCAGTGTTCCCGAAGCCAATACTGGAAAACATTGGTGTCAATGACGAAGGCACACCCGACACCCAGTCAGTCCGACAGGCATCAGTATACACAAAAGTATTATCATGCAGTTCCTTGTGAAGGTCGTGAAACTGAAGCTGATAGAGCAAGGCTAGAGGAGTGTCCTTAGGAAGCAAATGAAGGCCAAGGTGAGCACATGCCACAGCACAAAGCCAAGATGGTGAAGGGTTCACAGCCATCGGGAAAGTGGCAGGTAGCGTTCAGTTACGCTGCTGGAGCAAGAGCCAAAAGTAAATGCCAGAAGGCAAGAGAGAAAAGGGACACACCCTCTACTAGTGAACAAAGGATTCATCAAAGGAGGAGGCATAGGATGGGTGGCCATGCATGACAGACAAACGGCATGCATATCTGTTGAGAAAGTGGTCACGGCATTAGGACAGTAGTAGTCTGGCAGCTTCTGAATAAGCCCTGGCTTTGATGGGGTAGGAGACACCTGCAACCAGACTGGAGTAGGTGGTGGTGGTGGTGGTGGTGGTGTGAGGATGTATGGGACAGGTCTTGCATCTTAATCTATTGCAGGAATATACACTGCAGTTTTCGGTCAGTCGGCTATTACTAACAGTCAAATGGTGGAAATTTCTTCTGCCATCTGTCAAACCTACTCAATATTTTTGTCAATCTTTACTCCATCCCTGTTCTAAGCCTGAACTCAGGCTCATATGCCTGCAACAGACCTAAACGCAAGCCCTTTTTCATACATCCTCCCACCACTACCACGACCACCACCAAAAGTTCCAGTCCCATCTCACAGATCTACTATCCCATCAGAGGCAGGGCTATCTGCGGACACAGTCAAATTATCTAAAAACTAAGCTGCAAACACTGTGCTGCTTTCTATGTGGTCATAGTCTTTCGTTAATAGCAGCTCTGTTTAAAGTATTACCACTTGCGTCAACCCTCAATCTTTCATGAGCTTCTGTTTCTTTGTTTTGGTTAGAACAGCTTTGTGTTTGTTACACTGTCAATGAGGCTGCTCCTTTTATTCCTGCTGCAGCTGAGATGAGTACACAAGTTGTTTGTGAATTATTTTAACGAGCTTCTCACAGGAGTGACTTATTTTCAGTTATCTGTGTGATTACTAGTTTAGATCAATACATTGAGTGTTTGCATGCTTACTAGGCATAGTCTAGCATTCTAATAAATCTGTAATGAAGAATTTTGCTGTCTTCGGTATGGATATGGACTGTGATTGCTATGTTCAGATGTGAGCTGAATTTCTGACCATTTGCTCACAGCTCCAAGTAGCACTGGCTTCGGTCACACAGTGTGAGGGTGCTGCCACAGGGCATCACTGTGGGAGACCAAATGTAGGGATCCACAGGATGTCCTGAAAGTTACATGTGTGTCACGATTGGTCAGCTACCGAGGCCATCCTGGGTACTGCATACTCTGGCATTGCCCCTCACCCATGGCCAAGTGGGGGGGGTCAATTCCAAGGTTTGGCAGACAGTAAAAGACTTTCCGAGGGGGCCAATCTGAGGGCCTCCACATCTGATGAACAGGTTTGGGTCACTACCTGCAGCTGAAAGCCCCTGAACCGGATGCAGTCTGTAGCCCTGTTCCAGAGAAAGTATCTTGGTCTGTGAGGTCTGCACTTCACAGAGGGTGGGATTACTAGTAGGTGGGAGCTCCAACAATTAGTGCATGATTGGGCCCACTAAGCAATATGGCTGCCAAGGAGGGGAAAGAATTGTGGGCGGTTTGTGCATACTGGGAGGGGTCATTATATATATGGCAAGCCTGCTTCTTCAGGATGCCATGAAGAGCACAGGGTGCAGCTAAATGCAGGTGGTGGATAATGTCTCTATTAACAGTGTGTATCGCTTTGGATCATAAGAATTTGTCTGGTTTCGGGCAGCTAGGTGAAATGGTGAAGACTGCCAATCTTGATTGTGAGATTTAAAGGGAGCTCATCTGCAGCATTGTTGACAGAACTGAATGTGGGCCTTTGGACAGAGATGAATGTAGGGTCTGTTATACAGAATACAAAGAACCAGAAGAGTAATAATGTAAATTGTGATGTATGGATAATAATGTTGTTTTTGCTTTGGAAGTCTGCTAAAAATGAGATATACCAACTGATAATCCTCATAATCAAAGGCATAATAAAAGTCTTCACACAAATCAAAGTTTACGAGTTCTGGTTTTGATGTACATAGACTACTTCTACAGACATAAAAAGAGTTTTTCAAGTTAGGAGTTCACAAACTTCTTGGAACTGAAAATCAGCAACTATGTAGTTTATAAACTAACTGAACCCTAGCAACCAGATGCATTTTGGATTCAAAAGAAATTTTGTAGACAGCTATTGAGAAATATACAGCAAACAAATTAATAAGAGATGGTACTAATCACCGATGGCACGCAGAACAGGACAGAACATTGATGCAGAAGCAATGAAAAAAGGATGCCAAATTTGAAAGAATCAAAAAAGCCCGAAGAGTGTTGCAAAACCCTGAGAGTTTAGAAGTTTTACGGAAGCTCAAAATTTAGCATAAACTTCAATGTAAAGTGCTTTTAATACTTCCCACAATGAAACTGTCTTGAAATCTGGCAGACTAGGAGATTCTCGTTGTATGTGAAGTAAACCAGTGGCAAGATGCAATCAATACCTCCACTGTACAGTAACAGCACTGGTATATGTGGTGGTAGGAGGATGTGTAGGGTAGGTCTTACAGTGGTACAGCCACGGGTGGCGGCCATAGGTGAAATATACACTATTGAAGGAAGAACCATCTGCTGTTATGCACACAGTGTCCAGCCTTTCACGTTGATATGACTACCACCTAGCTATCAGTTAGGATGAATTGGATACACAGAGGGTGTATACTGGCAGCATACAATATCTTATTCCACAGTATGCTCTACACCATGACAGTTGTAACCTTAGTGCCCGCTTCACCAAATGTGCCATGTGGATCTTTCCTCAGACACCAGTTTCTCAGAACTCTGCAGGTCAGAATTGACATTACAATATGTTTTTGGTTCTTGCTACCCAGGTGGACTTTATGTACATTAATGTCTTCGGTCTCGGTATACATTCCTTTCTTCAATCCTTTTTTGTATTCTGGAGCTCTTTTCTTCACTTATCTAGTTTTCCTTATCTCTACCACACATAACAATTAGCTATCAACCTTATTAACTCTTGCATGTCTTTTGTCAGGAACCTCTGTCTTTCTTATTAACCCATCTTCCATCTTAAAGCTTTCAGGTTTTCACAAATCTCATCTGGTGCCATCCCCAACAAACAGTCTTTTCTTCTCAACCAATCTGATAACTTTCCCCTGACCCAGGGTTCTGAGTGACTTTTGCAAACACTTCCCATTTACTAAAATTCATCAGTCCTTTTCCGTCACCCCTCTTCAATTCTTCTAGTAGAAGAGAGCCACCAACTCTGCAAGCTTGCCCATTTCCTTAAACAACTAGTAGTCCGAATTTGATGTATGTTACAACGTCACAAAATGGTTGGTTTTGAAAATTCAGTATGGAAAAGAGCTATATTAAAAAACAAATACTAATCATTTATTTGAGCCCCAACCATAGCAGAATTTTGACTTTTTATGTGGCAACCATAGTGAAGACTAAATCTGCAAGAAGCAGAAAAATTCAGATCATGTTATAGTGTGTGGAAGTACTATAGTGCACTGCTCAACACCAAGCAACATGAAAAGACCTGTAGACACTCTTGATCATACTGAATTTTATTACAAAACTTAAGTTTGGACTAACAGTTGCCTTTCTAAAGATACTAGATAGCCTGTTTTAAAGTTATATTGAGGTACCACAATTCAGTGGTGTATGAGTTACGTGTATATAACATTTCTACCAATTAAGAATCAACACTGATTGCATTTCAGACTAATGCTTAATAAATAAGTTTTACAGCCCCGAGGGGAAACTGTTTTTAAACAAGGAAAATGTGTATTTTTAACTGGGAATTTCTTTTGATTGTCTGCATATACATGTGTGTGTGTGTGTGTGTGTGTGTGTGTGTGTGTGTGTGTGTGTGTGTGTGTGTGTTATGCTTTATCATCATTTCTTCTATCATCATTCTCATTTTTGTTTGAAGGTCAAAGAACTATATGGAATTCAATATAACTGATGGCATTGTCATATCTCCTATACAACCACTCATTTTTTACACAGGGCTGTATTGAAGTGGTACTGGAAGTACGAAAGTACGATGGCAATGGCATAATGTGTACGGAACTCAGCCGCTAACACGTACAACAATTTAAGGTATTTGGGATACACTTTAAGCTGACAGTACTGTTCAGGATGTGCATAAGGATGGTCTGGCATCCAAAAGCATCAGTGAGTCCAGCTTCCCATGCTGCTGTGTTGCAACATTTTACTTGGTCACCTCAAAAATGTATGACGCAGGTTTCACGTGAAAGCTGGGTAAACAAATCACGCGCACAATGAATTCCGAAGCCTGCAAAGTGTACATTTCAAGATTGCTGCACACTATGAGCAAGGGCATCCTCATCAAAGGACGGAGTACTGTGAGTGGTTTGAAAGCAAGCTTTGTGAGGATGAATGGTTTGTAGGAGTGGTTGTATGGCCTGATGAGGCCCAATTCAAATTGAAAACGACCATAACTGCATGTAGTGGGTTCCTGAAAATCCTCATGTTCATACGGAAAACATGTCAATCTACCAGGTGTGGTGCGGCCTGTCACTGCGTGGTCTGATTGGCCGATTCTTCTTTGAAGGTACAATAAGTGATGACATATATCTTCATATGCTGCAAACATCGATTTTACCTGCAATCCGAGAGGCATTTGGAAATGAAAGATTTTGCCTACAACAAGACAGTGCTCTGCCTCAATACCATAGGTATGTCAGAGCCTACTTGGGTGGAGCTACCTGTGTGAGGGATAGGTCGAAGAGACCTACACTGAATGAGCAACTCAAACCATTGAGGCATCCTGTGTGGCTATCTTACAGGCAACACCGACAGTCATAATTTGGTCAACAGTTCAGCAACATTGAAATTGTTTGACTCCTAATGGGGGTCACTCTGAACACACACAACATTCCCTCCTGTGAAAGTATTGTAGCAGTATGTCAATTTGTTACATTAAGAGTTACTATCGAAGAGCGTCTACATTTTTCTGGACCTCCCTGTATTTGGTAAAGTCATGATCTGAAATTTAAACATTTTAGAATAACTAATATTGCATTCATGGAATATATGAAAGAGAATTCTCATAGCAACTAGAAGCCACCACAACATTCAACAAGAATAAATAATATTAACCACCATTCTGCAATATTTTGCAGCCAATATCAAACACAAAGAATACTTTCTAGAAATAGAATATAATTATGTATAGTGCTGAGAGGAAGAATCCAAAGCTGAGAATCTTCCTCGGTCCACTGCCTTGTGGTCTGGGAGGAATGGCATACACTTTTGTAGTAATTGAATGTTGGTCAACACTGGTGAAGCGACATATCACGTATAAAGGGCTACTGCAAGTAGAAAATTAGGAGATCATTATCATAAAAATATATGGAACCCAACAATTATTGTGAGCTAATCTATCTCAATTCTCTGCAAAAAAGTTCAAAGAATTTTTAGTGTGAGAAAATGTATACTGTATACTGATATACAGATAGAAGCAAATATGGCAGAATTGTGAATTAGGTCAACTCAGCAGGAAATATTGTGCAAATAAGCATTCCACATGGGTAGAAACACTTGAGGAATTTGAAATGGCGATGAACGAATTGCTGCAGTCAGTTATGAAATTGACTCCTATGGACAAGCAGAATAGCAACTTGAAACACACCACCACCTAAAATGTGTAGACTGGCCTCCAGATGAAGCAGATACAAATGTTAACATATGTTTAGTCAAGGAGGGAGAGAAACAAAAGGAAAGCTAGTAACATCTTTGTAATCCCACCACTGGAAAGATCAGTGGATGTTCAGCACACAAAATGTATGATTATTTGTTGGTGAGCAGACAGTACAAACATTGGAGAAATAATCTCAAAAATTTTGGCACTGAACCATCTTCAAACCATGGATGGACACCTGGGTGGAGGATCAACGTAATTTTTGGAGGATCTGACAGATAACCACATTTGTTTAAGCTATTTAACTGTAGTGGCATGCTAAAGGATGAAAACGGGAGATGCAATTTTAGTGTGGAGAGCCAGAAAACTATTGGAAAGTGTAGGTTTTGGCTTTAGTTTATATATGTATTTACACATATGAACACAAATGTGTTTTCATCTGAGGAGCCTCTGAGCCAGAGGCAGTACTAATCATGCTGTACTGTCATGAATTATGTCAGGTGAAAACTCACTGAGTTCTAGCATTATTTAATATTGTGATCTTGGAAACAATTTTTATGCTTAAATGGATGGGTACCAATAATGGTGTACGTTGATGAAGCACAATGTGTCTACAGACAAAATTACTTTGACTTCTGGGGAGTTAAGTGCCTTTTTCCTTGTTAACAGTGAGGAACCAATTTACTGGTTAGAATTTACCTCACATAGGAGAGCCCATCAGAAATGGCAATGCTAGTATTGTCGATGCTGGGGGAAGAAAACAATCCTTGGGGAGTCTTCTGCTGTGCTGCCCATGCTCCAAATTAATGATTGCATCAGTCCCCTGACAAGAGTAAGTTTACTGGTACATAGTTTTATTTTAGTGGGATTTCATAGGTCTGATTCACTAAATGGTGACAACTGGCCAGAGACTGTACTGTTTGATTTTCAGAATGGTAATATTTGTATAACTGTCAATGCCCCCACTTCCACTGAAGTCCATTCAGTTGGTTGGCTTTAAAACAAACACACACACACACACACACACACACACACACACACACACACACACACACACACACACACACACACGATAAATTCATAAATCAGGCCTTCAAAAGTAAACCAGAGAAGATACAGATGTTTTAAATGGAGTAATAATCAATTAATTGAGAAGTACACACGACAAAAACTCTAGTATTTGTTGCATAATTGAAAGAAGGATTATTCTTATGATATTTCTGATTTGAATTAAATGGCTTAGAAAACAGAAATACTCTTGTTCACTTATATGGGACAGCATGTGTGAGAGTACGTAATTTGGCTGAAATAAATTAGGAAATTCTCTCTTAAAGATCAGCGGCACAAAATTTTCTGTACCCGTCATCTATAAATGAGCACAGTAATTTTACACTGATCAGCCGGAACATTATGACTGCCTGCTTAATAGCTAGCATATCCACCTTTGGCATAGATAACAGTGGCGACGCATCTTGGCATGAAAGCAATGATGCCTTGGCTGGCTGGATGTAGTTGGTACCACATCTGCACACCCAAGGCATCCAATTGCTGTAAATTATGGGGAGGAGACAATGAGCTCTGATGGCACGTTCAATCACATCCCAGATGTGTTTGATCGGTTTCACCCATCTGGAGAGTTGCAGCTCCAGCACATCAACTGGAGCTTGCTACTGTGCTCTTTAAACCACTCAATCACACTCCTGGTCTTGTGACAGCACATTATCCTTCTGAAAAATGCCACTGCTTTCTGGTAACATTATCGTCATGAAGGAGTGTGTGCAGTCTGCAACTAACGTATGTTAGTCCTTAGCTGTCATGGTGCCTTGCAAAAGCTCCACTGAACCCATGGATGCCCAAATGAATGTTCCGCTTAGCATAATGAAGCCACCATCAGCTTGTCTCCATCGTGTGGTACAGATGCCAAGGAGCTGTTCCCCAGGAAGATGACAGATTTATGTCCTCCCACTGGCATGATGAAGAAGGTATTAGGATCCGTCAGACCACGCGACTACCTGCCACTATGCCAACGTCCAGTGCTGATAGTCATGTGCCAATTTCGGCTGCAGTTGCCGATGTTGTCGTGTTAATATTGGCAAATGCATAGGTGGTTGGCTACATAGGCCCATCATTAGAAGCGTTCGGTGCACTGAGAGTTCAGACACTTGTTCTCTGCCCAACATTAATGTCTGACATTAGTTCCACCACAGTTTGCCACCTAACACGTTTTACCAGTCCTCCAGCCTATTACGTCTGACATCTGTAATGGAGGGGGGGGGGGGGGGGGGTGGCTACCCAACCCCCCCCCCCCCCCCCCCCGACACCTGGATGTGGTTTCACCACACCACAGCACTCCACGAACACCAAACAAGTCACGCAGTTTCCGCAATGCTAGTGCCGAGCCTCCGGGCCATCACAATGTGCCCTCAGTGAAACTCACGGACACTACATGCTGGACAGATTTATATCAGTATAAGGTCAGCAGTCATATTGCTCTAGCTGATCAGGGTATGTGATTAAAACAACAAAGTAGCCCAAAAAGTTGTTATTTATGTGCAAATGGTACCCTACATGTGTTCAAATTTGTTTTGCATTTTTATTATATTTTTGAGGTGTTACTTGGGCAGGACACACCAAGTGGAGTTCGACAACGAAATCTCCCTGTCATAGCAGATGCTGCACGGAGCTACCATCATTAAACAGAGTGCAAAAGAGGACCTCCACCTATGTGGACCTTCCCTATGTATTTCCACTGATGTGAAGAAACATGATTAATGTCTTACTTTCAGTTTAGTACAAGCTTAACTTCACTTCATACAAGATATTTGAACTTACTTTTATGTCCTAATATTTCAACATCCAAATATAGAAGAATTATTTTTTCACTGAATAACTGAAGAATAAGAATCACTGTTTATGTGGCTTTTAGCACACGAAATTTTGGAAAGGGAGAGTGCAATAATCTAAAAATAAACAACAATCCCTAATTTAATAAATATTAAAAAGTTGTTAGTTCAAAGAATTCAGAACAATCAAATATACCAAAGAAAGCAAATAAGAATAATTTTAATTTCAACTTTCAGTACGAAATAGATGACAAATTTATGCGATAAATATCTTCTGTGTCCATTAAAACGTGAAGTGATATTTAAAAGTGACTGAAGCAGAAAACTATATTTCTTCTTGTGTATTAACTAATCAGTCAAAGCCCTTGACCAACAGTACATTATGAAGTATTTGGCAGTTATCAGTAACAAATTTCCAGCATTACTCATATCAAGGCTCCTGGGGAAAAAAAAAAAGAGAGACTAAACCTCACTGGCGACCAGCAGTTAACGAAAGTGAATGCGCAGTGCAGTTCTAAACTACACCTCCTTCATCACGAAGCTCACTTCATTATTGGCTGGTAATGAGTAAGAAGATTTCCATGCTACACCTGTTACTCAACGATGCCTGTGCCTTAGTGAATGCTCAAAAAACTGAACCTAACTTGCAGTATCCGGAACCATTAGTTTCAATTTACCTCTGTGTGCTTCTTCTTGCTGGAACCTTTCTTCTCCTCGCTTACAGCACTCGACTTGCGTTTGCGGTCTTCTTTTTTCACACTGGTTGACCCTGTGTCACTGCCGCTTCCTCCCTTCTTGCTCTCCGCCCTCTTCGACTCGTATTCACTGATGAGGTCCGGGCAGTCCAAATTCTCCTCCGGTTCCCACGTGTTATCGTCACTACAACAATGGAAATGGGACACAAAAATTCGCCTCTCGAACTGCCTCACAAGCCAGAGGAACTGCGAAGAACTGTGAAGAGCACTAGCAGATTGCACATACAGTGTCCTGTCCATGTTGTGTGCTCATGAATTGCTAGACTTCATAAAAAAGAATTTAACATGTCTAATAACACGAACTCTTCAGTTAACTTTGCTATGAGGCAGACAGAAGTTTAACAGCACTTAAAATGAATATAGCAAGAGCGTTCACTAATTAAGAAAAGGTGAAACAAAGCCAGAAGGCAAAAATAAGCAAACAACTTTTTAAGAGGAAAAAATGGCAATTAAAGATCTGTTTACATTTCATGGCACATTACCTCTTTCTGAAGGAATTCCATTAAGGCTCATGTAAGAGAAAGGAGAAAAAACACCAATTACAAACTACGCCAAGTTCCTCGAACAGCTGTCACAAAGTTTAGTAGAACTCTCGATATTTCAGAACTGTGAACTGTTGCTGTGGAGATCTGTTTGCACAGCAACAATATGACACACAGTTACTGACTGGTGACTTCTTCCTGGAAATGTATTGTGAAAAAAATCAGCACAAAAAACCACTTCATCAATATGCATTGGTTTGGTCTAATTCCTGTAAACTGGGCAGTCAAACCAGTGCACCTAGAAATTTTATTGCAGCACAATACTTGTGTGGCGGATATACGTATCTCTAATGATGGCACCACGTTTGCTGCTGAAATACCATGAGAGTTCTACGGTGTAATCTGAACACTTGACAATTGTTCAGGTATGTGTTTTCCCAGGAAAACCTCAAAATCATATATACTAACACACACACACACACACACACACACACACACACACAAACCAGAACTGACAGACAAAACTAAATACCTGCTAATAACTAAACAAAATATCAAATTAACTCAGGCGAAACAGGTTATTAGTCAAGGGGGAAAAAATATATAATTCAAATCACGCAACACACAAGAAAGGTAAATGAAGTAACAATGGAGAGTACAATCAAAAGGCCTAGAAAAATACCCACAATCAATTACAAATTTGGAAAAAAAAGTAATCAGAGATCATGGCTAAATCAATTTGGAAAGAAAGAAGACTCACTCAGTGTAGCCTGCAAACAATCTTTTCAACTGCACCTAAAACAATTACGTTTACACCTGCCACCCTTAGGATAAAGTTGTGAATTTTCTCATTTTTCTACGAATTTGTGCTTGCTATAGTGTCATAACTTTGGAACTGCTGATTAACTTCAAATAACACGCTTTCTCCAGTCAGAGCCTGCAACCAGGACACCTAGCCTGCTTTGCAAATTGCACCTGGTATGCATGCACACACAAGTTCTTCATGAAATAATATGACCCCAACAATTTATTATTTCCCTGATTTTTCTGTCCTTGGGGCAAGAACCTGCGACTTACAGAAACAAAAATCAATGTTAGTATTCAAAGTACTGGTGGCAGATGTCTCCGTAAAAGCTAGCACTATACTGAAACATTTACAATAGACAATTTTTGTTCCTGAAAAACAATTAAGTTTACATCCCCAGCCAATATGTCAATGTCAAAGGCTTTGTAACTTTGTAGTTGTGTGTGTGTGTGTGTGTGTGTGTGTGTGTGTGTGTGTGTGTGTGTGTGTGTGTGTGCGTGTAAAATTACTAATATTTTGCACATCAGAGTTCATCAAAACAGGCCCTAATTTTTAACTTTCCAAAATATATTTAGAAGGAACTGAAGTGACGAACAAGGACTAGGAAGAACATCACCTGAAAAGGTCTAGTACATGCAGACTAACATACAGTATATTGTGTGCAGAATCACATTTTGAGGTGAAACAGCTTTCAGTAATCTTTGTCCAGTCATCTAGTACACAGTGCCAAGCCTTACCAAAAAGATGCGGAAGAGTAAAATTTCTTCGTAGAGTTGAAAACAAATTTGTGGTTTGCCATAAAAAAAAAAAAAAAAAAAATATGCTGCCGATCATTGTAAAAACACGTAATATACTGAAATAACACATCTTGTTTGGTCTTTGGCTTTATGCTTGAAATATATGCAATTATTGGTGTAATCTAATCAATAAAAAAATGAGTTAAAGGGTAACTGCCTGGTGCACATCCTTGTCCAACAAGAATCATCAAGGGACCAAAAGTGTGACAATCATGTGGGGAGGGATCGGCACTATAGTGTCTCCCACTTGAGTTCGTGAAACTTCTGCTTAACAACAACATTTGTGATTGGGGATCTGTGTGGGCATAAAGCAGCAGTCCCCTTGTCGCAGCTTTTCCAGACGTTTTGACTTAACTGCACAGCATAATTTATCTACCACGCCACAGCACCGTTCCCCCTGTGATTCAGATCTCATCTTTATTGAAATCAGTAAGCAATGAGAACTGGGTAAGCATTACATTCACAGAATATGGCTGACTGACTTTGTGAGATGGGGGGGCGAGGGGGAGGGGCTATGGATGAGACGACTGCAACATTGATGCTTTTGACTCTCAGTTTCCAGTGACTGCACTAGCTTTCATTGCCTGCATCAATGTGCTCAATACTGAAGGCAACAGCTATCTGGTTTGCTTTTTGTTCAGCATTCAAACATCTGGGATATCCACTGGCTGCAGACCTTAAGGTTGCGTAACTCCTGCCTGATAATGTGCAGCATGCTTCTCGAGATCCTTTGCTAGCAAATAAATGGTTATGTGCTGGTCTAATTGCAAAGAATTTGGTGCACCATTACAATGGCAGTTTTCAAAAGACATGCTGCCGCTTAAAGATTCTTCACTCTTCGGTGGATGCCTGCTGGTGTTTGTCCTTCGGCAGCCGAGGAAAGAACAACAGCACTGGTCCCATTCGGATGCATCTGGTAATAACGTTGCCACAGTTCTCTTTCCTGCATACACGTCAGAAAGGCATTTATGCCACACTGATCCCTCACATAAATGTCAATGTTTATACACATGCATCAAAGTCATGTTACACTGTTCATACCTTCAGACGGAAACTTGCCCCTTATACATTAAATTTATTAAAAATTACTAGCCTACGATTTTGTCAGACAAATAGCTTACTCCCAGATAGCAGCTCGGGAATATGTTTCTTTTTCACTTTCTGTCACACTTGGGAAGACCGCCCACACCTTTCTCTGCCAATTAGTTCCTCCCTTGAAAACCATGGAAATTCCCCACCTTCCTGCATTGCCAACTCATTCGAATGCCAATTGTCTCAATTCAACTTCGTTTTGGAGATCTAAGTATCTCTAATCTTTCCATCATGCAGGCTATGTCATGAACTGCTCCGTGATGGGCATTTTCAGACTCCATTTGTCACTTTTTTATGTAATAGACACTTGGAGTTATTGTGCGGTGTGCCATTGGGTAAACAACATTATCAGCTCTGCTTCGCACAGTCAGTAAGTTCAATAGTACGTGGTTCGAAGCCAGTGACAGTGGTATCTTCAAGGTCTCTGTGACATCTTTCAATAAAATAATGATGGATGCAGTGGGTGTTTGACTTGCCTGGACAATGATTATCCAGAGCTCCCAGGCATCGGAAACATCCGGTGGCAGGTTGCCGAGAGCCCGGCACCCCACAGCTCGCCAGCCAGACAATCTAATTCTTACACACAGTTTGGGCACTATGAGCAATGTGCCCTTTCTGAATTCCCTAGCCCAGTTCGACAAACCACAGAACTTTCTAGCAAGGACCACAGATGACTAACTGTCTTTGACAATTTGAAGTCTAACCTGCAGAAATTTACTTCCTTAAGTTAAACACCAGATAACTACTTGTTTGCAATACTGTGAACTCATTATAAAGCATTCAGGATTGCTCAGCATTTTAATAATATTCTGAAAGATAATATCATTTTTTTCTGATTTTCTATGTTAAGAAAACCTCAGAGCGAAGTAGGAAAGATTTGTGTCCAGTAAAAATTACGTAATGAGTTGAGAACCTATATTGTTAGCTGAATGGTAAATCTTTTACTACCAATGCACAGCAGTTTACATAAGTTTTTGTCCCACAGCTATTGTATTGAAAGGTTGTATTCCAACGTTTGTTTTTAAGATTATGCCACAGCACACATGGTTTGCCAGTATGGATACATTATGTGCAATTTTTCATTTTGGGGATGTTAGTATGCTCCATTATTCTACCATCTTCTATCTTCTCCATAGAGCTACTTTAAGAAATAGTCATGTTGGGTAGATTTTTCATCAATGACTCCAAATTGTTCATTTGTGTAGGGAGGAGGTAAGAAAAAGATTGAGCACACCATGCAAGCATAGACTGACGAATAGCTTTGACGAGTGACAGCAGCAATTTATAGGGCGCTTCAATCCAAAATTTAACAATCACTACCGATACCTATTCCTTCATTATTTGCTTCAGGTAAAACAGTGATACACTGTGTTGTCAAGCACCCAACTGAGCAGCAGTAATATAAAATACAAAGTAAGCTAGGTGAGAAAAAATTTACAATCTGTGAAAAAAAAAAAAAAAGAGAGACCCCCCAGTTTCGAACTATCAGCATAATCCCACATTGAAGCAATTGCCTACGAGATAATTGGTGATCGAATACGCAGCTGGTTGGAATCTGAAGCAACTGCAGTGGTTAATAATATAGTGGAAATTTATTGAATTATTGTTTAATAAAACAGTAGTTTAGCTCATTACACAAGTTTATTTTCTCGTTGTTTAAATAAACTAAGGTTAAACTGTGATTTTGACCATAAATGACTTACCTTTGTAACTTAAAGAAAGCTATTCTATACATGTACAAAGTGTGCACACTTATCTGCAAATAAACATAGGGGTTTGATGGAAAGGTGATTATTTGTGAGCTAGCAAAGTAAACGAATGTGATGACATAAAAAGCTAAATTTTTTGCTACAGAATGTATTTTACAAATACTAGATTTCAGTGAGTCATTGATGTGGGTCAAAGTAGACAGGTTTTATCACTAGGTTCAATATTTCACTTTATGGAATTAACTTACAATGATAGAATTAAAGAATAATTTCTGAGAATTCCATAATATCCAAAAATCACAATGCACACTGTGACTAAGCCAGTTTCCATTTTCAATGCAGTAATTCAATGTATTTTCAAGTATGGCAAGACCTGAGCCAGCTGCTGAACAAAATCTGCTAACACCATTATACAAGATATATACCTATAACCACATGCAGAGGACAACTGTGAGAAGGTACTTTGTATATTAAGGTTCACACTGAGATCTGATGATGGCTAAGACCACACTTAGTTTTACTATTTCGTGTAAAAGAAGAAGAAGAAGAAGAAGAAGAAGAAGAAGAAGAAAAGACATTACTGGCTGCTGCCAATTTGAGCTAGAAGACCACACTATGTTTAGTACATCTGTATCTGCAGTAACAGAAGTTACACTGAATCAACAATTGCCCAAATGTGTGCAGTTGTGTTTGAAATTTCCTTACATACTTCAATATTTAACCCACTAAACACAGTGTTGCCTGTTAGTTAATAAATCTGGCAGCTACCAGAAAGAGTAAATACCTGGCAAGAACACTGGATTCAGCTGCTCCCATCAGCCACCTCGCCGAGTGCCTTCTTCCAGAAAGTTAATGGTAAGTTGGCCAACAGCAGGAGGGGATGGCAGGGAGCAGAGAAAGCAAGCCTGGACCCTCACGTGAGAGGGGGAGGGGGTCAGGTGTGTGTGTGTGTGTGTGTGTGTGTGTGTGTGTGTGTGTGTGTGTGCGCGCGCGTGTGTGTGCGCGTGTGGAGAGGTGGGAAGTTGGGGGTAGTAGAAGCCGTGCAGAGGCTGCACTTTTGTGAAAGTAGAGGTCATACACAGACATAAAAACCATTTAAATGTTATTTACAACATGGAAACTGAACAAATTCTGTGTTGACTGCTATAGGCAAGTTAACTCATCATGCTCCGCAGGTGCTGAGAATACATTTCTTAATTGCAACCCCCCAGGTTTTCCGTAACCCTTAAGACTGCTAGACATGCTCAGTTCATTCCGCACTGAGTATGGCTTTGTTTTCATTGTACTGCTCGTATAATGTTGCTACCTGTGCCGAGAGATGGCAATCTGGCCATTACGAAATACTTTTAAGAGAACTATCCAGAAAAAAAAAAAAATAAATAAATAAAAATTGCACCTTTTAACAGTCTGACATCTGTGTTCAATAAAGGAATGAATTTCTATTCACTATTTGTCATAGTTACCATATTGTATCAAATTAAATAAATCATTGCACAATATTCTGAAACGTTTGCAGTGCTAAAAACTGCATTGCATAAACTATACAAATGGTTATATTTTAAAAAATTTTTATTCACCGAGATATGGAAGTAATTTATTCACAGCAGTAAGAGGTCAGTGGAATGGGCCAGAAACATGTTAACAGCGCTTAACAAAAACCCAGGCATTTAAGCACATCCTCAGCACCTGGGGAGCATGAGGAAAACTCATCCACAGCAGTCAAAGGATCAAGCATCTTGTTCCACTGACTTCTCACTGCTGCGGACAAGTTAGTTCCATATTTCTAGTATTTATTATGGCATGGTATTGGTTGCAGAAAACCTTGCTTCAACAATTTGAACCGTTTATGAAATATTATGATTGTTACAGCCACACAATTCCTGGCATGCAGGTACAGAAATGGGCACATTGTACATTACCATCTGCCCGATATATATACACAGCAATGTATGTGCTAAATGCAATCATACACAAAGTTTATGTATTTGCACTTTTACCTCTGCAAACTCTAAAATTTCGTTTCCTGTTTTACTAAATTTCACAAAGCACAGTAACTATGATGAATAATGAAAAGAAATCCAGTCTTTTATTGAGCAGATATGTAGAAAGATGTAGAAAAACAAAACTTTTTCACCAAGTAGTTTTCTTAAAATTGGATGGTTAAGTATTTGATAGCAGCTGGAACACTGTCCCAGCACAGGTAGCAGCATTTAGCTATCAGTACAGTGACAACAAAGCCACACTCCACAGAGAATGCGGAGAGCATGTCTGTAACAGTGTAAGGGTTAATAAAGAGACTATACTCTGATTAAAATTACTTTGTGATTGACATTTCACTGATTCCAGCACCAAAATATGTCAATCAAAAATAATTTTAACATGAGTATAACCACAGCAATGAGGAAAGGAAACAGTAGAAATCTGAAGTGCAACACAGCAAATAACAATGGTGACCTCACAAAGTACTTTAAGTTGAGGAACACTGGCTGCAATTAAAAACTAAGGACTCCCAGATGAAGCCTTCCAAATTCTGCAGATTCGGACCTAGGTCACCAATCAGCCAACTTACAGTTGCTACACTGCATGCTTTAGCCTCTCATAACAACAGTTTAAGGAGTAATTCAAAGATCTGATTCTTAGTTGTTTTATAAGATAGTAATGTGAATTTATGACCCTCTCACAAATGATGCTGGAGTGACAGATGAAAATAAAAGTACTATGACACAGTTCTCATCAATAGTAACTGACCCCCCCCCCCCCCAAAAAAAAAAAATTGCAAAAATATCTCTTAATTTTTGTTGCTCTATATATATTATTATTATTCCTCCTATGAAGACTGGAAACTGACTCAATCATGTTACTGTGTGACAAGTTATTCAACACTTACTTTGAATACCCCTTCCACTTCAATAAGTACTCCACTTTGCCATTGCGTATTCGCTTATCCAACACTTTCTCAACTGAGTATTCTTCCTCTGGCTCCTCCCCATCCGCATTATTTCCTGCAGCATCCTTATCTTTGGTCTTTCGACTGGGGCCTTCCACTAAAAAATTTAAGAAGTATGCTATTAAACAAAAGTTCGTCACCTCAAATCGTTCAAAAAATCAATTCATTAAAGAAATCTTTACAAAATGCAAGCACTATCAAATAACAAAAATGCATACTTACAAGTGCAGAAAATGAGAAGAGCAATGCTAGCTCTTCATGGTAAATTGATAAATAAAAGTGAAATGGATGAATGTAAGATTAGACAAGGAAATCATTCAGGGAAACTGGCAAAACACATCATCTGTAGGGAATATTATTAACCCTCATCTTCTGCAATGTGCTTCATTTGACCTGAAGCTCACATTATTCTGCATTTTACTCTTGATAGTTTCTTTCCAGTTATTTACCATTACATACTATGACATCTCAAATGTAAGGTTAAATTGCTATCTTCATTTTTCTCGACCACTTTCATAAATAAAAAAATTGGTCAGGTGCAAGTAGGACTCGTGCACCGAGGGCTCTCTACAAAATTAATCGAGTATATGGATTGTTTACCCACTTCCACAATCTAGAATCTCTACCATTTATGCCTGTTATTGACACTGATACTAGCAAGATATCAGTCCCAGGGATTCTTTTTCGAGGATGTCCTAATTTCAGCTACACAAATGTGATGAAAATAACAGCCAGGAGGCAGTCAACCACTATCGTAGTATCAGTAGTTTTGTATTCAGGCTGACAGTCTCGCAATGGTTCAAACATCAGGCAAGAAATGACTTTACTTCTCGCATGACGGATTTCGGAATTTATCCATCATCCGATATCAGGAGTGATTTCCACATGTAGATATGACATTTCAAGTTTAATGTGAAACAAACATTTCATTTCAGAAGTTTCATTCTCAGACTAGTCTATAAATATTTGTTCCACATACAGCTTTTATTGCCATATATCCATCAGTAATCACTCCTGGATATCTGACGATGGATAAATTCCAAAACGTTTCATATGAGCAGGTCATTTTTTGCCTGATGTTTAACTTTTACTATTGCGACCCACTCTGCCAGAATGCTGAACTACTAATTCTTTAATTTCAAGTTTGACATTGGATAACAAATGATAAAGGAAATTTCTATTTCATGTGATATAGCTACAAATTAACAATTTCCGGAGTTTTTCGTTCATTTGTACTGTGAAACCTTACTAATTGCAAAATTTCACCATTGTTATCAATGGGAAACGTATTATAGGTTTGCAAGCATAATCAAAATATGAAAAATGGGAATACTTCCGACTGCATTGACTTAGAAACTAATGCTTATTATAATGCAAAAGGCCTATCAACCTTAGTGTATGAGAAATTTCAACTTGATACATCAACTTGTTACTGAGAAAAAGTTGTTTCACAGTCAGACATACAGCCCAACAAACATATTTAGACAGACAACAAAACGGTCCTACAGTGATTCAGTTTCTAGTTGTTGAGGCACAGAGCCCAAAAGTATGTCTAACACGACACACATGAGCTAAATATTATTGAGGAAGTCCACTGTTTTGCTAACAAGCTTACTATATAATTTTCTAAATATTCCTGCCTTTGCCACCTTCTGCAACAGCATGGCGTGTGTACATTCGTGCCAGCTTTTTAGTTAATTCAGTATAAGTGTTAACACAGGGAGTATATGTGGACGAGGAAGAAAAATTCCCGGATTTTCCGGTTAAAAATACACTTTCTCCAAGATGAAATTACACTTTTTCTGGGTTAAGTAACAGTATACCTCTCCTCTGAACTGTAAAACTTATTAAGCCTTTCAATGGTAGTGGTTTTATACAATGGCGTAGAATTTCCCGGCACTTTAGAAAACGAAACTCGGGAAAAAACACGTTTTGGAAAGATGTCTGATGTGCAGCAACATGTACACTGCATATTTTCGTATTACAAAAGTATAAATACAAATTCCACCAAACACTGCATGTTACTTTCTGAAGGACTGAAATCGAGATTGTCATGTGCTTTTGTAAGCCAGTCGTAGCTCACTGATTTTTGAATGAGAGTCAAACGCACTGATTTAAAAAATTCATCGGACATTTGTGCACAAAATTCATCTTGTGTAAAAGGAAATTTACTTTACTTGAAAATAATGCTTTTCAAACAACCATTCCGAAAATTTTCCTGCAACCTGTTAGAAATAGATTAGTTTCAGCAGTCGCGCCAGATGACAGGCGTCGCCTCACTTGTGCAGCTACGATGACACAGGAAGCCCGTACGTTCATACATGAAAATATTAAAAGATCTTACATTATGTCAAAAGAAACAAGACATTAGCGGATACTTTGTTTTTGTATTTTACCAATAGAACAAAACCTGCCATGCCATTCGCTTTACCATGCTATGCTATAGCACCCGTGGATCTCGAGATTAGGTTGTTGTTGTTGTTGTTGTTGTCGTCGTCGTCGTTGTCGTCTTCAGTCCTGAGACTGGTTTGATGGAGCTCTCCATGCTACTCTATCCTGTACAAGCTTCATCTCCCAGTACCTAATGCCACCTACATCCTTCTGAATCTGCTTAGTGCATTCATCTCTGTGTCTCCCTCTATGATTTTTACCCTCCACACTGCCCTCCAACGCTAAATTTGTGATCCCTTGATGCCTCAGAACATGCCCTACCAATTGGTCCCTTCTTCTTGTCAAGTTGTGTCAAACTCCTCTTCTCCCCTATTCTATTCAATACTTCCTCATTAGTTACGTGATCTACCCATCTAATCTTCAGCATTCTTCTGTTGCACCACATTTTGAAAGCTTCTATTCTCTTCTTGTCCAAACTATTTATCGTCCATGTTTCACTTCCATACATGGCTACACTCCATACGACGTAGTTATTAAAAAGAAATCTACTTATTAATTATTAAATAGGTCTAACAGAAAATTCCACAATGAAAATATTCATCACTAATGATCAGAATACCACTTATAACTAAACCAAATGCCTCACACATATAAAGTAAACACCCACACTATTTCTGTAAATAGTAATTTTACTTTTTATATCTTTACTCAGGGTTACAGATCTTTTTCATATTACCTGAAATTTCAAGGTTAATCGTCCATCGTCTGAAAACATAAAATTTAATGATCCAGAAATCAATGATAAATAATAAAAAAGGGAGTCTTGTTTATTTGTCAGCATATTCTTAATTAGACAGCAGATGATTGTGTGTCAGGGTCTCCTTTACTTCTACTAATACAGTTTCATGTTCATGTCATTACATCTACAGCGTCACACTTCGAAATCAAATGTTCTTACTAAAAAAAAGGCTGATGGTCAAACATTAAGAATTTAATAAAATTGCAGAAAAAGATAACAGCCATAAAATCAGATCATAATCACCAGACACATGAGCTTGAAATTCAGTGGAAGAGCAGAATATAACGTGATCTTTGTGATGAAATGTCACAGTGCAATTACAGGATTTTTCCCATTACTGCTACTTCAGATCGATAACTGTTTCAGCAATGGATCTCATTGAGGTCTCCAGATTGAAATTCTGAATATCTCTGAACTTATTTTTGTTGTATATAGGTGGAAGTCCACATTTTATGAAGTGTGTATTGTATATTTCCATTGTCTTTAGTATGGATAGGAACTTTGATTGCTCTTACACATGCAAGCTGAGCGTGTGACCCTTTGCCTACAGCTTAAGGTAGTGTTGGGTTTGGTCACACAGCTTCAGGCTGTTGCCATTAGGCATAAATGTGGAGGACCAGATATGGTAATCTGAGGGAGTGCAGCATCTCACAAATGTGTCTTAACTGGTCAACTACTGCAGCTGCACCAGGTAGTGCCCACACTGAGGTTGCCCCCACCAGTGGTTAAGTGGAAGGTTAGTCCAACGTGTGGCAGGCAGCGAAGAATTTTCCGAGGGGACGATCGGAGGGCCTCTCTGGCTCGTTGGATGAGCAGGTTCTGAGCACTGTGTGGCCGCCAAAACCCCCAAGCCAAGTGAAGTCACTTGCCCTGTTCCAGAGGACACCTCTCTGCCTGCAAGGTATGGGAATTCATTGAGGGAGGGATTACTGGTAGTTCGGAGCTCCAATAGTAGGCGTGTAATAGGGCATTGAGATATGGCTGCAAAAGGAGACTACGGAAGCCTGTGTGCACATGAGCAAGAGTCATCCCAGATGTGGAATGGGTGCTCCCAGATGCCAAGAAAAGCACTGGGTACAGCCAACTGCAGGTAGTGGCTCATGTAACTACTAGCAATGTGTGTCACTTTTGATCAGAAGAAATTTTGTATGGTTTTGGGTAGGTAGTTGAAATGGTGAAGACTGCCAGAAAGGCTTGTGGCAGGCACAGCTCATTGTCAGTCCAAAATGGTGCAGGGCAAACAGAAGATGACTGCACAACTAGCAATGATCAGTACTGCTGTAAATTGTCGTAGCTGTGTTGGGAAAGAACCAGAGAGCCAATTACTAACAAAGCATTTAAGCTCAAATCTTAAGTACACACAGCTGGCCAAAGCCAAAAAAATTCAGGCGATTTTTTTTTTTTTTTTACAAAGGGCTTAACCATATTCCTGAAGGACAGATAAAATATAATTCTTGGTGAGTGTTTACTGTTGTCAAAATAGTTTACCTTGTAGAGAAATTGATGCAGATAGTTCCTGCGAGTTAGTATGCTGAGGTTATAGTTGATAACTGAAATAAATGAGTGGTTCCTTTTACTGGCTTCTGATGAATCAGTTGCTGCACACTTCAAAGAAAATTGAAGTTACTTCAAATAGGTGCCCCACTCTTAGAGTTACAGTTGATTACGACTTCGATCTATCCTTAATATGTTAGGGGAAATACATATTTAGGTGAAAAGTTTAAAGTCGATGGTACACGAAAGACGTCGTCCAAAATCATACTTTGTGCTTTCTGAGAAAATTATTTTGAACAATTAGTTCAGGAGCCCACAAAAATATAAATGGTTGTGAAAAAAACACTTGACCTCGTAACAGATTATCCTGAGAAAACAAGATGCATCATAACACATTAGTGCCCCAATACTGTAACATCGAAACCCACCAAAAACAAATGCA
Organism: Schistocerca cancellata; assembly: GCF_023864275.1. Lineage (NCBI taxonomy): Eukaryota > Metazoa > Arthropoda > Insecta > Orthoptera > Acrididae > Schistocerca > Schistocerca cancellata. The sequence continues at coordinate 127,049,483 of NC_064637.1, read as the reverse complement.
AAATACATCTATCTAAAAAAGCAGATAAAAATTTGCTTGACGTTCCTAAAACAGTCTACTCCTTTCAATCTGACTACGAAAGCACAGACCTGACGCGGTTTGAATTCAAGGAAATGGTATCAATGGCTATAGAGAAATATATTCCAAACAAATTAATAAGAGATAATACTGACCCCCACGGTACTCAAACAGGTCAGAATACTGTTGCAGAAGTAACGAAAAAAGCATACCAAATTTAAAAGAAACTGTAAACCCCAAGATTCTTGAAGTTTTATGAAATCTCAAATTTTAGTGTGAACTTCAATGTGAGGCATTTGTAATTGTTTCCACAATGAAACTCTGTCTTGAAATCTGACAAAACCCAAGAGAATCTGATCGTATGTAAAGTACACCAGTGGTAAGATTCAAGGAAATTCATTCATTGTGTGATACTATTGGGTATGTTATTGACGAGAGTGACACTAAAGTAGGGTTATCAAACAGTTTTCCATAATTCCTTCACCAAGAGAGTAAATATTCCTGGATTCAAATCAAGAACTGCCAACATGAGTAACTTGGGAGAAGGTATCATCGGTGCTGCAAAGCAACTTAAATCATTATGGAAGGCCTCCAGTCCAAACTGTATACGAGTCCGGTTCCTTTCAGAGTACGCTGCTACAACAGGCCGTACGTAGCAATCATATACAACTGCTTGTTCATTGAAATGTCTGTATCTAAAGACGATAAAGCTCCACAAGTCACATGAACACCTAAGAAAGAAAATAGTAGTGTTCCAATGAACTACACACATATTGCTAACATCGATTTGCAGAGGGATTTTGGAACATATTGTGTTCAAACATCATGAATTACCTCAAAGAACAGGATTTATTGACAAATGGCGAACACGCATTTAATTCGGAAAATATCTTTCTAGTGAAACAGAACTAGCTATATTCTCACAAAGTAATGAGTGCTATCAACAGGAAATGTCAATTTGATTCCAAATTCTTGTATTTCCATACGGCTTTTCACACCAGTCCTCATATGCAACTCAAAATCAAATTGCATGGGTAAGGAGTAACATCTCAGATGTGAGGCAGGATTTGTGATTTCCTTTCAGAATGGTTACAGTAACTGGCAGGAAGTCAGAGTAAAACAATACCCAGCATTCCCCAAGGAAGTGTGATAGGTCCTTTGCTGTTCTTAGACTACATAAATGAATTAGGTGGCCATCTGAGCAGCTCTCAGATTATTTGCAGATGATGCTATCATTTCCTGTCTTGTAAAGTTATCAGATAGCATGAAGACATCAACATAGTACTAAAAGCAATCCACTAAATTTCAGTTACATGGGAAAATACACAAATCTAAAGGCTGTAAATTTAATCAAACACTCAGGAATTACAATTACAGATAATCTGAAATGACAACAGATAAGACTGCAATTCATTGGCAGAACACTTAGAAAATACAAAACGTCTAGTAAACCGACTGCTTACACTACAGCTGTCAGCTGTGTCCTGGGGTATTGCTATGGTGTGGTATCATCAGGTAGGACTGACCAAGGACATTCGAAAAGTTCACATCAAAGCAGCGCATAGGGAGTAGAAGGGGGGGAATGCCACGGTTATAAGAATGGGGGTGCAATAATAAAAGGCTTTTTCATTGTGACAAGATTTTCTCATGAAATTTTAATCATTAACTTTCTCTTCAGAGAGAGAATATTTTGTCGGTGCCCACATACATAGGGAGAAATAAATAATAGAAATCAGAGCTCATACAGGAAGATTTAAGTGTGTGGTTTTTCCCCCAGCACTTTAAAGTGGAAAGGTAAAAAAAACAGTTTGAAGGTGGTTCGATCATCATCTGCCAGGCATCTGACTAGGAGTTGCAGAATAATCATCAGATGTTGGTGTACTAATTTTTATGGCCTTAATGAAAAACTTTCGGGTCGACAGAAGCGTCCGATCCCACGCGTCGGCTTTGACCCGTGACTGTCTCCAGTTCTGTTTCATCTTATTTTATTTACTTTTCTGATCTGTTCGTTCTATCTCGTGAGATTTTTTTTTTTAATTTAAAAACACTTATTACTTATTTTAATTATCTGTTTCCTCCAATTTCTGTTTTAGTTTATTATATTTATCTTTCTGATCTGTTCGTTCTATCCTGTGAGATTTTTTTTTTTTAAAAGACAAAAAACACTAATCAGCTACTGAAGCATCTTTATCTTCTATGGGTTGCAGGGGTTACGACCCCTGGGGAGGTGGGTGGGTATTCATGCATGGCTGTCTTTACTTACACGTTGTAGCTACGCAAGGCGTCTAAATTTGTTTATATTTAGTTTGCCCCCACCCAAAACACCCCATTTCCCGCGCTTGTCCCGTTAGTGTCATTAGGCTTCTTGTGGAAAATGTGTGTGTGTGTGTGTTTTTTTGTTTCCGCCATATTTGTGACGTCATGGGTCAAAGCAGACGGGCGGGATCGGACGCTTCCGTTTTTCCAAACTTTCTGTTGACATTCGACAAAAGTTTTCTGGTTATGGCACTGTGTCATAATGTAAAAGACTACTGCTGCTAGAGAAAAAAACAACGTTTCAGTCACGGTTGCAGAGGCCTCCTCCTGGTGCATTCTAGCTATGCAGTGTCCTTTATATTTTGTTGTTACTGATCACTGAGCATGCCATTATGTCATAATTTTAAAAAGGTAGTTAGTTTCATTGGTCACTTAAGGAAGGAGGAGAGGGAACTTTATTTTTATAGGTTATTGCGGTGGAGGGAGAATGTAACCTCTGTTGTCTATTGGCTCTTTTGTTATGTGCCATGATTGGTGGTCACCGTCGAATGAGAAGTTGGCAGCTGTTTACCAACTGCTGGACGCCGGCAGTTACTCGCCGGTAGTGCTCGTGCCTCGTGTTGACAGTACGGTCTGTTGGGCTCTGATTGCGGGCAGCCAAGATGGGGCAAGCCTGAGCCCATCCTCCCTGTTCATGTTATTAGTGTGTTCAAGTGTTTCAATGGCCCATCAGAGTTTGTGTTTCGTCATAACTGGCTGCTTGGCCAACACACAGGCTTCGCTGAATTTTATTTCTTTTCCACAGTCTTGCTGATGTTCTGCCACTGCTGAATTATTGTGTTGCCCTAGACGAATATTGCGCTTGTGTTCCCAAATGCATGTTGCTGTTGGCCTACCAGTCTGACCAATGTATGCCTCTCCACAATCACATTCCACCTTGTAAACGCCTGCAGTGTGTAATGCATCGACCTTGTCCTTAGGGGAGCCTAGCACGTCCTGGATCCTACGACCACTATAGAAAACAGGCTGCACCCCAACACTGCGAAGGTGTTTGCCTATTCGGTCAGTAACGTTTTTCACATAAGGTAAGCACACTGTTGGCTGCAGTTTGTCTATTTCTTTATTATCATTCTTACTTGTGTTCGTCAACAAGGCTGTGTTTATCGACTTATGGCTGTAGCCATTTGCTAGAAACGTTGTGCGTATCCTTTTAAGCTCAGGTGTGATGTTTTGAGCATCACTACGGTGTTGTGCACGGATTGCCAAAGAACGGATGACAGTTCTTCTGCACTGGGTGGTGGTAGGATTGGGCGTGCAGATACCTGCCTGTATGTATAGGATTGCTATATACTCCGTGCTCCAGTGTACCCTCCGTTCTCCTGTATACTTCAACGTCTAGAAATTGAATTGCACCATCCTTTTCTACTTCGAGCATGAACCATACCTTCCCCATGCATATTGTTCAAATGTTTGTGAAACTTGTGTAGCTCTGTTTCAACATGAGGCCATATAGTGAGCATGTCGTCCAATTATCTGAACCAGCAACGTGGGCGTGAAGGAGCTGAACTGAGGGCCACTGCTTGAAAGGCTTCCATGAATATTTCAGCTGTCAGCGGAGATAGGAGAGAGCCCATTGCTATGCTGTCTGTCTGCACATAGTATTTTCCTTGCCTTTACACCCACGTTGCTGGTTCATTGGACAACATGCTCACTATATGGCCTCATGGTGAAACAGAGCTACACAAGTTTCACAAACATTTGAACAATAATGCATGGGGAAGGTATGGTTCATGCTCGGAGTAGAAAAGGATGGTGCAATTCAATTTCTAGACATTGAAGTATACAGGAGAACGGAGGGCACACTGGGGCACAGAGTATATAGCAATCCTACAACCACCCAGCGCAGAAGAACTGTCATCCGTTCTTTGGCAATCCGTGCACAACACCGTAGTGATGCTCAAAACATCACACCTGAGCTTAAAAGGATACGCATAACGTTTCTAGCAAATGGCTACAGCCATAAGTCGATAAACACAGCCTTGTTGACGAACAAAAGTAAGAAAGATAAGCAAGAAATAGACAAACTGCAGCCAACAGTGTGCTTACCTTAAGTGAAAAGTATTACTGACCAAATAGGCAAACACCTTCGCAGCGTTAGGTTGCAGCCTGTCTTCTATAGTGGTCATATGATCCAGGACGTGCTAGGCTCCCCTAAGGACAAGATGGATGCATTACACACTGCAGGAGTTTACAACGTGGAATGTGATAGTGGAGAGGCATACATTGGTCAGACTAGTAGGCCAACAGCAACACGCATTCAGGAACACGAGCGCTATATTCGTCTAGAGCAACACAACAAATCGGCAGTGGCAGAATATCAGCAAGACTGTGGAAAAGAAATAAAATTCAGCGAAGCCTGTGTGTTGGCCAAGCAGCCAGTTATGACGAAACGCAAAATCAGAGGGGCCATTGAAACACTTGAGCACACTATTAACATGAACAGGGAGGATGGGCTCAGGCTTGCTCCATCTTGGCTGCCCGCAATCAGGGCCCAACAGACCGCACTGTCAACACGAGGCACGAGCTCTACTGGCAGGTTAACTGCCACCGCACAGCCGACGTCCAGCAGTTGGTAAACAGCTGCCAACTTCTCATTCGACAGTGACCACCAATCATGGCACATAACAAAAGAGCCAATAGACAACAGAGGTTACATTCTCCCTCCACCGCAACAACCTATAAAAATAAAGTTCCCTCTCCTCCTCCATTAAGTGACCAATGAAACTAACTACCTTTTTAAAATTATGACATAATGGCATGCGCAGTGAACAGTAACAACAAAATATAAAGGACACTGCATAGCTAGAACGCACCAGAAGAAGGCCTCTGTAACCGTGACTGAAACGTTGGTTTTTTTTCTCCATCAGCAGTGGTCTTTTACATTATGACACAGTACCATACCCAGAAAACTTTTATGTCGACTGACTCTGGCCACGGAAGCTTATGCAATTATATTTACGTTGACATGTCAGTGACTATTTCAAGGTATTATTTACAGTTTGATCAACTCATACGTTGTACTGCTCCTGGAATTTTCTTCACAGCCATTATTGATTAGTATTGTGTCACTGTGGATTAATCCCAAGTACATAAGAGATACTGACAGGAACATACTCCAAACATTTAAGCATCATGGAATATAACAACAGATACCAATGATGAATCATGTTTCCAGGCACGCACTCTTCATATTATGATTTCAGCATGCCACTGCAAGGACGTCATCAAACTACTACTTTGCATTGAAACCAATGAAAAAGTGAAGCACCAATATTTAATTCCTATTTATTTATTTTTATTTTTTTAATGGAGTGCTATATCAATGGTTAAAAATATCTGCCAGTCTTAACATATTAATGTTTACGTTCGCGTCATATCGAAAGTACCGTTCGTCATAAAAAAATAAAACTGAATGTTAAAACGAGAAAATCTATATTAGATTATTTATGAGGCTCCAGCAGGTATTCCAACGCGTATTATTTAAACATACCATAAACAAACTATGAAAACTGGAGAGCGGAGACTATGGTCCCCTACATAACTTTACAGTTATACATTTATGAACATAAAGCAGAATTAGCAAACTACACACTGCAAATGAATTAGTCTTTAATTAAACATATTTTAACTCTCAAATACTGCCGACGTTGCAGGGACGGACAACACTATGTTGATTCTTAACATGAGTACTTAAAATGACGAATAATTTGAATCTACTACATGGAAGCAAGTCTTTTGTTCAATTAAAACACTATTAATTTATGTATCACTTACTTTTCGACATTTTGTTGAGCTGGTGCAGAAGATCTGAAACAATAGTCAATTTTTAACATACGAGTTATTAGCAATACCAATAAATTTGCATTAGAAAGAATGTCTGCTCTGCATCGCATATGAATTAATTTCGATATTTTACGATTTGAAAGCGTGACATAATGATAATAGCGTTAATAATTAAATGGCAATGAAAATAACAATTACGTAAAACGAAGCTTTCAATTTATTTTTAAATAGACTACATTATAATAAACGATGTTTCATATAGCTACAAACCTTCTTATCTTCGCCTGATTTGAGCCTTCAGAAATTTTTCGGCGCCAAAGAGAAGTTGGCGGGATGAACCTGCTGTAGCTTCTAAAATCTAAACAAAGGTATTCACTCTCAAAACACCAAAGTTGTTAACGCCACAACGAAATTTCTCAAAAACTAAATTGCAGTGAATATAACATATTTTTCAGTGAAAAAGAAGTATCATAATTTAATTTGGTAGTTAAGTTAAGTTAGTAGTTAAGTTATCGTATAGTGTGAAAAGACATGGAAATAATAAAGCGAATTCATCAACAGTAAGAGCTACATATATCAAAGTATCTTTCATTAATAAAGAAAAAAGAGTATTTTCTGTAAGTTATCATAAATTTATTTTTCATGTTTACAAAATTGTAAAATTTCGAAAACTATCAGAGATAATATTTGAGAGCTTCACGAATCATTCTTTTTTATGTCTAACGAAAGACATTCGCCATATCCATCTTTGCACTTTATCTTCAGATTATGCTTCTAACTGAAAATTAAATTTTCTAATCTACAAATGGTCTAAATAAAATAACAAAGAAGTAATGCTCTGCAATTCTATCAAAGGAGTAGTATAAACTTTTTGATTTGTAGCTTGTGTTTTGTCTTTGCCGGAAGCGTGTCAACCACAGGAAGTTGAGCTAGTCGTATATCTTTGTCTGACGCCATCCCGAAGCCTCTTTGGCGGAAAGCTGCCATTGTTCGTACACCAAGCCGAAGGGTAGTTGGCAATGTATTTTGGTTGCTGAGTGTGCATTCGTGTACGAGAAATAACATTCCATCGCGCATTTGGTATTTTGACTAAGTCTGTTGTTCTAGACGATGGTGAAGATGGAGCACGAGGTAAATGATAAGAAATTTCAACTATGTCATCTGCCCGCTGTGTAGCGGTAGACGGACATGTTTTCTGTGAACTCGGGAGTTGGGATACAATATAGAGTTTATTTTGGTTTGCTTTCTTTCTAGGCTGGTGGTAAAGGTTGGAGTAAAAGCATTTTACTCGTAACGAATTTAATTATTAATTATGTATATATGTGTTTCGGTAACTATTTTATAGGCCATTTCCAGTGAATACTGCTGAAAGCATTAGTTTTGCACAATGTCAGGCCTGTGGGTGATTTTTATTAAAAATTTTGCGATAGATTGGTAGTGGGTAAGGAAAAATTGTTCGGTGTCGAGTCCGTTGTGCAATAGGGACACCGTGATGCGGTCCACGTGTTTCGCGTTCTGGTGTTATGGCGCTAGCGATACAGTTATTTGGTGAAACTATGCATAATCTTGTAAATTCTTTTATTTTCGTAAAGTTTTGAATATAGGGCTCATTGAAGCCTGACTCTCATTTCCTGTAAACTGCTGATGCTGAAAGTTACTTCCTGATGTCACGGCGTCTTTAGCAGAGAGGTAGTAATTACTGGAAATGAAAGTGGCCAGTGTTTACATATACTGTTGCATGACTTGTATGTGAAACGTGAACTAGTTCTCAAAAGATGTCGTCTTTTAAATTTGATTTTTGGTAATTGTGAAATTTCTCATGGGGGTTTAATAGTAATTTTATCAGTTAGTGATTGCTAAGGTGTAAAATTTGAAGTAGAAGTTGAGCATTCTGAAGCTTTCAGAAGTTTGATTATTGAGATTTATTACAGTGTCGTGTTATTTCAGCAGGATGGAAGACCAGAACCTGAACCAATGAGGAAGTTGTTTATAGGTGGTCTGAACTATAAGACCACAGATGAATCATTGAAGAAACACTTTGAACAATGGGGAGACATTGTTGATGTTGTTGTTATGAAAGATCCAGTCACCAAAAGGTAAGCTGTTTTTATTGCATACACTTGTAACATTTAGCCCCCTGTAATTTCTGCTTTGCGAGGGAGGTATTACTTTACCTTTTTTGTAGGTCTCGGGGATTTGGATTCATCACCTATTCAAGGGCATCTATGGTTGACCAAGCTCAAGCAGCTAGACCTCACAAGATTGATGGGAGAACTGTGGAAACAAAGCGAGCTATCTCTCGCCAGGTTTGTAAATGCTGCTTAATAATATTTTAAGTTTTTGTTTTTCATTTATAAAATTATAGAAATTTTGTAAACTAGTCTGTAGTGTTGGTGTGACAGCAGTTGATTGAAAGGCAATATCACTTACATTTGTGATACTGCAATTATTTGAGAACATGTGCCGCACCTGGGTACTTGCAACTTCAATAGTGGGGTAGTAGGACTGGACCTGTAGTGGGTTTGGTGCCTGATCTCTTAATTAAGAGTCAGGGTTTGTTATTAACATTTATCCAAGGTTTGTACATGGAAATTGGATTTCGAACTAAAGCTGCCAATGTTTGGTGCTGAAACCTCAACCTGCTTTTGAACTTTTTTCACTTAGTGAATCAACTTGGGGCCATGGTTAAGTATAGTGTTGTGGTTAATATTGTTCTAAACTTAGTTGTCCAGTTACTGCATACTGTCAGTTCAGGGATTGGTGAAAGGCAAGGGCATAATGCCTCCATGATGTACAGAACAGCTTGCAAACAAGTGGGTTAACAGTGCTCCTTACTTATTTGCTCATTGATTAGGCCAATCATTTCCAATTTCTGAAGTGTGTGTCAATGTTAATTATGCATTTACTTTGTTTAAAGAAAACAAATTCAGAGAAATTTATTCCATTATAAGCATTTTGGTGCAGTTTTTCTTTTAGAACATTACTGCGGTCAGCAATTCTTGTTCCAATTTCATCACATTTCATACTGTGTGAAAAGGGTTGTCAGGCTCATGAAATGTATCCAATAAGTGCTCAGTGACTTTACCATGAGTTCAAAGCCAACAATCAGTATGCAAATATGTAGTGATTTTTAATTTGCTTATGCAGTAGTGTCCTTATGTGATACCAAGAAAGTTCAGCTGAAGCAGTATGTTGCCAGAGTATCATACAAAAGTAGAAATAGCAAAGTAGTAGGTATCACCAGATTTCAGATGCAACTTGGTCGCCATGCATTTTCTGATTTGGTCTTGGTAACTGTTCAGAAATAGGACATAATGTCCTTACAATTAAGATTACAATGGCCTTAGTACTTAAATGTGGACAGATGGGTTTATTGAACATTTCATGTTGTTGTTAACTGCTTTGTCCAGTTCGTGCAACATCTACATTGATTATGCTGACAGCAACTTCAAATGAAAAGTTTTTTATACACTGATGTGGTAAGACAAACAGAAGAATTTTACCATCACTGTTGTGGAAGTATTCATAGTTTTATATTTCATGATATTAGATCTGTGGTGATGCTTGTTAAGTTCATCACAGCCTTTCAGATGAAGCTACAGTGGGCTAGCATATCTTCTATGTATATATGGTTTGATTGTAAACTACTTTCTCCAACTAGAGGAAATGGGAGCTTGCCCCCCACCTCCCCAGTTACAAAGAAACAGGTGATTGCCTGTCGAAGTCGCGGGTTGCTAAAGATACATACTGAATGTGTAATTGTAAATCGATCTTGTGGCTCTGGTGGCAGGTGTTATGATCAATTGTTTGTGATCATCATTTTTATGTTTCATGTCATTCCCTTAGTTGCTATAAATTACAAATTTGTGCGAGTTGAGGTGTTAGGGAAACCCAGACGATTTGTCGTAGTGATTGAGATGTATAATGTTCTTGGTGTTTCTTCGGCGGATTCTCTCACACGGAAAAATCTAATGTGTAAACTCGTGTTGTGAAGTGTGTTAAACTTTGTAAGAAGAGTTTCAGTGCTGAAGTACAGTTACAATGTCATTGTGGACAGTGTGGGAAACGAAAGAGCATCAGGAAGAATACATGGTTAGACTCTTTCAAATTATCCATCTAGACCAGCCTAATTCTTCTATCTTGCTGGGTTCGAAACTACACCTTGCAAGCAAAAGCATCAGAAACTGACTTTTCTGCTAATACTGGGCGAGACTATTTCAGGTTTTGCTGAGAAGTGGTAGTGACGAACAGTGCCCTGATTGGTGGACAAAGTAAAGTTTAAGTGGACGAATCTTACATAGTGAGAAGGAACAACCAGAGAGGATGACTTTCAAAGAGTGAAATCAATCACATTTGGTGGAATAGTCCTGGAAGTGTTTCATTGTCAGAGTATTGTCCAGAGACAAGGTCGCTTTAGTGCGTCGGTTAAAGCACTTGATACTGCCTGGTAGTAGTCCTTGGACGAATTTGTCACACTCAAAGCAGGATAATTCAATCAAGAGTCCAACCACTATCTAGAGTTTGTGTTCAGATGACCCCAGTATGCACGTGCAAAAAAAGTGGCTATGGATATTTGAAATCTTCCATTAAAAGAGAAGGGTGTCCTGGACAAAGACAAACTATACTTGTTTCAGTACCTCTATTTCCACAACATGCATTTGCAAAGAAAAGTTAACGCATGTGACACTATACCAATATTCTTGCCTGATATTGGCAGAATTTACCCAGGCTATGGCGAAAAGTGTATGGTTCTTGGAGTGTAGACATCACGTAGACTGTCATATGACAGCACCGACGGTGAGTAGGATAAGTTGTCGTATTTTTCTAACGCTCTTTCTTTGATGTTGCTGTAGTGACCACTGTAAACACTCATAACGCCCTCGACCGAAGTCGGCTGATCGATTTACAATCGCATGTTCGATATATATCGTTTGCACCACGCAATTTCAATAGGCAACCATTCTTGGAAATTACCTAAATCTTTGCATTGTCGTAAGATTTTCCTATGGTGCAATATTTCATAATGAACTACTTCAGATGAGTGAAGCCACAACTGTTTCTTAGGTTCATTTGAGTAGTTACTATGTTTGGCTACTTGAAAAAGCTTTGTGCTGTGCCAAAGCTGCCAGATTACTCCATATGCAGAGTAGTCTCAGTTGGAGTGCAGAGGGGTAATCTCGTCATGACTAGAGGCACCTGTTTTTCGCAAAGCTTGAAATCACAAAATTTTACACATTTTGCTGAAAACGCGAAACTATTTAATTTTAAGACAAATAGCAAAATAATTGACGAAACTTTGCAAAATCTCGTCATTTGAACGTAACTGCAGAAGTTTGATTGTAGTTATGGTAATACAATCCAGATATCAATTGTTATATATATGGAAACATTCCACGTGGGAAAAATATTTATATATATTTATATATTTTTATTTTTTATTTATATATTTATTGATATATATATAGTTATAATAGAAGGAAACATTCCACGAAGGAAAAATATATTTAAAAACAAAGATGATGTGACTTACCAAATGAAAGTGCTGGCAGGTCGACAGACACACAAACAAACACACACATACACACAAAATCCAAGCTTTCGCAACCAACGGTTGCCTCGTCAGGAAAGAGGGAAGGAGAAGGAAAGACAAAAGGATATGGGTTTTCCCTCTTTCCTGACGAGGCAACCGTTGGTTGCGAAAGCTTGGATTTTGTGTGTATGTGTGTGTTTGTTTGTGTGTCTGTCGACCTGCCAGCACTTTCATTTGGTAAGTCACATCATCTTTGTTTTTGATATATATATATATTTTTATCTGAAGACATTCTATAATGTTCTGGCAGTGTATTCAGTATTGTGTTGGAAATCATTTCGGATCGGCGGTGCATTGAGTGTGGTGTTTTGTTTTCGTGCTACAGACGATTAATATGGTAGTTACAGTTTTCGGCTGAGAAAAGGAATTTGTCAGAAGGATTTCTAATTTTTGACAAAAGTAGAAAGATACTTATGTGCAAATACTGCAATGTGCGTATGGAGTTGCAGAGGAAGGACACGTGCCTGAAAAACATTAACAGCAAGAAGGTGCTAACAACTACTGGTATAAAAAGACAAGCTATGCTCACCGAAGACACTGCAGCAGCAAAACGAGCAAAAATGATAAAGAATTCATTTTATTGACTAATCGAGCTTTCATTGATGCTAACATTCGGATGGAAGAGTTGATCATCCGAAACTGAGAGAATGGATGAACACATACATACCACGTTTGTGTAATAATTATTTTACTGTCTGCTAATTGCAGCAAAGATTAGGTAATCTTGATAGCCAATAATTTTTGTTGTTCAGAATAGGCCTGTATTAAAAAATTTTCCGAGCACTCTTGAAGTCTTATAATTGGGTAAGAAATTTATCGGGGAGTGAAAGTTATTGCAAATGCTACAGAATGTGTGCAAGCAATTATGAGTGTAATACAGAAACTTGAAATACAGTGCAGAAATGTAGTTTCTATAACTTCAGATTCAGCCTGTTATATGGGCAAGTGTGTAAATGCAGTTAGGGTTTGTTTCAGAAGGGTTAGTATGCGTACACACACACACACACACACACACACACACACACACACACACACACACACACACACACACACACACACACACTGCTGGGCTCAAAATTAAATTTGGTTGGCAGTGTATGGGCTGTGGAACTTTGTGATTTGAACTATTGTGTTTTGCAGACAACACATCCTACTACCTGAAAGAGAAAGCATGTGTCCATTCAGTTCTTAGCTCAGAAATATGTAGGTGTACCCACAAAAGCTAAACATTTCCCTGTTCCTGTCATCACCAGGTGGAACTCGTGGTTTGAAAGTGTTGAGTATCTTGGAGAATCTGATATAGTAGAATTTGTTGAAACTGTTGAAGATGAGTGTAGCTGTCAATTATTTTAAAGCTTTGACTTCTGCTGAAACAAAAGATTCAATGCCAAGCTGTTTTTCTTGTTGAGCACTGCTCAAAATGTTGTAATTTGCTGTGGACATTAGAGGGCTCCAAGATACTGTTAATTCCTCTTCTGGAGTCTAAGCTTGGTGACCTTGCAAAGAGCTTTGTTACTAGAGGATGCATTTTTTCTGAGGCAACCTCTGAAAAACTTCTTAAACTGCCAGAGCATATGCAAGTACAGTTAACATCACTCTTCCAGTCTGTAAGTAGAGCAAGTCTTACAAAACTGAACTACTTGAAGGAGTGTGATACAGGAAAAATTCATTTCTTCTATAGGTAAATTTATCTGAGAAACATAATAAAAGGAAATTTAGACAGTGCTGAAATATCTCTGCAGGTACAGAAAATTCCCATTCTACAAGAACTTCCAGTGTCATAATTTCTTGTACCATACATATGGTTTAGGGATTTAGTATCTAGTTCTTGTTGAGAAGGTAAAGATGGTGATGTGATTGGTATTCTTCTTTCCCTGAAAGCAGAGTATGGGCTTTTTGTGGAAGCTGCAATGAAGGCTTTGTGGATCCCAGTCAGTAATGTGGATAGTGAGATCATTTTCTAGATATTGCAATGTAATGTCTGACAGGAGAACAGCTCTGACTCACCATAATATGGAAGTTATGCTATCCTTATTTTTGTCAGACTGATTTGTTTTGTGTGCATAGACTAGGACAGGATAAATGTTTTCCAAACTTTCATGATTTGGTATTTGTGTTTTAATAAGATTTATAATTCTTATGCTTTTCAATTTATGTAAAATGAGATTTTTCACTGCAAATGTGCCATAAATGTATTTCCTTTACCTTTTACTGCTGAAAAGTGAAATAAAATTTAGCAAAATTGTTGACAAAATGCAAAAAACTAGTGAAAATATACTGAAATAACTTTTTAAAAATGATTGAATTGGGCAAAAATTTTCACCACAAACAGGTGCCTCTAGTCATGACCCTTGTTATTGCGATTTCACTGTTTCTACTTCTTTACAGCTCTCATGTCAAATGAAAACAAAATGAATTTCTGTGACTGGGAGCTATGAAGTGAACTAAAGTAAATTCACCTAATTGTAGACACTAAAATGTTACAGGTTTCAGTTTTCTGATTTTATTTTGATGTTTTCGGCAGTTTAGCATTAATTGCCTTGCAGAACAGTTATTTTTCAGTTTGCAAAAGGAATTTTTTTCTGTTGAGGCAGTCATTTATTTGAAATGAAGTTTCATTCCACACCATTGGCTACTTTCTACTGCTTTCTGCATTGCAAGTGCACATTTTAATGTTCTGGCACATATGGCATTATGCCATAATAAAGAACGAAACATTTCCTTCCTTAAAACCACACTGAAGTCTAATACCAGAAAACCACACTGAAGTCTAATACCAGGTTGGAGCCTACTTCATTGTGAATCTGGACATACGAATGTGCACTTTAAGCCAAATTATGCATTGTAATAAGGTTTCAGAGATCCTGATGCTCTTGGGGTATCTTCTGAAGTTCTGTTTAATGTATGACATAATGTAAGACCTCTTCATGCTATATATGTGTGAATGCATGGGCTTCTTAAATCATAACTGCACACGCCAGTAACACCTGTTTTCTGGCGCATGCTGGCAACTCTGGAAGTGAATCTATTTACTGGTTGTGGGGAAAATATTGGGAATGGTGGTTTTTAAAGTGTTAATTTCAAAGTAAATTTCCTTCTACGCAAGATGAGTTGTGTGATGAGCAGTGTTTGTTAAATTACTTGACTCATAAAGTCAGTATTATTACATGTGAAAGCTTAGTTCCTGTTGCTGTGGTCTTCAGTCCTGAGACTGGTTTGATGCAGCTCTCTATGCTACTCTATCCTGTACAAGCTTCATCTCCCAGTACCTAATGCAACCTACATCCTTCTGAATCTGCTTAGTGTATTCATCTCTTGGTCTCCCTCTACAATTTTTACCCTCCACGCTGCTCTCCAATACTAAATTGCTGATCCCTTGATGCCTCAGAACATGTTCTACCAACCAGATCGCTTCTTCTGGTCAAGTTGTGCCACAAACTTTTCTCCCCAATCCTATTCAATACCTCATTAGTTATGTGATCTACCCATCTCATCTTCAGCATCCTTCTGTAGCACCACATTTAGAAAGCTTCTATTCTCTTTTTGTCCAAACTATTTGTCTGTTTCACTTCCATACATGGCTACACTCCAAATACTTTCAGAAATGACTTCCTGAGACTTAAATGTGTACTCGATGTTAACAAATTTCTCTTCTTCAGAAATGCTTTCCTTGCCATTGCCAGTCTACATTTTGTATGCTCTCCGCTTCGACCATCATCAGTTATCTTGCTCCCCAAATAGCAAAACTCTTTTGCTACTTTAAGTGTCTCATTTCCTAATCTAATTCCCTCAGCATCACCCGAGTTAGACCACATTCCATTATCATTATTTTCATTTTGTTGATGTTCATCTTATATCCTCCTTTCAAGACCCTGTCCATTCCGTTCAAATGCTCTTCAAAGTCCTTTGCTGTCTCTGACAGAATTACAATGTCATTGGCAAACCTGAACGTTATTTCTTCTCCATGGACTTAAATACCTACTGCAAATTTTTCTTTTGTTTCCTTTACTGCTTGCTCAATATACAGATTAAATAACGTCGTGGAGAGGCTACAACCCTGTCTCACTCCCTTCCCAACCGCTGCTTCCCTTTCATGCCCCTCGACTCTCGTAACTGCCATCTGGTTTCTGTACAAATTGTAAATAGCCTTTTGCTCTCTGTATTTTACCTCTGCCATCTTCAGAATTTGAAAGAGTATTCCAGTCAACATTGTGAAAAGCTTTCTCTAAGTCTACAAATGCTAGAAACGTAGGTTTGCCCTTCCTTAATCTAGCTTCTAAGATAAGTCGTAGAGTCAGTTTTGCCTGACGTGTTCCTACATTTCTACGGAATCCAAACTGATCTTCCCCAAGGTTGGCTTCTACTAGTTTTTCCATTGGTCTGTAAAGAATTTGTTAGTATTTTGCAGCTGTGACTTATTAAACTGATAGTTCGGTAATTTTCACATCTGTCAACACCTGCTTTCTTTGGGATTGGAATTATTATATTCTTCTTGAAGTCCTAGGGTATTTCGTCTGTTTCATACATCTGGCTCACCAGATGGTAGTTTTGTCAGGACTAGCTCTCCCAGGGCTGTCAGTAGTTCCAATGGAATGTTATCTACTCCAGGGGCCTTGTTTAGACTCAGGTCTTTCAGTGTTCTGTCAAACTCTTCACGCAGTATCATATCTCCCATTTTATCTTCATCTACATCCCCTTCTGTTTCCCTAATATCATCCTCAAGTAAATCGCCCTTGTATAGACCCTGTATATACTCCTTCCACCTTTCTGCTTTCCCTTCTTCGCTTAGAACACTGGGTTTTCATCTGAGGTCTTGATATTCATACAAGTGGCTCCCTTTTCTCCAAAGGTCTCTTTAATTTTCCTGTAGGCAGTATCTATCTTAACCCCTGGTTATATATGCCTCTACATCCTTACATTTATCCTCGAGCCATCCCTGCTTAGCCATTTTGCACTTCCTGTCGATCTCATTTTTGAGACGTTTGTATTCCTTTTTGCCTGCTTCATTTACTGCATTTTTATATTTTCTCCTTTCATCAATTAAATTCAATATTTCTTCTGTTACCCAAGGATTTCTACTAGCCCTCGTCTTTTTACCTACTTGATCCTCTGTTGCCTTCACTACTTCATCCCTCAAAGCTACCCATTCTTCTTCTACTGTATTTCTTTCCCTCATTCCTGTCAATTGTTCTCTTATACTCTCCCTGAAACTCTGTACAACCTCTGGTTCTTTCAGTTTATTCAGGTCCCATCTCCTTAAATTACCACCTTTGTGCAGTTTCTTCAGTTTTAATCTACAGGTCATAACCAATAGATTGTGGTCAGTCCACATCTGCCCCTGGAATGTCTTAAAATTTAAACCTGGTTCCTAAATCTTACCATTATATAATCTATGTGAAACCTTTCAGTATCTCTAGGCTTCTTCCATGTATACAGCCTTCTTTTATGATTCTTGAACAAAGTGTTAGCTATGATTAAGTTGTGCTCTGTGCAAAATTCTGCCATGCAGCTTCCTCTTTGATTTCTTAGCCCCAATCCATATTCACCTACTACGTTTCCTTCTCTCCCTATTCCTACTACTGAATTCCAGTTACCCATGACTATTAAATTTTTGTCACCCTTCACTATCTGAATAATTTCTTTTATTTCATCATACATTTCTTCAATTTCTTCGTCATCTGCAGAGCTAGTTGGCATATAAACTTGTACTACTGTAGTAGGTGTGGGTTTCGTGTCTCTTGGCCACAATGTTCCCTATGCTGTTTGTAGTAGCTTACCTGCACTCTTATTTATTCATTATTAAACCTACTCCTGCATTACCCCTATTTGATTTTGTTTATAACCCTGTAGTCACCTGACCAGAAGTCTTGTTCCTCCTGCCACTGAACTTCACTAATTCCCACTATATCTAACTTCGATCTATCCATATCCCTTTTTAAATTTTCTAACCTACCTGCCCGATTAAGGGATCTGACATTCCACACTCCATTCCGTAGAACGCCAGTTTTCTTTCTCCTGATAATGACATCCTCTTGAGTAGTCCCCATTCGGAGATCCGAATGGGGGACTATTTTACCTCTGGAATATTTTACGACGCCATCATTTAACCACACAGTAAACCTGCATGCCCTTGGGAAAAATTACGGCCGTAGTTTCCCCTTGCTTTCAGCTGTTCACAGTACCAGCACTGCAAGGCCGTTTTGGTTGTTACATGGCCAGATCAGTCAATCATCCCGACTGTTGCTCCTGCAACTACTGAAAAGGCTGCTGCCCCTCTTCAGGAACCACACGTTTGTGTGGCCTCTCAACAGATAACCCTCTGTTGTGGTTGCACCTATGGTACGGCTATCTATCGCTGACACACGAAAGCCTCCCCACAAATGGCAAGGTTCATGGTTCATGGTTCAGTGTATGTTAATTTAAACTTTAATTTTTTCTGTTTGTGTTAGTGCTGCTTAAATGTTACCCTGTGTGGCTTGTCATGTGACTGCTGGCCACGACACAAGAAGAAACATTTGTGTAGGTGCATGCCTCTTTCTTGACAATAAGCATGTGATTCCATTCACATCTGTTTGTACTGTCTCCTGTTACAGCTGTGCAGAGACTTAACTTAGCTGTAAGGTGCAAAGGTGCCCTTAGTTTTCTGTAGTACTGATTTCCAGAAGTTTCTTCACATTGAGTTATCAGTTGATGTACTCCTAATATATCCGTGTTTATTAATTAATTGCAGGATGTTGGAAGACCTGAAGCAAGTGCTACAGTTCAGAAATTGTTCGTGGGTGGTTTGAAAGATGACATTGAAGAAGATGATCTCAAAGAGTACTTCAAGACATTTGGCAAGATTGTCTCTGTGGCAATTGTTGTTGACAAAGAGACCCGCAAGAAGCGAGGCTTTGCTTTTGTAGAGTTTGATGACTATGACCCAGTTGACAAAATATGCAGTGAGTAAAATTTTCTGCTTCACCTTAACTCTCTTGTAATAAATTGTGGCATGACATTTACTGTTCTGTTTTCAGTGCAACGTACCCATGAAGTCAAAGGGAAGAAAGTAGATGTGAAGAAGGCTCTGAAGAAAGATGCAGTAAGAGGTGGTGGAGCTGGTGGCAGGGATGTGCGAGGTGGTGGCAGCTCGGGGCCGTGGGGCAGTCGAGGAGGAACCAGCGACTGGGGTGGACGTGGCGGAGGATGGGGAGGTGACTATGGTGCGATTGATATTTATAGAGGTAGTTTTGTTGGTTCAGTGATGTCTGGTGACCAGTTTTCTGTTAAACATGCTCTTAATTCACTTCACTTGGCTGGTCAGAATGTGTGTGTATTGCAACTGTTTGAAAAGTTTTGGGATGGGAAGGTGTGCTCTGTACATATCTGCATGGTACTCTGGAAGCCACGTAATGGTGTGTGGTGGAGTGGTACTTTCAGTACCACTATCAAATCCCTCCAACCCTGTTCCACTAGCAAATAGTGTGTAGGAAGAAAGATTGTTAGTAAGGCTCTATATTGGCTCTCTAATTTCTTGATTTTCTCATTGTACTCAATATGAGAGATGTGTGGGGTGGGGGGAGTAATGTTGTCTGACTTCTGAAAAGTGCTGTCCCCAAATTTCAATAGTAAATATCACGTGATGCACAATGAGTCTTCAGATATGTCTGCCAGTGGAGTTTAGCATCTCTGTAATGCTCTCTTGGCAGCTAAACAATCACATGCTGCTCTTCGTTGGATCTTATGTCTTACCTGATAGGGATCCCAGTTAGATGAACAATACTCAAGAATTGGGTGAGCAAGTGCCTTATAAGCCATTTCTTTTGTGGTTGATTTTCTTTCGATGAATCTGAGCCTGGTGTCTGCTGTTCCCACTATGCTTTGTATAGTCATTCCACTTAAGGTTGCTCTAGATAGTTATGCTTAGATATTTTACAGCAGTCTCCAGTTGTTTTGTCATCAGTAGTGTAGCTGCACAGTAGTGGATTTCTTTTCCTCTGTGTGTGCAATGTTACTTTTATTTACATTCAGGGCCAACTGCCAGAGCCTGCACCATACATAAATTCTCTGCATGTTCTGCAAATTCTTAAGATCTTCTGCTGTTGCTACTTCAGTATAGACAACTGCATCATCTGCAAATAGCCTTAAAGAGCATCCCATGTGTTTTAATAAATCATTTATATATATAAACAGAAATGGTCCTATCACACTTCCCTGTGATACTGTCAGTTTGTGTTAAGAGCAAGGTGTTGAGTTCTATCTCCAAGAAAGTCTTCATTCCAAACACAGGTCAGCTACAAGCTCGTATTTTTTTCATTAAACGGCAATGTGGGAAAGTGTTAAAATGCCTTACTTAAATCAAGGAACATGACATAAACCTGAGTGCCATTGTCCACCATGTTCTCTCATGGAGGAACAGAATGAGCTGTTTTTGGCAGGACATTTGTTTGTGAAACCATGTTGATTTCTATAGAGATGATCATTTTCCAAAAATGCCATAGTTCTTGAATGTAAAACATGTTCCATTATTCTAACTCTCTGACATCAACAATATAGGTCTATAATTGTGTGCATCTGTCTTATGGCATTTCTTAAAAACAGTAATGACCTGGGCTTTTTTCCATTTGTTAGGTACCTTTCATTGCTTAAGTAATCTACGATAAATTATTGCTAGAAGGGGAGAAATTGGTTTGCCTAATCTTTATAGAATCTTTGTGGTATCTCATTGGGTCCGGAAGCCTTTCTGCTACTGAGCAATTGTAGCTGATTTTCAATTCTGTGATCGGTTATCTCAATCTCCCATTTAAAAGTTTGTAAGACTATTGAAAGGATGGACAGTGTTATGATCTTCTGTGGAGAAACCACTTCGGAAGACCAAATTCAATGTTTCGGCCTTCTCTCTGTCATCTTCAGTTTTGGTGCTGGTGTGGTTGACAGAATGAATAGTTGATTGACACTTGATATTAGGCATTGCTAATTGATTTGGAGGGATAGTGCTATAAGAACAGGTGTGAAAGTTATTCAAAGAAATAAATATTGCCCTTTCTTATGTCTCTTTCTAAATTATGTGATGTAAAAAGCTCAAAAAATGCTTAAATAAGCATGAAAATTGTTGAAACATGGAAGATAAAATAAGTTGCTGAGTGTGATATATCTTGAAGTTGGACCTGTGCATATAGGTTTTGAGGAAGTTCTGGCCACATGTGAAATCAGGACATTTAGAATGCCAATCTCATTATCTGTATTCTTTGATAGAGGTTAAGTAGGTTGTTTCTGAGATTAGTTTGTGCACATCATCCTTCTGCAGTTTCTTGCAATGTTTCAAATATTGTTCTTTCTTTGATAATGTTGGTAACAAGTGAATGTGATAAAGTAAATCACTGCAAAACAATTGATATGTGCAGATCCAACTTACATATATCCCACACACAAGAAATATGTAATATTTTATTTAAGAAATGTACAATTAGGAATTTTTGATTAGTGCTAGCATTAGACTAGTGTCATTTACAAATTTAAAATTATTTATTGTAAACATAAATGAAGTAATGTTCTAAATGTTCAGTAGTGTCTTTGCTCACTAAAAACATTTTTGAGCAGAAAAGGGCTGTTGTAAATAAACTGAGGTAACTGGGAATATTTGAGTTCCCTGGGTGCTATGTTGGCACTGGATTAACTTGAATATTCATTCAGAGCCAGCCTTAGTTTCAAACTGTTTAATATTCATAGGCATATGGGGAAAATGGGTGACAGTCATAGCAATGTTTTAATACTGAATCATTAAATGTTTTGTTGCACTTGCAAATTGCCAAAGCCTCACACTACTGAAGTCGTTTACTACACCTCTCCTGGCCTCTAAATGTGCATTGTAAAACACAGCTTTGACCCCTGTACCCCAACAAGTTACCACTGGTTTGGGATGTAAAGGCACATTTAATAGTTTGTTTTTACAGGGCTTGTTGCAAGCAGGTGCTGTAAACATTTTCTTTGTGGATCCAGTCTGTTTATGTACATTCCCAAACATGGATTATACTTCAGCAAGCAATGTACTATGTTACAAAATACTTGGAGTGCTTTTCCTACTTAGATCATGTAGGAAGTAACATCTGAAGAAGATTAATCCAGAAGATTCTGGAAATATTTTTCTATATCCTCATTCCCAAATATGATTGTGATTTCTTTGAGTTGTTTGCAGGCTGGTAAATAGGAAGGAGACTATTGTTTTAATGCACTAACAATTAAATATGAAGTGTAACAGTCACAAGTGTTGGTAGTTCAGTCAACTGAAATACAAATTATACAAATTATGCCCTTGAATTCGTTCGATTAATCTTTTGTACTTTAAGAAAGTGATTTTTGTTTACCATGGGAGGTTAAATCCCTGCTACTTGCTGCTGTCACATCCCAGCTATTGTTACTTGCTGCTGTTAGAAGTTTTGGGCCTTCATGTTGCATTTCTGACATGTACATTTTTCTTGACATTCTGTGGTCTATTTGAAACTTCCTTGTAGACATGAGACAATGCAAAACATTTGTTATTTGTAAACATTCTGTGATGGTAAGCTATCCACAAAACTTATTTCTGGTGGTGTGGTGCAGGACACATTAGACAACTACACGTACACACTGAACTTTACTTAAATTAAAAAAAACTAAACTGAAACAATGGATACTTGTCTAACAACTTCTTTAATTCGTTATCAGTGCTTGCAGTATGATAGGATGGAATTAAGTGGGGGTGTCAGTGGCAGGTGCATAGACTGCCTGTACCTGCTCAACTACCAGTTAGTAGCCTCTGTTAGTGATAACATGCAGTTGTAGGTTCACTCTGAGACATCAAAACAAGGTTGAGCCAGGACCCACCAATCTAGATTTTTAAAATATTGTAATGAACAAAAATACACATTAGTTTTTAGTTCACATATTCAGTACTAATGACAAGAAATCAAATGTGCAAACACTATATGCAACATTCAAATGCATGTAATCTGGTCTCTAAATTGTAAGTAATTGTCAGTGAGATGGTATTATGAACAAGTGTTAAGCTCTTTGCTCATTACTGCACAATTGTTAAGGATGCTGTAACATAGCCAAGCCATTTACTGATATGCTGTTGATACTCAGCATTAGTAACACAGTACCTGTATGCTGTAAACTGGTTATAGTTCCAGTATATAATGCAACTTACAATGTTTATTATATATGAATAAGATGTTATTGCCTACTAACAGCTGATTGGTGTTGTGCACAGACTGTTAGTCATATTAAGATTGTATTAGTTGTGCTGGTGATGTAGAAAAGTTGAAAAAGGTTGTGTTTACAGGTGGCATTGATCCTTGGGAGAAAGGTGGCTGGGGCAGTGGAGCTAGTGCAGGTGGTGGCAGCTGGGCTGGAGACACAGGTTTTGGTGGCAGTTACCAACAGAGCTATGGTGGTGGCCCAGTCAGAGGTGGCAGCAACTATGGAGCTGGTGGAGGTTATGGTGGCGGCAGCCGTGCAACACCGTACTCCGGAGGAGGTGAGTTGTAGTTGGCATATCTGAGTGCCAGCAAAAAAAATGTTCTTAAAAGAAATGGCTAATTCATAGAATCATAATGGGTGTGCCATTAGTAATGATCGTGCAATATATTGACATTTATCACTGAAATAGATCGAACATCCAATGTAATCTTATGAGTTGTTAAGTACTTACTTTCCAGCAGGTGTAATTTCAATACAGCTAGTACATGCATAATTAATTTGGGTTTTGGAGCTAATAAGTTCCCTCTAGTGGGAAAGTTAGAGTAGGTCACTCAGATCTCAGGTTGAGAATCCACTTGTTGCAAAAATAGGCAGCCCTCTTCTGCTATTTCTTTAACTTCGTGTGACCTACCACTTTTGAGTTTTGCATCTTTCAGCTGCAGTGAAATTTGCTCTTGATGCCAGGCATAAGTCAGCAATTAGGTCATATCACTTTGTAGTTTCCTTGTTAATTTCAATTGTTCATGTACAGTTGGTGGAATCTTCCATTATGTGAATCCACACCTGACACAAAATACTGATTGTGAGGGAGATTATTTTGTTATAAAAATTGCTCTTAAGTGTACTGTAAAACATGAGTATCATTCTTTCCATGAACATATTCAGCAAGCATAACTTTTCAGAAATTGCCATCTGTTTGCATTGAAATTGTAGAACTAATTTCACATTTGTTGTACTTATTTCAAATGAGATTTGCACGGATAGATAAGGCTTTAAAATTCTTAATTCAATTTCAGAATTTTGTTTTAATAACTAGACATGCAACACTTTCACATGAAGTGCAAGTAGATGGTAAGTTTTGAAAATGGGAAACTGTTACTAGTCGTCAAACGACTGTATATTCGATTAAGAAAGGAATCGGGTCAAAGAACAGAAATTATGAACATAGATTTTGAGTGGTGTAAGGTCTTTGCATTATCCATTTAAATAAGCAATAGAACGAGACTATCCATTTAAATAAGCAATAGAACTAGACTTCAGATTTTGTTGGGTGTGCTTCATTTCTAAATGTCCATAATTGCATTTAGGTGGAGGCTATGGAGGTGGTGGCTATGGTGGTCGACGTTATTAATAAACCTGAGCCAGAGGTAAGTATTGTCTACACTGCACTAGTGATTCATGTGTCAAATTTGCAGTTTTTATTATAAAGACATAAGTGAAATGCACCAAATTTAAAGGTGGTTGCTTGTCCTCAGTGCAGTATTTAAAAACTATAGTACAATTATCAAATATGAGAAATGTAACTATACATCAGTTAGATTAACTAGCTTTTCTAACCTGGGATTGCTTTGGAAATAGGCGGAGGAAACACTTTGAGAATTATGTTGGAAAGTAGCCTTCAGTTTTGAGGGCAGGGTGACTTTCCTTGTGTAAGAGTTGGTAATATTGGGATTAGATGAAGGAACCCCAGGTTTTGAAGGCTGGTAAAGCTCAACTTCTGACTATCTTAATTAGGTTTTAGATGCATTCTGAAATTGTGTACACCATGTCATATTTCATGTTAATTGGTACATTTAGGTGCCTGCTTTTTTAAAACTAATTGCCCATATGCTTTCTTTGTGAGGCAACACCGCAGAATTGATCAGAAAGTCATTCGTGTGTTGAGGTCGTCAATCTTATTTTGCAATTAAGTTTATAAATGAAGCCTTAGCTCTTGCTTGAGGATCTGTAGTTCTTAAATTTGAAGTACTTGTATCTGTAGGAAGAAGAGTGTAATGCTTACTTTAAATTTATTGTGTTTTGATAGTTTCCTGTTATGTGTGTTGTTTTGTCCAGGCTCGAACCACCGCTCACCTTAGGATAGCTGACAGACAGGGTCATTGCCGGAGTCTAGGGTTCTGCAAGTATCATCTCTCAGAAGGTTGCCCTAGTGTTTGGCCGAACGAGAAAATGAACTGCGGTGGTTTTTTCCTTATTGTATTCATAACAGTGGGAGTAGGGAAGGACGTCCCACAGAGTTCATTTTTTTTATCTGCATTTTATATTTGTCAGCCAGTTTCACTTGCTTTGTGTGTGTATGTCACTATCAATTTGTGTTTTAGTGGAAACTGTATACAAATGTTTGTTCTTAAATATGTAGACTTCAAGAATCTTTGCCATTTGTTAGAATAAAGGGACTACAAATTTTAAATAAATATGAATCACTTTTTATTGGCTTTAGTTTCTTGATCACCCAGTTTTGTCGCTAGGTGTCGAACTTTCTCACTGTGGTAGTGTTGGCAGAAGTATTTGGGATTGTGTGACAGGAGACAAGTCTTGCATGGTAAGAAGTATGTACATCTTTCAGTGCAGTGGTTGTTAGTTTTGCATCTTGGCAGTGCAGTTGTTGCTATTCCATGGAGTTGTAAAAGTGTTTCAGGTGTTTATGGTATGTAGGCTTGATGTCAAGCAAAGTTTTGTTGCTGAATAAAATTTTAGTTTTAAGTTTTCATAACTTCTGTAGCACAGGAAACTGATGGTTGTCACCAGTACTTGGTTTTCTTTAAATTTGTTCTCGACTTAATGGACATGTCTGAGATAGAGGTATTGATAATTAAGATTCTTTAATCAGTTCTGTCATGAAAGATGAGGTGATTCTCTAAATGCTGCTGTTCACACAACTTGATAAATTTAATTTCAAATTGATAGCGAGATTAAAAAAGGTGGTTGTCAAAGTTCTGACAAAATGGTTGTGAATTGGTGTAGGTCACAAGAGGTATAAAGGTGCTGTGGTGTTCGTCAGAATGTTTAAGTACATGAGACTGTGTGCGCGCACGTGCACTTGTTCGCTCTGTGCAATTTCAATAAGCTTGTGACATTAAATTGCCTGCATCTCAAATTTTCTGTATACAGCAATGTCATTGCAGTTCACATTAATATATTATGAACAGTTTTGAACGTTGTATAGTGAAAGCTCTGCAATGCTTATTGATACATTGAAATTCTAAACTGACACTACAAGGACAGAAACATTACTAAAGTCTTCAATTACTCAATTGTATTTTGGTGGGAAACATTCACTTTAGATTAATGTGGGTTACTTGTTTTGAAGAATGCAGTAACTCTTTAAACCTTAAATTTTCTTAAAAATGATAGTGTTATGCTTGAACTATCAGACAAATTGACACCTTATGTAAAATAGTGTAAGATATCATGTAATGTTACTAAGATTGCCTTTGCAGCAGTCTGAATAGTGTCTTAAATTTGAATTTATTTTGTAAACTTCTAGACAGAAGTATACATCTGAATGGTACTTCGTGGTTGTAAGAGCAAACCCAGTGTTCAAACAATTATTTACTTTTCTAAGCTAGAGTAGGAAGAAAAAGCTAGGCAACTTGGAAAGCTCTCATTACTTCACAACTTGCCACTTCGAAGGATTTACTGGTTATGGCCTGTTTTGACTTTTCCTTGCAGGAAGTAATCACTGTAGGTAGATTCTTACAACAAAGACAGCAACAAGCCACTGTTAATACTGCTGTTGCTGTCTTTGTAAGAATCAGCCTACATTAATTGTACACAGCCACACTCAAGTCTCCCCATGTAAGTTATAGGCAAAATAGCAGAAAGTAATCACTCAATGAAGTCTCTTGATTTTGAGAGCATAGTTCTAAAATTGTTAAGGAGAGCAAGATGTCATGGCAGCAGTTTAGACTCCTAGTAAACTGTCATTGATGGAGTCTGCATGATTCCAGGAGAGATATGAAGTGCCACTGTAATGTTAAAATTATCATTACTATACTGTGTTCATCATGAAGAGTAAACCTGAGGCAGACATTACACTATACATGCTTTAATATTTGGAGGCTCGTTGGATTTAGTTTCAGGTGGAGAGGAAGCAAAGCTGTCTTGATTAGTAAAGTACGATAAGGTATGTTTTGTTTTTGATTTGGTGATATGAGAAGACAGCTTTACTGCTGCATTTAACTCTGAAGAGCACTGGCCAGCCAGCTGGTCCAACTAACCTGGAGTGATTCAAAGTTGCAGTTAAGACTTAAAGAGTAGGGAAAGAATATAGCTTCGTATGTCATAATTTAACAACATAAATAATATACAGCAGTACACTTCTTACGGGAACAAACAGAAAACATAACACATACTTGTTTCCTATTCTCGTCAGAGTGAATCGAAGCACACAAGTGAATTCACAATACTAGAACAAGCATCAACCATGATTGCATTATTGGTTTTAAGCACCTGATTTATGGTTGAGCCAGGATAGAAAGATAATGATATTCAGAAATAATTATTTTGTGGGGTGAGTGCAGTTTCAGTGATGTAAGCAAAATGACATGGGAAGGAGAATTCAGGTTTCTCACATTCTACATAAATGTGTAATGTGTAGAGGTAGTGTGCTTAACCATCAGTTGCACAGTGTTTTCCTAATGTTAGTCAAACTTTGCACATATTTGAAATGTTTTGCTGGCTACTCACTAGAGTTGAGGAAATTTAAAAGCAGAAAACACTATTACTGACTTTGTGAACATAACCAAATAAGAAAGGATAACACATTCTGCTTTCTAGCAGCTTCAGACATGTATTAGTCTTGTGTGTCTATGCTGCTGTATATTTCATAATTTGTGTGCTGTAAAATACCAAGCATTAAGAGGATTTTAGTAACTTATGTATAGGAAAGATGTCAAAATAGTTACAGAAATTTGAAATAGATGTCAAACAACATATTTGACAATCTGGTATAGTATGTTAACACCATTGCTGCAGGTAAACCATTCTTATCAAAAAAACTCTACAGATGTGATAAATCAGCCATCTGTGTAAGCTAAGAGAATGAGACCTTGTATATTTAATTTTAAAAAGCATAAGAAATTTGTACATATTCCCACTTGCTACTTTCAAGCAAATAGTATGCTTATTCATTCTGTTCATCTGACAGTTGATGAATTTTTCTCATGTACACAGGACCTTTTTTAGTGTTTCTGCAGATTTCTAGCAATCATATTTTGTTTTCTTGAGAATTTTTGCTGTGGATGTGTGTTCCCAGAAGCAGTTATATGTATTCTGATGAAATCTTTTTGGATGATCAGCAGAGTGCTGGTGTCTAGTCACAATGTGCCAAGGAGTTTTGTACCCATCATCTTAGGCAAAGTATTGGGGTGCTGTGTTCTGTGTACCTATATACTGCAGATTCTGAATGAATGTTTACCACACAGTGTGTGAATGTGAGATGCAGTATGTTGGGATGCAGTGATGCATGTCACAGCTGTGTACAGAACATACTGGAAATTCTTGACTAGGGCAGGGCAGATGGACAAATCTATAGTGGTAGAGCATAGTAACAATGAGCACTGCAGTGTCAGTTTGGAATAAACTTAAGAAGCTAAGCAGTGCCAATGGGTTCTGGTACACTGAGTTGGTAGAAGTGTCTTCACGACAACTTAATAACCAGATATCAACTCAGCAGTGTGGTATTCTGCAATTATGAAAATCAGGGTCCCTCTGTCCTGAAGGTGGTGTCAAAAGGGCTGTTATGTTCCTACTCCAGCAGTGTGGCACCCTCTTTTGAAAGTGTGATTGACCCACCTGCAGAAGAGGTCAATGAGCCAGCAGCTATAGATATGCAGAACATAGCATGAAACTCACTGAAATGTTGCAACATGGCAACACCACCACTGAGCTGATCATGGAGATTTTATCATTGGAATATGTTGAGGAAGCCTGCAATTGCATTTGTATTCTATCAGCAACATAAGTCTTTGCTTACCACTTCCATCACCTATGTAAGTTGTGTTGTCAAAAGTAGAAAGATGGCTGATGAAAGCTTTCTGTGTGAAATGGAGAGAATGAGAACTTCCCTTAAGGTTTGCTAAAAGACCAACCAGTAGAACACAAGCAAATGTGAACAGAATAAAATTAAAAGTTTTTCATGGAAGCCTAGTTTACATCAGAAAACTTGTTCATTGTTGAAAGTTTGCTTATGTTGCATTCTGTACTGCATTGTATTGACTGTAGTGTGATGCCTGGTCATTAAGAGCACTTATCCATCTATATGGATGAATCTCTTGGGTCTGTAACTTAAAGTAATTTTTATATTTGTGTTTAGTAATGGATTGTAATATATTAAATAAGTACAATATCTTACTGCCTGCATGACTGCACAGCTTGCAAATGTTAATGTAATAAACCCTGAATAAATCCTGTAATTGCATGTATAGGTGTCTCAAACTTTTATAATAAACGTTCATCCTAATGTAAGCTCCATTAATTCCCAAGGTATTTTTAAGATTACTGAAAGCTCATGCTGTATGAATATGCAATTAAGATTTGATTGAAAATCGTTGAAATAGTGTACAGGGTAGAGTTCATCGTATAAAGCCTAGTAACAAAAATCAACATTAACTAATTTTCGTTGTGGTGTATGACTGAACACACCCTTGTGCTTTTGCAGTGGGAGGGAGGGCTGCAGGTAATTACAAACAAAAATTTATTGTAAATGAAGGGTACATTTAAAATTGGTCAGGAGCTAATCAGTTAAGACTGAGAAGGAATATTTTTCCATTCCATTGTGGTGGGATGGTGCAGGAACCCTTAACAGTAATATTTGTGTGTGCTAAATGGACATTGTGCTGTGTGCATTCATGGCACATTATTTTGTAAGTGTAGCCTTGTTTTGTGCTGCTATCAGCTGGTGTGCTTAAGTTGACGTGCAACCGTTGTTGGAATTTTTCCACCATCTTGTACCTTTTTGATTACTGCATTTTTGTTTCAATTAGGTCCACTTTACATTTATTTTTATGACGGGTTAATATCCTGTTACTTTTGTGTCCATTTTATGTGGTTTCATGATGGTTGGATCATGTAATCTATTACTTTTAGTTCATTTTTCCTTGTTAGTTGTACAAGGTAGGACCATACTGCTTTTCCTTTGTTTGGTTCCTTGGACAATCTGACAATGCCTCGGAAGGATGACGTATGTTATTGATATTAAATAACTGTGTAATACACTGTTCTTATTCTGAAATTATATAGAAAAGTTTCTTTAAACCCCATAAACTTGTTAAATGTTTTGAATGGCACATGTTACACAACTCTTCTAGGCAACATAGTTCACAAATCTGAAGTTCTACTTGGCAACAATTTTTAGTGATAATGTTCTGTGATCTGCACATACTATAAATTATTGGGTCATTTCAAACTTACTTCTTTGCAGTTTTCATTTTGTCAGCTAAGATGAATCCAAAGCTCTGTATCAATCTCTGTTGTGATAAAATATTTTGAAAATATTTGAAGTCTGAAAATTGAATTGTTGCTCTTGTATAAGGGTAGATTTTAATACAAACAGTTCTAGGTTACTAATAAATATTCCCATGCCTGAATGAAGGGATTTGTCACATTTCCACAGTTTAAATTTTAAGATAATTTTAAAAATGAAAATCGGTTTTGCTGTGTCTATGTTGACTCTGGGCAGAAACAGAACTAGTGCTCTTAATTCTCAAATTTTAAGCAGTGAAAATAACAAATAGCAGTGTTAAACTGCAGAAATTGGGATTACCTCAAGTTCTGTTTACACCAAATGAAAGTGAACAGTAATTTGTAAACAGTTAGTCAGTGTTTACTATTACTAACTTGTCTCTGTGTAGCAAGCATGCTCCCCCCTCCCCTTAGTTGCAATGGAAAACTGTGATACTGAGATAGGATTTTGTGTTTGTTGCTGATGACAGAACCAGCAAAATTATGTATGAGAAAAATGTCTGAATTTTTGTGCAAGTGTGGAGGTAGTGGATTTACCACAGCTCTGCAACCCCAGCTTTCTTAACATTATTATAAATATATGCATATCTCAGTTGATAGTTTTGGTTAGCTTTTCATTGCAATATAGGGCGATATTTCAGTGGCACAAGCCATGTAACTTGAAAAATACTATAATTTACACTTTGGGTCTTGGCAATTGAAGCCAGTTAATGTTAGTACTTGTATTACATTTAAATTGCTTTTGTATTGGATAATGTCCTCAGTCTCATAATAAAAGTGCTTAGTTTGTGGAAATGCACATAAGGAAGATGTTAAAGTAAAATTCATGCTACAGGAAAATGTTCCTTTAACCTCTTGCATAACCTGTGTGGTAGTATAAATGGGAAATTGAGACTGGAAACTCTCAAACTTCTCGACACATTATTGCAAAGTCTGCCTCATGATGTACACATCCTTCTGACATCAAAATCCTGTAAGGCCTTTGAGTGTTGGAGTACAGGTTAAGACTTAAGAAGTGAGTGGTGTGGCAGGACAGCAGTGTAAGACTTGTGAAATGAGCTAATAGGCATTCAACAATGGCATTCCCCATATCACTGAATGGCTTGCATGCAATTGGCAGGCCTATATCTCCAAACACACCATGAAAATCTGTTCGTTTCACTTGTTTGGTGTGAATGTGAATTAGCTATACTGAATTCCATATTTGAAGTGAGTATTGAGGCAATGAGAAAATTATATCCCTAAGTATTTCAGGTAATTTGCATTGTCAGTTTGCAGCTTCAAAACCCAAAAACAGATAAAATTTGCTATTTGAACTACTGTGGAATATTTCTGGTTAGTCTGAGTAGCTCATTTTTACAGGTTGATTGATGGCTGTAAGTTGTCATAAGTATGGTTTATATCTTACTTTTGACATACCACTTTCAGATATTGAATAAAACAAGGATAAATTGTATGTTAATTCAATGGAAGAAATAAAATTCAAGGGAAAACTTTAAAATTTATGTATTTCTGAATACTGCCCAAACTGTTTGTGTTATCACATCCACAGCTATCACTGTGCAGCTCAACCCTGTAGGTGCACACATAGAAAATAGTTCTTAAACAAACAGTTCACTAAATACCATTTTGGTTAAGAGGGCTATGTTTTGCAAGATTCTTTGAGATAGTGATAGTGTCTATTTTTCTTGAACCTTATGAAATTCTCAACCTTACTCGACAGAATCTGGTATGTTTGGAGTGGAGGTTGTCATTTTGATTATCACATAGTTTTTAAAATAATGGTGATCCAGCTATCTTCAACGTGAGCCTTGAGAATGATAGGTTCTCTGAAATATTAATTATTTCATGTTACTTGTAATAGATATATACTGATGTTGGTTTACTTCCCACCTGATTGAAGCAAGATATTGATTTTTCACATAACAAGATGGAACTTCCAGTGCTCCAGTAGTTTCATTTCTTTTTATTTGGCATTTTGTGCTTGGCTCTCATGGATGATGTTAAAAATAAGTAGCATATTCCTTAGAGGCAGTATTGGTCAAAAGCCTGTATAATCAGACCATATTTAGCCGATTATAAGACATGGTTTCTTCCCAAATTTGTCATTAAAAAAATGGGGGTTTCTCATATTCACAGACCAAACTATAGTTGCTGAGGTGAACGTTTTTGTCTTCATCTTACATGTACAGATGCAGCTTAGGCCATTCAGGTTTTGTAAGAATTTCGAAGGGAGATCTTAAACAGTAAGTTCGTTCCAAGCACTTGCGACATTTGAGTCATGGCACTAGTGCACAGGTGGATACCTGAGAAGCTAAGAACTAGTCACAACAATAGTCTAAGCTTTGCTCAAAAAGTTGACAATTCTGTTGAACAGAGGTGGAAACAGCATTAAATTCTTTCAACTCACAAACTTCTGTTGTATTTGAATAGGTATGCAATAGTTCTCGTACATATTGCATACCATACACACAAATTTATACTGCTCTTTAAGGAAAGGTAACATTGAAACAAAAATCCCTAGTCAGTATTTTATTTGGTTATGAGACATTGATTTTAAACGTGCATTGCAAACAAAAATTTGGCTGTTCACATATTAGAATACTGGGGAAAAACATAACTAAGCTTTAATCAGCTTTAAAACAAGATGCTGATATTTAGATGAAGTGAGAAAGAAAATAATCCAGAATTAAATAACAACGAAACACATCACAGTAAGCTGTCTACAATTATTATTGCAAGGATAAATTATAGCGGAAAGACTCGTGGAGATAGAACCAACAGACAGTACTAGATCACGAGATGACCGAAAGTTCGAGGATTGGACTGAATCGTGATTAGTCTTTATTTATGTAATGGTTGCTGCTGTGATGTGACCTGTGCCCTAGAAGGTTATCCAAAGTACGCAATACACATTACCATGACTGGCACACGATGAAAATTGCTGCTCCTCACCATTCCCCTCCACACCCTCATTGTACTTCCTAGCTAAGCTCGTGTCGTGCTCTTATCCCTCCAGGCCTTCCATAGTGCTGTGTTTGATCTACAGTGAAACCTCGAGCACAGCACTCTGGAAGGACTGGAGGGAGAAGTGATGTGAGCTCGGTGGAGAACTACAATGAATGTGTAGAGGTGAATGGTGTGGGACAGCAAATTTCTTCTTGTGCCAGCCATGGCAATATGTACTGCCCACTTTGGCTTTTTATGAACTTGTAACATTTAAACTGCAGTTTGCCTGAATCCAATTTTAAAATTGGACAAATATCCAACATAGCATATATTTATGCAGAAGGTGCTAAGTCTCGACTAGAGCCAGAGGTGAGGTATAACTGTGTTTTGTGCATTATTGTTGTTGAGACTCAGGTGAGGTATGACGCATATGGAAGGTGGTGTATCAGCTGCTGGTTCTACACAGCCAATGATGGAGCGGTGGGAAGCCACTGTGCTTTTGTAGCAAAGAACATTTTAACATTCTGCTCGTGTCAGTATAGAAGGTAAATCCACTGTGTGTTGAAAAACATACAGCTTATTCAGAAGAAACAGCCAAATATTTGTGACGACTGAGTTTCACAATTGTTCTGTTAGGTTGATGACTGTGATAATTGAAATTAACCAGATGAGAAGGTAAACAAGAGGCAGTGAAGATAAAAATTAATGTAAACAATTTCTTTATTTTATTTCTCCTTGTATTGCAATGATGTAGACAAGTTTTAAAATAGGTGAAATGGTAACTTTTTAGGAAGATACCTTTCATCAATAAGTTTGTAATTTTGATTAGTTGGAATATGTTAAAAAATTAATTTTTCCTGAGTAGCCTCTTTAAAAAATGGGGTTCATATTATCGGGTAAATATGGTTGTTAGGAAACCTATGTCTGTTGAGAGATGGACCAGTCTGTTTGTTCATTCCAGTCTTTTACAAATACACTGGTAACTGTGCTGCATGTGATTACCACATCCCAACACACCCTCCAGTCCTGTGCAGAAAACCGTGCACTCTTCAAAGTCTCCATGTGTATTGTCATACAAAGATCTCACGCTTCTGTAACGTTGGCACATCATTGATTGGTTGTGTACACTGATACCTTTAAATGTTCCTAAGCCAGAAATTGACTGGATTCAGGCCCAGTGAACAGAGGTCACACTACCAGATCGCTATCAATCTATCACCCATGGAACATTCTTATGAGATGTTGCAAGACCCACAGAAAATGGGGTATTGCTCAACTGTGCATAAACCAATTGTTCTGCAAGAGTAAGTCTCCAAATTTACAGGGGGTGGGGGACAATGGATCAGTGATACGCAGCACTTGTTTTATCTATTTGGTAGTGTATATGGTCCTGTGAATCTCACTGACAATTCCTGACCTGAACTTTGGGGGATTTGGAATTATTGAAGGAATAAATAAGTTGCCATGAAACTTCCATGTACCATAGTTATAACAGTGAACTGACACATACGATTTGTGCTTACCCAGGCGCATTGCTTCTATTAATCACACACAGTGTGTTTATTAAATTGATTATACTCCACTCTGGACATTGAGTGCACTGCTGCCACAAGTGGCAGAGCTTATTGCTGAAGCTATTTCTGCACATGGAAACTTATTTATTCCTTCAATAATCCCAAAGTTCAGGGCAGGAATTGTCAGTGACAGATTCACAGGGCCATATACAGTACCAAATAGATAAACAGGTGCTTCTCATCACTGATACACCCTCTCCCCAGTAACTTTGGAGTGTTACTCTTGCAGAATGACTGGTTCATGCACAGTTGAGCAACACCCCATTTTCTGTAGCAGATATTGCAACGTAATGTCGTACCATGCTGTGGATCGATTATCGAATGTCACAAAGGTACATTGCATGTGAATAGAGTATTTGTTCCTACCTCATCCTAATGGGTGTCATTGATGCTGTTGTTGCAACAATGAATGCTTACATCAGATGGATCAACGGATTCCTCACCATCACCAAAACATGATGTGTACGAACACGAGTAGACTAAACATCCCAAGGGAAAATATTTTGTGAACTTGGGTGTTTCCAAGTGCTTTTCACTGATTGCCTGCAGTGACTGAAAAAAAATTGAAACAAGTGGTGTATTAAGTCGGGATATTTATAAAATGCAAGTTGGATGTGTGTGGTGCTTGTTACTAATTGTTTCAAATTGTTGAAATATTATTCTTGTATCATATTTTTATAAAAAAATGTAATATTATTAGGTAGTGAGAGATAAAAGAAAACAATTAAAAAAAAAAAAGAAATAAGGTTGGTTGGTTGATTTGGGGGAAGGGAACAAACAGCTGGGTCATCAGGATGATCGGACGTGGGTTTGAACTGTCGTCCTGAATGCAACTCCAGTGTGCTAACCACTATGCTACTTGTTGATGATAAGAAGATAATCTTCCAGATGAGTGAATAGTGGAATTAAATGGTACAGAGAACATACAATGGATAGAAATTAAATTTTTCATTGGCAGAGAAAAAGAAATAGTGTTTGAAAATTTGAGGGATTAAGGATATTGTCATGATAATCTTCTGTCTGTGGGTCATCTGTAAATTGGATAGTATCGTTAGTTGTGTAATGTATGTTTTGTGGTGAAGGAATGTGTGATATTTTTTTCAAGTGTGCTGTTACGGTGATTGATTAAATATTTGGAGTTGCGGTATAAAGACAAGAAGGTGACGGTGTTGTCATGCTCTGAATCTTTCATAATAATAATCAAGCATTTATATCCACTGCTGCATGAAGATTCCAAAGAGTTTTCCACACGTCATTATGATCTAGATGCGCGACAGTTGCTTCCATTGAGTGATCAGCTTTTAAAGTCCAACAAAGTACACTATACTTTGATCTGTCGCCTATTCATCTGGCTAATGGTATTTAAGTCTTAAACACTGTTGTATTAGATTATCCATATGTTTTCCCAGATTTTCTAGTAATTAACACTTGTCCTCATTGCCTGCTGAGCAGTCATCAGTTTCTGAAAAGTTCTGAAATTCCATGTGTCACTGCTATATGTAAAATTTCATAACATACATGGATTTGTTTTCAGTTAAAAACACGTGAAAAGCTTAACTTTGAAATCCCTATTTAACTTACAAAAATGCTGTGGGTCATGTTTAACCATCTTATTTCCCATCCAGTCATTGTCAACTGTCCTAAATACAAAAGCATATCAAATGGTTCTACGGCTTTATTGTTAACTTGTATTTTCTTCTTGATATGTTTGGTGAACATTATTTTTGTCTTATTGTAATTGAATTTCAGGCTAATTATAAACATTGCTTTTTTAAGTTCTATCAAACAGTGGAAACTCCAGGTACAAATATCAACAATCAATGTCCGCTCGTTAGTATACTTTTTGGATGTTAACAAATCTTGATTCGGATAAACTTAAAGTGTGAAACAGCAACAGCTCTATTATAACAGTTTTTATTATGAACAAATTTATACAACTGCAGCTGGTGGTGATGATGATGTCTGATCTAATTTCACTGTCTTTTGAGTGGACTGCCATATTGGAGGAGTGTGCTATCATCTAACGCACTTTATGATAAATACCAATTGGAGATAAACATCTGCTGTAGTGTGCTACCCCCTAGTGACAGTAATGTAAACTTGTAGTTTAGTGGTATGGCCTAGCTTTGCACACGTTGAACTGTGCGCAATGTTCATCAAATCTGTGTATATTTACCCGTGAGGCAATTACGTCATGCCATCTGTGCATGTGCAGAAGCTCCTTAAAATGTCGTAGAACTTATGTTCGCGATCGTTATGTCAAGTTTCTCAGACTCTCTAGAGTAGCAATAGCATGGTAGATTTAAATGCCATATAATTCATATTAGTTTCTACAAGATGTCAAAAGTTAGTGTTCATGTACTCTGGTGCTCTTCCACAGCAGCTCACTGTCAATAATGAAGGAAAAGACAGATTGCTAAGTTGCAGATAGAAAAAATTAAAAGCATTTACATACAGTTTTTGGTCACAGCCTTCATCAGTACAAGAGGCACACACACCATTCATAAACGTACCAGCCTGAAATGCTTTATCTGGTGGTCAAGTGTGTGTGAGGTGTGATTGCTTGTGTGTATGAATAATATGTCTTTTTTTTTTTTACTGGTGAAGACTGTAACTAAAAGCTTTTTGTAAGTGTCTTTTAGTTGTACCTATCTGCAAGTTAACGTATCTTCTTTTTAAGTTATCCCATTTGTGTTGAAGTTTATTTGCACTGAAGGTAAAGAGTGCAATGTCATCAGCAAAATGAAGGTTTCGGTTAAAATTCATTAATACATATTCCTCCTTTGGCTTTGTAGTATTCTTGGATTGCTCAGGGTAGTTTTGCCTTCAACTCTGTATATCAGTTACTATTTCTATTGAGTGACCAAACTCTCCAGATGTCTTCCTCGTTTTATTTTTGAATGTCTTTATACAAATTGTGTGGCATTTCTTCGGGCATCTTGTTTTTTCATTCACTTGTTTTCCGTTGGGTCTTGTAAACAATTTTTATTGTATCATTTTACATTATCGTGAAGAAATTTCTTGGACAGCCTTTTTTAATTCATTGTAGCCTATCAACTTCATATTACCATTTTTGTGAAAC
The DNA here is from genome assembly GCF_023864275.1 of Schistocerca cancellata. Lineage (NCBI taxonomy): Eukaryota > Metazoa > Arthropoda > Insecta > Orthoptera > Acrididae > Schistocerca > Schistocerca cancellata. Next base: position 127,011,487 of record NC_064637.1, on the reverse strand, counting down.
TCCCCCCTTCACTGTAATAGTTACATAGCTCTGTTTCAGATTTAATTTACTTTATTCACAATTACTATACCATTTGCCGTTAAAGACCAATGCCCTCCCCATACGTCTGTTGGGTCTGTAGTTCACATTTTCTGAGCTACTAGTAGCTCAGTTTGATCTCACACGCAAATTGTTGTACTTTATATTACTGCATTCTTACCTGTTGAATCTTTGTTCTAGTTTTGTACCTAATTTAGTATTTCATCTTTAAAGTCTATGACAACTTGCAATCGTAAAGTGTAAAATTTCTGTGCTTGATGAAATGTTATCTTATTGTAGAGATGTAGTGGTATTAAAATGTGTAATGGAGCCTCAGATAAGTAGTACACTGATGTAAACTGTGAATTAACACTATTAATTTATGCTGACAGGGGGAAGGCCTCAGACACAGCCAACTGATTCAGCTCATGTTTGGCAGATCACATGTGTACCACCTAAAATGAAAGATCCTTACAATATTTTGTCTCAACACGCCTCTGGTTTTGAGAAAATCACCCATAAAGTTCATGATATGCAGTCAATCAAACCAAAATTGACAGGAATGTAACAATGTAATAACCCAGCCTGGATTTTCCATTTTCAAAATTGACAGGAGTGATATGTAATCAAAAGTTGAGGATATTTGTGCGTTTCCCATTCAGTAGGAATAGGATGGTTACTACGATAATAAATAAGGAATAATACTAAGGTAAGCAAATAAATTTCTCAAAGATTCGGATTAGTAAGGAATTGAAATTTTAAGTATCGTTGTATGAAAACCATTCAGATTTATACTGGTGTGAATTTGTCGTGAGGGACCGTAGACAGCTGCAATACAGAACTTTATGTGGAGGTTTCAAAATAGCAGTGTGCTTCTGGAAACCCAGCTGGAATTGCACAACTGCATGGATTCATAATGTAATTCTTGATCAACTTTGAGCACGAATTTTTCAGACTATGTTGTGACATGCATTAAAATTTCAGAAAAAAAATGTATTTTTAAATGTGAACAAAGTCCATATTCCACTAAACATCAAAAGTAATGATGATGTGCAAACATTTCATTCATTACATGTTCTTGGTGCTGCATGACTATTTGCTCTGTATGTTTATGTGACAAGTACCATTCATGTCTTTCAAAGAAAGTAAAGATATTACAGAGTGGAGACAGAGCCATTGTAAGGCAGCTGGGGTTAAAATCTGAATTATGTACTAATTAAAGCTGGAGAAATTTATTTGCCTACCTTGTTATTATTCCACATGGCTTACTTAATTAAACTGTGTATTCCTACAAATTTGGATGAGGGAAGAATACAAGTAAAACAACTGCAATATGTATCTGTGAATTAAACACAGGCTATCTTCTCCCCAGCCAGACGCTTTGATCATTTCATGAACATCGCTTTCATTGAACAGCATGGTTACATACATGGAAGTCATAACTGTTTCTTTCTTCAGTTTCTAAGAAAGTAAATGTTTGTTGGTCCCACATATAATGGCGAAAAATGCTCGATTGTCTATCAGTCTCACCAATTTTGAGTCGATTATGTGTCATGGGCTTGAGACATGGTTTTCTCAAAAATGAACCAGTGGATGGAAGGGGGATTGCACAAAGACATCTTAATCTTTCATTTTATGTTGTGCCCAAGTGACATCCTAAATATGAGCCAAACTAGTTGGCTGTTACTGTGCTTTCCCCTTCTACATTTGTACTCTGGTAACAACTGTGAGGTGCCTGGCAAAGGGTATATTCCACTGTACCAGTTATTAGGGTTTCTTCCTGTCCCGTTCACATATGGAGTGTGGGTAGAATGGTAGTTTCAATGCCTCTGTGCATGGAGTAATTATTCTAATCTGTGTGAGCAATACATAGAGGGTTATAGTATATTTATAAAGTAATCATCTAAAGCCGGTTCTTGAAACCTTTGTTACAGACTTTCTCAGGATAGTGTATGTCTGTCTTCAAGAGTCTGCCATTTCAGTTTCTCTGTGACACTCTCCCATGGATTAAACAAACCTGCGACCACATGTGCTGCTCTTATCTAAGTTCAATATCCCCCGTTAGTCGTATCTGGTACGGATCCCACACACTTGAGCAATATTCTAGGATGGGTTGCACGAGTGATTTGCAAGCGATCTCTTTAGTAGGCTGATTGCACTTCCCCGGTATTCTACCAAAAACCGAAGTCCAACACCCGCTTTACCCACAACTGAAACTATGTGATCATTCCATTTCATATCCCTACTCAGGTATTTGTATGAGTGGGCCGATTTCAACAGTGACTCATTTAGCTATTATAGTCGTACAATACTACAGTTTTTCGTTTTGTGAAGTGCACAATTTTACATTTCTGAACATAGACATAAAGTTGCCAATCTCTGCACCATGTTGAAATCTTGTCGAGATCTGACTGAATATTTATGCACCTTCTCTCAGATAATACTTCATTAGAGATAACTGCATCATCTGCAAAAAGCTTGATTTTACTATTGATATTATCTGCAAGGTCATTATTGTATAACATAAACAGCAAGGGTCCCAACACACTTCCCTGGGGTACACCTGAAGTTAGTTCTATGACTGATGATGACTCTCCGTCCAAGACAAGTGACTTACATAAAGTGAGCCAAACCAGTCGGCTGTGTCTGAGGCCTTAGACTTCTGAGTGCATATTTCTTATGGGAAGAAGTCGTTTTCTGTGGGAAATTTCTCAGTAAGCTGAAGGCGCTATGGCAGTCATGGTAGCAAAGTTGAATTACTGTTAGAGTGAGATTCAAAGTAGTTGCTGTAAAGATCTGGTATCTTACATTTGAATATTGCTATTCACAAAGTGCAGAAGAAAATTCATGGGAGACTATTCTCTTGGAATTTTTGATAACATATCTTTTCATGGAGGTGGATAATAGTTAGATGTTTACATTAGTAAAGGAAAGACTGAATAGACTTACATAGTTTGTGAAAAGCTAAGAAAGGTTCCTTTCACTGTTAAAAGCACACAAACGTAGTACGGTCGAATGAAAGCAGGAGAATAACCATGCTTGGAGGATTGTCTCTGGTGAGCTATCAATACAAGTTGTGGCCTATAATATTAAAATAGTGATATCAGTTATTTGTGTAAGAGATTAATTTTCTGTTGGAGCTCTTCAAAGATGAGCACGTATGGTAGAAATCGGCTAGAAAGTTATTAGTATGGTTCGTGCTTGCATTCCAACCACGAATCTCCATTCTTCTTCATATCATTGCAACAGTCTTGTTCACTTACTGTAATAAGAAACCACTTATGTAGGAAGTGATTTGATCAAATTATGATGTCGGGTCAAAATTGAATGTAATTCAGTAGTGCAAACAATTTAAATGGATAGAAGATGTATGTTGAAAACTTAAGCCACTATATTGTTTGTAGACTGTTGCGTTTATAGTTAGCTGTGTAGAGAGGTGCAGTGGTGCTGAAGATTTGATCAATCTAGGTTCTCGGGAGAGAGAAATGGCCACCATATGTGAGAATTGGAGGTTTATTAACTTTTGCCTGTCACATTAAAGCAGAGTTGGCCACTTTGTGCCAAACGTCATGAGAGCACGATTTTTGGGCAGAGGTTCTGCTTGTCTTGGGTTTGCGTGATACTTCTAAGAAGTACTTGATACAGTGCGACATTTCATGTAGCATTGCGTTGCAGCACACTTCGGTCAGCATGACACATCTTTGCAGAATAGTGGTGTTCACACTGTTAATCGTAAACTATTTGTCCGAGGTACAAAAGTACATAAGTTTCAGTGGCTGTTTGCACAGAAAGAGGCAGTCTAGCCATTTATCATCGCAAGCCTTTAAAAGTAAATGAGAATGACATAAAATTAGGATTATAATTCTCATTATCTATTCTACATCTACATCTACATTTATACTCCGCAAGCCACCCAACGGTGTGTGGCGGAGGGCACTTTACGTGCCACTGTCATTATCTCCCTTTCCTGTTCCAGTTGCGTATGGTTCGCGGGAAGAACGACTGTCTGAAAGCCTCTGTGCGCGCTCTAATCTCCCTAATTTTACATTCGTGATCTCCTCGGGAGGTATAAGTAGGGGGAAGCAATATATTCGATACCTCATCCAGAAACGCACTCTCTCGAAACCTGGTGAGCAAGCTACACCGCGATGCAGAGCGCCTCTCTTGCAGAGTCTGCCACTTGAGTTTGTTAAACATCTCCGTAACGCTATCACGGTTACCAAATAACCCTGTGCGAAACGCGCCGCTCTTCTTTGGATCTTCTCTATCTCCTCCGTCAACCCGATCTGGTACGGATCCCACACTGATGAGCAATACTCAAGTATAGGTCGAACGAGTGTTTTGTAAGCCACCTCCTTTGTTGATGGACTACGTTTTCTAAGGACTCTCCCAATGAATCTCAACCTGGTACCCGCCTTACCAACAATTAATTTTATATGATCATTCCACTTCAAATCGTTCCGCACGCATACTCCCAGATATTTTACAGAAGTAACTGCTACCAGTGTTTGTTCCGCTATCATATAATCATACAATAAAGGATCCTTCTTTCTATGTATTCGCAATACATTACATTTGTCTATATTAAGGGTCAGTTGCCACTCCCTGCACCAAGTGCCTATCCGCTGCAGATCTTCCTGCATTTCGCTACAATTTTCTAATGCTGCAACTTCTCTGTATACTACAGCATCATCCGCGAAAAGCCGCATGGAACTTCCGACACTATCTACTAGGTCATTTATATATATTGTGAAAAGCAATGGTCCCATAACACTCCCCTGTGGCACGCCAGAGGTTACTTTAATGTCTGTAGACGTCTCTCCGTTGATAACAACATGCTGTGTTCTGTTTGCTAAAAAGTCTTCAATCGAGCCACACAGCTGGTCTGATATTCCGTAGGCTCTTACTTTGTTTATCAGGCGACAGTGCGGAACTGTATCGAACGCCTTCCGGAAGTCAAGAAAAATAGCATCTACCTGGGAGCCTGTATCTAATATTTTCTGGGTCTCATGAACAAATAAAGCGAGTTGGGTTTCACACGATCGCTGTTTCCGGAATCCATGTTGATTCCTACATAGTAGATTCTGAGTTTCCAAAAACGACATGATACTCGAGCAAAAGACATGTTCTAAAATTCTACAACAGATCGACGTCAGAGATATAGGTCTGTATAGTTTTGCGCATCTGCTCGACGACCCTTCTTGAAGACTGGGACTACCTGTGCTCTTTTCCAATCATTTGGAACCTTCCGTTCCTCTAGAGACTTGCGGTACACGGCTGTTAGAAGGGGGGCAAGTTCTTTCGCGTACTCTGTGTAGAATCGAATTGGTATCACGTCAAGTCCAGTGGACTGTCCTCTGTTGAGTGATTCCAGTTGTTTTTCTATTCCTTGGACACTTATTTCGATGTCAGCCATTTTTTCGTTGGTGCGAGGATTTAGAGAAGGAACTGCAGTGCGGTCTTCCTCTGTGAAACAGCTTTGGAAAAAGGTGTTTAGTATTTCAGCTTTACGCTTGTCATCCTCTGTTTCAATGCCATCATCATCCCGGAGTGTCTGGACATGATGTTTCGAGCCACTTACTGATTTAACGTAAGACCAGAACTTCCTAGGATTTCCTGTCAAGTCGGTACCTAGTATTTTACTTTCGAATTCACTGAACGCTTCACGCATAGCCCTCCTTACGCTAACTTTGACATCGTTTAGCTTCTGTTTGTCTGAGAGGTTTTGGCTGCGTTTAAACTTGCAGTAAAGCTCTCTTTGCTTTCGCAGTAGTTTCCTAACTTTGTTGTTGTACCACGGTGGGTTTTTCCCGTCCCTTACAGTTTTACTCGGCACGTACCTGTCTAAAACGCATTTTACGATTGCCTTGAACTTTTTCCGTAAACACCCAACATTGTCAGTGTCGCAACAGAAATTTTCGTTTTGAAATGTTATGTAATGTATAGTTGCATAATCAATGGGTACTGCAAATTTGCCATGGAACACTTACTACAACACCATGTGAAAGAATATAAAGATTTAGTTGATGTTGAAAGAGCAAAATATTATAACAGTTGATTGATAGGATTCATTGTTCTATACGTCAAGGAGCATTTTGTGCTAAATTTGCAGGCATGGAGCATGGGATGATATTGGGGATTGGGGAAATAAGTAGCAAATTTTCTGATGTCGCACACATTATTCCACTGTCAATTCAAACAGTTATCGGTGGAACTGAATTATGAATATGGAGACTTTTTACTGTGAAGTAAATTGGTCAGGTCAAGGGTCATGATGTTGTTGAATTTGTGAAGGAAAAGAGAGTAGGAATGAAAATTAGAACATACAGAATGGATTGAATACTTTGCATTTTTTTAAGTGGACTTGACTGCCCACAATAAGACATTGTATTATGAGAAACAACTTGTTTCTGATTTGATGGGAATGCATGTAAAAACAGTCGCATTTGTGGAAGGAACGAATTCTGACAAAAAACACCATCAATTTTCCTAAGTTTACTGCCATGAAGAAAACATGATGTTTGAAGAATTTATTGTAACCATGAAATAATTACATTGATAGTTTTCTAAATGTTTTGAGAACACTGGCAATGCTACATCATTTGTAGAGACCATTTGCCGTTACAGTTGAAAGTACCCGCTGTTCATGTGCACATGGAACTGGTTGATCTACAGTGTAATTCCCATTTAAAAGACAAATTCATGGAAATTAGAACTCTCCAGGAGGTCTACCGTATTTACTCGAATCTAAGCCGCACTTTTTTTCCGGTTTTTGTAATCCAAAAAACCGCCTGCGGCTTAGAATCGAGTGGAAAGCAAGCGGAAGTTCTGAAAAATGTTTGTAGATGCCGTCGAATATATGCAGCGCTACACAGGCATGCTTTGTAGGCACAGAGATAAATGCTGGCGACAAAACCTCTGCGTCGGTAAATAAATTTTTTTTAAAAAAAAGGTTGAAGACGAGCTTTTTAAGTAAATACAAATTCCGTATTGTTCATCTTCGAATTTAGCAGAATTTCAATGTACTACGAAAATCCGACTGGCAAGACTGTTGCTAATAGGAACCTGATGAAATGTGAATCACATGCAGTATTCTCTTCACCATAAGAATAATATGAATATAAACATTTTGCCATGTATTCTTTCGTGTTTGTTGCTATCTCATTTAAATCCTGTCTGCCTAATAAACTACGAAACTAGAGTGAGACAACAGCAAACGCGGAAGAATATACGTATCCTGTCATGTTTATAATCGTATTATTCTTATGCCTAATAGTGATACAGTCAGAAACGAAGCACGGCAACTGACTAGATTTTTAAATCTAAGATGACTAATTTCTGTGCAGAATTTGATGTACTAAAGAAGCGGCCGCAAAGGTTTTCAAACGGAGAAAAATTTTCGCCTAACTCTCGTTCAGAACATGTTCTATCATACGCAGTCTATTATTTGGTTCTTGTTGATCATTATCAAAGAAAGCAGCAGTGTAAGTAACAACAAATAGCAGTCTCATGCCATTGTTTCGCTAATGAGATGATTCCTCTCCTTTTTTTAAAGCGGCGGTAGCGCGCACAAAAGCAAGCCATGCCGCGGGCGGCAACAGGCCGTAAACACGCACTATCATAATGCGACAAACAATGCATGACGCAGTACAGTAATGCATTTTCAGCATAGAGTTACGTAAACACCTAAACAAAGAAAACGGCACTTATCAGATCAAAGCAAAATAAGCAATCGATTCAAACCAGACGAAGCATGTGAAAAAGGAAGGGTACCCGTATAAATACGGACGGAGCGCCTGACGCATAACAATGGCTACCTGGTAAAGCTCAACTGCTAATCTTATGACTCGAACCAAACTACTGTAGCTGTATCGTCTTTCATTCGACCTAAATCGTGTCTCATATTACAATGGACCAACTTCGTTTCGATTTGGATGTGCAGCCTAAAACTTTTCTCCCCCATTGAATTTCGAGTCTCAAATTTCAGGTGCGGCTTAGATTCGGGATTTTTTATTTTTTTTATTTTTATTTCGAGTCTCATTTTTCAGGTACGGCTTAGATTCGAGTAAATACGGTATATTGTTTTCCTCAGGAAGATTTTCCAGGCCTCCATAATAACATGGTGGCAATTCTTCTAGAAAACCTGGAATTCTCAGAGAATTACATTCTGCCTGGAAAAATCAGAGAAATCTCAGGGAAGTTCATGAAAACTCAGGATATTCTGTGTTTTTGACCTAGCATTGAAATTGAATTTTATTGAGGTTTACAAATAACAGATTTTGAAATACTAAAAGTGTGTTAATTATATGAATATTATTCCGTATAAATTATCGATGTTTAAAAACTGCTGTCAAATTACTGTTTATGGCTGTATATAGCTGAACTGAGAGGAAAAGAAAAGGCCACTGTTTTGGTATGCTGCCCTCCATCTCCACTCTCACCATTAATTTATCAGGAGCTTCTTGACATCATCTTCCTCACTCCTGGAATTCTCAGGGAATTTTTTTTTTTTTTTTATCCAAGAATGAGTAGCCAACCTGAATAAGGTTGGAAATGTGATAAAGTATTTCAGTCAACATACAGTGTGGAAATCCTTTTTCGATCACTTAGCAACCTGAGTGCAAAAATGTGTGAAATTGTGTGCGCCCTGCCATATGCAGGCAGTTTCTACCAGATAAAACTTATATTATGTCTTCAGTGCACAAAAATAATTAAATACGGAAAAATCCAGGATGGAATGTAACAATATTACGAGAAGGAAAGTTGTTACTCACCATATAGAGTGGAGATGCTGAGTGGCAGATAGGCACAACAAAAAGACTCTTACAATTACAGCTTTCGGCCATTAAGGCCTTCCAACGATGACACACTAACACACAACTGCAGTCTCAGGCAATTGAACCCCCCCCCCCTCTCTCTCTCTCTCTCTCTCTCTCTCTCCCTCTCTCTCTCTCCCTCTCTCCCTCTCTCTCCCTCTCCCTCTCCCTCTCCCTCTCCCCCCTCCCTCCCCCCTCTGTGTGTGTGTGTGTGTGTGTGTGTGTGTGTGTGTGTGTGTGTGTGTGTGTGTGTCATTGACAAAGGTCCCGAAAGCTATAGTTGTGAAAGCTATAGTTGTGAGAGTCTTTTTGTTGTGCCTATCTTCGAATCTATCTCCACAATATGGTAAGTAGCAACTTTCCTTCTCATAATATTATAAAATACTAAAAATTTGTTTTAGATGTGATTTATGCCGTTTAGACATGTGTAATATAGCTTGTATGTAGTGCAAGTACATTACCATTTAAATTTGGTGCTTTCGCAGTTTCCCCCTCACACAAACGGTGTGGCGGTAGGGGAAACATTAAGCCAGAAAAAACAGCTAGTGACATGCAAGCAAGAGCACTGCTCACATTCTGAATTCTTGGCCTCCCTGTTATTAAAGTACTGAATAGTACAGCAAATACAGAGCTTTCTGAGGTTTATTTGTAATGAATGACTGAACATTCGAACGGTAGGCATTTATTGTCTCAGAGGAACATGTTGTCCATGAATGAATGTAAAACAGGATGGATGTACTACAGATTATAAATATGTGCTTCCCCTCCTGTTTCTGAAGACCTTGGTTCCATTTGTAGAATACTGAACTTGAACATGCATCTTACTTTCCTGGGAAGTCAAATCCAAGCTGTTATCAAATCAATGCTTGATTTAAACACCACACTGCATTATTAGGCCTGGATGTATCAGAGGTGGTGCGTCGTCTTCCTCTGACCGTTGAACTTACGTATGCAGCCAGTTTTAGCTGGGACCTACAGTTTAATACAGACCCCCAAATACAGTGAAACTTGTCATTTTTCACATTAATAAATATTACCACTGGCAAAAGAAGCAAAATGCTGACTAAAATTATTGTACAATAATTGAGAATGAAACCTGAGACATTTGGTCTGTAGTGTGGTACTTTACCATTGAGTCGTCAAGCCTTCTGCTGCTTAGATCCGATAATGAAAATGAAGGTTTAGGGATATAAAGTCAGAATGTAACACTTACAAGCTACTGTGCTGACTACTAACTGCATTTACGGTGATAATCGTTTCCTTCACTGTTTATGTGTAAAACGGTTGGAAAGAGCAATTTACTCACTATATAGCTTGTTCATTGGAAAGAGCCACTATGTCTTCAGTTAGAATTTTTAGCCACTGGTTTTCTTCTAACAGGTGTTTCATATGTAAGTATACAGGTGCTTGTCAAAGGTAAATAATAAATGTCATTTAACAATGAAAGCTTATTTTAATAGGAGACAGTTTTTTATTCCAGATTTCACATAATCAGATAATTGATGGAAGTGGCAAGTAAGGTTTGTTTTCAACATGTTTGTGAGTATTTGGTTAATGCCATGGCAGTATATTCTTAATTATTTTCTGTTCATCACTTGTCATCATCTTTTGGAAATTTTATTTTGTTTTCTTTGTATTTTTGATCTATCTAGTAGTTATCAACAGTATGGAACTGTCCTTACTTATATTTAGATGTACTGTTTAGTTACTTTCAGCCCTAAGCATATCATCATTAGTGCCCATGCTGTTCTTGGATATATTTTCAATTTGGAATTTGATTTCAATAGTATTTAGTTCTTATCCAAGTATTATGTGTGAATTTCTGTTGAGTGATGCAGTAAATTTGTAGTGTTAACTAATATAAGGCTTTTTATTAAATTTTATTGTGAGTTGCTCATCCTATGTAGTGTACTAGTGTCATTGAGTAGGTCAGCAGCATGCAGAGTGGAATTTCTGAGCCACAGTCTAAAGAAATTCTTGGGCTTGTCAGACATACTGTGATACTCAAGTAACTCTTTTTTTCTGTTTGTGGCTAGTACTGATCTGTGCTGTGTGACCCTAAAATAAAAGTTTAAGAAATCGGCTCCAGATAATGTGATTGAATTAGAAGCTTTGTCGTAACTTCTACTCAGTTTCAGCCCATCTTGGGGATGTTGCTACGAACACTGAAGTGTACTTCCCCCAATTATTCCAGTGATTGAGGCTATCCATCTTCAACATTTTAGCTAGCTTCAAAAAGGAACCAAGGATGGCCCACACTCACACCCTGCAGCCATCAGTACTCTGGGCACACCAAATGTACTATGAACTTCCTGCTTGACCAGTCTATTTCCCTGAGTGTCTACAACACTTGTCTAACATTCAGGCTCCCAATAACAAGCAGCCTTTCCTGTGTGTAAATTTGGACCTTGCAAGAAGATTGACTCCAGTACCAAAACAAGTGATTAGTGTGTTACACATAACCTTTCATATTTGTTGTTAACTTGTCGTATGGGATGGCTGCGCAGACATTAGTCCCACTTGCCTTCCACCAAGAGATCTTTCATCCTGTTAGTGTCTGCTGTTCATTTTCATGTGACGACAAATTGTCGAGGTAAAGGGTGTTGGAAACTGCTGTGGTGGCAGTAATCTCTTAACAATAGTGGGGGCACAACAAGTTCCATAGAGTTCTTACAGAGTAGATCAAGGAAGCGTACCTATGAAGATAGTTCTCTGGGTTATGCCAGGTAATCTAATTATTTCAGTGCTATAATTATTCCCTTTTCATCCAAAGGTGAAATACACCAGGTAATGTAATTATTGCAGTGCTTATAATTATTCACTTTTCATCCAAAGATCAAATGGGAGGAAAAATTAGTAGTATTGTGTAATGAAGATTACGTATTATGCACTTCACAATTACTTGAAAAATTACATACTGATTCTGCCAGACCCAAGCTGAAACCTGCTTTCTGACGGCTGTGACATCCACATAAGTAAAAGGGAAAATAAAATAAAGAAAAAAGGATATCAGGCATGCCACGTGCACCTTAAAAAAACAGTTTACACCCTTTCCTAAGATAACATACTTCTCCACAGACACAAGGAGAAAAAGCTGTTTCTGAAGGACAGAAAGTCACAGGGATCGATGTACTCCTACTGACCTATTGGACCACAGCCAGAACAACTACTTTGTAAAAAATTAAATTAGTGTGCTGGGACCAGTTGAACAGAGAAATTAGTGAAGGGGAGGTGGATGTGCTAAATGGTAAACTTGGATAAGAGACACTAAAAAAAGGTGGATGCATTTTTTCATCTCAAAAGTAAAACAGATCAAAAGGAGAGATGATATGTAGTAGCAAGGATTTCACAGGGCAGTCGGGTTTTCTTTGTAAAAGAAACAACTGCTAACATCCAGTCTTACTATACACCAATAGCATGTTTTGATAACATGTTACATGTCTTCATAATATTGAAAAGGATAACACTTCCTAATGTTCTGCAAAATTATATTTATTTGGTGATGAACTGGTTTTTGGCTTCTCAGGCCATCTTTAGGGGACAACTGTCGCAAATACAGATTAAAGTATTTGTAACGAAAACTTAATTTAACAAGGGGAAAATGGAAATTGAGTCTGACCACTTAATACTAGGCTGGCATTCTGTGTCATGTTTGTTGGTGCCCAGTAGGGTCATCTTTCTGCTTTCTTTAACAAGATATAAAACTTCACATTCTACATTATCTGCATCGTTTTCTGCTAAATCAAAGGTTGAATCAGTGTTCCTCATTTGCCAGCTTCTCTCATGCCTCATGATCACATTTCAACATTTTTAAATCAACCTGAGTTAGTTTACTCTATGCCCTCTGTCACTTGTTAGTAGCTACACTATTTGTCTAATTTGCTACGTGCCTTATACATTCAGATGATGTATGAGAGAAGTTATTAACAGCTTGTCTGATTTGCTATGGGTCTTATATATTCAGGTGATACGTGAGAGAAGTGGAGTTTTATTTGCCTAGAAAACGTGTTACATATTCCCTTTGAGATTTAGGACATATTTTAAGTGCTTGTCGGCCAGTGGCCTTGCCATTTTGGTAACACTGGTTTCCATCAGATCACTGAAGCTTCATAATTTTTTAGGTACTTTGCTAGTGGTTCTGTTTCATTCTGTGTTATTCATACAACAGGCTCTCTCTTCATTATAAACAATAACAGCCGTTACTTTAAATGGTAGCAGCTGCAGTTTTTATGCAAATTTTGTGTTTTATAAGCATGTACCAAACTAGAAATATGAACATGAACTGATTTTTTGTTAATTTTTTGAGTTACTCCAAACTATAGGAAAATCCAATAACAGAACTGCTCAGCATAACAGCTGTTCTCAAAACAGAGTAGCACATTGCATCTATTATGTGTCAAAATAATTACCTAAGTTTTGCTGATGATGAACCATTCTTATAGATGTAAATTCACAACACAATAAATGAAAAGTGTAGTTTCTCCTTCAAGTAAGTCATTTAATATTTGGTATGAGTGTATATGTTTTTTGTATTGACAGTGCATTAGTAAGTGGAGCGAGGATTGTAAAAGAAGAGAGAAATAATTCAGAGTTAAGGGAACTCCACTTAGCGAGAAGAGTAATATTGGATATTGCTCACAATAGTTACTAGAAGGGAATCGTTAATGAATAGCAATGAACTTACTGCAGATGGTGACAGACCCAGTATCACAGCTACTAAACTGTTTCTGAACATGGTCAGAAACTTTAAAAGACAAACGTAAGCTGTATCATGTTTGTTTCCATTGTTCAAAGATCATTGGCATCCAGGTCCTCATTATTCAGTCAGTTCATTGCCTCTGCCCTCCCTTCCTATTAAAATGAATACCAATGTACAGTGCAGAGAGGTGGAATGTACATTTTACGGGGAAAGGAATCTGAGTCACCACTTGACCAGGACTTCCATGGGTTCCTTAAATCTTGTAATGTTTTTCCCAGGATACTTTCCAATTATTCCAAGTGCATAAGTGTTGTCTTTAATGACATCAGTGGCAAACAGAAACAATCTGCAAATTATGTGTTTTGTACTGTATATATTGTCCAAATTCTTTCCTTTTTAATTTATGGATATTTCTCCATGCCTCCTCCCAGTGGTAAACAGGTAAGGAATACATCAAAACAGACTTATTTTAATATATTTCTGCTGTACTATGAACTGTGGTGTGTACCACCTCCTTTGTCTGTTTAACTGTTCAGACATCCAATTATTGGTTTAATGGATGCAGAACATGACATTTTTACATACAGCAATATCAGAGTGAGTGATGAAAGTTCAAACAAATTCTAGGATTGAATTACAGATGTTTTGACTTTTATGGTGGCCTCCAAATCAGTTTTATCTACTTCAGTATTTGTTTCGTCTCCCAACTAAGGCTTACCTATTTCAAATCGAGATTTTTGTCTTTTTTACATGTAAATATTCCAGGCTTTTGACCTACGGTGCATAGTTGGTCCAGATGCTTGGAGATATTTTGTACAGCCCATAACACATCATCATATATTTTTAAAATTTGTAATAGATGTCTGCAGCTGTGGACTAAAGTTAATAATTGTTTTTGAACCCTGTAGGTTGAATGAATAGATGTGAACTCTGTTGTCATTTCTTACTGACTAGTGAGAAGTGCATGAATAAATCAACTCTACGGTGGTGGGATGGCTTTCCATCTTTGAAGCCAGTTAATCATTTCAGTTTTCATACCTCAGTCAGTTGCAGTCCCTTACTGCTGAGTGTAAAAGTAATATTCCAGAAGTAAAGGTTTATTTTAACTGTAGAAGATCTGATACAGAAGAGCCCAGTTATATTTCAGAGGTATAGATATCTGTCACTATTCTTATGCTGAACTTTGTGGTCATTACAGCTATATGAGGGAACATTTCGATCTAAGTTTGGTTTCAGAATGTGAAATAATTGTTAGCTAAAATTGGTTTCATAAAGATATTATTTGATGGTTTAGTATTCTGGAGGGCAGCAGAGAACAAAATCTGTTTAGATTCCTAACACACTTGCAGGATATTGTTAGAGGATAATGTGGCAAATCCCAAATCTTCCCCATACACCTTCTGAACTGATACAGTGTCTGCACAACTCCAAGTTATACTGAAAGGGAGAAAGAGAAGTCAGGTTAAAATTGAAAGCAGGTTTATTATTATTTAAGTAAATCATTGTCAATTAGTGTTCTACGGTTAAGTGTTTTCAGGATTTACAGTTATGCAGGATCCACAAAGATACCCTTCCTTTGTGTCATACAGTTGTCACGAATGAATGGAACTGATTTCCTGTATTCCCACATACATTTGCCCTTATTGCATTTGTGTGTTGTTTCCTCTGATCTGTTTGTGTAGAAAACATTTGGGTTACCTTATTTTTTTAATTTAATTCCTAAAAATTTATTCATTCTAGACCATCCTGGAAACTGTCTTTGTTAGCAGACCCAGCAAAGTCGTTTCAGTAACGAGTATTTAAAAGAAAGTCAGAAATTAAGTGTGATTTTCCTTTTTGTGAGCAATAAAATACTTTTTAAAAAATCAAATTTGTCATTTTATTGCTTTTCGGGCACTTTTGTCCAAACTCCAAAATATAACTGTACTAAGACTTACATGCTGGGTTCGTTCTGTGAGCGGATTGGTGATACATTCATCTCGATAACCGAGACCGATGTTTGTGCTATTATTTATTATTGAAGCTGAAAACTTTAAGCGTTCTGTAAATACACACCCGAAAACTCCTGTACAACAGTGTAGTGAGCAATTGAATGATATTCCAGGATTTTGTGGATACATTATGTAGCGACGTTGGTTATCGCGCATTGACAACCCGGTGAGTGTTTTTTCCCGATAATCTGTTTATGCTGCAGCAAATGGCTGTTTCATTGAACAGTATGTAAATTTTCTGGTTTTGGCCGTGGTAGCATCATTCGCCACCATAAGACTTTATAGCAGTTGATTGGGTCTTAAGGAACGGCAAAAAATTAACAAATTGTTACTTTTAAACCAGGCATGTGATACATAATCGTTGAATTGATGTGTGAAATTATATTACTACGTTCGTATCCGGTTCGAAGTCTTATATTTGAAAGATAGATTTATTCAGTCATGTTTAAAGTATACATCGTACTTGTCAAAATATAATCGAATTAACTGCATTGCACAGTTTGTATTGAAAAATTAATTCTGAAGACTTTAGTGGAGTTAAATATTGAAACGACTAGAGACGTGCTAGTTCCGGAGTCATCGGCAGCCATTTTATGTTGGATATGTTCGTCGTTTAGTTGCGAGTTGAGGTCAGGAAGATGGTGAAGTCTGAGGTGAGTACCGGGTTTGTTGTATAATTTACAAATGGAAAACGAAATTTGCAATTTTTTGTTAGTGCGTCATTGTCGAAATGTAGTTGCAGAAAAAAGTTCAGAAATTGTTCAATCCCATGTTCGCGAACATTTAACCTTCAGCTGTGTTCTTCAGACGCTTCTCGAAAGAAGGAATTGTTATCGATTAATGAAAAAATCCTTGTTTCTTTAAGTAATTACTTTCACAATTGGATGTAACGATCTTAAATTTTTATTTCTGCTCATAATGAAACTTTGAAAGTTATATATAACGATTTTTTATTGCGTAAAAGCAAAATAATAATCTCAAGTTTAATTTTTTACGTAATTATAGCCCTCTTATTGGAATTGTGCTTATGGTTTTTATTTAACTTGCAGGACAACAGAAGCGAACCTGAACATGTTCGGAAATTATTCATCGGTGGGTTGGATTATAGGACCACCGACGATTCGTTGAAAAAACATTTTGAACAATGGGGGGAAATTGTGGATGTGGTTGTCATGAAAGATCCTCAGACCAGGAGGTATGTCGCTGCACAAATTTTCTTTTGGTATCGAATTGCTTTGGGAGTCCAAATACAGTAATAAGTCCTTATAAACGATTTAACTGTTCTGCGCTTGAAGTTGGTAGTAACATATTTATTTAATGGGCGTACAGTAATTGACAAAAAACTCTATAACTTCGAAAATTTACAGGTCAAGAGGTTTTGGCTTTATTACATATTCTCGGGCGCATATGGTTGATGATGCACAGGCGGCTAGGCCACACAAGGTTGACGGACGAGTGGTTGAACCTAAACGCGCCGTGCCCCGTACGGAAATTGGCAGACCAGAGGCGGGTATGACAGTGAAGAAGCTTTTTGTTGGAGGCATAAAAGAGGAAATGGAAGAGGAAGACTTGAAAGATTATTTCTCTACGTTTGGATCTGTTACATCTGTTGCTATTGTTGTTGATAAAGATACACGTAAAAAAAGGGGGTTTGCATTTGTGGAATTTGATGACTACGACCCAGTTGACAAAATATGTTGTAAGTAGTCTTAAGATTTTGTGTTGATTTTCACTGTACCATAAATTACTTGCAGTATTGTGTAATGTATGAACAGTAATCTTAGACAAGAGTTTCACTTTTCAGTGTCACGGAATCACCAGATCCGAGGTAAACACATTGATGTGAAAAAGGCATTGAGCCGTGCAGAGATGGCTGCAATGGGAGGTCCAGGTGGAATGGGTCGTGGTGGAAAAGGTGGTTTGGGTGGCAGAAGTGGTATGGGAGGTGGAATGGGTGGAGGTTGGGGAGGGAGAGATGGAGATTGGGCTGATGATGGCTTTGGTGGCGGTGGTGGAGGACGATGGGGAGGTATGTAATCTTACTAGTTTATAGATTCATTGTTTTGCAGTTCAGCAGACAATCTGCTTTTATTTGTTGTATATGAATAATAATGTTAATGTACTAATTAATAGGTTTGTATAGAACCCTTATTTTATAATACAAGAGTGCATAAAGCAGTCAGTGAAAGTAGATGTTGAAAAAGATGTTATGGTTGCAAGTATGTAGTTACCCTAATTTTGCACTGACTTGCTCAGAATGGAAATGCCATAAAATTTAAATTTGATTGTGCTCTGCTTCGGAATCTTTGATGTGTAGTCAGAAGTCTAGTTTAAGTTGCTCCATATTTAATAATTTTCTTCTTAAACAACCAAAGATGCATTATTAAGTAAGAAAAGTTATATTACATAATTTGCCAATCTTGGATTGATCTTTTGATCCCTGTAATGTATTTATATCATACATCATTTAGAAAAATTCAAGGGGCTTATCTATTTTTGCTCATAATTGGAAAATGTATAGCACACGGTTTCATTTTTGGCTGCTTTTTCTGTTTTATTATTTTCGTTTAGTTACATAATTTACAAAGAGTTAGAGCTCCGTCTTTGTCTGCAGGTGATGATATGTGGGACCAGCCGAGAGGAGGCGGTGGAAGTTGGGGAAGTGGCAGTGGGTATGGTGGAGGGGGTGGTGGTGGAAATTGGGGGGATGGTGATAGATTTGGTGGTGGCTATCAGCAAGGTTATGGAGGTGGTCCTATGAGGGGAGGTGGTGGTGGTTATGGTGGGGGCGGTGGTGGTTATGGTGGGAGTGGTGGTAGCGGCAGTGGCAGACCTGGTCCATATTCCAGTGAACGTTACCGTGAGTATCAACAGATGGCTCAGTTTGACTGTGTCACTAAAATTTTAGTTTTATTTGAATTACAAGACTATTCTGAATATAGTGGCCCAATGTTAAACATGTGCGATTTGGTTACTAGTTTGGCATAAACATTTTGTTCTTATTAATTAATTCTCATAGTAAAACTAGATGTCATCTTGGTGTTCTAGGTGGAGGGGGATATGGTTCCGGTGGTAGTGGTTATGGTGGTGGATCAAGACGCTATTAACTACAATTCTGCATTTGACATGCACACAGGAGTACATATCAGGTATGTATGTTGGGTTTTGGAGATGCTGATACATGTTGGTTCTTTGGATGGGTGTTACTGTGAACAAAAACAGGTGTTCAGCAGTGGGAGACAGGTTTCTAGACATATCACTCTGCACCCTGTTCCATGTCATCTTACCTGAACGTACCTGCTTTGTTATTGTAGTGGTTTCTAGGTCTCGTTCCCTGTAAAATTGTAGCACAGCTTTTGTTTTTTTCAGTAAGTGTGTTTTTGATGGTTTTGTTGATTTAAGCAAGTGTGGCAGATTACACAAAAGCTATTCTTTGTAATTCTGTTGCAACCATTTTTTTTTTTTTTTTTTTTTTTTTTTTTTTTTTTTTTTTTTTTTTAATACACTAGGTTCTGTTTTTGGACTTCACCTCACTTCCTCCACTGCACTCCCCTTTCTCCACCAAACCTTTAAATATTTGATAAATAGAGACTGCCTTAATTATCTGTGATGTGGTCTGCAGTAAACATAGGTTTCCCAAGTGATGAAACATCTGGTCCAAGTAGCAGGGTACAGACACTTTCTACGACGTGGTCACTCATTTCCATCTTGAGCGTCTTAATAAAGTAAATTGGAAAATATGATCACTGAATGTGGCTGTAGATTGAGCAGGTGCAATGAGGTATGCTTCACTGAATTTTGAGTGGTTGCAAATTTCACTTAAATTCAGTGCCTTAGTTACACTTATTTAATTAATGGAACATATTTACATCGAACAGCAACATTTGTTTTTTAATGGCATAATTTTGTGTGTCATTAACTGTTTCAGTGTAGTCAGGTGTTCGCTTGTGCTTGTGAAGTCAAGTGTTTGGGTGATTGCCATAGTTGTTAATTTGTTTGGGTGCCTGAAATGAAGATTGAATGGTTAATACCACAAGATATTATTATTTGGTTTCTTATTGATTATTCGGATATCTGCTTCAATTAGTTGATATTTCTATGTGGAATATTGAGGTTGCATAGGTTAGTTTAGTGCCCAGTTTGTTAAATTCTAAGTATAAGTTTTGAACTAACACTTTTTGCATTTATTCAGGTTCTGCATAGGGCTAGCAGAGAGAGAGAGACAGACAGACAGAGACTGGGGTGTACAGTCATTCAGGCTAGCAGTAACGGGCAGACAGGCCGTCAAAGAGCAGGGACAGTGTACTCACAGGACTTCAGTGCAGTTCTACGTAGTTAGCTGAAAGCCAGTATTGGAGAATTCAGGTTACTTCGTGCCAGTTTTATTTATACAGCTAGTCCTATCTGTGATAGTAATTTTAAGTATATTTTTTCCCTTGTACAAGAAAGTTAATGCTATTCATCAAAATATATACATGTTAGACATTTCAGAAGCAATTGCTTTCCACCGTATTTCCGTTAAGTGACCAATGATTGTTAGTGTAGTTAGGTGATTGAAGTAAATGTAGTAGTTTCTTTGATAAGCCAAAGCAAGAGAGAGAGAGAGAGCCATAGTAACAGTTGTTTTCAGTTGTTTTACTGTTTCAGAATAAGTTAGAGATTATAGATTCCCCCTGTTAATGTAAAATAATGACCATGGTGGTTTTATTTACATATGCATTAGGAGTAAGAAGTAACAGGCTGAATTCTGTAATATGTCAAGTCAGCAGCTGGATGCAAAATAAAGTATTATGGGATTTTCTGCAGAGTATTTTGCAGAAGGCTATTTTGTAGGATCCTGTAAGCGGTTGGATATGTTGGGGGGGGCAACTTTTGTAGAATAAGTTCAACCAGGACAACATAATTCAGTTATTTTGTTGTGAATTACCTGATTTAATTGATTTGTTTTTGTTTTTTTTGTGCACCTTTTCCCTTTTCCTGTTCATGCTAATTACCTCACGTTTTGATCTTTTGAAGATTGTCATGTGAGCTACAGCTACTCATCCTACCTGTTTAAATATTTAAAGTTCAATTTGTGTGACTCAGAATTAATTGAGGCTTGCTTTAATATGAATTTGACAATTTAGTTTATAAATGTTAATTATGTATAGAGGAATCATTCCAAATTTTGTTGTGAAAATAAAAAAGAAATTGAAACCATGTTTTTGTTGTTAATTTTTCACACTTTACCTTCTACTCCCTCAATTTGTGGACAAAATGTGAATTACTTTCATTAGCAATTCATCATAGGTAAGACTTGTGTTATCTGTGTAGAATGCGTGCAGCTCTTTGTGCATTAAGTTAAAAGTGTGAGGTGGCTACAAAAAGTGTTGAGATTTGCAGCAATAATTCAATTCGGTATGCCCCAGCATTGTTCTCTTCTACTCCTCATCCCAGTGCCTAATTAACTATTCTTAGATCGTGTAGCAGATATCCCACTAACTTGGTGCTTCTTCTTGTAATGGTTTATAGAATTCTGTACTCACCTGCCCTTTAGTCTACTTAATTTGAAACACCATTCAATAGTACCATATTTCAGCATCCTCTGGTTCCTTCAGTTTTGGATCTGGATTTCCATGTCAGGATATACCAATAGACAGTCTCATTGAAGAGTATACTTAACACCTGTGTCATTTTACCTCTGATTTCTTTTTCTACAGTCAGTCTTGGTTCTTAGATTTTAGAATTCTGTCTCTTCAGAGTTCTTAATTTTGACATTAAGCATGTCATTATTCTCTTCTTTACAATCAGTGTAAACATCAGTATAACATTGAAAGCAGCTGTTATAACTTGCAACAGTGGATGTGTTGTGATTACACATTTCTGTCCAGCAATTCTTTGTCATGATAAATTATTACGCAAAATGGTGATAGTATCTTAGGAACTGAAGTTCTGTGAAGTTAAATAAAATAATTACAGAATTATTTAAATGCCAGTAGATTCAAACAGTAGCATTATGACAAGGTACAGTAAGAACTGCTGCATTGTTGAGTTACACAATATGAAGACTGCAGATGAAAGGAAGAGCTTTTGAAATGGTTATGCTCCTGAAAGTATTTGGGCTCAGTGTATCTTTTGTAAATAAAGTACACAGGACATTTGCAAATACGGATTACCTAAAACCAGAAAGTTTATTAAAATGTCATTAATGTTACTTGAGTGAAGTCACTTTTTGCCAGAATTATTCAGTTTCATATTTGTAAATTGGTTATACCTTGTTTACCAAGTTTACAAAACAATCAGTGCTGCCAGTCTTGTTTATGAAACACCAGTAGATACTTTTGCAGAATTTTGTAAGTAAAGTTGTCACCTTTAAATATTTAAAAGTCAAAAGTGACTTGGCCTAACTAAAATATTCTCAAATACAGTCCACTCCTTTGTGATACACATTTGACTCCATTACAGTAGCTGTGTGGATTTTTTTCCCCTTTATACTGTATATATTCATTAGGAATAAAAGGTAAATATTCCTCGTATAGTTGAAAATGCCACATGCACACTGCATCAGTGACATTATCCCAGCTGTGGGTCCTGACCTTAATGCAAGCATCACCATTAATAGCTCCAAGGAAGGACATTGAATAAATTCTTGGCAACAAGAACATCTGGATTGTATCATTATAGAGCATGCTTAAGTATTCTGGATATATCTACAGGGTGGTCCACTGATCGTGATTGGGCCAAATATCTCATGAAATAAGCGTCAGACGAAAAAACTACAAGAAATGAATCTTGTCTAGCTCGAAGGGGGAAACCAGATGGCGCTATGGTTGTCCCGCTAGATGGCGCTGCCGTAGGTCAAGCGGATAACAACTGCATTTTTTAAAAATAGGAACCCCCATTTTTTATTACATACTCGTGTAGTACGTAAAGAAATATGAATGTTTTAGTTGGACACTTTTTCGGTTTGTGATAGATGATGCTGTAATAGTCACAAACATATGGCTCACAATTTTAGACGAACAGTTGGTAACAGGTAGGTTTTTTAAATTGAAATACAGAACATAGGTACGTTTGAACATTTTATTTCGGTTGTTCCAATGTGATACATGTACCTTCGTGAACTTATCATTTCTGAGAGCTCATGCTGTTACAGGGTGATTACTTGTGAATACCGCATTAATGCAATAAATGCTCAAAATGATGTCCGTCAACCGGAATGCATTTGGCAGTACGTGTAACGACATTCCTCTCAACAGTGAGTAGTCCACCTTCCATAATGTTCGCACATGCATTGACAATGCACTGACGCATGTTGTCAGGCGTTGTCGGTGGACCACGATAGCAAATATCCTTCAACTTACCCCACAAAGAAATCCGGGGATGTCAGATCCGGTGAATGTGTGGGCCATGGTATGGTGCTTCAATGACCAATCTGCCTGTCACAAAATATGCTATTCAATGCCACTTCAACTGCACGCGAACTATGTACCGGACAGCCATCATGTTGGAAGTACATCGCCATTCTGTCATGCAGTGAAACATCTTGTAGTAACATCGGTAGAACATTACATAGGAAATCAGCATACATTGCACCATTTAGATTGGCATCGATAAAATGGGGGCCAATTATCCTTCCTCCCATAATGCCGCACTATACATTAACCCGCGAAGGTCGTTGATGTTCAACTTGTCGCAGCCATCATGGATTTTCTGTTGCCCAATAGTGCATATTATGTCGGTTTACGTTACCGCTGTTTTTGATTGACGCTAAATAGAATGCATGCAAAAAAATCTGTCACCGTCCCGTAATTTCTCTTGTGCCCAGTGGCAGAACTGTACACGGTGTTCAAAGTCGTTGCCGTGCAATTCCGGGTGCATAGAAATGTGGTATGGGTGCAATCGATGTTGATGTAGCATTCTCAACACTCAATGTTTTTGAGATTCCTGATTCTTGCGCAATTTGTCTGTTACCGATGTGCGGATTAGCTGTGACAGCAGCTAGAACACCTACTTGGGCATAATCATTTGTTGCAGGTCGTGGTTGACGTTTCGCATGTGGCTGAACACTTCCTGTTTCCTTAAATAACGTAACTATCCGGTGAACGGCCTGGACACTTGGATGATGTCCAGGATACCGAGCTGCATACGGCACACGCCTTGGGCATTTTGATCACAATAGTCGCACATCAACACGATATCGACCTTTTCCGCAATTGGTAAATGGTCCATTTTAAAATGGGTAATGTATCACGAAGCAAATACCGTCCGCACTGGTGGAATGTTACGTGATACCACGTACTTCTACGTTTGTGACTATTACAGCGCCATCTATCGCAAAGTGAAAAAAGTGGTCCAACTAATACATTCATATTCTTTGTGTACTACATGAATATGTAATAAAAATGGGCGTTCCTATTTTTAAAAAATGCAGTTGATATCCGTTTGACCTATGGCAGCGCCATCTAGCGGGCCAACCATACGCCATCTGGTTTCCCCCTTCAAGCTAGAGAAGTTTCATTCTTTGTAGTTTTTTCGTTTGATGCTTATTTTGTGAGATATTTGGCGGGTTCACTTATCAGTGGACCAACCTTTATATTTTGTGCCATCAGTTTCTATTGTCCTCCACATCGACTGAGCAATGATAATTTACACTGTACAGCAAGCTCATTGACAATACTAATTATATATAGGCAAATAAAAACACCCTTCCGCACGGGACCCACTTAAATTCAGTCACAATTGAGCGAGGTGGTGCAGTGGTCAGCACACTGGACTTGCATTTGGGAAGACAACGGCTCAAACCTGAGCCTGGCCATCTAAATTTAGGTTTTCCACGATTTTCCTAAATTGCATGAGGCAGATGGCAGGATGGTTCCTTTGATAGGGCATGGACGATTTACTTCCCCATTCTGGACACAATCTGAGCTTGTGCTTCGTGTCTAATGACGTCGATGAGATGTTAAACCCAATCTTTCTTCCTTACTTCGGGTCAATCACATAGATAGGAGGAAATAATTATTTGACTGAGAATAGGTTGAATTACCTCCTTGGATAAAGATTACTCACATGTTGCAAAGCCTACAGTGTGTTCTCATTGTGAGTGCATTCTGTTTCCTGACTGAAAGATGGATTTTTTGTGATTATGTTAAAATCATCTAAAAATCTCTCTCTCTCTCTCTGACACACACACACACACACACACACACACACACACACACACACACACACACACACACACACACACAGAGAGAGAGAGAGAGAGAGAGAGAGAGAGAGAGAGAGAGAATACAAGGGTTGGAACTTTAATAGTGCCAACTATTTATTTGCTGCTCGTATAAAATAGATAAGTGTTTCAAAGTCTTACTGACCTTTACCAGCATTGTGTGCAACCCGTTGCCAGCAATGTGGAAGTCATAGGATACTCTTAGCAGTGCCAGTTGTGTTGACAGTTCGAGCGGCGTGGTCCATTGCCCGACGAATTTGTAGCCATTCTGAAGCGAATGCTGTGAAGTGTTTCCTTCCATTTAGAAATCAATTTGAACTCACGAGTGCTTAAGTCAGGGGAGTGCAGTAGGTGTATAGCACTTAGCAGTCAAACAAATCAGTAACAGCTTGCGCTCTACATGCTTGAGCATTTTCCTGCAAAGTGATGGTCAGGTCCTGCAGAAAATGCCATCACTTCTGTCTCTGTACTGTTCATTTTCGGAACACAACGTTGGACCAGCTTGTCTCTGTACTGTTCATTTTCGGAACACAATGTTCGACCAGCTTAGAGACAGAAGCGATGACACTTTCTGCAGGACCTGACCATCATTTTGCAGGACAGTGCTCAACCATGTACAGTGCAAGCTGTTACTGAGTTGTTTGACTGATAGGGCTGCTAAGTGCTATACCACCTACTGCACTCCCCTGACTTAAGCCCTCGTGATCAACTTGATTTCAGAACTGCTTCAAATTTGTTGGGTAATAGACCGTGCTGCTCGAACTGTCAACACAACTGGCACTGCTAAAAGTATTCCTACGACTTCCACATGGCTGGCAGCGGGTTATACACAATGCTGGTGACTACTTTGAAGGTCAGTAAAAGTTTGAAACACGTATCTATTTTGTACGAGCTGTAAATAAATAGTTGCCACTATTAAAGTTCCAAACCTCGTACAGGACCTGTCACAAACAGTAACCAAAATCGCCATCATGTGCATCTGTACTTAAGTCATTGTGCACTGCAAAAGAAATGATCATAGTTCATCACGTTTGCCAGTTCTCAAGCACACTGACGTGAATCATTGCAGATTAATACATTTAAACAATCTCCATCCAAACCTCAAAGTCTTCCTGAATGTGGGGATTTACTAATTTCAGAATGATTCACCTTAAAATGAGAAAATCATTTTCTCACTGTGCTGTGTCCAGCAGAATTATCCCCATCATGACGCAAATGTTCCTGGCTACCTCAGTTGCTGCAACCGCTCTGTTGAACTTAAACAGAAGAATATGTCAGAAATGTTCTGATTTCCCCACTTGACACTCCATTGTCTAGTGTCCACATTCAGTATTCCAAATGACAATACTATGTAAACTAAAATAGCAAAAGTGAACTACAAATAAAAAATGATAGTCGATAAATAAACCATAGCAACCGGTATACCAACATGCAAAACGAAAACACTACAAATTTATGCGCCAATCTAATATTTGGGAATGTCTAGGGCTGATGGAGGAAATTATTGAGCCATTGAAGGACTGAATGATGATGGATGCCAATGAGAACTTCTGACTTTTCTGGAATCAAGTAGACCAGTTCCTCAAAACGTGAATAACACATTAATAGTTGTTCTTCACCAGAAAGGAATGGACAAGACATAAAACTATAGACCTGTCGGCTACCTTTACAAAATGTGCAAGGTAGTCATTACAGTTACTTTTTATCAGTATAGTAGGAAATTCAGAACTGTAAGAGAAGTCTGGCAAGGAGATTCTGTTACACTGTAACTATCATTAGCAGCCATTTAGAAAATTTTTAGATCCTTAAACTGGGAAAATTTAGAAGGAATACATGTGTATGAACACGTTCAAATGACATGTTTTCCTTATGACATTGTTCTGACCACATAGGCATCTGTCTTCTTCACCTGCTTGCAAGGGTTTGCGTCATTGATACATGGGAAAGCTATAGTAAGTGAAAGGTCTTCGTAAATTTGAACATGAATGTATATTGAAACCAAAATAAATTGATTTTCCCCCTTCACACCATTAAGGCATGTTTCCACTACCATGTAAACTTCTGCAAGTAGCCTGCATAAGCTATTTTGAGTTCTTTCGTGTGGGAACTCGCCCAGCAAGTAGACTTCTACAAATTTTAATAAACTTGAAGAACTAGCTACTACAAGTAATCGGGAGCAAGTTTCTTTCATTTTGCTGCAGGTACTTGGTGAACTTGCCATTTGCTAGGGAATTTTTCTCAAACTTGCAGAAGTTTTGTGTGCTCAGTACTGGTATGAAAATGTCAATGTCTTAAAGGAGAGTGGCACAGACATATTGGCCAAAACATATGTTACATTGGATCTCTGTAATATGTATGATTTGTTGCCATGAAGAAACTGCAAAATGAATATACTGATTACTTTTTTCCACCAAAAAGGAGAGGTTTGTCCAAATTTTTGTGCCCTGTTTTCAAATATCAAATATTTTA
Organism: Schistocerca cancellata; assembly: GCF_023864275.1. Lineage (NCBI taxonomy): Eukaryota > Metazoa > Arthropoda > Insecta > Orthoptera > Acrididae > Schistocerca > Schistocerca cancellata. The sequence continues at coordinate 126,984,289 of NC_064637.1, read as the reverse complement.
TTTTACAATAAAGAGAGAAGTTTGAAACTAGTATACAACTGTCTCGGACAGTTTTTAGTATGAGAGAAGTAGATTTTACAAGGATTGGTCAACAAAAACTTGCAGTTATTTATACTTGTAGCTTCCGTGATAAGTTTCCTATCTGTGCCATGAATATGTGAAATGTGTAATGCCTAGTCAGGGCGGTACTATTGTATCGGTAGGTTGGTAGTAATGCTCTATTTCATAGACGTTCTTTGCATTTTGCCTACCAGATGGTGGAGGCTATGTGAGAGGAGCAGTACAGCAAAATAAAATTCTATGTTTAATTTAAACTGTACAGCCACTGAAACTTAACAAAAAGCTGCAGCAAATATATGGTGAAGATGAACTACTGCATGCAATAGCGTTCAGGTGGTTCAAGGACTTCAGGGGAGACCAACTTGTCTTGTCAATTGAAGCCTAGTATTTTGGCTTCTGCTGTGACTGAATAAACATCGGCACAGCTGCTGTGATTATCCCTAAGGATCTATGGGGATCATTGTGTAACCTCAGTGACGTGTTTAGAATGTCTTTACAATTATGTGTGATCATCTCCATAAGACCCATGTGTGTGCCCGTAGGGTGCCATGTCTGTTGACTCCCGAACAAAAGACTGTGTGAAAGGAGACAAGGCATGAGGTGCTGATGGAGTGTATGCGTTTCTGAAATTGATTATCGCTGATGATGAGTCATGGCTGCATCATTATGATCCTGAAGTAGAATGAGCCAGCACAATGAGGAAATTGCCAGGTTCTCCTACACCCAATAAGGTGAAAGTTGCTCCGTCTGCAAGAAGAGTGATAGTGATCTCATTTTATAACTGTCATGGAATGATTTACTGGCATGCAGTTCCCCCTCACACTATTGTTACTGCAGTATACTATAGTCAGTATTGGCTAAACTGAAGAAGAGCACTTTGCAAGGAAATGACCAGAACTTTCTTGGACCAGGTGGCGCGTGGCCTCATGTAAATCAAGTCTTGTAGTTTCTGGCTCATTTCAACATTACCTGTGTACCATCATTCCCCTTATAGTGCCGATCTTCCTCCCTTTTACTTTTTTTTCCCCTCTCTCTGTATGCAATTCTCAAAGACCTAGTAAGCAAGAAATGGCCTGCACCATGTGTTTGAGGACTGGCGGAGATGCTATAAAAACTGTATTCAACTAGAAGGCAAGTGCTTTGAAAAAGATCATGTAAACATTGGAATGGAGTAATAAATATCTCTGGAAAACAAATCGATCTTTGTTGATCAGACCTCGTGTTCCATTCAGTAGTGTTTCTTGATAACTTAAATATGCACACTTCTGTATCTGTTTCTTCACTCAAACATTTATGTATTTCTTAACTTCGGTTTTTGTAATGATTTTTCTTCGGTAATAATAATAATAATAATAATAATAATAATAATAATAATAATAATAATAATGTAACAAAGTTGGCAGCTGGTAAGTCTTTAACCACGACACTGTAAAATCGCACTTGCCTGTCTCACGATATAACTTCCAGTGGAAAAAATTTCTGCAAGTACTTGTAGTAAGTTCCTGAAATTAACTTGCACAAGTTTTTGTTCTAATGTAAAAAATAATTTTGAGCCAACTGTTGTCTCACTCTCGTCATGTGGGAATCCGAGCAATGTTCTGAGCAGTAAGAGATGTAGACAGACAAATGGAGGTGTGGATCAGTCTGGGAAGCATGCACAGATAGCCAATGTGGTTAAGACAACTGCCCGTGATAAGCAGAAATCTCAAGTTCAAATCCTGGGTTGACACAAATTTTCATGTGCCACTAATAGATGGTACATCAATACTGGATACAGCTAATGCCACAGAATTCAGTTTGTGAATAAATTTCATAAGATGTGTTGAACTCTAGTGTATTCTGCATCTGAGCCAGTGAAAGAGGAACAACCACAAAATCTAAGTAATCTTGTAAAGAAAAAGCAGTTACTGAAAAATAAGTATTATACAAAGCAAAGGGCTAAAGATAGAAAAATAGTAAATAAATTATATTTGGTTATCAAGAGGGCGATGCAAATACTGTCAATGGTAGCAGAATCTTATAAAATGCACATAGAACAGAAGAAAAAAATTCTGGTCCTATGTAAGGGCTCCCATATAACCCAAAGAAATTGTGGTCATATGTAAAGACTGCCTAAAGGACCGAACGTAAGTGTCCAAATGCAAGGTCACACAGAAACCAGAAAGGAAAAGAAACGATGGTAAGGCATTATCAGTTGCTTGGCCGCACAGCAAAAGGGGAACCACTGCACTCCACTTTCAGATGTTGAGAAACAACTGAAATGTCACAAAGCCCTTGGACCCAATGCATATCTATTAGATTCTGTATGGAATTTAAAAATTGAGTTAGCTTCCTGTTTAAACATAATATAATGTAGATCCATCAAACAAAAACCTGTCCCAAGTAGTTGGAAGAAACCACAGACAACCGATCTACGAGAAGAGTGACAGAAGTGATCCACAAAACTAATGACAAATATTGACATCCATTTTTGTAGAATCGTAGAATATATTATGAGCTGAAACATAATTAGGTCTCTCAAACATAATGACCTCCTCTATGCCAAGCAGCATGGATTCCGAAAACATTGGACATGCGAAACCCAGTTCATGCTTGAAAGACACAGATCCAGGCAAACAGACAAATTTGTGATTGGAATGAAGAGTCTAAATTGGGATGGTGGAGCACATTATCTTGAATGAAAAATTCATTGAGAGATGTTGACATAGCTTCAGGTGTGTTCCACGGAATTGTATTATGACCTCTTCACATCCCTGTCATATATTATCAATCTGACAGACAATATTAGTAGTAATCATAGATTCTTTTGCAGATGGTACAGTTATCTATAATTGAGTACTGTCTGAAAAAAGTTACATAAATAAGATTAGATTTCGAAGTGGCGTAAGGTTTGGAAACTTGCTATAAAAGTTCACAATTATGTAAAATTGTGCAGGTTTCAAATTCAATAATGTTGTACACTACAACTGCAGTATAGGTTTAGTCAACTCATACAAATAGTAGGCTGTAAACAGTTTGTGGGATATGAAAATAAATGACCACATACGGTCAATAACGCGTAAAGCAGGTAACACTGCAGTTCATTGGTAGAATACTGGGAGAATACAATCATTCTACAAAGATATTGCTTATAAGGCACTTACGTAGCCATCCTAGAATATGTAATATGTTACACTTCCAAAACAACAAAATACCAGGAGAGGACAGTGTAATTGCCAAGACACTCAAGATCAGAAGCAAATTTATGAAGTAAACACTGTGGGTATACAGAAGAGCAAAGTTATATGTGCAGATTTGAAAACTACATTGATACACAGAAAAGGTAACAAGACAGATTCAAACAATTATTGAGGCAATTCACTTATTCAGTGACCTACAAAGTATTCTCTTCTGTCTTCATCACCAGATTACAGTGAGATGGAATGATAGTAATTCCAGGTGAGCTTTTGACAATTGCAATCTTAGGGCAAATATGGACCTCTCAAGATAGTAACAGAAGTGCCAGTCAAATGCACATTGTACATGTTTGTAAAAAAGGGCTATCTCAAAAGTTGCTGTAAGGCAAGATGAAGAGTAGTCTCCACTTCTTTTCTGCACGGTGCTAAATTTTTTGTCATCAGTCCTCTCTTGAGGCATTCTCTTCATCTCAGGGTAGTATGTGCATCATACGTATTCCAATCTCTCTACCCTGCAGCTCCATAAAATATCATGAATGTTATTCCTCAATGTCTTAACATGTACCCTATAACACTGTTCCTTATCTTTGTCAGTGTTTTCCCTATGTTCCTTTCGTTGTTGATTATGTGGAGAAACTCCTCATTCCTTATCAGTCCACCTACTTTTCAACATCCTTCTAAAGCGCCACATTTCAAATGCTTTGATTCTCTTCTTTTCCAGTGTCCCCACGGTCCATGAATTAAATCCATACAAAACTGTGTTCCAAACGAACATTTTCCAAAATTTCTTCTTCAAATTTAATCCCTTTTTTGATAATAGTAGACATTTTTGCTCAGGATTGCTCTCTTTGCTTGCACTAGTGTACATTTTATGTCCTCCTTACTTTGTCCATGATGTTACCTTGTTCAAAGGTAGCAGAATTCCTTAACTTTATCTTTTTTGTGCTTACCAATTTTGATGTTAAGTTTACTGCTAATCTCATTTCTGCTAGTATTCATTATTTTGCTTTTCTTCAGTTTACTCTCAATGCATTACATGTGCTCATTACTCTTCACCCCATTCAACTGGTCCAGTAATTAATTATTTTATTTAAATGTCAAGTTCCGTAGGACCAAATTGAGAAGCAGATCTCCAAGCACATGGAACATGCCAGTACATGAAATTACAACAAAAAAGTAATAACAGATAAAAATAAAATGTTTGTGAACCCAAAAAAAGTCAGTCCATGCAATCAACAATACAACAAGAATCAACTTAATTTTTCAAGGAACGTCGCAAGAGAATAGAAGGAGTGACCCATGAAGAAACTCTTCTGTTTCAGTTGTAAAGTGCGTGGATTATTGCTAAGATTTTCGAATTCGAGTGGTAGCTTATTGATAATGGATGCAGCAGTATACTGCATACCTTTCTGCACAAGAGTTAAGGAAGTCTGATCCAAATGCAGGTTTGATTTCTGCCGAGTATTAACTGAGTGAAAGCCGCCTATTCTTGGGAATAAGCTAACGTTGTTAACAAGAAATTATATAATAAAGGGAAACATTCCACGTGGGAAAAATATATCTAAAAACAAAGATGATGTGACTTGCCAAACGAAAGTGCTGGCAGGTCGAAAGGCACACAAACATACACACAAAATTCAAGCTTTCGCAACAAACAGTTGCTTCATCAGGATGCAACCATTTGTTGCGAAAGCTTGAATTTTGTGTGTATGTTTGTGTGTCTTTCGACCTGCCAGCACTTTCGTTTGGCAAGTCACATCATCTTTGTTTTTAGATATATTTTTCCCACGTGGAATGTTTCCCTTTATTATATAATTTCTTGTTAACAACGTTAGCTTATTCCCAAGAATAGGCGGCTTTCACTCAGTTAATACTCGGCAGAAATCAAACCTGCATTGTGTCTGTATATATATTCACAAACGTTCGATATGTGCCCCTTTAGTGATTCGGCAGACATCATGCCGATAATCAAGTTCCTCCCACACTCAGCGCAGCATGTCCCCATCAATGAGTTCGAAACGGTAAGGCTTCTGCTTTAGCCTTTTCCGTAAGATTTTCCAAACCGTCGGCTGTGGTACGTTTAGCTCCCTGCTTGCTTTATTCGTTGACTTCCGCGGGCTACGCGTGAAACTTACCCGCACGCGTTCAACCGTTTCTTCGCTCACTGCAGGCCGACCCGTTGATTTCCCCTTACAGAGGCATCTAGAAGCCTTAAACTGCGCATACCATCACCGAATGGAGTTAGCAGTTGGTGGATCTTTGTTGAACTTCGTCCTGAAGTGTCGTTGCACTGTTATGACTGACTGCTGTCGCCATTTTGTCTCACTGCGCTCTCGAGCGCTCTGGCGGTATATATATAGAGGGAAACATTCCACGTGGGAAAAATATATCCAAAAACAAAGATGATGAGACTTACCAAACAAAAGCGCTGGCAGGTCGATAGACACACAAACAAACACAAACACACACACAAAATTCGAGCTTTTGCAACCCCTGGTTGCTTCGTCAGGAAAGAGGGAAGGAGAGGGAAAGATGAAAGGATGTGGGTTTTAAGGGAGAGGGTAAGGAGTCATTCCAATCCCGGGAGCGGAAAGACTTACCTTAGGGGGAAAAAAGGACCGGTATACACTCTCACACACACACATATCCATCCGCACATACACAGACATTTGTAAAGGCAAAGAGTTTTTGCCTTTACAAATGTCTGCTTGTGTCTGTGTATGTATTACCTCCACAATTTGCTCTAATCGAAGATGACAGAGTGCGTCGACGGCCGTGGCAAATAGCAATGCAGAGGGCGACTGAGTTCTGCTAGTCCACTAGCAAGGGCGCTGTCGGCGGGCAGTGTGGTTCATCTGTCAAGTTTTCGACGCGTGCGCAGAATAGTTACAGTACGCTATATATTGTGGAACGGAGGACGTTTTCGCCAGTCTGCGACGGCTCACCTGAAGATGACTGGCAGGTGCCCAGTTGAACGACGACTGGCTGCAAGCCCGATATTTGTTTGAACAGTCAATTCGTCGGGAAAATTTTAAAATTCGCAGGTGCTGGAAGGTTTCCCAGGGAATGGCAGCCAATTCTTCACAGAGTGCTGCGCTGAGGAGAGGTATTGATGTCGGTCGGTGAGGCCTGTCATGAAATCGGCATTCCAAAGCATCCCAATGGTGTTCTATAGGATTCAGGTTAGGACTCTGTGGAGGCCAGTCCATTACAGGGATGTTATTGTCATGTAACCCTCTGCCACAGGCCGTGTATTATGAACAGGTGCTCGATCGTGTTGAAAGATGCAATTGCCATCCCCAAATTGCTCTTCAACAGTGGGAAGTGAGAAGGTGCTTAAAACATCAATGTTGGCCTGTGCTGTGATAGTGCCAAGCAAAACAACAAGGGGTGCAAGCCCCCTCAATGAAAAGCACGACCATCCCCTAACACCACCACCTCTGAATTTTGCTGTTGGCACTATACATGCTGGCAGATGACGTTCATTGGGCATTCGCCATACCCACACCCTGCCATCAGATCGCCAAATTGTGTACCGTGATTCGTCACTCCACACAACATTTTTCCACTGCTCAATCATCCAATGTTTTCTCTCCTTACACCAAGCGAGGCATCGTTTGACATTTACCGGCATGATTTGTGACTTATGAGCAGCCGCTCGATCATGAAATCCAAGTTTTCTCACCTCCCGCCTGTCACAGTACTTGCAGTGGATCCTGATGCTGTTTGGAATTCCTGTGTGATGGCCTGGATAGATGTCTGCATATTACACATTACAACCCTCTTCAACTGTCGGCAGTCTCTCAGTCAACAGACGAGGTTGGCCTGTACGCTTTTGTGCTGTTCGTGTCCCTTCACGTTTCCGCTTCACTATCACATCAGAAAGTCAACCTAGGGATGTTTAGGAGTGTGGAAATGTCGCGTACAGACGTATGACACAAGTCGCACCCAATCACCTGATTACATTCGTAGTCTGTGAGTTCTGCGGAGCACCCCATTTTGCTCTCTCATGATGTCTTAATGACTATTGAGGTCGCTGATAGGGTGTATCTGCTAGTAGGTGGCAGCACAATGCACCTCCGTATGAAAAACATCTGTTTTTGGGAGTTTCTGGATACTTTTGATCACATAGTGTATTGAGAGGCTAATGTCAAAATACCCAGACTTGTGAACTGGGGTTGACAAGAGGTTCATGAACTTACACCACTGATTACCCGAACTGCCCGTTTATGAGCCAAAAATATCATTTTAGAATGGGAAGAGCTAACTCAAAATATAATACCATACAACATAAGCAAAGTAGGCTAATTTTCATGTCAAACGATATCTCACTTCAGATACCGTTTGAATAGTAAAGATGGCAGCCTTAAGTCTTTGAACAGATCCTGAACATGGGTTTTCCACAACAGTTTACTATCTATCTGAACACCTAGAAATTTGAACTGTTCAGTTTCACTAATCATATGTCCATTCTGTGAAATTAAAAGTGAGGTTTAGTTGAATTGTGTGTTAGAAACTGTAAAAACTGAGTCTTACTGTGATTTAGCATTAGTTTATTTTCTACAAAACATGAACTTAGGGCATGAATTGCACTATTCCAAACTGAGCCATTCTTGCACACAACATCCTTTACTACCAAGCTAGTGTCATCTGCAAACAGAAATATTTTAGAGTTTCCCGTAATATTAGAGGGCATATCCTCTCCCATGAACGATGGATCTTGCTGTTGGTGGGAAGGCTTGCATGCCCCAGTGATACAGATAGCCATACCATAGTTGCAACCACAATTGAGGGGTATCTTTTGAGAGGCCAGACAAACGTGCGGTTCCTGAAGAGGGGCAGCAGCCTTTTCAGTAGTTGCAGGGGCGACAGTCTGGATGATTGACTGACCTGGTCTTTTAACATTAACCAAAACGGCCTTGCTGTGCTGGTACTGTGAACGGTTGAAAGCAAGGAGAAACTACAGCCGTAATTTTTCCTGAGAGCATACAGCTTTACTGTATGGTTAAATAAAGATGGCGTCCTCTTGGGTAAAATATTCTGGAGGTAAAATAGTCTCCTATTCGGATCTCCGGGCGGGGACTACTCAGGAGGATGTCATTATCAGGAGAAAGAAAGCTGGCGTTCTACAGATCAGAACGTGGAATGTCATATCCCTTAATTGGGCAGGTAGGTTAGAAAATTTAAAAATGGAAATGGATAGGTTAAAGTTAGATATAGCGGGCATTAGTGAAGTTCGGTGGCAGGAAGAAAAAGCTTCTGGTCAGGTGAATACAGGATTGTAAATACAAAATCAAATAGGGGTAATGCAGGAGTAGGTTTAATACTAAATAAAAAAATAGGAGCATGGGTCAGCTATTACAAACAGCATAATGAACACATTATTGTGGCGAAGATAGGCACAAAGCCCACACCTACCACAGTAGTACAAGTTTATATGCCAACTAGCTCTGCAGATGATGATGAAATTGAAGAAATGTACGATGAGATAAAAGAAATTACTCAGATAGTGAAGGGTGACGAAAATTTAATAGTCATGGTGGACTGGAATTCGATAGTAGGAAAAGGAAGAGAAGGAAAAGTATTAGGTGACTATGGAATGGGCATAAGGAATGAAAAAGTAAGCCGTGTGGTAGAATTTTGCACATAGCATAACTTGATCGTAGCTAACACTTGGATTAAGAATCATGAAAGAAGATTGTATGCATGGGAGAGGCCTGCAGACACTGGAAGGTTTCAGATAGATTATATAATGATAAGACAGAGATTTAACAACCAGGTTTTAAATTGTAAGACATTTCCAGAGGCAGATGTGGACTCTGACCACAATCTGTTGGTTATGAACCGTAGAGTAAAACTGAAGAAACTGCAAAAAGGTGGGAATTTAAGGAAATGGGACCTGGATAAACTGAAAGAACCAGAGGTTGTACAGAGTTTCAGGGAGAGCATAAGGGAACGATTGACAGGAACAGGGGAAATAAATACGGTAGAAGAAGAATGGGTAGCTTTGAGAGATGAAATAGTGAAGGCAACATAGGATCACGTAGGTAAAAAGCCGGAAGCTAGTAGAAATCCTTGGGCAATGGAAGAGGTATTGAATTTATTTGATGAAAGGAGAAAATATAAAAATGCAGTAAATGAGGCAGGCTAAAAGGAATACAAATGTCTCAAAAATGAGATTGACAGGGAAGTGTGAAATGGCTAAGCAGGGATGGCTAGAGGACAGATGTAAGGATGTAGAGGCATATATCACTAGTGGTAAGATAGATACTGCCTACAGGAAAATTAAAGAGACCTTTGGGAAAAAGAGAACCACTTGTATGAATATCAAGAGCTCTAATGGAAACCCAATTCTAAGGAAATAAGGGAAAGCAGAAAGGTGGAAGGAATATATAGACAGTCTATACAAGGGTGATGTACTTGAGGGCAATGTAATGGAAATGGAAGAGGACATAAGTGAAGATGAAATGGGAGATGTGATACTGTGTGAAGAATCTGACAGAGGACTGAAAGACCTAAGTCAAAACAAGGCCCTGGGAGTAGACAACATTCCATTAGAACTACTGATAGCCTTGGGAGAGCCAGCTATGACTAAACTGCACCATCTGGTGAGCAAAATGTATGAAACAGGCGAAATACCCTCAGACGTCAAGAATAATATAATAATTCCAACCCCAAAGAAAGCAGGTGTTGACAGGTGTGAAAATTACCGAACTATCAGTTTAATAGTCACGGCTGCAAAATACTTACATGAATTGTTTACAGACGAATGGAATAACTGGTAGAAGCCAACCTTGCAGAAGATCAGTTCAGATTCCATAGAAATGTTGGAACATGTGAGACAATACTGACGCTACGACTTATCTTAGAAGATAGGTTAAGGAAAGGCAAACCTATGTTTCTAGTATTTGTAGACTTCGAGAAAGCTTGTGACAAGGTTGACTGGAATACTCTCTTTTAAATTCTGATGGTGGCAGGGTTCAAATACAGGGAATGAAAGTCTATTTACAATTTGTACAAGAACCAGATGGCAGTTATAAAGAGTCAGGGGCATGAAAGGGAAGCAGTGGTTGGGAAGGGAGTGAGACAGGGTTGTAGCCTATCCCCAACATTATTCAATATGTATATTGAGCAAGCAGTAAAGGAAACAAAAGAAAAATTTGGAGTAGGAATTAAAATCTATGGAGAAGAAATGAAAACTTTGAGGTTTGCCGATGACACTGTAATTCTGTCAGAGACAGCAAAGGACCTGGAAGAGCAGTTGAACGGAATGGACAGTGTCTTGAAAGGCGGATATAAGATAAACATCAACAAAAGCAAAATGAGGATAATGGAATGTAGTCGAATTAAATCAGCTGATGGCGAGCAAATTAGAATAGGAAATGAGACACTTAAAGTAGGTGAGTTTTGCCATTTGGGCAGAAAAATAACTAATGATGGCTGAAGTAGAGAGGATATAAAATGTGGACTAGCAATGGCGAGAAAAGCGTTCCTGAAGAAGAGAAATTTGTTAACATCAAGTATAGGAAGTCTTTTCTAAAAGTATTTGTATGGAATGGAGCCATGTGTGGATGTGAAACATGGACGATAAATGGTTTAGACAAGAATAGAATAGAAACTTTCGAAATGTGGTCCTGCAGAAGAATGCTGAAGATTAGATGGGTAGATCATGTAACATATGAGGAGGTACTGAGTAGAATCGGGGAGAAGAGGAATTTGTTGCACAACTTGACTAGAAGAAGGGATCGGTTAGTAGGACACATTCTGCGGCATCAAGGGATCACCAATTTAGTGATGGAGGGAAGCGTGGAGGGTAAAAATCATAGATGGAGACCAAGAGATGAATTCACTAAGCAGATTCAGACGGAAGTAGGTTGCAGTAGGTACTCAGAGATGAAGAAGATTGCACAGGATAGAGTAGCATGGAGAGGAGTATTGAGTCAAACAGAGCTTGGATGGCATGTAAAGGTACAGCTGCCCATGCAGCTTCAATACGATACCACAGTTCATCAAGAGTAGTGACTGGTGTATTGTGACGAGCCAGTTGCTCGGCCACCAGTGACCAGACGTTTTCAAATGGTGAGAGATCTGGAGAATGTGCTGGCCAGGGCAGCAATCGAACATTTCCTGTATCCAGAAAGACCAGTACAGGACCTGCAACATGCGGTCGTGCAGTATCCTGCTGAAATGTAGGGTTCCGCAGGGATCGAATGAAGGGTAGAGCCATGGGTTGTAACACATCTGAAATGTAATGTCCACTGATCAAAGTGGCGTCAATGCGAACAAGAGGTGACCGAGACGTGTAACCAATGGCACCCCATACCATCCCGCCAGCTGATATGCCAGTATTGCGATGACGAATAGATGCTTCCAATGTGCGTTCTCCGCGATGTCGCCAAACACGGATGCGACCATCATGATGCTGTAAACAGAACCTCGATTCATCCGAAAAAATGATGTTTTGCCATTCGTGCACCCCGGTTCGATGTTGAGTACACCATCGCAGGCGCTCCTGTTTGTGATGGTCTCCGAGCTGATAGTCCATGCTGCTGCAAACGTCGTTGAAATGTTCATGCAGATGGTTGTTGTCTTGCAAACGTCTCCATCTGTTTAGTCAAGGATCAAGACGTGGCTGCACAATCTGTTACAGCCTTGTGGATAAGATGCCTGTGATCTTGACTGCTAGTGATACGAGGCCATTGGGATCCAAGACGGCATTCCGTATTACCCTCCTGAACCCACCGATTCCATATTCTGCTAACAGTCATTCGATCTCAACCAACGCAAGCCGCAATGTTGCGATACGATAAACTGCAATCGCGATAGGCTACAATCTGACCTTTATCGAAGTCGGAAACGTGATGGTACGCATTTCTCCTGCTTACATGAGGCATCACAACAACGTTTCACCAGGCAACGCCGGTCAACTGCTGTTTGTGAATGAGAAATCGGTTGGAAACTTTACTCATGTCAGCACGTTGTAGGTGTTGCCACCGGCGCCAACCTTGTGTGAATGCTCTGAAAAGCTAATCATTTGTATATCACAGTATCTTCTTCCTGTTGGTTAAATTTGGCATCTGTAGCATGTCATCATCGTGGTGTAGGAATGTTAATGGCCAGAAGTGTATATACATAATTATTTTTAGCTTTCAATGAGGATAGCAATATCATCACCGAATCTTATAATCATTGATATCCTTTCACCCTGAATTTCAATCTCACTCTTGGTACTTTCTTTCATTTTCTTCATTACTTCTCCTATGTATAGACTGAACAACTGCATCTCTGCCTTAAAGTCTCTTTAATTTGAGTGCTTTGTTTTTGATCTTTCATTCCTAATGTTCCCGCTTCACTCTGGTACATATTGTATATTACTTGTCTTTACCTGTAGGTTATCCCTATTATTCTGCGAATTTCGACGATATTGCAACATTTTACATTGTGTAACCTTTTATTCTAGATCAATAAATACTATGAACATATCTTAAATTTTCTTAAGTCCTACATTGACTATCAAGGGCAACATTGAACCTACCTCTCTGTTGACTCTACCTTTCCCAAAACTAAACTTATCATCAAGTAACAGCTCCTTGATTTTTTTTTTTCATTTTCCTGTATATTATTCTTGTGGGCAAATTGGATGCATGAAATGTTAAGCTGACTGTGCAATAATTCTCGCACTTACCTGCACTTGCTGTCTGGGATTGTGTAGATGATATTTTTCTGAAAGTCTGATAGTATATTTCTAGTTTCACAGACTCTACATACCAGCTTGGATAGTCATTTTGTTGCTATTTCCCCCAGTGAGTTTAGAAATTCTGGAGGAATTTTATCTATCCCTTCTGACTTCTATTTAACTGTGCGTCTTTCAAAACACTGTTGAACTCTAATAGTGGATCTCCCATGTCTTCCATGTTTCTTTCTACCACATCATCAATGAATACCAGCACCTCATAGAGATCTTCAGTGGATTGTTCCCACCTTTGTGTTTAGAAGTGGAATTACCAGTACATTCTTTATGCTGATGACCTTGCTTTCTGTTTCACAATGTGTTGTTTTGAATGCTCTATATACTGAATCATTCTTTTTTACCACCAATTCTTTTTCAATGTTCTACATTTTTCCTGCAGCCACTTCAACTTCCTATATATTTCATCCCTAAGTGATGTATCACTGTATTTTCCTGAACATATTTCGATGTACTTTGATTGTCAATCTACTGAAGCATTTACTCTGTTGCCCAGAATTTCTTTGCAGTCACTTTCCTTGTACTCATATTTGTTTGTGCAGTTTCAATGATTGCCCTCTCTAGAGATGGTCACTCCTCTTCAACTGAACTCCGTTTTCCTCCTGAGGAAAGAACATTAAAGTTCTAAAAGTTAGGATTAGAGTTTTATCCTTTCAAGTGTTTCTGGCGTCTGACCCAGGAATTTAGTGTACTGAGAGTAAGTACTGGCCAAACTTTGTGTGTTCTTGCGTGTAACAATTTCCTCAATCAGATTTTTCTACCGATACAATAAAATATCAAATCACACACTAAAAAAAATGTAGTTTCTATGACTGTACTGTGAGTTACAACTAAAGTCAGTAAACTCATACTAATATCAAGAAATAATAATGACAATTATTGTAACTTGAACTCTTGTGTTGGTTCGTGTTTGCGGAAAACATTATGGAATTGTGGGTCCAACTTGTTGCAAACACTTCTCATTTACTTACTTCACAAATTAATTTCAGTGGAATAGCACCATCATCAATGGGTTTCATTATTATTTTAAATTCATTGCAATAATTTCTATGTTGATGTTTTTGGCATACAACGTGTCATGTTAGTTGGTTGGCTTTCAGTTGCGTGAAAAACACGGAAAATGCTTAACTTTTCCTCATGGTAGTAATTCATACAAGGAGACCAAACAGCAATCAGATTTATGTAATTTTTTTATATTTGTGGTATGTGAAGTTCAGAACTCAAATATCAATCAGACAAAATAGTTCTATGCAACTGTCAAAAATTCTCAAGAAAATAAGACTATGATGTTTATTGACCCTCTTTAATACCCTAAAATAAGGTTGTTTTTTTGACAGGCAGTGTGGTTTGTGTGGTAGAACACTCACCTGCCACTCAGGGTTGCTGGGTTCAATTCCCAGCCAATGCAAATTTCTAAACAGACGTGAATTTCTAATAGTGTTTCCGTGAAGTGTAAAATACATATACATAGTACAAAATCAGTAGCTATTGGGACTGGTAATTGCTGGATTGAATCGCATTCGACATTTTATTTTGTTTTTCTGTTCAATTTGAATACCTACGCCATCAATAATAAAATTTATCAAATATATACTAATTAACAAATATCTAATTGTCATTTTTATGAAAAAGTCTTCTTATTTCTAATTACATATTAAACACATGAATCTAATTTTCAATGCAAATAAAGTTCTTAATCACAAATCTTATAAAAGATTGTTTTTTCGTCCTCATGTATTTTATGGTTCACAGAAGTACTCATGGAACATTCACCTTTGTTTAGAGTTTTACAACAACTGGGAACTGAACCTGGGACACCCATGTGGTAAGAAGCATTCTACCAGAGAGTCCTTGTTTATGGTATTAAAGACACACAGGAAACTCAAAGTCGATTTTCTCAAGAATTTATAAGAGTTGTGTCATACTGCTATAGCCATTTGGATATTGGGAAACAGCAGTCTGCCTATGAAACAGATTGCTTAGAAGACACTTACACTGAAGTGCCAAAGAAACTGGTACAGGCATGTGTATTCAAATAATGAGATATGTAAACAGACAGAATATGGCACTGCAGTCAGCAACGCCTATATAAGACAGCAAGTGACTGGCACAGTTGTTAGATTGGTTACTGCTCCTACAATGGCAGGTTATCAAGATTTAAGTGAGTATGAACACGGTTTTACTGTCCGCACACGAGCAATGGGTCACAGGATCTCCAAGGTAGTGATGATGTGGGGCTTTTCCTATATGACCATTTCACAAGTGTACAGTGAATATCAGGAATCCAATAAAACATAAAACCTCTGTCACCACTGCAGCTGGAAAAATATCCTGCAAGACTGGGACCAACGATGACTGAAGAGAATCATTCAATGTAACAGAAGTGCAACCCTTTTGCAAACTGACAAAACATCATCTATATTGACTTTTCGAGCCAAAGGCCCACTCATGTAGCATTCATGACTGCATGACACAAAGCTTTACGTCCGCCTGGCCCCTTCAACATTGGACTATTGATGACTGGAAACATGTTGCCAGATCGGACGAGTCTCGTTTCAAATTGTATCAAGTGGATGGACGTGTACGGGTATGGAGACAACCTCATGAATCCATGGACCCTGCATGTCAGCAGGGTACTGTTCAAGCTGATGGAGGATCTGTAATGGTGTGGGTAGGAGTGATATGGGACACCTGATACTTGTAGATACAACTCTGACAGGTGACGCATATGTAAGCATCCTGTATGATCACCTGTATCCATTTGTGTCCATTGTTAATTCTGTCGGACTTGGGCAATTCCAGCAGAACAATGTGAAACCCCACACATCCAGGATTGCTACAGATTGGCTCCAGGAACATTCTTCTGAGTTTAAACACTTCCACTGTTCACCAAACTATCCAGACAAGAACATTATTGAGCATATCTGGGATGCCTTGCAACGTGCTGTTCAGAAGAGATCTTCACCCCTCCATACTCTTATGGACTAATCGACAGCCCTACAGGATTCATGATGTCAGTTCCCACCAGCACTACTTCAGACATTAGTCGAGTCTGTCTTGCGGCACTTCTGCATTCTCATTGGGGCCCTACACAATATTAGACAGTTGTACTATTTTCTTTGGCTCCTCAGTAGAATCAGGTACAACTAATGGGGACATTGAGTGTATACTAAGAGAGATGGTGCAATAATGAAAAATGTTGTGGTAGATTATCAAAGAAAGATGTCTTATATCTTGTAAAAACCTGGTTCTAAGTGAACATCTAGTCAGACTAACAACAGGTCCACACTTTTTCCCAGTGTTACACCCAAGAGTGGTACCAGAAGAAATCCCACTCCATGGTGCAATAAGAAGGGCCCTGTCACAAAGTGATTCACAAAATACAGATGTACATGTACCTTCATGTAACTATAATGTAGCCAACATACTCTCAGGACAGAAAAAAGAAGCTGTTATGATCTCTGTTATCTCTGGTTTGACATTCTGCCTGCCAAATGGATGATTTCAAAAATAAAACAAAGAGGGGAGGTGGGCTGACCAAATGTAGGAGAATTTTTGTAATATTTTTCTTTTACAGTTATTGACTTTCAGTCCACAATACCCATGAAAAAGATTTACTTATTCGCCAGCAACTTTATACATCTGATGCTGTGTGTATGCCAATGACCACAAAAGAACCTGAGCTGATGTTGTGGCCTGGAAGTGACACTTTCATCACCATGTCTGACTCGTGTTGATAATGCTCACAATTTGTTCACGAGCACTGGCTGGGCCTTAGACTAAATGTGGTAAACCAACTGAAACGAGATTTCAGAGCTCATTTTTAACAAATTTTCAATGTTGTCTTTTGCTCTGAGCATTGAATAATTGGACAGTGTTGACTGGAATACTCTCTTTCAAATTCTGAAGGTAACAGGGAGCAAAAGCGATTTACAACTTTTACAGACACCAGATGGGTCAAGAGGTATGAAAGGGAAACAGTGATTGAGAAGGGTCAGAGACAGCAAAGAACTTGGAGGAGAAGTTGAATAGAATGGACAGTGTCTTGAAAGGAGGATATAAGATGAACATCAATAAAAGCAAAGCTAGAATAATGGAATGTTATCAAATTGAATCAGGCGATGCTAAGGGAATTAGATTAGGAAATGAGGCACTTAAAGTAGTAGATGAGTTTTGTCATTTGGGCAGCAAAATAACTAATGATGGCTGAAGCAGAGAGGATACAAAATGTAGACTGACAATGGCAAGAAAAGGGTTTCTCATCATCATCATCATCTTGGACAGTTTCCAGCCACTGGCTGGGTCTGTCGGGAACACAAGCCTCTCCATCGTGTTCTGTCTTTCCACCATTCCCCCTCTTCCACCTTCGTCCAGTTCTCTCCTCATCTCATCACACATTCCTTCACTCCCTTCACCCATCTATCCCTTGGTCTTCCTCTGGGCCTCTTCCCCTCCAGTTGCAGATCAAACATCCTCTTTGGAATTCTTCCCTCATCCATTCTCTTCATGTGTCCATACCACTGCAGTCTTGATTTTTCTATCCTGTCCTGTATTGGTTCCTTCTTTAGTCTTTCCCTCACATACACATTTCGCTATCTGTCTCGTCTTGTTACACCCAACCTGCTCCTCTGGAACTTCATTTCACTAGCCTGTATTCTACTTTTGTCGCTTTTGTGCATTTCCCATGTCTCACTTCCGTATGCCAATATGGGGACAAAGTAGGTTCGGTACATAATTCCCTTGGATTTCTGTGGCACCTCCTTGCTCCAAATAAGCCCCCTAATGCATTTGTAGAACTGCCCTGCTTTTCTGCACCTTTCATTTATTTCCATTGCGTTTCTCCCCTTACTTTCAATCACACTTCCCAGGTACTTGAAGTTCTCTACCACTTGTAGTTTTTCCCCTCCACAAGTTATATCCACATTTGGCCTATTCTTCTTCCTTGTTGTGACGATTATTTCACTTTTCTTTGCAGAGAAATGCATTCCATATTGTGCTGCCGTTGCCTCCCATGCATCTAACTGCTCTTGCACCTCCTTCTCGCAATTTCCCCATAACATCAGGTCATCGGCAAAAAGCACTGCTTTCATTTTATGATCTCCAATTGCATCTGATACTTGCTGTAGGATTTCATCCATAACAATAATAAACAATAAAGGCGAAAGTGCACTTCCCTGTCGCAGCCCATTTTCCAGCTTGAACCATGCAGTACGTTCCCTCCCCACTTTCACACAACTCTCACTTCCCTCATACATTTTTCTGACTTTTCGTGTTCTCTTCATCTATCCCTTTTGCGTTCAGCACATCCCAGAGCTTGTCCCTACAGATACTGTCATACGCCTTCTCAATATCCAAAAAGAAGAGAAATTTGTTAACATCAAATATAGACGCAATACATTAGGAAGTATTTTCTGAATGTATTTGTCTGGAGGGTAATCATGTATGGAAGCAAAACATGGATGATAAACAGTTTAGACAAGAATAGAATAGAAGCTTTCGAAATGTGACGCTACATAAGAATGCTGAATATTAGATGTGTAGATAACATAATTAATGAGGAAGTACTGAATAGAATTGGGGAGACAAGAAATTTGTGGCACAACTTGACCAAAAGAGGGGATCACTTGGTAGGATGTATTCTGAGACCTAAAGGTATCACCAATTGAGTTTTGGATGGAAGTGTGGGGAGTAAAAATCAAAGAGGGGAACCAAGAGACTAATACGGTAAGCACATTCAGAGGGATGTAGGTTGCAGTAGTGATTTGGAGACGAAGATGCTTGCACAGGATAGAGTAGCATGGAGAGCTGCATCAAACCAGTCTTTGGACTAAAGACAACAACAACAACAACAACAACAGCAACAGCTACATCCAAATCCACAACTCATGTAGGTATTCTTATCTTGTATTCGTTTGGTGTCTAGGGCTGCAGGTCCATGGCTTCATGTAAATGTTTGGGATGATCTTGTTAACATTATAAATGACATGTAAACAATTTGAATAATTGGCTTATTATAGTTCTGCATGTAAACAACGTGAGGTCAATGTACTGAATGACTCGAATAGCCATCTGCCTCAGTAGGCATCGTAGGAAAAAATAGTGCAGCACCATCTTGGAGAAATTTAAGTTACGTTGATGGTAGACAGATAGTGCAGTGCACCAAATATCACTGGAAATTCTTCACAAATTGCTGGTTCCAGTAGCATGCAAACTACATCTACATCTACATGATTACTCTGCAATTCACAGTTAAGTGCTTGGCAGAGGGTTCATCGAACCACAATCATACTATCTCCCTACCATTCCACTCCCGAACAGCGTGCGGGAAAAATGAACACCTAAACCTTTCTGTTCGAGCTCTGATTTCTCTTATTTTATTTTGATGATCATTCCTACCTATGTAGCTTGGGCTCAAAAAAATATTTTCGCATTTGGAAGAGAAAGTTGGTGACTGAAATTTCGTATATAGATCTCGCCGTGACGAAAAACGTCTTTGCTTTAATGACTTCCATCCCAACTCGTGTATCATATCTGCCACACTCTCTCCCCTATTACGTGATAATACAAAACGAGCTGCCCTTTTTTGTAGCCTTTCGATGTCCTCCGTCAATCCCACCTGGTAAGGATCCCACACCGCACAGCAATATTCTAACAGAGGACAAACGAGTGTAGTGTAAGCTGTCTCTTTAGTGGACTTGTTGCATCTTCTAAGTGTCCTGCCAATGAAACGCAACCTTTGGCTCGCCTTCCCCACAATATTGTCTATGTGGTCTTTTCAACTGAAGTTGTGTCTCTTTAGTGGACTTGTTGCATCTTCTAAGTGTCCTGCCAATGAAACGCAACCTTTGGCTCGCCTTCCCCACAATATTGTCTATGTGGTCTTTTCAACTGAAGTTGTTCGTAATTTTTACACCCAGGTACTTAGTTGAGTTGACAGCCTGGAGAATTGTACTATTTATCGAGTAATCGAATTCCAACGGAGTTCTTTTGGAACTCGTGTGTATCACCTCACACTTTTCATTATTTAGCGTCAACTGCCACCTGCCACAGCATACAGCAATCTTTTCTAAATCGCTTTGCAACTGATACTGGTCTTCGGATGACCTTACTAGACAGTAAATTACAGCATCATCTGCGAACAACCTAAGAGAACTGCTCAGATTGTCACCCAGGTCAGTTATATAGATCAGGAACAGCAGAGGTCCCAGGACACTTCCCTGGGGAACACCTGATATCACTTCAGTTTTACTCGATGATTTGCCGTCTGTTACTACGAACTGCGACCTTCCTGACAGGAAATCACGAATCCAGTTGCACAACTGAGACAATACCCCATAGGCCCGCAGCTTGATTAGAAGTCGCTTGTGAGGAACGGTGTCAAAAGCTTTCCGGAAATCTAGAAATACGGAATCAACTTGAGATCCCCTGTTGATAGTGGCCATTACTTCGTGCAAATAAAGAGCTAGCTGCGTTGCACAAGAATGATGTTTTCTCAAACCATGCTGATTATGTTTGTAATGTTTTGGCTGAACCGGGTTGAAAGGGTTAAAAACGTCTAATAACAGAAAAATGAAAAATAAGAAAAATCTAGCGATGTTATGACGGATATTATATGATTCTGTCTGATCAGAGGATTACAGAACTGTAATTGGACCTCATCTAAGCAGTATATTAAGAAAGCTGTTGATGGGTCTTTATTGAAGTTTTAATCAATAAATAAGTATTAAAACATTGTCTGTAGTGAAACTAGCTGCCAGAATTGAGGTATTTTGACCACTTGCTGCGATTGAAATACATCAGCTGCTTCAAAAGGGCTTTTAAAAATAGTATCAGAATTAAGATGAGCAGTTTTCTCATATCAGGTTTTGCAGGAAAAGTGGGATCAAAGCATTTCCCACACATTTGTTATGCCACTGTGGATAAAAGATGATTCTGGCTGCCAGTACTTGTTAGTAAAGCTGGAGATAATTTCTAAAGATGAAATCAAATACAAAAACTTCAAATAAATATAAATAAAAAGGATCAGTGTGAAAGTAAACAAATAATTTCAAGCCATTTTGTATAATGGCTGACTCTTTAACTGTTATGTTGCATGAGAACAAATTTTTATTGTGTAGAATTTAGGTTATGATGAACAAAGCAGTTTCCATCTGAAGCAATCAATCTGCAACACATCAGCTGACCACACCTGATATCCTTGTTTATGAAGTGTGTAGCAAGCTGAATAGAATTTTATCACAAGTGGTACCATGACACTGTGACGTACAGGGTGACGCAGAAAAACAGGAACATTTCCACAATCCAATTAAACTAGAAGTGATGAAGGAAAGAAATTGCATTACAACTTTGCCATTTATGAAACATTTATGGCATTTACCATTTTTTGAAAATTATGTTCTTCGGATGGTGTCCTCCTGTACGAATACATTCGTGAAGTCTGCTGTTGAGATTCCTCATTGACTGCTGCAACATCTCAGCTGAGACACTGTCAATTACATCCTAAATTCTCCATTTTAAGTCATCCAGGGTTCTAGGTTGAGTCATGTAGACTTTGCTCTTGAGGTAGCCACACGAGAAAAAAATCACAAGTGGATTGCCATTGTGTCAATAACTGTCAATGCCGATCATTACATGGAGATGTTACAAACTTTCGTTACACCTGCATTGAACAACTGTCCAAACATTCAAGAAGCCTGGTTTCAACAGGATGGAGCGATGTTACACACTTCACAGCAGTCAATGGCATATGTGTGAATTGTGTGGCAGCTGTGTGATGTCACAATTCGGTAACATTACCTGGTCCCCTTGATTGCCAGATTTATCCATTCATGATTTTTTTTCTTGTGGGGCTACCTAAAGAGCAAAGTCTACATGACTCTACCATGTGCCGTGGATGAGCTAAAACAGAGAATTCGAGGTGCAGTTCACAGTATCCCAGCTGAGCTGTTGCATCGGTCTATGAGGAATCTCAACAACAGATTCCACGAATGTATTCATACAGGAGGACACCATCTAAAGGATGAAATTTTTAAAAAATGATAAATACCATCAAAGTTTCATAAATGGCAAAGTTATAAGGTTTCAATTACTATGAATGCAATTTCTTTCCTTCATCACTTCTAGTTTTATTGGAGTTTGGAAATGTTCCTGTTTTTCTGTGTCACCCTGTACAAATAGTAGATTTCTTTTCTCTGGTGTGTATACTGTAACTGACGTACTGAAACAAACATTTACTATGACAAGAGGACAAAGCAAGGTATTTTGAGGTACTATAGATAAGTTGAGAACTTGATTTAATATACAATAAATAATACTTTTATTTCACATTGTTGTCCCATGTCATCCAATACACATATTACTTACTCTATACGTAATCACATAAATATTAGTAAATTTATACATGAGTGTCAGTTTAAACACTCCCATTATCTTTATGAACCTGCTTAATTTTTTGTATTGTATGTAATAATGTATAATTTAATATTCCACATGTCTTCGGCATATAGATTTAAATGGCAGATAAATATTTTCTTTGAAAGGATTTGGTGTCATGTATTCCATTTGCTCAATGTAAAGCTAACACATACATGCACACAACTTGATGGAAAATTGTTTTTAAGTTTGTGAGAATTACATTTATATTCAGCATAATCTACACAACATACAGCAAATAAATACAATACATTATTAACAAACATTTTGTCAGGGATTGTTGGTGACTAATTTATTAATTAGAAATACTCTAGTCATAGTATTTTATTTCCCCACTTCATTGCAACATGATCCTGACCTACAACTCAATTCTCAGGAACTCCATTAATTTTTTGGTATTACATATGCTTCAGTTCATCACCTTCATTTTACCATGAAATGTGTCTTCTGCATCAAGAAAAACTTTCACATTTGCACTTCACACCTTAAATAACAAAACATTTTAATGTGTAAGTGCTAATGCAGAAGTTTTTCACCAGTGCAAAAGATGAACATGTCAAGGACAAATGATGGTGATTGTCATTTTTTGACATTACATCTCTGCAGTTTATGTACTATGTACTCCTTGAGAAAGGAGTGCATTGGGCTAAAACAGAAGAATAATCTTTGTGAATGAAAACTGCATTTTATTAACAGAATGTTTCTGTCTTAAATAAATAAAAAAAATAAATAAAGAAATGATACAGGAATGGCATACTGTGAGATGATTATCACAACTTTCTGATCAAACAGAAAAGTTAGGCATCTGGTTAAAGAGTTCCAGATTTTATTAAGAGAAATGATCTGTTAAATTGCTATCTTTGTACACTGGATGTTACATTAGACAATTTTTTAACTGTAGATATGGTGGCTGTAACAAATTCATGCCAATGGTATATGCAGATACTGGCATTTATGTAGTTGTGTTCATCATGAACATATTATAGAAGTGTGAAATGGCGAGCTTATATTAATAAGTACATTAGAAGATAATATACAAATGTTTGTATCATCAAACATACTTGCATATGAGAATAGGTACTGTATAAGGAAATGCTGTTCACAACGTGTACAAGAGAGCAACTGCATTCATTTGTCGGCATACAAAAATTGTGCATTTGTACTGTATTCCTTCTCTCTTCTGTTATATTTCTGACAAGGGTCATTCCACACATTTGGCTGTCACCATCAACACCTTCCTCAAAGGACGGAAGTCATCTTTACAAGACACTCAAGAGTGATCAGAAGGGTGCAGTGGTGACCCCAGCATCATGTTTCCCTGCCTGTAGATAACTAAATGACTGACAGCACACCTGCAGACAGTGGACACTAGTGGTGCCTCCAGAGCAGAGTGAACAGGGCAGTCAGCAGCGTCTGAAAAGATGTGGTTGGGGCCCGAGGGGCCACCGCAGGGGGAAGATTCCCCACGTTGAAGAGCACTGCCCTGTCTCCCAGAGGCTGTACCGGCCGGAAATTGTGCGTCAGCAGGCCGTCTTCGGACTTCATCTTACGGAACACATCCACCTGTGACAGACATCTCAATCAGAACCTTGCTTTACATCCAAGTAGATTGTGGCAACTAGGCATAAAAGAATCCGAGAAAAGGAGTCATATAATTCCACAGTATTTGTCTTTTCCCATGAACTGTGACCCTGTTGCAATGGGGTGGCTTGTGTGTCTCAACAGCATAATTAACTCTGCCACATGTGCAACCAGATTGGTGAGGTATCTGTGTTTAGGTCAGACTAACTTAGGGTTCTTAAACAGGGGTAGCAACCTTTTTAGTATTTGCAGAGGCAACAGTCTGAATGACTGGCTGATTTAGCCCTCTTAACTTTAACCAAAATATTTTTACTTTTTTGGTGTTGTGGCACAACTGAAATCAAGAGCAAAATCATGGACGTGGTCCTGTTGCATATGGCATGCCCTTATCTACTTTCAAACTGGTTTACTCATCCAGCTATTGGGGGCCTACAGTTTAATTTGGAGTCCAAAATATGCCAGAATCCAGCATTTTTTACATTAATAAACAATGCTAGAGATGAAAAAAGTAATGAATGCCAGAAAAAAACCTAGATTGCTACTCACCACAAAGATGACGGATTGAGTTACAGACATGCACAATGAAAAGACCATTACATGTTTAACTTTCGGCCAAAGCTTTCTTCATCTACATCTACATCTACATGATTACTCTGCAATTAACATTTAAGTGCTTGGCAGAGGGTTCATCGAACAACAAACATACTAGAGCTTCCTGGCAGATTAAAACTGTGTGCCGGGCCAAGACTCGAACTTGGGACCTTTGCCTTTCGCAGGCAAGTGCTCTACCAACTGAGCTACCCAAGCATGATTCATGCCCCATCCTCACAGCTTTACTTCTGCTGCCAGTACCTTGTCTCCTACCTCCCAAACTTCACAGAAGCTCTTCTGCAAACCTTGCAGAACTAGCACTCCTGAAAGAAAGGATATTGCGGAGACATGGCTTAGCCACAGCCTGGGGGATGTTTCCAGAATGAGATTTTCACTCTGCAGCAGAGTGCGTGCTGATATGAAACTTCCTGGCAGATTAAAACTGTGTGCCAGACCAAGACTCGAACTCGGGACCTTTTGCCTTCGCGGGCAAGTGCTCTGGCAACTGAGCTACCCAAGCATGATTCACACCCCGTCATCACAGCTTTACTTCTGCAGTTGGTAGAGCACTTGCCCACGTAAGGCAAAGGTCCCGAGTTCGAGTCTCAGTCCGGCACACAGTTTTAATCTGCCAGGAAGTTTCATATAAGCGCACACTCCGCTGCAGAGTGAAAATCTCATTTTGCCATTTGGGCAGCAAAATAACTAATGATGGCTGAAGCAGAGAGGATACAAAATGTAGACTAACAATGGCAAGAAAAGGGTTTCTGAAGAAGAGAAATTTGTTAACATCAAATATAGACGCAATACATTAGGAAGTATTTTCTGAATGTATTTGTCTGGAGGGTAATCATGTATGGAAACAAAATATGGATGATAAACAGTTTAGACAAGAATAGGATAGAAGCTTTCAAAATGTGACGCTACATAAGAATGCTGAATATTAGATGTGTAGATAACATAATTAATGAGGAAGTACTGAATAGAATTGGGGAGACAAGAAATTTGTGGCACAACTTGACCAAAAGAGGGGATCACTTGGTAGGATGTATTCTGAGACCTAAAGGTATCACCAATTGAGTTTTGGATGGAAGTGTGGGGAGTAAAAATCAAAGAGGGGAACCAAGAGACTAATACGGTAAGCACATTCAGAGGGATGTAGGTTGCAGTAGTGATTTGGAGACGAAGATGCTTGCACAGGATAGAGTAGCATGGAGAGCTGCATCAAACCAGTTTTTGGACTAAAGACAAAAGAATTGCTGCTTCCAGTAGCATTCAAACTACATCTACATCTACACGATTACTCTGCAATTCACATTTAAGTGCTTGGCAGAGGGTTCATCGAACCACAATCATACTATCTCCCTACCATTCCACTCCCGAACAGCGTGCGGGAAAAACGAACACCTAAACCTTTCTGTTCGAGCTCTGATTTCTCTTATTTTATTTTGATGATCATTCCTACCTATGTAGCTTGGGCTCAAAAAAATATTTTCGAATTCGGAAGAGAAAGTTGGTGACTGAAATTTCGTATATAGATCTCGCCGTGATGAAAAACGTCTTTGCTTTAATGACTTCCATCCCAACTCGCGTATCATATCTGCCACACTCTCTCCCCTATTATGTGATAATACAAAACGAGCTGCCCTTTTTTGTAGCCTTTCGATGTCCTCCGTCAATCCCACCTGGTAAGGATCCCACACCGCACAGCAATTTTCTAACAGAGGACGAATGAGTGTAGTGTAAGCTGTCTCTTTAGTGGACTTGTTGCATCTTCTAAGTGTCCTGCCAATGAAACGCAACCTTTGGCTCGCCTTCCCCACAATATTGTCTATGTGGTCTTTCCAACTGAAGTTGTTTGTAATTTTTACACCCAGGTACTTAGTTGAGTTGACAGCTTGGAGAATTGTACTATTTATCGAGTAATCGAATTCCAACGGATTTCTTTTGGAACTCGTGTGTATCACCTCACACTTTTCATTATTTAGCGTCAACTGCCACCTGCCACAGCATACAGCAATCTTTTCTAAATCGCTTTGCAACTGATACTGGTCTTCGGATGACCTTACTAGACAGTAAATTACAGCATCATCTGCGAACAACCTAAGAGAACTGCTCAGATTGTCACCCAGGTCAGTTATATAGATCAGGAACAGCAGAGGTCCCAGGACGCTTCCCTGGGGAACACCTGATATCACTTCAGTTTTACTCGATGATTTGCCGTCTGTTACTACGAACTGCGACCTTCCTGACAGGAAATCACAAATTCAGAAACAAAAACAAACACACAATCACCCAAGCAAGCACACCATGTACACACACATTACCACCATCTCCAGCAGCTCAAACCAAAAGGGAAATGGAGCCATGCTGACTCCAGTGCCATGGCCAGGTGTGTTTGGGTTTGTGATGAATATCGACAGTGTGAACAACCTGATTGAAGTGGTCCCACAGATTCTTGGTGGCCAGGGAAGTATGGTAAACTCATCTTGGTGTTCTTTGAACTGCACACTTCCGCTGTAAGCTGTGTGACACATTGCACTGTCCTGCTGATAGATGCCTTCATGGTGAGGAAAGATAAATTACATGTAGGGATGGACTTGGTCCCCAGTGATAGATGTGTAGCAGTGCTGATCCATTGTGCCTTCCACGATGACATGATCACCCAGGGAATGCCACAATAACATTCTCCAGACCATAACACTTCCTCCTTGTGTGCTTTCAGATGTTTCACGCCAATGGCCATTTATCCAATGAAGCATAAAAAGTTATTCATCTGAAAAGACTACCTGTCTTCACTCAGTGGACATCGATTTGTCATACTGATATGCAAACTCAGGCCTTCGTTGCTGATGAACAGCAGTCAGCATGGGTGAATGAACCAGGTGCTTGCTACAGAGACCCATACGCAACAATGTTCACTCAACTGTCATAGAGGTGACACTATTGGTTTGCCTGTACACATTCCTCTGCAGCTATTGTTCATCCCTGCTGTCTGTATTCTGTGATGCACCAAATTTGCCTCAATGCCAGTTTTGGATAGCACAATTTTGCCATGCATGCTATGTTTTAACTACAGTGGCACATGAACATTTTGCAGACTGCTGTTTCAGAAATGCTTCCACCCTTGGTCTGAAAGCCAAGATAATGCCCACTTGGATGACAGGTAAATTGCTCTGTTTCTGAATTACAACAACTACTGCACAGTTTCTTGTGTCCTCTGATGCATTTTATATATCCTCCACAGCAAGTGCTGCCACCTGTCGTATGTCAGTGTTCATTATACATTGCCGTCGAACACAGTCGGTGGTCACATTAATGTGACTGGACCGTGCATAAGTTACTATCAGTTTGATCTAATTTTTGATTTTTGCAAACTTAAGATGGATCTATTTGATGGTTTAGTGATGAGAAGCAATTATGAACTACAGTTTCCCATGGCTTCCACACTTTGGCATTGGTGGGGACTGGGATCAGTTCTCCCCGCAAGTCTGGCCTGAGAGGGCAGCCTTTCAAGCCCTCCAGAACATTGATGTTGATATATTTCAGTGCCACTGATAATTATGTCATTGAGAACTCTACAATCAACATCATCATTATCTCATACCACACCATCAGAAAGTACCTGGATTTAACATTGGCATGAATATGCCAGGGGACTAATTACTTTGCCTGGTGAGCTGTGTCTCACAAAACACACACACACAACTAAGAAAAAAACTGTATCTAAAGCATCTGGTGCCACCTAGAGATTGGTGGCCACGCCTGGGTTACCTGTCTGTGGGAGAGCAGGGTAGGCGTCTTGAACTCTATCCAGGTGACGACCTCGGAGCAAGGCGGCGTGGTGAGTGATCCATTGTATGTGAAGTAGAGCTCTCGGTTATCGGGCAGCAAGTCGCCCAGGAGCAGGGCCCTCCTCAGTGGCACCTTGGAGCCCGGTGCTTCCACCTGTGGGATGGCCTCTGCCAGCTCTGCGTACACCGGATTGTCATCTCCAAACACCTGCATCAGTAAATTGCATGTCTCAAAAACAGTAATGCAAAATTACATGTGTAATTGCAATGAAAAATGTGGAAGATATGGACAGGTGTGAATATTGTTGCACTGTTGTGGTTGCACTATATGTACATGTATTATGTATAGAGAAATGGAGTAAGTGATAGAAGCCGACTTTGGGTAAGATCTGATAGGATTCCAGAGAAATGTAGGAACAACGAGGGAATATTGACCCTGCGACTTGTCATAGAAGATAGTTGAAAGGCATACTCACATTTACAGGACCTGTAGATTTGGAAGAAGCTTTTGATGATATCGGCTGAGGTACTGTCTTTGAATTTTTGAAGGTAGCAGAGATGAAACACATAGCATAATGTCATCCACATCTTGTGTGAAAGCTTAACTGCAGTTACCCAAGTTGAAAGACATGAAACTGAGGCAGTGCACTGTGGACCATCTTTAAATGTCACAGTAGCAGAATGGGAATGATGTTTGAGCTTGTGACATTCCCAGCCACATACAACACATATTTGATTTGTGCCCAAGTATGTCTGGCAAACATCACAAGTGATGAAATGTCCATCTTATCTTTGTGTTCAGTTGTGTTGCAGGACTTCATTTCAGACAGAATGAACGAGAAACTTGTTCTGGCACCTTCCCGGAGCTTTTTTTTTCCTCCTCCATTGCAATAATTTGGCACTGAAGATTTAAAATAGTATACATGTTTTCACCAGAGATTTAAAAAAATTCAGTGAGTAGAAGACAAATGGCATTTGAAGCTTGACTAAATATCTTAACTCTTGTGTCTCATGTGACATTGTGTTTTGTTTTTCCTAATACTTCTGGAAGCCAGTATAGTATGCGACACTGATGGGACAAGAATATCTTCACAGTCATTCATCAGTGAATGCTTTATTAATTTATACTGGACTCACATTTACCAAGCAGCTACAATTTCCAAAAATCGAAACTTGTGATTTTGTATGGTGGGGAGGGGACAGGTTTTGTATGGTGCAGATTTGTAGTCCGGTACATAACATTTTAGAAATTATGCATTGCTTTGTAGTCCAGACTTGGTTTGTATTATGACAGCTCATTAATGTAAGGAAACACAGTTTAAGTTATTATTTTGTAAAGAATACAAACAAGCATCACTACTTGTAGTCAACTTAAGATCCCAAAAGACAATGAAGCAGTTGATGGTGAGACACATACCTGCATTGTGAACACTAAGATGTGGAGAATAGAATTTCAGTCAGCAATATATACCTCTCAGGTACGTGACTTTCCGGTACTTACTTATGAAAAGTTCTGCCTTTAATGAATTTTGATTTGCATCTGCTACAGTGAATGAACAATGAGTAAAAACAGGAGAAATAAGTGTAACAACATTAACATTTCAATATTTGAGCTAAATGTAAGAAACAGCATTATTCCAAGAGTTGTGGCATTTCCTGTTCAATATTGTTGAAATGTTGAATACTGAATGTTCACTCCATACACATTCCTGCTCTATAATGTGAAGCAGCCCTAATAAAAAAACACCTCTATAAACACCATCATTCATGAGTGGACTGGCATTTTGAACAACACAAAAATTGTCTTAATGACACATTCAGTGCTAAATGAGCACAGTTGTGAGTGTTTTTTTTTTTAGAATGCTAGTTCTTTTCGTATGGAATCACTGTTTATTTTACACAACTTAGTTTGCAAGAAGGATGCAGTATGGATGAAATTTATAAATGATAATAATCAGCTTTCTCCCAAAATCGAAAAAGAGGGCCACATTAGTAGGTGAGATGACAGAATAAGATTAAACTGACAGTGGGGTAATATTAAAATTTAATGCAGTACACTGCAGGAGTTGCTGCTTGGCCTGCTCTGTTATAGGGATAAATAAATGTTTACTTGGAGCACTGGATGACTCCCCTAAAACTGTAATGTTTGCTGGTGACACAAGCCTGCTGATAAAAGGTCCAAACAGGTCCATAGCAGATACAGGCAGGAGAATAATGGTACAGGCTTGCAACTGCAACTGGTTCACAACCTGCAGCTTACTCTTACAAAATCTCACATTATACAATTTCAAACATTATAAAGTACTTTGGTAGACCAGAAGTAGTGTTCACTGGGCAGAGACTCTATGAGGCTCCATATGCGAAGTTACTGGGCATCCAGAATGATAACAAACTGAGGTGTCACCAGCATGTGGACAGGTTAGTGCTGCCTGTTCTGCACGCAGATATCTCCCCCACTTTGCTGACCTGCAAGCAGGGTTGCTTGGCATACTTTCACACAATGTGACCATGTAGACTTTCCCGACATATTAGTATATCGGATTCTTGTCAGGTTTCCAGCCAGATCAAACTGTCACCTGAGCACAATTTTTCAGCAGTCCACCTGGCCACCATCATCAGGTGCGAAAGGCTTCGCTGCTCTCCCCAATAACTGATGATTCCACTCTTTTTTTTTCTTTATAGTGATTTTATTCCCTGGCCCCATATGGGCAGGGGAGGGCTATCAGCGGCACAATCCACCACTCTTCAGCTGAGTGACATGACAACTAAAACAAGAATAAACAGTTTCATATAAGGCGATAAAAAGGGGGAACATAAAACAGAGTAAGGGGACATAATGAAGGTAAAAATACACTGACATGGAGACGTTCACAGGGGGACAATTAAAAAAGTCGACATAAAGTTAAAAAAACACAGTTGGCGATTCTTAAAACACAAAGAAGACACTGAAGGCGCACACACAGGTTAAAAGTCGGCCACAGTATTAAAAACACTCCAGAACAACACACTTTAAACCCTCTTTGAGCACACACGATGAAGAATGAAACTGCCAAGTAGGACCTGTCCAGGGAGAGGCTGGAGAGGATGGAAAAGGAGGGGAGAGCAAGGTGCAGCAGGGGAGGCAGTGGGATGAAAAGAGTAGGGGCGTCAGCGGGTACACCAAGAGACAGGAGACTGGTGGGGCAGGTGACGAAGAGGGAAGACAAGGCACAGGGGAGTGCACAGACACTGAAGGGGAGCACAAGAGAGGGAGGGGGAGTAGGAGGGGAAAGCCACTCAGGAGAAGGGAGTGAGAGGAGAGGGAGCCCTGTGGAGGAGACAGGAGGAAGATGGGGTTAGAGTTGGTAGGGAGGGTAGATTTCAGGGTGAAGCTCATCATCTGGGAGGGGTGGATGGTGGAAGTTGCATTGGGAAAGGAGGCGGAGGGTGTGGAGATGGAGAGAGGGTGGGGCACAACGGTAAAGGCGTGGCAGTGGACTGGGTATGGAGAGAATGGGAGATACCAGAGGGTGAGGGAGATCAATGCAGCAGACAATATATAGTGTGCAGATGTGTTCAAGGAAAAGGAGAAGGTGGGGGAACGGGATGAGGTCGTAGAGGATGCGTGTGGGGAACGGAAGGCGGATGTGGAAGGCGGATGTGGTAGGCGAGGCAGAGTGGGTGGCGTTCGAGGATTTGGAGGGATTTATAGAACCTAGGAGGGGCGGAAATTCCAACCACGCTGCCATAACAGAGGATGGGGCAGATCAAGGATTTGTAGGTGAGAAGGATGGTGGAAGGATGCAGACCCCATGTCCGGCCGGACAGGAGTTTCAGGAGGCAGAGGCGGGTGTGAGCTTTGTGTTGGATGGTAAGGAGATGGGGAGTCCAGGTGAGGTGGCGGTCGAGGATGAGGCCAAGATATTTTAGGGTATGAGTGAGGTGGATAGGACGGCCATAAATGGTGAGGTAGAAATCATGGAGACAGATGGAGAGGGTGGTGCAGCCTATGATGATCACCTGTATCTTGGAGGGGTTGATACAGAGGAACCACTGGTTGCACCAAGCGGTGAATTGGTCAAGGTGGGTTTGGAGGGTACGTTGGGACTGTTAAAGGGTAGGATAAAGGGCTAGGAAGGCGGTGTCATCAGAAAACTGGAGGAGATGAACAGGCGGGGGAGGTTTGGGCATATCAGCAGTGTACAGGAGATAGAAGGGAAGGGAAAGGATGGAGCCTTGGGGCATGCTAGCAGAGGGATAGAAAGTATGGGAGTTGGAACTGTGGATAGTCACATAGGAGCGACGATGGGAGAGGAAGGAAGCAATGAGATGGACGAAGTTGATGAGGAGCGCATAAGTCTGCAGCTTAAAGAGGAGCCCGGGATGTCAGACACAGTCATAGGCGTTCTGGAGGTCAAGGGAAACAAAGGTAGCGGAGTGACGGGAGTTAAGTTGGAGTGAACGAAGATTGGCAAGGTTAAGGAGCTGGTTGTCGGCGGAGAAGGAAGGCCGGAAGCCACATTGGGTAAGGGGAAGAAGGTGGTGCTGGTTAAGGTGGTGGTGATTACGGTGAGAGAGGATGGTCTTGAAGACCTTACTGAACACAGAGGTGAGGCAGATGGGATGATAGGAAGAGGTATCAGAGGGGGGTTTGTTGAGTTTAGGGAACAGCAGGACACAGGAAGTCTTCCAGAGGTTGGGGGTAAAATACTGTGGAGAGGAGGACATTGTACAGGACAGTCAGGAAGGATGGGGGGGGGGGGTTCCTTCAGGTGGCAGTAGGTGACACCATCGTGACCAGGGGCAGCATTGCGTTTAGAGCGGAGGACGATTGTGATGTCGGGTGCGGTAATGGGAGTGTTGATGTCTGAGGGGGCTAACCGATCCAAGTACTGGAAGCTAGCGGCAAGCGGTGGGACAGAGATGTCAGTGCAGTCAAGGACGGTGGGGAAGAGGGAGTAATCAAAATGGGGATCGTCAGGAATGGAGAAGACCTCGGAGAGGTGGGAAGCAAACTGGTTAGCCTTACTGAGGTTGTCAGGAAAGGGTCGATCGTCATGGAGGATAGGGTAATGTGGGGTGGGATGGCTACCAGTAAGGCGAGGGAAGGCTGACCAGTACTTGGAGGGGTTGACAAGGAGGGTGGAGTTGAGGCGTGTGCATGTCTGGCGCCAGTCCCGGCGTTTCTTTGCTGTAAGGAGGTTCCGTGTGTGTCGCTGTAATTGCCGATGTCACTCGCAAATGACTGCACCTTTATATGCATCGGAAATACAACAGTGCATGCGCTAGATACAGTGCGCACGCGCTCAATCGTTCCTGCTGCCAACTGGCGCAAAAGGAGTTGCAGCGCCTCTGGTGGTGTATACTGTTGAAAACGATATATCGTTACAAATGATTATTCATTGCCGGCCGATTCAGGTGCCGTTGTTTCTTCATGTCTGATAAAACAGGAGTCCTAGTTTTACTTAGTAGGTATCCATTATCACGAATAATAATATTATCTGCTGGCCTGATGTCGACAGATTCTTTTAAAACACAATCCCAGTACCGCGAAGCGTTTGCAACTACTTGCGTTTCATTGTGTAGCGTCGCTCTGTAAGGCAATACTCAGCCACCGCAGATTTACCTGGTTGTTGTAATCGCGTATGGCGATGATGTTCAATACACCTGTCGTTGACGGTACAAATAGTTTGGTCAATGTAATTTTTCCCGCACTCACACGATATTTTGTAAACGCCAGACTTCCTCAAACATAAATCATCTTTGACAGAGCCAAGTAGTGCTCGAATCTTAACTGACGGACTAAAAACACATCTGATCTCATGTTTCTTCAAAAGTCTACCTATCTTGGCGGACACGTTCCCAGCATACGGAAGAAAAGCCACAGACCTAAAGGTGTCTTCAGAAGGTTCAGGTAGAGGTCCAAACTCAAAAGCACGTCGAATTTGTCGGTCCCTATAGCCGTTATTATTGAACACGTCCTTAACATTTACAGCTCCTGCGATAAATTGTCAGCATCCGAGACAGCATATGCTCGTTTAACCAAGGTCCGAAGGACTCCTGTACGTTGAAAAGGTGGATGGCAACTGGTAGCATGTAAATACCTGTCGGTATGAGTCGGTTTCCTGTAAACACCGTGTCCAAGAGTTCTGTCTTCTTTTCTACAAACTAGTACATCCAAAAAAGGTAACTTTCTCTCCTTTTCAATTTCCATCGTGAATTTGATGTTAGTATGAAGACAATTAAAATGGTCCAATAACCGGTGCAAAGAGTCAATTCCTTGTGGCCAAAGAAGAAACATATCGTCAACATAGCTCAGACAACACGAAGGCTTGAAAAAAGATGTTTTCAGGGCCATATCCTCAAAGTCCTCCATAAAAAGATTACCGACTAGGGGGGATAAAAGACTCCCCATAGAAACACTGCCGGTTTGTTCAAAGTATTTGTCATCAAATAAAAAATAGATTTTCATTAATTAAAAACAGTGACTTTTCAAGAGGGACCCGAGTAAAAAGTGATACCACATCAAAACCAACAAGTAAATCAGAGGGACCAAGACAAAGCAACTTTAAACGCTAAAAAACGTCAACACTTGATAGCGGGAAATGATACTTGTCGACGGACTGTGATTAATCTTACAAGTAAGGAACTGGATGATGTCACGGTTTCAGTGTTAGAAAAAGTTTTAAACTTCGCATCCACGCCTAGAAGCATTCCCACTATGGAATTCATTTCTTCTGTTGAACAAGCTGTGTTTCGTCTTCTGGAAGAACAGGCGGAAGAGATTAGACAGGAGGTTTCTCCCCTTTTGCGTCGGGCTCGGCCTCCACAAAGTAACATTTCTCCAGCTGAACGAGCAGCCAGACCCTGAATTGTTAATCTTACCAGCAGACAAAGGTAATGCTACCGTTTTAATCTCAAAGGCAGAGTATGTGAATAAGATGGATGATGTATATAACAGAAGGATCCCACGGGTAGCATAAAACGGACTACGATTTCACTTCTGAAGAAGAGTTCCTTACCTGAGGACACTATCAAAAAACTACGTCCTGGTGCGGCCGTTCCACCTAGATTATTCCGTTTGCCAAAGATCCATAAGGATGGGGTCCCATTGCACCCTACTGTTTCTAATGTGGGTGCGCCAACTTACAACTTGGCAAAATATTTAGCGTCGGCTCTCAGCCCTCATTTGGGTAAAAGTGTACACCATATTTCCAACTCCATGGATTTTTTTTTCAGCGTTTAAAGTTGCTTCGTCTTGGTCCCTCTGGTTTACTTGTTAGTTTTGATGTGGTGTCACATTTTACTAGGGCCCCTCTTGAAGAGTCATTGATTTTAATGAATGAAAAACTTGATATGGAAATGAAGAAGCTCTGCCGTCATGTTCTGACATCCATCTATTTCTATTTGATGACAGATACTTTGAACAAACCGGCAGTGTGGCTATGGGGAGTCTTTTATCCCCCATAGTCGGTAATCTTTTTATGGGGGACTTTGAGGATATGGCCCTGAAAAAATCTTTTTTCAAGCCTTCGTGTTGTCTGAGCTATGTTGACGATATGTTTCTTCTTTGGTCACAAGGAATTGACTCTTTGCATCAGTTATTGGACCATTTTAATTGTCTTCATCCGAACATCAAATTCACGATGGAAATTAAAAAGGAGAGAAAGTTACCTTTTTTGGATGTACTAGTTTACAGAAAAGAAGACAGAACTCTTGGACACGGTGTTTACAGGAAACCGACTCATACCGACAGGTATTTACATGCTACCAGTTGCCATCCACCTTTTCAACGTACAGGAGTCTTTCGGACCTTGGTTAAACGAGCATATGCTGTCTCGGATGCTGACAATTTATCGCAGGAGCTGCAAAATGTTAAGGACGTGTTCAATAATAACGGCTATAGGGACCGACAAATTCGACGTGCTTTTGAGTTTGGACCTCTACCTGAACCTTCTGAAGACACCTTTAGGTCTGTGGCTTTTCTTCCGTATGCTGGGAACGTGTCCGCCAAGATAGGTAGACTTTTGAAGAAACATGAGATCAGATGTGTTTTTAGTCCGTCAGTTAAGATTCGAGCACTACTTGGCTCTGTCAAAGATGATTTATGTTTGAGGAAGTCTGGCGTTTACAAAATATCGTGTGAGTGCGGGAAAAATTACATTGACCAAACTATTTGTACCGTCAACGACAGGTGTATTGAACATCATCGCCATACGCGATTACAACAACCAGGTAAATCTGCGGTGGCTGAGTATTGCCTTACAGAGCGACGCTACACAATGAAACGCAAGTAGTTGCAAACGCTTCGCGGTACTGGGATTGTGTTTTAAAAGAATCTGTCGACATCAGGCCAGCAGATAATATCATTATTCGTGATAATGGATACCCACTAAGTAAAACTTGGAATATTGTTTTATCAGACATGAACAACGGCATCTGAATCGGCAGGCTATGGATAACCATTTGTTCAAAAATGGTTCAAATCGCTCTGAGCACTATGGGACTTAACATTTGAGGTCATCAGTCCCCTAGAACTTAGAACTACTTAAACCTAACTAACCTAACGACATCACACACATCCATGCCCGAGGCAGGATTCGAACCTACGACCGTAGCGGTCGCGCGGTTCCAGACTGAAGCGCCTAGAACCGCTCGGCCACGCCGGCCGGCTAATCATTTGTAACGATATATCGTTTTCAACAGTATTCACCACCGGAGGCGCTGCAACTCTTTTTGCGCCAGGGGGCAGCAGGAATGACAGAGCGCGTGTGCACTGTATCTAGCGCATGCGCTGTTGTACTTCCGAAGAATATAAAGGTGCAGTCATTTGGGAGTGGAATCAGTTATCGGCGAGAGCAGCGCAGCTCTTCCCACCTGATGATGGCGGCCAGGTGGACCGCTGAAATATTGTGCTCAGATGACAGTCTAACCCGGCTGGAAACCCGACAAGAATTTGATATATTTTCTCTCAGTTCTGTCCTATGTTACAACAGTGTAGGGCACTTCTGCTAATTAAAAGAAAGTACTTATTCTATAGAAGTGGACAATAAAAGTAAATTGTGTGAACTGATTACTGAACATCCTGTTGAAAACTCTTCAACGACATAGTGTTTCTTGCACTTACATGCCAATACGTATACTCCCTAATGGTATTTATAGTTAATAACGAGCTAATTCAACAATTATGCAATACTGGTGGTGGAAATTATTTCCATATAGACGATGCATCCCTCTCTGGGGTTCACAATGAAAGTTTGTATTCCAGTAAAAAAGCCTATAAGTGGTGCCAGTGGGCATCAGGCTGGAAACTGGATATCAAGTATGTATAAACAAACGAAAATAATATCTCTTTAGCCACTATTGTTCTACAATTTTTCCTCAGTACTTGGATTCAGGTATATAAATTCTGCATAACTCTTAAAATTTGCATCAGATCCTGATTTTTCCACTATATAGAAAGCTTATAGTTGTGTGCGTAGAACTAAATTGCTTTGTTTCAAGTACCAACAGCAGATGAGCAATGTAGGAGGATTAGTGGTTGTTTCTCTCGTAATACACATACAGTACACTGTGATCTAAAGTATCCGGATACCCCCGAAAACATACGTTTTTCATATTAGGTGCGTTGTGCTGCCAGCTACTGCCAGGTACTCCATATCAGCGACCTCAGTAGTCATTAGACATCGTGAGAGAGCAGGATGGGGCGCTCGGCGGAATTCACGGACTTCGAAGGTGCTCAGGTGATTGGGTGTCACTTGTGTCATATGTCCGTACGTGAGATTTACGCACTCCTAAACATCCCTAGGTCCACTGTTTCCGGTGTGATAGTGAAGTGGAAACGTGAAGGGACACGTACAGCACAAAAGTGTACAGGCCGACTTCGTCTGTTGAGTGACAGAGACCGCCGACAGTGAAGAGGGTCGTAATGTGCAATAGGCAGACATCTATCCAGATCGTCACATAGGAATTCCAAACTGCAAGTACTATGACAGTTAGGTGGGAGGTGAGAACTCTTGGCTCTTAGGGTCGAGCGGCTACTCGTAAGCCACATATCACGCCGGTGAATGCCAAACGACGCCTCGCTTGGTGCAAGGAGCGTAAACATTGGACGATTGAACAGTCGAAAAACGTTGTGTGAAGTGATGAATCACGGTACACAATGTGGAGATCCGATGGCAGGGTGTGGGTATGGCGAATGCCCGGTGAACGTCATCTACCAGCTTGTGTAGTGCCAAGAGTAAAATTCGGAGGCGGTGGTGACATTATATTGTGGTCGTGTTTTTCATGGAGGGGGCTTTCACCCCTTGTTGTTTTGCTTGGCACTATCACAGCACACGCCTACATTGATATTTTAAGCACCTTCTTGTTTCCCGCTGTTGAAGAGCAATTCGAGGATGGCAATTGCATATTTCAACACAATCGAACACCTGTTCATAATGCACGGCCTTTGGCGGAGTGGTTACATGACAATTACACCCCTGTAATGGACTGACCTGCGCAGAGTCCTGACCTGAATCCTACGGAACACCTTTGGGATGATTTGGAATGTCGGCATCGTGCCAGGCCTCACCGGCCGACATTAATACCTCTCCTCAGTGCAGCACTCCGTGAACAATGGGCTGCCGCTCCACAAGAACCCTTCCAGCACCTGACTGAACGTATGCCTGCGAGAGTGGAAGCTGTCATCAAGGCTAAGGGTGGGCCAACACCATATTGAATTCCAGAATTACCGATGAAGGGCGCCACGAACTTGTAAATAATTTTCAACCAGGTGTCCCGATACTTTTGATCACATAGTCTACATAAACTAATCTAGAAGTAATCAGCATAATTACCAATTTGAGTGGATTAATGGTTCTCACAATTTGTTCTTAGTACGCTCTGCAGAAGTGGTAGGTTCTGCCTGTTAATGTATAGCTTGGCTAGTTCCATACTGCTAAACGATCTCCTATGTGATGGGAAGTATTGAAAGCGATCTTTGAATTGAGGAAGAAATGAAAGAGCTGAGCAGGTTGCTGAAAGTGGTCTGTCTCCGTGACAATAGTGTTTGATCAGGTACTTCTAATCTACTGATAACGCTGCGTTTGTTAGAAGCTGTACACTGACTGCTGGGCTAATCATCGAGCATGTGATTTGAAAACAGCTGCTAGCTTTGCACGACAGATGTCTGATGTTACCTCGTAGAAGAGCGCCACCACTGCGAGGCCGTCCTTATGGCTGAGCGCACCGTTGAAGCTGCCGTAGTCCGTCTTGTAGAACACCATGTGCAGCTCCAGGGGGAAGCTGCAACACAGTGAGTAGGCGGCGGAACTCTGGTTTAGTCGCTCGGGTACTTATTCTAGTAGACGATATAAGGGAACTGTGTTTAGAGGTTATCAAGCGTTGTTGGCTGAATCAGAGAAAGAACTATGTTTTGTGACGGAGAGGACCGTAAGAGCTGGGAAAGCGTATGGAATGGTAATAAATGTAGGAGAGACCCAAGTGATGGGAATCTGCAAACGTGAAGGTCCCATCAAAATATCGTTGGAAGGAAGGGCACTGGGAAAAGTAAAATCTGTAGGTTATCGGGAAGTTTCGTGACAGAAAATAGAAACTTTGTGGAAGAGCTAAGAAGTAGAAATGCCTTTCACGAAAAGAAGTTTTGAAAAAGTAGAAGCTATATTGATTGACAGCAGAAAGAAATCCCATTGATCATTCGACAAGTGTTTCCTCTGGAGGGTAGTATTGCACGGATGCATCATAGACATTCAAAAACCAAGAGTAAGAATTGTTTGCATCAAAAACGGTACATTAGCTTTCCTTTCAGCATTATGTGTGCACAGTTTGATTTTAAATACGAATCTAGAATTCGCCAAGTGTAAACTCTTTTCCGACCGTCTGTAAGTTGCGTGGGCCTGTTGTGTGCTGTCTGCAGGCTGAGTTCGTCCTCTGAACTTGTGCGAGACAACGAGTGTTGTCTATAAATTCATAGGAAATTGGGCGCACAGTCAGGCAAGCTGACCGTTCAAACAGTTATGGTTTCGGCATCACTATCCTTTTCATATCCCAGCTAAGAGTGGCTTTAATGTCTTATTTATCGTTTAATAACCATTGTTTAAAAGAACAACTTGAACTGTATACTATGTTCATCAAACAAACACAAACACGATGATTTGCCAGAAGCCATACCACACGTACACTAGTGTTGTTACGCTCTTAGAAGTAGATCCTACTTATATATTAGTTATCTTATTACTAACTTATGTTAAATGAAACTTTAAGATATTCTAATGTATTAACAGCCATCAACGTTTTTCCTCATCACGTTTCAGCCACGCAGTTTTTATTTCAAAAATCGTGTACCGTACAGTGACAGCCTCTATACTGTTGTCCTCTGATTTTCGTGCTGTTAATTCGCAGTATTGAACATGGCTGAGGCTGCCTAACGCTCGTCAGTGGAACATGGTTAAAGAATGGCGAGAAATAGGTTGTTCTTAATGTTTTTCATAACACTGGAGGTATCGTAGTGGAGTGTTAATCTGGTGTTCATGTATCACTGGTTCAGATCTCGTCTTGGACATCTTTCGTTTTTAGTTTAATTTCAAATGTTGTTGTTGTTATGGTCTTCAGTCCTGAGACTGGTTTGATGCAGCTCTCCATGCTACTCATCCTGTGCAAGCTTCTTCATCTCCCAGTACCTACTGCAACCTACATCCTTCTGAATCTGCTTAGTGTATTCATCTCTTGGTCTCCCCCTACGATTTTTACCCTCCACGCTGCCCTCCAATACTAAATTGGTGATCCCTTGATGCCTCAGAACATGTCCTACCAACCGACCCTTTCTTCTGGTCAAGTTGTGCCACAAACTTCTCCCCAATCCCATTAAATACTTCATCATTAGTTACGTGATATACCCATCTAATCTTCAGCATTCTTCTGCAGCACCACATTTCGAAAGCTTCTATTCTCTTCTTGTCCAAACTATTTATTTTCCACGTTTCACTTCCATACATGGCTACACTCCATACAAATACTTTCAGAAACGACTTCCTGACACCTAAATCTATATTCGATGTTAACAAATTCCTCTTCTTGAGAAACGCTTTCCTTGCCATTGCCAGTCTACATTTTATATCCTCTCTACTTCGACCATCACCAGTTATTTTGCTCCCCAAATAGCAAAACTCCTTTACTACTTTAAGTGTCTCATTTCCTAATTTAATACCCTCAACATCACCCGACTTAATTCGACTACATTCCATTATCCTCGTTTTGCTTTTGTTGATTTTCATCTTATATCCTCCCTTCAAGACACTGTCCATTCCGTTCAACTGCTCTTCCAAGTCCTTTGCTGTCTCTGACAGAATTACAATGTCATCGGCGAACCTCAACGTTTTTATTTCTTCTCCATGGATTTTAATACCTACTCCGAATTTTTCTTTTGTTTCCTTTACTGCTTGCTCAGTATACAGATTGAATAACATCGGGGAGAGGCTACAACCCTGTCTTACTCCCTTCTTAACCACTGCTTCCCTTTCATGTCCCTCGACTCTTATAACTGCCATCTGGTTTCTCTACAAATTGTAAATAGCCTTTCGTTCCCTGTATTTTACCCCTGCCACCTTTAGAATTTCAAATAGGCGTACCTATATCTCATAATTGTAAGATTCATCATTATTATAAATAACGCACGCCTTCTTGTTTCCAATTACATACTGCACGCGAAATTCCTGGTTTTATTTCAAATATAAATTCCTAATCATCGATATTTTATAATAGATTGTTAGTAAATGTTGCTTAAATTAAGAAAACATAACAATTTAAATTTTTTAGGGCAAACATGAAAAATCACATTGTTTTATACCGCAGATGTGTCACACGAACCAGTGTGATAAGTGTCGTAGAAACATGAAATTGTCTTACAGCATCGAGCACACCACACAAATGATGCATTTTTAGATTTTCCTTTGTACCATTACAATATGAACCCAACAGAACTGATCTGGAGCCAAGTTAAGAGGTTTGTCGCGAGAAACAACAGTTAAGCTGCCAGACGTAATGGAACTAACGCACGCAGATTTTTCACATGTCACTGCCGAACGCTGGCGGGATATAGAAAGCGCACGCCACGAGAGAAGAGGAGAAAATGCGGCACCTGGGTGGCTTCGTGAATTCTGTTGTCGAGTGTCGCGTTATCAACGTAGCAGACGACAATTTCAAAACTGAAATGCATTTCTCGGATTCGGATAAGGAAGAAGCTAAGAGATCACGAGACGACTGACTGTAATTAATCCCTGCAGTGGCTTCGGTATTCAACAATACGGTGAAATCCCTGCAGAATGTTTTTGCACCATACATCGCTCTCTCGGGAAAAATTATCCTGTTTAAGTTAGAAATTTTCATCAGTCTTGTTTGTAACTAGAAAACGATGTTAGGTGAGAACGAGAACATTTTATGCTTTCTGTCTGGTCACCTAAGAAGCATGCGGTAGTGCTGGAGTTTTGCCGAAATTATTTCATTCTCTTTAAAAATTAAATGACATTCGAAGCTATCTTGATTCTCTGCTCGTCTCCTTTTACGTCTCAACTGCAACTGTTCACGTCATTGAAGGTTGGCTGGACTAGCTGACTGGCCAGTGATGTCCAAGTTAAATGCGCCGGTAAAGATGTTATTGCACAGCCTATGTGCGTGTAACACAGCATGAAACGTATCCTTATGGTCCCACTTGACTACTGGACAAGCTTGGCGTCCGCTCCATATGAAACGAAATCGAATGAGACTCAAGCAAACGCGGAAGAATACATGGTGCAATGTCTAGATCAGGTTTAGCCTTACGATGAACATTTTATAGTACAATGCGCGCAAGATGACATGGCATTTTGTCAGCGGACCCTGGGAACGTAAGCACACGATCACTGCCTAACTTACAGGCTGCTGTGGGGGAGAGGCAATGTGTAGGGGAAACAAGCCGTCCCCTCCCCCTCCCTTTTCCTGTCAGAGCAGGCGCCACAGTGAAATCAACACTGGCTACTGCAACGCTACAGCGTGTCGTGTTGTTTAGTAGCTTAAGTTGGCACTACATCTACATCTACATCTACATTTATACTCCGCAAGCCACCCAACGGTGTGTGGCGGAGGGCACTTTACGTGCCACTGTCATTACCTCCCTTTCCTGTTCCAGTCGCGTATGGTTCGCGGGAAGAACGACTGTCTGAAAGCCTCCGTGCGCGCTCGAATCTCTCTAATTTTACATTCGTGACCTCCTCGGGAGGTATAAGTAGGGGGAAGCAATATATTCGATACCTCATCCAGAAACGCACCCTCTCGAAACCTGGCGAGCAAGCTACACCGCGATGCAGAGCGCCTCTCTTGCAGAGTCTGCCACTTGAGTTTGTTAAACATCT
Source organism: Schistocerca cancellata (assembly GCF_023864275.1). NCBI lineage: Eukaryota > Metazoa > Arthropoda > Insecta > Orthoptera > Acrididae > Schistocerca > Schistocerca cancellata. Next base: position 126,940,542 of record NC_064637.1, on the reverse strand, counting down.
CCGTAACGATATCACGGTTACCAAATAACCCTGTGACGAAACGCGCCGCTCTTCTTTGGCACTGCTGCGTATTCCTTCGCCAGCAGGACGGGTCGAGTTACCTCACGCATACACATTACCTAGTGGCGGCTTGTGCCCTGCAGCTAGCAGCGGAGAAGCTTCGCCTGCCCGACTGGTGTGGAAGTGTGGTTGGTTACCTGTGGTTGTTGATGGTGTCCTCGCTGCCCACGGAGTCGTTGACTCCCCAGTGGAAGTGCAGCTGGGCGAACTCGTAGTCTCCCCGCAGTGGGCCGCCAGAGAGCACGGCCGGCTCGGACGTGTTGAACTGCACCAGCACTGCAAAACACGGGGGCATGAGTTCTCCGCTCTTTTCTCTGTGCGTCCGTGGCCGTTGTGGATCTGAGAATTTGGTAATGGGGACCACAAAATAAACATTGGTAGACCTCGCAGTCGCCGAACAAGCATCCAGCATGAAGCCAACGTTAACTGTGTGGTTTAACCCTTTCGTGAGCCGTGGGAAACATACTTACCACTACAATGAACTCGCTCGTAGTCCCGTGGGATTCACAGGTCCCACCTCTGTACAGTGCTACCACCTAGTGAACAGTATAGGGTACTACTTCCAATCGGAAGTTCCCGCCGTTTTTGCTGTACCTTCGCGCAGAGGCATTGTATAGCTAAGTGTTGCTCTGTAGAGGAGCCTTTCAGTGCTGTTTGCGTGACATTTTGTGACCTTTTCCTCAAAGCTATAGTACAAGGTAAATACTTTTGATTTACCCAAATTTATGAAGGAAAACGTAAAATTGGAACGAGGAGAATTCCAGTTTGAAACAAAAGGAGCCATTTCTACAGTAGAATGGATGGATAACCGTCCAGTCACTTTCCTGTCCTCAATTCATGACCAATGAGAAACAGCCACAGTGAAAAGGAAAAACAAGGATGGTACTAGTACAGAGATTTCTTGTTCTGAAGTTGTGGCAGAATACAACAAAATAATGGGTGGCGTCGATAAGTTTGATCAATTACGAGAAAGCTATGCTATTGGCAGACGCTCTGTAAAATGGTGGCATAGAATATTTTATTTCCTGGTGGACGCTGCTGCAGTGAACAGTTTTATCCTGTGGAAAATAAGTAAAAGAGAAAGTGGACAGCATGATCAGTTCACATACAGGATCCATCTAGCCAGACAATTGATCACTGGCTTCTCGTCCCAAAAAAGCCGCGGACGAAAACCTGTCTTTCTGGCAAAAGGGGTAAAGTACCTGGAGATTTTCGTCATGTGACTGTAGGGGAGCATCAACCCATTTTAGGAAAAACCTACTGGACGTGCCGTCATTGTAGTACCAAAGCTGCGGAAAAGAGCACTCGCTGTGTTTGTACATATTGTCAAATACCACTTTGCATAGACCCATGTTTAAGAAAATTTCATGGTAAGTAATTATGAACAATCATTGTAACAAGAGAAGTAAATTTATCAAATAAATATGACATATATTGAAAAAGTTGTTGCTGTCATTTAACTCCAAGGAAGGGCAGTGGGAAGAATACTTCCCACCTTGTTGTGTGACGTCACTTTCACAGTTGTTAACTACTATCTGCTCTCCATTCATTAAAAAAAAAAAACTGCTCAATAATTTTGCCCACGAAAGGGTTAACAGCTCAATTCGGATAATGCTCAGGAAGCAAAGGCAGTTGCACTCGCGGTACAAGAAAGATAGGGAGAATGAGGACAGGCAAAAGTTAGTAGAGATTCGTGCTGCTGTAAAAAGAGCGATGCGCGAAGTATTCAACCACTACCACCGCCATACCTTAGCAAAAGATGTTGCTGAAAACCCAAGGAAATTCTGGTCTTACGTAAAATCGGTAAGCGGGTCGAAGGCCTCCATCCAGTCACTCACTGATCAGTCTGGCCTGGCAATGGAAGACAGCAAAACGAAAGCTGAACTTTTAAAAGCATTTGAGAAATCTTTCACGCAAGAGGATCGTACAAACATACCGCCGTTTGAGTCTCGTACAGATTCCCGTGTGGAGGACATAGTGATAGACATCCCTGGGGTTGTGAAGCAGCTGAATGGGCTGAAAATAAATAAATCGCCAGGTCCTGATGGGATTCCAATTTGGTTTTACAGAGAGTACTCTACTGCATTGGCTCCTTACTTAGCTTGCATTTATCGCGAATCTCTTGCCCAACGTAAAGTCCCGAGAGATTGGAAAAAAGCGCCGGTGACGCCAGTATATAAGAAGGATAGAAGGACGGATCCTCAAAATTACAGAAGGACGGATCCTCAAAATTACAGACAAATATCCTCAACATCGGTTTGTTGCAGGATTCTCGAACACTTTCTCAGTTCGAATATAATGAATTTCCTTGAGACAGAGAAGTTGCTGTCCATGCATCAGCACGGCTTTAGAAAGCATCGCTCCTGCGAAAAGCAACTCGACCTTTTTTCACATGATATCTTGCGAACCATGGATGAAGGGTATCAGACGGATGCCATATTCCTTGACTTCCAGAAAGCGTTTGACTCGGTGCCCCACTGCAGACTCCCAAATATGTGAGTGGCTCGAAGACTTCTTAAAGTAATAGAACCCAGTACGTTGTGCTCGATGGTGAGTGTTCATCGGAGGTGAGGGTATCATCTGGAGTGCCTCAGGGAAGTGTGGTAGGTTCGCTGTTGTTTTCTATCAACATGAATGATCTTTTGGATAGGGTGGATAGGAATGTGCGGCTGTTTGCTGATGATGCTGTGGTGTACGGGAAGGTGTCGTGGTTGAGTGACTTTCGGAGGATATAAGATGACTTGGACAGGATTTGTGATTGGTGTCAAGAATGGCAGCTAACTCTAAATATAGATAATTGTAAAATGTAATGGCAGTTGTGGGGTAGGCGGATAGTCGTCTTCGGTTCATTGGTAGAATTTTGGAAAGATGTGGTTCATCTGTAAAGGAGACCGCTTATAAAACACTAATACGACCTATTGTTGAGTACTGCTCGAGCGTTTGGGATCCCTTATCAGGTCGGATTGAGGGAGGACATAGAAGCAATTCAGAGGCGGGCTGCTAGACTTGTTACTGGTACGTTTTATCAACACGCGAGTGTTACGGAAATGCTTAACCAACTCGGGTGGGAGTCTCTAGAGGAAAGGAGGCGTTCTTTTCGTGAATCGCTACTGAGGAAATTTAGAGAACCAGCATTTGAGGCTGACTGCAGTACAATTTCACTGCCGCCAACGTACATTTCGCGGAAAGGCAAGATAAGAGAGATTAGGGCTCGTACAGAGGCATATAGGCAGTCATTTTTCCCTCGTTCTGTTTGGGAGTGGAATAGGGAGAGAAGATGCTAGTTGTGGTACGAGGTACCCTCCGCCACGCACCGTATGGTGGATTGCGGAGTATGTATGTAGATGTAGATAATTAAACTCATACGTGAGAGAAAAGACTGCTCGTGCGTTTTTTTTTGTGAGGCAGAGTAATGGACAGTTAAGGAGGCAACTGGAAAGTCAGTAAATTCTTCACTCAAAGCTTCTTGGCAGAGAGGCCGTGCTCCATATATACAACTGTTCCCTGACGTTCCGTCTCCGACTGCAGGGGATAGGAGGTAAAATGGCAACTGCATCAAGCGCACGACAGGCCCCTGAATTTGTAGAACTGTGTAGAGGGCACCACCATTTCACACGTGACGACAATTGCGTGATTACCTCAGGTTGTCACCTCTGTTCTCCATTACAGGTAATCCGTCCCCATTGCACTGTAGTTCCTTCTCTAGATTGTCGCACAGATGACAAAATGGTAGATATCGAAATAGACGACAGAGGGATAGAGAAACAATTAAAATCGCTCAAAAGAGGAAAGGCCTCTGGACCTGTGGGATACCAGTTCAATTTTACACAGAGTACGCGAAGGAACTTGCCACCCTTCTTGCAGCGGTGTACCGTAGGTCTCTAGAAGAGCGTAGCGTTCCAAAGGATTGGAAAAGGGCACTGGTCATCCCCGTTTTCAAGAAGGGTCGTCGAACAGATGTGCAGAACTATAGACCTATATCTCTAACGTCGATCAGTTGTAGAATTTTGGAGCACGTATTGCGTTCGAGTATAATGACTTTTCTTGAGACTAGAAATCTACTCTGTAGGAATCAGCATGGGTTTCGAAAAAGATCGTGTGAAACGCAGCTCGCGCTATTTGTCCACGAGACTCAGAGGGCCATAGACACGGGTTCCCAGGTAGATGCCGTGTTTCTTGACTTCCGCAAGACGTTCGATACAAATCCCCACAGTCGTTTAATAGGGACAATCGAATGAAACCAACAGGTTCCTCCAGTTTTTTTGCTCTTATTTTCTTCCGCCGTTTATTGTTTCCCAGTTGTGTATAGTTCTCCGCTTTTGTGTCTTAAGTCTACTGCGAATGGTATTTTATGGAATAAATACACTGAAGAGCCACAGAAACTGGTACACAATCATAATATCGTGTAGAGAGCCCGCCAGCACACAGAACTGACGCAACACGACGTGGCATGGACTCGACGTCTGAAATAGTGCTGGAGGGTAGTGGCACTATGAATCCTGCAGGCCTATCCATAATTCCGTAAGACTACGACATGGTGGAGATCTCTTTGAACAGCAGGTTGCAAGGCATCCCAGATATGCTCAGTAATGTTCATCTCTGGGGAGTTGCGTGGCCAGCGGAAGTGTTTAAACTCAGAAGAGTGTTCCTGGAGCCACTCTGTAGCAATTCTGGACGTTAGGGTGTCGCATTGTCCTGCTAGAATTGACCATGTCCTTCGGAATGCACGATGGACATGAATGGATGTAGTTGATCAGACAGAGTCGTATTTAGACGTGTCAGGGGTCCCATATCACTCCAACTGTACACTCTCCACGCCATTACAGAGCCTCTACCAGCTTGAACAGACCCCTGCTGACAAGCAGAGTGCGTGGATTCATGACGTTGCCTCAATACTCGTACATGTCCATCCGCTCGATAGAATTTGAAACGAGACTCGTCCGACCAGGCAACATGATTCGGGTCATCAACAGTCCAATGTCGGTGTTGACCGGCCCAGGCGAGGCGTAAAGCTTTGTGTCGTGGACGCATCAAGGGTACACGAGTGGGGCTTGACTCCGAAAGCCTATATCGATGATGTTTCGTTGAGTGGTTCGCACGCTGACACTTGTTGATGGCCCAGCACTGAAATCTGCAGCAATTTGGTGAAGGGTTGCACTTCTGTCACGTTGAACGATTCTCTTCAGTCATCGTTGGTTCCGTTTTTGCAGGATCTTTTTCCGGCCGCAGCGATGTCTGAGATTTGATGTTTTACCGTATTCCTGATATTCATGGTACACTCGTGAAATGGTCTACTGGAAAATCCCCACTTCATCGCTACCTCGGAGATGCTGTGTCCCATCGCTCGTGCGCCGACTATAACACCACGTTCAGACTCACTTAAATCTTGATAATCTGCCATTGTAGCAGCAGTAATCGATCTAACAACTGCGTCAGACACTTGTCTTATGTAGGCGTTGCCGACTGCAGTCCCGCATTCTGCCTGTTTACATTTTATTTATTTAGCGTCTGGCTATACATGCAACATTAATATATCAAGTGTTAGACATTAAAATCTTATAACAATCATGAATATAATTTATGTTTATATTGGTCAGTTAAAAGGTTATATCGAGGTTTGAGATCCATTCTAGTGCCGATGGGGATGCCTCCAGGAAGTCGGACCAGTTCCCTGCATATGCTCGCAAGGAGCATTCACCATGGATGTGTTGGATCGTCTGTCTAGGGGCACCGCAGTCGCATTCTGGTGACATCGCTCTTCCCCATTTGTGTAGTGAATCCGCACACCTGCCATGTCCAGTACGTATTCGATTTATGCGGACCATGTTTTCCGTGTTAGTTCCATTCCAGAGATGTTGCAGTTATAGCTCTCAAACCAGGTCTTTAGTTGGTCATTTGTCTTTTGGTTCCAATCTAGTCTCCATTGTTTCATGTGGTCATAGTCATTATTTTGAAGCTGCTCAGCTGTGCGTATGGGTGGCTTTCTTGATTTCAATCGAGTGTGTCGCAGTTGTGAGAATTCTTCTTTAATTGGTAGTTCTGGTTTTGTCTCAATCTTTCTGAATTCGTGCAGTAGGGCCGCTTTTCTACGCAGGTCCGGGGGCAGGATATTACATAACACCGGTAGTCAGTACGTGGGCGTTGATTTAACGGTTCCAGAAATCAACCTCATTGTGTTATTTAATTGCCTGTCAATAAGTTTGGTGTGACAGTTATTAATCCAGACTGGAGCGCAGTACTCAGCCACAGAGAAGACTAAGGCGATAGATGAGGTGCGTAATGTTTTTGCGTTAGCTCCCCAAGTAGTATCGCTAAGTTTTTGAATGATGTTATTCCGTGTTCCAATTTTTGCAGTGGTGTTCTCCAGATGTTTTCGGTAAGAAAGAGTGCGATCCAATGTTATACCTAAGTACTTTGGAAACTTATTATGTTTGAGGTTGGTGTTTCCGAGTTTTATGTTAATAATTTCATTTGCCATTTTGTTATTAAGATGGAATGTAGATACTTCAGTTTTTTTAGGGTTTGGCTTGAGTCTCCATTTCTTGAAATAATTGTATAGTATTTCGACGTCATTATTAAGGACTTCCTCTGTATTGAAGAGATACTTGTCTCTGGTAGCCAGTGCTATGTCATCCGCATAGCAAAATTTTCTTGACTTTGTGTTTGGGAGATCTGCTATATAGAGGTTAAACAGAAGAGGGGCCAATACGGAGCCTTGCGGAAGCCAGTTGTTAAAAAGTTTTGTTTTGCTTGTCTTTCCGTTTAGGGTGACCTGGAAGGTTCTGTTACTCAGCATATTATGTATTAAGGATGTTAAAATCTGGCAAGGAATCACTCTTAAGAGTTTGTAAATTATTCCATCTCTCCAAACAGTATCATATGCAGATGTTAAGTCTAGAAATACAGCACTTGTTTTCAATTTCTGTTGAAAGCCAGCCTCTATGTAGGATGTTAATGCCAGAACTTGGTCACAGCAACTACGGCCAGGTCTGAAGCCTGCCTGTTCTATTGGTAAGTTCTCCATAATGATGCCGCTAATTCGATTATTGACAAGTCGTTCGAGAAGTTTGTATGTACGGCTAAGAAGTGCTATTGGTCTGTAGCTTAGCGGTTGGTCTGCTGGTTTCCCTGGTTTCAGCAAAGCTATTATTCTTGCCTTTTTGAATTCTCTAGGGAGATGGTTTGTAGTCAAAATGTTCGAAAAGAAATTTGCCAGCCATTTGACTACGTTCTTTCCAGCGTGGGTTAGAAATTCTGGATGTATGTTGTCAAAACCTGGGGCTTTGCCCGGTTTCATATCCTTGAGGGCAGTAATGACATCATCCTCAGTAAATGGTCTGGAAAGCTCTGATATATTTGGAGTATTCTTTTTTAGTGTTCTGAGTTCGCGCTTAATCATCCTGGTATGTGGTTTGTCTTTCGGAGCTCTTGACATTTCGACAATGTAATTTGCAATTTTCACTGGTGTTATGGTTGGAGTTTTTTGGGCTGGTCTTGTCGTACCTCCGAGTTTACGTAACAAACTCCATGCCTTCCTGCTTGATTGAGTGAAATTCATTCTTTCAGTTACTTCAGTCCATCGTTGTCTTCTTGCGGAATCTAGATTGTGGAGGAGGTCATCAGCTATTTCTTGGTCACTACTACTAGTAAAATCCTCATATAGCTGATGGCATTTTGCATCCCATCCTGGGATGTATTCTTTTCGAAACTCCCTAGGAATGTGTTTTTTAGCTGTGGTAATTATAGCTTTCCTGAAACGATCGTAGCATTTAGGTAGTGACGGTATGAACCGGATGCATTTATCAAGGTCCGCTGAAAACTTCTCCCAGTCAGCTTTTTGGAAATTCCATCTAGGTCGAGGGAAGGACCGTATCAGGGGTATAGTGACACCGATGTCTAAAATAACAGGCCTATGCTGGCTGTGTGGGAAATCTGTGGCAACCCTTCTATGTATAGGCACTGGTTTTCCCTCGTTATCGGTAGTTACAAAGCAGAGGTCCGGATTGTAGTCCCTGCGCCAGGCGGCCGAGTGGAATGTGCCCCTCTCCTTGGCATCGAATATAAGATGTAGATTGTTCTCGTCGGCCCATTCCACCAGCGCTTCACCGTGTTCATTATTTTGGGTGTATCGCCACATTTCAGGATGGCTATTAAAATCACCGGCATATATCGTGGGGTGTTCATGTGCGGGTAGTACAGCACTTGGCCAGATTTGGTTTGGTGGTTTGTAGACATTTACAGGGATATTACAAATGATTGAAGCGATTTCATAAATTCACTGTAGCTCTATTCATTGACATATGGTCACGACACACTACAGATACGTAGAAAAACTCATAAAGTTTTGTTCGGCTGAAGCCGCACTTCAGGTTTCTGCCGTCAGAGCGCTCGAGAGGGCAGTGAGACAAAATGGCGACAGGAGCCGAGAAAGCGTATGTCGTGCTTGAAATGCACTCACATCAGTCAGTCATAACATTGCAACGACACTTCAGGACGAAATTCGACAAAGATCCACCAACTGCTAACTCCATTCGGCGATGGTATGCGCAGTTTAAAGCTTCTGGATGCCTCTGTAAGGGGAAATCAACGGGTCGCCCTGCAGTGAGCGAAGAAACGGTTGAACGCGTGCGGGCAAGTTTCACGTGTAGCCCGCGGAAAATTGGCTCATGCCAGAACTGGAGACCGACAGCGCCGACTTCATCGTTCAACAGGATGGTGCTCCACCGCACTTCCATCATGATGTTCGGCATTTCTTAAGCAGGAGATTGGAAAACCGATGGATCGGTCGCGGTGGAGATCATGATCAGCAATTCATGTCATGGCCTCCACGCTCTCCCGACTTAACCCCATGCGATTTCTTTCTGTGGGGTTATGTGAAAGATTCAGTGTTTAAACCTCCTCTACCAAGAAACGTGCCAGAACTGCGAGCTCGCATCAACGATGCTTTCGAACTCATTGATGGGGACATGCTGCGCCGAGTGTGTGAGGAACTTGATTATCGGCTTGATGTCTGCCGAATCACTAAAGGGGCACATATCGAACATTTGTGAATGCCTAAAAAAACTTTTTGAGCTTTTGTATGTGTGTGCAAAGCATTGTGAAAATATCTCAAATAATAAAGTTATTGTAGAGCTGTGAAATCGCTTCAATCATTTGTAATAACCCTGTATAAGTCTTATGTTGTCTACTTTTATATCAACAACATGGATGTTGTTTTCTGTGCTTGTGAACAGCAGGTGTGCATGTTCAATATCGGATCGGGCATATGTGGCGGTGCCATAGGCGTGATGATATGTTGCGCCTATTTGTTGGAAGCCTTGAATACGTCCTGTTCTTTGTAAGTCTTCCTGCGAGTCGGTATGTGTTTCCTGAAGGAGTACCACATCGATGCTATTGTCCAATAGAAACTTTGAAAGATATTCAGATTTGGATCGGCAAATTCCCTCGATACTTAGCTGGCAGATCCGGACACTGAAACGAGAGAGAGCTCACGCGCAAGTAAACAAGCAAGTGTTTGGCTACGTGGTGTGTGGTATCAACGAAGACGCACGGGCGGTTTACGACGATAGAGGAGAGAGCCATGTGGTTAGATGTTGAACACCATAGGCGACACCATTTTAGAGTTTTTTGTATTTTGACGACTATGTGGAGATGCACCTTGGAAGACACGGCTGCAACAAGGGGAGTAGCGACGATGTTTTAATTTTATTATCAATTTGATTGTGCCTGGTGCATGTTCCATTTTAGCGAGTTTTAACAGGTTCTTTTACTTTTTATTATTCTGATGATGGAAGCTTGACTTCCGAAACGCGTCAATCTTAGTGTTTTACACTATAAACAAGTGGCTGAGCCGATATATTTTTTTAAAATTGACATTCACAACCACGACTTCTCATCCAGTATGGATAAAATCAAAGGTAATCAATTGTCATCAATCTTTAACGTACCCTAAAAATCACTTAGGATTCAAGTTAAAGGAATTCATTTAAAATAAAAGATATAGAATGCAGGGACCCACACATCAGCGTGTGAGCCCTCCAGCCCCTTGCCTAGTATCGTACAGAAAGGACACGCTCTCTAGGTAGCGCTCTCAAGCTCCTCTCCCTAGTTATCCGTTGTGCAATTTTCATTCAGGGCTTGACGACATCAACTTTCATCTGGCGTCCCTACGCAAGGAGGTTTGACGGTAATCTTTCAGTATGCTAGGCGCACCGATCCTACACCAGGACTTATGATCTGGGGTGCGATTTCGTATGACAGCAGCAGGAGCACCCTCGTGGCTATCCCACGCACCCTGACTGCAAATCCGACCTGTTCTGCTGCCATTCATCAATAATATTCCAGGGGTGTTTTCCAACGAAATAACGCTCGTCCACATACCGCCGTTGAAAGCCAACATGCTCTACAGAGTGTCGACCTGCGGACTTGGCCTGCTCGACACCAGATGTGTCTCCATCCAGCACGCATGGGACATCACCGGACGACAACTGCAGCGTCATCCACAAACAGCGTTAACCGTCCCTGTACTGACAGACCAAGTGCGACAGGCATGGACGTCCATCCCGGAGATTGACATCTGGCACCTCTACAGCACAATGCAGGCCCGTTTGCATACTTGCACTCAACATTACAGCGGTTACACCGGCTATAATGTACCAGCATTTTCAGTGGCTTATCTCGCGCTTACATTAACCAGTGATCTTGCAACGTCCATCACTTACTAGACGAAAGTGTCCGAAATTTGATACCTCTACGTTGATTATTTCACGGTGTTGGGATATCGTCAGTGTGTCACTCTAGTGCAAAATCAGCTTAATTGGTCTTACCATTATCTATCCCAGAGCGCATCGTATAAGTTCGCTTAAGGGGCTCCGGAACGCCCTATACTTGCAATGTTAAAATAACGCTTATAAATTACATATTTCCTCACAAAATATTTGAGGTAGGAAGTTGAACTTTTTACAGATTATTTATTGGAATATGGGCTACAACTTAACACAGGGATTTTACAAAATTTTAGTTCAGTTATTAAAGATGATTCTTTTTCAATTGTAATGAAAATTCACAATATTTTTTTGCAATTTTTTATTTATATATTCAAAAATATACAGTTTTTTGGAAAAAGGCTGTGTTAAATTATGCAGAAGGTACTGTGTAACATTTACTGAAAGTTTGAAACAAATATGGTTGGAAGGTCCTTAGAAAACATGTAATTAGTATGAGAAAATAAAAGTTTTGGGAATCGAGCGACAAAGATTGGATTAACTTTTTAGTGCATTCCAGGTCCATAGGATGGATTATCTTCATCCTCTGCAAACTCCTCATCCAGCTTCCTCTTGTTCCTCCTCCTGTTTACTCTTGCTTGTATTTCTAGACTCTTTACAGCCCTGTCTGCAGCCCGAAGGCGTTCCTTGTCTAAAGCAAGCATCGCTCGTACCATGCTAGAACCCATCTTCATTCCCATATTTCTAAATACCTTGCACCTTACAATGTTGCCATCATTGCAAGTCGCAACAGCATCATACACACCAAAGTGAAGTGTTTCTATTCCAACAAATACAGTCTTGGGGATTCTCGACCATATAACAATATTTACACTTTCATTGGGGTTTTGAGTTTTTCCGTGAATAGACTTTTTCAACAGTTCAGGTTCTAACCATCACAGGTTAGCCACAACACATACTTTATCTCACATCACTAAAATATACCTGATGAACACGGACGTTTATAATAACACCATTTGACAGCAGTTTAACAGCGCCACAGTGGGTCACGCCCATGTAGAACACATTTCAAAAAAAATTTAAAAATAGTTGTAGTCTTCGGAATTGAATAAATTATATATCTATTAAAAGGTAATAGTCTGCAGATTCAGAAAACGCAAAAAAGTAAAAATTGAACTTTTCATGATTTTGAGCCTTTCCGGAGCCCCTTAAGGATGAAATTTTAATCAACATACGCTACAGAGATGGAAATGTCGTAGTAGGAGTTTGCTAGCGTCCGACCAAGCTGTTTCCGTCAGAGTGTGTTAACCGCGCCGCGCCTTTGCGACCGTGCGGTCACTCGATTCCTCCCCGTCGCTAATTTCCTGCTGCGGCTGCGACGCCGGTCGACGTGTTTGCCTTCGCCGGCTGCTTTAATACGCTGAGCACTCCACCGCGACGTCGGCGACCTTGCAAGGCACGTTCCCTCACCGCTGGCTGCGCCATTTAACGAAAGGCAAATAAGCAGATCGTTAGTGCGCGTGCCGAATCGATGTGCGTGCCTCCACGTCGCGGACGGGGTGGACGCGGCCCGCGCCTTTACCACCGCCGAACGCATACGCACTTCCAGAACACGCAGCTGCGACGCATCTGTGCGTGCGGGCCACACAGACGACGGCCGCACGCATCGTGTGCAACAGCCCACGGTACGCACCGAACGCGGCCACGCGTACAGCGCGTATCACGTACAGGCCCTCTAGAGGTATTCGACAAAAGCGCCATACAACAACATTGTTAGATTAAACCAGTGGTCAACACCTATTTTGCTCAAGAGCCAATACTGATACTGCGGGACAGCACATCGTGCCGCATATTTACAGATCTTGAACAGCCAAAGGAACTGGTACACCTACCTAATATCGTGTAGGGCAGGGGCGGGCAGGAACTCTGCACGTGTACGGTGCACATGCACGTGTGCAGTTAACAGGTGTTCTGCGTGCACACAGGGGCAAGCTGGCCACCCGCCTCACACCCCTCCCCACCATACCGTCTCTCCGTTTCTTCCCCTGTAATGCGTTTTGTTTCCTGGCCTGCTTTATTAAATGAAGGAATAAGGTTAGTAGGAGTGCTTGACAGAAATCATGGTTTGAAAGAGTACCTATTACCTACGATACGTTTTGTTTAATTATCACAGGTGGAGTTTACAATACGTTTAATGTCTGGAACAAAATTTCTACATACAGGCAAACGCAAACAGTTACGTAAATTTTCATTACTGATGTTTGCTCTTTACCGAGACTTATTAATTTTTATAACAGAAAAAAATCTCTCGCAAAAGTATGTCCAGCTCAACATTGACTATCTTCGTGGCATCACGATGGAGACGAGGAAACTCTTGCCATGGAAAGTCGTGATAAAGATCTATTACGCGTCTTGCCAAAAGGAACTTGTCTCTCTGACGAGAATTACACTGTAGATCTATTAATTCCATTTGCAAACTGAGATGAATATCATCTACAGAAACCATATTCTCTCGAGAACTATTCAAAACCTTGGGATAAGTAAGATATATCCCCAAATCGCTTGAGAAATTCCTCTTTTATTGCACTAAGAACGGCAACATACTGAAATTTATTATAATTTCGTTCAATATTAAACTTCCGCACACCAGCGACAATACTGTCACATATTATACATTTCCAATTTTCACGTTTTTCCACAGAGAACAAATGATTCTCCCATTCCTTTTTAAAAGATAGCAAATCTCCAATTCTCCGTTTCCTCGATTCACTCTGCATTTTCCGGTTATTGAAATACAACGTTCACTACGTAGTGGTCGCTTCGCATCAACGTCCGCAGCTTAGCCTGGTACTACACTGCCGCAACCTGCAGGCTGTCGGCACTGTCCCGTTCAATGATTGCACACGTGCAGCACACGTGCAGCGCTGTGTGCTCATGAGCCACGTGCAACGCTTGCCCGACCCTGGTGTAGGGTATTCGCGAGCACGCAGAAGTGCCGCAACACGACGTGCCATGGACTCGACTAATGCCTGAGGCAGTGCTGGAGGAAATTAACACCACGAATCCTGCAGGGCTGTCCATAAATCCGTAAGAGTACGAGGAGGTGGAGATCTCTTCTAACAGCACGTTGCAAGGCATCCCAGATATTCTCAATAATGTTCATGTCTTGGTAGTTTGGGGGTCAACGGAAGTGTTTAAACTCACAAGAGTTTTCATCTAGCCACTCTGCAGCAATTGTGGACGTGTGGGGTATCGAAATGTTCTGCTGGAATTGTCCGTCGGAATGCACACTGGACACGAATGGAGGCAGGTGATCAGACAGGATGCTTACCTACGTGTCACCTGTCAGATTCGTAGCTAGACGTTTCAGAGGTCCCACACCATTACAGAGCCTCCACCAGCTTGAACAGTTCCCAGATGACATGCAGGGGCCGTGGATTCATGATGTTGTCTCCATACTCGTACACGTCCATCTGCTCGATACAGTTTGAAACGAGACGCCAGGCAACATTTTTCCAGTCATCAACAGTCCAATGTCAGTGTTGATGGGCCCAGGCGAGGCGTAAAGCTTTGTGTCATGGAGTCATCAGGGGTACACGAGTGGGTCTTCGGCTCCGAAAGCTTCGATGATGTTTCGTTGAGTGGTTCGTACGCTGACGCTTGTTGATGGCCCAGCATTGAAATCTGCTCGTTGGTCCCGTTCTTGCAGGATCTTTTTCCGGCCGCAGCGATGACGGAGATTTGATGTTTTACCGGATTCCGGATATTCACGGTACACTCGTGAAATGATCGTACGTCGACTATAACACCACGTTCAAACTCACTTAAATCCTGATAATCTGCCCATTGTAGCTGCAGTAACCGATCTAACAACTGCGACAGACACTTGTCCTATGTAGGCGCTGCCGACCGCAGCGCCGTGTTGTGTCCGTTTACATATCTCTGTATTTCAGTACGTATGCCTGTACCAGTTTCTTTGGCGCTTCAATGTATTGTTAACTGGTAACCCACATAGATTAGTGTGTTACGAGACAACAATAGACTAGTTGTAGAGGGTGAACATTAATGAAAACGACAAACTGCAGGGGCCAATCCCTGACCAGAAATGGTGGGAAAAATGCCCTGTGTAGAACATGTGTCCGGAAATGAAGGTGTGCGTGCAACGACAACAGATCATCCCGGAACGCAGTACAGAGCTGCATCGCACAACACTATATGTTCAAAGTGATCTCCATGGCAGGGGTGGTCACGCACAGTACACATAATCGAACTTTGGCTCACACCATGTTGGCGGGCCACTTGCCTCGAGCTTGTACTCGGGATCGTCCCAACATTCTGCAGAACGCGGTTCTCCAAATCTCATGTACGCACAGTCCGCCGCCTCCCTGCATGCTGGTCTCTGCGAAAGGACCCATGACTACATATACGCCCAAAAAGCACATGAAAAATTGTGTGACGTGGCTGCTGTCTGTGAGGGTACTTGCTTTTGTATAGCAATGCTGCCTCTGGGCTGTTTCCATACGCTTGGCCGTACACATACACCGTCTCGGTTTGTTCCCGACATGAATACCGGACCATTCTGATACTTACAGTATGCTGCGTCAATCACACAGCCTACGACACACAAGGAACACACGGCACGTGGCCTGGAGAAATTTCATTCGTCAGCGCCGTCTACCGTGGCATTGTTACATTTCTGTACACGTGTTCATAGGACCTATTTTCCTCCATTTGCAGTGAGGAATCCGTCCCTGCTGTTTGTCGGTTTTTATTAACGATCACCATGTAGTAAGGGCGTTATAGGTTGGCCGCCTTCCTCCAATTACTGGATGTTCAAAAATGATCTTCACAATTTTGGTGACATACACTCCTGAAAATTGAAATAAGAACACCGTGAATTCATTGTCCCAGGAAGGGGAAACTTTATTGACACATTCCTGGGGTCAGATACATCACATGATCACACTGACAGAACCACAGGCACATAGACACAGGCAACAGAGCATGCACAATGTCGGCACTAGTACAGTGTATATCCACCTTTCGCAGCAATGCAGGCTGCTATTCTCCCATGGAGACGATCGTAGAGATGTTGGATGTAGTCCTGTGGAACGGCTTGCCATGCCATTTCCACCTGGCGCCTCAGTCGGACCAGCGTTCGTGCTGGACGTGCAGACCGCGTGAGACGACGCTTCATCCAGTCCCAAACACGCTCAATGGGGGACAGATCCGGAGATCTTGCTGGCCAGGGTAGTTGACTTACACCTTCTAGAGCACGTTGGGTGGCACGGGATACATGCGGACGTGCATTGTCCTGTTGGAACAGCAAGTTCCCTTGCCGGTCTAGGAATGGTAGAACGATGGGTTCGATGACGGTTTGGATGTACCGTGCACTATTCAGTGTCCCCTCGACGATCACCAGTGGTGTACGGCCAGTGTAGGAGATCGCTCCCCACACCATGATGCCGGGTGTTGGCCCTGTGTGCCTCGGTCGTATGCAGTCCTGATTGTGACGCTCACCTGCACGGCGCCAAACACGCATACGACCATCATTGGCACCAAGGCAGAAGCGACTCTCATCGCTGAAGAAGACACGTCTCCATTCGTCCCTCCATTCACGCCTGTCGCGACATCACTGGAGGCGGGCTGCATGATGTTGGGGCGTGAGCGGAAGACGGCCTAACGGTGTGCGGGACCGTAGCCCAGCTTCATGGAGACGGTTGCGAATGGTCCTCGCCGATACCCCAGGAGCAACAGTGTCCCTAATTTGCTGGGAAGTGGCGGTGCGGTCCCCTACGGCACTGCGTAGGATCCTACGGTCTTGGCGTGCATCCGTGCGTCGCTGCGGTCCGGTCCTAGGTCGACGGGCACGTGTACCTTCCGCCGACCACTGGCGACAACATCGATGTACTGTGGAGACCTCACGCCCCACGTGTTGAGCAATTCGGCGGTACGTCCACCCGGCCTCCCGCATGCCCACTATAAGCCCTCGCTCAAAGTCCGTCAACTGCACATACGGTTCACGTCCACGCTGTCGCGGCATGCTACCAGTGTTAAAGACTGCGATGGAGCTCCGTATGCCACGGCAAACTGGCTGACACTGACGGCGGCGGTGCACAAATGCTGCGCAGCTAGCGCCATTCGACGGCCAACACCGCGGTTCCTGGTGTGTCCGCTGTGCCGTGCGTGTGATCATTGCTTGTACAGCCCTCTCGCAGTGTCCGGAGCAAGTATGGTGGGTCTGACACACCGGTGTCAATGTGTTCTTTTTTCCATTTCCAGGAGTGTATATTCCAGAAATGGAGATAGGTAGAGAGTTGCGGTTTGCTGTACGGCCTTCACACAAACCTAGAAGTGTGATCAGCTGTTTAAGAGAGTTCAATGTGCGCGCCATCTATAGCACGCAGCATATGTAAGCGATACTGCAGTTCCTTCCACTTCAGGCCTAGCATACCCTCGTTAACGTTGTAACGTCATCATCATTTTCATATGACCTTTGTACCACTTAAACGCGGATTCGGCCCTGTTGCTACGGATTTGACAATGTTAGTGTCAGAGGGTGGCCAGATGCCCTCCCTGTTGCCATCCCGCACCCCCTGGGACGGAATTAGTGTACCCGAGCTCTATGTGTGTAGTGTAAGCCATGAAAGAGTGCGAACGTTTTTCAAATGCCTGCGAGTCGTGTAACTGAGGGGGACGTGGGAACCAGTGTAGTATTCACCTGGTGGGATGTGGAAAACCGCATAAAAACCAAATCCAGGCTGGCCGGCACACCGGCCATCGTCGTTAATCCGCCGGGCGGATTCGATCCGGGCCCGGCGCGTCTACCAGAGTCCAGGAAGCAACGCATTAGCGCTCTCTGCTAACCTGGCGGGTCATTAACGCTGTAACGCAATAAAAGTAAACACCTCCAGGCGGCGTTTTGGTGTTATTTTATTATACTGCAATCAGTTTCGGTGACTCAATACACGATGGTGTACGAGAGTTTACATGTGATGTGTCAGGACAGAGAAAATAACCTGTGACCACAGGAGACAGTGCCACAAGTCACCTCAAAATCGTAACGCAACACACGCGTGTCATACTAATACACGCAAATGCCCTTGAAGGTGGCGGATTAAACCTTCGAAACGCGTCGTGGGTATAAGTAAACAGTGAATGGTAACAAAAAGCTTGTTTCTTTCCATATCAATGACCGTCACAGTAAAAGTTAACGTAAAATGTTCTCATTTAATAAAATGCTGCAGGTGTTGCATTTTATTACGCACGTGAACAACGGAAGTCCCACAGAGCATATATCACAAGGATGAACATACAAGAATTCATTAACGTTGTGTCGCATCGTACCCCGTGCACCATGGTCGCTCGTGCTCAGGTCATCCCCTGCACGAACTTCCTACGCCTTGAACTTCGTGTACAACTGTGTGACGGTCTGATGTGATGGGGTGCGCTTCAATAACGTGTCCGAACGTTGCACTGGACTTGGTTGTCGAATTTGGTCTCTCAACCATTCCACACTGTGCCGTCCGCTAGGGCGGCCTGAAAAAAAAACCACCCTCTAGGTGTGTGTGAACAATATGCCCTCCCGTTTGGCCGTGCGGTCTAACGCACGGCTTTCCGGGCGAGAAGGAGCGCCTGGTCCCCGGCACGAATCCGCCCGGCGGATTTGTGTCAAGGTCCGGTGAACCGGCCAGTTTGTGGATGGTTTTTAGGCGGTTTTCCATCTGCCTCGGCGAATGCGGGCTGGTTCCCCTTATTCCGCCTCAGCTACACTATGTCGGCGATTGCTGCGCCAACGAGTTCTCCACGTACGCGTGCACCGCCATTACTCTACCACGCAAACCTAGAGGTTACACTCGTCTGGTGTGAGACATTCCCTGGACGGTCCACCGGGGGCCGAATCGCACAATAACCCTGGGTTTAGTGTGCGGCGGCGGAGGGGTGAAGTGGACTGCGGTAGTCGTCGTGGGTGGTTCTAGGCGCTACAGTCTGGAACCGCGCGACCGCTACGGTCGCAGGTTCGAATCCTGCCTCGGACATGGATGTGTGTGCTATCCTTAGGTCAGTAAGGTTTAAGTAGTTCTAAGTTCTAGGGGACTGATGACCACAGCAGTTAAGTCCCATAGTGCTCAGAGCCATTTGAACCATTTGAAACAATACAATACAAATCGAGAAAGGAATTTGCACGATGTAGTGGTAGAACAAGATCGCATATTATATTACCCGTCTCTCAGGCGTCGTTGGTGATGCGAAACAGTGACCTACACCATTAAAGTGTTGTAATACTGCCGGCCGCGGTGGTCTAGCGGTTCTGGCGCTGCAGTCCGGAACCGCGGGACTGCTACGGTCGCAGGTTCGAATCCTGCCTCGGGCATGGGTGTGTGTGATGTCCTTAGGTTAGTTAGGTTTAAGTAGTTCTAAGTTCTAGGGGACTTATGACCTAAGATGTTGAGTCCCATAGTGCTCAGAGCCATTTTTTGTTGCAATACTTTTATGTTTTCTGTTATTATGGAAGAAATTCTGTTGTTTACAAATAATCGCATAGGCAGTCAGAGAGGGTTCATTCACAAGAAAACGTATTAAAACTTGTAATGAAGCGCGAAATGATGGTTGTGGGCTCCTGTATTTAGCAACAACCTACAAGGCAAGTAGACTGAACGGGGAATGCTTCTGGGCCTCTGATAGAACTGGGATAAAGATTTTTTTGGGCTACTATGCCCCCCAAACATTCAGATTACTCTTGTTTTGTACTCGTCTTGATGACAAAGAAACTCGGGCTGCCATGAAAGAAGCAAGAACTTTGTCTCCAACTATAGACGTTCTTGACCAGTTTCTAACTATAAGAAACTTTTCTCTATCCGTGTGTATGTTACATTGGATGAGAAATTAGAAGCGTATGATTCAGTGTATGTAACTGTTATGTGACTAATAGTTAATAAATAATATTCCATGTTATTGTTATCATCGTGTGTTAATACTATACAATAATATTAATCCATTGTAATAACTTACTGTCGATTAAACAAGTAATTTCAATGTTGAAATATTCAAAATATGTAAAAAAAACTAGATGGGGTATGGTACACCCCACACACAACTAGCGTTAGAATTCCAGACCACGCCACTGCCGGATTAAATCGAGTATTGAATATGAGATACCACCCGAAAATTCCATAAGTGATAAACGCCAGTTTTCTTCTAGTCATTGCGTTGTGTTGTAACATCCTTAATTAATTTAATATTTCTTGCTACAAATGACAGTCTCTGTAACGCGCTTTCACGAATCCATGATAGTTACTTGTCAAAATTTGTACCACAGCAGCTGATCGGTCAGAATCACGTCCACCCATGAGTTGTCAGCAAATGACCCCCTCCTCTCACATCCTGTAATCCTACAGTCGCTGTGCTAGCTACCTCTCTACTCCTAAGGTAAGCGTCCAACTTTACTTAACTCACTGCCGAATTCACTACCGTCAATTAATGTGGAGCACACCTTAAAATACCTTACTGTATCTGTAAGTGTAGGAAAACTACACACTTAAGAAGCGCCTCTTGGCGTTTTTGCATTGGGCTGTTAGTTGCTACAAGGATATTATTATAAAATACTGCTGAAAACCGCTGGTCCAACGAATATTTGAATCGGGTGAGATGCGGCCAGCGGGGATGGTTGAGCGTTTAGAAAAAAATAGCGGTTTGGGATCGGATGAGGCGATCTATGAGCAATTTATGTTAGCGTTGTTTGCAAGAGCGGTTTGCGCAGCGGGAAGACTACATAACGGTAATCGGAGGGTCTTGGCATCGAGTTCCTACGTGGTAACCTTTTTTTAGGGTTTCCTACCTCAGGCGGTAAAAACGGAAGCCATAACCTAATTCATAGGACGACACTGAATTGCGCCAGACACACGGCGAGATACAGGGCGCTAGTCGCGGTCTTGCCATAAAGCGGCTGTAACTCCCCTCAGCCAGCGATGCGCCTGGCCAGCAGGCAACTTAAACAACTGGTGTTCAGTGATGGGTGGCATACATAACAGGCGGAGCTTATTTTCGTATCTTCGAAAATTACGCATCGCTAGGTCACTCGTATTCATCATTGCTGCCCGTTTAAATATTTTGTCCCTCTACGATATCCTGCACGCCAAGAATGACTATTACCCGGATCTTAACGGCATTTGCTTGTACAAATTATTTTTATGAAATATCCGTAAACTGTGGACAGTGATACATCTGAAATTATCATTTTTAAATATTGTCCCTCAATTCTCAAGAACTGCAGCGCAGTGTCGGAATATGACGGTCCTCAGCTGACCGATGCAGCCACGTCGAATTCTAAAGCGCAACAGTGACGACTTCCCACGATGCTGAGACCAGGCATTTCGAGTTTGTCGCCCGAGTCCATATCCGCAAAGTTTCCATGTACTGTGGGAAACTATTTGTTCTTTTAACAGTATATAAACAATCTGTTTAATTTTATACTATAGACAGATTTCATTCCTAAACTTCCTGTCACATTAAAACTGTGTACCGAGCCGAGACTCGAACGTGGACCGTTGGCCTTCGCAGGAAAGTGGTCTGCTGACGTAACTACCCTAGTACTACTCACAGCTCTGCTTTCGACAATACCTCTTCTCCTCTCTTCAAAACGCGTCCAGCCACCCAGATTTAGTGTAAGCGTAGGCTTCCGCGGCCGTTGTCTTCTTCAATAAAATTCTTCAGGGTATCAGACCGCATCGTCATAATTTAAAATGCGTCAACGTTTCGGCCAGCGTTGCAGCTAGCCTTCATCAGGGCCTTGCGTTAACGCAAGGCCCTGATGAAGGCTAGCTGCAACGCTGGCCGAAACGTTGACGCATTTTAAATTATGACGATGCGGTCTGATACCCTGAAGAATTTTATTGAATCCAGATTTAGGTTTTCCATGAGTCCGCTAGATCGCAGTGATTACACAGGTTCCCGTGAGATCACCGAAGTTAAGCGCTGTCGGGTGTGGTCGGCACTTGGATGGGTAACCATCCAGGCCGCCATGCTCTGTTGCCATTTTTCGGGGTGCACTCAGCCTCGTGATGCCAATTGAGGAGCTACTCGACCGAATAGTAGCGGCTTCGGTCAAGAATACCATCATAACGACCGGGAGGGCTGTGTGCTGACCCCACACCCCTCCTATCCGCATCCTCCACAGAGGATGACACGGCGGTCGGATGGTCCCGTTAGGCCACTCATGGCCTGACAACGGAGTGCTAAGATCCTTTAATTTTCAGGAACCGATACACGTATCAAGTTGAGGTTTATGTCACAAACCTAGGTCTATGGTTCCTTGGTCGCGTAAAAGTTAAGCTTCTAAGTCAACGGAATCAGTAGGTACGACCAGTCACGTCGCATAATTTGATACTCGCAACTCTCTTATTACAACCTATAGGATACTTCCCTTTGACCTAGGATCATGAAATTTGGCAACATGAGAGGTTTCACAGTACAAGAAAAAGGAAAAAATATCAGAAAATTGTTAATTTTAATTATATCACACGAAAAAATATTTCTTTTCCCTTTTCTTGACCTGAGTCAAACTTGAAATAAAAAATTCTCGAATGTCTTGGATTCCCAGGATCGATATCGTGCCATAATCAATTTCGATAACATGTAAAAATCGTCGAGATTATCGATACCCAGAATGGATGAAACGTCTATGTAGATAATTAAGTTTGTACGGATTGTTCCGCTTAAGGACTCTTTCCACGACCTTCGGAAAAAAATGGTTCAAATGGCTCTGAGCACTATGGGACTTAACATCTATGGTCATCAGTCCCCTAGAACTTAGAACTACTTAAACCTAACTAACCTAAGGACAGCACACAACACCCAGCCATCACGAGGCAGAGAAAATCCCTGACCCCGCCGGGAATCGAACCCGGGAACCCGGGCATGGGAAGCGAGAACGCTACCGCACGACCACGAGATGCGGGCTCGGAGGTTTCAAGCGTCAACTTTAGGTTACAATATCTCCGGATGTAATTAACATTTTACAATGCAACAAACGGCACTGATTACGTATTTGTTTATATGTTCAGATGTGCTAACAAAACTAACGTGGTTCCATTTAAAAAAAAACGTAGGTTTGTGTTAAAAAACATACTTCCGTGCATTTTTGTATGGTTTGTATTAAACAATTACACTAGCCCTCTCCTCACGTTCGGTCTGTGGAATCGGTTCGTCAGTATTTGATGTGTTTTACGAAATATATCCAGCGGTAACGTTAGGTGACTCACCCTGTATAAGTGGCGTGAACAGCGTCAGATGTTGAGCGATCACTGTGAAAGACGCACACACATTGCGGAATCCGTCCCGTCCGCCTGCGGCATCGGCAACCCGCATGACAGAACAGAGATGCGGGATGCCTTCATCACAGCGCGTGAAACCAAAGCAGTAGGTCTGTGACAATAAAGACCACGGTATGACAGTGGCCACTGCCGTTGACGAAACCACAGCCTCGTGTCTCAGCCAACGGCCGTCAGGGTTCGCTACCAGAGCATCTCGATCGACAGCAGCGCTAGAGGTCGCGATCAACAAGTGCACTATTTTCCTACGCCACGCACGTGATCGAAAATAATCCCAGAAGATCCATCCGCCAACCGGCCTTATTAGCCGGCGCACCGATTTTCAGAAGATCATACGACCACCAACGTCAGTACGTGTGTAGTTGTGATACCTATTGCCTGCTACGTCCGCAGTTCGCGGTCTAGTGGCTAGCATTCCTGCCTCTGGATCACGGGGCCCCAGGTTTGATTCCCAGTGAGGTTGGGGATTTTCTCTGCCTGGGGACTGAGTGTTTGTGTTGTTCTCGTCATTTCATCATCATCATGATCATCATTCGTGACAGTGGCTCCAATGGGTTGTGTAAAAAGTGGTCTGTGTAAAAATTGGATTGTGTAAAAATTGGGACTTAGTACGGGCGCTGATCACCGCGCAATTGAGCTCCCCACAAACCAAACACCATCATCATTGCCTGCTTCCTTGAACTTCCACCGTCGGAGATTCGTATGGGACTTCAAGTCCCACCACTGCACTTTCAACGTGCCCGTAGGATAGAACATAATTCCCCTTAGACCAAGACAGTAAGATACACATACAGTAGGTCTGTGACAATAAAGACCACTTTGCTGAAGTCTTCTGTACACCGTTTGCCTCGGTAAAATACGTCCAGTGCTTGCTCCGGGGCCAGGTGCCAGTTGTCATGCAGTACTAAGACGGTACCGTCGTGCCCTTACCTCCAAATAACGGTCCTCTCTTTCTTATGTCACACGTGGTCGGTCCTGCCCCGGACTTTGGGATACAGTTTCGATCTCTATAAACTGTCCCCACATCCGAGAAACAACATGACGATTCACATTAAGTCATCTGGTCACATCAGTTTGTGACTGTCCTGCTTCCATTCTTCCTATGGCCCTGCACCGCATAGAGTGTCACAGGCGCCTTCTCTTTGCCATACTGCACCGTCTGTGACTGTGCGCACAGCGATTCTGGATGTGGGACTACTCGGCAGACACTACCCCCTTTCATAGGTGTCCTGACGTCATCGTTGGCGCGGTTGTCTGTTGACCGGAGTGCCATCTTCCGTGCAGCCCAGGACAATACGGACGTCTGTTGACAGTGTGTGTGATTATCTAGATCTTCATCTACATGGTTATTCTACAATTCACACTTAAGTGCCTGGCAAAGGGTTCATTTTCATACTACTTCTCTACCATTCCACTCTCGAATGGCGCGTGGGAAAAACGAACACATAAATATTTCCGTTCGAGCTCTGATTTCTCTTATTTTATTATGATGATCATTTCTCCCTGCGAAGGTGGGTGTCAACAAAAGATTTACGCATTCGGAAGAGAAAGTTGGTGATTGAAATTTGGTAAACAGACCTCGCCGCAAAGAAAACCGCCTTTGTTTCAGTGATTGCCACCCCAACTCGCGTATCATATCAGTGACACTCTACCCCTATTGCTCGATAACACGAAACGAGCTGCCCTTCTTTGCACTTTTCCGATGTCCTCCGTCAATCCTACCTGGTAAGGATTCCATACCGCGCAGCAATATTTCAGGAGAGGACGGACAAGTGCAATGTAGGCTGTCTCTTTAGTGGGTCTGTCGCATCTTCTAAGTGTTCTGCCAACAAAGCGTAGTCTTTGTTTCGCCTTCCCCACAGTATTATCTATGTGATCTTTGAAATTAAAGTTGCTCGTAATTGTAATTCCTAAGTATTTAGTTGAATTGACAGCCCTTAGATTTGTGCGATTTATCGTATACCTAAAATTTATCGGATTTCTTTTAGTACCCAGGTGGATTACCTCGCACTTTTCTTTGTTTAGTGCTAATTGGCACTTTTCGCACCATACAGAAATTTTCTCTGTAGATCATTTTGTAATTGGAATTGATTGTCTGATGATTTTACTGGACGGTAAATTACAGCTTCATCTGCAAACAATCTAAGGGGGCTGCTCAGATTATCACCTAGATCATTTATGTAAATCAGGAACAGCAGAGGGCCTATGAAAATACCTCGCGGAACGCCAGATATCACTTCTGTTCTGCTCGATGATTTACCGTCTATCACTACGAACTGTGACCTCTCTCAGAGGAAATCACGAATCCAGTCACACAATTGAGGCGATACACCATATGCACGCAATTTGATTAATAGTCGCTTGTGAGGAATGGTATCAAAAGCCTTCTGGAAATCTTGGAATTTGGAATCGATCTGAGATCCCTTGTCGACAGCACTCATTACTTCACGGGAATAAAGAGCTACCTGTGTTGCACAAGACCAATATTTTCTGAATCCGTGTTGGTTATGTATCAATAAATCATTTTCTTCAAGGTGATACATAATGTTAGATTACAGTATATGCTCCAAAATCCTACTGCAAATTGAGGTCAGTGATATGGGTCTGTAATTCAATGGGTTACTCTTATTTCCTTTGTTGAATATTCGTGTGACCTGTGCTACTTTCCAGTCTTTAGGAACAGACCTTTCGTCAAGTGAGCGGTTGTATATGATTGCTAAGAAAGGTGCTATTGTGTCTGCATACTCTGAAAGGAACCTGATTGGTATACCATCTGGACCGGAAGACTTGCCTTTCTTAAGTGATTTGAGTTGTTTCGCAACAAAAATGTTCAAATGTGTGTGAAATCTTATGGGACTTAACAGCTAAGGTTCCTGAGCTTACACACTACTTAACCTAAATTATCCTAAGGACAAACACACCCATGCCCGAGGGAGGACTCCAACCGTCGCCGGGACCAGCCCCACAGTCCACGACTGCGGCGCCCTAGTTTCGCAACACCTAAGATATCTACTTTTATGTCACTCATGCTAACAGCTGTTCTGGTTTAGAATTCCGGAAAATTTACTTCGTCTTCTTTCGTGAAGGAATTTCAGAAAACTGTATTTAGTAACTCCGCTTTAATGGCAGCATCATCGGTAACATTTCCATCGCTATCGCGCAGTGACGGTATTAAGTGTTGTTTGCCACTGGTGTACTGTGGGTTGGACACAGGACGGGACAATGGCTGTTTGTTGCTTTAATTTTGGAGACCAGTGTATTTTGGTGACATTGGCAGAAGCCAAGAGGCAGTGGAAAGAGGAATGATACAGGGAAAAGTGGACATCTGACGACATAGAGGACGTTCGCCATTACGGCAGACAGGACATACTAATAACCTGCCTGGGATGGTATTGTAGCAAGCAAGGGACGGTGCCCGAGACAGGGCGACGTGGAGACAGGTCGTCAAGGGGCTTACTACGTGACGCCACTACAGCTTCGCATTGGGTTAGGCCAGAGGGAGATGCGTGAAGTTGTATTGTATTGTATGTTAACCGGGGACCTAGGAACGACGCAGCCGCAGTGGTCCACAACCCCACGACGACTACCGCAGTCCACTTCACCCGTCCGCCGCCCCTCACCGAACCACTCTTTCTGTGTTACTGTGCGGTTCGGCCCCCGGTGGACCCCCCACCCCCTCCAGGGAACGTCTTACACCAGACGGGTGTAACCCCTATGTTTGCGTGGTAGAGTAATGGTGGTGTACCCGTACGTGGAGAACTTGTTTGCGCAGCAATCGCCGACATAGTGTAGCTGAGGCGGAATAAGGGGACCCAGCCCGCATTCGCCGGGGCAGATGGAAAACCGCCTAAAAACCATCCACAGACTGGCCGGCTCACCGGACCTCGACACAAGTCCGCCGGGTGGATTCGTGCCGGGGACCAGGCGCTCCTTCCCAGTCCGGAGAGCCGTGCGGTCCAACGCACGGCTAACGGCTAACAGGGCGGGCATAAGTTCCATTTACTTTCGTCCTCTCTTTCGGGTGACATTTTCTTTTTCACAGGCAGTGCAAGTTAGAAGGCTACCTTCACGCTTGCTCCGCACGGCCACTTTCCTTGCTAAGTGTCAGACAACTCGAGGTCAGTATCTGATGCTCCGTTCAGCGGGAGCCAAACACTTATTCGGAACACAGTGGTGTGGTGCTGTGTGCTGATTTGTGCCAGTACAGTGTCAGAATCGGTGGTGGAGCGAGGTGACCGCACACGGGAGAGATGAAGGCCGCCAGCTGCAGGGAGAGGTAGAGGAGGCTTTGTGTGTGTGTCTGTGTGTGTGTGTGGGGGGGGGGGGGGTGATGCCGTCCGGCGCGTGCCTGGATCCCATTTCCTCGCCGCGCCGTTTTGTCGTAATTTGTGTCCGGCGCGCATCAGGTTACGTGTTGACGCTGCAGTCTCGCCGTTAGCCGCTGTCTGGTCTCCGGCTCGCCACGTCACTAGCCGAGTGCGTTACCTACACCAGCGTGAAGCGGCAATTACAGGGTGACAGTTATTGATCTACATGAAAAAAAACGTAAATTAGTTACAAACTACGGCGTGCACACGTCATTTGTGGTAACACAGAGTAGGGGAGCAAAATTTTCGAGGGATGGGGTTTATCATACAAACGTGTCGGGTATCTACATTGAAGCACCAAAGAAAATGATATAGGCATGCATATTCAAATACAGAGGTATGAAACTGTCCGAATACGGCGCTACGCTCGCCGACGCCTATATAAGACAACAAAGGTCTGGCACAGTTGTTAGATCGGTTAATGCTGCTACAGTGGCAGATTATCGCGTTACCAAGAGTTGAGTGAGTTTGAACGTGGTGTTATAGTCAGCGCAAGAGCGACGGGGCAGAGCATCTCAGAGGTAGCGATGAAGCGGGGATTTTCCCGTACAATTTCACGAGTCAGTTGTCAGTTAGAGGTGGGACTCCGTCATCTCCAAAGGTCCGAGGCATTTTGCTCTGATTGTTGCCAGCATCATATTTAAAGTACCAGGGAAGCAGGTTGCTAGCCTTACTTGCCCCGAGTCCCATTGGGTTTTACT
Organism: Schistocerca cancellata; assembly: GCF_023864275.1. Taxonomy (NCBI): domain Eukaryota; kingdom Metazoa; phylum Arthropoda; class Insecta; order Orthoptera; family Acrididae; genus Schistocerca; species Schistocerca cancellata. The sequence continues at coordinate 126,912,361 of NC_064637.1, read as the reverse complement.
CCTAACGGCCGAGGGACTAACCGGTGGATTTGGTAGTCTTTGCCGTATGAGCACAAAGGTGACCACGACTCAGAATATGTCCGAGATGCCCAGCCTTATTCCAAAGTCACTGGTATCCCGACTGTCGGGACCACTTACTTGGCCACCCATACGTTGCCCGTGGTTCATGAACTAGGACATGACTACAGGAACCCACACCATGAACCACAACATCAGATGAGGCACCAATGTTAGCACTGAATAGGCGATCATGGAGGAACTGTATAAGGGGGGCTATGCTCCAGACTGAGCGCTGAAAGGCATAATCAGTCTTAAATGATGATGATGATTATTTCACGTGTGTACCGCGAATATCAGGAATCCGGTAAAACATCAAATTTCCGCGCGTCGCTGAGGCCGGTAAAAGATCCTGCAAGAATGGGACCAGTGACGACTGAAGAGAGTCTTTAAACGTCACAGAAGTGCAACCCTTCCGAAAATTGCTGCAAAAAAAATGGTTCAAATGGCTCTGAGGACTATGGGACTTAACTTAGAACTACTTAAACCTAACTAACCTAAGGACATCACACACATCCATGCCCGAGGCAGGATTCGAACCTGCGACCGTAGCAGTCGCGTGGTTCCGGACTGCAGCGCCTACATCTGCTCGACCACAGCGGCCGGCGCAAAATTGCTGCAGATTTCAATGCTGGCTAATCAACAAGTGTGAGCGTTCGCACCATTCATCGAAACATCATCAATATAGGCTTTCGGAGCCGACTCATGTACCCCTGATGAATGCACGACGCAAAGCTTTACTCCTAGCCTGAGTTCGTCAACAACGACACTGGACTGTTGATGGCTGGAATCATGTTGCCTGGTCGGACGAGTCTCGTTTCAAATCGTATGGAGCGGATGGACGAGTACGGGTATGGATACAACCTCATGAATCCACGGACCGTGCCTGTCAGCTGGGGACAGTTCAGGCTGATGTCTCTGTTAAGGTGTGGGGCGTGTGCAGTTTGAGTGATATGGGACCCCTGATACGTCTCCATACGACTCTGACAGGTGACACCTACGTAAGCAACCAGTTTGATCATCTGAATTCATTCATGTCCATTGTGTATTCCGATAAACTTGGGCAATTCCAGCAGGACAATGCGACATCCCACAGGTCCACAATTGCTACAGAGCGGCTCCAGAAATACTCGTCTGGGTTTGAACACTTCCTCTGCTGACCACCAAAGTCCCCAGACATGCGTATGTCTGGGATGATTTGCAAAGTGCTGTTCAGAAGAGACCTCAAACCCCTGGTACTCCTACGGATTTATGGACAGCCCTGCAGGATTCATGGCGTCAATTCCCTCCAGCACTACTTCAGACATTAGTCGAGTCCATGCCACGTAGTGTTGCGGCACTTCTTCGTGCTCGCGGGGGTCCTACACGGTATTAGGCAGGTGTCGCAGTTTTATTGGCACTTCAGTGTATATTTCTATCTCTTTCACTTGGTGTAATGTCTCTTTATTTTCAGAACAGAAGCTCCTCGACAAACTTGATCAGGAGCGGTGACCCAAGTGTCAGACACTCCCTTTGTAAGGTGGGCGGTACCTGCCTCTGTGTGCATACAGGAGCACGGGCGCGCGCTACTCTACATCTACATCTACAACTACATTTATACTCCGCAAGCCACCCAACGGTGTGCCACTGTCATTACCTCTCTTTCCTGTTCCAGTCGCGTATGGTTCGCGGGAAGAACGACTGCCGGAAAGCCTCCGTGCGCGCTCGAATCTCTCTAATGTTGCATTCGTGATCTCTCCTGGAGGTATAAGGAGGGGGAAGCAATATATTCGATACCTCATCCAGAAACGCACCCTCTGGAAACCTGGACAGCAAGCTACACAGCGATGCAGAGCGCCTCTCTTGCTGTGTCTGCCACTTGAGTTTGCTAAACATCTCTGTAACGCTACCACGCTTACCAAATAACCCTGTGACGAAATGCGCCGCTCTTCTTTGGATCTTCTCTATCTCCTCCGTCAACCCGACCTGGTACGGATCCCACACTCATGAGCAATACTCAAGTATAGGTCGAATGAGTGTTTTGTAAGCCACCTCCTTTGTTGACGGACTTCATTTTCTAAGAACTCTCCCAATGAATCTCAACCTGGCACCCGCCTTACCAACAATTAATTTTATATGATCATTCCACTTCAAATCGTTCCGTACGCATACTCCCAGATATTTTACAGAAGTAACTGCTACCATTGTTCCGTTATCATATAATCATACAATAAAGGATCCTTCTTTCTATGTATACGCAATACATTACATTTGTCGATGTTAAGGGTCAGTTGCCACTCACTGCACCAAGTGCCTATCTTCTGCAGATCTTCCTGCGTTTCGCTGCAATTTTCTAATGCTGCAACTTCTCTGTATACTACAGCATCATCCGCGAAAAGCCGCATGGAACTTCCGACACTATGTACTAGGTCATTTATATATATTGTGAAAAGCAGTGGTACCATAACACTCCTCTGTGGCGCGCCAGAGGTTATTTTAACGTCTGTAGACGTCTCTCCATTGAGAACAACATGCTGTGTTCTGTTTGCTAAAAACTCTTCAATCCAGCCACACAGCTGGTCTGATATTCCGTAGGCTTATCAGGCGACAGTGCGGAACTGTATCGAACGCCTTCCGGAAGTCAAGGAAAATGGCATCTACCTGTGAGCCTGTATCTAATATTTTCTGGGTCTCATGAGCAAATAAAGCGAATTGAATCTCACACGATCGCTGTTTCAGAAATCCATGTTGATTCCTACAGAGAAGATTCTGGGTTTCCAGAAATGACATGATCTTGTTGTTGTGGTCTTCAGTCCTGAGACTGGTTTGATGCAGCTCTCCGTGCTACTCTATCGTGTGCAAGCTGCTTCATCTCCCAGAACCTACTGCAACCTACATCCTTCTGAATCTGCTTAGTGTATTCATCTCTTGGTCTCCCTCTATGATTTTTACACACACTGCCCTCCAATGCTAAATTTGTGATCCCTTGATGCCTCAGGACATGTCCTACCAACCGATCCCTTCTTCTAGTCAAGTTGTGCCACAAACGTCTCTTCTCCCCAATCCTATTCAATACCTCCTCATTAGTTACGTGATCTACCCACCTAATCTTCAACATTCTTCTGTAGCACCATATTTCGTAAGCTTCTATTCTCTTCTTGTCCAAACTATTTATTGTCCATGTTTCACTTCCATACATGGCTACACTCCATACAAATACTTTCAGAAACGGCTTCCTGACAGTTAAATCTATACTCGATGTTGACAAATTTCTCTTCTTCAGAAACGCTTTCCTTGCCGTTGCGAGTCTACATTTTATATCCTCTCTACTTCGACCATCATCAGTTATTTTTCTCCCCAAATAGCAAAACTCATTTACTACTTTAAGTGTCTCATTTCCTAATCTAATTCCCTCAGCATCACCCGATTTAATTCGACTACATTCCTTTATCCTCGTTTTGGATGACATGATACGTGAGCAAAATCATGCTCTAAAATTATACAACAGATCGATGTTAGAGATATAGACTGCTACCAGTGTTTGTTCCGCTATCATGTAATCATACAATAAAGGATCCTTCTTTCTACGTATTCGCAATACATTACGTTTGTCTACGTTAAGGGTCAGTTGCCACTCCCTGCACCAAGTGCCTATCCGGTGCAGATCTTCCTGCATTTGGCTGCAATTTTTTAATGCTGCAACTTCTCTGTATACGACGTGCATTCAAGTTCTAACGCCTCCGATTTTTTTTCTCCGGACTGGAAATAGAAACATGCTCATTATTTTAAAATGAGGCCACGTTCATTGTCAATACATCCAGGAGATGGCAGCACCGTACGGCAGATGGAATTTTACCGCCAGCGGCGAGAATGAGAACTGTTTTAAACACTTAAAATGGCGGCGTTTTCCTTACTTGAACAGCGTGCAATCATTCGTTTTCTGAATTTGCGTGGTGTGAAACCAATTGAAATTCATCGACAGTTGAAGGAGACATGTGGTGATGGAGTTATGGATGTGTCGAAAGTGCGTTCGTGGGTGCGACAGTTTAATGAAGGCAGAATATCGTATGACAACGAACCGAAACAACCTCGGGCTCGCACAAGCCGGTCTGAGGACATGATCGAGAAAGTGGAGAGAATTGTTTTGGGGAATCGCCGAATGACTGTTGAACAGATCGCCTCCAGAGATGGCATTTCTGTGGGTTCTGTGCACACAATCCTGCATGACGACCTGAAAATGCGAAAAGTGTCATCCAGGTGGGTGCCACGAATGCTGACGGACGACCACACGGCTGCCCGTGTGGCATGTTGCCAAGCAATGTCGGCGCGCAACGACAGCACGAATGGGACTTTCTTTTCGTCGGTTGTGACAATGGATGAGACGTGGATGCCATTTTTCAATCCAGAAACAAAGCGCCAGTGAGCTCAATCGAAGCACACAGATTCACCGCCACCAAAAAAATTTCGGGTAACCGCCAGTGCTGAAAAAATGGTGTCCATGTTCTGGGACTGCGAGGGCGTAATCTTTACCCATTGCGTTCCAAAGGGCACTACGGTAACAGGTGCATCCTACGAAAATGTTTTGAAGAACAAATTCGTTCCTGCACTGCAACAAAAACGTCCGGGAAGGGCTGCGCGTGTGCTGTTTCACCAAGACAACGCACCTGCACATCGAGCTAACGTTACGCAACAGTTTCTTCGTGATAACAACTTTGAAGTGATTCCTCATGCCCCCTACTCACCTGACCTGGCTTCTAGTGACTTTTGGCTTTTTCCAACAATGAAAGACACTCTCCGTGGCCGCACATTCACCAGCCGTGCTGCTATTGCCTCAGCGATGTTCCAGTGGTCAAAACAGGCTCCTAAAGAAGCCTTTGCCGCTGCCATGGAATCATGGCGTCAGCGTTGTGAAAAATGTGTACGTCTGCAGGGCAATTACGTCGACAAGTAACGCCAGTTTAATCGATTTCGGGTGAGTAGTTAATTTGAAAAAAAGTCGGAGGCCTTAGAACTTGAATGCACCTCGTACTACAGCATCATCCGCGAAAAGCCGCACGGAACTTCCGACACTATCTACTAGGTCATTTACAGGATGTTTCAAAAATGACCGGTATATTTGAAACGGCAATAAAAACTAAACGAGCAGCGATAGAAATACACCGTTTGTTGCAATATGCTTGGGACAACAGTACGTTTCCAGGCGGACAAACTTTCGAAATTACAGTAGTTACAATTTGCAACAACAGATGGCGCTGCAAGTGATGTGAACGATATAGAAGACAACGCAGTCTGTGGGTGCGCCATTCTGTACGTCGTCTTTCTGCTGTAAGCGTGTGCTGTTCACAACGTGCAAGTGTGCTGTAGACAACATGGTTTATTCCTTAGAACAGAGGATTTTTCTGGTGTTGGAATTCCGCCACCTAGAACACAGTGTTGTTGCAACAAGACGAAGTTTTCAACGGAGGTTTAATGTAACCATAGGACCGAAAAGCGATACAATAAAGGATCTGTTTGAAAAATTTCAACGGACTGGGAACGTGACAGATGAACGTGCTGGAAAGGTAGGGCGACCGCGTACGGCAACCACAGAGGGCAACGCGCAGCTAGTGCAGCAGGTGATCTGACGGCGGTCTCGGGTTTCCGTTCGCCGTGTTGCAGCTGCGGTCCAAATGACGCCAACGTCCACATATCATCTCATGCACCAGAGTTTACACCTCTATCCGTACAAAATTCAAACGCGGCAACGTCTCAGCGCCGCTACCATTGCTGCACGAGAGACATTCGCTAACGATATAGTGCACAGGATTGATGACGGCGATATGCATGTGGGCAGCATTTGGTTTACTGACGAAGCTTATTTTTACCTGGACGGCTTCGTCAATAAACAGAACTGGCGCATATGGGGAACCGAAAAGCCCCATGTTGCAGTCCCATCGTCCCTGCATCCTCAGAAAGTACTGGTCTGGGCCGCCATTTCTTCCAAAGGAATCATTGGCCCATTTTTCAGATCCGAAACGATTACTGCATCACGCTATCTGGACATTCTTCGTGAATTTGTGGCGGTACAAACTGCCTTAGACGACACTGCGAACACCTCGTGGTTTATGCAAGATGGTGCCCGGCCACATCGCACGGCCGACGTCTTTAATTTCCTGAATGAATATTTCGATGATCGTGTGATTGCTTTGGGCTATCCGAAACATACAGGAGGCGGCGTGGATTGGCCTCCCTATTCGCCAGACATGAACCCCTGCGACTTCTTTCTGTGGGGACACTTGAAAGACCAGGTGTACCGCCAGAATCCAGAAACAATTGAACAGCTGAAGCAGTACATCTCATCTGCATGTGAAGCCATTCCGCCAGACACGTTGTCAAAGGTTTCGGGTAATTTCATTCAGAGACTACGCCATATTATTGCTACGCATGGTGGATATGTGGAAAATATCGTACTATAGAGTTTCCCAGACCGCAGCGCCATCTGTTGTTGAAAATAGTAACTACTGCAATTTCGAAAGTTTGTCCGCCTGAAAATGTACTGTTGTCCCAAGCATATTGCAACAAACGGTGTATTTCTATCGCTGCTCGTTTAGTTTTTATTGCCGTTTCAAATATACCGGTCATTTTTGAAACACCCTGTATATATATTGTGAAAAGCAGTGGTCCCGTAACAGTCCCGTGTGGCACGCCAGAGGTTACTCACCGGTGTGTCCGTTGTTGGTGGCGGTGGCGGTCTCGGGCGGCGTGCGGAAGCCCCGGAACCGGAGCGCGGGCAGACGCACCTGGGTCACCAGGTGCTCCTCGATGTCTATCGGGCTCTGGTACTTGCCCGCGCACGACTTGAACTCCTCCGACCAGTGGCTGGGGCCTGCGACAGAGGGAACACCTCAGCGACACTCCACGCTGAGGCCTTTAGGTTGGGTAACACAAGAAACGCAGGGAGACAAATCAAACACCTCTGATAATGTTACTTAAAATCCGTCTTGATTGCAAAAAATTTTTTTATTATTCATATGACCGGTTTCGGTTCATTCAGAACCATCTTCAGATCTGTAAAAATAATTATACTAATTTATTATTTCACGGAAGCAAATGTTTTTCATCCTATCTAATCAACATCAAATGTACCAGAACGTACCTGATATTTCAGTTACAGGACTAACCCGTCCAAATCCAGCAACTTTCACATGCTACGTCACATAAAATTGGTTGGCAGAGTGCACGTCATTTATATTAATTATAACACTATTTCCGACAGGTGGCGTCTGGTACATTTGTTACATTCCATTTGTACATACTGTATTCAGTAGATCTTTTTTATATTAAAAATATTTGGTTAAAATATGTAGATGTCAAAGTTAAAATCTGTACTTGTCAGGATTAAAAAACAGTAAAATTATCATTTTTATACGTTTTTTAATCCTGAGAAGTACAGATTTTAACTTTGACATCTACATATTTTAACCAAATATTTTTAATATAAAAAAGATCTACTGAATACAGTATGTACAAATGGAATGTAACAAATGTACCAGATGCCACCTGTCGGAAATAGTGTTATAATTAATATAAATGACGTGCACTCTGCCAACCAATTTTATGTGACGTAGCATGTGAAAGTTGCTGGATTTGGACGGGTTACTCCTGTAACTGAAATATCAGGTACGTTCTGGTACATTTGATGTTGATTAGATAGGATGAAAAACATTTGCTTCTGTGAAATGGTAAATTAGTATAATTATTTTTACAGATCTGAAGATGATTCTGAATGAACCGAAACCGGTCACATGAATAATTAAAAAAATTTTTGCAATCAAGACGGATTTTAAGTAACATTATAAAATCACTGATCGCTGTTATCCCATAATACATTATGTCTGTTTTTGCAAAACACCTCTGAACCGTGTAGTTTTCAGACATTTTTGAGCCGTGCCTGGCTCATGCTATTCTGTGGTTAGCCTCACGCGGTTATCACGATTATCCTCGAGCCGTGTATCGACTCGTGCTACACCTTGTGTTTAGATTGCATTGGTTTTCCTTTTCTTCCCCTGACATGTTTGTTTGATATGCTGTCTGTCATTAAGTGGCTGCTTCGTTGTCTTTTCCCTCTGCTATCGATATCTGCGTTTTTGCTTCCGGGAAACTGCTATGGAGGAAGCAGAGAGTTACTAAATAAAAACTAGACCGCGCATTGGCGCTAGTGTCGCGTCCCCACATTGGACGTCATAGAAGCCGCCATTTGCAGGGAAACAGTGCGTAAACATTGTTCGTTCGTGTGCTGCTTTTAATTGTATCAGTAAGAATGGAAGCAAAGACGAGTACGGAAACAATGTTACATTTCACAGTTCAGTTATTTCTGGTTGTTTGTTACTTTCTATTACTTGTATATAGTATTTTCATGCAGAAATAATACATCATGAGCGTTTGTTTTTGTTTAGGTTTCCCCTTAGAAATGGTTTTCTACATCGGAAATGGGTAGTTGCTACTCGGAGAGAGAACTTCCAGCCGACAGCAGATCATTTGCTGTGCTCTCTTCATTTTGAAGAGAATTGTTACATGGAAAATTATGCAAATAGACGTCAACTGAAGGATGGTGCTGTACCGACAGTCTTTGGATTTCCAACTCATTTGAAAAAGGTATAGTGTCCTGGAAATCGTGCAATATAGGCCTAGGTTAAATAGTGTGGAAATACTGTCAGTGTGTATAATTTTGAACGTTTCTTTTCCTGGCAACGAAACCTCCAAAGCCAAAGCTAAGAAATGTTGAAACAGCAGAAACCGTGTGTGTGGGTGTGCACGTTTCTGGTTACACTGGAGACCACAATTATTCATTTCCACCAAGTCCAAGTAAGCTGAAGGAAGAGTTCGAAAAAATTGAAGAAATGAAGGAAGCAAAAATTGTGCAATATAAGACTAAGTTAAATACAGTGAACAAAAAGTGTAAAAGACAGACGCAGAAGGTTTGTAAATTAGCAAATATTTTAGAAGAACTAAAAGCTAGGAACTTAGTAAACGATAAAGTAATCTCGGTTATTAACGCTACTCACAGTGACATGTTATTGGAGATGGCCATTACAATGTTGTATGGTGTAAATGCCAGCGTGTTAGCTGGTACTTCTGATGGACTTCCCACAAATATTGCAATGGCAAAGGAGTTAGGGGCAAATATAATCCTACTGTCTGCTACTTTAAAAGTTTCACGTAATTATCTAATTCAAATAACTCGATGTAAACTCGCTCCACCTTGTCAGGAAAGAGCCTTACATTCTTAAATTTCGCTCTCTATGCAGACGTATTTCGGAAATTAGGAAACTTCATTCATTTAGGTTGTTGTTGTTGTTGTCTTCAGTCCTGAGACTGGTTTGATGCAGCTCTCCATGCTACTCTATCCTGTGCAAGCTTCTTCATCTCCCAGTACCTACTGCAACCTACATCCTTCAGAATCTGCTTAGTGTATTCATCTCTTGGTCTCCCCCTACGATTTTTACCCTCCACGCTGCCCTCCAATACTAAATTGGTGATCCCTTGATGCCTCAGAACATGTCCTACCAACCGATCCCTTCTTCTGGTCAAGTTGTGCCACAAACTTCTCTTCTCCCCAATCCTATTCAATACTTCCTCAGTAGTTATGTGATCGACCCATCTAATCTTCAGCATTCTTCTGTAGCACCACATTTCAAAAGCTTCTATTCTCTTCTTGTCCAAAAAATTTACCGTCCATGTTTCACTTCCATACATGGCTACACTCCATACAAATACTTTCAGAAACGACTTCCTGACACTTAAATCTATACTCGATGTTAACAAATTTCTCTTCTTCAGAAACGCTTTCCTTGCCATTGCCAGTCTACATTTTATATCCTCTCTACTTCGACCATCATCAGTTATTTTTCTCCACAAATAGCAAAACTCCTTTACTACTTTAAGTGTCTCATTTCCTAATCTAATACCCTCAGCATCACCCGACTTAATTCGACAACATTCCATTATCCTCGTTTTGCTTTTGTTGATGTTCATCTTATACACTCCCTTCAAGACGCCATCCATTCCGTTCAACTGCTCTTCCAAGTCCTTTGCTGTCTCTGACAGAATTACAATGTCATCGGCGAACCTCAAAGTTTTTATTTCTTCTCCATGGATTTTAATACCTACTCCAAATTTTTCTTTTGTTTCCTTTACTGCTTGCTCAATATACAGATTGAATAACATTGGGGAGAGGTTGCAACCCTGTCTCACTCCCTTTCCAACCACTGCTTCCCTCTCATGCCCCTCGACTCTTATAACTGCCATCTGGTTTCTGTACAAATTGTAAATAGCTTTTCGCTCCCTGTATTTTACCCCTGCCACCTTTAGAATTTGAAAGAGAGTATTCCAGTCAACATTGTCAAAAGCTTTCTCTAAGTCTACAAATGCTAGAAACGTAGGTTTGCCTTTCCTTAATCTTTCTTCTAAGATAAGTCATAAGGTCAGTATTGCCTCACGTGTTCCAGTATTTCTACGGAATCCAAACTGATCTTCCCCGAGGTCGGCTTCTACTAGTTTTTCCATTCGTCTGTTCATTTAAGTATACTTTTAAAATAGACTCGAATACTCAGTATTTTTTAAACAAACATGTGTTTAATTTGTGCTTCAAGTTGCTCTTGTTGCGTCTCATATACTTCAAATCACAACCCCAGTGCTAGGATTCACCCCTGCAAATGGCGGCGATCAGCTGCTTCAATTGCGGGGACAGTCGCCTCGCTTCTCCGCTACGGTGTGGTAGGGGCTTGGTAGGAAGTGAGATCTTTGACCGGTTGTAACCTCGTGTGGTGGCGGGGAAGTGGGGGCGTTGCGCGCAGAGAGTGTGGTGGACACGGGAGGGCAGTGTGGCTCTCCAGCGCGAAGCAGGCGTGGTCGGTTGTACCGAGTCGCCACGTCATGTATGTCGGTTGTGTGTAACGAGCGGGTCGAGTTGACGGAAGAGCTCCCCGCGTGTTGGTTGTATACAGAATCGCCCCAAGAGTAGTTGCTGTTCATTTCGCCTTGGTGGGACGTTAACAAGCTTCTTTAAATCCTCCACTGCAGTTTAAAAGGAGACACCTAACATGGAGGAGCGGTCACTACCCGTCAACGTTGCAGAGAAGACGTGAACTCCGGTGACAGAGCGTGTTGTCGCGTGACCGTGGCGTGTTGGGTACGCTGGCGACGCGTGCGCGGTCGGATGTGTGGATCCTTGCCATCGGAGGTCGTGTACTGCCTGTTCGAGCATAATTGCAAGTTAAGTTCATGGAAGGTTTTATTATTAAGTAATAATTTTGTGCAACCAGCGTCTCTTCTGCCTTGTGGCCTCCGGCGACCGGGTTTCCTGTCCCTGGCACCGGTGTCCTCTCGTTACTGTCCGGTGGGAGGTGTAGTTTTGGTAGTTCAGTTTGTTTCCCTACTCTGTCGTGTGTTATGAGTAAATTCATGCGTCTTGTTGGTTGATCATGTGGTTGCTCATTCAGGACTGTGTGGTGTAATGTTTCCTTGCACGAGGTTAGCTCTAATTCTGTCAGCAAGTTAAGCCATTTTATAACAAGTCGGTGCAGTGACCAGCCTCCGAGTGGCAATTGTGTTTACGGGCGTATTTAAATTGGTCAGTATTCTGTCTAGCCTGAGCATCCCTGAGTGGGTGAATTGTGGCCGCCTTACACGGGTCCGTCATATCTGTTATGTTCTAATGATATTCCAGGACACCTTTGTTTAAAATTTTTTAAAATTCCTCCAAGTTTGTAAATTCCTTTTATTGCCATTAATCGTGTGTTTGCTGAGACCTGTTCAATTTTTTTAATGGCTGTGTTGGTAGCTTCACTACGTCACCGTACCTTATTAACAAAATTCTGTATTTACTTTAGTAGCCTGTTTACTAATGTTCTTTAAATTTTTTTAAAAGTTGTTGTATTGCTATAAATTACTTTGATTGGCGTTAGCGGCGTGTTTTAAAGGGTAGTTTATTGCCGTACTGCTAGCTTCTGTGATTTTTAAAATTTTTTTAAACTGTTGTATTGCTGTAAATTACTTGATTGCCGTTAGCGGCGTGTTTTAAAAGGTTGTTTATTGCCGTACTGCTAGCTTCTGTGTGTTTTTTTTAATTTTTAAGTTGTTGTATTGCTATAAATTACTCTATTGTCGTTAGCGGCGTGTTTAAAAGGCTGTTTATTGCCGTACTGTTAGTTTCTGTAAGATACGAATAAAACATTTGTGAAAATCTCAACTCGACAGTAAACTACTAGAAATTTGGCCTCGTTTCCCAACTTGTGGTGTGGCTTGTAGTAATTGTAACCACTGTGTGTGTCAATCCTGTTATCCTGTCTTTCCGCAGCTGGCAGCAACGGTGTGTATCGATATTTGCACCTTGGTCTATCTTTGGCCTGGCGCATATAGTTTTCGGCAGTTGGTCGGTTGGCGTGGAGCAGCGAGGAAATCTCCGTGGCGCGTAGTTCGGCTCGGCCTGCAGGCGGCCTCTACGTGGTGTCGGAGTGTGTGCTGCTGTTCCCATTGCTACGAGGTTCGTGGCTCACCGATGCTGGACATGAAAGTTGACTTTTGTCTTAATCTACCAGCAAGTCACAACTGTTCACATTGTGTCGTTTGGAGTTGGTTGTCAGCTGTTGGAATATTCCCGTGGGCAACAACGTGTGTTTTCAAGTTGGCAAATTTTAGCCACCCTCCAGTGGAGTTCAACTGTACTTGGTTATCTGAATTGAAGTGCACCAGCGGAATCTTCTGCTTTGTGGCCGTTAACGTTCCGGTTAGCTGCCCTGGCCGTTGACGTAATTTCAGGCAGTGTATTTTCCTCCTCATGTTGTCGATGTCCAGCACGGTGTGTAGTTTGACAGCTCAATGAATAATACACTCCTGGAAATTGAAATAAGAACACCGTGAATTCATTGTCCCAGGAAGGGGAAACTTTATTGACACATTCCTGGGGTCAGATACATCACATGATCACACTGACAGAACCACAGGCACATAGACACAGGCAACAGAGCATGCACAATGTCGGCACTAGTACAGTGTATATCCACCTTTCGCAGCAATGCAGGCTGCTATTCTCCCATGGAGACGATCGTAGAGATGCTGGATGTAGTCCTGTGGAACGGCTTGCCATGCCATTTCCACCTGGCGCCTCAGTTGGACCAGCGTTCGTGCTGGACGTGCAGACCGCGTGAGACGACGCTTCATCCAGTCCCAAACATGCTCAATGGGGGACAGATCCGGAGATCTTGCTGGCCAGGGTAGTTGACTTACACCTTCTAGAGCACGTTGGGTGGCACGGGATACAGGCGGACGTGCATTGTCCTGTTGGAACAGCAAGTTCCCTTGCCGGTCTAGGAATGGTAGAACGATGGGTTCGATGACGGTTTGGATGTACCGTGCACTATTCAGTGTCCCCTCGACGATCACCAGTGGTGTACGGCCAGTGTAGGAGATCGCTCCCCACACCATGATGCCGGGTGTTGGCCCTGTGTGCCTCGGTCGTATGCAGTCCTGATTTTGGCGCTCACCTGCACGGTGCCAAACACGCATACGACCATCATTGGCACCAAGGCAGAAGCGACTCTCATCGCTGAAGACGACACGTCTCCATTCGTCCCTCCATTCACGCCTGTCGCGACACCACTGGAGGCGGGCTGCACGATGTTGGGGCGTGAGCGGAAGACGGCCTAACGGTGTGCGGGACCGTAGCCCAGCTTCATGGAGACGGTTGCGAATGGTCCTCGCCGATACCCCAGGAACAACAGTGTCCCTAATTTGCTGGGAAGTGGCGGTGCGGTCCCCTACGGCACTGAGTAGGATCCTACGGTCTTGGCGTGCATCCGTGCGTCGCTGCGGTCCGGTCCCAGGTCGACGGGCACGTGCACCTTCCGCCGACCACTGGCGACAACATCGATGTACTGTGGAGACCTCACGCCCCACGTGTTGAGCAATTCGGCGGTACGTCCACCCGGCCTCCCGCATGCCCACTATACGCCCTCGCTCGAAGTCCGTCAACTGCACATACGGTTCACGTCCACGCTGTCGCGGCATGCTACCAGTGTTAAAGACTGCGATGGAGCTCCGTATGCCACGGCAAACTGTCTGACACTGACGGCGGCGGTGCACAAATGCTGCGCAGCTAGCGCCATTCGACGGCCAACACCGCGGTTCCTGGTGTGTCCGCTGTGCCGTGCGTGTGATCATTGCTTGTACAGCCCTCTCGCAGTGTCCGGAGCAAGTATGGTGGGTCTGACACACCGGTGTCAATGTGTTCTTTTTTCCATTTCCAGGAGTGTATGTTGTGGGCGCCAGTAACTTCTACGTTCTTCCATTAAACTCCCTGTTGTGTGCTGGTCGGGTGAAGCGGCTGTTATTTTGTCGGTGGGTCCGTCGTCTGTCTGTCGGTTGGGTTGTCGTCGGATCGACAATGGTTGGGCCGACTGCCTGTCTCACCTAAGCTAGCGTCAGTGAATTCCAGGCCGACCCTCGGAACTTCTGAGAGCCCTTGGGCGTATTGTTTTTTTTCCTGTTCTTGTTGTTTATACTTGTATGGCTTCTAGCCGACTTTTAGATTAAGGTTGTTTTGCCCTTAAGGCATCAAATGGTTTGGGACTTCAGCCTAATTTAAGAACTGTTTTAGGTAAAGCGTTTGGCATTTTTTAAAAATTAATTGTTGTGTCTAGACAAGACAGCCTAGACACAATGAGAGAAAGCCGAAAGGCACGCGCTTAAACTCACGCAGGCTGGCGTGAGGTCTGAAACAGGATACGTAATGAATGCTATAAAGAAAAGTACGTAGCTTCTGGAATACTTAACTTTAATCCACATTTGTAGAACATCGATCTTGATGATACATTAATAGAATATCAATATCAATTGAATACGGCGCCTCGCTAGGTCGTAGCAAATGTAGCTGAAGGCTATGCTAACTATCGTCTCGGCAAATGAGAGCGTAATTCTCAGTGGACCATGGCTAGCAACTTCGGCTGTACAACTGGGGCGAGTGCTAGTACGTCTCTCTAGACCTGCCGTGTGGCGGCGCTCGGTCTGCAATTACTGACAGTGGCGACACGCGGGTCCGTCGTATACTAGCGGACCGCGGCCGATTTAAAGGCTACCACCTAGCAAGTGTGGTGTCTGGCGGTGACACCACATTAATCTTATTGAGTCTTAAGCGTTGGGCCTTCAGCCCATTTTGAGTTTAAGTTGTTTACTCTTAAAGTGTCAGATTCTTTGGGCCTTCAGCCGAATTAAGGAACTGTTTTAAGATGAGGCTTTGCCTTTTAAATTTCTGATTTTGGTTGAGCTTTAAGTTATTCGCTTTCAGCCGTTTTTAAATTATGGTGGTCTTGTCCTCGACGCATTCACCCGCTAATTAAGTTCCAAAACTAAAGCTGTGTTTGTTTAAAAAAATTCTTGGCTCTTGTAATGTTTGATCAAATAAAAGGTTGTATGTCCGAGTGTAACTGACAGCCGCTTATTTTGGCCCCTTTCTGCAACTTAAACTACCTGACCTGTGCTGCGGGTTTAGCAGGGCGTCTCAATTTTATTTGGCTACCAGTTTCGGCGATTTACTACCCCATCCTCCGTCTCCTGACCGACGTGTAGTAAGATTCCACCTCGGTTATGGTCAAAATAGGGACCAGCCTTCAAATACTGGTATCTGTAGATCTCTGCTTGCTATAGCGATCATTTCAACCATCAACTGTCGTTAGACTAGCTCTGCAAAAAGGGGCATTCCAAGAGAAGACCACTACACTCATGCTCATAAATTAAGGATAACTGCAGAATGTGGTGCCACACAACGTGGCACTACACAAAACTGGCGCTAATAGCATCGGCACATAGGGAACACCCACGACACAGATCTGTAAGTCCACGGTAATGGTGATAAGTTGAGAAAACCGTCCCGACAGACATCTGCTACGAAACGGCACTGTTTGCTGCGTATGTACCCCGACGTCAACGTGGAATATGATCACCATGCACACGTACACAGGCCGCATAACGGGTTGGATCAGGTGATCGAGCAGCTGCTGGGGTATAGCCTCCCATTCTTGCCCCAGTGCCTGTCGGAGCTCCTGAAGTGTCATAGGGGTTTGAAGACGTGCAGCGATACATCGACCGAGAGCATCCCAGACGTGCTCGATGGGATTTAGGTCTGGAGAACAGGCAGGCCACTCCATTCGCCTGATATCTTCTGTTTCAAGGTACTCCTCCAATATGGCAGCTCGGTGGGGCTCTGCGTTATCATCCATCAGGAGGAAGGTGGGACCCACTGCACCCCTGAAAAGGCGGACATACTGGTGCAAAATGACGTCCCGATACACCTGACCTGTTACAGTTCCTCTGTCAGACATGCAGGGGTGTACGTGCACCAATCATAATCACACCCCACACCATCAAACCATGTCCTCCATACAGGTCCCTTTCAAGGACATTAAGGGGTTGGTATCTGGTTCCTGGTTCACGCCACATGAAAACCCGGCGAGAATCACTGTTCATACTATACCTGGACCCGTCCGTGAACATAACCTGGGAGCACTGCTCCAATGGCCATGTACTGTGTTCTTGACACCAGGTTTTACGGGCTCTCCTGTGACCAGGGGTCAATGGAATACACCTTGCAGGTCTCCGGGAGAATAAACCATGTCTGTTCAGTCGTCTGTAGACTTTGTGTCTGGAGACAACTGTTCTAGTGGCTGCGGTAAGGTCCCGAGCAAACCTACCTGCAGTACTCCGTGGCCGTCTGCGGGCACTGATGCTGAGGTATCAGTCTTCTTGTGGTGTTGTACACTGTGGACGTCCCGTACTGTAGCACCTGGACACGTTTCCTGTCTGCTGGAATCATTCCCATGATCCTGAGATCCCACTTTATGGCACATGGATGGCCCGTGCTATGACCTGCTGTGTTAGACCAGCCTCCAGTCTCCCTAGTATTCCACCCCTCATAACGTCATCAATATGTGTCCTCTGGGCCATTTTCAACACACTGTCACCATTAGAACGTCTGAAGACGTCTGCACACGTCTGCACGTACACCCCTGCATATCTTTGACAGAGGAACTGTAACAGGTCAGGCGTATCGGTACGTCATTTTGCACCAGTATCTCTGCCGTGGGTCCCACCTTCCTCCTGACATGCAGCAACACATCTCTGAATATGTGGACTGCTGCCAGCGCCACCGTGCGACGACCGCAGGTCAAATGCACCGCATGGTCATACGCCGAGGTCATTTAAATTCGCACCACCAGAGCGTTGTTCCACCATGTATCAGCATTATCCTTAATTTATGAGCATGAGTGTAGTATCAAACATAGTCCTTAATTTGAGTAAGAAATTTGTGAGAATGTGCGTTTGGAGCACAGCATTGTATGCAACTGAAATATGGACTGTGGGAAAACACATAAATGCGTAATAGACGCAAATGCATAAAAAATTATTTTGTGTAATAGAGTGACGTGATGTGTGTAGTGGTGCGTCTCGGACAAATAATAAACAAATATACTGTTGGCTACGCCTAGCGCAGCGCAGAGGTTGTACTCACCCAGACGGCCTTCGTAAGCGAATCCTTCCGGCCTCGCCTCGGCATTTCCTGCAACAGAGAGAGTCCAGCGTCAGACAAGCCTGCTATCGTGTGCAGCATCTTGTATGAACGAAAGCTCACACCAGTCTGTGTTTCAAAATTGTACCTTACTAACAAAGGAAACTCCCAATCGTACTCCCCTCAGGATTAGAGGTGGGATGGCCCAGTGGATACCCCGTCAAAAACTGAACGCAGATCAAGCATGAAAATACACTCCTGGAAATGGAAAAAAGAACACATTGACACCGGTGTGTCAGACCCACCATAGTTGCTCCGGACACTGCGAGAGGGCTGTACAAGCAATGATCACACGCACGGCACAGCAGACACACCAGGAACCGCGGTGTTGGCCGTCGAATGGCGCTAGCTGCGGAGCATTTGTGCACCGCCGCCGTCAGTGTCAGCCAGTTTGGCGTGGCATACGGAGCTCCATCGCAGTCTTTAACACTGGTAGCATGCCGCGACAGCGTGGACGTGAACCGTATGTGCAGTTGACGGACTTTGAGCGAGGGCGTATAGTGGGCATGCGGGAGGCCGGGTGGACGTACCGCCGAATTGCTCAACACGTGGGGCGTGAGGTCTACACAGTACATCGATGTTGTCGCCAGTGGTCGGCGGAAGGTGCACGTGCCCGTCGACCTGGGACCGGACCGCAGCGACGCACGGATGCACGCCAAGACCGTAGGATCCTACGCAGTGCCGTAGGGGACCGCACCGCCACTTCCCAGCAAATTAGGGACACTGTTGCTCCTGGGGTATCGGCGAGGACCATTCGCAACCGTCTCCATGAAGCTGGGCTACGGTCCCGCACACCGTTAGGCCGTCTTCCGCTCGCGCCCCAACATCGTGCAGCCCGCCTCCAGTGGTGTCGCGACAGGCGTGAATGGAGGGACGAATGGAGACGTGTCGTCTTCAGCGATGAGAGTCGCTTCTGCCTTGGTGCCAATGATGGTCGTATGCGTGTTTGGCGCCGTGCAGGTGAGCGCCACAATCAGGACTGCATACGACCGAGGCACACAGGGCCAACACCCGGCATCATGGTGTGGGGAACGATCTCCTACATTGGCCGTACACCACTGGTGATCGTCGAGGGGACACTGAATAGTGCACGGTACATCCAAACCGTCATCGAACCCATCGTTCTACCATTCCTAGACCGGAAAGGGAACTTGCTGTTCCAACAGGACAATGCACGTCCGCATGTATCCCGTGCCACCCAACGTGCTCTAGAAGGTGTAAGTCAACTACCCTGGTCAGCAAGATCTCCGGATCTGTCCCCCATTGAGCATGTTTGGGACTGGATGAAGCGTCGTCTCACGCGGTCTGCACGTCCAGCACGAACGCTGGTCCAACTGAGGCGCCAAGTGGAAATGGCATGGCAAGCCGTTCCACAGGACTACGTCCAGCATCTCTACGATCGTCTCCATGGGAGAATAGCAGCCTGCATTGCTGCGAAAGGTGGATATACACTGTACTAGTGCCGACATTGTGCATGCTCTGTTGCCTGTGTCTATGTGCCTGTGGTTCTGTCAGTGTGATCATGTGATGTATCTGACCCCAGGAATGTGTCAATAGTTTCCCCTTCCTGGGACAATGAATTCACGGTGTTCTTATTTCAATTTCCAGGAGTGTAATTCCGAATATCTCTAGTGACGTTTATATGTTGAATAAAGTGTGTGCACGGCATAGTTTGTAACCAATTTACGTTTTTTTTCGTATAATTCAATGTCACCCTATGTGTATCAGAGTTACTATTAATTCTCATCGCAGATGTTTGGCATGCTAGAGTCTCATCTCCTAAAAATGTGGTTCAGCTTCAGCCAACAGCGCCGTGTCGTCAGCGAGTTTTATTCATCAGTCCTTTCGCTGCCGATAGGTGTATATACCCTTGTCCCCTTCGAAACACGAGAAGAGGGGGTGGGGGTGAAAGGAATCGTGTTGTATTCGTGAAGTGTTGGAACGGGTAGATCCGCCTGTAGGGAAAAGAGCGGCTGGAGAAGCCCTCGGTTGGCGACCTAGACGGCTGCGGTGTCCTCGCGCAGACCTGCGACCTCCTGCACCGGCCGTAGCTTCCGGGGCTCGAACCGGTTCCTCCGGCCACGAGGACGGCGCAGGTGTCCGCTGCTGAGAGGACCTGGCCGCTTCTGGCGTGGGTGGCTGCCACCGACACAGACCGCGCTCTGTCCCCCCCCCCCCTCTCTCTCTCTCGTGTGTGTGTGTGTGTGTGTGTGTGTGTGTGTGTGTGTGTGTGTTTGTGTGTGTGTGTGTATGTGCGTGTGTGTGGCAGCGGGCAGCACGGAGCGTGGCAGTACGCCGTCTGCGCCTCATTAGGCCGCTTGGCGTTTAAGGCCTTGTACACACCAGTATACAAAGTCGATCGATTTTTCGATCTAGACAGTGTCTAAAGACAATCGAGCGATTTTGTATATAGACAACTGAGAGACACTTCTTGTCTATAGTCACACTTTTGCAACAAAATCGCTCGCGCTATTCGTCCACGAGACTCAGAGGGCCATAGACACGGGTTCCCAGGTAGATGCCGTGTTTCTTGACTTCCGCAAGGCGTTCGATACAGTTCCCCACAGTCGTTTAATGAACAAAGTAAGAGCATATGGACTATCAGACCAATTGTGTGATTGGATTGAAGAGTTCCTAGATAACAGGACGCAGCATGTCATTCTCAATGGAGAGAAGTCTTCCGAAGTAAGAGTGATTTCAGGTGTGCCGCAGGGGAGTGTCGTAGGACCGTTGCTATTCACAATATACGTAAATGACCTTGTGCATGACATCGGAAGTTCACTTAGGCTTTTTGCAGATGATGCTGTGGTATATCGAGAGGTTGTAGCAATGGAAAATTGTACTGAAATGCAGGAGGATCTGCAGCGAATTCACGCATGGTGCAGGGAATGGCAATTGAATCTCAATGTAGACAAGTGTAATGTGCTGCGAATACACAGAAAGAAAGATCCCTTATCATTTAGCTACAATACAGCAGGTCAGCAACTGGAAGCAGTTAATTCCATAAATTATCTGGGAGTAGGCATTAGGAGTGATTTAAAATGGAATGGTCAAATAAAGTTGATCGTCAGTAAAGCAGATGCCAGACTGAGATTCATTGGAAGCATCCTAAGGAAATGCAATCCGAAAACAAAGGAAGTAGGATACAGTACGCTTGTTCGCCCACTGCTTGAATACTGCTCAGCAGTGTGGGATCCGTACCAGTAGGGTTGACAGAAAGAGAAGATCCAACGGAGAGCAGCGCGCTTCGTTACAGGGTCATTTAGTAATCGCGAAAGCGTTACGGAGATGATAGATAAACTCCAGTGGAAGACTCTGAAGGAGAGACGCTCAGTAGCTCGGTATGGGCTTTTGTCAAAGTTTCGAGAACATGCCTCCACCGAAGAGTCAAGCAGTATATTGCTCCCTCCTACGTATATCTCGCGAAGAGACCATGAGGATAAAATCAGAGAGATTAGAGCCCACACAGAGGCATACCGACAATCCTTCTTTCCACGAACAATAAGAGACTGGAATAGAAGGATAGAGGTACTCAAGGTACACACCGTAAGGTGGCTTATGGAGTATGGATGTAGATGTAGATGTAGAACTTTTGACTCCCGTTTCAAGACAATGTCCCGCAACTTTTAATAATGTGGACGAGTTGGTAGACATGGCCACCAGTTATTCTCTTTACGCCACGGAAAACGCTTTGTCAATATTTTTATTACCTTTTTTTGTTGTTACACATCAGCTATCAAGATATTGTCAACCTAGAAAGTTGACTCATTCTCAAATGGCATCATGTCTGTGGGAAGTCAGTAATCTCTGCACATAAAAGGGAAAGTCCTGAGTGGCTGAAGCATAATCACTCAGCCCACAAACAATAACGACAGAAACTTGAAATTTGGAGATAGGGTTGATCTTCTTCTGTAGGTGTCGTTTAGTAGCGAATTTTCGAAATTCCATCGGTAGTGGCGAGAAGAAAAGGTACGTCGCTATTAGGGAATTTCCAACCCAGAAAAGCGAGAATTTGGTTTCTCGTTCAGAATTTTCTTTAAAACATTTGAAAGTTTAATAAGTAAGGTGTTAAATACAGGGTAAAAGTTTATTTTTAAACTAAATCGTTATTAAAGTATTAGTAAAGCATTTGTAGAGCCACGTCTATCAAAATTGGTAAATGACATCTTGGTTAGAAATAAAAAATACATGTTTGAAGGAGTTTTTTTTGGGGGGGGGGGGAAATTGAACTCATATTGGGGTGAAATAGGGGATGGAAAATTTTATGAAGATATTTTGGTAAATTAAAACACATTTAAAGATATATATATGAAACCTGCTATATCACTTCTGAAGAAATATGTGTCATCGGATGAAAGTTTCTATGAAATATCACCACAAGAAGGAAGGACTAAAAAAGCCTTTGGTTTACAGCTACCAGAATGTTCAGATGTATATCCACAGAAGACTACGATTCCAAGACTTTAATCAGCGTCAAAAAGTTTAGTGGTGTACGGGAAGTTGTCGTCGTTGAGTGACTGTAGGAGGATACAACATGACTTGGACAGGATTTGTGATTGGCAGCTAACTCTAAATATAAATAAATCTAAATTAATGCAAATGAATAGGGAAAGAATCCTGTAATGTTTGAATACTCCATTAGTAGTGTAGCGCTTGGCAGAGTCACGTCGATTAAATATTTGAGCGTAACATTGCAGAGCGATATGAAGTGGGACAAGCATGTAATGGCAGTTGTGGGGAAGGCGGATAGTCGTCTTCGGTTCATTGGTAGAATTTTGGGAAGATGTGGTTCATCTGTAAAGGAGACCGCTTATGAAACACTAATACGACCTATTCTTGAGTACTGCTCGAGCGTTTGGGATCCCTATCAGGTCGGATTGAGGGAGGAAATAGAAGCAATTCAGAGGCGGACTGCTAGATTTGTTACTGGTAGGTTTGATCATCACGCGAGTGTTACGGAAATGCTTCAGGAACTCGGGTGGGAGTCTCTAGAGGAAAGGAGGCGTCCTTTTCGTGAATCGCTACTGAGGAAATTTAGAGAACCAGCATTTGAGGCTGACTGCAGTACAATTTTACTGCCACCAACTTATATTTCGCGGAAAGGCCACAAAGATTAGGGCTCATACAGAGGCATGTAGGGAGTCATATTTCCCTCGTTCTGTTTGGGAGTGGAACAGGGAGAGAAGATGCTAGTTGTGGTACGAGGTACCCTCCGCCACGCACCGTATGTTGGATTGCGGAATATGTATGTAGATACTGCAAATTCTGAACAACATAATAACTCCATCAAAAAAAGATCTATCTGTACAGACCATACAGTCTATGCGAGTGAAGCAGTGTGCGCTGATCGAATCAACAAGGAACAGGTTATCGAAGAGCTGGCAAAAAAATATTACGTAGCACCAAGTGATACGTAAAAGATGCTGTCTTGTGCTTTCAAATCTGAAAGTAAATTACAGCCGACAAGAGATGGTATCGACAAACCTTTCACGTTTCCACCAACGGCTACTCTTTCGATTCTTACACTTTCCATCATCATTAATGCAGAAGGCGAGAGTTATTCACTTAAGAGCGAAAGAAACTGGTGCTCCTACCTAACATAGTGTAGGGCCCCCACGAGACACAGAGGTGCCGCAACACGACGTGGCATGGACTCGACTCATGTCGGCAGTAGTGATGGAGGGATTTGTCAACACGAATCGTTCAGGGTTGTCCATGAATCCGTAAAAGTACGAGCGGGTGGAGATCTCTAGTCAGCAGCTCGTTGCAAGCAATCCCACACATGCTCAATAATAAATTCGGAAGAGAGTTCCCAGAGGCTCTCTGTAGCACTTCTGGACGTGTGGGTTGTCGCGTTGTCCTGTTGGAATTGCCGAAGTCCGTCGAAATGCACAATGGGCATGAATGGATGCAGGTGATCAGACAGGATGCTTACGTACGTGTCACCTGTCAGAGTCGTATCTAGACGTATCAGGGGTCCCATATTACTCCAACTCCACACGCCCCACACCATTACAGAGCCTCCACCAGCTTGAACAGTCCACTGCTGACATGCAGGGTCCATGGAAACATACGGTTATCTCCATATCCACACACGTCCGTCCGCTTGAAACAATTTGAAACGAGACTCGTCCGAGCAGGCATCTTTCCAGTCATCAACAGTCCAGTGTCGGCGTTGACGGGCCCAATCCAGGCCTAAAGCTTTGTGTCGTGCAGTCATCAAGGGTACACGAGTGGGCCTTATGCTCGAAAAGCGCATATCGATTAAATTTCATTGAATGGTCTGCACTCTGACACTTGTTGATGGTCCAGCGTTGAAATCTGCAGCACTTTGCGGTAGGGTTGCACTTCTGTGTCATTGAACGATTATCTTCAGTCTTCGTTGGTCCCATTTTTGCAGGATCTTTTCGCGGCCGCAACGATGCCGGGGATTTTATGTTTTACCGGATTCCTGATGTTCACGGTACACTCGTGAAATGGTCGTATGGGAAAGTCCCAAATTCATCTCCACCTCGAAGACGCTGTGTCCCATCGCTTGTGCGCCGACGATAACTCCACGTTCAGACTTACTTAAATCTTAATAACCTGCCACTGTAGCAGCAGTAACCGCGCCAGACGCTTTTTTTGTTATAAAGGCGTTGCCGACCACAGCGCCTTATTGTGTTTGAGTACGCATGCCTATGCCACTTTTATTGGCGCTTCACAGTACAGGGTGATTCAAAAAGAATACCACAACTTTAGGAATTTAAAACTCTGCAACGACAAAAGCACTATCTGTCGGCGAATTAAGAGAGCTATAAAGTTTCATTTAGTTGTACATTTGTTCGCTTGAGGCGCTGTTGACTAGGCGTCAGCGTCAGTTGATGCTAAGATGGCGACCGCTCAACAGAAAGCTTTTTGTGTTATTGAGTACGGCAGAAGTGAATCGACGACAGTTGTTCAGCGTGCATTTCGAACGAAGTATGGTGTTAAACCTCCTGATAGGTGGTGTATTAAACGTTGGTATAAACAGTTTACAGAGAATGGGTGTTTGTGCAAAGGGAAAAGTTCTGGACGGCCGAGAACGAGTGATGAAAATGTAGCACGCACCCAGCAAGCATTTGTTCGCAGCCCAGGAAAATCGACTCGCAGAGCTAGCAGAGAGCTGCAAATTCCACAATCAACTGTATGGAGAGTCCTACGAGAGAGGTTAGTTATGAAACCTTATCGTCTGAAATTGGTTCAAGCACTGTCTGCAGCTGATAAGATTAAAAGAATCGATTTTTTCTTATGGGGGTATGTTAAGGATATGGTGTTTCGGCCACCTCCCCCAGCCACCATTGATGATTTGAAACGAGAAATAACAGCAGCTATCCAAACTGTTACGCCTGATATGCTACAGAGAGTGTGGAACGAGTTGGAGTATCGGGTTGATATTGCTCGAGTGTCTGGAGGGGGCCATATTGAACATCTCTGAACTTGTTTTTGAGTGAAAAAAAACCTTTTTAAATACTCTTTGTAATGATGTATAACAGAAGGTTATATTATGTTTCTTTCATTAAATACACATTTTTAAAGTTGTGGTATTCTTTTTGAATCACCCTGTATTTCTGATTTGAAGACACGTTGTTTTTCTCAGAGATGATTTCGTGGGGCTCTTGACGGGATAATTTTAAATTACACGTCATCATCTTCGTGACTACGTCGGTCTGCGATTTATTGCATTCCTCTGTCGACTGGACATTTGTGCAAGAGAACACCGTTTCGATGTTGGGACTGGAGCCCGGAATTGCAAATTAATATTCTGGCAACTTGAGTCATTCCTTATGAAATTCTGAATTATGCTGTCTGCGCACGGGCAGGTGCGACGCGCCGGTGCATGGCGATTGGCATTGGCTGGTCGGCAAATTCTACGGGTACTTTGCGTCGCTCTCTCTGCTCATAGAGTGCTTGCGATACCCTGCGTTAGGCTCGTTCGGCATATAAAGAGTAATATAGGACAGAGGCATAAAATACCATCGGTTGGTATATCTGCAGGGTGCGTTAGAGTTCATATGACACTCTTCCAGAGGTCGAACAGGGAACTTAGTAGATCAAGTATCACATAGAAACACCTGTTCGGGAACGTCACCCAACGACGCTACATAGCGTCAAATTAGTAGGAGCCGGTGCTTGTGGATTTGTGTATATACAGTGCGATTGTGCGATGATGATACAAAATTGGTACGATGATGGGAAGGATATATGTATAAATTTGAGGTAAGGGTTTCTACCTCGGTAAGGAAGGAGTCGAAAGTTAACACTGAACCGTCAAAGAAACTGGCATAGGTATGCGTGTTCAAATACAGAGAGATGTAAACAGGCAGAATGCGGCGCTGCGGTCGGCAAAGCCTCTAGAAGACAAAAAGTGGCTGGCACAGTTGTTAGATCGGTTACTGCTGCTACAATGGCAGGTTATTAAGATGTGAGTGAGTTTGAACGTGGTGTTATAGTCGGCGCACGAGCTACGGGACATAGCGTCTCCGAGGTAGGGATGAAGTGGGGATTTTCCCGTGCTACCATTTCACGAGTGTACCGTGAACATCAGGAATCAAATCTCCGACATCGCTGCGGCCGGAAAAAGATCCTGCAAGAATGGGACCAACGACGACGGAAGAGAATCGTTCAACGTGACAGAAGTGCAACCCTT
The DNA here is from genome assembly GCF_023864275.1 of Schistocerca cancellata. Classification (NCBI taxonomy): domain Eukaryota; kingdom Metazoa; phylum Arthropoda; class Insecta; order Orthoptera; family Acrididae; genus Schistocerca; species Schistocerca cancellata. Next base: position 126,886,058 of record NC_064637.1, on the reverse strand, counting down.
CCGCAAATTGCTGGATATTTCAATGCTGGGTCATCAACAAGTGTCAGCCTGTGAACGATTCAAAGAAATATCATCGACGTGGACTTCCGGAGCTGAAGGCCCACCCATGTACCCCTGATGACTGGACGACACAAATCTTTACTCCTCGCCTGAGCCCGTCAACACCGACAGTGGATTGTTGATGACTGGAAACATGTTGCCTGGTCGTACGGGTCTCGTTTCAGATTGCATCGACCGGATGGAGATGTAAAGGTATGGAGACAATCTCCTGTATTCATGGTACCTTATGTTAGCAGGGGATTGTTCAAGCTGGTGGAGGCTCTGTAGTGGTGTGGAGCGTGCCCAGTTGGAGTGATATGGAATACCTGATACGCCTAGATACGACTCTGAGAGGTGACACATACGCAAGCATCCTTTCATGTCCATTGTGCATTTCGACGGACTTCGGCAATTCCAGCAGGACAATGCGCCACCCCACACGTCCAGAATTGCTACAGAGTGGTTCCACGAACACTCTTCTGAGTTTAAACACTTCCATTGCCACCAGATTCCCCAGACATGAACATTGTTGAGCATATCTGGGATGCCTTGCAACGTGCTCTTCAGAAGAGATCTCCACCCCCTCATACTCTTACGGATTTATGGACAGCCCTGCAGGATTCATGGTGTCAGTTCCCTGCAGCTCTACTTCAGACGTTAGTCGAGTCCATGTCTCGTTATTCTGCGGCACTTCTGCGTGTTCGCGTGGCCTTACACGATATTAGGCAGGTGTACCAGTTTCTTTGGCTCTTTAATGTATAAACGCAAACGGTTCTGGTATCTCCGACAGTGGAATACAGTACATGTACCGGTAATGTTGTTGCTAAGTGTAACATTGTTGGGTAGGCAGCTTTCAGAGGTGATAGTATGGACAAAAACAAGAAAAAAATCCAGTAAACATGAGCTCTAAAATGCATACATTAAGAGCTGTGAGCACTTGTTCAATAGAGGAGATGTACACTCCTGGAAATGGAAAAAAGAACACATTGACACCGGTGTGTCAGACCCACCATACTTGCTCCGGACACTGCGAGAGGGCTGTACAAGCAATGATCACACGCACGGCACAGCGGACACACCAGGAACCGCGGTGTTGGCCGTCGAATGGCGCTAGCTGCGCAGCATTTGTGCACCGCCGCCGTCAGTGTCAGCCAGTTTGCCGTGGCATACGGAGCTCCATCGCAGTCTTTAACACTGGTAGCATGCCGCGACAGCGTGGACGTGAACCGTATGTGCAGTTGACGGACTTTGAGCGAGGGCGTATAGTGGGCATGCGGGAGGCCGGGTGGACGTACCGCCGAATTGCTCAACACATGGGGCGTGAGGTCTCCACAGAACATCGATGTTGTCGCCAGTGGTCGGCGGAAGGTGCACGTGCCCATCGACCTGGGACCGGACCGCAGCGACGCACGGATGCACGCCAAGACCGTAGGATCCTACGCAGTGCCGTAGGGGACCGCACCGCCACTTCCCAGCAAATTAGGGACACTGTTGCTCCTGGGGTATCGGCGAGGACCATTCGCAACCGTCTCCACGAAGCTGGGCTACGGTCCCGCACACCGTTAGGCCGTCTTCCGCTCACGCCCCAAGATCGTGCAGCCCGCCTCCAGTGGTGTCGCGACAGGCGTGAATGGAGGGACGAATGGAGACGTGTCGTCTTCAGCGATGAGAGTCGCTTCTGCCTTGGTGCCAATGATGGTCGTATGCGTGTTTGGCGCCGTGCAGGTGAGCGCCACAATCAGGACTGCATACGACCGAGGCACACAGGGCCAACACCCGGCATCATGGTGTGTGGGGAGCGATCTCCTACACTGGCCGTACACCACTGGTGATCGTCGAGGGGACACTGAATAGTGCACGGTACATCCAAACCGTCATCGAACCCATCGTTCTACCATTCCTAGACCGGCAAGGGAACTTGCTGTTCCAACAGGACAATGCACGTCCGCATGTATCCCGTGCCACCCAACGTGCTCTAGAAGGTGTAAGTCAACTACCCTGGCCAGCAAGATCTCCGGATCTGTCCCCCATTGAGCATGTCTGGGACTGGATGAAGCGTCGTCTCACGCGGTCAGCACGTCCAGCACGAACGCTGGTCCAACTGAGGCGCCAGGTGGAAATGGCATGGCAAGCCGTTCCACAGGACTACATCCAGCATCTCTACGATCGTCTCCATGGGAGAATAGCAGCCTGCATTGCTGCGAAAGGTGGATATACACTTTACTAGTGCAGGCATTGTGCATGCTCTGTTGCCTGTGTCTATGTGCCTGTGGTTCTGTCAGTGTGATCATGTGATGTATCTGACCCCAGGAACGTGTCAATAAAGTTTCCCCTTCCTGGGACAATGAATTCACGGTGTTCTTATTTCAATTTCCAGGAGTGTAGAAAGATAGAGGTGGGAGGAAGAGGTAGATGTAGAGTGGGAGGTGGTGGTGTGTTCAATACATGTGAAACACATACGTGGGTGAAGCTGTGGGGAACAGTTGCCTCAGTAAACTGGAAGTCGGCCATTCGCCTTCCCTACATTGCATTGTGTGCGGCTGTGCTGGTCTGGAGGGTAGAATACTCGACTCTGGCCCTGTAGGTCCTGGGTTCATTCAAGGTTAGGGCGAGGATTGTTCCTCGTTGGAATTCCTCCAGAATGGCCCCGATGTAAAAGGCGGCTGGGGTTATAGGCGCGCCAACCGCCCCTCCTAGTACCGGGAACAAATTACTCATAGTATGCTTAGATAAGAAGACGCTGCCGCCTCGTTAGCGTTTGGCTATAACGTAAACGCGCGGCGGCTATCTTATATTGTCATCGCGCAACACCCATTGTCCATCATACAGAAGCGGAAAGTTTCTTTCCGGGACAGCGAAGCCCAGTCGTAGTCTTACGTATCGTCCATTAGACTAATGAGGCACCCTTTTGTCTTCCTTTTGGTCTTTTTGAAGTAGTGCGCCAGTTGAGTTGAATAATGCAAACTCGCCTCCTCGCTACGTCAGACGCCACTGGACTTAACGCTTAACTCATAAGACTCCCGCGTCTCGTCGCCGACAGACGAACGTTAGGTGTCACCTGCTGCGTGTCTGGTAGGGTGGCGCTTACTTTTCAACTTTCTAAAAGTTTAGCCCCCAACGCTCCTATTTTGTTACAATCAATAAAAAGCAGGCATGGCTAGAGGACAAATGTAAGGATGTAGAGGCTTATCTCACTAGGGGTAAGATAGGTACTGCCTACAGGAAAATTAAAGAGACCTTTGGAGAAAAGAGAACCACTTGTATGAATATCAAGAGCTCAGATGGAAACCCAATTCTAAGCAAAGAAGGGAAAGCAGAAAGATGGAAAGAGTATAGAGAGGGTCTATGCAAGGGCGATGTACTTGAGGGCAATATTATGGAAATGGAAGAGGATGTAGATGAAGGTGAAATGGAGGATATGATACTGCGTGAAGAGTTTAACAGAGCACTGAAAGACCTAAGTCGAAACAAGGCCCCGGGAGTAGACGACATTCCATTAGAACTACTGACGGCCTTGGGAGAGCCGGTCCTGACAAAACTCTACCACCTGGTGAGCAAGATATATGAGACAGGCGAAATACCCTCAGACTTCAAGAAGAATATAATAATTCCAATCCCAAAGAAAGAAAGTGTTGACAGATGTGAAAATTACCGAACTATCAGTTTCATAAGCCATGGATGCAATATACTAACACGAATTCTTTACAGACGAATGGAAAAACTGGTAGAAGCCGACCTCGGGGAAGATCAGTTTGGATTCCGTAGAAATGTTGGAACACATGAGGTAATACTGACCCTACGGCTTATCTTAGAAGTTAGATTAAGAAAAGACAAAACCTACGTTTCTAGCATTTGTAGACTTAGAGAAAGCTTTTGACAATGTTGACTGGAATACTCTCTGTCAAATTCTGAAGGAGGCAGGGGTAAAATACAGGGAGCGAAAGCATATTTACAATTTGTACAGAAACCAAATGGCAGTTATAAGAGTCGAGGGACATGAAAGGGAAGCAGTGGTTGGGAAGGGAGTGAGGCGGGGGTGTAGCCTCTCCTCGATGTTATTCAATCTGTATATTGAGCAAGCAGTAAAGGAAACAAAAGAAAAATTCGGAGTAGGTATTAAAATCCATGGAGAAGAAATAAAAACTTTGAGGTTAAAAAAATGGTTCAAATGGCTCTGAGCACTAAGGGACTTAACATCTGAGGTCATCAGTCCCCTAGAACTTAGAACTACTTAAACCTAACTAACCTAAGGACATCACACACATCCATGCCCGAGGCAGGATTCGAACCTGCGACCGTAGCAGTCGCGCGGATCCGGACTGAGCGTCTAGAACCGCGAGACCACCAGGGCCGGCGCTTTTAGGGTCGGCGATGACATTGTAATTCTGTCAGAGACAGCAAAGGACTTGGAAGAGCAGTTGAATGGGATGGACAGTGTCTTGAAAGGAGGATGTAAGATGAACATTAACAAAAGCAAAACGAGGATAATAGAATGTAGTCGAACTAAGTCGGGTGATGCTGCGGGAATTAGATTAGGAAATGAGACACTTAAAGTAGTAGAGGAGTTTTGCTATTTGGGGAGCAAAATAACTGAAGATGGTCGAAGTAGAGAGGATACAAAAAGTAGACTGGCAATGGCAAGGAAAGCGTTTCTGAAGAAGAGAAATTTGTTAACATCGAGTATAGATTGAAGTGTCTGGAAGTCATTTCTGAAAGTATTTGTATGGAGTGTAGGCATGTATGGAAGTGAAACATGGACGGTAAATAGTTTGGACAAGAAGAGAATAGAAGCTTTCGAAATGTGATGCTACAGAAGAATGCTTAGATGGGTAGATCACATAAGTAATGAGGAAGTATTGAATAGGATTGGGGAGAAGAGGAGTTTGTGGCACAACTTGACCAGAACAAGGGATCGGTTGGTAGGACACATTCTGAGACATCAAAGGATCACCAATTTAATACTGGAGGGAAGAGTGGCGGGCTAAAAATTGTAGAGGTAGGCCAAGAGATGAATACAACAAGCAGATTCAGAAGGATGTAGGTTGCAGTGGTTATTCTGAGACGAAGAGGCTCGCACAGGATAGAGAAGCATGGACAGCTGCATCAGACCAGTCTTGGCAGTGAAGACCCCAACAACAACAACAACAACAACAACAACAACAACTCGTTTTGTTTTTATAGCCATTACTGCACTTGCGTGGTCGTCCCGGAACAGAGCAGACGGCGCGACTGCGCGCACTGCTTGTCAGCTCCACTGCCGCCCCCGCCGCCCCCACTCCCCGCCTCCCCGCCCCCTCGTCTGGTGACCACCTGTTGATCCCTCCTCCTGCTTCGCCTCGGATGTCGCGCGGCCAGCTGACGCTGCATGTGTGTCGCCGCGGGTCTGACAGCTTCTGTCCCTACCACGCTCTTGCTCCTTACGGACTACATGTCTACACTGCTATTCACACGTAAGTGCCTGGCAGAGGGATCATCGAACCATATTCATTTTGCTTCTACACTGTTCCACTCTCGAGAAAAGGGCGGGAAAAACGCACAGACCAATCTTTCCGTACAAGCTCTGATTTATCTTATTTTATTGGTACGCACCAGGTGCTACCAATACACTCATGTTGCGCAAGTCACGGGACGGCGATGTGCACATATTGCATGGGGGCTTAATTAAAAGGGAAATGACTAATATTAATGAATAAATGCAATAATTTTAGTAGCTGTGTGACCGGTTACGAAGTCTCGTAACCGGTTGTCCCTGACTAGTATTAGCACGCAATCTGACTGCATAAAATAAAAATAAAGAATGACAAGGAATTTACATTAACACTGAAAAGTCTCTGTTGGATTCCTTTCATGTTAATTTCTTAAATCTGTTGTCATTTACGGCATAAATTCCTCGTCTAAATTTACTGTGGCGTTTCTGACTATCTGGGAGGAGACTGAGTAGTGGAACGCGTTACTTTTACACATAAACAAGAACGATCTGTCACACTACTACACTTTAAAACACAGTTTATATGTAATTCATGTCACACAGTCTCATACGGAACCTACATCCGCTTTCTTTTGTATACTGTATATGATAAGATACTGTCATCCCCCTTCCCTTCTGTGTGAGAGGATGAATGAGCAAATGTATTTCTAGTTGCATGCTTGAGGGTAGCAGACAAGCCTGTCTGCTAGAGAACAGTAGGACAAACGTCGGAACAGGTAGCTACGCTTCCTAAAAGCAAAGAGGTTTCTATCCTTAGTATGGTCCTGTCCGTCCTTTGTCATGTTGGTATAGGAAGCTGCCCCTCTGGCCACTTCCGTTGGTCTTTGTGAGCCACCCTCAAGCAGGGACCAGGTCAGTCTGTCCGTGGCGAGCGTCTGAAGTGGTAAGATCTCCGGCTAAGCGCGTCTCTGCTAAGTCCGTAGGACAATGGATTCCTTAAGTTCAGCCTAACTGAAAATTTAATCACCTTTATTTCAGGTGTAGCTCTAAAATATCTAAAGTTATCTTAAATTCCAACGCAATGTATTTCAAGTGTGAAGTTCAGAATATTTCCAGTAGTTGCTTTGTCACTACTTTGTGAGTAAAGTGGAACCACTAACTAAGATCACCAATCTTAAATGCGAGTGTGCATGAGATTATAACATCTCGTCTTGACAATATTTTTCAATATAGCAACTTTTCTTTATGTTCAACCCACATGGGGTGTACTTTGTGACACCACTACCACGTGCTTATATAATTGTTTGACCCATCAGGTTAATAATAAGACGTTAGTAACCAGTTCGAGGTTTTTCTTTTGTAAATTGCTTTTCGATCTAATTTATTTTAATTATCAAAATTATTGTGGAGTTACACGCTTTGTGTAAACCCAGTTGACCACGTGAAGCATGTGGTGTAATCATCAAAGTAGCCCTCAGCTATTCTTTTCGGGAAGATTTCACAAAGAGTTAGTATGAATTTAGTACACCAGTGTGTGGTAATTACATGACGGACAGGATTGTGCTACGAACGTAACTTCTTTGGGTGAAAATTGAATCGGTTGGTTGTGGTTAATTTCCTCTTGCATATGTTTCAACGTTCTTCGTGTGTTATTTTATGAATGCAGTGTTGTATGCAGTCTCCCAATCTTGGCTCCATATTTGATGTGTTCCGTAAGATTACAAACTCACATTTTCCACAATCCTAAATAAGGCACCAGTTTATTTATGAATCAAATTTAATATGCTGAAATTTCAATGATCAATGTTAAAATAAATTTCCAAATATAAACTGATTTATTTCTTTTTATTTAAATTCTCTTTTATATATATATATATATCACCGGTTGTCGTATGACTATTAAAAGATTATAATTAATGTTAGTCTGGTTGGGAATTTGGTAAGCTAGACTGGATACCTGGTGAAACAGTTGCGCAGTAATGCAAGGTTAACTTCCCCAGACAGCTCACAGCTTTTAATCCGCTTTTATTGTCTATCTGCACCGCTGTCATAGCAAATTAAAGCAACAACATTACAACACAATTTATTAATTCAGTCCCCTGCAACTATAAAAGCTACGAAACAACAAAGCACAAGTGTAACTGTTCTGTGTGCGGTAGTGCGATTCAACATACATGTATCTGGCTCGGTTCGTTTTCAGCACGACAAAATATTTTAAACACCATCTACAATGAACTAATTGAAAAACCAGAAATACTATAATTGCTCATAGAAACCAGAATTACAAGTCTAATAAATGAACACAAGCCAGATGCTTTGTTGACTGTACCTGTGAGCAAGAGGGATTGTAATTAAAGAAAACTGTAATACCTTTTTACCTCATTATGTATTGACGAAAATATTCCATTACACCATCATAAATCAAGAGCCCATCTCCTTTCTCAAATATATTCTGACAACTGCAACTTCTTCCCTCTATACATTACACCAACCGAACAGCGTCTACTCTCTCGCCCAACAGAACAACAACTGCTGTCCTCGACATCCTCTGAACTACTACTGCTCAGTGGAGGAGGCGGAATAATAATCTTTGGCGCAATCTCTGGCGCTGTGACTCAGTGTAGCCACCTTTCAATATACAGATGGCGATAGTATCGCGTACACGAGGTATAAAAGGACAGTGCATTGGCAGAGATATCGTTTGCACCCAGGTGATTCACGTGAAAAGGTTTGGACGTGGAATGTTAGTCGGAGCTGGACATTCCATTTCGGAAGTCGTCAGAGAATTCAACATTCTGGAATCTACAGTGTCAACAGCGTGCCAAGAATCCCAAATTTCGGGCATTACCTCTCACCACATACAACGCAGTGACTGGCAGCCTTCGATTAACGACCGACAGCAGCGGCCTTTTGCGTAGAGTTGTCAGTGCTAAGGATGACAGACTAAAGGCCGAAATTCTAAATGTCTTTTTCCAAAGTTGTTTCACGGAGGAAGACTGCACTGTAGTTCCTTCTCTAGATTGTCGCACAGATGACAAAATGGTAGATATCGAGATAGACGACAGAGGGATAGAGAAACAATTAAAATCGCTCAAAAGAGGAAAGGCCTCTGCACCTGATGGGATACCAGTTCAATTTTTCACAGAGTACGCGAAGGAACTTGCCCCCCTTCCTGCAGCGGTGTACCATAGGTCTCTAGAAGAGCGTAGCGTTCCAAAGGATTGGAAAAGGGCACAGGTCATCTCCGTTTTCAAGAAGGGACGTCGAACAGATGTGCAGAACTATAGATCTATATCTCTAACGTCGATCAGTTGTAGAATTTTGGAACACGTATTGTGTATGACATTCCTGGAGACCAGAAATCTACTCTGTAGGAATCAGCATGGGTTTCGAAAAAGACGGTCATGTGAAACCCAGCTCGCGCTATTCGTCCACGAGACTCAGAGGGCCATAGACACGGGTTCACAGGTAGATGCCATGTTTCTTGACTTCCGCAAGGCGTTCGCTACAGTTCCCCACAGTCGTTTAATGAACAAAGTAAGAGCATATGGACTATCAGACCAATTGCGTGATTGGATTGAGGAGTTCCTAGATAACAGGACGCAGCATGTCATTCTCAATGGAGAGAAGTCTTCCGAAGTAAGAGTGATATCAGGTGTGCCGCAGGGGAGTGTCATAGTACCGTTGCTATTCACAATATACATAAATGACCTGGTGGATGACATCGGAAGTTCACTGAGGCTTTTTGGAGATGATGCTGTGGTGTATCGAGAGGTTGTAACAATGGAAAATTGTACTGAAATGCAGGAGGATCTGCAGCAAATTGACGCATGGTGCAGGGAATGGCAATTGAATCTCAATGTAGACAAGTGTAATGTGCTGCGAATACACAGAAAGATAGATACTTTATCATTTAGCTACAAAATAGCAGGTCAGAAACTGGAAGCAGTTAATACCATAAATTATCTGGGAGTACGCATTAGGAGTGATTTAAAATGGAATGATCATATAATGTTGATCGTCGATAAAGCAGATGCCAGACTGAGATTCGTTGGAAGAATCCTAAGGAAATGCAATCCGAAAACAAAGGAAGTAGGTTACAGTACACTTGTTCTCCCACTGCTTGAATACTGCTCAGCAGTGTGGGATCCGTACCAGATAGGGTTGATAGAAGATATAGAGAAGATCCAACGGAGAGCAGCGCGCTTCGTTACAGGATCATTTAGTAATCGCGAAAGCGTTACGGAAATGATAGATAAACTCCTGTGGAAGACTCTGCAGGAGAGACGCTCATTAGCTCGGTACGGGCTTTTGTCAAAGTTTCGAGAACATACCTTCACCGAAGAGTCGAGCAGTATATTGCTCCCTCCTACGTATATCTCGCGAAGAGACCATGAGGATAAAATCAGAGAGATTAGAGCCCACACAGAGGCATACCGACAATCCTTCTTTCCACGAACAATACGAGACTGGAATAGAAGGGAGAACCGATAGAGGTACTCAAGGTACCCTCCGCCACACACCGTCAGGTGGTTTGCGGAGTATGGATGTAGATGTAGATGTAGATTATTAGATATTCTGTACATCCACAAGCTAGCAGCCTGGCTATCCCCCCTTAGAGCAATAAATGAAAGCAAAACGATACACGCGCTGAAGTCATGGTCTGTGCGGCTGGTTCCTGCGGAGGTTCGAGTCCTCCCTCGGCTATGGGTGAGTGTGCTTGTCCTTAGGATAATTTAGGTTAAGCAGTGTGTAGGCTTAGGTCCAAATGGCTCTGAGCACTATGGGACTCAACTTCGGAGGTCATCAGTCCCCTAGAACTTAGAACTACTTAAACGTAACTAACCTAAGGACATCGCCCACACCCATGCACGAGGCAGGATTCGAATCTGCGACCGTAGCGGTCTCGCGGTTCCAGACTGTAGCGCCTAGAACCGCTCGGCCACCCCGGCCGGCGTAGGCTTAGGGACTGATGACCTTAGCAGTTAAGCCCCATAACATTTCCCACACACCTGAACAACATTTTGAAAACGATACACGTTCAAGCTTGGCGATAACCACTATGCACGCAATGGTAACTGCATGTAAGTGGCACAAAAAAAGGTGTCTGACAGGTCCGTCGTTCGGTTTCGTCACATACCGCATTTGTCCGGAACGCTAAAATGTCGACTTCCCTGTTGTTTCATTTCTTCAAACGCCAGCAACGTAACAGTTGTAGCGTCAAAATTGCGTTGTGGAGCTAAAAGTTGCAGTTTCTGTTGTCAGCACTGAGCGCCGATAACGTCAGCATTTCCTCTCACACGTCTCCGCCCATTCCAACGACTAATCTTGTCATTTAGGTTTTGGTTCATCAGTGCCAGCAACTGCTTTTGAAGAATGTTGATGTGAAGAACTAACACGGTAGGTGCGTTAAAAATTGTTTTTTTAACGCGAATGATGCGGTGTTTCTTCACGTCGGAAATCTTGTTATTTCATTCACACCGCCACCCACAGGGCAATTGGACATCTTCTTTTGTACTGTAATGGGACACGTTCGTCTAGCATTATCCTTTTTTTTATAGAAGTAGCTGATACTAGGACTAATCTCGAATCTCGTGTAGGTGAACATTATCTCAGCTGCTCCACTACAAGAATTTCATACCATTTTGTATGCGACGTATTATATTTCAGGCTAAAATGTATAAAAAGAAATTTGTTACAATCGATGTGTACTAATGGTTAAAATTACTCTTCTTTTAGAAATATTTGATATTACGAGATTTGTGGCATACTTAAAATTCATGTTATTAATTCCACAATCTAACGCTGATTATAAAATTTATTTCCGGATTCATTTCTAAAATGTTATACCTTGGTGGTTACTCTTCTTTTGTCAAGAAAGTATGTAAACTACTTTGCTTTGTAAACTCTTTGGAATACTATAATTGATAGGTTTCCGCGGCCCGATTCAGTCGACATAAAAGTTTTCTGCGTATGGTACCGCGCCATAATGTAAAAAAAAAAACTACTGCTGCTGGAGAAAAACCAACGTTTCGGTCACGGTTGCAGCGGCCTTCTTCTGGGTATTTGGACTATTGTGAATACCGCAGAATGTAAGCAGTAGTGGGCACGCGTCTGATGGAGACAGACATGTTTTTGATTGTGTCACCAATAATGTAACTTGTGGTGTGACAGAAGTGGTATCTGTAAGAACAGTGCGATATTTAGTAATGTTACAAAGAATAAAATTCAAGAAACATACAGGCAAATCTTCTTCAGTTATTTAGTCATCAGGAACCCACAACGTTAATTCAAAATTTCAGCCCCAAGAATGTACCCCTACACACAAGACTTGGAACCAACAACAACAAGAGAAAATGAAGGTAAGGAAAAAGTTCTTCTTTTGTATATCCTACGCCTCTCGAAGCTTTTGAAAATAATGAAATTTAATTGTGACGTGTGGGAGGATAGGATTACAATACTACATAGACTTCCTTTAGACAGCAAAGAGAAAAACTGCATTTGATGAAAGCTAAAACATTAGTAACTCTCTTCACACATTGAAAGTAAAATTATTTCTTACTTCAACTTCAAAAGAACAACTTCAAATATTTTCCGAAAATTGTGAAAGAAATATAACATCAAATAAAAATATCTGCAGTCGATATTGCTCCCGCAATATCTATATATCTTGTGACAAACATCGATATTTTCTGGAATATGTATCGATATATCGAAAACGTTTCACCTGTCCTACTAGGATCCCTTCACTTGGTCTAGGCCGTGGCCGACATTTCGATGTTAGGACTCGCTAATACCGGACGAAATTGCAAAGACTTCACCTGTTCGCCACGCTGCTATTGGCAACACGGTTCGCCACGATGGCTTCCAGCTGCCGTAGCACCGCAGCACAGATCGCCGACATCTGGAAGAAAGCGCCAGCCAGCACACAGGTTCGTCGGCAGACGCTGTTGCTGTACGCTGTATTTTGTCACTACTAGCGGGAATCGCAACAAAAGCATCTGTAGTACTGATTTCGGAACGGTGCTCATGGAAAAGACGAAAACAAGATGCTGCTCCAGGGAATGTTCCAAACGAGCGACAGATGTACACATTGAAAACCTGCCAAACGAAATGTTACGCTCGGATCGGAACCTGACGATTACATTAACTTTCAACGAATGGACAGTGAAACTTTTAATCAAAAAGATTGCATCTTAGTGTGTTCCTACAGCGTGTGTGCAACGTAGCGCGTCTCCGATTCGGGTATATTGTATGGTGGGCGTGTCATTTTGATTTTTGTAAGTTATCGACGTGCACGCCAGACAGAGAGCAAGTATGTTACTGTTAAACTATCTTTGGTCTTGTCGTGGCACAGTCTTTGCCTCTGCGCCATCTGATACATTCTTAATTGAAGTGTGGTACGTGATGCGCGTATTCTGTAGTGGTGTGTTGACCTGTGATTGTATCTGTTACATGAAGAAAGGTTTATCGTTAAGGACAGCGAGGATGAATATGATGTATATACTGAATCGCGAACTGAATATAGATTTTTGATAATGTTTTTTCCTTTTTTTTAAAAAAAATAAGTCTGAAGTAAGGCTGCAGCACGCGCAGCTAGTTTGTCGGAACGATTATTGTCAGCTAGTTAGCTTTGTTCGCCTGCTCAGCTAAGAGAAAGACCACCCCACTTCCCTGAGTCATGCATCAACATGTCAACTGATTAAGCTGTTCGGTTACTACAGAAATTCTCTGTTTACATTACACCCTCTTTAAATCATTGTTCGCTTTTAAGCATACTACTGTTGAGAACATTGTTATGTGCGAAGATCACTCGAAGATTTGCTCTCTCCTTTTGAATACACACTTCATTTTAAAATCGTTGTCTTGGAATATCATTTCATAGGAATAGTTACTCTCCCCATCATACTGTTTAAAGAATGTTATCATTACGCAGTACCACATTGCCTCTCATGGTATGCAACAGCTTGAATATTATTTGAATATTTTATTTGAAAAATAGCAATCTACACTACTGGCTATTAAAATTTCTACACCAAGAAGAAATGCAGATGATAAACGGGTATTCATTGGACAAATATATTATACTAGAACTGACATGTGATTACATTTTCACGCAATTTGGGTGCATAGATCCTGAGAAATCACACACCTCTGGCCGTAATAACGGCCTTGATACACGTGGGCATTGAGTCAGAGCTTGGATGGCGTGTACGGGTACAGCTGCCCATGCAGCTTCAACACGATACCACAGTTCATCAAGAGTAGTGACTGGTGTATTGTGACGAGCCAGTTGCTCGGTCACCATTGACCAGACGTTTTCAATTGGTGAGAGATCTGCAAAATGTGCTGGCTAGGGCAGCGGTCGAACATTTTCTTTATCCCGAAAGGCCCGTACAGGACCTACAACATGCGGTAGTGCATTATCCTGCTGAAATATAGGGTTTCGCAGGGATCGAATGAAGGGTAGAGCCACGGGTCGCAACACATCTGAAGTGTAACGTCCACTGTTCAAAGTGCCGTCAGTTCGAACAAGAGGTGACCGAGACGTGTAACCAATGGCACCCCATAGCATCACGCCGGGTGATACGCCAGTATGGCGATGACGAATACACACATCCAATGTTTGTTCACCGCGATGTTGCCAAACACGGATGCGATCATCATGATGCTGTAAACAGAACCTGGGTTCATCCGAAAAAATGACGTTTTGCCATTCGTGCACCCAGGTTCGTCATTGAGTACACCATCGTAGGCGCTTCTGTCTGACATGCTGCGTAAAGGGTAACCGCAACCACGGTCTCCGAGCTGATTGATATCTTGCAAACGTCCCCATCTGTTGACTCAGAGATCGAGATGTGGCCGTACGATCCATTACAGCCATGCGGATAAGATGCCTGTCATCTCGACTGCTAGTGATACGACGCCGTTGGGATCCAGCACGGCGTTCCGTATTACCCCCCTGAACCCACCGATTCCATATTCTGCTAACAGTCATTGGACCTCGACCAACGCGAGCAGCAATGTGGCGATACGATAAATCGCAATCGCGATAGGCTACAATCCGGCCTTTATCAAAGTCGGAAACGTGATGGTGCGCATTTCTTCTTCTTACACGAGGCATCACAACAACGTTTCACCAGGCAACGCCGGTCAACTGCCGTTTGTGTATGAGAAATCGATTGGAAACTTTCCTCATGTCAGCACGTCGTAGGTGTGGCCACCGGCGCCAACCTTGTGTGAATGCTCTGGAAAGCTAATCATTTGCATATCACAGCATCTTCTTCCTGGTGGTTACATTTCGCGTCTGTAGCACGTCATTTTCGTGGTGTAGCAATTTTAATGGCCAGTAGTGTATTAAACAATATTTGGTGTTGTTGTGGCACAGTCTTTGCCTCTGCGCCGTCTGATACATTCTTAGTTGAAGCGTGGTAGGTGATTGGCGTATTCTGTAGTGCTGTGTTGACATTTGATCGTATCTGTTACGTGATGAAATGTTTATCGTAAAGGACAGCAAGGATGGATATGATGTACATATTGAAACGCGAAGAGAATATAAATTTTGGATAATGTTTTTTTTTTCTTTTTTTAAAGAAAGAAAAAGAAGTCTGAGGTAAGACTGCAGCATGCGCAGCTAGTTTGTCGGGACGATTATTGTCAGCTAGTTAGCTTTGTTCACTTGCTCAGCTGAGAGAAAGACCACCGCCCTTCCTTGTGTCATGCATTAACATGTCAACTGGTTAAGCTGTTTGATTTCTATAGGAAGCCTCTGTTAACATTACATCCTCTTTAAATCATTGCTCACTTTTAAGCATACTACTGTTGAGACCATTGTTATGTGCGAAGATCACGCGAAGATTTGCTCTGTCCTTTTGAATACATACTTCATTTTAAAATCGTTGTCTTGGAATCTCATTTCATAGGAATAGTTACTCTCCCCATCACACTGTTTAAAGAACGTTTATCATTACGCAATACCACATTGCACCGCATGGTATGCAACAGTTTGAATATTGTTTGGAAATTTTATCTGAAAAAATTAAATCTAGCTTATTCGCTGCCTACTTGCTGTTTACTGCAGCGCTTTCGAGAAATCTGCAACAGTGTTGACAAGACGCGAGGTAAGTGAAAATGTTGCTTAGGGCCAGATAATTGCTTTTCTTCAGTTGCGCGTCTAATATAAAGACAAGCTCTATTCAGACCAGTTACAGTTTAGCTCAAATTAGGTTCTGTTTAGTGAGAGGTTAGCATACGAGTCTAAGTTGGATAACAATTTGTGGGTCATAGAAGAGAATAGAAGCTTTCGAAATGTGGTGCTACAGAAGAATGCTGAAGATTAGATGGGTAGATCACATAACTAATGAGAAGGTATTGAGTGGAATTGGGGAGAAGAGAAATTTGCGGCACAACTTGACTAGGAGAAGGGATCGCTTGGTAGGACATATTCTGAGGCATCAGGGATAACCAATTTAGTATTGGAGGGCAGCGTGGAGGGTAAAAATCGTAAAGGGAGACCAAGAGACGAACACATTAAATAGATTCAGAAGGATGTAGGTTGCAGTAAGTACTGGGGTATGAAGAAGGTTGCACATGATAGAGTAGCATGGAGAGCTGCATCAAACCAGTCTCAGGACTGAAGACCAAAACAAGTTTTGGTAATACGTAGATCTTTTATAGAGTGGGAGGTAAATTTTGGCTAAATTTCATACCTAAACACATAGCTGGGAACTTACAATATCAGCACCGACATGTAGGCATGGGATTAGTGCAGCATTCCTGTCTTTTCGACATGTTGTTGTTGTTGTGGTCTTCAGTCCTGAGACTGGTTTGATGCAGCTCTCCATGCTACTCTATCCTGTGCAAGCTTCTTCATCTCCCAGTACCTACTGCAACCTACATCCTTCTGAATCTGCTTAGTGTATTCATCTCTTGGTCTCCCCCTACGATTTTTACCCTCCACGCTGCCCTCCAATACTAAACTGGTGATCCCTTGATGCCTCAGAACATGTCCTACCAACCGATCCCTTCTTCTGGTCAAGTTGTGCCACAAACTTCTCTTCTCCCCAATCCTATTCAATACTTCCTCATTAGTTATGTGATCTACCCATCTAATCTTCAGCATTCTTCTGTAGCATCACATTTCGAAAGCTTCTATTCTCTTCTTGTCCAAACTATTTACCGTCCATGTTTCACTTCCATACATGGCTACACTCCATACAAATACTTTCAGAAATGACTTCCAGACACTTAAATCTATGCTCGATGTTAACAAATTTCTCTTCTTCAGAAACGCTTTCCTTGCCATTGCCAGTCTAAATTTTATATCCTCTCTACTTCGACCATCATCAGTTATTTTGCTCCTCAAATAGCAAAACTACTTTACTACTTTAAGTGTCTCGTTTCCTAATCTAATTCCCTCAGCATCACCCGACTTAATTCGACTACATTCCATTACCCTCGTTTTGCTTTTGTTGATGTTCATCTTATATCCTCCCTTCAAGACAACATCCATTCCGTTCAACTGCTCTTCCAAGTCCTTTGCTGTCTCTGACAGAATTACAATGTCATCGGCGAACCTCAAAGTTTTTATTTCCTCTCCATGGATTTTAATACCTACTCCGAATTTTTCTTTTGTTTCCTTTACTGCTTCCTCAATATACAGATTGAATAACATCGGGGAGAGGCTACAACCCTGTCTCACTCCCTTCCCAACCACTGCTTCCCTTTCATGTCCCTCGACTCTTATAACTGACATCTGGTTTCTGTACAAATTGTAAATAGCCTTTCGCTCCCTGTATTTTACCCCTGCCACCCTTAGAATTTGAAAGAGAGTGTTCCAGTGAACATTGTCAAAAGCTTTCTCTAAGTCTACAAATGCTAGAAACGTAGGTTTGCCTTTCCTTAATCTTTCTTCTAAGATAAGTCGTAAGGTCAGTATTGCCTCACGTGTTCCAGTATTTCTACGGAATCCACACTGATCTTCCCCGAGGTCAGCTTCTACTAGTTTTTCCATTCGTCTGTTAAGAATTCATGTGAGTACTTTGCAGCTGTGGCTTATTAAACTGATTGTTCGGTAATTTTCAAATCTGTCAACACTTGCTTTCTTTGGGATTGGAATTATTATATTCTTCTTGAAGTCTGAGGGTATTTCGCCTGTTTCATACATCTTGCTCACCAGATGGTAGAGTTTTGTCAGGACTGGCTCTCCCAAGGCCGTCAGTAGTTCCAATGGAATGTTGTCTACTCCGGGGGCCTTGTTTCGACTCAGGTCTTTCAGTGTACCAAATATGTCTAAACAGGACCAACGTCCTGTTATCCTTTCCTTGGCTGCCGACGGACAAACATCGTTTTTGCACCATGATCCACAATTATATATATAACTAACCACAAAAAGTGACTCAAATTGTAGCAGTAAATATTACAAACATTTATCTTGAAACAGAATTTTCCCGTTTTCGAAACTCTTTATCCGTTATCAAGACACTCCTAAAAAACTATAAGTTTTGGGTACCAAAGGTATCAGTTGTGGGAATGGCCACTCCTGTAATTTCTATTCATGGTACATCGTGTGGATTCTTTGCCGATCTAACGCAGTCGATCGGAAACGCCCGGCTTATGGTATGTATTTTAAGACTGAAAATGTTGTTAGAAACAATGTAACAGAGATTTGCAGGCGTTCCAGTTTTACATAAATTGTTGGCAATCACTTTAAGTTCTTTTCAGAAGTGTTTAGACCCTTTCCAGTCCATTTTTTCGTCACTGCACTACAGTTATGGGCATATGAGTGTAGCCGTGAAGTGCCCATTATGCAGAACCAGCGCTTCATAAAGTTTTACTGGTGAAAAAATGCTGACTAAAAACGTAGTTTGGTGTCCTCAGAACCTTTCTGATGACCCTACAACTCTTGTCATGTGTTCTCTACGTCAATTAAGATTACTTTGGCGGCTCAGATCGGATATTACGTGCGTATTTTTCTCTATATCTCGCTAGCGATAATAATATCGAAGAAAGGTTCGAAGCTAGCCGAGAATCTCATCTTAAGAACATACGGTAAAAACTTGACGATTTGCCATGAATGGAAACTACAAAAGTGGTCATCCCCACAATCGCTACTTTTGTACCCAAAAATCATCGTTTTTCGGTGTTTTCTCAAGAACGGCCTATGAACAAAGGGAGCTTTTATAAGCTACCTAATGTCCACCCTAGACCACACCTAATACAATAGAGCCATCCGATTTGCTCAATTTCCATGTGTTGAATGAGCCCCATAATATTAAAATTTTGACCCTGTAATGTAGGATAGCTCATTTTCCGATAGTATAAAAATGGTTGCTATGCCAAGGGTTATCCAAAACACTTGACCCCTTATCTCCCTGATCAATAGAGCACGAGATATGGCTCCAGAAAAATCGCATTTTTCCGCGCGTCTGTTCGGAAATTACTGGTACTAGAACAGTTGCTATTTTTAAAAATATCTGGAATCCGATATATAGATATTAAAAATATCACTATCGACGCTCGAAATATCGAAAAATGTTATCGATATGTCTATACACCTACAATAAAATATCGACGTACGGGCCAAAAAAGTATCTGCTGCACATTGTAAATTGCTGCCAGTTTTAGAGCCGTATATTTAAGTATTGATTTATTATTAGGTATTCTGAACATCGACAAGCTAGCAGCCTGCTTAGAGCGATAATAGAAAAGGCAAACGATGCAATTCAAGCCACTTCGCTAACAGTGGTAACTGTATGTATGTGGGACAATAAAATTATGTCTGACGTGTCCACCGTTCGGCTTCGTCACATATCGGATTTGTCCGCAACACTTCATGTTGATTTCCTTGTTTTTTCATTTCTGCTAATGCGAGCGACCTAGGGAGTCGTACTGTCAAAATTGCGATGTGAAGTTAAACGTTGCAGTTTCTGTTTGTAGCACTGACCGCTGATTACCTCACACGTCTGCGCCTACCGCAAAGAGCTTTCGGGTCATATAGATTTTTGTTCATCAGTTTCAGCAACTGTTTTTCAAGAACGCCGATGTGAAGAAACATCTCACTAGTTGTGCTAAAAACTGTTTTTTAACGCAACTTGTGTGCTGTTTCTTCACACAGGAAATCTTGTTATCCGATTCACACCGCCACCCTCCCACTGCAATCCTACTTCTTCTTTTGTGCCACCTGTAATTGCTTCACACAGTCAAAGAGAAAAACTGGACGTGACGAAAGCTCAAAGAGTAGTAAGACTCCTTCACACAATCAGAGTAAAATTATGTTCTATTACAATTGCAAAAGAACAATTTCCAATATTTACCGAAAATTTAAAAAAAACTAAAAATGTCTGAACTTATATATATATATATATATATATATATATATATATATATATATATATATATATATATATATATGCACTGGAGCGCCAAAGATGCCGCTATAGGCATGCGTGTTCAAATACAGAGATATGTAAACAGGCAGACTACAGCGCTACGGTTACGGTCAGCAACGCCTATATAAGACAAGTGTATGGCGCAGTTGTTAGATCGGTTTCTGCTGGAGGTTATCAAGATTTAAGCGAGTTTGAACGCACGAACAATAGGACACACCGTCTCCAAGGTAGCTGTGAAGTTGGGATTTCTCTGTACGGCCGTTTCACGAGTGTAACGTGAATATCAGCAATCCGGTAAAACATGAAATCTTGAAACACGTATGTATTCAGTAGCAGCGATGGCGAGGCATGACAGAATCTCTGACCAGAGAGTTATTTATCGTGGCTAGTCTGCGCTTGACCGCGCGAGTGTGCAGTTACAGAGTTGGACGCAGTAGTGGTACGTAGCGACTCGCGAGAGCGTGTAGTTCAGTTGCGAGTTTGCAGTTGCGAGATGTACTCGGTCGGAGTAGGCGGGCGTCGACATGGCGCTCTGGTCGAGATTCAGGACGAGGTATATTTTTTAAATAAGGTAATGAAGCAGCATTGCGCACATCTGATAATATAATGTACTCGTATATCAACTGTAATCAATTTGTTCAAGAATCGCCCCAATAATAATTTTGTTTTCAAAGCAATTTCTTTTTTTTTTAAGAAAACAATCATTACAATTGAATGTTCATTTCTCAGTTTTTGTGTCGAGTTTACATTGGGCCATTATTTTTCAGTATTTTTGTAGCGTAGGTACAGTCGCTTTTATTTCAACTTAACAATGTTTTGTGGGAACTCAACAACATTAGGGTCATTATTATTCAGTAATCTTGTGGGGAAATAACTTTTGGCACGTTTTCATTATCATAGACTTTTCTTTTTATTTTTTGCTGGGAAATCACACTTGGCTCTGTTCACATTAACATTTGTATTGTCTGGTAAGAATTTGCTGGGAGGTTACGTTTAACACGATTCCTATTAACATTTAATTATTGCCTTTTTTCTCAAATTTTTTGTGGGTAGGTTACACTTAGCACGGTGTCCATTCACATTTAAAATATTTTCCTTTTATTTTTCTTGGGAGGTTACAATCTCCAACATCACTGCTGCCGGAAAAAGATCCTGCAAGAACGGAACCATTGAGGATTGAAGGGAATTTGTAACAACAACTACTGTACATATTATAAATTTTTTTCTTTCTGAATTTCGAGAGATTAATGTAAGCAATGTTTTGAATTTCTTTTTCTTTTCGTATCGTTATGTTAAAGAAACTATAAGCAACTTTTGAAATGAATATTATTATTATGTTAGATTTCAAGTAATGTGGTAATCAAAGGGAAGTGTATTTAATGTTAAAACTAATGTAAGATGTGAAAATCGTATTTATACGCTTGGTCCATACGTAGGAAAGGTCTTAATATATGTGTAGTAGAAAACCTGTGGTGAATACCCTACCTGTAGGGGAGCGGGGAAAGGTGGAGGCAGGCGAGCGCGGGAAAACGCACACTGGCGCGGTTCGGCACAACGGGCTCAGTAGAACAGTCGGAGTTGGGCATCGGTCAGAGGAACACGTACCGTATCGAGTAGGCTATCCAGGAAAAGCGGATTCCATTGAGCCTCGGATGTGCCGATCCCGACGACTACATGGCATGGCTATATTCTTAGGCACAAAATTGGAAAGATGACGACGCTAAGAAGAAGGAAAGTGCTGATGCAGTGAGAGCCTTAGCCATGCTTGTATGTGTGCTGTGCTTCTCGCTATCTCGCTGCCCGCCATCCGCCGCACTGACTTGCACAGGTTAAACATTTAATTCATCTTTAGAATTGTATCTGTGTGGACCAGTGTCGAAAATGTTTCTAACTGTTCAATAATAATGTGACTTTTACCAGAATTGCCCTAACAATTAATCATCCTTATCACTGACCTAGACAGGGTCCTTACCACATATTGTGCAACCCGAGTATCCCGAACTGAAAGTTTAAAGTTAGTGTTAATGATAATTATCAGCAGACAAATCTATGCTATAAAGAAGTTTAAAGTTCTGTGTGTTAATGCAAATGTTAGTAAAGAACAACAGTTTGATTAAATTGGAAGATAATTTTTTGAATTGAGCTAGCAATGACACTTAATTAATTTGAGACAGAAAGAATGATAGTTAAATAATCCAGAAGTGAGACAAAAGAATAGTAATCCATAGGTTAATGATTCTGAGTGTTAATTTACCTTCAGTACTTAATAGTTTCAGTATAACGACCATAACAGTTTCAGGCCCCCCCCCCCTTTTTTCTTGTCTGTTCTTTCAAATCTTGAAGGGTACTGATCAGATTGGAACAGCAAAGTTAAGTTCTATATTAAACCTAAGTGTATTAGTGTTTTTCCAATTTTAATAGTGACATTGTATGTATACTTTCAAAATTGCTAATTCTAGGGTAATCTATGCCCGATTTCAGTCTGATCAATATACAAAATGCAGTTAGTAGTAATCATTGCTGTGTGGTGTTGTGTAATTTTAGCTCGTCCAAATTAGTACAAAAGAAGAAAACCTTAGTTCAGTAGATTCTTTCTGGTTCCAAACTTTGCCATAAAACGCAACATTACTACGTGTTATTATGCTTGTACATGCACCCACTTGTACAAGGAAAAACTCACTCAATGCCTAATTAGGCTGGCGACCGAATTATTAATCATTGGTAGTATCTACTGTGTGTACTTCTTGTCCATGCGAACGAGTAATTATACTTTACATTTGGTTGACGCATCACTGTAGTTACTAACTGGATATAATTCCGAATTGCTTCCAATTAGGTACACGCGGTCAACTTATGTACTAAAATCCTTGTTTATAAGGCGAAGCCCGTGAACTTATTACAGTACAGGCTTTAAAGAGCTAACGTACGCCCGAGCGGGCAGTAGCGTTACAAATTGTTCAACGTGGCAGAAGTGCAACTCTTCCGCAAATTACTGCAGATTTAGATGCTCGGCCATCAACAAGTGTCCGCTTGCGAACCATTTAACGAAATATGGTCGATATGGGCTTTCGGAGCCGAAGACCCACTCGATTACACTTGATGAATGCACGACACAAAGCTTTACGCCTCCCCTGGGACTGTCAACACCGACATTGGAATATTGATTGGAAAAATATTGCCCGGTCGGACGAGTCTCGTTTCAAATTGTATCGAGCAGATGCACATGTAGGGGTATGGAGACAACCTCAAGAATCCATAGACGCCGTATGTCAGTAGGGGATTGTACAAACTGGTGGAGGCTCTCTGACACATCTAGGTACGACTCTGACAGGTGACACGTACGTAAGCATCCTGTCTGATCATCTGCATCCATCCATGTCCATTGTGCATTCCGGTGAACTTGCGCAATTCCTGCAGGACAATGCGACACTGCACAGGTCCAGTGTTGCTACAGAGTGGCTCCAGGAACACTATTCTGAGTTTGAACACTTCCGCTGGGCACTATACTCAACAGACATGAACATTATTGAGCATATCTGGGATGCTTTGCGACGTGCTGTTCAGATGAGATCTTCATCCCCTCGTACTCTTACGGATTTATAGACAGCCCTGCAGGATTCACGGTGTCAGTTCCCTCCGGCACTACTTCAGACATTAGTCGAGACCATGTCACGTCTGCGTGTTGGGTGGGGGGGGGGGTGGGGGGCTACACGTTATTAGGCAGATGTACCAGTTTCTTTGGCTCTTCGATGTGTATTAAGTATACTGATACGATGTCGAAGAGTGCAGAAGCATCGATATATCGACAATTTATCGATGGTAATAGTTGACACTGTGTGGTGTCGTGTACGGACCGATTATTATCGATCGGTTTTAATGCGGAAATAGCGGGTAAAACTTAAATATAACACAGGGACGTAGCTTTTGACCACAAGATACACTACTGGCCATTAAAATTACTACACCACGTAGATGACGTGCTACAGACGCGAAATTTAACCGACATGAAGAAGATGCTGTTATATGCAAATATGCGACACGTACAACGTGCTGACATGAGGAAAGTTTCCAACCGATTTCTCATACACAAACAGCAGTTGACCGGCGTTGTGATGCCTCGTGTAAGGAGGAGAAATGCGTAGCATCACGTTTCCCATAAAAGTCGGATTGTGGCCTATCGCAATTGTGGTTTATCGTGTCGCCCGCGTTGTTCGAGATCCAATGACTGTTAGCAGAATATGGAATCGATGGGTTCAGGAGGGTAATAAGGAAGGCCGTGCTGGATCCCAACAGCCTCGTATCACTAGCAGTCAAGAAGACAGGCATCCGCATGGCTGTAACGGATCGTACAGCCACGTCTCGATCCCTGAGTCAACAGATGGGGACGTTTGCAAGACAACAACCATCTGCACGAACAGTTCGACGACGTTTGCAGCAGCAGGGACTATCAGCTCGGAGACCATGGCTGCGTTTACGCTTGACGCTGCATCACAGACAGGAGCGCCTGCGGTGGTGTACACAACGAAGAACCTGGGTGCACGAATGGCAAAACGTCATTTTTTCGGATGAATCCAGCTTCTGTTTACAGCATCATGATGGTCGCATCGGTGTTTGGCGACATCGCGGTGAACGCACATGGGAAGCGTGCATTCCTCATCGCCATACTGGCGTATCACCCGGCGTGATGGTATGAGGTGCCATTGGTTACACGTCTCGGCCACCTCTTGTTCACATTGACGGCACTTTGAACAGTGGACGTTACATTTCTGATGTGTTACGACCCGTGGCTCTACACTTCATTCGATCCCTGCGAAACCCTACATTTCAGCAGGGTAATGCACGACCTTATGTTACAGGTCCTGTACGGGCCGTTCTGGATACACAAAATGCTTGACTGTTGCCTTGGTCAGCACATTCTCCAGATCTCTCACCAATTGAAAACGTCTGGTCAATGGTGGCCGAGCAACTGGCTCGTCACAACACGCCAGTCACTACTCTTGATGAACTGTGGTATCGTGCTGAAGCTGCAAGGGCAACTGTACCTGTACACGCCATCCGAGCTCTGTTTGACTCAATGCCCAGGCGTATCAAGGCCAGAGGTGGTTGTTCTGGGTACTGATTTCTCAGGATCTATGCACGGTAATTGCGTGAAAATGTAATCACATGTCAGTTCTAGTATAATACACTCCTGGAAATGGAAAAAAAAAACACATTGACACCGGTGTGTCAGACCCACCATACTTGCTCCGGACACTGCGAGAGGGCTGTACAAGCAATGATCACACGCACGGCACAGCGGACACACCAGGAACCGCGGTGTTGGCCGTCGAATGGCGCTAGCTGCGCAGCATTTGTGCACCGCCGCCGTCAGTTTCAGCCAGTTTGCCGTGGCATACGGAGCTCCATCGCAGTCTTTAACACTGGTAGCATGCCGCGACAGCGTGGACGTGAACCGTATGTGCAGTTGACAGATTTTGAGTGAGGGCGTATGGTGGGCATGCGGGAGGCCGGGTGGTCGTACCGCCGAATTGCTCAACACGTGGGGCGTGAGGTCTCCACAGTACATCGATGTTGTCGCCAGTGGTCGGCGGAAGGTGCACGTGCCCGTCGACCTGGGACCGGACCGCAGCGACGCACGGATGCACGCCAAGACCGTAGGATCCTACGCAGTGCCGTAGGGGACCGCACCGCCACTTCCCAGCAAATTAGGGACACTGTTGCTCCTGGGGTATCGGCGAGGACCATTCGCAACCGTCTCCATGAAGCTGGGCTACGGTCCCGCACACCGTTAGGCCGTCTTCCGCTCACGCCCCAACATCTTCCAGCCCGCCTCCAGTGGTGTCGCGACAGGCGTGAATGGAGGGACGAATGGAGACGTGTCGTCTTCAGCGATGAGAGTCGCTTCTGCCTTGGTGCCAATGATGGTCGTATGCGTGTTTGGCGCCGTGCAGGTGAGCGCCACAATCAGGACTGCATACGACCGAGGCACACAGGGCCAACACCCGGCATCATGGTGTGGGGAGCGATCTCCTACACTGGCCGTACACCACTGGTGATCGTCGAGGGGACACTGAATAGTGCACGGTACATCCAAACCGTCATCGAACCCATCGTTCTACCATTCCTAGACCGGCAAGGGAACATGCTGTTCCAACAGAACAATGCACGTCCGCATGTATCCCGTGCCACCCAACGTGCTCTAGAAGGTATAAGTCAACTACCCTGGCCAGCAAGATCTCCGGATCTGTCCCCCATTGAGCATGTTTGGGACTGGATGAAGCGTCGTCTCACGCGGTCTGCACGTCCAGCACGAACGCTGATCCAACTGAGGCGCCAGGTGGAAATGGCATGGCAAGCCATTCCACAGGACTACATCCAGCATCTCTACGATCGTCTCCATGGGAGAATAGCAGCCTGCATTGCTGCGAAAGATGGATATGCACTGTACTAGTGCCGACATTGTGCATGCTCTGTTGCCTGTGTCTATGTGCCTGTGGTTCTGTCAGTGTGATCATGTGATGTATCTGACCCCAGGAATGTGTCAATAAAGTTTCCCCTTCCTGGGACAATGAATTCACGGTGTTCTTATTTCAATTTCCAGGAGTGTATATTTGTCCAATGAATACCCGTTTATCATCTGCATTTCTTCTCGGTGTAGCTATTTTAATGGCCAATAGTGTAGGTCCTGCTGAGAATATTCGCTGGAGTTCGGAGCCGACTACGGAGCCCTGCGCGCCACGGCCAAGGTCAGGCGATGGATGCAGCAGATAAGTCTTGCTCTGGGAACCGGCTGTACCCCAGTTACGTAAGCCGCAGCTCCAGCTGAGGTGGCAGGTAGCCAGCCACCTCTGTGATGGAAACGTCCGCCGCCTGGAATGCGGCGCCTGCATAATCTGATGGCTACACACACACACTGACACTCACATCTCTTGTCCGGACGGGAGCACCACAGTCACTCCGCAGAAGCCTGTCTTCCACGGTCGACTTTCCGGTTTCAGTCGACTACCCGATACAAGTGCGGCTACCGCAGCGCCCCTGACGTTTCATTGCCGTACCTAGTCTGATCTGTTTCGAGTGGTCGTTTTCGTTTACACGACAGCACCGAAACTGCGAGTGTCGTGAGAGCTGACTGCTGTGCGGTTCGGCATCTGAACGGCGAAAGTGAGGTAATGAGAGAATACCCCTGTTACCGGAAAAAAATATCGAAATACAGGGTGTTTCAGTAAGTGCGTGAGAAAAGTGTGACAGGACATAGAGAATGCTCCAGTGAGAAATTTGAGATAGGGAACGTGAGGTCGGAGCAGCCGTCTTATTACCGCTTTGTCTAGCATTACTGTTTTCCAGCTTATTTACAGCTAACATGCGTACAAGTTTACACGTACTGTGCTGTTTGTTTACATGTACATTCGTTATTTCCTGGAAGGAAACGAGGAGAGCGAGCCGGCCGGTGTGGCCAAGCGGTTCCAGGCGCTTCAGTCTGGAACCGCGGGACCGCTACGGTCGCAGGTTCGAATCCTGCCTCGGGCATTCTACATCTAGATCTACATCCATACACCGCAAGCCAACTGACGGTGTGTGGCGGAGGGTACCTTGCGTACCTCTATCGGTTCTCCCTTCTATTCCAGTCTCGCATTGTTCGTGGAAAGAAGGATTGTCGGTATGCCTCTGTGTGGGCTCTAATCTCTCTGATTTTATCCTCATGGTCTCTTCGCGAGATATACGTAGGAGAGAGCAATATACTGCTTGACTCTTCGGTGAAGGTATGTTCTCGAAACGTCAACAAAAGCCCGTACCGAGCTACTGAGCGTCTCTCCTGCAGAGTCTTCCACTGGAGTTTATCTATCATCTCCGTAACGCTTTCGCGATTACTAAATGATCCTGTAACGAAGCGCGCTGCTCTCCGTTGGATCTTCTCTCTCTCTTCTATCAACCCTATCTGGTACGGATCCCACACTGCTGAGCAGTATTCAAGCAGTGGGCGAACAAGCGTACTGTAACCTACTTCCTTTGTTTTCGGATTGCATTTCCTTAGGATTCTTCCAATGAATCTCAGTCTGGCATCTGCTTTACCGACGATCAACATTATATGATCATTCCATTTTAAATCACTCCTAATGCGTACTCCCATATAATTTATGGTATTAACTGCTTCCAGTTGCTGACCTGCTATTTTGTAGCTAAATGATAAAGGATCTGTCTTTCTGTGTATTCGCAGCACATTACACTTGTCTACATTGAGATTCAATTGCCATTCCCTGCACTATGCGTCAATTCGCTGCAGATCCTCCTGCATTTCAGTACAATTTTCCATTGTTACAACCTCTCGATACACCACAGCATCATCTGCAAAAAGCCTCAGTGAACTTCCGATGTCATCCACCAGGTCATTTATGTATATTGTGAATAGCAACGGTCCTATGACACTCCCTTGCGGCACACCTGAAATCACTCTTATTTTGGAGGACTTCTCTCCATTGAGAATGACATGCTGCGTCCTGTTATCTAGGTACTCCTCAATCCAATCACACAATTGGTCTGATAGTCCATAAGCTCTTACTTTGTTCATTAAACGACTGTGGGGAACTGTATCGAACGCCTTGCGGAAGTCAAGAAACGCGGCATCTACCTGTGAACCCGTGTCTATGGCCCTCTGATGTGTGTAATGTCCTTAGGTTAGTTAGGTTTAAGTAATTCTAAGATCTAGGGGACTGATGCCCTCAGATGTTAAGTCCCATAGTGCTTAGAGGGATCTGAACCATTTTTTGAGCCTGATTACTAGGAAGCCATCATGCAGGTTTTGTTTACTTCATTTGTCCATAAGGTGGCTCTGTTGTATTGTATCTACGTGGTCTCATGACTGAACGTGCTATTAATCAGCGACAGACCCATTCATTACTCAGTGCTATACGGAGACGTACAGTACAATACGATGCAACAGTACCGATACAGTTTCGCAGAGCTAACTGACATCTATCTTGTGTATGAGGAAGTAGGCTGCAATACTCTCACTGCTGGAAGGCTGTACAGGGAACGATTCCCTAACAGGCATCACCCGCCACGTCGGGTGTTTATTTCTCTCGATCGACGAATGCTGGTGACTGGTTCATTGGAAAGAAGAAACGAGGGACCTGGCAACGTGAGGTCCACTCGCACACCTGATTTTGAAGAGGAGGTGCTGGAACGTGTTATAGATGACCCCGCTACAAGTACTCCTCGTACTGCACGTGAAATGGGCGCTGCACATAGCAGCGTCTGGCAAGTACTCCACGAACAACTACACCCATATCACCCAGCACGAGTCCTTGCAATACTGGTGGCTGACTTTGCACCAAGGGTCGCATTGTGTCAGTCGTTGCGCCAACAATGAATCGACCGACCAGGTTTCCTCGAAATCGAAATGATAACTGACGAGGTCTCATTTGATCGTGATAGTATGTCGAACAGCGGGAATAGCCATATGCAAGGTGAAGGAAACCCTCACGCTGTTCAAAAATGGTTCAAATGGCTCTAAGCGCTATGGGACTTAACATCTGAGGTCATCAGTCCCCTAGAACTTCGAAGGTGCATTCAAGTTCTAAGGCCTCCGATTTTTTTCCTCCAGACTGGAAAGAGATAGATACATGCACATTGTTTTAAAATGAGGCCGCATTCATTGTCAATACGTCCCAGAGACGGCAGCACCGTACAGCAGATGGAATTTTACCGCCAGCGGCGAGAATGAGAACTGTTTTAAATACATAAAATGGCGACGTTTTCCTTACTTGAACAGCGTGCAATCATTCGTTTTCTGAATTTGCGTGGTGTGAAACCAATTGAAATTCATCGACAGTTGAAGGAGACATGTGGTGATGGAGTTATGGATGTGTCGAAAGTGCGTTCGTGGATGCGACAGTTTAATGAATGCAGAACATCGTGTGACAAAACAAACCGAAACAACCTCGGGCTCGCACAAGCCGGTCTGACGACACGATCGAGAAAGTGGAGAGAATTGTTTTGGGGGATCGCAGAATGACTGTTGAACAGATCGCCTCCAGAGATGGCATTTCTGTGGGTTCTGTGCACACAATCCTGCATGACGACCTGAAAATGCGAAAAGTGTCATCCAGGTGGGTGCCACGAATGCTGACGGACGACCACATGGCTGCCCGTGTGGCATGTTGCCAAGCAATGTCGACGCACAACGACAGCATGAATGGGACTTTCTTTTCGTCGCTTGTGACAATGGATGAGACGTGTATGCCATTTTTCAATCCAGAAACAAAGCGCCAGTCAGCGCAATGGAAGCACACAGATTCACCGCCACCAAAAAAATTTCGAGTAACCACCACTGCTGAAAAAGTGATGGTGTCCATGTTCTGCGAAAGCGAGGGCGTAATCCTTACCCATTGCGTTCCAAAGGGCACTACGGTAACAGGTGCATCCTACGAAAATGTTTTGAAGAACAAATTCCTTCCTTCCTGCACTGCAACAAAAACGTCCGGGAAAGGCTGCGCGTGTGCTGTTTCACCAAGACAACGCACCCGCACATCGAGCTAACGTTACGCAACAGTTTCTTCGTGATAACAACTCTGAAGTGATTCATCATGCTCCCTACTCACCTGACCTGGCTCCTAGTGACTTTTGGCTTTTTCCAACAATGAAAGACACTCTCCGTGGCCGCACATTCACCAGCCGTGCTGCTATTGCCTCAGCGATTTTCCAGTGGTCAAAACAGGCTCCTAAAGAAGCCTTCGCCGCTGCCATGGAATCATGGCGTCAGCGTTGTGAAAAATGTGTTCGTCTGCAGGGCGATTACGTCGACAAGTAACGCCAGTTTCATCGATTTCGGGTGAGTAGTTAATTAGAAAAAAAATTGGAGGCCTTAGAACTTGAATGCACATCATAGAACTAGTTAAACCTAACTAACCTAAGGACATCACACACATCCATGCCCGAGGCAGGACTCGAACCTGAGACCGTAGTAGCAGCGCCTCACGCTGTAGTAGAATCACATCATGAAGTAAATTTTGCTGATAATATCCGGGCTGGCATTATAGGCGACAATCTTGTTAAGATGTGTATATTTCTATTGCCTATTGTCAAACCACAATTTATGAAAGATGTTTATATTTTATTAATAGGATTAAGTAAGAATAATTAATATTTGTTATGTTGGAAGTAATTGTGGTAGCAAGGAATGTCTGCAACAAAGTATTGTTGGCAAGAGAGACCGCACACTGATACAATTTTAAAAAGGGCGGGAGAGACCGCTTATGGACACATTATAAGAAAAGAGCGGGAAAGACCGCGCATTGATACATTTTGTAATGGTAGCAGGGATTGTCTGCACCAGAAAGCATTGTTGGCAGGAAGACTGCACTTTAGCGTTCGTAGGAAGTCAGTAGTAAGCGAGATGTGAAGCGAGTCGGTAGCAGGTCTGAAGCGAGAGGTTGAGAGGAGCGGTGTGCCTGCTATGATCAACAAGAGATTATAAACGGATGTGCAGAGACATCAGGTAACTATTATCCTAAGAGGTACTAATATTATTGAATTATTTTCTTTGCGAAACTCAAGACTACTGAAGGTACGTTTGCGCAATGCTAGTTGTAAGATTATTGGAAAAAGGAAGTCCCATTTGAACGGTTGTAAAATCATTTCATTACCAGCATTACGTAAAACTTTGCAAAAATTTTATTGTTGTCAAGAAAAAGTGTAACTATGAATTATGTAACTTCAGTCAATTAATTTGACTGAAGTTACATAATTCATAGTTACACTTTAATTAAAGAATAACGTCAGCTTTGCTATTAAAGAATAACGTCAGCTTCGGTAATAAATACAGCCACTTATTATGGCAACCCACCAGCAGTTAATAGAGTATAGTAAACCAGAGTAAGTATATTCGTGTCGCAGTTCGATGTAGCAGTCAGATGGTGATCCAGTAACAATAAAAAAGGTAAGGAACATTTTTGGGTTATTGCAGGTAACGACTGAGGGCCACGACGACCACACATTCTATGTTCCGTCGAAAGAATCAGAAAATCACTTTTAATAAGCAGCACTTAAATTTGTATGCGAAGATTGAGAAAGAGAATTAATTTCAAAGGGAAAATTTCATTTGTTATTATTAAGCAAGAGATAGAAATCCTAAGGGAAGGTTTCATAGGTTATTGTAGAAGGGAAGGTTGCGTAACAAAAGAGATATACAGGAGACGGGAAGGTTTCAATCTCAAAAATGGTTCAAATGGCTCTGTGCACTATGGGACTCAACATCTTAGGTCATAAGTCCCCTAGAACTTAGAACTACTTAAACCTAACTAACCTAAGGACATCACACACACCCATGCCCGAGGCAGGATTCGAACCTGCGAACGTAGCAGTCCCGCGGTTCCGGACTGCAGCGCCAGAACCGCTAGACCACCGCGGCCGGCCGTTTCAATCTCAATGGGCGATATCTTCTACCTGGCCGTCTGAATGGCCGCCTGTACTTGAGTTTCTTGCAAACAGTTCTATTTGAGTTGTTGGGAAATGTACTCTTTGTTGTTCGTGAGAGGCAGTGGATACAACATGACGCTGCACCGCCTCACCGCAGAGTGGTTGTCAGCGACCGTCTCAGTGCAGTGTTTCCTGGTCACTGGATTGGAAGGGGAGGTGCTATTCCGTGGTCTGCGAGGTCACCTGACCTGAATTCCCTTAATTGTTTCCTGTGGGGATATCTAAAATCACTTGTCTATGAGACCCCATTGGGTACGGAGATAGAATTAGTTGCCGGAGTAGTAGCTGCCTGTCATTGGATTCGAAACACACCAGGGATATTTATCAGGGTGCGTCAGAATCTTGTTCGCCGATGTCACGCTTGCACTGAGGTTGAGTTTCAGCACGTTTTGTAAGGTACAGTAGAAATGGTACATTCATTGTGTCAGTGATAGAATTTGCAGTTAACTGTAACTAGCGTAAATAAAAAAAGTACCCAGTAATGTTATTTTATTCCTATTATCTGCTTAAGTTGGCTTCTCCGACACCAGGTTCCCTACCTGAAATTGTTAAGTGGAGGATCCTGTATGCCCTGTTACATCTTTGCACACTCTTGCGGAAACACCCTATATAGCAATAAAATGTGGGAACAAGCAATCCTTAGGATAATTTAGGTTAAGTAGTGTGTAGGCTTAGGGACTGATGACCTTAGGAGTTAAGTCCCATAAGATTTCACACCTTTTTTTTTGTGTATACTCCCCTCCTCTAATCCTATAATGCTGATTGCTCAATGCTCCATAAAGCGCTGCTGGAAGTCCTCCGCGGTCAGCTCCTGCAGGCTTTGCTAGGATCTGCATTTATGTTCAGGCGTCCATCTCTCGCGCTGTCCACACCCTGAATTTTGTGTTTCACATGAGCGAATGGCTCCTCAAAGTGGAACAACAGGAAGCGACGCCACGAAACTCATACAGTTGCACGTTAACGTTCAGTTAACTCGCCGCACGTAAGGACAGCCTTGCGTGAGATTGCGTTGCGCCATTGGACGAACGGCCTAAGTAATGTAGACAGGACTGACACCACCAGCAGTCGACCAGTGGTGTAAACGCCCAGAAGATGACCCCTACGTCGGGTTGAAACCGGTTGGCGGTACAACAATAATAAATGCGATTTAGACTGTTCTTGAATAGTTGACAAAACTATAAAAGCGATGAAGTTGAAACTCATGCAGGAGAAGGCATAAAAGGGTAGCCCAAACCTAAAAACTGGGAAAACAGAGGGATTAAAGAGCGGTCTTTGCAAGGGAGAGCGGTCAGGGGTCCCGGACAGAGCAAACACGAAGAGAGGTCTCAACCACAACCACCCTGCCGCTGCTCTAGGAGTAAAGCAAAACTTTGTATCTGAAAATAAAAACCACTTTGATGGAGGACACTGAGGACCAGTTGAACTATTCCTTAATCATGTCCATTACAATTATCCGGGCTGTTATGCCGTGGTCGGTTGATGAATTCTGTGTCGATTCCCAACGTTTCGTCTCCGACTGCGGGAGACATTTTCAAGGGGGTCCGTAGCTCCCCCTTGAAGATGTCTCCCGCAGTCGGAGACGAAACGTTGGGAATCGACACAGAATTCATCAACCGACCACGGCATAACAGCCCGGATAATTATAATGGACACGATATTTCCGGCCGTGAAAGTCTACATTTTAGTATTCCTTAATCGCCTGCTAATGTTAAATTTAAAGAATCTGGAAGACTATACTTGGTACGAAGGGCCAAAAGAAGGTGACATTCCAGCAATAGACGGGATACCGCCAGTCCGGCTCCACAACCACATGAGGGGGGGGGGGGGGGGGGCGGGCTATGCCGTAGCGTTCTCGCTTCCCGCGCCCGGGTTCGATTCCCGGCGGGGTCAGGGATTTTCTCTGCCTCGTGATGACTGGGTGTTGTGTGATGTCCTTAGGTTAGTTAGGTTTAAGTAGTTCTAAGTTCTAGGGGACTGATGACCATAGATGTTAAGTCCCATAGTGCTCAGAGCTATTTTTTTTGGGGGGGGGGCTGTTTCGTTACACACGAAGAAACAATGAGCCCTGCTTCCGAGCGTCGTTCCACTTTTGGGCAGAGACAGATTTGACATAAATTCGCAGCTGGAATCATGAAAGGGAACTGGGGGGGGGGGGGGGGGGGGAAGTACCTGCTTCTCTAGCCAAGCGGTCATCCAATGCACTCCCTGGGATGCCCACATGACTTGGGACTCAGAGGAAGACAATTGAGTAGGCGGCTCGGCCAAGGGCAGAGAGAAGGTCACGGACAGCAGAGACCAAAGGGTGACGAGAGTAGCACCGGTCCATAGACCGAGGTCAGAGTCACTTGACCGCAGCCTTAGAGTCTGTCGCAACAGACGCCGGGGGCGTGTGGCGGCGTCTCTTCCTTTGTCCTGCCAGTGGGTCCTGATCCATGCCCCGCAGTGACACAGCTGTGTTCCGGCCCTGGCGTGACGCCTACTCGTATGACGCTTCTCGTGCACCAACAACATCGTCCGAAGGCTTTACTGCTGCTGACTCAGCCCGCGCTGAAACCGGCCGTTCTCTGATGTTATGCGGCGAGAATTTCCGTCTCGCCGAGTTCTCGTGTACTCTCCTCCCCTCCCACGCAATCGCGCATCCATTGTTCTCGAGACTCACATTTGCTGCATACCCACTGATGTGATCCAGAATACTCTTCCCGTTTTACCAAAGTCCGCAATACATACCGACTTCGTTTACGGAATAGTATTGGGTTTGTGCATAAGTTTGCACCACTTTTCCACAAGTTTAATAAACACAGCAGATACACGTAACAGTTATCAATACCGAGCGAGGTGGCGCAGTGGTTAGCACACTGGACCCGCTTTCGGAAGGACGACGATTCAAACCCGCGTCCGGCCATCCTGATTTAGGTTTTCCGTGATTTCCCCAAATCGCTTCAGGTAAATGCTGGGATAGTTTCTTTGACAGGGCAAGGTCGACTTCCGTCCCCATCTTTCCCTCATCCGATGGGACTGATCACCACGCTGTTTGGTTCCCTCCTCCAAATCAACCACATTCTCCCTCTCTATTTACAACAGTCTGCGAACGCTGGGAGAACTTTTCGATTCTGTAACTGTAGAAATCACGTGGTTTTGAGGCAAAGACCATGTCAGACCATTTTCGGAATGAGATTTTCACTCTGCAGCGGAGTGTGCGCTGATATGAAACTTCCTGGCAGATTAAAACTGTGTGCCCGACCGAGACTCGAACTCGGGACCTTTGCCTTTGGCGGGCAAGTGCTCTACCATCTGAGCTACCGAAGGACGACTCACGCCCGGACTTCACAGCTTCACTTCTGCCAGGTAGGAGACGAGATACTGGCAGAAGTAAAGCTGTGAGGACCGGGCGTGAGTCGTGCTTCGGTAACTCAGATGGTAGAGAACTTGCCCGCGAAAGGCAAAGGTCCCGAGTTCGAGTCTCGGTCGGGCACACAGTTTTAATCTGCCAGGAAGTTTCATATCAGCGCACACTCCGCTGCAGAGTGAAAATCTCATTCTGGAAACATCCCCCAGGCTGTGGCTAAGCCATGTCTCTGCAGTATCCTTTCTTTCACGAGTGCTAGTTCTGCAGGTTCGCAGGAGAGCTTCTGTAAAGTTTGGAAGGTAGGAGACGAGATACTGGCAGAAGTAAAGCTGTGAGGACCGGGCGTGAGTCGTGCTTCGGTAGCTCAGATGGTAGAGCACTTGCCCGCGAAAGGCAAAGGTCCCGAGTTCGAGTCTCGGTCGGGCACACAGTTTTAATCTGCCAGGAAGTTTCATTTTCGGAATGTATACTACTGGCCGTTAAAATTGCCACACCAACAAGAAATGCAGATGAAAACGGGTATTCACTGGATAAATATATTACACTAGAACTGACACGTGATTACATTTTCATAAAATTACAAAATGAATTTTCAAAGAATAAATAACCAAAAACTAATCTTAAAACTGCACTGTGATTCTACGTATGGAACTGGCTGAATAAAATTCCAAACACAAAGTGATACACACGCGAATGTAAAACTGCTTCGTAAAATTGAGACTGTCTGGCAGGAAATGTAATTTTCACTCAGTTTTACTTGAAATGAACGTGATATTACATTTGAAATGCTACACCAGACTACGAATCATTTTATTGTCTTGACTATAATGTAACTGGACCTAACAAATTTTCATGGCTTGCCGATGGCAACGGCAATGTTACGGGCTACTAGAGACCACATTACTTGTACTCTGTGGCGTAACATATCGACTATTGAAGAATTTTGTTTGAAAAATATCCAGTGACTCGTCGAATGAAAATTTGGAGCTCACATCACGTTCCTTGAATATCAAAAATAAACGAGAAACTTTACACTGTGGATCTATAAAGGCAATGGGATACAAGACGTTAGGGCGACCAGTTCTAGAGTATTATTCCAGTGTATGGCAGCAGACATCGAATGAATCCAGAGTTGTGCTCCTGGGACGGTAACAGTTTGGGATAGACCATGACAAAGTGTAACGGAAGTGTTCGGGGAACTTAATGGGAACGCTTGGAAGAAAGTCCGACTTGACAGAAAATCCTAGGAAGTTCTGGTCTTACGTTAAATCTGTAAGTGGATCGAAACAGCATATCCAGACACTCTGGGATGATAATGGCATTGAAACAGAGAATGACACGCGTAAAGCTGAAATACTAAACACCATTTTCCAAAGCTGTTTCACAGAGGAAGACCGCACTGCAGTTTCTGTTCTAAATCCACGCACGAACGAAAAAAAGGCTGACATCGAAATAAGTGTCCAAGGAATAGAATGGCAACTGAAATCACTCAACAGAGGAAAGTCCACTTGACCTGACGGGATACCAATTCGATTCTACACAGAGTACGCGAAAGAACTTGCCTCCCTTCTAACAGCCGTGTGCCGCAAGTCTCTAGAGGAACGAGAGGTTCCAAATGATTGGAAAAGAGCACAGGTAGTTCCAGTTTTCAAGAAGGGTCGTCGAGCAAATGCGCAAAACTATAGGCCTATAGCTCTGACATCGATCTGTTGTAGAATTTTAGAACATGTTTTTTTGCCCGCGTATCAATTCTGGAAACCCAAAATCTACTCTGTAGGAGTCAACATGGATTCCGGAAACAGCGATCGTGTGAGACCCAACTCGCTTTATTTGTTCATGAGACCCAGAAAATATTAGATAAAGGTTCCCAGGTAGATGCCATTTTCCTTGACTTCCGGAAGGCGTTCGATACAGTCCGCACTGTCGCCTGATAAACAAAGTAAGAGCCTACGGAATATCAGACCAGCTGTGTGGTTCGATTGAAGAGTTTCTAGCAAACACAGCATAGCATGTTGTTCTCAATGGAGAGACGTCTACAGACGTTAAAGTAACCTCTGGCGTGCCACAGGGGAGTGTTATGGGACCATTGCTTTTCACAGTATATATAAATGACCTAGTAGATAGTGTCGGAAGTTCCATGCGGCTTTTCGCGGATGATGTTGTAGTATACAGAGAAGTTGCAGCATTAGAAAATTGTAGCGAAATGCAGGAAGATCTGCAGCGGGTGTGCACTTGGTGCAGGGAGTGGTAAGTGACCCTTAACATAGACAAATGTAATGTATTGCGAATACATAGGAAGAAGGATCCTTTATTGTATGATTATATGATAGCGGGACAAACACTGGTAGCAGTTACTTCTGTAAAATACACTCCTGGAAATTGAAATAAGAACACCGTGAATTCATTGTCCCAGGAAGGGGAAACTTTATTGACACATTCCTGGGGTCAGATACATCACATGATCACACTGACAGAACCACAGGCACATAGACACAGGCAACAGAGCATGCACAATGTCGGCACTAGTACAGTGTATATCCACCTTTCGCAGCAATGCAGGCTGCTATTCTCCCATGGAGACGATCGTAGAGGTGCTGGATGTAGTCCTGTGGAACGGCTTGCCATGCCATTTCCACCTGGCGCCTCAGTTGGACCAGCGTTCGTGCTGGACGTGCAGACCGCGTGAGACGACGCTTCATCCAGTCCCAAACATGCTCAATGGGGGACAGATCCGGAGATCTTGCTGGCCAGGGTAGTTGACTTACACCTTCTAGAGCACGTTGGGTGGCACGGGATACATGCGGACGTGCATTGTCCTGTTGGAACAGCAAGTTCCCTTGCCGGTCTAGGAATGGTAGAACGATGGGTTCGATGACGGTTTGGATGTACCGTGCACTATTCAGTGTCCCCTCGACGATCACCAGTGGTGTACGGCCAGTGTAGGAGATCGCTCCCCACACCATGATGCCGGGTGTTGGCCCTGTGTGCCTCGGTCGTATGCGGTCCTGATTGTGGCGCTCACCTGCACGGCGCCAAACACGCATACGACCATCATTGGCACCAAGGCAGAAGCGACTCTCATCGCTGAAGACGACACGTCTCCATTCGTCCCTCCATTCACGCCTGTCGAGACACCACTGGAGGCGGGCTGCACGATGTTGGGGCGTGAGCGGAAGACGGCCTAACGGTGTGCGGGACCGTAGCCCAGCTTCATGGAGACGGTTGCGAATGGTCCTCGCCGATACCCCAGGAGCAACAGTGTCCCTAATTTGCTGGGAAGTGGCGGTGCGGTCCCCTACGGCACTGCGTAGGATCCTACGGTCTTGGCGTGCATCCGTGCGTCGCTGCGGTCCGGTCCCAGGTCGACGGGCACGTGCACCTTCCGCCGACCACTGGCGACAACATCGATGTACTGTGGAGACCTCACGCCCCACGTGTTGAGCAATTCGGCGGTACGTCCACCCGGCCTCCCGCATGCCCACTATACGCCCTCGCTCAAAGTCCGTCAACTGCACATACGGTTCACGTCCACGCTGTCGCGACATGCTACCAGTGTTAAAGACTGCGATGGAGCTCCGTATGCCACGGCAAACTGGCTGATACTGACGGCGGCGGTGCACAAATGCTGCGCAGCTAGCGCCATTCGACGGCCAACACCGCGGTTCCTGGTGTGTCCGCTGTGCCGTGCGTGTGATCATTGCTTGTACAGCCCTCTCGCAGTGTCCGGAGCAAGTATGGTGGGTCTGACACACCGGTGTCAATGTGTTCTTTTTTCCATTTCCAGGAGTGTATTATACTACAACTGACATGTGATTACATTTTTACGCAAATTCGGTGCATAGATCCTGAGAAATCAGTACCCAGAACAACCACCTCTGGCTGTAATCACGGCCTTGATACGAATGGGCATTGAGTCAAACAGAGCTTGGATAGCGTGTACAGGTACAGCTGCCCAACCAGCTTCAACACGATACCACAGTTCATCTAGAGTAGCGACTGGAGTATTGTGACGAACCAGTTGCTCGGCCACCATTGACCAGACGTTTCCAGTTGGTGAGAGATCTGGGGAATGTGTTTGCCAGGGCAGCAGTCGAACATTTTCTGTATCCAGAAAGGCCCGTACAGGACCAGCAACATGCGGTCGTGCATAATCCTGCGGAAATGTAGGGTTTCGCAGGGATCGAATGAACGGTAGAGCCACCTCTGAAATGTAACGCCCACTGTTCAAAGTGCCGTCAATGCGAACAAGAGGTGACCGAGACGTGCAACCAATGGCACCCCATATCATCACGCCGGGTGATACGCCAGTATGGCGACGACGAATACACGCTTCCAATGTGCGTTCACCGCGGTGTCGCCAAACACGAATGCGAGCATCATGATGCTGTAACCAGATTCATCCGAAAAAATGACGTTTTGCCATTCGTGCACTCAGGTTTGTCGTTGAGAAAACCATCGCAGGTGCTCCTGTCTGTGATGCAGCGCCAAGGGTAACCGCAGCCACGGCCTCCGAGCTGATAGTCCATGCTGCTGCAAACGTCGTCGAACTGTTCCTGCAGATGGTTGTTGTCTTGCAAATGTCCCGATCTGTTGACTCAGGGATCGAGACGTGGCTGCACGATCCGTTACAGCCATGTGGATAAGATGCCTGTCATCTAGATTGCTAGTGATACGAGGCCGTTGTGATCCAGCACGGCGTTCCGTATTACCCTCGTGAACCCACCGATTCCATATTCTGCTAACAGTCATTGGATCTCGACCAACGCGAGAAGCAATGTCGCGATACGATAAATTGCAATCGCGATAGGCTAGAATCCGACCTTTATCAAAGTCGGAAACGTGGTGGTACGCATTTCTCCTCCTTACACGAGGCATCACAACAACGTTTCACCAGGCAACGCCGGTCAACAGCTGTTTGTTTTTGAGAAATCGGTTGGAAACTTCTCTCCTGTCAGAACGTTGTAGGTGTCGCCACCGGCGCCAAAGTTGTGTGAATACCCTGAAAAGCCAATCATTTGCATATCACAGCATTTTCTTCCTGTCGGTTAAATGTCGCGTGTGTAGCACGTCATCTTCGTGGTGTAGCAATTTTAATGGCCAGTAGTGTAGTTCCTCTCTTTTACATCACTAACTTTGCCCATCACATATTCGCCTTTTTTTGAGTAATGATATCATCATTCTGTACTGGGGTAAGAAGTACTGCAAATGAAACTTGCAGCTCGACTGGGCATCTGGAAACGTGGTGTGTAAGCCATCCTGAGAAAATGTAGGTAATCACCTAAAATTATTATAGTAAATTACTGGGTTAGGTCTGGACTGAAATGGCGAGGAAATAACAATATTTACGAAGCCCTTCTTCTGGGTACAGTGGAAGTGATGTCACCTTTAAGAAACGCTGCTAGCAATACGTAAGTAAGTAACTTGACTGCAGTTCTAGGAAGTGTTTTGAAACGGACGTTGGACACGACGATAAACTTCTCCAGGGCAGAGACCATCTCTACGTACCACGTACACATAAACTCCGCTTGCCACCGCAGAATGCGCGGCGAAGCTTAGTCAATGCCCATACTAATGATTTATCTCCTATTCCGTTTGCGTATTGAACGAGGAAAAAACGACTCTTCTTGATGAGTCTATACTCATTTCTGCCGCCTTACTTACGTGATCCTATCCCAGATACACGTTGGTGGCACCAGACTGATCGTTCGGTCGTTTCTCCAATACGGCGTCTATAAATTTATCCTACAGGTTTTCGCGGGAAGTACGTCGTCTTTCTACATCTACATCTACATTTATACTCCGCAAGCCACCCAACAGTGTGTGGCGGGGGGCACTTTACGTGCCACTGTCATTACCTCCCTTTCCTGTTCCAGTCGCGTATGGTTCGCGGGAAGAACGACTACCGGAAAGCCTCTGTGCGCGCTCTAATCTCTCTAATTTTACATTCGTGATCTCCTCGGGAGGTATAAGTAGGGGGAAGCAATATATTCGATACGTCATCCAGAAACGCACCCTCTCGAAACCTAGACAGCAAGCTACACCGCGATGCAGAGCGCGTCTCTTGCAGAGTCTGCCACTTGAGTTTGTTAAACATCTCCGTAACGCTATCACGGTTACCAAATAACCCTGTGACGAAACGCGCCGCTCTTCTTTGGATCTTCTCTATCTCCTCCGTCAACCCGATCTGGTACGGATCCAACACTGACGAGCAATACTCAAGTATAGGTCGAACGAGTGTTTTGTAAGCCACCTCCTTTGTTGGTGGACTACATTTTCTAAGGACTCTCCCAATGAATCTCAACCTGGTACCCGCCTTACCAACAATTAATTTTATATAATCATTCCACTTCAAATCGTTCCCCACGCATACTCCCAGATACATGTTCTAAAATTCTACAACAGATCGATGTCAGAGCTATAGGCCTACAGTTTTGCGCATCTGCTCGACGACCCTTCTTGAAAACTGGAACTACCTGTACTCTTTTCCAATCATTTGGAACCTCTCGTTCCTCTAGAGACTTGCGGCACACGGCTGTTAGAAGGGAGGCAAGTTCTTTCGCGTACTCTGTGTAGAATCGAATTGGTATCCCGTCAGGTCAAGTGGACTTTCCTCTGTTGAGTGATTTCAGTTGCCATTCTATTCCTTGGACACTTATTTCGATGTCAGCCTTTTTTTCGTTCGTGCGAGGATTTAGAGCAGAAACTGCAGTGCGGTCTTCCTCTGTGAAACAGCTTTGGAAAAAGGTGTTTAGTATTTCAGCTTTACGCGTGTCATTCTCTGTTTCAATGCCATTATCATCCCAGAGTGTCTGGATATGCTGTTTCGATCCACTTACAGATTTAACGTAAGACCAGAACTTCCTAGGATTTTCTGTCAAGTCGGACTTTCTTCCAAGCGTTCCCATTAAGTTCCCCGAACACTTCCGTTACACTTTGTCATGGTCTATCCCAAACTGTTACCGTCCCAGGAGCACAACTCTGGATTCATTCGATGTCTGCTGCCATACACTGGAATAATACTCTAGAACTGGTCGCCCTAGTGTCTTGTATCCCATTGCCTTTACAGATCCACAGTGTAAAGTTTCTCGTTTATTTTTGGTATTCAAGGAACGTGATGTGAGCTCCAAATTTTCATTCGACGAGTCACTGGATATTTTTCAAACAAAATTCTTTAATAGTCGATATGTTACGCCACAGAGTACAAGTAATGTGGTCTCTAGTAGCCCGTAACATTGCCGTTGCCATCGGCAAGCCATGAAAATTTGTTAGGTCCAGTTACATTATAGTCAAGACAATAAAATGATTCGTAGTCTGGTTATGCTATGCAGGGTATTTCAGAAGTGATGGTCAGTAGTCAGGGATATGACAGGAATGATCATGCGAAATGTAAAGGTCAAGTAAAACTGGACTCTAAAACGCGTATCTTAAGAGCTATCAGCAATTCTTGATCTTCGATACTGTGAAACATATCTCTTCTACTGAAAGCTCTTTGCTTTCCATAGTTTGGGAAGTGGTAGTGCGGACCAAAACAAGAAAAAATGTGCAATAAACATGTGCTCTAAAATGCATACCTTAAAGAGCTATGAGCAGTTGTTCGTGTTCGTTACTTTGAAACACAACTCTTCTAATGAAGACGTGCTCATAAATTTTAACGTATGCAATGCACAGGATAGGTTTACTGGATATTTTTTCTCGTTTTGGCCCATACTACTACGTCCCAGAATATGGAATGCAGTAGAAGAGATTTGTTTCACAGTATCGAAGATCAAGATTTGCCCGTAGCTCTTAAGGCAGGCGTTTTAGAGCCCATACTTACTTCACTTTCTTGTTTCGAATGATAATTCCTCTCATACTCCAGAATATTCACCATCACGTCTGAAACACCCTGTATGTTGTTTACTACATCTGGCGAATCTAGCTATTACACGTACTGTCTTCAACCATGTTTTTTTTGTCATCAGTCTACTGACTGGTTTGATGCGGCCCGCCACGAATTCCTTTCCTGTGCTAACCTCCTCATCTCAGAGTAGCACTTGCAACCTATATCCTCAATTATTTGCTTGACGTATTCCAA
This sequence comes from Schistocerca cancellata, assembly GCF_023864275.1. Lineage (NCBI taxonomy): Eukaryota > Metazoa > Arthropoda > Insecta > Orthoptera > Acrididae > Schistocerca > Schistocerca cancellata. Next base: position 126,842,307 of record NC_064637.1, on the reverse strand, counting down.
TCTCTGTCTTCCTCTACAGTTTTTGCCCTCTACAGCTCCCTCTAGTACCATAGAAGTCATTCCCCCATGTCTTAGCAGATGTCCTATCATCCTGTCCCTTCTCCTTATCAGTGTTTTCCACATATTCCTTTCCTCTCCGATTCTGCGTAGAACCTCCTCATTCCTTTCCTTATCAGTCCACCTAATTTTCAACATTCGTCTATAGCACCACATCTCAAATGCTTCGATTCTGCCCGCATATCGTGGTCGTGCGATGGCGTTCTCGCTTCCTACGCCCGGGTTCCCGGGTTCGATTCCCGGCGGGGTCAGGGATTTTCTCTGCCTCGTGATGGCTGGGTGTTGTGTGCTGTCCTTAGGTTAGTTAGGTTTAAGTAGTTCTAAGTTCTAGGGGACGTATGACCACAGCAGTTGAGTCCCATAGTGCTCAGAGCCATTTGAACCATTTTTTTGAGCTTCGATTCTCTTCTGTTCCGGTTTCTTACAGTCTATGTTTCACTACCATACAATGCTGTACTCCAGACGTACATCCTCAGAAATTTCTTCCTCAAATTAAGGCCGGTATTTGATATTAGGGCTGAAAGAAAGTAATGCCTCCACCTTCGCTCAAGTGGTTCAAATGGCTCTGAGCACTATGGGACTTAACATCTGAGGTCATCAGTCCCCTAGAACTTAGAACTACTTAAACCTAACTAACCTAAAGACATCACACACATCCATGCCGGGGGCAGGATTCGAACCTGCGACGTAGCGGTCGCGCGGTTCCAAACTGAGGCGCCTAGAACCGCTCGGCCACACCGGCCGGCTCCACCTTCGCTAACTGGGTTTGGATGGGAATATTTTAATAAATCAAACGCAGAAATAATCCTTAGAATGTGATCTTTAATTACCGTTATTCACTTTTCCACATAACCAACAGCCAGTTGGATACATTTCGGCCAACGATGCACAAGTTTTCTGAAGTCGACACTCTGTTTCCGCAAACACAGTCTCACAGTTCTCTCAACGTCTTCATCAGAAGCATAATGGTGTCCCATGATTGAATGGAGAAAGGCGTCACCTTCATTCTCGTAACGCGAGAGGAGTTTCTGGCAAATTTCTAGTCTGTGCGCTTTCATTGCAGGAGTCAGCATCTGGGGTACCCATGGTGCACACATCTTCCTACAGCCAAGCAAAGCAATAATGTGACACACACGTTCTTATGAAATGCCGATTGTGCTTGCAATTTCTCTTTGAGTGATACGACGATCGTCCTGAATCAATCTGTCAACATTTTGCTTGTGAAACTCGGTGGTTGCTGTCACAGGACGTCCAACTCTTTGTTTGTCAGAAGTTCCCGCCTCACCATCTTTAAACTTACTCGCCCAACGACACACAGTACTCACACCAACACGATCATCATAAACTGCTTTCATTCTCTGGTGAATCTCCTCTGGGGTGACACCTTCTGCTGTCAAGAAATCGATGACTGCACGTTGCTTAAATCGCATTGAGCGACCGTCTGCGCAGGGTTCCATACTTCACACTGTAACAACACAACCGTTCAATGCTAAGGCTTCCCGCCAACTGGAGCTGTAGAGCAGAGGCTGCGGAACAAGACAGTACCCGCCGCATACCAATGCTGCCAACTGTTGCAGAGTTACGAAGGTGGAGGCATTACTTTCCAACCCTCGTATATTGTTCACTATTTCTGGCGAATCTTCTGGATTTTGGGCACATGAAGCCTATGAAGGTGTGGCTGTTGATATACTTTCCGGGATGTGAGGTCGTGGTCCAAGAACTTTTCTGCTCCTTACGTTTCGTCCACCACTGCGCTGGACTTCCTCAGAGGCGCTGCTCCGCTGAGTCTTGCCGACTGCAGTCGGCAAGACTCAGCGGAGCAGCGCCTCTGAGGAAGTCCAGCGCAGTGGTGGACGAAACGTAAGGAGCAGAAAAGTTCTTGGACCACGACCTCACATCCCGGAAAGTATATCAACAGCCATGTCAACCGGTCGTGAAAGCCTTCATTCTACAATCGAGTGGGTTTGTGTTCCCCATGGCACTAGAGATGGAGCACAGTATGTTGGTACCAAGTCTCCTCAGCTATACACTAGCTTGATTACTACACTGAAGAGACAAAGAAACTGGTATAAGTATGTGTATTCATATACAGAGATATGTAAGCAGGCCTTATAAGACAACAAGTGTCTGGCACGGGCGTTAGATCAGTTATTGCTGCTACAATGTCATCAAGATTTAAGTGAGTCTTAATGTGGTGTTATAGTCGGCGCACGAGCGTAGGGACACAGTATCTCCGAGGCAGCGATGAAGAGGTACTTTTCCCGTACGGCCGTTTCATGAGTGTACCGTTAATATCTGGAATCCAGTAAAATATCAAACCTCCTACATCGCTGCGGTGGGTAAAAGGTCCTGCAAGAACGGGACCAACGACGACTGAAGAGAATCGTTCAGCGGGACACTAGCGCAACTGTTCCGTAAATTGCTGGAGATTTCAGTGCTGGGCCATCAACAAGTGTCAGCGTTTGAACCATTCAACGAAATATAATCGGTGTGGGCTTTCGAACACGAAGGCCCTCTCGTGTACCCTTGACGGCTGGATGACACAAAGCTTTACGCCTCGCCTGGGCAGGCAAACACCGATATTGGACTGTTGATGAATGGAAACATGTTACCTGGTCGGACGAGTCTCGTTTCAAATTGTATCGAGTGGATGGTCGTGTACGGGTATGGAGACAACCTCATGAATCCATGAACCCTGCATGTCAGCTGGGGACTGTTCAAGCTGGTGGAGGCTCTGTAATGGTGTGGGGCGTGTGCGTTTGGTCTGATATGGGACCCCTGATGCGTGCAGATACGACTGTGGCAGGTGACACGTAGGTAAGCATCTTGTCTGATCACCTCCATCCATTCATGTCCATTGCGCATTCCGAAGGACCTGGCAATTCGAGCAGGACAATGCAGCAACCACAAGTCCAGAATTGCTACAGATTGGCTCCAGGAGCACTGTTCTGAGTTAAAACACTTCCGATGGCCTGCAGACTCCCCAGACATGAACATTATTGAGTGTATCTGCGATGCTTTGCAACGTTCAGAGGGGATCTCCACCCCCTTGTACTCTAACGGGTTTGTGGACAGCCCTGCAAGCTTTATGGTGTCAGTTCCCTCCAGGACCACTTCAGATATTAGTCAAGTGCAAATGGTTCAAATGGTTCAAATGGTTCTGAGCACTGTGGGACTTAACATCTATGGTCATCAGTCCCCTAGAACTTAGAGCTACTTAAACCTAACTAACCTAAGGACATCACACAACACCATTAGTCAAGTGCACGTCACGTTGTGCTGCGGCATTTCTGCATGCTCGTGGGGCCCCTACACGATATTAGGCAGGTGTACCAATTTCAAAAAATGGTTCAAATGGCTTTGAGCACTATGGCACTTAACATCTATGGTCATCAGTCCCCTATAACTTAGAAGTACTTAAACCTAACTAACCTAAGGACAGCACACAACACCCAGCCATCACGAGGCAGAGAAAGTCCCTGACCCCGTGTACCAATTTCTTTGGCTCTTTAGTGTATTTACTCAGTCGTAGATAGGCTCAATAATACAATACGCGACAGCAAATTTTAGCTTCTGAATATTTTATAACGTAAGGAAATTTAACATATAATATGACGAAACACCACGATAATATTTTCAACTAACTTATGAAACTTATGAAACAAAATTCATTGCAAACTTAACCAATATTCTTCAGTAATTAAATAAATCACTTTTCTTCTACGTATCCCGACAGCACAAATGAAACAAATTGGAAATGATACATCTCATTCAAAATTTAGAGAAGTGAAGCACTTCGACCATGTCAGTTGTACATCTTCAAACTTTATCTGATGATCATAATAATCACATAATTAATTACACGAAGATTATCAGAAAACGTCTTCGAAGCATGATATATGGCAAAGACCTTGCCGCAGTACATACACCTGTTCCCGTGAGATCACCGAAGTTAAGCGCTGTCGGGCGTGGCCGGCACTTGGATGGGTGACCATCCGGGCCGCCATGCGCTGTTGCCATTTTTCGGGGTGCACTCAGCCTCGTGATGCCAACTGAGGAGCTACTCGACCGAATAGTAGCGGCTTCGGTCAAGAATACCATCGCAACGACCGGGAGAGCGATGTGCTGACCGCCGGCCGCGGTGGTCCCGCAGTTCTAGGCGCTCAGTCCGGAACCGTGCGACTGCTACGGTCGCAGGTTCGAATCCTGCCTCGGGCATGGATGTGTGTGATGTCCTTAGGTTAGTTAGGTTTAAGTAGTTCTATGTTCTAAGGGACTGATGACCTAAGATGTTAAGTCCCATAGTGCTCCGAACCATCTGAACCATTTTATGCAGTGGTTAGACACTGGCCTCGCATTCGGGAGGACGACGGTTCAATCCCGCGTCCGGCCATCCTGATTTAGGTTTTCCGTGATTTCCCTACATCACTCCAGGCAAATGCCGGGATGGTTCCTCTGAAAGGGCACGGCCGACTTCCTTCCCAATCCTTCCCTAATCCGATGAGACCGATGACCACGCTGTCTGGTCTCCTTCCCCAAACCAACCAATCAACCAACCATTTTATGTGCTGACCACACGCCCCACCTATCCGCATCCTCCATTGAGGGTAACACGGCGGTCGGATGGTCCCGACGGGCCACTTGTGGCCTGTAGACGGAGTGAAGGTACTGTAAACGTATTTTGTCTTCTGTAATGGAGACTCCGCTGAAAACGGGAGGACTAGTACTCGTGAATGAAATATTTATGTATAAAGAAAAAGCTACACTCTGTTGGGCGGCTCACATCAATACGCATAGACGGAGGTGACCAAACCCGTGGGACAACCCCCAATATCGTGCCGGACCTCCTTTTGGCCGGCGTTGGGCAGCAGCTCGACGTGGCGGGGACTCTAAACGACGTCGAAAGTCCTCTGCAGAAATATTGAGCCTCGCTGCCTCTATAACGGTCCGAAATTGCGTAACTGATGCCGGTGCAGGATTTTGGGCACGAACAGACTCCTCGATTATGTCCCATAAATGTTCGCTGGAGTTCATGTCTGGAGATTTGGGTGGCCATATCATTCCCTCGGATTGTCCAGAATGTTCTTCAAACCAATTGTGAACAATTGTAGCCCCGTGACATGACGCACTGTCATCTGTCATCCACAAAAATTCAAGTAGCCGAACATAACCATTTCCAGTCACTGATCGTTTTAGCTGGACCACAGGATCCATTCCATTCCATGCAAACACAGCCCACACCATCATGGAACCACCACCAGCTTACACAGTAACTTGTCGATACCTTGGGTCCACAGTTTCGTGGAATCTGTGCTCTACGTTCGTCTTATGTCCCACATTGCGTTTCTTTCACAGAGTGTTGCTGGTCTGTTAGCACCGACAACAATACGCAAACGCCGCTGCGCTCGGTCGTTAAGTGAAGGTCTTCGGCCACAGCGTTGTCTGATGTGTGGTACTCTCGCCAAACTCTTTACACTCTGGATCTTGGGATACTGAATTCCCTAACGATTTCCGAAATGGAATGCCCCATGCAGCATTCCGCATTCGAAGTCTGTTAGTTCCTGTCGTGCGGCCATAATCACGTCGGAAACCTATTCGCACGAATCAAATGAGTACAGATGATAGATCAGCCAATGAACTGCCCTTTTGTACGTTGTGTACTACCGCCATCACTACATGTTCATATCGCTGTGTTGTGGTCTTCAGTCCTGAGACTGGTTCGATGCAGCTCTCCATGCTACTCTATCCTGTGCAAGCTTCTTCTTCTCCCAGTACCTACTGCAACCTACATCCTTCTGAATCTGCTTAGTGTATTCATCTCTTGGTCTCTCTCTCTACGATTTTTACCTTCCACGCTGCCCTCCAATACCAAATTGGTGATCCCTTGATGCCTCAGTATATGCCCCACCAACGGATACCTTCTCCTAGTCAAGTTGTGCCACAAATTTCTCCTCTCCCCAATTCTATTCAATACCTCCACATTAGTTATGTGATCTACCCATCTAATCTTCAGCATTCTTCTGTAGCACTACATTTCGAAAGATTCTATTCTCTTCTTGTCCAAACTATTTGTCGTCCATGTTTCACTTCCATACATGGTTACACTCCATACCAAACTAACAGAAACGACCTCCTGACACTTAAATTTATACTCGATGTTAACAACTTTCTCGTCTTCAGAAACGCTTTCCTTGCTATTGCCAGTCTACAGTTTATATCCCCTCTACTTCGAACATCATCAGTTATTTTGCTCCCCAAATAGCAAAACTCATTTACTACTTTAAGTGTCTCATTTCCTAATCTAATACGCTCAACATCACCCGACTTAATTCGACTACATTCCATTATCCTCGTTTTGCTTTTGTTGACGTTCATCTTATATCCTCCTTTCAAGACACTGTCCATTCCGTTCAGCTGCACTTCCAGGTCCTTTGCTGTCTCTGACAGAATTACAATGTCATCGGCGAACCTCATAGTTTTTATTTATTCTCCACGGATTTTAATTCCTATTCCACTATCGCGTGATTTTTGTCGCCTCAGTGTATATTAGCATCACATATTTTCAGTGTTACCACTAGATGGCTTGGGCACTCGAGTTTCACAACTGTTACTACGTAGTACACCTTATCCATGATAGAAAACCTACGACCACACAGTCGGTCTATCGTAGGAAAAATGTCGTCCACGTTTGAATGTTTCAGCTCCGTAAGAGGGACCTTTAACATTGAGAGCAGGGAGGGCTTAGCTAGGTCAACACGGCAAGGACACGCGAGATGCTGAATAATCACAGACGGAAACTTCCGGAACGAAATGTGGGCCAATGTCAGTGTCTCGCACACACACACACACACACACACACACACACACACACACAGACCGCCCCGACGCAATAGATACTACTTCGCTTGTTCTCGGTTTTTCCTTTGTTATGGATAGGTGCGGGACTTACATAAGGCACTCCCGTACGGCAATAAATTGATTTTCAAAAATTGATGAACTTCTGCCTTTCAAGTAACATGTCCAGTGACCATTTACGGTGTGCTTTCTTCTTGCACATCTCCTTGAAACCGATTTCTTTCCTCTGCGTAAGTAATTCAGAATTTGCCCTGACAGCCTTGAAATGATGCGTTCTTCTATGGTGCCGAAATCAGTTATGTCTTTGTTCTTGGAAGTATTGTGTTATGGACGTTACGTAAATCTCTTTGGCTATGGTTCCATTGCGCCTGTGATGTAGAAGCTCTTTTTCTCAGAAACTCCGTTTCAAGGTTGTTAGTCGATTCCTGACTTGATTTCGTAGGGCCCAAGTTGGCCTCGACGACGGGGTTTGGTATATAAGTTCTTTGACGCAACACTGCATCTCTATACACACGTGTTTCTAGGAACCTACTACTTTTTATATATATCCGCCGCTCGTGGTCTCGCGGTAGCGTTCTCGCTTCTAAGCACGGGGTCCCGGGTTCGATTCCCGGCGGGGTCAGGAATTTTCACCTGCCCCGAGATGACTGGGTGCTGTTGTGTCGTCTTCATCATTATCGTTATCCATCCCCATTACGGTTTCTAGGAACCTACTACTTTTTTATATATCCGCCGCTCGTGGTCTCGCGGTAGCGTTCTCGCTTCTAAGCACGGGGTCCCGGGTTCGATTCCCGGCGGGGTCAGGAATTTTCACCTGCCCCGAGATGACTGGGTGCTGTTGAGTCGTCTTCATCATCATCGTCATCCATCCCCATTACGGTTGGAGAAAGGCAACGGCAAACCATCTCTGTTAGGACATTACCTAGTACGGCAGTGCGGGTCTCACACTTCGTTCCCCTACGCTCTGCCAAGAAGCATGGGACTTCATTTCCATATATATATTTATATATGTATCATCGTCAGTCACCTCCATGACGGTCGGAGGTTGGCAACGGCAAACCATTAGGACATTATATATATATTCATTTTACCCTACGCTCTGTCAAGAAGCATGGGACTTCATTTCCATATATCCATGTATACAGGGTGGTCAGAAAATGGGTGAAATGCGTGTAGGGATGTTACAGGGCGGGTTGTACTGAGACATAAATGTTAAGAAACAATTTCGATACGTTGCTCCGTTTCCGAGTTATTTAGCATAGAATTTAGCCAGTCGGGGAGTCGCGCGCTCACATTCAAGCGGCCTGCCAGGGGCGGTGTTGCCCAACGAGTGCTTTGTCTCGTCAGCTGAAACTTGAGTTTACGCGCGCGACGCTCTGATTGGCTAACTTCAATGCTAAATAACTCGGAAACGGCGTAACGTATCGAATTTTTTTCGTATCATTCATATCTCAGTACAACCTGCCCTACAACATCCCTACAAGCGTTTCAGACATTTTCTGACCAGACTGTATATTCATTTTCATGGAGATGAATGGCGATGATGATGAAGACGACACATCAACATCCAGTCATCTCGGGGCAGGTGAAAATCCCTGACCCAGCCGGGAATCGAACCCGGGACCCCGTGCTTCAGAAGCGAGAACGCTACCGCGAGACCACGAGCGGCGGATATATATAAAAAGAAGTAGGTTCTTAGAAAGATGTGCGTATAGGAATGCGGTATTGTGTCAAAGAGCTTTCGGGGGTACACGCTTTTGAACAAGTGAAAATTTACATTTTTATTATGTAGATATACCTGCCACATAATGGTGGGGAAAATTATTTCCAGCGCCCGGGCTCGGACCGGCTACCTGTTCATCGGATACCTCCGCTCTGGCCCAAAAGTTCCATGTAGCTCAGCACCAGTAGCTGGTGAGCCCCGCTGCCGCCACTTGGCTTCTAATCGACACGCGGCAAGAAGTCCAGCGCGGCAACAAGTGGCGTATCGCAGACGGCGATATGTGTAGCGACGGCAGCGCCTGCGGTGAGCAACTGTACGGTGCGTTCTACATCTACATCTGCGTCTACATCTATACTCCGCAAGCTACCTGACGGTGTGTGGCGGAGGGTACCTTGAGTACCTCTATCGGTTCTCCCTTCTATTCCAGTCTCGTATCGTTCATGGAAAGAAAGATTGTCGGTATGCCTCTGTGTGGGCTCTAATCTCTCTGATTTTATCCTCATGGTCTCTTCGCGAGATATACGTAGGGGGGAGCAATATACTGCCTGACTCCCCGGTGAAGGTATGTTCTCGAAACTTCAACAAAAGCCCGTACCGAGCTACTGAACGTCTCTCCTGCACAGTCTCCCACTGGAATTTATCTATCATCTCCTAAACGCTTTCGCGATTACTAAATGATCCTGTAACTAAGCGCGCTGCTCTCCGTTGGATCTTCTCATCTCTTCTATCAACCCTATCTGGTACGGATCCCACACTGCTGAGCAGTATTCAAGCAGTGGGTGAACAAGCCTGCTTCCTTTGTTTTCGGATTGCATTTCCTTAGGATTCTTCCAATGAATCTCAGTCTGGCATCTGCTTTACCGCCGATAAACTTTATATGGTCATTCCATTTTAAATCACTCCTTATGCGTACTCCCAGATAATTTATGGAATTAACTCCTTCCAGTTGCTGACCTGCTATATTGTAGCTAAATGATAAGGGATCTTACTCTGGTATCCTAGCAGGAGTCGCCAAGCGAAGGGTAACGCGGACTTTCTGGTCAGGTACGGCAGGTGAGCTCCTTCATTACCTCAGCACACCGTTCTACATCTTCCCACAGCGCAAATTAATTATGAACCCGATACGAGGCAACCGGTTACTCTTTAGTACAACACCAGTACATCCCAGACAATCGAATTCCCAAGTGTGTATCAGCTTCAGACTTCTGATTACGAGGCGTCTGAAAAGTAAGCCTTCCGATTTTTTTATGTGAAAACTCTTAAAGTTTTTCTGAAAAAAGTTATTAACATTCTACATCTTTGTTGTTCCTGTCCACATGTTTGCACCCCTCTGCCGCTAAAGGGCTATGAATTGTGGCGTGTAACATGGTGGTGTATAACGTAACAGAGTCGTAAAACAAATGGTTCAAATGGTAAACACTGGCTATTTACATACTTCCTGCAGGGATAGCTCGAGCCACGGCCTGCAGGCAGTATCACTACGGCAAAACCTGACTGGCTGGAGACAGCTAGGACAGGATAGCAGTGACAACGAAATGCATGCATTCCCTCAGAGAGACGCTCGGCTCTAAATCGATCTCAGTCAACATTAATATGAAAATCTACAACACAGTGATATGCCCAGCAGTAATCTACGGTTTAGAAACATGGAGCGTGACTAAGTGAGAAAGGGAAAAACCATTAATACTTGAGAGAAGAGTAATGAGGAAGATATGGGGACCAGTTGTAGATAACAGAGAATGCAGGAGGAGGAAAAATGGAGGCAGTTTGTGGAAGCAGCTCGTGATCTGCAGGGCCTGTAGTCGTTGGATATCTATCTATCTATGATGTAGGATTTTTATCCACAAACTTTTAAGTCAACAAGTCGCGTATCTCCCCAATGGAAATGCCAAAGAACGACGTAACTGTGCCGGTGCGTGAGAAACAGCGTGACTGATGTAGTTATGCAGAGGAAAAAATTAGACGGTGAAAATTTAAGGAATTTCCAGTTACGTAGGACAAAATACAATGACTGACAATATTACCTTATTGTAGAAAATTTTGCACAGATGAAGAAGGTGGTAAAATGGCCGGAGAGCCTTGACTATATGTATATGTAGATGGTATCTGTTCTTTCGGTCGGGGCACACATTTTCAACTGTCCCCGTTGACTTATATCAACGCCTATATGCAGCTAAGGGTATTCATTTCATTGAAATTTATTCTAACGAACTGCATGGTCACCGATGGCATTGTTCTTCATATATAGATATGGCATTCTTCTAACAAATTTCTATCTAGATAATTGTTCGAATAAATAAATCATTCAAACAAATTTTCTCGCGAATAAATTGTTCACGGATAAAGAGATTATTCCTCTCTGCCAATATAAATAATTAATTGTTATTTATTATTCTTAACTCAAATGACGAATAACGTTGAAAGCCATCGTATTTTCTATGTTTACTTCTTGTACAGAATTCGATAACTAGTGCTCCCTCCCCGTGACCCAGTACAGTTTCTGTTTTGTAAATATTCAATTACTGGTTTGTGCAGAGTCATGCTTTGATGATTCCAAAGCCCCCGGCACGGTTAGGGTTGCCACCTGTACTTTAGTAGAAAGTATTGTACGTTATTTGGGGCATTTGTTCTCTATTCTTTAAGAGAACAACAAAGTACGCGGAAATACTCTATTTCACATAGTTTCGAATCGAAGAACTTTCAGCATTGCAGCGCGTCAGCTATCGTAAGTATCGAAATAATTATGAAAAATCCGCCTCGATTGCACAAACTACCTGGTGTTTACCTAGGTTTCAGCGTGGGTAGCCACGCCTTCTTCAGAACAAAATATAAAACAGCTTGCCTATATAGGAATCACTTTACTTAAATCATTAAAGGACCACGAAAGTTGACCGGAATTTTGCTTGTAAGATATCTGCTGAATAATTGAACCGTGAATTAACTGGTCATGTCTGAACGGAACATAATCTCAAATGTCAATACAGTCAACGGACAAAGTGAAAGATCCCGTCAATTTCAATTCTTTGCAACTACTAAGTACCACATGCGTCTTTGCTAGACTGTGTACACTAAGTGGATTATTTATTTCACGAAAAGTTACCCGACAATCTCGAAAGTATATTGCTCGTTACATATCGACTCTAGTCCCGACATTTAGTGTCCTTGCGAGACGAAACGACTGCCGGCAACCTCGGTGATGTAATACTTGTGGCACTATTGTTGCGTAGCGAAAACTTATGCTGCCTGTTTCAATTTGTTTTGTGTGAGGGCGGATTCAGCGCAATAAAGCTCGGTTATTCGGTTTTATAGCTTTACATAATAGCTTATCTTAGATAAAGACAACTTCAGTAAACTGATTACCGAATGTTCACCAACAAACGAAAGAAACAAATCCAGCCTGTCTTAGATAAAAATTAATAATGCGTTTACCTTAAATGCAGACTGTAAAGACGCTCTTTAGCAGTGACAATTATCTGTTAAATATTGTTAAAAGCCATGAAGAATATATTTTTGGACAAAAAGTTTAGCAACGTAAATAAAGCTTTATTTTAATGCATTGTGCTTCTTTCGCTACCTTCAGCACGATTCGACTTCTTCGACGCTTCTTTGGCTAGTATACGTCTGTAGGTTACTGTAAGTCTCACTTGGCGATGGACAGTAATACGGTTAAACTATTTGTTTCTAAATTGTTGGTGTAGAAACTCGAAAAATTTCATTGAGTCGCCTCGTTGACATTTTCTCGATAAAAAAGTTGTCAGTGTCCTGCACAGTTATGAATTCTTTTATGTGCTTAAACCCAGCGTCTCTTTCGACATTTTTGAGTCACAAAGCTCCACGTAGCTGCATAAGCGTATGTACGAGCGAAGACCTGTTCCAGCTTTACTCAGAGTTAGCCCAAAAAACATTCCGATGACTTTATTTTGATACATTGTTGTACTTTTTTCGAATGAACAACAAGTTTGCACTTGCACGCTGTGTTTAGAAGGTTTAAACCTCCATCATCAGGTGCATTTACATGTGTTAGTATCACGTATGTGTGTGTTGTGTTACGATTTTGGCGTAACTTGTGCCACTGTCTCCAGTGGTCACAGACTTCTTTCTCTGTCATAACACTTCACATGTAAACTGCCGTATACTTTGTTTCCTAAAAAAGGAGGAGATTATTGTGTAATGTCCCGTCGACAACGAGGTCATTAGAAACGGAGTAAAAGCTTGCATCAGGAATGGGGAAGGAAATCTGCCGTGCCCTTACTAAGGCACCTCCGGGCATTTGCCTGAAGCGATTTAGGGAATCACGGAAAACCTCAATAATGATGACCGGACGCGGGTTGCGAGTCAAGCACTAGAGAAAAACAAAAAAAAAAAAAAACAAAAAAATAGAGAAAAAAACGGCATCGCTACACACGATAGCTCAGCATGTGAAGTTTCTCGTCGATATAATTTCTGCGGTGTCATGCGACTTCCGCACAGTAATAATGAGGGAAAACGAGGAAGACACAAAAAGATAAAAAGAGAATAAAAAAATAAGGGGTTAAGTTGCAGACTGCAAAATGCAAGATCTCTGATCCAATCCCCCGATGGGCCTACGATTTTTTCTGTTATTTAGTGTTTCTTTGACCTCTAACAATGGGTAAAATTGCAAGTCAGGTTGCATCCCGTTTCGGAGTACATGTGGAACTGTAATTGTGTAAATCTATAGCTACATGATTACTCTGCAATTCACAGTTAAGTGCCTGGCAGAGGGTTTATCGAACCACCTTAAGGATATTTCTCTGCCGTTCCACTGTCGAACAGCGCGCAAGAAAGACGAACATTTAAATCTTTCCGTGCGAGCTCTGGTTTCTCTTATTTTATTATCATCATTTCTTCCTATGTAGGTGGGCGCCAACTAAATATTTTCATCCTCTGAGGACAACGTTGGTGATTGATATTTCATGAGAGGTTCCTGCCGCAACGTAAAACGTCTTTGTTTTAATGATTGCCACCCCAATTCACGTATCATATCCGTCGCACTCTCTCCTCCATTTCGCAATAGCACTAGACGATCTGCCCTTCTTTGTCCTGTGTCGATCTTCTCCGATGCGGACCCCCCGCCGCACAGCAATACTCCAGGAAGGAGGGCAGGCGTAATGTAGGCAACTTTATGCATTTTACGTGTTCTGTCCCATCTAACTGGCTGTATAAGTCAGGTCAGAGGTGAGGGGAAGTCAAGGGCACACTACCGTAACTAGTAAAGCACTGCACCGTTCAAATCGACCTTCGTGTTGGGCGAGGCTTCACTTGTTTTACAACGTAACGAATGGAACACAAAAGTACTTCGTAGGCGGACAGCCTTAGCAGTCATACCACGGGCGCGGTCCCATTCAACTGAGTCTTCACCTGTCAGTACATCACCCCTCCCCCTGCCAACAACATCAGAAAGGGCTCTGCGTAACTAGCAAAAGATGAGACTGCAATAAGCAGAAACTCTTAATCTGCAGCACCTCCGTCCATTCTGTCAAGACTGTTGACACTATCGAATATGGGTGTCTCGTTGGTACAATTACTCATTTGGCTTGTGTTTGTGGACAACTGCAGGACGTCCAGAGTCACCCGAACGTGGTTTTGGACTAAGTTTTGAGTAAACGCACCTTACTAGGTGCAATACATCTGCGCTCGTACATGATCTCATGCAGTTACATGAAACTTTGACTTACATGTAACTTGAGAAATGTTGGAAGAGACACTCGGCTTAAGCACACAAATGAGTTCATAATAGTGCAGGACACTGTCAGCTTTTTCTATCGAGAAATTCTCAAAGAATCGATCGCAAGACACTTCCCGCGTTTCTACACCAACTACAACTCTTGCAGCAATGATTTAAAAACAAATAATTCACCGAGGGATGATTACAACAAACTACAGACACAGAACAGCCAAAGAAACGTCGGAGAAATCGGGTCACGAGTTTGAAATAGTTCTGATACGCATAAAGAAAATTTATTTTGAATGGCATTTGGGAGGTGAAGCGATCGTAGAATCACAAGAAGTTACTTGCTAACAAAAAAAAAAAAAATGGTTCAAATGGCTCTGAGCACTATGGGACTTAACATCTGTGGTCATCAGTCCCATAGAACTTAGAACTACTTAAACCTAACTAACCTAAGGACATCACACACATCCATGCCCGAGGCAGGATTCGAACCTGCGACCGTAGCAGTCGCGCGGTTCCGGACTGAGCGCCTTAACCGCGAGACCACCGCGGCCGGCACTTGCTAACAACTAGACCTAAATTGATAATATCTCGTTTTTTGCAATTGTTTGACACTATCGATGCGTAAGATATGTGCTGTTAATTAAAATATGTGTGGATAAAAATCCTACTTCAAGATCAGAAATTCTCTTTACTGGTTACCAGTTTCTTCTCATTATCAAGCCTTTTCCAGATCAATCTCAAATGTTGTTCAGTGTGTGACACTCATTACTCATTTTCGTATTTTTTAGGGCTAAGTCGCCTTAGTCAAATAAAATCTTAAAGTGAATGTTTTAGTTAGTTATGTAAACTGATAACGTTAATCAATAATCAAATGTTGTTACAGTGCCCATTTTGCCACACCTATGAGTATGTACGAACCATCAACAACGCCATGAATCAATTTTCATAACCAACTAATATATTAACTTTAGGATTTTATTTAACTAGGGTGACTTAGCTGTAAAAAAAATAGGTCGATGTGGAGTGAGTGTCACACACTGAACAACATTTTAGATTGATCTGAGGGTGGCTCAGTAATGAGCCAAAATTTGTGAACTTGACATAGCATTTTTATCCACACATGTTTTATTTCGATTTTTGCTCAAGAAGATCATGCTTTGAAAGTGTGGTATTGTTGTGTGAATGTGCATGTCTAGACTGTATTTTTTGTGCCACAGTGGCAAACATTATAAAAACAAACTTTCTGGTGAGGTGTTTGAGAAAAGAGTTCTTTGAAAGCTAGTTTAAAATCAACAAAAAGTGCATTTGTTACATACATAACAGAATTGGAACAACAAAAGTAATTAGATTTCAAATTTATCTATTTTTTTATAAAAGTCTTTGTTCAGAGATGAATTGATTTATTCGTGTAAATGGATAATCTTTGGAATAAATATTTTTATTTTTTATTTACAAATAAGAAATAATAATTTTTATTTGTATTCGTTATTCTTTCATTCGCGTAAATTTTGCCCATCTATGACTGGAACTAAGATACGATGCATTTCACAAGATGCCTGTTCAGATGACTTCAAGTCGTATGTTTAATATGCAAAAACTTGGAATATTTTCGAGGGTCCTACGTAGGGATCCAGTAGAAACGGTGCAGTTAGAATCAGACCACGATAACAGCTCGAACAGAGAAATACAAGCAGTCATTCTTCGCACACTCCGTCCACGAAAATAGTGGCGAGAAACCCAAACAACACTACAGTGAAAGAAAGGTACCCTCCGCCGTACACTTCACAGTGATTCGCGGAGTGGTGCGTGGGGCGCCTACCTCTTGTGACGTAGAGGAGGACGAGCAAGGCGGGGATGCAGGCGGTGGCAGCGGATGGCATCGTGGAAGAAGTCTCGCAGTGGAGAAAATCAGGAAACTCGACTCGTGCGGCGGGTTGCAGAGGCGGCAGGCGCCGTCAGAGAACTGGGAGCGCGTCGGCCGCGGACCGCGAAGCGACTGAGCCGCGGGGGCCGGCGCACCGGCTTATATAGCGACGCGGGGCATGCTGGGAACACTTCCGGCCGCACCGCCACTGCTGCGGGGGTACTTGCGCACTGTTCATACATATTTCACCCCGTAGCTCCTCAGTCCTTATGCAGGAATAAACTAAACTCTTGAAACGTCCCCTTAGAAAAATTTATACACGAGAACACAGAAAAACACAATTTGAAGAGCGAAAATAGGGGAACACATAAACATAGCACTGCAAATAATATCTAGTTAATTGCAGGCGCAGCTGCGAAATACTTGGTGCAAATCTACATGCATGCCACAACTGTTTTACTGTACAACAATGAAAGACTGCAACTACAAAGGAGATTCTCTCTACAATTACGCAATAGCAATAAACAAAATCTACACTAATTACACAAACTACAAGAAAAAATCAGAAGATTCCAGTGAGGTATCCTGGCAGGGTCACCAGTAGGCTGTTTATGTTTTCTTTATGTAAGTAGGCTGTTTATGTTTTCTTATTGGCAACGTTACGTAGCGCTCTGTATGAAAATCACTGGCTGTGCTGTGTGTAGTCTGTGGCCAGTTAGCATTGTTGTCTGCCATTGTAGTGTTGGGCAGCGGCAGCTGGATGTGTACAGCGCGTAGCGTTGCGCAGTTGGAGGTGAGCCGCCAGCAGTGGTGGATGTGGGGAGAGAGATGGCGGAGTTAATTTGTGCATGAACTGCTATATATATTATGACTATTAAGGTAAATACAGTGTTTGTTCTCTATTAAAATCTTTCATTTGCTAACTATCCCTATCAGTAGTTAGTGCCTTCCGTAGTTTGAATCTTTTATTTAGCTGGCAGTAGTGGCGCTCGCTGTATTGCAGTAGTTCGAGTAATGAAGATTTTTATGAGGTAAGTGATTTCTGAAAGGTATAGTTTAATGTTACTCAGGGCCATTCTTTTGCAGGGATCTTTGATAGTCAGATTGCGTTGCGCTAAAAATATTGTGTGTCAGTTTAAGCACAGTCGTGTACAATTGTTCTAAGGGGACGTTTCACTCTCTTTACCTGTTGTTCAAGAGACGTTCAATAAGTAACGCAACACTTTTTTTTCTCGGCCAATTTCGCTTGAAAAAATGAAGAATTTTTTGTGGGACATCGTAGAATATTCCTACTTCAGTCCCTACAGTACCATCAAGTTCCCATAAATGGCGGCGCAATACGTAGCCTTCAAAATGTCTGTAACGGAGATGCATTCGAAGGAGAGAATTGACCGTGAGTTTCTTTTGGTGGAAAACCAGAATATCACATATATTCATAGGCGCTTGTAGAATGTCTACAGAGACCTGGCAGCCAACAAAGTCACGGTGGGTCGTTGGTGAGGCATCTGTCATCATCACAAAAGGTTGTCCAAATCTTTCTGATACCTGCATGTTGATTTGCTACACACAATTTGACCCCTGCAATATTAGAGTGGATGGACACTCTCATCAAGACTGATGCATCACAAACACCTAGCTGCTCAAGTGGACATCTTTGTTGGTTGTGCTGACACATACACGCACTAGTTGGGTACTCAAAGGTGTATACTGTCTCGGTTCCTCCCCAAGTAACGGAAGACCGTAAATAGCAACGAAGGGTCATCTGTACATAATTACTTTCATTTTATGAGCCTGATTGAAACAACTTTTTGTCGAACCTCAGCACAGGCGATGAAACATGGACTCATCACTTATAATTGGAAACAAAATGGCAATCCATACAGTGGTGCCAGACCAACTCTCCTCCAAAGAAAAAGTTCAGAGCAGCGCCCTCAGGCGCTAGAGTCATGGTGACAGTGTTCTGGGACTCTGATAAAGGGATTATTCTGTTTGATGTTCTCCATCATGGTGCAACTATCAACTCTGATGTCCTCCCTCATAGTGCAACTATCAACTGTGACATGTACTGTGCTAGCCTCAGGAAATTGAGGAAACGAGTTTAGCAGCCGGCCGCTGTGACCGAGTGGTTCTAGCTGCATCAGTTCGGAACCGCGCTGCTGTTACGTCGCTGGTTTGAATCCTGCCTCGGGCATGGATGTGTGTGATGTCCTTAGGTTAGTTAGGTTTAAGGAGTTCTAAGTCTAGGGGCCTGATGACCTCAGATGATGTCCCATAGTGGTCAGAGCCATTTGGACAATTTTGAACGAGTTTAGCATGTTAATGGCCACAAAAATGGAAAAAAACTTCTCCTTGTCCATTACAATGCAAGGCCTCACACAAGTCTGCGCCTGAGAGGAGCTCACAATTCCTCATTGGACTATTCTTCCTCATCCACTGTACAACCCGAATCTCACTCCTCCTGACTTTTGGCCCAATGAAGGATGCACTCCATAGGAAGCAATATCTAGATGATGGGGAGATTATTGATGTAACAATACGTTGGCTCCGATGTCCACCAGTAATGTGGTACCATGCAAGCATACTGGACCTCCCAGTAATGTAGTATAAGGCTGTTGCATTGGACAACGATCGTGTTGAAATAGGGTGTTACAACCAACCAAAGCAGTGGTGTATGATATGTTGTATTTAAATCGTGAATAAAACCAACTTGCTTTCAGAAAAAAAGTATTGCATTACGTATTGAGTGTTCCTCGTACATATTTCATTCCATACTTCCTCAGTCCTTATGTAGGAATAAACTAAAGTCTCTGTGCCTGACTGTAGCGTGTACGGGGGATGGACGAAATTTGGAAACAAGAAAAAAATAATACATTACCAAGCCTAATCCATGGAGGAAAACCGTTGGCATTCAAAGCAGCTTCCAGTCGCCTTGGAATGGATAAATAGGGGTCCTGTACGGTTATCAAGGGAATCATATACCGTTCTCCTTGCAAAGTACTTTCAAGTTCAGCTAACATTGATGCAGGTGGATTTCGACCACGTAGACTTCTCTCCTGGAACACAGCATCATCACTGGGGAAAGGCCCTGTCGTCTTGGGGCACAGCATCATCATTGGGGAACAGATGGGATGGCCTTGTGAATGGCGCATTATCATGTTGAAAAATGCCACTGCTGATAGGAAACATGATTGTGGTGGAGAGGTGTACATGGTTTGTAACCAGTGTACGACTCTCGTAGACCGTCGTGGTGTCTGACAGTAGTGCAACCTTGCAGAGTAACCACGAGTCCCATGAAATACTACGATGTGGCTGTGCGAATCGTCGCTGAACCCCTGCCTGGGATGTAACCTCGAGCACAATTTGGAAACAGTGTGAAACAAGACTCATCCAATCAAGTGACTCACTTACATTGAATGTCGTGATTTCCTGGCTTTGGCACCACGTTTACTGCTTAAGACATTTAAGCCGCTGGCGACTGGTTTTGGAATTCCAGCTCGACCTTTAATGCTCTGCTTATGGAGCTGTCTGCGTGTTGTTTTGGTGTTGGCAGGGTTCGCGAGTGCGACATTCAGTTGTGCAGGTGACTTTCGCAGCTGCGCCTTTTTATTTTTCGTCACAATCCTGTTGAATGATCGTATGTCACGATCATTCAACACTCACTCTTGGTCACTTAGCCGATGATGCTCTCCTGCTTTCCCTGTTTGGCCGGCCTGAGTGGCCGTGCGGTTCTAGGCGCTACAGTCTGGAACCGAGCGTCGCAGGTTCGAATCCTGCCTCGGGCATGGGTGTGTGTGATGTCCTTAAGTCAGTTAGATTTAATTAGTTCTAAGTTCTAGGCTACTGATGACCTCAGAAGTTAAGTCGCATAGTGCTCAGAGACATTTGAACCATTTTTCTTCCCTGTTTGTTGAGTAAACCTTCAATATGGTGCCTCTTTAAACACGACCTAAATTGTCTACCTTCCTTATGGAAGCATCCACTATACGACCACCAACAATTTGTCCATATTGAAATCCACTTAGCCCCGACATAATTCATTCGCAACCACATGGAACGACTGACACTTATTACATATTGAGGGCACTGTACAGACGAGGCAACGTGTAGGCTTGGCTAGCATCAACTTTTATATTAAAAAATCCGTTCCTTGCAGTTTTTCCAAATTTTGTCCAACCCCTATGCTTTGCACCATGTGCTTTCTTCATGTCCCCAGTATGTGGCAGTATCTGCTTGAAGAAAGCGGTTTATGATAGTGTCAGAATTTCTTCTGTTTGTTTACAATACCAGTCTGGACAAAAATGATAAACAAAAAAGATTGGGATAGTGGTTCAAAATGGTTCAAATGGCTCTGAGCACTATGGGACTCAACATCGTAGGTCATAAGTCCCCTAGAACTTAGAACTACTTAAACCTAACTAACCTAAGGACATCACACACACCCATGCCCGAGGAAGGATTCGAACCTGCGACCGTAGCAGTCCCGCGGTTCCGGACTGCAGCTCCAGAACCGCTAGACCACCGCGGCCGGCTGGGATAGTGGTTTTAGTGCTTCAGATGCTCTATGTACACTACTGGCCATTAAAATTACTACACCCACAAAAAATGCAGATGATAAACGCGTATTCATTGGACAAATATATTATACTAGAACTGACATTTGATTACATTTTCACGCAATTTGGGTGCATAGATCCTGAGAAATCAGTACCCGGAACAACCACCTCTGGCCGTAATAACGGCCTTGATACGGCTGGGCATCGAGTCAAACAGAGCTTGGATGGCGTGTAGAGGTACAGCTGCCCATGCAGCTACGACACGATACCACAGTTCATCAAGAGTAGTGACTGGCGCATTGTGACGAGCCAGTTGCTCGGCCACCATTGACCAGACGTTTTCAATTGGTGAGAGATCTGGAGAATGTGCTGGCCAGGCAGCAGTCGAACATTTTCTGTATCCAGAAAGGCCCGTACAGGACCTGCAACATGCAGTCGTGCATTACCCTGCTGAAATTTAGGGTTTCGCAGGGATCGAATGAAGGGTAGAGCCACGGGTCGTAACACATCTGAAATGTAACGTCCACTGTTCAAAGGGTCGTCATTGCGAACAAGAGGTGAACGGGTCGTGTAACCAATGGCACCCCATACCATCACGCCGGGTGATGCGCCAGTATGGCGATGACGAATACACGCTTCCAATGTGCGTTCACCGCGATGTCGCCAAACACGGATGCGACCATCATGATGCTGTAAACAGAACCTGGATTCATCCGATAAAATGACGCTTTGCCATTCGTTACCCAGATTCGTCGTTCAGTACACCATCGCTGCGCTCCTGTCTGTGATGCAGCGTCAAGGGTAAATGCAGCCACGGTCTCCTAGCTGACAGTCCATGCTGCTGCAAACATTGTCGAACTGTTCGTGCAGATGGTTGTTGTCTTGCAAACGTCCCCATCTTTTGGCTCAGAGGTCGAGACATGGCTGCACGAGCCGTTACAGCCATGCGAATTAGATGCCTGTCATCTCGACTGCTAGTGATACGAGGCCGTTGGGATCCAGCACGGCGTTTCGTATTACCCTCCTGAACCCGCCGATTCCATATTCTGCTAACAGTCATTGGATCTCGACCAACGCGAGCAGCAATGTCGCGATACGATAAACCGGAATCGCGATAGGCTGCAATCCGACCTTTATTAAAGTCGGAAACGTGATGGCACGCATTTCTCCTCCTTACACGAGGCATCACAACAACGTTTCACCAGGCAACTCCGGTCAACTGCTGTTTGTGTGTGAGAAATCGGTTGGAAACTTTCGTCATGTCAGCACATTATAGGTGTCGGCACCGGCGCCAATCTTGTGTGAATGCTCTGGAAAGCTAATCATTTGCATATCACAACATCTTCTTCCTGTCGGTTAAATTTCGCGTCTGTAGCACGTCATTTTGGTGGTGTAGCAATTTTTATGGTCAGTCACTCTGTACATGCCATAAATTCTGGTAAATCACACCGATTTCTTACGTTGTGTATTTCAATCTAATTATGTCCTAGAACAATGCACTGACTGACGATATTAATTTTTCTTTCATAAAATATTAGTTGAGGACTGAAGAGGATAACAGAGCATTTCAGGAACGAGCGTGATTCCCGAACTTGATTGATGTGCACTCACAGAACGCTACCACAGCGATGCTACTTATTTCCGTGCCTGTGGGTTGTGTCGGTTAATTTTCTTCCTTATGCCAGCTTATATTCAGTAGTTTCAGCACAGAGAGAGACTAAATCTGGCACTTCATGACTGTTCTGAGTACGTACGAATTTTTGATGTGTCTAACGTTACCGGGACTTTCAGTGGATACATTCAGACTGAAGTGACGGACTAAAATTTGTACCGAGGCCGGGATTCGAACCCGGGCCTCCTGCACACTAGGGAGATGCGCTAACGACTACGCCACCCTGCCACAGTGGCTTTGCACAACTGGACAGAGTGGCATAGCCTTTGCAGGTTGTGCAAAGCCACTGTGGCAGGGGGATGTAGTGGTTAGCGAATCTGCCTAGTGAGCAGAGGCCCGGGTTCGAATCCCGGCCTTGATAAACATTTTCGCTCTTCGCTTCAGTGTGCATATATACATCATATATGTTTGAGATTTTAAAAGTTCTCTGGAAACATACAGTTTCATTTGATTTTCGGGTCGAAATTTCAACACATCGTGCCCAGAGGACATGCTGGTGCAGTTTACTGTAATATTTCAGACACTGAGAAAGCTCGAACCATTGGAACAAACAACATGGGAGCGTCATACCAAAGGATGGGACACACAGTTGGGCTGCAGTATTATTACTGCAGAAAGAATTGTTACGAGGAAGAGTCAGTACAACAGCGTGGCAACAGCAGAATGCGCGGGTCCTTCAACAATCTCGAGAAGATTGATAAATATGCAGGGTGAACATTAATAGAACCGGCCGCGTTGGCCGAGCGGTCCTAGGCGCTTCAGTCCGGAACCACGCGGCTGCTGCGGTCGCAGGTTCGAATCCTACATCAGGCATAGATGTATGTGATGTCGTTAGGTTAGTTAGGTTTAAGTACGAGGGTTGTTTTTTAAGTAAGATCCGTTTTTATTTTTTTAAAAAAAATACAAATACTTTTGTAAAAAAACATTTTCTGATTCTACACACTTTTACCTATTTTTCTACATAGTTGCCTTGTTTATTTAAGCACTTTTCATACCGTACAACTAAGATTTTAATTCCCTCTTCAAAGAATTCGGCCGCCTGCTCCAACAGCCAAGAGTTCACGGCCGCTTTCACTTCATCGTCGTCATTGAAGCGCTGCCCGCCAAGATGGTGTTTCAGGTACCGGAAAAGGTGAAAATCGCTAGGAGCAAGGTCGGGGCTGTATGGTGCACGGTCCAAAACTTTCCAGCCAAAAGAATCAATCAAATCCCGAGTCTTTTGAGAGGTGTGAGGCCTAACGTTATCGTGCAGGAGCAAAACTCCTTTTGTCAGCATGCCGCGCATTTTGTTTTGAATTGCTCTGCGGAGCTTCTTTAGAGTTGCACAGTAGGCATCTGAGTTGATTGTCGGTCCTCGTGGCATAAAGTCCACTAGCAAAACACCGCGCCGGTCCCAGAACACAGTTGCCATAATCTTGCGCTTTGACAGCGTCTGTTTGGCTTTGACCTTGACGGGTGAGGTTGTGTGTCGCCATTCCATCGATTGTCGCTTGCTTTCGGAAGTGATATGGGATACCCATGTTTCATCTCCAGTGACAATTTGACTCAACATGTCATCCCCTTCTTCCTCGTAACGAATCAAAAAGTCCAATGAAGTGGCAAATCTCTTCCCTTTGTGGTCCTCTGTGAGAAGTCTGGGTACCCAGCGAGAGCACAGTTTCTTAAAGTTGAGGTTTTCAGACACAATTTTGTACAAAACCGATCTTGAAACTTGTGGAAATTCCAAAGAAAGAGTGGAAATTGTGAATCTTCTGTCCTCACGAATCTTTGTTTCGACTGCAGCCACCAAATCATCAGTGATCACAGAGGACCGGCCTGAGCGTTCTTCGCCACGGACGTTTTGACGGCCATTTTTAAACTCTCTAACCCATTGACGCACTTTACCTTCACTCATTGCATTCAAGCCATAAACTTCTGTTAACTGACGATGAATTTCTGCAGCTGATAGGCTTCTCTCGGTCAAAAAACGTATCACTGACCGTATCTCACACGCGGCGGGCGATTCAATAATCATAAACATTATAAATTAGCACAGCGATGCGTACACGTCAGCTACAGAGCTGCAATTTGCATCAGTGTGAACGGGAAGGATGCCGGCAAGTGGCGCGGTGGCTTGTTGCGGCATCCGCGCGAACTACGGGACTATACGCGCGAACGGCCCTTACTTAAAAAACAACCCTCGTAGTTCTAAGTCTAGGGGACTGATGACCTCAGATGTTAAGTCCCATAGTGCTTAGAGCCATTTGAACCATTTTTTTTAAAGGCACTCCGTCTTCAGGCCAGTAGTGGCCTACCGGGACCATCCGACCGCCGTGTCATCCTCACGGAGGATGCGGACAGGAGGGGCGTGGGGTCAGCACACCGCTCTCCCGGTCGTCATGATGGTATTCTTGACCGAAGCCGCTACTATTCGGTCGAGTAGCTCCTCAATTGACACCACGAAGCTGAGTGCACCCCGAAAAATGGCAACAGCGCATTGCAGCCTGGATGGTCACCCATCCAAGTGCCGACCACGCCCGACAGCGCTTAACTTCGGTGATCTCACGGGAACCAGTGAAGCCACTGCAGCAAGGCCGTTGCCACCATTTTCTTAACATTAATAAAACCAAAAAACTGTAGTGATGGAGGTAAATAGGTCACATGGACACGTGCCCAGAAATTCATCATTGCCATGGTAGATAGTGCAAATGGCAAGTTCCTCTGACCACATGCTGTGTCTGAAGCCCACTGATGACGATTATGCAGATCGATGATGCTAGTTCTGGTAGAGGTTGCTTCCTCGGTAAAGAGGACTGATGACAGAAATCGCATAATTGTTATGATCTGGTGCAAAAGCCGTGGGCAAATTCCTTCCCTTTGAGGGAAATACGCTGCTGATAATCCTTGCACTTGTTGAAGGTGACAGGGATAGTAGTGGCTGTCATGCAGAATACACATAATCGGACTTTGGCTTACACCATTTTGGCGGACCACTTGCCTGGAGCCTGTACCGGGGTTCGTATCAACATCCTGTAGAACCCGGTCCTTCAGATCTGGTGCACGCTTAGTCCGCCACCTCCCTTCACGTTCGTCTGTCTGAAGGAGCTATGATCACACAAACGCCCAAAGAAGACTTGAAATGTACAGGGCTATTACAAATGATTGAAGCGATTTCATAAATTCACTGTAGCTCCATTCATTGACAAATGGTCACGACACACTACAGATACGTAGAAAAACTCGTAAAGTTTTGTTCGGCTGAAGCCGCACTTCAGGTTTCTGCCGCCAGAGCGCCCGAGAGCGCAGTGAGACAAAATGGCGACAGGAGCCGAGAAAGCGTATGTCCTGCTTGAAATGCACTCACATCAGTCAGTCATAACAGTGCAACGACACTTCAGGACGAAGTTCAACAAAGATCCACCAACTGCTAACTCCATTCGGCGACGGTATGCGCAGTTTAAAGCTTCTGGATGCCTCTGTAAGGGGAAATCAACGGGTCGGCCTGCAGTGAGCGAAGAAACGGTTGAACGCGTGCGGGCAAGTTTCACGCGTAGCCCGCGGAAGTCGACGAATAAAGCAAGCAGGGAGCTAAACGTACCACAGCCGACGGTTTGGAAAATCTTACGGAAAAGGCTAAAGCAGAAGCCGTACCGTTTACAATTGCTACAAGCCCTGACACCCGATGACAAAGTCAAACGCTTTGAATTTTCGGCGCGGTTGCAACAGCTCACGGAAGAGGATGCGTTCAGTGCGAAACTTGTTTTCAGTGATGAAGCAACATTTTTTCTTAATGGTGAAGTGAACAGACAGAATGTGCGAATCTGGGCGGTAGAGAATCCTCACGCATTCGTGCAGCAAATTCGCAATTCACCAAAAGTTAACGTGTTTTGTGCAATCTCACGGTTTAAAGTTTACGGCCCCTTTTTCTTCTGCGAAAAAAACGTTACAGGACACGTGTATCTGGACATGCTAGAAAATTGGCTCATGCCACAACTGGAGACCGACAGTGCCGACTTCATCTTTCAACAGGATGGTGCTCCACCGCACTTCCATCATGATGTTCGGTATTTCTTAAACAGGAGATTGGCAAACCGATGGATCGATCGTGGTGGAGATCACGATCAGCAATTCATGTCATGGCCTCCACGCTCTCCCGACTTAACCCCATGCGATTTCTTTCTGTGGGGTTATGTGAAAGATTCAGTGTTTAAACCTAATCTACCAAGAGAAACGTGCCAGAACTGCGAGCTCGCATTCGCAGTGTTCAACCCTGAGGTTGGTTTGCAGCAAAGCACCATTCCTCTCTTATGTCTGCCATCCTCTTCATTTCCACGTGTGTGGTGGAGATCACGATCAGCAATTCATGTCATGGCCTCCACGCTCTCCCGACTTAACCCCATGCGATTTCTTTCTGTGGGGTTATGTGAAAGATTCAGTGTTTAAACCTAATCTACCAAGAGAAACGTGCCAGAACTGCGAGCTCGCATCAACGATGCTTTCGAACTCATTGATGGGGACATGCTGCGCCGAGTGTGGGAGGAACTTTATTATCGGCTTGATGTCTGCCGAATCACTAAAGGGGCACATATCGAACATTTTTGAATGCCTAAAAAACTTTTTGAGTTTTTGTATGTGTGTGCAAAGCATTGTGAAAATATCTCAAATAATAAAGTTATTGTAGAGCTGTGAAATCGCTTCAGTCATTTGTAATAACCCTATAGTGTGATGTGGTTGGTATGAGTGAGGGTACTTGTTCTGGCACAGCCATGCTGGCTGTACACAAACACCTCCTCGGATTGTTCGCGACGTGAATAACGGACCATTCTGTTGCTTGCAGTTCGCTGCGCCAATCACACAGCCTGCAACACGCAAGGAACACACGGCACGCAGTCAGATAAACTTTCATTCGTCACCACCATCTACCGTGGCAACGATGCACTTCTGGACAGATGTTCACAGTACCATTTTTCCTCTATTTCCAGTCAGAAATTTGCCACTGCAGTTTGTCTGTTTTGTTAATGTTCACGTTAGGTAGATGACAACAGCTTAAATGTGGGCAGAGATTACGGGCAGAGTGCCACAGCAACCTGACAGATCACCACAACCCGGGTTGAGATCAAACTTGCGATGTGTTTGTTTATCGATGACCTCATATCACAGCCAAAGAGACTTGACTGTCGCCGTACTCTTCACGACCAGGGTACCAAAAGGAATATTCTAGCAAGAACCTATACTGCAGTTTGCACAACAGACAGCTTGAGGATTGTCTTCAGACAGCGATCACCATGACCTGGTACATCTTGTGTTTCAACCGTGGCAATAAATTCCTCAAGATGGATTATTTGGAGGCTGTTCGCTCGCATGCAACAAGGAGTAGAACAGTGTATTCGTGCCTGTGTAGGTCACACTTCATACTGATGATGGGGCGTCAGTTCTGAATGAAATAAAAGTTTAATAATTTGATACCCGTTGTGGTGAAGTAGAATCCAGACACGCTTATAGGTTCTATCGACCTAGAGAAAGCGTTCGACAATGTACTACATTGGCGCAAGATGTTCGAAATTCTTAGAAAAATATGAGTAAACTATAGGGGAAGATGTGTAACACACAATACGCACAAGAACCAAAACGCAACAATAAGATTCGAAGATAAATAACGAGTTTCTCGTATTAAAAAGGAGATGGAGTCTTCCGCCCCTGTTGTTCGATCTCTACAACGAAGAACCAATGACGGAAATAAAAGGAAGTTTCGAGGGCGGAAGTTTAGGGTTAAAGGATATCAGCGATAAGATTCACTGGTGACTCTGCTAGCCTCAGTAAACGTGAAGAACTGCAAGATCTGCCGAATGAAATGAACAGTCTTACGAGTGTAGAACATGGACTGAGATTAAACCGGAAAGAGACAAAGGTAAAGAGGTGTAGCAGAAATCAGAATAGCGACGAACTTAGCGTCAAAAACGGATGATTACAAAGTAGACTTCCTATTTTAGTGTTCAACCCTGAGGTTGGTTTGCAGCAAAGCACCATTCCTCTCTTATGTCTGCCATCCTCTTCATTTCCACGTATGTGTTACATCCGACGTCATTCATGATCTGTTGCATGTATGATATCCTTGGTCGTCCCCGCCGATTCCTTCCCTCAATAGCTCCTTCTGCTGTTGTTCCAATGATGTTGTTGTGTCATAGGATGTGCCCTACAAGTTTGTCTCTTCTTGTTTGGATGTGCCTCCACAGAGATCTGGTTTCCTGTACTCTTCTAAGCACCTCTTCATTTGTTACTTTGTCTCTCTTGCTGATCTTCATCATCCTCCTATAGCACCACATCACCAGGGCCTCTAGCCGTCTTCTCTCTTCTCTTCCAATTGTCGAAGTTTCACATCCGTATAGGGCCACACTCTAAACGAAACCTTTCAAGATACGTTTCCTTATTTTCAGACTGATGTTGCTTGTGAGTAAGTTCGTTCTCCGATTAAATGCAATTTTGGCCTTTTGTATTCTGCACGCAATACCTTTCCGGCTTCTACCATCCCTTGTGATTTTGCTTACCAGGTAAGTAAATTCCTCTATCACTTCCAGCTCCCAATTCTCATTCTCAGAGGTTCATCATCTGCTCCTGTACTGCATACCATCACTTTAATATTTTTATTGTTTATTCTCATTCCATGTTGACTGCATAGAATTTTTTCCATTTTTCTGAGGACTTCCTCTATATCTTCTCTTGTCTCCGTGACTATAGCAATATCATCTGCATAACGTAGCATGTCTATCTTCTGCCCATTAATTTTGATCCTCACCTCAGTAATTCCTCGAACTTGGTCTATAGCTTCCTGGATGTAAGCACTGAATATAAGAGGAGAGCGAGCACATCCTTGCCTTACCCCTTTTCTAATATTTGCTTTTTGTTCCTGGTGGCAGTTCCTAATCACTCCCACCTCATTCTTATAGAAACTGAGTATCACGCGGATGTCTTTGTACTTTATTCCCCTTTTCCTCAGCACTCTGAACAGCTCTTGCCAGATAACGTTATCAAATGCCTTTTTCCTTGTCTACAAAGGCAATATAAGATGGTTTATTTTTCTGTAATCGCTTTTCGATAACGAGTCTCAGCGCCAGAATCGCCTCTCTTGTTTCCAATCCCTTTCTGCAACCAAACTGATCTTCACTCAGCATATCCTCCACCTCCTCTTCAGTTCTCTCCAGAACTATTTTTATGAGAATGTTTGATGCATGTGATATTAGGCTTAGAGTTCGGTAGCTGCTGCCTTCTTTGGTATAGGAACAATGATACATTTCTGGAAGTCTGTCGGTATCTCTCCTGTGTTATAGATGGACCTAATAAGTTTAAGCAGCACCATTTTCATACTGTCACCAGCATTCTTCATTAGTTCTGCAGGGTTGTCATCAATACCCGTTGCTTTGTTGTCCCGTAGTTCTTTTAGAGCTCTGTCAAATTCTCCTTGCAGAATTTCATCTCCCTTGTCATCTTCGTCTACTTGCTCTTTTCTTCCTATTACTTCCTCGGAGAGAGGTGTTCCGGCATACAACTCCTCTATGTATTCTTTCCATCTCTTCAACATGTCTTCACCAAACAGCATTTTCCCATCTTTATTTTCTATTGTGCCTGAGAGTGTTGTTTTACGTTTGTTAAAAAACTGATTTGCTGTTCAGTTCTTCCGTTCTGCATATTTTCTTCCACTTCCCTGCACATTTCTTCAAGTAAATTTTCTTTTGCTTTCCTAGCTTCCCTATTAACGAAATTCCTTAGTCTTCTCTATTCAGCTTTACCTTGTTCATCAGTTGCATTTTTGTCTAATCTCCTGTTTTCTATAATCTCAATAATATCTGCTGTAAACCACTTCGTCTTGTTTTTGGGTTCAGTTCTTCCCACTATCTTTTCTGCTGCTTTATATATACCAGATTTAATTTGATCCCAGCCTTCATTTACTCCACCATGTTGAAAATTCTTAGCTAGGTTGTCTGTTTCATGAGCATAGCAGTTTGCCAGTCCCTCAGTTTTCAGTTTTTCTAGTTCCCATTTAAGTTTTACTGGCTTCTTCTTCAAACGTCTGTCTCTCAGTGAACTTTTCATCAGGACCATATTATGATCACTGCCTATGTCTGCAGATGGATAGCTCCTGCAATCTTTTATCTGGTTCCTAAAACGTGCTTTCACTAGAATGTACTCAATCTGTTGTTTCCTCAGGTCTCCAGGGGCCTTCCACGTGTATCTTCTTTGTTTGTGATGTTGGAAAAGTGTGTTTGCAAAAACAACTAATTGGTTCCTCGAGCAGAACTCGTTTAGTCGATCTCCTCTTTCATTTCTTCTTCCAAGTCCATATTTGCCAACAATTCCTTCCTCCGGTTCTTCGCCCACAATCGCGTTGCAATCCCCCATGGCAATCAGGTTTTCATCTCTCTAAACATTTCTCATCGCATTACTTATTTCTTCGTATATTTCGTCAATGACTGCATCTTCTTCTTTGAATGTTGGCATGTATATTTGTATTATCACAGTGTCCTTCGGTTTAGTTTCAAGTTTGACTAGTATTATTCGAGAGCTATATTGCACATATCCCTTGACACGTGAGCCATAACTTTTCCTCAAAATTATTCCAACTCCTCCCATTCCTGGCCTATGTTGGTCAGTTACGGTGTGAATGATTCTGTATTCTCCAGACCAGAAAAAGTAGACCAAGTTAATGAATTCTGCTTTGAAAGCAAAATTACCCATGGTGGACGAAGCAAGGAGGACACAAAAAGCAGAATACCATGGGAAATTAGGCAGTTCTGGCCAAGAAAAATCTACTGGTATCAAACATTGGCCCTAACGTCAGGAAGAAATATCTCAGAGTGGACGTTTGGAGCACAGCCTTGAACGGTAGTAAATCATGGGCAGTGGGACAACTGGAACAAAAGAGAATCGAAGCACTTGGGATGTCGTGCTATGTAACAATGTTGAAAATCAAGTGGACAGGTAAGACAAGCAATGAAGTGCTCCTCTGCAGAACCGACAAGGGAAGGAATATATGGAAAACACTGGAAACAACAAGGGACAGGATGATAGGACATATGTTAAGGCATCTGGGCATAATCCCCATATTACTAGTGTGAACTACAGAGGATAAAAACTGTAGGGAACACAGAGATCTGTATGCATCCAACATATAACTGGCGATGTAGGGTTCAAGTACTACGAAAAAAATGGTGGGTATGTCCACAAACATTCATAAGTATGAGCCAGAAGCGCCATGGTGTAGCACTTCTCACTTATGTTAATGTTAACCAGGAAATGCATTTTGTCTTCGAGGTAAATGTTACTTTGTGAGATTTAGTATGCTATATGTATTTAAAACCTTGCACTGCCTCCATGAAGTTCAAATGCGCAAATACTGAAACACATGTAGTTCCCTACCGTTCAGCGAAGGATCATCCGACCACAACTACAACAGTCGCCTATTTATTCCACATCCCAAACAAACACGTTATCTACCCCTATATCGGTTCCATATAATACTATTTCCCCTCCCATATCCACCCCAAATTTCCTGTCGCCTTCCTCACACGTTCTCCTCATGTTTCTTTCATACTCTTGTGCCAGAGCGTCAGCTTCACATTTACCATCAGCATTTCCACAGCCATTCAAATCACTGAATATTTCGTCCTCTGTAACCACAACTATGGGATATGAGACTTTATTACATTCACTGCAGCCACAAGTCCTCTAACCAAGGTAGCACAATATGCAGTATGAACATAACCTGCACCAGCTTCATCCCATACACCATCACCAGCACCAGTAGCCATTCTAGCACAGTCATCACCAGCAGCAATATGCTTTCCAACAGTGCCATAATCACCAGAACCAGTAGACATTCTAGCAGAGTCATCACCACCAGCACCACCAACAATTCTAACACCT
The DNA here is from genome assembly GCF_023864275.1 of Schistocerca cancellata. Classification (NCBI taxonomy): domain Eukaryota; kingdom Metazoa; phylum Arthropoda; class Insecta; order Orthoptera; family Acrididae; genus Schistocerca; species Schistocerca cancellata. The sequence continues at coordinate 126,809,991 of NC_064637.1, read as the reverse complement.
GTACCCATACCATCTCAGTCATCATCACGTGCACCAGTACCGATACCACTTCAGTCATCATCAGCCATTCCAGCACTGTCCTCAAAACCAGCATCAGCACCCATTCCAGCACAGTCATCATCACCAGCAACACTAGCCATTCCAGCAAAGCCATCATAACAAGTGACAATAACCATTCTGTCACAATCATCGTCAGCACATGTAGCCATTCCAGCATAGTCTCCACCAGCATCCATTCCAACTCAGTTGTTATCACCAGCAACAAAAAAATGCGAAATGTGTGTGAAATCTTATCGGACTTAACTGCTAAGGTCATCAGTCCCTAAGCTTACACACTAGTTAACCAAAATAATCCTAAGGACAAACACATGCACCCATGCCCGAGGGAGGACTCGAACCTCCGCTGAGACCAGCCGCACAGTCCATGACTGCAGCGCCTGAGACTGCTTGGCTAAACCCGTGCGGCCACCAGCAACATTATGCAATCCAGCACAGCCGTGTCCACCAGCACAGTAACCAAGAACCAGTAGCCAGTCAGTTCAGTCATCATCACCAGCACAAGTACCCATTCCAGTACAGTCATCACCTTGAGCATCAGCAATCATACCAGCACAATCATCATCAATAGCACTAGCACTCATTCTGACACAGTTATCACAACCAGTATGAGTAGACATTCAAACACAGGCATCATCACCAGAACAGCGCCAGAAAGCAGTCAAGCACAGCCATCATCAGCAATCCCAGCCCCTTCCAGCGCAGTCATCACTAGAACCAACAGCAGTCCAGCTCAGTGAGCAACAACAACACCAGTAGCTATTCTATAACTGTCATCATCACCAGCATCAGTAGCTACTCCAGCACTGTCATCACAAGCACCAGTAGCCAAATCAGCACAGAGCACCAGTAACCATTTCACCATAATCATCATCTGCACCAGTAGCCATTACAGAAAGTAATGATCACCAGCACTGGTAACCAATACAGCACAGTCATCATCACCAGCACCAGTACCCAATCCAGCACAGTCATCACTGCTAGCACCAGTACCCATTCCAGAACTGTCACCACTACAAGCACCAGTACAAAATCCATTGCAGTCATCATCACCAGCACCAGAAGCCATTCCAACACAATCATTATCACTAGCATCAATACCCACCCCAGAACTGTCATCACTAGCTCCAGCAGACATTACAGCACATGGTGACAACCAGCATGTGTGGCCATTGGAACACAGTAATCATCTCCAGACCAGCACTAACACTTTTTCAAGCAAGGTCATCAACAGCACTAGTACCCATTCCAGTTCAGTCATCATCATTAGCACCAGTATCCAGCCTAGCTTAGTCAGCATCACCAGCACTCACAGCCATTTCAGAACTGTCTTCATCACCAGCATGAGGATCCATTTCACCATAGTCATAATTGCCAGCAACAGTAGCCATTCCAGCACAGTGAGCAGCACAGGGACCAATACCCAACCCTCACAGTCATCAGCATCAGCACTAGTAGCCATTCAAGTACTGTCATCACCACCAGCACCAGTAGTCATTCCAGCACTGTCCTCACAACCAGCACCAGTTGCCATTACACCACAGTGGTTATCACTAGCACTAGCAGCCATTCCAGCACATCATCTTAATCTGCATCTGCAAGCATTCAAGCACAGTCATCATCATCAGCACCAGTAGTCATTTGAGCTCTATCATTCCCACAAGCACCAAAAGCCACTCCAACACCATAGTCATCATCAGCACAGGTACCCACTCCAAAACTGTCGTTGTTACCAACACTAGTAGCCATTCCAGCTCATTCATGAATATCCAACACAGCTGTCATCACCTGGAGCAGTAGCCATGACAGCAATGATTACCAGCAGCAGTAGCCATTCCAGCACAATCACCAGCACCAGTAGCCGTTACAGCAGTGTTGTCATCACTAACACCAGTAGCCAATCGGCACAGTCATCATCACCAGCACTAGCAACTATTCCAGCTCTGTCCTCATCAACATTACTTGTAATGATTCCAGCACTATCATCACAACCAGCACCAGTAGCCATTACAGTACAGTCATCATCATTAACACCAGTAGCCACTCCATCACTGTTGCCATCACTAGCACTAGTAGTTATTCCATGTCATTCATCATCACCAGCACCATTACCCATACCATCACAGTCATCACCTGCAGCACTGGTACCTATTACAACATAATCATCATCACCCAAATCAGTAGTCATTCAAATGTAGTCCTCATCACCAAGACCAACACCAGAAGGCATTCAAGCACAGCCATCATCATTAACGATCCCAGTACCCTTTCTAGCGCAGTTGTCATTACCAACACCAGTACCATATCCACACAGTAATTAGGACAAGTTCCAGTACTCATTCCAGCAGAGATATCATCATTATCAGTAGTAGCTGTTCCAGTACAGTCGTCATCACCCGCAGCCATTCCAGCACCCTCTGTAGCATCAGACCAGCACTGTCAACATAATCACCATAATATCTGGCAACCTTCTCAAATCCTACTAGTTTCTGGCACATATACCATCATCAGCTGGAAATCTGCTCCTGGCAACTTGCGGTCCACATTTCAAAGAAGAATTTCCACAGACCAAGCGCTCATCCAGTCCTCCAAGAAAACTCAAACCCAAAAGGCATTCCACTAGTGTATGGGCACCACTTGTGCGCTGTTGTCCCGCCAATGTATAGCATTCACCTGCCCATTCTTCTTAACTAACCTTATCCACCACACACACACACACACACACACACACACACACACACACACACACACACTAGACTCAATTATAAATACGAAATCCTTAATTCTGTAGGCCCAAAATAAACGCCTAACCACTAAATCGTCCAAATCCCACAATGTGAATCTACCCTTGTAAAATCCTCTCATCCCAGATTCACACTCAACTACTCTGCGAGTTTGCCGCTCTTGGAAGCCACGTATAACCAGCATCCCACTCCTATGCTCCTTCACTCCCTTTCCCTCCTTCCCCCAATAATCCCTGACCCTCAGTGCCATGGTTAAGCGAGTTTATTATCTGAGAACATGGGTAAACAGGTGCAGCTAGAATTTCATTCCAGCTGCAGCGTGGAACAGAGGAGAGCGTTGTATCTAGAGGATGGTATACCTAGGAACACGCGATGTTGTCTGATCGGTACTTCAATCTAGTGACTGATTTTAGACTCATGCGATGGATCACGCACTATACACTGCCATAAGCAGTCCCCGCCACTTTCTACAGTTTTTGTTCTTCTTTTATAAGGGGTCGTATTTAGCGCAGCATTTGCAAATATAGAGAGCAACAGTTGTAAAGCGCATGCTGGATGCTGGAAAAGTCTGTCTTTCAGGACTGGTTGCAATTTTGTATAACTTATTTACGTACACGTATATAGAGTTTTACACATTTAAGTTTCATGTAATATATTAAAGCTATTTGCAATACATTTTTAATTATTCAGTTAAAGTATTTTATGGTTAGTAAAATGCTATACATGTTTAGAACCACTTATATATCATGTAGCCAGAAGGTCTGTTAAGCATGGAACGTTTGATACTTGCAAATGAACTAAATTTTTAATATACTACTTATTTTACCTGTCTCGAAAAGAGAACTTTATGTTAATTTCCAGTAGCTTCTTTTTCAAAATATATATGACTTGTGACTGGCTGTTGATTATACTTCTGCTTAATTTTATTTCACTTACTGATTATTGGAGTGTAGTAGAGTAAATACGTCGGTAAACAGAAGAAAAACAGGACGATTTTGCAACAGTGTTCACAGTCCTGCTAGCGAATAAGGGCATTATTTAGAGAGAGAACTTCAGGGCAATGATGATCGTCACTTTCCATTTTCTCCAATAAAATACTAACTGTGTCAGAGGTGTTCTTAAGTGCTGGTCAAGAGAATGCCAGTTTTGCAGACTTTCTTTTTGTACCTGTCGAGTGCAAGTTTAAACCCTGGAATTCAGTTTTCTGTGAAAACTTGCAGAGAGACTACAATTTATTAGAATGTAAAATTCATGTTATCAACATTTATTTACTTAACTTTTTTTACAGGATAAAATCGCTTATCAGTTGCACATAAACCTTGGCTGTACATTTATATGAAGTATAGAAAGTATATGACAGAAAATTACTTAGTATTGCTTTAGCAGGTGTCAATATTTTCTTCATAGAAGCGTAATGCCGTAGTCTGTCCAGAAGTGTACATATTGTATGAGATTATTGTGAGCACTGATTGACAGGTTACACTAACTGAATGACGCGTATGTATCTGCTGTGCTTGCAGCAAGGGACATATATAAAAGCACATATAAAAATATAACGAAGGCATATAAAGAATTTATATATTGTACATCTGTAAATATGACACATAGTTCTAGTATATGAAAGGAATGGCCTAATTTTCACATTTTAATAGAGATGCTGTTCAGTAAAATAGTGTCTGTTTTTTATTGCAAGTTGATCGCTCAACAAATAGTTTGAATTTATGTTAGAATGTTTATATATTTCAAATTCTTCTAAAAGGTTCATTTTTCAGCATATCATCTCTTACAAAATGTGAAAATTAGCCCGTTCCTTCCGTATATTCGAACTATGTGTCACATTTTTTTCAGATGTATTATATATCGTCATCGTCATCATTTATTGCATTTAAGGGCCTTTAAGGCCAACAACAGAATAAAGAAGGATACAAACCACAATATAAAAGAAGACAACAAATTGCAAATTATAAAAATTTGCAAAAGTACGCATTGCAAAAAGATAAAAAAAACACAATCTCAGTGTAGGAGACATTTATTGCAGATTTCGGTCCATCGCTGTCGGTCGCCAGCCTCATCATCTAGTGCTGTCGGCTGCACTTTTTTGAGTATGGTCGGTACTCGATCCACCCATCGCGTCCTCAGTCGTCGCTTTGGGCGTCTCCCATCATGATGGGAACGGTGAATACGGTTATGGAGGGATCCACCGGCTCGAAAGATCTGCTCAAACCACTGTAGCCTCTTCTGACACAATATTCGGCCGTGGCTTTCCATATCGCTGGTAAAGATCTTCTTTTGTTCTTCGTTCCCATTTACCTTCCACAGTATTGTAGACGGGTCCGTATATCTTTCGAAGTCCCTTTCTCTCGAACGCACAAATTGCTTCTTCAGTTGTTGCTGAAGTTGTCCAGGTTTCACAACCATATAAAAGTACCGGCCGTACTAATATCTTGTACAGCCAAATCCTGTTTTTTAGCTATATTAGCCGGGATTTGAATACATTGTTTAGCCCAGGGGTCTCCAAACTTTTTAGTGCGCGGGCCACATTGACTCCTCCACGAAGTCATATGGGCCAAGATCTACCTAGTGGGATTAAAACACCCTAGCACTCCATGATCACCGTAATGAAGGCTACAGGATAAATCGCAAATATCTAAGGTTATGGGAATAGCTAGCACTGAAACGAACTACGATTTTTGTTTAATTACATAAATTTGATTGGTGGACGTACCTAACCGAAATTCTGGCGTATTTTATTCTGGCAAATTTCACCGACAAAAAAGTATGTCACTGCACATTTTGTATGTATTTTACAACGTAATCAAAAGAAAGTGAAACTTCGCTTAAGAAGCATCTTCCATAATGATTGATTACTAAGGCTAGTCGCCGAAGTGGCGTCCATTTGGAAGACTTGCTTAAAACACCAATCATCTGGAAGACTTGCACCAGACTCGTGAGTAGAATAAAATGCAAAGAATTTTTTTACTTAAAATGTTTTCGTCAAACTAGTCTGTTAACCGTTCTTTTTTTTCACTATTGCACGGAGAATGGTCTGTCTGTTTATTCTGGATAGCCCCAAGTTTAACCATGACCTTCCGCTTTGTAAAGATAGAGCTCCGACAATGTCGCGATGTGTTGGTCGCGATAGGCCTCGAAACTTAATTGCTGGCAGTATAGGTACCACCTCAAATATTTGGCGGGCCGGATACCGGGGATGTCCGGCCAGCTGGTTTGTCGGCCCGCGGGCCGTAGATTGGAGACCCCTGATTTAGGCTGAAGAAAACGCGACTAGTGTTTATTATTCGTTGCTGCACCTCTTTCATCACTTCACTTTTATTGGTCAGTTTGGATCCCAGGGAATTTAAATTCTCTTACTCGTTCGAAAGCATGTCCGTCAACAATAATGGAGGGGAGGGGAGCTTGATGTCGCGAGACAACGAGACATTTTGTTTTACTCTCGTTGACCAAGAACAGTACTTGTTACGCGTTGCGGAGGAATCGTGAAGTGCCAGCACTTTCTTGCTCCTGGGTGCCGCCAAAGATCACAACATCGTCAGTAAATGCCAGCACTGTGTCTGTTCCCACCATCTCCATTTCTCTGTTTCGACCACTGTCGCGGCTTACCTTTTCCGAGGCCAAGTTGAATAGTATTGGCGCCAATGGATCTCCTTATTGCAGTCCATTTTGAATACCGAATGGCGATGATAGTTGGCTGCCGAACCTTACTTGGCAAGTTGATTGGAAGTAGCAAGCTGCTGTTAGGCGGACGTATTTAGGTGGAATGTGGAGTTCTTCTAACGTTTTCCATAGCATGCAGCGTTCAGTGCTATCATACGCTTGTCTAAAATCAATGAAGATGAGGTTTAGTTACCGATCAATCGTAAAATTTTTCTGTTAGCTGCCTCAAGGTAAATATGTGATCAAGAGTCGACCGTCCAGAGATGAAGCCACATTGATAAGGGTCTATAATTTCTTCAGCCAATGGTTTCAAGCGGCTTAGGAGTAGCATTCTAAATACTTTGTACTCAATCTCAAGTAGTGAAAGCCCGCAGTAGTTGGACGCTTGTATGGCATCTCTCTTCTTGAAGATGGGACATATAATTGGTCCCTTCCAATCTTCAGACTTTTCTCCAGTGTCCAGACGGTAGATATTAACCGCTTCAGCGCCTCCATCAATGCTTCACCCCTCAGGTGTAGCATCTCAGCTGTGATACCACTACCACCTGGAACCTTGTCGTTCTTGAGGACCTTTAGCGCAAAACGGATTTCTTCCTCTGATGGTGCAGGGATTTTCTCTCGCTCAAATTGGACCCGTATCTGAGTTTTCAACACTGTCGGGCTGTCATGGTCCAGTAAACTTTCAAAATATTTTTTTCAAATAGGTTTGCCTGCTCTAGTGGTGGTACTGTTTCACCAGACTCACTCGTTAAAACCAATGTATGTTGCCGTTAGACACCTCTGCAAATCCTGAGCCCTGGAGAAAAACCTGATGACTTTGTCTCTTAGACTGATATCAACAGATTTTTTTGGTGCTCCCGTTTCTTCCTCCTTATGAGCTGGTCTGTGTTTTCCGTCGCCTCAGAATAAGCTATTCTTGTATCATCTGAAGTTTGCTCTAGCCATTTCAGCCTCTTCGCTGATCTGGTCTCTACGGAGTTCCGACATTCTTCATCAAAGCAACGTTTCCTTTTGCGTTTTGGAAGGCAAACAAACGCTTCATCTGCTCTCAGTAGCACTGAATTTCTTACTGCCAGCCTTCTACGTTGTTACGATCTTCCGATGTTGTGAGATGATCTGCGATTGTTTCTTGGCAGCGCTGTCTCACTGCTACATCTTTCAGTTTTTCCTTGTCAAAGCGGACCATCCTTTCCGCATTATTTCGCCATTTGGTGGACAGTTTCAGACGTAGTCTGGCTACAACCAAAATTTGGTCGGATTTCACATCTGCCCGGTGAATGTTCGTACATGTTCGACACTTCCACAATGCCCTCGGTCAACTAGAACATGATCGATCTGAGGACATCCAGGTAACCTTACGTGCTTCTTTACGTGGGAAGTACGTGCTTCTGATGGTCATTCTCATTGTTTCAATGAAGTTAATTAACCTGACATTGCTTGTTTCGTGGCGATACTCCTTTTTCTCTTCCCACTTTGGCATTGAAATGTCCTATTACCAGTTGGATTGAATGCGTAGGTAGTTCATCTGCTACATTTTCTAGCTCGAGGATTATATATAACTTCTTTATATATGTTGGTTATGTTTTTTATATATGGTTTATGTATGTTTCTTGCTGCTAGCAGAACAGATACATAGACGTGATTCAGTTACTGTTGCCACTCAATATTTAAAATAATCACATACAGTATATACACATCTGGACATACCGTGCCATTATCCTTCTATGAAGGAGGTATTGACATCTGCTAAACCAATAATAAGTAAGTTTCTGTAATACAATTCTTATACTTCACATAAATGTGTAGCCAAGGTGTAAAGATTTATAATATTACACTCCTGGAAATGGAAAAAAGAACACATTGACACCGGTGTGTCAGACCTACCATACTTGCTCCGGACACTGCGAGAGGGCTGTACAAGCAATGATCACACGCACGGCACAGCGGACACACCAGGAACCGCGGTGTTGGCCGTCGAATGGCGCTAGCTGCGCAGCATTTGTGCACCGCCGCCGTCAGTGTCAGCCAGTTTGCCGTGGCATACGGAGCTCCATCGCAGTCTTTAACACTGGTAGCATGCCGCGACAGCGTGGACGTGAACCGTATGTGCAGTTGACGGACTTTGAGCGAGGGCGTATAGTGGGCATGCGGGAGGCCGGGTGGACGTACCGCCGAATTGCTCAACACGTGGTGCGTGAGGTCTCCACAGTACATCGATGTTGTCGCCAGTAGTCGGCGGAAGGTGCACATGCCCGTCGACCTGGGACCGGACCGCAGCGACGCACGGATGCACGCCAAGACCGTAGGATCCTACGCAGTGCCGTAGGGGACCGCACCGCCACTTCCCAGCAAATTAGGGACACTGTTGCGCCTGGGGCATCGGCGAGGACCATTCGCAACCGTCTCCATGAAGCTGGGCTACGGTCCCGCACACCGTTAGGCCGTCTTCCGCTCACGCCCCAACATCGTGTAGCCCGCCTCCAGTGGTGTCGCGACAGGCGTGAATGGAGGGTCGAATGGAGACGTGTCGTCTTCAGCGATGAGAGTCGCTTCTGCCTTGGTGCCAATGATGGTCGTATGCGTGTTTGGCGCCGTGCAGGTGAGCGCCACAATCAGGACTGCGTACGACAGAGGCACACAGGGCCAACACCCGGCATCATGGTGTGGGGAGCGATCTCCTACACTGGCCGTACACCACTGGTGATCGTCGAGGGGACACTGAATAGTGCACGGTACATCCAAACCGTCATCGAACCCATCGTTCTACCATTCCTAGACCGGCAAGGGAACTTGCTGTTCCAATAGGACAATGCACGTCCGCATGTATCCTGTGCCACCCAACGTGCTCTAGAAGGTGTAAGTCAACTACCCTGGCCAGCAAGATCTCCGGATCTGTCCCCCATTGAGCATGTTTGGGACTGGATGAAGCGTCGTCTCACGCGGTCTGCACGTCCAGCACGAACGCTGGTCCAACTGAGGCGCCAGGTGGAAATGGCATGGCAAGCCGTTCCACAGGACTACATCCAGCATCTCTACGATCGTCTCCATGGGAGAATAGCAGCCTGCATTGCTGCGAAAGGTGGATATACACTGTACTAGTGCCGACATTGTGCATGCTCTGTTGCCTGTGTCTATGTGCCTGTGGTTCTGTCAGTGTGATCATGTGATGTATCTGACCCCAGGAATGTGTCAATAAAGTTTCCCCTTCCTGGGACAATGAATTCACGGTGTTCTTTTTTCAATTTCCAGGAGTGTATTTTAAACATAGCTGCGCAACAGCAACGGTTCCACGTAATTAGATTAAAACCAGCCGACCAGTTGCAAAGGATAAAGTAATCTTTACCTAGGTTTCGATAGATTTAAATCTATCTTCTTCAGAAGGCGGCCTGAGGAAATGAACATCGTAATTTATATGAAAGGTATACACATAAGTCAAGATTAGAGTTTAACATATATTATGAGAATCTTGTGTTACAAAATATGAGAAAGATTCATTGTACTTACAGTATTACATTAACATGGAGTGATATGTCATTGCCATTTTTACAAACATCTCCATAGCTCCATTAGTCCAAATAAAATATAGCCCTGAGGGTTTGTCAGATAAATAAAATTATGCGCTCTCCAACTTCCATGTACTTAATTTTATTTATCTGACAAACCCTATTCTCAGGGCTATATATTATTTGGACTAATGGAGCTATGGAGATGTTTGTAAAAATGGCAATGACATATCACTCCATGTTAATGTAATACTGTAAGTACAATGAATCTTTCTCATATTTTGTAACACAAGATTCTCATAATATATGTTAAACTCTAATCTTGACTTATGTGTATACCTTTCATATAAATTACGATGTTCATTTCCTCAGGCCGCCTTCTGAAGAAGATAGATTTAAATCTATCGAAACCTAGGTAAAGATTACTTTATCCTTTGCAACAGGTCGGCTGGTTTTAATCTAATTTATAATATTCCTAATTTTGTAGGCTTCTGAAAGTCAACAACGATATTTAAACAACACTTAAATAATTGTAAAAACAAAATTTGTATAACATGAATTAAAAATTTCAAGTGTTTTATGGCTTAAATCTCGGTTTCAACAGGGGGGTCCCAGAGACCGCACCTCGTCGCACACATTACAGAAAAGCCACCTCGTGAGCTGAGCTGTGTCTCGCCTGCAGGACGGGAATCGAGCGAGAGCCGCTGCAGTGTGTGAGGTCGCGTAATATAGGAACGGCAAAACATACGAGCTAGCGCGTTAAGGCCCACAGAACTTAATAGGTGTTTCCAGCTCGGCACAGTGATGGATGCCTATTACGGCATTGTCAGGGTAAATGAAGGGCAGACGACACGCAAGTCGCCGAAATGTCAACCAATCAAAGAACCGCGCGTGGCTGCCACGTCAGTTTGGTTTTCTCGGTGCATTAGCGAGCTAAAGTGCTCCTCATTTCTTCGCTAAGCACGCACACCGAGTGCCGGGCCAGGGTCCGGCATTACGACTGGGAACGACTTGGGTTGTTACTTCCGCCTGTTACTGCCGCGGCAGACCGGAAAATTACTCGAACGGCAGCCGCATGGCCGTTCAGTATGTTTGTTCTGCTGCTCGAAAAACGCAGGCCTTTCTTCCCTTCTCAGAAAAGCCGATAAGTAAACCATCTGCTTGAAGAGGAAAAAACGCGACCTTTCGAAATTACACACAGCTCCACTTCGGGCGTGATTCAGTATCCTCTGGAAGCCACGTTATCCGTGTGAGGTGTGCGAGAATTGGCAGTCAAACAGATAACACAATGCTCTGTCTCATATGTGGTGAACGCACAGCCCGTACGCACGAAGGCCACAGATGACCCCGTATAGCTGGTGCGTTCCGCCAAGACGTTGACAGCATTTTGCTGCAGTAATCTACACTACTCTATATTATAAAGACAAGACGTTGATTCTAAAAAATACCGAAAAATTCTTAAACAATTTATTCCAGACATTTGCACGGTACTGTAATAAATAGTAAAATGATCATAGGCTACGTATTTTTTAAATAAGTTATATGGTAAGGTGGGATAAATCCGACCTAGTAATTTCTTCTGGCTATAAAACGCTTATCCGAGGTCGTATCTTAACGTTATATACGTTAAATTATAGGTAATATAAAGGAGCAACTGTTTGCAAAATATTTTTGTTATACCAGAAATAGTTTTTGAGATATCTGTATTTTAAGAAGTGTCCATTTTTGCCATTTGCAAAAATGGTGGGATAAATCCGATTCCCTATTTCTTTGGCTGATTTTTCACAGAAATAGTTCTAAATGAACGCTTTTCTGGGAAATAATTATAAGCAATTATGTTTTTTTACTTAAATGAACAAAATGCATTAAAAAACTAACAATTTTTAGAGCATTAAATGTACTGAAAGTTAAATGAATGTAAATTTTAATTGAAAAAACATGATTTCATTGCACGACGGTGCAGCAGCAATGTCGATCGCGGAATGTTAAAATCACGAGCGACAGCTCGTAAAGACATTCCCATTTGCATTGCAGCTTCTGCTCAGCAAATATCGTTTTGATTGTGTTTTGTCGTTTTTTGTTGTAATTTCGTACAATTTTCCTAAAAATAAACAAAAATTTACTTTGCTTAAATAAATAAATAATTCCATACACATAAACGATAAAAAAAGTGCGGTCGTATTTACCTCATCATTTAGCGGTCGGATTTACCCCACTATTCCATTTTTCATTGAACACACATAGATACAATTTACACATTTCCAACAAAAACGATACATACACTGAATAGGTCACTAAATACCCTAAAAAAATCACTTACCGTTTGTTTTGCGATAGTTTTATTTAATAAGGTAATGCAATAATAAGGTAATGCAATTTGCACAAAAATTAAATTGAAACAATCGAAAGCACACTTATTGTACTTTGGGTGTCTAAATGTCAAACGCGGCAAAGCTGTCAAGGTGGCATTTTCGTTATTTCGAATGCTCTGTATGGTAACACTAATGCGAAATCGCTCCACTTTGCCGTTTCTCACAAATAGAGGACGGTCGGGTTTACCCACCCGGTCGGATTTACCCCACCTTACTCTATATAATAGAATTACCCAGGTATTCATTTGGCAATTTACTATCAGAAACGAAAACAAAAAAAGAATAGTGTTTGTAGCGTAATATCGAAAAAATTTCACTTCCGCCTATTCGTGAAAACACCTTTGAAATTATGAAACAGAGTCTGTACGCTAGGCAGAGCTCCTTTGCGTATTTAGGTATTTTGTAAACGTTTCTGAGGAAACGCCTCTTCACATGTGTATGGACGGCTTTTGTTTTCGTCTGCAGCCGTTCGCGCTTCGCAGTTGAAAGCTATCAAAATTGCTGCTAGGTGACACAGATTTCCTTGACTCGTCTGTAGGAGTGTCTTTGTAGCAAATAATAAATGTATTAAAACTTAATGAGTGATGCGTTTTTCACGTATATACGTGTTTATGACGCCATCTCTCTTCAACTATGTCTCGTAAAATATACATACTTCTGTATGTACATTCAGCGGCAGATGTCTATATGTGATGGTACGCACATAAATGGACATTTGGAGAAGGGGAATGGAAGTTTTTGATATGAGACGAGTGAATTATAAATTATTTCAAGACTATGTACGTGTGAGCGACGTATAACAAATAGTAAAGAACGTAAGTTATTATTATCAAAACACAAATAACGATGTAATTAACAAAACACAGTTTTTTTGGTATAATCTCTGTGTAACATAGGCCATGAAGATCAGAGACAATGCTTTGACTGAACTAGCTCTCCTGTTTTGTTTCGTCTAGCGGTAGGCCGCTATTATAGTGCTGTCTGATAATTAACGTAAGTTTTATCTGTATTTTGAAAATTATAATAGAAATTGTTATTACAAAGTGTGTATTATTGACTTAGTTGTCACCTCTCATAATCGCAACCATTAATTATAATTAACCAAGTTTTTACAGAACTTCGCAGTACAGAGAGCTCATCTCCCCTAGCAGGATTTAGTCGGCCATTACGATGACTGTATTATTTAATTAAAATATCATGTCATAATATTAAATGTAAATGCGAGAGACTTCTCAGTTTTGATCCTTCATTAATTTCAAAGTTAAAAAGAGTCAAAATAGATTTCGTTTATTAATATTTAGAATACTGAGTGAGTTCAGTATGTTTCATTTTGGCCGCCTAACGACACATGAGATTCTCTTCTGTTTTGCCTTGCAAATAATGAAAAAGAAATATTAAAAAATCGTTACATTACGCAATATCTCAGTTAATCTTTGTGTAATTTAGTACATAAATAACAAGTAGCCCCTGAGACCCATATTAATAATTACAGTTTGCGTAAGAATACGCATATTTTCTTTTCTAAATAGCAGCGCACACGCAAACTATTTCTTAGAAGGCGGTGAGTCGCTCGTTGTGTTTAAAAAATATTGTATCGCACGTACTTCGGGGCAGCCGATGTCCGTACGAGTGTTATCGCGGTATAAGTTAATTAAAAGTCTCATGCTAGCCCACAATATTTAAAACAACCCCAACCAACATCATAAAATATATAATTATAAAAATAAAAAAAATATGCACTTATACCGTGGTAAGTGGCGCCCAACGCGAGGTCTCGAATTTTATGTACCAATATTAAGTACACAGAAAATGACTGAGATATGGTTGTCGGTCTAGAAAACTTTATTTAAAAGAAAATTTTGTATGTACGTAATTATATGTATGGGAAATTAATGCCATGCATGTAATCTATTTCCATGTACCACAAAATACAAAACTTGTACGAGATACAACCAGTGAAGATATATGGACATGAAGCTGACTAGATGCGTACCATTGTCTCGACTGAGATAAAGACAACACCAAGCAACTATGTCACGTAAAACATACATACTTCTGTATGTACATTCAGCGGCAGATGTCTATGATGTCTGCGAAAAGTGTTGAGAACAGAGGCGTAATAAATTTAAACGTCTTGCGTGGTGCGGTAGTTTTTCACGCATCTCGCTGTTCCTGACGTCACATCTCCTGGACTAACAACGAGACGTCCCCATCGGTGGTATCAACTCCTTGAAACCGCCTACTTACACATTGATATAGGTTAAGATCCCAGGTACCACATCCGGCAGCCATTCATTTTGGTGGCCCCTCATTTACGAGTAACTGACGGGAAAAAAATTGGAATTTTGTGTGAGAGTCAAAGCGCTTTAAATTCTGAAGGTGACAGGGGTAAAATACAGGGAGCGAAAGGATATTTACAATTTGTACAGAAACCAGATGGCAGTTATAAGAGTGGAGGGACATGAAAGGGAAGCAGTGGTTGGGGAGGGAGTGAGACAGGGTTGTAGCCTCTCCTCGATGCTATTCAATCTGTATATTCAGCAAGCAGTAAAGGAAACAAAAGAAAACTTCCGAGTAGGCATTAAAATCCATGGAGAAGAAATAAAATCTTTGAGGTTCGCCGATGACATTATAATTCTGTCAGAGACAGCAAAGGCCTTCTAAGAGCAGTTGAACAGAATGGACAGTGTCTTGAAAGGAGGGTATAAGATGAACATCAACAAAAGCAAAACGAGGATAATGGAATGTAGTCGAATTAAGTCGGGTGATGCTGAGGGAATTACGTTAGGAAATGAGACACTTAAAGTAGTAAAGGAGTTTTGCTATTTGGGGGGCAAAATAACTGATGATGGTCGAAGTAGAGAGGATATAAAATGAAGACTGGCAAAGGCAAGGAAAGCGTTTCTGAAGAAGAAAAATTTGTTAACATCGAGTATTGATTTAAGTGTTTTTGTATGGAGTGTAGCCATGTATGGAAGTGAAACATGGACGATAAATAATTTAGACAAGAAGAGAATAGAAGCTTTCGAAATGTGGTGCTACAGAAGAATGCTGAAGATTAGATGGGTAGATCATATAACTAATGAGGAGGTATTGAATAGAATTGGGGAGAAGAGGAGTTTGTGGCACAACTTGACTAGAAGAAGGGATCGGTTGGTATGACATGTTCTGAGGCATCAAGCGATCACCAATTTAGTATTGGAGGGCAGCGTGGAGGGTAAAAATCTTAGAGGGAGACCAAGAGATGAATACACTAAGCAGATTCAGAAGGATGTGGGTTGCAGTAGGTACTGGGAGATGAAGAAGCTTGCACAGGATAGAGTAGCATGGAGAGCTGCATCAAACCAGTTTCAGGACTGAAGACCACAACAACAACAACACAACAACAGTCAATAACGTTAAAAAATTATGTTATGTAGACTGGTTGTGTGGTGCAGTGGTGTTAGGATAACATTTTCTTTTGTAAGAGGAGGGGGTTCAAACCTCGTCAGGTGCAGTAAGTTTTTCCGTTTCTAAATATTTATAGAAATGACTTTGATCATATTTTTGTTCAAGTAATTGGTTTAAATATTTTTGTTTCTTTCCTTTTGTCACATTATTTTGATCACCGTATGAACTTTTCATTTGTGTTATTATTTCTTTAATCATTCTTTTTCCAATCGAAATTTTTGTGAATATGAATTTAATCATATTAATTTATTACAATGTTCAGCAATTTTGAAAATTTCGATCTGTCAGTTAAAAAACGAAAACTAAATAGTTTATTTTAATTTACTGTGCAATGGTGTGAGAAATGTATTTTTCGTTACTAGATGTGCAATTTTTTTGGCACAGTAACTGTCTTACAAACATTTAAAACATAACCGAAATAACTATTGCACAATGGAAAAAATAATGCAGATGAAGATTTCAACGAAACAAGGGTTTATAAATCAAACGAAATTTAAGCAAAATGAGAAATAGTTATCATGTACACAATAATGTGGACAAAAAAACAGGATGATAAAACAAAAGAAATTTAATGAAAATTAATACATACAATCAATTAACACACATGAACAAAGGTTTCAAGCGGAAAAAGAATGATAGGAAGAAAAATGAGAGCAAGTGAAAGAAGCTGATATTAAGATTCAAATTTCGTGACAAATCACATTTAAATCAGTTAATTGAATAAAATTGACGATCAAAGCCATTTAGATAAAGATTTAAAAATCAAAAAATTGTTGCACCTGCCGAAATTCGAATCCACGTCCTCCTGAATGTGTAGCTGTTACCCTATCCGTTATACCACGTAGTCAAGTTACATACTGCAACATCTTAAACGCTAGTGAATGTCACACAAAATTAGCAATTTTTTTGTCATCAGTTTCTCGCAGGAGAGGGCGTACCGGGGTGAATGGCTGCAGTCTTTGATATCTGGGATCTTAAGCTACACAACAGTACAGATGGTTTCAAAAAGTCGATCTCCTCAATATACAGTGGTATTTATTTGTGTTCATTCAGCGGCGTAAGTGGACGCTGTCAGCGAAATGTGTTACGAATAGAATTGTTAGCAAAGAAGTAACAGATTTAAACGTTATGCATGATGCGGATATTTTTCACGCATCGCATTGTTGAGGACGTCCTATCTCTTGATCTGTGATAGGTAGGTAGTTCTTACGTCACCTATAGCGACTGTTGCCTGACAGTAAGGGATATGTGTACCAAGTTTGGTTCAAATCGGTCCAGTGGTATAGGAGGAGAATGGAACATACAGACATACATACATCTATTTTTTATAATATATGTGGATGTAAAGAGGAAACATTACCAATAATTTCGAAAACTAGACCGATTTACTTCAAAATTTTTTAGAATTAATAAATACTCAGATGGATGTAGGTTATATATATAAACGGAAAGTTATTACTAAAAATCTCGAATAGTTTTCGACTGATTGGTTTAAAATTTTTACACGGTCCTCTAATTAATATTCAACAGACATAGCCTACATATTTTATGATGTACAGGTTTTCTGTTAAAACTGAATGCGAGAAAGAAAATGTTCTGCTGTGTAGTGAAAATATACGGTTTCGTTTTCTTTCTCGTATTAAGTTCTAACTACTATAGTAAGGGATTTCAATCAATAGACAAATTGTTTGCTGCATATATATATATATATATATATATATATATATATATATATATATATATAAAAGTTTAAACAAAAACTGTACCCTCTGGCCTCAGGCCTCCCAATCACTTTTGACTGAATACAGGAAAGTTGTACTTATGGCTCATGGGTCTATGATTAGAACACTACTGCGCAATGTGAATTTCCCTTAACTTTGTAATCTTTTTCATTCACAGATTAAAATTATGTGAAACAATGTCGTTGAAGCTACTGTCACAGACCCAGTAGCGGTAGGTGTCTCTCTTATACAGCATGTACCAATATTTCGAACAGATTTACCCGTTAATTCTGAGCGACTTCGACTCCCAGTCAAAGTTCCGTTTGCAATGAAGATGAACAAGGCTCAAGGTCAGAATTGGGAGTGGCAGCGGGGAGGGGGAGGGGGGCAGTTGGACAGAGAGTGGGGGAAGAGAATGGAGAGAAGGCAGGAGAAGATGGACAGATCGAGGGATGAGTAGGAGATGGAGAAAGAGGAGGCAAGCAGGGAGAAGAGGGAAGAGGTGAGGGACAGACAGTCGAGAAATGAGCAGAAGATGGACAAGGACAAGGACGTTGAGAAGATGGGGGAGGGGAAAGGCGGAGATTAGGACGTGCATCCAATTCCCGTAAGTGCTATTCCATTTTATACTGGACAAGCAATGGGAAAACTGACCTCATATTTGTTTAAATGATTAATAACTTTTACATGTGTCAGTTACTGTAAGACAAAACAACTATCACAAAGTCACCCTCTAAATGTTTACTAGTTTTCGAGTTAAAATCGGGAAATCTTACGTAATTTTCCGACCACGCCAATTTGTCTGCTGCGCAACGCAAGAATGTTTTATCGGATTTCAGTGAACTACGATTCATTTTGAAACTGAAAGTCTGTTCTTGATGGATGTATTCATGTATTAAGCAGAAACACCAATTTAGTAAATATTAGTTACAGGGCCTTGAACCTCTTTTTACTACACATTCACTTCAGTTGTAAGATTTATCGAACCCCTTGTGTGAAAAGTAGAAAAAAAAATAATGAAATGAAAAAGCTTTTGGGCTCGACGCCGTACTTACAATTAGGCTGTGATGCTCTGCCGTGAAACATAAACAGCAGGCGATCGACAACGGCCTCTTGATGGTTCACGGGTGTTGCTGCTGTTACTATTTGCTTTTTGTTATTCTACAGCTCTCCATTAGAGTTACCATAAAACAGTTTATTCATACTGTTTTTAAAGGAAATGCTGATCAATATGGAGTAATTTTTCATCCATATAAAATGGCGTTTTTCAGAAATAGTGATGAAAGTTAACATTAAATTTAAGGTCTACAAATAGCGCATGAATAGCACTTTAGACTACTCAGTATTACATACATTTTCGAAATTTTTACTTTGAATAGTTCCTGAGCTACGAGTCTCAGTAACGCCTGATTTTATTAAAGCACATCAACCATGATTCTTAAAGAGACCTGGAAGCACTTGCTTATCACAGCTGCGAGTTTCCAAAACATATTAACTTACCGTCTACTTCAGATGACAGAAAATTTAACCCTTGCCCCCCCCCCTCAAAAAAAATGCCAGGTTTCCTCCTATCCGAAATGAAATGGAACTACCAATACATATTTAGCAATTGCAAAGCATTGCAGGGTTCGTTGTAATAAGAATTGCACATAAGGCCAATGGAAAAATTCTTAGTCACCCACTCACCACTTAACAGTTCGCAGCGGTCGCGTTGGTCCTCTGGAGATGGCGTTTAGGAGGAGTAGGATGTCAAACGGACCGACTTAGAGCAGGAGAGTCACCACCGGACGTTTTAATTTCCACTGTCTATACTTTTACAAATAAATTCATAAAACTTCGTCAGCATGACGAGGAAGGATTCCAAATTCACACTCACAGAAGTGGAAGTTCAAAAACAAAACAAAATAATTTTTTACCTGCGGAATTTCATCACTTTTTTCACTTACTATTAGCTGCATTTGCTGCTTCATAAGTAAGAGAGATTCCTCCATGAATTTTCCACAGCATACTTACAGGTGTATGAAACTCTAGAATTTTCCAAATATATTAAAAACTGTCGTAAAAATTGAGATAATTAAACATAAAATTTGAGTTTGGCGCCTGCTCCTTTCACATCCTCAGGGTGTGGGGTCTGAAGATGGGCTAAAACAAGCCGAAACCGGTAACCTCATAAAAAAAAGTTTCTTGTGGTTGTGACTGTTTATGTTCAGTTTTAAGTAATAAAGAAAACGCTGTTCCACAAAAGAAATGTTCACAAAAATTCCTGTAAAACAGTAGTGACCTAGGTTTCGATAATTATAAAATTATCTTCTTCAGAAGGAGATTGTAAAGCCTAAGGTCACACATTGGCTGTAAAAGGTTTATGTAACAGAAAAATAACAAATGCGGATAACATAGTATAAGCCAAGACCACACACTTGCTTGTTACGTATTGTGTCGCAAAGGTACGTTAGAATGAAACCGTTTGGCCCTTGTCAGATAAAAGTTCACCTAATTCAACTCTTTACGAAGTATGTTTTTTCCTATATTGATTTCGGAAATCAATTGTCGGTTTGAAAGAGAGACTTATTAGTTGCAAGAATATTTTTAGGATATAAGTACATCGAAAACTGTTATATGCGATTTTCTAAACAGACGTCCGCAAGATCTTCTTGAAAGCACATCTTAAACTATTGCTAATACACACTTCTGGACTTGAAAAAACTTTAGCTGGATTTGCTGAGTTTCTCCAAAATATTATACTGCTTGAAATTATAGAATTAACACAAGGAAAGTGTATCAACTTTTTTTTGTCACAAGATGTACGTCTGACAATATCTGTGATGCATAGAGCGATTTGTTTAGACGTTTTAGCAGTTCTGTATTACGCTCACCACATTTGAATTTATTACCAAGTTATTATCTCAAGAATTTAACATCGTCAACTTTCTATACACTCATGTTTTATGTATGTGTTGGATAAAAATATCTTGCAGCTTCTAAACGCCATACAGTGACTTTTATTCAAAGATTAATACGGTGATGTTTATTCAAAGATTAATGGTAGTGAACTGGCTAGAAACCATTTGTAAACGCCCATAACATTTTCATTAGTAACTGTTTCTAAAACTACATTTGATTTGTTGTTATTCGCTGTGTTTGTATCATCTGCAAGTAAAATAATCTTAGATTGTGGTAATGTTATTGTTGAGAGGTCAGCGAGAGCACAAAAAAAGTACAGGCCCCAAAATAGAACCCTGTGGAACACGAGATGCAGTCTGAAGAAACGGCATTTGTTTTCTATGTATCGCAGTTTTTGTATCGTCTGCAAGCAAAAATATTTTACAAGTTTGTGTGGCGACTTTCCACAGTATGTACGAAAATATATCAGGTGTCTCCCCAAAGAGACGTCAGGCGCATTTTCTTTGGTGTTTCGAGAGACATTCGCAATTTGATAGGAGATTTCTTGCGGCTGCACACCCGAAACTTAATGGAACATTCGCAATTTCGTTTTCCCATGTGTAGTTGCTGCCAGCCCAAGCAAATACGGCTCGTCACGTCTTTCATACGACACACAGCGCCGACAGAAAGCATCGGCTTGCTTTCTGTTGCAAACAAAATGATTTTTTTAACTGCAATTTTACGTGCTCGTTCGATAGAGCTGTCCCAGGTTAGTCTAGTGCGATATTCGTTTTACCGGTATGTATTAACAGGGACAGTAAAACACGAAGAATAACAAACTGTACTCCAGCAGCGGCTGAGTAGCGCTGCATGCTTGGCGGTAGCAGTCAGCGCAATTTTACTGTGCCTCTTAGTACATACTAGTAAAACGAATATCACATTAGACTAATCTGTGACCGCGCTATCGATGAGCTCTTAAAATTTCACTAAAAAAAATCAATTTGTTTGCAACGGAAAGCAAACGCTTTCTATCGACACTGTGTGTTTTATGAAAGACGTAACAAGTAGTATTTGTTTGGTCTGACTCCAGCTGCACATCGGAAAAACGGAACTGCGAATATGTCTCGAAACACCAGAGAAAATGCGCCTGACGTCTCTTAGGAAAGAAACACGGTATATTTCTTATATAATGTCAAAATGTCTTTTTTTCTGCAATATAGGCCTATGTATTTACCTGTCATACGCGTTGCGCGTTTTATATTAAAGGCATCTTCTGTAGAGTAGAGCAAACATAGATTTTGGCAAGAAAGATAACTAAAAAACCTCCACAGAAGATGCATTTAATATAAAAGACGTGACGTCTCTTAGGAAAGAAACACGGTATATTTCTTATATAATGTCAAAATGTCTTTTTTTCTGCAATATAGGCCTATGTATTTACCTGTCATACGCGTTGCGCGTTTTATATTAAAGGCATCTTCTGTAGAGTAGAGCAAACATAGATTTTGGCAAGAAAGATAACTAAAAAACCTCCACAGAAGATGCATTTAATATAAAAGACGTGACGCGTCTGGAATGTAAATAGAAATTATATTGCAGCAAAGGAAACACGTTTTGAAGTTGTACAAGGAAAATACGTCTTCTTATCTCGAAATGTTAGTGCTGAGATGTCTTTAGCATCATCTTTAGATATAAAAAGCAGTGTCTCGACCGACTGACTAGCTCACTCACTGACTCATCATCGTCCAGCGCAAATCACTAATGATAGAAACTTGAAATTTGTAGAGGACGTGGGTTTATACTGTAGCTATCGTATAAGAAGGGATTGTTCACAATTCCACTCCTAAGGGGGTGAAATATGGGATGAAATATTTCTCGAAAGTATGTCGCTGTTAACGCAATTTTGAGATAGAACTACTTCTCAGTGACAAAAAAAAAAAAGTTTCATCATTCTTGGAAGTCCGACCACTGAGGAAGCAAAATAGTGAGTGAAAGTTTTTTGCGAATAAATCATTATTAAAAAACTACTAAAACATTTTTAAAGCTACATCTATGAAAACTGGTGTTTGACTTCTCCGTCAGATAAGGAAATATCACCACAAGAACGTAAAAACTGAAACAAAAACCTTGGAATCCGCTTACCAGAGTTGGTCAGAAGTACAGTGGGAGAAGACCGTGCTTATATGGCCTTTATTAGCCTGAAACGTTTTGAAGGTGTCGCAGTTTGTGAACAACATAAAAATTCGATTAAAGAAAAATAAAAAAAATAAAAAAACATCTGTGCTGACGATACTGACCACGCGAACGGAACAGCGGGTCCCAAGCTAGTTGACAACTGCGAAGAAAGGTAACACACACTAGAATGGAAGTCTTGTGGAACCCGACATGTACGAGGTCTATACGGAAAGAAAGGTCCGATCGGTCGCAAAATGGAAACCACTGAGAAAATCAAAAATGTTGTACTTGCAACAGTTAGCTGTACCTCCCAGGTACTTCCCTACATAGTCGCCGCACCGATTTAAACACTTGTCGTAGCGTTGTACCAACTTTCCAATACCCTCATCACAGACGCAAGCCGCCTGTGCTTGCTGCCAATTCTCTAAGCTGGTGTACAGCTCGTTGTCTGTTACCGGAACGTTCTCTTCACAGTTAGCGGTTCATGTGAGCAAAGATGAAACTCACGGAGAGACCATTACGGGCTCTGTTCTGGGCGATCAAACACATCTCCATTGCCGGCCGGTGTGGCCGAGCGGTTCTAGGCGCTTCAGCCTGGAACCGCGCGACGGCTACGGTCGTAGGTTCGAATCCTGCCTTGGACATAGATGTGTGTGATGTCCTTGGGTTAGTTAGGTTTAAGTAGTTCTACGTTCTAGAGGACTGGTGACCTCAGATGTTAAGTCCCATAGTGCTCAGAGCCATTTGAACCGTTTGAACCATCTCCATTGCCCCTTCGGAGTGCGGTCGAGATATTGTAATGCAGAAGAAAACGCATGACAGCTATGGTATGTAGGCTGCATGGCATCAGGCGTAATTTCACACCAGACCATCTACTTGGCGAGACATGCTGTAGTTCCAGGCATTTTTACGTTCTCACTGTGTGCTCAGAACTGAAAAGAGCGAGGTTACGCGATCGACGGCCGTCGTAGAAACACTGTCCAAAGCGTCTGTGCAAAGCTTCTTAGGATTCAGCAGCCGAGAATTCTTCCGAGTTGTATAGCCATGGTCGATGGAACTCTTCTATCCCTGACGGAACGTCAGGGATAGAAGAGTTCCATGGACCACGGCCACACAACCTGGAAGAATTCTCAGCAGCTGGAACATCCGGTCGTGAAATGCTTCACTGTACGTCTTAGGATTTTCACAGTGGTTTCCATTTCGCATCCCGTCGGACCTTACTTTCCGAATAGCCCTCGAAGTTAGAAGAGAGACGATAAAAAAAAAAAAAATACACACACAGCTGAAGACTTGCGGCTCAGTACACAGGACTTTGAGCTCCTGAAAAAACGCGCGCACATCAGGGGTGAGTCCGATGAACAGAAGCGGTTGAGACCAGCTTACCTGTGAGGTGGGCGACGGCGAACAGCCACGCTGTGAGGAGGTAGCGATGGTCCAGCATACTGGCTGCTGTGCGGTAGTGTAGCGGAGTGTAGTGTGGAGTGTACTGTAGCGCGCGCGGCTGCTGGGACGCGTATATATATGCACGCCAGTTTCCAGCTCCAGCTGGAGGTGCGCCGGCCTCGCGCTCCGCGCGGCCCTGACCGTCACTCCAGTGCAGTCCAGCGCCGCTGGACAAATCTCGGCTGGAGGTCGGTAAGTAGCAGCCGCTACTGGCCAGACTCCGGGTAGTAGATCGCGCGAGCAGCCGCCATTGTGCTCCGGCCTTCCTCTTCCGGAGGCTGTTCCCTCCACGCCTGCCTCACTCCACTGTCGTGGCCACTGTCTGCGTCGTCGACGTCATGGTCGTCCTCGCCATTGCTATTGCCATCAGCATCATCGCGGGTCTTGCCAACGTCTACCATGGACGATGGACCTTGGTAGCAGACAGCGATGGCGATTACTCCCAGTTTTTTTTTGTCATCTTTCTTCTGACTGGTTTGCTGCGATCCGGCACAATATACATAAATGACGTTGTGGATAATATCGGAAGTTCTCTGAGGCTTTTTGCGGATGATGCTGTGGTGTATCGAAAGGTTGTAACAATCGAAAATTGTACTGAAATGCAGGAGGATGTGCAGCGAATTGACGCATGGTGCAGGGAATGGCAATTGAATCTCAATGTAGAAAAAGTGCAATGTGCTACGAATACATAGAAAGAAAGATCCTTTATCATTTAGCTACAACATAGCAGGTCAGCAACTGGAAACAGTTAATTCCATAAATTATCTGGGAGTAATTTAAAATGGAATGATCATATAAAGTTGATCGTCGGTAAAGCAGATGCCAAACTGAGATTCATTGGAAGAATCCTAAGGCAATGCAATCCGAAAACAAAGAAAGTAGGTTACAGTACACTTGTTCGCCCACTGCTTGAATACTGCTCATCAGTGTGGGATCCGTACCAGATAGGGTTGATAGTAGAGAAGATCCAACAGAGAGCAGCGCGCTTCGTTAGAGGATCAGTTAGTAATCGCGAAAGCGTTACGGAGATGATAGATAAACTCCAGTGGAAGACTTTGCAGGGGAGACGCGCAGTAGCTCGGTACGGGCTTTTGTTGAAGTTTCGAGAACATACCTTCACCGAGGAGTCAAGCAGTATATTGATTGCTCCCTCCTACGTATATCTCGCGAAGAGACCATGAAGATAAAATCAGAGAGATTAGAGACCACACAGAGGCATACCGACAATCCTTCTTTCCACGAACAATACGAGACTGGAATAGAAGGGAGAACCGTCAGGTGGCTTGCGGACTATGGATGTAGATGTAGACACGACTTTTTCTCTGCGCCCACCTCTTCATCTCAAGGTCAGAGCAGCACTGGCAACCTACGTAGTCAATTAGACTGACCAGAAAACAATAACAACATCAAAATAAAGTTATGCGACATAAAAACGAAAGTTGGTAAGCGTGTTCCAACATCCGAAACATAATGTCTGTTCAAATTTCGCGCCAGTCACATAAGAGTGGCTCTATTAGTGCCACTATGACGATGCCAGTCTGGTTTGTTTAAATACACTCGGTAACAGTCGTGAGCGGTATTTTTCTTTGAGATTGAACATGGTGAGTCGATGTTAGTCAAGGACGTCTTTCAAGCGACAAGACGCCATTGTCAACACCTCATTGAAAGAGGCCGTGGAGAAAGGTTACGAGAAGCTGCACGTTCTTTCTGCGATACTGCAGAAAGACTTGGCAGGGATGGAGACACTGTACATGATTGAAACTTCCTGGCAGACTGCGTGCCGGACCGAGACTCGAACACGGGACCTTCGCCTTCCGCGGGCAAGTGCTCTAACAACTGAGATACCCAATCTCGACTCACGATCCGTCAATTCTCCGAGTACCTCGTCTCCTACCTTCCAAACTTCACCGAAGTTCTTCTGCGAACCTTGCATAACTAACACTCCTGGAAGAAAGGATATTGCGGAGACATGGCTTAGCCACAGCCTAGGGCAGGGGCGGGCAAACGTTGCACGCAGCTCGTGAGCTCACAGCGCTGCTCGTGTGCTGGTCGCGTGCAACCGTCGAATGGGGCAGTGGCGACAGCCGGCAGGTTGCGGCAGTGTAGTACAAGGCTAAGCCGCGGACGTTGATGCGAAGCAGCCACTATGTAGTGAACGTTGCATTTCAAGAACCGGAAAATGCAGAGTGAATCAAGGAAACGGAGACTTGGAGATTTGCTTTCTTTTGAAAAGTAATGGGAGAATCATTTTTTCTTTGTGCAAAGACGTGAAAATTCGAAATGTTTAATATGTGGCAGTATTCTCGCTGGTCAGCGGAAGTTTAGTATTGAAGGTCATTATAATAAATTTCACAAGGACGAGTACAATTTATTGTCGGATTCTGAGCGGATGGGGAAATTGACTGAGCTTAAGAAGAGCGACCTGGCGATATTAGATGCATCTGTCCTAGTTGCCGTTGTCACGAGAGCTGTGCGACTTTCGTCATGTCTCTCATCTAACTGATTTAACATTTTATGGTGTACTGTTTTCAATTTTTCAGGACGACAACAATAATAGCCCAGCGGTACGTGCAGGCTATAAAATTGCGTTTAATATAGTGAGAGCTGGAGAACCATTTGCTGAATTAATAAGCCTGGGTTAAGGGCAAACATAAGTGATGAAAATTTACGTAACTGTTTGTGTTTGTCTGTATGCAGAAATATTGTTCCAGATATTAAACGTATTGTAAACTCCGCCTGTGATAATTAAATAAAACGTATCGTAGTTAATAGGTACTCTTTCAAACCATGATTTATTTCAAGCACTCCTGCTAACCTTATTCCATTATTTAATAAAGCAAGCTAGAAAAACAAAACGCATTACAGAGGAAGGAGTGGACAGAAGGTATGTTGGGGAGGGGAGGTAAGCGGGTGGCCAGCTTGCCCCTGTGTCCACGCAGAACACCTGTTAACTGCACGCGTGCAACTGCACCGCACACGTGCAGGATTCCTGCCCGCCCCTGGCCTAGGGGATGTTTTCAGAACGTGTAGCGGAGTATGCGCTGATATGAAACTTCCTGGCAGATGAAAACTGTGTGCCGGACCGGGACTCGAACTCAGGACCTGTACAAGATTGCTGGCCACAGTGGCCACAAAAATATACGGTCCCAAGAAGACCGGGCTCCAGATTGTCACGTGGCACTGCCGAGAGGGAACACCGGCGAGTTCTGCGTACCGCTCTGGCGCATCGTACTGCATCTGCAGTCGCAATCTGAGCAGCAGGTGGCACCGCAGTCAAACAGCCAACTCTTACAAATCGGTTACTCGAAGGACAGTTCCGAGCCAGACGCATTCCACTGACCCCAAGCCGCCGCCATTTGCGGCTCCAGTGGTGTCGAGCGAAGTCCCAGTGGAGGGCAGGATGGAGGTCTGTTGTGTTTTCTGATGATGGCTGGTTCTGCCTCGGTGCCTGTGATGACCCTGTGTTGGTTAGAACGAGGCCTGCAACCAGCCTATCTGTGTGCTGCACGCGTTGGACCTACACCTGGAGTTATGCTCTGAGGAACGAATTCGTATGACGGCTGGAGCACACTCGTTGTTATCCCACGCATCTTGACTGCGAATCTGGTCGTAAATCCGGTAATTCGACCTGCTGTGCTGCCATTTATAAACAGCATTCCAGGCGGCGCTTTCCAACAGATTGCTCATCAGTGTGGGATCCGTACCAGATCGGGTTGACGGAGGAGATAGAGAAGATCCGAAGAAGAGCGGCGCGTTTCGTCACAGGGTTATTCGCTAACCGTGATAGCGTTACGGAGATGTTTAGCAAACTCAAGTGGCAGACTCTGCAAGAGAGGCGCTCTGCATCGCGGTGTTGCTTGCTCGCCAGGTTTCTGGATGAGGTATCGAATATATTGCTTCCCCCTACTTATACCTCCCGAGGAGATCACGAATGTAAAATTAGAGAGATTAGAGCGCGCACAGAGGCTTTCCGGCAGTCGTTCTTCCCGCGAACCATACGCGACTGGAACAGGAAAGGGAGGTAATGACAGTGGCACGTAAAGTGCCCTCCGCCACACACCGTTGGGTGGCTTGCGGAGTATAAATATAGATGTAGATGTAGATTAACGCTCGCCCATATTCTACATCTACATCTACATTTATACTCCGCAAGCCACCCAACGGTGTGTGGCGGAGAGCACTTTACATGCCATTGTCATTACCTCTCTTTCCTGTTCCAGTCGCGTATGGTTCGCGGGAAAAACGACTGCCGGAAACCCTCCGTCCGCACTCGAATCTCTCTAATTTTACATTCGTAATCTCCTCGGGAGGTATAAGTAGAGGGAAGCAATATATTCGATACCTCATCAAGAAACGCACCCTCTCGAAACCTGGACAGCAAGCTCACCGCGATGCAGAGCGACTCTCTTGCAGAGTCTGCCACTTGAGTTTGTTAAACATCTCCGTAATGCTATCACGGCTACCAAATAACCCTGTGACGAAACGCGCCGCTCTTCTTTGCATCTTCTCTACCTCCTCTGTCAACCCAAGCTGGTACAGCTCCCACACCGATAAGCAATACTCAAGTATAGGTCGAACGAGTGTTTTGTAAGCCACCTCCTTTGTTGATGGACTACATTTTCTAAGGACTCTCCCAACGAATCTCAACCTTGCACCCACCTCATCAACAATTAATTTTATATGATGATTCCACTTCAGATCGTTCCGTACACATACTCCCAGATATTTGACAAAAGTAACTGCTACCAGTGTTTGTTCCGCTATCATATAATCATACAATAAAGGATTCTTCTTTCTATGTGTTCGCAATACATTGCATTTGTCTATGTTAAGGGTCAGTTGCCACTCCCCGCACCAAGCGCCTATCCGCTGCAGATCTTGCTGCGTTTCGTTGCAATTTTCTAATGCTACAACTTCTCTGTATACTACAGCATCATCCTCAAAAAGCCGCATGGAACTTCCGACACTATCTACTAGGTCATTTATACACTCCTGGAAATGGAAAAAAGAACACATTGACACCGGTGTGTCAGACCCACCATACTTGCTCCGGACACTGCGAGAGGGCTGTACAAGCAATGATCACACGCACGGCACAGCGGACACACCAGGAACCGCGGTGTTGGCCGTCGAATGGCGCTAGCTGCGCAGCATTTGTGCACCGCCGCCGTCAGTGTCAGCCAGTTTGCCGTGGCATACGGAGCTCCATCGCAGTCTTTAACACTGGTAGCATGCCGCGACAGCGTGGACGTGAACCGTATGTGCAGTTGACGGACTTTGAGCGAGGGCGTATAGTGGGCATGCGGGAGGCCGGGTGGACGTACCGCCGAATTGCTCAACACGTGGGGCGTGAGGTCTCCACAGTACATCGATGTTGTCGCCAGTGGTCGGCGGAAGGTGCATGTGCCCGTCGACCTGGGACCGGACCGCAGCGACGCACGGATGCACGCCAAGACCGTAGGATCCTACGCAGTGCCGTAGGGGACCGCACCGCCACTTCCCATCAAATTAGGGACACTGTTGCTCCCGGGGTATCGGCGAGGACCATTCGCAACCGTCTCCATGAAGCTGGGCTACGGTCCCGCACACCGTTAGGCCGTCTTCCGCTCACGCCCCAAAATCGTGCAGCCCGCCTCCAGTGGTGTCGCGACAGGCGTGAATGGAGGGACGAATGGAGACGTGTCGTCTTCAGCGATGAGAGTCGCTTCTGCCTTGGTGCCAATGATGGTCGTATGCGTGTTTGGCGCCGTGCAGGTGAGCGCCACAATCAGGACTGCATACGACCGAGGCACACAGGGCCAACACCCGGCATCATGGTGTGAGGAGCGATCTCCTACACTGGCCGTACACCACTGGTGATCGTCGAGGGTACACTGAATAGTGCACGGTACATCCAAACCGTCATCGAACCCATCGTTCTACCATTCCTAGACCGGCAAGGGAACTTGCTGTTCCAACAGGACAATGCACGTCCGCATGTATCCCGTGCCACCCAACGTGCTCTAGAAGGTGTAAGTCAACTACCCTGGCCAGCAAGATCTCCGGATCTGTCCCCCATTGAGCATATTTGGGACTGGATGAAGCGTCGTCTCACGCGGTCTGCACGTCCAGCACGAACGCTGGTCCAACTGAGGCGCCAGGTGGAAATGGCATGGCAAGCCGTTCCACAGGACTACATCCAGCATCTCTACGATCGTCTCCATGGGAGAATAGCAGCCTGCATTGCTGCGAAAGGTGGATATACACTGTACTAGTGCCGACATTGTGCATGCTCTGTTGCCTGTGTCTATGTGCCTGTGGTTCTGTCAGTGTGATCATGTGATGTATCTGACCCCAGGAATGTGTCAATAAAGTTTCCCCTTCCTGGGACAATGAATTCACGGTGTTCTTATTTCAATTTCCAGTTGTGTATATATTGTGAAAAGCAATGATCCCATAACACTGCCCTGTGGCACGCCAGAGGTCACTTTAATGTCTGTAGGCGTGTCTGCATTGAGAACAACATGCTGTGTTTGCTAAAAACTCTTCAATCTAGCCACAGAGCTGGTCTAATATTCCGTAGGCATTTACTTTGTTTATCAGGCGCCAGTGCGGATCTGTATCGAACGCCTTCCTGAAGTCAAGGAAAATGGCATCTACCTGGAGGGCTGTATCTAATATTTTCTGGGTCTCATGAACAAATAAAGCGAGTTGGGCCACACACGATCGCTGTTTCCGGAATCCATGTTGATTCCTACAAAGTACATTCTGGGTTTCCAGAAATGACATGATACGCGAGCATAAATCGTGTTCTAAAATTCTACAACAGATCGATTTCTGAGATGAGGGCCTATAGATTTGCGCATCTGCTCGACGACCATTCTTGAAAACTGGAACTATCTGTGCTCTTTTCCTATCATTTGGAACCCTCCGTTCCTCTACAGACTTGCGGTACATGGCTGTTGCAACCCAACATGCTCTACAGAGTGTGGACATGTTGCCTTAACCTGCTCGATCACCAGATCTGTCTCGAATCACGCACGTGTGGGACATCAACGGAGGACAACTTCAGCGTCATCCACAAACAAATTAACTGTAGCTCTATTGACCGACCAAGTGCAACAGGCACGAACCCATCCCACAAATTGACATCTGGCACCTGTACAACAGTATGTATGCACCTTACCATACTCGCATGCAGCATCTGGCATTACACCTGAGATCCCTGGGCTAGCAGGACAGACCGGATGATGTTATGTTTGTGGAAAGGGGCCAAAATAAGTTACTTACAAGTGCACTCAACATATAAACTTTATTTGTTAAAACACATAATCACACAAGCAAGAATCAAAAACTGTCAAGGTTTTAACGAAAGATCTCCTTTGGTTTAATGTAGATCGGCTGAAGGCCACATCGAAAATCCAAGGCACAAGGCCTGAGCAAGGAATTGAGGTACAGGAGTTCTTCTGGAGGTTTCACTTCTTTAGAAAAAAAAAGTATCTTCAATATGAATAGGCTGAAGGCCTTAACTTCAATTTTTTCCGTAGAACTCGGCTGAAGGCCATGCATTAATCGAGAACAGTGTTACGGCTTAAGGCCGAGACAAAGATTTTCAAAGTTTAATCTAAATAGGATGGAATGTCAGCTGAAAGCCGCATACCAACAAAACAATTTAACGGCTTAAGGCCTAGGAGGAAGAGCTTTGAATTTGAAAAGGGTGAAGGCCTTATCTTCAAATATTTCGTGTAAAACTCGGCTTAAGGCCTCATACTAAAGAATAACAATCTTATGACTTAAGGGCAAGACAAGGATTTTTAATTTTTAATTTAAGAGACTTAAAACTCGGCTGAGGGACACACACCAAGCAGCAACAATTTTACTGCTAATGTCCTAAAGGGAAGAGCTTCTAACTTTCAACTAAAATAGGCTAAAGGCTTTATCCTAAAATGCTTCAAATAAAACACGGCTCAAGGCCACATACGGAACCGAAACCATCTCAAGGCTTAAAGCCGAGACAAAGAAATTTCCAATTTTTAATTTAAGCTGAAAAACTCAGCTGAAGGCCACATACAAACTAGAAAATATTTTTTACGGCTTAAGGCCTAGACAAAATATTTCAACTTTTGATTTGAAAAGGCTGAAAACTCGGCTGAAGGCCACATACCAACTTGAAACAAATTTACGGCTTAACGCCTAGACACAAAGAATTTTCAATTTTAATTTTGAAAGGCAGAAACTTGGTTGAAAGCCACATACCAAACAAGAAACATTTTTTGTTACCGTTTAAGGCCTAAACAAGTCGAAACAAGGCCCCCGGAGTAGACAACATTCCATTGGAACTACTGATGGCCTTGGGAGAGCCAGTCCTGACAAAACTCTACCATCTGGTGAGCAAGATGTATGAGACAGGCGAAATACCCTCAGACTTCAAGAAGAATATAATAATTCCAATCCCAAAGAAAGCAGGTGTTGACAGATGTGAAAATTACCGAACAATCAGTTTAATAAGCCACAGCTGCAAAATACTAACACGAATTCTTTACAGACGAATGGAAAAACTAGTAGAAGTCGACCTCGGGGAAGATCAGTTTGGATTCCGTAGAAATACTGGAACACGTGAGGCAATACTGACCTTACGACTTATCTTAGAAGAAAGATTAAGGAAAGGCAAACCTACGTTTCTAGCATTTGTAGCCTTAGAGAAAGCTTTTGACAATGTTGACTGGAATACTCTCTTTCAAATTCTAAAGGTGGCAGGGGTAAAATACAGGGAGCGAAAGGCTATTTACAATTTGTACAGAAACCAGATGGCAGTTATAAGAGTCGAGGGACATGAAAGGGAAGCAGTGGTTGGGAAGGGAGTAAGACAGGGTTGTAGCCTATCCCCGATGTTATTCAATCTGTATATTGAGCAAGCAGTAAAGGAAACAAAAGACAAATTCGGAGTAGGTATTAAAGTTCATGGAGAAGAAATAAAAACGTTGAGGTTCGCCGATGACATTGTAATTCTGTCAGAGACTGCAAAGGACTTGGAAGAGCAGTTGAACGGAATGGATGGTGTCTTGAAGGGAGGGTATAAGATAAACATCAACAAAAGCAAAACGAGGATAATGGACTGTAGTCGAATTAAGTCGGGTGATGTTGAGGGTATTAGATTAGGAAATGAGACACTTAAAGTAGTAAAGGAGTTTTGCTATTTGGGGGGCAAAATAACTGATGATGGTCGAAGTAGAGAGGATATAAAATGTAGACTGGCAATGGCAAGGAAAGCGTTTCTGAAGAAGAGAAATTTGTTAACATCGAGTATAGATTTAAGTGTCAGGAAGTCATTTCTGAAAGTATTTGTATGGAGTGTAGCCATGTATGGAAGTGAAACATGGACGGTAAATAGTTTGGAGAAGAAGAGAATAGAAGCTTTCTAAATGTGGTGCTACAGAAGAATGCTGAAGATTAGATGGGTAGATCACATAACTAATGAGGAAGTATTGAATAGGATTGGGGAGAAGAGAAGTTTGTGGCACAACTTGACAAGAAGAAGGGATCGGTTGGTAGGACATGTTCTGAGGCATCAAGGGATCACCAATTTAGTATTGGAGGGCAGCGTGGAGGGTAAAAATCGTAGAGGGAGACCAAGAGATGAATACACTAAGCAGATTCAGAAGGATGTTGGTTGCAGTAGGTACTGGGGGATGAAGAAGCTTGCACAGGATAGAGTAGCATGGAGAGCTGCATCAAACCAGTCTCAGGACTGAAGACCACAACAACAACAACATGGCCTAAGAAGAAGCCTTGCAATTTTAATAAACTAAAACACGACTGAAGGCCACACAGAGTACTTAAGACTAAAATGGAAATTGGGGTGTTGGCAGAAGAGCCAACACCGTGTTGCTAAAGGAGGCCTAAATGCACGCTTTTAAGCTCACGCAGGCTGGCGTGAGGTCTGGAAAATGACAATGTAATTTAATGTAGCAAATAAAGTACGTTGCTGCTGGAATACTTAACTTTAATCCATAATTGGTGTACATCGCTCTTGATGATACATAAGTGCAATCTCAATATACACTGGTAATGGCGCCTTGCTAGGTCGTAGCAAATGACGTAGCTGAAGGCTATGCTAACTATCGTCTCGGCAAATGAGAGCGTATTTGTCAGTGTAGCTTCGCTAGCAAAGTCGGCTGTACAACTGGGGCGAGTGCTAGGACGTCTCTCTAGACCTGCCGTGTGGTGGCGCTCGGTCTGCAATCACTGACAGTGGCGACACGCGGGTCCGACGTATACTAATGGACCGCGGCCGATTTAAAGGCTACCACCTAGCAAGTGTGGTGTCTGGCGGTGACACCACAGAAATCATTATGTAAAACACAAGGAGCGGCGCTCAGAAAGTTTCAAGGGTCAGCATGGGAAGGTAACACCAACGCAAGTTTAGGTGAGACAGGCAGCCAGACCGACGACCTCTTAATCGGAAGGCAACCCAACGGAAAGCCAGCTGACGGACCAACCAACAAGATCAGTTCTGCTCCACCTGTCCAGGAAAACGATAACAAGATGTCAATAGCACAACGTTCTGGATGGACAGCATCAACACGACGAGGAAAATACACTGCCGAAAACTACGTCAATGACCAGGGCAGGCAACCGGAACGTCAACGGTCATAAGGCAGAAGATACCGCTGGTACACTTCATTAATGAAGGAAGGAGTTAAATTAAGTTAAACACCACACAGGAAGACGGCTGCAATTCTAGCCAACTTCAATGCACACACGTTGTTGCTCGCGGGAATCTCCAAGAAAGCGACAACCAGTATCAAACGAAGAGATGTGAGAGCAGTTGAGGCTTGATAGTAGGTGTTGTGGATTGGCAAGACAGCCAACCCACTATGAGGATGCTGAAAGACACGCGTTTAAGCTCACGCAGGCTGGCGTGAGGTCTGGAACAGGACAAGGAAATGAGACTAGCAAAAAACGTACGTAGCTGCTGGAATACTTAACTTTAATCCATAAATGGTGAACATCGCTCTTGAGGGTATATGTTTTACAGCATCAATAGTAACTGGTAATGGCGCTTTGCTAGGTCGTAGCAAATGACGTAGCTGAAGGCTATGCTAACTATCGTCTCGGCAAATGAGAGCGTAATTTGTCAGTGAACCATCGCTAGCAAAGTCGGCTGTACAACTGGGGCGAGTGCTAGGAAGTCTCTCTAGACCTGCCGTGTGGCGGCGCTCGGTCTTCAATCACTGATAGTGGCGACACACGGGTCCGACGTATACTAACGGACCGTGGCCGATTTAAAGGCTACCACCTAGCAAGTGTGGTGTCTGGCGGTGACACCGCTGTAGGTTAAGTGAGCACTCAACTTCAGTAACCCACTTCGTAACCCACTCAAGAAGCGCCTCACATCTCCAACCGTGCGTGCACGCCGCCAGCGGCTCCGGCCTGACCACGCGCCACGGGACTTCCTCACTGCTCTGCCCCAACTGACCGACTGCCACACTCAGCACACCCGGAAAATGTATCTGCGACACCAAAGATAGTACAGCAGAACTAGTATCGATACACGCTGCTGCTGCCACTCACAGAGAGAAGACAGCAACGTTATGGCGGTAACCGAAGAAGAAATAAGACACGACTGGATTGCAACCAATGATAAAAAAACAAGGCATGACCCGAGCCAGCCACGGCTCAACACCTGTTATTAATGTACCAGCTTTTCACATCTACAATGGCTTATTTCGGGCTTACGTTAACCTGTGATCTTGCAACCTTAATCACTTAAATTATTACACAGACAAATGAATTCCCTAAATTTCATTATTCTACTTTAATTATTTTTTGCGGTTGCGGTTTTTTCCGTCAGTGTATTTACCAGATCTATTCCAATATCTATCGTCCCCTACAGCTTTCACCCTGTACCACTCTCTCTAATGCCACTGAGGTTATTGTCTCATGTCGTAAGACGTATCCTGTTAACCTGCCTCTTCTTCTTGTCACTGTTATCTATGTACTCCTTTCTTCACCGATTCTGCGCAGAACCTTATCACTCCACCTTATTTTCAACAATCTTGTGTAGCACCACATCTCATTGACTTCGATTCTTTTCTGTTCCGGTTTTCCCACTGTCCACGATGCACAACCACACTACGCTGTGCCTTAAAAGCACGTTCTCAAAAACCTCTTCCTGAAATGAATACGTGTCTTTGGTAGCAGTAGACGTCCCTTGGCCAGGAATGCCTTTTCTGCCACTCTAGTCGAGCAATGACGTTATCCTGAAGGAAGTCATTCACAAGATATGCACGGTGGGGGCGCGAATTGTCGTCCATGAAGACGAATGTCTCGCCAATATGCTGCCGATATGGTTGCACTATTGGTCAGGGGATGGTATTCACGTATCGTACAGCCGTTACGGCGCCTTTCATGACCACCAGCAGCGTACTTCGGCCCCCACATAATGACACCCCAAAACAGCAGGGAACCTCCTCCTTGCTGCACTTGCTGGACAGTGTGTCTCAAGCGTTCAACCTGACTGTTGCCTCCAAACACGACGATTTACTGGTTGAAGGCATAAGCGACACTCATCGGAGAAGAGAAAGGGATGCCAATCCTGAGCGGTCCATTCGGCATGTTGTTGGGCCCACCTGTACCGCGCTGCATGGTGTCGTAGTTGCAAAGATGGAACTCACGATGGACGTCGGGAGTAAAGTTGCGCATCATGCAGCTTACTGCGCACAGTTTGAGTCGTAACACGGCGTCCTGTGGCTGCACGAAAAGCATTATTCACATGGTGGCGTCGCTGTCAGGGTTCCTCCGATCCTTAACCCTTAGGTAGCAGTCATCCACTGCAGTAGTCGCCCCTGGGCGGCCTGAGCGAGGCGTTTCATCGACAGTTCCTGTCTCTCTATATCTCCATGTCCGAACAACATCGCTTTGGTTCACTCCGAGACTCCTGGACACTTCCCTTGTTGAGAGCCCTTCCTGGCACAAAGTAACAATGCGGACGCGATCGAACCGCGGTACTGACCGTCTAGGCATGGTTGAACTACAGACAATACGAGCCGTGTACCTCTTTGGTGGTGGAATGACTGGAACTGATCGTCTGTCGGACCCCCTTCCGTCTAATAGGCGCTGCTCATGCGTGGTTGTTTACATCTTTGGGCGGGTTTAGTTACATCTCTGAACAGTCAAAAGGACTGTGTCTGCGATAGAGTATTCACAGTCAACGTTTATCTTAGGGAGATCTGGAAACTGATGTGATGCAAAACTTTTTTTGATGTGCGTATCTCCTCTATCGTTGCAAATCTTCGCCCTTTCAACAGGTTTTTCAATTCTGGAAACGAAGAAAGTCCGCAGGGGCCAGGTCTGAAGAGTACGGAGGATGAGCCAGCACAGTGATTTCGTTGTTTGTGCAACAGTCACGCCCCAAAAGGGTATGAATGTGCGGATGCGTTATCGTGATGGGAGAGCCACGAAATGTCTTGCCACATTTCAGGCCGTTTCCTTCTCTCATTTTCTCGCACGTGACACAACACGTCCCGATAGTTTCACCGATTACCAGTTTGTCCTCGTAGCGCGAATTCATAGGAACTAATCCTTAGAAGTCAAAACTATCACCATGGATTTGACATTTGACCTGACCTGACGAACCTTTTTGGTCTGGGAGAACCTTTCCCGACCCATTGGGAAGACTGAACCTAGGCCTGAACATCATAACCGTAGACCCACGTCTCATCTCCAGTTACGATTTTCTTAAGGAACATCTTGTTCTCATTTGCGCGATCCAAATGGTCTTCACAGATTGCGAAGGGAAGGTCTTTGTGGTCTCGACTCATGAACCGTGAGACCAACCTGGCGGCAACCCGATGCATTCCAGGATGCCTCGTCGGGATTTCATGACATGATCCAACTGAGATCTTACATTCTTTCGCAGTCTCTCGGACATTCAGTCTTCGATTGGCACCCACAGTTTCGTTGACGTTCGTGACGTGAGTGCTTCGTTAGGCACTGAAGGGCAACCTGAACGAGGGTCATCTTTAACTTCCGTCCGGCCGTCCTTAAGCCGAGCGAACCATTCGCAATACCGAGTACAGCTTAACCGCTCATCACCGTGGACCTGCTGCACCATTTGAAGTGTCTCTGTGAAGGTTTTAACGCAGACGCGTTGCTCCTCTGACCCTGCCATCTCGAAATTCGCAAACTGTGCGACGCAACGTTCTACTCGATGCAGCACTGAACAATAACTAACACACATAAAACAATGAAACTTCTGGCGGTTACAGACTGAACAGGATGCCAACCGCATTTCGTTTCAAACCACTATTGGCGCGGAATTACGAATCTTCCGGAATTTCTTGAACAGATCTCGTACAGGAGTGGCTGCTATTGGGAATCGGGAAGGAACAGCGTGAACACTCACCGCTGTGCTATTTTTCTGCTGAGACGTGCAGGATGTGACGTTAGCAAGTCGTGTGTGCTTCCTACTTCACTGTGGAGGCCGGGAAAGAGGAAAAGCGAGGCATTGTGCGGTTACTGACTGCAGATGGAGTGTCAGGAAGATTTTTTTCTTTATTTTATTGGCTTTCGAGAAGTGCCCATATAGCCATCTCTATAGTGTACTGTCAGTTATGATGATAGGAATGTTAGGGCAGGACAACAAGTCCCCGAGCTGTGAAAAATCTGTGACCGGGTCGGGAATCGAACGTCAGTTACTTCGGTTAGAAATCTGCCGCGCAGACCACGTATGTACCACGGTGGACGAGTGCCGGGAAGTGAAATCCATTTCCGAATGTCTGTTGTGTCTGGAGAGCACACTATGTCACGCGCACATGTGCTTGCGCGCAGTGTGAATGACGGCTGTCATTGAAAGACAGCAGTGGGCCAGCACACAATAACCGTGTCATTACCACTTCTGTCATCGCCGCGGTCGATGCTGCCGTCAGAAATGGCCGACGGCTCATGTCGGGTATCAGTCACGGCACCACTCACGACGTCGTGACAGAATATCTCAAGTTCTCTACATCTACATCCACAACGCATCTACATCTACACCCACGTAACTGCAATTCATAACTTGAATGCCTTGCACAGGTTTCTTGTGACCACCTTCAGACTCTTTCTCTGCCGTCCCACTCTCTAACGCCGGATGGGAAACATGAACTAAGCCGTGCGTGACTCGTCTTCCCGCCATTCGCCATTATGTACGCTACTGGCCATTAAGATTGCTACACCACGAAGATGACGTGCTACAGACGCGAAATTTAACCGACAAGAATAAGATGCTGTGATACACAAATGATTAGCTTTTCAGAGCTGTCACACAAGGTTGGCGCCGGTGGCGACACCTACAACGTGCTGACATGACGAAAGTTTCCAACCGATTTCTCATACACAAACAACAGTCGACCGGCGTTGCCTGGTGAAGTGTTGTTGTGATGCCTCGTGTAAGGAGGAGAAATGCGTACCATCACGTTTCCGACTTTGGTAAATGTCGGATTGTAGCCTATCGCGATTGCGGTTTATCGTATCGCGACATTGCTGCTCGCGTTGGTCAAGATCCAATGACTGTTAGCAGAATATGGAATCGGTGGGTTCAGGAGGGTAATACGGAACGCCGTGGTGGACCCCAACGGCCTCGTATCACTAGCAGACGAGATGACAGGCATCTTATCTTCACGCCTGTAACGGATTGTGTAGCCACGTCTCGATCCCTGAGTCAACAGATGGGGACGTTTGCAAGACAACCATCATCTGCACGAACAGTTCGACGACGTTAGCAGCAGCATGGACTATCTGCTAGGAGACCATGTCTGCGGTTGGCCTTCACGCTGCATCACACACAGGAGCGCCTGCGATGGTGTACTCGACGACGAACCTGGGTGCACGAATGGCAAAACGTCATCTTTTCGGATGAATCCAGGTTCCGTTTACAGCATCATGGTCGCATCCGTGTTTGGTGACATCGCGGTGAACGTACATTGGAAGCGTGTATTCGTCATCGCCATACTGGCGTATCACCCGGCGTGACGGTATGGGGTGCCGCCATTGGTTACACGTCTCGGTCACCTCTTGTTCGGACTGGCAGCACTTTGAACAGTGGACGTTACATTTCAGATGTGTTACGACCCGTGGCTCTACCCTTCATTCGATCCCTGCGAAACCCTACATTTCAGCAGGATAATGCACGACCGCATGTTGTAGGTACTGTGCGGGCCTTTCTGGATACAGAAAATGTTCGACTGCTGCCCTGGTCAGCACATTCCGCAGATCTCTCACCAATTGAGAACGTCTGGTCAATGGTGGCCGAGCAACTGGCTCTTCACAATACGCCAGTCACTACTCTTGATGAACTGTGGTATCGTGTTGAAGCTGCATGGGCAGCTGTACCTGGACACGCCATCCAAGCTCTGACTCAATGCCCAGGCGTATCAAGACGTTATTACAGTCAGAGGTGGTTGTTCTGGGTACTGATTTCTCATGATCTATGCACCCAAATTTCATGAAAATGTAATCACATGTCTGTTCTCGTATAATATATTTGTCCAATGAATATCCATTTATCATTTGCATTTCTTCTTGGTATAGCAATTTTAATGGCCAATAGTGTATTTTACACGTTTTTAACGTACTTCCACCTCACTACGTTAATTTAAGTTACTACTGTCACTGAGTTGCTGCTTTGCCTGACCGTGACCGGCGTTAGCAGCACATATCCATATATCCCCTCTCGTAGTATCTTTGCTCGACTGCCATTACTTCCCGCTCATTGTCTGTTGTAAGTAAGTTGGTCGCAGTTCGGATAGCGAGTTCGGTTGCCAGTTCGGGCTGCCAGTCAGTTGGAACGCGTCTGGAGCGCAGTCCGGACCTGCCAGTCGGGGAGTTGCAATGCGGCACTAGTGCAGTCGGGTTGGAGTAGTGAGGTCTGCGTCGACATGGCTCGCCCGACCATTGCCGCCACGCATCACTTGAGCCGGGTCAAGTGTGGTGGATCGTCGGTCGGTCGTCCAACGGGACGACGCGTTTTGGCTCGCCGATCGTCCATGGGTCGGCTGTGTGTGTGTGCATCGACTCCCGATTTGTCTTCGTGCGTGCTGAGTTACTGTCGTGTATCGTTCAGCTCTTCGTGCAAGTGTTTGTCAGGTTGTATGTGTAGTTGGCATTAGTGCCACTGACAAGTTATTTTAAATGTTGTCGGCATGCTGGCTCTGGGAGGTCGGTCGTCTCATTGGGCGACGTGTAACTGGTTCTCTGGCGCCTCTGGCCCTCTACAATTACCATCTTGTGGAAATTGGGTCGGTCCTTTCCTGGTGCAGGGATGTTGTTTATCCAGTGGGCGTGTTTCCTCTGCACGGTTGGATCTGAGCCAGTATTTCCGCTGTCGTGTGTCTGGAAGTGAGTCGGAGACGCACCAGCAGTGCAGTCGCGACGGAGCAGCAGTCGCGGACGGAGCAGCGGGCAGTCGGTCGGTTGTTGCGGACCAGGGAGGACATCTCCGTGCGGTGCAGTCGCCTGGGTTCGCTGCCGGGCTCTGTGCAGTGTCGCAGCGTGTGTGGTGCTGTCCGATCGCTACGAGCTTCGTGGTTCACCGACCCAGGACGTCGAGGTTGAGTGTAGTTTTGACAGCTAATACATAGTTCGTTGTGGATAATCACGTTCGTAACCTTTTGTGTTTGAGTTCTCATGTACTGATTGGTGGCAAGCAAGTCGTTGTGTCGGTCGGTCCGTGGCTGTCCCCTGGTTGCGTTCCGACAGATCAAGTGTAGTCGGGCTCGCCACCTGTCTCGCCTAAGTGAACGAGGGCAGACCGACCGCCCTGGAGGGCTTCTGAGTGCCACCGGTGTTTAATTATCTGTCGTCAGCTATTTTAAATTTTAGGCTTATTTTATTGCTATCTTAATTGGATTTTATCTTGTTAAGATTTCTTGTTG
Organism: Schistocerca cancellata; assembly: GCF_023864275.1. NCBI lineage: Eukaryota > Metazoa > Arthropoda > Insecta > Orthoptera > Acrididae > Schistocerca > Schistocerca cancellata. The sequence continues at coordinate 126,768,080 of NC_064637.1, read as the reverse complement.
GATGCCTTCAGCTGTGAAAGAGTTGCATTCGGTACAGATTTGACTATGTGCCGCTTTGGTTGTAAGGTTATTGAAATTACAATAAATGACAATTAGAACCAGAAAAGCACCTCAACCTTTGGCCCTTTCCACAATCCTACTACCTGCTCTGCCCAGAGGGTTTAGCTGGCGGCCGGCCGCAGTGGCCGAGCGGTTCTAGGCGCTACAGTCTGGAACCGCGCGACCGCTACGGTCGCAGGTTCGAATCCTGCCTCGGGCATGGATGTGTGTGATGTCCTTAGGTTAGTTAGGTTTAAGTAGTTCTAAGTTCTAGGGGACTGATGACCTCAGATGTTAAGTCCCATAGTGCTCAGAGCCATTTGAACTATTTAGCAGGCGTTTCATTAACACTTAACTCTTTCTGTGCGAGCTATCTTATTACAGTGATCATTTCCCCCAAAATGGGTTGGCGACAATAAAATATTTTCACATCCAGAGGAGAGAGTTACCAATTAAAATTTCGTGAAAAAATCTCGCCGCAATGAAAACTGCCTTTGTTTCAAACATTGCCATCACAACTCGTTTATCATATCCATGACATTGTCTCCTCTGTTTCGTAATAATACAAAATGAGTTGTCCTTCTTTGGACTTCTTCTGTCAATCCCATTTGGTAGGAATACGTCAAGTTGAAAGAAGAGAGCGAGAGAGAGGGTGATAAACCCCTTCCCTTGAAAATTTCTCTCCTTAATACCTCCGCTGTCTTACCACAGATGACGTGTCACTGGTCTCATTTGTACTGAGATTGCAGTACACGCGAGGTGCCTAGTTGCTTCCATCGCCCTGTGTGGAACACATAAGTTCTAAGAGTTCACCAACCTGCGGTCTTCTACAGTCGTTGTCCCCTCCGCAGAAAACAGCACGTAGATCTTGAGTCCCCTTATCTTGAGGCTGTAAAAAGAAGAACTAGTATTGTATGAATCACAAAATTTTCAATTAGTTTGTTTACATGGGATGCCAGTCGCTTTATATTAGCAGAATACGATAAAATCCACAAATACACGCCTGGAAATGGAAAAAGAACACATTGACACCTGTGTGTCAGACCCACCATATTTGCTCCGGACACTGCGAGAGGGCTATACAAGCAATGATCACACGCACGGCACAGCGGACACACCAGGAACCGCGGTGTTGGCCGTCGAATGGCGCTAGCTGCGCAGCATATGTGCACCGCCGCCGTCAGTGTCAGCCAGTTTGCCGTGGCATACGGAGCTCCATCGCAGTCTTTAACACTGGTAGCATGCCGCGACAGCGTGGACGTGAACCGTATGTGCAGTTGACGGACTTTGAGCGAGGGCGTATAGTGGGCATGCGGGAGGCCGGGTGGACGTACCGCCGAATTGCTCAACACGTGGGGCGTGAGGTCTCCACAGTACATCGATGTTGTCGCCAGTGGTCGGCGGAAGGTGCACGTGCCCGTCGACCTGGGACCGGACCGCAGCGACGCACGGATGCACGCCAAGACCGTAGGATCCTACGCAGTGCCGTAGGGGACCGCACCGCCACTTCCCAGCAAATTAGGGACACTGTTGCTCCTGGGGTATCGGCGAGGACCATTCGCAACCGTCTCCATGTAGCTGGGCTACGGTCCCGCACACCGTTAGGCCGTCTTCCGCTCACGCCCCAACATCGTGCAGCCCGCCTCCAGTGGTGTCGCGACAGGCGTGAATGGAGGGACGAATGGAGACGTGTCGTCTTCAGCGATGAGAGTCGCTTCTGCCTTGGTGCCAATGATGGTCGTATGCGTGTTTGGCGCCGTGCAGGTGAGCGCCACAATCAGGACTGCATACGACCGAGGCACACAGGGCCAACACCCGGCATCATGGTGTGGGGAGCGATCTCCTACACTGGCCGTACACCACTGGTGATCGTCGAGGGGACACTGAATAGTGCACGGTACATCCAAACCGTCATCGAACCCATCGTTCTACCATTCCTAGACCGGCAAGGGAACTTGCTGTTCCAACAGGACAATGCACGTCCGCATGTATCCCGTGCCACCCAATTCTTCACACGTTCATACAAAATAAAGAAAACGCTGAACTGTGTATTTGCGTAGTTACCATCAAATCGTTTTCAGTTACATGCCCAAACGACGAGAGCTCGGTAGTTAAGTTCTTGACCGATACCGACCAAGGCAGACAACATGTCTGTCCTCCGAGACTGCCGAACCAGCTCCGATCTTAAAGCCGAACCACTTCGTCCTCCATCCATATTAGGTGCGATCCGAAGGTCTCTGAAGTGCTTCGTCTGCCTTTTTGTTAAGCAACTGGTTACTATTCCGCTGTTAATTAAAATTTTGTGAAAATGGAATGAAAGCCTGCTATTGAGAGATGATTTCCCATGAAATGCAAATAAATTCACTGTTCAGTTTTTCTAATGTTAGTAGCAGAAGATTATCATTCTGATGCGAAAATTCCGAACGCAGCAGCCAATCTCGGAGACGGACCACAATGTAGGCGATCTTTCTCACGATAGCCGTACAGAACAAACCATCTGTCATCGGTACCTCGCACCACTTACGTCATCTTGCCACTCCTGCCCCCTCAGCTGCTGTAAGAAGAGCTTCTTGTAGCCGAATATGATGGCTGCAAAGCCAGAAATATTGCAGCGATCCAAAACCACACACCAGTACGCTAATAAAGGACATACAAGTGTAACGTAGGAAGTCTCTTTAGTAGACCTATTGCATCTTGTAAATGTTCTACTAAAAAAACACAGTTTGTCTTCCGCAAAACATTATCTACACTCCTGGAAATGGAAAAAAGAACACATTGACACCGGTGTGTCAGACTCACCATACTTGCTCCGGACACTGCGAGAGGGCTGTACAAGCAATGATCACACGCACGGCACAGCGGACACACCAGGAACCGCGGTGTTGGTCGTCGAATGGCGCTAGCTGCGCAGCATTTGTGCACCGCCGCCGTCAGTGTCAGCCAGTTTGCCGTGGCATACGGAGCTCCATCGCAGTCTTTAACACTAGTAGCATGCCGCGACAGCGTGGACGTGAACCGTATGTGCAGTTGACGGACTTTGAGCGAGGGGGTATAGTGGGCATGCGGGAGGCCGGGTGGACGTACCGCCGAATTGCTCAACACGTGGGGCGTGAGGTCTCCACAGTACATCGATGTTGTCGCCAGTGGTCGGCGGAAGGTGCACGTGCCCCTCGACCTGTGACCGGACCGCAGCGACGCACGGATGCACGCCAAGACCGTAGGATCCTACGCAGTGCCGTAGGGGACCGCACCGCCACTTCCCAGCAAATTAGGGACACTGTTGCTCCTGGGGTATCGGCGAGGACCATTCGCAACCGTCTCCATGAAGCTGGGCTACGGTCCCGCACACCGTTAGGCCGTCTTCCGCTCACGCCCCAACATCGTGCAGCCCGCCTCCAGTGGTGTCGCGACAGGCGTGAATGGAGGGACGAATGGAGACGTGTCGTCTTCAGCGATGAGAGTCGCTTCTGCCTTGGTGCCAATGATGGTCGTATGCGTGTTTGGCGCCGTGCAGGTGAGCGCCACAATCAGGACTGCATACGACCGAGGCACACAGGGCCAACACCCGGCATCATGGTGTGGGGAGCGATCTCCTACACTGGCCGTACACCACTGGTGATCGTCGAGGGGACACTGAATAGTGCACGGTACATCCAAACCGTCATCGAACCCATCGTTCTACCATTCCTAGACCGGCAAGGGAACATGCTGTTCCAACAGGACAATGCACGTCCGCATGTATCCCGTGCCACCCAACGTGCTCTAGAAGGTGTAAGTCAACTACCCTGGCCAGCAAGATCTCCGGATCTGTCCCCCATTGAGCATGTTTGGGACTGGATGAAGCGTCGTCTCAGGCGGTCTGCACGTCCAGCACGAACACTGGTCCAACTGAGGCGCCAGGTGGAAATGGCATGGCAAGCCGTTCCACAGGACTACATCCAGCATCTCTACGATCGTCTCCATGGGAGAATAGCAGCCTGCATTGCTGCGAAAGGTGGATATGCACTGTACTAGTGCCGACATTGTGCATGCTCTGTTGCCTGTGTCTATGTGCCTGTGGTTGTGTCAGTGTGATCATGTGATGTATCTGACCCCAGGAATGTGTCAATAAAGTTTCCCCTTCCTGGGACAATGAATTCACGGTGTTCTTATTTCAATTTCCAGGAGTGTATGTGATCTTTCCAGTTTAGGTAATTGTAATTGCGGTTGCGAGGTGTGTAGGTCAACTGACTACCTTTAAATTTGTGTCATTTGCCGTGTAACCGACATTTAATGATTTTTTTTGTACTCATGTGGATGAACTCAGACTTTTTCTTATTCAGAGACAATCACCACTTTTCGCATCATACAGATATCTTGTCTAAGTCACTTTGCTATTGGTTTTGATCTTCTGATACGAGACGGTCAATGACAGCATCAGCTGCAAATAGTATGCAGTAGTGCTCAGATTATCTCCTAAATCGTTTACATCGATTAGGAACAGCCGAGAGCCTATTACACTTTCTTGTGGAATGCCGGATATCGCTTGCGTTTTACGCGATGATTTTGCGTCCATTACCGCCTATTGTGACCTTTCTGACAGGAAGTCAGCTTTCTGACAAGAATCGTGAATTCAGTCGCACAACTGAAGCAGCCTTCCAAGTTCCAGAAGGAGGGGCAGAAGTTGAACAGAATGGCGACATCATTGCAGAACCTGGAACGGTACCACGATGAAGACTATAGTCTCCCGCCCCTTATTGTCGCGGGAGATGACACGTGGTGTTATCATTGTGAGCCAGGGAGCGAGCAGTGGCATCAACCTGGGAGCCAGTATCTAGAACCTGTTGTATATCATGCACAAAGAGGGCCAGCTGTGTCTCGCATGACCGCTGTTTCCTAAAACCGTGCTGGTTTCTGCAGATGAGCTTCTCGGAGTCTTGAAAGGTGATTATGTCTGAACAAAAAATATGTTCCATGATTCTACAACAAATCGAGGTCAGTGAAATTGGCCGATTTTCTACCCTTTCTTATAGATTGCTATGATATGGGCCTTCTTCCAATCCCGTGGAACTTTCCGCTGTTCCAATGATCTCTGATAGATGATGGATAAGAATGGTGCTATATTTGTAGCATAGCAAACATATAATCTTACGGGGATACCGTCTGGGCCAGATGCCTTCCTGGCGTCTAAAGATCTTAACTGTTTTACAACACAGTTACACTAAACACTATCTCAGCCATCCTTGCGTTTGTTAGATAGTTGAAAGGGGGAATGGTGCTAGAGTCGTCTACCGTAAACGAGTTTTTGAAAGGTATATTTAGAATTTCGGCCTTCTGTTTATCATCATCAGTTACATTACCCGTACTGCGCTTGCACGCACTTTTCAATATCCAAGAGTGCGGATAATTGCATCCACACTTCCTCTGCTGATTGACAGATGCAGCGCCAACTGCCAAGTCGCAATGCGTCTGTCCTCGCGGATGACAACAGCAGCTCGCTGCAACATGTCGGGAGTGACAGCCATGGATGGTCTCCCCGACCGCTGTAAATCGTGGAGCTCCGCCGAACCGGCTTCTGATGACCTCACCCTCCGTGCCCAGTGACTAACTTTACTTCTACATCTACATCGACATTTATACTCCGCAAGCCACCCAACGGTGTGTGGCGGAGGGCACTTTACGTGCCACTGTCATTACCTCCCTTTCCTGTTCCAGTCGCGTATGGTTCGCGGGAAGAACGACTGCCTGAAAGCCTCCGTGCGCGCTTTAATCTCTCTAATTTTACATTCGTGATCTCCTCGGGAGGTATAAGTAGGGGGAAGCAATATATTCGATACCTCACCCAGAAACGCACCTTCTCGAAACCTGGCGAGCAAGCTACACCGCGATGCAGAGCGCCTCTCTTGCAGAGTCTGCCACTTGAGTTTGTTAAACATCTCCGTAACGCTATCACGGTTACCAAATAACCCTGTGACGAAACGCGCCGCTCTTCTTTGGATCTTCTCTACCTCCTCCGTCAACCCGATCTGGTACGGATCCCACACTGATGAGCAATACTCAAATATAGGTCGAACAAGTGTTTTGTAAGCCACCTCCTTTGTTGGTGGACTACATTTTCTAAGGACTCTCCCAATGAATCTCAACCTGGTACCCGCCTTACCAACAATTAATTTTATATGATCATTCCACTTCAAATCGTTCCGCACGCATACTCCCAGATATTTTACAGAAGTAACTGCTACCAGTGTTTGTTCCGCTATCATATAATCATACAATAAAGGATCCTTCTTTCTATGTATTCGCAATACATTACATTTGTCTATGTTAAGGGTCAGTTGCCACTCCCTGCTCCAAGTGCCTATCCGCTGCAGATCTCCCTGCATTTCGCTACAATTTTCTAATGCTGCAACTTCTCTTATACTACAGCATCATCCGCGAAAAGCTGCATGGAACTTCCGACACTATCTACCAGGTCATTTATATATATTGTGAAAATCAATGGTCCCATAACACTCCCCTGTGGCACGCCAGAGGTTACCTTAACGTCTGTAGACGTCTCTCCGTTGATAACAACATGCTGTGTTCTGTTTGCTAAAAACTCTTCAATCCAGCCACACAGCTGGTCTGATATTCCGTAGGTTCTTACTTTGTTTATCAGGCGACAGTGCGGAACTTTATCGAACGCCTTCCGGAAGTCAAGAAAAATAGCATCTATCTGGGAGCCTGTATCTAATATTTTCTGGGTCTCATGAACAAATAAAGCGAGTTGGGTCTCACACGATCGCTGTTTCCGGAATCCATGTTGATTCCTACATAGTAGATTCTGAGTTTCCAAAAACGACATGATACTCGAGCAAAAAAACATGTTCTAAAATTCTACAACAGATCGACGTCAGAGATATAGGTCTGTAGTTTTGCGCATCTGCTCGACGACCCTTCTTGAAGACTGGGACTACCCGTGCTCTTTTCCAATCATTTGGAACCTTCCGTTCCTCTAGAGACTTGCGGTACACGGCTGTTAGAAGGGGGGCAAGTTCTTTCGCGTACTCTGTGTAGAATCGAATTGGTATCCCGTCACGTCCAGTGGACTTTCCTCTATTGAGCGATTCCAGTTGCTTTGCTATTCCTTGGACACTTATTTCGATGTCAGCCATTTTTCCGTTTGTGCGAGGATTTAGAGAAGGAACTGCAGTGCGGTCTTCCTCTGTGAAACAGCTTTGGAAAAAGGTGTCGACAGCTGATGCTCCATAGACTTTGCACAACCGTTTGTGAATATTCCCCACAGTTTCTTTCTCTGCAGTCAGAAATTCAATGACGGCACGTTGTTTGTAACGTACATCACCTATAGACGCCACTTTGAAACTGTCCTGAAGCTACGCTATCTGTCGGAAGTGACGGAAACTTTGCGAAGTCATTCAGGGGACTTGAGATAATACATGCGTAGCTTTTCGCATTCGTAACATTGTTTTCGGCTTCGAAAAAAAAAATGCGGTGCATTACTTTCCGGGCAACTCTCATATAACAGAAGAATTAACAAAATCTTTCAAACAGTTTCACTGTGACAAACTATTTGTTCTGTCTCGGGTTCTTCGGCCGACGTGCCTCTGACCATTTTACTGACGTTTCGCCAGCACGAGTGGCTGGCATTGTGAGACCGATCATGTAATAAAATTCACCGACACGGAAGTTCTGGCTGTAGAGAAGCAATATCACACCCGCTTGTTTAGAGAAGCTGTAGAAATACACAAACACGGGAACAGCTTCAACAAGAAAGAGGAAAGCCTTAAAGCCGTCGGCACACGGAGCGTGCTGTCAAACGTTAAAGTTGGGCGTGCCAAGTTCAACGTGCTGCTGAACGCTCAGGAACGATGCGACTTGTGCATACGGTGCGTGGGCGCCAACGTGGTATACGCGATCGCAGCGCACTCCAGCGGCAGTTGAGGGATGTTTCTAGTTCGTAAATCACACTGTTTACTCAACGGGCGCACGTAAAATTCCCATGTTAGCTCTATTAAAACGCACATTTCCTCCATCGTCCACGAAAAGGAAAGTACCATGTCCAATCAGTAAGGATACAGGCTTATAACAAAAATGGCTCTGAGCACTATGGGACTTCACTGCTGAGGTCATAAGTCCCCTAGAACTTAGAACTACTTAAACCTAACTAACCTAAGGACATCACACACATCCATGCCCGAGGCAGGATTCGAACCTGCGACCGTAGCGGTCGTGCGGTTTCAGACTGTAGCGCCTTTAACCGCTCGGCCACTCCGGCCGGCGCAGGCTTATAACAGTTCCATTACAAATAGTGCGGTACAAATTTGGAATACTTCTCCGCATAAGATGAACAATATTTCATCATTCTAACATTTTAGTAAAACCCTAAAGTCAGTCTTACTTGGTCACTGTTTTTACCCAGTAGCAGAATCTTTGCAACGTGTGAATTACGAAGCGTAAAAGAGAAATGAGCAAAATATCTTTATACAAGTAGCGCAAGCTGTCCTGTAGATTAAGCCAATCGAACAAAGTCACCCCTCAAAAAGTGGTGAACTATTTACATAACATCAAATATTATAGTATATACTTATATTAAACTAATAATAGCCGGCCGAAGTGGCCGTGCGGTTAAAGGCGCTGCAGTCTGGAACCGCAAGACCGCTACGGTCGCAGGTTCGAATCCTGCCTCGGGCATGGATGTTTGTGATGTCCTTAGGTTAGTTAGGTTTAACTAGTTCTAAGTTCTAGGGGACTAATGACCTCAGCAGTTGAGTCCCATAGTGCTCAGAGCCATTTGAACCATAAACTAATAATAAAGTATCAGAACGTAATAAAAACGCGAATGTTAGGGAAAAAATTTGGAAGGGTCAAGACGCGAACCATCGCCCCAATAAACAACTCAACGCTAGTCAGTGACGCTACTCATCACACTACACCAACAACACACGCATTTCATCTAATAATATTATATTACGGCTTGCTGAAAACCTTAATCCTAGATACGGTACTAATTGACATTTAATTATAACAAATTGTACCAAGAACAATGCATTTTGGGTGGATCTTCAGTGTGTCGCTGACTTCAAATAGCCTACTCTCATAATACGGAAGTTACAATAGTTCTTTTGCCACGAATATGTTGTTTCTCATTATTTTATTGGAACGAATCACACAGTTAACAACGGGCTGTCCAGTGATTCTCAGTTTGCTGGTGCTCAGAAACGGCATATGTAAATGTAGGCTTGAAATGAATGCCAATACGGCGCCTCACAACTCTGAAGGGAGACGGCGTGCGCGTGACGTAGGTGGCGTTGTGCCATCTCATTGGTCAACGCTCAGACGCACGCTCAGAATATCTGACATGCCAGATGCTGCTCTGAACGTTCGGAAAGACTACCGAACGTGCTATTCCACGCTATGACGTCAGAAACTCGGCACGCTCAACGCTCAACGTTCGGATTCACGGTCCGTGTGCTGACGGCTTTAGGGTGAACGGATCCCGGCTTCCTGTACTGCAGCGAACGACCGTCGCAGGTAGCAAGAGGAGAACCGCACCGGAAATGACGGCGGAGAAGCCCTCGGAAATTTGGGGCGCCAGGTGCATATAGTCTGCGGCCGCGAGCTCGGCTCCAGTTCACCACCGGCAATGGAGGGTGAAGCTTTGACAATGCCAGGCACTCGTGCTGGCGAAATGTCAGTAAAATCACCAGACGAACGTCGGCCGAAGAACCCGAGACAGAAGCAAATAGGCAGTTTGTCAAGAAGTGGCCACGAAAGCCTTAACAATTTCGTAGTTTCAATGTGCTCGGTCCAGTCATATAATGTGACAGTAGCCTATGTTTGACGTCAGCGTGGGATGGCCGACCACAGACGGTAGGTAGCAACACTAGCGGCGGAGGGTATATTATACGGGTCGGCGGCACACGGTAAATATTGCATTCGTTGTCGTAATGCGGAAAGGGATGAATCTGTCTGATGTCCAAGAGGCCATGATCATTGGCTTACGGGCCAAGGATGGACGTCCAGTCATAATACAGAATGTCCCACTCTTCCGACAGGCACCATCGCTCAGATCAGCCACCAACACCCACACATGTGCTACACAGGGGTGCACCCAACATCACCACACTTCCTCGTGCCACAACATATAAACAATGGCAGTGTAAGTAGGCTGTTTAGGTTCTTATATTGGTAACGCCGCCGCCACGTAGCGCTCTCTGTATGAAAATCACTGGCTGTGCTGTGTGCAGTCTGTGGCTAGTTTGCATTGTTGTCTGACTGTTGCTGTGTTTGTCTCTGGTGTTGTTCCATTGTGTCTAACTTTTGAAGATTTTGTCCCATTTGTTTCTGATTTTGTTCAAGCGTTGTGTCTAACTTTTGAAGCCTTTGTACCATTTGTTGCATTAACTGTAATAACAGTGCACTGGTATCTGAAACATGTTCCTCAGTGCTATTCGGAAGTGCATTTGAACCGACAATATTCACATTTTGAAAAGCAGAAAATGTGTCTTGATTTAATGGTGAGGACACAAAACCTGAATCTACAGTATTTGCAAGATTGTGTCCTGTCATTTCGGAATCCTTTGGCGATCTGTTGCCGACCGATCGATCGATAATGCTTCCCTGTTCACTAATTGTTTCACTGCCTACACCATTATTTGACGCCCGCTCCATTTCCCTATGCACAGTTACCAAATTACTACTTTGAGTATTTGTTAATTCATTACATGGTGGCGTTAACACACTGCTTTCGTCTTCACTGTTATTTCTCAGTTTACTTTGGAGCCTAGTATTACGTTTTTCACACGCCATTATTGTCACAATATTTCACACGACAACACAGAAAAACACAATTTGAAGAGCAAAAATAAGAGAACACATTAACATAGCACTGAAAATAATATCTAGTTAATTGCAAGCGCAGCTGCGAAACACTTGGTGCAAATCTACATGCATGTCACAACTGTTTTACTGTACAACAATGAAAGACTGCAACTACAAAGGAGATTCTCTCTACAATTACGCGCTAGCAATAAACAATAGCTACACTAATTACACAAACTACAAAAAAAAAAATCTGAAGATTCCAGTGAGGTATCCTCGGCTAAGGGTCGACATATGAAACGTCCCCTTAGAACAATTTATACATGACTGACCCACAATATTTTTAGCGCAACGCAATCTGACTTTCAATAATCCCTACAAAATAATGGCCCTGACTAACATTAACCTATACCTTTCACAAATCACTTACCTCACCAAAAATCTTGGTTACTCGAACTACTGCAGTACAGCGAGCGCCACTACTGCCAGCTAAATAAAAGATTCAAACTACGGAAGGCACTAACTACTGATAGGCATAGTTAGCAAATGAAAGATTTTAATAGAGAACAAACAATGTATTTACCTTAATAGTGTTGAAAAATCATAATATACATAGCAGTTTATGACATCCAGTCTTACAAATTTCAAAACTCCGCCATCTCTCTCCCCACATCCACCACTGCTGGCGGCTCACCTCCAACTGCGCAACGCTACGCGCTGTTCACGTCCAGCTGCCCAACACTACAATGGCAGACAACAATGCAAACTAGCCACAGACTGCACACAGCACAGCCAGTGATTTTCATACAGAGAGCGCTACGTGGCGGCGGCGTTACCAATATAAGAACCTAAACAGCCTACTTACACTGCAGGAATGAAAGACACAGGTCTGCCACTCCCTTGCTACAGGCATGGAACCGGCGCGCCGCCTGACATGAGCCAAACGTGCATCCTGACTTGACATATCTGACGCTGCCTCAGGCATCCACTTATTATCATCACTATGAACGAACCTCGCCCCCAAACACCATCCCTTACCCCAATTTGTGCCTTAACCTGCCTTAACCTAACCCAAGTTGTGCCTTAACCTAACCCACGTTGTGCCTCAACCTAACCCACGTTGTGCCTTAACCTAACCCAATTATAAATTGTTGACGTACCGTCGTGGTTAAGGTATACGGTGCGTGGAAATATGACGCTATGCAAAGCCGACGTCGAGGCAATTGTGGTGTACCACAGGGGTGCGGAGATGTGCAGCTGTTGAACCGTGTGGCTGTCAACAGTATTTCCTGAAAGGCCGTTTAGCGAGCTTTGCTGGGTAAATGCCCCTGCAGCGAGCGGCGGGTTCATGCACGCTTGCTGACTGCTGTCCGTCGGTACTCTGGTAACGTGCCCTTAAGCCGTCGGCACACGGACCGTGCATCCGAACGTTGAGCGTTGAGCGTGCCGAGTTTCTGACGTCATAGTGTGGAATAGCACGCTCGGGAGTCTTTCCGAACGTGCAGAGCAATAACTGGCATGTCAGATATTCTGAGCGTGCGTCTGAGCGTTGACCAATGAGATGGCACAACGCCACCTACGTCACAAGCACGCCGTCTCCCTTCAGTACAGAGTTGTGAGGCGCCATATTGGCATTCATTTCAAGTGTATACGTATATATGCCGTTTCTGAGCACCAGCAAATTGAGAATCACTGGAAAACCCTTTGATAATTGTGTGATTCGTTCCAATAAAATAATGAGAAACATCATATTCGTGGCAAAAGAATTATTGTAACTTGCGTATTATGACAGTAGGCTATTTGAAGGCAGCGACACACTCAAGAGCCACACAAAACGCATTGTTCTTGGTACAATTTGTTATAATTAAATTTCAGTTAGTATCATATATACGATTAAAGTTTTCAACAAGTGGTAAGATACTGTAATTACATCATGAAAGGCAGATGTTGGTTTAGCGTAATGAGTAGTGCCGGCACGTTAGCTCAGCGTGTTCGGTCAGAGAGCCGGTTGGCCTCTGTAATAAAAAACTGAGTGGACGGATCAACCAACGAACTTGAACAGGATGTCTTGCGACGTCCGCAACGACCAAACACAACGATCAGTAACGAACAAAATGCAAAGAAAAAAAAGAAAAGTTGTGTCACTGTCCCTAAATGTGTCATTTTGTTGGGGCGGTGGTTCCCGTCTTGACACAGCCAAATGTTTTTCCTAACATTCGCGTTTTTATTAGGTTCTGATACTTTATCATTAGTTTAATATAAGTATATACTATAATATTTGATGTTATGTAAATACAAGTTCACCTTTTTTGAGGGGTGACTTTGTTCGATTGGATTAATCTAAAGGACAGCTTGCGCTAGTTGTATTACGATATTTTGTTCCTTTTTCTTTTACGCTTCGTAATTCACATGTTGCAAAGATTCTGCTACTGAGTAGGAACAGTGATCAAGTAAGACTGACCTTGGGATTTTACTGAAATGTGGGAATGATGAAATAATGTTTATCTTATGCGGAGAAGTATTCCAGATTCGTAACGCAGTGTTTGTAATGGAACTTTTATAAGCCTGTGTCTCTACTGATTGGACATGGTATTTTCCTTTTCGTGGACGATGGAGGAAAAGTGCGTTTTAATAGAGCTAACGTGGGAATTTCACGCGCGCCCGTTGACTATGGAGTGTGATTTACGAACTAGAAACATCCCTCAACTGCCGCTGGAGTGCGTTGCGATCGCGTATACCACGTTGGGCCCACGTACCGTATGCACAAGTCACATCCTTCCTGAGCGTTCAGCAGCACGTTGAACTTGGCACGCTCAACGCTGACGTTTGACAGTACGGTCCGTGTGCCGACGGCTTTAGCGCTGGGATTTCACCCGGAACAAGTCTCGCCCATTCACCCCCCTCCACGCCTATCCATAGTGTAAGGCCCACCCCTAAACGGCCGCCAGTTCCACAAACTGGAAGCTACATCAAAGTTGTTATCCTCATGGTCCAATACATGTTACACTGTGATGACTGTCGGATTGAGGGAGGACATAGAAGCAATTCAGAGGCGGGCTGCTAGATTTGTTACTGGTAGGTTTGATCATCACCGGAGTGTTACGGAAATGCTTCAGGAACTCGGCTGGAAGTCTCTGGAGGAAAGGAGGTGTTCTTTTCGTAAATCGCAACTGAGGAAATTTAGAGAACCAGCATGTGAGGCTGACTGCAGTACAATTTTACTGCCGCCAACTTATATTTCGCGGAAAGACCACAAAGATAAGATAGGAGAGATTAGGGCTCGTACAGAGGCATATAGGCAGTCATTTTTCCCTCGTTCTGTTTGGGAGTGGAACAGGGAGAGAAGATGCTAGTTGTGGTACGAGGTACCCTCCACCACGCACCGTATGGTAGATGTAGATGTAGATTCAGTAATGATAAGAAATTTAAGTTTTTCTGGACAGTAATATAATATGAATGTGCATTATTAAAGAAATAAAAGTATTTATAGAGAATTGAAAGCATCGCCAGCAATAGAAAACAAAAAATAACGTGATGTTATTTAAGGGCAGTAAGGACAAATTTTCATTAACTAATTCACTTATTATAATACATTTATTTGAGGGAAACAGCAGAGCAAACATACAGTGCGAAAACAATGGTCCTGAATCTGTCGTGTCGGTAGTGAAGCCACGGATGCAGTCGACTAACTCTGTTGTCTAAAGTAGACGTTGTATAGAAATAAGTGAAAGTCGTTTAGTTTATGTAGCCCCTCATAGTAGCTCACGAAAATTAAAGAATATAAGAATGCAATAAAGTAGAAATGCCTAATGAAAACAGTAAGATATTTGCTTTCATGCCATGTTTCGTTAGTACTTGCATGGGTAATGGGTGAATTTTAACTTGTAAATTCTTCCAGTGCCATAGCTACGCATTATAAACGAGGTTATAAAGAATTGTGGCTGTTTCTGTCTGATTAGTGTCCTATATACTGTTGCAAACGCCTCAGGAAAATAATCTGTCGTTATTCTTTGTCCTGTCTGTTTTTAACCAAAACATTTATTAATTGCGTAAATGTCATTCAAACGTTTTTTTTAAGAATAATAATGATGATGTGTATGTTTGTCACAGAGCAGTTATGGAGGAAATAAATGCTGCAGTGTTTCACGGCTGTAAAACGTCATTCATGCTGTGCTAGTTCTTCTTCCACCCATAAAACTTTTCAGCAAAACTATTCAGTGAATAACACGCAAAAGTAGCTTGGATCGATCTAGCAAGAACAAAGTAATTTTGATACGATCTGGAAGTTTAGTGAACATTGGCGCTTGTTTCACATATACACTCCTGGAAATTGAAATAAGAACACCGTGAATTCATTGTCCCAGGAAGGGGAAACTTTATTGACACATTCCTGGGGTCCGATACATCACATGATCACACTGACAGAACCACAGGCACATAGACACAGGCAACAGAGCATGCACAATGTCGGCACTAGTACAGTGTATATCCACCTTTCGCAGCAATGCAGGCTGCTATTCTCCCATGGAGACGATCGTAGAGATGCTGGATGTAGTCCTGTGGAACGGCTTGCCATGCCATTTCCACCTGGCGCCTCAGTTGGACCAGCGTTCGTGCTGGACGTGCAGACCGCGTGAGACGACGCTTCATCCAGTCCCAAACATGCTCAATGGGGGACAGATCCGGAGATCTTGCTGGCCAGGGTAGTTGACTTACACCTTCTAGAGCACGTTGGGTGGCACGGGATACATGCGGACGTGCATTGTCCTGTTGGAACAGCAAGTTCCCTTGCCGGTCTAGGAATGGTAGAACGATGGGTTCGATGACGGTTTGGATGTACCGTGCACTATTCAGTGTCCCCTCGACGATCACCAGTGGTGTACGGCTAGTGTAGGAGATCGCTCCCCACACCATGATGCCGGGTGTTGGCCCTGTGTACCTCGGTCGTATGCAGTCCTGATTGTGGCGTTCACCTGCACGGCGCCAAACACGCATACGACCATCATTGGCACCAAGGCAGAAGCGACTCTCATCGCTGAAGACGACACTTCTCCATTCGTCCCTCCATTCACGCCTGTCGCGACACCACTGGAGGCGGACTGCACGATGTTGGGGCGTGAGCGGAAGACGGCCTAACGGTGTGCGGGACCGTAGCCCAGCTTCATGGAGACGGTTGCGAATGGTCCTCGCCGATACCCCAGGAGCAACAGTGTCCCTAATTTGCTGGGAAGTGGCGGTGCGGTCCCCTACGGCACTGCGTAGGATCCTACGGTCTCGGCGTGCATCCGTGCGTCGCTGCGGTCCGGTCCCAGGTCGACGGGCACGTGCACCTTCCGCCGACCACTGGCGACAACATCGACGTACTGTGGAGACCTCACGCCCCACGTGTTGAGCAATTCGGCGGTACGTCCACCCGGCCTCCCGCATGCCCACTATACGCCCTCGCTCAAAGTCCGTCAATTGCACATACGGTTCACGTCCACGCTGTCGCGGCATGCTACCAGTGTTAAAGACTGCGATGGAGCTCCGTATGCCACGGCAAACTGGCTGACACTGACGGCGGCGGTGCACAAATGCTGCGCAGCTAGCGCCATTCGACGGCCAACACCGCGGTTCCTGGTGTGTCCGCTGTGCCGTGCGTGTGATCATTGCTTGTACAGCCCTCTCGCAGTGTCCGGAGCAAGTATGGTGGGTCTGACACACCGGTGTCAATGTGTTCTTTTTTCCATTTCCAGGAGTGTACTTTGTCTGAGTTCTGGAACGTAAATGTCGAATATACTGTGGTTCCTCTTTCTCCAAGCAAATTATTCTTTGAGGGTAGGTTTTTCCTGTTGTAGCTTTGGGTGCTTTTTCTCACATAGAAGTATGTTTCTTCGTAGGCTGCTCATCTCAATACTGAGTTCTCGTATTTAAGGGGCTCCGGAACGCCCTTTACTTGCAATGTTAAAATAACGCTTATAAATTACATCTTTCCTCACAAAGTATTTGAGGTAGGAAGTTAAACTTTTTACAGATTATTTATTGGAATATGGGCTACAACTTAACACAGGGATTTTACATAATTTTAGTTCAGTTATTACAGATGATTTTTTTTCAATTGTAATGAAAATTCACAACATTTTTTTGCAATTTTTTATTTATATATTCAGAAATATACAGTTTTTTGGAAAAAGGCTGTGTTAAATTATGCAGAAGGTACTGTGTAACATTTACTGAAAGTTTGAAACTAATATGTTTGGAAGATCCTTAGAAAACATGTAATTAGTATGAGAAAATAAAAGTTTTGGGAATCGAGCGACAAAGATTGGATTAACTTTTTAGTGCATTCCAGGTCCATAGGATGGATTACCTTCATCCTCTGCAAACTCCTCCTCCAGCTTCCTCTTGTTCCTCCTCCTGTTTACTCTTGCTTGTATTTCTGGACTCTTTACAGCCCTGTCTGCAGCCCGAAGGCGTTCCTTGTCTAAAGCAAGCATCGCTCGTACCATGTTAGAACTTATCTTCATTCCCATATTTCTAAATACCTTGCACCTTACAATGTTGCCAACATTGAAAGTCGCAACAGCATCATACACACCAAAGTGAAGTGTTTCTATTCCAACAAATACAGTCTTGGGGATTCTCAACCATATAACACTATTTACACTTTCACTGGGGTTTTGAGTTTTTCCGTGAATACACTTTTTCAACAGTTCAGGTGTTGCTAAGTCTCTGAAAATAGGTTAGCCACAACACATACTTTATCTCACATCACTAAAATGTACCTGATGAACACGGACGTTAATAATAACACCATTTGACAGCAGTTTAACAGCGCCACAGTGGGTCACGCCCCATGTAGAACACATTTCAAAAAAAATTTAAAAATAGTTGTAGTCTTCGGAATTGAATAAATTATGTATCTATTAAAAGGCAATAGTCTGCAGATTCAGAAAACGCAAAAAGTAAAAATTGAACTTTTCATGATTTTGAGCCTTTCCGGAGCCCCTTAAAGAATTCAGTGCTAAATTGTTTTCTCTTACGTTTGCTGTGCAAGTACCTGTCACAGCTGAGGCCAATTGTGCACGTTTTTTTGTAACGTGTCTTTTAACTATCTGGCAAAATTTAAGACCCAGCAAGATATTAATTTAACATTCACTCCAAGTGCAGCTGAACGCGGTAAACGACGTGGGTCAACTGAAACGATGCCCAGGCGCCGAACAAAGACCGGGAAAACCCGGGGCTAGTGGGCGGGGCTTGTTACGCGTGAAATCCTAGCGCTAACGATTCCTCTAGCACCGGGCGCCGCAGTTTTCGAATCCGCGCCTGACGACCTGGAGATCGATGACCACCAGAGGTCGCTACAGCAGTCACGCCGTAAGCCGTGGCTGCGAGCCTTCGACCATAGATACTAGTAGACTGGCCTTGCTGTGCAGAAGCTATAGGGCTGGTGTGGCTCCAACATAAACCACGTGACTGTTGGCAAAACGTGGCGGGATTTCAAATCAGCGGTCTGCCATCCTCTGTTTGTATCGTATTTTACCCACATTTCTCAGTTAACTGTCAAACGCTTCCTTTTTTTATTTGCGAAAAATTATGGCAGAACTACATTTGACCTGGATTTGCCCACAGTATCATTTATAAAATCTAACAAATACATCGAACGCCCCTCTGGTGGGCAGCGGGACGAAATTACTATAAACTATCAATTAAATGTCGTAAAAATTCTTTTAAACACTAAGAGTGGGCTCGTGCCAAAACTTTAAATGTTGGATTAGCCGCGTTTTGAGCTCTAGTCACTTTATAAAAGAAAATGGGATATGGGAATTATGTCAACTATAGGTGCCAAAATTGTCGACTTTAGGAGCAGGTCCATTTTAGAGTATCAATTTTAGGTGCACTTCAAAGGTTCAGTTCCTACTATTTTTACAAAAGTTTAAACTATCAGTTTTAAAAAAATGATATTTTAGATGAAAGGTGAGACTTTGAAGTTTCAGAAAATAATTTTGGAGCCTACATTTATTTGATAGTATTAGAAGGTAGAAAAAAATTCTCTTCAGGTGTCGACTATAGGTGCTTTTACCTTATTATAATCTCACTTGTATATACAAAAAGGCGATGCCGATGGCTTAAAGTTTTTCCGTTTCAGGGCCTGTATCCAAAGCTGCCTTCGGTTTTCATCCTTAGGGAGCCTATGAGTAGGAACGAGAAACAGTTATATTTACTTCTGTAACCGAATTATCACAGATAGTTTCCAAAATTTAATATGGGTCTGACTTTACAGGCATCACTTTCAACACTTTAATTTACGTGATACTCTATTTCAAGTGTAAAAAACATATAAAAGTCACTTCAGCAGATTTCAATAAACGCATCTGCACTGTCATAGAAACACACGTGAAATGTAATGCCATTTTCCCCGACAAAACGCTGAGTACAGCCATAAGCGCAACACGAAACAACCATGTTTTGCCAACATTCACGTGACTTTAGCCCAGAGATGTTGGAGCCGCGAAAATGACGTCAGGGCCAGTCTATTATAATTATGGTCGAAGCTGCGAGCGCTACTGACCACGAGCCTAACGTGAGGGCGCCGCAGTGGAGCACGTGGTCCCAGCGGCCAATAGCGACATACCCTGTCGTGTACTTCGGGGAGGATGCCAAGTTCACCGGACTTGGATACGATGTGACGTCATTATGACGTATACACGCTACATCGAAAACGATAGAAACCGTATATCGACTATTCGACTTTTGTGAACTTTCGAGAGGTTGTGACAGGGTAGCGCTGTGCTCTGCGCCATTCGTTTGGATGTGTTTTGCGTTCCTTGCGTTTAAATCGTGTATTGTACTGTGTTTGTGTCCTGTGCGTCGTTTTTCGTTTGCTCGTCTCTAATTATGTGTTCAGCATTCGAGAGACTAATGAGAGAAAAGCTGAAAGAGTTCAGCATCGGTGACGACGGGCAATTGCGTGGTTATTGTGAATCTCAAGCAGAAATTGATGTACTTCTGACCCAGCTGAAGTGCGTCGGTTATTCGTACTCGGTGAGAAGAAGCACTCAGCAGCCAAAATCTTTAGATGCGTCAAGACACTAACCTTTGGTTAAGATTACATTGATAAATCCACTTCCCCTCGTATTTCATTTCCGGTCGACGATTTTTCTTCAACAATGCCTCATATTTTTCTTTTTAAGTTCGAAATTCAATCATTCTACACACCAGTCATTACTGGACACCAAGGTACCTGTCTCTGCGATCCGAGTGTAAAATTACTTGGAATTATGGTTGATAAAAGACTATCTTGGGATGGACATATAAATTACTTAGCTAACAAACTTACACGAGTTCTCTTTCAGCTATATAAATTAAGAAAAAAAAGTCAGCAAGAGTATGCTGCTACAATCTAATATGTACTGACAAGACCAATTGTATGAACTCATACTAAAATATTGATAATAAATAAATATTATTTTCGGCGTAAGCGTTCAATACAACAATCACACAATCTAATCTGGTCGGGAAATAAGAAGACTTCAGTTTTTTTACGAAACGTGTTGTCCGTGGTGTTTTCAAGGCCGCGGTCAGGAATATTTCTATTAATATCCAGCTCTTTTACTTTTATTTTGGCGAAATACAGGGTTATTACAAATGATTGAAGCGATTTCACAGCTCTACAATAACTTTATTGTTTGAGATATTTTCACAATGCTTTGCACACACATACAAAAACTCAAAAAGTTTTTTTAGGCATTCACAAATGTTCGATATGTGCCCCTTTAGTGATTCGGCAGACATCAAGTCGATAATCAAGTTCCTCCCACACTCGGCGCAGCATGTCCCCTCCCCATCAATGAGTTCGAAAGCATTGTTGATGCGAGCTCGCAGTTCTGGCACGTTTCTTGGTAGAGGAGGTTTAAACACTGAATCTTTCACATCACTATGCGTGAAACTTGCCCGCACGCGTTCAACCGTTTCTTCGCTCACTGCAGGCCGACCCGTTGATTTCCCCTTACAGAGGCATCCAGAAGCTTTAAACTGCGCATACCATCGCCGAATGGAGTTAGCAGTTGATGGATTTTTGTTGAACTTCGTCCTGAAGTGTCGTTGCACTGTTATGACTGACTGATGTGAGTGCATTTCAAGCACGACATACGCTTTCTCGGCTCCTGTCGCCATTTTGTCTCACTGCGCTTTCGAGCGCTCTGGCGGTAGAAACCTGAAGTGCGGCTTCAGCCGATCAAAACTTTATGAGTTTTTCTACGTATCTGTAGTGTGTCGTGACCATATGTCAATAAATGGAGCTACAGTGAATTTATGAAATCGCTTCAATCATTTGTAATAGCCCTGTACATATACGCTGCCACACTGAGCTGTTACCAGAATCGCACGTGTCAAAACAAACCACTAGCTGACGACAGTTTAGAATCTCGAACGTTCGTAAAAGTCGATAGGTGTGTTAATCGACTAAAGTGTCTATACGTCATAATGACGTCACATCATATCCAGGTTGGGTGAACTCAGCATCCTCCGTACTTCGGCGGCTGCATCTCACGCAGCGAGGTAGTCTGGTATTCGTGTTGTTTCAGTTGACATCTCGCTTACAGACATCGTGTTTACGTTGCGTGTGCTTACTTCCCGTTTTCGAGTGGGCGTTGTTTTGATTTCGTGAGGTTGTCTCTCGTGACCCCGTTGCTTAGTACAGGGCTATTACAAATGATTGGAGTGATTTCATAAATTCACTGTAGCTCCATTCATTGAAATATGGTCACGACACACTACAGATACGTAGAAAAACTCATAAAGTTTTGTTCGGCTGAAGCCGCACTTCAGGTTTCTGCCGTCAGAGCGCTCGAGAGCGCAGTGAGACAAAATGGCGACAGGAGCCGAGAAAGCGTATGTCGTGCTTGAAATGCACTCACATCAGTCAGTCATAACAGTGCAACGACACTTCAGGACGAAGTTCAACAAAGATCCACCAACTGCTAACTCCATTCGGCGATGGTATGCGCAGTTTAAAGCTTCTGGATGCCTCTATAAGGGGAAATCAACGGGTCGGCCTGCAGTGAGCGAAGAAACGGTTGAACACGTGCGGGCAAGTTTCACGCGTAGCCCGCGGAAAATTGGCTCATGCCACAACTGGAGACCGACAGCGCCGACTTCATCTTTCAACAGGATGGTGCTCCACCGCACTTCCATCACGATGTTCGGCATTTCTTAAACAGGAGATTGGAAAACCGATGGATCGGTCGTGGTGGAGATCACGATCAGCAATTCATGTCATGGCCTCCACGCTCTCCCGACTTAACCCCATGCGATTTCTCTCTGTGGGGTTATGTGAAAGATTCAGTGTTTAAACCTCCTCTACCAAGAAACGTGCCAGAACTGCGAGCTCGCATCAACGATGCTTTCGAACTCATTGATGGGGACACGCTGCGCCGAGTGTGGAAGGAACTTGATTATCGGCTTGATGTCTGCCGAATCACTAAATGGGCACATATCGAACATTTTTGAATGCCTAAAAAAACTTTTTGAGTTTTTGTGTGTGTGTGCAAAGCATTGTGAAAATATCTCAAATAATAAAGTTACTGTAGAGCTGTGAAATCGCTTCAATCATTTGTAATAACCCTGTACTTTGTTGTTGATCTCGGTCTCTTGCTCGGTTATCTGTTGTCGTGCCTGTCCTTGCAGTCCCGTTCGTCCGTCTTGTTTACTCCTCGGGCCGCTCCCGCCGACCCCGCCGCGTGCTGGGTTGTGTCGATTTGGTGGAAGAGACCAAGCAGCGAGGTCATCGCTCTCATTGGATTAGGGAAGGATGGGGAAGGTAGTCGGCCGTGCCCTTTCAGAGGAACCATCCCGGCATTGGTCAAGTCACACCAATACCCAAAAAGGGAAGTAGCAGTAATCCGCTGAATTACAGGCCTATATCACTAACGTTGATTTGCAGTATCGTTTTAGAACATAAACTGTATTCGAACATAATGAAGTACCTCGAAGAAAACGATTTATTGATGGTGTTATGACAGCAACCAGCCACAAATTTACTTTGAGTTCCTTTATTCAAAGGAAACCGTTACCGCTTTTTTATCGTTGCGATTCATCATCAGACGGTTTACACACTTTCTTTCTGACATTTGGTAGTTTTTCTATAGATTAATTGTCCTAAAATATAAATAAAACATAATTACAAATACGCCACACACACAGATGATTGCGTCGCAGATTTTCGTTGTATGTGACTTACGTGAAACGTCAGTTTCGAGTGATTGTTTCCACCGATTGGATGAACGTTATGGAAACAATCACTCGAAACCGACGTTTCACGTAAGTCACATACAACGAAAATCTGGAACGCAACCATCTGTGTGTGTGGCGTATTTGTAATTATGTTTTATTTATATTTTAGGACAATTAATCTATAGAAAAAATACCAAATGTCAGAAAGAAAGTGTGTAAACCCTCTGATGATGAATCGCAACGATTCGAAACCGGTAACGGTTTCCTTTGAATAAAGGAACTCAAAGTAAATTTGTGGCTGGTTGCTGTCATAACACGATCAACATTTGTCTTCAAAAACAGCCACGGTCTCCAACATGTCATCATATGACAAAATTGCAACAAACGATTTATTGACATATACTCAGCATGGATTCAGAAAATATCGTTCTTTTGAAACAAAACTAGCTCTTCATACTCATGAAGTAAGTGCTATCGACAGGGGATGTCAAATTGATTGCATATTTTTAGATTTCCAGAAGGCTTTCGACACCGTTCCTCACGAACGTCTTCTAATCAAACTGCGTGCCTACGGAGTGTCGCCTCAGTTGTGCGACAGGATTCGTGATTTCCTGTCAGAAAGGTCACAGTTCGTAGTAATAGACGGAAAGTCATGGAGTAGAACAGAAGCAATATCCGGCGTTCCCCAAAGATGTGTTATAGGCCTTCTATTGTTCCTGATCTATATTAACGTGATAGACGACAATCTGAGTAGCCGTCTTAGATTGTTTGTACATGCTGTCATTTACCGTCTTGTAAAGTCATCAGATGATCAAAACGACTTGCAAAATGATTTAGATAAGATATCTGTAGGGTGCTAAAAGTGGCAATTGACACTGAATAAAGAAAAGTGCGAAGTTATTCACATGAGTACTAAAGGAAATCAGCTAAATTTCGATTACGCGACAAGTCACACAAATCTGAGGGCTGTAAATTCAACTAAATAGTAAGGGATTACAATTACAAATAACCTAAATTGGAACGATCACATATTGTGGGTAGAGCTAACCAAAGACTGCGATTCATTGGCAGAATACTTAGAAGGTACATCAGGTCTACCAAAGAGACTGCTTACACTACGCTTGTCCGCCCTATTCTGGAGTACTGCTGTGCGATGTGGGATCCGCATCGGGTGGGACTGACGGATGTCATCAAAAAAGTACAAAGAAGGGCAGCTCGTTTTGTATTATCCCGAAATAGGGGAGATAGTGTCACAGACATGATACGTGAATTGGACTGGCAATCATTAAGAGAAAGGCGATTTTCGTTGCGACGGGATCTTCTCATGAAATTTCAACCATCAGTTTTCTCCTCCGATTGCCAAAACATTCTGTTGGCACCCACCTACAGAGGGAGAAATGATCATCACGATAAAATAAATCAGGCCTCGCACGGAAAAATTTAAGTGCTCGTTTTTTCCGCGTGCCGTTCGAGAGTGGAACGGTAGAGAGACAGCATGAAGGTGGTTCATTGAACCCTCTGTCAGGCACTTTATTGTGAATAGCAGAGTAATCACGTAGATGTAGATGTTGCCTGGAGCGATTTAGGGAAATCACGGAAAACCTAAATCAGGATGGCCGGACGCGGAAATAAACCGTCGTCCTCCCGAATGCGAGTCCAGTGTGCTAACCACTGCGCCACCTCGCTCGGTCCGCCGCGATTTCGTTAGCAGCATCCCATCGACAGTCCCTGTCGCGGTTACAACAGGTACGAAGCCTGCAATTTGCGACCCAGCGCCGCATCTGGATGTCACTGGGTGGCGACAGGTGGGCCTGCTTCTCAGACGAATCACGATTTCTCCTCCATTGGACAGATATCCGTTCGCTTGTATGGTGTGGAACGTTTGAAAGCAAACATCCTGCAACAATTGTTCGAGTATAATGACTTTTCTGGAGACCGTAAGAAACAGCGTGGGTTTTGAAAAAGACGATCGTCTGAAACACAGCTCGCGCTATTCGTCCACGAGACTCAGAGGGCCATAGACACGGGTTCCCAGGCAGATGCCGTGTTTCTTGACTTCCTCAAGGCGTTCGATACAGTTCCCCACAGTCGTTTAATGAACAAAGTAAGAGCATATGGACTATCAGACCAATTGTGTGATTGGATTGAAGAGTTCCTAGATGAACCGTATCATCTTCATCTCTGCCTAGGTGTGGTGTGTCGTCTGCCGGAGCCTTGGCTTTGCTCTGCCGGCCGCGGTGGCCGTGCGGTTTTAGGCGCTCCAGTTCGGAGCCGCGCTGCTGCTACGGTCGCGGGTTTGAATCCTGCCTCGGGCATGGGTGTGTGTGATGTCCTTAGGTTAGTTAGGTTTAAGTAGTTCTAAGTTCTAGGGGACTGATGACCACAGCAGTTGAGTCCCATAGAGCTCAGAGCCATTTGAACCATTTTTGAACCTTGGCTTTGCTCTGCCGCGATTGGTCCGTTTGCTTACAAATTTTGGAGGGCGCTGCGTTCTGCTGACGACGAGAGTATCGAGTGCTGCTGCCAGAGTGAGACGGGGAGTTTTGTTTCCGCTTGTGTGGCAGCGCAATGTTGCGGGAAAGGTGGTATGACTTCCTGTGAACGCGCGTGGTTGCTACAGGGTGTTTCAAAAATGACCGGTATATTTGAAACGGCAATAAAAACTAAACGAGCAGCGATAGAAATACGCCGTTTGTTGCAATATGCTTGGGACAACAGTACACTTTCAGGCGGACAAACTTTCGTAATTACAGTAGTTACAATTTTCACCAACAGATGGCGCTGCAAGTGATGTCAAAGATATAGAAGACAACGCAGTCTGTGGGTGCGCCATTCTGTACGTCGTCTTTGTGCTGTAAGCGTGTGCTGTTCACAACGTGCAAGTGTGCTGTAGACAACATGGTTTATTCCTTAGAACAGAGGATTTTTCTGGTGTTGGAATTCCACCGTCTAGAACACAGTGTTGTTGCAACAAGACGAAGTTTTCAACGGAGGTTTAATGTAACCAAAGGACCGAAAAGCGATACAATAAAGGATCTGTTTGAAAAATTTCAACGGACTGGGAACGTGACGGATGAACGTGCTGGAAAGGTAGGGCGACCGCGTACGGCAACCACAGAGGGCGACGCGCAGCTAGTGCAGCAGGTGATCCGACAGCGGCCTCGGGTTTCCGTTCGCCGTGTTGCAGCTGCGGTCCAAATGACGCCAACGTCCACATATCGTCTCATGCGCCAGAGTTTACACCTCTATCCATACAAAATTCAAACACGGCAACCCCTCAGCGCCGCTACCATTGCTGCACGAGAGACATTCGCTAACGATATAGTGCACAGGATTGATGACGGCGATATGCATGTGGGCAGCATCTGGTTTACTGACGAAGCTTATTTTTACCTGGACGGCTTCGTCAATAAACAGAACTGGCGCATATGGGGAACCGAAAAGCCCCATGTTGCAGTCCCATCGTCCCTGCATCCTCAAAAAGTACTGGTCTGGGCCGCCATTTCTTCCAAAGGAATCATTGGCCCATTTTTCAGATCTGAAACGATTACTGCATCACGCTATCTGGACATTCTTCGTGAATTTGTGGCGGTACAAACTGCCTTAGATGACACTGCGAACACGTGGTTTATGCAAGATGGTGCCCGGCCACATCGCACGGCCGACGTCTTTAATTTCCTGAATGAATATTTCGATGATTGTGTGATTGCTTTGGGCTATCCGAAACATACAGGAGGCAGCGTGGATTGGCCTCCCTATTCGCCAGGCATGAACCCCTGTGACTTCTTTCTGTGGGGACACTTGAAAGACCAGGTGTACCGCCAGAATCCTGAAACAATTGAACAGCTGAAGCAGTACATCTCATCTGCATGTGAAGCCATTCCGCCAGACACGTTGTCAAAGGTTTCGGGTAATTTCATTCAGAGGCTACGCCATATTATTGCTACGTATGGTGGATATGTGGAAAATATCGTACTATAGAGTTTCCCAGACCGCAGCGCCATCTGTTGTTGAAAACTGTAACTACTGTAATTTCGAAAGTTTGTCTGCCTGAAAATGTACTGTTGTCCAAAGCATATTGCAACAAACGGTGTATTTCTATCGCTGCTCGTTTAGTTTTTATTGCCGTTTCAAATATACCGGTCATTTTTGAAACACCCTGTACGAGCGTGTGTACTCGGGACGGCGGCAGTCGTTCTGGACGGGCTGTGTGATAAGGAAGCTCGGCGTGGCAACTGTTGACGCGGCGTGTCCGCGTTGCTATGGCGGAACTGGGGCGACTGACATAACTCGAGTTGGTGCTGGTTGCAACCTGTCGCCGAATGCTTCTCTGTCTTCTGGACTAACGGTGAGGGACGGGAAAAACCCACCGTGGTACAACAACAAAGTTAGGAAACTACTGCGAAAGCAAAGAGAGCTTCACTCCAAGTTTGAACGCAGCCAAAACCTCTCAGACAAACAGAAGCTAAACGATGTCAAAGTTAGCGTAAGGAGGGCTATGCGTGAAGCGTTCAGTGAATTCGAAAGTAAAATTCTATGTACCGACTTGACAGAAAATCCTAGGAAGATTCAAATGGCCCTGAGCACTATGGGACTCAACTGCTGTGGTCATAAGTCCCCTAGAACTTAGAACTACTTAAACCTAACTAACCTAAGGACAGCACACAACACCCAGCCTTCACGAGGCAGAGAAAATCCCTGACCCCGCCGGGAATCGAACCCGGGAACCCGGGCGTGGGAAGCGAGAACGCTACCGCAAGACCACGAGATGCGGGCTAAATCCTAGGAAGTTCTGGTCTTACGTTAAATCAGTAAGTGGATCGAAACAGCATATCCAGACACTCCGGGATGATGAAGGCATTGAAACAGAGGATGACACGCGTAAAGCTGAAATACTAAACACCTTTTCCCAAAGCTGTTTCACAGAGGAAGACAGCACTGCTGTTCCTTCTCTAAATCCTCGCACGAATGAAAAAATGGCTGACATCGAAATAAGTGTCCAAGGAATAGAAAAGCAACTGGAATCACTCAACAGAGGAAAGTCCACTGGACCTGACGGGATACCAATTCGATTCTACACAGAGTACGCGAAAGAACTTGTCCCCCTTCTAACAGCCGTGTACCGCAAGTCTCTAGAGGAACGGAAGGTTCAAAATGATTGGAAAAGAGCACAGGTAGTCCCAGTCTTCAAGAAGGGTCGTCGAGCAGATGCGGAAAGCTATAGACCTATATCTCTGACGTCGATCTGTTGTAGAATTTTAGAACATGTTTTTTGCTCGAGTATCATGTCGTTTTTGGAAACCCAGAATCTACTATGTAGGAATCAACATGGATTCCGGAAACAGCGATCGTGTGAGACCCAACTCGCTTTATTTGTTCATGAGATCCAGAAAATATTAGATACAGGCTCCCAGGTAGATGCTATTTTTCTTGACTTCCGGAAGGCGTTCGATACAGTTCCGCACTGTCGCCTGATAAACAAAGTAAGAGCCTACGGAATATCAGACCAGCTGTGTGGCTGGATTGAAGAGTTTTTAGCAAACAGAACACAGCATGTTGTTATCAATGGAGAGACGTCTACAGACGTTAAAGTAACATCTGGCGTGCCACAGGGGAGTGTTATGGGACCATTGATTTTCACAATATATATAAATGACCTAGTAGATAGTGTCGGAAGTTCCATGCGGCTTTTCGCGGATTATGCTGTAGTATACAAAGAAGTTGCAGCATTAGAAAATTGTAGCGAAATGCAGGAAGATCTGCAGCGGATAGGCACTTGGTGCAGGGTGTGGCAACTGACCCTTAACACAGACAAATGTAATGTATTGCGAATACATAGAAAGAAGGATCCTTTATTGTATGATTATATGATAGCGGAACAAACACTCGTAGCAGTTACTTCTGTAAAATATCTGGGAGTATGCGTGCGGAAGGATTTGAAGTGGAATGATCATATAAAATTAATTGTTGGTAAGGCGGGTACCAGGTTGAGATTCATTGGGAGAGTCCTTAGAAAATGTAGTCCATCAACAGAGGAGGTGGCTTACAAAACACTCGTTCGACCTATACTTGAGTATTGCTCATCAGTGTGGGATCCGTACCAGATCGGGTTGACGGAGGAGATAGAGAAGATCCAAAGAAGAGCGGCGCGTTTCGTCACAGGGTTATTTGGTAACCGTGATAGCGTTACGGAGATGTTTAACAAACTCAAGTGGCAGACTCTGCAAGAGAGGCGCTCTGCATCGCGGTGTAGCTTGCTCGTCAGGTTTCGAGAGGGTGCGTTTCTGGATGAGGTATCGAATATATTGCTTCCCCCTACTTATACCTCCCGAGGAGATCACGAATGTAAAATTAGAGAGATTAGAGCGCGCACGGAGGCTTTCAGACAGTCGTTCTTCCCGCGAACCATACGCGACTGGAACAGGAAAGGGAGGTAATGACAGTGGCACGTAAAGTGCCCTCCGCCACACACCGTTGGGTGGCTTGCGGAGTATAAATGTAGATGAATGTAGATGTAGATGTAGAATTTCTTGACGGGATGTGTCTCACTCAATTTCTGCCCATGTCGTGGGATGTGTTTTGCTCTAAGGCCGTGTGCCATGGTGTTTCGCAATTTTAGTAGACTCAGGCGTGCCCGAAATCTCGGTTCAATGATCTGCTGTTATATTGTCAAGTGTAACTATCACTAGAAATGAATGTTAACTCTCTGTGCCTTAATAACTGAACCTAAAATATTACCTGTGGTTGAAATTTTATTCTGACCCAAGTGCAATAACGATCTTGTATTTTACAATTTGGTGAGTGGTATTATTATTTAGTACTGGCCGCCACATTTATTAAGTCGAAGATTTACGAAGGCCAGTGGGCGTCATTGACAGTTCCTGCCTAGATAGGCGTTATATTTTGAACCATGTGTTTCAATGTTTAGTAATTTTTATTTTATGTGTTATAGAGAGTTGCTGTCATGCCCTATGTGGACGATTCGCCACGTTGGTGAAATTTCTAGTTGTTCTGCTGGTCTGTGCCATATTGCTAAAGCAGGCAGTCCTAGCACAGCTGATTGTAAATTTTTCCTAGTGGTGAGGAGCATGGGCTGGTTTTAAGAGCTAACTCACTAACTTCAACCATTCTCAAATATTTATTACTACTGACATTCAGGCCCTTCAGCCTAGTGGCGACGTCACTATCCCTTTTTGGTTATTAATTTTATCTTGTTAGCCGGCCGCGGTGGCCATGCGGTTCTAGGCGCTGCAGTCCGCAACCGCGGGACTGCTACGGTCGCAGGTTCGAACCCTGCCTCGGGCATGGATGTGTGTGATGTCCTTAGGTTAGTTAGGTTTAAGTAGTTCTAAGTTCTAGGGGACTGATGACCTAAGATGTTAAGTCCCATAGTGCTCAGAACCATTTTTATCTTGTTAGCTTGTTTCATTAAAAAAAACCTTTGGTATACGAATTTGTCTTTTGGTCTAACAGTCGGGATGGTAAATTGCCTGGAAAGTTATTTATTGTGCGCAAGTTGTTGGAAGTTCTCTGCCCGCTACGATTCTTTGTCGTGTGCGTTATCTTGCAAGGCCAGCAGGGAATGTTTGAGTCACAGCAGGCAAGAGAGAGAAAATGTGCGACAGAGAACTACTACTACGGCATCAACACTGCTTTTGGCCATTGGCTTGTCAAAGTAACTTGCTTTTACTTTATTCCTGGTCTGCGCATATAAATGATACACCCTTAGAGCAAAGTATACGTCTTGAAAAGTGCCTGACATTGCAGTTCATACCACCTGGAACCAGTGGACAAATTCAGCATCTGTATGTTTGTTTTTTCCGTGCATATGAATCATATTATCGCACTACCTGCAGCTACACCTTAAAGGATAGCCATTTTCATAATAAACTCCACGACTAACAATATCGCATTCGGTCGCATGCCATCACATTCCATCAGTTCTCGTTACCCTGTGACACCAATATGATTCTGAATGCGTTTTTTAAGAGTGGATCATAGCTGGACGTCCTGCACTGTTTGTAACTTCCGAGGAGTTCGCCTTCGATCTGGTGGTGTGAAACTTTGTAATCACTGTGACACGCCATTTTTTACTCGGTGTTCAAGGTGCAAGGTAATGGTTTGTTCTGAACATTTCTTGAACGTCGACGATATCCATTTTGTGAACTGCGATATACATTCCTGGAAATTGAAATAAGAACACCGTGAATTCATTGTCCCAGGAAGGGGAAACTTTATTGACACATTCCTGGGGTCAGATACATCACATGATCACACTGACAGATCCACAGGCACATAGACACAGGCAACAGAGCATGCACAATGTCGGCACTAGTACAGTGTATATCCACCTTTCGCAGCAATGCAGGCTGCTATTCTCCCATGGAGACGATCGTAGAGATGCTGGATGTAGTCCTGTGGAACGGCTTGCCATGCCATTTCCACCTGGCGCCTCAGTTGGACCAGCGTTCGTGCTGGACGTGCAGACCGCGTGAGACGACGCTTCATCCAGTCCCAAACATGCTCAATGGCGGACAGATCCGGAGATCTTGCTGGCCAGGGTAGTTGACTTACACCTTCTAGAGCACGTTGCGTGGCACGGGATACATGCGGACGTGCATTGTCCTGTTGGAACAGCAAGTTCCCTTGCCGGTCTAGGAATGGTAGAACGATGGGTTCGATGACGGTTTGGATGTACCGTGCACTATTCAGTGTCCCCTCGACGATCACCAGTGGTGTACGGCCAGTGTAGGAGATCGCTCCCCACACCATGATGCCGGGTGTTGGCCCTGTGTGCCTCGGTCGTATGCAGTCCTGATTGTGGCGCTCACCTGCACGGCGCCAAACACGCATACGACCATCATTGGCACCAAGGCAGAAGCGACTCTCATCGCTGAAGACGACACGTCTCCATTCGTCCCTCCATTCACGCCTGTCGCGACACCACTGGAGGCGGGCTGCACGATGTTGGGGCGTGAGCGGAAGACGGCCTAACGGTGTGCGGGACCGTAGCCCAGCTTCATGGAGTCGGTTGCGAATGGTCCTCGCTGATACCCCAGGAGCAACAGTGTCCCTAATTTGCTGGGAAGTGGCGGTGCGGTCCCCTACGGCATTGCGTAGGATCCTACGGTCTTGGCGTGCATCCGTGCGTCGCTGCGGTCCGGTCCCAGGTCGACGGGCACGTGCATCTTCCGCCGACCACTGGCGACAACATCGATGTACTGTGGAGACCTCATGCCCCACGTGTTGAGCAATTCGGCGGTACGTCATCCGGCCTCCCGCATGCCCACTATACGCCCTCGCTCAAAGTCCGTCAACTGCACATACGGTTCACGTCCACGCTGTCGCGGCATGCTACCAGTGTTAAAGACTGCGATGGAGCTCCGTATGCCACGGCAAACTGGCTGACACCGACGGCGGCGGTGTACAAATGCTGCGCAGCTAGCGCCATTCGACGGCCAACACCGCGGTTCCTGGTGTGTCCGCTGTGCCGTGCGTGTGATCATTGCTTGTACAGCCCTCTCGCAGTGTCCGGAGCAAGTATGGTGGGTCTGACACACCGGTGTCAATGTGTTCTTTTTTCCATTTCCAGGAGTGTATATGTCCCTTACAAGAGTAATCTCTACATCTCCCGCATACTCGCTTTGTGTCGCACATGGTGAGTCATTAGCAGATAATATTTCTCCCGTCATAATTGTTGATATAACACTTTCGAATGACACTTACTAAAAGCCGAACTTGCGACCTCTCACACAAGGGGTTCCTTGTCAGGAAAGTAAATGACGCCGGCCGCTGTGGTCGAGCGTTTCTAGGCGCTTCAGTCCGGAACCGCGTTGCTGCTACGGTCGCAGGTTCGAATCCCGCCTCGGGCATGGATGTGTGTGATGTTCTTAGGTTAGTTAGGTTTAAGTAGTTCTAAGTCTAGGGGACTGACGACCTCAGATGTTTAGTCCCATAGTGCTTCGAGCCATTTGAACCATTTGAAAGCAAATGACGTCCAAGTTTCTCAATTATTCGTTTTAGACACTCTAATTCCTATCTCCAACTTCAATTTTAGCCCTTTGCGGATCCCTCTAGTACCGTAGAAATTTTTCCCTGATGTCGTAACACACGTCGGCTCGATTCTGCGATCTTAGGCAGCGCTATGATGGCGTCAGAAACTGGCTCTTAACGTGGAAACGCAGGTACAGTTCGGCTTGCTGAGCTTCTTAAAGACTGCAGCTGCTGTTTGAGCCTTTCTAGCCTCTGGTGATGTCTCCATCGTTGTAAGAAAAAACATTAGGCAGGGAAACACGCTTTGGACCATGACCTAATGACCATAAAGCAAATATCGCCAAAAATCCTATCATCCTGTCCGTTTTCCTAGTCAATGTTTTCTCAGTATTCTTTTCCTCGAGGATTCTTCTTATCTTACCAGACCATTTCATATTCATCATTATAGCACCATATCGCAAATACTTCGATTCTCATCTTTTACAGTTTTCCCATAGCCCATGATTCACACCCTAGAACTTCCATAGTACTCCAGACGTACGCTCTCAAAAAATTCTCCCTCAAATTAAACCATAAGTTTGTCATTAGTATACTTTGCTGAACGTAGAAAGCCCTTTTTGCCTGTAACAGCTTCTTACGTCGTCCGTACTTCTACCGTCCCAAATGCGAATACGAAAGACAAAGTGAGACTATCGCATTGTAGGACTGACAAGAATTTAAATGAATTTCATAACCATCTCACGGGTTCTCAAGCTTTCAACAACACGAATGTGACCGAATAAAAAATTCTCAAAAAGAATCATCTGATTTTGCACGTCTGTATTTCTGAAACTAATAAACAAGTACAGGGAATTTTGTTTTTTCATAGGTGTTCAGTACGCTTCCCTTGAGAAGCTCGGCATATGTCAGAGCGGTATTCGAATTGTTCCCACAGTGCAGCGAGCATGTCTTGAGTTACAGCTTCCACAGCTGCTGTTATGCGATGTCTCAGTTCATTCATTGCTGTTGGTAACGGAGGCACGTCTACAGTCTTTTATAAACACCGACAAAAAATACACTACTGGCCATTAAAATTGCTACACCAAGAAGAAATGCAGATGATAAATGGGTATTCATTGGACAAATACTATACTAGAACTGAGATGTGATTACATTTTCACGCAATTTGGATGCGTAGATCCTGAGAAATCAGTATCCAGAACAACCACCTCTGGCCGTAATAGCGGCCTTGGTACGCCTGGGCATTGAGTCAAACAGAGCTTGGATGGTGTGTTCAGGACAGCTGATCATGCAGCTTCAACACGATACCGCATTTCATCAATAGTAGTGACTGGCGTATTGTGACGAGTTGCTCGGCCACCATTGACCAGACGTTTTCAGTTGGTGAGAGATCTGGAGAATGTGCTAGCCAGGCAGCAGTCGAACATTTTCTGCATCCAGAAAGGCCCGACCAGGACCTGCAACATGCGGTCGTGCATTATCCTGCTGAAATATAAGGTTTCGCAGGGATCGACTGTTCAAAGTGCCGTCAATGCGAGCAAGAGGTGACCGAGACGTTAAGCAATGGCACCCCATACCATCACGCCGGGTGATACGCCAGTATGGCAATGACGAATATACGCTTCAAATGTGCGTTCACTGCGATGTCGCCAAACACGGATGCGACCATCATGATGCTGTAAACAGAACCTGGATTCATCCGAAAAAATGGCGTTTTGCCATTCGTGCACTCAAGTTCGTCGTTGAGTACACTATCGCCGACGCTCCTGTCTGTGATGCAGCGTCAAGGGCAACCGCAGCCATGGTCTCCGAGCTGATAGTCCATGCCGCTGCAAACGTCGTCGAACTGTTCGTGCAGATGGTTGTTGTCTTGCAAACGTCCCCATCTGTTGACTCAGGGATCCAGACGTGGCTGCACGATCCGCTTCAGCCATGCGGATAAGATGCCTGTCATCTCGACTGCTAGTGATACGAGGCCGTTGGGATCCATCACGGCGTTCCATATTATCCTCCTGAACCCACCGATTCCATATTCTGCTAACAGTCATTGGATCTCGACCAACGCGAGCAGCAATGTCACGATACGATAAACCGCAATGGCGATAGGCTACAATCTGACCTTCATCAAAGTCGGAAACGTGATGGTACGCATTTCTGCTGCTTACACGAGGCATCACAACAACGTTTCACCAGGCAACGCCGGTCAACTGCTGTTTGTGTATGAGAAATCGGTTGGAAACTTCCCTCGTGTCAGCACGTTGTAAGTGTTTCCACCGGTGCCAACATTGTGTGAATGCTCTGAAAAGCTAATCATTTGCATATCACAACATCTTCTTCCTGTCGGTTAAATTTCGCGTCTGTAGCACGTCATCTTCGTGGTGTAGCAATTTTAATGGCCAGTAGTGTAATAACATACAGTCAGACCCGGTGAACTTTAAGGCCAGTAATGTCAGGCTGAATCATTTAGCCCCATGCCACCGATCCATCGTTCAGTAATCCTTTGATTTAAAAATCCCCACACTTCCAGATGCCAGTGTGGCGGTGTCCCATCCTCCTGGTGAATGGTGTCGTTCGAATCAGTCTCTAACTGTGGGAAAAGAAAGTTCTCAAACATATCGAGATAAGTGCCTCCTGTAACAGTGTTTTCGGCAAAGAAAAATGGACCATACACCTTTTCCCGTGGAACTACACAAAACACATTAAATTTTTGACAGTCCCTCTCATGTTGTACAACTTCATGTGGTTGTTCTGTACCCCATATTTTCACGTTATGGCAGTTCACCTTTCCATTTAAATGGAATGTTGCCTCGTCACTAAACACTAAGTGTGGAACAAAACTGTCATCCTCCATCTTCACGAAGAATTTTCAGTAGCTGAATTTTGTATGGTTTCATGTGTAAACGTTGACGCAGCACATACAGACGGACATCGGGGGCATGTCGAGCTGTCGAGCTGCACGGCGAACGGATTTCTGCGGACTCCTTGTGAAGCTATGGCGGATGCGTCCGACGTCTATGTCCAGGCCCCCACAACCGCACGAGTGGTCGACTGTGAAGAGCGGACAAATTGAATAGCTGGCCGGCGGCCATTAGAGTGGTAAACTGACGCGCGGATTTCGAATGTTTATACATCGCTTTTGGTTATAAAATGCCTTCCCTAGAGTTAGGGTCACAAACATAATGCCGCATTTAAATACGTTACAACAATATAGTTTTTAATTTATGAACAAACAGCAACTAATCACTGTTTTTGAATTTATGTTACGTAGTACATGGAATCTGCCGTAGCTAAAAGTTATGCACTGGACCCCTAGCATTTTTCGTAGTTCATTTGCGATAGATGTACGCAAAATGCATCAAAATACTCGAAGATTTGCCCACAATGTTAATAGATATTTTCTGACTCTACCTTGCTTTAGATTTTATGACGAAAAGTGCGTTATATATGGCGTAGTGCTTTGGCAACTCACGACCAAATTATCAAGTTTCAACCTAACCTAGACCATGAATACACTACCGATCAGCCAGCTACAACAAACAAGACTTCAGGCAGGCATCCAGTATCGCATTAGTCACAATATTTACTTTCGAAGATGTACACTTCAGTTTATATGTGTGGTTTTTTCATATAATAAATAAAACTCAACAACTGTTCCATCGAGAGAAGTTGTGAAATCAGATTACAATTACACACATTCAGTTGCATTTTGTAACGATAAAAAGCCTGCTAACTCAAATTTCGTGTTGCTTGCAACTCAACTTTTATAGTTAAAATAAAATATGGTTCACAAAGAAAAATTTATCTTCTGCTGTATATGGTCTGGAAAACGGAAGATGGCCGGCCGCGGTGGTCTAGCGGTTCTGGCGCTGCAGTCGGGAATCGCGGGACTGCTACGGTCGCAGGTTCGAATCCTGCCACGGGCATGGGTGTGTGTGATGTCCTTAGGTTAGTTAGGTTTAAGTAGTTCTAAGTTCTAGGGGACTTATGACCTAAGATGTTGAGTCCCATAGTTCTCAGAGCCATTTGAACCATTTGAAAACGGAAGATGGATGGAACAGCATCATCTTTCAGCTTTCTGCGATTTACGTAATTTTCAAGGAAACAACTTTCTTCAAAATGATCGGAACATATAAAATGGTATTCTGTCGGTCGGAAATCTTGCCTCCTGACAGCGTGTAACCGTTTTTGTAACAGCTGTGGTTTTGAGAAAGGCAACCTGCAAATATATGCACAGACATTATGCTAATACCGTGTTACAAAAACATTTACTAAGCAAGTGCACTGACATACAAAACAACTTAAAATATCCACATACCTGTGAAATGTAATATTCGCTCCTTTCTCGAATTTATTTGTACAATTGATCGCTGCACAACTCTTCACCATTGTACTTCTTTTGATTGGAACGTACAGACAGTAGAATTACGAGTAACAAATGCTGTATGTACGCCCCAACAAATATACAACGTTGAATCAGGGTCTTCATAAACAACAGTACTACACAACACATCAGACTACAACCACTATAATGGCGTCCAGTCGAAGGTTCAAATTATCCCGCGACCGCAGCGCCATCAGTGAGTCTAGTTATTTTTTACAAGGTCTTTGCCTGTGTCAGACACTCGGGGACGGCCCGGCGATTTGCCTTTACACAAACAATGTGTTTCTCGGAGTTGTTCATGCCATCGTCTGATGCTCTGTGCTGTAGGAGAGTCCACGAAAGTCGCGCTTAACAGTTATTACTCACCGCAGTGAGCGAAACGTAGAACACAAAACGCTTCTGTTGTCCCGAAGCTATTTTGATTAGAACTAAAGTGGCCGCACGCTGCTGCTGCCTAGCGGGAACCGTGTAAGACTCGAGAGTTTGTTCTTTCCAACAGTACGTTGTTCGTGCATATTTCTCAAGTAACATAATAGTTATGATTTTTTAAAAATCGGATGGTTCTTTTTGATACACCCTGTACTTCTTGTTTAGGCTGTGTTCATCTGTAGAGGTAGACAGGATCTACAAAACAACAAATAAGACGCTGCTGTGTTCTATTATACTGGGCTATTGAAAAAGAAAGAACAGATTTCGAACACTTATTGCTTTCAAACTACAAAACATGGGAACACAATTCCAACAATTCTGGAAAGAGAAAAGTTCGAATTTTTATCCGTGCAGTGTGAGCACCATGAGTTACACGACAAATATCAAAACTGTGGCTAATGTCCTGCCTCACACGAAGCAGCTGGTCTCTCGTTATCGAACTCACAGCTTTAACAACGCGATGTCGCAGACTTTCAAGAGTGTCAGGCATAGGCGGGATAAGAAATGCGGTCCTTTACTTAGTCTCACAGATAAAAGTCACAAGGTATGAGGTCTGGAGACCTGGGAGGCCACCGATGGTAAAGTTCATATTCTGCTCTTCCAATCCAACGTCTCAGCCACGGTATTGACATTTGTCGTGTAACGCGTGGTGCTCACACCGAATGCATAAGAATTTGAACTTTTCTCTTTCCACAAACGTTGGAATTGTGTTTCTATCTTTTGTAGTTGGGAAGCAATACATGTTTAAAATCTGTTCCTTCTCTCTGAATAGCCCTGCATAAGGAGAAAGCTTAAAACTTAATAATTCATATTTAATGCACAGTAAAAATTGAAAGTAGTAGATGTGCTGCCTGTGTGTACATAATATGCCTTTATCTACTCGTAGCCCCTGAAAACGTATAGATTAACATGAAAAACAGAGTTCTTCGATCTCAGTTTTCATCACTTAGCACTGACTATTTGCAACATCCAAAATAGTGATATAGTCCTCG
Source organism: Schistocerca cancellata (assembly GCF_023864275.1). Lineage (NCBI taxonomy): Eukaryota > Metazoa > Arthropoda > Insecta > Orthoptera > Acrididae > Schistocerca > Schistocerca cancellata. Next base: position 126,729,233 of record NC_064637.1, on the reverse strand, counting down.
ATTGCAGCACGATTCTTGAGCAGACTCTTAAAAAATTAGAATCAGTAGAAGAATACTGGAGATTTTTTGTGGTATTCAATCACTTACCACTTTTCGAGAAAAGTATCGAAGGTGGATAGATTAAGTTTTCTTTTACTTGCCTATTTAATTTAATATTTTGATTTTATCTATCTTGAAATTTGGGCACTCAAAAATTTTTCTGTTTTTTATTTATTTATTTTTTTATTTTGACGTTTATTACTGGAAATAACATGGAACACGTTATTTTGAGCGGTTTTAACACTCAGGTTGAAAGATCGATGTAACCGATAAACGGTTGTTTCAGCGACAACCGCCATCCATAAACAATCCTACGAATTGCGTGATGATTTCAGCAAACCGTTTTGGATTTAATTTTCAAACATCTCCACAGCAACACGTCAAGCGAAGAGGAATGAACCGAAAATTGATCCATGCAGAACTGTGCATACTTCTGGTTTCCTCCAAATCAATAACATTTTGTTCTCTACAAGAATTATTCAGCACCCCTTTTAGAGATTCATTCATAGATTTATATTGCAAATTGCCGCCCTTTGTCTAGTGGAATAAACAGGGATGTACCGATAACTGATCCCTGCGTATTGTACACATTTCTGATTGCATCTGAATCACTAAATTTGTCTCCCATACCAGAATTATTCAGCATCTCTATTTTGTGTCCTGTGCCTTGAATTTCAAATCTCTCAACACTATTTGCGGTAAGTCGCTAGAATGTTTTTCTTTCCAGAATTATTCTGCACCACTCTTTTACGTCCTATAGACTTATATTTCAGACTCTTCCAAAGTGCCTCATGGAGTGAATGAGAATAGACAAAAAAGTGATGCTTGTGGAACAGTTCATTCTACTCATTTCTTCCAACTAAATAAAATTTGCTTACGTTCCACAAACACTCAGTCTCCCTATTGTGTCTAACAATTTGAGTTTGAAAGCTCTCCATAGTCGTACGTGGAGTGAACAGCAGAGAACCAAATATTGATCCCTATGGAATTGTGCAAATTTACGATTTCGTTGCACTCACTAAAATTTTGAACTGTGCACTTTTATGATTTCTTTGCACTCACTCAAACTTGCTTCCCCTACAGAATTATTATGAACCTCTCTAGTGTGTAACACAAATCATAATTTCATATCCCTCCATGCTGTCTTGCAAAGTGATCTGAAATGGACCCAGAATTGATGACTGTGTAGCTACTCATATTCCTGATTTCCCATAGACCACTATTTTTTTCCTTCCAGAATTATTCACTACCACTCTTCTGTATCGTAACTGTAGACTGAAATTTCAACCTCTTCACAGCATCTCGCTGAGTGAATATGAGTGGACCAAAAATTGATCTTCCTGGGACTGTACATTTTTTCCTGATTTCTGCAAACTCAATAAAATTTGCTTTCCTTTGAGAAATATTCAACCCAACTTTTTTCGTTCAACAAGTTAAATTTCAGACTTGTCCATAGTGGTTTGTGGAGTGAATAGCAGTGAACCAAAAATTGATCTACATTTACATCTACATCTGCATTTATACTCCGCAAGCCACCCAACGGTGTGTGGCGGAGGGCACTTTACGTGCCACTGTCATTACCTCCCTTTCCTGTTCCAGTCGCGTATAGTTCGCGGGAAGAACGACTGTCTGAAAGCCTCCGTGAGCACTCGAATCTCTCTAATTTTACATTCGTGATCTCCTCGGGAGATATAAGTAGGGGGAAGCAATATATTCGATACCTCATTCAGAAACGCACCCTCTCGAAACCTGGCGAGCAAGCTACACCGCGATGCAGAGCGCCTCTCTTGCAGAGTCTGCCACTTGAGTTTGCTAAACATCTCCGTAACGCTATCACGCTTACCAAATAACCCTGTGACGAAACGCGCCGCTCTTCTTTGGATCTTCTCTATCTCCTCCGTCAACCCTTTTGGTACGGATCCCACACTGATGAGCAATACTCAAGTATAGGTCGAACGAGTGTTTTGTAAGCCACCTCCTTTGTTGATGGACTACATTTTCTAAGGACTCTCCCAATGAATCTCAACCTGGTACCCGCCTTAAAAACAATTAATTTTATGTGATCATTCCACTTCAAATCGTTCCGCACCCATACTCCCATCCGCTATCATATAATCATACAATAAAGGATCCTTCTTTCTATGTATTCGCAATACATTACATTTATCTATGTTAAGGGTCAGTTGCCACTCCATGGACCAAGTGCCTATCCGCTGCAGATCTTCCTGCATTTCGCTACAATTTTCTAATGCTGCAACTTCTCTGTATACTACACCATCATCCTCGAAAAGTCGCATGGAACTTCCTACACTATCTACTAGGTCATTTATATATATTGTGAAAAGCAATGGTCCCATAATACTCCCCTGTGGCACGCCAGAGGTTACCTTGACGTCTGTAGACGTCTCTCCATTGATAACAACATGCTGTGTTCTGTTTGCTAAAAACTCTTCAATCCAGCCACACAGCTGGTCTGATATTCCGTAGGCCCTTACTTTGTTTATCAGGCGACAGTGCGGAACTGTATCGAATGCCTTCCGGAAGTCAAATCCTTGTGGAACTGTCACATGTATGATTTCTTCCCACTCAGTAACATTTTCTCCCCTTCCAGAATTATTCTGAACCTGTTTTGTGTGTAATGTCAGTCGTAATTTCAAAGCTTTCCACACCGCCTTGTGGAGTAGTTCGGACTGGACCCAGAACTGAACCTTGTGGGACGCAGTCTCCGAGTTCTGCCGCACAGTCGCAGGCAGGGAGATCGTGAGGCTGGCTGGTCGCTACTCTTCAATCCAGCCACACAGCTGGTCTGATATTCCGTAGGCTCTGACTTTGTTTATCAGGCGACAGTGCGGAACTGTATCGAACGCCTTCCGGAAGTCAAATCCTTGCGGAACTGTCACATGTATGATTTCTTCCCACTCAGTAACATTTTCTCCCCTTTCAGAATTATTCTGAACCTATTTTGTGTGTAATGTCAGTCGTAATTTCAAAGCTTTCCACACCGCCTTGTGGAGTAGTTCGGACTGGACCCAGAACTGAACCTTGTTGGAGACAGTCTCCGAGTTCTGCCACACAGTCGCAGGCAGGGAGATCGTGAGGCTGGCTGGTCGCAGAGTGAAATGAGGGCACGGGATCGGCTCGCCTTGCGGCGCCCTCAGATTAGCTACACGCTACAAAAAGGCGAGAAGTGAGCGAGGTGCAGCGGCGGCGGCGGTGCTCCAGCGCGGAGCGCCGTGGCCTCAGATGTGGAGCGGCCTCAGGAGCCGAGCTGCGAGCTGCAGCCGTGTGTCGGTCGCCTTGGCGGCGTTCACTCGGTTAAGGCCGCTGAATATCTCAGCCCATTGTCTGCCGGGCGGAAGCCGGCGCAGTGCGTGGGCCGGCCGCGCCGACCACAGCTCATTAGCTCCGGCCCTACCCTACCGTACTCGCTCACCTTGAGCCAGCCACTGCACCGGCGGTCCATCTGGACGTAACGTACAGCGCAGCCAAGTAGGATCACGTTTCCTGTTCGCGTCACTGTAAATAAAACATGTCAATCCAAGTACATTAACAATGGCACTACACAGAAATTTACACAAAAAAAACTAGTGACTGTCACACCGTTTTTACAAAGCTGTGGAGCTATCCTTGTATTCATGGATGGAACGTAAGTCTTGCTCAGTAACTCTGTAAGGGAACCAACTTTTACTAGCTTGGAAGAAATCATGAAATACAGGGTTATTACAAATGATTGAAGCGATTTCACAGCTCTACAATAACTTTATTATTTGAGATATTTTCACAATGCTTTGTACACACATACAAAAACTCAAAAAGTTTTTTTAGGCATTCACAAATGTTCGATATGTGCCCCTTTAGTGATTCGGCAGACATCAAGCCGATAATCAAGTTCCTCCCACACTCGGCGCAGCATGTCCCCATCAATGAGTTGGAAAGCATCGTTGATGCGAGCTCGCAGTTCTGGCACGTTTCTTGGTAGAGGAGGTTTAAACACTGAATCTTTCACATAACCCCACAGAAAGAAATCGCGTGGGGTTAAGTCGGAAGAGCGTGGAGGCCATGACACGAATTGCTGATCATGATCTCCACCACGACCGATCCATCGGTTTTCCAATCTCCTGTTTAAGAAATGCCGAACATCATGATGGAAGTGCGGTGGAGCACCATCCTGTTGAAAGATGAAGTCGGCGCTGTCGGTCTCCAGTTGTGGCATGAGCCAATTTTCCAGCATGTCCAGATACACGTGTCCTGTAACGTTTTTTTTTCGCAGAAGAAAAAGGGGCTGTAAACTTTAAACCGTGAGATTGCACAAAACACGTTAACTTTTGGTGAATTGCGAATTTGCTGCACGAATGCGTGAGGATTCTCTACCGCCCAGATTCGCACATTGTGTCTGTTCACTTCACCATTAAGAAAAAATGTTGCTTCATCACTGAAAACAAGTTTCGCACTGAACGCATCCTGTTCCATGAGCTGTTGCAACCGCGCCGAAAATTCAAAGCGTTTGACTTTGTCATCGGGTGTCAGGTGTTGTACCAATTGTAAACCGTAAGGCTTCTGCTTTAGCCTTTTCCGTAAGATTTTCCAAACCGTCGGCTGTGGTACGTTTAGCTCCCTGCTTACTTCATTCGTCGACTTCCGCGGGCTACGCGTGAAACTTGCCCGCACGCGTTCAACCGTTTCTTCGCTCACTGCAGGCCGACCCGTTGATTTCCCCTTACAGAGGCACCCAGAAGCTTTAAACTGCGCATACCATCGCCGAATGGAGTTAGCAGTTGGTGGATCTTTGTTGAACTTCGTCCTGAAGTGTCGTTGCACTGTTGTGACTGACTGATGTGAGTGCATTTCAAGCACGACATACGCTTTCTCGGCTCCTGTCGCCATTTTGTCTCACTGCGCTCTCGAGCGCTCTGGCGGCAGAAATATGAAGTGCGGCTTCATCCGAGCAAAACTTTATGAGTCTTTCTACGTATCTGTAGTGTTTCGTGACCATATGTCAATGAATGGAGCTACAGTGAATTTATGAAATCGCTTCAATCATTTGTAATAGCCCTGTATATGAAGTTCCACAAGGATGAGTTTTGGGTCCACTCCAAATAGCTCCACGAGGGACAGTGGATAAGTTAGAAATTTAACTCATCACATGGGACATGAAAGGGAAAGACAAGAAAATATAGCGGCTTGGGAGAAATCAGTAATGTGTGCACTAGCACAGTTTCCCAGGGATCACTTTTTCTGTCCAGTCCAGGTCACTCCATGGGACCATACGACACTGTTGGGAGGTGTGGGACACATAAGTGGTGCTAAATACTTCTTGAGAGAAATAAAATTTTAGTTACTTACATATATGATGATGATGATGATCAAGTCCCATACTCCGTGACGGAGCGTAGGGGAACGATGCGGGAGACCCGCACTGCACGAGCAGCGGATATATATTGTTGTGATCTTCACTCCTGAGACTGGTTTGATGCAGCTCTCCATGGTACGCTATCCTGTGCAAGCTTCTTCATCTCCCAGTACCTACTGCCGGGTGGTCCATAGTTAGTGACCGGGCCAAATAATTCACGAAATAAGCGTCAAACGAAAAAACTACAAAGAACGAAACTCGTCTAACATGAAGGGGGAAACCAGATGGCGCTATGGTTGGCCAGGTAGATGGCACTGCCATACATCATACGGGTAACAACTGTGTTTTTTAAATAAGAACCCCCTTTTCTTATTACATATTCGTGTAGTACGTAAAGAAATATGAATGCTTTAGTTGGACCACTTTTTTCGCTTTGTGATAGATGCCGCTGTAATAGTCACAAACATACGGCTCACAATTTTAGACGAACACTTGGTAACAGGTAGATTTTTTAAATTAAAATACAGAACGTAGGTACGTTTGAACATTTTATTTCGGTTGTTTCAATATGATAAATCTACCTTCGTGAACTTATCATTTCTGAGGGCGCATGCTGTTACAGTTTGATTACTTGTGAATACCACATTAATGCAATAAATGCTCAAAACGATGTCCGTCAACCTCAATGCATTTGGCAATACGTGTAACGACATTCCTCTCAACAGCGAGTAGTTCGCCTTCCGTAATGTTCGCTCATGCATTCACAATGCGCTGACGCACGTTGTCAGCCGCTGTCAGTGGATCACGATAGCAAATATCCTTCAACTTTCCCCACAGAAAGAAATCCGGGGCACGTCAGATCCGGTGAACGTGCGGGCTTCCACGACCAATCCACCTGTCGTGAAACACGTAATTCAATAACGCTTCAACCGCACACGAGCTATGTGCCGGACATCCATCATGTTGGAAGTACATCGCCATTCTGTCATGCAGTGAAACATCTTGTAGTAACATCGGTAGAACATTACGTAGGAAATCAGCATACATTGCACCATTTAGATTGCCATCGATAACATGGGGGCCAATTAACCTTCCTCCCATAATGCCGCACCATACATTAACCCGCCAAGGTCGTTGATGTTCTATTTGTCGCAACCATCGTGGATTTTCCGTTACGTTACCGCTGTTGGTGAATGGCGCTTCGTCGCTAAACAGAACGCTTTCAAAAAATCTGTCATCGTCCCGTAATTTCTCTTGTGCCCAGTGGCAGAACTGTGCACGACGTTCAAAGTCGTCGCCATGCAATTCCTGGTGCATAGAAATATGGTACGGGTGCAATCGATGTTGATGTAGCATTCTCAACACCGACGTTTTTGAGATTCCCGATTCTCGCGCAATTTGTCTGCTACTGAAGTGCGAATTAGCCGCGACAGCAGCCAATACACCTACTTGGGCATCGTCATTTGTCGCAGGTCGTGGTTGACGTTTCACATGTGGCTGAACACTTCCTGTTTCCTTAAATAACGTAACTATACGACGAACGGTCCGGCCTCTTGGATGATGTCGACCAGGATACCGAGCAGCATACATAGCACACGCCTGTTGGACATTTTGATCACAATAGCCATACATCAACACAATGTCGACCTTTTCCGCAATTGGTAAACGGTCCATTTTAACACGGGTAATGTATCACGAAGCAAATACCGTCCGCACTGGCGGAACGTTACGTGATACCACGTACTTATACGTTTGTGACTATTACAGCGCCATCTGTCACAAAGCGAAAAAAGTGGTCCAACTAAAACATTCATATTTCTTTACGTACTACACGAATATGCAACAAAAAATGGGGGTTCCTATTTTAAAAAACGCAGTTGATATCCGTTTGACCTATGGCAGCGCAATCTGGCGGGCCAACCATAGCGCCATCTGGTTTCCGCCTTCAAGATAGACAAGTTTCGTTCTTTGTAGTTTTTTCGTTATGAAACGTCACAGTTGAAAGGCTACATGATTGTATTTCATTGATTACAAACCTGAGTCAAATTTACAAAGAACTAGGAAGTGTGAAGTGATTTACACTCCTGGAAATGGAAAAAAGAACACATTGACACCGCTGTGTCAGACCCACCATACTTGCTCCGGACACTGCGAGAGGGCTGTACAAGCAATGATCACACGCACGGCACAGCGGACACACCAGGAACCGCGGTGTTGGCCGTCGAATGGCGCTAGCTGCGCAGCATTTGTGCACCGCCGCCGTCAGTGTCAGCCAGTTTGCCGTGGCATACGGAGCTCCATCGCAGTCTTTAACACTGGTAGCATGCCGCGACAGCGTGGACGTGAACCGTATGTGCAGTTGACGGACTTTGAGCGAGGGCGTATAGTGGGCATGCGGGAGGCCGGGTGGACGTACCGCCGAATTGCTCAACACGTGGGGCGTGAGGTCTCCACAGTACATCGATGTTGTCGCCAGTGGTCGGCGGAAGGTGCACGTGCCCGTCGACCTGGGACCGGACCGCAGCGACGCACGGATGCACGCCAAGACCGTAGGATCCTACGCAGTGCCGTAGGGGACCGCACCGCCACTTCCCAGCAAATTAGGGGCACTGTTGCTCCTGGGGTATCGGCGAGGACCATTCGCAACCGTCTCCATGAAGCTGGGCTACGGTCCCGCACACCGTTAGGCCGTCTTCCGCTCACGCCCCAACATCGTGCAGCCCGCCTCCAGTGGTGTCGCGACAGGCGTGAATGGAGGGACGAATGGAGACGTGTCGTCTTCAGCGATGAGAGTCGCTTCTGCCTTGGTGCCAATGATGGTCGTATGCGTGTTTGGCGCCGTGCAGGTGAGCGCCACAATCAGGACTGCATACGACCGAGGCACACAGGGCCAACACCCGGCGTCATGGTGTGGGGAGCGATCTCCTACACTGGCCGTACACCACTGGTGATCGTCGAGGGGATACTGAATAGTGCACGGTACATCCAAACCGTCATCGAACCCATCGTTCTACCATTCCTAGACCGGCAAGGGAACTTGCTTTTCCAACGGGACCATGCACGTCCGCATGTATCCCGTGCCACCCAACGTGCTCTACAAGGTGTAAGTCAACTACCCTGGCCAGCAAGATCTCCGGATCTGTCCCCCATTGAGCATGTTTGGGACTGGATGAAGCGTCGTCTCACGCGGTCTGCACGTCCAGCACGAACGCTGGTCCAACTGAGGCGCCAGGTGGAAATGGCATGGCAAGCCGTTCCACAGGACTACATCCAGCATCTCTACGATCGTCTCCATGGGAGAATAGCAGCCTGCATTGCTGCGAAAGGATGATATACACTGTACTAGTGCCGACATTGTGCATGCTCTGTTGCCTGTGTCTATGTGCCTGTGGTTCTGTCAGTGTGATCATGTGATGTATCTGACCCCAGGAATGTGTCAATAAAGTTTCCCCTTCCTGGGACAATGAATTCAGGGTGTTCTTATTTCAATTTCCAGGAGTGTATTAATATGACGTTGCACCCTTTCCGACCCAGCCACCCAGTCTGGTTGTAACTTGTGACATAAATCCGTTGTATCCTCTTCAGAGGCCAACTGGCCTATAGGAGTAACCCAACATCATGCGGGCAGATCATAGAGACATGTAGCATGTGTGAATCGGCATGGTCCTATTGAAAAATGACACCTTGACACTATCACACGAGAAATGGGAGATGAGGACGCAGTATGCCTGTGAAGTAGAGTAGTGCCATCACTGTTCCCTGAATCACTACCAGCCATGACGTCATAATAGGCTGACTGAAAACTCTCTGCACCATGACACCAGGAGTAGCCGTCGCAGTGGCCGAGTGGTTCTAGGCGCTACAGTCTGCAACCACGCGACCGCTACGGTGGCTGGTTCGAATCCTGCCTCGGGCATGGATGTGTGTGGTGTCCTTAGGTCAGTTAGGTTTAAGTAGTTCTAGGGCACTGATGACCTCAGAAGTTAAGTCCCATAGTGCTCAGAGCCATTTGAACCATTTTGAACACCAGGAGTAAGATCACTTGCGATTTTCAAAAATTTGGAGAATGGTATCTCGCCCTATATTGGCACCATACTAGGAGACGATAGTCATCCAGAAGCTGAAGCACAATTGACACTATTCATCAGCAGTCCACAATTCCCCGGCCACAGCATTACTTTTTGTTATAGTGTTATGGTGTTAATGGCAGCCTATGCATGGGTAAGTAATCCCTCAGCCCAGGTGCTGCTAATCATGGTACAGGCTACCAGAATATTGCATGGAGTCCATTACTTGCTTTTGGACAGCAGGTACCTGTGTGAAGACATTCGATGTGCTTGGTGCACAATATGGGGATTATTCCTTTTGTGGCCTGACGTGGTCGACAAGAACGTAGATGAGGAGTACCCATGCCCTCACATTGACATGGAGTCCAACGTCAGGTCACTGTCACGTCAGAATTCCCCACAAATCTGGATGTTGCACAGTTCAACCAGGTGCCCAAATGGAGACCTACAATGAGACCCCTTTCACACTCTGTCAACCGCTGATAGCCCTGTGTCACGTGAGTACAGACCTATCTGTGTCCTTCGCAGTGGTCACTTGACATCTGGCGCTGTTCAAGCCTCCTTTTGTACTCTATCAGGCATGGTTACAACACTAAAAAATAATGCGAAGTGTGTGAAAAGAGTAGTGAGACTGATTTTTTTATCTACCAAACTTTTTACTCTTTCTAATAATAGTATTGTACCCTTCAAAGTAGTTTCCTTCGGCAGCTATACACCGGTGGAGTCGCTGTTCTCAGTGTTGACAGCAGTGCTGAAAAGCGTCTGGTACGCTATTTAATATGTCCGTCACATTCTTCTGAATATTCTCCCAAAAAGTCACAAGGACTCAGATCAGGTGAGTAGGCTGTGGAATAACAGGAGTGCCTTTTAAGGTAAAACATTTCGTGATGGAAGTGGCTGTGTGACATGGTGTGTTGTCATGATGTGACATCCTCTTATCTATAATGTCCGGTCTAGTCGGTTCACCCTTCTCCTGAGCCATTCAAGGAAGTCATAGGTAACAGGTCACCCATCATCTTATTGTTAAACGTCGATCTAATTTCACAAGATCACGTATATGTTCGACGTTTCCGTCGGTTTTTGAAGTTGAAGATCTCCCTGAGGAGGTTCATACTCATAGTGTTCTTGGCCTTCCAAAACTAATCTGTGCCAGCGAAAAACTTGTGCTCTTTATAAGGAATATTACCCATAGGCCTGCAGTAACTTTTCAAAGGTCACACTCACAGATCCTCTAAGCTAAACACAAAACTTGATTACACAACGTGGCTAGAAATTCCGCTGTTCCGTTTTTGTAACACACAACAAAGACACGGCTTTACTGACAGCGCTCCCAAAAATCTCGTGATGGCTGTACGGAGTTGAAACTCAGACTGAGCATGTAGGAAGGGATGAACACACTGGTCTACACAAGCAGAACAACACAGCGTTCCCAGGTTGCTCGCAGCATTGTGAATCTTACTACTTTTCTTGCGCACCTCATAACTCTACTGCAGTCTTCAGGTGGCCGTCCTACATATGGCTGGGAACTGTAGCTCTAATCATTATGTACCTACCGATAGCGTGTATGTGCCTTAAAAATAAAGTGACACTGTCATCCAACCACATCTTTTACACTACTGGCCATTAAAATTGCTACACCAAGAAGAAATGCAGATGATAAACGGGTATTCATTGGACAAATGTATTATACTAGAACTGACATGTGATTACATTTTCACGCAATTAGGGTGCAAAGATCCAGAGAAATCAGTACCTGGAACAACCACCTCTGGCCGTAATAACGGCCTTGATACGCCTAGGCATTGAGTCAAACAGAGCTTGGATGGCGTGAACAGGTACAGCTGCCCATGCAGCTTCAACACGATACCACAGTACATCAAGAGTAGTGACTGGCGTATTGTGACGAGCCAGTTGCTCGGCCACCATTGACCAGACGTTTTCAGTTGGTGAGAGAACTGGAGAAGAACATTTTCTGATCCAGAAAGACCCGTGCAGGACCTGCAATATGCGGTCGTGCATTATCCTGCTCAAATGTAGGGTTTCGCAGGATCGAATGAAGGGTAGAGCCACGGGTCGTAACACATCTGAAATGTAACATCCACTGTTCAAAGTGCCGTCAATGCGAACAGGAGGTGACCGAGACGTGTAACCAATGGCACCCCATACCATCACGCCGGGTGATACGCCAATATGGCGATGACGAATACACGCTTCCAATGTGCGTTCACCGCGATGTCGACAAACACGGATGCGACCATCATGATTCTGTAAACAGAACCTGGATTCATCCGAAAAAATGACGTTTTGCCATTCGTGCACCTAGGTTCGTCGAGTACACCATCGCAGGCGCTCTTGTCTGTGATGCAGAGTCAAGGGTAACCGCAGCCTCGGTCTCCGAGTTGATAGTCCATGCTGCTGCAAACGTCGTCGAACTGTTGGTGCAGATGGTTGTTGTCTTGCAAACGTCCCCATCCGTTGACTCAGGGATCGGGACGCGGCTGTACGATCCGTTACAGCCATGCGGATAAGATGCCTGTCATCTCGACTGCTAGTGATACGAGGCCGTTGGGATCCATCACGGCGTTCCGTATTACCCTCCTGAACCCACCGATTCCATATTCTGCTAACAGTCATTGGATCCCGACTAACGCGAGCCGCAATGTCGCGATACGATAAACCGCAATCGCGATAGGCTACAATCCGACCTTTATCAAAGTCCGAAACGTGATGGTACGCATTTGTCCTCCTTACACCTGGCATCACAACAACGTTTCACCAGGCAACGCCGATCAACTGCTGTTTGTGTATGAGAAATCGCTTGGAAACTTTCCTCATGTCAGCACGTTGTAGGTGTCGCCACCGGCGCCAATCTTGCGTGAATGCTCTGAAAAGCTAATCATTTGCATATCACAGCTTCTTCTTCCTGACGGTTAAATTTCGCGTCTGTAGCACGTCATCTTCGCGGTGTAGCAATTTTAATGACCAGTAGTGTATTAATAGTTAGCTTATAATCAGTGTGTACAAATTCATCGTGTGGTGTTTCTTAACTAAACGCACCATAATGACATCCCGTGTAAAAGTTATTTGCATAAACATCTTCCTCCCACTTCATTACGTAAGACATAGACACCTAAGTTAACCAAACTTAATAACTACTGCGCTTTCAGAATCCGACGGCGCTGCTACTGCTCTGTCACGGGTCGTAACAGTGCGAGAGCATCTCCATTTGACGGGTAGGAAGAAATGAAATGATCATGTGGCATTGTTGGCCGGGAGTCCCTTGCCCAGTGAAGTTCAGCCGCCAGGTTCCAAGTCTAATTTCAGGCAACGCCGCACTGGGTGACTTATTCGTCGGTGATGACGATGAGAAAAAAACACAGCAGCCAGTACACCGGCAGAGCAAATTTCCCACACGGTCGGAAATCGAATCCGGGCCCGGTGCATGGTAGACGAGTACATTACTACTCAGCTGAGCAGGCGGAAGAATTCCTACGTGGCGGCGCACGAAGTCAGTTTGTAACACCATAGCTCTAATGCTGTACTGATTTATTTTGCTTTTGTTTTATTTAATGTTACACTGCTGTGCTTCTGTAAATGTGTGTGATTGAATCGATAACACAGAATTGTATACTCCTTTCTTTGTACAAACTTTGATGTCATGGTTTGGTTCTATGCAATGTAGTATATCTGTCGTTTAAATGCTTTGTCCCATTTGGAGGGAACAAAACTTACTGTATATGATTGTAATTTTGTGTGAATAATTTTTGGTAGAAATGTCAATATGTGCAAATGTTCTGTTTTATTTAATGTATTTGTTTACTGTTATGTAAACTGCTGACCTTCACTTAGGGTTCTTAGTTAATTTGTATGTAAAAGGTGTAGTGGTTCCCCTCGGGAACGGAACTGTGTAGCGCGCGCAAATTGTGGTTGGCCTAGGTAGAAAAGGTGGAACTGATAGTCAGTCGGGACAAGCTACGAGTCGGGGACGAGCTACGAGTCTGTGCACTGCCATGTAAAAGATGCATATTGTGCTGGTTCCGAAAGAAGCTTTTCCTGCCGCTTTCCAATGCCTCGGAAGAATGGATAAATAGCTGGAAATATTCTGGGATTGGTATCAATCATCGCCACCATGAAATGACAGGGTCCAGCAATTCTACCTGCAATTCCACCTAACAACATGCAGTTGCCACCACATTGCGCAATCATTGCATCGGAATACTACAATGATGTACAGTGAAGGATCAGCTTAATGGATGTGTTAGTGTGCTCAAATATAAGGTAATTTATATCTGAATTTATGTACCTACCCTGATTTTTCTCCTCATCGTAACACCTCTCAGGTTCCTCTCCATTTCAGCTAAAATGATATCCGAGTGTCCTTACTAAAAGAACATTAAAGCCCAATATTTTGCTCATTAATGCCTCTTCAACATAGTAAAAAGAAAGTTAAAGTTAAGGTGACAAGAGAGTGAGTTAAAGTACATGTTGTTTGCTGAAAATATTCCTATTAAAACTGCTTATTAAAGTGCTGTTGCTAACTTCAAAATTAAAAGTTCTTAAGACTGAGGCTTATAAAGTTTTGCTTAGTAAATGATCACATTACTGCCTGTTGTAAATCGCAGAAGGTGAGTCAGTATCTTACATATATGTTAATTTTGTGTCTCACTGTAGTAAAAGTAGAAAGCTGCAGTTGTGAAACGTTATATACTCATGTTTGCTAAGTGTTTGTCTCTCTTGTGTATTAGAAGTGCATATTAATAGTAATGTTATAAAGAACATTCACTTTGTGTAAGCCCTGAAAGTAATAGTGTTTTTCGGTATCTTTTATAATTTTGCAAATAGTTTGTGCTGCTCCAGTTGTTAGTTTTAATCTTACCGTAAACATATGTATGTGTCAGAGTTCACTGCACTCGCGTGTGACAAAGTATAGGTTGTGTTTATCCGTTATAGTTACTTATACCAACTTTCTTAAACGAGAATGTTAATCATTCTCTTGCCTAGTTAGGCTGGCGACCGTTTTCTTTATCAGTTAAACAGTGCAAATAGGCAAAATTTTGTTTGTTACTGTTCAAATATTTACGTAATTCTGACTTTCTTTTCCGATAAGCCACCTCTGTTAGGTACAACACGGTCAACATAACAAAATTCCTCTCAGGGGGTAACACTACTCTGTTGCTTTATACCATTATTACTCCAACAAAATAATTCTGTTTTGCAAATTGCCTCCAGTTTTGAGGTTATGGTACAGCAGTAGCAGTTAGGAGTGTTATAAGTTCCAGGATGGATCGGCTTAATTAATGCAAATATCGGTTGGGAAAGCGTGGCCAGTTACAATATACGCCCCATATATCACCATCTTCGGGCTCGCCGTATAAATTGAGACTTTCCTGAAGGTTTAGTTCGAATGGGCGGTTCTTGTTGGATGTAATAGTGTTTTGTTCCTATCGGGATGCTTGATATCGGTGAGTGACATTGTCTCTCACCGTTGGGGTGCTGGATTGCAGTGAGTATCTGCGGGAAAGATACGCCTGTCACTATCACTTAATGGACATTTTGCCGCACTACAGTGGATGTGGCGGCGGTTGTGTGGAAACATTCATCGAAATCAGTCACTTTGATGGCAGGGTCCGAAGGCGGAGACCGAAATCAAGCAATGCAGAGGGTAGGGGACTCACCAAAATCAACCTCGCAGGGAACAGGAAACTACATTACCATACAAATAGCTTATCTGTCAGAAACATTATTTGTATTGTACAATCACACTGGCGACACTCAAGTAATATGTGAACATCAATATCAACCGTCTTAAAATCAAATGCGTCGGTTCTTAATTGCAAAAACAGGCATACTACAGTGGCCGACTACAGAGGTGTGTACCAAGAATGTGAAACAATGGTTTGAGTAAACAGTACGTATTTATTTCTCTTAGAATCCGAATATAAAGTACTAATGATTCCCCATTTGAAAATATGAAATTGACTCCGACCAAGCAGGAGAGATGGTTAGGAGGTGGCCATTCCTAGCCCGGACACATGTCCGTTTCACTAATATTAACTTTTCACCTAGAACATTATTTTTGTAAGATGCGTCGTTTTCGAGGTGTCTGGTTGTGTCGCTTACCTAGACCACATTAACTAATGTTATATCTCAAGAAACAACATGTGAAACGCATCGAGCAAATGTTGTTTAGCTTCCAGCAGGCATTCACCAGCGTAACTGCTATTCTTGTAACTTGTAAGTAGGCTGTTTAGGTTCTTATATTGGTAACGCCGCCGCCACGTAGCGCTCTCTGTATGAAAATCACTGGCTGTGCTGTGTGCCGTCTGTGGCTAGTTTGCATTGTTGTCTGCCATTGTAGTGTTGGGCAGCTGGACGTGAACAGCGCGTAGCGTTGCGCAGTTGGAGGTGAGCTGCCAGCAGTGGTGAATGTGAGGAGAGAGATGGCGGAGTTTTGAAATTTGTGATACTGGATATCATGAACTACAATATACATTATGACTTTTGAACACTATTGAGGTAAATACATTGTTTGTTCTCTATTAAAATCTTTCATTTGCTAACTATGCCTATCAGTAGTTAGTGCCTTCCGTAGTTTGAATCTTTTATTTAGCTGGCAGTAGTGGCGCTCGCTTTATTGCAGTAGTTCAAGTAACCAAGATTTTTGTGAGGTAAGCGATTTGTGAAACGCATAGGTTAATGTTAGTCAGGGCCATTCTTTTGTAGGGATTTCTGAAAGTCAGATTGCGTTGCGATAAAAGTATTGTGCGTCAGTTTAAACACAGTCATGTATAAATTTTTCAAAGGGGACGTTTCAAACTAACTGCTTGGCCGCGCGGGGTTAGCCGAGCGGTCTGAGGCGCTGCAGTCATGGACTTTGCGGCTGTTCCCGGCGGAGGTTCGAGTACTCCCTCGGGCATGGGTGTACGTGTTTGTCCTTAGAATAATTTATGTTAAGTAGTGTGTAAGCTTACGGGCTGATGGCCTTAGCGGTTAAGTCCCATAAGATTTCACACACTTTTGAACATTTTTTTAACTTTGCTTGGAACAGAGTTACGAAGACCAGTACGCGTATTTTTAAATAGCACAACAAATATTGGTAATCCACTTCCCGTCCTCAATACTTGTTCGAGAACGTGTCACAGTGTACAATTCGCGTAAACATGATGTTATTAAAAACGCAACACAAAACTGCTGTAGGTAATTTCATGGGCATCTCTCTAGTATCTGGATGTCATGAACGCGTAAGCGGTTTTGTAATGTTGGAAATTATACTGAAGAGACAGAGAAACTGGTACGTCTGCGTAGTATCGTGTAGGGCTCCGACGAGCACGAGGAAGTGCTGCAACAGAACGTGGCATGGACTCGACTAACGCCTGAAGTAGTGCCGGAGAGAATTGACGCCAATTCGGTTAGTAAGAGTTCCCAAACAACAGTGGAATTTCTATGGATGACAATGCGCCCTGTCATCGGACCACAATTGTTCACGATTGCTTAGAAGAACGTTCTGGAGAATTGGAGCGAATGATTTGGCCACCCAGGTCGCCCGACATGAATCCCATCGAGAGGTCAGTTCGTGCAAAAAATCCTGGACCGGCAACACTTCCGCAATTATGGACGGCTATAATGGCAGCACGGTTCAGTATTCCTGCACGGGATCTCCAAAGACTGAGGTCGCCGATGTTCCACTTGTCGCAGCCATCGTGGATTTTCCGTTGCCCAATAGTGCATATTATGCCGGTTTACGTTACCGCTGTTGGTGAATGACGCTCCGCCGCTAAATAGAACGCGTGCAAAAAATCTGTCATTGTCCCGTAATTTCTCTTGTGGCCAGTGGCAGAACTGTACACGACGTTCAAAGTCGTCGCCATGCAATTCCTGGTGCATAGAAATATGGTACGGGTGCAATCGATGTTGATGTAGCATTCTCAACACCTACGTTTTTGAGATTCCCGATTATCGCACTATTTGTCTGCTACTGATGTGCGGGTTAGCCGCAACAGCAGCTAAAACACCTACTTGGGCATCATTGCAGGTCGTGGCTGACGTTACATATGTGGCTGAGCACTTCCTGTTTCCTTAAATGACGTAACTATCCGGCGAATGGTCCGGACCCTTGGATGATGTCGTCCAGGATACCGAGCAGCATACATAGCACACGCCCATTGGGCATTTTGATCACAATAGCCATATATCAGCACGATATCGACATTTTCCGCAATTGGTAAACGGTCCATTTTAATACGGGTGATGTATCACGAAGCAAATACCGTCCGCACTGGCGGAATGTTACGTGATACCACGTACTTATACGTTTATGGCTATTATCGCGCCATCTATCACAAAGCGAAAAAAAGTGGTCCAACTAAAACATTCATATTTCTTTACGCACTACACGAATATGTAATAAAAATGAGGGTTCCTATTAAAAAAAAAAAACGCAGTTGATATCCGTTTGACCTATGGCAGCGCCATCTAGCGGGCCAATAATAGCGCCATCTGGTTTCCCCCTTCAAGCCAGACGAGTTTCGTTCTTTGTAGTTTTTTCGTTTGATGCTTATTTTGTCAGATATTTCGCCCGGTCACTATCAATGGACCACCCTGTATAATAAATAAGACTCGTATAATATATTCCTCTACTCCTCAATCTTTACAGCTGATAACACAGGAGGCTGTCTGAGGAGTGTAGCTGGCTGGAGCCGCGCTGCTGGAGTCGTGTGGCAGATGTTCCAGCACGTCACTTCCAGGGCGGCGCCCCGCCGTCTCGCGTTCCCACAGCGGAGAGCCGGCCTTCTCCAGCCTCCGGCCTCCAGCCTCCAGCACTTCCAGTCTCCTTTCTCCAGGCCTGGTTTCTCCGACGCTCCGCTTTCGCCGCCCTTGGGCCGCGCGGACTGAATCTCGCTGCGCTGATGACACGACAGCTGCAAGTCTCTCTCTCCCTCCCTCCCTCTCTCTCTTTCTCTCCCTGTCCCTCTCTCCCTCCCCCTCATGACTCACGCGCCCCAGCGTTTCCTCAACCTGGCTGCAAGGACGAGGTTGTTCTGCAGTGTGCCGGCAAACGCCACACTGATCTAACGCTTCTGCTGCACGGTGGAGCTTTCCACACGGTTCCGTTCTCAGCCCACAGCTTCTCAGCGCAAGACAACCTGACCTCACACATACTTTCCCTGTAATCAACTTTCTAATGAAACCTTTTCGCTGGACGTAATTTTACTATCATCCGTCTCCAATTAAACTCAATAAACTTGCGCAGCAACCCCAGGTCGTGTGCTGCTTTACCATTATTTTTACATGTTTCAGTCGACTAACGTGAGCGTCTTCAGAACTTTGGAAATACAATGTAGTACACCACCATACAATGAAATACATTCACAGCTTCAACTTACAGCACGGTTACCTACATTACTTAGCCGAGGGCTACACGTTACAAATATCGGGCTGTGTATAGGGTCGCCATCATACACTCCTGGAAATTGAAATAAGAACACCGTGAATTCATTGTCCCAGGAAGGGGAAACTTTATTGACACATTCCTGGGGTCAGATACATCACATGATCACACTGACAGAACCACAGGCACATAGACACAGGCAACAGAGCATGCACAATGTCGGCACTAGTACAGTGTATATCCACATTTCGCAGCAATGCAGGCTGCTATTCTCCCATGGAGACGATCGTAGAGATGCTGGATGTAGTCCTGTGGAACGGCTTGCCATGCCATTTCCACCTGGCGCCTCAGTTGGACCAGCGTTCGTGCTGGACGTGCAGACCGCGTGAGACGACGCTTCATCCAGTCCCAAACATGCTCAATGGGGGACAGATCCGGAGATCTTGCTGGCCAGGGTAGTTGACTTACACCTTCTAGAGCACGTTGGGTGGCACGGGATACATGCGGACGTGCATTGTCCTGTTGAACAGCAAGTTCCCTTGCCGGTCTAGGAATGGTAGAAAGATGGGTTCGATGACGGTTTGGATGTACCGTGCACTATTCAGTGTCCCCTCGACGATCACCAGTGGTGTACGGCCAGTGTAGGAGATCGCTCCCCACACCATGATGCCGGGTGTTGGCCCTGTGTGCCTCGGTCGTATGCAGTCCTGATTGTGGCGCTCACCTGCACGGCGCCAAACACGCATACGACCATCATTGGCACCAAGGCAGAAGCGACTCTCATCGCTGAAGACGACACGTCTCCATTCGTCCCTCCATTCACGCCTGTCGCGACACCACTGGAGGCGGGCTGCACGATGTTGGGGCGTGAGCGGAAGACGGCCTAACGGTGTGCGGGATCGTAGCCCAGCTTCATGGAGACGGTTGCGAATGGTCCTCGCCGATACCCCAGGAGCAACAGTGTCCCTAATTTGCTGGGAAGTGGCGGTGCGGTCCCCTACGGCACTGCGTAGGATCCTACGGTCTTGGCGTGCATCCGTGCGTCGCTGCGGTCCGGTCCCAGGGCACGTGCACCTTCCGCCGACCACTGGCGACAACATCGATGTACTGTGGAGACCTCACGCCCCACGTGTTGAGCAATTCGGCGGTACGTCCACCCGGCCTCCCGCATGCCCACTATACGCCCTCGCTCAAAGTCGGTCAACTGCACATACGGTTCACGTCCACGCTGTCGCGGCATGCTACCAGTGTTAAAGACTGCGATGGAGCTCCGTATGCCACGGCAAACTGGCTGACACTGACGGCGGCGGTGCACAAATGCTGCGCAGCTAGCGCCATTCGACGGCCAACACCGCGGTTCCTGGTGTGTCCGCTGTGCCGTGCGTGTGATCATTGCTTGTACAGCCCTCTCGCAGTGTCCGGAGCAAGTATGGTGGGTCTGACACACCGGTGTCAGTGTGTTCTTTTTTCCATTTCCAGGAGTATACTTAAAATGGATTAAGTTGATTGTGTATATTCTAATACTAAATAGCAAAACGTCATTACATTTCTTGTTGATCGAGTCAAACCCTACCAATATGCGCTTTGGTTGAAACTTTGGGATGCCTAATGTAAGACAACATAATGCAAGAAACACTAATATCATTGAACTGTGACAAATACCCGCAATGTTTCCGCGTTCACATGTACAAGCACATAAAGCCATATCTATTTATTAAAATAATTTTGAAAAGATGTAGCAAAATTGCATAAAATGAAAATTATGGTAGCTCATTTCGTAGGCGTTACTACACGTAAATTTACGTCTACATCCGCATACATATTCTGGAAGCCACTATAAGGCGCGTGGCCAAGGGTACCCTGTACCCCAGCTAATCATTTATTTTCCGACGCCACAGATGACTACAAAATACATCATCACAAGAAACGTATTTGTCGATGTTATGGCGTTGATTTACGATCACGTAAATGCAGCAGCAATGTCACCATAATACAGACAGAATTCGATTAGATGCGGCCGTCCTCAGACCACAAGGGTCTGTACTACGAGGAAAATCGGCCGGCCGGGGTGGCCGAGCGCTTATAGGCACTACAGTCTGGAACCGCGCGACCGCTACGGTCGCAGGTTCGAATCCTGCCTCGGGCATGGATGTGTGTGATGTCCTTACGTTAGTTCGGTTTAAGTTGTTCTAAGTTCTAGGGAGCTGATGACCTCAGAAGTTAAGTCCCGTAGTGCTCAGAGCCATGTGAACCATCTGAGGAACATCGGCGAGTCCATACGTTACGGCAGGGGCATCAGCAGCAGAGCCTGTCTTTGTTTTACGGCCTCCAGATTTTCCAAACAGAAATATACTGCACCGCTTTCTGAATGGTCGAAGTCTGACACAGCTCAAGATATGCCTTGCAGTTTACGTCCACAGATGCACTGTGCTAGCTGACAGGTAAGTGACTGCAGGTCGGATAACGTCCGTTTCGCAGCTCTTTCCGCATACCTGGCAATCTTTTTGATGTCACGCAAAATATCGACGACCGCAGAGATTGCTACCGATTTTCGTTAGCGTTCGGTATAGGGCTCTCACAAGACTTCATGCATGATGCGTATCGTAAACTTAGAAACATACGTCACTGTAATTGTTGCTGCACTTGCCCATCACCTTCGTCGAGGTGTAGCCTCTTTGATAAGTAATCAAAACATTCTCGGTCACGTGTTCGAAGCCAATAACCACTTAAATTTTATGCTTATCCATTACGAATATTTTAGAACCGCGACTGTGTATTGAATGTAAATAAGTTATACAGAACTGCAACCAGTCACTTGTTTGAATAATTATGTTTCATTCCATGAACCGGTTTTCGAACCTTTTCAGGTTCATCTACACATGGTTTTCTGAAGTTATAACATTATTGCTAGCATAATTCTGGGTGCTGGATTGCGACAGTATAGGCGGCTTTTTTCGGTTAGTGTCCATCTGTCTGCCTCCATTTTGATGTCCAGTTGTTATATCACTACACACACTTCCACACAAACTATATTAATTTACACTCTGACAGCGAAACTATTCCAGCATCCAACATGCGCTTCACAACTGTTGCTTGTAACAAAGAGCTTGACAGAAAGATATGGCATAGGTCTACTTTGCACAGAGATGTAATTTGTTCTTCTTTACAAGTGTTAAAGTCGATATAAGGGCAAATATTTTAATCCGACTGGCGATAACATGAGAGTTAAAAATAAAATAAATAAATAAACTACTACATGTTAATGCCGATCACGTTATTAAAAAAATACTATAAACTGCCTGTATTATACGTAATATACCAATAACAATAAGATTGGACTAACACGACATGACGTCACGTGTGCTGCACTGCTGTTGAAATAGCTCGTTAATATCTTCAGGTTTTCGCGGCGCAAAGACTGCTCCATTAAGTTTCGGGAATGCAGCCGCATGAATTCTGCTTCTTCTTCTAATATTTCGACTGTATATCTTTCAGCCATCTTCAGAGAGAGCCTCTCTCTGAAGATGGCTGAAAGATATACAGCCGAAATATTAGAAGAAGAAGCAGAATTCATGCGGCTGCATTCCCGAAACTTAATGGAGCAGCTCGTTAATATTTTATAAATTTTAGACTTCATTTACTTATTTTAAAGTTTATTTGTTTTAATATTTGCCGTAAAAGTAACTTATTAGTGGATTTTCATTAATCTCAGTCTTTGTTCCTGTGTTATTGACTCGAGTGGTTTGTTATTTGTGAGTGTGCTTTCGTCGTTCGTCTAAGCCTCGCGCCTCAGTAGTGTGTTTACATTTTGCGGCGTGCACTGCAGCTGTAGCGGTTATAAGCTAGGTACTGACAAACTTATTTGTGCTCTGTAATACAGTTATTAAATTTAACAGATTTCAGCGGTGTTGCGTGCCGTTTGTGGCGAAATAACGACTTAATAAACTTTTGTAATCGTTCGCTCGCTGTGTTTTAGAGAGTTTTCAGTGTGTTGAAGTCGTTTAGTAAATTTCGTGCTTTAGTTTTCAGCTGACGTTTATTATTCTTTCTAGTGAAATATTTCAGTAAAATTTTCATTCACAGTTTTAACTTCACTTAGTGTTACAGTGGTAGTTTTAATTTTTTGGTTGTAGCTAATAATTTTGTGAAGTTTTGCTGGTATTGGTATCGGCTGTGTTGTAGTAGTATTAATACAAGTAGCTGCTTTCTTAGTAGGCAGAGAATTTCGAGACCATTATTGTTAGTTCTTAAATAGTTCTACTGGTGTAACTGAACTTTGGTAACGTAGACGTATAGCTTTTTTTCAGTAACTGTAAAATTTATCATGAGTGAAAAATGTGGGCTCTGTCGTAGGTTTGTGAGTAGTGGACTACGGTGTGGGATTTGTTCAAAGTATTTGCATTGGGGGGAATGCAGTGGGGAAGCCAGTGGTCATTTTAGGGAGATCCACTCCTGGGAATGTAGAACCTGTAGTAGAAACAAGTTAATAGAGGAGCAGGAGCGTAAGATCTGTGTCCTTCAGGTGCTGTTACAATGCGCGAAGGAGGAACTAGATAGGTTAAGGAGGGTGAAGGGTGGTGGGGAATGGGAACTGGCAGTTCGCAAGAAGGTAGCTAGGAAGAGGAGGTACTCAGACAGTTTTACTTTGCATACATGCAATAGATACGACCAACTGTCAGAGTTGAGTGGAGAGGAGCCTCGTGTTGCCGTAGATGTAGGTAACTTGCAGCAGTCCTCAGCAATTAGGAGGCCTAGGTTAGTTGCAAAGTCTAGCAGAAAGAAGGTTCTGCTGCTAGGTAGTTCCCACGGTAGAGGTGTGGGCCAGCAGTTGCAGGAAGTGTTGGGGAGTGAGTACCAGGTCACCAGCATTGTGAAGCCTAGTGCAGAGTTGGCTCGGGTGACTGAAAGCATAGGGGAGTTATGTAAGAATTTTACGAAAGAGGATCAGGTAGTGATAGTGGGTGGAGCAGGGAACAGTCTCGATAGGGACGGGGAATATGATGTCAGTGGTGACTTGGTTAAGATAGCTACTCAAACTGATGGCACTAATGTGCATTTCGTGCAACTGTTTCAGCGTCATGATCGGCCTCACCTTAATGCATCTGTTAGGCGCGTTAACGTGGGGCTGGGGAGGGCACTGATGGCGGAGGGCATGGATCACATCTCAGTGGTGCCAGTTGGGTCTATCAGTAGATGGGGTTTCACTAGGCATGGCCTGCACCTCAATAGGTATTGGAAGGGGAGGCTGGCTAAGCTTATAGGTGGCAGTGTAGTGGGTGGTGGTGGTGGTAGTGGTATCACTCATGGAAAAATTCCTATAGTAGTTGGTGTTAGAGCTGCATCTTTTTTAGACTGAAGTCAGGTGATAGGTATACCTGCTTAAAGGAAGTGCCTCTAACTAAGGGCTCACCTCCAGAGGATGTAATGTTTCCAAGTAGAGAAGGAATTAGCATATTTCATCATAATATAAGAGGTATTAAGAGATAAAGTTAGTGAACTGCTAATAGATGTTAACTCTGATATTATTGGTATATCAGAGCACCACTTAAATAATTTGATAATTCAGAGGCTTCCTTTACCAGGCTACAGATTAGCTGGCTGTTTCTCAAGGAGTTCCTTGCGGGGTGGGGGAGTGGCTCTGTACGTAAAAACCAGTATTTTATTTGAGTCCATAGACGTATCACGACACTGCACTGAACAGATATTTGAAAGTTGTGCAGCATTAGTAGAATTTAGTGAAACTAAACTTCTAATTGCTGTTGTTTATAGGTCCCCTAACTCCGACTTCAGAGCATTTTTGCTTAAGCTAGAGAGGGTTCTTGATTCACTTTGTAGGAAGTACCAGAAAGTAGTTCTATGTGGTGACTTCAATATTAATTTTGTACATGATTGTGGAAGAAAAAGGATGTTGGTAGATCTCCTAAATCCATATGATCTGATGCAAACTGTGTTTCTTCCAACTAGGGTGCAGGGGAACAGTAGCACAGTCATAGACAATATTTTTATTCATTCTTCATTACTAAATGGGCATTCTGTTAGTAAAAGGGTGAATGACCTTTCAGACTATGATGCACAAATTTTAACACTAAAAGGTTTTTGCACCCTAATCAATGTCATATTTAATTACAAACTACGTAGGAAAGTTAATCCAACAGCAATAGAGGGTTTTTCAAAACTTGTCAGGGAACAAGAGTGGCAAGATGTTTATAGTGCCGATAATATAGATGATAAATACAATGCTTTCCATAACACATTTCTCATGCTCTTTGAGAGTTGCTTTCCATTAGAACGTTCTAAACGGGATACTAGCAGTAATGGACAGCCCGGTTGGCTGACTAGTGGGATAGGAAAATCATGTAGAACAAAGCGGGAATTATATCAAAATGTTAGAAGTAGTCACAATCAAGCTACAGTAGCCCATTACAAACATTACTGTAAGGTGCTTAAAAATGTTATTAGCAAGGCAAAAAGTATGTGGTATGCAACTAGAAATAAAGCCATATGGTCAGTTGTGAAGGAAGTGTCTGGTCAGCAGCACAAGGTTGACGATATAAAGTCAGTTTGCAGTAATAATATTTCTGTTACTGATAAATCAGATATATGTACAGTATTTAACAACCATTTTCTGAGCATTGATGGTGAATTAAATAAAAATTTAGTATCTACAGGAAATCATATAAATTTCTTAGCAAATGCCTTTCCGAGATTGACGTCTGTAATACTCCTCTGTGATACAGACAAGAGGGAGATTGAGACAATAATCAAATCACTGAAGACTAAGGACTCTCATGGTTGTGATGGAGTGTCTAGTAGAATATTAAAGTACTGTGCTGCACATGTTAGCCCTGTATTTAGCCATATTTGTAATTTTTCCTGTAGGAATGGTCAGTTTCCTGAGCGATTAAAGTACTCAGTAGTAAAGCCGCTTTATAAAAAGGGAGAAAGGGATAATGTAGATAATTTTAGACGTATTTCTATGCCATCAGTGTTTGCAAAAGTTATCGAAAAGGCTGTGTATGTAAGGTTAATTGATCATTTTATATCACATGATTTGCTATCAAATGTACAGTTCGGCTTTAGAAGTCGTTTGACAACTGAAAATGCTATATTCTCTTTTCTCTGTGAGGTACTGGATGGGCGAAACAAAAAGTTTCGAACGCTTGGCGTATTTTTTTATTTAACAAAGGCATTTGACTGTGTTGATCACACAATATTGCTCCAGAAATTGGACCATTACGGAATAAGGGGAGTAGCTCACAATTGGTTCACCTCTTACTTTAGCAACAGGCAGCAAAAGGTCATTATTCACAACGTTGATAACGGCTGTGATGTGGAGTCTGAGTGGGGTATTGTCAAGTGGGGGGTGCCCCAGGGATCAGTGTTGAGGCCGCTCCTGTTCCTTATTTATATAAATGATATGCCCTCTAGTATTATGGGTAACTCTAAAATATTTCTGTTTGCTGATGACACTAGCTTGGTAGTAAAGGATGTTGTGTGCAGCATTGACTCAGTTTCAAGTGGAGCAGTACATGACCTCAGCTCATGGCTTGTAGAAAATAAACTAACGTTAAATCACAGTAAGACTCAGTTTTTACAGTTCCTAACACACAATTCAACAAACCCTACGTTTTAATCTCACAGAACGGGCATATGATTAGTGAAACTGAACAGTTCAAATTCCTAGGTGTTCAGATAGATAGTAAGCTGTCGTGGAAAGCCCACGTTCAGGATCTCGTTCAAAGACTTAATACTGCCATTTTCACTATTCGAACGGTATCGAAAGTGAGTGATATTTCGACACATAAATTAGTCTACTTTGCTTATTTTCATTCACTTATGTCGTATGGTGTTATGTTTTGGGGTAACTCTTCCCATTCTAGAAGGATATTTTTGGCTCAGAAACAGGCGGTTCGGGCAATAAGTGGTGTGAGTTCACGAACCTCTTGTCGATCTCTTTTCACGAGTCTGGGTATTTTGACATTGGCCTCTCAATATGTATATTCCTCATTGTCGTTTCTTGTTACCAATATTAGTTTATTTCCAACAATAAGCAGCTTTCACTCGGTTAATACTCGGCAGAAATCAAACCTCCATTTGGATCGGACTTCCTTAACTCTTGTGCAAAAAGGTGTGCAGTATACTGCTGCATCCATTTTCAATAAGCTGCCACTCGAATTAAAAAATCTTAGCAGTAATCCACGCGCTTTCAAATCGAAACTGAAGAGTTTCCTCATGGGTCACTCCTTCTATTCTGTCGAGGAGTTCCTTGAAAAATTAAGATGATTCTCATTGTATTGCTGATAGCGTTTGCTTAAACTTATGGACTGATTTTCTTTCAGGTTCATGAACATTTATTTTTATTTGTTATTACTTTTTATGTTGTAAGTTCATGTACTGACACGTTCCATGACCTTGGAGATTTGCTCCTCAATTTGGTCCTACGGAACTTGACATTTAAATAAATAAAAAAAAGTATCAGATCACCTGAAGTTTGTTCTTGTAGTAGTTTATTTATTTATTTTATTTTTTACCCTAATGTTATCGCCAGTCTGATTAAAATATTTGCCCTTATATCGACTTTAATACATGTAAAGAAAAACAAATTACATCTCTGTGCAAAGTGGACCTACGCCATATCTTTCTGTCAAGATCTTTGTTACAAGCAACAGTTGTAAAGCGCATGCTGGATGCTGGAAAAGTTTCGCTGTCAGAGTGTACATTAATATAGTTTGTGTGAAAGTGTGTGTAGTGATATAACAACTGGACATCAAAATGGAGGCAGACAGATGGACACTAACCGAAAAAAAGCCGTCTATACTGTCGCAATCAGGCACCCAGCATAACTGGGTTAGATAGAGCAGCAATCAGTCGTAGAATTAAGTTGTTTTAATATGACATTTATAGTCATAACGCAGATCAGATTTCGACCTGTGTCAGGTCATTATCAATTCAGCCGGGAATTGTAGCAGTTGTTCGTGCTCAAATGAATGCTTACACAGTTCAACCCCATGGAGGGCAACCTGACCCAGCATTATGCTAGCAATATGATGTAACTTCCTGAAACCATCTGAAGATGAACCTGAAAAGGATCGAAAACCGGTTCATGGAATAACACATAATTATTAAAAAAAGGGACTGGTTTCAGTTCTGTATAACTTATTTACACTTAAATTTTGATTAATAATCAGCATTGTCAGCCGAAGACTTCCCGCATAAGAAGTCATCCTCAATCTGCCAACAGCATTGTCGAAGAGGGCAGAGTCGCGGGCAGAGGTTCAGGGTCCTCACTTGTCCTTGGGGTGGGTAACTGCCCCAAAAGGCGGAAGAATCAGCAACGATTAACGGCATGAGCATTCGGAAGACAATATAAACCACTGCATTAAAGACACATAACATGTTTCCACTGGACATGTAGCCTGTAATTGAGAAAGTATAATAATGATCTCTCCATTGGCAAAAGATTCCGGAATACTCCCCCATTTGGATCTCTGGAAGGGGACTACCAAGGGAGAGGTGACCATGAGAAAGTAAATAACCATATTGCAATGGTAATACAGTACATAAAGGAAGATGAAAATCTAATAATCATGGGGGACTGGAATGCAGCTGTAACGGAAGGAGTATATGGGAGTTACAGGAGTATATGGGCTTGGGACTACAAATGAGGGAGAAGAAAGACTAATTGAGTTCTGTAATTAATTTAAGCTAGTAATAGCCAATACTCTGTTCAAGAATCACTACAGGAGGAGGTACACTTAGATTACATCATGATTAGAGATTCCGAAATCAGATACTGGATTGTAAGGCGTACCCAGGAGCAGACACAGGCTCAGATCACACACAGTGTAGTAGTGATGAAGAGTAGGCTGAAGCAAAAGTCAGCTTAGTCAGCAAGAATCAATACCCGGAGAAGTGGGATACAGAAGTACTAAGGACAGGCAAGACACGCTTGAAGTTCTCTAAGGCTATAGATACAGCAATAAGGAATAGTTCAGTAGGCAGTACAGTTGAAGAGGAATGGGCATATCTAAAAAGGGCCATCACAGAAGTTGGAACAAAAAAAAATAGGTACAAATAAGGTAACTGCGAAGAAACCATGGGTAACAGAAGAAATACTTCAGTTGATTGATGAAAGGAGGAAGTACGAAAAGTTCCGGGAAACTAAGAAATATTCAAATGCAAGTCGCTGAGGAATGAAATAAATAGGAAGTGCAGGGAAGCTAAGACGAAATGGCTGCAGGAAAAATTTGAACGCATCGAAAAAGGAATGATTGTCGTAAGAACTGACTCAGCATACTGGAAAGTCAAAACAACCTTCGGTGACATTAAAAGCAAGGGTGATAATACTAAGAGTGCAACGGGAATTCCACTGTTAAATGCAGAGGAGAGAGAGGATATGTGGAAAGAATACATTGAAAGGCTCCATGAGGGGGAAGATTTGTCTGACGTGATAGAAGAAGAAACAGGAGTTGATTTAGAAGAGATAGGGGATCCAGTGTTAGAATAAAAATTTAAAAGAGCTTTGGAGGACTTAAGATCATTTAAGGCAGAAGGGATAGATAACATTCCATTAAAATATCTAAAATAATTGCCTGAAGTGGCAACAAGACGACTATTCACGTTGGAGTGTAGAATGTATGAGTCTGACGACATACAATTTTACTTTCGGAAAAATATTATCTGCATAATTACGAAGACTGCAAGAGCTGACAAGTGCGAGAATCATCGGACAACGAGCTTAATAGCTCATGCAACCACGTTGTTGACAAGAATAATACACAGAAGAATGGAAAAGAAAACTGGGTATGTGTTAGATGACGATCAATTTGGCCTTAGGAAAGAAAGGTAAACGCACGAGAGAGGCAATTCTGACGTTGCGGTTAATAACGGAAGCAAGACTAAAAGAAAAATCAAGACACCTTCATAGGATTTGTCGATCTGGAAAAAGCGATCGACAACGTAAAATGGTGCAAAATGTTCGAAAGATTGGGGTAAGAGATATGGAGATGCGGGCAACATACAGTATGTAGAAGAGACAAGTGGGAATAATAAGAGTGGACAACCGAGAGCGAAGTGCTCGGATTAGAAAGATTGTAAGACAAGGGCGTGTTCACTACCCCCCCCCCCCCCCCCTACTGTTCAATCTGTACATCGAAGAAGCAATGTCGGAAATAAAAGAAAGGTTGTCTGGAATTAACATTCAAATTGATGAAAGGATAGCCATGATACGATCCACTGATGACATTGATATCCTGAGTGAAAGTGAAAAAGAATTGCATGACGTGCTGAATGGAATAAACAATCTAAAGAGTACAGAATATGGACTGGAGTAAATCGAAGAAAGACGAAAGTAATGAGAAGTAGCAGAAATGAGAACTGTGAGAAACTTAACATAGGACTGATCGTCACGAAGTACATGAACTTAAGGAATTATACTACCTGTTATTGTTGTTGTTGTTGTTGTTGTTGTGGTCTCCAGTCCTGAGACTGGTTAGATGCAGCTCCCCATGCTACTCTATCCTGTGCAAGCTTCTTCATCTCCCAGCACCTACTGCAGCCTACATCCTTCTGAATCTGCTTAGTGTATTCATCTCTTGGTCTCCCTCTACGATTTTTACCCTCCACGCTACCCTCCAGTACCAAATTGGTGATCTCTTGATGCCTCAGAACATGTCCTACCAACCGATCCCTTCTTCTAGTCAAGTTGTGCCACAAACTCCTCTTCTCCCCAATTCTATTCAGTACCTCCTCATTAGTTATGTGATCTACCCATCTAATCTTCAGAATTCTTCTGTAGCACCACATTTCGAAAGCTTCTATTCTCTCCTTGTCCATGTTGCACTTCCATACATGGCTACAATCCATACAAATACTTTCAGAAATGACTTCCTGACACTTAAATCAATACTCGATGTTAACAAATTTCTCTTCTTCAGAAACGCTTTCCTTGCCATTGCCAGTCTACATTTTATATCATCTCTACTTCAACCATCATCAGTTATTTTGCTCCCCAAATAGCAAAACTCCTTTACTACTTTAAGTGTCTCATTTCCTAATCTAATTCCCTCAGCATCACCCGACTTAATTCGACTACATTCCATTATCTGCGTTTTGCTTTTGTTGATGTTCATCTTATACCCTCCTTTCAAGACACTGTCCATTCCGCCAGCAAAATAACCCATGACGGTCGGAGCAAAGAGGACATTCCTGACCAAGACAGGTCTACTAGTATAAAACATAGGGCTTACTTTGAGGAAGAAATTTCTGGGATTGTACGTTTGGAGCACAGCATTGTATGGTAGTGAAACAAGGACTGTGGGAAAAACCGGAACAGAAGATAATCGAGACATTTGAGATGTGGTTCGGCAGAAGAATGTTGAAAATTGGGTGGACTGATAGGGTAAGGAATGAGGACGTTCCGCGCAGAATCGGAGTGGAAAAGAATATGTGGAAAACACTGATAAGGAGAAGGGACAGGATGGTAGGACATCAGTTAAGACATGAGGGAATGACTTCTATGGTACTAGAGGGAGCTGTAAAAAAAATGGTTCAAATGGCTCTGAGCACTATGCGACTTAACTTCTGAGGTCATCAGCCACCTAGAACGTAGAACTAATTAAACCTATCTAAGGACATCACACACATCCATGCCCGAGGCAGGATTCGAACCTGCGACCGTAGCGGTCGCTCGGCTCCAGACTGTAGAGCCTAGAACCGCACGGCCACTCCGGCCGGCGAGGGAGCTGTAGAGGGGAAAAAACTGTAGAGGAGGACAAAGATTGGAATACATCCAGCAAATAATTGAGGACGTAGGTTGCAAGTGCTACTCAGAGGTGAAGAGGTTGTCAAAGAGAGTAGTTCGTAGTGGGCGTCATCAAAGCAGTCTGAACACTGGTGTTAAGTCCCTGGTGCTCAGAGCCACTTGAACCATTTTAAGTACCATGTCTCTATCCTCCCAACTTCACAGACGCTCTCCTGCGAACCTTGCAGACCTAGCACTCCTGGAAGAAAGAATATTTGAGAGACATTCCTTAGCCACAGTCTGGGGGAGGTTTCCAGCACTTGCCCGCTAAAGGCAAAGGTGCCGAGTTCGACTCTCGGTCCGGCACACAGTTTTAATCTGTCAGGAAGTTTCATATCAGCAAACACTCCGCTGAAGAGTGAAAATCTCATTCTGGATACGTCCTCCAGGCTGTGGCTAAGCCATGTCTCCGCAATATCCTTTCTTCCAGGAGTGCTAGTTCTGCAAGGTTCTCAGGAGAGCTTCTGTGTAGTTGGGAGGATAGAGACATGGTACTTAAAATGGTTCAAATGGCTCTGAGCACCACGGGACTTAACACCAGTGTTCTGACTGCTCTGATGCGGCCCACCACGAACTACTCTCCTTGCCAACCTCTTCACCTCTGAGTAGCAATTCATTCTGTATCTTGTAGTTCAGTTCAAGACGTCGGGTCCAAGTGCTGCTCTGAGATGAACATGTGGGGGGAGGAGAGAAAGTCTTTGCAGATGCCTCAAAATAACTAGTCATGCTACAGAGGAAAAAAAAGGATTATATGGAAGAAAATACCTGGCGGAGCGCCGTTCAGTGGCATTCAGTAGCACACCAGCCTACAGGAGAGGAGTCGTAAGGCATGCCGCGAGCGCTCCTGTGTGTGTGTGTGTGTGTGTGTGTGCGTGTGTGCGTGTGCGTGTGTGTGTGTGTGTGTGTGTTTATGTGGAGGGCACGTCACAGCACGGCACGACACGCCAGTCCGCGATGGGAGCGACTGTGGCCTTGCCGGGACTCGAACCGGGGGCCTTGGCCCTCCGCCTTGGCCGGCCACCGGGAGGTCGCCCGCCCGCCCGCTTCCGACAGCGAGCCGCCCAGGGCCACACCTCCCTCCCCCCGCCCCTCCCAGTAGTTCTCCACCCACGCCCAACACAACTCGCTAGGCTGCTCCTCTGATTCCCCCACCCTCCTTCATATATTCTACGTCTTCTTGTAACTACCACGTCATGTTCTACTCAAATAAATACGAGGGACATACAGAGAGTAAGTATACAACAACTGTTAAAAATCTGAGAAATGAATATATTTGAACTAGTCTTTTTCCTGGAGCTTCGCTACTCTACGTTCTCGACCCATATACAGCACACATCAACTCCTCCCCCTTCTTTGTGTCCGCCCATTCTTCCCCCAGTCTTTCTGTCCGCCTCATCATCCCATCTGTCCGTCCGCAACTCTGTCTCTCTCGTAGCTCCTGCTCCACACCATCTCTGTCTCCTTTGCCCCCTCTCTCTGACCGTATTTTCCAGCGCCTTTCTATGCCCATCTCTCCCCCCTGCTACGTTATGGCTCTGCATTTAATGTGGCAGAGGGGCACGTTTACGGCTGCCAATAAAGCTTCACTGATGAAAGTCCATGGGACGGAATGTACACAGACTGCTTTATGCCCTGTTGCTGTATTAGCGAAATAATTTACCAAAACGCGATCCTGCTCTCGAATAACTGGGGGTAAAAAAGTTATGTGAATTGTACAGTAGTGCCGGCCGCGGTGGCCGAGCGGTTCTAGGCGCTTCAGTCCGGAACCGAGCGCTTGCTACGGTCGCAGGTTCGAATCCTGCCTCGGGCATGGATGTGTGATATGTCCTTCGGTTAGTTAGGTTTAAGTAGTTCTAAGTTCTCGGGGACTGATGACCTCAGATGTTAGGTCCCATAGTGCTCAGAGCCATTTGAACCATTTTTTGAGCCAATTGTACAGTAAATTAACGAACATAAAGAAAGAGGGGAAACTTAAGTTCCTGACAGATTAAAATTGTATGCCGGACCAAGACTCCAACTCGCGACCTTTGCCTTTCGGGGGCAAATGCTCTACCAACTATTTTTTTTTTTTCCTAACGCAGTGCCTTAGACCGCTTTCTTTTATCTCATTTTGTTCTATATTGTTCGTTGAATTTTTTCGTCGTGGACGTCCGATGACACTCGTTCAGGTTGTTCGTTGATCCGATCACTCAGTTTTTTATTACAGATCGTTGCTGTACCGTCTAACCGAACACGCTGAGTTACCGTGCCGGCACCATCTGAACTACCCAACCACGACTCATGCGCCCTCCTCACAGCTTGAATTCCGCCAGTACCTCGTCTCCTACCTTCCATATTTCACAGAACCTCTCCTACGAATCTTGCAGAACTAGCACTCCTGCAAGAAAGAATACTGCGGAGATTTAGCCACAGCTTGTGGGATGTTTCCAGAACTCTTCAGCGGAGTGTGCGCTGAATTGAAACTTCCTGGCACATTAAAACTATGGGCCGGACCGAGACTCGAACTCAGCACCTTTGCCTTTAGCGGGCAAGTGCTGGAAACTTCCCCCAGGCTGCGGCTAAGCAATGTCTCTCAAATATCATTTCTTCCAGGAGTGCTAGGTCTGCAAGGTTCGCAGGAGAGGTTCTGTGACGTTGGGAGGGTGGAGACAAGGTACTTAAAATGGTTCAAATGGCTCTGAGCACTATGGAACTTAACATCTGAGGTCATCAGCCCCCTAGAACTTAGAACTACGTAAACCTGAGTAACCTAAGGAAATCACGCACGTCCATGCCCGAGGCAGAATTCGAACCTGCGACCGTAGCAGTCGCGCGGTTCCAGACTGACGCGCCTAGAACCGTTCGGCCACAAAGGCCGTCCGACAAGGTACTGGCGGAAGTAAAGCTGTGAGGACGGTCGCAAGTCGTGCTTGGGTAGCTCAGTTGGTAGAGCCCTTGCCCGCAAAAGGCAAAGATTCCGAGTTCGAGTCTCGGTCCGGCACACAGTTTTAATCTGCCATTAAGTTTCATATTAGCGCATACTCCGATGCAGAGTGAAAATCTCATTGTGAAAGAGGGAAACATTTGTAATAAAAACATAGGCAACACTGCAGATTTACCATTTGAGAACAGGTGTTGTATTCAGTAAGGCCTAAACTACTAAAAGGTAGTCCTACAATCAGTTTCATACGTAAATAAAGTTAGTTATTGAAACATACCAACAGCCCTTGAATTACCTTGCTTAGCGCCCGCTGCTCCGCTTGCATAGACTGTATGACCTGCGGAGATCTTTTGTTTTTAATTAATCGAATATTTACTTTTTTTCACGAACTGCAACACCTTCTAACCTGTTCACGCTAATTGAGTCCATATAAGTAAGGTCTTTTCCAAATCTACTTCTGACCAAAAAGCGATTCTGGTACCTGGAGTCCAAAGTTTTTGTTAATCATGTCCTTTGCGTCCCATGGAGACATTTCCATAGCATCTTTCATCCCATAACAAATATTTCTTTAACCCAAAAATAAAGTACCAGTTTTCATATGTTTAGCTTCAAAAATATTTTATAGTAACTAAATATTTTCTTAAGAATTTTCATCCCCTATTGCATTCCCTTAGCTGTTGAATTTCTAGAAACACTGAAACACATACTTTTCTTTAAATTTCTAACCGAGATATGGTATACCAGCTGTCATAGATGTAGCCTTAAAAATCCTTTAGTAGGTCTTTAGTAATTATTTATTTTCAAAACAACTTTCACCCACTGTTTTACCCCTTTGGGCTGCATTTCCAAAAATGCTGAAACAAGTATTTTGTTATTTTCTGACTGAGAAAACAAATTCCAGGTTTCGTAGCTCTAGCTTCAAAATTCCTTTAATAACGACATACTTTCAGAAAGCCTTTCATCCCCTATTTCACCGCCGTGGGAGTGGTATTTCGGACAATCCCTTCTGAAACGATGCCTACTGTATAAGATCCACACCTTCTCAAAACTTCAACTTTCTATCCTTAGGGGTTTGAGATGGGTGGTGATGAGTCAGTGAGTCAGTGTGACCCTATTTCATCACCATAGAGGTTGATTTACAAAAACAGTGAAACACGTACTTTTTAGCTTCTAACTGAAAGCCAAATTTAAATTGTGATAGATGTAGCTTTAAAAATGCTTTCACAACGAAATATTTTCATAAAAAATCTCTTTCCCCATTTCATTCCCTTACGGGTTTAGTTTCCAAAAACACTGAAACACGTATTCTTTTAACTTGTAATCGACAAGTCAAATACCAATGTTCATAGATGTAGCTTTAAAAATACTTTAGTAGTTCTTTAATAACGATATATTTTCAAAAAATGTTTTCACCCACTATTTCGCCCCCGTACCATTAAATTTCCAAAAATGATGAAACACGTATTTCTTTATTTTTGGCCGGAAACTAAATACCAAATTTCGTAGGCCTAGCTTCAAAATTACCTTAATAGCGACATTTCTTTCCAAAAGGTGACGGAATCCCCACGAAGATCAAGTCGCTATACGTAAGTTCCTTCACTAGCGTTCCTAGACCGTAACTGAGATCTGACAAGCGAGCCTTCAATAGCAGGAAACCTGAGTGTCTTCTTCTCGATCGAGGTTAGGTTAGGTTCGGTTTCGTGTTTAACGTCCCGTCGACAACGAGGTCATTAGAGACGGAGCGCAAGCTCGGGTTAGGGAAGGATTGGGAAGGAAATCGGCCGTGCCCTTTCAAGGGGACCATCCCGGCATTTGCCTGAAACGATTTAGGGAAATCACGGAAAACCTAAATCAGGATGGCTGGAAACGGGATTGAACCGTCGTCCTCCCGAATGCGAGTCTAGTGTGCTACCACTGCGCCACCTCGCTCGTTCTCTCGATCGAGGTCCCGTGTTGTTATTCCTCTCTTCCGTCCTCCTGCTGCCCAGAACAATTCTCCCGCCACCAACATCATGACACTGCATCCAGTGGGTGCTCGAGCAGCTCCACATCCAGATAAACATATCGTAAGACACTTTGACATACATGCAAATGGACCACCATTCTCACACTAATGATTCGGTAACTAAATTACATGTTCTGATCGGCAGGTTAATGCCATGGTGTATCTGCTGACGTACGAGTTCTTATCATTTTTAATTACATATCTCATTAACATCGATACATTTGTGTTTATAGTGCACCTTCGTTTATAGCAGCTGTTCAGAAAGTAACCATACAGTGCCATGTTGTAATGTGCTCAGTGATGACTGATATGATTGTCAATTATCAATACAACATTTTCCATTCTTTACCATATTTGAACCATATTTGACCAGGTATTGGCATTTGTTAGCAGGTCCGGTTTGATTGAAGACCAACGTCTTGCGTGACATCATTGTGATCCAGGTCATCATGCTGACGATTGTACAAAGAATGTTTCTTGTGGAGCACGTGTTCCACAAGGGAGACAAGTTTACCTCAGCAGTAGAAGCTGCATTTACAGCAAAGTTCCCAGGAGTGAAGATGCCTAACCGCAATTTTGACCAGCATTGGTCATAGATTAATAAATCTATTCACTAATAGCTACATACTGCTTCATTTCAGCAGTGTAAGTGTGGAGATGGTATGGGTCAACACACCGTTCGATATATAAACTTAATATTATAGAATATTTAACTACAACGTAGTATTCATTTTATGTCGTGATGATGTCTACCGCCGGCCGGTGTGACAAAACGGTTCTAGGCGCTTCAGTCTGGAACCACGCGACCGCTACGGTCGCAGGTACGAATCTTGCCTCGGGCATGGATGTGTGCGATGTCCTTAGGTTAGTTAGGTATAAGTAGTTCTAAGTTCTAGGGGAATGATGACCTCAGATGTTAAGTTCCATAGTGCTCACAGCCATTTGAACCATTTTTTTATGATGTCTACCATGTAGCGAAATTACCAGACATATGGTAAAATTATGTATCACTAAGTAAGTGTAAACATCCATGGTGGAGTGAATGGTTTGATTGTCAGTATGTGTGTGATTGCGGTTCGTAATTTTTTATACAATGTATTGCATTCTGTTGATTGTCTTAGAGCTCTTGCGTTTACTGTACCAGTCTCCCTTGCCTTATTTTAGCTTATTAAAGTGTTTGCTATATCTTTTGTTAGCCAGACGTATACACTGCTTAGGGTCCAACTACGTGCAATCCAGTGCAGCTAAACTGTGGACGCCTGTGAAGGCTAGGCTGGCAAAATCTGGTCGCTCGCTCACGCTTATCCTCTCATTGTCTGTAGGCCCTCTCAATAACTGCTCAACAGAAATCATTTCCAGCTTCTAGCTTTTTCTTCATACTCGTATCTACTCGGACTCAAAACCCACCCAATTATTTGTTAAGATTCAGGATTCTCCCAAGACTCTTTAAGTTACTGTCTCTTATTGTAAACGCATCCTGTTTGCACTTACCAAGAGGATGCTATACCTTGGTCACTCAACAAATATTAACTACTTGTTATGTTCAGTCCAGCCAAGGGTTTCTCCCTACACTCGTTATGCTGTGTCCACTTCTTCCTTTTCCATGTGGCCACTACCCCTCTAGCCTTTCACCCCACCCCCTGCATCTTCCCCTTCCTTCCCTCTCACTGCCAACCTCCTCCCCATCCCCCCCCTCACTGCCTGTCTCCTCCTCTCTGTCCATTTCCTCCTCCCCACCCCCTCTCTGTTCATCTCCTCCTCCCCTCTGTCCCTACCTCCTCCTCCCACTCTCAATCCATATCATCCTCCCCTCTCAGTTCGTCCTCCAGTCCCCCCTCTCTCTGTCCAGATCCTGCTCCTTCTCCTTGTCTATCCCACCTATATCCAATTCAACCCTACCCCAACCCATGCCCTTCTGCATGTATAGCCCTTACAAAACACCTCCACAAACCTAGCTGATACTACTCCCACAACACACCTGTCATGCACAGGAGCCTACATGTCAGGGGCTGTAGTGTCTCTTTTTAAATATTGAGAACAATACATATGAAATAAATAAAAGAACAGACTGTGAATAATGTTAAATGGACAGGAATGTCAAATTTATTATGAAAATTTATAAAGTTAATTTCAACTAAATATTATATCGATCATAATGTAAAAAAAAACACATTACATGTAATGGATGAAATTGTAGGGTATAAAATGCTTCAAATGGCTCTGAGCACTATGGGACTTAACATCTGTGGTCATCAGTCACCCAGAACGTAGAACTACTTAAACCTAACTAACCTAAGGACATCACACACATCCATGCCCGAGGCAGGATTCGGACCTGCGACCATAGCGGTCACGCGGTTCCAGACTGAAGCTCCTAGAACTGTACGGCCACTGTAGGGTCTAATGTATAGATGCAATCATGATGATCTTTGTTCTTATATATAAACTGAAAAAGACAATGAATTTTTCTTCTGCTGTTAGTCTTCTGTCTGTAAGGTATGATCGCTATTGTATTGGAGAGATTACGTATAGCAATAACATTTGTTCTGTTTGTTCTCTTGCTTAGCGATTAGCTAGAGGGTATCCTGTGCTTAGTGAAAATATGTATATAAAAGTGAGTGCATTGTGTCATTTAAAAACCCATACAAGCACCTCTTCATAAAGTGTCAATTGAAAAAAGTTATTTAGCACTTTTCAGTTGCTGCAAAACGAGCAGCGGTGATCTTTGACTGGTAACAACTGGCTGCCATTACGGGGCATATTTAAAATTGCTATTTTGTGCAGATTACTTCAATAGCCTGCGTAGTAAAAATCATTCCAAGTCATTTAAGTGGAAAAGTTCAATAATGATATTTTGGCAAAAACTTAATATTTTCAGAGATGCTATTATTTATGTGTCAGTGGACTTGGCTGGAATTCCATTACACTAAGAGCATTTGAAATAATTTGTAGGGCGCCTGGCGCTCAAGTAAATCATAACATTTATTTTGGCCACCTACAAATCAGTTTCCTTATTATGGCCTCTATTGTTTTTACCTAACAGTCTATACTAATAAATCAATATATCAAATAATAAATTACAGTAGAGAGACGTAATAGGGCTTCAAAACAGTTATTTGCCCCTTGCCCTGCAGTGCAGGTCGATGAAGTAGACTGATACTAGTAAAACACAACATAGTTGGCACACATGGCAGCTTACTACTTTGTGGAGGGGGAGGGTTGGAGAAACCATTACCAACCCCAGCCATATAGGCTGCCTTGTAAAGCAGAGCAACAAGGCAGGATGATACGATTCTCACACGGGACACGTTGTGCAGGTCGGATTATATGACAGGAACTGGAAAAAACGCGTTTTTGCCCCATCTCTACTCCTAGTGGAGCTGGGATATTATAAATGCCACAGTGCTGATACTTGTGAAACCTGCTGTTGTGGGCGAAATTTTACTGTTTGACTGTTTGGGAGGTACACTCTAAGGGAAAAAACTATGACACACTACGAAGGACGGAAATCGATGTATGTGTTGAATACGTACAGGCGAACAAATAATTATAATTTCAGAAAAAAATGGTTCAAATGGCTCTAAGCACTATGGGACTTAACATCTGAGGTCATCAGTCCCCTAGAACTTAGAACTACTTAAACCTAACTAAGGAAATCACACACATTCATGCCCGAGGCAGGATTCGAATCTGCGACTGTAGCGGTCGCGCGGTTCCAGACTGAACCGCTCGGCCACAGCGGTCGGCTCTGATTTACAGGAACGACATGCAAACAGTGAGTGTCCTTCATTACCTACAATGTCCATGTAAGCAATTGATATAAGGCACAAGTCTCAGTATAACATTCAGCATGACGCTCCTCTATGGCGTCTTCTAGTGCCGGGTCTATTCGCCTGTCTTCTAGTGTTCGGCCGAAGCTGGCAGCAGCGGCGCTTATATTCGGTTCGGATAGAGGACGCTCCTGTCCTATTCAGTGGGCTATTGGCTGACGTCGTCTCACAGTCTTCTCTGCTCTTGCGTTTTTCATCTTCGTTCCGTCGCCTGTCGATACGCCGGAACAATTTCACGTCTTGTTGCAGCACTTCCGCGTGATCGCTGAGGTCCCACACGATATTTGGCCGGTATTACACTATCAAATTTCTTTGTCAAAGATTTGATCAAAGATGTGATCAAATATTCCGTCAAATATATTTGACAAAGATCTTTGACGTAGCGCTAGAAAGGGTATTACACTGTCATCATATTTTTCGTCAAAGTTCAAGATGGCTGACAACAACAACTTGTTATTAACCGCAGCAGTTGCATGTACCACAATTGCACTGTGTGCATATGCGGAAGAGAAGCGGGGGGGAAGAAAAAGAAACATACCTGGGTGAAGCCGTGGGTTTTACGACGACACGATAAAAGCATTCAACAAAACTTGTTACGTGAGCTTATAGTGGAGGGCGTCAAGTCGTACATCAATTACTTAAGAATGGATGAGCATTCATTTCTGTATGTGCTCAGTAAAGTGTATCCTCATATCACAAAGCACAATATTCACTTAAGAACTGCTACATCTGCAGAAGGCAGGCTCACTGTAACACTCCGATTCCTTGCTACAGGAGAAGGTTAGGTTAGGTTCGGTTAGGTCAGGTCTCCAATCTTCGTAATCGATTTTTGTATTCAGCGTGCCTCACGTTATAAAGCGCCTCATCAGCTTCATAAATCTCTATTAATTCTGTAGTTGTCGACACACACCAATTGTGTTTACCCGCAATGTTTATAAAAACACTACAGACGACAGAATGCAGCGATGCTAGCGCTCCATGTGGTAACATGTCACATTGCAGTGAACAGAAGACAAGCGACTTCTTTGATCAAATCTACAGCGAGGCTCTAGATTTGGTCAAGTATTGGACGACATTTGACAGAGTTCCCTATTACACCATCAAATATCTTTGACAAAGATATTGGACAAAGATATTTGACGAAGAAATTTGATAGTGTAATACTGGCCTTTGGTAGGTGCAACAGTATCTTTCGCTCTTTGCGGGACAGTTTGGTTTTCCGGATCTGAATCTGAAATCAGAAATCAGAGATTTACACACTCAGTATACACTTCCTGCGGAATTTTGGATCCATCGATATATAAACAGAAAGAACCGGGCCACTGTGATGCACCATCAAATATCTTTGACAAAGATATTGGACAAAGATATTTGACGAAGAAATTTGATAGTGTAATACCGGCCTTTGGTAGGTGCAACAGTATCTTTGGCTCTTCAGTGTAGAAGCTCTGTGGGACAGTTTGGTTTTCCGGATCTGAATCTGAAATCAGAAATCAGAGATTTACACACCCAGTATACGCTTCCTGCGGAATATTGGATCCATCGATATATAAACAGAGAGAACCAGGCCACTGTGATACACCATCAAATATCTTTGACAAAGATATTGGACAAAGATATTTGACAAAGAAATCTGATAATGTAATACCGGCCTTTGGTAGGTGCAACAGTATCTTTGGCTCTTCAGTGTAGAAGCTCTGCGGGACAG
Source organism: Schistocerca cancellata (assembly GCF_023864275.1). NCBI lineage: Eukaryota > Metazoa > Arthropoda > Insecta > Orthoptera > Acrididae > Schistocerca > Schistocerca cancellata. The sequence continues at coordinate 126,687,124 of NC_064637.1, read as the reverse complement.
TTTGGTTTTCCGGATCTGTATCTGAAATCAGAAATCAGAGATTTACACACCCAGTATACGCTTCCTGCGGAATTTTGGATCCATCGATATATAAACAGAGAGAACCGGGCCACTGTGATACACCATCAAATATCCTTGACAAAGATATTGGACAAAGATATTTGACAAAGAAATCTGATAGTGTAATAGTGGCCTTTGGTATGTGCAACAGTATCTTTGGCTCTTCAGTGTAGAAGCTCTGCGGGACGGTTTGGTTTTCCGGATCTGAATCTGAAATCAGAAATCAGAGATTTACACACCCAGTATACGCTTCCTGCGGAATTTTGGATTACATCGATATATAAACAGAGAGAACCAGGACACTGTGATACACCATCAAATATCTTTGAGAAAGATATTGGACAAAGATATTTGACGAAGAAATTTGATAGTGTAATACTGGCCTTTGGTAGGTGCAACAGTATCTTTGGCTCTTCAGTGTAGAAGCTCTGCGGGACAGTTTGGTTTTCCGGATCTGAATCTGAAATCAGAAGTCAGAGATTTACACACCCAGTATACGCTTCCTGCGGAATTTTTGATCCATCAATATATAAACAGAGAGAACCAGGCCACTGTGATACACCATCAAATATCTTTGACAAAGATATTGGACAAAGATATTTGACAAAGAAATCTGATAGTGTAATGCTGGCCTTTGGTAGGTGCAACAGTATCTTTGGCTCTTCAGTGTAGAAGCTCTGCGGGACAGTTTGGTTTTACAGATCTGAATCTGAAATCTTAAATCAGAAATCAGAAATTTACACACCCAGTATACGCTTCCTGCGGAATTTTGGATCCATCGATATATAAACAGAGAAAACCAGGCCACTGTGATACACCATCAAATATCTTTGACAAAGATATTGGACAAAGATATTTGACAAAGAAATCTGATAGTGTAATGCTGGCCTTTGGTAGGTGCAACAGTATCTTTGGCTCTTCAGTGTAGAAGCTCTGCGGGACAGTTTGGTTTTCCAGATCTGAATCTGAAATCTTAAATCAGAAATCAGAAATCAGAAATTTACACACCCAGTATACGCTTCCTGCGGAATTTTGGATCCATCGATATACAAACAGAGAAAACCAGGCCACTGTGATGCAACGAGGGCCGGCCGCGGTGGTCTCGCGGTTCTAGGCGCGCAGTCCGGAACCGCGCGACTGCTACGGTCGCAGGTTCGAATCCTGCCTCGGGCATGGATGTGTGTGATGTCCTTAGGTTAGTTAGGTTTAAGTAGTTCTAAGTTCTAGGGGACTGATGACCACAGCTGTTAAGTCCCATAGTGCTCAGAGCCACGCAACGAGGTGACTAAATCCGCTATTGATATTAGCGCTTTGCAGACTGGATTGTGACAGCTGAGTGAATGAAGATCGTAGTCAAAAAGAGCCAAATGAGAGATGAGCAAGTGTCGTTGTCGAATCCGTCGTAGTGTCACTGAAAGTGGTCGGCCGATAACCCCGATACAGGGGCGTGGTCCGAGACATTAAGCCCGTTACTGCCAGTAACAGCTGCTTGAAGTAGTGGGTCCACTCCTTTGCACAGCCAGCTGCTGGGGATGATGAGTTGCAGCTGACGCGGTGTGAGGTCAGGCACGTGGTGCGCCAGAAGGCATCACAGTAGCCGTGCTATAGCGGCTAGACGGGCTATCGACCCGCCACAAACACACGTGCGCTCTGATGGCGCCTCGCAGTGTGTCCGCGTGCCCCAGTGCGGTAACGACGTGGCGTGACCTTCAACCAGCGACCCGCCGCGCCGCCGCCACCACGGCGCTTCCCCGCCCCCGCAAAGCAAGCAGCACTGCCTCGCGTAACGACCTCGTTACCGCTCCATTGAACGCTCCCCGCCCACTCCAAAACTGCTGTCGCCAGACTTCCGTGCATCGCACTCGTATTACTACCTTTCAGAGTCCTCATTTGCGGAAACTGCAAGAACCATAGCTGTGTTAGGCGAGGAGACTACACTACTGGCCATTAAAATTGCTACACCGAGAAGAAATGCAGGTGATAAACAGGCATTCATTGGACATATATATTGTACTAGAACTGACATGTGATTACATTTTCACGTAATTTGGGTGCACACATCCTGAGAAATCAGTACCCAGAACAACCACCTGTGACCGTAATAACGGCCTTGATACGCCTGGGCATCGAGTCAAACAGAGCTTGGATGGCGTGTGCAGGTACAGATGCCCATGTAGCTTCAACACGATACCACAGTTCATCAAGAGTAGTGACTGGCGTATTGTGACGAGCCAGTTGCTCGGCCACCATTGACCAGACGTTTTCAGTTGGTATGAGATCTGGAGAATGTGCTGGCCAGGGCAGCAGTCGAACATTTTCTGTATCCAGAAAGGCCCGTACAGGACCTGCAACATGCGGTCGTGAATTATCCTGCTGAAATGTAGGGTTTCGCAGGGATCGAACGAAGGGTAGAGCCACGGGTCGTAACACAACTGAAATGTAACGTCCACTGTTCAAAGTGCCGTTAGTGCGAACAAGAGGTTACCGAGACGTGTAACCAATGGCATCCCATACCATCACACCGGGTGATACGCCAGTATGGCGATGAAGAATACGCGCTTGCAACTTGCGTTCACCGCAATGTCGCCAAACACGGATGCGACCATCATGATGCTGTAAACAGAACCTGGATTCATTCGAAAAAATGACGTTTTGCCATTGGTGCCCCCAGGTTCGTTGTCGAGTACACCACCGCATGCGCTCCTGTCTGTGATGCAGCTTCTACGGAAACCGCAGCCACGGTCTCCGAGCTGATAGTCCATGCTGCTGCAAACGTCGTCGAACTGTTCGTGCAGATGGTTGTTGTCTTGCAAACGTCCCCATCTGTTGACTCAGGGATCGAGACGTGGCTGCACGATCCGTTACAGCCAGGCGGATAAGATGCCTGTCATCTCGACTGCTAGTGATACGAGGCCGTTGGGATCCAGCACGGCGTTCCGTATTACCCCCCTGAACCCGCTGATTCCATATTCTGCTAACAGTCATTGGATCTCGACCAACGCTAGCAGCAACGTCACGATAAGGGAAACCGCAATCGCGATAGGCTACAATCCGACCTTTATCTAAGTCGGGAACGTGATGGTACGCATTCCTCCTCCTTACACGAGGCATCACAACAACGTTTCACCAGGCTACGCCGGTCAACTGCTGTTTGTGTATGAGAAATCGGTTGGAAACTTTCCTCATGTCAGCACGTTGTAGGTGTCGCCACCGGCGCCAACCTTGTGTGAATGCTCTGAAAAGCTAATGATTTGCATATCACAGCATCTTCTTCCTGTCGGTTAAATTTCGCGTCTGTAGCACGTCATCTTCGTGGTGTAGCAATTTTAATGGGCAGTAGTGTAGTTCGTCGCCTGCTATTGCTGCCTACTGACACTTCACGACCAGCGAAGCTCTCATGCCTTTTTTCTACGCCCAGCCGGTATTCTTCACCTCGTCGATACACGCGAAAGCGAGGCGACACAACACTGTCACTGCAGTCAATATTTGTTGATCAATAAGTTTAAATTCAAAATGTTACCATCAGCTAGCGGCACTGGTTAGCGGTTGCTGCCAAAGATGCCCATTAACAGATACTAGGCGGCCGCTTCGTGTTTCAAAATGAACTGGTATCTTTGATTTTGCGCAGCACATGTACATCAAATTAATTCCTCCAAATGCCTTAGGGTTCATTTAACACAGTTAATTTGATGTGATTTACTATGAAGTTGTTCATACTTTGGCTGGATAATAAGTGTCTATAATCCAAAGTCAAAGAAATTTTCTTTTAACTAGCCCGGCTTCCAATGTGGTTAACTATTTGACGCATTGGCGCATGACCTTAGGCGTCGCAAATATTCACAACTACAACGCGATAAGCTCGAATACTAAAATCTCAAACACAAAGACTTCCAGATGCTGATAACTCACAAACGCTACAGACAATCAGTCGCGAAAGATGTTAACAATACGTGCGTTGGGTCTTTATAACAGACATAAAACAAAAGGGAAGTTCGTTAGAAACTCATTGTATAAGGCCCCTTGCTACTTTGCATAAAACACTCTATTCCATTGCTCTTATTATTCTCCGGATCTTTAACCGTACTTTTCATAAGGAGCGTTACCAATAGCACAGGGGCGTGGGGAGGGGGCAGGATCTCGATATCCACCATAAAAATTTTAAGAAAATTGTTGTTTGTTGTTAACAACATAATTTTCAAAGCGGTACTGATGTGCAAGAAGGCTCCAGAACCTCAAAATACCTACCATCACACTCTCAGCAGTATCAATGCACTTTCAGTTACGTGTACTATCGACTTCACAACCACAGTCATCAAGAGTACAATAGTGGGCCTTCAGCTCCTAAACCTCATATGTTTCGTTGAATAGTTCGCACGCTGACATTTGTTGATGGCCCAGCATTGAAATCTGCAGCAATCTGCGGAAGGGTTGCACTTCTGTCACGTTCAATGATTCTCTTCAGTCGTAGATTGTTCCGTTCTTGGAGGATCTTTTTCTGGCCGCAGCGATGTCGGAAATTTGATGTTTTACCGGATTCCTGATATTCACGGTAGGCTTGTCAACTGGTCGTACGGGAAAATCCCAACTTCGTCGCTACCTCGGAGACGCTGTGTCCCATCGCTCGTCCGCCGACTGTAACACCACGTTCAAACTCACTTAAAACCTGATTACCTGCCATTGCAGCCGCAGTAACCGATCTAACAACTGCGCAAGACACTTCTTGTCTTATATAGACGTTGCCAACCGCAGCGCCGTATTCTGCGTGTACAATTATCTGTATTTGAATACACATGTCTGTACCAGTTTCTTTGGTGCTTCAGTGTACTTACACACACCGTCGACTCACATTAATACACTATGTGAGCAAAAGTATTCGAACACCTGGCTGAAAATGACTTACAAGATAGTGGCGGCCTCCATCGGTAATGCTGGAATTCAATACGGTTTTGCCCCACCCTTAGCCTTGATGACAGCTTCCACTCTCGCAGGCATACGTTCAATCAGGTGCTGGAAGGTTTCTTGGGGACTGGCAGCCCATTATTCACGGAGTGCTGAACTGAGGAGAGGTATCGATGTCGGTCGGTGAGACCTGACACGATATCGACGTTCCAAAACATCCCAAAGGTGTTCTGTAGGATTCAGGTCAGGACTCTGTGCAGGCCAGATGTTATTGTCGTGTAACCACTCCGCAACAGGGCGTGCATGTCGTGAACAGGTGCTTGATAATGTTGAAAGATGCAATCTCCGTCCTCGAATTGTTCTTCGACAGTGGGAAGCGAGAAGGTGCTTAAAACATCAATGTAGGCCTGTGCTGTGATAGTGCCACGCAAAACAACAATGGTTCAAGCCCCCTTCATGAAGAACATGACCGCAGAATAGCACCACCGTCTCCGAATTTTACTGTTGGCCCTATACAGGGTGGGTCACCTAACGTTGCCACTGAATATATTTCGTAAACCACATCAAATACTGACGAATCGATTCCACAGACCGAACGTGAGGAGAGGGGCTAGTGTAATTGGTTAATACAAACCATAAAAAAATTCACGGAAGTATGTTTTTTAACATAAACCTACGTTTTTTTAAATGGAACCCCGTTAAATTTGTTAGCACATCTGAACATATAAACAAATACGTAATCAGTGCCGTTTGTTGCATTGTAAAATGTTAATTACATCCGGAGATATTGTAACTTAAAGTTGACGCTTGAGTACCACTCCTCCGCTGTTCGATCGTGTGTATCGGAGAGCGCGTCCGGTACTGCGGCGTGTACGACATTCATTACGCCAGAGATTGCAATTGAACATCTATTGGCCTGACATGTCGGGATACACTCTATTCCACTCCGTAATTGAAAACGGAAACCACGTGTCCACGTGTACCTCACCCCTCATGGTAATGTACATGTCCGTCAGTGAAAAAGACCACTAAAAAGGTGTTAGCATGTGGACGTAATGTGCTGTTCCAGTCTCTACTGTACCTAAAGTCCATCACCGTTCGCTTTGGATCCCTACGTAATTCGGTGCTCTCCGACACACACGATCGAACAGCGGAGGAGAGGTACTCAAGCGTCAACTTTAGGTTACAATATCTCCGGATGTAATTAACATTTTACAATGCAACAAACGGCACTGATTACGTATTTGTTTATATGTTCAGATGTGCTAACAAAACTAACGGGGTTCCATTTAAAAAAACGTAGGTTTGTGTTAAAAAACATACTTCCGTGCATTTTTTTATGCTTTGTATTAACCAATTACACTAGCCCCTCTCCTCACGTTCGGTCTGTGGAATCGATTCGTCAGTATTTGATGTGGTTTACGAAATATATCCAGCGGTAACGTTAGGTGACTCACCCTGTATACGCTAGCAGATGAAGTTCACTGGCCATTCGCCATGCCCACACGCTGGCATCGGATCGCCACATTGTGTACCGTGATTCGTCACTCAACACAACGTTTTTATACTGTTCAATCGTCCAATGTATACGCTCCTTACACCAAGCGAGGCGTCGTTTGGCATTTACTGGCATGATGTGTGGCTTACGAGCAGCCGCTCGACCATGAAATCCAAGTTTTCTCACCTCCTTCCTAACTGTCACAGTACTTGCAGAGGATCCTGAAGCCATTTGTAATTCCTGTGTGATGGTCCGGAGAGGTGTCTGCCTACTACACATTACGACCCTGTTCAACTGTCGGCGGTCTCTGTCAGTCAACAAACGAGGTCGGCCTGTACGCTTTTGTGCTGTACGAGTCCCTTCACGTTTCCACTTCACTATCACATCGGAAACAGTGGACCAAGGGATGTTTAGGAGTGTGGAAATCTCGCGTACAGACGTATGACACAAGTGACACCCAAGGACCTGACCACGTTCGAAGTCCTTAAGTTCCGCGGGGCGCCCCATTTTGCTCTCTCATAGTGTCTAATGACTACTGAGGTCGCTGTTGTAGAGTACCTGGCAGTAGGTGGCAGCACAATGCACCTAATATGAAGAAGTATGTTTTTGGGGATGTCCAGATACTTTTGGTCGCATAGTGTATGACGTCCACCGCCTATGTTGGACGTCACCGTGCGATAGCCACTCGCAGAAGGCAGATGGTAGCGCTCGTGTAAGTGGGCTGCTTCTGTGTTGGCAGCACTGTGTAGCGCTTTGTATTGGATCTCTGACTGCACTTTCTTTGTAAGAAGACTCTGTGGCTTGTTGGACTCGTTGTTGGAAGTTAGTGTGAGAGGTGGCATGAGCTCCCTCTCATATTTCTATCTTACGATTCTCCTCTCTAATTGCATGCGGTGGAAAGTTGCTATTCCTTCACACGCGGACTTCCCACGCAGCGTCTCTCGTCACCCGGGTGGTCCAGTGACAGGCGGGCTCTGTTTGACTTTGAAAGGGTAAGCCGACAGGTGTGAGGGAGTCGAGTGAATGCTTTCCAGACGCCAACATTGTCAAGAGGCACGCCCGCAGGGCCTGAAGTAGCGGCTGGGCTAGAGGTTTCGTTACTTCGCAGAAACTTAGCGAAAACAGTTTCTGGAGGGCTACCAGCGAGGCGTGGGAATGACTTGTGTACCCAGGCAGCTGTGGCGGGAAAATTCCCGCGCTTTCTGCAAAATAGTAACTTTGATTGGCTTGCTCAGGGCATAGTTCCGTGACGTAGCAAGATCGGCGCAGAAACTGGCGCCCAGAATCTCCATTGGTGGAATGGTAGCGTTCCGGCAATGGAGTGGAATTTTCCGCCGGTTTTCGAGTTGCTGATTGGAACGTTTAATCACGGCCACTGTCGTGGGGGCGGGAATGTTCTGTGTTCGGTTTTGTACGGGTGCTCTTGTAGGGAGTCGGCTCTCGCCTTTCGGTCGAGGACGTCGAAGCAACCAGCCAACGGCTCCGGTACGCCAGATCGTGTCCTGGCAGTCAAGAAGACAGTTTGGTAATGTATGTCCGCAGCACTGGCAGATAGGGATTTTCCTAGGTGATAAACAGAGCTCAGCAGAGCGCGCCTGTTCGTCTTTTTTCTAACTTTGTTCTGTCTTGGGTAGCAGCAATTAATGTTGGGTAGGGTATGTGTTTTCTCTAAGATTTGAGTTTCAAGGAATTGGCTGCACATACCACTTCGTCATAATCCTCACAATCTAGTTTAGGGACAACTTCACATTCACAGCGTTTGTTTGAGTATCCAATTTGAGCCAATTTGATGTATTGTAAATATTTCATGTGTTTTGTTTATTATTTTGTGTTTAGTCTTAATAAATCATATTGTTATATCAGACAGAACTTTCATTCTGTTAATCGGTAGAGCAACCCTATTATTCCTCACTATGTTAATGAGACCTTCGTTTATTTAACCTATTTATCAAATTAAATTATTGCAGGTGCCAAATTCTCTTCTACTCCACTGGCAGGGTTGATTAGAGTCAGTTCGCGTATTTTTTTAATCCTTGTGCAACAGCAAAAGTCGGAGTTAGAATAGGGGGGGGGGGGGGCTTAGCGCATCATGTACATATGTAGCTTCTAGAAGAATTTAGTGTTAAATACACTGCTTGCCCCGGCACCTCGCAAGTGTTGTGCGGTTGGAAGTTAATCGCCAGCAGTGATGGAAGCACTGTTGGGCAGTTGGAGGTGAACAGCCAGCAGTGATGGATGTTAGATGTGAGAAGTGAGCATTGACGGAGGGTAGAGGTCTGAAGTGTTAGCGTAGGCTAACGATCTGTACATGTTCGACTTCGAGATTGAATTTTATTCATGATTATATACCTTTGTATAGATCTCAATGACGATTTATGTTTGTGTCTGAACCGGATGTCACTTTATTAAGCTAAAAAAAAATTATACGTTATTTGGTTTGCAACAAAATCTTTACTTTTGCTAACCACATGCCTGTTAGTAGTTAGTGGCTTCAGTAGTTAGAATCTTTTATTTAGCTGGCAGTATTGACGCTCGCTGCATTGCAGTAGTTCGCGTAATGAAGATTTTTATAAGTGCTTAATGCCGGCTGGGATGGCCGAGCGGTTCTAGGCGCTACAGTCTGTAACCGCGCGACCGCTACGGTCGCAGGTTCGAATCCTGCCTCGGGCATGGATGTGTGTGATGTCCTTAGTTAGGTTTAAGTAGTTCTAAGTTCTAGGGCACTGATGACGTTAGAAGTTAATTCCCATAGTGCTCAGAGCCATTTGAACCATTTTTAAGTGCTTAATGAAATGTATAGGTTATTGTTAAGATTTCTTTTTAGTCAATTCCATTCTTTTGAATTAATTATTTGAAGTCAGGTTGGAATTTTTTTGAACAGTCAGATTGCGTTGCACTAGAATATGGTGGGTCAGTGTTGACATGATAAGAATAAGTAAAGAGAAAGTAGGTTCGCTTGCATTTAATTTCACTCAGCAGTTTAAGTAAAATATTTAATGACGAAGTTTCACTAGGAGTGGACGGTATATGAAGGAAGGAGAGGGACTCGGGAAAGAGTGCAGTCGTTGCCACAAGTCGGAAACGGAGCGGTTTATCTGATGGCTGATTTATGTGTCGTATGGCATACATCGCTATTGTTATACACTTCATGTACAATTTAATTACAAATTGGCATCCAGACACTGAGTATAACTGATGGCCCCCTCTGTTGAAGCTTCCCTTGTAAGCTCGACCTGGGAATTCTTCCACCGTGTGCTGGACTTTGTTTTTCAGCACCGCAGTTGCAGTATGGAGTTGGTGTCTTTCCCCATTTGTAGATGGCGCCAGCACTTCTTCCGTGGACAGTGCGTATGCGTTTAAAGTTGTCCTTACTTTGGGTGACTCATTGAAGCCGGGAGCTTTCTCGTTTATGATGAAGCTTTCACAAATTGGACAGTGTTCTCGTCAGTATTTCTTCCAGAGATTGTGGATGCCAAAGTTGGAGGTCGTCATGTCTTCAGCAGTGAGTAGTGGTGGTCTTCTCCATATAAGTATTGTTCAAATGTGTGTGACCTTCCTTCTCTCCTGATGACCAACTCCTCCGCCTCACTCATCTCCTCTCCCTCCAGCTTAACTCCCGCCGCTCCGCCATTTTTGTCTCACTTGACCTCGACAAGGCCTACGACCGTGTCTGGCATCCCGGTCTCCTGTTTAAACTCCAAACATACGCCCTTCCTATCAACTACATCCGTCTGGTGGCCTCCTTCCTCTCCCACCACCCCTCCTATGTTACCATCCATAATGCCAATTCCCACACCTTCTACCCCTCTGCCGGTGTGCCCCAGGGCTCTATCCTCTCCCCTCTCCTCTACCTCCTGTACACGGCGGATATGCCCCAACCCCCCCCCCCCTCCCGTACACCTCTTGCAATATGCTGATGACACCGCATTCCTCGCCCTCGCTCCTGCCCTCCAACGGTCCCAACGCCTTCTCCAGACTCACCTTGACCTTTTTACTGCTTGGTGTAACCAGTGGCTCCTGAACCTCAATCCTTCCAAGACCCAGGCAATCATCGTAGGTCGTACCACCCACTCCTTCCGGCTCCTGGATTTCTCCCTTACTGTCTGCGCACGTCCTGTCCGCCTCACCCCCACCCTCACCTACCTTGGCCTCACCATTGACCGTCACCTCACCTGGATACCCCATCTCCGCTCCATCCAATCCAAAGCCCACAACCGCCTCCGACTCCTGAAACTCCTCTCTGGCCGGACGTGGGGGTTGCACCCCTCTACCATCCTCCACACCTACAAATCCTTAATCCGTCCCATCCTGTGTTATGCCAGTCCTGCCTGGATATCTGCCCCCCCCCCTAACTTCTAGCAGTCCCTCCAGATCCTTGAGCGTCATGCACTCCGCCTCGCCTTCCGTATCCGCCTCCCATCCCCCACACGGATCCTCTATGATCTCATTCCTTTCCCCCATCTGCTCCTATTCCTCAAACATATCCACATCCTTTACACCTCCCGCCGTCTTGAACCCCCTCACCCCCTGGTTGCTCCTCTCCTCTCCCATCCCCGCCCCCTGCCACGTCTTCATTGTTGTGTCCCCCCTACTCTCCATCTCTACACCCTCCATCTCCTTTCCTAAGGTGGCTTCCGTCAACTCCCCCTCCCGGACGATGCCCTCTCTCCCTCCACTTATCCTTCCTATCAACTCTGATCCTCACTTCCCCTCCTTTCCTCTGTCCTTTCCCTGGGCTCCCTCTTTCCCCCCTTCCGTCCTGTTTTCTCCCCACTAAACCTCTCCCTACCTCCCTTCTCCCCCCCCCCAAGTCCTTTTGTATTCCCCTCCTCTGCCTCCCCCACTCCCTGTCGCGTCTCCCCCCCACCCCTCTTATGGGTCCTCATCCTCCATCAGCTCCTTTCCCGGTTTCCCCCTTCGCTTTTACTCTCCTTTCCCCCCTTTTTTGTTTTCCCATCTTCTGTCCAGTTTCCCCCCCACCTGCTCACTACTGTGGTATGTCACATTTGCCAACTTTTTAGTGCAGTGTTCCAGTGACTATTCAGTGTTGTTTGTCTTTCTCGTGCTGCGAACAGAAACCATGCTGTCGCTAGGTGTGAATTTTGTCTTTTGCGAACAGAATCCAGACTTTCGCCGTGTTTTTTTCATTGTCTGTCTATTGTTTTCCCCGTCTGCTTCGTATGTATTTTATTAGCATCATCATCCCTCTGTTGTTTGTTTTAAGTTCCACGATTTCTTTTCGCCATGTTAATCTTTAAGTCTCCGATTTTTATCGCCTGTTTTTAATTATTTCTTCTCTAGAACTTTCTCACACAATCTGTAGGCTGAAGAGCGGCATACTAAGCTGCTGCCAGCCCGCCCCCTTCGGGGGGAATTGAAATTCAAAAAAAAAACAAAAAAAAGTGTGTGATCTTATGGGACTTAACTGCAGAGGTTATCAGTCCCTAAGCTTACGCACTACTTAACCTAAATTATTCTAAGGACAAACACACTCACCCATGCCCGAGGGAGGACTCGAACCTCCGGCGGGACCAGCCGCACAGTCCATGACTGCAGCGCCTCAGACCGCTCGGCTAATGCCGCGCGGCCCATATAAGTATTCTGCGCTCCAGATCAGCTGTACCTTCCCCAATCCCTGGCCCGTCTGCTCAGCACCCCCCACCCCTCTTACGGATCCTCCTCTTCCATTGGCTCCTTTCCCCCCTCCCCCTTCACTTTTCCTCTCCTTCCCCCCCCCCCCTTTTTTCCCGTCGTCTGACCAGTTTCTCCCCACCTGCTGTCGGGTGTGGTATGTCGTATTTGTGCCAACTTTTAGCGCAGTGTTTAAGTGAGTGTTCGGTGTTGTGCGTCCTTCCACAGTGTTGCGAACAGAAATCATGCTGTCGCTGGGTGTGCTTTTTATATCTCTTGCGAACAGAACCCAGACTGTCGCCGTGTTTTTTTAATTGTCCGTCTATTGTTTTTCTGCTTCCTGTGTGTTTTATTAGCTTCATCGACCCTGTGTTTTATGTTTTATGCTCCACAATTTTCTGCCATTTTTACCTTTAAGTCACCGATTTTATCACCAACTGTTATTATTTTTTATTATCTTCATCTTTTTAAAACAAATTCTGTAGGCTGAAGAGCGGCGTAATAAGCTGCTGCCAGCCCGCCCCCTTTAGGGGGAATCGAAACCCAATAAAGGAAAAAAAAAAAAAATCAGCTGTATCATTACTTACGGGCAGCTGAGGATTATTATTTACCTTGTTGTATTCTCTGAGGAGAGCATTTTTTCGCCGTGTCCGTGGTGGTGGTGTATGGCTCAGGGTTGGCAGCCACACGCTAGGAGTAGATTTTATTGTGCCACTGATGATCTAATCTGTATGCGCTGTAACTGTCCGCTTGCACATTTTTGACACTTTCGGAAGTACCATTTGTGACTACGCTTCGCTGACTTGAAAATAGGTCCCGGCCCGGAACTAGTCATCGAGTGAATAAAAAAAAGGAAAATTTGCGAATTCTGCTCGTTTTTAGCTGTAACCGTTTTGTGGTTGAAAATATGTGTGACAGTTTCTGTTCAAGAATTCACCTAATGTATAGAAAGTTTGTTAAAAAGGAACGTCTTTAATCTACATTTTAAAGCACTTCCACGACCGGCGAGACCTTTTATTTCCATGTGTGGACTGTTACAGCGTGTAATAGCTGAATATTTCACCCGTCTCCTTGCCAGAGTTACACTAACTAAAGGGTGCTGTTGATCATATTTCCTTCTGCTTTTGTGCTTGTGAATATCTTTGTTACTCTTGAACTCAGATGGATTACTCATAACAAATTTCAAAAGTGAATTGATGTACTGTGCTTCTCTGGTTAACATTCGCAGCTGCTTAGAGAGTCGCGGGCGCGACGTACGTGTCTCAGACCAAAATGCAGTTCTAATTACTTTCTTTTTTGCAGCGAATACTTTTCTCTTGAGCGAAGACTTATCCTAGAATATTATTCCATAAGACGTCCGCCCCCAGTAGCTGAGTGGTCAGAGCGACAGAATGTCAATCCTAAGGGCCCAGGTTCTATTCTCGGCTGGGTCGGAGATTTTCTCCGCTCAGGGACTGGGTATTGTCCTAATCATCGTCATTTCATCCCCCTCGACGCGCAAGTCGCCGAATTGGCGTCAAATCGAAATCACCCGACATTTACATTCCATAAGACATCACTCAATAAAAATGTGCGAGCCACGTTAAGTTACTGACTTCCACACAAAGAGTACTCTACGGCATTGGCCCCTTACATAGTTTGCATTTATCGCGAATCTCTCGCCCAGTTCAAAGTCGCAAGCGACGGGAAAAGTGCGCAGGTCACTCCTGAATATAAGGAATCAGCAAAATTTCAAACCAGTATCATTAATATCGGTTTGCTGCAGGATTCTAGAACAAATTCTCAGTTCGGATATCATGAAGTTCCTCGATACGGAAAAGTTTCTGTCCACGAAGCAACACAGGCTTAGAAAGCATCGCTCGTGCGAAAATCAGCTTGCCCTTTTCTCGCGTGATACCATGCGAACTATGGGTGAAGGACGAAAGGCAGATTCCATGTGCCTACATTTCCGACAAGCATTTGACTCAGTGACCCACTGTTAAGGAGGGTACGAGCATACGGGATAGCTTCACAGATATGTGAGTGGCTCGAAGACTTCTCAAGTAATAGAGCCCAGTATGTTGTCCTCGATAGCAATTGTTCATCACAGACAGTTCGCCGCTTTACCTCCGATGATGTCTCCCGCAGTCGGAGACGAAACGTCAGGAGAGTGTTTTACACTTCGACCACGGCCTATCAGCCCGAAAGTTTTAAGTGAAGACAATACCGGCCGTGAAAGCTTACATTGTATGAACAGACAAATGTATCAGCAGGAGTGGCCCTGGGAAGTGTAATAGGACCGCCGTTGTTCTCTATATACATAAATGATTTGGCAGATACGATGGATAGCAACCTGCGGTTGTTACGAAAAAAAATGGCTCTGAGCACTATGGAACTTAACATCTATGGTCATCAGTCCCCTAGAACTCAGAACTACTTAAACCTAACTAACCTAAGGACAACACACATCACCCAGCCATCACGAGGCAGAGAAAATCCCTGACCCCGCCGGGAATCGGACCCGGGAACCCGGGCGTGGGAAGCGAGAACGCTACCGCACGACCACGAGATGCGGACGGTTGTTACGACATTGATGCTGTAGCGTATGGGAAGGTGTCGAAGTTGAATGATTATAGGAGGATACAATGTGACTTGGACAAAATTTATACACTCATGGAAATGAATGATCTTTACTTTCGAAAACATGCTTGTTCCCCCATTAAAATTACATCCGAGATATTTCGAAGCCTCTCTGTATCATTTTGCTGTAGATCTTGTAAGCATGTTTAGTATATCGCTTTCGTTATATGTATCACTTCTTTCGCCTTTCTTACGTATTGAAATAACCTTTGCTATTTTACATTCCACAGTTATCTCATATTTTACTCAACACATGTTAAAGAGCTGTAGAATTGTCAGTTAGAATTCCTCCGTGTTTAAACAATTTGGAATTTAGTTCATCTAGTTCTGGTCATTTTCCGTATTTAATTCTTTTTAACTGTCTTCAGTTCTGTATAATGTATTCCTTGCAGTTGTTCTTTATTATCTGCCTCTTTGATTTCTGGATTTTACCTTAGTTATTTATAATGTTTAGTCCAGTCAGATATTTGTATTACATTTATATTTACGATATGCCTTTCTTCTTTGGTTAGATATTTCTTTAATTTGTTATTTCCTGTCTCCCATGGATGTCACGTTCAATTCTGCTTATAAACGTGTCCCACGATGTACTATGTGCTTTTACGTAATTTATTTTCCAGAGGTATTGCTCTTTAGCGTCTAATAT
This sequence comes from Schistocerca cancellata, assembly GCF_023864275.1. Lineage (NCBI taxonomy): Eukaryota > Metazoa > Arthropoda > Insecta > Orthoptera > Acrididae > Schistocerca > Schistocerca cancellata. The sequence goes on along the minus strand of NC_064637.1, from coordinate 126,671,771 downwards.
TTTTTCTGTAAGTACTCATTATATGCTTTCGGTTTATCGTTTATGGGTTTTTCTATCTTTAATTCCAAATTTTTAAATGCCTTTCCCGATTGCACCTTTGTTTTTCATCTAGCACTTCACTCTCTGTTTTATAGTATTTTTAATGTTACGCCATTCTTCGTTTATGTCTTCAGTAGTTGGTGTTTCATTGAGCAGTTGTGTGAGTCTGTTCTGATAAAGCTTTCTTAAGCTCTCATCTTCCGACATATGTACGCCAAATGTTTCGTTTAAATTGTTTCCATCTTTATTTTTATTTTTCATTTATTGCTTTTTACATCTTGACATTAGCTAGAACTTGAATTTTACAAGGAATTTATATTTTTACTTCTACATAACTTGGGAGCTCACCTTTGATTAATTATTACACGATCTATCACTGAATGGCAGCCTCGTGCAGACCATGTAAATTTGTGAATGTCTTTCTTCTTAAAGAAGGTGTTCGTTACCTTTATTTCGCTACATATTACGAATTCCCTAAGTTTTTCCCGCATTTGATTTATAGTATCTTCCCCGTTAGTACCTATTAAATGATAAATTGGCGCTTTTCCAGTTCTAGCACTTGAATCTCACGTTAAAATTACATCGTACCTTTAATGACATTTCAAGACAATGACCATTCCACTCAACACCTCTTCCAAGTGCTTCATGAGAGAATTACACTGAAGAGCCAAAGAAGTGGCACACCTGCCTAATATCGTGTAAGGCCCCCCTGACCATGCAGAAGTGTCGCATGGCATGGACTCAGCTAATGTCTGAGGGAGTGCTGAAGGGAACTGACAGCATTAATCATGCAGGGCTGTCCATAAATCCGTAAGGGAGAGAGTTTGGTGGCCAACGGAAGTGTTTAAACTCAGAAGATGTTCCTGGAACCACTCTGTAGCAATTCTGGACGTGTGGAGTGTCGCACTGTCCTGCTGGGATTGCCGAAGCCCGTCGGAATGCACAATGTTTACGAATGGATGCAGGTGATCAGACAGGATGCTTACGTGCGCGTCACCTGTCAGAGTTACATCTCGACGTGTCAGGGGTCCCATGTCACTCCTACTGCACACGCTCCACATCATTAGGGAGTCTCCACCAGCTTCAACAGTCCCCTGCTGACATGCACGGTCCATGGATTCATGAGGTTGTCTCCATACCCTTACACGTGCATCCGCTCGATATAATTCAAAACGAGACTCGTCCTACCAGGCAACATGATGTGTTGGCAAATGTGCCAACACCTTGTAGATAGAGGAGGCCGAAATGCACGCTGTAATCTAACGCAGACGGGCGTGAGGTCTGGAACAGGATACGTAATGAATGCTATAAAGAAAAGTACGTAGCTGCTGGAATACTTAACTTTTAATCCATCATTTGTATACAGCATTCTTGATGATAGAAGTGAGACTCTCTATAGAAATGGTTAATGGCGCCTTGCTAGGTCGTAGCCATGGACTTAGCTGAAGGCTATTCTAACTCTCTCTCGGCAAATGAGAGAAAGGCTTCGTCAGTGTAGTCGCTAGCAAAGTCGTCGTACAACTGGGGACGAGTCCTAGTACGTCTCTCTAGACCTGCCGTGTGGTGGCGCTCGGTCTGCAATTACTGACAGTGGCGACACGCGGGTCCGACATGTACTAACGGACCGCGGCCGATTTAAAGCTACCACCTAGCAAGTGTGGTGTCTGGCGGTGACACCACACAACACGTTTTCAGTCATCAACAGTCCAAGTTCGGTGTTGACGGGCCCAGTCGAGGCGTAAAGCTTTCTATCGTGCAGTCATCAAGGGTACAGGAGTGGGCGTTCGGCCCCAAAAGCCCATATCGATGATGTTTCGTTAAATGGTTTGCACGCTGGCACTTGTTAATGGCCCAGCATTGAAATCGGCAGCAATCTGCGTAAGTGTTGCACTTCTGTCACGTTGAACGATTCTCTTCAGTCGTCCCGTTCTTGCAGGATCTTTTTCCGTCGGTCGCACTGATATTCACCGTGCACTCGTGAACTGGTCTCACGGGAAAATGCCCACTTCATCGCTACCTCGGAGATGCTGTCTCCCATCGCTTGTGCGCCGACTATGTCACCGCGTTCAAACTCACTTAAATCTTGATAACCTGCCATTGTAGCAGCAGTAACCGACGTAACACCTACGCCAGACAGTTGTATTATATAGGCATTGACGACAGGAGCGACATATTCTGCCTGTATATATATCTGAATTCGCATGCCTATATGAGCTTCTTTGGCGCTCCAGTATATATCAATGATTATTTCTTTATGTCCATAGATGGCAGCGTATACGCCTGCCTAACGAGTTTTGTTTACCTTTAGTCGTCAGCGTTACTTTGTAACTACTTGCGCTACGAGATTTTGAACCCTACCGCCGTAGCGCTTTCAGGCCAAGAAATCTATGGACCGCCTCCCCCTTCCAGCGCCGGGGCCGCGCCGGCTGCCTCCACCGCTGACCTGGCCAACCTCGTCGCGCAGCTCACAGCCCTGGTGACCAGTGCTACGAAGTTGATTGAAGTCCTGTCGCAGCAACTCACCGCTGCAGTGCCGATGGCCTCTCCGGCCCCGACCGCTGTCAACACTCACCAGCCACACCATGGGCAGCGTTAGAGGGCCCACCGACATCGCGTGGAATGCCAACAGCGTCCGCACTCGAGCTGGCGAACTTCGCCAATTTCTCCGAGATGAAGCCGTCGACGTCTGCCTTATCAATGAAACACACCTGAAGCCTGGGGTCGACGTCAGGGCGGCAAACTACTCCAGCTATCGCACCGACCGACCGACGGCGAGTGGCGGAACAGCCGTCTACGTCCGCAACGGCATTCGTCATCATGTGATACAACTTCCCCCACTGGCAACGCTGGAGGCCACTGCTGTCGTCGTTCACACCTCGGCGGGCGCCATCACGTTCGTCGCGGCCTACCGGCCGCCGTCTCGTCCCCTGGACCCTGCTGACATCGATGCTCTGCTCTCCCTGAGGGGGCAGGTGTTCGTCGCCGGGGACTTCAATAGTAAACATGTCTCCTGGAACTCCAGGATCACCAATGCCGCTGGCCGCTGCCTGCTCCGGGTAGCGGAACGTCACCATGCGCTGGTGGTGGGGCCGTACGACCCGACAATCTTCCCTGCCCGTGGGCTCCCAGATATAATCGACATCGCGGTCGTCAAGGGCATCCCTCATCAGATCACCGCCACTGTAGGAAAACCGGAACAGAAGACAATCGTAGCATTTGAGATGTGTTGCTACAGACGAATGTTGAAAATTAGGTGGATTGATAAAGTGAGGAATGAGAGCGCTCTACATAAAATGGGAGAGGAAAGGAATATGTGGAAAACACTGAGAAGGAGAAGGGATAGGATGGTAGGACATCTGTTAAGACAAGAGGGAATGACTTCCACGGTACTAGAGGGAGCTGTAGAGGGCGAAAACTGTAGAGGAAGACAGAGATTGGAATACATCCAGCAAATAATTGAGGACGTAGGTTGCAAGTGTTACTCTGAGATGAAGAGGTTCACACAGGAGAGGAATTCATAGTGGGCAGCACCAAACCAGTCAGAAGACTGGTGATCAAAAACAAAAACAAAAAGGGTGTGGTTATAATTAAACATTCGCCACTTGAAAGGGCGCGCATGCCCGCATGAAATACGAGTGATTATAGCACAATGAAACATTGAGAAAATATTTGTGAGGACCTGCGAAAGAGAAATAACGAACAATCTATTGAAAGATGTACATTTGACTGTCCACATCAGGGGGTAGCATTTTCCAGATTACAAACGTTGCTCAGTGTGATGACCATCAGGACCCACGATGGCCTGGAACCACACTAGAGATACAACTTCACAATTATTCGGAGCACTTTTAGAACCGTGGACTACGGAATGTTCAGCTGTGGGGACACAGCTCGTGCGCTGCCTGAAGATCGCACACTGCGTCCAGTATTCTCAACCATGGCGACAGTAACTTCTTCAACAGTTTTTGGTGCAGTTGCTCTCTCCTAGAAGCAGTTCCTACTCCGCAGTTAATTCCAACTTCCGAATCACGTTCTTTAATCCCAGTACAGAAAGAGGACCTCTCTGTATTACTTTAATGCGTCGATATTCGCGAAGAAAAAACAAAGAAAGAAAAGAAATGGAACCCTCGGTGCGCAAGTCCTGCTCGCAACTGGTCAATTTTATTTAATCAGATCGTAGGAGAGCGGCTGTTATATAGCTTTGTGTATTTGTGTGTGTGTGTGTGTGTGTGTGTGTGTGTGTGTGTGTGTGTGTGTTGTAAGTAGGATGTTTAGGTTATTATATTGGTAACGCCACGTAGCACTCTGTATGAAAATCACTGGATGTGCTGTGTGCATTCTGTGGCTGGTTGGCATCGTTGTAATACTCGCTATTGTAGTGTTGGGCAGTTGGCTGTTAGCAACTCGTAGCGTTGCGCAGTTGGAGGTGAGCCGCCAGCAGTGGTGGATGTGGGGAAAGAGATGGCAGAATTTTGAGACCGGATGATCTGGACGTGTGTCCATCAGAGACAGTAAATTTGTAAGACCGGATGTCATGAATTGATATATATATATATTATGACTTTTGAACACTATTAAGGTAAATATATTGTTTGTGCTCTATCAAAATCTTTCATTTGCTAACTATGCCTATCAGTAGTTAGTGCCTTCAGTAGTTTGAATCTTTTATTTAGCTGGCAGTAGTGGCGCTCGCTGTATTGCAGTAGTTTGGTTAACGAAGATTTTTGTGAGGTAAGTGATTCGTGAAAGGTATAGGTTATTGCTAGTCAGGGCCATTCTTTTGTAGGGATTATTGAAAGTCAGATTGCATTGCGCTAAAAATATTGTGTGTCAGGTTAGTGTTGATCAGAATAGGTAAACAGCGAAATGTGTGAGCACTTTCAGTTCTGCTCAGCTGTTTGAAAATCAGAAAATGTAAGAGGTTTATCAGGACAGTAATTCATTAATTTTTCTAAGGGGACATTTCAGTGTGTGCGTGTTTAGAGTGTGGGAGGAAGTAGGGATTGGGGAAGGGGCAGAGCGTAGGTGTAGGAGGGGGGAGGGGGAATTCAGGCTTAATATAGTTCTCACGGGCCCCCTTATGACTACACATATGCCCATGAGCCCTATTAAATGCAGGAAAAATTAACGTAGCTAGATCTCAGGCCGCCGAGAAAATTGTGCGCACGCAGTTTCACACGGAGCCGATAGCCAAGTGTCGGGTCACGCTGTTTTCACTCGCCGCTGCCCGCTCGACAAAAAAGATCCCGGGTGACCAATATTGGGCGCTTGCGGTCCTCCAAAAAACCCAGCAGTAGCGGTAAAGCCAGGGCCCGGCGAGGCTGCCAGCGTCTAGAGGCGGGGGCGGCGGCGTGTGACAGCGGAGCAGCACGCAGGCGGCGACCACACAGGCGGCTGAGCGGTCCGCACCTGCTGTCTGTCCTTGTCAACCGACGTCCATTGTCTCGCGCTCCTTATGGGGAGAATGGCGCCAGCCTCAGAGGTTATCAATGTGCCATATTTCTCCTCATTTATACAATTTTAGTGTCCCCCTTGAACCACAGATCTTAAGTCCTCCTCACATGGGATGAGGAACATCACGAGACACAGCACCGTCCGCACGCGGACCCAGCTGTTTAACCCTTTCAGACGATGTGGTCCGGTCTAAAGCCACCTAGGATGTTTCTCATTTCGTGGCACATGCACTGTAGCTACACCCGTAGTCTCCAGTAGGTACTGCCCTGTTGCAGCTGCAGATTGAACAACTTCTTATTTTCGAATGTTAGCAATTAGACGAGCAGATTTAGGAGCCATTTTTATAAGCAGTGCAGGATTGTCATTGGCCTCAAATTGTGATTGAATTTCTCCCTATAGGCACGTTTTGCGCGTTGACCTGTTCAACTGTATACTCAGTGTATTGCGATAATAATTAAATTTATATTTTTATTTTCATCACTGTTTTCGTGCTTCGTTTTGAAACCCCTGCGGCTGTAAGGGTGACATCACTAGTTGTGACAGGTTGTATCTACAGCTCCACACGATGTACTCTCTCAGAACGAAGGAAGAGGAAAGTCTGGAGCTCCTTTTGAAAGGGGTATCATTTGATGCTCCCCCCCTACCCTAGAACCATGGATCTTGCCGTTGGTGGAGAGGCTTGCGTGCCTCACCGATACAGATAGCCGTACCGTAGGTACAACCACAACGGAGGGGTATCTGTTGAGAGGCCAGACAAACGTGTGGTTCCTGAAGAGGGGCAGCAACCTTTTCAGTAGTTGCAGGGGCAACAGTCTGGATGATTGACTGATCTGGCCTTGTAACACTAACCAAAACGGCCTTGCTGTGCTGGTACTGCGAACGGCTGAAAGCAAGGGGAAACTACAGCCGTAATTTTTCCCGAGGGCATGCAGATTTACTGTATGGTTTAATGATGATGGCGTCCTCTTGGGTAAAATATTCCGGAGGTAAAATAATCCCCCATTCGGATCTTCGGGTGGGGACTACTCAGGAGGACGTCGTTATCAGGAGAAAGAAAACTGGCGTTCTGCGGAACGGAGCGTGGAATGTCAAATCCCTTAATCGGGCAGGTAGGTTAGAAAATTTAAAAAGGGAAATGGATAGGTTAAAGTTAGATATAGTAGGAATTAGTGAAGTTCGCTGGCAGGAGGAACAAGACTTTTGGTCAGGCGAATACAGGGTTATAAATACAAAATCAAAAAGGGGTAATGCAGGAGTAGGTTTAATAATGAAAAAAAATAGTAGTGCGGGTAAGCTATTACAAACAGCATAGTTAACGCATTATTGTGGCCAAGATAGACACGAAGCCCACCCCCTACTACAGTAGTACAAGTTTATATGCCAACTACCTCTGCAGATGACGAAGAAATTGAAGAAATGTATGATGAGATAAAAGCAATTATTCAGATAGTGAAGGCAGACGAAAATTTAATAGTCATGGGTGAATCGAATTCGACCGTAGGAAAAGGAAGAGAAGGAAACGTAGTAGGTGAATATGGTTGGGAGTAAGGAATGAAATAGGAAGCCACCTGGTAGAATTTTGCACAAAGAATAACCTAATCATAGCTAACACTTGGCTCAAGAATCATAAAAGAAGGTTGTATACATGGAAGGAGCCTGGAGATACTGCAAGGTGTCAGATGGATTATATAATGGTAAGACAGAGATTTAGGAACCAGGTTTTAAATTGTAAGACATTTCCAGGAGCAGATGTGGACTCTGACCACAATCTATTGGTTTTGAACTGTAGATTAAAACTGAAGAAACTGCAAAAAAGTGGGAATTTAAGGAGATGTGCCCTGGATAAACTGACTAAACCAGAGATTGTACAGAGTTTCAGGGAGAGCATAAGCTAACAATTGACAGGAATGGGGGAAAGAAATACAGTAGAAGAAGAATGTGTAGCTTTGAGGGATGCATTAGTGAAGGCAGCAGAGGATCAAGTAGGTAAAAATACGAGGGCTAGTAGAAATCCTTGGGTAACAGAAGAAATACTGAATTTAATTGATGAAAGGAGAAAATATAAAAATGCAGTAAATGAAGCGGGCAAAATGGAATACAAACGTCTCAAAAATGAGATCGACAGGAAGTGCAAAATCGCTAAGCAGGAATGGCTAGAGGACAAATGTAAGGATATAGAGGCTTATCTCACTAGGGGTAAGATAGATACTGCCTACAGGAAAATTAAAGAGACACTTGGAGAAAAGAGAGCCACTTGTATGAATATCAAGAGGTCAGATGGAAACAGTTCTAAGCAAAGAACGGAAATCAGAAAGGTGGAAGGAGTATATAGAGGGTCTATACAAGGGCGATGTACTTGAGGACAATATTATGGAAATGGAAGAGGATGTAGAAGATGAAATGGGAGATATGATACTGCGTGAAGAGTCTGACAGAGCACTGAAAGACCTGAGTCGAAACAAGGCCCCGGGAGTAGACAACATTCCATTAGAACTACTGACAGCCTTGGGAAAGCCAGTCCTGACAAAACTCTACCATCTGGTGAGAAAGATGTACGAGACAGGCAAAATACCCTCAGACTTCAAGGAGAATATAATAATTCCAATCCCAAAGAAAGAAAGTGTTGAAAGGTGTGAAAATTACCGAACTATCAGTCTAATAAGTCACGGCTGCAAAATACTAAAGCGAATTCTTTACAGACGAATGGAAAATCTAGTAGAAGCCGACCTCGGGGAAGATCAGTTTGGATTCCGTAGAAACATCGGAATACGTGAGGCAATACTGACCCTACGACTTATCTTACAAGCTAGATTAAGAAAAGGCAAACCTACGTTTCTAGCATTTCTAGACTTAGAGAAAGCTTTTGACAATGTTGAGTGGAATAGTCTCTTTTAAGTTCTGAAGGTGGCAGTGGTGAAATACAGGGAGCGAAAGGATATTTACAATTTGTACAGAAACCAGATGGCAGTTATAAGAATGGAGGGGCATGAAAGGGAAGCAGTGGTTGGGAAGGGAGTGAGACAGGGTTGTAGCCTCTCCCCGATGTTATTCAATCTGTATATTGAGCAAGCAGTAAAGGAAACAAAAGAAAAATTCGGAGTAGGTACTAAAATCCAGGGAGAAGAAATAAAAACTTTGAGGTTCGCCGATGACATTGTAATTCTGTCACAGACAGCAAAGGACTTGGAAGAGCAGTTGAACGGAATAGACAGTATCTTGAAAGGAGGGTATAAGATGAACATCAACAAAAGCAAAACGAGGATAATGGAATGTAGTCGAATTAAGTCGGGTGATGCTGAGGGAATTAGATTAGGAAATGAGACACTTAAAGTAGTAAAAGAGTTTTGCTATTTGGGGAGCAAAATAACTGATGAAGGTCGAAGTAGAGAGGATATAAAATGTAGACTGGCAATGGCGAGGAAAGCGTTTCTGAAGAAGAGAAATTTGTTAACATTGAGTATAGATTTAAGTGTCAGGAAGTCGTTTCTGAAAGTATTTCTATGGAGTGTAGCCATGTATGGAAGTGAAACATGGACGATAAATAGTTTGGACAAGAAGAGAATAGAAGCTCTCGAAATGTGGTGCTACAGAAGAATGCTGAAGATTAGATGGGTAGATAACGTAACTAATGAGGAGGTATTGAGTAGGATTGGGGAGAAGAGAAGTTTGTGGTACAAGTTGACTAGAAGGAGGGATCGGTTGGTAGGACATGTTCTGAGTCATCAAGGGATCACCAATTTAGTATTAGAGGGCAGCGTGGAGGGTAAAAAACGTAGAGGGAGACCAAGAGATGAATACACTAAGCAGATTCAGAAGGATGTAGGTTGCAGTAGGTACTGGGAGATGAAGAAGCTTGCACAGGATAGAGAAGCATGGAGAGCTGCATCAAACCAGTCTCAGGACTGAAGACCACAACAACAACAGTGTCCCCCTTGAACCACGGATCTTAAGTCCTCCTCATATGGGATGAGGCACATCACGAGACACAGCATCGTCCGCACGCGGACCCAGCTGGTTAACCATTGCAGACGATGTGGTTCCGTCTGAAGCGACCTCGGATATTTCGTGGGACAACGCCGGTAGTGACCCTTTACGTCTCAAGTAGGTGCTGCCCTCTTGCGGCTGCAGCTTGAACAACTTCATATTTTCGGATGTTAGCAGTTGGACGAGCAGATGTAGGAGCCCTGTTTACAGGCGGTGCAGGATTGTTTTTGTTTTCAAACTGTGATTCAGTTTCTCTTATAGGCATTTTCGCTGTCTCTTTTTGCTTCCTGCTTTGTTATTGCTCGCGTAACAACTAACATATGAGATAAAATATGTTGCTACGAAAAGAGCCCTGAAATACCTTTTAGGGATGCTGTGCTGTGACTTTCTTTGGATCATTAATTTTCAACAAAACAAAATATATTATGTTCTTATTATTCTGGATCTGGCTTTCTATTAAAGGAAAATTTGTTTCGCTACTGTAACTCGCTATAAAGTTCAACATATCTTCCTTACTTTACAGTTATTGAAAAGGTTACTGAAAATTATTTCGTTATCAATACTGATGTTACAGTACGCAATGTTTGTTCAACATCAAAATTTTGCATTGGATTATTGTTTACAGTAAAACACCAATAAGTACCGCGACTAACACGAGAACATGAGACTATTATCAGAGAAAAAGATGTTTTTACTATAATGTTTGCCAGACCAGAAATACGCACAGCAAGATTTCTTTTATGTTATGGAGGTATATTATCTTTTTGCTCTGTTAATAACATATCATCCGCAGCCCGCGTCCACCTGTAAAACATAAAATCTGCTGCTCTGCTCTGCAATTACGAAAGCTGAAAGAAATAATTTTAGTTCACTGTTACCTGTCTGCTTCTTTGCGGTATGATTGGTTTCATGTAATGCAGTTTGAATGCGCCGCGGCAGCGACTTGTTCGTTCGTAGCGCAGCTCTGCACCACGAATAATATTTAAATAGCTGAAAATGTCTTAAAAGGATGGGATAAAATACCACCCAAGCTCATTACAAATCATAATGCAAGTTTTCACTAAGTAACTCTATTCAAAACATTTAGCCAGATTAAATTATTACACACCTTTGCAAATCAGTACCTAATGGCGTCCTTCCCTCAATCTTGACAAAAGAATGCTACACAAGCGTACAGTATAGCGTCACAAGCTCTTCCTACCCACGTAACTCCAAGAAGACGACAGAGAAATTAACGCTCGGTCACTACTATTTATACTCGTTGTGACATATTCTCATCTTTGTTTGATATTTAATAAATATCGTCTGTGGCGGTTTCAGTACTCGCCGACACACATATTATCTTTAAAAAAATTGGCAGATAATTATATACAAGTATAAAACATGGCACATAATGGTTTCTCTTTATTACAAGTTCACACAATCGTTGTCCACGCAATTACAATCATCCAGTTCAATTATTCTTTTCTCCTTTTTTACCACATATAATATGTGTTTTGTTAGGAGACGTTACAGCATATTTTGTGCAGTATCCTGTTCAAATGTCTACTCCGTGTATTGCGATAATAATTACATTTATATATTTATTTTCACCGCTGTTTTCGTGCTTCCTTTCGAAACCCGTGCTGCTCAGAGGGCGACATCACTAGTTGTGACAGGTTGTATTTACAGCTTCACACGATTTACTCTCTCAGAATAAAGGAAGAGGAAAGTCTGGCGTTCCTTTTGAAAGGGGTATCATTTGTTGCCGACTCATACTGATATTGACAGTAGAAGTGAAAGTAGAGATAGTGTCTTAGCTGACGACAGTGATCTCAACTGTTGAATGAAAATATCGATTGTTGTCTTCGGACGAAAAAATCGAGTGTTGTCTTCCATTATTTCAGAGAGTGAGAGCAAAGAACCATTTACAAAAATATGCAAAACGTTCAGGTTGAAAAACATACGATAGAAGCAAAGCATCTACCAATATATGGCACCTCAAGACATTGTGTACACTGTAGCACAAGGAAGGAACCTCACAGGTGGTGGAAGTGTGGTCCCTGTTTAGTAGTACTATCTCATTATCTCATTCTGCAGTAAGGTTCAGATGGTTCAAATGGCTCTGAGCACTATGGGACTTAACATCTGAGGTCATCAGTCCCCTAGAACTTAGAACTACTTAAACCTAACTAAAGTAAGAACATCACAAATGTCCATGCCCGAGGCAGGATTCGAACCTGCGGCCGTAGCGGTCGCGCTGTTCCAGACTGAAGCGCCTAGAACCGCTCGGCCATACCGGCCGGTTGCAGTAAGGAAATGCACTTTACCTTACCGCCAAAAGTAACGACATTTCACGTGCAGTGGCTCCATTTAAAACCACCCGACATGAGTTCGATTTATGCATGTAACACTTGTATTTAACATTGTTCTGTCTCAATATATGCCTAATAACCCAATAAAATCAAGGACATTCAAAATATTTAATTTTTAATATTTCGAGTCTGAAAGGCTTAGGGTGATTTTGCGCTCTCGACATTCTCCAGTGGCAGTTGTCGGCTTTATTTGGCTCGCAGGTTTCACACATTGTTCACAAATATGGGCGAGCGTAAAATTACATTAGCTCTATTAAAACATGCATTTCCTCCCTTGTCCATATCCTAGTTATGTTATTCTGTCTTAGTATGTACAAATAAGACAGACATGTAATAAGGCAAAATGGACACACCTGTGCACTCAGTAACAGCATCAACTTATAGAAGTTAACAATATTGAACAGATTCACTCCTGACAGAGAGCAAACTTATATTTACCTAACACCAGATATTAAAGAAATTATTTCTATTAATTTCATAGGGAAGGCCCACAGCCTTTTAGAAAACGTGAAGGTGAAAAAAGAAATTGTAAACAGCGGGACCAAATGGGTGTATCTGTTTCTGTAACGTGGCGCCTCAACCAGCTATGCTACGCTGAAGCTCTGCAATTAGCGCCTCCGTGTTTTATCTTGCAGTCTTCTAAAGGCTTTATTCACTGAAATGTTATCATTTAACTATAACAAATCCTAACAAGAACGACACGTTACCTCGAATTCAATGGGTCGTCACCATAAAACGAGTTACCGTCATAACGCGTAAGCTAAAATGCGAAAGTAACTAAACTCCGAAAGTCTTCGACCACCAATATCACGTTTCCCCTCGTTTTTTTACGACAATTCGTACCATAACGATTCGTTCTCGACACATTCATTGTGCTGGAGCTTCGAAACAGCATATACTCGTCATGAGCAAGGAATATCACAGAACTGACCGAATAGGAGCTTCTACTCAAGGCCCACGAGAAGGACAGGGGGTGATGCTTACGTCACAGCACGTGACCCTGCAGGTCCTGCAAGACCGCCAGCAGTCGTCACCGGCGGGAAGCGAGTAGCGAGTTCACAATTATCGACTGTGCGTTTAAATGTGAGCAATTCTCGATAGCACACGAGATAATTAAGACCTTTAGTCGGCATCTTTTCAATTAAATATTGATTTCCCGTGAGCTCTGCACGGAGTCGTGCGTTCCCGAAGTGTGAGAGACAAGCCTACTAGTGTGACGTCACAAGTTCGTTGCAGGGCCCGCATAGCTCGTTGGCTCCGCTTCCACTGAATACAACAAATACAATATGGCGTCTCGAATGTTCTACTTGTGACGTAGGAAGAGTTCTTGTTCCTTATTGGTGTCGCGTCCCGTCACAGCCTCACTGTACCAGAATGAAGTAAGTGGGAACTAGGTAGCGCAACCGGGACGTTAGCGATAATGGGTTACCTGTAATTTGCTGTCAACCTTTATATCGGAGATGAGAGGGAGAGAATCTTCTTGGTTTGAAGCAAATAAGTTTCCTGAAAATACACTCCTGGAAATTGAAATAAGAACACCGTGAATTCATTGTCCCAGGAAGGGGAAACTTTATTGACACATTCCTGGGGTCAGATACATCACATGATCCCACTGACAGAACCACAGGCACATAGACACAGGCAACAGAGCATGCACAATGTCGGCACTAGTACAGTGTATATCCACCTTTCGCAGCAATGCAGGCTGCTATTCTCCCATGGAGACGATCGTAGAGATGCTGGATGTAGTCCTGTGGAACGGCTTGCCATGCCATTTCCACCTGGCGCCTCAGTTGGACCAGCGGTCGTGCTGGACGTGCAGACCGCGTGAGACGACGCTTCATCCAGTCCCAAACATGCTCAATGGGGGACAGATCCGGAGATCTTGCTGGCCAGGGTAGTTGACTTACACCTTCTAGAGCACGTTGGGTGGCACGGGATACATGCGGACGTGCATTGTCCTGTTGGAACAGCAAGTTCCCTTGCCGGTCTAGGAATCGTAGAACGATGGGTTCGATGACGGTTTGGATGTACCGTGCACTATTCAGTGTCCCCTCGACGATCACCAGTGGTGTACGGCCAGTGTAGGAGATCGCTTCCCACACCATGATGCCGGGTGTTGGCTCTGTGTGCCTCTGTCGTATGCAGTCCTGATTGTGGCGCTCACCTGCACGGCGCCAAACACGCATACGACCATCATTGGCACCAAGGCAGAAGCGACTCTCGTCGCTGAAGACGACACGTCTCCATTCGTCCCTCCATTCACGCCTGTCGCGACACCACTGGAGGCGGGCTGCACGATGTTGGGGCGTGAGCGGAAGACGGCCTAACGGTGTGCGGGACCGTAGCCCAGCTTCATGGAGACGGTTGCGAATGGTCCTCGCCGATACCCCAGAAGCAACAGTGTCCCTAATTTGCTGGGAAGTGGCGGTGCGGTCCCCTACGGCACTGCGTAGGATCCTACGGTCTTGGCGTGCATCCGTGCGTCGCTGCGGTCCGGTCCCAGGTCGACGGGCACGTGCACCTTCCGCCGACCACTGGCGACAACATCGATGTACTGTGGAGACCTCACGCCCCACGTGTTGAGCAATTCGGCGGTACGTCCACCCGGCCTCCCGCATGCCCACTATACGCCCTCGCTCAAAGTCCGTCAACTGCACATACGGTTCACGTCCACGCTGTCGCGGCATGCTACCAGTGTTAGAGACTGCGATGGAGCTCCGTATGCCACGGCAAACTGGCTGACACTGACGGCGGCGGTGCACAAATGCTGCGCAGCTAGCGCCATTCGACGGCCAACACCGCTGTGCCGTGCGTGTGATCATTGCTTGTACAGCCCTCTCGCAGTGTCCGGAGCAAGTATGGTGGGTCTGACACACCGGTGTCAATGTGTTCTTTTTTCCATTTCCAGGAGTGTAGGTTACAGAACTGCAATACGCAGAAAAGATTGGTTAGTTTCTGTCAAGTTTATTCTTACATATACGTATGTGAGGTGTTGACCAGAAACCCCTTAGTAAGATTCAGTCTATTTATTCGGACTCGCTACTTCAAAGTTAATTGCCGGTACATATAAGAAACAAGTATAAAGCAATCACTTGTTCTTGGTTATCACTGAAATCTCTCTAAGTAACTGAGACACAAGACTGAAAGCCTCTGTTCAACACTATTCCAATGAAACTCTAAAAATCCTACTTGACCTGCAGTTCCTGAGTGTCCACCAGAGTCTATCGCCATCTTCTCGTAGTTGAAGTCTTTATCAGCTGCAGCGGCTGCTACGGGCCTACTCGGCCCCGCTGGCGTCTCGCTGCGGAATCTCCAAACTGCCGGCGCTGGCTCTGAGTCTGCATCTGAACCTCTACCTTTAGCTATTGCGCTGCCTGGCCTTTTATTTAGTTTCTCATGTACTTGGGTGCACAAGAGTTAATTTGTTTCACACGACCCTTTCATTTCTAAGTGATTGGATTACACAAGAATGCCTATGGTTCCACACGACACTCTCATTTCTGATTGGTCCGCTTGTGCAAGAATGCCTTCGGTTCCACACGACGCTTTCGTTTCTAGCTGCACACAACTTAATTTGGTTCGACACGAGTCTTTCCGTACGTGACTGACACTCTCTCTTGCTGTATTATCGCCCTGGTGTTTGCGTCTTACATTGCGCAAGTTTGATTGTTGCTGCTTCCTCTTGCAGGAAGTCAAACACTAAGTTATTTGACCAACAAGCCATACTTAGCATACTTGGCAGCCTCCACCGATTATCTTGTCCCTACCTCCTGGTGGACTATTTCTTAATGTCACCTGGCTGTTTGCCTATGGAGCCTGGACTCTTATTATGGTCACAAAAGGAAGAATAAAAATTAAATTTTTCTACAGTCACAACATTTTTTTTTTTTACGTGGCACTTAGCCGAAATACACTCCTGGAAATGGAAAAAAGAACACATTGACACCGGTGCGTCAGACCCACCATACTTGCTCCGGACATTGCGAGAGGGCTGTACAAGCAATGATCACACGCACGGCACTGCGGACACACCAGGAACCGCGGTGTTGGCCGTCGAATGGCGCTAGCTGCGCAGCATTTGTGCACCGCCGCCGTCAGTGTCAGCCAGTTTGCCGTGGCATACGGAGCTCCATCGCAGTCTCTAACACTGGTAGCATGCCGCGACAGCGTGGACGTGAACCGTATGTGCAGTTGACGGACTTTGAGCGAGGGCGTATAGTGGGCATGCGGGAGGCCGGGTGGACGTACCGCCGAATTGCTCAACACGTGGGGCGTGAGGTCTCCACAGTACATCGATGTTGTCGCCAGTGGTCGGCGGAAGGTGCACGTGCCTGTCGACCTGGGACCGGACCGCAGCGACGCACGGATGCACGCCAAGACCGTAGGATCCTACGCAGTGCCGTAGGGGACCGCACCGCCACTTCCCAGCAAATTAGGGACACTGTTGCTCCTGGGGTATCGGCGAGGACCATTCGCAACCGTCTCCATGAAGCTGGGCTACGGTCCCGCACACCGTTAGGCCGTCTTCCGCTCACGCCCCAACATCGTGCAGCCCGCCTCCAGTGGTGTCGCGACAGGCGTGAATGGAGGGACGAATGGAGACGTGTCGTCTTCAGCGATGAGAGTCGCTTCTGCCTTGGTGCCAATGATGGTCGTATGCGTGTTTGGCGCCGTGCAGGTGAGCGCCACAATCAGGACTGCATACGACCGAGGCACACAGGGCCAACACCCGGCATCATGGTGTGGGGAGCGATCTCCTACACTGGCCGTACACCACTGGTGATCGTCGAGGGGACACTGAATAGTGCACGGTACATCCAAACCGTCATCGAACCCATCGTTCTACCATTCCTAGACCGGCAAGGGAACTTGCTGTTCCAACAGGACAATGCACGTCCGCATGTATCCCGTGCCACCCTACGTGCTCTAGAATGTGTAAGTCAACTACCCTGGCCAGCAAGATCTCCGGATCTGTCCCCCATTGAGCATGTTTGGGACTGGATGAAGCGTCGTCTCACGCGGTCTGCACGTCCAGCACGAACGCTGGTCCAACTGAGGCGCCAGGTGGAAATGGCATGGCAAGCCGTTCCACAGGACTACATCCAGCATCTCTACCATCGTCTCCATGGGAGAATAGCAGCCTGCATTGCTGCGAAAGGTGGATATACACTGTACTAGTGCCGACATTGTGCATGCTCTGTTGCCTGTGTCTATGTGCCTGTGGTTCTGTCAGTGTGATCATGTGATGTATCTGACCCCAGGAATGTGTCAATAAAGTTTCCCCTTCCTGGGACAATGAATTCACGGTGTTCTTATTTCAATTTCCAGGAGTGTACACCAAGACTTATTTTGTGTTTCACGCGACGAAATGGCTCCTCAACGTGAAATAGCAGGAAGTGACGTCACAAAACTCGTACAGCGTCACTTGAACCTCAGCTAACTCGTCACGTGTGCCGACTGCGTTTGTGAAATGGGGAGCTTGCGTGCCTCGACAGTATAGATAGCAGCACCGTCGGTGCAACCCCAACGCGAGGAATATCTGTGGAGAAGCCAGACTAATCCGTGGTTCCTGGAGAGGGGCAGCAGCCTTTTCAGTAGTATCAGGGGCAACAGTCTGTGAGATTGGCTGATCTGACCCTGTAACATCATCCAGCGTAGCGTCTCTGCTGCGAACGGAGAACGGCTGAAAGCAAGGCCAAACTAAAGTCATTTTCCCTCAGGAATGGATTTCTACTAAATGGCTTAAAGACGACGGCATCCTCTTGGTAAAATATTCTGGAGGTAAAATAGTCCCCCATTCGGATTTCTGTGCGGGGACTACCCAGGAGGATGTCGACATAAGGGAAAAGAAAAGTGCTGTTCTACAGGTCGCAGTATACAGTGTCAGACCTTTTAATTAGGTACGCAGGTTAGAGAATTTTAATATGGACATGGATAGGTTGAAGTTAGATAGGAAGGGATCCCCCCCCCCCCAAAAAAAAGGGAATAACATTACCATGGGCGAAGATTGTGTAGTACGCATTTCTGCAGCTAGGCGTGTATGGCGCAACTCATTACCAGTTCAATGCCGTCTGTTTTGTCGATCTGGCTTGTTCTGTTCATCTGCAGTGATTGTTTTTGGTAGCTTTGTTTTGTTCTTGTTTCGCTTTTTATGACGGCAAGTTTAAGTGAACAACGTGCAGCTATGAAATTTGGCTTTCTGCTCGGTAAAAATGCTGCTTAATGCTTAAACAGCGTACCAAGATGACTCTATGGGAAAAAACTCAAGTATGCGAGTGGTTTGCTCGATTTAAAAATGGTGACATGTCGATTGATGACAAACCTCGTCCTGCACGTCCATCAGCTGCCCGAAAAGACTAAAATACTGAAAAAATTCGAGAGCTTGTGCTGGCAGATAATTGATCAACTGTCGGAGATTAGTGGGTTATCTTGAAGCTCGGTTCAGTGAATTCCAACGGAACATTTGTCGCAGACTGGAGACTGGTTCTTCCATCACGACAACGCACCTGCACACACATCCAGCTCTGATAGTTTTCGGCTAAAAACGGCGTGATTCCACAGCCCCAGGCACCTTACTCGCCTGAACTGGTTACGTGCAACTATTTTTTATTTCCACGCATGACAAGGGTCATGAAACGAGAGCGGTTTGACAACATTAAAGAAGCGAAGGAAAAAGATGGGAGAGCTGTCAGCCATTTCTAAAGATGACTACAAAAAATCTTTTGAACAGTGGAATCACCGGTGGGACAAATGTGTAAGTTGTAATGGAGAGTATTTTGAAGGGGGTAAGACGGTTTTGTAAACCATTTTAAAGTACGGAGGTTGGAACCTTAATAGTGGCAATTATTTATTTACAGTTCGTACAACATAGATACGTGTTTCAAAGTTTTACTGACTTTCAAAGTCACCAGCATTGTGTATAACCCGTTTCCAGCGACGTGGAAGTCGTAGGACTCTCTTAGCAGTGCCAGTTGTGTTGACAGCTCGAGCGGCGCGGCCTATTGCCCGATGAATTTGTAGCAGTTATGAAGCGACTGCCGTGAAGTGTTTCCATTAGTTTAGAAATTGAGCTGAACTCACGACTTCCACATCGCTGGCAACGGATTATACACAATGCTGGTGACTACTTCGAAGGTCAGTAAAACTTTGAAACCCGTATCTATTTTGTACGAGCTGTAAATAAATAGTTGCCACTATTAAGGTTCCAACCCTCGTATATAACATGTAAAAAAAATCCTGTTTTTTTGTGTACGTCTTGTATAGTGGGAATCAGTTAAGAGTGGTAGCAGGCAAAGCAGGACTACTGGTCAGGACAGTACATGGTTGCAAACACAGTATAAAATACTTATAATGCAGGAGAAGGCATGATAATGAATAAAAAAGTAGGAATGCAGGTAAGCTACTATGAACATCATACTGAACATATTATAGTAGCGAAGATAGACACGAAGACTCACTATAAATAGTACAAGTTTATATGTCATCTAGCTTCGCAGATGATGAAGAAACTGAAAGAACGTATGATGGGACAAAAGAAATTATACAAGTAGTTGAGGGAGACGGAAATTTAATTGTGAATGATGACTGGAATTCGATAGTACGAAAAGGAAGAGAACAAAAAATTATAGAAAATCGACTAGCAGAAAGGAATAAGAGATGGAGCCGTCGAGCAGAATTTTGATAATAATGTAATTTAATCATAGCAAACATTTGGTTTAAGAATAATGAACAGCTTCCTACCAGTGTGAAGTCACTACACGCTACACATGATGTATCATTGTAGACACATTATCACTTTTTGGTAGCTGGACGCATCAGGATTTAACTATTCTGTATAAACCAATATAAAAATTTTATGTGAGTCTTGGATATATATGTGTGGTAAATATAATTAGAGGTACCTTTTAAATTGTAACATACCACCTACTGGAGGCTACCTGAGTGGATAACGACCGAAGACCACAATAAAGATAATAAAAAGAATAATAAAAGAAGTTGTATACTTAGAAGACACCTGGGGATACTGGAACGTTGTACATTGATTATATAATCGAATTAAAGAAATTTCGATACCGTAGTTTCAAATGTAAGACATTCCCTGGTGCAGATGTGGCCTCTGACCAAAATTTATTGGTGATGAACCGTAGATTATAAGTGAGGAAACTACAGAAAGGAACAAAATTAAGGAGATGAGAATTGGCAGTAGGCAACGTTGGACTGAAACAGAGGATAGGAATACAGTAGAACGTGAAGGGGTAGCTTTAAGAGATTAAAGCAACAGAGGATGACATGTAGCAAGACGAGGCCTAATAGAAATCCTTGGGTATCACAGGAGGTATAGAGTTTGATTGACGAAAGGAGAAAATATAAAAAATGCAGCAATCGAAGCAGATGAAAGGGGATACAGATATCTAAAAAAAAGATACTGATAGAAAGTGCTAAATGGCGGTACGGGAAAGGCTAGATGACAAATCCAGTCAGTAAAAGCATGCACCACTAAGGGAACGATAGATGCCACCTGTACGAAAATAAGAGACATTTGAAGAAAAGTGAGGCAGCTGTATAAATACAAGGGACATGTGGCAAACCAGTGGTAAGCAAAGAGGGAAAACGCTGAAAGGCTTAAAGGATATATTCACTACCGGCCATTAAAATTGCTACATAAAGAAGAAATGCAGATGATAAACGGGTATTCATTGCACAAATGTATTATACTAGAACAGACATATGATTACATTTTCACGCAATTTGGGTGCATAGATCCTGAGAGATCAGTACCCAGCACTCTTTCTCCCTACCCTCCTGCATAACTCTGAAATAAAGCAACTGTAGACAAAACTTTATTTAACATTTTGCTCTTATTTTGATGCATGAAGTGTCCACAGCTACTTTCTATCACCGTGTATAGACAATCTACACTACTGGCCATTAAAATTGCTACACCACGAAGATGACGTGCTACAGACGGGAAATTTAACCGACAGGAAGAAGCATTCACACAAGGTTGGCGCCGGTGGCGACACCTACAACATGCTGACATGAGGAAAGTTTCCAACCGATTTCTCATACACAAACAGCAGTTGATAGGCGTTGCCTGGTGAAACGTTTTTGTGATGCATCGTGTAAGAAGGACAAATGTGTACCATCACGTTTCCGACTTTAATAAAGGTCTATAATAGAGGCCTATCGCGATTGCGGTTTATCGTATCGCGACGTTGCTGCTCGCGTTGGTCGAGATCCAATGACTGTTTGCAGAATATGGACTCGGTGGGTTCAGGAGGATAATACGGAACGCCGTGCTGGATCCCAACGGCCTCGTATCACTAGCAGTCGAGATGGCAGGCATCTTATCCGCATGGCTGTAACGGATCGTG
The DNA here is from genome assembly GCF_023864275.1 of Schistocerca cancellata. Taxonomy (NCBI): domain Eukaryota; kingdom Metazoa; phylum Arthropoda; class Insecta; order Orthoptera; family Acrididae; genus Schistocerca; species Schistocerca cancellata. The sequence goes on along the minus strand of NC_064637.1, from coordinate 126,650,563 downwards.
CAGCCACGTCTCGATCCCTGACTCAACAGATGGGGATATTTGCAAGACAACAACCATCTGCACGAACAGTTCGACGACGTCTGCAGCAGCATGGTCTATCAGCTAGGAGACCGTGGCTGCGGTTACCCTTGATGCTGCATCACAGGCAGGAGCGCCTGCGATCGTGAACTCAATGATGAACCTAGGTGCACGAATTGCAAAACGTCATTTTTTCGGAAGAATCCAGGTTCTGTTTAAAGCATCATGATGGTCGCATCCGTGTTTGACGACATCGCGGTGAACGCAGTGTTCCCATGTATAAGACATTGAGAGCTATAGAGAGTGACTTGGCTGGACAGTTCAGTATGCAGCAGCTAATGGGTTTTCCGAATCTTTTTGTGGACTACGAATGCCTGCGAGAGTGGAAGCTTTCCTCGAAGCTAAGGGTGGGACAACACTGTATTGAATTCCAGCATTATCGATGAAGGGCAGGTGACCTCATACTTTGATCACATAGTGTAATTGGGCCAAATTCTGAAGGTGGCAGGGGTAAAATACAGGGTGTGTAGGTCATCGCCATACTGGCGTATCACCCGGCGTGATGGTATGGTATACCATTGGTTACACGTTTGGGTCATCTCTTGTTCGCATTGACGGCACTTTGAACAGTGCACGTTACATTTCAGATGTGTTACGACCCGTGGCTCTACCCTTCATTTGATCCCTGCGAAACCCTACATTTCAGCGCGATAATGCACGACCGCATGTTGCAGGTCCTGTACGGGCCTTTCTGGATACAGAAAATGTTCGACTGCTGCCCTGGCCAGCACATTCTCCAGATCTCTCACCAACTGAAAACGTCTGGTCAATGGTGGACGAGCAACTGGCTCGTCACAATACGCCAGTCACTACTCTTGATGAACTGTGGTATCGTGTTGAAGCTGCATAGGCAGCTGTACCTGTACACGCTATCCAAGCTCTGTTTGACTAAATGCCATGCGCATTAAGGCCGTTATTACGGCCAGAGGTGGTTGTTCTGGGTAATGACTTCTCACGATCTATGCTCCCAAGTTGCGTGAAAATGTAATCACATGTCAGTTCTAGTATAATATAGTTGTCCAATGAATACCCGTTTATCAGCTGCATTTCTTCTTGGTGTAGCAATTTTAATGGCCAGTAGTGTATGTAGACAAGTAGCTGGAAGGTATAGGTAAGTGTTGAAAATAAAATATTTTTTTCACTGTAATTTCCATTGTGTGATCATTCGGACCTTACTTTCTTAATAGCCCTCGTGCTATTTTATTTCTACCTGCCTCTGTACTTGTGTGCGAGATGGAGATGGTCAGAGTAACGTGACAAACTGTAGCCTTTCTATCATCCCCCTCCCCTCAACCCACCCCTCTCCCTTTCCCTACACTGAAAACTAGGTCCGCGCACCTGCCTCTACTTCTGCGGTAAGAGTTAGCAGCGATTGCGACGCAATGAAGGCACAACTCCAGTAGACTGTGCCGACAGTGGTTGGAATGTTTGCGGTGTACCCGGTGGAGGTAACGCACAATAGAGTTCCCACGGTACGAGGAGAGGCGCGGGGGGTGGGGGGGGGGGCACCCACCTCTGCCGCCCTCACACTGTTCCGCCCGACCAGCGCTGCAGACAAGGCGGCTCTCGTTGTCCCGTCTGTCCTTGGCTTCCAGCGCGCCTGCCGTATGCGTCTGTCGCTGTACACAGCTGGAGAGACTGGCGGCCACTCAGCTGTCACCGCGAGATGGAGGGAAAGAAAGAGCCGGCCTGTCGCTGCGGCTGGTTCCCACGCAGTGCGTGCGCAAAAAGCTGCCCGACCGCCGCCCGCTGCGCCACATTCCGACTGCTCCCAGGCCGGCCTTCGGCGCCATTCTTACCGTGGCTGTGTGTCGCCACCCGCCGAAAACCTTCTACCGCTAACTGTTTCTCACTAACTGTAGACAATGTAAACGGCTTATCTGGAACCAAAGCATCATAGGGAAACTTAGCAAGCAGTCCTGTACTCTCTGCTACACTCCATGTCTTCCAAACCAAGAAGTTTGCATCGGGGAATGCGTCGAGGCCACCTTAGTCAGCATGGTTCCCCCACACAACAGCCAGCGTCAGCCAAACACAGCAGAAACATCACACGTCAACTGCATTCGTGCTGTTGTTGTTTTTGTGGTCTTCAGTCCTGAGACTGGTTTGATGCAGCTCTCCATGCTACTCTATCCTGTGCAAGCTGCTTCATCTCCCAGTACCTACTGCAACCCACATCCTTCTGAATCTGATTAGTGTATTCATCTCTTGGTCTCCCTCTACGATTTTTAACCTCCACGCTTCCCTCCAATACTAAACTGGTGATCCCTTGATGTCTCAGAATATGCCCTACCAACCATTCCCTTCTTCTTGTCAAGTTGTGCCACAAACTCCTCTTCTCTCCAATTCTACTCAATACCTCCTCATTAGTTATGTCATCTCCCCTTCTAATCTTCAGCATTCTTCTGTAGCACCACATTTCGAAAGCTTCTATTCTCTTCTTGTCTAAACTATTTACCGTCCATGTTTCACTTCCATACAAATACTTTCAGAAACGACTTCCTGACACTTAAATCTATACTCGATGTTAACAAATTTCTCTTCTTCAGAAACTCTTTCCTTGCCATTGCCAGTCTACATTTTACATCCTCTCTACTTCGACCATCATCACTTATTTTGCTCCCCAAATAGCGAAACTCCTTTACTATTTTAAGTGTCCCATTTCCTAATCTAACTCCCTCAGCATCACCCGTCTTAATTCGACTACATTCCATTATCCTCGTTTTGCTTTTGTTGACGTTCATCTTATATCCTCCTTTCAAGACACTGTCCATTCCGTTCAACTGCTCTTCTATGTCTCTGCCAGAATTACAATGTCATCGACAAACCTCGAAGTTTTTATTTCTTCTCCATGGATTTTAATACCTACTCCGAATTTTTGTTTTGTTTCTTTTACTGCTTGCTCAATATACAGATTGAATAGCATGGAGGAGAGGCTACAACCCTGTCTCACTCCCTTCCCAGCCACTGCTCCCCTTTCGTGTCCCTCGATTCTTATAACTGCCATCTGGTTTCTGTACAAATTGTAAATAGCCTTTCGCTCCCTGTATTTTACCCCTGCCACCTTCAGAATTTGGCCCAATTACACTAAGTGATCAAACTATGAGGTCACCTGCCCTTCATCGGTAATGCTGGAATTCAATACAGTGTTGCCCCCACTTAGCCTTGAGGACAGCTTCCACTCTCCCAGGTATACGTTCACTCATGTGCTGGAATGTTTCTTGGGGACTGGCAGCCCATTCTTCACGGAGTGCTGTCGGTCGGTGAGACCTGGCACGATGTCGGCGTCCAGAGGTGTTCTGTAGAATTCAGGTCAGGGCTCTGTGCAGGCCAGTCCATTAGAGGAATGTTATTGTCGTGTAACCACTCCGCCGCAGACCGTGCATGCCATGAACAGGTGCTCGAGCGTGTTGAAAGATGCAATCGCCATCCCCGAAATGCCCTTCAACTGAGGGATGCAAGAAGGCGCTTAAAATATCAGTGTAGGCCTCTGCTGTGATGCCACACAAAATATCAAGGGGTGCAAGCTCCCACCATGTAAAACACTACAACACCATGACACCACCACCTCTGAATTTTACTGTTGGCACTACAGACACTGGCAGATGACGTTCACTGGGCATTCGCCATGCCCACACACTGCCATCGGATAGCCGCACTGTATACTGTGATTCATCACTCCACACAACGTTTTTCACTTTTCAGTCGTGCAATGTTTACGCTCCTTACACCAAGCGAGGTGTAGTTTGGCATTTACTGGCGTAATGTGTGTCTTATGAGTAGCCACTCGATCATGAAATCCAAGTTTTCTCACCTCCCTCCTAACTGTCATAGTACTTGAAGTAGATCCTGATTCAGTTTGGAATTCCTGGATAGATGTCTGCCTATTACACATTACGACCCTCTTCAACTGTCGGCGGTCTCTGTCAGTCAACAGACGAGGTCGGCCTGTACGCTTTTGTGCTGTGCGTGTCCCTTCACGTTTCCACTTCACTACCACGCCGGAAACAGTGGACCTAGGGATGTTTAGGACTGGCATACAGGCGTATGACACAAGTGACACCCAATCACTTGACCACGTTGGAAGTCCGTGAGTTCCGCGGAGCGCCCCATTCTGCTCTCTCGCGATGTCTATACTGAGGTCGCTGATATGGAGCACCTGGCAGTAGGTGTCAGAACAATACACCTAATATGAAAAACGTATGGATTTGGGGGTATCCGTATACTTTTGATCACATAGTTTACATACACTGCTGTGCAAAACTTAATTTTAGTAACTACAAGTATGAGTCTCATGGCAGCTTCAAATGTCTCTAGCTGTGGTAAAATTTCAGAGTTGGCTGCATACGAATTCCTTGGAAATATCGCCAGTCTAATCCGCAGCTTGCATTCACACGCGCTGTAGATGGCAAGCACCAAGAACGATGTTACTGGTCGAAGCATTTTTTTCGGATTGCTGATGCGCTCGGTCGTTCGCAATTCTCAGAACCTACAAGTATCATTCGGTAGTCGCCGTGCCATCGAGGAATATCGCACCGATTATTCCGTGACTAGGCATTCCACACCACAAAGTCACCCACTGAGGGTGAAGAGACTTTTAGATAGCGAAATGTGGATTCTCAGTCCCCCAAATGCACCAATTTTACTTACTGAGGAACGCATCCATATGAAAGTGGCCTTCATCGCTAAACCAAACCATGTGCATACTCATTCCCATCACGCATCGCGGCTAACGGTGCAGTTTGAATGTCCTAACGCAAACCGTTCACAATTTGTGCCGATTTTATTTCATATAGCTCAGTAACTGTCACCCTGTAGGAACAATGCTATGTAAGTCGGAGTGGCGACTCTCTAGTGAAGTAGCTAAAAGGTGCAGGAAAGTGTTTGCAAATAAAATTGTTTTCATTTTCAATGTGATTTTCATTTCGAGACCTATGGGACCTGCTTTCGCAAATAGCCCTCCTATGTGGTTCAGGCCAAGTTATTCGGTAATTTAATGCAGATGCGTCGACATGGGAGTGTTTTCTTGATATTGGGAATGAAATTACAGCAGATGTCAACGATTCGCGCCGTGTTTACAGCACAACAAACTTGCCATATGGATGCAATGCATTGGCTCTTGTTGGAATTTTTCTAAAGAAAAGTGTCGCAAAAGTTTTTTTCCTAGAAAAAACAATTACAACAGTAAAAATGCATTTTGAGATCCATAATTATTTTCCTCAATTGTTCGTACCAGTATCTGCTTCATACGAAAGTAATAAATCATTCTTGTTGAAAATCAGTCAGTTCACCAAATCTACTAACGGTGGGTGATCAGTCGGGAGGGAAGGAATGAATGTGAACCGGAAACACGTTGTGCGTCTCTGCTTATAAAACCTCAAACAGCCAGATTCCAAGTTGAAGACATCGAGCTGCAGACGTGAATATACAATCAGACTACATTAACGGCTAGCACAGAGGCGTACAAAGCACTCATTTTTCCCAGGCCATATCGGTAACTGCAATGAGGAGACATTTAAACATCTAATGTAACAACAAGGACGCTCTGTTACATACTTTGTAATGAGTCGCAGAGTATGCAGGGAGTCGTAGTTTCATAGTCTTCAGTATTTGTCTGTATTTTCAAAAAAAAAAAAAAAAACGGTTCAAATGGCTCTGAGCACTATGGGACTTAACTGCTGAGGTCATCAGTCCCCTAGAACGTAGAACTACTTAAACCTAACTAACCTAAGGACATCACACACATCCATGCCCGAGGCAGGGTTCGAACCCGCGACCGTTGCGGTCGCGCGGCTCCAGACTGAAGCGCCTAGAACCGCTCGGCCACCCCGGCCTGCCTGTCTTTTCAGTACAAACATAGAACTCTCTGAAACATCCTGGCATATTAAAACTGTGTGCTGGACCGGGACTCGAACTCGGGACCTTCGCCTTTCACGGGCAAGTACTCTACCAACTGAGCTACCCACGCACGACACACGACGCGTCCTCACAGTTTGAATTCTGCCAGGATTGAAATTCAGACATAATTGAAAGTATGAGTACAAGTTGTGAGTCGTGCTTGGGTAGCTCAGTTCGAAGAACACTTTCCCGCGAAACGCAAAGGTCCAGTGTTCGAGTCTTGGTGCAGCACACAGTTTTAATATTCCAGGAAGTTTCATATCGGTGCACTCTCGCTGCAGAGTGAAAATTTCGCCATAGAATTCACTAACCGCAGTTATTTAAACGTGCAAAATTTACATGAACAAAATGGCTCTGAGCACTATGGGACTCAACATCTTAGGTCATCAGTCCCGTAGAACTTAGAACTACTTAAACCTAACTAACCTAAGGACATCACACACACCCATGCCCGAGGCAGGATTCGAACCTGCGACCGTAGCAGTCCCGTTTACATTAACATCCACAACACTGTCTTATCCTGTCTGCACCACAACAGGAATCACTAAGCACCGCTACGTGACCGTCCAAACCACAGCACAGTTCCCAGTACATTTTAGGCCACGGAAAGAACGATTATTTATTTATTATTGCTACAAACTAAACCTGCAGTCTCGTTACCTAATAAATTGTGTAGCACAAACTGTAATGACATATTAAGTCACTTCAGAGAATCGCGAAAACATTGTGTGCCAAGAGAAGTGCCCATTATTCAGGGATACGACAAGAATGGTGATTCGAAACAAAAAAGTCTGGTAAGTACGGGGTCTAAAATATAAGGGGCGTTCAAAAGGAAGCTAGCCGGAGACGTAATTACAGAAATCAGTACCTGTATGTTAGAAGTACTGACCCTGGCTATAGAGACACTTGTCCCACTGTGACAAAAGGCCGTGAATGGCTGTCTCATAAAATTCCCGGGTCTTCGATGTAAAACAGTTCCGTACGTACAGCTGGACGTCGTCGTCCGGGGTGAATCGTTTGTCCCTCAGAGCCTTTGCATGTGGACCACAAATGGCGTAATCGCAGGGAGAGAGGTCCGGACTGTATGGAGGGTGGCGGGAGTACTGCTGCTGTGTTGCCCGTACGAGGCTTTGACCGCCCGGGTGAGATTGCCTGGTTGTTTTGATTTGCTCCCTTGGCAAAGGGTGGTCAAGATTTGTGAGTAACGGTGGGCATTCTACATCTACATCTACATCCACACTCCGCAAGCCACCTGACGGTGTGTGGCGGAGGGTACTTTGAGTACCTCTATCGGTTCTCCCTTCTATTCCAGTCTCGTATTGTTCGTGGAAAGAAAGATTGTCGGTATGCCTCTGTGTGGGCTCTAGTCTCTCTGATTTTATCCTCATGGTCTCTTCGCGAGATATACGTAGGAGGGAGCAATATACTGCCTGACTCCTCGATGAAGGTATGTTCTCAAAACTTCAATAAAAGCCCGTACTGAGCTACTGAGCGTCTCTCCTGCAGAGTCTTCCACTGGAGATTATCTATCATCTCCGTAACGCTTTCGCGATTACTAAATGATCCCGTAACGAAGCGCGCTGCTCTCCGTTGCATCTTCTCTATCTCTTCTATCAACCCTATCTGGTACGGATCCCACACCGGTGAGCAGTATTCAAGCAGTGGGCGAACAAGTGTACTGTAACCTACTCCCTTTGTTTTATTATTGCATTTCCTTAGGATTCTTCCAGTGAATCAGTCTGGCATCTCCTTTACCGACGATCAACTTTATATGATCACTCCATTTTAAATCACTCTTGTTGCCTACTCCCAGATAATTTATGGAATTAACTGCTTCCAGTTGCTGACGTGCTATATTGTAGCTAAATGATAAAGGATCTTTCTTTCTTTGTATTCGCAGCACATTACACTTGTCTACATTGAGATTCGATTGCCATTCCCTGCACCATGCGCTTCGTAATGAATGATGTTACATTTCGTTACAGCCGCATTTGAGGGTGCAGGACCTGCTGTTTCTGAAAAAATCTAAACATCTTAAGTGTGATAGTTGATTTGTGCTTTTAATCTATTATATTAACTGTTTTATCCTTGACGACTGGAAGCTGTAATGAACACATTTGCTACAGCCTAATAGGATGCCCTATACCTGAGGTTTCCCTGTGGCAGTGGCGGAAGCAAACTATCAGTTATACAGGGTGGTCCATTGATCGTGACCGGGACAAATATCTCATGAAGTAAGCGTCAAACGAAAAAACTACTTGTCTAGCTTGAAGGGGGAAACGAAATGGCGCTATCGTTGGCCCGCTAGATGACGCTGCCATAGGTCAAATGGATATCAACTACGTTTCTTTAATTAGTAACCCCGTTTTTATTACTTATTCGTCTAGTACGTAAGGAAATATGTATGTTTTAGTTGGACCGCTTTTTTCGCTTTGTGACAGATGGCGCTGTAATAGTCACAAACACATGGCTCACAATTTTAGACGAACAGTTGGTAACAGGCAGGTTTTTTAAATTAAAATACAGAACGTAGGTACGTTTGAAAATTTTATTTCGGTTGTTCCAATGTGATACATGTACCTTTGTGAACTTATCATTTCTGTGAACGCATGCTGTTACAGCGAGATTACCTGTAAATACCACATTAATGCAATAAATGCTCAAAATGATGTCCGTCAACCTCAATGCATTTGGCAATACGTGTAACGACATTCCTCTCAACAGCGAGTAGTTCGCCTTCCGTAATGTTGGCACATGCATTGACAATGCGCTGACGCATGTTCTCAGACGTTTTCGGTGGCTCACGATAGCAAAAATCCTTCAACTTTCCCCACAGAAAGAAATCCGGGGACGTCAGATGCGGTGAACGTGCGGGCCATGGTATGGTGCTTCGACGACCAACCCACCTGTCGTGAAATGCGCTATTCAATACCGCTTTAACCGCACGCGAGCTATGTGCCGGACATCCATGATGTTGGAAATACATCACCATTCTGTCATGCAGTGAAACATCTTGTAGTAACATCGGCAGAATATTACGTAGTAAATCAGCATACATTGCACCATTTAGATTGCCATCGATAAAATGGGGACCAATTATCCTTCCTCCCATAATGCCCCCCCATACATTCACCCGCCAAGGTCGCTAATGTTCCACTTGTCGCAGCCATCGTGCGTTTTCCGTTGCCCAATAGTGCATATTATGCCGGTTTACGTTACACCTGTTGCTGAATGACGCTTCGTCCCTAAACAGAACGCGTGCAAAAAATCTGCCATCGTCCAGTAATTTCTTTTGTGCCCAGTGGCAGAACTGTACAGGACGTTCAAGTCGTCGGCATGCAATTCTTGGTGCATAGAAATATGGTACGGGTGCAATCGATGTTGATGTAGCATTCTCAACACCGACGTTTTTGAGATTCCAGATTCTCGCGCAATTTGTCTGCTACTGATGCGCGGATTAGCCGCGACAGCAGCTAAAACACCTACTTGGGCATCATCATTTTTTGCAGGTCGTGGCTGACGTTTCACATGTGGCTGAACACTTCCTGTTTCCTTAAATAACGTAACTATCCGGCGAACGGTCCGGACTCTTGGATGATGTCCAGGATAGCGAGCAGCATACATAGCACACGCCCATTGGGCAGTTTGATCTCAATAGCCATACATCAACACGATATCGACGTTTTCCGAAGTTGGTAAACGGTCCATTTTAACGCGGGTAATGTATCACGAAACAAATACCGGCCTCACTGGTGGAATGTTACGTGATACCACGTACTTATACGTTAGTGACTATTACAGCGCCATCTATCACAAAGCGAAAAAAGTGGTCCAACTAAAACATTCATATTTATTTACGTAATACACGAATATGTAATAAAAAATGGGGATACCTATTTTTAAAAAAAAACGCAGTTGATATCCGTTTGACCTATGGCAGCGGCATCTAGCGGGCCAACCTTAGCGCCATCTGGTTTCCCCCTTGAAGCTTGACGCGTTTCGTTCTTTGAAGTTTTTTCGTTTGATGCTTATTTCGTGAAATATTTGGCCCGGTCCTATCAATGGACCACCCTTTATGTTGTTTCTGTCGTTCATGGTTAAATGTGTCTTTCTTATACATACAAATGCCTTCGATATGTAATCCACCTCTTTTTTTTCCTGGAAGCAGGTTGGTTTTATTCGGATTACAGTACACCGTATTATTCCCCTCTCTTTTGGGTAAAAAAATCGTTTGACGGTGCGACGATGTCAGTGCTTGCGAAAGGTTTAAACTTTGCTCCTACACCTTCTTCACCTCCTTTAGCGATTTATTGAGGAGGCTATTAGACCTCGTCCTGTGGATTCGGCAGACGAAGTTCGCAACCTCTGTGAAGATACTGGTACGGTCGTACTCCCTGCTGATAAGGATAATGCTTGGTCCTTTTGACAAGCGAAGCCTTCAACGAGAAGATATACAGTCAACTAAGTGATTCTGTGTATCGAAAAATTCATTAGGACCCAACGAGTCATATTTCCAGAAAAACCGTTAGTCTTTTGAATGATAGTTCTTTACCTAAACAAGTTATCAAGAGGCTGAGACCACAGAATGTTGTTCCACCAAGACTGTATGGGCTGCCCAAGATTCACAAGGATAAAGTTCCACTACTGCAAAACATCTGGACTCCTTACTCAAGACATACGTGGGTAAATTCTGCCACCATATACGTAATTCTAAGAATTTTATCAATCTTTTTAGGACTGTTAAGTTGAGCTGTTCGGATTTACTATTTAGCTTAGATGTGGTCTCACTTTTTATCAAAGTGCCTTTATTTGACTCGTTACATCTTATTGGTAACTTGTTCAGTGATGATTTGACGGGTTTCAACTTACTCTCTCCTCATTTTTTGTTTAATAACGAATTTTTTGAACAAACTGACGGTATCGCCATGGGGAGACCCTTGTCCCCTGTGGTGGCCAATCTTTTTATGGAAGACTTTGAGTCTGCCGTCTTAAAGCCTACGGTTTTCTGGCGGTACGTAGTTGATACTTTCGTTGTATGGCCTCATGACAGACAAGAACTGGAAAAATTCCTTTGTCATTTAAACTCTTTACATGAGAACATTAAGTTCACTAGGCAGGTTGTCCGCCCCGGTAGCTGAATGGTCAGCGTGACGGACTGCCATCCTAAGGGGCCCGTTTTCGATTCCCGGCTGGGTCCGGGATTTTCTTCGCTCAGGGACTGGGTGCTGTTTTGTCTTCATCATCATTTCAATCCCCATCCGGCACACAGGTCGCCCAATGTGGTGTCGAATGTAACAAGACCTGCACCAAGGCGGCCGGACCTGCCCCGTAAGGGGCCTCCCGGCCAATGACGCCAAACGCTCATTCCTATTTACGCTAGGCAGATTTAGAAAGATGGGACTACCCTTTCTAGACGTGTTAGCACGCCGTAAGAATGCCGGGTCTTTGGGGCTTTCGGTGTACAGAAAACCCACACATACAGATCCATATCCTCAGGCGTCCAGCTGCCATCACCCCGCACTAACCGCCGGTGTTCTCGGTACCTTCATTCATCAGGCGCATGTAATTTCGGGTGCTGATAGCCTTCATGAAGAATTAATGCATTTGTAAAATGTTTTTAAAGAGAATGGCTACACTTCGCGTCAAATATGGAAGACCACGCACAATTATAATAACAAGAAGCAACGCTCTGAGGAGACTGTTGACGCGTATAAATCAGCTGTGTTCCGGGAACGTGTCTTCTAAAACAAGCAGATTGCTTAGGAAGAACAATATTTATGTCATCTTCCGTCTTCCAACAAAGAGCAGGGCTTAATTGGGTCCGTTAAAGACGATTTACAATTGATGAATGCAGGTGTTTATAACATTCCCTGTGAGTGTGGCTCTGCATATATAGGTCAGACGACACGAACGGTCCACGAACGCTGTGTAGAACATGAAAGACACACCAATCTGCGTCAACCTTTAAAATCAGCAGTGGCAGAACATTGCATTTCCATGTCACATTCAATGTAATACCAAAATTTTAGCACCAGTCCAGCTTCTGGGACTCTAATTAAAGAATCCGTGCTGATTGTGGTGTCACCGCCAGACACCACACTTGCTAGGTGGTAGCCTTTAAATTGGCCGCGGTCCGCTAGTATACATCGGACCCGCGTGTCGCCACTGTCAGTGATTGCAGACCGAGCGCCGCCACACGGCAGGTCTAGAGAGACTTCCTAGCACTCGCCCCAGTTGTACAGCAGACGTTGCTAGAGATGCTACACTGACAAATACGCTCTCATTTGCCGAGACGATAGTTAGCATAGCCTTCAGCTACGTCATTTGCTACGACCTAGCAAGGCGCCATTACCAGTTTATATTGAGATTGTACTTATGTATCATCAAGACTGATGTACACCAATTATGGATTAAAGTTAAGTATTCCAGAAGCTATGTACTATTTTTGGCTACTATAATTCCTTGTCATTTTCCAGACCTCACGCCAGCCTGCGTGAGCTTAAACGCGTGCTATTCGGCTACAAGTCATAGTGGATTGGCTGTCGGGTCAGTCCACTACACTGATAATATAATGAACGTGATAACGGCTTTCAGCTTGATAAAAATTGAAATACTATTATTAACATGATGTGGTCACAACGGAATCGAGATGCTCAGTCAATACTCAGCTATTAGTATGTTCTTCCTTCACCACTGAGTGTAGCACACACAATTTGGCTGCCTCGCACATGTCATCGCCTAACGCATGCGCTGTAAACTGCCAGTACGATTCGCATGCGCGGAATTCGCGAAAAATACCATGACTGCATCAGGTCTTATATATATATATATATATATATATATATATATATATATATATTTGGGGGGGGGGAGGGGGAGGTTTACCTTGGTTCTAGTGTTTCCTTCGGCCTTGAGTGTTCTGAAAACGTAGTGCTGTCTGTGTCTTCGCCCCTGCCTAAAAATATTGCATCGTTATACCTGTGATCGGACGTTAGGCGGATTGGTTAGTCGGTCGGTCGATCGGTCGGAGCTTAAGCTGCCCCCAGTTTGACCTGCCATCCCGTTACGTGAGTACAACTCTTGGCTGTCACCTTACCTTACCTTATGACTGAGTTACCTTCCCAGGCCGACCCTTGCAACACTTGCTGAGAACCGCTTGTCCTGAATCCTTAGATTCTGATGTTTGTTTTAAGGATATTTGTAATTTTCTAATTATTGTTGGTGTGGCCTTCAGCCGAGCAATAATTTCACTTCTTTTATAATAAGGCCTTCAGTCGTGTTACAGTTTGTTGTAAAACGAAGTATTTATCTTAATATGTGCTATTTGGAATTGTTCTTCTGACTTCTAATTCAGGCCTTCAGCCGTTTGTGATTTAAAGTTGTGTGTGGTCTTCAGCCGAGCAATAATTTCACCTCTTTCATAATAAGGCCTTCAGCCGTGTTACAATAAGTCTTTTGTAAAGCAAACTTGTATTAAAAACAATTAACACTGTTCTACAGAAAAAACCTTTTTTTCTATTTCTGATAAAAAATATTGTGATCCTAGTTGTATTTTGAGTGCTGAATTGAAAACTGTTTTTGGTTTTTTTTTCTGTCAGGGATAGTTTATGAGTAATCGCAATTTTATTTCTCTTTTCAGTTTCTGATATAGTGCAGCAAAAGTGCGGTGAAATTTGACAAACAAATGCACATCTTTATGATGTTATAAGTTCATCACATTAATGGAGGGTGAGATCCAACATATAACACAGTAACCTTTGTGTATACACTTTGAAGCATTTATTTGACATGAGAAATTACAGAAAACTGACAAACAATGAGCCACTGCCTTGTAATGCACATCACTTTTTTCTCTTGTATTGTGAATCTTTCTTCTCTCCAATGATATTCCAGCAATAGTCTGCTAACATAGAAGGTACCCACTTCCCTTCAGAGCTCCTCTCTATGGTAGAAATGTCTTTATGGAATCTTTCCACATGTTCATCCGATACGTCACTACAACTCTCTGTGAAGTGGTCCAGATGAGAGTCCATCATATGTACCTTCAAAGACATATTGCACCCCAAATCCTCATATGCTTAGATCATATCCTTCACCATTGCTTTGTAGTTAGTAGCTCTTCTTCTTCCGAGGAAGTTTTCCGACACCATCTTGAAACAGTCCCATGCGGTTTTTTCTTTATCAGTTAAACATGCTTCAAAATTTGTATATTTCTGCAGCTCCCTGATTTGTGGGCCCACAAATACACCTTCCTTTATTTTTGCAGCTGAAAGGCAGGGGAATTTGTTAGCTCGATATGCAAACCCACAGCCTGTTGGATCCATGGCCCTCACGAATTGTTTCATCAGGCCAAGTTTGATGTGAAGTGGTGGAAGTAGTATATATTCAGGAGCTACCAGACTGTCACGTTGTACATCCTTTTTGCCAACTTTCCATCTTTGCCTAGGCCAGTTTTTCACGTAGTGAGAATTTCCGTCTTGACTATCCCACTCGCAAAGAAAACAGGCATACTTGGTGTAGCCTTGTTGCATTCCCAGTACCATAGCAATTACCTTGAAATCTGCACATATTTTCCATTTGTGTTCATTGTATTCTAATGAATTTAGCATCCTTTGTACGAATTCGTAATTCTCTTTTGTCAAACTAGCGTAAGCTACTGGAACAGAGGGTATTTTATTTCCTTTGTGGAGCAAAACATCCTTCAGACTTGTTTTCGATGCATCTCTGAAAAGTCTCCACTCCTGTGAAATATAAGTGAAGTTCAGCACTTTCATCAGGCCAGCTACGTCGTTGCAAAATGTCAGTGCTTCGTAAGTTGAAAAATAAGAGATAAAGGCATGTTCTCTGTGCCTGAACAAACTGATTTTAGTACTTTGGTGCAGTAGATTATACTCCTGTAATCCTGAACCAAGCAGCTGCGCCTTTTGTTTACTTAGTCCTAGATCACGTACTAAATCATTTAAATCTGCCTATGTTAACAAATGAAGCGATGACTCACTTGTGCAGTGATATAAAGAATCGTCATCGGTGATTTCTTCAGTACTACTTGTTTCACTGTCACTCGGAATTTGACCTCGAGCTCTTGAAGATACTGGAAGGATGTCGGAATGCTGCACTGGCATTCTCTCTGAAGGCAGATCTGAGTAGACAATGTGCCTCTTCGACTTTTTGTTTGTACAACCCTGAATATTTGTTCGACAGAAATAACAACCAGTAACAGGGTCCAAAATAGCCTCCCTCCACACCATGGGAACAGCAAACAACGCCACATTCTCTTTACCTTTCCACCACTGATTTAGTTTGCAGTAACTAGTAGCACAACAGAAATGTGGTGCCCATTCTTTATCTTGGTCTCCTATCTCTACTCCAAAGTAATGTTTGTATGCTTTCTTTATGACTGAAGAAATTTTCTTCCTATTTCTGGCAAAACTGAACTTCCCATAGATGTAGCAGAAGTTGTCCGCCTTATATCGGCTTCCATGACGACGTGGCATTTCTGCAAATTTAAAAATACCACTTTGGTAATACACCTGTATTAAATTAATAGTAGGGAACTAGAGGAATGCTGATGTGTAAAAACAAGCAGTCGTTTTACCTTCAGCACCAGGCTCAATCAGTTTACACACAGGAACTAAAAAAGTCAACCGTGCTCGGAAATATGACAGACAGTTACTTGTCAGCCAAAACACCCACTCGTTAAGACTGACACAAATTGCGGCTAACACCACTGTTGTAAACTCGATGCACTGCCCCTAGGAGGTGTGAAGCTTTACTGCCGAGGCAGCGACCGGCTATCGCCGTTCGAGTTAATGAGATGTTTCAGGTGGTCTTAATGACATAGGTGTGGCGGGGGATAACCTAATGATGTCTGATTCTTCCCACCTGCTGTTGCTCAAGAACTTATCACGTTCTATCACTACTGGATGCGGCAACATACCCGTATTTCTCTATAACGTCTCTGTGTTTGCCACGAATTGCGAATATACATATATATACATATTACATAAAAAGTATCCCTGACAAAGATATTTTGGTTACATATTTGAATTTCCCATGGTAAAATGGTCTAGAAGCACATACTTTAATATCAGAAATAGAACCCATGTCGAACAGTGTTATGTGTTGAAATGTGTGCTATTTGGAGTTGTTCTTCTGACTTCTAATTCAGGCCTTCACCCATTTGTTATTTAAAATTGTTTGTGGCCTTCAGCCGAGTGATAATTTCACTTATTTTATAATAAGGCCTTCAGCCATGTTACAGTTTGTTTTAAAACGAAGTATTTATCTTAATATGTGCTATTCGGAGTTGTTCTTCTGACTTCTAATTCAGGCCTTCAGCCGTTTATGATTTGACGTTATTGTTGGTGGCCTTCGGCCTTAAAATTGTGGAATTTTTGTCCTGTGATAAGGCCTTCAGTCGTCATACAATCAATTGGTTTTTTTAGAGATTGTTTTAAAATTTTAATTGCTTTAAATAAAGTTTACGTATTTGTTGTGCAACTGAGAGTAACTGATTACGGCTCCATCCACAATCGTAACCTTATCCAGCCACTATCTCAGAAACCAGCTCTCAAATGTTGATGGGATCTGGCTAAAAACCCGGAAATTACTGGAGGTACAAAACACTGTTTTTCAACGTGATCTCCGTTCAATGTGACGGCCTTACGCCACCTTGCTGGAAGGGCCTGTATGCCTGCATGGTCCAGCCCTGCTGGTCGACGTCGGAGCCAGCGACTCGGTGCACCAGTAACCTCCCCATCGCCCACGTAGCGCCTCCCGTCGAGTGCATCCTTCATTGGGCCAATGTCCGCCCCGATAGCACGACGGAATGCCATGCTAAAGGGCCCGGATTCGATCCCCGGCTGGGTCGGATTTTTCTCTGCTGAGGAACTGGGTGTTGTGTTGTGTTGTCTTCATCATCTCATCCCCATCGACGAGCAAGTCGCCGAAGTGGCGTCAACTCAAAAGGCTTGCAGCCAGGCGACCGGTCTACCCGACGGGAGGTCCTAGACACACGACATTTCATTTCATTGGTAGATAGAAGGCGCTAGATCCGGACTGTAGGATGGATGAGGGAGAACAGCCCAATGAAGATTTCTGAGCTCCTCAGTGGTGCACATACTTGGGTGAGGCCTCGCGTTGTCACGGAGAAGGAGAAGTTCGTTTGCATTTTTGTGGCAAGGGTAGCACAATACACTTGAAAGTTGATCGTTGTACCAAGAGGGAGCTGCTTCTGAGTCTCAGAAGATCCTCGCCACGACTTTACGGGCTGAGGGTGCGGCTTTGAACTTTTTCTTCGGAGGAGACACAGTGTGGCGCCACTCCACGGACTGTCATTTGTTTCCGGGTCGAAGTGACGAACACATGTTTCATCCAGAATGAGATTTTCACTCTGCAGGGGAGTGTGCGCTGATATGAAACTTCCTGGCAGATTAAAACTGTGTGCCGGACCGAGACTTGAACTCGGGACCTTTGCCTTTCGCGGGCAAGTGCTCTACCAACTGCGCTACCAAGCACGACTCACGCGCCGTCCTCACAGCTCTACTTGTGTCAGTATCTCATCTCCTACCTTGCAAACTTTACAGAAGCTCTCCTGCGAACCTTGGTAGAGCACTTTGAAAGGTCTCTGTTGGATTCCTTTCATGTTTGATTTCTTAAATCTGTTGTCATTTACGTCATAAATTCCTCTTCTGAATTTACTGTGGTGTTTCTGACTATCTGGGAGGAGACTTAACAGTGAAATGTGTTACTTTTACACACAAACAAAAACGATCTGTCACACTACTACACTTTAAAACACGGTTTACATGTAATTCATGTCACACAGTCTCATACGGAACCTACATCCGCTTTCTTTTATATACCGTATATGATAAGATACTATCATCCCCCTTCCCTTCTGTGTGAGAGGATGAATGAGCAAATGTATTTCTACACTCCTGGAAATGAAAAAAGAACACATTGACACCGGTGTGTCAGACCCACCATACTTGCTCCGGACACTGCGAGAGGGCTGTACAAGCAATGATCACATGCACGGCACAGCGGACATACCAGGAACCGCGGTGTTGGCCGTCGAATGGCGCTAGCTGCGCAGCATTTGTGCACCGCCGCCGTCAGTGTCAGCCAGTTTGCCGTGGCATACGGAGCTCCATCGCAGTCTTTAACACTGGTAGCATGCCGCGACAGCGTGGACGTGAACCGTATGTGCAGTTGACGGACTTTGAGCGAGGGCGTATAGTGGGCATGCGGGAGGCCGGGTGGACGTACCGCCGAATTGCTCAACACGTGGGGCGTGAGGTCTCCACAGTACATCGATGTTGTCGCCAGTGGTCGGCGGAAGGTGCACGTGCCCGTCGACCTGGGACCGGACCGCAGCGACGTAGGATCCTACGCAGTGCCGTAGGGGACCGCACCGCCACTTCCCAGCAAATTAGGGACACTGTTGCTCCTGGGGTATCGGCGAGGACCATTCGCAACCATCCCCATGAAGATGGGCTACAGTCCCGCACACCGTTAGGCCGTCTTCCGCTCACGCCCCAACATCGTGCAGCCCGCCTCCAGTGGTGTCGCGACAGGCGTGAATGGAGGGACGAATGGAGACGTGTCGTCTTCAGCGATGAGAGTCGCTTCTGCCTTGGTGCCAATGATGGTCGTATGCGTGTTTGGCGCTGTGCAGGTGAGCGCCACAATCAGGACTGCATACGACCGAGGCACACAGGGCCAACACCCGGCATCATGGTGTGGGGAGCGATCTCCTACACTGGCCGTACACCACTGGTGATCGTCGAGGGGACACTGAATAGTGCACGGTACATCCAAACCGTCATCGAACCCATCGTTCTACCATTCCTAGACCGGCAAGGGAACTTGCTGTTCCAACAGGACAATGCACGTCCGCATGTATCCCGTGCCACCCAACGTGCTCTAGAAGGTGTAAGTCAACTACCCTGGCCAGCAAGATCTCCGGATCTGTCCCCCATTGAGCATGTTTGGGACTGGATGAAGCGTCGTCTCACGCGGTCTGCACGTCCAGCACGAACGCTGGTCCAACTGAGGCACCAGGTGGAAATGGCATGGCAAGCCGTTCCACAGGACTACATCCAGCATCTCTCCGATCGTCTCCATGGGAGAATAGCAGCCTGCATTGCTGCGAAAGGTGGATATACACTGTACTAGTGCCGACATTGTACATGCTCTGTTGCCTGTGTCTATGTGCCTGTGGTTCTGTCAGTGTGATCATGTGATGTATCTGACCCCAGGAATGTGTCAATAAAGTTTCCCCTTCCTGGGACAATGAATTCACGGTGTTCTTATTTCAATTTCCAGGAGTGTAGTTGCATGCCTCAGGGTAGCAGACATGCCTGTCTGCTAGAGAACAGTAGGACCAACGTCGGAACAGGTAGCTACGCTTTCTAAAAGCAAAGAGGTTTGTATCCTTAGTATGGTCCTGTCCGTCCCTTGTCATGTTGGTATAGGAAGCTGCCCCTCTGGCCACCCTCAGGAAGGGACCAGGTCAGTCTGTCCGTGGCGAGCGTCTGAAGTGGTTTGATCTCCGGCTAAGCGCGTGTCTGCTAAGTCCGTAGGACAATGGATTTCTTAAGTTCACCTTTTTTCAGGTTTAGCTCTAAAATATCTAATGTTATCTTAAATTGCAACGCAGTGTATTTCGAGTGTGAAGTTCAGAATATCTTACAGTAGTTACTTTGTCACTACTTTGTGAGTAAAGTGGAACCACGTGTTGATCAGTAACTCTAACTAAGATCATCAATCTTAAATGCGAATGTGCGTGAGATTATAACGTCTCGTCTTGACAATATTTTTCACTATAGCAACTTTTCCTTATGTTCAACCCACGTGGGGTGTACTTTGTGAGACCAGTACCACGTGCTTATACAATTCTTTGACCCATCAGGTTAATAGTAAGACGATAGTAACCAGATTGAGGTTTTTCTTTTGTAAATTGCTTCTCGATCTAATTTATTTTAATTATTGAAATTTATTGTGGAGTTACACTTTTTGTGTAAACCAAGTTGACCACGTGAAGCATGTGGTGTAATCATCAAAGTAGCCCTCAGCTACTCTTTTCGGGAAGATTTGACAGGGAGTTAGTATGAATTTAGTATACCAGTGTGTGGTAATTACATGACGGACAGGATTGTGCTACGAACTTAATTTCTTTGGGTGAAAATTGAATCGGTTGGTTGTGGTTAATTTCTTCTTGCATATGTTTCAACGTTCTTCGTGTGTTATTTTATGAATGCAGTGTTGTATGCAGTCTCCCAATCTTTGCTCCATATTTGATGTGTTCCGTAAGATTACAAACTCACATTTTCCACAATCCTAAATAAGGCACCAGTTTGTTTATGAATCAAATTTAATATGCTGAAATTTCAATGATCAATGTTAAAATAAATTTCCAAATATAAACTGATTTATTTCTTTTTATTTAAATTCTCTTTTATATATATATATATATATATATATATATATATATATATATATATATATATATATAAAAGAGAATTTAAATAAAAAGAAATAAATCAGTTCAGAATATCTTACAGTAGTTACTTTGTCACTACTTTGTGAGTAAAGTGGAACCACGTGTTGATCAGTAACTCTAACTAAGATCATCAATCTTAAATGCGAATGTGCGTGAGATTATAACGTCTCGTCTTGACAATATTTTTCACTATAGCAACTTTTCCTTATGTTCAACCCACGTGGGGTATATATATATATATCACCGGTTGTCGTATGACTGTTAAAAGATTATAATTAATGTTAGTCTGGTTGGGAATTTGGTAAGCTAGACTGGATACCTGGTGAAACAGTTGCGCAGTAATGCAAGGTTAACTTCCCCAGACAGCTCACAGCTTTTAACCCGCTTTTATTGTCTATCAGTACCGCTTTCATAGCAAATTAAAGTAACAACGTTACAACTTGCCTGCGAAAGGCAAAGGTCCCGAGTTCGAGTCTCGGTCCGGCACACAGTTTTAATCTGCCAGGAAGTTTCACTTGTTTCATCGCCTGTGACGAAGTTCGACAAAAAATTGTCACAATCAGCCTCGTAACGTGCAGGCGATTTCCCATAAATGGTCCTCCGTTGCTCTTCATGATCTTCTGTTAGGCGGTGAGGAACCCAGCGGACACCGAGTACCCCGACTGGTGGACGAGTGTGTCAGCGCTACCAACAGAAACATCCAGTTGCACACGTTTAACTGCGATTCGTCGACCACCTCAAATTAAAGTGTCCTCACGTCCCAATACAGCAGCAGTCACGAGCGACCTCGTTCCGATGATGACAGACCCCTCGCTCTACGACACACCGTGTTTTTGTTGACTGCCAGGTCTCCGTAGACGTTCTGCAAGCGCCTATGAATACGTGCGATGCGCTTGTTTACCGGCAACGGATCTTCAACGACAGATTTCTGGCTGGAACGCACCTTCCTCTTTTTCAGATGTGGAGCCCCTCCACGCCCACATCGGTATGATCACCAACACAAAAGGTCTACTGCCGTCTTTGTTAGTTTTCACTAAAGTGAGGTGTCGCAGAATGTGGGTACAGCGATGTTTGCGTGCGTCTGATTAAGGTTAACTACACTCCTGGAAATTGAAATAAGAACACCGTGAATTCATTGTCCCAGGAAGGGGAAACTTTATTGACACATTCCTGGGGTCAGATACATCACATGATCACACTGACAGAACCACAGGCACATAGACACAGGCAACAGAGCATGCACAATGTCGGCACTAGTACAGTGTATATCCACCTTTCGCAGCAATGCAGGCTGCTATTCTCCCATGGAGACGATCGTAGAGATGCTGGATGTAGTCCTGTGGAACGGCTTGCCATGCCATTTCCACCTGGCGCCTCAGTTGGACCAGCGTTCGTGCTGGACGTGCAGACCGCGTGAGACGACGCTTCATCCAGTCCCAAACATGCTCAATGGGAGACAGATCCGGAGATCTTGCTGGCCAGTGTAGTTGACTTACACCTTCTAGAGCACGTTGGGTGGCACGGGTTACATGCGGACGTGCATTGTCCTGTTGGAACAGCAAGTTCCCTTGCCGGTCTAGGAATGGTAGAACGATGGGTTCGATGACGGTTTGGATGTACCGTGCACTATTCAGTGTCCCCTCGACGATCACCAGTGGTGTACGGCCAGTGTAGGAGATCGCTCCCCACACCATGATGCCGGGTGTTGGCCCTGTGTGCCTCGGTCGTATGCAGTCCTGATTGTGGCGCTCACCTGCACGGCGCCAAACACGCATACGACCATCATTGGCACCAAGGCAGAAGCGACTCTCATCGCTGAAGACGACACGTCTCCATTCGTCCCTCCATTCACGCCTGTCGCGACACCACTGGAGGTGGGCTGCACGATGTTGGGGCGTGAGCGGAAGACGGCCTAACGGTGTGCGGGACCGTAGCCCAGCTTCATGGAGACGGTTGCGAATGGTCCTCGCCGATACCCCAGGAGCAACAGTGTCCCTAATTTGCTGGGAAGTGGCGGTGCGGTCCCCTACGGCACTGCGTAGGATCCTACGTCGCTGCGGTCCGGTCCCAGGTCGACGGGCACGTGCACCTTCCGCCGACCACTGGCGACAACATCGATGTACTGTGGAGACCTCACGCCCCACGTGTTGAGCAATTCGGCGGTACGTCCACCCGGCCTCCCGCATGCCCACTATACGCCCTCACTCAAAGTCCGTCAACTGCACATACGGTTCACGTCCACGCTGTCGCGGCATGCTACCAGTGTTAAAGACTGCGATGGAGCTCCGTATGCCACGGCAAACTGGCTGACACTGACGGCGGCGGTGTACAAATGCTGTGCAGCTAGCGCCATTCGACGGCCAACACCGCGGTTCCTGGTGTGTCCGCTGTGCCGTGCGTGTGATCATTGCTTGTACAGCCCTCTCGCAGTGTCCGGAGCAAGTATGGTGGGTCTGACACACCGGTGTCAATGTGTTCTTTTTTCCATTTCCAGGAGTGTATTTATACGCGCTCATCTGGAGATACGTTGGGTCGAAAGTTGAACAATTGAACAAAGATTAGCGATTTGAAGGGCAGAGGGAATAAAGTGCCAAGGCAAGAGCCAAGGGTAAAAAACCTCTGCGATAGTTGGGTTGTAGCGGTTTTCTTGCTCCCTGCAACAGGTCATGCAAGGGTAGGCTTTGTTAGTAGCCGGTATCATGCAGGTCGATACCTTTGACGTTGTGAGATGGTGCTACTCGGCGGATGTCGCTGGGTGCCGGTGTTGATTTCTAGGTTACCTGTTTAGTATAAGACAGGCCATAGAGCGCGGGCAGTGTTGTCTGTGTGTTAGTGTTCGAGCTTGTCGGTTTCCCTGCAGTTACCTGTTGGCTGAGTTAAATAGCAGCTGGCAAATCCATTCATTGTTGCTGATGTAGAGGGGCTTGCCGATGTTGTCGCTCGTGGGTGTGTGTTAGCTCGCCATAGGTGGTTATGCCCTAGCTAGTACAGTGGCCGCTTATGCTTCCACCTATGGTTGTGATCGTAGTTTCCGTGTGTAAAATGGTTGAAATGGCTCTGAGCACTATGGGACTTAACATCTGAGGTCATCAGTCCACCACCACCTAAAGAGAAGGCCGCGGCGCGCCCTTGTGACGTCACGCAAAGCGGGCCAGGGTTGGATTGGCGCTGCGCTTAAAGAATCGAGACGCACGGCCTGCAAATCTTTGTCAAACGGTTTTACAGAACCTATTCCGTAAAAAATAATTAATTTCTGAAAAACTTTTAGCTTTATATGTCAGCTTCATGATGAAGTGACAATCATTTCGATGTGGTATTTAACAGATGAGTATCAAATTTGAGAACGTTGCCATCAAAAATAGAGGTCGCTATGAATTTGTGTTTGATGCATATTACACATTCTATTGCTGAGTATGAAATACAGATGAGGTTTCGAAATTTTCGTAAAACTTTGGATCAATATCTGCTTCCAATCTCGAAAAAATTGAGCATCTGCAGCAACTTCACTTCCGATCGCAACGCGCGGGAATGAAATATTCATAACGCCTGTCATATCTCGTAAACCGTTGGAGATAACGAAACGAGATCTCGGCAAATGATACCACGCAAAGGCGAGAGTACTTTGCCGAATGGTTAAAATAAGTAACTTTATCAATCGCGATATAGCAGAAACTATAGTTTATAATTCTTTTTTACCGGTAATGTAATTGCATAAGACTTATCAATAGCCAGTGAAAACGTACGAGTGCGGGATGTAAATAATATTGCGATATACATGATAAAAGAAGGTACATTTGTGAAAAATGCACTATGATAAAATACATTCTTTCTGGACCAGACAACTATTATTTACACTCACTTGAAAAATTCTGCACTAATACAGTGTATAATATTAAATTCCTCTGCCTTCAGTATCCTAAATAAATATTGTGTAGCTGTTTATAGAGCTCCCTCAGGAAAGCTGAGTACATTCCCCAAGCAAACAATCACTTTTAACTCACCTCACAAAAACAATTATGCGTTGTTATTGTAATGTAAATTTTCTTTCCTGTAAAAATATGGCAGATTTTGAGCATAAGTCAACAGTGAAAATCTACAAACCTTCAGCAGACATTTGCAGCAGTTGGAATGAGACAATGTGTCAAGCTAAAAACGTCAATAATAAATTTAACCTATTTCTAGATTAATTTGTTCCATTGTTTGACACATCGAAAAATAACACAGATATGCTTCATACAGAGAGATCGCTTTTTAAACACGAAAACAGCAGTTTCAACATTCGTTAGCACTCATGCTAACTAATGCGAGAGTGAAAAACAACACCCACTCACAAACAGAGAATAAAACGTATCGGTAATGCGTAACAAAATACGAACTGCAGAGAAATTTAAACACGAATAAAAAGTAACACGAGCCACAAATTTATATTTCGTTTTCAAAATCAAAATAAAGCCACTTGATAACGAATACTAGGCCTACTTACTGCGAACTTTTGCTCACAATTTTAGTCTAATGTATCCAAAATGCAAGATATTCCACCAGAAAAAATAACAATTGTACTAGGTATATAGTTTTTACATACCTTCGTGTGCTCAGTGGGTTGGAAATTGCCCCGATGAATCGCTGAAAGACATTTCCAACGCAGATTCGCATCTTTCGGAAAGGAAAACAACATTACTTTCGGTCTAGTTCCGTAATTCCCACGACACCTTCGCACACAGCACTTGTAAACCATGTTCACAGTAGCTTCACTACAGGCAAACACTGTAATCGCTAGTTTTAAGCACGAATATAGCACTCGATCCAACAAACGTGTAGATAAACAAACGCTTCGAAACACAACAGGGTGGCCTGCTTGGAGTGACGTCACGACCTGCTATGAATTTCGCGCCGCGGCCTTGTCTCTAGGTGGTGGTGATCAGTCCCCTAGAACTTAGAACTAATTAAGCCTAACTAACCTAAGGACATAACACACATCCATGCCCGAGGCAGGATTCGAACCTGCGACCGTATCGGTCGCGCGGTTCCAGACTGAAGCGCCTAGAACCGCTCGGCCACAGCGGCCGGCTTTCCCAGAGTAAGGATGAAAGGATTGACGAGGGCCTCGTGTTCCTGTTTAGTAGTATGGCGTGTTTTCTGAATACTTCCTTGAGGCTTTGAACGGGGTAGTCACTGTGAAGATCCACGGTGCACGTGTAGCGTGGAGCGTTGCTAACGATGCGTAGCACTTTGTTCTGTATGATCTGTAGGTGGCGCAGGCGTGCAGGAGCTGCGTATCCCCAGACCGGAGCCGCGTCCATCATCGGAGGTCTAATCAGTGCCATTTATATGGACCTGCCTATTCAGTGTGGTTTCCCTGTTGAGCGCTAGGCAGCGTTGTCTGAGCCTCACCTGTGCTCTGTTGGCGACGTATTCAACGTGGTTCGCCCATGTAAGTGTCCGGTCCAGCCAGACACAGAGATATCGTTCTCTCGGAAACGTATTGGGCGTGCATGTAATGTTACCTGTCGACACTTTTGACGTTTGCTCAGTAGCTTCGGTCTGCGTGGGGAACGCACCTTCGTTACAGACGGCATTTTGAAGGCTACGCATAGCGCCGCCACCAGTATAAACTTTATAAAACTACAGAGGCTGAAGCGAGAGTACTCCATTACGTCCTACAGCAAAGTCTCCATTTTTTCAAACGAAATTGGACAAAAAAATTAATGTGTTGTATTACTTATTCAACGCCCCTCGTATGTCGAATTGAATCGTAGCAGTTGACCAACATCCGCGCGATTTGGTTGCTGTACGGCAGTGGTACCCAATCTTCCTCAGACCATTACCCATGATGCAATCAGACATTAGCTAGCTTCCCCCTCTCCCCACCCCTGTCACCTGTTGCCCCCACCCCCTCCATCACATTATCACCAACTTTAGCACCTAACTAAATTGTAGAAGGAAAGACTTTTCTTGGAACACTTTTTTTTTAATGATGAAAGATGAATAGTATTTAGTTTGTCTGTGTCTGTATGTGTGTGTGTTGGAACACTTTTTTTTAATGATGAAAGATGAATAGTATTTAGTTTGTCTGTGTGTGTGTGTGTGTGTGTGTGTGTGTGTGTGTGTGCGTGCGTTAGAATGAATACTTGAGGAATTCGTGGTGCATCGCAATTGCTACTCGCAACTCCTTCTCACAAAAAAAAGCTAACTATCCACAGTGAGGATAGACACTTCCTCTGCATTACTCCTCTCCATTGCGGCACTTGCTTGACCGCCACACTGGAACCCTATTTAAAATGCGTGCACTATATTTACTGTTCGTAAATCACTTGATTCCTGCACCCCTTACTTCTGAACTGACAGAAATTTGATGACTTGAGGCTGTTAATGCTTTGTGTATAAACACTCTAATAATAATAATAATAATAATAATAATAATAATAATAAACTGTGTAGAGCATTACAGCAGCCCGAGCCGTGCGTGGCTCGTGTTCCCGCCATCATGTTTTTTACACCCTGTTCTTAACGTACTTCCACCTCACTACGTTAATTTAAATTACTGCTGTCGCTGAGTTGCTGCTTTGCTTGACCTTGAGCGGCGTTAGCAGCGCGTACCGATATATCCCCGGTCGTAGAATCTTTGATCGAGTGCAATTACTGCCCGGTCTTGTCTGTCGTAGAGGAGCTCTGGTCGGCAGTTCGGGTGGCGAGTTCGGGCTGCCAGTCAGTGGGAACGCGTCTGGAGCGGACCTGCCATTTGGGTAGTTGCAATGCGGCACTAGTGCAGTCGGGTTGGAACAGCAGTGAGGTCTGCGTCGACATGGCTCGCCCGACCATTGCTGCCACGCATCACTTGAGCCGGGCCGCGGTCTTGGTGGATCGTCGGTCGGTCGTCCTGCCGGACGACGGGTTTTGGCTCGCCGATCGTTCACGAGTCGGCTGTGTGTGTATGTGGATCGACTCCAAATTTGTCTTCGAGCGTGTTTAGTTACTGTCGTTTATCGTTCGGGTCCTTGTGCAAGTGTTTGTCAGGTTGTGTGTGTTGTTGGACGACTATTTCAGATGTCGTCGGCATTCTGAGTGAGTCGGTCGGTTGTTGCGAACGAGGGAGGTTATCTCCGCGTGGTGCAGTCGACTGGGTCCGCTGGCAGTCCCTGCGCAGTGTCGTAGCGTGTGTGGAGCTGTCTGATCGCTAGGAGCTTCGTGGTTCACCGACCCAGGACGTCAAAGTTGAGTAGTGGTTTCAACTACCCAAGCCAATCCTGTTCATACTGTGGTGGTTCGCTTCGGTGGTTTGCTGTTGGGGAGGTTTTCCGGTGAGCAACACAGAGTGGTTCTACTGCTGAGATTTAGCCGCCATGTGGTGCAATTAACTATTTTGGTCGACTACGATTCGAGTGCACCAGTGGAATTTTCTGTCTTGTGGCCGTTAGTGTTCTGGTTACCTGCCCTGGGCACTGACGTAAATTCAGGCAGTGTTCTTTGGTGCGAAGTTAACTATTACCGTGTTTCAGATTCAAGTGTACCAGCGGAATTTTCTGTCTTGTGGCCGTTAGTGTTCCAGTTACCTGCCGTGGCCACTAAAGTAATTTCAGGCAGCGTCCTTTCCTCACCTGTTGTCACTGTCCAACATGGTGTGTAATTTTGACAGCTAATACGTACTCCATTGTGGATTACCACGTTTGTAACATTGCCGATTTGAGTTCTCATGCACTGATTGCCGGGAAGCAAGTCCTTGTGTCTGTCGGTCCGTGGCTGTCCCCTCGTTGGGTTCCGACGGATCAAGTGTAGCTGGACTCACCACCTGCCTCGCCTAAGTGAACGAGGGCAGACCGACCTCCCTGAAGGCTTCTGAGTGTCACCGGCGTTCAATTATCTGTTGTCAGCTACTTTAAATTTTGAGGCTTATGGTTATTTGTTTTCTTAAAATTTTGCAGAATTAATTTTTAAATTTGTCTTTCAAGCCTAAACACTGCGGTCTTCTGCCTTTAAAGATTATGGTAATATATTTTAAAATTTTGAAGTTAATTGTGGCCCTCAGCCGTTGGCATTGCACTTTGCGTATGTCGTTTGGGAATTATTTTATTGCTGTCTTATTTGGATTTTTATCTTGTTAAGGTTTCTTGTTGGATGCTTTCAGCCGTGAAAGAGTTGCATTCGATAAAGATTCGGCTATGCGCCGTTTTGGTTGTAAAGGTTATTAAATTACAATAAATGACAATTAGAAGCAGAAACTGACCTTGACACTTGGCCCTTTCCACAATCCTATTGCCTGTTCTGCCCAATGGGTTTAGCGGGCGTTATCACAGCCCTTGTGTAGTTACTGCTGTCTCATGATGTCAATTAATTCATTTATCTCTTCTGAAGCAAGTACTGAAGCAAGTTCTGGACTACTGCAGTTACTATCTACAACTTGGAAAACATATTTTCTTGAGAGATTTGGCATTTGTTACTTTCATTTTTATCACCAGCGATGAACAGAACAAGGCACTACATACAGGGCGAAAATTATTGAACTATATGAAATAAAATCGCCATAACGTCTGAACGGTTTGCACTAGGACGTTCCAACTGCACGGTCAGCCGTGAGGCATGCTGGGAATTAGTATGCGCATGCATGGTTTAGTTTAACGACGAAGCCCACTTTGATTTCTATGGGTTCGTCAATAAGCAAAACTGGAGCATTTGGGGGCAGAGAACTCGCATATTGCGATCGAGAAGTCTTTTCACCCTCAACGGAATACTGTACAGTGTGCAATGCCAGTCACGGGGTAATCGGTGCTATATTCGTTGATGTAACGGCACATGAAGGTATTGCAAGATGGTTTCATCCAGATTATCAAAAGTTACCCTGATTTCTATAAGATGTGATTCATGAAAGACGGAGCTCGATCCCATCGCAGCAGGAGAGTGATCGATGTCCTGGGGGAGCACTTTGGGGACCGCATTGTGACTCTGGGCTACCCAGAGCCCACTGTCATGGGCCACGATTGGCCGCCATATTCTCAGGATCTCAAACATGCGACTCCTTTTTGTGGGGCTTCTTTAAAACAAGATGTACGACATTAACCCCAAAACCACTGTTGAGCTGAAAGTAGCCATTCAGGAGGTCATCGACACCATCGATGTCCCGACACCCCAGCGGGTCATGCAGAATTTCGCTATTCGTCTGCGCCACATCATCGCCAGTGATGTCAGGGATATCGAACACGTCATAACGTAGATCTGAATATCTACAGTGACGTTTACATGTTGAATAAAGTGTGTGTGCGCCGCAGTTTGTAGCTAATTTACGTTTCTTTTCATGTAGTTCAGTAATTATCACCCTGCACGTGTGTAGCGGGTGGACTATGTGAGGTTAGATTAGATTAGATTAGATTAGATTAATACTAGTTCCATGGATCATGAATACGATATTTCGTAATGATGTGGAACGAGTCAACTTTTCCAATACATGACATAATTAAGTTAATTTAACAACATACTTAGGTTAATATAACAAATTTTTCATTTTTTTGTGTTTTTTCATTTTTATTTTTTATTTTTTTAATTTTTATTTTTATAATATTTTTGTTTTTTTTGTTTTTTTTTTAAATTTATATTTAAAAATTCCTCTATGGAGTAGAAGGAGTTGTCATTCAGAAATTCTTTTAATTTCTTCTCAAATACTTGTTGATTATCTGTCAGGAAGTATTTAAGAAGAAATTAAAAGTTCAATAATTCTCATCCTGCACGTGTGTAGTGGGTGGACTATGTGAGGATCCTGTAACCTCCACTGCATTAATGCTACTAACTGGAAAAAAAGTAATCATTGATAACTTGTATAATCAATATTAGAGTCTTGTAAAACTGTGGTAATAAGAAAACGATCTTTTGAAAATAATTTAGCTTCGTGACTGAACCAGAATCGAATCATTTTATTTTTACCCTTGATTAAATTTGATTTTGCCCCTCAGGAGTGAATTACCCCCCAGATTGGAAACCAGTGCTCTACGGTATCTGATGGTAGACGAGCGGTCTGACCTGGATGTG
The DNA here is from genome assembly GCF_023864275.1 of Schistocerca cancellata. NCBI lineage: Eukaryota > Metazoa > Arthropoda > Insecta > Orthoptera > Acrididae > Schistocerca > Schistocerca cancellata. The sequence continues at coordinate 126,620,067 of NC_064637.1, read as the reverse complement.
GCGTACCTCAAGGTACCAGCGGAGTCTTTCTCGCCAATTACCAACGACAGAGGCGTCGATACACCGGTAACAGCGTGACGTCTCCCCGCAACGACTATTTTCCAATGGTGCGCTTTGTGAGATGAAGAGAAGGTACGGAATTGATCCCGCCCCCGCAGCTGCTGAGAGAGAGAGAGAGAGAGAGAGAGACTCCAGCAGCCGCCTCCGCTCTCGCCTCACGCCCGCACCCGAGGTCGACAGCCTTGCGAGATATCGCACGATCGACTGCCGCGCTGACCGGGAAGTCCGAGCCTCGGCCACGGCTGTCCCTGCCCCCATTACTCCGGCTACCTGCTGCTGCCAGCTGTGTATTTTTCTGGCCGCCCGCCCAGAGCCAGCCTCATTTGCATACGTCCACCTGCGGGCCTTCTCATGTCTCGCCAATTACCCGCCGGGCGACCTCCGCTGGACACCAGCTAAGCCACGCTCAAGAGCGGTCGCCATACGTCGCCGTCACGAACACGGTAAACACTGGCTGGTCGCCACGTGCCACTCATAAGACACTTTTCTTTCTTTCTTTTTTTTTTTTTTTTTTTTTGAGTCATCAGCCTTCTGACTGGTCTGACACGGTCCATCACGAAATTCTCTCCTGTGCCAACCTTTTCATCTCAGAGTAGCGCTTGCAATTGCAACCTACGTCCAAAATTATTTGCTGGATGTGTTCCAATGTCTGTCTTCCTATACAGTTTTTGCCCTCTGCAGCTCCCTCTAGTACGGTGGAAGTACACTACTGGCCATTAAAATTGCTGCACTACGAAGGTGACGTGCTACAGACGCGAAATTTAACCGACAGGAAGAATATGCTGTGATATGCAAATGATTAGCTTTTCAGAGCATTCACACAAGGTTGGTGCCGGTGGCGACACCTACAACGTGCTGACATGAGGAAAGTTTCCAACCGATTTCTCATACACAAACAGCAGTTGACCGGCGTTGCCTGGTGAAACGTTGTTGTGATGCCTCGTGTAAGGAGGAGAAATGCGTACAATCACGTTTCCAACTTTGATAAAGGTCGGACTGTAGCCTATCGCGATAGCGGTTCATAGTATCGCGACATTGCTGCTCGCGTTGGTCGAGATCCAATGACTGTTAGCAGAATATAGAATCGGTGGGTTCGGGAGGGTGACACGGAACGCCGTGCTGGATCCCAACGGCCTCGAATCACTAGCAGTCGAGATGACAGGCATCTTATCCGCATGGCTGTAACGGATCGTGCAGCAACGTCTCGATCCCTGAGTCAATAGATGGGAACGTTCGCAAGACAACAACCATCTGCACGAACAGTTCGACGACGTTTGCAGCAGCATGGACTATCAGCTCGGAGACCGTGGCTGCGATTACCCTTCACGCTGCACCGCAGACAGGAGCGCCTGCGATGGTGAACTCAACGACGAACCTGGGTGCACGAATGTCAAAATGTCATTTTTTCGGATGAATCCAGGTTCTGTTTACAGCATCATGATGATCGCATCCGTGTTTGGCGACATGGCGGTGAACGCACATTGGAAGCGTGTATTCGTCATCGCCATACTGGCATATCACCTGGCGTGATGGTATGGGGTGCCATTGGTTACATGTCTCTGTCACCTCTTGTTCGCATCGACGGCACTTTGAACAGCGGACGTTACATTTCAGATGTGTTACGACCCGTGGCTCTACCCTTATTCGATCCCTGCGAAACCCTACATTTCAGCAGGATAATGCACGACCGCATGTTGTAGGTCCTGTATGGGCCTTTCTGGATGCAGAAAATGTTCGACTGCTGCCCTGGTCAACACATTCTCCAGAGCTCTCACCAATTTAAAACGTCTGGTGAATGGTGGCCTAGCAAGTGGCTCTTTACAATACGCCATTCAGTACTCTTGATGAACTGCGGTATCGTGTTGAAGCTGCATGGGTAGCTTTACCTGTACACGCCATCCAGGCTCTGTTTGACTCAATGCCCTGGCGTATCAAGGCCGTTATTATGGCCAGAGGTGGTTGTTCTGGGTACTGATTTCTCAGTATCTATGGACCCAAATTGCGTGAGATGTAATCACATGTCAGTTCTAGTATAATATATTTGTCCAATGAATACCTGTTTATCATCTGCGTTTCTTCTTGGTGTAGCAATTTCAATGGCCAGTAGTGTAGTTCTGTGATGTCTTAACAAATGTGTATTCCATATGAAGGGTTTATCAAAAAATAATCATCCGATTTTGCACCTTTCTATTTCTGAAACTAATGAACATACACAATGAAATTCGTTTTTCGATTAATGGGAAACTCAAAAAGTTTTTTTTCATACCTTTTCACAGCTGTTCAATATGACTCCCTTGACATGCACAGCATGTGTAATGCGGTATTCAAATTGTCCCCACAATGCAGCGAGCATTTCTTGAGTTACAGCCTCCACACCTGCTGTTAGGCGATGTCTCACCTCATTCATTGTTGTTGGTAACGAAGGCACATAAACAGATTTTTTTGTAAACCCCTACAAGAAATAATCGCATAGGGTAAGGTCTGGTGTCGTTGGAGGCCAGTAATGTAAGGTTGAATCATTTGGTCCACTGCTACAGATCCATCGTTCTGTAATCCTTTGATTTAAAAATTCCCGCATTCCCAGTCGGAAAACGGAAATTTGTGGTAAGTTCCCATGGGACCATACTGCTGAGTCGCACGAACTGTGGCAAGCCTTCCCAGACCGCACGGCTACCCCGCGCCGCACTTCCAGACGCCAGTGTGGCGATGCCCTATCGTGTTGGCAAATGAAGCCGTTCGAATCAGTCTCCAACGGTGGGAAAAAGAAGTTCTCAAGCATATCGAGATATGACCTTCCAGTGACAGTGTTCTCGGCGAAGAAAAATGGACTATACACCTATTGCTGTGAAACTGCGCACAGCACATTAAATTTTGGAGAGTCCCTCTCATGTTGTTCAACTTCATGTGGTTGTTCCGAACCCTACATTCTCATAGTATGACAGTCCACCTTTCCATTTAAATGGAATGTTGTCTCGTCTGTAAACACTAAGCGTGGAAGAAAACATGTCATCCTCCGTCTTGCCAAGAACGAAATTACAGAACTCCACACGTTGTTGTTTGTCACCTTCACGAAGAGCTTGCAGTAGCTGCATTTTGTGTGGTTTCGTGTGTAAACGTCGGCGCAACACACGCCAGACGGATATCGGAGGCATGTTGAGCTGTCGGGCTGCACGGCGAACGGATTTCTGCGGACTCCTTGTGAAACTGTGGCGGATGCGTTCCGACGTCTGTGTCAGACACTCGGGGACGGCCCGTTGATTTGCCTTGTACAAACAATCTGTTTCTCGGAATTGTTTATGGCATCGCCTGGGAGTCGGGACAGGTTCCATCAGACTGGACAAAAGCAGTAATCACACCAATCTTTAAACATGGAAACAGAAAAGATTGTAACAACTACAGAGGTATCTCTTTAATCAGCGTTGTGGGTAAAATCTTCTCAGGTATTGTTGAAAGGAAAGTGCGAGTATTAGTTGAGGACCAATTGGATGAAAATCAGTGTGGGTTTAGGCCTCTTAGAGGTTGTCAGGACCAGAGCTTTAGCTTACGGCAAATAATGGAGAAGTGTTATGAGTGGAACAGGGAATTGTATCTATGCTTTATAGATCTAGAAAAGGCATACGACCGGGTTCCTAGGAGGAAGTTATTGTCTGTTCTACAAGATTATGGAATAGGAGGCAAACTCTTGCAAGCAATTAAAAGTCTTTACATGGATAGTCAGGCAGCAGTTAGAGTTGACGGTAAATTGAGTTCATGGTTCAGAGTAGTTTCAGGGGTAAGACAAGGCTGCAACCTGTCTCCACTGTTGTTCATATTATTTATGGATCACATGTTGAAAACAATAGACTGGCTGGGTGAGACTAAGATATGTGAACACAAAATAAGCAGTCTCGCATATGCGGATGACTTAGTTGTGATGGCAGATTCGATTGAAAGTTTGCAAAGTAATAATTCAGAGCTAGATCAGAAATGTAAGGACTACGGTATGAAGATTAGCACCTCCAAAACGAAAGTAATGTCAGTGGGAAAGAAATATAAACGGATTGAGTGCCAAATAGGAGGAACAAAGTTAGAACAGGTGGACGGTTTCAAGTACTTAGGATGCATATTCTCACAGGATGGCAACATAGTGAAAGAGCTGGAAGCGAGGTGTAGCAAAGCTAATTCAGTGAGCGCTCAGCTACGATGTACTCTCTTCTGCAAGAAGGAAGTCAGTACCAAGACTAAGTTATCTGTGCACCGTTCAATCTTTCGACCAACTTTGTTGTATGGGAGCGAAAGCTGGGTGGATTCAGGTTACCTTATCAACAAGGTTGAGGTTACGGATATGAAAGTAGCTAGGATGATTGCAGATACTAGTAGATGGGAACAATGGCAGGAGGGTGTCCACAATGAGGAAATCAAAGAAAAACTGGGAATGAACTCTATAGATGTAGCAGTCAGGGCGAACAGGCTTAGATGGTGGGGTCATGTTACACGCATGGGAGAAGCAAGGTTACCCAAGAGACTCATGGATTCAGCTGTAGAGGGTAGGAGGAGTCGGGGCAGACCGAGGAGAAGGTACCTGGATTCGGTTCAAATGGCTCTGAGCACTATGAGACTCAACTGCTGTGGTCATAAGTCCCCTAGAACTTAGAACTACTTAAACCTAACTAACCTAAGGACAGCACACAACACACAGCCATCACGAGGCAGAGAAAATCCCTGACCCCGCCGGGAATCGAACCCGGGAACCCGGGCGTGGGAAGCGAGAACGCTACCGCACGACCACGAGATGCGGGCCCTGGATTCGGTTAAGAATGATTTTGAAGTAACACGTTTAACATCAGAAGAGGCACCAATGTTAGCACTGAATAGGGGATCATGGAGGAACTGTATAAGGGGGGCTATGCTCCAGACTGAACGCTGAAAGGCATAATCAGTCTTAAATGATGATGATGATCGCCTTATCTCTGTGCTGTAGGAGAATGCACACCATACGTAGTATGAAAGTCACGCTCAAGAGTTATTACTGATCGCACTGCGCAAAACGTAAACACAAAACCTTGTGTGTTGTACCGATACCACTTTCATTAGAACTTAAGTGGGTGACCACTGCTGCGAGAATCGCTTAAAACTCGAGAGCTTTCTCTCACCAACAGTACGTTGTTCACGCACATATCTCAAGTAACATAATACGCAGTTATGATTGTTTGAAATCGGATGATTCTTTTTGAAACACCCTGTATTCGTATCCTCGCCTATTCTTCGGAGAATCTCCTCACTCCTTACCTTCTCTGACCACCTAATTTTCAGCATTCGCCTGTAGCACCACATCTAAAATTGTTCACTTCCCCTCCAGTTTCCCCACAGTACATATTTCACTACCATGCAATGCTGTGCAACAAACGTACATTATCAGAAATTTCGTCCTGAAATTAAGGCCTACCTTCTCTTGGCCAGGAATGCCATTCTCCCCAGTAATAGTCTGATTTCTATGTCCTTCTTGCTCAGTCCACGATTGATTAAAATTGGTTCAAATGGCTCTGAGCACTATGGGACAACTGCTGAGGTCATTAGTCCCCTAGAACTTAGAACTAGTTAAACCTAACTAACCTAAGGACATCACAAACACCCATGCCCGAGGCAGGATTCGAACCTGCGACCGTAGCGGTCTTGCGGTTCCAGACTGCAGCGCCTTTAACCGCACGGCCACTTCGGCCGGCCCACGATTGATTATTTTGCTGCCTAGGTACTAGAAGTCCTTTATGATCCGTAATTCTGGTGTTGAGTTTCTCACTTTTTTTCATATTTGCTACTTCTATCTCCTTTCATCTTTATTCGATGCACTCTCAATCCATACTCTGTAATCAATAGACCATTCCATTCAGGAGACCTGTAATCGTGCTTCATTTTCACTCAGAATAGCAATGTCATCAGCAAATCTTATGGTTGATATCCTGTCACCTTTTGATCGCCTTCTTGAACTTTTATTTCTGGTGGTTGGTTGGCTGGTTGATTTGGCGGAGGGAACCAACCAGCGAGGTCATCGGATTAGGGAAGGATGGGGAAGGAAGCTGGAATTGCCCTTTCAAAGAAACTATCTCAGCGTTTCCCTAAAACCATTAAGAGAAAACACGGAAAACCTAAATCAGGGTGGTCAGACGCGGGTTTGAATCGTCGTCCTCCCGTATGCGAGTCCAGTGTGCTAACCGAAACGCCACCTCGCTCTTACTGCTTCTTCGATGTACAGACTGAACAGTAGGGGCGACAGACTACATCCCTGCCTTACACTCTTTTTACCCCGACCACTCTTCTCTTGGTCTTCCAGTCAGTTCCCTCTCGATTCTTCTACATAACGTATGTTACCCGTATTTCCCTATAGCTTACTTCTATTTTTCTCAGGGTTTCGGGCATCTTGCACCATTTGACACAGTCGAACGCTTTTTCCACGTCGACAAACCCTATAAACGTGTCTTCATTTTTCTGCAGTCTTCCTTCCATTATCAAGCACAACACAAGAATTGCCTCTCTGATGCCTTTATCTTTCCTAAAGGCAAACTGATCGTCATCTAACACATCCTCAGTTTTCTTTTCCATTCTTGTGTATATTATTCTTGTTCATTCTTGTCAGCAACATGAATGCATGCGCTGTTAAGCTGATTGTGCCTTAATTCTCGCGCTTGTCAGCTCTTGCTATCTTAGGTATTGTACGGATGGTGTTTTTCCGAAAGTAGGATTTTATGTCGCCAGACTCATATATTCTACACACCAACGTGAAAAGTAGTTTTGTTGCCACTTCCTCCAATGATTTTAGGAATTATGATGAAATGTTTTCTATCCCTTCTGCCTTATTCGATCATAAGTCGTCCAAAGCTCTTTTAAATTCGAATAGTGGATTCCCTATCTCTACCATGGCGACTCCTGTTTCTTCTTCTATTACATCAATACACATGTCTTTCCCCTGAAAGATGTCTTTAGTGTACTCTTTCCATATATCTGCTCTCTCCTCTGCAGTTAACAGTGGAATTTCCGTTGCACCTAAATGTACCGCCCTTGCTTTTAATTTCACCGAAGGTTGTTTTCACTTTTCTGTATGCTGAGTGAATCCTTCCGATAATCTCTTCTTTTTCGATTTCTTCACATTTTTGACGCAGCAATTTCGCCTTAGTTTCCCTGCAATTCCTTTTTATTTCGTTCCTAAGTGATTGGTATCTCTGTAGTCCTGAATTTACCTGCATATTTTTTTATTCTCTTCTGTCGTCAGTCAACTTCTTCTTTATCCATGGCTTCGGAAAGAAGACAGTGGTCTGTGTTTGCTGGGATCAGATTGATTTAAATCGATCGTTGTGTGAAAAAAGACCGGAACACGGAAAAAAGGCAACACAAGGTCATATTGATTCATGGTAACGCCCAATCACACACACCAAATCGGGACAGGGGAACGATCGAGGCGTTCAGTTTGGAAATACTAGGCCATGCGGCTTATTCTCCAGACTTGGCTCCGCCCGGTTATCATCTGTTTGCATCACTGGGACACGCTCAATTCGATTCAATTCGTATGCAAATGCGTGAAAATGGCTCGCTGACTGGTTCGCTTCAAAAGAAGAACTGTTTTTTCAACGTGGTATTTATAGCCTGGCAGAAAGCTGAGAGAAATATATAAATAGAAATGGGGATACACTACTGGCCATTGAAATTGTCACACCAAGAAAAAATGCAGATGATAAACGGGTATTCATTGGACAAATATACTAGAACTGACAAGTGATTACATTTTCACGCAATGTAGGTGCATAGATCCTGAGAAATCAATACCCGGAATAACCACCTCTGGCCGTAATAACGGCCTTGATACGCCTGGGCATTGAGTAAAAAAGAGCTTGGATGGCGTGTACAGGTACAGCTGGCCATGCAGCTTCAACACGATACCACAGTTCATCAAGAGTAGTTCAAATGGCTCTGAGCACTATGGGACTTAACTTCTAAGGTCATCAGTCCCCTAGAACTTAGAACTACTTAAACCTAACTAACCTAAGGACATCACGCACATCCATGCCCGAGGCAGGATTCGAACCTGCGACCGTAGCGGTCGCGCGGTTCCAGACTGTGGCACCTAGAACCGCTCGGCCACCCCGGCTGGCCATCAAGAGTAGTGACTGGCGTATTGTGACGAGCCACTTGCTCGGCCACCAATGACCAGACGTTTTCAATTTGTGAGGCATCTGGAGAATGTGCTGGCAAGGGCAATAGTCGAACATTTTCTGTATTCAGAAAGGCCCGTACAGGACCTGCAATATGCGGTCGTGCATTATCCTGCTGAAATGTAGGGTTTCGCAGAGATCGAATGAAGGGTAGAGCCACGGGTCGTAACACATCTGAAATGTAGCGTCCACTGTTCAAAGTGCCGTCAATGCGAACAAGAGGTGACCGAGACGTGTAACCAATGGCACCCCATACCATCACGCCGGGTGATACGCCAGTATGGCGATGACGAATACACGCTTCCAATGTGCGTTCACCGCGATGTCGTCAAACACGGATGCGACCATCATGATGCTGTAAACGGATTCATCCTAAAAAATGACGTTATGCCATTCGTGCAACCAGGTTAGACGTTGAGTACACCATCGCAGGCGCTCCTGCCTGTTATGCAGCGTCAAGGGTAACCGCAGCCATGGCTCCGAGCTGACAGTCTATGCTGCTGCAAACGTCGTCCAACTGTTCGTGCAGATGGTTGTGGTCTTGCAAACGTCCCCATCTGTTGACTCAGGGATAGAGACGTGGCTGCACGATCCGTTACAGCGATGCGGACAAGATACCTGTCATCTCGACTGCTAATGATACGAGGCCGTTGGGATCCAGCACGGCGTTTCGTATTACCCTCCTGAACCTATTGATTCCATATTCTGCTAACATTCATTGGATCTCGACCAACGCAAGCAGCAATGTCGCGATACGATAAACCGCAATCGCGATAGGCTACAATCCGGCCTTTATCAAAGTCGGAAACGTGATGGTACGCACTTCTCCTCCTTACACGAGACATCACAACAACGTTTCACCAGGCAACGCCGGTCAACTGCTGTTTGTGTATGAGAAATCGGTTGGAAACTTTCCTCGTGTCAGCACGTTGTAGGTATCGACATCGGCGACAGCCTTGTGTCAATGCTCTAAAATGCTAATCATTTGCATGTCACAGCATCTTCTTCCTGTCGGTTAAATTTCGCGTCTGTAGCACGTCATCTTCGTGGTGTAGCAATTATAATGGCCAGTAGTGTATTTTGAATAAAATATTGTTTTTCAGTTTTAGATAAACAGGTGTGCAATTATTGCAACCAAATTCCAGTTTCATACTTCTACATCTGGTATGTCTGGCAGTGGGGCATTTAAAGGTATCGGTGTATGCCCAACCCATCGACAATGTGCGAACTGTATTGAAGTCTCTGACCACTGCAGGTGTTTCAGTCCGAATGGAGCTTGGTCAGCAGTGCGTCAGCAGTGCGTCAACAGTGCGTCATTTACTGCGAGGAAGTGCGGAAGGCTGTGTCGGGATGCCCGGTGACCACGTGCAGCACTGACCGCAGTATCTGCTTCTGTGTATCAGGAATGACATGAGAGACTGGCTCAGATCTATAAGAGATATCGGTTTACCTTTGTACAGGGTATCTCTGAATGAAGTTTTAAAAATTTAGGAACAGGTTCCATACACCAAAACAAGAAAATAGTGTCCTGCAAACATAGGCTTGTAAACTGCATACCTAAGGGCTGTGAGTATTTGCTCAGCAGTAGAGATGTGTTTGACAGTAGCGGAGACGAACAAGTGCAGTATATAAGGAGGGTAAAAGAACGAACATGCAAAATTACAGACCAATATCACTAAATTCACGTTGCTGCAGAATCCTTGAACATATCCTCAGCTCGAATATGATATACTTTCTTCAGAGTGGGAAGCTTATGTCGACGAATCAGGATGGGTTTAGGAAGTACCGCTCTTGCGAAACTCAGGTTGTCCTTTCCTCACATGATATACTGCGAACTATGAATCAAGGGCAAAAGGCAGATTCCATATTTCTAGACATCCGGAAAGTATTTGACACAGGTCCCCATAGCAGGCGGTTAACGAAGGTGTGGTGTCACCGCCAGACACAACACTTGCTAGGTGGGTAGCTTTTAAATCGGCCGCGGTCCGTTAGTATACGACGGACCCGCGTGTCGCCACTGTCAGTAATTGCAGACCGAGCGCCGCCACACGGCAGGTCTAGAGAGACGTACTAGCACTCGCCCCAGTTGTACAGCCGACTTAGCGAGCAATGGTTCACTGACAAATACGCTCTCATTTGCCGAGACGATAGTTAGCATAGCCTTCAGCTACGTCAATTGCTACGACCTAGCAAGGCGCCATTTATCCTTTGCTATGTATCTAATGAAGCATGAACCATCAGACCGATGTATTCCAATTATGGAATAAAGTTAAGTATTACTTCAACTCCGTACTTTATTTGCTACATTAAATTACATTGACCTGCTCCAGACCTCACGCCATCCTGCGTGAGCTTAGCGTGCATTTCGGCCTCCTGTAGATACAAGGTGTTGGCACTTCTGCCAACACTTCAGAAGGTACGAGCATATTGAGTAAGTTCACAAATACGTGAGCGGCTCGAAGATTTCTTAAATAACAGAACCCAGTATGTTGCCCTCGAGTGTTCATCAGAGACGATGGTATCGTCAGGATTGTCCCAGGGAAGTGTGATAGTGCAGCTGTTGTCCTCTATATATATAAATGATTTGGCGGACAGGTTTGGAAGCAATCTGTTGATGATGTTCTGGTGTACGGTAAGGTGTCGAAGTTGAGTGACTGTAGGAAGATACAAGGCGAATTACACAAAATTACCAGTTGGTGTGATGAATGGCAGCTAGCCCTAAATGTGGGAAAATGTAAGTTAATGCGGATGAGTAGGAAGATAGAACCTGCAATGTTCCTATACAGTGTTATTAGTGTCCTGATTTTTTTAAATATCTGGGCGTAACGTTGCAAAAGCGATATGCAATGGAACGAGCATGTGAGAACTGTGGTAGGGAAGGCGAATGGTCGATTTCAGGTTATTGGGAGAATTTTTGGAAAGAGTGGTTCACCTTTAAAGGGGGGCGCATAAAGGACGCTGGTGCGACCTGTTATTGAGTGCTGCTGGAGTGTCTGGGATCCGTACCAGGTCGGATTGAAGGAAGAAATCGAAGCAATTCAGAGGCGGGCTGCTAGATTTGTTACCAGAAGCTTCAAACAACACGCAAGTGTTAACAGAGATGCTTCGGGGACTGAAATGGGACTCCTTGGAAGGTAGATGACGTTCTTTTCGAGAAGCATTATTGAGAAAATTTAGCGCACGTCATTTGAAGCTGACTGCCGAAGGATTCTGCTGCCGCCAACATACGTAGCGCGTAAGGACCACGAAGATAAGGTACGGGAAATTAGGAATCGTAGGGGGCATGTAGACAGTCGTTTTCCCCTCGCTCTATTTGAGAGTAACCTCTGCCATGCACCGTACGGTGGCTTGCTGAGTACGTATGTAGATGTAGATGTAGAAGTGCACATATCCCTTAAGATGTGCACTTAAGAGCCCATATTTGACGAGATTTTTTTGTCTTGTCATGGTCCATACTAACTCAAATCAAAATATGGAAAGCAAAGAGCTTGCGGTACAAAATATGTTTTTCATAGTATGTAGAATGAACAGGTGCTCATGGTTCTTAAGATATATATTTTAGAGGCAATGTTTACCGGATTTTTTTTCTTGTTTTGGTTTAAGGAACCTGTCTCTACACTTTTGAAACGTCGTTCTGAAACTCCCTGTAGAAACTTTTCTTCTAGTTCTGGCTACCACTATCTCTTAAAGGAATGTGTGAAGCCATCTTATGGAGTGTGGTGGAGGGTACTTTGAGCGTCATTGTCACTCCAACGGTCCCCTTTCCCAGTTAAGTCGCGAATGTTGCGTGGGAAGAAGCATTGTTCATAAGCCTCGGTTCGAAAATTCGTATAGTATCTCACGTCTTTTCCCGATATGTACATAGGATGAAGCAATATATTGACTCTTTCGATCTTTAAACCACACATTGATTGAGAACGCGTCTGTTGCAAAGGCACTGCTCTCATTTTGGATCCTTGCTACTTCTTGTTCTGCCTAGCGGCTGCATTTCCTACAATGGTTAGTCAATAAGTAAGTCGCAAACGCCAGAATACGGCATAGAGCTGTAAATTTCGCACCTATACGTCGAGCCAGACCAATGTGGCAGGTACGCAATGACTGTGTACCCGACTAGAACAACGAGATTTTTGTGAGCCGAGGGACATTCCACAGACGACGTTGTACGGGATATCCTCCTCTAGCATTACTTTTCCTCAACAGTAGTTGTCGATACCGGTAACTTTTTTTTTCAAATTTTGGACAGATCAATATTCTCTCAGCTGCTTTTCTGAAAAATTTCATATAATTTTATACACCATATGTTATATTTCAAGCTAAAGTTTATGAAAAGGAATTACTTTATTTTAGGTAAATGAAAATTCAATGAATGAAAGTGTTAAACTATTTTTTTAAGAAACATTTGAAATTACGAGTTATTTGGCACCCTTAAAATTTCGATTGTTAATTACGGAATATGGTACTGTTTATTATGTTTATTTCCGGATCCATAAATGAAATAATAATCGAAATTAATAGAAATTCATTTGCCAAGAAAGACTGTAAACCATCTGGAATATGGTTATTACCGCACAGATAATGGTAAGCATGCCTCTGACGTTATCGGATCTGTTTTTGCATTTTGGGCGACGAATGTAATTTCGGATTTGTTAATGTGAAATTTCAAAATACTGTATGATATACTAAAATGTGACAAAATATTTTGACGTAACAACAGAAATTCTGCAACGACGATCTTCAAATTTATTTAGATCAATTCAACCATGAGGACTTAATGTGTGAGAATTTCAGCTTCAGGAATCAGACCCATAGACAAGAAGAACTGGAGACAACTGTACACGAAAAGCTAAGTAAAGTAGAAAGTTTACTGTAATCTTCGCTCCTCTCAAATTTTTCATAAAAGACTTTGTTTATTATGCACAATAACTGAAATTGGGAAAAAGGGCTGAGATTACAACGTCCATGACGAAATTCGTCCTGTGTATGGTTAGAACTGTATTTCGTAGAAACTTGTGTTCAACTGGATACTGAGATTCAGCAAATTTAAAAAAAAAAAGAAAAGAAAAAAACAAGGAGCATCGTGGCTGCCCTAGTTATCCAGTGATGGCACGTTGTTTCCACATCTCGAGGTATATCGCTACCCGCAGAACACGACTGTCTTGCGGGTTGCAGCAATTTAAGGAACCAAATAACGTTGTTATATGCACATGCGAACGCTGTCACAATAATTCTATGCTGCGGGCTTTTAACGCTTTGTGGAGCAATGGGATGAGTGCTTAAGTTTGTAAGAGGAATATGGTGGAAAGGAGAATAACGTTCAGGCTGGTACACGCGACTTTGTATCACTTTGGAACCTATTTATTGATACCCTCGTACGATTCCTTTGATGAGCTCGTTCTACCTTAGGTACCAGATATTCAGTAGATGTGACTGCTTCCAGTGATCGTTCGCCAATCGTGCAGTCACACAGTAACGGGTCCTTCCGCCTATTTATACGCGCAATACAATACGCTCGTCCCGGTTCAAGCCTAAATGACAACGCCTGCATCGAGCGCCAATTCCCTGCAGGTCTTCCTCTGTTTCGCTACAATTTTTTTAACGTTGTACTTCAACGTAAAGAAAAACATTATCCACGACCTGAACATCTCCACACGAGTAGCCCGCAATTTACAAATTAAGTGTCTGGAAGAGGGTTCATCGAACCACCTTCTAGCTATTTCTCTAACGTTCCACTCTCGAATAACGCGCTCAGAAAAGAACACTTAAATCTTTCCATGTGAGATCTAATTTTTATTATTTTATTGTGATGATCACTTTTCCCTATTTTCGCATTCTGAGGAGGAAGTTCGTGATTGAAATTTCATGAGAAGATCCTGCAGCATCGAAACAAGACTTTGTTTTAATGATTACCACCGTGACTCGCGTATAATATCAGTGGCACTCACCTCCATATTTGGCGATAATATAAAATGAGCAGCCCTTCTTTGTCTTCCGTCAAGATACTACATCGAACGACACTACTCCAGAAGAGGAGGGACAAGCGTGGTGTAGGCAGCCTCCTTAGTGGACCTGTTGCATCTTCCAAGGGCTCTGACAATTGTATTTGCTTTACCCACAACAATATCTGTGTGATCGTTCCAATTTAAGTTATTCTTTTTACATTTGTGTGATTTACTGAATAATTGAAATTTAATGAATTCTTTTTAGTACTCATCTATATGACTTCACACTTCTCATTATTTAGAATCAACTGCCACTTTTCGCAGCATGCAGATATCTTGTCTAAATCATTTTTCATTCACTATTGATCTTCTGATAACTTAACAAGACGTTAAATGACAGCATCATCCTCAAACAATGTAAGAGGGCTGCTCAGATTGTCTCCTAATCGTTTATATAGACCAGGAACAGCATGGGCAACGCCAGAAATCACTTCCGTTTTACTCGATGGCTTTCGGTAGGTTACTGCGAACTGTGGTCTTTCTAACAGCAAATCACGAATGCAGTCGCACAACTGAGATGGTACTCCGTAGGCACGCAATGTGATTGGAAGTCGCTTGTGAGGAACGGTGTCAAAAGCCTTCTGGAAACCTAACAAAGTGGAGATCCCCTGTGAATAGCACTCATGGCTTCATGAGAATAATGGGCTAGTTGTGTTTCGCAAGAACAATATTTCCTGAATCCGCGTTGGCTATTTGTCAACAAATCGTTTTCATGATGTTCCTCTTCCTTCGATTCTCGTCTCCCAATGAGTCTTTATCCGCTAATGGTCACCCTGGAGGGATACTCTTGTGAGACATACTGCGAATGTACCACCTTAAAGTGACTTGTAGTCAAAAACATTACCGAATTTTCTGCATATTTGTGACATGTTCAGTATATTTTTTTTTTAAGTTTTGGGTCAACTACCGACCCTGTGTCAGCTGACAATCTTTCGGAGGGCGTCCTTCTTAAAATACATTTTGTGCTGCACCAGATGTCACTATTACGCCTGCAGGTTTTGTAGCTGATAGTCAGATGCGTAACGTGAGCGTAATCTTTATACAAGGACTTTAGTGCTACCAACTCCAAGCGAATATGCTGGAGTGCTGATCAGTTGCATATCGAAGTTTGTAGTATAACATTTCATGACGATCTTCTGTTCGTTGAATGCCCCTTGATGGTTACAGAGTTCTGATGAGGAGGAGTATCCCTACATGACAACCCGTAGCCACTCGAAATGTAAATTGAAAGTTACAATAAGCTGTTACTCAATGTTGTCAAAGACCTCCTTCATACAGGACGTTGACAGCTATCGATTGCGACTTCTCAGAGAGCTTAAATACAGCTGTCGTCGCTGAAACCGTCGTATAACCTGAGTATAAAAACTTCCTGGCAGATTAAAACTGTGTGCCCGACCGAGACTCGAACTCGGGACCTTTGCCTTTCGCGGGCAAGCGCTCTACAATCTGAGCTACCGAAGCACGACTCACGCCCGGTACTCACAGCTTTACTTCTGCCAGTACCTCGTCTCCTACCTTCCAAACTTTACAGAAGCTCTCCTGCGAACGTTGCAGAACTAGCACTCCTGAAAGAAAGGATATTGCGGAGACATGGCTTAGCCACAGCCTGGGGGATGTTTCCAGAATGAGATTTTCATTCTGCAGCGGAGTGTGCGCTGATATGAAAGCTGTGAGTACCGGGCGTGAGTCGTGCTTCGGTAGTTCAGATTGTAGAGCGCTTGCCCGCGAAAGGCAAAGGTCCCGAGTTCGAGTCTCTGTCGGGCACACAGTTTTAATCTGCCAGGAAGTTTCGTATCAGCGCACACTCCGCTGCAGAGTGAAAATCTCATTCTGGAAACATCCCCCAGGCTGTGGCTAAGCCATGTCTCCGCAATATCCTTTCTTTCAGGAGTGCTAGTTCTGCAACGTTCGCAGGAGAGCTTCTGTAAAGTTTGGAAGGTAGGAGACGAGGTACTGGCAGAAGTGAAGCTTGAGTACCGGGCGTGAGTCGTGCTTCGGTAGCTCAGTTGGTAGAGCACTTGCCCGCGAAAGGCAAAGGTCCCGAGTTCGAGTCTCGGTCGGGCACACAGTTTTAATCTGCCAGGAAGTTTCATATCAGCGCACACTCCACTGCAGAGTGAAAATCTCATACTGAAAACCTGAGTATAATGTCGCAACATCACTCCAAAAGCAATAAAACACTCACACTGTTCTGTGGCCTCTTCCCTTCAATATCCTGAAATAAATGTATTTGCTATCTGTTGCGTGATGCACTTTGTATACATCTTTTTAAAAAAGAAAAGACATTGATCTGGACAAAAGCCGACAGGAGATTTTATAGCCATTCTAGGTCCTCTCCTCTAGGAGCTCAATAGGTGGCGTAAAATCTGCTATCAATTATTAAGAGCCGCATACGTCCCAAAAGAAATCTGCTTTTATCACAGGGTGTACCAAATATTTAATAGTGCCCTAGCTGTATAGTATTTGCAACGAACTCGAATAAGTAAATTAAAATAAGAACCAGAATGCAAGGAATTATTGTCTACTTTGTAGTATAATTACTTTTTCTACTGTCATGTATTTAATTAGCCGGTTTTGCTTTGCAATGGATGTCAATGACGTTATTTATCTGAAGATAATATTCGTTCGATATATACCACAATGACATTGAGACGGCTGCTTGGGAATTGAGAGTTCTCTGGGTCGCATTATTACATCTAACATTATTAAATCCATACAACTTCAGTTATGTCTGAGAACTCTTACTAGTAAATGAATGTATCGCACGTAAGCTCTTTTGTTTAACAGATGCACTGCTGTTAGCCGTTATCACTGAATTTTCGATTCAGCTAAAGTTAGAAGAAATAGGTCCACTACGACACAATTAACATTGGAACTAAGTCAGCTTTTACAGGGAAGTGTACTGCTCATTCAAGAATATATTCTGGTTAGTGTTTAAAAGGTACGTACCGGATTTACACTACTGGCCCTTAAAATTGCTACACCGCGTAGATGACGTGCTACAGACGCGAAATTTAACCGACAGGAAGAAGATGCTGTGATATGCAAATGATTAGCTTTTCAGAGCATTCACACAAGGTTGGCGCCGGTGGCGACACCTACAACGTGCTGACATGCGGAAAGTTTCCAAACGATTTCTCATACACAAACAGCGGTTGACCGGCGTTGCCTGGTGAAACGTTGTGGAGATGCCTCGTGTAAGGAGGAGAAATGCGTACCATCACGTTTCCAACTTTGATAAAGGTCGGATTGTAGCCTATCGCGATTGCGGTTTACCGTATCGCGATATTGCTGCTCGCGTTGGTCGATATCCAATGACTGTTAGCAGAATATGGAATCGGTGGGTTCAGGACGGTAATACGGAACGCCTTGGTGGATCCCAACGGCCGCGTATCACTAGCAGTCGAGATGACAAGCAGCTTATCCGAACGGCTGTAACGGATCGTGCACCCACGTCACGAATCCCTGAGTCAACAGATGGGAACGTTTGCAAGACAACAACCATCTGTACGAACAGTTCGACGACGTTTGCAGCAGCATGGACACCATGGCTGCGGTTACCCTTGACGCTGCATCACAGACAGGAGCGCCTGCGATGGTGTACTCAACGACGAACCTGGGGTCACGAATGGCAAAACGTCATTTTTTCGGATGAATTCAGGTTCTGTTTACAGCTTCATGATGGTCGCATCCGTGTTTGGAGACATCACGGTGAACGCACATTGGAAGCGTGATGGTACAGGGTGTCATTGGTTACACGTCTTGGTCACCTCTTGTTCGCATTGATGGCACTTTGAACAGTGGACGTTAGATTTCAGATGTGTTACGACCCGTGGCTCTACCCTTCATTCGATCCCTGCGAAACCCTACATTTCAGCAGGATAAAGCACGACCACATGTTGCAGGTCCTGTACGGGCCGTTCTGGATACAGAAAATGTTCGAAAACTGCTCTGGCCAGCACATTCTCCAGTTCTCTCACCAATTGAAAACGTCTGGTCAATGGTGGCCGAGCAACTGGCCCGTCACAATACGCCAGTCACTACTCTTGATGAACTGTGGTATCGTGTTTAAGCTGAATGGGCAGCTGTACCTGTACACGCCATCCAAGCTGTGTTTGACTCAATGCCCAGGCGTATCAAGGCCGTTATTACGGCGAGAAGTGGTTGTTCTGAGTACTGATTTCTCAGGATCTATGCACCCAAATTGCGTGAAAATATAATCACATGTCAGTAATATATTTGTCCAATGAATACCCGTTTATCATTTGCATTTCTTCTTGGTGTAGTGTATTTCAAGGAATACATATTCGCCATTACGATATGCTACGGCGTTTCATAGATAGTGCGGATTGATGCAGAACGGATAAGGCTGTACCAAAAGGCACATTACCGCCACCTAACTGTGTACAAATTGCTTTTTCTTCTTGCAGGTGATATTTATTTGTGAGAAGAATGGCTGATGAATCCAATTATATCCTGTAACAACGAATCGGTCCTAAGTACTGGAGTTCATGAGCTGCCTTAAACTGGGAAAACACAGAGAGATTCGAAATGACTTCGCCATCAGATTTAATATGGCTGCACCACTGGAACTAACAATATTCCGGCGAGAGAAGAAACTGTTCCATAAAAGACAGACCACGCTCTGGAAGAGCTAGTGTAGGATCAGACACATGTGCGGAAGTTGCAGCATGAGTGGAACCTTCGCCAAAAAAGGCGCTTCGCAAGCAGTCACGGGAAATGAGCATCCCATTAACGACTTTACGGCACTGTATATGAACAAACACAAACCTAAAACTGTTCAGACCTCGTTTGTGAATGAACTGAGTGACCAAGACTTGGAGAATCGACGTAAGGCCTGCGCTCGGTTACTGGAGCTGCTTGACACAATTCCCAAATTTGAAAAAAAATTATATTCTCGGATGAATGTGCCGTGTACATAAGTGCAAAAGACATAGTTTCATCTTAGGTATTAATAACCGCTTCAGCTGTATTTAGTCCTTTATTAACCGAGCGAGGTGGCGCAGTGGTTAGCACACTGGACTCGCATTCGGGAGGACGACGGTTCAATCCCGTCTCCGGCCATCCTGATTTAGGTTTTCCGTGATTTCCCTAAATCGCTTCAGGCAAATGCCGGGATGGTTCCTTTGAAAGGGCACGGCCGATTTCCTTCCCCATCCTTCCCTCCCTTGAGCTTGCGCTCCGTCTCTAATGACCTCGTTGTCGACGGGACGTTAAACGCTAATATCCTCCTCCTCCTCCTCAAATGGAAAGGAAAGGAAAGTCCTTTATTACTGTATCACTACCGACAACGAATGTTGCGCAAAAAGATTCCGAGCTTTTCCGCTCTAATGTTTTAACCATATGTGCATCTGAACATGTGGCTTTCAGTACCACGGAACCAGTAGTGGTACAGTAACAAAGGAGCAAATACACCTGAAGCGATTTTTAACACCCAAGATGAATACTCACAGCTGTGGTTGCCCCACCTACAAGGTTGTCTGCAGAGACATGTTTCTTTCTGGAGTAAGGAAAACGTGCACTTGGGTTTGAGGAAATGAAAATGAACCCGCCCCATGTCATGATATGGGATGCAATGTGCGCCACGCGGTTGATTGGTCCATATTTCTTTGAAAATCCCGAAACTCGGTGAATTAGGGAACGTATCTTTCCATGCTACGCGACTAATTTGTATTGGTATTGAAACGTTTGGGACTTCTTGGTTGTATCTGGTCCCAACAAGATGGAGCGACAGCGCATTTGTAATATGTGTAAGGGAATAACTCACCGATGTGTTCAGAGGCAGACGGATTGGAAGAGGATCACCAGCGCAGCGTTACAGGCACTTCTGAAATAACCCCCCGCCCGTTCTCCAAGTCCCGATATGAGGAGATGGTGTGACAACGTATTATGGGGACAAAACAAATAGAAAGGCGCCCAGAATCATTATCAGACAACTGAGGACCTCAAAGACGCTGTTCGGAATGAATTTTCTTCTATGACGCCAGCAGTGCTGTGACGAATACCACATCGCACCTGGAGGCGAATAATTTCCAGATCACTGGGGGTAAACTGGTAATCTGATGGAACACACTCCTCTCACCAGATCCGTGCTGTTGAAAGAACGTTTCGCACGAGTGTAAGCGATGTAGAGGGGGTGTAATGGGACTTTAGGAACATCCTGTACAGTACCATCCTGCAGCCATGTTCACATTCCCCTAGGAAATTTTATTATCTTTTTTACGGACTTTGTTTCTTTGGACAACTATCATCCACAGTTCATCGGTAAAGCTTCGCTTGCAAACGGCCGTACTCCAAGCGATCTGTGGAGATCGATTAAGTAGTTCCTTATAGATTCTAGCCACCACACCCGATCTAGCAACCAGATTGTACAGAGAGCTGTACGACAAATGCCAGCAAATTAATAGTATTGCTAAACGGAATAACGTCGTTAACTTAAATCAACGTGCTTTAATAATACAAAAAAAGTCATCTACGTCGTTGATTAGTCTCAGGCTTTATGCCACAACCTTTTCTAAGACTGAATCATCGTGATTTTCAATGCTGCTTATTAGATTCAGACTTTCGAGATTTCACAGTAAGAGTTCCTGTAGACTTGTTTAACAACTTTCCCTTGGGTTGGCACAGAGTTAATTACAGTCCGTTAGAAAGATCTCATTTTGTCAAGCAGACAAATGTGAACCCAAACCTGCGCAGCGCCTGCGGTGTACGCAACCCGCTGCAGACTTCAGCTGAGCAGGTTGCCTATTCCAACTCCTGGTGCTGTACTCTATTATAAATGGTGACATTGCCAATGGCAAGGTTATAATGGGAACCAAAACACAAGATCATATCACTTCGATCGCAAGAACACGAAGTGTAAGCAAGATTAATAACGAGATGCTGAAACGTAAATGTGGCCAGTAATCGCTTTGTTTTCGACATCAGCACAAATTGCTTCCTCATAGATGTAGGTTAGAAAAACAACGCGGCTATTATGTCATACGCCCAAACTTGCATATATTCGATAAGAAACGCTAGTAGATCGCTAGTGTGTGTGTGTTGCCGGGCTTTCGTTAGGCCCTGTAATACTGACCCAGTTTCAATGCCATCCTGGTCCATATGGTAGGTCCTCCAAATACTCCACACACGGTAAACGTTGGCCACGCCTTCTACTGAAAGCTATATGCAGGCCATTTACGACGTTATGCGGTCGAATAGCGACGATTTCTTATAAACTTACCGCATACCTACATCTGCATCTACATAAATTATACGTAGACCACTATACAGTACATTGCAGAGGGTACCTTCAACCCCTGCTAGTAATTCACTTTCTTGTTCCACTCGCAAGTGGAGCGAGGAAAAAGTGACAGTCTATACGCTTCCGTGCGAGCCTTGATTACTTTTGTGTTATATTCCCGATCGTTACACTTCCTATACGTTAGTGGCACTAAAATCGTTCTGCAGTCGACGCAAACTTTCTTTGTAGTGTTTCGTGAAAAGAATGCCATCTTTCCTCCAGGAATACACATTTGAGTTCACGAAACGTATTCGTAATAGTCGCGCGTTAACCGAAGCTACTAGTAACAAGTCTAGCACAAAGTTTATCAATTACTTCGTTGTCTTCCTTTAATCCGCCCTCATCAAGATTCCAAACACTCGAGCAGCACTCAGGAATTGGTCGCGGAAGTGGTGTGCACGCAGTCTACTTTTCAGATGAGCTATACGTTCCTAGACACTTCCAGTAAACGGAACTAGACCATTCGATTTCCTCACCACCGTCCTTAAGGACTCGTGCCGTTTCACACCGCTTTGCAACGATACCTCTGGGTATGTAACCGATTTTTCCATTCACTGCAACATTATCAGCAAACAGTCGCAGACAGCTGCTTATCCCATTCGTCAAATCCGTTATGTGGTAATAGTCCCTCATTCGGATATCTGGGAGGTTACCATGAGAAAAAGATTGAATAATCGACGGAAGGATAACGCTCTAAGAGTCGGGGGGGGGGGGGGGGGAAGGGTGGGGGGGGGGAGGGTGGGGGGGGGGAATGTCAGAAGCTTGAACTTGGTAGAGAAGCTAGAAAATCTGCAAAGGGAAATGCAAAGGCTCAATCTAGATATAGTGGGGGTCAGTGAAGAGAAGAGGAAAGAAGTATTTGTTGTCAGATAAGTACAGGGTAATATCAACAGCAGCAAAAATGGTATAACGGAAGTAGGATTTGTTATGAATAGGAAGATAGGACAGAAACTGTATTGTGGTGAACAGTTCAGCGATAGGGCTGTTCTTATCAGGATCGACAGCAAATCAACAACGATAGTTCAGGCATACATGCCGGTCGCAAGCTGTGGATGAAGAGATAGAGAAAGTGCATGAGGAAATTGGAAGGGTAATACAGTGTGTAAAGGGATATGAAAATCTAATAGTCATGGGAGAATGGAATGCAGTTGTTGGGGAAGGAGTAAAAGAAAAGGTTATAGGAGAATATGGGCTTGGAACAAGGATGTTTCAGCTAGTAATAGTGAATACTCTGTTCAAGAATCACAAGAGGAGAAGGTATGCTTGGAAAAAGCCGAGTGATACGGGAAGCTTTCAGTTAGATTATATCATGGTCAGACAGACATTCCGAAATCAGATAGTAGATTGTAAGACGTACCCAGGAGCAGACATAGACTCAGATCACAATATAGTAGTGATGAAGAGTAGGCTGAAGCTTAAGACATTAGTCAGGAAGAATCACTACGCAAAGAAGGATACGGCAGTACTAAGGAATGACGAGATACAGTTGAAGTTCTCTAAGGCTATAGATACAGCAATAAGGAACAGCTCAGTATGCAGTAAAGTTGAGTGTGTTGGGGTTTATGGGCGCTCAACATCGATGTCATCAGAGCCAGTAAAGTTGAAAAGGATTGGACAGCTCTAAAAAGGACCATCACAGAAGTTGGGAAGGAAAACATAGGCACAAAGAAGGTAACTGCGAAGAAATCATCGATAACAGAAGATATACTCACTTGATTTATGAAACGAGGAAGTACAAAAATGTTCCGAGAAACTCAGGAATACAGAAACAGAAGCCGCTGAGGAATGAAATAAGTAGGAAGTGCAGGGAAGCGAAGATGAAATGGCAACAGGAAAAATGTGAAGACATCGAAAATGAAAACGATTGTCGGAAGGACAGACTCAGCATACAGAAAAGCAAAACAACCTTCGGTGACATTAAAGGCAAGGGTGATAACATGAAGAGTGAAGAGGGGATTCCACTGTTAAATGCAGAGGAGAGAACAGATAGGTGGAAAGAATACATTGAAAGCCTCTATGAAGGGGAAGATTTGTCTGATGTGATAGAAGAAGAAACAGGAGTCGATTTAGAAGAGATAGGGGATCCAGTATTATATTCAGAATTTAAAAGAGCTTTGGAGGACTTACGGTCAAATAAGGCAGAAGGGATAGACAACATTCCATCAGAATTTCTAAAATCATTGGAAAAGAGGAAACAAAACGACTATTCACGTTGGTGTGTAAAATGTATGAGTCTGACTTTCGGAAAAGCATCATCCATACAATTCCGAAGACGGCAAGAGCTGACAAGTGCGAGAATTACCGCACAAGTAGCTTAACAGCTCATGCAGCCAAGTTGCTTACAAGAATAATATACAGAAGAATGGAAAAGAAAATTGAGCATACCTAGATGACGATCAGTTTTGCTTTAGGAAAGGTAAAGGCACGAGAGAAGCA
The DNA here is from genome assembly GCF_023864275.1 of Schistocerca cancellata. NCBI lineage: Eukaryota > Metazoa > Arthropoda > Insecta > Orthoptera > Acrididae > Schistocerca > Schistocerca cancellata. The sequence goes on along the minus strand of NC_064637.1, from coordinate 126,596,089 downwards.
ATTCTGACGTTGCGGTTAATAATGGACACAAGAACAAAGAAGAATCAAGACACCTTCATAGGATTTGTCGACCTGGAAAAAGCGTTCGACAATGTAAAATGGTGCAGGATGAACGAAATTCTGAGAAAAGTAGGGGCAGGCTATTGGGAGAGACGGGTCATATACAATATGTACAAGAGCCAAGAGGGAAGAATGAGAGCGGACGACCAAATACGAAGTGCTCGTATTAAGAAGATTGTAAGATGAAGATGTAGTCTTTCGCCCCTACTGTTCAATCTGTACATCCAGGAAGCAATGATGGAAATAAAAGAAAGATTCAGCAGTGGAATTTTCCAGGTGAAAAGATATCAATGATACGATTCCCTGATGACATTGCTGATCTGAGTGAAAGTGAAGAAGAATTACGTGATCTGCTGAACGTAATGGACTGTCTAATGAGTACAGAGTATGAATTGAGAGTAAATCGAAGGAAGACGAAAGTAATGAGAAGTAGCAGAAATGAGAACAGCGAGAAAGCTCGCATCAAGTTTGATGAAGTTAAGGGCAGCAAAATAACCAATGACGAACGGAGCAAGGAGGACATAAAAAGCAGACTAGCAAAGGGAAAAAGGGCATTCCTGGACAAGAGAAGTCTATTGATATCAAGTATAGGCTTTAATTTGAGGAAGAAATTTCTGAGACTGCACGTCTGGAAGATGGACTGTGGGAAAACCAGATCAGAAGAGAATCGACACATTTGAGATGTGGTGCTACAGACGAATGTTGAAAATTAGGTGGACTGATAAGGTAAAGAATGAGGGGGTTCTGCAGAGAATCGGAGAGGAAAGGAACATGTGGAAAACACTGATAAGGAGAAGGGATAGGATGATAGGACATCTGTTAAGACACGACGGAATGACTTCGACGGTACTAGAGAGAGCTGTAGAGGGCAAAAACTGTAGAGGAAGACATTAGACATCCAGTAAATAATTGAGGAAGTAGGTTGCAAGTGCTACTCTGAGATGAAGAGGTCGGCACAGGAGAGGAATTCGTGGCGGGCAGCATCAAACCAGTCAGAAGACTGATAACCAAGAAAAAAAAGGGTGTGTTTATAATTAAACATTCACTACTTGAAAAACGAGTGATCATATCACAGTGAAACATTGTGGAAATATTTGTGAGGTCCTGCGAAAGAGAAATAACGAATAAACCATTGAAAGATGTCTGAGTTTCTACATCAGGGGGGTAGCATTTTTCGATTGTGTGCAATGTGTATGTTCCAGATTACAAACGTTGCTCAGTGTGAGGACCATCTACTCCCACGATGGCCTGGAACCACACTAGAGATACAAGTTCACAATTGGTCGCACCACTTTTCGAACCCTGGACCACGGAATGTTCAGCTGTGGGGCACTGCTCGTGCACTGCATGAAGGTCGCACATTGCGTCCAGAATTCTCAGCCGTGGCGACAGCTACTTCTTCATCAATTTGTGACGCAGTTGGCCATCGGCTTCTCCCAGGAGCAATTCCCACTCCGCCAGTTAATTCCAACTTCCGAATCACGTTCGTTAACCCCAGTACAGAAAGAGGACCTCTCCGCATTCCTTTAATGCGCCGATACTCGCGAAGAGCAGAAGGAGTGTTGCTGTTGTTTTGGTCAAACAACTTCACGATTAAAGCCTTGCTCACCTTGTCCAGACCCATTATGGGTGTCTGTATCTGTAATGCACACTGATGCTTGTGTTACAACCCTACGTCGCCGTACCAATACCGGCGCCTAATGCTAAGTCGCGATACTAACTTCGCAAATCCTGTAGCGCACAGTCCGAACATCATTCCCATATAGTTGGGTACCCATACAGTAACAAATTTTCTGTCTACAGCGGGCCAAGTAGGAAAAGTTTATTTACAACCACCCCGTACACAGGGAACTAAAGTAGTCTTACCACACTTTGTAACACTAGACATACTTCTTTGTCTTGCCTGTCGTGACACAAGTTAGTGTTACCCTCTGGGAGGATTTTGGGTTTCGACAGTATGTCTGTCTAACGGATAGGGGATATCGGACACTAATTTTGATTATAAAGCAATTTATAAAATACTAAACAGGCTTTACTTTGGGGATATTGAAAGTATAAAAGCTCATACGAATGAAACAATAAATGGTCGCCACCCTAATTAGGTAAATTAATTTGAAACATTAGTGCAAGGAAATTGAACTTTAGTAGTTGTAGTGACTTTAATTAAGATTCCCTTTGAGTAGTACACTGGATACACACGACTACAGGGCGATCGAAGATTTGGGTAGCAGTAGTTACCACTAATGCACAAACCAATTATCAAAGAAAGCAAGATTGCACTCCACTTATAATAATAACAGTTACGATCACAATCATTATGTAACTCAGTACTGAGATGTTACTGCAGGAAATAGTGAACTAAAGTTGGGCATGTAAAGAGTTCTGACTTAACTGACAAATAAATATCACAAATAAAATTAAATAATACTACATGTTACGCCCTCGCCAAGGTAGCCCCTGCGGGCCGGCAACACATCTAACACCACACAGGACCGAGGTTGCCTATGCCCAAGGGGTAAGGAATGGTAAACATCGGCTGTTTTGGAAACAGACCTTCCGCGTACTACTTCCTGGAGAAGGAGTTCAAGATGGCCTGCAGGAAGTATTACTACACCAACATCTGATTGGCTGCCCAGTTCTTTTTGAAGGCTAGAGCCAGCACTGGACGTGAGTTCACGCCAAATACCGACCTCAAGGACGTCTCCACAGAAGACTACGTCTTCACCATCGGAATAGGACTTGGAATTAAGTGTATGTGTGTTACCAAGGATTTTTGTGGGAAACTTAGAAGTTATCTTTTATTGCCTCTAGTAGGAAATTCTTACTAGCTTTGTGATTGTGACTTTTCGTTGTTATTCACTCATTTCCATGTAGACTCACGTAAATAAAAGTTCTGTTGTAAAAATTTTCAAATTGTCAGTTACAACACTACATATTCACTTTTTTATACTCCCATTTATATCCCAATTGTCTTTCTGATATGAGAAGAATATAGTGAGGACCCATAAACTGATATTGTCTCTCTAGGCAAACTCTATGATTATTTCAGAAGCAAAGTTCAATTCAATCAACATTAATTCTTAGCCCCACTTGGAATAATTTATGTTTTCATCCTTTAAAGCAAATTGCTCAACACTGAGCTCGATTAACCAAAAAAAAATCGTACATGTTAGCAATGAAGACTAAATTTCGTTTCAAATGAGTTCAATTTAAGTGCCTTTTTCATAACCTGTGAAGCAGGTATTTTCCACAGTAACAGTTACACTCTCTGGCACTGAATTTTTGCACATTTAATACACAGAAACAAAGCACTAGTTAGTTAGAAACAGGATATTCGATTTTCTGCACACTTATGAGGGGATCCTGCTTCGGTTCATGATTAGGATAAAGTTATGGTCCAAAACACGGGTTCATTGCACTTGGATTATTATTGAAAACACTCACACAAATTTACTCGACATGCTATAATACATGACACTAATAACAGATGGAGAAAATCTGCAAGATGTCATAGAATACAACAAAGTAGTAACTGAAATGAGCAGTGACTGGTGCAGAGCCAACCTTTTATCAATAAACAAATTGAAAACTGAAGATATTTACTTCACCCCGAAACCAATTGAACAGAATACAAAAAATGTCAAGTTAGTATGTTTACATATAGATCAAAAACTTACATGGGACAGACACACAAATTATCTATGTGGCAAACTTGCTCGAACTCTCCTTCTATTACACAAGCTGAGACACGTTATCAGTAAAAATCTGCTAATCTCCAAATACTTTGCTTTTTTCCATTCACAACTGCAATATGGGTTACTTCATTTGGGTAACTCAGTGGGTTCAAGTACCATCCCCAAGTGGCAGAAGAAAGCAGTTAGGTGCATTTTAGGACTACCACCAAGACAAAGTTGCAAAAATCATTTTAAAGAACTAAAGATAATGACACTAGCTAGTGTATACATTTATAATTGTTTAATATATGCTAAAGAGAAAGTAAAGAACTTTAATTTAAGATCTGAAGTGCATGTTTATAATACTTGAAATAATAGTAAAATAGTCCTACCGTACGCAAGGCTGATATTAACACAAAAGAGCCATAAACACCTTAGCTTGAAATTTTATAACAAGTTCTCAAAGGCTGTGAGCGAACTACCGATGAATAACTTTAAGCAAACAATAGAAGTGTGGCTCAAATGTACGCCGTATTACTCCCTTGATGGGTTTCTAAACAATGACACAGAAGAGATATGCAACATGAAACAAAAAACTGCCATATGAATTATACCTCCATGTTTGTGACAGTAATGTGCCAACAAAAACTTTTACATGGATACGTAAGATGTACCATAAATATATCTTGATACTATTGTATATTTAACTATTATGATGTATTATCATTATTACTATTGTGAATGAATAATTGTTGTATTATCAATATTACTTTAGCATGCGTATCTGCTTGCCCTGCACAGGCACAATTATATACAATAATAATTATTGTAATTTTTTAAAAAATGTATTGAACACACTGACGATGCCAATTGTATGGAAAACATACTGAAAGGCAAATAAAGATTCTATTCTATTCTATATCTGTGTGCGTGAAGTTGGTCGAGCAGTGGCGAAGTAGTGGTGGCAAGCTAACTGTGCCCACGGTTCTTAATGTTGAATGCTCTTTACAATTTCTCCTTGGCGAAGGATTTTTATCGCGTTAGAGCAATTCCGTATTGCCGAGAGTACTATGTATTGTGTTGGCAGAAGAGCCAACACCGTGTTGCTAGAGGAGGCCGATATGCACGCGTTAAGCTCACGCAGACTGGCGTGAGGTCTGGAACAGGACAATGTAATTTAATGTAGCAAATAAGGTACGTTGCTGCTGGAATACTTAACTTTAATCCATAATTGGTGCACATTGGTCTGATAGTACATGCTTCACAAGATACATCGCAAAGGATAAATGGCGCCTTGCTAGGTCGTAGCAAATAACATAGCTGAAGGCTATGCTAACTATCGTCTCGGCAAATGAGAGCGTATTTGTCAGTGTAGCTTCGCTAGCAAGTCTGCTGTACAACTGGGGAGAGTGCTAGGACGTCTCTCTAGACCTGCCGTGTGGCGGCGCTCGGTCTGCAATCACTGACAGTGGCGACACGCGGGTCCGACGTATTCTAGCGGACCGCGGCCGATTTAAAGGCTACCACCTAGCAAGTGTGGTGTCTGGCGGTGACACCACACTATGCAACAGCCAAATCCACATCCGAGGCTATTTTCCATGCAAAACGGCTTCCGAATACCTCCCTTGGCAGCCTCGATGTTTACCGTGTGACGGCTAGCCACTGACTGCGTATCGTTCCCACCAGGTAGCCTCCCAGTTCGACCGCCAGAACCAACTTTTACATCGCGCCAAGCCACTTCTGTTGCGGATGGACTTCCCTACAGCTTTTACCTTTCACAATACAAGTTCCTTAAGCATGAAGCAGCTTCCAATATACAAATTTTTCTTTATGAATATACATATATTATAAAATTTCATAATTTTTAAACATCATTTAGCTTCTACAATATATAACAAACTTTAACTTTTCTGTCACAAATCAGTGACCTTAACTAACAAAGACTTCATAATCACAGATACATAGTTACATAGAATAAATCTGTTTCTAATCGATATTGGTGTTACAACTTCCCTGCGACACCTATGATTATACCCTTGCCTCTGATGACGTTAGTGCCTAGGACGTGCGAGTACGACTACTTGTGACAGGTGCGCAGTTCGCATGTAGTGTTGCAGATAGAAGTATGCTCTTCATGCACACGTCGTCAAGTTGTAACTACCGCTCCCGTACAAGCATCATGCCATGTCCCTTGTGTCTGTAGCCAGCGCTTAGTTAACACTACTGTGTGCGCAAACAAAGCTGACACTCGGCGCGGTGGCTGATGGGAGCAACATTAAAGGCATTTCCCATTTACAATCGCCCCATCAGCCTCCGCGTCGAGTATCAACTTCGTTTGCGCGAATAATACGTGGATCGGTACGAAAAACGTGGTACATGGTAGTTGGCAATCGTTCTCTGTTTCACTGTTTGTAACAACGGTCCGCTCATGTCTTATTTTATAATTTTGCTTCTCTTCGGGCCACACTCTCTAGAAATTTTATGAATGAAAGCACGGTCAGTAGCAGGCTGTGTGTTTTCTATTTTTTATCAGTTGCGCTATCGGTCGATTTGGAGAATTACGATGCTGTCAAACCTAAAATGGAACATACCAACATGGAGCACAATATAACGTCTGCACGTACTTTACAAAAACGTACAGGACAGAATGAGATTTTCACTCTGCAGCGGAGTGAGCGCTGATATGAAACTTCCTGGCAGAGTAAAACTGTGTGCGGGACCGAAACTGGAACTCGGGACCTTTTGGCCTTCACGGACAAGTGCTTTACCAGCTGAGCTACCCAAGCACGAGGTGAGGTACTGGCAGAACTGAAGCTGTGAAACGGGTCTCGAGTCGTGCTTAGGTAGCTCAGTTGGACGCCGGCACTGTAGCTCAGCGTGTTCGGTCAGAGGGATAGACGTCCTCTGTAACAAAGAGAACTGAGTGAACGGATGAACTTGGACAAGCGTCATGGGACGTCCTCCTCGAAAAAATACAACGACCAGTAACGAACAAAATGCGATTTTAAAAAAAGTTGGTAGAGCACTTGCCCGCGACAGGCAAAGGTCCCGAGTTCGAGTCTCGGCCCGGCACGCAGTTTTAATCTGCCGGGAAGTTTCACGAACAGGACAGAATAGCAACAGGTGTGACGTAAGCCTTATCTCTACTTACACGTGGATGAGCATCGCTTGATGCGTCATATAAGATGTGACACATAATCGAAATTTCTGTTCTAAACTTGAGGCCACATTTTATACAGTGCATAACAAATATTACGTGTGAATGAAAGCATGTCCTTACATCTACATGAATACATGACAGCCCGTATAGGCTGTAGCTACTCGATGGGTGAACTGGACGTTACAACAGCTTTACTCAATGTTGTCAGTTCCTTTTTCATACATAATGTCCATAGCTATCGATTACGGCTTGCCAGAGAGCATAAATACACTCGCTGGTATGTCAGAAAAGGCCAAAATAATTTACGTTCCAAACAGAGAAATACATGACTCAGTTACGATACACAAATTTGAGTTAACCACTGCAAGAAACCTTATATACCATATATAACATACACAACACCCTGTATATATAAACATCATTATTTTACGAATGTGCTAACGTGGATTTGTTTAGCAATAGGTTGTAACGGAACTGAAATGATGGTGGGCTGACAGTAATTTGGAGCCCGCGCGTCTGAAACGGGCGCGCTTGTGTGAGACTGCCAGGGAGTGCACCCTGATGCCATCTATTGGCGAAACTGGGAATAGCGCTGCCTGTCAGACAATGCACTAAGCTCTCAGAGTCAAATGTATTCTTTTTCTTGGTAATTATAAGTTATTACTGTATAATTTAATGTTGTAAAGCGCTAGTAGTAAACTATTATGACTGGTATGGACTCCAGGGTAGTAAATATAAATATTCTTAAATACTAAATGATTTCGGTAAAAAGGTGGTAGGGGAACGCCCCCACTCTTGGTGATACGAGCGTAGCTAGAGGTAGCTGGAGACACAGGGACTGAACAATGGAATGGCCTGGGGAGTGTTGACGTGATCGGACGTGCGTAACTGTGCTCACGAAAAAGTGATTGTGCAACAGCGAAGAGGCGAATATCGTCGCCGTTTGTGGAGTAGAATGCGACGAATGGTTGTCGAAGCCGCCTCTATGCCACTGGGGCTGATTGTAAGAGTTCCTGCGCCCAGAATTTATGGCGGACGTGCAGTAGCTTATACGAGTGCTACAGCTCGTAGTTCCAGCCGCCATTAAGGGCATGAGGCGTGAAGAGCTGCGTTAGCCACGTGCATCTCACCACCAGCACCGACACGTCTACCCAAGGCAAGACTGCTTGCAATTGTTAAGTCGAACTTTGTATACATGTAAAAGGAGAATACCAGTTTTCTTTTATGCAAGTGCAGAGGACAGAATATAGTAATGAGTAAAATTACGACGCATGTTGTTCATTGTAAAGTGTAGTAACCTCAAACATAGTATAGTGAAATCAGACTGAGGCCACCATCGTCTCTTTCATTTACAATTCTTTTGGTTGTAGAATACTTTAGCGTATAAGAATGTTGAAAAGAGCAATGGTCACACCAGAATGAGTCGCCTATTTACAGTTACTTAAATTTTTCTGAGCAACCTTTCAAGTAAAGTCACTTAACTGATTCTGTATCAATGGTCCAAAGAGTAATATCCAAAATCATTAAATAAGTTGAAGGATAGAATTTTGTTAACCGAAGTTGCATAACCTGTCTTGGTAGTAATTACCAAGCCACCCCACAGAAATTGAGAGAGTATTTGCTTTGTAGAATCATCTAGAATGATCAGAAATAGTAATATTCAGAATTAAGTTTAAATTCAACTCAAGCCCTTTCACTTTGAAACGAGCCCAAAAATTGATTTATTCTTTTGCTCCTTCAGAGCTGGCGACCGTAGTTATAAGTATTTTCAGGAGGATTCGACGGTAAGTCTGCTGATCTCGTCGTGCTGATAGGATTATCCACTGCTGCTAGCAGTGGTGATTGGACACATAAGCTCACTACCAAGTTAAGTGGGTCAGGTAGGCAGTGTTACCGTGTGAACTGTAGGGCACTGTAGGCCGTGGATCGAACCCGTTCAATCATCACAGCTCTTAGGGAAATAGTCCGGTTAGGAGTGTACTATTCATTAGGTAAATACTGGCGAGTAACGGTCAAAAATGTATACGCAAGTGAATTTAGCAAGGTCCACGTAGCACCTAGTTAATGTGGTGCAATGGCGAGGGTAGGAGTGGAGTAAAAGTGAGCTGAGCTTGTGGCAGCTGTGCTGGATTCAAATATTAACTACGTGAATTCACTACTGCCTCTTACCATTGGGACTGAGCTATTTACAGTTAAAATACGTAGCAGTAAGCGCAAAGGCGTGACAGCTACAAGTCCGTATTGGTTTTATACATACGGAATTGGGAAGTGGGTCATTCCGTCAGTGGAGGGGGTTAAAACAACCGAGTCAGTGGAGAACATACCCCATTTACTGATGGAAAGATTCAGGCGGTTCGGTCGCAAGGTTTACAGATTATTTTTCACTGTTACTTGTATTTTAATTTATTGTATCGTGATTCAGATCAGTGCAATCTTGACATTCACACTAAATTTAAAATTGACAGAAAAGTTGGGTCTGAACACAAGTGAAGATTCGTTGTGCTCTATGCTATATACAGTACATTTCGCTTCTTGTAGTGGTTAACTCATGTTTGCGTATCGTAACTGAGTCATCTATTTCTCTGTTTGGAATGTAAAATATTTTGCCTTTGCTGGTGTACCAGCGAGGATATTTATGCTCTCTGGCAAGCCGTAATCGATAGATGTCGACATCGTGAATGAAGGAGGCCTTTGACAACGCTGACCAACAGCTGACTGTAACTTACAATTCACATATCGAGTGGCTACAGCTTATATCGGTTGTTATGTATTTATGTAAATGTAATGACATGTTTTTACTCGCCTGGGTTATTTGTTACGAACCATATAAAACGTGGCTTCAAGAGAGGAATAGAAATTCCGACTACGTGCCACTTCTGATGTGAAGATTCATATGATGCTCATCCAGTTCTAAGTACAGATATCACTTTTATCACGTCTGTAACCAGATTGGTACAATGTCTTGTAGGTTGTTGTGAAGTTCGTACTGATGTTATATTGTGCACCATGACGTTATGTTTCATTTTAGGTCTGATATCGTCGACCGACAGCACAGTTAATCTATATTAAAAAAATGTAAACGTCCGTATGTTCAGTATCGTATATCTCCGAAAGTTCTTGACCAGGGATTTGATATTTTGACACAACGCTGCGTTCTAATATGGACGTGTTTTACATACCTAGTGTTTTAGTACATGATGTATAATTTACGTATACAGGTATGTAACTTTTTGATATTTTTGTAACAATGTTTCTCTGGCATTAAATTTTTATAATTTTATGTCTTTCAAATACTTAAAAGTAGGTAAATAAAAAGCGAGTGTACCAGTGAAACGTTGTGTCGTAATTTTAACTTTCGGAGATTTGCGATTACGTACACTTTCTATGTAGTTTGTACAAACGGACATGTTTGTTTCTTCAAAATCTCAAATTTACGAAAGTCCTCCATAGATTGCTTTGAATTTTTGGCAAAACATTGCATTCGAATACTCACGTGCTTTATATACCTACCAGAACGCCATCTGGTACATACGTAACACATATATAATGAAACGGGAAGAGCTGTAAAAGTGTAAATGTTGCTTTGTTCTAAAGCTTTAATCTCCCAAAGTTCTTGAGTGATTTCTTTGAAATTTTGACACAATGTTGAATTATAATAAAGGCGTGAGTTTTGGTATCTACATTTAATATATGTATATTTTTAATACATATGATATATAAATATATATAGAAATGTAATCTATAGAGGGAAAGCCAGCCGGTGTGGCCGTGCGGTTCTAGGCGCTTCAGTCTGGAACAGCGTGACCGCTACGGACGCAGGTACGAATCCTGCCTCGGGCATGGATGTGTGTGATGTCCTTAGGTTAGTTAGGTTTAAGTAGTTCTAAGTTCTAGGGGACTGATGACCACAGATGTTAACTCCCATAGTGCTCTGAGCCATTTGAACCATTTTTTATAGAGCGAAAACGTAGTTACGAAATTGCAAAATGTACCTTCCCGATTTTCCTGAAATTTTTACACGTTATGTAATAAACTTTTAGACACATACAGACTAAATGATTCTTAAGATCCAAGTACGAGAGTACAATATACTATAGGGAAACGTTGTTAGCAAACAGGAAAGTTGTATTTGTGGGTTATAGGTTTTTGATTAGAATACTACTATAGAATCTGAATTTGGAATAACGATTAACAAGGCTGAAGGTCAGAGAAAGAGAGACAGACAGACAGACAGACAGACAGACAGAGAGGAAGAGGAGATGGGCAGAGGAAGGGAGAGAAGGAGATAACAACTTATATCCAATGTCCAATGCCCACACGTAGTAGAAACGTGGGCTTTCTCTTTTCTTTCTTTTCCATTTAAGCAGACTGAATCACAGCAATGCGAGGCCGGGTGCAGCTAATAAAAAATAAAAACAATACAGCCTACTACATGCATTCATTCATAAATTATATTTTCTTTTTATTTATTCTCCTTCGCGTACATGAACACTGCCGGTCCAGACTCAAAGCGACGCCTCCCTATACCTGGTATCAATCGATGGTTTCTCCAGTTTCTGAGGAATTTAAATCGCATTCTGTTCATTTGGTTAAATAACATACAATCCCCCCCATGAACCATAGACCTTGCCGTTGGTGGGGAGGCTTGCGTGCCTCAGCGATACAGATAGCCGTACCGTAGGTGCAACCACAACGGAGGGGCATCTGTTGAGAGGCCAGACAAACGTGTGGTTCCTGAAGAGGGGCAGCAGCCTTTTCAGTAGTTGCAAGGGCAACAATCTGGATGATTGACTGATCTGGCCTTGTAACAATAACCAAAACGGCCTTGCTGTGCTGGTACTGCGAACGGCTGAAAGCAAGGGGAAACTACAGCGTAATTTTTCCCGAGGGCATGCTGCTTTACTGCATGGTTAAATGATGATGGCGTCCTCTTGGGTAAAACATTCCAGAGGTAAAATAGTCCCCCATTCGGATCTCTGGACGGGGACTACTCAAGAGGACGTCGTTATCAGGAGAAAGAAAACTGGCGGAGCATGTTAGATCCCTTAATCGGGCAGGTAGGTTAGAAAATTTAAAAAGGGAAGTGGATAGGTTAAAGTTAGATATAGTTGGAATTAGCGACGTTCGGTGGCAGGAGGAACAAGACTTCTGGTCAGGTGAATACAGGGCTATAAATACAAACTCAAATAGGGGTAATGCAGGAGTACATTTAATAATGAATAAAAAAACAGCAGTGCGCGTAAGCTACTACAAACAGCATAGTGAACGCCTTATTGTGGCCACGATAGACACGAAGCCCACGCCTACTACAGTAGTACAAGTTTATATGCCAATTAGTTCTGCAGATGAAGAAATTGAAGAAATGTATGCTGAGATAAAAGAAATTATTCAGTCAGTGAAGGGAGACGAAAACTTAAGTCGTGGGCAACTGGAATTCGATAGTAGGAAAAGGAAGAGAAGGAAACATAGTAGGTGAATATGGATTGGGGGGGTAAGAAATGAAAGAGGAAGCCGCCTGGAAGAATTTTGCACACAGCATAACTTAATCATAGCTAGCACTTGGTTCAAGAACCATAAAAGAAGGTTGTATACATGGAAGAAACCTGGAGATACTGACAGGTTACAGATAGATTATATAATGGTAAGACAGAGATATAGGAACCAGGTTTTAAATTGTAAGACATTTCCAGGGGCAGATGTGGACTCTGACCACAACCTATTGGTTATGAACTGTAGATTAAAACTGAAGAAACTGCAAAAAGGTGGGAATTTAAGGAGATGGGACCTGGATAAACTGAAAGAACCAGAGGTTGTATAGAGTTTCAGGGAGAGCATAAGGGAACAATTGACAGGAATGGGGGAAAGAAATACAGTAGAAGAAGAATGGGTAGCTTTGAGGGATGAAGTAGTGAAGGCAGCAGAGGAACAAGTAGGTAAAAAGACGAGGGCTAGTAGAAATCCTTGGGTAGCAGAAGAAATATTAAATTTAATTGATGAAAGGAGGAAATATAAAAATTCAGTAAATGAAGCAGGCAAAAAGGAATACAAACGTCTCAAAAATGAGATCGACAGGAAGTGCAAAATGGCTAAGCAGCTAGAGGACAAATGTAGGGATGTAGAGGCTTATTTCACTAGGGGTAAGATAGATACTGCCTACAGGAAAATTAAAGAGACCTTTGGAGAAAAGAGAACCACTTGTATGAATATCAAGAGCTCAGGTGGAAACCCAGTTCCAAGCAAAGAAGGGAAAGCAGAAAGGTGGAAGGAGTATATAGAGGGTCTATACAAGGACGATGTACTTGAGGGCAATATTATGGAAATGGTAGAGGATGAAGATGAAATGGGAATATGATACTGCGTGAAAAGTGTGACAGAGCACTGAAGACCTAAGTCGAACAAGGCCCCAGGAGTAGACAACATTCCATTAGAACTACTGACAGCCTTGGGAGAGCCAGTCCTGACAAAACTCTACCATCTGGTGAGCAAAATGTATGAGGCAGGCGAAATACCCTCAGACTTCAAGAAGAATATAATAATTCCAATCCCAAAGAAGGCAGGTGTTGACAGATGTGAAAATTACCGAACTGTCAGTGTAATAAGTCACGGCTGCAAAATACTAACGCGAATTCTTTACAGACGAATGGAAAAACTGGTAGACGCCAACCTCGGGGAAGATCAGTTTGGATTCCGTAGAAATGTTGTAACACGTGAGGCAATACTGACCCTACGGCTTATCTTGGAAGCTAGTTTAAGAAAAGGCAAACCTACGTTTCTAGCATTTGTAGACTTAGAGAAAGCTTTTGACATTGTTGACTGGAATACTCTCTTTCAAATTCTGAAGGTGGCAGGGGTAAAATACAGGGAGCGAAAGGCTATTTACAATTTGTACAGAAACCAAATGGCAGTTATAAGAGTCGAGGGACATGAAAGGGAAGCAGTGGTTGGGAAGGGAGTGAGACAGGGTTTTAGCCTCTCTCCGATGTTGTTCAATCTGTATATTGAGCAAGCAGTAAAAGAAACAAAAGAAAAATTCGGAATAGGTTTTAAAATCCATGGAGAAGAAATAAAAACTTTAAGGTTCGCCGATGACATTGTAATTCTCTCAGAGACGCAAAGGACTTGGAAGAGCAGTTGAACGGAATGGATAGTGTCTTGAAAGGAGGATATAAGATGAACATCGACAAAAGCAAAACGAGGATAATGGAATGTAGTCGAGTTAACTCGGGTAATGCTGAGAGAATTAGATTAGGAAATGAGACACTTAAAATAGTAAAGGAGTTTTGCTATTTGGGGAGCAATATAACTTATGATGGTCGAAGTACAGAGGATATAAAATGTAAACTGGCAATGACAAGGAAAGCGTTTCTGAAGAAGAGAAATTTGTTAACATCTAATATAGATTTAAGTATCAGGAAGCCGTTTCTGAAAGTATTTGTATGAAGTGTAGCCATGTATGGAAGTGAAACATGGACGATAAATAGCTCGGACAAGAAGAGAATAGAAGCTTTCGAAATGTGGTGCTACAGAAGAATGCTGAAGATTAGATGGGTAGACCACGTAACTAATTAGGAGGTATTGAATAGAATTGGGGAGAAGAGGAGTTTGTGGCACAACTTGACTAGAAGAAGGGATCGGTTGGTAGGACATGTTCTGAGGCATCAAGGGATCACTAATTTAGTATTGGAGGGCAGCGTGGAGGGTAAAAATCGTAGAGGGAGACCAAGAGATGAATACACTAAGCAGATTCAGAAGGATGTAGGCTGCAGTACGTACTGGGAGATGAAGCAGCTAGCACAGGGTAGAGTAGCATGGAGAGCTGCATCAAACCAGTCTCAGGACAGAAGACCACCACAACAACAACAACATACAATTAAATATAGTGGTTTATTACCTTAACCAATATCTTGTAATCTAAATAAAACCATTCACTGTCATCCTGATGAATTATTTACTACGACTAATTGACAAGTTCGCTGAAAACTTTTAAACAAAGCATGAATATTTCTTTCTTCTGCATCAACATCTATATACACTCCTGGAAATGGAAAAAAGAACACATTGACACCGGTGTGTCAGACCCACCATACTTGCTCCGGACACTGCGAGAGGGCTGTACAGCAACCGTCTCCATGAAGCTGGGCTACGGTCCCGCACACCGTTAGGCCGTCTTCCGCTCACGCCCTAACATCGTGCAGTCCGCCTCTAGTGGTGTCGCGACAGGCGTGAATGGAGGGACGAATGGAGACGTGTCGTCTTCAGCGATGAGAGTCGCTTCTGCCTTGGTGCCAATGATGGTCGTATGCGTGTTTGGCGCCGTGCAGGTGAGCGCCACAATCAGGACTGCATACGACCGAGGCACACAGGGCCAACACCCGGCATCATAGTGTGGGGAGCGATCTCCTACACTGGCCGTACACCACTGGTGATCGTCGAGGGGACACTGAATAGTGCACGGTACATCCAAACCGTCATCGAACCCATCGTTCTACCATTCCTAGACCGGCAAGGGAACTTGCTGTTCCAACAGGACAATGCACGTCCGCATGTATCCCGTGCCACCCAACGTGCTCTAGAAGGTGTAAGTCAACTACCCTGGCCAGCAAGATCTCCGGATCTGTCCCCAATTGAGCATGTTTGGGACTGGATGAAGCGTCGTCTCACGCGGTCTGCACGTCCAGCACGAACGCTGGTCCAACTGAGGCGCCAGGTGTAAATGGCATGGCAAGCCGTTCCACAGGACTACATCCAGCATCTCTACGATCGTCTCCATGGGAGAATAGCAGCCTGCATTGCTGCGAAAGGTGGATATACACTGTACTAGTGCCGACATTGTGCATGCTCTGTTGCCTGTGTCTATGTGCCTGTGGTTCTGTCAGTGTGATCATGTGATGTATCTGACCCCAGGAATGTGTCAATAAAGTTTCCCCTTCCTGGGACAATGAATTCACGGTGTTCTTATTTCAATTTCCAGGAGTGTACATACGCCACAAGGCCGTGTACGGCGCATGGCAGAGGGTACCTTACACCACTACTGGTCATGTCTTTTCGTGTTCCACAAGCAAATACAGCGATACAAAAACCACTATGTATTTGCCTGCGTATGAGCCCTGATTTCGCATATCGCGGTACTTACGTGAAATGTAGAAATGGCAGCAGTAGAATCGTGTGGCAGACAGATTCAAATGCCGGTTCTCTAAATTTCGTCAATAACGTTCCTCGAAAAGAACTTTTTCTTGCCTTTAGGGATTCCTATTTGAGTTCCCGAAGCACTCCGTATCACTTGCGTGTTGTTCGAACCTACCGGTAGCAAACCTAGCAGCTCGCCTCTGAATTGATGCGACGTCTTTTTATAACCCGATCTGCTGAGGATCCCAATCTCTAGACCGGTACTCAAGAATGGGTCGCAGTAACGTCCTAAATGCAGTCTCCTTTACAGATGAATCACACATAGAATTCTTCCAATAAACCGAAGTCGGCCATTCACTTAACCTACCACAATCCTCTCAAGCTCGTTCCATTTTCGTTCGCTTTGCAAAGTTCTGCATACATAATTCATCGATGTGGCAATGTCAAGTACCACAGCACTACTGGACTCGCATTCGGGAGGACGACGGTTCAATCCCGCGTCCGGCCAACCAGATTTAGGTTTTCCGTGATTTTTCCTAAATCGCTTCAGGTAAATGCCGGGATGGTTCCTTTGGGAGGGCACGGCCGACTTCCTTCCCCGTCCTTCCATAATCCGATGGGACCGATGACGTCGCAGTTAGGTCCCCTCCCCAAATGACCCAACCAACTTATAGTGTATTCTAACATGACGGGATTCTTTTTCCTATCCTTTTGCCTCATCTAGCATTTATTTACATTTAAATAAGTTGCCTTCAGATCACCAACTAGAAATTCTGGATACGTCATCGTGTATCCTCCTAGAATCAGTCAACGACGACGCTTCCCCCTACACCACAGCGTCATCAGCAAACAGTCGCAGATTGCTGCTCACCCTGACCGTCAGATGTTTTAAGTATATAGATAAGTAAATAAGATAATTCATATGGTCAGTATTGTCTCGGATATTCAATATTTCTCCGGAACCCAAACGGGTATCCACCGAGGTCAATTTCGACCAGTCTTACCACTCTTCCGTAAATAAATTATGTAAGTGTTTTGCAGTCATTACTTATTAAACTCATGATTCGCTACTATTCATATGTTTATTATTTCTTAATCTTGTATCGTCAACATTCCACACCCATACAAAACTATACTCCATACACGTTCATACCAGTATTTCTAATACTTACTTTAGTACATGGTGACAATTATTGAACTACACTACTGGTCATTAAAATTGCTACACCACGAAGATGACGTGATACAGACGAGAACATTAACCGACAGGAAGAAGATGGTGTGATATTCAAATAATTAGCTTTTCAGAGTATTCACACAAGGTTGGCGCCGGTGGCGACACTTACAACGTGCTGACATGAGAAAAGTTTCCAACCGATTTCTAATACACAAAAAGCTATTGACCGGCGTTGCCTGGTGAAACGTTGTTGTGATGCCTCGTGTAAGAAGGAGAAATGCTTACCATCGGGTTGTAACCTATCGCGATTGCGGTTTATCGATCGCGACATTACTGCTCGCGTTGCTCGAGATCCAATGACTGTTAGCAGAATATGGAATCGGTGGCTTCAGGAGGGTAATACGGAACGCCGTGCTGGATCCCAACGGCCTCGTATCACTAGCAGTCGAGATGACAGGTATCTTATCCGCATGGGTGTAACGGATCGTGCAGCCACGTCTCGATCCCTGAGTCAACAGATGGGGACGTTTGCAAGACAACAACCATCTGCACGAACAGTTCGAAGACGTTTGCAGCAGCATGGACTACCAGCTCGGAGACCATGGCTGCGGTTACCCTTGACGTTGCATCACAGAGAGTAGTTCCTGTGATGGTGTACTCAACGACGAACCTGGGGGCACTAATGGCATTTTTTCGGATGAATCCAGGTTCTGTTTACAGCATAATGATGGTCACATCCGTGTTTGGCGACATCGTGGTGAACGCACGTTGGAAGCGTGTATTCGTCATCGCCATACTGGCGTATCACCCGGCATAATGGTATGCGGTGCCATTGGTTACACGTCTCAGTCACCTCTTGTTCGCATTGACAGCACTTTGAACAGTGGCTCTACCCTTCATTCGGTCCCTGCGAAACCCTACATTTCATCAGGATAATGCACGACCGCAAGTTGCAGGTCCAGTACGGGCCTTTCTGGATACAGAAAATGTTTGACTGCTGCCCTGGCCAGCACATTCTCCAGATCTATCACAAACTGGAAACGTCTGGTCAATGGTGGCCGAGCAACTGGCTCGTCACAATACGCCAGTCACTACTCTTGATGAAATGTGGTATCATGTTGAAGCTGCATGGGCAGCTGCACCTGTACACGCCATCCAAGCTCTGTTTGACTCAATGCCCAAGCGTATCAAGGCCGTTATTACGGCCAGAGGTGGTTGTTCTGGATACTGACTTCTCAGGATCTATGCACCCAAATTGCGTGAAAATGTAATCACATGTCAGTTCTAGTATAATATATCTGTCCAATGAATACCCGTTTTTCATCTGCATTTCTTCTTGGTGTGGCTATTTTAATGGCCAGTAGTGTATAGTTGTTTTGAACTGGATGTCATATCATTAAGATAAAAATACATTGTTTGCTCTGCAACGAAATCTTTCCTTTGCTAACCACATGCCTATCAGTAGGTAGAGCCTTCAGTAGTTAGACTCTTTTTATTTAGCTGGCAGTATTGGTGCTTGCGGCTTTGCTGTAGTTCGTGTATTGAAGATTTTTGTGAGGTAAGTAACTTATGAAAGGTATAGGTTATTGTCAGGATTCCTCTTATTCAGGGCCATTCTCTTGAGTTAATTTGAAAGCAGGCAGATCGCGTTACCGTTGAATATTGTAAAACTAGTGAATAGGAGAAGTTTGAGTGGTCATAGTAAGGGTCATTCCTTTGTATTAATTATTTGACGTCAGGTTATCATTTTTGAGCAGTCAGTTTGCGTTGCGCTAGGATATTGCGGGTCAGTGTTGAAATGATAATGTAGCAAAGAGACAGTACATTCAGTTTCATTCAGCAGTTTAAGAAGGTTCACTTACATTCAGCAGTTTACGTAAAATCATTTAAATAAAGAAGTTCCAACATGCACAGAGGGCGATAGAGTCGTGTACATAGAGTATTAAAAGGACAGTGCATTGGCGGAGCTGCAAGTTGTACTCAGGCGATGTCAAAAAGTTTCCAACGTCATTTTGGCCGCACAACGGGAATTAACATACTTTGGACACAGAATGGTGCTTGGAGCTAGATGCATGGGACATTCCATTACGGAAGTCGTTAGGAAATTTGATATTTTGCGGTCTGCAATGTCAAGAGTGTGCCGAGAATACCAAATTTCATGCATTTTCTCTCACGACGGACAATGCAGTGGTCAACGGCTTCCACTTAAGGACTGAGAGCAGTGGCATTTGTGTAGAGTTGTCAGTGCTAACAGACAAGCAACTCTGCGTGAAATAACCGCAGAAATCAATGTGGGACGTACGACGCACGTAACCATTAGGACACTGCAGCGAAATATGGATTAATGGGCGGCAGCAGAAGACGACCAACGCGATTGCCTTTGCAAACAGCAAATCATCCCCTACAGCGCCTCTCTGGGCTCGTGACTATACCATTTAAACCGTAGACAACTGGAAAACTTTAACCTTGAAAGACGTGCAATTCATTCACCATTCAGTGCTCGTATTTCATATTTCTAATCCCAGCATTCTGGTACTCGGAAAGTAATAATTAGGGTAATATTAATAATTTGTATGGGTTGCCTGATTTATTTGACGATTTTTACAGCTCGTCTCACACTAATCTGTGAGAGGAGCTTGGCGCTAGAAATTTTCTTTATTTATGGACGACGGCAGCAGTCTTCCTACAGGGAGTTTCAAAAATGACCGGTATATTTGAAATAGCAATAAAAACTAAACGAGCAGCGATAGAAATACACCGTTTGTTGCAATATGCTTGGGACAACAGTACGTTTTCAGGCGGACAAACTTTCGAAATTACAGTAGTTACAATTTTCAACAACAGATGGCGCTGCAAGTGATGTGAAAGATATAGAAGACAACGCAGTCTGTGGGTGCGCCATTCTGTACGTCGTCTTTCTGCTGTAAGCGTGTGCTGTTCACAACGTGCAAGTGTGCTGTAGACAACATGGTTTATTCCTTAGAACAGAGGATTTTTCTGGTGTTGGAATTCCACCGCCTAGAACACAGTGTTGTTGCAACAAGACGAAGTTTTCAACGGAGGTTTAATGTAACCAAAGGACCGAAAAGCGATACAATAAAGGATCTGTTTGAAAAATTTCAACGGACTGGGAACGTGACGGATGAACGTGCTGGAAAGGTAGGGCGACCGCGTACGGCAACCACAGAGGGCAACGCGCAGCTAGTGCAGCAGGTGATCCGACAGCGGCCTCGGGTTTCCGTTCGCCGTGTTGCAGCTGCGGTCCAAATGACGCCAACGTCCACGTATCGTCTCGTGCGCCGGAGTTTACACCTCTATCCATACAAAATTCAAACGCGGCAATCCCTCAGCGCCGCTACCATTGCTGCACGAGAGACATTCGCTAACGATATAGTGCACAGGATTGATGACGGCGATATGCATGTGGGCAGCATTTGGTTTACTGACGAAGCTTATTTTTACCTGGACGGCTTCGTCAATAAACAGAACTGGCGCATATGGGGAACCGAAAAGCCCCATGTTGCAGTCCCATCGTCCCTGCATCCTCAAAAAGTACTGGTCTGGGCCGCCATTTCTTCCAAAGGAATCATTGGCCCATTTTTCAGATCCGAAACGATTACTGCATCACGCTATCTGGACATTCTTCGTGAATTTGTGGCGGTACAAACTGCCTTAGACGACACTGCGAACACCTCGTGGTTTATGCAAGATGGTCCCCGGCCAAATCGCACGGCCGACGTCTTTAATTTCCTGAATGAATATTTCGATGATCGTGCGATTGCTTTGGGCTATCCGAAACATACAGGAGGCGGCGTGGATTGGCCTCCCTATTCGCCAGACATGAACCCCTGTGACTTTTTTCTGTGGGGACACTTGAAAGACCAGGTGTACCGCCAGAATCCAGAAACAATTGAACAGCTGAAGCAGTACATCTCATCTGCATGTGAAGCCATTCCGCCAGACACGTTGTCAAAGGTTTCGGGTAATTTCATTCAGAGACTACGCCATATTATTGCTACGCATGGTGGATATGTGGAAAATATCGTACTATAAAGTTTCCCAGACCGCAGCGCCATCTGTTGTTGAAAATTGTAACTACTGTAATTTCGAATGTTTGTCTGCCTGAAAATGTACTGTTGACCCAAGCATATTGCAACAAACGGTGTATTTCTATCGCTGCTCGTTTAGTTTTTATTGCCGTTTCAAATATACCGGTCATTTTTGAAACACCTTGTAGCAGCCATGAAGGCCTTCCGTTTCCCATCCCTTTTCCGATCGCCAGGGTAGCACGTGGTGTCGTTTCAACATTCAGTAGTGGCGAAAGTTTCTCCTGTTCTCAGTTCCCCAACCTGCCTTACCAACATTGTAACGCTATTTCTGGTAGATTGGCCAGTTCAGGTGCGCGCCCGTTTTTCGCGGGCGGGCGCCAACCGCCCTCCGCGGATGGGTGGTGGACAGAGGGGCAGTAGTGCAGTTCCAGTGTGACTGTGCCGGAGACCGGAGGTGCCGCTTCCAGGAGATGAAGTTCGGTAAGCATGAGCGCCGACGCGCACTGTAGATTCGCGCCCTGCGGCCCAGGGGGAACCTGATAGGTCATTGTGAATATTTCCGCGTCTTGCGGCTTTTACTGCTTTACTACGGGAGGCTACCGAGCGATTCTCGCACAGTAGCATCTTCTTAGTCTTTGGCTAATTCCTGGTGGTCGTCGTTGCACGCCTGCAAACCCCTCCTTTACTAAATGGGATTCTATTTGATAATACGGCGATCGTTACTAAAATTCCTTTCCTCCTGCTATCGTGGCTTGTTATGAACGTACGTGAGGGCAGACTGCTGAACTCGAATCTTTCTTCCCCCCCCCCCCTCCCCCATTTTGTTGTATTATTGTTCGATTCTCAACTGTTTAATAAATGAGTCCGTAAATCTTACATTCTCTCTCTTTCCTTGCGTGAACTCACCCCTAGTGTAACAGAATAATGCGGAACTATTAACGGTTGCTATAAGGTCGTGCAGGTCTCGCGCCACTAACGACAGTATAAAGATTCAATATCGCACGCATGGCACCGATAACAGTAGTAATCATGTTCAACTTTTCCCCATTGATAAACTGGGAAGTGTTCACGGCTCAGTGTGAGTACGTGAGCACTAAATCCACTTGATGTGGTGGAAGTAGTGGCCTCTGTTTTACCTTGCTGGTTTGGACAAAAAATCTCAAAAATCACAACCCCTACAGCAAGGAAGTAACCTGTAAATTAATAAAACGAGCCACCGCTTTTAACCTATCAGATGAGTTCCGATTTCAGTTGATAAGAGCTGACAGTAGTTTTCGAGTGAGTCGCAGACCGCACTTATCCATGGACCCAAATTTTTAACAAGGCACTGTGCATGCTGGTGGTGTGTCCGTAAGGGTGTTTACTCGGACTGGAAATCACGGAAAACCTAAATCAGGATGTCCGGGCGCAGGTCTGAACCGTCGTCCTCCCGAGTGCGACCCCAGTGTGCTGACCACTGCGCCATCTCGCTCAGTGTGACGAGTGTCTACTCTCTCTGTTTTCTGAGGTTTATTTGAAGGTAGCAGTTGCGACCGACTGAAAATTGATTCATAATTCTATTAAAACGTTGTTATAAATAAACAGCAGCAACTCACTCATTGACTCATTAGCTCGTGGTTTAATAAAACATTCGCAATCTCTAAATACAAAATATATAAATGACCTAGTAGATAGTGTCGGAAGTTCCATGCGGCTTTTTCCGGATGATGCTGTAGTACACAGAGAAGTTGCAGCATTAGAAAATTGCAGCGAAATGCAGGAAGATCTGCAGCGGGTAGGCACTTGGTGCAGTAAGTGGCAACTGGCCCTTAAAATAGACAAATGTAATGTATTGCGAATACATAGAAAGAAGGATCCTTTATTGTATGATTTTATGATAGCGGAACAAACACTGGTAGCAGTTACTTCTGTAAAATGTCTGGGAGTATGCGTGCGGAACGATTTGAAGTGGAATGATCATATAAAGTTAATTGTTGGTAAGGCGGGTACCAGGTCGAGATTCATTGGGAAAGTCCTTAGAAAATGTAGTCCATCAACAAAGGAGGTGGCTTACAAAACATTTGTTCGACCTATACTTGAGTATTGCTCATCAGTGTGGGATCCGTACCAGGTCGGGTTGACGGAGAAGATAGAGAAGATCCAAAGAAGAGCGGCGCGTTTCGTCACAGGGTTATTTGGTAAGTGTGATAGCGTTACGGAGATGTTTAGCAAATTGAAGTGGCAGACTCTGCAAGAAAGGCTCTCTGCATCGCGGTGTAGCTTGCTGTCCAGGTTTCGAGAGGGTGCGTTTCTGAATGAGGTATCGAACATATTGCTTCCCCCTACTTGTACCTCCCGAGGAGATCACGAATGTATAATTAGAGAGATTAGATCGCGCACGGAGGCTTTCCGGCAGTCGTTCTTCCCGCGAACCATACGCGACTGGAACAGGAAATGGAGGTAATGACAGTGGCACGTGGAGTGCCCTCCACCACACACCGTTGGGTGGATTGCGGAGTATAAATGTCGATGTAGATGTACAATTTAGTTTTCATCATTTTAAATACGAGGTACATGAGGTAAGTTCAAAAAATGGTTCAAATGGCTCTGAGCAGTATGGGACTTAACATCTGTGGTCATCAGTCCCCTAGAACTTAGAACTACTTAAACCTAACTAACCTAAGGACATCACACACATCCATGCCCGAGGCAGCATTCGAACCTGCGACCGTAGCGGTCACGCAGTTCCAGACAGTAGCTCCTATAACCGCACGGCCACACCGGCCTGCTAAGTCCCATAACGTTTCACACACATTTGAACATTTTTTCCCCTAAGTATGCCCTTTTTTTTAAAAAAACAAAAGGATGTAATTTTTTTTCGTAAAATTTGTTTGGTTTGAAATACTGTATTATTATAGAAAATGAGAAAAGCAATCACTGCCATTTTAATAACAATGCTGACAGAAAGACATAAGAATTGGTGCAGCACTGCAGAGACGATAATGCCCGTGTTGCCGTGTGTCGTGGCTTAAGGTACGTCTGTGCAAGTGCCGTGTGCAAGACTCTCCCCCACCTGGTCTGTGCGGGAGTTTCTCGCTGTCGTCTCCAGACATCCGTTGTGTTGCAGAATGACACCAGACATAGCCTGGAAATATTTTTACGAAATGACGTAACAGTGAAGGATAATGTTTCATTTGCTTTAAAATATTAGAGATTTCCCTTCGATTTCTGTGTAGTAATAAAAGAGGTAGGAAATTATGGTATCAGTAATAAATTAGAAACTTCATTCATAGAAAACAATAAAAATAGAAACTAGCTAACCTGTTGCTTGCGACTATATAATATGGCTTTATCTGACTGTAGGCCGGCCGTTGTGGCCAAGCGGTTCTAGGCGTTTCAGTCTGGAACCACGCGACCGCTACGTCGCAGGTTCGAATCCTGCCTCGGACATGGATGGGTGTGATGTCCTTAGGTTAGTTAGGTTTAAGTAGTTCTAAGTTCTAGGCTACTGATGACCTCCGATGTTAAGTCCCATAGTGCTCAGAGCCATTTATCTGACTGTAGTCCTTGAAAAAGAACAAATCAACATGAAAAACAGAATTCCTTAATCTCAGTTTTCAATCTCTAGCCCTGACTGTTCGTAATATCCAAATACCGATACGATCCCCAACGATTGCATGACTTTTCAGCCGAGTTTCAGACAATTAGAATCAACAGGAGAATACTGGTGGTTTGTTGTAATATTCAACCATTTACCGCTTGTCCAGAAAGGAAGCGAACGGTGCACGGACTGTTTTCGTTTATTAGTTTATTTAATTTAATATTTCGATTGCACGTGTTTTGAAACTGAGTGACTCAAAATTTTCTACGTTTGTTCCATTTCTACGTTTATTACAGGCATTAATAGTACCAAAAGAAACGAAAATCAGTTATTTCAGAAACCGGTTACCTTGAGAGGTTTTGACGCTCGGGTTAAACTGGCGTAAAAAAAAAAGAAACCGAAACCGGTTGATTCAGCGACAGCCACCATTCCTACTCCGCCGGTGTACAGCTGCCGAAGAGATATACTTTGAAGGGGACAGTATTGTAGCTTTTAAGAAAATAAAATCTTCGGTCGGTAAAAAAGAACAGTCTCATTACCTTTCTCACACATCTCAGACGAAAACGTTCAAAGAACATTCATTTTCATTCTAACGTTTAATTAGGTGCTAATACTCAGAATGGTGGTGGGAGGATGAGAAGTTACCAGCTGAAACGTGACTGGACGCATAGGAAATAGTGTCAGAAAGGTACAGCATAGACGAAGTGACAGGTAAGTTTTGCGACACCGCGTCTTTTGACGTGGGATGACGATACAAAATGGCAGGGCAAGGAAACGTGGGCGTCATCACCTTGACAGAGTTTGCTATCAGACGAGAGTCGGATTAGAAGGCGTAGCGTTATCTGAGGATGTGCCCCAGGGTCCTTATGCAGATAACAGTCCCGCCACTGACGAGACAGGCAGGTACAACAAAGCGTGCAGGGGCCGGCGGTGGACATGCGCGGAGGTTAGTGTCGCACGCGCTGGAACTGCACACACACACACACACACACACACACACACAGCTAATCTCGTTTCCAGGAGACATGTACATAGGCCTACTCAGCTTACTCATAAACATTGGACGAAATATATATATATATATATATATATATATATATATATATATATATACAGTGTGTCCCAGCTATCTTGTCCACCCAAAATATCTCTGGAACAATAACAGCTATTGGAAAACGACTTTCACCGGTATCAATGTAGGGCTGGAGCCCATGAATGTACATATTTGGAAACATTCTAAAACGAAAGCATATGTGTTTTTAACACAAACTTATGTTTTTTTAAATAGACCTCCTATATTTTTTCTTCAGGAATCCATAGCATGACAAAGCACATACACAATGGCGTTGATTGCATCGCAATATTCCCATTACATCCCGAGATACTAAGACGCGAAGTTGACGCTTGAAACACCCGACATGCGCTGCTAGCGCACGTCCTGAGGCTCAGGCGTGAACCCCATGCTGCCCGTAATCGCAGCAGACCGTATTATTCGTTTCGGACCTCTTGATAAGTATGGAGGTGTGATTACACATGTCAATCACATCGCGATTACGGGCAGCATGGGGTTCACGCCCGAGCCTCAGGACGTGCGCTAGCAGCACATGTCGCATGTTTCAAGCGTCAACTTCGCGTCTTAATATCTCGGGATGTACTGGGAATATTGCGATGAATCAACGCCATTGTGTATGTGCTTTGTCATGCTATGGATTCCTGAAGAAAAAATATAGGAGATCCATTAAAAAAAATAAGTTTGTGTTAAAAATCACATATGCTTTCGTTTTAGAATGTTTCCAAATATGTACATTCATGGGCCCCAGCCCTACATTGATACCCGTGAAAGTCGTTTTCCAATAGCTGTTATTGTTCCAGAGATATTTTGAGTGGACAAGATAGCTGGGACACCCTATATATATATATATATATATATATATATATATATATATATATATATATATATAGGCCTTCTAATCCGACTCTCGTCTGCTAGCAAACTCTGTCAAGGTGATGACACCCACGTTTACTTGCCTATATATATATATATATATATATATATATATATATATATATATAAAGAACGCGGTAGTGTCGCGTATACAGGGCATAAAAAGCAAGTGCATTGGCGTAGATGTCAACTGTACTTAGGTGATTCTTGTGAAAAGGTTTCTGTCGTTATTATTGGCGCACGACGGGAATTAACAGATTATGAACGCGAGATGTTACTTCGAGCTAGACGCATGCGACATTCCATTACCGAAACTGTTAGAGAACTCAGTATTCCGAGATCCACAGTGTCGGGAGCGAGCAGAAAATCCTACATTTTAGGCATTACCTCTCATCACGGACAAGGTTAACCACCGAGAGTAGCGTCGTTTGCTTACAGTTGTCAGTGCTAACAGACAAGCAACACTGCGCGAAATAACCGCAAAAAATCAGTGGGGGACGTACGACGAACGTGTCCGTTAGGACAGCGTGGCGAAATTTGTCGTTAATGGGCAGACAAACGACGCGAGTGCCTTCGTTAACAGCACGACACCGCCTGCAGCGCCTGTTTCGGACTCGCGACCATATCGGTCCGACCGTAGACGACTGGAAAACCTCGGCCTGTTCAGATGTTTCCGGATTTCAGTCGGTAGGGTTTGAGTGCGGTGCAAACCCCACGAAACCGTGGACCCAGGTTGTCAACAACAACAAAGCACTCTGCAAGCTGGTGGTGACTCCATAGTGGTGTGCGCTGTGTTTACGTGGAGCTAGGACTGGGTCCTCTGGTGCAACCGAACCGATCATTGGCTGGAAGTGGTTATGCTCGGCTACTTGGAGACCACCTGCAGCCATTCACAGACTTACTATTCCCAAACAACGATGGAATCTGTGTGGATGACAGTGTGGCATGTCACTGGGCTACAGTGGTTCCCGATCAGTTGCAGCAACTTTCTGAACTATTCGAGCGAATGATTCGGTCACCTAGATCGCCCGACATGAATCCCAGCGAACATTTATGGGACGTAACCGAGAGGTGAGTTCGTACATAACATCCTCCACAGGCAACATTTTCGCAATTGTGGCTCAATATTTCTGTAGGGGACTCTCAACGACCTCTTGAGTCCATACCAGGTGGAGTTGCCATACGACGGCTGCAAAAATA
Source organism: Schistocerca cancellata (assembly GCF_023864275.1). Taxonomy (NCBI): domain Eukaryota; kingdom Metazoa; phylum Arthropoda; class Insecta; order Orthoptera; family Acrididae; genus Schistocerca; species Schistocerca cancellata. The sequence continues at coordinate 126,568,118 of NC_064637.1, read as the reverse complement.
GATCCGACACTATATTAGGAGGTGTCTCATGACTTTTGTGACCTCAGTTAGTGTTACCACGTCCGCGGCCGGAAGTCGGTATCAGAACTTGCAAGTTAGTTCCACGTCAGTCACTATTTTTGAGCCGTCCTGAAGTACCGAAAGAACACAGTTACTGTTTAATTACCCGTGTTGCCTCCTGTCGATCGTTGCTACAGCACTGGCAGTATACGAGTTGGTAACCTGTGTTATTATACCTGACAATCATACTATTTAAAAGCTGTTGATCATGACTGTATTTAATATGAACCAGTAAACTTCCATGCATCAAACTTTTAATTATTTTACTTGTGAGCTAATATGTTGAATATTTGATGTTGGGCCGGCCGGGGTGGCCGTGCGGTTCTAGGCGCTATAGTCTGGAGCCGAGCGACCGCTACGGTCGCAGGTTCGAATCCTGCCTCGGGCATGGATGTGTGTGATATCCTTAGGTTAGTTAGGTTTGATTAGTTCTAAGTTCTAGGCGACTGATGACCTCAGAAGTTAAGTCGCATAGTGTTCAGAACCATTTGAACCATTTGATGTTGAGCATGTGGCTGAGCACGCAAAACTCTATACTGGTCTTGTTTACATTATTAACCTACAAACTGCGAAAATGTTTAACAAAGACTTGAAATTATGTTTAATATTTTGTTGAAAGTCGCTAAGTATTCTCATTATAAAACACTGAATCAGTATAGTCTGCGTAATTGCCACTCCATTTTAAGCAAACTCAGTTTTTCGCGCATCTTACTGTTTATGAGGTGACAATTCCCAAATTATGTGTCGTACAGTGATATAACTGTTCAGGTAAATTCAGCAGTATATGTTGCGAATAAAGTTAGTAGTGAATAAGTAATAAGTTAAAACGTCCTGTCTGATGATGAAGTTTTATTGCATGAACAACGAAAATGTAATAAGCGATAATGTTTTTTTTTCATCATTTTGTTGGCGGTATGAACAAGAAAAACCTTAGAAACGTTTTGAAGTATGTGTGTAATTCGTTACAAGTTGCTAAGTGCTGTTATTATCAAATGTTAGATGAATATAATCTGGGTAAATTGCGGGATGTGAGTTTCGCTGCCTCGAGACTTACAGACCTACAATTCTACCTACTTCCAACTTTAATGCACTGCTGCATACTGTACACATACCTTTTAACGAGTACACTGTGACAGCATTTTAAAATTTTATATTCAGTGAGTCCGTGCTTGTATATGTACATATTATTATTATTATTATTATTATTAACAAAGAGATAGAGGGGCTGGCCAGTACTTACCTCAGCTCAGTACAGCCGATAGATACACAAAAAACAGAACCGAAAATTTACGTTCCTAGCTTTCGGAATAAATGTTCCTTCATCAGGGAGGAGAGAGGGGAAAGAAAGGGAAGAAGGGAAAGTGGATTTAGTTACTCACAACCCAGGTTATGAAGCAATTGCTTCATAAGCGTCGTACGCCTTTTTGAAGTGGACAAAGGTAATGATCAGGTTCTGTTTGTGTTGTAAAATCATTTTCAGGTTCCAAATTTGTTCCTCACAAGACCGCCCTTTACGGAAGCCTGCTTGGTATTTCGCAATCAAGTGGTCGGTCTGGCATTGTAGTGTGTTTAGTAAAGCTTTAGAGAGGATCTTGTATGTGAGCGGCAGTAGGGATATTCGTCTGTAGCTGTTCGGGTCAGTCTTGTCACCTTTTTTGTGTAGTGTTCTTCTCATGATGACACACACACACACACACACACACACACACACACACATATATATATATATATATATATATATATATATATATATTGTGTGTGTGACATAATGAGAAGAATCGGAGCTTCTAGCTTCTCCAACACCCTCAAGACCAAACGCAAACACTACATCGGAACACACTGATGAAGACAGGAAAGATGAAACAACTCACAGACACTCTCGAAACACTGTCGCTCAACGAAGATGTTATCTGCGCCCATACGAAATTAGTAGAAACAAATGTTGCTAAAACGTACAAAATGTGGTAAAAGATGTAAAAATCAGTTTCAGGTGAATCACTGCTGACTCACTCACTCTTCATTAAACAGCAAGCACGTCTTGTGCGCCGTTACGGCTCCAAGTGCGGCGTTTCGAACAATGAGTCGCGTGAGGACAGGCGTCGTTGACGGTTGTGTCTGTATTGTGAATTTTTCAGAGTAAATTGATGAAGACTTAGACTCAGAGATTAGATATTGTTGTTTTGATATTTAAGTACGTTGCCTAGGTACGTAATTTGTACTTAAATTTCATTATCATTTTTAGAGGTTCCTGTTTTTTATTTTATTTACTTAGCGGTTCCCCGACGCGACGGTACTTGGATCAGCAAATCAGTGCTTATGTTAAACGTAAAGGGACAGTACTTCTTTTTGCTTTTTAAAGAGTTTTTGTGTCCTTTTTTTTAATTTTTGAGTTTTATTCCATGGTTTACTAGTAGACACGATACGTTTGACACTCTATCCCAGCACCCACACAAATACTCTGCAGAGGTCAGTAAATAAATTATATATATATATATATATATATATATATATATATATATATATATCGCTTATTTACGTAACATAAGCGGTAAATAGTGGCGATAACGCTAATCCAAGCCGGAAGAAAATGTGCTGGCATTGGGCGCTCTTACAGTTATTAGGGTGAAATCATTTGGTTTAGCACTGAATTGTAGACCTCAAAAAGAACTACAAAAAAAGTTTGGCCGAGCACATGTTTTATCTTTTACAGTTGATTCAGAATCACCATTTTTCTGCTTTGTAGGTGGTGAAACAGGCGACCTCAAAAGACAAAAATCATCAGTGTTGTCAATCGTAAAAGATAAACAGACGGTCTCGCGGACTTCTATGTAGCTCGTTTTGAGCTCTACAGCCGGGTTGTGCGTAACTTTGTGTAGTTCTTATGTACGAGTGTGGTTCAATAATTAATGCCCCACATTTTCTTCTCTGAACATATTTATTGTTAAGAGTGAGAATTTAGTGGCAATATACATGTACATGTCTTGTCCATGTCCTGTTTTTCCACATAGTCCCCATTACGTTCTACGGCCGTACGCCTCTGCTGATAAAAGTTCTTGTCCTGTAGGGGTAACTATGTTTTCACTTTATGATTGACATTGTTGTCCTCTTCAAAGTGTGTTCACCGTAGAGAATCTTTAAGCGGCCCCGCCGGCCGGTGTGGCCGAGCCGTTCTAGGCGCTTCAGTCTGGAACCGCGTGACCGCTACGGTCGCAGGTTCGAATCCTGCCTCGGGCATGGGTGTTTGTGATGTCCTTAGGTTAGTCACGTTTAAGTAGTTCTATGGGACTGATGAGCTCAGATGTAAAGTCCCATAGTGCTCACAGTCATTTGAACCATTTTATGCGGCCCAAAGCCCACAGAGATAGAAGTCCGAGGGTGCCAGGTCTCGACTGTAGGATGAATGAGGTAATGATGTCCAAATGTGTTCCCAGGTTCTCAGACTTGTGTGTGGGTGTGCATTATCGTTTTTCCGGCGCAAAGTGGTACCCCGTAACGATCCGTGACAGAAAGTCCTTTGCGTCGGTCTCAAAACGCCCCAGCAAAGCAGATGAGATGGCCTTTCTTTGAATCTTGTGGTCCGCTGTGGAACCCATCGTGAACACCTCTCTGAATATCCGAGAGTCTCGGTCATTGCAGACGCACTTCCAACGCTGACCTACAACTGTAGGGCCAGTTGTCGAGTTATGATGCGCCGGTCGGCACGAATAATGGCATCCGCACGATTCAGTATGTCTGGGGCAGTGGCTGTGGCAGGACGTCCCGAGCGTGGCTGATCATGGAGCTGTGTTTCTGCATTTTCTAAGGCTGTAAGTGTTCGCGCAACTGCAGCATCGGCGTACACTGCACGTAAACGTTTACGGATGTATACCACTATTTCTTTTTCTGCACACAGCAATTCAATAACAGCACGCTTCTTGTAACGTGAGTCGTGTGTAGACGCCATTTTGACGCTGTACTACGGCTCTGCCATCAACCAGGACGGTTCGAAACTTCACCGGCGCACAGAACAAACATCAAATGTGAAGCACCTACAAGGACGTTTGTCTGTGTATATTAATGGCATTTTAGAAAAGATGTGGGGCATTACTTATTGAACGACCCTCGCATTATGTAGAGTATATCAGGAGAGCGCGATGGCGGAAAACAGTTTTACTTAATTCATCTGATGAAATTTAAAAGGCTGAACAGACCCTCATGGAACGTAGCTAAGAGGTATCCTGATTAAACCAGCGGTCAAATAAAAAGAACTGCATTGAAATCGGACCTACCGTTTGAGAGCTACGATGTCACAGACAGATACACAGATACACAAGTTAGACTTGTAATACCAACGTCTCCGCCCCCCTCCCCCCTCACCCTCCCCCCCCTCGCCTGCATTCGGGCTTAGAAACAGAGGGCGAATCTGATGACAGATGAGCTGCTGGGCTCTTGTCTGAATCCGTGAAAGAAAGGCCTGTCGCCACAAGCAACACACACTGGAGAGTCCTATCGCCGGAACAGGAGAACAATGTGTCCTATTGAAAGGTCTCTGTTGGATTCCTTTCATGTTTAATTTCTTAAATCTATTGTCATTTACGGCATAAATTCCTCTTCTAAATTTACTGTGGCGTTTCTGACTATCTGGGAGGAGACTGAGTAGTGGAACGTGTTACTTTTACACATAAACAAGAACGATCTGTCACACTACTACACTTTAAAACACAGTTTATATGTAATTCATGTCACACAGTCTCATACGGAACCTACATCCGCTTTCTTTTATACACTGTGTATGATAAGATACTGTCATCCCCCTTCCCTTCTGTGTGAGAGGATGAATGAGCAAATGTATTTGTAGTTGCATGCTTGAGGGTAGCAGACAAGCCTGTCTGCTAGAGAACAGTAGGACCAACGTCGGAACAGGTAGCTACGCTTTCTAAAAGCAAAGAGGTTTCTATCCTTAGTATGGTTCTGTCCGTCCGTTGTCATGTTGGTATAGGAAGCTGCCCCTCTGGCCACTTCCGTTTGTATTTGTGAGCCACCCTCAGAAAGGGACCAGGCAGTCGGTCCGTGGCGAGCGTCTGAAGTGGTAAGATCTCCGGCTAAGCGCGTGTCTGCTAAGTCCGTAGGACAATGGATTTCTTAAGTTCAGCCTAACTGAAAATTTAATCACCTTTATTTCAGGTTTAGCTCTAAAATATCTAATGTTATCTTAAATTGCAGCGCAGTCTAATTCTCGTGTGAAGTTCAGATTATTTTCCGGTAGTTGCTTTGTCACTACTGTGTGAGTAAAGTGGAACCACGTGTTGATCAGTAACTCTAACTAAGATCAATCTTAAATGCGAATGCTTGTGTGATTATAACGTCTCGTCTTGACAATATTTTTCAATATAGCAACTTTTCTTTATGTTCAACCCACGTGGGGTGTACTTTGAGAGACCAGTACCACGTGCTTATATAACTGTTTGACCCATCAGGTTAATAGTAAGACGTTAGTAACCAGTTCGACGTTTTTCTTTTGTAAATTGCTTTTCGATCTAATTTATTTCAATTATCAAAATTATTGTGGAGTTATACGCTTTGCGTAAACCAAGTTGACCACGTGAAGCATGTGGTGTAATCATCAAAGTAGCCCTCAGCTATTCTTTTTGGGAAGATTTCACAGAGAGTTAGTATGAATTTAGTATACCAGTGTGTGGTAATTACATGACGGACAGGATTGTGCTACGAACGTAATTTCTGTGGGTGAAAACTGAATCGGTTGGTTGTGGTTAATTTCCTCTTGCTTATCTTTCAACGTTCTTCGTGTGTTATTTTATGAATGCAGTGTTGTATGCAGTCTCCCAATCTTGGCTCCATATTTTATGTGTTCCGTAAGATTACAATCTCACATTTTCACAATCCTAAATAAGGCACCAGCTCAGTTATAACTCACGTTTAATATGCTGAAATTTCAATGATCAATCTTAAAATAGATTTCCGAATATAAACTGATTTCTTTCTTTTTAATTAAATTCTCCTTTTATATATATATATATATATATATATATATATATATATATATATTCCTGGAAATTGAAATAAGAACACCGTGAATTCATTGTCCCAGGAAGGGGAAACTTTATTGACACATTCCTGGGGTCAGATACATCACATGATCACACTGACAGAACCACAGGCACATAGACACAGGCAACAGAGCATGCACAGTGTCGGCACTAGTACAGTGTATATCCACCTTTCGCAGCAATACAGGCTGCTATTCTCCCATGGAGACGATCGTAGAGATGCTGGATGTAGTCCTGTGGAACGGCTTGCCATGCCATTTCCACCTGGCGCCTCAGTTGGACCAGCGTTCGTGCTGGACGTGCAGACCGCGTGAGACGACGCTTCATCCAGTCCCAAACATGCTCAATGGGGGACAGATCCGGAGATCTTGCTGGCCAGGATAGTTGACTTACACCTTCTAGAGCACGTTGGGTGGCACGGGATACATGCGGACGTGCATTGTCCTGTTGGAACAGCAAGTTCCCTTGCCGGTCTAGGAATGGTAGAACGATGGGTTCGATGACGGTTTGGATGTACCGTGCACTATTCAGTGTCCCCTCGACGATCACCAGTGGTGTACGGCCAGTGTAGGAGATCGCTCCCCACACCATGATGCCGGGTGTTGGCCCTGTGTGCCTCGGTCGTATGCAGTCCTGATTGTGGCGCTCACCTGCACGGCGCCAAACACGCATACGACCGTCATTGGCACCAAGGCAGACGACACGTCTCCATTCGTCCCTCCATTCACGCCTGTCGCGACACCACTGGAGGCGGGCTGCACGATGTTGGGGCGTGAGCGGAAGACGGCCTAACGGTGTGCGGGACCGTAGCCCAGCTTCATGGAGACGGTTGCGAATGGTCCTCGCCGATACCCCAGGAGCAACAGCGTCCCTAATTTGCTGGGAAGTGGCGGTGCGGTCCCCTACGGCACTGCGTAGGATCCTACGGTCTTGGCGTGCATCCATGCGTCGCTGCGGTCCGGTCCCAGGTCGACGGGCACGTGCACCTTCCGCCGACCACTGGCGACAACATCGATGTACTGTGGAGACCTCACGCCCCACGTGTTGAGCAATTCGGCGGTACGTCCACCCGGCCTCCCGCATGCCCACTATACGCCCTCGCTCAAAGTCCGTCAACTGCACATACGGTTCACGTCCACGCTGTCGCGGCATGCTACCAGTGTTAAAGACTGCGATGGAGCTCCGTATGCCACGGCAAACTGGCTGACACTGACGGCGGCGGTGCACAAATGCTGCGCAGCTAGCGCCATTCGACGGCCAACACCGCGGTTCCTGGTGTGTCCGCTGTGCCGTGCGTGTGATCATTGCTTGTACAGCCCTCTCGCAGTGTCCGGAGTAAGTATGGTGGGTCTGACACACCGGTGTCAATGTGTTCTTTTTTCCATTTCCAGGAGTATATATATATATATATATATATATATATATATATATATATATATATATATTACGGGTTGTTGTATGACTATTAAAAGATTATAATTAATGTTAGTCTGTTTTGGTTATTTGGTAAACCTAGACTAGTTACCTGGTGAAACAGTTGCGCAGTAATGCAAGGTTAACTTCCCCAGACAGCTCACAGCTTTTAACCCGCTTTTATTGTCCATCAGTACCGCTTTCATCATAGCAAATTAAAGTAACAAACTTACACTATGTGAAGGCGAGTAGGAGGAATTCATCGTGGCAGGAAGGAGATACACCTCGGCCGCTTACGTCTTCCACATACAGCCATTTTTTCCTCCCCCATGAGTAGCTGGCTCTGCGTCTCAATAGCGGAACGAAACTATGGTCGGGGAAGGCAGACTAAAGTATATGAGGACAACGTTCCATAACATACACCTATAACTACATACTCAGCCACGCTCGGGACGTCCTGCCACAGCCACTGCGCCAGACATATTGAATTTTGCGGACGCCATTATTCGTGCCGACCGGCGCATCACAACTCGACAACTGGCCCTACAGTTGTCGGTCAGCATTGGAAGTGCGTCTGCAATTACCGAGATCTCGGATATTCAAAGAGGTGATCTACATCTACATCTACATCTACATCCATACTCCGCAAGCCACCTAACGGTGTGTGGCGGAGGGTACCTTGAGTACCTCTATCGCGGTGGGCTCCACGAATACTCACAGCGGACCGCAAGATTCAAACAAAGGCCATTCCATCTGATTTGTTGGAGAGTTTTGAGATCGTTACGAGGTACGAAAGCTATGTGCACCACTTTGCGCCGGATTCAAAAAGGATATCCATGCAGTGACATCATTCACCACATAATGAGGAATTGAAGACAACCCTCTCTGCCGGAAAAGTCATGGTGACAGTCTTCTGGGGCTGTGGTGACGTCATTCTCTTGGGTGTGATGCCAAGAGGGTCAACCATCAATTCAGAAGTATACGTGAAAACTCTCAATAAACTCAAGAATCGTTTCCGACGTTTTCGACCGGACAAGAGTATAGCAGAAATCTTGCTCCAACAATATAATGCACGCCCGCACACAAGTCTGAGAACCTGGGACCACATCGCCAAATTGTGTTGCACAGCATCGCTTCATCTGCCTTACAGTCCAGACATGGCGGCGGGTACCTTGTACCGCTGCTTGTCATTTCCTTTCCCGTTCCACGAGCAAACGAAGAAAGGGCAAAACGTCTGCCTATGTACGTCCGTACCAGTATTTCTCATCTTATCTTCGCGGCCGTTACGCGCAATATACGCTGGTGGCAGTAGAATCGTTCTGCAGTCGGCCTCGAATGCCGGTTCTCTAAATATTCTCAATAAAGTTTCTCGAAAAGGACTTCGTCTTCCTCATGCGATTCCCACTTCCATTCCCTCGCCAACGTCCTATAGGCAGTCTCCTTCAGAGATGAGCTACACTTTCCTATAATTCCCCCAGCAAACCGATGTCGACTATTCGCCTTCCTTACCACAGTTCTGACATGCTCGTTCCAACTCACATCGCTATGCATTGTTAGGCGTAGATACAGGGTGACAATTATTGAACTATATGAAAAAAATAGTTATAAGAGTCGAGGGACATGAAAGGGAAGCAGTGGTTGGGAAGGGAGTAAGACAGGGTTGTAGCCTCTCCCCGATGTTATTCAATCTGTATATTGAGCAAGCAGTAAAGGAAACAAAAGATAAATTCGGAGTAGGTATTAAAATCCATGGCGAAGAAATAAAAACTTTGAGGTTCGCCGATGACATTGTAATTCTGTCGGAGACAGCAAAGGACTTGGAAGAGCAGTTGAATGGAATGGATGGTGTCTTGAAGGGAGGATATAAGATGAACATCAACAAAAGCAAAACGAGGATAATGGAATGTAGTCGAATTAAGTCAGGTGATGCTGAGGGAATTAGATTAGGAAATGAGACGCTTAAATTAGTAAAGGAGTTTTGCTATTTGGGGAGCAAAATAACTGATGATGGTCGAAGTAGAGAGGATATAAAATGTAGACTGGCAATGGCAAGCAAAGCGTTTCTGAAGAAGAGAAATTTGTTAACATCGAATATAGATTTAAGTGTCAGGAAGTCATTTCTGAAAGTATTTGTGTGGAGTGTAGCCATGTATGGAAGTGAAACATGGACGGTAAATAGTTTGGACAAGAAGAGAATAGAAGCTTTCGAAATGTGGTGCTACAGAAGAATGCTGAAGATTAGATGGGTAGATCACATAACTAATGAGGAGGTACTGAATAGGATTGGGGAGAAGAGGAGTTTGTGGCACAACTTGACCAGAAGAAGGGATCGGTTGGTAGGACATATTCTGAGGCATCAAGGGATCACCAATTTAGTATTGGAGGGCAGCGTGGAGGGTAAAAATCGTAGGGGGATACCAAGAGATGAATACACTAAGCAGATTCAGAAGGATGTAGGTTGCAGTAGGTACTGGGAGATGAAGAAGCTTGCACAGGATAGAGTAGCATGGAGATCTGCATCAAACCAGTCTCAGGACTGAAGACCACAACAACAACATGAAAAAAATGTAAATTACTTACAAAATACGGCATGCACATACTTTGTTCAACACGTAAACGTCACTACAGGTATTCGGATTTAGGTTATGGCATGTTTGATAGACCTATCATCATTGGCGATTATGTGGCGCAGACGAATACCGAAATTCCGAAGGTCCCGCTGAAGTATCAGAACATCGATACTGTCGATGAACTCCTGAATGGCTGTTTTAAGCTCAGCAGTGCTTTTGGAGTTATTGCTGTACACCTTGTCTTTCATACAGCCCATCAAAATGCAGTCGCATGCGTTCAGATCCGGATAATATGGCGGCCAGTCGAGGCCCATGCCAGTGGCCTCTGGGTGCCCCAGAGCCAGGCTGCGGTCCCCAAAGTGCTCCTCCAGAACACAGCTCTCCTGCTTCGTTAGGGTCGAGCTCCGTCTAGCATGAACCACATATTCTCGAAATGAGACTTTGATTAATGTGGATGAAATCATCATGCGTTCGGCAGTCACTGTGCCACCAAGGAATATCGCACTGATTATTCCGTGACTGGACATTGCGCACCACCCGTTGAGGATGAAGAGACTTTTCGATGGCAAAATACGGACTCTCAGTAACCGAAATGTGCCAAATTTGCTTACTGACGAACCCGTCCAAATGAAAGTGGGCTTCGTCGCTAAACTTACAACAAGGCACGTGCCCATGCGCTTACTAATTCCCATCATGCCCTGCGGGCAACCGCCCAATTTGAACGTCCTATAGCAAACGATTCAGAAGTTATGAGGATTTTATTTCATATGGTTCAGAATTGTCAGCCTGTGATTAAGCAACACTACTGGCAATTAAAATTGCTGTACCACGAAGATGAAGTGCTACAGACGCGAAATTTAACCGACAGGAACAAGATGCTGTGATATGCAAATTATTAGCTTTTCAGAGCGTTCACACAAGGTTGGCTCCGGTCGCGACACCCATAACGTGCTGACATGAGGAAAGTTTCCAACCGATTTCTCATACACAAACAGCAGTTGACCGGCGTTGCCTGGTGAAACGTTGTTGTGATGCCTCGTGTAAGGAGGAGAAATGCGTACCAATACGTTTCCGAATTTGATAAAGGTCGGATTGTAGCCTATCGCGATTGCGGTTTATCGTATCGCGACATTGCTCCTCGCGTTGGTCGAGTTCCAGTGACTGTTAGCAGAATATGGAATCGGTGGGTTCAGGAGGGTAATACGGAACGCTGTGCTGGATCCCAACGGCCTCTTATCACTAGCAGTCGAGATGACAGGCATCTTATCCGCATGGCTGTAACGGATCGTGCAGTCACGTCTCGATCCCTGAGTCAACAGATGGGGACGTTTGAAAGACAATAACCATCTGCACGAACAGTTCGACGACGTTTGCAGCAGCATGGACTATCAGCTCAGAGGCTCGGAGGCAGGAGCGCCTGCGATGGTGGACTCAACAACGAACCTGGGTGCACGTATGGCAAAACGTCATTTTTTCGGATGAATCCAGGTTCTGTTTACAGCATCATGATGCTCGCATCCGTGTTTTGCGACATCGCGGTGAACGCACATTGGAAGCGTGTATTCGTCATCGCTATACTGGCGTATCACCCGGCGTGATAGTATGAGGTGCCATTGGTTACACGTCTCGGTCACCTCTTGTTCGCATTGACGGCACTTTGAAAAGTGGACGTTACATTTCAGATGTGTTACGGCCCGTGGCTCTACCCTCCATTCGATCCCTGCGAAACGCTACATTTCAGCAGGATAATGCACGACCGCGTGTTGCAGGTCCAGTACGGGCCTTACTGGATCCAGAAAAAGTTCGACTGCTGCCGTGGCCAGCACATTCTCCAGATCTCTCACCAATTGAAAACGTCTGGTCAATGGTGTCCGAGCAACTGGCTCGTCACAATACGCCAGTCACTACTCTTGATGAACTGTGGTCTCGTGTTGAAGCTGCATGGGCAGCTGTACCTTTACACGCCATCCAAGCTGTGTTTGACTCAATGCCCAGGCGTATCAAGGCCGTTATTACGGTCGGAGGTGGTTGTTCTGGGTACTGATTTCTCAGGATCTATGCACCCAAATTGCTTGAAAATGTAATCACATGTCAGTTGTAGTATAGTATATTTGTCCAATGAATACCCGTTTATCTTTTGCATTTCTTCTTGGTGTAGCAATTTTGATGGCCAGTAGTGTAGTACTGTATCCGAACATTGCAGATTTGATCTTCCTACTCATCCTGCATTAATTTACATTCTTCCACATTTAGACGTATGTGGCTCATGAGACGAACTAGAAGTTTTGTCTAAGTCGTCTTGTGTCTTCCTAGAGTCAATCAACTTCGACACTTTACCGTACACAACGGCATCCTCAGCAAACAACTGTAGACTGATGTCCACCCTGACCGCCAAATCATTTACGTATACAGAGAACAGCAGCGGTCCTGTCACACTTCCGTGGTACACTCCTGACTGTACCCCTGTCTCTGACGAACACTCGCTGTTGAGGACAACATACCGGCTTCTGTTACCTGAGAAGTGTTCGAGCCACACATATATCTGGGAACCTATCCTGTATGCTTGTACCCTCCTTAACAGTCGGCAGCATGGTACCGAGTAGTTAATGGTATCTCATGTGAGAAAAGGCCAAGTTGAGTTTCCCACGAGCGATGCTTTCTAAAACCTAGCTGATTTGTGGACAGGAGCTTTTTCTTTCTCAAGGAAATTTATTACATTTGAACTACGAATATGTTCAAGAATTTTACAGAAAACCGATGTTAAAGATGTTGCTGTGTAATTTTTTGGGTCTGTTCTTTTGCCTCTTTTATATAGTTACCGGCACTTTGTGCTGGCGATAGAGATTCGCGGTAAATGTAAGCTAAGTAAGGGAACAGTGATGTGGCGAACTCTCTGTAAAACGGAACTGGGATTCCATCCGAACCTGGCGACTTACTTGCTTTCATCTCTCGCTGTTGTTTCTCTACGCCGGGGATGCTTATTACTCTGCCCTCCATGTGCGAGTCTGTGCGATGGTCAAATGACGGAATGTTTGAACGAATTCTTAAATGCGAAATTTAAAACTTCGGCTTTCGTTTTGCTATCTTCTACTCCCACACCAGATTGGTCAACGACAGACTTGTAAGCCTTAGACCCACTTAGCGATTTTACACGTATCCAGAATTTTCTCGGGTTCTCGATAATATCTATTGCTGAAGCAAGGCGGTCGTAGTAATTGTAAGCTTCGCGCGTCGATCATTTCACAGTTGCACGAATTTCTATCAACTTTTGCCTGTCGTCTCTTTTGAACCGAGAGTGCAGCACCCTTCGCTTCCTCAGCGTTTTCCGAATTTCGTTGTTAAACCACGGTGGGTCTTCCCCGTCCTTAATCCACTTACCCTGCACATACTTCTCGAGAGTGTGATGTACAACCCTTCTAATCTTTGCCCATAATTCCTCTGCATCCATCGTATTAGAACTCAGTTCATTCTCTAAGTGGGATGCTAACAACTGTCTGTTCTTTGTACGAAATACTGAAAATCGCATTCGATTACCCTCTGAAAGCCTTTAGATGCGCAACATGCAAGTGGAATTACATTGTTTTGGCTGTTTAGTAATGTACACCACCCAGTTACATTAAGGGAGGTAGGACGTCAAAGGGGCCGACTTCGAGAAGGAGAAGCACCACAGGACATTTTAATTTGCACTGTCTATACTTTTACAAATAAATTCATAAAAATTTGTCAGCATGACCAGGAAGGATTCAGGATTCACACTCATAGCAGTGGAAGTTCAAAAACACAAAAAATAATATTTTTTAAATGTGAATTTTCATGATTTTTTTCACTTACTGTTGGCCGCATTTGTTGCTATAGGTACACTTTTCTTCATAAGTAAGAGAGATTCTTCGATGAATTTTGCACAGCTTACAAACCATACTTACAGGTGAGATTTTCACTCTGCAGCGGAGTGTGAGCTGATATGAAACTTCCTGGCAGATTAAAACTGTGTGCCCAACCGAGACTCGAACTCGGGACCTTTGCCTTTCGCGGGCAAGTGCTCTACCATCTGAGCTACCGAAGCACGACTCACGACCGGTACTCACAGCTTTACTTCGGCCAGTACTTCGTCTCCTACCTTCCAAACTTTACAGAAGCTCTCCTGCGAACCTTGCAGAACTAGCACTCCTGAAAGAAAGGATATTGCGGAGACATGGCTTAGCCACAGCCTGGGGGATGTTTCCAGAATGAGATTTTCACTCTGCAGCGGAGGTGCGCTGATGTTCTGCAAGGTTCGCAGGAGAGCTTCTGTAAAGTTTGGAAGGTAGGAGACGAGGTACTGGCAGAAGTAAAGCTGTGAGTACCGGTCGTGAGTCGTGAGTCGTGCTTCGGTCGCTCAGATGGTAGAGCACTTGCACGCGAAAGGCAAAGGTCCCGAGTTCGAGTCTCGGTCGGGCACACAGTTTTAATCTGCCAGGAAGTTTCATACTTACAGGTGTATGAAACTCCAGAATTTATTTAATCTATGGAAAAATGAATGGGCTGTTACGTTTTAAACATCGAGTTTAGAGAAAACTCTAATTTTATAGTTAATTATCTCAATTTTTAACAGATTTGGTTTGTATGCTGTGCAAAATTCATCGAAGAATCTCTCTTACTTATGAAGAAAAGTGTACCTATAGCAACAAATGCGGCCAACAGTAACTGAAAAAAATCATGAAAATTCACATTTAAAAAATATTATTTTTTTGTGTTTTTGAACTTGCACTGCTATGCGTGTGAAATCTGAATCCTTCCTGGTCATGCTGACAAAGTTTTATGAATTTATTTGTAGAAGTATAGACAGTGTAAATTAAAATGTCCTGCTCCAAGTCGGCCCGTTTGACGTCCTGCCCCCCTTAATGTGACCACCTGTCAGAAGCCTGGACAACCACCTTTTGCAGTGTGCGGACCGATGCGAGGCGTGAAGGAAGAGCACGAGTGAGGCCCTAGAAGGTACCGACAGGGAACTGGAGGCCTGCCGACGCGAGCACCGTAGCCAGCTACGGTAGGTTTCGCAGCTGAGATGGAACAAACAGCCTGTCTGAGGTGGTCCGACAGGTTCTCGACTGCGGTCAAACCCGGGGAGTTTGGTGGCCAGGGAAGTACGGTACACTCATCCCGCGGTGCTCTTTTGAACGAATCAGTGTTGCATTGTCCTGCTCGTAGAGATCATCGTACCGAGGAAAAACAAACTCCGTGTAAGGGGGGACATAGTCACCAAGGATAGATGCATACTTGCGTCGATCCACTGTGCGTTCCAGAGAGACAACGCCACTGAAACATTCCCCTAGGCCGTAGCGCTCCCTCCTGCTAGCTCAGTGTTTGCTTTCAGACCTTTCACGCCTTACACTCCAACGGCCATCTGTCTGAAGGAGCATAAAACATGAATCACCTCAAAGGGCTACCTGTCGCTACTCAGTGCAAATTCCAGCCTTCTTCGCCTATGAACAGCAAAGGGTACATCAACCAGGCGCCTACTGCGGAAGTCCATAAAGCAGCAACGTTTGCTGAACGTTTATTGAGGAACCACAGCCGGTAGCCCTTTGGTTCAGGTGGGCGGTCAGTTGCTGAACAATTGCACGTCTATTCGCAAGTACACATCTCTACAGCCGTCGTTCAGCCCTGCCATCTACGATCAACGGTGCACCACACTTTGCCTCGGCACCTCTTTTGGATAGCGACATTTTGCCACGGATGTTGGAAGGGCGGTCCAAAAGTTTCTAGCCCGAGACAATTACCGTAATGTCTCGCACAAACTACACCACCTACTTTTATAGTGATCGTTCCTGGGTATGCAAGTCAAATTTCCCAGTTCCAGTTTCGTTAGTTTTGCCGCCAGGATGCGTTGTATACCGTAGAGTAAGCAAGATGGCGAATATCTTATCAAGAACCGTGATGTTATTGAACATCTTCATTTGAAGGGAATGACGCCCGAGGAAATTTCGAAGGACATACGGAATACACTGAAGGACAGTGCTCCGTCTTATGCAACAGCGAAAAACTGGGTGTCCGACTTCAAACGTTGAAGAAGGAGTGTGGAAGATGCGTAAAGGAACAGAAGACCTTTCACCGTTGCCACTGATGAAACAGTGACTGCAATTCACGATACGACTTTAAAGGATCGTGTTTGAAAAGTCCGTGCAACGTCCGAGAGATGGCACCACCGGCGCGTAGCGAGGTCATGTTTAGTTAGTAGCATCTTTGGAAAGAACGTACACCAAGTTTCAGCCATATTGGTCTATTTCTTTGTGTTTGGCATTCGTGTGAATCAAGGCACGCGAGTGATTGTCAAAAAATGGACCAAAAACGACTTCGTGTGGTGATTAATTATTACTTTATGAAAGGCAAAACGCCTCAGGAGATTAAAGAGAAGCTTGTCAAACACTGCGGTGACCTTGCACCTTCGATTAGAACATTTCATAAGTGGTTTCAAAATTTTCGGAGTGGCCATATGGGCACAAGTGATGCTGAACGTTCTGGACGCCCTAAGGAGGTTACGACTCCAGAAATCGTTGATAAAATCCATGATACGGGTGATGGATGACAGAAGAGTTAAGGTGCGTGAGATTGCTAGTGCTGTCGGCATCTCGAATGAACTGGTACAAAAATTTTGCGTAAACATTTGGACATGAGAAAGCCATCCGCAAGATGGGTTCCGCGATTGCTCGCGCTTGTCCAAAATCGGAATCCTGTGAAGTGTTGCAAGGATGGTTTGCAGCTGTTCAGGGAAAATCTTCAGGACTTTTAAGTGTTGTTTTGTCACTGTGGATGAAACATGGATACATTACTATACTCCTGAGACCAAACAACAATCTGAACAATGGGTTACCAAGGGAGAATCTGCATCAAAAAAAAGGCGAAGACGACTCCTTGGCCCGGAAAGGTTATGGCGACTGTCTTTTTGGATTTGCATAAGATAATCCTCATCGACCATCTGGAAAAAGGTAAAAGCATTACAGGTGAATATTATTCATCGTTATTGGACCGTTTGAAAACCGAGATGCAAGAAAAACGCCGGCGATTGCGTTGTAAAAAAGTCCTTTTCCATCACGACAATGCACCAGCACACACCTCAGCACTTGTGGTCGCAAAATTAATGGAAATAGGATTCCAACTCGTTTCACATCCCTCCTATTCTCCAGACTTGGCTCCCTCGGACTACTATTTGTTCCCAAATTTGAAGAAATGTCTGGTGGGACAAAGATTTTATTCAAACGAGGAGGTGATTGCAGCAACTAATAGCCATTTTGCAGACTTGGACAATTCCTATTATTCGGAAGGGATCGACAAATTAGAACAGCTTTGGACGAAGTGTATAAGTCTAAAAGGAGACTATGTCGAAAAATAAAAAAAGTGTACCTCAAACACGTAAGTAGCTTTTATTTTTGCACAGACTTTTCAAACGCCCCTCGTACGTTGCAGCACACTGAAACCACGTTTTGAATCTCCCATGGGCATGCTCATGTCATTGTTGAGGATATTTTGGGATTGCGGAAAGTTTCATCTCGGTGGGTCCCGAAAGACTTGAATGCAGATCAGAGACGGGAGCGTGTGTAATGTTGTGACGAAATCGTCCGCTGTGGACGAAACGTGGGTTCACCACTTTGATCCTGAGACACAACAACACTCACAACAATAGAAACACCCTTCATCCCATAACCCCAAAAAATTCTGGGTGTAAAAATCAGCCGATGATGGCATCGGTCTTCTGGGATGCAGAAGGCGTAATTATGGCGGATTACTTGCAAAAGAGCGTAACTATAAATGTATCATGCTATTGCACCCTCCTGCGCCCTTTGAGAGAAGAGATAGAGGGACAAAGGCGCGGAAAATGGGCTCGCGAAGTTCTTTTGCATCTGGACAACGCACCGGCGCACAAAGCCCTCACAATATCGGAAACTCGGCGTGACTGCGGGTTTGAATTGTTTCGTCATCCGTCAGATTCTCCAGGTTTTGTTCTATCATACTTGCAGACGCTACCTGAACGTGCCAGGAATTGTGTAAGTGTACACGGGTATAATATTGAAAAATAAATTGGTATTATGAAATTTCTGACATTCTTTATTCGTTAGGCTAGGAGTTTTTCGAACTCTCCCCCCCCCCTCCCCCTCGTAGACGAAAAGTTTACAAATTGAGCAATTTCGAAAATCCTTCCACCCTTTTGGATGTTAGAGCAATTGCTCAGTTTTCTCATTACGAGAACGACTGCATTGTTTTTGGCTCACCGACCCCCCCCCCCCCCCCCCAATTCGCTTCATACAGGGTGTTACAAAAAGGTACGACCAAACTTTCAGGAAACATTCCTCACACGCAAATAAAGAAAAGATGTTATGTGGACATGTGTCCGGAAACGTTTAATTTCCACGTTAGAGCTCATTTTAGTTTCGTCAGTATGTACTGTACTTCCTCGATTCACCGCCAGTTGGCCCAAGTGAAGGAAGGTAAAGTTGACTTGGGTGCTTGACATGCGACTCATTGCTCTACAGTACTGGCATCAAGCACATCAGTACGTAGCATCAACAGGTTAGTGTTCATCACGAACGTGGTTTTGCAGTCAGTGCAATGTTTACAAATGCGGAGTTGGCAGATGCCCATTTGATGGATGGATTAGCACGGAGCAATAGCCGTGGCACGGTACGTTTGTATCGAGACAGATTTCCAGAACGAAGGTGTCCCGACAGGAAGACGTTCGAAGCAATTGATCGGCGTCTTAGGGAGCACGGAACATTCCAGCCTATGACTCGCGACTGGGGAAGACCTAGAACGACGAGGACACCTGCAATGGACGAGGCAATTCTTCGTGCTGTTGACGATAACCCTAATGTCAGCATCAGAGAAGTTGCTGCTGTACAAGGTAACGTTGACCACGTCACTGTATGTAGAGTGCTACGGGAGAACCAGTTGTTTCCGTACCATGTACAGCGTGTGCAGGCACTATCAGCAGCTGATTGTCCTCCACGTGCACACTTCTGCGAATGGTTCGCACAACAATATGTCAATCCTCATTTCAGTGCAAATGTTCTCTTTACGGATGAGGCTTCATTCCAAAGTGATCAACATGTGTGGGCTGACTAGAATCCGCACGCAATTGTGCAATCACGTCATCAACACAGATTTGTTGTGAACGTTTGGGCAGGCATTGTTGGTGATGTCTTGATTGGGCCCCATGTTCTTCCACCTACGCTCAATGGAGCACGTTATCATGATTTCATACGGGATACTTCGAAGTGTTCGTACGCTTCTCAACAACAGGTTCGGTGACCGATGGATTGGTAGAGGCGGACCAATTCCGTGGCCTCCACGCTCTCATGACCTGAACCCTCTTGACTTTCATTTCTACATCTACATCTACATCTACATTTATACTCCGCAAGCCACCCAACGGTGTGTGGCGGAGGGCACTTTACGTGCCACTGTCATTATCTCCCTTTCCTATTCCAGTCGCGTATGGTTCGCGGGAAGAACGACTGTCTGAAAGCCTCTGTGCGCGCTCTAATCTCTCTAATTTTACATTCGTGATCTCCTCGGGAGGTATAAGTAGGGGGAAGCAATATATTCGATACCTCATCCAGAAACGCACCCTCTCGAAACCTGGCGAGCAAGCTACACCGCGATGCAGAGCGCCTCTCTTGCAGAGTCTGCCACTTGAGTTTGTTAAACATCTCCGTAACGCTATCACGGTTACCAAATAACCCTGTGACGAAACGCGCCGCTCTTCTTTGGATCTTCTCTATCTCCTCCGTCAACCCGATCTGGTGCGGATCCCACACTGATGAGCAATACTCAAGTATAGGTCGAACGAGTGTTTTGTAAGCCACCTCCTTTGTTGATGGACTACATTTTCTAAGGACTCTCCCAATGAATCTCAACCTGGTACCCGCCTTACCAACAATTAATTTTATATGATCATTCCACTTCAAATCGTTCCGCACGCATACTCCCAGATATTTTACAGAAGTAACTGCTACCAGTGTTTGTTCCGCTATCATATAATCATACAATAAAGGATCCTTCTTTCTATGTATTCGCAATACATTACATTTGTCTATGTTAAGGGTCAGTTGCCACTCCCTGCACCAAGTGCCTATCCGCTGCAGATCTTCCTGCATTTCGCTACAATTTTCTAATGCTGCAACTTCTCTGTATACTACAGCATCATCCGCGAAAAGCCGCATGGAACTTCCAACACTATCTACTAGGTCATTTATATATATTGTGAAAAGCAATGGTCCCATAACACTCCCCTGTGGCACGCCAGAGGTTACTTTAACGTCTGTAGATGTCTCTCCATTGAGAACAACATGCTGTGTTCTGTTCGCTAAAAACTCTTCAATCCAGCCACACAGCTGGTCTGATATTCCGTAGGCTCTTACTTTGTTTATCAGGGGACAGTGCGGAACTGTATCGAATGCCTTCCGGAAGTCAAGGAAAATGGCATCTACCTGGGAGCCTGTATCTAATATTTTCTGGGTCTCATGAACATTTATGGGGGCATTTGAAAGCTCTTGTCTACGCAACCCCGGTACCAAATGTAGAGACTCTTCGTGCTCGTATTGTGGACGGCTGTGATACAATACGCCATTCTCCAGGGCTGCATCAACGCATCCTCGCTAACGGAGGACATTTTGAACATGTTCTGTAACAAAGTCACGCTGGTACGTTCTGTTGCTGTGTGTTTCCATTCCATGATTAATGTGATTTGAAGAGAAGTTTCCGGACACATTTCCACATAACATATTTTCTTTCTTTGTGTGTGAGGAATGTTTCCTGAAAGTTTGGCCGTACCTTTTTGTAACACCCTGTATAACCTGCACTGCTAGTGCTGCTACCTCCTGTCTGTGAGTAGTTACTGCACGTTGGCGTCAGGGATTGGTCACATTATAATGACTGGACCGTGTATACGAATGTGTACAATTATTTCAGAACTGTTGGCGCTGAGAAATGAGCAACGGGAATTAAGAGGCATCCAAAACAAGTCACTGACGTTACACTATTGTTCATAAAATTGTCAAGTCGCGTCGTACGGAACTGCCCTGACGTCGTGTTGTGAAACATCAATGTAAGCAGCTCACAGGAGTCGCGTCATGCCCGGAGGACAATGCGAGCACGCATAATAGCAGAGGATAAGTCCCCTCTCGTTGAGATAAGTCCCAACCAGCCATTGTTCCTAACGGGAGAGATAATATCTCTCGGAAGCGTTAAGTGAGTATGCAAGATGACTGGAAGATCATATAACTATAGATGAGGTCATTATTAGCAGGTGCTGGTGCATAAGGATGGCTTAAAAAAATCCCTGAATTCTGTGATATTGCACAATTCAACACTAATAAAATCATGTTTAAGTGAGAACATGAACGCCTGTAAAGATTACTAATACAGCTACTTACCTTTGTGCCGGTATACGCCACATACACTGAAGCGAAAAAATCGCGACATCAAAAAATAATTAATGTAGAGTAACGAAATTTTGGGAATGTATTTGTCTACGTAGCATACTGTACATATTTTAGTGATAAACACTGGAAGACCACAGGTCAATGTAAGAGCGAGACACGCCAGTGAGAATACGAAATGCTGGTACATTAGCAACCGATGTATCCGCCAGGATGTTGAAAACATGCGTGCAAACGTTCATGCATTGTGTTGTACAGGTGCCGGATGTCAGTTTGCGGGATGGGTTACATGCTTATTGCACCTGGTCGCTCAATACAGCGAGAGTTAATGCCCGTTGCCGATGTCGCAGGAATTGTCGTCCAATGATGTCCCGTATGTGCTCGATTGGAGACAGATCCGGTGATCGGGAAGGGCAAAGCAACATGTCAGCACACAGTAGAGCGTGTTGGGTTACAATAGCTGCATGTGAGCGAGCGTTATCCTGTTGGAAACTGCCCTCTGGAATGCTGTTCATGACTCATTGCACAACAGGTCGAATCATCACACAGACTTACAAATTTGCAGTCAGGTATACACACCACTGGGCATTAAAATTGCTACACCAAGATGAAATGCAGATGATAAACGGGTATTCATTGGTCAAATATATTACACTAGAACTGACATATCATTACATTTTCACGCAATTTGGGTGCACAGATCTGAGAAATCAGTACCCAGAACAACCACCTCTTGCCGTAATAACGGCCTTGATACGCCTGGTCATTGAGTCAAACAGAGCTTGGACGGCGTGTATAGGTACAGCTGCCCATGCAGCAGTCGAACATTTTCTGTATCCAGAAAGGCCCATGCAGGACCTGCAACATGCGGTCGTGCGTTATCCTGCTGAAATGTAGGGTTTTGCAGGGATCGAATGAGGGATAGAGCCACGGGTCGTAACACGTCTGAAATGTAACGTCCACTATTCAAAGTGCTGTCAGTGCAAACAACAGGTGACCGAGACGTGTAACGAATGGCACCCCATACCATCATGCTGGGTGATACGCCGGAATGGCGATGACGAATACACGCTTCCAATGTGCGTTCACCGCGATGCCGCGAAACACAGATGCGACCATCATGATTTTGTTGGTTGGTTGTTTGGGGAAGGAGACCAGACAGCGTGGTCATCGGTCTCATCGGATTAGGGAAGGATGGGGAAGGAAGTCGGCCGTGCCCTTTCAGATGAACCATCCCGGCATTTGCCTGGAGTGATTTAGGGAAATCACGGAAAACCTAAATCAGGATGGCCGGACGCGGGATTGAACTGTCGTCCTCCCGAATGCGAGTCCAGTGGCGACCATCATGATGCTGTAAACAGAACCTGGGTTCATCCCAAAATATGACGTTTTGCCATTCGTGCACGCAGGTTCGTCGTTAAGTACACCATCGCAGGCGCTGCTGTCTTTGATGAAGCGTCAAGGGTAACCGCAGCCACGGTCTGCGAGCTGATAGTCCATGCTGCTGCGAACGTCGTCGAACTGTTCGTGCAGATAGTTGTTGTCTTGCAAAGGTCCTCATCTGTTGATTCAGGGATCGAGACGTGGGTGCACGATCCATTACAGCCATGCGGATAAGATGGCTGTCATCTCAACTGCTAGTGATACGAGGCCGTTGGGATCCAGCACGGCGTTCCGTATTAGCCTCCTGAACCCACCGATTCCATATTCTTCTAACAGTCATTGGATCTCGACCAACGCGAGCAGCAGTGTCCCGATACGATAAACCGCAATTGCGATAGGCTACAATCCGACCTTTATCAAAGTCGGAAACGTGATGGTACGTACGTCTTCTCCTTACATGAGGCATCACAACAACGTTTCACCAGGTAACGCCGGTAAACTGCTGTTTGTGTATTAGAAATCGGTTGGAAACTTTCCTCATGTCAGCACGTTGTAGGTGTCGCCATCGGCGCCAACTTTGTGTGAATGCTCTGAAAAGCTAATCATTTGCATATCACAGCACCTTCTTCCTGTCGGTTAAATTTCGCGTCTGTAGCAGATCATCTTCGTGGTGTAGCAATTTTAATGGCTAGTAGTATAAATGCTAGAGCATAATGAGAATCGGATGCCAACTAAGTTTCTATTGTTTCTCCTATCGCAAAATCAGTAAAACGATTTCTAAAGCCAGCCTGTCGTTAATGTTCATAACAAGACTCCCGGTCGTCAGTCATTAGTTCCCGAGGACCGCAAAAGTCACAAAATGCTTCACACGATCTTAGAGTCCACATGGCATCGCGCAAATTTCTTTTCCGCGGCAACTTTAACAATTAATTCTTTCTTTGTGCGGAGTGGCACTTCACACACTACTTTGCGTGTTGCCGCCTCGAAAAATGATCGCTGACAGCCCTGGATTAACACAACATCGCACAAGTATGTCATCCGAGGCAATGTTTCAGCAAACTGGTCCGTCTTCACATGAGATCAGATTTTAGACACAGATTCGTGTATTATCTCTTCGGGAACCGATCGTAGACGAGTCGTGAGCTATCTTAGCAGTTTGGCGCCTGCCTTCTGAGGGCGCACTCTCGACTGGTTCATCCTTTCCGTCAATAAGCACATATAGTCAGTAAAATTCGTAATTAGCGTTCCCAGTGAACTGAGTGATAGTGAAGTCATTATTAACAAGTGCTCAATGCAAGGATCGGCATCAGCATGGTTGGAGCTGTATAGCAGTGTTTAACCAAGAAATATAAAATGACAAACGTTCACTTCTTGGCGTCCAGCGTGGTGAGTCAGTCCCCACTGTCTCTCTCTGCTGCAGCATGATACGGCTCTCCCTAGCCCGGCGGTTCTCACGCATGCGAGCAATTGGCGCGTCGTCCGGTGAGTCTGCCTTGTGGTCCTACCTAACGGCTAACCTCCAGTGACAAAATATGCCTATACTGTGCATTAAAGCATAGCAACAAAAAATGTGATATACGTGGGCAGTGATGTGGCATAAACTCCAAAACTCGACCATCTGCTACTGTGTGTCGAGAAGGCTGGCAGTCTCCTGGATCACGTTGTTACTGGCAATGAAACGACACTGTATTTCAACCCAGAGTCGAAGCAGCACAGCATACTCTCAACACATTCGGGTTCGCCTGTGACAAAAAAAATCCATTGTGTGCCATCTTATAGGAAAGTGATGTTAACGGCCTTATGGGACCACAGTCGACCGCTGCTGCAGTGTTTCATACCGCTAGGGGAACTGTTGGGTTGGTGCATTAGTTCGTAGTCTTCTTCCATAAATTTAATAAACACAACAGATACACGTAACAGAGACTTTAGTCTTCAATAATATATATACCATCACGATTTACAATAGTATGCCAGCGCTAGCGTAACTTTTCGAATCCGCGACTGTAGAAATCGCGTGATTTTGAGGCGAAGAGCTCGTCGAGTCATATTCTGAGTGCATTTTCGTCCAGAAAGGAACTTCGTTGAAGTTTGTTCGATAGAGAGCGGAAAAAGTGAAAACCTGAGGGCGCAATTAGTATATGTATGCTGATTCTGGACCAAAGGGCGCATTTTTAAAAAATTCTCGGATTTGAAACTAAGATTTTTAGTTTTGTTATTTCCCCCATTTAAAGATCTATCTGTGAACGAAATTTTCGTTTGATTAAAAAAATAAATTTATTCATTTAAAATTTAATATTAAAAAAATTAAAGTTACAAAATACAAAATTCTAAAATATATTCAAATTCAGTAACAAGAACCGAACGATCTTTATTTTGTTTTTTATCTCAGTAAACAAATTGTCATCCATCAATTTCCTTTATCATCGTTTTCTGAAAAGACTTTATATATCTGTCTGGAAGAGTAATTTTGTATTTATCATCTAAGAGTAATAAATTCTTTCACCACATTTAGTTATTGAAATTTCAGCTTTTGAACTATTGTAAGATTTATTTATTTTTAATTCTGATAATTTAGTGAACACTTCCGCATACCCGTTATAGTAACTGTTAAATTCACTTACTAGATTTTCAACATTACCATTCATGTTCATTCTGCTTTCCTTTTATTTATATAGCAAAAATTTAGGTTTTCAAAAACTAAAACATTTATCAAATTTTTTAATTTTTGAAAATCTTAATTTTTTCTGTGTTTATCTTCTCTGTGTTTCTCAAAACATTTCAAAGGAAATATAAAAATGAAGATAACACTTTTATAACTTTTAAAATTTTTTATTCATTTATATAATTAAAAATTTTCAATTAAATTCCATGTTGTGATCATAAGTTAATTTTTGTTACCATACATGTTTGTATATACAATTGTATCATTAGGCATATTTTTATCAAAAATTCACATAATTTCATTGTTGTTTTTTGAGTAGTTCAGACATTCATTCTTCTAGTCATATTTATGACACACATAAGATAATTTTGAATAAAATTGATGGGATTTACATTTACATCATTATTTAATTATGTTCTTCTTTTCAAATCTCTAAAAGCATCATAAGCTTTTAAAAAGTTATTTGGGGGACCAAGATTCCATATTCTTGAGGAATTTTTCATGAATTTTTGTAATTTAACATGATGAGATAAAGAAGAATCATTTAATTGCTTACTTTTTCGATTAGTTCAGAAAACAGCAAATGTAAAGTGAGGCATATTAAATTCATGAAAATTATAATAATTACTAATATCGAATTTAAAATTTCTTTTTCCATTTAATCCACCAAATTGAACTGTTTGTAGTTCAAAGAAAGAAATGAGAATTTTTGAGTTTTTCAGCCTTTCTTGTTCTATTTCAAGAGAACATTCTGGTTAATATTTAACAACAGAAACATGAATTTCCATACTTTTTAGAACAATTTTACCTTTTCTTTAGAAGTGTACTATTACCATTATGAGTAGTCCATCAAAGAATAGAATCTTCTTGATCTTTTCTTGAACTCCAAGTGAACATTATGGTCTAATATCCTTCCTAAATTATTTCTTTGAAATTCTTAAAAAATATACCAAGTAATTCTAATGGATAAAGTACTTCATTTTGTTTGTTATTAACTTTATCATTGTTAAGAATATATCCTTCTACAGTTAATTCATTTCATAGAGATGAAGTTAATCGAATAAGAGCTGATGAAGAAACTGATGGATGCTCCATTCTAGATAAAATATTGTTTCCTTTTGTAACTGTAATAACATCAAACAATTTTAACACATAATTATCACATAGTTTAATATAAAATTGCAACATATGCTGAAAAATTCGTTCCAGTTTTGTGAATAACATCAAACGTCATACACAGTTGTGATCAATTTGAATGAGTCCGTCCATTGCCAATATTAATATTAATTTCTGTTTTGTTCTTAGGAAGATTTAAATTAGATTTTTCCTTAATAACAAGAAATGAGCAAAATTGATAACTTGCGATTTCATTCACAATTTATTACAGAAAAGTTTATTAATTCATTTTTAAAATTACTGTTAAACAACCACCATTGAAACCATTAAAATTTCCATTTTAATCAGTGATAATAATTATCAAATTTTGAATATAATCAAAAATTGAAATACTTAATATGATAATTTGGCTCATAATTTATTGGTCCTCCAAAACAGCATTTGTTTCAAATGAAGAAATTCTCTATGAATATGATAATTATGTATATGAAACATTCGGTCACCTACATTAAAATTTATATTCATTGATTCAAACAGAATAATTTTAGGAACATCATTAGCTTTTTTTGCAGTTAGCTTCAATAATTTGATAACTAAATCCTAAAATTTTTCCAATACAATCTACCTTATGTATAAATAATTTAATATCACTAAAATATAACTCTATTTAAAAGTATTTCTTCTTTAATGTATCTATTAGGTTTTCTCGACTGAATAAAATTTTCCAAATTTTTCCAACTATGATGGCCAACAAGAATTTCTATCATTTCTTCGATACTGCAGGATTTATTATTTTTCGATGTAATATTTGTACTTTAGAAAGTTGAATAAAAACCAACTAGTGAGATATTTTTATTAGTTTCTTTTATTGGAACACTTAATCTTTTTTCAGAACAGATGAATTGAAATAATATACTCATTTATGTTAGTAAAAATTATTTAAATCAATGACAAATTAGGAACCAAAAATAAGAATTCCTGAATAAAATAAAAAAAATAAAATAAAAATAAATTTTCTAAAAATTCTATTCAATGTTTAACAATAGGACCAAGACATTGTAGAAGGACAACATTAATGACTGATAATTATATTCTAGCTCCCGGATGGTTAAATTAGAAAAAAACACTCATTTTTATGTTTATTCTTAAAGTTTAGATCTAAAAAAATCAAGATTGTATAAAAAAATGTGAAAAAATTGAAACAAAATTAATGATAAAATTGTTTATTTTATTGAATATAGGGATGAATTATTCTACTAGATGAATGTGAAAATAATATAATTTTAATTTTTGATGATTTTATTCTTCAAACTCAACCTATAGTTAAGAATATTTAACTACAGATAGCCATAAAAAATTGATTGTTTTTATTTAGCTGAAACATACTCTAAAATACGTAAACACTCAGTCTGCAATAATATCAAGTTTTTAAATATTTTCATACAACATGACACAAATTTATAGCATATTTATCATGAGGTTGTTGGTGGTGACGTAAAATTTGACTATTTTAAAACATATTTGTAGTAAATGTTGGAATAAAGATTGTATTTGGCTTTATAACAATAGATACGACAAGAAAAATTAAGAATTGTTAATGCAGAGAAAAGATTAAGCATTTTTTGATAATTAAACAGAAAAACTTTAAACATAAAAACGTTGAATGTAAGCATTAAACACAAAAACATTAAATATAAAATCTTAAACATAAACAATGAACACAAGTTAAAAAATATATTATTGTTTTTTTATCCTTAATAAATGCTTAAAAAATGACTGAGAACTCGTTAAAAAGCTAAACAAATAAAATAAAAGTTCCAAAATGCAAAAATCAACCAAGAACAGAATATGAAAAATTTAAAAAAGGAGATCAACTAGTTACTGATGCAACTGAACAAGCTAAGCAAAGAAGTGAAAGTTTCAGTGAGAATGGTTTGAAAGGTGTTAGCGAAAATAGAGGAGTTAAAAAATAAAGATTCCTTATAATCTACATTATTTAGAAGAATTTAACAATATTCCAACAATTAAATGATATGATACTGATAAAAGAGAGTATATATTAACTGAACCTAAATACATAGTTTTTATTGAATAAATATGAATAAGAAGTTAATAATAGAAAAATATTGACAGACAAAGATGTCAAAAAATAAATATAAGTGAAGGAGTAATAAACTTAATAATCATAATGAAGATATGACCTGTTGATTATTTTAAAGATACTGGTGAATACCCAGTTGAATTCGATGGTGATAAAAAATGAGTAAAAAGTTACTGATAGATTAGTGTATTTAATTAAATAAAAAACAAATTACTATGGATGATTTATGTAGAGAATTTGATTCTCATGATTTCCAAAACTAAACTAGGATTTTATTCAACTCAAATTCTGTATATTCTGACAGTAATCCAAATAAAATTAAATCAAATAAAAGAAAAAAATTAATTATCTGATAAAACAAAAATTTTGACAGTTATTATCCTCTTGTTTCAGAATGGAATCTTAATAATTCTCTTGAAAATTATGGTGAAGGTTTAGTAAAATCAATTCAGAAAAACCAGTGAATATATATGGATAACCGATGTTTGTCAATTAATTGATAAATAAGCAGTAATAGACTGATAAAAAAAAAGTGACAGTCAGAGGGAGCAATGTCTGGAGAAGACGGCGGGTGATGTATTTAGTTTTTCCCAGTATGTTTTGACGGGGTTTTCGGAGTGGGGTCGGGTACTGTCATGCTGAAAAATCACCTTTTCATGCCCGTCGCCGTACTGTGGTTGTTTGTCTTTCAGTGCTCAGCTCAGACATGTCAACTGCTTTTGATAACGATGGTCTGTGACTGTTTCCGTTCGTTTCAGTAGCTTCCAGAACCTTCTCCCTTCCACCGCCACGCCTGGCTTTGGCGTCAAAATCGCCATTCTTGAAGCGCTGAAACCATTCTCTGCACGTTATTTCACTAATAGACGCCTCTCCATAGGTCCTTCCCGGCATTGCAGAAGCCTCGTTAACAGATTTCTTGGTGCTAAAGCAGAAAATCAATACTTCTCGCAAACGACGAGAAACGGGCTCGTAAGTTAACATTTTCAATCAAGAATAACTTTGTGATGCAACCACAAATAGACTAATATTTTGATGGCGTTATGGTTACAAATGCCTAAGCTTATTGCACGACACTTCTACTTGCCATCTGCACGACCACTTGCTGCTACTGCCATCTCTTGTAAAACGGCGGAAGCAAAGGTATAGAACTAATACCTGTGCTTTTAGGAAGTGAAGCTTAGTCTTTGGCTGGGTAAGTTATTGGCTCGCTGCAGTGCTGGTTCATTCTCGTAACCTTGTTGACGCACTGAACAGCAGAAAAAAGAGACAGGGTGCTCCTCATACATTTGAAGTATTCCACATCAACTAAATAGAGGAAAATCCATGTCGTTTTCGACCATTTGTACATGGCAAACCTTCTCAACCGTACCTGAACCTCTAGGTGTAAGAAAGCTGCCTTACTCCCACAGTATATTTACGCAAATAACGAATCACGTGTATACCAAATTTGGCTAAAATTGCTCCAATCGTTGCTGTGTTATGGTTTATGGTTTTATGTCATCTTTTTGTCTCCCCCTCGGACCCACAGGGGTGCTACGGGTCTTTTACCGTCACAGTAAATATGTTCCGGACACCAAGCGATAGATGTGTCAAGTATGCTAGAAACTGAAGCCTGCTACGAGATTAAAGCTGTGTGCTGGATCGAGACTTGGACTTGGGACTTTTATAACTTTCGTGGGCAAGTGTTTAGCCACTTAGCTACCCAAACACGACTCACGACCCATAAGAACAGCTTTAACTCCACCAACATACATCCATTACGCTGTGGCTAAACAATCAGTTCAAGCAGTACTTCCTCTTCTGTTATGACTGCACACGAGATTGGATTCCTCTTAATTTACATTGCTCAAAGGGCTTGAAGATGGTGTAATGCGACACCGAAACTGGTTGCGTAAATAGATTAAATGCAAAATTGACATCTGCAGATGTTTTAACTTTCATTTCATTTTCCAATATTTCTTTCTAACCCGTTTAACGTCAGATATTTAATACATTAACACATTCGTAAAGACAAATAGTAAAGAGTAAATCAGTCGCAGTGGTGTGTATTGCGTTTGTAAAGTAATCAGACGTTTGAATCTGTTTCATACCTGGGAGTTAGATTCTTTAAGGAATCGGGGTTTTAATAATACCAAAAACTAGCGGTATTCACAGATTCACGACCATGGCATGCTGAATAAGCAACTGAGGCGTTTAGGTAACGACGGAAGCCCGGCTGACGAAACTGTAACTCTATAACGTACAATGGCATTGCAGAAACGCCAGTCAAAAATCAGCAGATGGAGTGCATGATTAAAAACTTTATTAACATCCAATATCTGTTATGTCAAATCCACACTATAGTCCAAAATGTGTAATACTGCACTACCAAACTGTGTGAGAGACTAATTTAACTGAGTCCTCAGAGTAACTTGCAAGTATTTAAGTGACAATAAATCAGAATTCTGTATACTGAGTTCGTTCGCACTTTCGAAGACAATAACAAGTTCAAAGAAGAAAGCAAAGCATTAGAACATGTAGATGAATTTGAGTACTTGGTAACCATCTGCAGTACAGCAAATGAAATTAGAATTCAAAACAGTATTAAAGGTATCTCAAAGAACATAATATCATTATCAAAACCGAAACAAGCATCTACAAATCACTTATGGAACCAGTTCAAGGATATGCGTGTCATATATGAAATCAGGAAAAAAAGATGAGCAAGTGTTCCGGATACTACAAAAGAAAATACAACACACTAAAGTTTCAGAGCAGTGAAAGACAACGTCAGGTAGAGAAATGTGGATTTGAAAAGGATGTGAACTGTTGTACATCTTCAGTTAACCACTACTGGAGAGAAGATAAATTCTAGAAGAGTTATGTATAATGACCGTGTAATGGGATGTTTTTATCAGACAATGTCCAAACGAACATAAAACGTTTGAAAAGTACTAATTTGAAGTTTATTTTAAGAAACTGCCCAATTGCGAGCAAAACTCTAAGGGGTCCTGTGAAAACTTAAACATGTACATATGTATAGTTTATCCATCCTGGGAATCGAGAACCTCGATTACAAGGATGAATGAATTGAATCTCAGCGGTTTTTGCCTGTTTTCCATACAGATACCGACAAGATACCGTTTCCAGGAACTCCAGAACCATATCAGAATCTCTACAGTAGTTCCTGAGACTAGTCCAGACACAGAAAAAGAAGCGAGCAGGCAACTTCAGTTTAGAGATGTACAGTTTAGAGATATACTAAAACATGACTACAACTTGCATTTTATGTATGATACAGTAATATTGTGATTTTGATAGATGATGGATGCAAGTATGTTCTAATGGTAAAAAGGTATTTTTATGTGATATAATTACAGTTTAAAAGTTCTCAGATTTGTTTTTCCTTTACTTGTACGGTGAAACCATGCTTGTCGCCAAATTTCATGATTCTACGACAACGGGAGGTACCCTACACCTTTCCATGAGTGACTTTGCGAGAACAAAAATATGATACATGAATGACCGAAACTTACAAGATTGAATTTTTTGGCTGTGTAGTGTGTGACTTTAATTTACATTTCATAAGCCTAAATGTTCATGAGAAAAAGGTGTCCTAACGTACCAACAGACAAACAGACAGGCGGATAAAAATGAAAAAAGCGTGTGTTCGTGTTACATAATTGCAAATTAACTGTTTTCGAATTTTTTCCTTTACTTGTACTGTGAAACCTTGCTTCTTGCCAAATATAATGATTATAGGTCAATAGATTTTTACGAATGAGTTTTCGGGTATCAAAAGATCTGACCAAATCGGCCTTATCTTTTGACTGAATTGACTTAGAATCTTAAAAATTTTACAGTGCTGAGGGACTAAATTTATCGACAGTTTTTGCCATAAGTGCTTCCCCTGTTACAAAATTAACGATTACTTAATACCCCTGCTTGTGTCCTATCAACCTGAAGTGTTTAGATTTCTTAACAACTAGGACGACTTCGTGAGAAAAAAATACACTCCTGGAAATTGAAATAAGAACACCGTGAATTCATTGTCCCAGGAAGGGGAAACTTTATTGACACATTCCTGGGGTCAGATACATCACATGATCACACTGACAGAACCACAGGCACATAGATACAGGCAACAGAGCATGCACAATGTCGGCACTATTACAGTGTATATCCACCTTTCGCATCAATGCAGGCTGCTATTCTCCCATGGAGACGATCGTAGAGATGCTGGATGTAGTCCTGTGGAACGGCTTGCCATGCCATTTCCACCTGGCGCCTCAGTTGGACCAGCGTTCGTGCTGGACGTGCAGACCGCGTGAGACGACGCTTCATCCAGTCCCAAACATGCTCAATGGGGGACAGATCCGGAGATCTTGCTGGCCAGGGTAGTTGACTTACACCTTCTAGAGCACGTTGGGTGGCACGGGATACATGCGGACGTGCATTGTCCTGTTGGAACAGCAAGTTCCCTTGCCGGTCTAGGAATGGTAGAACGATGGGTTCGATGACGGTTTGGATGTACCGTGCACTATTCAGTTTCCCCTCGACGATCACCAGTGGTGTACGGCCAGTGTAGGAGATCGCTCCCCACACCATGATGCCGGGTGTTGACCCTGTGTGCCTCGGTCGGATGCAGTCCTGATTGTTGCGCTCACCTGCACGGCGCCAAACACGCATACGACCATCATTGGCACCAAGGCAGAAGCGACTCTCATCGCTGAAGACGACACGTCTCCATTCGTCCCTCCAATCACGCCTGTCGCGGCACCACTGGAGGCGGGCTGCACGATGTTGGGGCGTGAGCGGAAGACGGCCTAACGGTGTGCGGGACCGTAGCCCAGCTTCATGGAGACGGTTGCGAATGGTCCTCGCCGATACCCCAGGAGCAACAGTGTCCCTAATTTGCTGGGAAGTGGCGGTGCGGTCCCCTACGGCACTGCGTAGGATCCTACGGTCTTGGCGTGCATCCGTGCGTCGCTGCGGTCCGGTCCCAGGTCGACGGGCACGTGCACCTTCCGCCGACCACTGGCGACAACATCGATGTACTGTGGAGACCTCACGCCCCACGTGTTGAGCAATTCGGCGGTACGTCCACCCGGCCTCCCGCATGCCCACTATACGCCCTCGCTCAAAGTCCGTCAACTGCACATACGGTTCACGTCCACGCTGTCGCGGCATGCTACCAGTGTTAAAGACTGCGATAGAGGTCCGTATGCCACGGCAAACTGGCTGACACTGACGGCGGCGGTGCACAAATGCTGCGCAGCTAGCGCCATTCGACGGCCAACACCGCGGTTCCTGGTGTGTCCGCTGTGCCGTGCGTGTGATCATTGCTTGTACAGCCCTCTCGCAGTGTCCGGAGCAAGTATGGTGGGTCTGACACACCGGTGTCAATGTGTTCTTTTTTCCATTTCCAGGAGTGTATAATGATTATAGGTCAATAGATTTTTACGAGTGAGTTTTCGAGTATCAAAAGATCTGACGTAATCGGCCTTATCTTTTGACTGAATTGACTTAGAATCTTAAAAAATTTGCAGTGCCGAGGGACTATAGACCTTAACATGTGGCCTAAATTTATCGACAGTTTTCGCCATAAGTGCTTCCCCTGTTACAAAATTAACGATTACTTGATACCCCTGCTTGTGTCCTATCAACCTGAAGTGATTAGATTTTTTAACAACTAGGACGACTTCGTCAGAAAAAAATATTTGATCCCTTCCAATCCCGAGCGTTAAAGTTCAGCCTCGACGTACGTCTCTTTAATAATGTGTCCTGCAGTAATAGGTCTAAATAAAAATTCTGTGGGAAATTACACTGAGGTGAAAAAACTGTTTGGCTACTTCCTAATATCGTGCAGGACCTTCTTATGACCCGCTTAGTGCAGCAACTCGACATTGCATGGACACAACAAATCGTTGGAAGTCTCTTGCAGAAACATTGAGTCATGCTGTCTCTATAGCGGTCCACACTGGCGAAAGTGTTGCTGGTGTGTAACAACTCACCTCTCTATTTTGGCAGAAAATCCAAAGAAAGAGTGGTCTCATGTCAAAGCGGTAGGTGGATCAAAGCAAAATGTCCAGACACTCTGTGACCAAAATGGTACTGAAACAGAGGATGACAGACTGAAGGCCGAAATACTAAATGTCTTTTTCCAAAGCTGTTTCACAGAGGAAGACTGCACTGTAGTTCCTTCTCAATATTGTCGTACAGATGACAAAATGGTAGATATCGAAATAGACGACAGAGGGATAGAGAAACAATTAAAATCGCTCAAAAGAGATGCCGCTGGACCTGATGGGATAGCAGTTCGATTTTACACAGTGTACGCTAAGAAACCTGCCCCCCTTCTTGCAGCGGTGTACCGTAGGCCTGTAGAAGAGCGTAGCGTTCCAAATGATTGGAAAAATGCACAGGTCATCCCCATTTCCAAGAAGGGACGTCGAACAGATGTGCAGAACTATAGACCTGTATCTCCAACGTCTATCAGTTGTAGAATTTTGGAACACGTATTATGTTCGAGTATAATGACTTTTCTGGAGACTATAAATCTACTCTGCAGGAATCAGTATGGGTTTCGAAAAAGACGATCGTGTGAAACCCAGCTCGCGCTATTCGCCCACGAGACTCAGAGGGCCATAGACACAGGTTCCCAGGTAGATGCCGTGTTTCTTGACTTCCGCAAGGCGTTCGATACAGTTCCCCACAGTCGTTTAATGAACAAAGTAAGAGCATATGGACTATCAGACCAATTGTGTGATTGGATTGAGGAGTTCCTAGATAACAGGACGCAGCATGTCATTCTCAACGGAGAGAAGTCTTCTGAAGTAAGAGTGATTTTAGGTGTGCCGCAGGGGAGTGTCGTAGGATCGTTGCTATTCACAGTATACATAAACGACCTGGTGGATGACATCGGAGGCTTTTGCGGATGATGCTGTGGTATATCGACAGGTTGTAACAATGGAAAATTGTACTGAAATGGAGAAATATCTGCAGCGAATTGACGCATGGTGCAGGGAATGGCAATTGAATCTCAATGTAGACAAGTGTAATGTGCTGTGAATACATAGAAAGAAAGATCCCTTATCATTTAGCTACAATATAGCAGGTCAGCAACTGGAACAGTTTTAATTCCATAAATTATCTGGGAGTAAGCATTAGGAGTGATTTAAAATGGAATGATCAGATAAAGTTGATCGTCGCTAAAGCAGATGCCAGACTGAGATTCATTGGAAGAATCCTAAGGAAATGCAATCCGAAAACAAAGGAATTAGGTTACAGTACGCTTGTTCGCCCACTGCCTGAATACTGCTCAGCAGTGTGGGATCCGCACCAGATAGTGTTGATAGAAGAGATAGAGAAGATCCAACGGAGAGCAGCGCGCTTCGTTACAGGATCATTTAGTAATCGCGAAAGTGTTACGGAGATGACAGACAAA
Source organism: Schistocerca cancellata (assembly GCF_023864275.1). Classification (NCBI taxonomy): domain Eukaryota; kingdom Metazoa; phylum Arthropoda; class Insecta; order Orthoptera; family Acrididae; genus Schistocerca; species Schistocerca cancellata. The sequence goes on along the minus strand of NC_064637.1, from coordinate 126,531,926 downwards.
ATCCAGTGGAAGACTCTGCAGGAGAGACGCTCAGTAGCTCGGTACAGGCTTTTGTTGAAATTTCGAGAACATACCTTCACCGAGGAGTCAAGCAGTATATTGCTCCCTCCTACGTATATCTCTCGAACAGACCATGAGGATAAAATCAGAGAGATTAGAGCCCACGCAGAGGCATACCGACAATCCTTCTTTCCACGAACAATACGAGACTGGAATAGAAAGGAGAGCCGATAGAGGTACTCAAGGTACCCTCCGCCACACAGCGTCAGGTGGCTTGCGGAGTATGGATGTAGATGTAGATATTATGCCCCGTAAATCTTCGTCGGGATTTATGCCGCGCGATCAGGGTTGCCAAATCACTCTCTCAATTTGTTCAGAATAATTGTGCCCCAGGAACATGGGGCATTGTCATCCATACAAATTCCATCGTTGTTTGGGAACATGAAGTACATGAATGGCCGCAAATGGTCTCCAAGTAGCCGAACATGATCAGTTCCAGTCAATGATCTATTCAGTTAGACCAGAAGTCCCAGACCATTCCACATAAATACAGCCCACACTATTATGGAGTCACACCAGCTGTCACATTGCATTGTTGACTACCTCAGTCAGTGGCGTCGTTAGGTCTGCACCACACTCGAACCCTACCATCAGCTCTTTTTTTTTTTTCGTCTCAGAGTAGCACTTGCAACCTACGTCCTCAATTATTTGCTTGACGTATTCCAATCTCTGTCTTCCTCTACAGTTTTTGCCCTCTACAACTCCCTCTAGTACCATGGAAGTCATTCCCTCATGTCTTAGCAGATGTCCTATCATCCTGTCCTCCTTATCAGTGTTTTCCACATATTCCTTTCCTCTCCGATTCTGCGTAGAACCTCCTCATTCCTTACCTTATCAGTCCACCTAATTTTCAACATTCGTCTATAGCACCACATCTCAAATGCTTCGATTCTCTTCTGTTCCGGTTTCCCCACAGTCCATGTTTCACTACCATACAATGCTGTACTCCAGACGTACATCCTCAGAAATTTCTTCCTCAAATTAAGGCCGATATTTGATATTAGTAAACTTCTCTTGGCCAGAAATGCCTTTTTTGCCATAGCGAGTCTGCTTTTGATGTCCTCCTTCCTCCGTCCGTCATTGGTTGTTTTACTGCCTGGGTAGCAGAATTCCTTAACTTCATTGACCTCGCTCTTACCACCTGAAATCTGTACTAATCTGACCAGGCTACGGTTTTCCAGTCGTCTAGAGTCCAGCCGCTATGATCACGACCCCAGGAGAGGCGCTGCAGGCGATGTGCTGGTAGCAAAGGCAGTCGCGCCGGACCTCTGCTGCCAAGGCCCATTAACGCCATATTGCGCCGCACTGTCCACACGGATACGTTCTTCGTACGCCCCACATTGATTTCTGTGGTTATTTCAAGCAGTATCGCTTGTATGTTATCACTGACTATGCAAACGCCGCTGCTCACGGTAGTTAAACGATGGCCATCAGTCACAGCGCTGTCCATGCGAGAGGTAATGCCTTGAATTTACGATTCCCAGCACACTGTGAATGTCAGAATACTGAATTCCCTAACGATTTCCGAAATGGGATGTCCCTTATGTTAAGGTCCACCTGCCGATCCGCGTTTGAAGTGTTTTAATTCTTCTCGTGCGGCCATAATCCCGTCTGAAACTTCTTCAGACGAATCACTTGAATACAAATGACAGCTGCGCCAATGCACTGCCCTTCTGTACCTCGTGCGTGCGATACTACCGCCATCTCTATATGTGGAAATCGCTGCCCCATAACTTCTGCTACCTCAATGTTAGTTACCAGTATAAAAGTCATAACTGGGGCCTAGCACCTGAGACCAGGCAAATACTTCGACACCAGTTAGCTGGGGTTGCCTACCTTAGGATGATTTCAAATTCACCTCTTCCATACACCATATGATGCAGATGTCTGGAGCAGCCAGCATTCCTCGTTGAGCTAGGTGACATGACACAAAATGGTGTCGTTGTTGTACCGCTGTCGCCCCAGTGTGAGCCAGTTAAGTCGCTTCAACTACGTTTCTATGCACTCCACCAAAGCAGGTTGCTTATGCGTTATATCGCGAATTCCATCATGTCTTGCACCGCATGTGCCCTCTCCTCATTGAGAACCGCACCTGATATCTATGTGCACTTCTGTTAAATGTCTTCGTGTAGCCATTGTAGCCTGAGGATGAAGCGTATGCTTCGAAACATGTTGTTTTGTTAACCCTCCGTTGCCCACGCGATAATTCCTTACACGGTCACTCGTGCGGGTGACAGGTATCACCCATAATAGAAACGGTGTGTTTGGACACTGTTAACAGTTTGTATGAGTGATTTAGGTGTGTTTTATTTAAATCTAAATATTATTATTATTCACGTAGCGGACCAAAAGGACCATGCGAGGTACAATTAATCGATGTCGCTTTCGATGTTTGGCCCTCCTTTGTGTCCAAATTTGTTTCATCCTGAAACTTCCTGGCAGATTAAAACTGTGTGCCCGACCGAGACTCGAACTCGGGACCTTTGCCTTTCGCGGGCAAGTGCTCTACCATCTGAGCTACCGAAGCACGACTCACGTCCGGTAATCACAGCTTTACTTCTGCCAGTATCTCGTCTCCTACCTTCCAAACTTTACAGAAGCTCTCCTGCGAAACTTGCAGAACTAGCACTCCTGAAAGAAAGGATATTGCGGAGACATGGCTTAGCCACAGCCTGGGGGATGTTTCCAGAATGAAATTTTCACTCTGCAGCGGAGTGTGCGCTGATATGAAACTTCCTGGCAGATTAAAACTGTGTGCCCGACCGAGACTCGAACTCGGGACCTTTGCCTTTCGCGGGCAAGTGCTCTACCATCTGAGCTACCGAAGCACGAATCACGTCCGGTACTCACAGCTTTACTTCTGCCAGTATCTCGTCTCCTAACTTCCAAACTTTACTGAAGCTCTCCTGCGAAACGTGCTTCGGTAGCTCAGATGGTAGAGCACTTGCCCACGAAAGGCAAAGGTCCCGAGTTCGAGTCTCGGTCGGGCACACAGTTTTAATCTGCCAGGAAGTTTCATATCAGCTCACACTCCGCTGCAGAGTGAAAATTTCATTCTGGAAACATCCCCCAGGCTGTGGCTAAGCCATGTCTCCGCAATATCCTTTCTTTCAGGAGTGCTAGTTCTGCAAGTTTCGCAGGAGAGCTTCTGTAAAGTTTGGAAGGTAGGAGACGAGATACTGGCAGAAGTAAAGCTGTGATTACCGGACGTGAGTCGTGCTTCGGTAGCTCAGATGGTAGAGCACTTGCCCGCGAAAGGCAAAGGTCCCGAGTTCGAGTCTCGGTCGGGCACACAGTTTTAATCTGCCAGGAAGTTTCATATCAGCGCACACTCCGCTGCAGAGTGAAAATTTCATTCTTGTTTCATCCTTTCAGAATGAAGTCTCTTTCTTTCATCAGACCACGGTGTTCCAGTCCGTTTTCTAATTTTTCTCTGACCATTCTTCCAATCAAATATATTTTGTCTGCATGTTTTTTCTATCTGTGACGTCTGCCTGAGTTATACGGGCTACTTTAAGACCCTCCGTAATCGCAGCGATCCAGTGGCTCAGTTTTGGCCTTACTTCTGTTTTCGTACAGTTTTGTCAACCTAGTGGGTACCATTCTTTTAATGTGCCCATAAAATTTAAGTCTTCGTTTTCTCATGTCACCATGTATGTGTATTCTTCTATTTCCTTATTACTTATGAGACAATACGTTTCTCCATCAGTAATTTTGGGGCCTAATATTTTCCTAATAATCTTTCTTTCTCTCTTTTGAATTCCATCAATATCCCTCTTTCTATTTAAAATTAAAGTTTTTGCTCCATACATTCAGGTTTGATTACACTCCTGCAATGCCTAAGTTTATTGAGTCTAGAAAGTGATTTTTTATTATAAATACTTTGTGTTAATCTGATTGCAGTTGCCATTTGTTGACAGCCGACTTCGTTTTCAGCTTTTGCCTCACCGTTTTCGTGGATGATTCCCCCAAGTATTTAAACTGAGAAATACTTTTTATTTTTCCATACTTAGTGTTCAAAAACTTTGGTGCTTATTTGTTGCACGTAATATATTCCGTTTTTTAAAATGATATTTATAGTCCTACTTTTTCAGCAACTTCTTCAACAATTTAAATTTGTCCTTGAGCTGTGCTATTTTTCCAGATCATCTGCAAAAGTGAGGCAATCTACTCTAATATTACTTCTACCTAACTCGATTGTTTGATCTATATTTTGAGTCGACTATTGCTCTAGCCATTCTGTAATTACCTTTTCCAAAACACAGTTAAACAGTAACGGGGAAGAGTCCATCTCCCTGCCTAACACCAGTCTTTATTTGAATTGGTTCAAAAATTACTCCCTTGAATTTACCTTTAGAGCTAGTGTCGGTTAACGTTTCCTTAATCAGTGTTAGAGTTTTATTATTTAAATGTAATATATTTAATACACATATAGAGTAAGGTATACACTTGGTGAGAAATATGTTTGGCAGTTGCTGGTGAACAGCTCCAGACTTCTACCATAGCAGCCAACTTGCCAGTCTGTGAACACCTCTATCGAGGACACTATCAAACCTCAGACATCTCTAGAGAAACCCGAATCACTTTTCACTTATGCATAAGTGACGTGATTCAAGTCCATTGCTCTTTGACTTATCCAACAACTTCGATAAATTCTTTCTGGAATGTCTCAGAAATTCACACAGATATTACAAACCAATGAAAGGTGCGATCTCTATATTATCTGTTGTTTTAGCATCCCTTTTCGTAGAAAAAGTACCACGAACTTCATTGATGTAAATATAATATTCACAGCAATAATGCGTATTACCTTATCATCCAAGAATAACATATTTCTTTGTTATGCGAGCTTGAATTTTGGGTCCAAGTAAATACGTAATAATATTACAAGATCTTGTTCGAACCATGGTAGGATAATTAGTGTTTCTCCATTTAGCAATTCCATCATTTCCTAAAAAAATACGCCCTCGCGAATTACTTCTTCCTGTGATTTAAATTCATCATTTTCTGAAACTTCTTGTTCTGTTCCTGTATCATGATCGCTTTCATGTACACAGTTTTTGTTCTCTGAGTCATTGAGCTCATGGAACCTTTCCCGCCACACATCAGGATCTTTGCTAAACTTTGTCTTAGGTTTTTTATCTTTGGTATATATTCCACAAACTAAAAGTGAAGAGAATATTTACTTTCAGTGTTTAAGTATTCTAGGTAAAAGGTAAATCAATGGTAATTAGTTTCGATACGCCTAAAATTGCGCACATGGAAATTGGATTGAATCTAGGAAAGCAATAAAGTAACAAACACTTACTCTGTGGCGGCTGCCCCCGTTGGAGGTTCGAGTCCTCCCTCGGGCATGGGTGTGTGTGTTGTTCTTAGCATAAGTTAGTTTAAGTAAGGATGAGTAGTGTGTAGGCTTAGAGACCGATGACCTCAGCAGATTGGTCCCTTAAGAATTCCTGAACATTTGAACTTACTCTGTTTCGGATAGTAGCAGTGGACCTGTGGTCCATAAGCTATAATAACGTTTCATAAACAATGCAACGTCTCTAACTTTGAACCAATAATAGCCAAAGGTAACGACTGGAGAGTTCATCACAGACTCACACATAGTCAGTAGTGCCCCACTAACATGTGACAGGACCACTGTTGTACTCTATATACATACACTGAAGAGCCAAAGAAACTGTTACACGTGAGTAATATCGTTTAGGTCCCCGTGAGCATGCATAAGTGCCCCAAAACGACGTGGCATGGACTCTGCTAATGTGTGAAGTAGTGCTGGAGGGAACTGACACCATGAATCCAGCAGGGCTGTCCATAAATCCTTAAGAGTACGACGAGGTGGAGATCTCTTCTCAACAGCACGTTCTACATCTACATCTACATCCATACTCCGCAAGCCACCTGACGGTGTGTGGCGGAGGGTACCTTCAGTACCTCTATCGGTTCTCCCTTCTGTTCCAGTCTCGTATTGTTCGTGGAAAGAAGGATTGTCGGTATGCCTCTGTGTGGGCTCTAATCTCTCTGATTTTATCCTCATGGTCTCTTCGCGAGATATACGTAGGAGGGAGCAATATACTGCTTGACTCTTCGCTGAAGGTATGTTCTCGAAACTTTGACAAAAGCCTGTACCGAGCTACTGAGCGTCTCTCCTGCAGAGTCTTCCACTGGAGTTTATTTATAATCTCCGTAACGCTTTCGCGATTACTAAATGATCCTGTAACGAAGCGCGCTGCTCTCCGTTGGATCTTCTCTATGTCTTGTATCAACCCTATCTGGTACGGATCCCACACTGCTGAGCAGTATTCAAGCACTGGGCGAGCAAGCGTACTGTAACCTACTTCCTTTCTTTTCGGATTGCATTTCCTTAGGATTCTTCCAATGAATCTCAGTCTGGCATCTGCTTTACCGACGATCAACATTATATGATCATTCCATTTTAAATCACTCCTAATGCGTACTCCCAGATAATTTATGGTATTAACTGCTTCCAGTTGCTGACCTGCTATTTTGTAGCTAAATGATAAAGGATCTATCTTTCTGTGTATTCGCAGCACATTACACTTGTCTACATTGAGATTCAATTGCCATTCCCTGCACCATGCGTCAATTCGCTGCAGATGCTCCTGCATTTCACTACAATTTCCATTGTTACAACCTCTCGATACACCACAGCATCATCTGCAAAAAGCCTCAGTGAACTTCCGATGTCATCCACCAGGTCATTTATGTATATTGTGAATAGCAACGGTCCTATGACACTCCCCTGCGGCACACCTGAAATCACTCTTACTTCGGAAGACTTCTCTCCATTGAGAATAACATGCTGCGTCCTGTTATCTAGGAACTCCTCAACCCAATCACACAATTGGTCTGATAGTCCATATGCTCTTACTTTTTTCATTAAACGACTGTGGGGAACTGTATCGAACGCCTTGCGGAAGTCAAGAAACACGGCATCTACCTGTGAACCCGTGTCTATGGCCCTGTGAGTCTCGTGGACGAATAGCACGAGCTGGGTTTCACATGACCTTTTTTTTCGAAACCCATGCTGATTCCTACAGAGTAGATTTCTAGTCTCCAGAAAAGTCATTATACTGGAACACAATACGTGTTCCAAAATTCTACAACTGATCGACGTTAGAGATATAGGTCTATAGTTCTGCTCATCTGTTCGACGTCCCTTCTTGAAAACGGGGATGACCTGTGCCCTTTTCCAATCCTTTGGAACGCTACGCTCTTCTAGAGACGTTGCAAGACATCCCAATAATGTTCATGTCTCGGGAGCACGGTGGCCAGCGGAAGTGTTTAAACTCAGAAGAGTGTTGCTAGAGCCACACTGTAGCAATTCTTGACGTATGGGGTATTGCATTCTCCTGCAGGAATTGCGCAAGTCCGTCGCAATTCAAAATGGACGTGAATGGAAGCAGTCGATCAGACAGGATACTCACATACGTGTCACCTGTCACAGTCGCATCTGGCCGTATCAGGGGTCCCATATGACTCCAGCTGCACATGCCTCACACCATTACAGAGCCTTCACCAGCTTGACCAACCTGCTGACATGTGGGGTCCATGGATTCATGAGGTTGTCTCCATACTCATACACGTCCACCCGGTCGATACAACTTGAAACGAGACTCGTCAGACCAAGCTACATGTTTCCAGTCATCAACAGTCCAATGTCGGTGTTGACGAGCACAGGCGAGGCGTAAAGCTTTGAATTGTGCAGTCATCAAGGGTGCTCGAGTCGACCTTCGGCCCCGAAAGCTCTTGTCGATGGTGTTTTGTTGAATAGTTCGCACGATGACACTTGTTGACGGCCCACTATTGAAATCTGCAACAATTTGCGGAAGGGTGGCACTTCTGTCACCTTGAACGATTCTCTTCAGTCATCGTTGGTCCCGTTCTTGCAGGATATTTTTCCGGCGGCAGCGATGTCGGAGATTTGATTTTTTACCGGATTCCTGATATTCACGGTACACTCGTGAAATGGTCGCACGGGGAAATCGCTACCTCTGAGATGCTGTGTCACATCGCTCGTGCGCCGACTATAACATTACGTTCAAATTCACTTAAATCTTGATAACCTACCATTGTAGCAGCAGTAACCAATCTAATAACTGCGCCAGACACTTGACTATAACACTACGTTCAAATTCACTTAAATCTTAATAACCTACCATTGTGGTAGCAGTAACCAATCTAATAACTGCGCCAGACACTTGTTGTCTTCGTTGCCGAACACAACGCCTATTCTGCCTATTTACATATCTCTGTCCTTGAATGTGCATGCCTATACCAGTTACTTTGGCGCTTCAGTGTAAATGACCTGGCGGACAGAGTGGCCACGAATCTGCTGTTGTTTGCTGATGATACCGTGGTGAGTGGTAAGATGTCGAGTGACTGTATTAGGATACAAGACGACTTAGACAACATTTCTAGTTGGTGTGATGAATGGCAGCTAGCTGTAAATGCGGAAATAATGAGGATGAGTAGGAAGAACAAACCTGTAACGTTGGGATACAGTGTTACTGGTCTCCTACTTGACACAGTCAATTCGTTTAAACATCTGGGCATAACGATGGAAAGCGATTTGAAATGGAACGAGCATGTGAGAACTCTGGCAGGGAAGGCGAATTGTCTACATCGATTTATTGGGAGAATTTTAGGAAAGAATGGTTAACCTGTAAAGGAGACAGCTTGTAGAACACTGGTGCAACTTATTCTTTAGTACTACTCGAGCGTTTGGAGTCCGTACCAGATCGGACTGAAGGCACACATCGAAGCAATTCAGAGGAGGGCTGCTAAATTTGTTCTAACAACACGTAACTGTTATGGAGATGCTTTGGAAACTCAGGTGGAAGCACCATTGAGAAAATTTAGAAAATCGACATTTGAAGCTGACTGTCGAAAGATTTCACTGCCGCCAGAATACATTGCGCGTAAGGACGACGAAGATAAGATATGAGAAATTAGGGCTCAACGGAAGGCATATACGAGGGCAGTTCAATAAGTAATGCAACACATTTTTTTCTGAAACAGAGGTTGTTTTATTCAGCATTGAAATACACCAGGTTATTCCCCAATCTTTTAGCTACACAACACTATTTTTCAACGTAATCTCCATTCAGTGCTACGGCCTTACGCCAGCTTGAAATGAGGGCCTGTATGCCTGCACAGTACCATTCCACTGGTCGATGTCGGAGCCAACGTCATACTGCATCAATAACTTCTTCATCATCCGCGTAGTGCCTCCCACGGATTGCGTCCTTCATTGGGCCAAACATATGGAAATCCGACGGTGCGAGATCGGGGCTGTAGGGTGCATGAGGAAGAACAGTCCACTGAAGTTTTGTGAGCTCCTCTCGGGTGCGAAGACTTGTGTGAGGTCTTGCGTTGTCATGAAGAAGGAGAAGTTCGTTCAGATTTTTGTGCCTACGGACACGCTGAAGTCGTTTGTTCAATTTCTGAAGAGTAGCACAATACACTTCAGAGTTGATCGTTTGACCACGGGGAAGGACATCGAACAGAATAACCCCTCCAGCGTCCCAGAAGACTGTAACCGTGACTTTACCGGCTGAGGGTATGGCTTTAAACTTTTTCTTGGTAGGGGAGTGGGTGTGGCGCCACTCCATTGATTGCCGTTTTGTTTCAGGTTCGAAGTGATGAACCCATGTTTCATCGCCTGTAAAAATCTTTGACAAGAAATTGTCACCCTCAGCCACATGACGAGCAAGCAATTCCGCACAGATGGTTCTCCTTTGCTCTTTATGGTGTTCGGTTAGACAACGAGGGACCCAGCGGGAACAAACCTTTGAATATCCCAACTGGTGAACAATTGTGACAGCACTAACAACAGAGATGTCAAGTTGAGCACTGAGTTGTTTGATGGTGATCCGTCGATCATCTCGAACGAGTGTGTTCGCACGCTCCGCCATTGCAGGAGTCACAGCTGTGCACGGCCGGCCCGCACGCGGGGGATCAGACAGTCTTGCTTGACCTTGCGGCGATGATGACACACGCTTTGCCCAACGACTCACCGTGCTTTTGTCCACTGCCAGATCACCGTAGACATTCTGCAAGCGCCTATGAATATCTGAGATGCCCTGGTTTTCCGCCAAAAGAAACTCTTGCAACGCACATCCGTTACAGACGCCATTTTAACAGCTCCGTACAGCGCTGCCACCTGTCGGAAGTCAATGAAACTATACGAGACGAAGCGGGAATGTTTGAAAATATTCCACAAGAAATTTCCGGTTTTTTCAACCAAAATTGGCCGAGAAAAAAAATGTGTTGCATTACTTTATTGAACTGCCCTCGTAGATAGTGTTTTTTCCCTCGCTTTGTTTGCTGGCTTACGATGTAGATGAAAGTAAAGGTACTGAAAATGGCGCGAACCCAATTTAGCTCATTGTCTGTTACACAAAATATAGTGGGGAAAATCATGTGGTTCACGAATGTCATCCACACTAGCAATGAAGGGTTAAATCATTGAACCACACCAAGAAAAATTTTTGAATGGTAGCTGTCTCTCAAAAACCTTGTCATATTTTTGAAATACACGTGGCGGCACCCTTAAAAGTAGCGCAGTTCCTCCTTGAATGCGAATACAATATTTCGACATTGAAATAAACAGGTATAACAATGGACAGTTTTATGCAAAATCGATTGTTTGGATTCTTCTGCCAGTATTTCAGTTTATTTCATCCGTGTGGGTAAACGTTTCTCTTTGCGATCTTCAAAATGACTTTCTCTATAGAAGAAAAAATTCAAGTTGTGAAAACAGATTCGATTAAGAAAACTCGTGAAATTTTCGGGGTCAAGTATCAGCACATAGGACTTCCAGCAAAGAGAGCAATACAGAGTCTGTAAAAAATGTTGTGAATTGGCAGGAGCCAATTCACGGGGTTTGGAGGAAGCCGAAAGGCACGCGATTAAGCTCACGCAGGCTGGCGTGAGGTCTGCAACAGGTCAGAGAAATAAGACTAGCAAAACAAGAGTAACTGGTAGAATACTTAACTTTAATCCACAATTGGTGAGCATCTCTCGTGACTGTACATGCTTCACAATATTAATTATCAAATGCTATTGCGCCTTGCTAGGTCGTAGCAAATGACGTAGCTGAAGGCTATGCTAACTATCGTCTCGGCAAATGAGAGCGTAATTGTCAGTGAACCGTTGCTATTAACGTCGGCTGTACAACTGGGGCGAGTGCTAGGACGTCTCTCTAGACCTGCCGGTGTTTGTGTTGTCCTCATCATTTCATCATCATCCAGGACAGTGGCGAAATTGGACTGAGCAAAGATTGGGTAATTGTACGGGCGCTGAAAACCACGCAGTTGAGCGCCCCACAAACCAAACATCATCATCATCATCATCTAGACCTGCCGTGTGGCGGCGCTCGGTCTGCAATCACTGACAGTGGCGACACGCGGGTCCGACGTATACTACCGGTCCGCGGCCGATTTAAAGGCTACCATCTAGCAAGTGTGGTGTCTGGCGGTGACACCACAAAAAAAATCTAAAGCTCTTACGGATCTGTGCAAAATGTAAAACAACAAAGAATTCCTTCAGTTCGTACCCCAGGAGTAACTGCAAACATTTTCCGAAGAATTATTCAGATCCCAAGATGAACTGGCCCAAGAGGTGCACGTAAGTAGGAGGAGTTGGCAGTGGATACTGGAAAGTCTTAATTTGAGGCCATTTCATGTGACAGTTGTGCAGCCATTACTGGAGGATGCCTGTCAGAAACGTGTGGGGTACCGCAAGTGGCTTTTGAATAACATCAGCGATGGTTTGTTAGACCCTTTCCTCATCATATCGTAAGTAATGAAGCATCTTTCCGGTCACTTGAATTCACAGGACACGAGTTGCTGCGCAACGAGGACCCCTAACATTGTGTGTCTGGGACCACTCCACGAAGAAACAATTGGCGTTTCGTGCTGTGTAACAGGAAAGCGCACCTCTGGACCGATATTTTTTGACATCGCACTCAACCCGGTTGCATGTATTGAAGTTTTTGATACATTTTGTGGCCAACTGACTGAATATGAAAGACAATACTGCTCCTTCCAGCAAGACGGAGCAACTGTTACGCGTCTAAGGTACCCCAGGAACAAGTTCAAGATGAAACTTCCTGGCAGATTAAAACTGTGTGCCCGACCGAGACTCGAACTCGGGACCTTTGCCTTTCGCGTGCAAGTGCTCTACCAACTGAGCTACCGAAGCACGACTCACGGCCGGTACTCACAGCTTTACTTCTGCCAGTACCTCATCTCCTACCTTCCAAACTTTACAGAAGCGCTCCTGAGAACCTTGCAGAACTAGCACTCCTGAAAGAAAGGATATTACGGAGACATGGCTTAGCCACAGCCTGGGGCATGTTTCCATAATGAGATTTTCACTCTGCAGCGGAGTCGTGCTTGGGTAACTCAGATGGTAGAGCACTGGCCCGCGAAATGCAAAGGTCCCGAGTTCGAGTCTCGGTCGGGCACACAGTTTTAATCTGCCAGGAAGTTTCATATCAGCGCACACTCCGCTGCAGAGTGAAAATCTCATTCTGGAAGTTCAAGATGTTTTCACTGAGGAACGAACTGTCAGCCAACATTTATGACCACCAGGTTCACCGGATCTAACAACATGTGTTAAAAGGAATGGGCACGCAATGCAGGAACTCAAAGACAACATCAGCCGAGATGTTGCCGCCATCGATGTCTGAACTCTGCGCCCGGTGTATCTGAAATGCTTGGACGTGCACAGCTACATGGCGACAACTATTGAACTATAACTTCTGAACGGTTTGTGTTAGCACATTCAAACTGCACGGTTGACCACAGGGCGTGATGGGAATTAGTATGCGGATACATGGTTTAGCGACGAGGCCCACTTTCATTTGGATGGGTTCGTCAATAAGCAAAATTGGCGCATTAGGGGGACTGAGGATTCGCATTTATTGTTAGAGAAGTCTCTTCACCCTCAACGGGTGGCTTCGCAGTGCGCAGAGTCCACACACAGAATAATCGGTGCGATGTCCCATGAAGGCACAGTGACTACCGAACATTACGTGTAGGTTTTGGAAGATGATTTCATCCCCATTACCGCTACGCTAGTGACCCTGATTTCGACGTGATTCGTGCAAGACGGAGCTCGACCCCATCGAAGCAGGAGAGTGGTGGCCGTCCTGGAGGAGCACTCTGGCCCGCATTCTGGCTCTGGGGTACCCACTAGAGTCCTGCATGACCGAGTAAGCGAGCACAAAATACGAGGTGGGGCGAGCACACCCTCACTGGATAAGCTACCCGCTCTAGTTCTTGTGACCGAGCATAGAAGCCGTGATCTAATACGTTGCACGTAACTTCAAACACATTACACCTGTCATTATCCGTGTGAACCTGCAGCCAGTACGGGCTTCTTATTTGTGGTGTGTCTCTCTCTGTAATCATGCAACGCGAGGAAGCCAGTGTAGTAAGACGTAAGATTGAAACTAATGTTTACACATTAAAGAAACGGGAAGGTCTAAAAAGCCAAGTATGGAGTACATTTCTGTTGGTTGTAGATGAAAACATTGCGTCTACTGGGTACGTATCGTGCATAAACTGCTCCACCTTATTGTTTTTCCAGTCGGGAACCACTCATTTAAAGAAACACAGTTGCAAGAAACCTCACAAAGATCAAAACTGTGTGCCCGACCGAGACTCGAACTCGGGACCTTTGCCTTTCGCGGGCAAGTGCTCTACCATCTGAGCTACCGAAGCACGACTCACGCCCGGTACTCACAGCTTTAGTTTGGAAGGTAGGAGACGAGGTACTGGCAGAAGTAAAGCTGTGAGTAGCGGGCGTGAGTCGTGCTTCGGTAGCTCAGATGGTAGAGCACTTGCCCGCGAAAGGCAAAGGTCCCGAGTTCGAGTCTCGGTCGTGCACACAGTTTTAATCTGCCAGGAAGTTTCATATCAGCGCACACTCCACTGCAGAGTGAAAATCTCATTCTGCTCACAAAGATCGTTTCTTTGGCCGTCCTTCCGTTATCTTAATACGCTTGAAATAAGTGAACAGCAGGAAATTCTTAACAATGTGTGACAAATGTGTGCTACGTACGCAGGTACAACATTCAATCATTAACATAATCGTTTTTGCATAGTTAGTGGAAAGTGTATTATAGAGAAACGGGAATGTTGTGACTGGTATAATATTTCATTAACGTAAATCATATCGTCTTTATGGGAACGGGGGTCGGGTTGTTTGGGGGGAGAGACCAAACAGCGAGGTCATCGGTCTCTTACGGGAATGTTTCGATGATTTCCATATCAGTTTCGTATTACTTGTCTCTTTTGTTTATTATCATAGATCCTTGAAGTACTGTGTCATCACCACCCAGAAAGAGAGCTCGTTTCAAGGAATGGAGGAACAACAGATCATACACAGCAGATGAAGTAGATCTGTACAATTTAATGCACCCCAGAGATGATGATGACATCTTAAAGTGGTGGAGCAGACATGAAACAGATCTGCCAGGTTTGGCTGCAGTTGCAAGACGTATTTTATGTATCCCAGCAACAAGCGCACCTAATGAAAGGTGCTTTAGTAAAGCCGGCATGTTACTAACAAATAGCCGCAGCCAATTAAATCCGGAACGCGTTAGTGATTTCCTGCTGATCAACAATAACTATAATTTTGTTTATGTTGCAAACAATTGAAACATACGACATGTTACGTCTGTAAATGTTTAATGTTCTTTGTATGCTTTCTTTATGAAGATGGTTGTCTTCTAGATTACAGGGAAAGCACTCATTTAATGATTCCTATGAATGAAAGGAAAAATATCTCTTTTGTTTGGAAATGAGACTCGTCTTCTATCCGCGATTGTATTGAAATATCATTTTACTTTCCAAGTGCTTTATGAGTTTACCTGTGTCACGTACCCGTTCTTGGAAATGTTACTTTTGTATTAAAAGAGAGAGAGCGAGAGAGAGAGAGAGAGAGAGAGAGAGAGAGACAGAGGCGTTGGATTTGTACAGTAAAGTACAGTGCAGCGAGCCGGGGGGAGGCGAGGTGAGAGGTCAGCGGTGGACGGTCATGCTCGGTTATCCGCGTGTCCGGAATCCGGACAACAGACATGGGGCGAGTACGTGGCCGGGCCGAGTCGTATGGGGCCGGACACGAGCTGCTCGGTCCCCCCGTCAACAGGCGAGCCGTGACCGGTCAAACATGGAGCGTTGCAGCACTCTAGTACCCACAGGCCACTTGGCATGGGCCGCGCTTGGCTGCCACATTCTCCGGTTCTGAACACATGCAACTCCTTTTCGTGGGCTATATTAACGATAAAGTGTACAGAAATAAACTCAAAGCACTGCTGAGCTGAATACAGCCATTCCGAAGTTCATCGACAGCATCAGTGTTCCGACACTTCAGCTGGTCATGGAGAATTTGGCGATTCGTCTGCGCCACATCATTACCAATGAGGGCAGGCATATCGAACATGTCATAACTTAAATCTGTAGTGATTTTTACATGTTGAATAAAGTGTGTCCTTGCCATAGTTTGTAACTAATCCACGGTTTTTTTTGTATACACTGAAGCGCCAAAGAAACTGGTATGGCCACTCTTTTTCAAATACAGTGATATGTAAAAAGGCAGAATACGGCACCGCGGCCGGCAAGGCTTATATAGACAACAAGTGTTTGGCAGAGTTGTTAGCTAGCTTACTGCTGCTAAAAAGGCAGGTTATAAAGATTTAAGGGAATTTGAACGTGGTGTTACAGTCGGCGCAGGGAGCGATGGGACACAGCATCTCCGAGGTAGCAATGAAGTGGTGATTTCCCCGTACCATCATTTCAGCCGAGTGTACCGCCAATATCAGGAATCCGGTAAAACATCAACTCTCCGACATCGCTGCAAGAACGGGACCAACCCGCAGATTGCTGCAGATTTCAGTGCTGGGCCATCAACGAGTGTCAGCGTGAGAGCCATTCATAGAAACATGGGCTTTCGGAGCCGAAAGCCCAGTAGTGTACCCTGGATGACTGCACAACACAAAGCTTTACGCCTCGCCTGTTGATAACTGGAAACATGGTACCTGGTCGAATGAGCCTCGTTTCAAATTGTATTGAGCAGATGCACGTGTATGGCTATGGAGACAACCTCATGAATCCACGAGCCCTGCTTGTTGGCAGGGGATTGTCCAAGCTGGTGGATGGGATATGTGGAGTTGGAATGATATGGGACACCTCATATGTCTACATACGACTCTTCTGTCTGAACACCTGCAGCCATTCATGACGATTGTGCATTTCGAAGGACTTGGGCAATTCTAGCAGGACAGTGCGACACTCCACAGGTCCAGAGTTGCTACAGAGTGGCTCCAGGAACAGTCTTCTGAGTTTAAATACTTCCGCTGCCCACCAATCTCCCCAGACATAGGGCGGCCGCAGTGGCCGTGCGGTCCTGGCGCTGCAGTCCGGAACCGCGGGACTGCTGCGGTCACAGGTTCGAATCCTGCCTCGGGCATGGGTGTGTGTGATGTCCTTAGTTTAGTTAGGTTTAAGTAGTTCTATGTTCTAGGGGACTTATGACCTATGATGTTGAGTCCCATAGTGCTCAGAGCCATTTGAACCTTTTTTTTCTCCAGACATGAACATTGTTGAGCATATCTGGGGTGCCCTGCAACGTACTGTTCAGAAGAGACCTCCACCCCCTTTCGGATTCATGGACAGCCCTGAAGGATTCATGGTGTCAGTACCCTCCAGCACTACTTCAGACATTAGTTGAGTCCATGCCACGATGTGTTCCGACACTTCTGCGTGCTCGTGGTGTCCCTACAAGATATTAATCAGGTCTACCAGTGTCTTTCTCTCTTCAGTGTAGTTTAGTAATAGTCACCCTGTATGTGTTTGATGTTGCTGTCGGTCAGAGCCAGCGTTTCCTATAAATGTATTTTTCATTGAATTTTTCAATGTAAATAAATGGCTAAGTCCATTTCCGCTCTTTGCTTCTGTAATTTCACAGCATTTCCTTTTTACTTAGATGGGCTACTTTTATCGGCACTACCCTTACGTGGTAGATTGACAATATGTCTTTGGATACTGTGGATGATCCACATTTTGATGCTTTCCATTTGTGAGGTTGTTTTTTCTCGTGTGACGCTCGCCGCCTGTTGCATCGGCAGACGAGGAGCGTGGGGAGACTGGCGCCGGGGTGTACAAGACACGGTCCGACGACGACGCCGACCTGGGGTCGGGGAAGGACTGGCAGCGGCTGTCCAACGGGGCGCAACATGGCGGCGCAGCGGGGCCAGCCGAGGGCACTGCCACACCTTTCGAAGAGGCCGTCGCCATGACAGGTGGGTGCAGCGCCAGGCGTCACACAGTGCGGGACCAGACTACACTCCTGGAAATTGAAATAAGAACACCGTGAATACATTGTCCCACGAAGGGGAAACTTTATTGACACATTCCTGGGGTCAGATACATCACATGATCACACTGACAGAACCACAGGCACATAGACACAGGCAACAGAGCATGCACAATGTCGGCACTAGTACAGTCTATATCCACCTTTCGCAGCAATGCAGGCTGCTATTCTCCCATGGAGACGATCGTAGAGATGCTGGATGTAGTCCTTTGGAACGGCTTGCCATGCCATTTCCACCTGGCGCCTCAGTTGGACCAGCGTTCGTGCTGGACGTGCAGACCGCGTGAGACGACGCTTCATCCAGTCCCAAACATGCTCAATGGGGGACAGATCCGGAGATCTTGCTGGCCAGAGTAGTTGACTTACACCTTCTAGAGCACGTTGGGTGGCACGGGATACATGCGCACGTGCATTGTCCTGTTGGAACAGCAAGTTCCCTTGCCGGTGTAGGAATGGTAGAACGATGGGTTCGATGACGGTTTGGATGTACCGTGCACTATTCAGTGTCCTCTCGACGATCACCAGTGGTGTACGGCCAGTGTAGGAGATCGCTCCCCACACCATGATGCCGGGTGTTGGCCCTGTGTGCCTCGGTCGTATGCAGTCCTGATTGTGGCGCTCACCTGCACGGCGCCAAACACGCATACGACCATCATTGGCACCAAGGCAGAAGCGACTCTCATCGCTGAAGACGATACGTCTCCATTCGTCCCTCCATTCACGCCTGTCGCGACACCACTGGAGGCGGGCTGCACGATGTTGGGGCGTGAGCGGAAGACGGCCTAACGGTGTGCGGGACCGTAGCCCAGCTTCATGGAGACGGTTGCGAATGGTCCTCGCCGATACCCCAGGAGCAACAGTGTCCCTAATTTGCTGGGAAGTGGCGGTGCGGTCCCCTACGGCACTGCGTAGGATCCTACGGTCTTGGCGTGCATCCGTGCGTCGCTGCGGTCGGGTCCCAGGTCGACGGGCACGTGCACCTTCCGCCGACCACTGGCGACAACATCGATGTACTGTGGAGACCTCACGCCCCACGTGTTGAGCAATTCGGCGGTACGTCCACCCGGCCTCCCGCATGCCCACTATACGCCCTCGCTCAAAGTCCGTCAACTGCACATACGGTTCACGTCCACGCTGTCGCGGCATGCTACCAGTGTTAAAGACTGCGATGGAGCTCCGTATGCCACGGCAAACTGGCTGACACTGACGGCGGCGGTGCACAAATGCTGCGCGGCTAGCGCCATTCGACGGCCAACACCGCGGTTCCTGGTGTGTCCGCTGTGCCGTGCGTGTGATCATTGCTTGTACAGCCCTCTCGCAGTGTCCGGAGCAAGTATGGTGGGTCTGACACACCGGTGTCAATGTGTTCTTTTTTCCATTTCCAGGAGTGTATATTCACCGTAAGAATACACTTGATGTAGACAAACACAAACGCCATGATCGGTCAGAAGCCGTAGCACACGTACACTAAAGTGCGCGTCATTTACGACGGCGGCCGGGTTTAGGTTCGTTCTGCGCATCTGACGTCACAAAACACAGTCAGCCAATGAATAGAGAACGATGCTGCCCGAGCTCGACTGCAGTGCAGAGCACGGACAAGTGTCTTCAGTTTTAGAAACGTTCAGTCATAAATAATTGAACAAAAGCAACGTCTTGATAGCAGACTTTCTTTTATAGAAAGTTTGGAAAAAGCATTCCTTATGCCAGTTGCTTCATATTCTATTACTTAATTAAACCAAACAAGCAATAAGCCTCCTAATTCAGGCGATAGCAAAGAAAGGTGTTTGCATCATTCTCACTAACCGCTTTTTCGCAATAAAGAACACCAGTAATTGTTTATTTCCTATTGTACTTCAATGAAACGTGAGTAATTCACAGTCATACCAACAGTGTTTGTCGGTATTTTGCACCACATCTTAAAGTCCTCCGGGCAGACAATTCAATGACGAGTTGCGTTAGCGTAATGGTTACAGTGTTTGGCTGCTAAGCGAAAGGTACTGAGTTCAAACCTTTATTAAAAATCATTTCATATCATTTCTTTATTTAAAAACAATATCGAAGTGTCTTACTTCATATATTTTATTCGTTTGAATGTAATTTTTTGAAATTTCTAGTGGCAACTAAAATCGACCAAACGGAAAATATACGCTATGGACTTTTACCCCTGCAAACTCTTCCAAATTTCGTGCAATGCACAATAACTGCGTTGAACATCGAAACAAAATTAAGTCATTTAAGGGGGGAAGGTATCAGTCAAGAAGAAGTGTAAAAATCAAATTTTTGGGCCAAATAGTTTTTGTGAAATCGAATGATAAAGTGTGTCAAAGCAGTCAGAACACCATGTGGCTGCACAGGCGAGCATTGCAGTGATGACAAAATCGCGCACAGCGCGGAATGCGGGGAGCACGTCTCTGAAGCAGGGAAAGCGTTAATGCGGCCGTGGTGGCTTTACTTCATAAACTGCGCGCTCCCCCCTAAACGTAAGTCTGAGAACTATACTGTACTACGGCGGTGCTTCTCTTGGCGCGTGGAAGTGGCAACGCAGCAATCTCCCGCGTCTGGGCGGGCGTGCGCGAGCCGCCAAGATAAAAGAATTGAACTATAGTGCTGTTACACTCTTGTAAGTAGGTCCTACATACAGAGATAAGCAAAATAATGTGAACATTCTTACAAGGGAACCTCCCCATCGCACCCCCCTCAGATTTAGTTATAACTTGGCACAGTGGATAGGCCTTGATAAACCGAACACAGATCAATTGAGAAAACAGGAAGAAGTTGTGTGGAACTGTGAAAAAATAAGCAAAATATACAAACTGAGTAGTCCATGGGTAACATATACAACATTACGAAATTCCTTAGCTCAGGAGCGCCGTGGTCTTGTGGTAGCGTGAGCAGCTGCAGATGGAGAGGTCAGAGGCCCTTGGTTCAAGTCTTCCCACAGGTGAAAATTTTATTTTCTTTATTTTTGCATAGTTATTATATGTCCGTTCGTTCATTGACGTCTCTGTTCACTGTAATAAGTTTAGTGTCTGTGTTTTGCGACCGCATCGCAAAACCGTGCGATTAGTAGACGAAAGGACGTGCCTCTCCAATGGGAAACGAAAACATTTGATCGCAAGGTCATAGGTCAACCGATTCCTCCACAGGAAAACACATCTGATATATTCTATACGACACTGGTGACGGCATGTGCGTCACATGACAGGAATATGTTGTCGACCGACCTAACTTGTACACTTGGCGAATGGGTAAAAAGACTCTTCTACCTTGCCCGATTTAGGTTTTCTTGTGGATGTGATAATTACTCCCAAAAAAGTGATGAAAACATAAGAGTTTGTCACATAAACTGGAAATAAAAAATTAAAATTTTCACGCGATTGAATATTTGAACCAAGGACCTTTCGTTTCGCAGATGCTCACGTTTCCACGAGACCACGTAGCTCCTGCTGCCGCAGCGTCCTTAATGTTACCTATCTTGCCATGAACCACTCAGTTTGTATATTTTGCTTATTTTTTCTTAGTTCCACACAACTTCTTCCTGTTTTCTCAATTGATCTGTGTTCAGTTTTTCAAGGCCTATCCACTGTGCCAACTTATAACTAAATCTGAGGGGGGTGCGATGGGGAGGTTCCCTTGTTAGTAATGGAATGGTTATGTCTGACGGGCAACAACGCGGATAAGGCACATGCCGCGCTGGACTGTGCTTGTTCAGTACGGATTAGGCATCAGTGCAGGTCGTTTACGAGTAGTGCACACTCCGTATCTGCGTCCACAGCTCGAGGTCTAGTGCCTAGCGTTGCTACATCTTGATTCACGGGGTCCCGGGTTCGATTCCCGAGCGGGTTGGGGATTTTGTCTGCCTGAGGACTGGGCATTTGTGTTGTCATCATCATTTCATCATCATCATTCGTGACAGTGACTAGATTGGACTGTGCAGAAATTGGACAGTGTAAAAATTGGGACTTTGTATGGGTGCTGATAACCGCGCAGTTGAGGGCTCCACAAACCAAACATCATCATCATCATCATCATCATCATCATTCGCGCCTGTATTCAAAGACCGAGGACGACGTGCAATGATAGATGTAACAGAGTTACAAAGAGGGCAAATTGAGTGTGCCCGATTAGCTGGACCATCAGACCATCAGTAACCAAGACAGCCAACTTATTGAAAGTTTCAAGAGCAACTGTTGCAGTAGTCATCACAGCTTAGACAAAACATGGAAAGATATCATCGTGTAAACGTAATACTGGGCGCAAATCAAAGCTAAATGACAGAGATCGTCGTACGCTAACACGAATTGTCTTGTCTCAAAACAACACAAGACTACGGTTGCTAAAGTGACTGCAGAGTTCAATAGCCATCATCGAGACCCCATATCTATCGACAGCGTCCGCCTAGAACTCCATAATGCGAATATTTGTGGACGAGCTGCTATAACGAAACTATCAGTGGCGACAACCAATGCAAAGAAGCGTAAAACGTGGTATCAGGAGCATAAATCCTGGACGGCTGATCAGTAGAAACACGTCATATGGTCCGTCGAGTCAACGTTTTCGTTATTTCATAACATCGGGCCGGGTTTACGTCTGGAGAACGCTAAAAGAAGCCTTCAATCCTGACTGCTCGAATCCAACAGCTAAGCATGGAGGTGGAAGTGTGATGGTGCGAGCAGCCATATCATGGTATTCTACTGGTCCTGTCATTACTCTCAAAGGACGTGTTACAGCCAACGATTACTTGAACATTTTAGGCGATCAGGTGCACCTCATACTTCAAACGTTGTTCCCCAATAATGATGCCATATTTCAGGACGATAATGCACCCATTCACACACCCAGGACGGTACAATCGTGGTATGAGGAGCGTGCAACTGAACTGCAGGGTCTTCCTTGGCCAGCACAGTCCCCAGACTTGAACATTATAGAACCGTTGTGGGCGGTATTGAAGCGGAGATTCCGGAGCAGATTTCCGCCTCCCTCGTCACTACTGGGGTTAGAAGAGGTTCTGATCAAAGAGTGGCACAACATTCCACTAGAAACTATACAGTCATTATATACCAGTATTCTAAGAAGAATCGTAGCTGTATTACGGGCAAATGAGGGTCCAACCTCTTATTAATAAACCATCCCCAAGTAAGTACAGGTGTTCACATTATTTTGCCTATATTCTGTACGTATTGGATACCTTATTACTAAGTTACATTAAATGAAACTAAGATATTCTAATACATTCACAGCCATCAATAGTTTTCTTAGTCACTCTTTAACTTGTAGTTTTTGTTTCAAAAATCGTGCACAGTCACACTGTTGTGCTCCGATTTGCGCGCTGTTAAAACGCAGTCTGAAAATGGCTGAGGCTGTTTCCTGCTCCGTAGTGAAACATGCGTGTCGAACGCGGCTTAAAAAGTGGCGAGAAATAGGTTGTACTTAATGTTTTTCATAAATTTACAGGAAAAATCGGCATTGAAGGTTTCCGAGGCACTATATTTGATACAGTTGAGGTACAAAGCAAAGAAGGGAAAGCAGAAAGGTGGAAGGAGTATGTAGAGGGTCTATACAAGGGCGATGTACTTGAGGTCAATATTATGGAAATGGAAGAGGATGTAGATGAAGGTGAAATGGGAGATACGATACTACGTGAAGAGTTTGACAGAGTACTGAAAGACCTGAGTCGAAACAATGCCCCGGGAGTAGACAACATTAGAACTTCTGACGGCCTTGGGAGAGCCAGCCCTGACAAAACTCTACCATCTTGTGATCAAGATGTATGAGACAGGCGAAATACCCTCAGACTTCAAGATGAATATAATAATTCCAGTCCCAAACAAAGCAGGTGTTGACAGATACGAACTATCAGTTTAATAAGCCACAGCTGCAAAATAGTAACGCGAATTCTTTACAGACGAATGGAAAAAGTGGTAGAACCCGACCTCGGCGAAGATCAGTTTGGATTCCGTAGAAATGTTGGAACACGTGAGGCAATATTGACCTTACAACTTATCTTAGAAGAAAGATTAAGGAAAGACAAACCTACGTTTCTAGCATATGTAGACTTAAAGAAAGCTTTTCACAATGTTGACTGGAATACTCTCAAATTCTAAAGGTGGCAGGGGTATAAAATATAGGGAGCGAAAGGCTATTTACCATTTGTACAGAAACCAGATGGCAGTTATTAGAGTCGGGGGGCATGAAAGGGAAGCAGTGGTTGGGAAGGGAGTGAGACAGGGTTGTAGCCTCTCCCGGATGTTATTCAATCTGTTTATTGAGCAAGCAGTAAAGGAAACAAAAGAAAAATTCGGAGTAGAAAGAAAGAATG
Organism: Schistocerca cancellata; assembly: GCF_023864275.1. Lineage (NCBI taxonomy): Eukaryota > Metazoa > Arthropoda > Insecta > Orthoptera > Acrididae > Schistocerca > Schistocerca cancellata. Next base: position 126,508,135 of record NC_064637.1, on the reverse strand, counting down.
TGTGTGAAATCTTATGGGACTTAACTGCTAAGGTCATCAGTCCCTAAGCTTACACACTACTTAACCTAAATTATCCGAAGGACAAACCCACCCATGCCCGAGGGAGGACTCGAACCTCCGCCGGGATCAGCCGCAGAGTCTGTGACTGCAGCGCCCTAGACCGCTCGGCTAATCCCGCGCGGCAATTCGGAGTAGGTATTTAAAAAATCCGTGGAGAAGAAATAAAAACTTTGAGGTTCGCCGATGACATTGTAATTCTGTCAGAGACAGCAAAGGACTTGGAAGAGCAGTTGAACGGAATGGACAGTGTCTTGAAAGGAGGATATATATAACATCAACAAAAGCAAAACGAGGATAATGGAATGAAGTCGAATTAAGTCGGGTGATGCTGAGGGAATTAGATTAGGAAATGAGACACTTAAAGTGGTAAAGGAGTTTTGCTATTTGGGGAGCAAAATAACTGATGATGGTCGAAGTAGAGAGGATATAAAATGTAGACCGGCAATGGGAAGGAAAGCGTTTCTGAAGAAATTTGTTAACATCGAGTATAGACTTAAGTGTCAGGAAGTCGTTTCTGAAAGTATTTGTATGGAGTGTAGCCATGTATGGAAGTGAAACATGGACGATAAATAGTTTGGACAAGAATAGAAGCTTTCTAAATGTAGTGCTACAGAAGAATGCTGAAGATTAGATGGGTAGATCAAATAACTAATGAGGAGGTATTGAATAGAATTGGGGAGAAGAGGAGTTTGTGGCACAAGTTGACACTAAGAAGGGACCGGTTGGTAGGACATGTACTGAGGCATCAGGGGATCGCAAATTTAACATTAGAGGGTGGAGGGTGGAGGGTAAAAATCGTAGAGGGAGACCAAGAGATGAATACATTAAGAAGATTCAAAAGGATGCAGGTTGCAGTAAGTACCGGGAGATGTAGAAGCTTGCAGAGGATAGAGTAGCATGGAGAGTTGCATTAAACCAGTCTCAGGACTGAAGACCAGAACAACAACAGAGGTACAAATAGTCAATGGATATAAAACGTGTGGTGTCACTGCCAGACACCACACTTGCTAGGTGGTAGCTTAAATCGGCCGCGGTCCATTAGTACGTGTCGGACCCGCGTGTCGCCACTGTCAGCACTTGCAGACCTAGCGCCACCACATGGCAGGTCTAGAAAGACGGACTAGCACTCGCCCCAGTTGTACGACGACTTTGCTAGCGACTACACTGACGAAGCCTTGCTCTCATTTGCCGAGAGACAGTTAGAATAGCCTTCAGCTAAGTCCATGACTACGACCTAGCAAGGCGCCATTAGCCTTACAGTGATTGTAATTAACCGTATCTGGAGATAGAATCATTTGTATCGTCAAGAGCGATGTACCACAAGGATAAATTAAAGTTAAGTATTCAAGGAGCTGCATACTTTTCTTATAGCATTAATTAGGTATCCTGTTCCAGAATTCACGCCAGCCGGCGTGTGTGTACGCGTGCCTTTCGGCTACCTCAGAGTGGCGTGGCTGTTTTGCTACGCCACAACAAAACGGAATCGGTATCGTAGTGGGGTGTTAATCTGGTGAAGTTCAGGTATCGCTGCTTAAAATGTCTCCTTGGTTATCTTTCGTTTTTCGTTCAATTTGAAATACCAAAATCGCGTAACTGTAATTTTCATCATCATGTTTTTATAAATAATGTACTATTCTTGTTTCTAATTACATACTGCACGCGAAAGTCCTGTTTTCATTTCAAATATAAATTCTTAAATTTCGATATTTTATGAAAGATTGTTAATAAAGGCCTGCTTAAATTAAGAAAACATAATTTTATTTTTAGGACAAAAGCAAAAACCGAATATTCTTTATCTGGACTATGACAATTTTATACTGCAGATGTAGTCTCACACGAACCACAGTGGTAAGTGTCGTAAAAACATTAAGAACAATTATTTCCACAGCATCGAGCACACCTTACAAATGCTGCATTTTTACTTTTGCTACTGTATCATTACAATATGCTCCCAACAGAACTGATCTGGAGCGAAGTTAAGGGATTTATCGTGAGAAATAACTGACCGTTAAGCTACCAGACGTACTAACGCAAGCAGGTTTTTTACACGTCAATGTCGAACGCTGGCGGTATATAGAACGTCTCATCATAAAACAAGAAGGGAAAATGCGGCGCCTTCGTGCCTTCGTGGATTCTGTTGTTGAGACTTGTTATCAACGTAGCAGGTTACAGTTCCCGAAATGAAATGTATTCTTCCGAATAAGCTAATGGATCATCAGACGACTGATGCAACTGATACCTTCAGTGGCGTCGGTATTCAAAAGTACGATAAAATCCTTGCAGTATGCTATTGTATGACACATAGCTCGCTCGGAAATTTACCCTGTGTTTAAGTCAGCAATTTTCATCGCTCTTGTTTGTAATTAGAATACTATGTTAGGTGAGAACGAGAGCATTTTATGCTTCCCGTCTGGTCACCTACGAAGCATGCGCTACTGCTGGAATTTTGTCGAATGTTATTTCATTCTCTTTAAAAGTTAAATGACGTTCGAAGCTATATTGTTTCTCTGCTCGTCTCTTTTTACATCTGAACTGCAACAGCTCACATAATTACAGGTTAGTAGCACCATCTGGCTGCCAGCGCTGTCCAAATTAAATTCGCCGGTAAAGCTGTTGTCCCGCATTATCGCTCAGTCTATGTGCGTGTAACACAGCATAAAACGGGTGCTTATGGTCGTACGTGATTGTACTGGACACTGCTCGGCTTCCGTTCCACGTGAAGAGAAACCCAATGAGATTCAAGCCACACACGGAAGGCTACATGATGTAATGGTTACGTAAGGTTGATTCTTATGATGAACACAGTATTGCTGTGAGTCACGCTGGAACAGGCGTGTGTACGTGTACACACGGGACCAAAAAAAAGTAGGTCATCCCAAGAGGCATCATGCTAAATACCGTGTAAGACCACCAATGACATGTATAACGGCCTTAATATGGCGAGGAAGAGCGTCCACGAGTTTCTAGAGATGCACAGTGATTTTATATCAACTGGTATACCTCATGTGTCGTTATATCCAAATGGTTTATAAACGTTAACTTACATTCAGGTACGTGGTACTGTACTAACAGTGATGTATATAGTGTAACTCATGTAAGCCCTCCCTCAAACCTGTCACGTTATATCTTCAGAGATCCGATGACGCCACCTTTAGTGTATTGAAACCGGTTATCCAGTAAACAGTATTTAAGCGATCTTGGCTTCTGAATTATTTCTACAACAGAGTGATCGCCCCACCACACACTATGTGTTCACTGCATTATGGATTTCGTCAATGGCTTCCTTTGTGGTGACCTCAATTGGATGGATGGAGCATGCTTCATCTCCGGTGCTTGACCGACCGCGTTTAAATTCGTGAATCGAAACGTAAATTGTCTTTAATGATGGTGCAGAGCCCGCGTGCACTTCATCCAGTTTTGTTTTGATCTGTACAGTAATCCAACCCATCAAATGAAAATGTTTAGTAACAGCATGAATCTTGATTTTCTTCCTTCTCAGTCGCAGTTGACACACTAACTTAGACGCTTGTCAGAAATGAACTAGACGCAGTGAATTGTTAAAATTCTTCGCACGATTCTTGGGATAATCAGGCTTACAAAACATGAAAGCAGTACAAAAATGTTCCATTCTTTCATGGGAATTTACCAGACTTATAACACCACCCTCATAAAGCACTCCGGACTATTCTTGACCATTCTGGAATCTTCTAGAAAAAAACGTATGTTGATATTCCAGAATACTTGTAAAAGCTCGACATCATTGTACAACGAAATCTAATTTTTCTCTCGAAAAGTATATTGACTGGAAAGAGCCAGAACGTGTTCTAGTGACCAACACAGTGTGATGGCAACCACTTCAGACACTCGTAGCTCTACAGCCACAACGACTACCACTGTAAAATCTCTAAACTGCACTACAAGAAAACCATCAGTACCACCAGAAACGAAAGTGCTGTATAATATTTCATAATGTTCTAGCTTTTTCCAGAAAATCCAAGAGTTTTCTGGAATGTTCCAGAATGTTCTAGGATTTTCCAGAATATTGTAGAATTTTTCACAATGTCCCAAGATGTTTCAGGATGTTCAAGAATGTTATCAAATCTTCCATTATACTTTGCTGGTGGGGATATAGTCCAGATCAGAAAGGCAAATACAGGCGATGACTATATCCATGCTTCAACATACTCTTGGAAATCGTTTAAAGCGGATCAGGGAAAATGAAGGTGATGGGATGCGAAATAAATTCTAGTACATTCTGGATCATTTTAGAGATTTCTAGAAACTTCTGGAAAATTCTTTATCACTCTGAAATATTTTACAAAATTCTTCGATATACTCGAACGTTTTGGCACTTGATTCCCAGCTCTTCATAGACTGCCCATCAGAAGTTCATTGTCGTGAGGCCATCTTTTGACACGCACATCTTCGACCAAACACCGCAGTTCCAAACTAAAACCTTCTGCATGGTTGGGGCATGGAGGACTGCCACACCGTACAATCCCCTTAGGCCTGGAAGAGGATATCATAGTGCCATGCTTGGATATGCCACATTTACATTCATTACATATATTAATTATGGGCTCTTCATGTACCATATGCAGTGGAGTCTCAACTTCATGAGTATGTCTGGTTTGTGAGCCAGAAGGCCGTAATGTTACCAGACGAAATGCGTACCTAAGTAAATATTGCTGGTACGCGAGGAACTGCACTGTGAAGTCCTAATTGTCCTTCACCAGACACATCTTCAGGAAGCCTGCAAGCTCAATCACAGCTGGTAGGAACGCGTGTGTTGCAGGGGTGGGCCGCTTCCATTACGTGCTGGTGACTGTCTGCGGCTTCTGCCTCATCTCCATGATTTTCGAGTCTCTGGCGGCGGCCTACGTCACTCCGGCGGCCCAGTGCGACTTCGACATGACGTCATTCGAAAAGGGCTTCCTCAGCGGAACCATCTACGTGGGTGAGTACACACGTCACTAACACTGTGTCTCGCTGGTCGTGCCTTCTCCTTCTTCTCTTGTACACATCTGTCTTACGAGATGAGCCGACTAGACATTTTTCATGTGGCTCTGTCCTCACGGAGAGAACCGTATCCGTTACCGACAGAGAAAGATAAGAGAGAGACATAGAGAGAGAGAGGGGGGGGGGGGGAGGGGCACAGCGGCAGGATCATGGCTCCCCCTCCCACACCCTGCCCAGAAGGGTTTGTAACACATATAAATAAAAAAGTAAAAGTTCTTTTTTTTTTGCAAATTGATGTATCTTCGAAAGTTCTTGACCAATTGTTTTGAAATTTTGACAAAACACTGAATTTTAATACGACTGTGTTTTTAGTTACCTAGGTCTTTAACATATCTATACTACCTCATGGCGCAACATGCAAGCAACCGGCATCTCAGTCGTGAACAGTTCGTCCAAGGAGACACACGTTTCTCAAATTAGTGATTACGAGTTATTGTCATAGTTACTGCTGGAAGAAAATGACGAAGAACACGTTCCACACTAACAGTTGCATAATGGAAACGCTCAAACACAACTCATATTTAGGACAAAGCTTGGCAGAAGTTTCTATGCAACACATGAATCGTATTTTATTTAAAGAATATGATTCATATTACATAATACGTCAGAGTGAATTTTTAGATCTTGGACTAACTTAAAACTTTTACATAAATTAAATATCATTGCAGTCTACTGTCTTCATTCAGAGTAATACCTATTTTAATTCGAAATAAATACGCTGACTGCGAATATCTTGGCATCAACTGTGTTAGATATAGATATTGTATCTATTAGTGACATATGAAAATTTGTGTCCGACCACGACTCGAACCCGTATATCCCACTTACCACGAGCAATTTCTTTAAGCTGTTTAGCTATCCGTGCACGCTAGTTTATTTCTAATTAATTTCGGACGACTGTCAATCGTCATTATTGACTGTTCATCCAGACGTGGAAGTAAATAATACCCATATGCTACTTTCAGGTTGAAAACATGAATGAAAATTCCAGCACTGACACAAACACTGAAACTCCTGCAAAGTGTCCTACAACAGCTGTTTCTGTTGGAAGTGAAGTTGATTTATATGCTGAAAGTCCCAGGGAAAAAAATTAAGAAAATAAAGAAATTGCTGCAGGGAAAAAGAACGATATTTAAATAACAAAGTAGCTTGAGTGTTACCTGAAGCTAAAAGTAGTGGCAGTCGACAGGTTACACATGCGAACAGAATGAATTTAAAAGCTTATGTGACATGTTTTTGGCTAAAGATTTATCACAATTCATTTCACTGGCGTTTCCTTTAATAAACGTTTTCATTTCGTCGGTTACATTACTTCCTTTTCGTAAGAATGTTCATTTCGACCCGTAGTAATAAGCAGCTATATACACTCATGGAAATTGAAATAAGAACACCGTGAATTCATTGTCCCAGGAAGGGGAAACTTTATTGACACATTCCTGGGGTCAGATACATCACATGATCACACTGACAGAACCACAGGCACATACACACAGGCCACAGAGCATGCACAATGTCGGCACTAGTACAGTGTATATCCACCTTTCGCAGCAATGCAGGCTGCTATTCTCCCTGGAGACGATCGTAGAGATGCTGGATGTAGTCCTGTGGAACGGCTTGCCATGCCTTTTCCACCTGGCGCCTCAGTTGGACCAGCGTTCGTGCTGGACGTGCAGACCGCGTGAGACGACGCTTCATCCAGTCCCAAACATGCTCAATGGGGGACAGATTCGGAGATCTTGCTGGCCAGGGTAGTTGACTTACACCTTCTAGAGCACGTTGGGTGGTACGGGATACATGCGGACGTGCATTGTCCTGTTGGAACAGCAAGTTCCCTTGCCGGTCTAGGAATGGTAGAACGATGGGTTCGATGACGGTTTGGATGTACCGTGCATTATTCACTGTCCCCTCGACGATCACCAGTGGTGTACGGCCAGTGTAGGAGATCGCTCCCCACACCATGATGCCGGGTGTTGGCCCTGTGTGCCTCGGTCGTATGCAGTCCTGATTGTGGCGCTCACCTGCACGGCGCCAAACACGCATACGACCATCATTGGCACCAAGGCAGAAGCGACTCTCATCGCTGAAGACGACACGTCTCCATTCGTCCCTCCATTCACGCCTGTCGCGACATCACTGGAGGCGGGGTGCACGATGTTGGGGCGTGAGCGGAAGACGGCCTAACGGTGTGCGGGACCGTAGCCCAGCTTCATGGAGACGGTTGCGAATGGTCCTCGCCGATACCCCAGGAGCAACAGTGTCCCTAATTTGCTGGGAAGTGGCGGTGCGGTCCCCTACGGCACTGCGTAGGATCCTACGGTCTTGGCGTGCATCCGTGCGTCGCTGCGGTCCGGTCCCAGGTCGACGGGCACGTGCACCTTCCGCCGACCACTGGCGACAACATCGATGTACTGTGGAGACCTCACGCCCCACGTGTTGAGCAATTCGGCGGTACGTCCACCCGGCCTCCCGCATGCCCACTATACGCCCTCGCTCAAAGTCCGTCAACTGCACATTCGGTTCACGTCCACGCTGTCGCGGCATGCTACCAGTGTTAAAGACTGCGATGGAGCTCCGTATGCCACGGCAAACTGGCTGACACTGACGGCGGCGGTGCACAAATGCTGCGCAGCTAGCGACATTCGACGGCCAACACCGCGGTTCCTGGTGTGTTCGCTGTGCCGTGCGTGTGATCATTGCTTGTACAGCCCTCTCGCAGTGTCCGGAGCAAGTATGGTGGGTCTGACACACCGGTGTCAATGTGTTCTTTTTTACATTTCCAGGAGTGTAGTTTCGCTTTTGCGAGGTTTCAATATTGCGCCAAGCGCAAAGTTTCGCTTGACGTAAGAGAAATCAAAGGAGCCGCCGTCTGCTTTCTTCTCTGTATACTCCATCTCCGTGCTTTAGCTGTTACGTCCCCTAACCTCCACTCACTACGTAAGGAGACCTCTTCCCACAAATGTATTATTCACACTATTCCTGAACTGCTTTTTGATGTGTGGAGTAATACATGGAGGTGACAAAAGATATAAAATATCGATCTCCACATGTACAGATAGCAGTAGTATCGCGCACACAAGGTATTTTTACTCCGGCGATACGTGATTCGTGATTATGGGCGCACGACAGCTGTTAATAGACTTTGAGCGCGGAATGGTAGTTGGAGCTAGACGCATCTACATCTACATCCATACTACGCAAGCCACCTGACGGTGTGTGGCGGAGGGTACCTTGAGTACCTCTATCGGTTCTCCCTTCTGTTCCAGTCTCGTATTGTTCGTGGAAAGAAAGGTTGTCGGTATGCCTCTGTGTGGGCTCGAATCTCTCTCATTTTATCCTCATGGTCTGTTCGCGAGATATACGTAGGAGGGAACAATATACTGCTTGACTCCTCGGTGCAGGTATGTTCTCGAAACTTCAACAAAAGCCCATAACGAGCTACTGAGCGTCTCTCTTGCAGTCTTCCACTGGAGTTTATCTATCATCTCCGTAACGCTTTCGCGATTACTAAATGATCCTGTAACGAAGCGTGCTGCTCTCTGTTCGATCTTCTCTATCTCTTCTTCAACCCCATCTGGTACGGATCCCACACTGGTGAGCAGCATTCAAGGAGTGAGCGAACAAGTGTACTGTAAGCTACTTCCTTTGTTTTCGGACTGCATTTCCTTGGGATTCTTCCAATGAATCTCAGTCTGGCATCTGCTTTGCCGACGATTAATTTTATATGGTCATTCCATTTAAAATCACTCCTAATGCCTACTACCAGATAATTTATAGAATTAACTGCTTCCAGTTGCTGACCTGCTATATTGTAGCTAAATGATAAAGGATCTTTCTTTCTATGTATTCGCAGCACATTACACTTGTCTACATTGAGATTCAATTGCCATTCCCTGCACCATGCGTCAATTCGTTGCTGATCCTCCTGCATTTCAGTACAATTTTCCATTGTTACAACCTCTCGATATACTACAGCATCATCCCCAAAAAGCCTCAGTGAACTTCTGATGTTATCCATAAGGTCATTTATGTATATTGTGAATAGCAACGGTCCTACGACACTCCCCTGCGGCACACCTTCGGAGGACTTCTCTCAATTGAGAATGACATGCTGCATTCTGTTATCGAGGATGACATGCTGCGTTCTGTTATCTAGGAACTCTTCAATCCAATCACACAGTTGGTCGGATAGTCCATATGCTCTTACTTTGTTCATTAAACGACTGTGGGGAACTGTATCAAACTCCTTGAGGAAGTCAAGATACACGGCATTTACCTGGTAACCCGTCTCTATGGTCCTCTGAGTCTCGTGGGCGAATAGCGCGAGCTGGGTTTCACACGATCGTCGTTTTCGAAACTCATGCTGATTCCTACAGAGTGGATTTCTAGTCTCCAGAAAAGTCATTATACTTGAACATGATACGTTTTCCAAAATTCTAGAACTGATCGCCGTTAGAGATAAGGGGGTATAGTTCTGCTCGTCTGTTCAACGTCCCTTCTTGAAAACGGGGATGACCTGTGCCCTTTTCCAATCTTTTGGAACGATACGCTCTTCTAGAGACCTACGGTATACCGCTGCAAGAACGGGGGCAAGTTCGTTCGCGTACCCTGTGCAATATCGAACTGGTATCGCATCAGGTCCAGCGGCCTTTGCTGTTTTGACCGATTTTAATCGTTTTTCTATCCCTCTGTCATCTATTTCGATATCTACCATTTTGTCATCTGTGCGACAATCTAGAGAAGGAACAACAATGCAGTCTTCCTGTGTGAAACAGCTTTGGAAAAAGACATATAGTATTTCGGCCTTTAGTCTGTCATCTTCTATTTCAGTACCATTTTGGTCACAGAGTGTCTGGACATTTTGTTTTGATCCACCTACCACTTTGACATATGACCAAAATTTCTTAGGATTTTCTGCCGAGTCAGTACATAGAACTTTACTTTCGAATTCGTTGAATGCCTCTCCCATAGCCCTCCTCACACTACATTTTGCATGTGACATTACATTTCGGAAGTCGTTAGGAAATTCAGTATTCCGTGATACACAGCGTTAAGAGGGCGCCGAGAGTACCAAATTGTAGGCATTACATATAACCACTAGTGGCCGACGGCCTTCACTTAACGAAAAATGGTTCAAATGGGTCTGAGCACTATGGGACTTAACATCTATGGTCATCAGTCACCTAGAACTTAGAACTACTTAAACCTAACTAACCTAAGGACATCACACAACACCCAGCCATCACGAGGCAGAGAAAATCCCTGACCCCGCCGGGAATCGAACCCGGGAACCCGGGCGTGGGAAGCGAGAACGCTACCGCACGACCACGAGATGCGGTCCTTCACTTAACGACCGAGAGCAGCGGCGTTAGCATAGAGTTGTCAGTGCTAACAGACAAGCAACACTCCGTGAATAGCAGCAGAAATCAATGTGGAACGTACGAGGAACGTATGCGTCAGGACAGTACGGCGAAATTTGGCATTAATGGGCTGTGGCAGCAGACAACCGACGCGAGTGCCTTTGCTAACAGCACGACGACATCGCCTAAAGCGGGTCTCCTGGGCTCGTGACCATATCGGTTGGACGCTAGACGCCTGGAAAACCGTACCTGGTCAAATGAATCCCGATTTAAGTTGGTAAGAGGTGATGGTAGGAACCGAGTATGGCGCAACCCCACGAAGCCATGGACCCAAGTTGTCAACAAGACACTAGGCAAGGTGGTGGTTTTGGAAAAATTGGAAATTTTAGGTAAGGACTATGGGACCAACTGCTGAAGTCATCGGTCCCTAGGCTTACGCACTACTTAGTGGAACTTAAACTAACTTGCACTAAGGACAAAACATACACACACACACACACACACACACACACACACACACACACACACACACACACATATGCGCGAGGAAGCATTCGAACCTCCAATGGGGTGAACCGCGAAGGTGGTGGTTTCCCTATACTGATGTGGTCTTTGTTTACGTGGAATGGACTAGACCCTCTGGTTGTATTCGGCTACTAAATGTTCCCAAATAACGTTGGAATTTTTGAGGTTGCCTAAGAGCCACAATTGTTTGCGGTTGGTTTGAAAATAATTGGATAATTCCAGAGAATGATTTGGCAATCCAGATCTCCTTATGTGAATCCCATCGAACATTTATGACACGTAATCGAAAGCTCAGTTCGTGCATAAAATTTTACACCGGCAACACTTCCGCAATTATGTACGTCTGAAAAATCAGTATGGCTCAGTATTTCTGCGGGGGACTCCCAGCGACTTGTTCAGTCCATCCTGCACTACACCAGGAGAAGCAGATCTGACACGATATTAGGAGGTATCCGACTACTTCCGTGCCCACCAAAAAAATGGCTCTGAGCACTATGGGACATAACAGCTGTGGTCATCAGTCCCCTAGAACTACTTAAACCTAACTAACCTAAGGACGCCACACAACATCCAGTCATCACGAGGCAGAGAAAATCCCTGACCCCGCTGGGAATCGAACCCGGGAACCCGGTCGCGAAAACGCTACCCCACGACCACGAGCTGCGGACTCCGTGCCCACAGTGTATAGTTCTTCTGCTGCTGTCTGATATGACATGACAATGTCAAAGTCTCTGAACTGAACGGCTATTAGAAGTTTCGGCATTAACGTGGTGTTCCATCCTCAGGCATGATCGTGAGCTCGCACCTGTGGGGCTTCGTGGCGGACACGCGCGGCCGCCGGCAGGTGCTGCTGGTGACCCTCGCCCTCAACTTCCTGTGCTCTGTGGCGGCCGCCCTCATGCCCACGCTGCCCCTCCTCATATTCTTCAGGTTCCTCAACGGCGTCTGGTGAGTTCATCGCAGCCAACGGCGTCGCGTAATGAAGTATTCGGCACTAAGATCGACGAATACATTGATTTATTCAACACAGCCACGGTCTGTCGCAAAAATAATTAATGTAGAGTGATGACGATTTGGGAATATTTTTCTCTATCTAACGTAGTGAAGTGATTAATATTGCTAGATCAGCCGACCAGCGTGGCCGAGCGGTTCTAGGCGCTTCAGTCTGGAACCACGCGACCACTACGGTCGCAGGTTCGAATCCTGCCTCCGGCATGGATGTGTGCGATGTCCTTAGGTTAGTTAGGTTTAAGTAGTTCTAGGGGACTGATGACCGCAGATGTTGTCCAATAGTGGTCAGAGCCATTTGAACCAGTATTGCTAGATCACAGGTCAATGTGAGCGCGAGGTAAGCCATTGCAAATGTGAGATGCTGGTACATTAACAACCGGTGTAACCGGCTGAATGTTAAACGCAAGCCTGAAAACGTGCATGCATTGTGTGGAAAAGATGCCGAATGTCAGTTTGTAGGATAGAGTTCCATGCCTGTTGCACGTGGTCCGCCGCTCGGGATTAGCCGAGCGGTTTCGGGCGCTGCAGTCATGGACTGTGTGGCTGGTCCCGGCGCGGATTCGAGTCCTCCCTCAGGCATGGCTGTGTGTGTTTGTACTTAGGATGATTTAGTTTAAGTAGTGTGTAAGCTGAGGGACTGATGACCTTAGCACTTAAGTCCCATAAGATTTCACACACATTTGAACATTTTTTTTTCTTTTTTGCACTTCGTCCGTCAGTATAGGGACAGCTAATGCTGGTTGGGGATGACTTTGGAGTTTACGTTCAATGATGTCCCATACATTTTCGGTTCGAGACGGATCTGGTGATCAAGCAGGCCACGACAATATGTCGACGCTCTGTAGAGCATGTTGGGTAACAACAGCGGTAATTGGGCGAGTGTTATCCTGTTGGAAAACATCCCCTAGAACCTTGTTCATGACTGGCAGTTTAACAGGTCGAATCACCAGAATGGCGTGCAAATTTCAAGTCAGCGTGCGTGATATAACCGCCAGAGTGCCCCTGCTGCCTTACAAATTCGCACCCCGGACCATAACTCCAAGTGTATGTCCAGTGTGTTTGGCAGGCAGACAGGTTGGTTGCAGGCCGTCAACTACTCTCAGTGTAATCAATACACGGTCATGACTGGCATCGAGGCAGAACCGGTTTTCATCAGAAAAACACCACCCCTCCACTCTGCCCGCCAGTGTGCTCTCGCTTGACACCAGTGAAATAGCAAACGGCGGAGGCAGGGGACCAATGGAAATCAGTGGACAGGCCATCTGGCTCGGTGCTCTCCCTGAAGTAACCGATTTGTAACAGTGTTACTGAGGTGCCAACTGCTGCTCAAATTGCTGCTGTAGATGCGGTACGATGCGCCAGATCCATACGCTGAACACGGTTTTCTTCCCTCTCGGTAGCTGGTCTTCTTGCAATCCCATATTCCCGTGACTACTGCGAGCAGTCACGAACAGTAGCCACATTCATCTACACCTGCATTAACATCTACATTACTCTGCAATTCACACTTAAGTGCCTGGAAGAGGGTTCATCGAACCATTTTCATACTACAGGGTGATTCAAAAAGAATACCACAACTTTAGGAATTTAAAACTCTGCAACGACAAAGGGCAGAGCTAAGCACTATCTGTCAGCGAATTAAGGGAGCTATAAAGTTTCATTTGGTTGTACATTTGTTCGCTTGAGGCGCTGTTGACTAGGCATCAGCGTCAGTTGATGCTAAGCTGGCGACCGCTCAACAGAAAGCTTTTTGTGTTATTGAGTACGGCAGAAGTGAATCGACGTCAGTTGTTCAGCGTGCATTTCGTACGAAGTATGGTGTTAAACTTCCTGATAGGTGGTGTATTAAACGTTGGTATAAACAGTTTACAGAGAATGGGTGTTTGTGCAAAGGGAAAAGTTCTGGACGGCCGAGAACGAGTGATGAAAATGTAGCACGCATCTAGCAAGCATTTGTTCGCAGCCCAGGAAAATCGACTCGCAGAGCTAGCAGAGAGCTGCAAATTCCACAATCAACTGTATGCAGGCTGGAGCGCCACCACATTGGCACTTATCTGTCCGTAACTACCTGAACATCAACTACCCGAGGCGATGGATCGGCCGCCATGCAGCCCGTGACAGAGCACTTCATCACTGGCCTCCAAGAAGCCCTGATCTTACTCCCTGCGATTTTTTCTTATGGGGGTATGTTAAGGATATGGTGTTTCGGCCACCTCTCCCAGCCACCATTGATGATTTGAAACGAGAAATAACAGCAGCTATCCAAACTGTTACGCCTGATATGCTACATAGAGTGTAAAACGAGTTGGAGTATCGGGTTGATATTGCTCGAGTGTCTGGAGGGGGCCATATTGAACACCTCTGAACTTGGTTTTGAGTGAAAAAAAACCTTTTTAAATACTCTTTGTAATGATGTATAACAGAAGTTTATATTATGTTTCTTTCATTAAATACACATTTTTAAAGTTGTGGTATTCTTTTTGAATCACCCTGTACTTCTCTACCATTCCACTCTCGAATGGCGCGTGGGTAAAAGGAACACCTAAATCTTTCCGTTCGAGCTGTAATTACTCTTATTTTATTATGATAATCATTTCTCTCTACGCAGGAGGGTGTCAACAAAATATTTACGCATTCGGAAGAGAAAGTTGGTGATTGAAATTTGGTAAATAGATCTCGCCGCAAAGAAAACCGCCTTTGTTTCAGTCACTCACACCCCAACTCGCGTATCATATCAGTGACACTCTATTGCGCGATAACACGAAACGGGCTGCCCTTCTTTGCACTTTTTCGATGTCCTCCGTCAATCCTACCTGGTAAGGATCCCATACCGGGCAGCAATATTCCAGCAGAGGATGGACAAGTCGGTTTCTTGCATCGTCTAAGTGTTCTGCCAACAAAGTGCAATCTTTGTTTCGCCTTCCCCACAATATTATCTATGTGGTCTTTCCAGTTTCAGTTGCTCGTAATTGTAATTCCTAGATAATAAGTCGAATTGACAACCCTTAGATCTGTGCCATTTATCGTATACCCAAAATTTATCGGATTGCTTTTAGTACCCATGTGGATGACCTGGCACTTTTCTTTGTTTAGTGCTAGTTGCCACTTTTCGCACCATACAGAAATTCTCTCTAGATCATTTTGTAATTGGAATTGATCGTCTGATGATTTTACTAGACGGTAAATTACAGCGTCATCTGCAAACAATCTAAGGGGGCTGCTCAATCAAAAAAAAAAAAAAAAAAAAAAAAAAACTGGTTCAAATGGCTCTGAGCACTATGCGACTTAACTTGTAAGGTCATCAGTCGCCTAGAACTTAGAACTAATTAAACCTAACTAACCTAAGGACATCACACACATCCATGCCCGAGGCAGGATTCGAACCTGCGACAGTAGCGGTCGCTCGGTTCCAGACTGTAGCGCCTAGAACCGCACGGCCACTCCGGCCGGCCTCAGACTATCACCTAGATCATTTATGTGAGTCAGGAACAGGAGAAGGCATATGACACTACCTTGCTGAACGCCAGATATCACTTCTGTTCTACTCGATGATTTACTGTCTATCACTACGAACTGTGACCTCTCTGAGAGGAAATCACGAATCCAGTCACACAACTGAGACGATACTCCATATGCACGTAATTTGAATTAATAGTCGCTTGTGAGGAGCGATATCAAAAGCGTTCTGGAAATGTAGGAATATGGAATCGATCTGAGATCCCTTGTGGACAGCACTCATTACTTGATGGGAATAAAGAGCTAGTTGCGTTGCACAATAACGATACTTTCTGAATCCGTGTTGGTTATGTATCAATTAGTCATTTTCTTCAAGGTGATTCATAATGTTCGAGTACAGTATAGGCACCAAAATACTACTGCAAATTGAAGTCTGTAATTCAATCGGTTACTCCTATTTCCTTTCTTGAATATTGGTGTGA
The DNA here is from genome assembly GCF_023864275.1 of Schistocerca cancellata. Lineage (NCBI taxonomy): Eukaryota > Metazoa > Arthropoda > Insecta > Orthoptera > Acrididae > Schistocerca > Schistocerca cancellata. The sequence goes on along the minus strand of NC_064637.1, from coordinate 126,492,225 downwards.
CCTGTGCTGTATTCCTGCAAACTCTTCTGCAGTGTCGTAGAAGGAACGTCAATTTCTCGTAGCCCTGTTACACGACCTTGCCCAACCTCAGTGACGTGTTGATAATGGACTCTTTGTTGCCTTAAAGGCATTTTTTATTAATAACTGGCCAAGTCCAGTTCAAAGGTAACTAACGCTGACGACCGGTAAAACGTGTGTTTAAGGCGAACCTGGTTTGCATCCTCGTGGTGGCACTACTGGGGCCACTCTTATGCGACTGGCACGATATCTGAACAGACATCTTTCCGATGACTTTCTTGACTTCCGCAAGGCTTTCGATACAGTTCCCCACAGTCGTTGAATGAACAAAGTAAGAGCATATGGACTATCAGACCAATTGTGTGATTGGATTGAGGAGTTCCTAGATAACAGGACGCAGCATGTGATTCTCAATGGAGAGAAGTCTTCCGAAGTAAGAGTGATTTCAGGTGTGCCGCAGGGGAGTGTCATAGGAACGTTGCTGTTCACAATATACATAAATGACCTGGTGGATGACATCGGAAGTTCACTGAGGCTTTTTGCAGATGATGCTGTGGTGTATCGAGAGGTTGTAACAATGGAAAATTGTACTGAAATGCAGGAGGATCTGCAGCGAATTGACGCATGGTGCAGGGAATGGCAATTGAATCTCAATGTAGACAAGTGTAATGTGCTGCGAATACACAGAAAGATACATCCTTTATCATTTAGCTACAAAATAGCAGGTCAGCAACTGGAAGCACTTAATTCCATAAATTATCAGGGAGTACGCATTAGGAGTGATTTAAAATGGAATGATCATATAATGTTGATCGTCGGTAAAGCAGATGCCACACTGAGATTCATTGGAAGAATCCTAAGGAAATGCAATCCGAAAACAAAGGAAGTAGGGTACAGTACACTTGTTCGCCCACTGCTTGAATACTGCTCAGCAGTGTGGGATCCTTACCAGATAGGGTTGATAGAAGACATAGAGAAGATCCAACGGAGAGCAGCGCGCTTCGTTACAGGATCATTTAGTAATCGCGAAAGCGTTACGAAGATGATGGATAAAGTCCAGTGGAAGACTCGGCAGGAGAGACGCTCAGTAGCTCGGCACGGGCTTTTGTCAAAGTTTCGAGAACATACCTTCACCGAAGAGTCAAGCAGTATATTGCTCCCTCCTACGTATATCTCGCGAAGAGACCATGAGGATAAAATCAGAGAGATTAGAGCCCACACAGAGGCATACCGACAATCCTTCTTTCCACGAACAATACGAGACTGGAATAGAAGGGAGAACCGATAGAGGTACTCAAGGTACCCTCCGCCACACACCGTCAGGTGCCTTGCGGAGTATGGATGTAGATGTAGATGTAGATGAAAAAACATGCCTACCAAATTCCATTTATGTCGCACAGGTTCTTCTTGGCGCTGCAAGTTTTTTTTTTCCATCAGTGTAGTTCGTAATCTGCCCAAGTGCATGAGACCCCGATACAGAACACGATGATCCACCAGAATGTCTAAGGGATCCAAAGCCAAGTGGTCCTGTAACGCAGTAACCCTGTACGCACCAGACTCCACATGCGATGACAGATTACCTCGATGAATCAGGTGGTGCTATTAATCATTTGATGATCAGTAGAGCTGTTGCAAGGCTTTTTTTTCTTTCCTTATTGTTATTTCAATTCCTCAGTAAGGGGTGGGCTGGCGACAGATGAAAACGCAGAGGCTACACAAATTTAAAAGATTTCTGGAACACATAAAAAGGATTCTAAATCCCCGTGGTGTGTGTTTCATATAGCATATGTATGTGTAGTTGCCTAACATTGTCTATGTAATGGAGCTTTCACACATGCAAATGATTAAAATGACCCTACTACTGACAACCTAAACCTAGGGAGTTCAACAAAACGAGGTATCGTCTTGTGGTTTTACTTCAGTTTAGCAAAACAAACAAATTATTTCTACCAGGATGCTGCTAATCCAAATTGTGATACGATACTGCAAATCATTCGTCCTCAAAAGTACTTCATTGATTTACTTCAAAGTTCTTGGCCGATTTGCTTCAATTTTCTATATTCAGATGAAACTGTGAACAGAATTAATGGAAAATTAAATGCCTAGCAAACGAAAAACATCGTGATAAATTGATTGCAATTTCTATCGCGGAAATAAATTACAGGGGCAATACCAGTCTCGGAGATAGTGCTGAGAGACACCACTAGATCACGGGACGAGCGAAAGATTCAGAATTTGACAGAAACATGATTGCAGACTCGTATTTATTGATTATTTGCCGTTGTTACACATTCCATTTACGCTAAAAGATATGTTAGCCGTGTTTCAAGTGATTTTAATTATTAAAATCTACAGTGCTACACAAATGCTAAGACGGTTCTCGGATACAGTACCAACAACAGTCACTAGATGGCGGGCCGATCAAAAAATCAAACAGAACACGAGATTCCCCGAACTGTGAAGTATGTGGTTGAAACAGTTCGAGTCATGCTCGAACACAGCCCTACTTGAAACATTGAAAACTGAACTGAAACAATAGGAGATGAATTTTCCAAAAATACAATGAAGTAAGTCGATAAATCGGTATGTCTTTTTTTAAAATAATTAGACTTCTCCACCTGTGCTAAATGTAAACATGTATTTAAATTGAACAAAATATTACAAAAATTAATAAAATATTTATTCATTAAGCACATGTACATATTTTTAGAGTCAAAATATGTCTTGCAGAAATTTAAGCGACGGAAATGATAAAAGTATCTATTTTACCGTCAGATTTTAGCTGCATTTTGCATTATAGATATGTTTCATAGTTTGCAATTTAAAACTAATAACAGCATATTGGCCGCGCGGGATTAGCCGAGCGGTCTATGGCGCTGCAGTGATGGACTGTGCGGCTGGTCCCGGCGGAGGTTCGAGTCCTCCCTCGGGCATGGGTGTATGTGTGTGTCCTTAGGATAATTTAGGTTAAGTAGTGTGTAAGCTTAGGGACTGATGAACTTAGCAGTTAAGACCCATAAGATTTCACACACATTTGAAAAAAAGCATATTGTATGACGTAATTGTTATCAGTAATCAACTTTTTTGAAATTTTTGAATGTTTGCAAAAGTCAGAACCAAAAATCTAGAACCTGATTTTTATGAATGCTGCAGGTGAAGACATGTTGATTCGTAAGTTTCTGTGGACACCCAATGATCAAATTGCTCTTCGATTTAAAGCGATTGCAGTTTCACATGCGGCTTGCATTCGCTATGAGTATCAACAATGCACACGGCCAGTCATTTTGTGTGGCAGATATTAAAAATCCTGGGCAAACCCGGACACTGCAGCTAGTTTAAAACAAAGTTATCTTCGTCGCTGAAGGTGAGCGTTATACACTCTTCCATCTGGGTGTTTCTGTTTCTGTGTTTCATCTTCAGGATCTGCGGGCCGTCTGCCGTGACGTACGCCTACCTGGGGGAGTTCCACTCGGACAAGACGCGCACCCAGGCCATCGTCTACGTCTGCATCTTCCTCTCCATGGCGCTCCTCGTTGAACCAGGTGAGTTACAGGTAGTGCCAACGAGATCTGTCTAATGATAGGGCCCGTTACGAGTCCATACTCCAGACGAAAACACAAAAGTAAGCCACTATGTCGTAGAAACACTACATTTTTCCCACAACACCGATGGAGGGCATCAATATTAATTGATTCACTCATTTGAACAATGTTCATTATGCACTCGGGCCAGTTACGAGAAAAGCGCTAAAATTTTTTTAAATGGTAACTGTTGGTCTCAGAGCAGCTAAACACAGTGGGCCCAAGCTGCGACGAGCGTATGTGTTGCGTACAGCCGAATGTTGAGGTTAGCTGGTCTGTATAGCGCGAGTGTAGATACGACGGGTGTTGAAAAAGTAATGCAACACATTTTTTTCTCTGCCAGTGTCGGTTGAAGAAAAGCTAAATTTGTTGTGAGACGTCGTGGAATATTCCCGCATCCCGTATAGTTTCATGAAGTTCCGATAGATGGTGGAGCTATACATAGCTTTCAAAATGGCGTCCGTGAAGGAGGTGCGTTCCAGGCAGAGAGCTATCAATGAGTTTCTTTTGGCCTTCGACCATAGATACTAGTAGACTGGCCTTGCTGTGCAGAAGCTATAGGGCTGGTGTGGCTCCAACATAAACCACGTGACTGTTGGCAAAACGTGGCGGGATTTCAAATCAGCGGTCTGCCATCCTATGTTTGTATCGTATTTTACCCACATTTCTCAGTTGACTGCCAAACGCTTCCAACAAAAATTAGTTTTTTATTTGCGAAAAATTATGTCAGAACTACATTTGACCTGGATTTGTTCACAGTACCATTTATAAAATCTAACAAATACATCGAATACACCTGGTGGCCAGCGGGACGAAATTACTATAAACTATCAGTTAAAGTAAAATGTCGTTAAAATTCTTTTAAACGGTAAGAGTGGGCTCGTGTCAAAACTTCTAACATTGGATTCGCCGCGTTTTGAGCTCTAGTCACTTATAAAAGAAAATGGGATATGGGAATTACGTCAACTATAGGTGCCAAAATTGTCGACTTTAGGAGCAGGTCCATTTTAGAGTATCAGTTTTAGGTGCACTCTAAAGGTTCAGTTCCTACTATTTTTACAAAAGTTTAAACTATCAGTTGAAAAAAAATGATATTTTAGATGAAAGGTGAGACTTTGAAGTTTCAGAAAATAATTTTGGAGCGTACATTTATTTAATAGTATCAGAAGATAGAAAGAAATTCTCTTCATGTGTCGACTATAGGTGCTCTTACCTTATTATAATCTCACTTGTATATACAAAAAGGCGCGTATGTGCAGATGGCTTAAAGTTTTTCCGTTTCAGGGCCTGTATCCAAAGCTGCCTTCGGTTTTCATCCTTAGGGAACCTATGAGTAGGAACGAGAAACAGTTATACTTACTTCTGTAACCGAATTATCACAGATACTTTCGAAAATGGAATATGAGTCTGTCTTTACAGGTATCACTTTCAACACTTTAATTTACGTGATACTCTATTTCAAGTGTAAAAAACATAAGTCACTTCAGCAGATTTCCATAAACGCATCTGCACCATCGTAGGAACACTTACACGTGAAATGTAATGCCATTTCCCCCGACAAAACGCTGAGTACAGCCGTAAGCACAACACGAAACAACCATGTTTTGCCAACATTCACGTGACTTTAGCCCTGAGATGTTGGAGCCACGAAAATGACGTCAGGGCCAGTCTATTATATTTATGGTCGAAGCTTTTAACGGAAAAGCAGAGCATCGCAGCTATTCATAGGCGCTTGCAGAATGTCGACGGGGACCTGGCAGTGAACAAAAGCACGGTGAGTCGTCAGCCAAGGCGTCTGTCATCACCACTACAACGTCGCACAAAACCTGTCCGATCTGCCGTGTGCCAGCCAGCCGCACATACCTTTGACCGCTGCAATGCTGGAACGTGCGGACACTCTCACTCGAGGTGATACACGGATCACAGTCAGACTCCTCGCTGCTCAACGGGACGTCTCTGCTGGCAGTGCTGGCACACTCGTACACAAGTTGAGGAGCTCAGAAGTTCGCGCATTGACTCGCAACTTCCGACTTCCATTTCTCAGTCCAATGAAAGATGCACTCCGCAGTACAGGGTCGATGGGGATGTTTCGGCTCCAATGTCGACCAGTGGAGTGACACTATGCAGGTGTACTGGCCTGCACAGTAACGCGGCATAAGGCCGTCGCACTGAACGGAGATTATGTGAAAAATAGGGTTTGTTGTCAAAAGAGTGGCGAGTAAATTGGTTTATTGGAACCCTGAATAAAGTCAACTGCTCCCAGAAAAAAAAGTGTGGCATAACTTACGGAACGTCGCTCATACAATACCTAAGCAGCCTGTTGCAGACAAAGCTGTGTAGTGAAGTAAGTCTTGTGGTCCCAAATGTATATCATAGAAGTTTCTTTCGGAGTAAGCTGATGCAACAGCTCCATATTTAGCTGCAATATCCAACCGTACTATAGACGAATGTTGAAAATTAGGTGGACTGATAAGGTAAGGAATGAGGAGGTTCTACGCAGAATCGAAGAGGAAATGAATATGTGGAAAACACTGATAAGGAGAAGGGACAGGTTTAGAGGGAGCTGTAGAGGGCAAAAACTGTAGAGGAAGACAGAGATTGGAACACGTCAAGCAAATAATTGAGGACGTAGGTTGCAAGTGCTACTCTCAGATGAAGAGGTTAGCACAGGAAAGGAATTTGTGGCGGGCCGCATCAAACCAGTCAGTAGACTGATGACCAAAAAAAAAATCCAACCGCCCACTTGACAAAATATGGTCTCATACAGACTGAAAAGTTGCAAATGTCGCTCCACTGAAGAAGAAAGGAAAAAGAAGTAACCCGCTAGATTATGACCCTATATCACGGGCATGGATTTTCAGTAGAATTTTGAAATTTATACTGTGTTCACCCGATATGGAACACCTCTAAGAAATCGATCTTTTGACACTTGGGCAGTCCAGATTTAGAAAATACCGTTATTGTGAAACACAACCGACTCTTCATTCTCAATGAGTGCTAGCGACAGAGGATCTCAAGTTGATTCCTCATTTCTAGATTTCCAAGCTTTCGACACCGTTCCTCACAAGCGGCTTCTAGTCAGATTGGCTGTCTTTGCAGTGTCGCCTCAGCTGTACGACTGGTTTCACAATTTCCAGTCAGAAAAGTCAAAGATCACAGGAAGTCCGGGAAAGCCACTGCGTCATTTAGAGTGGTGTCAGTAACATCTACCAGGAGCTGTACAAAAACTCGAACTGGAACCTTGCAAAGGATCTGTACTGCATCGCCTGAGCTACTTTCAGACCATTTCTCGATGTCAGTGCCGCACGTGGACATTGCAGTGTCAGCATGATGTACACAAGTTGACCCTCAAAAGCTGTTTCTCCTGAAGTATGCCTGCCTTTATTGAGGAATCTGAACTCTCTGCACACCTGACGGTGGTGTTCTGAAAATCCTCACCAGTCACTGCCCTGACCCGAACTGACTCCCTGATTTGCGTTTTTCATCCAGGTCTTGGCTGTCCAGGCATAGCCTGAGGATCACTGTAAAACCCTGATGCCTCTTCCCGATGCAATAATTGGTGTTCCAAAAAAATGGCTTGGATATATTTCCACAGCTACGAGTATCTCCCTGCCAAGGACCAACGTGCACTGCTGTCGCCAGTTCCTGATGCAGGATTTGATGTCCCCATGTGGCAATGGGATGACTCTGAAGCCATGGACAGCCTCGTTGTCATGGATAATGTGCGCTCATGATGTCTCTTTATGTTTCAGCACTTGGTGTTCCATTTTGCCCGGGTTGTGATTCTGCGGATCACCCTGTGCCCCTAGCGCCTCTTCCTGTAACCTGTTCTTTCAGGAGTGGCCTGGGCAGTGAATTCGCAGCTAGCGGCCGTACTGTTGCTGTGGATCACTGTGCACTTCTTGCACCTCTTGATAATCCTGGACATCAAAAATGACTTCATTCTGGAAATAATCCTTAAGCCTGTGGCTAAGCTACACTCCTGGAAATGGAAAAAGAACACATTGACATCGGTGTGTCAGACCCACCATACTTGCTCCGGACACTGCGAGAGGGCTGTACAAGCAATGATCACACGCACGGCACAGCGGACACACCAGGAACCGCGGTGTTGGCCGTCGAATGGCGCTAGCTGCGCAGCATTTGTGCACCGCTGCCGTCAGTGTCAGCCAGTTTGCCGTGGCATACGGAGCTCCATCGCAGTCTTTAACACTGGTAGCATGCCGCGACAGCGTGGACGTGAACCGTATGTGTAGTTGACGGACTTTGAGCGAGGGCGTATAGTGGGCATGCGGGAGGCCGGGTGGACGTACCGCCGAATTGCTCAACACGTGGGGCGTGAGGTCTCCACAGTACATCGATGTTGTCGCCAGTGGTCGGCGGAAGGTGCACGTGCCCGTCGACCTGGGACCGGACCGCAGCGACGCACGGATGCACGCCAAGACCGTAGGATCCTACGCAGTGCCGTAGGGTACCGCACCGCCACATCCCAGCAAATTAGGGACACTGTTGCTCCTGGGGTATCGGCGAGGACCATTCGCAACCGTCTCCATGAAGCTGGGCTACGGTCCCGCACACCGTTAGGCCGACTTCCGCTCACGCCCCAACATCGTGGAGCCCGCCTCCAGTGGTGTCGCGACAGGCGTGAATGCAGGGACGAATGGAGACGTGTCGTCTTCAGCGATGAGAGTCGCTTCTGCCTTGGTGCCAATGATGGTCGTATGCGTGTTTGGCGCCGTGCAGGTGAGCGCCACAATCAGGACTGCATACAACCGAGGCACACAGGGCCAACACCCGGCATCATGGTGTGGGGAGCGATCTCCTACACTGGCCGTACACCACTGGTGATCGTCGAGCGGACACTGAATAGTGCACGGTACATCCAAACCGTCATCGAACCCATCGTTCTACCATTCCTAGACCGGCAAGGGAACTTGCTGTTCCAACAGGATAATGCACGTCCGCATGTATCCCGTGCCACCCAACGTGCTCTAGAAGGTGTAAGTCAACTACCCTGGCCAGCAAGATCTCCGGATCTGTCCCCCATTGAGCATGTTTGGGACTGGATGAAGCGTCGTCTCACGCGGTCTGCACGTCCAGCACGAACGCTGGTCCAACTGAGGCGCCAGGTGGAAATGGCATGGCAAGCCGTTCCACAGGACTACATCCAGCATCTCTACGATCGTCTCCATGGGAGAATAGCAGCCTGCATTGCTGCGAAAGGTGGATATACACTGTACTAATGCCGACATTGTGCATGCTCTGTTGCCTGCGTCTATGTGCCTGTGGTTTTGTCAGTGTGGTCATGTGATGTATCTGACCCCAGGAATGTGTCAATAAAGTTTCCCCTTCCTGGGACAATGAATTCACGGTGTTCTTATTTCAATTTCCAGGAGTGTATTTCTGCACGATAACCTTTCTTCCAGGAGCGCTAGTCCTGAAGGGTACGCACGAAAACTTATGTGAAGTTCCAAAAACAGAAGGGATGTGTTGTAGGAAGTAAAGCTGTGATAGATTTCGGTGAGCCTACGTCCTAATGCATACTGTTCAAACCGCTGCGAAGCACATTAACAGAGGGAATTTTCCATTGTACCAGGTATTCCCGTCACATTCATGTATAGAGTGTGAGAAGAATTTTTAAATGAATCTGTGCATGCTGCAATATAATCTAATATTTTTGTCACAATCCCTATGAGCGCTTTGTAGTATACTCCTAGATTCGTAATTTAAAGCTGGTTCTGTAACTCTGTAAGTAAGCTTTCTCAGGATAGTTCATGTCTATCTTCAAGTGTCTGCCAGTACAGTTCTTTCGCTGTGTCCGTGACACTCCCCTATGAGCCAAATGAACCTGTCGCCATTCATGCTGCCCTTCTCTGTAACATTTCAATATCCTCTGTTAGTCCTATCTCGTATTTGTCCTACACTATTGGGCAATATTCTACAATAGGTCGGTCGAGTTGTTCGTAAGCAGTCTTCTTTGTAGACTGATTATGTTTCGCTAATATTCTACCACTAAACTCAAGTCTACAACCTGCTTTACCCACTACTTAGCCCATGCTATCGTTTCATTTCATATCCCTGCCAGGTGTTACACCATTATAATTATGCATGTTGACCATTTCCAGCTGTGAATCGTTGAAACTATAGTGATAGTGTACTAAATCTTTTTCGACTTTTGAAGTGCACAATTTTACATTACTGAACATTTAAGCAAAATGCCATTCTTTGCATCACTTTCAAATCTTATTTAGATCCGATAGTATTCTTGTGCAGCTTTTCTCAGACATTACCTCACTATAAATAACGGCACTATCTACGAAAAGTCTGAATTTACTATTAATGATATCTACCAATTGATTAATATAGAACATGAACAGTAATGCTCGCAACGCACTTCCCTGGCACACACAAAAAGTTACATCTACCTCTGTCAATGGCTGGATACCTCCATCACTATAGCATTTCCCTGTGAGAGGTGAAAATTTGGGTCAAAGTCCTGGTCCTGTGCACAGTTTTAAGCTGGCGGGAAGTTTCAACTTCCAGACTGTGTGTTCCAGTCTTGGACTGTGGGGCTATTCCACAGCCCTGAACAACCTAGCAGCTGTAAATCCCTGTATACTCATGGCATCGCTTCCTGATTCAGGACGTGGCATTATAGGATTGGCTTGGCAGATGATCCTGCACTCATGGGCAGCTGTGCACAGTTTGGACTCAAGATCCAGGAATTAATGTTTTAGAACTGGATTTGGCGGTGATTCCACAGCCGTGTGTAACCTCAGCCATGGGGCACTTCATGTTGATGGTTTCTCTTGCAATACGGGAACCTGGTGTTCGAAAAAATTTCCGACTCACAGGTGGACATAGTCAGCTACACCCCACGATGTTACTACTGGGCGCCTGCCAATCAACCTCAAGTAAGCCATCAAAGGCTGACAGAGACATCTTCCATTCCACAATATCGCAGATGATGGTAGAGATGCCATAAGTGCATGGTGATCCACAGTAGTGGGGCTGCCTTCATAAAGTGGAAGCGGCGCCAAGTCATTCACATAAAAAGTATCCAGACACCCCCAAAAACATACGTTTTTCGTATTGGGTGGATTGCGCTGCCACCTAGTGACAGGTACTCCATATCAGCGTCCTCAGTAGTCATTAGAAATTGTGAGAGAGCAGAATGGGACGCTCCGCGGAACACACGGACTTCGAACTTGATCAGGTGACTGGGTATCACTTGTGTAATACGTCTGCACGCGACATTTCCACACTCCTAAACATCTTTAGGTCCACTGTTTCCGATGTGATAGTGAAGTGGAAACGTGATGGGACACATACAGCACAAAAGTGTACAGGCCGCCCTCGTGTGTTGACTGACAGAGACTGCCGATAGTTGAAGGGTCTTGATGTGTAATATGCAGACATCTCTCCTGACCATCACACAGGAGTTCCAAACTGCATCAGGATCCACTGTAGGTACTATGACAGTTAGGCGGGAGGTGCGAAAACTTGGATTTCATGGTCGAACAGCAGTTCATAAGCCATACATCACGCCAGTAAGTGCCAAACAACGCCTCGCTTGGTGGAAGGAGCGTAAACATTGGATGATTGAACAGTGGAAGAACGTTGTGTGGCGAATCACGGTACACAATGCGGCGATCCGATGGCAGGGATTGGATTGTATTGTTTGGGGGAAGAGACCAAACAGCGAGGTCATCGGTCTCATCGGATTAGGGAAGGACGCGGAAGGAAGTCGGCCGTGCCCTTTCAAAGGAACCATCCCGGCATTTGCCTATAGCGATTTAGGGAAATCACGGAAAACCTAAATCAGGATGGCCGGACGCGGGATTGAACCGTCGTCCTCCCGAATGCGAGTCCAGTGTGCTAACCACTGCGCCACCTCGATCGGTCCGATGGCAGGGTGTGAGTAGGACGAATGCCCGGTGAACGTCATCTGTCAGCGTGTGTAGTGCCAACAGTAAAATTCGGAGGCGCTGGTGTTATGGTCCGGTTGTGTTTTGCATGGTGGGAGTCTGCACCCTTTGTTGTTTTGCGTGTCACTATCACAGCACAGGCCTACATTGATGTTTGAAGTACCTTCTTGCTTCCCACTGTTGAAGAGCAATTTGGGGATGACGATTGAATCTTTAATACGATCACCTGTTCATAATGCAAGGCCTATGGCCGAGTGATTACATGACAATAACATCCCTGTAATGAACTGGCCTTCACAAAGTTCTGACCTGAATCCTACAGAAAACCTCTGGGATGTTTTGGAACGCCGAATTCGTGCCAGGCCCCACCGACCGACACCGATACCACCCCTCAGTGCAGCACTGCATGAAGTATGGGCTGCCATTCCACAAGAAACATTCATCACCTGATTGAACATATGCCTGCGAGAGTGGAAGCTGTCATCAAGGCTAAGGGTGGGTTAACACCATACTGAATTGCAGCATTACCGATACAGAGCGCCACGACCTTGTAAGTCATTCTCAGCCCAGTGACCGAGTACTTTTGATCACATAGTGTAACTAGCGTGGATAATGAAGAGGCAGTAGGAGATGCGGGTTCACTGAGCAAGTGATCCTTGGACGTTAAGTCCTGACGTGAATTTCTTCAAATATCCATTTTGCTGGTAAAATTTTAAAATTCACCTCACAATCTGACATTCCAGTAGTGGTTTGGTTAGTTACTCCACAGCTATTGGCATCCCTTCCTGATCCAGTACTTGATGTTCCAGTATCATTTGGTCAGTGAATCTGCATTTCCTATTGCCTCTTCATTATCATGTGTCAGATTGGCTCGGCGGAATTTCATTTATGTGTTCAGTACCACTGCTGTGGAACGCCATGCACACATATTGTCTCTTCTTGATTGACAATTTAGTGTTTCAGTAATGGTTTGATCACTTATCACACAAGTGCTGGTACCTCTTCTTGATGCAAGACTGGCTTGTACAGTGATTTTGCAACCAAGGGCAGCCTCACTTCCATGGATAACCAATCTGCTTCTGAGACCTCTTCCTGACCCAGAGCTCATGTTTCAGGATGGGTCTGGTCAATGAATCTGTAACTCCCAGCACCAGTTTATGATCCAGTACTTGGTGTTTCAGGACTTTCTTGGGTGTTTATTCTGCAGAACATAGGATAATCAACTACTGTGAGTCCCCATCTGCTTTTGGGCCTCTTCCTCGTCCAGAGCTCATTGTTTCAGAACTGACTTCGTCAGTGTATCTGCAGCTCTTGGCACCTCTTACTGATCCAGAATATGACGTTTCAGAACTGGTTTGTTCAGTGATTCTGCAGAACAGCAGCCCGACTTCTATGAATTACCGTCTGCACATGGGGCTTCTTCCTGATAGAGATCGTCCGCAGCTCGTGGTCATGCGGTAGCGTTCTCGCTTCCCACGCCCGGGTTCCCGGGTTCGATTCCCGGCGGGGTCAGGGATTTTCTCTGCCTCGTGATGACTGGGTGTTGTGTGATGTCCTTAGGTTAGTTAGGTTTAAGTAGTTCTAAGTTCTAGGGGACTGATGACCATAGATGTTAAGTTCCATAGTGCTCAGAGCCATTTGAACCATTTTGAACCTGATAGAGATCCTGGTATTTAGAGATTGCATTGATTGGTAATCACACAACTCCTGACACCTTTTCCCGGTCCAGGGCGTGACATTTCAGGACTGTCTTGGAGGGTTTTTCTGCACAACATGGGCATCCCAACTGCCATGAATCACCCTCACACCTTGGGGACTGTTTCTGATCCAGAACTCAGTGTTTCAGGACTGACTTCATGAGTGTATCTGTGGCTCATGTCACCACTTACTAATCAAGGACGTTTCAAGTCTGGCTTAGATGGTGATTCTGCAGAACATGGACAGCCCAGATGCTGTGAATCACTATCTACTCCACTGGTCTCTTCCTGATCCAAGGCTGAGTGTTTCATGATTGGCTTGGTCTCTGTATCTCCAGCTCCTGGCACCTGTACCTGATTCAGATCACTGTGTGCTCCTGGCACATCTTCCTTGTCCAGAGCTAAGTGTTGAAGGGTTGGCTTGGTCAGTGTGTTTGCAAATCCTGGAACCTCTATCTGATTCAGTACTTGACATTTCAGGACTGTGTTTCAGGACTGACTTGGTCAGTGTATCTGCAGCTCTTGGCACCTCTTACTGATCCAGAATTTGACGTTTCAGAACTGGCTTGTACAGTGATTCTGCAGAATGGCAGCCCAACTTCTGTAAATTACCATCTGCTCATGGGGCTTCTTCCTGATAGAGATCTCGGTATTTCGAGATTGCATTGACTGGTAATCACACAACTCCTGGCCCCTTTTCTCGGTCCAGGCTTGACATTTCAGGACTGGCTTGCAGGGTTATTCTGCACAACATGGGCATCCCAACTGCCATGAATCACCCTCACACCTTGGGGACTGTTTCTGATCCAGAACTCACTGTTTCAGGACTGACTTCATATCTGTGGCTCATGCCACCACTTACTAATCAAGGGCGTTTCGAGACTGGCTTGGATGGTGACTCCGCAGAACATGGACAGCCTAACTGCTGTGAATCACTCTATACTCCTCTGGTCTCTTCCTGATCCAAGGCTGAGTCATGATTGGATTGGTCTCTTATCTCCAGCTTCTGGCACCTGTAGCTGATACAGATCACTGTGTTCTCTTGCCACATCTTCCTGGTCCAGAGCTAAGTGCTGGAGGATTGGCTTGGTCAGTGTGTTCGCAAATCCCAGAACCTCTACCTGATCCAGTACTTGCGTTTCAGGACTGTGTTTCAGGACTGGCTTGGTCAGTGTATCTGCAGCTCTTGGCACCACTTACTGATCCAGAATTTGATGTTTCAGAACTGGCTTGTACAGTGATTCTGCAGAATGACCGCCCAACTTCTATGAATTACTCTCTGCACATGGGCTTCTTCCTCATAGAGATCCTAGTATTTAGAGATTGCATTGATTGGTAATCACACAACTCCTGCCACCTTTCCCCGGTCCAGGGCTTGACATTTCAGGACTGGCTTGGAGGGTTATTCTGGATGACATAGGTGTCCCAACAGCCATGAATCACCTTCACACCTGAGGGCTGTTTCTGATCCAGGACTGTCTTCATGAGTGTATCTGTGGCTCATGTCTCCAATTACTAATCAAAGACTTGACATTTCAGGACTGACTTGGATGGTGATTCTGCAGAACATTGACAGCCCAACTGCTGTGAATCACTCTATACTCCTCTGGCCTCTTCCTGATCCAAGGCTGAGTGTTTCATGATTGGCTTGGCCTCTAGAGCTCCTGACACCTGTAACTGATACAGATCACTGTGTGCTCCTGGCACCCCTTCCTGGTCCAGAGCTGAGTGTTGAAGGATTGGCTTGGTCGGTGTGTTTTTGCAAATCCTGGAACCTGTTCCTGATCCAGTACTTCTTGACGTTTCAGGACTGGCTTGGGCAGTGATTCCTCAGCCTTGGGCAGCCCCACTGCCGTGGATCACGATGCGGTCCTGGAGGGTTTTCCTGATCCTGGGCGCTGTTCCCAGCGCCGCCACCTTCCTGGGGCTGTGGCTGTTGCTGCCGGAAAGCCCCAAGTTCCTGCTCGCTGTCGGCAGGCACGACGAGGCTCTCGGCGTCCTGCGCAAGATGTTCGCCACCAACAGCGGTCTCCCACCGGAGAAGTACCCAGTGAGCCAAACTAAAAGCGCCTTCCTTGCTTCAGCATTACTTGGCGTCCTTAGAAGTCAAGCGTTTCAACACTACTTTGCACTTTCTAGACACCTAATTGTTGCACAACATGTTTTTCAGGATTCCATACCTCAAACGGAAAAATTATAGGATCGCTTTGTTTTCCGTATGTCTACCTGCCTGCTTGTCGTCTGTCTGCCCAACTGTTAAGAATCCTTTTTCTCAGGCAATCGGGTTGAAATTTATGGCCGCGCGGGATTAGCCGAGCGGTCTCAGGCGCTGCAGTCCTGGACTGTGCGGCTGGTCCCGGCGGAGCATCCCCAACTCTCTCGTGGTTCCCTTTTTAGGTACTCCACGTCGACGTCTGCTCGTAGATACGTATCGTCGGTAGGTTTTCCGGCTTTACTTCCCGACGTGACAGCGAAGACTCTCCGATGAGGTGCGGGTCTTGTGTTTTACTATTACTCCGAGTCTTGTAAATATCGCTTTTATTTAGTAATTTGTCCGGCTAAAACTCTCCCCTTTTATGATTAAGACAGCCTGCTCCACTTTTCGGAGGGAGTGGGGACGTCAGAGAGTCACAAAAGTTCATATTAAGCAGTCCGTAAAACACGTAAACGTTCACTTCAGTTAGCGTGTTAGTTAATGCCTACGCTTTCCGCTAGATGGTGCTGACTTACTGCTGAATAGATTTGGTTCCGAAAAACGTTCACTGGTTAGTACTAGGTAATTGAAATAAGTACAACATTCTTGTTTTTCACTTTCACTCTATATTCAAGGATTAAGATGGTGATGGTCTATTTAAAAGGTTCCTAGCCTGGAGGAATCTAAATAGTCCGCAAATGCCGATATGCACGCGCTCTACGTCCAGATTCGCAACTAACGGCACACGACACTTTCAAGAGCCCACACGTTAATATCTGAATACCGGTACCTCTGAATTCACTCGTATCAGCAGATAATTTGAGTTCCTGCCGTCTATATGTCCGTAAAATTCCAATCCAGCACTAAAGACCTAATATCCCCTTAATACTCCGTTGCTACCAACAGTCAGAGGTCGTACACTACATCACTTTTAAACTCCGTAATATTCTAACAGTTTATCGTGAATCTTAACACGATAAAGTCCAATGTAGTTGTTGTCTCGCTGACTGACACGGGTTGCCCGCCCTTTCACGAAACAATCAAGAGAAAAAAAGGCTACAATAATGACGATCAGACCTTTTTATAGCTTTTTCATCACAAGAGTTTAACGTCACTGCCTTCTCCATGACGGAGCTTCCGTGGCTTTGCTGTACTTAGACGTTAAACCACTTGCTGATATACTATAATTTTGATCTGAAATTACCGAACTCTGATTCTACACTATTTTCCCCTCTAAAAATTCTATTCTTAATTTTAAATTATTCTTTCTGTAGCTTTTATCACTGTAAACTGAACCGAGATGTTAAGCATGGATGTGTGTGTTTGTCCTTAGGATAATTTAGGTTAAGTAGTGTGTAAGCTTAGGGACTAATGACCTTAGCAGTTAACCCCCTTAGGATTTCACACACATTTGGACATTGTCTCTTTTTTTTGAAATTTATGCCACATACTAAGGTCTACAGTTCCTAGGTGGTGTAAAAAATTTATACTTCCAAGTGCATCCATTCAACAGATAGGTCATTTATGTCGCATATTTTGATATTCGCATATACACTCACTGAAACGTTCAGCTAGAGTCATGAAATTTGGAAAGATGCAAGGTTTCACACTACAAGTGCAGGAAAAATTTCTAAAAGTGTTAAATTGTAATTATAAGCATACAAAATTTCTACTCTTTTAAGATCCAAATCGTAAGCCGGACGCTTTCTGTGAACTACGAGCGATGAGCAAAGTATCCGGAAAAAAGTGTAAAGTAATCGATTTTATGTTAACCTTATATTATGCGTATTTATTTGTTGTTTATGTGTAACAAAATACAGGGTGACCCAAATGTTCGATAACATCTGAAAATGCATTAATTCACGTAATAACGCAGGTAGAGAGACAAAACTTCACAATCGTTTATGAAGTGACTTGGGGGTTTTATTGAAACCAAAGAACGAGTGCAAAAACCGGCCAACAGATGGTGCTGGACAGCAACATGGCAATGACGCAGCATGAGAATAGTGCGTAGAGTGAGCTGCAATGAGGGGCGGAATTGAGAGGCGCCGGCAATTTCGGCATGTTCACTTTACATCTACATCTACATCTTCATAGATACTCCGCAAGCCAGCGTACGGTGCATGGCGGAGGGTACCATGTACCACTACTTGTAATTTCGTCTTCTGCTCCACTCGCAAATGGAGCGAGAGAAAAACAACTGCCTCCGCATGAGGCCCGATTTATTGTTATTATCTTCGTGGCCCTTACCCGCAGCGTACATTGACGGTAGTAGAATCGTTCTGCAGTCAGTTACAAATGCAGTGCTCCAGACTTTTTCAATAGTGTGTCTCGAAAAGAACGTCGCCTTCCCTACAGGGTTTCCCGTTTGAGTTCCCGAAGCACCTCCGTAACACTTACGTTTTGTTCGAACCTACCGGCAATAAATCTAGCACCCCGCCTCTTAATTGCTTCGATGTCTTCCTTCAAATATGCCGCGGTACGGGTCCCAAACACTGGAGCAGTACTCAAGAATAGGTTGCGCCAGCGTCCTATATGCGGTCTAACCGAAGTCGGCCGATCGCCCTCCCCTACCAAAGTTCTCACGTGCTCGTTCCATCTGATATCGCTTTTCAACGTTACGCATAGATATTTAAACGACTTGACTGTGTCAAGCAAGACACTAGTAATCCTGTATCCGGACTTGACAGATCTGATCTTCCTACTCATCCGCATTAACTTACATTTTTCCACATTTAGGACTAGCCATGGTCATTCGTCACACCAACTGGAAACTGTCTAAGTCGTCTTCTGATTTCCTAAAGTCAGTCAACTTCGACACCTTATCGTTACCACGGCACCATCAAGAAACAAAACCGAGCGAGGTGGCGAAGTGGTTAGCACACTGGACTCGCATTCGGGAGGACGACGGTTCAATCCCGGGTCCGGCCATCCTGATTTAGGTTTTCCGTGATTTCCCTAAATCACTCCAGGCAAATGCCGGGATGGTTCCTCTGAAAGGGCACGGCCGACTTCCTTCCCCATCCTTCCCTAATCCGATGAGACTGATGACCACGCTGTCTGGTCTCCTTCCCCAAACAACCAACCAACCAACAAACAACTGCAGACTGCTGCCCACGCTGTCAGCCAGATCATTTATGTATATAGAGAACAACAGCCGTCCTAGCACAATTCCCTGCGCACTTCTGACGATATCCTTGTCTCCGAGGAACACTCGACGTCGAGAACAACGAACTGGGTTCTGTCATTTGAGAAGTCTTGAGCCACTCGCATATCTGTGAACTTATTCCATATGCCCGTACCTTCGTTGACAGTTTTGCAATGGAGCGTCGTGTCGAATGCTTTCCGGAAATCTAGAAATTTTGAATCTACCTGTTGCGCTTCATCCGCAGTTCTCAGTACATCATGTGGGAAAAGCGCAAGCTGAGTTGTACACGAGCGATGTTGAAACTTCCTGGCAGATTAAAACTGTGTGCCAGACCGAGACTCGAACTCGGGACCCTTGCCTTTCGCAGGCAAGTGCTCTACCATCTGAGCTACCCAAGCACGACTCACGCCCGTTCCTCACAGCTTTACTTCTGCCAATACCTCGTGTACTACCTTCCAATCTTTACAGAAGCTCTCCTGCGAGAGCCCACCACAAAAGATAAGAAAATACATATTTTTGCTAACTTTTGTTAAAGACGTATTTTCTTAATAGGCAACTGATCATTTTGCTAACTTTTGTTAAAGACGTATTTTCTTAATAGGCAACTGATCATATAAAATGTAATAGTCAGCCACCCGGATGCAAACATTTTTTTAAAAAACTGATTAACCAGGTTTCGATAATTCTAAGATTATCTTCATCAGAATGTTAAAAGTTACCTAGAAAAATATATAAGGTATAAATAATACACATAAAATAGATAAATGTGTGAAAATTCTCAACTAAAACCAGAAAACTGAAATTACATGAAATCACATAACTTCAAAATTTCAGCACCAGTGCTCTCGTCAAATGACATGTTTGTGTTCCATGAGTCAAGAATAAAAATGATAATGAAAAATGGAACACAAACATGTCATTTGACGAGAGCCCTGGTGCTGAAATTATAATGTTGTTAAGGGATTTCATGCATGTACAGTTTTCTGGTTTTAGTTGAGATTTTTCATATATTATCTGTTTTATGTATATTGTTTATACCCTATATATTTTTGAAGGTAACTTTTACCATTATGATCAAGATAGTCTTAGAAGTATCGAAACCTGGTTAATGTGTTTTTTAAAAAATTGTGTGTAACCGGTTGGCTGACTATTACATTTTATATAATTGCATACACGGTTGCTGAGCCCACAGTCGCAAAATGTTTAATATATCAGGCAACTGATCTATAAATAGGGTCCAGAACCTAAATATCTCTTTTAGTGCAATCCTAGCCATACCAACGCATTTTCCGTAATTTGTACACAGAGATGTGCGGGCCGTATTTCCACAATAAACTTAAAAATGTAAATTTCGTTAATTGTCATTGACTATTATTCACTACATGCGATTTGAAGACGTACATTTGGGCGACAAAAGTCATGGGACAACAGCATGCACATATTCAGATGGCTATATTACAGCGTACATACAGTATACAAATAAAACGGTAGTGTATTGATGTAGTCTTTTGTACTCAGGTGACTCATGCGAAAAGGTTCCCAGCGCGATTATGGCCACACGACAGCAGTTAAAGGATTCTGACCGCTGAGTAGTAGTTGGAGCTAGAAGCATGGCACTTTTCACTTCGGAAATTGTTACGAAATTCGGTATTCCGAGATCCGCAGTGTCAACAGTGTGCCGAGAACACCAGACTTCAGGCATTACCTCCCACACGGTCGAAGCAGTGGCTGACGGCCTTCACTTAACGACCGTGAGCAGCGGCTTTTGCTTAGACGTGCCAGTGCTGACAGACAAGCAACATTTCGTGAAATAACCGCAGAAATCGAGGCGGGACATATGACGAAATCTGGCTTTACTGGCCTGTGGCAGCAGACGAACGATAGAGTGCCCACGCCGACAGCACGGCGTCGCCTGCAGCGCCCCTCCTAGGTTCGTGACAGTATCGATTGGACTGTAGATGTCTGGAAGACAGTGGCCTGGTCAGATGAGTTCTGATTTCATTTGGTATGAGCTGATGGTAGGTTTGGAATATGGCGTAGACCCCACGAAGTCATTGGCCCCGAGTTGTCAACAAGGCACTGAGCAAGCTGGTGGTTTGCTCCATAATGGTTTGGGCTGCGTTTACATGGAATGTACTGAATCCTCTGGTCCAACTGAACCGATCACTGACTGGAAGCAGTTATGTTCGGCTATTTGGAGGCCGTCTGCAGACATTCGTCGACTTCGTGTTATGGATGACAATGCACTATGTCACCGGCCACAAATGTTCCCAACTGGTTTGAAGAACATTATGGACAATTCTAGTGAATGATTTGGGCACCCAGATCGCCCGACATTAATGCCACCAAACACTTATGGGGGATGCTAGAGAGATCAGTTGGTGCACAGTCTCATGCACTGGCAACAGTTTCGCAAGCATGGAGGGCTGTAGGTGCATCATGGCTCGGTATTTCTCCAGGGCCCTTCCAACCACTTGTTGGGTCCATGCCACATCGTACCGCTGCATTGTGTCAGGCAAAATGAGATCCGACACGACATTGGGAGGTATTCCATCATATTCGTCACCTCAGTATAAAGATGGGCCCTGAATCCGAAAATATGAATATGACGTTTTCTGGAAAAAGTCACAATCAGTACCACGACTCAGATTTTTGGTTATAGTTTCATTGAAAGATTTAAAACAAATACAGAACCTGTCATAATAAATCATTAGAAACAATTAACATCTGTGTCAAAATTTTAACATACAAAGTACATGAATAGATCACAATATTTTCCAAAGAGGCATAAAGTACTCCCAACCTCCCTATTTGGTATAGCAGCGGATAATACGTACTTATTTGCGATTGATAATATTTTAAAAATTTTTCAGTGGTCATCATTAATTTCTTTATACTTATTATTTATTTATTACTTTGCACTTTGTCTTTTTTAGAAAAAATTGTTGCGCTGTCGTATTAGAAATTTTTCATTCAATCATATTACTGCTGCTGAGTTCCGCATTGCTTACACAACCAGCGATTATGTGTAATAGAGCACTCAGCTCAAAACAATGGATCTCCAGCACAGCAGTCCAACTGAAATTAAATGCTTTCATCTTTAATGTACTTTATAGCTATTTTCAATTATTCGAAGTAAAAATCCCTTCTTCTGTATTGCTCACAATATAAATGCTTCTTTCCATATCGGGATTCAGTTTATCAAACGTTCATAGACTCATCAAAAAATAAATTTCTTCTTGCATAATTACAAAATATGCAAATCTCAGCAAAGAAGGTTACCGGTTACGTCTTAACAGTATACGAGTATTAAGAAAAGCTGAAGATTGTTGTGCTTGGAGACCTCTAGTCCAACATACAGTTATTTGAGGGATGAGGTCACAACACTCGGCAATCACCCTCGACCGCCACCTCACCTGGACTCCCCATCTCCTTACCATCCAACACAAAGCTCACAACAGACTCCGCCTCCTGAAGCTCCTGTCCGGCTGGACATGGGGCCTGCATCCTTCCATCATCCTTCACACCTATAAATCCTTGATCTGCCCCATCCTCTGTTATGCCAGCGTGGCTTGGATTTCCGCCCCTCCCAGGTTCTATAATCCCTCCAAATCCTCGAACGCCATGCACTACGCCTCACCTTCCGCATCTGCCTTCTGTCCCTCACGCGCATCCTCTACGACCTCATCCCCTTCCCCCACCTACTCCTTTTCCTTGAACACATCCGTACACTATATATTGTCCGCCACATTGATCTCCCTCACCCCCTGGTGTCTCCCTTCCTCTCCACCCCCAGCCCATTGCCGCGCCTTTACCATTGAGTCCCATCCTCTCTCCGTCCCCACACCCTCCGCCTCCTTTCCCAGCGCAGCTTCCATCATCTACCCCTCCCGGATGATGAGCTTCACCCTGACATCCACTCTTCCTACCAACTGTAACCCCATCTTCCTCTGCCTCCTCCTCCAGGGTTCCCTCCCTTCTCCTGAGTGGCTTTCAAATGGTTCAAATGGCTCTGAGTACTATGTGACTTAACTTCTGAGGTCATCAGGCGCCTAGAACTTGGAACTAATTAAACCTAACTACAGACATCACATACATCCATGCCCGAGGCAGGATTCGAACCTGCGACTGTGGCGGTCGCTTGGCTCCAGACTGTAGCGCCTAAAACCGCACGGCCACTCCGGCTGGCTGAGCGGCTTTCACCTACTCCCCCTTCCTCTCTTGTGCTCCCCTTCAGTGTCTCTGCGCTCCCCCCTGCCTTGTCTTCCCTCTTCATCTCCTGCCCCATAAGTCTCCGCTGACGCCCCTACTCTTCATGCTGCCGCCTCCCCTGCTGCACCTTGCTCTCCCCTCCTTTTCCATCCTCTCCCTCGGCAGGTCCCACCTGGAAGTTTTATTTCTTCACCATGTGTGCTCCAAGTGGGTTTAAAGTGTGCTGTTCTAGAGCGTTTTTAATACTGTGGCCGACTTTTAACCTGTGTGTGTGCCTTCAGTGCCTTCTTTGTGTTTTAAGAATCGCCAACTGTGTTTTTTAACTTTATGTCGACTTTTTTAATTGTCCCCCCATGTACGTCTTCATGTCAGTGTATTTTTACCTCCATTATCTCCCCTTACTCTGTTTTATGTCCACCTTTTTTTATCACTTTATATGTAACATTTTAGTCTTGTATTAGTTGTCTGGTCACTCGGCTGAAGAGCGGTGGATTGTGCCGCTGATAGCCCTCCCCTGCCCATATGGGGCAGGAGAATGAAATCACAACAAAGAAAAAGAAACACTCGGCAATGAGAAAACCAACAAATGATCATGGTGAGGACCAAGCAGTAATTCAACGTTACAAAGCTGGTGCACCAAAAAATTGTTTCTTTCGTAACAATAACAGAATAACGGAAATACAATTGTTTTTCATTATTCTGTTATTGGTACGAAAGACACAAATTGTAATACAGTAACACATACGCAAATATAACACATTTATTACATACATTCAGGGAACATGTATTGCAGCTAACTAAAGATACTTCGTAAATAAAAGAAAGCAAAACGTGTTTGGCATAAAATCAAACAGCCTTTAATTTGGTTGCATAGATGGACCACATCTTCAGCGAGATGGTGTAATAAACTAAAAGGTAATGTCCTGACTCATAGACTACTCGTCGCCCAGCCCAAACAGCTAAGAATAAAAAACTTGAAATTTGGAGACGGTGTTGATCTCAAACTGTAGGCGCCGTTTAAATGGGTTTTTTTCCGAAATTCCCCAGCGAAGATATGTCGCTATTAAGGCAATTTTGAAGCTATACCTTCGAAAATTAGTATTTGGTTTCTTCGTCAGAAATGAAGAAATACGTGTTTCAGTATGGAAGTGAAATAGTGGGCGAAAGATTTTTTTGAAAATGAAATCATTATTACAGACTTAACAAAGTATTTTTGAAGCTACATCTACGAAAATTTGTGTTTAACTTGCCAGTTTCATTTAAAAAACACGTGTTCCAGTGTTTATGCAAATTCAGTCCCTAATGGGGTGAAATATGGGATGACACGTTTTATAAGATATTTCATTACGAACGCGTTTTAATATTATGTCTATGTAAGTTTGAATTTGGCTTCTTTGTTACAAATAAAACAATAAGTATGTCACTGTTTTTGGAAACTCAACCAATGCAGGGGTGAAATAGGAGGTGTAAAATTTAAGAAAGTATCTCGCTATTTTAAAAAAATGTAAACTAAATCTATGAAAACTGGTATTTCACTTCTCTGTTGAATGTGTTAGGGAATGAATGTTTCTATGGAAATCTCACCTCAGGAACGCAAAAGGCATGATTAATCAAAACCTTGGGCTCCAGCATTGAGAATAGCATTTTAGTCAGAAGAACGTTCGGAAAAGACCATGCTTCTGTAGCTTTACATAGCGTGAAAAGTTTAGATTTACAGTTTGTCAACAACATAAAATTGCGATTAAAGAGAAAAAAATCTTTGCAGTCTATACAGTCTACTCGAGTGAATCAGCGGGCGCTAACCTAGGAATTATATAGAAGCGACTAAGAATTAACAGAAAACATGCAAAATTGTGTGTGCATGTGTGTATGCATGTGTTTGAATAAATGATAAATGACTCGTTGAAATCAGGAGACGATGGCCGATAAAGAAATTAACAATGGATAATAACGAATAGTGAAATGCAAATGATGCTAAAGGTAACAACGCATTTTGTTGCATCATATATCGATTACGATCTCACAAGAGTGAATAACATAACGTATAATGTTCACTGCCCCGTCAAATGCCTCATTTGTGGTGTTCACATGGCACTCATTAGAACAGTCTTACCACGCAATATGCTGAATTGTTAGTGCCGTTGCGTTAAGAGCCAAGTATTTCGCGCAAACACCGCTGCGCGGCGCTAACTGTACATTTGAGCTACGACGACAAGAAAATAATATCAGCGAGCTTACGTAATGTAACTGCATATATGATTTCATAATAAATCACTTAATGCCTTAATAGGTAAGTGTCTCGGATTCTCCGGGACTGTGTTAAGTTATTATCGACCACGAAATTAATCTGTACCCATTTAGTTGGCGTCAGCTGTCGCTGATATAAAGTCAATTTCAGTGCTACATTTCATTTCAATTCGACGTCCGTCATTGTTGGTATTATCTCGTCACTTATTTTTGGAAGGTAATTGAATGCCTTAATTTAATTAGAGAATGACAATCATAAGCGCAAATAGATGCGAATATACGATGTGGTACGCGTAAGATTGTAGAGATGGGCAATCTGAAACATGTATCGGTTCTGAAACCGTACTATGTAGTGTTTCGAAACACTGAAACAGTTTGTCCTTTGAAGTCGTATACGCCTACAGATTATATCATCCTGAATGTCTACTGTATAAATATTGCCATATAAACACAAATGAGGTGGAGAGCGGCAATCATCGCAGAAAGTAAGAAACTTTCAGTCAGGTGTCTTGGCAGTTTCGTATTTCCTGCACCAAATGTGCTGCTTTCGTGTCATGTGACTTTCCAGTTGGCTGAGGACAGATGTTAGTATGTTTGACATAAAAGATTTTGCCAAACTCGTTGCCCTGTATTCTAGTGCCTAATTTTGATAGTTTTTATGAGTGATAATCTGTATGTGCTCTTGAAAAGGTGTATCATGAGATATAATTTATTGAGATAACATTCTCGAAATAGAGGCACTGAATTTAGAAGTTATGCCCACAAGATCTGCAATACTTTATCCATTATTTATTTAGTGACTGGATGGTAACATAACAATAGGGTCACATACCTGTTTGCACCATTTTGCCAGCATGAATTATACCTAGAAAAGTGCTTTTAAAAATTGTTGCTATTGGCAGCTGCCAGAAGCAATTGATTCTTGTAAACTTGGAATTAAGTGACAGAAAAATGATTTTTTTTATCAGTCCAGTGGTCTTAATTCAGTCGCATTTGTTATACTGCATAATTATACGGATCAGAGCAGCGAATATACATGTAGAAACAGGCTATAAAACATCAAACGAAATCAGTAAGATGTATTGCTCGGCTGTTATCCAGACTATCTTGCAAGAATAATTTCAATGAATACTGAATACCGGTGGTTCCCAACGTGTACCTATAAAGAAGGATCATGTTCTTAAAAATAAACAGTGTGCGTATGTTAAACAAAGAAGGGCACAATTATCACACAAGAAACAAAAATAATTATTATGTCAACATTTCATGACACAAAGTTGCTGATAAAGATACCTCAAAGGTCAATAGTGTGAAATATGTGGAAGCGTTACCAGACTTCAAAAGAAAACTTAGGGAGTACTTGAACATAGCAGTTTTCTTCATTGTGGAGATACATTTGGAGGCCAGTCCAAAAGAACTAGAACAGTAATTGTCGTTATAAACCAGTTTGAATAATATTTTTATTTATAGCGTTGATTAAAAAGTTCTAGATTATTTTATGAAGCTTATAATTTATTAATTTTAAACATACAACTGTAGAACCTTCCAAGTCCCCTAACTGTGATTTGCATTTTATTCATAACTATTTTGATTTATTCGATATCACTCTAGACATTGGTCAGAAAATAAATATGTTCTCTAGACTATGTTCTCCAATCAGTAACAGCACAATGAACACATTAAAGAAATGAAATACACCTACTGGAAAACCTTGGCTCACTTCACTAGTCAAAAACTGAATCACTATTATTTAACTTCTGTCAACTATTCCTTGTGGTCCTTGAAGTATAGCACTCCTTGTGGATGATTCACATTTCTTACTCATGGTTAAATTTTACTCACGGTTAATTTGTCACACAGAGCAGGACTGCAAATCTTCAAAATGTGTGTGAATTCTTAAGGGACCAAACTGCTGACGTCATCGGTCCCTAGACTTACACAACCCGAGGGAGGACTCGAACCTCCGGCGGGAGGGGCCGCGCAATCCGTGACATGGCGACTCAAACCGCGCAGCCACTCCGCGAGGCAGAGGACTGCAAAGTGACATGTACACAGATCAAAAAATATCGTAATAGACTGGAGCATGTAACACAACGGTCAAGTATGGCAGCTTTTCATCAAACATTCACAAGTCGGCTGGGTACAGCTCATATATGTACGTTTGATAGAACTGGAAAACACGTTAAAACTTTTCAAAGTAACGCAGAGATCGGTATGTTTCCTTGAAGTATAAAATCCAGACTAAAATTTAAACCAATTCATACAGTGTAACGACTTTGTGATACCAGTATAATGTCAGATCTGGCTCCACACCACTTACAATTCTTGCTAAAGAAGTTTGTTTGATGTACAGGTATATGGAGTTCCCTCAAGTACTCACAGCAAGCAGATGTATTATCAATTTATTATAAACTTCGCCTGGAAATCAGAGATGAAGTTAAGTTGCTGTTGGAATGCAGTTTTTAACACAGTATCAGGACGCCAAAAACAAAAGCATCAAACTACCATTGTTGATTTGCCTCAGAATTATTTATGATACACAAGTATTAAGATGCCTGTATTGTGAAATATCCAAACATAGCACATTTACAAAAATAAACATACAAACATCGACATATATAAATCAGATAATTATTCTCAAACACGTAAATAAACATACTCGACAAAATTAAAGTCACTGAATGGTGAGCAAAAACAAGTGTCTTCTGTGAGCAACAAATATGAGAAAAATGTGCCTGAAGGCAGCTACATGTAAGATTTAGTGGACTAAACAAAATACAGTCAAATAGAAATTCAGGGCACATTGTCCAGAGAAGAACAAAATCAACTGAAGTTTTACTGTTTTATTTTTGAGTAGACCTACTGTAGGCCTACCTATTCTAAGCTGTAGTTTAGAAATATCATTTTTCATATTTTTTCGCTTGAAAGACGGGATCGTCTGTCTATTATTGTTTACCCCTGCTTTGAAAATAGGCGCTCACATGGAATAGAGGTGGCCATAATACAAAGATATCGTTTTATTATTTCAAACAGCGTAGGAAACAACATGGTTTTCTTTCCGTCACAGCAGTCGATATTATGATACGTGTTTCAGCGCCATCTTCATACATATATTTATCAACGTCTACTATACTTGCAGCACGTGGATTGTGTATACTTGGGTTCAACCATCCTACAGCTTGGTCAAATTCTTGCCAAATGTTGACACTGCTAGAGCTGAATGTGCTCACCACAACTGCTTTGGCTGGTAGTGGATTGTCTGTAAAATACCGAGTGGGTTTCTGTCGTATTGCACAGCACTTGTAATTAAGGCATCTCTTGTTTCTTTTAACCAATGCCCAGGTTTTGGAAATCCACTCTCCCTGAAGCGACGATCCAATAATGTTGCTTCATAAGCAATTGCTGTATCTGCAGACTTTTGAACGAAGAGGGTATAGATTCCATCCTCAAGCTTAGCAGTTACTGTATCAATGGCTTCATTGCTGTAATGACTTTGTAAACCTTTGCTTAATAAGAGAACTTTTGACAAGGTTACATTTCTTACGCTGCTGATTTCTATTGTTACTTGCTCAAAAGGCGATACTATTTCGCAAGATTTTTCAATGACTGACCATACGTCAGTGAACAGTTTTGTTTATGAATCCACACGGAGGATGGCGAAGGTGCTTTGCAAAGGCTCTTTGATTTTCAAAAGCCTGTCAAACATTTCATACCTGGAATTCCATCTCGTAGGACAATCATTTTCCTTGTCGACGTAGGGAAGCCCATTTGCTTCTGAATGTCGTGTAGTTTCTCAAGTGCTTGAGGACTTCTTTTGAAAAATTGCACTATTGACTTCACTTTTGCCTTCTGTCTGTAGGTGGTTCAAGGCTCGCTTGCACAATTAAATCAGTGTATGTGCAAAACAAAGTACATGCCACGATTTGCACATCATCACAGCCTTCACCATATTAGGTACATGATCTGTAGTGCAAGTTACAATTTTATTGGTAATACCTAAAGTTGAAGTTACATTTTGTAATTCACTGGAATTGTTTTCTGCTGTATGCCTGTCATGGAATTTTAAACTAGATGAGAAGTATGACTTCAGATTGCAGTTTGCATCAATGAGGTGAGCATAATTCTCATTTTTCATAGACGTCCATCCATCGGTCGTAATGCAGATCTAGGATGCAGCTTGCACTGCAGATCTTAGTCGCATTAGTGTCTTGTCGAACACTTGAGAGAGTCAATTGTTGGAGAGCGTTTTTCTACTGGGAGGTACATAGTATTCATTTAATAAATAAGTCATTTTTCTAAACTCTACACTCTCAGCTACTCTTTAACAACAAGTCTTAAAATCTGTTCGTCTATTTTCTCTCGTTTGGATGTAGGTACTGGTCTTGATGCAAATCCAGTAATCTTTGAAACTTCCTGGCAGATTAAAACTGTGTGCCAGAACGAGACTCGAACTCGGGACTTTGCCTTTCGCGGGCAAGTGCTCTACCACCTGAGCTAACCATGCTGTCCTCACAGCTTTACTTCTGTCAGTATCTCGTCTCATTACAGAAGCTCTCCTTCGCAGGAGTAAATAAACGATGTCATGTCGTATAACATGACTCACGTCATCCGACATGGCATTCGTCATGTCGTGCAATATAACACAACGTGTCATTAAAATGTAGGGACACTTGCGTTGTAGATGCATCACACTCTCTAGAAGCACATAGGTTTGTGTCTGTTTGTTCTTACAGTTTTCAGCATACATGTGGCAGCCGGTGGAAACAAATCCACGTCTTCTGTCCCGGGATCGAATACCGCCGCTGCTTAAATTTTGATTAATAATCAGCATTGGCGGCCGAAGACTTCCGATATAAAAAGTCACCCTCATTCCGCCAACGGCCTTGTAAAAGAGGGCGGAAGAGCGGACAGAGATTCAGGCCTCTCTCTTGTCCTAGGGGTGGGAAATTGCCACTAAAGGCGAAATAATCAGCAAGGATCAACGGCATGAGGATGCAGAAGGCAATGGAAACCACTGCATTAAAGACACGTAACGTGTATCCACAGGACATGTGGCCTGTAATTGAAGAATTGTCATGACGATCTCTCCATTGGCAACAGATTCCGGAATAGTCCCCCATTCGGACTTCCGGGAGGGGACTGCCAAGGGGGAGGTTACCAAGAGAAAAGAATTGAATAATCCACGGAACGATAACGTCCTACGAGTCGGGGCGTGGAATGTCAGAAGCTTGAACATGGTTGGGAAACTAGAACCTCTGGAAGGGGAAATGCAAAGGCTCAATCTAGATATAGTAGGGGTCAGTGAAGTGAAGTGAAAAGAAGACAAGGATTTCTGGTCAGATGAGTATGGGGTAATATCAACAGCAGCAGAAAATGGTGTAACAGGAGTAGGATTCGTTATGAATAGGGCAGAGAGTGTGTTACTGTGAACAGTTCAGTGACAGCGCTGTTCTTACCAGAATAGACAGCAAACCAACACCGACAACGATAGTTCAGGTATACATTCAGACGTCGCAAGGTGAAGGTGCAGAGATAGAGAAAGTGTATGAGGATACTGAAAGAGTAATACAGTATGTAAAGGGATATGAAAATCTAATAGTCATGGGGGACCTGAATGCAGTTGTAGGGGAAGGAGTAGAAGAAAAGGTTACAGAAGAATATGGCCTTGGGACAAGAAACGAGAGAGGAGGAAGACTAATTGAGTTCTGCAACAAGTTTCAGCTAGTAATAGCGAATACCCTGTTCCAGAATCACAAGAGGAGGAGCTATACTTGGAAAAGGCCGGGAGATACGGGAAGATTTCAGTTATATTACATCATGGTCAGACAGAGATTCCGAAATCAGATACTGGATTGTAAACCGTACCCAGGAGCAGATATATTCATATCACAATGTAGTAGTGACGCAAAGAAGTCGGGTATGGAAGTACTAAGGAATGATGAGATACGCTTAAATTTCACTAAAGCTATAGATATAGCAATAAGGAATACCTCAGTAGGCAGTACAGTTGAAGAGGAATGGACATCTCCAAAAAGGGTCATCACGTAAGTTGGAAAGGAAAACATAGGTAACTGCAATGAAACTATAGATAACAGAAGAAATACTTCAGTTAATTGATGAAAGGAGGAAGTACAAAAATGTTACGGGAAACTCAGGAATACAGAAATACAAGTTGCTGAGGAATGAAATAAATAGGAAGTGCAGGGAAGGTAAAACGAAATGGCTGCAGGAAAAATGTGATCGAAAAAGAAATGTCGGAAGGACAGACTCAGCATACAGGAAAGTCAAAACAACGTTCGGTGATATTAAAAGCAATGGTGATAACATTAAAAGTGCAATGGGATTACTTGTTGCCATTTGGCAACATCATGTGTTTAGACATAACACACTCTCCAGTTGCCAAAACAATTACAACAGCAAATGAAAAAGGAAAATTAAGTAACAAATACATTTTATCGAACAAAGATTTTATAAGATATCTGATTTTGAACTTAAATTTCGTATTATTGATCTCAGTGGCATTTAAAGCAAGATAGTTCTGTAAAGTAAACCTGAAAACATTAAAATCACAGTACATTATATTTAGTGAAAGTTGCCTTTCTTGTTAAGACACAGCTCCACGTTACATTTTTTGCGTTTAATAATAGTATAACCTTTGTAATTTTTATTTTTGCACCTCTGTTTTTTTATCTAAATAAACAGGCTAGTGTCCGACCTGATCGAATCTGACATTTTTAGTTGGATGGTGTGGAGCTGTCTTCTTCTTCTTTGCTGGTGGTTTCTCTATAAAACTTGGCCATCTTCTCTTTGGTGTAGAAGTGAAACCAATTTTGAGCAAAGTTTGTCAGTTCAATCCCAAAATTTGCTAATTGGAGCTCCTTAGCTTGAGACACTGGGTTGCCGACGCTGTTAACTCTGCGGTACAAAATCCAGCTGTTGATTGTGGCTACATCAACAAGATGGTAAAATATTCGAAAGTACTACATCTTACTCCGCATTATGATTCTGTATCTGCCAATGAAGTTCGACTGCCCCGTATGTTTGTTACAGATTTGCAAAATTTTTGGACAGATACAAAAAGATGTTCCTTCCTACTTCTATCATATGTCTTTACTTTGCTGACAGGGTCACGTCCTACAAACGTAGATAACAACATGACTGTCTTGTTGTCCTTCCAGAGTACATCTGAGATATCTGTTCCTTCATAATTTCCAGTAAACTCAAGTATTTTTACCCCTTTCCTCGTTACTCAGGGACTTGTCGTCTGGGAGTTTCTTATTGTGAACTCTATTTCTTCTAACAGTTCCTAGAGATAAAATGACTCTTCCCTTCAAATAATGCATTAGCGATATTGATGTGTAATAATTATCAAAGTAAATTTTGTCATTTACATTCTCTGGTACATTCCAGCAAGATCTAACAACCACATTGCTGCTGGCACCAAGCTCCAGCTCTGCATCATTCTTGTCCCATTCGTATTCATGTCCGGTATACATCTCCTTTTTGTAAGCATGCCCAGATACACCACACAGTAAAAACTGTTTATAGCCATATTTATGCCGTTTATCTGGCATGTAAATTTTGAGATGGTGCCTAGCTTTGGTAGCACACATCTGTTTATCTGCAGTTAATGACTCCTCCTTGAACTGAACTTAATTTTTCATTCAGGTGCGTAAAAATAAGCCTTATCTTTCTGAGCTTGTCTTCTCCATTAGTATTTGCTAAATTGTCTTGAAAGGGTAACAAGCGACTCACTTGCTCAAATTTATTGACAGCAATATTGTCCTGTACGACTGATGGGCCCACAACGTTATTCCAACACATCCTCACATTCTTCAGTGTTACAACAGCAGCGAGGATACAGACACCTAAAAACTTTTGAATATCTACTACAGTGACATTGCTGGGCTTAGACAAATTCATCTGCGTACTATAAAGCGTAGATTCGCGGTAAATTAACTCCAAAATATTTTCATTGAAAAAAAAAACAGTTAAAAAAAGAGCAGGTGGCTCCAGTAAATAAGAAGGGTAAAAGAACGGAAATGCGAACCATTAACGGAATACACTTGTACAGAAACTGGTTCAATGATCGACTTATTAATGAAATTACAACTGCAGAAATTACTGCTTTCGAATAATTTTGCACGACGCATACGATTTAACGATATTCCGTACGGTGAAATTGAAAGAAAAGAACACCGACAAGGTTTGAAACCATAACTCCAGCGTGGTAAACATGAGCCTTCTTAGCCCCTGTGCTTAGCTCTCTCGCTTGAAACGTATGAAACTTCATGGGTATCGGTGGTCGCATAAAACTTCAACAGGGATTTTCTCTGAAACTACGGGCCGCTGCATGAAAATCCACTAGCCAGGTACCCATCACACATGTCTATACAACACAACTAGGACTCAACAACATCTGTAATTAACAAGTTTGGCGTTACCATAAAGGGAAGAGACAGAAAAATATCCGAAAAATAGCTGCTTCGTTCGCCACGTGATTGCTTAAAAACCTGAGTTTGTAGCAGAAACACTGATCAAGTTGCGGCGGCAGATTTTCCAACAACGACATAAGACATCAGAGGAAGACACCACTTCCTCCATTATGCGTCTCGTATAAAGTGATGCCGACACTTTTTTCAACACCCTGTAAGATGTGACGAGCCAGTTGCTCGGCCACCATTCACCAGACGTTTTCAATTGGTGAGAGATCTGGAAAATGTGGTGGCCAGGACAGCAGTCGAACATTTTCTGTATCCAGAAAGGCCCGAAGAGGACCTGCAACATGCGGTCGTGCATTATCCTGCTGAAATGTAGGGTTTCGCAGGGATCGAACGAAGGGTAGAGCCACGGGTCGTAACACCTCTGAAATGCAACGTCCACTGTTCAAAGTGCTGTCAATGCGAACAAGAAACATGTAACCAATGGCATCCCATACCATCACGCCGGATGATACGCCAGTATGGCGAAGACGAATACACGCTTCCAATGTGCGTTCACCGCGATGTCGCCATTCACGGATGCGACCGACGTGATGGTGTAAACAGAACCTGGATTCATCCGAAAAAATGACGTTTTGCCATTCGTGCACCCAGGTTCGTTGTTGAGTACACCATCGCAGGCGCTCCTGTCTGTGATGCAGCGTCAAGGGTAACCGCAGCCATGGTCCTCGAGCTTATAGTCCGTGCTGCTGCAAACGTCGTCGAACTGGTCGTGCAGATGGTTGTTGTGTTGCAAACATCCCCGCCTGTTGACTCAAGGATCGAAACGTGGCTGCACGATCCGTTACAGCCATGTGGATAAGATGCCTGTCATCTCGACTGCTAGTGATACGAGGCCGTTGGAATCCAGCAGGGCGTTCCGTATTACCCTCCTGAACCCACAGATTCCGTATTCTGCTAACAGTCATTGAATCTCGACCAACGCGAGCAGCAATGTCGCGATACGATAAACCGCGTAGTGGTTAATAAAAAAAGAAAAATAGAGAAGGAAAAAAAGGAAAAATTTTGACAATGTGGGAAGAAATGGTGAATAAAAAAGGGGTTTTAAAATCGTAAATGACCGTGAAAAAAGGAAAGAATGAAATGCAAATCGGACTTCGTATTACAGAAAAGCTATCGGACTTCGTTATTCGGAAAAGCTATTGTTGGGGTGGTCCTTGTGGCCTTTTTGAGCAAAAGTTAAACCAATTTCCACTACAAAAATTTTTGAAAAAGAACAGAGAATAACAAAATGTAACTGACAGGGGGAAATGGCGTAGCTTATAGTTCATTCTTTACCAGGTTAACATGTCTTCTTTCGGGCGGCGTCCAGGTCTTCAAAAATCTCCTTGATTTCTGCGTGAAAAGTCTGCTCCGAAATCTTGTAATAGTCCAGGAATCACTAATTTATACCAATTAAAATCATCTTGATACTGTATGCAATTTAATTTACTTTGCTACTTCCATCCTCCAAATTTCGTAACAACTTCCACAATATGTCTACACATTAAAATCAGATCAGGACTAGCTAATAAGTTTTTTTTTAACGTCTTCATCAGATCACGTCTGCCTTAAGCTTCTGCTATCAAGAGACAATCGAAAGCGGAAAGAAAACAAAAAAAGTTACAATTTTGGTATTTCCTCTGCCGTCGAGCGCTCATACCGCTGCAACGGGATATTTTTATCTGAGGGAACGAGTGTAGCGCGGCGAAATTCAAAGTCCCGCTACAACCGCAATCGCGATAGGCTACAATCCGACCTTATCCATGTCGGAAACGTGATGGTACGCATTTCTCCTCCTTACACGAGGCATCACAACAACGTTTCATCAGGCAACGCCGGTCAACTGCTGCTTGTGTATGGGAAATCGGTTGGAAACTTTCCTCACGTCAGCACGTTGTAGGTGTCGCCACTGGCGCCAACCTTGTGTGAATACTCTGAAAACTGATCATTTGCTTATCACAGCATCTTCTTGCTGTCGGTTAAATTTCGTGGTGTGGCAGTTTTAATGGCCAGTAGTGTATCTTGGCGAACTGTTTCGGAAACAGAGACATCCCTTATCACCTTCTGTACTGCTCACAATATAAATGCTTCTTTCCATATCGAGATTCAGTTTATCAAACGTTCATAGACTCATCAAGAAATAAATTTCTTCTTGTATAAATACGAGGGCAGTTCAATAAGTAATGCAACACATTTTTTTTCTCGGCCAATTTTGGTTGAAAAAACCGGAAATTTCTTGTGGAATATTTTCAAGCATTCCCGCTTCGTCTCGTATAGTTTCATTGACTTCCGACAGGTGGCAGCGCTGTACGGAGCTGTTAAAATGGCGTCTGTAACGGATGTGTGTTGCAAACAACGGGCAGTGATCGAGTTTCTTTTGGCGGAAAACCAGGGCATCTCAGATATTCATAGGCGCTTGCAGAATGTCTACGGTGATCTGGCAGTGGACAAAAGCACGGTGAGTCGTTGGGCAAAGCGTGTGTCATCATCGCCGCAAGGTCAAGCAAGACTGTCTGATATCCCGCGTGCGGGCCGGCTGTGCACAGCTGTGACTTCTGCAATGGCGGAGCGTGCGAACACACTCGTTCGAGATGATCGACGGATCACCATCAAACAACTCAGTGCTCAACTTGACATCTCTGTTGGTAGTGCTGTCACAATTGTTCACCAGTTTGGATATTCAAAGGTTTGTTCCCGCTGGGTCCCTCGTCTAACCGAACACCATAAAGAGCAAAGGAGAACCATCTGTGCGGAATTGCTTGCTCGTCATGTGGCTGAGGGTGACAATTTCTTGTCAAAGATTGTTACAGGCAATGAAACATGGGTTCATCACTTCGAACCTGAAACAAAACTGCAATCAATGGAGTGGCGCCACATCCACTCCCCTACCAAGAAAAAGTTTAAAGCCATACCCTCAGCCGGTAAAGTCATGGTTACAGTCTTCTGGGACGCTGAAGGGGTTATTCTGTTCGATGTCCTTCCCCATGGTCAAACGATCAACTTTGAAGTGTATTGTGCTACTCTTCAGAAATTGAAGAAACGACTTCAGTGTGTTCGTAGGCACAAAAATCTGAACTAACTTCTTCTACATGACAACGCAAGACCACACACAAGTCTTCGCACCCGAGAGGAGCTCACAAAACTTCAGTGGACTGTTCTTCCTCATGCACCCTACAGCACCGATCTCGCACCGTCGGATTTCCATATGTTTGGCCAATGAAGGACGCAATCCGTGGGAGGCACTACGCGGATGATGAAGAAGTTATTGATGCAGTACGACGTTGGCTCCGACATCGACCAGTGGAATGGTACCGAGCAGGCATACAGGCCCTCATTTCAAGGTGGCGTAAGGCCGTAGCATTGAATGGAGATTACGTTGAAAAATAGTGTTGTGTAGCTAAAAGATTGGGGAATAACCTGGTGTATTTCAATGCTGAGTAAAACAACCCCTGTTTCAAAAAAAAATGTGTTGCATTACTTATTGAACTGCCCTCGTACAATATATGCAAAACTCAACGAAGAAGGTTAACGGCTTACATCTTCCCGGTGTACGAGTATTAAGAAAAGCTGAAGTCAATGTGGTTGAGACGTCTAGTCCACCATTCAGTTTCTTAAGGGATGAGGTCACAACACTCGGCAATGAGAAAACCAACAAATGATCATGGTGAGGACTAAGGAGTAATTTAACATTACGAAACTGGTGCACGAAAAAATTGTTTCTTAAACAATAACAGAATAACGGAAAACAATTGTAATACAGTAACACATACGCAATCATAACACATTTATTACATGCATTCAGGGAACATGTATTGGAGCTCACTAAGTCTACTTCGTAAATAAAAGAAAGCAAAACGTGTTTGGCGTAAAATCAAACAGCCTTTAATCTGGTTTCATAGATGAACCACATCTTCAGCGAGATGGTAATAATAATCTAAAAGCAAATGTCCGGATTGATAGACTACTCATTGCCGAGCCCATATCGCTACGAATAGAAACTTAAAGTTTGGCGTCGTTTAAGTACGGATTTTTCGAAATTCCCCGGCTAAGATTAAACTTTTTTTTGAAAATGTGTCACTATTAAGGCAATTTTAAAGCTAGACCTACGAAAATTAATATTTGATTTATTCTTCACAAACAAAGTGTCCGCAGCTCGTGGTCGTGCGGTAGCGTTCTCGCTTCCCACACCCGGGTTCGATTCCCGGCGGGGTCAGGGATTTTCTCTGCCTCGTGATGACTGGCTGTTGTGTGATGTCCTCAGGTTAGTTAGGTTTAAGTAGTTCTAAGTTCTAGGGGACTGATGACCATAGATGTTAAGTCCCATAGTGCTCAGAGCCATTTGAACCATTTTGAATTTTTGAACAAATAAAGAAATACGTGTTTCAGCGTTTTCGGAAATTTAACTCCTGTGGAAGTGAAATAGTGGGGGAAAGATTTTTTTTGAAAATGAAACCATTATTACAGAACTAACAAACTAATTGTGAAACTACATCTATGAAAATTGGTGTTCAACGTCCCAGTTCCAATTACAAAACATGTGTTTCAGTGTTTTCGCAAATTCAGTCCCTAAGGCGGTGAAACAGGGATGAAATGTTCAGTCCCTAAGGGGGTGAAACATGGGATGAAATGTTTTATAAAAAAATTCATTATGAACGCATTTTAAAGCTGTCTATGAAAGATTGAAATTGTCTTCTTGGTTATAAATAAAACAATAAGTATGTCACTGTTTTTGGAAATTCAACCAATGCAGGGGTGAAATAGGGGGTGTAAAATTTAAAAGAATATTTTGCTTTTTAAAAAAAATTTAAACAATCTATGAAAACTGGTATTTCACTTCTCTGTTGAATGTGTTAGGGAATGAAAGTTTCCATGGAAATCTCTCCTCAAGAACTCAAAAGGCATGATTAATCAAAACCTTCGGCTCCAGCAACCAGAATAAATTTCTGATCAGAAGTCGTTCGGAAAAGACAACGCTTCTGTAGCCTTACGTAACGTGAAAAGTTTAGATTTACAGTATGTCAACGACATAAAATTTCGGAATGGGGGGGGGGGGGGGGGGGGGTGGATATCCAGATGGGACTGGGCATGCAGAGGATGGGACGGATTAAGGATTTGGAGCTGTGGAGGATGGTAGAGGGGTTCAACCCCATGTCCGGCCAGAGAGGAGTTCGAGGAGGCGGAGGCAGTTGTGGGATTTGGATTGGATAGAGCTTAGATGAGGGAGTGTATGCGTGTATTTGAATAAGTAATAAATGACTTGTTGAAATCAGGAGACGATGACTGATAAACAAATTACCAATGGAAAATAACTAGTAGTGGCATGCTACTGAAGCTAAAGGAAATGACTCAATTTGTTGTATCATATATCAATTGCGATCTCACAAGAGTTAATACTATAACGTATCACGTTCACTGCCCCGCCAAATGCCGCATTTGTGGTGTTTACATGGCACTCACTAGAACTGCCTTGCCACGCGATCAGCTGAACTGTTAAGCACCGTTGCTTTAACAGCCAAGTAATTCGCGATAACGTCGCTGTGCGGCGCTAGCTGTACATCCCAGCTACGACGACAAAGTATCAGCGACCTCACGTAATGTACGGTAACTGCAGATATTATTTCATAATAAATCATTGAAGGCCTTAATAGGTAAGTGTTTCAGTTTCCTCGGGAATGTGTTAAGTTATTATCGACCATAAAAATTAATCTGTGCTCATACAATTGGCGTCAGCTGTCGTAAAAAACAATCAACTTCAATCAGAAACAAGTACATATGGATATGGCAGTCATATGCGGTATTTAACTCATCACAAATTTTTGGAAGGCCAATGTGTGCCTATAGCTATGTTTCAAACGAGAATGGTGAGAGTAAGGAGCTCACGTGTTGTACAAAAATTGCAATTTAAGATCCGTGGCGGAAGTACGTTTGGAAAACTAGGGAACTATGCATTGAAGTATGTGGCAGTTTCAAGAGATTTAAATCAAAACTTTCTGACACATACGTCCATTTTATTCATTAGCGTTACTGCCCTCAGAAATTTAAGCCCCTGAACAAACTTTTTTAGCTATTACAGGGGTGTTTCACAATTCGTATTACACATTTCCAGAGGCTGTGGAGGAGACTTGGTAGGTAAAGTTTTACACAGGAACCCATGTCCGGAAACGTCATCCAATGACGTTACAGAGTGTCCAAGTTATAGACTCAGGCACCTGTAAATGTATGCATATACAGTGTGATTCCTTGATGTCGTTACACACTTTCTAGAACAATGGAAAAGGATAAATGCATCTGTTTTAGGTAAGGGTCACTGTACTGGAAACGAAAATTATAAGCGAAATCCGTTCTGATACATATGACAATGGAGTACATGTGCTGGCATTGCTGTTGTTAAGATTGTGTGACAGGCAGAGGTGATAGCAGGGACCAAAACAAGGAAAAAGGTGCTGTAAACACGGGCTCTAAAGCTCCGAGTTTTCGCTACTATGAACCAGATCTGCTCTATAGAGTAAGGTATGCATTTTAAAGCCCATGTTTACTGAACATTTCTTATTTTCGTCCATCGATATAACGAGGAATGACTGTTAGTCATGCACACGCACGGTGCGTGTAGTATCAATCAGCGTGTTGTCAGTGTGTAGAATACCGGCTTGTTATAATTACTTTCGCTATTTCACGCGTTATAACACGGAAACTACACTACTGTCCATTAAAATTGCTACACCACAAAGTTGACGTGCTACAGATGCGAAATTTAACCGACAGGAAGATGATGCTGTGATATGCAAATGATTAGCTTTTCTGAGCATTCGCACAAGGTTGGCACCGGTGGCGACACCTACAACGTGCTGACATGAGGTACGTTTCCAACAGATTTCTCATACACAAATAGCAGTTGACCGGCGTTGCCTGGTCAAACGTTGTTGTGATGCCTCGTGGAAGGAGGAAAAATGCGCACCATCACGTTCCCGACTTTGATAAAGGTCGGATTGTAGGCTATCGCGATTGCGGTGTATCGTATCGCGACATTGCTGCTCGCGTTGGTCGAGATCCAATGACTGTTAGCAGAATATGGAATCGGTGGGTTCAGGAGAGTAATATTGAACGCCGTGCTGGATCCCAACGGCTTCGTATCACTAGCAGTCGAAATGACAGGCATCTTATCCGCAAGGCTGTAACGGATTGTGCAGCAACGTCTCGATCCCTGAGTCAACAGATGGGGACGTTTGCAAGACAACAACCATCTGCACGAACAGTTCGACGACGTTTGCAGCAGCATGGACTATCAGCTCGGAGACCGTGGCTGCGGTTACCCTTGACGCTGCATCACAGACAGGAGCGCCTGCGATAGTGTACTCGACGACGAACCTGGGTGCACGAATGGCAAAACGTCATTTTTTCGGATGAATCCAGGTTCTGTTTACAGCATCATGATGGTCGCATCCGTGCTTTGACGACATCGCTGTGAACGCCCATTGGAAGCGTGTATTCGTCATCGCCATACCGGCGTATCACCCGTCGTGATGATATGGGGTGCCATTGTTTACACGTCTCGGTCAGCTCTTGTTCGCATTGACGGCACAGTGGACGTTTCATTTCAGGTGTGTTACGACCCGTGGCTCTACCCTTTATTCGATCCCTGCGCAACCTTACATTTCAGCAGGATAATGCACGACCCCATGTTGCAGGTCCTGTAAGGGCCTTTCTGGATACTGAAAATGCTCTACTGCTGCCCTGGCCAGCACATTCTCCAGATTTCTCACCAATTGAAAACGTCTGGTAAAGGGTGGCCGAGCAACTGGCTCGTCACAATACGCTACACTCCTGATGAACTGCCGACCGCGGTGGCCACGCGGTTTAGGCGCTGCAGTCCGGAACCGCGCGACTGCTACGGTCGCAGGTTCGAATCCTGCCACGGGCATGGATGTCTGTGATGTCTTGAGGTTAGTTAGGTTTAAGTAGTTCTAAGTTCTAGGGGACTGATGACCTCAGATGTTAAGTCCCATAGTGCTCAGAGCCATTTGAACCATTTTGAACCTGATGAACTGTGGTATCGTGTTGAAGCTGCATGGGCAGCTGGACCTGTACGCGCCATCCAAGCTATTATTACGGCCAGAGGTGGTTGTTCTGGGTACTGATTTCTCAGGATCTATGCTCCCAAATTGCGTGAAAATGTAATCACATGTCAGTTCTAGTATAATATATTTCTCCAATGAATACCCGTTTATCATCTGCATTTCTTCTTGGTGTAGCAATTTTAATGGCCAGTAGTGTATTCCCGTACGAGTACCAAACTTGGTAGCATTAATGTCCAGAGTATGGGGTGCACGATTTCCATCCGTCACAGTTCCACCGTCCAGGTCCAACTACGGCCAACAGGTGCCGTG
This sequence comes from Schistocerca cancellata, assembly GCF_023864275.1. Taxonomy (NCBI): domain Eukaryota; kingdom Metazoa; phylum Arthropoda; class Insecta; order Orthoptera; family Acrididae; genus Schistocerca; species Schistocerca cancellata. Next base: position 126,450,333 of record NC_064637.1, on the reverse strand, counting down.
ATCAATCATCGTGATTCATAGTCCCACACACCTGACCAGTCGCACTGCACTCTAGTTGACGTGTCAACATCAGCTGGGACAAGAGGAGCAGGGCATTATTTGTGAAGCTCTGTTATGAAAACGTCAGTAATGCTGCAGCTGCACTTAGAGAATATCGCCGGTTGAAAGGATTACAGAAGAGTCCTCCTTCTCCACCTGCTGTGCGGAGCTTGATGAAGAAGTTGGAATCGACTGCAGAACTGGGCGTCGCTCCGGGAAGAGACCGACGACCGTTTGCAAAAAACAATGGTTCAAATGGTTCTGAGCAGTATGGGACTTAACATCTGAGGTCATCAGTCCCCTAAAACTTAGTACTACTTAAACCTAACTAACCTAAGGACATCACACACGTCCATACCCGAAGCAGGATTCTAACCTGCGACCGTAGCAGACTCGCGGTTCCGGACCGAAGCGCCTAGAACCGCTCGGCCACCGCGGCCGGCGACCGTTTGCACCACAAGTGGTTGATGATATCGCTGTTGCTGTGGCAGACAACGCTGCGCGTAATTCCCGACTTCAGGCAGTGCGCGTGCTGTGTCACTACAGCTGAACATCCCGTGGTCCACTGTACGAAAGGTGCTTCGAAACATTCTCAAACGGTATCCGAACAAGATCCATATCGTACAGCAGCTTGCACCGCAGGACGTACAACGACGTGTTGACTTCGATCTCCACTTTCTTGCAAGGACTGAAGTTGATGGGGCCTGGCCCTGGAGCATGCTATGGACAGACGAAGCTCATTTTTCTCTGGTGGGTGAGGTGAACACACAGAATAGCCGAGTGTGGGGATCTTCACCTCCAGTTACTGTGCATGAAGTTCCTTTGTACGGTGAACGTGTCACCGTATGGTGTGGCTACGTTCATCATTGGCCAATTGTTTTTTGAACAGACTGACGCTCAAGGACCAAACATGTACAGTGTGACTGGCCAGCATTAGTGGGATATGCTTCGCCAGCATGTCATACCCGCCCTACAAGAGGGAGACGCATTCAACTCAACAGTTTTCATGTAAGATGGGGCCCTACTGCACATTGTTTGTGAAATTCACCTGCTTCTCCGAAACACATTAGGAAACGATCGAATTACCAGCCGATCCTTTCCAAATGCTTGGCTGGCACGATCACCTGATCCCACTCCCTGTGATTTCTGGTTGTGGAGCCACCTGAAGGACAGGGTTTACCAAGGAAACATTCACACACGTGCTGATCTGAAGCGCAGCATATCGAGAGAGGTAGCCAGTCTACCTACGAACATACACTCCTGGAAATGGAAAAAAGAACACATTGACACCGGTGTGTCAGACCCACCATACTTGCTCCGGACACTGCGAGAGGGCTGTACAAGCAATGATCACATGCACGGCACAGCGGACACACCAGGAACCGCGGTGTTGGCCGTCGAATGGCGCTAGCTGCGCAGCATTTGTGCACCGCCGCCGTCAGTGTCAGCCAGTTTGCCGTGGCATACGGAGCTCCATCGCAGTCTTTAACACTGGTAGCATGCCGCGACAGCGTGGACGTGAACTGTATGTGCAGTTGACGGACTTTGAGCGAGGGCGTATAGTGGGCATGCGGGAGGCCGGGTGGACGTACCGCCGAATTGCTCAACACGTGGGGCGTGAGGTCTCCACAGTACATCGATGTTGTCGCCAGTGGTCGGCGCAAGGTGCACGTGCCCGTCGACCTGGGACCGGACCGCAGCGACGCACGGATGCACGCCAAGACCGTAGGATCCTACGCAGTGCCGTAGGGGACCGCACCGCCACTTCCCAGCAAATTAGGGACACTGTTGCTCCTGGGGTATCGGCGAGGACCATTCACAACCGTCTCCATGAAGCTGGGCTACGATCCCGCACACCGTTAGGCCGTCTTTCGCTCACGCCCCAACATCGTGCAGCCCGCCTCCAGTGGTGTCGCGACAGGCGTGAATGGAGGGACGAATGGAGACGTGTCGTCTTCAGCGATGAGAGTCGCTTCTGCCTTGGTGCCAATGATGGTCGTATGCGTGTTTGGCACCGTGCAGGTGAGCGCCACAATCAGGACTGCATACGACCGAGGCACACAGGGCCAACACCCGGCATCATGGTGTGGGGAGCGATCTCCTACACTGGCCGTACACCACTGGTGATCGTCGAGGGGACACTGAATAGTGCACGGTACATCCAAACCGTCATCGAACCCATCGTTCTACCATTCCTAGACCGGCAAGGGAACTTGCTGTTCCAACAGGACAATGTACGTCCGCATGTATCCCGTGCCACCCAACGTGCTCTAGAAGGTGTAAGTCAACTACCCTGGCCAGCAAGATCTCCGGATCTGTCCCCCATTGAGCAGGTTTGGGACTGGATGAAGCGTCGTCTCACGCGGTCTGCACGTCCAGCACGAACGCTGGTCCAACTGAGGCGCCAGGTGGAAATGGCATGGCAAGCCGTTCCACAGGACTACATCCAGCATCTCTACGATCGTCTCCATGGGAGAATAGCAGCCTGCATTGCTGCGAAAGGTGGATATACACTGTACTAGTGCCGACTTTGTGCATGCTCTGTTGCCTGTGTCTATGAGCCTGTGGTTCTGTCAGTGTGATCATGTGATGTATCTGACCCCAGGAATGTGTCAATAAAGTTTCCCCTTCATGGGACAATGAATTCACGGTGTTCTTATTTCAATTTCCAGGAGTGTACTTCGTTTTGCCGTGCAGATTGCAATCCTGCCTTTCTGGAGACTGACGGGCGCCATATTGAATCTCTTTTGTAGCAGTAATGGTACTGGTATGTAATGGTATGATGTACCGTAGCAGCACATTAAAAGTGTTTCAAATGGCTCTGTGCACTATGGGACTTAACATCTGAGGTCATCAGTCCCGTAGAACTTTTGACAAGGTTACATTTCTTACGCTGCTGATTTCTATTGTTACTTGCTCAAAAGAAGATACTATCTCGCAAGATTTTTCAATGACTGACCATACGTCAGTGAACAGTTTTGTTTATGAATCCACATGGAGGATGGCGAAGGTGCTTTCCAAAGGCTCTTTGATTTTCAAAAGCCTGTCAAACATTTCATACCTGGAATTCCTCTCGTAGGACAATCATGTTGCCTTTATGAAGTAGGGAAGCCCATTTGCTTCTGAATGTTGTGTAGTTTCTCAAGTGCTTGAGGACTTCTTTTGAAAAATTGCACTATCGACTTCACTTTTGCCCTTCTGTCTGTAGCTGGTTCGAGGCTCGCTTGCACAATTAAATCAGTGTATGTGCAAAACAGGGTACAAGCCACGATTTGCACATCATCACAGCCTTCACCATATTAGGTACATGATCTGTAGTGCAAGTTACAATTTTATAGGTAATACCTAAAGTTGAAGTTACATTTTGTAATTCACTGGAATTGTTTTCAGCTGTATGCATGTCATGGAATTTTAAACTAGATGAGAAGTATGACTTCAGATTGCAGTTTGCATCAATGAGGTGAGCATAATTCTCATTTTTCATAGATGTCCATCCATCGGTCGTAATGCAGATCTAGGATGCAGCTTGCACTGCAGATCTTAGTCGCATTAGTGTCTTGTCGAACACTTGAGAGAGTCAATTGTTGGAGAGCGTTTTTCTACTAGGAGGTACATAGTATTCATTTAATAAATAAGTCATTTTTCTAAACTCTACACTCTCAGCTACATTAAACGGAAGATATTCTTTAACAACAAGTCTTAATATCTGTTCGTCTATTTTCTCTCGTTTGGATGTAGGTGCTGGTCTTGATGCAAATCCAGTAATCTTTGAAACTTCCTGGCAGATTAAAACTGTGTGCCAGAACGAGACTCGAACTCGGGACTTTGCCTTTCGCGGGCTAGTGCTTTACCACCTGAGCTAACCATGCTGTCCTCACAGCTTTTCTTCTGCCAGTATCTCGTCTCCTACTCTCCAAGCATTACAGAAGCTCTCCTTCGCAGGAGTAAATAAACGATGTCATGTCGTATAACATGACTCATGTCATCCAACATGGCATTCGTCATGTCGTGCAATATAACACAAAGTGTCATTAAAATGTAGGGATACTTGCGTTGTAGACGCATCACACTCTCTAGAAGCGCATATGTTTGTGTCTATTTGTTCTTACAGTTCTCAGCATTCATGTGGCAGCCGGTGGAAACAAATCCACGTCTTCGGTCCCGGGATCGAATACCGCCGCTGCTTAAATTTTGATAAATAATCAGCATTGACGGCCGAAGACTTCCGGTATAAAAAGTCACCCTCATTCCGCCAACGGCCTTGTCAAAGAGGGCGGAAGAGCGGACAGAGATTCAGGCCACTCTCTTGTCCTAGGTGGGAAATTGCCCCTAAAGGCGGAAGAATCAGCAATGATCAACGGCATGAGGATGCAGAAGGCAATGGAAACCACTGCATTACAGATACGTAACGTGTATCCACAGGACATGTAGCCTGTAATTGAAGAAGTGTCATGATGATTGGCAACAGACTCCGGAATAGTCCCCCATTCGGACCTCCGGGAGGGGACTGCCAAGGGGGAGGTTACCATGAGAAAAGAATTGAATAATCAACTAAAGGATAACGTCCTACTAGTCGGGGCGTGGAATGTCAGAAGCTTGAACAGGGTTGGGAAACTAGAACATCTGAAAAGGGAAATGCAAAGGCTCAATCTAGATATAGTAGGGGTCAGTGAAGTGAAGTGAAAAGAAGACAAGGATTTCTGGTCAGATGAGTATAGGGTAATATCAACAGCAGCAGAAAATGGTGTAACAGGAGTAGGATTCGTTATGAATAGGGCAGAGAGTGTGTTACTGTGAACAGTTCAGTGACAGCGTTGTTCTTACCAGAATAGACAGCAAACCAACACCGACAACGATAGTTCAGGTATACATTCAGACGTCGCAAGCTGAAGATGCAGAGATAGAGAAAGTGTATGAGCGTACTGAAAAAGTAATACAGTATGTAAAGGGATATGAAAATCTAATAGTCATGGGGGACCTGAATGCAGTTGTAGGGGAAGGAGTAGAAGAAAAGGTTACAAAAGAATATGGCCCTGGGACAAGAAATGAGAGAGGAGAAAGACTAATTGAGTTCTGCAACAAGTTTCAGCTAGTAGCAGCGAATACCCTGTTCCAGAATCACAAGAGGAGGAGCTTTACTTGGAAAAGGCCGGGAGATACGGGAAGATTTCAGTTATATTACATCATGGTCAGACAGAGATTCCGAAATCAGATACTGGATTGTAAACCGTACCCAGGAGCAAATATACTCATATCACAATGTAGTAGTGATGAAAAGTAGGATGAAGTTTAGGACATTAGTCGGGAAGAACCAATACGCAAAGAAGTCGGATACGGAAGTACTAAGGAATGATGAGATACGCTTAAATTTCACTAGGGCTATAGATATAGCAATAAGGAATACCTCAGTAGGCAGTACAGTTGAAGAGGAATGGACACCTCCAAAAAGGGTCATCACGGAAGTTGGAAAGGAAAACATAGGTAACTGCGATGAAACTATAGATAACAGAAGATATACTTCAGTTAATTGATGAAAGGAGGAAATACAAAAATGTTCCGGGAAACTCAGGAATACAGAAATACAAGTTGCTGAGGAATGAAATAAATAGGAAGTGCAGGGAAGGTAAAACGAAATGGCTGCAGGAAAAATGTGATCGAAAAAGAAATGTCGGAAGGACAGACTCAGCATACAGGAAAGTCAAAACAACGTTCGGTGATATTAAAAACAATGGTGATAACATTAAAAGTGCAACGGGATTACTTGTTGCCATTTGGCAACATCATGTTTTTAGACATAACACACTCTCCAGTTGCCAAAACTTTTACAACATCAAATAAAACAGAAAAATTAAGTAACAAATACATTTTATCGAACAAAGATTTTATAAGATATCTGATTTTGAACTTAAATTTCGTATTATTGATCTCAGTGGCATTTACAGCAGGATAGTTCTGTAAAGTAAACGTGGAAACATTAAAATCACAGTACATGATATTTAGTGAAAGTTGCCTTTCTTGTTAAGACACAGCTCCACGTTACATTTTTTGCGTTTAATAATGGTATAACCATTGCAATTTTCATTTTTGCACCTCTGTTTTTTTACCTAAATAAACAGGCTAGTGTCCGACCTGATCGAATCTGACATTTTTAGTTGGATGGTGTGGAGCTGTCTTCTTCTTCTTTGCTGGTGGTTTCTCTATAAAACTTGGCCATCTTCTCTTTGGTGTAGAAGTGAAACCAATTTTGAGCAAAGTTTCAGTCAGTTCATTCCCAAAATTTGCTAATTGGAGCTCCTTAGCTTGAGACACTGGGTTGCGGACGCTGTTAACTCTGTGGTACAAAATCCAGCTGTTGGTTGTGGCTACATCAACAAGATGGTAAAATATTCGAAAGTACTACTTCTTACTCCGCATTATGATTCTGTATCTGCCAATCAAACTGTCTACAAGTTCGACTCCCCCGTATGTTTGTTATAAATTTGCAAAGTGTTTGGACAGATACAAAAATATGTTCCTTCCTACTTCTATCATATGTCTTTACATTGCTTACAGGGTCACGTCCTACTAACGTGGATAACAACATGACTGTCTTGTTGTCCTTCCAGAGTACATCTGAGATATCTGTTCCTTCATAATTTCCAATAAACTCAAGTATTTTTACCCCTTTCCTCTTTACTCAGGGACTTGTCGTCTGGGAGTTTCTTATTGTGAACTCTATTTCTTCTAACAGTTCCTAGAGATAAAATGACTCTTCCCTTCAAATAATGCATTAGCGGTATTGATGTGTAATAATTATCAAAGTAAATTTTGTCATTTACATTCTCTGGTACATTCCGGCAAGATCTAAAAACCACATTGCTGCTGGCACCAAGCTCCAGCTCTGCATCATTCTTGTCCCATTCGTATTCATGTCCGGTATACATCTCCTTTTTGTAAGCATGCCCAGATACACCACACAGTAAAAACTGTTTACAGCCATATTTATGCCGTTTATCTGGCATTTAAATTTTGAGATGGTGCCTAGCTTTGGTAGCACACATCTGTTTATCTGCAGTTAATGACTCCTCCATGAACTGAACTAAATTTTTATCCAGGTGCGTAAAAATAGGCCTTATCTTTCTGAGCTTGTCTTCTCCATTAGTATTTGCTAAATTGTCTTGAAAGGGTAACAAGCGACTCACTTGCTCAAATTTATTGACAGCAATATTGTCCTGTACGACTGATGGGCCCACAACGTTATTCCAACACATCCTCACATTCTTCAGTGTTACAACAGCAGCGAGGATACAGACACCTAAAAACTTTTGAATATCTACTACAGTGACATTGCTGGGCTTAGACAAATTCATCTGCGTACTATAAAGCGTAGATTCGCGTGAAATTAACACCAAAATATTTTCATTGAAAAAAAACAGTAAAAAAAAGAGCAGGTGGCTCCAGTAAATATGTAGGGTAAAAGAACGGAAATGCGAACCATTAACGGAATACACTTGTACAGAAACTGGTTCAATGATCGACTTATTAATGAAATTACAACTGCAGAAATTACTGCTTTCGAATAATTTTGCACGACGCATACGATTTAACGATATTCCGTACGGTGAAATTGAAAGAAAAGAACACCGACAAGGTTGGAAACCATAACTCCAGCGTGGTAAACATGAGCCTTCTTAGCCCCTGTGCTTAGCTCTCTCGCTTGAAACGTATGAAACTTCATGGGTATCGGTGGTCGGATAAAACTTCAACAGGGATTTTCTCGGAAACTACGGGCCGCTGCATGAAAATCCACTAGCCAGGTACCCATCACACATGTCTATACAACACAACTAGGACTCAACAACATCTGTAATTAACAGGATTGGCGTTACCATAAAGGGAAGAGACAGAAAAATATCCGAAAAATAGCTGCTTCGTTCGCTACGTGATTGCTTAAAAACCTGAGTTTGTAGCAGAAACACTGTTCAAGTTGCGGCGGCAGATTTTCCAACAACGACATAAGGCATCTGAGAGGAAGACACCACTTCCTCCATTATGCGTCTCGTATAAAGCGACGCCGACACTTTTTTCAACACCCTGTAAGATGTGACGAGCCAGTTGCTCGGCCACCATTCACCAGACGTTTTCAATTGGTGAGAGATCTGGAGAATGTGCTGGCCAGGACAGCAGTCGAACATTTTCTGTATCCAGAAAGGCCCGAACAGGACCTGCAACATGCGGTCGTGCATTATCCTGCTGAAATGTAGGGTTTCGCAGGGATCGAACGAAGGGTAGAGCCACGGGTCGTAACACCTCTGAAATGCAACGTCCACTGTTCGAAGTGTTGTCAATGCGAACAAGAAACATGTAACCAATGGCACCCCATACTATCACGCCGGGTGATACGCCAGTACGGCGAAGACGAATAAACGCTTCCAATGTGCGTTCATCGCGATGTCGCCATTCACGGATGCGACCGACGTGATGGTGTAAACAGAACCTGGATTCATCCGAAAAAATGACGTTTTGCCATTCGTGCACCCAGGTTCGTTGTTGAGTACACCACCGCAGGCGCTCCTGTCTGTGATGCAGCGTCAAGGGTAACCGCAGCCATGGTCCTCGAGCTTATAGTCCGTGCTGCTGCAAAGGTCGTCGAACTGTTCGTGCAGATGTTTGTTGTGTTGCAAACATCTCCACCTGTTGACTCAGGGATCAAGACGTGGCTGCACGATCCGTTACAGCCATTTGGATAAGATGCCTGTCATCTCGACTGTTAGTGATACGAGGCAGTTGGAATCCAGCAGGGCGTTCCGTATTACCCTCCTGAACCCACAGATTCCGTATTCTGCTAACAGTCATTGAATCTCGACCAACGCGAGCAGCAATGTCGCGATACGATACACCGCAATCGCGATAGGCTACAATCCGACCTTTATCAAAGTCGGAAACGTGATGGTACGCATTTCTCCTCCTTACACGAGGCATCACAACAACGTTTCATCAGGCAACGCCGGTAACTGCTGCTTGTGTATGGGAAATCGGTTGGAAACTTTCCCCACGTCAGCACGTTGTAGATGTCGCCACTGGCGCCAACCTTGTGTGAATACTCTGAAAAGCTGATCATTTGCATATCACAGCATCTTCTTGCTGTCGGTTAAATTTCGCGTCTGTAGCACGTCATTTTCGTGGTGTGGCAATTTTAATGGCCAGTAGTGTATCTTGGCGAACTGTTTCGGAAACAGAGACATCCCTTAACACCTTCTGTACTGCTCATAATATAAATGCTTCTTTCCATATCGAGATTCAGTTTATCAAACGTTCATAGACTCATCAAGAAATAAATTTCTTCTTGTATAAATACAATATATGCAAAACTCAACGAAGAAGGTTAACGGCTTACATCTTCCCGGTATACGAGTATTAAGAAAAGCTGAAGTCAATGTGGTTGAGACGTCTAGTCCAACATTCAGTTACTTAAGGGATGAGGTCACAACACTCGGCAATGAGAAAACCAACAAATGATCATGGTGAGGACTAAACAGTAATTTAACATTACGAAACTGGTGCACGAAAAAATTGTTTCATAAACAATAACAGAATAACGGAAAACAATTGTAATACAGTAACACATACGCAAGCATAGCACATTTATTACATGCATTCAGGGAACATGTGTTGGAGCTCACTAAGTCTACTTCGTAAATAAATGAAAGCAAAGCGTGTTTGGCGTAAAATCAAACAGCCTTTAATCTGGCTTCATAGATGAACCACATCTTCAGCGAGATGGTAATAATAATCTAAAAGCAAATGTCCGGATTGATAGACTACTCATTGCCGAGCGCATATCGCTACGAATAGAAACTTAAAGTTTGGCGTCGTTTAAGTACGGATTTTTCGAAATTCCCCGGCTAAGATTAAACTTTTTTTGAAAATATGTCACTATTAAGGCAATTTTAAAGCTAGACCCACGAAAATTAATATTTCATTTCTTCGTCACAAATAAAGAGTCCGCAGCTCGTGGTCGTGCGGTAGCGTTCTCACTTCCCACGCCCGGGTTCGAATCCCGCGCGGGGTCAGGGATTTTCTCTGCCTCGTGATGACTGGGTGTTGTGTGCTGTCCTTAGGTTAGTTAGGTTTAAGTAGTTCTAAGTTCTAGGGGACTGATGACCATAGATGTTAAGTCCCATAGTGCTCAGAGCCAGTTGAACCATTTTGCATTTTTGAACAAATAAAGAAATACCTGTTTCAGCATTTTCGGAAATTTAACTCCTGTGGAAGTGAAATAGTGGGCGAAAGATTTTTTTTGAAAATGAAACCATTACTACAGAACTAACAAACTAATTGTGAAACTACATCTATGAAAATTGGTGTTCAACTTCCCAGTTCCAATTACAAAACGTGTGTTTCAGTGTTTTCGCAAATTCAGTCCCTAAGGGGGTGAAACATGGGATGAAATGTTCAGTCCCTAAGGGGGTGAAACATGGGATGAAATGTTTTATAAAAAATTTCATTACGAACGCATTTTAAAGCTGTCTATGAAAGATTGAAATTGTCTTCTTGGTTATAAATAAAACAATAAGTATGTCACTGTTTTTGGAAATTCAACCAATGCAGGGGGAAATAGGGGGTGTAAAATTTAAAAGAATATTTTGCTTTTTAAAAAAAAATTTAAACTAAATCTATGAAAACTGGTATTTCACTTCTCTGTTGAATGTGTTAGGGAATGAAAGTTTCCATGGAAATTTCTCCTCAGGAACGCAAAAGGCATGATTAATCAAAATCTTGGGCTCCAGAAACCAGAATAAATTTCTGATCAGAAGTCGTTCGGAAAAGACCACGCTTCTGTAGCATTACGTAACGTGAAAAGTTTAGATTTACAGTTTGTCAACAACATAAAATTTTGGTTAAAGATAAAAAAATCTTTGTAGTCCGTACAGTCTACTCGAGTGAAGCAGCGGGGGCTAACTTAGAAATTATAGAGAAGCAACTAAGAATTAACAGAAAACATGCAAGCTTGTGTGTGCGTGTGTGTGTGTATGCATTTTTTTTTCCTTTATTGAGTTTCGATTCCCTCCGCAGGTGGCGGGCTGACTGCAGCTTAGTTCATCGCTCTTCAGCCTACAGAATTTTTAAAACATAAGAAGAAGATAATAAACAATAAAAGCAGGCGATAAAAATGGTGACTTAAATTGTAAAATAGCGGAAAATTGTGGAGGTTAAAACATAAAACAAATGGTTGGAAATGATAATAAAATACACAGGAAGCAGACAAGTAAAATAGTATACAGCAATTAAAAAAATACTGCTACAGTCTGGTTTCTGTTTGCAAGAGATATAAAAAAAAATCACACCCGGCGACAGTGTGATTTCTGTTCGCAACACTTGAGAAAAGACACACATCTCTTAAAACACTGCACTAAAAAGTAGGCAAGAGCATGACACACCACAGCCACGGGCAGATGGAGGGGGGTGGGACCAAGATAGATGAGGGGGGAAAAAGGGGGGAGGAGAGGAAAAACGAAGTGGGGGGGGAGGAGGGGAGGAACTGACAGAGGGGGGCAGGGCAGATGTGAGAGGGAGTGGGGAAAGGCGGAGGAGGGGAACACAAAAGGATTCGGGGAGAGAGGGAAGGCAGAGAGAGGGTAGAAGGGGAAAAACAGGATGGAAGGGGGAGAAGAGGAAGCCCGGGTAAAGGACAAGGGAAGGGAGGGGGAGGTGAGGATCAGAGTTGATAGGAGGGATAAATGGAGGGAGAGAGGGCATCATCTGTGAGGGGGAGTCGACGGAAGCCGCCTTGGGAAAGGAGATGAAGGGTGTAGAGGTGAACGGTAGAGGGGACACAATGGTGAACATGTGGCAGAGGGCGGGGTTTGGAGAGGAGAAACCAGGGGATGAGGGGGATCAAGGTGGCGGGAGGTGTAGTGGATGCAGATATGTTCGAGGAAAAGGAGCAGATGGGGGAAAGCAATCACATCATATAGGATTCGCGTGGGGGACGGGAGGCGTATAGTGAAGGCGAGGCGGAGTGCATGGCGCTCGAGGATCTGGAGGGACTTATGGAATGTGGGGGGGGGGGGGGATATCCAGATGGGACTGGGCAGAGGATGGGACGGATTAAGAATTTGGAGCTGTGGAGGATGGTAGAGGTTTGCAAAAACAGACATAATGTCTTATGGGATAACAGCAATCAGTGATTTTATAATGTTGCTTAAAATCCGTCTTGATTGCAAAAAAATTTTTTATTATTCGTATGACCGGTTTCGGTTCATTCAGAACCATCTTCAGATCTGTAAAAATAATTATACTAATTTACCATTTCACAGAAGCAAATGTTTTTCATCCTATCTAATCAACATCAAATGTACCAGAACGTACCTAATATTTCAGTTACAGGAGTAACCCGTCCAAATCCAGCAACTTTCACATTCTACGTCACATAAAATTGGTTGGCAGAGTGCACGTCATTTATATTAATTATAACACTATTACTGACAGATGGCGTCTGGTACATTTGTTACATTCCAGTTGCACATCCTGTATTCAGTAGATCTTTTTTATATTAAAAATATTTGGCTAAAATATGTAGATGTCAAAGTTAAAATCTGTACATGTTAGGAATTAAAAAACAGTAAAATTATCATTTTCATGCGATCTAAAAGCATAGGGCGATTTATATATCTATGGTGCTGGCGTGAACTTGTTTTCCTCTACGGACTGCTTCCGTGGTTCCCGCCATTTTGGTGTTGTGCCGCGGTGCGCTCAGTCGTCTGATGTCCATCGCCGCGGGCAAGAGGGCCGCACAGGAGGGCCACGTCAACGACGCCAGGCGCTGCACGCGTCTTCCGGCTTCTCCACCATGCACCATCTCTCGTCCTTCGGCCTGGATCTCCACACGCAACAGTTGTCATCTTAGTAGGTCGTCATAAATGTTAAAATAGGCGTTATGATTGAATTCGTTTTGCTCATTGACGATTGGATCTGGATCTTTATTTTTGTGGGTGTATATTTCGATCTCTTCCAAAATGTTAAGAAAACGCCCCTTATGAGCTCTATGCAGGATTTCTAAATTGTTTTCAATATTCGTGACTGAGTGCTTTGTCGCAGCCATATGCGCCCCAAAAGCTGTTTTGTTTTGAGAGTAGGTGTGCTCCCTGAATCTGGTTTCAAAGTTCCTACCAGTCTGTCCTATATATTGTTTACAGCAATCATTACATTTGATCTTATATACACCTGAATCCTGAAATTTATTCCTACTATTACATATTCTATGCCGGAGCTTCAATTTTAACGTGTTATTTGTTCGGAACCCTATTTTAACGTCGGATTTACGAAAGCATTTTTCAATTTTGTCTGCAATTCTTCCATTGTAAGTGAGAGATACATATTTTTTCTTGTTGTTCCTCTTAACTGCTACTTGACTTCCTTCTGTTTGTTCCATTTGCTTCTTCATCTTCCTATAAATATTCATCACCTGCTTACAAGTATATCCGTTCGCTACGGCCACTTGTTTTAAAATACTTAACTCCTTTTCTACTTCCTGTTGGCTTAGTGGCAATCTTAGTAGCCTGTATACCATCGAAGTAAAATATGCCCATTTGTATCGCGGTGGGTGACAGGAGCGCTCATTGATAACTAGATCTGTACACGTAGGTTTTCTGAATATGCTAAATTCATGCTTCCCATCTTTCTTTATTAGTGTTAAATCTAAGTAATCTATACGGTTGTTTTCCTCAAATTCCATGGTGAATCTAATTTTCGGGTGTTGAGAGCTCATTTTTTGTGCCAAGTTTTCGATATCATTTTTATCTCCTTTGTATAACAAAATGGAGTCGTCAACATATCTCCTGTAATATACAATTTTCTCAGCGATATTAGGATTTTCATCAAAGAATTTGTTTTCTAAGTGATTTACAAAAATGTCAGCCAGCGTCCCAGCTAAACTGTTCCCCATTGCCAGCCCGTCTTTCTGTTGATAAATTTTATCATTGAAAGTAAAGTAATTGAAAGACAAGACGTGTTCCAACATTTCCACTAGTTCAATCACTTCCCCCAGCGCCAATTTACCATGAGTGAGGAGATTGTTCTTAATGATCTCAATCGTTTCTTTTACGGGAATGTTTGTGTACAGATTGGTGATATCTAATGAAGCTAGTGACGCATTCTGAGGTATAAGTGCGTCTTTAATTTGCTCGGCAAATTCGTAGCTGTTGCTAATGTTGAAAGTCCGACGATATGTATATGCCGCCTTCAACCTGTTACTTAGCTCTTTATTTAATTTATAACTTGGGCTGCTGGTGTTAACGATTGGGCGAATCGATTTTTCTATTTTATGGAGCTTTATTTGTGACCGTAATTCGGGGATTCGCGGATTCATTACTTTCAGTTTAAACTTTTCCTCCTCTGTGAATAGAAACAAACTGTTATCTATTTGTTTCCTTATTTCTGTTTGAAATTTCTTGGTTGGATCTTTCTTGACTTCTACTATTCCGTTTTCCATAAAGAACTTTTCAGTTTTCTCTATATAGTCTGTATCGTGTATTAAAACCATAGTGCCGCCCTTATCTGCCTTTGTGACGATAGTTTCTGTTCTTGTGAGCAGAGTGCATTTCATCTATAATCGACTTCTTTACTTTAATTGCCGTGTTTGTCTGTTCGTATCTATTCATATTTGCGATATCACATGCAATTTTCACTTCTGCGATAGTCTTTTTTATTGTATTTGAGTTAATTGCGGGATTTAGGTTATATTGCAGCCCTTTATTTAAAAGATTCTGCTCATCCTTTGTCAATTCTATCTCAGTTAAGTTCACGACCCTCTCACAAAAAGTATGCAACTTTTTATACGCCGTTTCGTTATCAATATTAAAATCTACACCTAGGTTAAAAAGCTTCTTCTGATGTCTGTTTAGAGTTAATTCTCGCTCCCTGTCAATTCTATTTTCAATCTCTCTGCTTACGTATGTGAACTGTAATGAGATAAAATGTCACCTAAAATCAAGTGAAGATTAAAAGCTTCTCTATTTAACTTGTCTTTCATTTTATATGCTTCTCGAATTTGAGTTGTAATCCACAATATTTCACTTTTACGTTTTACTATTTGTGCTATGTTTGACATATTCCTGATTTTTACTTTTGCGTAATTAGGAGTAATCCCTGCGTCTAAGCATGTTTTATTAAATTTTATTTTCAAGTTTTCTTTCATTATCTTTGTCCTAATACGTAAGAACCTCGTAATGTATCCCGAAGCCTGAGGTGGCACAAACTTTGCAAAAACAGACATAATGTAGAGGGGTTCAACCCCATGTCTGGCCAGAGAGGAGTTCGAGGAGGCGGACCGAGCGAGGTGGCGCAGTGGTTAGCACACTGGACTCGCATTCGGGAGGACGACGGTTCAATCCCGTCTCTGGCCATCCTGATTTAGGTTTTCCGTGATTTCCCTAAATCGCTTCAGGCAAATGCCGGGATGGTTCCTTCGAAAGGGCACGGCCGATTTCCTTCCCCATCGTTCCCTAATCCGAGCTTGAGCTCCGTCTCTAATGACCTCGCTGTCGACGGGACGTTTAACACTAATCTCCTCCTCCTCCTCCTCCTCCTCCTCCTCCTCCTTCTCGAGGAGGCGGAGGCAGTTGTGGGATTTGGATTGGATAGAGCTTAGATGAGGGAGTGTATGCGTGTATTTGAATAAGTAATAAATGACTTGTTGAAATCAGGAGACGATGACTGATAAACAAATTACCAATGCAAAATAAATAGTAGTGGCATGCTACTGAAGCTAAAGGAAATGACTCAATTTGTTGTATCATATATCAACTGCGATCTCACAAGAGTTAATACTATAACGTATCACGTTCACTGCCCCGCCAAATGCCGCATTTGTGGTGTTTACATGGCACTCACTAGAACTGCCTTACCACGCGATCAGCAGAACTGTTAAGCACAGTTGCTTTAACAGCCAAGTAATTCGCTATAACGTCGCTGTGCGGCGCTAGCTGTACATCCCAGCTACGACGACAAAGTATCAGCGACCTCACGTAATGTACGGTAACTGCAGATATTATTTCATAATAAATCATTTAAGCTATTAATAGGTAAGTGCCTCAGTATCCTCGGGAATGTGTTAAGTTATTATCGACCATGAAATTAATCTGTGCCCATTCAGATGGCGTCAGCTGTCGATGATATAAAGTCAACTTCAATAAACAGCTTCGCAATTTGGTATTGGCCGTCGTTATTGGTAGTGACATTGTCGCTAATTTTTGGAAGGCAGTTGCATGCCTTAAAATATTAGTTAAACGTAGAATGAATTCACTTTTATGGTAGTAAAGTGTACTTTTAATCGTAGTCCTACTGCACTTTAAATGTGATTTGATACATTCTGGACAGAATTAAATATGTAGAGCAAGGGAACTACACTTTTGATCTATCTGGCAACTTCAAAGAAATTTAAATCATAATATAGGCCTTCCTGGTCGGTTCGGGAGGAGCTTAGTTTTATATATTTCTCTACGTAGCTTTTACCATTCTGATGAACATAGTCCTGTTAGCTGACTATTAAAATTTATATAATTCCATACACGGTTGCTGAGCCCACAGCTACAAAATGTTTAAGATTTAAGGCAACTGAACTACAAGTAGGGTCCAGAAGCTAAAAATCTCTTTCAGCACAATCTTAGCCATACCATTTTTCGTAATCTGTACACAGAGAAGTTGGGCTGTATTTCCACAGAAAATTTAAAAAATGTAAATTTCGTTAACTGTCATTGACTTTTATTCACTACCTACGTTTCAAAGATGTACATTAAGGCGACAAAAGTCATGGGACAACGGTGTGCACATATACAGATGGCGGTATTACAGCATACATATGGTTTGTTGTTGTGGTCTTCAGTCCAGAGACTGGTTTAATGCAGCTCTCCATGCTACTCTATCCTGTGCAAGCTTCATCATCTCCCAGTACCTACTGCAACCTACATCCTTCTGAATCTGTTTAATGTATTCATCTCCTGGTCTCCCTCTCCGATTTTTACCCTCTACGCTGCCCTCCAATACTAAATTGGTGATCCCTTGATGCCTCAGAATGTGCCCTACCAACCGATCCCTTCTTCTAGTCAAGTTGTGCCACAAATTTCTCTTCTCCCCAATTCTATTCAATACCTCCTCATTAGTTATGTCATCTACCCATCTAATCTTCAGCATTCTTCTGTAGCACCACATTTCGAAAGCTTCTATTCTCTTATTATCTGAACTATTTATCGTCCATGTTTCACTTCCATACATGGCTACACTCCATACAAATACTTTCAAGAACGACTTCCTGACACTTAAATCTATACTCGATGTTAACAAATTTCTCTTCTTCAGAAACGGTTTCGTTGCCATTGCCAGTCTACATTTTATATCCTCTCTACTTCGACCATCATCAGTTATTTTGCTCCCCAAACAGCAATACTCATTTACTACTTTAAGCGTCTCATTTCCTAATCTAATTCCCGCAGCATGACCCGATTTAATTCGACTACATTCCATTATTCTCGCTTTGCTTTTGTTGATGTTCATCTTATATCGCCCTTTCAAGACACTCTCCATTCCGTTCAGCTGCTCTTCCTTTGCTGTCTCTGACAGAATTACAATGTCATCGGCGAACCTCTAAGTTTTTATTTCTTCTCCATGGATTTTGATTCCTACTCCGAATTTTTCTTTTGTTTCCTTTACTGCTAGCTCAATATACAGATTGAATAACATCGGGGAGAGGCTACAATCCTGTCTCATTCCCTTCCCAACCACTGCTTCCCTTTCATGTCCCTCGACTCTTATAACTGTCATCTGGTTTCTGTACAAATTGTAAATAGCCTTTCGCTCCCTGTATTTTATCCCTGCCACCTTCAGAATTTGAAAGAGAGTATTGGCTCTGAGCACTATAGCACTTAACATCCAAGGTCATCAGTCCCCTAGAACTACTTAAACCTAACTAAACTACGAACATCACACACATCCATGCCCGAGGCAGGATTCGAACTTTGCGACCGCAGCGGTCGCGTGGTTCCAGACTGTAGCGCCTAGAACCGCTCGACCACCCCGGCCGGCTGAAAGAGAGTATTCCAATCAACATTGTCAAAAGCTTTCTCTAAGTCTACAAATGCTAGAAACGTAGGTTTGCATTTCCTTAATCTATTTTCTAAGATAAGTCGTAGGTTCAGTATTGCCTCACGTGTTCCAACATTTCTACGGAATCCAAACTGATCTTCCCCGAGGTCGGCTTCTAATGGTATACAAATAAAATGTACACATGCAGATGGCTATATTACAGCGTACACGTGGTATAAAACGGCAGTGTATTGGTGTAGTTGTCATTTGGACTCAGGTGATTCATGTGAAAAGGTTGCCGGCGTGATTACAGCCGCACGAACGGAATTAACAGACTATGAACGCGGAGTGGCAGCTGGAGCTAGAAGCATGACATATTTCATTTCGGAAATCGTTAGGAAATTCAGTATTCCGATATTCACAGTGTCAAAAGTGTGCCGAGAATATTAAATTCCAGGCATTAACCTCTCACGACGCACAAAGCAGGGGCCGACAGTCTTCACGAGAGCGGCGGCGCTTGCTTAGAGTTGCCAGTGCTAACAGACAAGCAACATTGCGTGAAATAACCTCAAAACTTGAGGCGGGACGTACGACGAAATCTGGCTTTACTGGGCTATGGTAGCAGACGAACATCACGAGTGCCCATGCTAACAGCCTCTCCTAGGCTCGTGACCATATCGGTTGGACCCTAGACGACTGGGAAACCGAAGCCTCGTCAGATGAGTCCCGGTTTCATTTGGTATGAGCTGATGGTACGTTTCGAAAATGGTGTAGACCCCACGAAGTCATGGACCCGTCAACAAGGCACTGTGCAAGCTGGCGATTGCTCCATGATGATTTGGGCTGCGTTTACATGGAATGTACTGAATCTTCTGGTCTAGCTGAACCGACCATTGACTAGAAATAGTTATGTTCGGCTATTTGGAGACCATTTGCAGCTATTCGTGGACTTCACGTTATGGATGACAATGCGCCATGGCACTGACCAGAATTGCTCGCAGCTGGTTTGAAGAATATTCTGGACGATCCTAGTGAATGATTTGGCCACGCAGATCGCCCGACATTAATGCCATAGAACTTTCATGGGGCGTGCTAGGGAGGTCAGTTGTGCACAGAATCCTGCACCAGCAATATTTTCGCAATTGTGGCTCAGTATTTCTCCAGGTGCCTTCCAACGACTTGTTAAGTCCATCCCAGGTCGGGTTGCTGCACTATGCGGCCAAAATGAGGTCCGACACTATATTAGGAGGTATTCCATGACTTTCGTCAGGTCAGTGTAAAGTTTAAGAGTGGTCATGAATCCTAAAATTTGAATATGACGTTTTCTGAACGTCACCAATGGGGTGAAATAGGGGATGAAACACTTTTTTTGAAAAAACGTCGCCATTTATGCTATTTCGAAGATTGACCTACGAAAATCGCTATTTCGTTTCTTCATCAAAAATAAAGAAATACTTGTTTCAGCATTTTTGAAAATTTAAGCCCTTTGGAAGTGATATAGTGGGCGAAAGATTTCCTTGAAAATTAAATAATTATTACGGAAATAACAAAGTATATTTGAAGCTACATCTACGAAAATTAGTGTTGACTTCTGTGTTACAATTAAAAAATATGTGGTTCAGTGTTTTTGGAAATTCAGTCCCTAAGGGGTGAAATATGGGATGAAATGTTTTATAAAGCAAAGTCTATGAACGGTTGAATATGGCTTCTCGGTTACAAATAAAACAATAAGTATGTCATTGTTTTTGGAAATTCGACTCCTGTCAGAGTGAAACAGGGGATGAAATGTTTTTAGAAAATATTCCGCTATTTAAAAAATTTTTTAAAACGAAATATATGAACATTAAGCTAATAACTCTATGAACGGTGGAATTTGTCTTCTCAGTTACAAATAAAACAATAAGTATGTCATTGTTTTTGGAAATTCGACTCCTGCGAAGGTAAAATAGGGGATGAAAAATTCTAAGAAAATATTTCGGACTTTAAAAAATTTTTTGAAACTAAATGTATGGAAATTAGTATTTCACTTCTCTGTTGAAATAAAGAAATATGTGTTAGGAAATGAAACTTTCTATGGAAATACTACCTCAAGAACGCAAAAGGCATGATACAGAAAACCTTGGGCTCCAACTACCAGAATCGCTTTCTGGTCAGAAGTATATACGGAAAACACCATGCTCCTATGGCCTTACATAGAGTGAAAAGCTTAGAAGGTTTGGAGATTGTCAACAACATAAAATTTCGGGTCAAGAAAAAATTCTCTGCAGATACAGTCTACTCGAGTGGACTTGTTTAAATCAGAAGACGATGGCTGATAAAGAAATTACTAATGGAAGATAACGAGTAGTGTAACGCAAATGAAGCTACAAGTAATGACGCAATTTGTTGCATCATATATCGATTACGATCTCACAAAAGTGAATAATATAACGCATTACGATCACTGCCCTGCCAAATGCCGCATTTGCGGTGTTTACATGGCACTCACGAGAACTGCCTTACCGCGCGATCTACTTAACTGTTAGCGCCGTTGCATTAACAGCCAAGTAACTAGCGCTAACACCGCTGTGCGGCGCTAGCTGTACATCCCAGCTACGACGACAACGAAAATTACATCAGCGAGCTCACATGATGTAACTGCAGATAATATTTCATAATAAATCATTGAAGGCCTTAATAGGTAAGTGTTTCAGTTTCCTCGGGAATGTGTTAAGTTATTATCAATCACAAAAATTAATCTGTGCTCATACAGTTCGCGTCAGCTGTCGCCAATATAAAATCAACTTTAGTGGGAATGAAGTACGTATGGATATGGCAGTCATATGCGGTATTTAACTCATCACAAATTTTTGGAAGGCCAATGTGTGCCTATAACTATATATCTTAAGAGAATGGTGAATGCAAGGAGCTTACGTGTTGTACGAAAATTGCAATTTAAGATCCTTGGAGGAGGTACATTTGGAAAACAAAGGAACTATGCATTAAACGTACGTGGCAGTTTCAAGAGATTCTGACACAAACGTCCATTTTATTCGTTAGTGTTACTGCCCTCAGAAATTTAAGCCTCTGAAAAAACTTTTTTAGCTATTACAAGGGTGTTTCACAATTCGTATTACACATTTCCAGAGGCTGTGGAGGAGACTTGGTAGGTAAAGTTTTACACAGGAACCCATGTCCGGAAACGTCATCCAATGACGTTACAGAGTGTCAAAGTTATAGACTCAGGCGCCTGTAAATGTATGCATATACAGTGTGATTCCTTGATGTCGTTACACACTTTCTAGAACAATGGAAAAGGATAAATGCATCTCTTTTAGGTAAGGGCCACTGTACTGGAAACGAAAATTATAAGCGAAAACCGTTCTGATACATATGACAATGGAGTACATGTGCTGGCATTGCTGTTGTTAAGATTGTGTGACGCAGAGGTGATAGCAGGGACCAAAACAATGAAAGAAAAGTGCTGTAAACACGGGCTCTAAAGTTCCGAGAAGTTTTCGCTACTATGAACCAGATCTGCTCTATTGAATAAGGTATGCATTTTAAAGCCCATGTTTACTGAACATTTCTTATTTTCGTCCATACTATCGATATAACGAAGAATGACTGTTAGTCATGCACACGCACGGTGCGTGTAGTATCAATCAGCGTGTTGTCAGTGTGTAGAATACCGGCTTGTTATAATTACTTTCGCTATTTCACGCGTTATAACACGGAAACTACACTACTGTCCATTAAAATTGCTACACCACAAAGATGACGGGCTACAGATGCGAAATGTAACCGACAGGAAGATGATGCTGTGATATGCAAATGATTAGCTTTTCTGAGCATTCGCACAAGGTTGGCACCGGTGGCGACACCTACAACGTGCTGACATGAGGCACGTTTCCTACAGATTTCTCATACACAAACAACAGTTGACCGGCGTTGCCTGGTGAAACGTTGTTGTGATGTCTCGTGGAAGGAGGAAAAATGCGCACCATCACGTTTCCGACTTTGACAAAGGTCGGATTGTAGGCTATCGCGATTGCGGTGTATCGTATCGCGACATTGCTGCTCGCGTTGGTCGAGATCCAATGACTGTTAGCAGAATATGGAATCGGTGGGTTCAGGAGAGTAATACTGAAAGCCGTGCTGGATCCCAACGGCTTCGTATCACTAGCAGTCGAAATGACAGGCATCTTATCCACATGGCTGTAACGGATAGTGCAGCAACGTCTCGATCCCTGAGTCAACAGATGGGGACGTTTGCAAGACAACAACCATCTGCACGAACAGTTCGACGACGTTTGCAGCAGCATGGACTATCAGCTCGGAGACCGTGGCTGCGGTTACCCTTGACGCTGCATCACAGACAGGAGCGCCTGCGATAGTGTACTCGACGACGAACCTGGGTGCACGAATGGCAAAACGTCATTTTGTCGGATGAATCCAGGTTCTGTTTACAGCATCATGATGGTCGCATCCATGCTTTGACGACATCGCTGTGAACGCCCATTGGAAGCGTGTATTCGTCATCGCCATACTGTCGTGTCACCCGTCGTGATGGTATGGGGTGCCATTGTTTACACGTCTCGGTCAGCTCTTTTTCGCATTGACGGCACAGTGGACGTTTGATTTCAGGTGTGTTATGACCCGTGGCTCTACCCATTATTCGATCATTGCAAAACCCTACGTTTCAGCAGGATAATGCACGACCGCATGTTACAGGTCCTGTACGGGCCTCCCTGGAAACAGAAAATGCTCTACTGCTGCCCTGGCCAGCACATTCTCCAGATTTGTCACCAATTGAAAACGTCTGGTAAATGGTGGCCGAGCAACTGGCTCGTCACAATACGCCACACTCCTGATGAACTGTGGTATCGTGTTGAAGCTGCATGGGCAGCTGGACCTGTACGCGCCATCCAAGCTATTATTACGGCCAGAGGCGGTTGTTCTGGGTACTGATTTCTCAGGATCTATGCTCCCAAAGTGCGTGAAAATGTAATCCTATGTCAGTTCTAGTATAATATATTTGTCCAGTGAATACCCGTTTATCATCTGCATTTCTTCTTGGTGTAGCAATTTTAATGGCCAGTAGTGTATTACCGTACGAGTACCAAACTTGGTAGCATTAATGTCCAGAGTATGGGGTGCACGATTTCCATCCGTCACAGTTCCACCGTCCAGGTCCAACTACGGCCAACAGGTGCCGTGGTCAGTCATCGTGATTCATAGTCCCACACACCTGACCAGTCGCACTGCACTCTAGGTGACGTGTCAACATCAGCTTGGACGAGAGGAGCAGGGCATTATTTGTGAAGCTCTGTTATGAAAACGTCAGTAATGCTGCAGCTGCACTTAGAGAATATCGCCGGTTGAAAGGATTACAGAAGAGTCCTCTTTCTCCAGCTGCTGTGCGGAGCACGATGAAGAAGTTGGAATCGACTGCAGAACTGGGCGTCGCTCCGGGAAGAGACCGACGACCGTTTGCAAAAAAATGGTTCAAATGGTTCTGAGCAGTATGGGACTTAACATCTGAGGTCATCAGTCCCCTAAAACTTAGCACTACTTAAACCTAACTAACCAAAGGACATGAAACACATCCATACCCGAGACAGGATTCTAACCTGCAACCGTAGCAGACTCGCGGTTCCGGACTGAAGCGCCTAGAACCGCTTGGCCACCGCGGCCGGCGACCGTTTGCACCACAAGTGGTTGATGATGTCGCTGTTGCTGTGGCAGACAACGCTGCGCGTAATTCCCGACTTCAGGCAGTGCGCGTGCTGTGTCACTACAGCTGAACATCCCGTGGTCCACTGTACGAAAGGTGCCTCGAAACATTCTCAAACGGTATCCGAACAAGATCCATATCGGTCAGCAGCTTGCACCACAGGACGAACAACGACGTGTTGACTTCGATCTCCACTTTCTGCAAGGACTGAAGTTGATGGGGCCTGGCCCTGGAGCATGCTGTGGACAGACGAAGCTCATTTTTCCCTGGTGGGTGAGGTGAACACACAGAATAGCCGAGTGTGGGGATCTTCACCTCCAGTTACTGTGCATGAAGTTCCTCTGTACGGCGAACGTGTCACCGTATGGTGTGGCTACGTTCATCATTGGCCAATTCTTTTTTGAACAGACTGACGCTCAAGGACCAAACATGTACAGTGTGACTGGCCAGCGTTAGTGGGATATGCTTCGCCAGCATGTCATACCCGCCCTACAAGAGAGAGACGCATTGAATTCAACAGTTTTCATGTAAGATGGGGCCCTACTGCATATCGTTTGTGAAATTCACCTGCTTCTCCGAAACACATTAGGAAACGATCGAATTACCAGCCGATCCTTTCCAAATGCTTGGCTGGCACGATCACCTGATCCCACTCCCTGTGATTTCTGGTTGTGGAGCCACCTGAAGGACAGGGTTTACCAAGGAAACATTCACATACGTGCTGATCTGAAGCGCAGCATATCGAGAGAGGTAGCCAGTCTACCTACGAACATACTTCGTTCTGCCGTGCAGATTGCAATCCTGCCCTTCTGGAGACTGACGGGCGCAATATTGAATCTCTTTTGTAGCAGTAATGGTACTGGTATGTAATGGTATGATGTACCGTAGCAGCACATTAAAAGTGTTTCAAATGGCTCTGTGCACTATGGGACTTAACATCTGAGGTCATCAGTCCCGTAGAACTTTTGACAATGTTACATTTCTTACGCTGCTGATTTCTATTGTTACTTGCTCAAAAGAAGATACTATTTCGCAAGATTTTTCAATGACTGACCATACGTCAGTGAACAGTTTTGTTTATGAATCCACATGGAGGATGGCGAAGGTGCTTTCCAAAGGCTCTTTGATTTTCAAAAGCCTGTCAAACATTTCATACCTGGAATTCCATCTCGTAGGACAATCATGTTTCCTTGTTGAAGTAGGGAAGCCCATTTGCTTCTGAATGTTGTGTAGTTTCTCAAGTGCTTGAGGACTTCTTTTGAAAAATTGCACTATCGACTTCACTTTTGCCCTTCTGTCTGTAGCTGGTTCGAGGCTCGCTTGCACAATTAAATCAGTGTATGTGAAAAACAGGGTACATGCCACGATTTGCACATCATCACAGCCTTCACCATATTAGGTGCATGATCTGTAGTGCAAGTTACAATTTTATTGGTAATACCTAAAGTTCAAGTTACGTTTTATAATTCAGCTGTATGCCTGTCATGGAATTTTAAACTAGATGAGAAGTATGACTTCAAATTGCAGTTTGCATCACTGAGGTGAGCATAATTCTCATTTTTCATAGATGTCCATCCATCGGTCGTAATGCAGATCTAGGATGCAGCTTGCACTGCAGATCTTAGTCGCATTAGTGTCTTGTCGAACACTTGAGAGAGTCAATTGTTGGAGAGCGTTTTTCTACTGGGAGGTACATAGTATTCTTTTAATAAATAAGTCATTTTTCTAAACTCTACACTCTCAGCTACATTAAACGGAAGATATTCTTTAACAAGTCTTAAAATCTGTTCGACTATTTTCTCTCGTTTGGATGTAGGTACTGGTCTTGATGCAAATCCAGTAATCTTTGAAACTTCCTGGCAGATTAAAACTGTGTGCCAGAACGAGACTCGAACTCGGGACTTTGCCTTTCGCGGGCTAGTGCTCTACCACCTGAGCTAACCATGCTGCCCTCACAGCTTTTCTTCTGCCAGTATCTCGTCTGCTACTCTCCAAGCATTACAGAAGCTCTCCTTCGCAGGAGTAAATAAACGATGTCA
The DNA here is from genome assembly GCF_023864275.1 of Schistocerca cancellata. NCBI lineage: Eukaryota > Metazoa > Arthropoda > Insecta > Orthoptera > Acrididae > Schistocerca > Schistocerca cancellata. Next base: position 126,424,479 of record NC_064637.1, on the reverse strand, counting down.
TGTCGTATAACATGACTCATGTCATCCGACATGGCATTCGTCATGTCGTGCAATATAACACAACGTGTCATTAAAATGTAGGATGCATGCATCTCTAGATTGGGATACTTGCGTTGTAGATGCATCACACTCTCTAGAAGCGCATATGTTTGTGTCTATTTGTTCTTACAGTTCTCAGCATTCATGTGGCAGCCGGTGGAAACAAATCCACGTCTTCGGTCCCGGGATCGAATACCGCCGCTGCTTAAAGTTTGATAAATAATCAGCATTGACGGCCGAAGACTTCCGGTATAAAAAGTCACCCTCATTCCGCCAACGGCCTTGTCAAAGAGGGCGGAAGAGCGGACAGAGATTCAGGCCACTCTCTTGTCCTAGGTGGGTAATTGCCCCTAAAGGCGGAAGAATCAGCAATGATCAACGGCATGAGGATGCAGAAGGCAATGGAAACCACTGCATTACAGATACGTAACGTGTATCCACAGGACATGTGTCCTGTAATTGAAGAAGTGTCATGATGATTGGCAACAGACTCCGGAATAGTCCCCCATTCGGACCTCCAGGAGGGGACTGCCAAGGGGGAGGTTACCATGAGAAAAGAATTGAATAATCAACGGAAGGATAACGTCCTACTAGTCGGGGCGTGGAATGTCAGAAGCTTGAACAGGGTTGGGAAACTAGAACATCTGGAAGGGGAAATGCAAAGGCTCAATCTAGATATAGTAGGGGTCAGTGAAGTGAAGTGAAAAGAAGACAAGGATTTCTGGTCAGATGAGTATAGGGTAATATCAACAGCAGCAGAAAATGGTGTAACAGGAGTAGGATTCTTTATGAATCGGGCAGAGAGTGTGTTACTGTGAACAGTTCAGTGACAGCGTTGTTCTTACCAGAATAGACAGCAAACCAACACCGACAACGATAGTTCAGGTATACAGTCAGACGTCGCAAGCTGAAGATGCAGAGATAGAGAAAGTGTATGAGGATACTGAAAAAGTAATACAGTATGTAAAGGGATATGAAAATCTAATAGTCATGGGGGACCTGAATGCAGTTGTAGGGGAAGGAGTAGAAGAAAAGGTTACAGAAGAATATGGCCTTGGGACAAGAAATGAGAGAGGAGAAAGACTAATTGAGTTCTGCAACAAGTTTCAGCTAGTAATAGCGAATACCCTGTTCCAGAATCACAAGAGGAGGAGTTATACTTGGAAAAGGCCGGGAGATACGGGAAGATTTCAGTTATATTACATCATGGTGAGACAGAGATTCCGAAATCAGATACTGGATTGTAAACCGTAGCCAGGAGCAGATATACTCATATCACAATGTAGTAGTGATGAAAAATAGGCTGAAGTTTAGGACATTAGTCGGGAAGAACCAATACGCAAAGAAGTCGGATACGGAAGTACTGAGGAATGATGAGATACACTTAAATTTCACTAAGGCTATAGATATAGCAATAAGGAATACCTCAGTAGGCAGTACAGTTGAAGAGGAATGGACATCTCTAAAAAGGGTCATCACAGAAGTTGGAAAGGAAAGCATAGGTAACTGCGATGAAATATAGATAACAGAAGAAATACTTCAGTTAATTGATGAAAGGAGGAAGTACAAAAATGTTCCGGGAAACTCAGGAATACAGAAATACAAGTTGCTGAGGAATGAAATAAATAGGAAGTGCAGGGAAGGTAAACCGAAATGGCTGCAGGAAAAATGTGATCGAAAAAGAAATGTCGGAAGGACAGACTCAGCATACAGGAGAGTCAAAACAACGTTCGGTGATATTAAAAGCAATGGTGATAACATTAAAAGTGCAACAGGATTACTTGTTGCCATTTGGCAACATGTGTTTAGACATAACACACTCTCCAGTTACCAAAACTTTTACAACAGCAAATGAAACAGGAAAATTAAGTAACAAATACATTTTATCGAACAAAGATTATATAAGATATCTGATTTTGAACTTAAATTTCGTATTACTGATCTCAGTGGCATTTACAGCAGGATAGTTCTGTAAAGTAAACCTGAAAACATTAAAATCACAGTACATGATATTTAGTGAAAGTTGCCTTCCTTGTTAAGACACAGCTCCAGGTTACATTTTTTGCGTTTAATAATGGTATAGCCTTTGCAATTTTCATTTTTGCAACTCCATTTTTTATCTTAATAAACATGCTAGTGTCCGACCTGATCGAATCTGACATTTTTAGTTGGATGGTGTGGAGCTGTCTTCTTCTTCTTTGCTGGTGGTTTCTCTATAAAACTTGGCCATCTTCTCTTTGGTGTAGAAGTGAAACCAATTTTGAGCAAAGTTTCAGTCAGTTCATTCCCAAAATTTGCTAATCGAAGCTCCTTAGCTTGAGACACTGGGTTGCCGACGCTGTTAACTCTGCGGTACAAAATCCAGCTGTTGATTGTGGCTACATCAACAAGATGGTAAAATATTCGAAAGTACTACTTCTTACTCCGCATTATGATTCTGTATCTGCCAATCAAACTGTCTAGAAGTTCGACTCGCCCCTCTGTTTGTTACAGATCTGCAAAATGTTTGGACAGATACAAAAAGATGTTCCTTCCTACTTCTATCATATGTCTTTACTTTGCTTACAGGGTCACGTCCTACAAACGTGGATAACAACATGACTGTCTTGTTGTCCTTCCAGAGTACATCTGAGATATCTGTTCCTTCATAATTTCCAATAAACTCAAGTATTTTTACCCCTTTCCTCGTTACTCAGGGACTTGTCGTCTGGGAGTTTCTTATTGTGAACTCTATTTCTTCTAACAGTTCCTAGAGATAAAATGACTCTTCCCTTCAAATAATGCATTAGCGGTATTGATGTGTAATAATTATCAAAGTAAATTTTGTCATTTACATTCTCTGGTACATTCCGGCAAGATCTAAAAACCACATTGCTGCTGGCACCAAGCTCCAGCTCTGCATCATTCTTGTCCCATTCGTATTCATGTCCGGTATACATCTCCTTTTTGTAAGCATGCCCAGATACACCACACAGTAAAAACTGTTTACAGCCATATTTATGCCGTTTATCTGGCATTTAAATTTTGAGATGGTGCCTAGCTTTGGTAGCACACATCTGTTTATCTGCAGTTAATGACTCCTCCATGAACTGAACTAAATTTTTATCCAGGTGCGTAAAAATAGGCCTTATCTTTCTGAGCTTGTCTTCTCCATTAGTATTTGCTAAATTGTCTTGAAAGGGTAACAAGCGACTCACTTGCTCAAATTTATTGACAGCAATATTGTCCTGTACGACTGATGGGCCCACAACGTTATTCCAACACATCCTCACATTCTTCAGTGTTACAACAGCAGCGAGGATACAGACACCTAAAAACTTTTGAATATCTACTACAGTGACATTGCTGGGCTTAGACAAATTCATCTGCGTACTATAAAGCGTAGATTCGCGTGAAATTAACTCCAAAATATTTTCATTGAAAAAAAAACATTTAAAGAAAGAGCAGGTGGCTCCAGTAAATAAGAAGGGTAAAAGAACGGAAATGCGAACCATTAACGGAATACACTTGTACAGAAACTGGTTCAATGATGGACTTATTAATGAAATTACAACTGCAGAAATTACTGTTTTCGAATAATTTTGCACGACGCATACGATTTAACGATATTCTGTACGGTGAAATTGAAAGAAAAGAACACCGACAAGGTTTGAAACCATAACTCCAGCTTGGTAAGCATGAGCCTTCATAGCCCCTGTGCTTAGCTCTCTCGCTTGAAACGTATGAAACTTCATGGGTATCGGTGGTCGCATAAAACTTCAACAGGGATTTTCTCTGAAACTACGGGCCGCTGCATGAAAATCCACTAGCCAGGTAACCATCACACATGTCTATACAACACAACTAGGACTCAACAACATCAGTAATTAACAGGTTTGGCGTTACCATAAAGGGAACAGACAGAAAAATATCCGAAAAATAGCTGCTTCATTCGCTACGTGATTGCTTAAAAACCTGAGTTTGTAGCAGAAACACTGATCAAGCTGCGGCGGCAGATTTTCCAACAACGACATAAGGCATCTGAGAGGAAGACACCACTTCCTCCATTATGCGTCTCGTATAAAGCGACGCCGACACTTTTTTCAACACCCTGTAAGATGTGACGAGCCAGTTGCTCGGCCACCATTCACCAGACGTTTTCAATTGGTGAGAGATCTGGAGAATGTGCTGGCCAGGACAGCAGTCGAACATTTTCTGTATCCAGAAAGGCCCGAAGAGGACCTGCAACATGCGGTCGTGCATTATCCTGCTGAAATGTAGGGTTTCGCAGGGATCGAACGAAGGGTAGAGCCACGGGTCGTAACACCTCTGAAATGCAACGTCCACTGTTCAAAGTGCTGTCAATGCGAACAAGAAACATGTAACCAATGGCATGCCATACCATCACGCCGGATGATACGCCAGTATTGCGAAGACGAATACACGCTTCCAATGTGCGTTCACCGCGATGTCGCCATTCACGGATGCGACCGACGTGATGGTGTAAACAGAACCTGGATTCATCCGAAAAAATGACGTTTTGCCATTCGTGCACCCAGGTTCGTCGTTGAGTACACCATCGCAGGCGCTCCTGTCTGTGATGCAGGGTCAAGGGTAACCGCAGCCATGGTCCTCGAGCTTATAGTCCGTGCTGCTGCAAACGTCGTCGAACTGGTCGTGCAGATGGTTGTTGTGTTGCAAACATCCCCACCTGTTGACTCAAGGATAGAAACGTGGCTGCACGATCCGTTACAGCCATGTGGATAAGATGCCTGTCATCTCGACTGCTAGTGATACGAGGCCGTTGGAATCCAGCAGGGCGTTCCGTATTACCCTCCTGAACCCACAGATTCCGTATTCTGCTAACAGTCATGAATCTCGACCAACGCGAGCAGCAATGTCGCGATAAGATAAACCGTGTAGTGGTTAATAAAAAAAGAAAAACAGAGAAGAAAAAAAGGAAGAAAGGTTGAAAATGTGGGAAGAAATGGTGAATAAAAAAGGGGTTTTAAAATCGTAAATGACCGTGAAAAAAGGAAAGAATGAACTGCAAATCGGACTTCGTATTACAGAAAAGCTATCGGACTTCGTTATTAGGAAAAGCTATTGTTGGGGTGGTCCTTGTGGCGTTTTTGAGCAAAAGTTAAACCAATTTCCACTACAAAAATTTTTGAAAAAGAACAGAGAATAACAAAATGTAACTGACAGGGGGAAATGGCGTAGCTTATAGTTCATTCTTTACCAGGTTAACATGTCTTCTTTCGGGCGGCGTCCAGGTCTTCAAAAATCTCCTTGATTTCTGCGTGAAAAGTCTGCTCCGAAATCTTGCAATAGTCCAGGAATCACTAATTTATACCAATTAAAATCATCTTGATACTGTATGCAATTTAATTTACTTTGCTACTTCCATCCTCCAAATTTCGTAACAACTTCCACAATATGTCTACACATTAAAATCAGATCAGGACTAGCTAATAAGTTTTTTTTAACGTCTTCATCAGATCACGTCTGCCTTAAGCTTCTGCTATCAAGAGACAATCGAAAACGGAAAGAAAACAAAAAAAGTTACAATTTTGGTATTTTCTCTGCCGTCGAGCGCTCATACCGCTGCAACGGGATATTTTTATCTGAGGGAACGAGTGTAGCGCGGCGAAATTCAAAGGCCCGCTACAACCGCAATCGCGATAGGCTACAATCCGACCTTATCCATGTCGGAAACGTGATGGTACGCATTTCTCCTCCTTACACGAGGCATCACAACAACGTTTTATCAGGCAACGCCGGTCAACTGCTGCTTGTGTATGGGAAATCGGTTGGAAACTTTCCTCACGTCAGCACGTTGTAGGTGTCGCCACTGGCGCCAACCTTGTGTGGATACTCTGAAAAGCTGATCATTTGCATATCACAGCATCTTCTTGCTGTCGGTTAAATTTCGCGTCTGTAGCACGTCATCTTCGTGGTGTGGCAATTTTAATGGCCAGTAGTGTATCTTGGCGAACTGTTTCGGAAACAGAGACATCCCTTATCACCTTCTGTACTGCTCACAATATAAATGCTTCTTTCCATATCGAGATTCAGTTTATCAAACGTTCATAGACTCATCAAGAAATAAATTTCTTCTTGTATAAATACGAGGGCAGTTCAATAAGTAATGCAACACATTTTTTTTCTCGGCCAATTTTGGTTGAAAAAACCGGAAATTTCTTGTGGAATATTTTCAAGCATTCCCGCTTCGTCTCGTATAGTTTCATTGACTTCCGACAGGTGGCAGCGCTGTACGGAGCTGTTAAAATGGCGTCTGTAACGGATGTGCGTTGCAAACAACGGGCAGTGATCGAGTTTCTTTTGGCGGAAAACCAGGGCATCTCAGATATTCATAGGCGCTTGCAGAATGTCTACGGTGATCTGGCAGTGGACAAAAGCACGGTGAGTCGTTGGGCAAAGCGTGTGTCATCATCGCCGCAAGGTCAAGCAAGACTGTCTGATCTCCCGCGTGCGGGCCGGCCGTGCACAGCTGTGACTTCTGCAATGGCGGAGCGTGCGAACACACTCGTTCGAGATGATCGACGGATCACCATCAAACAACTCAGTGCTCAACTTGACATCTCTGTTGGTAGTGCTGTCACAATTGTTCACCAGTTGGGATATTCAAAGTTTTGTTCATGCTGGGTCCCTCGTCTAACCGAACACCATAAAGAGCAAAGGAGAACCATCTGTGCGGAATTGCTTGCTCGTCATGTGGCTGAGGGTGACAATTTCTTGTCAAAGATTGTTACAGGCGATGAAACATGGGTTCATCACTTCGAACCTGAAACAAAACTGCAATCAATGGAGTGGCGCCACATCCACTCCCCTACCAAGAAAAAGTTTAAAGCCATACCCTCAGCCGGTAAAGTCATGGTTACAGTCTTCTGGGACGGTGAAGGGGTTATTCTGTTCGATGTCCTTCCCCATGGTCAAACGATCAACTCTGAAGTGTATTGTGCTACTCTTCAGAAATTGAAGAAACGACTTCAGTGTGTTCGTAGGCACAAAAATCTGAACGAACTTCTCCTTCTTCATGACAACGCAAGACCACACACAAGTCTTCGCACCCGAGAGGAGCTCACAAAACTTCAGTGGACTGTTCTTCCTCATGCACCCTACAGCACCGATCTCCCACCGTCGGATTTCCATATGTTTGGCCCAATGAAGGACGCAATCCGTGGGAGGCACTACGCGGATGATGAAGAAGTTATTGATGCAGTACGACGTTGGCTCCGACATCGACCAGTGGAATGGTACCGTGCAGGCATACAGGCCCTCATTTCAAGGTGGCGTAAGGCCGTAGCATTGAATGGAGATTACGTTGAAAAATAGTGTTGTGTAGCTAAAAGATTGGGGAATAACCTGGTGTATTTCAATGCTGAGTAAAACAACCCCTGTTTCAAAAAAAAATGTGTTGCATTACTTATTGAACTGCCCTCGTACAATATATGCAAAACTCAACGAAGAAGGTTAACGGCTTACATCTTCCCGGTGTACGAGTATTAAGAAAAGCTGAAGTCAATGTGGTTGAGACGTCTAGTCCACCATTCAGTTTCTTAAGGGATGAGGTCACAACACTCGGCAATGAGAAAACCAACAAATGATCATGGTGAGGACTAAGGAGTAATTTAACATTACGAAACTGGTGCACGAAAAAATTGTTTCTTAAACAATAACAGAATAACGGAAAACAATTGTAATACAGTAACACATACGCAATCATAACACATTTATTACATGCATTCAGGGAACATGTATTGGAGCTCACTAAGTCTACTTCGTAAATAAAAGAAAGCAAAACGTGTTTGGCGTAAAATCAAACAGCCTTTAATCTGGTTTCATAGATGAACCACATCTTCAGCGAGATGGTAATAATAATCTAAAAGCAAATGTCCGGATTGATAGACTACTCATTGCCGAGCCCATATCGCTACGAATAGAAACTTAAAATTTGGCGTCGTTTAAGTACGGATTTTTCGAAATTCCCCGGCTAAGATTAAACTTTTTTTTGAAAATGTGTCACTATTAAGGCAATTTTAAAGCTAGACCTACGAAAATTAATATTTGATTTATTCTTCACAAAGTGTCCGCAGCTCGTGGTCGTGCGGTAGCGTTCTCGCTTCCCACACTCGGGTTCGATTCACGGCGGGGTCAGGGATTTTCTCTGCCTCGTGATGACTGGCTGTTGTGTGATGTCCTCAGGTTAGTTAGGTTTAAGTAGTTCTAAGTTCTAGGGGACTGATGACCATAGATGTTAAGTCCCATAGTGCTCAGAGCCATTTGAACCATTTTGAATTTTTGAACAAATAAAGAAATACGTGTTTCAGCGTTTTCGGAAATTTAACTCCTGTGGAAGTGAAATAGTGGGGGAAAGATTTTTTTTGAAAATGAAACCATTATTACAGAACTAACAAACTAATTGTGAAACTACATCTATGAAAATTGGTGTTCAACGTCCCAGTTCCAATTACAAAACATGTGTTTCAGTGTTTTCGCAAATTCAGTCCCTAAGGCGGTGAAACAGGGATGAAATGTTCAGTCCCTAAGGGGGTGAAACATGGGATGAAATGTTTTATAAAAAAATTCATTATGAACGCATTTTAAAGCTGTCTATGAAAGATTGAAATTGTCTTCTTGGTTATAAATAAAACAATAAGTATGTCACTGTTTTTGGAAATTCAACCAATGCAGGGGTGAAATAGGGGGTGTAAAATTTAAAAGAATATTTTGCTTTTTAAAAAAAATTTAAACAATCTATGAAAACTGGTATTTCACTTCTCTGTTGAATGTGTTAGGGAATGAAAGTTTCCATGGAAATCTCTCCTCAAGAACGCAAAAGGCATGATTAATCAAAACCTTCGGCTCCAGCAACCAGAATAAATTTCTGATCAGAAGTCGTTCGGAAAAGACAACGCTTCTGTAGCCTTACGTAACGTGAAAAGTTTAGATTTACAGTTTGTCAACGACATAAAATTTCGGAATGTGGGGGGGGGGGGTGGATATCCAGATGGGACTGGGCATGCAGAGGATGGGACGGATTAAGGATTTGGAGCTGTGGAGGATGGTAGAGGGGTTCAACCCCATGTCCGGCCAGAGAGGAGTTCGAGGAGGCGGAGGCAGTTGTGGGATTTGGATTGGATAGAGCTTAGATGAGGGAGTGTATGCGTGTATTTGAATAAGTAATAAATGACTTGTTGAAATCAGGAGACGATGACTGATAAACAAATTACCAATGGAAAATAACTAGTAGTGGCATGCTACTGAAGCTAAAGGAAATGACTCAATTTGTTGTATCATATATCAATTGCGATCTCACAAGAGTTAATACTATAACGTATCACGTTCACTGCCCCGCCAAATGCCGCATTTGTGGTGTTTACATGGCACTCACTAGAACTGCCTTGCCACGCGATCAGCTGAACTGTTAAGCACCGTTGCTTTAACAGCCAAGTAATTCGCGATAACGTCGCTGTGCGGCGCTAGCTGTACATCCCAGGTACGACGACAAAGTATCAGCGACCTCACATAATGTACGGTAACTGCAGATATTATTTCATAATAAATCATTGAAGGCCTTAATAGGTAAGTGTTTCAGTTTCCTCGGGAATGTGTTAAGTTATTATCGACCATAAAAATTAATCTGTGCTCATACAATTGGCGTCAGCTGTCGCCAATATAAAATCAACTTCAGTCAGAAACAAGTACATATGGATATGGCAGTCATATGCGGTATTTAACTCATCACAAATTTTTGGAAGGCCAATGTGTGCCTATAACTATGTTTCAAACGAGAATGGTGGGAGTAAGGAGCTCACATATGGATATGGCAGTCATATGCGGTATTTAACTCATCACAAATTTTTGGAAGGCCAATGTGTGCCTATAACTATGTTTCAAACGAGAATGGTGGGAGTAAGGAGCTCACGTGTTGTACAAAAATGGCAATTTAAGATCCGTGGCGGAAGTACGTTTGGAAAACTAGGGAACTATGCATTAAAGTATGTGGCAGTTTCAAGAGATTTAAATGAAGACTTTCTGACACATACGTCCATTTTATTCATTAGCGTTACTGCCCTCAGAAATTTAAGCCCCTGAAAAAACTTTTTTAGCTATTACAGGGGTGTTTCACAATTCGTATTACACATTTCCAGAGGCTGTGGAGGAGACTTGGTAGGTAAAGTTTTACACAGGAACCCATGTCCGGAAACGTCATCCAATGACGTTACAGAGTGTCAAAGTTATAGACTCAGGCGCCTGTAAATGTAAGGGAACTATGCATTAAAGTATGTGGCAGTTTCAAGAGATTTAAATCAAAACTTTCTGACACATACGTCCATTTTATTCATTAGCGTTACTGCCCTCAGAAATTTAAGCCCCTGAAAAAACTTTTTTAGCTATTACAGGGGTGTTTCACAATTCGTATTACACATTTCCAGAGGCTGTGGAGGAGACTTGGTAGGTAAAGTTTTACACAGGAACCCATGTCCGGAAACGTCATCCAATGACGTTACAGAGTGTCAAAGTTATAGACTCAGGCGCCTGTAAATGTAAGGGAACTATGCATTAAAGTATGTGGCAGTTTCAAGAGATTTAAATCAAAACTTTCTGACACATACGTCCATTTTATTCATTAGCGTTACTGCCCTCAGAAATTTAAGCCCCTGAAAAAACTTTTTTAGCTATTACAGGGGTGTTTCACAATTCGTATTACACATTTCCAGAGGCTGTGGAGGAGACTTGGTAGGTAATGTTTTACACAGGAACCCATGTCCGGAAACGTCATCCAATGACGTTACAGAGTCTCAAAGTTATAGACTCAGGCGCCTGTAAATGTAAGGGAACTATGCATTAAAGTATGTGGCAGTTTCAAGAGATTTAAATCAAAACTTTCTGACACATACGTCCATTTTATTCATTAGCGTTACTGCCCTCAGAAATTTAAGCCCCTGAAAAAACTTTTTTAGCTATTACAGGGGTGTTTCACAATTCGTATTACACATTTCCAGAGGCTGTGGAGGAGACTTGGTAGGTAAAGTTTTACACAGGAACCCATGTCCGGAAACGTCATCCAATGACGTTACAGAGTGTCAAAGTTATAGACTCAGGCGCCTGTAAATGTAAGGGAACTATGCATTAAAGTATGTGGCAGTTTCAAGAGATTTAAATCAAAACTTTCTGACACATACGTCCATTTTATTCATTAGCGTTACTGCCCTCAGAAATTTAAGCCCCTGAAAAAACTTTTTTAGCTATTACAGGGGTGTTTCACAATTCGTATTACACATTTCCAGAGGCTGTGGAGGAGACTTGGTAGGTAAAGTTTTACACAGGAACCCATGTCCGGAAACGTCATCCAATGACGTTACAGAGTGTCAAAGTTATAGACTCAGGCGCCTGTAAATGTAAGGGAACTATGCATTAAAGTATGTGGCAGTTTCAAGAGATTTAAATCAAAACTTTCTGACACATACGTCCATTTTATTCATTAGCGTTACTGCCCTCAGAAATTTAAGCCCCTGAAAAAACTTTTTTAGCTATTACAGGGGTGTTTCACAATTCGTATTACACATTTCCAGAGGCTGTGGAGGAGACTTGGTAGGTAATGTTTTACACAGGAACCCATGTCCGGAAACGTCATCCAATGACGTTACAGAGTCTCAAAGTTATAGACTCAGGCGCCTGTAAATGTAAGGGAACTATGCATTAAAGTATGTGGCAGTTTCAAGAGATTTAAATCAAAACTTTCTGACACATACGTCCATTTTATTCATTAGCGTTACTGCCCTCAGAAATTTAAGCCCCTGAAAAAACTTTTTTAGCTATTACAGGGGTGTTTCACAATTCGTATTACACATTTCCAGAGGCTGTGGAGGAGACTTGGTAGGTAAAGTTTTACACAGGAACCCATGTCCGGAAACGTCATCCAATGACGTTACAGAGTGTCAAAGTTATAGACTCAGGCGCCTGTAAATGTAAGGGAACTATGCATTAAAGTATGTGGCAGTTTCAAGAGATTTAAATCAAAACTTTCTGACACATACGTCCATTTTATTCATTAGCGTTACTGCCCTCAGAAATTTAAGCCCCTGAAAAAACTTTTTTAGCTATTACAGGGGTGTTTCACAATTCGTATTACACATTTCCAGAGGCTGTGGAGGAGACTTGGTAGGTAAAGTTTTACACAGGAACCCATGTCCGGAAACGTCATCCAATGACGTTACAGAGTGTCAAAGTTATAGACTCAGGCGCCTGTAAATGTAAGGGAACTATGCATTAAAGTATGTGGCAGTTTCAAGAGATTTAAATCAAAACTTTCTGACACATACGTCCATTTTATTCATTAGCGTTACTGCCCTCAGAAATTTAAGCCCCTGAAAAAACTTTTTTAGCTATTACAGGGGTGAAACTTCCTGGCAGATTAAAACTGTGTGCCCGGCCGAGACTCGAACTCGGGACCTTTGCCTTTCGCGGGCAAGCGCTCTACCAACTGAGCTACCGAAGCACGACTCACGCCCGGTACTCACAGCTTTACTTCTGCCAGTATCTCGTCTCCTACCTTCCAAACTTTACAGAAGCTCTCCTGCGAACCTTGCAGAACTAGCACTCCTGAAAGAAAGGATATAGCGGAGACATGGCTTAGCCACAGCCTGGGGGATATTTCCAGAATGAGATTTTCACTCTGCAGCGGAGTGTGCGCTGATATGAAACTTCCTGGCAGATTAAAACTGTGTGCCCGGCCGAGACTCGAACTCGGGACCTTTGCCTTTCGCGGGCAAGCGCTCTACCAACTGAGCTACCGAAGCACGACTCACGCCCGGTACTCACAGCTTTACTTCTGCCAGTATCTCGTCTCCTACCTTCCAAACTTTACAGAAGCTCTCCTGCGAACCTTGCAGAACTAGCACTCCTGAAAGAAAGGATATAGCGGAGACATGGCTTAGCCACAGCCTGGGGGATATTTCCAGAATGAGATTTTCACTCTGCAGCGGAGTGTGCGCTGATATGAAACTTCCTGGCAGATTAAAACTGTGTGCCCGGCCGAGACTCGAACTCGGGACCTTTGCCTTTCGCGGGCAAGCGCTCTACCAACTGAGCTACCGAAGCACGACTCACGCCCGGTACTCACAGCTTTACTTCTGCCAGTATCTCGTCTCCTACCTTCCAAACTTTACAGAAGCTCTCCTGCGAACCTTGCAGAACTAGCACTCCTGAAAGAAAGGATATAGCGGAGACATGGCTTAGCCACAGCCTGGGGGATATTTCCAGAATGAGATTTTCACTCTGCAGCGGAGTGTGCGCTGATATGAAACTTCCTGGCAGATTAAAACTGTGTGCCCGGCCGAGACTCGAACTCGGGACCTTTGCCTTTCGCGGGAAAGCGCTCTACCAACTGAGCTACCGAAGCACGACTCACGCCCGGTACTCACAGCTTTACTTCTGCCAGTATCTCGTCTCCTACCTTCCAAACTTTACAGAAGCTCTCCTGCGAACCTTGCAGAACTAGCACTCCTGAAAGAAAGGATATAGCGGAGACATGGCTTAGCCACAGCCTGGGGGATATTTCCAGAATGAGATTTTCACTCTGCAGCGGAGTGTGCGCTGATATGAAACTTCCTGGCAGATTAAAACTGTGTGCCCGGCCGAGACTCGAACTCGGGACCTTTGCCTTTCGCGGGCAAGCGCTCTACCAACTGAGCTACCGAAGCACGACTCACGCCCGGTACTCACAGCTTTACTTCTGCCAGTATCTCGTCTCCTACCTTCCAAACTTTACAGAAGCTCTCCTGCGAACCTTGCAGAACTAGCACTCCTGAAAGAAAGGATATAGCGGAGACATGGCTTAGCCACAGCCTGGGGGATATTTCCAGAATGAGATTTTCACTCTGCAGCGGAGTGTGCGCTGATATGAAACTTCCTGGCAGATTAAAACTGTGTGCCCGGCCGAGACTCGAACTCGGGACCTTTGCATTTCGCGGGCAAGCGCTCTACCAACTGAGCTACCGAAGCACGACTCACGCCCGGTACTCACAGCTTTACTTCTGCCAGTATCTCGTCTCCTACCTTCCAAACTTTACAGAAGCTCTCCTGCGAACCTTGCAGAACTAGCACTCCTGAAAGAAAGGATATAGCGGAGACATGGCTTAGCCACAGCCTGGGGGATATTTCCAGAATGAGATTTTCACTCTGCAGCGAAGTGTGCGCTGATATGAAACTTCCTGGCAGATTAAAACTGTGTGCCCGGCCGAGACTCGAACTCGGGACCTTTGCCTTTCGCGGGCAAGCGCTCTACCAACTGAGCTACCGAAGCACGACTCACGCCCGGTACTCACAGCTTTACTTCTGCCAGTATCTCGTCTCCTACCTTCCAAACTTTACAGAAGCTCTCCTGCGAACCTTGCAGAACTAGCACTCCTGAAAGAAAGGATATAGCGGAGACATGGCTTAGCCACAGCCTGGGGGATATTTCCAGAATGAGATTTTCACTCTGCAGCGGAGTGTGCGCTGATATGAAACTTCCTGGCAGATTAAAACTGTGTGCCCGGCCGAGACTCGAACTCGGGACCTTTGCCTTTCGCGGGCAAGCGCTCTACCAACTGAGCTACCGAAGCACGACTCAGGCCCGGTACTCACAGCTTTACTTCTGCCAGGAAGTTTCATATCAGCGCACACTCCGCTGCAGAGTGAAAATCTCATTCTGGAAATATCCCCCAGGCTGTGGCTAAGCCATGTCTCCGCTATATCCTTTCTTTCAGGAGTGCTAGTTCTGCAAGGTTCGCAGGAGAGCTTCTGTAAAGTTTGGAAGGTAGGAGACGAGATACTGGCAGAAGTAAAGCTGTGAGTACCGGGCGTGAGTCGTGCTTCGGTAGCTCAGTTGGTAGAGCGCTTGCCCGCGAAAGGCAAAGGTCCCGAGTTCGAGTCTCGGCCGGGCACACAGTTTTAATCTGCCAGGAAGTTTCATATCAGCGCACACTCTGCTGCAGAGTGAAAATCTCATTCTGGAAATATCCCCCAGGCTGTGGCTAAGCCATGTCTCCGCTATATCCTTTCTTTCAGGAGTGCTAGTTCTGCAAGGTTCGCAGGAGAGCTTCTGTAAAGTTTGGAAGGTAGGAGACGAGATACTGGCAGAAGTAAAGCTGTGAGTACCGGGCGTGAGTCGTGCTTCGGTAGCTCAGTTGGTAGAGCGCTTGCCCGCGAAAGGCAAAGGTCCCGAGTTCGAGTCTCGGCCGGGCACACAGTTTTAATCTGCCAGGAAGTTTCATATCAGCGCACACTCCGCTGCAGAGTGAAAATCTCATTCTGGAAATATCCCCCAGGCTGTGGCTAAGCCATGTCTCCGCTATATCCTTTCTTTCAGGAGTGCTAGTTCTGCAAGGTTCGCAGGAGAGCTTCTGTAAAGTTTGGAAGGTAGGAGACGAGATACTGGCAGAAGTAAAGCTGTGAGTACCGGGCGTGAGTCGTGCTTCGGTAGCTCAGTTGGTAGAGCGCTTGCCCGCGAAAGGCAAAGGTCCCGAGTTCGAGTCTCGGCCGGGCACACAGTTTTAATCTGCCAGGAAGTTTCATATCAGCGCACACTCCGCTGCAGAGTGAAAATCTCATTCTGGAAATATCCCCCAGGCTGTGGCTAAGCCATGTCTCCGCTATATCCTTTCTTTCAGGAGTGCTAGTTCTGCAAGGTTCGCAGGAGAGCTTCTGTAAAGTTTGGAAGGTAGGAGACGAGATACTGGCAGAAGTAAAGCTGTGAGTACCGGGCGTGAGTCGTGCTTCGGTAGCTCAGTTGGTAGAGCGCTTGCCCGCGAAAGGCAAAGGTCCCGAGTTCGAGTCTCGGCCGGGCACACAGTTTTAATCTGCCAGGAAGTTTCATATCAGCGCACACTCCGCTGCAGAGTGAAAATCTCATTCTGGAAATATCCCCCAGGCTGTGGCTAAGCCATGTCTCCGCTATATCCTTTCTTTCAGGAGTGCTAGTTCTGCAAGGTTCGCAGGAGAGCTTCTGTAAAGTTTGGAAGGTAGGAGACGAGATACTGGCAGAAGTAAAGCTGTGAGTACCGGGCGTGAGTCGTGCTTCGGTAGCTCAGTTGGTAGAGCGCTTGCCCGCGAAAGGCAAAGGTCCCGAGTTCGAGTCTCGGCCGGGCACACAGTTTTAATCTGCCAGGAAGTTTCATATCAGCGCACACTCCGCTGCAGAGTGAAAATCTCATTCTGGAAATATCCCCCAGGCTGTGGCTAAGCCATGTCTCCGCTATATCCTTTCTTTCAGGAGTGCTAGTTCTGCAAGGTTCGCAGGAGAGCTTCTGTAAAGTTTGGAAGGTAGGAGACGAGATACTGGCAGAAGTAAAGCTGTGAGTACCGGGCGTGAGTCGTGCTTCGGTAGCTCAGTTGGTAGAGCGCTTGCCCGCGAAAGGCAAAGGTCCCGAGTTCGAGTCTCGGCCGGGCACACAGTTTTAATCTGCCAGGAAGTTTCATATCAGCGCACACTCCGCTGCAGAGTGAAAATCTCATTCTGGAAATATTACAGGGGTGTTTCACAATTCGTATTACACATTTCCAGAGGCTGTGGAGGAGACTTGGTAGGTAAAGTTTTACACAGGAACCCATGTCCGGAAACGTCATCCAATGACGTTACAGAGTGTCAAGGTTATAGACTCAGGCGCCTGTAAATGTAAGGGAACTATGCATTAAAGTATGTGGCAGTTTCAAGAGATTTAAATCAAAACTTTCTGACACATACGTCCAGTTTATTCATTAGCGTTACTGCCCTCAGAAATTTAAGCCCCTGAAAAAACTTTTTTAGCTATTACAGGGGTGTTTCACAATTCGTATTACACATTTCCAGAGGCTGTGGAGGAGACTTGGTAGGTAAAGTTTTACACAGGAACCCATGTCCGGAAACGTCATCCAATGACGTTACAGAGTGTCAAGGTTATAGACTCAGGCGCCTGTAAATGTAAGGGAACTATGCATTAAAGTATGTGGCAGTTTCAAGAGATTTAAATCAAAACTTTCTGACACATACGTCCATTTTATTCATTAGCGTTACTGCCCTCAGAAATTTAAGCCCCTGAAAAAACTTTTT
This sequence comes from Schistocerca cancellata, assembly GCF_023864275.1. Taxonomy (NCBI): domain Eukaryota; kingdom Metazoa; phylum Arthropoda; class Insecta; order Orthoptera; family Acrididae; genus Schistocerca; species Schistocerca cancellata. The sequence continues at coordinate 126,407,360 of NC_064637.1, read as the reverse complement.
TAGCTATTACAGGGGTGTTTCACAATTCGTATTACACATTTCCAGAGGCTGTGGAGGAGACTTGGTAGGTAAAGTTTTACACAGGAACCCATGTCCGGAAACGTCATCCAATGACGTTACAGAGTGTCAAAGTTATAGACTCAGGCGCCTGTAAATGTAAGGGAACTATGCATTAAAGTATGTGGCAGTTTCAAGAGATTTAAATCAAAACTTTCTGACACATACGTCCATTTTATTCATTAGCGTTACTGCCCTCAGAAATTTAAGCCCCTGAAAAAACTTTTTTAGCTATTACAGGGGTGTTTCACAATTCGTATTACACATTTCCAGAGGCTGTGGAGGAGACTTGGTAGGTAAAAATTTACACAGGAACCCATGTCCGGAAACGTCATCCAATGACGTTACAGAGTGTCCAAGTTATAGACTCAGGCGCCTGTAAATGTATGCATATACAGTGTGATTCCTTGATGTCGTTACACACTTTCTAGAACAATGGAAAAGGATAAATGCATCTGTTTTAGGTAAGGGTCACTGTACTGGAAACGAAAATTATAAGCGAAATCCGTTCTGATACATATGACAATGGAGTACATGTGCTGGCATTGCTGTTGTTAAGATTGTGTGACAGGCAGAGGTGATAGCAGGGACCAAAACAAGGAAAAAGGTGCTGTAAACACGAGCTCTAAAGCTCCGAGAAGTTTTCGCTACTATGAACCAGATCTGCTCTATTGAGTAAGGTATGCATTTTAAAGCCCATGTTTACTGAACATTTCTTATTTTCGTCCATCGATATAACGAGGAATGACTGTTAGTCATGCACACGCACGGTGCGTGTAGTATCAATCAGCGTGTTGTCAGTGTGTAGAATACCGGCTTGTTATAATTACTTTCGCTATTTCACGCGTTATAACACGGAAACTACACTACTGTCCATTAAAATTGCTACACCACAAAATTGACGTGCTACAGATGCGAAATTTAACCGACAGGAAGATGATGCTGTGATATGCAAATGATTAGCTTTTCTGAGCATTCGCACAAGGTTGGCACCGGTGGCGACACCTACAACATGCTGACATGAGGTACGTTTCCAACAGATTTCTCATACACAAACAGCAGTTGACCGGCGTTGCCTGGTCAAAGGTTGTTGTGATGCCTCGTGGAAGGAGGAAAAATGCGCACCATCACGTTCCCGACTTTGATAAAGGTCGGATTGTAGGCTATCGCGATTGCGGTGTATCGTATCGCGACATTGCTGCTCGCGTTGGTCGAGATCCAATGACTGTTAGCAGAATATGGAATCGGTGGGTTCAGGAGAGTAATAGTGAACGCCGTGCTGGATCCCAACGGCTTCGTATCACTAGCAGTCGAAATGACAGGCATCTTATCCGCAAGGCTGTAACGGATTGTGCAGCAACGTCTCGATCCCTGAGTCAACAGATGGGGACGTTTGCAAGACAACAACCATCTGCACGAACAGTTCGACGACGTTTGCAGCAGCATGGACTATCAGCTCGGAGACCGTGGCTGCGGTTACCCTTGACGCTGCATCACAGACAGGAGCGCCTGCGATAGTGTACTCGACGACGAACCTGGGTGCACGAATGGCAAAACGTCATTTTTTCGGATGAATCCAGGTTCTGTTTACAGCATCATGATGGTCGCATCCGTGCTTTGACGACATCGCTGTGAACGCCCATTGGAAGCGTGTATTCGTCATCGCCATACCGGCGTATCACCCGTCGTGATGATATGGGGTGCCATTGTTTACACGTCTCGGTCAGCTCTTGTTCGCATTGACGGCACAGTGGACGTTTCATTTCAGGTGTGTTACGACCCGTGGCTCTACCCTTTATTCGATCCCTGCGCAACCTTACATTTCAGCAGGATAATGCACGACCCCATGTTGCAGGTCCTGTAAGGGCCTTTCTGGATACTGAAAATGCTCTACTGCTGCCCTGGCCAGCACATTCTCCAGATTTCTCACCAATTGAAAACGTCTGGTAAAGGGTGGCCGAGCAACTGGCTCGTCACAATACGCTACACTCCTGATGAACTGCCGACCGCGGTGGCCACGCGGTTTAGGCGCTGCAGTCCGGAACCTCGCGACTGCTACGGTCGCAGGTTCGAATCCTGCCTCGGGCATGGATGTCTGTGATGTCTTTAGGTTAGTTAGGTTTAAGTAGTTCTAAGTTCTAGGGGACTGATGACCTCAGATGTTAAGTCCCATAGTGCTCAGAGCCATTTGAACCATTTTGAACCTGATGAACTGTGGTATCGTGTTGAAGCTGCATGGGCAGCTGGACCTGTACGCGCCATCCAAGCTATTATTACGGCCAGAGGTGGTTGTTCTGGGTACTGATTTCTCAGGATCTATGCTCCCAAATTGCGTGAAAATGTAATCACATGTCAGTTCTAGTATAATATATTTGTCCAATGAATACCCGTTTATCATCTGCATTTCTTCTTGGTGTAGCAATTTTAATGGCCAGTAGTGTATTCCCGTACGAGTACCAAACTTGGTAGCATTAATGTCCAGAGTATGGGGTGCACGATTTCCATCCGTCACAGTTCCACCGTCCAGGTCCAACTACGGCCAACAGGTGCCGTGATCAGTCATCGTGATTCATAGTCCCACACACCTGACCAGTCGCACTGCACTCTAGTTGACGTGTCAACATCAGCTGGGACAAGAGGAGCAGGGCATTATTTGTGAAGCTCTGTTATGAAAACGTCAGTAATGCTGCAGCTGCACTTAGAGAATATCGCCGGTTGAAAGGATTACAGAAGAGTCCTCCTTCTCCACCTGCTGTGCGGAGCTTGATGAAGAAGTTGGAATCGACTGCAGAACTGGGCGTCGCTCCGGGAAGAGACCGACGACCGTTTGCAAAAAACAATGGTTCAAATGGTTCTGAGCAGTATGGGACTTAACATCTGAGGTCATCAGTCCCCTAAAACTTAGTACTACTTAAACCTAACTAACCTAAGGACATCACACACGTCCATACCCGAGGCAGGATTCTAACCTGCGACCGTAGCAGACTCGCGGTTCCGGACCGAAGCGCCTAGAACCGCTCGGCCACCGCGGCCGGCGACCGTTTGCACCACAAGTGGTTGATGATATCGCTGTTGCTGTGGCAGACAACGCTGCGCGTCATTCCCGACTTCAGGCAGTGCGCGTGCTGTGTCACTACAGCTGAACATCCCGTGGTCCACTGTACGAAAGGTGCTTCGAAACATTCTCAGACGGTATCCGAACAAGATCCATATCGTACAGCAGCTTGCACCGCAGGACGTACAACGACGTGTTGACTTCGATCTCCACTTTCTTGCAAGGACTGAAGTTGATGGGGCCTGGCCCTGAAGCATACTATGGACAGACGAAGCTCATTTTTCTCTGGTGGGTGAGGTGAACACACAGAATAGCCGAGTGTGGGGATCTTCACCTCCAGTTACTGTGCATGAAGTTCCTCTGTACGGTGAACGTGTCTACATCTACATCCATACTCCGCAAGCCACCTGACGGTGTGTGGCGGAGGGTACCTTGAGTACCTCTATCGGTTCTGCCTTCTATTCCAGTCTCGTATTGTTCGTGGAAAGAAGGATTGTCGGTATGCCTCTGTGTGGGCTCTAATCTCTCTGATTTTATCCTCATGGTCTCATCGCGAGATATACGTAGGAGGGAGCAATATACTGCTTGACTCTTCGGTGAAGGTATGTTCTCGAAACTTTGACAAAGGCCCGTACCGAGCTACTGAGCGTCTCTTCTGTAGAGTCTTCCACTGGAGTTTATCTATCATCTCCGTAACGCCTTCGCGATTACTAAATGATCCTGTAACGAAGCGCGCTGCTCTCCGTTGGATCTTCTCTATATCTTCTATCAACCCTATCTGGTACGGATCCCACACTGCTGAGCAGTATTCAAGCAGTGGGCGAACAAGCGTACTGTAACCTACTTCCTTTGTTTTCGGATTGCATTTCCTTAGGATTCTTCCAATGAATCTCAGTCTGGCATCTGCTTTACCGACGATAAACATAATATGATCATTCCATTTTAAATCACTCCTAATGCGTACTCCCAGATAATGTATGGTATTAACTGCTTCCAGTTGCTGACTTGCTATTCTGTAGCTAAATGATAAAGGATCTATCTTTCTGTGTATTCGCAGCACATTACACTTGTCTACATTGAGATTCAATTGCCATTCCCTGCACCATGCGTCAATTCGCTGCAAATCCTCCTGCATTTCAGTACAATTTTCCATTGTTACAACCTCTTGATACACCACAGCATCATCTGCAAAAAGCCTCAGTGAACTTCCGATGTCATCCACCAGGTCATTTATGTATATTGTGAATAGCAACGGTCCTATGACACTCTCCTGCGGCACACCTGAAATCACTCTTACTTCGGAAGACTTCTCTCCATTGAGAATGACATGCTGCGTCCTGTTATCTAGGAACTCCTCAATCCAATCACACAATTGGTCTGATAGTCCATATGCTCTTACTTTGTTCATTAAACGACTGTGGGGAACTGTATCGAACGCCTTGCGGAAGTCCAGAAACACGGCATCTACCTGTGAACCCGTGTCGATGGCCCTCTGAGTCTCGTGGACGAATAGCGCGAGCTGGGTTTCACATGACCGTCTGTTTCGAAACCCATGCTGATTCCTACAGAGTAGATTTCTAGTCTCCATAAAAGTCATTATACTCGAACACAATACGTGTTCCAAAATTCTACAACTGATCGACGTTAGAGATATAGGTCTATAGTTCTGCACATCTGTTCGACGTCCCTTCTTGAAAATGGGGATGACCTGTGCCCTTTTCCAATCCACCGTATGGTGTGGCTACGTTCATCATTGGCCAATTCTTTTTTGAACAGACTGACGCTCAAGGACCAAACATGTACAGTGTGACTGGCCAGCGTCAGTGGGATATGCTTCGCCAGCATGTCATACCCGCCCTACAAGAGAGAGACGCATTGAGCTCAACAGTTTTCATGTAAGATGGGGCCCTACTGCACATCGTTTGTGATATTCACCTGCTTCTCCGAAACACATTAGGAAACGATCGAATTACCAGCCGATCCTTTCCAAATGCTTGGCTGGCACGATCACCTGATCCCACTCCCTGCGACTTCTGGTTGTGGAGCCACCTGAAGGACAGGGTTTACCAAGGAAACAATCACACACGTGCTGATCTGAAGCGCAGCATATCGAGAGAGGTAGCCAGTCTACCTACGAACATACTTCGTTCTGCCGTGCAGATTGCAATCCTGCCCTTCTGGAGACTGACGGGCGCCATATTGAATCTCTTTTGTAGCAGTAATGGTACTGGTATGTAATGGTATGATGTACCGTAGCAGCACATTAAAAGTGTTTCAAATGGCTCTGTGCACTATGGGATTTAACATCTGAGGTCATCAGTCCCGTAGAACTTTTGACAAGGTTACATTTCTTACGCTGCTGATTTCTATTGTTACTTGCTCAAAAGGAGATACTATTTCGCAAGATTTTTCAATGACTGACCATACGTCAGTGAACAGTTTTGTTTATGAATCCACACGGAGGATGGCGAAGGTGCTTTCCAAAGGCTCTTTGATTTTCAAAAGCCTGTCAAACATTTCAAACCTGGAATTCCATCTCGTAGGACAATCATGTTTCCTTGATGAAGTAGGGAAGCCCATTTGCTTCTGAATGTTGTGTAGTTTCTCAAGTGCTTGAGGACTTCTTTTGAAAAATTGCACTATCGACTTCACTTTTGCCCTTCTGTCTGTAGCTGGTTCGAGGCTCGCTTGCACAATTAAATCAGTGTATGTGCAAAACAAAGTACATGCCACGATTTGCACATCATCACAGCCTTCACCATATTAGGTACATGATCTGTAGTGCAAGTTACAATTTTATTGGTAATACCTAAAGTTGAAGTTACATTTCGTAATTCACTGGAATTGTTTTCAGCTGTATGCCTGTCATGGAATTTTAAACTAGATGAGAAGTATGACTTCAGTATGCAGTTTGCATCAATGAGGTGAGCATAATTCTCTTTTTTCATAGATGTCCATCCATCGGTCGTAATGCAGATCTAGGATGCAGCTTGCACTGCAGATCTTAGTCGCATTAGTATCTTGTCGAACACTTGAGAGAGTCAATTGTTGGAGAGCGTTTTTCTACTGCGAGGTACATAGCATTCATTTAATAAATAAGTCATTTTTCTAAACTCTTCACTCTCAGCTACATTAAACGGAAGATATTCTTTAACAACAAGTCTTAAAATCTGTTCGCCTATTTTCTCTCGTTTGGATGTAGGTACTGGTCTTGATGCAAATCCAGTAATCTTTGAAACTTCCTGGCAGATTAAAACTGTGTGCCAGAACGAGACTCGAACTCGATACCTTTGCCTTTCGCGGGCAAGTGCTCTACCACCTGAGCTAACCATGCTGTCCTCACAGCTTTACTTCTGCCAGTATTTCGTCTCCTACTCTCCAAGCATTACAGAAGCTCTCCTTCGCAGGAGTAAATAAACGATGTCATGTCGTATAACATGACTCATGACATCCGACATGGCATTCGTCATGTCGTGCAATATAACACAACGTGTCATTAAAATGTAGGGATACTTGCGTTGTAGATGCATCACACTCTCTAGAAGCACATAGGTTTGTGTCTATTAGTTCTTACAGTTCTCAGCATACATGTGGCAGCCGGTGGAAACAAATCCACGTCTTCTGTCCCGGGATCGAATACCGCCGCTGCTTAAATTTTGATTAATAATCAGCATTGGCGGCCGAAGACTTCCTGTATTAAAAGTCACCCTCATTCCGCCAACGGCCTTGTCAAAGAGGCCGGAAGAGCGGACAGAGATTCAGGCCACTCTCTTGTCCTAGGGGTGGGAAATTGCCCCTAAAGGCGAAATAATCAGCAAGGATCAACGGCATGAGGATGCAGAAGGCAATGGAAACCACTGCATTAAAGACACACAATGTGTGTCAACGGCCTTGTCAAAGAGGCCTGAAGAGCGGACAGACATTCAGGCCACTCTCTTGTCCCAGGGGTGGGAAATTGCCACTAAAGGCGAAATAATCATCAAGGATCAACGGCATGAGGATGCAGAAGGCAATGGAAACCACTGCATTAAAGACACACAATGTGTATCCACTGGACATGTGGCACATAACTGAAAAAGTGTCATGATGATTGGCAACAGACTCCGGAATAGTACCCCATTCGGACCTCCGGGAGGGGACTGCCAAGGGGCAGGTTACCATGAGAAAAGAATTGAATAATCAACGGAAGGATAACGTCCTACGAGTCGGGGCGTGGAATGTCAGAAGCTTGAACAGGGTTGGGAAACTAGAACATCTGGAAGGGGAAATGCAAAGGCTCAATCTAGATATAGTAGGGGTCAGTGAAGTGAAGTGAAAAGAAGACAAGGATTTCTGGTCAGATGAGTATAGTGTAATATCAACAGCAGCAGAAAATGGTGTAACAGGAGTAGGATTCGTTATGAATAGGGCAGAGAGTGTGTTACTGTGAACAGTTCAGTGACAGCGTTGTTCTTACCAGAATAGACAGCAAACCAACACCGACAACGATAGTTCAGGTATACATTCAGGCGTCGCAAGCTGAAGATGCAGAGATAGAGAAAGTGTATGAGGATACTGAAAGAGTATTACAGTATGTAAAGGGATATGAAAATCTAATAGTCATGGGGGACCTGACTGCAGTTGTAGGGGAAGGAGTAGAAGAAAAGGTTACAGAAGAATATGGGCTTGGGACAAGAAATGAGAGAGGAGAAAGACTAATTGAGTTCTGCAACAAGTTTCAGCTAGTAATAGCGAATACCCTGTTCCAGAATCACAAGAGGAGGAGCTATACTTGGAAAAGGCCGGGAGATACGGGAAGATTTCAGTTATATTACATCATGGTCAGACAGAGATTCCGAAATCAGATACTGGATTGTAAACCGTACCCAGGAGCAGATATACTCATATCACAATGTAGTAGTGATGAAAAGTAGGCTGAAGTTTAGGACATTAGTCGGGAAGAACCAATACGCAAAGAAGTCGGATACGGAAGTACTAAGGAATGATGAGATACGCTTAAATTTCACTAAGGCTATAGATATAGCAATAAGGAATACCTCAGTAGGCAGTACAGTTGAAGAGGATTGGACATCTCCAAAAAGGGTCATCACGGAAATTGGAAAGAAAACATAGGTAACTGCGATAAAACTACAGATAACAGAAGAACTTCAGTTAATTGATGAAAGGAGGAAGTAGAAAAATGTTCCAGGAAACTTGGGAATACAGAAATACAAGTTGCTGAGGAATGAAATAAATAGGAAGTGCAGGGAAGGTAAGACGAAATGGCTGCAGGAAAAATGTGATCGAAAAAGAAATGTCGGAAGGACAGACTCAGCATACAGGAAAGTCAAAACAACGTTCGGTGATATTAAAAGCAATGGTGATAACATTAAAAGTGCAACGGGATTACTTGTTGCCATTTGGCAACATCATGTGTTTAGACATAACACACTCTCCAGTTGCCAAAACTTTTACAACAGCAAATGAAACAGGAAAATTAAGTAACAAATACATTTTATCGAACAAAGATTTTATAAGATATCTGATTTTGAACTTAAATTTCGTATTATTGATCTCAGTGGCATTTAAAGCAGGATAGTTCTGTAAAGTAAACCTGAAAACATTAAAATCACAGTACATGATATTTAGTGAAAGTTGCCTTTCTTGTTAAGACACAGCTCCACGTTACATTTTTTGCGTTTAATAATGGTATAACCTTTGCAATTTTCATTTTTGCACCTCTGTTTCTTATCTAAATAAACAGGCTAGTGTCCGACCTGATCGAATCTGACATTTTTAGTTGGATGGTGTGGAGCTGTTTTCTTCTCCTTTGCTGGTGGTTTCTCTATAAAACTTGGCCATCTTCTCTTTGGTGTAGAAGTGAAACCAATTTTGAGCAAAGTTTCAGTCAGTTCAATCCCAAAATTTGCTAATTGGAGCTCCTTAGGTTGAGACACTGGGTTGCGGACGCTGTTAACTCTGCGGTACAAAATCCAGCTGTTGATAGTGGCTACATCAACAAGATGGTAAAATATTCGAAAGTACTACATCTTACTCCGCATTATGATTCTGTATCTGCCAATCAAACTGTCTAGAAGTTCGACTCCCCCGTATGTTTGTTACAGATTTGCAAAATTTTTGGACAGATACGAAAAGATGTTCCTTCCTACTTCTATCATATGTCTTTACATTGCTTACAGGGTCACGTCCTACAAACGTGGATAACAACATGAGTGTCTTGTTGTCCTTCCAGAGTACATCTGAGATATCTGTTCCTTCATAATTTCCAATAAACTCAAGTATTTTTACCCCTTTCCTCTTTACTCAGGGACTTGTCGTCTGGGAGTTTCTTATTGTGAACTCTATTTCTTCTAACAGACCCTAGACATAAAATGACTCTTCCCTTCAAATAAAGCATTAGCGGTATTGATGTGTAATAATTATCAAAGTAAATTTTGTCATTTACATTCTCCGGTACATTCCGGCAAGCTCTAACAACCACATTGCTGCTGGCACCAAGCTCCAGCTCTGCATCATTCTTGTCCCATTCGTATTCATGTCCTGTATACATCTCCTTTTTGTAAGCATACCCAGATACACCACACAGTAAAAACAGTTTATAGCCATATTTATGGCGTTTATCTGGCATGTAAATTTTGAGATGGTGCCTGGCTTTGGTAGCACACATCTGTTTATCTACAGTTACTGACTCCTTCTTGAACTGAACTTAATTTTTCATTCAGGTGCGTAAAAATAGGCCTTATCTTTCTGAGCTTGTCTTCTCCATTAGCATTTGCTAAATTGTCTTGAAAGGGTAAGAAGCGACTCACTTGCTCAAATTTATTGACAGCAATATTGTCCTGTACAACTGATGGGCCCACAACGTTATTCCAACACATCCTCACATTCTTCAGTGTTACAACAGAGGCGAGGATACAGACACCTAAAAACCTATGAATATCTACTACAGTGACATTGCTGGGCTTAGACAAATTCATCTGGGTACTATAAAGCGTAGATTCGCGTGAAATTAACTCCAAAATATTTTCATTGAAAAAAAACAGTTAAAAAAAGAGCAGGTGGCTCCAGTAAATAAGAAGGGTAAAAGAACGGAAATGAGAACCATTAACGGAATACACTTGTACAGAAACTGGTTCAATGATCGACTTATTACCGAAATTACAACTACAGAAATTACTGTTTTCGAATAATTTTGCACGACGCATACGATTTAACGATATTCCGTACGGTGAAATTGAAAGAAAAGAACACCGACAAGGTTTGAAACCATACCTCCAGCGTGGTAAGCATGAGCCTTCATAGCCCCTGTGCTTAGCTCTCTCGCTTGAAACGTATGAAACTTCATGGGTATCGGTGGTCGCATAAAACTTCAACAGGGATTTTCTCGGAAACTACGGGCCGCTGCATGAAAATCCACTAGCCAGGTACCCATCACACGTGTCTATACAACACAACTAGGACTCAACAACATCAGTAATTAACAGGTTTGGCGTTACCATAAAGGGAACAGACAGAAAAATATCCGAAAAATAGCTGCTTCGTTCGCTACGTGATTGCTTAAAAACCTGAGTTTGTAGCAGAAACACTGATCAAGTTGCGGCGGCAGATTTTCCAACAACGACATAAGGCATCTGAGAGGAAGACACCACTTCCTCCATTATGCGTCTCGTATAAAGCGACGTCGACACTTTTTTCAACACCCTGTAAGATGTGACGAGCCAGTTGCTCGGCCGCCATTCACCAGACGTTTTCAATTGGTGAGAGATCTGGAGAATGTGCTGGCCAGGACAGCAGTCGAACACTTTCTGTATCCAGAAAGGGCCGAACAGGACCTGCAACATGCGGTCATGCATTATCCAGCTGAAATGTAGGGTTTCGCAGGGATCGAATGAAGGGTAGAACCACGGGTCGTAACACCTCTGAAATTCAACGTCCACTGTTCGAAGTGCTGTCAATGCGAACGAGAAACATGTAACCAATGGCACCCCATACCATCACGCCGGGTGATACGCCAGTACGGCGAAGACGAATAAACGCTTCCAATGTGCGTTCACCGCGATGTCGCCATTCACGGATGCAACCGACGTGATGGTGTAAACAGAACCTGGATTCATCCGAAAAAATGACGTTTTGCCATTCGTGCACCCAGGTTCGTTGTTGAGTACACCATCGCAGGCGCTCCTGTCTGTGATGCAGCGTCAAGGGTAACCACAGCCATGGTCCTCGAGCTGATAGTCCGTGCTGCTGCAAAGGTCGTCGAACTGTTCGTGCAGATGTTTGTTGTGTTGCAAACATCTCCACCTGTTGACTCATGGATCGAGACGTGGCTGCACGATCCGTTACAGCCATGTGGATAAGATGCCTGTCATCTCGACTGTTAGTGATACGAGGCCGTTGGAGTCCAGCAGGGCGTTCCGTATTACCCTCCTGAACCTACAGATTCCGTATTCTGCTAACAGTCATTGAATCTCGACCAACGCGAACAGCAATGTCGCGATACGATACACCGCAATCGCGATAGGCTACAATCCGACCTTTATCAAAATCGGAAACGTGATGGTACGCATTTCTCTTCCTTACACGAGGCATCACAACAACGTTTCATCAGGCAACGCCGGTCAAGTGCTGCTTGTGTATGGGAAATCGGTTGGAAACTTTCCTCACGTCAGCACGTTGTAGGTGTCGCCACTGGCGCCAACCTTGTGTGAATACTCTGAAAAGCTGATCATTTGCATATCACAGCATCTTCTTGCTGTCGGTTAAATTTCGCGTCTGTAGCACGTCATCTTCGTGGTGTGGCAATTTTAATGGCCAGTAGTGTATCTTGGCGAACTGTTTCGGAAACAGAGACATCCCTTATCACCTTCTGTACTGCTCACAATATAAATGCTTCTTTCCATATCGAGATTCAGTTTATCAAACGTTCATAGACTCATCAAGAAATAAATTTCTTCTTGTATAAATACGAGGGCAGTTCAATAAGTAATGCAACACATTTTTTTTCTCGGCCAATTTTGGTTGAAAAAACCGGAAATTTCTTGTGGAATATTTTCAAGCATTCCCGCTTCGTCTCGTATAGTTTCATTGACTTCCGACAGGTGGCAGCGCTGTACGGAGCTGTTAAAATGGCGTCTGTAACGGATGTGCGTTGCAAACAACGGGCAGTGATCGAGTTTCTTTTGGCGGAAAACCAGGGCATCTCAGATATTCATAGGCGCTTGCAGAATGTCTACGGTGATCTGGCAGTGGACAAAAGCACGGTGAGTCGTTGGGCAAAGCGTGTGTCATCATCGCCGCAAGGTCAAGCAAGACTGTCTGATCTCCCGCGTGCGGGCCGGCCGTGCACAGCTGTGACTCCTGCAATGGCGGAGCGTGCGAACACACTCGTTCGAGATGATCGACGGATCACCATCAAACAACTCAGTGCTCAACTCGACATCTCTGTTGGTAGTGCTGTCACAATTGTTCACCAGTTGGGATATTCAAAGGTTTGTTCCCGCTGGGTCCCTCGTTGTCTAACCGAACACCATAAAGAGCAAAGGAATACCATCTGTGCGGAATTGCTTGCTCGTCATGTGGCTGAGGGTGACAATTTCTTGTCAAAGATTGTTACAGTCGATGAAACAAGGATTCATCACTTCGAACCTGAAACAAAACGGCAATCAATGGAGTGGCGCCACACCCACTTCCCTACCAAGAAAAAGTTTAAAGCCATACCCTCAGCCGGTAAAGTCATAGTTACAGTCTTCTGGGACGCTGAAGGGGTTATTCTGTTCGATGTCCTTCCCCATGGTCAAACGATCAACTCTGAAGTGTACTGTGCTACTCTTCAGAAATTGAAGAAACGACTTCAGTGTGTTCGTAGGCACAAAAATCTGAACGAACTTCTCCTTCTTCATGACAACGCAAGACCACACACAAGTCTTCGCACCCGAGAGGAGCTCACAAAACTTCAGTGGACTGTTCTTCCTCATGCACCCTACAGCCCCGATCTCGCACCGTCGGATTTCCGTATGTTTGGCCCAATGAAGGACGCAATCCGTGGGAGGCACTACGCGGATGATGAAGAAGTTATTGATGCAGTACGACGTTGGCTCCGACATCGACCAGTGGAATGGTACCGTGCAGGCATACAGGCCCTCATTTCAAGGTGGCGTAAGGCCGTAGCATTGAATGGAGATTACGTTGAAAAATAGTGTTGTGTAGCTAAAAGATTTGGGAATAACCTGGTGTATTTCAATGCTGAATAAAACAACCACTGTTTCAGAAAAAAATGTGTTGCATTACTTATTGAACTGCCCTCGTACAATATATGCAAAACTCAACGAAGAAGGTTAACGGCTTACATCTTCCCGGTGTACGAGTATTAAGAAAAGCTGAAGTCAATGTGGTTGAGACGTCTAGTCCAACATTCAGTTACTTAAGGGATGAGGTCACAACACTCGGCAATGAGAAAACCAACAAATGATCATGGTGAGGACTAAGCAGTAATTTAACATTACGAAACTGGTGCACGAAAAAATTGTTTCTTAAACAATAACAGAATAACGGAAAACAATTGTAATACAGTAACACATACGCAAACATAACACATTTATTACATGCATTCAGGGAACATGTATTGGTGCACACTAAGTCTACGTCGTAAATAAAAGAAAGCAAAACGTGATTGGCGTAAAATCAAACAGCCTTTAATCTGGTTTCATAGATGAACCACGTCTTCAGCGAGATGGTAATAATAATCTAAAAGCAAATGTCCGGATTGATGGACTCATCATTGCCGAGCCCATATCGCTACGAATAGAAACTTAAAGTTTGGCGTCGTTTAAGTACGGATTTTTCGAAATTCCCCGGCTAAGATTAAACTTTTTTTTGAAAATATGTCACTATTAAGGCAATTTTAAAGCTAGACCTACGAAAATTAATATTTCATTTCTTCTTCACAAATAAGGAGTCCGCAGCTCGTGGTCGTGCGGTAGCGTTCTCGCTTCCCACGCCCGGGTTCCCGGGTTCGATTCCCGGCGGGGTCAGGGATTTTCTCTGCCTCGTGATAACTGGGTGTTGTGTGCTGTCCTTAGGTTAGTTAGGTTTAAGTAGTTCTAAGTTCTAGGGGACTGATGACCATAGATGTTAAGTCCCATAGTGCTCAGAGCCAGTTGAACCATTTTGAATTTTTGAACAAATAAAGAAATACCTGTTTCAGCATTTTCGGAAATTTAACTCCTATGGAAGTGAAATAGTGGGCGAAAGATTTTTTTTTGAAAATGAAACCATTATTACAGAACTAACAAACTAATTGTGAAACTACATCTATGAAAATTGGTGTTCAACTTCCCAGTTCCAATTACAAAACGTGTGTTTCAGTGTTTTCGCAAATTCAGTCCCTAAGGGGGTGAAACATGGGATGAAATGTTCAGTCCCTAAGGGGGTGAAACATGGGATGAAATGTTTTATAAAAAATTTCATTACGAACGCATTTTAAAGCTGTCTATGAAAGATTGAAATTATCTTCTTGGTTATAAATAAAACAATAAGTATGTCACTGTTTTTGGAAATTCAACCAATGCAGGGGGAAATAGGGGGTTAAAATTTAAAAAAATATTTTGATTTTTAAAAAAAATTTAAACTAAATCTATGAAAACTGGTATTTCACTTCTCTGTTGAATGTGTTAGGGAATGAAAGTTTCCATGGAAATTTCTCCTCAGGAACGCAAAAGGCATGATTAATCAAAACCTTGGGCTCCAGCAACCAGAATAAATTTCTGATCAGAAGTCGTTCGGAAAAGACCACGCTTCTGTAGCATTACGTAACGTGAAAAGTTTAGATTAACAGTTTGTCAACGACATAAAATTTTGGTTAAAGATAAAAAAATCTTTGTAGTCCGTACAGTCTACTCGAGTGAAGCAGCGGGGGCTAACTTAGAAATTATAGAGAAGCAACTAAGAATTAACAGAAAACATGCAAGCTTGTGTGTGTGTGTGTGTGTGTGTGTGTGTGTGTGTGTGTGTGTGTGTGTATGCATTTTTTTTCCTTTATTGAGTTTCGATTCCCTCCGCAGGTGGCGGGCTGACTGCAGCTTAGTTCATTGCTCTTCAGCCTACAGAATTTTTAAAACATAAGAAGAAGATAATAAACAGTAAAAGCAGGCGATAAAAACGGTGACTTAAATTGTAAAATAGCGGAAAATTGTGGAGGTTAAAACATAAAACAAATGGTTGGAAATGATAATAAAATACACAGGAAGCAGACAAGTAAAATAGTATACAGCAATTAAAAAAACACTGCAACAGTCTGGTTTCTGTTTGCAAGAGATATAAAAAAAATCACATCCAGCGACAGTGTGATTTCTGTTCGCAACACTTGAGAAAAGACACACATCTCTTAAAACACTGCACTAAAAAGTAGGCAAGAGCATGACACACCACTGCCAAGGGCAGATGGGGGGGGGGGGGGAACCAAGATAGATGAGGGGGGAAAAAGGGGGGAGGAGAGGAAAAACGAAGTGGGGGGGGAGGAGGGAGGAACTGACAGAGGGAGAGGACTCATAAGGGGGGCAGGGCAGATGTGAGAGGGAGTGGGGAAAGGCGGAGGAGGGGAACACAAAAGGATTCGGGGGAGAGAGGGAAGGCAGAGAGAGGGTAGAAGGGGAAAAACAGGATGGAAGGGGGAGAAGAGGAAGCCCGGGTAAAGGACAAGGGAAGATAGGGGGAGGTGAGGATCAGAGTTGATAGGAGGGATAAATGGAGGGAGAGAGGGCATCATCTGTGAGGGGAAGTCGACGGTAGCCACCTTGGGAAGGAGATGAAGGGTGTAGAGGTTACCGGTAGAGGGGACACAACGGTGACCATGTGGCAGAGGGCGGGGTTTGGAGAGGAGAAACTAGGGGATGAGGGGGATCAAGGTGGCGGGAGGTGTAATGGATGCAGATATGTTCGAGGAAAAGGAGCAGATGGGGGAAAGGAATCACATCATATAGGATTCGCGTGGGGGACGGGAGGCGTATAGTGAAGGCGAGGCGGAGTGCATGGCGCTCGAGGATCTGGAGGGACTTATAGAATGTGGGAGGGGGGGGGGGGGTGGATATCCAGATGGGACTGGGCATGCAGAGGATGGGACGGATTAAGGATTTGGAGCTGTGGAGGATGGTAGAGGTTTGCAAAAACAGACATAATGTCTTATGGGATAACAGCAATCAGTGATTTTATAATGTTGCTTAAAATCCGTCTTGATTGCAAAAAATTTTTTTATTATTCATATGACCGGTTTCGGTTCATTCAGAACCATCTTCAGATCTGTAAAAATAATTATACTAATTTACCATTTCACAGAAGCAAATGTTTTTCATCCTATCTAATCAACATCAAATGTACCAGAACGTACCTGATATTTCAGTTACAGGAGTAACCCGTCCAAATCCAGCAACTTTCACATGCTACGTCACATAAAATTGGTTGGCAGAGTGCACGTCATTTATATTAATTATAACACTATTACTGACAGGTGGCGTCTGGTACATTTGTTACATTCCAGTTGCACATACTGTATTCAGTAGATCTTTTTTATATTAAAAATATTTGGCTAAAATATGTAGATGTCAAAGTTAAAATCTGTACTTGTCAGGAATTAAAAAACAGTAAAATTATCATTTTTATACGATCTAAAAGCATAGGGCGATTTATATATCTATGGTGCTGGTGTGAACTTGTTTTCCTCTACGGACTGCTTCCGTGGTTCCCGCCATTTTGGTGTTGTGCCGCGGTGCGCTCAGTCGTCTGATGTCCATCGCCGCGGGCAAGAGGGCCGCACAGGAGGGCCACGTCAACGACGCCAGGCGCTGCACGCGTCTTCCGGCTTCTCCACCATGCACCATCTCTCGTCTTTCGGCCTGGATCTCCACACGCAACAGTTGTCATCTTAGTAGGTCGTCATAAATGTTAAAATAGTCGTTATGATTGAATTTGTTTTGCTCATTGACGATTGAATCTGGATCTTTATTTTTGTGGGTGTATATTTCGATCTCTTCCAAAATGTTAAGAAAACGCCCCTTATGAGCTCTATGCAGGATTTCTAAATTGTTTTCAATATTCGTGACTGAGTGCTTTGTCGCAGCCATATGCGCCCCAAAAGCTGTTTTGTTTTGAGAGTAGGTGTGCTCCCTGAATCTGGTTTCAAAGTTCCTACCGGTCTGTCCTATATATTGTTTACAGCAATCATTACATTTGATCTTATATACACCTGAATCCTGAAATTTATTCCTACTATTACATATTCTATGCCGGAGCTTCAATTTTAACGTGTTATTTGTTCGGAACCCTATTTTAACGTCGGATTTACGAAAGCATTTTTCAATTTTGTCTGCAATTCTTCCATTGTAAGTGAGAGATACATATTTTTTCTTGTTGTTCCTCTTAACTGCTACTTGACTTCCTTCTGTTTGTTCCAGTTGCTTCTTCATCTTCCTATAAATATTCATCGCCTGCTTACACGTATATCCGTTCGCTACGGCCACTTGTTTTAAAATACTTAACTCCTTTTCTACTTCCTGTTGCCTTAGTGGCAATCTTAGTAGCCTGTATACCATCGAAGTAAAATATGCCCATTTGTATCGCGGTGGGTGACAGGAGCGCTCATTGATAACTAGATCTGTACACGTAGGTTTTCTGAATATGCTAAATTCATGCTTCCCATCTTTCTTTATTAGTGTTAAATCTAAGTAATCTATACGGTTGTTTTCTTCAAATTCCATGGTGAATCTAATTTTCGGGTGTTGAGAGCTCATTTTTTGTGCTAAGTTTTCGATATCATTTTTATCTCCTTTGTATAACAAAATGGAGTCAACATATCTCCTGTAATGCCCGCATCTCGTGGTCGTGCGGTAGCGTTCTCGCTTCCCACGCCCGGGTTCCCGGGTTCGATTCCCGGTGGGGTCAGGGATTTTCTCTGCCTCGTGATGGCTGGGTGTTGTGTGCTGTCCTTAGGCTAGTTAGGTTTAAGTAGTTCTAAGTTCTAGGGGACTTATGACCACAGCAGTTGAGTCCCATAGTGCTCAGAGCCATTTGAACCATTTTGAATCTCCTGTAATATACAATTTTCTCAGCGATATTAGGATTTTCATCAAAGAATTTGTTTTCTAAGTGATTTACAAAAATGTCAAGCAACGTCCCAGCTATACTGTTCCCCATTGCCAGCCCGTCTTTCTGTTGATAAATTTTATCATTAAAAGTAAAGTAATTGAACGACAAGACGTGTTCCAACATTTCCACTAGTTCAATCACTTCCCCCAGTGCCAATTTACCATGAGTGAGGAGATTGTTCTTAATGATCTCAATCGTTTCTTTTACGGGAATGTTTGTGTACAGATTGGTGATACCTAATGAAGCTAGTGACGCATTCTGAGGTATAAGTACGTCTTTAATTTGCTCGGCAAATTCGTAGCTGTTGCTAATGTTGAAAGTCCGACGATATGTATATGCCGCCTTCAATCTGTTACTTAGCTCTTTATTTAATTTATAACTTGGGCTGCTGGTGTTATTAACGATTGGGCGAATCGATTTTTCTATTTTATGGAGCTTTATTTGTGACCGTAATTCGGGGATTCGCGGGTTCATTACTTTCAGTTTAAACTTTTCCTCCTCTGTGAATAGAAACAAACTGTTATCGAATTGTTTCCTTATTTCTGTTTGAAATTTCTTGGTTGGATCTTTCTTGACTTTTACTATTCCGTTTTCCATAAAGAACTTTTCAGTTTTCTCTATATAGTCTGTATCGTGTATTAAAACCATAGTGCCGCCCTTATCTGCCTTTGTGACGATAGCCTTACGTGATTCTAACTTCTTATTCAAGCCCTTAAGAGTCAGTAGATCGTTTCTGTTCTTGTGAGCAGAGTGCATTTCATCTATAATCGACTTCTTTACTTTAATTGCCGTGTTTGTCTGTTCGTATCTATTCATATTTGCGATATCACATGCAATTTTCACTTCTGCGATAGTCTTTTTTATTGTATTTGAGTTAATTGCGGGATTTAGGTTATATTGCAGCCCTTTATTTAAAAGGTTCTTCTCATCCTTTGTCAATTCTATCTCAGTTAAGTTCACGACCCTCTCACAAAAGGTATGCAACTTTTTATACGCCGTTTCGTTATCAATATTAAAATCTACACCTAGGTTAAAAAGCTTCTTCTGATGTCTTTTTAGAGTTAATTCTCGCTCCCTGTCAATTCTATTTTCAATCTCTCTGCTTACGCATGTGAACTGTAATGGAGATAAAATGTCACCTAAAATCAAGTGAAGATTAAAAGCTTCTCTATTTAACTTGTCTTTCATTTTATATGCTTCTCGAATTTGAGTTTTAGTCCACAATATTTCACTTTTACGTTTTACTATTTGTGCTATGTTTGACATATTCCTGATTTTTACTTTTGCGTAATTAGGAGTAATCCCTGCGTCTAAGCATGTTTTGTTAAATTTTATTTTCAAGTTTTCTTTCATTATCTTTGTCCTAATACGTAAGAACTTCGTAATGTATCCCGAAGCCTGACGTGGCACAAACTTTGCAAAAACAGACATAATGTAGAGGGGTTCAACCCCATGTCTGGCCAGAGAGGAGTTCGAGGAGGCGGACCGAGCGAGGTGGCGCAGTGGTTAGCACACTGGACTCGCATTCGGGAGGACTTCGGTTCAATCCCGTCTCTGGCCATCCTGATTTAGGTTCTCCGTGATTTCCCTAAATCGCTTCAGGCAAATGCCGGGATGGTTCCTTCGAAAGGGCACGGCCGATTTCCTTCCCCATCCTTCCCTAATCCGAGCTTGTGCTCCGTCTCTAATGACCTCGCTGTCGACGGGACGTTAAACACTAATCTCCTCCTCCTCCTCCTCCTCCTCGAGGAGGCGGAGGCAGTTGTGGGATTTGGATTGGATAGAGCTTAGATGAGGGAGTGTATGCGTGTATTTGAATAAGTAATAAATGACTTGTTGAAATCAGGAGACGATGACTGATAAACAAATTACCAATGTAAAATAACTAGTACTGGCATGCTACTGAAGCTAAAGGAAATGACTCAATTTGTTGTATCATATATCAATTGCGATCTCACAAGAGTTAATACTATCACGTTCACTGCCCCGCCAAATGCCGCATTTGGGGTGTTTACATGGCACTCACTAGAACTGCCTTACCACGCGATCAGCTGAACTGTTAAGCACCGTTGCTTTAACAGCCGAGTAGTTCGCGATAACGTCGCTGTGCGGCGCTAGCTGTACATCCCAGCTACGACGACAAAGTATCAGCGACCTCACGTAATGTACGGTAACTGCAGATATTATTTCATAATAAATCATTTAAGCCATTAATAGGTAAGTGCCTCAGTATCCTCGGGAATGTGTTAAGTTATTATCGACCATAAAATTAATCTGTGCCCATTCAGATGCCGTCAGCTGTCGATCATATAAAATCAACTACAAAAAAGAGCTTCGCATTTAGGTATTGGCCGTCGTTGTTGGTAGTGACATCGTTGCTAATTTTTGGAAGGCAGTTGTATGCCTTAAAATATTAAATAAACGTAGTATGAAGTGGTAATGGTATAGTCCTACTACACTTTAAATGTGATTTGAAACATTCTGGGCAGAGTTAAATATGTAGAGCAAGGGAACTACACTTTTGATCTATCTGGCAGCTAAGAAATTTAAATCATAATATAGGCCTTCATGGTCTGTTCGGGAGGAGCTTAGTTTTATATATTTCTCTAGGTAGCTTTTACCATTCTGATGAACATAGTCCTGTTAGCTGACTATTAAAATTTATATAATGCCATACACGGTTGCTGAGCCCACAGCTACAAAATGTTTAAGATTTAAGACAACTGAACCACAAGTAGGATCCATAAGCTAAAAATCTCTTTCAGCACAATCTTAGAAATACCATTTTTCGTAATCTGTACACAGAGAAGATGGGCCGTATTTCCACAGAAAATTTAAAAAGTGTAAATTTCGTTAACTGTCATTGTCTTTTATTCACTACCTACGTTTCAACGATGTACATTAAGGCGACAATAGTCATGGGACAACGGTGTGCACATATACAGATGGCGATATTACAGCATACATATGGTTTGTTGTTGTCTTCAGTCCAGAGACTGGTTTAATGCAGCTCTCCATGCTACTGTATCCTGTGCAAGGTTCTTCATCTCCCAGTACCTACTGCAACCTACATCCTTCTGAATCTGTTTAGTGTATTCATCTCTTGGTCTCCCTCTCCGATTTTTACCCTCCACGCTGCCCTCCAATACTAAATTGGTGATCCCTTGATGCCTCAGAATGTGCCCTACCAACCGATCCCTTCTTCTAGTCAAGTTGTGCCACAAATTTCTCTTCTCCCCAATTCTATTCAATACCTCCTCATTAGTTATGTCATCTACCCATCTAATCTGTAGCACCACATTTCGAAAGCTTCTATTCTATTCTTATCTGAATGAACTATTTATCGTCCATGTTTCACATCCATACATGGCTACACTCCATACAAATACTTTCAAGAACGACTTCCTGCCACTTAAATCTATACTCGATGTTAACAAATTTCTCTTCTTCAGAAACGCTTTCGTTGCCATTTCCTGTCTACATTTTATATCCTCTCTACTTCGACCATCATCAGTTATTTTGCTCCCCAAACAGCAATACTCATTTACTACTTTAAGCGTCTCATTTCCTAATCTAATTCCCGCAGCATGACCCGATTTAATTCGACTACATTCCATTATCCTCGTTTTGCTTTTGTTGATGTTCATCTTATATCGCCCTTTCAAGACACTCTCCATTCCGTTCAGCTGCTCTTCCTTTGCTGTCTCTGACAGAATTACAGTGTCATCGGCGAACCTCTAAGTTTTCATTTCTTCTCCATGGATTTTAATTCCTACTCCGAATTTTTCTTTTGTTTCCTATACTGCTTGCTCAATATACAGATTGAATAACATCGGGGAGAGGCTACAATCCTGTCTCACTCCCTTCTCAACCACTGCTTCCCTTTCATGTCACTCGACTGTTATAACTGCCATCTGGTTTCTGTACAAATTGTAAATAGCCTTTCGCTCCCTGTATTTTACCCCTGCCACCTTCAGAATTTGAAAGAGAGTATTCCAGTCAACATTGTCAAAAGCTTTCTCTAAGTCTACAAATGCTAGGAACGTAGGTTTGCCTTTCCTTAATCTTTCTTCTAAGATAAGTCGTAAGGTCAGTATTGCCTCACGTGTTCCAGTATTTCTACGGAATCCAAACTGATCTTCCCCGAGGTCGGCTTCTACTAGTTTTTCCATTCGTCTGTAAAGAATTCGTTTTAGTATTTTGCAGCTGTGGCTTATTAAACTGATTGTTCGGTAATTTTCACATCTGTGCACACCTGCTTTCTTTGGGATTGGAATTATTATATTCTTCTTGAAGTCTGAGGGTATTTCGCCAGTTTCATACATCTTGCTCACCAGATGGTATAGTTTTGTCAGGACTGGCTCTCCCAAGGCCGTCAGTAGTTCCAATGGAATGTTGTCTACTCCGGGGGCCTTGTTTCGACTCAGGTCTTTCAGTGCTCTGTCAAACTCTTCACGCAGTATCGTATCTCCCATTTCATCTTCATCTACATCCTCTTCCATTTCCATAATATTGTCCTCAAGTGCATCGCCCTTGTATAGACCCTCTATATACTCCTTCCACCTTTCTGCTTTCCCTTCTTTGCTTAGAACTGGGTTTCCATCTGAGCTCTTGATGTTCATACAAGTGGTTCTCTTATCTCCAAAGGTCTCTTTAATTTTCCTGTAGGCAGTATCTATCTTACCCTTAGTGAGATAAGCCTCCACATCCTTACATTTGTCCTGTAGCCATGCCTGCTTAGCCATTTTGCACTTCCTGTCGATCTCATTTTTGAGACGTTTGTATTCCCTTTTGCCTGCTTCACTTACTGCATTTTTATATTTTCTCCTTTCATCAATTAAATTCAATATTTCTTCTGTTACCCAAGGATTTCTACTAGCCCTCTTCTTTTTACCTACTTGATCCTCTGCTGCCTTCACTACTTCATCCCTCAAAGCTACCCATTCTTCTTCTACTGTATTTCTTTCCCCCATTCCTGTCAATTGTTCCCTTATGCTCTCTCTGAAACTCTCTACAACCTCTGGTTCTTTCAGTTTATTCAGGTCCCATCTCCTTAAATTCCCACCTTTTTGCAGTTTCTTCAGTTTTAATCTACAGGTCATAACCAATAGATTGTGGTCAGAGTCCACATCTGCCCCTGGAAATGTCTTACAATTTAAAACCTGGTTCCTAAGTCTCTGTCTTACCATTATATAATCTATCTGATACCTTTTAGTATCTGGTTTGAAGAATATTCTGGACGATCCTAGTGAATGATTTGGCCACGCAGATCGCCCGATATTAATGCCATAGAACTTTCATGGGGCATGCTAGAGAGGTCAGTTGTGCACAGAATCCTGCACCAGCAATACTTCCGCAATTGTGGCTCAGTATTTCTCCAGGGGCCTTCCAACGACTTGTTAAGTCCATCCCAGGTCGGGTTGCTGCACTATGCGGGCAAAATGAGGTCCGACACTATTTAGGAGGTATTCCATGACTTTCGTCACGTCAGTGTAAAGTTTAAGAATGGTCCTGAATCCTAAAATTTGAATATGACGTTTTCTGAAAACAGTCACATTCCCCACCAATGGGGTGAAATAGGGGATGAAACACTTTTTTTGAAAAAACGTCGCCATTTATGCTATTTCGAAGCTCGACCTACGAAAATCAGTATTTGGTTTCTTCATCAGAAATAAAGAAATACTTGTTTCAGCATTTTTGAAAATTTAAGCCCTTTAGAAGTGATATAGTGGGCGAAAGATTTCCTTGAAAATTAAATAATTATTACGGAAATAACAAAGTATATTTGAAGCTACATCTACGAAAATTAGTGTTAACTTCTCAGTTACAATTAAAAAATATGTGGTTCAGTGTTTTTGGAAATTCAGTCCCTAAGGGGTGAAATATGGGATGAAATGTTTTATGAAGCGAAGTCTATGAACGGTTGAATATGGCTTCTCGGTTACAAATAAAACAATAAGTATGTCATTGTTTTTGGAAATTCGACTCCTGTCAGAGTGAAACAGGGGATGAAATGTTTTTAGAAAATATTCCGATGTTTAAAAAAAATTTTAAAACGAAATATATGAACATTAAGCTAATAACTCTATGAACGGTGGAATTTGTCTTCTCAGTTACAAATAAAACAATAAGTATGTCATTGTTTTTGGAAATTCGACTCCTGCGAAGGTAAAATAGGGGATGAAAAATTTTAATAAAATATTTCGATATTTAAAAAATTTTTTGAAACTAAATGTATGAAAATTAGTATTTCACTTCTCTGTTGAAATAAAGAAATATGTGTTAGGAAATGAAAGCTTCTATGGAAATACTACCTCAAGAACGCAAAAGGCATGATACAGAAAACCTTAGGCTCCAGCTACCAGAATCGCTTTCTGATCAGAAGTATATTCGGAAAACACCATGCTCCTATGGCCTTACATAGAGTGAAAAGTTTAGAAGGTTTGCAGTTTGTCAACAACATAAAATTTCGGTTCAAGAAAAAAATCTCTGCAGATACAGTCTACTCGAGTGGACTTGTTTAAATCAGAAGACGATGGCTGATAAAGAAATTACTAATGGAAGATAACGAGTAGTGTAACGCAAATGAAGCTACAAGTAATGACGCAATTTGTTGCATCATATATCGATTACGATCTCACAAAAGTGAATAATATAACGCATTACGATCACTGCCCTGCCAAATGCCGCATTTGCGGTGTTTACATGGCACTCACGAGAACTGCCTTACCACACGATCTACTTAACCGTTAGCGCCGTTGCATTAACAGCCAAGTAACTAGCGCTAACACCGCTGTGCGGCGCTAGCTGTACATCCCAGCTACGACGACAACGAAAATTACATCAGCGAGCTCACATTATGTAACTGCAGATAATATTTCATAATAAATCATTGAAGGCCTTAATAGGTAAGTGTTTCAGTTTCCTCGGGAATGTGTTAAGTTATTATCGATCATAAAAATTAATCTGTGCTCATACAGTTCGCGTCAGCTGTCGCCAATATAAAATCAACTTTAGTGGGAATGAAGTACATATGGATATGGCAGTCATATGCGTTATTTAACTCATCACAAATTTTTTGGAAGGCCAATGTGTGCCTATAACTATATATCTTAAGAGAATGGTGAAAGCAAGGAGCTTACGTGTTGTACGAAAATTGCAATTTAAGATCCTTGGAGGAGGTACATTTGGAAAACAAGGGAACTATGCATTAAACGTACGTGGCAGTTTCAAGAGATTCTGACACATACGTCCATTTTATTCGTTAGTGTTACTGCCCTCAGAAATTTAAGCCCCTGAAAAAACTTTTTTAGCTATTACAAGGGTGTTTCACAATTCGTAATACACATTTCCAGAGGCTGTGGAGGAGACTTGGTAGGTAAAGTTTTACACAGGAACCCATGTCCGGAAACGTCATCCAA
Source organism: Schistocerca cancellata (assembly GCF_023864275.1). Taxonomy (NCBI): domain Eukaryota; kingdom Metazoa; phylum Arthropoda; class Insecta; order Orthoptera; family Acrididae; genus Schistocerca; species Schistocerca cancellata. Next base: position 126,381,692 of record NC_064637.1, on the reverse strand, counting down.
TGACGTTACAGAGTGTCAAAGTTATAGACTCAGGCGCCTGTAAATGTATGCATATACAGTGTGATTCCTTGATGTCGTTACACACTTTCTAGAACAATGGAAAAGGATAAATGCATCTGTTTTAGGTAAGGGCCACTGTACTGGAAACGAAAATTATAAGCGAAAACCGTTCTGATACATATGACAATGGAGTACATGTGCTGGCATTGCTGTTGTTAAGATTGTGTGACAGGCAGAGGTGATAGCAGGGACCAAAACAAGGAAAAAAAGTGCTGTAAACACGGGCGCTAAAGCACCGAGAAGTTTTCGCTACTATGAACCAGATCTGCTCTATTGAATAAGGTATGCATTTTAAAGCCCATGTTTACTGAACATTTCTTATTTTCGTCCATACTATCGATATAACGAGGAATGACTGTTAGTCATGCACACGCACGGTGCGTGTAGTATCAATCAGCGTGTTGTCAGTGTGTAGAATACCGGCTTGTTATAATTACTTTCGCTATTTCACGCGTTATAACACGGGAACTACGCTACTGTCCATTAAAATTGCTACACCACAAAGATGACGTGATACAGATGCGAAATTTAACCGACAGGAAGAAGATGCTGTGATATGCAAATGATTAGCTTTTCTGAGCATTCGCACAAGGTTGGCACCGGTGGCGACACCTACAACGTGCTGACATGAGGCACGTTTCCAACCGATATCTCATACACAAACAGCAGTTGACCGGCTTTGTCTGGTGAAACGTTGTTGTGATGCCTCGTGGAAGGAGGAAAAATGCGCACCATCACGTTTCCGACTTTGATAAAGGTCGGATTGTAGCCTATCGCGATTGCGGTGTATCGTATCGCGCCAATGCTGCTCGCGTTGGTCGAGATCCAATGACTGTTAGCAAAATATGGAATCCGCGGGTTCAGGAGGGTAATACGGAACGCCGTGCTGGATCCCAACGGCGTCGTATCACTAGCAGTCGAAATGACTGGCATCTTATCAGCAAGGCTGTAACGGATCGTGCAGCAACGTCTCGATCCCTGAGTCAACAGATGGGGACGTTTGCAAGACAACAACCATCTGCACGAACAGTTCGACGACGTTTGCAGCAGCATGGACTATCAGCTCGGAGACCGTGGCTGCGCTTACCCATGACGCTGCATCACAGACAGGAGCGCCTGCGATAGTGTACTCGACGACGAACCTGGGTGCACGAATGGCAAAACGTCATTTTTTCGGATGAATCCAGGTTCTGTTTACAGCATCATGATGGTCGCATCCGTGCTTTGACGACATCGCTGTGAACGCCCATTGGAAGCGTGTATTCGTCATCGCCATACTGGCGTATCACCCGTCGTGATTATATGGGGTGCCATTGTTTACACGTCTCGGTCAGCTCTTGTTCGCATTGACGGCACAGTGGACGTTTCATTTCAGGTGTGTTACGACCCGTGGCTCTACCCTTCATTCGATCATTGCAAAACCCTACGTTTCAGCAGGATAATGCACCACCGCATGTTACAGGTCCTGTACGGGCCTCCCTGGATACAGAAAATGCTCTACTGCTGCCCTGGCCAGCACATTCTCCAGATTTCTCACCAATTGAAAACGTCTGGTAAATGGTGGCCGAGCAACAGGCTCGTCACAATACGCCACACTCCTGATGAACTGTGGTATCGTGTTGAAGCTGCATGGGCAGCTGGACCTGTACGCGCCATCCAAGCTATTATTACGGCCAGAGGTGGTTGTTCTGGGTACTGATTTCTCAGGATCTATGCTCCCAAACTGCGTGAAAATGTAATCACATGTCAGTTCTAGTATAATATATTTGTCCAATGAATACCCGTTTATCATCTGCATTTCTTTTTGGTGTAGCAATTTTAATGGCCAGTAGTGTATTACCGTACGAGTACCAAACTTGGTAGCATTAATGTCCAGATGTGCACGATTTCCATCCGTCACAGTTCCACCGTCCAGGTCCAACTACGGCCACAGGTGCCGTGATCAGTCATCGTGATTCATAGTCCCACACACCTGACCAGTCGCACTGCACTCTAGGTGACGTGTCAACATCAGCTTGGACAAGAGGAGCAGGGCATTATTTGTGAAGCTCTGTTATGAAAACGTCAGTAATGCTGCAGCTGCACTTAGAGAATATCGCCGGTTGAAAGGATTACAGAAGAGTCCTCTTTCTCCAGCTGCTGTGCGGAGCACGATGAAGAAGTTGGAATCGACTGCAGAACTGGGCGTCGCTCCGGGAAGAGACCGACGACCGTTTGCAAAAAAATGGTTCAAATGGTTCTGAGCAGTATGGGACTTAACATCTGAGGTCATCAGTCCCCTAAAACTTAGCACTACTTAAACCTAACTAACCTAAGGACATCACACACATCCATACCCGAGGCAGGATTCGAACCTGCGACCGTAGCAGACTCGCGGTTCCGGACTGAAGCGCCTAGAACCGCTTGGCCACCGCGGCCGGCGACCGTTTGCACCACAAGTGGTTGATGATATCGCTGTTGCTGTGGCAGACAACGCTGCGCGTAATTCCCGACTTCAGGCAGTGCGCGTGCTGTGTCACTACAGCTGAACATCCCGTGGTCCACTGTACCAAAGGCGCTTCGAAACATTCTCAAACGGTATCCGAACAAGATCCATATCGTACAGCAGCTTGCACCACAGTACGCACAACGACGTGTTGACTTCGATCTCCACTTTCTTGCAAGGACTGAAGTTGATGGGGCCTGGCCCTGGAGCATGCTGTGGACAGACGAAGCTCATTTTTCTCTGGTGGGTGAGGTGAACACACAGAATAGCAGAGTGTGGGGATCTTCACCTCCAGTTACTGTGCATGAAGTTCCTCTGTACGGTGAACGTGTCTACATCTACATCTACATCCATACTCCGCAAGCCACCTGACGGTGTGTGGCGGAGGGTACCTTGAGTACCTCTATCGGTTCTCCCTTCTATTCCAGTCTCGTATTGTTCGTGGAAAGAATGATTGTCGGTATGCCTCTGTCTGGGCTCTAATCTCTCTGATTTTATCCTCATGGTCTCTTCGCGAGATATACGTAGGAGGGAGCAATATACTGCTTGACTCTTCGGTGAAGGTATGTTCTCGAAACTTCAACAAAAGCCCGTACCGAGCTACTCAGCGTCTCTCCTGCAGAGTCTTCCACTGGAGTTTATCTATCATCTCCGTAACGCCTTCGCGATTACTAAATGATCCTGTAACGAAGCGCGCTGCACTCCGTTGAATCTTCTCTATATCTTCTATCAACCCTATCTGGTACGGATCCCACACTGCTGAGCAGTATTAAAGCAGTGGGCGAACAAGCGTACTGTAACCTACTTCCTTTGTTTTCGGATTGCATTTCCTTAGGATTCTTCCAATGAATCTCAGTCTGGCATCTGCTTTACCGACGATAAACATAATATGATCATTCCATTTTAAATCACTCCTAATGCGTACTCCCAGATAATGTATGGTATTAACTGCTTCCAGTTGCTGACTTGCTATTCTGTAGCTAAATGATAAAGGATCTATCTTTCTGTGTATTCGCAGCACATTACACTTGTCTGCATTGAGATTCAATTGCCATTCCCTGCACCATGCGTCAATTCGCTGCAAATCCTCCTGCATTTCAGTACAATTTCCCATTGTTACAACCTCTCGATACACCACAGCATCATCTGCAAAAAGCCTCAGTGAACTTCCGATGTCATCCACCAGGTCATTTATGTATATTGTGAATAGCAACGGTCCTATGACACTCTCCTGCGGCACACCTGAAATCACTCTTACTTCGGAAGACTTCTGTCCATTGAGAATGACATGCTGCGTCCTGTTGTCTAGGAACTCCCCAATCCAGTCACACAATTGGTCTGATAGTCCATATGCTCTTACTTTGTTCATTAAACGACTGTGGGGAACTGTATCGAACGCCTTGCGGAAGTCAAGAAACACGGCATCTACCTGGGAACCCGTCTCTATGGCCCTCTGAGTCTCGTGGACGAATAGCGCGAGCTGGGTTTCACATGACCGTCTGTTTCGAAACCCATGCTGATTCCTACAGAGTAGATTTCTAGTCTCCATAAAAGTCATTATACTCGAACACAATACGTGTTCCAAAATTCTACAACTGATCGACGTTAGAGATATAGGTCTATAGTTCTGCACATCTGTTCGACGTCCCTTCTTGAAAATGGGGATGACCTGTGCCCTTTTCCAATCCACCGTATGGTGTGGCTACGTTCATCATTGGCCAATTCTTTTTTGAACAGACTAACGCTCAAGGACCAAACATGTACAGTGTGACTGGCCAGCGTTAGTGGGATATGCTTCGCCAGCACGTCATACCCGCCCTACAAGAGGGAGACGCATTGAGCTCAACAGTTTTCATGTAAGATGGGGCTCTACTGCACATCGTTTGTGAAATTCACCTGCTTCTCCGAAACACATTAGGAAACGATCGAATTACCAGCCGATCCTTTCCAAATGCTTGGCTGGCGCTATCACCTGATCCCACTCCCTGTGACTTCTGGTTGTGGAGCCACCTGAAGGACAGGGTTTACCAAGGAAACATTCACACACGTGCTGATCTGAAGCGCAGCATATCGAGAGAGGTAGCCAGTCTACCTACGAACATACTTCGTTCTGCCGTGCAGATTGCAGTCCTGCCCTTCTGGAGACTGACGGGCGCCATATTGAATCTCTTTTGTAGCAGTAATGGTACTGGTATGTAATGGTATGATGTACCGTAGCAGCACATTAAAAGTGTTTCAAATGGCTCTGTGCACTATGGGACTTAACATCTGAGGTCATCAGTACCGTAGAACTTTTGACGAGGTTACATTTCTTACGATGCTGATTTCTATTGTTACTTGCTCAAAAGGAGATACTATTTCGCAAGATTTTTCAATGACTGACCATACGTCAGTGAACAGTTTTGTTTATGAATCCACACGGAGGATGGCGAAGGTGCTTTGCAAAGGCTCTTTGATTTTCAAAAGCCTGTCAAACATTTCATACCTGGAATCTCGTAGGACAATCATGTTTCCTTGATGAAGTAGGGAAGCCCATTTGCTTCTGAATGTTGTGTAGTTTCTCAAGTGCTTGATGACTTCTTTTGAAAAATTGCACTATTGACTTCACTTTTCCCCTTCTGTCTGTAGATGGTTCAAGGCTCGCTTGCACAATTAAATCAGTGTATGTGCAAAACAAAGTACATGCCACGATTTGCACATCATCACAGCCTTCACCATATTAGGTACATGATCTGTAGTGCAAGTTAGAATTTTATTGGTAATACCTAAAGTTGAAGTTACATTTTGTAATTCACTGGAATTGTTTTCAGCTGTATGCCTGTCATGGAATTTTAAACTAGATGAGAAGTATGACTTCAGATTGCAGTTTGCATCAATGAGGTGAGCATAATTCTCACTTTTCATAGATGTCCATCCATCGGTCGTAATGCAGATCTAGGATGCAGCTTGCACTGCAGATCTTAGTCGCATTAGTGTCTTGTCGAACACCTGAGAGAGTCAATTGTTGGAGAGCGTTTTTCTACTGGGAGGTACATAGTATTCATTTAATAAATAAGTCATTTTTCTAAACTCTACACTCTCAGCTACATATAACGGAAGATATTCTTTAACAACAAGTCTTAAAATCTGTTCGTCTATTTTCTCTCGTTTGGATGTAGGTACTGGTCTTGATGCAAATCCAGTAATCTTTGAAACTTCCTGGCAGATTAAAACTGTGTGCCAGAACGAGACTCGAACTCGGGACCTTTGCTTTTCGCGGGCAAGTGCTCTACCACCTGAGCTAACCATGCTGTCCTCACAGCTTTACTTCTGCCAGTATCTCGTCTCCTACTCTCCAAGCATTACAGAAGCTCTCCTTCGCAGGAGTAAATAAACGATGTCATGTCGTATAACATGACTCATGTCATCCTACATTGCATTCCTCATGTCGTGCAATATAACACAACATGTCATTAAAATGTAGGGTGCATTCATCTCTAGATTGGGATACTTGCGTTGTAGATGCATCACACTCTCTAGAAGCACATAGGTTTGTGTCTATTAGTTCTTACAGTTCTCAGCATACATGTGGCAGCCGGTGGAAACAAATCCACGTCTTCGGTCCCGGGATCGAATACCGTCACACCTTAAATTTTGATTAATAATCAGCATTGGCGGCCGAAGACTTCCGGTATAAAAAGTCACCCTCATTCCGCCAACGGCCTTGTCAAAGAGGGCGGAAGAGCGGACAGAGATTCAGGCCACTCTCTTGTCCTAGGGGTGGGAAATTGCCCCTAAAGGCGAAATAATCAGCAAGGATCAACGGCATGAGGATGCAGAAGGCAATGGAAACCACTAAATTAAAGATACGTAACGTGTATCCATGGACATGTGGCCTGTAATTGAAGAATTGTCATGACGATCTCTCCATTGGCAACAGACTCCGGAATAGTCCCCCATTCGGACCTCCGGGAGGGGACTGCCAAGGGGGAGGTTACCATGAGAAAAAGATTGAATAATCAACGGAAGGATAACGTCCTACGAGTCGGGGCGTGGAATGTCAGAAGCTTGAACAGGGTTGGGAAACTAGAACATCTGGAAGGGGAAATGCAAAGGCTCAATCTAGATATAGTAGGGGTCAGTGAATTGAAGTGAAAAGAAGACAAGGATTTCTGGTCAGATGAGTATAGGGTAATATCAACAGCAGCAGAAAATGGTGTAACAGGAGTAGGATTCGTTATGAATAGGGCAGAGAGTGTGTTACTGTAAACAGTTCAGTGACAGCGTTGTTCTTACCAGAATAGACAGCAAACCGACAACGATAGTTCAGGTATACATTCAGACGTCGCAAGCTGAAGATGCAGAGATAGAGAAAGTGTATGAGGATACTGAAAAAGTAATACAGTATGTAAAGGGATATGAAAATCTAATAGTCATGGGGGACCTGAATGCAGTTGTAGGGGAAGGAGTAGAAGAAAAGGTTACAGATGAATATGGCCTTGGGACAAGAAATGAGAGAGGAGAAAGACTAATTGAGTTCTGCAACAAGTTTCAGCTAGTAATAGCGAATACCCTGTTCCAGAATCACAAGAGGAGGAGCTATACTTGGAAAAGGCCGGGAGATACGAGAAGATTTCAGTTATATTACATCATGGTCAGACAGAGATTCCGAAATCAGATACTGGATTGTAAACCGTACTCAGGAGCAGATATACTCATATCACAATGTAGTAGTGATGAAAAGTAGGCTGAAGTTTAGGACATTAGTCGGGAAGAACCAATACGCAAAGAAGTCGGATACGGAAGTACTAAGGAATGATGAGATACGCTTAAATTTCACTAAGGCTATAGATATAGCAATAAGGAATACCTCAGTAGGCAGTACAGTTGAAGAGGAATGGACATCTCCAAAAAGGGTCATCACGGAAGTTGGAAAGGAAAACATAGGTAACTGCGATGAAACTATGGATAACAGAAGAAATACTTCAGTTAATTGATGAAAGGAGGAAGTACAAAAATGTTCCGGGAAACTCAGGAATACAGAAATACAAGTTGCTGAGGAATGAAATAAATAGGAAGCGCGGGGAAGGTAAAACGAAATGGCTGCAGGAAAAATGTGATCGAAAAAGAAATGTCGGAAGGACAGACTCAGCATACAGGAAAGTCAAAACAACGTTCGGTGATATTAAAAGCAATGGTGATAACATTAAAAGTGCAACGGGATTACTTGTTGCCATTTGGCAACATCATGTGTTTAGACATAACACACTCTCCAGTTGCCAAAACTTTTACAACAGCAAATGAAACAGGAAAATTAAGTAACAAATACATTTTATCGAACAAAGATTTTATAAGATATCTGATTTTGAACTTAAATTTCGTATTATTGATCTCAGTGGCATTTAGAGCAGGATAGTTCTGTAAAGTAAACCTGAAAACATTAAAATCACTGTACATGATATTTAGTGAAAGTTGCCTTTCTTGTTAAGCCACAGCTCCACGTTACATTTTTTGCGTTTAATAATGGTATAACCTTTGCAATTTTCATTTTTGCACCTCTGTTTTTTATCTAAATAAACAGGCTAGTGTCCGACCTGATCGAATCTGACATTTTTAGTTGGATGGTGTGGAGCTGTCTTCTTCTTCTTTGCTGGTGGTTTCTCTATAAAACTTGGCCATCTTCTGTTTGGTGTAGAAGTGAAACCAATTTTGAGCAAAGTTTCAGTCAGTTCAATCCCAAAATTTGCTAATTGGAGCTTCTTAGCTTGAGGCACTGCGTTGCCGACGCTGTTAACTCTGCGGTACAAAATCCAGCTGTTGATTGTGGCTACATCAACAAGATGGTAAAATATTCGAAAGTACTACTTCTTACTCCGCATTATGATTCTGTATCTGCCAATCAAACTGTCTCGAAGTTCGACTCCCCCGTTTGTTTGTTATAAATTTGCAAAATGTTTGCACAGATACAAAAAGATGTTCCTTCCCACTTCTATCATATGTCTTTACATTGCTTACAGGGTCACGTCCTACTAACGTGGATAACAACATGACTGTCTTGTTGTCCTTCCAGAGTACATCTGAGATATCTGTTCCTTCATAATTTCCAATAAACTCAAGTATTTTTACCCCTTTCCTCTTTACTCAGGGACTTGCCGTCTGGGAGTTTCTTATTGTGAACTCTATTTCTTCTAGCAGTTCCTAGAGATAAAATGACTCTTCCCTTCAAATAATGCATCAGCGGTATTGATGTGTAATAATTATGAAAGTAAATTTTGTCATTTACATTCTCCGGTACATTCCGGCAAGCTCTAACAACCACATTGCTGCTGGCACCAAGCTCCAGCTCTGCATCATTCTTGTCCCATTCGTATTCATGTCCGGTATACATCTCCTTTTTGTAAGCATACCCAGATACACGACACAGTAAAAACAGTTTATAGCCATATTTATGGCGTATATCTGGCATGTAAATTTTGAGATGGTGCCTGGCTTTGGTAGCACACATCTGTTTATCTACAGTTAATGACTCCTCCTTGAACTGAACTAAATTTTTCATTCAGGTGCGTAAAAATAGGCCTTATCTTTCTGAGCTTGTCTTCTCCATTAGCATTTGCTAAATTGTCTTGAAAGGGTAAGAAGCGACTCACTTGCTCAAATTTATTGACAGCAACATTGTCCTGTACAACTGATGGGCCCACAACGCTATTCCAACACATCCTCACATTCTTCAGTGTTACAACAGAAGCGAGGATACAGACACCTAAAAACTTTTGAATATCTTCTACAGCGACATTGCTGGGCTTAGACAAATTCATCTGGGTACTATAAAGCGTAGATTCGCGTGAAATTAACTCCAAAATATTTTCAATGAAAAAAAAAACACAGTTAAAGAAAGTGTAGGTGGCTCCAGTAAATAAGAAGGATAAAAGAACGGAAATGCGAACCATTAACGGAATACACTTGTACAGAAACTGGTTCAATGATCGACTTATTAATGAAACTACAACTGCAGAAATTACTGTTTTCGAATAATTTTGCACGACGCATACGATTTAACGATATTCCGTACGGTGAAATTGAAAGAAAAGAACACCGACAAGGTTTGAAACCATACCTCCAGCGTGGTAAGCATGGGCCTTCTTAGCCCCTGTGCTTAGCTCTCTCGCTTGAAACGTATGAAAGTTCATTGGTATCGGTTGTCGCATAAAACTTCAACAGGGATTTTCTCGGAAACTACGGGCCGCTGCATGAAAATCCACTAGCCAGGTACCCATCACACATGTCTATACAACACAACTAGGACTCAACAACATCTGTAATTAACAAGTTTGGCGTTACCATAAAGGGAAGAGACAGAAAAATATCCGAAAAATAGCTGCTTCGTTCGCTACGTGATTGCTTAAAAACCTGAGTTTGTAGCAGAAACACTGATCAAGTTGCGGCGGCAGATTTTCCAACAACGACATAAGGCATCTGAGAGGAAGACACCACTTCCTCCATTATGCGTCTCGTATAAAGCGGCGCCGACACTTTTTTCAACACCCTGTAAGATGTGACGAGCCAGTTGCTCGGCCACCATTCACCAGACGTTTTCAATTGGTGAGAGATCTGGAGAATGTGCTGGCCAGGACAGCAGTCGAACATTTTCTGTATCCAGAAAGGCCCGAACAGGACCTGCAACATGCGGTCGTGCATTATCCTGCTGAAATGTAGGGTTTCGCAGGGATCGAACGAAGGGTAGAACCACGGGTCGTAACACCTCTGAAATGCAACGTCCACTGTTCGAAGTGCTGTCAATGCGAACAAGAAACATGTAACCAATGGCACCCCATACCATCACGCCGGGTGATACGCCAGTACGGCGAAGACGAATAAACGCTTCCAATGTGCGTTCACCGCGATGTCGCCATTCACGGATGCGACCGACGTGATGGTGTAAACAGAACCTGGATTCATCCGAAAAAATGACGTTTTGCCATTCGTGCACCCAGATTCGTCGTTGAGTACACCATCGCAGGCGCTCCTGTCTGTGATGCAGCGTCAAGGGTAACCGCAGCCATGGTCCTCGAGCTGATAGTCCGTGCTGCTGCAAACGTCGTCGAACTGTTCGTGCAGATGGTTGTTGTGTTGCAAACATCTCCACCTGTTGACTCAGGGATCGAGACGTGGCTGCACGATCCGTTACAGCCATGTGGATAAGATGCCTGTCATCTCGACTGTTAGTGATACGAAGCCGTTGGAATCCAGGGCGTTCCGTATTACCCTATTGAACCCACAGATTCCGTATTCTGCTAACAGTCATTGGATCTCGACCAACGCGAGCAGCAATGTCGCGATACGATAAACCGTGTAGTGGTTAATAACAGAAGAAAAATAGAGAAGAAAAAAAAGAAAAAAAGTTTGAAAATGTGGGAAGAAATGGTGAATAAAAAAGGGGTTTTAAAATCGTAAATGACCGTGAAAAAAGGAAGGAATGAAATGCAAATCGGACTTCGTATTACAGAAAAGCTATCGGACTTCGTTATTCGGAAAAGCTATTGTTGGGGTGGTCCTTGTGGCGTTTTTGAGCAAAAGTTAAACCAATTTCCACTACAAAAATTTTTGAAAAAGAACAGAGAATAACAAAATGTAACTGACAGGGGGAAATGGCGTAGCTTAGAGTTCATTTTTTACCAGGTAAACATGTCTTCTTTCGGGCGGCGTCCAGGTCTTCAAAAATCTCCTTGATTTCTGCGTGAAAAGTCTGCTCCGAAATCGTGCAATAGTCCAGGAATCACTAATTTATACCAATTAAAATCATCTTGATACTGTATGCAATTTAATGTACTTTGCTACTTCCATCCTCCGAATTTCGTAACAACTTCCACAATATGTCTACACATTAAAATCAGATCAAGACTAGCTAATAACTTTTTTTTTTTTTTAACGTCTTCATCAGATCACGTCTGCCTTAAGCTTCGGCTATCAAGAGACAATCGAAAACGGATAGAAAACAAAAAAAGTTACAATTTTGGTATTTTCTCTGCCGTCGAGCGCTTATACCGCTGCGACGGGATATTTTTATCTGAGGGAACGAGTGTAGCGCGGCGAAATTCAAAGTCCCGCTACAACCGCAATCGCGATAGGTTACAATCCGACCTTATCCATGTCGGAAACGTGATGGTACGCATTTCCCCTCCTTACACGAGGCATCACAACAACGTTTCATCAGGCAACGCCGGTCAACTGCTGCTTGTGTATGGGAAATCGGTTGGAAACTTTCCTCACGTCAGCACGTTGTAGGTGTCGCTACCGGCGCCAACCTTGTGTGAATACTCTGAAAAGCTGATCATTTGCATATCACAGCATCTTCTTGCTGTCGGTTAAATTTCGCGTCTGTAGCACGTCATCTTCGTGGTGTGGCAATTTTAATGGCCAGTAGTGTATCTTGGCGAACTGTTTCGGAAACAGAGACATCCCTTATCACCTTCTGTACTGCTCACAATATAAATGCTTCTTTCCATATCGAGAATCAGTTTATCAAACGTTCATAGACTCGACAAGAAATAAATTTCTTCTTGTATAAATACAATATATGCAAAACTCCACGAAGAAGGTTAACGGCTTACATCTTCCCGGTGTACGAGTATTAAGAAAAGCTGAAGTCGTTGTGGTTGAGACGTCTAGTCCAACATTCAGTTACTTAAGGGATGAGGTCACAACACTCGGCAATGAGAAAACCAACAAATGATCATGGTGAGGACTAAGCAGTAATTTAACATTACGAAACTGGTGCACGAAAAAATTGTTTCTTAAACAATAATAGAATAACGGAAAACAATTGTAATACAGTAACACATACGAAAACATAACACATTTATTACATGCATTCAGGGAACATGTATTGGAGCTCACTAAGTCTACTTCGTAAATAAAAGAAAGCAAAACGTGTTTGGCGTAAAATCAGACAGCCTTTAATCTGGTTTCATAGATGAACCACATCTTCAGCGAGATGGTAATAATAATCTAAAAGCAAATGTCCGGATTGATGACTCATCATTGCCGAGCCCATATCGCTACGAATAGAAACTTGAAGTTTGGCGTCGTTTAAGTACGGATTTTTCGAAATTCCCCGGCTAAGATTAAACTTTTTTTTGAAAATATGTCACTATTAAGGCAATTTTAAAGCTAGACCTACGAAAATTAATATTTCATTTATTCTTCACAAATAAAGAGTCCGCAGCTCGTGGTCGTGCGGTAGCGTTCTCGCTTCCCACGCCCGGGATCCCGGGTTCGATTCCCGGCGGGATCAGGGATTTTCTCTGCCTCGTGATGACTGGGTGTTGTGTGATGTCCTTAGGTAAGTTAGGTTTAAGTAGTTCTAAGTTCTAGGGGACTGATGACTATAGATGTTAAGTCCCATAGTGCTCAGAGCCATTTGAACCATTTTGAACAAATAAAGAAATACGTGTTTCAGGATTTTCGGAAATTTAACTCCTATGGAAGTGAAATAGTGGGCGAAAGATTTTTTTTAAAATGAAACCATTATTACGGAACTAACAAACTAATTGTGAAACTACATCTATGAAAATTGGTGTTCAACTTCCCAGTTCCAATTACAAAACATGTGTTTCAGTATTTTCGCAAATTCAGTCCATAAGGGGGTGAAACATGGGATGAAATGTTCAGTCCCTAAGGGGGTGAAACATGAGATGAAATGTTTTATAAAAAACTTCATTACGAACGCATTTTAAAGCTGTCTATGAAAGATTGAAATTGTATTCTTGGTTATAAATAAAACAATAAGTATGTCACTGTTTTTGGAAATTCAACCAATGCAGGGGTGAAATAGGGGGTGTAAAATTTAAAAAAATATTTTGCTTTTTAAAAAAAATTTAAACTAAATCTATGAAAACTGGTTCTGTAGCCTTACGTAACGTGAAAAGTTTATATTTACAGTTTGTTAACGACATCAAATTTCGGTTAAAGATAAAAAAATCTTTGTAGTCCGTACAGTCTACTCGAGTGAAGCAGCGGGGGCTAACTTAGAAATTATAGAGAAGCAACTAAGAATTAACAGAAAACATGCAAGCTTGTGTGTGTGTGTGTGTATGCATTTTTTTTCCTTTATTGAGTTTCGATTCCGTCCAAAGGTGGCGGGCTGACAGCACCTCTTCAGCCTACAGAATTTTTAAAACATAAGAAGAAGATAATAAACAATAAAAGCAGGCGATAAAAACGGTGACTTAAATTGGAAAATAGCGGAAAATTGTGGAGGTTAAAACATAAAACAAATGGTTGGAAATGCTAATAAAATACACAGGAAGCAGACAAGTAAAATAGTATACAGCAATTAAAAAAACACTGCAACAGTCTGGTTTCTGTTTGCAAGAGATATAAAAAAATCACACCCAGCGACAGTGTGATTTCAGTTCGCAACACTCTTAAAACACTGCACTAAAAAGTAGGCAAGAGCATGACACACCACAACCACGGGCAGATGGGGGGGGGGGGGACCAAGATAGATGAGGGGGGAAAAGGGGGGAGGAGAGGAAAAACGAAGTGGGGGGGAGGAGGGGAGGAACTGACAGAGGGAGAGGACTCATAAGGGGGGCAGGGCAGATGTGAGAGGGAATGGGGAAAGGCGGAGGAGGGGAACATAAAAGGATTCGGGGGTGAGAGGGGAGGCAGAGAGAGAGTAGAAGGGGAAAAACAGGATGGAAGGGGGAGAAGAGGAAGCCCGGGTAAAGGACAAGGGAAGGGAGGGGGAGGTGAGGATCAGAGTTGATAGGAGGGATAAATGGAGGGAGAGAGGGCATCATCTGTGAGGGGGAGTCGACGGAAGCCACCTTGGGAAAGGAGATGAAGGGTGTAGAGGTGAACGGTAGAGGGGACACAATGGTGACCATGTGGCAGAGGGCGGGGTTTGGACAGGAGAAACCAGGGGATGAGGGGGATCAAGGTGGTGGGAGGTGTAGTGGATGCAGATATGTTCGAGGAAAAGGAGCAGATGGGGGAAACGAATCACATCATATAGGATTCGCGTGGGGGACGGGAGGCGTATAGTGAAGGCGAGGCGGAGTGCATGGCGCTCGAGGATCTGGAGGGACTTATAGAATGTGGGGGGAGGGGGGGTGGATATCCAGATGGGACTGGGCATGCAGAGGATGGGACGGATTAAGGATTTGGAGCTGTGGAGGATGGTAGAGGTTTACAAAAACAGACATAATGTCTTATGGGATAACAGCAATCAGTGATTTTATAATGTTGCTTAAAATCCGTCTTGATTGCAAAAATTTTTTTTATTATTCATATGACCGGTTTCGGTTCATTCAGAACCATCTTCAGATCTGTAAAAATAATTATACTAATTTACCATTTCACAGAAGCAAATGTTTTTCATCCTATCTAATCAACATCAAATGTACCAGAACGTACCTGATATTTCAGTTACAGGAGTAACCCGTCCAAATCCAGCAACTTTCACATGCTACGTCACATAAAATTGGTTGGCAGAGTGCACGTCATTTATATTAATTATAACACTATTACTGACAGGTGGCGTCTGGTACATTTGTTACATTCCAGTTGCACATACTGTATTCAGTAGATCTTTTTTATATTAAAAATATTTGGCTGAAGTATGTAGATGTCAAAGTTAAAATCTGTACTTGTCAGGAATTAAAAAACAGTAAAATTATCATTTTTATACGATCTAAAAGCATAGGGCGATTTATATATCTATGGTGCTGGTGTGAACTTGTTTTCCTCTACGGACTGCTTCCGTGGTTCCCGCCATTTTGGTGTTGTGCCGCGGTGCGCTCAGTCGTCTGATGTCCATCGCCGCGGTTAAGAGGGCCGTACAGGAGGGCCACGTCAACGACGCCAGGCGCTGCACGCGTCTTCCGGCTTCTCCACCATGCACCATCTCTCGTCCTTCGGCCTGGATCTCCACACGCAACAGTTGTCATCTTAGTAGGTCGTCATAAATATTAAAATAGGCGTTATGATTGAATTCGTTTTGCTCATTGACGATTGAATCCGGATCTTTATTTTTGTGGGTGTATATTTCGATCTCTTCCAAAATGTTAAGAAAACGCTCCTTATGAGCTCTATGCAGGATTTCTAAATTGTTTTCAATATTCGTGACTGAGTGCTTTGTCGCAGCCATATGCGCCCCAAAAGCTGTTTTGTTTTGAGAGTAGGTGTGCTCCCTGAATCTGGTTTCAAAGTTCCTACCAGTCTGTCCTATATATTGTTTACAGCAATCATTACATTTGATCTTATATACATCTGAATCCTGAAATTTATTCCTATTATTACATATTCTATGCCGGAGCTTCAATTTTAACGTGTTATTTGTTCGGAACCCTATTTTAACGTCGGATTTACGAAAGCATTTTTCAATTTTGTCTGCAATTCTTCCATTGTAAGTGAGAGCTACATATTTTTTCTTGTTGTTCCTCTTAACTGCTACTTGACTTCCTTCTGTTTGTTCCATTTGCTTCTTCATCTTCCTATAAATATTCATCACCTGCTTACACGTATATCCGTTCGCTACGGCCACTTGTTTTAAAATACTTAACTCCTTTTCTACTTCCTGTTGCCTTAGTGGCAATCTTAGTAGCCTGTATACCATCGAAGTAAAATATGCCCATTTGTATCGCGGTGGGTGACAGGAGCGCTCATTGATAACTAGATCTGTACACGTAGGTTTTCTGAATATGCTAAATTCATGCTTCCCATCTTTCTTTATTAGTGTTAAATCTAAGTAATCTATACGGTTGTTTTCTTCAAATTCCATGGTGAATCTAATTTTCGGGTGTTGAGAGCTCATTTTTTGTGCTAAGTTTTCGATATCATTTTTATCTCCTTTGTATAACAAAATGGAGTCGTCAACATCTCCTGTAATATACAATTTTCTCAGCGATATTAGGATTTTCATCAAAGAATTTGTTTTCTAAGTGATTTACAAAAATGTCAGCCAGCGTCCCAGCTAAACTGTTCCCCATTGCCAGCCCGTCTTTCTGTTGATAAATTTTATCATTGAAAGTAAAGTAATTGAACGACAAGACGTGTTCCAACATTTCCACTAGTTCAATCACTTCCCTCAGTGCCAATTTACCATGAGTGAGGAGATTGTTCTTAATGATCTCAATCGTTTCTTTTACGGGAATGTTTGTGTACAGATTGGTGATATCTAATGAAGCTAGTGACGCATTCTGAGGTATAAGTACGTCTTTAATTTGCTCGGCAAATTCGTAGCTGTTGCTAATGTTGAAAGTCCGACGATATGTATATGCCGCCTTCAATCTGTTACTTAGCTCTTTATTTAATTTATAACTTGGGCTGCTGGTGTTATTAACGATTGGGCGAATCGATTTTTCTATTTTATGGAGCTTTATTTGTGACCGTAATTCGGGGATTCATTACTTTCAGTTTAAACTTTTCCTCCTCTGTGAATAGAAACAAACCGTTATCTATTTGTTTCCTTATTTCTGTTTGAAATTTCTTGGTTGGATCTTTCTTGACTTTTACTATTCCGTTTTCCATAAAGAACTTTTCAGTTTTCTCTATATAGTCTGTATCGTGTATTAAAACCATAGTGCCGCCCTTATCTGCCTTTGTGACGATAGCCTTACGTGATTCTAACTTCTTATTCAAGCCCTTAAGAGTTAGTAGATCGTTTCTGTTCTTGTGAGCAGAGTGCATTTCATCTATAATCGACTTCTTTATTTTAATTGCCGTGTTTGTCTGTTCGTATCTATTCATATTTGCGATATCACATGCAATTTTCACTTCTGCGGTAGTCTTTTTTATTGTATTTGAGTTAATTGCGGGATTTAGGTTATATTGCAGCCCTTTATTTAAAAGGTTCTGCTCATCCTTTGTTAATTCTATCTCAGTTAAGTTCACGACCCTCTCACAAAAAGTATGCAACTTTTTATACGCCGTTTCGTTATCAATATTAAAAACTACACCTAGGTTAAAAAAGCTTCTTCTGATCTCTGTTTAGAGTTAATTCTCGCTCCCTGTCAATTCTATTTTCAATCTCTCTGCTTACGTATGTGAACTGTAATGGAGATAGAATGTCACCTAAAATCAAGTGAAGATTAAAAGCTTCTCTATTTAACTTGTCTTTCATTGTATATGCTTCTCGAATTTGAGTTTTAATCCACAATATTTCACTTTTACGTTTTACTATTTGTGCTATGTTTGACATATTCCTGATTTTTACTTTTGCGTAATTAGGAGTAATCCCTGCGTCTAAGCATGTTTTGTTAAAGTTTATTTTCAAGTTTTCTTTCATTATCTTTGTCCTAATACGTAAGAACTTCGTAATGTATCCCGAAGCCTGACGTGGCACAAACTTTGCAAAAACAGACATAATGTAGAGGGGTTCAACCCCATGTCTGGCCAGAGAGAAGTTCGAGGAGGCGGAGGCAGTTGTGGGATTTGGATTGGATAGAGCTTAGATGAGGGAGTGTATGCGTGTATTTGAATAAGTAATAAATGACTTGTTGAAATCAGGAGACGATGACTGATAAACAAATTACCAATGTAAAATAACTAGTAGTGGCATGCTACTGAAGCTAAAGGAAATGACTCAATTTGTTGTATCATATATCAATTGCGATCTCACAAGCGTTAATACTATAACGTATCACGTTCACTGCCCCGCCAAATGCCGCATTTGTGGTGTTTACATGGCACTCACTAGAACTGCCTTACCACGCGATCAGCTGAACTGTTAAGCACCGTTGCTTTAACAGCCAAGTAATTCGCGACAACGTCGCTGTGCGGCGCTAGCTGTACATCCCAGCTACGACGACAAAGTATCACCGACCTCACGTAATGTACGGTAACTGCAGATATTATTTCATAATAAATCATTTAAGCCATTAATAGGTAAGTGCCTCAGTATCCTCGGG
The DNA here is from genome assembly GCF_023864275.1 of Schistocerca cancellata. Lineage (NCBI taxonomy): Eukaryota > Metazoa > Arthropoda > Insecta > Orthoptera > Acrididae > Schistocerca > Schistocerca cancellata. The sequence continues at coordinate 126,363,257 of NC_064637.1, read as the reverse complement.
AATGTGTTAAGTTATTATCGACCATGAAATTAATCTGTGCCCATTCAGATGGCGTCAGCTGTCGATCATATAAAGTCAACTTCATTAAACAGCTTCGCATTTTGGTATTGGCCAGCGTTATTGGTAGTGACATCGTTGCTAATTTTTGGAAGGCAGTTGTATGCCTTAAAATATTAGTTAAACGTAGAATGAAGTGGTAATGGTAGTCCTACTGCACTTTAAATGTGATTTGAAATATCCTGGGCAGAGTTAAATATGTAGAGCAAGGGAACTACACTTTTGATCTATCTGGCAGCTTCAAAGAAATTTAAATCATAATATAGACCTTCATGGTCTGTTCGGGAGGAGCTTAGTTTTATATATTTCTCTAGGTAGCTTTTACCATTCTGATGAACATAGTCCTGTTAGCTGACTATTAAAATTTATATAATTCCATACACGGTTGCTGAGCCCACAGCTACAAAATGTTTAAGATTTAAGGCAACTGAACTACAAGTAGGGTCCAGAAGCTAAAAATCTCTTTCAGCACAATCTTAGCCATACCATTTTTCGTAATCTGTACACAGAGAAGTTGGGCTGTATTTCCACAGAAAATTTAAAAAGTGTAAATTTCGTTAACTGTCATTCACTTTTATTCACTACCTACGTTTCAAAGATGTACATTAAGGCGACAAAAGTCATGGGACAACGGTGTGCACATATACAGATGGCGATATTACAGCATACATATGGTTTGTTGTTGTGGTCTTCAGTCCAGAGACTGGTTTAATGCAGCTCTCCATGCTACTCTATCCTGTGCAAGGTTCTTCATCTCCCAGTACCTACTGCAACCTACATCCTTCTGAATCTGTTTAGTGTATTCATCTCTTGGTCTCCCTCTGCGATTTTTACCCTCCACGCTGCCCTCCAATACTAAATTGGTGATCCCTTGATGCCTCAGAGTGTGCCCTACCAACCGATCCCTTCTTCTAGTCAAGTTGTGCCACAAATTTCTCTTCTCCCCAATTCTATTCAATACCTCCTCATTAGTTATGTCATCTACCCATCTAATCTGTAGCACCACATTTCGAAAGCTTCTATTCTCTTCTTATCTGAACTATTTATCGTCCATGTTTCACTTCCATACATGGCTACACTCCATACAAATACTTTCAAGAACGACTTCCTGCCACTTAAATCTATACTCGATGTTAACAAATTTCTCTTCTTCAGAAACGCTTTCGTTGCCATTTCCAGTCTACATTTTATATCCTCTCTACTTCGACCATCATCAGTTATTTTGCTCCCCAATTAGCAATACTCATTTACTACTTTAAGCGTCTCATTTCCTAGTCTAATTCCCGCAGCATGACCCGATTTAATTCGACTATATTCCATTATTCTCGTTTTGCTTTTGTTGATGTTCATCTTATATCGCCCTTTCAAGACACTCTCCATTCCCTTCAGCTGCTCTTCCTTCGCTGTCTCTGACAGAATTACAATGTTATCGGCGAACCTCTAAGTTTTTATTTCTTCTCCATGGATTTTAATTCGTACTCCAAATTTTTGTTTCGTTTACTTTACTGCTTGCTCAATATACAGATTGAATAACATCGGGGAGAGGCTACAATCCTGTCTCACTCCCTTCCCAACCACTGCTTCCCTTTCATGTCCCTCGACTCTTATAACTGTCATCTGGTTTCTGTACAAATTGTAAATAGCCTTTCGCTCCCTGTATTTTACCCCTGCCACCTTCAGAATTTGAAAGAGAGTATTGGCTCTGAGCACTATGGCACTTAACTTCTAAGGTCATCAGTCCCCTAAAACTACTTAAACCTAAGGACATCACACACATCCATGCACGAGGCAGGATTCGAACCTTGCGACCGTAGCGGCCGCGTGGTTCCAGATTGTAGCGCCTAGAACCGCTCGACCACCCCGGCCGGCTGAAAGAGAGTATTCCAATCAACACTGTCAAAAGCTTTCTCTTAGTCTACAAATGCTAGAAACGTAGGTTTGCCTTTCCTTAATCTATTTTCTAAGATAAGTCGTAGGTTCAGTATTGCCTCACGTGTCCGAACATTTCTACAGAATCCAAACTGATCTTCCCCGAGGTCGGCTTCTAATGGTATACAAATAAAATGTACACATGCAGATGGCTATATTACAGCGTTCACGTGGTATAAAACGGCAGTGTATTGGTGTAGTTGTCATTTGGACTCTGGTGATTCATGTGAAAAGTTTGCCGGCGTGATTACAGCCGCGCGAACGGAATTAACAGACTATGAACGCGGAGTGGCAGCTGGAGCTAGAAGCATGACATATTTCATTTCGGAAATCGTTAGGAAATTCAGTATTCCGATATTCACAGTGTCAAAAGTGTGCCGAGAATATTAAATTCCAGGCATTACCTCTCGCGACGCACAAAGCAGGGGCCGACAGTCTTCACTTAACAAACGAGGGCGGCGGCGCTTGCTTAGAGTTGCCAGTGCTAACAGACAAGCAACATTGCGTGAAATAACCTCAAAATTTGAGGCGGGACGTACGACGAAATCTGGCTTTACTGGGCTATGGTAGCAGACGAACATCACGAGTTCCCATGCTAACATCCTCTCCTGGGCTCGTGACCATATCGGTTGGACCCTCGACGACTGGAAAACCGTAGCCTGGTCAGATGAGTCCCGGTTTCATTTGGTATGAGCTGATGGTAGGTTTCGGATATGGTTATTTCTCGTTCAGCTACAGGCAAAGCGTGATACACTTACAAACATCAACATAAAAATTTAAATTAACGTTAACGAAGATTTACAATAAAATTTTCAGGGTTTCCAGCCACAAAAGTGCTTGGTCACTTATCACATGTATGTCCATCAGATTTCCTCCCTTAAGTCCGTGTACGTCGCACTCAACTATATGCTGCATGGTTTGACTCTCTCCGCACTCACAATTGGGGTCCTGGGAGAAACCCCACTTTTTCAACAAATATCCGCACCGACCAACACGTGTCCGCAGACGATTTAGAGTTACCCACACTCTACGTTGGAGTTGGAAGCCTGGAACTCGTTGAGATGGGTCCTCAATAAGGAAACTGTTATTCACTTTGCTTTCCTGCCATTGCTGTTTCCACAGGTTATCGATATCAATCTGTTGTTTGAGTTCTTTCCAGAAGGGATTTCTTGACATCAATCTGTCAGGGGGAGGAGGTAGGTCCCTGAACTTTTCTTTGTACCTCTGGATTGCTCTTTCACGTCTAATCGAGGGTGGTTCGATATTGGCAAGGACGGGCAGCCAAGGTTTCGGGGTGGGTCTTACTGTTCCTGTTATGAGCCTCATTGTCTCGTTAAGTTGCACATCAATATATCTGACATGCCTACTGCGGGCCCAGACGGGTGCGCAATATTCCGCTACACTATACAGAAGTGCCAGTGCTGATGTGCGTAGAGTTTCAGTGGAACATCCCCAGGTTGTTCCTGCCAGTTTCATTATGATGTTGTTTCTTGTTTTCATTTTTTGGGCAACTTCGTACAGGTGGCTCTTATATGTGAGAGTGCGATCTAGCTTAACACCCAGATATTTTGGCGTTCTATCGTTTTTCAACAATTTACCTTTTATTTGCACTTTTAGCTCACGATTTGCATCTTTGTTACAGAAGTGCATTATTGATGCCACAGATTTAGTCGGATTTACTTTGAGGTGCCAGTTGTCATAATATTGTTGTAGTCGTTCCAGATCCCTGTTTAAAATTTCTTCCAGTTCTTCGAAAGTGTTGGCGTGAGCCGCGATAGCGATGTCATCTGCATACATAAAAGAACGAGATTCCAGGTTTGGGATGTCCGCTATGTATAAATTGAAAAGGCATGGAGACCCTTGGGGGAGACCATTTTGTAGTGTCCTGTAGCTGCTTGTTTTCCCATTCAGAGATACCTTGAATCTCCTGTTCATCAACATATTTCTGACTAGATCTATGATCTTCTTGCATTTCACGACTTTTGACAATTTATACAGTATCCCTTTTGTCCATACGGTGTCGTATGCTGAGGTGAGATCTAATAATACCATGCCCGTTTTCTTTTTGTTTTGGTAACCTCTTTCAATGAAAGTGGTTAGGGCGAGAACTTGGTCGCAGCAGTCTCTTCCTTTTCGAAAACCGCCTTGCTCTGGGGGAAGAGCAGCTTCTATTTTACTTTCTATTCTGCCTAGGATGACTCGTTCAAACAGCTTGTAAGTGGTGCACAATAAAGATATCGGTCTATAATCTTTAGCATTCTCCCCTGTTTTCCCTGGTTTCTGGATGGCTATGACTTGTGCGTTTTTCCATTGCTTTGGTAACCGGCTGGTATCTATGATATTAGAGAAAAGAGAAGACAGCCATACTCTTCCCTTTGGCCCGAGGTTCTTCAAGAATTCTGGAAGAAGGCCGTCACAGCCAGCTGCTTTACCAGGTAACATTTTCTTTAGTGCTATATTTATCTCTTCTTGTGTTACCCAGTTCGCTAAACCTGCTTCCTCCTCGCTTGCATCTAGCTCTTCGTTCATCAGTTGGTGCAGTTCTTTTTTCTTCGAGGCGGAGGCATGGATTCTGGATGTTTGTAGTATAGAAGAGCATATCTTGTTAGGGGTCATTTTATTATTGATGTTCCGTCCCTTGAATTGTGCTCCGCCAAGTTTCCTCAGTAGACTCCAGCTCTTCTGTGAGGAGTGCGTAAAGTCCATTTGTTCCATCCGCTTTTGCCATCTCTGTTTGCGTTCCTCGTCCATAGCTCTTATGAGCTGTTCTCCTAGTTCTGGATTCTCTGTTTTGTTGTATTCATCGAGTAGTTGTTCGCACTCCTTTGTCCAGCATGGGATGTATTCTTTCCGCGCTCCTCTTGGTATTGAGTTATGTGCCGCTTTGATAATTAACTTCGTAAATCTGTCGTAATTTTCTGGAATTGGGGGAATTCTGTTTACATTATTTTCAATGGTATCTTTAAACTTAACCCAGTTAGCCTTCCTGAGGTTCCAGCGGGCTATAGGGGGGCTCTTTATTACTGGTATTTGGATCCCAAGGTCTATAATAACTGGTCTGTGTTGGCTCCGAGGAATACGGCTCAGTACAGTTCTCTTGGACGGAAGTGCTATTCCAGTTTCTCCAGATGAGACAAAACAAAGATCGGGCGTTGATGTTGTGCCCCACGCTCCTGAACAGAAGGTGGGGGTATCTTTTGCATCGTATATTAATGTATAATTATTTATATCTGCCCAGTCTGCCAGCATGAGTCCTTCTTTGTCGCAAGACTGATAGCCCCATCTGGGGTGGTGGGAGTTAAAATCGCCAATTATGACTGCAGGGTGTTGTGGGTTAGGTAAAACAGGTTGTTCCCATTTTTCTGAAGGTGGCTTGTACACGTTATACACAGTCATATCGTTTAGTTTGATTCCCACGGCAAATTCGTGGTGCATAGTTTCCTCAATTTTATCAACCAGTTCTTTCTTGATCAGTGTTGCAATACCGTGTTTATTATGGGCTTTATAGCCCACAATTTCATAGCCTGGTATTAGAAGTCTCGAGATATTTTCTTCTGATAGATGTGTTTCCTGCAAGGTCAGCACATCAATTTTTTCTTCTGTTAGTAGCTTTGTGAGGATGTCTCCTTTTGTCCTCGTGTATCCTTCTATGTTAACTTGGCATATACGTATTCGTCCACGCACTTGGCTCCGGGGGGGAAACTGAGGCATTTGTCTCGCTCTCTTGCGTAACTTCGCCTGTGAGGGCCGGGAGGTATTACTACGTCCGGCCGCCGTTTGGTGGTGACATTTGCTTCTCGTGTCGCAGCTCGTTCTGAGCATTTCGATTTTCTTCTCGCAATGCGATCGTTGTGCGGCACGATACTGGGGGGGGGGGGGGGGGGGGGGTAGGCCACGTCGAGGCTGTCACCATCTACCATGGTGTAGACCCCACGAAGTCATGGACCCGTCAACAAGGCACTGTGCAAGCTGGCGATTGCTCCATGATGATTTGGGCTGCGTTTACATGGAATGTACTGAATCTTCTGGTCTAGCCGAACCGACCATTGACTAGAAATAGTTATGTTCGGCTATTTGGAGACCACTTGCAGCTATTCGTGGACTTCACGTTATGGATGACAATGCGCCATGGCACTGACCAGAATTGCTCGCAGCTGGTTTGAAGAATATTCTGGACGATCCTAGTGAATGATTTGGCCACGCAGATCGCCCGACATTAATGCCATAGAACTTTCATGGGGCATGCTAGGGAGGTCAGTTGTGCATAGAATCCTGCACCAGCAATATTTTCGCAATTGTGGCTCAGTATTTCTCCAGGGGCCTTCCAACGACTTGTTAAGTCCATCCCAGGTCGGGTTGCTGCACTATGTGGGCAAAATTGAGGTCCGACACTATTTAGGAGGTATTCCATGACTTTCGTCACGTCAGTGTAAAGTTTAAGAATGGTCCTGAATCCTAAAATTTGAATATGACGTTTTCTGAAAACACATTCCCCACCAATCGGGTGAAATAGGGGATGAAACACTTTTTTTGAAAAAACGTCGCCATTTATGCTATTTCGAAGCTTGACCTACGAAAATCGGTATTTGGTTTCTTCATCAGAAATAAAGAAATACTTGTTTCAGCATTTTTGAAAATTTAAGCCCTTTGGAAGTGATGTAGTGGGCGAAAGATTTCCTTGAAAATTAAATAATTATTACAGAAATAACAAAGTATATTTGAAGCTACATCTACGAAAATTAGTGTTAACTTCTTAGTTACAATTAAAAAAATATGTGGTTCAGTGTTTTTGGAAATTCAGTCCCTAAGGGGTGAAATATGGGATGAAATGTTTTATGAAGCAAAGTCTATGAACGGTTGAATATGGCTTCTCGGTTACAAATAAAACAATAAGTATGTCATTGTTTTTGGAAATTCGACTCCTGTCAGAGTGAAACAGGGGATGAAATGTTTTTAGAAAATATTCCGCTATTTTAAAATTTTTTTAAAACGAAATATATGAACATTAAGCTAATAACTCTATGAACGGTGGAATTTGTCTTCTCAGTTACAAATAAAACAATAAGTATGTCATTGTTTTTGGACATTCGACTCCTGCGAAGGTAAAATAGGGGATGAAAAATTTTAAGAAAATATTTCGATATTTAAAAAATTTTTTGAAACTAAATGTATGAAAATTAGTATTTCACTTCTTTTTTTTTTTTTTACTTTATTGTTATTTTGACACCTGAGCAAGCAGGTAGGCTGGCAGCAGCACAATACGCTGCTCTTCAGCCGAAGAGAGTACAAGGAAATAAACAGAGAAGAGACATCACTTAAAAAAACGGCGGGAAAAAACAGTAGACTCATGAACATAAAAACACAAGAAGCCGTTCACACTCGATGACAATCCACATTACAAACTGTTGACACGACGCACAAACACTGAAGAAGACAATATCACTGGTGAACAATGGAGTGTGACGACGAAACTGAACACTAAACACGACGGCACACACGATACACTGATGGCGACGACCTCCGGCGCGCGAATGTTCACTCAGCGTGTACGAGTCCGGGGACCTGCCAAGAGTGGAGGTGGAGGAGGAGGAAGGGGAGATGGGAGAGGGGAGAGCAGAGATGCCATGGGCAAAGGAGAGAGGGGGAGGGAGGAAGGGGGAGGGGAAGCCCGGAGGAGAGGGTAGGAGGGAGGGGGGAAAGGAAAGAGAAGGGAAGGGAAGGGAAAGGGGGGGAGGGAGGGTGCCTAAAGGAAAGGACACAGGAGGTGGGGGGAAGGATCAAAGTTGATAGGAGGGGTAGATGCAGGGGAGGAGGACATCATCAGGGAGGGGTAGCTGGCGGAAGCCACCTTGGGAGAGGGTAAGGAGGGTGGAGAGATGGAGACCAGGTGGGACGTGGGAACACAGGCGCGGCAGCGGGCGGGGGTGGGAGAGGATCGGGGAGACGAGCGGGTGAGGAGGATCAAGTTTACGGGAGGTGTACAGGATCCGTATCCTTTCAAGGAAAAGGAGGAGGTGGGGGAAGGGGATGAGATCATACAGGATCCGCGTGGGGGAGGGGAGACGGATGCGATAGGCAAGGCGGAGAGCATGGCGTTCAAGGATTTGGAGGGATTTATAAAAGGTAGGGGGCGCGGAGATCCAGGCTGGATGGGCGTAACAAAGTATAGGGCGGATGAGGGATTTATAGGTGTGGAGGATTGTGGAGGCGTCCAAACCCCACGTACGGCCAGAAAGGAGCTTGAGGAGACGGAGGCGGGAATGTGCCTTGGCTTGGATTGTCCGGAGATGGGGAGTCCAGGAGAGGCGACGGTCGAGGGTGACGCCAAGGTACTGAAGGGTGGGAGTGAGGGCGATAGGACGGCCATAGACGGTGAGATAGAAATCAAGGAGGCGGAAGGAAGGGGTGGTTTTGCCTACAATGATCGCCTGGGTTTTGGAGGGATTATTTCACTTCTCTGTTGAAATAAAGAAATATGTGTTGGAAATGAAAGTTTCTATGGTAATACTACCTCAAGAACGCAAAAGGCATGATACAGAAAACCTTGGGCTCCAGCTACCACAATCGCTTTCTGGTCAGAAGTATATTCGGAAAACACCATGCTCCTATGGCCTTACATAGAGTGAAAAGTTTAGAAGGTTTGCAGTTTGTCAACAACATAAAATTTCGGTTCAAGAAAAAAATCTCTGCAGATACAGTCTACTCGAGTGGACTTGTTTAAATCAGAAGACGATGGCTGATAAAGAAATTACTAATGGAAGATAACGAGTAGTGTAACGCAAATGAAGCTAAAAGTAATGACGCAATTTGTTGCATCATATATCGATTACGATCTCACAAAAGTGAATAATATAACGCATTACGATCACTGCCCTGCCAAATGCCGCATTTGCGGTGTTTACATGGCACTCACGAGAACTGCCTTACCACACGATCTACTTAACTGTTAGCGCCGTTGCATTAACAGCCAAGTAACTAGCGCTAACACCGCTGTGCGGCGCTAGCTGTACATCCCAGCTACGACGACAACGAAAATTACATCAGCGAGCTCACATGATGTAACTGCAGATAATATTTCATAATAAATCATTGAAGGCCTTAATAGGTAAGTGTTTCAGTTTCCTCGGGAATGTGTTAAGTTATTATCGACCATAAAAATTAATCTGTGCTCATACATTTGGCGTCAGCTGTCGCCAATATAAAATCAACTTCAGTAAGAAACTTCAAAGGGAAATGGTGAATGCAAGGAGTTCACGTGTTGTACGATAATTCCAATTTAAGATCCTTGGCGGAGGTACGCTTGGAAGCATTAAACGTACGTGGCAGTTTCAAGAGATTTAAATCAAAACTTTCTGACACATACGTCAATTTTATTCGTTAGTGTTACTGCCCTCAGAATGAGGAATGCAAGGAGTTCACGTGTTGTACGATAATTCCAATTTAAGATCCTTGGCGGAGGTACGCTTGGAAGCATTAAACGTACGTGGCAGTTTCAAGAGATTTAAATCAAAACTTTCTGACACATACGTCCATTTTATTCGTTAGTGTTACTGCCCTCAGAAATTTAAGCCCCTGAAAAAACATTTTTAGCTATTACAAGGGTGACATCTTGGATATTCGGGAATCCAGTCGGATGTTCGCGTTGCTCTCGCACGATATTTCAACAGCGTGCCTCGCTGTCTTCTTCAGGTGCTACCTGAGGTAGCTGTTGAAATATCGTGCGAGAACATCCGGCTGGATTCCCGAATATCCAAGATGTCAACAGATCGCCGGGAAAGCATGAACACTTACATCAGAAGACTATTACAAGGGTGTTTCACAATTCGTATTACACATTTCCAGAGGCTGTGGAGGAGACTTGGTAGGTAAAGTTTTACACAGGAACCCATGTCCGGAAACGTCATCCAATGACGTTACAGAGTGTCAAAGTTATAGACTCGGGCGCCTGTAAATGTATGCATATACAGTGTGATTCCTTGATGTCGTTACACACTTTCTAGAACAATGGAAAAGGATAAATGCATCTGTTTTAGGTAAGGGCCACTGTACTGGAAACGAAAATTATAAGCGAAAACCGTTCTGATACATATGACACTGGAGTACATGTGCTGGCATTGCTGTTGTTAAGATTGTGTGACAGGCAGAGGTGATAGCAGGGACCAAAACAAGGAAAAAAAAAGTGCTGTAAACACGGGCTCTAAAGCTCCGAGAAGTTTTCGCTACTATGAACCAGATCTGCTCTATTGAATAAGGTATGCATTTTAAAGCCCATGTTTACTGAACATTTCTTATTTTCGTCCATACTATCTTTTACGGCGTAAAGTCAAGCGCGGCACGCCAGTCGGGAACGACAGGGAAGAGAAGGCTGTGAGAATAAGTGGGACAGTCGTACGCTGACCGACCTCCCTTCCAGGACGACAACGCTCGAGCAGCGGCCCCTGTGTGAAGAGGACATGAGCGCCGCGCCCGAGTGATGGCGGCCCACTTCTATAGCAGCACAACGATAGCCACTTGGATAGCAGCGTCGAATGCAGTTCCGGACACACTTTTGTCATTTAGAGATCAGCAGTCACTGCAAAGACATTATTTCGTATGTCGCCCTTTGCTTGCAACACATTTGTGTAATTGCCGAAGTATCTGCAATTGTCTTTTTGTAATAAAACTCATTAATACGAGTTGTTTGATTGTTTGTCCAGCGAACTGAGTAGGCAGGCTTCCTTGACACAACACTACAATCTAAGCGACAGCATCACCAATACATGTATTTCACTATCAGAGGTATCGTAACAGTTTTCACTTATAACTTTTTACTCATTTGTTTCCAGTACAGGAATCCTTACCTCACATTGATAAGCTGATACATTTATCCTTCTCTGTCATCTATCTCTCTATCTACCTATCTATCAAGCTTGTAACATCGTCATGGAATCACCAGGTATGTACATACACTGATGACCCAGAACATTATGGTTCAAATGGCTCTGAGCACTATGGGACTTTACTGCTGAGGTCATCAGTCCCCTAGAACTTAGAACTACTTAAACCTAACTAACCTAAGGACATCACACACATCCATGCCCGAGGCAGGATTCGAACCTGCTACCGAAGCGGTCGCACGGTTCCAGAGTGAAGCGCCTAGAACCGCTCGGCAACGCGGCCGGCGTGTTTCAATTCAACCGATTCTGCATTATTTGTCTTCGACATCTCCTTGACATTAATGCTATAAAGTTTGGTCCTCGTACAGTAATTAGTTTTCGAGTTATAACGTGTTGAATAAGAAAAGTTTAATTATAACCGCCCGGTATCTGACTCTGTTCGAGCAGCACGAGCATTTCGGAAACTGCACAACTTCTCCAGTGCTCGAGGAGTGCTGTGGTGTGCGTCTTCAATACGTGGGGAAACCAAGGTGAAGCTACGTCCAGACATCGTGGAGTTTGGTGGCCACCTCTCAGCACAGATGTCGGATGTCGTAGGCTGGGCAAAGTGGTAAAACAGGGCAGGCAGCGAACCGTGGTGGCGCTAACATCAGACTTTAATGCTGCGCAGAGTACATGTATGTCTGAACACACAGTGCACCCAACATTACTAACGATGGGCCTCCTCAATCGACGACCCGCGCATGTGCCAATGTTAACACGACGGCTTCGACAAGTATGGCTAAAATGCGCACTGGACGATGGCGCGGTACCAGAACGTTGCACGGTCTGATGACTCCCGACGGATTCTTCATCATGCTAATGGGAGGCTGTGAATCCGTCATCTTCAAGGGGAACACCACCTGGACGCATGTTCTGCAGAATGGAGACAATCTGGCGATGGTCCCACTATGCTCTGGGGAACATTTTCGTGGGCTTCAATGGGTCCAGTAGGCACCATGACGGCCAGGCAGCATCGTACACTCGTTGCAGAACACGGACGACCCTTCATGACGACCACCTTTCCCGACAGCAGTGACTTCCTATGGGTCCCAGGCCATGTGGGTATCCCGGGTAATGAGCTCGCTGATCGTTTGGCTGGGGGAGCAGTTACTTACCCCCCGTTTTCTGTAACCCCTCCTGCAGCGGATTTACGGCTTCACATCAAATCCCACTTTGCACAGTCATGGGCCACTTCTTGGGAGGCTACTCCACTGTCTAATAAACTTCGTGCCATTAAGGTGAATCCAGGCCCATGGCGTTCTTCCTTTCGCCTCTCCCGCAAGGACTCGACCACACTGTGTCGTCTCCGCATTGGCCATACCAGGCTGTCCCATGGTTTCCTTTTGCGTGATGAGCCACCCCCGCTATGTGGTTGTGGAGCCTTCCAGTCAGTGGCCCACATTTTGGTTGAATGCCCCCTTCTTTTGGCTCTGCGTGCGAAGTACAGACTCCCCCACACTTTACCTTTGATGTTGGCTGACGATTCCCGGATGGTCTCTCTGGTTCTAGGTTTCCTCCGGGAGAGTGGTTTTTATTCTCAGTTTTAAAGTTTTTAATCTCCCTCTGGTGTTGGGGCAGGGCGGTGAGTTTTTGGGTGTCTCCCACTGTAGGCGGTGTTCAGAGATTCCCGATTCACCTCCCTGCCTGGAATCCTCTTTTCTTTCCCTTTTACTCTGTTTTTACCCCTTATTTTTAAGGCTTGGTTAGTTTTTCTATTCCCATCCGTACTTTCTGCATTATAGCGGTTGTCCCTTTTCAGTCACAGGTGGTCTTGCCTATGCTGCTTCAGCATAGTGTTGGGTTCGTTCTCTTGCCAACTTCCCTCGTTTGTTTTTACTAATGACAACGTGACTGCCCTTTTACGTTTCCCCTTTTTCCGTTTTATTGTTCTGCCTTTTCTGAGATGTCCCGTTAGCAGCATGGAGTCTATTTGAAACAAGGGACTGATGACCTCGCTGTTTGGTCCCTTTCACCTCAAACAACCAACCAACCAACCGACAGCAGTGCCTTTTTCAACAACGTAATGCGTCATGTCACAAGGCCCGGAGTGGAATGGAGTGGTTCGAGGAACACAGTGGCCAGTTCCAGTTGATGTGCTGTCCCCCCCAAGTCGTCATATGTGAAACCAATAGAACACATCTGGGATGTGATTGAACGTGGCGTCAGAGCTCATTACCCCCTTCCCCGTAATTTACGGGAATTACGTGTGTGCAGATTTGGTGCCAACTCACTCCAGCGACCTACCAAGGCGTCACTGCTTCCATGCCACGTTGCAAGGTATCTCAGATATGCACAATAATGTTTGGTGGCCAGTGGAAGTGTTTAAACTCAGAAGAGTGTTCCTGGAGCAACTCTGTAGCTTGTGGGGTGTCGCATTGTCCTGCTGGAATTGTCAGAATGCACGATGGAAATGAATGGATGCAGGTGATCAGACAACATGCTTACGTACGTGTCACCTGTCAGAGTCAGATCTAGACGTCTCAGGGGTCCCATATCAGTCCGACTACACAAGCCCCACACCGTTAGAGAACCTCCACCAACTTGAACAGTCCCCTGATGACATGCATGGTCCGTGATTGATGAGGTCGTCTCTATAGCCGTACACGTCCATCCGCTCGATACAATTTGAAACTAGATTCGTCCGACCAGGCAACATGTTACCAGTCATCAGCAGTTCAAAGTCGGCGGTGACGGGCGCAGGCGACGCGTAAAACTTGTGCAGTCATCAAGGGTACACGAATGGGCCTTCGGCTCCGAAAGCCCATATCAAAGATGTTTCGTTGAATGGTTCGCACGCTGACACTTGTTGATGGCCCAACATTGAAGTCTGCAGCAATCTGCGGTAGGGTTGCACTTCTGTCGCATTGTAAGATTCTCTTCAGTCGTCGTTGGTCCCGTTCTTGCAGGATCTTTTTCCGGCCACAGCGATGTCAGAGCTTTGATATTTATCAGATTCCTGATATTCGCGGTACACTCGTGAAATGGTCGTACAGGAAGATACCCGCTTCATCGTTACCTCGAAGATGCTGTGTCCCATCGCTCGTGTGCCGACTGTAACGCCACGTTCAAACTCAAATCTTGGTAACCTGTCACTGTAGCAGTAGTAATCGATCTAACAACTGCGTCATAGGTGTGAGCCCCTCCACGCTCGCACAAGCATGGTGACCAACTCAAAAGGTCTACTGTCACCTCTGCATAGTTAGTATTTAGAATCAATCAAGGAGATCGCAGGAGCGAGGAACTGCGATGTTATCCGTGCGCCTGGGTAAGGTTACCCATTAATACGGGCGCATCTGGGTGATAGAAGTGGTCGAAAAAGCTCGGCAGAGTCAAGCTTGAAAGAAGAGCGGTTTAAAGGGCAGAGGAAAAAAAGTGCCAAGGCAAGTGCCAAGAGAAAAAAACCTCTGTGACAGTCATGTCCATTATAATTATCCGGGCTGTTATGCCGTGGTCGGTTGATGAATTCTGTGGTGATTCCCAACGTTTCGTCTCCGACTGCGGGAGACATCTTCAAGGAGGTCCGTAGCTTGATGGAAGGTCCAACACACACACTGGCTCGCTACTGACTGCCGCTAAATTCCGTGTCCGCGCGCCCCCGCGCCGCGGCGTGACGTCACGTGTTTTGAAAACGTCAGTGCAATTGGCCGCTGTCCGTCGCCGTCGATCGCCGTTGCCATCACCCAGTAGTGGGCGGGTGGTACACATCTTCTTTAACACCGGCTTCCATATACCGTTTAATTTGACGCCCTCCTCCTTTCGGTTGAAATTGAGTGTTTAGCGATTTCGATTGCCTCCCTGTGGAGCCTTTCGTAGTATCCGCTTGTGGCCGCTAGTACTTGCGTCTCCTCGAAACGAATATTGTGGTTCCCTGGCTGGAAAGTATGCTCCGCAACAGCTGATCGTTCCATTTCTCCTCTTCTACAATTTCCCTTGTGCTCTTCCAAACGTTTACAAACATTTTAGTGGTACCCACATAAACATCACCACAGCTGCATGGGATCCTATACACTCCAGATTTTTCCAATGGTTTGCGAGCGTCCTTGGCAGGCCTAAGGTATTCCTGTATCTTCCTGGTGGGCTTGTAAATTACGGTAATATTCCGCTTCGTCAAGATCCTCCCTATTCTTTCCGTTACATTTTTAACAAACGGCAGGAAAACCTTAGATTTTGCAGTAGCCTGTACGTCAGTATGATTTCTGCGTGGTTGCCTCAACGCACGTTTTATTTCGGCGGACGAATATCCGTTCTTCGTTAGTGCATTGTGGAGATGTTCCATCTCAGCGTCGAGCAAGTCAGGTTCACAAATATTTCTAGCTCTGTCCGCTAACGTCTTGATAACACCCCGCTTCTGTTGTGGGTGGTGGTTCGAATCCCGGTGCAAATAACGGTCCGTGTGCCTGGGTTTGCGGTACACTGAGTGGCCCAAACTACCATTTTCGTTTCTAAACACAAGCACATCGAGGAAATGTAGTTTGCCGTCTACCTCCTCCTCCATTGTAAACTGAATTCTTGAGTTTATACTGTTCAGATGTTCGTGGAACCGGCTTAGTTCCTCCCTACCATGTCTCCACAACACAAACGTGTCATCCACGTATCGGAACCATACATTTGGTTTCTTGCTGGCAGTACCTAAGGCCTGTTCTTCGAATTTCTCCATAAAGAAGTTTGCAATTACGGGACTTAGGGGGCTTCCCATAGCCACGCCATCCGTTTGCTCATAAAACTGTTCATTCCACTTGAAGTATGTGGTCGTCAAACAACACTTAAACAGCTCTAAAATATCGGCAGGAAAAATTCGATCCAGCTGTTCCAATACATCATTAAGTGGAACCATGGTAAACAGCGATACCACATCGAAGCTGACCAATATGTCCTCCGGCTGGACCACTATGGCATTCAATCTGCTGATGAAATGTGTCGAATTCTTTATATAAGAGTCCGAACGGCCCACATGTGGTTTTAACAGCGTAGTTGGGAATCACCACAGAATTCATCAACCGACCACGGCATAACAGCCCGGATAATTATAATGGACATGATATTTCCGGCCGTGAAAGTTTACATTTTAGTATACTCTGTGACAGTGTCAAGGTGGGCAGTAAGGGCAATAGCCGTTTCTTGCTATCTGCGACAGATCGTGCAAGGTAAGGTTATGTTAGCGGTTGGGTATCATGCATCAGTACCATAGAGGCAATGCCAGATTGTCATGGAATGATCAGTCCTGTCGAGGAGGTGAGCGCTGCTGCTGCAGGGCCGGCGATGTCTCCTAGGCCAGCTGCTGCTGCTATAACATAGCCATGTCGTTGTAGATTTGTCAGTTCGATGGTACTCGAAAGAACTGGCAGTGTGGTATGTGTTGGGAGTTTGTTTGTGAGTCATGTTTGGCTTCCCTGCGATTGCCAATTCTCATGGCAGAGACTCAGCTAGCAAGCTAGTCAATGGCTAATGTGGAGGGGCTCGCCTCATTGTGTCGTTTGCCTAGTTACGAAGTTACCATAGATGCTTAGTCCCTAAGGAGTGTCTTTGGGCGCTTGTGTTTCCATCTATGGTTGTGATCGTAGTTGCCCAGGTGTAGGATGTGTGGATTGTTGAAGTGACTTGATTTCTTGTAGACGTCTGGCCATTTTTTTGAATACCACCTGGAGAGTCTCCAGTTGGTATTCTCGGTGAAGGTCCGCTGTCCGTGTGTATCGGGGAGCATTGCTTATGATACGTAATACCTTGTTCTGTACTTTCTGGAGGCGATCCAGGTGTGTGGACGCTGCGTATCCCTAGACAGGAGATGCGTATGTCATCAACGGTCTAATCAGTGTCATGTGTAATGTCCTAGACACCCTCCTATTCAGCGTACTATTCCTCTTGAGCATAGCATAGAGTTGTTTGAGCCTCGCGTTTGCCCTGTCGTCGTGTGTTGTATGTGGTCCCCCCATGTAAGCTTCCGGTCTAGCCAAACATCGAGGTATCTGACTTTCGTAGTGAAGCGTATTGGGCTTGCATGTAGTGTAATTGGTCTGAAATTTTGGTGTTTGCGCAATAATTTCGGTCTGCGAGTGAACAGAAGTGCCTGTCACTTGTCGACGTTTACTTTAATACGCCACTTCTCCAACCGAGGCTCGACGGTTCTGAGTGCTGTCTGTAGTCCGTTATTAATGTTTGACGGTTTCCAGTCTTGCGCAAGGCTGGCTGTGTCATCCGCGTTGATGGCAACCGTCGTGTTTTTAACAACGGCGTCAGACGGTTTTTTGTCTTATATAGGCGTTGCAGACCGCAGCGCCGTGTTCTGCCTGTGTACGTATCTCTGTATTTGAATATTCCTGCCTATACCAGTTTCTTCGCTGCTTCAGTGTATAAACATTAAATTTCCCAGACTACACAGCAATGTCTGAAGACTCTATCCAGTGAAGCGCCAAATTGGATACTTCACGCACATTCTCGATGTCGCGGGGGAAACATCTTTTAGGACAGTCATTTACAAAGTGGCTCGTTGTCTGAAAGTCACCACACATACTGTGAATCGAAAAGCCTCACTTGTGAATTTTGTATTTTATCATCCCTTCTTCAGCCGGATATCTGTTCAACTGTACCTACATTTCCATAGCACGCTGAAAGCGTGGAACTTTATCAGTTGGGTTGTCAGTAAATTCGTGGTTCTGGGTTTCCGTGGTTTGCCACTCACATTTCCACTAAGCGTCGTGGCTGAACCCCGTGTAGAGAATTTGAACTCCTACTTGATATGTTGATCTTCTGGATTTGAGGCATTTGCTATGCAAAGAGGGACTGATTCGTTTTTAGAAACTTGGCAATGGTTGTAGAGAGCTGCCCTTCGATTATGGTGAGCTGGATACATATTAGACAGTACTGGCGGCCATGGCAGTGGAGCCCTGCCTTTCATAGACCGTTACCCTGAGTGCAACTAGACATCAGTTAGTACCCCCGGCCTCCGCCCCCCCCCCCTGCCGTCTTTTGCCCCCCCCTCCCCCACCTCCCCCACATTATTACCAACTTTAGCACCTAATTAAACTGATGGATGAAATACCTTTCTTGAAACATTTTTATTTTTAAAATGATGAAAGATGGATGACATTTAGTTTGTGTGTGTGTGTGTGTGTGTGTGTGTGTGTGTGTGTGTGTGTGTGTGTGTGTGTTTGTGTGCGTGTGCGTGTGTGTGTTGGAATGAACGACGAAGGAATTCTAGCTGCATCGCTAGTGCTACCCACAACGCCTTCTCAGACAAGAAAGCTAACTAGCCACAGTGAGGGCAGACACTTGTTACAAAACATACTTCCCCTGCATTACTCTTCTCCATAGCGGCACTTGCTCGACCTGCACACTGCAACCCCATGTAGAATCAACCAAGCTAAAATGTGTACACTATAATTACTGTTCGTAAATCATTAGGTTGCTGCACTCCTTACTTCTCAACTACCAGAAATTGGAAGACTTCTTCTGTTAATGCTTTGTGTCTGACCATAGCCACTGATTGTATCAGTAAAAACAATAATAATAATAATAATAATAATAATAATAATAATAATAATAATAATAATAATAATAATAATAGATACAGAGGTGACATATCAAGCTAAAACTAAACAAAGGTCACTACACTACGCATACATTGATTACCAAAAAGCGTTTGATAGTGTACCCCACTCATGGTTACTACAGATTTTGGAAATATACAAAGCAGATTCTAAATTGATACAGTTCCTAAACATAGTTATGAAAAACTGGAAAACCACACTTAATATCCAAACAAACTCTAATAATATCACATCACAGCCAATACAGATTAAGCGTGGAATATACCAAGGAGACTCATTAAGTCCTTCCTGGTTCTGTCTTGCTCTGAACCCACTATCCAACATGCTAAATAATACACATTATGGATATAATATTACTGGAACATACCCACACAAAATCACACATTTGCTATACATGGATGATCTAAAACTACTGGCAGCAACCAATCAACAACTCAACCAATTACTAAAGATAACAGAAGTATTCAGCAATGATATAAATATGGCTTTTGGAACAGACAAATGTAAGAAAAATAGCATAGTCAAGGGAAAACACACTAAACAAGAAGATTACATATTGGATAACCACAGCGACTGCATAGAAGCGATGGAAAAAACAGATGCCTATAAATATCTAGGATACAGACAAAAAATAGGAATAGATAATACAAATATTAAAGAAGAACTAAAAGAAAAATATAGACAAAGACTAACAAAAATACTGAAAACAGAATTGACAGCAAGAAACAAGACAAAAGCTATAAATACTTATGCTATACCAATATTGAGCTACTCATTTGGAGTAGTGAAATGGAGTAACACAGACCTAGAAGCACTCAATACACTTAAACGTTCACAATGCCACAAATATAGAATACATCACATACATTCAGCAACAGAAAGATTCACATTAAGCAGAAAGGAAGGAGGAAGGGGATTCATCGACATAAAAAACCTACAATATGGACAGGTAGACAATTTAAGAAAATTCTTTCTAGAACGAGCAGAAACTAGCAAAATACACAAAGCAATCACTCATATAAATACATCAGCTACACCATTGCAATTTCATAACCACTTCTACAGCCCTTTAGATCACATAACATCAACAGATACGAAGAAAGTAAATTGGAAAAAGAAAACACTACATGGCAATCACCCGTATCATCTAACACAGCCGCACATCGATCAAGACGCATCCAACACATGGCTAAGAAAAGGCAATATATACAGTGAGACGGAAGGATTCATGATTGCAATACAGGATCAAACAATAAACACCAGATATTGCAGCAAGCATATTATTAAAGATCCCAATACCACAACAGATAAATGCAGACTTTGCAAACAACAAATAGAAACAGTGGATCACATCAAAAGTGGATGTACAATATTAGCAAATACAGAATATCCCAGAAGACATGACAATGTAGCAAAAATAATACATCAACAGCTTGCCTTACAACATAAACTTATAAAACAACACGTTCCCACATACAAGTATGCTCCACAAAATGTATTGGAGAATGATGAATACAAATTATACTGGAACAGAACCATTATAACAGATAAAACAACACCAAATAACAAACCTGACATCATACTCACCAATAAAAAGAAGAAATTAACACAACTAATAGAAATATCCATACCCAATACAACAAATATACAAAAGAAAACGGGAGAAAAAATTGAAAAATACATCCAACTGGCTGAGGAAGTCAAGGACATGTGGCATCAGGATAAAGTTGACATTATACCAATTATACTATCAACTACAGGAGTCATACCACACAATATCCACCAGTACATCAATGCAATACAGCTACATCCAAACTTATATATACAATTACAGAAATCCGTAATTATTGATACATGTTCAATTACCCGAAAGTTCCTAAATGCAATGTAACATATACCGTACAGTTAAAAGGAAGTCACGCTTGATCAAGGTCCGCGTCACTTTCCATTTTTAACCAGACTTAACGTCTGAGAAAGTAAAGAAATAATAATAATAATACTGTTTACAGCAGTATAGTAGCTCTTATTATCTTCTGTGTCGTACTGTCAATTCAGGATGAAGATCGAAATTCGAGAGGCCCCCGTACTGGCGAAACAGCCGTTTAGCTTGAGGAGGAAGATCAGAGAGACTATAGAAATAGCCAAGCGACCCGGCAGTATGAATAGGGAAGACGGGTACCGACTCCCGGCGCCTTGGCTGCCAGCAGTGACAGCTTTACGGAAGGACAGCTCTCGCAGAGCAACAGGCGCGCGTTAGGCCACAGTTTTGGAGGGTACGCACAGCGCTGACGGCGCCCTACTCGACACCAGGCAGTCAGTAAGCAACGCTACGCTGTAGTCGCCGCTCAGTCTCCTATTCGCCGATTTCCATCAATGGCAAGCAGTAAAGGAAACCCCCAATGGAAAACGCCTATTTCCGCCAATGACAACACGCAATGCACAGGGCAATACAATGAACTCCCACAACCCTTCCTCCGCAAGCTCACATCCAATGACAGCACTCCTCCATAGTACATAAGTAACCAAACTAGTGCTCATTCAGCAGTTAGCAATACACCCTGAGGAAGGCGCCTTGCAACAGTCGCCGAAACGTCGGTATTTTATAGATGACAATTCGGCCTCAAACCCAGAAGTATTTTATTGACTGTAACAATGGCCACGGAAGCCTACGTTTACATTTAATTTATTTATCTGTTTCGAAGCGAGTAATAAAACAATTTCTGGACTACTGCAGGTACTATCTGAAACTTGCAGAAGCCTATTTTTTGGTGAGAGTTTTAGCGTTTCTTATGTATATGTCTCACTTTTATCGTCAGCAATATACGGCACAAAGATATGTCTGTAGTGGATGGACTATATGTAAAACCTGTAACCTCTACCGCAATAATGCTGCTAATTGAGAAAAGTATTTATTGATAACTTATGTAATCAACATTAGAGTCTTAGAAAATTGTGACGACCTTCTGAAAATAAATTAGTTTCCTGACTGAAACAGAATCGAATCTTTTAGTTTTTACCCCTCAGAAAATTTCATTTTACGCCTCAGGAGGTAAACAGCTTCAAAAAAGGGCTCTGAGCACTTTGGGACCTAACTGCTGTCGTCATCAGTCCCCTAGAACTACTTAAACCTAACTAAGAATATCACACACATCCATGCCGGAGGCAGGATTCGAACCTGCGACTGTAGCGGTCGCGCGGTTCCAGACTGTAGCGCCTACAACCGCTCGACCACTGAGGCCGGAGAGGTAATCAGGCCCCAGGTTGGGAACCACTGTACTAGAGATTATTGACAGTCGATCTCCAACACAGCATTCACAAATGGAGCAGAGGAGGAGGGAAAGAGATATTGGTACCAGAAATAGCTTCCGCCACACACCGTAAGGTGGCTCGCGTAGATGTACCAGGTGATCAAGAAGTCAGTATTAATGCGGGCCGTGGTGGCAGAGCGGTTCTAGGTGCTTCAGTCTGGAACCGCGCGACCGCTACGGTCGCAGGTTCGAATCCTGCCTCGGGCATGGATGTGTGTGATGTCGTTAGGTTAGTTAGGTTTAAGTAGTTCTAAGTTCTAGGGGACTGATGACCTCAGATGTTAAGTCCCATAGCGCTCAGAACCATTTGAACCAATCAGTATAAATTTGAAAACTTATTAAACCATGGAATAATGTAGATAGATGTAGATAGAGAGGTAAAAATTGACAGACATGCTTGGAACGACATAGGGTTTTATTAGAACAAAAAAAAATGACATACCCCATATTGCTAGACGCGTGAAAGATCTCTTGCGCGCGTCTTTTGGTGATGATCGTGTGCTCAGCCGCCACTTTCGTCATGCTTGGCCTCCCAGGTTGGGGTTACCTGAAGTCGCAAGTGTATCGTAATCGACCGACATCTCTAGGGATGCTGTAAGGCAACATCCGAGGCCAATGCCTCACCATAACTCTGGACATGCTTAACAGTGCTGTTCACAACATTATTCCACGACTACAGCTATTGTTGAGGAATGATGGTGGACATATTGAGCATTTCCTGTAAAGAACATCATCTTTGCTTTATCTTACTTTGTTACGCTAATTATTGATATTCTGATCAGATGAAGCGCCATCTGTCGGACATTTTTTGAACGTTTGTATTTTTTGGTTCTAATAAACCTCCATGTCATTCCAAGCATGTGTGTCAATTTGTACCTCTCTATCTGCATTATTCCGTGATTTATTCAGTTTTCAAATTTATACTGACATTTTGATCACCCGGTAGATGAAGTCCCCAGCAGCGCGTCGTGTGTCGCTGGGACGCCGCTGACCTGGCTGCCCGTGCCTGTGTCCAGGTGGCGGCCCTGCAGGGGGACGCGCTGACGTCATCACCAGTGGGCGTCAACACCAAGTCTCCGCTGGCGATCGCTCGCCACATGTGGAGGCAGACGGTCCCGCTGTTCAAGCCGCCATACCTGCTGTACACCGTCGTCGCCTGCTTCATTCAGTTCGGGCTCTACGCCAGGTGGGTGTCGCCTCCAGTTAACGTAGTCGTAAGGGTCTGATCCAGTCCAGGGACAGGTAACTGGCCCTGTTGCATCAGGAACACAAGTGTCATCAACTTTTGCCGTACATGTCACAGCTCTGAGCTACTCGACTATTCGTATCTGTAAGAGTAGCGTCCATTACGCTCCAGTACTGTTTACGGACCTGTTCGATGTTAGTGTCACTTTCACGTTTCATTCTAAGGTGATAAGCCCTGTGTGCACGCAATTCCTGAGTCCAAGAATATGGAACATGTTCTCACGTGTCTCTCTGACTCAAACGCTCGTTTTATGACACAAGCCAGTACATCTACACTACTGACCATTAAAATTGCTACACCACGAAGATGACGTGCTAAAGACGTGAAATTTAACCGACAGGAAGAAGATGCTGTGATATGCAAATGATTAGCTTTTCAGAGCATTCAGACAAGGTTGGCGCCGGTGGCGATACCTACAACGTGCTGATATGAGGAAAGTTTCCATCCGATTTCTCATACGTTGTTGTGATGATGCCTCGTGTAATGAGAAGAAATGTGTACCATCACGTTCCCGACTTTGATAAAGGTCGGATTGTAGCCTATCGCGATTGCGGTTGCCCTTATCGTGACATTGCTGCTCGCGTTGGCCGAGATCCAATGACTGTTAGCAGAACATGGAATCGGTGGGTTCAGGAGGGTAATACGGAATGCCGTGCTGGATCCCAATGGCCTCGTATCACTAGCAGTCGAGATGATAGGCATCTTATCCGCATCGCTATAACGGATCGTGCAGCCACGACTCGATCCCTGAGTCAACAGATGGGGACGTTTGCAAGACAACCACCATCTGCACGAACAGTTCGACGACGTTTGCAGCAGCATGGACTATCAGCTCGGACATCCTTGACGCTGCATCACAGACAGTAGCGCCTGTGATGGTGTACTCAACGATGAACCTGGGTGCACGAATGGCAAAACGTCATTTTTTCGGATGAATCCAGGTTCTTTTTACAGCATCATGATGGTCGCATCCGTGTTTGGCAACATCGCGGTGAACGCACATTGGAAGCGTGTATTCGTCATCGCCATACTGGCGTATCACCCGGCGTGATGGTATGGGGTGCCATAGTTTACACGTCTCGGTCACCTCTTGTTCGCATTGACGGCACTTTGAACAGTGGACGTTACATTTCAGATGTGTTACTACCCGTGGCTCTCCCCTTCATTCGATCGCTGCGAAACGCTACATTTCAGCTGGATAATGCAATACTGCATGTTGCGGGTGCTGTAAGTCCTTTCTGCATACAGAAAATGTTCGACTGCTGTCCTGGCCAGCCAATTCTCCAGATCTCTCACCAATTGAAAACGTCTGGTCACTGGTGGTCGAGCAACTGGCTCGTCACAATACGCAGGTCACTACTCTTCAAACACTAAGGTATCGTGTTGAAGCTGCATGGGCAGCTGTACCTGTACACGCCATCCAAGCTCTGTTTGACTCAATTACCAGACGTGTCAAGGCCGTTATTACGGGCAGCGGTGGTTGTTCTGGGTACTGATTTCTCAGGACCTACGAACCCAAACTGCATGAACATGTCAGTTCTTGTATAATATGTTTGTCCAATGAATACCCGTTTATCATCTGCATTTCTTCTTGGTGTAGTAATTTTAATGGCCAGTAGTATATATCTATATGACTATTTCACAATTCACTCATAATTGCGTGGCGGAAGATTTATCGAGTCACTTTCACACAATATCTCTACCATTTTTTCTTTGCCGTACGAAAACACCATATCTCACTGTGACTTGTAAAACCATGAAACCCGGTGTGGGACCTGCGCGTTGTGCACTCTGGAATAGGCAGCTCACCAGGTATACGCAATACATGTGTACATCCACTGCTCGCATACAAGCAGAACCTACTCTCATCGTTCAAGACAACAGAGCAACATGACACTCTCCAGTTGACTCTTTCATGATAAGAGAGTAGCTGTGCCCTGCGATATCCTTGTGATAGGCCGGCCAGAGTAATGCATGATCAGAGTCCTATTGCATATAGGCTGGCCAGAGGAATGCATGATCAGTCCTGTTGCATATAGGCTGGCCGGGGGAAAGCATGATCAGAGTCCTATTGCATATAGGCTGGCCAGAGGAATGCATGATCAGAGCCCTGTTGCATATAGGCTGGCCAGAGGAATGCATGATCAGAGTCCTGTTGCATATAGGCTGGCCAGGGGAAACCATGATCAGAGTCCTATTGCATATGGGCTGGCCAGAGGAATGCATGATCAGAGTCCTGTTGCATATAGGCTGGCCAGAGGAATGCATGATCAGAGTCCTGTTGCATATAGGCTGGCCAGGGGAAACCATGATCAGAGTCCTATTGCATATGGGCTGGCCAGAGGAATGCATGATCAGAGTCCTGTTGCATATAGGCTGGCCAGAGGAATGCATGATCAGAGTCCTGTTGCATATAGGCTGGCCAGAGGAATGTGTGATCAGAGTGCTGCTACCAGACAGCACTGAATGGTTATTGATTACACAGCAAGTGAAACATGAGCCAGTATTTCTTACTCGTCTGATGTTCAGTTGGCCATTGCTGTTGGCATCAATCTGGACCTGTGTCTGTCATCCAGAGCCTGGTATATAGGTGTGGACGTGTTCCACAGACCACTGTTGAAAGCAACGATACGCCATCTATACATTGTGCCCAACATGTGCTGCAGCCGATCAATACGTCCATCCATCTTTCTGCAGGCCGACAATGCAATCCTGTTCAGTTCAAATGGATGAAGCTGTTCAGTAGGAGTATGTACTCGTCGCCAGTGCATGGCTCTACCCTAGCGTGAATGATGCAAACACTACTCATCTCTAAACACTGGCAGTTACAGCCTGTAGAGTGAAAACAGAAGGGGTCACAGATAGCCCTTCTGATGGCTGATAACCATGACTAGAGAATCACTAACACTACATTCACTCAGTATCCACATATATCAATGAGCGTGGTCCTTGAGGGTCTTGGTTCAAATGGCTCTGAGCACTATGGGACTTAACATCTTAGGTCATCAGTCCCCTAGAACTTAGAACTACTTCAACCTAACTAACCCAAGGACATCACACAACACCCAGCCATCACGAGGCAGAGAAAATCCCTGACCCCGCCGGGAATCGAACCCGGGAACCCGGGCGTGAGAAGCGAGAACGCTACCGCACGACCACGAGATGCGGGCCTTGAGGGTCTTTCATGTACATCTACATCTACACTGCCAGAAGAAAACGCAAGACTCAATCACTTCTTAGTGCCCAGCACACCAGAAGAATGGAGCATCTCCGCCCTACAACTTCCCATCCTGAATTGAACAGTTCATATCATATGGTGAACACTGAATCTGTAAGCACAGGTTCCTGCTAATAGCCCATGTCTACCAGCAACAGTTTTGGACGTTAAACACACATATTCTTGAAACTTCCTGGCAGATTAAAACTATGTGCTGGGCCGAGACTCGATCTCGGGACCTTTGCCTTTCACGGGCAAGTGCTCTACCAACTTAGCTACCCAAGCACGACTCACGCTCCGTCCTCACAGCTCTACTTCTGCCGGTACCTCGTCTCCTACCTTCCAAACTTTACAGAAGCTCTTCTGTGAACCTTGCAGAACTAGCACTGCTGAAAGAAAGGGTATTGCAGAGACATGGCTTAGCCACAGCCTTGGGGATGTTTCCAGAATGACATTTTCACTCTGCAGCGGAGTGTGCTCTGATACGAAACTTCCTGGCACATTAAAACTGTGTGCCGGGCCGAGACTCGAACTCGGGACCTTTGCCTTTCGCGGGCAAGTGCTCTACCAACTGAGCTACCCAAGCACGACTCACGCCCAGTCCTCACAGCTCTACTTCTGCCAGTACATATATTCTTGTTGGAGCACAATAATGTCCCCAATCTTTCCAATCTTCAAGTGTCACAGCTATGCATAATAGGGAATGCCGTGATGCGAGCAATACCACTGATCTGACGTATACATACGATTTTCTCTGCAGCCACACCTTGGCCTTGGAAGCGTCATCGTTTCAGTTCCGAGGAGTTTGTTGAAATGGCCATTGGCTGATACTGTTGCAGTGTTCGCGTTGTGTCAGATTTGCACATGATGTGACGATGCAATTTCACATCACAAAATGGTTCACACTTTGGCTCCAATCGACAGGCAAACAGGTTCGCATTTAAACTTAAATCTTCTGACTGTTCCTTCCTCATCACAGAACTGAGAAATGTAGCTGATGCGAGAGATTCACCTGAGCCAAATTCAGAGCGCTGTGCATCAAAATCTACAGCTGCAGCTGCTGTGCAATGGATGGAGCAAAGTGTTCAGAGAATTCTTCGGCGAGATCTTTAGGTGCAACATTCCAGTACAGTGATCACACAAGAACTGAATGACAGCGAATTTTAAATTTGTATGATGTTGAGTCGAGACAATGTTCTGTTTGGAACTAAGGCAGAGACAGACAAATCTGCGGTTCCTGGCAGTCCTTTCTATTCTGCATCAGAGTTTCCGTTTTCAGATTGTTGCCTATGGGCACGAAAATGTGATACTGTTTCTTTTTGCTTCAAAAATACCATTATAGTCAAGTAAATATTAAGCTACCACAACACAAGGTGTTTAATATAGGTTAGGAACCAGAATCTTTTTCAGAGTACCGACTGTGCCTCCTGATTTAGTAAGTTATATTTATCTGGTGAAACTTCCATGCTAAGAGGCCATGGTTCACGTATAACACGTATAAAAGTACAATATTCTCTGACATTTCATCTTCAACTGCGGGAGACCTCTTCAGAGGTAAAACAGTCTAGTCGCTGTTTTATTCTGAAGGTATCTCTCGGACTCAAAGACAAAACATCTGGGAATACTTTAATACATCGACCATAGCCTCTCGCCTCAACAATTTAACTTTGTCTGCTGTGTTTAGTTTCAGTTCCACTTGCAATGTGCAGGGATATCACTGCATACCAGCACTACAGATGTGTACCACCCAAATAAACAAGAGATTCATTACACAATTTTCATTTTTTCGAGTTCATAATTCATGACTGGCTGGTCATATTGACCCATTCTTCATAAAAGCAAGTTGTGAAAAGTGTGAGCTAGAAACAAGCAGGTACTCATTCACAAATCATTTCTCACCTGTGCACTATCCTGCAGTTCCAACGGCTTCCTCATCTGGCTGCCAGAGTTGCTGAACCGCATGGGCCAGTACGGTGAGGCCTACCCCAACCACCCTGCCACTGTGTGTGACGTCATCGCCGTGCTGGCGGGCCAGCTGCCACCACCAGTCACTGTGGAACTGCTCCAGGCCAACTACTCCAGGTAAGCTCAGCGTGCGACGCGTAGGGTGAAGGCAGGCGCTCAGAAGCCATCCCTAGTGGAGCTGTTGGGTGTCTGCTCGGCTCTCGTCTGTTAGTGTCCCACTGAGGCATTCCATAAATCTCCTCGACATTGTGGTCTTCAGTCTGAATATTGGCTTGATGCAGTTCTCCCCTGCCCTGTGCAAGCCTCTTCATCTCTAAATAGATACTGCAAAGCATATACATTTGAACTTGACACCCACAGTCAAATCTTGGGCTCCTCCTAGAAGTTTTGTCCCATACACTTCTCTCTACCATCAAGTGGGTTATTTCTTCATGTCTCACAATATGTATTATCAGTTGAACCCATTTTTAGTCAAGTTGGGCCATAAATTTCTTTCCTTCTCGAATTCAATACTGAACCTCTTCGTTCTCTTCTAACTATCAAATCTTCTGTAGCACCGCATTTCAAATGCTTGTATTCTCTACTTCTCTATTCATATGAACCGTTGGTCTCCCATATAAGGCTACACTCCAGAGAAACTTTTAAAAAGGCTTGCTAACACACCTGTAATAGATGTTGTCAAACATCACCTTTATACAAAAACGCTTCTAGCTGTTACCAGTCTGCATTTTATATCCTACCCAGTTTGGCTATCAGTTACCCAAGTAATCAATTACCAATGGAAAAATACTTCTGCTGGAGCACAAAAAATGCGAATATTCCTCTTTAAAAGACTTCGACAGAAACTTGGGGAACCAGTTACCTCACTCACTACCCATATCATCTTGCTTAACAAATATTTTGGCAAGCGAACAATCCGCACTTTGTTGTAAATTCTTTTACCCAGTCTCTCTTTGTAGTTACGCTTTCATACTCAGCATCTCCCTGTCTATATGTATCTTTTACCCACAGTCTTCTTTTTCTCCCGTTTATTCGCAGTGTATCCCACTGCCACTGTTTCCTCTCCCACATACCCTGTCTCTTTTTGTCTTTCACTCTCAATGCCACTGCCTCCACCATATCTTGGGAGTTCAAAAATTCTGGGAGGTTCAACTTAGTTTTACCCCTACACTTATTTAAAATTTTGCTCCAAAATACGCCCTCCCCTATACCTACGTGTTATAGTTCGCAGGTCTGGAAGGGTCAAAACCTCCCTCCCCCCCCTCCCCAACCTATGTATGGTCTCCACTCTCTGTATTTTTCATTTCCACTATGTTCTCTGTCTTTTGATTCCATTGCTTCTGACTCCATTCCCCTCTCAGTTTCGTATCAGCGTACATACCGGTGCAGAGTGAAAATTCATTCTGGAATGACTGTTTTACATAGACTACATTATTTGAGCAGCTCTACAGATGTCGTAAACTAAAACACAATGTTGTATCTTTTAAAAGTTGCGAGTAACTTTTGTAATAACAATGTTAATAATTTAGCTTCTGCGAATAACTATCCAGATTTCAGCCAAATCGATGTGCACTGAAAAATGGTAAGTACGAATAAGATCAAGCGCAGGTCATGTAAGAGAAATTTACAGTCCCACACCAGCTCTAAATTGACAGTTGATGGTGGTAAGTTCCTATGGGACCAAACTGCCGAGGTCATTGGTCATTGACAGTTGGTATGGTACAATCACACTTCATTAATTAGCCAGTGTGTACGGAAGCCTGTCCTCATATTAAATCTTTTAACCCCATAACAGAGGTGCGTTTCAGCATTTTCATTATTTTCGGTATCTAAATCAATACTGTGCATTACTCGGTGAGTTGCTGTTTAAATGCCTCTGTGCGTACTGTAATTAGTTTAATCTTATTTTTATGGTCGGTATGACAGAGATATGTAGGGAGTTTTACTAATTCCTAGATTATACACGTAGAACTGGTTATCAGTTGGCTTTTGTGGGATAACTGAATCCTCAAGCACATGTCAGTTCAGTTCTTCCAGCATCTCTGAAAGCCAAACGAACCTGTTAACATTCATGCTGCCCTTCTCTTGATACATTCAATATCCCTTGTTCGTCCTACACCGTCCAGTCACACTGACATGACCACCACCTATATTTACTGTTAATGTACAATAACCACTCACAGGTGGCAAAAATAGCAGTGGAGGGTCAATAAACGGAATCGGGTGGACTGTGTGGAAAACAGTGCAGTTGTTGATGTAATGAAGAAATGCAGCGATTTCTCTGATGTTCAAAAGTGGTTCAAATGGCTCTGAGCACTATGGGACTTAACTGCTGAGGTCATCAGTCCCCTAGAACTTAGACCTACTTAAACCTAACCAACCTACGGACATCACACACATACATGCTCAAGGCAAGACCTGCGACCGTAGCGGTCGCGCGGTTCCAGACTGTAGCGCCTAGGACCACTCGGCCACTCCGGCCGGCTTCTCTGATGTCCAGAAGGGCATCTTCGTTGACGTTTTGGCCGTGGTTGGAGATGTTTCCGAAATGGCTTGGTTTGTAAAGTGTTCACGTGCCACCGCGGTTAAAGAATACCATGCACGGCAAAATGGCACTATCCAAAACTGGGTTCAAGGAAATTGGTGAGCCACGACTGGTGAATGACGGCTGTGGAGATGCGTGTGGGCGAATAGATACGCAACTGCTGAGCAAGTGCCATCCAGATGAACCTAGGGGATACCAACTGTGTCTCCTCAATGACCGCTCAGCAACCGTTGCTTTGTATGGGTCTCAGCAGCAGGTGCCTGGGTCATGCAACCATGCTGACAGCCATTCTTCGATGATGAAGGCTGGAATTTGCACAGCAATACCACAACTGGATGTCCACTGATTGGCTACAGTTTGTAGGGAAGCAGCCTACTCACGCTGTAGTAAATTCACATCAGTTTCCATTGTGTGCTAGCCAGTCTGCTGTAACTAGCTCTGACGTCATAAATGTTGCGCAATACCTTAAAAATCAAGCAAATGACCTAAAACTTTTCTAGCATGTCAGGAATAATACTAAATTAATGTGTGTTAAATATCAGTTCGATAACTTCAGCCATTTTCGAAATTTGGACGTTTTTCTAAAAAAAATCATTGGCGCAACAGAAAAGAGCTAGAAACTTCAAAATTTATATTTAGATTCATCTTTCATAATGATTTAATAAAAACAGTACTTTGGATTTCACAGATTAAGACTTTAGTGGAAATTCATGATTTTCTGGTTTTCGTCTCAAAACTGAAGAAAGCAAGATAGATTAAGTAGGCTAATAAATAAGGCTAGGATGTTTAGATTTAAATAGGTTGGAGGTCCGCTATGACTGTGAAGATGTGAAAAGTTTCTTTTGAATACCTATAAAATTATAGCGATAGCGGATCTCAAAAGGGCCAGTTCAGAGCTCATCTACTGCGTGCAGTGTAATTTAATTAATTCTCTCGCCCAAAATATTTAACTTAGCCACGTCAAAATTTTATTATCAATACTTACCTGCGTGCTGAATGCACGTTTAAATTAAGAGCTTCATCGGCCATCAGCAAAAGAAGCTATAAATTATTATGTAACTTGAAGTGGTGCGTTACTAGCCCAGCGGCTAGTCGGGAGAGCCGATTTGATCAGGCGTTCCCTTAGCCGTCCGCACCGCGGCTATATATATAAGAACGCTGCGCGAGGAAGGAAGGCCCCAGTTCTCTCCAGACGCTAAATAGCACGCCATCTGTGTCGAGAGTCGCGTCGCATTGGTATCACTGCTACAAACAGCCTCGGGTGCCGTATTAAGTTACTAGAGATGCGCGGAACCGTGAAAGCATTTCAAGTGAAGGGTTAATTCTGGGATGATTTTCATTATCTAGCTTCAGTTTGCGTATTGTCGTATTTTCACGTGCCGTCGCGGGACAGACATTCTACCAATTATTTAGCGTGGCGTTTGATGAAATATTCTCATCAAATTTTTGCGAGCATTCTTTTTAACATTTAATTCGGACATTTATAGTTGCATCAGCGCATTAGACTCTGAACTGCTCTGTTAGTTAGGTTGTAGGGATACTTGTGTTTTTATCAGTGAATTTCAGAATATACTCAACTATTTTGGAAAATCGTTTTTGATTAGAAATCCCGGACAATCTCCTAATTCCTCAGAGCTATAAACTGCAGCTATAATGGTGTTCTCAGATGAAGTGGGCACTAGGAACTCTAATTACGGCTTCACGTTTTGTTAAGTCACTTTCTGGGGGCTAAAAAGGTAAATAGAGAGCCAGTGTTGAGAACGGCGAAAGACAGCATTAACAACATTCTAAAAGCCTGAAACTGATTCAACATTCAAACATTTGTATTGCAAACATTTATACAGCAATTATTTTTATTTTCACGAGTTAACCGCCGCCCCACAAGTTGGCCTTTGTAGAGGAATCGTGTTTTATGCTCCTTCGGCACTCGCCTTTCTGGGTCACTATGCCTCATGATGGGCGAGAGAAATGTTGAGGGAGTGCGTGCAGTGAAACAGTGATAGCATTGACAGATGTTTAATCAAGCAGCCTTATAGGGTACCCTGGCTGGTCTCAAGCCACACTGTGTGTGTAAACACAGCTGACGTCAGAAAGCAACAATGCCTAAGCCACCCCCAGTGACGCCTGTTGTCCTCAGTCGTGGTAGCAGCTGCTGCAGTGCCTGTGCGCCACCAGATCTACATCTACATACATATTCCGCAATCCACCATACGGTGCGTGGCGGAGGGTACCTCGTACCACACCTAGCATCTTCTCTCCCTGTCCTACTCCCAAACAGAACGAGGGAAAAATGACTGCCTATATGCCTCTGTACGAGCCCTAATCTCTCTTATCTTATCTTTGTGGTCTTTCCGCTAAATGTAAGTTGGCGGCAGTAAAATTGTACTGCAGTCAGCCTCAAATGCTGGTTCTGTAAATTTCCTCAGTAGCGATTCACGAAAAGAACGCCTCCTTTCCTCTAGAGACTCCCACCCGAGTTCCTGAAGCATTTCCGTAACACTCGCTTGATGATCAAACCTACCAGTAACAAATCTAGCAGCCCGCCTCTGAATTGCTTCTATGTCCTCCCTCAATCCGACCTGATAGGGATCCCAAACGCTCGAGCAGTACTCAAGAATAGGTCTTATTAATGTTTTATAAGCAGTCTCCTTTACAGATGAACCACATCTTCTCAAAATTCTACCAATGAACCGAAGACGACTATCCGCCTTCCCGACAACTGCCATTACATGCGTGTCCCACTTCATATCGCTCTGCAATGTTACGCTCAAATATTTAATCGACGTGACTGTGTCAAGCGCTACACTACTAATGAAGTATTCAAACATTACAGGATTCTTTTTCCTATTCATCTGCATTGACATTTATCTATATTTAGAGTTAGCTGCCATTCTTTACACCAATCACAGATCCTGTCCAAGTCATCTTGTATCCTCCTACAGTCACTCAACGACCACACCTTCCCGTACACCACAGCATCATCAGCAAACAGCCGCACACTACTATCCACCCTCTCCAAAAGATCACTTATGTAGATAGAAAACAACAGCGCACCTACCACACTTCCCTGGGGCATTCCAGATGATACCCTCACCTCCGATGAACACTCACCATCGAGGAGTTCTGTTCAACACTTGCATATTTTTATTATTTTATCTAAAGGTCATTAAAGAATAAGGGTTAGAGATTACCGCCTTTCTTCCTTGGGAATTGATTTTTCACCGTCAATACGAACTACTCCCACAGGTTATTCATACACAATCTTCACGGCAGTCATCAGTTTTTGGGTATGCTATTTGTGGTATTTTGGGAAAACAAAGAAAACTACATAAGAGTGTTTTCTCGAAAATTAGAATAAGAGCCTTTTTAGTTAATATTATGAGGAAAATAATAAATAAATTTCAGTGTGATGGAGAGCTACACAGCAGCTGAGGATGTGATAGCCAGCAACTGGACAGTAGAGCTCCTGAGCGCAGAGCCTGGAGCCAGCTGGACGACCACCGTGCCGGACGCGATGGTGAGCAACGTGACCAGCTGGGTCGGGGACGTCACCACTGGGGCTGCTTCCCTGGAACTGCCTCCAGCACTGGAGGTGTGCGTCGCCACAGTGAACCCAGTGAGCTTCGAGAATACGCTCATCACGGGCGCGGGCTTTGCTGTCGGCTACATCGCCATCAGCCCCATTATCAAAGTCGTCAGCAAGAAGACCATCCTCGGTAAGCTTCACGCACCACTGAGGACTCCCCACTTACGGTCAGCTTTCGACCAAAGATTCTACCATGTGGAATGCAAGATGGCAAATGTACATTTCGTTGGTGTATCTCGTATTTCTTCTGTTTGATAACTGCGTTCACTCCTGAATCTATATCTGTAATCTGTGAATCACTGTGAAGTGCATGGCAAAAGGTATATCTACCTATCTTATCCTCAATCTGAGCTCATTAGAGAGGGATGTTGACTCAGTTTTTCGCACAAGCCAGTGATTGAGGTAGACGAAATGGTAACAAAACACTGTCGTCACGGTCTTGATGTCAACTGACACTGTCTGTACAGGGTTATTACAAATGATTGAAGCGATTTCACAGCTCTACAATAACTTTATTATTTGAGATATTTTCACAATGCTTTGCACACACATACAAAAACTCAAAAAGTTTTCACAAATGTTCGATATGTGCCCCTTTACTGATTCGGCAGACATCAAGCCGATAATCAAGTTCCTCCCACACTCGGCGCAGCATGTCCCCATCAATGAGTTCGAAAGCATCGTTGATGCGAGCTCGCAGTTCTGGCACGTTTCTTGGTAGAGGAGGTTTAAACACTGAATCTTTCACATAACCCCACAGAAAGAAATCGAATGGGGTTAAGTCGGGAGAGCGTGGAGGCCATGACATTAATTGCTGAACATGATCTCCACCACGACCGATCCATAGATTTTCCAATCTCCTGTTTAAGAAATGCCGAACATCATGATGGAAGTGCGGTGGAGCACCATTCTGTTGAAAGATGAAGTCGGCGCTGTCGGTCTCCAGTTGTGGCATGAGCCAATTTTCCAGCATGTCCAGATACACGTGTCCTGTAACGTTTTTTTCGCAGAAGAAAAAGGGGCTGTAAACTTTAAACTGTGAGACTGCACAAAACGCGTTAACTTTTGGTGAATTGCGAATTTGCTGCACGAATGTGTGAGGATTCTCTACCGCCCAGATTCGCACATTGTGTCTGTTCACTTCACCATTAAGAAAAAATGTTGCTTCATCACTGAAAACAAGTTTCGCACTGAGCGCATCCTCTTCCATGAGCTGTTGCAACCGCGCCGAAAATTCAAAGCGTTTGACTTTGTCATCGGGTGTCAGGGCTTGTAGCAATTGTAAACGGTAAGGCTTCTGCTTTAGCCTTTTCCGTAAGATTTTCCAAACCGTCGGCTGTGGTACGTTTAGCTCCCTGCTTGCTTTATTCGTCGACTTCCGCGGGCTACGCGTGAAACATGCCTGCACGCGTTCAACCGTTTCTTCGCTCACTGCAGGCCGACCCGTTGATTTCCCCTTACAGAGGCATCCAGAAGCTTTAAACTGCGCATACCATCGCCGAATGGAATTAGCAGTTGGTGGATCTTTGTTGAACTTCGTCCTGAAGTGTCGTTGCACTGTTATGACTGACTGATGTGAGTGCATTTCAAGCACGACATACGCTTTCTCGGCTCCTGTCGCCATTTTGTCTCACTGCGCTCTCGAGCGCTCTGGCGGCAGAAACCTGAAGTGCGGCTTCAGCCGAACAAAACTTTATGAGTTTTTCTACGTATCTGTAGTGTGTCGTGACCATATGTCAATGAATGGAGCTACAGTGAATTTATGAAATCGCTTCAATCATTTGTAATAGCCCTGTATAGTCTGCGTAGCGACTGGTTTTGGTTAATGAATGAACAGTGTAGCGCTACCTGAGACGTGGTAATCGCTGGAATTAAGGAAAACGTGGAAGGGAGGACCCACCATTACAACTTTTTTCACGTATTCTGTTTATTTAATTTCTATTCTATTTCTATCCGCGGCAGCGCTACGATCGCAGTTCCGAGCATGCGCGGCAGTTACTCTGACTCAAGGAGAAGACATGTAAGCCATTTTCAGATCGCTGCTGCCGACGTGTGCTTTGTAGTGCTTCTTTATAGTGCCAGCCGTAATTGAAAATGCCGCTGCGTGTGTAATCAGATCTAAATGCAAAGAAACTTAAACCAAAGGAATTTCAACAGCAAATGTGCGAGGTTTACAAACAAAATGCTATGAGTGATTCAGTGGTTAGAAGATGGGTCAGACTATTCAGTGAAGGACGTGATCAAGTGCACGATGAAGAACGAAGTGGACGCCCATCTGTGGTTACTGACGAACTGGTTCACACAATTGAACAGAAGGTTGACCACAACCGTAAGTTTACACTTAGTGCCCTTGCTATGGAAGTTCCGCAAATCTCGTGATCACTAATTCATGAAATTGTTACTGAAAAACTGAAATTTCGAAAACTTTGCTCACATTGGGTACCCAAAATTCTTACTGAACAACATAAAAACAATGGATGGGCAGTGCACTTCAGTTTTTGAAACGCTGCAGGGAAGAAGGCGATGGTTTTCTTTCTCGGATAGTCAAGGGAGATGAAACTTGGATATCATACGACACCCCTGAAACAAAACAGCAATCATTGGAATGGAGGCACACTTCATCCCGAAAGAAAGTTAAGGCTAAGTAAATTTTGACATGTCGCAAAGTCATGTGCACCGTTTTTTGAGACAGAAAAGGCAATTTGCTGCTTGATTTCTTACCAGGAGGCCAAACAATCAATGCACGTGGTTACTGAGAGACCATTAAGAAATTGCGCCGTGCAATACAGAACAAGCACCGAGAATTACTGTCAAAATGTGTTTTTTTTTTTTTTTTTTCGCGATAATGCCCGAGCTCACAGGTCGAATGTGACCAAACAACTCTTTCGGGAATTTCACTGGGACGCGTTTGATCGTCCTCCATACAGCCCAGAACTCGCTCCTAGCGACTATCATCTCTTCTTAGACTTAAATCTGTCCTTGGTATTCAACACTTGAACGATGATGACGAGCTGAAAGAACATGTTATCACGTGGTTGAATACACAGGAGGCAACCTACTATGAAGAAGGCATACAAAAATTTGTGCCACGCTATGACAAGTGCCTACAAAATTTCGGGAGCTATGTAGAAAAGTGTATAATGTTGTCACATTACGAAAACAATGCCACAAGTGCAGCTCATCAGAGTAGAGAGAGGACTGAAAAGTGCGTGTCCCCCAACAATTGGCATATCTGTCGACCAATGAAAATCAAAAAGCACTCCGTCTTCAGGCCACGAGTGACCTACCGGGACCATCCAACCGCCATGTCATCCTCAGTGGAGGATGCGGATAGGAGGGGCGTTGGGTCAGCACTTCTTGACATTGACTGGCGTCCTGAACGGGGATGGTTTACAACTGACATTTGTCCATTTTTAAAATTTGAAAACCGCTCTTAGACTCTGGTTTTACTTAGGGCAGCATCCTCTCAAGCAGTCTTAAGCGTTACAATAGTTTCCAAGGCCGATTTCCCCAAAAGGAAACAAAATTTCACAGCCACGCGTTGCTCTCGACAATCTGCCATCACATTTTGGCGAAATGGAGAAAGTTACTTTACTAAAAAAAACTCTCACGGGCGAACCAATGCAGGCACAGTGACACAGCTGCGCACACTGACTCACGTGCCGTGACGGTAACGGACACCTGCTCGAACAATGGGTTCCCCCACTCTTCCTCTCCACAGCAGCCCAATTCCCGTTACTTTTGCCTCCCTCCCCCCCCCCGCCCCCCCCCCTGCGCCATCGTATTGTGGGACCACTATTATTTCATTCTTTGGAAGCTGCACAGTGACGTACAGGTTTAGGTGTAGACCCTCCCCGACCATTCCCCAGAACTACTGACGGGTGCCGCTGCTGTTACAGCGGTGTGCCTGACGGTGTCCGGGGCGTGCGGTGTGGCCGTACTGTGGGCGCAGACCGACCTGGAGGTGCTGCTGCTGCCGATGGCCTTCATCGTGCTCTCCGGGATGTGCGTGTCCGTCGTCAACGTCGTCGTCGTCGATACCGTCCCCACCTATCTCAGGTAAGCCACCACAGCTCTTGCCAGCACTTCCAAATGTGGTGCACAGATTTCATTTTCTTTTCGAGTGGATGAAAATCAGTGTGGGTTTAGGCCTCTTAGAGGTTGTCAGGACCAGATCTTTAGCTTACGGCAAATAATGGAGAAGTGTTATGAGTGGAACAGGGAATTGTATCTATGCTTTATAGATCTAGAAAAGGCATATGACCGGGTTCCTAGGAGGAAGTTATTGTCTGTTCTACAAGATTATGGAATAGGAGGCAAACTTTTGCAAGCAATTAAAGGTCTTTCCATGGATAGTCAGGCAGCAGTTAGAGTTGACGGTAAATTGAGTTCATGGTTCAGAGTAGTTTCAGGGGTAAGACAAGGCTGCAACCTGTCTCCACTGTTGTTCATATTATTTATGGATCATATGTTGAAAACAATAGACTGGCTGGGTTAGATTGAGATATGTGAACACAAAATAAGCAGTCTTGCATATGCGGATGACTTAGTTGTGATGGCAGATTCGATTGAAAGTTTGCAAAGTAATATTTCAGATCTAGATCAGAAATGTAAGGACTATGGTATGAAGATTAGCATCTCCAAAACGAAAGTAATGTCAGTGGGAAAGAAATATAAACGGATTGAGTGCCAAATAGGAGGAACAAAGTTAGAACAGGTGGACGGTTTCAAGTACTTAGGATGCATATTCTCACAGGATGGCAACATAGTGAAAGAACTGGAAGTGAGGTGTAGCAAAGCTAATGCAGTGAGCGCTCAGCTACGATCTACTCTCTTCTGCAAGAAGGAAGTCAGTACCAAGACTGCCGGCCGGTGTGGCCGTGCGGTTCTAAGCGCGTCAGTTTGGAACCGCGTGACCGCTACGGTCGCAGGTTCGAATCCTGCCTCGGGCATGGATGTGTGTGACGTCCTTAGGTTAGTTAGGTTTAAGTAGTTCTAAGTTCTAGGGGACTGATGACCTCAGTAGTTTAGTCCCATAGTGCTCAGAGCCATTTGAACCATTTGAACCAGTACCAAGACTAAGTTATCTGTGCACCGTTCAATCTTTCGACCAACTTTGTTGTATGGGAGCGAAAGCTGGGTGGATTCAGGTTACCTTATCAACAAGGTTGAGGTTACGGATATGAAAGTAGCTAGGATGATTGCAGGTACTAGTAGATGGGAACAATGGCAGGAGGGTGTGCACAATGAGGAAATCAAAGAAAAACTGGGAATGAACTCTATAGATGTAGCAGTCAGGGCGAACAGGCTTAGATGGTGGGGTCATGTTACACGCATGGGAGAAGCAAGGTTACCCAAGAGACTCATGGATTCAGCAGTAGAGGGTAGGAGGAGTCGGGGCAGACCGAGGAGAAGGTACCTGGATTCGGTTAAGAATGATTTTGAAGTAACAGGTTTAACATCACAAGAGGCACCAATGTTAGCACTGAATAGGGGATCATGGAGGAACTGTATAAGGGGGGCTATGCTCCAGACTGAACGCTGAAAGGCATAATCAGTCTTAAATGATGATGATGATGATGATGATGATGTGCATACGAGCGACACGAACAGGGTCAGTCCAACAAGCACTGAGGAACTGTTTTGTGTACGTTTACAAGTTTCTGTACGGTGTTCACCAGCTGAAAAATAAGAGTTAAAGGCAGTACTAAGCAAAGGAGAGAAGGCTGAAACGTGGAAGGAATTAATCGTAAATATTGTCAAGTCCTTTACACTGAAGCGCCAGAGTAACTGGTATTGGCATGCGTATTGAAATACAGAGTTATGTAAAAAGGCAGAATACAGCGCTGCGGTCAGCAACGCCTAAATAAGGCAACAAGTGTCTGGCACAGTTGTTAGATCGGTTACTGCTGCTACAATGGCAGGTTATCGAGATTTAAGGGAGTTTGGACGCAGTGTTATAGTCGGCGCAACGAGCGACGGGACACAGCATCTCCGAGGTAGCGATGAAGTGGGGATTTTCCCGTACGACCATTTCACGCGTGTGCCGTGAATATCAGCAATCCGATAAAACATCAAATCTGCGACATCGCTGTGGCCGACAGTCCATTGGTAGGTTTCTGAAGGTGTGTAATATAAGATGTCTACGCACAGTTGATGTAATTCACGTAAATAATAGGCTACCAATTTGCGTACATGGTGATGGCTCCCAATAGCCACGCCGAAGGATTTACATTGGGCGAATTTGCTCGCCGAGACATCAATGTGCGTTCACTATAATGCTCCTCAGACCACTGTAGCACGATTCTGTATCTGAAACATGGACAATTATATTGCTGAAAGATGACATCGCCTTCAGAGAAGACATCGAGCATGAGGGGATGCAGGTATGCACAGCTGTCAGCATGTCTTTGAATACTACCACAAGTCCCTTGCAAGTGCAGAAAATGTCCCCAATAGCACAATACTGCTCCCACCCGCCTGCATCCATGCATGTTTCGAACCACCGTTCACCTTGATGACGGAGTTTATGGATGCGACGATAGACTTGTGTAGCAAAAATATGTAATTCATGCGAAAAGCCAACACGTTTCCATTGATCTATGGACGAATCCCGATGTTCTTGTGCCGACTGCAGTCATAATTGATGATCTCGTTGAGTCAGCATGTGAACATGTAAGGGTGGTCTCCTGCGCAGGTCCGTGTTCAACAATGTTCGATGAAAAGTGTGCTCTGAAACACTTGTGCATCCATCAGCATTGTGCTCTTTCCACAGAGACGCTACAGATCACCATCTACCCTACTTTACAGAGCAAACAATTCTCCGAACATCACATTCTGTGAAGAGTCAGGGGCGTCGAACTATTTAGCGTCTAGTGGTAGTTTCTGTGTTGTTCTACGTCTTTCTATAGATGCTCATGACACCAGCACATGAACGTTCGACCACCTTCGCTGTTTTCGAGACACTCATTCACAAGCTATGCGCAATAATAACCCACCCTTTCTGAAAGCCACTGAGCTCAATTTATTTATCCATTTGCAGCCCATACCTTCGCTAGGCTGATGCCTATCCATGTCTGCTTTGCTTATATACTTTCATTACTGAGTCACGTGCTCGGAAGGCCACCATGCGGCATCCAACGTCATGGTGGACAGCGATCATTACGTTTTGGCTGATTAGTGTATTTTCGGTACCACTAAGCCTGCCACCACTAGCCACACCAATGCAAGAGGCATGTATGGGTAGAGCACCACTGCTATTCCAATGTTTGCGTAACCATTTTCACATAAAATTGAAATGTTGAGGAATTTGGATACTTACTCGTATGTGACCTGTATGATGGGGCTGGCACCGGCATACTGCCCCAAACGTAAATGTTATCGTTTAAAACCACAGTATGTCAAACTTTGCAAATCGAACAAACTGATCGTACAGCAAATTCAAGCTGAGTCTATGCAGGCAATAAAGGTACATACACTTTCTCCTATCGAATCGACAATAAGGTACGTTAATATTAGAGACCAGCTGTTCTAGTTTACAGACTTGACGTTAATATAAGACCTCTCTATTCAGCAAGTGGGACATAGGTTGGTCAGAGTGGCGCACAGTAAGGTTTTTATGCCAGCTGGGATCCTGCATAAACACCCCTTTTTCTCTACTGATTATTGCGTGTCACCGAGTGAACAAGTTTTACCTCTCAATTACCCAAATTATAGAGCTGTTAGTGTGCATTTTCTTATCGCAGAGCCATGGCGGTGTGCCTTTCACTGTGTTTCGGCCGCCTGGGCACCTTCATCACATCACTCATGTTGGGTGCCCTCATAGACTCCAACTGCGTCCTCGCCATCGCCATCCTTGGAGGATACGTTGTTGGTATGTAGAAAGTTAGTTGGTTATTTTGATGTTCTGTGGACCATAACAGTGTCCTCTCACTATGATAGAGAATGAGTTAGTTTTACAGTTATATACGGGCTGTTACAAAAAGGTACGGCCAAACTTTCAGGAAACATTCCTCACACGCAAAGAAAGAAAATATTTTATGTGGACATGTGTCCGGAAACGCTTACTTTCCATGTTAGAGCTCATTTTGTTACTTCTCTTCAAATCACATTAATCATGGAATGGAAACACACAGCAACAGAACGTACCAGCGTGACTTCAAACACTTTGTTACAGAAAATGTTCAAAATGTCCTCCGTTAGCGAGGATACATGCATCCACCCTCCGTCGCATGGAATCCCTGATGCGCTGATGCAGCCCTGGAGAATGGCGTATTGTATCACAGCGGTCCACAATACGAGCACGAAGAGTCTTTACATTTGGTACCGGGGTTGCGTAGACAAGAGATTTCAAATGCCCCCATAAATGAAAGTCAAGAGGGTTGAGGTCAGGAGAGCGTGGAGGCCATCGGTCACAGAATCTGTTGTTGAGAAGCGTACGAACACTTCGACTGAAATGTGCAGGAGCTCCATCGTGCATGAACCACATGTTGTGTCGTACTTGTAAAGGCACATGTTGTAGCAGCACAGGTAGAGTATCCCGTATAAAATCGTGATAACGTGCTCCATTGAGCGTAGGTGGAAGAACATGGGGCCAAATCAAGACATTACCAACAATGCCTGCGCAAACGTTCACAGAGAATCTGTGTTGATGACGTGATTGCACAATTGCGTGCGGATTCTCGTGAGCCCACACATGTTGATTGTGAAAATTTACGATTTGATCACGTTGGAATGAAGTCTCATCCGTAAAGAGAACATTTGCACTGAAATGGGGATTGACACATTGGTGTATGAACGATTCCCAGAAGTGCACCCGTGGAGGCCAATCAGCTGCTGATAGTGCCTGCACACGCTGTACATGGTACGGAAACAACTGGTTCTCCCGTAGCACTCTCCATACAGTGACGTGGTCAACGTTACCTTGTACAGCAGCAACTTCTCTGACGCTGACATTAGGGTTATCGTCAACTGCACGAAGAATTGCCTCGTCCATTGCAGATGTCCTCGTCGTTCTAGGTCTTCCCCAGTCGCGAGTCATAGGCTGGAATGTTCCATGCTCCCTAAGTCGCCGATCAATTGCTTCGAACGTCTTCCTGTCGGGACACCTTCGTTCTGGAAATCTGTCTCGATACAAACGTACCGCGCCACGGCTATTGCCCCGTGCTAATCCATACATCAAATGGGCATCTGCCAACTCCGCATTTGTAAACATTGCACTGACTGCAAAACCACGTTCGTGATGAACACTAACCTGTTGATGCTACGTACTGATGTGCATGATGCTAGTACTGTAGAGCAATGAGTCGCATTTCAACACAAGCACCGAAATCAACATTACGTTCCTTCAATTGGGCCAACTGGCGGTGAATCGAGGAAGTACAGTATATACTAACGAAACTAAAATGAGCTCTAACATGGAAATTAAGTGTTTCCGGACACATG
Organism: Schistocerca cancellata; assembly: GCF_023864275.1. Classification (NCBI taxonomy): domain Eukaryota; kingdom Metazoa; phylum Arthropoda; class Insecta; order Orthoptera; family Acrididae; genus Schistocerca; species Schistocerca cancellata. The sequence continues at coordinate 126,319,498 of NC_064637.1, read as the reverse complement.
TCCACATAACATCTTTTCTTTATTTGTGTGTGAGAAAGGTTTCCTGAAAGTTTGGCCGTACCTTTTTGTAACACTCTGTAAATAGTACATGTTCTCAGAAGAAAATAAGGCAACATGTTTACCAAAGTGTTTATTTATATTTTCACGTACAGTGTGACCATTAACAAAATCGACAAACTGCAGGGACCAATTCCTGGCAGGAAATGGAGGAAAAACGGTCGTGTGAACATCTGTCTGGAAATGCGTCATTGCCACAGTAGATGGTGCTGACGAATGGAAGTTCCTCTGACTGTGTGCCATGTGTTGTTGCAGACTGTGTGATTGGCCCAGAGTACTGTAAGCGGCATAATGGTCCAGTATCCATTTCAGAAACATGTCGAGGTTGTGTTTGTGTATGGCCCAGCAGATGGAAACGGTCAAGAGGTAGCACAATTGTATCAAAAAAAGTACCCTCAAAGACACCAACCACAGCGAACAACATTGGAAACCCTTGTTGGACGCTTGTGTGATCATGAGTCCTTTCAGATAGACGAACATGCAGGGAGGCAGCTGACTATGCGTACACCAGTTTTGGAGGACCGGGTTGTAGAGGATATTGAGAAGAACCCTAAGCAAGCTGCTGGCAAGTGGCCCGCCAACATGGTATAAGTCAAACTACGATTATGTGTATCCTGCATGACAACCGCTACCATCCCTATCACATGCAATCAGTATAAAGATTATCAGCAGCCGATTTCATCCTACAGAAGGATCTTGTCGATGGTTTTTTCTGTCATCCATCTTCTTTACCGTCGAAGTGACCTTTACCAGAACTGTCATCATCAATCTGCATAATCGTCATCTGTGGGCTACAGACAATCCTAGGGGAAGGTTGAGGCATCTTATCAGCATCGGTTCAGCAACAATGTGTGGGCAGGGATTCTTGGCGACCACATACTTGGGCCAGTTATTATTCGTCAATGCCTCGGTGGAGGAACGTACCTGGAGTTGCTGCGGAATACTCTGCCTAGGCTGCTAGAGAATGTGCCTTTGGCAATAGGACAGTTTATGTGGTTTCTGCATGGCGGAGCTCCACCCACGTCTGCATTATTGCTCGCAAGCACCTTAACAACATCTTCCCCAGACACAGGATAGGACACGGAAGCCCTGTAGATTGGCCTGCCAGATCACCAGACCTAAACGCTCTGGATTTTGACCTCTCGAGGCATCTGAAAACTGCTGTGTATGCTGAACCAGTTCCTGGTATGCAGACCCTTCATCTGGATGTTCATGACACCTGTGACGCTATTTGGAGAGAGGTTGGAACATGTGAAAAAGTGCAGCAATCCATGATGCAATGTGTGAACATGTGCACTGCATCCTGTGCAGCTAACTTTGAACATCTGTGTTGACAAGGATGCAATGCAGCTCTGTACTGTGATCCAGAATGGTCAGTTGTCATTGCATGCACACCATCCATTTCCATACACATGTTCATAGGATCTCTTTTCCTCCGTTCACAGTCAGGAATCCGTCCTGCATTTCATCAGTTTTATTAATGTTGACCCTTTGTATACATACAGTGATTTATACTTAACTAGTTCAATGTACCCTCTCTTCCTATCTTAAACACACACACACACACACACACACACACACACACACAAAATATCATACTACTACACATTCATAAATCATTCACTGGAGTGCAATTAGTTGTAGAGCAGATACAATTTGTGATTGTATCCCCAAAATTCTTTACATCATTGGGTAGATGGCCAAAGATTTTTATCGCTGAATACCTCACTCCTTTCTGAGCCACTTTAAGGTTGAATGAAGCATAGTATAAATCATTTATGCTTCTAGTATTATATATATGAACACTACTGTTGTTTTCCACCTATGATTCAATATTAACAACAAGCTTCATTAAGCAGTTGATGTACTGCAAGGCTGTTGTGAGTACATCTGTCTGTTTAAAGACCTTTTATAAGAGGTTAATCCCTGTACCTTACACACTGTCTTTAACAGTTCTGTTAAACTGTGTGCGTGAAATCTTATGGGACTTAGCTGCTAAGGTCATCGCTCCCTAAGCTTACACCTAAATTATCCTAAGGACAAACACACACACCCATGACCTAGGGAGGATTTTAACCTTCGCAAGGATCAGCCGCACAGTCCATGACTGTAGCACCTTAGACCGCTTAGCTAATCCCGCGCGGCCTGTTAAATTGGTCTCAACCTAATTTTGAATATAATGTGTTGTTACAGGATGGTAACTCAATAGACTCACTTCGCTGTAATTGGAACTCTCGAAATTGGGCATAATACTCATGTGTCAGGACACATTGTCCATCTACTAAGTACTTGTCATGTTCGTTTTCAGCTTTGAATATACTGACAAAACCAAGAAAAAATCTTTCACACTTAACAAAATTATACTGACACATACTGACTCCAGATATGACCGTACAGAGAGTGCCCTTACAAAGACTGCTTATGTGGTCTCTGCCAAGCCATCTTATATAGCTTAACAATTATCATATGTACTTTTTACATTACTGAAAAGATTATATTGACAAAAATACAAATAAAAATTCAAGTATTGCAAATAATTACGCATAAATGAATTACAGTAAATTATTGAGTTTTTATTGTTATAATCTGAGTTTGAGGTATGTTACATTTTCGTGAGAAATTACATTTTGAAGCACTCATTAACAGTACTTTTAACCAACGTTACAGCTTACGTACACTGAGGTGACAAAAATCGAGGGATAGTGATATGTACACATCCAGATGGTGGTACAATTGCTTACACAAGGCATAGAAGGGTAGTGCATTGAAGGAGGTGTCATTTTTACTCAGGTGATTCATGTGAAAAGGTTTCTGACAAGATTATGGCCACAAGATCGGAATTAACAGAACATGGAATGTTAGTTGGAGCTAGATGCCTGGGACATTCTATTTTGGAAATCGATGGGAAATTCAATATTATGAGATCCACAAAGTCGAGAGTGTGCCGAGAATACCAAATTTCAGGCATTATCTCTCACCATGGTCAATGCAGCAGCGCTTGCGTAGAATTGTGAGTGCTAAAAGACAGTCACCACTGCATGAAATAACTGCAGATATCAATGTGGGATGAATGACGAACATATCTGTTAGGGCAGTGCAGCGAAGTTTGGTTTTAATGGGCTATGGCAGCTGATGACCGACTCAAGTGCCTTTCCTAAAGCATAACATTGCCTGCATTGCTTCTCCTAGTCTCCTGACGATATCACTCGCAACCTAGACAACTGGAAAACTGTGGGCTGGTCAGATGCGTCCCAAATTCAGTTGGCAAGAGTTGATGGTAGAGTTCAAGGGTGATGCAGACCCCACGAAGCCATGGATCTAAGTTGTCAACAAGGCACTGTGCAGGCTGGTGGTGGTTCCATAATGGTGTGGGCTGTGTTCACATGGAATGGACTCGGTCCTCTGTTCCAAATGAACAAATCATTGACCGGAAATTGCTATATTCAGATACTTGGAGACCATTTTCAGCTATTCATGGACTTCATGCTCCCAAGCAACAACGCAATTTATGTGGATGACAATGTGTCATGTCACGAGACCACAGGTGTTCGTGATTGGTTTGAAAACCTTCTGCCTCAATATTTCTGCAGGGGACTTCAAGTGACTTGTTGAGTTCATACCACGTTAAGTTGCTGCACTGTGCCAGGCAAAAGGAGGTCCAACACAATATTTGGAGATATCCCATGACTTTTGTCACCTCAGTGTACTTTGTACATTTTATTACTATCATAATTCCATTGTATGTGTATGAAGTATGTTCTGTAGCAAGTATTTCTTCTGGTACGAGAAAATGTTAATAGTTGATTTTAGCACTATTAACATGTTGGCGATTTGGATAACAAAATTAAATACTTGAATAAAAGTTGCACAAGTGAGAAACAGAAGTTGAATTAAAATCCACACAACAGTAAAAATATGAATACTTAAATCAGTCAGTGCACACAACATACACATAGAATATATGGTTATGGTACTGAATAGGTTAGTTGACATGGTGTCAGTAGGTACAGTAAATACTACCCTCCTCTGCTACAATCCATGTCCTCATTAAACTCTTTTATCTAAGAAACACATTTTTTTCTAAATTACAAGTTACCACAAAATATAGTACCATACGACAGTAGTGGATGAAAATAGGAGAACTAAGTCTATGTACTTACATTTTCATCTCCAATATCTGATATTACCCACAGTGCAAAAGTTGCAGAGCTTGCACATTTAAGATGATCAGTATCATTTACTTCCAGTTGACATTATTAGCAATGCAGGCATCTAAGATTTTAGAATATTGTTTCATTTACTGACTTGCATTTCTGACAACATGGTAAGGCCCTGTACAGTATTGAACTGCATGTATTGTGTTTTATCTAAGTTCAGTGACAGTCCATTTGTAGTGGACCAGTCATTAATTTTCAAGGGTATATTATTTACGTATTCGTGGGTTGAAATTACTCAGTTAGTCTTGGTCATAACACTTTCATTGTCAGCAAAGGGACACTGTAAGAACTTCACAAAACTATTTTGGCATCATTTGAGACATCCATGTTAGTTGTGTGGGGGGGTAAGCTGGAGATCAAGCAACCTGTTATATACATCACCACCTGCAGTCGTAGGAAAGGGAAGCAAAGGGAGGCACCTCATTACACGATAATGGCGTGAACATCTTCCAGACGACCACTGTAGGTGAAGGCCTGAGGGACCATCCTGGCGCTTGTTATCATCCTGTATGTTCATAATAATGTATAGAGTAACAGAAGAGAACTGACGTTTTCTTGAACCAGCAGAAGACAGTTTTGCAGATATCAGGGAAGCTAAACAGTATATGAGAATTCGCAATAGAAAGAAGGATCCTTAATTGTATGATAGCGGAACAAACACTGGTAGCAGTTACTTCTGTAAAATATCTAGGAGTATGCACATGGAACGATTTGAAGTGGAGTGATCATATAAAATTAATTGTTGTTAAGGCGGGTGCCAGGTTGAGATTCATTGGGAGATTCCTTAGAAAATGTAATCCTCCAACAAAGGAGGTGGCTTACATAACACTCGTTCGACCCTTACTTGAGTATTGCTCATCAGTGTGGGATCCGTACCAGGTCGGGTTGACAGAAGAGATAGAGAAGATCCAAAGAAGAGCGGCGCGTTTCGTCACAGGGTTATTTGGTAAGCGTGATAGCGTTACTCAAGTGGCAGACTCTGCAAGAGAGGCGCTCTGCATGGCAGTGTAGCTTGCTGTCCAAGTTTCGGAGGGTGCGTTTCTAAATGAGGTATCGAATATATTGCTTCCCCCTACTTATACCTCCCGAGGAGATCACGAATGTAAAATTAGAGAGATTCGAGCGCACGCGGAGGCTTTCCGGCAGTTGCTCTTCCCGCGAACCGTACGCGACTGGAACAGGAAAGGGAGGTAATGACAGTGGCACATAAAGTGCCCTCTGCCACACACACCGTTGGGTGGCTTGCGGAGTATAAATGTAGATGTAGAATCTGGCCCCCTTCTGGCATCTAGTCACTCAAGCAGAACTGAAGTGCACAACAATGAATTACTGTGCACAACAGCGTTTTTTACTTTGTTGCCATGTTAAACAATCCCATACTGTTTGAAATGGTGGCTTTCTTTATAGTTTAGTAACATTGCTTCTACAAGAAAACATGTTACATTAGATGTCAAGCAAAGCTCAAAACTTTAGATAAGTCAAGTCAAGGTCCTTCACAGAAAGTCATTGTTGCAGAGTACGATGTTGGATGAGCAACTATTTATGACATCAAAAAGAAAGTTGATACTGTTTGACAGCATGTAACCCAGATGGAGAGTGAGTTGTGAAAACGGAAGGTTATGCAAAACTGTGGGAATAATGAACTGGCTGTAGCTGTTTCAAGATGGTTCGTACAATAATGAATTAAAGGAGATCTTGATAATAAAGAAAAAGCAGTTGCATTTAACAAACAACTTGGTGGCAGTAACTTGTCTGTAGCAAGTGAGGTTTGCCTGCTGAACTAGAAAAAACGACACAGCATGCAACAGCTGACAGTCACAGGAGAATGTTGCTCAGCTATTGAAAAAGATACAAAAGAGTTGCTAAAGAACATACAGAAGATATAGGAGGAAGAATATTTACCTGCTGATGCCTTGTACAATGCTGATGAAATGGCCATCTCCTACAAAATCATTCCTTCAAAGTTTTAGCTGCCAAGAATGAGGAGCAACGTAGTTTGTACAACAAACAAAAACAGCACGTAACGTTAATGACACGTTGTAATGCAAATGGGAGTTATGAACTATCACTCATGATGATTGTGAGCCTTAGCATCCACATTGTTTTCAACACATAGACAGAAACATTATCAGTGCAAAATTGAGCTCAGAAGGAAGCATAAAAGGACAGAGAAATATTTTCTCGGTGATTCCACAAAACATTAATAGCTGCTGTGAGGAAAAAGCTGAAGAAGAAAAAAAGGTTCTTCTGATGCTATCCTTCCAACTGACAATCCACCCAGTGATCCTCCTGATGTGACTCTAAGGTCCAATGGTACACAAGCACTGCTTCTTCCACTCAACATGACAACCCTAATTCAGGTCATGGAATTTTTAAATCAATGAAATATCATAATCGACACACTTCTTGTCTCCTTGTCGAATGAATACAAAAATGAATTCACCGAGTCTACGTCGAAGATGTGGGAAAAAGTCAACTTACACAACTATAACACGACTATATTTTCCAAACATCAGAAGCGTGGCATAAAGTGGACAATGCTACCATAATGAAGAGTGGTGAAAGTGCAGCAAGCCACTGATGCAGATCTGCAGCCAGCACTGAGCGACAGCGAGTCAGTTAATTTGGAATCGTTTCTACTGATACTTTGTATATTGACATCTTCTGCAAGGTCCCAGCAGGTATGGAAATTGATAAAGTGGCTGAACCAGGAAAACTGTGAAACAGATTGAACATTAACATGGGCTTACACACACTCAACACTGAGGTTATCAGTGAGACATTAATGGATGAAGAAATAATTAAAAGGTATGAAGGAAAGTAACGATGAAAGAGATCAAGAAGAGGGCATATACAGCATGACAATTTCTCATAGTGTTGTTGCTGAAACCACAGACAGCTTCCTGGAGACGTTATGCAACAACCAGATACTTGAAGTACCAATTTAATGCTTGTAAACCAGTTGCATGGTATAGGACACCACTGTTGGGTACCATCATTCTGACAACTAAAAATTTTGGAAATCTTTCATAGTGGGCAATAGTGCTGTATATGTACCCACTCAAGAACCAAGTTTCCTATGTAAATGAATGTTTCTTTGGTTTTAGTAAAGCACAGTCTCTATGTACTCAAACTAAATTTCACACACTTTCAATAACCCGGCACCTCCCCAATCTGGCACCCATATGTGCAGGGAGTGGCCCGACTAGTGAGACTCTCTCTCTCTCTCTCTCTCTCTCTCTCTCTCTCTCTCTCTCTCTCTCTCTCGCACACACACATACATACACACACACATAGACACACACACTCACACTCACTGACACACTCACAGAAGGCACAAGAATGCCGAAGGTGTAGCATGTATTTACTCCAGGCACAGATCACTGCAGTTGTGTGCATTGTCACCCATTCCCAGCAGATATGTAGAATATTTCCTACTTTGCCTTTCAGGCAGGACAACCTCGACGATGTGACCAAACTCAGTGGCAGTTTGTGCACCTTGCATTACAATGTTTGCCGCTCGACTGCACTATGCTGCTTCATGAACTAATGGAAGGTCCTTCCTCCTTGTTTGCAGCATGCGGCCTTGCATCGACGTTGCTGCCATCAGAAGCGAAGTTGAAGGAGCTACGGGGCTGAGGGTGTCCACACAGGCATCGGCTGTTCTTTCTCCAGAAGTTCTGTTGTACACTTCTTGCAATCTTGTGAACTCAAGTGCTATATTAAAATTATACATATTATTTTTGTTACATTCTCATTGTTTTAATCAAGTGAAAATACCTTTTTCTTTCATTTACACATATTTCTTATTATTAGTTTGCTGCATAAGTTCATAGTGTTTTTGTTTTGCTTGTTGGAATTCCAGTTGCTGCGAGTGTATTTATTAATTCTCACTTTTTATTTGTTGTTCACTGTTGCTGTATCAGTTTACACATTCCCATTTTGTCATTTGGAGATAGTGAGTGGAGCTGTGGTCGCTAGAGAATGGAGTGCCAAGTGGAGAAATCCGAACATTTCTGAAATATTCTTCTGTTTCATTCCAGTAGAGGGGTGACAGAAAGAAACATTTATGCCATATATAGGGATAATGCCATTGGACAGAGCACAGAAATAAAACAGTTTTGTTGTTTTAAGGAGGATTGGTTTTCACTAGTGACCCTCCATGTTCAGGAAGACCTTTGAGGTTCTGTAAAGATCATTTAAATGCATTAATCCACAATGACCCACATCGTTGTACTCGTGAACTGGTAAACGTGACAAACTCTAATCAGTCCAACATCATGTGACATTTGCACACAATGAAGAAGGTTCAGAAATTGCGTGTATGGGTACTGCATGCTCTCAACCAAAAATTATGCAAATCAGTGGGTGGCCGTATGTGCATCTCTGCTTGCTTGTAATCAACTGGCTCATGAACAACATCGACCATTACTATCCTGTGTAGTTACCGGTGGCAATAAATGGTGTCTTAATGGTAACGTGAGGAAACCAAAGCAATGACTGAGCTCAAACAAAGCAGCAACTCCTAGTAAAAAGAAATGCGTGCATCGACAAAAGATAATGTTATGCATCTGGTGGAACAGAAACTAGATAACTAAAAGTTGCTTGCCCAAGGTGTACGCATCAGTGCTGACATTTATTGTCAACAAATGAGACGTCTTGCAGGCACAGTCTAAAAACAATGACCAGGAACACTGCGTGAAGTGATCCTACTTGATGATAATGCCCTTCCACATTCTGCTAGACCGATAAAAAACACTCCATAGAAGCTGGGTTGGGAAGTCATTCCACAGCCACCTTATTCACCATAACTTGTGCACTTAGATTTTCATCTTTTCTACTCTCTATCGAACAACCATTAAGGAACTTCCTTTTCGGATGCGCTCCTAACATGGCTCGATGACTTCTTCGACTCAAAAGCACGCGATTTCTATGATTTCAGAGTCGAGAAGTTACCACGGTAATGGAAAACTGTTGTTAACAGTGAAGAATATATTATTGATGACTAAAGTCTGTCATGTGTATGTTGTGTCCATTAAACTTATGGAGGAACGCTGAAAACTTATGCACCAACTCAATAATATGATTTTTATGATTATGGTAATAATAATAATTATTATTATTTTCATTCACCAACATTCCTCTAACCTTTTCTGCACCATTATACCCTCCACATATCTATGTTCATGGTGGCGTTTTTTTAAAAGATATTTGTATTTTGATTAAATTATGATTCTCTTGTGAAGATTCAGAAATCTGTTGTGAGATTTGGGCCACTTCTTGGCCGGAAGAGCAAAGACTTTTCAAAAACTGAAGTACTGTATGTGATAGTTTGTGTGTCACCTGAAATCATTTGCAGAAGGCGTAGCGTTCTCAAGATTAAGAACAGGGTTCGCATTGCCACTTAATTTATTTGCGTTGTGATCATGTTCGATCACGACCAGATATGAGACATAGCAACTACGAACAGAGAAACCTAAGGGACCAGACAGAGCTGGAAATTTCCTTTGCTATACTACACCACACGTTAAAAGAAATTGGATTTAAATCACAAACAAGGTAAATGGCAATGCGCCTTCTGCTTTAACTACGACGTTTGCCGACATGCAGTCGGTCCCTGGTAGCTGTTTGAAAACTATGAAAACACCGTTATTTCTGTTGCCATTAATAGGAGATGGTTAGCATAGAAATACTTTAAGTAATAAGCAAGCACTACAGCAGTTGAGAGCACAGTAACTAATTTAATTACCTTAGTCAGTATTGTTAACAATAGACTCCGTACAATTTCAATTTTCTATCTTGCTGGCTGTTTCTTTAAATAAGTCCTTTAACATCTTCGATATTTCATCTTAGATGCACACATCAATTTTTACATAGCACTGAACAATAGTAATATTTTATAATAACTAATTAGTGATTGCGGACCACGCCACATACGCGTCCACCGTCCTTAAAAAATAAACGAGGGCTATGATAACAGAAGAGGATTACAATTCTTCAACTGTCAAAAAATAATAAACACAAAATATCGCTATCGAAACAATTTATGAACAATTCGTATTCTGCGCTGTGGCTCGTAAGATATTCTTTGAAATATTAGGTGGTCGCTGCTCAGCGACGATCTAAGAAATTTTGACACAAATTGTATGGCTTTTACGAGCCTGCATTGTCAGATTATCGAATTTGAGTTTATTTAAGCTATCGAACCAGATACTAATATTACACTGCCTCCCATGAGGAGGGTAGGAATACTGGAGGTATTACTTCTGCCCTCATGTCACTCGTAATATTAATGGCTTTCAATACATGTCTATTGCTGAAATTGAGTAGTCATATAGTACTATACACTTGACGCTTCATAAAGTTACCATAATAGAGAAAATATTCGTTGTTAAGACCATTAGTAAGAAGTTGTCTTTGTGCAGTTCAACTGCATCTGTGTTTTGGTCACAAGGTTTCGTAACACCTACAACTACATTCACAATAAAGAGCTATATACATTACGTGGAGATGACAGGCATTGTCGCAGAGAAAAAAAATACATATACCTATATAAAAATACATATACCTATATAATCCTAAAATGCTTACAAACTACGAAACTGACATGACATTTTCATTATTCTTTCACGTTTTCCAAATTTTCAATGTCTCTACAAGCTCGATCGGCTCGTGTTTATTTCATCGTAATATTCCTTCTTATTTTATACACATTGTACATTGGTTTGTGGCTCACTCTGTGCCGTCGAATTGTTTGTCAAGAATCGCTCACGATTGGAGTCCGTTTCCTACCACTTGACTGGATGGAATTTGCCATTCTCCGTCAGCTCATGGAACATGGAACATAACTAGAGAATACTCTGCATTAGTATTACTTAAAATTATCAGTTTATTTTCAATGGGTTCAGGATGGATAACGATCTTTTGTTTTTTCTTTCTTTCTTTCGCACAGCGGTTAAGGCAAATATCAACCTCGTTCTGACCGTGACCGAAATTTATTCTAGTCGTGACCATTTTATTCCTTGCTTAATACAAATCGTTCTCTTTCAGTCTCTAAAATATGATGTTTGCTATGTACATATACACTCCTGGAAATGGAAAAAAGAACACATTGACACCGGTGTGTCAGACCCACCATACTTGCTCCGGACACTGCGAGAGGGCTGTACAAGCAATGATCACACGCACGGCACGGCGGACACACCAGGAACCATGGTGTTGGCCGTCGAATGGCGCTAGCTGCGCAGTGTCAGCCAGTTTGCCGTGGCATACGGAGCTCCATCGCAGTCTTTAACACTGGTAGCATGCCGCGACAGCGTGGACGTGAACCGTATGTGCAGTTGACGGACTTTGAGCGAGGGCGTATAGTGGGCATGCGGGAGGCCGGGTGGACGTACCGCCGAATTGCACAACACGTGGGGCGTGAGGTCTCCACAGTACATCGATGTTGTCGCCAGTGGTCGGCGGAAGGTGCACGTGCCCGTCGACCTGGGACCGGACCGCAGCGACGCACGGATGCACGCCAAGACCGTAGGATTCTACGCAGTGCCGTAGGGGACCGCACCGCCACTTCCCAGCAAATTAGGGACACTGTTGCTCCTGGGGTATCGGCGAGGACCATTCGCAACCGTCTCCATGAAGCTGGGCTACGGTCCCGCACACTGTTAGGCCGTCTTCCGCTCACGCCCCAACATCGTGCAGCCCGCCTCCAGTGGTGTCGCGACAGGCGTGAAGAGGGACGAATGGAGACGTGTCGTCTTCAGCGATGAGAGTCGCTTCTGCCTTGGTGCCAATGATGGTCGTATGCGTGTTTGGCGCCGTGCAGGTGAGCGCCACAATCAGGACTGCATACGACCGAGGCACACAGGGCCAACACCCGGCATCATGGTGTGGGGAGCGATCTCCTACACTGGCCGTACACCACTGGTGATCGTCGAGGGGACACTGAATAGTGCACGGTACATCCAAACCGTCATCGAACCCATCGTTCTACCATTCCTAGACCGGCAAGGGAACTTGCTGTTCCAACAGGACAATGCACGTCCGCATATATCCCGTGCCACCCAACGTGCTCTAGAAGGTGTAAGTCAAATACCCTGGCCAGCAAGATCTCCGGATCTGTACCCCTTTGAGCATGTGTGGCACTGGATGAAGCGTCGTCTCACGCGGTCTGCACGTCCAGCACGAACGCTGGTCCAACTGAGGCGCCAGGTGGAAATGGCATGGCAAGCCGTTCCACAGGACTACATCCAGCATCTCTACGATCGTCTCCATGGGAGAATAGCAGCCTGCATTGCTGCGAAAGCTGGATATACACTGTAGTAGTGCCGACATTGTGCATGCTCTGTTGCCTGTGTCTATGTGCCTGTGGTTCTGTCAGTGTGATCATGTGATGTATCTGACCCCAGGAATGTGTCAATAAAGTTTCCCCTTCCTGGGACAATGAATTCACGGTGTTCTTATTTCAATTTCCAGGAGTGTAGAACAATGTCCTTCAAAGTAGTATGAAGTCTCAATTATTGTCGGAGCGAGCCACGCGGGCCCGGCCATTAAAGTTTCACACATTATTTCTCTCATACGCCGCTGCGCAGCAATGTTGACAGTCAAACACCGGCCTGTATCGTGCGCGCAATCGTAGATTGGGTATGTGTTGTGTTGTCCGCCGATGACGTGCTGCGTTTAAAGCACGTTGTTTGAGGATTGCTGCTGTTGCTTCACCGAGGAACCCTGCACGAAGTCATCTAGTCGTACCACTTGTCAACTGTCCGCAAAGGACTCACAGGTAAGTGGGAAGAAGTTATTTTGCTGGCTTGCGAGGGCTGCATGGCGAACGATACTTATTCAGTGACCGTTGCACACGTTAAAAATAAAACTGATACACACAAGATGGGGTATAAAGAGTCGTGACACAGACTCGCTTTTCGACGCACAAATTTATCACTTTCACTTTGATAGGCGTTCTTGAACTAAACGTCGTCCTTCATCTCACATTCTCTTTGTAAAAATAACAGTTGACTAATAATATTTACATAGTTTGCTTATATATACATACATATTCTTAATCTAATGGTCACGTCCGGTACAGAACTGCTGTCTATAATTTTCTTTATGGCACTCTCTTGCCTACCAGTTACAATTAAAGTCTTCCGCTTAAGTCTGTTTTTCAATCTCCTCTTATAAACTCAACTACCAGTTTCATTTATTCTTTACCGTCAAATTCTTATTACATTTTAAATTGTCTCAAAGACAAACTAATGGACTTCCTCTTTGAGAACACGCCTCTTTTTATTACTCTTTTTATTTATGTGTCAATTAACTTGTGTTTAGTGTGTTATTTAAATTGAGGACAGCCACCAACAGAGAGGCTGCCTCCTTTTCCATGCAGAATACTATTCGCTTAAAAATATACGGGCGATGACTGACTAATCGCGCGTTACAAAGACAACAAACTCAATTGCATGCCAAACAAGTGCCTTGACTTTAATTGGCTTCAACAAGCAAAATTTAACTGACCTCCTCTCGAACTTACATGCTTTTCGTATGAATTGCTTCGCCTACACAGTACAAGTAAACCTCTACGAGCTGATCCTTGGAATAGGATGTATGAAGGATTATCAGGGGCCGGTATTTTGGATAAGATTTTATAAAGGAACGTAAAAAGCAGTCTTTAAATAATTTGGACATTATAAAAATTATCATAGTAAACAAGAAACATTTATATGCGAGCGCTTATGCTGCTGCAATTGCTTTTTGCATCTCATTCACTTAGAAAATATAATTGATTCGTTTACATGCCTCTATGCATGTGCTTGTTTGACCAATTATTTACTTGATTTACTTGGTTACTTGACTCTGTAGCCTTCCACTAGACTCTGTCATCCATTCACTTTTTTTTTTGTCCTGCGACATCACTCTGTAAAGCGTTGCGGACTCCTGTTATTAATCGCTACATTTAGTCTTGCAGCTGGTATTTCTTGAGTATAATATTTCCATGGAACGTATAAGATATGCCACACTTTCGAATTTGCATCAGCATAGCTTATCTGACATAGACTTTAAAACTCTGTTCGTAATGAAGTTTCCCACATACATTACTTCTTCTAAGCATCGTATCTTACACATGTTCTTTAGTATATTATAATTTACTCTTTTTTGTAGGTAATAAACGATTTATTGCAGCAAAATAGCCATTATAGTTATACATTAGATTACAATCATTTGAGAGTGAATTACAGGGATGTGTTGAGTGTCTGCATAATTCTTAGTAGATTACATTCAGTGCAGGTATTATAACAGATTATCGTTTGAACGATTTATTGCATAGCCTCTAATTGATCTGGTCCTCTTGTTACATATTTCTATATGCTATCTCTCACAAGACTGTCCACATAGTGTACACTTGCAAAGGTTTGACGGTTCGTGGTATGTTGTATTTGCACAAATGTCATGGTGGAATCCGTGTACTGCGAGTCTTGTAAGTACGTGTCTCATCTCAAAATTTGCTGCTGTCCAAGTGCGGTCGATCATGGCCCCGGATCCATAGAATTCCGTTGGTACTTCCTCTCTTTCCTTGAGTAGTGATCTTAGTAGGTTCTCCGATGCTGATGTGTTGGGAAGTAAGAACCTTGTCCTTAGATCCTCGATGAGGAAAGATTCTCGGGCGAGAAGGTAGACTAATCTTGATCTTGTGGTTTTTGCTACCCCTAATGCTCTTTTGATATATGTTGCTTTTACTCTTTCCAATGTTTCTAAGTTCTTTTCATTTAGGTGTATCCATATGATTTCTATCCCATAAGCCAGTATCGGTATTACTTTTGATTTGAAGAGTGCCATAGCTGTGTCTAGATTTAGTGTTCTGATGGAACTTATTTCGTTTATCGCTCTGATGGCCTGTGTCGCTTTCTCTGTTGTGTGTTTAGTGAAGCACTTTGCGGACGGCTGGAGTGTTATCCATAGATATTTGTAATCTTTTGTGATAGATATATGCTTTCCTCGTAGTGCAATTCTTGTCGTTTTTGGGATTTGCCCGCCTGGTCTGAATACCATCATTTCCGTTTTGTCGGTGTTGATTACAAACTTGTGTTTTGTGCACCATTTTTCCACGTCTTCTATAGTCTCCTGTAGCTTCTTTAAGTTTTTTGAGCCTATCACAATGTCGTCCGCGTAGGCATATGCTTCGACATCTTCGTCACGAGCGATTTCCATAATGTCCTTTGCTGCCAGAATGAACAGGAGCGGGCTTAGTGTGTCTCCTTGGAGTACTCCGTTTGTTTGCCTTATTGGTTCAGACACGTCGAGGTTGTCCGAGATCCTTATCTCATTCCATTCATTTATGGAGTTTATAATCCTCGTCCAGACGCTGTCTCTTCCCAGGGTTTCGTCGAGCATCCTTTTTACTAATGATCGATCGAGGAGGTCGAAGGCCTTTGTGAAGTCTATGAATACAGCATCATATTTTTGCTTCTTATCCATGGTTTCCCATATGTTTTTTAAAAGCAGCTCCACTGCTGTGATAGTGGATCTTTTTTCCCTGAACCCGAATTGAGATTCTGGGAGGTGGTCTTCCAAAGTGTGTCTTATTCTTCCTGTGATTAGTTTTGTGAATACCTTAAAAGGGGTTGTTTTCCAAGGCTCTTCCTCTGTATTTGTTTGTGTCCTTTGGGTCGCCCTTCCCTTTGTACATTACCCTTACTATTGATTTGCTCCACTGGCCTGGGATTTTTGCTGTTTCAATGCATTTGTTATAAAGTTTTGTCCAGGTTGGTGCTAGCAGATGGGCTGTGTCTTTAAGGTATTCGTTGTAAAGCATGTCCGGTCCCACTGCTTTCTTCCTTTTTGTTAATTCAATGATGTTTCGGACCTCATTCAGAGTGAGTGGGGACCAGGCTGCCATCTCTTGTGGTGTGAGCTCTTGACTTGCTACCTGTGCTCCTTCTCTACCATCTTTGTTGAGAATGTCTTTGAAATATCTCATCCATTCTTCCACGCTTATATAGTCTGACTGTGCCTGCCTTCGGGGGCGGATTGCAATGAATGGGTCTCTCCTGGCTTCTTCAGCTAGTCTTCTTCCCTGTGTGCCATTCTCTTCTCCCTTGTTAGTGTTTTGTAGGATCTTCTTTTCTCAGCGTATGTTTGTAGTAGTGAGTGATTATCTGTGTCCGTTTTTGGTCGGTGTAAAGCTTGGAGTACTTCTTTTCTTTGCTGATAACACTCTTGATCGGACCATGGTTTAGCTCTTCTCACTTTCCTGGGGGTAGTTGCTTGTTTTAAGAGTTTCTCCAGTTCAAGTACTGCCTCCTCTACTTTTGAGTTGTCGATTAAGGACTCAATTTGTTCTATCTGGTCGTGGTATTCTTCCACTTTCCTTGGATCCAGTCTCCTTGAGAGCAGTCTCTTCTCTTGGTTCTCTCTTGCCTTCCAATCACTTTGTATGACTATGTTCATCGGGATGTGTTTTCTTATAGGCGTGTGGTTTGCATTCCAAAGTGGGCTTATGTCCCCTTTTATGTTTCCTCTTATGAGGGCAATATCAATAGCACTTTTGCCATTATGGCAGAAGTACGTAGGGATGTTTGTGTCGTTTAGCAGGATGAGGCCTTCTTCTTGTAGTGATTCGATTACTAATTTTGTTTTGTGATTCTGTACGTCCAACCGACAGTTTAAATCCACTGCGATAAGTAAAGAGATGTCTTTCTTGCTCCGTCTTATTTGTTGGCCCAGTTCATCGATTATGTCTATGGCTGATTCGCTTGGCTGGAAGTAGGTTGCCAGTATTGTGATGTGTTTTACTTCTGTTAGAATGGAGTGATTTAGTTCTGTTGTCGCTATAATTGGTGTTATCCATGGTTTCAGTAGGACTGTTATTCCCGCTTGGGGTCGCCCCCTTTCTCCTTGCTTTGCCAGCATATTTATGCTATAGAATTTAGGGTGTTGCCAATTATCTGTGAGAAAAGTTTCTGTGAATATTGCTACGTCATAACCTTCGAGAAAGTCTGTTGGAGCTATGCATGCTGCGTTTTTCAATCCTTCTACATTCCATAACATTATCTTCATGTTTTTTCTCCCTTCATTTTCTCCTGGTTTTTTCGTCTCCGGGTACATCTGGTTTTGACACTCTAGCACTGGTGTGCTTCTCAGATTGTTTGCTATGTTGTGGCATTGCTGGTCTTGGGCCAGTGAAAATCCTGAGTTTCCTTCGATGACAGCCTCTTGTAGGTTGGCCGGTTTCCGGCTTCATTATATAGGAAGTCCTGATTCCTGATAGGTTTCTTTTTTCTTTCTCCCCTCCCATATCTTATCTGTCGGGTCTTTGATGACCTTACTTCTTTACCTGTTGTTTGCGTCATCTGTTACTCTTTTGGGGGTAGGGGTAATGGGTCCTCTTCTGTTGCTGATGATATTGCTTCTTTTTCCTCTATCGGGCATGGTGAGGTTTGTGGGTCTGCTTCTGTTGGTGATGAGGTTGTTTCTTTTTCTTTTATATGGCAAAGTGGAGACTTTCCTGCCTCTTCCTTCATTGGTAGTATTATGGGTGTGTGTGTCTGCCCTTGCAGTTTGTCAAATTTTTCCAAAATTTCTTTGCACAGAATAGTTTATCCGCGGTTGTTTCTGTGTAAACCATGCCTTGTGAAATGCTCTCTTCTTGAGCCTGTTGCATTTATGAAAGTAACATTTGGGAAGCTGCTACATATCTTCCTAAATATCCTATTTGTTCTGGTAATTTCTTTATTTACGCAGGACTCGACCATCAAGTCGTGTCTTTGATGAATGCTTAGCACATATACTTCAGAATGAGTAGCTTTCATTAGAGTTTCCCTCAGTACTCTTCTTGCATTGATACTTTCCTTTCTACACTCCTGGAAATTGAAATAAGAACACCGTGGATTCATTGTCCCAGGAAGGGGAAACTTTATTGACACATTCCTGGGGTCAGATACATCACATGATCACACTGACAGAACCACAGGCACATAGACACAGGCAACAGAGCATGCACAATGTCGGCACTAGTACAGTGTATATCCACCTTTCGGAGCAATGCAGGCTGCTATTCTCCCATGGAGACGATCGTAGAGATGCTGGATGTAGTCCTGTGGAACGGCTTGCCATGCCATTTCCACCTGGCGCCTCAGTTGGACCAGCGTTCGTGCTGGACGTGCAGACCGCGCGAGACGACGCTTCATCCAGTCCCAAACATGCTCAATGGGGGACAGATCCGGAGATCTTGCTGGCCAGGGTAGTTGACTTACACCTTCTAGAGCACGTTGGGTGGCACGGGATACATGCGGACGTGCATTGTCCTGTTGGAACAGCAAGTTCCCTTGCCGGTCTAGGAATGGTAGAACGATGGGTTCGATGACGGTTTGGATGTACCGTGCACTATTCAGTGTCCCCTCGACGATCACCAGCGGTGTACGGCCAGTGTAGGAGATCGCTCCCCACACCATGATGCCGGGTGTTGGCCCTGTGTGTCTCGGTCGTATGCAGTCCTGATTGTGGCGCTCACCTGCACGGCGCCAAACACGCATACGACCATAATTGGCACCAAGGCAGAAGCGACTCTCATCGCTGAAGACGACACGTCTCCATTCGTCCCTCCATTCACGCCTGTCGTGACACCACTGGAGGCGGGCTGCACGATGTTGGGGCGTGAGCTGAAGACGGCCTAACGGTGTGCAGGACCGTAGCCCAGCTTCATGGAGACGGTTGCGAATGGTCCTCGCCGATACCCCAGGAGCAACAGTGTCCCTAATTTGCTGGGAAGTGGCGGTGCGGTCCCCTACGGCACTGCGTAGGATCCTACGGTCTTGGCGTGCATCCGTGCGTCGCTGCGGTCCGGTCCCAGGTTGACGGGCACGTGCACCTTCCGCCGACCACTGGCGACAACATCGATGTACTGTGGAGACCTCACGCCCCACGTGTTGAGCAATTCGGCGGTACGTCCACCCGGCCTCCCGCATGCCCACTATACGCCCTCGCTCAAAGTCCGTCAACTGCACATACGGTTCACGTCCACGCTGTCGCGGCATGCTACCAGTGTTAAAGACTGCGATGGAGCTCCGTATGCCACGGCAAACTGGCTGACACTGACGGCGGCGGTGCACAAATGCTGCGCAGCTAGCGCCATTCGACGGCCAACACCGCGGTTCCTGGTGTGTCCGCTGTGCCGTGCATGTGATCATTGCTTGTACAGCCCTCTCGCAGTGTCCGGAGCAAGTATGGTGGGTCTGACACACCAGTGTCAATGTGTTCTTTTTTCCATTTCCAGGAGTGTATAAATGTCGTTTCCTCCACCTATTATTACACATTTCGCACCTTTTGTTACGGATGTTTCCCAGGACTTCAACACTTCACTTAACGGCGCGCCTGGCTTGGTGCTTCCGCTTACTTTTAGTTTGTTTTGCATATTGGCCATTTTTTCTGCTAAGCCTCTTCCGTGGCTGTCTGAGAAGATGTATACGTCATTTTTATTTCTATTATTCTCACTTGTGTCATACATATGATCCTTACTTTTAGTTCCCTGTTTGATCGAGTCTTCACTGGTGTCAGGAAGCTCAACTTTATTCGTTGTTTTCAGATTGTGATGATTTTTACACTGTTTCACACGCCAGGTTATTTTATGCCTAGTACTCCGCTCGATTTCCACTTCTTGTTTTTGTTTACGATCCCAATTTACCCCTTGTTTCACATGCCAGCTTATTATAGGACTAGCAAATGACTCATTTTCCACTTTTTGTTTTTGTTTTAGTTCCCTGATCGATTTTTCTAGGTTCTTTGTATACTCTTTAGCTTGCAGTAGATCCTGATCTAGAGTTTGTACGACGTTTTCTTCCTGCATATTTGCTTGTTTTAATAAACACATTGATCGTAAACAACAACTGATTTCTCCACAGTCACAAATTGTGCTTACCTTTTGAAGTATGTCCTGTTCTTGTGTATAGCCAGCGCTTCCTTCCTGTGCATTGTCTTGTTTTGATAAACACGTCGGTTGAAAACAACAGTAGCTAATTTCCCCCTTGTCATGTTTCATGTTCACTGCGACGAAGCGTTTGGCACATTTTGTATGAATCCATTTTTGATTCGCTGAACACAGTCTTAATCCATTTAGAACACTTTCACTGCATAGGATACATTTTATATCGGTGAAATATACGTTTTTCCCGGAGCCCCTTACTACTGCTTCTCTACTCGCCGCCATGTTTCGGTACGATGTAGGTAATGTGTCGCTCTCATTACGATATTCTCTGTTAGTCTTTGATTATAATCACGAAAAGTTATGACCTTTTATGTTACACAGGGCTACAACTTGTCCTCAGAGAGACTTTAGTTTCCAAAAAAAAAAAAAATCCTTCATTATAAGACCTGAGAGAAGAGCACTGATCACTCCTACGTCTTTGATTTATACATCTCGGGGGCTGATTGCCACACGAGCATGCATCATATACTTATATACTAACTTAAAACCAGTACAACTAGTACTAACAAGGGAACCTCCCCATCGCACCCCCCTCAGATTTAGTTATAAGCTGGCACAGTGGATAGGCCTTGAAAAGTTGAACACAGATCAATCGAGAAAACAGGAAGAAGTTGTGTGGAACTATGAAAAAAATAAGCAAAATATACAAACTGAGTAGTCCATGAGCAAGATATGCAATATCAAGGAGAGCGCGAGGAGCGCCGCGGTCCCGTGGTTAGCGTGAGCAGCTGCGGAATGAGAGATCCTTGGTTCAAGTCTTGCCTCGACCGAAAAGTTTAATTTTTTATTTTCAAACAATTATTATCTGTCCGTCCGTCCGTCCGTCCGTCCGATGCGAGGTAACTGCGCTGTAGAATGGGGACGCTACACCTATACAAACATCGAAACACAGGACGCCAGTCGACAACAGCGCACGGAAGAGAGAGTGTTCCTGCTAACGAGGCTCCCTGGCTGACAGTTGACTGTTCGCTACTTTGTACGAGGGTGCGTTAAATACGTGAGATGTATTCCGTGGGCAATATGAATCCAGCAAATATAACTCGCGACTTCAATAACAATCCCACAATTTTGCGGTGCGGTCACAAAACACAGACACTAAACTTATTACAGAGACGTAAATGAACGAACGGACAGATCATAACTTTGCGAAAATAAAGAAAATAAACTTCTCACTCGAGGGAAGACTTGAACCAAGGAACTCTCGTTCTGCAGCTGCTCACGCTAACCACGGGACCACGGCGCTCCTTAGCTCACGCTCTCCTTGATGTTGCCTATCTTGCGCATGGACTACTCGGTTTGTATATTTTGCTTATTTTTTTTTCATAGTTCCACACAACTTCTTCCTGTTTTCTCGATTGATCTGTGTTCAGTTTTTCAAGACCTATCCACTGTGCCAACTTATAACTAAATCTGAAGGGGGTGCGATGGGGAGGTTCCCTTGTAAGTTCTCTCTTTGACACTTTCCTTTACCTGTATTCAATTAATAGATCGGTACAAACTTTCCTCATACAGAATGAGATTTTCATTCTGCAGCGGAGTGTGCGCTGATATGAAACTTCCTGGCAGATTAAAACTGTGTGCCCGACCGAGACTCGAACTCGGGACCTTTGCCTTTCGCGGGCAACTGCTCTACCATCTGAGCTACCGAAGCACGACTCACGCCCGGTACTCACAGCTTTGTTGGTTTGGAAGGTAGGAGGCGAGATACTGGCAGAAGTAAAGCTTTGAGTACCGGGCATGAGTCGTGCTTCGGTAGCTCAGATGGTAGAGCACTTGCCCGCGAAAGGCAAGGGTCCCTAGTTCGACTCTCGGTCGGGCACACAGTTCTAATCTGCCAGGAAGTTTCCTCATACAGTCAGCACTGTATGATGGCCTCCAGACGTATTAACTAATGGCTTGTCATTTTTCTTGAGTTACCATTCGATGTCGACGATTTACCTTGTTCTCTGATTATGCTTTGTTATTGCCTCGTACTAGTAATGCCTCTAAATTTCTTGTGTTACCATTATGGAATTTTCTTAAGTCACTATGGTGGAACAGACCTTTAATCCCTCCAGTCACGGGGTCGGCTAGCAAGTAACGTCCTGTGTGCGGCTTCCTGACAATAACATACGAGCCTTCGTAAACGCGCTGCAACGTAAGATTTTTCTTTCGTAGCTTCGATGGCTTAAAATGAGTCCTTAGTAAGATTCTCTCACCTTCTCTATATTCAGTAACCTTATTTACCCCTTTGTCAAATGCCCTCTTACGGAGGTTTGCATACGTTGTCAGTGTCTAAACTAGTTTCTTGGTTTTCCACCTTAGGAAGAGGATTGAGCCATTCATTTCGCTCTCTGTTGGCTGACATGAGTTCATGCGGTGTGAAGCCTGTTGACAAGTGTGCGGGTTATTAATAATCTCTTCAAACGGAGTAACATATTCGACCCACTTAGTCTGCCTGTTAGGAACATATGTCCTAACGAATCGATTAAATTCCTTGAATATTCTCGCAGTTGGATTCGATTGACGTCGGTAACAGGATATTAAAATTTGCTAAATGCCGTGGCGAGCGAGGAATTCACGCTAAGTACAAGTGAAGGTCGAACCATTGTCGGACATCATCGACTCGGGTACGCCGAATCGTGGGAAATAATCACTTTCTAAACGCCTTAAAATTGGCCTGGCGCAAGAAGATTTTGCTGTATACAATCTAATGTGTTTTGTGAAATTGTCGAGAATGGCTGTTAGATACTTTGCAACTCCCCGTCCAGTCGGGTACGGTCCAGCCATATCAATATTCATGAGTTGATTTGGTTGTTTTCCGAAGAATAGGATTGAGGGGAATCAACATACAAATATTTAGTGCTTTTGCCTTCTGGCAGATGATACAATCTCTTAGCAACTTACGTACTTCGTGATGCAGATTTGGAACATAACAATATGAAGAAATTTTTCTTTTACATTTCTCCGGGTCATAGTGTTCCCAGAAAATTTGTGTGTGCCAGTGTGCGATTTGCAGGGGGGGATGGGGGGGATTTCCCCCTCTCTGCATCAGACCATCCCCTCCTCTGGTTTTAGTTTATCCGTCCCACCCTGGGATGTTTATTTCCCACGCACTGGAGTAAAACTTTACATATAATTTAAATTTTTGGAGCCGAACACTGAAAGTTTTTAACAAGTCTTACTATTAATACTACTAATATGTTTCAGTTTTCTATCATCAGAATAAGTACAGCTTTTCACAAATGTGCCTCTACTTTTTGAATTCCCCTCGTATATCTGTACCCGTATGTAGATGATTTTGTAAATAAGCTTTACCTATAATGTACTTTTAAAGATATAACAAGGGATGGCTTTTCTGATAGTGCATACGCGTCAATAGTGAGTTTCGACATTAACATGTATTTATAAATAGCTGTTTAACCACGCGTAACGTCACGGTCCAAGCTAGTAACATATATAATTCTACTAACCCCCTAAGACACCCCCCCCCCCCACACACACACACTGGTAAAAGGACAAATCGCACCCTGGTGTGTGCCTCAATTTTGAAATACATACGCAGCATCTTTCGATAGGTCCAGAAGTTTTGTGAAATAGAACCAGATTATGCAGTTTATAAAATCTCGACACTTTATGATTAGGCTTTTCTGTGAGGATCTGCTTAACATTTCTCCATTTTGGATCAGTATCTTGGAGAGCTCGGATATCTTTACACAACTGGGTTCTTTCATTAAGATAATCCGGTAATTAGACATTTGTTGCACTAACTCGCTGGTTTCAGGCAATCCTTCTGGTGATCGGGATAAAGCGTCGGCAATGATATTGTCTTTTCCTTTAATATATTCTACTTGAAAATCATACTTCTGTAGAAACGTACTCCACCTGGTTAAGCGGGGTTGTTGAAGCTTACAAGTTTGAAGAAGAAAGAGTGCCTGATGATCAGAAAAGACTTTGATCTTCTTACCATAGATGTAGTACTTAAATCTTTTAAATGCCCAGATGATGGCTAGGGCTTCGAGCTCCATAACAGAATACGACTTCTCACATTCTGATAAGACTCGACTAGCGAAGCTGATTACTTCAACTAGCTCACGTCCATCATCGATGTCGATTTGGAACAAACAGGATCAAATGCCCACAAACGAAGCATCGGGCATAATATAAAATTCTTTATCCATCTTAGGATGATGAAGAATATTGCTGTTAACAAGACTATTTTTAATTTGTTCAAACCCTTTCTGACACTCAGAATCCGAATTCCAATACACGTTCTTTCTTAACAGATTGTGAAGAGCTTCTTTGTTCATTGCCTGACTCGACATGAAACGCCTGAAAAATGACGCAATGCCTAAAAAACCTTTCAGCTGTCTTTTTGTTGTAAGTATGGGAAAATTCTTAATCGCTGCAAACTTCTCAGAATCGGGCCTAATCCCTTCTGCTGTGATGATATGTCCTAAGAACTTGATCTCACTCTTACCGAATTTTGAATTTTGAAGATTTGCCGTAGCTCCATAATTCATAAATCTTTTAAATACTGCTGCAGTGTCATCACATGGTCTTCCCATGTTTTCGAAGCTATTAGGACGTCATCCATATTCACAGTTACTTCATCCAATGACTCCGATCCTAGAACATATTATAACGCTGAGATAAAAACTCCGGAACTCACATTCAGTTTAAAGGGTATGGCTGTGAAGTGATAAGATCGGCCTGCAAATATGAACGCCGTGTATTTTGTAGACTCAGGCGCTAATCTCACCTGCCAAACAGTTTTTTAAGTCAATTGTGCTGAGGAATTTAACTCCATTAAACTTCTACAAGTGTTCTTCCAGGGCTTCGGGTCTCATTCGAATCGGCACTATTATTTTGTTTATCAGCCTTGCGTCTAAAACTAATCTTACACTTCTATCAGATTTTAAAACTGACAACAAGGGGCTCGAATACGGAAAAATTGACGGCTCAATCACATTCCAGAGTAACATTTTCCTAATCTCTCGTTTGACAGCTTTACGTCGTGATTGAGGAACTGCGTAGCTCGTTTTGCAGTAGGTCTCATGGGGAAGCACGCACATACGATACTCATATCCCTTAATACTCCAGGTTTGTTGGAGAATATCTGCACATGACTAACTAGCAAGTCAAAAAGTTCACTCCATTGATCCTTAGTCAAACAGTCACTTCAAAATCTTTGTTATATAACTAGGTCTTGTGAGGTAGTAAGTCAAGATATTCGTCCTCACAAATATCTACAGGATTTGTTTCATCATCTGCCAGTCTGTAACTTTGTGTCAGTGAAGTACCGCACCTTAAATAGACATTTGTTAAGCGCTGATTTCACCTTGCTGCGTAACAATGTTATTGTTACCTCCTGCTGGTTCACCGTTAATCTACAAGTCCCATTTTCAATGTCAATTTTTGCTTTTGTCGGTCTCAAAAACTCCATTCCATGGAGGCATCGTACCAATAGGTTCTTTACTATAAGAAAATTGCACATAACAGAAATATAGTCAATATTTACTTGAAGTTGCGCTTGCAAGATTACACGCTGTGTCATAGGCCCTATTGCTCTATACACCGTACAGCCTTGTATAGGGAGCGATAAAACTTAACTCACTGAAGAAATTTGCTTGAACAAACATGAAGATAAAACATTAACATTGGCTCCCGTATCAATAATAGCGATTATGGGCATGTTGACTACTGAAGTCTTGGTAGAAGCCTGAACTTGTTTGTCCCATATGTCGTCAGTGTCCTTATTGTCAGTCTCTTGCAATAAGTCATAACGTAAGTCGGTGCCTCTGTCATACGTTA
This sequence comes from Schistocerca cancellata, assembly GCF_023864275.1. NCBI lineage: Eukaryota > Metazoa > Arthropoda > Insecta > Orthoptera > Acrididae > Schistocerca > Schistocerca cancellata. The sequence goes on along the minus strand of NC_064637.1, from coordinate 126,293,455 downwards.
TTGCACCTACTTGAAATGAGTTGATAGATTCCGTGCCCCCATCTCGTTCTGCATCATTCTTGTGGAGGCTAAAAAATTCTGTTTCTAGTTTTCCTGACTGTGGTGGTTCTCCCTATCGGATATCGCCCTTAACGTCTCCTCCGTTTCGTATTGGTGTTGTAACTATGGCATGAAGGGTGGCGGAGAAGGATCTTGTCCCGTGTACGATCCACTTTGCGCATAACAAATTTGTGCAGTCTTTTGCCGTTTTGGCTTCAGATTTCCTGCATTATCATTTGAGTGACCGTAAAAATTTATATTTGTCGGAGGTCGGAATGTGTTCTGGCCCATATAGTGTATTGTGTTGTCATTATTAGCAAAATGTTGTTGTCTTCCACTCCCACTCACGCGTCCTGTTAAAGACTGGTCCGCTCTGATAATTTCCTTGCTGTGGTGGTTTGTTTCCGTACTGATTTTGTGGATAATTGCGTGTTGAGTTTCCGTACTGTGGCCGTTGTGTACTATCCATTGGACTGTACAATTGTTTACTACTATCCTTCAGTCAAAACTGTCCATTTCCGTACGATACATGTTGATTTTTGTAGCCGCCGGACGGTTGGTAGTAAGCGTTGTTACCGCGCAGTCTTCCCTCATTGCCATTGTTGACCGCGTAACAAAAAATGGCTAAAATGGCTCTGAGCACTATGCGACTTAACTTCTGAGGTCATCAGTCGCCTAGAACTTAGAACTAATTAAACTTAACTAACCTAAGGACATCACACACATCCATGCCCGAGGCAGGATTCGAACCTGCGACCTTAGCGGTCGCTTGGCTCCAGACTGTAGCGCCTAGAACCGCACGGCCACCAAAACCGGCTGACCGCGTAACCTCAACTGTTTCGCCTGCTCACTTCATTCGGAGCACTACCAACATTTGCTACCGCGTCTTCGCGAATCGAACCCAGTGAGTCCAATATGGAAAGAAATGGTTCGGTATCGTCCTCGGAACCATTGACTTGTTTCTCCCTTATAGAGACGGGCAATTTAGTTTTCAAAACATGACCACGTCATTATTTGTAATTGGCGAGTCCCAGAATTTAATTTTTGCTAAATATTTTTCAAAATATCTTCTGAGACTGCCGTGTTTCGAATTGAACATTTCGGCATTGAACACTTCTTTTCTTAAGCGCTGCTGAACACCATCACTCCAATATTCGTTCGGAAACATCCGCTCGAATTCATTATAGGTCCTGCACTTGTCTGTCATTTCTGTTCCCCATAAGGCGGCATCTCCTGTTATATCCTGTTACAAACAGTATTCTTTGCTTGCCTGCCATCTGTTCGGAAATACTCCAGAGAAGTTTCGCAAAAATACGATCGTGTGTATGTCACGTTTTTGTGGGTGAAAGGTTGGAAATGTTTTGTGCGTCAATACACTTTCTTCCTGCTTTTGGGTTTTGAGTGTTGGTGGCTGTTCACTTCAGTGTGGTTATGCACTGTGTCTGTCAGACTGTGGTATGACGTGTGATCAAGTGGAGTGCTGTAATGAATTTGCCTATTGTCATTTCGGTATGAGGAGTGATTCCATTCGCTACCCATCGGATGTGAGGGACTTTCCACTTTGTTCTTTAGTGTCTGCACCTCTTCAATGACCTGCTGCATCCAATGAGGAAGGTCTTGCGCCAAAGTTCGCCTTATCTGCCCTAGCTCAAATAACACGGTGTCAAAATGGTTCAAATGGCTCTGACCACTATGGGACTTAACTTCTGAGGTCATCAGCCCCCTAGAACTTAGAACTACTTAAACCTAACTAACCTAAGGACATCACACACATCCATGCTCGAGGCAGGACTCGAACCTGCGACCGTAGTGGTTGCGCGGTTCCAGACTGTAGCACCTAGAACCGCTCGGCCACCCCGGCCGACAACACGGTGTCAAATGGTTCAAATGGCTCTGAGCACTATGGACTTACCTTCCTACCCCTAGAACTTAGAACTACTTAAACCTAACTAACCTAAGGACATCACACACGTCCATGCCCGAGGCAGGATTCGAACCTGCAACCGTAGCAGTTTCGCGGTTCCAGACTGTAGCGCCTAGAACAGCTCGGCCACCCCGAACATGGTGACTCCCGATTTTCCTGGTTCCGCCAAAAGATCATAAGTAACTTCCCTTACTACTTCCTTCAGTTCTGTCTTTACCTTTTTTGCATCTTCATGGGTGTCAAAGCGCCTACCTCCAAAATCGCACTTCAAATTCAAGAAACAGTGGTAGTCGGAAGATGCGAGATTGCAGCTGTGTGGCGAATCATTTAACTGCTCCTGACTAAATTGCTGAATAAGGTTTTGAGTGAGACCAGAAAAATGGGGATGTGTTGTCCTGCAACAACACTGTGCCTCGACTGAGCATTCCACACCTTTAGTTTCAAATTGCTTGACGAAGTTTTCTCATTCTTTTACTTTCATACCACGCTGATGGTTTCACATCTTGGAAGAAACTCGACAGCCAGAAAACGACACAAACAATGATGTTCAGCTGTGGCTGTGTCCATTGGTGTCATTTTTCTGTGAAGGCATAGATAGGTTGGTTTCCTGCTATGACAAATGTCTGAATTATGGTGGGAACTACATAAAACAGTAGTTTAAGTAATGCATTTTCTTGCAAAAATAAATTTTGGTTTGAAAAAATGTTTTATGAGTCTTTTTCCAAAACGGTACTTTCCGGACATGCCTCATACACTCCTGGAAATGGAAAAAAGAACACATTGACACCGGTGTGTCAGACCCACCATACTTGCTCCAGACACTGCGAGAGGGCTGTACAAGCAATGATCACACGCACAGCACAGCGGACACACCAGGAACCGCGGTGTTGGCCGTCGAATGGCGCTAGCTGCGCAGCATTTGTGCACCGCCGCCGTCAGTGTCAGCCAGTTTGCCGTGGCATACGGAGCTCCATCGCAGTCTTTAACACTGGTAGCATGCCGCGACAGTGTGGACGTGAACCGTATGTGCAGTTGACGGACTTTGAGCGAGGGCGTATAGTGGGCATGCGGGAGGCCGGGTGGACGTACCGCCGAATTACTCAACACGTGGGGCGTGAGGTCTCCACAGTACATCGATGTTGTCGCCAGTGGTCGGCGGAAGGTGCACGTGCCTGTCGACCTGGGACCGGACCGCAGCGACGCACGGATGCACGCCAAGACCGTAGGATCCTACGCAGTGCCGTAGGGGACCGCACCGCCACTTCCCAGCAAATTAGGGACACTGTTGCTCCTGGGGTATCGGCGAGACCATTCGCAACCGTCTCCATGAAGCTGGGCTACGGTCCCGCACACCGTTAGGCCGTCTTCCGCTCACGCCCCAACATCGTGCAGCCTGCTCCCAGTGGTGTCGCGACAGGTGTGAATGGAGGGACGAATGGAGACGTGTCGTCTTCAGCGATGAGAGTCACTTCTGCCTTTGTGCCAATGATGGTCGTATGCGTGTTTGGCGCCGTGCAGGTGAGCGCCACAATCAGGACTGCATACGACCGAGGCACACAGGGCCAACACCCGGCATCATGGTGTGGGGAGCGATCTCCTACACTGGCCGTACACCACTGGTGATCGTCGAGGGGACACTGAATAGTGCACGGTACATCCAAACCGTCATCGAACCCATCGTTCTACCATTCCTAGACCGGCAAGGTAACTTGCTGTTCCAACAGGACAATGCACGTCCGCACGTATCCCGTGCCACCCAACGTGCTCTAGAAGGTGTAAGTCAAGTACCCTGGCCAGCAAGATCTCCGGATCTGTCCCCCATTGAGCATGTTTGGGACTGGATGAAGCGTCGTCTCACGCGGTCTGCACGTCCAGCACGAACGCTGGTCCAACTGAGGCGCCAGGTGGAAATGGCATGGCAAGCCGTTCCACAGGACTACATCCAGCATCTCTACGATCATCTCCATGGGAGAATAGCAGCCTGCATTGCTGAGAAAGGTGGATATACACTGTACTAGCGCCGACATTGTGCATGCTCTGTTGCCTGTGTCTATGTTCCTGGTGTTCTGTCAGTGTGATCATGTGATGTATCTGACCCCAGGAATGTGTCAATAAAGTTTCCCCTTCCTGGGACAATGAATTCACGGTGTTCTTATTTCAATTTCCAGGAGTGTATATCCACTGGGCCTTCTGTAATGTACCAGATGAGTCTAGAAGCTCCACCTGAATGCATGATTTTTATTAATTTGTTTCACAATGTGCATACTGTATTTGATTAGCTACTATTTGTGCTCTGTATTAATATATCATATTGTTCTAATGGCAAAGAATGCTTGTCAGATCTGGTTTCTAGCAGTATGAGTTAATGTGTCAGCACTGAGTGCTGCAGGACATCCCAAAGAGCTGAGCCCTGGGTCCAGTACAGGTATCCACAATTGTATCCCAGTAACATGATGGTCTCTTAAATTGGGCCATGCCTGGTTACTTTCCAATTCCCTGTTAAACTTATGTAGTGCTTTCTCTCTAGTCACATCGAACTAGAAAAATTCCATCTTTAAAGAATCCACAAAATTATGGGAATTTTAGCATACTGTTTAAGCAGGTATAAGCTAACTACATCATTTGTTATTGGTGAATTTGCCTTTGTTACAAGTATATGAAAATAGCAGAAAAACCTTTTTAATTCAACACAAATTTAAAAAAAGAATACAATGCTTTTAGAGCGTTACGCAGTAGCTATATCACTTAAACACAATGATGAAAATTATGGCAACAGTAATTTGTAATGTCTGTTGTCTGATGTGTCAAAAAAAATGGTTCAAATGGCTCTGAGCATTATGGGACTTAACAGCTGAGGTCATCAGTCCCCTAGAACTTAGAACTAATTAAACCTACATGACTGCCTTTGTCAACAGCATGACTTCACCTGCAGCTCCTGGGCTCGTGACCATATTGCTTCCCCCTACTTATACCTCCCAAGGACATCACACACATCCATGCCCGAGGCAGGATTCGAACCTGCGACCATAGCGGTCGCACGGTTCCAGACTGAAGTGCGTAGAACTGCTCAGCCACACTGGCCGGCTTCTGATGTGTCCTTTTAGCAGGATAACTATAAAACCTTCCCCACAATGGGAATCAACAGAGTTTCAACACAGAATGGTAGATGGAACTAGATGCATGGGACATTCCAGTTTGGGAATCATTAAGGAATTCAATATTCCGAGATCTGCAGTGTTGAGAGCATGCCAAGAATACCAAATTTCAGGCATTAACTCTCACCGTGGACAACTCATTGGTTGACGGCCTTCACTTTAACAACTGAAGAGCTACGGCGTTTGGGTCAAGTTGTCAGTGCTAACAGACAAGCAACACTGCATGAAATAACTGCAGAAATCAATGTAGGAAGTGTGATGAATGGGTCCATTAGGACAGCATGACAAAATTTGACATTAGTGGGCTATTGCAGCAGAGAACCTACATGACTGCCTTTGTCAACAGCATGACTTCACCTGCAGCTCCTGGGATCGTGACCATATTGCTTCCCCCTACTTATACCTCCCGAGGACATCATAAATGTAAAATTATAGAGATTCGAGCGCACACAGAGGCTTTCCGGCAGTCGTTCTTCCCGTGAACCATACGCGACTGTAACAGGAAGGGGAGGTAATGACAGTGGCACATAAAGTGCCCTCCGCCACACTCCGTTGGGTGGCTTGTGTAGTATGAATGTAGATTGGTGGGACCCTAGATGACTAGAACATCATGACCTGAACACGAGTCCCGATTTCAGATGGTAAGAGCTGATGGAGTGTGGTACAGACCACATGAACCCATGCACTGAAGTCGTCAACAAGGCAGTGTGCAAGGTAGTGGTGGCTCCATAATGGTGTGGACTGTTATGTCATGAATCCCATCAAACGTTTATGGGACATAATCAGGAGGTCCATCCATGCATAAAATTATGCACAGGTAATACTTTCACGGTTATGGATGGCTAGAGACAGCATGGCAACGGCCTTGTCGCAGTGGATACAGAGGTTCCCTTGAGATCACCGAAGTTAAGCGCTGTCAGGTGTGGTCCGCACTTGGATGGGTGACCATCCAGGCCACCATGCGTGTTGCCATTTTTCAGGGGGCACTCAGCCTTGTGATGCCAATTGAGGAGATACTCAACTGAATAGTTGCGGCTTCGGTCAAGAATACCATCATAATGACCAGGAGAGCGGTGTGCTGACCCCACACCCTGCCCTATCTGCACCCTCCACTGTGGATGACACGGCGGTTGGATGGTTCCGGTAGGCCACTCGTGGCCTGAAGATGGAAAAAAAACCCAGCATGGCTCAATATTTGTGCAAGGGACTTTCAAAAACTTGTTGAATCCATGCCAAGTCAAGCTGCTGCACTACACTTGCAAAAGGAAGTCCAACACAATATTAGGAGGTATCCCATGATTTTTCTCACCTCAGTGTATTTTTATTTACTTTCAGGTCAAAATTAAAACATATTATCATCTTCAATAAATAAAACTTCTTCATCTACAGTATCACTGATGCTTTCAGTGAATTGACAGGGTATTGCAGTTGACGATCCCTCTGTTACCTCCACGTTTACTACTGACTGCTACCTCCTGCATACATTCATTTCTGCCTCATACAAAGAGTCATTCATTTATTTGCTGTCACTGCCTGGTTTGATGGTGGCAATTGATGTAACTTGCTCACAACAAATTTTTCCAGTCAGATAACGAATCCTGTTGTCATTTGGATTGCTGCGGTATTGAGAAATGAGACTTAATTTTTTTTATGTATGTCACTGCTGCTGATGCAACTTTTTTAATTTTCTTTTAAGGCAGTTATAATTCTGTTTAACATTTTTGTAACTACGACTTCAAAAATTCCAGATGCACTCCTCTGTGTCACATAGTGTGACAAGTTCGTAAATCTCGCTTCTGTTCCACTCCATTTTGTAAAGGAAGAAATTTAAAAACAACACTCAATAAACACTACAGAAAGAGGAAAAACAAATACTAGTGCTGTACAGTGGTATTTAGTGGTAGCAGGCTACGAACAGTGTTCATTTGATCTGTACTTACACAGCTGTGGAACAATAGTTTTATGTTGCCAAGACACTGACAGCATTTTGCAAACATCAGCAGTTGAAGATTAGCTGCAAACAATGTTGCAAAATGTGTTTTGAACTCAGTGTAAATGTGCCTTTACTAAGCCATGGTGATGAAATCTTTCATAGACAGGTTTACTGCATGCTCAGGAAGGAAATCATTACTATATACAAAACATTTTAGTAGCATGTGATCAGCGAAATGTAAACAGTACTTCTTTTCATTTTTTTACAACATCAAACTGCAAAATGTCTATTTCCGTAATATCTTAGTCACTTCTCACAACTTTGTCATTAAGGCCATAAATCCATAATAATTATGGACCATCTGTAATAGCTAGCATGACCAGTTTGGCAGAAAAACACAAGAAATTATGATAAGTTCATTATCTGTCTTATGTTACCCATCTCTTATCTGCACTGTGATCTCTTTTCCAATTGTCAGTCTTCAGTGTACCCTGTTGTGCAGTATAAACATAGATGTAATTTTAGTACCAGAATAAGGCCAGTAGGAAGCCCTAATGGGCGGATGCCGCAGACAACCTTTGTCATATGCCTTACGAGGACTGGCTGGCCAAAAACTATTAGTCCTCTTATAAAGGTGTGTGCTTGCCAGTGAATAATCGCCAGACAAATGTATGAGAGCTGATGAACAGAGATTGAGACTGATTTTTCTTGTAGCACTGGTGATAGTTTCCTATCTGTCCCCTGAACATTTGAATATTTGAATATTTTGTGTATAATTTCCATAGGCACCAGCACTCCATATCGGTAGGTTGTTAATAACACTGTATTTTGTAAACGCTCTTGGCATTTCACATACCAAACAATGGAGACAACGTGAGAGAGCTGTATGCCACAATAAAATTCTGTTTTCGTTAAAACCATTCAGCCACTGAAACTTATGAAAAGCTGCAGCAAGCATACAATGTAGATGCACTGCCTCATGCAACAGTATTTAGGCAGTTCAAGAGCTTGAAAGAACACTGACCTGTTAGTGTTAAGCAAGGTGGGCCTAGTGCTTCAGCTTCTGCTAAGACTGAAGCCAGATCAACATAGCTGCTGTCATTGTCTGTGAGAATCAGTGGGTATCATTACTAAATCTCAGTGAAGTGTTCAGAATTTCACATAGTAGTGTCTTTATGGTTATGTATGATCACCTCCGTGTGGCCTGTGTTTGTACCCGTTGAGTGCCACGTATGTGGCTGTGTGAATGGAGACAAGCTGTGAATTGTAGTCAGTTATCACTGGTGATGAGTCATGGCTGCATCATTATGAAATGAGCCAGCACAGTGTAGAAATCACCAGTTCTGCTACACCAAACAAGGTGACAGTTCTTCCTTCTGCAGGAAAAGTGACGATGATGACATTGTTTGACTCTCATGGAATGATTTACCAGCATGCAGTTCCATCTCGCACTACTGCTACAGCAACATACTGTACATCAGTGTTGGCTAAAGTGAGGAAGCACATTGCAATGAAATGACCAGAACTTTCTTGGACAGGACGGCAACTTGATCATGACACTGCTTGGTTTTAAATCGCAAATCAGGTCGTACAGTTTCTCACTGAATTCAACATTACCTGTGTACCACATCCACATTATAGCCTTGATATTGCACCATCCTATTTATTTTTTTATTCTCATCAATAAAGGTGAAACTTGGGACATTCGATTTGAGAACTCTGAAGCAGTGTTCAACAAAGATGAGGCAATTCTTCTGAAAGTAACAAAGAATGGTCAGTAACATATATGCATGGACTTGCAGAGACGCTATAAAAAGTGCATTCAAAGAGGAGTAATAAAAATTTGTGAAAAGAAAATTAGTCTCCGTCGTTGTTGATCAGCCCTTCTGGGACATCAGAGATAGATAAAGAATCATAGATGTTAATATTGGCAATCTCAATTCTTGTGTGTGCAGCCCCTTTTAACTGTTTGTTCTGGGCTTGTTGGGACTACAGTTATTCTCTGTTTTGTGCCATCAGTCATAAGTAAGGACTTTATGACTGTCTGAGTCACACAGAATGATTTACCAGCATACAGTTCCATCTCACACTACTGCTACAGCAGCATACTATTGGTCAGTATTGGCTAAACTGAAGAAACACACTGCAATGAAATGACCAGAACTTTCTTGGACTGTCTGTAACAGTTCTCGGACTGAGAAGGTCACAGGATTCAAAAGGTGTCCTGAAAGTATTAGGTTTGTGCATAAGTTCACAGCATTTTTGTTTTGCATGTTGATATTCTGATTGCTATGGTTTCATTTATCGATTGTCATATTTTATTGTAGTTCAACGAAGTCATTTGAGTTTACATATTGCCATTTTGTCATTTGGAGATTGTGAGTGGAGCTGCATGCAGAAGCAAATGGAGTGTCAAATGGAGATATTGATTTTCTCATTTTGAGAAGGATCATTTTGAATTTTGAATTAGTGACTCTCCACATACAAGAATACCTTCAGGGTTTGGCGAAGATCATTTAAACACATTAATACACAATGATCCGTGTCAGTGTACTCAAGAACTGGTAGAAGTGATCAAATGTAATCTTTCCACCATCATGTGACATTTTCTTGCAGTGGGGAAGGTTGAAAAATTAAGGGTATGGGTACCGCATGTTCTGAGCCAAGCTTGCTTGCTATCAACTGGCTCAGGAACAACAGCGGCCTCTCCTGTCCTGTATTGTTACTGGTGATGAGAAATGGTGTCTTAATGCTAACATTAGGGAAAAAAGGAATGGTTTAGCCCAAAAAAAGAAGCAACTTCCCATACAAAGACCTTCATGCATCCAGAAAAGATAATGTTATGCATCTGGTGGAACAGTGACAGTGTGGTGTACTACACATTGCTTCCCTGAGGTGTAACCAACACTGTCCACATTTATTGTCAACAACTGATACATCTTGCAGACGCAATATGAGAACAACAAGCAGGAGACAGTGTGAAGTGATGCTAGTCCACAATAATGTCTGCCTGCATTCTGCTACACTGACAATAAACAAGATAGGGGAGATTGGTTGGGAAGGCATTCTGCACCCACCTTATTCATCTGATCGTGTACCCTCAGGTTTTCACCTTTTCTACTCTACATCTACATGGATACTCTACAAATCACATTTAAGTGGCTGGCAAAAGGTTCATCAAACCACCTTCAGATTAATTCTAACCTATATCTTTCCGTACAAGATCTGATTTCCCTTATTTTATTATGATGTTCATTTTTCTCTATGTAGGTTGGTGTCAACAAAATATTATTGCATTCAGAGAAGAAAGTTGGTCATTGTAATTTCGTGAGAAAATTCCACCCTAATGAAAAATGCTTTTGTTTTAATGATGTCCACCGCAAATCCTGTATCACTTTAGTGACACTCTCACCCCTATTTCAGGATAATACAAAACGTGCTGCCCTTCTTTGAATTTCCTTGATGTATTCCATCAGTCCTATCTGGTAAGGATCCCACACCACTCAGCAGTATTCTAAAAGAGGATGGACAAGTGTATTGTAGGAGTCTCCTTAGTAGATTTGTTACATTTTCTATGTGTCCTACCAATAAAATTCAGTCTTTGATTAGCCTTCCTCACAACATTTTCTACATGTTCCTTCCAATTTAAGTTGTTCAAAATTGTAATTCTTAAGTATTTAGTTGAATTTATGGCCTTTACATTTGACTGATTTATCGTGTAATCGAAGTTTAGTCTAGATAGTAATCTATCCAACAACCTTCAAGGAACTTCCTTTCTCGAAGAAAATGTACTCTGAACATGACACAATAAGTTCTTAGGCTCAAACCACACAATTTCTATGGTTGCAGAATCAAAAAGTTACCCCAGCAATGGCAGACTGCTGTAAATAGTAAAGGAAAATATACTATTGATGACTAAAGTCTCTGTTATGTGTATGTGTTGTGTTTATTAAATTTGTTGAGAAACACTACAAGTTATGCACCAATGCAATAACATTTGCAATTTAATGAGTGCCTCAGATGTATGGGAAGGATTTTATACCTGTCTGCCAAAAGCAGGCATTGTACAAGAATGCAAGCATCATGCAAGTATTACTAATTGCAATTTCAATGAATTACCAACATCAGCTGTGTACAGGATGTTGATAGAATCAGTGGGGAGAGTTGAAAATGTGTGCCCAACTGGGATTCAAACCCGGGATCTCCTGCTTACTAGGCAGGCGCTGTAACTCCTTAGCCACCAAGAAGGCAGGGGTCAGTGCAGCTGCGCAGACTTATCCCAAGCACGACCTCCCCCCCACCCCCCTCCCCCCACCCCCAGCAGACACATCCTCAACTTACTCCACACACTATGAAAGTAGTGCTCCCTGCCCATTAATCTCAATGCTCATGGCAAGGCCTATTCCCGCATGAGTTCGCGCGTGTGTGTGCATCCGCGCAGAAATTATCCTTGGCTTGTGATCACCGTCGCTATATGTGTATGGTGTAATGTTTGGGATACAGCCAAACAGCCATGCCAATTCCTGTGTCCTTGGTGGCTTCGGGATTAGAACACCTGCTTAATAAGCAAGAGATCCCAGATCAGAATCCCAGCCGGGCACACATTTTCAACTCTCCCCATTGATTCTATCAACATATCATACACAACTGATGTTTGTAAACCATTGAAATTTCAATCTTCATGGCTGTAATGATCCACCATGGTGTTTGTTCTTGCAGATATATCCAAAAGAACAGACACCATACACATATATTACCAACTACTTGCACTCCTACATAACCATTTCATACGTAACTGTTGTAAAAATGAGAATATGCAGTTGAAAGATGCACATGGAAAAAAGCTTGGAACAGTCAGATTTGCTTAAAAAAGTTTCAGCTTCATGCGTTACCACAAATCTCTTATTAGCTGATTCATATACACATTTACCTCAAAAGTAATTATAAGGAAACTGATGTGAGGGGCAATAAGTCTAATTCTAATCAGAAACTGTTCTTATTTATGTCTAGTTTTCATTTATTAAAGACAAAACATCACAGAAATGTATTGGTAGAAAATATCTATACAAGTTACAGAAGTTCTACAGTGACTTAACTGACAGTTCAGTAAACTACTAGCACTGTCCTATAATTTTACAAATAGTGTTAACCAAATTACATGAGATATCAAAAAGAATTAACTGATGATGTCAGTAAACTATTAGTGCTATCCTACAATTTTACATATATTGCTAATCACATTATATGAGATATCAAAATGACATAACTGATACTGTCAGAAAACTATTAGCACTCTCCTATAATTTTACATATAGTTGTAAACAAATTACGTGAGATATCAAAAATACCGTAATTTTATTTAATATATGTTGTGATACTGACAGGTGTTGATCACAAGGAAAAAAACTGTTTTAAGCAACCAAACATTTTCCAAACATGTGCAATGACAAAAATTCAGTTTAAATACCCCATTAGCACATGGCATAAATAATAAAATAACTTCCACATGGAGTTTGAATTCTTATCTGAAGTTCAGAACAGAGCTTGATATCCTGAGATTAAATATTTTACCAGAGTTCTGAGAGACACAAAATGAAAACTTTGTAATATACAGGAAGGAAAGAAAGTACACCTTACTATTCACACTTTCTATAAATGTGTAATATCTTCCTTTCTTAATGATTTACATAAATGCTGCAATTTTACACTTGAAAACTGCATTGACAGTTCCTTTGCAAATCCTTGCCTGGTCTATCTTGTGTCATCTTTAATGGCATAGTGTTTTATTATCACTGTCACACCTAAAGCAAAAAAGTAATTAGATTTATAATAGTCTTGTTCATTTGCTGCACTGTCTTGCTGTGTGAATTACCAAGCATTTTGCTATTTCATGGCCAACAGCAGCACTCAGTGGTGGTGGAACAGCATTTCCAACCTGAAATACAAAGGTATATGCTTCAAACCATGAGCACGCACCTTTGCATCCAGACACACACACACATTGGAACTTGCGTTAGCTTCTTACCTGACGGTACTTATCTGCCATTGATCCACAGAAAATAAAACTATCAGGGAAGCCCTGCACTCTTGCAAATTCTCTAACACTCATTATTCTTGGCTGTTTTGGATGAAGAACTCGACCCTGAAAATTGTTAATGTGCAATAGACGGATTTAATTGCATGATAGGACAATATTTGATCTATGTTGTGATTATGTTAGGTGCTGAACACGAAATATTGTTCTGAATCATACATGTGAAGCAACAACAGCTTAACCTACACAACACAAGAAATAAATACTTCAAAAGAGCTGGAGGTTCAGCCTGGAGTTGATATACAGGTGATACATATATAAAACAGAAAACAAATAATCCTCAGAAATTAAAAACAATTGTTTTACACATCTAGCCACTTCCTTGTTAAAACTGAAGTGATCAAAGTCAAGGGATAATGATATGCACATATACAGATGGCTGTAGTATAATGTACACTAGGTATACAAGGGAAGTGCACTGGTGAAGCTATCATTTGTACTAAGGTGATTCATGTGAAATAGTTTCCAATATGATTATGGTCACACAACAGGAGTTAACAGACTCTGAGTGAGGAATGGTAGTTGCGAGGAATGGTAGTTGGAGCTAGATGTAGGGGACATTCCATTTCAGAAATCATTAGAGAACTCAATCCACAGTGTCAGGAGTGGGCCTAGAATACTAAATTTCAGGCATTACTTCTCAACACAGAAAATACAGTGGCCGATGATGATCACTTAATGACTGAGAGTAGCGACATTTGTGTAGAGTTATCATATGACAAACAAGCAACATTGTGTGAAGATATAGAGAAGTAAGTGTGGGACATATGACAAATTATCCTTTAGGACAGTGTGGCAAAATTAGACATTACTGGGCTACAGCAGCAAATGGCCAATGAGAGTGCCCTGCTAACAGCACAACGTCACCTGCGGTGCCTCTCCTGGGAGCAGACACTGTGAAGACCTGTATCCAAGCTGTCAACAAGGTGCTGTGAAGCTGGTATTGGCTCCATAATGGTGTGGGCTGTGTTTACATGGAATGAACTGGGTTCTCTTGTCCAACTGAACCAATCATTGATACTTCAGCTACTTGGAAACCTTTTACTGTCATTTGTGGACTTCAGTGTTCCCAAACAATGACGGAATTTTTATGGATGACAAACCACCATGTCATTGGGCCACAATTATAGTGATTGCTTTGAAGAACATTCTGGACAATTCAAGTGAGTGATTTGGCAACCCAGATCACCTGACATGAATCCCATTTATAGGATATAATCAAGAGGTCAGTTTGTGCACAAAATTCTGCTCCAGCTACACTTTCACAATTATGGACAACTGTAGGGGCAACATGGCTCAGAATTTCAGCATGGAACTTCCAACAACTTGTTCAGTCCATGCCACATAGAGTTGCTGCACTATGGCAGGTGAAATGAGCCTTCACTTGATATTAGGAGGTATCCCCAACTCCTTCCTCCTGTGTGTATATCAGAATACATGGAGTTTTAGCATTGTAAGAGTAACTGTAAATATGACTCAGTGGCTAGTGCCACAATATGAGTCCAGAAGTCTCAACTTTGGTTGCTGGTCAGTACTAGGATTTTAGTGTCTCTTATCACTTCTTTCACCTCTGAAATGTTTGTTGATGTGAAAAATGCCAAGGTGAACCAGGGTTCAAAGTTCTCATTAAACTGTCATATCCGCCTATAACTGGAATTTCAAAATCTGGAGGAAGGCAACAGGACAATGCCTAGTACAGCACCATGATGTTCAGAACAATTTTTGGCTAATGACAGCTTTGTGTTAGAGTAAATGACATATAAAAGAGCCTCCAATTTTACCAGCTGTAAAAGTATGAAACTAGCATTTTTTTTTGCAGTAATTACACACCTGTTGTTTGAAACTGATAAACGATATTTTATTCAAAATAATCTCCATTGCTATTTATATATTTCTCCCACCTCTCCGGTGAAGAGAAACAGATTTCTGCATCACATTCAATTGTTCCACAAGTTCCTGTTGAGTTAGAGTATCACCTCCATCCAATAAAGCTTGCAATTCATTGTCTTTGAACTTTTTCAGTTGTTTCCCATGCTCAACAATTCTTGCATCAAAATCGCCTCTTTTGAATTTTTTGAACCACTTGAAACATCGTGCTTTCCCCCAGAGCATGTTCACTGAAAGCTTTGCCAAGAATTTGATGCAATTCTGCACCAGTTTCCTTCAAATGATAACAGAAAATCAATGCTGTCCGCAGATCATTGTTGGTAGGCACAAAACTCAACATGTTTACAGTTTTGAAACAGATACCAGTGCACGGAACTTGGGTTACTGTGTGTTGACATTCATCATCAGCCATTAGAGAAAGAAAATGGCACTGCAGATGGGGCCTACACTGACGGTTAGCACCATCTATAGGGGAATTCTGGTTTCATACTTCTACACCTAGCATATTGCACAAAAATTTGTTTCCCATCAATTTAAGGAAACATTGAGATTTTATTGATATCACTCCAATAAATTGATCCACCAAGAATGAAAATAACAAGGGAAAGTACATTTTTACAGACTACTGGACATGGGACTCAAGCTTGTAAAAAATCTGCCTGACAGGCAAGGAAGCACCCGCAAGACACGGCCAGATGTCACTGTAACTTCATAAATGTTGACACCATCAGCTGACATGTAGATTATTACAGCTGCATCTCTCTCTGACAGCTAGAGTGGCCACCACATTGCATTACTGTTGTTCATGTTTAGTATTTTCACCAGCCCTGGTAGGGTATATAAGGGAGGTGGGGGAAGGTGGGAGCTATGTCAGATGTTGAGTGATCACTGTGGATGACATGAAGGAGCACTCATATGGATTTTTCAGTATAGGCTGATACCTGGTATCTCAGAACCACTTGTGCTATTGATCTGTAACTGATTTCATGCACTCCATAATACACACTGTTGCAACAATAAATCTTGAGTGAATTGGAAACCTCTAAATGGGAGACTAATTTTTTTTTTTCTGACAGTGTATGTTCTTAGCAGCCTCCAGCCACCAATCTTCATGAAGTGTTGATCCAGCATATGTTTCATGAATGGCAAACAATTACTGAATAGGACATTTCAAGGTTGTTTGCTTTCGTACCACAAACAATTAGGGAGTATATTTCTGCTCAGAAGCCTTTCAATGCTACAGGTGTGCTCTCTGCGTTCCAAGCTGAGTGTAGCTATGTTGTGGTGATGCTACTTATTAAATACTGATACCTGTGATGAGAGGTGATGTTCTGGCCACAATGAAATACTTATCATCTGATTTTAAGAAAACTGTTCACTGAGAAAAATTGAGTTTTGTACATCTTACAGTCCAATATCTTTGCTCAATAGGACTCAATTTCTTTTCATTATTCCACAGTTTTGCACTGCAGCAAGTTAAGTAAAACATGTACACTACTTTAAAGAGTTTACAGATGTAAAAGTACAGAGCATTAACATTGTGTGTGGTTGATTTTATCTCATACACTTCAATGTATAAAACATAAATAAGATATCAAAATTTTACTTAAAACTGAGAGCAAAATGATATCTCAATTCATTCTCAAATTGTTGATTTTTATACGTGATGGACAATTGCATGCAGTGTGCCCAGTTCTGTCCATAAGGACTTCCTGGCTGCTATGAAATACTTATCATTCAATTTTAAGAAAATTATTTGCTGAAAACATCTGATTTTTGCCCATCTTTTAGTCTGATAGTTTTACTCAAAAAAGGACTGAATTTCTTTTCATTATACTTGTACATCATAGTTACTCTACTGCATCAAATGAAATTTTATTTAAAATTGAGAGTAGAACAATATGTCATTTATCTTTCAAATTATTGATTTTTATATTTGACGGACAGTCGATGCACCCATTTCTGTCCCTGTGAATTGGGAATCATGTAGTTATAACAACTGTATTATTTCATAAACAGTTCAAGATATCAAAACAAGGTCTTTTGCAAATTATAGCATATAAAGAGGCACATATGTCATATGATAAATATTCAAAACCTTTTTATTCACCATGGTATGAAGTAACTTGTCTACAGCCATGTGAAGTTAGTGGTATAGGACACATAAACATGTCAACAGTGCTTCAGGAAACCCCAGGGGCCATGCTTAAACAAGTCCTCATTGGCTGGGGGATGAAAAAACGGAGCATGACGAGTTAACTTGCTCATAAAGGTGGTTTTACATGAGTGACTTATTGGTCAAAATCAACCACTTGAAGTGTGGGTACCTTTTGTACTTGTGTGCAAATCAGCAACCAACCATGATTCAAGTGTGTCTGTGCTGAATGTGGAGTTCTACATTTCTGAATATGCTGCACCCTGCACTTGTGCAGAGACAGGGGATTTAGGAAGCGTCTGCTAACACTGGGAGTTACAACCTACTCTGGTCGAGTTCAGTCCTATTACCGAAATGGATTTTGTGAGTTTGTGTCTTCTCAAGCTTTATTGTGTTGTTTTTGTGGCACACTGAAAAGTTACACAATGTCCTGGTATTTTTTCCTACTAGTGTTCTCCTACGAGAGAGACGAAACATCTGAAATCAAAAACTATTTACATTTTACAGGAAAAAACTACACTATACATAAATAAGAAAATAAATATAATAGAGGGAAACATTCCACGTGGGAAAAATATATCTAAAAACAAAGACGATGTGACTTACCAAACGACAGTGCTGGCAGGTCGATAGACACACAAACAAACACAAACATACCCACAAAATTCAAGCTTTCGCAACAAACGGATGCTTCATCAGGAAAGAGGGAAGCAGAGGGAAGGAGAGGGAAAGACGAAAGGATATGGGTTTTAAGGGAGAGGGTAAGGAGTCATTCCAATCCCGGGAGCAGAAAGACTTACCTTAGGGGGAAAAAAGGACAGGTATACACTCGCACATACACAGACACAAGCAGACATGTCCCTAGAATTATGCTGGAGGGCATGCTCTGCTACTGGATAGTGGACATCTCCTAAGCAGACAGTTCGTCTGTGCCCATTCACGTGCTTAGCCAGTTTAGTTGTCGTCGTACCAATGTAAAAGGCTGTGCAGTGCAGGTATGTCAGCTGATAAATGACATGTGTTGTATCACATGTGGCCCTGCCTTGAATTGTGTATGTTTTACCAGTAGCGGGGCTGGAGTAGGTGGTTGTGGGGGGATGCATGGGGCAGGTTTTCCAGCGGGGTCAGTAACAGGGGTAGGAACCGCTGGGTAGAGAGGGTGGTCTGGGAATATTGTAGGGTTTGACAAGGATGTTACAGAGGTTAGAGGGGTGACGAAAGGCAACTCTGGGTGGTGTGGGGAAAATGTTGTCAAGGGATGATCTCATTTCAGGGCTTGACTTGCGAAAGTCATATCCCTGGTGGAGTAATTTGTTAATGTATTCGAGGCCAGGATAATATTGTGTGACAAGGGGGATAATTCTGTGTTGTCTGGGGGTAGGAATATTGTTGTTGGACGGGGACATCTGTTTGTGGACAAGGTCTGCAGGATAGTTGTGGGAGAGGAAAGCACTGGTCAGGTTATTGGTGTAATTGTTGAGGGATTCGTCACTGGAGCAGATACGTTTGCCACGAATACCTAGGCTGTAGGGAAGGGAGCGTTTGATGTGGAATGGATGGCAGCTATCAAAGTGAAGGTACTGTTGTTTGTTTGTGGGTTTGATGTGGACAGAGGTGTGGATGTAAGCTTCAACAAGATGAAGGTCAACATCCAGGAAGGTGGCTTGGGTTCTGGAGAAGGAACGGGTGAAATTCAGATTCGAAAAGGAGTTGAGGTTATGGAGGAAATTAAGGAGTGTTTCTTCATCATGAGTCCAGACCACAAAGATGTCATCTATAAACCTATACCAGGCCAGGGGAAGCAGCTGTTGGGTCTTCAGGAAAGCCTCTTCCATGTGGCCCATGAAGAGGTTGGCAACCTATATACCTCTTTACTTCTGTATGCATCCTCTTTAGTTTGAAGCTGGCAAGGTACTTACAGTAGAATATCTTTGGCTACCCTCTGACACCCATGCCTCCATCTTTGCTACCCTCCCTGTTTACCTTTCCCCTGTTGCTTCATAACCTGGGTTGTGAGTAACTGAATCCACTTTCCCTTCTTCCCCTTTTTTCCCCTCTCTCCTCCCTGAGGAAGGAACAAAGTTTCAAAAGCTAGGATAAAAATTTTCTGTTCTGTTTTGTGTATCTATCGGCTGTACTGAGCTGAGATAAGTGCTGGCCAGCTCCTCTATCTCTTTGGTAGTATTTGTTTCACATCTTTACATGAGATTTTCCATAATCATTTAAAACATAGTGTTATTGCAACAAACCATGCACAAAACAATATAGTGCAGAAATTCACATGAATGATTAATGCTCTGATGACATAACCAACACTCAAGCCAATTTGATGGGCAAATTGAACAAGATCACAAAGAAGGCCTTTTCTGAGTGTTTCTCATAGTTGTATGTACATTCTGTGCATTGTAGGGAAGTGTGGGCAGACTATGTTGAAGACATGAAGCATTAAAACCATCATCTCAACATTTCTTTACTTTTTTATTAACTCAGTCTCATAACTTTTTCCATTGATGGGGTATGACATTGCTGCTTTCAGAGGTGGCCCTGCCCCTGATGCAACAGGATAGGCCTTTGATGCGAGAGGACTAGAATGAGCTGGGTAAGTGGGTCTTCCACAACGATATCCTCGACTGATGTGGCAAGGGGTTGAGAGTGGAAGTGGCACAGTGATGGTCCAGATGTGCAGAATGGGTGGGTGTAGAATGCCACTTTAAGAGGGGTGGTGGTCACAGTTGAAGGAGGTCACATGTTGGACAGAGGAGGGCCAGTTGAAGTGAATGGGCTCTGATGGCTGCAGAACTGCAGTCCTGGTACTGTGTGTTTAACCAGCATAATGTAGCTGCATGTGTGTGTGTGTGTGTGTGTGTGTGTGTGTGTGTGAATGTGTGTGTGTGTGTGTGTACAAACTGTTATTTTTATATAATTTTTTCTTAGTATATTATATTATTTCTTTGCATGTAACTGATAATGGTACATAAGCCGAAACTGCAATAGTACAATGAAAACAGTTACAGCTAAAAACTGAAAATGACACCACTTAAGAATCTATAGAGGCTGCAGATGCATATTACAAGATGAAACAAACTTAAATAATGAAATCTGTCTAAATAGATTGATAGTTGCAGCAGATGGATGACTAATTAGATCATCAGCCCTGTAGATCTGATTCTGTACATTTATACCAGGCTTACATTAATTATCTTCTCCATGAAATGTCACATAATATCCCGAGTATGGCACATGAACACATTATGCACACTTATTAAAAATTCTAGTATTATTTATATGAATTTTGACTGGATTTCAATGCTTTTTCTTTATGTACCAAAAGCTTAATCGGAACTTGAAAACTGTTGCTACTGACCATCTTGAGCTAACTTGACAGAGCGAAAATACCATCTATGTTGATTTTTATGGTTATGATACAGGGTGTTTCAAAAATGACCGGTATATTTGAAACGGCAATAAAAACTAAACGAGCAGCGATAGAAATACACCGTTTGTTGCAATATGCTTGGGACAACAGTACATTTTCACGCGGACAAACTTTCGAAATTACAGTAGTTACAATTTTCAACAACAGATGGCGCTGCAAGTGATGTGAAAGATATAGAAGACAACGCAGTCTGTGGGTGCGCCATTCTGTACGTCGTCTTTCTGCTGTAAGCGTGTGCTGTTCACAACGTGCAAGTGTGCTGTAGACAACATGGTTTATTCCTTAGAACAGAGGATTTTTCTGGTGTTGGAATTCCACCGCCTACAGTGTTGTTGCAAAAAGACGAAGTTTTCAACGGAGGTTTAATGTAACCAAAGGACTGAAAAGCGATACAATAAAGGATCTGTTTGAAAAATTTCAACGGACTGGGAACGTGACAGATGAACGTGCTGGAAAGGTAGAGCGACCGCGTATGGCAACCACAGAGGGCAACGCACAGCTAGTGCAGCAGGTGATCCAACAGCGGCCTCGGGTTTCCATTCGCCGTGTTGCAGCTGCGGTCCAAATGACGCCAACGTCCATGTATTGTCTCATGCGCCAGAGTTTACACCTCTATCCATACAAAATTCAAACGCGGCAACCCCTCAGCGCTGCTACCATTGCTACACGAGAGACATTGGCTAACGATATAGTGCACAGAATTGATGATGGCGATATGCATGTGGGCAGCATTTGGTTTACTGACGAAGCTTATTTTTACCTGGATGACTTCGTCAATAAACAGAACTGGCGCATATGGGGAACCGAAAAGCCCCATGTTGCAGTCCCATCGTCCCTGCATCCTCAAAAAGTACTGGTCTGGGCCGCTATTTCTTCCAAAGGAATCATTGGCCCATTTTTCAGATCCGAAACGATTACTGCATCATGCTATCTGGACATTGTTCGTGAATTTGTGGCGGTACAAACTGCCTTAGACGACACTGCGAACACCTCGTGGTTTATGCAAGATGGTGCCCGGCCACATCGCATGGCCGACGTCTTTAATTTCCTGAATGAATATTTCGATGATCGTGTGATTGCTTTGGGCTATCCGAAACATACAGGAGGCGGCGTGGATTGGCCTCCCTATTCGCCAGACATGAACCCCTGTGACTTCTTTCTGTGGGGACACTTGAAAGACCATGTGTACCGCCAGAATCCAGAAACAATTGAACAGCTGAAGCAGTACATCTCATCTGCATGTGAAGCCATTCCGCCAGACACGTTGTCAAAGGTTTCGGGTAATTTCATTCAGAGACTATGCCATATTATTGCTACGCATGGTGGATATGTGGAAAATATCGTACTATAGAGTTTCCCAGATCGCAGCGCCATCTGTTGTTGAAAATTGTAACTACTGTAATTTTGAAAGTTTGTCTGCCTGAAAATGTACTGTTGTCCCAAGCATATTGCAACAAACGGTGTATTTCTATCGCTGCTCGTTTAGTTTTTATTGCCGTTTCAAATATACCAGTCATTTTTGAAACACCCTGTAAATGAAAAAATATCAGTCAAAGCACACAAACAAATAAACGAAATAAAATGTTTACTGAAGTTCAAAATGTGTATAATACCTGTATTCCTGATGGATCTGGATTTGTTGTTATTGTGCTGAAGAAACCATTCCAGTTTACACGGCCAAACCTCCCTTGCCAGTTGTTGTGATCATAGGCAGTGTGAACATAAGACCAAGGGATAAGTGTGTTATTCTGCTTGTATGTAGGATCACATTCCTTGCCTTCAGCACAAGGACAAACACCACGCATCTGTCCACTTCTTGGGTCATAGTTGGTATATATGCTGCAAGTAAAAGGAATATTTTGGACTAAAACTTAATAAACTACTTATAAATCAATTTTATTATTTTTCATATGTGTGCCTCCACGTGCGCATTCACACACACACACACACACACACACACACACACACACACACACACACACACACACGCAATGTTTCATTATATAAATCAAGTTGAACTTTTCACTGCACAGTACAATAGCCTATCACAAATTCCCAAGCAGACTGCTTGTGTCTGTGTATGTGCAGTTGGATATGGGTGTGTGTGCGAGTGTATACCTGTCGTTTTTCCCCCTAAGGTAAGTCTTTCCGCTCCCGGGATTGGAATGGCTCCTTACCCTCTCCCTTAAAACCCACATCCTTTCGTCTTTCCCTCTCCTTCCCTCTTTCCTGATGAAGCAAACGTTGGTTGCGAAAGCTTGAATTTTGTGTGTATGTTTGTGTTTGTTTGTGTGTCTATCGACCTGCCAGCACTTTCGTTTGGTAAGTCACATCATCTTTGTTTTTAGATATATTTTTCCCACGTGGAATGTTTCCCTCTATTATATCCATTACATTAGTTTTATATCCTTATGTAATTTTCTTATAGTACTGAACAATTCTGGATTTCATATTATAATTATTTAGTCATGTATTATAATGCAGGCTACTTTAATTACACTACCTGTTTTAATTCAGATAGTCCGTTACTGTGTAATAACTTTTATTTGATAAAAATTTTTTTGGTTTGTTTTGAACTGTCCAATTGTGTCAATCTCTTTTATATTTTGGGGTAATTTATTATATAATTTAATGGCATTGTACAACAAGCCCTGCTGAGTTTTAACTTTATTTTTCCTCTCTAGATGCAGATTGTATTGGTTTCTGGTTTCATAGCTGTGTACTAAAGAATTTTTAACATAGCAGTCAGTATTTTTGTTACATAGATAATACTTTGAAAAATGTATTCACAGGGGAAAGTTAGGATTTCCAGTTTTTAGAAATGTTCAAGGCAGTGAGCCCTACTGCCACTCTTGGTTATTATATGAATTGCTCTTTTCTGAAATTTGGCTATTTGAATATTTTTACTGTTGACCCCCCCAAAATATTATTCCATCTAGGTAATAACAGAGTGGATATAAGAAAAATATACAGATCTGACACATGTAGTATCACACACTGCAGTCAGAATTCTAAGAGCATAGCATGCTGTAGCGATTCTGTTACTAAGTATTTTAATACGTTCTTCCCACTTTAACTGACTGTCAACATGCATACCAAGAAATTTTGTGTAGTCTACACATTCTATAGTTTCAGCATTTAACTTAAAGTTGTTATAATGTGGTTTTTTGCAGACACAGAAGTTAACAGCATTTTTTTTTTAATTGGATACCCACTCATGTACAGTTTTTAGTGTTTGTTCGGCTTTTTTTATTCAGTGTTTCAGTGCATCTGGTGATTTGTCACTGATTAGAACATTTGAGTCATCGGCAAACAATATTGTTTGTCCATGCTTGATGCTCTGTGGGAAGTCATTTATATAAATGGGGCACTACCATGTGGGACACCTATATTTACATAATTTGGGTCTGAAGTATACCTTACAATATAGTGTGAGCACCTTGAAATATGTGAGATTTCAGTTATCTGTCTTCTATTTTTTAGATACAACTGGAACCACTTTTTCACAAGTCCTCTTATTCCCATTTCATCTAACTTATTTAACAATATGTTGTGGTCTACTGTATCAAACACTTTAGTTAGATCAAGAAATATACCTGTTTTGTAGTTCCCTTTATCTAATGCTTCTAGAATGTGTTTTGTGAGGTGTGCTGTTGCTGATTCAGTGCTTTTCCCTGATCGAAATCCAAACTGATCAACAGACAGTAAGTTGTATTTATTTAAATAATTCATTAGCCTATCTTTCATAATAGTTTCTAATATTTTTGTAAAGCATGAGAGTAGAGAAATTGCCCTGTAATTTTAAATTTTTCCTGCATCATCTTTTTTGAAGAGAGGTAGTAATTTAGCATATTTTAAATAGTCTGGAAAGTAGCCATGCTTGAAAGATTGATTTATAATATCAACTGAAGGTGGAAGTAGGCTCTTGATACAGTCCTTAATTATAAAAATGGAGACTTCATCCAGACCAGCTAAGTTTTTGTTTTTCAGTTTGTTGACTGCTTTGTAGACTTCTTCTTGTGTTGTAAGAAATAACACCATTGAGTGTGATACACCATTATTTTGCTTTTTGACCTGAGGGGCCATTAGAAAATTTTCCTGTAATTTTATTCCTATGCTACTAAAATAATCATTTATATAGTTTGCCAAATATATTGGGTCTTTTATTAGAGTACCTTCCTCTTTGATTTTCAAGTTTGACAGATTCATTTTCCTGGTACCAGTTTCCTGCTTTACAATCTTCCATACTGCCTTATTTTTGTTTTCAGCTGCAAGCAATATTTTCCTATATGTTTTCCTGTATCTTTTATAAAAGAGTGAGAAAGCAGGATTAGTTTGGCTGTGTTTAATGGAGCTCAGGTACTTTAGTGTTTCAGATGATTTTTTTGATGCCTTTTGTGACCCACTTGTTTTTTCCTGCTGTTGATTATGTACATAACACTTTAGGAAATGTTTCTTCAAAATTTAATTTAAACGTCATGAAATTTATGAATTTTTCATTTGCATTTACCTCTGAGTATACTGAGTCCCATGTTTGTTCTGCTATCTGTTTGGCAAACTCATATCTATTTTGTTTAGAAAAAAATTCATCTGTAAATATGCATTTTCTCTGTTTCTTCTGGAGCCACTCTTATGTTAATGATTTGACCTGCGTGTTCTGATAATCCTAGCTCTGCTACCACCACCTCACAGTATTCTTTGCCTAAATCTGTTAATACCTGATCAACAGCTGTCTTTGAGTACTTTGTTATTCTTGTTGCTCTGTTAACCATTGGAACTAGATTGAAACTTTGAGCAAGACTTAGTAATGAGTCCCATGTAGCATCAGGATTCAGTTTATCTACATTTAGGTCTCCACATATGAGAATGTGGTTCTTTGGAGTGGATATCTTGTCAAGAACATGATTAAGTTTGGAGAAAAAGATGTTAAAGTCTCCACTAGGAGATCTGTATATACATAAGATAATGAAATTCCTACACCTGTATTGGCCCCTGATTTCAACTGCTGCCAGTTCAAAATGTTGCTCTTCACTGATTACACCTAAATCGCTTCTGGTCTTATACTGATAATTTTGTTTTACATAAATACAACACCCTCCACACTTCATAGAAGGCCCACAGTATGCACACACTAAATTATAAGACTGAAAGACTGATTAATTTCAGCCTCATTGCACCAATGCTCTGTAAGACAAACAACTGAGCACTCAGTAGACTCCAGCTCCACTTCTAGCTGTTGGGTCTTATTTGCTAGGGAACATATATTTTGGTGAACAACTGTTAAGTAATTTTTGCGAACACTATTTGCATTCCAACTTTTTTTCATTTTAATGTCATTCTGTGTTGATTCAACTGCTTCTTTATTATGATTACACTCGCGTTTTTTGTTTGCATATGGTATTCTTGGATAGTCACCCCCTGCAGACTGTATTAGTTATCCTTATTTTTTATAATTTTACATAAGTCCAGGAGCATTTTGCTGAAAGTCATTGCACCTAGTCTGTTTAGGTGCAGGCCATCTGTTGTCGAGAAATTTATTTGGGTCAACAAATACAACACCAAGTTCGTCGCACTGTTCTCTGATGCCAGTGTTTATTTTCTTTATATACTTGTTATTCACCGATCTTCTTTGTAGAATTCCATTTATAACAATTCTGGAGCTTGTAAACAAACCTTTGGCTGACCAAATTACATTACAAATATTATTTATGATTTCTTCTTGTCTGCTGCTTCTAATAGAGTTGGTCCCTATGTGAATTATCATGCCTTTAAAATTTGTGTTGGAATCATTGTTGTTTTGGTTGGATTTTTAAGGCGTGATAATTCACATATGGACCAACTCTATTAGAAGCAGCAGACAAGAAGAAATCATAAATGATATTTGTAATGTAATTTGGTCAGCCAAAGGTTTGTTTACAAGCTCCAGAACTGTTATAAATGGAATTCTACAATTTTTTTCCATTTATAACAATTCTGGAGCTTGTAAACAAACCTTTGGCTGACCAAATTACATTACAAATATCATTTATGATTTCTTCTTGTCTGCTGCTTCTAATAGAGTTGGTCCCTGCGTGAATTATCACGCCTTTAAAATTTGTGTTGGAATCATTGTTGTTTTGGTTGGATTTTTCTGTGTTCCTAATGTTGTTGAAATGTTTCACAATCTGCTGTGGTCGGATTCCAGGGCGAACATCGACTTTACAGTTCGGAACCACTACATTTTTTAACATGGAATCGCCAATAACAAAGAAATCACTTTTGTCGATCTGTTTTACTGGATTGCTTTCACATTTATCTTTCTTCTTATATGTCACAGTTTTCCAGTTATATTTGCATATAGATTTACCACATGATTCATTTTCCGCCACTGTTTTCACTGGGATTTGCGCATACGAGTTTACACAGGTTACTTCTCAGTAATGGAGTTTGTACGTGGGAGTTTATGGAATTACCACATATTTCACTTCCTGCCACTGTTTTTGCCGGAATATGCACATGTAAGTTTTCACGGTTTTGTTTTTTGCTCAGTAACTGAGTTTGCACACAAGAGTTCTCACATTTGTTTGTTTTGTTCTGTAATGGGTTTCCACATGCGCAGTTTGCCAATTCACATTTTAGCTTTGCGTTTTCTTCTTTCAGAGATTGAATCTCTTTTTTGAGAGTTCCGATATCACTTTGTAGCACTTTAATTATTTCTTCTTTTGACTTTATGGTACTTACAAGTTCTGATGTTTCCCACTGCAAACAGTTGGTGCATGTCCACGGAACTTCGTCACTAATGAATTTCAGGTTCACTTTTGCGCACTTCTCATGAATTTTCATCTTGCCCCTCCACAATCTGACGAAGCACAACTTCGTTAGAGGTCACATGACCCCTAGAGTTGGTCATTTTTGAACTTTCAGTACTGCTCTACAACAGTAGGATTGTTCACTCAACTTACGTGCCACATCACAGATTTACACTCCTGCACACTTTAGTAGAAGGATATGAATCAATAAGTAGGAAGTAACTGGAATGCACTGTTCTCAGATGCATCATACTCGTGGAAACACAGTGGGGAGGACGGATGCCAGCACAGCACTGACATAACAATGTCGCCTTGACTCCTAATGCATCCAGCCCTCAAAAGAATTGAGTTCAGTTTACAAACTATAATTTCTCTTCAGCAGATCCATACATAAACTGTAGAGTGGAAATCAGTAACAAGCTAAGTACCAAAAACTTTTTTTTTTTAAATTAGACCTGGAAAACCAAGGTAAGTGCAATTGTCAAACAATCTAAAAAGCAGGCTAAGTGCTATGATCATTTTTAGTTGAGCATATAAGACCAGAAAGATAGACTGAGCAATATGTGCTGGCCCACTAGTGAGGCTAAAGTGGGCTGAGTGCCACAAAGCCTTATAATCGTTTGCAGTGAGTGGCAGGGATGTTACCCAGACTGAAAAATGTAGGAGACTGGAAGAATGTCAGAGTGTTAAGCACCTAAGGTCCTTAAAAACGTATGAGAAATGTAACAGCTAAAAATCCATTTGTGGTTGCTACGCTCCAGCTTGAGAACCTTTTTTGCTTCAAAAGCAGCTTATACATATATTAACACAGCAACAATAAATATTTCCAAATGTAATTTGACTCAAGTGTCATCAAGACGAGAACAATGTTTAATGAACTAGAAGAGTGGAGCACCTACAAGATTTTCATGAAAGGAATTGCCACTGAAATAATAAATAACTTTGTTTTACCACTGCAACAACGTAGAAACAATTTGTCAGCTGAAAAGAATGTGGATCTGCTACAGATGCTGCTATATTTGAAAGTAGCTAATAGCACATTTTTTGAACACTTAATCAATTAAAATTGCTTTGTGCTTTAGAAAATTAAAATAAAAATTAAAAATAATTTAATCACAGGACAGTGTACCTACAACACATAGCTAAAATTTTTATTACTGAAAAAAAAAAAAAACTAATAACTGTGTGAAAGATAGATTGCTGCTCACCATATAGCAGAGATGTTGAGTCACAGACAGGTACAACAAACAGCAGCCAGAGACAGTGGTCATGTGTATTTAGCTGTGTTTGCATGAATGTGTGTGTGTGTGTTTTGTCTATTTTGGAAGGAGGAAATCTGGCAGAAAGCTTATGCGTTTAGTAGTCTTTTTGTTCTGCCTGTTTGTGATTCAACATCTCCAATATCCTTCTCATAATATTGTCATTATTTCATCCTGGATTTTCCATTATTTGCTTGAGATTTCTTTCATTGGTATTTACCTCATTGTTGCTAATACCTTTATGGCATTTAGCATGTTTGGCATTTTCCTGAATAAAATACATATTTCCATTGACAAAAGAAAGAGAACTTTAAACCTACCACAATAGTTGTGTGACTCTTACTGCAGACAATAAATAAAAAATAATGTTGAGGTTTTTCATTAAAATATTTTCGTCAACACAAAAAATAACTGAATAACTTGGAATCAGTTTTAAGGAAAGTCATTAATGTCAAAAACAATCCTCCTTAAAATGAGAAAACTATTTTCTTGTCATGCTCTGACCAGTGGCACTATCTCCATGCATGCAGCAAGTGTTTCTGGCTGCCTCTGCTGCTTTCACCTCTCTATTGAACTCAAACAGAAGAATATGAGGGAAATGTTTCGATTGCTGCAGTCAGTTCTCCATTTTCTAGTGTCAACAGCTCCACTCATCCCAAAGTGACAAAATGACAATATGTAAACTCATATAATGACACTGAACTACAAATAAAAAATGACATTCCCTAAAAAAACCATTGCAACTGGAATACCAACATGCAAAACTAAAATGCTATGAACATTATGCGTCAACCTAATACATAATTCCTTAATTCTTTGAAATTTGAACTAAATGAGTTACATCAGCATAACTGCAGCCTATAGTTGATTACTGAAAATAATGCTTGAAGTATGTAAGTTAAAAAGTAAAAATGTGACATTAAATAAATAGACAGAATGTAACAACTAGAAATAGTTGTGCATCTTACAGTTCTTCCAGGTAAGAGCCATCACAAAGCCGCATGGCAATATTTGGCAAATCCCTCCAGTCAGCTCCTGCATTTGTAGGGATATTTGCAACACGTGCTTCATTTAGAGGATTCAACTTCTTGCAGATGTGATCTCGCAATATCTTCTGTTTCTCATTACCACGGACCTTACAAGTAACGCAGAAAAAAATTGCAAAATGTAGTAAAAGGTAATTACAACTCATAAAATATTCTATACATTTTATTTTCATAACTAACAAAACATACCAAACGCTGGAAATGTGTCAGTGGTCTTTTCTTGTAATGAATTTCACATTTATCATGCCCGTTTGGAATTTCTGGAAGATCAGAAAGAGCATCACACACTGTTATAGTGCGCATTGGGGCTGAATACATCCGATTACAATTTGAGTAGTACTGTGAAAAATAAAGAACAGAAAAGAAGTTCTATATACATAAGTAATACATATAAACAGATAATATAGGACAGATCAACAAGATATCAGTTTTATTAACTGTGACACAATACGAAAAGTATCAAAAAGATAACCTCGATCAAAAATGCAGAACAGAAGTCAACAAACTGAAATAAAATTTCTAAAAAACTGATTCAGAATGGGGTATTAAAAACGGCTATTGAACATGGATGGAAGCAAATGTCAGCTTAAAAGGGGACTGTCTTCCCTGAAGAGTCAGATGTGCAAAGTTTTCTGTGCCCTTGTCATCTATAAATGAACAAGTGTGTTGTTTATTAGTGTCATGTCACAGGATATGATTCAGATCATGCACAGGGATGTAGTTTTATGCATATTATGGCATGTGTTGCACAAATATTTGTTTGTATTGTATTTGCATGAGGTACTCCTTGGGTGGCGTGGAGTTTGCGAGAGATGCATTTGCATCACAGTACATGCGGTATGGAGCCACCATTCCCATAAGAACTGCTGTATAAAGAGCCCCCTAGAATAAGGAATGGCTAAAATCATTGCCATTTCAGTGCTGCCTGTGTTGTTGACCTGACTTGCTCTGTTCATCTGCAGTGATCTTTTTCGCTAGTGCTGTTTTGATCTTGTTTTGTCTATTACAATTGTAGCTTTAAGTTAACGATGTGCAGCTGTGAAATTTTGGTTTCCAGCCAGTAAAAATGTTGCTGAAACAGTTTTAATGTTGAAAAAAGCTTAACAAGTTGACGCTTATAGAAAACTCAAGTGTACAAGTGGTTTACTCAATTTAAAAATGGCAATGTGTCAATTGATGACAAACCTTGTTCTGGATGTCCATCAACTGCCCAAATTGATAAAAACATTGAAAAAACATGAGAGCTTGTGCTCACAGACTGTCGACAGACAACTGATCAACTGTGAGAGATCAGTGGGTATCTTGAACCTTGCTTCAGTGAGTTTTAATGGAAGATTTGGGAATGAAAAGGATTGCTGCTAACTTTGTTCCTCGGGTTCTGACTGACAATCATAAGGAACATCGAATTGAAACATGTCATGCTTTGAAACAACAGCTTGAAACTGATCTAGATTTTCTGTCAAAGGTCATTACTGGTAATGAGTCGTGGTGGTATAGTTATGACCCAGAAACAAAGCAACAGTCAAGCCAACGGGAAACATCATCATCACCCTGTCCTTAAAAAAATGTCACCAAGTCAAATCACACAACAAAACAAAGCTGATTCGCTTTTTTCATGCCACAGGAATAATTCATTTGGAGTTTATTCCCCCAGGTCAGACCATCAAACAAACATTTTATTTGGAAGTTTTAAGAAGATTGTGCACTGGTGTTCATCAAAAAAGACCTAATTTGTGGCACACATGAGACCGATTCTTCCACCACGACTCATGCATCTGCACACACAGCCATCCCTGTTACATAGTTTTTGGCTAAAAATTGCATGGTTCCATGGCCCCATGTACCTTACTCACCTTACTTGGTGCAACTTTTTCTTATTTCCATGCATGAAAAGGGGAATGAAAGGACACTGATTTAACAACGCTGAAGAACTCTAGAAAAAAATGAGGGAGGACCTGTCAGCCATTTCTAAAGATGACTGCAATAAATGCTTTGAACAGTGGAAGTACTTGTGGGACAAATGTATTAGTTGTAATGGAGAGTATTTTGAAGGGGATAAGGTTGTTCTGTAAACAATTTGAAAATATATAGCACTTCTCGTTTTTTTTAAACCCCCCTCTTAACATTTAGTCTTATAGGACCTTTGAGGTTCACATTGTACCCACAATTGAGTGCAAATCTGAAAGCAGGTTTGTTAATGTATGATACTTAGAACTGAAATCACATTTGTTACACCAGAATAGAAGTGCCTCTTAGAGTGAGATTGCTGCTGTATAGACAAACATCAAATATTCCATAATACGCATCCATTATAATCATGGAGGGGAAACAGCTACAGATGATTCATCATTTTAGATATCTTGTCAGTGTTATCTGCAATACTGGTTCTATAGACAAAGTAGTCACAAAGAATTCAAGCAGGTAGTATCTTCTATCAAACAGTTAAAGATCCAATATGCCCCTTAGGGAAATAGCAGAAAGGTCGGGGAAGAAGGCCAGTGTTCACTCTGTCTGCTTGCCGGGGGTTCTCATCTGAGATGTAGAGGAGGCCCTGCCAGCAGCGAGAGAGAGCACTGGGTGCACCCGACTGCAAATTGTTGCTCATGTCGGCACCAATGACTCCTGCCGTCTGGGTTCACAGGTCATCCTCAGTTCATACAGGCGGCTGGCGGAGTTGGTGAAGGCAGAAAGCCTCGCTTGTGGGGTGGAATCTGAGCTAACTATTTGTAGTATCATTCACAGAACCAATCGTGGTCCTGTGGTTTGGAGCTGAGTGGAAGGCTTAAACCAGAGGCTCAGATGATTCTTCGGAGATTTGGGGTGCAAATTTCTCAACCTCCGCTATCGAGTGGAGAAATGTAAGGTCCCCCTCAATGGGTCAGGCGTGCAATACATGCAGGAAGTGGCTACAAGGGTAGCAGAGTACGTGTGGAGTGCACATGTGGGTTTTTTTGGTTAGAGAATTCCCTCCCTAGGCCCGACAAGATGCTTCCTGAGAAGCGACAAGGTAGTAGTAGGCTAAACGCAACGGGGAATAACAATATTAATGTGGTAATAGTAAACTGCAGGAGCGTCTATAGAAAGGACCCAGAACTGCTCTCATTAATAAAAGGTCACAATGCCTACATAGTACTAGGGACAGAAAATTGGCTGAAACCAGATGTAAACAGTAATGAAATTCTAAACTAAGATTGGAATGTATACCATAGAGACAGGCTGGACAGTGAAGGGGGAGGCATGTTTATAGCGATAAAAATTGCAATAGTATCGAAGGAAACTGACGGAGATCCGAAATGTGAAATAATTTGGGTGAAGGTCATGGTTAACGCAGGCTCATATATGGTAATTGGATGTCTTTATAGGCCCTCTGTCTCAGCATCTGTTGTGGCAGAGCACCTGAAGGAAAATTTGGAAAATATTTTGAGTACATTTCCCGACCATGTTATAGTTCTGGGTAGAGATTTTTGCCAGATATAGACTGGGAGAAGTGCATTATCTGAAAACTACCTTGAGCAGTTAAACAGAGAACCGAGTTGTGGCGATAACATATTAGACCTTCTGGTGTCAAACAGACCTGAACTATTTGAAACAGTTAATGCAGAACAGGGAATCAGTGATGATAAAGCAGTTACTGCATCGATGATTTCAGCTGTAAATAGAAATATTAAAAAAGGTAGGAAGATTTTTCTGTTGAGCAAAAGTGACAAAAAGCAGATTTCAGAGTACTTGACGGCTCAACACAAAAGCTTTATCTCAAGTACAGATAGTGTTGAGGATCAGTGGACAAAGTTCAGAACCATTGTACAATATGTATTAGATGAGTATGTGCCAAGCAAGATCAAAAGAGATGGAAAAGAGCCACCGTGGTACAACAACTGAGTTAGAAAACTGCTGCGGAAGCAAAGGGAACTTCACAGCAAACATAAACATAGCCAAAGCCTTGCAGACAAACAAAAATTACGTGAAGCAAAATGAAGTATGAGGAGGGCTATGTGAGAGGCATTCAATGAATTTGAAAGTAAAGTTCTATGTACTGACTTGGCAGATAATCCTAAGAAATTCTGGTCTTATGCCAAAGTGGTACATGGATCAAAACAAAATGTCCACACACTCTGTGACCAAAATGGTACTGAAACAGAGGATGACAGACTAAAGGCCAAAATACTAAATGTCTTTTTCCAAAGCTGTTTCACAGAGGAAGACTGCACTGTACTTCCTTCTCTAGATTGTCGCACAGATGACAAAATGGTAGATATCAAAATAGATGACAGAGGGATAGAGAAACAATTAAAATCACTCAAAAGAGGAAAGGCCGCTGGAACTGATGGGATACCAGTTTGATTTTACACAGAGTACGCAAAGGAACTTGCCCCCCTTCTTGCAGCGGTGTACTGTAGGTCTCTAGAAGAGCGTAGCGTTCCAAAGGATTGGAAAAGGGCATAAGTCATCCCTGTTTTCAAGAAGGGATGTCGAACAGATGTGCAGAACTATAGACCTATATCTCTAACATCGATCAGTTTTAGAATTTTGGAACACGTATTATGTTCGAGTATATTGACTTTTCTGGAGACTAGAAATCTACTCTGTAGGAATCAGCATGGGTTTCGAAAAAGACGATCATGTGAAACCCAGCTCGCGCTATTTGTCCACGAGACTCAGAGGGCCATAGACATGGGTCCCCAGGTAGATACCGTGTTTCTTGACTTCCGCAAGGCATTTGATACAGTTCCCCACAGTCACTTGATGAACAAAGTAAGAGCATATGGACTATCAGACCAATTGTGTGATTGGATTGAGGAGTTCCTAGATAACAGAACGCAGCATGTCATTCTCAATGGAGAGAAGTCTTCCAAAGTAAGAGTGATTCCAGGTGTGCCGCAGGGGAGTGTCGTGTGAATACATAGAAAGAAGGATCCTTTATTGTATGATTATATGATAGCGGAACAAACACTGGTAGCAGTTACTTCTGTAAAATATCTGGGAGTATGCGTGCGGAACGATTTGAAGTGGAATGATCATACAAAATTAATTGTTGGTAAGGTGGGTACCAGGTTGAGATTCATTGGGAGAGTCCTTAGAAAATGTAGTCCATCAACAAAGGAGGTGGCTTACAAAACACTCGTTCGACCTATACTTGAGTATTGCTCATCAGTGTGGGATCCGTACCAGATCGGGTTGACGGAGGAGATAGAGAAGATCCAAAGAAGAGCGGCGCGTTTCGTCACAGGGTTATTTGGTAACCGTCATAGCGTTACGGAGATGTTTAACAAACTCAAGTGGCAGACTCTGCAAGAGAGGCGCTCTGCATCGCGGTGTAGCTTGCTCGCCAGGTTTCGAGAGGGTGCGTTTCTGGATGAGGTATCGAATATATTGCTTCCCCCTACTTATACTCCCGAGGAGATCATGAATGTAAAATTAGAGAGATTAGAGCGTGCACGGAGGCTTTCAGACAGTCGTTCTTCCCGCGAACCATACGCGACTGGAACAGGAAAGGGAGGTAATGACAGTGGCACATAAAGTGCCCTCCGCCACACACCGTTGGGTGGCTTGCAGAGTATAAATGTAGACATAGATGTAGATGTAGACCTTTGCTATTCACAATACACAGAAATGACTTGGTGGATAACATCGGAAGTTCACTGAGGCTTTTTGCAGATGATGCTGTAGTATATCGAGAGGTTGTAACAATGGAAAATTGTACTGAAATGCAGGTGGATCTGCAACGAATTGACACATGGTGCAGGGAATGGCAATTGAATCTCAATTTAGACAAGTGTAATGTGCTGCAAATACATAGAAAGAAAGATCCTTTATCATTTAGCTACAATATAGCAGATCAGCAACTGGAAGCAGTTAATTCCATAAATTATCTGGGAGCAGGCATTAGGAGTGATTTAAAATTGAATGATCATATAAAGTTGATCGTCGGTAAAGCAGATGCCAGACTGAGAGTCATTGGAAGAATCCTAAAGAAATGCAATCTGAAAACAAAGGAAGTAGGTTACAGTATACTTGTTCGCCCACTGCTTGAATATTGCTCACCAGTGTGGGATCCGTACCAGGTGGGGTTGATAGAGGAGATAGAGAAGATCCAATGGAGAGCAGCGCACTTTGTTACAGGATCATTTAGTAATCGCGAAAGTGTTACGGAGATGATAGATAAACTCCAGTGGAAGTCTCCGCAGGAGAGACGCTCAGTAGCTCGGTACGGGCTTTTGTTGAAGTTTCGAGAACATACCTTCACCGAGGACTCAAGCAGTATATTGCTCCCTCCTATGTATATCTCGCGAAGAGACCATGAGGATAAAGGCAGAGAGATTAGAGCCCACACAGAGGCATACCGACAATCCTTCTTTCCACGAACAATACGAGACTGGAATAGAAGGGAGAACCGATAGAGGTACTCAAGGTACCCTCAGCCACACACTGTCAGGTGGCTTGCGGAGTATGGATGTAGATGTAGATGTAGGAATGAGAAAGTAGCACTAATGTGTAACAAAGGCATCTATGAAACCTATTACATCACAATTTTGACATTTGGTAGTGAAATATGGACCATGAAAAATAAAGAAATCAGCAGAATTCAGGAAGCTGAGATGAGTTTTGTTCATAGGATGATAGGAAGAACATGGAGGGATAGAATCCAGACCGAGGAAATCTGAAAACATGTTCATGTTATAAGACAACAAGACAAAATAACCTCACAGTGATTGAGATATTATGGACTTATGCAACACATGGATGCTAACAGGCTATTGAGACTAATGTACAATCAGAAACTTAGAGACAAAAGATCAAGAGGGCAAACAAGATTCAGGTACAAGAATATAGGAAAATCTGACATAAAGCAGAGAGAACACAACTGTGACAGCCTCAAAGAGGGACAGAAGTTCAAGAACCATAACTGGTCGAGGAACCTCATTTGCTGACCCATCAAATAAGATGGAATGACGTGGGATCAGGCAAGGACCATATTTGTATACTGATAATTTAACTAACAGAGACACTTCATGTATCTATAGCAAGGTGGAGGAGCCTAACTGGTCTTTCTAAAATCACACTGATTAAAAGAAATGGTACATCAAAAACAGTAAGAAGTCCAGTTCTTCATTTCTTTGGTTTTAAAAGTGTGCCAAGCTGACTATTCTCATTGTCTTTGAAACAGAGCTAGATCATTTATGTTAATTTTTTTTAATTTATTTACAACACATTTTATCACATTTACAATGTAGGACATGTCAAAATACAAGATAGCATAAAATTTTAAATTTAGATATGTACAAAATACAGACACATATAAGTTACGATATTACATGTAGTCCAGTAGCTTTCTTATCAACATTGTAATTCATTGACATTTCCACAATATTACTTATTCCTATTATCTCTGCTGATCAAAGGTCCCATGTGCCTGACGTAGTAGCTCCATTTCTGGCAACTCATAAGTCTCAGTGTAATCAATTAATTATCACTGCTGTGGTGTGTTGTCTCATACAAGAGGTGTATCCAGAAAGTAAGTTCTGATGACATCCATAGATGGCATGAGAAGTTGGATACAAAAATGACATCCATAGATGCCATGAGAAGTTGGATACAAATGTGCAAACACAAGAGTAGAGAGTAGGTACATGGGGATAAAGCACTGCAGTTTCAGTCTCATGAGGGATGTGGTTACTG
This sequence comes from Schistocerca cancellata, assembly GCF_023864275.1. Lineage (NCBI taxonomy): Eukaryota > Metazoa > Arthropoda > Insecta > Orthoptera > Acrididae > Schistocerca > Schistocerca cancellata. The sequence goes on along the minus strand of NC_064637.1, from coordinate 126,256,062 downwards.
CACAGTGCTAGGATATATTGGCTACTCTGATACTGTCTGCCGCCAACTGCAAGGTTTGTGCAGTTATCAGAGTTTTTCACTCTCAGAAGCATTCTTCAGCAGAGATCTGTCACCAGTTGTGCCCTGTGTACAGAAACTAAATTATGAGCAACAGCATGGTCAGATGATGGTTCAGGCAATTTGCCAAAGGACAAAACATATTTGTGATGAAGACAAGAACTGAAGGAAAATATGCTGCAAGCAATTTTGCAGAACCAACACTTCACGATTTGAGAATTCTCTCATCAATTCCCACAGCTGTTGCACACAAGTGTGTCCCAATAGCTCAGCTTTCATAAATTGTATGCAAGATGGGTGCCAAGGCAACAGACAGATGAACACAAAACCAAACATACAGTCACAGCAGTAGGCAGTAGCAGAGTTCCTCAAACATGTTGTCGCTGGCGATGAAATGTAGGAATAGCATGGCACACTAGAAACAAAACAACAGTCCTTGCATTGGTGGCATTGTGGTTCACCTGTGAAGACCAAATCCAAGCAGTCTCTGTCAAAAATCATGTGCACTGTCTTCTGGGAACAATGTGGTGCCCTCCTGGCAAGTTTTTACCGTGAAGGGAGACTGTTGTTGCACACCAACCTTGTATAGAACAGTAAAATGGTTAAAATGAGCAAAGCTATCACACTACATTACAGCAATGTCGAGACGAGGTGGCCGCAATGAAAACATTTCGCCTCGGAGACTGGGTCTGGGCAAAACACAACACTGGCATTTCTGGTGAGCCAGGCAGCAGACTTCAGCAGAATGTAGTAGATCAGAGCAACCAGACAGGGTCACATCACCTTCGTTATGTGACAAAAGAAAGCCTAAGGCAAATGCAACAAATGGTACCAAAAGCTTTTAAGAATCAAATGATAATTAAATCAAGACCCTAAGCTGTCGACAGGTGTTGATATACATCAATGGGGACAGTTGAAAATGTGTGCCCCGACCGGGACTCGAACCCGGGATCTCCTGCTTACATGGCAGATGCTCTATCCATCTGAGCCATTGAGGGAACAGAGGATAGTGCAACTGCAGGGATTTATCCCTTGCACACTCATCGTGAGACCCACATTTCCAACTTAATGTTCACACACTTCATTTGTAGTGCCCCTGCCCACTACACTCATTACTCATGGCAGACAATCTTACTGAGTCCCAGTTCAGGCAATGCATGTGCATCCAGCACGGAAGAAGAAGGTCAATGGCCAGTTAGCCTTAACTATTTTCATATATTTAAGAATCAGTTCTATACTCTAACAAACTCGTTAAGAAAGCGTGGCAGAAGGAGAGATGCTGAAACCTTCATAATAGCAAGCCCTACGTGGTCACGATGAATGGTGTAGGGTAAACATTAGCCACTACCTCACTCCATAAATACCTCAGCAGTTTAGCTCATAAGGCAGTCGGTCAGACGGATCGATGGCACACATGATGTTCACACTCGATTTCCTGATTGCAGCAAAGTGACATTTTGCACAACTCTGTTGTAGATTTCCTGCACATTACTGACAACAGCTGCTAGTGGGAGAGATGGCTATCTTTCTGTAATCACCAAGTTCAACACCATAGTCTGCTTCTGTCACAGATGGGAGGACCTGGGGCTCTTTCCATCCCACCAGGGTCAGGACACCATCACATTCCAGTAGACTGAACAGGGCATTCCTGGATGTCGCACCGGTAGCATCAAACTTCATTATCAACCATTATCATGGTATGACAGATGATGAAGAATGTTGGTGAGCGGGAGGAGTCAGAGCACATCCCAAGTCAGTGTGTGTAAGTTCAATACACACACTGCCATCACTCACTGCTGTGGCATCGTGATACATCCAGTGCTGGGGCCACCAAAACAGCAACCCACCAGTGTCACAGTGTGCAGCATCAGTTTCCTCAAGCGGCATGAAGGCCACTTATGATACAATTCCTTGGCGGGCATTGACAGACAGTGCCAACCATGAGTCAAAATGCTACCTGTATGTTTATGGAAATAAATAACTTTGAATCTTCTTTCACTGTGCCTACCAGAGACCACAGGTCACTACCATCCTATCGAGGAAAACAGGCAAGGAGCAAAATTGGAGAGTGCCTCCTGAAATAAAACCAACTCTACTTATGCCCTCCCATTAGTTGCCTCTCCCACTGCAAATGCTGATCAGTGTTGTCAGACACTGAAAAATTAGATGAGGATGATCCAGAACAGGAGATGCGGGATGTTGACAAGAGGTATTACACTTGTGCACAACAATTCAAGGCCCCTTAGATTAGAGATTAGATTAGATTAGTACTTGTTCCATAGATCATGAATACAACACTTCATAATGATGTGGAACGTGTCAGGTTAATAAAAAATGTCTATACAAGATATTACATCACACAAAATATTACACGACCCTTAACTTTTTATTTTATTGTTTTTTTTTTTTGTTTTTTTTTTTTTTTTGAGGGGGGGGGGGGGGGAATTACCCACTTACTATATCCAAAAATTCATCTAATGAGTACAAGGAGCTGCCATTAAGAAATTCTTTTAATTTCCTTTTAAATGCTATATGGCTATCTGTCAGACTTTTGATGTGTGCAGCCAACATCACACAAAATGTGTCAAATCAGTTTGGAAGGGAGATCTTCAACTGCCTTGCTGTGGTCCCAACCACACCCCAACTGACTTTCATGTCTTCCATCTCATGAAGCTTTTTCTGGCAGGAAAACATTTCCACAATTATGCAGAACTGCAGACTGAAGTGACTTTGTGGCTCCACACATTGGTGACAGTCTCTTATGACACAGGCACACAACTGACAGTGCAAAACAGTAAATGGCTCAGCAGTGGTGGTGACTATATTGAGAAGTACCCAGTGGATCCATGTAAATATTTCTATAAATATTTCTCACTTAGTGATGTTTTGGCTTTCTTTACCGGTCATCGGAATCTGCTTTATGGACACACCTTGTAATATGTTCATTTAGAGATACCTGCTGCAGGTATTCATCACAATGGAAATTGTGTTTTCAGTGTGATACCTAATGATAAAGGTCTTCTTTTTGCACTAACCAATATATATGCTATGGTTTAGTAACACTTACTGTTTGTCCACTTACTGCCGCATTCAGCTGACACAAACTTTGACTAAATGCATGTGTCGGTTCTGGAAAGCTAGGCAGGAGCTCTCCAGGAGCTGCGGCAAGGAGTATTACCCTGTAAAACAATATGTTTACCTTAGTGCAACGTTAATTTTATACCAAATTAAAGACTTTGTCATACTGAAAGAAGATTACTTAATTTTGCTTTACTTTTAACATAGTTTCAGTTTCAGAATGAGTAGCAAATTAAAAGTATTCATTTCTGTCACATAACATACAATAAATTACAGTCTAACATCAAACAGGTTGGTAGTCAGTCCTCAAAGAAGGATATACACATGATTTTTGGAGATGCAAGAAAGTGAATTAATTCAGAAGCATTGAAAAACATTTGATGTCGCTCAAACTGAATCAGCTATGATACTTGGCTGGATGTCTGTCACGTCTTTATTTATATTTCAAGTGTGTGGTTTATTACTGAAACTGTTTTATCACAAATCCTTTACAATTGTTATAAAACATAACACAATGAAACAAAATAGATTTGCAAAATTATCAGTTAAAATTTCAACTGCCCCTGGTTTGTTTCTTTCTTATCCAGCACAATACTATTTCCATTTATAGATTTTTTGTTTCCGTCACAGTATACTCAACATATTTATAACAATGAACAAACTCAAAAGTAAATGGAACATCACAGAGACATATATATTAAACTTTAAAAAGATGAGGTTTTAAATTTGTTCTCACGAAATGCTAAGAACTATGCATGGCATAAGCAGCAGACACATTTTGTCAGTTACTGCCATGATTATTATTGCAGCACTACACATCATGATGAATTTAGACAGTCATTAAACCTGATGCTGATTCCACAAAAGTTTGCATCCTCTATGCAGACTAACTAAAGTGAGGCTACAATGTAGACCAAAATGACAGATATTTCACAGTAATTATGAAAGACATTTGATAATTATAGAAAGTAAAACAAAAATTAGGAAATACAGTTACTTTCAACATTCAAAACCAGTATATCATAACTGCTTCATTAGAAAACAGTGCCAGTAAGACGCAACATCAATTTGCTTTGAGCCTTCACTTGTATGTCAGAAAGATATTCTGATGTAGGTAGTTGCTGCATGAATGACTTACACATACATTCTGATGTGTATAATATTCACATATAAAGAAATGTAGAAGTAATTTCTGTAAGAATGACTTTGAGCAGGTTAACACTAGGCATAATTTGTTGTTAGTTCACTTTACAAAAGTTGCCTGTAGTGGCTGATTCTGCCAGTTAATGTAGAACTTGACTCTTTCTAGATCCATGTATGTGTGCTTAGACTATCAGTTTGCTCAAAACACTTCTTGTTTATCATAAACCTCAATAATATACGAATATATATTTTTAACCTGTGCAGTTTTTCACCAGTACAACTTAAAAAATTAAATCTTTTGAAAAACAATATTTACCAAATTTAGTGCAATAGTTATGTTAGCATATTTTTTCTGAACTCAATCACTTAATTTACACTGATGTGCAAAACTTAAGGATGAAAGTAACTTTAGCATGATGTGTCCACTACAAAGGAACACAGCTCAACAAAACTTGGATTATACGTAGGTATACATAGGGAGAAGTGATACACAATAGCACAGAAAATAACTGAAAGAAATACATAAGGAGACCAACAGAAATGACACTTTTACTCAAAGACAATGATATCTATGTATTATGGTCTCGTGGACATTACAAAAGGTGGGACATGGCTCTTAATAGTATGTATGATCACCATGGGTGGCAATGCATGTTCTCTCATGTGCTCCCATGCTGTCCCTGAGGTTCCTAAGGAGTTCTTGTGGTAGGAAGTTCCATTGCTCCACCAGCATATTGATGGCTGCTGGATGGTTGAGAGAGAGAAAGAGAAGTAAAAAGATTGTGGGTACGATGGTGGAATAGCAGGCTGTGTAGCTGTGTAGTGCTGGAATGGGAACAGGGGAGGTGATATGTGGATGAAGGACAGTGACTAACAAAGATTGAGGCCAGGAAGGTTACTGGAACATGGGTTATTCTGCAGGGAGAGTTCCCACCTGTGCAATTTGGAAAAGTTAGCATTGGTGAGAAGGATCCCGATGGTACAGGCTGTGAAGCCATTGAAATGAAGAACTTCATGTTGGGCAGTTGTTTCTCAGCCACAGTTTATTAGTGGCCATTCGTGCAGATAGACTGCTTGTCAGTCATCGTGCCAATGTAGAATACAGCACAGTGATTGCAGCTTAGCTTGTAAATCACATGACGGGTTTCACAGGTAGCCCTACCTTTGATGGGACAGGTGACACTTGTGACTGAACTGGAGTCTGTGGTGGTGGGAGGACATGTGTGACAGGTCTTGAATCTAGGTCTATTACAGGGGTGTGAGTGATGAGGCAAGGGGTTGGGAGCAGGGGTTGTGTAGGGATGGATGAGTATATTGTGTAGGTTTGGTGGATGGTAGAATACCACTGTGGCAGGGGTGGGACGGATAGTGGGTAGGACATTCCTCATTTCAGAGCACCCTGTATGCTCCCCCAAGCAGCACTTCATCATCCCCCACCCTTACCCTGCTATCCCTCCTCCTCTCCGTCACTGAGCGAGGTGGCGCAGTGGTTAGCACACTGGACTCACATTCGGAAGGACGATGGTTCAATCCTGCATCTGACCATCCTGATTTAGGGTTTTCCGTGATTCCCCTAAATCACTCCAGGCAAATGCCGGGATGGTTCCTTTGAAAGGACATGGCCAACTTCCTTCCCCATCCTTCCCTAATCCTATGAGACCGATAACCTTGCTGTTTGGTCTCTTCCCCCAAACAACGGACCAACCCTCTCTGTCCCAGCCTCCTCCGTATTCCCACCACCCAGACTGCTTCTCCCATCATGCACTGCTGCTCACAATCTGGCCTTGGCAGCCAGAGACAGTGGTCATGTGTGTGTGGGTCACACTTGCATGAATATATGTGTGTGTGCGCGCGCGCGCGTGTTCGCGTTTGTCTATTTCAGAAGAAGGCCTTTTGGCTGAAAGGTTAATTATTTAGCAGTATTTCGTTGTGACTGCCTGTGAGTCAACATCACTACATGGTGAGTAGCAATCTATTCTTTTCATAATACTTTTATATTAATGCTTTTTAGTTAAGCTGTGAGTCAGAATGTCAGTTCATGGAATATATTCTTCCACGATTATATGTACCACTGAAATATGAAAAATCTGTTGTATTCATTAACTTGTCTGGACTACTCTTCCTCTCCATCACCAAAATTAACTTCACTTAGTCTTCACTTAGCCTTGCACTCATTTAACAATTGTGCAGCCAGCAGAACTGAATTGACATATGAGATAAATAAAAATAAAATGAAATAAGATAATACACCAAAGTTTCATAAAATAAGAAGAGTGCTTACTGAACAGTACTGATGAGATTATTGCTGAACAGCAGTGTTAACACAGAAATATAGTGTGGAACAACACTATAAACAGACAACATTACTGTGTGAGAGCCACAAGATGAAAGAGTGGCTGCAGTCTGATACTTCACCCCAGATTGAGTGTGAAGGAGAACTAAGGAAACAAACAGAATAACACAGGGATTTTTTTTTTGTCGGTAGTGTCAATTCTGTATTCAAAGTGATAACAGAGAAAAATCTGAATAGAGAGAGAGACAGGCCTTTCAAATGGGAACTCATGGTGTACCACATTCAGTCGTACTAAGTGATGTGTTAAAGATGACATCTATAAACAAAATTCAGACAAACTAAATGAAATATGCAAACAGGAGAAACAGATTTACACTAATGCAAGTAGGAAAGTGACTGAAGATTCAGAAGTGTGCAAGGCTTCATTCACACCACCATTAAAAGGGACAGTCAAAAGCAGTTGACAGTGTAGTGAACAGTTTTGAAGCAAAAGAAAGGGTACATCAGCTCAAAAAGTTCTGGAACATTGTCCACTAAATGCTTCTACACTTACATTTTACTTATTCCTCCAAAATTTATACAGTGCTTCCAATGTTGTTTCCACTCCCAGGAGGAGTCTCAGTACACCTCTTGCTGGATCACGTGAAGTGCCATCTGCGAATAGTATTTCATGTATCATTGCAAATCTTCATCCTTTCTATGGAGTTTTCAACTTTGGAAACAAAAAAATATCCACAAGGGCCAGGACTGGAGGGTATGGAGGACAAGGCAGCACAGTGATTTTGTTTTTTCTGCAATAGTCAAGCTCCAACAGGGATGAATGAGTGAGTGCATCATTGTGATGCAAGAGCCACAAATTATCTCTCCACATTTCAGGCTGTTTCCTTCTCACATTTTCTCACAGGCATTGCAACATATCCCGATAGTACCATCGATTAGCACTTTGTCCCTGTGGCATGAAATCATGATGAACTAATCCTTCAGAGTCAATGAAAAGTATCAGCATGGCTTTGACATTTGACCTGACTTGGCAAGTGTTTTTTGGTCTTGGAGAACCATCCCTGACCCATTGCCAAGACTGAATCTTGGTCTTGGTCCATAGACTTACATCTCATCACCAGTTATGACTCTCTTAAAGAACATCTCGTTCTCATTAGCATGATCCAAAAACTCTTCACAGGTATCGAGGCAAAAGTATTTCTGGTCTGGGCTTATGAGCCGTGGGATGAATTTGGGGCCAGCACAATGCTTTCCAAGATGCCGTGTCAAGATTTGATGACATGATCCAACTGAAATGTTCCATTCTTCTACAATCTCTCAGTCAGTCTGTCTTTGATTGGCATGCACAATTTTGTTGACGTTCCTGTCATGAGCGTCATCAGTAGACATCGAAGGGCATCCTAAACAAGGGTCATCTTTAGCTTCTGTCTGGCCATTTTAAAACTGTGTGAACCATTTATAACACCAAGTATGGGTGAAGCATTTATTGCCGTAGGCTTCCTGCATCATTAGGTGTGTCTCTGTAAAGGTTTTCTTGAGTTTCAGTAAAATTTAATGCAACTGCATTGCTTCTCTAACTCTGCAGTCTCTAAATTCATGAACTGTGTGACACAACATTTTTCTGAATACAGCACTGAACAATAACTAATAGACATACAACAATGAAACGTCTGGCAGTTACACATTAAACACAGGTGTGCAGGGACGCCAAATGCATTTCACTCCAACTCATCATTGGCGCGAAATTACAAATCTTCCAGAATTTTTTGACAGACCTCATATTTGCTGCACCATTTCCAGTTCTAAAATAGTTTCTGCTTATTAAGTGACCTTACAGTGTGTGCAGTTCAAACCTTATGAAAAGGGCAGTGTATTGCATGAACATTGTGAAACTATTATCACATTTACCCATTTTTTGCCAAATTCATCACTCAAAAAACAACAGTATCATCTAATCTCAGACTGAACTGTTCACATTGTTTTATTCAACAATGGTATACATGTCAGCAGGAGATGGTAAACACCCATTTAGGGGCCAGTGCCATACTAATGTGTTTTGTGCCGCAAAAGTGTTACGGCTCGCCGTAAGGTATGATGCAGATAAAAGAGGGTGTGTCACTGCTGGTTCTACACCATCAGTGAGAAAACAAGAAAAATAATACATTTTTGGAAGCAAAAGATGAAGGAATATTGTCACACTATCACATCAGTGTAGATGCTACGTACTGGGTGGTTAGAATTAAAGTGCCGCCACTCACAGAAGTCCAGTGTGGGCTGTAATTGTTCTGTGATAGCAGAACTAGTTAGATATTCTAATGCATTATAGCAGAACAGATTTCTGTTGGAAAAATGGTTCAAATGGCTCTGAGCACTATGCGACTTAACTTCTGAGGTCATCAGTTGCCTAGAACTTAGAACTAATTAAACCTAACTAACCTAAGGACATCACACACATCCATGCCCGAGGCAGGATTCGAACCTGTGACCATAGCGGTCGCGCGGTTCCAGACTGTAGCACCTAGAACCACTCAGCCACTCCGGCCGGCTCTGTTGGAAAAAACTTAGTTCAAATTTTGACCAGCATGTGCAAATCTGATGGTTGGAGTGTGAGAAAGACATACCAAAATGTTTCCATCCATAATGATTAGGAATGGGATTTGGGCACGAAAAGTTAAACAAGTGAGAAAGGCATAATGTTGACTTTATTATTCACTGCTGCTTACACAATTTCTTCAGTATGAGCACCAGAGATGTCAAAAAGGCACTGTACAGTGCCAGATTTGCACCTGGTGGCCAAAATTGGAATTAATTTTTTTTTCAACGTTAAAGTCAGTTACGTATTAACACATTGGCATATCTACGGAGTTTCACTGCTGTATGATAATTACAGCTCAGACTGGAGCTACATGAGTAGCTGCACCTTAATTATAGCCAACCAGTGATTACTCAGAAAAAAGCAGATGGGTTCTAAGATCTCACTATAACCATCACATCAAAAATTGCAACATACTTCAGAAGAAACAGCAAAATAATAGGTGTGGCAGATGTATGTGAAATCTCCACCAGCAATACAAATTTATTCACAGCAATATAAAAAGATACATCAATTTACAATGCTCACAATCTAAAATGCCCATCAATTGAAAATGACATCACACACGTGGCTGTCATTTTCCTTCAGATACATTTCAAGCCTTTTATAGAAATTAAACATCACATCTTGCAGGACTGACACTAGAATTTGATTAACTTACTTCCGAATATGATCCTTCACTCCTGGATAGTGTGTAGTGAGTCACATCAGAAGATCTGAGATTTCTAATGACCCCACAGGAAGTAATCACGTGTTAAAAGGTCAGGGATCTCAGAGGCCAGGGAATGTCTCCTTCTCGGAGATAAGATGAGAAGGAAAGATGTTCTGTACTACATTCATGGAATGTTATGAGGTACAGTTTGTGGCCCCATCTCATCGGAAGAATGTGTTTGGACTTACAGGAAGGTCAATGAACTGTTGTACTAGGAAATGGTTTGACATGCGAACACAATGTTCTGCGTAACAGCATTGTTGCAGTCATCTTCAAATAAATAAGGCCCTATGATTTGGAATGATGATATGCCACACCTCATTATCATTTTCTAACTTTCATGAAATACAATGATGAATCAAATATAAATCGATTTTTGTTCCTAAGGATCAACAGTTCACAGAGCCAGTCTCAAGCTTCTAGTATTGCTTGGTGGGACCTTTAAGAGTGGGGAGAGCCAGCCGTTACATACTCCCAACAGATTCATCAGTAACACTCATGATGGCAGAGCAACAGGTGCACCCCGTCACTGAGCAGCACATAATTATAAAATTTCTTGTTCATAAAGGAGTTCAAGTGATGGAAATTTTCCAGAGATCACCTGCACAGTTTGGTGATCACACATTGTCAAATACATGTGTGTTTGCCTGGCATAAAGAGTTCAGGTAAGGATGAGAAGGTGTGAAAAATCAGCAATATGATCACTGTCCTTGAACCAGCATTACACAAGAAAACATTTGTGCAGTTTGAGACATCCTTCAAGGTGATTGATGGATGAGAGAATCAGAAATTGCAGAACAGGTCAGGATAAGATATAGCATCTGTCAAGTGATCATTACAAATGACCTACAGTTCCATAAAATGTGATCCGGATGGGTTTCTCATGTTTTTACCATAAATAAGAAGTTGAGATATTTGAAGATCTGTCAGAGACTTACAGCAAGGTTTGTGAAAGAAGGTGACGTATTTTTGAGTTAAATTGTCACCTGTGATAAAATGTGGGTCCACCACTACTCTCAAAAATTCAAACGAGGCAGTAGGGAATGGCAGAGGGAGGGAGAGGCAACCCCAGTGAAAGCCAAGAGTCGACTGTCAGTTGGTAAGAATCTTTAAACTGCGTCCCCCCTCCACCCCACCAGCACTCATTTATATTTTACACAAGCAATTCACAAATGATGCTGTGCACTACTGCCTGATGTTTAAGAAGTTGAGGAGTGGATATCAGCATAAAAGATGAGACAAACCAATTCAACAGGTCATCCTCCTCCATGATGATGCCTCATATTGCAGCTCTAAAAGTCTTCAAACTACAGGAAATGCACTGGACTCAACTTCAACATTCCCCTTACAGCCTGCACCTATCATACTGTGATTTCTGTTTGTGTGGACCACTTAAAGAAGCTCTAGGAGGACACCAATTTAAAGACGATGAGGGCACAGTGGAATCCACTGCACAATTGGCTTCTGATGCAACCAGCTTCATTCTATAATGCTGTGATAAAAAAAAAAACTTTTTTCTCATTGGAAAAAATATATTTATATTGGGGGTAACTATGTGGAAAAATAAACTGTGACTGCTTTTTTGTTTTTCAATAATTGAATTTTTAAAAATAAAATCCCATTTATATTTGATTCACACTCATATTTCAGGTTTTTCCCGTGGCCAGTTTGTAATGGTTTGCTTGTTAACAAAGCCTGACAAATGAAAACTGGCCTCATGACTTATGATCAAATTGTCGTACAAGCCTGAATTGTCACTCATGAGTTCCAACTACTCCCAGCAAAAGTATAGTCTTGTTGGAAGGTCCTTCATATTCAGTTTTTGCACTATCCGAATTTTGTATGGGTTTTATTGCAGTTCCTTGTGCAATATTTGCCTTACACTGCAATCTGATACATCAAATTCCAGTGCACACTGGCATTCATAATGCTTGGAACTTCGGCTGAAGGCTTGTCCCACTCTTGCAACGCTCTGGCTTCCCCATTTGTTTTGTACATCTGCTCCTCTTTCGCACCATGTCACCTGCTTCCTCACAGTTCTGTACCCATATTTTGATAGCATGTGCCAACAGGACTGGAGCACGATATGTGATCTTGTAATGAGCATGAAATACACACTGCATGGCCATGTAGCTCTTATTGGTTTTGTGAAATGTCTTCACGGCAACAGTGCATTGTTCACCAGTCCACAACACCATCTCAACTGAACATCGATATTGTGGTCAGTAACAAAAGTTTCTTATCCAGAAGGCACAACTCCCAGTTTCTGATTCCTGTTGTTGTTGTGGTCTTCAGTCCAGAGACTGGTTTGATGCAGCTCTCCATGCTACTCTATCCTGTGCCAGCTTCTTTATCACCCAGTACCTACTGCAACCTACATCCTTCTGTATCTGTTTAGTGAATTCATCTCTTGGTCTCCCTCTACTATTTTTACCCTCCACGCTGCCCTCCAATACTAAATTTGTGATCCCTTGATGCCTCAGAACATGTCCTACCAACCAGTCCCTTCTTCTTGTCAAGTTGTGCCACAAACTCCTCGTCTCCCCAATCCTATTCAATACCTCCTCATTATTTATGTGTTCTACCCATCTAATCTCCAGCATTCTTCTGTAGCACCACATTTCAAAAGCTTCTGTTCTCTTCTTGTCCAAACTCTTTATTGTCCAGGGTTGCCAAATAAACTGTTTCACTCTTGCACCTGTTATTTGTGGCAACCAAGATTCTTCATTGATGATCATTTCACTTTCAGTAATTTCAGCTGTGCTATTAGCATGATAATGATTAAGAACAGTGATATCAGAGACAGCTAGCTTAGAAAGTAAGCAAAAAAATAGTGTAAACCATTTCTTTATGTTTATTTTATTTCCCCTTGCATTATCAAAATGTAGACTATCAATAAATTGCATAAGTTTAGAATAGGTAAAATTTTAACTTGTTTAAGCAGATACTTAAGATATCAGTAAAACAGTATGTAATTCTGATTAATCAGAAGATGTTGAAAATAAATTTTTCATAAGGAGCCTTTTAAAAAAGGGGGTTGTCTTATATTCGGGGTCTTCTTACATTTGGATACTACAGTATTCTAAATACAAATGTCTTATACTGTAGCCCATGTAATAACTACATATACTTTCTTCTATTTACAAAAGTGAAACTGAAGTTCTAGCAGATTTCATACCCTTCATTTTCTGAAGTATACTTTGTAATAGATATTTGATAGGAATGAACGTTAACTCCAAAATAGTGTTCATGTACACTTACAGTAAATGCAATCTGTTTGCTTAGTTACAAAATAAAGGTTGATAATTCAGTTTATTTACATGGGGAACTGCTGTACTTAAATTAATTATGATAATGTAACTACTCCTGCTATTGGGTGAGTATACTGACCTCTTTCTGCTCTGTGGCACACCAAAATTACCTGCCTGAAGTACTGTGAATGTACACTGGTAACCAATCTCCAGCAAAGCTCTAAGAGTCAAGTTTAAAACCACACTCTGCTTAAATGCTACAAAATTGCGAACATTCTCCATGATGACAAATCTTGGCCGGTAATAATCACAATAAGACAGGAAAGAAGCAACCAGGGAATTCTGAAATGAAAAGCTGTTATGTGATTTTTGGTAAAAAATTTCATGCACTTTACACAATACATTTTATATATACAAACCTGGAAACGTGAGTATAGCTTTTCGCTAAACCTATTCATTCCACTGAAACCTTGGCATGGTGGTCCTCCACATATCAGGTCAACTTCTCCTTTCTGTGGGAGTTGCTGATGTTTACTGTTTTCTATGCCTCCCTGAAATGAACAATACTATAAACATTTCTTGGTACCTTAGTGAACTGATATCCTCTGTCTCTGAAGTGACAGTGTAATTCATGCCTGTGTCAAGTGGAAGTCTACCAAGAAGATTTCTTCTCCACAGATGAATTCTTGTCTAGTGACACTAAATATTGGGTTGGTGTTTAAGTTCATAGTATTTTTCCATTTAATAAACGTGACAGATACACATAACAGACACTGTAGTCACCAATAACATAATCTCCTTCACTATTTATAACAGTCAGCCAATGCTGGGTAACTTTTCAATTCCGTAACTGTTGAAATCAAATCACGTGGTTTTAAGATGAGGCAATGATTGGAGTGCATTTTTTCATGAAGGATGTTCAACAAAGTGTGAAAAAGGTTAAACTCTGAAGGTACAAGTACAAATGAATAAGGTGGGTGTGGAATGACTTCCCAACAACTGCTCTATACTGTTTTCTATCAGTCTAGCTGAATGCGGGTGGGCATTATTGTTGAGTAGCATCACTTCATGCAGTCTTCCTGGTCATCGTTCCTGCATTGTGTCTGCAAGACGTCTCAGCTGGTAACAATAAATGTCAGCAGCAATTGTTATGCCTTGGGGAAGCAATTAGTAGTACAAGACACCATCACTGTTCCACAAGAGGCATAACATTATATTTTGTGGATGCTTGCTAGTCTTTGCACAGTGAAAGTGAAATTTGTACATAGTTTTTGTCTATGGGTCATTGTGGATTTGTGTTTAAATGATCTTCATTACACCCAGAAGGTTTTCCTGAATGCGGAGGGTCACTAAATAAAAAATGAGCAACCTCAAAATGAGAAAACCGTTTTGTTGCTGTGCTTGGTCCAATGGCATTATTCCCATACACAGTCCAGATGTTTCTGGCTGTCTCTTCTGTAGTCACCCCTCTATTGAGTTCATACAGAAGAATATGGCAGAAATTTTCTGATTTCTCCATTTGGCACTTCATTTTGTAGCGTCCATAGCTCCACTCACTATCTCCAAATTACAAAATGACAATATGAAAACTCAAATAGCAACAGAGAACTACAAATAAAACATGACAGTTGATAAACAGACCCATAGTGACTGGAATATCAAGGGCAAAATAAAAACACTATATTATGCACCAATTTAATAAAGTTTTGTGTGTGTGTGTGTGTGTGTGTGTGTGTGCACTGAGATTGGGTAAATATGTCTATGTAACAATAGGTAGCCAAAGAACCATTTAAGGGATAGAAATCACAAAAAAGTTACATATCACAGCAAATTATTATTTTGTGTATGATAAACTAACTGCCACACATTAAAAGAAGTATTTTGGAGATTCCAAAAACACATTTCTTTAATTTGGCCTGACATATACTCATATATAGATTATTTGGGATGAAAGTACAGTATAAGTAAAAATTAGTAGTACAAGACACCATCACTGTTCCACAAGAGGCATAACATTATATTTTGTGGATGCTTGCTAGTCTTTGCACAGTGAAAGTGAAATTTGTACATAGTTTTTGTCTATGGGTCATTGTGAATTTGTGTTTAAATGATCTTCAGTCCGAAGACTGGTTTGATGAAGCTCTCCACGCTTCTCTGCCTTCACCGCAGTACTACTGCAACCCACAATCATTCGAACACGTTTGTCATTCCTTATGGTGAGTCTTATGAATTACAATGGTGAATACTACATGTCAGTAATTGAAATAGCCCAATATGGTTATGTAGACTGTGTTTCTTATGTTTTCAGAATGTAACGAATGTTTTTGCAGAATGTATAAACTCTTGCAAATTTCACTTTCATTCACCTCATGCAGAAAAAAAACCCTTATCACTCTTATGGCTAGGTCACAGAGTGCACTTGATGAAGCAATCAGCTACCATCAGACTCTAATGAAAAACAAATTTAAATGGTCCTTGGATCTTTAATATTACATTACTAAATAAACTTTTGTGGAGATGCTGAGTTGCAGATAGACACAACAAAAAGACTGTCAGCTTTCGGCCAACAAGTCCTTTGTCAAAAATAGACACAACACACACACACACACACACACACACACACACACACACACACACACACCTCAATACTTCACTCATTTCTGAAAACAACATTGACATGTTAAAACGAAAAGAATTTAATAGACAGTTAGGGCATATAAATTAATTGAAAATTCAGAATGTAATGCAAATCCCTACATCAGAACATACTGCTACTCTCTAAATAGGTATCAAGTTGTAGACAGACAGATTGAAAAGAATGATTACTACCTGAGTTTCAGGGTATAGTCCATCTACGAAGAGCGATAAAGCATACACAGAGAGAGAGAGGGGGAGGGAAGGAGAGAGACTGGGAGGGGGAAGAGAAAGAGAGGGAGAGGGAAAGGGAGAGAGATAGTGAGTTAGAGAGAGATGTGGTGTGTCTAAAAAGTTTGGTGGATGCTATCACACAACAAACAAAACAAAAGTTACTAACAAATGTTCTTTATTGTCCTTCAAAATAGTCGCCACCCACTACAACACACTTCTGACAACGTTCGTACAGCTTCTGGAAACCATTAGCAAAGACCTCCTGGGGAATCAATCACAGAACAGCTGTCACATGATCTTTGATGGCACTCATGTCTGCACAACGTTCACCTTTCATGGCCGCCTTCAAGCAGGAAAACAGGAAGAAGTCCACAGAAGCCAGATCAGGGGAGTATGGAGGGTGTTCAAGAACAGTTACTATCTTCTGCACCAGGAACTGGCACACACAGGTTGTGCAGTGTGCAGGGGCATTGTCATGGAGCAGCATCCTGTGCCGAACCCGCCAGATACACTGTAGCAAGTGGTTCAAAACAGACTGGTTAAATGTAGCATTAATAGTTTCACCTGCAGGAACAAAATCCTTGTGGATGAATGCCATTTTTGTCGAAGGAGGCAATCAACAGTGTTTTCACCTTGGATTCTTTCAGACGGCTTTTTTTTGGTCGTGGGGAAGACAGCAAATACCGTGACATCGCTGATCAAACAGGCAGCACGAGGTCTCACCTCCTGTGACAATGGTATTCAAAAGCAATGGATCCTGGGCACACATGGAAATGAAATCACCAGACGCTTCCATCTGTTTTGCTTTCTACTTGTTTGTGAGCTGGTCCAGCACAAATCAGGAGCAGATCTTCCACTTACCCAAATCATGATGGAAGATGGTGTCCTTGTTAATGCCCAATTCCTCCACAATCAATCTGAGAGTCCGTTACTGATCTTGTGCCAGCATTTGTCGCACTTTCCCAATCTCTTCTGGAGTTCTGCGTGGCGATGGCCAACCTAAATGTTTCTCATCCTCAGTTGCTTCCTTCCCTTCACAGCAGTGTTTAAACCATTCATAAACACATTTTCTGCTCACAGCTTCCCTTCTGTACACCTGCACCAACATCCCATGTGTCTTCATTGCAGTCTTCCCCAATTTGTAACCGTACCTGATGTTTACATGTTGCATCACTGCACTGTGACACTTTCTCTCACACTGACTATGTGTAACTGGTCGCAGTCTGTTTACAGAGCCAGTCACATGCAGTGCATGCCGTGTATCAATTCTCCTCAAGTCTCTGAAGACCCATGCACATGCACATACACCCATGCAATAAGCTGTCATTCAGATATGACACCATTCACTTAACTTTTTACAGACACCACATACTTCAACTTTGTCAGGAATGAAATCTTGTTGATGATCTGGCAGTCTATATTTGTATACTCAGATTTTTGGAGGTAATGCAGTTATCTATAATGTGGTACTATCTGTAAAACACAACATTAATTATTCAAGCAGATCTTTATAAGATTTCAAAACAGTGCACAGTTTGACAACTTGCTTCAAATGTTCAAACATGTAAAAATTCTTCACTTGTGTCACAAAGTGCAGAAATATAGTATGACTAAAATACTTATGATATGAAAGCAATAGATTGCCACTCACCAGAAAGATAAGACACTGAACTGCAGACAGGTATGTTGAAAAGACTGTTAGAAATGAGATTTTGGCCAAAGCCTTCTTTAGAAAAGAGACATACACACACAGTCACACAAGCAGGAACAGCACATATAGAGGTGACTACTACCTCTAGCCACTTCAGCCAGATTGTCTGATTACATTAGAATGTAACTATGTCAACAACAATAAAATACATGATGAAATCATTTTACTTTACTTATTTTATCACTATGATTGAAAAGATCAATAATGCAAGCAGGCCCTTTTGTTTTGCAATGAGACAATGGAGTGTACTACCAGTGTTCAAATTATTTCACATTGTTACAAATACTTTGTGTGCTAGCCTACATACCAAAGGCCAGCAAATTACTGACTACTCAGAGGTAGCCAGTATTCAGGCAAAACTAGCACGGGACACAGTGGTGTAATGTTCCCAACTGCCAGGCCCTGTACCTATGTTCTGGATTAAATTCCAAAGCCCTCTGCAGTGTCTCATGAAGTAAGAACATAGAAAACTGTTGATAGTGATCTGTGTGCTGACATAGGTTTAATACCCTCCCTTCCCTCACCATTCACAGCAAACATGACACCACACTATACGCACCCATTATAAATGCTTATACTCAGCAGATACACTTGAGATGTAACTCACAAACATCACATGTAAAGGAGCCATTGTGCATGGAGGAAGCATGTCCATTCCAAACAGGCAGGTGAGTAATGCCTCCCAGATGTCCCAGACAAAAACACCATAAAATTGTTTCTTTACTTTCTCACTAGGCATCGAATGTTTATCTGAGTTTGTTGCTGTCACATCTGTGAGTCTTACACGTCACTGAACATGTTGTATATCATCAAAATATATCTATTATGTATGAGTGAAGCATAATAACAACATTTCAACAAAAGGTTCAGTGTGTTGAATGGTTTATCAGATCAAATCGGATACAGAGGTTCAGAGGAATTTTCAAACATTATACGAAGCGACAACCCTTGTGAATGTCAATACGATGATAGTACAAGAATTTTAGGTCGGCAGGAAGTGTCGATGTCAAGCATCATACTGGATGACAGAGAACAAGTGAAGCTGACACAAAATGGAAATGGTTGGCCTTTCAACATTCACCTCAAACATCTGTTCGGAGGTCATCACGTGAGCTGCAAAATCCCTAGGGTGACTGTGCACCAGGTCCTTCTGAAATGTATACAGATGTATCCATACTGATAGCAACTGTTGCACCCACTGAAAGAAGATAACAAGCCATAAAGTATGCAATTTTCTGTGGATGTTCTTCAATGCACTTTCAAGATGGCGGCACATATGGATGTAGTGGCAAATCGCTCTGTGAATATCGGTAAATTAACATCAGTGAATTGTATGCTATGTGCAAAAAAAAAAGTGATAAAAGGTGTTAAAATATGTGTAGTGGCACATAAATGGTATCATTCTTGTTGTTTCGTGGAAGCAAATCTCGGTCAACATAGGCCTACATGTGACTGTGGAACTGAGTGCAACGGTCTTGAAACTGCATTTGCAATGTGCAACGCTGGACTCGAAATAAGTGTGATGAAGAACTGCATAGTGACTTAAGTAAAACTAGACAATAAGCAGAAATGCTGAAAAGTTTGATTGACTATATGGACCTTCCCACAGATAAGCAAACAGGCAAACGAGAGTGTGTATATATTAGACCTAAGAAAATCTCTCGACCTGTCTTAAATACCAATGTTTTTCGTGTTCCACTAATGAATAAATATGATGTTCTAAGTGCAGACAGCTCAGAATCATGGACAAAAAATCTCAGTGTAACAGGTAACTGCTCAGAAAGATCTGTTGAACAAAAAAGTGCCAGCAGAAACACGTTACCATCAAATACTATTAAACAAAAAAATCGTGTGAGAGCAACTTGTAATAAAACTGAATACAAGACAAAAAAGGAAACAGAGAAGAAGAAAGAAGAAATATACATATTATCGATGAGTCATGGCAAGGGACTGGTTACAATCATGTCTGATATGCAGTCCGAATATAAAGTGACTGGAATTTCGAAACCTGGTGCTCCTCTACAAGAAGTGCTGAAAAACTGTGAAAGTTCCGTGAAAAGCGACGTCAACTGTGTCATAATTGAAGGGGGAACGATGTCTATAAAAACGAAAGCAGCCTTGCTGTAAGAACACTGAAAGAATTGCTAGGAAAAATTTCACAGGTGAAGGTATTTGTTGTAAACATTCCCTACAGACATGACTTAACAGAAGACTCGTGTGTAAACAGAGAAATCATCGCAACAAATCGGAAATTCTGGAAGATTTGTAGCGGTTTTGTGCACACAACTTTCATTGAAGCAACGAGTTCAGTAAGAGAGCATTTTACTAGACATGGACTGCACAGAAACAACGTAGGCAAGAAAGTGCTGGCCAAAGAAATTCTCCAGGCGATGCCAGGAGTGGATGCCTATGTAACAATAGCACTACCTGCAACAGGTTTTCTGCCAATGACAACAGAAAAGAAAAGTGCACCAACAGTATATGAGGAAGAAACATCTGCAGATACACTCTGTGATGAAAAAATTACAACTGTGCAAACATGTGAAGCGTCACAGTCACCAGTGGCATTATCAGTAGCAGCAGTGGAAAAGGAAGTAGCGATAACAGCAGAAGTTTCACCAGCAACAGTAACTACAGTGCCTCTAAAAGGAGAAAAGAGAATTGCAGCAGGAGAAGCAGCATCAAGTTTTACGGGTAGACGGAAAACAGCACCTCCTGTCCGTGTAAATGATTTTTTAGTGGAAGGCAGCAAGATGAAGAAACCCAAGAGATAAGTAGAGTAACAAATTTCATAACACCTCACCAAAATGTTCAATCTAAAATAAACAACAATTATGATCTTAAAATTTGCTATCTGAATGTTCAAGGACTAATAGATAATGAATTTATTGTAAACAGTTTTGGACTAGATAACAAATTTGATATTTTCTGCCTGAGTGAACATTGGGTTACTGAGAGTGTACTTCCAGTTGTCAAACTTCATAACTATAATGTAGCAAATAGTTACTGTAGAAAATTGCATATAAGAGGGGGTGTGGCAATATATATTAATCAGTCATTCAGCTGCTCCATTGTTAAGTGGGATCTAGATTATTTATGTGAGGAACAGAACTTTGAAGCCACTGGTATAGTTATGGACAGTTTTAAGTTAGTAATAGTATCCCTTTACAGGTCACCTAATGGTATCATCAATGTATTTCTAGAAAAATTGGACATGCTGTTAGATGTACTAAGAGGGACCAGATGGTTGCATTATGACATAGTAATTGGTGGACATCTGAATGCAGATTTTGATATAACAACACACACATGTACTGTGACTGAGTTGAAAAACCTTTTAACACAGTGCAATTTGCACTCAATCAATAACAGGCCCACAAGAGATAACGCATGTCTTGACAATATTTTTGTCAACTTTAAAACTACAGAAGAATCATGTGATGTTACAGCGTTTCCATTTTCAGATCATGACTCTGTATCTTTAAACTATACAAGTAGGTCCTGTATTGATAATAGTGATATTCCTAAGCCTGTCCCAAAAGTTATAATAGCCAGACCTGTCACAGATGACAAAATTGTTCAGCCCTTGCTGAGAGAGACTGGTTCAACCAATGTCATGGTGACACAAGTTATAGTCTTAGTGCTGATTTCTCAGGGAAACTATTATTTGAGAGATTTTTTAAAACATTTCTGACACAATTTAATGACAACATCCCCATACAGAAATGCAAATTAACTGACAAAGGCTTTACAAACAGGGCTACAAACAGACAAAATTCTTGGTTCACTAAACAATTATCAAATATGAAAAACCAAGTTATGGTGTTGCACAATATATGTAGCAATCAGAAAACAGAACATGCCAGATTAGCCTATATAAAATGCAGGAATGAGTATAAAAAAACCATCGTGGAAGCCAAAAAAGCACATAATTTCAGTACCATTGATAATTCCACAAATAAGTGCAAAGCTCCATGCAAATTAATAAATGGTGTTGCTAAAAATGTAAGAAGCAAAAAAATTAATATAAGTCCCAAAAAATTCAATAATTTCTTTATTAAAACTGTTGAAGATGTAGGAAATACTATAATCAAACCTGATATCATTTCATCAGAGTTACTTTCTAAAAATGTTTGCGGAACACTAACAGACACAGGTACGTTTATGTTCTCCGAGCTCTCACCTAGTCATGTCCTAAGCATTGTAAAATGGATGAAATCTTCAGACTGTGTAGATATATATGACATATCCTGTAATTTACTAAAGAAAGTAATAGACAATATTGTGTACCCCTTAACATTCTGTATAAATAAATGCATATCTGATGGATATTTTCCCGAAGAACTCAAAGTGGCTAGGGTAGTTCCAATACATAAAAAGGGAGCTATAGACTCACCTTCCAGTTACAGACCAATCTCCATGGTCCCAGCTTTTTCTAAAATACTGGAATGTGTAATTTACCAACAGCTATCTGTCTATTTTCAAAAATTAGGAATAATTAGTGAATCTCAGTATGGTTTTAGGAAAAAGTTGTCTACTGTGGATGCTATAGACTTTGTAGTCAAATACTTACATCAAGTGTTTGAGGTTAAGGGCTATGCTCAACTCACATTTTGTGATCTAAGCAAAGCTTTTGACTGTGTAAACCATAAACCACTCCTAGAAAAACTGGAATTCTATGGCATTAGACATAACAGCCTTAAATTAATAAAATCATATCTTCAGAATCGTAAGCAAGTTGTTTGTGTAGGGAAAGAAATGTCGAGTATAGAACAAGTCAAGGTAGGTGTTCCGCAGGGATCTGTGCTGGGCCCCTTTTTGTTCCTGATAATGATAAATGATCTGCCATCATTTATCAAGTCCACCACTGCATTGTATGCGGATGATAAGATGATACAACATTTCTTCATGCTAGTGATGATTTCAATAGCCTTAAAACTTGTGCAGCAAAGACAATCGACCAAGCATCCTATTGGTTCAAGGCAAATGGATTCCTGCTGAATGAAAATAAAACACAGCATATGGTCTGTAGTCTTAGAGACAAGCTTCTGTCAGATGATCCAAGTTATGTCAAATTTTTGGGGGTATACATTGATGATAAATTATCTTGGGGTCAACATGTACAATATATTAGTGGTAAATTGTCAAGAGTTATTTACCTGTTAAGGTGACTTATGGATTGTGTTTCTGAAAAATATGTTAGAACATCATATTTTTCATTCTTTCAAAGTATAATAACATATGGAATTATTTTGTGGGGGAACTCAAGCTGTGTACATGATATATTAATACTGCAAAAAAAAAAAAAAAAAAAAAAAAAAAAAAAAAAAAAAAAAAAAAAAAAAAAAAAAAAAAAGCTATAAGGATAATTACTGTTTCTGCATATAAGGCACACTGTAAACCATTGTTCTGTGAACAGAAAATCATGACTGTTATAAACTTGTACATATACTATGTTTTAATTTATACGAAGAAGAAATTACCAGAAACAAAAACTGGAGAAAATGTACATAGCCACAATACAAGAAGGAATAGGTGCCTCTATATTCCTTACCACAGATTGTCAAAGTCACTCAACAGCTACGAAATCATGGGGTGCAAATTATTTAATAATCTTCCTCAATCTGTTCAAGAATTACCTGAACAATTATTCAAACAAACAATTCATGACTGGCTAGTCCTCCACTCATTCTATGATATAAGAGAATTTATCAACTGTAATATAATACTATAAACCTGTTGTTTCTTTCAAACTATTAATTGTATTTTAGTATGTATATGACATTATCTATTGCTGTAATGGCCAAATAACAATAAAATTATTATTATTATTATTATTATTATTATTATTATTATTATTAATGTTTAGTGGAGGGTGGAGATTTTCCAAACAATCCAGCATTTTCTAATGAAGCAACATTCCACATGCATGGTAAGGTAAACATACACAATGTTTGTATTTGGGGCAAAACAATGTAAGTGCCCAAAAGTGAATGTGTGGTGTTGTTTCATGGTTCACTGCATTGTAGGACCTTTTTTTTTTCACAGAAAAATAGTTAATTCTAACACTTATCCTGATCTACTGGAGCTGTTTGCATTACCACAACTGCCTGACCACGAGGATGTTGTCACTTTCCAACAAGATGGTGCACCACCACACTGGTCTTGGACTGTTCGAAATGTTCTAGACCGGCTGTTTCCAGGCCACTGGATTGGCAGGGGTGGTCCAATTCCCTGGTATCCTAGGTTTCCTGGTATTGCACTAATAGACTTACTTCTATGCAAGTAGTAGAGGATAGAGTCTGCCAAACACCTGTCAACTACATCACTGATGCAAGTGTAGATAGAGCTCAAATACAGACTGGCTGTTGTGCATGCCACCAAACATGCACATGTTGAAATTGATTGAATCACATAGAGACTTTGTGAGATAGTGTGTCCCAAAAGTCAAACATAGTGTGAATATCTTAATTAGTTTGGGTGCTATAACACATTAAACTTGTACTGTATCTTTTCTTTTTTTGGAAGCTGTTAATGATATAATTGTGAGCTGTACTCACAATTATACCATGAACAGTTTCCAACATGTCTTTGAAGACAAAGACCTAGCAACACAGCATGGTACAGAAGTAAGAACCACAACAAAGAAAATTATTTTTCTTATATTATGAAGTTTAATTATTTTTTATTTGTTCGTTTGTTTGTTTGCTGCCCATGTAGCAATCAGTTTTTGGAAACTGTCGTAGACTTTAATTCACATATACAAAGGTTAGTTAACGTACATAAGTGCACACACTGATATAAATAGTGAAGGTCAGAAATTATCATTTTTTGTTGCAAAAACAAACTTACGCTATATACACTCTTTCACATAGACTTTAAAGCTTTAAAAATAAATGCATACATTGACATAATGTGTGAAGATCAGAAATTATACTTTTTGTGTTGCCAAAACAAACTTACACTGTGTACACTATTTTACAAATGGATATTACAACTTGAAATCTTCTGCTGAATAACAGCTTTTCGCTATTAATAAATAGTTTATACTTTGAAGTGTTTAAATTAGCTTTCTTGAGGTCAGATGGAAGTTTGTTAAAAATATGGTTTCTATTGAATGAGGACTACAGTCTGTAGCCTTTTTTCAATTGCAATTCTGTGAAAATTTTCCCTTCTCCATATATTGTACCTATGTACATTACTGTTTGTTACATTATAGTCTGGATTTTGTTCCGCAAACATTAATTCTTGCAGGACATACATAGGATAGATGGCTAATATTTTGTTTTTTCTGAAGATTTCTCTACAAGGCTCTCTCCTGTTTACTTCAGCTACCACTTTGACTGCCTTTTTTTTGTAGTCTGAAGAGACTGTCTTTATAAACAGTTGATGCCCCATCCCATACCCCAATACCATACTGAAGATGTGGCTGTATCACTCTGAAGTATATTTTTCTCAAGCTACTATGGTCTCGGAAGGCTGAGACCCTTTTTAGTAGATACACATTTGCACTGATTTTCTCACAAACATGGTCTATATGTTCTTTCCATGACAGGTGTTTGTCAACAATGATACCCAAAAAATTGTGTTTGTGCATCTAAGGGCCAATGGAGATGTAAATCGAGTTCTATTTATGTTCTGATTATAGCTAAGCATAAATTGTATTGTCACTATCTTCTCTTTATTTACGAGTAGCTTATTTGCAGTAAGATAACTTGACAGAAAATTGTAACTGATTTCAACACTGTTTGTAGTAGTTTACACATCATGGCCCAAGCTGACAAAAGATGTGTCATCAGCATAGCTTACAATCTTGCAGTTTTAGGATTCTGTAAAATTCTTAACATACACAAGAAACAGAAAAGGCCCAGGTCAATAACATTAACTTCAGAGCTTTGGAAATTGTCAGAGAAAGTAATATTAAATGAAATTGAGGCATATTTAATTCTCCTCTGCATTCCTTTAGCAGTTTAGGTGAAATGTCATCCCAGCCACAATACATTTTAGCTTGAAGTAAGGAGGTTCCCCTCAGTGATTCCATGGATGAAAAAAGATTGGATGGTTGTTGTAACACTTAAATTGGGTGCCCAGTTGTATGTTACATTTGTGTCAAGAGTATTAAATGCCTCACACACTTCTTTTGGATCATTTGTTATATCATCATTTTCTTTTAATGTTATGCCAGCATGTTCATTAGATTACTGTTTCCCACTTTTTTATACGTTATTTTCCAGGCTATTTTACTGACAAAGGTTGACTTGCTTATTTGATAGGCATATTCATGAGCTTTAAGGTTAGTCAAGGAATCTCTGTATGTTTTCTGAGCCGTTTGTATTTTGTTAAGTAGTATTGTTATTTGGTGTCTCTAAAGAGTAGTAACAGATTTTCATGTTCTCTCTAAGTTCAATCATTTCTGTAGGGAAATTCTCAGCTTTGTGATTAACAGCTTTGTTTACTTGTTTTACTAAATGACATGTTTCATTTAAAGTTTTAATGAATAGTTTACAGAAATTTTCCCATTTATCATTCACATTTTTTGCCTAATGCCCTTGTAAGTTTATTATAATTCAATTTTATTTTATAGGTAAGTATCACTTTTAGTTATATCTACATCTCTACATCGATTTCCATAGTAAGAGCTCTATGGTCAGATATGTCATTTTGACAGTGGTTACGCTTATGCCCTCCTTTGTTATGTTTGTGAGAATGTGGTCAATGCATGCCTGTCTTCCTACAGTAATTGTTGTAGTTTCTGAGTTTATGAGACAATAATTGTAACGCTGAAGCAAGACAACATAATGCAAATAATTATTGCTATTATTTAAAGAGTCTATGTTGATGTCCTTCCCCCCATGAACCATGGACCTTGCCGTTGGTGGGGAGGCTTGCATGCCTCAGCGATACAGATGGCCGTACCATAGGTACGACCACAACGGAGGGGTATCTGTTGAGAGGCCAGACAAACGTGTGGTTCCTGAAGAGGGGCAGCAGCCTTTTCAGTAGTTGCAAGGGCAACAGTCTGGATGATTGACTAATCTGGCCTTGTAACAATAACCAAAACGGCATTGCTGTGCTGGTACTGTGAACAGCTGAAAGCAAGGGGAAACTACGGCCGTAATTTTTCCCGAGGGCATGCAGCTTTACTGTATGATTAAATGATGATGGCGTCCTCTTGGGTAAAATATTCCGGAGGTAAAATAATCCCCCATTCGGATCTCCGGGCGGGGACTACTCAAGAGGATGTCGTTATCAGGAGAAAGAAAACTCGCGTCCTACGGATCGGAGCGTGGAATGTCAGATCCCTTAATCGGGCAGGTAGGTTAGAAAATTTAAAAAGGGAAATGGATAGGTTAAAGTTAGATATAGTGGGGATTAGTGAAGTTCGGTGGCAGGAGGAACAAGACTTCTGGTCAGGTGACTACAGGGTTATAAACACAAAGTCAAATAGGGGTAATGCAGGAGTAGGTTTAATAATGAATAGGAAAATAGGAAAGCAGGTAAGCTAATACAAACAGCATAGTGAAGGCATTATTGTGGCCAAGATAGACACAAAGCCCACGCCTACTACAGTAGTACAAGTTTATATGCCAACTAGCTCTGCAGATGACGAAGAAATTGAAGAAATGTATGATGATATAAAAGAAATTATTCAGACAGTGAAGGGAGACGAAAATTTAATAGTCATGGGTGACTGGAATTCGAGTGTAGGAAAAGGGAGAGAAGGAAACGTAGTAGGTGAATATGGATTGGGGCTAAGAAATGAAAGAGGAAGCCGCCTGGTAGAATTTTGCACAGAGCACAACTTAATTATAGCTAACACTTGGTTTAAGAATCATGATAGAAGGTTGTATACATGGAAGAACCCTGGAGATACTAAAAGGTATCAGATAGATTATATAATGGTAAGACAGAGATTTAGGAACCAGGTTTTAAATTGTAAGACATTTACAGGGGCAGATGTGGACTCTGACCACAATCTATTGGTTATGACCTGTAGATTAAAACTGAAGAAACTGCAAAAAGGTGGGAATTTAATGAGTTGGGACCTGGATAAACTGAAAGAACCAGAGGTTGTACAGAGTTTTAGGGAGAGCATAAGGGAACAATTGACAGGAATGGGCGAAAGAAATACAGTAGAAGAAGAATGGGTAGCTTCGGGGGATGAAGTAGTGAAGGCAGCAGAGGGTCAAGTAGGTAAAAAGACGAGGGCTAGTAGAAATCCTTGGGTAATAGAAGAAATATTCAATTTAACTGATGGAAGGAGAAAATATAAAAATGCAGTAAATGAAGCAGGCGAAAAGGAATACAAACGTCTCAAAAATGAGATCGACAGGAAATACTAAATGGCTAAGCAGGGATGGCTAGAGAACAAATGTAAGGATGTAGAGGCTCATCTCACGAGATACTGCCTACAGGAAAATTAAAGAGACCTTTGGAGAAAAGAGAACCACTTGCATGAATATCAAGAGCTCACATGGAAAACCAGTTCTAAGCAAAGAAAGGAAAGCAGAAAGGTGGAAGGAGTATATAGAGGGTCTATACAAGGACGATGTACTTGAGGACAATATTATGGAAATGGAAGAGGATGTAGATGAAGATGAAATGGGAGATACGATACTGCGTGAAGAGTTTGACAGAGCACTGAAAGACCTGAGTCGAAACAAGGCCCCCGGAGTAGACAACATTCCATTGGAACTACTGACGGCCTTGGGAGAGCCAGTCCTAACAAAACTCTACCATCTGGTGTGCAAGATGTATGAAACAGGCGAGATACCCTCAGACTTCAAGAAGAATATAATAATTCCAATCCCAAAGAAAGCAGGTGTTGACAGATGTGAAAATTACCGAACAATCAGTTTAATAAGTCACAGCTGCAAAATACTAACATGAATTCTTTACAGACGAATGGAAAAACTAGTAGAAGCCGACCTCGGGGAAGATCAGTTTGGACTCCGTAGAAATACTGGAACACGTGAGGCAATACTGACCTTACAACTTATCTTAGAAGAAAGATTAAGGAAAGGCAAACCTACATTTCTAGCATTTGTAGACTTAGAGAAAGCTTTTGACAATGTTGACTGGAATACTCTCTTTCAAATTCTAAAGGTGGCAGGGGTAAAATACAGGGAGCGAAAGGCTATTTACAATTTGTACAGAAACCAGATGGCAGTTATAAGAGTCGAGGGACATGAAAGGGAAGCAGTGGTTGGGAAGGGAGTAAGACAGGGTTGTAGCCTCTCCCCTATGTTATTCAATCTGTATATCGAGCAAGCAGTAAAGGAAACAAAAGAAAAATTCGGAGTAGGTATTAAAATCCATGGAGAAGAAATAAAAACCTTGAGGTTTGCCGATGACATTGTAATTCTGTCAGAGACAGCAAAGGACTGGAAGTGCAGTTGAATGGAATGGACAGTGTCTTGAAAGGAGGATATAAGATGAACATCAACAAAAGCAAAACGAGGATAATGGAATGTAGTCAAATTAAGTCGGGTGATGCTGAGGGAATTAGATTAGGAAATGAGAGACTTAAAGTAGTAAAGGAGTTTTGCTATTTGGGGAGCAAAATAACTGATGATGGTCGAAGTAGAGAGGATATAAAATGTAGACTGGCAATGGCAAGGAAAGCGTTTCTGAAGAAGAGAAATTTGTTAACATCGAGTATAGATTTAAGTGTCAGGAAGTCATTTCTGAAAGTATTTGTATGGAGTGTAGCCATGTATGGAAGTGAAACATGGACGGTAAATAGTTTGGACAAGAAGAGAATAGAAGCTTTCAAAGTGTTGGTTAGGTTAGGTTAGTGGTGTTTAACGTCCCGTCGACAACGAGGTCATTAGAGACGGAGCGCAAGCTCGGGTTAGGGAAGGATGGGGAAGGAAATCGGCCGTGCCCTTTCAAAGGAACCATCCCGGCATTTGCCTGAAACGATTTAGGGAAATCACGGAAAACCTAAATCAGGATGGCCGGAGACGGGATTGAACCGTCGTCCTCCCGAATGCGAGTCCAGTGTGCTAACCACTGCGCCACCTCGCTCGGTCTTTTCAAAGTGTGGTGCTACAGAAGAATGCTGAAGATTAGATGGGTAGATCACATAACTAATGAGGAAGTATTGAATAGGATTGGGGAGAAGAGAAGTTTGTGGCACAACTTGACCAGAAGATGGGATCGGTGAGTAGGACATGTTCTGAGGCATCAAGGGATCACCAATTTAGTATTGGAGGGCAGCGTGGAGGGTAAAAATCGTAGGGGGAGACCAAGAGATGAATACACTAAGCAGATTCAGAAGGATGTAGGTTGCAGTAGGTACTGGGAGATGAAGAAGCTTGCACAGGATTGAGTAGCATGGAGAGCTGCATCAAACCAGTCTCAGGACTGAAGACCACAACAACAGCATGTTGATGTCTCCAACAAACAGCACATGTTTTTATTCACTGATGTCTTCTCCAGCAGATCTTCCAGATAACTGAAAAATTCTTTAATTATGCTTCTAGGTGACCTATACAGAGCTGCTATAATCAGGTTGCTGTTCCCTAGTTTTAAATTTATTGCTGCAATCTTAAGTATCATTTCTTTTCTCAGATCATCAATCCATCTGACTTTTTCACATGCTATATTATTTCTGGTATAAATGCCTACCCCGCCACCTTTATGTGTCCTCCTACAGTACTGTACAAGTTCCTTAGCCTGTATCCATATGCTTCCTCTTCCTTGCAACCTAATTCACTCACTATGAAGAAATGTGGCTTTGATTCATTTGGATATACATCCAAGTGCTCAGTTTTATTCATTATATACTGAACATTCTGGTATGTAAGGATCAAATTGCTAAGTTTTACTTTAAAAAAGCATCCCTATCATCTATGTGATTGTTAATTTTGTTTAAGTCATCTTTCTCCGCAATAATTTTTGTTATTTTCTCACATAAAAGTTTCTTTCCTTCAAAATTTATGTGCATCCCATGTTTGGTACGTAGGAATTTGTCTATTTTACCTATAACCACTATTATACATTTTCCAAATGAGGCACACATATGTTTGATTTTGATGTTCGTTTTTTGTATCTCCTTGTTGATACATGAATTGTATATTAGGTCATGCCTATGAGGTAGCATTGTAATTGTTGTGTTTTGAGATTTGTTAGTGTCTAAGAACTTTTCCAGTGTGCCACATTTCTTGTGACATTGTTGGCACCAGCTATGCGCAAGACATAATCATTTTTAACTTTCATTTTTTCCTGCAGGTCAATATCGGTAACATTTTTCATACTTTCACCCAATTTTACTATTCCCATTGCTTGAAAGTCTTTGTTATTGTCTTGTAAAATACTCACCATGTTTCTGCCATGGTTGTCTGTTAAGAAAAGAACACTATACCTTTTTGCAACTGATTCTTGGTTCTGTCATCACTGTGGTTTGCTGTTGTTTATGAACTTCACTGCCATCACACTTCACACTTTCATGTTTATCATTAACATTTATTTCAGTAGTAATTTCATTTGGCTGTCACTCATATATGTGCATGATTTTTGTAGTGATAACAGTTCACAATATTTGTAGATGTTAGTTTTTTCATATTCATATTTGGAACATTTTGGCTATCACGTGGAAGTGTGCACAATTTTTGTAATGGCTCACACATATAGGTTTTTTCACATCACTCATTAGGACTTTAATTGTTAGTTGAAGACTACTTACATGTTCATTTAACTTTCTGATTTGACCACTACAACTCATGCATGTCCTGCTTTTAATGGTATAATTTTCACTTTCTCACATGAACACTAAGTGTGTCTTTACAAGCAGCCCACAAGATGTCTTCTCATACTGTGGTAAAATTTTAAATTGATAAGATGGAACTGTGTAATTAGTTAGTTAGTTTCATGTTCCAGGAATCATCTGTATGATAAATCATAATGATGTGGAATGAGTCAGTTTAGACTGACGTTAGACATTCAATTGTAAATATAGCTATGTGCTGACCATCAACAATCTTTTACACATTTTAATAATAGAAATTCTTCTACAGAATAGAAGGAGATATCAAGGAGAAACTTTTTCAGCTTGTTTTCAAATTTTACTTTGCTGCGTGTCAGACATTTTACATCACTGAGTAAGTGATTAAAAATTTTGGTTCCACCATTGTGCACCCCTTTTTGGCTAAATGCAACCACACTGTGGAGTAATGAATGTTATTTTTTTCTTTTAGTATTGTAATTATGTACATCATTATGTCTTTTAACAAACTTCATGAGGGAATAAATGTTTGGTAAAGCTGTGGTTAAAACAGGTGTCTACAAGGTGATCATAGGTGAGCACCACATTATTCTTACAGCATGTTCTTGAACTATGAAGGCTTATTTTCTTAAAGATGAACTACCCCAGGACATTATTCCAGATGACGTTATTGAATGAAAATATGCAAAATATGTCAACTTACTGATTTGTCTCTCCCAAATATGTACTATGTTTAAATGAGTATGTCTATACCTCTAAAACTTCAGTCTAATTATTTAAGAAGGATACTTAAACTGTTGAAACGTTTACTCACATTCATTACAAGTTGGAGCAACAAATTGCAGTCATCCATTAAAACAGTGCAGTGTGGATGATTACGGCTGAAGGCTTCTGCAGCAGCCACATCTTTTTCTATTGCCCAGCATATCTCAGCAACACCTGACTGCTGAAGACCATATGAAAGACCTAGTAGGAGAGAGAAGGAAAGGAGCTCATAATGAATTTCAGGGGTCATGAATGACACACTTTAGCTGCTAATGACATACAAATATATGCTACCTCCACAACCAGCAAAAATATCCAATGTTCTCAACTTCCTGTTACAATCTGGCCAATAGTTCACCTCACCTGCATCCATCCTACCCTGGCTGTCCTGCAAAACAAGAAATGGAAACAGCTCTTACTAATATTGTCAGCATCAAGACTTGATGCTTGCTGCAATGTTAATACACAATATTGACCCTTTCATGGGTGCAGGTATATGTAGAAAGCCCAGATGGCTATATGCAAACATGTACACTGAATAAGTAGAATGTCCAGAGAGCTACAGGCATTCATATATACCAGGGAGAGAGAGCACTCATGTACTCCTGGGTATGGGAGCAGGTAAACTTGCACAATAGAATGGTGACTCGCTGTTGTCCACATTTTAACATTCCTTCCAATGTTATCACTACCTGCTCCTCTTATTAACATTGGAAAGCACTATAGTTTTCACCTACTACTGATTCCTTTCTCCTTATGAGCCAATATAATAAATATAATTTGATTTTCTAATTTCCACAAGGCAAAAGACACAAATATATATATAATCTGGAGGACATGAATTATCCTAATGAACTGACGTATTAGATGGGATTAATATGCTATGAGGTTTCAGCA
This sequence comes from Schistocerca cancellata, assembly GCF_023864275.1. Lineage (NCBI taxonomy): Eukaryota > Metazoa > Arthropoda > Insecta > Orthoptera > Acrididae > Schistocerca > Schistocerca cancellata. Next base: position 126,222,965 of record NC_064637.1, on the reverse strand, counting down.
TTGCAGCTGGATCATTGTGACTTGTTACCACAATATTTAGGCTGGCAACTGACCAGCCATCTTCAGGTGAGTGTCTGTCACTGTAGAGTACTAGTTCATGGTGTCAGCCTTATAGCAAAAAATGGTATGGGAACACATGCACATTAGTGGCTGTCACAGGCGTGTCCACTATTGAAATCAACACCCTCTCCCAGTACTATTCCATCTGTGGTGCACAGTCACATTATAACTATATGGGCACCCTATGTCCGAACGCGCACTTGTGGTGCTAGAAACAAACGTCAGATGTCACCATATCTGTCATTATGAATAAAATGGTTTCTCTCAGAAGAAATTAAAGAGATCCCAGTGAGATCATTTAGGGATTCAGCAATTAAAGAATCTGTGGAAATACATCTAGCACAAGATCTTATAAATCGTGATGGCGGTTTTCAACTGGACAAGGCTTGGGGTCCTGTGATCTCTTTAATTTCTTTTGAGAGAAGACATTTCTTCATAATTACACATCTGGTGATATCCGATGTTTTTTTTTTTTTTTTGGCACCATGAGCATGCATTGTGGCAGAGGGTGGACATGTAGTTTCACCTTTATGCATATGCCTATGCACCACAGATGGGACAGTATTTGCAGAGGGCACAGATTTCAACTGAGGATGCTCCTATGATGGCCACCAATGCACATATGCCTCCGCACCAATTTTTGCTGTAAAGCCGACACCATAAATGAGCGGTCTCCAGTGGCAGACACTCATCTGAAGATGGCTGGACAGTTGCCAGCTGAAATATTGTGGCAATAAGTCAACATCATTTGGTGTCTCAGATGTTACAAAAAGAGAACAGTGCAGCAAAATAACAAAATATGCGCAATTTCTCAGCAACTCCTGCAACCACACAAAACTGCAAATGGTATGCACTGCCAAACAAATGCAGCTTGATTTCCTAATCTACAAAGTACACATGATACAATCATACATAATCTGAAAGGTCATGAATTATCCTATAGAACTAATGTATCCGATATTGAAAAAAGCAAACAATGCAAGTAAAATATGTACATCTCAATAACATTTGATGCCACACGGAACAGAAGATGGTCTGGGTTTTGGGTGTCTTCACTAGGTACAGCTCACTTTGAAACTATGTATCTTGAAATGTATTTTTCTGATGTCAAGGAAATTTTAATCGGTTACAGGCACATATGTTGGTTGTGTAACTGTCTAGTTATAGGATTTTTCAGTCACAAATAAAAAAGTTCTTATAATATTTCTGAAACAACTTTCTCTCAGCCCAGCATAAACTTATAACAGAAAGCTTGGATTAGTGTTTAAGCTCTCTTTTGTGGTTATATGAAACTGCAACCACTGTGACCATACTGTGTGATACTGATTTTATAATAAGTATTGTTGCAGAGTGGTTCTATGCATCCTCAAAAGTGCTACTAGTCCACAGTGCGCATAGAGTACAGTGATCCTGAGGTTGTGGTAGCTGGCAGCCCACCAGGCACATAATACATTCGCCCCCATCAGCCAGCTGGGCAGCCAGGACACTTGACCTCAACAGCCGCAAAAGGGTTAATATAGCTGAGATTGACTCAAAACTTGTCAGCTGATGTGTACCTTTCTCACAGTGTGTTGGCAGACTGTAGTACCACTACATTACAGTGAGGATGCACACTGTGTCTGAACTCTTGCGGGAATCAGATAAAGCTGTGAGCAATGAGAATAATGCACAGGGAATGCTACAAGTTGAGAATGTGGGTCAGGCAGCATGTCCAGATAACCAAAGCAGCTAATGCGACCACTCCATAAAGTGGGAAATCCAGGTTTGTGTCCTGGTCTCGCACAAATATTTACTTGTCATCACTGAATTTAACTCAATGCCCAATTGTGGTGAGATCTGTATTTTGTTTAAATCATTTAAATCATGTAAACAAAGTAATGCAGACTCAGGAACAATGTAACAAAAGATGTCCTAATATTGAACAGTTCCTTTATTAGAATGTTAAAAGGCACAGTTAATTGTGTCATCAAAATTCTCAATTGAGTCGGTCCAGCACGAAGGTGTTGCAGGTTCTCATAACAGGTGCCCAAAATCTATGTGTGGGGAATTAGTTCACACAATTCTTTTAAGACAACATGAGAAACATCATTTATGTTCTTGAGTTCTAGTAAAGGGGTGATCTAACACAGAGATGAAGGAAATATGCACTTACAAATAAATGAACTTGGAGGTACTGTAAGTGAAGCCAATTTAGCATAGTGATCAAAGCAAAATAAAATTACTAATAAACAAACTTGAGGTACATTGGGTGAAGCTAATCTAACACAGAGATCAAAATAAAATACAATACACAAATAAATGAACTTGGGGTACCGTAAGTGAAGCTAATCTAGCACAGTGAGTAAAGCAAATACAAAAAATGAATTTGAGTTACTACTGGGGCTAATCTAACACAATTGAGGATTTCAGGCTTTAATGCCACATGCATGCTACTGCGGTGGTTTGTTTATAGTTCACCTAAAGAAGTCAGATCTTGCTGCACTTGCTATTATTTAACAGGCTCTGTGAATCAGATATTCCAGTCTTGGGATCCAAGACCACGATGCAACTGCTGAATAATGTTGTCCTGAAGTATGGTATCAGTCTTGCCTATTGGTTCTCCTTAAGTATTGTGGGAGCCTGCAGTGCTGTTTGCTTCATAGACACATAAAACTGACTCACATTGATGTTTTCACAGATAATTTGCCTATCTGATAGCACTATGGCAAGCCATTAAGTTCTGATAATGAAATAAATTAAATCAAGCCATTAAGTTCTGATAATGAAATAAATTAAATGTAAACTTCACACCAAAGGAACATTAAGTTGCTGAACTCATTGTGTGGACAGCTTGGTGTCTGCGTAGGAAGTGCTGGGAGTTGGGAACACTTCCTCCTGCATGCTTTTGGTAAAAACCACATGTGCTGTGGTAAAGAAATGTCTGACAGAGAAAACTCTTGTCCTCAGATGCATACAGTTTGTGATGTGGTTTTTTGCTTGGTGACATTGTAACAAAACAGGCTGTATTGGGTCACGTGGAGTACCCAATACAGCAGGTTTCGTAGTATGCGATACATGCTTAAACAGATGTGAGTAGTGTATAAGGACACTTAGTGAATAAGGTCACTTAGTGCAACAGAGTGAAATAGTTGTAACAAAAATGTTAAATTGTGTCACAGACCAATTAATGTATGTCCTTAATCAGGTCAAGTAATGTACAATTAGGACAAGTCATTATCACTTTAAAGTTTCAGGATGTTTAGAAGAGAAAGAACAAGTTTGGAATCAGTGTTAATATTGTATAAATGTTAGTAACCTTTTTCATTCAGTTTTATAATTATAATTCAATTAGTAATACTGATTGTTTAACATAATGTAAATTAACTGTATAAACCATTAATTTTAAAATTGCAAGTCAGGACAACATGTTCTTACAGAAATCATCAACTAAAAATCTGTAATTGAACTTGTAATTCTGGAACATTCTATAGAGAAATTCGGTGCAATGTCCACAGATTATGAGACCTAGAGAATATTCATTTAAACTGGAGACATAACCTGATTCAGAAAGACAATTTGTATCATAAATAATGTCAAAGATCATAATTGTTAAAAGATGTATACATACAACTTTCCCAAAGCCTTGGAGTCAGTGCAGTTGAAGTACTATCTGGTGTGTTCCGGTTCCTGGGAAGTTATGACACTTAGCTGTTGTATATGTGTGTGTAATAAAGAAGTGTTGTCAACAGATTAATTGGTGTACATCTGGTAGTGACCCTCAACTTTCTGCAGCGACGTTATCACCTCCGAAAATGTAAAACATGGTACGATCAACTATACTATGTTAAACCTGAATTGATGGGATTGCTACATTAGATTAGGTGGATGGAGCTGGTATGAGAAGTTACGTTAGATTTTGGTTCTGGTAATGTTTTAACGTGCATCTGCTACAGCACGAGATCGTCTGTTAGGGCAGACATGTGGCAGACACAAACATGTAGTAGTGCCTCACCACAATTTATAACATATGTTTACTTTATTTATGTGTGTCATAATCTATGTGCTATTATGTATTATCATGTATTGTTTGTACTATAGCATGTTAATGTAGCAACTGTATGCTTTGGCATTCACATATTTCATAGCCACTGTCAATTTTTGCCATGATATGTGTGCAGAATTTTGATGTTTATTTTCATGTATCATAAATTTAAGGTAAAAGAAACTATGTGTTGCAAATAGAAAAAAATTTCTGTTGCTGCAAGTGCTCTATCTTTATGTAAAAAAAACATTACTGTTAACTAATCATTTTGTGTCATCAGACTTTTATCTTTGTGGAATGGAAACACAGTTTAACATTTATGGGTTTCAATAAATATCCTGCCAGACGAAAACAGTGAAGCACCAAGAAAGGGAGCAGGAAATGGAACAAACCATTTTTGGTGGAGAGACTATGTCATGTTATTCCAATGATCACAAAATCGAGTCAAATTTGCAAAGAACTTGGCAATACAAGTCAACTTAACATATGACATTGCACCCACCTGGGTTGGAAGCATGCACCGATTTGGTCGGGAAGAGCGAACAAGGTGGCGAAGTCATTAGCACACTGGACTCACATCCAGGAGGATGATGGTTCAAACCCACATCTAGCCATTCTTACTTAGGTTTTCTGTGATTCCCCTAAATCGCTTCATGCAAATACTGAGATGGTTCCTTTGAATGGGCACAGCTGATTCCTTTCCCCATCCTTCCCTAATATGATCAGACCGATGACCTCGCTGTTTGGTTCCCTCCCCCAAATTAACCAAACACCCACTCGGTTGCGAAGGATGTCATAAAACTGTTGTGCCCTCCTCTGAGGCGAAATGGCCCACAACTGCTCTAAATGGTCATTGATATCTTGGATGGAGTTGATATCCCACACACATTGTTTGCCTTTAATCAGAGCAAGTAGCAATCCCAAACATTTGAGCAGCACCAAGGAATGGATTGCACAAGTTTATATGTGTTGTCTCCTTTATAATGAGCTACACTTTCCTAAAATCTCCTAACAAACCAAAATTGACCATTTGTCTTCCTTACAACCAAACTTATGCACATTCCTTTCATATTGCTACGCAATGTTAAGCCTAGATATTTAATTGATGCTGCAGTAATTATAACACAGAAAATGTGTTTGACATCAGCGTATGAGTTTCAGATGCTGATGAGTTTTCATCGGTGTTTACAGTGCAATTCCTTGCCAACACTCACAAGCACGTGTGGAAGTAGTGGAAACATTACATTACCTCAAGTACCTTGAGTAATGCAAAAGATAGTTACCAATAAGTGTAAATATCTGCTGTTGTGTTTTAGGCAAAATTATTTACATTTCTGTAATTGGTGCAAAATGAACAGACAGCAGTCATGCTTTGCATTTCTGTGAGCAGAGAGGCCACCAGGATATGAAGTACAACAATAACTGTTATGACTGTCTTAATATTGAGAGATTAAAGAGGAATTCACCGAATTATTTACATCTCAGTGCATGGAAATATCATCAGAGATATTCACAGCACAATGAGTGTGTTCCAAGTGGTGTTGCTCTTGCCATCCAGGTATGAGGACTCACTGAGCATGACTTCAGGTCACTCCTGATAGTGATTGAGAGACCTCTGGTATCCTGTGTTCCTACGTGTTACCTCTCAAGTTACAATATTGTGGTGCCATTTTTCAACAGGACAATGATTGTTCACACATGACATGAGTATCTATGAATTGTCTACATGATGTTGAGGTACTTCCACTGTTGTATCGTACTTTTGATACAACAACAGGAAAAGATTTTCCTCGTCGCCACCCTCAGCTATTTATAGTGCTCCAAAGGAAACACTATGAGAGGATAAAAAGGAGAATACTGAAACACTGATAATGATTAGTAACAAGACACACACATTTATTAATGAATACTCAACTTTGTACAAGTTGGCTCAGGCAGCGGATCCTGAGGTGCAGCTACTATTCCAGAAGGTAAGGCTTCTCGTCCCACTAGAATGTCCACTGAACACTAACTAGTGTGGACTCTCTAGAAGCAGATGATGTGGCATGAAGTACACGAGTAGAAGGTGGTCTTCTCAGTAGCTGAGCTGGCTCAGAACTGCCGCTCTGCTGTCATGCTGGCACGTATCACTTTTCTGGTGGCACCACCGCTACGACTTCTCGGTATGGCAATAGCTGGGCTATACACCATCTCTGGAGCGGGTTGTCAATCTATCGTCCCCTGTGGTGCTTTGTGGTGGTGTGTGCTGTGCTTACAACACCACATCCGTGATCACCATGATCCCAAAATCTGTCCTTGATAGAATGTGTGTGGGATATCAACTCCATCCGAGATATCAATGACCATTGTGTAATTCAGGAGCATGCAGCTAAATTTGTTACAACTCAAATGGCAAACCCTGAAGTGTCTCTCCACAACAACATCAGAATACTGGGACCTCTTCCCAGATTGCCACATTACTCACCAATGATGGTGATTTGTTGATAATGCACAAAATTATATTTATATTCCAGAATGGCAAAGGGATCCGCAGTGCTCTCGATAACACTGCTCAGATTCACGCTGCATTTCTCGACTCATTTGACACTGTCCCACACTATATTTAGTGAAAAAAATACAAGCGTACCAAGTATCGGACCAGGTTTGTGACTGGATTCAAGACTTCCTTGCAGGTAGAACTCAACATGTCACCCTTAATGGAACAAAATCTACAGATGTAAAGGTAATTTCTGGACTACCCTAAGGAGCTGTTATAGGACCATTACTGTTCATAATGTATATAAATCATCTAGTAAAAAGTGTTGGAAGCTATTTAAGACTTTTTGCAGTTGATTCAGTTGTCTGTAAGAAAGCAGCAATGCCAGAAGACAGAAAACTGATGAATGATGCAGGCTTTGACAGTTGACCCTAAACATAAATAAATGTAACATATTGTGAACTCGTATGAAAAGAAATTCACTGCTCTATGACTGCACTATTTTTCTGGAAACATTATCTACTGTGAAATATCTAGGAGTAACTATCTAAAATAATCTTAAGTGGAATGACCACATAAAAAAATACGAGGGTTGCCCAGAAGTAATGCACTGAATTTTTTTTTTCTCAGCCAAAAACAATGCCACTAATGCAAAGCATTATGTATGAATTATTTGAAGACTCCTCAATGAGTGTGCCAAACTTCCATCACTTCTGACAGATAGCGTAGCTGCAGGACAGTTTCAAAATGAAGTTTGTGTGTGATGTACATTACAAGCAATGTGCCATCATTGAATTTCTCACTGTAGAGAAAAAAACTGTTGGGAATATTCACAAATGCTTATGCAAAGTCTATGGAGCATTTATTGTTGACAGAAATATGGTTAGTTACTGGGCACAGAGGGTGAGGTAAGAGCGGCACATACTGTCATGGGATCATTCATTTGACATGAGAGGACTGCAGAGATGCTCAACAAATTCCAATGGAAGACACTCAAGAGACACACTGTGCATCAAGGAAAGGTTCAAATTAGAATCTAAGGAGACCACTTCCTGGAAAGAGTCAGACAATGTACTACTTCTGTGGTATCATCCAGAGATCACAATTCCACACCAAAGCTGGCAATGCGTATCTATGGTTGGTTGGTCGATTAGGGGGAGGGGACCAAACTGTAAGGTCATTGGTAACACGATCTACAGTGGCCGAAATTGACAGAGGAACAACACAAACGGCACAGTCCAGTCAAAGAGTAAGGGATAACATGCAAACAAAGAGTCAAAAGGGACATCAGGGCAGCAGGAAGAGGAAAGAACAGGACGGGGGTTGGTAAAAACGAGGAGACCGAGAGGCAAGGACAGACCAGCTAAATACAGATCACCGTGAGTGGAGCACCACAATTACAAAGTGGAGCGGGTCATTGCAGAGTGAAAAACTGTAGGTCAATCTAGTATGCCCAATACAAAGACAGAGTACAGTAGATTCCCACCAGGAGAGGCAGAGAGAAGAACGTCACACGGTGGGAGTCTCCACGATGGCGTGAAGTTTATTAGACAGGGGGTAGCCTTCCAAGCTCTGCCCATGATTGAAAAAAAAGGTATTTGATGTAAAGCTACAAAATGTAAATAAAAACCATAGAAATTGACGAAGGCTCACTTCAACCCAAAATGACATGTGAGAGGCATTCCTGAAGACGATGCCTCCCCTCTCGGCATAACAGCACCCTCACACTGAGGTTAATACAGTGCCAAGCATTTGAGAGCTCTGCCCCAGTTCGAGATAGTGTCATCGAGTAGAACAGTGACAATCGTTAAAGTTTCTGATGAAATGTACTTTGTAAATGTTGAATTTTGTGTTTCAAGAGAACAATTTGTCAATCTGTGCATCAAGTGATGCTTTGTTAGTCCCTGACATTCGTGAATTACCAACTACTCCAATGGCAAAGAAGTTTGTCAAAGTTGAGTAAATCTTTTGTTCATTTATGTAATAAAGTGAACTAATATTTCACGTGTTCTATTTTGGTGAGCCTTCTCCTAGAGCAATCAAAGAACCCACAATTATGGTCAGATGAAGGTAGTATCACCTCATCACAAGAAATGCTGATGATGATCAGAGTTTAACTGGCTCATAATTCACACCAGCTGCCTGCCTGTTGCATGTGTCTTTTTTCTAAATTTTGCTGCTCTGCTTCTAGTCACTTGTATTGTGTGTCCTATAACATTTCATTTCACCACATCTGAACCACCATGGGAAATGTCTCTAACCAATTTTCATTGTTTCACATACAGCAGATACAACACTTCCTGCTTGCTGTCAGCCAACTGATATCCTTACTACACAAATGAGTAGCATTGCCACCAGTAGCTGCTCCAAAATTTAACCTGTACCACAGTCAGGGTGAAGAATGATCAGACTACAGGAAGCAATTTTAAGCCAATTTCCTGCCTAAAAAAATAACAGATATGGAGTGCAATGCTTACTTTTTGTACACCGTTGGTCCTGAAGTGTAATGCCTTGCATTAAACTCTGTGGAGAAACTGTCAACAGCGCCTGGAACAGTGTTAATACAAAAAGTCCCTTCTACAAACTATTTAGATGATACTGTCATCACAGTTCATATGCCTCTTGATCATTTAGCAAATTTAGACTGTTGTTTAAAGTTCTTCCAGGAAGGATTGAACTATTTAGATTATGTAACAAATGCACAGTGTAAACGCACAGCTACATCATACTCAGCTGCCATAAGAGATGTTCCTGCATCCCATGATACTAAGGAGCTGTAATCACTCATGGGGAAGTTCACCTATTACATAAAATTTATTCCTAATGCTGCACAAATTCCTGTTCTACTTAACTGGTTGCTCCAGAGTAATGCTCCTTTTGTATGCTCCAAGGAATTCCAGGATGCATTTCAGCAATTGAAAGAGGCATTGTCGAGTTGCAGGTGTTTGATTCACTTTGTCCCAGCTAATCCTGTCATGTTACCTGTGGATGCATCTTCTTATGGGATTGGTTCTTCTGAGAGACTTATTGCTTTTGCCTTCAAAACTCTTCACAAAGTGTAGTGTAACTACAGGCAGCCTTAAAAAAAGAGGCTGTCATCATTTTCTATGGTGTTATGAAATTCTACCAGTATTTGTACGGTCGTAAGTCCTATTTTCTGACACATCATCAGAATTTTACAGCCTCGTTCCATCCTGTCAAGCTCATCCCACCTTGGACAGCACAAAAATTGTAACATTGGGCTCTGTTAATTGTTTAATTGTCAATATAAGTCATCGTACAGGCCCACTGCCCAAAATTCAAATGTTGACAAGTGGTTTCGGTTAGCAATCAGTACTGACACAGTGTTAGATTCATCAGAGGAATCATACTTTCAAAGCTGTTTGCAGGATATTGAATGTCTCCAAAATTTCCCCCTTGATGCTTCACTGCAACTGCTTCCGTCTCAGCTACTCAGGTTGTTTTGCAATACATGTGCCATGGGTGGTGATGCAGCTTGAAAAGAATCCTCCATCCAGTGGCACAATTCTGTTTCTCAAATCATCACACACTTTTTGCACAAACAAGTGTTCTGCTCTTGCATACAGAGAATGATGATGTGCATGTTGTGATTCCCCAATCCCTACAGTGGGAACTTCTGCCTTTCTTGCAACAAGGTCATGGGAGCACAGTTTGCACAAAGCAACTCACCTGCCATAATCATACTTGGCAGGGCATGGATGCATGAGCAAATGACCACTTGCCATAAAGTTTGTGCAAAAAATCAGCCAGCTCTGCCACAACATCCATCCAGATTGTGACAGCACATTCACATCGATTTCACCCTCGGGCTGAGGTCATTATAATGTCGAGCTAGTGAGACCTCCACCCCAGTCTGAGACCTCAGTCACAGCAGTCAACATCATTGAATAGGACAGTGATGAAATGTACTTGATATGTGTTGTGTTTTGTACTGCAAGAGAACAGTTTGTTAATCTGTGCATCAAGTGATGCTTTGTTAGCCCATGACATTCATAAATTATATAGTACTCCTGTGGCTAAGAAGCATGACGAAGTTAAGTAAATCTTTTATTCATTTATATAATAAAATTAACTAATATTTCATGTGTTCTAGGTTGATGTGCATTCTCCCAGAGCAATCAAAAAACCCACAGTAGTAGTTTCACCTGATCGTAAAAATTTCCTCCCAAATACATCTCACAAACTGACTACAGTGAGAAAATTCAAGAAATTAAAGCCAATACAGAGGCTTACTAATGATCATTCTCCACAGACACAATTGGCAATCGAAACAGGGAACAGGGGAACAGTCAGTGGTACGAGAAGTGCCATCCATTACACACTGAGAGATGCTTTGTGGAGTACTGACATAAATGTAGAATGCAGAACAATGATTTACTACTGAACAGTGTGTGGCACCAGTCATTTGCAATCCACACTTCCCAGTCATGGCACCATTCCAAATGCAGCCATTCATGTTGTGGTGTTAATGGCAGCTTACACATGGGGTGGTAATTCCCCAGTCCAGCTGCTTGTAGTCTCCAACCAGTGGAGTGGGACACCATGGACTGTTGCACAGAGTCAATGGAATGCACAGGTGTGAAAGGGTTACAACATGCTCGGTGCACGATACATCAAACCTTTTTAACGGAGATCGTATGTGATCAACCGAAACCTTGACGGTGGCGTGCACTTGTGTCCCTGTGCAGTCCGACATCGGACTACTGACACACCTCAAGACCTGCAAATCTGAATACTGCACAATTCAAACAGCCAGCTGAACGGAGACCCACAATGAGGCCTCTTTCAAACTCGGTCAGGTGCTGATAACGCTGTCTCACATGAGTATATGGCATCTTCATACCCTTCACAGTGATCAGTCAAAAACATGTGACAGTGCTTACACTCCTTATATATCTTACCAGGATTGATAACAACACTAAAAATAAACAAAACTACTGTACTCTGGAGGACATTCTTGCTATTGTAGAAAACTGCAGCTTTAATCGTATATGTATCAGCCAACGGTGTGTACATGTACAAAGTCAGACCAAAATTCAACCATGTCATCTGGGGGCTCCTCTTTAACAGATAGTGTAAATAGTTTTTTCCAAAAACCTGAGGCATCAGAGTTAAAGCAGCCAGTGGCTTACTCAAACACATTACACTGTGAATAAACATTGCCACAGTGGTAGTGTGGGAGCAATGCTGTCAAGCAATGCTTTTTAACAGTTGTGCTATGTAGAGCATTGTCACATGAATGTGCAGTTTCTGGAAATGCTCCACTTTTAACAGTTTACATCTACATCTGTACTCTGCAAACCACTGAGACATGCATGGGAGAGGATATGTCCCATTGTACTGATTATTATGGTTTCTTTCTATTCCATTCCCATGTGGAGTGCTGGAAGAATGAAGTTTGATGCCTCTGTGCATGCTGTAATTATTCTAATCTTGTCCTCACTATCCGTATGTGAGTGACATGTAGGGGATTGTAGTATATTCCTAAAGTCGTCATTTAAAGCTGGTCCTTGAAACTTTGTTTATGGACTTTCTCAGGATAGTTTACATCTATCTTAAAGAGTCTTCTAGTTCAGTTTCTTCAGTACCTCTGTGACACTATGCCATGGATTAAGCAAACCTGTGAACATTACTGCTGCCCTTCTCTGTGTACATTCAATATCCCCTGTTAGTCCTGTCTGGTATGGGACCCATACACTTGAGCAGTATTCTAGGATGGCTGGCACGAGTGATTTCTAAGCAACCTCATTTGTAGACTGATTGCATTTCTCCAGTATTCTACCAATAAACCCAAGTCTACCACCTATTTTCTCACAACTGACCCTATGTAGTCATTCCATGTTATATCAGAACAAAGTGTTACACCCAGCTATTTCTATGAGTTGGCCAATTCCGATAGTAACTCAGTGATATAACAGTCAAAAGATATCACTTCTTCTTCTTCTTTTTTAAGTACACAGTTTTACATGCCTGAACATTTAAAGCAAGATGCCAATCTTTGCACCACTTTGAAATCTCATCAAGATCTGACTGAATATTTATGCAGCTTCTTTCAGATAGTACTTCCTTATAGATAATCTCATAATCTCTAAAAAGCCTGATGTTACTATTAATATTGTCTGCAAGGCCATTATATACAACATGAACAGCAAGAGTCACAACACATTTCCATGGGGCACACCCGAAGTTACTTCTACATGTGATGATGACTCTCCATCCACGATAACTTGTTGCATCTGTACCACAAAGTCCTCAGTCCACTAACAAATTTCATTTGATATCGCTTTTGACAATAAGCATAGGTGTGGTACTGAATCATATGCTTTTCAGAAATCAAGAAATACTGCATCTAAATCACTGCTTTGATCCAGATCTTTCAGTATGTGAGAGAAAAGTGGAAGTTGGGTTTCAAATTATTGATGTTTTCAGAATCCATACTGGCTGACAATGGAGAGGTTATTCTGTTCAAGATACCTTGTGGTGTTTGAACTCAGAAAATGTTCTAAGATTCTATAGTCAAAAGATGTCAAGTGTATTAGGTGATAGTTTTGTGGATCACTTCCACTACCCTTCTTGCACATGGGTGCAACCTGTGCTTTTTTCCAAGAACTGGGCATGGCTTTTTGCTTGAGGGATCTACGATACATTATAGTTAGAAGAGGGGCTAACTCAGCCACAAATTCAGTATAGATCTGACAGAAATTCCAGTGGGACCTGAAGCTTTGTTCACTTTTAATGGTTTCAGCTGTTTCTCAGTGCCACTGACTCTAATACCTATTTCATTCACCTTTTCAGTGGTGCAAGGATTAAATTGCCATGACTCATCTGGTTTTCCTTTGTAAAGGTACATTTGAAAATGGAGTTAAGCATTTCAGCTTTTGTTTTGCTACCCTCAATTTCAGTTCCTGTCCCTTTCACTAGGGACTGGATGGTTACTTTGGAGTCACTAATAGCGTTTACAAATGACCATAATTTCTTTGATTTTATGAAATGTCATTTGACAACATTCTGCCATGGTAGTCATTGAAGGCATCATGCATTACTCTCTTGACAGCCAAATATGTCTCATTCAGCATCTCTCTATCTTTAGCCCTATGCTTTATTTTATACCTAATTATGCAGTAATCTCTGTTTCTTGAGAAGTTTCTTTACATTGACTGTATACCACAGAGATTCCCTCCCATTATCAACTGTTCTACTGGGTCCTTATCTGTCCAGTGTTTAGTCAACTATTGTTTTAAACTTGAGCCAGAGTTCCTCTGCATGCTCGAGCCCTGTGCTGAAAGTTTCCAGTTTCTCACTGAGATAAGACACTATCGAATTTTTATCTCATTTTTGAACATATATATATTTCTGGTTGTTTTGGTTGTCCTTTGTACTTTGGTAATTGTGGCTGCCACAACCGTGTTATGGTCACTGATACCAGTTATGATGTGGGCATCCTCAAAGAGGTCAGGTCTCTTTGTTGCCAGCAGATCCAATATATTTCCATCATGAGCATTGTTTCCAACTATCTGTTCTAGATAGTTTTCAGAGAAGGCAAATAGTAATGTTTCGCAAGATGTCTTATCATGTGGCACTAACTAAACTTTAATTTTCCCAATTAACTGTTGGATGATTAAAGTCTCAACCGATAGTTACAGTATCATTGGGAAACTTATGTATAAAGTGAACTGAGGTTTTTTTCTGAAGTTTTCATTTACATCAGGAGAGGAGTCTGGTGGGCAGTAGAAGAATCCAATTATTATTTTATCCGTCCCCCAACACTGACTCTTGCCAAATCAGTCTCAAATGCAGCTTCAATTTCTATCTCAATGGATTTGAGTTACTTGTCTACTGTAACAAATACGCTCACCACCATTTCCCATTTGCCTATCCTTTCAATATACACTTAAATTTTCTTCAAATATTTCACTGTTGTCAATTTCAGGTTCAACCAGCTTTCGTATCTCATATTATGTGAGCTTCATTGCTCTTCATGAGCACTACAAACTCTGACACTCTGATGCGAATGTGTCTGCAGTTTATCATTGGGATTGTAATATTGGAAGGCATTTCTTTGACTTTACACTGATACTTCTGGGTTTCCTACAGTTAACTGTTATCTGGATTCAATGAATCTAAAAAATCCTTGTGTGCACCCCACACACAGTCAGCTACATGCGTAGCAGTCTCTGATGTGTAGTGCACACCTGACCCATTTAGGGGAACCCTATAGTTCTCAACCCTATGGCACAAGTCCAGGAAGTCACAGCATAGCTTATCACAGAACCTTCAAAGTCTCTGGTTCGGTCCTTCCATTCGACTCAGAAGCAAAGGATCACAATCAGTTCTGGGGACAATGCTGAAAACTGTGACCTTCGTTGAAACTCCATGCACACAAAGCTGGTCGTCTCAACATTCTCTGCCAATCACCGTAATGACCCAAGAATGACTTCAGAGCCCAGATGGCAGGCATCATTTGTTCCAATGTGCACCACAATCTGCAGTTGGTTGCACCCTGTTGCCTCAATGTCTGCTGGAATAGCCTCTTCAAGATGTTGAATGAGGGCCTCAGGCAAACACACTCAGCATGCCAGGTGTCCTTTCCTCTCTCTTTCTGCCATTTGCTTAAGCATACCACCATTCACCATATGTTTGAACTGCCGGTGATTAACAGACCTGTACCCTTTTGAGTTTGCCTCTTCTTGACGCTGGACAAAACAGGTGTCCCCAAAACAGGCAAAATGAGTCCCATTGCCTCAGTTTCACTTTCAGTGAAAGACAGAACCTCATACTTGTTGGTTAGGGGGATCAGTGCAACACCCTGACTTCTCCCTGGTCCCCATCTACCCTGTACAAGATGCCATGAACAAGTGATGCCATGAACAAGTGATCACAGATCCTGTACTTTCTGCAGAGGAGACAGGATCCACAAGAGAGGATAGTACTTGAGGTACCTCTGGTACGGGTATCACAGGTACACAAGTCTCCAGAGCTCTTCCAATACACCAAATCATAGCAGCTGTCAATTGTTTGACAGTAATCAGGGTGATTTCCTGCTGCTTAAAAACCTACTCATCCCGTGTTTGAGAACAGCATTCCAAGTGCGGCTGCATTTTGGCTGGTGCAATGTATTACAAGGCAGTGAATAAATAACTTTAAATTAATCCTGTTGATTATCTTTTAATCTGTGTTGAGCTTAAAAGTTACTAATTCTCTATAAGAATTGAAGAAAATACACAAAACAAATTTATATTAAGGCAACACAAAATCCTGTTCTAAAAGGTTCCTAAAATGTTTTGTGGTTAATTATAGTTGTTAGCAAACAGGAGAAAAAGGTAAATTTATGAAAAATGCTGATAATGTGCATGGCTACTCCTCTTTAAGGGAAAGCTAGATGCAGTACATAGGAGAAAATATAAAAATGCAGTAAATGAAGCAGGCAAAAAGGAATACAGACGTCTCAAAAATGAGATCGACAGGAAGTGCAAAATGGCTAAGCAGGGATGGCTAGAGGACAAATGTAAGGATGTAGAGGCTTATCTCACTAGGGGTAAGATAGAGACTGCCTACAGGAAAATTAAAGATACCTTTGGAGATATGAGAACCACTTGTATGAACATCAAGAGCTCAGATGGAAACCCAGTTCTAAGCAAAGAAGGGAAAGCAGAAAGGTGGAAGGAGTATATAGAGGGTCTATACAAGGGCGATGTACTTGAGGACAATATTATGGAAATGGATGAGGATGTAGATGGAGATAAAATGGGAGATATGATACTGCGTGAAGAGTTTGACAGAGCACTGAAAGACCTGAGTCAAAACAAGGCCCCCAGAGTAGACAACATTCCATTGGAACTACTGACGGCATTGGGAGAGCCAGTCCTGACAAAACTCTACCATCTGGTGAGCAAGATGTATGAAACAGGCGAAATACCCTCAGACTTCAAGAAGAATATAATAATCCCAATCCCAAAGAAAGCAGGTGTTGACAGATGTGAAAATTACCGAACTATCAATTTAATAAGTCACAGCTGCAAAATACTAACGCAAATTCTTTACAGACGAATGGAAAGACTGGTAGAAGCCGACCTCGGGGAATATCAATTTGGATTCCGTAGAAATGTTGGAACAGGTGAGGCAATACTGACCCCCACGACTTATCTTAGAAGCTAGATTAAGGAAGGGCAAACCTACGTTTCTCACATTTGTAGACTTAGAGAAAGCTTTTGACAATGTTGACTGGAATACTCTCTTTCAAATTCTGAAAGTGGCAGGGATAAAATACAGGGAGTGAAAGGCTATTTACAATTTGTACAGAAACCAGATGGCAGTTATAAGAGTCGAGGGACATGAAAGGGAAGCAGTGGTTGGGAAGGGATTGAGACAGGGTTGTAGTCTCTCCCGATGTTATTCAATCTGTATATTGAGCAAGCAGTGAAGGAAACAAAAGAAAAATTCAGAGTAGGTATTAAAATCCATGGAGAAGAAATAAAAACTTTGAGGTTCGCCGGTGACATTGTAATTCTGTCAGAGACAGCAAAGGACTTGGAAGAGCAGTTGAACGGAATGGATGGTGTCTTGAAAGGAGGATATAAGATGAACATCAACAAAAGCAAAACGAGGATAACGGAATGTAGTCGAATTAAGTCGAGTGATGTCGAGGGAATTAGATTAGGAAATGAGACACTTAAAGTTGTAAAGGAGTTTTGCTATTTGGGGAGCAAAATAACCAATGATGGTCGAAGTAGAGAGGATATAAAATGTAGACTGGCAATGGCAAGGAAAGCGTTTCTGAAGAAGAGCAATTTGTTAACATCGAGTATAGATTTAAGTCTCAGGAAGTCATTTCTGAAAGTATTTGTATGGAGCGTAGCCATGTATGGAAGTGAAACATGGACGATAAATAGTTTGGACAAGAAGAGAATAGAAGCTTTCGAAATGTGGTGCTACAGAAGAATGCTGAAGATTAGATGAGTAGATCACAAAACTAATGAGGAAATATTGAATAGGATTTGGGAGAAGAGACGTTTGTGGCACAACTTGACTAGAAGAAGGGATCGGTTGGTAGGACATGTTATGAGGCATCAAGGGATCACCAATTTAGTATTGGAGGGCAGCGTGGAGGGTAAAAATCATAGAGGGAGACCAAGAGATGACTACACTAAGCAGATTCAGAAGGATGTAGGTTGCAGTAGGTACTGGGAGATGAAGAAGCTTGCACAGGATAGAGTAGCATGGAGAGCTGCATCAAACCAGTCTCAGGACTGAAGACCATAACAACAACAGATGTAACACAATGTATTAATTAGAAAATCTGCTACAATAACTAAAACACAATTGACAATTTTCTACAAATTGCTCATAGATTATGTAAAGGACATTGGTAGCTTCCAAAAATTCTCAAAAATGCACATTTATTTTTGTTGATATACAATGAAATTCCAGAGTGATGTATTCTTTGGCAGAACTGTGAACTGCAAATGCTGAATTGCTATGAAATAAATTATGTGTCCAACACATTCGTATTGGTAACTTACAAAAATATAGTGTCCAAAAAATCTAAAAAAGAACCTGTTTCTCACATTGCTGTACAATGAAATTAGAGAATGATTGTTCTGAACAAAGACAAGCCTACTGTCTCAAAAATTTTAAAAGAGCGCAATTAAATTTAAGCCTATAACTGAAGATAACAGTAAGAGTTTATTGTGGCACTTGATGAAACATTATGCAGAAGCAATGCAAACAGTAAAAATGCAAATCTAGAACTTCAAATCAGACCATGAGTCTTGTATGTCTTGTACACATGGTCTCACACATAGGAAACTTCCAAAGTCGGCGTTTATTTTCACTTAGCTTAAATCTAAAACTTCAAATCAGTACATGATTCTTGTACATCTTGTATGCGTGATCTCACACGAAGGAAACTTCCAAAGTTGGCTTTTATATATAAGTAGACATGTCTACTGCACAGATTTTTCACTTAGCTGATTCTGTGCACACTTCTCAAAATTGCTAAAATGTCAGCACCAACAAAGCATGTCTTCTGCCTGTTGCAGCTAACAATGCTAACAGTATTGGAGGGTACATATTACTAATTTTACTCCCCATTTTTCATGTGAAAACAATGCTGTTACCACGGCTAGATCTTCCATTCTCTAAGTTTTTATATATTTTTAGGTTTCAGATACATATTTTAACGGTTTTTGTGATAATATTTACTATATAAGTGACTTATTGGTGGTTTCTTCATTCACCTCTGCCTTTCTTGTGTTGTGATCCGATATTTGTGAGTGTTTTGTATCGAGTAATGTAACCTATTACCTGTGTTTACATTCCGTGCTGACCAGTTGCAGCTGTAGCGGCGCATCGAAAGCTAAGTACTAATTAATTGTTTGTGTATAGTGGTTTATTTAGGAACTTTAGTAGTCTTCAGCCAGTGTTTTTTTGTGTTTTCTGGTGAAATAATTTCAGAAGAACCTTTTGGGAACTGTTTTCAGCTTCATTACTGTGTCATTGGACGTTTGATTCTCTTTCTGTATTAGTCTTTTGTTATATTCACATTTGTTGTTTATTAATACTGTTAATAATGGTAGTTACTTCCCTTGTAGAGTAAGTTTGTGATTATTGTAGTCAGGTTTTTTACATCTTCTTATTGTAGTAGCAGAACTTAGAAAAAGTAAAATTTTACCATGAGTGAGAAGTGTGGGCTTTGCCGTAGGTTCGTGAGCAGTGGATTGCAGTGTGAAACTAGTTCGAAGTATTTTCACTGGGGGGAATGCAATGGGGAAGCCAGTGGGCATTCTGGTGAGATCCTCTCCTGGAACTGCAGGTTATGTAGCAAGAGTAAGTTGATAGAGGAGCAGGAGCATAAGATCTGTGCCCTTCAGGTGCAGTTGAAAAACTCACAGTAGGAGTTAGATAGGATGAGGAGGGAGAAGGGGTTTGGGGAATGGGAGCTGGCTGTTGGCAAGAGATCTGCTAGGAGAAGAAGATTTTGAGATACTTTTAACTATTGGTGTTTACAATAGATGTGACCAACTGTCAAGAGTCTAGTGGAGAGGAATCTCTAGTAACTGTAGATGCAGGAAGAATGCAGCAAACCTCAGTAGTTACAGTGGCTAGAACAGTTGCAAAGTTGAAGAGGAAGAAGAAGGTTCTGTAGTTCCCATGGCAGAGGTGTAGGCCAGCAGTTGCAGGAAGTGCTGGGGAGTGATTACCAGGTCACCAGCATTGTGAAGCCTAATGCAGGATTGGCTCAGGTGACTGTTAATATAGGGGGGTTATGTAGGGATTTTACCAAAGAGGATCAGGTAGTGATTGTGGGTGGGGCTGGTAAAAGTATTGATAGGGATGGGGAGTATGACATAGATGGTGACCTGGAAAAGATAGCCACTCAGACTGGCAACACGAATGTGCATTTCGTGAAACTGTTTCAGCGTCACGATCGACCTCATATTAAAACAGTCATCAGGCGTAATAACATGAGACTTGGGGGTGTGCTGATGACAGAAAGCATGGGTCACGTTTCAGTGGTGTCGATGGAGTCTATCAGCAGGACGGGTTTCACTAGACATGGCCTGCACCTCAACAGGTATGGGACGGGGAGGTTGGTAAAGCTTATATGTGACAGCATAGGTGGGGTTGGTGGGATCACTCATGGGAAAATTCCTGCAGTAGTGGGTGTTAGAGCTGCAACTTTTTTAGACTGAAGTCAGCTGATAGGTATTCCTGCTTAAGGGAAGTCTCTTTAACAAAGGAACCACTTTTGACAAAGCTTAGGTATCCGAGTAATGAGGGAATTAGTATATTTCATCAAAATATACAAGGTATTAGAGATAAAGTTAGTTAACTGCTTATAGATGTTGACTCTGAAATTATTGGTATATCTGAACACTTCTTAAATAAGGAGATAATTCAGAGGCTTCCTTTACCAGGATACAGGTTGGCTGGCAGCTTTTCGAGGAGCTCTTTGCGGTGTGGGGGAGTAGCCATGTATGTGAAAAATGGCATCCCATTTGAGTCAATTGATGTTTCAAAGTATTGCACTGAAAAGGTGTTTGAATGTTGTGCAGGTGTGGTTAAATTTAATGGAGCTAAACTTCTAACTGTTGTTGTTTATAGATCCCCAGACTCCGATTTCACAACATTTTTGCTAAAGCTAGAGGAGGTTCTTGGTTCACTTTATAGGAAATACAAAAAGTTAGTTATATGTGGTGACTTCAATATTAATTGTATAAGTGATTGTGCAAGGAAGAGGATGCTGGTAGACCTTCTTAATTCATATAATCTTATGCAAACCGTATTCTTTCCAACGAGAGTGCAAGGGAACAGTAGAAAAACCATAGACAACATTTTTGTTCATTCCTCATTACTAGAAGCGCACTCTGTTAGCAAAAAGGTGAATGGACTTTCAGATCATGATGCACAAATTTTAACACTAAAAGATTTTTGTGCTGCAACATGTGTTAAATACAGTCATCAGCTGTTTAGGAAAGCTGATCCAGTTGCTGTAGAGACCTTTGTAAACCTTATCAAGGAACAAGTGTGGCAAGATGTTTATAGCGCTGATACAGTAGACGATAAATATAACGCTTTTCTCAAGACTTTTCTCGTGCTCTTTGAAAGTTGCTTTCCGTTAGAACATTCAAAACAGGGTACTAGCACAAACAGGCAGCCTGGGTGGCTGACTAGAGGGATAAGAATATCTTGTAGAACAAAGTGGCAATTATATCAAAACGTTAGAAACAGTCAAAATCTAAATGCAGCAGCCCATTACAAACAATATTGTAAGGTGCTTAAAAATGTTATTAGGAAGGCAAAAAGTATGTGGTATGCAGATAGAATAGCTAAGTCTCAGGATAAAATTAAAACCATATGGTCAGTCGTAAAGGAAGTGGCTGGTCTGCAGAGACAGGTTGAGGATATAGAATCAGTGCGTAGTGGGAATGTCCGTGTTACTGATAAGTAGCATATATGTACAGTATTTAATAATCACTTTCTGAATATAGCAGGTGAACTAAATAGAAACCTAGTCCCAACAGGGAATCATATAGCGCTCTTAGAAAAAAGTGTTCCGAGACTTTTACCTGAAATGCTCCTCCATGATACTGACAAGAGGGAGATTGAGTTAATAATTAAATCACTAAAGACCAAGAGCTCTCATGGATATGACGGGCTATCTAGCAGAATACTGAAGTATTGTTCTATGTATGTTAGCCCAGTACTTAGCCACATCTGTAACTTTTCCTTTAGGAGTGGTCGGTTTCCTGACCGATTAAAGTACTCGGTAGTGAAGCCACTTTATAAAAAGGGAGGCATTGATAATGTTGACAATTTTCGACCTATTTCTATGCCATCGGTGTTTGCTAAAGTTATCGAGAAGGTTGTATATACAAGGTTACTGGAGCATTTAAATTCACATAATTTGCTGTCAAATGTACAGTTTGGTTTTAGAAATGGTTTAACAACTGAAAATGCTATATTCTCTTTTCTCTGTGAGGTTTTGGATGGATTAAATAAAAGGTTGCGAATGCTAGGTGTTTTCTTTGATTTAACGAAGCCTTTTGACTGTGCTGACCACAAAATATTACTGCAGAAGTTGGACCATTATGGAGTAAGGGGAGCAGCTTACAATTGGTTCGCCTCTTACTTTAAGAACAGAAAGCAGAAGGTAATTCTCCACAATATTGAGAGCGGAAGTGATGATTAGTCCCAATGGGGCACTGTTAAGTGGGGCGTTCCCTAAGGGTCGATGCTGGGGCCACTGCTGTTTCTTATTTATATAAATGATATGCCTTCTAGTATTACAGATGATTCAAAAATATTTCTGTTTGCTGATGACACCAGCTTGGTAGTGAAGGATCTTTTGTGTAATATTGAAACAGTATCAAATAATGTAGTTCATGAAATAAGTTTGTGGCTTGCGGAAAATAATTTGATGCTAAATCACAGTAAGACTCAGTTTTTACAGTTTCTAGCTCACAATTCAACAAGAACCGATATTTTGATCAGACAGAATGGGGATATTATAAGTGAGACGGAACAGTTCAAGTTCCTAGGCGTTCGGATAGATAGTAAGCTGTTGTGGATAGCCCATGTCCAGGATCTTGTTCAGAAATGCTGCTTTATTTACCATTAGAACAGTATCTGAAATAAGTGACACTTCAACACAAAAAGTAGTCTACTTCTCATATTTTCATACGCTTATGTCATATGGTATTATTTTTTGGGGTAATTCTTCTGATTCAAAAAGGGCATTTTTGGCTCAAAAACGGGCTGTTCGAGCTATATGTGGTGTAAGTTCGAGAACCTCTTGTCGACCCCTATTCAATAGTCTGGGAATTCTGACATTGCCCTCACAGTATATATTTTCTTTAATGTCATTTGTTGTTAGCAATATTAGCCTATTCCCAAGAGTTAGTACCTTTTACTCAGTTAATACTAGGCAGAAATCCAATCTGCATGTGGAATGCACTCCCTTGACTCTTGTGCAGAAAGGAGTGCAGTATTCTGCTGCATCCATTTTCAATAAGCTATCACAAGAACTCAAAAATCTTAGCAGTAGCCCAAACTCTTTTAAGTCCAAACTGAAGAGTTTCCTCATGGCTCACTCCTTCTATTACGTCGAGGAGCTCCTGGAAGAGCTAAAAAATTAAGCAAAATCCAGTGTTACATTGTTGATTTTCTTTATTTAAACTTACGACTTGTCACCTAAATATGTTACTTATATTTCATTTTATCTGTTTCTACTATCATGTTATAATTTCATCTATTGACTCGTTCCATGACCATGGAGACTTCTTAATTTGGTCCCACGGAACAATAAATAAATAAATAAATAAAAATTAATGTTAGTAGTTAGCTAGTGATATTGTAAGCTACTAAAACAAAGCAGAGAGATAAAACAAAGTCATACCCAGCTACCTAATAACAACCCCCTCCCCCTCGCCTCCCACATCAATGCTACTTCCACCATTATACAGGGTCCAGCAGAATGAATAGCAGCATCTGAGTCACATAATACGGTGTTTTTGTCATGCCTGCATGAAATAAGTATGCATGCACTGCTCTGTGGAAGGGTGGACACTTGTAATTGAAGTCTTGTAGGGATCAGAGCATTGAGCACTCACCACTGAGGTGTATTTAAAAAATAACACGTCTCCCATCACAGTGCAGTAACTCTTTTGTCATCATTTTGAGTTGAAATGGCATGATAAAATTCTGGATCATTGAATGATTGTACAGTGAGTGCAACAATTGATTAATACTGTATCTAGCAGAAGAAGAAAATTCCAGGGCAATGAAGAACACAGAGGACCACAATAAGAGTGGAGAAGACAAGTCAAGGACTCACCTGAAGGCCTCACCATTCTGCTGCCAGACACACCTTGGTGCCAACAATGCTAGATCATTCCTTGCACTTAAAAAAAAAAGTTGTACATAAACTAAACAAACAAGACAAAGTTGTACGACTAACCTTCACCTGGAACTTTAATTACTGATGGCAGATGATATCCATTTTCATATAGACACTGGTGTAAATAAACAGAGCTACAGGTATTGTGTGCCACATAATCAACATAATCCTCAACGGCTACATGAGAAACCCCTGCACTGTGAATGTGTGACTGTGGCTTTGTTTGGCATCATCAGTCCATATTTTGATAAGGATATTTATGGTCCTACAGTACAGGTTATTAGTGATGATTGGTTAGGTTGAACAATTACATTTGATTCCAACAGGAAGGGGCAACATCTCATATGGCCCATCCATCCATGAATGTCTAGTGGTGTCATTTTCCTGATTTCCCAATTTGGAAACATTCACTGGCCAGCACAATCACTCAATTTGAGTGCCCTGACTTCTTGGGGGGATACTTCAAGAATTGAGTGTGTGCTACCCACCTTAAACGGTGTCTGAATTGAGCAAAAGGAACAGAATGGAATGGAATGGAATCGAATGGAATGGAAAGGCAATCATCTGTATGGTACTCTACTGAAAACCAAGTAAAGGGCATTCTGTCCTTTTTATATACTACTATTCATTCTGCCAGACCCTGTATAAGTACCAAACACATGTGTATTGGAGAGGACTACAATGGGATGAAATGTTGAAAGACAGAGCATTGGAGAAAAGAGAAGATTGGAAGAGGCTTTGTGAATGACCTTTGTAAGTAGAATTCAGGAGTAAGAAGAAGAAAAATTGATTGCTCCCACCCAAATTCCCCCTCTATTCTCAATTCCTACCCTCACCACAGAACAACAACAAACTAACTAAAATCAAAATGCATCCACAAAAAAATATGAAAAAGTCAGTAGAAGAACATGCTACAGGAATTAAACACAATAATTGTACACGTTTTTAAAAACACACTTGTGAGAATGTGAAGTGTATGTGGGGAAGTGTGTATAAAAATTCACAGGCTAAGACATAATGGACTGTACAGGATACCACAGTTCCACAAAGGTACAGGGGCAAAGAAAAAACTATATGAATTTGTAAGTGGAACCAAAAACTTTCAAAACCCAGTATAAAAAGCTGTTTTCAATCAGACGACAGCAAAAACCCTATAATATAGAGACACATTTAGCACTATTTTATCCTGTATCCTTTACACACATATATCAGGAATCAAAATATGTACGACATACTTCTGGGGATACTTTGAAATAAAATTACATCAACCAAGCAAAATTGCTTATATACTGAGAAGATTCTAACGATCAATTATGTGATTAAGATATGGCAGAATATATACACTATAAACTGTATGCTGTGTCATCTGTACCTTGATTCGCTTTCCAAGAAGGGATGCTTCTCCTCGAAGTGTAGGCCTACTGAATGTCTTTGTCGATGAATTAAAAGTTTCTGTGAAGTAAAATCTGTTTGGTCCTTCACATGACCACTTCGTTACTGGTACAGTCAAATTGTTACTGTACACCACACAGCATTTTCCAACAACATTTTCAAAAGGCACTATGCACTCTATAACAAACACACAAAAGGTGAACAGTACACACAAAAAATTCATATGTATCTATATAGAATGTATCTATATAAAAATAGCACACTAATAATAAGATAATAATAAACACTCAAGAAAATTTTTTTCCCAGTACACTGATTTCAACCATTCACATTCCCTACTCCCATTCTTACATGCTTGATCCATTTCATATCTGTTTGCTACATTATGTGTGTGTGTGTGTGTGTGTGTGTGTGTGTATTTAATCAATGTTACTGTGTCAAACAGCACACAACTAATGCTGTGTCCAAACATTATAGGATTGTTTTTCCTGCTCATCTGCATCAACTTATATTTTTCTACCTTTAGAGCAACCTGCCAGTCATCACACAACTAGAAATGTTGTCCAAGTCATTTTGTATTCTCCTAAAATCACTCAACAATGGCAACACCCTCCCGTACACCACAGCATCAATGATAAACATACATAGATTAGGGCTCACTCTTCAGATTATTAGATTTTTTATGTATATAGTGACTAACAGCAGTCCTATCACACTTTCCCAGGGCAGTCGTGACAATACCATCATCTCTGAAGAACACTTGCCATCGAGTTCAATTACTTGATACGTCTAAGAACTACTCACATAGCTGGAAACCGATTCTGTAAGCTCATAGCTCTGCTAGCAGTCTCCTGTGGGGCATCATGTCAACTTCTTTGAAAATCTTAGGAGATGGAATTCCCTCATCGCCCTTCATCCTCCATAGGACGTTGCACGATAAAAGGGTGAGCAGCGTTTCACATGAGTAATGCTTTCTAAAACCATGCTGATTTGTTGACAGCTTTCCCATCCATGGAAATGTATTATATTCAAACTGAGAATATATTCAAAAATTCTGCAGCAAACCAGTGTTAATGATAATTAATTTTGTGAGTCCTTTATTTTACACTTCTTACATACAGTAGTCACCTGCACCTTTTGCAGTCACTGGGACTTTGCACTGGATGAAAGATTTCTGATAAATGCAAGCTGAGTAAGAGGCCAGTGTGGAAGAGTACTTCCAGTAAAATCAAACTGGAGTTCCATCTGTCAGTCCTTCTCCACAACAGGGATGCTCATTTCTATACTCTTCATACAAGTGTCTGTATGAGGGTAGTATGAAGGTATGTTTGTATGATCCTTCTGTGTGAGTGAGTTCTTAACAGCAAAACTTAAATTGGCTTTCCTTTTGTTGTCTCCTTCTGCCACAACAGACTTGATAAGTGACTAGATATATGCTTTCAACCTGCTTAGCAATTTTACGTAGGGCTGTAATTTTCTTGGGTGCTCGGCAAGATATTTTGCTGAGGTACAGTGGTAGTAGTTGTCTACAACCTGCACAAATCTTTTTACAGACGTGTGTATTTCTTCTAAATTTTGCCTATCTTTACCTTTGAACTGAGAGCACAACAATCAGTTTTCTCAACAATTTCTGAACACTGTTATTAAACCACAGCCGGTCTTTTCTTTCCTTAGTCCATTTACTTGGTACATACTTCTCCAGAGCAAGATTTAAGATCTGTTTAAACTTTGTCCATAATTCCTCTGTATCTATCATACTGGAACTAAATGGTGTCTGTTCATTTTCTGAGTGGGATGCTAACAACTGCTTACCTGCTCTTTCTAGCCAAAATACGCTCCTAGTCTTCTTAATGGATTTATTAACTTCAGTAACCCTCATTGGTATGATGACTTTATGACCATTAATCCCTCTCTCTCTACTGTCACTCTCTATACAGTCATGCCTGTTTGAAGCTACAAGGTCTAAAATATTTCCATTGCATGTATACTGTTGAACTAGCTGCTCAATACAGTTTTCGGAAAATCCTGATGTTTTGCCTGTTAATGACTCCATCTGAGATAATACACTATGACCTCATTGTTGAAGAATTCCCAATCCAGTTGCAAATTTCATTTGACATCCTGTGTGATCACGTTTTCATAATAATCACTGGTGTGGTACTCTGTTTGGATTTAAAGAAATATTACACTGAAGAGCCAAACAAACTGGTGAACCAGCCTAATATCATGTAGGGCCCCACGAGCATGCAGAAGTGCCACAACACGACATGGCATGGACTTGACTAATGTCTGAAGTAGTGCCTGAGGGAATGACACCACAGATCCTACAGGGCTGTCCATAAATCTGTAAGAGTATGAGCGGGTGGAGATCTCTTCTCAACACCACATTACAAGGCATCCTAGATATGGTCAATAATGTTCATGTCTGGGGAGTTCGGCGACCAGCGGAAGTGTTTAAACTCAGAAGGACATATGGGGTGTAATATTGTCCTATAAGAATTGCCCAAGTCTGTCATAATGCACAATGAACATGAATGGATGCAGGTGATCAGATAGGATCATTTGCTTACAAAGGTGTCACTTTTCAGAGTCATATCTAGACATGTCAGTGTTCCCATATCACTCCATCTGAACATTCCCCACACCATGATGAAGCCTCCACCAGCTTGAACAGTCCTCTGCTGATGTGTAGGGTCTACGAATTCATGAGGGTGTCTCCATACCCATACACATCCATCCACTTGATACAATTTGAAATGAGACCCATCCGACCAGACAACATGTTTCCAGTCATCAACAGTCCAATGTCAGTGTTGATGGACACAGGCAAGGCATAAAGCTTTGTGTCATGCGGTCATCAAGGGTACATGAGCAGGACTTCGGCTCCAAAAGCCTATATCGATGATTTTTTGTTGAATGGTTCGCATGCTGACACTTGTTGATGGCCCAGCATTGAAATCTGCAGCAATTTGCAGAAGGGTTGCGCTTCTGTCATATTGACCAATTCCCTTCAGTCACCATTGGTCCTGCTCTTGCAGGATCTTTTTCCGGCTGCAGCAATCTTGGAGAACTGATGTTTTACCAGATTCCTGATATTCACAGTACATTCATGAAATGGCCATATAGGAGCATCCCCACTTCATCGCTACCTTGGAGATGCTGTGTCCCACCACTATTGCATCCACTATAGCACCACATTCAAACTCACTTAAATCTTGATAAATTGTCATTGTAGGAGCAGTAACTGATCCAACAACTGCACCAGACACTTATTGTCTTATATAGGTGTTGCCAACTGCAGCGCCATATTCTGCCTGTTTACATATCTCTGTATTTGAAAATGCACGTCTATACCAGTTTCTTTGTCACTTCAGTGTATATCCATCTCATAGCTGGGCTATGGTTTTGAGGATGCCATGTGAAAGATCATGGATTGAATCTTGTATAGCAATGTTTTTGGAATTCGAACCAGTGCAATTCAGGTCTTTCTTTTCAAGCTACCTCATTATGTTTAAATTCAGAATATGTTTAAGATTGCATATCAGATGGATGTCAGAGATAGTGGATGGCAGATTTTGTGGATTACTTCTGCTACCCTTCTCTAGACAAGTGTGGCCTGTGCTTTCTTCCAACCACTGGGCACAATTTTTTGTTGAGAGTTCTACAGCAGATTATGGCTAATATAGGCGAAAACACAGCTACAAATTATATATAAGATCTCACTGTGCTTCCACTGGACTGTCTGACCTAATTCACTCTACATGATTTCATTTGTTTCTCAATGGCAGTGACTGTAATATCTGCATCATTCTTTTTTAATTAGTTTTTCTATGTTTGGATGATGCTGATACTGCAACTGTTGTTCAAAATCATTCCAGTTGCTTAACTGAAACATTATTAAGTCTACACAAAGAATTTCAGCCTTTATATTAGGTCACTATCAAGTGTATCTGACACTGACAAATGTTAATACATGATATGATAGATATATAGATTTTTTTTAATAACACGAAATGAGAAACAATGCTTATGTATGTACAGCACAGTGCAGAAAGAAAATACAACATATGTTACACTGTAAAGGTGCAACATCAAATGACAAAGTACAGTAGAAGTCAAGTGAATTCAAAAAAAAGTTTTGCATCCAACAATGTCAAGAGAAAAATTGCTGTGTCATAATTACAAAAACTGTACAATCTGATATCTTAAAATTGTTAACATTGTTTAGCTTAAAGGGAGTTATCATTGCAAATTTTTAAAATAAAATGCTAATAGTAAATAATAAAACACTAAAATTCAAGTAGATTTTAGAAATTTTCATGCCCAGTGACAAATTTATGCTCATTTGAAAAATGCCAAGGGAAAGACTCTTAACAAGCAATGCAGATTATGGAGCACCAATTTACTGGATATCTGCCTCCAAGTTACTGTCAACTCCATTTAAATATACTCTGCAACAGGTAGTAGCAGCTGTTCGTTGTATGTTTGTAAACATACTTCTATAAGCAATAGATGATGCATACAAGCTGTGCTTGAGCTCTCAGCAGTTCCCGGTGATTCAAATTTTACTCATTATGGATACCTTTAAACTCTACTTGGAAGCCTCATTCATTGCAACTATTTTACACTTTTATTAATTGCAAATAATTACTTCCAGTATTTAGTTTGAAAAACATGCAATTGTAACTCTGAAACATGTCAGAATATAGCTCTTTTACACTAAAGCATGTCAACAGTTTTTCAGATTGTGCATTTTTTATAATTATGATATGCCCATTACCTCATGATGTCATTGGGTGGAAAACTTTTTTAAAAAAAATATTTGACTTATACAGTTTTATCATTTGATATTAGCATTTTACCTCTAAAACATACCATGTAATTTTGAAACATGTTAGATAACTTTTTTAAGCTAATCATATTAATAGTGTCAAAGTATCAGATTGTAGAGTTTCTGTAATTACAATGTGCCTATTTCATTGGGCACGAGACTTCTTCTGTTTATAATCATTTGACATTGCTTCTCTACAGCATAACATAAGTTGTATATCCTTTCTGCATTGTACTGTACATGTATAAGCACTGTCTCTCATTTCCTATTATAAAAAATGGAAATAATCATCATACACAGCTGGAAAAAAATTAGTACACCCCTTTGGAGGTTTTCAATTCACTCAAGGTTTTTATTACAGCAGTGCATATGGAATACATGAAAATATTACATTTACAGATCAATAGCACAAGCAATCTTCATGTACCACATATCAACCCATTTTCAAAAAAATTATCTAATGGTACGTAAAATTTACATAAAAATCTCAACTAATTATTTACACTTAACGTCACTGGAATTTATTTTTCAGATTTATATGTTGACTGTTCCAATCAAACTGATGTAACTGATCTTCATTTGGGTACTTATAATTACAAATTACAGTTAATTGTATCTACAGTTCACTACAAGCATAAAATCTGTGAACCAACCAATATATTCAAGACATGTGGTCTACACTATTCAAAAGTTAAGCATTCCAAATTACCAGCAACTTATTTTAAATTACCCAAAACTAATTATCTTATGCAGTAATCAAACTTATAGACTGGTCAGAAAATAAAAGGTACATATACACTCCTGGAAATGGAAAAAAGAACACATTGACACCGGTGTGTCAGGCCCACCATACTTGCTCCGGACACTGCGAGAGGGCTGTACAAGCAATGATCACACGCACGGCACAGCGGACACACCAGGAACCGCGGTGTTGACCGTCAAATGGCGCTAGCTGCGCAGCATTTGTGCACCGCCGCCGTCAGTGTCAGCCAGTTTGCCGTGGCATACGGAGCTCCATCGCAGTCTTTAACACTGGTAGCATGCCGCGACAGCGTGGACGTGAACCGTATGTGCAGTTGACGGACTTTGAGCGAGGGCGTATAGTGGGCACGCGGGAGACCGGGTGGACGTACCGCCGAATTGCTCAACACGTGGGGCGTGAGGTCTCCACAGTACATCGATGTTGTCGCCAGTTGTCGGCGGAAGGTGCACGTGCCCGTCGACCTGGGACCGGACCACAGCGACGCACGGATGCACGTCAAGACCGTAGGATCCTACGCAGTGCCGTAGGGGACCACACCGCCACTTCCCAGCAAATTAGGGACACTGTTGCTCCTGGGGTATCGGCGAGGACCATTCGCAACCATCTCCATGAAGCTGGGCTACGGTCCCGCACACCGTTAGGCCGTCTTCCGCTCACGCCCCAAC
Source organism: Schistocerca cancellata (assembly GCF_023864275.1). Taxonomy (NCBI): domain Eukaryota; kingdom Metazoa; phylum Arthropoda; class Insecta; order Orthoptera; family Acrididae; genus Schistocerca; species Schistocerca cancellata. The sequence goes on along the minus strand of NC_064637.1, from coordinate 126,191,338 downwards.
ATCGTGCAGCCCGCCTCCAGTGGTGTCGCGACAGGCGTGAATGGAGGGACGAATGGAGACGTGTCGTCTTCAGCGATGAGAGTCGCTACTGCCTTGGTGCCAATGATGGTCGTATGCGTGTTTGGCACCGTGCAGGTGAGCGCCACAATCAGGACTGCATACGACCGAGGCACACAGGGCCAACACCCGGCATCATGGTGTGGGGAGCGATCTCCTACACTGGCCGTACACCACTGGTGATCGTCGAGGGGACACTGAATAGTGCACGGTACATCCAAACCGTCATCGAACCCATCGTTCTACCATTCCTAGACCGGCAAGGGAACTTGCTGTTCCAACAGGACAATGCACGTCCGCATGTATCCCGTGCCACCCAACGTGCTCTAGAAGGTGTAAGTCAACTACCCTGGCCAGCAAGATCTCCGGATCTGTCCCCCATTGAGCATGTTTGGGACTGGATGAAGCGTCGTCTCACGCGGTCTGCACGTCCAGCACGAACGCTGGTCCAACTGAGGCGCCAGGTGGAAATGGCATGGCAAGCCGTTCCACAGGACTACATCCAGCATCTCTACGATCGTCTCCATGGGCGAATAGCAGCCTGCATTGCTGCGAAAGGTGGATATACACTGTACTAGTGCCGACATTGTGCATGCTCTGTTGCCTGTGTCTATGTGCCTGTGGTTCTGTCAGTGTGATCATGTGATGTATCTGACCCCAGGAATGTGTCAATAAAGTTTCCCCTTCCTGGGACAATGAATACACGGTGTTCTTATTTCAATTTCCAGGAGTGTAGTTTCTAGACCCCTTTTATTGTTTTGTATACCATTTATTTTCTAACCTGTCTATTCCCTACCCCTCCATCCCCTACCTTCCTCTCATGTGCCAACCATGTATAATGCACTTGCCTTTTGCTCATATTAGTTCTTGCATGATGTTTTATCCTTAATTCTGTTTTGCTACTATCCTATCTTCCATCTTTAAGCACTCCGGTTTTAAAACTGATTCGTGCAGGCCCCAACAGTCTGTCTTTCCTCCTCATCATGTCCAGTAAGTCTCCCCTGACCCGGATTATGGGCAACTTTTCCATAGTTCTCCCCATTTCCTAAACCTCAACAGTCATTTTCCATCATCCCTTTCCCTTCTTCTTCCAACCCTTTTGTCAGAAGATGGAGCTGCTGGTTCTGGAAGCTTGCACGTTTTATTAACTTTCATACAGGTTTTCTCCTGCCACCGATTGGTGAGTATATTTTTTTATCTATCCAATTATATTATAAAACTGGCAGTTCATGCATTGTAAGATCTACATTTGAGTGCACTCTTAGTGTTGACGCATGCCACAAATATGTTCGTTCTGTATGTGAAAATATGCACACCAGCCACGGTGAATCTTGGGAACTCTAATAACTTTTGAGTAGAGTCTATAAACTAATTAATGAACATTTTAAATGGACTGTGTTGTGATACACATTAAGTTTGGAATGTCATTGGTACCAGAGTGAGGTTTTGTTGGACACGGTGATGTTTATTAACAATTGAGTTCATTGAACTGCCCCAGTGTATAGTATTACCAAATTACTGCAGGTCAATGCTTATTACAAACTGCACTGATTTTATGTAAATGTGTTGGGTGTTTTTTGATGCTGCAAAAGAACAGTGAACTTCACAACTGGATAGTGACCTTAAGGTATTGTAGAGTCTATCCTGATGTGTGTGCTAATTAGTCCTTGTACACCAATGTGCCAAAACTTTGTGACCATGTGTTTAATAGCATATTGTTCCACTTTTCAACCACAGTACATCAGAGATTCTGCTTTGCATGAAACCTACAAATCCTTGAAAGGATTCCAAAAGTATGTGACACCAAATGTCTATGCACAGGTCAAGCAATTCTCACAAATTACGGAATGGTGGTTTGTGGGAAAACAGCTGGTGCCTGATATGTGTTCCTGTGGCTACAGATAAGGGACATTTGCTGGCCAAGACATCAATGTGAGTTCACTATAATGCCCCTCAAACAACTGTAGCATAATTCTGATCTTGCAACAGGGACAGTTATCCTGCTGGAAGATGTCGTTGCAGTAAGAGGATACATCAAGCAGGAAACGATCCAGGTGGTCCGCAATAATGTGCACATAGTTCACTGCTTTCATGGTGCCTTCAATTACCTCCACAGTTTCCATGGAAGCCCAGCTCATTGTACCCCATATAGCATAATTCTGCCCTCACCTGCTGGCATCTGTGGCACGGTGCATGTTTTTTGCAGCCATTCACCTTGATGACAGCATATAAGGACTCAGTCATCGATCTGGTGCAACAAGAAATGTGATTCATTTGACAGGCTATACATTTCTATTGACCCACACTGAAAACTTAGTAATTCTGTGTCCACTGCAATCATAACGGATGACATCGTAGGGTCAACACAGGAACACTTAGTGACATGGGGCTCCATGTTAAACATTGGTCTGGTTTATTCTGAAACCCTTGCACCCGCACCAGCATAGTATTCCATCATCACATCTGTCACAGATCACTGCATATCCTGGATTATACAGCGGGGGATCCTCCAACCTCTACATTTTTTGGTGAGATGTGGTTGTCCAACACCATACCTCCTACTTGTTATTTCACCATCCTTCAACCACTTTCCATAGGTGCTCATGGCAGTTGTACACCAACATTTCAGAACTTCTCATTTCCAGCCACAGCACCATAACAATATGCTCTTTGTTAAAACTGCTTATATACAGGATTTCTGCATTTGCAGCCCATGTCTTCACTATAATGACTGCCCATTCATGGCTCTTCCGCTAACATTCTTTCCTTACTGTGTCACGTGCCCACAACACCAGCAGGAGGCATTCAACCTCACGGTGGGCAATGGTCACAGATTCTCTGACCTATACATTTTTTGATGAGATGTGGTTGTCCAATACCAGATGGTCTACTCATTATTTCACCATCCTTCAACCACTTTCCTTAGGTTCTCATGAAGGTTGTACACTGACAGGCATCCACCCCGATAGCTGAATGGTCAGTGTGATGGACTGTCGTCCTAAGGGGGCCAGGTGCGATTCCCGGCTGGGTCAGGGATTTTCTCTGCACGGGGACTGGGTGTTGTGTTGTCTTCATCACCATTTCATCCCCATCTGGTGCGCAGGTCGCCCAGTGTGGCGTCGAATGTAATAAGACCTGCACTAAGGTGGCCGGACCTGACCCTGAAGGGGCCAAATGCTCATTTCCATTTTTCCACTGACAGGCAACCATCTTTGCCATTTCAAAGATTCTTATTTCCAGCCAAAGCAGTATAACAATGTGGCCTTTGTCAAAACCACTAATATCAGTGGATTTCAGCATTTGTGTCCTGCATCTTCACTATAATGACTGCCCATTTGTCTGCCTTTCATTTACATTCTTTCCTTACTGTGTCACATGCCTGCAACACCACCAGGAGGCATTCTACCTCACAGTGGGCAGTAGTCATAATGTTTTGGATTAAAAATTAAAAGGAAGGTCAGCGTTGGCTGTAATATTGATGATTTATTGATAGCAAAATCGATTTTCAATCACATAGTGATCATCTTCAGTGCTGTGGTGTACAAATTAAACTCATAGGCACTGGTATCAAGTTATTATCAGTAACCAAAACTGAAAAACAATCACAAATAATTATTTGTGATTGTTTCTCAGTTTTGGTTACTGATAACTTGATACCAGTGCCTATGAGTTTATTATTTGTGATTGTTTCTCAGTTTTGGTTACTGATAATAACTTGATACCAGTGCCTATGAGTTTAATTTGAACACCACAGCACTGAAGATGATCAATATGTGATTGAAAATCGATTTTGCTATCAATAAACCATCAATATTACAGCCAACACTGACTTTCCTTTCAATTGAACATACATGGTCATTGTGCACACAGCATTCCAAGGAGTCGTCAATCAATAATGGTTTGGTTCATCAGTGTATATCTCATTAACTGGTCATCACCTTAATGAAGTATGCTAAAGATGGATAAAATCATTAATCAGTGAAACTAAAATTGATGAGTTTTGTGTGTTATTGAGTAGGAACCATGTAATAGCCACAAAGACATTTGCAGCTTTGTTTCATCAGTGAAGTGAAGAGCACTACTTAGGGGCCTCTAAGACAGGCAGCATCAGGTTAGATTCCTTCTGTTACTACCTCTATTTATAGCCAGCAAACTGCAGAACTTCAGGAATCAAAGATACATAAGTATATTTGGAATACCAAATGTGATCTAGTACGGTTATCAGCAGTAAGGCCAAAGCATGAGGAGTCCGTATTACAGTCAGGGTCTATGTCTTAAAACAAAGTAACAGAGCAAAGTAAAAAAGATATAATTGTTATAAACAACAGATATTGGAGGAATCTCAGATAAAAGGAGGGAGGAGCTAATATGCAACACTGAATTCCTTTTCTATATTGTTTGTTATCACAATACAATGTGAAACTCTAACAAAAATATGATTTACTAACCATCGTCACTCCAATACAACTTGTTAAGATCTACTTTTAAGACATCTTCTATTTCATTCATTACATTTTCTGGCCTGTAAAACATTTTTACTCTTAATTTAATATCCTTTGCACAGTTCTCACTATTTTCTACAAATATGCACGTAATAAGGCCAATACAGAATGGCTCAGGTGTATCTTCATTGGAACCTTTAATGCCATCTTCCATCTTTCGATAAAACTCTGTGTAAATATCTTCATTGACCTTCAACAAATAGAAATGGATATTGTAAAATACATTTAAAATTATTCACTTTCTCACTAATAGTGAGAACATGGATTTAAAGTAGTTTACAACAGTATGAAATGAATCCCAATGAAAACATAATTCACTTTCAGGATATCAGAGCAAGTGGCAGTAGTTCTTTTGTAAATTATTTACAAACATACAGGCTTGTCAGAAACAGTCTGAAAAGCTTGTAAGAGTGTTGCAGGGTAGGTTGTGCTGAGAAATAATTGTCAAGGAAAAAATTGATATCTTGCACTGTTTCCAAGTTAATTAACATTGATATTAGCTAATTAGGTCATTGTGCATGCAAATTTGAGCTGCCCACCAGAGATAGTGTCATGAAATGTGTTCTCCAATTGGTTTCCTAAAACCACAATAGAGAGCGGTACAAAAACTGGACATGGGACAGCAGTAAGGACTGAACCCAAGCCAAAGGCTGAGCTATCTCATGTTCCATAATCTACACTATGAGAACAATTCACACTAATTTAATTTGGTGGGCCACTTGAATTTGTGTACAAAATGGCCTGATTGGCTAACTTCAATGCTCGGGACAATCTACCATGCAACACACTTACCAGGTTTTTAGACTGTTTCTGGCAATCCTGTGTAAAAGCACAGCAGAGTTTAGCTGTTATTTGATATAGTGTTACTCAGCCATATTGTTATGGGCTTTGAATAGCTTCAATATATTGTTGAACTCTGCAAACACTACTTCTATCAGAGATTAGTCTGTGGTTAATCAAAATAAGTTTCCTTTAAGTGCATAACAAAGTAAACCCTTTATTGTATACAGAACATCCTGATGTTTTGATTGCATGCTGCAATACAAGTCACTGCAATACAAGTCAGTTCGACAAAAAAGTCAAATATGGCAACTACAAAGTCAAATATGGCACCTACTAGCCTCAGAGTGTCTGTGCAGGGCACTTTTTTTTTAGTTTAGTTTAACTTCTGACTACAAATTTCACTGCATACTTTAACTTTTAGAAAGCTAAAGGCTAAGTGAAGGCTATGTGCTTTCTATAGTCAGACACTTGACTAAACAGAACTGATAAATCATGACCTTGTGGGAATGTGATGGGTTACTATCCCAAAATCAAACACTTTCATTTTATATTTCGATACAGATGTATATTTAAATACAGCTGTGTAGACAGCTATACACAACAAGCCACATAAGCAGACAGAATCATCTCAAACTTTTTGTCCAAATTAGACCTTTGGGGAAGGGGGGGAGGGGGGGGGGCATCTGTGCCATATTCAAGGATGTCCTGGGGTCCAGGAGCTAGACCAATGGTACATCTATGTCATGCAGTGATGAAGTCAGTGGTGGAACATGAAGTGGTAGGTTCATCACAAAGTTCTCCAGATGGCGTGGTCGGGTGAGGCGATGGCCGGCTCGAGAGAAAGCCAGTGGCCTGAAGTGTGCAGAAGAACCAAAGTGTGGAGGGATGATTCGAATCTCACTGAGTGGAGAAATAAAGTTGTGTAGAAGGGTGGGGTCACAATGTTGAGGGAGGGTGAACCACTGTAGTACCTCGACTCCCAAGCACTTGTCTGATAACGGTGTGTTTGTGTCCATCAGGAGGACGAGGTTGTGGTCATTATCTACTACCAGCGAGACATCTTCCACATGGTGTGGCAGAACTGAGGTGTGAAATGCGATCGTAGGGGGGGTCAACTCAGCCCGGTTGGTGTGGGCTGGAAAACCTGCGTACAGAGAGCCACTTGAACTGACTGGGAAACCAGTAAAAGGAGAGTCACTAGGGCTGGACACCAGTGATGGACCATGGGCCTGAGTGACTTGTGTCGTATCATTCAAGGAGTCTGAAATATGGTGGGGGACTAGGTCGTCAGCCATGTTGGGAGAGCCTGATGCCAGAGAATCAGAGTCCACGCCGGGTCACCACTGTGGTAATGTGATGGGCTACTATCCAAAAATCAAACACTTCCACTTTATATTTTGATACACACGTATATTTAAGTATAAGAATCTACATGTGTATGTACAACAAATCGCATAAACAGACTGAATCATCTCAAACTTTTTGTCCAAAGAACTCACGAGCAGAGAGAGTCCTCATTTGCGGGTCGATGTTTATGTCAGTGTCACAACCTGGATCATAATCATATACCCACAGGGAGTACTCATTGTGTTGAACATTAATGACAACTTTATACTGGACGGGCATGGATAAAGTGGTTGCTGGTCCATGAATAAAAAATTTCTGCATTGCTTTCTCACAAGTGCAATGGCAGTAAAAGGTGGGTCTCTGATTATGAAACCTAGTTCAGAAAAATTTTAATCTGTCATGTTCAAATTAAACTGAGAGCAGAGACTTCAGAAAAACTATGATTATCTAAAAGTACTCAGGTATGATGAAACATGATGGCTTTACTTCAGGGACACTAATGCTAATGTGTATGATTCATTATATGTCTCTACTTGACATTACACTGAATAGGGTATATGACGTGGCATCCTACTTCTTATTTATCGTTCTGGCTTCTATAATAATTCTTCGATTTGCCACTCTGTTTGTATAAATGTGGCCTTTGATGCACAATGGCAATAACATTGTCTCTCTATATGCAAAAGGAAGTACTGCCAATCAACAGATCACTATGTAGAAGAGGAAAATTCTTACAGATATTTTACAGTTACTGGATTATTATGAAAATACATCAACACAGATGTTCTTGTTTTCTTATTTTTGAAACATTTACCATGATTTTTAAAGTACAAGGGTAATCCACAGATAAATTGCTAACAACAGATTCGGAAAGTGTAGTGCGGAAAATATTAATAAATTTCTGTGTCACACTATTGTTGCAATTACTGGTCAAGTGCCGATAAAATTATACAAATTACCTCTTATCTGCAATAACATGAATATCTGGCACAAACATTTACACAAATATATGTAACAGCTACACATATTGCAGACATTTTCATTTCTTCACATAAAAATTACCATCCTATGTACAATAATTTTTACACATGACTAAAATTACCAAATTTAATAGAACAGATAGCAACAAACAGTTAGATCAAGAGAATATGAGATGTTAGTTTGGTATTCTCATGGTCTGTGGATCATAAATCCAATTTCTCGCAATTGTGTTCTTTCATTGGCTGTAAGAACAAAATGATATAAGCTGAAGAGGAAAAGAGTAACACACATTTTTATAGGCTGTGCACTGGATAGGTACAGAATACCAAGGGTAAGATAAAGAAAAGACAGTTCCACAGTATTTTACATGAGTGTGTATAGTGCTAAACATTAAATAAATAAGAATGTCAGAAGAAACTTCAAAATAATAATAATATTATAATAAAAAGACTGAGAAATATCAACAAGCACACTTAAGTATAACACCAAATCTCAGATGGCTGTTATTAAAATAAAGTTTTCTGTGATCAGCCATTTCCTATTCTGTTTACATCTCTTGAAGCATAACATATCTTAAGGACTCATCTTCATTCCCTAATGCTACAGCTACCAGTATTACATGAAAATGGTGATATCAATTTTTCATTTGTTATGTTGCAAAAATGATCATTTACTGTGTAGAAGAGAAACAAAGCGAGAGATAGTTATTTATTTAATTCATCCACATTAATTTGTTTTTCCACTAAGTGCACTGTCCACAGAATCTGGGTAGAAGATCTTCATACATATTGGTTCTACAACTTACAAATGAATTTCATTACATTTTTCATAATAAATTGGATGTCATGTAATGAATCAATAGAGCAACGGTTTTGTTTACATATACTGTAGACTTACTTGTTATTTGTAGAATTACAAATGGATGAGTTACATATTTTCATGCAGTAAGTTCTGTTAGAGTACTGAGTAGAAGCTCTACTAAGCAAAGTAAGGACGACAGTTAGTTTTAAACAAATAAAATAATAGAGGAAGAAAAAGGACATTTCATTCAGAAACAGATTTTATATGTCTGGGTAATCTCTTGTACACCGTTTTCCTACAAGATGTACATCTTTTCTGCACAAGGTTGTGTCTCAATAAGTAATAGAGGTCTCTGATCTGGTATTATAATCATGAAGACTTTAATTTTGGATAAATAAATTTTCTTTCATCAGTACACTTTATTTGACATGCATAACTGCTCCAACGTACAAAACCAAGGATGGAAGCATTTTATTTCCTTTAAAAAAAGGTTTACTTTCTTTCCTAGTGCTGACAAGTTTCATTATTCTTTTAACTGTTTTTTTATTTCCTGAAAACAGTTTTGGTCTGCTCTATAACCACCTCTTCCTCTGAAAGAAATGCATAACACAATCTTTTAGTTCTCTAAAGATATTGGTCATCATGTAAAGAGTGTTTAAAAAGAGGAACCCAAAACTGCTATCTCAAGCTTGTAACTGCTTCAAGTGACTGATATGACAGATACACTGGCTCATTCTGTGCCATCAATTATTGGCTGTTTACCTGGACTCACCAAGACCTTATTTTGGCCAACAGTATTGTAATAGCATTAAGATAACCTTGTTTGAACTCTGTCTTATCATTTGCATGCTTATTCTGTGCAACATGACTAGTGTCAATAAAAACTGTTCAAGAAAACAGTCTTTGACAGTCTGTACAAAATTTTCAGAAAATTATATTGTAACACACTGATGAATGTAGATAATCAAGGTTTATGACTGTCATTATTGACGAACTAGTTTTGTCACACAGAGTTCTTAGTACATAACACTATAAAATGACAAATGAACTCCAAACCTTTAGTAACAATCTGTAATAAAGTTTGTTAATGTACCTTCCTCTTTTCTGGTTTATCATAGAAGGTAGTGCACAGATTTCTTAATTTGAAGGACCCTGGTTGAAGGTACACACTGGTTCCTACTTGGTACTCTGTATTCCTCCATCTAACAACTCTGTACTGTATCTGTGAACAGAGGAAGAGATCTCCTAACAATCAGAAGTAAAACAATTGCAATATAACAAACACATGTTAAATGAAAAGAAGAAGATGAAGAAAACAACAAAGAAACTCTGTATTGGACCACTCAACACTGCATCATTCAGCATTACCAATACACATATTTCTGAATTTGACAGAATGTAAGCTGAACAGAATTCTAGTGCCTTCTGATGAGAATTTCATGTCACAAGCACAACTCCCAAGGAACAGAAAAACACAACTCCTAAGGAACAGAATTTCCTTATAGTAACATTTTTACACACAATTGGATAATAGAATGCATTTTACTCAAAGAAATCCATATATTAGCAGTATTTCTGTAATACCTAAAAGCATCATAGAAGTTTTTTCTTTTGTTTCTTTTAGGACAATAGTGTTTGCTTGTATTTGGACACATTTCTTCCACAAAAATCTTATCAAGCAAGAACTGAGAAACTTTTTTGCTGTGTCTTTCAGAAAATATGAATTCATTCCTGCATGCCTTTATGGAAATTGATGGTACACTCACTCTCTTTAGTACTTTTCTTAAATGCAGCACAGTAGTGTGAATAATTGTACTAAAAATAAACTCCTCACTTTCAACAGCATGCAATGGTCCAAATTTTAGTTTCAGTCACTTCTGAATCAAAATAAATGTTTAATTCATAGCATGTGACCATATTGATAACTTTTTTCATCTTTTCATTTCTTCATTTAGTATCTCATTATTTTAGCAATTTGGCTACTTCTGTGACACTATCATCATGAAAATGAAACTACACACATTTTCATATAAATTCACTCAAAAGATTCCTTCCACCACTGCAGTATGTTGGGATAATTAGTAAGAATATTGGTTATACAGTATTCCCAACCATTATGAAAATGCAGAGAAGGGATATCTATACTACTATATTAAGGCAAGTCATTGTTTAATGTTGTTACCAAAAAAGTTCTTGGCCGATTTACTTTGTATTTTCACACAATGCTCTAACAAACATTTGTACAGGCATAGGTATATATATATATTTAAATATATATATAAAACATATAAATATGCACATCTATCTATACTTACTGTATAGAGAGAAGTCATTGTTTAATATCATTACCAAAAGTCTCAAGAAGTTGTTGACTGATTTACTTCAAATTTTTACCCAATATTCTAATGAACATTGGGCAGGTATATACCTATTACATCTTTAGCAAAAGTCTCAAGAAGTTTTCGATCAATTTACTGCAAATTTTTACATGCTACTCTAATAACTTTCAGATGGACATAGGCTACATATTTCTTTAATATTTATGGTTTGTGTGTGTGTGTGTGTGTGTGTGTATATATATATATATATATATATATATATATATATATATATATATATGTGTGTGTGTGTGTGTGTGTGTGTGTGTGTGTGTGTGTGTGTGTGTGTGTGTGCGCACTACTATACAAAGCCAAGATGATGTTCAGCATTGCTACCAAATAACTCGAAAAGTTCTTGACTATCTTACTTCAAATTTTTTCACGCCACTCTAATAAAAATTCAGACAGAGATAGGCTACATGTTTTTTAAACAACAATGTATAGGCTATCAGTTAAAAGAAACTGTGAGAAAGAAAATACTGTGCTGTGAAAGTGCTTGTTTTAGTTTTCTTTCTCACAGTCAGTTTTAACAGGAAACAGGAAGTTTGTATTTACGACTAATCGGCTTACAATTAAAATACTACTATGGAATCCAAATCATTTGAAAAATTGTGATCCTATTCATTTGCAAATTACAACTATGCAAAAAACTGTCATTGAAGCTACAATCCCCACAGATCCATCATCTGAAGATGTCTCTCTCACATACCAGCTGATTTACCCACTCATTTTAAGCAACTTCAGTTCCCAATCAAGGTTTTGTTTGCAATAGCAATAAATAAGGCTTGGAGTCAGAGGGGGGGGGGGGAAGAGGATATGGACAGAGAGTGGAGGAGGGGGGGGGGGAGGAGAGGGGAGAGGAAATGGACATAGGGTGCAAGAATGAGAAGATGGACAGAAATGGAAATGTTGTTGTTGTTGTGGTCTTCAGTCCTGAGACTGGTTTGATGCAGCTCTCCATGTTACTCTATCCAGTGCAAGCTTCTTCATCTCCCAGTACCTACTGCAGCCTACATCCTTCTGAATCTGCTTAGTGTAATCATCTCTTGGTCTCCCTCTATGATTTTTACCCTCCACGCTGCCCTCCAGTACCAAATTGGTGATCCTTCGATGCCTCAGAACATGTCCTACCAACCAATCCCTTCTTCTAGTCAAGTTGTGCCACAAACGTCTCTTCTCCCCAATTCTATTCAATACCTCCTCATTAGTTATGTGATCTACCCATCTAATCTTCAGCATTCTTCTGTAGCACCACATTTTGAAAGCTTCTATTCTCTTCTTGTCTAAACTATTTATTGTCCACGTTTCACTTCCATACATGGCTACACTCCATACAAATACTTTCAGAAACGACTTTCTGAAACTTAAATCTATACTCGACATTAACAAATTTCTCTTCTTTAGAAACGCTTTCCTTGCCATTGCCAGTCTACATTTTATATCCTCTCTACTTCGACCATCATCAGTTATTTTGCTTCCCAAATAGCGAAACTCCTTTACTACTTTAAGTGTCTCATTTCCTAATCTAATACCCTCAGCATCACCCGACTTAATTCGACTATGGAGGAGATGGGAACAGGTATCTGATGGCCCTGTCAACAACTCAGCACAGCAAGCAGCCCAGTGGGAGAGACGTTTTCTCCAGGGCAGGCAGGACAGGAACAATCTAACATCCTTAAATAGTTATAAGACACAGATGGAGATTCACAACAAAAAAAGACAGAAAATCCACTTAGGGCAAAGCTAAATGTAAAAATTGCTATTTATCATGTCAAAAGACAAAACATGACAAAATCAGCCTTATTACGAAAAACAAAAAAGGATAAACATTACAGTTGAGTTTGAATACTGGTTTTGTTCATTTTGCAGCACTTGATCACCAGGCAGTTCATCAGAGAATGAGATCTTACTTATAAAGATTACTTCAAAAATGGCACTGAAACTTTCTCCATGTTGGTGACTTAAGATCTGAATTTTTGTAGTGACCATACAATGATTACAATTTTGTTTCAGCAACATTTCAGTTTTACTGACATTGCTTGAGTCCTCACTTATCAGAGTTTAAATAAAACTGTTGTGTTTTGAAATTCCATTCAGTGATTTTGATCTGCTTATCTTCAGGTTGACAATGAAATAGTGCCACATTGTGGTTTCCCAGAAATTGTAATGCATGCCCATGTCACTCTAAGAGACTGAATGCTATCTGATGAGGAGTTCTTTCAATGTTATAAGGTCACTATTCACAAATCACATCAGCTCCCTTACTGTCTCCAATAATGCTAGAAGGTGATAATTCACTTCCTTCTACATCTACAACTGTGAAGTACACAGCAGAGGGGACATTGCACTGTACCAGTTATTAAGGCTTTCTTGAATTCATTTCATGTATGGAGTGCAGCAAAACTGATTGTTTAAATGCCTCCATGTGTCCTGTAATTGATCTAATCTTATTCTCACAATCACTATGGGCACAATATGTATGGGGTTGTAGTATATTCCTAGAGTCATCATTTAAAGCCGTTCTTGCGATTTTATTAGTAGACTTCTTGGAATAGTTCCTGTCTATCTTCAAGAGTCTCCTAGTTCAGTTCTTTCTGCATCTAAGTGATACTTCCCCATGGATTAAACAAATCTTTGACTGTTTGTGCTCCCCTTCTCTGTATACATTTAATATCCCCTGTTAGACTTATTTGAACTATGTTCTAGCTTTGGTTGTACAAGTAAGTGATTTGTAAGCTATTTCCTTTGTAGACTGACTGCATTTCCCCAGTATTCTGCCAGTAAACTGAAGTCTGCTACCTGCTTTATCCACAACTGAGCCTATGTGATCATTCTACTTCATGTTCCTCCTCTAAGTATTACATCCAAGTATTTGTACAAGGAGTTCGCAGATTCCAACTCTGACTCACTTATATTCATAGGATACTATGCTTTTTTTCATGAAATGCACAATTTTACATTTTTTAACATTTAAAGCAAGCTACCAGCATTGCACCACTTTGAAATCTTATCAAGGTCTGACTCAGCATTTCTACAGCTTCATCCAAACTGTATTTTGTTGTAGACAAAAGCATCATCTGCAGAAAGTCTGAGGTTTCTATTAATACTGTCCGCAAGATCATCAATATACAACATGAACAGAAAGGGGCATGATATGCATCCCTGGAGTACACCTGAACTTACTTTTATATCTGTCGATGACTCTCCATCAAAGATAACATACTGCGTCCTCACCACTGAGAAAGACTCAATCCAGGCAGATATATCACCTAATACCCTATATGATCGACGTTTTGATAATAATGCAATTTTTTCATTATTCCCATTTTGCATTAAAAAAAACATATTTTTCCTCCTTTCAATAATGCTGTTGACAATGAACAGGACTGCTTTCAACAGTCATGATCAGTCATCTAATATGGTACATACATCAACACCGACTTAGCAACATCCATAATGATGCTGCTGTCAGTGGCTGTGCAGCTATCTTGGCACCTTCTTCCACTGCTCCTCACACATTGTTGGCAGGTGCCAAACTGGAGATTTTTGGTTAGACACAGCAAATCTATGTTGGATAGCTCTGGCAACTCAGTTGAGAAATAAGGGTGCAAATTTTGATTGTCAACTTGAGGTGGATGTTACGGAAAGATCTCAGGTCCAGATCAGTCCACAGTGACAAAAACAGCAACATGCACAGATACAATGAACTAACCTTGTGGTTCAGCCAGCATATCCAGTATCAATACAGCCATCACACTCATACTCCCTCAGTGCCTGAAGGACTGTCTGACAGTGTAATAGTGGGTTACTGAAAGCACTGTTATACAACTTCTGTAGGGGATGTTTTCCCTTGATTGCCTATCAACAATAAAGTCTGTTCTTTGAGGTTTGCCGATGACATTGTAATTCTGTCAGAGACAGCAAAGGACTTGGAAGAGCAGTTGAACGGAATGGATGGTGTCTTGAAGGGAGGATATGAGATGAACATCAACAAAAGCAAAACGAGGATAATGGAATGTAGTCGAATTAAGTCGGGTGATGTTGAGGGTATTAGATTAGGAAATGAGACACTTAAAGTAGTAAAGGAGTTTTGCTATTTCGGGAGCAAAATAACTGGTGATGGTCGAAGTAGAGAGGATATAAAATGTAGACTGGCAATGGCAAGGAAAGCGTTTCTGAAGAAGAGAAATATGTTAACATCGAGTATAGATTTAAGTGTCAGGAAGTCATTTCTGAAAGTATTTGTATGGAGTGTAGCCATGAATGGAAGTAAAACATGGACGGTAAATAGTTTAGACAAGAAGAGAATAGAAGCTTTCGAAATGTGGTGCTACAGAAGAATACTGAAGACTAGATGGGTAGATCACATAACAAATGAGGAAGTATTGAATAGGATTGGGGAGAAGAGAAGTTTGTGGCACAACTTGACCAGAAGAAGGGATCAGTTGGTAGGACATGTTCTGAGGCATCAAGGGATCACCAATTTAGTATTGGAGGGCAGCGTGGAGGGTAAAAATTGTAGGGGGAGACCAAGAGATGAATACACTAAGCAGATTGAGAAGGATGTAGGTTGCAGTAGGTACTGGGAGATGAAGAAGCTTGCACAGGATAGAGTAGCATGGAGAGCTGCATCAAACCAGTCTCAGGACTGAAGACCACAACAACAACAACCTTTTCAAGAGGGGATATGGAATATATTATAAATAACTCTTTCTCAAATGCAAATATTGCTTGTGATTGCTTATGTTTTTTTACGACATAACTGAAATACATGGGAAGTATATCATGACAAAACAACTTGGGATGAACTTAACATTAGCAGAAGCATTAAACTACTTCATTTCAGTCACTGCATGCTGGAAATTCATATTGTGCAAGAAAAAAATGAAAGAAGACTTTTCAACACAGGAAATAATGACAAAATAAGTCTCTTTTTATGGGGTAACAAAAATAAGATGTTATCTGCAGATAATTATTGGTGTGAACACAAGATATTCAGAGTTTTTTTTAGTATTTCTGTGTATTCAAGTGACAACAGATAAAATTCTGCCAAATACTGGATGTCTGGAATACCAAAGTAAGTATTTAACCCACAATGCTTGGTGTATGTATAATTAGCATTTAATACATACCTGATTCATTGAACTGGAGGGAATCTCTTCATCGACCAGTGGAGTTGTGAACACCTTTCTCTGCTCCACTTGCTTACAGGCATTACAGTGCCTTGAAAATAACAGCACAGGTTAATGGTGCAAATTTTCACAGAAAACTCTCTGTAACACAATGAATGGCTAATTACAAGTTTTTCTTGCACTGTGATGTAGCAATT
Source organism: Schistocerca cancellata (assembly GCF_023864275.1). Lineage (NCBI taxonomy): Eukaryota > Metazoa > Arthropoda > Insecta > Orthoptera > Acrididae > Schistocerca > Schistocerca cancellata. Next base: position 126,175,160 of record NC_064637.1, on the reverse strand, counting down.
TATCTGTACTGAACATGAGGAAGCATGTGATAGGAGTACATTCAAGTGGAAGTGCTCAGGGGTCAGTGCTGGGGCTACTACTGTTTCTTATATATATTGTCTACATAAATGATATGCTCCCTAATATGAAAGGTGATTCTAAAATATTTCTATTTGTTGAGGGCAACTTAGGCAATTTATCAAATAATGCAATTAAAGAGATAATTTCATTGTTTGTAAAAAATAAATTGATGCTAAGTCAAAGTGAGACTCAGTTTTTACAGTTTCTAACTGACATTTTGATTACAGAGAATGGGTATATCATTAGTGAGTCTGAACAATTCAAATTTCTGGGTGTCCAGACAGAAGTTTAGCTGATACAGAAAGACTATTTGAAGATCTTCTTCAAAAACTGAGTGCTGCTATACTTACAATTAGGACAGTATCTGCAATACAGAACAAAAAAATTAGCCTACTTTCCTTAGTTTCATTTGCTTATGCAATATGGCATGGTATTCTGGGATAACTCTTCCCATTCATAAAGGATTTTTTGGCTCAGAAGTAGCCAGCTATAGCAATATATGGCGTAAGTACATGAAACTTTGCTAGCCCCTGTTCAGGAGTCTGGCAATTCTGACAACTCTCAATATATACACTCTATGACAAAAGAAAAGACACACCATGAAGGAATTATCAGAATGGGACACAAATCAGTGGATGTAATGTAAATGTACAGACAAACAAATGATTACAATTTCAGAAAAATTGGATGATTTATTCAAGTGAAAGAGCTCCACAAACTTAGTGAGTCAGTAACGCATTGGTCCACCCTAGCCCCTAGGCAAGCAGTTATTTGGCTTGGAATAAAATATAGTCAACATACCGCTGTGCAGTAAGAATGCTGCAGATGACAAACAAAGGGGCCATGATATGAAAATAAATGGCACCCCAGACCATCACCCCTGGTTGTCGGTCTGTACAACATGCGACAATCTGTTTGGTACCCCCTCTTCCCTGAGCCATCTCCAGACATGTATTCAGCCTGGGATCCCAATGACTGGTGTAGAATTGTCTTCAATGATGATTTCCAATTTGAACTCTGACCTGATGACTGGTGAAGACATGTCTGGAGATGCCAAGGACCATGGTGGGATACTAACCTGTCGCCCTCCATGCTGACTAACAGCCAGGAGTGATGGTCTGGTGTGCCATTTTATTTTATAGCAGCAGGGCCCCTTTGTCACTCATGGCATCCTTACAGCACAGTGGTCCTCTGATGATATTCTATGCCCTGTTTTGTAGCCTTTCATGGGAAGCCTTCCTGGGCTTATTATTTAGCAGGATAATGACAACCAGTACAAGGCAAAAGTTTCTATTGCTTTTCTTTGTGCTTGCCAAACCCTACCCTTGGCCAGAAAGGTCACCAGATCTCTCCCCAACTGAGAACATTTGGTGCATTATAGGTAGGACCCTCCAACCAGGTTGGGATTTTGATGATCTAATTCATCAATTGGAGAGAATTTGGTATGATATCCCTCAGGAGGACATTCAACAACTCTGTCAATAAGTGCCAAGCTGAATAATTACTTGCAGAGGTGGACCAAACATTACTGACTTGCTCAATTTGTGAAATTACTCTTGATTAAATCATCCATTTTTTCTTGTTGTTAACAATATGAGCTTATTCTCATGAATTCACTCAGTTAATACTAGGTAGAAACCCAATCTGTATTTGGATCAGAAAGGCACACAATAGTCCACTGCATGCATTTTCAAAAAGCTACCTCAAGAATTAAAAAATTCTTAACAGTGATTCTTTCAGTTTTGCTGTCTAAATTGAAGGCTGTCCCCATGGCTCAGTCCTGTTGTGTCAGGGAGTTTGTGAGGGAAAAAAATTAATCAATTTCCTGGGTTATATTTTCAAATATGCTAACATATGCTCAGTAGCTTGTTGTCTGCATATCATTTACGTAAATTTTACTTTATTTATTATTAACTTTTCTGATGTTATTTTTATGTACTAACTGCTTCTGTGGTCCTATGGAACAAGATACGGATAGAAAAAAAAAAAGATTCTAAACATTTCTGAGCCTCTCACTTACATATCCATTCCTCTTGGTGGCTGTGTGGTGAAGTGCCAAACAACAAATCCAAAGGTTCTAGGTTTGATCCTTGATAATTCCTACAATTTTAAGCCATCACTGACCACTACTTTTGTTGTGACCAGCCAAAACTACTTTCAATTGGACATAACTGTGGGTTCTTTGTCGGCTATGGGAGAAGGCTCATCAAACTAGAACACATTAAATAATAGTTCACTTCATGACATAAATGAATGAAAGATTTGCTCAACTTTAACACAGTTCTTTTCCACAGGATTGCTTGATAAGTTATGGTCATCCTTGACTATGGAGGAATCACTTGATTCACTGGTTAACAAACTAGAATGAAATTTTCATTCTACAGCAGAGTGTGCACTGATATGAAACTTCCTGGCACATTAAAACTGTGTGTCGGACTGAGCTGCGAACTTGGGACCTTTGCCTTTCACGGGTAAGTGCTCTGCCAAATGAGCTACCCAAGCACAACTCACACCCCATCCTCACAGCTTTAATTCCGCCAGTACCTCGTCTCCTACCTTCCTGAGTTTGAGTCCTGGTCTGGCACACAATTTTCATCTGCCAGGAAGTTTCAGTTAACAAACTTTTCTCTTGCAGTACAAAATGCAACATTTATGAAAGTACATTTCATAAGAAACTTTAACAACTGTCACTGTCCTACATGATGGTGCTGACTATTGTAGCTGAGGTCATGAACTGAGGCAGAGCTCTTGCATGCTAGTCACTATATTGATCTCAGTATGAAAGTGCTGCTATGCTGAGAGGGAGGCATGTCTTCTGGAGTGTCTCTCGCTGGTTGTTGTGGACTGCAATGAGCCCTCACTAATGTCTGTGGTACTGATTGGAGTTGTTGACATTGGTGTGGCACTGTGATCTCTGGACAAAACCACAACTTTCCTGTCTGGCAATGTTTATTAAGATATGCATTTCCTTTTTCTCAATTTTAAACAACCTACTGATGGTGTTAACAGACCAGATAGTATAAAACACTAAAACAATTGCCCATCTGTGACAACCTAAGAAGGTTAGTTTAGTTAACAGTGAAGGAAACAAAGGTGTAAGTAAGGGTTAACTATCAAGAGCTTTACAAATGGAGTGAAACAAGGCGGCAGTCTCTCTGCAGTCCTGATCCACATAGCATAGCACAGTCTGATAAAAAAAAAAAAAAAAAAAAAATAGGCAAGAGAGGTACAATAATGATGAAATCCAGTCAAATACATACATATTTATATGACACTGCAGTTGACAAGAGATGGAAACACCCTAAAGAAATGTATGAAATACTGACAGTAGAAGGAGTAAAAATAGGACCTAGTGTAAACAAGGCAAGATAAAATAGGTGACAGTGTTGAATTCTAAGGTTAGTACACCAACCACATCAGTTGCAGGGGTGTAACAAATGTTTTAAAGCTGTCACTGTTTCCATTATCTAGGTGTATTTTTAACTAGTGATAACACTATGAGACAATGTATTAGAGAAATGATGAAACAAAAGTACTGCAAGCAATTTACGGGCCTGTAAAATAGGCAAAGGGTTGGAAAGTAATAAATGATCTTGAAGTGCAACAGTTTAAATAATCATGAAATGCAACAACTTATGCAAGGAATGACAGAGAAAATTTTATTAAATATCAAAGAATACATGAGTATGGGAGATGAAAGGATACCCAAACAAATGTGGTGCTGAGAACCATAATGGCGCTAAGCACAGATACAAAGTTTCAAGAAAAATAGATGTTTGTGAAAGTCAAATTTGTAGGCAAAGCACCAGTCTGACAGGTTTGTCTTGTTTTCTTAACCCAGTATCAATATCTCAAACTTCATATAAAAATTACATACCTACTTTATTTTCTGAAATATTAATTAATATTTGGGATAGTTATTATTAATGTTGATCCAGCTAATGGGAATAGTGTCTTTTTGACTGTTGCGTAGTTTGTAATCAATGTGAATCTAGGATCAGAACATGAAGAACAGATACTAAATGCACCACAAACACAATTATGGTCAACCACAGCACTTCACGCTCCTCATTATCAACATTTTCATTAACATTTGAGTGGGTACGCCTCTATATTGTTTTGCACCATTCCATTGTTGTTTCAGAATGGTGAGCTTGTATCTATTCCTTCATTATCCCTTCAATTAACATAGCGATAAATTGTGTTGTGATATGTAAAAATGAGCAAAAGTAACATAAAACAAATAGTGAGCGAAGCAAGAAAATAATAATGATCCATGCAAGAAAAGACCCACATTATGAGCTAGCAGCACAATCCACAATGAGGCAGTTGTCTACAAGTAATTGAATATGCAGTTGGCTGTGATTTGATGTAGAGTCCTTGTTTAATGCTGCAAGTAGGTTGTTATTGTGGGGTAATATCTGCCCATGGCAACAGAGTGGCATAATGAAAGTTTATTTCATTATTGTTTAATCAAACTGTGCTTTAACAAGTATTATTTAATTAAACTAATATAAAACTATGCTTTTGCTCTTACATGTTCACCTTGGTAACAGAAAGGCACTATTCTTTATGCACGTATGAAGTACTTTGGGCACCAATTCGTGTTTTGGAAATTGGTGTGTTTGCTCAAGGGTTAAGCACATCCAATGGTTTGAGGTTCATATAAAACTGTCAGTTTACTTTAAAGCTAATAGTTTTGCTAAGTTTAACCCTCCTGATACTGTGGGGTCTATAATGACCCCAGGTGGTAATTTTATGTAAAATATACCTTATTTCCTATTTCTATAAATTATGAAAAATTCAGGCTATTCCTGAATTAAGTAATGGGCTCGTAATATATTAATATAACTTTTTGAAAATATTTAGTTTTGCAGAAAATCAAGACAGAACCACTGAATACCATTGGGGTTAAATGCGACCCCATTTCTCTCTTGCGGTATTATTACCCAATAATGCTGCATTGAATCCATAACTGTTGCTGTTGCTGTTTTATTCTTGTAAATATTGTTGTAGCGTATGATTGTTGCCAATACTTTATAAGCTGACAGTTATTTGTTCCATACAAGTGGAGACTACGATTGTGTGTGTTGCATCTATTGGGAAATGTCTCGTCACCTTTCCGAAGACGAAGTGCTTGAAATGTTACTGTGGAATAATCCTCTATCTGGAGAATCAAATAGTGATATCAGCAATATAGTTTCTGATGTGGAAGTGAAACATGGATGATAAATAGTTTGGACAAGAAGAGAATAGAAGCTTTCAAAATGTGGTGCTACAGAAGAATGCTGAAGATTAGATGGGTAGATCACATAACTAAGGAGGAGGTATTGAATAGGATTGGGGAGAAGAGACGTTTGTGGCACAACTTGACTAGAAGAAGGAATCGTTTGGTAGGACATGTTGTGAGGCATCAAGGGATCACCAATTTAGTATTGGAGGGCAGCGTGGAGGGTAAAAATTGTAGAGGGAGACCAAGAGATGAATACACTAAGCAGATTCAAAAGGATGTAGGTTGCAGTAGGTACTGTGAGATGAAGAAGCTTGCACAGGATAGAGTAGCATGGAGAGCTGCATCAAACCAGTCTCAGGACTGACAACAACAACAACAGTTTCTGATGTCTCATGCAGCGATGGATAAATTGACATCTTAGAAGAGAATATTTCTCAATCAGACGGAAGTAGAGAAGAAGATTTGGACAGTGCAGACGTCCAGCCTGAACAGAAAGTTACACATATTTCTCACTGTTATATGTAAGTACACATTGTATTTTTGTAAATGTACATTAGGGTCTAGCGCCAAGATATACACTTTGTATTTTTATTTTTTTTTTATTTTGTGTAGATCTAGAAACAGAGAAGAATTGTGGCACAAACACAATTTGAGAAGAGCTCGTGGAAGGGAAGAGAGATGGAACATAATGCAAGTAAAGCCAGGTCCAATAAAATTTGCAGTGAAAAATGTAAAATCAGCTTTTCAGTTGTTTCTTAGGAGAAACATTGTTGATATAATTCTAAAGTGGACTAACAAAGAGGGTAGTCTTGTTTACGGTAGTAAATGGAAACCAGTAGATGCCATTGAACTGAAGTGCTTCATTGGTGTCTTGATCCTAGCAGGTGCTTACAAGGCCCATAATGAAGCAGTTACACATCTGTGGAACTATGAGGATAGTAGACCCATTTTTAGTGAAGCAATGGCTAGAATTCGCTTTACGCAAATTTCAAGGTGCATCTGATTTGATGATGCAGATGTGAGACGTCACAACAGTGCTCCTGACAAGCTGGCTCCCATTAGAGAAATATTTGAAATGTGGGTACACACATTTCAAGAAGCATATGTTCCTCACAGTAACGTAACAATTGATGAACAACTTGTGGCATTTCGTGGTAGATGTCCATTTTGGTAATATATTCCTTCAAAACCAGGAAAATATGGGTTGAAATTATGGGCTGTATGTGATAGTTCAACGTCTTTCGTTCTCAATCTCCAAGTTTACACTGGTCGACAAGAAAATGAATCTCGTGAAGTTGGTCATGGCAAGAGAGTTGCTTTAGATATGGTGAAAGGCTTAGAAAACAGTGGCAGAAATGCAACTACTGACAATTTTTTCACTAGCCTTAGTTTGGCGAGAGAACTTCTGAAAATCAATCTCACACTCTTAGGAACAATTAGGAAAAAAAAGGAGAACTATCACAAGCTTTCACTCAGACCAAAGGTCGAGTCAAATATTCATCTATTTTAGGATTCCAAGAGCATGCTTCAATTGTTTCATATTGTCCGAAAAAGGGAAAAGTTGTAACTTTGCTCAGTATAATGCATTCAAGGTAGGAAGTGGAAGATCGTGAAGAATTCAAGCCAGTAATGATTCTGAATTATGATGAAACAAAATCAGGAGTAGATACCATGGACAAGCTGGTTAGAACGTACACTAAAAAGAGGATGAGCTGACGGTGGCCAATGGTATTATTTTACAACATGATTGAGATCAGTGCTACTTCTTACCCCAGACTGGGCAGAAGGGATCAACTACAAGAGAAGGTCAAATTCGGAAAGCAGCTCATCGGAAGAAAGCCAGACAAAATTATTTCCCCAGTACTTCCATCAACAGTACAGACAAAAAAAGAGGAAGGTGTCCATTTTGCAAAAGGTCTGAGGATAGAAAATTCACAGATAAATGTTCAAAATGTGGATGTTCAGTATGTAAAAACCACTCTGCAATTTATTTCTGTAAGTGTAATGAGTCATAAATGTCAATTCGGAATTTAATCAAAAATGTTAGTAGTTTCATGAGAATCGTTTGTAAATTTTACAGAAATAAATAATTTTTAAAAACATAAGCATTTTAATTTAATGTAGTGTCTTTCACATCATGTTTTAGATTGTGGAAAAAATAAGGAATGTGATTTTATTAAACCATTATTAAAACTATCCTTAATAAGAAATAAATTCTGCTGGGGTCACTAAAGACCCCAATGGTACTCAGTGTAACAAAAAATACTTGGTATTAGAAGGGTTAAGTGTTTCAAGTTTGATCTTGTACTTTTGCCAAGTCTTTTTGTTTCAAGGTTGAGATTTGCCTTCCCTCTACACATCTGAGCACTAGAAATTGCAAAGCATCTACTTGCTGTGGAGAAATAGTGGCCACCTTTGATGCAACTTGAAGAAAATGGTTGCCTCTCATGACTCATATTGAGAATATGTTACCTTAAGCAACAGTTCAAGGCAGACTGTTGAAAATTGTAAAATTTCTGAAAGGTACACTGTTACCACAGACATCTACATTCAGTTTGGTAGTGAGGTTGATAACACTCTGAAAGTTTCTGAAATCTTCAGCATTTATTTTACAGACTGGAATGCTGAAACCAAAGAATGTGAGGTTATGGTGGAGCATTAATTCAAGGGCTCCCAGCTTTTATGAAGAAATGGCCATCAGTGTAGCCAGTAAGCATTCCTACAGCAAAGAGACTTTTTGCTTTGAGCCCTTAAGGAAGCGAATGTCAGAGAAATCTCTGAGACAGCTTCTCACAAATGTTCAGATACAGAGTGCAGTGATACAGCATTAAGAAACCTGGTTCACTGTAAGATCAACAGATGTCAGGAACATGTATACATGCTACAATCTTAACATTGACGATGGTGTACTTTAGGTCCTCAAATGATGAAAGGAAGATTCTGTCCCATAAGAAAGAAGGGCTGAAAAAGAGCTAGATGGCTAGACAATGGGCTGACTGATCTTCTCAAAATTGAGATCTGATGATGGAACAGAAAAGCAGACGACAGAGATGTTCAGAAGCAGATTGTTGAGGAGACCAAAAGCCATCAACAACTGTAGTATTTAAACAACAACAACAACAAGAGGAAAAATCTTTGTTACTATGAGAAATGTTCAGTTACATCATGGTTCAGATTCATTTTTAAACTGTAGGACCCCCTATAACTGGGTGTATAAGTCAGTTCAGAGACCAGAGTAAGACAGTGTCATAAAGCATCCAACAGGTCCATGCCTGGTAAACCACTGTAGTGTTCAAATCAGCCTTCAAACTGATGGCAGCTTTAGTTAAGAACAACCAACAAGTTAAGTTTCTACATCTACTACATCTATACTCTCCAACCTACTGTGAAGTGCATGGCATAAGGTACATCCCATTGTACCAGCTATTAGAGTTTCATCCCATTCCATTCACGTATGGAGTGTGGGAAAAATGATTGTTTGCATGTCTCTGTACATGCAGTAATAATTCTAATCTTATCCTCACAATCTCTGTATGAGAGATATGCAGAGGTTGTAGTATATCCCTAGAGTAATCATTTAAAACTGGTTCATGAATCTTTGTTAGTAGACTTTCTTGGGATAGACTCTTCAAATGTATTCCAGTTTAGTTTATTTGGTATCTCTGGCACTCTCCCATGGTTAAACAAACCTGTAACCATTTGTCCTGCCGTTCTCTGTACATGTTCAATATCCCCTATTAATCCTATTTAGAATGGGTCTCACACACTTGAGTAATACTCTAGGACCGATTGCACAAGTGATTTGTAGGCAATCTCCTTTTTAGTCTGACTGCACTTAACCAGTATTCCAACAGTAAACTGAAGACTACCACCTGCTTTACCCACAACTGAAGCTATGTTATCATTCCATTTCATATCCCTACAAAGCTATTTGTAGGGATATGTCTTTCCAACAGTGACTCACTGATATTATAGTTGTAGGATGCAATGTTTTTTCATTTTATGAAGAGCAAAATTTTACATTTCTGATCATTTAGAGAAACTTACCAGTCTCTGCACCAATTTGAAATCTTATCAAGGTCAGACTGAATATTTGTGCAGCTTCTTCCAGATAGTACTTTGTTACAGATATCTGCATCATTGGCGGAAAACCTGGTTTTACTATTAATATTGTCTGCAGGCTCATTAATATACAACATGAGCATAAAGGGTTCCAATACACTTCCCTGGGGCACACCTGAAGTTACTTCTACTTCTCATGATGACTCTGCTCCCTACCAAAAAGATCTCTATCCAGTAACAAATTTCATTTGACACCCCATGTGATCATACTTTTGACAAAAAGCATAGATGTGGTACTGAGTCAAATGCTCTTTGGAAATCAAGAAATACTGCATCCACCTGATTGCCGAGATCCAAAGCTTTGAGTATGTCATGTGAGAAAAGTGCAAATTGGATTTCAGATGGACGTGTTTTTGAAATCCATGTTGGATGGCAGTGAGAAGGTCATTCTGTTCAAGATACTTCATTATGTTTGAGCTCAGAATATTTTCTAAGATTCTACAACAATTCAATGTCAAGGATAATGGACGGTAGTTTTGTGGATCACTTCTACTACCCTTCTTGTATATGGATTTGACATGTGCTCTTTTCCAACTCCTGGCCATGGTTTTTTTGTCTGAGGGATCTACAATACATTATAATTAGAAGAGAGGCTAACTCAGCTGCAAATTCAGTATAGAATCTGAAGGGATTCCATTGGGCCCTGGAGCTTTGTTCAATTTCAACAACACCACTGACACTAATACTTATTTCATTCATCTTTTCAGTGGTAAGAGGATTAAATTGGTGGCAATTCTCCTGGGTTTTCCTTCAAAAAGGAATTGAAAATGGAGTTGATCATCTGAGGTTTTGCTTTGCTGCCCTCAATTTCAGTCCCTTTCTCATTTGCTAAGGGCTGGAAACTAACTTTTGTGCCACTCACAGCATTTATGTATGACCAGGATTTCTTTGGCTTCTGTGAAAGATCACTTGAGAATATTCTGCTATGGCAATTGAAGGCATCATACATTGCTCTCTTGACAGCCAAATGCATTTCATTCAGTATCTCTCTATCCATAGCCCTACATTTTGTTTTACACTTATTATGCAGTAATCCCTGTTTCTTTAGAAAGTTCTTTACTGTGACTGTATACCATGGAGGTTCCCTCCCATTATTAACTGCACTACTGGGTATAAATATATCCAGTGTGTGGTCAACTATTCTTTTAAACTTGAGCCAGAGTTCTCCTACATGCTCCTGCCCTGTGCTGAAAGTTTCAAGTTCCTCACTGAGATATGATCTACCAGTTTTTTATATTGTTTACTGAACATACGTATCTTTCTGCTTGTTTTATTTGTTCTTTGTACTTGGTAATCATTGTTGCCAGAACCGTGTCATGGTTAGTGATACCAGTTACATTGTGGACAGACTTAAAGAGGTCAGGTCTATTTGTTGCCATTAGATCCAATATATTTTCATCATGAATGGGGTTTCTAACTATCTGTTCAAAGTAGTTTTCAGAGAAGGCATTTAGTACTGTTTCACAAGATGTCTTGTGACACACACCACTAACAAAACTGTTATTTTCCCAATTAACTGTTGGATGATTAAAGTCTCCACTGATGGTTATAGTTTGATTGAGGAACTTATGTACAAGTGAATTAAGCTTTCTTTTTTTGTAAAGTCATCAGTTATATCAAGCAATAGAGGGATTCAGTTATCATATTTTTCCCACTCCTGATACTGAATCTTGTCCAAACAATCACACATGTTGCTTCAGTTTCTATTTCCGTAGATTTGAGTTTCTTGTCTACTGCAATAAACACACCACCTCCATTTCCCATCTGTCTATCCTTTCAATATACACTTAAATTTTCCCCAAAAATCCCACCCCAATCAGTTTGTGTCATTTGAATGTGTATTATATGGGCAGTGTATTTCAATATATAGTTCATTCAGTATACAGTTTATTCTAAAAGTTGTTGGTGGCTAAAAGCAATTGAAAAGGAAACTTTCTGTGACAGACAGACACAAAAATGGGAGACTTCTTATTTTGTATATTAATTTAGATTCAGGTTTGACTACTGAAACTTTTTCTACAAATTTATTCACAAAAATGCAAGTGACATACTGAATGAAAAAATTAGCTGCACCTTTGGACACATGCAGCTGATAGCTTCAGTCAGAAAAATAGCTGTTGCTCATCTCATCTAGTATGTTTATTTCTGCAATAACGATATATTGTCATTTTTACAGTACCTGGTTTTCACTGTCATAAAACTGTCACAGTATAAGGTACCACTATGACCTAACCATAGGCAACTGTTGCAGTGACTCAGAAGCTACAGGGAATGAGGCAAGAAGCCAGCACAAACTCGTGACTGCCAATCAGCACTCGTGTTTGGTAAACATCTGGAGATTGCACTGCAATATGTTCTGCAAATCTGTTTGACACCACTTTTCTATAGCAAACGCCAAACTCTCGTGCTCAGCAAGCTTTCTGATGGGTCACAAAAATGCAAGTGACATACTGAATGAAAAAATTTAGCTGCACCTTTGGACACATGCAGCTAATAGCTTCAGTCAGAAAAATAGCTGTCACTCATCTCATCTAGTATGTTTATTTCTGCAATCACGATATATTGTAATTTTTACAGTACCTGGTTTTCACTGTCATAAAACTGTCACAGTATAAGGTACCACTATGACCTAACCATAGGCAACTGTTGCAGTGACTCAGAAGCTACAGGGAATGAGGCAAGAAGCCAGCACAAACTCGTGACTGCCAATCAGCACTCGTGTTTGGTAAACATCTGGAGATTGCACTGCAATATGTTCTGCAAATCTGTTTGACACCACTTTTCTATAGCAAACGCCAATGGCCTAGAAGGCCTAATGGCACTCTTGTGCTCAGCAGGCTTTTTGATGGGTCAGGCTTTCTGATGGGTCACAAAAACGCAAGTGACATACTGAATGAAAAAATTAGCTGCACCTTTGGACACATGCAGCTGATAGCTTCAGTCAGAAAAATAGCTGTCGCTCATCTCATCTAGTATGTTTATTTCTGCAATAACGATATATTGTCATTTTTACAGTACCTGGTTTTCACTGTCATAAAACTGTCACAGTATAAGGTACCACTATGACCTAACCATAGGCAACTGTTGCAGTGACTCAGAAGCTACAGGGAATGAGGCAAGAAGCCAGCACAAACTCGTGACTGCCAATCAGCACTCGTGTTTGGTAAACATCTGGAGATTGCACTGCAATATGTTCTGCAAATCTGTTTGACACCACTTTTCTATAGCAAACGCCAAACTCTCGTGCTCAGCAAGCTTTCTGATGGGTCACAAAAATGCAAGTGACATACTGAATGAAAAAATTTAGCTGCACCTTTGGACACATGCAGCTAATAGCTTCAGTCAGAAAAATAGCTGTCACTCATCTCATCTAGTATGTTTATTTCTGCAATAACGATATATTGTCATTTTTACAGTACCTGGTTTTCACTGTCATAAAACTGTCACAGTATAAGGTACCACTATGACCTAACCATAGGCAACTGTTGCAGTGACTCAGAAGCTACAGGGAATGAGGCAAGAAACCAGCACAAACTCGTGACTGCCAATCAGCACTCGTGTTTGGTAAACATCTGGAGATTGCACTGCAATATGTTCTGCAAATCTGTTTGACACCACTTTTCTATAGCAAACGCCAATGGCCTAGAAGGCCTAATGGCACTCTTGTGCTCAGCAGGCTTTTTGATGGGTCAGGCTTTCTGATGGGTCACAAAAACGCAAGTGACATACTGAATGAAAAAATTAGCTGCACCTTTGGACACATGCAGCTGATAGCTTCAGTCAGAAAAATAGCTGTTGCTCATCTCATCTAGTATGTTTATTTCTGCAATAACGATATATTGTCATTTTTACAGTACCTGGTTTTCACTGTCATAAAACTGTCACAGTATAAGGTACCACTATGACCTAACCATAGGCAACTGTTGCAGTGACTCAGAAGCTACAGGGAATGAGGCAAGAAGCCAGCACAAACTCGTGACTGCCAATCAGCACTCGTGTTTGGTAAACATCTGGAGATTGCACTGCAATATGTTCTGCAAATCTGTTTGACACCACTTTTCTATAGCAAACGCCAAACTCTCGTGCTCAGCAAGCTTTCTGATGGGTCACAAAAATGCAAGTGACATACTGAATGAAAAAATTTAGCTGCACCTTTGGACACATGCAGCTAATAGCTTCAGTCAGAAAAATAGCTGTCACTCATCTCATCTAGTATGTTTATTTCTGCAATCACGATATATTGTAATTTTTACAGTACCTGGTTTTCACTGTCATAAAACTGTCACAGTATATGGTACCACTATGACCTAACCATAGGCAACTGTTGCAGTGACTCAGAAGCTACAGGGAATGAGGCAAGAAACCAGCACAAACTCGTGACTGCCAATCAGCACTCGTGTTTGGTAAACATCTGGAGATTGCACTGCAATATGTTCTGCAAATCTGTTTGACACCACTTTTCTATAGCAAACGCCAATGGCCTAGAAGGCCTAATGGCACTCTTGTGCTCAGCAGGCTTTTTGATGGGTCAGGCTTTCTGATGGGTCACAAAAACGCAAGTGACATACTGAATGAAAAAATTAGCTGCACCTTTGGACACAAGGAGCTGATAGCTTCAGTCAGAAAAATAGATGTCGGTCATCTCATCTAGTATGTTTATTTCTGCAATCACGATATATTGTCATTTTTACAGTACCTGGTTTTCACTGTCATAAAACTGTCACAGTATAAGGTACCACTATGACCTAACCATAGGCAACTGTTGCAGTGACTCAGAAGCTACAGGAAATGAGGCAAGAAGCCAGCACAAACTCGTGACTGCCAATCAGCACCCATGTTTGGTAAACATCTGGAGATCGCACTGCAATATGTTCTGCAAATCTGTTTGATACCACTTTTCTATAGCAAATGCACTCTCGAGCTCAGCAAGCTTTCTGATGGGTCACTGTCCGGGTCTGCCGAGTGCTGTCAGCAAGCAGGCTCAGCCCTCATGAGGCCAATTGAGGAGCTGTCTAACTGAGGAGTGGTGACACCAGTCATGAAAACTGACAATGGCCGGGAGAGTGGTGTGCTCACCACGTGTCCCTCCGTACCAGCGTCTGGTGACACGTAAAGGTTGAGGAGGAAAGGTGGCTAGTCGGTACCATTGGGCCTTCAAGGCCTGTTCGGACAGTGTCTGTCTTTTAACAAAAGTGTGCAGTTCCCAGAAGATGTGTTCAGATGACAATGAAACTTTGCACACATACACACAGTAGGCAGGTATGTAAACAATTAGAGTAGTATTTCTCTATGGTAGGTACAGTGGCAACAAGAGTGCATTACTGTCATTCAAATTTAGTGTAGCCACCAGACTGCAGGCAGTACGCAAGGATTGTGAACACCATCAGATGCCAAGTGATCACTGTAAAGGACACGGTGATGCTGTGTACTTGTGAGAGACAGTGTTACTGAGCTCTGGCCAGCTTGTCAAATCACACGACATCTCCATTTGTGGAGCATTTGCATGTGGCAGTGGCTCAATGTAGGACTGCATGGGAATGTGAGGGCAGGCATACTCATTGCAAAAGTTCCAATTAAACATATTGACCACCACAATGGAGGACCACCGTATTGTGCAGCAGACACATATTAACCCCTTCACGTCTGCACCTGCCATGTGAGAATGAGCAATGGACTCACTGGAGCATTGTGTGTCATCCAACAGCAGCTGAACCAGGGAATCACTGTCCCACATGTACGCCACCTTGAACACCAAATCACAAACATTTGTGTTTTGAGTTGGACCGTGACCAGAAAGCATGGCCTACTGATGAGTGACATCACATGGTGTTCAGCAATGAATTCCAGTTTGGCAATATCATCAATGAACACCATCAGCGAGTACAGCATCAACCTGGGGAGAGGTCTCAGCCTTTCAGTGTTATGGTGGGACCTGGCCATTTCACTACTGGTGTCACGATGTGGCGAGTCACTGCATATGACTTCAGGTCACAGCTAGTAGTGAAGGAGGGGCCTCTGATAGTACAACAGTACATCATGGACGTCTTGCATCCTCGTGGGTTCCACCTCGTGCCACAGTGTCATTGTGCCCTTTTTCAAAAGGACAATGTTCATCCAGAGATGGATTGAGTCTCTACAAATTCTCTGTGTGATGTTGAGGTACTTCTGTGACCAGCAAGATTCCCAGAGCTGTTCTTGATAGAACATGTATGATACCATCTTGGGCATCAACTCCATCACATACCAAGGACCAGTGTGAAGCAGTTCTCTTCACACGCAGACCGAAGCTACTGTGCAAACATCAACACTGTCGACAGGTAACACTACGTGCATGCCCAATATGTTTCCGAGAGAAAGTCAGATACCTCGGTGTCTGGCTGGACTGGAACTTACGTGGGCCAACAGAGTGCATGCGAGGCTCAAACAACTCTACCCAAATGGGAAAGTACACTGAATAGGAGCATATCAAAGTCCATATACGTGACACTGATTAGAACTCGGATGATGTACACAGCTTCCCTCTGGGGATACGCAGCTCCTACATGTCTGCACCGCCTGCAGATCATACAGAACAAAGTACTATGCATCATTAGCAATTCTCCAAACTACACACGCACTGTAGCTCTTGACAATGAATGCTGCCTCGAAACCCTCAAGGAAGTATTCAAAAAACATGCCATATGACTATACAGAAACTTGAGACACTCGAACAGTCCTTTAATCCTTACTCTGGGAAACTATGATCCCAACCACAGGTAGAAGCATAAGTGGGGCAAAAGACTCTACTAGCTAGAATGTAACCACCTGTGGCAAACCAACATACACCCACAAGCAACAACATCAGCAAGCCCCCGCATATCAGCAATGTTGGCTGGATATGCCAGTTGGTATTAATACCGGCCAACAGGCTACAGCAGGGAAACCTACAAACTTGCACACTGATGCACAACAAATCTCCAACATTACCCTACACTGTGAATCTGATAAATGACCTATCAGACATAAAACAATGATGAACCTAATCGTTACAGGTATTCTTATACTGACTGAGAAATCAACACCGGCATCCAGTTGCAGCTGCTGAGTAACACCACCACTCAATGACAAAGGTATTGACATGCAGGATACCCACTACTGACAAAGTCTTCCCTTGCACGACCTGTTGCAGGCAGCAAGAAAACTGCTACTGCTCTTACAACTCGACCCAACTATCACAGAGGTTTTTTACCCCTTGGCTCTTGCCTTGGCACTATTTTCCCTCTGCCCTTCAAACCGCTACCCTTATTTCAACTTTCAACCCAATCTATCTCCAGATGAGTGCAAATTAATGGTTAACCTTAACCACATGTATGCAAACATTGCAGTACCCACACTCTGTGAGACCTCACTTTTGTGAAAATTAACCCTTATGCAGAGATGGCAGTAGACTTTTTGTGTTGACCATCGTGCCAGTGGGGGCATGGAGGGGCTCCACCTCTAGTTAGAACAATTGTGGATAGTCCTGCCTCAGGAGAGGATGCAATTGGCTTATGACACCTTCCCAACTGAATCAGTGCACACATCCAGGGCAGTGGGAGTGCAACGTCATACTGATAAGTGGGCTCAGACTGTGAACTTCTTTGTAAATTTAGCTGGCATTTGTAATGACTGGAATAACAGCATAAACCATGAAGTTTCATTTTCGTCCTTCTGCCTGCTTAATCTTTCAGTTTACTTCCTCAGGCAGTATTGTTTTTTGGCTTGCATAATCCAAAAAAACTGGCTAACTTTACGACAAATCCTTTTTCGTGTTAGAGTACACACAAATGCACAACAACTATACAGCTACATTGTGCTGGCTGAATACAGAATGCCAGAACTACAATTCTGCAGGTTGACTGAGATGAAGGGTTGTGTCATGGAGCTGGAGAGGGGAGAAATGAGGTGGGGAGAGGGAGGGAAGATTGAGGAAAGGTGGCTGATGGCTTGGTGGAAGCCAGCAGGTATATGGCATGGAAATGTAGGATAGGAATGTGACACACAGGCAGCAAATGGTGATGATGACATGGAGTGTACTGGGAGGGAGAGACAGAACAAAGGAAGAGGAGACTGTGAGGAAGAGGGTGCTAAATTACAATGATGACATGACCGGGAGTGGGAGAGAGAGATAGAACAAAGGAAGAGGAGACTGTGGGGAAGAGAGTATGGCAAGGAGAGTGACATGGTGCAGGGTGGAGGTAGTTGTGAGGCTGGGGGCTAGTGGAGGTTGAGGGCAGGAAGATTACGGGAGCAGAGCTGTGCTGCAAGAATAACTCCCATCTAAGTAGTTCAGCAAAGCTGGTGTTTGCATTTAAATTTAGAATGTTGTTTTCACAAGCATGTTCCCACATTGGGTAGCCATCTCTGCTCTCTGCCACAGTTTGGCAGTGGCCTTTCAATTTGGGTGGACAGCTGATTGGTAGGATGCTGTGCAGAAACTGCAGCTGACATGGCTCCTTTCACAGGCAGCCTTGTCTCTGATGGAACAGGATAAGCCTTCAACGAGACTAGATAAGGATGTGCTGGATGGGTGTATTAGGCAGATATGGCACCTGGGTCTTCCACAGTGATATCAGCCCTGTGGCAAGGAGTTAGGAGTGGGTGTGGCATAGTGAAGGAACAGGATGTAGTGTAGATTGGGTGGCTGATGCAATACTACTTTAGGAGTGGTGGGAAAAATTACAGGTAGAGATTCCTGAATTCTGGGTGCACTGATACGCCACAATGATTTTATTTACGCTGTATGAATGTAACATAGCACACATTCCTAGACCGAACAACTATCTCGCATTTGAACTGGGCTTCCATGTTTTGTTTGCATCATGTTTCAAGCCCCATACTTTGGAGAAGCTAGTCTGGACTTGGGATGTACGATTTCAGTTTCCATTTGTTACGTAAATCAGTGTAGTTTCATCATCTTTGAAGTGAAATTTAAATAAATTATATTAAAGCTAATAAAATGCTAAACTTATGGCAATCTGTTGTGTACTGAAGACCAACTTACCTGAAGTCAGTATCTCCAGTAAGCTTCTCTTCCGAATAGTCTTCAAAGCGTGCCTTTTCTCTGTCATACCTGAAATTGTGAATTTTTATGGGAAGTGCAATATAACAAATAATGAAATTATGAATTTGTAAGAGAAAGTCTTATGTGGAATAAGTAAACAATAAACATACAACATAAAAGAAATAAGGTTACTGCATGCATTTTGCAGCAAAAGTTACCCTTCCAGTGACAACCTGATGTAGCGAATTGCTGGATGACCTGCATATATGAAACTCAATATATGCCAAATGTAACTCACATACATCAACAATGGTCAAAATTCTGGCAATAATTTCATGAAAGAAATTCATGCACCAAACCTCCAAAGCACCTCGTCAACAGTTACAAGACCACAGATATGTTAATTACATTCCTATCTCTGCCTCCATAGATGTGGAGTTATCAATCTTAGAGATAGTTGACTGTACTCATGTTGCCATTCTCCCAAGTGTTAAGCAGCAGTAGCTGTCAGCCACATTCCTAGGATGCCATTTAACCAATTTCTGTAGCCATGTTCACATAAAGCTCTCTAGAAAATTTAAAAAAAGCCTACACTGAAGATGTCAGCAACAAAAAGCCACCAGGTTTGTTTATAGATTTTCTTAAAACAGTCATGGGTGAACTAGAATTTTCCCCCCACTTTCCAATTTACTGCCAGTAGAAATTCATACAGAGTTGCTCATGGTGTGTAAGATAACTGCTTTTCTTTATTTTCAACAGTGATGGAATGGGGGACAAAATTAAATGTGGCCATACATCTCTCGATAAATGATCCACGTGAAAAATGTTCCATGTAAGATTTTGGTTATGCTTTCATTGCATCTATGTCAAAGTAGCAGCACCATGAATACTGGCTGGATCTGTCTGCATTATTTTGTATGTCAGCTAGTAGATATTTCCATTCCTCTTATCCCTTATTTCAGGCTGTTCCAACCGAGCTCCAGGGAGCCGGAGCGCTCACTGCGACAGCTCGGAGCCCGCGTGGAGGGGGAAAGCGAACTCACTGCCCCCTGGCCGCATACATCCGCAACTGATGCAATAATCTGTTTTCAATGACAGCTATGACTAGCCGTGGGAGCCCTGTACTTCTATTGGAGGATACCTTTCTATCCATTGAGAGGGAAGGTCGTGTTGTATGTCATAAAGTATTTAATTCTGCGAAGAGGTACAATATACAACGACATTATACACGTCTTCAAGTAACAGAAGAACTCTTGGATGTGGTACCACTCGATTACACCGCAACAGGACATGACATTTTTGAAGCTGTTTGTGAATCAGTGGTCAATATGAATTTGCCGTGGGATATGTTCCATTCTGTAGCGACAGACGGTGCACCACAAATTATCGGGCGTCACCAAGTTTTTCTTCTCGTTTGAAAAATAAACTCAGGGACGAATTCGGGAAAGACATTTTGACTCTTCAATGTTTTATTCATCAAGAGGCACTGTGTGCTGAAACAGTAGAGCTAGGAGGCGTAATGAAAGATGTCGTGAAGTGTGTGACTTTTGTGCGGCGTCACGGTATGAATCATCACCAATTTAAAGGATTCCTGAAAGATATGGAAGCAGAGTATGGGGATATACCTTACCACAGTACAGTTCATTGGCTGAGTCGGGGAAAAGTTCTTGATGTTTTCTTTGCCATTCGTGAGGAAATATCCCTTTTTCTCGAAATGAGAGGAAGAAATGCTTTGTCTGAAAGATATAAAATGGATATCAGACCTGGCGTTCCTAGCTGACCTAACTATGCATCTGAATAATTTAAATCTGCCATTGCAGGGCAAAGGGCAGCTAATCGTTGACATGCACGACCAAATCAAAGCGTTCATGGGAAAGTTACGTTTATTTGAGAGGCAGATGAGTAATGGACATTTAATGTTCTTCAATAGTCTTGCTTCTTTAAAACTACGTGAAGGTACTACTTTCGGCGATGACCAAGCAAAGTTAAAACAGCTCATCACGTCGTTTGAAACATGATTCTGACACCTCACTAGTTTGGAAATAGAACTTAAGGTGTTCAGAACTCATTTTTCAGTTTCCTCCGATGACATGTCATCATCAGTACAATTGGAGATTATTGACTTGCAAAATTCAACTATGTTGAAATTGAGGTACTACAACACGTTGCATTTGTCATGATGGTATTGTTCATTACAGCAAAAAACATTTCCCAAGCTACACAACAATGCGGCTCAGATCATGTGCCTGTTTGGATCTACTTACTATTGTGAGCAGCTTTTCTCAGCAATGAAAAGAGTAAAAAGTTAGGAACGATCGTTTCTTCAGGAAGCAACAATGAAGGCCATCCTCCGCGTTAACGCTGCGAAGACTTTGACGACTGATATTTCCGATCTTGTAATGAAAAGAAAATTTCAAGCTGCAGAGGCCCAATAAATTTAGTACGCAATTTCTTGTAAAACAGTTGTTTCTTATTTATTTGCTGGACATCGTATTTCCTGGTGTAGTATGTCACCACATCTTAGCACCTAAGTGCATGAGGTTGTCGATCTTGTAAGACGCAGCTGGCACATCAAAACGCTTGCCCTGCCGCCTGCCTCAGCCAGCCATGCCAGGTGCTGCCGGCGTGCCGGACCACTTGAATGGTCGCAGCGAGCGACACGGCTCCCTGGAGCAGGGAGCGCTCCGCGGCTCACAACGGAGCCCACGAGCTGGAACAGCCTGCCTTATTTGGTGTAATAACCATGTAATTAATACAAATAGTTCTAATGATACTATCATTTTTAAATATGTACATAATTGCAATATTGTTAAATGTGATTATGAAAGTAATGTCAAATTATAAGAGCCATTATAATATGAACTATGACTTTTTCTTGAATGGCTAAATTATCGTAAGACTTTTCCCACTGGAGAATATAATCAGATACATCTAATGGCTCATTTTTGCCAAAATGCGTGAAAATAAGCTTGGGCATCAAAATCAGACTTGCATAAGAACAAATAAAATAGAATTCCAGACAAGGAAGAATGCTTCTCAAGCATTTCCCATGTCAAGTCAAAAACAGCTGTGGTACCTCAAACTGAATAATCATTTGGTTACAAATTACAGCTGTTTGATGCATAAGATGGTTCTCTTGCCATTGTTTTTCTTTCACCTCACATCCTGGTGGTGAAACATTGAATACATTTATCATAACAGTTCAATCTTTGCTGTAGACTGATTTTCTGCTTTCTTATTCTGATCTTACTTAATGAACACATTAAGCTTGGAACAATTATATCATTGGATCCACATCCTGCTCCCTCCATTTCTCAGTGTGTGTGTGTGTGTGTGTGTGTGTGTGTGTGTGCACATGTTGGGGGGGAGGGGGGGGAGTTATTTCAAGGGTTAACATATGATCATCTCTGTCTTACGATGTAGGATGCAAAAGTGACAATACTATCAAAAAGGACAGATTGCTACTCACTATATTGCGGGGCTGTTGAGTTGCAGATAGGCACACAGAAAGACTGCTGTACAAGTAAGCTTGTAGCCAAAAAGATCTTCTTCTGAATTAGACAACACACACACACACACACACACACACATACGCAAATGCAACTTATGCACACATGACCACTGTGTCTGGCTGCTGAGGCCAGTCTGTATGTTGTCTAATTTTGAAAAAGGCCTTTTGTCTGAAAGCTTACTTGTTTGACAGTCTTTTTGTTGTTCCTATCAGCAACTCAACATCTTCACTATAAGGTTATTAGCAATCTATTCTTTTCATAAAACTGTCATTATTTCTTCCTGGATTTTCCATTGGGATGCAAAAAATGTCAGTTGTTTGACTGATGTTGTTGATAATAACATATAATATCAGGTTAATATCAGGTTTGAAGTTGGATGCAGTATCTTTGACATTGAGAAAGTTTTAGCAATAACTAAAAAAAACATCTCGTGTAAGTTGAGACTATTCTGATTTCACCAAGAAAATGACAAAAATTACATGGAAAAAATGCTCTGAGGAATTCAAATCTACAGCAGATCCAAATTTCAATAGTGACACTGACAGAATTAATTCACCGTCTCTGGGACAGGACAGTGGTTATCTCTCAAATTGGACCAGAAGAAAATCTTCTTTGTGTGTTTAAAATAACGAACTGTGACTGAATTTGTAACTAAATTAATTTGATTCTTCAACAACATTTGCAATGGAAGCAATTTTATTGGAATGTTATAATGATTTTACCACCAAAACGTTTCACAAATCTGATTCAAACATAAGAGTGAAAAGTCAATCACATTTTTTTATCCTCATTAAAAGGTAGCCAAAATGAACAGAAATATTTACGTCTGGTTGTGAGCAACAACAATCACATAAAATCAGCATGTGAGTATAATGGAGATGTCAATCTGAGTATCTGTACAATTTCCATGAAATAAAAATAGATCTCACACTAGATGTGAACTTCCTTACCGTTTCTGGCAGAAGAATGTTCTCCCATTATCAATGAATGGAGAGCCATCACTTGATGAGATGCCACCTATTTCCCTCCAGTTCTTGGGAATTGATCTATAATGTACAACAACTTTACACGTAATTAGTGAAATTCTTGTGTTTTCACATTCATCGACTACAAAAAGTTCGAGAGGGTCAGCAGCTCTTCCAACAATTGTGTCCATTCCTCGGCTGGTAAATAAGAAAACACAATCAGAAAAATATTGTACACCCATACTAGTGAATTGTATTTAGAAGAATATTTACATAGCTCTATGAAAATTCCACATGTTTCAAATGAACACAATCAGCAAATTTTAGGAAACAAATTTATTGTAAGCTACTTACTGCAAATTTTTGTGGCTTTTTGTCATTACATTAGACAGTTCCACTTATCAGAATGTTAAGGTTATGTGTCACATAGTGTAGCATGTAACACAATATGTTTTCTGCCCATTATTATAAGCAAAGACTGTACACTTAGTAATATCTGTGGTGTGAAATCTGATTCATTTACACAATAGTTCATCTTAATGAACACTAGTCAGTCATTCACTGACAGTGCTCTGAAAAACTGAAACCTGCTTTGTATTAAACAAATATTTGAACAACAATTTCAGTTTTTGTGAAACAAATACTAACAAAGAGATAGAGGGGCTGGCCAGTACTTACCTCAGCTCAGTACAGCCGATAGATCACATAAAACAGAACCGAAAATTTACATTCCTAGCTTTCGGAACAAATGTTCCTTCATCAGGGAGGAGAGGGGGGAAAGAAAGGGAAGAAGGGAAAGGAGATTCAGTTACTCACAACCCAGGCTATGAAGCAACTTTCCCTGTTGCTTCATAGCCTGGGTTGTGAGTAACTGAATCTCCTTTCCCTTCTTCCCTTTCTTTCCCCCCTCTCCTCCCTGATGAAGGAACATTTGTTCCGAAAGCTAGGAATGTAAATTTTCGGTTCTGTTTTATGTGATCTATCGGCTGTACTGAGCTGAGGTAAGTACTGGCCAGCCCCTCTATCTCTTTGTTAGTATTTGTTTCACATCTTTATATGAGATTTTCCATTAATCATTTAATTTCAGTTTTTGCACATTCTTCTCCAGATTTTTTTTTTTTTTTTTTTTTTCCCCCTCTTGCACCAGTGCACAGTCGGTCAGTCAATGAACAGATCTGTCGTGGTTAGTTTAAGGTGTGGCTGGATGTCCTTCCTGCCACACCCCATTACACACAGGACAGAATATGTGTACCCGAATTGTCTGTGTGAGATGTTATTCGTGTAAAAGTGAGCTAAAGTTTTCAAAGTGTTTGTGAATCATGTAACTGACATGGGATTCGGGTACCAGCCCAGTATTCACCTAGCAGGATGTGGAAAATGACCAAAAAACTACATGCAGGCTGGCTGGTACACTGACCCCCATCAAACCACTGGTGGATTCAGTCAGGGACCGGTGCATTTCGCTGTCACAGATGTGGCACTTTAACATACCCAGCTAACTGAGTGAATAGTTTTTGTGCATTTCACACCTTATAAAATAAAAATCACCATCCTGAAAGCATACCAATAGTGATAATCATGCCAGACACTCCAGTAATTATTTACTTATTCCATAAGGAAATAATAGAGAAAGTGACACATTGTTTCTCTGTTGCGTGATAATGTGACAACAAAAACTACCGGAAAAAAACTACCCGAAGCATATGCATATAAATCACACTGATATCCCAAGCCCTTCAATAAGTCACTCTACAATCATCTTATAGAATGAAGTTATTTTTTCAGTCAGAAATGGAAGAAATTCATCTTCATTAGATCAACATGATTTCCTCTTGTGGGTTGCCATTTAGCAACTACAAAAAATGATACCTCTCCCATGAATGAATTACTACATTAAGTTTATAATAAACAATATACCCAAATGTTACTCAGACAGTAAACTAACCAAAACCATGTTGCATGGAACCATTTAACTCGCTTTTCGTCCTCCCACATATTCAGTATCTTTGCTATTAGAAATGGAGTACCTGGGAGGTTGGAACTGACCAGGACACAGTCATTTACACAGATCACTTCACCATCAATAACAGCAGACCTGCAAAAATAATATGCAGCTTAGTTACCATTAACTACATGACATCAAATATGTATTGAACCAGCATATAAAATAACACAATCACAAAAGGCCCTTCTGGAATTTATGTTTCAACCATATTCTCTCATTCCTCTGGTCTGCATCAACATAAATTATGTACACTTTTACAATTTATGTAAAGAATTTCATTCTGAATAAACAGATAGTTTCAAAACCAATGGCAGAAAGTAGAAATTTTCAATATCTCACACCTTGTATTAGATAAACTCAGCAATAGAGGAAGTGCTGATTCACAAAGAGGCACAATGAAAAAGACTGTTGAGCATTTAAGCTTTCAGTCCTCCTTCCAAAACAGAAAACACACACACCTTAACAAAAGTTCAGCTCTCATACATGGTCACAGTCTCTGTGTGCTGGGGCCCAGTTGCAGACTGCAACTGCATATGACATGATGCTGCAGGCCGCTGGAGTGGGTGGTGGGGGCAAGAAGGTGGAAGGGTGGATGTGAAGAGGGTTGGACAGCAGGGTACAGATGGGGAAATTGCTAATGCTGTCTTTAGAAGTGTGCAAGGGTGTGATGGGGACCGTATAGGGCTGAGTCAGGAGGTTGTGCTATTTCAGAAAAGCTTTTCTGAATTGCAAAGGTGGGAACTCTCCATACAACATATCCTTTGTTTCTCGCAACCTTCACTAGTCACTGTCTTCCATCTTCGTGCCCCTTCCCTGCTACACACTACATATGCCTTCTGTCCTACCAACAACCCTATTAGTGTTTTTTATTCTTCATTTTCATTTCCTTTTAAACTTCTGTTCATTGTGTGCCACTATGTCACTGACACGTGAGGCCTGACTGAATACAGAAATTAATAAGTAAGTTGGCATTAAACCTGTCAATCAGATCTGAATTTTAACTTGGATCTATCCTAAGCCATGTGAGAAAGTTTCACGGTCAGTGCGATGGACTGTCGTCCTAAGGGGCCCGGGTTCGATACCCAGCTGGGTCGGGGATTTTCTCCGCTCAGGGACTGGGTGTTGTGTTGTCTTCATCATCATCATTTCATCCTCATCTGGCACACAGGTCACCCAATGTGGCGTCGAATGTAATAAGACCTGCACCAAGGCGGCCGGACCTGCCCCATAAAGGGCCTCCCGGCCAATGACGCCATACGCTCATTTCCATAAGCTGACATTAAATGTAATGTACGAGTATATCTTGCTTACCTTTCCAAAATTCATAGAGGTGCTCCTGAATGACCTCGCAGACTACTATCTCTGGTAGAAAGGACACAGTACAGAATGCCTCAAACACAGCCTGGGAAATCACTATCCATTATACTTTTCCTCCCAGGAACATCACTCAACTGAGTGAAAGACAGCCTCTGTGGAGTTCAGGAAGAAAGAAATGATGTAGGAGGAGTATGAAACTTCCAGCCAGACTACAAGATGTGCTCATCTGACTCAGAGAGTAGAATATTGCCCGTGAAATAGAAATATCTAGACATACGGTCAGTTTTAGTATATAATTCAAATCTGTCACAAAATTTCATTTCAGCAAATTATGTCACAAAACAAAAATTTCAATAGTTTCATCTCTAAATGAATATGCAGTACAATTTTTATTTTCTTGGACAGAGAATGTTCATAAGTGGACAGTTTTTATGCCCACAATATGTTCCGAGACACTGAAATGAATATGACCTACATCTATGACAAATACCGCATGACCAAGAGTAACCAGATACTCTGATGCAATGCAGAATTGAGTGCTAGATGCCATGAGAGGTGGATCCACCAGTGCAAAAGGAAGTGGGGAAAGCAGGTGAGGAGTATTGTGTAACAGCAGAATTGGTTAGTCAGGTGGCTTCAAACGTGCACTAGTCATTGGATATCATGTGAGTAATAAATCTGTCAGGGACATTTTAACTTTTCTAAAGCTGTCCAGGTCAGCTGTTGCTGACGTGATTCTGAAGTGGAAAAGTGAAGGAACAACTGCAGCTAACCCAGACCAGGCAGACCTCGGACACTGGTGGACTGTCGAGCACTGCAGAGGTCGGTAGTCAAAAATTGCATCACATCAGTGGGAGGAATCACTCGTGAGTTACAAAGTATTATAAGCAATCCAGCTAGCAAACCAACTGTGCACAGGGAGCTAAAAAATGGAGTACAGTGGTAGAACAACCTCACATTTCTGTAGTCAATGCTAGGCAATGCCTGAAGTGGTGTACAGTGTGGCACCACTGGACAGTGGATGACTGAAAACGAGTGATTCAGAGCGATGAATCGTGCTGTACCCTGTAGCAATCTGTTGGGAGGGTTTGTGTTTGATGAATGCCTGGGGAGCAGTACCTGCTGTCATGTGTTGTGTCACCAGTGAAAAACAGAGTAGGTGGTGTTACAGTATGGGGGTGTTCTTTGTGGTTAGTATGTGCTCCCCTTATTGTGCTTCGAAAAACATGAAATGTGGGATAATATGTACACATTTTACATCATTGTGTACTGCATAAGTAGAACAGTTCAGAGATGATTGTCTTGAATGAAATGCACCCTGTCATAAAGCAGCATTTGTGATTTATGTATTTCATGTACTATAGCTCCACATACCAAGTAAATTGCAAGGATATGGAATGTCTCAAACTGCACATATTTCAGATACAACTTACATAAATACTATAAAAGATACAATGTAAATAAGTTGTCAAATAAATAACACATATCCAGTTAACAGAATATTGTGGTACACTGAGGCAGGATCAGATATGGGCTAATTTACAGAAATACAATAAAGATGCAATGTAGATAAGATACCAGCTAAAGAACATACAGTGAAACACCACTTATACACTTTCCAAGGATTTTTTTTTTTAAGGGGGGGGGGGGGGGGAATATATAATGTGGGAAATAATGTTTCAAGCTGTGAAAGTTGCATATAGGATACCCTCTTTCATTTCTGCACTTTGTGTGTGCACGTAATAGGCATCAAAATACACTTGTCAGAGACTTGTTTATTATCTAATAAAGGTTTATTATCTACTGAAAGCTGCTGATATAATGGGAACTGATAACTGTCTTGGAAGTAGAAACATCTGGCTTAATTTCATGTCATAATCGATGTTTTTGGAAAGCATGCAGCTGTCATTCTTTATTTAAACAATGAAACACCGCACCAGTTATGTACTTTTTC
Organism: Schistocerca cancellata; assembly: GCF_023864275.1. Lineage (NCBI taxonomy): Eukaryota > Metazoa > Arthropoda > Insecta > Orthoptera > Acrididae > Schistocerca > Schistocerca cancellata. The sequence goes on along the minus strand of NC_064637.1, from coordinate 126,146,969 downwards.
ATGCTTAGCACAGTGTGCTCTGAGAATTTTTTCTCATTGTCAAGGGCAAATATTTACATAAGTATTTTGTATCGTGTTTGTATATGTGTTGTTCTGTGTCTCTTGAACTGCAGTCATCTTTTTGAGGTTATCCAGTACTATGCCTCGTCATTTATGTAGAAAACAACACACATGAAAATTATCACTTGCATAATTTTTTGTGTAACATCGCAAAAAAAAATATGAATGTAAAGATTGCATTTAACAATGCGAATAAATTCTTGGAACATGTTTTGCTCAGCATGGCAGTATATATATTTTACATTGTGTTTAAACCAAAAACATTTGAGAAATGCAAATTGAATGGAGGTATCAACTGGTGCTATAAGTGGCCAAAAGACTAAACATTCTAAATACAGTTTGACAGAGGTGTGACTACAATCACAACAATCACAAAACTGCACATGTGCTGTAGAGACAGTTTGGAAATGTTTGTGATTGGTCACGATATCTTTATTCCAATGGACCTAGTTACTCCCATCAGCCAGAGTAGAATTTAGCAGTGGCAGGAGATATGGCATGAATTGTTCCAACTTTTACACATTTACTGGTTTAAATCCACTGATTAGAGTTCCATGGTCTCAAGAAACTTAATCACGTAATGCTTGTAAACGCTACTTGATGGCCAACATCATGTCAGCATCAATTTCTGTCAGTTTTTTCACCATGAACATTTTCTTATAAAGCATAAATCACGGAAAAGTTATTAATATGTTGACACAAAATCAGGTGTGAGTTAACATAGCGGACGTAGAAAATTTGATGTGAGCCATAACAAATGACATAAACGGTGGGAAAATGTTAATACCAGGAATGTTAAAAGCAGGGTAATATAATAGAATATTGAGTTACACTTATGAAGGAACTGTAATATACAGAGGAAGCAAAAGTAAGTTAACTAATACAACAAATGTATAAATGAATACAGAAAACCAAATTATTATATATCTCTGCTAGTGAGATTAAAAGTATTTGTAAAACAATTGAAAATTTAGTGGTGGTATTAATTTTCTCTCATAAATTCATTGCCCGTACAAGATGATTTCTTTATCAGGTATGCTTTCAGGATTTGTTTGAATTTTGGTTATTGTTTATGCAGGCATTTGATATGTGGCAGGAGTGCATTAAACAGCTTAATGCTGAAATAATAAGCTCCTTTTTGTACCAGATTTAAACTTCTCCATTCAATCTGTAGACTATATTCAGTTCTTTTGTTGCACTTCTGATATCTGCTGTCGCCTTTGTACAGAAAGAAGTTATTACAGACAAAGGTCAACTAGGAAAAAATATACTGTGAGGAGGTGGTAAGGATCTTCATCTTGCGAAATAAGTACCTGCAGGAGGGTCTAGAGAGACACCACCCACTATCCTGATGGCTCTTTTAGCAGTGATTTCATTTTCCTATGGAATGATAGCATGCAAAATAAGAAGCTTTAATGAAATCTACTAAGAAAAAATTCGTAGTGCATATCTTGCTGAGCTAAGTCTTTTATAGATATGAAGGATGTGGGTATACCAATTATATTTGCTGTCTATATATGCACACATGAATTGTGTATCCTCAACTTTTTGTATTGCTTGATCTCTACATTTTATGTTAATTTCTTCAAGATTTATTTGTGGCATGTGGAACATCATATAATGGGTTGTAATTGCATGGAGTGAGAGACCATTTACAGAAAACCAATTTAAAACTTCAGAGAAAACTTTGTCTGTAGTTTGTTCACCATTTTGTCAGACAATTCATCAATGAGAATTTATGTATCATCTGAAAAAAGAGTAAAATTACCCTTTGTATTGGGACAAAGAGGGAGGTCATTAATGCAAGTAGGAAACAGCAGTGGACGATAGTTTGTAGACAACAACATTCCTGAAATGGACGGGCTCACTCACAGCCCTGACCTCAACCCAAAGGAACAACTTCAGGATCAGTTAGGACCTCAACTTCACTCCGGATCCCAATGTCCAATATCGTTACCTGCTATGGTTTCAGGTCTTGAGGAAGAATGGGCTGCCATTCCTCCATAGACAGTCTGAAACTCCCCAGAAGAGTTCAAGCTGTGGTAAAGGTGGATGTTCCCTAATAGGTGTCCAGATATTTTTGGCCATATACTATAGTAATACAATCAGAGAAACCACAAAAATAGTACTCACTTCTCATTAGAGACAAACCTGTAATATTTGTAAGGCCACGACTCTGCAACACTTTCTCCTCTCCAACGAACTAACTTTTGTACATGATACATAACACTTCTGTCCACCAGAGACTTCTTTTCACGGATACCTTCACAGTAGTCTGACTCTGATTCACTCTCCTCTTCAGATGTAGTGGAAACACTTAGAGAATAGAAAGTTTAAACAACTGATTCAGTGTTTTCATTTTCAGTCAATTTTTTTAGCCAATTAGTTGTGTAAGAACAAACATACTTACCCATTTTCTGCAATAAATTGGTTGTCTGTGTCAGCCTTGTACTTTTTATATCTGCTACAGCCAAACTGTGAACAGGATACATCTCTGTCAAGCTCAGAGTGTGGACCCTGTATAAGTAACATGCATCAGCATTATGAGTGACAGACACACAAAGCTCTACCTACAAAAGTAACACAATACACACTGACTGACAATTGCTAAGGATCTTAGACACTGTTGGACAGGAATAATGGCAGGCAATGATGGAAGACATAAGACCAGTACATACATAACAGAGGTGGACTGGTATATTTACAATGAAAAATGGTAGAGATTTCATCACATTCGAAAGCAGGATAACAGACATATCTAATGTTCCATGTTTGACACAGGTAAGACTCCCAGTATAAAGGTCAATATCAGACTCTCACAGGGAAAACTCCCGATTGCATCCCCCTGCACAGCCCACTGGGTAGCCGGTCAAAAACTGAAGACAAATCAAGCATGAAAACAGGAAGAATGTGTACTGAACTGCAAAAAAAGAAGCACATTAGAATCAGTGAACAGTCCAAGCTCAAGACGTGCAACATCAAGTGATTACCAATAGTTGCATTGTCTGTATGTATGGTCACAGTGTTGGATTGCAAAGGGAAAGATCTGTGTTCAAATCTCTCTCATGCCCCATATCTTTTTTTTATTTCCCCCACAAAATTATGAATTGTCCTTCTGGTAATTGATGTGTCTGTTTGGTGTATTTAAATTTGTGTCTGCCTCACGGTGTAGTGTCCATTTACAACGGTGATGTGTAAGGTAGGGATCTCCAGACTATCTACCTCTACATCTACATCTACATCTACATAGATACTCCACAAGCCACTGTAGTGCGCATGGCAGAGGGTACCCTGTATCGCTACTTGTCATTTTCCCTCATGCTCCACTCACAAATAGAGTGAGGGGAAAAACAACTATCTGTATGCCTCTGTGTGAGCAGTAATTTATTTTGTCTTATCTTCGTGGTCCTCACCCGTGATGTATGTTGGTGGGAGCAGAATTGTTCAGCAGTCAGCTTCAAATGGTAGTTCTGTTCATTTTCTCAATAGTGTTTCCTGAAAAGAATACAGCCTTCCCTCCAGGGATTGCCATTTAATTCCCAAAGCATCTCTGTAACATGTACGTTTTGTTCAAACCTACCGCTAACAAGTCTAGCAACCTTCCTCTGAATAGCTCTGATGTCTTCCTTCAGTCCAACCAGGTATGGATCCCAAACACTTGAGCAGTACTCAAGAATAGTTTGCACCAACGTTCTATATGCAGTCTCCTTTACAGGTGAACCACTCTTTCCTAAAATTCTCCCAATAAACTGAAGTCAACCATTTACTGTCCCTGCCACAGTTTACACATTGTCATTCCACCTCATATCACCTTGCATGTTACGCCCAGATATTTAAACCTTCTGTTCATTCTACACAAGTATCACATGTTATGAGTCTTGTATTCCATTTTGAAAGTTTTGCCTCTCGAATTCCTTTGTTGTAATGTAGTTCACACCTGCTTATTTGTTGTCTTTCATTTCTGTGAAAGATCTATGCAGCACCTTGCCTGCTCTCACTAATCATCAAATTTACTTGCAATGGTAATATGTTCTTACCATATTATTTGCATTTTATAACCAATATATAGTATCACAGTTGTCAAGACTGCACAAGGAGACCAGACATGTCAATGACTGGATGGAAACTTAATATCTTTGAGGGAGGAGGGGGGGGGGGGAACTGTGTGGGGGGGGGGGGGGGTAAGAGGGAGGGAGGTTTGAACACAGTTCTCTCACTTTGCAGCCCAACACCATGACCAAATAACCACAATCCCATGATTCTTGCAATTTGCTCAATGTTGCACATCTTGAGCTTGGACCATTCACTATTTATATTTTGCTTCTTTTTTCACAGTTCGGTGCACACCTTCATCCTGTTTTCATGCCTGATCTGTGTTTAGTTTTTGCTGATCTATCCACTGGGCCATTTTACTAAGAAATCTGAGGGGTGTGTAATGGGGAGTTTCCCTTATCAGTAAGGGATATGCCCTCCTCGGGAACTAATGCATATTTTGCCCTTTCCAGTGTGTCTGACAACTCAGCAATCCTGTGTGAGTGGGCACAGCCATCAACAAATGGAAAGCTGGGACTACTTCACCCCTAAGCAGATGGCCATGACCCAGGATAATCTCCCTGCAATACCACTGTGCTGTAACGATACCTCACGCAAAGGTATGCAACGAACTTTGACCATTGTGCCAACACCTCTGCCATACCGATGATGCTCATGAACATTCCATGGGGTGTAACATGCCCTCTCTCCCTCCATGATAACTTGTGGACAGAATCACTTGCCACAGGGAAGCGGGATTTGTCAGACAGCACCACTCTGCACCATTGTTGCTGGCCCCACCCAACGTGCTCCCCGTACTGGTGAAATTTTTCTCAATGATGCAGAAGCTTCCTAGCATACAAACCAGCCTGATTTATTCACCGTGAAGTGGTTTTGGCAGTGATATCTGTACTGCAGTGGCTGTGAGGTCTGTGCTGCTCTGCCTAGGAGTGAGATGTCTGTTCCGTTTTGCCGCTAGGGCTATGTCTCAACCTGTTACCGTATCGCATAAGAGTGTCACACTGCTCTATTTCACAACAGCATTCATGAAATGCTATACTGCATGAACTGTCAAACACATACAGAGTGTTCACACACACACTTCGCTGCAGTTAACACATCTCATCCTCTACATTTCCTTTTACTATCATTGATCGGATGTTCAGCAGCAACTGGAAGTTGTTCCTAAGCAACTGTCATGCAGTGCAGGAACTCGGGCAGTCCCAGAAGAATTTAATGAATTTTAAACAATCTCAAACAAAAGTTCCTTTTTATGGTGAAATGGAGAAAAACAGAAGGAAAAACATATGCAAAAGGAGGTGAAACAACTAAAGGTGGGGACACTACGAAAAGTGGGAAAAGATCCAATCAGGATAAGTTATCAAGCAGTTGATACACATTCTATGTACACACAGATTTTGTGAACCAACCTCCATTACTTTGTTTTCTCCCATAGCTTGAATAAACATATTTGAGAGTGGCAGGGGGATTTATTCATAATGTGCAGCTATCTACATTTGATGGAGCTCTTCATAGATCTACAAAATATTCAACACAACTCTTCTCCTCAAGTTGTCATTTTTTCTTTTATTGTTTAGTTAAAGCTCAATTCCTTGCTCTTTTTCACACATACAGAATGGGTTATAAACATGCATATGAAAATGTACGATCTACTTTTGGCATAATTAGTGACTATTTTGGGCAAAATTTGCATCAACTTTGGAGAAATTCACATCTATTTTTTTTTGGGGGGGGGGGGGTATTAATAAACTGCTTCAGCTGTATTTAGTCCTTTATTTTTAAATCACTACATGTTTCATGGCACTAAAAGCCGTGAACATCTCTATAACAATAAAACCAGAAGGAATAACAACCCTGAGACATCCATTGTTATGATAACTTTCTAAAATTATTTTAAGATTTTTAATTTAAAAAAGGCTATTAAAAACCTTTTATATAAGAAAATTAAAATAGTTATACTCACATAACTAAAACATTAGAGCTAAAAGCTCAGAACTTCATACCCAACATTCATTGTCCATCAGAACAAAACACCACTAAAAGGTGGTATGTCGCTAAATGAAACTAGCCAGATTTAAAAACAGTATGATAGATAAGTCCTAAATAAATTATACCATTGGTAAGGTGAAAATAAATGAAACATTATTAAGACTTAATTTGTGGCTAGTGTGAAAAATCAAGAAGTGGTTACAACAACATGGAGGGATGTTCTACCTCAGCAACACCCATCCAGTAAATAGCTTTTGACGGAAAGTTAGCACCTGAAAACTGCACTTACCACTTCTCCAGTCTATAAACAATCACAAATAGGAGACATAGCTATGTGCTGTCTTAGTGATGGCAAGAAAGTAAATAGCTTGCCTATAGACAGCACACACATGTGCTGATGATGTGCAGGCCCAACAGAATGATCAGTGGTCTTCTTGAGGGGCACACAAATGGTGAATGATAACAAGGAATACTGGGATAAAAAGTACAAAAAATCTTTTGAAAAACAATCCATAGAAAATAGTAGTGGCAGTTGACATATATTTTCATCAGTAATGCCTGTAAGTTATGCTAACCTAAATGAACTCTTGAACATTTAATGACCTGAAAGAGGAACATTAGATTCGTGTATTATGGCAATAAAACAGATCTTCCACCAGTGTCCACTGAATACACCTTAAAACTTAAAAAAACTTTAAGGACTTTAAAATACTGAAATTATTATTTTGTAAAAGTTATTCAAAAATTCTTGACCCTGTTTACAGTTAAATAATCCAAGACTGCAGTGAATTTTGATAATTTTTAAGTGTAGATAAAAACTGAGAAAGTTTTTAAAAACATACTTGAAAGGAAGAAGGGCAATACCTAAGATAATAAGGGGGTATGTAGGAGGTGGGTTGATGAGGTAGGAAAGGGGGCAAAGGAGGCAGGGAAGGGAGGAAAGTGGAAAGGCCCAAGAGGAACAAAATGGGACCAGGTAAAGGAGGTATAGAGTATTACATCAGTTAACTAAAGCAGTCACAATTTGCCAAAATACTATGATGCCTCACCTCTGTTTGTCCATTCAAGGTTTGCTGTGGAAAATGACTAGCGGATGCTACAACTTCAATCTCATCCAAGATGCTTAAGGTGTGGCCCTTGTTATCTTGATGTAAAACTCTTTAAGTTACTAGGGAGATCAATGATGGAATGCCTCTGCTCACAAATGTGGGTACTCAATGCAGATGATCTACAAACCCCAAGATGTTCTTTAAACTGGGTACTAAAGCTTCTGCCACTTTGCCCAATGCACCACATGGGACAATCATTGTACGTGATGCAATACAACCTGGTTGCATTAGATTTGGAACAAATATCACATTGTTTTTTTCCATTTGTAAGTGATTTGATGCACAAATTTAAAATGTTGTCATGGTACATGCCTGAAGAAAAAGCCTTAGTTCTCTTAAAATGACTATAAAAAAAAGTTGATGACTGGGGAGATTTCTGACATCAATGTTTGCTTTTGCAGAAAATACAACAGATAGGTCTTTATACACACACACACACACACACACACACACACACACACACACACATGCACTGCCAGTGACCAGAGTGCTTCTCTGACATAAGGTGTTTCACAACATTACTTTTCTTTTTCTACTGAATTCAATAAGCACAAAACCAGGAGAATATTGATTTTGACCATTCATGGAAATTCATAGCCATCCAGTCCATGCTTGACAATGCTACACGGTATTTATTGTAGAAGCAGAACTGAAAATAGCTCTATTTGTATGTTAGTGGAAGACTTTCAGCCTGGTTGATATACTTTGACAGATTTTGGTTTTTGGTCATTACACTTCAGAGTGTGGACATTAAAGACTGGCAGTCACACACAAATGTAAATAAGCTATAATTAAGACTCAGTGGCATGTCGTGATCAAGTCTGGTGGCTGTGCTGTTCTCCTGATCACCAAAGGTAATAATGGGTTGGGCAGGGGGAAGGGAGGCAGGAGGGTGGGGATGGTGACCTGTGAACATTATACTGAGCTCTGCTTTTGTGAACACATGAACATAATGCAGAAATGTTGACGATTGCATTTAACACACAGTCAGATGTTTTGCCCAGCACAATGGTTACAAAGTCTGCGTTTTATTTGCTATTTTAGTGATTCCCTGACTGTCTCAGAAATGGCTTTAATAACGTCATTTTGTATATTTGTAGAAGTTTCTCAAAATACTGCAAATGTAGTCCAATATACCTCTAACAAGAATCAAAGCTTTTGAAAACATTTAGTAATTCCACTGTTATCAGAAGCATCTGATTCATTAGCCTATGTCCTCAGAATGCGAGCACTCATTTAGCTAAATAACACACTATATCAATGGCTCTTTTCAAAATGTCCCTGTTCCTTTTAACTTGTTTGTTGTTCTGGCTAATATTACTTCAGCATAAATCATTTTTTAAGAATCAAATCTTTGTCCTATGCAAACATTTTCAACAGCAGAAATGAATGAACATAATACTGCAATTTAGAATGTCTTTGTTGATTGACCGACATATGATTTATACCCAAGAAATTGTGTTTATTCCATGCCAATTTTTCTTTCGAAAATAGCAGACATGGCAAACAGAAAAAATTATTTGAGATGGGACACCTGTCAAACAGTCATTCATAGGGTGAAACAGAAAAACGCCTAATGTAGTTTCTTTTTGCCCTTATGCCCTCAAACTAGCTTTGGCCTACTTCCATTGTCAATTTGAACTGAAAAAAGCTACAAACTATTGCAGTTTTTAAATTAAAACACTACACTGTATTTTATATGACTACAAACCTTAATAACCAAAAGCATATCAATGAACATGTCTAGAACATGCAACACCCACGCACGAAAGTGAGCGTGCGTGGCTTTCACCGCACATCGTCAGTGATGTCAAGTCACAGCTACCTCCCCTTCTATCCTCATTTTCTCGACAGATGTGTGCGGCCTGGCCACTGTACGCTTCCCCCTCCACAAAGCTGAGCTTACCTGCTGGCAGGTGACATTCCCTCTATTCCCCTCTGACCACAGTCTGCCACCCGTAACACATGAGGTGTGTGTCTGAATTCATTTTCTGCCAGTGCCCACTAAAAAAGTAGAATGCAACATCATTCCCTGCCCCTCCACTACTTTCCAGTAATTTCAAAACTAGAAGTATTTCTAAAATGGATAAATTTTGACAGGTCATGCTCTGCATGCCTGGCAGACATCAAATACACTCCTGGAAACTGAAATAAGAACACCGTGAATTCATTGTCCCAGGAAGGGGAAACTTTATTGACACATTCCTGGGGTCAGATACATCACATGATCACACTGACAGAACCACAGGCACATAGGCACAGGCAACAGAGCATGCACAATGTCGGCACTAGTACAGTGTATATCCACCTTTCGCAGCAATGCAGGCTGCTATTCTCCCATGGAGACGATTGTAGAGATGCTGGATGTAGTCCTGTGGAACGGCTTGCCATGCCATTTCCACCTGGCGCCTCAGTTGGACCAGCATTCGTGCTGGACGTGCAGACCGCGTGAGACGACGCTTCATCCAGTCCCAAACATGCTCAATGGGGGACAGATCCGGAGATCTTGCTGGCCAGGGTAGTTGACTTACACCTTCTAGAGCACGTTGGGTGGCACGGGATACATCCGGACGTGCATTGTCCTGTTGGAACAGCAAGTTCCCTTGCCGGTCTAGGAATGGTAGAACGATGGGTTCGATGACGGTTTGGATGTACCGTGCACTATTCAGTGTCCCCTCGACGATCACCAGTGGTGTACGGCCAGTGTAGGAGATCGCTCCCCACACCATGATGCCGGGTGTTGGCCCTGTGTGCCTCGGTCGTATGCAGTCCTGATTGTGGCGCTCACCTGCACGGCGCCAAACACGCATACGACCATCATTGGCACCAAGGCAGAAGCGACTCTCATCGCTGAAGACGACACGTCTCCATTCGTCCATCCATTCACACCTGTCGCGACACCACTGGAGGCGGGCTGCATGATGTTGGGGCGTGAGCGGAAGACGGCCTAACGGTGTGTGGGACCGTAGCCCAGCTTCATGGAGACGGTTGCGAATGGTCCTCGCCGATACCCCAGGAGCAACAGTGTCCCTAATTTGCTGGGAAGTGGCGGTGCGGTCCCCTACGGCACTGCGTAGGATCCTACGGTCTTGGCGTGCATCCGTGCGTCGCTGCGGTCCGGTCCCAGGTCAACAGGCACGTGCACCTTCCACCGACCACTGGCGACAACATCAATGTACTGTGGAGACCTCACGCCCCACGTGTTGAGCAATTCGGCGGTACGTCCACCCGGCCTCCCGCATGCCCACTATACGCCCTCGCTCAAAGTCCGTCAACTGCACATACGGTTCACGTCCACGCTGTCGCGGCATGCTACCAGTGTTAAAGACTGTGATGGAGCTCCGTATGCCATGGCAAACTGGCTGACACTGATGGCGGCGATGCACAAATGCTGCGCAGCTAGCGCCATTCGACGGCCAACACCGCGGTTCCTGGTGTGTCCGCTGTGCCGTGCGTGTGATCATTGCTTGTACAGCCCTCTCGCAGTGTCCGGAGCAAGTATGGTGGGTCTGACACACCGGTGTCAATGTGTTCTTTTTTCCATTTCCAGGAGTGTATACGCTTCCGTTATGACTGCCACTGGGGAGAGGACCAGTGTAAAGGAACAAACCCTGCCTTCCTCTCATAAGGTGGCAGCCCACCCCTGTGTACTGTCTCTGTGAAAACAGAACTGGCACACGGTCATAAGGATCACCAATCCAGTCTGTTGCTGTGACGATCATAATCAACCTCTGTGGTGGAGAAAGATTAATCTCTTCAATAATTTCAAAATAAGAAAAGAAAACAATGAACCATGTGCAACACAAAGCATTCGGTAATGGCTACAGCTCAACTGCTAGCTGAGAAGGGCTGTGTCATAAGTGAGGTAATTAGGTCCGACCTCTACCAGTATCTGATGGAACCACAGTTTGAAACACCCGCCACCTAAAAATGCCACGTTAAAGGGCCCACTTTATACAAACTTTTGCATTTTAGCATACTCATTCTTTGTCCTAAGATAATATGACCCATAATCTTACGTTGCATTACGTGCCGTGTATCTTACAGAGCACTGTTCTACCACCCACAGTTTAAGTGGCACCAGCATACTGAGTGCACCGATACATGACTGCATCTGTGCACTTTTTATTTTGTGAACATCGTTATGTACACTATATTTTCAAATTTTAATCCACCAGATGATGTGCAATACTTGTAATCAAAAACAGGTTAAATTTGCAGAAAATAAAGTTTATTTCAAACTATCTCTGATAAAATAGTTCATCTAGATACACTTCACTATGAAATAGTATTTGTCAAGTAACTTCACTTTTTTGCATTTTGAGACAGAATTCACATCTACACTCCTGGAAATGGAAAAAAGAACACATTGACACCGGTGTGTCAGACCCACCATACTTGTTCTGGACACTGCGAGAGGGCTGTACAAGCAATGATCACACGCACGGCACAGCGGACACACCAGGAACCGCGGTGTTGGCCGTCGAATGGCGCTAGCTGCGCAGCATTTGTGCACCGCCGCCGTCAGTGTCAGCCAGTTTGCCGTGGCATACGGAGCTCCATCGCAGTCTTTAACACTGGTAGCATGCCGCGACAGCGTGGACGTGAACCGTATGTGCAGTTGACGGACTTTGAGCGAGGGCGTATAGTGGGCATGCGGGAGGCCGGGTGGACGTACCGCCGAATTGCTCAACACGTGGGGCGTGAGGTATCCACAGTACATCGATGTTGTCGCCAGTGGTCGGCGGAAGGTGCACGTGCCCGTCGACCTGGGACCGGACCGCAGCGACGCACGGATGCACGCCAAGACCGTAGGATCCTACACAGTGCCGTAGGGGACCGCACCGCCACTTCCCAGCAAATTAGGGACACTGTTGCTCCTGGGGTATCGGCGAGGACCATTTGCAACCGTCTCCATGAAGCTGGGCTACGGTCCCGCACACCGTTAGGCCATCTTCCGCTCACGCCCCAACATCGTGCAGCCCGCCTCCAGTGGTGTCGCGACCGGCGTGCCTTGGTGCCAATGATGGTCGTATGCGTGTTTGGCGCCATGCAGGTGAGCGCCACAATCAGGACTGCATATGACCAAGGCACACAGGGCCAACACCCGGCATCATGGTGTGGGGAGCGATCTCCTACACTGGCCGTACACCACTGGTGATCGTCGAGGGGACACTGACTAGTGCACGGTACATCCAAACCGTCATCGAACCCATCGTTCTACCATTCCTAGACCGGCAAGGGAACTTGCTGTTCCAACAGGACAATGCACGTCCGTATGTATCCCGTGCCACCCAACGTGCTCTAGAAGGTGTAAGTCAACTACCCTGGCCAGCAAGATCTCCGGATCGGTCCCCCATTGAGCATGTTTGGGACTGGATGAAGCGTCGTCTCACGCGGTCTGTACGTCCAGCACGAACGCTGGTCCAACTGAGGTGCCAGGTGGAAATGGCATGGCAAGCCGTTCCACAGGACTACATCCAGCATCTCTACGATCGTCTCCATGGGAGAATAGCAGCCTGCATTGCTGCGAAAGGTGGATATACACTGTACTAGTGCCGACATTGTGCATGCTCTGTTGCCTGTGTCTATGTGCCTGTGGTTCTGTCAGTGTGATCATGTGATGTATCTGACCCCAGGAATGTGTCAATAAAGTTTCCTCTTCCTGGGACAATGAATTCACGGTGTTCTTATTTCAATTTCCAGGAGTGTATTTATGTATTTATCACAAAATCAGTTCTTCAGTTCCCTACTTATAAAGCAACTCCAACAAATTCTATGGTCCCATTTTTTTTCTCCCACCTCTGTGTTCCATCTCCTCTGCCTGTGTTGTCATTCCTTTAAGTACACACCTCATTCCTGTTGCTTTCAGGCTTTCGTAACTATTCCCCTGTAATTTGACCGTTACTGACTGCTACTGGTCAAATTATCTCCAGTAAGCCATCTAAATGTATACTATGCAAACCGCCGTGAGGCACATGGCAGAGGGAAAAATCCCCTGGTACCAGTTGTAAGTGTTTCTTCCTGTTTCATTCGCATATGGAGTGGGGGAAGAATGATCCATTCATATGGCTCTGTGTGTGCAGTAATTATTCTCATCTTATTCTCACAATCCCTATGTGACTGATACATAGGGGGTTGTAGTATATGCCCAGATTCATCATTTAAAGCTGGTTATTGAAACTTTATTAACAGATTTTCTCTGGATAGCTTACTTTTACCTTCAAGAGTCTGCCATTTGAATTCCTTTAGTATCTCTGTGACACTCTCCCACAGATCGAACAAACCTGTGACCATTTGTGCTGCCCTTCTTTGTATAAGTTCAATAACCTCTGTTAGTCCTATTTGGTATGGGTCCCACACACTTGAGCAATAGTCTAGAACTGGTCATATGAGTGATTTGTAAGAAATCTCCTATGTATACTGATTGCACTGCCCCACTACTCTACCAATAAACCAGTCTACCACCTGCTCTACCCACAACTGAGCCTATGTGATCATTCCATTTCATATCCTTAAAATGTTCTGCACCCATTTATTTGTATGAGCTGGCCAATTCCAACAGTGACTCATTGATATTATAGTCATAGGATGCTACATTTTTTTCCATTTTATGAGGTGCACAATTCTACATTTCTGAACATTGAAAGCAAGTTGCCAATCTTGGCACCACACTGAATTATTATCCAGCTCTAACTGAATATCAATGCAGTTTTGTTCAGATAATAGTCCAGTACAGATAACTGCATTATTTGCAAAAGTCTGAGGTTACTATTAACATTGTCTGCATGGTCATTGATATACAACATGAACAGCAATGGCACCAACACACTTCTCTGGGCACACCTCATGTTAGTTCTACACTTGACGATGAATTTCCATTTAAGATAACATGCTATATCCTCCCTACCAAAAAGTCCTCAATTAAGTCACAAATTTCACTTGCTACCCCATATGACCACACTTTTGACAATAAGTATAGGTACACCATTGAGTAAAATGCTTTTCAGAAATCAAGAAGCACTGCATCTACCTGACTGCCCTGATCCAAAGCTTCCAGTATGGTTGGCATTGAGGAGGTCATTCTGTTCAAGATATTCATTCTATTTGAGCTCAGAATATGTTGTAAGATTCTAAATCAAATCTGTTACATATTTGTCCAGTGTTTTATTGAGTTTCTTTTTATTGTCAATCTGGCCAGCTTGAGAAGCTATCCCTACACCCCTATACTTATTACTGAGCCACTCTGTGCCTCCTACTCCCATTCTACACTATCTATTTGCCTCTTCCCTTCCCCATACTCATGTAGGATGTTTCTTACAGCTGCATTAATTATATACTTTTATCAAACTTATTTCTTTTTATTTTCAAATATGGTCAATGTAAGAGTGTCAGACACTGACACATTGCAACAGAAACCTCAGTAATATAAGGCATGGACAACTATGAATACTGCAGACTTAAGAGCTGTTTTTAGTCTTCGTTAAGTAAACTGCAAACAAAATCAGAACTATTAAGAGTCACTGAAGATGAGTTTTTCTTTTCTGAAAAAAAAGCAAAACTGATTTGATCAAAATGAAGATGTTTGTACTTGCAAAAAATAAAACAATCAAGTCTTCATCTGTATTTGATACCAGGTCAAAATGCATTCTCTAGCAAAAGTTGTAGTGTTTTATTGTGCATCTGATGAAAATTTATTGTCACTTTTCTCAAGTAGACATATAAAAATGCTGATTTGCTGCAAATTTCTGAAATGATTAACACAGTTATAGGCATCAAATAAGTACAGCTCCTGCATAGTGTGACATTGTTATATTAAAGAAGGTTTGCAGGCACATAATGTTACCTTTTCTCCCAAGTCTTCTCCATGATAAATTTGCTTGTAGAAGATGGATGCAAAAAGTTTGTTTATTGTGGGTGTGGTTGTGGCCTTTGTAAATTGCAATTCATTTTCTGTCTTACTGCACCCATGTTGTTCAGCATGCCTAACAGAGAAGAGAACAGGAAAATAAGTTATTATATTGAGTATGATTTATATTTATTATAACCAAGAAAGAAATTGGATGTTAGCATTTATTTTCTTTGCAGTATATTATGAACAGATGACTTATGTAACTCAAAAACCAAATACTGAGCTAAGCTAAAATGTGCTAACAGTTTATATGTGAAACAGAGAAGCTGTAGAAAAGTAAATTAAAAAAATTGTGCACAGACAAGCTGTTTTATTTGCATTATCTGTGGTGAGACCAATTTAGCAATTGCTTATTTAAATGACTTGTGTTTGCTTTATAATTAAATCTTAAAGTAATAAAAATGAAAACTGGATCATAATGAAATCAAACAACTGTTACACACAAGAAACTTTTCTCATGTTGGACCTGACTTACAAAAACACATTTTTAATCATCATCAGTTTTCTGTCTCATTAGTAGGTCCTTTGAGTCTCTGTTTCATGGGATCCATTTCTTCCTCCTTAATGCTGGTGTATGTGGTGCCATCCATCACATCATCGATCTGACATCTCTTCCACCCTCACCTCCCCTCACCGCCTCTTTCCTTCCTCATACACTTCTAAGACTGTTATTATTACATCCAGTAATTATCTTTTCTCCCCCAATCTCCTCAGTAGCTCTTCAGTTTTCACTCCATCCACCCAGTTTATTGTTACCACCATCCACCATGTCTACAATTCGAAAACCTGTGACTTTGCCTATCTTTCTTCCTCAGTGTCCATGTTTCAGTGTCACACAGGAGGACACTCCATATAAAACATTTTATTGGCCTTTTCCACAAATCTTTTTCATGCTGTTGCAGAAAATTCTCCCTTTTCAATAAAATGCCTCTTTTACCATTGCTACTCTGGTTTTAATTTATGTGCTGCTCGTCCAGTCACTTTCTATCCACCTTCTGAGGTATTTAAAGCTTTACGTATCTTCTAAAGCTTCTTCAGTTAGTGTTATCTTTACCTTTTTATTTCATCCTAGCATCATTGCTTTTGTTTTCTTTGTACTGAGTTTCATTCCATAAATCTTTATTTTAGCTTCAATGGTATCCACTATATCTTGTAATTCTTTTTGACATGTTGTTAGGAGGGCCATGTTGTCTGTAAACCTCAAACATTATTTTCAAACAATGGAAAATCTAGGATGGACTGTAACAATATTATGAAAAGGAACATTGCCACTCACCATATAGCAGAGATGCTGCATTGCAGATATGCACAACAAAAAGACTGTCACAAATAAACAAAGCTTTCGGACAGTAAGGCCTTCTTCAAAAAGTGTGTGTCATATATTTTTGATGAAGGCCTTACTGTCAAAAGTTTTATTTATTTGTGATAGTCTTTTCATTGTGCCTATCTGCAACTCAGCATCTCTACTACATGATGGGTGGAAACTTCCTTTTTCATAATATCCAAACATTATTTTCTTCTTCCTCCAATTTTTAGCCCCTTGTCATCTAGTGGACAGTGGACAGTTATATTTTCTACTGGTAGATTAAAAAGGGTAGGACACAGACAGCAGCCTTGTCTTACTCCTTTTCCTAGTTCTATCCAGATGGTACTTCCTCCTCTCACTTTCACTAATGCTTTTTGGTTTAAGAATTCTATGTTTATAAGTTGTCTGGGTTTCCAGTATACTCTCTTTTCCTTCAATACTTTGTATAGTTGCAAGCTTACCCCAAGCCACATTATCAAAGTATTTTTCCAAGTCTATAAAACACACACATAGCTCTCTTCCCTTTTCAGTGGACCTCTCTCTCAAAATTTGCAAAGGTCCTATTGCCTCTCTTATGCCTATATTCTGCCTAAACCAAATTGTTGTTCAGTAAGGTTCCCTTCCATCACCTTTTCCAGTCTTTTATTGATGATTCTTAACATAATTTTCACTGCAGGTGAAATAAGGCTAATTTCCGTTGCACACAGCAGTTCTCGGTTCTTGTTTCTCTGGTATTTGAATCACTGTTGTCAGAAACTCCTTTAGCTATTCACCACAGTCATATATTTTGTTGCATAACCTCAATATTTCTCTTATACAGTCTTGGTTCAAACATTTTAGTACTTCTCTTGGCATTGTATCTGTACCTTCTGCTTTCCCATTTTTCACTGTAGCTATTGCACTCTTTACTTTTCCCATTATGATTGTCAGTCCTTCTTATCATCATTTAGGCTGTTCACAGATTCAAGTTCCAGAGTTGTTGGTTTGTGATCTGTGTCATGTAGCTCTTTTAAACAGTCTTTCCACATCTGTAGGATGTCCTCACAATCTTTCTATACTACATTTTTGTCTTTACTGGGAATTTCCAGAGTAGCACTTCCTGGTCTGTTTTGACCCTATGTTGTAGTCTTTGTTCTGTAGGACCGTAAATCGTATCTTCTCTTCCTTCCCAGCTCTTAAAATGAGCCACACTTATCTTTCAGCCATTTTTTCCTAGCCTGCTCTGTTTCTCTACACAGTTTATTATTCAGCCTTTGGTACAATTTTCTTGCATCTTCATTGTTTTTATTTTTGAATCTCCTTCTCTCTCCTCATTTTTAATATATTAACTCAAAATATTTCAGCACTGCTGTAACACAACAGCGCATTTTTATTGTATCTACTGAAATTAATATTTATTTTCACATTTGCACATTTTTGTAATGGTTCTTCCTATTGCCAGTCAGTGAGAGCTGATTGCAATAGCCAAGACAGTCACAGATCGAGCCAGTTGTGAAGTCTTTGGTGTGATTAGATTTTTGCTGGCAAAAGGATCCTCAGCTGCTGAAATTCATCATGAGTTATGCCTAGTGTATGGACCTGAAATATCAAGTGGCAAACAAGTTTATAAATGGTGTCAATAATTTCAAAATGGCAAAATGAACAGTGGAGTGGCAGGCCCAGTATTCAGAACCATGTGACTGTTGATCAACTGAACCAAAACTTTGAAGTGATCAATGATTAACAATTAGTGGTCTAATGAATTCCAAAATCTTGCTTGAATATCAATTTACAGGATTGTCACTGAACAGCTTGAATACCTCAAATTTTACCTGAGGTGGGTTCCAAAAATGTTCATTGATCAGTGCAAAGAGTATAGTGCATGATAATTTTTGGGGTGCTATGGACAAGATGGGTCTGAATTGTTAACACATATTGTTACAGGTGATGAGATATGGATTTTGTACACCAACACAAAATCAAAACAACATTCAATGCAGTGGTGTCAATCAAGTTCACCCAAAACAGTAAAGTTTAAGCAGTCTCTGTTCTAAAACAAAAAATGATGGCTACCATTTTTAGGGGCCAAAGAAAGTGTCCTCTTCATTGATTTCATGGACTGTGAGTCAACATTTACAGCTGGCATATACAGTGAAATGCTAATTAAACTGAGATGTGAGATCCAAAATTGACCCCACCAGAAATCATCATCTACCATAATCTTCTTTTGCGACGAAGTACACCCTCACAACAATGCCAAAACCAAGAAGAAGATCAAAGATTTTCATTGAGAACTTTTTGATCATCCTCTGTAGAATCCTGACCTCGAATTGAGTGACTATTTCCTCTTCTTGCATTTGATGAAATGACTGGGTAGACAATAATTTCAAAACAATGATGAATTCAGGACTGGCATTACCAACTGGTTCAATTCCAAGGCAGCAGACTTCTATGTGGAGGTGTAAAAGAAGCTGGTTCAGTGTTACATAAAGCATATAGATGTGAATGGCAATAATCTGGAAAAGTAAAGTAGATATACAGTAAAATATTACTGCCAATAAAGCCTTTCCTCTTGAGCTTGTTCTTTTTATTGGCCAAACGGGCCTCAGTTTTGGAATATGCCTTGCAGAAAAATATACCAATGCTGATGAGGCACGGTTGACATTGCTATAACCTGCTGAAAAGGCATGGGTGCACCAAAAACAGGTGATGTATTCCATTTGACAACAGCACTCCATTCAGTCAGAGGGTACATGTATTTTCATGGGAAGGATGCTTTCATGGGATGAAATGGGCACCTCAAAATGTCCACCATTACCTGTCACTTGCAAACCAGACAGGAACTACTGTCCAATCATGTGAATTTTGTCTTTTGTTTTTGTCTATACCATCCAGTAAGTAACCCATACCTTAATACAATGCACTGCATGTTAATCCCACATTCTGTCAGAATGGTTTGAAGAACAGCCCACGGAGATGAAGAAGCCTGTATGATCACACCTGTCACCTGACCTATACTCTACTCAGCATATTTTGGATGAGGTAAATGAGTGCACCTCAGACCCAGCTCTGCCCAGTTTCCATGAGGCATGGGCATCTGGCATAATCATCAAGGTGAAAGGGAGTGCTACACACTGATAGACAGGTGTTTTCAATTTGTCTTATTGTGTCTGATGATTCTATCTGGCAAGAGATTGTGCCATGGTATCATTGAGTGGCATTTGAATTTCAGTAGCATTTGCTACCTTCAGAATGTGTTCAGCACAGTTTTTTATTTGTCACAAGTGCAACAGCACTAGCTCAGTCCAATAAAGGATTGGGCACTATTCAGGCTCACTACTGCATATAGTGCTTGGCATTGGGAATCTCTCACTTAGTGATGGATGGCCATCATGTACCAATGTGCTACAGCACATGGTAAATATCACACTAAAATTAGGTGATTTTGCTTCAAATATGAGACAGAAGTCACAATAAAATTATACCATTTCTTTTTTTAATGTGAGCCGGAAATCACACTACAATTATGCCATTTCTCTTTGAACACATTCTGGTATGCAAATAAAATGGACAAAACATGTTTTGTAGCACAGTAATTAAGAACCAGGTTTGAGTGCTGAAATGATAATCAGCCATGCTACAATCAACTCAGAGAAGTGGCGCGACTGTCTGTTTTGTACTGCGCACACTCTGGTGTGACATCATCTCTTCCGGCACTGCAAGTTCTATGTTGCTCGCAGATCCAGATGAACATATTTCTCTGAAACTCCCTGTAACTTTTGTGCACATGTGTGTATGAGGACTTTTTTAAAAGAACTGTTATTGTGACACAGCTGTGGTTGAGTGGTCCAAAGCACACTCTGGTACTTTGCAGACCCAGCTTTGATTCCCGCTGACACCAATTATATTATAATATTTAAAAATAACAGTTCAGTTTGTAGATGCAAAATTGATATATTCATTTTAGGCTAGATGGTGAGAAAACAAGTGAGTATATGAAGAAATTTAGTACAAAAATGTTTTCTGTAGATGATCTGTGAGTGATCTGCTAAAGAAACACTTTTCCAGTAGACATCTGGAGGAGGAAGCAAGATTTAAAGAATTAGGTGGATCTTGTCCAAAAGTAAATCTAACAGCATGAGGGTGTGGGGTCAGGCTCACCAATTTGGCATACATAACACTGAAAATTTCAGAATTCTTGCAAAATATTTTGATCACCTTAACTGTCCAGAACTAACCCAGAAATGCAAGTACTCAAATACTCATGGAAATCTAGAAATTAATCTTTTGAAGTGGTCTCTATTCAAAATAAAAAAAGAGTTAAAATTAAACTTTGAGAAAACTTGGAAAACAGAAAACCTCCCAGGAGAGTGCAAGGTGGCTTGATGCATCCACTACATAAAAAAGGCAATAAATAAGATGACAAGAAAGGGTTTTCTATGCAATCAGTTGCTTATAACATAGTTTCCAAGATTGAGCTAAACAGAGAATATCACAGTGGTTTAAGGAAGGGAAAATCATGTCCTGAACAAATATTTAATCTGAAGTCAATCATCTACTACGGATTACTGAATTCAATAGGTCAATATTTTTCTTTGAAACTTTGTGTAGCCTATTGTGCAAGCATAGAGTACAAGGTAGTTTTAAAGCTCTGTTGTTGTGGCTCCACTGTGGGTGAGCGGTCTAAAGCATACACTAGTATTTTGCAGACCCAGGCTCAATTCCTGCAGATACCAATTTTTTTTTTTTTCATTTTATTTTATTCCTCACAATGTTAAGGTATTAATTATGAAATTTAAATACATTTTAACAGTTCATTTTATATATGTAAAATTAACATATTCAATTTAGTTACAATTACTACCATTGTAAGTCAAAAGGCTATGGGGCACCACACTTGTATAATTTTGTGTGAGCTGCCATTGCTCTCAATGGAATTTAGAATGATCAGGAATTTTTGCCATATCTGTGTGACGTTGAGAACTTTTCAAAGATTTATTGCACAATTCTGCATTCATTGTCTCTGCTCCTAGGCAAGAAAGCACTGCTTTACCAAATGACCCTGTACAGTGGGTGCTCATTAATGTGAAATAACAGAAGTCACAAAATAGATACCCACATCTGGTCAATGAGAAACTATGCAGATGCATATGGTCGATTCTGTGAACACAATGCTCCACTAAAACGATAGGAGAATTTTGCTTCCAGTTAGCACTTATGAAGAAGAAATTACATTTCAGCTTGATGCAGGTGTCACAAATACTATTATCAAACATGAGAGATATCAACAATACCAATTAAAGTCTTTAATCATCCAAGTGCTGTATTTTTCAATATTAGATGCCCTCACACATAAATTGCTGTATTGATGATGATGAACAGACTACAATTACAGTTTATATTACCATATACATGGTCCAGTCACATTAATGTGATCACCTGTCAAAAGCCTGAATAACCACCTTTTGCAGACTGGATGTGTTGGAAGAGAGTCAGTGAGGTTCTGGAAGGTACTGACAAGGTTGTGGAGCCGTACCAACACCAGTGCTATGGACAGCCGAGCAAGGTTTCTCAGTTGAGGATCCACGGCATGAACAGTCCAATCGAGGTGGTCCCACAGAATCATTGGATTTAAGTCTGGGGAGTTTGGTCATCAGGGCAGCACAGTCAGCTCATCCTAGTGTTCTTCAAAGCACACAAGTACACTGTGAGCTGTGTGACACAATGCATTGTCCTGCTAGTAGATGCCGTCATACCGAGGAAAAACAAATTGCATATAAGGTGTAGTTGGATGGATAAAAAAAATCTACTCATCAGGCGGTGGCACGAGGTCACGCACACAAATAGGTTTAACTTTTGCAAGCTTTCAGAGTCAATGGCTCCTTCTCCCTGCAGGAGAGTTAAAGGGGAAGGAAGAGGGGTGAAGGAAAAGGACTGGAGAGGTTTTCCTACACCCTTATTCCTTCCTCTTCAACTCTTCTACTGGAAGAAGGTGCCACTGTCTCCAAAAGTTTGCACGAGTTAAACCTTTTTATGCATGTGTTCTCCTGCCACTGCTGGTTTGTAGATTTTCTTATCTATCCATTCACATTATATTATCAAAAACTGATTATTTTCATTGTTAAATTGCATGTAGTGGTGGACATGGACCCCAGGGATGGAAGCATGCTTGTGTTGTTCCATTGTAATTTACAGAGTGGCAATATCACCCAGGGAATACCGCGAATACATTCCCCAGGCCGTGATGCTCCCTCTGGACCCTTCCGGCAATTGTTGCAAGATCATACAAGCCAATGGCTATCTGTCCAATGGAGCATAAAATGTGATTTGTCTCATCTAAAAAGGCCACCTGTCATCACTCAGTGGATGTTGAGTTGCAGTACTGGCATGCACAAACAAGGCACCTGCTGCAGAGGCCTATACACAGGAATGTTCACTGAACGGTCGTTGAAGAGACACTGTCAATAGCTACTCATTTCACCTAGGCAGTCAGTCAATCAACAATTGCA
The DNA here is from genome assembly GCF_023864275.1 of Schistocerca cancellata. Taxonomy (NCBI): domain Eukaryota; kingdom Metazoa; phylum Arthropoda; class Insecta; order Orthoptera; family Acrididae; genus Schistocerca; species Schistocerca cancellata. The sequence goes on along the minus strand of NC_064637.1, from coordinate 126,124,052 downwards.
CATCTATTCACCTACACACATCTCTGCATCTGTCAGTCAACCCTGTCATCTATAGCCTGTGGTGCAACACAATTGCTTTTGCATGGGTTTTGGACAGTGCCCTTTAGCCATGTACAGTATATTTTAATTCTGATGGTATGGAAACAGTTTACAGACTTAGCCATTTCAGAAAATCTTCCAACCTGGGACTGAAAGCCAATGATCATGAGCTTTCAGACGTCAGATAAATTGCTCCATTCCCACATTATGATAATGACTGTACCGTTTTCTGTGTCCCCCCTGAAATGCTTTATATATCTTCCACATGCCACCTGTGAGTGGTTATTGCACATTGACACTGGACATAGGTGGTGGTCACATGGTGGTGACTGGACCATGTATTAGATGCTATTTTTTTATAAGCTACAAATTCTAATGACAAATATCATAATAAGTCACTCAGAGAAGGTTGAAAACCAACATTGGCATAGCATGGATATTATTTTTTAAAAGGGATGTGTATATTCTTACCTTCTTTTAAGTCTTGATTGTGAGCATGCACTGCATGACCTGGTGGACAGGAAATAAATGTTTATACTTACAGTACAACTGATTATTATTATAAAACATGTGTTTTATACACATAAGTGTAATTACAAATTTATTCAAAGAGTTTATTAAAAACAAAGATTCCATGACTTACCAAACGGGAAAGCGCTGGTAGATAGGCACAATAAAAAAACACACAAACACATACACAAAATTTCAAGCTTTCGCAACCCACGGTTGCTTCGTCAGGAAAGAGGGAAGGAGAGGGAAAGATGAAAGGATGTGGGTTTTAAGGGAGAGGGTAAGGAGTCATTCCAATCCCGGGAGTGGAAAGACTTACCTTAGGGGGAAAAAAGGACAGGTATACACTCGCACACACACACACATATCCATCCACACATATACAGACACAAGCAGACATATTTAAAGGCAAAGAGTTTGGGCGGAGATGTCAGTCGAGGCGGAAGTGCAGAGGCAAAGATGTTGTTGAATTACAGGGTAGGTATGAGTGGCGGCAACTTGAAATTAGCAGAGATTGAGGCCTGGTGGATAACAGGAAGAGAGGATATATTGAAGGGCAAGTTCCCATCTTCAGAGTTCAGATAGGTTGGTGTTAGTGGGAAGTATCCAGATAACCCGGACGGTGTAACATTGTGCCAAGATATGCTGGCCGTGCACCAAGGCATGTTTAGCCACAGGGTGATCCTCATTACCAACAAACACTGTCTGCCTGTATCCATTCATGCGAATGGACAGTTTGTTGCTGGTCATTCCCACATAGAAAGCGTCACAGTGTAGGTAGGTCAGTTGGTAAATCACATGGGTGCTTTCACACGTGGCTCTTCCTTTGATCGTGTACACCTTCCGGGTTACAGGACTGGAGTAGGTGGTGGTGGGAGGGTGCAATATCTTTGCAATCCAGATTGCAAAGATATTATCAATGAATCTGAACCAGGTGAGGGGTTTTGGACTTTCCAGTAAAGTTAACAGAAGGTGTCTGGGGAAGATTCTTCTAGATGGCACACAAATATGAAACTACCTGGCAGATTAAATCTGTGTGCTGTTACCTTTTGCAGACAAGTGCTCTGCCAGCTGAGCTACCCATGCATGACTCATGACCTGTCCTTACAGCTTTACTTATGCCAGTACCACATTTCCTACCTTCCAAACTTCACAGAAGCTCTCCTGCAAAATCTGCATAAATAGCACTCCTGGAAGAAGGGATACTGTGGAGACATGGCTTTGCCACAGCCTGGGGGATGTTTCCAGAATGAGATTTTCACTCTACAGTGGCGTGTGCACTGATATGAAACTTCCTGGCAGATTAAAACTGTGTGCCGAACTGAGACTCTAACTCGTCCCAAGTTCTAACCAGAGCCCAGTCCAACATGCAGTTGCCATGTTGTTGCTTGCTTCATGGAATCCCCCCACATGGCCTTAACATCAATTTACCCATCTCCAGCTGCCGCCCCTCCTTCCACAACGCCCTCTGTCTGTTCAGGTTCCCCCAGTTATTTGCCCTCACCACCACAGTACTGCAAAACCATATCAACCAATCCCAAACCACCTTGCAATAACTTCTCTCCATCCATAAAATTCTCTGGCTATGTGATTCCAAATTCCTGGAACCCATAACACGCATTCAGACTCTTGCTCTCCAGGAACTAGAGCAACATGTACTACACCATCTCAAAAAACTCTCCACCTTACTCACTTCCTACTCCTTCCTTGGAGTACCACTGTCCACCAGCTCCACAACAACCTCCAAATGTCCCCAACATCCCCTCCTAACTGACAAACCCTGTCTCGCAGACCTACTACATTTAACCTACCCTCCCAAAGTCCCTCCCACCACTGCACAGAATCCAGAACCTAAATAGACTCAAAACACAGTCATGAACCTTTCCTCCACAAGCCTTAGCCCCACAGAAATATCAGTCCTTTCTAAAGGCCTCACCTTTTCCTCATTTCAAAATTCAATCATGCATGACTTGTTAAAGACCTTCTCTCCTTCTCCTAGTCCCTACATTGGAAACACTTTTTCACCACCAACCCTACCAGTCAGACTCAACCAAAGACCAATGTTGAACCCTGCCTGACTCAGTACACTCCTCTATACAATCTTGATCAACCACCACTGCCCACGTATCACCCCTTGTTCACTTTCCAGAATTTCTTAACAGACCTTGCCTCACCATCATTCCCCAAATCTCTCAACACGTAAACTAACCTTTCACTTGCAGAAAGAACCACAATTCACCATCTAAAATCTGATCCTGACCTTATAATCCTACCTGTGGAAAAAAAGGTCCCATCTCTGTTGTTTTGAACTGCAAGGATTACCTGGCAGGACTCTGCCAGTTGTCTGATACTTCTACCTACAAACCTTGCCACAGTGACCCCACTCCAGAAATCCATCAGGATCTCCAGTCTCTCCTCAAATCCTTAGGCCCATCCCAGAATTACTCCCCTGAGTCCATCTCTCTGCTCACGCCTACCACTACCCGCACACCTATCTTCTACATGCTTCCTAAAGTCCATAAACCCAACCACCCAGGATGCCCAGTTGTGAGCAGTTACTGTGTCCCCAGTGAGAGAATCCCTACTCTCATAGCCAACACCTTCAGCCTATCACCTAGAACCTACCCCCCCCCCCCACACCTATATAAAAGATACCAACCATTTCCACCATGACTCTCCACAGTTCCTGTCCCTTCTTTACCACATGCTGCCCTGCTCATCACTGTTGATCTCACCTCCCATTGCAGTAACATCCCTAATGCCCATGGCCTTACCACTATTGAACACCTTTCCGAACACCTGGTGGATTCCAAACCAACAACTCCTTCCTAGTCGCCATGACCAACTATATCCTTAACCGCAATTACTTCTCCTTTGAAGGCATTACCTACAAACAAATCCAGGGTACTGCTATGAGCACCCACATGGCACCATCCTATGCAAACCCATTCATGGGCCATCTAGAGAATCCTTCCTAAACACACAGAATCCTAAACCTCTCACCTAGTTCAGAATCATTGATGACATCTTTGTCATCTGTATTGTGTGTGAGGATACCCTGTCCACATTCCTCCAGAACCTCAACAGCTCCTCCCCCATGTGCTTCACCTTGTCCTACTCAACCCAAGAAGCCACCTTCCTAGATGTTGATCTCCACCTCAGAGATGGCTACATCAGTACCTCTGTCCATATCAAACCTACTCACTGCCAGAAACACCTCCACTTCAACAGCTGCCACCCATTCCGTATCAAGAAGTCCCTTCCATACAGCCCAGTCATCCATGGTTTTTGCATCTGCAGTGACGAGCAGTCCCTCTCAAAATATACCAACAGTCTTATTGAGACCTTCAAAGATTGCAATTACCTTGCAGCCTAGTGCAAAAACAAATATCTCATGCCTTATCTTTCTAGTCTCCCACCATATCCCAAAGTCTCACCATCCTGCCACAGAGGACCATTCCCCTTGTAACTCAGTACCACCCAGGACATGAGCAACTGAATTATATCCTCCACCAGGGTTTCTACTACCTCTCATCATGCCCTGAAATGAGACATGTCCTACCCACTATTCTTCCCACCCCTCCCACAGCTGTAATAGACCTAAATGCAAGACATATCTCATACGTCCTACCACCACCACCTACTCCAGTCTGGTCAGAAGCATGACCTGTCCCACCAAAGGCAGGGCACCTGACAAAGCAGTCATGTGATCTACAAGCTAAGCTGCATTCTGTATGGGCATGACAACCAACAAGCTGTCTGCCTACATGAATGGCCACCGACAAACTGTGGCCAAGAAAAAACTAGACCACCCTGTTTCTGAGCATGCCATTCAACACAACGTTCTTCATTTTAATGACTGCTTTACAGCCTGGGCCATATGATCCTTCCCATCAACACTATATTTTCTGAATTGTGCGGGTGGGAACTCTCCCTGCAATATGTCCTATGTTCCCATAATCTTCCTGGCCTCAGCCTTCATTAGTCATTTTCCTCACCCATCCAGCCCCTTCCCTCTTCCCATTCCAGCACTGCACAGCCTTCTATTCCACCAATTCACCCAGTCTTTTTACTTCTATCCTTTCACACTAACTTCCCACCCCCCTCACCTCTCCCCTGCCTCCATCTAACCTCCCAACTGCACCTAGCTGCACTACCCTCTCTCCACCTCATCTCTGTATCAGCAGCACTTCACCGACCCCCACACTACTCTGCTCTCCCTCCCCCTCCCTGCCCCAGTCTCCTCCTTACTCCCACCCAGTTGCCTCTCCCATCATGCACTGCTACTGCTGCTCACAGTGTGGCTTCAGCTGCCAGAGACTGCAGTCGTGGGTGTATGTGTGTGTGTGTGTGTGTGTGTGTGTGTGTGTGTTGTCTATTTTTCACAAAGGCCTTGTCAGCCAGAAGCTTATTTTGTGACAGTATTTTTGTTGTGCCTATCTGTGACTCAGCATCTCCGCTATAAGGTGAGTAGCTACTATCCTTTTCAAAATATTGTTACAGTCCATCCTGGATTTCCCATTGCTTGATTTAACAATAAACCAAATATTAAAACAGATGAAAATGCAAAATTACATCAGGATATGTAAACTGAAAATTGGATTACAAAGCCTGTGAAATTAAAAATTCCTGTTACTTTTTGATCACACCTCATATAGTGGTCAGACGGTGGGTACTGTTGAAGATCAATGCTGAGAACACCATTGGCACACCAGATTGTGGCAGCCTAACTAGTCATAAGCCATGGGACATTGGCTATTGGAATTACATGAAATTGGTGATGCATCATTAAAGAATCTAATGAGCCTTGAGTAACAGAACCAATCATCAATCTTGTTAGTGGCTTGATCCTTGGTAAGGCCTGGAAACCCATACATAAGACTGATTAAGAAGAGAAATGAGATGTCCCGCAACAGACTGCCTTTGGGGGCAGGCAGAGCTACAGCTGAGCTGCCATCAGCAAGTGACTAAGGGTCAAAGTGAGGACAAAGCAAAGTATCGATTGTTGGACAGGTGGGGGATGTGCTGGGCATGGTCCATGGAAAGAGTGGCATGTCAGTAGGAGGGGTATAGATAATAGTGCAGTGCCAGCCACCAAGAAGTCAAGTCATCATCGCACGTGATGATGGCAATGTGGTCACTAGCTGAAATATTGTGTCTGTTGGATACTAACATCCAGCCATTCAGCTCTGAGTTATTTCATTGCAACAAGGCAGTCAATGAAAGAGCAATGACATATATAGCATGTCAAAAAAACCTTAACATAAACTGTCAAGAGTACAAAGAAGTGTGGAAGCATACCTCTAAGATATTCTGTAAACCAAAATCACACAATAAGTCAGAACCCTGAGTCAGAATTCAAAAGAAACTACACCAGAAGCTTCTACAAGACCTTCAAGCAACAAGTAAATGGCTATAAACCACAAAGTTTGAACTTCAAGAGTGACGATGAGTAACTAGCAATTAACAAGAAAGCCAACTGTTAGAGCCTTGCCAAGTACTTCAATAAAATGCTTAACTGTGAAGAAACCAGAGAAAAATGATTGAGAATAATCCCAGAGCAAATAGATCACAATTCAGCTCATCCTACACCTAATGAACCTGGGGAGAGGGAAATTGTCACAGAACCAAAGAACAAAAAAGCCATCAAGGAGGACTTCACATAAGCAAAACTGTTGAAAAATTGAGAAGAAATCACAATTAATCCCTTAAGTCACGAGTCACAAAATATCTGTGAAAGCAGAATAATACCTAGTGAATGGGAAACACTATTGGTTCACTTTCTATACAAAAAGGGAGATAGAAGTAACATCAATATTCACCATGGCATTTCAGTTGTACTTCAGACTTCAAAGGTATCCTCTAAAGCACTGCAGAGTATGCTGGTGGAGCAAGTAGTATCAGCACTGTTGAGAAACAGCAGAAATCATTAAAACTGAACAGAGCTCCAGGCCCCTATGGAATCCCTGTCACATTTTTTACTCAGTTGGTGGCTGAGTTAGTCCTTCTTCTAACTATAATCTATCGTAGGTCCCTTGAACAAAAAACTGTGTCCAGTTCTTGGAAAAACTAATAGGTCACACCTGTCCACAAACATATTCTGAGCTCCAACATAATGAGGAATCTTGAACAGAATGACCTTCTCGATGCCAACCAGCAGGGATTTCGAAAACATCGATCATGTGAAACCCAGGTGGCACTTTTCTCACATGACATACTGGAAGCTCTGGGTCAAGGCAGTCTCGTAGATGCAGTATTTCTTGATTTTCAAAAAGCATTTGACTCAGTACCACACCTATGCTTATTGTCAAGTGAAATTTGTGACTGGGCAGAGGACTTTTTAATAGGGAGGACACAGCATTTTATCTTGGATGGAGAGTCATCATCAGATGTAGAAGTAACTTCAGGTGTCACCCAGGGAACTGTGTTGGGACCCTCGCTGCTGATGTATATTAATATACAGTACAACATATACCTTGCAGAAAATATTAATGGTACAAGCTTTTTGCAGATGATGCAGTTATCTATAATGAAATACTATCGGAAAGAAGAATCATAAATATTCAGTCTGACCTTGATAAGATTTCAGTGTGGTGCAGAGATTGGCAACTTGCTCTAAATGTTCATAGATGTAAAATTTTCCATTTCACAAAACAAAAAAAATGTAGTATATTATGATTATAATATCAACTTATACAAACACCTAGATGTAACACTTTGTAGGGATATAAAATGGAATGATGACATAGGTTCAGTTGTGGGTAAAGCAGATGGTTGACTTCAGTTTTTGGGTAGAATACTGGGTAAGTGCAATCTACATCTACATCTACATCCATACTCCGCAAGCCACCTGACGATGTGTGGCGGAGGGTACCTTGAGTACCTCTATCGGTTCTCCCTTCTATTCCAGTCTCGTATTGTTCGTGGAAAGAAGGATTGTCTGCATGCTTCTGTGTGGGCTCTAATCTCTCTGATTTTATCCTCATGGTCTCTTCATGAGGGAGCAATATACTGCTTGACTCTTTGGTGAAGGTATGTTCTCGAAACTTTAACAGAAGCCCGTACCGAGCTACTGAGCGTCTCTCCTGCAGAGTCTTCCACTGGAGTTTATCTATCATCTTTGTAATGCTTTCGTGATTACTAAATGATCCTGTAATGAAGTGCGCTGCTCTCCATTGGATCTTCTCTATCTCTTCTATCAACCCTATCTGGTACGGATCCCACACTGCTGAGCAATATTCAAGCAGTGGGCGAACAAGTGTACTGTAACCTATTTCCTTTGTTTTCGGATTGCATTTCCTTAGGATTCTTCCAACGACTTTCAGTCTGGCATCTGCTTTACCGACCATCAACTATCAGTCTATAAATGAGATTAGTTACAAATCACTTGTGTGACCAGTTCTATAATACTGTTCAAATGTGTGGGACACATACCAGATCAAACTAACGGGGGATATTGAACACATACAGAGATGGGCAACACAAATGGTCAAAGGTTTGTTTAATCCATGGGAGAGTATCATAGAGATACTGAAGAAACTGAACAGGCAGACTTTTGAAGACAGATGTAAACTGCTCACTCAATGGAAGATCTGTACCCAAAGACTTGAAAGCTGCACAGGTCACACCAATAATCAAGAAAGATAATAGGAGTAAATTACAGAACCATATCATTAATGTCAATATGCAGCAGGATTTTGCAACACATATTGTGTTTGAACATCATGAATTACCTGGAAGAGAATGGTCTACTGAGATAAAGTCAACACAGTTGTAGAAAAAATCATTCTTGTAAAATACAACTAGCTCCTTACTCACATGAAGTGTTGAGTGCCATTGACAAGGGATTTCAAATGGATTCCATATTTCAAGATTTCCAGATGACTTTTGACACTGTACCACACAAGTGGCTTGTAGTGAAATTGTGTGGTTATGGAATATTTTCTTGGTTATGTGACTGGATTTATGATTTCCTGTCAGAGAGTTCACAGTTCGTAGTAACTGACAGAAAGTCATTGAGTAAAATGGAAGTGATTACCAGCATTCCTCAAGGCAATGTTATAGGCCATCTACTGTTGCTTATTGATATAAATGATTTAGGATACAATCTGAGCAGTCGTCTTAGATTGTTCGCAGATGATGCTATCATTTATTGTCTAGTAAAGTCTCCAGAAGAAAAATAAATTGCAAAACAATTTAGGCAAGATGTCTGTATGGTGTAAAAATTGACAATTGTCTCTAAATAATGAAAGATCATCCACTTGAGTGCTAAAAGAAATCTGTTAAACATCCATTACAAGATAAATCAGTCAAATCTAAAGGCCATAATACCTAGGAATTACTATTATGAACCAGTTAAATTGGATAGAACATAGAAAATGTTACAGGGAAGGTGAACCAAAGGCTGCAATTTATTGGCAGAACACTTGGAAGACGCAACAGATCTACTAAATAGAATGCCTACACTGCATTTGTCCATCCTCTTTTGAAGTACTGCTGCGTGATGGGTGCTCCTTAACAGATAGTATTAACTGAGTACATTGAGAAAGTTCAAAGAGGGGCAAGCACATTTTGTATTATCAAGAAGTAGGGGAGTAGTACATAGTATAAGAACTGGTGTGGACATCATTAAAATAAAACCATTTTTCATTGCGCCAGAATCTTCTCATGAAATTTCAATCACCAGCTTTCTCCTCCAAATGCAAAAATATTTTTCTGACATTGATCTGCATAGGGAAGAATGATCATCGTAACAAAATAAGAGAAATCAGAGCTTGCACAGAAAGATATAGGTGTTTGTTTTTTCTGCATTGTGTTCGAGATTGGAATAACGGAGAATTATTGTGAAGGTGGTTCAATGAACCCTCTGCCAACCACTTAAGTGTGAATTGTAGAGTATCCATGTAGACATTGATGTAGATCTTTGTTGACTTTAAGAAACTCTTAAGATTCAGGTGAGCAGGAACTACTATTCAACATTTCGAAAGAATTAGGAGTGGACCCAAAAACAGTTCTTCTTAGAACTTTGGGAAGAGATTTCAATTAAAACTAGGGTACAACAGTGTGACCGATTGTCATGTCCCCAGTTCTCTCCACCTACCTGTTAGAGAAGGTCATTCAAGAATGAGGAAAATAGTTAGTAGGGAAAGGTTAACTGAACAAAGCTCATGCTAGAGGTTCAAAGTAGGGAGATAGAATCAACTGTCTCATATTTGTCAGTGACCTAACAATAGAGTATACTCACACAGCTGAGACTGTTCTCACATTATTGGATAGATATTTGTACATCCATGTTATTTTATGCAATATTCCATTTTTCTTCCACTATGGATTGGTGGTGGAAATGGAATATGGGAGCCTAGATAGGTGTTCTGTTAATTTAAGAAAAGTCATCTGTCACAGCCTGACCTATGGTGTGAAAATGAAGTACAACAGTGAGCAGACATACCCATTCTGTTCTAGATATCATTTTTACAGAATCTTATGCTATGTGGAGTAGTTTATTTTGCTTAGGAACTCAGGCCTTTTCCTCTCATTGCTTCCTTTGAAAATCTCTTATACTTCATCCCTCATTACCAGAAAGGCTGGTTAGTTTTCCTGAAGATGTCATTTCAGTTGACCAAAAGATTTCATTACAAATGGATCAGCAGCTTTGTCGATTGTTTGTATTATGTGGTTCTTACACTCTCTGACACGCTCTCAGTATGCTGCTATTACCAACTGGTTACACAGTGTCCAGTCAGCCTTAATGGGCATCCATATATGTGATCTTCAGTATGATTTCGCTTTGTCTGGAAAACAATTTTAGTTCCAGCAGCAGTCACGGGAAATTAAAGCCATTCACCACCTCTAATTAAGTAGAAATTTCCTAGTGGCAGCTAAAAATCTGTTGCATGTTAAATGTGTTACTTCAATCATGTGTAGAAGGCAAAAATCTTTAGTACTTCACAAAAGAAGAAGATGTTGGAGGATCCAAATCACTCACATATTGTCCAAATGCTTCCACTGGTAAGATATTGTGTGAGAACAACAAAAGAAACAGCAGTCATGGTTACACTTGATTAACATAATTGTCTTGTCTTGGACCATAAATATTTTATTGAATCATTTCCCCTTAAATGTTTTGGCTACTGGCAATCAGATCAAACACAATTATGCAGGTGCATCACATTAACATTCACCCGTTCAAACATACTGTATACTCAAATCAGTACAAAGTACCTCATCATATTTATTGTACTGAGCATAAGTGCAAACTGAATGAATAGGTCAAACAGTGCTCAATAAGTACAATTTTGTTCAGCAGATGGTACTGTTGAGTACTCGACTAGAGAAACACACATGCCATTGAGATGATTGACAACCTTGGTAGGCTTTTTTAAACTCTTAATTTATTCACATTGTATGTAAACTATTGAGACTGACAACTGTATTAAATCTGAATTAATTTTTGCTGCTTCAGTCATTTTTACTAATATTAATAAAGACGAACAAAAAGAAATAAACTGTTTTTCAGTAAAAAAATTATGCAATGAGTACAATGATGATGTTACCCGTCACAGAGTAAGAAGTCAGGAAAACAGTAGAAATTAAATAGTTAGCAGGCATAGAAGAAGTGTGAATCTGTGTGCTTAAAGAATGCATAGGCAGTATACAAGCCCCATTAATTGGCATAATAAATGACTGTTTCAGTTCAGATAAATCTCCAGAGCACCTGAAACAAGTAAGAGTCATGCCTCTGCTAAAAAAAGGTGATGCAGGAAGTAGAGAGAACTATAGGCCCACTTCTCTACTGTCGTCATTCTCAACAATAATAGAGTCCACTATGAAAGACAGACTGGTGTATTATTTGAACAAAAGTAAACTCCTCAGTGAATGCAGTTCAGTATCTGCTGTAGTAGAAGTTCAGAATCAGCCATTGTAAACCTTATAAAAGAGGTATTTCGTGCATTAGACAAGGATGAAAGTGTTTCACATACAGTTTCAGATCTATCAGAGATCTCTGACATTGTTAACCATAAAATTGTATTTAAGAAAACTCGAATTGTTTTGGATAAGAGAAACTGCCAACGTTTGGTTCTGATCATCTCTGGAAAACGGTGTTCAAAGGGCACAGGAAGAACAGACTTCAAAGACAGCAACATTTTAATGATACATTTATCAGTTCCCAAGTATATTAATGTAGTAGTCACTCAGGGCAGCATCTTAGGAACAATATTGTTTTTATATACATCAAAATCTTTCGAAACAGTCAAATAAAAGCATTCAGTATCACCGACATAAGGAAGACAGCTTGCTACTCACTGTAAAGATAACACATTGAGTTGTAGACAGGCATAACAAAAATATACTTTCTCATTAGCTTTTGGCCATAGCATCTGTCAGCAAAACAAATGCACAAACATTCATTCACACAAACAAACACACCTCATGCACACATGACCACCATGTCCATGCAACTGTAATGTAGAATGGAAGCAGAAATTTGGAGGAGGTGGGGGAAGGGAATGGTGAAGGAATACCAGGGTACCCTAACATGTAAGTGTCTTTTTGTTGTGCCTGTCTGCAACTCAATGTGTCATTTTTACAGTTAGTGCCACACTCCAAACAATGTTACATACCTTTAAAAAAATTCTATTTGCTAACGATAGCAACACAGCAACACTGTAATCACAGACAAATCATCAGAACTCCTAGCAGAGAAGGCAAATGAAACTATAAAGGATGTTTACAACTGGCCATCATGCAATAAACTTACACTGAACATAAAGAAAACAAACAGCATGAATTTCTGCTTAAAGGCACAAAATAGTTTCATAAAATTTATTGTGGCTGAATATTTCATAGATTCTATAATAAACAAAGTTTTTTAATTAAATACAGACTGTCATCTCAATTGTAATGAACACAAAAACACACAGGCAAAGAAAATGTCAGCTATGCTGTTCAGGTCTTGTCATCAGTGTACAACAGACAATGCATTAAAGATACTGTATATATGTGAATAATCCTGACATATTTTTCCTGAATTTAAGGACAAAAGAACTAGGGTGTGCAGATTAACTGTAATAAGTTTGGTACTCCTCTACCTCCAACAACAGATCCTATTATACTACAATGTTGTTGCAGCCTCAGTCTGTGATGCATCAGTAGCACATTAGAAGTGAAGTATTAACCATGTGTTATGTTGTTAACTATGGCTATAAGTTCTTATTATCACTTGTACACAGTTAAAGAAAAACTCTAACTTATTGAAGAAGCAAAGAACTTCAGAAACTATGCAGCAGCAAGAAGTAAGTATGATGTGAGTGAGCATTGTACTCATGACAGGTGAAAAAATAAAATGTGGCTTCAAGAAATGAACGGTAATGATCAGACTTTTGTGGCCAAAAAGTGAATAGAATCAAGGCCTTGAAAAAAGATCTGTTACTATGTAGATGAAAGTGACATGGATCAACTGTGAATAGTGAAATGCATCAAATTAAAGCACTGGCTTTAGCCACAGAACTAGGCATCATTGGTTTCAAAGCTAGCCACAGCTGGCTGTCAGTATTTTTCAGTCAAAATTGATTAGGCTTCTGGAAGAAAACTCAATGGCTTCCAGAGAAATCAAGCCTCATGATATGAACTGGTGGCAATGAGAAGCAAAGGTGTACAGTTATGTGTGTAACTGGCAATGGACTAAACCTATCACCATACAGTATATTTAAAAGAGAAACTATTCCAAAAATATCAGTGAAAGGCATACTAGTGAGAGCAAATCATAAAGTGTGGATAGACAATGACCTTGTGATTGACTGGGTGACACATTCTTGGTAACATTGCCTTGGTCCGTTACGAATTTATGTAACATGTTGGTACTGGGCAGCAATGGATGGCTGTTGAAAACCACAAGTTCAGACTGAGTGGAAAAATCATGTACCCAGACTTGCCCCAGATTTGTGAGTGGGTGTTCTGTGAATGGGACTCCATAACAATACCACAGATGATAACACAAATTAACTGGATGGAACTGAGGACAATGGTCTGTGGGAAGATGGCGACAACAACAATGATTCTTCTGCTAGTGATGATGATGGCAGTGATGATGGGTAGAATCATTATGCTGGAATATTTCTTTTTGTAACTAAAACAGAAATTAAAGTCCCTTCTTTTTCCTCCCTTAAAAAGTAGAGTGTGTGGATCATTCAATGGCAAGAATTACTCGGTTCTAAACGGTACATACTATTCCTATATGCTCTCCATCTTTCCCATACAGGAAACATGAACATAGTTATCAAATTAGGAAAAAGGGCATTAGAATAATAACTGAAAATAGAAACAAAGTTTCCTGTAAAGGTCTATTTAAACAGTTATAGATTGTAACTGTGCACTGTGTCTAGATCTGCCCATCTGTTATGCCATCTAGAAGAACAGTAGTACCATGGAACAAGAGCCAGACTAAACTTGCATTTACCAAGCGTAAACAGAAAACATGAACAGTATTCTCTACAGGGGAATAAAATTGTGCAACAAACTTCCCAAAGAGAGTAAAGAAACATATAAAATTATTTAGACAACACAGAGTACAGAATGGTACAAAACCAACATTATTCAATAATAAGCAACTGTCATTCTGCAGTAAACTGTTATCATTTAATGATTCTTACTGTAAATTCCAACACCCAGAATATCTGTGATGGGCAATTTTAATCTTTTGTGATTTTCTTGAGCTCAACATTTCACTCATTCTGGTGAAGTGGTGACGTCCCCCCCCCCCCCTTCCCCCCCTCCTCCCCCCCACACACAGGTGAATCAAGGGGCCAAGAATTAAATAGAATGGCAGGAGTAGCATCAAGGTCCTGATGTGAGCCTTGTGTGTGCATTGATGAGTAACAAATGAATAGTGCTAAAGTAATTTTTATAAGATAATGTGGCTTCATGTGTAAAATAGAGAACTTTTAAAAATAATTGTTTCTGATATCATTTTGTAAACTATCTGTGGATGACAAAACAAGTATTTAACTAACTAATGTCCACTCTACTTTTCTTGACATGGCATGTCATTCCACAGGCAGATCAAATAATATGACTACTTTCCATACTTTATTGTACACTCCTGGAAATGGAAAAAAGAACACATTGACACCGGTGTGTCAGACCCACCATACTTGCTCCGGACACTGCGAGAGGGCTGTACAAACAATGATCACACGCACGGCACAGCGGACACACCAGGAACTGCGGTGTTGGCCGTCGAATGGCGCTAGCTGCACAGCATTTGTGCAACGCCGCCGTCAGTGTCAGCCAGTTTGCCGTGGCATACGGAGCTCCATCACAGTCTTTAACACTGGTAGCATGCCGCGACAGTGTGGACGTGAACCGTATGTGCAGTTGACGGACTTTGAGCGAGGGCGTATAGTGGGCATGTGGGAGGCCGGGTGGACGTACCGCCGAATTGCTCAACAAGTGGGGCATGAGGTCTCCACAGTACATCGATGTTGTCGCCAGTGGTCGGCGGAAGGTGCACGTGCCCGTCGACCTGGGACCGGACCGCAGCGATGCACGGATGCACGCCAAGACCGTAGGATCCTACGCAGTGCCGTAGGGGACCGCACTGCCACTTCCCAGCAAATTAGGGACACTGTTGCTCCTGGGGTATCGGCGAGGACCATTCGCAACCGTCTCCATGAAGCTGGGCTACGGTCCCGCACACCGTTAGGCCGTCTTCCGCTCACGCCCCAACATCGTGCAGCCCGCCTCCAGTAGTGTCGCGACAGGCGTGAATGGAGGGACGAATGGAGACGTGTCGTCTTCAGCGATGAGAGTTGCTTCTGCCTTGGTGCCAATGATGGTCGTATGCGTGTTTGGCGCCGTGCAGGTGAGCGCCACAATCAGGACTGCATACGACCGAGGCACACAGGGCCAACACCCGGCATCATGGTGTGGGGAGCGATCTCCTACACTGGCCGTACACCACTGGTGATCGTCGAGGGGACACTGAATAGTGCACGGTATATCCAAACCATCATCGAACCCATCGTTCTACCATTCCTAGACCGGCAAGGGAACTTGCTGTTCCAACAGGACAATGCACGTCCGCATATATCCCGTGCCACCCAATGTGCTCTAGAAGGCATAAGTCAACTACCCTGGCCAGCAAGATCTCCGGATCTGTCCCCCATTGAGCATGTTTGGGACTGGATGAAGCGTCGTCTCACGCGGTCTGCACGTCCAGCACGAACGCTGGTCCAACTGAGGCGCCAGGTGGAAATGGCATGGCAAGCCGTTCCACAGGACTACATCCAGCATCTCTACGATCGTCTCCATGGGAGAATAGCAGCCTGCATTGCTGCGAAAGGTGGATATACACTGTACTAGTGCCGACATTGTGCATGCTCTGTTGCCTGTGTCTATGTGCCTGTGGTTCTGTCAGTGTGATTATGTGATGTATCTGACCCCAGGAATGTGTCAATAAAGTTTCCCCTTCCTGGGACAATGAATTCACGGTGTTCTTATTTCAATTTCCAGGAGTGTATTTGTGATATGCTGTGAAACAAAGACATTTAAAAAAGTACTTACCCAGTATCTGGATCTAAAACCAGAGGATCTTTAGGGAGATCACTAAACTGCTGAGATTCCACATCATACCTAAATTTCAGACAATATAAATAAGCACATGTATTTAGAGGACTATAAATTGTCAATAAAATTAACAAACAGGTAATTTTTTACATTAATGGCAGATAAACTGTAAAAAACATTATACTTTGTGACAAGTGTATGAAATTTATACTTGAATGGTTCCACATTAAAAAAAAGCTTGTGGAAGCTCTACATATAAAATCAAATTGATAAGGTAAGTAACAATTTGAAACTGTTAGTTGATAGCGCTTTGGTGTATGGTACAGTGTTATCTTTAAGTGAGCATAAGATAACACAGGATGTCAATGACAGTATTTCTATTTGGTGAGAAAAATGGCAGCTTGCTTTAAATGTGGAAAAATCTAAATTAATGCAGATGAGTAGGAAAAACATCCTATACCATTTGAACCAAGTGTTAGTAATGTTCTGTTTGACACAGCCACACCGATTAGATATTTCACAGTAACATTGTGGAGTGACATTCAATAGAATGAACATGTAAAGTTGGTTTTAGGGAAACAAATAGTACACTTTGGTTTATCGGGAGAGTTCTATGAAAGTGTTGGTCATCTATAATGGAGACACCTGAATCCCTGTATGTGATTACTGCTTGAGTGTTTACAATCCCCACAAAATTGGATTAAAAGAAGACATCAAAGCAATTCAGAGGCATGCTTCTAGATTTGTTATCTGCAGGTATGATCAACACGTGAGTATTACAGTAATGTTATGTAAACTCAAAAAGGAATCCCTGGAGGGAAGACAATATTCTTTTCATGAAACACTGTTGAGAAAATTTTGAGAACTGGCATTTGTGACTGACAGCAGAATGATTCTACTGCCACCAACACATGTTTTGTGTAAGAGAAATTAGTGCTAATATGAAGTCATACAGTCACTTATTTTTTCTTGCTCCATCTGTGAATGAACCAGCAGAGGAAATGACTAGCAGTGGAATGAGGTACCCTCTACTATGCACCATGAGGTGGCTTACAGAGTACATAGTTATTTAGATGTAAGAGCGTCATTTGATCAATACAGGAAAATTCCATGAAAGAATGGAAGATTTTTGTTGCACCTGCATGGTTGGTAAGACTGATTATTCCAAGGATCGTATGAAGAATTTCAACACCATACAGCATACAGTTCATTGGTGACAGCAGTCTTAATTGGTCAAAGTGTTATCTGTGACTGAAACTGGATAAAACCAAATTTCATGATGTTGTTAAACTTTTCAGGGTTGGACTGCCACACAAATCAAGACAAAATTGGAAGGAACTCATGCAGACTCTGAAGCATCATTGAAGGCCATTTACTTTTTGGTTAACAAATTCAAATATGGTCAGACAAGCACAAATGAGGCCACCACAAAGGAAACTGTTGACAAAATCCATGATATGGAAATGCAAGACTGCCAAATTAAAATTCGTGAGACTGCTGAGATTGTAGGTATCTCAACTGACTGAGTGCATTATGTGATGCATGGAGAATTTGCTATGAAGAAGCTGTGTGCGAGGTGGGTGCTCACAGTTGACAAAAAGCGCATCTGGCACAACATTTCAACACACTGTCTGGCGATGTTTAATCACAATCTGCAAGACATTTTTGCACCAATCTGTGACTGAAGATGAAATCTGGATCCATCATTACACACCAGAGTCAAAACAGTAGCCAAAACAATGGACAAATGCTGGTGAAATAACACTGAAGAAGACAAACACCATTTTGTCAGCCGGTAAGGTGACGATCACTGTTTTTTTTAAATTCTGAAAGAGTGATCCTCATAGATTACTTGGAAAAAGGCAGAACCATAACTATATACTATTATGCTTCATCGTTGAATCATCTGAAACTCACATTGGGTAAAAAAAAAGACCAAAATTGGCACACACTAAAGTGCTCTTTCACTTGTATATTGCACTATCCCACACATTAGCAGTAACAAACTGCATGAACTAGACTTTGGTTTGGTTCCTCACCCATCCTACCTTCCAGATCTAGCCCCATATGACTTCTTTCTGTGCCCTAACTAGAGATATGGCTTTCTGGGAAGAAATTTTCATCAAATGAGGAAGCAATAGCTGTAGTAAATAAATATTTTTTTAGAGTTTGAACGAATCTGTTTTACTGAGGGGATGAAAGAGCTGAAGGATCACTGGACTAAGTCTATATTCCTCAAAGGAGACTATGTCAAGAAGTAAGGTGAGCTGTTTATGAAACAAACATTTACTTCTTGCTTTTTTATCAACTTTCAAACCACTCCCATAGAACAGTGGTTACCGAAATGTGCACTGAGCTAATGGAAACATTAAACTGACAACACAGGCCAATTTCAGTTTGGGCACCCTGAGCTTGGCAATTCTGTGAGTTTATCATCATTTGCTACCATCCTGGTGATTGTTTGGCTGAGCATGCATAATTCCAGTCTCTTTTATACTCACAATGTCTTAAGGTTACCACGTTTCAAAGCTTTTTTTGTAGTCCACACATTGCGTTAAATACATATAGAGTTATCATGGCCCTCTTTCTAGCTCTTGTTCTCTACCAATTCACACCTATTAATTTCCTACTCTGTTTGATTCATTCAAAATTCAAGGTTGGAAGAAGTGGCTTTCCCAGCTGCTACCACACAAAACAGAGATTTAGAATACTGTAACATTTCACCTGATGATGATAGATGAGAATTTTCATCCTGTTGAGAATTGTAATTTATTACAATAAATTGTTTCCCCATTTATTCACAATGTTGCCAGTCAATTGTACAGAACAGAAGACACAGAAGCAACTGACTTTTAAATTGAAATAACCAGCAACTGGCTGCATAAAAGAAATGTAATTTCTTAATCAGTTTTGGGCACTTAGTACCTTTCTCCAAAATGTTATGCCTGTTGCATTATTTGTGAGTGTCAACAATAAGATCCATACAGCAAAATTTCATGGTTCATAGTGTCTGCAAGACTGTACAGGCACTATGAACTACAGAACCACAGTATTTTGCTGTATGCATCTTATTGTTGACACTTGCAAATAATGTGATAGGTATAACCTTCTGAAGAAGGGCACTAAGTGCCTGAAACTGGTAAAGAAACTAAATTTCTTTTATGCAGCCAGTTGATGGTTATTTTGATATACACAACTACAGTTGCTGAGGATGGATAAAATACTAAACTGATTTTTCATACTGCCTTTATGAAAAGGTCATCATCAAATCACAAATTCTACATTTTTCACACTTTACTTGAAAAAAGGCTGTCAACTAAATACAAACAATTCACAAGTATCATATAATCCAGTTTACCAATAGAAGTATAAAAGAAACATACCAATAATGTCATTACTCACTGTTTTCGGCAGACAAAAGTTGTGCCATCACCTAGGAAGAAATTGTTGGAAAATGACTTGGATATCAGAGACTTCTTTCCTGGAATGAAGTATACTGAAGCTTTCCAGGCTATCAGGTTTATATAGGTGTTTTCACACTCACTGGTGAGATAAATTTCATGTGGATTTCCTTTCTCACCCAAAACTGTCTCCTTTCCTTGCCTAGAATGAATAAGAAAGAATAGAAACTGTATCAACACTAACAGAGAAAATTAGATAGACCTTCTTTAATGAATTGCAATGAAGATCACCGCAAATGTTGAGTTCTGGTGAATCAAGCTCAAGTGTATTGAGGTATCTCAAATAGAATGAGCTCCTCCAGCATTCATTCTGAAAACATCGGTCGCTCGAAATCCAACACACACTATTCTCACATGAGATACTAAAAGCTTTGGATTGAAGTAGTCAGACAGCTATACTGTTTCTTGACTTCCTAAAGGCTTTTGACTCAGTATCACACCTAGGTTTATTGTTAAAAGTACGATCATATGGGGTATCAAGTGAAATTTTTAAATGGATTGAGGACTTTTTGTTAGGGAGGATGCAGCATGTTATCTCACATGGAGAGTCATTGTCAGATGTAGAAGCAACTTCAGGTGTACCCCAGGGAAGTGAGTTGGGTCTCTTGCTGTTTATGTTGTATGTTCATGAACTTTTAGACAATATAAAAAGTAACAACAAACATTTTTCAGATGATAGAGTTGTCTACGAGGGTTCTCCAGAAACTAAGACTTTTTTAAATTAAAGATTAACGATATTGAAAAACCAAATTTTGTCATATACATTTTAAAGGTCCACTCTTAAGGTATTTTTCTACATAATCATCATTCAAATTGAGACACTTTTCATACTGTGGCACAAGTTTTTCAATACCGTCTCTGTGATTGCAACCACTGGCCTATAGCAGCATGTAGTTTGCCATCAATGTCAGAGAATTGTGAAGTTTTTCTATACCGTCTCTGTAGAAATCTGCCACCTGTGATTGCAACCACTGGTCTGTAGCAGCATGTAGTTTGCCATCAATGTCAGAGAATTGTGTAGTGAGCCACGTCTTCATTGCTGGGAAGAAAAGGTAATTGCTCAACAGAAAATTCGGGCTGTATGGTGGATGATCGAACACCTCCCATCCAAAATCCCTTAAGAGCTCTCGGGTATGATTGGCTGTGTGTGGATGTGTGTTGCCATGGGGAAAAAAATCAAAATTAAAAACTTTTGTGCTAAGTTTTCCCCAATGCTTATTTGGTATCACCTGCCTTAACTTTGTCAGTATTTGATGAGACCTCTCTGAGTTAATTGTTGTGTCACGTTCAAGTAACTCAACAAGAATCGCTCCCTTAGATCCCCAAAAGAGAACAGCCATGATCTTTGTCACTGACAGCATTTGCTAACACTTCCTTGGTTTCTTGGGAGGATATGCATGTCACCACTCAATTGACGGCCTTTTTGTTTCACAACTAACATGCTCTACCCAAGTCTCATCCCCAGTTATGAGACGATTGATAACTTTGTTACCATTTTTCTGTGCTGTAGTCAGTCTCTGTTTTTTGTGGTCTTCTGTTGGATTTTGGGAATCCAATTAGCACAAAATTTGAAGTGACCCAGCTTCTCCACCACATTTTCATATGGAGAAAATGTTGTGAAAGTTCCATAAACATGAAACAATGATTTTCTCAAATTTCTTCATTGATTTCCATCACCAGATCATCAGTCACAATGCCCTCATCATGATGGCAATTTTTAAAGTCAATGCACCACTGTCTTGTTTGGCTTTCACTCATTGTTCCTTTTCTGTACACGTCAAAAAGGTCATGATAAATTTCAATTGGTTTGCAGTTTTTTGCCAAGAAAAACCTAATCACAGAATACACCTCACCAGTGGTGGGATTTTCTATTGTAGCACACATTGTAACACATCACACAAAGCAAAGCAGCAGAGACAGAGGCCACACATAATCACTGCTGGATGTGTACTGAGTGAAGGAACATTATGGCAAAAAGATGGTGGTTGTAGCCCCACCCACTGCCATGACAGACTAAAATGTCTCTTACTTTCTGCATAGCCCTCATATAATGATAGCCTCTCTGAAAAAAAGCTCCATAAATATTCAGTTTGAATTTCATAAAATTTTCAAAGTGGTGCAAAGATTAGCAAGCTGCTTCAAATGTTTGGTAATGGAAAATTGTGCACTTCACAGAACAAAGAAATACAGTATCCTGTGTCTACAGTATGAATGAGTCATAGCTGGAATCAGTAAACTCCTACAAATACATGGCTGTAAAGCTTTGTAGGGGATATGAAATGGAATGATCTGAGCAAGATGGCGACGAGTGTAGTGATGCATAGTGAACGAGTGAATAAAAGTTACTGTTCTGTCGTAAAAAATGAATCCTGTGTAAACTGTAAAAGTGAAATCGAAAAACTAAACGAACGCATTTCAAGTTTACAAAAAGTTGTAGATGTTTTAAGACGTGAGATTTCGTATATAACTAATGAAAACTGTGAGCTGAAGAAGTTGCGCCATATTCTAAATGATAAAACAATAAAGCCAGAAAACGGGAACCTGGTGAGTTATGAGAAGCGGAAAGGAAGCGATAGGGCATCAAAGGCAGCAAATGAAATTATAATTACAGATAAAAACAGGTACAGTGTTCTGTCGAATAGTAGTGATGCCTGCAATAAGGATATGCAAAACGCTAGTGAAGTGATGCAAGACAGTGAAACAACGTCCGAGTGGATAAAAGTGTCACTAAAAGGTAATCCCTTGTCCACTAAAAGAAAAACAAACTCCGTAAAATCTGTCACATTTTGCAATAAAAACAAATACGACGTTTTGCAACAAAGTGAAAATACAAATAAACAAAAACCGACGTGTGTGACAAAGAAGAAAGAATCAAAAGTCGACGTCTTTGGAGACAGTCACGCCAAAGGAATTTCTCAAGAACTGCAAGAAAATAGTAAATCAACGACAGTCACAGGCATGGTTAAACCAGGTGCTGGTTTCAAAGAAGTGACGGAAAACATCATAAAATATAACTATGACAAGCAGGACAGTGTTGTAATCTGCGCTGGAGCTAAAGACATTTACGAAAACAATGCTATGAAAATGTATAAACAGCTCTTGAGTCTTTTGCTAGTACTGTCAAATACAAATATTTTACTGGTGAACTTTACCCACAGGCATGATTTATCTGAATGCTCATGTGTGAATAAGGAAATTCACAGAATTAATGCGAAACTTAAAAGTAGTTGTAGGCTATTCAGCAATGTGAAATTAATTGACTCAAGTACACTTGACAGAGAATGTTTTACGAAACATGGGCTTCACCTTAACGGAAATGGTAAGGCCAGGTTAGGAAACTTAATAAGGGAAGCAATTAAATGCAATTACAAAGTGACAGCCACTGAACTGGGATGGTATAAATCTCCAATAGCAGAAACACCAGCAAAAACAGGAGCAGCACGCAAATGGACCATCCAAAAAACAATAGCAATAGAGGAACCTACTACTGAACCAACAGCACGAAGAATCCTGTCAGCACCACCACCACATCCACTACCATTACCACCACCACCACCTCCGGCCACAGAAGCACCAGCAACAACAACAGCAGCAGCAACTGAACCAACAACAACAGTAGCAGCAGCAACAAAACCATCAACAACAGTTGCAGCAACACAACACTGCCGAAGGAGGAGTCAAAGACAAGGTACATCTACATCATTAAATAAGGATTTTTTATGGCTTCAGACAAAGAAATGGAAAAGATTGTGACAAATCAGCAAGAAAATTTGCAGATAAGTCACAACTACTATGGAAAAAGCAACACATTACCAGGTAATGACAAAAGAAAAAAATACTTGTAAAACAGTCAGGATAATGTGTCAGAATATTCAGTGCCTCAGAAACAAAGTACAAGATCTAGAAGTAGCTTTAAATAATCTTGCCAATGTCTCTTGTATTTGTTTATCTGAACACTGGTGCAAGGCTAGTGAATTAAGTCTCATAAATATAAACAAATTTAATTTAGCAACACATTATTGCCGAAGTGTTTTTAAAAATGGTGGGGTATGCATTTACTCTAGAGTAGGACTGCAGTTCAAAGTGAAAACAGAATTGGACCATCTAAATATAGAAAAACATTTTGAATCATGTGCCATAGAGTTATAAACTGAGGAGAAGAGTGAAAAACTAGTTGTCATTACAGTATATAGATCTCCACTGGGTGACAAAAACATGTTCTTCAAAAAAATAGAAGCAGCATTAAACACTTTTTATAGTAATGAAGTGAAATTATTTTTATGTGGAGATTTTAATATTAACCTATTAATTGAAAGTGATGAAAAAAGACAGCTTTTGAGTATACTCAGCAGCTTCCACATGAAACCACTCTTTACAGATGCCACCAGAATAACAGAACTGTCATCTTCTCTTTTAGACAATATTTTCTCAAATATGGAGAATGGTATCACTGAGCCACTAAACGTAAACTTAGGTCTTTCGGATCACAATACACTATTAACATACATAAATTACTCTATCCCCAAGGCAGTAAAATATAAGTGGGGATACAAAAGGCACTTCTATACAGAAAAAGTAAATACTTTCATCCAGTTGTTAGCTAATGAAACCTGGGAAGATGTCTTTGCACAAATTACAACCGAGGAATCTTTCAATGCTTTTTCTAGTACATTCATGTCCCTATTTGAGATGTGTTTCCCAAAAAAGCTCACAAAGATCAATGTCATGCCTAGGAACACAAGCCAGTGGATAACACCTGCTATTAGAGTATCTAGTCAAACACTAAAACATATCAGTCAACTCAAAAAAGATAACAAAGATGAACACTTCACAGATTATGTTAAGACATACAAGAAAATTTACAGGAAGGTGATCAAAAAAGCCAAGACAATGCACAATGACAGTGTAATTGCTGGGTCAGCAAACAAATCAAAAGCTATATGGAATGTAGTAAAAAAAGAAATAGGCCCAAGCAAAAATGTTAGAAATCCAGATGACTTTGTTTTAAAAGATGATCAAGGTGTGCTAGTCAGAAATCGTACTTTAGCAAATTACGTTAATGACTACTTTATAAATAGTCCAATCAATCTGCATAAAAATTGTCCTAAGATTAGTAGAACATCAATCCCAGAAGAACAAAGTGTGAATTCATTATTGCTACCTCCCACAAACAAATTGGAAGTTAATCAAATAATAAAAACATTGAAGAATAAAATGTCCTCAGGGATTGACGAGATACCTTGCTCAGTCATGATGAGATGTGCTAGTGTCATATCAGACCCACTCTCACACATCATAAACATATCATTTTCGGAAGGCGTCTTTCCACAACGATTAAAAATTGCAAAAGTAAAACCATTGTATAAAAAGGGCAATATACATGAAGTGGGAAACTATAGACCAATAGCTTTATTATCGGTATTTTCAAAAGTAATAGAGACAGTCATGAAAAACAGAATTACAAATTACCTCGAGAAATTCAATTTAATGTCTGTAAACCAACACGGCTTCTGCAAAGGAATGAGTACAGAGTCAGCCATCACCCAATTCATTGAAAATATTGTAACGGGGCTAGATAAGAACAACAGTACAATAGGAATAAATTTGGACCTCTCAAAGGCATTCGATACTGTCCAACATGATATCCTGCTAGACAAATTAGAATATGTCGGTATACGAGGAGTAGCTAAAAAGTGGTTTCAGTCATATCTCCATAATAGGAAACAGGTAGTAGAAATTGCAACAACAAACAGTAAAAACCAAAGTATTGTTTACAGATCGGATATTCAGACTGTGCCAATAGGGGTACCGCAGGGGAGTGTTCTAGGACCTCTCCTATTTCTTCTTTACATAAATGATATCAAGATTCCAGTAAATGGTACTCATATAACCCTGTTTGCGGATGACACAAACATTGTAGTAACTGACATAAACCGGGTATTGCCAACATCTGCAACCAGAGTTATAGAATATTTGCAAAATTGGTTTGAAGTGAACAAATTAACCATAAATATATCTAAAACTAATTATATCCATTACAGGAAAGCAAAGTCACACTCTGATCTAGATCTCAGAATACAAAATAAAGAAATTGTGAGAGTTGCTACCACAAAATTCTTAGGTGTAATTATAGATGAAAATTTAGACTGGAAATCCCATATCCTGTATCTCTCACATAAGTTAAGTTCTGCTTGCTTTGCTTTACATGTTATTAGCTTTGTATGTAGTAGGGAATGTAGCAAAGCTGTTTACTTTGCTTATATACATTCTGCTATTACCTATGGCCTCATTACATACTTACAACACAAGAAAGTGCAATGACATTCATATAAAAAGAGTTAACAAGGCTTTGGCGCAGAAACAAACAAACATACAAGGAAGTAGATTGTATAACAAACTACCGGTAAAGATAAAAGAAATAAAAAAATTGTCTTCATTTAAAGAAGCAGTATTCAAATTTTTAATGACCAACTGCTATTATAGTGTAAAAGAATACCTGGAATAGCTCCATACTAAACAATCATATTTATGTACTCTGTGCCAATAGTAATTTTTATCTGACTGTTGCTATGTTCTAAATAAATAATATGTACAAAAGTGCTAGAATTGTATGTGTTATATCTAAATATCAACTGTGTATTCCATGTAAAAAGTCTTTCTCGTACATCAATGTAAATAATCAAAGTTGTACATGCTATTTCAATGTGGTCTGATGTAGTTTGCTATGCACATCTGTATTTTGTATAGTATTGTTCACCCTATATGTGTGTATATATATACTATGTATTTTTTTGACGAAATCCATGCAATGTAAATTGTCTCTGGATGAATAAACTACTACTACTACTACTATGACCACATAGGCTCAATTGTGGGCAAAGCAGTTAGCACATGTCAGTTCATTGATAGTTTACTGGAGGAATGCAGTCGGTCTACAAATATTGCTTGCAAATCACTTGTGTGACCCACCAGACTATTGTTCGAGCATGTGGAACACACATACCACATTCGACTAACAGGGGATATTAAACACACAGAGAGAAGGATACCTCGAATTGTCATGAGTTTATTTGACCTGTTGGAGAGTGTCACAGAGGTGCTGAAGAAACTCAACTGGCAGACACCTGAAGGTAGATGCAAACTATACCAAGAAAGCCTCATTATAAAATATCAAGAACAAGTTTTAAATGAGTCTAGGAATATAGTATAACTCCATAAGCACTGCTTCCATTGGGTTCACAAGGAGAAGACTCGGTTAAATACAGCATACACAGGGACATTTAAACCATTGTTCTTTCCATACTTGATATGAAATTAATATGAGAAGAGGCACTACAACTGTTATAATAGAGAATACCCCTTCCAAGCACTTCACAGTCATTTACTGAGCAAATACGTAGATGTAGACAGAGATGTAAAAGGGAACAAATGGAACAGAAAATCTCTGACCTACCTGGACACCCCCACCACCTTCCCCCACCCCTACCCTGCTATCCCCACCTTATCCACCCCCGTCCTCTTCTGTATTGTCACTACATTGCCCCAATGGAACCACAGCATGCAGAGAAAACACTGGCAATGTGCATGTCTTAGTTGAACATGTATTAAGGTGTGTGGGTGGGTGGGTGGGTGGGTGGGTGGATGTATGTATTTCTCTGTATGATGAAGGACTTCATGTGATACTTAAATCTAACAGTCTACTATTTGATGTGCCTGCTGTTTGTTGTACAATGCCTCCTCTATGTCATTAGTAGTAATCTATCACACAAACACACACACACACACACACACACACACACACACAGAATGAAAAAAAGTGGAACAGATTCAAAGTTCCCAGACATCAAACCAAAATAAAAAAGTTAACCAACAGCAGTTGGAAGCTCATCAGAAACAAAAATTCGTGCGGAGAAACTTATTTCCTAGCAACAGCAACATAGCAAGACATAGTATTTACAAATGAGCATGAGAAAATGTGAGTAAACACTGTCGAAATATGAAACAGTATCCATAAATAACAAACTACATCAAATACACTGCTGAGACAAAAATCATGGAACAGCAACATCCAAATATACAGATGGCTGTAGTAGACTCACCATATAACAGAGATGCTGTGTTGCAGACAGGTGCAACAAAAAGACTGTCACAAAATAAGCTTTCAGCCAACTAGGCCTTTGTCAAAAATAGACAACACACACACACACACACACACACACACACACACACAACCCACATACAATCTCTGGCAGCTGAATGCAGACTATCAGCAGCAGCGGCGGTGCATGATGGGAGAGGCAGCTGGGTGGGGGTTAGGAAGAGGCTGGGGCAGGGAAGGGGAGGGATAGCAGGGTGCGGGTTGGGGATGGTGAAGTACTGCTAGGGAGCATGTATGGGCGAGGTGGAGAGAGGGTAGGGTAGCTCTACATGCAGTCGGGAGGTTAGACAGAGGGCAGTGGAGGGGAGTGGGGGTAGCAGAAAAGGAAAGAAAAGACTGGTTGTGTTGGTGGAATAGAGGGCTGTGTGGTGATGGAATGGGAACAGGGAAGAGGGCTGAATGGATGACGACAATGACTAATGAAGGTTGAGGTCAGGAGGGTTACAGGAACATACGATCTACTGCAGGGAGAATTCCCACATGTGCAGCTCAGAAGAGCTGGTGTTGGTGGGAAGGATCTGTATGGCATAGGCTCTGAAGCAGTCACTGAAGTGAAGACTGTCATGTTGGGTGGCGTGCTCAGAAACAGCCCAGTTGTTTCTCGGTCACAGTTTGTCGGTGGCCATTCATGCGGACAGGCAGCCTGTTGTTGCCATGCCCACATAGAATGCAGCACAGTGGGTACAGCTTAGCCTGCAGGTCACATGACTGGATTCACAGGTAGCCCTGCCTTTGATGGGATAGGTGATGCTTGTGACTGGACTGGAGCAGGTGGTGGTGGTAGGATGTATGGGACAGATCTTCCATCTAGGTGTATTACAAGGATATCAGACATGAGGCAAGGAGTTTTGAGCAGGTGTTTTGCAGGTATGAATGAGTATATTGAGTAGGTTCGGTTGACGACAGAATACCACTGTGGGAGGAGTGGGAAGGATAGTGGGCAGGACATTTCTCATTTCAGGGCACAATGAGAGGTATTCAAAGCCCTACACTACATTCCATCCTGGATTTTCTTTTGTTTGGCACTAGTATCACGTTCATAAGGTATAAAAGGATATTGCTTTGGGGGAGCAGTCATTTGTACTCAGGTGATTCATGCGAAAAAGTTTCCAATGTGATTATGGCCACGTGACACAAATTGAAAATCATTAGGCAATTCAATATTCTGAGATCCATTGTGTCAAGCTGAGAATACCAAATGTCAAGCATTACCTTTCACCATGGACACTGCAGTGGCCAACAACCTTCACTTTAGTTGTCATTACTAACAGACAAGCAACAATGCATGTGATAACCACAGAAATCAATGTGGTACATACAACCAATGTATCTGTTAGGACACTGCAGCGAAATTTGGCATTAATCGGCTACGACAGCAGATGATCGACGTGAGTGCCTTCACTAACAACACAACATCACCTGCAGTGCCTCTGCCTGTATCACTCGGACCTTAGATGAGTGTAGAACCATGGCTTGATCAGATGATTCCCAATTTCAGTTGGTAAGAACTTATTGTAGGGTTTGAGTGTGACACAGATCCCATGATGCCATGGAGACAAGTTGTAAACAACACATTGTGCAAGCTGGTTGTGGCTCCATAATGGTGTGGACTGTGTTTACATGGAATGGACTGCATTCTCTAGTCCAACTGAATTGCTCACGGACTGGAAATGGTTATGTTTTGCTATTTGGAGACCATTTGCAGCCATTCATAGACTTCGTGTTCCCAAACAACTGTGGAATTTTTATGGATGACAATGTTCCATGTCAAGGGCCAACAATTGTTTGTGACTGGTTTTATGAATATTTTGGACAATTCAAGCGAATGATGTGGCCACCCAGATTACTTGACATGAATCCCGTTGAAGATCTATGGGACACAATTGAGTGGTTAGTTCCTGCACAAAGTCTTGCATTGGCAACACTTTCACAATTATGGATAGCTAGAGAGGCAGCATGGCTCAATATCTCTGCACAGGACTCCCAACGACTTATTGGTCCATGCCATGTGGAGTTGGTGCCTTATGATAGGCAAAAGAAGATCAGATATGATATTAGGAGTATCCTATGACTTTTCTCATCTCAATATATTTCTCCATACCTAAGCTTCACAAATTTTTTACCAATGTCCACACGGCAGTCCAACTACACAAAAACAACAAAAACATGTTTGTCACACAAAAACAAACCTGTCATAGTACAGGACTAGCAAAATGCTGCAATGGCAACAATAAAAACGGACATGCGCTGCAAGTCTCACCTGAACATATATTTTAAAGATTGGGCTATAAACAAAAATTCAATGCAGATGACATACTGAAATCCCTCATGTTTGCAGATGACACTGTGTACTAATTTAGATCTGTGACTGATTTTTGTTCACAGCCACAGGACACACACAATGTAAAACAAATGGTGAAGTGCATATATAAATTAAATAACAACAAAATCTGATGTGACGTATTTCCTAGCCTAAACATAATCTGTATCTATGTACTCACAAAAATAAAAGAAAAAAATCTGCTGAAGCTGCCACAGCTGTGTTTATTGTTACAGCAAAAAAATAATTTGTGTTCTTGCAAAAAGGTGGACCCATCCTTTATTCATTATTATGTTAATATTCATGTTCTCCTAACAGTGAGAGGTACAATGGGTTGGACTGACTTTCTGAAACCACCTATACAATGGGTTCCAAGTATCAGCCATTGATTCTAGTGTGCCCCCATTTGTGAGTAATCAACAAAAGAAAATTTCAGAATTTCTTGTGACTGACTAGAGACTTAAAATTGTCAACAATTTGAAAGTGGCATCACAGCACAGTGGTTAAGTTATTTGGCAGGTATGCTTTAGGTTGTGCATTCAAATATCATCAGGTGCAGTCTATTTTCTTTTCTTTTTTTTCTTTTTTTTTCTTTTCCTTTATGAAAATAATTGTGATTGTTTTGTTCATTAGGTGATTTACATGTAATTTGTTTCCTTTCCAATCCTTTGCTGTACCCTTTTCATCAGCACATCAGCTTTTTTATTTGTTCTCATTATTTATTTGCTAAAACTAGCAAACTAAGGGAGTGGGAGTTGAATAAATTGATAGGATGAGATGTAGTTATGAGACTCAGAGGGTGTAATAGGCAACTAGAAACAGAAACATGGGAAAACAATACAACAGATGTCAAATGAGTGCCTTTCAGAAACGAAATACTAAAGGCAGGAGAAGATAAAACAGGAAAAAAGACAAGGTCTACTAGAAATGATTAGAAGACACTGGAGATATTGAATTGAAGCAGTAAAAGGAGAAAATATACAAATGCAGAAAATGAAGCAAATTAAAGGGAATACAGACACCTATAAAATGATATCAAGCAAAAGCACAAAATGTCTAACCAGGGATGGGTTGAAGACAAATGCATGGCTGTAGAAGCAGATGAATGAGTGTCATTCAGAGATGCAATACTCAAGGCAATTGAGAATAAAATAGGCAAAAAGACAAAGCATTGCAGGAATCCTTAGGAAACAAAGGAGATACGGACTTTAATTGATGAAAGTAGAAAATATAAAAATGCCGCCACTGAAGAAAATGAAAAAGAATACAGACATCTATAAAATAAGATCACGAGAAAGAGCAAACTGTCAAGCAGAAAAAATACAAGGCTAAAGACTCATTAACACCTAGGGGAAAGAAAGACAGATGGTGCCTGTAGGAAAATTATGCAGGCCTTTGGAAAAAGATAATCAGTTTTATGAATGTCAGGAGCTCAGACACCAAGCTAGTACTAAGCAAAGAAAGGAAAGGTACAAGAAATCTGTAAAGGGCTGTAGAGGGGAAACAAACTTTATGACAATGTTATATACATACAAGAGGTAGTAGATGATGATGTGATGGGAGGTAATACATTGTGAGGAGACTCTGACAAAAGCCCCGGAAGACCTAGTCGAAACATGAACCATGATGTAGACAACATTCAGCTAGATATATTGAGATCCTTGAAAGAGCCAGCCATGGCAAAAGTTTTCCACCTATTATGCAAGAAACATGAGGCTGACAAAATACCCTCAGACTTCACAAAGAATATAATAATTCTGATTCCAAAGAAAGCAGGCCAGGCATTGACAGGTGTGAATAATACCAAAAAAATAATGTTTAATATGTCACTGCTCCAAAATACTGATGTGAATTATTTACAGAAGAATGAAAAAACTGGTTGAAGTCACCCTCAAGGAAAAGCAGTTTAGGTGTAGGATAAATGTACGAATATGCAACATAATACTAACCCAATGTCATATCTTGGAAGATAAGTTAAAGATAGTTATTCATAGATGAAGAGACTTGCATGGTGAGCTGCATTCAGACAGGAGACCACAACAAATGGATCACCTGTTCACCAAGTGAGTAACATTTGAGTTTACTAAACAGTCTGAGCTTGAGTTAAATATAGAAGAATGAAGCTTTTTATTTTGATATTTGTGAAACACATCATTGTATGAAAGTTAACCA
The DNA here is from genome assembly GCF_023864275.1 of Schistocerca cancellata. Lineage (NCBI taxonomy): Eukaryota > Metazoa > Arthropoda > Insecta > Orthoptera > Acrididae > Schistocerca > Schistocerca cancellata. Next base: position 126,091,828 of record NC_064637.1, on the reverse strand, counting down.
TATTTTAGATTTTAAGTATAAAATTAAATTTGTGCCCTTGGAGTCTTTCACAGCAGCATCTGTGAATAAAATCTTCTTTGTTTTCCAACCAGATCAATTCATATAAAGGAGGCAGCTGAGATTAGAATAAACAGCAACAGTTTTAAGAGTGACCAGAGGTACAAGCAAGGGGGCGGGTATTGGATACCAAAAGGAAACAACAGATACTTGGTGCTTGTAGGGAGGAGAGAGTGACAGTTCGAAACATGGTGCCATGCCCCTCAAACCACTTGATGCCTCTTGGTCCTGCAGTGGGCTGAGGTGCTATGAGCTGCCCGGCTCGTCTTCTGCACACATATCATTTCAGCCCTTTCTGACGTGACAGAGACTGAAATCATGCCTATATAAGCAGAAAACCATACCAGCCCCCTCATTCAATGGTCTTTACTCATGATGATGATAATGGAGATAACCATCAAAAGGACAAGTATTTTATTCGAACTGATGTGATTTGAAAAGTGAGAAGATTTTATTTATAAAATTGAATGTTATCACCCAATACATTAATAATATCAATAAAAGTGTTTTTCAAAATGCTGAATTGTTTTAGTATGTTAATTTCATAATATATGCTAGTTTTCCCTAAAGATTTTTAAATTCCCTTAAATTTTTATTTTTTTTTATTTTAGCACATCTTTCCTATAAATTTCAGTAATTTTACCTTAAATTTAGCACGATACTTCTAAAACAAACAAACAAAATTAGTAACAATGTGATTTCCTAAGAAAGGGTGTAAATTTGATGCAAAAGGAGGGAAAGGGGTGCTTCTGAGTGAAGTGAAGAAACACTGAAAAGTGTGTGAGCTCTCTCCTTTTGTATCTACTTACAGGCCAGTATGCATATATACTGTATGTAGAACAATAAAGTTATACTTACCGAAACCATGTAGCATGAAACCATTTTACCCCAACTTCATCTTGCCACATATAAACAATTCTTGCTACCAACCAACAAACTGGATGTAATTTTTGTGGCTCCACAAGGACAAAATCTCCAATGCTGTAATTAACACCACGAAGATTGAATGAGCTGTAAAACAAGGTGTTTGTTATTATTAGTATGTGACCAGACTTTGGAGATATAATGAGACACTAAAAATTGGCATTTTGTACTGCACTAATTGTCACTTTGTGCTGTTCTAAAAATACTACTGAATTACCCCCAAATTTACACTGCTATCCATTCCCATTTCCTGCCCCCTCCAGATTCCTGCTTCCGTTCCATGAGACAGTGGCATTCTGGTCTGAGCTGCTAGAGTTGGCTGTCATGTGCACTCACTTGTGTAAATGAGTGATGTGTATTTATTTTTCTGACGAAGGCTGTGAATGAAAGCTTATGTGTAAGTGTATTTAATTGTACCTGTCTGCAACTGAACATGTCATCTTTATGGTATGTAGCTATCTATCTTCTCCTACATCGTTGAATTACTAAGTGCACTGAACTGTCACTTCACATGTGGAAAAGAAAGGCCAAAAGACAGTTAAAGAAAAAATATTAATTCATAATATATGTTTGACAAAAGTAGTATGAGGCTGCACTGAGCACACAATATGCACAGAATCAAGGTGTTGTACACTACAGCCAGTTGATGAATTCAATGATATCTGTGCTGTCCTCATAACATGTGTAGGTTGTTAATCTTACTTTACACACATGTATACAGAAAACTGGTACCAACACCATCAGATAATCAAAGTTTGATCTTGATCATGTCTATTTATGACAAAAAGGAATTAAAGGCATTAGCTGCCAATGGGCATTGATTTATATCAATAGGGTATGCTGAAAATTTGTGCCAGACCAGGATTCGAACCCAGGTCTCCTGCTTATTAGGTGGATCTGGTTACCACAACCACATGGACTACCCTGGCATGCCTCCCATCAGACCAAAATTCTCAACTTATTCCACACACTGCTGATGTGTTGCACCTTCTCATTAGCTTTATTTCTCATAGCACCTTGCAAATTCCCATAAGCGATTGAGTTGGGTGTGTATCTGCACAAAAGACTGTCACTGCACTGAAGGGATCATTGGCCATTATTGGCCACTTTTGGACATATCTGAATGAACAGACACCACATGTATAAATTAAGATGATGACGGCCAATGATCACTTCAGTGCAGATGTGCACCAGACTCAAACTCTTACGAGAATTGATGAAATGCCATGAGTAATGAGGATATTGGGCAAGGGGTACCACAACAGTAGTTCATGGATAAGTTGAGAATTTGGGTCTGATGGGAGGCATGCTATGGTAGTCTATGTGGTTGTGGTGACCACTGTCTGGATGGCATAGTGGTCAGAGCATCTGCCTAGTCAGCACGACACGCACGTTCAAATCCTGATCTGGCACAAATTTTCAACTTTTCCCATTGATATAAATCAATCCCCACTGGCAGCTAGTGTCTTTAATTCCTTTGTGCCTTGACTCATAGTAGCTGCAGGATCAAAATGGTGTCTGTTCTTTCAGGAATGTCTGAGAGAACAGACACCCCATAAATACATGATTATTTACTAGCTGCTGAGACACAAACATTTCCACTTCATTAACTGTGCACAGAAAGAAGGAACAGAGTAATTGCTGAGTAACTCTATTTCTAAATTGTTTGAGGGACTGAGGTTTGTTGCAGACTTCCTACATAATTTGAAAACAATACTGTGTATAAGAGTGCACAAGCTGAAACTGCCTGACACAATGAAACACACCTTCAAGCTTCACTTGTCAACAAAGTGGTCATAGTACTGCCTATTAAATGATACACAATGCTTCTGCTTCTGTAAGATCTGTGCCAATTGACTCTTGAGAGATCTTGCTACAGAGCATGAGCACAAACATTTTGAACTCCCCCTGTACTTATTTAGCCACTACGACAATGAAAGGTGAAGCATTTTTACAAACTGGAAAAAGGAAATGAAATATGGATCCTTAACTATAAGGTACAATACAACCCAAAACTACACTCCTGGAAATTGAAATAAGAACACCGTGAATTCATTGTCCCAGGAAGGGGAAACTTTATTGACACATTCCTGGGGTCAGATACATCACATGATCACACTGACAGAACCACAGGCACATAAACACAGGCAACAGAGCATGCACAATGTCGGCACTAGTACAGTGTATATCCACCTTTCGCAGCAATGCAGGCTGCTATTCTCCCATGGAGACGATCATAGAGATGCTGGATGTAGTCCTGTGGAACGGCTTGCCATGCCATTTCCACCTGGCGCCTCAGTTGGACCAGCGTTCGTGCTGGACGTGCAGACCGCGTGAGACGACACTTCATCCAGTCCCAAACATGCTCATTGGCGGACAGATCCGGAGATCTTGCTGGCCAGGGTAGTTGACTTACACCTTCTAGAGCACGTTGGGTGGCACGGGATACATGCGGACGTGCATTGTCCTGTTGGAATAGCAAGTTCCCTTGCCAGTCTAGGAATGGTATAACGATGGGTTCGATGACGGTTTGGATATACCGTGCACTATTCAGTGTCCCCTCGACAATCACCAGTGGTGTATGGCCAGTGTAGGAGATCGCTCCCCACACCATGATGCCGGGTGTTGGCCCTGTGTGCCTCGGTCGTATGCAGTCCTGATTGTGGCGCTCACCTGCACGGCGCCAAACACGCATACGACCATCATTGGCACCAAGGCAGAAGCGACTCTCATCGCTGAAGACGACACGTCTCCATTCGTCCCTCCATTCACGCCTGTCGCGACACCACTGGAGGCGAGCTGCACGATGTTGGGGCGTGAGCGGAAGATGGCCTAACGGTGTGCGGGACCGTAGCCCAGCTTCATGGAGATGGTTGCGAATGGTCCTCGCCGATACCCCAGGAGCAACAGTGTCCCTAATTTGCTGGGAAGTGGCGGTGTGGTCCCCTACGGCACTGCGTAGGATCCTACAGTCTTGGCGTGCATCCGTGCGTCGCTGCGGTGCGGTCCCAGGTTGACGGGCACGTGCGCCTTCCACCGACCACTGGCGACAACATCGATGTACTGTGGAGACCTCACGCCCCACGTGTTGAGCAATTCGGCGGTATGTCCACTCGGCCTCCCGCATGCCCACTATACGCCCTCGCTCAAAGTCCGTCAACTGCACATACGGTTCGCGTCCACGCTGTCGCGGCATGCTACCAGTGTTAAAGACTGCGATGGAGCTCCGTATGCCACGGCAAACTGGCTGACACTGACGGCGGCGGTGCACAAATGCTGCGCAGCTAGCGCCATTCGACAGCCAACACCACGGTTCCTGGTGTGTCCGCTGTGCCATGCGTGTGATCATTGCTTGTACAGCCCTCTCGCAGTGTCCGGAGCAAGTATGGTGGGTCTGACACACTGGTGTCATTGTGTTCTTTTTTCCATTTCCAGGAGTGTATACACATCAAAACAGTTAGGATGACCAAGCAAGAATAAATCTGGGACTCAGACTTCTGCATGAAGGGTGGTGCACACAAATTTTTGGGACTTACAGCTAGTGAAGGTGTATATATTGTACAATGCGAGATATACTGATATGCTGTTCAGAAACATGACAAAATAGCATGGCCAATTTGCCAAATACAAGGGGGTGCCAATAAGTTCTTGGCTTTATAAATAAAAACTGCTATTATGAGTTCAAAAAGAATTATTTTCTCAACCTATTCCCCCTTGAGCTCAGTATATTTATGTCAACTTTGTTCCAGCTTCTTTAAACCATCTAACAAACTTTTTTGATTGTGCTGCAAACCATTGCCTTTCTGGATTCCTCAGTATTCACAAATCATCTTCCCTTGAAATCTTTCTTGAGATTTGGGAACAGATAAAAGTCTGTGGGATGCCAAGTCAGGTGGACAGGGTGGACGTTTCAGGACTTCAAAATGAAGATCAGCCAATTTTTGTTGTGTGATGGCCACCTTGTGAGGAACAGTATTGTCTTGCAGAAACAAGATTCATTTTCTCAACTTTCCTTGACATTTGGAAACCAATTGTTGCTTCAGTTTGTTGAGAAGTTTCACTGTGTTTTACCTTGTTGTAAGTAGTCAATAAGAAGGATTCCACCTTTATCCCAAAAGATGGACACAAGCAACTTCTCTACTGATCTTGGTGTTCTGAACTTCTTTGGACATGGAGAACCACTGTGTCTCCATTCTTTGGACTGATCTTTCATCTCTGGATCATAGTTGTGTATCCATGTTTCATCCACAGATACAGTCCAAAAATCCCACAAGATACCAGCAAAACTGGACCAAAATGGACTCTCAGGCAACCACTCATTCACACTTTTGTTCTGCATTGAAACATTTGAGACGTCATTTGGCTGAGAGCTTTCTCGAGTCCAAACTATCAGGAATAATGAGACCCAAATCTTATCAGGATATTTCCAGGGTCTCTGCTATCTTTTTCATAAATATCCTTTGATCATTCAGGATCATAGAATGAACATCATCCACAGTTTCTGGAGCTGTGACTTGAGTTGCCCTTCCAGGATGCTCACCACCATCAACTCTGAAATGCCTTGTTTTAAATGCTGCAACACAATTCTTGATAGCAAAGCAGGAAGGGCAGTTACCACTCAATGTAACAGATATATCATCCAAAAATTTAGTTGGTCATGTTCCCTTTTAGAAAAAAGGTAGTGAGTCACAGTACAACTCTCTTTGACTGTGAATTCTCTATTTTCTCACACCATGTTCACTTCAAACCTGCACAGACTAGAAAAAACTATGTTACTGCTACACAGTCACATATAATGTAAAGAACAATGTTTAATGCCAAAAAATCAAAATTAATCTACATCAATTTTATGTATGAAAAGCCAAGGACTTATCAGCACCTGCTCATATAGGTTTGTTGTTATGTGACAGCAAACACATACTCACTACCAGCTCCAGGTCGTCATTCTCGGGCAGCCGTTAGTATTAGGTTGGTGCATAAGTTCATAACATTTTCTCCTGAGTTTAATAAATGCAACTGACATAGATAACAGAGACTTCAGTCATCAACAATATATTCTCTTTCACTATTTACAACAGTCTGCCAATCCTGGGTTAATTTTTTGATTCTGTGACTGTATAAATCATGTGGTTATGAGGTGAAGAACTTGTTGAGCCATGTTCCGAGCCCACGTTCATCGGGAAAGGAAGATCCTGAAAGGTTGCTCAATAGAGAGTCAGAAAGGTGAAAATCTGAGGGCACAAGATCAGATGAATAAGGTGGGTGCAGAACGACTTTGCAAACCAGCTCCTGTATAGTGTTTTTTCCAGTCTAGCAGGATGTGGGTGGGCATTACCATGGAGCAGCAGCACTTCACATTGTCTTCTTGGTCATTGTTGCTGGATTGCATCTGCAAGATGTCTCAGTTGTTGACAGTAAATATCAGCAGTGATGATCACACCTCACAGAAGCAATTTGTAATACACCACACTGTCACTGTTCCACCAGATGCATAACATTATCATTTGTGGATGCACACAGATCTTTGTACAGATAGTTACTACGGGTAGTTACTTCTTTTCCTTATCTCAACATACAGGCACCATTTCTTGTCACCAGTAATGATACAGGATAGGAATGGTTGGTGTTGCTCGAGAGCCAATTGATGATGAGCAACCAGAATACCAACATAAAAAAAGAATGCTATGAACTTACGCACCAACATAATAGTATAGGGAGACCATCAGCTGATTTTTGTGATTTTGGCTTAGAGCATGCAGTACCCATGCACCTGATTTTTTAACTTTCCCCATTGCATGAAAATGTCACATGATAGTGAAATGATTATAGTTCATCACATTTGCCAGTTCTCAAGTAAAGTGACATGGATCATTGTGGATTAATGTGTGTAACGATCTCCAACAAACCCCAAAGGTCTTCCTAAACATAGAGAGTCACTAATGTGAAAACGATGCTCCTTAAAATAAGAAAACAATTTTCTTGTTGTGCTCTGTCCAATGGCATTATTCCCATACATGGTACAAATGTTTCCATCTGCCTCCACTGCTATCACCCCTCTGTTCGACTCAAACAGAAGATTATGTCGGAAATGTTCTGATTTCTCCACTTAGCATTCCATTTTCTAGAGCCCCAGCTCCACTCATTACCTCTCAATGACAATATGTATTTCAAATAGCAACAGTGAACTACAAATAAAAAATGGTTATTGATAAATAAACCCATCAACCAGAATACCAACATAAAAAAGAATGCTATGAAAAACGCACCAACATAATAGTATAGGGAGAAGTACAACCACATCTGAATTCAGCTGCCCACTTCTAAAAGTTGTTCAAAAGCATCATCATCATCTTGTTCAGACTGGAACATAGGCCACTCCACTGACTTTTGTCTTCTCACCATCTCTCCACATCCATCTTGATCCAGTCTTCTCCTTTATTTTGAACACAGGCCCTCACCCCTTACAATCATGTATCTCTTTTTCTTCCTGCTGGTCATTTTCCTTTTCCTTTCATCTCATGTATGCTTCTGGCTATCCTCTTCTCCTCCATACCAAGCTAGGTGGTGCAGTGGTTAGCACAACTGACACGCATTCCAGAGGACAACAGTTGAAACCCATGACCAGCCATCCAGGTTTAGATTTTCCGTGATTTCCCTAATTCATTTTAGGCAAATGCCAGGATGATTCCTTGGAAAGGGCATGGCCAATTTCCTTCCCCATCCAACCCTTTGCTCCATCTCTAATGATCTCCATGTTGACAGGGCATTAAACCCAATCTTCCTTGTTTACTTTCTCCTCCATTTGCTTAACAAACTCATACCATCTATGCCTTGATTCTTCTATCCTATCTTGTAACAGTTTCTCCTTCACTAACTTCCTGATCCTCTTCCTGATCACTAACTTACAGGTCCATCTTTGTTGCTAAAATACTATTTCTCAAAAACTTCAGCACATTAACTTGTATTTTGCCTCTCTCTCTTCCTTTCACTATCCAGGTCACTGAGGCTTACTCCAGGATTGGCAAATGGTATGCCCGATTCATGAGGTGTCATCAAAAAATATGGTGAATGAATTTTTTTTAGTAGCCATTACTGATGCTACAACCATTTTATGCAATTTGTCCAATAGCCTGATCTGTTGAGACAGGTAGCATTGAACTGGAATATGTCCAGCACCCAGAGATGTTAGGGTGAAGTTGTGTTTACCATGTCTTTCATACATCGTGGATTTTGAACAATACATGGACATTAAGCTCTATTTCAAGTTGCAAAAAGGTGCCAAAGAAACTCATGAAATGTTGAAGTTGCTGTTTGGTGATAATGCTATAATTCTGGTGACTGTTTAAAATTGGTATGAGTTATTTCAAAGTGAAAATGAGGCATTAGAAGAAAAACAACTCAAAAACTAAGAAAAGTGGTAAAAATGTTCTTTCAAATATGTGAATAACTATTCAAAAGCTTACTAAAAACTTAGCAACTTATATGGGTCTCAGAAAAGCATTTCAACTGATAATTTGTGAAAGGGACAAGTTAGTACAAAATTTGCTTCCAAACTTTTGAATGGTGAACAGAAGGAAAATTGTGTGTCAGTTTGCAGGGAGTTGAAGGTTCATCTACATTCAGATCTAGACTTCATGTCCAAAACTGTAAGTGGAGATAAAACTTGGATCTATGGGTATAACCCAGACAAGAAAATCCAGAGTTCCCAGTGGAAAGCCAGTGAATTTCCTTCTTCTAAAACGGAATGTCAGTCAAAATTGAATATCCAAGTCATGCTCATTGTTTTTTTAATATTGAAAAGATATGGTGAATGAATTTTTTTTTAGTAGCCATTGCTGATGCTACAACCATTTTATGCAATTTGTCCAATAGCCTGATCTGTTGAGACAGGTAACATTGAACTGGAACATATCCAGCACCCAGAGATTTTACAAGTACTTAGTTTAACATTTGCAAAATGATGTATGAAGAAAGAGATCAGAAAAATGGACCAGTGGTTTCCTCCTTCATCTGCCTTACTCACCAGATTTAGCAACTTCTGGCTCTTCCAAAGAATTAAAACTGTGCTTCAAGGAAACTGTTTGGACACGATTCCTGACATTGGTAGCACCACTACAGAACAGCTGAATGCCCTTTTGAATGAAGCTTTTCAGAAATGCTTCTAGTCAAGGATTCAACATTGGGATACATGCTTTGCTAGCCAAGAACAGCACTTTGAAGGAGATTAAATCAAATTTCATGTAAGCTTATTACTTTGTTTCTAATAAAATTATTCACTATATTCTTTGATCGCACCTCGTATTTTTTGAAGGATGCTATTTTGAAGGATGTCCTTGCTCCGTATCAGGCTTCTAACATTCTTCTGGATTGCTTCTGCTTGGAACCCCAAATCATTTATTTTTCAGTTGTTTCTTCAATTCTTTTGTCTTACACTTCCCACATACTTAAAACTGGCCACATTCCTCATATGCTACCCACCAATCATTCTTCCTATTCAAAATGAAGGAGAATATTTTTTTTATAAATGTCCATCAATTTCAGATGAAGTTTCAATTCACAAAAAAACAGAACAAAATATTTTATGACTGCACAATATTCTAGTTTGTTCATTTGAACAAAACACCCACTTTAAAAAGCCATATAAACACAACTTTTCCATTTATCAAGGTGACAACTGACTTTAAATTATTGTGCAACATGTATCAATATAACAAAAACAAAATTGCATTTATATCAGAATCTCTGTGCCAGGCTGAGAGCCATTACCTTCACCTTCACACAGACGGATACCGGTAGCTGTCATTTGTGTTCAATCAGAAGTTGGAACAGGAAGATGAACAATATGCAATATCTGCCACTCTCAGTATAAAATCTAACAGGAATCTCATCAGGGACTGGTACTGCTTTCACTCTTGCTGCCACCTGACTCACTGTCACTCGTTTGCAGGATTGTACAGCTCACATGGACACAGGCATACAGACACTCACACGTTCCCTGTGTTCCCTTCTTCACTGATGCAACCTTACAGCCAAACCACTGTGTTAAGAGATAGTACCTGCATGTGAATGCATCTCATTGTTTGTGTTTTCTTATGCAGAACTGACATTTGATTATAAAGCTGCAATATTCAACACTTCGATTATATGTAGATCTATATTGAGGTGACAGTAGTCATGGTGTCAAAAGTCATAGTGATGTGCACATTTACTGGAGATAATATCATGTACATGAGGTGTAAAAGGGCAGTGCATTGGTGGAGCTGTCATCTGCACTCAGGTGATTCGTGTGAAAAAGTTTCCGGCACAATTACAGCTGCACGACAGGAATGAACAAGATGAACCTGGAACGGTAGTTGGACCTAGACATGTATGGCATTCTATTTTGGAAATTGTTAGGGAATTCAACATTCTGAGATCCACAACATCAAGAGTATGCTGAGAATACCAAATTTCAGGTATTCCCTCTCACCATGGACAATGCAGTGGCCGAAGGCTCACATTTACTGACCGAGAGGCAGTAGCGCTTATGTAGAGTTGTCAGAACTAACAGACAAGCAACACTTCATGAAATAACCATAGAAATCAGTGTCAGACATATGATGAATGTATACATTAGGACAGTGTGGTGAAATTTGGCATTAATGGACTACGGCAACAGACGACCTCATGATCATATCAGTTGGACACTAGATGACTGGAAAACTGTGGCCTGGTCAGATGTCACCTCAGATCACAGCTCAATGCTTACACTCTATGGTTTCCTTTAGTAATACAGATGTTTGCAAAATACCCAGAAAATCCCATTATTATATTAATGATGAAGTTGTCCTAGGGTCAGTAAAATATTTTACCAAAACTGACGGTCCTTCTGTTCAACCTGCTGCACCTGCTAATGATAATAATGGTTCAACAGCATCAGTGTACATTTTTTCTTCATGTGGTGACAGTTAGATAACAACCTGCACTTAGTGTACTGACACAAAATTTTGTCAGAATTTTGTTCTCAGTCCAAACTGTTTGCTTCTGTGTCATAGGTACTTGCAAAATGCAGTTGTTGGTTGCATGAGTAAAAAATCATAAAGACAGGCATCAAACAGATGAGGGAGGGAGCGGAGCCTCTGAAAAATTTTACAATGCCACAGTTCTAAAGTAAATTAAATTTATTTGTTGACAGTTACTTTCTAATATTTTCTGAATTTATTGACATGCAGTTGGTTCAATTTTATTATCACCACTGAATGATTTTGTTTGCACTAAATATGAATGTGAGAGTAATTTCCCAATAACAATTTTTTTTATAATTTTAAATCATCATTAACACCTACACAATGTGAGGACCAGCTTAGAAATACATTTGGCGAGGAAGCCCCATCTAATGCAACAATTTATATTTGACTCTGTGAACTCAAAAGAGATTGGCTTTTCTCTGTGACTTATTTCAGGAAGGAGACATAAGAACAGCTGTTACTGACAAAAATATTGCCACTGTTTGAGCCATGCTTGAAGATCAACAGACGTCTTATGAATTTATTTGAGCAATACTGGACACTGGCTAGACGTTAGAAAATTTTATTGTTGATAGACTCCATATAATATGATTCCTGATCAAAAACAATAATGCACTGATTTGTTCAGAAAAACTCTGAAAAAATTCCAGGTCGGCACTTCAAATTTGGTTTAAAGTATCTATGTATAACTTTTAATCATAGCTAACGCTTGGTTCAAGAATCATGAAAGAAGGTTGTATACATGGAAGAATCATGGAGATACTAGAAGGTATCAGATAGATTATATAATGGAAAGAGAGAGATTTAGGAACCGCGTTTTAAATTGTAAGACATTTCCAGGGGCAGACGTGGACTCTGACCATAATCTATTGGTTATGAACTGTATATTAAAACTGGAGAAACTCCAAAAAGGTGGGAATTTAAGGAGATGGGACCTGGATAAACTGACTAAACCAGAGGTTGTACAGAGTTTCAGGGAGAGCATAAGGGAACAATTGACAGGAATGGGGGAAAGAAATACTGTAGAAGAAGAATGAGTAGCTCTGAGGGATGAAGTAGTGAAGGCAGCAGAGGATCAAGTAGGTAAAAAGATGAGGGTTAGTAGAAATCCTTAGGTAACAGGAGAAATATTGAATTTAATTGATGAAAGGAGAAAATATAAAAATGCAGTAAATGAAGCAGGCAAAAAGGAATACAAACGTCTCAAAAATGAGATCGACAGGAAGTGCAAAATGGCTAAGCAGGGATGGCTAGAGGACAAATGTAAGGATGTAGAGGCTTATCTCACTAGGGGCAAGACAGATACTGATTATGGGAAAATTAAAGAGACCTTTGGAGAAAACAGAGCCACTTGTATGAATATCAAGAGCTCAGATCGAAACCCAATTCTACGCAAAGAAGGGAAAGCAGAAAGGTGGAAGGAGTATATAGAGGGTCTATACAAGGACAATGTACTCAAGGATAATATTATGGAAATGAAGATGAAATGGGAGATACGATACTGCGTGAAGAGTTTGACAGAACACTGAAAGACCTGAGTCGAAACAAGGCCCCGGGAGTAGACAACATTCCGTTAGAACTACTAATGGCCTTGGGAGAGCCAGTCCTGACAAAACTCTACCATCTGGTGAGCAAGATGTATGAGACAGGCGAAATACCCTCAGACTTGAAGAAGAATATAATAATTCCAACCCCGAAGAAAGCAGGTGTTGACAGGTGTGAAAATTACTGAACTATCAGTTTAATAAGTCACAGCTGCAAAATATTAACGCGAATTCTTTACAGACGAATGGAAAAACTGGTAGAAGCCAACCTCAGGGAAGATCAGTTTATATTCTGTAGAAATGTTGGAACACGTGAGGCAATACTGACCTTATGACTTATCTTAGAAGAAAGATTAAGGAAAGGCAAACCTACGTTTCTAGCATTTGTAGACTTAGAGAAAGCTTATGACAATGTTGACTGAAATACTCTCTTTCAAATTCTAAAGGTGGCAGGGTTAAAATACAGGGAGCGAAAGGCTATTTACAATTTGTACAGAAACCAGATGGCAGTTATAAGAAGTGAGGGGCACGAAAGGGAAGCAGTGTTTGAGAAAGGTATGAGACAGGGTTGTAGCCTCTCCCCAATGTTATCCAATCTGGATATTGAGCAAGCAGTAAAGGAAACCAAAGATAAATTCGGAGTAGGTATTAAAATCCATCGAGAAGAAATAAAAACTTTGAGGTTCGCCGATGACATTGTAATTCTGTAAGAGACAGCAAAGGACTTAGAAGAGCAGTTGAATGGACTGGACAGTGTCTTGAAAGGAGGATATAAGATGAACATCAACAAAAGCAAAACAAGGATAATGGAATGTAGTCAAATTAAGTCGGGTGAGGCTGAGGGAATTAGATTAGGAAATGGCTATTTGGGGAGCAAAATAACTGATGATGGTCGAAGTAGAGAGGATATAAAATGTAGACTGGCAATGTCAAGGAAAGCATTACTGGAGAAGAGAAATTTGATAACATCAAGTATAGATTTAAGTGTCAGAAAGTCGTTTCTGAAAGTATTTGTGTGGAGTGTAGCCACGTATGGAAGTGAAACATGGACGATAAATAGTTTGTACAAGAAGAGAATAGAAGCTTTCAAAATGTGGTGCTATAGAAGAATGCTGAAGATTAGATGGGTGTATCACATAAGTAATGAGGAGGTATTGAATTGAATTGGACAGAAGAGGAGTTTGTGGCACAACTTGACAAGAAGAAGAAACCGGTTGGCAGGACATGTTCTGAGGCATCAGGGGATCACAAATTTAGCATTGGAGGGCAGCGTGGAGGGTAAAAATCATAGAGGGAGACCAAGAGATGAATACACTAAGCAGATTGAGAAGGATGTAGGTTGCACTAAGTACTGGGAGATGAAGAAGCTTGCACATGATAGAGTAGCATGGAGAGCTGCATCAAACCAGTCTCTGGACTGAAGACCACAACAACAACAACAACAACAACAACATATCTTTGTATTGTATTGTAATGCATTTAGTTGGTCCAGTAAATCTTACTTGTACAGTACAGCACATCAGATATTGGGCAGGTCAATGCAAATGGGTTTTCAAGTTTACATGATGTTTTCTGTTTATTAATAATACAATTTTTTTCAGCTCTGACATATAGTTAAATTGTTTTAACTAGAAAATTAGAACTGAAAATATTCATGATTACAATCTTTAAACATACCAAGTAGATAGTCACATACGGATGATGAATCTTGAATTTTTTGTTATGATCCTGAAAAGAAAAGTTAATCAGCTCATCTTCTACATTGATGAAAAACATCTGTATTTGCACTTATATTTTGAAACTATTAACATATTAACATGGTAGTTTAAAAATTTAAGTGAAATTACAGAAGTTTTTCAACAATGCAGAAGACAAAAGCCATACATTAAATGCAGGGAATACATTACTAGACTTCAATCATTTCTCTTGCCTTAACTCATCAATACTGTCTGAGGAATAGTTTATTTCATTATATCTGATGACTGTGTCATTCTGTCACTGATAGGTGAACAACTGAAGCATATGTCATGCCAAATATACCCATACAGTCCTTAAAATGGAGTTCTAGCCCCAAAATGCATTGCACAGCAGTTAGATAGTAATAAAAGAAATGTGACTGATGAAGGAATATTATTAATTAATAGTCCCTAAACTAGAAGTTACAGCCATGGGCAACCCACAACATAATGTCTATTAAATATGCTCAAAGGGAAAAATAATTTTACATCACTACAACAGAAGTTACCTCTAGATGGCCGTTAAACAGGTTGGCATAGGAAAGTGTCATGTGGGTGCACCAAGTTGTGCTGCGGATTTGTTCATATGCTTTCCCTTCAAAGGAGAAGTTGTTGTTTTTTAGGATATAATTAGTAAGGTGTATGAGGAATGACAGAGATGATTCAGAATCTGTAGGACACTAGGAGAGCCAGTGCTCAATAGTAGCAAGACTGTGGGCATGAGGGATGGTGTATAAGGAAGCGGTGTCAACATAGGATGTCGAAGGTTAGGGGTGGGAATGGTAGAGTCAGTGAAGGAAGTAGTTAGTATATTTGACATGGGAGGACAGATTATGGGCAGTTGGTTGGAGGTGCTGGTCAATTAGGATCAAAAAAGTTTGGAATGTAGCCACAATGCAATTTCCAGGATTGTTGGGTTTGTTGCTTTTAGGGAGCACATATAGGGTGGGTGTTCGGAGTGTCATAGAAGTGAGGAGGGAAATGTAACAATACCAGAGAAGCAAAGTTGCTACTCCATATAGAAGAGATGCTGAGTCGTGATACGCACAACAAAAAGATTCACACAATTATAGCTTTCGGCCATTAAGGCCTTTGTCAGCAGTAGACACACAAACACACACACACACACACGCTCATGCAAACGAAACTTGCTCACATGTCTGCAGTCTCAGAGAGCTGAAACCACACTGCGAGCAGCAGCACCAGTGCATGACGGGAGTGGCGACTGGGCGGGGGTAAGGAGGAGGCTGGGGCGGGGAGGGGGAGGGATAGTATGGTGGGAGTGGCAGACAGTGAAGTGAAGTGTTGCACTTTAGACAGACGGCAGGAGAGAAGGTGCGGAGGGGGGAGGGGGTAAATAGAAGAAAGGAGAGAAATAAAGAGAAGAAATTAAAAGACTGTGTGTGGTGGTGAAATGATGGCTGCTGGAATGGGAACAGGGAGGGGGCTGGATGGGTGAGGACAGTGACTAACGAAGGTTGAGGCCAGAAGGGTTACGGGAACATATGATGTATTGCAGGGAAATTTCCCACCTACACAATTCAGAAAAGCTGGTGTTGGTGGGAAGGATCCATATGGCACAGGCTGTGAAGCAGTCACTGAGATGAGGGATATTATGTTCGGCAGTGCGTTCAGCAAAAGGGTGGTCCACTTGCTTTTGGCCACAGTTTGTTGGTGGCTGTTCATGCGGACAGACAGCTTGTTGGTTGTCATGCCTACATAGAATGCAGCACAATGGTTGCAGCTTAGCTTGTAAATCACGTGACTGGTTTCACAGGTAGCCCTGCCTATGACGGGATAGGTGATGTTAGTGACCGGACTGGAGTAGGTGGTGGTAGGGGGATGTATGGGACAGGTCTTGCATCTAGGTTATTATAGGGGTATGAGCCATGAGGTAAGGGATTGGGAGCAGGGGTTGTGTAAGGATGGACGAGTATATTGTGCAGGTTCAGTGGACTGCAGAATACCACGGTAGGAGGGGTGGGAAGGATAGTGGGTAGGACATTTCTCATTTCAGGATCCTGAAATGAAAAATTTCCTATCCACTATCCTTCCCACCCCTACTACCATGGTATTCTGCCGTCTACCAAACCTATCCAATATACTCGTCCATCCTTACACAACCCCTGCTCCCAATCCCTTACCTCATGGCTCATACCCCTCTAATAGATCTAGAAACAGACCCGTGTAATACACCCTGAAATGAGGAACATCCTACCCAAGATCCTTCGCACCATTTCTAAAGTGTGGTTCCATTGCCCACCAAAGCTCCACAACATCCTAGCCCATCTCTATGCCACTCCCAATCCCAACACCTTACCACCGGGATCATATCCCTGTGGAAGACCGAGGTGCACGAACTGCCCAATCCACACACCCAGCACTTTCTATCCAGCCCTGTCACAGGTATATCCTCATCCATAAGTCCAGGCCACCTGTGAAATCATCCATGCCATATACCAGCTCTGCTGCAATCATTGCACAGATTTGTGTATTGGTATCACTACCAACCAGTTGTCCACCAGGATGAACGTCCACTGCCAAACTGTGGTTAAGGGCAAATTGAATCACCTATAGCACAAGGTGAGGGCATAACAGTCTTTTTGTTGTGCCTGTCTGCATCTCAATATGTCATCCTTAAGATGAATAGCAATCTCCAACCAAAGGAGTCCTCTGGTTTGCAACAACTGGCTGAGTTGATTGTTTTCATACAATTGCTCACATCACTACTGATAAACTGAGCACCATAATACCAACATACAATCTGAACAACTTTATACACACATATCTATCTGGCATTAATGTATTCAGCCACACTATAGAGAAACAGTCAATGATATTAAACAAATCATATTGTTAGGAGTGAGGAAACAAAAATCTCCTATAATACAGGTACTTGACTTTTTTTTTGCAGAGATTGGATTCTGTTGTCTTTATACTCACAACAGAATCAAAAATCAGCAGCTTTAATACATTTATTTATTTTCTAATAGCAGAATATCCAGTGTTGCATGTATTTATTCAAATTTTCTATTAGAGCATCTCCTCCACCCCCTCTAATTCCATCTCCTCCTCCTATATCTACATCTACATCGATATTCTGCAAGCCACCATATGGTGTGTGGTAGAGTGTGAACTGTACCACTGCTAGTCACTTCCTTTCCTGTTCCACCCACAAATAAAGCAAGGGGAAAACAACTATTTATATGCCTCTGTATAAGCCCTAATTTCTCAAATTTTATCTCTGTAGTCCTTGTGTGCAATGTTATGTTGGTGGAAGTAGAATTGTTTGCCAGTCAGCTTCAAATGCTGATTCTTTAAATTTTCTCAAAAAGAATGTTGCCTTCCCTCAAGAGATTCCCATTTGAGTTCCCGAAGCATCTCTGCACCATGTCAAATGCTTTCTGGAACTCTAGGTATATGGACTCTGTCTGCTGCCCTTCACCCATGGGTCACAGTATATCATGTGAGAAAAGGGCATGCTGAATTTTGCATGAGCAATGCTTTCTAAAACCATGCTGATTTGTGGACATAAGCTTCCTGGTCTCAAGAAAGTTTATTATATTTAAACTGAAAATATGCTTAAAGACTCTGCAGCAAATTGAAGTTAGGGACATTGGTCTGCAATTTTGTGGGTCCATTCTTCTACCCTTCTTATACACTACTGTCAGCTGCACTTTTTTCTAGTCACTTGGGACTTTGTGCTATGTGAGGGATTCACGATAAATGCTAGCTAGGTAAGGGACCAATACCACAGAGTACTCTTTGTAAAGCCGAATTAGGATTCCATCCAGACCTGGAGATTTATTTGCTTCCAAATCTTTAAGTTGTTTCTCTATGCGGTGGATGCTTATTACTATGTCATCCACACAGGAGTCTGTCCAATGGTCAAATTACAGTATGTTTCTATGATTCTCCTGTGTGAATGACGTCTTGAACATGAAATTTAAAACTTCAGCTTTGATTTGCCATCTTCAGCTGCCACACCAGACTGGTCAACAAGGGACTGAATGGAAGCCTTAGGCCTGCTTAACAATTTTACATAAGATCTTAGTTCTCTTGAGTTCTCTGCCAGATCTTTTGCTAAAGTGTGATGATGGTAGTTGTATGCTTCATGCATAGATCTTTTCACAGATGCCTTGATCTCTACTTGTTGCCATTTGCACATACTCTTTTGAACCAAGAGTGCAGCAACCTCTGCTTCAGAATTTTGTTATTAACCTATGGTGGGTCTTTTACAGCCTTTATCCATCTCCTAGTCCATTGGCATATCCTTCTCCCCCTCTTCTGTCCATCTCCTCCTCCATGTATCGTGTCTATGTTCTCCTTCTTGCTCACTGTCTGTCCATATCCTCCTCATCTACATCTACATTGTTACTCTGCAAGTCACATTTAATTGCCTGGCAGAGGGTTCATCAAACCACCTTCACAATAATTATCTGTTATTCCAATCTTGAACAGTGCACAAAAAAACACCTATATCTTTTCTGTATGAGCTCTGATTTCCCTTATTTTATGGGGATGATAATTTCTCCCTGTGTAGGCTGGCATCAACAAAATATTTTCTCATTCAGAGGAAAAAGTTGGTCACTGAAATTCCGTGAGAAGATTCTGCCACAATGAAAAACACCTTTGTTTTAATAATGTCCACCCCAAATTCTGTTATCATTTTAGTGATACCCTCTCCCCCATTTCATGATAATTCAAAGTGTGCTGCCCTTATTTTCTCGATGGACTTCGTCAATCCCTGGTAAGGATCCCATACCGAGCACCAGTACTCCAAAAGAGGATGGACAAGCATAGTCTAGCCAGTCACTTTAGTAGATATGTTACATTTTCTAAGTGTCTTGCTAATAAAATCCAGTCTTTGGTTTGTCTTCCCCACAACATTTTCTGTGTGTTATTTACAATTTAAGTTGTTCGTAATTGTAATTCCTATGTATTTAGTTGAATTTACAACCTTTAGATTTGTCTGGTTTATTGTGTAACCAAAGTTTATTGGATTCCTTTTAGCACTCATGCAGATGACCTCACACTTTTTGTTATTTAGGGTCAATTGCCAATTTTTGCACCATACAGATATCTCTTCTAAATATTTTTGCAATTTCTTTTGATCTTCTGATGACTTTAGTAGTCAATGATTGACAACTCATCTGCAAACAACCTATGATAGCTGCTCAGATTGTCAACTAAATTGTTTATATAGAGAAGGAACATCAAAGGGCCTATAACACTACCTTGGCAAACATTAGAAATCACTTCTGTTTTACTCAGTGATTTTCCATCAGTTACCACAAACTGTGACCTCTCTGACAGGAAATCATGAATCCAGTAACATAACTGAGACAATCTTCAGCAAGCACATAATTTCACTACAAACTGGTTCTGTGGTGCAGTATCATGAGCCTTTTGGAAATCTAGAAATACAGAATCAATTTGAAATCCCTTGTCAATAGCTCAACACTCTGTGTGTGTAAAGAGCTATTTTTGTTTCAAAAGAATGATGTTTTCTAAATCTCTGTTGACTGTGTGTTAATAGACCATTCTCTTCAAGGTAATTCATAATGTTTGAACACAATACATGTTCCAAAACCCTGCTGCATATCGACGTTAATTATATGGGCATGTAACATAGTGGATTACTCCTATTGGGTTTCTTCAATATTGGTGTGACCTGTGCAACTTTCCAGTCTTCCCCTTCTCTCTCCACATCATCATGCTCACCTCAATAGGATTTTGGTGGTTCTTACTCCCACAGTATTTTTTTCAGATTGTAACTAATATGTACAGCAAATTTTGTTGAAATTGTTCGATGGGTTTAGGATGAGCTTTCTACCCTTGGCTTCGCCCACATACACACGCCAAACAATTTCACATGTATTTAACATATTTCAGACATATTTGTACAGATATTTCACATGTATCTATAGCAAACTTCACCTTTTCATGCAGTTTAATGTTTATTGACATCATATTTCCATAACTATCTGCTGTAAATGATATGCTTTTGCATGTAAATCCAGTGGTACTGCAACACGTGTTGTGAACAGAGTTGGCATTAAAGAGGTAATAAATTAAAATCTCATGCATGATGCAGCAGTCTTTCACACATCTCACCATTTATGATGTCATATCTCCTGAACTATCTGCCATACAATAATACACTGTTGGTACATCCAACAGCATATTTAGATGCTTTCTGCAAAATCTATAGTGATTATAGTTAGTAGCAAAGAAGTAATAAATTAAAATGTTGTACATGATGTCATAGTTTTTTGTGCATCTCAGTATTGATGTAATATCTCCTGAAATATGATACTTTTTTGTAGGTACATTCATCAACACATATGAATACTGCAAAATGTGTCATAAACAGTTAGTGACAAAGAGGTCATAAATTAAAGCATAATGCATGATGTGACATTTTTCTCATGCATATCAGTATTTGATATCGTATTTCATTACCTATGTGCCAATGATATATTTTTGTGTGTACATTTAGTGGCATACATGAATACTGTCTTTGAAAATGATGCAAATAGAAGTAGTAGAAATGAAGTAATAAATTTAAGTGTCTTGGATGATGCATCAGTTTTTCACATATCACAGTGTTTATGACATCACATCTCCTGAACTATGCATTGTACAGTGTT
Source organism: Schistocerca cancellata (assembly GCF_023864275.1). Taxonomy (NCBI): domain Eukaryota; kingdom Metazoa; phylum Arthropoda; class Insecta; order Orthoptera; family Acrididae; genus Schistocerca; species Schistocerca cancellata. Next base: position 126,070,907 of record NC_064637.1, on the reverse strand, counting down.
AGTAGTAAACAAGAAAAAAATTAAGATGTTTTTCTTCATGTGGCAGTTTCACTGCATGAACAACTAAAATATAGTAAGTGATAATCTTTTTTCATTTCATCATTTTGTGGGGATTGTTAGCAAGAAAAAGTTTCTCAAAAGTTTGAAATTATGTGTAATGTCTGTTGCAAATCACTAAGTGCTCTCCTTAACAAATACTGGATAGCTAAATTAAGGGAATTCTCGCATTAGGGGCTACGCTGCTTCTTCAAGTCCACCCTCAACCCTTTGGTATGTGTGTGGTTCTTATCCCATAGTGATTCTTTCCAGGTAGCAAATGATATGTGTACCAAGTCTGGCTGAAATCAGTATAGTGGTTTATGAGGAGATGTGAAACATACACTGAAGAGCCAAAGAAACTGGCACACCTGCCTAATATCGTGTAGGCCCCCCACGAGCACACAGAAGTGCCACAACATGACATGGCATGGACTTGACTAATGTCTGAAGTAGTGCTGGAGGGAATTGACAACGTGAATCCTGCAGGGCTGTCCATTAATCTGTAAGAGTATGACAGAGTGGAGATCTCTCCTGAACAGCATGTTGCAAGGCATCCCAGATATGGCCAATAATGTTCATGTCTGGGGAGTCTTGTGGCCAGTGGAAGTGTTTAAATTCAGAAAAGTGTTTCTGGAGTCACTTTGTAGCAATTTTTGTCATGTGGGGTGTCACATTGTCCTACTGGAACTATAACACCACATTCAAACTCACTTAAATTTTGATAACCAGCCATTATAGCAGCAATAACTGATCTAACAACTGCACCAGACATTTGTTGCTGACCGCAGTGCCATGTTCTGCCTGTTTACATATCTCTGTATTTGAATATTTATGCCTATACCAGTTTCTTTGCCATTTCAGTGTAGATACATACACACATAGATTTTTATTATATGTATGAATAAGTATTCTTTTCCATGTCATGTAAATGAAATAATCTGGGACATTCATTAATGTACAAACTTCAGAGACTAACAATTTGTACATTGATAACACCTTCATTCTCCAATGATATTCACTATTAATTAAATGCAAGTAACCAAAAGGATTTGTGGCATCCATTCAGTGAACAGACTGGGAAAAGAAAAGTGACACATTTGGAGGTTACAACTTTGCTATAATTACCAGCACACATTAATATTGTTATGCCAGTAATAAAACACATATTTTCAGCTCCAAACTGGATATCTGTCCCTATTCTATTTGTTCCTAGGAGGATTTCACCACTTTTTATAAATTCTTCTTGTAAAAGTTGTGATTAGGTAAATAAATGGCACACTAAGGAAATGCTAAGCTTACAGTATAGAGAAACCAGACTAGCTGCCTGTCCTTGCCACAGTGATTTAGGATCTTCATGAGTTTAAAAACAACTCTGCACAACTGTCAGAGGACAACTTCATAACATTTTCCAAAAAAAAATTAATTTATTGTGGAGAGGTTCTGATGTGGCTGGAATTAACACCTTGTACTATAAATGTTAATTTTTTAAAGAGATAAATCAGCACACAAATTGCTCTTGTCATATTTTATCACCACGAGTTTAAAGCTTTAAGGGAATCCAAAACACATTAAATTAAAGTGTACTGTTAACAACAGCTGCAACATACCTGAAATATTTTAAAGTCCCTTCCTCTTTAGTCACTGGCCCTTGCCACAGAATTTCTGGCATGTCTTCTATGGCACAAGCTCGGCACCATTTTGTGCAAGTGGCACAAATTTTGCACATTCTGCTACATATGGTACTTAACTCCCACTCATTGCAGTTTGCTGTAATTTGTGTTTCTTCAACCCTAATGTAAATATAATAATAACAACACTAATAATAATAATAATAATAATAATAATACACTCATGTTCAGGAAAAATAGAACACCTTGAGCATCCAGAGGTAGGATGTAGTCATTTCAGTTCAGCATGTGTCCTTTTGCCTAGTAGGCACAGGGTCCTCAATGGGTCCTGATAACTTGTTCCACGTGTGAGGGCATCAATGCATGTAAGGTGCAAATTGTGTCCTGTGGTACAGCCATCCATGCTGCATTCACCTGGTTCTAAAGGTCACATGTGGTGCTTGGCACTGGGTCACAGCACTGTGCCCATCATTTTACCATATCCCACACATGTCCTATTGGCAACAAGTCTGTTCATCTGACGGGCCAGGGCAAAAGGCCAAAATCCTGTGACACCAAGAAGGCACGCGTTCATGCAGCAACACGTGCTCATACATTGTCTTGCTGCAAAATGGCATCTTGGATGTTGTGCAGGAAGGGTACGGCTATGTGTTGCAGGATGTCATTCACGTAGGTCACACTGGTTATAATGCCATGGACATGCACCATCTGCAATTTGAGGTTGTACCCAATATCACCCGACACCATAAGGCCTTGAGTTAGTGCTGTATGTCATGTGCAAATGCAGTCACTGTGATGCCACCCCTCCATCTGTGGCGAACCAAAATGTGGCCATCATTTTCATACAAACAGAACCTGGATTCATCAGCCAACACTATCTGATGCCATTCCTGTCCCCAGTGACATTGTTCCATACACCATTGCCGTCTAGCACATTTCTGTACATTTTTCAACAGTAGGCAGAGACGCGGATGACTCGCATGTAACGCACGCTGTAATACGAGGGCTATCCACAAAGTACATTATGTTTTGGAATTAAAAATAAATAAAGTATTGGAATTTTTTTTAATTATATACAGATGAAAGCCACACTTAAATACTACTTTTCTACATAGTTGCCATTTAAATTAAGGCACTTATCGTAGCGATGGACGAGCTTGGAAATTCCTTCGTCGTAAAATTTGGCCGCCTGCTCCTTCAACCACGTAATGACTGTCTTTTGGGGCAGAAAAGGTGTGATTTTTGTGGATTTCCTGGAAAGAGGCACTACAATAAACTCTCAAAGGTATCGTCAAACTCTGCACAACCTCAGAAGAGCAATACAAAACAAGCGCAGGGGAAAGTTGGGCTCAAAGATCTTGCTGATTCACGACAACGCCCGGGCCCACACGGCAAATGCCACTCGTGAAGTTCTCCAATCTTTTAAGTGGGAGTTGTTTCCTCATCCGCAGTACAGTCCCAACCTGGCCCCGAGAGACTTATTCCCAGCAATGAAGAAGTGGTTGGCTATGCAGCGTTTTGATGACGACGCACAGCTTCAAGAAGAGGTAGCCATGTGGTTGAAGGGGCAGGTGGCCGAATTTTACGACGAAGGAATATCCAAGCTCGTCCATCGCTATGATAAGTGCCTTAATTTAAATGGCAACTATGTAGAAAAGTAGTATTTAAGTGTGGCTTTCATCTGCTTATAATTTTTAAAAAAATCCAATACTTTATTTATTTTTAATTCCAAACCGTAATGTACTTTGTGGATAGCCCTCGTAAATGATGACAGACTGGTTTGTTGTTTCGGGGAAGGAGACCAGACAGCGAGGTCATCGGTCTCATCGGATTAGGGAAGGACACTGTGGATGAAGTCGGCTGTGCCCTTTGAAAGGAATCATCCCGGCATTTGCCTGGAGCGATTTAGGGAAATCACGGAAAACCTAAATCAGGATGGCCGGATGCAGGATTGAACCGTCGTCCTCCCGAATGCGAGTCCAGTGTCTAACCACTGCGCCACCTCGCTCGGTGATGACAGACTGGCACCCCCAGTAGTGTACAACATGTTATACTGTTCTACTGTTGCACCAGAGCAGAGGAGGACGCAGATCTGTCCTGCAATGTCATTCAGATAAGGTGTTGATCTTCTGGAGTGTAGTGTGTGTGGAGCGACCTGACTCATCTCGTAGTGTTCTACAGTCTCCTATGAACCATTCTGCACACACCCGTTGCACTGCAGAAACACTTAAACCCACATGAGCAGCAATTTCCTGGATGGCTGCATCACATCTCTAATGCCAATAAGGTGCCCTCTTTCAAACTCACAGATGTGACAGTACAGTTCCCCGATACATCTGTGAGATGTCCTGCACATCTGCTCAAGTGGCACTGCTCCATTACCTTTGGTTTATAGCAACAATGACCAGCAGGCACATTTTACTGGTAGGTAGTGTTGCATCATGATATCAATGTTGAAACTGAATCCATAGGCTGACATGGTTCAAATGCTAATCATTTCTACAGAACATACTAATGTACATGTCCTATGAATATGGACATCCTATCTCTAGTCGTTCAATGTGTTCTGTTTTTTTTCTGATCATGAGTGTACAAACCAAACACATGCACTCTATTTTTACATAATATGTTTAAGAATTATGTTCCCCTCTGCAGCACTGACATGAAATATCTTGCTTGTCTACAGTTCAAAATTCTATAATGAGTTTATTCGCCTTAGTTTTGGAATAGAAATCTTACAACAGTCTGATTCATATACAGGGTGTCCCAGCTATCTTGTCCACCCAAAATATCTCTGGAACAATAACAGCTATTGGAAAACGACTTTCACCAGTATCAATATAGGGCTGGGGCCCATGAATGTACATATTTGGAAACATTCTAAAACGAAAGCATATGTGTTTTTTAACACAAACTTACATTTTTTTAAATGGACCTCCTATATTTTTTCTTCAGCAATCCATAGCATGACAAAGCACATACACAATGGCGTTGATTGCATCACAATATTCCCATTACATCCCGAGATATTAAGACGCGAAGTTGACGCTTGAAACACCCGACATGCGCTGCTAGCGCACGTCCTGAGGCTCAGACGTGAATCCCATGCTGCCCGTAATCGCGATGTGATTGACATGCATAATCACTCTTCCATACTTATCAAGACGTATGAAACGAATAATACGGTCTGCTGCCATCCTGCTGCGATTACGGGCAGCATGGGGTTCATGCCTGAGCCTCAGGACGTGCGCTGGCAGCGCATGTCGGGTGTTTCAAGCGTCAACTTCGCGTCTTAATATCTCGGGATGTAATGGGAATATTGTGATGCAATCAATGCCATTGTGTATGTGCTTTGTCATGTTATGGATTGCTGAAGAAAAAATATAGGAGGTCCATTTAAAAAAACGTAAGTTTGTGTTAAAAAACACATATGCTTTCGTTTTAGAATGTTTCCAAATATGTACATTCATGGGCCCCAGCCCTATATTGATACCGGTGAAAGTCGTTTTCCAATAGCTGTTATTGTTCCAGAGATATTTTGGGTGGACAAGATAGCTGGGACACCCTGTATAACATGTTTAAAATAAAAAAATAAAAACAATAAAAGTGCCCTATACTCTTAAATGAGATAAGAGAATGGTTTCATAAATCTAGTAAATTTCCATGAAAAAATGGAACATTTCTGTTGTGCCTTTAGAGTTGCTAAACTTGATTATTCCAAGGTTCATATAAAAATTTCAGTAATGTACAGTGAACAGTTCACTGTTGACTGCCATCTAATTTGGTCACTATGTTGACTGCGATTGAAAATGGAGATAACCAAGCTTTGTGCTGTTGTTAAACGTTTTCATTTGAAGAGTTGGACTGCCACACAAATCAAAACAGAACTGGATGAAGTTCACATGGACTATGCATCATCATCAAAGTCCATTTACTTTTGAATTAATGAATTTAAATATAGTCAGACAAGTACTGAGGACAAGGTGCACTCCGGCCATCCAACTGAGTCACCACAAAGGAAACCATTGGCAAAATCCATGATATGGTAATACATGGAGAACTGGCTATGAAGAAGCTGTGTATGAGTTGTGTGCCACTATCGTTCACAGCCAACCAAAAGCACATCTGGCATATTATTTTGGCACAATGTCTGGTGATGTTTAATCACAATCTGCAAAACTTTTTGTGCCAGTTTGTGACTGTTGTTGGTACTTGGATCATTACACAACATGAAACATTGTACAAAGACTGGTGAAAGCACTCTCAAGGCAAATACCATTTTGTCAGCTGGTAAGGTGGTGATCACTGTTTTTGGGACTTCGAAGGAATAATGCTCACAAATTGTTTGCAAGAAGGCAGAATCAGAATTGGACCCTACTATGCTTCATTGTTGGATCATTTGGATCATTTGAAACTTTCTTTGACCAATAAAAGACCCAAGTTAGCATGCAAAAAGGTGCTCTTTCACCAGGATAATGTATCATCCTACACATCAGCAATAACAATAGGGAAAGTGTGCAAACTGAGCTTTGAATTGATTCCTCATCCTCCTTATTCACCAGACTTAGCCCCAAATGACTTTGTCCTGCTCACTGATTTGAAACACTGACTTACTGGGAAGAAATTTTCATCAAGTGAGGAAGTGATAGTTGCACTAACAAGTATTTTGCAGAGTTTGACAGAACCTTCTTTTCCAATGGGATGAAAAAGCTGGAAGATCACTGGACCGAGTGTATATCCCTCAAAGGAGACTATGGTCAGAAGAACGGTGAGCTGTTTACAAAACAAACATTTTTTTATTACTTTTTTAGCAATCTTGTCAAATGGTTCTTATAGTAGTGAGTGACACTAGAGAAAAAAGGGCTATAAACATAAATCCAGAAACATATGAAGTACCAGATCTAACATCTGTGAAGAGAATCAAAAAACAATGTATCTCTTTTTGTACAAAATTTATTTTCATTCAGAAAATTGAAAAGATATTCTGATTCCATGGAATTATGGTGTCCACTTTTTCACTTTTTGAGCTCTTCTGTCAGGAGAGTTAATTTGGAGTTGGAACGGCTACTTGGATCTGGTGCAGGGTCACACATTGGTGTGGTTCCTGTTGATTCACTCTGTAGGTGGGACTATACTAGACATGGCCTACACCTCAACAAGAAAGGGAAGGGTAAACTGGCTGGGCTGATAGCAGGAAACTTAAAGGGGAGAGGAACTACATCTCATGGTGGAACCTCTGTTTTAGTGTAAGATCAGTGTCCAGTGGGAAACTCAGCCAGGCAAGTACTAAAGATGTTAAAAAAGTTCAAGATAATCACTGCTTTCAAAGCAGTGCATTCAATTAACAATATAAATATTGCAAACTTTAGGGAAAGCCTACAGCAACTAGACTGGGATGAAGTGTATAAGGAACCTGATGCAAACTTGAAATATAACTTATTTCACGATACATTTTTAAGGGTATTTGAGAATTGTTTTCCCATGAAAATAGTTAAACATAATTCCAAGAAAACACATAAAAAACCATGGCTAACTAAAGGAATAAGAATATCTTGCAACTGTAAAAGAGGACTGTATCTAACAGCAAGAGGGAGTACTGACCCCAAAATTGTTCAATATTATAAAAACTATTGTGCAGTATTAAGAAAAGTTATTAAAAAGTCCAGAAGCATGTGTATCATGTCTGAGATCAGTAACTCTGATAATAAAATTAAAGCAATTTGGAATATTACTGAAAGGGAAACAGGGCAACCAAGAGCACAGGAAGACTTTAAGTGCCATAAAACTGAATGACAAGTGTGCTAACAAACAATCAGAAATTGAAAATATTTTCAATAATCATTTTTAAATGTTGTGGAGAAAATAGGATCTAGATCTTCACTAGAAGAGGCAAGGCTACTAATAGAAGAGGCCATACCTGTGCAGTTTGAAACAACTGTAATTCCACCAACCTCTCCCTCTGAAATCAGTAAAATAATAAACTCACTGAAAAGTAAAAGCTCTTATGGAATTGATGGCATTTCCAACAAGGTACTTAAAACTTGTTCGCCACAGATAAGTAGGATTCTCAGCCAGGTATGTAATAGCTCTTTGGAGCAGGGTGTTTTCCCTGATAGACTGAAATATGCCATTGTAAAACCATTGCATAAAAAGGGGGATACGTCAGATGTCAACAACTACCGCTCAATCTCTCTTCTGACAGCTCTATCAAAAATTTTTGAGAAAGTAATGTATTCAAGAGTAGCCTCCCACATTTGTAAAAATAAAGTACTAACAAAATGTCAGTTCAGTTTTCAGAAAGGCTTTTCAACAGAAAATGCTATATATGCTTTCACTGATCAAATATTAAATGCTCTGAGTAACCAGACATCACCCATTGGTATTTTTTGTGATCTCTCAAAGGCCTTTGATTGTGTAAATCATGGAATTCTTTTAGATAAGCTAAATCATTATGGTTTGAGGGGGGGCAGTGCATAAATGGTTTAATTCATACTTAACTGGAAGAATGCAGAAAGTTGAAATAAGTGGTTCATGTAATGTTAAAACAACAGCTGATTCCTCAAACTGGGGGCTATCAAGTATGGGGTCCCACAGGGTTCGGTCTTAGGTCCTTTACTGTTCTTGATATACATTAATGACTTACCATTCCACATTGATGAAGATGCAAAGTTAGTTCTTTTTGCTGATGATACAAGTACAGTAATAACATCCAAAAACCAAGAACCAAGTGATGTAATTGCAAATGATGTTTTTCACAAAATTATTCAGTGGTTCACAGCAAACGGACTCGCTTTAAATTTTGATAAAAGACAGTATATACAGTTCTGTACAGTAAATGGCACAACTCCAGTAATAAATATAGATTTTGAACAGAAGTCTGTAGCTAAGGTAGAATTTTCATAATGTTTAGGTGTGTCCATTGATAAGAGGTTAAACTGGAAGCAACACATTGATGGTCTGCTGGAACGTCTGAGTTCAGCTAGGTATGCTATTAGGGTTATTGCAAATTTTGGTGATAAGAATCTCAGTAAATTAGCTTACTATGCCTACTTTCATTCACTGCTTTCGTATGGCATCATATTCTGGGGTAATTCATCATTGAGTAGAAAAGTATTCATTGCTCAAAAACGTGTAATCAGAATAATTGCTGGAGCCCATGCACGGTCATCCTGCAGACATCTATTTAAGGATCTAGGGATCCTCACAGTAACCTCACAGTATATATATTCACTTATGAAATTTGTTGTTAATAATCCAGCCCAGTTCAAAAGTAATAGCAGTGTGCATAGCTATAACACCAGGAGAAAGGATGATCTTCACTATGCAGGGTTAAATCTGACTTTGGCACAGAAAGGGGTAAATTATGCTGCCACAAAAGTCTTTGGTCACCTACCAAAGAGCATCAAAAGCCTGACAGATAGCCAACTAACATTTAAAAATAAGTTAAAAGAATTTCTAGATGACAACTCCTTCTACTCATTGGCTGAATTTTTAGATATAAATTAAGGGGGCCAAATAAATAAATAAATAAATAAACTTAAACATTAGTCTCATGCAATATTTTGTGTAATGTAATATCTTGTACAGATGTCTTTTATTAACCGACACGTTCCACATCATTACGAAGTGTCGTATTCATGATCTATGGAACAAGTATTAATCTAATCTAATCTAATCTAGTGCAACATATTACACACAAGCAAACTGATTGGTTCTAAGTGCCATTAATACAGAGGCACTACATTTTATTTATGTTACATAAGTACAGAAATACTGCAGAATATTTTAATTAGTAGAACTGCAGTCAGCAAAAAGCATTTGTCATATCTTTTACATTTTTTACAAGGGAATAACAAAAGTAAATTCATGAAAGAAATATATCTGTACTGACTTCCACTCCTTATACAACTACATTCTTGGGAGTCAGACATTGCAAAGTTTATTGCAAAATTCCCTGTTGCTGGAGAAATGGCAACATTGTGAACAGGACTTTCTGTTTTGCAATTCATGCAGACAGATGGTCTTTCAGGTGAAGTACAACATGCACACATGTGCCATAGCATTTCCTCTTTTGAATACATTGACATTTTTTCATCCTTCTGTTTCAGAGCAAGAATTTTTAATAGCTATTTGAGATGGACGAGTGTGAGACACTTTAAACATATTGCATTTGGAGATTTTGCACATTCAAATGTGCACACATACACACACAACTTGCACTGACAAAAATGTTTTATCCTTAAAATCAAAGAAGTCAGCTGTATACATTGAATAGCATTTGGACTTCTGGCAGAGGCACTGTTTGGCATTAACAATGTGCACTTGTAGTAATGAAAGTTTGAAGCATTGTCTCCTTAACTGTCTCTTACAACAAGTCTAAAGACACACAACAGAGTGCTAAGAACACAATAGCACTGAAAATACATTTCAGATTTAGAGGTAAGATGGTCCAGTGAATAGCCCATCAAAAACTGGACACAAATCAATATAATGAAAAGGATAGTTGTTCCTCACCATATAGTGGAGATGCTGAGTCGCAGAAAGGCACAGCAAAAAGACTGTCTGAAAGTTATCTTTTGGCCAACATACACACATGCTCACACTCACACAAATGTAACTCACACAGATATGACCATAGTCTCTGGCAACTGGAGCCAGCATTTTCATGTGTGTGCCATGTGTGTTTGTGTAGCAATTATCCTATCCATTATGTTGTTATATTCCATCCTGGATTTTCCATTGTTTGATAACAGATCAAGCATAAAAACAGGAAGAAGGTGTACTGAAGTATGAAAAAAAAAAAGAAAAACAGAAACAGTAAATGGTCCATGTTAATAAGTGCAACACTGAGGGCAGTAGTAAAGTTACAGTCATGGTTAAGTTGTCATGGCGTTGGACTGCAGAGCAGATGACCTGAGTTAAAAAATCCCTCATGCCATTTACTTTTATTTTATTTTATTTCACCAAATTACTAACTGTCTGTCTGGTCACTGAAATGTTTGTTCTCTTTCTGTAGTCTTGGCAGTTATAGAATATGAGTCATGTGGTAAGAATACATTACCATCTCACGTAATGTGATGAATAGTGATAGCAGGTGAGATAGCACATCTCACAGAAATAAATGCAACAAATAAATGGGTGCAAACTATGTTCAGGAGTCAGAATGTCCAAACCTGAACACCGCTTCGAAAATGTTAAAACATATGTTTTGTCAGAGCACAGGGAAAACTGTGTGACTGAAACTGTTTTTTTCATTTGTTGCATTTTATGTGACGAACTGTTATCTTTTCATCATTTTCTTGGAAGTGATCACATTCACATTCATACAAAAACCTAAATCGGGCATGGAGGCATACCTCACTCACTCACCAGGCATACAAGTTAAGTGCGTCAATAAGCAATTCCTATTATATGACACACGTACATCACTAATGCTCTACAAGACAAACAATTGGTTCAGTACACGTTCTTCCATTTTTCATGCTTGATCTGTGTTCAGTTTTTGACGGTCTGTCAACAGGGCTCTCTTACCAATAAATCTGAGGGAGGGTATGATGGGGAGTTTTCCCTGTTAGAACATTTTCCATTTCCCCCCTTTCTAAAATACTTGTAGCCATGTGATCCCTTCTATTCTATGACAGCCATCTGTCTGTTGACACTATAAGAGGTGCTCAGTGTAGTTTCATTCATTCTTACACAACATTCAGCCCTCATTCTCAACACATCAAAAACTTTGCCACCGCACCTGGTTGCCCTCAGATTTGATCATATGTGTAGATCACATTATATGCCAACATCTACATATACATGCATACTCTACAAGCCATTGTACAATGCATGGTGGAGGGTACCTTGTACTACTACCAGTCATTTTCTTTTCTGTTCCACTCACAAATGGAGTGAGAGAAAAAGGACAGTCTATATGCCTCTGTATGAGCCCTAATTTCTTGCATCTTGAAACTTCCTGGCAGATTATCTTCGTAGTCATTACACAAAACGTACATTGGCAACAGTAGGATCATTTTGCAGTCTGCTTCGATTGCCAGTTCTCTAAATTTTCTGAATAGTGTTCCTTGAAAAGAACTTTGCCTTCCCTCCAGAGACTCTTATTTGAGCTCCATAACATTTGCATTTTCATTTAATCTAATAGTAACAAATCTAGCAGCCTGCTTCTGAATTGCTTCAATATCTTTCTGTTATCCATCCTGGTGGGGAATCCAAACACTCAACAAATAGTCAAGAATGGGTTGCACTAGTGTTCTATACATGGTCTCCTTTATAGAAGAGCTACACGTACTTATAACTCTCCCAATAAAGCAAAGTCAACCATCTGCCTCCTCTGCTACCATTCTTAAATGCTCGTTTCATTTCATATCACTCTGCAATGTTACATCCAGATATTTAATCAATGTGACTATGTGATGCAGCACTCTAAAACTGTGCTGATCTGTGGACAGAAGTTTTTCTGTCTCAAGGAAATTTATTATTTTCAAACTGAAAATATGTTCAAGAATTCTACAGCAAACCAATGTTAAGGCTATTGGTCTGTAATTTTGCATGAATGTTCTTATATACAGGAGTCACCTGCACTTTTTTCCAATTTATTCTGTAACATGAGCATATTGTCAATGGGTGTGAAATAAACAGTGCCTTTGCACATCCCCTTGAACAAAAATCTAAGGGATTAATGTCATGCACACAGGAATGCCCCACTACTGCACCTCTTCGACCTATCAGCCACTCATTAAACATTTACGATGTGTATTGCTGCAGAAGAAACAAAGAAAATGCATATTTACAGACAAATTTGTTCTAAACAAAGTAGATATGAGTTTGCCAAACAGACAGCAGGACAGACATGGGACTCAGTATACTCAGAGGTAGATGCAAATGAAAAATTCAAAAATTTCATGACATTGTTTAAATTAAATTTTGAAGAAACATTTCCTAAAGTGTTATGTCCATTATCAACAGCAGGAAAAAACAAGTGGGACACAAAAGGCTTCAAAAAATCGTCTGAAACACTGAAGTACCTGAGCTCCATTAAACACAGCCAAACTAATCCTGCTTTTTCACTCTTTTATAAAAGATATAAGAAAACATATAGGAAAATATTGCTCGCAGCAAAGAGAGCTCATAACTCCAAACTGGTGCTCTCTGCTGAAAACAAAAATAAGGCAGTATGGAAGATTGTAAATCAGGAAACTGGTACCAGGAAAATGAATCTGTCAAACTTGAAAATCAAAGAGGAAGGGACTCTAATAAAAGACCCAATATATTTGGCAAGTTATATAAATGATTATTTTAGTAGCATAGGTATAAAATTACAGGAAAATTTTCTAACAGCCCCTCTGGTAAAAAAGCCAAATAATGGTGTATCACTCTCAATGGTGTTATTCCCTACAACACAAGAAGAAGTCTACAAAGAAGTCAGCAAACTAAAAAACAAAAACTCAGCTGGTCTGGATGAAGTCCCCATTTTCATAATTAAGGACTGTATCAAGAGCCTACTTCCACCTTTAGTTGATATTATAAATCAATCTTTCAAGCAGGGCTCCTTTCCAGACTATTTAAAATATGCTAAATTACTACCGCTCTTCAAAAAAGGTGATGCAGGAAAAATTGAAAATTATAGGCCAATTTCTCTACTCTCATGCTTTGCAAAAATATTAGAAACTATTATGAAAGATAGGCTAATGAATTATTTAAATAAATACAACTTACTGTCTATTGTCCAGTTTGGATTTAGATCAGGGAAAAGCACAGAATCAGCAACAGCACACCTCACAAAACACATTCTAGAACCATTAGATAAAGGGAACTACACAATGGGTATATTTCTTGATCTAACTAAGGCGTTTGATACAATAGACCACAACATATTGTTAAATAAGTTAGATGAACTGGGAATAAGGGGACTTGTGAAAAAGTGGTTCCAGTCATATCTAAAAAATAGAAGACAGATAACTGAAATCTCACATATTTCAACTTGCTCAAACTATATTGTAAAGTATACTTGAGACCCAAATTATGTAAATATAGGTGTCCCACTGGGTAGTGTCCATGGCCCAATACTATTCCTCATTTACATAAATGACTTCTCACAGAGCATCAAGTATGGACAAACAATATTGTTTGCAGATGACTCAAATGTTCTAATCAGTGACAAATCACCAGATGCACCGAAAGAAAAAGCCGAACAAACACTAAACAGTGTACATGAGTGGGCATCCAATAATAAACTAACACCAAATTTTAAAAAAACAAATTCTGTTAACTTCTATGTCTACAAAAAAACCACACTATAACAACTTTAAGTTAAATTATGAAACTATAGAATGTGTAGACTACACAAAATCTCTTGGTATGCATGTTGACAGTCAGTTAAAGTGGGAAGAACATATTAAAATACTTAGTAACAGAATCACTACTGCATGCTATGCTCTTAGAATTCTGACTGCAGTGTGTGATACTGCATGTGTCAGATCTGTATATTTTTCTTATAGCCACTCTGTTATTACCTATGGAATAATATTTTGAGGAGTCAACTGTAAAAATATTCAAATAGTTTTCAAATTACAGAAGAGAGCAATTCGTATAATAACCAAGAGCGGCAGTAGGGCTCACTGCCTTGAACATTTCCAAAAGCTGGAAATCCTAACTGTCCCCTGTGAATACATTTTTCAAAGTATTATGTATGTAAAAAAAAATTGACTGCTATGTAAAAAATTCTTTAGTACACAACTATGAAACTAGAAACCAATACAGTCTGCACCTAGAGAGGAAAAATAAAGTTAAAACTCAGCAAAGCTTGTTGTACAATGCCGTTAAATTATATAATAAATTACCCCAAAATATAAAAGATATTGACACAATTGGAAAGTTCAAAACAAAACTAAAAAAATTTTATTAAATAAAAGTTATTACACTGTAGTGGACTACCTGAATTAAAACACGTAGTGTAATTAAGCCTGCATTGTAATACTCAACGAAAAATTATAATATGAAATGCAGAATTGTTCAGTACTATAAGAAAATTACATAAGGATATAAAACTGATGTAAGATACCTTAAAAAAGTGTGTAAATATTAATTTTATGTGTATAAATTGTAGGTATATTGTATTGTATATGAATCTTCTGATGAAATCCACACAATGTAAATTGTTACATGGATTAATAAAGAAATCAATCAATCAATGAGGTGTAGAAAATGGAATGGCATGGCATCATGCAGAAACATGATGTCTTTCTATGATGATAATGTTGTCAAATAGTGTGGGTAATTTGTGAAACATAAATTGATGATAAACAGCAGGTAAAGTGTATGCCACCCTGAGCGTGACACCCACAGTTCTTGTCTAACATACTAACACTAGAGCAAAACTGATGTCTCGCTTCCCCGGTCACTGGAGAATCTATTTTTTCTACAAGTGATTGTTGTGAATCCTAGCTCAGCTGTAAACAAAATGCAAGCTGTAAATAGCACAACTTCAGTGCTCTATCCTAGAATCCTCTATCAGCGATTTAATTTGGCATGTTGTTCTCATGGCCTGACAGACTGCAGACACTGTAAAATCTAGGTAAATGGGAACATTGTCAACTTCTCACATCATTCGTTTCTTCATATCTGGTGAGCAGACACTGTGAATGATCATGTGTATATAAACTGACAATAGAACCTGAGAAAATACTGACCACATTGCTCGATGTAAACGACATGTGCCTGTCAATTAAGGGCATTCCCTAATGCTGCCAAGGCACGTATAAGAATGTGCCAACATACAGTTAGACTTCTATCCCATGCAATACCATACAAACTAGTGCCCAAGAGTCAATGACACTGTTATGCAAAAAGCAAAAATTGTTAACTGGTTACATGTGATTGCTCCACAGGAAAAAAAAAAAACATTAAATGTTTGAATCTATTACCCTATATGATCCTTTCATTACAAACCACAAAACAAACAGCTAATAAAACAATACAATAAAACTTGTAGAAAGCTTACCATTCTGTTTGATTGATTCCTGTACAAGACTCAGGATACCTAAAAGATAAGATCATGTGTATTTACAACTCAACAGTTTTGCTATGTGACTCAAATATTCAACATAATACATAACACAACCCACAATAAAATGTACTACAAGAAACAAATTATGAGTTAAACCTGATGGCAGATAGTATCATAGTGCCAAAAAATGTCACTGTATCAAACAAATACTACAAGTTCAGCACTATTATGACATACAATAATATGATTCCCTATTTTCAGTTCCCCTCACACTAAGAGGTATATAGTTTACATAAAATAACATGTTTTAGTAGTAGTCATTTGCCAAGGCTCATGAAACATTCATTAGACATATCTGTTATATTTGATCAAAAAAACAGTGGAGATCACAATAACATTTGTTTATTATTACCGGTTTTGGCTTCTGTTAAAGCCATCCTCTGATTTTTGGTCTGGAAATTTGTAATTAGTAGATGATATCTGATTTTTTTCATTACATTTTTGCTGGATACCATTTTTCATGTAGATTATGTTAGCTTTTTGAATTTTTAAAATACTGAGAAATTAACAAAAAGATTATGCCCCTTGCCCCTGAAAGTTATGCAACCAACTTACTTCCATGTATTGTGGGTATCAGTTTTTTTGGGAGTAAGGAATTCATTTATACTGCATGACATCTACAATGAAACAATATTCATTAAAAATACTTTTCTCTCTTTACAATTTTCAAAATATTTCTTGCATTCCACTTCCGCTTTAGCACTTCATTTTCTATGAAATCATTTCAATGTACAAATTTCTCAATCATTATTCCAGAAGAATTCAGGACAACTCTTTCTCTATACAAAAACGGAAAAGTATAATAACCTATTATTTGTATAGAAAGGCAATGAATCTGCTATCTGCAGCAAAAGAAAACCACACACGCGCACACACACACACACACACACACACACACACACTTACACACACACAGAAAAGACTGCCAAATGTCAATGTAGCTTTACTCATGTATATACTGTCAGCAGATATGCAAATGATTAGTGTTGCAATTTTCTATGGCAGGTAGAATGGCCACTAGAGTGCATTAGTGTTGTTCATGCTTAGGGCTGTTAACAAGCCTGGTATGGTATATTAGGCATGTGAACATCTTCAGATGTCAAGTGATCATTGTAAAAGACATGGAAGTGCCAGGTACACTGGTGGGACAGTGTTATCAGTACCTGACAGAGATTGAAAGGAGCCTCATTGTGGATCAGGATTTGGCTGGCTGGTCTAATCATGCAGTATCCAGATTTTTGTGGTATTCAGTCATGATAGTGGCCTGATGTGGGACTGTAGGAGAATGTGAGAGCAGGTGTACTCATTGTTAAGGCTACAGTCATCCGTGTCTGATCACCACAAGAGAGGATTGCCATATTGAGCACAGAGCACATCATAATTTTGCTCTAGCACAGATGAACATCACTGGTGAGTGTGGTGGCATCCTAGGAACGAGATCCCATTCTTCCAGTGCTTTAGGGAGGTAAAAAGGTATTACTCCTTGCATCACACTGTGAGTGTCATCAAGTATGACTTCATGTTGGGGGTGGTAGTAATTGAAAGAACCATAAGGGCACAATGGTACATTGTGCATGTCTTGTGAGCTTGTGTGTCACTTCTCATGTGACAACACTGTGGTGCATTTTTTCAGCAGAACAATACTTGAGACTTCCTGTGCACCAGAGTGGGACTCAAACTTGGAACCTTTGCCTTTCACGAGTGAAAGTGCTCTACCAACTGACCTACTCGAGCACGACTCACGACCTGTCCTCACAGCTCTACTACTGCCAATACCTCATCTCCTATCTTCCAAACTTCACAGAAACTCTCCTACAAGTTTGAGTCTCAGTCCAGCACACAGTTTTAATCTGCCAGGAAGATTCAAATTGGCGCACACTATGGTGCAAAGTGAAAATTTCATTCTGGAGGACAATACTTGTCCATACTGGAGCTGTTGATAAAGTATTGATATGTTGATAACGTTTCCAAAAAATGTCAATACATATTTTTTTCCAAGATATATTGATATCAAAACAGCAATATTGAGGGCCAATATTTTTATTTTATATATATCTGCAATTTTTTAGTAAATTTTGAAATTGTAGTACAACATAATTTTACTTTTACTGTGTGAAGGACTCTTATTACTTTTTGTGCTTCAACATGTCCAGTCTTTCTCTTTGACTGTGTGAAGCAAGTATAGGTGGCACAAGGAAGAAATATGAATGAACAGGGAGGGGGGGGAGTGATGTGTGATGTGAATGCAATGACAAGATTCCTGATGTGAAGAAATAACACACGACCAGTTGCATAATAAAAAAAAGAATTGTTAATGCAACTAGTGTGCTACTTCTTCACATCAGCATTCTTCAAAAACAGTTTGAATGATGAACCAAAATCTAAATAACCAGACTGGTCTTTTGGTGGGGAGACGTATGAGGGGAAATACTGATGTAATTGGCACTTGATGCTACCAACAGAAACTCCAACATTTAACTTCACCATGCAATTCTGACACTACAGCTACTAGGTCGTTGGTGTTGGTAGAAATGAAAAAACAGGGAAGTCGATGTGAAGTGTTCTGGACAAATCCGATATGTGACAAAAACAAACAACAGACACCTTTTATTGTGTCACACACAAGCAGTTACCACTGTTTGCAAAATGTTTATCACCAAGCGTGAATGTGCAATTCTTGCTCTAAGGAGGAAAGGCAGGTCGCTAGCTTGTTGATGTACAGAATTTTTAATAATAAATCAATACTTAAATATACAGCTCTAAAACCAGCATTATATTTACAATGTGCAGCTAATATTTTTATAGGCCAATACAACAATATATTTTTCTTTGATGTAATGATACTTTTTTTCAATATATCGAGGGCCGATAATGATATTTTTCAAATATCGATATATCAGATACCCGATATTTTTAAACATATCGGAAGTCCTAGTGTATGCATGGCATGTTTCTTTAAAAACTGTCTATGTCATGTTCCAGTGCTCTTGTGACCACTGAGATT
Organism: Schistocerca cancellata; assembly: GCF_023864275.1. NCBI lineage: Eukaryota > Metazoa > Arthropoda > Insecta > Orthoptera > Acrididae > Schistocerca > Schistocerca cancellata. The sequence goes on along the minus strand of NC_064637.1, from coordinate 126,052,162 downwards.
GCTAGATCTGTACCCAACAGGACATAAATTATGTGGGAACGGCTCAGACGTCAACCCCCTCCCAGTGCCAGTATCTGGGATATCAAGGGCCTGTTACAACAGTTGTGGGCTCAGGAGAGGATACAATTGCTTAATGATGTCCTTCCCAACTGAATTAACACATGCATCCAGGTGAAAGGAGCTGTACTGTCGTACCGATAAGTAGGCTCATAGTCCCAAAGTCTTTTCAAATTTGATTCGATTTTGCAATCACGAAATATTATCAAGTACCTTTTCAACCTATGAAGATTTGTTTCTTCCTCTGCTTCTGGGAGCTTCTTTTATTATTATTATTATTATTATTATTATTATTATTATTATTTTACTTTTTTTATCCCACAGAAAGTAATTGTGGTCATTACAAACCAACATAAAAATGGAACTTCCTGGCAGTTGAAAACAGTGTTCCAGACCAAGACACAAATTCACAACCTTTGCATTTCATGAGAAAGTGCTGTGCCAGTAAGGTACAACGTGTCACACCACCCATTTTCACAATATCCTTTCTTACAGGAGTGCTAGTCCTGCAAGCTCCACAGAACTTCTGTGAAGTTTGGAATGTAGGACATGGTACTGGTGGAAGTAAAGCTGTGAGGACCGGATGTGAGTCTGCCTGGGTACCTCAGTATAGAGCACTTGGCTGTGAAAAGGCAAAGGCCCTGAGTTTGAGTCTCGATCCAGCACACACTTTTAATCTGACAGGAAGTTTCAAGGTAGTGCACACTCTGCTGCAAAGTGAAAAATTCATTCTGGAAACATAAAAAATGTATACAATGTATTTAATTTCCTAACAGTTAGTTTGAAACTAGGAGGTCCTAGATGGTTTACAAAGAGTAGAAAGAATTAAAACAAAGACTCACCCTATAGACAAGGCACCCAGTAGTCCACAGACACATAAACAAGATTTTGGGTAATGTCCTTCTTCCGGGGCTGATTAACAACAAACCACTCACTCACACACACACACACACACATGTGCTCAGCTACATTCACTACTTTTTTTCCTACTGTCACTAGGGAGTACTCCTTTCCAAAACGGCTTACATTTTTATATGAGTAGTCGACACTAAGACTGAGTCTGGAATTCCACTTACAGTATTTTTCACTATCCTAACAAAGTACTGATTGAAGACATCTGGACTATAGGAAGCTAAGGCAGAAGTAGGTTCCTTGCTGTACTCTTTTACTAGATCTCAAGCTACTTTACTTGCATTATGAGCCTCCTTAATCTCTTTTGCAGTCTGTAATTACAGTGGCTCTTAAGCAGTTACAATGAAGCAGGAGTTTAGTTTGGACATAGAATGTGTCACTGGTGAGCCTATTCTGTGGCGGGCATGGAACAATGCATTAAGTGGTGTTGTGGAGTCATACTGGGTAGGAGGAGCAAAATAGCTAGAGGGGATGAGGTAGAACAGAGGATGAAGGATGCTGATGGGAGAAAAATGAGTGCAGATAAACGGACTAAAGCAGCTACTATGGTCTAGTATGTTGCTCTCATCAGCATGTTCTGTCACTGCGGAGCCAAATTTTCTCTTGGATAATATTTGGCAGTGGCAATTGATTTAAGTGGGCAGGAGGTTCTTGGCCACACACACTTAAAAAGCTGTGCAAAAGATAACAGATACCTCTTTCCCCCTGAAGAAGTACATGGTCCTAAGGCTTAGTGAAGTTAACAGTTACTCTAATTAGAAATAGATTTAAACAAGAAACCCTCTTGTAAAAAGTTTAACTTTCTATTGAATCTCAGTTAATGTAACTGAGAACCATACACTAGGCTAATTCTAAATACCACAGAACTTTTTAAAGCATTTGTTTTGATGCTTTCCTTCCAACAGAATATGAGTCAGTTTTTATTTTTATCAGTTTAATATATTTCTGAATTTATGCAATTTAAAAATTCTTGTTGTTAGTTTCTGTCACTGAAAATAATATTTTGGTTTAATAAGAGTTTTCTTTCCAATAAATTCATGAAGTTCTTGAAGCTAGCTTTTTTTTGGGGGGGGGGGGGGGGATACATTGACAGTCAGTCCCACTGGTCAGTCCTTGTTATACCCTTGATGCTTTCACACTATAATGGTAGATTATGAAATGCAGTAGAAACTTTAAATAAATGAATTCTAAAATTTAAAAAAAAACTATTATAATAAACATACCCGCATCCTTCACCAGTCAGTGACAGTTCATCAGGTAATACCATTAACTTTCCAGTCCTTGAATCGTACCTAGTGAAGGAAGTTGGATAAAAGTTGTTTGAAGTAACTGAATGGTGACTTTTTAAGACAAAGAAACACACACAGCATACACTAAAAAAATAAAATATGGCTGTTATAAACATACATTACTTAGGGTCTGAAACCTTGCACAACTATATGTGTCACTTTTTAATTGATCCTTTCTATGCATGTGATACAGTTTGCATCTGCTCTTCAGAAATTAAAGACTTATATTCATGTGATTATACTGGCAAACGTTGGTGGTGGTAAGTTCCTATGGGACATCCATGCACAAGGGAGAACTCAAACCTCCAATGGGGGAAGCCATGCGAACCGTGGCTAAGCACCTTCGACTGCACGGCTACCCCACACGGCTGCTAACATTGGTGTTATTATTGCCATTATTATTATTGCAGTTGCTTGAATATCACTGTTCTTGCATTTTATGTTAATCTTCAGCTCATTAAAGATTTTCACTTTACATTCTACATTTCTATCAAATGGTAATTACAGACTGAATTACTCATTCTTTCCAAATAAATGTATTCTCATAAGAACTTAATTATTACTGTATCCACAATTTACCTCTTTTCAGTTCTTTAGCTGACTGATCTTTGGTCATTATCACAGTTAGTGATAATCTATTAAAATATCAAATTAAAAAACAGTGTTCAGTAAGATGAAATTTGTAATCTATTTTTTAAAAAGTAAACTTCAAAAAACTTCATTGCTGGAATATAACCCTGCTTTTACATTGTCAAGATTATTTTCCACATTTTATTTTATATATATAATAAACTGTTTATTATATATAATAAACCATGAAAAATATTATTTATGTTCAAAGTGTTAATTCACACCTACTCTTTTTTTTAAAAAAGATAAGTATAAATTTCCTGTCAATTATGGTTAAAGAAATGACATTCATGGGCAAAAAATGGTGTTACTGACACACTGGCAGTAACCAACATGTAGTGCTTCAAAACATTATGTGATTAATTTACTGCTTTTTCTCCTAACATTGCTAACCTAACAATAACTATATTGGGGGTACCATTGCTCATAGCCATTATATTCAGTTCATAAGGTAGGAAAATAGGCATCTATGAACATGAGCTATAGCATGGCATCTCCAACCAATTTATTAGTTTTGAACAATCACAGATTTGGTGCCTCTTATGAAAGCTGTATGAACTACACAGAATTTGTTGGGACAGTATGATGTGAGAAAGTGCAATAACTATGATATACAGAGAGACCTTATCAAAATAAGTCTTTTTTTTAACTGTGTTTTACAGAGAGACATTATCAAATGATTTGCCACCCCACCCCCTACCCCCCGCCAAACCCCACCACCATCCCATAATATGAAATATTTTCCAAGGTGGTGTTTAGGTTGGGATGTAATAATACAGCTTAAATTGCAACAAATGCAATGATCTACAATGATATTGACAATAGTACCAGTCACATACTTTTGGCAAGTCTTTCAGAATACATCCTGATTTCTGAGGTGTTACGTAGGCTGGGACCTAACAGCACAGCTAAAATTTAACTGCAAACATCATTCTGTATCATTTCATAAAAATTCTGCTGCCACATATCTTCATACAGTTAATGTCACTGAATGCAGTTCCCTAATTGCTTCCATCATTCATGCAATAACAGATAATCAACTGTTGCCACTTCTATCCCATGTTTTGCATATTTTTCTTAAAAGAAGTTATGTCCATGTCTTTCACTTGATTTTGGACTGCTGCAAAATTTTACTGAAACCGCACTGTGTGGATTCAGTTGCCTGAGGCTGCAGTCATGTGTGTGAGTTGTGTTTGTGTGTGTGTGTGTGTGTGTGTGTGTGTGTGTCACCTATTGTTGACAAAGGCTATAATGACCAAAAGCTTTATTTGTGACAGTCTTTTTGTTGTGCCTATCTGTGACTCAGCATCTCTGCTACATGGTGAGTAGCAACTTTCCTTTTTATAATATTGTTATATTCCATCGTGGGTTTTCCATTGTTGGATTTTTTTTTATTGAAGTTACTTGAAACTTGTAAATGATGGGTTTTACTAAACTATTTAAAAAATTTGCTTAAAAGTGAAAGGAGCTGGCCACTACCCCAAGACAACAAGGGTGGAGAGGGGGGGGGGGGGGAGTGTGATTGATGTGCACTTGTGGTTGATTTCCAAAACTATAATACTGTATCGATGTGAACATAATTTATTCAAAAATAATAAAATATATATTCTAAAATAAGAATAACTTTCACAAATTTTTAATGTCACTTACTTTCGTTCAGAAAGGTGCCCACTCTTCAGGATATACATTTTCAACAACAGCCATAAAATGCTTAACTAAAAATAAAGTTCAGTTGGAGAAGAATGTAAAAGATTTATTGGAGGCCAGCTCCTTCTACTGCATTAATAAATTTCTTAGCAGAACCAATATGTGCATGTAGTTATTAACAAGATCACATAATATGAATATTGTGTACAATCTGACTTCTGTAAAAATTTCGTGCAGTAATATGATCACCGTAAATAACTGCTGTAAAATTTTATTTATTTTACTTTTTATTTGGTGGTGTATGGCTACAATAGTCTTAGAATTATCATATGCACTTAAGAATATTGAACATTTAATATTTGGTGACAAGCTTTACATCATTTTAAATGTGAATATGCTTAAGATTTTGTTTTTTAGAATGATTACACATCCACGAGGGCAATTTTACTTGGGATCTGTGGAAGTACATCAGCGTCTCTTTTCTTATTTTGTAAACATTTATTGTCTATTCTTGTTTCCTCACTATGGATCAGATGGAATAGAAAGTCACTATGGATCAGATGGAACAGAAAGTGCATCTAGTCTACAGATTAAAGGTATTATTAGTCAAAGACACAGATAAAAGAAAAATGATATGTTGAAGAATTTCCTAGTAACAGTGCATAAATACTTCGAAAAACAACTGCATAGCACAGGTTAACAGAGATATTGTTTCAACAGTACAATTATATTTACCAATAAAAAATTTTGATTCTAATAGGACAGTCAGCACAGATAAATAGAAATGCTCACCACTGTTGACAGAAGAAGATGTTCTCTTTAATTACAGTCCTGGAAATGAATCCTTCTGTATTATGAACAGGCTTGTACTTCACCATAACCTTCTTCATAATCAGGTGCAGGTATGTATTTTCACATTCACTCATCATATATAATTCATGATGATCGGCATCCTTCCCAACCAGAGTTTTGTTTGCGTGACTGCAATAAAATTAAACAGAAAATGGAGAACTCGTATGTAGTGTCCTGAGATGTAGCTTTCACAGTGTCCCCTTGCTGATTGATGATGTCATAATCATAGCCTGACATAGAACATTACTGAAAAAGTTGAGTGGTAAGATAAGCATTTTCAGTGTTCAACCCAACCAAGAAAATCAGAGCTCTTTTTGGAACAGTCAAAGATGATCTGGGATTAAGAAAATTGAGGATTTACTGTGTACCTTGTAACGGCAGTATGTCTTACATCAGTAAAAAAACTGCAAGAACAGTGGGTGTAATGTGTAAGGAACATCAAAGACATACTAGGCCAGTACAGGCCACAAACTCAGCAATAGCAGAATTCTGCCTGGACCAAGAACACACCACAAATTATGATAAAACCAGGATCCTGTCCCAAACCCCCAGATTCTTGAAAAGTGTCATCAATGAATTGATTGAAATAAAGATGGCAGAAAACCTAATCAATCAGGAAGCAGAATACTGACTCAGCACTGCACGGAATCCAGTGTTTGAACTGCTGTGGAAACACGAGAAAAAAGTTCCCAGCTCCAGTGATAAGCTTGGACAACTGCAGGTGTAAATGACAGCATCTGAACACATACAGAGCATGAGGCAATGGTCACTGCTGTGGGAAACAGCCACAGTGAGCACACAGAACAGTGTCAATGACCTGAGACCTCAGAGACTGTGGTTCATGAGAGAAGACCTGATGGCAATCTCTACCACAAGGGGCTGCTGCAGAGGGAACAGACATAATACAGAACTCCAGCACGAGCACAAGATCGCAGGCAGTGCTGCTAGCATGAGTGGACCGATTACACGACACTGGGAAACTGACACTGCTGTGATACACAACTGCAGTTGGCATGGATGACACAGTGAAAGCCAAGAGCAATGTGAGACTGCAGGGAACGTGCCTCGTGGACACAGGCTGGATAGAGAACACCGGGAGGCAGCCTGTAGTGTGGGAGACAGCCGCAGTGGGCACGGACAGAATAGGAAACACAGGGAGCAGCACAGAAGTGCACCTTGTGGGCACACCTGATTTACAGTAAATAGCAGGTGGAACTAGATGCACCAGCCTGGCATAAATATGGGACCTAGTCATCAAGGGAGTCAGCCTTCGAGTACAGCAATGAAATATCATGTCGGGAAGATGCAGGCCGCTGGCAGAACACGTGATCTCAACAAGGTGACAACTGGTCTCTGGGAAAGTCTAGGATATTACATGCCTACAGCTGTTCATCTGCTGTTAAGTGTTTTTGTGGTGTTACACTTCTTCTAAGCAGAACAGTTTCATAAATTAAACACTCTAGTACTTGCAAGTTAATGAAAATTTGTCATTCAATAATTTTTTTATACGTTCTTATTTTTTCACCTAATGAAAGAGCAGAAAAATATTAATGTTATCTCTAAAGTGTAACTGGGATATCAAAAAAGACAGAGTTGTAAAAGTTCAATTGTCTCCAGTTTAATGGATTTACACACTGCTTATTTAAATTAATTTTTAACTTTGCCTGTGTACCTCTTTGTGGTTATTTGTGTTTTTCACCATTTTTAAGGGGATCATTAAACAATGGGAGCAAAACATGAAAATGCTCATTTGCTTATTTTCAGATTCAATGCCTCCACGCCACTGGAACTTCTACCACCAAAATTGCTCAAACATTGGGTGTTGATCAAAAAATTCTGGGTTAATAGAGGTGGCGCTAACGTTAGTGGCAGTAACAAAGTTGGATGACCAACAAAACACTCACCTAACTCTAAAAACAAAATCAGACATATGGTCAAGAATAAAATTGGCATCTCTCCTCGGGCAATTAACTAAAGTCAGAATTTCTCGGCCAGCTACCAGCAAAGGTAGAGGACTGTCAGTAGGACAACTCCAAAAAAGATTTTATTCAAAATCATTCCTGGGTAAAACATGCTTAAGCTTACACACACACACACACACACACACACACACACACTCTTACACACACACACACACACACACACACACACACACACACACACAAATAAAAATGAGAAGAGAGAGAGAGAGGAAATAATGCCGTCAGAAAAGAAATATTCTTGATTGTCAAGCATTTTTTGAAAGGAAATTATTTGGTTGTTTCTGCGATGCTAACAATAAAGGAAAGAGGCAAAGGATGTACATTTTGTTTACCAACAAGTCTCCAGTAGATCTTTATCCAAAATGCAGCAAACAAAATGCCCAAAGCCATACAAACAAAAAGAAAACATTTCCTCAATCCATTGACAAAAATGTGATAAGAAGATAATGGTTGCTGGTGGCATGTATGGCTATGGAAAAACTGAACTGCATGTGGCTGATGTAAAGAGGACTATCAGTGGTGATTATTCCAGAATGAAATTTTCAGTCTAGAGCAGAGTGTGTGCCAATATGAAACTTCCTGGCAGATTAAAACTGTGTGCCACACCGAGGCTCAAACTCAGGACCTTTGACTTTCATGGGCAACTGCTCTATTGACTGAGCTACCCAAGCTCACAGCTTTACTTCCACCAGTGCCTCATCTCCTACCTTCCAAACTTCACAGAAGTTGTCCTATGAAACTTTCAAGAGGAGAGCTTCTGTGAAGTTTGGAGGTAGGATAGGAGGTACTGACAGAAGTAAAGCTGTGAGAATGGGTCGTGAGTTGTGCTCAGGTAGCTCAGTCAGTAAAGCACTTGCCAGTGAAAGGCAAAGGTTCCCAGTTGAAGTCTCCATCCAGTACACAGTCTTAAATTGCCAGGTTGTTTTAGTGTTGGTTACATCAGAAAAGGATAGTTCCTACACTACATGAGCAAAAGTATCCAGACACCCCCAAAAACATAAGTTTTTCATGTTAGGTGCATTGTGCTGCCACCTACAGCCAGGTACATATCAGTGACCTCAATAGTCATTAGACATTGTGAGAGAGCAGAATAGAGCGGGCTACGGAACTCAAACATGGTCAGGTGATTGGGTGTCACATGAGTCATACATCTGTATGTGAGATTTCCACACTCCTAAACATCCCTAAGTCCACTGTTTCTGATGTGATGAAGTGGAAACATGAAGGGACATGTACAGCACAAAAGTGTACAGGCCAACCTTGTCTGTTGACTGACAGATACCGCCGACAGTTTAAGAGGGTCGTAATGTGTAATAGGCAGACATCTATCCAGACCATCACACAGGAATTCCAAACTGCATCAGGATCCACTGCATGTACTATGACAGTTACGTGGGAGGTGAGAAAACTAGGATTTTACGATCGAGCGGCTGCTCATAAGCCACGCATCATGCCGGTAAATGCCAGATGATGCCTCACTTGGTGTAAGGAGCGTAAACATTGGATGATTGAACAATGGAGAAACAGTGTGTGGAGTGACAAATCACAGTACACCATGTGGTGATCCAATGACAGGGTGTGAGTATGGTGAATGTCTGGTGAACATTATCTCCCAGCGTGTGTAGTGCCAGCAGTAAAATTTGGAGGCGGTGGTGTTATGCCCTCGTCGTGTCTTTTGTGGGGGGGCTTGCACCCCTTTGTTGTTTTGCATGGCTCTATCACAGCACAAGCCTACATTGATGTTTTAATCACCTTCTTGCTTCTCACTGTTGAAGAGCAATTCAGGGATGGTGACTGCATCTTTCAACATGATCGAGCACCTGTGCATAAGGCATGGCCGATGGCAGAGTGGATACATGACAATAACATCCCTTTAATGGACTGGCCTGCACAGAGTCCTGACCTGAATCCTATAGAATACCTTTGGGATGTTTTGGAACACCAACTTTGTGCCAGGCCTCACCAACCAGCATCGATACCTCTCCTCAGTGCAATACTCCATGAAGAATGGGCTTCTATTCTGCAAGAAACCTTCCAGCACCTGACTGAACATATGCCTGTGAGAGTGGAAGCTGTTATTAAGGCTAATGGTGGGCCAACACCATACTGAATTTCAGCACTACCTCTGGAGGGTGCCACGAACTTGTAAGTCATTTTCAGCCAGGTGTCCAGATACTTTTGATTACATAGTGTATCTATACTCAAGCAGTCCAGAATAGGCTTTTCTGGAATTCAGATAGTGGAACAATAAATATCTCACACAACCACAGAAACAGTGTGTATCTGAAGAGAACATTCCCTGTAGCTTAAGATAACTGGCCTGGAAAGAATCCAGACCTAGCCCCTACCTAGCTTGTGTGGACTAGTCTACAGGATGTAATCAATAGAGGGCCTCACCCAAGCATCAGAGACAAGCTTATTGCACGTGCTCAGGAGGAATGGAGGTACATCACTCATGAAGAGACAGCAGTGCTCACAGAAAGTTTTGGCCAATAAGCTGAAGAATGTCTTCGTAATCAGGGACACTATACAAAATATTGAAAAAGTGAACAGATAATTTTCCAAAGCATTCAGTCAAATGTAGAAATATGCTTTTGTCAAAAAAAATTCTGTATAATAAAAATATTCTAAAAGAACTTGAGGGAGCAACTTTCCATCCACTCTCTACAATTGTCAAAAGCTATTCTGAAGAAAATAATAACATTACAATATTGATAATTATTTATAATTTTTTGAAGAACCCATACCAAGAATCCATTTCACCACAAACCCTTTCAGGTGGTGTAGGATGAGATAGTCCACCTCGTCACACCCCTCCAGACAGGAAATGATGCCTAGTGCAAAACCTCCTCAATATACTTTCATGAATGGCTGCTAGCATAAAATTGTAAAAGTCTGGAAATCCTCCATGGAATGTTGTGGTTGCACTGATTTCTCTTATTTTATTATGATGATCATTTCTACCTGTGCAGGTGGATGGGAGAAAGTTGGTGATTGAAATTTGACTAGGAGATCCTCCCAAGACAAAAGAGCTTTTGTTTTAATGACTGGCACCATTATCATATCCATGGCACTCTCTCCTCTATTTTGCGACAATACAAAACAAGCTTCCCTTCTCTGAACTGTTTCAGTTTCTCTGTCAGTCCTCTCTGATATAGATTCCATGCTGCACAGCAGTATGCCAAAAGAGGACGAGAAGCATAGTATAGGTACTCTCTTTAGTAGCCCTGTTGCATCATCTAAGTGTTATGCCAATAAATCACAGTCTTTGGTTTGCTTTCCCACATTATCTATCTAATTGTTCCAATTTAAGTTACTCATAATTATAATCCCTTAGTATTAAGTTAAACTTACCGCCTTTAGATTTCTGAGATTTATCTAGTAGTAAAGGAAATTTAGCAGATTTCTTTTAGTACTCATGTGGATGAGGTCACACTTTTCATTATTTAGAACCAGTTGCTGCATCTAAGTCACTTTGCAATTGGCTTTGATTCTGCATGGCTCTTAAATCATTTATACCGTTCAAGAACAGCAGAGGGCCTATAGCACCTCCTTGGTAATTGCCAGATATTACTTCTGTTTTTGACCTTTCTGAATGCAGTTGCACAACTGAGATAACACTCCAGAGGCATACAATTCAATTAGAAGTCACTTGTGAGGAATGTTGTCAAAAGCCTTCTGGAAACCTAAAAATGTAGAATCAATTTCACACCAATGGTGTGTAGGAGCGAAATGTGGTTGGCATCCTGCATAACCTATGTAACTGCCAGAAGTTTCATTGTTGTATGTCTGTTAGTTATTGTTCATTGCCATTTTGAATATAGTGTTGTGTCACACAGTTTGCCAATTTCAAGATGGCAAAATTTAATGCATCTGCATTAAATTTTGCATGAAACTCAAGAAAACCTTTACAGAGACACACCAAATGGGGCAAAAAGCCTACAGTGGTGAGTGCTTAAGCCATACTCAGTGTTATGAATGGTTCACATGGTTTAAAAATGGCCATATGGAATTTAATGATGATCCTCATTCAGGATGCCCTTTGACATCTACTGATAACACTCATGTCAGGAACGTCAATGAAACTGTGCATGCCAATCAAAGACTGACTGTCTAAGATATTGCAGAAGAATGTAACATTTCATTTAGATTATGTCATGAAATCCTGACACATCATCTGGGATGCACTGTGTTGTCACCAAGTTCATACCGTGCCTCATGAGTCAACACCAAAAAGATCTCCCTCTCATAGTCTTTGAAGAGCTTTTGAATTACTAAAATAAGAATGAGATGTTCCTTAAGAGAATCATAACTGGCGATGAGATGTGGGTCTATTGTTATGATGCTGAGACTGAGGTTCAATCTCCACAATGGGTCGGGAAAGATTCTCCAGCACAAAAAAAGCTCGTCAGGTCAGGTCAAACGTCAAAGCGATGCTGGTAGTTTTCTTTGACTTTGAAGGATTAGTTCATCACAAATTTGTGCCATAAGGACAAACTGTAAATCGATGGTACTGTTGAGATGTGTTGCGACACCTGCAATAAAATGTGAGAAGGAAATGGCTGTGCCGAGGCAATTCATGGCTCGTGCATCTCGATAACAAACACACACATTCATTCCTGTTGGCATGTGACTATTTCACCAAAAATGAAATCACTGTACTGTCTCATCCTCCATACTCTCCAGGCCTGGCCACTGTTGACTTTTTTATATTTCGGTGTTGAAAACCCCCATTGAAAGGATGAATATTTGCAACAACAGATGAGATAGTACATCACAAAATCCAGCAAGAGATGTACCAAGACTGCTTCTGGAAATGGAAGTGGTGTTGGGAGTGCTGTATCAATTGTGGAGGAGAGTATTTCAAATGAGACCATGCACAATAAGTAAAAGGTAAGCGTAGAAAAATTTTGTGGACAAAGTTCCAGAACTTTTGAACAGACCTCGTACATTCCAAAATTCTACTGCAAATCAATGTTAGTGATATGGGTCTGTAATTCAGTGAATCACTCATATTTACTTTCTTGAATATTGGTGTGACCTGTGTAACTTTCCAGTCTTTAGGTACAGATCGTTCAATGAGCGAATGGTTGTATATGATTGCTAAATATGGAGCTATTGTATCAGCATACTCTGAAGGGAACCTAACTGATATACAATCTGGACTAGAGGCCTTGTGTTTATTAAGTTATTTAAGCTCTTCACTACACTGAGGATGTCTCTGCCTAAGTTACTCATGTTGGCACTGTCTCTTGGCGCTAAAACCCAAGTAAGACTGCATTTGATGTGAGCAGCAATCTAGCTGGGATGAGTAGTAGGGGTAAGGAATAGACATGGGGTGGGGATGGGGTGATAGTGGACTGCTAGGTGGAGCCCCTAGAGGCTGTGCCAGAGGAGGAGGGGGAGGGGGAGGGGGCATGCAAAGAGCAGAGGCCTATTTAGGTTTGTTGCTGGGATAAAAGGCATGTGTAGTGCTGCAGTGGGAATGGGTAAGAGGATATGCAGAAGGAGGACAGGGTATAGCAAAGGTTGAGGTCAGGGGAGTTATAGGAAAGAAAGATATGGTGTAGTGAACGTGCGATATTCAGAAAATCTGTTTTCGGTGGAAAAAAAACCCAAATGGGACAGGCTGTGAAACTGAGCGAGGTGACGCAGTGGCTAGCACACTGGACTCGCATTCAAGAGGACGACGGTTCAATCCCGCGTCCGGCCATCCTGATTTAGGTTTTTCGTGATTTCCCTAAATCGCTCCAGGCAAATGCTGGGATGGTTCCTTTTAAAGGGCACGGCAGACTTCCTTCCCTGTCCTTCCCTAATCTGACGAGACCGATGACCTCGCTGTCTGGTCTCCTTCCCCAAAATAACCCAACCCAACAGGCTGTGAGGCAGTTGAGTGCCATGTTCAACAACTTGGTGGACCAGCTGTCTCTTGCCTACAGTTTGACTGTGGGCATTCATGCAGACAGAGAGCTTGTCAGCTGTCATGCTCACATAGGATGCAGCACAATGGTTGCAGCTTAGTTTATACATCACATGACTGGCCTTTGACAGGATAGGAGATGCCTGTGACATGACTGGAGTAGTTGTTGGTGGGAGGATGTATGGAACAGGTCTAGCACCTAGGTCTTTTACTGCGATATGAGCCATGAGGCAAGGAGTCAGGAGCAGAGTGGAGATGGACGAGGATTGGTGGGTGACAGAATAGTGTGGTGGGAGGGGTGGAGAGGTTAGTGGATAGGATATTCCCCACTTCAGGGCAAGGCCTGGTGGAGAATGTGATTCAGTTTCTCCAGCCCTGGGTGATACTGAATCATGAGGGGAGTGCTCCTTTGTGGCAAGATAGTGGGAATGTTAAGAGGTGGCTGGTGACTGGCGAGGTGGTACGTGTTACTCATCTAGGAAAAAACATGTTTCACCTTTTTCTCATGATCAGATGAAAGATGTTCACGTAAAAATGTTACTTAGGTAGTTAATATGTAGAGACTTTTTACTGCGCACACTTTGCCTTGATATATGTGCAGAGGTGATGGAAGAGGCATGGGCACAGAAGACAGTGATCGAGCATCACCACCTGCTGTGAAGGGGTCACTCATGCTTTGGCATTGTGGCCTGCTGGTGCTTTTGAAGGCAGAGAGAAAGGGATACTATCTACAATTTCAATGCCATGAAACAATTCAACAAAGCTGAAGAGAAAAGGCACTCCCTTCTGTTATGTTATGAGATTCACTTCAAAAATGTTGTTCTAGTGAAAATGAGATCTGTTCACAAAATGCACATGAATGTTAAATAACAGTAACAAAATATATAACCGTTCTGTAAAATGCAGTTATATCATTTCATAACTTGAAGATTATACAATTCTCTTACAGCCGTTGATCCCCCTCAAATGGAAACAATGTCACACATTGATGGCACTGCATAGCAGATTCACAGCATCTGAGGAGGAGACCCTAAGATACAGTCAAGGTAGCAGTTCATGAATAACATCAGGGTGACATGTCTTTCAGGCTCAGTACAGCCATCAGAAGCCCCTTTTCGTTAGATTTCACTTGGGAGACAAGGCACAAGAGATCTGTTTCTGGTCGCAAGACCGCTACGGTCGCAGGTTCGAATCCTGCCTCGGGCATGGATGTTTGTGATGTCCTTAGGTTAGTTAGGTTTTACTAGTTCTAAGTTCTAGGGGACTAATGACCTCAGAAGTTGAGTCCCATAGTGCTCAGAGCCATTTGAACCATCTGTTTCTGGTCAAAGTTGGGAGAATAATTACAGTCTGTGAAAGACTTGGTGAGACCCTTGGCAAACTTTGAGAAGAAATGTGTGTCATTGCAGATGTTACAATCATAGGTAGTTGGACTGTGTGGAAGGAACTTCTTGTGTGGAATGGTTCGCAGCTGTCACAGTGGAGGTATTGATGGTTGGTAGGTCCGATAAGGGTGGAGGTACCAGTGTAGCCATCTTTGAGGTGGAGGCCAACACTGAGGAAGGTGGTTTGTTGGGTTGAATAGGATGAGGTGACGCAAATGGGGGAGAAGTTGTTGAGGTTCAAGAGGAATGTGGACAGGGCGTCCTCACCCTTGATCCAGATCACAAAGATGTCATCAATGAACCTAAACCAGGTGAGGTGTTTAGGATTTTGGGTGATTAGGAAGGATTACCCCAGATGGCCCATGAATAGATAGGCATAGGATAGTGCCCATTGCTGTACCACGGACTTGTTTGTAGATGATGTCTTCAAAGATTTCTAGCATTCTTTTTCATTGTGTCTGTCTGTTATTCAATATTTCCTCATGTTACATGCACACAGTCAGTCACACCACTGGACAAAAAGTCTGAGCAGAAATAATAAATATTTTGCTTGCCTCAGGGGCTATGTTCATCTGATTCCAATTTTTGTTACCACTAGCTTAATTCAGCACAGAAGTTTTACAGAAAGCTCTATGAACTCAAACCAAAATCTCTCGATGGAAAAAGGTGTTCTTTTCATGAACCACTATTAAGTAGGTTTAGGGAACTGGTACTTATGACAACTGTGAATGATGCAAGAGCCACTGACATACATCTCACATAAGGACTGTAAAGACATGATAAGAGAAATCATGGGTAATATAGAAGCTAATAATGGAAAATCTCATCATGCGCTGGTACTGCTGTTCGCAGTGTGGTCTTAGCTCTCTGAGACTGCAGATGTGTGTGCAAGTTGCATTTATGTGAGGTCGTAATGGCTGAAAGCTTTAATTGTGTGAATCTTTTCATTGTGCCTATCACAACTCAGCATCTCTGCTATATGGTGAGCAGCAACTTTCCTTCTCTGGTATTGTTACATTCCATCCTGGATTTGCCATTGCTTGATTTTTGCCTGATGGCTTTTCTTCGATCCTAACCCCTTGCTGTTTTCCTTTGTAACTATATTCTTTTGCATCTGCTATACTCATTGCCATTCCTTCTTTCTTTTCTTTCCTGTGTTTCTCTTGTTGCCTTACAAACCACACTGCACGCTCTACTTATGAGTCACACTGTATCAATTATCTCCGCCACGCGCAACAGACGGCCTCAAGACCACACTGATTGTTAGTGCAGCATCTTAGGTCCCACATTACTCCCGCTGATACAATGAAGCCTAAACCTTCAAACTGATCACCCTCCCTGTGTCAACTCCCAGATTTTTGCATTTTATCTCCCTCACTTTTCTGGTGCCACACGAACCTCTCCCCAGCCCCCACACTTTCCCCATTCATCTCATTCTGCATCCATTCTGCATCCATTTCATCCTTTTCGTACTTTTCACACGTATTTGGGTGTATTTTTGTGTAATTTTTTGAACATAATTCTACTTTCTTATGCAATTTTTCACATTTTTTGCACCACCATGGATCCATGCTCCTTCCATCTGTGTCAATACAGAAAAGTTTCCTTATTCCTAGCCAGATCCCAGTCCCATATACAGTTCCTACATGAAACTTCCTGGCAGATTAAAACTGTGTGCCGGACCGAGACTCGAACTCGGGACCTTTGCCTTTCGCAGGCAAGTGCTCTACCAATTGAGTTACCCAAGCATGACTCATGCCCCGTCCTCACAATTTTACTTCTGCCAGTACCTCATCTCCTACCTTCCAAACTTTACAGAAGCTCTCCTGCAAACCTTGCCCGCGAAAGGCAAAGGTCCCGAGTTCGAGTCTCAGTCCGGCACACAGTTTTAATCTGCCAGGAAGTTTCATATCAGCGCACACTCCACTGCAGAGTGAAAATCTCATTCTGTTCCTGCATTGTTGCTTGGCTCATGAAATCCCCCCTAATGGCCTTACCATCAAATTACCCATCTCTGGTTGCCACTCCTCCTTCCACAATGACCTCCAGATTCCGCCAATCCTTAGCCCTCACGAACATAGTCCTGCAAAACCATATCAACCAAGCCCAATCCTCCTTGCAGTACCTTCTCTCCATCCACAAAATTCTCCTGCTATGCAATCCCATATTCCTGGAACCCATAACACACATTGAAACCCTTGCCCTGCAGGAACTTGAGCAACATGCACAACGCCACCTCAGAAAGCTCTCCATCCTACTCACTTCCTACTCCTGCCTCGGATCACCACTGTCCACCACTTCTACAACCACCTCCAAACCTCCCCCACGCCCCCTCATAGCTGACAAACCCTGTCTCGCAGACCTACTACATTTACCCCACCCTCCAAAACTCCCTCCCACCACCACACAGAACCCAGAATGTAAACAGACCCACAACACAGCTATGAACCTTTCCTCCAGAAGCCTTAGTCCCATAGAAATATCAGTCCTTTCCAAAGGCCTCACCTTTTGCCCCACTCCCAAATTCAACCATGCTGAACTAGTTAAAGACCTTCTCTCCTCCTTCCAGTCCCTACAGTGGAAACACTTTTTCGCTACCAACCCGACCAATCAGACTCAACCAAAGACCAATATTGAACCTTGCCTAACTCAATTCACTCCTCCATCCAACCGTGATCCACACCCACTGCCTCCAAACCACCCCCTATTAACTTTCCAGAATTTCTTAACCTCAAACCTTGCCTCAACATCATTCCCCAAATCCCTCAACATGCAAACTAACCTTACATCTGTGGAAAGAACCGCACTCCACCATCTAAAAACTGATCCTGACCTTGTAATCCTACTTGCTGACAAAGGCTCCACCACCGTTGTTTTGAACCGCAAAGATTACATGGCAGAAGGACTCCGTCTGATACTTCTACCTACAAACCATGCCACAGTGATCCCATTCCAGTAATCCAGCAGGATCTCCAGTCACTACTCAAATCCTTAGGCCCATCCCAGAACCTCTCCCCAGAGTCCATCTCTCTACTTACCCCTACCACTCCTCGCACTCCCACCTTCTACATGGTTCCTATCTATCTATCTATCTATATCCGAATCCCGCTCCAGCTACTGCCGGGTCTGGGTGCTGATGAGTCCTTTCCATTTGGCTCGGACCTCCCACCACTTTTCTTCCTCCACTTGCTGCCAGGTCACACCTCTCCTTTCTACAGATATTCTCACTCCCATTTTCCACCATGTTCTTGGGCGCCCTCTAGGTCTTTCCCCATCCATCTTTAGTTCTTCCATAATTTTGGGGAGTCTCTGCCCATGCATCCTCTTAACATGTCCATACCATCTTAATCTCTTTCTTTCAATTTCTCCTCTCATGCTTTCTTGTTTGAGGTCCTTTCTAATCTCTACATTCCTTACTCTGTCCATTCTTGTTTTTCCCTTAACTGCTCTGAGAAATTTCATTTCCCCTGCTTGCAGTCTGCTCCAGTCCCTTTCTGTCATTGTCCATGTTTCTCCACCACAGGTGACAATAGGGATGTAATAATTCTTATACATAAGGAGTTTTGCTCTTTCTGAAACTTCTTTATTCCAAATCAGGTGTTTTATTGTTTGGTAGAAATTGCCTCCTTTCTGTAACCTCCTATTAATTTCGTTAGTTATTCTTCCATCCCAAGGCATTTCACTCCCTAAATAGGTGAAACTTTCTACCACTTTCAGGGGTTCTCCATTCAAGGTAACATTTCTGTTGATTCCTTTCTCTCTTCCAAATACCATTATTTCACTATTATCTTTATTTATTTTTAATCCATACCTTTTCATTATTTCCTTCCACGCATCAAGCTGTAATTGAACATCTACCTCTTTATCACCCCATCTTACCATATCATCTGCAAAACTCATCTTTTTGTCTTTTTCTTTTACTATATCTTTAACTGCCCTATTCATTCCCTCCATCACAACATTAAAAAATGCAGGAGATAGAATACTTCCTTGCTTAAGTCCTTGTCTTATTTCAAAGTATTCAGAGTTCCCGAATGGTGTTCTAATTCTACAATTGTGTCCTCTGTACATTGTTTCTATAACATTAATGTATCCATCTTCTATATCTAATCTTCTTCATTTCTTCCCAGAGTCTTTCCATGTCAACTGAGTCATATGCCTTTTCTGTGTCTATAAAAATCATTATCACCCTTTTGTTATACTCCCAACTTTTTTTCCATCAATTGATGGATAGAAAATATCACGTCGATCATGCTTCTTCCTTTCCTAAACCCATGCTGTTCTTCACTCAGCACTTTTTCTATCTTTTCACTTATTCGATTTAGTAAAATTCTTTCAAAAATCTTGGCTGTATGACTCATAAGGGTTTTTCCTCTGTAGTTTTTACAAAGTCTTTTATTGCCTTTCTTGAAGATGGGATCAATGTCTCCTGTTCTCCAGCCATCAGGTATTGTACTATTTCTCCACATGCTTGACAGTACTCTATACAGCCACTGAATTCCCACTGGACCTGCTGCTCTTATCATGTCCACTGATACTTCATCAGGTCCTGGGGCTTTCCCCCCATTCATCCTCTTCACAGCTTTTTCCATTTCTTCCCATGTAATTTGTCCTAATACTGCTTCCCAACTTCTCTCAATTTCTCCATTATTTGTTGTTTCCTCATGCACCTGCTCCTCGGCGTTTAACAGCTTCTTATAATGTTCTTTCCAGAGATCTTTTATATTCCGTGGATCTTCAATAATGTTACCGTACTCTGTTTCCATCTTTACTGGTACTTCAGAAGCCTTCCTTTTATTTTTCATCATTTTATAGAACATTTTCTTATTGCTCTTCACATCTTCTTCAAGTTTTTTTGTAAACTCTTCCCATGCCTTTTTCTTTCCTGTTTCCACTATTTCTTTGCACTTCTTCTTTTCCTCTATATATCTTTTATGGTCTTCATCATTTTTAGTTTTCCACCACTTTCTCCATGTCCATTTTTTCTTCTAACTGCTTGGATTGTGATATCATCCCACCAACTTGTCTGTCTTATTTTTTCCTTTCCAGATGTTCTGCCACATACATGCTTCCTAAAGTCCATAAACCTAACCACCCAGGATGCCCCATTGTGGCCGGTTACTGCACCCCCACTGAGAGAATCTCTGCTCTTGTAGACCAACACCTTCAACCTATTACCCAGAACCTATCCCCATATATAAAAGATACCAACCATTTCCTCGACCGACTCTCCACAGTTGCTGTCCCTTTACCACATGGAGCCCTGCTCTTCACTATTGATGCCACCTCCCTGGACACTAACATTCCTAATGCCCATGCCCTTACTGCTGTCGAACACCACCTTTCCAGACGGCCTATGGATTCCAAACCAACAACCTCCTTCCTAGTCTCCATGGCCAACTATATCCTCACCAGCAATTACTCCTCCTTTGAAGGCATTACCTACAAACAAATCCATGGTACGGCTATGGGCACCCACATGGCACCAACCTATGCTAACCTATTCATGTGCCATCTAGAGGAATCCTTCCTAAAAATCCAGAATCCTAAACCCCTCACCTGGTTCAGATTCATTGATGACATCTTTGCTATTTGGATTGAAGGTGAGGACACCTTATTCACATCCCTCCAGAACCTCAACAACTTCTCCCCCATTTGCTTCACCTGGTCCTACTCAACCCAACAAGTCACCTTGCTAGATGTTGACAACTTCTGTCTACATCAAACCTAGTAACCACCAGCAATACCTCCACTTCGACAGCTGCCACCCATTCCATACCAAGAAGTCCCTTCCATACAGCCTAGCCACCCGTGGTCATCACATTTGCAGTAATGAGCAGTCCCTCTCAAAATATACCGAGGGTCCCACTGAAGCCTTCACTGACCATAATTATCCTCCAATTCTTTTGTACAAAAACAAATCTTCCATGCCTTATGTTTCCAGTCTCCCACCACCTCCCAAAGTCCCACAGTCTTGGCACAGAGGAGCATTCCCCTCGTAACTCAGTACCATCCAGGACTGGAACTACTGAATTACATTCTCCACCAGGGTTTCGATTACCTCTCGTCGTGCCCTGAAATGAGAAATATCCTGCCCACTATCCTTCCCACCCCTCCTAATGTGGTATTCCACCGTCCACTGAACCAGCACAATATACTCGGCCATCCTTACACAACCCCTGCTCCCAATCTCTTACCTCATGGCTCATACCCCTGTGATAACCTAGATGCAAGACCTGTCCCATACATCCCCCTACCACCACCTACTCCAGTCCGGTCACTAACATCACCTATCCCATCAAAGACAGGGCTACCTGTGAAACCAGTCATGTGATTTATAAGCTAAGCCGCAACCACTGTGCTGCATTCTATGTAGGCATGACAACCAACAAGCTGTCTGTCTGCATGAACGGCCACCGACAAACTTTGGCTAAAAAACAAGTGGACCACCCTGTTGCTGAACACGCTGCCTAACATAATATCCCTCATCTCAGTGACAGCTTCACAGCCTGTGCCATATGGATACTTCCCACCAACACCAGCTTTTCTGAACTGCACAGCTGGGAACTTTCCCTGCAATACATCCTACGTTCCCGTAACCCTCCTGGCCTCACCCTTCATTAGTCACTGTCCTCACCCATCCAGCCCCCTCCCTGTTCCCATTCCAGCACTACACAGCTGTCATTTCACCGCCACATCCAGTCTTTTAATTTCTTTTATTTTATTTCTCTCCTTTCTGCTACTTACCCCCCCCCCCCCCCCCCCTCCACACCATCTCTCCTGCCCTCCGTCTAAACTGCAACACTTCACTGTCCGCCACTCCCACCATACTATCCCTCCCCCTCCCAACCCCAGCCTCCTCCTTACCCCCACCTCATCACCACTCCAATCATGCAGTGGTGCTGCTGTTCACAGTGTGGTCTCAGCTCTCTGAGACTGCAGATGTGTGTGCAAGTTGCGTGTGTGTGTGTGTGTGTGTGTGTGTGTGTGTGTGTGTGTGTGTGTGCGTGTGTGTGTGTGTGTGTGTGTCTACTGCTGACAAAGGCCTTAATGACCGAAAGCTTTAATTGTGTTAATCTTTTTATTGTGCCTATCGCGACTCAGCTTCTCTGCTATATTGTAATATAGAAGCATGTAGACAGTGATTGTTCACTTGCTTCATTTGTGAATGGCACAGGAAAAGGAATGATTAGCAGTACCCTCTGCCATGCAACATATGATGGCATACAGATGTAGATGTATAAGACTGGAGATTTGCTATCAGAATTACTAGACCTCCTATAATACCATGGGACATATAAATGGATAAGGAGAGATTGCCTGTATACACTGTAACTTCATTCTCTGGACTTAATTCTCTAGACTGTTGCCTGTAAGAGTATTTTAACATGATATGTCCAGCCATGTAATGCTATATGAAAATTTTGCTGATACTGAGAAATCTTCAAGTAGCATTATCTCCTGTTGGTGAAGCCATGTTGTCAAGCATTAGAAGTGCTTTAATGCAGAGAATTAATAGAAGGTCATTACTGCCTCTCAGCCTGTTTATTTTATTGGGGTATCCTGGCTGTAATCAGCTTGGTGAAGAAAAACAATTTCCTATATCTCTATACTCCACCTGAGTTCCATTAACTGGCCAATACGGGCAGCACAACTGCTTGGTGCACAATACAGAGATCCTCTCTTGTGGTAGTCAGACATGGTAGACCAGAGCCTTGATGACAAATATACTTGTCATAAACTTTCTGTGCAGTAAAACATCAAGTCTCTCATCAAGTCTCTGTCACTTCCGAATGCCCTCAATTCATCCAGTCAGCTGAATGGAAGCCCCCAATGAGATTCCTTTCAGGCTCTGTCAACTACTGATAATGCTGTCTCACATGAGTACATGGCACCTCCACCTCCTTTACGGTGATCCCTCAATATTTAACACTGTTCCTGCCCCTTGCCAAAAAATACATGTGTGGAGGACATTTGCCATTTTCATTTACTTTGATAAGCATGAGAAAGTAATGATGATGGTGCAATTGTTTGGAAACAATTATGGCAGAGTGATACAGTTGTAGGGATAAAGAAATAAATCCATATAAAATTAATATACTGACATATGAAAAGCACCTGAATTTGTAGTATTCATCTACAGAGTGACAATTATTTAACTGTATCAAAAAATGTAAATTACTTACAAACTACACTGTGCACACACTTCATTCAACATGTAAACATCACTATAGATATTCATATTTAGGTTATGACGTGTTTGATATGCCACTATTTGTGATGATGTGGCACAGACAAATAGTGAAATGCTGCATGATCTGCTGAAGTGTCAGAACAAGGGGTGAGGGGTGACTCACTGAGAGAAGGGGAGGAAATGGGCACAGGGAGGGAAAGAAGAAAATGGACAGAAAGAGGAATAGGTGACAGGAGGAGATGGATAGGGAGAGGAGGAGGTGGGGGGGGTTAGGATGTATATCTGATTCCTAGACATATTTAGCAAATTGTGAAGCATTTCCAGATTCATCAGTTACCAATAAGAACATAATATGTATCAACAATGGTAGGTATGGAGATGCTGTCAGAAAATAATAAATGCTTTGAAGACATAGACAACATTACAAGTTTTTACTTACCATAACCAAGTAACATGAAACCATTTTAATCCATGCTGATCTTCCCAAAAGCATATTATTTTTCCTATGATGGCTTGAGACTGCTGTCGACATGTTGAAACAGTCACAAAGTCTCCAATTGTGTAATGTTCTTTGTCCAAAATAACATTGCTAAAAATAAAACATCTATAAATCTTCATTCATTCTAAAACAAATCTTATGATAATTCAGTTTTCCATAACCTAACTGCACAGGTCACACATAAAAATTGGTTTCTTATTATTTTGCTCATACTCCACAACTGCCTGATTAAATTCTGAAATTTTTAAACTTTCCTGTACATTTTTTTCAAAATTAGTTTCCTGTATGATTTTTTCTAGTCTACTCCTTCCATTAATCTAGCCGTTTTACAGTATACTAAATTATTTAATGTTTTCTCCACAGTTTCCCAAAAACAGTTTGCATCCATAACGGTTTCTCACATAACTAGCAAATCAAGGCCCTGTATTATTTAAGTATGGCTTTTGCTCATTCATAATGAACTAAGGTTTAAACAATGAATTGCAACTTACTCTTCAGATTACTATGTCTGGCCATTTAAGTCATAAATAAAATCATAAACCAGCTACAAAGAGGTCTGATATGCACAATCCTATTCATAAAAAACTAAATTCCTCCCGTATCGGCCATGAAGGCCCAATGGTACCGACTCACTGCCATGTCATCCTCAGCCCATAGGCGTCACTCGATGCAAATATGGAAGGGCATGTGGGCAGCACACAGCTCTCCTAATCGTATGTGAGTTTCAGATACCGGAGCCGCTACTTCTCAGTCAAGTAGCTCCTCAGTTTGTTTCACAAGGGCTGAGTGCACCCCGCTTGCCAACAGCGCTCAGCAGACTGGATGGTCACCCGTCCAATTGCTAGCCCAGTCCGACAGTGCTTAACTTTGGTGATCTGATGAGAAGCGGTGTTACCACTGTGACAAGGCCGTTGGCCAATCCTACTCATACTGACATCAAAACTAAGATGGCACACTAAGGTTCTAACTTTTTGCAAAGGTGTTCCATTGGGTTTGGGTTAGAGCTCTAAGCAGGTAGTCCATCACAAGAACATTATCATCCACAAACACTGTCTGCAAGATTCTGCTTTATGGCAGGGTTCACTATTACACTGATACAAACTATCACAGTGTCTGAGCTGAACTGTTTCTCTGCTGTACACAGTACACAATGCTGTAAAACGTTTTCATATCCTTCTGCATCAGCTTTTTGATAAGCATAATAAGAGGTCCATGCAAGGGCTGTTGATAAAATATCAATGTATTGACATTTTGTTGCTGAAAATCATGAACAATAATCTAAATGACAAGATTGGTCTTTGCAGTGGGCAAAGACGTATGAGGAGATATGCTGATGTAATCAGTGCTCGATGCTACTAACAGAAACTGAAATGGTTAACTTCACCACGCAATTTTGACACTATAACTTCTAGGTCACTGGCATTGGCAGAAATGAAAAAAACAGGAAAGTTGGTATGCAGTGTTCCGGACAAGTACAATACATTATGAAACCTAATGATGAACCCATCGGACACCTTTCATTATGCACTGATGGGCAGTTACCATTGTTAGCAAAATAGTTATTGCCAAGCATGAATGTGCATTGTTTTCCTTTCAGTTCTTGCTCTAATGGACAGGCTGCTAGCTTGTTGATGTTCGGAATCTCTAATAATAAATCAGTACTTAAATATACATCACTGAATCTGAACCTGGCACTATATTTACAATGTGCAGCCAATATTTTTACAGTCAGGTATTTCTATATTATCTCAGTCAAGGCATCAATACCTTTTTGTGATATCGAGAGTCGATGATGATATTTTTTTAAATATCGATATATCGGACTCCTGATATTTTTAAAAATATCAACACTTCTAGACCCCACCATAGCCATGTGGCATTCCACGAGATGGCACCAAAGTTCTGTAGGCACTTGCCAAACCCAAACCCTTCCATCAGATTGCTGCAAGGTGTAGCAAAATTCACCTCCCAAAATCACTTATTTCCAAACATCCACTGTCCAGTGACACTGCACTTTAACAACTTCAAATGTTGCTAGGCACTGATCACAGAAACATGTGGCTCGAGGGGCTGTTCAGCCACTGTACTGCATCATTTTCAACCCAATATGTGAGGCCATTGTGGTAACCAGACTGATGGTAGCAGTTTGGGACTCAGTGATTCCTTCTGTTGATTTTGTGTGATTTTTTACAACCTCCCTTCACACTGTTCGACAGTTCCTGTCTGCCAGTAAATGACTTGCCAGTAAATGACTTGGGTAGCTTTAAAAGGTTGAAATGTTCTTTATGGATTTGTTACTCAGGTAACATGCAAAAACTAGTCCACATTCAACAAAATTGAGCTTTCCTGACTGTTGCTGCTTCCCTACTAACAACGCAGGACATGTGGCCTCTTTTTATACTGGTAGGTCTGCCTCTCGTGATATCCATTACAGGCTGGCTGCAATGAATTATTTAATGGCTAAGCACTTTTATTTCTTCTATAGTTGCTGTCCTGAGCATGTGTTGCCACAATGAAGGTGCAAATTGTAGTGTAACCAGGAATTAGACGAATTGTCATCAATCTTTGAGTAATTAAAAATCTTCTTCTATTAAATACTATTCTTCAGCAGTAGACCCTTTTCATGAACAAGGAGAAGAACCAGGGATTTTTTGGATGTAAAATGTTGAATTCCATTCACGGGTAAAAGTACACAATTATGTAAAATGAATGAAGTATCAGTAAATTGATAATCACACAGTTCGTTAATCTCTGGTGGCAATGTCTTCTTTCATGTATATTTATAATGAAGGTGTCTTCTGCTGAGCCCTTTCATAGCCCACAAGCATCTAAAAAACTGCCTCCAATTGATATCATTACCTGAACTTCATTAATACAGGTTAAAAAACAATGCTCACTTCAAATATGAATCACAATCAGAGATAACATGCTCACCAAGGATCAGAATAACGCCTGCAAAAATATCATCTTGATATTTGTTGCAACTGACTTGAAAAGTTAACAGTAAACGTATAACAGTCATAATTCAGTTGTATAAGTTCTTTACCAAAGCCTAACTCCTGTCAGCAGTTGATTTCATAACACTTGGCCCAGCTCACAAGTACTGAATTTGTGAATTGTGGTTTCTTTGTCTCATTATGTACATAATCTAAATAATTTGATTCAGGAAAGGAGACATGCCAAAACTGAGGTAAAATTTCACATAAATAGAGAACAGATGATGTTAACAAACAGCATAATAATAATAATATAATTTTGTTACATATACATACAATAAAATCTAACACTTAATTACCCCTTGCTCAAATTATCATTTCATCTTCTATGAATTCTTCTACTGAATAGTAGCATTTCTCCCACAGAATCTGTTGAAGCCTCATTTTTAAAATTTCTGGCTTCAAATTAAATATGTTTTTGTCCCTTAACTTGTTACACATTGTCATGTCCATATACTGTGCAGTCCATGCATGTAATTTCAGCTGGTGTGTGGGTAGCATAAAATTATTATTATTTCTTGTGTTATATGTATGGTTATAATGATTCTCCTCAATGTCTGCTGTTTAGGATGATTATAATTTCATAAATGTATATGGAGGGAACAGTTAGACTTTATAGTTCCCAAAACAATGGACAACATGACTGCTGTGCAGTGCAATTGTATCTGACAATTTTCTTTTGCAGTTCAGTATTCAAGATACACCACTTGAACATCGCCAGAAAATGAAACGATATCTGATAACAGATTCACAATAACTATGATAAGCAATTTTTCATGTACTCAAGTCAGTGGAATTTGCTAGTATTTGCTGAATTTGTAGCTTCTGTAATATAGTTCTTTCATATTCTTTAACTATCAATTCACTATTAATGATGGCTAGATGAACATCAACAGTTCATGAACTTTTCTTACAGTTCAGTACATGATGGCATACTCATGTGCTAAATAATTAAACAAACCCTCCATACAGGTGTCCACATACTTTTGATCACATATTGTACAGCTATAGGTCACAGTCTACTTCAGGAAGTGTCTGAATAGGTCAAAAATGAGTTTTCCATAGACTTCATTTTGTGATGTCTAATGGTTCTCCACAGGCTGTTGGGACTCTGCAAGGTTCTGCGTCTCATATGAAATAAACATGTAAGACCAAATTTTGGAAAAACATGTTGAGTATTACACTCGTTTGCCCACCAGGAAGCACTTTGGACAGAAATTGTGCAACTTGGATAGGTCAAGAAGGATATGGTACAGTATGTGAATTCTGAATGGTACCACAGTACCAATTACTACAGCTTGAAAAGCTTTTTGGAAGAGAGGGATTACGTTACATTGTTATCATTGTATAATGTGATGACCTAGTAGCAGCTAACTTATCCATGTGTTCTATGTGGTTCGGGAGGAAATTAAAAGGGGAACTCGGCCATCACTGGGTGATGACAAATGGATGGTGGACGGCCCTACAGACTAATATAACAAAATATCTACATAACTTAAAAATGTCACATTTAAGGAAGGATCTGCTGATTAGTAATATGTTTAATAATATTAATGAATTTGTGACCAAATTTTGTTTAAATGAAAAGTAACCTCGTACAAGAAACTTAACTTGTGAATGTTTTTCATCACTGCAATTATCTGCAGCAACATTTCTCATGCCTTATCAACAAAACACTGTGTAACTTTATCAGTGTTTTGAGATATTATTTAAGACCTGTATGGTATATGAAATTAAATATCACAAGAGTGGAGATGCTGAGCCGTTATAGGCACAATAAAAAGATTCACACAATCATAGCTTTCAGCCATTAAGGCCTTTGTCAGCAGTAGACACACATACACACACGCACACACACACTCACTCAAGCACAACCTGCACACACATCTGCAATCTCAGAGAGCTGTAGTTTCGGCTCTGAGAGACTGCAGATGTGTGTGCAGGTTGTGCTTGCATATGTGTGTGTGTGTGTGTGTGTGTGTGTGTGTGTGTGTGTGTAGTGCTGACAAAGGCCTTAATGGCCGAAAGCTATGATTATGTGAATATTTTTATTGTGCCTATCGCGGCTCAGCATCTCCGCTATATGGTGAGTAGCAACTTTCCTTCTCTCGTATTGTTACATTCCATCCTGGATTTTCCATTGTTTGATTAAATGTCACAAGATGTAGTCTGGTGGTAAACTAAAGAATGAGTGGCACTTCTAGTGGGAGAAGGATCCTTTCCCAAAAGGACACTGTAACTGCCATTCAGTGTGACTAGAAGTCAGTTCCCCATGAACCACTGCAGTGCAGTGTGCAGTCATTTATGTATTCGTATGTTATACCAGCTACTAATTTTGTATTCTGTATAGTGTTAATGCAATCATTGGGAAATTAATATTCTTAGGGCTTGACTGCACACTGTGTAACCTCAGGTCCATAAGGCATGCTGCAGAAGGGTCAGTATAATTTTGTGAAACAGCATGTAGTTGCTCCTTGTGACGTGGTGGGGTTGACAGTGGGGCATTTCCTGCACAGTCTTCCATTTGCAGACAGACTATAACACACTATTACTAGATCCATACAGTATTGCAGCTTTGTAAATGCTATCACAAACAATTGATTTAACATATTTTACTTTAGTGAAGCAGAGGTATTGCAGCACCTTAGACTTGTTACATCAGCTTTGTGATGTACAGGTACAACAATTTTCCAACCTACACATATTCAACACTGAAGAGTGTCCTGTATTTTTGGACAGATCCCAACTGACAGCAAGAGATTCTGTCACTAGGAAATAAACTAAGTATCATGTTTCACTAATGTCATAGTCCTGACGTTAACTGACAATCTGTGTAGTGTGTGCAGTGCTGGCTGTCAGGTTCTGTGGTACCATGCAAGTCACAGTTACATGGTCATGGGACAAGCTAGTACACAGCAGAAAGTAAGGTAAAACCAGGTACCTTAACTTTTAATTCAAGTAGATTATTTTCAGTGATCAATTTATTTGTAAATTCAGGTTATTTAGATTTCTTGGGTATTCACCAACAAGATACTAGTCTGGTTTCTGCTTTAAAACATAAATTAATTAAAAAAAATAATAAAAATAAAAAACATCACAGCATAAAAAAAATAATAAAACTATTAAATAACAAAAACACAGCTTTGCTCCAAATGTTGAGTAAAGTGGGTACCCATTTAAATGAATGAAAAAAAAATTGAAGACAAGAAAAAAGATTTATTCTACTGCAAAAAATATATGGTAATGTATAAAGCTCCTTAAATATATTGATAAATCTTTTTTGAGCACCAAATTTCATTTTTAACAAAGAATTGCAACAATTCAAAATATAATGTAGGCAAAGTTCTCAATTACTGGTTCTAAAAAAAACTTTAAAATGCACTTTATTAAGAACAGAAATCACAGACAAGGTAGTTGCCATCTTCTCAGCACTGGAACATTATTCTTGAGATAGACACTGGATCTGAAAATAATCCATTACAAAATATGCAGGCTTCATCTGAGTCTTTTTTTGACAGATGAAAATCGAAGAATCTCATTTTTTCAATTTTCTTTAGAGCTGGTCTCATCTTCCCAACTGCCGTTTCCTACTCCTTCATCTTTGTTACAGCTTGACCCTTTTGTTTCTTGCCCCATAAAAAGCTTTCATTTTGAGTTTTTCTATTCTCCTTTATCTATCCTGCCTTTTTCTTCAACTTCTAAGTCATTTTGTATGGAGAGGAGGTCAGTATTACTGCTTAGCCCTTTCTCCTATTGATGATTTCTTTGCATCTTCTACCAAGTGTATCAGAAGCTTAACGTGGTTTTGCCCCAACCAGTATATTGGATTTTGCCCCACAGTACAAGATGGAACAAAACATGGCATTGGAAAATTAGCAGTTATTTGATGTCCATCTTACAAACACTTAAATAAACTTAAAAACATGCTTAATGAAAATAATTACTTAACTATTTTTTATCAGGTCATACTTCTGTTCAAGACAATGCTCCAAAAAGGTGCCAACATTGATGAAAATTTCAGCAAAAACAATTTGACTCATTTCAAACTTGCTTAGTTGGATCTAGGAAGCACAAGTGCATCTCCTTGGTACGGTCAGCTACTTGCTTCACCAAAACGAACCATTTGGCTGTGAGCATTCACTATTAAAGGGTAGACACAGATGGCGCTCTGGTAGCAATACCAATACATTATCTATTGGCAGACAACAATGAAACCACTATCAGCACATCTACTGTCCCCCAATGGCATATGCCACCAACAGATCACAATCAACATCATCATTCCAGATGTACTTTTTTTCTGACAGTGTATTTCAGCATCAGAGACAGCAAAGACAGCAGTATTCAGTTTCTGCATGAGATCTCGAATATGAAACTTCTGAGGAAGCCTTCCATCTACCCTCAGTCCTAAGGAACCCTCCAGACATAGCCACTTAGCAGTAATTCTTAGCAGCACTTCTATTGGCAAATGGTGTACGTAAATGAATGGTTTCACATGCAGTCAAAGCCATCAAAAGGTGGCCATCTCAGTAATCTGTTCCACAACAAGTGGTGACAACATAAAGTGACTCCACCTGTGACTGTGCAATGAACACAATAGTAGCTTTCAGAATGTGCCACAGCTGCACTATTATTTCAAACACATGAGAATAGCACTTCTACTGCACAAGTCATGGGCCAGTTTGTCACCAGTGCAGTAGCCTTTACAGGAGACAGGCAAAATAATGTGAACACCTGCTAGGGAATGGTTTATTAATAAGGGATGGACCCCATTTGCCCATAATACAGCTATGTTTCTTCTTGGAATACTGGCATATAGTGATTGCATAGTCTCCTATGGAATGTTATGCCACTCTTCAATCAGAACCTCTTCTAACTCCTGTAGTGATGAGGGAGGCAGAAATTTGCTCTGGAGTCTGCAATCAAATACTGCCCGCAAGGGTTCGATAATGTTCAAGTCTGGGGACTGTGCTTGCCAGGGAAGACACTGCAGTTCAGTTGCATGCTTTTCATACAACAATTGTGTTATCCTGGCTGTGTGAATTGGTGCATTATCATCCTGAAATATGGCATCATTGTTAGGGAACAACATTTGAATCATGGGGTGCACCTGATCACCTAAAATGTTCACATAATCATTGGCTGTAACACAGCATTTGAAAGTAATAAGGGGACTAGCAGAATACCATGATATTGCTGCCCACACCATCACACTTCCACCTCCACGTTTAACCATTGGAGTCAACCAATCATGATTATTTTGGCATTTTCCTGATGTAAACGCAGTCAAATGTTGGAAATAACAAAAATGTTGACTTGTCGTACCATATGACATGTTTCCACTGATCAGCGGTCCAAGATTTATGCTCCTTACACCATATTTTACATTACATTGTGTTGGTTGTTCTCACTGATGGTTTCGATATAGCAGCTCGTCCAAGAATATTCACTTTATGCAGTTTTTGATAGACAATGTCGATAGATATGCGAGTCTCACAGATGGCTGTTGAGCTCTGCAGTCACTTTAGCTGCTTTAGTTTTGTGTGGTTCTGACACAGTTCATGTTAGCATATGATGATCTGTCATTTAGTTTTGATTTGCACCCACTATTACATTTACACAATGATGTCCTTACATGTTTTGTGTAGGCTGTCATCACTGTCAAACAGTCACTCTTGAAACATTCAATAGTTGGCTGTCTTGGTTACTGATGCTGCAGCTAATTGGGCCCCACAATCTGCCCTCTTTGGAACTTTGTTAGGTCTTTCATTGCACATCGACCTCAGCCTCTGAATGCAAATACAAAGTGCACACTACTCATAAACAACCTGCACTAACCCCTAGCCCCTACTGAACATTCGTAGTCCAGTGTGACATGTGCATTACCTATGTTGTTGACTGACAAACACAACCATCCCATTACTACAACTGTTCACATTATTTTTCCTATCTCCTGTATGTCTCACAAGTGAATCATACTTCAAATTGCCACTGACATCCGTAAATTCCACACAGGCTTTTCTCCACAATGTCTGGCAAACGTTTGTAGATAGTATGTGAAGGTGAGAGGGCTGACTGAATTTACTGTAGCCTCAGTATTGTAATATATGGAATGATTTTCCTCTGCACAAGCGTACATTTCAGAGTCCTTGTCTGAGACATAGTTTTATCATGTATGATGAAAATTTGGCATGTACTAATATTTCTGAAAATAGAATTGAATTTGTTTAGTTTATTAGTACTTCCTACCACTAAAGGCTTACCTAAAGTAGCGAAATGGTCCTCGTTGGACTGCCTTTCCAACCCACAATACATGTCTTTTATTTCTCTGATCAAGGCAACTTCCACACTTTTTGTTATTCATGGCATCTGTTTGTTGGTTTCTAAAACAGTAACAATGTTTAGACAGTCTTTTGTGTTCTGTGTGATAGGAGAAACTAGACTCTAAATTAGACTTTAAATACTGTTACTGCTACAGATAATTTTTTTATTATAAAATCTGAACAATGCAGTGGAAACATGAGGTGCAACAAGACATCCCAATCTGAACACATTACTAATACACTCCTGGAAATTGAAATAAGAACACCGTGAATTCATTGTCCCAGGAAGGGGAAACTTTATTGACACATTCCTGGGGTCAGATACATCACATGATCACACTGACAGAACCACAGGCACATAGACACAGGCAACAGAGCATGCACAATGTCGGCACTAGTACAGTGTATATCCACCTTTTGCAGCAATGCAGGCTGCTATTCTCCCATGGAGACGATCGTAGAGATGCTGGATGTAGTCCTGTGGAACGGCTTGCCATGCCATTTCCACCTGGCTCCTCAGTTGGACCAGCGTTCGTGCTGGACGTGCAGACCGCGTGAGACGACGCTTCATCCAGTCCCAAACATGCTCAATGGGGGACAGATCCGGAGATCTTGCTGGCCAGGGTAGTTGACTTACACCTTCTAGAGCACGTTGGGTGGCACGGGATACATGCGGACGTGCATTGTCCTGTTGGAACAGCAAGTTCCCTTGCCGGTCTAGGAATGGTAGAACGATGGGTTCGATGACGGTTTGGATGTACCGTGCACTATTCAGTGTCCCCTCGACGATCACCAGTGGTGTACGGCCAGTGTAGGAGATCGCTCCCCACACCATGATGCCGGGTGTTGGCCCTGTGTGCCTCGGTCGTATGCAGTCCTGATTGTGGCGCTCACCTGCACGGCGCCAAACACGCATACGAC
The DNA here is from genome assembly GCF_023864275.1 of Schistocerca cancellata. Classification (NCBI taxonomy): domain Eukaryota; kingdom Metazoa; phylum Arthropoda; class Insecta; order Orthoptera; family Acrididae; genus Schistocerca; species Schistocerca cancellata. The sequence goes on along the minus strand of NC_064637.1, from coordinate 126,018,555 downwards.
CATCATTGGCACCAAGGCAGAAGCGACTCTCATCGCTGAAGACGACACGTCTCCATTCGTCCCTCCATTCACGCCTGTCACGACACCACTGGAGGCGGGCCGCACGATGTTGGGGCGTGAGCGGAAGACGGCCTAACAGTGTGCGGGACCGTAGCCCAGCTTCATGGAGACGGTTGCGAATGGTCCTCGCCGATACCCCAGGAGCAACAGTGTCCCTAATTTGCTGGGAAGTGGCGGTGCGGTCCCCTACGGCACTGCGTAGGATCCTACGGTCTTGGCGTGCATCCGTGCGTCACTGCGGTCCGGTCCCAGGTCGACGGGCACGTGCACCTTCCGCCGACCACTGGCGACAACATTGATGTACTGTGGAGACCTCACACCCCACGTGTTGAGCAATTCGGCGGTATGTCCACCCGGCCTCCCGCATGCCCACTATACGCCCTCGCTCAAAGTCCGTCAACTGCACATACGGTTCACGTCCACGCTGTCGCGGCATGCTACCAGTGTTAAAGACTGCGATGGAGCTCCATATGCCACGGCAAACTGGCTGACACTGACGGCGGCGGTGCACAAATGCTGCGCAGCTAGCGCCATTCGACGGCCAACACCGCGGTTCCTGGTGTGTCCGCTGTGCCGTGCGTGTGATCATTGCTTGTACAGCTGTCTCGCAGTGTCCGGAGCAAGTATGGTGGGTCTGACACACCAGTGTCAATGTGTTCTTTTTTCCATTTCCAGGAGTGTATTACAAGAAAAAAGCCACAGATTTATTATTTGCCTTTCCAAACCTAGAAGATCACACTGTGTGAAAGAAGGTCCTCATCTTCTGGCAGCAAGTTGCTGCAGCTATGACGTATACCAGATGATTGGAAAAATGTGCAAGTCATTACTGTTTTCAGGAAGGGTCCTCAAACAAATGTACATAATAGTACAATTATATCACTCGAATATTGTGGCCTTTTGAATAAGGAATGATAGAGCAGTGCTTGAATGTCTGTCAAGATTTATTTCAGCGAGCTTTAAAATCTAACCCTAGTCAAGGGGCAAAATCTTTCTATTTAATTTTCTCTCTCTCTCTCTCTCTCTCTCTCTCTCTCTCTCTCTCTCTCTCTCTTTTTTTTAAGTTGATCAGTTTTTTATCAGGAACTCCAGTGTTTAGAAATTAAGTTTGAATTTATTTACACAATAGTGAAGCAACAATGTTTATTTATGTTAATGAATGTTCATGTCTAAGTTAATGAAATTCCAGTTTTAAATGTTACTTGTTAAATATTGTACTCATGCTGAAGGTCAAATAAACAATAAATAAATAATTAATAACATAAATTTCCTCTATAGAATTAAAACTGATTACTTAATAGAGATCTTGTGAAGCACACCACACTCTGTTTGTCTATGAGATGAATAATATTGTAGATGAAAGTTGCCCAATTTTTGCCACATTGTTTGACTTCCACAAAACATTCATTAGATTTCCACACTGTCTTTTATTGAACAAAATAAGAGCATTCTGATTACTAGACCAGATTTGTGACAGGGTGCAAGGACTTCCTAGCAGATAGAAATCAAAAGGTCATTCTTAATGAAACAAAGCAATAGATGTATATGTAACTTAATCATTATCCCAGGAGAGGGTGATACAGCTGTCACTGTTTAAAATCTATGTAAATGATCCAGTGGAAAACATTGGAAGGTCTGTCAAGTATTTGTGAACAACAGTGTTGTCTATAGGAAAATTACAGTAGGGGAGAGTCTCGCACCATGGTACGCTTATCAGGGTTTCACCTCTAGCTGTCCCTGTAATAGAAGTTTAACATATTTTCTTATTCCATTTATAAACATAGTTTTCTGAAGTTACAAAAATAAATCTGAAAATTAAGGTTTTTCCAAAAGAAAATGTGGTCCAAGGTACAAAATGGTCATGTACCTCAGAACAAATTTCAATTCAAATTTAAAAACATTGCAATACAGAAAATCTTGTCAGCGCTGTACTTAGCTGTCTTTCAGTTACATTATTAATCTACTACACACCAATAATCACTAAGTGAAACCAAATTAAGCAGAAGTATTATCAAAATCTACTTACAAGTTTAATACATTTTGCTGTAGAAGCTACTGGAAACAAACATAAATTTCCATTTTCAAGACAGGTAAAATTGTTATGCGGTTAAAGAAACTCAGTTCATTTGCAAGTACCACATATTCCATGGTGAAAGACCTCTTTCTCTTTCAAGGTACAAGAAATACAAATGTCCACATGTGATATATATAGTTCTAAAAATATACAGTATTTTACTCACTTTAAAATTCTGTACTTGAAGAATTAATAGGTAAAATACGGTAAAGGCAACGACTCACTTGTAGTGGGGCCAGTAACACATAACAGAAAGCAGCATCCACTCCAGCTTTTGAGCACTTATTCTTTTTTTAACAACAGTACACATATTCACAAACACAATCACACAGCCATCCAAACTGCACTCTCATAGCCACAGTATAACTGCTGTCAGAGTGCATCAGTATTGTACCAGGCCTGGCAAGGTATATAAGGGGTGTGAGCAGCATCATACATGGAGTGATCACTATGAAGGACACAGAGATTCTACGTACTCATGTGAGTCATCATTATGAGCATGCTACAGAGTTTGAATGGGGCGTCATTGTGGATCTCCATTCGGCCTGCTGGTTAAATTATGTAATATATAGGTTTGTCAGCCATTCAGACATGACAGTGGGCCAATGTTGGACTGCAGAGGAACACAAAGTCAGGCACAGTCATCATCAAGACTACGACAGACTGCATGTGACCACTACAAGGGAGGATTGCACTATTTTGACCAAGCGCATTGTAGCCTCTTCACATTTGTGCATGCCTCATGAGAATGAGCAACAGACTCCCTGCAATGCTCCGCATCAACCTGAAGCAGTGCAGTAGTAGCTGAATATGGGAACTGCCATCTTATGTGTGGACTGTCATTAAAATCACAACACAAATGGGTGCATTTGGAATGGTGTACTGACTGGGAAGCATTGAGTGCTCACACATGCCACTGCATTGTGTTTAGCAGCAAATTGTGGTTCTGCACTACTTCATATGACCACTGTCAGTGAGTATGGTGGTGAGCTGGGGAAAAGCCCCTTTCTCCTGACATTGTTAAGAGGCACAATGATGTTTCTCCTGGCATCATAATGTGTGGAGCCATTAGGTATGGCTTCTGTTCTTGGTCGGTAGTGATTGACAGAACTTTGGTGGTACAAGATGAACTCACAGACATCCTGAATCCTCCTGTCTTACCTCTCATGGAACAGCACTGTGGTCACATTATTTGACAAAATAATGTTTGTACACACAGAGCAATTGTCTCTATAAACTGGCTTTGTGATGTTGCAGTACTCACATGGGCAGCGAAATCCCCAGATCTCTTTCCAATAGAACATGTACGGAACCATTTCTGACATCAAATCCACCCCAGTGTCAGTATACAGGATTTTAATGACCATTTGTGGGCCATTTTGACCCAATAGATGATACAACAACTTAATGGTACTTCCCTAACTGAATTAGTGTGTGCAACCCAGCCAGAGTGGATGCAACGTCATACTGGTAAGTCGGCTCATACTGCCAAGTCCTTTGTAGCTTTGGCTGACTATTCGGGATGTATACACAGACAAGAAAAAAAAAATTCCTGGATTTTTCCCACATTTTCCAGTTAAAAATATGTTTTTTTCTGGGTGAAAATGCACTTTTTCCCAATTGAAAGTACACTATACCACAGTGAAAGCAGTTTTTTCCTGTTAAGTGACAATATACTTTCCCTCAGAGCTGTAAAATGTCCCAATCCTTTGAATGGTCAGGTCTTCCAGTGTAAGACTTACTGGCAATCCCATAAAAAACAACACATTTTGGAAAGATCTTTTATGCATGGTAACATGTACACCGCATATTTTGGTATTGCAGAAGTATAAGTATTTTGGTATTGCAGAAGTATAAGTATGAATTTACCAAATACAGCATGGCAGTTCCTGATATGGAAACAGACACCGTAGCAGCATTCTGGGTAGCCTGGCAGTGTACTTCAAATTCGGGAAAATATGACAGAATAATATGTATTCTTGCTTTGCAAAATAATGGCTACTAGATATTTTCCACCAGGAGCTAAGCTTTCATATATAATACTGGTCATGAAAAACTTTCCCGAGCATGTGGTTAGGCTATGTGGGATCCTAAGAGTACAGCTTAAATTGCAGCAACTGAATATTTCTTACAAACACAACTGTGAATTTCACTGGTGAGCTGGCTGAATACACATTCCATGAAGCACTTTGACTTTTCCATAGAAAAGCCAATTATGTGAGAAATTGCTGAAGAACTCATTTTGCACCTTTTTTTAAAGAATAATTATACTTTTTGCCATCACTATTGCATAATTTGTAATCTATGAAAGAACAAAAATAAATATGAGAAACTGACATTGAAGATTGGTCTTTTTCAATGTGTGTTACCCTTTAACACATATCAAACATGAATGTGCCAGTAGAAGTTTAAATGATCGGATAAATGGCTCATCTTCTCTGCCTGAAATTTTTCTACGTGGCTAGTCCTCAAAGTGTTAACTTTCGAAAAATTCAAACGTTCTGCACTTTAAAAAAAATTTATCATGCATTCTCACATGTAACACGATTTGTCTTGCATAAAAGGAAATTTACAAAGTAATGCTTTGCAAACTACCATCCACAACATTTTCTCCTGATCTGTTAGAAATGTAAATAGTTGTTATGTTGCTCTCATTGAAAGCACTTTGCTGTTGCAAAGTATTGCATAGTCTTCATCTTAAATCCTTTAATGCATTTTGGTGGTGGCAGACACTTGTATGTGCACTGTGTTATGTTGTTACAAATAGCACATTTTGTTTGCAAACAATGTTTTATTTTGGCATTATTCTCTCATTTATGTTTTGCTGCTGTAGCATTAATCTGCAGTAGCAGGCTGAAGTCAAATTCTTTTACAGAAATTTAATTGAAAACTAAAATAATGAAAAATTCCTGGAATCTTAAAAATTTCCTGGCTATTTCCCAGTTTTGTCCCAATTAAAAAAATTTCTGGGTTTTTCCTAGATTTCTTGATTGTCCTGGGTCATATAGCCTGATATTGTGATCACTGAAACAACATTACATACTGTTACCCTCTCAAACCATCAAGTTTTGTTTTGTCTCCAAATTCAAACAAAAGAAATTGTTAACATTTACAACAATGGACTATACAGGAGATCAAAAAGATAAAAGAAACTTCAGTAATGAACCCCTACAATATGTCAAAGCACAGTGAATCACATAGATTTCATTGCCTTCAATTTAAAAAGATACACAGACTAGCGATAAAAAAAAGAAAAGGTGGCAAATGAAATAGCCATCACACAACAAATGCAGTGCTGCCTGGACAGTTAGAAATCAGTACTGGGAAAAAGTAGCAAAGTCACTTGTGACTGTGTTAATATTACATCAGATGATACAAATCACTTCTTAATTATTTCTGATAACATAATTACAAAAAAAGCAGGAAAACTGTTATATCAACTAGAAGCTTTCTTTGAATATCACAGAGCTTTACTAGGCAGGGTCCTACCAGTGGTGGTATGCCATTGCCATCCTCTGGCCTTTGGACTGACTTACACAGACAGTTATAAGTGGGCCTATAGTTTAATGTGGTACAACCAAGAATTTTTCTCATTAATAAGGATATTCTCAAAAAAAAAAAAAAAAAAAAAAAAAGGGGGGGGGGGGGCCATAAATCTAGCATTAAAAAATTTACAAGGTGCTGATTTACATGTAAAACACAATAAAAGTGCAACACCTTCATCAAAGTACACAAAAGTAGTTACAGGAATGTTGAGCAACTCAGAATCAGAGAATCTGTATGGTCTGTCAAATGTTGTAATCAAACAATAGCAGACATTGTATTACAATGATATTCTCTTGCATAAGTTAAGTAATTATGGAAACAGAGGCCAGTCTAAAATGTAGAACCAAATAATACCTCAATGATTGTCAACATATTAAATAAAGTACAAAGTCAGTGAAATACACAGAATTTCTAAAAAGCAAAAATGGTGCTGATGGCAGAGGGCATGGGTCACATTTCAGTGGTGCCAGTTGGTTCTGTCAGCAGATCGGGTTTCACTAGGCATGGCCTGCACCTCAGTAGGTATGGGAAGGGGAGGCTGGCAAAGCTTATAGGTAACAGTGTAGTGGGTGGTGGTGTGATCACTCATGGAATAATTCCTGTAGTAGTTGGTGTTAGAGCTGCACCTTTTTTAGATTGAAGTTAGCTGATAGGTATACCTGCTTAAAGGAAGTCCCTCTAACTAAGGGCTCACCTTCAGAGGCCATCATGTTTCCATGTAGAGAGGGAATTAGCATATTTCATCAAAATATAAAAGATATTAGAGATAAAGTTAGTGAACTGCTTATAGATGTTGACTCTGAAATTATTGGTATGTCAGAGCACCATTTAAATAATTTGACAATTCAGAGGCTTCCTTTACCAGGAAGCTGACTGTTTTTCAAGGAGTTCCTTGTAGGGTGGGGGAGTGGTTATGTATGTAAAAAAACAGTATTCCATTTGAGTCCATAGACGTATCATGACACTGCACTGAACAGATATCTGAATGTTGTGCAGGGGCCATTGAATTTAGTGAGACTAAACTTTTAATTGTTGTTGTTTAGAGATCCCCTAACACTGACTGCAGAGCATTTCTGCTCAAGCTAGAGAGGGTTCTTGATTCACTTTGTAGGAAGTATCAGAAATTAGTTATATGTGGTGAATTCAATATAAATTTTGTATATGATGGTGCAAGAAAAAGGATGTTGGTAGATCTCCTAAATTCACATGATATGATGTAGACTGTGTTTTTTCCAACTAAGGTGCAGGGGTACAGTAGCACAGCCATAGACAATATTTTTATTCATTCGTCCTTACTAGATGGGCATTCTGTTAGTAAAAGGGGGAATGGCCTTTCAGACCATGATGCACAGATTTTAACAATAAGGCTTTCGTACTCAAGCAAATGTCACATATAATTACAAACTATGTAGGAAAGTTAATCCAACAGCAATAGAGAGTTTTTTAAACCTTTTCAAGGAACAAGAGGCAGTATGTTTATATTGCCGATAACATAGATGATAAATACAATGCTCTTTGAGAGTTGCTTTCCATTAGAACATTCTAAATGGGGTACTAGCAGTAATAGGCAGTCTGGGTGGCTTACTAGTGGGATAAGGATATCATGTAAAACAAAATGAGAATTATATCAAAATGTTAGAAGTAGTCACAATCAAGCTGCAGTAGCCCATTATGAACAGTCCTGTTCCTTATTTATATAAATGATATACCCTTTAGTATTATCGGTAACTCTAAAATATTTCTGTTTGCTGATGACACTAGAGTTTGGTAGTAAAGGTTGTTGCGAGCAACATTGGCTCGGTTTCAAATAGTGCAGTTCATGACCTAAGCTCACAGCTTGTAGAAAATAAACTAATGGTAAAACACAGTAACACACAGTTCTTACAGTTGCTAACACACAATTCAACAAAACCTGGTCATGCAGCTTCTCTACAATGAAATGATAATTAAATTGACACCCTAGCTGCAAACAGGAGTTAATATACATCATTGGGGACATGACAAAAATGTGTGCCCCGACCAAGACTCGAACCAGCGATCTCCTGCTTATATGGCAGATGCTCTATCCATCTGAGCCACTGAGGGAACAGAGAATAGTGCACCTGCAGGGACTTATCCCTTGCATGCTCCCCATGAGATGCACATTCCCAACAAGACCACACCACTACATTCATAGTGCACCTAATAGATGTTTGCCCATCACACTCATTACTCATGGCAGATTAATCTACCAAGTCCCGTACGAATTGGGCATAGCATGTGAATTTACATGCCAGGTAGCCATATTTTAACTATGTATGAAGGTAGCATCTGTTCCCGAAAGAACAGATATCATTGATGACCGCGCAGCTTCCCTAGAATGAAATGATAATTAAATCAACACCCTATCTGCAAACAGACGATGACATATATCATTGGGGACATGATGAAAATGTGTGCCCTGCATGTTTGCAGTTAGGGTGCCAATTTAATTATCATTTCATTCTAGAGAAGTTGCATGGTCATCAATGGTATCTGTTCTTTTGGAAACAGATACTATGTCATAAATAGTTAAAACTTGATGTTTTAATTTCACAGAATGGTCATACGATACGTGAAACTGAACAGTTCAAATTTCTAGGTGTTCAGATAGATAGTAAATTGTCGTGGAAAACCCACATTCAGGATCTTATTCAAACACTTAATGCTGCCATTTTTACTATTTGAACGGTATCTGAAGTATGTGATCGTTCAACACGAAAATTAATCTACTTTGTTTATTTTCATTCACTTATGTTGTATGGAATTATATTTTGGGGTAACTCTTCCCATTCTAAAAGGTTATTTTTGGCTCAGAAATGGGTGATTCGAGTAATAAGTGGTGTAAGTTCACAAACCTCTTGTCGACTCCTGTTCGCCAGTCTGATATTCACCTCTCAATATATATATTCCTTACTGTCATTTCTTATTAACAATATTAGCTTATTCCTAAGAATAAGCAGTTTTCACTCAGTAAATACTGAACAGAAATCAAACCTGCATTTGCATCGGACTTCCTTAACTCTTGTGCAGGAAGGTGTGCAGTATACTGCTGCATCCATTTTCAAAAAGCTACCACTCAAATTCAAAAATCTTAGCAGTAATCCACATCCTCTCAAATTGAAACTGAAGAGTTTCCTCATCAGTCACTTCTTCTCTTCTGTCAAGGAGTTCCTTGAGAAATGAAGCTGATTCTTGTTGTATTGTTGATTGCGTTTACTTAAACTTATGGATTGATTTTTTTCAGGTTTATATACATTTTATTTTTATCTGTTATTACTTTTATGTTTTAATTTCATGTACTGACACATTCCATGACATTGGAGTTTTGATACTCAATTTGACCATATGGAAGGTGACGTGTAAATAAAAAAACAAATAAACAGTCATGCAGGGGGGTCCAAAAGAGTCAATTCTGGGCCTAGTACTATTTCTGCCATCATGTTCATGACCTGGCCAAAAAAATCCATGACGGAACCACAGTAATCTTTGCAGATGACACTAATATTCTAATTAGATCACACAGTGAGAAATGTCTGCAGGAAGCAACAACAATGGTAATGCAAAGTTTAGCACAGGACCAACAGGCCCATCAGAAATTATGAAAAATATTGTCGCAGTTAACTTCACATCACACAAAATCTCCATTCTGCAAACCCTGCTTTCATCACTGAAGGAAAAAATGTCTCAAATGTGAGTCATACAAAAATTTTAGGCATACATATTCATGAGAATTTGAAGTGGGAGATGCACCTTAAGAACCTAAATAAAAGCTGGATACACTTATGAATGCTGTTACAATTCTCACTCAAGATATAAGCTGCTCGACAGAGATGAGAATGTACCATGCCAGTATATATTTTGGATTCCTGCAGATCACTTCATAAAACTCTGCCTCTGTCTTGCTTATATACAGGGTGTTACAAACAGGTACGGCCAAACTTTCACGAAAAATTCCTCACACACAAATAAAGAAAAGATGTTATGTGGACATGTGTCCGGAAATGCTTAATTTCCATGTTAGAGCTCATTTTAGTTTCGTCAGTATGTACTGTACTTCCTCGATTCCCCGCCAGTTGGCCCAACTGAAGGAAGGTAATGTTGACTTTGGTGCTTGTGTTGACATGCAACTCATTGCTCTTCAGTACTAGCATCAAGCACATCAGTACGTAGCATCAACAGGTTAGTGTTCATCATGAACGTGGTTTTGCAGTCAGTGCAATGTTTACAAATGCAGAGTTGGCAGATGCCCATTTGATGTATGGATTAGCACGGGGCAATAGCCGTGGCGCGGTACGTTTGTATCGAGACGGATTTCCAGAACGAAGGTGTCCCGACAGGAAGACATTCAAAGCAATCGATTGGTGTCTTAGGGAGCACGGAACATTCCAGCCTATGACCCATACAGTGACCACGTCACTGTATGGAGAGTGCTACGGGAGAACCAGTTGTTTCCGTACCATGTACAGCGTGTGCAGGCACTATCAGCAGCTGATTGGCCTCCACGGGTACACTTCTGCGAATGGTTCATCCAACAATGTGTCAATCCTCATTTCAGTGCAAATGTTCTCTTTACGGATGAGGCTTCATTCCAACATGATCAAATTGTAAATTTTCACAATCAACATGTGTGGGCTGACGAGAATCCACACGCAATTGTGCAATCACGTCATCACAGATTTTCTGTGAATGTTTGGGCAGGCATTTTTGGTAATGTCTTGATTGGGCCCCACGTTCTTCCACCTACGCTCAATGGAGCACATTATCATGATTTCATACGGGATACTCTACCTGTGCTGCTAGAACATGTGCCTTTACAAGTACGACACAACATGTGGTTCATGCACGATGGAGCTCCTGCACATTTCAGTCGAAGTGTTCGTACGATTTGGTGACCGATGGATTGGTAGAGGCAGACCAATTCCACGGCCTCCACGCTCTCCTGACCTCAACCCTCTTGACTTTCATTTATGGGGGCATTTGAAAGCTCTTGTCTACGCAACCCCGGTACCAAATGTAGAGACTCTTTGTGCTCGTATTGTGGACAGCTGTGATACAATACGCCATTCTCCAGGGCTGCATCAGGGATTCCATGCGACGGAGGGTGGATGTATGTATCCTCACTAATGGAGGACATTTTGAACATTTCCTGTAACAAAGTGTTTGAAGTCACACTGGTACGTACTGTTGCTGTGTGTTTCCATTCCATGATTAATGTGATTTGAAGAGAAGTAATAAAATGAACTCTAACATGGAAAGTAAGCATTTCCAGACACATGTCCACATAACATCTTTTCTTTATTTGTGTGTGAGGAATGTTTTCTGAAAGTTTGGCCGTACCTTTTTGTAACACCCTGTATATTAATCTTTACAAAAGGGTGTATGTTAAAAAAAGAAAACACCTTCAAAAATAACTTACTATGAGTTAAAATCATATGAAACTAGGCAGACACTTAATTTGCACATAAACACAGTATGTGCAAACTTCTGCAAAAGAGGAGCATATCATGCTGGACTTATGTAGTTCTATCCCCCCTTCCTTAACATGCGTACCAACACTAAACACATTTAAAGTAAAGTTGGAACTGCCACTTCTACTCTGTCTCTGTATTTATGGAGTAAACAAGTAAACCTGGTTTATTAAATATTGTTAATTTTATAATTACATATTACATCACTTTGTAATATTATTTACTTCAATTGTTACGATAGTGAAGTCTCACTTAATAACTAGGTTTTTGTTGTGGTCTTCAGTCCTGAGACTGGTTTGATATAGCTCTCCATGCTACTCTATCCTGTGCAAGCTTCTTCATCTCCCAGTACCTACTGCAACCTACATCCTTCTGAATCTGCTTAGTGTATTCATCTCTTGGTCTCCACCTACGTTTTTTACCCTCCACGCTGCCCTCCAATACTAAATTTGTGATCCCTTGATGCCTCAGAACATGTCCTACCAATCGATCCCTTCTTCTGGTCAAGTTGTGCCACAAACTTCTCTTCTCCCCAATCCTATTCATTACTTCCTCATTAGTTATGTGATCTACCCATCTAATCTTCAGCATTCTCCTGTAGCACCACATTTCGAAAGCTTCTATTCTCTTCTTGTCCAAACTATTTACCGTCCACATTTCACTTCCATACATGGCTACACTCCATGCAAATACTTTCAGAAAAGACTTCCTGACACTTAAATCTATACTCAATGTTAACAAATTTCTCTTCTTCAGAAACGCTTTCCTTCCCATTGCCAGTCTACATTTTATATCCTCTCTACTTCAACCATCTTCAGTTATTTTGCTCCCCAAATAGCAAAACTCCTTTACTGCTTTAACCCTCGTTTTGCTTTTGTTGATGTTCATCTTATATCCTCCCTTCAACACACCATCCATTCCATTCAACTGCTCTTCCAAGTCCTTTGCTGTCTCTGACAGAATTACAATGTCATCGGCAAACCTCAAAGTTTTTATTTCTTCTCCATGGATTTTAATACCTACTCAGAATAACTAGGTATGTAACTATAAATTAATTGTGCTGCTGGTACTTCTTAATTGTCCTATATCATATCTGCAAATAATGTACTAAAATGATTTACTAGACCAAATAACCAGTTTGTTTACTGATATGTTGGATTTTCTGTATTGGATGTTTCACAGCTTGCATAAACATTAAAGAATTTGTTCCCTACTTAACAAAGCAACCACTACCCAATTTCCATTGTGCTACTCTTATTTCAAAAACAGTAGAATATAGCACGTAACAACAAATTTTCAAGTTAGTTTTATGTTTCACGTGTCACTTGCACAACAAATTGTAATGATGTGGGACAAGTCATTTTACATTCACATCACAACTTAATTTTTAAATGTGGCTACATGCTTAACATTTATAAGTTGGTTTTTCTATTGTTGTAAATATACACATATGAGTAATAGTTCCTACCAACCACCTTTTACACATTACAGTAACCAAAATTCTTCTACGGGACAGAAGAAATTGTCAAGAACAAACTTTTTCAGTTTGTTTTCAAATTTTATTTTACTGTTGATCAGACTTTTATATCACTGGGTAAGTAATCAAAAATTTTAGTTGCTGCCTTGTGCACACCTTTCATGCTAAAGACAATCTGAATGTGGAGCAGCGAACATCATTTTTCCTTCTGGCGCTGCTATCATGTACATCATTGTTCCTTTTGAACTGCTGTGGATTATTTGCAATGAACTTCATGAGGGAACAAATATACTGTAAAGCAATAGTCAGACTGCCCTGTTCCTTAAACAGGTGTCTACAAGAGCACCACACATATTCTTCTTACAACATGTTTTTGAGCAAAGAAGATTTTCTTTCTTAAAGATCAGTTACCCCAGAACATTATTCCATATGATATTATTGAATGAAAATATGCAAAATATGTCAACTTACTGCTCTGTCTCTCTCGAAGATTTGCAATGATTCTAAGTGCAAATGTGGTTCAACTAAGTTGTTTTAAGCGTTAAAATTGGTGGTTTTTCCAGTTTAAATTCATATCAATATGGACACCTGTTGTTGTTGTTGTGGTCTTCAGTCCTGAGACTGGTTTGAAGCAGCTCTCCATGCTACTCTATCCTGTGCAAGCTTCTTCATCTTCCAGTATGTACTGCAGCCTGCATCCTTCTGAATTTGCTTAGTGTATTCATCTCTTGATCTCCCTTTATGATTTTTACCCTCCACGCTGCCCTCCAACACTAAATTGGTGATCCCTTGATGCCTCAGAACATGTCCTACCAACCGATCCCTTCTTATAGTCAAGTTGTGCCACAAACTCCTCTTCTCCCCAATCCTATTTAATACCTCTTCATTACTTATGTGATCTATCCATCTAATCTTCAGCAATCTTCCGTAGCACCACATTTCAAAAGCTTCTATTCTCTTCTTGTCCAAACTACTTATCATCCATGTTTCACTTCCATACATGGCTACACTCCATACAAATGCTTTCAGAAACGACTTCCTGACACTTAAATCTATACTCGATGTTAACAATTTTCTCTTCTTCAGAAACGGTTTTCTGCCATTGCCAGTCTACATTTTATATCCTCTCTACTCCGACAATCATCAGTTATTTTGCTCCCCAAATAGCAAAACTCCTTTACTACTTTAAGTGTCTCATTTCCTAATATAATTCCCTCAGCATCACCTGACTTAATTCGACTACATTCCATTATCCTCGTTTTGCTTTTGTTGTTGTTCATCTTATATCCTCCTTTCATGACACTGTCCATTCCATTCAACTGCTCTTCCAAGTTCTTTGCTGTCTCTGACAGAACTACAATTTCATCGGTGAACCTTAAAGTTTTTATTTCCTCTCCATGGATTTTAATACCTATCCAAATTTTTCTTTCATTTTCTTTACTGTTTGCTCAATATACAGATTGAATAACATCGGGGAGAGGCTACAACCCTGTCTCACTCCCTTCCCAACCACTGCTTCCCTTTGATGTCCCTCGACTCTTATAACTGCCATCTGATTTCTGTACAAATTGTAAATAGCCTTTTTCTCCCTGTATTTTACCCCTGCCACCTTCAGAATTTGAAAGAGAGTATTCCAGTCAACATTGTCAAAAGCGTTCTCTAAGTCTACAAATGCTAGAAATGTAGGTTTGGCGTTTCTTAATCTAGCTTCTAAGGTAAGTCGTAGGGTCAGTATTGCCTCCTAAGAATCTTGAATTTTCCACCCTATTTATTAGTCCCTCTCCCTGTGTACACTTATAATTGGTGTATTTCACTGGTAGTGGAAATTAAAACTAACTCTCAGTACAGTTTCAGTGCCGGAACTAGAATCTCAAGAACATTTACTGATTTTGGAGCAGCATTATCTGTCAATGGAATGTTGACTGACTGGATTATGTGAGTCATGAAATTTCAATAAACTGTGGTACAACAGCATTCAAGATTTTTTCCTCTTAAAGAATCACAACTTAGTAACACAAAACAAAAGGTTAATTTTAACTACAAGAGCTCTGGATTTCTAACTGTTTCACGTGGTGTTCATGAAAGTTTTGTACTTGGACAGTTAGAATTTATAATTTAGGTGAATGACCCACCTAGTATGCCATGCTGATCTCTACCTATGCTGATTGATACCACTTTCATTACAACTAGGACTGACTTAGAAAGCCTAATGGAACAGAGTAAAAACAACCTTAGAGTATCCCAGAATTGATCTGATAAGACATAAAATGTAACTTTTAGCTTATGTAATTCTGACAGTAACTGAATGTTTGTAGAATTGCTGTGTGTAAACTTGGACTCTGAATTAACATGGAACTGGGACATACACTCTATTTGTACTATATCATCATGAGTTATACCCTTACTAAACAAAATTCAAGTAAGTATGAGTGAAAAAATGTTGCTTGCCTTTTGCTATGCATACATACTATGCAGCATTATTCAGTAGCTCTCCTGGGGCAAGAAAGACTTTAATGCAGCGCTAGATTGCAGTCGTGTGTATTGCAAGTGTATTAAAATACAATATGGGCCCTATTCTGTTAAGCCACTTTTCAAAAAACCTTATATTATGCCACTCCCTCATTATTTACACTCAGTTACCTGAAAGAAAAATCACCAAAACTACAAATTAAGGTTCTCTGTGCATGAACATAATAAATGACGGAATCAAATTATTGACCAGCAAAACTTAGTAAAGACCAAAATAGTCACACATACATAGGTGTTAAACCTTTCACTGCTCTACCTCTCTGGCTCATTGTTCCGTTAAATATTTTAAGGAATATCATATAAAATTGGCTAAAAAGGCATTTTATAGAGTTAAGGATCTCAGAGTGTAGAAAGAAAGACCTCACATCTTGCCTCTTACTCTTGTCAAATTTTTATGTTAACTTGTATGTCTTCAGTGTTATTCTTACTACTGTGTTTTATAATTATATGTGTTTACAATCAGTAACATCTGTGTTATTGTTTTCTGTCACCCATTCCACAGTATCTGCCACAGACAGACCCGCTGTGTATAATTTACTCTGTAAAACTATGGTGTAGATGTAGAAGACATCAACAGCATGTATAATGCTCAAAGATGGATGAATTAATTGAAACAGAAATTTATTTTGCTCTTAAATTTGCCCATTACTAGTTATTTTACTATGGAGTAATCCTATTGTAAATAAGAAACTGTATGAACTTCCAATTTAATAAAAAAACACAATGGATTAAGTCAACAGTACTGTATTATACAGGGTGTCTGAAAAAGAACTCCCTACTTTTAATGTGTCTTAGAATCTGTACCAAAGTGACATAAACTATTCTATTTTATGGTGTTTGATTCATCAGCTCTCCAAGTTTGGCTCCCCTGCATTTGGCAGGTCTGCTTGACCTCGAGACGGCACCAGTGCTGTTGTTTTCCTCTGTTCCCTCAGTTCAGTCCAGTGCAGTGCAGAGCAACTCAGCAACAGAAAGCACAGTGTGTTATTTCGCTTGAGAAAACTGAGTCAGTTATAACAGCGCAACATAATTTTAGACATCAGTATGGTGGTGAACCACCTACAGCAAAAAATTACCATCATTGGGCAAAGCCTTCCAAGGAAACTGGTAGTGTTTTAAAAGCAAAATCACCAGGTAGACCGAGAACTGTGACATGTTGACAGTGTATGTCTCCCCAAAATGGATGATATTGAGGAGGAAAGGGGGCTTGTGTTTTTACAACAAGATGGCACCTCACCTCATTACAGTAACCATGTGCGTGCAGCTCCTGACACTCACTTACCAGGAAGGTGGATAGGTAGGGCTGGCCCAATACCTTGGCCCAGACGTAACCCCACTGGACTTTTTCTTCTGGGGCCACATAAAAAATGTTGCATACAGTGAAAAGATCAGAGACATCAATCATTTATGGGAAAGAATCGTTGCAGCAGTTGGAACAGTTACACTTGAAATGTTGGTGAACATGTGGCGAGAAGTGGAATATTGTCTTGACGTGTGCAGACAACAAATGGATCCCTCATTGAAGTCTACTAACATTAAACAAAACTTGAAAGAATTCACTTTCATTATATGTACTCACTGATGTAATTTTTCATTAATTTCCCCATTAAATTTCTACTCAAAATTAGGGAGTTCTTTTTCAAACACTGTGTAACGTGTTGAACCACATTCTCGGGATGAATGTAGACCGCCACTTGAGGTGTGCAGAACACATGTAGGTTTTAGCATATGTACATCATGTTACATCCTATGAATCCTTGCTCCACTGTGCAACATTTCATGCCTCAGAGGAACTTATTTTGGGTCTATACGTTAAATATTCAGTTATGGCATTATGTTTTGGTGAATAAGTATGTACTGTGGATGTACAAACTATCTTCAAGGTATAGAAAAACACTTTATAGATGCTAACATGTCAAATGTAACAATACATGACATAACTAGAAATGCTGTTGATGTAGAGCTAATTTCAGTATAAGAAATATAAAAATTGTAAGAAATTTTGTATGTTATTTAAATAAGAACAATTATTACCACTGATGACATTCATGTAACGTTCATTGTACTATTGATGAATAAATAAAAAACCAAAAACGAATTCTTAGCTATTTGGAATGTGGGCTGTGGTAGCAGATTGATCTGTATTGTGGCTCGAAGTCTATGTAGGGTTGGAAAATGGCAATTTGGTTGGGTGTCGGTGATGCCAAAGTACGTGAATATGAAAACTGTGATGTGATAACAAAGGATCTGTCGTTTAGTCAGATGCCTATTTTACTTTAAAAAGTCTTTATTGTTATGTGTCGCCCAGTTAAAATACTTTGTGATGGCACGTATTTCATGGAATTATACTTCGATGCATGGTTCAGACTTCATATGTCGAAGCAAAAGCTTGTATCAAAAGTTTCCACATTTCGGAATAACTATAATACTTTTTATGGTGTGTATTTTACGTGATTGATTGATGTACTGCTACAGTACTATTCGCGCAAAACACAATCAAAGTTGACTATCGGCGCGGTGGCTGCTGGGAACAACTGTAAAGGCTCCTCTAAACGATCAAACAATTTGTCAAACTTCACTAGTTTTGTCAAATATGTGCGCGGCATCGCTCGGCATGTTTGTCAATCATAGACTATGGTCTCAGCGTTTTTCGCCTCAATCGAAAAATGCCTTTAAAGTCGCTCCCAATAGCCACCGCGCCCAAATGTCAGCTTAAAGTAGGCGAAGACTACGTCATTTTGATGACGTCACGGGTCAAAATAGATGGTTGGCATCTGCCCTTTACTGTAATATTTGTTACGGCGAGTATGTACACAACTTCTAAGTGTTTCATGTCCGTATCTAGATGAGGTCAAGGGTCAATACAGGCGGTTGGTACCACAAGCCTCCACATTCCCACAGTTCTTCCAAATAAAAAAAAATGGGTTAAAAGATCTTAAACAGCCACCAACAATAACTGAACTACTGAACGCTGCATCAGCAATCAATAGACACTTTTCTTGTATGCTATATTTTGACACGAGTGAGAATGGCTACAAATGCAGATGAACCATTTTTAACATTGACTCTGGCACGGTGTTTCATGAAGAAGAAGCAAACAAGAGGCTGGTCCAGGGATTCGTTTAAAATGAGAGAGAAATATATACACGAAAAACTGTTAAACGAAATTTTACACTCCGACCCTGATTACACAACTTTCTGCGGCTGAACTGAGCCAGGCCATGTGGCGAGAATGACGGAGAACTGACTACCTAAAATAGCATTCGATAGGATAATGGATGGAACGAGTGGAAAAAAGACCCAAAATTAGGCGGCGAAATAACATGCGGGAGGTCATAGGTGGTACGTACATTAACACCGAATGGACAAACAGCGCACCCGACAGAAGGAAATAAAACAGGCCCGTGGAACAGGCGCATTCTTGATAATGCTCTTGCCATATGTAAAGTAAATAGGTATTATCCCTTATGAATGATATACGTATGTAATCAATATTTACGTAGTCATGTAATCGGGTAAAAAACGATGTTTATGGTATCGCTAACAATACGTTCGAATCACTCTTATTAGGCCTAATATAAGGAGGATGGATTTCCTAGGGCATAGTTTATTCTGTAGTTTAAATCACCTAATTTACTCCTTAGTTCACGAGCCCAATTGTAACCGCACTTATTTGTCTTTTCTTTTTTCGTGGCGTTGCTTGTAAATGCACAGAACTGGTACCGGTGTATTATCTTATTTGATTTTTCAACTTCCAGTTTCACAGGGATTCATAACTTTTCAGCCTATTACTGTGCTTATTATGCCCGTACCGGTTCCGTCTAATGTACGTCCGTAATTTGACACTACTAACCGTATGTTGAAAACGAGAAAATCGGCCGCATAGTTGTACGCGTAAGCGAAAGAAATGGGAAGGGATTGTTCACTTCTGGAACGTAGGCACTGGCATCTTAGAACGGTATAACACTACTGCATATTGAAGAAAATAATTATTCTGTTTTTGTATTGGGAATGCCGCAAGTTATGCAGTGCTTCATCTGCCTCGTACATTTCTAGCAGTTTCGTTGTGTATGCAAAGCGATGTAAATTTCGAAGCCATGTTGATATACGTGATGAACATTATTGGCTCTCTACGTATCACTGCGGCAGCCATTTCATAGCAGACGTATTAAAGCAGATACTGTTTACATATTCGGCTGATTCATTCACTGCAAATTTAGAAAGTATTCATGTCTTTTGTTTCATTGAAAGTGACAACCTGTCCACTTTATACTCGTCATTCACCTAGCGGTATTTTGAACGGTAAGTACTAAAGAAGCTACCCTCATCGCAACATACTGTAAGTGTACTGATAGTGTGAAGTATGTTCTAATTTGTGCGAAAAATTACAACTGTTGCAGTATTTTCTTTCTTTGAAAATGAGAACCTGTCAGCTACATACTAGCTATTGACGTAGTAAGTAGTATGTACTACAAAAAGTAGGCTACTGACGAAGGAGCTCCCCCACAGCTAAATAAATGTGTTGGTTTCGTGTGCATATGCGCTCAGTTTGAGGATGTTCTTGTTTGGAAAAGAAGTCTCCTAAAATAACTAGCTTGTCCATCTTTTATTATACTTTATAGGCAGCTCACAAGACTAATCTATCTCTTAATCGTTTCTTACTTGTCAGTCTTTTTTAAATTTTTTGTTCTCGCGATGAGTGGTGGTTTGTTTTTACAATATAATCGATGTGTTTTGAATATTCACTTTTGTTTCTGTGTTTCAAGCTTTATTTGTAAATTACTGCAATGACACGTGAATAATTTTCGCACACAGCGGGACTAAAACCAAAACTTCCGTCATTGTAAATCCACCTTGCAACTGCTGGACAGAAATGTGTCCTGTACCATACCTCTCCTGGAATCTTTAATCGCCAATAACTCATTACCTGTCATTTAACGTCACTAATTTGTACAAGTGTATTGGAATAGCACTTGTTTATAGGATATGTTACTGGCATTGACTTTGGCCCGGTGTTTAAAGAAGACGAAGAAGAAAACAAGACTCTGGTTCATGGAATGGCTTAAAATGAGAAATCTACCCATGAATATCTGCTAAAGGAAATATTTCCCTCGTCAAACAAGCCTGTAAACGTAACAAAAAAGCTTGTCGATTTAACTTTACTTTTGAAGCAGAGGCTTTTCGTATGTGCTGTATTTTGGCACTAATTGGAATGGCTACAAATGCAGAGTTTTAGTAGTATGGAGGGCTGTACCAAACCACTTTTCGGACTGAAGACAATGAGTTTAAAGAAGAAGAAAAAATACGTTGGTCCTGGGAATGATTTAAAAAGAGACAGAAATAAACAACTGAAAATCTGTTAATGGAAATGTTACAGTCAGAACCTGATGATTACATAAACTTTTTATGCGGATGGACAGTGAAACGTCCAGTAAGTTGTTTGGCGTTACTTCGCCCTCACATTGAAACGCAAGACACAAGTGAGCGAAAATTTATTCTCTTCTACCTATTCCTCTAAGATAGTTCATTAAAATACCCCAGCGTAGAAACATATAGCCCACATCGTCCGTGGAAGAACGAAAGAACTTCGGTTTCTTCCATTTCATTCCACTTTTGCGTAAAATATTGACCTTGTTCATTACCTTTTCATGCGTAATATATGGCTGGAAATTTGCTATACCTCTACAATTTTGGTACCTGTCAGTGCTATTTGTTTTTATACTTGACCGCGGTTTCCACGGTTGCGGAAACTCACGATATAATGAGATAAACTGTAATAAAAGAATTTTTCACTAATCATATACAGCGAAACAGTCACAAATAACGTCCACCATCATGTCAAACTTTCCGTCAATTAAAATTTCTGGCGAACACGTCAAACACGATCTATGCTTGACAAACAAGTGAAACAGCACCGTTCACGATTAAATGTTTGGCAAGCATAGTCAAGTTTGACAAAATGTTTGATCGTTTACGGGAGCCGTAAGTCGAGGTGCTAGATTTGATCAAAGAAAATTTGACCAACGCCTAACTTTGACAAAGATCCTTACACTCTATCAAATTTTATTTGAGAAAGAAACTTGGTCAAATGTGGGGCATCAGCAAGTGTCTCGGGTCTGTTTGGTTGTCACAGTGCCCAAAGGAAATTTTGCCGACTGCTTTGTACGAAAGCGGTTTCTCTGTCACTCTCTCGCACAGCCCTTTTACTGATATGCAGAGCGGGAAGTGTCTAGCGCCCTAACGCAATATACTAACGTGATAAATGCCAGTCGTTTGATATACGAGTTTCACGTACTTCCTCTCAAATCTAGTGACTAAGGGACGATATTTTTTCAGACTAACGGAATCAGTTACATCAATGATGGGAACTGTGGAATCGCGCCCCCTCTTGCGAAAATTTTTGCGGACGCCAGTGATTGTACGTATTACCTTTTCATTGTCTGATATTTTATATGATGTTCAATATCGTGCCGGTTTGTAAAATGTTCAAACACTTCTGAAAATGCAATCTACGTCGCAGTCATTCCAACAAGTTGTCGACTGCCAAGTCCGCAAGGTAAAACTCATGGGCTTTCTAGCATTACACTGATTTCTCTATACTATTTTTAAGACTCGCATCTTTTTGTGTCCCCCCTTTGTCACTGCCAACAGATTAGTGGAAAATATTACAGTCATTCTGCTGTGGAAATATGAGTATTCAACTAAATAAAATTACTCATTTGCTGCCGCAACAAATTTACCTCTCCAGCCACAATTTTTTGGTGTTTTATTAAATTACACGATTCATTTCGGATCCTATGGGTCCATCTTCAGGTGCAAGTCGTCTAATAAAAAATTTGCATTGACGTGAAATGTGTTTTCCGAACAAACAAGGAAGAACATTTTTAACGAACTTGTTAACATTGAGTGACGTGAAGTGCGACTACAGTATAATTAAATAAACGTATGCTGACCTCAAAACGTTAAAAACGTTCTTCCTTATTTTTTCGGAAAAAAACATTTCAGCCCACTCAACAGCAAATGTAAACTGTACTGGACGATTTGCTCCTTACGATGGACCCACAGGGTTCGATATGAACTGCGTAATTTATTAAAACACAAAAAAATGGAACTCAAGGTATTTTCATTCAAACTACCTGTGTACAGAATACATCACTTTCACTCTTGCAAAATATGGATAAAATTAAATTTACGCCTCGCTTTTGCCTCATATACATAATGGCATTGTGCTTGAAAGAGAACATACTGCAAAAATTGTTATAAGAAATTGCGTAATTATCCGACTGAAACTCACCTGTTCAGTACATAAAGCAAAAGGCTGCACTGAAACAATGGTTGCCCACCAGAACCATCCACAGTACTGGTAAACGCATACAGTGGCCCTTCTGCTCAGGCAAGGTGGCCCTTCTTTTGGCAACGAGCATAAACGTTCCGTAGCGGCCCGAAGTTCGCCGATTTTCTCCTCACGGGCGGAGGGGGGGGGGGGGGGGGGGGGGGGGAAGGAGGGCAACAGGGGGCAACCATCCCCTTCTGGAATCTCGGTAAGGCCTGCATTATTCGTTACGGACATCTCTGCAATTTTTAACAATCATCTGCGACTCGATTAAACTGCAGATTTAACATTGCCGAACACAGCGAGAAATATTGCAGCTCTGCCAGTATCGTGGTTTTTATTAGTTTTCCCCTGTAGGAGGTTCGAGTCCTCCCTCGGGCATGGGTGTATGTGTCGTACTTAGCGTAAGTTAGATTAAATAGTGTGTAAGCTTAGGGACCGATAACCTCAGCAGTTTGGTCCCATTAGACCTTACCACAAATTTCCAAAAATTCTTACTGGTTGCCACACTGCTTACGGGCGGTAATCTACACAAGTTCACAAGACGTAGGACGCTGCATAAAAGACGAAAAGAGCATATCTACTTGCGTGACTGGTTCACAAGACACCAACGTGACGATCAAAACAATTAACATTCACCTCAAGTAGAGAGAACTGGAGATTAAGATTTTTCTTTACTGCAGTGTACTGTAATCTCGAAGTTACATCGTGTTCAAATGTGTAAAGTTCTGCATTCGTGTGAACTGGGCTATGGATTAGGGAGAAATTGAAGTGGTGTTGAGATTTTACTCTAGTATTTACCGAAAAAAATTGTACTATTTTCCCTTAGAAGCTCCCATCATACCCGTAAGTGCGACGACTTACTGGTTTACAAGTAAAAAAACGCTGACGCCACCCAGCACTGAATCCAATTACATTAACACTGAGGTGAATGGTCGATTTGAGTGGCCAAATCATTTGCTAGAATTGTCCAGAATGTTCTTCAAGCCAGTCGCGAACAATTGTGGCCCGGTGACATGGTGCATTGTCGTCCATAAAAATTCTATCCTGGGAAACCTCAAGTCCATAAATCGTTGCAAATGGCGTCCAAGTGCCCGAAAATAACTATTTTCAGTCAATGACCAGTTCAAGTGGATTAGAGGCCGCAATTCATTCTAGGCAAACACAGCCCATACCATTATGAAGCCACCACCAGTTTGGACAGTGCCTCGTTGACAACCCGGGTCGATGGCTTCGTGGGGTCTACAGCACACTCGCACCCTACCATTAGCTCTAAGACAACCGAAATCGGCATTCCTCAGACCAGGCCACGGTTTTCCAGTAGTCTAAGACCCAACCGATGTCGTCACGAGCCCAGGAAGGTGCTGCAGGCGATGTGCTGTTAGTAAAGACACTCGCGTCGGTCGTTTGCTGCCATAACCCATTAATGCCAAACTCCGTCGCACTGTTAACGGATAGGTTCGTCGTTTGTCCCACTTTGATTTTTGCGGTTATATCCCGCAGTGTCGCTTGTCTGTTAGCACTTACAACTATATGTAAATGACGCTGCTTTCGGTCGTTAAGTGAAGGCCGTTGGTCACTTAAGGGGCTCCGGAACGCCCTATACTTGCAATGTTAAAATAACGCTTATAAATTACATCTTTCCTCACAAAGTATTTGAGGTAGGAAGTTGAACTTTTTACAGATTCTTTATTGGAATATGGGCTACAGCTTAACACAGGGATTTTACAAAATTTTAGTTCAGTTATTAAAGATGATTTTTTTTCAATTGTAATGAAAATTCACATTTTTTTGCAATTTTTTATTTATATATTCAAAAATATACAGTTTTTTGGAAAAAGGCTGTGTTAAATTATGCAGAAGGAAAGTCTGAAACAAATATGTTTGGAAGATCCTTAGAAAACATGTAATTAGTATGAGAAAATAAAAGTTTTGGGAATCGAGCGACAAAGATTGGATTAACTTTTTAGTGCATTCCAGGTCCATAGGATGTATTATCTTCATCCTCTGCAAACTCCTTCTCCAGCTTCCTCTTGTTCCTCCTCCTGTTTACTCTTGCTTGTATTTCTAGACTCTTTACAGCCCTGTCTGCAGCCCGAAGGCGTTCCTTGTCTAAAGCAAGCATCGCTTGTACCATGTTAGAGCCTATCTTCATTCCCATATTTCTAAATACCTTGCACCTTACAATGTTGCCATCGTTGAAAGTCGCAACAGCATCATATACACCAAAGTGAAGTGTTTCTATTCCAACAAATACAGTCTTGGGGATTCTCGACCATATAACACTATTTACACTTTCATTGGGGTTTTGAGTTTTTCTGTGAATACACTTTTTCAACAGTTCAGGTGCTGCTAAGTCTCTGAAAATAGGTTTTATCACCTCCATTATTGCATGAGGCAGACTATGCTTATGAGTGTACACTTCACCAGTTAGCAATCCTTTGTTATATTTACACCAACTGTCTTCTTCTTTGGGACAAAAGCTATGTTGGGGATTTTCATCGGTTGAAGAAGTATGAGAAAAAAGAGCCCAAACAGTCTTCTTCATTTCGTCGACACTTTGTGTATTTTGCCTAATAGCCATTCCATAATAGTTCTGTATTTTGTCAATTACACTGTCAGTTAACCTTCCCTTCCCATCCAACCCTTTACCATCACTGAGTTTTTGTTTTTTGTACGAAGCTTTCAGTCGCCGAATTCTTGTTCCCATTCGCTTCTGTACGTGTCCAATACACTCAAATTTCTGCACTACAACATCATACTTTATCTCACATCACTAAAATGTACCTGATGAACACGGACGTTAATAATAACACCATTTGACAGCAGTTTAACAGCACCACAGTGGGTCACGCCCATGTAGAACACATTTCAAAAAAAATTTAAAAATAGTTGTAGTCTTCGGAATTGAATAAATTATATATCTATTAAAAGGTAATAGTCTGCAGATTCAGAAAACGCAAAAAAGTAAAAATTGAACTTTTCATGATTTTGAGCCTTTCCGGAGCCCCTTAACACTGTGAATCTCGGAATACTGAAATCCCTAACGATTTCCGAAACCGAATGTCCGATGCGTCTAGCACCAAATATCATTCCACTTCCAAATCTGTAAATTCCCGACGTGCGATCATAATAAAGACGCAAACCTTTTCACATCCATCGCCTCAGTACAAATGACAGCTTCACCAATGCACTTCTCTTCCATACCTTGTGTACGCGGCACTAACACTACATAGGGTGGTCCATTGATCGTGACCAGGCCAAATATCTCACGAAATAAGCGTCAAACGAAGAAACTACAAAGAACGAAACTTGTCTAGCTTGAAGGGGGAAACCAGATGGCTCTATGGTTGGCCCTATAGATGGCGCTGCCATAGGTCAAACGGATATTAACTGCGTTTTTAAAAAAAATAGGAACCCCAATTTTTATTACATATTCGCGTAGTACATAAAGAAATATGAATGTTTTAGTTTGACCACTTTTTTTGCTTTGTGATAGATGGCGCTGTAATAGTCATAAACATATGGCTCACAATTTTAGACGAACAGTTGGTAACAGGTAGGTTTTTTAAATTAAAATACAGAACGCAGGTACGTTTGAACATTTTATTTCGGTTGTTCCAATGTGATACATGTACCTTTGTGAACTTATCATTCCTGAGAACGCATGCTGTCACAGCGTAATTACCTGTAAATACAACATTAATGCAATAAATGCTCAAAATGATGTCCGTCAACCTCAGTGCATTTGGCAATACGTGTAACGACATTCCTCTCAACAGCAAGTAGTTCGCCTTCCGTAATTTTCGCACATGAATTGACAATGCGCTGACGCATGTTGTCAGGTGTCGTCGGTGGATCACGACAGCAAATACCCTTCAACTTTCGCCACATAAAGAAATTCGGGGACGTCAAATACGGTGAACGTGTGGGCCATGTTATGGTGCTTCGACGACCAATCCGCCAATTATCCTTCCTCCCGTAATGCCGCACTATACATTAACCCGCCAAGGTCGCTGATGTTCCACTTGTCGCAACCATCGTGGCTTTTCCGTTGCCCAATAGTGCATATTATGCCGGTTTATGTTACCGCTGTTGGTGAATGACGCTTCGTCGCTAAATAGAACGCGTGCAAAAAATCTGTCATCGTCCAGTAATTTCTCTTGTGCCCAGTATCAGAACTGTACACGACGTTCAAAGTCGTCGCCATGCAATTCCTGATGCATAGCAATATGGTACGGGTGCAATCGATGTTGATGTAGCATTCTCAACACCGACGTTTTTGAGATTCCCGATTCTCGCGCAATTTGTCTTGTACTGATGTGCGGATTAGCCGCGACAGCAGCTAAAACACCTACATGGACATCATCATTTGTTGCAGGTCGTGGTTGACGTTTTACATGTGGCTGAACACTTCCTGTTTCCTTAAATAACGTAACTACCCGGCGAACGGTCCAGACACTTGGATGATGTCGTCCAGGATACCGAGCAGCATACATAGCACACGCCCGTTGGGCATTTTGATAACAATAGCCATACATCAACACGATATCGACCTTTTCCGCAATTGGTAAACGGTCCATTTTGACACGGGTAATGTATCACGAAGCAAATACCGTCCACACTGGCGGAATGTTACGTGATACCACGTACTTCCCCCCCATGAACCATGGACCTTGCCGTTGGTGGGGAGGCTTGCGTGCCTCAGCGATACAGATGGCCGTACCGTAGGTGCAACCACAACGGAGGGGTATCTGTTGAGAGGCCAGACAAACATGTGGTTCCTGAAGAGGGGCAGCAGCCTTTTCAGTAGTGGCAGGGGCAACAGTCTGGATGATTGACTGATCTGGCCTTGTAACATTAACCAAAACGGCCTTGCTGTGCTGGTACTGCGAACGGCTGAAAGCAAGGGGAAACTACAGCTGTAATTTTTCCCGAGGACATGCAGCTCTACTGTACGATTAAATGATGATGGCGTCCTCTTGGGTAAAATATTCCGGAGGTAAAATAGTCCCCCATTCGGATCTCCGGGCGGGGACTACTCAGGAGGACGTCGTTATCAGGAGAAAGAAAACTGGCGTTCTACGGATCGGAGCGTGGAATGTCAGATCCCTTAATCGGGCAGGTAGGTTAGAAAATTTAAAAAGGGAAATGGATAGGTTAAAGTTAGATATTGTGGGAATTAGTGAAGTTCGGTGGCAGGAGGAACAAGACTTTTGGTCAGGTGATTACAGGGTTATAAATACAAAATCAAATAGGGGTAATGCAGGAGTAGGTTTAATAATGAATAAAAAATAGGAGTGCGGGTTAGCTACCACAAACAGCATAGTGAACGCATTATTGTGGCCAAGATAGACACAAAGCCCATGCCTACTACAGTAGTACAAGTTTATATGCCAACTACCTCTGCAGATGATGAAGAAATAGATGAAATGTATGACGAGATAAAAGAAATTATTCAGGTAGTGAAGGGAGACGAAAATTTAATAGTCATGGGTGACTGGAATTCGTCAGTAGGAAAAGGGAGAGAAGGAAACATAGTAGGTGAATATGGATTGGGGGGAAGGAATGAAAGAGGAAGCCGCCTTGTAGAATTTTGCACAGAGCATAACTTAATCATAGCCAACACTTGGTTCAAGAATCATAAAAGAAGGTTGCATACCTGGAAGAATCCTGGAGATACTAAAAGGTATCAGATAGATTATATAATGGTAAGACAGAGATTTAGGAACCAAGTTTTAAATTGTAAGACATTTCCTGGGGCAGATGTGGATTCTGACCATAATCTATTGGTTATGAACTTCAGATTGAAACTGAAGAAACTGCAAAAAGGTGGGAATTTAAGGAGATGGGACCTGGATAAACTGAAAGAACCAGAGGTTGTAGAGAGTTTCAGGGAGAGCATAAGGGAACAATTGACAGGAATGGGGGAAAGAAATACAGTAGAAGAAGAATGGGTAGCTCTGAGGGATGAAGTAGTGAAGGCAGCAGAGGATCAAGTAGGTAAAAAGACGAGGGCTAATAGAAATCCTTGGGTAACAGAAGAAATATTGAATTTAATTGATGAAAGGAGAAAATATAAAAATGCAGTAAATGAAGCAGGCAAAAAGGAATACAAACGTCTCAAAAATGATATCGACAGGAAGTGCAAAATGGCTAAGCAGGGATGGCTAGAGGACAAATGTAAGGATGTAGAGGCTTGTCTCACTAGGGGTAAGATAGATACTGCCTACAGGAAAATTAAAGAGACCTTTGGAGAGAAGAGAACCACTTGTATGAATATCAAGAGCTCAGATGGCAACCCAGTTCTAACCAAAGAAGGGAAGGCAGAAAGGTGGAAGGAGTATATAGAGGGTTTATACAAGGGCGATGTACTTGAGGACAATATTATGGAAATGGAAGAGGATGTAGATGAAGACGAAATGGGAGATAAGATACTGCGTGAAGAGTTTGACAGAGCACTGAAAGACCTGAGTCGAAACAAGGCCCCGGGAGTAGACAACATTCCATTTGAACTACTTATGGCCTCGGGAGAGCCAGTCATGACAAAACTCTACCATCTGGTGAGCACGATGTATGAGACAGGCGAAATACCCTCAGATTTTTTACAAGGTCTTTGGATGGGACACAGCATCTCCGAGGTAGCGATGAAGTGGGGATTTTCCAGTGTGACCATTTCACAAGAGTACCGTGAATATCAGAAATCCGGTAAAACATCAAATCTCCGACATAGCTGCGGCCGGAAAAAGACCCTGCAAGAACGGGACCAACGACGACTGAAGAGAATCGTTCAACGTGACAGAAGTGCAACCCTTCCGCAATGTGCTGCAGATTTCAATGCTGGGCCATCAACAACTGTCAGGGTGCGAACCATTCAACGAAACATCGTTGATATGGGCTTTCAGAGCCGAAGGCCCACTCGTGTATTACAGTAACTCATGTAGTTTTTTCATAACAAGCACTCACATGTCTTTAAGGAACATGTCGGTCTTATCGAAAAATATATGTCCCATTATAAAAATCCTAACCCTACTTATCACTACGCAAAAATTGATACCGTATTCTGGTACCACAGAATTATGCCACCCCCCTCATCACTGCACAAAATAGCGAGACAAATTTAAAAATAAACACTTTATTAAGCATGTGCTAAGTACAATAACAGGAAACTGAATGGTTCAAAGTGCCAACAAGAAAGTTTTTGTTTCAGATGCCATTCATGCAGAAGTACTGCGATTTATTGGGATAATACAAGTACAGAAATGCAGCAGTAATGTTTTAACTAGTAGAACTGTAATCAACAGAAATAATTTCTCATATTTAAAAAGTTTTGGCAATTAAATTACAAGATTATAAGAACAAAATATCTCAGTATTAACTTATGTTTCTTATACATGGTGTTACAAAAAGGTACGGACAAACTTTCCGGAAACATTCCTCTCACACAAAGAAAGAAAATATGTTATGTGGACATGTGTCCGGAAACGCTTACTTTCCATGTTAGAGCTCATTTTATTACTTTTCTTCAAATCACATTAATCATCGAATGGAAACTCACAGCAACAGAACGTACCAGCGTGATTTCAAACACTTTGTTACAGGAAATGTTCAAAATGTCCTCCGTTAGCGAGGATACATGCAGCCACCCTCCGTCGCATGGAATCCCTGATGCGCTGATGCAGCCCTGGAGAATGGCGTATTGTATCACAGCCGTCCACAATACGAGCACAAAGAGTATTTACATTTGGTACCGGGTTTGCGTAGACAAGAGCTTTCAAATGCCCCCATAAATGAAAGTCAAGAGGGTTGAGGTCAGGAGACCGTGGAGGTCATGGAATTAGTCCGCCTCTACCAATCCATCGGTCACCGAATCTGTTGTTTAGAAGCGTACGAACACTTCGACTGAAATGTGCAGGAGCTCGATCGTGCATGAACCACATGTTGTGTCGTACTTGTAAAGGCACATGTTCTATCAGCACAGATAGTGTCCCGTATGAAATCATGGCGGTGAATCGAGGAAGTACAGTACATACTGATGAAACTAAAATGAGCTCTAACATGAAAATTAAGCGTTTTAAGCGTTTCCGGACACATGTCCTCATAACATCTTTTCTTTATTTGTATGTGAGGAATGTTTCCTAAAAGTTTGGCCGTACCTTTTTGTAACACCCTGTATAACTCCATTCTTGTCATCAGATGCTGCAAAGTTTACTGTACATTGAGATGACAAAAGTCATAGGCTATTGGAGCATCACCTGAGACCAGCTTTGCGAAAGAAGCGGCGACACTTTCTGCGCAACCCACCCATCATTTTGCACGCCAATGCGCGGGCGCATACAGCGCAAGCTGTGGCTGCTCTGTTCGGTCGATGGGACTGGGAAGTATTGTACCATCCACCATACTACCAGGGCTTAAGTCCTTGTGACTTTGATTTTATTCCGAAGATGAAGTAACCACTTCGTGGCATTCGCTTCAGAGCTGTTCCAGTGATTCGACAGTCAGTAGACCGCTCCATTCGCACCATCAACGGAACAGGTATACTACGCCTTCCACATCGCCGGCCACGGGTTCTACACAACGCTGGTGACTACTTTGAAGTATAGTAACAGGTGTAAACATGTATCGGTTGTGAATAAATAGTTGCCACTATTGAAATTCCAGCACTCGTATGTACTGGAATTACATGGAATAGGTTCATAGCTTCAGCTGACTGAATAATCTACGAAAATCTTGTGGAACGAAGTCCTTGCTTTCTCTATAATTTCAAAATCTATGTCATAACTCAAAAAGCTGTGCCCACTCGCCAAAAACGTCATCTCTTCAAATCACAGCACAGTTGATGGAGGACACCTTGGTGCATTGCACTTGGAACTACAGAGAGAGGCATTGGTTAGCAAAAAGCACAGGTGCAATCTAGTAATCATCTTCATCTTCTCTTCAGTATTAGGCAGGAGCCGGCCGGGGTGGCCAAGCGGTTAAAGGCGCTACAGTCTGGAACCGCGCGACCGCTGCGGTCACAGGTTCGAATCCTGCCTCGGGCATGGATGTGTGTGATGTCCTTAGGTTAGTTAGGTTTAAGTAGTTCTAAGTTCTAGGGGACTGATGACCATAGAAGTTAAGTCCCATAGTGATCAGAGCCATTTGAACCATTTTTTATTAGGCAGGAATTGCCTGTTACGGTACCCATCTCTGTCGGGATCTTCCTCTGTCTTTTCTCCTATGGCACTTATAATTTCTTGCCTTTAAAGGAAGTCTTTCACTCTCCATTCTTTGTAGATGTTCATTCCATTTTCTTCTGTAATCTCGAATTTTATCATTGAGGCTAAAGATTTGCAGTTCTTTTCTAATATCTTGATTTCTTAGCCTATCTTCTCTTGTGCTACCTCTAACATCTCTAAGGAATTTCATTTCTTGTGCTTGAATCCGGCTTTCTTGCTTCCTGACAATCACTCAGGTCTCACTTCCATAGAGCAGTGTGGGAACTGCAACAATTCTGTAAAATTTCAGTGTCTTTCCTGATTTAGTTTTTTAGGTTTCTGTTAGTTGTTCCACATACCCAGGTGAATTTACTGAGCTTAATTTCAACATCTCTGCCGAAGCCATCTGTCATTTCACATCCGAGATAACTGATATGGTTTACATGCTCTAAAATCTTCTGATCTATCACTATTTTGGTTCTGATTGGTTCTTTCCCCATGAAGGCCATTGTCTTAGTTTTTTCTTTTGAAATTTCTATGTTACATTTTGCACTTATTTCTTTTATCAAGTAGATTCCTTTCTGAAGTTCATCTTCCTTATCTGCTAGGATCTCTGCATCATTAGCACATAGTAAATTATTTAAAAGAATGTTCGTGCCTAGGTTGATGCCTTTCTGAAATTCTGATTTCCGTTTATGTATTATTTCATTAACGTAGATGTTGAACAAAGTTGGAGAGATGCAGCAGCCTTGTCGTACCCCTTTGTTAGTTGGAATCTCATTAGTTGTTTTACCACTGAGGTCTAGAGTGATATTTCTGTCTTGACATAAACTTTTTATCGCATTTACTAGATACTTTGGATATTCGCGATTCGTCATTATTTCCCAAAGTTTCTGTCTATTGACATTGTCAAAAGCTTTTTAAAAGTCAATAAAAGCAATGTGTGTTTCTTTATTATACTCTCTCAGTTTTTCTATTATCTGCTGTAAAGTGAAACCTGCATCTATTGTGGAGCGTCCTTTCCTAAAACCCATTTGTTCCTCATGCAGTGCTGCTTCTGCTATATTTTTAAGTCTTGTATTTAAAATCTTAGCATACGCCTTGTATGCTGACTCCAGTAAGCTTATCCCTCTCTAATTACTGCATAAGCTTTTATCTTATTTTTTTAAAAATTGGTATCACTCTAGCTGTGTTCGTCTTTGGGAATACTCTTCTTCTTCCAAAATTCATTGAAGGTATGTAGCAGTCGTTGGTGTAGCATCATTCCTCCATATTTTAATAATTCAACATGTGATGTTAGTGCAGAATTTAGTTCATCATACTGTATTTCATCAAGACCTTTCTCGTCTAGTTGTTCAATTTTAGTTTCTTGCGCTGTATGATCATACCACAATTCGCTGTAATGATTTATCCACTGTTCTTCTCCAATACTATTTATTTGTATCTTCTCTCTGTCTGTTGTGTTTAAGATTTTTAGAGCCTTATATGCCATTTATTGTCTTCCGTGGATATCATGTTCGATATTATAAATAAGCCTAGCCCAGTGTTCCTGATGTGCTTTCCTTACTACGGATTTAGCATTATTTCTTTTCTCCCTGTAGTATTGTTTATTCTGAATAATGAGGTTGCTCAAGTATTTTATGTATGCATCCTGTTTTTCTTTGACAGCTTTCATTATATCCTCATTCCAAATTTTTAGACCTTTTCTTTTCAGTATTCTTTTCTTTTTACCGAGAGCTTCACCTGCTACTCTGCATACAGTATTCTTCAGAGTTTGCCATTCTTCTTCTATATTGTCTTTAGTTTGTTAAGTTTGCTAGTTCTTCATTTAATCTTCTTTGGTAAAGGTGTCCGATACTGTCCTCTTTAAGCAAGTATTCCTTATAAACGCTTTGATCTTGTTGGTTTCTTACTTCTTTAGTTATTTTCTTTCATTTTGTATAAAGATCTATTCTGGAGATTAGTGAAAATGATCTGATCCTGTATCTTGTCGTCTATAAACTCATGTATCCCTTCCTTGGCCCGCTAGCTTATTATTTACTAAAATGTAGTCAATTATTGATCTAAGACCTCTGCTGGCCCAAGTATACTTGTGTATATCCTTTTGCTTACAAAGTGAATTTGTGATTTTTAAATTGTTGTAAGTGGCAAAATCTCTTAGTAATATTCCATTTTCATTACATATTGGTTCTCCAAACGGACGTATGGCGTTTGTTACTTGGATATTTCCTATTCTGGCATTGAAATCACCGATCATAATAATCTGATCAGTTGTATTTACTCAGAGTCTTCCATAGGTCTTCACAGAAGCTTTCAGACGCATCTTTTTTCCCTTCTTCAGGTGCATATACACTTACAAAGGTGGCGTTGCCCCTTAGGAGTTTCAGCCTGACTGTAAGTGTTCTTTCACTTACGTATGTACAATCTTGAATGCCTTTTTCCCATTTTTTATGCTTGCTCTCGTATGTTGTTCAACACCACTATATAACGTAATGTAATCCTCTACATATTTATTTCCTCTTATTTTCTTTTCAGTTTCTGCCAGTGCTACAGCATCGATAGTCATGTCGTTTAGTTTATTTAGAAGTTCTACCACCTTTTGGGAAATTCCAGGTTGCTACTTTGATGTGCCCATTTATCGCTTTTCGTTCGTCCTTTTTCATAGCCTTGTCATTTACCTTTGAGACTATCCTGTTTCCAAGGCTCGTTTGGGCACTGGGATTAGTCTGTGTTTTCTGTGAGTTGGTTACCAGCCATCTGCTCAACCCCCTTCTAGGAGGACCAGGATTTTCTTTCGGGGTTATCTCCCTTAGCCGGTATGTTCCGGTTATTTAAAGACGCCGGAAATAAGTTCCCCTTTCATCCTCTCCCATTGGCTTTGTAGCCTGTATCCACTGTGGGTCATACGTTGTCTAGGGGTCTCACGACTCATGCCTTCTAGGATATGGGAGTAGGGTTTGTGGCAGACCTGCATTGAAATCCTTGAGGTCGGATTGATTTCTCAAATTTCAGTGGACATGTCCCACAGTTTTGTTTCTGCAAACAGGTATCGGCAGCCTGAGCAGACTTTGAGGTCCTTTACCAACCTCCGATTGTTAGAGAATAGAAAAGAGAAGTGAAAGACAACCTCAGGCCTCCATTACCATTGGGGTCGAAAGTGTAAGAGTTGGCCAAGGGAGGCCGATAGGAAAGAAAACAGAAGAAGCCTGCAAGTGTGTGGCCCCTGTGGTTGCCACCCACATACTCCCATGACAGGAGCCCCCTGGTGGACTGCTCTTTGTCTGGAATATAGTGGTGTTGAACAACATACAAGAGCAAGCATAAAAAATGGGAAAAGGGCATTCAAGATTGTACAAACGTAAGTGAAAGAACACTTACAGTCAGGCTGAAACTCCTAAGGGGCAACGCCACCTTTGTAAGTGCATATGCACCTGAAGAAGGGAAAAAAGATGCGTCTGAAAGCTTCTGTGAAGACCTATGGAAGACTCTGAGTAAAGACAACTGATCAGATTATTATGATCGGTGATTTCAATGCCAGAAAGGAAATATCCAAGTAACAAACGCCATAAGTCCGTTTGGAGAACCAATATGTAATGAAAATGGAATATTACTAAGAGATTTTGCCACTTACAACAATTTAAAAATCACAAATTCACTTTGTAAGCAAAAGGATATACACAAGTATACTTGGGCCAGCAGAGGTCTTAGATCAATAATTGACTACATTTTAGTAAATAATAAGCTAGCGGGCCAAGGAAGGGATACATGAGTTTATAGACGACAAGATACAGGATCAGATCATTTTTCACTAATCTCCAGAATAGATCTTTATACAAAATGGAAGAAAATAACTGATACGTCTGGCATGGCTGACCCTACTGGGAGCATGGCTGCCTCCAGCATAGCTCAGTGGATCACTGAGTGCCATCTAGTAATGAGCCAATAAATTCCCGATCCCTTAAATAATTGGACTCCCACATACAAATCAGCTTTAAAAGTCTGACTGCGTTACAAATGAGTAAATGTGTTAAAATTTGACGTTAAGCGCGTAAGCGAGAAAAAGTCTAGGAGAGGTTTGAAATTATGCGTTCAGTTCGTTGCAAGTCGCCAAGTTCTGTCATAAAACCCTGGGTGAATATAGTCCGCGTAAGTTGTGGTCAATCTTAAGCAAAAGCAAGTTCCTTACACTCCTGTTTATGACGTCATACCTCCAGAGCTATGTGCCGTACCATGATACTACTATATTTTGTGGGTACGTTCAGTGGTATATCTTAATACTGTCTACAAGGTGTGTTGTAAATAATGTTAATAGTAAAGAAGAAATAAACTGAAAAGGTAGCCGGTGGGGGTGGCCGAGTGGTTCTAGGCGCTACAGTCGGGAACCGCGCGACCGCTACGGTCGCAGGTTCGAATCCTGCCTCGGGCATGGATGTGTGTGATGCCCTTAGGTTAGTTAGGTTTAAGTAGTTCTAAGTTCTAGGGGACTGGTGACCTCAGAAGTTAAGTCCCATAGTGCTCAGAGCCATTTGAACCATTTTTTGAAAAGGTAGACTCCATGAACAGCTAAAATATGTGAGAGTATTTCAATAAGTAATGTAACAGATATTTTTTTTTTTTTAAGCAGGTTGGCTTAAGGATTCCGATACACTATATTATTCCTCACTCTCTTGGCTGCAAAATCCTGTTCTTGGACGTAGTCTCCTTTCAATTCGACGACCTTACACTATCTTACTCGGAGGTACTGTATGCCTGCAGGGTGCCACTCTGCTGGTCGATGTCGGAGCCAACGTTCTGCTGAATCATAGCCCCTCCATCATTCACGTGGAGTGCCCCCTTCACTGGGCCAAACAGATGGGAGTCGGAAAGTGCGAGATCGTCTAGTGTAGGAGGAAGAACAGTCCAATGAAGTTTTATGAGCCGCTCTCGAATGCTTAGGCTTGTATGAGGCCTTGCGTTGTCATGGAGAGGGTTCGATTGTATTTTTGAGACGATAAACACGCAGAAGCCATTTCTTCAGTTTCCTGAGGGTAGCGCAATGAACGTCAGAGTTTATCTGTGAACTATGAGGGAGGACGTCAACAGACACCAATAGTGACGTCCAGTTGAGCAGCGAGGTGTTTTGATTGTGATCCGTCCATCACCTCGAATGAGAGTGTCCGCACGTTCCAACGTTGCAGGAGTCACGGCTGTGTGCAGCCGGCCGGAAGGCGGGAGGGAGATCGGGCAGGTTTGCGCGACCTTGTTGCGATGATGATAGACCCCTAGCCCAACGACTCACCGCGCTTTTGTTCACTCGCAGGTCTCCGTAGACGTTCTGCAAGCGCCTATGAATATCTGCGACGCACAGAATTTCCACCAAATTAAACTCAGTGACAGCTCTCTGCTTTGAACGCGCCTCCGTTACGTACACCATTTTGAAGGCTATGATAGCGCCTCCACCTATCGGAACCTCATCAAACTATAGGGGCTGAAACCATGCCCCACAACAAATTCCACATTTTTTCTACCGACATTGGACGAGTAAAAAAAAAGGTGTTGCATTACTTATTGGACGTCCCTCGTGTTTAGCGATTAACTTTTTTTTTCCTTTCATTACCTTCTGAGAGTGTCGACGTGGAAAAGTTTCGTAAAGGTTTGAAATTATGTTTGTTGAAAGTCGCTAAGTACTCTCATTGTCATAAACTGTATGAATAAAGCCCAGGTATTTGCGCTTCGTAATTTACTCTGCAGCGAGACAAACACACAGTTAAGCTAACGAATAGATTATGAAGTCATTTTAAATTCGGTCAATAACTGCGCTAGTTACTGAAAATCGAAGTTTTATTCCGTCTGGAAGGCGTCAGATGCGCAGCCTGAATCTTCGACCGGGTTTCGGGATAGTGGCTTGGTAATGTAGACGTGTGAACATTTTCTCTGTGTTTTGACCCCGGTAACAAGTGCAGGGACATGCAACAGCGTACCGAGGAAACAGTAGCGCTAGAATCGCGGTTAGTGGAAAAACGGCATTGAGAACGTTTTCTCATTTCACTTCTCATATGTAGAAAACGGGTCTGTGGTTTTGCAACTCGCCGCGCGTTGATAACACCGTTCTGGTCCGTAAACAGGGAGCGTACGGTCGGAACAATGACTGCGCAGCCTCCAGTATGATCCCGGCACTACGTACCGCGCTAAGCACGCCTAGGCCTGTGTAAGAACACTCCCACTCGTAGAGATAGCGTAGAGGGCAGACAAACCCTCCCGTAAAATATCTGCCACGAGCCAGTGATTCTAAACATGTGGGGCGCGAACTTACCGAAAAGAAAAAAAAAAAAGATCCAAACATTGATCAATTTATTGTCAGAAAAGCAAACCAAAATACACTCCTGGAAATGGAAAAAAGAACACATTGACACCGGTGTGTCAGACCCACCATACTTGCTCCGGACACTGCGAGAGGGCTGTACAAGCAATGATCACACGCACGGCACAGCGGACACACCAGGAACCGCGGTGTTGGCCGTCGAATGGCGCTAGCTGCGCAGCATTTGTGCACCGCCGCCGTCAGTGTCAGCCAGTTTGCCGTGGCATACGGAGCTCCATCGCAGTCTTTAACACTGGTAGCATGCCGCGACAGCGTGGACGTGAACCGTATGTGCAGTTGACGGACTTTGAGCGAGGGCGTATAGTGGGCATGCGGGAGGCCGGGTGGACGTACCGCCGAATTGCTCAACACGTGGGGCGTGAGGTGTCCACAGTACATCGATGTTGTCGCCAGTGGTCGGCGGAAGGTGCACGTGCCCGTCGACCTGGGACCGGACCGCAGCGACGCACGGATGCACGCCAAGACCGTAGGATCCTACGCAGTGCCGTAGGGGACCGCACCGCCACTTCCCAGCAAATTAGGGACACTGTTGCTCCTGGGGTATCGGCGAGGACCATTCGCAACCGTCTCCATGAAGCTGGGCTACGGTCCCGCACACCGTTAGGCCGTCTTCCGCTCACGCCCCAACATCGTGCAGCCCGCCTCCAGTGGTGTCGCGACAGGCGTGAATGGAGGGACGAATGGAGACGTGTCGTCTTCAGCGATGAGAGTCGCTTCTGCCTTGGTGCCAATGATGGTCGTATGCGTGTTTGGCACCGTGCAGGTGAGCGCCACAATCAGGACTGCATACGACCGAGGCACACAGGGCCAACACCCGGCATCATGGTGTGGGGAGCGATCTCCTACACTGGCCGTACACCACGGGTGATCGTCGAGGGGCACTGAATAGTGCACGGTACATCCAAACCGTCATCGAACCCATCGTTCTACCATTCCTAGACCGGCAAGGGAACTTGCTGTTCCAACAGGACAATGCACGTCCGCATGTATCCCGTGCCACCCAACGTGCTCTAGAAGGTGTAAGTCAACTACCCTGGCCAGCAAGATCTCCGGATCTGTCCCCCATTGAGCATGTTTGGGACTGGATGAAGCGTCGTCTCACGCGGTCTGCACGTCCAGCACGAACGCTGGTCCAACTGAGGCGCCAGGTGGAAATGGCATGGCAAGCCGTTCCACAGGACTACATCCAGCATCTCTACGATCGTCTCCATGGTAGAATAGCAGCCTGCATTGCTGCGAAAGGTGGATATACACTGTACTAGTGCCGACATTGTGCATGCTCTGTTGCCTGTGTCTATGTGCCTGTGGTTCTGTCAGTGTGATCATGTGATGTATCTGACCCCAGGAATGTGTCAATAAAGTTTCCCCTTCCTGGGACAATGAATTCACGGTGTTCTTATTTCAATTTCCAGGAGTGTACGTATGACATAATAAGAAATTCCCATTTACACTGATACAATGTTCTTATACATTGAAGGGCCAAAGGAACTGGTATAGACATGCCTATTCAAATACAGAGATATCTAACCAGGCGGAATACGGCGCTGCGATCGGCAACGCCTATATAGGTCAACAAGAATCGGGCGCGTTGTTAGATTGGTTACTGCTACTACAATGGCAGGTTATCAAGACTTAACTGACTTTGGTGCTGTAGTCGGCGACCGAGCGATGGGACATAACATCTCCGAGGAAGCGATCAAGTGGGGATTTTCCCGTACGAGCATTTCACGAGTGTACCGCGAGTATCGGGAATCTGGTAAAACATCAAATCTCCGACATCGCAGCGGCCGGAAAAAGATCCTGCAAGAACGGGACCAACGACGACTGAAGAGAATGGTTCAACGTGACAGAAGTGTAGCCCTTCCGCAAATTGCTGCAGATTTCAATGCTGGGCCATCAAGAAGTGTCAGTGTGCGAACCATTCAACTAACTTCATCAATATGGGCTTTTTGAGGTGAAGACCCACTCGTGTACCTTTGATGACTGCATGTCACAAAGCTTTACGCCTCGCCTGGGCTCGTCAACGCTGACATTGGACATTTAAGGAATGGAAACATGTTGCCTGGTCGGACGAGTCTCGTTTCGAATTGTATCGAGCGGATGGACGTGTACGGGTATGGAGACAACCTCATGAATGTCAGCTGGGGACTGTTCAAGCTGGTGGAGGCTCTGTAATGGTGCGGGGCGTGTGCAGTTGGAGTGATATGAGGCTGCTGATAAGTCTAGATACGACTCTGGCTCGTAACACGTCCGTAAGCATCCTGTCTGATCACCTGCATCCATTCATGTCCATTGTGCATTCCAACAGACTTGGGCAATTCCAGCAAGATAATGCGACACCTCAAACGTCCAGAATTGCTACAAAGTGGCTGCAGGAACACCCTTCTGAGTTTAAACACTTGCGTAAATTTCTTTTATTTGTGTATTTATAGACGCAATAACATGTTTATGACACTGTCATAACTGGTTTCGGCCATAGAATGACCATCTTCAGATTCTAAAACATTACAAAAGAAAATTTATATTAAAAAATTTATATAAAAAATAAATGCAATATTTAACCATGCTTATTAGTAATCTAACTGAATTTATGCGAAATACACATAGTTCACACCTAAAGGCGGCACACACTGCACATAGGTTCATGTGTAGTCAAACTAGCTAAAAAATGTAAAACACCGGTCTTATATAGATATAAAAATGCTGTTAGATTTCGTTCACCCTCTTTGCGCTAGTTGCACGCGTCCTCTATAAGATGGTCTTAATTTTTCAAAAGCCTAAAATATACAAATTTACTATTAATATTTAGGTAAAATGTACATAAAATTTAAGATTAAATCAGTAAAACAACATTTCAGAACAAGGAGAAAACATTACTGTAGATTAAAATAGTAGCAGCACTTGTAGAGTGTATTTCTGACGCCCGACGGCGCTGTATTCCCGGCTATTGCCGTTGCCCACCAGTACGGCAGGGACGACACGGGCAGGACGACGAGTGCAGCGCTCTGCTGCAGGTGGATGCGACGCTCCTCCGCCTCAAAGGCTGTTGACGTCTGCTGCGACCCGCACTAGGCAGTGCAACACTCATGGACGTAAGAATAGAGGGAGGCGCCTGGACGTCACAGCTGTGAAGCTATGTTGAAGCCGAGGGTAGCCATCTCAATCCGACCAAACCATTGCTGCTGTAAGCTTGTGTGCATAGGCTTGTCGCTCGCTTTTGGAAGGATTTTGCGCTATTATGGTGACTTGTGTGGTGTTCGGATGAACGAATCGTTCTGATTGTGATCCGAAATCGAAGGGAATAACATTTCATGTGTAAGTTGTCTCGTTAAGTGTGATTTTACAACTTCATTGTGAATGAACGTGTGCTACATCGGTACTTGTACTATAGCGTGTTTTCCTCCTGTATGATTTTAGATTTCCTAAAAATGAAAGTCGGAAAGCTCTGTGGGAGAATGCCGTGAGGAGGAAGAATTGGCGTGCGTCTAAATGGAGCACTATATGTTCTCAGCATTTCCGAGAAGAGGACATAGACCGAACGTCCCTTTCAACAGTAAGGCTCCGAGAAAATGCTGTAGCGTCACTTTTCCCTACACACCCAAAACATTTGCAAAAGGTATGTTAATTCAAAGAATTAAATTCTTAGTTTTCAAGTTCACGTTTCAGTATAATACGTACGTATCGTTGATAATCGAAGTGTTGAGTAACTCACTTTGTCTTCATCATGTACCAAATTAAAAGCTAACACTACATTAACTGGCGTAAAGTATAGGCCTAAACAGGACACTGTGTAGATTTGCCATTCTATGTACCGTATTTCAGTAAATACTGGTGGTAATGAACAGTGTTTCCCAGTAGTGTAACGTAACTGAAATGTCCCAGTACGTATTACAAACAAGATGTATTTATGGGGCTTTGGAGGGAGGGTATAGCTAACTTAGTTTTCAGTTTCTATTATTTAGTTTGTGATACACGTTTATTACTGAATTAGCAAAATTGTATCGTTTACATTGAAGGCTAGCTATTCGTAATATTACATTAAAAACTATTTTTAATCAGAAGAAATGCGGAATTTCGCCTTTACGAGATTTTATTTTAAACAAAAACTTTGAAACAACCAATCTGATGACGTTACATGCGTATATGGTGCAATTAGCGACTGTAATACACGCAGCGCTATAGCACACTGGCAATGTTTTGGTCAGAGTGTCATGGCAGCGAGCCACGCCCCCATGGTTTCAAAACGTAGTACGGCTGGGATACGTAGCGCCATCTCTCCTTATTCTTACCGAGCGAGGTGGCGCAGTGGTTAGCACACTGGACTCGCATTCGGGAGGACGACGGTTCAATCCCGCGTCCGGCCATCCTGATTTAGGTTTTCCGTGATTTCCCTACATCGCTCCAGGCAAATGCCGGGGTGGTTCCTTTGAAATGGCACGGCCGGCTTCCTTCCCAATCCTTCCCTAATCCGATGAAACCGATGACATCGCTGTCTGGTCTCCTTCCCCAGACAACCCAACCGACACCCCCAGGATAACAAGGCCGCCCAGCAGTGTTAGTGACGTCACACTAAGCGGCCCATAGCCGACGCAGCAGTCCACGGACACCTCCGTACAGACGCGCCTGATGCTAACGATCTTCCGTCCGTCATACGGAAAGGAGCGAACTATAATTCGAACCAAATACCAAATTATATATATTCTTGTAAACAGCATAAAGGTTCATAACGAAATACCGATTACATATACGGGCAGGAATAGTTTCTAGAACTCCTCTGAAAAGTGTTTATCTTCAGTACCAGAATGAACATCAAATTGTCAGGTTTTCTAAATAGAAAAGCACTTTGTTAGTAACAGACAGCAATAATGAGACTTGCAGTTGGTGATTTCTACGTGGAAAAAGAAATAAGCTGTAGAGAGATTGAAAATGGTAAGTAAAGAGAGCCTCAGCCTTTTGCTCACATTCTTACATGTAATGCACTTGGTTGTTTTTCATTTCCTTACCTTTCATAACATTTTTAATATTGTTTCAAGAAGAGTATCTTCAATAGCAGAGTGAACTTCAAATTGTCAGGCTTTTCTTATAGGAAAGAGCAGTCCGTTAGTATCACAGTGCAAGACAGAATCTTGTGTTCAGTGATGTCTATGTTTCCATTCTTTATTACTGGGGATACACTTGT
This sequence comes from Schistocerca cancellata, assembly GCF_023864275.1. Lineage (NCBI taxonomy): Eukaryota > Metazoa > Arthropoda > Insecta > Orthoptera > Acrididae > Schistocerca > Schistocerca cancellata. The sequence continues at coordinate 125,975,313 of NC_064637.1, read as the reverse complement.
AAAGATTCTTGAAAAGAGCTGTCACCATGAACATATGAGTAAATTCACAATAGTCATGTGTTTTATGAGATAAAGCGAACTCTTGTTACCTTATTGTAAACGAAAGTTGTGAGAGTTTTTGCTATGTACGAACGTGTTTAATATAATTTGCTTTCAGTGTAATAGTTTGAAAATGTTAAGTCCTGCTGTCAGTTGGCATTTGTCACCACCTGTATGCGAGTTTTAAAGCTAAATAGTGTTCTGACAATTATAAAACAGTGGCAAAGTTCCTCAATCGATTAAACTTATTCCTGCCCGTATATGTAATCGGTATTTCGTCATGAACCTTTATGCTGTTTACAAAAATATATATAATTTGGTCTTTGGTTCGAATTATAGTTCGCTCCTTTCTGTATGACGGACAGAAGATCGTTAGCATCTGGCGCGTCTGTACGGAGGTGTCCGTGGGTTGCTGCGTCGGCTATGGGCCGCTTAGTGTGACGTCACTAACACTGCTGGACGGCCTTGTTATCCCGGGGGTGTCGACCCAACCCAACCCCCTTTATTCTTACCTCCATGGCAACACTCGACCGCCGGAAGGCTCCATCCTCCGCTGAACCACGTATGTACTAAAAAACGATTCGCTCAGATGAGCAGATCGTCGTAAATGTTGAAGTATGCGTCTGTTGCAAATTCGTTCTGTTCATTGAGGAGTTTGTCAGGTTCTCTGCTTCTCGTAACATAAATCTCTAGTTGTTCTAAAATGTCTGATCGTTTACTCTTTGTAACTTCATGTAGAATTTGAAGGTGTTCGTCGATGTTACCAATATTATGACCCTCCTCTTGCATATGTAAGGCTAGCGCGATCTTATTACTGTGATACGTGTGTTCTTTAAACCTTACATCAAAGGACCTGCCTGTCTGTCCGATATAGCTTTTTTCGCATTCCTGACACGATATTTTGTAGACCCCCGATTTACTATATTTATTACTTTTCCGTGGAAAGTTATAACGCACTAGTCTTTTTACATTATCGGAAGTCCTAAATGCAATTTTAACCCCGTTCCTTCGGAATATATGTTCGATTTTATGTGATGTTTTGCCTATATATTTCATAGTGGCGTACTTATCCTTTTCGGATGTCGGTTTTACCTGCCGTATCTCGCTACTTTTTATCTTCTTTTTAATTCTGCTATGTATGGAGTTAATTATATCTGGGTCATAATCATTTGCGAAGGCAAATATGTCAAGTTCTTTTTTCGCTTCAATTTGAGATAATGGAAGTTTTACTATTCTGCGTAAATCTGAATAAAAATACGCATGTTTCTAACGTAGTGGGTGATTGGAGTGGGCATTAATAATCACGTCCGTACATGTTGCTTTCCTAAATATTTGGAACGCATGTCTACCATTTTTAACTAAGATGGTATCTGTTCTTTCGGAACAGATACCATTTTAGTATATATATAGTTAAGGCTCACCGGCCACTCTACCATCTTCTTCTTCTGTGCGAATCCACAAACAGTGCCCGAACTCTTACGGGAATCGGCAAAGCGACGCGAGTAATGAGTATAATGGGCGGGGGCACTACGAATGTAGTGCGGGACAATACGTTGAGAATGTGGGTTTCGCGGGAGGCGTGCCAGAGATAAATCCCTGCAGTCGCGCTATCCTCTGTGTCATCGGTGGCTCAGATGGATAGAGCGTCTGCCATTTAATCAGGAAAGGTTCGAGTCCCGGTCGGGGCACACATTTTCATCTGTCCCCGTTGACGTATGTCAACGCCTGTTAGCAGATTAGGGTGTTCATTTCATTGTAATTTCTACCATTTTTGTTATGAATCGTCAGATCTAGGAAATTTATCTTTCTGGCTACTTCAATTTCTCTCGTCAATTTAATCTTGGAATGCATACTGCTTAACTTCTGTGCCACATCTTCTATTTGCGTTTTTCTACTTCTATAAAGAATAATTGAGCCATCGATATGTCTTCTGTAATATACTACACTCCTGGAAATTGAAATAAGAACACCGTGAATTCATTGTCCCAGGAAGGGGAAACTTTATTGACACATTCCTGGGGTCAGATACATCACATGATCACCCTGACAGAACCACAGGCACATAGACACAGGCAACAGAGCATGCACAATGTCGGCACTAGTACAGTGTATATCCACCTTTCGCAGCAATGCAGGCTGCTATTCTCCCATGGAGACGATCGTAGAGATGCTGGATGTAGTCCTGTGGAACGGCTTGCCATGCCATTTCCACCTGGCGCCTCAGTTGGACCAGCGTTCGTGCTGGACGTGCAGACCGCGTGAGACGACGATCCATCCAGTCCCAAACATGCTCAATGGGGGACAGATCCGGAGATCTTGCTGGCCAGGGTAGTTGACTTACACCTTCTAGAGCACGTTGGGTGGCACGGGATACATGCGGACGTGCATTGTCCTGTTGGAACAGCAAGTTCCCTTGCCGGTCTAGGAATGGTAGAACGATGGGTTCGATGACGGTTTGGATGTACCGTGCACTATTCAGTGTCCCCTCGACGATCACCAGTGGTGTACGGCCAGTGTAGGAGATCGCTCCCCACACCATGATGCCGGGTGTTGGCCCTGTGTGCCTCGGTCGTATGCAGTCCTAATTGTGGCGCTCACCTGCACGGCGCCAAACACGCATACGACCATCATTGGCACCAAGGCAGAAGCGACTCTCATCGCTGAAGACGACACGTCTCCATTCGTCCCTCCATTCACACCTGTCGCGACACCACTGGAGGCGGGCTGCACGATGTTGGGGCGTGAGCGGAAGACGGCCTAACGGTGTGCGGGACCGTAGCCCAGCTTCATGGAGACGGTTGCGAATGGTTCTCGCCGATACCCCAGAAGCAACAGTGTCCCTAATTTGCTGGGAAGTGGCGGTGCGGTCCCCTACGGCACTGCGTAGGATCCTACGGTCTTGGCGTGCATCCGTGCTTCGCTGCGGTCCGGTCCCAGGTCGACGGGCACGTGCACCTTCCGCCGACCACTGGCGACAACATCGATGTACTGTGGAGACCTCACGCCCCACGTGTTGAGCAATTCGGCGGTACGTCCACCCGGCCTCCCGCATGCCCACTATACGCCCTCGCTCAAAGTCCGTCAACTGCACATACGGTTCACGTCCACGCTGTCGCGGCATGCTACCAGTGTTAAAGACTGCGATGGAGCTCCGTATGCCACGGCAAACTGGCTGACACTGACGGCGGCGGTGCACAAATGCTGCGCAGCTAGCGCCATTCGACGGCCAACACCGCGGTTCCTGGTGTGTCCGCTGTGCCGTACGTGTGATTATTGCTTGTACAGCCCTCTCGCAGTGTCCGGAGCAAGTATGGTGGGTCTGACACACCGGTGTCAATGTGTTCTTTTTTTCCGTTTCCAGGAGTGTATTTGGTCCAATGAAGGATGCACTTACCGGGAAGCAGTACGTGGAAGATGGGGCGGTTACTTATGCAGCAAGACGTTCTCTCCGACGTCGACCATTCAGGCATACAGGCCCTCCCAAGATGGCGTAAAACCGTCGCACTGAACAGAAATTATGTTGAAAAATAGGGTTTTGTAGCCAAAAGAGTGGGGAGTTATATTATGTGAATAAAACCTACCTGCTTTCAGGAAAAAATGTGTTACCTTTCTCGCTGAACTAATCTAAACTCCACCCGAACAGGCCATGAAGGACCAACGGTACCGACCGGCCGCCGTGTCTTCCTCATCTCACAGAGCGTCACTGGATGAGGATATGGAGAGGCATGTGGTCAGCACACCGCTCTCCCGGCCGTATGTCAGTTCACGAGACCGGAGCCGCTACTTCTCAATCAAGTAGCTCCTCAGTTTGCCTCACAGGGGCTGAGTGCACCCCGCTTGCCAACAGCGCTCGGCAGACAGGATGGTCACCCATCCACGTGCTAGCCCAGCCCGACAGCGCTTAACTTCGGTGATCTAAAGGGAACCGGTGTTACCACTGCGGCAAGGCCGTTGGCGACATTACTCATTGAAAGCCCCTCGTACGTTTAGTTGACATCTATATTTTGCATTCAAAGCAGCCAGCGCAGAAAATCCGGTTTCATAAAGAAAGGATGTTGAAAATGGTAATACTATACAAAATACTCTTGCTTCCAAAGCAGATCAATCTGCCCAAATTCAGAGAGTGATTTATTACAAAATTGTCTTTTGTTTTCGCCACTTGTCGTGAAGTCTACAAAGACTACATTTACGTGAGTTGAGATATAATCGGCAGTATTTTAGCGCGTTGCCTGTGAGACAGACAGCAATAGAGGGCCATCAAATTCTGGTTTTGTCAGTGTAGCGGGTAGGTGTTGCGACGTATCAATAAGTTTACTCGCCCTTGGTCATTTGAAAGGTTTGTAACTTTGTAGCTTTAGATTCGAAATATATAGTCATCGTATGAGGGAAGGGGGCGCCGGAAATTATTATGACCGAAAATTGTATTATTGTTGCCTTCACATTTGTTGCAATGTGGCTGTAAGATCTGGTCGCATTACTGAGTGGTCGCCCAGTATTGCGGTAGATCAGCTTGTTGCAGATGGCACGGGGTAGGCCGTAGGTGTGAACGATTTGGTGGGTTCCTTCTTGTATACCACTTTGCGCCTGATACTATGATGAGCGGGGATGGGCCAATTTCTAAAAATATCGATACGTATTCTGTGGTCATTTATGAAAGAGATGGATGTTATGGAGACAAAGGTATTGACGTTATCGAGACAAACAAATCGATATTTCGGTACACCGGTCGATATTTTCAGTATTTCCAGGAATTTAAAATAAATGGATTAAAGTCACAGAAATAATTAACAATCATTTAAAAATTAACAAATACTTTATTGTATCCAACATTAACCAATAAGAGACACAATGTGCTGTAAAATCAGTTATTTACAATAAAAAAACTAATGAATGAAACCAATAATCATCACCGACAGATACTAATGGAACTCTTCCTTTAATATGTTTCCTTGTTAGTCTGCTTCTGCTATCTAGCACACTCGAGTTTACTAAGCAAGCTACGCTTTTGGACGAAACAGAAGAGGCTTGGCGTATTAAGTGTTTTTGAGCAATTTCTGACAAAACACGGGTCAAATGGCGCATAAACATCTAAGACAACAGAGTCCATTCGTCATTAAACGCCAATACTTTTACAGTGTGTCTATCTTTTCTTGATCCAGGCACTCAGGAGCTAAAGAGAGCGCACATTCTGCCTCAAAACTGGGACCAGGGAGTAATAATTTCCACCTTCTCGTACAGTGCCGTCACCAAATGTGTGGATTTTGCACTTGTACCTATCATTTGCGATCGTAGAAATGACGCACGGAAGTAACAAGGTTTCGTAAATACGCGGTATAGATGCATTCATTTTCAAATCTGGTGCTCCTCTATAGCACTGAATATGAAATAAAATTAAGCCCATTGTAAGACATTCACTACCATACTGCAAAAATCTGTAGTAGTTGGAATGGACGCGAAATCTGCTGAGAATTATAGTACCTACAAATCAAGAGACGACAGACAGTAAAAATATCGCTTTCGATATCCAATATGAGACCATATAATCGATAATATAAATACCCCTGATATATACCGATAACACACTGAACAAAATATCGATATTTTGTGATATCGATACATTTTGCAGACCCCTAAAGGCGAGCAACACCGACTGGGCAGTGCGGCCTCTCAGTCGGTGTTAGTCTTAAAGAGCATGTTACGATGCGGCATGATTCTTTGAGTGGTATGGTCAGACTTTTCCGTGGCTGGGGTTGTACCAAACAGGGCATCCGTACTCCGCATCTGAGTGGCTCTATTCCTTACTGTCCTGGCAAGGGCCGATTCCACCCGCACTCTTTTCATATGTAACGCTGTATTCGGAATAAACAGCATAGTTTACACAAGCACAGATAACAGCTAACAACAGGCCTCTTACATCCTTCGAGACGGCGACTAATAGACTACCACGGCTGCAAAGAAACATGAGAATATGCGGACTGTTTCAGTCACGTAATGAAATGAAACTAACAGGAGAACAGTGGGAATTTGGGAGTTTTTGGCGGGGAAAAACAATATTTGACAATAAGACTAACATTTTTCCAGGACAACCTCACAATCGAAAAATAATTTCTCCTCAAGATGGCGAAATAAAACACACTATTGGATTCTAATAATGCACTTGACCTATACAGGTCATACGAAGACAGCGATACCAGACATCCTCACGGCCCCCCTCTCACCTCTCCCCGATTCGAACACACAGGCACAATCAACAATATCGGAAACACCCCTGAACCGATATAGCTCAATGCCAACCCCATCCCACCCCCATAACATCCAACCATAATAATCGATGTTGCAAATTTTCCTTCAGCTATGTAGCTCAAACGGCGGCGGCGATTCCAGACTCTCCCACCGTCCGCGCCCCCTGCCCCACGCACATACAGCTATAATAACCGATCTCTAAAATTTTCCTAAACCTATACAGCTTAAATGAAAACAGAGCCTCAAGTAATTAATGGACGTCGCATCATGAGACATCCACTTACAAGAAAGGATGTTCGAACACGAAGCATAAAGTAGCTGCCAGAAGAAAACTGCTTATTTGTCTTTAGATCAGTGTGCGTATTATCATTATTTTCATCATGGCAGCAACACTAACAATCGTTACGAAACTGTCTCGAATGGAAAACAGCCCACAGTTGCGCTAATTATGTTTATTTTAAACCTTGACCATGGTTTCTGCTATAATAATATAGCCTTCTTCGTAAGTCATAAGCTTTTAAAAAATGAAAAATGTCTTGGCCCAGCGGCTGCTTGCTTCAAGATCAATAAAGTAAAATAACTTCAACAGACATGAGCCTGTAGTATATAACAGATGTAGTGGCGGAGGACATACTCTACAACTTCTAGCGTTAAAAGGTTTTTTGCTTTTCACATTTAACCAAATATAACATTGATGATGATAATTTATGGCAATGTTTGCCGACAAGATAAAGAATGCAACCTTTAACACTAGATTGCGTACTCACGGCAGTTCTCCTTGGCCGTTTTCTGGTACGACTTGAAAAGAGAGAAAAATTAATGAATGATCGCCGATGCGTCGGTTCTCGATTGTGTTCAGGAGACGTACGGATTGATTGCGCGAAAATAGTTTCTCAAATGACCTCTTAACCCGGATTGCTTTCACGCAATCAGACTCTTCAATGAACTTACCTAAGGGACCTATTTGAATAATAAAAAAAAATTGGAAATGACTGCAAAACAGTGAAATTTTGTAAAAAAGTTGTCAGATCGGAAATTGAACACATTAATGGTCTCCCAAATACAATCGAGACACCGCGATAAAGAGCGAACCTGTAACAAATTTCATTTAAACATAAACATTATTTGTGGTTAATTTAAAGAAAAGAATAAGCATAGATTTTCTGTACAGTGAAGCATCAATATATTCTCAAAGAACAAAGGCGTTAAACTATAAACATTAACAAATTTACAATGAATACAAAACTTACATTTTTATGTTTTTCTCGTACATGGACAGTCCAACAATCGCTGCTTTTGTATGTGTAAAAATTAAATGTCCTGGCGTGCGCGTAAGTATTTTTTATCGTCACAAGGTTTACAAAAGCGTTTTTTTTTTCCTTGGTGATAACGTGGTTTTTCACACTAAATGAAATATAACTTGTAGCGGTGCTACACAACACGTCTTAACAAGTCGGCGACCAAACATAAAAGGTAATGAAGTACATGTTAACATATCGACGACCAGAAGTACAACTAACTATAAAGACTCTAGAATTTTCCCAACAAATGATAAATTGTTCTTTCTTCTGTTTCGCAGCTTCTTGCTATCAAGCGCTGCGGCAATGATTTTAAATATCTGCGCCCAGCGAGTCATAGTGTTTAAAAGTACGTTTTAAACGCTGGCCGCGCGTCTTGGTATAGGCGCACGTTATAAACAGATTTCGTTTCTTTACTCTCACGTTGTCATGCTTAGTATCATTACAAACTACAGCTCGATGGCTGTCCTTTTCTCATATGCAAAATGTCGGAAATCCAATAATATCACATACTGAGTACAACAGATGTAGTGGCGGAGGACATACGGTGCCATACGTAATTTTACTTATGATCGAAACAGGCTTATGTCTGTTGAAGTTATTTTACTTTATTGATCTTGAAGCAGCCGCTGGGCTAAGACATTCTTCATTTTTAAAAGTGTATGACTTCTGAAGAAGGCTATATTATTATAGCAGAAACCATGGTCAAGGTTTAAAATAAACGTAATTAGTGCTACTGTGGGCTGTTTTTCATTCGATACATATCATCACTGAAATTAGCTTAACGTAAGCAGTACTAACAGGGTCTGTTGTTACAGAATTGAGCAGATTTTTACAGGTGAACGTAACGGTTTGTTATAATTAAAATGCAGTTACGGTCGTCCATCGTTTGCTGTAATTAAGGTATGGCAGCGGATTTTGATAGATACGCTAATGTGTTAATGCGGGACTGATTAACGCCGGAAAAAATTAGTCCCAATTTTGACCACGAGGAGCAAATCTGGCGCTGTACACTGCATGACGATATGACATCCAAGCTGTCATAATGTGAATGAAAAGTGTGGATATCGAGAAGAGAGACCGTGTGCTGTTAGTGAAACTGCTTTTTGTGAACAACAGCAATTACAGTGCTGCACTAGAGAATATCGCCGATGAAAGTTTGAGGAGAGGCCCAATGTCATAAAATGTTATAAGGAAGTTGTCGACGAAATTCGAAAACACGTGTGTCTTTGATGTGGCACCTGGAACAGGAAGTGCCCTATCCCAGTGCAAGTTATTGATGAGGTTGCTATTGTGATAAACGATCGTGCAACACGTGCCCTGGGTAGAGTTGCCGCTCGTGTAGTGCCATGAGAATTGTCCCTGTCATGGTCAAAAATTACGGAAAGCTTTGCGATCTATTTTACAATGGTCCCCGTACAAGAACCAGACTATGCACCAACTGAAACCTCATAATCCGCAGCAGCGTTTTGAATTTGTTCTTCGGTTTTTGGTACTAATCGAAGTCGAGTGCTTTTGGCTGGGCAGTATTCTGTAGAATGACGAGGCACATGTTACGCTATAAGGGTGGAGGGAATAGACAGCACTGTCGAATTTGGGGTGCCATTAAACCGCATGTTGTGTGTGAAGCGCCATTACACTGTATGTAACTGTGTGTTTTGGATTCATAAGAGCACCTTTATTTTGGTCTGTTCTTGAATGCACCCGAAAGGCCTGTCAGTTGTATCGTGATGTCTGCAGTACGACTGTCGATATTAATAAAAATATCTGGACTCCGATATATCGATATTAAAAAATATAATATTACCGGCCGTCGATATATCCAAAAGAAGTATTAATTAATCGACGGAAAAAATATCAACGTCGTTCTATCCTATAAAAATATGCACCCGAAAGGCCTGTCAGTTGTCGTGACGTATGCACTAGGACTGTTGATATTCATAAAAATATCAGAAATCCGATATATCGATAATGTAATTATGATGCCAGTTTTAGAGTCGTATATTTAAGTATTGATTTATTATCATATGTTCTCTACATCAACAAGCTAGCTGCCTGCTTATCGTCCTTAGAGCAAGAATTGAAACGGAAACGATGCACGTTCACGTTTGCCGATAACTACTTTGCTACCAATGGTAACTGCAGATAAGTGGCACAATAGATGTCCGATGCGTCCGTCGTTCGGTTTCGTACATATCGAAATTGTCCGGGACACTTCACGTCGACTTCCCTGATTTTCTCATTTCTCCAAACGCCAGCGACCGAACAGTTGTAGTGCCAAAATAGCGTGGTGAAGTTAAACGTTGCACTTTCTGTTGGTAGAACCGAGCGCCGATTGCGTCAACATTTCCTTTCACACGTATTCGCCCACCGCAAAGACCAATCTTGACATTTAGATTCTTTTCACCTTTTTCAGCAACTGTTTCTGAAGAATACCAATGTGGAGAAACAGCACACTAGCTGCGTTAAAAATTGTTTTTAACGCAACTGGTGTGCTATTTATTCACATCGGAAATCTTATTATTGAATTCCCTAGTGCAATCGGACTTCTCCTTTGTGCCACCTATGCCTGTTTGGTTCAAATGGCTCTGAGCACTATGGGACTTAACATCTGATGTCATCAGTACCCTAGACTTAGAACTACTTAAACCTAACTAACCTAAGGACATCACACAATCCCGAGCCAGGATTCGAACCTGCGACCGTAGCAGCAGCTCGGTTCCGGGCTGAAGCGCCTGGAACCGCTCGGTCACAGCGGCCGGCTAGGCCTGTTTTACACAGTCAAAGAGGAAGACTGAACGTGATGAAAGCTCAAAAAGCAGTAAGACTCCTTCACACAGTGAAAGTAATGTTCTACTACAATTTCAAAAGAACAATTTCATATATTTACCGATAATTACGCAGCAAAATATAAAATCAAAATATCGGCACTCAATATTGCCATTTCGATCTGGATATATCCGCAAAACGGGGAAAAAATATCGTCTATATACATATCGATATCCTTTTCAAAAAAGATGTCGATATTGTATTAACCGCCCTAGTCTGCACGTTATCGAGACCTCCTTGTACAGCATTCTACTTTGGAAGAAGGCAACTGTGTGGAAACCACTGTCGCTCGCCCACTGAAAAATCTACTCATGGCAAACATCCCCGGAGGCCTACTTGAGCATATCGAAGGTTTCCGCGGCCGTATTTCCAAATTTGAAGCAAAAGACCACGGCGTAGAGTCGTTCCATGCTGCGCGTGACGACACTGTTTCACAATGGTTCACAACTGTGTGCTCACCCTATCTTCCACAGACCGCACGTAACTGTGGGAGGTCGCGTTCTGCTCGTGAAGCACCCCCCCCCCCCCCGGTCCCCCAAACAGTCACCCCATCCCACATACACACCACGCCCAGCCGGGTCGACCTCTCCTCCGTCGCTGTATGTCCGTCTTTTTAGAGACGGCTGCGGGACTCGACTGTTCGATGATGATGATGATGATGATGATGAGGTCCCATACTCCGAGGAGCATAGGGGACGATGCGCGAGACCCGCACCGCCGACTAGGCAAGATCCTTGCCTTCCTCCGACCGTAATGGGGATGAATGATGATGGAGACGACACAACACCCAGTCGTCTCGAGGCAGGGAAAATCCCTAACCCCGCCGGTAATCGAACCCGGGACCCCGTGCACGGGAAGCAAGAATGCTACCGCAAGACCACGAGCTACGGACCGACTGTTAGATACAGGACGTCAAATTAAACACCTTTCAGCCGTCTAGTTTCTAAACTTGTTTTATTTGGATACCAGTTTCAGAGTTTTACTACGTCATCTTCAGGCCCTTAACCGACGTGTAAGAAGATTCTACCTCGGTTCTTGTGAAAACTGGTGTCAGCAATACACTCCTCCCGAACAGGCCATGAAGGCCCAACGCTACCGACCGGCCGCCATGTCATCCTCAGACCATAGGCGTCACTGGATGCGGATATGGAGGGCCGTGTGGTCAGCACACCGCTCTCCCGGCCGTATGTCAGTTTCCGAGACCAGAGCCGCTACTTCTCAATCAAGTAGCTCCTCAGATTGCCTCACAAGGGCTGAGTGCACCCCACTTGAAGACAGCGCTCAGCAGACCGGATGGTCACCCATCCATGTGCTAGCCCAGCCCGACAGCGCTTAACTTCGGTGATCTGACGGGAACCGGTGTTACCACTGCGGCAAGGCCGTTGGCGTCAGCAATACTAGTATTAGTAAATTTTTGCTTTAACGATCTCGTCAACAATCACCTGCCGACTGTATGTCGTGTACAGTCCGCAAGTGATGGTGGAAGTGATCGCTATAGCAAAAATCTACTAATACCAGTATTGCTGACCCCAGTTTTGATCAGAACCGAGGTAGAATCTTCTTACGTTTCGGTCAGGAGCCTGAAGATTGCTAGCCAAATAAAATGAGTCTGCAAAATAGACGGCTGAAAGGTGTTTGATTTGATATTCTCCTCCGTCGGTCTGTCCTACTACTCTTCACCGCACCCTGTAACGCTCCCTCCCTGTTTGCTTTCAGACGCACACGCCAACGGCCATCTGTTCGATGCAGCATAAAAGTGACTGATCTGATTACGCCACCTGTCGGCGTGCAGTGGACGTCCATTTGCGATGCTGGCTGCAGATTCCAGCTTCCGCCGCTGACACAGTCAGCATGGGTGCATGAACCAGGCGCCTGCTGCGAAAGCCTATACGCCGCAACGTTTATTGAACGGTCGTTGGGGAGATGATGTTGGTGGTCTCTCGGCTCATCTGGACGGTCAGTTGTTCAACAACTGCACGTCGGAAAGCCATTCGCCCCTGTTATCAATGGCCTATGTTGAACCACAGTTGTCTCGGTGCTGGTTTTGAATAGCGGTATACTTTAGCTGCGGCGGCACGCCAACTGTTTACAAACTTATCTGTTTCGGAGAGTCTTCCTCCCTTGCCCCAAAGTCAATGAGTATGGCTTTTGTATCGCGCCTGGAAGGCGGCGCGTGGGTCTGCTCCTGAAAACTGAAGTGTAGGCCGAATGTAGGAAGCTAGGAGGAGGAGGTGAGGTAGAACACTCGGTACTGCAATTAGGTTATAACTCTTTTACTTAACTTTGCGTACAGATGAGCAGGTAGGTGCGAAGCCGTTCACCCATCAAATCTAACAGCGGCTAGACGTTACAAAGGCAAAATCTGTAGTGGCTCGCCCACTAATGTAAACAATGTTGCTTGGTCGTCTGCTCGGCATCAAATGGGCTGAATCCGGAGCGGCGCTCGTAGAGCTGCACAGCGCCGGCTAGAGGGCGCTGTCGTCGGTGTCGGTGTCGTAGTGCCAACCTAAGAACTTGCACCTACGCCGTGGCATCGTAGCTATCGATACCACAATGGCCTTTTGGACGTAACATAACTTGCTCCGTTTCCACATTACTAACGACTCCACTGTTTTCCGCGTCCTCCAAACACACTGTCTATGTGTGTGTGTGTACTCTCCGCTGCTAGTGTGGCACCTGCCGTCTCCTACCATCTCGAAACTTTTTGTCTCGAAAGCTGGCAGAAAATCCAAAGATATTCAGGTCGTATGTGAAGAAAGCTGGCGACAACATACGATCAATGCCTTCTCTGCGCGATAGCAGTGGAGGTACTATCGAAGACAGTGCCGCTAAAGGAGAGTTACTAAACACAGCCTCCCGAAATTCCTTAAGCAAAGAAAACTAAGTAAATATTCCTGTATTCGAATCAGAAAGAGCTGTCACCATTAGTAACGTACAAGTAGATATCCTCGGAGTACTGAAGCAACTTAAATCACTTAACCAAAGCAAGTGTTCCCAGTCAGGCCCCCACAACCGCACGAGTGGTCGACTGTGAAGAGCGGACAAATTGAATAGCTGGGCGGCGGCCATTAGAGTGGTAAACTGACGCACGGAGTTCGAATGTTTATACATCGCTTTTGGTTATAAAATGCCTTCCCTTGAGTTAGGTCGCAAACATAATGCCTCATTTAAATACGTTACTACAATATACTTTTTAATTTATGAACAAACAGCAACTAGTCACTGTTTATGAATTTATCTTACGTACTACATGGAATCTGCCGTAGCTAAAAGTTATCTACTGGACCCCTAGCATTTTTCGTAGTTCATTAACGATAGATGTACGCAAAATGCATCAAAATACTCGAAGATTTGCCCACTATATTAATAGATATTTTATGACTCTACCTTGCTTTAGATTTTATGACGAGAAGTGCGTTACATATGACATAGTGCTTTGGCCACTCACGACCAAATTATCAAGCTTCAGCCTAATCTAAACCATGAAAACACTACCGATCAGCCAACTTTCTTCAAAATGATCAGAACATATAAAATGGTATTCTGTCGGTCGGAAATCTTGCCTGCTGACAGCGTGTAACCATTTTTGTAAGAGCTGTGGTTTTGAGAAAGGAAACCTGCAAATAGTTGCACAGACATTATGCTAATACTGTGTTACAAAAACATTTATTAAGCAAGTGCACTGACATACAAAACAACTTAAAATATTCACATATCTGTGAAATGTAATAGTCGTTCCTTTCTCGAATTTATTTGTACAATTAATCGCTGTACAGCTCTTCACCATTGTACTTCTTTTGATTGGAACGTACAGACAATATAATTACGAGTAACAAATACTGTATGTACGCCCCAACAAATATACAACGTTGAATCAGGGTCTTCATAAACAACAATACCACACAACACATCAGACTACAACCACTATAATGGCGTCCAGCCGAAGGTTCAAATTATCCCGGGACTGCAGCGCCATCAGTGGGTCCAGTTATTTTTTACAAGGTCTTTGGTACCAGTCGAGATTGTATACCGGTTAGGTTCCCTTCAAATTATGCTGATAACAATAGCTCCATGCTTAACAATCATATACAGTCGTTCACTCGACGAAAGATCAGTACCCAAAGACTGGAAAGTAACACAGATCACACCAATATTCAAGAAAGGTAGTAGGAGTAATCCATTAAATTGCAGGCCCATATCATTAGCGTCGATATGCAGCTGCATTTTGGAACATACACTCCTGGAAATGGAAAAAAGAACACATTGACACCGGTGTGTCAGACCCACCATACTTGCTCCGGACACTGCGAGAGGGCTGTACAAGCAATGATCACACGCACGGCACAGCGGACACACCAGGAACCGCGGTGTTGGCCGTCGAATGGCGCTAGCTGCGCAGCATTTGTGCACCGCCGCCGTCAGTGTCAGCCAGTTTGCCGTGGCATACGGAGCTCCATCGCAGTCTTTAACACTGGTAGCATGCCGCGACAGCGTGGACGTGAACCGTATGTGCAGTTGACGGACTTTGAGCGAGGGCGTACAGTGGGCATGCGGGAGGCCGGGTGGACGTACCGCCGAATTGCTCAACACGTGGGGCGTGAGGTCTCCACAGTACATCGATGTTGTCGCCAGTGGTCGGCGGAAGGTGCACGTGCCCGTCGACCTGGGACCGGACCGCAGCGACGCACGGATGCACGCCAAGACCGTAGGATCCTACGCAGTGCCGTAGGGGACCGCACCGCCACTTCCCAGCAAATTAGGGACACTGTTGCTCCTGGGGTATCGGCGAGGACCATTTGCAACCGTCTCCATGAAGCTGGGCTACGGTCCCGCACACCGTTAGGCCGTCTTCCGCTCACGCCCCAACATCGTGCAGCCCGCCTCCAGTGGTGTCGCGACAGGCGTGAATGGAGGGACGAATGGAGACGTGTCGTCTTCAGCGATGAGAGTCGCTTCTGCCTTGGTGCCAATGATGGTCGTATGCGTGTTTGGCGCCGTGCAGGTGAGCGCCACAATCAGGACTGCATACGACCGGGGCACATAGGGTCAACACCGTCATCATGGTGTGGGGAGCGATCTCCTACACTGGCCGTACACCACTGGTGATCGTCGAGGGAACACTGAATAGTGCACGGTACATCCAAACCGTCATCGAACCCATCGTTCTACCATTCCTAGACCGGCAAGGGAACTTGCTGTTCCAACAGGACAATGCACGTCCGCATGTATCCCATGCCACCCAACGTGCTCTAGACGGTGTAAGTCAACTACCCTGGCCAGCAAGATCTCCGGATCTGTCCCCCTTGAGCATGTTTGGGACTGGATGAAGCGTCGTCTCACGCGGTCTGCACGTCCAGCACGAACGCTGGTCCAACTGAGGCGCCAGGTGGAAATGGCATGGCAAGCCGTTCCACAGGACTACATCCAGCATCTCTACGATCGTCTCCATGGGAGAATAGCAGCCTGCATTGCTGCGAAAGGTGGATATACACTGTACTAGTGCCGACATTGTGCATGCTCTGTTGCCTGTGTCTATGTGCCTGTGGTTCTGTCAGTGTGATCATGTGATGTATCTGACCCCAGGAATGTGTCAATAAAGTTTCCCCTTCCTGGGACAATGAATTCACGGTGTTCTTATTTCAATTTCCAGGAGTGTATATTGTGTTCAAACATTGTGAGTTACCTCGAAGAAAACGGTCTATCGACACACAGTCAACGCGGATTTAGAAAACATCGTTCTTGTGAAACACAACTAGCTCTTTAGTCGCACGAACTGTTGAGTGGTATTGACAAGGGATTTCAAATTGATTCCGTGTTTCTGGATTTCCGGAAGACTTTTGACACTGTACCACAAAAGCGGCTTGTAGTGAAATTGCGTGCTTACGGAATATCTTTTCAGTTACGTGACTTAATTCGGGATTTCCTGTCAGAGAGGAATTGGAAGTTTGTGGTAAAGTCTTATGGGACCAAACTTCTGAGGTCATCGGTCACTAAGCTTACGCACTACTTAATCCAACTTAAACTAACTTACGCTAAGGACAAAACACACACACACACACACACACACACACACACACATGCCAGAGGGAGGACTCGAACCTCCGACGGGGGGAGCCGCTTGGACCGTGACAAGACGCCTAAGACAGAGCGGCTACCCCGCGCGGGCTTGTCAGAGAGGTCACAGACGAAAAGTTATCGAGTAAGTGGCATCTGGCGTTCCCCAAGGTAGTGTTACAGGCCCTTTGCTGTTCCTTATCTATGTAAACTATTTGGGAGACAATCTGAGCAGCCGTCTTAGGTTGTTTGCACGTGAGGCTGTCGTTTATCGTCTAGTAAAGTCATCAGAAGATCAAAACAAATGACAAAACGATTTAGAAAAGATATCTGTATGCTGCGTAAATTGGCAATTGACCCTAAATAATGAAAAGTGTGAGGTCATCCACATGAATGCTAAAAGTAATCCGCTAAACTTCGGTTACACGATAAATCAGTCAAATCTAAAAGCCGTAAATTCAACTAAATACCTAGGAATTACAATTACAAATGTAGTGGACTGACAAGACAGCCAGTCCACAGTGACGGGTAACCGAAAGGCACGCGTACACACACGCCGACTGGCGTGAAGTCTGGAACAGGATACGTATGAATGCTATAAAGAAAAGTACGTAGCTGCGGTTATACTTAACTTTTAATCCATCATTTGTATACAGCGTTCTTGATGATACAAGTGAGACTCTCTCCAGATATGGTTAATGGCGCCTTGCTAGGTCGTAGCCATGGACTTAGCTGAAGGCTATTCTAACTGTCTCTCGGCAAATGAGAGAAAGGCTTCGTCAGTGTAGTCGCTAGCAAAGTCGTCGTACAACTGGGGCGAGTGCTAGTCCGCCTCTCTAGACCTGCCGTGTGGTGGCGCTCGGTCTGCAAATACTGACAGTGGCGACACGCGGGTCCGACATGTACTAATGGACCGCGGCCGATTTAAAGCTACCACCTAGCAAGTGTGGTGTCTGGCGGTGACACTACAACAAACAACTTAAATTGGAAGGAATACATAGAAAACGACCCGGGGAAGACTGCGTTTTATTGGCAGGACACTCAGAAAATGTAACATCTACTGAGAAGACTGCCTACACTACGCTTGTTCGCCCTCTTTTTGGAATATTGCTTTGCGGTGTGGGATCCTTACCAGTTAGGATTGACGGAGTACGTCGAGAAAGTTGAAAGAAGGGCAGCACGTTTTGTATTATAGCTAAATAGGAGAGAATCACTCAAATGAGACAGGACTTGGGGTGGACATCATTAAAACAAAGGCCCTTTTCGTAGCAGCGCAATCGTCTCACGAAATTTCAATCAGCAACTTCCTCCTCCGAATGCGAAAATATTTTGTTGACGCTGACCTACCTAGGGAGAAACGATCACCATAATAAAATAAGGGAAATCAGAGCTCGCACGGAAAGACATAGGTGTTCGTTTTTTCCGCACGCTATACGAGATTGTAATAGTAGAGAATTGTGAAGGAGGTTCGATGAGCCCTCTATCAGGCACTTAAATGTGATTTCCAGAGTATGGCGTGAGTGGTTACTGCACGCTGATGTAGAACGTATGTGATGGTCAAATTAATGTGACTGGACCTTTTAGTAACGAGCACGATTTTAACATACGCTCACGTCAGAGCACTAAAATCGGAGGTCATCAGTCCCCTAGAACTCAGAATTACTTAAACCTAACTAACCTAAGGACATCACACACATCCATGCCCGAGGCAGGATTCGAACCTGCAACCGTAGAGGCCGTGCGGTTCCGGACGGAAGCGCCTAGAACCGCTCGGCCAGCGCGGCCGGCTCGATTTCAACTCATTCTTCCGTGACTTCTTGGTAGGACAACACAGTCATAAATGAGAGAAACGATACTGTGTGTGTTCTACAGCATTCTACCAGTTTTCGGCTTACAAGGCCATCATGAGTAAAACTCTCATAGGCAAAGAAGTCACAACATTCGTAAACACCATTGGAAAATACGTCAGCTACCTAGAGTGACGTACGAACACAGAGAGTGGAATGGGAATGCAATTAAAAAATTTGGAAGTTGAACAGTAAATAAATGTAAGTGGAGCAATCCAAGAAAAACTTAATCATTAAAGTCGCTAAAAAAAACCTAAAAGACAGATTAAATTAATAATCCCAACAAAATAAATTTAGGAACTGGACAAGACTACTAAGGAATACCTTGAAGGGGTGTTACGTATGGAACGTCGTACAGAAAAAGAGCAGAAGATAGAAATGTCAATAGTAGCAACAGAATGTGGGCAGTACATAGGCAGTGAAAATAAAATAAATAAATTGAGGAAAATGGGGTATAGGAAGGTACACACGGAGTGGGAATCGTTAGCATGTCTGTTCGCCTGCACACTTCGCAGCCGACATTCACCCCTCCCATCGATGGTTCGAGGTGCACTACAGTTGCCTCGGCGCCGGTATTGGATAGCGCCATTTTGACACACATGGTGTACTTTAAAGCACGGTGGCATGCGAACGATTTACAGACTTAGCCGCTTCGGAAATGCTTCCACCCTTGGCCCGAAAACCAACGATTATGTCCTTTTAGACGTCAGATAAATTTCTCCGTTTAGGCATTACGACTGTGACTGCACTGTTTTCCGCGTCCCCCGCTACGTTTTACATAACGTCCACTGCTAGTGCTGCCACATGCCGCCCGAGAGTGGTTATTGCACGTTGACACTGGAGATAGTCGCTGGTCACATCAATGTGAGTGGGTCGCTTATTACTGTGGGAATACATAGGTTCTCTTTAAGGCAAAAAAGTGAAAATCAAGGCAAAAATTGAAATACTGGAATTTACCTTTTCCATGTTACATTGCTGTTAATGATGTAAAGTTATGCAATCAGTCATGGGATAGCGACACACATATACAGATGGCGGTAGTATCGCCCACACTGGCCATTAAAATTGCTACACCACGAAGATGACGAGCTACAGACGTGAAATTTAACCGACAGGAAGAAGATGCTGTGATATGCAAATGATTAGCTTTTCAGAGCATTCACATAAGGTTGGCGCCGGTGGCGACACCTACAACGTGCTGACATGAGGAACGTTTCCAACCGATTTCTCATACACAAACAGCAGTTGACCGGCGTTGCCTGGTGACACGTTGTTGTGATGCCTCGTGTAAGGAGGAGACATGCGGACCATCACGTTTCCGACTTTGAGAAAGGTCGGATTGTAGCCTATCGCGATTGCGGTTTATCGTATCGCGACGTTGCTGCTCGCGTTGGTCGAGATCCAATGACTGTTAGCAGAATATGGAATCGGTGGGTTCAGGAGGGTAATACGGAACGCCGTGCTTTATCCCAACGGTCTCGTATCACTAGCAGTCGAGATGACAGGCATCTTATCCGCATGGCTGTAACGGATCGTGCAGCCACGTCTCGATCCCTGAGCCAACAGATGGGGACGTCTGCAAGACAACAACCACCTACACGAACAGTTCGACGACGTTTGCAGCAGCATGGACTATCAGCTCGGAGACCGTGGCTGTGGTTACCCTTGATGCTGCATCACAGACAGGAGCGCCTGCGATGGTGTACTCAACGACGAACATATGTGCACGAATGGCAAAACGTCATTTTTTCGGATGAATCCAGGTTCTGTTTACAGCATCATGATAGTCGCATCCGTGTTTGACGACATCGCGGTGAACGCACTTTGGAAGCGTGTATTCCTCATCGCCATACTGGCGTATCACCCGACGTGATGGTATGGGGTGCCATTGGTTGCACGTCTCGGTCACCTCTTGTTCGCGTTGACGACTCTTTGAACAGTGGGCGTTATATTTCAGATGTGTTCGATCCCTGCGAAACCCTACATTTCAGCAGGATAGTGCACGACCGCATGTTGCAGGTCCTGTACGGGCGTTTCTGGACACAGAAAATGTTCGACTGCTGCCCTGGCCAGCACGTTCTTCAGATCTCTCACCAACTGAAAACGTCTGGTCAATGGTGACCGAGCAACTGGTTCGTCACAATACGCCCTTCACTACTCTTGATGAACTGTGGTATCGTGTTGAAGCTGCATGAGCAGCTGTACCTGTACACGCCATCGATGGTCTGTTTGACTCAATGCCCAGGCGTATCAAGGCCGTTATTACGGCCAGAGATGGTTGTTCTGGGTACTGATTTCTCAGGATTTATGCACCCAAATTACGTGAAAATGTACCACATGTCAGTTCTAGTATAATATATTTGTCCAATGAATACCCGTTTATCATCTGCATTTCTGCTTGGTGTAGCAATTTTAATGCCTGTTGTGTATAAAAAGGCAGTGCACTGGCGAAGCTGTACTTTGTACTCAGGTGATTCACGTGAAAAGGTTTCCGACGAGATTATGGCCGCTCGACGGGAATCATCAGAGTATGAACGCGGAATGGTAGTTGGAGCTAGACGCATGGGACATTCCCTCTCGGAAATCGTCAGGTAATCCGGTATTCCGAGATCCACATTGTCAAGAGTGAGCCGAGAGTACAAAATTCCAGGCATTACCTCGCTCCACATACAGCGCAGTGGCCGACGGCCTTCGCTTAACTACCGAGAGCAGCGGCGTTTGCATAGAGTAGTCAGTGCTAAGAGACAAGCAACACTGCGTGTAATAACAGCAGACATCAATGTGGGACCTCCGACAACCGTATCCGTTACAACAGTGCGGCGAAATTTGTCGTTGACGGGCTATGCCAGCAGACGACCGACGCGAGTGCCTTTGCCAACATCACGACATCGCCTGCAGCGCCTCTCATGGGCTCGTGCTCGTATCGGTTGGACCCTAGACTGCTTAAACATCGTGGCCTGGTCTGAGGAATCCCGATTTCAGTTGGTAAGGAATGATGGTAGGGTTGGAATGTGGGCAGACCCTACGGAACCATGGATCCAAGCTGATAGTGGCTTCATAATGGTTTGGGCTGTGTTATATTTAACGGACTGGCTCCTCTGCTCCATATGAACCGACCATTGACTGGAAATGGTTACGTTCGGCTACTTGGAGACCATTTGTAGCCATTGATGGACTTCATGTTCCAAAAAAATGTCACTGGGCCACAATTGTTTCTGCTTTGTTTGGAGAACATTGTGGACAATTCGAGCGAGTGGTTTGGCCACGCAGATCCCCCGACATGGATCCGTTGAAAATTTATGAGACATGATCGAGAGGTCAGTTCGCGTGCAATATCGTGCACCGGCAACTCTTCCGCAATTACGGACGTCTGCAGAGGGAGCATGGCTCAGTATTTTTGCAGTGGACTTGAAAGGACTTGTTGACGCCATTCCGCGTCGAGTTTCTGTACTGTGCCAGGCAACAGGAGTCCGATACGATATTAGGAGGCATCTTACTACTATTGCCATCTCAGAATACGAGATTTTTCATAGCAAAATGTATTTATAATAAGATTTGAAATGCTTTTTTGTTTTGTTGCTGGTAAACTTTTCGTCGTGTAAGGTCATGGTCCACGGAACTCTTCAGTTCCGAATATGTGCGGTACAGTTTGTAATGGGATAACCGAGAGAAGTCTAACTACAAGGCTAAAGGAACACAAAACTCTTTGCGGACAAGGGAAAACAGACAGATCTGGTGTAGTAGACCGTGCTCTCCAGCCAGTAAGTCATGATGTAGGGTTTTCTGAAACAAAAATTTTGTCGACGACGAACTATTATCCACGGTTATGTAGAGAAGCCATTGGAATATGTAAACATAGCGATAACGGTAATAGGAAAGAAGAGACAATTAAACGTACACCCAAACCTCCAGATGTCAGAAACTCAGATCGGTACCAAACGTTGTGTGTCGATGGAGTATCAACCAAAACGCCGATTTAGTTCGTGTTGTGCGCTGTAGCCCAGTAGAAGATGTGTAAACGGTAATTCAAAGTAACACCAGTACTGCGGAGTACAGGAAAAGCATATCTGTGAGCTACTAATGTGGAGATCGCTGGTACGGTAGCTCAGCATGTTCTCTCTGTCACAAAAAAGCTGAGTGAAGGGATCAACAACAACATCAACGTACGTCATGTGCCGTCCGCTGCGACCAAATACAGCGAACAATAAAAAATAAAATGAAAAAGTTGGTACAGCGTCAGATCGTCATACCAAAAGTCCCGTGTTCGAACCTCACTGAGATTATATATATATATATATATATATATATATATATATATATATATATATATATATGTGTGTGTGTATATATATATGTGTATATATATATATATATACCTATTTATTTCTACAATGGTTTACACCAGTTTACAGCTTGAACATTTAGCTATTTTTCGACATAATCACAATTTCTGTCGATGCATTTTTGTAGACGCTGTGGCAGTATTTGTATGCCCATGTCATACCAGCTCGCCGCCATGCTGTTTAGGAAGTTATGAACCTCTTCTTTCACCTCGTCGTCGGAGCTGAATCGCTGGAACCACAATTAACGCTGACAGGTACTGTGAGACTCTGGAAAAACTCAAACGGGCAATTCAGGACCGGAGGAATGTTGAGCAAGAGCGTACACATTATCCATGACAACGCTCGCCCACGCGTCGCTCGGCAAATCGTTGTTCTCCTGCAACAGTTTCAGTGGAACATAATCACCCACCCACCCTATAGTCCTGGAAGAGGTTCATAACGGATGGAAGAAGCATCGCAACATGGCGGCGAGCTGGTATGACATGGGCATACAAAAACTGCCACAGCGTCTACAAAAATGCATCGACAGAAATGGTGATTATGTCGAAAAATAGCTAAATGTTCAACCTGTAAACTGATGTAAACCATTGTAGAAATAAACAGGTTTATGTACTTATAAAAAAAATAGGAGACCTTACTTTTGGGATTACCCTCCTTATATGGGAGAACATTCTCCTGACATGTAAAAGGACTTTTCGGAGTTTGTAGCAATGTTCTTTTGGCACTCTGATTTCACTTCGTTAGTTGAAAGTAGCAAACCTATAGAGTACATTAGTATAGACAGATGTAGTGTTATCTATACTAATGTACGCTACAGATTTCTCAACTAACGAAGCGAAAGCAATCTGCCAAAAGAACATTGCTACAATCCTTTTAAATGCCACGAAAATGTTCTCCCATATAATGATTTCACGCGCAAAATGCTAACAAAAATCGCCATCGGTGGGATTCGAATTCGGGACCTTTAGTACGACGAACTAGCGCTCTACCGACTTTTCTTTCTTGTTGATCGCATATTGTTGTATTTTTTCGGGGCGGACGTCCCATGAGGCTTATTAAAGTTCATCGTTGATCCATTAATTCAGTTTTTTTTGTTTTGTTTTTTATTGAAGAGGGCCGCTAACCGTCTGACCGAATACGCTGAGCTACCGCGCCGGCTCGTCATAGGAAAATTCCCCGACCAACTCAGCCACCAGAAATTTTCAAAATACTCCGTAGTTTTGGTGTTGCCTTGACTTACCGTTTACAGATCTTCTACTGGGCGATAGCGCACAACACGAACTAAATCGGTGTTTTGGTTGATGTTTGGTGTTTGGTACCGACCAGAGTGTCTGACATCTGGAGGTGTGGGTGTTTGCGACATGTGGACAGTAGGTCTGCTTAATCGATAAACAGGTTTTTATCTTTGACAAGACGACATTCCGTAGCTAAGTTTTATCTTTGACAAAAATCATCTCTACTTATCACGTGTATTTCCGGCCACACCCCTTTTTCTACAGTATGTATCAGACATTCGACCTGTCAGTGGGCAAGACTATGGAGTAGCAGCGCTTCTGAAGATGTCCAGCGCAGTTCCATACGAAACGTTATGAACAAAAGAGTTTCGTGGACTGCGATCTTCTACGCCGAAAGGTTTACCAGTAGTAATGTCATCCGATCTCATGCCTTCATTCCATCATCTTCTCTCTTTTGTGGATAATTCCACTGTATTGCTCTATGCCAAAAAATGCTGATTTACTGATGATGTCACATACTACCGCGACAACATTAAAACATTAAATAAAATAAAACTGTACTTGAACATTGTGTACGAAAAATCGAAACTGTGCTAGTAACCACAACGACACTGACTCGCTTTGAATAACGCCACGCGCACGAATTGAAGAAGCATCGCAAAAATTTCGAAGATTACTTTGTCAGAAACTGTTGAGTGTTACCACATAAGAGAAGATAAGCGATCCTTTATTCTCACCCTTCTTTCACCAAGTGAAATTTCGACTGTGTCAGACAGCGATATACGGCAGGTTGCCTTAGAAGGTCCCTCACCCTGACCTTCGCAGCTTCCATGGACGCTGCACGTCAGCAGGGGACTGTTCAAGCTGGTGGAGGCTCTGTAATGGTGTGGGGCGTGTGCAGTTGGAGTGATATGGGACCCCTGATACGTCTAGAGAGGATTCTGACAGGTGACACGTGCGTAAACATCCTATCTGAACACCCCCACACTTCCAGAATTGCTACAGAGTGGTTCCAGGAACAGTCTTGTCAGTTTAAACACTTTCTCGCGCCACCAAACTCCCCAGACATGAACATTATTGAG
Source organism: Schistocerca cancellata (assembly GCF_023864275.1). NCBI lineage: Eukaryota > Metazoa > Arthropoda > Insecta > Orthoptera > Acrididae > Schistocerca > Schistocerca cancellata. The sequence continues at coordinate 125,950,343 of NC_064637.1, read as the reverse complement.
CCTTGCTGTAATGCCTTCCAACGTGCTGCTCAGAAGAGATCCCCGTCCTAATCATACTGATTTATGGAGAGACCTGCAGGATTCGTGGTGTCAGTTCCCTCCAGCACTACTTCAGACATTAGTCGAGTCCATGCCACGTCGTGTTGATGCATCTCTGCCTGCTTACGGGGCCCCTTAACGATATTAGTCAGGTGTACCAGTTTCTTTGGCTCTCCAATGTACATAGTTCACCCATTCCAGGAATTAAGAATGTCGATAATTTTTGCCTGTTACGCATAGTAATGCAGGCAAGATATATGTCTACCCGTTCCTAAGAGAGAGGTGTCTTAAGAGAAGGACAGACAGACAGTCAAACAACAAATGACAAAAAATATATATTTTGCGTGATATAATTGCAAATTAACAATTTTCGGATTTTTTTCCTTTGCTAGAACGGTGAAACTTGGATTTTAGTCAAATTTCATGATTTTACGTCAAAGGGAAGTACTCGATAGATTTTGATGAGTAAATTTGCGAGTATCAAAATATGTGACATAAATGACCTTATCTTTTAGTTGCATTGACTTAAAAGCTTAATATTTGACATAAATTTAAACTTGATACGTGTACCCGTTCCTGAGAGAAAGGGCTTTCAACAGATGGACAGACAGACAGCAAAGTGATCTCATAAGCGTTCCGTTTTTATCGACTCAGGTACGGAATCCTAAAAACGATGCGTGGACGCCGTCCGCGACTTAAAGTATACTACTGGCCATTAAAATTGCTACACCACGAAGATGATGTGCTACAGACGCGAAATTTAACCGACAGGAAGAAGATGCTGTGATATGCAAATGATTACCTTTTCAGAGCATTCACACAAGGTTGGCGCCAGTGGCGACACCTACAACGTGCTGACATGAGGAACGTTTCCAACCGATTTCTCATACACAAACAGCAGTCGACCGGTGTTGCCTGGTGAAACGTTGTTGTGATGCCTCGTGTAAGTAGGAGACATGCGTACCATCACGTTTCCGACTTTGATAAATGTATGTAGTCTATCGCGATTGCGGTTCATCGTATCGCGACATTGCTGCTCGCGTTGGTCGAGATCCAATTACTGTTAGCAGAATATGGAATCTGTAGGTTCAGGAGGGTAATTCGGAACGCCGTGCTGGATCCCAACGGCCTCGTATCACTAGCAGTCGAGATGACAGGCATCTTATCCGCATGACTGTAACGGATCGTGCAGCCACATCTCGATCCCTGAGTTAACATATGGGGACGTTTGCAAGACAACAATCATCTGCAACAACAGTTCGACGACGTTTGCAGCAGCATGGACTATAAGCTCGGAGACCGTGGCTGTGGTTACCCTTGATGCTGCATCACAGACAGGAGCGCCTGCGATGGTGTACTCAACGACGAACCTGGGTGCACGAATGGCAAAACGTCATTTTTTCGGATGAATACAGGTTCTGTTTACAGCATCATGACATCATGATAGTCGCATCCGTGTTTGGCGACATGGCGGTGAACGCACATTGGAAGCGTGTATTCGTCATCCCCATACTGGCGTATCACCCGGCGTAATGGTATGGGGTGCCATTGGTTACACGTCTCGGTCACCTCTTGTTCGCGTTGACGGCCCTTTGAACAATGGACGTCACATTTCAGATGTGTTACGACCCGTGGCTCTACCCTTCAATCGATCCCTGCGAAACCCTACATTTCAGCAGGATAATGCACGACCGCATGTTGCAGGTCCTGTACGGGCCGTTCTGGATACAGAAAATGTTCGACTGCTGCCCACGCCAGCACATTCTCCAGATCTCTCACCAATTGAAAACGTCTGGTCAATGGTGGCCGAGCAACTGGCTCGTCACAATACGCCAGTCACTACTCTTGATGAACTGTGGTATCGTGTTGAAGCTGCGTGGGCAGCTGTACCTGTGCACGCCATCCAAGCTCTGTTTGACTCAATGCCCAGGCGTATCAAGGTCGTTATCACGGCCAGAGGTGGTGGTTCTGGGTACTGATTTCTCAGGATCTATGCACCCAAATTGTGTGAAAATGTAATCACATGTCAGTTCTAGTACAATGTATTTGTCCAATGAATACCCGTTTATCATCTGCATTTCTTCTTTGTATTGCAATTTTAATGGCCAGTAGTGTAAATTCAAAGACCGGACAATTTCTTTTCTCGTAGTAAATCACAAAGAGTGACAAGAATTGATGGTACGAACCTGTCATAAAACGACAGATTCTAGAGACACATATGAAGGGTCGACGCTTTAACGACGTAACTGACAATCGAGCGAATATGGCCCACCAGTTGAACAACATCCCACGGAATGAGCTTTCTGACGGCTTATAATGATTGTATGAACGTTCTGTGCGTTCCATTTAAGCGGGGACGGGGAGACTTTATGTAGAATGCCGCAAGGATAAAACCAGCATCTTAACTTTTCTCTATTTTTTATTAACGCAGTCTCGAAACTTTATGGAGTGATGGGGTACTGTGCTTTCTCTTACACAGACGCCATTGTGACAGCAGTATTCATAAATTACCGTACATGTATCATACGATATTGCAGTGACCACGTTGTTCAAAAATACGATGCATGCAGGCATTATAAACTGACTTTTATCTTAATAAAATGAATATTTATATATGTGTTTGGAGAGAGAGAGAGAGAGAGAGAGAGAGAGAGAGAGAGAGATTAATTTCTGATTGAGATTTTTACTTTAAGTCGTAATTGGTACCTGAATTTTGGTTGCTGCCTCCTTGAATGATCAGCTTCTGCACCAATTGGTGACGTATCGCAATTTGGAGGAAGTTATTGTTCTTTAAGGTTTAAAATACGACTCTGTTAGTTACTTGGCCGTATTGCGGATAGCTTTGAGCCCAACTTTTCGTAGCTTTTCATACCTAAGGGACCACTGTTGTAAGTAAATAAGATCAAACAGCAATCTTCCTTCAAACTACACGTCCTGCTACATCAAAATTGGTCAGTGGAGTTCAGCACCATACTATTGTACAAGAACATAATTCAATTACTGTAATTAAGAAATTATGAGAGGTTGTTACTTACTGAATGAAAACCATAGAGAATGCATTTCTTTTCCTCTATTTTAGAGGACTTTGTACACTTACAACTCTGTCGATTGATAGACGGCGACGACTATAAAGTTCACCTCCTTTACCAAAAATAAGATATTTCTGATCTTCACTTCCAGAAAATTTGTATACATCAATGGTTGGCAACTCTTACACATACTTTACTCGGTTTTATCACTAAAATATCAATTTTCATTAAATGTGACAATACGTTCTGAGCGACGGCCTAGCAACACATCCTCTTTCCACAAGATACAGATTAACAGTCCTCTTTTTTTAATAAATCAATTGTCTTTTTTTTAGAGTCCCTACTCAAAGATTCACAGCTACTATAGTTGCGGGGATTGCGAGCTAAAGAGTTTGTTGCTGTCCAGCTGCGCTTCACTTCACTTCAAGCACTTTTTGAATCAAATTTACATTTACGGTATTTACATACATTACTGAGGTTCTCAGAAAAAAATCGGACACAAATTAGTTAAGAAAAAGGGACAGTGAGGCTCACATAACATTACAGCATGCATGCATGACGAAAGGAAAGGGCACTGCAGCGACTAAAGCCGTCATGAAATATACGAACTGTATTCGAGTTGCAAATACGGACAACCACGAGCTGTATAATAGAATGACGACAGTGGCATTCTATGCCAGACCAGAACTGGAACCCGGATTTTATCGTGAGCGGCCGCCTAACAGTTAAACTATCCGAGCACACTTCACGGCCAGACCCAAACTTTCAGATGTCGTCAACCACGTATACACAAACTGCGCTCGTACATCCATTACGTATGTGTTGATGGCATACGAAAGTTTGATTCTGGAAGTGAAGCCTGCTCAGATAGCCTAATTGTAAGGCGACAGCTCGCGATAAGCAGAAAATCCGGGTTCGAGCCCGGGTCTGGCACAAATTTTCATTGCCGTCATTCCATTCCATTTTTCGTTGCCGTCATTCCATTCTACAGTCGACAATCGTCCATATTCGCAACTGCGAATACATTTCACGTACTATGGATATCGAGATAGAGGCAGAGGCAGAGAAAATAAGTCAGATACTATCAGAGCATATGTAAATATGAGCCCATACACGCTACGCGAGTTAAACTACCATTTGCAAAAAAAAAAAAAAAAAAACTGCATAGATGTATATAAGTCTAACCGCAAATTTTAGGATTTAAGGAACTACACTACCATTAAAATTGCTACATCACGAAGATGACATGCTACAGACGCGAAATTTAACCGACACGAAGAGGATGCTGTGACATGCAAATGATTAGCTTTTCAGAGCATTCACACAAGATTGGCGCCGGTGGCGACACCTACAACGTGCTGACATGAGGAACGTTTCCAACCGATTTCTCATACACAAACAGCAGTTGACCGGCGTTGCCTGGTGAAACGTTGTTGTTATGCCTCGTGTAAGGAGGAGACATGCGTACCATCACGTTTCCGACTTTGATAAAGGTCGGATTGTAGCCTATCGCGATTGCGGTTTATCGTATCGCGACATTGCTGCTCGCGTTGGTCGAGATCCAATGACTATTAGCAGAATATGGAATCGGTGGGTTCAGGAGGGTAATACGGAACGCCGTGCTGGATCCCAACGGCCTCGCATCACTAACAGTCGAGATGACAGGCATCTTATTCGCATGGCTGTTAACGGATCGTGCAGCCACGTCTCGATCCCTGAGTCGACAGATGGGGGCGTTTGCAAAACAACACCATCTGCAACAACAGTGCGACGACGTTTGCAGCAGCATGGTCTATCAGCTCGGAGACCGTGGCTGCGGTTACCCTTGACGCTGCATCACAGACAGGAGCGCCTGCGATGGTGTACTCAACGACGAACCTGGGTGCACGAATGGCAAAACGTTATTTTGTCGGATGAATACAGGTTCTGTTTACAGCATCATGATGGTCGCATCCGTGTTTGGAGACATCGCTGTGAACGCACATTGGAAGTGTGTATTCTTCATCGTCATCCTGGCGTATCATCCGGCGTGATGGTATGGGGTGCCATTGGTTACACGTCTCGGTCACCTCTTGTTCGCATTGACGGCACTTTGAACAATGGATGTTACATATCAGATGTGTTACGACCCGTGGCTCTACCCGTCATTCGATCCCTGCGAAACCCTACATTTCAGCAGGATAATGCACGATCGCATGTTGCAGGTCCTGTACGGTCCTTTCTGGATACAGAAAATGTTCGACTGCTGCCCTGGCCAGCACATTCTCCAGATCTCTCACCAATTGAAAACGTCTGGTCAATGGTGGCCGAGCAACTGGCTCGTCACAATACGCCAGTGACTACTCTTGATGAACTGTGGTATCGTGTTGAAGCTGCATGGGCAGCTGTACCTGTACACGCCATCCGAGCTCTGCTTGACTCAATGCCCAGGCTTATCACGGCCGTTATTACGGCCAGAGGTGGTTGGTCTGGGTACTGATTTCTCGGGATCTAAGCACCCAAATTGCGTGAAAATGTAATCACATGCCACTTCTAGTATAATACATTTGTCCAATGAATACCCGTTTATCATCTGCTTTTCTTCTTGGTGTAGCAATTTTAATGACCCGTAGTGTATTTGCAAGAATCCGCAGAGCTCTATCTAGCATAGTTCCTTAGAAATAAATTTTAGAATCTAGGGTAAGAGTTTTTGCTTACCCTGTATCTCTTTTGACATCGTCACGTGGGACAGCGCTTGCTGCTGAGCCCGGATGACATCGTAGAAACAATAGCTCTGGCCTTGCACCGCGAACGGTGGGACGAATTTACGTACACGACGGTTCTTATCAGGGACCTTCGCTGGCAGATAACCGCGTCGCCGCTGACGGCGTGGACACAGCTCGCAGGACTAATTACCACTCAGTACTCAGCCGTCTATCTGAGGACCCGTCAGCGAGCATGGACGCGGGTAAGTACGAAGCAGCGCTCTTAAGCGACTGCAAGAAAGCCCAGGTGACTCCCCTATGAGCAGGGTAAAAGAACACCAGCAAAATTACAGACCAGTATCCTTAACGTCCATTTGCAGCAGAATTCTTGAGCATATTCTAAACAGAATCCATCGAGGCAGAAACGCTTCTGTTCGCAAATCAGCACAGAATTGGCCAGCTTGTCCTTTCCTCGCACTGAATCTAGTGAACCATCGATGAAGGGCAACAGGCAGATTCCATATTCCTAGATTTCCGCAAAAAGGCTCGACACAGTACCCCTCTGCCGACTGTTAACGAAAATCCGAGCATATGGAATGGGCTAGAGGGCTTCTTAAGTAATAGGACCCAGCACGTAGTTCTCAACGGCATGTGTCCACCAGATACAAGCGTAAAGCCAGGAGTGCCGAAGTACGTGTGATGGGACCACTCTTTTTCTCTATGTACTACACCAACAAACTCTGCAGTGCTTCGCAATTGGCTAATATTTATGGGAAGTCTACATGTCGTAATCTCCTTCTCCATCCTCTCTCTCTGTCCATCTCTTCCTCTGTCCTCTCTTTGTTCATCTCCTCTTCGTCCTCCTCCTCCTCCTCTTTTGTCCATCTCCTCCTCATCCTCACCCTATCTCTCTCCACCTCCTGCTCCTCCCCTACTTCCTCCCCTCTTGGTCCTTTACCTTTCCCATCTCTCTGTCTCTCTCCCCTTCCCCTTTTTCGCCGACTGTGTGCGTCATTTATTGTTATTGCCAACAAAACCTTGATACGGAATTGAAGCCACTGAAGTAGGTAAATCCACTGCAATCATTGGTATTCGCGGTAATAGGGACCTCTGTAGCTGCTGGATCTGTCAGTAGCTTCAATGTCAGTGTTTCGAACAGTTTTGATCTGTGATTGGGTTGAATTGCTATGCTTCAGACGATTTGGGTTCTGTAGTAGTATTCTAATCATAAGCCGATAAGCCATGAATATAACTAACCTATTTTCAGTTAAAACCGACTGGAAGGAAGAAAACAAATAGTACATTTTCGTATGTACCATTTTTGTTCTAAAGTTACATACGCGAAGAAATAATTATATCGGAGATCAAGTCATCTAATGGTTTCAGTATCCCGCTATCGTAGTTAAAACTGAATGCGAGAAAGAAAACGAAACTACACATTTACACAGAATTTTTTTCTTGCTATCAGTTTCAATAGAAAACCTGTACACTGTTGTTCAAAACAATAGTAGCCCATGCTCGTCTGAAAGTTATTGGAGTATTGTGTAAAAATTTGAAGTAAGTTGGTCAAGAACTTTTTGAAATTTCTTGTAACAATGTGTCTCCTGTCTCTCTCTCTTAGATACGTGTTTCGAAGTTTTACTGGCCTTCGAAGTAGTCACCAGCATTGTGTATAACCCGTTGCCAGCCAAGTGGAAGTCGTAGGATACTCTTAGCAGTGCCAGTTGTGATGACAGTTCGAGCGGCGTGGTCTGTTGCCAGGCAAATTTGTAGCAGTTCTGAAGCAAATGCCGTGAAGTATTCCCTTCAGTTTAGGAATGCTTCCATTTCATGCCCCTCGACTCTCATAACAGCCATCTGGTTTCTGTACAAATTGTAAATAGCCTTTCGCCCGCTGTACTTGACCCCAGCCACCTTCAGAATTTGATAGAGAGTATTCCAGTCAGCACTGTCAAAAGCTTTCTCTAAGTCTACAAATGCTGGAAACGTAGGTTTTCCTTTCCTAAATCTATCTTCTAAGATAGGTCATAGTATTGTCTCACATGTTCTAACATTTTTACGGAATCCAAACTGATCTTCCCCGAAGTCGGCTTCTACCAATTTTTCCATTCGTCTGTAAAGAATTCGTGTTAGTATTTTGCAGCCATGACTTATTAAACTAATAGTTCGCTAATTTTCACACCTATCAACACTTATTTCCTTTGGGATTATAATTATTATATCCTTCTTGAAGTCTGAGGGTATTTCGCCTGTCTCATACATCTTGCTCATCAGATGGAAGAGTTTTGTCAGGGCTGGCTCTCCCAAGGCTGTCAGTAGTTCTAACGGAATATTGTCTACTCCTGGGGCCTTCTTTCAGTGATCTGTCAAACTCTTCACACAGTATCATATCTACCATTTCACCTTCAACTACGTCCTCTTCCATTTCCTTAACATTGCCTTCAAGTACGTCGCCCTCTATGTACTCCTTCCACCTTTCTGCATTCCCTTCTTTCCTTAGAACTGGTTTTCCATCTAAGCTCTTGATATTCATACAAGTGGTTCTCTTTTCTCCAAAGGTCTCTTTAATTTTCCTGTAGGCAGTATCTATCTTACCCCTAGTGATATATGCCTCCACATCATTGCATTTGCCTTTAGGCATCCCTGCTTAGCCATTTTACACTTCCTGTCGAGGATTTCCTCTAGCCCTAGTCTTTTTACCCACTTGATCCTCTGCTGCCTTCACTATTTCATATCTCAAAGCTACCCATTCTTCTTCTACTGTATTTCTTTCCCCCTTTCTTGTCAATCGTTCCCTAATGCTCTCTCTGAAACTCTCTACAACCTCTGGTTCTTTCAGTACATCCAGTTCCCATCTCCTTAAATTTCCACGTTTTTGCAGTTTCTTCAGGTTTAGTCTACAATTCATAATTAATAAATTGTGGTCAGAGTCCACATCTGCCCCTGGAAATGCCTTACAATTTAAAACCTGGTTCCTAAACCTCTCTCTTATCATTATATAATCTATCTGAAACCTTCCAGTGTCTCCAGGTCTCTTCCACATATACAGCCTCCTTTCATGATTCTTAAGCCAGGTGTTAGCTATGATTAAGTTATGCTCTGTGCAGAATTCTACCAGGCGGCTTCCTCTTTCATTCCTTACCCCCATTTCATGTCACCTACTACTTTTTCTTCTCTTCCTTTTCCTACTATCGAATTCCGGTCCCCCATGACAGTTAAATTTTTGTCTCCCTTCACTATCTGAATAATTTCTTTTATCTCATCACACATTTCTTCAATCTCTTCGTCATCTGCGGAAAATAGTTGGCATGTAAACTTGTTATACTGTCGTAGACGTGGGCTTAGTGTCTATCTTTGCTACAATAATGCGTTCACTATGCTGTCCGTAGTAGGTCACCCGAGCTCCAATTTTTTTTATTCATTATTAAACCTACTCCTGCATTACACCTGTCTGATTTTGATCCGCCTCTTTCCACCGAACTTCACTAATTCCCACTATATCTAGCTTTAGCCTATTCATTTCCCTTTTTAAATTTTCTATCCTCCCTGCCCGATTAAGCGATCTGACATTCCACGTTTCGCTCCCTAGAACGCCAGTTTTCTTTCTCCTGATAACAACGTAACATAATAGTTACGATTTTTTAAATTCGGTGATTCTTTCTGATGCATCCTGTATTATGTTCATTTTGTGTAGCTTCTTTTAAGTGCATTTTTTCATAAAAGTAAAGTTAAAAATTTATTTCGATATAGTTTTTGTGTCGTATTACTGTAATGTTTCACACTAAAAATTGAACTGTTTCACTAAGATTGCTGAATGCTATTTTTATGGCTATTTAAATATAGGGTGTACATAAAGTCCGTGAACACTTTCAATTATTTATTGCACAAGAACCAAACATTGTACAGATATCATGCATATGTCATTTTTAAGAGAAACCCTGAAAGTTTTTTTTTTTCATTTATACCGCCACAGCGTAGTTTGGTAATTTGCCGATAGTCAGCGCTAGTCGCAAACGTGCCAATTTCAGGTGCGGAGCGAGCTTTCTGTGTGTTGGAGTTCGATAAAAACAACAGTGCTGCAGCTGTTCAACGGATATTTAGAACCAAGTACGGTAATAAGCCGCCAACAAGGAAGGCCATTTACTACTGGCACAACAAATTCGTTACGACGGGTTGCTTGTGGCCGGCAAAGATAAGCGGACATCTACTGTGAGTGAAGTGAATGCGGAGCGTACGAGAGCCATTGATAAGGAGTCAAAAGGAATCGGTGCGTCGTGCATCCCGTGAACTCTAAATGACTCTAACAGTGGGAAAAGTCATGCAACAGAAGCTGTCTACGAAACCATTCAAATTGCAGCTGGTGCAGAAGCTTATTAACGACAAAGACAAGAGTTTTGAGTTTTGTTCGCAGTTGTATCAATTGAATGAGAATGGGGATGTCATTGTTGATAGCTTAATGTTTGTCTACGAAGCCACGTTTCGCGCTAAGTGAACAGGCATAATTGTTAAATCTGAGGTACAAAACATCCACACGAATGCATTGAATTTGAGTGTGATTCCCCAAAGGTAAATTTTTTGTGCCTTGTCACGTCGAAAACTGTACGGGCCATTGTTCTTCGCCGAGACCACTGTCACTGGATATTGCTATTTGGACATGTTAAACAGCAATGGGTGATACCTCAAATGCAACCGGACTCTCCGTTCATTTTTTAGGAGGATGGGGCTCCACCCCATTTTCATTGTGAAGTTCGTGGGTACCTGAACAAGGAGCTGCCGCATGGATGGATCCGCCGTCGTACAGAAGGGGACAGCTGTTTCATGAAATGGCCTCCCCGATCACCAGATCTCACTCCGTGTGACTTTTTCCTGTGAAGACACATTAAAGATCTGGTGTATGTACCGCCTCTACCACGTGATGTAGCAGAGCTCTGGCAGAGAATACGGGAAGCGACTGTCACAGTCGACTATTCCGTGCTGGGACCGATATGGCAAGAATTCGATTACCGTATTGACGTCTGCCGGGTCACTCATTGTTCACATATCGAATGTTTGTAAAAAAAAAAACTTACAGAGTTTTTCTTCAAAATTCAATATATATATAAACCAGATGGCAGTTATAAGAGTCGAGGGGCATGAGAGGGAAGCAGCAGCGGTTGGGAAGGGAGTGAGGCAGGGTTGCAACCTCTCCCCAATGTTATTCAATCTGTATATTGAGCAAGCAGTAAAGGAAACAAAAGAAAAAATTGGAGTAGGTATTAAAATCCATGGAGAAGAAATAAAAACTTTGAGGTTCGCCGATGACATTGTAATTCTGTCAGAGACAGCAGAGGACTTGGAAGAGCTGTTGAACGGAATGGATGGTGTCTTGAAGGGAGGATATAAGATGAACATCAACAAAAGCAAAACGAGGATAATGGAATGTAGTCGAATTAAGTCGGGTGATGCTGAGGGTATTAGATTAGGAAATGAGACACTTAAAGTAGTAAAGGAGTTTTGCTATTTGGGGAGCAAAATAACTGATGATGGTCGAAGTAGAGAGGATATAAAATGCAGACTGGCAATGGCAAGGAATGCGTTTCTGAAGAAGAGAAATTTGTTAACATCGAGTATAGATTTAAGTGTCAGGAAGTCATTTCTGAAAGTATTTGTATGGAGTGTAGCCATGTATGGAAGTGAAACATGGACGGTAAATAGTTTGGACAAGAAGAGAATGGAAGCTTTAGAAATGTGGTGCTACAGAAGAATGCTGAAGATTATATGGGTAGATCACATAACTAATGAGGAAGTATTGAATAGGATTGGGGAGAAGAGAAGTTTGTGGCACAACTTGACCAGAAGAAGGGATCGGTTGGTAGGACATGTTCTGAGGCATCAAGGGATCACCAATTTAGTATTGGAGGGCAGCGTGGAGGGTAAAAATCGTAGGGGGAGACCAAGAGATGAATACACTAAGCAGATTCAGAAGGATGTAGGTTGCAGTAGGTACTGGGAGATGAAGAAGCTTGCACAGGATAGAGTAGCATGGAGAGCTGCATCAAACCAGTCTCAGGACTGAAGACAACAACATATATATATATATATATATATATATATATATATATATATATATATATATATATATATATATATATATATGACATCTGTACAAAGATTAGTTCTTGTGCAATAGAAGATTAAAAGTGTTCCTGGACTTAATGTATACCATTTACAGCTGTCTGCCAGAGCTCATCTGGGACAGAATGTCGCAAAAAAACGACGTGGGAAGCTAAGGGTTATATTTAGTCAGACACTGCAGTTAGAATATCTTAAAAGAAAGATTGTAGCAGTGAACTTTTATCAGCAGCTGGCTGACACCCGGCACTACATGGCGCTCATTGGCGGAAAGAAAGCACAAGTCTACTGCACGCTCTGGCTACCTCTCGTTTTTGCCCGTCGGTCTTTGATAAAGGATCGAACGAATTAAGGAGCGACGGATGTGGGAACTAGTTCGCGTATTTCGCCTGCTGGAACGCTCTTTCTAACAAATTCGTTCGCGAACTACACAAGACTACAAGAGTGCTCTCTGTTCACGCAGTTGCCTCCTACACAGCTAGCTTATTTTCAACAATGGAGCTTCTGCAGCTACTTCACTAAGGACCTAGGATCTCAACTGTTGGCAAGCGGGTACTGAAGCAAATACGCTATTTGACCTAAGGCTTACGATTTTTGCCGATTTTGTATACCGAGAACTGGAGTGAAACTAAGTTAGAGTGCTGCAATGTATTTGAAGCAATAGTAAATGGTAAACAGAACTCATATACGGGGTGTTCAAAAAGTCTCTCCGCAGTGCCGTATGATTGTTCGCCTGCCTGGATTTTTCAACAAAACAATAAACGCACAACGATAGCGCAGTGATATTCTGTACCCATTCATAGGAGAACTTGAGTTAAGTGAAATACTGAACGGTTATTTTCAACCGCGCATACAGCTCGCGTTTCAATGTCACTGCTTTGCTGATGTTTTTGGTAATCGCATAATTTCACAGGGACTTTGGCCTCCACGATCGCCTGACCTAACACCACCTGACTTTTTCTTCTGGGGTGCAGCGAGAGCTGCTGTCTATAAAAACCGTCCAAAATCCATCGACGAATTGAAAACTGCAATATCCACTTTCACTGCTTCTGTTACAGAAGAAATGTTACAGCTTGTGTTTGGAAACATGGTTAGACGAATTGAATTGTGTATTCAACAACAGGGGAGACACTTTCAACATTGAATGTGAAAATTTGTAAGTAAAAATGAATATTCAATAAATTAATAACTTGCATTTCACTGAGTTTCATTTCGGTATATTCATTGCGGCATACGGCACGCGCGGTTAACAATCATACGGCACTGCGGAGAGACTTTTTAAACACCCCGTATAACAAAACAGTTTAACCTAACTTTAACCCCTAGCTGCTATGGATGTTGACACGAACACAATTATTATGGAGCTCTTTTATTTTTTATGTGTAAAACCACTGTTTTGGTGAATATATATTTTCATGACTTCCTGTTTGCTCGTTACACTTCCTGAAAATAGAATTTATGGAAATTTGCATTTTTAAATAATGCAGAATTTAAAACAGTGTGAAAACTAAAACGCAGCAAATTTGCAGTTTATTTTTATTTTATGTACCACTAAAATAACGACACATAGACCTCCCTACTCACTCAAAGATTATCACCAGGGAGATACTATTACAGATTCACAACGTAACTGTATAGAAAATCACACTTCAGTTACGTCAAATCGGAATCAGCTTTGAGTTTACTACTCATCGTTTCAGCCTTAAAGCGATTATTTAAACCCATAATTTCTCTCTGAGGCCCTAAATCAATTTTTAATCACTTTCACGCAGAACCTCCTACAATTCTCCAACCAAGTCGGAACACCATCTGTTCACTCGGATATCTTCTTTTCCACTTCAAACAAGGACACCAAAAGTCTGACGTTTTTTGTTTTTTCAAAACACTGTTTCAGTGTTTGAGGCTTGTGTCTCCAAAACAGCAAGTTTTTCTCCGAGACTTTTCCGAATCTGTTGCCGTCCAGGCAGCTGCAAGACAAATGTTGAGTTGCCTTGTTCTTGCGTTTGCCGCTTCCGTTTTCTCTATCGAAAACATCTTTTTGTTCTTACCGACGAAGTACGTTTCTCCATGGTTATCACCTGTCACATCTACATCACTTTCGTTTTCTTTCCAAAATAGTATCGTGATCACTAAATACTCAAAATCAGGGGTCATTACCGCCGTCACCAAAGTCTTCATCTGAGAATTCACCAAGGCATACTTGAACGCCCACATCCGTCTCTCACAGAAAACTTGGCGTAGATCGTCTATCTTACCTCACCACGGAGAAACGGTTACGTTCTACAAAAACACGACACGCAAACACTAAGGTACGTCTGTGACACCTCTGAAGGCCCAAAGATGAGAAACAAATTGCAACAACAATGTCAGATTCCTGGCAAAGTGTAGCCGGCCATCCAATAGGAAGTTAGATAGAAGACTTACTTCACTTCACAGAGGTGTGTGGAATACCACGAGACAAGTATAGCAGTCTGAGAGATCACCCATAGTAGCTAAGTGTTAATGTACCATTGGGTACGTCTTAACCCTAGCAATACCACCGAGCGAGGTGGCGCAGTGGTTAGACACTGGACTCGCATTCGGGAGGACGACGGTTCAATACCGCGTCCGGCCATCCTGATTTAGGTTTTCCGTGATTTCCCTAAATCGCTCCAGGCGAATGCCGGGATGGTTCCTTTCAAAGGGCACGGCCGACTTCCTTCCCCGTCCTTCCCTAATCCGATGAGACCGATGACCTCGCTGTCTGGTCTCCTTCCCCAAACAACCCAACAGACCTAGCAATACCAAGGTATTTTCCATAACGCGCATTACCAAAGGGGGAGGGGTACTTTGCCCAACCTAAGAAAAATGGAAAAATAAAATTCCTTAACAACATTCTTTTCAAAGAGATACTGATGTGTAATTGGGATCCAGAACCTGAAAATACCTTTTAGCACTCTCTTAGCAGCAGCAACACGTACTACCAACTAAATGATCACCGCAAAAAATGCAAATTTTGTCCATTGATGTTGACTTTTACTCTCAACATACTTTTTAGTGAGATACTGATATGTAAGTACGGCCCTGAATCTTGTAATGCTGAATACGGCATCACTGGGGAAATGACATCTATTTTTGAGACTCAAGTTTTTTAATTAAATTTAAATGAAGAAATTTAAAACAGATATGGAATCCGGTAGAAGAATTCATAACAAACAATAAATATTTTTTTTTCGAAATTTTAAAACATACAGCAGATTTTGCTGTCGAATATAGCACAAATTTCGATGTGGCTTAGCTAATTAACGAAACAATGGCTTTCTAATTGCAATAGAAAGAGCTGATGAAAAGCTCTGACACAGATTCATATCTGGATATTTTGAAGTTAGTTTTAAGTATGGTTTACGAGATTCTCATCCAAACATCGGAATAGCTTTGGGGACATTTACGAAAATTTCAGTAACTGCAGCATCTTGTCAACGAAGTTTCAACAAATAAAAAATAAAATGGAGGTAGTTAAGGTCGACTATAGGTGAAGCAGACTAGCCAGATTCAGTTATCTTGTCAACAGAATACGACACAGTTACCAAATTGGACTTCAATGGCGTATTGACAGAATCTTCCGTCGGTTCTTGGTAAAACAACATTATAATAAATGAAAAGCACCAGTTTCCTTTTGGTTTTCGGCGTACAAGGCCATCATCTGAAGATGGCCTTGTAAGCCGAAAACCGGTTAACAATAAAAGTAATATTGTAGAATAAAAGCAAACTAGTGCTTTTCATTTATTCAATGGCGTAATCAAGCGTTTGCTTCGCCTGAAAGCAAAGGAAGGTAAAATTATTCCTGGAAAGAAATGTGGTTCGACACTTAGTCATAGTCCTTTTCCTTTTATTTCGTGTCAATAATTTATGAGGAGGAAATAAAATGTATATTGTACACTGACGCAAAAAAAAAAAAAAAAATCGCAGCACCAAGGAGTTGTGCGACTTAAACTTACGTTGGTAGGCGTGTTTCTACATCTGAAAAATGATATCTATACCAAATTACGCACCAGCGGCGTAAAATTCGCTTTAAATACACCTTTGAGGCTGGACGTGTTCAGTTTCTGTCAGTCAAGAATCCCTTTAAGACAAGATGATGATGATGATGATAATGATGATGTTTGCTTTGTGGGGCGCTCAACTGCGCGGTTGTCAGCGCCTGCACAAATGCCCGACCTTTGCTCAGTCCAATCTCGCCACTTTTATGAATGATGATGAAAGGATGAGGACAACACTAACAACGAGTCATCTCGAGGCAGGTGAAAATCCCTGACCCCGCCGGGTATCGAACCCGGGACCCAGTGCTCGGGAAGCGAGAACGCGACCGCGAGACCTTTAAGGGGAGGTTTACTATCTATTGGTTGAAACAATCGATTTTTTAAATTTCATTTTTGGATTTATAAAAATGTTTAGTATCTACCCCTGAAATGGTTTTTCCAATATGGAATAGAAATGTTTGTTATTCGCGGTTGAACAAATAAATGCGCCTGCCTGAAATCGGCCTTTTTCACGCACCAGTTCTTTTCTTTCGGAGGACGATTTATTGTCCCGGTGCTTGTGAGGAAACACACAAAATTAAAATGAAAGTTTGAACGCGTGTGTTTGGAAGTTAGCCCCCAAGCATTCGCGTTCTGGTGCGAAGACTGTGGAGATTGCGACTTTCCTGGCAGTGAGCGGCTTCATCGAAGGGTATTCGGCAATTCTGAAGACCGTGGCAACGATGGACGTCCGCCTGGGACTCTATTACACGCAGTTAGCCAAGCATTCGGACGACCACCGGATTCAAGCGGCCGAAAAGCGCTTGTCACCGGCCGTACGAGCGGCTCTGGAGCAGCGCAGGATGGCCCAGATCGAGCAGAACGTCCTCTATGAGGAAGAAGGACTAGTTTATGGACCCAGAATAGCAGATTGAACGTACGTTGCATAATATTGCATTGATTTGAAGTCAAAACTTCAAACTCGTGTGTCTCGAAATGACTTTTTTTTATCGCGCGGTATGGTAATTTCAAATCTACTGAACCTATTGCCATGATTCTTTGTTTCCGACGAAGCTAACTAATTGTCTAGGAGTTGTACCACATTTATTCCGATCCATCAACTACAAATATTTTTACTTTGCCGACGAAGTCGAAAAATTGATGTAAAAAGCCCTATTTTTTTAAATGACTGCCATTTTGTTTCCTATGGTCCAAATAACTTAAGCGAGATACAACTCCTAAAGAATCTTATATACTTCGCTAACGTCGACTCAATTTCGATTTCAGACGAGCCGGCTGACCTGTGACATACCGCGTGTGGAGGTCCACATCGATATTTTGTTTCGTTCCGACGGCACTTACGCCTTTGCTCTTCGACATTTCCCGTCGAAAAAATTCCAGTTTGTAGAGGAAATATCAGTAAACATTTTGACCAAATTTGGCATTGATGTCTATAACACATCCCTAGAAAATAATTCTCGAAGAACATGATTTTTACGGGCCAAAGATAGTAAGCCTCCCCTTAAAGCAAGAAAGCGTCATTATCAACTCCTCACTGAGTTTGAACGAGGTCGTGTAACAGGACTAGGAGAAGATGGATGATCCTCCTGCGATATTGCAGAAAGACTTTGCACACATGTGGCCACTGCTTCAAATGGCTCTGAGCACTATGCGACTTAACTTCTGAGGTCATCAGTTGCAGAAGTGACGCAGCATGACGTGGCACTGACTCGACTAATGATTGAAGTGAAATGATAATTAAATGAAGACCACAAGTTGTTGGCAGGCGTTGATATACATCAACGGGGACAGTTGAAAATATTTGCGCTGACCGGGACTCGAACCCGGGTCTCCTGCTTACATGGCAGACGCTCTAACCATCTGAGCCACCGAGGGCACAGAGCATAGTGCGACTGCAGGGATTTATCCCTTGCACGCTCCCTGTGAGACCCACATTCCCAACTTAATCTTCGTTGATCCATTATGGATCGTGGGACGACGGCCGTTCCCAACTTAATGTCCACACACTACACTCGTAGTGCCGCTGCCCATTACATTCATTACTCACGGCAGACAATCCTACCGAGTCCCGTAAGAGTTCGGGCAATGTGTGTGCATCCAGCTCAGAAGAAGAAGAAGGTCAATGGCCGGTTAACCTTAACTATATGAAGATGGTATCTGTTCTTTCGGACATGTCCGAAGTAGTGATGAAGGTAACTGACACCACGAATCCTAAAGGGCTGTCCATAAATACGTAAGAGTAGAAGTGGGTGGAGAACTCTTCTGAACACTACCTTGCAAAGCATTCCAGATATGCTCAATAACGTTCATGTCTGGCGAGTTTGGTGGCCAGTGGAAGAGTTCAAACTCACAAGAGTGTTCCTGGAGCCACTTTGTAGCAATTCTGGACGTGTGAAATGTCGCGCAAGTACGTCAGAATGAACAATGGACATGAATGGTTCAAATGGCTGTAAGCACTACGGGACTTAACAAATGGCTCTGAGCACTATGGGACTTAACTTCTGAGGTCATCAGTCGCCTAGAACTTAGAACTAAATAAACCTAACTAACCTAAGGACATCACACACATCCAAGCCCGAGGCAGGATTCGAACCTGCGACCGTAGCAGTCGCTCGGTTCCAGACTACAGCAGGGTTCCAAATGGTCACTTGACACTACCGATAGAGAAGACCATTGTGTTCGGCGCATGGCCCTGGTTCATCGTACTGCATCTGAAGCAGGAATTTGAGCAGCAGTTGGCACCACAAATCGGTTGCTTTAGAGACAGCTCCGAGCCCGTCGCCGTGTAGCGTGCATTCCACTGACCCCAAACAACTGTGATTTGCGGCTTCGTTGGCGTCAAGCGAAAGTTCATTGGAGGGCAGGGTGGTTGGTTGGTTGGTTGGTTTGGGGAAGGAGACCAGACAGCGTGGTCATCGGTCTCATCGGATTAGGGAAGGATTGGGAAGGAAGTCGGCCGTGCCCTGTCAGAGGAACCATCCCGGCATTTGCCTGGAGTGATTTAGGGAAATCACGGAAAACCTAAATCGGGATGGCCGGACGCGGGATTGAACCGTCGTCCTCCCGAATGCGAGTCCAGTGTCTAACCACTGCGCCACCCCGCTCGGTGAGGGCAGGGTGGAGGGCTGTTATGTTTTCTGCCTCGGTACCAGTGATGGCTGTGTGTCGGTTGGAACGAGGCAAGCTGAGCGCCTGCATCCAACCTGTCACATACTGGACCTACACCTGGAGTTACAGTCACTGCCTGGGGTGCGATTTCATATGACAGCAGCAGCAGTCTCATAGTTATCCCACGCATCGCAGCGCGCATTTGTAAGCCTATCGGTTGATTCGGCCTGTTGTGCTGCCATTCATCAACAGGATCCCCGGGGGTGCTTTCCAACAAAATTATGCTCGCCCACGTATCGCTGTTGTACCCCAACATGCTCTACAGAGTATCGACATGTTACTGTGGCCTGCTCGATCACCAGATCTGTCTACAACGGAGCACATGAGAGACATATCTCAAGACAATTCCAGCGTCAGTCACAACTAGCTTTATTGGTCCTTGTATTGACCGACCAGGCATGGAACTCCATCCCACAAACTGACATCCGGCACCTATACAACACAATGCATTATATTTTGAATCATTTCTTGAAGCATTCAACTGACCATTCTTTACACTACTGGCCATTAAAATTGCTATATCAAGAAGAAATGCAGATGATAAACGGATATTCATTAGACAAATATATTATACTAGAACTAATATGTGATTGTATTTTCACGCAATTTGCGTGCATAGATCCTGAGAAATCAGTATCCAGAACAATCACCTCTGGCCGTAATAACGGCCTTGATACGCCTGGGCATTGAGTCAAACAAGCTTGGATGGCTACGTACATGTACAGCTGCCCATGCAGCTTCAACACGATACCCCAGTTCATCAAGAGTAGTGACTGGCGTATTGTGACGAGCCAGTTGCTCGGCCACCATTGGCCAGACGTTTTCAATTGGTGAGAGATCTGGAGAATGTGCTGGCCAGACGTCTTCAGTTGGTGAGAGATCTGGAAAATGTGCTGGCCAGGGCAGCAGTCGAACATATTCTGTATCCAGAAAGGCCCGTACAGGACCTGCAACATGCGGTCGTGCATTATCCTGCTGGAATGTAGGGTTTCGCAGGGATCGAATGAAGGGTAGAGCCACGGGTCGTAACACATCTGAAATGTAACGTCCACTGTTCAAAGTGCCGTCAATGCGAACAAAAGGTGACCGAGACGTGTAACCAATGGCACCCCATACCATCACGCCGGGTTATACGCCACTATGGCGATGACGAATACACGCTTCCAATGTGCGTTCACCGCGATGTCGCCAAACACGGATGCGACCATCATGATGCTGTAAACAGAACCTGGATTCATCCGAAAAAATGACGTTTTGCCATTCGTGCACCCAGGTTCGACGTTGAGTACACCATCTCAGGTGCTCCTGTCTGTGATGCAGCGTCAAGGGTAACCGCAGCCGTCGTCTCCGAGCTGATAGTCCATGCTGCTACAAACGTCGTCGAACCGTTCGTGCAGATGGTTATTGTCTTACAAACGTCCCCATCTGTTCACTAAAAATGGTTCAAATGGCTCTGAGCACTATGGGACTCAACTGCTGTGGTCATAAGTCCCCTAGAACTTAGAACTACTTAAACCTAACTAACCTAAAGACATCACACACATCCATGCCCGAGGCAGGATTCGAACCTGCGACCGTAGCAGTCCCGCGGTTCCGGACTGCAGCGCCAGAACCGCTACACCACCGCGGCCGGCATCTGTTGACGCACGGATCGAGACGTGGCTGCAGGATCCGTTAGAGCCGTGCGGATAAGATGCCTGTCATCTCGACTCCTAGTGATACGAGGCCGTTGGGATCCACCACGGCGTTCCGCATTACCTTCCTGAACCCACCGATTCCATATTCTGCGAACAGTCATTGGATCTCGACCAACGCGAGCAGCAATGTCGCGATACGATAAACCGCAATCGCGATAGGCTATAATACGACCTTTAGCAAAGTCGGAAACGTGTTGATACGCATTTCTCCTCCTTACACGAGGCATCACAAGAACGTTTCACTAGGCAACGCCGGTCAACTGCTGTTTGTGTATGAGAAATCGGTTGGAAACTTTCCTCATGTCACCACGTTGTAGGTGTCGCCACCGGCGCCGACCTTGTGTGAATGCTCTGAAAAGCTAATCATTTGCATATCACAGCATCATCTTCCTGTCGGTTAAATTTCGCGTCTGTAGCACGTCATCTTCATGGTGTAGCAGTTTTAATGGCCAGTAGTTTATTTCCTGTACGATTGTACAGTTTCGGCGCTAGGCCATTATCAAGTATATTACGGATGATTTTTTGGTAACAGATTATGTCATATATGTCGTTGGCCCTATGACATCATGATACGCTTATAAATTAGTTTGAAGTGTTCACGCAATTTTAGGAGTACGAGCACAACATGATGTCATAGGAGCAACGACGTATGTGACATAACCTATTATCAAAAAAATCATCCATAAAATACTTGAAAATGGCCTAACGCCGATATTGTACAATCGCACAGGAAATAAAGCAAATGGCAGCTGAAGGCTTCAAGAAATCATTCAAAAAATTCATCGCAGCTGCGGACCCTATGGCACTGCAAATTATACAATGCATTCTGACAATTACAGCGGTTATTAACGTACCAGCTTTTCACATTTGCACTGCCGTATCTCGCTCTTACATTACCCTGTGATCTTGGCCGGCCGCGGTGGTCTAGCGGTTCTAGGCGTTCAGTCAGGAATCGCGCGACTGCTACGGTCGCAGGTTCGAATCCTGCCTCGGGCATGGATGTGTGTGATGTCCTTAGGTTAGTTAGGTTTAAGTAGTTCTAAGTTCTAGGGGACTGATGACCACAGATGTTAAGTCCCATAGTGCTCAGAGCCATTTGAACCATTTTGAACCTGTGATCTTGTAGTGTTAATCAAACACACTACCTAGACAAATGTATTCCTGAAATTTTTGTTCTACATGAATTATTTTCGGTTTTTGGATTATTTTCCATCAGTACAACTGACAGCACAATACAACAGTAAATACTTAATGGCTACGACACTGCTGTAGGGCGTACAAAGTATTGTTGTTGTTATTATGATTAGTGCCATTAGTGAGACACAAAGCTCTCGTGGCCTAAGTCTAGCGATTATTGCTAGTTCAGTAATCAAGTAGTTTACTAACACTGGGCCTAATTATTATACACACGTCTTAATTTGGTTGATTTTAAATGAATTTTTAATTGAAGTGCGTATCGCTAGGGAGGCGAGTGAAGAAGAGGAAGCGTGTTTTGTAACAAATATATATACTCAATGAGGATAGTTAGCGTTTATTTCTAAGAAGCAGTTTCGGGTAGCACTCGTGATGTACTCAGAACTGTATCATCATTCTACAAAAAAGACTCTTATAAATAAACAGTAGCAACAGTTTCAGTGACTTATTAGCTTGTGATCTAATAAAACATATCTTGACATTTTAAAAATGAAAGTGTTGAAAGAAATTTAGTTTCATCTTAATGTTAATAAAAGGGGGGGGGGGGGGGTTAGTTCCTAACTTGTGATTGAATTCAGCAGTATTAGCTTCACAAAAGTTGGGAACGACTGCTTAGGTTCTAACGAGTGAGCTTGCGAGTATCAAAATATATGGCGTAAATATCTTTCGATTGCATTGACTTACAAGCTAACTTTTATTTTCCACCAAGCGACCATTGAGCATATTGTGTAACATAAATTTCAACTAAATGTGTCGATCCGTTTGTGAGAAAAGAGGTAGTTTAACAGATCGACGGAGCGACCGTCAGGTAACGAATGATGAAAACAAAAGAATTTTTGTGTGCGCTAAAATTACAAATTAACAGTTTTCATATTTTTTCCTTTGCCTGTACTGTGACACCTTGCTTCCTGCCAAATTTCATGATTCAACGTCAAAGGGAAATCCTCTATAGGTTTTGGTGAGTGAGTTTGCGAATATCGAAATGTGTCACATAAATAGCCGTATCTTTTGATTGTGTTGAATTATAAGCTCAAAATTTTTAGACGGCCAAGGAACCATAGATTTAATATGCGACACAAATTTCAATTTGATACGTCCATCAGTTGCTGAGAAGAAGGTTTTGAACAATCGTCCAGGCACACAGACAACGAAGTGGTTCTAAAGGGTGATTCAAAAAGAATACCACAACTTTAAAAATGTGTATTTAATGAAAGAAACCTTCTGTTATACATAATTACAAAGAGTATTTAAAAAGGTTTTTTTTTTCACTCAAAAACAAGTTCAGAGATGTTCAATATGGCCCCCTCTAGACACTCGAGCAATATCAACCCGATACTCCAACTCGTTCCACACTCTCTGTAGCATATCAGGCGTAACAGTTTGGATAGCTGCTGTTATTTCTCGTTTCAAATCATCAATGGTGGCTGGGAGAGGTGGCCAAAACACCATATCCTTAACATACCCCCATAAGAAAAAATCGCAGGGGGGTAAGATCAGGGCTTCTTGGAGGCCAGTGATGAAGTGCTCTGTCACGGGCTGCCTGGCGGCCAATCCATCGCCTCGGGTAGTTGACGTTCAGGTAGTGAACGGACAGATAAGTGCCAATGTGGTGGTGCTCCATCCTGCTGAAATATGAATTGTTGTGCTTCTTGTTCGAGCTGAGGGAACAGCCAATTCTCTAACATCTCCAGATACTGTAGTCCAGTTACAGTAGCACCTTCGAAGAAAAAGGGACCAAAAACTTTATTGGCTGAAATGGCACAGAAAACGTTCACCTTAGGCGAGTCACGTTCATACTGAGTTGTTTCCCGCGGATTCTCAGTGCACGCTGAACAACTGTCGTCGATTCACTTCTGCCGTACTCAATAACACAAAAAGCTTTCTGTTTGAGCGGTCGCCATCTTAGCATCAACTGACGCTGACGCCTAGTCAACAGCGCCTCAAGCGAACAAATGTACAACTAAATGAAACTTTATAGCTCCCTTAATTCGCCGACAGATAGTGCTTAGCTCTGCCTTTTGTCGTTGCAGAGTTTTAAATTCCTAAAGTTGTTGTATTCTTTTTGAATCACCCTGTACACAAAAGAGCCAAAGAAACTGGTACACCTGTCTAATATCGTGCAGGGCCCACACGAAGAATTGCCACAACACGACGTGGTATGAACTCGACTAATGTCTGAAGTAGTGCTGGAGGGAACTGACACCATCAGTCTTGCAGGACTGTCCATAAATACGTAAGAGTACAGGGAGTGGGGATATCTTCTGAACAGCACGTTGCAAGGCATCCCAGATATTCTCAATAATGTTCATGGCTGGGACGTTTGGTGGGCAGCGGAAGTGTTTAAACTCAGAAGAGTGTTCCGAGAGCCATTCTGGAAGTGTGGGGTGTTACATTGGCCTGCTGGAATTGCCCAAGTTCGTCGAAATGAACAATGGGAATAAATGGATGCAGGTGACCAGACAGGATGCTTACATACGTGTCACCTCTCGGTGTCGTATTTAGACGTATCAGGGGTCCCATATCTCTTCAACTGCACACGCCCCACGCCATTTAAGAGCCTCCACCATCTTGAACAATCCCCTGCTGGGTCCCTGCATTTATGATGTTGTCTCCATACTCGTGCACGTCCATCTGCTTGATAGAATATGAAACGAAAGTCGTCCGACCAGGCAACATGTTTCCAGTCATCAACAGTCCAATGTCGGTGCTGAAGGGCCCAGGCGAGGGGTAAAGCTTTGTCTCGTGCAGTCATCAAGCGTACACGAGTGGGCCTTCGGCTTCGAAAGCCCATATCGATGATATTTCGTTGAATGATTCGCAGGCTGAAACTTGTTGATGGCCCAGAATTATAGTCCGCAGCAATGTCCAGACAGGTTGCACTTCTGTCACATTCAACGACTCTGTTCAGTCGTCGTTGGTCCCGTTCTTGTAGGATCTTTTTCCGGCCGTAACGATGTTGGAGAGGTGATGTTTTACCGGATTCCTGTTATTCAAGGTACAAAACTGTTAAGGCTTTCGTGATGATGATTTTACTGACGTTTCGCCAGCACGAGTGGCTGGCATTGTCAAAGCTTCACCCTGTATTGCTGGTCCAGTTCACCACCAGCAATTAAGAGTAAAGCTTTGACGACGCCAGCCACTTGTACTGGAGAAACGTCAGTAAAATCATCAGACGAACATCGGCCAAATAACCCGAGACATAAGCCAATAGGCAGTGTAATTCACGGTACACTCATAAAATGTTCGTACGGCAAAATCCCACTTTATTGCTACCTCGGAGATGCTGTGCCCCATTGCTCGTGCGCCGACTATGACACTACGCCCAAACGCACTTAAATCTTAATATCATGCCATTGTAGCAGCAGTAACCGATGTAACAACTGCGACAGACAAGTGTCTTATAAAGGCGTTGCCGACAACAGTGCCGTCTTCTGCCTGTTTACATACCTATGTATTTGAATACGCATACCTATATCAGTGTCTTTGGCGCTTCAGTGTATAAGGTTTCAATTTTACCGATTGAGGTACGGAATGCTAAAAATGATAGGATTATACAATTCTTTGCATCTAATAATGGTAAAACAAAAAACATGAATAACGAAATGTGTGAAATAAGATATCAGAAAGAAAATAGAAAAAAAATCTATGTCTTCACTCAGCTTCGGATCGTCTTTAGGTAAAGTTAATCACATGCGCT
Source organism: Schistocerca cancellata (assembly GCF_023864275.1). Taxonomy (NCBI): domain Eukaryota; kingdom Metazoa; phylum Arthropoda; class Insecta; order Orthoptera; family Acrididae; genus Schistocerca; species Schistocerca cancellata. The sequence goes on along the minus strand of NC_064637.1, from coordinate 125,924,705 downwards.
GCCGTACTTATAGCAGTCAGTTGTTAACGTACAATCTCCAGGCAACGTGTTCGAATTTAAAAATGAAATGTGTGGCGTTGTTGGCCGAGATTTGGATTGTTGGGCCGTCTGATACAAGTATTTCTATAAGAAGTTCAGCAACCTGTTCTGTGATTAAAATGACAGTACTAGAAAACCTCAAACTAAAATTCCTCGAGCGAAGACAACCTCCAATCCAGCCGCAAATCCAAATCGGGATCTTGCGATCAAGAGGCAGCGACGCTAGACACTTTTTCGTTTTTTTTTTTTCTTTTAATCCTAAACATACTCATTTTAGAATTTCATACCTCAGTTGGTAAAAACGGAAACCTCATACGACCAATTTGTTGTCCGACTGTTAAAAAGCCATTTTCTCACGAATGGGTGTACTTATCAAGCCGGTACTCACAGCTTTACTTCTGCCAGTATCTCGTCTCCTACCTTCCAAACTTTACAGAAGCTCTCCTGCGAACCTTGCAGAACTATCCTTTCTTTCAGGAGTGCTAGTTCTGCAAGGTTCGCAGGAGAGCTTGTGTAAAGTTTGGAAGGTAGGAGACGAGATACTGGCAGAAGTAAAGCTGTGAGTCGTGCTTCGGTAGCTCAGATGGTAGAGCACTTGCCCGCGAAAGGCAAAGGTCCCGAGTTCGAGTCTCGGTCGGGCACACAGTTTTAATCTGGCAGGTAGTTTCATGTTGTCATTTGTTACCCGACTGTGTCTGCCCCTCCTTCTGTTAAGGAACGTGTGGACGTATCATATTGAAATTTATGTCACGTTCTGAGGTCTGTAATCCTTTGGTGGTGTAAAAATGTTAAGCTTCTAAATCAATGTAATCAAAAGATATAGCTATTTATGGCAAATATTTTGATACTCGCAAAGTCGCTCATTAAAACCTAGTACTCCCCTTTGACGTAGTATCATGAAATATCACGAGAATAAAGGTTTCACAGTATAAGTGCAAGAAAAAACAAAAGAAATGTCAATTTGTAATTATATCCGCGGATTAAGATCACTTTTACTCAGGCACGGGCAGTTACATCAAGCTGAAAATTATGTCGCATGCTGAGATCTATAGCCCCTGGACGGTGTAAATAATTGAAGCTTCTATAACGCAGTCGAAAGATGCGGCCATCTGTGACGCATGTTATACACGAAAACTTACTCATCAAAAACTATAAGGTATTTCACGTTGGTCTAGAATCATGAAATTTAGCAAGAAGTAAGGTTTCACAATAAAGTAATGGAAACAATTAGAAAAATTGTTAACCTGGATCCATATAACACGAAAGAAACCTTGCTTTTATCATTTATTATCCAATCCAAGATTAAAATTGAAACATTCTCGAAAGTCTTGGACTTCCCTGGACCGGTATCTTGCCAGGGTAAATGTCGATAACAGACCAAATCGTCGAAACTTTCGATTTGCCGTGATGGATGAACTGTCTATATGTACGAACCATCAGTTCGCGAGGCCTACTTGTACCTGGCCACATTTTTTTTATGTCTTCTTTTTGTTATTTCATCGTCGTTATTCTTCAGCAGGTCTATGCGGATGTCGCTTAACGTCTGGCAAGTTCCATCGGTGAAAACGTTATTCACTTCTTTTGTTGTTTTGCTTTACTGTTATTTCAGTTTCACACAACGGGGGCGGGCTGGCAACAGACAAAAACCGTTCTTCAGTCAAAGGTTACAATAACTGTATTCAAAATGATTAAAACATGTAAAACGTGACAATAAGAGACGATTTTCTAGAAAAAAAAGTACATAGGTGAACGATACTGACGATGTTTACATAATAACAGGCGACAATGAATGAGGATTTGCAAAATACACATAGATGAAAATACTGATGTCTTTTGAAACTCGTTTGACAATTTTATATTACATTTAAGAAACATAATGATGCTGGTACGCCTACCCGTGAGCGAAATGCCAATTATCGACCCTTCGAGTCCCAGTAGGTTCTGCCTTAACCACCATTTTACTACTTTTTTTTTTAAATTACCAGCGCCTTCCGCTTGCAACCGCCGATGCTATTGCCAGACAGAGACTTCTAGCGGTACACTGAGCACCTGAGTTATTTGTACGAGTTTCTTATAGCGTTAACACCGACGGTTGTTCCGGAGACTGACCTACGCGACTGTAGGAGATTATGGCAAATGTGTTATTTATAGTGATGACACCGAGGAGATTATTGACAGTGAAGGTAAATATTCGTACTGTAACGTAAATGTGTGTTTGTACTACTTCTGTTATGAATGTCTTCAAAATGAAACCACTGGTGCAGTACGTACTTTTGATATAAATTTGTTAAATTTTAGCACCATTTCCCCTTGTTATTTAGGGCTATAATTTGTTTTGGTCATTATGAATCATGGGAGTATAAAGATGTGGGATTGTGTCTAGGAAAATTGCGAATTTGTTTCCAACTGTATCATGAAATGGTGGATAGTTAAAAACAGTATGTGCCAGTGGTTCAAAAGTGACCACCACAGCTACACATAAGTTGATTGTTTTCTTTCTGCCAGTTTCTTCTGGTATTCGTTGCTTACTATGATAATAAAACTTAATCTTGTGAAAAATTTTAAAATTATATTCCACAGTGAAACGAATTCTTTAAATTTGTTTTGATTGCTTACCGTTATGATAAAGTTCAATTTTGTGAAAAATTTTAAAATTAATTTTGTTGATGTTAAGCTAGCACTAAAACAAAGGCCCAATTGGGATTTCGGAAGTGTCTGATTCCACCCATATGCTTTGACCCATGACGTCATCAGTATGGCGGAAATGGCTATTCTAAGCGTCTACAATATGGCGCCAATGATGTCACTACATACACACGAAAATACGTATAAATAAGGCTAATGGGACAACTGCGGGAAACTGGGGGTTTTAGGGAGGGGACAAGTTAAATATAACAGTAAAAAAAAACACACGACTATCCCAAGCCACACAAAATGACGAACAAAAAAAAATTACAAAATCAACAGGAATCTGACACCTTCCTTGACTCATATAGGTCAACTGCAGCTGACGATACCAAAACACCAATATCTACACATAAAACTACGAAAATTAGAATCGGTCATTTTCGTTGACTTATATAGGTCAACCATAGCTATTGATACGAAAGAACCAACACTTACCACTACGAAAAGCGTGCGCACGCGCGCGCACACACACACACACACACACACACACACACACAGATATATATATATAGAGAGAATCAATCACAGCAAGATGACATCTACAAGCACAACCAACTCATAAACTCCGCGCCTTAATGACGTCACACACAATAACACCCTTACGCCATGGGTGAAAGCAGACGGATGGAATCGGACGCTTCCGTTGACCCATGTTCGTGTTACTGATAATATGCCGCTACGTTGTATGCGAGTTTGTAGAAGAAATTACTATACTCGAATTTCCGGTGGATGAAACAATGAGGAAGAAATGGCTATCTAGGTTTCACAAGAATATCTTTACTCCTGCAAGTTCAGTAGTGAGTTTTTGCTTTAAGATCTGGAGAGGGTTTAATTTTAATGACGAAGAGTACATACAGTGATTATTTTCTCTGTCGTAACACCCGCCTCCCTCCACGACATTAGCATCTTTACAGTATGTAAATTTTATTCCGCAGGCGCAAGGAGCAGAAATTTGCGTAAATCTGATATCTGAATGTTCTGCAGCTGCTTCTTCACGACCGTTAGCATCTTTACGTCCATATGGTACTAATTTCCTCTTTATTATTTGTTGCTTATAATGCAATTCGGTTTCTGATATTGTGATATACACAGAATGTAAATCGCTTCAGAATGGACTGGCTGCAGTACTGTTTTCTGCTGCAGATACTTTCAGTAAGCTGGGTGTTGAAGAGTGACAATAAATTTCGTATAGGTCTACCGCGTAAATGAAAACGAAAGTGAGAGTAGCTGTCGTATTAGCATATTTGAAATTAGGCCCCCATTACGGTCGGAGGAAGGCAACGGCAAACCACCTCCATTAGGACCTTGCCTAGTAAGGCGGTGCGGGTCTCCCACATCGTTCCCCTACGCTCTGTAAAGAAGCATCGGACTTCATTTCCATTTTTTCCGCCGGCCGGAGTGGCCGAGCGGTTCTAGGCGCTACAGTCTGGAACCGCGCGACCGCTACGGTCGCAGGCTCGAATTCTGCCTCGGGCATGGATGCGTGCGATGTCCTTAGGTTAGTTAGGTTTAAGTAGTTCTAAGTTCTAGGGGACTGATGACCTCAGCAGTTAAGTCCCATTGTGCTCAGAGCCATTTGATATTAGGCCGTTTGTAGAAACCCGATCTTCAAAATCTGTGTTAGTAGTTCAGGGCATAACACTAAGTTAAAAAACTATACATTACAACAAAAATTTGGACAATAGAAGTCTCTGACTGTTTCTCTTAAGTTTTACAATGTGAGCGTTACGAATAAGCAAACATTTTCTCTCCGCGCTATACGAGCTAGAGCAATGAAATTCTTATTAATAACTCGTAATATTGGAAGATATTGACTGAAATACTGTTAGCCTACAGACAAAAGTGAATTCCACGAAATTCATAATAGGCTGGCCATAACTTCTTGGCAATCTTGAACATGGCATGTAGTTATTGCAGTTCCACGGAAACGTCTTGATCGCCAAGAACTTTATTTATGAAGCGTTTCGAGTCGTCATGAGATAAAATATGCTCCTAGGAAAGCTCTTACAAGTGCGCAATACAAGAAAAACGTACGATCTTCGTGTGCAATTCCTGTTAGGGATATCTGCAAAAGATGTTATTTGGACACTTCGCATGTCAGATGCATGATTTTTTTTTTTATATATATACACTCCTAACGGAAGTTGAGCATGAGATTGTGTTTTTCTTGCATTCCTCTCTTGCATGAGCTTTCCTAAGCATATTTTATCTGATGACTCGAAACGCGTCGTAAAGTTTTTTGCGATCATTACGTTTCCATGTAATTACTACCTGCCAAGCCCTGGATGGTCGCATACCTTACAAATGTAAGACTTCATGAATCACGTGGAAGAAATTTTGAACATCTGGGACATTTCGAACGAAGAGGCTACACGACCCGTGAGGAACAATCAAAGAAATTTTGAACATCTGGGACATTTCGAACGAAGAGGCTACACGAGCCGTGAGGAACAATCACTTCATTATTTGCAATTGTGTTTTCCCGTCTCACGCTTACTACAATTTAAAAGAAGTTTTCCACCAGATGCGTTTCACTTTCATTACAATGCATCTTGTGTTCACTGGTGTTTTTTCACCTCGTTTACATGTCTGAAAGGACATTAAAGCGGGCAGCCGTCGAAAAAAACATGGTAGCACATTTGCCTTTCTCTATTTCTCGGCTTTACAAACTCGCTTTTTTGGAGCAATTTGCTATTTTTTGCATTTTACTTTTGTAAACTTCATCGAAGTTGTCGAAATTGAAATGTAGTTTCTCCTGTTCCATATTCAGCACTTAGGCGAACATCTTTTCTTTTTGCGTCGTCAGCTTGCGTTAACAACAAAGAAACTTTACATATTTTTAAACTTCCTCTCGAGACACCTGTGACCACAGACCGCATTTCATTGATTCCGCAGCCACAGCTTCGTTCTGAACTTCACTCATTAACGCTAGCGGCTGCCGCTTCATGTATGAACGCCATTTCAGCGAGCACTGCCGTTACAACGCGGCACCGCATGCTGTCCTAGTGCGCTCTAGCGGGAACTGGACTTTACTACTCCTGCGCTGAAGGCCAAGTAATTCACTGTACGACCGCTGCGCGGTGCCACACGTGCGTCTGAGCATGCACGAGACTGAAAATACAATCTAAGAACTTACACTATGTAACTACAGCTATTCCGTCATAAGAAAGCACTAACGGTTTTAGTAGATAAGCGTAACAGTTTTCTTAGGAGCGTGTGCAGTTTCACAGATTGCAAAATAAATCTGTACCCAATCACTTGGCGTAATTTATAACTTATATGAATAAATCTTACAGCTATTGCATTTACACTTAGCACTGAAAGTCAATTTTTGGAAGGCAGTAAATGCCTCAAATAATAAAAGAAATCATAGTACTCGGATATTAACGTGATAGAATTTTAATTGAGATTCGGAATTTGTGTTGTATATGCGACTATATTTAATATTTATAAGCGCATTAATTAACAATATTGTTAAGACATGGAAATTTTATAATTGTATAGAATTGTTGAGATATGGTTTCTGGCTCATTCTCCCGACTTTCTGAAGAGACTTTCTATATTGTGGCAAGATATACACTTTTTCAAATTCATTTGATGAATTATGTGACATACCTGTTTATTGTTTCTGCTCCTCGTAACGAAAGTGCAACTCGATTAATATTAATATAATGTATTTCCTACAGAACTTAAATTTACATATGCTACAAAATGAGGGAGACAGTTGTTCTTCTGCTCTGACGACATTCTCTGTTGAAGACGGTTAATCTGCCGGCACATTCACACAATTTAATGAGAAATTATCAATTTCGGCAGCATTCTGAAGTTAAAAGTGAAGCTACCCAGATTATGTCAAAAAACAAAAACAAAAAAATAGGTAAACGCTTAAGCATGTAAGATACAATGCTTCATTCACTGGTACCTTAATCGCTTGCATGTTAAGTACGAACTAACAGGATTCGTCAATGAAGTAAATTTTTGGAAGGAAGATAAGGCCTCATATGACTAATAAAACATAGTACTTCGATGTTGCGATGATGTAATTTGTTTCAGCAATTGTGATTTAGAATTTGCGAGATTTTTGTGGAAATTTTTCGCACGCATCTTCCTTCAATGTACTATTTATTAGAGCATTAATTTTTTTAAAAAATGTTAAAATGCTTAACTATGTCTTACATCATACAGAATTGTTTAGATATAGGTTGTTGCTCATTTTCAAGACTTCCTACAGAGATGTCCAATACTGTAGCAAGATTATACACACTTTAAAATACAACTGATGAATCATATGACATACATGTTTATCGTGTTTCCACTCCACGTAACATCAATGCAGGTCGATTAAATTGGTACGTCCTATAAAACATATCTTTGTATGTCCTATAGAACGAGAGACACAATTTTCCGTCTGCTCTGACGATAAAATCTTTGGAAAGTTTATTTTCCGGCACAATCTCACACAATTTAATGAGAAATTACCGATTTCGGCCGTCTTCAGGTATAAAAGACAATAAAAATTAAAAGTGAAGCTATGCATATTATGAGACTTGGGAACGTCATGTACATGAAGGGTAGGGGCCATTAACTATTCATCATGTAGAACAACGAGAGAGAGCAGTGTTGTTGTTGTTGTGGTCTTCAGTCCTGAGACTGGTTTGATGCAGCTCTCCATGCTACTCTATCCTGTGCAAGCTTCTTCATCTCCCAGTACCTACTGAAACCTACATCCTTCTGAATCTGCTTGGTGTATTCATCTCTTGGTCTCCCTCTGCGACTTATACCCTCCACGCTGCCCTCGAATACTAAATTCGTGATCCCTTGATGCCTCAGAACATGTCCTACCAATCGATCCCTTCTTCTAGTCAAGTTGTGCCATAAACTCCTCTTCTCCCCAATCCTATTCAATACTTCCTCATTAGTTATGTGATCTACCCATCTAATCTTCAGCATTCTTCTGTAGCACCACATTTCGAAAGCTTCTATTCTCTTCTTGTCCAAACTATTTACCGTCCATGTTTCACTACCATACATGGCTGCACTCCATACAAATACTTTCAGAAACGACTTCCTGACACTTAAATCTATACTCGATGTAAACAAATTTCTCTTCTTCAGAAACGCTTTCCTTGCCATTGCCAGTTTACATTTTATATCCTCTCTACTTCGACCATCATTAGTTATTTTGCTCCCCAAATAGCAAAACTCCTTTACTACTTTATGTGTCTCATTTCCTAATCTAATACCCTCAACATCACCCGACTTATTCGACTACATTCCATTATCGTCGTTTTGCTTTTGTTGATGTTCATCTTATATCCTCCCTTCAAGACACCATCCATTCCGTTCAACTGCTCTTCCAAGTCCTTTGCTGTCTCTGACAGAATTACAATGTCATCGGCGAACCTCAAAGTTTTTATTTCTTCTCCATGGATTTTAATACCTACTCCGAATTTTTCTTTTCTTTCCTTTACTGCTTGCTCAATATACAGATTGAATAACATTGGGGAGAGGCTACAACCCTGTCTTACTCCCTTCCCAACCACTGCTTCCCTTTCATGTCCCTCGACTCTTATAACTGCCATCTGGTTTCTGTACAAATTGTAAATAGCCTTTCGCTCCCTGTATTTTACCCCTGCCACCTTTAGAATTTGAAAGAGAGTATTCCAGTCAACATTGTCAAAAGCTTTCTCTAAGTCTACAAATGCTAGAAACGTAGGTTTGCCTTTCCTTAATCTTTCTTCTAAGATAAGTCGTAAGGTCAGTATTGCCTCACGTGTTCCAGTATTTCTACGGAATCCAAACTGATCTTCCCCGAGGTCGGCTTCTACTAGTTTTTCCATTCGTATGCAAAGAATTTGTGTTAGTATTTTGCAGCTGTGGCTTATTAAACTGGTTGTTCGGTAATTTTCACATCTGTCAACACCTGCTTTCTTTGGGATTGGAATTATTATATTCTTCTTGAGGTCTGAGGGTATTTCGCCTATTTCATACATCTTGCTCACCAGATGGTAGAGTTTTGTCAGGACTGGCTCTGCCAAGGTCGTCAGTAGTTCCAATGGAATGTTGTCTACTCCGGGGCCTTGTTTCGACTCAGGTCTTTCTGTGCTCTGTCAAACTCTTCACGCAGTATCGTATCTCCCATTTCATCTTCATCTACATCCTCTTCCATTTCCATAATATTGTCCTCAAGTACATCACCCTTGTATAGACCCTCTATATACTCCTTCCACCTTTCTGCTTTCCCTTCTTTGCTTAGAACTGGGTTTCCATCTGAGCTCTTGATATTCATACAAGTGGTTCTCTTTTCTCAAAAGGTCTCTTTAATTTTCCTGTAGGCAGTATCTATCTTACCCCTAGTGAGATAAGCCTCTACATCCTTACATTTGTCCTCTAGCCATCCCTGCTTAGTTATTTTGCACTTCCTGTCGATCTCATTTTTGAGACATTTGTATTCCTTTCTGCCTGCTTCATTTACTGCATTTTTATATTTTTTCCTTTCATCAATTAAATTCAATATTTCTTCTGTTACCCAAGGATTTCTACTAACCCTCTTCTTTTTACCTACTTGACCTTCTGCTGCCTTTACTACTTCATCCCTCAGAGCTACCCATTCTTCTTCTACTGTATTTCTTTCCCCCATTCCTGTCAATTGTTCCCTTATGCTCTCCCTGAAACTCTGTACAACCTCTGGTTCTTTCAGTTTATCCAGGCCCCGTCTCCTTAAATTCCCACCTTTTTGCAGTTTCTTCAGTTCGCACACTCTTAGGTTAAGGACCGTTGGTACGTTATCGACTTTCCTCAACTTTATCGGTTCTGAGTACGTCGAACACAATTTATATTCTTCGCTAAAACAACAGGAGAAATGCGTCAGTTGTGCGACGAAAGAAGGAAATAGAACGATATTCAGGAAAAGAAAGGAATACGGCAACAGAGCATTAACAGTCAATTATTGGCAAATATCACTGCCATGAATCTGTTATAGGATTATGGAACATGCTTTGTCATGCGTTACGACTTAGGAGAACGAAAATCTCCTCTACAAAAATCACTATGGTTTCCACAGAGATGTCGCGAAACCCAGCTCGCTCCGTACGTCCATGAGCGTAACGCGTTCGATGCAGTTCCGCAATGACATTCAGAAAAAAAAAATCCGAACACTTCTGTGACTGGATCCAGGACTTCGTTGCACAAAAACTCAACACCTAGCCTTTAACGGAACAAAATCGACAGTATATATACAGGGTGTATACACAGACAAGGAAAAGAAATCGAATTTTTCCGGTTAAAAAATACTTCTTTGGGTGGAAATAATCTTTTTCCGTGTTAAGTGACAGTATACATTCCCTCAGAACTTTAAAACTTATCAATCCTTTGAATGGTTAAGGTTTTCTTCAGTGACGCAGTACTTCCCGGCACTTTAGAAAACTGAACCCCGCAAGGAAAAAAGAAGAAAAAAAATAAATGGTCACTCGTGTTGCAAAGACCTTTGATGTGGGGCAAGATGTATGATGCATATTTTCATATTACGAAAGTATAAATTCAAATTCAATCAAACGCAGCACGTTAGTTTCCGTAGCATTGGCGATGCGCCTTTGTATGCCAATCATAGCTCACGTCAGTCGATGACAGCAGACATGCAGAGCACAGGACACGTGATGTAGTCAGCCAATAGCAACATTGTTTTTAAGTAGCGCGAACACACAGATAAGAAAAGTTAGTCATTTAAATTAACAGACATATTGTAGCTACAACAAAGGCTAAGCTTTCACATGTAATATTGGTCTATTTTTGCGTGTGTTACACTTCAAGATACGTTACGCAAATGTGCCAATAAAATTTTAAATAATGACGTAAATTTCTCATCTTCTGGGTTCGAAATTCTTCTAAGTGGCTGGTCCTCGAAGTGTTGTTTTAAATCAGTCAATCGCTCTTAGATGTAGGAATTTCATCGCACCTTCTCACACGTAAATAATTCATCTTGCATAAAGGGAAATTTTACTTTGAAAGTAACGCTTTTCGAACGACCATCCGCAATATTTTCCGATCGTGTGTTAGGAATAGGTTGCAGGTGACACAGACCGCCAGAAAACAGGCGCTACTGCGCGTGCGCAGCTACGATGACGTAGGAAGCCTGTATGTCCGTACTTAACGTATGCAGCATTAAGAAACCTTACATTACGTCATAAAAGAAGTAGGATATCAGAGGATATTCAAAGAGCATCGGAATTTCGTAATCCACACTAAAACGCATAATTCGGCTTACAGTGCAAATTTTAATGGCCAGATTCACAATGAAGTAGGCCCCAACTTGATACCAAGCTTTCGAGTCTGGTTTTCGGGATGCAAATTTTCTTGGAGTACCGCTACTATATTATCTCATGTTCGGTTCTTTGCGGCATACCGCCATACGTGCCAAAGATGAAAACGTGCACTTGAAATTCAGCTTGCAGCTGAAACTAGCCAGTGGTGTGGAATGAAACACTTCATTTCAAATAAATAGAATGCCTGTGTGAAAAAGATTAGTAAAAGCTAAATTTCTGTAGCAAACCGACAAAAATAACTTTAATGTCCTGCAAGGCGATTAATGCTTGACTGTCAAAAACGTGGAAATAAAATAACATTAGAAAACTAATAACTGTTTTAGCGTTCCGCAATTACGTTTAGGCCTATGTATTTTAATTCACTTGATAGCTCCTGGCCACAGAAATATGTTTTATCATCATTTGACGTGAGAGTTGTAAACGAAGAGGAAACAGCAACGTAACATAAACACGGTTCTCGTGGACACTGCCCCCGTCCCCACTACAACTCAGACTGCTCTTCGCATGCGCGAATCTGGCAGCTTACGGCACGCCAGAAAAATTTTTCCGCGTAGCATCTGTTTATTGCTACTGCTGATACAGCTAACAGCCACACTTGAAGTAGCCAGAAGCGGAAGAAGGTACCGCATTGCGCACGAGCCCGTTGGTAACTGCTCAACGAACCTAATGTACACAGTTTTTACGCGTTGCTCATCGGAAGCAGTTCGTTGTGAAATATTGAATAGTCTTAGTCTTAAGGCCTTTGACAGAGTTTGCTGTTGGCAGACGCTTGTGTGCGCACTGTGTTATAGCTGTATATGGCGCATTTTCTTTGCAACTAAAGTTTTATTTTGGTGTTATCCTCTCGTTGCTGCGCTATTATTCTGCAGTAGCGGGATGGAATAGTATTCTTTGTTAGAGTATCAGTTCTTCTAAGTTAAAATTACAAAAAATTAACTGAAATCTAAAACAATGAAAAATTTCCGGAATTTGAAAACATGTCCTAGTTTTTCTCGGTTTTCTCCCGGCTGAAAAAATTCCCGGATTTCCTGGTTGTCCCGGTGCGAATACACCATGGACGTGTGATAAGACCATTACTGTTTATAGTGTATTACTGTTTATAGTGTTGGGTTGAAGGGACCAGACTACAAGAAGGGCCATCGGTCCCTTTAAGCATAACTGTTTTGGCACAAATGGCCATTTTTATCTACCTCATTTACACAGATAACACGACTGAATACAATTAACGACATATCAGTATCAGATGGCTATTAGGCCTACTACAACCAAAACGTTTTATGACAGGAAATGTTCCACATTTCTTTCAGAGGCTCCAGTTTTTCAAGCATGAGATAGAAAAGTAGTAGTACGAAATTATATAAATTTGGAATCGCGATATTTTTCCATATAATTTGTGTGATGTCTCCAATTCTCCCTCCTCATTCTAACAATCTCGTCATGACTGATCCCGTAACTACTCCTGTCATTATCAAAAACTTCACGAACCCTGCCAGAATCACAAGTTTAGTTATCCTGCGTTTATTCTCCTGTTAGGCGTTATTACATGTTCGTACAAAGCATTTTCCGCGCTATTCCGAGAATAGAACTTGCGCTACTGCTAACCGGGGACTGTACAACTGTAGCGACTGGCAAAAAAATTCTGCCAAGACTTCATTTTCTTGGCAACACCAAGGAGATTAGTACATAATATTTCTTACCTGTTACTTCTGTCAGTCGTTTGTTTCACTCTGGTAGTCTGAGTATATGGATTTTGCTAATAATTATAACAGCGCTCATTATTCGCACTACCAATCACCCACGTAAATAGCGATTGGCATTCACCCGTTCGGGTTTATTCGGCTCAGCTCATATGGCTGCGTCCTCTTTCGTCTGCGGGTAATTCAATTTTTTTTTCCCGCTAGACGCGACGGGGATTCCCCCCGGCAGACACATCACGTACACTATGCACGCATTAAAAAAATCAACTTATGATTCGTTCTGAAATCAACTTAGAATGTGTTTAAAAACCAACAGGGATGCATTTCAAAATCATATGAATAAAAGATAGACCAATGTACGCTGAATGCTAGGCGCTTTGTGAAACTATTTTTTTTTTTTCCCCAAGAATATGAATTGGCGCCCCCTGCAATTTCCGCCCGGGACAGTTATCTCGGTTTGCGCCCCCCCCCCCCCCCCCTCCCCGTAGTTTAGGGCTTGTTCAGGAGTGCCAGAACGGGCATGACTTTCGCCGCTTTCTGAGTAACAGATTTTACGTTTTCTGGGAAGTTTCTTTTCTGTTGTAGGAGAGAAGGTAGAGAAAAACGAAGGAAAAGTGGCGCCTTGGGTTGGCGCGATGACTTAGCTGTGCTTAAGTGGCACAGCTATCGGTGGATGCGGCCTACGAACGACAAAAGCCGAAGACAGCCGATCTTTTCAAATCAATACGTCACTGCGTGTGCGGTCACAACGTCGCCAGTTCCGACGCCCGAACGTACAGCTTTCGGACGACAATAGGTGAAATTCAAATCAGTTTTTCTTCGACCGACACGGCACGTATCATGGGCTGTGAGAAGTTGAAAAGTTTACTCAAAGTAGGAGTTTGTGGCTTCCTGGAGATGAAAATATCATAATCGAGGTATAGTTAGGAATCTGTGGACTGAAACCACAACTAGGCAAAAATCATTGTCTTATATTTTAGACGTAAATTATAAGCTCAAAAAATAATTAGTCAAAGTGAGAAGGATGGTGTATATGTTATGGGTCTTTCTGGGATTGGTAGGTGGACATTAACATCTACAAATTATTATTACTACTTATTCGTATCTTACTCTAAACTTTCCGTTTGTCTTTCACGTGTATGCTGAATGGCAAGTTATTGAAGGTTAATTGACGTATATCGGCACAACTTCAAATAAATTCGCCAAAACATAGTGTTTGTAATCTCGATTTTCGAGGTCACCAGGAATTATCTCGAGTATGCAAATCTGAAGATCCATGCATAAAGCACCTTCGAGTAACGAAAGCTAATTTCGAGGTGTGACTCGAGGTGTGACTCGAGCTCTGTTAAGAAATTGGATACTCACATCACAGATGCAGCACTGTTAAAAGGATTTTTTTACTCCTATGAATCATTGGCCAAACACCACGGTTTCAATCTATTCATGTAATGTTAGTATTGCCAATCAACAACCATAGAACATCATTTCACAAAGATACAGTGCACTCCGCACAAAGAGTCCTGTACACAACTATATACACTGTAAAAATACCTTGTTCACATTTCTCCAACTATTTTTCAGATACTGAATACTTCACATCACAGGTTAGATCATAGTGTTTCGCGAGCTTCTGAAACTTGTGTTTACTGAGAGGCTTGCTTTGGAGATTTGATCTGCTTCGTGTATTCATATCTTGGTCTCCCTCTACGATTTTTACCCTCCACGATGCCCTCCAATACTAAATTGGTGAGCCCTTGATGCCTCAGAACATGTCCTACCAACAGATCCCTTCTTCTAGTCAAGTTGTGCCACAAATTTCTCTTCCCCCCCAATTCTATTCAATACCTCCTCATTAAATATTTGATATACCCATCTAATCTTCAGCATTCTTCTGTAGCACCACATATCGAAAGCCTCTATTCTCTTCTTGTCTAAACTATTTATCGTCCATGTTTCACTTCCATACAAATAATTTCAGAAAAGACTGACACTTAAATCAATACTCGATATCAACAAATATCTATTCTTCAGAAATGCTTTCCTAGCCATTGCCAGTCTGCATTTTATATCCTCTCTACTTCGACCATCATCAGTTATTTTTCTCCCCAAATAGCAAAACTCATCTACTACTGTAAGTGTATCATTTCCTAATCTAATTCCCCCAGTATCATTTGATTATATTCCACTACATTCCATTATCCTCGTTTTGCTTTCGTTGTTCATCTTACATCCTTTTGACGCTGTCCATTGCATTCAGCTGCTCTTCCAGGTCCTTTGCTGTTTCTGACAGAATTACGATGTCGTTGCCAAACCTAAAGTTTTTATTTCTTCATGGATTTTTAATTCCTGCTCCAAATTTTTCTTTTGTTTCCTTTACTTCTTGCTCAATATACAGACTGAATAACATCGGGGAGAGGCTACAACCCTGTCTCACTCCCTTCCCAACCATTGCTTCCCTTTCATGCCCTTCGACCCTTAAAATTGCCATCTGGCTTCTGTACAAATTGTAAATAGCTTTTCGTTCCCTGTGTTTTACCTCTGCCACCTTCAGAATTTGAAAGAGGATATTCCAGTCACCATTGTCAAGCTTTCTCTAAGTCTACAAATGCTAGAAACGTAGGTTTGCCTTTCCTTAATCTATCTTCTAAGATAAGTCGTAGGGTCAATATTGCGTCACGTGTTCCAACTTTCCTACAAAATGCAAAGTGATCTTCCCCGAAGTCAGGTGCTACCAGTTTCTCCATTCGTCTGTAAAGAATTCATGTTAGTATTTTGCAGTCGTGACTTATTAGACTGATTATTCGGTACTTTTCACACCAGTAAACACTTGCGTGGTATTTCGCCTGTCTCATCTACGATACGGTTATCTGTATCGCTGAGGCGCGCAAGCTCCCCACCATCGGCAAGGTCCATGGTTCATGGGGGGGGAAAGATCTCATATTATCACAAAATATGACATTTGGTTTTATTTTTTGTAAGAGATTCTATTTCACCCATCAGTGTTCTGATCCACAGACCTTCTTGGATAGTACAGGATAAGGCCATATATTCCGCTTCCACTGTTACATGGCCAGAATATCAATCCTCCCGTTAGTTCAAAGCATCTTCCAGTAATGGAGTGTCTGCTTTCCAGCTCACTTCCCCAGTCTGCATCACTGTACCCTTCAAAATTTACATTTCCCTTTTTAGAATATTTCAGCCTATAATCAGTAGCTCCCTTTAAATATCTGAATATTTTCCTGATTGCCATCCAATGTTTTTCTCTTGTATCATTGCAAAGCTTGCTTGCAGCATTTTTGGCAAATGCAAATACGCCTCAGCGGCAAATTTCCAAGCTGCATAATTGCCGCGACCTACTAGCTGCTATATTCGCGGTGTCTGTGTTGTACTCATGTTAACAATCACTTTTATTCACTGTACTCACAATGCAACTTCATACAAACTTCTGTGCACTTTTCCGCAAAAACAAGTCACCGCGAAATGTATTATTTCTGTTTTACTCAGTGCTGCGCCCATAACGTGTTCGATCCTCGCGAAATGACGTGGAAAATTGTTTACAGACAACTTATATTTTATTAACACATGAACTCATTTTAGACGTAGGCTAGGCATGCGACCTCATTGCCAGTCAACAGGCATAGAATATCATTTCACGGAGGTCAAATGCACTCAGCACAAAGAGCACTATGCCTGACTATACACACTGGTAAGATACTTTATTCACACTTCTCCAAGCAATTACATCTGGAAATAATAGACTAATTTCTGACCACAAAGATCATACAGAATTAGGTGTGATTCTCTTGTTTTCTATTATTCATGATTGTCTTAGTGTTTTAAGGTGGTTGACTTAGATGAAACTGTTAATGTAACAACAAAAAAGATAAAAAAAACCATGAAAGATGTGAGTAATGACACCTTATTTTCAAGGAACATATCGAAACAAGCTCATGTAAAAGGACAACAATACGTAACCAGTCGGAAGAAACTGAAAAGATCGAATCATGTGATATATTTAATGTTAATACCACAACACTTTACGAAAGCGATACTACGAATGGAAACAATGAACTTTCTGTGCCCTGATCTGAACACGTTACATCTAAGCTTTGTGGCTATCTGGAGTTGCTCTGCAGATCAGAAAGGATGTGTGGCGACTTCATCTTACATATGCAGCCCTGCGTGACATACATTTAAGCTTTCACGGCCTAATAATACGAATGATGTAGCTTTCCCTTACGCCTTAGCATATCCAGAAAGCAGTGTCCCCATCAGAACCAAGAGAGCCGTCGACATTCAGCAATTACTGTCGTATATTCCCCATGGAGGAGGAGAAATGATTTTCTACCAAGCGGTTGTTAACTGGAACAGCATGGCTTGAACAGGTGATGTTAAGAAGAAGACTGAAAGATCATTGTTAAATCAGTATTTGTGAAACCACTGACTTCGTTCCAGATCTAAAAACCACGGTCTAAATTATGTTTATTATGAGTTTGGATGTTCTAAAAGTATTAAATAATGTTACTTCTGGAATAATGTTAGATAATCGCAAAAATATAAGAGATAAATTGTTTTACACGAATTTAGTGGTCATTCACCAGTATATATTAAGCAGATCAAAAAATATGATTTGAGAATTGCATTACCCAAAACCATGAGAAATACTACTTTTGCAAAATTTTTTGCGAATGAATTGTTAAGTGTACTTAAAACCAGGTACGATAAACATCTTAAAATAGTCTAAATTACTTCTGAAGCGGAAAATTGTTGTAATAAACATGTCCAAGCATAACAGCAGTTTCAGTAGTTTGATTTGAAGTCACACAATTGAACCAGATGGCAAACAGTCTTCTTTAGTTTTCTTAAAAGTGGAGTCAGTGGACAAGTCACGATTCAAATATCAGTGGAACAGAATTTTGATAACTTCTTTTGCAGGATTTTTACAGCTCTCCAAACGTGAAAAAATGCTCCAGATTTAGAGCTTTTCTCTTCCATAAATGACTTAATGTTACAGTAAATGCAAACTCCTTTCAGAGGATGTCCGACTACAGTATTGACTAAGTGTATGTGAAATTTAAGTGCTCTAACGTCAGTGGTATGTAACGAAAAGGTACATAATGTTTCCAAACTGTAAGTTGCTGAAAATCTGAATTAAAGATTTGACACCGCTTGTATTAGACCTTACCTTATACAGGTGAACAAGTGCAAACCATATTTATACTCCTCTTCATCCTCAAGCAGTCTTTTCTTTGTCTGTTTTCTTGGATTAACTTAATTTTCAAACTGACAAGTGGAGGCCACGACGTTTGGAACGCGGATTTACAGTAAACTTCGTACATTCGTAGTACTCTATGAGGATAACAAAACGTGTAAGCAGTAGCCCGTACTTCTCAAGCGTTGTTGAGAAAATAGCAAGGTAATTTCGGACTTGAAATATATATGGCTGTGCGTAGCCATTTGTACCATGAAGCGGCGGCAGCCGAGTGGTTAGCGTTCAAGGCCCGTAATCGCTGGATCGAGTCCTGTTCGTCAGTTTTTTTTTATTTCTAACACAGTCATTTTCTTTACTATTTATATTACAATTTATATAACAGGAAAAATGCGTGTAACCGGATGAACTTTTATTGAATTCGCAATGTTATTAGGCAGTCTACAAATTTTTACTATCACAAATGATATAATATTCTTAACTATCGACTAGTAAACGACTAAACGCATAAAGTGATACTAAAAATGTAGTCCGTGATTTGAAAAATCCATTATACGTGGAAGGAGCCCGAAACCACTTGTTACCTGCAAGTTTTGACCGGCACAAACGGCTTTCGAAAGATATACAATTAATCGTCGCTTTCGACTTTACGAGTACATGTTGCACGATGGTATTTTTCGTAAAAACATGGGAAGTTAAACGGCACCAGCTGCATTGATTAAACGCTGTGTTTCTGCATACACAAGGTCTTTTGAGGTTTTTTGTGAAAAAACAAACCTCGTTAACATTTTCAAAAACCTAAAGAGGCATGGTCCAATATTAATACAGAACGCCCAAAAGGCAAAAAACTCGCATAAAATGTAAAATAAACGGTACGTGTGTACCGTGTCAATAGGTGTACTTAGCTCAAAGGTCAGAATCGTTCTTCCTCACCCCAGCCAACGTTCAGTGGGTCGCGGGCTCTCAGGTAAACTGAGTTGGTGCCGGCAGCTAGGCTGGTATTGTAAAAAGAAATATTACTCTATGTACGAGGTGCATTCAAGTTCTAAAGCCTCCGATTTTTTTTCTAATTAACTACTCACCCGAAATCGATGAAACTGTCGTTACTTCTCGACGTAATCGCCCTGCAGACGTACACATTTTTCACAACGCTGACGCAATGATTCCATGGCAGCGGCGAAGGCTTCTTTAGGAGCCTGTTATGACCACTGGAAAATCGCTGAGGCAACAGCAGCACGGCTGGTGAATGTGCGGCCACGGAGAGTGTCTTTCATTGTTGGAAAAAGCCAAAAGTCACTAGGAGCCAGGTCAGGTGAGTAGGGAGCATGAGGAATCACTTCAAAGTTGTTATCACGAAGAAACTGTTGTGTAATGTTAGCTCGACAGCCCTTCCCGGACGTTTTTGTTGCATTGCAGGAAGGAATTTGTTCTTCAAAACATTTTCGTAGAATGCACCTGTTACCGTAGTGCCTTTTGGAATGCAATGGGTAAGGATTACGCCCTCGCTGTCCCAGAGCATGGACACCATCATTTTTTCAGCACTGGCGGTTACCCGAAATTTTTTTGGTGGCGGTGAATCTGTGTGCTTCCATTGCGCTGACTGGCGCTTTGTTTCTGGATTGAAAAATGGCATCCACGTCTCATCCATTGTCACAACCGACGAAAAGAAAGTCCCATTCGTGCTGTCGTTGCGCATCAACATTGCTTGGCAACATGCCACACAGGCAGCCGTGTGGTCGTCCGTCAGCATTCGTGGCACCCACCTGGATGACACTTTTCACATTTTCAGGTCGTCATGCACGACTGTGTGCACAGAACCCAGAGAAATGCCATCTCTGGAGGCGATCTGCTCAACAGTCATTCGGCGATCCCCCAAAAAAATTCTCTCCACTTTCTCGATCATGTCGTCAGACCGGCTTGTGCGAGCCCAAGGTTGTTTCGGTTTGTTGTCACACGATGTTCTGCCTTCATTAAACTGTCGCATCCACGAACACACTTTTGACACATCCATAACTCCATCACCACATGTCTCCTTCAACTGTCGATGAATTTCAATTGGTTTCACACCACGCAAATTCAGAAAACGAATGATTGCACGCTGTTCAAGTAAGGAAAACGTCACCATTTTAAGTATTTAGAACAGTTCTCATTCTCGCCGCTGGCGGTAAAATTCCATCTGCCGTACGGTGCTGCCATCTCTGGGACATATTGACAATGAACGCGGCCTCATTTTAAAACAATGCGTATGTTTCTATCTCTTTCCAGTCTGGAGAAAAAAAAATCGGAGGCCTTAGAACTTGAATGCACCTCGTATAACTGAGGTACAAGAGTTATATCAAAGACTTCAGTCAGATAAAGTGGCTAACAATCACAAACATTTTTACTAGAACATAATGGAACAAGCTTCCTCGCTCAAACTTACTGACAGCAAGTGCACACACATTTTTATTTCACTTTACCGGTTTCATCAGATTAATCTGTTACCTGCAGAAGCCTGGTATTGGTTTAGCAGATGTCAATATCTTCTTCAGAGAAGTGTAATGCCTTGACACGTCCAAAAATTGTACGTATTGTATGTGATTATTATTAATACAAATTGACAGTTGAATTCATAATAATCACATACAATACGTACAATTTTTTAATACAAATTGACAGTTGAGTGGTTCATGGTGTGGGTTCCTGTAGTCATGTCGTAGTTCATGAACCACGGGCAACGTATGAGTGGCCAAGTAAGTGGTCCCGACAGTCGGGATACCAGTTACTTTGGAATAAGGCTGGGCATCTCGGACATATTCTGAGTCGTGTTCACCTTTGTGCTCATACGGCAAAGACTACCAAATCCACCGGCTAGTCCCTCAGCCGTTAGGGGTAAAACCCAATGGGACTCGGGGCAAGTAAGGCTAGCAACCTGCTTCCCTGGTACTCTAAATATGATGCTGGCAACAATCAGAGCAAAATGCCTCGGACCTTTGGAGGTGACGGAGTCCCACCTCTAACTGACAAACCAGGGACTCCTAAGATATGACTTGGCAAACAAATGGTAATGAGATGGGGAGCTATTAATATCAATGGGGGCTACTCTGGGAAGAAGGTAGATCTGGCAGAGGCTGCAAGTAAGATGGGGCTGGACGTTTTAGCTGTTAGTGACATTCGGGTAAGGGGTGAGAAAGAAGAGGAAGTGGGAGAATACAAGGTCTACCTGTCAGGAGTCAAAGCAGGAATAGCACAATGGGGTGTAGGGCTTTACATCAGAAAAGAAATGGAACCCAGCGTAGTTGCAATAAGGTATGTAAACGAACGACTGATGTGGATAGATTTGACAGTGTCTAACAAGAAAATTAGGATTGTGTCAGTATATTCGCATTGTGAAGGGACAGATCAAGATAAGATGGATAGTTTTTATGATGCACTCAGTGATGTAGTTATTAGAGTAAAGGACAAGGACAGTGTTCTGCTCATGGATGATTTTAACGCCAGGATTGGAAATCGAACAGAAGGGTATGAAAAGGTTATGGGTAAATTTGGAGAGGATATGGAGTCCAACAGGAACGGGAAACAACTCTTGGATTTCTGTGCCAGTATGGGCTTAGTAATCACAAACTCCTTTTTTAAACATAAGAACAAGTAGTAAAGGAGTTTTGCTATTTAGGGAGTAAAATAACCGATGATGGTCGAAGTAGAGAGGATATAAAATGTAGACTGGCAATGGCAAGGAAAGCGTTTCTCAAGAAGAGGAATTTGTTAACATCGAGTATAGATTTAAGTGTCAGGAAGTCGTTTCTGAAAGTATTTGTATGGAGTGTAGCCATGTATGGAAGTGAAACATGGACGATAACTAGTTTGGACAAGAAGAGAATAGAAGCTTTCGAAATGTGGTGCTACAGAAGAATGCTGAAGATAAGGTGGGTAGATCACGTAACTAATGAGGAGGTATTGAATAGGATTGGGGAGAAGAGAAGTTTGTGGCACAACTTGACTAGAAGAAGGGATCGGTTGGTAGGACATGTTTTGAGGCATCAAGGAATCACAAATTTAGCATTGGAGGGCAGTGTGGAGGGTAAAAATCGTAGAGGGAGACCAAGAGATGAATACACTAAGCAGATTCAGAAGGATGTAGGTTGCAGTAGATACTGGGAGATGAAGAAGCTTGCACAGGATAGAGTAGCATGGAGAGCTGCATCAAACCAGTCTCAGGACTGAAGACCACAACAACAACAACAAGAACATTCACCGGTATACTTGGGAAGGCAGGGGAACCAGATCTGTCATTGACTATATAATAACAGATCAGGAATTCAGGAAGGCTGTGAGGGACACACGTGTATTCAGGGGATTCTTTGATGACACTGATCATTATTTAATCTGCAGTGAAATTGGGATTGTGAGGCCGAAAGTGCAGGAGGTCAGGTCCATATGTAGGAGGATAAGAGTGGAGAAACTTCAGGATAAGGAATTCAGGCACAAGTACATAACAGCGATCTCAGAAAGGTACCAGTTAGTTGAATGTAGTCAGTTACAGTCATTGGAAAAGGAATGGACAAGGTACAGGGACACAGTACTAGAAGTGGCTAAAGAATGTCTTGGAACAGTAGTCTGTAAAAGTAGGATGAAGCAAACAGCCTGGTGGAATGATACAGTCAAGGCAGCCTGTAAAAGGAAAAAGAAGGCGTATCAAAAATGGCTACATACCAGAACCCAGGTAGACAGAGAAAGTTATGTTGAAGAAAGAAACAAAGCCAAACAGATAATTGCAGCATCCAAGAAGAAATCGTGGGAAGACTTTGGAAACAGGTTGGAGACTATGGGTCAAGCTGCTGGAAAACCATTCTGGAGTGTAATTAGCAGTCTTCGAAAGGGAGGTAAGAAGGAAATGACAAGTATTTTGGACAGGTCAGGAAAACTGCTGGTGAACCCTGTGGATGCCTTGGGCAGATGGAGGGAATATTTTGAAGAGTTGCTCAATGTAGGTGAAAATGCGATCAGTAATGTTTCAGATTTCGAGGTAGAATGGGATAGGAATGATGATGGAAATAGGATCACATTTGAGGAAGTGGAAAAAGTGGTCAATAGATTGCAGTACAATAAAGCGGCTGGAGTGGATGAAATTAAGTCGGAATTCATCAAATACAGTGGAATGTCAGGTCTTAAATGGCTACACAGGATAATTGAAATGGCCTGGGAGTTGGGACAGGTTCCATCAGACTGGACAAAAGCAGTAATCACACCAATCTTTAAACATGGAAACAGAAAAGATTGTAACAACTACAGAGGTATCTCTTTAATCAGCGTTGTGGGTAAAATCTTCTCAGACATTGTTGAAAGGAAAGTGCGAGTATTAGTTGAGGACCAATTGGATGAAAATCAGTGTGGGTTTAGGCCTCTTAGAGGTTGTCAGGACCAGATCTTTAGCTTACGGCAAATAATGAAGTGTTATGAGTGGAACAGGGAATTGTATCTATGCTTTATAGATCTAGAAAAGGCATATGACCGGGTTCCTAGGAGGAAGTTATTGTCTGTTCTACAAGATTATGGAATAGGAGGCAAACTTTTGCAAGCAATTAAAGGTCTTTACATGGATACTCAGGCAGCAGTTAGAGTTGACGGTAAATGAGTTCATGGTTCAGAGTAGTTTCAGGGGTAAGACAAGGCTGCAACCTGTCTCCACTGTTGTTCATATTATTTATGGATCATATGTTGAAAACAATAGACTGGCTGGGTGAGATTAAGATATGTGAACACAAAATAAGCAGTCTTTCATATGCGGATGACTTAGTTGTGATGGCAGATTCGATTGAAAGTTTGCAAAGTAATATTTCAGAGCTAGGTCAGAAATGTAAGGACTATGGTATGAAGATTAGCATCTCCAAAACGAAAGTAATGTCAGTGGGAAAGAAATATAAACGGATTGAGTGCCAAATAGGAGGAACAAAGTTAGAACAGGTGAACGGTTTCAAGTACTTAGGATGCATATTCTCACAGGATGGCAACATAGTGAAAGAACTGGAAGCGAGGTGTAGCAAAGCTAATGCAGTGAGCGCTCAGCTACGATCTACTCTCTTCTGCAAGAAGGAAGTCAGTACCAAGACTAAGTTATCTGTGCACCGTTCAATCTTTCGAGCAACTTTGTTGTATGGGAGCGAAAGCTGAGTAGATTCAGGTTACCTTATCAACAAGGTTGAGGTTACGGATATGAAAGTAGCTAGGATGATTGCAGGTTCTAGTAGATGGGAACAATGGCAGGAGGGTGTCCACAATGAGGAAATCAAAGAAAAACTGGGAATGAACTCTATAGATGTAGCAGTCAGGGCGAGCAGGCTTAGATGGTGGGGTCATGTTACACGCATGGGAGAAGCAAGGTTACCCAAGAGACTCATGGATTCAGCAGTAGAGGGTAGGAGGAGTCGGGGCAGACCGTGGAGAAGGTACCTTGATTCGGTTAAGAATGATTTTGAAGTAATAGGTTTAACATCAGAAGAGGCACCAATGTTAGCACTGAATAGGGGATCATGGAGGAACTGTATAAGGGGGGCTATGCTCCAGACTGAACGCTGAAAGGCATAATCAGTCTTAAATGGTGGTGGTGGTGATGATGATGATGATGATGATGATGATGATGATGATGATGATGATGATGATGATGATGATTGACAGTTGATAATTTACAGTAGATACATTACATTTATGTACACAGTCAGGCTGTTGTGCTAGCAGTATGTGCAAAGCCAATACTAAGCTGCCGAAGAACACAGATTGATCTGTTGGAACCGTTAAAGCGATATAAAAATATCTGTGCAACTGATGACTGAATTTCAGTCTGAAGTACATACTACAGTTGCTCAGAGAACAACAGCTATGAATCCATAAAAATCAAAAAAATTGATGTACGGATGTATGTATGTTCTACATCTCCCCCTAAACCCCTGGACCGATTCCAGCCAAACTTGATACGCACGCACCACTTACTCTCTGGAGATCTTCGCTGTGGAGTGAGAACCACTTATCTCTCAAAGGAGGTGGGTTTAAAAACCAGTGTAGCCCACGACACGCGAATAGACAACATTTACTCATCCAGTATTTGAGAATGAGGGCACTTAATGACTTGCAACAAACTTTACACATAATTTTACACCTTTACAAGAGCCCCAATCCTCACAAAATGAAGAAAGGAAAAAAAGTTTATCGTCGTTTACTGCGTTTTTGCTGCTCACGTAGTGAAACAACCACGTGGAGTATGACGTTTTAATTTACTATATCTTTACTAATAACTGTATTCATGACACATTTTGCAGTCAGTATTCACATATACTATTGAGTCTACAGAAAAATTACATCATTGTATGATGCGTAGTTCAGCATGTATGGCGTCATAAACAGTGAGATGCGTGAGAAACTACCGCATCATGCAAGACATTTAAATTTATTACTTCGTTGCTACTAACTCTGTTCGCAACAGTTTTCGCATATAGTATCCACATCTGCCACAGAATGTGCCTACCAGGAAAATGTCATTGTACGACATATAGTTCAGGTACATAAGACGTCAAGTACTGACATGTGAGAAAAACTACCACATCAAGCATGACGTTTTAATTTGTTACTTCATTGTTACTAATTCTTTCGCAACACATTTCGCAGACACTATCCACATATACCACTGGATGCACGTGTAAAAGTACATCATTGTACATCACACAGTTCAGGAGGTGTGATGTGATAAATGTTGAACTCCGTGAAAATGAAACTGCAGGGCGAAATTCGCTATACATGCAGGTGATATGAGTAC
Source organism: Schistocerca cancellata (assembly GCF_023864275.1). Taxonomy (NCBI): domain Eukaryota; kingdom Metazoa; phylum Arthropoda; class Insecta; order Orthoptera; family Acrididae; genus Schistocerca; species Schistocerca cancellata. The sequence goes on along the minus strand of NC_064637.1, from coordinate 125,898,965 downwards.
AGATACGCGTGAAATGTACGGAATATGTAAGAAATATATTTGAAATGTGCGTTTGCGCAGAGGTACAAGTAAAAAGATCACACTAAGCCCCTGCAACGATTTCAGTCCAATTCGGAACACATGGTAGCTACAGTCTGGAAAGAAATACTGTTGGGGTAAGAACTGTCAGTCTCTTATTGGGATGAGCGTGATAACGTGGAAAGAGAAGGAAGGATGATGAGGTGAACAGAGCGCCAGGGGTGACGACGAGATAGACACAGATAGGAGGAGCAGGCGATGGACAGAGAGGAGGGGGAAATGAACACAGAGGGGGCAGAGGAGGACATAGACAGAGTAAGGAAAGAGGAGGAGATGGACAGAGACATGGGGAGGAATAAATGGGCAGAGAGATGGAGGAGGAAGAGATGAACAGACAGAGGCAGAGGAGGAAATGAAATGGACAAAGAAAGAGGAAGACGAGGAGCTGAAGAGGGAGAGGAGGGGGAGGAGGAGATTAACAGAGGGAGTGGAGGAGATTGTCTGGAGAAGACGGAGGTAGAATTTAAGGGGGTTGAGCAGATGGATAAAGAGAGAAAAAGGAAGAGATGCCATTTGAGGGGGAGGAAGGGATGGACAGAGGGGGAAGGAGCAGGTTCACAGAGAGAATGGTGGGAGGAGATGAACTGGAAGTGGGGGGAAGGGGGAGATAGACTAATAGAAGATAGGAGTAAATACATACCCGGGCTAAACTGGGCACTCAGCTAGTATGGAATAAATTAATTAATTCGGAGTCACCACAAAGGGATAGAATGACGGATGATAGCTTTGTATATAAAGAACTTAGAAGCATATCTGTAGTATGATGTGTGACGTATGGAAGCAACAAATTTCTACTGGGGTAAACAGATTAAAATTAATTGTTGGAAAGAGTGGCCACCTTCTCCACATTTCCTGGCGAGTAGTGTCCAGTCTTCCCCATCGGACTCAGTGTCACACATAAAAATATCAAACTGAAAGAAACGACAGTGAACTACATTTGCAGGACAAAAGACGTTGTTTAAACGTTCATATTGTAACAAAATATCACTCATCGTTTAAGTAAGGTAACAGTTCTCGTAATAATAAACTGAAGAGGCAAAAGAACTAGTACACTTGCCTAATATCGTGTAGGGTCCCCACGAGCACACAGAAGTGCCGCAACACGACGTGGCAAGGACTCGACTAATTTCTGAATTAGTGCTGGAGGGAAGTGTCACCATGAATTCTGCAGGGCTGTCAATAAATCCATAAGAGTACGAAAGGGGGTGGAGATATCTTCTGAACAGCACGTTGCAAGGCATTCCAAGTATGCTCAATAACGTTCATGTCTGGGGAGTTTGTTGACCAGAGAAAGTGTTAAAACTCATAAGAGTTATCCTGGAGCCACTCTGTAGCAATTCTGGACGTGGGGTCGGAATGCACAATGGACATGAATGGATGCAGGTGATCAGACAGAATGCTTAAGTACGTGTCGCCTGTCAAGAGTCGTATCAAGACGAATCAGGGGTCCCATATCACTCCAACTGCTCACGCCCCGCCATCGTTACAGAGCTTCCATAGGCTTGAACACACTCCTGCTGACCTGCTGGGTCCATGGATCCATGAGGTTGTCTCCATACCCGTACACGTCAAACCGCTCGATACAATTTCAAACAAGACTCGTCCGACCAGGCAACGTGTTTCCAGTCATCAACAGTCCAATACTGGTGTCGACAGGTCCAGGCGATGCGTAAAGTTTTGTGACGTGTAGTCATCAACGGTACACGAGTGAGCCTTCGGCTTCGAAAACCCATATAGACAACGTTTCGCACGCTGTCACTTCTTGATGGCCCAGCACTGAAATCTGCATCAGTTTGCGGAAGGGTTGCGCTCTGTCACGCTGATCGATTCTCTTCAGTCGTCGTTGGACCTGTATTTACAGGATCTTTCTCTGTCTGAAGCGATGTCGGAGACTTGATGTTTTACCAGATTCCTGATATTCACGGTACACTCGTGAAATGCTCGTACGGGAAAATCCTCACTTCATCGCAACCTCGGAGATGCTGTGACCCATCGCTCGTGCGCCGACTATAACACCACTTTCAAACTCACTTAGATCGTGACAGCCTGCCATTGTAACAGCAGTAATCGATCTGTCTTACATAGGCGTTGCCTACCGCAGCGCCGTATTCTGCCTGTTTACATATCTATGTATTGGAATACGCATGCCTGTACAAGTTTCTTTGACGCTTCAGTGTACAAGTGACTTACCTTACAATGAAAGGAGCGAAAGAGGAAACCGCCTGGTAGAATTTTGCAGAGAGCATCATTTAATCATAGCTAACACTTCGTTTAAGGAGCTCCGGAAAGGCTCAAAATCATGAAAAGTTCAATTTTTACTTTTTTGCGTTTTCTGAATCTGCAGACTATTACCTTTTAATAGATATATAATTTATTCAATTCCGAAGACTACAACTATTTTTAAATTTTTTTTGAAATGTGTTCTACATGGGCGTGACCCACTGTGGCGCTGTTAAACTGCTGTCAAATGGTGTTATTATTAACGTCCGTGTTCATCAGGTACATTTTAGTGAAGTGAGATAAAGTATGTGTTGTGGCTAACCTATTTTCAGAGACTTAGCAGCACCTGAACTGTTGAAAAAGTGTATTCACGGAAAAACTCAAAACCCCAATGAAAGTGTAAATAGTGTTACATGGTCGAGAATCCCCAAGACTGTATTTGTTGGAATAGAAACACTTCACTTTGGTGTGTATGATGCTGTTGCGACTTTCAATGATGGCAACATTGTAAGGTGCAAGGTATTTAGAAATATGGGAATGAAGATAGATTCTAACATGGTACGAGCGATGCTTGCTTTAGACAAGGAACGCCTTCGGGCTGCAGACAGGGCTGTAAAGAGTCTAGAAATACAAGCAAGAGTAAACAGGAGGAGGAACAAGAGGAATCTGGAGGAGGAGTTTGCAGAGGATGAAGATAATCCATCCTATGGACCTGGAATGCACTAAAAAGTTAATCCAATCTTTGTCGCTCGATTCCCAAAACTTTTATTTTCTCATACTAATTACATGTTTTCTAAGGATCTTCCAAACATATTTGTTTCAAACTTTCAGTAAATGTTACACAGTACCTTCTGCATAATTTAACACAGCCTTTTTCCAAAAAACTGTATATTTTTGAATATATAAATAAAAAATTGCAAAAAAATGTTGTGAATTTTCATTACAATTGAAAAAAAATCATCTTTAATAACTGAACTAAAATTTTGTAAAATCCCTGTGTTAAGTTGTAGCCCATATTCCAATAAATAATCTGTAAAAAGTTCAACTTCCTACCTCAAATACTTTGTGAGGAAAGATGTAATTTATATGCGTTATTTTAACATTGCAAGTATAGGACGTTCCGGAGCCCCTTAAGAATCATGAAAGTTGTACACTTGCAGAAGACCTGGAGACTACGGAAGATTTCATATTGATTGTATGATAGACAGAAATTTAGGAACCAGATTAAATTTTAAGACATTTCCAGGGTCCACTTCATTGGTTATGAATTGTAGATTAAAACTGAAGAAATTGGAAAAAGGTAGGAAATTAAGGCGATGGAATCTGGATAATGTGAAAGAACCAGAGGTTGTTGAGAATTTCAAAGGGAGCATTAAGGGACGGTTGACTAGAACAGTAGAATCCAGTAGAAGACGAATGGTTAGTGAAGGCAGCAGAGGATGAAATAGTCAAAAAAGACGAGACCAGGCAGAAATTCTTAGGATAACATACTAGGTACTGAATTTAGTTGACGATAGGAGAAAACTAAAAAAACGCAATAAATGAAGCAGGCGAAAGGGAATACAAATGCCTAAAGAATGTTATTGACTGAAAATCGAAAATTGCTGAGCAGGAATGGCTAGAGAACAAATGTAAGGATTTAGAAGCGTATTTCACTAGGGGAAAGACAGATACCGTCTACAGGAAAATTAAGGAGGTCTTTGGCGGAAAGAGAAGCAGCTGTGTAACTATAAAGAGCCCAGATGGTGAACTACTCCTTAGCAATGAAGGGAAAGGTGGAAGATATATGTAGATGGTCTGTACAAGGGAGATGAACTTGAAAGCAATAATAGAAAGGGAAGATGGGAGATGTGTTACTACCAGAAGAATTTGACAAAGCTCAGAAAGATCTTAGTGAAAACAAGGTCCCAGAAGTAGACGATATTCCAACAGAACTACTGATAGCCTTGGGAGAGCCAGACGTGACAGAATTGTTCCATGGGGTGCGCAAGACATGAAACAGGCGAAATACCTCCGACTTCCAGGAGAATTTAGTCATTCCAATTACAAAGAAAGCAGTGGCAGTCGCTGAAAAGTGTGAAAATAAGGTTAATAAGTCATTGTTGCAAAATACTGACACGAATTCTTTACAGAAGAAAGGAAAAATTGGTAGAAGCCGACCTCGTGGAAGATCAGTTTGTATTCCAGAGAAATGTAGCCAATACTAACCATACGACTTATCTTAGAAGGTAGGTTAACGAGAGGGAAACCTACATTTGTAGCATTTGTGGTTTTAGAGAAAGCTTTTGACAATGCTGACTGGAATACTCTCTTTAAAACTATGAAGGTAACAGGGGTAAAGTACAGGAAGCGAAGGGTTGTTTACAATTTGTACATAAACCAGATGACAATTGTAAGAGTCTAGGAGCGTGAAAAGGAAGCAACGGTTGAGGATGTAGAGGGACAGCGTTATAAACTATCCCAAATTCTATTAGGTCTGTACATTGAGCAAGCATTAAAGGAAAACAAAGAAAAATTTGGAGTAGGAATTAAAGATCAGGGAAAACAAATAAAAACTTCGAGGTTTGCCGATGACATTGTAATTCAGTCAGATACGGCAAATGTCTTCGAAGAACAGTTGAACGGAATCGACAGTGTCTTGAAAGGAGGATATAAGATAAACATCAACAAAAGCAAGAAGGATAAAGGAATGTAGTAGAATTAAATCAGGTGATGCTGAGAGAATGAGACACTTAAAGCAGTAGGTGAGTTCTGCTGTTTAGGCAGCGAAATAACTGGTGATGGTCGAAGTAGAGAGGATATAAAATGTGGACTGGCAATGGCAAGACAAGTGTTTCTGAAGAAGAGAGATTTAACATCGAGTATAGATTTAAATGTCAGGAAGTTTTTTTCTAAAAATATTTGTATGTAGTGTAGCAGTGAAACATGGACGATAAACAGTTTAGACCAAAAGAGAATAGAAGGTATCGAAATGTGGTGCTACAGAAGAAAGCTGAAAATTAGATGGGTAGATCACGTAGCTACTGAGGAGGTTCTGATTACTATTGGGGAGAAAAGGACTTCGTGGCACAACCTGACTAGAAGAAAGGATCGAGTCGCAGGACACTTTCTGAGGCATCAAGGGATCATCAGTTTATTACTGGGGCGAAATGTGGGGGGTAAAAATTGTAGAGGGATACTGGGAGGTGAATAAAGCAAGCAGATCCGGAAGATGTGCGAAGAGGCTCACACAGGATAGTGTCGGAAGTTCCATGCGGCTTTTCGCGGATGATGCTGTAGTATACAGAGAAGTTGCAGCGTTAGAAAATTGTAGCGAAATGCAGGAAGATCTGCAGCGGATAGGCACTTGGTGCAGGGAGTGGCAACTGACCCTTAACATAGACAAATGTTATGTATTGCGAATACGTAGAAAGAAGGATCCTTTATTGTATGATTATATGATAGCGGAACAAACACTGGTAGCAGTTACTTCTGTAAAATATCTGGGAGTATGCGTGCGGGACGATTTGAAGTGGAATGATCATATAAAATTAATTGTTGGTAAGGCGGGTACCAGGTAGAGATTCATTGGGAGAGTCCTTAGAAAATGTAGTCCACCAACAAAGGAGGTGGCTTACAAAACACTCGTTCGACCTATACTTGAGTATTGCTCATCAGTGTGGGATCCGTACCAGATCGGGTTGACGGAGGAGATAGAGAAGATTCAAAGAAGAGCGGCGCGTTTCGTCACAGGGTTATTTGGTAACCGTGATAGCGTTACGGAGATGTTTAACAAACTCAAGTGGCGGACTCTGCAAGAGAGGCGCTCTGCATCGCGGTGTAGCTTGCTCGCCAGGTTTCGAGAGGGTGCGTTTCTGGATGAGGTATCGAATATATTGCTTCCCCCTACTTATACCACCCGAGGAGATCACGAATGTAAAATTGTAGAGATTAGAGCGCGCACAGAGGCTTTCAGACAGTCGTTCTTCCCGCGAACCGTACGCGAATGGAACAGGAAAGGGAGGTAATGACAATGGCACGTAAAGTGCCCTCCGCCACACACCGTTGGGTGGCTTGCGCAGTATAAATGTAGATGTAGATGTAGCATGGAGAGCTGCTTCAAATCAGTCTTCAGACTGAAGACCATAACAACATCCACCACCTTATGAGCGGAAATCAGAAACGTTTTTACTAAAAAATAATGGAGCACGGTTGCACTGTGAAACTCACTGACGAGAATGGTGGTGTGTATTAGAAGTAGAGTGTGACCTGTGGCTGCTTTGTTCTATGTTTCAGCAGAGGACAAGGAGCGAGCAGAGAATGGCGCGGCGAACGCAGACGTCGACGCGGAGACGCCGTTCGAGGTCGCTGTCGCCCTCACAGGTCAGTACGACGGGCCGGGTTTCGTTCCAAGTGTAAAAGTTTATTTTTCTCATTCTATCATCTAATACTCTGCTTTAAACGGAACAAAACAAACCCAAGCAGTTTTATATTCTCGAGTCAGAAACATACAAATTTACAGTAGTCATACACATCATCTACATCTACATACATACTCCGCAATCCACCATACAGTGCGTGGCGGAGGGTACCTCGTACCACAACTAGCATCTTCTCTCTCTGTTCTACTCCCAAACAGTACGAGGGAAAAATGACTGCCTATATGCCTCTGTACGAGCCCTAATCTCTCTTATCTTATCTTTGTGGCCTTTCCGCGAAATTTAAGTTGGCGGCAGTAAAATTGTACTGCAGTCAGCCTCAAATGCTGGTTCTCTAAATTTCCTCAGTAGCGATTCACGAAAAGAACGCCTCCTTTCTTCTAGAAACTTCCACCCGAGTTCCTGAAGCATTTCCGTAACACTCGCGTGATGATGATCAAACCTACCAGTAACAAATCTAGCAGCCCGCCTCTGAATTGCTTCTATGTCCTGCCTCAATCCGACCTGATATGGATCCCAAACGCTCGAGCAGTACTCAAGAATAGGTCGTATTAGTGTTTTATAAGCGGTCTCCTTTACAGATGTACCACATCTTCCCAAAATTCTACCAATGAACCGAAGACGACTATCCGCCTTCCCCACGACTGCCATTACATGCTTGTCCCACTTCATATCGCTCTGCAATGTTACGCCCAAATATTTAATCGACGTGACTGTGTCAAGCGCTACACTACTAATTGAGTATTCAAACATTACAGGATTCTTTTTCCTATTCATCTGCATTAATTTACATTTATCTATATTTAGAGTTAGCTGCCATTCTTGACACCAATCACAAATCCTGTCCAAGTCATCTTGTATCCTCCTACAGTCACTCAACGACGACACCTTCCCGTACACCACAGCATCATCAGCAAACAGCCGCACATTGCTATCCACCCTATCCAAAAGATCATTTATGTAGATAGAAAACAACGGCGGACCTACCACACTTCCCTGCGACACTCCAGATGTTACCATCACCTCCGATGAACACTCACCATCGAGGACAACGTACTGGGTTCTATTACTTAAGAAGCCTTCGAGCCACTCACATACTTGGGAACCAATGCCATATGCTCGTACCTTAGTTAGGAGTCTGCAGTGGGGCACCGAGTCAAACGCTTTCCGGAACTCAAGGGATATGGCATCCGTCTGATACCTTTCATCCATGGTTCGCAAGATATCATGTGAAAAAAGGGCGAGTTGCGTTTCGCAGGAGCGATGCTTTCTAAAGCCGTGCTAATGCATGGACAGCAACTTCTCTGTCTGAAGGAAATTCATTATATTCGAACTGAGAATATGTTCGAGAATCCTACAACAAACCGATGTTAAGGATATTGGTCTGTAATTTTTGAGGATCCGTCCTTCTACCCTTCTTATATAGAGGCGTCACCTTCAGCTATCGTTTTGCTGTCTTCCGTTGCCAGGCCAGACTGATCAGTTAGTGACTGGATGGAAGCCTTCGACCCGCTTCAATATATATATACACTCCTGGAAATTGAAATAAGAACACCGTGAATTCATTGTCCCAGGAAGGGGAAACTTTATTGACGCATTCCTGGGGTCAGATACATCACATGATCACACTGACAGAACCACAGGCACATAGACACAGGCAACAGAGCATGCACAATGTCGGCACTAGTACAGTGTATATCCACCTTTCGCAGCAATGCAGGCTGCTATTCTCCCATGGAGACGATCGTAGAGATGCTGGATGTAGTCCTGTGGAACGGCTTGCCATGCCATTTCCACCTGGCGCCTCAGTTGGACCAGCGTTCGTGCTGGACGTGCAGACCGCGTGAGACGACGCTTCATCCAGTCCCAAACATGCTCAATGGGGGACAGATCCGGAGATCTTGCTGGCCAGGGTAGTTGACTTACACCTTCTAGAGCACGTTGGGTGGCACGGGATACATGCGGACGTGCATTGTCCTGTTGGAACAGCAAGTTCCCTTGCCGGTCTAGGAATGGTAGAACGATGGGTTCGATGACGGTTTGGATGTACCGTGCACTATTCAGTGTCCCCTCGACGATCACCAGTGGTGTACGGCCAGTGTAGGAGATCACTCCCCACACCATGATGCCGGGTGTTGACTCTGTGTGCCTCGGTCGTATGCAGTCCTGATTGTGGCGCTCACCTGCACGGCGCCAAACACGCATACGACCATCATTGGCACCGAGGCAGAAGCGACTCTCATCGCTGAAGACGACACGTCTCCATTCGTCCCTCCATTCACGCCTGTCGCGACACCACTGGAGGCGGGCTGCACGATGTTGGGGCGTGAGCGGAAGACGGCCTAACGGTGTGCGGGACCGTAGCCCAGCTTCATGGAGACGGTTGCGAATGGTCCTCGCCGATACCCCAGGAACAACAGTGTCCCTAATTTGCTGGGAAGTGGCGGTGCGGTCCCCTACGGCACTGCGTAGGATCCTTCGGTCTTGGCGTGCATCCGTGGGTCGCTGCGGTCCGGTCCCAGGTCGACGGGCACGTGCACCTTCCGCCGACCACTGGCGACAACATCGATGTACTGTGGAGACCTCACGCCCCACGTGTTGAGCAATTCGGCGGTACGTCCACCCGGCCTCCCGCATGCCCACTATACGCCCTCGCTCAAAGTCCGTCAACTGCACATACGGTTCACGTCCACGCTGTCGCGGCATGCTACCAGTGTTAAAGACTGCGATGGAGCTCCGTATGCCACGGCAAACTGGCTGACACTGACGGCGGCGGTGCACAAATGCTGCGCAGCTAGCGCCATTCGACGGCCAACACCGCGGTTCCTGGTGTGTCCGCTGTGCCGTGCGTGTGATCATTGCTTGTACAGCCCTCTCGCAGTGTCCGGAGCAAGTATGGTGGGTCTGACACACCGGTGTCAATGTGTTCTTTTATCCATTTCCAGGAGTGTATATATATATATATATATATATATATATATATATATATATATATATATACAAATTGTATTTATATTGCATGTACTCAATTGCAACCTCAAAGGCACTTGTAGTGGCTTGCAGGAGATCAATCTTCGTGCAGGATGTAGGGCACAAAAGGCACTGTTCTTATCCACAATCACATTCTGTTATGAAGCCCCATCTCTTCAGGTTGTCTCTGGATCGTCCAACTCCTGATCGTAATCTGTTCAAAGATTTCTACAGCAGCCAGCTCTCGTTGTGTCCAGGTGGTAGTTCTTCAGCTTCTGGCGTCTGCAGGTGAGGCGTCGACTTCTTCCATAACTCCAGCCTCGCCTTCTCTGGTGCAATGGTGAGCTTCTCGGATGTTCTCAGGAAGCTCTCTCGCGATCTCAGCCGTTGCTGTGGTGTATTATGTCCGTGCAGTGGATGGGCACTGTCCTGTTCCACTTTCAGTCTCTCCTTGTTGGCAGCCACTGTTCTGCGTACCCATGGTGGCGCTATTCCAGCCAGGCAGTAGAGCTTATCAGTTGGGGTAGGTCTTAAGCAACCTGCAGGTTTCGTTGAGAGCAATGTCTACTTGTCTGGCATGAGATGACCTATACCAGACTGGAGAAGATATTCAGCAGTAGAAAAGCACAGTGCCATTGCAGAACAGCGAATAATTTGTGGATGTGATCCCGTGTCCCCGCTTGTTTGCGAATTAGGCTGTTTCGAGCGGAGATTTTCATTTCGGTGTTCTTGCAGTGAGTTTTGAATGTCAGAGTTCTATCGAGAGTGACTCCCAAGTATTTAGGTGCGAGATGATGCTGAAGTTGGATGCCTGACCAAGCAATATGTACCTCACGATTAGCTTCCCTGTTCCTTAAATGAAAGGCACACACTTGTGTCTTCGAAGGGTTTGGTCTCAGTTGGTTCCGATTGTAGTAGCTTGACAGTGTTCTAAGTGCTGTCAGTTTTCTTTCCACTCTTTCAAAGCATGAGCTCTGCGTCACTTCTTTTCTATTTAATATACAGGGGGCCGGCCGAAGTGGCCGTGCGGTTAAAGGCGCTGCAGTCTGGAACCGCAAGACCGCTACGGTCGCAGGTTCGAATCCTGCCTCGGGCATGGATGTTTGTGATGTCCTTAGGTTAGTTAGGTTTAACTAGTTCTAAGTTCTAGGGGACTAATGACCTCAGCAGTTGAGTCCCATAGTGCTCAGAGCCATTTGAACCATTTTTTAATATACAGGGTGGTCAGAAGTGTGGGAACTATCCTTCTACAACAGAAACAAATGGACAAAAAAATTTAAAGTCAAATAGTACGAGATGGGAGACCTGAAGAAGTCTGCAAGACTGTTACGAAAACGAAGACCACTGTGGAAGGCACCATGTTGGATGCAAGTAGAAAGGGGGTCATGTAACATATTTAAAACGTAGACAATTACACAAGAAAAACGATGGTTCCTTTTTGATTTAGGATAGCTTTATAGTCATTCTCGAATTGCGTCGTATTGTATAAAGAACAAGGTAGATACTGGTGGTAACACGCAAAGCCTACAGGATGTGCCCGACGTGTTATCCAGTACGTTGTAACGTCGTTGTTACCCACTTCATCCATTCCGCATGGGATTTAACCAGAATATGTACTGCAGTGCAAGAACAAATGTGAACAATCTGATCCCTGAGCTCTGCATCGTGTAAATAACTGCTTTCACATTCCCTACCGCCCTCCCCCCTCTTCCCACCTTCACAGATAGAAATCTGGTTTTTTCATCCAAATGCGGGTCTAAAATCTGGGGTGACGGTATGGAGTGCCACTGGGTACACAACATGATCACTTTCGTTTCGCAGAGCCGATCATTTAGACAGTAATCGTTATATTTCTGAGGTGTTAACGCTGGTGGCTCTGCAATATCTGCTGGGTGTCCATGACATTATCTTTCAGCAAGATACCGCAGGAACGCATGTTGACCTTGCTTTCGTGACCTACTTCGATACATAGGCTGGAACCTGGCGGTCACTCTACAGGACCTCTGGGTCTTACCCATCTCTGAGGAAAGTTGATATCTGGGCACAGCTGCAAAACTGGTCCGTTGTGAAGCGAGATGCCAACGCGCTGAAAGTCGGACATGTTCCATCTCAGCAGCGATGGAAGCACATCTTCCTTTAACAAATGCCGTTAACAGACTACAGTCAATGTACCCTAAATGAAGGACCCAACAATACGAGAACGCCATATTCCACACTGGACTATCACTTTCGATGCGCCAACAGCCTTCGATTTATTCAGCAAGTGAGAGATGACACGTGATCAGTATTTGTGCTTCTGTTTGTCACTTCGTTATCATAGAAATCTGCTTCATCTGTAAATACTACACTCTAAGACAAAAAGAAAAGAATGGCGCACCACGAAGGAATTATACGAATGGGACCGGAATAGATAGATGTGACGTACACGTACCGACCAGCAAATGATACAGGCAGTTATTTGATTTTGCATTGATTGATAATTATTGGATATCCTCCTGAGGATATCATGCCAACTTCTGTCCAGTTGTCGCGTTATAGAGTTGTTGAATGTCCTACTGACAGATATCGTGCCAAATTCTGTCCAACTGGCGCGTTACATCGTTAAAATGCCGAGGTGAATGGAGGGCCCTGGCCATAATGCTCTAAGCGTTCTCAATTGAGATCCGGCGACCATGGTGGCCAAGGTAGGGTTTGACAAGCATGAAGATAAGCAGTAGAAATTTTCGTCGTGTGTGGGCGGGTATTATCGTGCTGAAATACAAGCCCAAGATGGGTTGCCATGGAGGGCAACAAAATGCTACGTAGATTATCGTCGACGTACAGCTGTGCTGTAAAGGACGTTGTGGATGACAACTACACTCCTGGAAATTGAAATAAGAACACCGTGAATTCATTGTCCCAGGAAGGGGAAACTTTATTGACACATTCCTGGGGTCAGATACATCACATGATCACACTGACAGAACCACAGGCACATAGACACAGGCAACAGAGCATGCACAATGTCGGCACTAGTACAGTGTATATCCACCTTTCGCAGCAATGCAGGCTGCTATTCTCCCATGGAGACGATCGTAGAGATGCTGGATGTAGTCCTGTGGAACGGCTTGCCATGCCATTTCCACCTGGCGCCTCAGTTGGACCAGCGTTCGTGCTGGACGTGCAGACCGCGTGAGACGACGCTTCATCCAGTCCCAAACATGCTCAATGGGGGACAGATCCGGAGATCTTGCTGGCCAGGGTAGTTGACTTACTCCTTCTAGAGCACGTTGGGTGGCACGGGATACATGCGGACGTGCATTGTCCTGTTGGAACAGCAAGTTCCCTTGCCGGTCTAGGAATGGTAGAACGATGGGTTCGATGACGGTTTGGACGTACCGTGCACTATTCAGTGTCCCCTCGACGATCACCAGTGGTGTACGGCCAGTGTAGGAGATCGCTCCCCACACCATGATGCCGGGTGTTGGCCCTGTGTGCCTCGGTCGTATGCAGTCCTGATTGTGGCGCTCACCTGCACGGCGCCAAACACGCATACGACCATCATTGGCACCAAGGCAGAAGCGACTCTCATCGCTGAAGACGACACGTCTCCATTCGTCCCTCCATTCACGCCTGTCGCGACACCACTGGAGGCGGGCTGCACGATGTTGGGGCGTGAGCGGAAGACGGCCTAACGGTGTGCGGGACCGTAGCCCAGCTTCATGGAGACGGTTGCGAATGGTCCTCGCCGATACCCCAGGAGCAACAGTGTCCCTAATTTGCTGGGAAGTGGCGGTGCGGTCCCCTACGGCACTGCGTAGGTTCCTACGGTCTTGGCGTGCATCCGTGCGTCGCTGCGGTCCGGTCCCAGGTCGACGGGCACGTGTACCTTCCGCCGACCACTGGCGACAACATCGATGTACTGTGGAGACCTCACGCCCCACGTGTTGAGCAATTCGGCGGTACGTCCACCCGGCCTCCCGCATGCCCACTATACGCCCTCGCTCAAAGTCCGTCAACTGCACATACGGTTCACGTCCACGCTGTCGCGGCATGCTACCAGTGTTAAAGACTGCGATGGAGCTCCGTATGCCACGGCAAACTGGCTGACACTGACGGCGGCGGTGCACAAATGCTGCGCAGCTAGCGCCATTCGACGGCCAACACCGCGGTTCCTGGTGTGTCCGCTGTGCCGTGCGTGTGATCATTGCTTGTACAGCCCTCTCGCAGTGTCCGGAGCAAGTATGGTGGGTCTGACACACCGGTGTCAATGTGTTCTTTTTTCCATTTCCAGGAGTGTATATGGGTCATGAAATGAAATGAAATGAAATGAAATGACACCCCACACCAGCACTCATGGTTGTCGGGCTGTATGGCAGGCGACAGTTAGATTGGTGTCCAACCGCTGTCTGGAGCGTCTGCAGACACGTCCTGGTCCTGGAATTTCATTGACTGGAGTAGAATTGCCTTCAGTGATGAGCCCCATTTCGAATTGAGCCCTGATGACCAGCGAATGTCTGGGAAAGCCACAGACACCGGTGGGATACCAACCTGACTTGTTTGCCGCCGTGTGACCCGATATCTTGGAGTGATGGACTGGGGTGTGGTTTCATTTCATAGCAACACCCTTTACACCACAGTGGAATGTCAACGATATTCTACTCCCCGTTTTGTTGCCCTTCATGGCAAGCCGTCCTGGGCTTAAATTTCAGCAAGATAATACCCGCCCATCACACGACGAAAGTTTCTACTGCTTGTCTTCGTGCTTCCCAAACAGTACCTTGGCCCGCAGTGTTGCCGGATCTCTCTACAGTTGACAACGTTTGGAGCATTAAGAGCAGGGCCCTCCAACCGGCTCGGGATTTTGACGGTCTAACGCACCAGTTGGACAGAACTTGGCATGATATTCGTTCAGAACGATATCCAACAACTCTATCAATCAGTGCCAAGCCAGATAACTGCTTCCATAAGGGTAGTCGTAGGTCAACGCATTATTGACTTCCTCGGTTGGTGAAGCTCTTTCTAGTGAATAAATTGTCCAATTTTCCTGAAATTGTAATCATTTGTTTGTCTGTACATGAACGTCACATCTACCGATTATCGTGACATTCGGTGCGTCGTTTTTTTTTTTTTTTTTTTTCCTAGAGTGTACAAACGAATACTAAAGAAGTTCGGTTTTCATAGTTCACGCAGATACCCAGCCTTATACGTGCAGTTATTTTAGGCGTTTCGTGTGGTGCTATTAAGGGATTCTGACTGACCTGAAATTTGACTTGCCAGTGCAGTCCTTACCTTACCTTATTCGGACAAAGTGTGCTGCTGCCTTATAATACATGGTTACTGTGGACAGTTTGAGAACCCTGGAAGCATTTTAGATGGTTCCAAAACAAACTGATTTTGTACAAAATAAAATGTTTATCATTCAATATTTTTGTAAAACTTTTAAAAGTTGCTCTGATATTTGCCATTTAAGTTTGTCTTTCTGTAGAACCTTACAATTTAGGTGAAAAGCGGTCTCGTCGTTTTGCACGAGTTTATGTGTCATACGTGCCAAAACTTTTTCCACCGCAACCCCAGTTTTGTGACGAACTGAATACTGCACGACTAATGAAAACCCCAGGCAGTTAGATTTAAGCGCAAATGCGTCTGCAACACAGCTGCTACATTCGCCTGTATTACAATTTCAGGGCTTCATAAGTCCAGTTACGGTGGTTATGGTCGGACAAGTTACGTGACTGTCATACACTGTGTCTACTTCGTCGGCTCCTCATTGTGCAAGTACCCTGTGATTGCCATCGGAGGCCGGCCGGAGTGGCCGAGCGGTTCTAGGCGCTTCAGTCTGGAACCGCGCGACCGCTGCGATCGCAGGTTCGAATCCTGCCTTGGGCATGGATGTGTGTGATGTCCTTAGGTTAGTTAGGTTTAAGTAGTTCTAAGTTCTACGGGACAGATGACCTCAGATGTTAAGTCCCATATTCTTCAGAGCCATTTGAACCACTTGCTATCAGAGATCAAACATCTTTCGTTCAGTCATAATACAAAAGCAAGGTTCCACTTACCTTCTTGCTTTCAGACTTTGACACAACGTTGCATTCGAATACGAGCGTGTTTATATATATCTACTGGCGTGCCAAATGGTATATGTATATCAAGGGGAAACGTTGCTACTGAGAAACTCAAAAAGTTCTTGGTTGATGTACTTCAACGTTTTACACGTTAGTGTAATAAAACATTAAAACACACACACACACACACACACATACACACACACACACACACACATATATATATATATATATATATATATAATGGGGAATAACTCGGGACAGAGATGAGATACAGCTAAATGTTTTAAGTAAAAGTTGTAGGTGGCAAGGAGGGTCACGCATTGCTGTTAATGGTCGTCACCTTTAAAGTGATCTTCAAAGTTATTTGAATGGAAACCCTAATATTTAATATTTGAAAAGAGAGGCAAATTTTACGTATAAAATGAGACTTATTTAACGTCATGGCAAGGCTCAATGAAAATCACATAAACAAATAGAGATTAACTCTGAATAGAGGAGCGATACAGCAAAATACAATGCTAGATACAAACTGGAAGGGGCATCCCGAGGAATGAGAGGCGATCAGACACTCAACGACTTGTAAATCAATGACCTGCTTTTTATTTATGTCTGTTCTGTCTTTCAAATGTCAAAATAACATTTATACATTGCGATGTATTTATTTTCACCTGGAAACACTGTAATTGAAACTAAAAATTCAAACCTCTCTTCGCTCTTTCCAAATCCAACGCCGCAGATAACGGTTTCCATGGAAGAAAAATCAACCTTCGATGCTTAATATCATGGTTATTGGTAATATACTTGACCGCTTATGCCCCTTCCAATTTGTGTCTAACATTGTATTTGTTGTATCCCTCCTCTATTCAGAGTCAACACCTACAAGATGTAAAAACATATTTGCTTATTTGACCTTTATTGAACCTTGTCATGACCTTCAGTAATGCATCATTTTATACATAAAATCTTCAGCATCCTTCTGTAGCACCACATTTCGAAAGCTTCTATTCTCTTTTTGTCTAAACTATTTATCGTCCACGTTTCACTTCCATACATGGCTACACTCCATACAAATACTTTCAGAAACGACTTCCTGACACTTAAATCTATACTCGATGTTAACAAATTTCTCTTCTTCAGAAACGCTTTCCTTGCCATTGCCAGTCTACAATTTATATCCTCTCTACTTCGACCATCATCAGTTATTTTGCTCCTCAAATAGCAAAACTCCTTTACTACTTTAAGTGTCTCATTTCCTAATCTAACACCCTCAACATCACCCGACTTAATTCGACAACATTCCATTATCCTCGTTTTGCTTTTGTTGATGTTCATCTTATATCCTCCTTTCAAGACACTGTCCATTCCATTCAACTGTTCTTCCAAGTCCTTTGCTGTCTCTGACAGAATTACAATGCCATCGGCGAACCTCAAAGTTTTTATTTCTTCTTCATGGATTTTAATACCTACTCCGAATTTTTCTTTTGTTTCCTTTACTGCTTGCTCAATATACAGATTGAATAACATCGGGGAGAGGCTACAACCCTGTCTCACTCCCTTCCCAAGCGCTGCTTCCCTTTCATGTCCCTCGACTCTCATTCTGGATTCTGTACAAATTGTAAATAGCCTTTCGCTCTCTGTATTTTACCCTGCCACCTTCAGAATTCGAAAGAGAATATTCCAGTCAACATTGTCAAAAGCTTTCTCTATGTCTACAAATGCTAGAAACGTAGGTTTGCCTTTCCTTAATTTATTTTCTAAGATGGAAATGGAAATGTCGTGTGGCTAGGGCCTCCCGTCGGGTAGACCGTTCGCCTGGTGCAGGTCTTTCAATTTGACGCCACTTCGGCGACCTGCGCGTCGATGGGGATGAAATGATGATGATTAGGACAACACAACACCCAGTCCCTGAGCGGGGAAAATTTCCGACCCAGCCGGGAATCGAACCCGGGCCCTTAGGATTGACAGTCTGTCACGCTGACCACTCAGCTACCGGGGCGGACATTTTCTAAGATAAGTCGTAGGGTCAGTCTTGCCTCACGTGTTCCAACATTTCTACGGAATCCAAACTGATCTTCTCCGAGGTCGGCTTCTACCAGTTTTTCCATTCATTTGTAAAGAATACGTGTTAGTATTTTGCAGCCGTGGCTTATTAAACTGATAGTTCGGTAGTTTTCACATCTGTCATGTTGGACATAGAGTTCAATAACAACTCACAAAAAGCAGATGGCAGCACTTACTTATAAAGCTGCTGGGGAATGCAGGAAACAGTACAGTCGTTATCGTAATGCGGAAATGGAGCGATTTATCTGACGTCCAAAGGGGCATGATCATTGGCTTTTGGACCAAGGGTGGACGCATTTCCGAAACGGCTAAGTAGGTAAATTGTTCACATGCCGCCGTGCATGAAATATACTGTGCATGGCAAAATGGCGCCATCCAAAACTTGCACGGAGGCAACTGTGGTGCACCACAGGGGCGAATGGCGGCCCTGGAGAAATGTATGGGTGAACAGACTTGCAACTGTTGCACAACTGCCCATCCAAGTGAACCCTGGGGCTTCCACCAGTGTTGCTGTCAACGACCCTTCCGCAGACGTGTGGGCCTCCGCAGCAGACGCCTGGCTCATACACCCGCAGTTGCATCGGCGACGAAGGCTGGAATTTGTTCGCCAGTGTCGCAAGTGGACGTCGTCCACTGAGTGGCGGCAGGTGGCCTTCCCAGATGGACGCTCCGTCAGACAGTTGACCATTGGCGTGTACTGCGTGAAACTTCGAAATAAAACACCCTGCAACAGTCATCAGAAAGATTCGGGCCATAGGAGAGATCATTACGGTCTGGGAAATATTTCCGTCACATTACCTGGATGATCTCGTCATTCTGGAAGGCCCTGTGGGTCGGGACAAGAACGTATCTGTCCTTCCAGACCACGTCCATCACTACACGCAGTTATTTTTCTTCAGCACGACAGCATCTACGGCTGGGCAATGCAACATGTCACACAGCTTGCAGTGTACATGCGTGGTTTTAAGAGTGAGTTTACTGTACTCCCCTGGCCACCAACCTTCGCGGATTTAAGCCCATTCTGTGAGACCACCTGTATCAGGCTGTTCGCATCACGGATCCTCACAGAGAAACCTAACGCAGCAAGGCATGGTGCTGAAGTCGGCGTGGCTCCACATCCTTGTTGGTATCTTCCAGAACCTAACTGACTCTCGTCCTGCACTTCTTGCAGCGGTCTGCACTGCAAAAAGGGGTTATTCTGGCTTGTGAGGGTCGCCACATTAATGTGACAGGACAGTATGTTTGTAACATAAAATACTATCGAACCTGGCAGAGCTAAATGTGTTTGAGATTTGCGTATACATCCTAAATTTCTTGCCCCATCCACCCACCTTCACACCCCCCTCTCTATGACCATTTCCGCCTTAATGTTCAGTAGAGTGTCGACTAAATTTGAAGTAAATCGATCAAGAACTTTTCGGGATTCGTGATAACTACAGTTCCCTTGCACACTACTGGCCATTAAAATTACTACACCACGAAGATGACATGCTACAGACGCGAAATTTAACCGACAGGAAGAAGATGCTGTGATATGCAAATGATTAGCTTTTCAGAGCATTCACACTAGGTTGGCGCCGGTGGCGACACCTGCAACGTGCTGACACCAGGAAAGTTTCCAGCCGATATCTCATACACAAACGTCAGTTGATCGGCATTGCCTGGTGAAACATTGTTGTGATGCCTCGTGTAAGGAGGATAAATGCGTACCATCACGTTTCTGACTTTGCTAAAGGTCGGATTGTAGCTTATCGCGATTGCGGTTTATCGTATCGCGACATTGCTGGTCGCGTTGGTCGAGATCCAATGACTGTTAGCAGAATATGGAATCGGTGGGTTCGGGATGGTAATACGGAACGCCGTGCTGGATCCCAACGACCTCGTATCACTAGCAGTCGAGATGACAGGCATCTTATCCGCATGGCTGTAACGGATCGTGCAACCACGTCTCGATCCCTGAGTGAACACATGGGGACGTTTGCAAGACAACAACCATCTGCACGAACAGTTCGACGACGTTTGCAGCAGCACGGACTTTCAGCTCGGAGACCATGGTTGCGGTTACCCTTGAGGCAGCATCACAGACAGGAGCGCCTGCGATGGTGTATTCAACGACGAACCTGGGTGCATGAATGGCAAAACGTCATTTTTTCGGATGAATCCAGGTTCTGTTTACAGCATGAAGATGATCGCACCCGTGTTTGGCGACATCGCGGTGAACGCACATTGGAATCGTGTATTCGTGATCGCCATATTGGCGTATAACCCGACGTGATGGTATGGGGTGCCATTAGTTACACATCTCGGGCAGCTCTTGCTCTTATTGACGGCACTTTGAACAGTGGACGTTACATTTCAGATGTGTTCCGACCCGTGGCTCTACCCTTCATTCGATCCCTGCGAAACCCTACATTTCAGCAGCATAATGCACGACCGCATGTTGTAGGTCCTGTACGGGCCTTTCTGGATACAGAAAATGTTCGACTGCTGCCCTGGCCAGCACATTCTCCAGATCTCTCACCAATTGAAAACGTCTGGTCAATGGTGGCCGAGAAACTGGCTCGTCACAATACGCCAGTCACTAGTCTTGATGAACTGATCGTGTCGAAGCTGCATGAGCAGCTGTACGCGACATCCAAGCTCTGTTTGACTCAATGCCCATTCGTATCAAGGCCGTTATTAACGGCCAGGGGTGGTTGTCTGGGTACTGATTTCTCAGGATCTATGCACCCAAATTGCGTGAAAATGTAATCACATGTCAGTTCTAGTATAATATATTTGTCCAATGAATACCCATTTATCATCTGCATTTCTTGTTGGTGTAGCAATTTTAATGGCCAGTAGTGTATGAAGTGGACTTTAGGGTGTTACTGTGCGCCGCCATTGGCCAAGGGGACAGATCGGCAATATGGCACAACATGCGAGTGTTGCAGGTAGTCTAGCCGCTCACGAGAAGGCGAGACGTGCGGCGTCAAGCAACTGTCTGCGTGACCCTGCGAGCAATGACAGCGCCCACATCCCTCTCATACCGATTACGCTGGCCGGTATTATGTACCGTGGCTAGTTGGCGTAGGGAGAGGAACGTGAGGAGGGGCTGCACTTCTGTGCATGAATGTTTTATAATTTGGTTTTTGTGTCCCAGACTTAGTTTTTTAGAAACGAGTACATAGATGCAGAATACAAAATACAACTACAGAGGTATGTGGCAGTTAATACAGACGAATACAATACTGCTGTAGAAATCGTAACTAACATATAAACACATGACCAGAAGCTGCAGTGCCGGTTGATAAGTACTGTTCGAAATGACGGCCACGATGTGTGAAGCAAAGTTGAACTGTTCGCAGGAAGGATTGCTGAACACGATCCAACATGTCTATATCCCTTTGCGTAATGTCACAGGCATGTTGTATTCTGCGTTGAAGGGTGTTGTCATCAACAACCTCTCCTTCATAAATCAAAGATTTCAGATGGCCCCACAAAAAAAAAAACCTGTGGATTCAAGAGTGGCGATCTTGCTGGCCATGCTATAGGGCCTCCACGACCGATCCATTTCGAAGGGAAGGCATTCTCCAGGTGGCGTCGCACTGTGCCACTGAAGTGAGCGGGGGCACCATCATGCATGTTCATACGAGAGGCCAGACTAACGTGTTCCAACAATTCCGGTAGTGTAGCATCCAGGAAATGCAGATACCACTCTCCTGTAGGCCTCTGTGGTAGCACATGTGGCCCTATGACATGGTGAACAATAATAACACTGGAATGTTTGTTCTTATAGGACAACTATCCAAGCATTTCCACTCAGTAATATCCAAACAGCAGACTCTGTACACAATTTATTAAATTGCCAATACTGAACTCTTTTAAATAACAACAAATTCATATAACTTACAGAACTTAACAAATGGTTAAACGAATGAGCTTTAAAAACAATAACGGCGGCTTGCCACCATAAATCAAGAACCTTTTACAATAACGCTTTTAGAGTTTAACCAAGAGACAAAATCCAATAATAAGTAAACTTGGGAATACAACTTAAGATCATTTACAAAAACCTTTAACAATGATAATGACACTTGGCACCATAAAATCGGAAAACATTAAGAGCAGTAATAAACTTAAAAAAATGATAATAACGGCAACTTGGCACCATAAAATAAGAGAAATTTCTTCTGCAAGAACAAATTACAATGGTGATTTAAAAGATTTTACTCCACAGACCAAGATCCAATAATAACTTGGCATTACAATTTAAAATCATTTATATAAAAAAACTTTGAGAAAGATAACGGCACTTGGCACCATAAAATCAAAGAAACGCAACACAGAATCAATAAATATAATAACAAAATAATAATTTGATACAACCAAAGGGCAAGGGCAACTCCCAACGCAATCACAGACTGGCGAGCTCTCAATACTTCGGAGCCTTCCCACTAGAAACGGTCCCCGAAATAAACCGCTGAGAGCTCCCCGACATGCCTCACACAACTGCCCATCACTTACGCACGACAGATAATATCAACACAAGGTAAAATTCAAAAATTAAATAACAATATAACATCCCGACAGCACATGAAAACCACGGCGCAGTTAACTCGGACGCTCTTAACACGTGCCGGAAACCAACACACACCAATCTTAATAAACAATTCTCGCTTCTTAAAACAAAACAATAAAAGCCAATCGCACATGAATAGTCAAATCACAGTCTTAGAAGTGCGGTAACGACACCAAACACGACTATTCCACCAAGTTAATAATAACACAGTGAGATAAGATACAGAACATACCACTAAATGCTGTTACACAAACCACACTGACGAGATCGTGTTGTTCCCCAGAGGACCACATATACCAAGCAGCAGTAATTCACTATGCCTATACTGCCCAAAACCGCCTTTCTTAGGCAGACTTTACGTGAAACATCAAATGCCAAATATACCATACATGAACGCAACTCCGGGCAGGTAACAAAAACCACCTACGTGAATTCCTTCAAAAAGGAACAATCGGGCACCACCAAAGGTAACGCTGAGCAGACCGGGTGGGCAACGACCCACTCAGCGGGATAACCAAAAGATACTCCAGTTGAGCAAATAAATTAGAACCAACAAATATCATAACGTGCCACACACACATAGCAAAAACTTACAACATAGCCGTCCCACATCAGAATGAAGTTCAGAAACCGCTGCTGGAGCTTCCAGCAGAAAATCTGACGAGCCAACCGAGCCCACACCCTAACCTGGCAGATGACTCCAAAATTCAGCAACTAGTGGTCTCCGGGCCAGAGTATCACAGGATCCCACCGGACCTCCACATCAGACAGGCAGGCACAACAAGTACGCCGACTCCAATTAATCACCACCGCACGGCCAGCACAGCGGCGAGTCGCATCCGCCCCAGACCACTCTGTTCATACTGCGAGGCACAAAAACTATAGCGCTAGTCACCAGCAGGTCAAGCAGAGCGAACTTCACGTTCCGTGCAATCCCCGGGAACCGACTGCCCTCTCGCTTTCCGCCGTCCACAGCAAACACACGCCAGCGACGTAATAGCAAATCACCACCGGAGCGCCACCCGCACCAGAACAGCGAACTGTAATCGATTATAGCGCGCGCTCTAAACAGGATCACAGTATAGCGGCGCGCACCATATCAACCACACCAGATATTGACACCGCATCGTTGTTGGTACCCTCGTATCACTGCGCTGTGGGGGGGGGGGGGGGGGTTCTTCCGCCCACTCGTGCCAATTATGCGAATTCACTATACCCTCCTTTATGAAATAGGCTTCGTCGGTGAACAGTATTTTACTTGAGAAATGCTGGTCGTGGGTCTGACGCCGTAGGATAAAGCCTCCTCTAGTAGTCTTCTGGCAATAATGACTTGACCTTCTGCATCCGAAAGGGATAGTAATGGTTTCTATGGAGTACTCGTATAACCAGCGCCGGCTTTAGGGTGGGGCGACCCGGGCGGTCGCCCAGGGCGCCGGGGCCCAAGGGGCGCCACATACTAAACGCATGTAAAAAAAAAAAATACAATTTACAATCAGCCATTTCGCGAAACTAAAATATTACTCAGTCTCATTCAACATACATCGCTAATCTCACGAATGCGCGATGAATTCGGGGTAGCCGAAGAGAAATCATGCTGAATGCAATCTTCGTATTGTCTGCAACCATCCATGTTTGACGCGGGCTAGCACGGGCTCTACCAAAGCGCCTCTCTTATTTGTTTCAAGAACTGCAACAAGGAAGAGCCCATGCAGCCGCACCATCTCTCGTTCACAACAGAAACTACCGGTCGCTCCAAATAAAAGAAAATACAGACTGTGAAATATACATTACATTATGATTTAATTAATACGAATGTATTTATATCGAATATTTATGACTTAGTGACTCGTGTACATTAATTAATAGATCATGCAATGCGTGCACTTCATTCATAGAGAATGCTCCCCTAACTTACTGAAATAATACAGCGCCACACAATGTTTGTTAGACTGCATATGTTGGCAGCGCTACGATTTGCACCCGCATGTCAGTAATTGTCAGTAAGAGTCGGAGGCAGCGGTCATGTTTTCATGGCGGAATAATTGTGAGTGAAACGAGTGTCGTGACTGTGTCAACATTTTAATTTTCTGGTAAGTGGTACGAGCCTGTTTCAACCACATTTTACGCATCTTTTCTTTGTTTGGAACACGCAAAAACAATTTTCTGGAGTTTTTGTAGATGTACAGTGCAGTACTACGCAATATTTTTAGACAATTTCCCAAAACGTGAATGCCCAAACAATATATCACTGCTATACTGACTGTTACGGCAGCGACAGCAGCATGCTAGACTGACGTCACAGGCTACACAAGACTCACATGGAGCGTCTTAGCGGGCTTTCAGATTATTTGCATTTCGTTTCCATTTAAAAAAATAAAATACTCAAATTTACGAGGGAAAAAACCACGTTATGATCATAAGATGACGCCATTAACCACTTAAGACGATTTCTAGAAAACAGTCAAATACCGTGTTGCAAAGCACTGCCAGGTTCGCTATTTATACAATAAAGGGCGCCAACTGGACGACTCGCCCGGGGCACCTGGATGGCTAAGGCCGGCCCTGCGTATAACAGTAGATTGTGACATTCCTACCGCAGTGACGAGAGACCTGGTGCTTATTGTTCGGTCCCCCGCAACAGTTTGTAACACTTTATCTTCGTCATCCGCACTGTACGTCGACGGTCGGTCACGACCTCTAAATCCTGGAGGTGCTACACTCCCTCAAGCGCCTGTCCACAGAGTAAAACGTTTTTGCGGATGGAAGGCGCCGACTAGGAAATCTCTCGTGATACGGTTGCCTTGCAACGTCAGCTCTTCCATCTGCAAGCCAGTGGGTGAGTTGGATCGACATTCCTCGTTTGTGAAACTTGCCACGGTACTGTGCAATAACAGTTATATGTGGTGTGAACTCAAGAACATCCTGCAGAAGCCTGTTTAGGCCAGGGATACTAACTACTGCTTCCCAATATATTTATTCCTTAATGAAATTTGTCATTAAAACATATCACTTTTTCAAACCAACAGCTCAATTCATGGAATCAATACTGGAAATAACAATAATCTTCACAAGGATTTAAAGTCACTTAGTCTTGTACAGAAAGGTGTGCATTATTCAGGAACACACATGATAAAACTTCTGCACAATTTCAGTGCAGTAATGTGTTCATTGTAAATAAGTATTATAGAAGTTGTATTACACGTTTATTACCTTGTTGTTGTTGTTGTTGTTGTTGTTGTTGTTGTCTTCAGTCCTGAGACTGGTTTGATGCAGCTCTCCATGCTACTCTATCTTGTGCAAGCTTCTTCATCTCCCAGTACTTACTGAAACCTACATCCTTCTGAATCTGCTTGGTGTATTCATCTCTTGGTCTCCCTCTGCGATTTTTACCC
The DNA here is from genome assembly GCF_023864275.1 of Schistocerca cancellata. Taxonomy (NCBI): domain Eukaryota; kingdom Metazoa; phylum Arthropoda; class Insecta; order Orthoptera; family Acrididae; genus Schistocerca; species Schistocerca cancellata. The sequence continues at coordinate 125,873,218 of NC_064637.1, read as the reverse complement.
TCCACGCTGCCCTCGAATACTAAATTGGTGATCGCTTGATGCCTCAGAACATGTCCTACCAATCGATCCCTTCTTCTAGTGAAGCTGTGCCATAAACTCCTCTTCTCCCCAATCCCATTCAATACCTCCTCATTAGTTATGTGATCTACCCATCTAATCTTCAGCATTCTTCTGTAGCACCACATTTCAAAAGCTTCTATTCTCTTCTTGTCTAAACTATTTATGGTCCATGTTTCACTTCCATACATGGCTACACTCCATACAAATACTTTCAGAAACGACTTCCTGACACTTAAATCTGTACTCGATGTTAACAAATTTCTCTTCTTCAGAAACGCTTTCCTTGCCATTGCCAGTCTACATTTTATATCAGGCTGTTCCAACCGAGCTCCAGGGAGCCGGAGCGCTCCGGAGCGCTCACTGTGGCAGCTCGGAGCCCGCGTGGAGGGGGAAAGCGAACTCACTGCCCCCTGGCCGCATGCATCCGCAACTGACGCAATAATCCATGTTCAATGACAGCGATGATTAGCCGCGGGAGCCCTGTACTTCTATTGGAGGAAACCTTTCTATTCATTGAGAGGGATGGTCGTCCACAGTGTCTTGTATGTCATAAAGTATTTAATTCTGCGAAGAGGTACAATATACAACGACATTATACACGTCTTCACGCAGCGCACTACGATCAGGTAGAAGGCGTTGCACGCAGAGAACTGATAGCCAGGCTTAGAAACTACATACCAGGGGACGTAAGTTTAAAAACGGTTTCGTAATACGGAGGGTATCAAAACATGTAACATAGTTCGTGTTCTATAATGCGTTTATAATTTTCAGGTGAATGAGAGCGGAGAAAACACTACCGAATCTGCAATTCGAGCAAGCTGCAGGGTCGTTCACATCATTGCGGCGAGTGGCAAGCCGTTTTCGGTGGGACCACTCGTAAAATCGTGCAAGGGAGGTGCAGCAATTCAAGGGGTTTGCCTGTCGAAGCAAACAATATCTCGTCGAATCCCGGACATGGCAGCGGATTTAGAGACACAACTCAGGAAAAAGGCGGAGAGCTTTGTTGCATTTTCGCTAGCGCTTGACTAAAGCACCGACATATCTGACTGTTCTCAGCTTGCAGTCTTCGTGTGTGGTGTCGACATGGAGCTGCAAGTAACTGAGGAACTCTTGGATGTGGTACCACTCGATTACACCGCACCAATACGTGACATTTTTGAAGCTGTTTGTGAATCAGTGGACAATTTGAATTTGCCGTGGGATAAGCTCCATTTTGTAGCGACAGACGGTGCACCACAAATGATCGGGTGTCACCAAGGTTATGCTTCTCGTTTGAAAAATAAGCTCAGGGACGAATTCGGGAAAGACATTTTGACTCTTCATTGTTTTATTCACCAAGAGGCACTGTGCGCTGAAACAGTAGAGCTAGGTGGCGTAATGAAAGATGTCGTGAAGTGTGTGAATTTTGTGCCGGTGTGAATCATCGCCAATTCAAAGGATTCCTGAAAGATATGGAAGCGGAGTATGGGGATATACCTTACCACAGTACAGTTCGGTGGCTGAGTCGGGGAAAAGTTCTTGATGTTTTCTTTGCCATTCGTGAGGAAATAACCCTTTTTCTCGAAATTAAAGGGGAAGAAATGCGTTGTCTGAAAGATATAAAATGGATATCAGAGCTGGCGTTCCTAGCTGAAATAACTATGCATCTGAATAATTTAAATCTGTCATTGCGGGGCAAAGGGCAGCTAATCGTTGACATGCACGACCAGATCAAAGCGTTCATGCAAAAGTTACGTTTATTTGAGAGGCATATGACTAATGGACATTTAACGTTCTTCAATCATCTTGCTTCTTTATAACTACCTGAAGGTACTACTTTCGGCGATTACCAAGCGAAGTTAAAGCGGCTCATCACGTCGTTTGAAACACGATTCCGAGACCTCACTAGTTTGGAAATGGAACTTAAGGTGTTCAGCACTCCTTTTTCAGTTTCCCCCGATGACTTGTCATCATCACCTCAATTGGAGATTATTGATTAGCAAAATTCAACTTTGTTGACAGACAGGTGCTTCAACACGTTTGATTTGTCATGATGGTATCATTCATTACAGCAAAAAACATTTCCCAAGCTTCACAACAATGCCGCTCAGATCATGTGCTTGTTTGGATCTACGTATTGTTGTGAGCAGCTTTTCTCAGCAATGAAAAGAGTAAAAAGTACGGAACGATCGTTTCTTCAGGATGCAACAACGAAGGCCATCCTCCGCATTAACGCTGCGAACACTTTGACGCTTGATATTTCCGATCTTGTAATGAAAAGAAAAGTCAAGCTACAGAGGCCCAATAAATTTAGTATGCAATTTCTTGTAAAACAGTTGTTTCTTATTTATTTCCTGAACATCGTATTTCCTGGTGTAGCATGTCACCACGTCTTAGCAGCTAAAAGTATGAGGTTGTCGATCTTGGAAGACGCAGCTGGCACATCAAAACGCTTGCCTTGCCGCCTGCCTCAGCCAGCCGTGCCTGCGTGCCGGCCCACTTGAATAGCCACAGCGCGCGACACGGCTCGCTGGAGCAGGGAGCGCTCCGCGGCTCACAACGAAGCCGACGAGCTGGAACAGCCTGTTTTATATCCTCTCTGCTTCGACCATCATCAGTTATTTTGCTCCCCAAATAGCAAAACTCGTTTACTACTTTAAGAGTCTCATTTCCTAATCTAATACCCTTACCTTTATTACCTTATAAATAAATAAAAAAACTCTATTTTCAATTCAGTGCATTAGTATTTGTAAAATGACTTTCATATAGTGTTCATTAAAAAATGACGATCATTCCACTTGGGACCTGTGGAATGGTACATTAGCTTATTTGTTTTAGTTGTAAATATTTGTCATGTATTGTTGTACTTCTGACATGTTCTACATCCTAGAGGACCTCCTCACTACGGATCAATTGGAATGAAAGTAAATCTAATCTAATCTAGTAACACTGTGACGCGGCCGTTAGCAGCTGCCGACACGGCGAGTGTCGAGCAGAGTGAGCACCGCGGAGGTGTGGTAAACACGTCATGCACTCCGCCGTTTGACCACTCTTTCCGCTCACAGGTCACACATTCCTTAACATGGGACTGTACACTCCGCTACTCCCGGCAACGTGTGATTCACAAGTTCTGTTACAAAAATGGTTCAAATGGCTCTGAGCACTATGGGACTTAACATCGGAGGTCGTCAGTCCCCTAGAACAGAACTACTTAAACCTAACTAACCTGCGGACATCACACACATCAATGCCCAAGGCAGGATTCGAACCTGCGACCGTAGCGGTCGCGCGGTTCCAGACTGAAGCGCCTAGAACCGCTCGGCCACACCGGCCGGCTCAGGCGTCTCATCCGCATCAATTCAGCATCAATGTGTGGGCAGGGTTCTTGGCGATCACATGTCATACTTGGTCAAGTTGTTATTCCACAACGCCTCGACGGAGGAACCTACCTGTTCCTCCTATAGATTACTCTACCGAGGCTGCTTCAGAATGTTCCTTTTTCAATTTGTCTCATGGATGCGATGCAGCTCTGTATTGTGTTCCAGGACGATTTTTTTTTCTTTATTGAATTTCAATTCCCCCCAAAGGGGGCGGGCTGGCAGCAGCTTAGTATGCCGCTCTTCAGCCTACAGATTTTGCGAGAAAGTTCAAGAGAATAAATAATGAAAAACAGGCGATAAAATCGGAGACTTAAAGAGTAACATGGCGAAAAGAAATCGTGGAACTTAAAACAAACAACAGAGGGATGATGATGCTAATAAAATACATACGAAGCAGACAGGGAAAACAATAGACAGACAATTAAAAAACACGGCGGCAGTCTGGATTCTGTTCGCAAAAGACATAAAATTCACACCTAGCGACAGCATGGTTTCTGTTCGCAACACGAGAAAGACAAACAACACTGAATAGTCACTGGAACACTGCACTAAAAAGTTGGCAAGAGTGACATACCACAGTCGAGAGCAGGTGGGGGGAAACTGGACAGAAGATGGGAAAACAAAAAAGGGGGCAAAGGAGAGTAAAAGCGAAGGGGGAAGCCGGGAAAGGAGCTGATGGAGGATGAGGACCCATAAGAGGGGTGGGGGGCAGACGCGACAGGGAGTGGGGTAGGCAGAGGAGGGGAATACAAAAGGACTTGGGGGGGAGAAGGGAGGTAGGGAGAGGGTTAGTGGGGAGAAAACAGGACGGAAGGGGGGCCAGGACGATTTGTGGTCACTGCATGCATATGCATTTGCAGACACATGTTCATACGAGCTCTTTCCCACCATTTCCAGTAGGAGTCCGTCTCTGCAACTTGTCGGTTATATTAATATGCACCCTGTATGTTATACAGGGTGTATCAAAAAGAATCATCCGATTTAAAAAAAGTCATAACTATTATGTTATTTGAGATATGTGCGTGAACAAAGTATTGTTGGAAGGAGAAAACTTTCGAGTTCTATACGGTTCCCACTAGGTAGCAGCAGTGTGCACCCACTTCAGTTCTAGTAAAAATGGTGTCGGAACAACAGAAAGGGCACCTCCGTTTTGTTGCAACCCGTGTTCACTCAGGTACGAGCAGCCCTTAGCGGCTCGCCATCTTATCTTTTCATGACGTCACCTTTCCGGCTTAGATTTTTTTACGGTGTGACTTGTAAGTACTGCATCTCTTTCCAGTCAGTACACACTTTAGTTTATTAATGTCTTATATACCTATTATGTTTTAGAACAGTTAGTTTAATTCTGAAGACGATGCTCATAGTAGCGTCGAAACTTGGTCAATTTTGACAATATTTGTGACCGAGGGCTTACTTGTTCTAATATAATTCTGACACGGTCACCGAACCTTAGCAGCTATGTTCAAAGTTTTACAACAGAAAGCGTTTTCTGTTCCACATTTTGATTAGATTAGATTTACTTTCATTCCAATTGATCCGTAGTGAGGAGGTCCTCTAGGATGTAGAACATGTCAGAAAAATAACAATACATGACAAATATTTACAACTAAAACAAATAAGCTAATGTATCATTCCACAGGTCCCAAGTGGAATGATCGTCATTTTTTAATGAACACTATATGAAAGTCATTTTACAAATACTAATGCAGTGAATTGAAAATAAAGTTTCTTTTATTTATTTATAAGGTAAGAAAGCACCGAAGCTGAAATCGTTATAGGTACAGAAAGCTGGCTGAAGCCAGAGATAAATTCTGCCGAAATTTTTACAAAGGCACAGACGGTGTTTAGAAAGGATAGATTGCATGCAACCGGTGGTGGAGTGTTCGTCGCTGTTAGTAGTAGTTTATCCTGTAGTGAAGTAGAAGTGGATAGTTCCTGTGAATTATTATGGGTGGAGGTTACACTCAACAACCGAGCTAGGTTAATAATTGGCTCCTTTTACCGACCCCCCGACTCAGCAGCATTAGTGGCAGAACAACTGAGAGAAAATTTGGAATACATTTCACATAAATTTTCTCAGCATGTTATGGTCTTAGGTGGAGATTTCAATTTACCAGATATAGACTGGGACACTCAGATGTTTAGGACGGGTGGTAGGGACAGAGCATCGAGTGACATTATACTGAGTGCACTATCCGAAAATTACCTCGAGCAATTAAACAGAGAACCGACTCGTGGAGATAACATCTTGGACCTATTGATAACAAACAGACCCGAACTTTTCGACTCTGTAAGTGCAGAACAGGGAATCAGTGATCATAAGGCCGTTGCAGCATCCCTGAATATGGAAGTTAATAGGAATATAAAAAAAGGGAGGAAGGTTTATCTGTTTAGCAAGAGTAATAGAAGGCAGATTTCAGACTACCTAACAGATCAAAACGAAAATTTCTGTTCCGACACTGACAATGTTGAGTGTTTATGGAAAAAGTTCAAGGCAATCGTAAAATGCGTTTTAGACAGGTACGTGCCGAGCAAAACTGTGAGGGACGGGAAAAACCCACCGTGGTACAACAACAAAGTTAGGAAACTACTGCGAAAGCAAAGAGAGCTTCACTCCAAGTTTAAACGCAGCCAAAACCTCTCAGACAAACAGAAGCTAAACGATGTCAAAGTTAGCGTAAGGAGGGCTATGCGTGAAGCGTTCAGTGAATTCGAAAGTAAAATACTAGGTACCGACTTGACAGAAAATCCTAGGAAGTTCTGGTCTTACGTTAAATCAGTAAGTGGCTCGAAACATCATGTCCAGACACTCCGGGATGATGATGGCATTGAAACAGAGGATGACAAGCGTAAAGCTGAAATACTAAACACCTTTTTCCAAAGCTGTTTCACAGAGGAAGACCGCACTGCAGTTCCTTCTCTAAATCCTCGCACCAACGAAAAAATGGCTGACATTGAAATAAGTGTCCAAGGAATAGAAAAGCAACTGGAATCACTCAACAGAGGAAAGTCCACTGGACCTGACGGGATACCAATTCGATTCTACACAGAGTACGCGAAAGAACTTGCCCCCCTTCTAACAGCCGTGTACCGTAAGTCTCTAGAGGAACAGAAGGTTCCAAATGATTGGAAAAGAGCACAGGTAGTCCCAGTCTTCAAGAAGGGTCGTCGAGCAGATGCGCAAAACTATAGACCTATCTCTCTGACGTCGATCTGTTGTAGAATTTTAGAACATGTGTTTTGCTCGAGTATCATGTCGTTTTTGGAAACTCAGAATCTACTCTGTAGGAATCAACATGGATTCCGGAAACAGCGATCGTGTGAAACCCAACTCGCTTTATTTGTTCATGAAACCCAGAAAATATTAGATACAGGCTCCCAGGTAGATGCCATTTTCCTTGACTTCCGGAAGGCGTTCGATACAGTTCCGCACTGTCGCCTGATAAACAAAGTAAGAGCCTACGGAATATCAGACCAGCTGTGTGGCTGGATTGAAGAGTTTTTAGCAAACAGAACACAGCATGTTGTTATCAATGGAGAGACATCTACAGACGTTAAAGTAACCTCTGGCGTGCCACAGGGGAGTGTTATGGGACCATTGCTTTTCACAATATATATAAATCACCTAGTAGATAGTGTCGGAAGTTCCATGCGGCTTTTCGCGGATGATGCTGTAGTATACAGAGAAGTTGCAGCATTAGAAAATTGTAGCGAAATGCAGGAAGATCTGCAGCGGATAGGCACTTGGTGCAGGGAGTGGCAACTGACCCTTAACATAGACAAATGTAATGTATTGCGAATACATAGAAAGAAGGATCCTTTATTGTATGATTATATGATAGCGGAACAAACACTGGTAGCAGTTACTTCTGTAAAATATCTGGGAGTATGCGTGCGGAACGATTTGAAGTGGAATGATCATATAAAATTAATTGTTGGTAAGGCGGGTATCAGGTTGAGATTCATTGGGAGAGTCCTTAGAAAATGTAGTCCATCAACAAAGGAGGTGGCTTACAAAACACTCGTTCGACCTATACTTGAGTATTGCTCATCTGTGTGGGATCCGTACCAGATCGGGTTGACGGAGGAGATAGAGAAGATCCAAAGAAGAGCGGCGCGTTTCGTCACAGGGTTATTTGGTAACCGTGATAGCGTTACGGAGATGTTTAACAAACTCAAGTGGCAGACTCTGCAAGAGAGGCGCTCTGCATCGCGGTGTAGCTTGCTCGCCAGGTTTCGAGAGGGTGCGTTTCTGGATGAGGTATCGAATATATTGCTTCCCCCTACTTATACCTCCTGAGGAGATCACGAATGTAAAATTAGAGAGATTAGAGCGCGCACAGAGGCTTTCAGACAGTCGTTCTTCCCGCGAACCATACGCGACTGGAATAGGAAAGGGAGATAATGACAGTGGCACGTAAAGTGCCCTCCGCCACACGCCGTTGGGTGGCTTGCGGAGTATAAATGTAGATGTAGATGTAGAAGGTAAGGGTATTAGATTAGGAAATGAGACTCTTAAAGTAGTAAAGGAGTTTTGCTATTTGGGGAGCAAAATAACTGATGATGGTCGAAGTAGAGAGGATACAAAATGTAGATTGGCAAGGAAAGCGTTTTTGAAGAAGAGAAATTTGTTAACATCGAGTATAGATTTAACTGTCAGGAAGTCGTTTCTGAAAGTATTTGTATGGAGTGTAGCCATGTATGGAAGTGAAACATGGACCATAAATAGTTTAGACAAGAAGAGAACAGAAGCTTTTGAAATGTGGTGCTACAGAAGAATGCTGAAGATTAGATGGGTAGATAACATAACTAATGAGGAGGTATTGAATAGGATCAGGGAGAAGAGGAGTTTATGGCACAACTTGACTAGAAGGAGGGATCGATTGGTAGGACATGTTCTGAGGCATCAAGAGATCACCAATTTAGTATTGGAGGGCAGCGTGGAGGGTAAAAATCGCAGAGGGAGACCAAGAGATGAATACACCAAGCAGATTCAGAAGGATGTAGGTTTCAGTAGGTACTGGGAGATGAAGAAGCTTGCACAGGATAGAGTAGCATGGAGAGCTGCATCAAACCAGTCTCAGGACTGAAGACCACAACAACAACAACAACAACAACAAGGTAATAAACGAGTAATACAACTACTATAATACTTATTTACAATGAACACATTACTGCACTGAAATTGTGCAGAAGTTATATATACTATTGGCCATTACAATTGATACACTACGAAGCTGACGTGCTACAGACGCGAAATTTAACCGACAGGAAGAAGATGCTGTGATACACAAATGATTAGCTTTTCAGAGCATTCACACTAGGTTGGCGCCGGCGGCGACACCTACAACGTGCCGACATGAGGAAAGTTTCCAACCGATTTTTCATACACAAACAGCAGTTGACCGGCGTTGCCTGGTGAAACGTGTAAGGAGGAGAAATGCGTACCATCGCGTTTCTGACTTTGTTAAAGGTCGGATTGTAGCCTATCGCGATTGCGGTTTATCGTATCGCAACATTACTGCTCGCGTTGGTCGAGATCCAATGACTGTTAGCAGAATATGGAATATGTGGGTTCAGGAGGGTTATACGGAACGCCGTGCTGGATCCCAACGGCCTCGTATCACTAGCAGTCGAGATGACAGGCATCTTATCTGCATAGCTGTAACGGATCGCGCAGCCACGTCTCGATCTCTGAGTCAACAGATGGGGACATTTGCAAGACAGCAACCATCTGCACGAACAGTTCGACGGCGTTTGCAGCAGCACGGACTATCAGCTCGGAGACCATGGCTGCGGTTTCCGTTGAGGCTGCATCACAGACAGGAGCGCCTGCGATGGTGTACTCAACGACGAACCTGGGTGCACGAATGGCAAAACGTCATTTTTTCCGATGAATCCAGATTCTGTTTACAGCATCATGTTGGTCGCATCCGTGTTGGGGACATCGCGGTGAACGCACATTGGAAGCGTGTATTCGTCATCGCCATACTGGCATATCACCTGGCTTGATGGTATGGGGTGCCATTGGTTACACGTCATCTGTTGTTCGCACTGACGGCACTTTGAACAGTGGACGTTACATTTCAGTTGTGTTACGACCCGTGGCTCTATCTTTCATTCGATCCCTGCGAAATCCTATATTTCAGCAGGATAATGCACGACCGCAGGTTGCAGGTCCTGTACGGGCCTTTCTGGTTACAGAAAATGTTCTACTGCTGCCCTGGGCAGCATATTCTCCAGATCTCTCAACAACTGAAAATGTCTGATCAATCTTGGCCGAGCAACTGGCTCGTCACAATACGCCAGTCACTACTCTTCATGAACTGTGGTATCGTGTTGAAGTTGCATGGGCAGCTGTACCTGTACACGCCATCCAAGCTCTGTTTGACTCAATTCCCAGGCGTATCAACGCATTCTTACGGACAGAGGTGGTTGTTCTGGGTACTGATTTCTCAGGATCTATGCACCCAAACTGCGTGAAAATGTAATCACATGTCAGTTCTAGTATAATGTATTTGTCGAATGAATACCCGTTTATCATATGCATTTCTTCTTGGTGTAGCAATTTTAATGGCCAGTAGTGTATATGCAAATCAGTTGGTTTTACTGAGAAATTCATCAATGGAGTAGAAGGAGTTGGCCACCAATAAATCCTTTAGGCTTCTCTTAAACTGAATTTCATTGGTTGTTAAGCTTTTTATGGCTGCTGGCAAGTTATTGAAAATGTGTGTTCCTGAATAATGCACACCTTTTTGTACAAGAAATACTGACTTTAAATCCTTGTGAAGATTATTCTTATTTCTAGTATTGATTCCATGAATTGAGCTGTTGGCTTGAAAAAGTGATATATTTTAATGACAAATTTGGTTAAGGAATAAATATATTGGGAAACAATTGTTAGTATCCCTAGTTCCCTAAACAGGCTTTGCAGGATGTTCTTGAGTTCACACCACATATAACTCTTCCTGCACGTTTCTGTGCCCTGAAAACTTTAGCTTGGCTTGATAAATTACCCCAAATTAGACATTATGGAATGAAAGTAAGCATAGTATGCCAGCTTTTTCATTTTTATATCCCCTATGTCTGACACAATTCGCATTGCAAATAGAGATTTGTTAAGACGCTTCAGCAGTTCTGTGGTGTGCTGCTCCCAGTTGAATTTATTATCAAGCCGTAATCCCAAGAATTTAACACTGCCCACTTCTTCTATCTGCTTGTCATCGTATGTTAGGCATATACTCGTGGGACACCCCCTTACAAGTTCTGAACTGCATGTAGTGTGTTTTTTCAAAGTTTAGTGACAAAGAATTGGCTAGGAACCAGTGATTAATGTCCACAAATATTTTATTAGCTGATGTTTCTAAGACTACACTTGATTTGCTATTTATGGCAATGTTTGTATCATCGGCAAAAAAACGAACTTGGCATCTGGTAGTGTTACCGATGAAAGGTCATTGATGTACACAAGAAAAAGTAAGGGCCCCAAAATGGAACCTTGTGGGACCCCACAGGTAATTGGTTCGCAGTTGGATGATGCCCGATAGCTTGCTACATGTGTCTTCCCTAATAACACCCTTTGTTTCCTGCCAGAGATGTAAGATTTGAACCATTCCTGTTGCACTATAATAGAGAGTTTCAGGGAGAGCATAAGGGAACAATTGACAGGAATGGGGGAAAGAAATACAGTAGAAGAAGAATGGGTAGCTCTGAGGGATGAAGTAGTGAAAGCAGCAGAGGATCAAGTAGGCAAAAAGACGAGGGCTAATAGAAATCCTTGGGTAACAGAAGAAATACTGAATTTAATTGATGAAAGGAGAAAATATAAAAATGCAGTAAATGAAGCAGGCAAAAAGGAATACAAACGTCTCAAAAACGAGATCGACAGGAAGTGCAAAATGGCTAAGCAGGGATGGCTAGAGGACAAATGTAAGGATGTAGAGGCTTGTCTCACTAGGGGTAAGATAGATACTGCCTACAGGAAAATTAAAGAGACCTTTGGAGAGAAGAGAGCCACTTGTATGAATATCAAGAGCTCAGATGTCAACCCAGTTCTAAGCAAAGAAGGGAAGGCAGAAAGGTGGAAGGAGTATATAGAGGGTTTATACAAGGGCGATGTACTTGAGGAGAATATTATGGAAATGGAAGAGGATGTAGATGAAGACGAAATGGGAGATAAGATACTGCGTGAAGAGTTTGACAGAGCTCTGAAAGACCTGAGTCGAAACAAGGCCCCGGGAGTAGACAACATTCCATTTGAACTACTGATGGCATCGGGAGAGCCAGTCATGACAAAACTCTACCATCTGGTGAGCACGATGTATGAGACAGGCGAAATACCCTCTGACTTCAAGAAGAATATAATAATTCCAGTCCCAAAGAAAGCAGGTGTTGACAGATGTGAAAATTACCGAACTATTAGTTTAATAAGTCACAGCTGCAAAATACTAACGCGAATTCTTTACAGACGAATGGAAAAACTGGTAGAAGCCGACCTCGGGGAAGATCAGTTTGGATTCCGTAGAAATGTTGGAACACGTGAGGCAATACTGACCTTACGACTTATCTTAGAAGAAAGATTAAGAAAAGGCAAACCTACGTTTCTAGCATTTGTAGACTTAGAGAAAGCTTTTGACAATGTTGACTGGAATACTCTCTTCCAAATTCTGAAGGTGGCAGGGGTGAAATACAGGGAGCGAAAGGCTATTTACAGTTTGTACAGAAACCAGATGGCAGTTATAAGAGTCGAGGGGCATGAAAGTGAAGCAGCGGTTGGGAAGGGAGTGAGACCGCGTTGTAGTCTCTCCCCGATGTTATTCAATCTGTATATTGAGCAAGCAGTAAAGGAAACAAAAGAAAAATTCGGAGTAGGTATTAAAATCCATCGAGAAGAAGTAAAAACTTTGAGGTTCGCCGATGACATTGTAATTCTGTCAGAGACAGCAAAGGACTTGGAAGAGCAGTTGAACGGAATGGACAGTGTCTTGAAAGGAGGATATAAGATGAACATCAACAAAAGCAAAACGAGGATAATGGAATGTAGTCAAATTAAGTCGGGTGATGCTGAGGGAATTAGATTAGGAAATGAGACACTTAAAGTAGTAAAGGAGTTTTGCTATTTAGGGAGTAAAATAACCGATGATGGTCGAAGTAGAGAGGATATAAAATGTAGACTGGCAATGGCAAGGAAAGCGTTTCTCAAGAAGAGGAATTTGTTAACATCGAGTATAGATTTAAGTGTCAGGAAGTCGTTTCTAAAAGTATTTGTATGGAGTGTAGCCATGTATGGAAGTGAAACATGGACGATAACTAGTTTGGACAAGAAGAGAATAGAAGCTTTCGAAATGTGGTGCTACAGAAGAATGCTGAAGATAAGGTGGGTAGATCACGTAACTAATGAGGAGGTATTGAATAGGATTGGGGAGAAGAGAAGTTTGTGGCACAACTTGACTAGAAGAAGGGATCGGTTGGTAGGACATGTTTTGAGGCATCAAGGGATCACAAATTTAGCATTGGAGGGCAGTGTGGAGGGTAAAAATCGTAGAGGGAGACCAAGAGATGAATACACTAAGCAGATTCAGAAGGATGTAGGTTGCAGTAGATACTGGGAGATGAAGAAGCTTGCACAGGATAGAGTAGCATGGAGAGCTGCATCAAACCAGTCTCAGGACTGAAGACCACAACAACAACAACATATAATATTGTAATTTACTTAAAAGGATATTGTGATTTACACAGTCAAATGCCTTTTACAGATCACAGAATATACCAGTTGCATGCAGTTTCTTGTCTAATGAATTAAGCACATTTTCACTGTAAGTGTAGATAGCCTTCTCAATATCAGAACCCTTTAGAAATTCAAACTGTGACTTTGACAGTATGTTATTTGAGATAAGATGGTTATAAAGCCGATTGTACATTACTTTTTCTAAAATTTTTGAGAATGCTGGCAACAGTGAAATTGGACGGAAATTTGATGCTATTTCTTTATCTCCCTTCTTAAACAGTGGCTTAACTTCAGCATATTTCAACTATTCAGGAAATACACAGATAGCTTAATATGTTACTTAGCTCATAACCACATTCTTTAATTGACTTTGTTGATATACCCACTAGATGTTTTTGATTTTAAAGATTTTATGATGGACATTATTTCTGCTAGGGTAGTGAGGGTCAAATTCATATTATGGAAGTTACTTGAAATGTCTTGTCTGAGGTCAGCATCTACCGAACCTGACAACCCCATCTTTTCAGTAACAGTGCGTCTCAGTAATAACTGTTCAGCGTGAGTTTCGTACTGGGTATGGTGTGTTCCTACTACAGCACAGAGTGTTAGACAATGGCATGAACACTTCTGAGAAACAGGTTGTTTGTGTGAAGGCAAATCACCCGTTCGTCCCCGAGTGTCTGACACAGACGTCGAACGCATCCGCCACAGTTTCACGAGGAGTCCGCAGAAATCCGTTCGCCGTGCAGCTCGACATCTCAGCATGCCTCCGACGTCCGCCTACCGTGTTGCGTCGACGTTTACACACGAAATCATACAAAATGCAGCTACTGCAAGGTCTTGGTGAAGGTGACAAACAAGAACGAGTGGAGTTCCGTAATTTCGTCCTTGGCAACGTGGAAGATGACAGTTTCCTTCCACACTTCGTGTTTAGCGACGCGGCAACATTCCATTTAAATCGAAAGGTGAACCGTCGTACTGTGAGAATACGGGTACAGAAGAACTACATGAAATTGAACAACATGAGAGGGACTCTCCAAAATTTAATGTGTTTAGTGCAGATACACGAGGAAAGGTATGTGGTCAAGAGTTTTTTTTTGAGAAAACTGTTACAGGAAGCACATATCTCGATATGCTTGAGAACTTCCTTTTCCCACAGTTGGATTCGAATGACTTCATTTACCGACAGGATTGGACACTTCCACACTGGGATCTGGAAGTGCGGGAATTTTTAAATCAAAGGATTACTGAATGATATATCGGTCGCACAGGACCAAGTGATTCAGCCTTACATTACTGGCCTCCAAGGTCACCGGATCTGACTGTATGTGATTATTTCTTGTGGGGGTTAATAAGACTGTGTTACCATCAACAGTGGATGAATTGAGACATTGGGGGGCATACTGAACACCTATGAAAACGTTTTTGAGTTTCCCATTCATCAAAAATCCAAATTCATTGTAGATGTTTATCAATTTCAGAAATATGGACGCGCCAAATCGGATGATTCTTTTTGGTACAACATTATATAAATATAATCTGTCAAACTGACTTTTTTTTGCTATCACATGTGACAGCAGAAATGTCAAATTTAATTTCAATTTTTTTGTTGCCTTTTTCACATCAAAAGTGCAATTACCACCCACAGTTACGAACATAAAAAAAATTAGTATATGAAGAAAACAACAAAATCGTTTAAGCCGTTCTCAGGTGATGTTCTTTCACAACTGATTTTAATCTCTGATTATTCCGGTGAATTTTCTGTGGTGTTGGCAGAAGAGCCAACACCGTGTTACTAGAGGAGGCCGAAATGCACACGTGCAAGCTCACGCAGACTGGCGTGAGGTCTGGAACAGTTAACGGAAATTATAGTAGCAAATAAAGTACGTAGTTGAAGTAATACTTAACTTTATTCCATAATTGGTGAACATCGCTCGTGTTGATACATAAGTGCAATCTCAATATACACTGGTAATGGCGCCTTGCTAGGTCGTAGCAAATGACGTAGCTGAAGGCTATGCTAACTATCGTCTCGGCAAATGAGAGCGTATTTGTCAGTGTAGCTTCGCTAGCAAAGTCGGCTGTACAACTGGGGCGAGTGCTAGGATCTGTCTCTAGACCTGCCGTGTGGCGGCGCTCGGTCTGCAATCACTGACAGTGGCGACACGCGGGTCCGACGTATACTAGCGGACCGCGGCCGATTTAAAGGCTACCACCTAGCAAGTGTGGTGTCTGGCGGTGACACCGCATTTTCCAATAATTTTCTTTCGCACGAACCTTGTCCTGATAATTACAACAAAGACAAAACTCAGTCAAATTCGTTGAGCCATTCTTAACTGATGATATTTTATACATGTTGCAATTAATGTTAATTCCCACCTTTCCCGTGTTTATTTCCAGAAATTTTCTTTCATATAAAACTCGTCCTGACACTAATGAACACAAAGAAAAACCAAATCAGTCAAAGCGGTTCTTAGGTAATGATCTTCCGTACATACGGCAACTGATTTTTATTTAAATTTACGTGTAGAGTACGTCGTTAGATGTGAGAGGGAGCCGGATGACAGAAGCCTTACCAGGTTAAGTAGAGAAATAAATTAAATTAAATAAATGATTTCGACTCATGGGTTATGGAGACGTAGAGCAGCCACGCTATGGGGTTGTCTGTCAACGCGAGACAGCCGCTTGATGGTTTACGTGATCCTCCGCGCTCGGTGTTGGCTCTCGCCAGTGTCTTGCTGCCGACGTCATTACGTTCTCTGCAAGTACTCAGCTTGCGTAGGTGTGGGGCTGCGCATCTCTTTGTTCATTGCCACATGTCTCTTACGGAGGGTTACATAATTACGAGGGCAGTTCAATAAGTAATGCAACACATTTTTTTTTCTCGGCCAATTTTGGTTGAAAAAACCGGAAATTTCTTGTGGAATATTTTCAAACATTCCCGCTTCGTCTCGTATAGTTTCATTGACTTCCGACAGGTGGCAGCGCTGTACGGATCTGTTAAAATGGCGTCTGTAACGGATGTGCGTTGCAAACAACGGGCAGTGATCGAGTTTCTTTTGGCGGAAAACCAGGGCATCTCAGATGTTCATAGGCGCTTGCAGAATGTCTACGGTGATCTGGCAGTGGACAAAAGCACGGTGAGTCGTTGGGCAAAGCGTGTGTCATCATCGCCGCAAGGTCAAGCAAGACTGTCTGATCTCCCGCGTGCGGGCCGGCCGTGCACAGCTGTGACTCCTGCAATGGCGGAGCGTGCGAACACACTCGTTCGAGATGATCGACGGATCACCATCAAACAAATCAGTGCTCAACTTGACATCTCTGTTGGTAGTGCTGTCACAATTGTTCACCAGTTGGGATATTCAAAGGTTTGTTCCCGCTGGGTCTCTCGTTGTCTAACCGAACACCATAAAGAGCAAAGGAGAACCATCTGTGCGGAGTTGCTTGCTCGTCATGTGGCTGAGGGTGACAATTTCTTGTCAAAGATTGTTACAGGCGATGAAACATGGGTTCATCACTTCGAACCTGAAACAAAACGGCAACCAATGGAGTGGCGCCACACCCACTCCCCTGCCAAGAAAAAGTTTAAAGCCATACCCTCAGCCGGTAAAGTCACGGTTACAGTCTTCTGGGATGCTGAAGGGGTTATTCTGTTCGATGTCCTTCCCCATGGTCAAACGATCAACTCTGAAGTGTATTGTGCTACTCTTGAGAAATTGAAGAAACGACTTCAGCGTGTTCGTAGGCACAAAAATCTGAACGAACTTCTCCTTCTTCATGACAACGCAAGACCTCACACAAGTCTTCGCACCCGAGAGGAGCTCACAAAACTTCAGTGGACTGTTCTTCCTCATGCAACCTACAGCCCCGATCTCGCACCGTCGGATTTCCATATGTTTGGCCCAATGAAGGACGCAATCCGTGGGAGGCACTACGCGGATGATGAAGTTATTGATGCAGTACGACGTTGGCTCCGACATCGACCAGTGGAATGGTACCGTGCAGGCATACAGGCCCTCATTTCAAGGTGGCGTAAGGCCGTAGCATTGAATGGAGATTACGTTGAAAAATAGTGTTGTGTAGCTAAAAGATTGGGGAATAACCTGGTGTATTTCAATGCTGAATAAAACAACCCCTGTTTCAGAAAAAAAATGTGTTGCATTATATATTGAACTGCCCTCGTAATAGCGGAAAGTGAGAAGGATGGAAGTATCCGGTAATAGAAGCACAAAAGTTCCAGCGGGCATGGGTCCGCAACCGTGCTATCTGTGAGATAAGAGGTAATGTGTGCTTACGAGCTGCCCCTGACCTCATTCATTGTAAACATCGTTATGCTTTAAGGCCGGTTCGCACTAGAATGCGGCACGTGGCAGTGGCGGGGAAAGCGTTCTCTGGGATGACGCGGCAGCTCCCGGAATTGACGTTCTCACATGAGAGAGGCAGATACTAGCGGTAGCCAATGACGGGCCGCCACTGGGATATGGGTGGAAACCCACTGAAACGCGTAGTGCATTCCATTTAGCGAGCATGTAATGCGTCTGGGTCCAAAAAATACATTTTTCAAAAATATTATTTTCTTCGCCTTCTTCAGAGTTTAATATGTTGTGTGTCAATTTCATCGCGATGGCAGCATTAGAAATGCCTTTGAGGAGCATAGAGTGCTCTGCAGTTGTGAGGAGGATTTTCTCCAGATCTGTGGACCAGTTTGGTGATATACTACACTGAAGCGCCAAAGAAGGTGGTATAGACATGCGTGATCAAATACAGATATATGTAAACAGGCAGAATACGGAGCTGCAGTCGCCAAGGCCCAAGACAGCAAGTGTCTGGCACAGTTGGTAGATCGATTATTGCTACTACACTGACAGTTTATCAAGATTTGTCTTGCTGAAATTACCCAAGTCAGTCGGAATGCGCAATGTACATGGATGGATGTAGGTGATCAAACAGGATGCTTACGTACGTGCCACGTGACGGAGTCGTACTAGACGTATCCGGGGTCCCATGTCACTCAAACTGCACACGCCCTGCTACATAGCTAGAGAAGGCCGATATGCACGCGTCAACTCACGCAGGCTGGATTTAGGTCTGAAACAGGATACGTAATGAATGCTATAAAGAAAAGTACGTAGCTGCTGGAATACTTAACTTTAATCCATCATTTGTATACAGCATTCTTGATTATACAAGTGAGACTCTCTCTAGAAATGGTTAATGGCGCCTTGCTAGGTCGTAGCCATGGACTTAGCTGAAGGCTATTCTAACTATCTCTCGGCAAATGAGAGAAAGGCTTCGTCAGTGTAGTCGCTAGCAAAGTCGTCGTACAACTGGGGCGAGTGCTAGTACGTCTCTCTAGACCTGCCGTGTGTTGGCGCTCGGTCTGCAATTACTGACAGTGGCGACACGCGGGTCCGACATGTACTAATGGACCGCGGCCGATTTAAAGCTACCACCTAGCAAGTGTGGTGTCTGGCGGTGACACCACACGCCCCACACCATTACAGAGCCTCCATCAGCTTGAACTTTTCTGTTGGCATGCAGGATCCATGGATCATGAGGTTGTCTCGATACCCATACACGTCCATCCGCTCGAGAAAATTTGAAACGAGACTCGTCCGACCAGGCGACATGTTCCCAGTCATCAGCAGTCCAATGTCGGTGTTGACGAAGCCGCACGGGGTAGCCGAGCGGTCTCTGGCGCCTTGTCACAGTCCGCGCGGCTTCCCCCATCGGAGGTTCGAGTCCTCACTCGTGCATGGGTGCGTGTTGTCGTCCTTAGCGTAAGTCAGTAAGTAGTGTGTAAGCTTAGGGGCCAATGACCTCAGCAGTTTGGTCCTGTAAGACGTTACCACAAATTTCCAAAAAATTTTTTCGGACGGGCCCAGGCGAGGCGTAAATCTTTGTGTCGTGGAGTCATCAAGAATACACGAGTGTGCCTTCAGCTCCGAACTCCTGTATCAATGATGTTTTTTTTATGGTTCACACAGTGACACTTGTTGATGGCCCAGAATTGAATTTTTTTTTATTTACACGTAAAGTTTCGTAGGACCAAAGTGAGGAGCAAGTCTCCAAGGTCATGTAAGGTGTCAGTACATGAAATTACAACATAAAAGTAATAACAGATGAAAATAAAATGTTTATGAATCCTAAAAAAGTCAATCCATAAGTTTAAGTAAACGCAGTCAACAATACAAGAATCAGCTTACTTTTTCAAGGAACTCCTCGACTGAATAGAAGGACTGACCCATGAGGAAACTCTTCAGTTTCGATTTGAAAGCGCGTGGTTTACTGTTAAGATTTTTGTATTCGAGTGGTAGCTCATTGAAAATGGATGCAGAAGTATACTACACACCTTTCTGCACAAGTGTTAAGGAAGTCCGATCCAAATGCAGGTTCGATTTCTGCCGCGTATTAACCGACTGAAAGCTGCTTATTCTTGGGAATAAGCTGATATTGCGTCCATAAGTGTCAGCGTGCAAGCCATTCAATGGGCATTCATAGCTGGAGACACTCGTGTACCCTTGATGACTGCACGACACAAAGCTTTACGCCTCGCCTGGGCCCATCAACACCGACGCTGTACTGTTGATGTCTGGAAGCACTTTGCCTGGTCGGACGAGTCTCGTTTGAAATTGTATCGAGCTGATGGACACGTACGGGAGTGGAGGCAACCTCGTGAATCCGTCGACTCTTCATGTCTCCAGGAGACTATTCAAGCTGGTGGAGGCTCTGTAATGGTGTGGGGCGTATGCAGTTGGAGTGAATGGGACACCTGATACGTCTAGATACGACTGTGACAGGTGACATGTACGAAATCATCCTGTCTGATTACCTGCATCCATTCTACATCTACATTTATACTCCGCAAGCCACCCAACGGTGTGTGGCGGAGGGCACTTTACGTGCCACTGTCATTACCTCCCTTTTCTGTTCCAGTCGCGTATGGTTCGCGGGAAAAACGACTGTCTGAAAGCCTCCGTGCGCGCTCTAATCTCTCTAATTTTACATTCGTGATCTCCTCGGGAGGTATAAGTAGGGGGAAGCAATATATTCGATACCTCATCCAGAAACGCACCCTCTCGAAACCTGGACAGCAAGCTGCACCGCGATGCAGAGCGCCTCTCTTGCAGAGTCTGCCACTTGAGTTTGTTAAACATCTCCGTAACGCTATCACGGTTACCAAATAACCCTGTGACGAAACGCGCCGCTCTTCTTTGGATCTTCTCTATCTCCTCCGTCAACCCGATCTGGTACGGATCCCACACTGATGAGCAACACTCAAGTATAGGTCGAACGAGTGTTTAGTAAGCCACATTTTCTAAGGACTCTACCAATGAATCTCAACCTGGTACCCGCCTTACCAACAATTAATTTTATATGATCATTTCACTTCAAATCGTTCCGCACGCATACTCCCAGATATTTTACAGAAGTAACTGCTACCAATGTTTGTTCCGCTATCATACAATCATACAATAAAGGATTCTTCTTTCTATGTATTCGCAATACATTGCATTTGTCTATGGTAAGGGTCAGTTGCCACTCCCTGCACCAAGTGCCTATCAGCTGCAGATCTTCTTGCATTTCGCTACAATTTTCTAATGCTGCAACTTCTCTGTATATTACAGCATCATCCGCGAAAAGCCGCATGGAACTTCCGACACTATCTACTAGGTCATTTATATATATTGTGAAAAGCAATGGTCCCATAACACTCCCCTGTGGTACGCCAGAGGTTACTTTAACGTCTGTAGACGTCTCTCCATTGATAACAACATGCTGTGTTTGCTAAAAACTCTTCAATCCAGCCACACAGCTAGTCTGATATTCCGTAGGCTCTTACTTTGTTTATCAGGCGACAGTGCGGAACTGTATCGAACGCCTTCCGGAAGTCAAGAAAAATAGCATCTACCTGGGAGCCTGTATCTAATATTTTCTGGGTCTTGTGAACAAACAAAGCGAGTTGGGTCTCACACGATCGCTGTTTCCGGAATCCATGTTGATTCCTACATAGTAGATTCTGGGTTTCCAAAAACGACATGATACTCGAACAAAAAACATGTTCTAAAATTCTACAACAGATCGACGTCATAGATATAGATCTATAGTTTTGCGCATCTGCTCGACGACCCTTCTTGAAGACTGGGACTACCTGTGCTCTTTTCCAATCATTTGGAACCTTCCGTTCCTCTAGAGACTTGCGGTACACGGCTGTTAGAAGGGGGGCAAGTTCTTTCGCGTACTGTGTGTAGAATCGAATTGGTATCCCGTCAGGTCCAGTGGACTTTCCTCTGTTGAGTGATTCCCGTTGCTTTTCCATGTCCATTGTGCGTTCCAGCGGATTTGGGCAATTCCAGTACGACAATGCGACACCCCACACGTCCAGAATTGCAACAGAGTAGCTCCAGGAGCACTCTTCTGAGTTTAAACACTTCCGCTGGCCACCAACCTCGCCAAACGTGAACATATTGATCTCCACCCCTTCGTACTCGTACGGGTTTATGGAAAGCCCTGCAGGATTCATAGTGTCAATTCCCTCCAGCACTACTTCAAACATTAGTCGAGTCCATGCCACGTTGTATTGCGGCACTTCTGCGGTATACGATATTAGGCCGGTGTACCAGTTTCTTTGGCTCTTCAGTGTGCGAGGTTTGTCCGGAAAGTACGTATAAAAGTTGTATAATGTCTTTATGGTACAAGTTGCAGTCACCGCCAGGTGGGACTACTGCTGTAATCAATCCCATCAACGCTCAGTTCGAGTCAGAGCACTCTGCGTGAAGGTGGGAGTGTGCGGCAGCTTGTTGACAGTCACCCTTTTTCAACTGCCGTCGGTATGGAGCTCTCTCTGATCGAGGAACAGCGCGTCAACATCAAGTTTCTTGCTAAGCTAGGCAAGAATGGCCGTGAGATTTTTGAGTGTTTGAAACAGGTTTACGGAGACAATTCTCTGAAGGTACCAAACGTGAACAAGTGATTAAAAAGGTTCCGGGATGCCGGAGAAAAAGTGAACGATGACACTCGCCCAAGACGCCCGTCGACATCGAGTTCCGATGCAAGTGTTGAACGAATTCGGGCTTGTGTTCTTAAAGACCGTAGATTGACAGTCAGAATGATTGCTGACAAGCTGTCAATCCCCAAAACAATCGTTCACGAAATCCTGACACAAAAACTTGAAATGAAGAAATTGTGTGCGAAAATCGTACCGAAGCTCTTGACGCCAGAACAGAAAGCAAAGGGGGTTGAGTGCTGTGAGGATTGGTTGGAAGCAGTGGAACGAGGGGACTTTCTGAACCGAGTCATCACTGGAGACGAGTCCTGGTTTTACGAATTCGATGTGGAGCTCAAATCTCAAAGCAAGGAATGGAAACTAGCAGGAGAACCGAGAACAAAAAGGTCGCGAAAATCAAGGCCCAATGTGAAGACAATGTTGATTGTTTTCTTTGATTGTAGGGGCATTGTTCACAAGGAATTTGCCCCACCCGGCCAGAGAGTGAATGGAAATTTTTACGTTGAAGTTCTGACACGTCTCACAGCTCGTGTGGCCCCGAGTTCGACCGGGGTTGGCAAAAGGGGGCAGGTGGATCCTTCATCACGACAATGCGCCCGCTCACACGTCGCTCGTTGTGCGCGAGTTTTTGGCCCGAAGCTCAATCAACGTGACAGACCACCCGCCTTATTCACCCGATTTAGCCCCGTGTGACTTCTTCATGTTCCCGAAATGCAAAATGGTGCTTCGGTGGGGGGGGGGGGGGGGGGCGGTGGTACTTGGGAGATATGGAAGCCATCAAGGCGGAAACGACACGGCAACTGAACAACATAACAACTGAAGACTTTCAGCAATGTTATCAACAATGGAAACGGCGTTGGCAGAAGTGTATCGCGTCTCAGGGCGAGTACCATGAAGGAGACCATATTGTAATACCTGAATAATTGTAAAATAAAGTTATTATTCAACTTTTATACGTATTTTCCGGACAAACCTCGTACCTCGCATCTTATTAACTGTTCGCGGTGCGTTTCCGAAATGTACTGAGAACGCTACGGCGCACTGCCTACGTTCTTAATACTAATGCTGCTGTGTGTTGCAGGCCAGGGTCGCTTCCACCTGACTGCCCTCACCGTTTGTGGTTTCTGCCTCATGACGCTCATCTTTGAGTCGCTGGCGGCTGCCTACGTCACGCCGGCGGCCCAGTGCGACTTCGACATGTCCTCCTTCGAGAAGGGCTTCCTGAGCGGTACTATCTACATAGGTCAGTAAAACCTTTTGCTGCTGATTGTGACGGCGATGAGGGTGTTCAAAATATTGTACATCAGGTGCTCCATCGCTGTGCAAAAGAGAAATGTCTGTGCGCTCCACGGAAAGTAGGAGAGTTCATTCATTCGTTTGTTCGGAAGGGGAGGCCGCCAACAAAGGAACTTCCGCATCGCACCCCCCTCAGATTTAGTTATAAGTTGGCACAGTGGGCAGGCTTTGAAAAACTGAACACAGATCAATCGAGAAAACAGGAAGAAGTTGTGTGGAACTATGAAAAAAAAATAAGCAAAATATACAAACTGAGTAGTCGGTGCGCAACATAGGCATCGTCAAGGATATGTTGAGCTCTTGAGCGCCGTGGTCCCGTGTTTAGCGCGAGCAGCGGCGGAGCGAGGGGTCCTTTAGTCTCCTCGCGTGAAAGAAATTAATTTTTATTTTTCGTTTGTGTGCAGTCTCTTATGTTTTCATCACTTGTTTGGGAGTGATTATCACATCCACAAGAAAACCTAAATAGGGCAAGGTAGAAGAATCATTTTATCCATTCGCCAAGTGTACAAGTTAGGTGGGTCGACAACATATTCCTGTCGTGTGACGCACATGCTGTCACCAGTGTCGTATAGAATATATCAGACCTGTTTTCCGGTGGAGGAATCGGTTGACCTACGACCTTGCGATCAAATGGTTTCGGTTCCCACTGGAGAGGTACATCCTTTCATCACACGGTTTTGCGGTGCGGTCGCAAAACACAGACACTAAACTTATTACAGTGAATACTGGCGTCAATGAGCGAACGGACAGATCATAACTTTGCGAAAATAAAGATAGTAAACTTTTCACTCGAGGGAAGACTTGAACCAAGGACTTCTCGTTCCGCAGCTGCTCACGCTAACCACGGGACCACGGCGCTCGTGAGCTCACACCATCCTTGATGTTGCCTATCTTTCCATGGACTATCACTTTCTATATTTTCCTTATTTTTTTGGTAGTTCTACTCAACTTCTTCCTGTTTTCTCAATTGATCTGTGTTCAGTTTTTCAAGACCTATCCACTGTGCCAACTTTAACTAAATCTCAGGGGAGTACGATGGGGAGTTCCCTTTTAAGTGTTTTCCACCTTTCGGCCGGTAAGCGATGGCAGGATCGAGGAGCGCGCCCTGCAATCTTTTTCAGCCGATTTTACAGAAACTATTCGGTAAAAACATTTAATTTTGGCTTAACTTATAGCTTTGTATGTCAGGTTCATGATTATGCTCCCTTCATTTCGTTAATGGTCATAGCTATTGTGATATTTATGCGAAAGTAAGACAGTACTCGAAAATTGGAAAAGTGCGCAATGAAAAATAGAGGTGACTATGATTTTTACATTTGTTGCGTATTATATAATATGTCGTTGCGTATGTAATTGAGCAAACACATTAAATTTTTCTTTAGAATTGAGTAGAGATATGTCTCTTACCAGTCTCGAGAAAAATTGATCTGATGTAGCAACCTTCTTTGCGATCGCGCCGCGCCACCGATAAAGCCAGAGTGAAATATCCACAACATTCCTCATATTTCATAAACATTTTCAGATATTGAAATGAGATTTTGGCAAATGTCAGCATGCAAAGAGGAGAGTATTTCAACACATCGTTATTACACTACTGGCCATTAAAATTGCTACACCACGAAGATGACGTGCTACACTCGCGAAATTTAACCGACAGGAAGAAGATGCTGTGATATGCAAACGATTAGCTTTTCAGAGCATTCACACTAAGTTGGCGCCGGTGGCGACACCTACAACGTGCTGACACGAGGAAAGTTTCCAACCGATTTCTCATACACAAACAGTAGCTGACCGGCGTTGCCCGGTGAAACGTTGTTGTGATGACTCGTGTAAGGAGGAGAAACGCGTACTATCACGTTTCCGACTTTGATAAAGGTCGGATTGTAGCGTATCGCGATTGAATTTATCGTATCGCGACATTGCTGCTCGCGTTGGTCGATATCCAATGACTGTTAGCAGAATATGGAATCGGTGGGTTCAGGAGGGTAATACGGAACGCCGTGCTGGATCCCAACGGCCTCGTATCACTAGCAGTCGAGATGACAGGCATCTTATCTGCATGGCTGTAACGGGTCGTGCAGCCACGTCTCGATCCCTGAGTCAACATGGGGACGTTTGCAAGACAACAACCATTTGCACGAACAATTTGACGACGTTTGCAGCAGCATGGACTATGAGCTCGGAGACCATGGCTGCGGTTACCCTTGACGCTGCATCACAGACAGGAGCACCTGTGATGGTGTACTCAACGACGAACCTGGGTGCACGAATGGCAAAACATTTTTTCGGATGAATCCAGGTTCTTTTTACAGCATCATGATGGTCACATCCGTATTTGCCGACATGGCGGTGAACGCACATTGGAAGCGTGTATTCGTCATCGCCATACTGACGTATCACTCAGCGTGATGGTAAGGAGTGCGTCGGCCGCGGTGGTCTAGTGGTTCTAGGCGCGCAGTCCGGAACCGCGGGACTGCTACGGTCGCAGGTTCGAATCCTGCCTCGGGCATGGATGTGTGTGATGTCCTTAGGTTAGTTAGGTTTAAGTAGTTTTAAGTTCTAGGGGACTGATGACCACAGAAGTTAAGTCCCATAGTGCTCAGAGCCATTTGAACCATTTTTGGTATGGGGTGCCATTGGTTACACGGTCACCTCTCGTATGCATTGACGGCACCTTGAATAGTGGACGCTACATTTCACATGTGTTACGACCCGTGGCTCTAGCCTTCATTCGATCCCTGCGAAACCCTACATTTCAGCAGGATAATGCACGACAGCATGTTGCAGGTACTGTACGGGCCTTTCTGAATACAGAAAATGTTCGACTGCCGCCCTGGCCAGCACATTCTCCAGATCTCTCACCAATTGAAAACGTCTGGTCAATGTTGGCCGAGCAACTGGCTCGTCACAATACACCAGTCACTACTCTTGATGAACTGTGGTATCGTGTTGAAGCTGCACGGGCAGCTGTACCTGTACACGCCGTCCAAACTGTGTTTGACTCAATGCCCAGGCGTATCAAGGCCGTGATTAACGGCCAGAGGTGGCTGTTCTGGATACTGATTTCTCAGGATCTATGCACCCAAATTGCGTGAAAATGTAATCACATGTCAGTTCTAGTATAATATATTTGTCCAATGAATACCCGTTTATCATCTGCATTTCATCTTGGTGTAGCAATTTTAATGGCCAGTAGTGTAGCTATATAGGTCTAGATACAGATTTAGATTTCGGTGTAGATATAGGTGTGGGTATAGATGTAGATGAAGATGTACACTGAGGTGACAGAAATCATGCAGTCATGGACGCATACAGATGGCGGTAGTATCGTGAAGACAAGGATAAAATGGCAATGCATTGGCCAAGCTGTCATTTGTACTCAGGTGATTCATGTGGAAAGGTTTCCGACGTGAGTGTGGCCACACGCCAGGAATTAACAGACTTTGGACGCAGAATGGCCATTGGAGCTAGAAGCATGAGACTGTAGATGACTGGAAAACCATGGCCTGGTCTGATGAGTTCCGATATCGGTTGGTAAGAACTGATGATAGGGTTTTAATGTGGCGCAGATCCCGTGAAGATTTGGACTCAAGTTGTCAACAAGACACTCTGAACATTATGCGAGCTGGGGATGGCTCCATAATGGTGTGCACTGTGTTCACATGGAATGAACTGCATCCTCTGGTCCAACTGAACCGATCATTGACTGGAAATGAATATATTTGGATGCTTTGACACCCTTTACGGGCATTCATGGACTTCATGTTCCCAGGCGACAGTGAAATTTTTTTGGATGGCAGTGCCCTATGTCACCAGGCCACAACTGTTTGCAGTTTGTTTGATGGATTCCTGGACAATATGAGTGAATGATTTGGCAACCCAGTTCGCCTGACATGAATCGTATTGTACATTTATCGCACATAATCAAGAGGTCAGTTCGTTCACCAGATCCTGCACTGGCAACGCTTTCAAAATTATGAACAACTCAATATTTCTGCAGGGATTTCCCAACAACTTGTTGAAGCCATGCCACATCGCAAGGCAAAAGTAGGTCTGATATATTAGGAGGTATCCCATGACTTTTGTCACCTCGTTGTATATAGGCATAATTGCAAGTGTAGTTGTAGATGTAGACATAAATGTAGGTGTTGGTCTAGCTGCATACTACATATGGATGTAGACTTGGGTGCAGATTTAGATGTACGAATAAATAGATGTAGTTATAGAAGTAGATGTAGACATATAATGTAGATATAGCTGTAGCTTTAGGTGTAAATGTACCTGTAAGTGTGGATAGAGATGTAGATATGCATGTACATATAGATGTAGTTATGGATGTAGATGTGTATATAGGTCTAGGTGTAGATATGAATGTAGATATACACTGATCAGCAAGAATATTATGACCCTTGACCTACTATCCATATAAAACCATCTAGGAAATAGCACCATCACTTTCTGTGGAATCACTGCTAGTCAGACCAACACCGACTCAAAGGAAGGCCTCGGCGCTTGTTCGTGACGTCACGTCAGCTAGGCACGGCGAACGCCAGGTCTGTTGCAGACATACTCACAATGGTGGTGTCTCCCTCCCTGACACAGGAAAATGTGAAACTATTAGCGGTAGTTGACCGACACACATTGTTCTGAGAGATTTCTGCAATCAATTAATTGTGCAATTCATTACACTTCTTAACAAATAGTGTACTCCTGACCTTAAATTTTCGATTGTTTTAAGGATTGACATACAAAAACAACTTCATGGTCCAGCAGCAACAGAATTCGTGCTTCTTTACCTTATTTGTAAATCTGAGGAAGTTACGTTTGTACTGGGCTGCTTTTACAAGAACCTGTGAACATATTGGTGCTCTTCTTTAGGTATCTTGGTTGACTATGGGGTGAGGAGCACTGAATGTTAATGAAATATCTTGCGATTATACACGTTGGAGGAGGGGGTGGGGTACAGAAGAAAGGCAAAAGAGAGATACTTGTTTTATCAAATAAAACTTTTTTACCTTATAAAGTTTCTTCTTTCAGTGCAAGAGGGAAATATTTATCTTTTCTAATGTGCATGTTTAAAAAAGTTTAAGCTCAGCAGTATTTTCGATGTATGAAGCTATTTTGTTTCCTGTTTAGAATTCCTTTCGTTGAAAACGACTGTAATCTAATGACTGGCAACAGTTGGACATTTACACATGTAAATTAGTTCACATTTCCAGTGACGATGTCAAACGAAAAAAAAAATAAATAAATAAAAGAAACGAGTTCATTATAAGGGGGTTGGGGTAAGTTTCGATAACAAAATGGATCAAGTAAATATAGTTACTTGAATGTAAAATTTACGAAGATTGCAATGGGGCAAAGCGTCTTTTCATACTGATCTGCGTTTGTTTCGACAGGATTCAGTAATACAGAACTATGGTCTTCATTTACAGCTTTACGATAGTAAGAAAATCTTTCATCTAAATAAGACTCCAGAATCCAAAACAATACCAAACATTTTGTCCAGAAATAAGAGAGTTATAGTGAGTGATAAGCACGCCCAGGCGTTTCTGCCTACAACAGACCTGGCGTTCGCCGTGCGTAGCTGACGTGACGTCACCAACAAGCGCCGAGGCCTTCCTTTGAGTCGGTGTTGGTCAGACACACACACACACACACAGCACATGCAGTGTCAGTGAGTGTTCTGTTCATGTGTAAAATGGTGAAAGTGCACAATTTACCTGAGTCTGGCTGAGGGCAGATTGTGATAGTGCAGAGGCTCGGCACGAGCGTTTTGGAGACCGGACACCTTGTTGGGTGTTTGATGAGTGCTGTGGTGAGTGTCTGCAACATGTGGCGAAGCCGAGGTGAAACCATGTCCAGATGTCATGAGGTTGGGCAGCCACCCCTAATTACAGATGCCAGATGTCATAGTCTAGGCAGACTGGTAAAACAGGACAGGTGGAGAACTGTGGCACACCTAACATTAGACTTCAACGCAGGGCAGAACATAAGTGTGTCTGAGCACACAGTGCATCAGACACTCCTAATGACGGGCCTTGCAGCCGACAACCCTTGCGTGTGCCGATGTTAACACGACATCAGCATGGCATGTGACCATCGGCATTCGACCTGGGCACAGTCGCAGAGTGTTTCACGACCAGACGAATCCCTTCATTGTGTGAATGGGAGGGAGTGATTCTGCTGTCATCTAGGGAAAAGCTCCTCGACAGCCATACTGCATGATGGAGACAAGCTGGCAGCGGCTGCATCATGCTCTGGGGCACATTCACGTGGGCACAATCACAGCCAAGGAGTATCATACGAGGGCAGTTCAATAAGTAATGCAACACATTTTTTTTCTCGGCCAATTTTGGTTGAAAAAACAGAAAAATTTCTTGTGGAATATTTTCAAACATTCCCGCTTCGTCTCGTATAGTTTCATTGACTTCCGACAGGTGGCAGCGCTGTACGGATCTGTTAAAATGGCGTCTGTAACGGATGTGCGTTGCAAACAACGGGCAGTGATCGAGTTTCTTTTGGCGGAAAACCAGGGCATCTCAGATATTCATAGGCGCTTGCAGAATGTCTACAGTGATCTGGCAGTGGACAAAAGCACGGTGAGTCGTTGTGCAAAGCGTGTGTCATCATTGCCGCAAGGTCAAGCAAGACTGTCTGATCTCCCGCGTGCGGGCCGGCCGTGCACAGCTGTGACTCCTGCAATGGCGGAGCGTGCGAACACACTCGTTCGAGATGATCGACGGATCACCATCAAACAACTCAGTGCTCAACTTGACATCTCTGTGTCTTCACTTCAGCGTGTTCGTAGGCACAAAAATCAGAACGAACTTCTCCTTCTTCATGACAACGCAAGACCTCACACAAGTCTTCGCACCCGAGAGGAGCTCACAAAACTTCAGTGGACTGTTCTTCCTCATGCACCCTACAGCCCCGATCTTGCACCGTCGGATTTCCATATGTTTGGCCCAATGAAGGACGCAATCCGTGGGAGGCACTACGCGGATGATGAAGAAGTTATTGATGCAGTACGACGTTGGCTCCGACATCGACCAGTGGAATGGTACCGTGCAGGCATACAGGCCCTCATTTCAAGGTGGCGTAAGGCCGTAGCATTGAATGGAGATTACGTTGAAAAATAGTGTTGCGTAGCTAAAAGATTGGGGAATAACCTGGTGTATCTCAATGCTGAATAAAACAACCCCTGTTTCAGAAAAAAAATGTGGTGCATTACTTATTGAACTGCCCTCGTACACTGGCTGCAGACCGTGTACATCCCTTCATGATGATCACGTTCCATTATGGCAGTGGCATTTTTCGAAAAGATAATGAGCCATGTCAAAAGGGCAGGTGTGTAAAGATTGGGCCGAAGAACACAGTGGCGCGTTGTAACTGACATGCATGCCCCCCCTCCCCCCCCCCCCCCCACTCGCCAGATCTGAACCCAACCGACACATCTGAGACATGGTGTCAGAGCTCTCCGCCCCCTCCCCAGAATTAGCGAGAATTGGGTGACTTGTATGTGAGATGTGCTGTCAACTCCCTCCAGCGACCTACATAGGCCTCATTGCTTCTTCTGTGCCAAGACGCGTTGCTGCTTTTATCCGTGTCAGAGGTTGACATACTGGTTATTAGGTGGCTGGTCGTAATATTCAGGCTGATCATTGTAGATGTAGACATAGATCTATCTACATACACTACTGGCCATTAAAATTGCTACACAAAGAAGAAATGCAGATGATAAACAGGTATTCATTCTACAAATATATTATTCTAGAACTGACATGTGATTACATTTCCACACAATTTGGGTGCATAGATCCTGAGAAATCAGTACCCAGAACAACAAACTCTGGCCGTCATAACGGCCTTGATACGCGCGGGCATAGAGTCAAACAGAGCTTGGATGGCGTGTACAGGTACAGCTGCCCATGCAGCTTCAACATGATGCCACAGTTCATCATGAGTAGTGACTGGCGTATTGTGACGAGCCAGTTGGTCGGCCACCATTGACCAGACGTTTTCAATTGGTGAGAGGTCTGGAGAATGTGCTGGCCAGGGCAGCAGTCGAACATTTTCTGTGTCCAGAAAGGCCCGTACAGGACCTGCAACATGCGGTCGTGCATTATCCTGCTGAAATGTAGGGTTTCGCAGGTATCGAATGAAGAGTAGAGCCACGGGTCGTAACACATCTGAAATGTAACATCCACTGTTCAAAGTGCCGTCAGTGCGAACAAGACGTGACCGATGGCACCCCATACCATCACGCCAGGTGATACGCCAGTATGGCGATCACGAATACACGCTTCCAATGTGCGTTCACCGCGATGTCGCCAAACATGGATCCGACCATCATGATGCTGTAAACAGAACCTGGATTCATCCGAAAAAATGACGTTTTGCCATTCGTGCACCAAAGTTCGTCGCTGAGTACACCATCGTAGGCGCTCCTGTCTGTGATGCAGCGTCAGCGGTAACCGCAGCCATGGTCTCCGAGCTGATAGTCCATGCTGCTGCAAACATCGTTGAACTGTATGTGCAGATGGTTGTTGTCTTGCAAACGTCCCCATCTGTTGACTCGGTGATCGAGACGTAGCTGCACGATCCGTTACAGCCATGCGGATAAGATGCCTGTCATCTCGACTGCTAGTGATACGAGGCTGTTGGGATCCAGCACGACGTTCCGTATTACCCTTCTGAACCCACCGATTCCGTATTCTGATAAGTCATTGGATCTCGAGCAACGCGAGCAGCTATGTCGCGAAACAATAAACCGCAATCGCGATAGGCTACAATCCGACTTTTATCAAAGTCGGAAGCGTGATGGTAGGCATTTCTCCTCCTTACACGAGGCATCACAACAACTCTTCACCAAACAACGTCGGTAAGCTTCTCTTTGTGTATAAGAAATCGGTTGGAAACTTTCCTCATGTCAGCACGTTGTAGGTGTCGCCACCGGCGCCAACCTTGTGTGAATGCGCTGAAAAGCTAATCATTTGCATATCACAGCATCTTCTTCCTGTCTGCGTCCGTAGCACGTAATCTTTGTGGTGTAGCAATTTTAATGGCCAGTAGTGTAGATATTCTGTAAACTACTAAGAAGTGCTTGGGAGAGGGTGCCTCCTGTTGTACGAGTTATGCTTTCCACTGGTCCACGTTTGGAGTGCAACGAGAGTGACTGTCTAGGCCAGGGGCGGGCAAACGCTGCACGCGGCTCATGAGCACACAGCGCTGCACGTGTGCTGCTCGCGTGCAGCCGTCGAACGGGACAGTGGCGACAGCCTGCAGGTTGCTGCAGTGTAGTGCCAGGCTAAGCTGCGGACGTTGAAGCGAAGCGACCACTACGTAGTGAACGTTGTATTTCAATAACCGGAAAATGCAGAGTGAATCAAGGAAACGGAGAATTGGAGATTTGCTATCTTTTAAAAAGGAATGGGAGAATCATTTGTTCTCTGTGGAAAAACGTGAAAATTGGAAATGTATAATATGTGACAGTATTGTCGCTGGTGAGCGGAAGTTTAATATTGAACGCCATTATAATAAATTTCAGTATGTTGCCGTTCTTAGTGCAATAAAAGAGGAATTTCTCAAGCGATTTGGGGATATATCTTACTTATCCCAAGGTTTTGAATAGTTCTCGAGAGAATCTGGTTTCTGTAGATGATATTCATCTCAGTTTGCAAATGGAATTAATAGATCTACAGTGTAATTCTCGTCTGAGAGACAAGTTCCTTTTGGCAAGATGTGTAATAGATTTTTATCACGACTTTCCACAGCAAGAGTTTCCTCGTCTCCATCGTGAAGCCGTGAAGATAGTCAATGTTGGGCTTGAGATACTTTTGTGAGAGATTTTTTTCTGTTATGAAAATTAATAAGTCTCGGTTAAGAGCAAACATCAGTAATGAAAATTTACGTAACTGTTTCGGTTTGTCTGTATGTAGAAATTTTGTTCCAGACATTAAAAGTATTGTAAACTCCACCTGTGATAATTAAATAAAACGTATCGTAGGTAATAGGTACTATTTCAAACCATGATTTCTGTCAAGCACTCCTACTAACCTTATTCCTTCATTTAATAAAGCAGGCCAGGAAACAAAACGCATTACAGAGGATGAAGCGGAGAGACGGTATGGTGGGGAGGGGTGAGAAACGGGTGGCCAGCTTGCCCCTGTGTGCACGCAGAACACCTGTTAACTGCACACGTGCAGAATTCCTGCCCGCCCCTGGTCTAGGCGGAGGCCCTGATGTACATATAGGTGTTACGTGTACTTGCTGATGTACGTAGTTGTAGATGTTGGTGGGTGTATTGACAAGCTGACGCGTGTTACGGCTGCGGCAGGCATGATCGTGAGCTCCCACCTGTGGGGGTTCGTGGCGGACACGCGCGGCCGGCGGCTGGTGCTGTCTGTGACGCTGGCGGCCAACAGCGCGTGCTCCGTGGTCGCTGCCTTCATGCCCAGCCTGCCCCTGCTCATCTTCCTCCGGCTGCTCAACGGCATCTTGTGAGTGATTGCTGGCGTTCGAGGCTTCGAGATGCGGGTGTAGCCACCTTTTCAGGCTGCATGAAGAATGCAGAGATTAGTACATGTGTCTGCTGTGCAGCCGAAGAAGCGAGCTACGTGATTATATATGATACGTGTTACAAACTGGACACAATAGGAAGGATCAGGCGCCTTTGCTTTTTTCTTTTATCACTCGTTTATTACATCAGAGAAATACACATTTTAAGACAAAATTTAACTTGGCTTGCGTTGTTTGGGGGAAGAGACCAAACAGCGAGGTCATCGGTCTCATTGGATTAGGGAAGGATGGGGAAGGAAGTCGGCCATGCCCTTTCAAAGGAACCATCTGAGCATTGGCCTGGAGCGATTTAGGAAAATCGTGGAAAACCTAAATCAGGATGGCCGGACGCGGGATTGAACCGTCGTCCTCCTGAATGCGAGTCCAGTGTGCTATCACTGCGCCACCTTGCTTGGTCAAAATTTAACTACATGAAATATTGCTCCCAGTAAATGTTAACATAATCAGTGACAAGCCTTAGTTATCTTAAGGGTTTCTGCTGGCAACAAATATTAAGGAGGCAATGTGAGGTTTAAATCAATTTAGCTCAGACACGTAGCTAGTGATTGAATCACGACACAGACACCTTAACAATTTCGGCAGCAAATAAATAGCGTGAATTTGTGCTCACAGTAACCAACTAATCAACAGCCTTGCCATTGAATAAGTAGTAGGCCATTTGGAACGAATTAGCAACACCCAGCAACTAGGGGATTTAATACCAACAGTCTTTAAATGTATTGCTCCCCATTAAATAAACATACAGTACTGACGGCCTTGGGAGAGCCAGTCATGACAAAACTGTACCATCTAGTGAGCAAGATGTATGAGACAGGCGAAATACCCTCAGACTTCAAGAAGAATATAATAATTCCAATCCCAAAGAAGGCAGGTGTTGACAGATGTGAAAATTACCGAACTGTCAGCTTAATAAGTCACGCCTTTACAGACGGATGGAAAAACTTGTAGAAGTCGACCTCGAGGAAGATCAGTTTGGGTTCCGTAGAAATGTTGGAACACGTGAGGCAATACTGACCCTACGACTTATCTTAGAAGAAAGATTAAGGAAAGGCAAACCTACGTTTCTAGCATTTGTAGACTTAGAGAAAGCTTTTGACAATGTTGATTGGAATACTCTCTTTCAAATTATAAAGGTGGCAGGGGTAAACTACAGGGAGCAAAAGGCTATTTACAATTTGTACAGAAGCCAGATGGCAGCTATAAGTGTTGAGGGGCATGAAAGGGAAGCAGTGGTGGGGAAGGGAGTGAGACAGGGCTGTAGCCTCTCCCGGATGTTATTCAATCTGTATATTGAGCAAGCACTAAAGGAAACAAAAGAAAAGTTCGAAGTAGGTATTAAAATCCATGGAGAAAAAATAAAAACTTTGAGATTCGCCGATGACATTGTAATTCTGTCAGAGACAGCAAAGGACTTGGAAGAGCAGCTGAATGGAATGGACAGTGTCTTGAAAGGAGGATATAAGATGAACATCAACAAAAGCAAAACGAGGATAATGGAATGTAGTCGAATTACGTCGGGTGATGCTGAGGGTATTAGATTAGGAAATGAGACACTTAAAGTAGTAAAGGAGTTTTGCTATTTGGGGAGCAAAATAACTGATGTTGGTTGAAGTAGAGAAGATATAAAATGTAGACTGGCAATGGCAAGGAAAGCGTATCTGAAGAAGAGAAATTTGTTAACATCGAGTATAGATTTAAGTGTCAGGAAGTCATTTCTGAAAGTATTTGTGTGGAGTGTAGCCATGTAGGGAAGTGAAACATGGATGATAAATAGTTTAGACAGGAAGAGAATAGAAGCTTTCGAAATGTGGTGCTACAGAAGAATCCTGAAGATTAGATGGGTAGATCACATAACTAATGAGGAGGTATTGAATAGAATTGTGGAGGAGTTTGTGGCACAACTTGACAGGAAAGAGGGACCAGTTGGTAGGGTATGTTCTGAGACATCAAGGGATCACAAATTTAGCATTTAAGGGCAGCGTGGAGGGTAAAAATCGTAGAGGGACACAAAGAGATGAATACACTAAGCAGATTCAGAAGGATGTAGGTTGCAGTAAGTACTGGGAGATGAAGAAGCTTGCACAGGATAGAGTAGCATGGAGAGCTGCATCAAACCAGTCTCAGGACTGAAGACCACAACAACAACAACAACAACAACAACAACAACAATAGTAATTAAATGAATTCAAATCAAACACACTACTCTCCACTCAAACTCTTCAGTGGAAGCCAAGCCAAAATGAATGTTCCATTAACTGACTAGCACTGAAGTCACTCTAAAGCTCATCTCTGTGTTCCCAGACACACAGGCGGCAAACTTATACAAGACAAGATTTTGAAGGGAGCACATCAGTAAAACCGGTAGTGGAGCTAACTCGTCCTTCTGAAAATTAAGGTACTAGAATGGGGCACAGGGTGGTATACAATGAGGTTGCCTTAGTGCTATACTGCGCTCCAAAATATTAATTCAAATGGCCAATTCAAAATTGTTGTTGTTGTTGTTGTTGTGGTTTAACTGTTTCAGATGTTCTACATAACGTCCTTCCACTAGAGTACAATGAACAGGACATTCATACAACCTTGTGAGTCTGTAAGAAAAGTTCTTCTTTGTGAAGTTCAGCTTGAGCGTCACAGTGACATGAGAGTCGGTTACATCATCAAAGCGTTGACCCTTTGCATGAATTTCTGTGCTTTTTCGTGTGGCATTTTGCTTTTCATTCAAGTGGTAGCAGGCTTCCGCACATTGTTGTTTTTGTTTCGGACTAAAGATATGCAGGATAACTTTCGTACACACTTATCTCTGCTTATAAACATTCTGGAGAACGTCTTGAACACCTGATTGAGATCTTCAGTTCACTGTTCATCTTCAGTTTGTGATGCAGCAATGTTGCCACACTATGGGCACATGTCCACAGCTTCACAGTGTATACTCACAACTGGCTGGCTGAATGCACACCGGTTGTTTAGAGTCGTTGATTCAAACTACCACCGTAGTTACTGCACTGATGTCGCTCACATACCAGGAATAAAATCAGCCTTGGAACTTTATGGATGGTCTGTGTATGCTACAATCATTCACTGCAAGTTTGGTTTATTCACTCAGCTACCAAAAATAAATAAACAAAAGTTTCATATGTCGTACATGCTGTTTAAGGAATGAGACGAATATACACTGCAAACAGCAAGGGTCACAGCAAACTTCCATGGGGTACTGAAGATATTTCTATGGGGTGTTCAAAAAGTCTCTCCGCAGTGCCATATAATTTTTAGCTGCACATGCCGTATGCCGCAGTGAATATACCAAAATGAAACTCGGTGAAATACAAGTTATTAATTTATTGAATATTCATTTTTACTTACAAATTTTCACATTAAATGTTCGAAGTGCCCTCCTGTTGTTGAATACACAATACAGTTTGTCTAATCATGTTTCCAAACACAAGCTGTAACATTTCTTCTGTAACAGAAACAGTGAAAGTGAATATTGCAGTTTTCAATTCATCGGTGGATTTTGGATGGTTTTTATAGACAGTTGCTTTCACTGCACCCCAGAAGAAAACGTCAGGTGGTGTTAGGTCAGGCGATCATGGAGGCCAAAGGCCCTGTGAAATTATGCGATCACCATAAACATCAGCAAACAGTGACATTGAAATGTGAGCTGTTAGTGCGGTTGTACTATCTTGTTGAAAATAACCATTCAGTATTTCACTCAACACAAGTTCTCCTATGAATGGGTACCAAACATAATATCACTGCAGTATCATTGCGCGTGTATTGTTTCATTGAAAAATATGGGACCCACAATCCAATGTCTAGAAATTGCAATCCAAACTCCTATTTTCACAGAATGAAGTGGTTCCTCATGAATACACAATGGATTTGCAGTACAGAATTTTGCGAGTTCATAAATGAAACCATGCCTCATCAGTGAAAAACGTTTCATTTAGAATATCCCTTCCATTTTGTTGAACAAAATTTTTGAACCATTGACAATAATGCAGTCTCTTGCCATGATCAGTATTTTTCAGTTTTTGCACCACTGTCACTTTGTATGGGAAAAGTTCTAATTTTTCCCTTACAGCTGTGTGGGCTGTTCTGACACTAACGTTGATTTCTTGGGAGAGTTTTCTTACTGACTTGTTTTGAACTCGTGGACATTTTATCGAAAATATTGAGTAGTTTATCCTCGGACAAAATGCTAGGATGACCACTTCTCGGTGCATCTGTCACTGAACCCGTACTTCGAAATTTGTTAATCAAATCTCGCACAGTATCATGATGTGGGAGTCTTGTCTCTGGGAAAACTGAATTAAATGTTTGATGAACCAAAACTGTGTATTTACCACCAGCTTTGAACACTTGTTTGACTAAAAACACACATTCTTCAATGGTTTGTGTAGTGGACAGACAAGACAGCCAGTCCACAGTGACGGGTAACCGAGATGCACGCGTTTACACACGCCGTCTGGCGTTTGGTCTGAAACAGGATACGTAATGAATGCTATAAAGACAAGTATGTAGCTGCTGGAATACTTAACTTTAATCCACCATTTGTATACAGCATTCTTGATGATACAAGTGAGACTCTCTGTAGAAATGGTTAATGGCACCTTGCTAGGTTGCAGCCATGGACTTAGCTGAAGGCTATTCTAACTATCTCTCGGCAAATGAGAGAAAGGCTTCGTCGGTGTAGTCGCTAGCAAAGTCGTCGTACAACTGGGACGAGTGCCAGTACGTCTCTCTAGACCTGCCGTGTGGTGGCGCTCGGTCTGCAATTACTGACAGTGGCGACATGCGGATCCGACATGTACTAATGGACCGCGGCCGATTTAAAGCTACCACCTAGCAAGTGTGGTGTCTGGCGGTGACACCACAGTTTGCATTTTAACAGTGACAGAAACGAAACAAACGAACAAAGGAACTAAACTTAAACATTCACACTAACACGTAACGACACACACCAACGATACTACTGACGCTGACTGAGGTAAACGAAACAGTGGAATATTGGGAGAGTCCACTTGAAGGGAAGCAACCCAGGCAGGCGAACAATCATACGGCATGCGCGACTAACAATCATACGGCACTGCGGAGAGACTTTTTGGAACACCCCGTACTTCAGCCGATGACTCCACAATAACAGCCCATGTCCTCCTTTCCAAGAAATCCTCCAGTCAAAAAGTTTGTTCGATCCTACTTTCAATATTGAATGTTAATGTGGCACCGATTCGAATGGTTTTTGGTGCTCAAGAAATATTGCATCTACCTGACTGCCATTATGCATCGCTTTCAGGTTATTGTGCGGGAGAAGTGCTAGTTTGATCTTTTGTTTTCTCACTATACAGCATCTGCGGGCCCTCTGCTGTGACGTACGCCTACCTCGGGGAGTTCCACGGTGAGAAGACGCGCACTCAGAGCATGGTCTACGTCTGCGTCTTCATCGCCGTTGCCAGCGTCGCACAGCCGGGTAAGTCGAGTTCCAGTCCGGGCAACCAGTTCCACCACACTAGGTGTGCCACTGCCACAACAGGCACCTACATAAATGTTAAGAACTACTGTGGCACAATCATCTTTTCTGTGTTGTAGCTCTTCTTTTCAGTGTTTCCTAAGAAAAGTACAGAGAGATAAATTCTGCTGTATTTAAGACACCATTTGACTTTTTTAATCCACATGTTTCAGCCCTTTCTCATCTATCTTCAGTGTGTTTGATTTATTGTTCTTCCTGAAAATTATCGTCTTTTTATGGTTTCTGTTATACCACTAGAGCTGTTTGTACCTCTTTCTGTGTATTCATACAAAGTGTTTAAAAGCGTGTCACATATTCACACAGGAGATAGTATTGGTAAAACCTAGCAGAAAACAACCTATAGTGATCTGTCAAGAAACGAATAGCAGTTGAGATATGGGCAGATTTAATTGTGATGAGTCGTATGTAGTATTCAGCAGTGTGGCCTGGATTCGCTAGTCATGGTGCACTAGACATGTTTGCAGATACAAATCCTTGAACTGTCATGGAGGTGAGGCATCAGGATCAGTACTAATGTATGGGCAGGATTTGTTGGGGTCAGCCGGCCGGAGTGGCCAATCGGTTCTAGGTGCTTCAGTCTGGAAGCACGGAACCGCTACGGTCGCAGGTTCGAATCCTGCCTCGGGCATGGATGTGTGTGATGTCCTTAGGTTAGTTAGGTTTAAGTAGTTCTAAGTTCTAGGGGACTGATGACCTCAGCAGATAAGTCCCATAGTGCTCAGAGCCATTTCTTGTTGGGGTCACACTCCTAGGGCCATACACATTACCAAACAATTAGCATGTCCTATATCCGCTCCCAGTAGCTGAGTGGTCAGTGTGACAGAATGTCAATCCTTAGGGCCCGGGTTGGATTCCTGGCTGGGTCGGAGATTTTCTCCACTCAGGGACTGGGTGTTGTGTTGTCCTAATCATCATTATTTCATCCCCATTGACGCGCAAGTCACTGAAGTGGTGACAAATCGAAAGACTTGCACGCGGCGAATGGTCTAGCCGATGAGAGACCCTCATCACAAGACATTAACACGTCCTATGTAGCACCCAATCATTTGCAGTGAATTCTGAGCACTATGGGAGAACATTACCCTTGCAGAAATGAGACAGATTGTGGTTTATGTATGACTAGTCACTACTTCATTTTCTAACGATCATGTGACAGCACCTTGCTGTAATGTTTCACGGGTGATGTATTGGTCAAGGTGGTCCGGTAGTGTGGCTTCCTTGTTCATTGGACCTGAATCCATTGGGTTTTTGGCTACAGGGATATTGTCAGTGTGCAGATGTTACAGGAGTGTGCGTTCTCTGTACCAGACATTTGGGATGAGAGGACACATTGGTCTGTTTTTGAACAGGTATTGGTTTGCAGACAATTAATTATGGAAAGATGCTTCTAGCTTTGACCAATACTACTTCCTATCCTATAGGAGTATATCACACGTACGTGTGTGTGTGTGTGTGTGTGTGTGTGTGTGTGTGTGTGTGTGTGTGTGCTAAAAATCAGTAAATAGTACAAAATTTGTACCAACTGCATTAGGCAAACACTATTATCCCCAGCTAAGTAATTATAACTATAAACAAAATGTCATCAGCAGCACGACCGACAAAATATAAATCTGATATGTCGATAAAGTTGGAAGTCCTGTCTCTGCAGTCCAAAAACACGAAAGCATTGAACACTGAGTCACATATACTGTGGAGTGGCTTGCAGAGAAATAGTACGAATACACTATG
Source organism: Schistocerca cancellata (assembly GCF_023864275.1). Classification (NCBI taxonomy): domain Eukaryota; kingdom Metazoa; phylum Arthropoda; class Insecta; order Orthoptera; family Acrididae; genus Schistocerca; species Schistocerca cancellata. The sequence goes on along the minus strand of NC_064637.1, from coordinate 125,831,933 downwards.
TACACCAAGATGATGTTTTGACTTGACGGAACGCCTCCAATGTTCTCGCAGCATTGGCGTGGGTGGTGATCCCACAGCCGTGGGACGTGGCGCTGGGGGCTATGCGGCTGCACTCATGGCGCGTCTTCCTGCTGCTGGGGGCGGCGTTGAGTGCCATCACCTTTGCACTGCTCAGGCTGTTCATGCCGGAGAGCCCCAAGTTCCTGCTGGTTGCCGGCCGGAGGGACGAGGCACTCGACGTGCTCCGCCACATGTTCGCCACCAACAATGGCGTACCACCGGACAAGTTCCCCGTGAGTACACGCAATGCTTATTCCACTTCCCGTGCCAGTTGTGCCCTTCGTAGTCTGTTACAATTTCAGTTGTCATTTGATAGTGACTGCCCTGACAATTTCTTAAGATACACACGTTGATGAGGCATAGTGCTTCAATGCTGTTGCTGTTGCCAATATAGCTCACAGCGGAATGATTCCGCTGATCTGCGTGACCTTGATTACATAACAGAGCTGATAACGGACTTAGCCACTGTGAGGGCCAGTGCGGGGTGCTATCCTGCCAATGCAGCACTATGTTTTCGATTTTTTTTCAAACTGTTGCATCCTTGAGGCCCCGTTCACCAGATGTACGTCTAGCGATTGGTGGCTAACGCTACAGATCACACTTTATTAATAATTATAGTACAGCGTTACATCACCTGTTACAGTTACTTTCTCAGCAAGTACACAAAGTCCTTTCATCCAAACATGTATTTTCTCATCTTTACTAACTATACAACAGGAGCGGGTACGCAATCTAGACCGAGCGAGGTGGCGCAGTGGTTAGACACTGGACTCGCATTCAGGAGGACGACAGTTCAATCCCGCGTCCGGCCGTCCTGATTTAGGTTTTCCGTGATTTCCCTAAATCGCTCCAGGCAAATGCCGGAATGGTTCCTTTCAAAGGGCACGGCCGACTTCCTTCCCAGTCCTTCCCTAATCCGATGAGACCAATGACCTAGCTGTCTGGTCTCCTTCCCCAAAACCAACCTATGCAATCTAGACCTAGTTATGTATATAGTAATATGCCCTTTACATTGTATACCCGCTCCTGTCGTAAAGTTAGTAATGATGAGAAAATACATGTTTGGATGAAAGGACTTGGTGTACTTGCTGAGGCCGTGCGGTTCTAGGCGCTACAGTCTGGAGCCGAGCGACCGCTACGGTCGCAGGTTCGAATCCTGCCTCGGGCATGGATGTGTGTGCTGTCCTTAGGTTAGTTAGGTTTAATTAGTTCTAAGTTCTAGGCAACTGATGACCTCAGAAGTTAAGTCACATAGTGCTCAGAGCCATTTGAACCATTTTGTACTTGCTGAGAATGTAACTGTAACTGGTGATGTAACGCTGTAATATAAGTATTAATAAAGTGTGATCTGTAGCATCAGCCGCCAATCGCTAGACGTACATCTAGTGAACGGGGGCTCAAGGATGCAACAGTTTGACAAAAAATCAAAAACATAATGCCACATTGGCCGCTGAGTGCCTGCGAGGCTGCACGATGCAACCCGCCTGGGCCGGCAAGCACGCGGGTACGCATGCTGCTAAAGAGACTACAGCACATGTACGGGATTGCACACCCATGCCGGCCCTCGCAGCAGCTCAGTCCATTATCAGCGCTGTTATGTAATCAAGGTCATGCGCTCAGTATAAAAGCGGCCAATGCAGACCATCAGAATCATTCCACTGTGAGATACGAGGGCCGTTCAGAAAGTAACCTCCGGTTGATTTAAAAAAATACACCAAGTTAAATAAAAATATTTTAATATATACATCTTACAACTACATCTTTGCACTATTTTTCTACATAGTCTCCATAGCGATTGAGGCACTTATCGTATCTCTTCACAAGCTTTGAAATTCCTTCTGCATAAAAATCACCCGCTTGTGCCTGGAGCCAGCCTGTGACTGCATCTTTGAGCTCTTCGTCGTCACCAAACCGCTGTGACCCGAGCCATTTCTTCAAATGCATGAAGAGGTGATAATCACTTGGCACCAGGTCTGGGCTGTAAGGTGGATGGTTGATAACGTCCCACTTGAAGGACTCAAGAAGGGCCGTTGTTCTGTGAGCAGAGTGAGGACGGACGTTATCGTGCAAAAAAACGATACCGGAAGTCAGCATACCACGGCGTTTGTTCTGTATAGCCCGTCGTAACTTTTTTATTGTTTCACAGTACACGTCTTGATTAATGGTCGTACGACGTTCCATGAATTCAACCAACAACACCCCTTTGGCATCCCAAAACACCGTTGCTATCAGTTTTCTGGCAGAAAAATCTTGCGAGGCTTTTCTCGGTTTGGTAGGCGAATTTGAATGTGTCCACATCTTTGATTGTTCTTTTGTCTCAGGGTTCACGTACTTAATCCAGGTTTCGTCACCGGTCACGATTCTGTTTAACAATGGTTCTCCTTCGTCCTCATAACGTGACAGAAAGTCTAATGCAGAGGCCATTCTTTGAGTTTTGTGGTGGTCGGTAAGAATTTTGGGCACCCATCGTGCACAGAACTTACGGTAACCCAATCTTGCTGTCACTATCTCGTACAAGAGAGTCTTAGAAATCTGTGGAAAACCAGTAGACAACTCCGACATTGAGAAACGTCGATTTTCACGAACTTTTGCATCAACTGTCTGAACGAGTTCGTCAGTCACCAATGATGGTCTACCACTCCTCTCTTCATCATGAACATTTTCTCGTCCACTTTTAAATAAACGTACCCATTCACGGACAACTCCTTCACTCATAACTCTTGGTCCGTACACGGCACAAAGCTCACGATGAATAGCTGCTGCAGAATATCCTTTGGCTGTAAAAAACCTTATGACAGCACGCACTTCACATTTGGCGGGGTTTTCTATTGCAGCACACATTTCAAACTGCCACAAAAACTAAACTAGCGCAGGTACGACGTTCACTCGACCACGGCTTGATGCCGACTGACCTGTTGAGTGCGTAAACGCACAGATGGCGTCGCTACTCCCCCCACAACCCGCACTGTGACCGATCGGAGGTTACTTTCTGAACCGCCCTCGTATATCGGCAACAGTATTAAAGCACTATGCCTCGTCAACGTGTGTATCGTCAACGACGCCATCGCATGCCAGTCTACAAGCATATGTTTAGCCTTGAGAATAAACTTGGCGCAAATGGAACTGCACAAAGTGTCATATTGAATGGACCGATTTTTTTTCGTGGATGTCAAGTTAATTTCAGAATTTCAGTCTTGATGTTGCCACAAGGAGTACTGGAAGTGGACGGTTCACTCTTTCTATTGTCCGATGTGAGAATGCCTCCTGCTACACAAAACACTGTGCCTGTCATTACTCAAATATGAAATTTTTCTGGAAGACAAAATGAGCCAGTCGAAAGAAAAGAAAACATAGATTTGCTCTTAATTAAACAAAGGAAAACAGTTTGACATTCTTTGACACATTATAGAGGTCAGTACCAATTGCCAATTCTATTGAAATTTGTTCTGTTGGGTCCGTGCATGCATTTGTAGCATTTTTCCATAAGTTTACAGCAGATACACATATTTAGTCATAAATAATATATTCTCCTTCACTATTTACAACACTATGTCAACACTGAGTAACTTTTCAATTCCACAACTGTAGATACCACTTGGCTTTAAGGCAAAGAATTTGTCAAACCATAATTGGAGTGCATTTTCCTCCAGAAAGGGAGTTTTTAAAGGCTGTTTCATACAACAAGATCAGGTGAGTAAGGTGAGTTTGGAGTGACTTCCCAATCCAGCTCCTGTTTAGGGTTTTTTGTCAGTCTAGCAGAATGCGAGTGGCATTATCATGGAGTAGTATTACTTCACGCAGTTTTCATGATCGTTGTTCTTAGATTGTGTCTGCAAGACATTTCAGTTGTTGACAATAAATGTCAGAAACAATTTGTAGTACACCACACTGTCGCTGATGCACCAGATGCGTAACATTATCTTTGTCCAGTAAGTTGTTGCTTTGTTTGGGATCAACGATTCCTTTCTGTTACTTTCATTAGCATAAAGACATGATTTCTCATCACCACAAATGGTACAGGATGGGAATGGTCGGTGTTGTTCACAAGCCAGTTGATAATGAGCAAGCAGAGATGCACATATAATCACTTATGCTGGTTTTTGTAGTTTCACCTTAGGGTGTACAGTAACCATACACCCAATTTTTGAAGATTCCCCATTGCATGCAAATGTTGCATGATGGTGGAATGATCAGAATTCATCACATTTACTGTTTCTTGAGTAGAATGACATTCATCATTGTGGATTAATGCGTTCAAACAATCTTCATCAAACCCCTAAGGTCTTTCTGAATGTGCAGAGACACTAATGTCAAAATGATCCCCCTTAAAATGACAAAACAATTTTTTTGCTGTTCTCTGTCCATTGGTGTTATCCCCGTACACAGCACATATGTTTCTGGCTGCTCCAACTAGGGTCACTGCTCTGTTGAACTCAAGCAGAAGAATATGTCAGGAATGTCTTGATTTTTCCTTCTTAGCCCTCCATTTTCCATCATCCATATCTCCACTATCTATCTCCAGGTGACAGATTGACAATATGTAAACTCAAATAGCAACAGTGAACAACAAATAAAAAATGACAATAAATAAACAAACCCATAGCAACCACAATACTATCACACAAAAAGAAAAAAGAAATGCTACTAACTTATGCACCAATCTAACACAAATAGTTTTCCTCACAGGATGCCAGTTCCTTTGGTATGGAATTATTGTTTTAGTTATTGTATTTTGCTGTTTTTCAAATAACAAGGCAATTTGAGTAACTTTTAAAAATAGCTTCTTTTCCCCTAAAATTTAAGATTATCAGTGCATACCATTCACTTCCTTGTCTGTGTAAAGGTGGTTTCTGGCATCAATACCTACTGTGATGAATTTGGATGAAATAAGAAAGGTTTCAATGTTGGTGTATCAATTCATTATTAGTTAAAATATACCCCTCACTTGCATTAGAAATGGCCCAGTCACTCTAATCCAAGATGTAAGCAGAATGATGATATATGAACTGCTCAAACAATCGTGTATTAACAGTAGAGGACGAATTTACTACAGAGCTTATTATCTTTCTTTGAACCACCTGTACTCCAATAAATGTCAGTATAATTTCCCAAGTACACAAAACTGAGAACTGGACTCGGTTATACATTTCACCGACAGACACCCTCACTAATATTTAACAGGTCTACTGTCAAGTGGATTAGAAAATCCCATCCAAAACTAGAATGTGGTCAGAACCATCTGAAAATTAACTGGAATACAAAGATATTCCATCTGTAGATCAGTCCCTTACCAACCTTATACAATGAAGCGCCAAAGAAACTGGTATAGGCATGCATATTCAAATACAGAGATGTGTAAACAGACAGAATACAGTGCTGTGGTTGGCAATGCCCATATAAGACAAAAAGTGTATGGTGCAGTTGTTAGATTGGTTACTGCTGCTATAATGGCAGGTTATCAAGATTTAAGTGAGTTTGAACACGGTGTTATAGTCGGCGCATGAGCTATGGGACTCAGCATCTCCGAGGTAGCGATGAAGTGAGGATTTTCCCATATGTCCATTTCATGAGTGTACTATGAAAACAAGAATCTGGTAAAACATCAAATTCCCAACATCGCTGCTGTTGGAATAAGATCCTGCAAGAATGGGACCAACGACAACTGAAGAGACTCATTCAGTGTGACAGAAGTGCAACCCTTCTGCAAATTGCTGCAGATTTCAATGTTGAGCCATCAACAAGTGCCAGTGTGTGAACCATTCAACAAAACATCATCGAAGGCCGACTGGTGTATCCTTGAATACTGCATGACACAAAGCTTTATGTCTTGCCAACATTGGACTATTGATAACTGGAAACATGTTGCCTGGGCAGACGAATCTTGTTTCAAATTGTATCAAACAGATGGACATGTTTGGGTTTAGAGATAACCTCGTGAATCCATGATACTTGCATGTCAGCAGGGGACTGTTCAACCTGGTGGAGGCTCTGTAATGATGTGGGATGTGTGCAGTTGGAGTGATATGAGACCCCTGATATGTCGAGATATAACTCTGACAGGTAACACATACATAAGCATCCTGTCTGATCACCAGCAACCATTCATGTCCATTGTGCATTCTGACAGACTTGGGCAATTTCAGGACGGCAATTTGATGCCCCACACTTCCAGAACTGCTACAGAGTGGCTCCAGGAACACTCTACTGACTTTAAACACTTTTGCTGAGACATGAATATTATTGAGCATATATGGGATGCCTTGTAATGTGCTATTCAGAAGATATCTCCACCCTCTTGTACTCTTATGGATTTGTGGACAGCCATGCATAATTCAGGTTGTCAGTTCCTTCTGGCACTATGTCAGACATTAGTCAAGTCAGTGCCACGTTGTGTTGTGGCACTTCTGCATTTTTGGCAGGGGCCCTACAAGATATTTGACAGGTGTATCAGCTTCCTTGGCTCTGCAGTGTTTACACAATCAATCTACCAGGTAACTGTAATCATCTGACTACATACTGGGTAGGTAAGTGGAATCATATGACAAGGTGGAGAGCAGATAATTCAAATCATACGACAACTTGGAGAATAGGTAATTGTAATCATGCAGCTTCATGAAGGGCATGTAACTGGAAGCATACAACATGAACAGTGGGTAACCATTTTTGTATGATAAGGTACAGGGAAGAGAACTGGAATTATATGACAAAGTGTATGGTAGGGAACTACACACATCAAAAAAAGTTTTGCATCAGCCCAGTTCCCAGAACTCCTGAAGATAGACCTTGACTGTGGATATTTTATCACAGACACAGTCCCTTTGACTGTTCAGAGATGTCACTAAACATGTCCACAGATGTAAACAATAATGCATGAGCAGTGCCTATTAGACAGAGTGGGCCCGACAGCCGATCAGTTCCAGTCGTTCCATCTGTAAAGAGGTACACGTCTCGTGTTGTCTGCAGGTCAGCCATGCCTAAGTGGTCAATACCACGGTTTGATCGTGTCCACATTGTTACTTTGTGCCAGGAAGGGCTCTCAACAAGGGAAGTGTCCAGGTGTCTCGGAGTTAACCAAAACAATGTTGTTTGGATATGGAGGAGATACAGAGAGACAGGAACTGTCAATGACATGCCTTGCTCAGACCACCCAAGAGCTACTACTGCAGTGGATGACTGCTATCTATGGATTATCACTTAGAGGAAAGCTGACAGCAAATCCACCATGTTGAATAATGCTTTTCGTGCAGCCAGAGGATGTTGTGTTAAGACTCAAACTGTGTGCAATAGGCTGCATGATGCACAACTTCGCTCCTGAAGTCCATGGTGAGAGCCATCTTTGCAACCATGACACCATGCAGTGTGGTACAGATGGGTGCAACAACATGCTGAATGGACCGCTCAGGATGTTCTCCAGACTTGAACCCTGTTGAACATGCCCAGGATGGATCGAAAAGGGCTGTTTATTGACAATGTGACCCACCAACCACTCTGAGGGATCTACGCCAAATAGCCGTTGAGGAGTGGGACAACCTGGGCCAACAGTGGCCTGATGAACTTGGGGATGGTATGCTGCAACGAATACAGACATGCATCAGTGCAAGAGGACATGGTACTGGGTATTAGAGGTACTGGTGTGTACAGCAATCTGGACCACCACCTCTGAAGGTATCACTGTATGGTGGTACGATTTGCAATGTGTAGCATTCATGAGCAACAAGAAGGATAGAAATGATGTTTATGTTGATCTCTATTGCAATTTTCTGTACAGTTTCCTGAACTCTTGGAACTGAGATGATGCAAAACTTTTTGTGATATGTGTAGAACCATATGGGAATGGGAAGGGAAACTATATGAGAAGATAGACAGGAAATTGGAACCTTATGTGAAAATGAGTGCAAGTAATTGTAATTATTTGATGGGGTGGAGGGAAAGGAACAAGCAGTTGACAGAAGAACCACCACCTTCCCTTTGCACAGGTTACAGCCCTCCAGAGGGACTCGCAGTCACTGTCATCAGTGGGCGTCGACACCAAGTCCCCAGCGGCCATCGCTCGCCACATGTGGAGGCAGACTGCCCCACTGTTCAGACCGCCCTACCTGCTGTACACACTGCTCGCCTGTCTTCTGCAGTTTGGCCTCTACGCCAGGTACGTACTAACTGCAGGTGCTTGGAGGCTACTCTGTTAAGCTCCCAGTGTCTAAATGACGTCATTTTCTACTTTTGACTGTAACAGTTTTCATTGTCTATTGTAGTTTAGGTTTGTGTGCCACTGTCAAGCATATACAAATGTATAGCACCAACCACCAAGAAAAACATGGTAGGAGAAAAACAGTATGTACAACAAATTTACAGTCTGCTAACATTCATGTATTTAAAGGAGTGGTTGCCAAATTATGGCACAGAAACAGATTAATAATGATAATAATAATAAATCATAATGATAATAATAATAATAATAATAATTATTATTATTATTAATAATATTATATTATACTGGAACAGAACCATTATAACAGATAAAACAACACCACATAACAAACCTGACATCATACTCACCAATAAAAAGAAGAAATTAACACAACTAATTGAAATATCCATACCCAATACAACAAATATACAAAAGAAAACAGGAGAAAAAATTGAAAAATACATCCAACTGGCTGAGGAAGTCAAGGACATGTGGCATTAGGATAAAGTTAACATTATACCGATTATACTATCAACTACAGGAGTCATACCACACAATATCCACCAGTACATCAACGCAATACAGCTACATCCAAACGTATATATACAACTACAGAAATTTGTAATTATTGATACGTGTTCAATCACCTGAAAGTTCCTAAATACAATGTAACATATACCATACAGTTAAAAGGAAGTCACGCTTGATGAAGGTACGCGTCACTTTCCATTTTTAACCAGACCTAAGGTCTGAGAAAAATAGAAGTAATAATAATCCGGTATGTTCTGCCAGTTGTAAAAGGCAACAAAAAGAACAAACCACTAATAGGGCTAACCCCCATTTTAGTGTGATTACTTGGTTCAGGACAGAACTAAAGAAGCCTCAGACAAGCGCCCTCATGGTCAGGGACAACGCTTGAACACTATGCCCACCCACAATGGTAATGACACTGCTAGCCAACTGGAAAATGATTTAAATCCAAATAGAGGTGTTTTGCAGGATATGCTTCCTGCAACCACCCTAGAAGGAAAACAAAGACAGAGGATGAGATGGTCAGATGAAGTTAACTGACACCTCACGTTCTGTTATTACCAAGCAACAAACCTAGGAACCAACACAACTGGATACAGATCACAAGTATACGCAACACTTATTACCAGATACCCAGAATTAAAATTTTTAACAGAACAACAACTAGCTGATCAGATCCGTGTAATAATAAAAAATAACAGGATACCCCAGTCAGAATTAGAAACATCAAACAACAAGTACAACAAATACTGGAACAAAATAATGTGCAATCAGAAGAAGAAGAAAATACAGTAATGGACTCAAACATCCCAGAGCAAACAAACAAAGAACAACACACATCAATTAAACAATCAGAGGAAAACGAAATCTTAAGACAGCCACCAGAACAAGCACAAATAGAACACAAAGTGACACACATGTTCGATATGGAAGAGAAATTTCAGCTGACATATATAGAATACAAAGACACAAATACAGACATTAGACCATTCTTGCATAGACCGCCAAATAACCCACAAGTCGAAACAACAATAAAAACTATCAACACAATCATACACAACAAAATAAAAGAAAACACAACTATGGAAGAGTTACAACTACTGGTTTATATAGGAGCACTCACTACACTAAATATACATACTAGGCAGAGATCAGAACCAACCAACACACAGAAGAAACCCACAAAACCAGCATGGCAACACAGGCTACAGATCAGAATAGAAAAACTGAGAAAAGACATCTGACAGCTAACACAATTTATAAGAAATGAAACGTCAGAAAAAAAACGAAAAAAGTTAGGTAAAATCTCATAACAAGAAGTGATAGAGCAATTAGATGAAAAGAAGCAGAAATTACAAGCATTGGCCAAATGACTTAGAAGATACAAAAAAAGTGAAAATAGAAGGAAGCAAAACCAAACATTCAACACAAAACGAAAGAAATTTTACCAGACAATAGATAACACACACACTAAAATAGACAATCCACCAAACATAACAGACATGGAACACTTCTGGAGCAACATATGGTCAAACTCGGTACAACATAACAGACACACATGGTGGATACAAGCAGAAACAGACACATACAAGATGATACCACAAATGCCTGAAGTGATAATTTTGCAACATGAGGTCACCCGAGCAATTAATTCTACGCACAATTGGAAAGCCCCTGGAAATGATAAAATAGCAAATTTCTGGCTAAAGAAGTTCACCTCAACACATTCACATCTAACTAAATTATTTAACAGTTACATTGCAGACCCATACACAGTCCCTGATACACTTACACATGGAATAACTTATCTGAAACCTAAAGATCAAGCAGACACAGCAAACCCAGCTAAATATCGCCCCATAACATGCCTACCAACAATATACAAAATATTAACTTCAGTCATTACACAGAAATTAATGACACATACAACACAGAACAAAATTATAAATGAAGAACAAAAAGGCCGTTGCAGAGGAGCACGAGGATGTAAAGAGCAACTGATAATAGATGCAGAGGTGACATATCAAGCTAAAACTAAACAAAGGTTGCTACACTATGCATACATTGACTACCGAAAAGCTTTTGATAGTGTATCCCACTCATGGTTACTACAAATATTGGAAATATACAAAGTAGATACTAAATTGATACAGTTCCTAAACACAGTAATGAAAAATTGGAAAACCACACTTAATATACAAACAAATTCAAATAATATCACATCACAGCCAATACAGATTAAGCATGCAGTATACCAAGGAGACTCATTAAGTCCTTTCTGGTTCTGCCTTGCTCTGAACCCACTATCCAACATGCGAAATAATACAAATTGTGGATACAATATTACTGGAACATACTCACACAAAATCACACATTTGCTATACATGGATGACCTAAAACTACTGGCAGCAACAAATCAACAACTCAACCAATTACTAAAGATAACAGAAGTATTCAGCATTGATATAAATATGGCTTTTGGAACAGACAAATGTAACAAAAATAGCATAGTCAAGGGAAAACACACTAAATAAGAAGATTACATATTGGATAACCACATCGACTGCATAGAAGCGATGGAAAAAACAGGTGCCTGTAAATATCTAGGATACAGACAAAAAATAGGAATAGATAATACAAATATTAAAGAAGAACTAAAAGAAAAATGTAGACAAAGACTAACAAAAATGCTGAAAACAGAATTGACAGCAAGAAACAAGACAAAAGCTATAAATACCTATGCTATACCAATATTGACCTACTCATTTGGAGTAGTGAAATGGAGTAACACAGACATAGAAGCACTCAATACACTTACACGATCACAATGCCACAAATATAGAATACATCACATACATTCAGCAACAGAAAGATTCACATTAAGCAGAAAGGAAGGAGGAAGAGGATTTATTGACATAAAAAACCTACATTATGAACAGGTAGACAAATTAAGAGAATTCTTTCTAGAACGAGCAGAAACTAGCAAAATACACAAAGCAATCACTCATATAAATACATAGGCTACACTATTGCAATTTCATAACAACTTCTACAACCCTTTAGATCACATAATATCAACAGATACGAAGAAAGTAAATTGGAAAAAGAAAACACTACATGGCAAGCACCCGTATCATCTAACACAGCCACACATCGATCGACGCATCCAACACATGGCTAAGAAAAGGTAATATATACAGTGAGATGGAAGGATTCATGATTGCACTACAGGATCGAACAATAAACACCAGATATTGCAGCAAGCATATTATTAAAGATCCCAATACCACAACAGATAAATGCAGACTTTGAAAACAACAAATAGAAACAGTAGATCATATCACAAGCAGATGTACAATACTAGCAAATACAGAATACCCCAGAAGACATGACAATGTAGCAAAAATAATACATCAACAGCTTGCCTTACAACATAAACTTATAAAACAACACATTCCCACATACAAGTATGCACCACAGAATGTACTGGAGAATGATGAATACAAATTATACTGGAACAGAACCATTATAACAGATAAAACAACACCACATAACAAACCTGACATCATACTCACCAATAAAAAGAAGAAATTAACACAACTAATCGAAATATCCATACCCAATACAACAAATACACAAAAGAAAACAAGAGAAAAAACTGAAAAATACATCCAACTGGCTGAGGAAGTCAAGGACATGTGGCATCAGGATAAAGTTGACATTATACCAATTATATTATCAACTACAGGAGTCATACCACACAATATCCACCAGTACATCAATGCAATACAGCTACATCCAAACTTATATATACAACTACAGAAATCCGTAATTATTGCTACATGTTCAATCACCCGAAAGTTCCTAAATGCAATATAACATATACCGTACAGTTAAAAGGAAGTCACGCTTGATCAAGGTCCGTGTCACTTTCCATTTTTGACCAGACATAACGTCTGAGAAAAGAAAGAAAGAAAGAAAGAATAATAATAATAATAATAATAATGTCTTTGTGTATTGTGTCCTCCTTGAGAGTCTGAAAACAAACTATAGGTATGTACACCACCTGTTCAAAAGTATCTGGACAGCTATTAATGGACATTAATAAAGTGTTTGTCTACCTTTCATTATAATGGTGGCTTAAACATTGTTGTGGACACTTTCAATGTCTTTTCTGAATGTCTGTGGAGGACTGGCAGCGCATTATTCCTCAAGAGCTGAAACCAGAGGAGGTAGTGATGTTGGACACTGCAGTCTCCATCGGATGTTCCATTGGGTTCAAATTGGGACACTGCACAGGCCAGTTCATTTCAGGAATTTCACTGCCCGCAGACCATTGGCTCATAGATGCCGATTATAACTGGTTACATTGTCATGCTGATACAGATGATCATCATATCTAAACTGTTACTCTACTGCATGCAGTACATAATGCTGTAGAATGTGTTCAAATTCTTCCACTTAAGCAAAAAATGGGGACGACACCCTGACCACAATAAAAACTCCTTTACAGTAACAGCACATCCTTCTGTACATCACTGTTGACACTACAAGTGATGGAAGTATCATTCTCCAGGCACTGTACAAACTCTGTCACTTCCACCTGATTCCCACAGGGCACAGTGTAATTCATCTCCACAAATTCCTCGTTTCCAGTTATCCACTGTTCAGTGATGTCACTCTTTACGCCATCACAAATGTCACTTAGCACTCACTACAGAAATGTGCTGAAATGAGAAATGTAGACGACTTTCATAGAGAAAATCACACAAAAGATATGTATCAAAAAAGTGTTCTTTATCAGCCAAAAATCTTATTTAGTGCACTACCAAAGGAAATTAAAAATATACCAAAATTCCACATATTCAAAAAAGAATTTAAAAAAAAATGTTAATTAGCAAGAGTTTTTAGTGTCAAGGAATACTTAAATTACCGGCATTCAATAAACAGTAGCTTATTTCCTTCATCGTAATGACCCAAAATGCTCATTGAAAACTAAATTGTATTCTTCTACTATTCTAATTTAGCATATTATGAATGTTGTTACACATATAGTTTCATGTCATATGTAATAATGTTTTATTTATGGACATATAATTGTAAATATTTTCATGTCCTATTTGCTATGTAAGGCAGTGTATGACAAATCCTATATCATTTTTATAATGTTGAGATACAAGGATGCTAAGTAAATAAATAAATAGAAAAATAAATAAATGTGTAACAGAGAGTTGCCACAGCAAGAATACTTACAATAGAGTGAGCAGATGTTATGAATACATGCCCCCAGGTTCCTTGCAGGACTTACCTTGGCGAGAGGCTATAATGGTTGACTGCAAATTTTCTAGAGGTTATGGTGATGACAGACTGCTAATGGACATAAATAACTCACCAAATACAGAAGCAGTGGCTTATTTTGTGTAAGTAGATCAGTCTTTACGCTGGTGGCAGCTTCACTGTTAGAACCAATCGTTAATTCTGCAGCAGGGTGTATAGTTCGTGCAGGATATGGTGGCTGATGCACAGTGACTTGCTTTTGTCGTAAGCACTGCACGAGTTCATTTCATTTGTTTGTTCGGAAGTGGAGGCTGATCAGTGTTTTTCACCTTTCGGCCAGCCAGCAATGGTAGAATCGAGGCGCACATGCTATAGTCTTTCTCAAATGATTTTACAGAAACTATTTGGCAAAAAAATTTCATTTTTGCTTTGTTGTTAGCTTTATATGTCAAGTTCATGATGATGTGCCCATCTCTTCGTTACTGGTCATAGCTGTTATAATATTTAGGTGAAAGTAAGACACTGCACAAAATTTTGAAAAGTGTGCAATGAAAATTAGAAGTGCCTTTGATTTTGCATTTTGTGAATATTACATAATATGTTGCAGCTTATGAAATTTAGCTAACATATTGAATTTTTCTTTAGACTGGGTAGAGGTGTCTGTCTGTCACCAGTATCAATAAAATTGATCTGATGTAGCTTGCTCATTGGTGATCAAACCATGCCAATTATAAAGCCAGAGTGAAATACCCACAACATTCCTCACATTTCATAAACGGTTTCAGATGTCAAAATGAGATTTTGGTAAAGGATAGCTTGCAAAGAGGACAATATTCTACCATATTGTTATTATGTACAACTTCATTATCTCCCCTGTTATTCCAATAACTACAGACTTTTTTGGTGAAAGAGTGTAACTTTTAAGTGTCATCAATAACTGGTGAAATGAGAAATGTTGTGGGTCTTGGAACAAGACATGTAAAGACATTACATGTTTTTTTTGTACCAAGGATGTGACTTTTCATAAGCTTTACTTTTCCTTAGTTCCTCTCTTAATAGACTTAATAAACCACTGTTTCAGAATTCTCTTGCAGTTGCGTCTGCATAACATATTAGTGAGGTGTGACAGTGTAAACTCCACTGTGTTTTGGCAAATAAAGCAAATTTTGACATGGCAGCCAGAGAAATGTGTAGGTTTCATTCAAAAATTGCCACTCATGATGCTTCTCTGAAAGTTGCAGATGGTTAACAAGCCATGCAAAAATAAATTGCTGCATCGGAATTCTTTTTAGATGCTTACGAAAGCAGAGGTGACAGATCTTTTTGAATGGTAACCATGGAAGTGTGGACGTGGTGGGGCCCCACTTAATATTTACAAAAAATGTGACTGTAGGCTTCAGTTTAAAAGAGCACTTCCCCTCCAGCACTCAGCATTTCCCCTACAGTACTCTGAGTGACCCCCTACCACTGCCGCTCTCCCCACACTTCCCCATCTGACTGTGCATCTAACGGCCGCGGTTATTTTGTGCGCACTGTACGGTGGTTGGAAACTGTATGGCAACCTGGGCCAGAGTCAATACTCTCTCTCACTGAACAATATGCCCGCCCTGTCTCCTTCAATTCTTCCAGCACCTATCTCTTACTTCACAAATTTAATTTATTTGATGAACTGTTAATCCAGAAAGATATCGAGGAGAGCTCCAGAAGTTTTGAAGTGCTTCAGGGCAAAAAATCCAGAGCCTTGTGCCACAATCTTGTGGTTGAGAACTGTGTGCTGGTGATCTGTGCTCCCTTCACATCTGATGCATTTTTTTCACCCCAATCGGGTGCAGCCAACTCAGGATCAAATATCATCTCTGCACCATGCCTCTACTGAATTTTACTATGGTAGCAAGTTCCACTCCGACCACTTCTTTCCCAAAAAGTTGTTACAGAATAAAACAAAAACCAGACACATGCAAAACGCTGATGAAAAGAGCGATAATGGGCACCAGTCCTAAGCTTGGAAGCTCAGACATGACAGGTACCTCAAATTTTACCAGAGAAGGGTGCAGCAGAACTGTGTGAATTATCCTCTGAGATCAGAGAGGTACAGTAGGAGACTAGCACCTGGAAAGTAGAGATAAGAAGTAGACTCTAGCAGGGCATACAACTAGGATGGATCATAGCAGGAAAATGAGGGGAGTGACAGTGGGTTATCCAGCATTGGGGATTTTGTATTTCACAGTTATTCTTGTCCTGCAACAAGCTGTAGTATTGAGGCAAAGTTTGAGATGGTGCGGTTAGTGAGTAATAGCAGTTCCAGTCCCACAAACAGCGCAATCAGTAGGACCTTAACCTGGTGCAGGTCTGGAATTAAATACGCACGTGGTTGTGCACAGCCATTTGGATGTTACATTTTGAATCCTTCAGAATGTATCATTTGTTGATTGTTTGACAGTTTCTCTCTTTTGATATTCACTCTGGACTGATCTAGGATGCTTATGATGACCTTTTATGTTTTGGTCTCTGTTTATAGCTATCCATTGACTATATGAGCCATTGGCATTGCTACAGTGCTAACACCAGTTCCCATCAGATCACTGAAGTTAACACCATTGGGCGTGGCTAGCACTTGGATGGGTGACCATCTGGGTCTGCTGAGGGTTGCATTCAGTCCTCGTAATGCCAGTTTGGAACTACCTCATTGAAAAGTAGCAGTCCGGTCATGAAAACTGTCGGCAGCTGGGAGAGTGGTGTGCTGACCACATGCCCCTCCATATCCGCATCCAGTGACGCCTATTGGCTGACACAGTGGTTAGGCGGTACTGTTGGACATTTTCAAGCCTGTTTGCATGGAGAATTGATTGTGAGGTCAGTCAATAGTGACCACTCAGAATTGCCACGTCTTCCACCAGCAGATGGCCCAGACGACACACTGCGTTCAGGGCCACGGTGCTAGCAGGCCTATGGAAATTAACATAGCTTGCACCACATTGCTTGCTTTGTGCCACATGATTAAGGGGAGCGCCACTGGCTATGGCTGCAATGATGATGGTCTCTTAGGGCTACAAAAATAATTCTTCTGTTTGCACTTAATCTGCTCTCTGAAAACATACCAAACAGACCATATTACCTGACCTTCATTATGAACTTCATTCAGACTTTGCTTTTGGGCAGCAACTATGATCTTTGCTGCTGTACAAGATGACTTGGTTTGCTATCTGGAGTTTTCTCTTCTGTGCTTTCATACCAAACTGGACACTACGCCCACAGCAGGCAGTGATTATATAAGAAATGATGTGCCTCTCTGAGCAGTTGAGTGGTCTTCACTTTCAGTTGTTGACCCATAATGTGTGTCTGCATCATTCTTCTGCAATAAAAGAGGTCGGTTCATGAGTACTTTACCCTTGAATTAGATGGTCTGACATATTAAGCTGAAAAATTGAGCCCCTTGGGGCAAAACACTTATGAGGAAGAATGATCAAAAGTAATGGCACGCAGATTTTGTGTCCAAAGAGGAGATAATCCAAGGAACAGTCTATATAATGGAACCTATGCAGGTCAGAGAGCTCCTACTTCCCTGTCTCTTTCATTTAATACATGTGACTATACCGTATTTACTCAAATCTAAGCCGCACTTTTTTTCCGGTTTTCGTAATCCAAAAAACTGCCTGCGGCTTAGAATCGAGTGCAAAGCAAGCGGAAGTTATGAAAAATGTTGGTACGTGCCGCCACAACTAACTTCTGTCGTCGAATATATGTAGCGCTATGCAGGCATGCTTTGTACTTTGTAGGCACAAAGATAAATACTGGCGCCAAAACCTCTGCGTCAGTAAATAAATTTAAAAAGAAAAAAGTGGAAGACGAGCTTTTTTTCTCCGCCGCGAGTTTCGACCACTGCATTTTCATACATTATCCAACGAAGTAAATACAAATTCCGTATTGTTCATCTTCGAATGTAGTGTACTACGAATTTCAGTGTACTACGAAAATCTGACTGGCAAGACTGTTTGGGATGTTTGTCAATATGGCCAACGCTACGTTCTGAATTTTTTCCTATCTGTGAGAAGAGATGGTTGCTAATAAGAACCTGATGAAATTTGAATCGCATACAGTATTCTCTTCACCATAAGAATAATACGAATATAAACATTTTGCCATGTATTCTTTCGTGTTTGCTGCTATCTCATTAAAATCCTGTCTGCCTAATAAACTACGAAACTAGAGAGACAACAGCAAACGCGAAAGGATATACGTATCGTGTCATGTTTATATTCGTATTATTCTTATGCCTAATAGTGATACAGTCAGAAATGAAGCACGGCAAGTGACTAGATTTTTAAATCTAAGATGACTCTAATTTCTGTGCATAATTTGATGTAATAAAGAAGCAGCCGCAAAGATTTTCAAACGGAGAAAAATTTTCGCCTAACTCTCGTTCAGAACATGTTCATTCATACGCAGTCTATTATTTGATTCTTGTTGATCATTATCAAAGAAAGCAGCAGTGTAAGTAACAACAAATAGCAGTCTCTTGCCATTGTTTCGCTAATGAGATGATTCCTCTCTCTTTTTTTTTTTTTTTTTTTTTTTTTAAGCAAGCCATGCCGAGAGCCGCGACAGGCCATAAACACGCACTATCAGAATGCGACAAACAATGCATGACACAGTGCAGTAATGCATTTTCAGCTTAAGAGTGACGCAAACACCTATAACAAAGAAAACGGCGCTTATCAGATCAAAGCAAAATAAGCAATCGATTCAAACCAGACGAAGCACGTGAAAAAGGAAGGGTACCCATATAAATACGGACGGAGCGCCTGACGCATAGCAATGGCTACCTGGTAAAGCTTAACTGCTAAGTTTATGACTCGAACCAAACAACTGTAGCTGTATCGTCATTCATTCGACCTAAATTGTGTCTGATATTACAATGGACCAACTTTGTTTCGATTTGGAGGTGCGGCCTAAAACTTTTCTCTCCCCTTGAATTTCGAGTCTCAAATTTCAGGTGCGGCTTAGATTCGGGAAATTTTTTTTTCCTTTATTTCGAGTCTCATTTTTCAGGTGCGGCTTAGATTCGAGTGCGGCTTAGATTCGAGTAAATACGGTATACTCATAAGTCCAGACATTATGACCACCAGCTTAACAGCAAGTTGGTCTACTTTTGGGACACAGTACAGCAGCATTTCTGCACAACATGACTTTGACAAGTCTTCGGTGGGTTTTCGAAGGTATATGGTGTGCAGGTGGTATGCTGTAATTTTAATGTAGCCCACAGCTATCACTGTGCCTTAGATTACTGTCACAGGTCCCATGGAAGCCCAGATGACTGCCCCCCCCCCCCCCCATAACATAATACTGCCCCCCCCCACCAGCCTACAGTCATGGTACAGTGCATATTTTGAGCAGACATTTGCTCAAATGATGGCGTATCCACACACAATCATCAACCTGGTGTAACGAGAAATGTGATTCGTCTAACGGTGCAACATCTTTCCATTGACCCACAGTCCAGTTCTGATTAACAGGCACCCACTCTACTTGTACTTGTAGTTTTACTTGTCATTGGATCAACATGGGAACAGTTATGAGGGTGTTAGCTGTAGCGCCTTCGTTCAATCATGTACGCAGAACAGTATGCTTGAAAACACTTGCTTCCATACAGGTTTATCATCAGACCTAGCACAGATCACCGCCCAACCTGCTTTACAGAGTTGACAAGCACCCACATCCTGTGATGAGGTGTGGACTTTCGACACTTTGTTGCTTATTCAGAGTTCTCCTGTCCTTCGAAGACTTTCTGAAGGAGCTTGCGACAGTAACATGTGAACAGCCAACCAGCTTCCCCACTCCTGAGATGCTAGTCACATGTGTCAGGCCATAACAATATGCCGTCAAAGTTGCTTATGACAGTGAACTTCTATATATGCAAAGCTTTTTGTCACTAGATTGATCCATGTAGGTCTCTGCTTTGCTTCCAGACTTTCCTTATTGTACTACGTGCCCACAATGTCATTAGACAGTGTTTAGTCTTTTAGTGGGTGGTGGCCAATATGTTTTGGCAGATCAGTGTAAGTGGTTTCAGTGTCAATGGGTATCAAAGGTTCTTGGAATCCCAGGACATACAGCGATTATTGTTTGTGTGAAATGTTTCTCTCCTATAGCCTCTCGAGTCCTGAGCACATATTAAATGTTCAAATTAGCCACATTTTTGTTAATTGATTTGTGTTACTTCTAGTTAATATCAAGTGACCCTCAAAACATTTTTGAATACATAGTGAAATTTTTGTAGGTGGTATCACATAAGATACCTCAGGACTAAATAGGACAATTATACACACAACTAAGCAGTTTCAAGTTGCTTTATTACAAATAATCAGTGATAAGCACTACACATATTGTTCACATTTGCTGTGTATTTCAAGATAAGTGAGACTACAAACATGGTATCAACACTTTCAACAAGTGTAAGTAAACACAATATTCCAGAAAAATTTTTCTATGTAATCTATCTGGTGAAAAGCAGTAGTTATTTTAATAACACTTTTTTCTCAACACATGCCTCCAGAACTAATTGCTTTGTTGAATTTGAGCAAGAGGCACATTTTTCTCTTCTGATAAACTTTCTTCACTTTAATCTCTTTCCATCAAAGCATCATCTTTATCATCAGATTCATCAAACTCTATCAGACTCTTCTGGATTAAGTCTTTTGACCAACTCGGTGCTCTTTATTAGTCAATCCTGAGAATAAAGTAGGAAAAAATTATAACCACAGGCCAGAATGAGTTCATCTGCATACACACCAGACAAAAAAATAAAACCTGGAGGTGTCATAAACTGAGAAGCCAAAACATTATTACCACTGCCCTTAACAATGTTGGATGCTGCCTGCTACACTGCAGGCAAGTGACATGGTAAGAAATGTATGTGAGCAGAGCAGACATGTAAGGGGAATCACCCTAGCAAAGATGTGGGCTGAAAATAGGAAAATCTGTTCAGACAAGCACCTTTGACAAAGGACAGATTATTATTGCGCAGAGCCTGTGAACAAATATCTCAAAATTGGCAAAACTAGTTGAATGTTCATGTGTTACTGTTGTGAACATCTGCTTCAAGAAGTAGTAGAAGACAATTAAATTATCACTAGGCACTAAATGCTTGAATGTCCATGACTCTTGACAGAACGTGGGGTTCAGAAACTTGTTTGCTCTGTAAAGTAGGATAGATGATGGTCTGCAGCATCTCTGCCAAAAGCCCAATACTTGTGCACACACAAGGTTTTGGAGCACACCATTCATCATGTTGTTGTTGTGGTCTTCAGTCCTGACACTGGTTTGATGAAGCTCTTCATGCTACTCTATCCTGTGCAAGCTTCTTCATCTCCCAGTACGTACTGCAGCCTACATCCTTCTGAATCTGCTTAGTATATTCATCTCTTGGTCTCCCTCTTCGATTTTTACCCTCCATGCTGCCCTCCAATACTAAATTGGTGATCCCTCAATGTCTCAGAACATGTCCTACCAACCGATTCCTTCTTCTAGTCAAGTTGTGCCACAAGCTCCTCTTCTCCCCAATTCTATTCAATACCTCCTCATTAGTTATGTGATCTACCCATCTAATCTTCAGCATTCTTCTGTAGCACCACATTTTGAAAGCTTCTATTCTCTTCTTGTCCAAACTATTTATCATCCACGTTTCACATCCATACATGGCTACACTCCATACAAATACTTTCAGAAACGACTTACTGACATTTAAATCTATACTCGATGTTAACAAATTTCTCTTCTTCATAAACGCTTTCCTTGCCATAGCCAGTCTACATTTTATATCCTTTCTACTTCCACCATCATCAGTTATTTTGCTCCCCAAATAGCGAAACTCCTTTACTACTTTAAGTGTCTCATTTCCTAATCTAATTCCCTATAAAGTGTTAACAATTGTAAGATGTGCGACAAAAAAGTGATTAAAGATACATCTACATCTACATCTACATCCATACTCCGCAAGCCACCTGACGGTGTGTGGCGGAGGGTACCTTGAGTACCTCTATCGGTTCTCCCTTCTATTCCAGTCTCGTATTGTTCGTGGAAAGAAGGATTGTCGGTATGCCTCTGTGTGGGCTCTAATCTCTCTGATTTTAACCTCATGGTCTCTTCGTGAGATATACGTAGGAGGGAGCAATATATTGCTTGACTCTTCGGTGAAGGTATGTTCTCGAAACTTCAACGAAAGCTCGTACCGAGCTACTGAGCGTCTCTCCTGCAGAGTCTTCCATTGGAGTTTATCTATCATCTCCGTAAAACATTCGGTGTAAAGGCTGCCACCGCTAAATTAAGCATAAAATTTGTAAATGAGGACTATATATGGACTTGTTCCACATGTGTTAGTGATGCTGTGGAAAACAAATTTAGAAACACCATCATGAAAAAAGACGAAAAAATCAGAGTACTTCAAAGTGATGTACTTACTCTAAACAACAAATACGCTACTCTGAAGAATAAGTGTACATGTGGTACAAAGGTACATCTTCTATACAAGGAACCAAGTGTAAAGAAACCAGACTCCTTCTCGGTAAGAGAAGACGATTTCTCGTCTAAGGAAGATTATGGACACAAAGGAACATCGAAAGAAGTCTTCTCAGCGTCGTGTAAAAACGATTCTATGAAGAAGACACAACAGAAGAAGACGGTGAAAATATTCGGCGACAGTCAAGGCCGCAACATTCGGGAACTCTTGACAAACAGTGTAAATAACAATGTTCAAATCTCAGGCATTATAAAGCCTGGTGTCAGTTTTGACAATGTGGTTAAAAGTGTTAACGAAGATTGCTCAAAACTCACAAAAAAAGACAGTGTGGTGATAATAGGAGGTGCAAACAACGTTTACAGAAATGAAGCCACGGCCTTTGTTAAGAAGCTGATCACAGTGCTGTGGTTCCTGCATTTTACAAACGTAATTGTAACAACACTCCCACAGAGGTATGATCTTCCGGACTGGTCGTGTGTTAACAAAGAAATTCGACGAACGAATTACAAGTTAAAAAGTTTTTGTGCCAAATTTGTAAATGTAAAGCTCATAGATATTGATACTTACAAAAGAAACTGTTTTACATGCCATGGAATGCATCACAATAAACATGGTAGGGAAAGATTAGCTGCGAATATTAATGATGTATTTGAACTGATATCTCATGATAACGAAAACAGACCTGTTATTGCAATGGAAGCTCTTTCACAGGAAAACTAATACGGCGGACCAATTCCTACGGAATTAGGTCCGAAAGAACTAACAAAGCGAGGGACCGTAAATTTGCAGTAAAAACTCACATCGGTGTAAATTTTGCTGACAGTTTAATAGATACTGTAAATTCTTTAGTCAGTAAAAATAGCTTCATAATGCACTTAAACATAGGTGGTGTGTCGGGAGAAATGATGAACAAACTATATGACTTAGAAATACTCTTAGGGCAAATTAACTTTGTAAAAGTAATACACTCCTGGAAATTGAAATAAGAACACCGTGAATTCATTGTCCCAGGAAGGGGAAACTTTATTGACACATTCCTGGGGTCAGATACATCACATGATCACACTGACAGAACCACTGGCACATAGACACAGGCAACAGAGCATGCACAGTGTCGGCACTAGTACAGTGTATATCCACCTTTTGCAGCAATGCAGGCTGCTATTCTCCCATGGAGACGATCGTAGAGATGCTGGATGTAGTCCTGTGGAACGGCTTGCCATGCCATTTCCACCTGGCGCCTCAGTTGGACCAGCGTTCGTGCTGGACATGCAGACCGCGTGAGACGACGCTTCATCCAGTCCCAAACATGCTCAATGGGGGACAGATCCGGAGATCTTGCTGGCCAGGGTAGTTGACTTACACCTTCTAGAGCACGTTGGGTGGCACGGTATACATGCGGAAGTGCGTTGTCCTGTTGGAACAGCAAGTTCCCTTGCCGGTCTAGGAATGGTAGAACGATGGGTTCGATGACGGTTTGGATGTACTGTGCACTATTCAGTGTCCCCTCGATGATCACCAGTGGTGTACGGCCAGTGTAGGAGATCGCTCCCCACACCATGATGCCGGGTGTTGGCCCTGTGTGCCTCGGTCGTATGCAGTCCTGATTGTGGCGCTCACCTGCACAGCGCCAAACACGCATACGACCATCATTGGCACCAAGGCAGAAGTGACTCTCATCGCTGAAGACGACACGTCTCCATTCGTCCCTCCATTCACGCCTGTCGCGACACCACTGGAGGCGGGCTGCACGATGATGGGGCGTGAGCGGAAGACGGCCTAACGGTGTGCGGGACCGTAGCCCAGCTTCATGGAGATGGTTGCGAATGGTCCTCGCCGATACCCCAGGAGCAACAGTGTCCCTAATTTGCTGGGAAGTGGCGGTGCGGTCCCCTACGGCACTGCGTAGGATCGTACGGTCTTGGCGTGCATCCGTGCGTCGCTGCGGTCCAGTCCCAGGTCGACGGGCACGTGCACCTTCCGCCGACCACTGGCGACAACATCGATGTACTGTGGAGACCTCACGCCCCACGTGTTGAGCAATTCGTCGGTGCGTCCACCCGGCCTGCCGCATGCCCACTATACGCCCTCGCTCAAAGTCCGTCAACTGCACATACGGTTCACGTCCACGCTGTTGCGGCATGCTACCAGTGTTAAAGACTGCGATGGAGCTCCGTATGCCATGGCAAACTGGCTGACACTGACGGCGGCGGTGCACAAATGCTGCGCAGCTAGCGCCATTCGACGGCCAACACCGCGGTTCCTGGTGTGTCCGCTGTGCCGTGCGTGTGATCATTGCTTGTACAGCCCTCTCGCAGTGTCCGGAGCAAGTATGGTGGGTCTGACACACCGATGTCAATGTGTTCTTTTTTCCATTTCCAGGAGTGTATGTTTGAATGAACATTGGCTTAAATGGGACACTGTCAAGCTACTAAATTCACTCTCAGGATACAAGTTAGCATTGAGTTTTTGCAGAAAAAAGGGGTATGGGGGATCATGTATATTAGTTGAACAGACATACAACTTCGAAGCCAAAATGACATCAGATTGTTTAAATGAGGAACAGGTATTCGAAAGCTGTTGCATTGAGCTGTCTGAATACGGTTTACTAATCATAAGCATATATCATGTCCCGGAATATTGGGCTACTAGGGCATTTCTAGAGAAATTTGAAACTCTGCTACCGAGCGAGGTGGCGCAGTGGTAACACACTGGACTCGCATTCGGGAGGACGACGGTTCAATCCCGTCTCCAGCCATCCTGATTTAGGTTTTCCGTGATTTCCCTAAATCATTTCAGGCAAATGCCGGGATGGTTCCTTTGACAGGGCACGGCTGATTTCCTTCGCCATCCTTCCCTAACCCGAGCTTGCGCTCCGTCTCTAATGACCTCGTTGTCGGCGGGACGTTAAATAACACTAACCTAACTGAAACTCTGCTAAGTAGGTTGCCGGTAGGGAAACCATATAAAAAGATTGTAATTTGTTCTGATTTTAATATAGATATAAGAGACGAAAACAGATTTGTTACCACCCTGAAGGATTTGTTGGCTGCAAACGGCTTAACACTAAATTTTACTGAGTACACCAGGGTAACAGCCACTTCTGCCACAAGCATTGATAATATAGTGAGCAGCAAAAATTATGGGAATACACAAAAACATGTATTAGACTTAGGAATATCTGATCACTCAGCACTTTTTATGTCATTGCCATACATAGACAAAACATATAGGCCCACAGTGAAATTGGTCAGAAATTTCAGCCAGCCAAATATAAACACATTTATCTTGAAATTAAAGGAAACCCATTGGACCTTCAGCAACCATTGTTCAGTAAACAATAATTACAACACTTTATATCTGAATTCAAGAACATTTTCAATGAATGCTTTCGCCTCATATCAACAAATGATAAATACAATAAAAGTAAGACATGGATTACGGAAGGTATCAGGATCTCTAGCATTAGAAAGAGGGAAATGCATAAGGAAGTGAAAACCAACTGTGATGCTGAATTTATTAGGTACAAAATCAAATACAAAAAAAATATTTGATTGGGTAGTTAAACAAGCAAAACAATTGGCAAACTGTAAATATATAGCTAATGCCTCAAATAAATCAAAAGGAGTATGGCAGGTTGTCAAGAAAGAAACAGGTACTGAAGAAACAAAACATTTTAATTACAAACTAGAAATTGGTGGGAATACTGTTACTAACAATCGGCACATCTGTGAAGGATTTAATAAGTACTTCATGACCACAAACAAAATTCATAACTTCTTACTTCCACAAATAAGACCTGATGCAGTACTGCAGGAATCAAGAGAGTTTAAATTTACTGCAGTATCATGTCATGAAGTAGCTAACATCATACAATTCCTAAAAAATCTTAAATCTGTCGAGCTGGGATGAAATTCCAACAAATATCATAAAGGCAGGAAGTGACAGCATTGCACCTCAACTCTGTAAAATAATAAACCAATCATTTGATGAGGGCTGCTTTCCAGACAGACTGAAATATGCTGAAGTCTGTCCAGTCTACAAAAAGGGAAAACAAGATGATTTAGTAAATTTCCGCCCAGTGTCTATACTCCCAGTTTTCTCTAAAATAGTTGAATGAATAGTATGTGATCAATTATAAAAGTACAATAAGGAAGGTAATATTATTCTCAATAACCAATATGGGTTTAGGAAGGGACGAAACACTTTACAAGCTGTAAATGAACTAATCTCCAAAGTAAGCAAATGCCTTGACAACAAACAAAGTGTATCTGGTATTTTTTGTGACCTCTCAAAGGCGTTTGACGCAGTAAACCATAAGCTACTGCTCCAAAAATTGGGTACCTATGGCTTCCATGGAAAATCTATAAGATGGTTTTCATCTTATCTCAAAAACAGATACCAAAGGGGGTGATACATCAAAAGGGAGAGAAAACTTGCCCTAGCTGGAAAGAAATTCAAGCAGGCGTGCCTCAGGGCTCAATATTAGGACCACTTCTGTTCTTATATTACATAAATAACATGCCTAGCAAAGTAAATACAGATACAATACTTTATGCGGATGACTCAACTGCTGTAGTCTGCTGCAAAAACACTGACAAATTAGTAAGGACCGCGAAACAAACTCTACAAGAACTTGAACAATGGATAAAAGATAATGCTATGAAATTAAATCTTGAAAAAACCCAAATCATACACTTCAGGACCAAACAAACTACTGAATGGATATCACAAATAGAATAATCAGGTAAAGAACTGACTACAGTTGATTCTGTAAAATTTCTTGGGATAACTTTAAATAAAAACGTGCAATGGACTGACCAAGTGGAGAGTTTACTGAAGAGATTAAATAGTTTAGTTTATGCAATGAGGGTACTACACAAAGTAACGGATTTAACAGTGAAGAAAACTGTATACCATGTGTGTTTCATAACACTTATAAGATATGGAATAATATTTTGGTTTGCTGAAAAGACAAACCTCCTTCGATTCTTCAAAGAAAAAAAAATCAGAACAATGACAGGAACCAATAGTAGACATTCTTGCAAACCACTATTCAAAAGCCTGGACTTCATGACAATCCCTTCCATCTTCATATATGAAATACTTCTCTTTGAACAGAAAAACTCACATCTGTTTGAAGGAAATACATTCACACATGCCTATGAAACTAGACATCAATTGAAATACATGCTACCTTGTCACTGACTCACAGTATATGAAAATACTCCATATTACATGGCTCTGAAGATCAGCAATAAGATAAGGTCAATATTTGGTGAATCCACATTGGAGACCATTGGCACATACCTAAAAAGCAAATGTTATTATAGTCTAGAAGAATTTCTAAATGAATAAAAAGCAATGTTATAGTGTAGAAGAATTTATAAACAGGAATAGGGAGTAAAGATGCAAGTACAAATGGTATACTTTTGAAGCCATATAGATACAAAGTATACATGTTCACTTTATATTCATGTTTATATATAGAATTATATGGCAGTTTGTATCCCGTTCAGTACATTCATACTTCATATAGGTGTGTGAAGGCTATAGTAATGATTCAATGAGTTACGAAAAGATTCCCCCCATGAACCATGGACCTTGCCGTTGGTGGCTTGGGTGCCTCAGTGATACAGATAGCCGTACCATAGGTACAACCACAACGGAGGGGTATCTGTTGAGAGGCCAGACAAACGTGTGGTTCCCGAAGAGGGGCAGCAGCCTTTTCAGTAGTTGCAAGGGCAACAGTCTGGATGATTGACTGATCTGGCCTTGTAACAATAACCAAAACGGCCTTGCTGTGCTGGTATTGCGAACGGCTGAAAGCAAGGGGAAACTACGGCCGTAATTTTTCCCGAGGGCATGCAGCTTTACTGTATGATTAAATGATGATGGCGTCCTCTTGGGTAAAATATTCCGGAGGTAAAATAGTCCCCCATTTGGATCTCCGGGCGGGGACTACTCAAGAGGACGTCGTTATCAGGAGAAAGAAAACTGGTGTTCTACGGATCGGAGCGTGGAATGTCAGATCACTTAATCGGGCAGGCAAGTTAGAAAATTTAAAAAGGGAAATGGATAGGTTAAAGTTAGATATAGTGGGAATTAGTGAAGTTCGGTGGCAGAAGGAACAAGACTTCTGGTCAGGTGACTACAGGGTTATAAACACAAAGTCAAATAGGGGGAATGCAGGAGTAGGTTTAATAATGAATAGGAAAATAGGAATGCGGGTAAGCTACTACAAACAGCATAGTGAACGCATTATTGTGGCCAATATAGATACGCAGCCCACACCTACTACAGTAGTACAAGTTTATATGCCAACTAGCTCTGCAGATGACGAAGAAATTGAAGAAATGTATGATGAAATAAAAGAAATTATTCAGATAGTGAAGGGTGACGAAAATTTAATAGTCATGGGTGACTGGAATTCGAGTGTAGGAAAAGGGAGAGAAGGAAACG
Organism: Schistocerca cancellata; assembly: GCF_023864275.1. Classification (NCBI taxonomy): domain Eukaryota; kingdom Metazoa; phylum Arthropoda; class Insecta; order Orthoptera; family Acrididae; genus Schistocerca; species Schistocerca cancellata. The sequence goes on along the minus strand of NC_064637.1, from coordinate 125,802,900 downwards.
TAGTAGGTGAATATGGATTGAGGGTAAGAAATGAAAGAGGAAGCAGTCTGGTAGAATTTTGCACAGAGCACAACTTAATCATAGCTAACACTTGGTTTAAGAATCACGATAGAAGGTTATATACATGGAAGAACCCTGGAGATACTAAAAGGTATCAGATAGATTATATAATGGTAAGACAGAGATTTAGGAACCAGGTTTTAAATTGTAAGACATTTCCAGGGGCAGATGTGGACTCTGACCACAATCTATTGGTTATGACCTGTAGATTAAAACTGAAGAAACTGCAAAAAGGTGGGAATTTAAGGAGATGGGACCTGGATAAACTGAAAGAACCAGAGGTTGTACAGAGTTTCAGGGAGAGCATAAGGGAACAATTGACAGGCATGGGGGAAAGAAATACAGTAGAAGAAGAATGGGTAGCTTTGAGGGATGAAGTAGTGAAGGCAGCAGAGGATCAAGTAGGTAAAAAGACGAGGGCTAGTAGAAATCCTTGGGTAACAGAAGAAATATTGAACTTAATTGATGAAAGGAGAAAATATAAAAATGCAGTAAATGAAGCAGGTAAAAAGGAATACAAACGTCTCAAAAATGAGATCGACAGGAAGTGCAAAATGGCTAAGCAGGGATGGCTAGAGGACAAATGCAAGGATGTAGAGGCTTATCTCAATAGGGGTAAGATAGATACTGCCTACAAGAAAATTAAAGAGACCTTTGGAGATAAGAGAACTACTTGTATGAACATCAAGAGCTCAGATGGAAACCCAGTTCTAAGCAAAGAAGGGAAGGCAGAAAGGTGGAAGGAGTATATAGAGGGTCTATACAAGGGCGATGTACTTGAGGACAATATTATGGAAATGGAAGAGGATGTAGATGAAGATGAAAGGGGAGATACTATACTGCGTGAAGAGTTTGACAGAGCACTGAAAGACCTGAGTCGAAACAAGGCCCCTGGAGTAGACAACATTCCATTGGAACTACTGACGGCCTTGGGAGAGCCAGTCCTGACAAAACTCTACCATCTGGTGAGCAAGATATATGAGACAGGCGCAATACGCTCAGACTTCAAGAAGAATATAATAATTACAATCCCAAAGAAAGCAGGTGTTGACAGATGTGAAAATTACCGAACAATCAGTTTAATAAGCCACAGCTGCAAAATACTAACACGAATTCTTTACAGATGAATGGAAAAACTAGTAGAAGCCGACCTCGGGGAAGATCAGTTTGGATTCTGTAGAAATACTGGAACACGTGAGGCAATACTGACCTTAAGACTTATCTTAGAAGAAAGATTAAGGAAAGGCAAACCTACGTTTCTAGCATTTGTAGACTTGGAGAAAGCTTTTGACAATGTTGACTGGAATACTCTCTTTCAAATTCTAAAGGTGGCAGGGGTAAAATACAGGGAGCGAAAGGTTATTTACAATTTGTACAGAAACCAGATGGCAGTTATAAGAGTCGAGGTACATGAAAGGGAAGCAGTGGTTGGGAAGGGAGTAAGACAGGGTTGTAGCCTCTCCCCGATGTTATTCAATCTGTATATTGAGCAAGCAGTAAAGGAAACAAAAGAAAAATTCGGAGTAGGTATTAAAATCCATGGAGAAGAAATAAAATCTTTGAGGTTCGCCGATGACATTGTAATTCTGTCAGAGACAGCAAAGGACTTGGAAGAGCAGTTGAACGGAATGGACAGTGTCTTGAAAGGAGGATATAAGATGAACATCAACAAAAGCAAAACGAGGATAATGGAATGTAGTCGAATTAAGTCGGGTGATGTTGAGGGTATTAGATTAGGAAATGAGACACTTAAAGTAGTAAAGGAGTTTTGCTATTTGGGGAGCAAAATAACTGATGATGGTCGGAGTAGAGAGGATATAAAATGTAGACTGGCAATGGCAAGGAAAGTGTTTCTGAAGAAGAGAAATTTGTTAACATCGAGTATAGATTTAAGTGTCAGGAAGTCGTTTCTGAAAGTATTTGTATGGAGTGTAGCCATGTATGGAAGTGAAACATGGACGATAAATAGTTTGGACAAGAAGAGAATAGAAGCTTTCGAAATGTGGTGCTACAGAAGAATGCTGAAGATTAGATGGGTAGATCACGTAACTAATGAGGAAGTATTGAATAGGATTGGGGAGAAGAGAAGTTTGTGGCACAACTTGACCAGAAGAAGGGATCGGTTGGTAGGACATGTTCTGAGGCATCAAGGGATCACCAATTTAGTATTGGAGGGTAGCGTGGAGGGTAAAAATTGTAGGGGGAGACCAAGAGATGAATACACTAAGCAGATTCAGAAGGATGTAGGATGCAGTAGGTACTGGGAGATGAAGAAGCTTGCACAGGATAGAGTAGCATGGAGAGCTGCATCAAACCAGTCTCAGGACTGAAGACCACAACAACAACAACTTAGGTTAAAGACTGATGAGTCACCAATGTTCTCAATCGAATGATTATATAAAAACATGTTATGTGACAATAAAGTATCTTATCTTATCAGAATCACCCGACTTAATTCGACTACATTCCATTATCCTCGTTTTGCTTCTGTTGATATTCATCTTATATCCTCCTTTCAAAACACTATCCATTCCGTTCAACTGCTCTTCCAAGTCCTTTGCTGTCTCTGACAGAATTACAATGTCATCGGTGAACCTCAAAGTTTTTATTTCTTCTCCATGGATTTTAATTCCTACTCCGAATTTTTCTTTTGTTTCCTTTACTGCTTGCTCAATATACAGAGTGAATAACATCGGGGAGAGGCTACAACCCTGTCTTACTCCCTCCCAACCACTGCTTCCCTTTCATACCCCTCGACTTGTATGACTGCCATCTGCTTTCTGTACATCTTGTAAATAGCCTTTGATCCATGTATTGTACCCCTGCCACCTTCAGAATTTGAAAGAGAGTATTCCAGTCAACATTGTCAAAAGCTTTCTCTAAGTCTACAAATGCTAGAAACATAGGTTTGCCTTTCGTTAATCTTTCTTCTAAGATAAATCATAGGGTCAGTATTGCCTCACTTGTTCCAACATTTCTACGGAACAAATTGATTTTCCCCGAGGTTGGCTTCTATCAGTTTTTCCATTCGTCTGTAAAGAATCGCGTTAGTATTTTGCAGCTGTGACTTATTAAACTGATAGTTCAGTAATTTTCACATCTGTCAACACCTGCTTTCTTTGGGATTGGAATTATTATATTAAAGCTGCATGCCCTCAGGGAAAATTACAGCTGTAGTTTCCCCTTGCTTTCAGCCGTTCGCAGTACCAGAACAGCAAGGCCATTTTGGTTAGTGTTAAAAGGCCAGATCAGTCAATCATCCACACTGTTGCCCCTGCAACTACTGAAAAGGCTGCTGCCCCTCTTCAGGAACCACACGTTTGTCTGGCCTCTCAACAGATACCCCTCAATTGTGGTTGCACCTACGGTACGGCTATCTGTATCGTATGGTTGAAAATGAGGCTTCACAGCAGACCACCCCTATGTGTTCACACACTAACATCATGACTTTGTCAATTACAACTGCAGTGGGCACAGGACCATTGGGATTCGACCGTCAATCAGAGGAAACATATCGGCTGTTCAGATGAATCACATTTTTGCTACACTAGGTTGACAGTCATCTCCACAAACACCATCATCTAGGTGAATGGTACCTCAAAATGTGGAATACACCACAGACGTAGGCTGGTGAGAGCAGTATTATGCTACAGGATGCATTCTCCTGCACTTGTGTGGGACCTGTGGTAGTAATCAAAGAGACAATGACAGCTGCAAACTATCTGCATCACTTCATGCTTGATGTCTTCCTCGATGGCTCTGTCATCTTTCAGCAGTATAACTGTTTGTGTCTCAGAGCTAGAACTGTGCTACAGTGGTTTGGTGAGGATCATTATAGTGAACTTACGATGATGTCTCAGTGGCCAAATTCACCTGATGTGAATCCTATGGAACCCATTTGGATCACTATCGGGCACAGTGTACACAGATCAACAGCACGGTACTTAGACAAATTACATGGTCTGTGCATAATCATCTAATGCCACATTACTTCACAAACCTACCAACAAACTGTCAGATCCCTGATATGCAGAATGTATGTCACTGTATGTTCCATAGACGGACAGAGAAGCTATTATGCAGGGGGTCGTAACGCTTTGACCCATCAGTGTATATGATACCTTAGGACTGAAGATGATAGACAGCCACATTTTCTACAGCTGCTGTTTTCCATTTGCAGCTCTAATGGCTTCCTGCTGTGGCTGCCAGACCTGGTGACCCGCATGTCGCAGTACAACATGGCCTACCCTGGCCAGGAGACCACCGTCTGTGACGTCATCGCTATCCTCGCTGGACAGATGCCACCACCTGTTGACGTTCAGACCAACTACTCCAGGTGAGTCTGATGCAAAGAAACTTGCCACTCAGTCAGACAAGAGTGAATTCTGTGGCTAGGTGCCCATAGAGTGGTCATTCCAGTATAAGTGAGCTGAGCGCCATCACTGAAGAAGGTTAGGACTAGTTTCACCAGAGTTTATAGTGACTTCTGTTTCTTGTGATTGTCATTTTTTGACTGGCTGATTTTTGTGAGCAGAGTGTGGCGGTGAAATTGTGCTCTTTGCTTGGAAAAGATGAAACAGAATCTCTTGAAGTGTTAAAAACCGTATACAAGGATGATGCTGTGGGGAAAACTCAAGGGTTTGAGTGGTTTTTGGTTTCAAAAATGGGGAAATGTCAGTTGGACAAACCTCATTCTGGCCATCCTTCCATGGCCTCGACTCATGAAAATGTTGAAAACATTCGTGCAATCATCAAAGAAGATCGAGGATGGACCACTAAAGAAATTGTGCGGCGAATTGTCAGAATTTTTGTGAATGAAAAGGCTGGCTGCCAAATTTGTGCCACGACTGCTGATTGCTAAACAAAAACAAGTTAGCACGGAAGGACGCTATGCTTTGAAAGAAGAATCGCAAAATGATCTGAACTTTTCTTCAAAAATTAACAGATGCAATGAAACTTGGCACTGTGCTTACGATGCTGAATTAAAGTAACAATTGAGCCAGTGGAAGAGTACAGGTTCGCCTCGCTCAAAGAAAGCTCATCAGGTAAAATCAAACATGAAGACAATGCTGATTTGTTTATTTGGTGTGAGAGGAATCATCCACTCAGAATTTGTTCCACAGGGTCAGAGAGTTAACTGGGCTTTCTACTTGTTTTGAAAGATTCCACAGCACACAGTGGAAGTGGCTCAATTTGTGGAAGTCAGGCGACTGGTTTTTCCTTCGTGACAATGCCCTGCTGACACAGCCCTGTCTGCATGACAATTCTTGATCAAAAGTGGAATGGCCTCTGTTCCTCACCCCTGACCTTGCCCCATGTGACTTTTTCCTTGCTTCCTAGAATGAAAAAAGACATGATAGGAAAGTGTTTTGTTATTGTTGCTGAGGTGAAGAAAAAACTGATGAAGTCGCTGTCAGGCATCACAAAAGATGAATTTAAACAAATTTTGTAAAAGGTGTAAAACTTTGCTTCCACTGTTTGCCAATAGGTGGCAACAACAGTAAGTAGCGGTCGAAAGAAACAGATCGCAGACATCAGGCAGTTAGCTTGGACCTCGGTCAACATAACCTTATTCAAACATTAATCAATTTGTGTCTGCATCATAAAGTTGTTCTTGATTGAAAATGTTAGTTTATGAGCCTAATTCTCTTCATTTGCAGGAGATGTTAGTGTTTTGTTTCAATATAAAGAAAACAGCAGCTGAGTCTCATTAAATGCTCTCAAGTACGTATGGTAAGTACGCTATTAGTGAAAGAACATGTCGTGAGTGGTTTCAACACTTCAAGAATGGTGATTTTAACATCATAGACTGGCATAGTGGTGGAAGAGAGAATGTTTTCAAGGATGCAGAACTGGAGACATTGCTGAGCGAAGACTTGCGTCAAACTTGAGAGGAATTCTCATGATTAGTGGGAGTGACACAGCAAGCCATTTCAAAACATCTCAAGGCTATGGGCACGATTCAGAAAGAAGGAACTTGGGTCCCCTGTGAGCTGAAACCAAGAGACATTGAATGGTGTTTGTGTGTTTGTGAACAGTTGCTTCAGTGGCAAAAACGGAAGGGATTTCTGCATTGCATTGTGACCAGGGATGAAAAACGTTTTAATTACAATAACCCTAAATGCAAAAAATCATGGAGATATCCCGGCCACACTTCCATGTCGATGGCCAAACCGAATATTCACGGCTCCAAGATCATGCTCTGCATTTGGTGGGACTAGCTCATTGTCGTGTACTATGAGGTGTTAAAACCAAGTGAAACAATCACAGGTGCTCATTATTGAATGCAAATAATGCATTTTAGCAATACAGCGAGAGGCACGATAAAGTGATTTTGCAGCACGACAATGCTTGACCCCACGTTGCAAAAGCGGTCAAAACATACTTGGAAACATTAAAATGGGAAGTCCTACCCCACCTGCCGTATTCTTGAGACACTGCTCCCTCTGACTATCACCTGTTTAGATCAATGGTGCATATCCTGACTGACCAACACTTCCAATCTCATGATGAAGTCACAAATTGGATCGATTCATGTATCGCTTCAAAAGATGGACAATTTTTCGACGTGGGATTCATGCCTGAAAGATGGGAGAAAGTAGTGGCCAGCAATGGAAAATACTTTGAATGATACATGCGTAACCAATTTCTTTCATTAAAGCATCAAATGTTGGGGAAAAAATAGCGGAAGTAAAGTTGTACACTTTGTAAAATGGAATAAAAGATTAGACATGTGCATTACTGCAAATGGAGAATACTTTGAAGGGGATTGAAGATGCTTAAAATGTGAATACATAAGTTAAAAGAAATAAGTTTGGTTTCTTTTTGGTACCCTATAGTAGGTCCATAGCTAGCAACACAGAATCCTCCACTGCAGAGTTATTACCAAAGGGTTAATGGTTGGACTGTCGTCAGCTGGCAACAGTAATCTAGTTGTGTAGTGGTCTTTCCCTTGTGTCCACACTGGTTAGATTATAAAATTTGGGTAAACCTGGAGAAATCTCCCCTGCTATTGTTCATACCTTGATTCGATGTACCCTCCCCACTGCCAGTGTTTCCTGAACACCAACTCCACCTAAGTTCTACCGCCTCGAGCCCTGAACACTGCATGAATATGTAAAACAGATCATTAATGAAAAGCACAACACTTTGTATGCTCTATAGTAACAATGTATTTTGTTAAGCGATTTTCTTGAGGGGAAAAAGTGTTACATATTGAGACTGAGATACAAACACACAGTGAATGTCCTCTTTGACAGAGCAGTAGTAATGTAATAAAAAATGTTGAAGTTGTTTAGTAAATAAATATAAAGGAAACAAACCAGAAAAATATTAACATGAAACCATGATTAAACACTGCCTGTATAACAATTAAAATTAAATTAACAGTCACAAAAAATAGAATTAATACAAGACACAAGTACCGTACTCGAGAATAGCTTGAAGACGTGTTTCGTATGTAAGGTGGAAGAATTCCTCTTACTGTTTGGAAGATGAACATATAACACACTGAGGTGACAAAAGTCATGGGATACCTCCCAAATATTGTGTCAGACCTGTTTTTGCAGCAGCTCAATGTGGCATCGTCTCAACAAGTTGTTGGAAGTCCCCTGCAGAAATTGAGCCAGGCTGCCTCTATAGCTGTCCGTAATTGGAAAAGTGTTGCCAGTACATGATTTCCTCCACAAACTGAGCTCCTGATTATGTGCCATAAATGTTCAATGGGATTCATATTGGGTTATTTGGATGGTTAGATCAATTGGTGGAATTTTCCAGGATGTTCTTCAAACCAGTCATGAACAACTGTGGCCTGGTGATATGGTACAATGTGATCCATAAAAGTTTAATCATTGTTTGGGAACATGAAGTCCATGAATGGCTGAAAATGGTCTCCAAGTAGCCAAACACAAACTGGTCAGTGAGCAGTACAGTTGGACCAGGACCAGAGGACCCAGTCCATTCCATGTAAACACAGCTCACACCATTATGGAACCACTACCAGCTTGCACTGTGCCTTGTTGACAACTTGGGTCCACGGCTTTGTGGGGCCTACAACACACTCAAAACCGAACGTCAGCTCTCATAAACTGAAATCAGCACTCCTCTCACCAGGCCACCATTTTCCAAGTGTACTGGTGCAAAATGATACAGTCACAAGCCCCAAGAGAGGTGATGCAGGCGATGTTGTGCTGTTAGCTAAGGCAGTCATGTCGGACATTTGCTGCCGTACTCTGTTAGTACCAAATTTTGCTGCACTGCTCTAAGGGACACATTCGTCATCATCCCACATTGATTTCTGCAGTTATTTCGTGCAATATTGCTTGTCTGTTAGCACTGACAACTATAAGCAAATACTGCCACTTCCAGTCATTGAGTGAAGACTGACAGCCAACTCTTGACACTATTTATGTATGAATATTGAATTCCCTAACCAATTCTGAAATGGAAAGTCCCACATGTCTAGCTCCAACTACCACTCTTTGTTCAATGTTTTGTGTTAGCAGAAGAGCCAACACCATGTTACGAGTGGAGGCTGAAATGCACGCGTTTTAGCTCACGCAGGCTGCTGTGAGGAGGGAAGAACTATACTGACGTGAGGTCTGGAACATGACAAGGAATGAGAATTCAGAAAGCGGACGTAATTAGTTTGATACTTAACTTTAATCCATTAATGATGAATGGCGCTCTTGACAGTACATGATTCACAATGTTATCTGTTCAGAGTACATTCTTGAAGATAGTAATTATAGTAATGGAATATGGCGCCTTGCTAGGTTGTAGCAAATGACATAGCTGAAGGCTATGCTAAACTGTCGTCTCTGCAAATGAGAGCGTATGTAGACAGTGAACCATCACTAGCAAAGTCGGCTGTACAACTGGGCGAGTGCTAGGAAGTGTCTCTAGACCTGCCGTGTGGCGGCGCTCGGTCTGCAATCACTGATAGTGGCGACACGCGGGTCCGACGTATACTAACACGACCGCGGCCAATTTAAAGGCAACCACCTAGCAAGTGTGGTGTCTGGCAGTGACACCACACAATGTCTGGTAGTTTCCCTGATGTGACCATAAGCCCACTGGAAACCTTTTCACCTGAGTCACCCTCATACAAATGACACCTCCGCCAATGCACTGCCCTTTTATACGTTGTGTACGCAGTACTACCACCATCTGTATATGTGCGCATTACTATCCCATGACCTTTGTCACCTCAGCGTATGTGGATGTGTCTGCCAAACGTCTTTTGAATAGAGATAGTACTAAAAAAGTAATAAATGAAAACATCATGCCTGATGCTGCATTTTTAGTACATAAATAGCAAAAATGTAGTAGGCAACAAAGTTTATTTCTTTCTTCATTTTGTGAGTTTTGTGAAGGTTTGGAATTATGTGTAAAGTTTGTTCGACGATGTTAAGTGCTGTCGCTCTGGAATACTGGACGAATATAGTCTGGGTAATTTGCACACCGTGATTTACAGTGCCTTTAGACGTATACATGGTTTCTAGCAGTATTACTTGACTTATTGCGTTAATCCTTTAACATAAGATAGTACCTCTTAATGCTTAGATTATGACAGCATTTGGATACCAGTATACTTACTACTCTGCAACAACTTGCTCCGTCCATACCTGAGGATGTTCAAGCATCTTGCAGGGTATTAGACATAGTGTTACTGATCTGCTCTGTTCAGTTGCACTGAATTATGGCAAAGGCTGTCAAGAGATTCACTACTGCCACAGGTATCTACAAAAATACTAAAGACTATGATTTTTTTTTCCTTCGAAAAGGAAACACATTGATCTTACGCAACATAGGAATTATCTCTTGCGCAGTACACACAGCTATGGTGACTGACAGTTCCATCCAGATAAAATGTCGGTTCATCAGACCAAACAATGACATCAGTCAACTGTTCATTATCGCAAATCCAGTCACAAAATTTGAGGCACCTAAATGGATCAGCCTCATTTGTCACAACTGTAGAATGTAGGATTTCCGCTTTATTGCTTTAAAATGCAGTGAATATGTGATTTGCATACACATGTTTCACTTGCAGCATGCTATATGGATTTCTCTGGGCTTCTTGTGAAAGATTGTACCAGTGTGTCCACCCCCCTGTCGTCTGCTACGGACTTCTTCATGCCACACAATTCCTTCTTCAGACACTTCTTTTCCTCTCAGATATATTGGGTAGTTTCATTGTTGTTACATGTGATGGTGGTGAAGTAACCAACTCCACAAGACATCACCTCTGAACTTCTTTCAAATTTTCGCATTTCCAATATCACTTCAAAATCCACTTTCTTTGCTCAAGGAAAAAGTTTCCAGCCATATTTTTATTTACATGTAGTTACTGGCAACTGAAAATAACAAAAGAAAAAACAAATGAATGGCTGCACATACTACTTATGAGAGCACCATATAATCACAATTGGATCAGTTTATCACTAATACCTTCTCAGCCATTAAAGTTCAAACAGTATAAATCCATTCCTGGAACACTGTATGTAACTGTGTATGTTCTGTCTACAATACCTGTGCATTTTGTGTGTATGGTGGCTGTATGGTTTGAAATGAATAACAGGAAATGCAGTAAAAAAAAAATAAGTTCAGTCAATATCTAAATCTATGTGATTATTCACAATAAAGTACCTCTCAGAGATTTCAATGAACCACTTTCAAGTTGTCTCTCTACTGCTCCACTCTCAAATGGCATGCGGGAAAAACAACCACTTAAATTTTTCTGTGCGAGCCATGATTTCTCTGATTTTATCGTGATGATCATTTCTCCCTATGTAGGTGGGTGCCAACAGAATGTTTTTGCAATCTGAGGAGAAAACTGGTGATTGAAATTTCATGGGAAGATCCCGTTGCAATGAAAAATGCCTTTGTTTTAATGACTGCCACTCCAATTCACATATCATGTCTTTGGCACTATCTCCCCTATTCCGCGATAATACAAAAAGAGCTGCCCTTCTTTCTACTTTTTCGATGCCATCCATCAGTCACACCTGATACAGATTCCACACCACACAGCAGTACTCCAGAATATGGCGGACAAGCATGGTGTAAGCAGTCTCTTTAGTAAATCTGTTGCACCTTCTCAGTGTTCTGCCAATGAATTGCAGTCTTTGGTTTGTTCTACCCACAACATTATCTATGTGATCATTTCAATTTAGGTTATTTGTAATTGTAATCTGTAAGTATTTAGTTGAATTTACAACCTTCAGACTTGTGTTACTTACCCTGTAATCAGAATTTAGTGGATTGCTTTTAGTACTCATGTGAGTAACTTCAAACTTTCCTTTATTCAGGGTCAATTGCCACTTTTCACACCATACAGATATTTTATCTAAATCATTTTACAATTCGTTTTTGTTATCTGATAACTTCACAAGATGGTAAATAACAGCATCACCTGGAAGCAATTTAAGACAGCTACTGAGATTGTCTCCTGTCTTGTTAATATACACTCCTGGAAATTGAAATAAGAACACCGTGAATTCATTGTCCCAGGAAGGGGAAACTTTATTGACACTTTCCTGGGGTCAGATACATCACATGATCACACTGACAGAACCACTGGCACATAGACACAGGCAACAGAGCATGCACAATGTCGGCACTAGTACAGTGTATATCCACCTTTCGCAGCAATGCAGGCTGCTATTCTCCCATGGAGACGATCATAGAGATGCTGGATGTAGTCCTGTGGAACGGCTTGCCATGCCATTTCCACCTGGTGCCTCAGTTGGACCAGCGTTCGTGCTGGACGTGCAGACCGCGTGAGACGACGCTTCATCCAGTCCCAAACATGCTCAATGGGGGACAGATCCGGAGATCTTGCTGGCCAGGGTAGTTGACTTACACCTTCTAGAGCACGTTGGGTGGCACGGGATACATGCGGACGTGCATTGTCCTGTTGGAACAGCAAGTTCCCTTGCCGGTCTAGGAATGGTAGAACGATGGGTTCGATGACGGTTTGGATGTACTGTGCACTATTCAGTGTCCCCTCGACGATCACCAGTGGTGTACGGCCAGTGTAGGAGATCGCTCCCCCACCATGATGCCGGGTGTTGGCCCTGTGTCCCTCGGTCGTATGCAGTCGTGATTGTGGCACTCACCTGCACGGCGCCAAACACGCATACGACCATCATTGGCACCGAGGCAGAAGCGACTCTCATCGCTGAAGACGACACGTCTCTATTCGTCCCTCCATTCACGCCTGTCGCGACACCACTGGAGGCGGGCTGCACGATGTTGGGGTGTGAGCGGAAGACGGCCTTACGGTGTGCGGGACCGTAGCCCAGCTTCATGGAGACGGTTGCGAATGGTCCTCGCCGATACCCCAGGAGCAACAGTGTCCCTAATTTGCTGGGAAGTGGCGGTGCGGTCCCCTATGGCACTGCGTAGGATCCTACGGTCTTGGCGTGCATCCGTGCGTCGCTGCGGTCCGGTCCCAGGTCGACGGGCACGTGCACCTTCCGCCGACCACTGGCGACAACATCGATGTACTGTGGAGACCTCACGCCCCACGTGTTGAGCAATTCGGCGGTACGTCCACCCGGCCTCCCGCATGCCCACTATACGCCCTCGCTCAAAGTCCGTCAACTGCACATATGGTTCACATCCACGCTGTCGCGGCATGGTACCAGTGTTAAAGACTGCGATGGAGCTCCGTATGCCACGGCAAACTGGCTGACACTGACGGCGGCGGTGCACAAATGCTGCGCAGCTAGCGCCATTCGACGGCCAACACTGCGGTTCCTCGTGTGTCCGCTGTGCCGTGCGTGTGATCATTGCTTGTACAGCCCTCTCGCAGTGTCCAGAGCAAGTATGGTGGGTCTGACACACCGGTGTCAATGTGTTCTTTTTTCCATTTCCAGGAGTGTAGATCAGGAACAATAGAGGGCCTACAAACTTCCTTGGGGAATACCAGATATTACTTCTGTTTTACTCGATTACTTTCCATCTATAAGTACAAACTGCAACATTTCTGACAGGAAATGATAAACCCAGTCGCACACCTGAGGCAACATTCCATAGGCATGCAGTTTGGTTACAAGACGCTTGTGAGGAACGGTGTTGAAAGCCTTCTGGAAATCTAAAAATATGGAATCAATTTGACATCCCCTGTCGATAGCATTCATTACTTCATGAGTATAAAGAGCTAGTTGTGTTTTGCAAGAACAATATTTTCTGAATCCGTGCTGACTATATGTTAATAAACCATTTTCTTCGAGGTACTTCGTAATGTTCGAATACAGTATATGTTTCAAACCCTTCTGTATTAAATATTGAAAATCAAATTTTTGATGCCCCTGGAAGCCATCAAATAAGGTATCGGTATAATAGCACTGTGAATCGGGTTAGTAGTTTGGTAATATAGATAAATACTGTTAGTTTGATGTAGAAGTCAAACATGAATAAAAAGTTGTCTTCTTTGTTTTTTTCAACCTCTTTCTTCCACAGTTGCAGATGTACAAGTTGTATAGATTAATTACCGTGTTATGCAAAAGCATCTTCGATCATCAGATTTCTTTCTTGTTTGCTTCATTCTCGTTATTGTTCCACGTGTATGTTTTGTGTATTTGACACACAGCACTTTTACTGCACTAAATATTTATGTTTCATGCGAATAAAGCAAAACACATCTGGTCATAATAAGACTTCCGTTACAGTCGCAAAAGACGGTAATTAACCTATATGACTTGGATAAACACTATTTATCTTCCGACATAAAAATGTTATCAGCTGACGTACCCACCTGTTCTATCACAATGGAAGCTACAAGGGTGGGTGGTCCGGCCTACCAGTTTCAGTTTTCTATCAGAACACAAATCCATTCCAAAACAGGGCAGGTCATTTACTGAAGTGATTGGTCACCTGCCACAATATCAGAAAATAAATCAACTTCTCTTTCCTGCAGTGTTCTGAATGTGACCGCCACAGAGCTGTGGACCGAGGAGGCCACCTGGATGGAAGCCACTGTCACCAGTGGCCTCCTGGAGAACTCCAGCACACCAATCCCGGAGGCAGCATGCTCAGCATCCATCAGCAGTTCCAGCTTCCAGAACACTCTCATCATCGGTGTTGGCATGGCCGTCTCCTTTGCCTCCGTCACCCTGCTGCTCAGGGTCGTCTCCAAGAAGACCATCATCGGTGAGGGCACTGGCAGCTTCACCGCTCCATCCAGACTATTTGTCTGATGCTAATATTTTGTGCCTCCAGAATAATGTCTTGAGCAAATATTGTTGTATGGTGTTATTGTTTTAGTAAGCTTCAGTGTGAAGACTAGTCTGATACAGCTCTCCGTGCTAGTTGACTGTGTGCAGACCTCTTCATCCCTGCATACTCCTATCTGAACTGGCTGGCAGTGGTGAAATCCCACTTTTTGCTCGGAAAAAGTGAAACACGACAAGTTTCCTTTAATTTATGTCTATGGTCACAAACTTTTTGTTAACAGATTACCGGTTTTCTTCTATAATGATCATCATCAGATCTGCAGCAAAAAATGGAAAAAACATAAATACACTCACAGATTGTCTACAACTTAAAAACATAAATAGTCCATAATGAAAAGTACTACTGACATATACAGGCATTTGTTCATTTAAGTATGAAGAGGCAGACCTGTTTTATAAAAACAAAGTCCTAATGTACTACAGCCATAGTGGCATCATCAAATGTTGAATGCAAAATCAGCACCAGCATCACCAAATATACACTCCTGGAAATGGAAAAAAGAACACATTGACACCGGTGTGTCAGACCCACCATACTTGCTCCGGACACTGCGAGAGGGCTGTACAAGCAATGATCACATGCACGGCACAGCGGACACACCAGGAACCGCGGTGTTGGCCGTCGAATGGCGCTACCTGCACAGCATTTGTGCACCGCCGCTGTCAGTGTCAGCCAGTTTGCCGTGGCATACGGAGCTCCATCGCAGTCTTTAACACTGGTAGCATGCCGTGACAGCGTGGACGTGAGCCGTATGTGCAGTTGACGGACTTTGAGCGAGGGCGTATAGTGGGCATGCGGGAGGCCGGGTGGACGTACCGCCGAATTGCTCAACACGTGGGGTGTGAGGTCTCCACAGTACATCGATGTTGTCGCCAGTGGTCGGCGGAAGGTGCACGTGCCCGTCGACCTGGGACCGGACCGCAGCGACGCACGGATGCACGCCAAGACCGTACGATCCTACGCAGTGCCGTAGGGGACCGCACCGCCACTTCCCAGCAAATTAGGGACACTGTTGCTCCTGGGGTATCGGCGAGGACCATTCGCAACCGTCTCCATGAAGCTGGGCTACGGTCCCGCGCACCGTTAGGCCGTCTTCCGCTCACGCCCCAACATCGTGCAGCCCGCCTCCAGTGGTGTCGCGACAGGCGTGAATGGAGGGACGAATGGAGACGTGTCGTCTTCAGCGATGAGAGTCGCTTCTGCCTTGGTGCCAATGATGGTCGTATGCGTGTTTGGCGCCGTGCAGGTGAGCGCCACAATCAGGACTGCATACAACCGAGGCACACAGGGCCAACACCCGGCATCATGGTGTGGGAAGCGATCTCCTACACTGGCCGTACACCACTGGTGATCGTCGAGGGGCACTGAATAGTGCACGGTACATCCAAACCGTCATCGAACCCATCGTTCTACCATTCCTAGACCGGCAAGGGAACTTGCTGTTCCAACAGGACAATGCACGTCCGCATGTATCCCGTGCCACCCAACGTGCTCTAGAAGGTGTAAGTCAACTACCCTGGCCAGCAAGATCTCCGGATCTGTCCCCCATTGAGCATGTTTGGGACTGGATGAAGCATCGTCTCACGCGGTCTGCACGTCCAGCACGAACGCTGGTTCAACTGAGGCGCCAGGTGGAAATGGCATGGCAAGCTGTTCCACAGGACTACATCCAGCATCTCTACGATCGTCTCCATGGGAGAATAGCAGCCTGCATTGCTGCGAAAGGTGGATATACACTGTACTAGTGCCGACATTGTGCATGCTCTGTTGCCTGTGTTTATGTGCCTGTGGTTCTGTCAGTGTGATCATGTGATGTATCTGACCCCAGGAATGTGTCAATAAAGTTTCCCCTTCCTGGGACAATGAATTCACGGTGTTCTTATTTCAATTTCCAGGAGTGTATATAAATGACATCATATGCACAAGTCATGTTGCCAGTAGCAGTCCTGTTCAAAACAAGCTGCCGCACAGTAGCCGAAAGATGTTTGTGTTGTAAGTTCACCAGATGTTACTAATGTAGGCATACACTAGTTTTCAATAATTTAAAATAAAGGGGGATACAATAGTTGAAGTGTGTAGTGAGCTTATAACGTATAAAAGGACAGTAGCATTTGCTCAAGTGCCTTTGATTGTGCACGGAATAATATTAAAAAAACTATAAAACAAATTGCTAAAGAAACCACAATTAAAGAAAACATAGTGCTGCACATAATCAGCACCCTCTGTTAGCGCTAATGCCAGAATTACACATAGGTGAGATCTCAGAGCAGACGAATGGGTTAGGAAGGAGGAGTCTTTTGGAGTGGCTTTGAGATAGTATGTGGAGGATGAGGAGGTGCAGTGAATGATGTGTTGGTTTAGTTGTGCTAACAATCCAGTATTGGAGAAGACTGGAGGAGGCAGTTGGTTTATTTTCATCTTCAGATTTGAGATATTTATAAATAGTAAAGGCTATTTGAGGAAAGAGGGGTAGACAAAGAAAGTGGGAAAGGTGTATTGAGTATGGAAGGTGAGGTGGTGTGTGTGGTTTTCTAGGTTTTTTAAGGTGTGGTAAAATTTAGGGGATGGAACGTAC
Source organism: Schistocerca cancellata (assembly GCF_023864275.1). NCBI lineage: Eukaryota > Metazoa > Arthropoda > Insecta > Orthoptera > Acrididae > Schistocerca > Schistocerca cancellata. The sequence continues at coordinate 125,786,021 of NC_064637.1, read as the reverse complement.
ATTGGAAAAGGTGAGGATGGGTTCATACAAGGCTTTTGTGCATATAGAGAATACTGGAAGGATGTAATCTTCATAGTGGTTTCAGTCTATTTTGGGGTCTTTTTTGAGTGGTTTATAGAAGGGATTCCAGATTATTGTGGTTGGTCCAAGGCATTTTAGTGCGTTAGTAAGATGGATGAGATGGTTATGGATGGTGAGGTACCAGGTAATAATTGCCATTTCTATAGCCTGAGTTTTTGCCAGAACTTTACCACTCCTTTTTGGATAGGGACTTTATGCTACATTTCTCCTTGATACCATCCATCCACCTCTTGACGAGCATGCTTCCAACTGCTGTAAACACCAAAATAACAAGCTGGTCTGGGAAGCCCTATGCTGTAGTTTGTGTTGTACTGTGTTGCAGTTGTGCGCCTAGAAGTGTCTGCTATGTTTTCCATGGTATGGATCCAGATGGAGCTGTAGATACTGTTGCTGCCCATGTGGATCCCACTGCTGATGTTGCTGTTGGTTACTCCCAGATAGTGAACTAGTTTGTAATATCCTGTGTTGTAACTTGTGTTGCACTGTACGGGTGTCTATGATGTGAATGCAGACAGAGCTGTTTGTTGTCCATGCACCTCCTGCTGCTAGTGTTCCATTTGTTACTGCCCACACAGTTGACCAATTTGGGACTTCCTATGTTGTGGCTTATATTGCACCGAAGCAGTGTGCCTGGGGGGCGGGGGTGTCTGGGGCATGCATGGTTTCCATGACATGGACTCGGACAGGCATGGCGGTCCTGCTGCTGCCCGTGTGTCTCCCACACCTGGTGTTCCAGTTTGGGATATCCCATGTTGTAACTCAGGTTGTGTTGTAGCAGTGTGCCCAGAGGTGTCTAGAGCATGCGGGGTGTCTGTGGTATGAACACAGACAGAGCTGTAGGTGCTGTCCCTGTCCGTGCACCTTCCCACTTCCGATGTCACAGCTGCGAACTTTCAGGCAGTGGTCTAGTTTTGGATGCCCCATCTGTGTTGCAGCGGTGTGCCTGGCAGTGTCTGGTGCGTGCGGGGTGTCCATGATCTGGGCCCAGACGGAGCTGCAGATCCTGCTGCTGCCCATGGCCTTCATCGTGCTCTCCGGCATGTGCATTGCGGTCGTCAACAGCGTCGTCGTCGACATCTTCCCCACCTACCTCAGGTGCGAATTCTTTTCCATCCCTGAATATTGCCTCCTCACAGTGCACTGGCAACTGCTGTAGACTATTGTTCTGTGTTTTCAGCAACTGTCATCAATGTGGCACCATCTGGCTTACTTTGATATTGCTGTGTCATCTGAACCTCAGTTTCCAGTCTTAATTCTTTATTTCTATGCAAACGTTGGTGTTACCATTGTATAACTTCATCTATTAATAATGGAATTGTGATGATATGGAGTATTGTCTCAGAGGTGCAATTGGCCTCATGAATTTGTTACAAATTTAGGGCTACTATAAATGATTCATTCACTTTCAGAGCTCTATATTTTCCTAAGTATTACAGGATGAGGCACGAAATGTGTTACCAATTGTTTCTTTCACAATTTATGATGCACATTAGATATCCCGCTGGGATCTCTACAGCAGTACCAGCAGAGCTTGGAAAAACAAATGAGTTACGAAATGACGTGTAATTCACGATACTGCCGCTAGGAGACTAGTAAGCAGCAATGGCTGACAATGGAAGACTGACAACACAGCAACAATCGGCAATTGTGTTACTTTTTCATGAAACGAAAAGCCTTGTTGTGACTCAGAGGCATTTTCGACAACAGTTTAACACACAATGGGTCCCTTGCAAGAAGACCATCCACAGGTTGTACGATAAATTTGTACAGGAAGGAACAGTATTGGAAGCGAAGTGACCTTGGCCTAAGCCTGTTTGTTCACTGGGGAATATTGAAGTGGTACGAATTGCTGTACAGAGAAATCGCGGGAAATTGTGTAGAAAGACAGCAGTGCAACTGGGAATATCCAGATGCTCCATTCAACACATTCTTAAAAGTGACCTCCATATGTACCCATACAAGATGACCTGTGCACAGAAGCTCGCTGAAGAACACAAGCAGCAGAGACTACTGTTTGCTCAGTGGGCAGAGAATAGGGAAGAAACTCTCAACAACGTATGGTTTTCAGACGAGGCACATTTTCATTTAGACGGTGTGGTTAACAAACAAAATGTAGGCTTTTGGGCCACTGAAAACCCACAAGTGCTTCATGAATGACAACATTATGGTCCAAGGATTACAGTGTGGGCAGCAATTTCCAGTCACGGACTTATTGGACCATTTTTCTTTGAAGAAACTGTGAAGAGCGAGCGTTATTTGAGAATGCTTCGCAAACGCTTCATTCCACAGCTTCTTGCTACTGCCTTGCCCTTCAACACACAGTGGTTCATGCAAGATGAAGCAAGGCCACATACTGCAAACACTGTGTTGGGGTTTTTACACGAGCATTTTGACATGCGGATCATTTCACTCAGGTCGCTTCAATGACGGACAAAATTGGCCCCCCAATAGTCCAGACCTCAATCCATGTGACTTTTTTTCTTTGGGAGTACCTAAAGGAAAAAATTTTCCCGAAACGTCCATGTGATTTAATGGAGCTCTAAAGACTTATTCTTCAAGCTTGCAGTGAAATTATGGAAGACGTGTCCCGTAGGGTAACCACTAACTTTAGTGTTCATTTGAAGGAAGTTAGGAAACAAAATGGTGGACATATTGAGCATGTGCTGAGTTAGAACAGATCTCCATGGACGGCTCTTCATTGTGGTATATGTTCCTTTCAGATAGTATTGACAATAAAGTTTATACTCAAAAACAAAATAGTAACATATTTCATGCGCCACCCTGTACTTGTACAAATATGATTGATGCATGTGTAGAACTGTAAACTCATAAAGTTCTGAGAGTTCCCCTTTGGTACAAGACATGTGTCTGAGTGGTAATAAAATTAGTTCCATACCTTTTGTAACAACATATTGTCAGTGGGCATCAAAGCAGCATTGATGGATTCTCTGAGTTGTTAGAGTGTTCATCGCAGTAGGGATATGTAAACAACGTTCTTAGACCAGTATTACACTGTCATATTTCTTTGTCAAAGTTGATATGTCAAATATTTATGACAAAGAAATTTGACACTGCAATAGGAAACTTTGTCCAATCTTGCCTTTCTTCAAAGAAATATTATCAAATCTAAGGACTGGCTGTAGATTTCATCATAAAGGTCATTCATCTTCTGTTCACTGCAGTGTGAAATGTAATCGCTTGGAGTGCTGGCATCGCTACAGCTACTTGATCTCTATAGTGTGTCTGTAAACATGGCTGCAAAGTTTAGTTGGTGTGTTCCTTTGACTCTTGCTTCAAGTGGCAGGGTGGGGGGTGGTGGGGGTGGGGTGTGATGGGGAATGAGCAAGGGGGCACAGTGCATGCTATTAATCGTGTGCTGGTGGGTTGTGCAGCAGGTGACTGCAAATCCACAATCACAGCTAATAGCCATCAACCTCTACATCGGGAAACACCAAAGCAGCTTTTCAGCAAGCCAGAATAGATGACAACATACACTAAAATTAAAAAAAAAAATCTTAGCTCTCCATTGCTTGGTTACTTGTCACACCTAGAGCATGTCACATCATATAACTGTTTAGGTGTGTCAAGTGATATGAATAGGTGAAATCAGAAGCAATGATGATGATGATGGATGGAGAACTTAAGTACGATGGGAGGGTTCTGAGAAAATGTAGTGCATTTGTACAGGAAATCGCAAGAGAAAACACTAGTGTGACCAATTCTAGTGAGAGTACTACTTCAGTGTTTGGCTCGCTTATCGAGGATGGATGGCAACAGACATCGAATAAATTCAGACACACATTGGCTCTACATTTGCAACTGCATCTACTACTTGGATCATAAGTAGTCAGTATCACCCATATGAAAGTGTAATAGAGGCTCAGGGAAGTTGAATGGGAAAAATAGCTACTGTAAACATTCAGATTATTGGTTTCAAAATATAAGCTGCTATCTTGAGATTACAGTAATCCATAACTAGTCACATAGTCCACAAAAATTATTATATATGAAGTTAATATGCTGAAACTGTCAATGTGAATGTTTATAGTAATTAGAGGTGATCTTGAAATAAAGTTATTGTCTGAACACTGAAAGGTCCCATACCCCAGTCTGACAATATACTATCACTACTTGTCAGATGGGAACCTTTGGATGAAAGGCGTTGTTGTATTTTTGAAGCCCGTTTGGGAAAATTTAGGGAAACAGGCTGTGCATAAATCCTACTGTCTCCACAGTACACGTTGTGCAGGGATTGTAGAAATAATGTGAAAGGCCACGGGGAGCGTACAAAGATATGCAGAACGTCATTTGTTCCTCACTCAGTTCGTGAGTAGAACAGGACATAAAATCACTAATAGTGGCACGAGGCACTCTCCACAACACACACTGGCTTGAATGGTACGTAAGTGGATGTGGATGTGGATGTAGAAGTAGGTCATACCAATAAAGATTTATTTTTAACCCTTTTGTGGTTAACTGTTTGAGTGCCAGTGTTTTCTGCTTGAAAACACCATTTTATCATGATTATTGTGTCTTCCGTGCAAAGAATACCAGAGCTTTTAGCATGAAACTGCTGATGCTGTTACAAGATAGACACCTAGTAGTACAATGAATGTAGTGCATTGTAGCAGTCATTTGCAGTGTTCAAAGCAACAGTCGGCACAGAGATTGCGCTGTGTGATTGTAGCAGATTGTGACATGTGGCTTTTTTTATAGGGCCCATATTGAGGAGACCATTGCATGTCTAAAATTATTGTAATATAAATTTCAGTTAGTACTGCAGCTTTCATGAGTGGTTTCAAAATGAAACCATTGGGATGGTATATAGCTTTGATACAAAATTTATTAAATTTCAGGCCCATTTTTGCTTCTTATTTAGGACTGTAAATTGTTTCAGGCATGATGAGTGTGTGAAAGTTTTGAGATATGGGATTGTGTCTAGGAAACACGCAAATTTGCTTTCAAATATATCACATGAAATGATGGGTGGTTGAAAACTGTATGGCCTAGTAATTCCAAAGTGAAACTGCCTCTTTTAAACAACTGAATGTTTTCTTTTTTGCCAATGACTTCTTGTATCATTGTTTACTATGATGATAAAAAGGTTAATTATGTGATTTTTTTTTAAAATTTGTGAATTATTTCATTTTGGTGGGACTCAAAGGGTTAAAACTCATTTTATGAGGTCGAAAACTTTCTTCTTTGATCACCAGTATTACACTTTCACTACTACAAACTTTTTAGTTGACCAATTATTGAGACCAGGGTGGTGGGACAAATGTGTCTTACAAATCAGCTCTAGGTCCACATTTTCATTTCAACCTAGGAGTTTCAAAGCTGAATTTTTGTTTGTTAAGGGACTTTGTCAGGATGGCACATGTAGAAAAAGCATGACACATCAGTACCAAAAATACATTCATTTTCTGGAAAATAAAAAACATAAAACATCATTTACAAATTTTCAACATAAAACTTGAAGTTGCTGATGCGGAGTAAGTGTTAACAAGGCCAAACATCAAATGTCACCAGTTCCTATTCACCTCCCCCCCCCCCTCCCTCTCCTCTAGCCCCCCCCCCCCCCCCCATGACATTAACATAATACCCAACATGTCTATGTAGAGAATAAATTCTGCAAGTGTGAGCAAGAGGCAATGGCCTTGCCGCAGTGTATACACCGGTTCCCGTGAGATCACTGAAGTTAAGCACTGTAGGGCCTGGTCGGCGCTTGGATGGGAAACCATCCAGGCCGCCATGCGCTGTTGCCATTTTTCGGGGTGCACTCAGCCTCGTGATGCCAATTGAGGAGGTACTCGACTGAATAGTAGCGGCTTCGGTCAAGAATACCATCATACCATCATAACGACCGGGAGAGCGGTGTGCTGACCACACGCCCCTCCTATCCGCATCCTCCACCGAGGATGATCCCAGTAGGCCACTCGGGGCTTGACGACGGAGTGCTTTTTTTATAAGTGTGAGCACACGCGCTACACGCGCATATCTGAGGCAGACCATGGGAACCAGCTCAGTATACACACGGTGGGATGTGGGAAACGGCATAAAAACTGCATCCAGGCTAGCCTGCACACCAACCCCTTGTCCACTGGGCAGATTCGGTCGAGGACCAGCATATCTCCCCTTCCCAGAAGTAGTTGCATTAACATGTGCTACTCGGAGAAGGTTTTGAAGATGCCTTTGACACATGTGTACCAATGTTTTTATATTCTATGAATTTTGCTAGGTTATATACATCCCGTGATCCTCTCGGACATGTGCGTGTAATTAATTAGTGATGTATCACATGAGATATGAAACTGCAAATTTTTATTATATCTGGAAGTATTTGTTACTACATCACCAATGTTTTATTTTATAGACTGATGGGCTCACCCCATTAAGAGGTCAGACATAATCTTTATGGTTAACAATTTGTACTGTAATTTCTAATAGTACATGTGGCACGATATATGATGTAAGAGTTCCGATCCTATACTTTTAATAAGGCAGTATGTATGAGAATAATGTCATATTATGTCACTGAATATTGTGCCAGTAGCTTACAGAAGGTTATCAGCCATCCATAGATAAGAGTCTAAACATCTTTGGTCATACAATAACAGCTGTGCCTCTATTACGATATGGTAGCTTTCTTTAAGTGTCAGCTAATGGATGTGCCACTTAAGTACAGAAATACAATGTATAACTGACCATATGTACCAGTGTGTAGTAAACTGTGAAATGTAGTGTGAAGCTTAAAATAAGTAAATAACTTTGGTTATGAAGTGCAGAATATGTATATGTGACAGTTGTAGACAATTAATATATAAACCAAAGCCACCATTTTATGAATGTATTACAGATACTTGAAAATGACCCACAGTTGAAATTGGCTAATTTCACCCTTAATAAACAGATGACAGTCTATTTGGATCATGTTTCTGATTTCAAAACCATTATGTATTTGTCAAACACAATATACTGCGTGTCTTTTGTAAGAGTTGTCAGGTGCTTTTTCTCTGGTGCTTTGGGAGATGGTTGCATTTCACTTTTGCAATGTGTAACTGCAGTCACCTCACCATGTCTTTCACACAATACCCACTAACAAAGAGATAGAGGGGCTGGCCAGTACTTACCTCAGCTCAGTACAGCCGATAGATACACAAAACAGAACAGAAAATTTACATTCCTAGCAAAGACGAACTGTCTGCCTAGGAGATGTCCAATACCCAGTAGCAGAGCCTGTCCTCCAGCATAATTCTAGGGACCTAGGAACCTGCCATTTGGCTTCTCCCACCCAACACCAGTCCCTCGGAACTGCGGAGATGGGAACTTGCACTCCAACACATCCTTTCATCCCGCCATTCCTCTGGGCTGAACCTATGTTAACCAACCTCACTCCCATTTACTCTTCAGTCTTGTCCTTTTTCCCTCTCCTCTTTAGCCATTCACACATCTTTTCATCCTACATAGTTGTGTTTATCTTTATACTATATACCTCTTTACTTCTGCATGCATCCTCTTTGGTTTGAAGCTGGCACAGTACTTAACAGTAGAATATTTTTGGCTTCCCTCTGACAACCATGCCTCCGTCCTTGCTACCCTCCCTGTTTACCTTTCCCTGTTGCTTCATAACCTGGGTTGTGAGTAACTGAATCCACTATCCCTTCTTCCCTTTTTTCGTCTCCCTCCTCCCTGATGAAGGAACAAAGTTCCGAAAGCTAGGAATGTAAATTTTCTGTTCTGTTTTATGTATCTATCAGCTGTACTGAGCTGAGGTAAGTACTGGCCAGCCCCTCTATCTCTTTGTTAGTATTTGTTTCACATCTTTATATGAGATTTTCCATTAATCATTTAGATCACACAATACCCACCATTGACAGAAAGTGTCGATTTGTGTTCCTATTACAAATAAAATTATTTTTAAAGCAGTCCACACAGTTTGCTACTGCCATGCAGCAGTGCTGTTCAATCTCTGCTGGAGTACCAGTTACTCTTCGTGTTTTGCTACCCCTGTTAAGACGTATTGCTAAGCTGAATATCACACTAGACTGATCTGGGACTGCTCTATCGAATTGACATGTACAATTTCGCTCTAAGCGCGATTTTGTTTAAAAATGGGGAAACAAACTGATGCTTTCCATTGATAATAGGCATTGCATGAAAGATGAGATGATGATTATTTGTTTAAGCTGACTCCAGCTACACATTTCTGGAAAATGTCAGTAGACACATTTGGCATGACTATGTAAATGGAACTAAGACTGATGTTCTTAGAGGCTTTATTTATTTTAATTCAGAGCCATGGCGGTGTGCCTGTCACTGTGTTGCGGCCGCCTGGGCACCTTCATCACATCCCTCATGCTGGGTGCCCTCATTGACTCCAGCTGCATCCTCGCTATTGCCATCCTTGGAGGATTTGTCTTTGGTAAGCTTCTTTTTTAATTTTTACTCATTATTTTTGTTTTTACCAACATGAGTTTTCAGCCACTTATAGCATTGTGAGGAGTCATGTGCAAGTCAGTCCTGCTTTTGTATTAAACTAGCACAATTGAAGGAGTTGGCAGAAGAAAATGTTAGCTATCAAACTGAAAATCTTATGTTGTTGAAGTATGAGTGTACAGTCAAATGAAAACAAGACACATGGAAACAAGTAAGTAAACTATTTATCATTTCAAAAATCATCGCCTTAACTTTCAATACATTTATCCCAATTTGAAACCAGATAGTAAATGTCTACATGAAAAAATGTCTGTGGTTGCCATAATCCTCTCCTTCTTGGCAGTGACATGGTTCCCTATGTACAAATTGGAAATTTGTGGTAAGGACTATGGGACCAAACTGCTGAGGTCAGCGGTCCCTAAGTCACTATACACACTGAAGTGCCAAAGAAACTGGTATAGGCATTCATATTCAACTACAGAGATACGTAAGCAGGCAGAACACGGCATTGTGCTCGGCAACACCTACATAAGACAAGTGTCGGGCGCAGTTATTAAAACGGTTACTGCTGCTAGAATGGCAGGATATCATGATGTAAGTGAGTTTGAATGTGGTGTTATAGTCGGTGCATGAGCGATGGGACACAGCATCTCCAAGATAGCGATGAAGTGAGGATTCTTCCATACGGCCATTTCACGAGTGTACCCTGAATATCAGGAATCTGGTAAAACATCAACCGACTTCACTGCAGCCGGAAAAAGATCCTGCAAGAATGGGACCAATGATGATGGAGGGGAATTGTGCAACACAACAGAAGTGCAACACTTCTGCAAATTGCTGTGAATTTCAATTCTGGGCCATCAACAAGTGTCAGCGTGTGAACCATTCAATGAAACGACATCAGTATGGGGTTTTGAAGCCAAAGGCCCACTCGTGTACCCTTGATGACTGCATGACACAAAGATTTACACCCCACCTGGGCCCATCAACACTGATATTGGACTATTGATGACTGGAAACATGTTGCCTGGTCAGACAAGTCTCTTTTTTAAATTGTATCGAGTGGACGCATGTGTACAGGAATGGACACAGCCTCATGAACCCATGGGCCCTACAAGGCAGCAGGAGACTGTTCAAGCTGATGGAGGCTCTGTAACGGTGTGGGGCATGTGTCATTGGAGTGTTATGGGACCCCAGATAAGGTTACATACAACTCCGCCAGGTTACATGTATGTATGCATCCTGCATCCATTCATGTCCATTGTGCATTCCGGTGGACTTGGGCAATTCCAGAAGGACAATGTGACAACCCAAAAGCAAAGAATTGGTGCAGAGTGGCTTAAGGAACACTTTTCTGAGTTCAAACACTTCTGTTGGCCACCAAACTCCCCAGACATAAATATGATTGAGTGTATCTGGGGTGCCTTGCAACATGCTGTTCAGACAAGATCTCCATCCCCTTGTACTCAGGATTTAAGGACATCCCTGCAGGATTTATGGTGTCAGTTCCCTCCAGCACTGCTTCAGACATTAGTAGAGTCCATGCCATGTCGCGTTGTGGAACTTCTGTGTGCTCGAGGGAGGCCCTACATGATATTAGGCAGGTGTGTGTGTGTGTGTGTGTGTGTGTGTGTGTGTGTGGGCGCGCGCGCGCACACACACACACACACACACACACACACACACACACACACTTTCAGAAAAAAAATAATAATACCCCCAGAGAGACAACATCAATTTTGATCAGTTGATGGCATATGTCACCTGGGGGACTGTAGATGTGCTAATAATTGTTTCAGCATAGTATTGTGGCATAGCTACCAGAGCGACATCTGTGTCTAATCTTTAATAGTGAATGCTCACAGCCAGATGGCTCACTGTATTGCAGACGTGTGAAGCAAACAGGCAGCCATGCCACAGAGACGCCCTCACGCTTCCTGGAGCCAACTCAGTGAGTTTGAAAGGGGTCAAATTGTGGTCTACCAATTGGTGGGATGGTCTTTGTGGAGAATTGCCTCGCAAGTTGGACATGCTGTTCCAGTTGTTCGGTGATATTGGTATCAGTGGTCAAATATGCATTCTCACACCCGTAGACGAGGTTCTGCATGTCCATGCATCACAAAACACCCCACCCATGACCATCGTATTGCAGGGACAGCAGTAGCACATCATACAGCTACCGCATCACAGGTAAGAGCTCTTGTGAGCAAAGACAAGTCAACATGATCTATGGCGAACCGGTTATTAGCAATGGGAGTATGGGCACACACACCTCTAGCCCATTTACTAAAGTAGCAGCAGCCAGTTATTATTTCTCTCATGATTAGGTAATAAACTTGTTATAACTGTTACACAAATGCATTACATACACGTCTTTCTCCTCCCTCCTCTCCCCTCCCTCTCCCCTCCCCCCCCCCCCCCCCCCCTGCCTTCTGGCCTATTCATCACATTCACCAGTTAGTGCATATAGCATAGTAGCCTGTGCCATTACTTGGTTTATATGTTCACATAGTTTTAATATTTGAATATATTGTAATATAATATTTATGTCTTAAGAGTCTCTCTGGGTATTACATTATTCTTGTGTTTGATACTGAGATAGTCATAAAATATCACATATCTTTGTATAACAATTTATGTACAGTTGTGAGTTCTCGCTGAAGTTTATAAACGATCTGTTTATTATTAAGTTATCTGACAATGGCCTGTGGCGACGTCATTTATCCACTGCGCCAAAAACAGTGGGTGAAAGCTGCAGCTGATAGATATTTATCTTGGTTACGAGTTGTTTATTGTTGTTAGTTTTTGATCTGTGCTTGGAAAATAAAATGTTTTCTCATCTCATGAAAAAGCTGTTACTTCATCAAATATAAAGACTCCGATAGGCCTAAGAAGCTGAAAGGCAGTTCATAATGAACTATTAAACAAATATTATTGTGAAACATTAATACAGTGTGTTCAAGTTTTTGATATCATGTTCTTTATTCAAATCGATGTTGTTTTTTTTTTTCGTAAGATTTGCTTTAACACATGCTCCCTTCCTTCATTATCAACACAGCCTATCGTGATCCAGTGTCTAAATTCAAATTTGACCTTTCATTCTCACTTGCCTCTACAATTTGATTTCTGTTAATAGAAGTCGTGTCAATACTGTCCAGGTCAATACTGTCTTCCTCATCAAATAGGCCACAATTCTCACTTTAACTAGACGTGGCCATTCAAATACACACATTGCACACACAGTTTATAATCAAAGTAAAAGCTCACTGTCTCTGTCATTCTTCCTGTCCAACATTGCTTGAAAAATCCAGGTAACACTGAAAATTCCAAATTCACTCACCATCCATTGATGGCAGTCAGGCTCTGGGTTCAAAGACTGTTGCGGGAAGTGATCTCATTGTCACAGGTCTTCATATACAAGCTGATGGATGCATGATCCAATGATACTCTATGTTTAATGATCTAACTATATATTTTCGTTTCCTGGTAATTTTCAGGACACAGACAGTGAAAGACTCAATTGATAATAGACTTTATGAGTTATTACCAAATTTTTTATTTAGTATTTCAAACCAATTTAACTACATTCAGTTTTAGCAGCATCCCATAGGCTACAATACAATATTAATCACTTCACACTGAAACCTTAAGCCAGTCAAAATGCGGCACGAATAATTAGCCCAAGATTATGTTATCAAACATAGCCTTTCAGCAACAACATCATTCTCTCTACACAGGGCTGTGGCATCTGGGTAGCATGAAGCAAGCCAGTAGGAAAAAATTACTCTCAAATGCTGGACAAGGTAACAATTTCAGAAAAATTGGATGATTAATCCACAAGATAGAGCTTTACAAACTGAGCACGTCAGTAACATGTTGTTTCATCTCTGGGCCTTATGCAAGCAGTTATTTGGCTTGGCAGTGATTGATAAAGTTGTTGGGTGTCCTCCTGAGGGATAGTGAGACAAATTCTGTGCAGCTGGGGTGTTGGATCTTCAATATAGTTAGCTGGTTGGAGGGCTCTGCCCTTTGGTTGTCCTCCACAGCACACCCTTACAGCACATCAGTATGTCAACAATATTCTACGCCATGTTCTGTCGATCTTCATTGCAAGCCATCCTGGGCTTACATTTCTGCAAGTTAATGCCTGTCTGCATATGGTGAGTCTTTTTTTTGCTTGTCTTCATGCTTGCCAAACCTTACCTTGGCTAGCAATGACGAGATCTGTCCCAAATTGAGAAAGTTTGGAGCATTATGGGCAGGATCCTCCAGCCAAGTTGGTATTTTGACAATCCAACATGCTAATTAGACAGAATTTGGCACAATATCCCTCAGGACATCCAATGACTCTGTCAATGAAGGCCAGGCCAAATAACTGATTGAAGGAGGGCCAGCTCTTTCTCTTGAATAAATCATACGATTTTTCTGAAATTGCAATCGTTTGTTTTGTCTGCAAGTGTACATCACGTCTCCCATTCATTATCTGTCTTCCAGTTAGAAAATTAGTTAACAGTGAACTTTCATACAAATATATTCACAATATCAGCCTCTACATATACCAAAAAACAGAATGTACTAAAGTTTGCCTATATTTCACATAATGCATCTTAAAACTGACAACACTGATTCTAAAGTTAACACACCACTGAAAAAAGAGTGCATCTGAGACTGTCAGAAACAGGAATTTTCATTTTTGTTTCAAAATCTTTACTTGATTTTTTAAGCGCATTAAAATTCAGTTTGTTAGTTTAGTAGTAAATAAAATTTGTGTTCCCTATTTCCTTTATAATTCCTCAAGTTGTGTATGCCATTTACTGTGTTCAAAGTCTGTAAATAAGTTTACTTTAGAATCTAACAGCCATTTAATAGATGAAGTGTTTTATGCATGGATGAGGATGCTCACATATGCTTTCATTGTGAATCACTGCTTTTATGTGATAATAATAATAATGGCTTTATTCAACATCGAATGGTACACTGCACATGTACAAAGAAACAGTAATGATTAAAGTTATTTGTACAATACATAAGACACATTCTTCTGAATATGTCATTAATTTACAACAAAATTACAATAAGATGTTTACTGATTTCTATTCACATAATTTCACAAAGCATTTGTTGTTCTTCATATAAGTATGGTACTCTTCTAATGTGTAGAAAGGGTGTTTTACTAAAAATTTCTTAAGCTGATGATTCAGTTTAATTGTAGGAAGAGCCATTACTGCACTACGCAGTGCATTAGCTAATTTTATACCTGCGTACTGAGGCCCCTGTTCGTAAAGTGCTGTTCTGTGGCTGCCAATGTAAAATCTTTCTTTATTTCTAGTATTGTATTGGTGGAAATCTGAATAAGTGGGTGCAGTCTTTTCACAAGCAATATGGCTTTTAGAATGTATGTGTTTATAACAGTTAACACCTCTGTTTTTGGAAACAAGTTGCGACAAGATTCCCTATATTTTGCTCCACAGATTATTCTCACACCCCTTTTTTGAAGAATGAGTAGCTTATCTAGATTAGCTGGTTTGAATTCTTATTGGGTTGGTCAGTCTAGCATCACTTCACACAATTTTCCTGGCTGTTGTTCATGAATTGTGGCTACAACACTGCTGTTCCAGCAGATGCATTACATTATCTTTTGTGGATGTGGGCATGGCTTTTTATGGCAAGTTGCTGCTATGTTTGGGCTCAACAATTCCTTTCTTTTCCTTGTGTTAGCATAAACACACCATTTCGTATTACCAGTAGCATGCAGCATAGGAATCATCGGTGTTGTTTACGAGTCAATTGATGACGAGAAAGCAGAGATGCATGTATGGCCACCTGCTAATTGTTGTGATTTTGGCTTAGAGCACGCGGTAACCCATACTCCTTATTTTTGAACCTTCCCCAATGCATGCAGATGTTGCACAATAGCAGAATGACCACAGTTCATCACATGTGTCGGTTGTCTAGTACAGTGATGTGGTTTTTTTTTTTTTTTTTTTGATAAGTGGGTTTAAACGATCTTAATTAAACACCGAATGTCTTCCTGAATGTGGAGCATCACTATTGTCAAAATGATCTTCCTTAAAACGAGAAACCCATTTTCTTGGAAATGTTAAGATTTCTCCACTTGGCACCTCCATTTTCTAGCATCCACAGCTCCACTGACCATCTCCAAATGGCAAAATAACAACATGTCAACTCAGATAACAACAGTAAACTACAAATGCAAAAATTACAAGTGTTTAATTAGCCATAACAACTGGAATACCAACACACAAAACAGATGCTATGAACTTGAGCATCAACCTAATGCAAAGAAAATGTTGTAGCCCTTTGGGTAGAAATAACCTTCTTCTTCTTCTGTAGTGGTCAATTCAAGGATTGGTTTGCAACAGCTACAATGGCAGCTTGTCTCCATTCTGTGCGTCTTTCAGCTTTTCTCTTCACTTCTTTATAGGTGTTACATCCCACATCTTTCACGATTTGATCCATGTACCTCAGTCGTGGTCTTCCTCTTGGTCTTTTTCCCTCAACATATCCCTCTATGATTGTGTTCACGAGTCCTTTAAGTCTTAATAGATGGCCTGTAAATTGCACTCTTCTTTTAACAATGAAACTCCGGAAGCTTCTCTTCTCACCTGCTCTTTCCAGAACCACTTCGTTTGTGAGCTTGTCGATACATTTTATTTTGAGCATGTGTCTATAGCACCACATTTCAAAAGAATTTAGCTTCTGGTCTTCCTCTGTCCCGAGTGTCCATGTTTCACACCCATAGCATGCCAAACTCCACACATTTGATTTCAAAAATCTTTTCCTGATTTCAAGGCTGATGCTCTTAGATGTTAAGGTGTTTTTCTTCTTGTTAAAAGCAGCCTTTGCTTGAGCAATTCTACTTCTCACTTATGCCTTGCTCCTTCCATCCCTGGTAATATTACTGCCCAGATAAGTAAATTTATCAACTTGTTCAAGCAGCTCATTGCCTACATGAACTTGGACTTTCACTTGATCTTTTTTGTCGCATGCCATTACTTTTGTTTTTGTTTTATTAATTCTCATATTATATTCTTCCTCCATAACTTTATCCATTCTATTCAGTAGGACTACAAGATCTTCTTCACTTTCAGCCAGGACAGCTATATCATCGGCATATCTTATCATATCTATTGATTGGCCATGAATTACTACACCTATCTGTGAATTTTCCCTTACTTTTTTCAGCACCTCTTCAATGTATAGGTTAAAGATAACAGGGGATAGTGCGCAACCTTGTCAGACACCTATCTGTATCTTCACCTCTTCTTGTTTTGTCCATCCACGGATAACTGCTGTCTCATTTTTGTACAGGTTCCATATCATTTTTATATATTTATAGTCTATTCCTACTTTTTTGAGTACCTCAAACATGCTATCCCATTTAACATTGTCAAAGGCTTTCTCTACATCTACAAAAAAAATGGTTCAAATGGCTCTGAGCACTATGGGACTTAACATCTGTGGTCATCAGTTCCCTAGAACTTAGAACTATTTAAACCTAACTAACCTAAGGACATCACACACATCCATGCCCGAGGCAGGATTCGAACCTGCGACCGTAGCGGTCACGCAGTTCCAGACTGAAGCGCCTAGAACCGCACGGCCACACCGGCCGGCCATCTACGAAAGCTATGTATGTTGTCAGGTTCTTATCTAGTCGTTTCTCTATTATTAGTTTTAGAGCAAATATTGCTTCTCTGGTTCCTCTATATTTCCGGAATCCAAACTGGTCTTCGGAGAGTGTAGCTTTGACTTTTTGTTCTATGTGTTTTAGGATAATTGAGGTTACTATTTTAGAGGCGTGAGTAACTAGGCTGAGCGTCATAATTTTCACATCTTGTAGCATTTGCCTTCTTTGGAATGGGGATCATAATGTTTTTCTCAAAGTCTGTAGGAATTTTACCCTGCTCTTACATGTTGAAGACAAGATTATACAACTCCTGATTCAGTTTTGCTCCTCCAGATTTCAGAAGTTTGGCTGGGATATTGTCTATACCAGGCGATTTGTTGTTTTTCAATTTTTTCAGAGCTAGTTCAAACTCTTCCTTTAATATAGGTTCACCTATTTTGTGTGTATGTACTTCTGTTTCTTCTTCCATGATGTTTTCAGACAGTTCTGGTCCACTGTACAGTTTTCCTATATACTGTTTCCATCTTCTTGCAACTTCATCATCGTCATCCAACATATTACCATTTTCATCCGTCACAGCCCTACACTTATTTCTTCTGTCTCCAAAGCAATGTCTCACACATTTATAGGCCTTGTCAATATTTCCCTTTCTCATGTTGTCCTCAACTGAAAAACAGAGATAGTCAAGCCGGCCGGTGTGGCCATGCGGTTTAGACGCTTCAGTCTGGAACCGCATGACCGCTATGGTTGCAGGTTCGAATCCTGCCTCGGGCATGGATGTGTGTGATGTCCTTAGGTTAGTTAGGTTTCATTAGTTCTAAATTCTAGGCGACTAATGACCTCAGAAGTTAAGTCGCATAGTGCTCAGAACCATTCCAGAGATCGTCAAGGTATTTTTCTCTTGCTTGTTTTGCCTCTCTGTTGATTCTGCTTTTCAGACTCTTGTATCTCTCTTGGTCTTCCTTCTTCACAGAATTTTTTAATTTACTACTTTCTTCCTTTATATTTAGTAGGTCATTAGTGATCCATTCCTTCCTTTTCTCTGTCCTTTCTTTTGCTATTACTTCTTCTGCTGCTTCTAAAATACCAGTTTTTATTTTTTACCAGCTGCTTTGGATGTCATTGCTGCCCTTTGTATTTGTTTTCTTGTCTGTTTCTAGTTGATAGTGCTTCTGTGTATTTTCATTTTTCAGGTTTGTCAAATCCCATTTACATGTACTTCTTTTTTTTTAATGTTCTTGAATTTTAGTTCAGTCGTGATCATAACGAGTATGTGGTCACTTTCCACATCACAGCCTGGATATGATCTGCTGTCCTTAACTTGGTTTTTAAATCTTTGCTTCACTAATAACCATACAGTGCAAAAATGTTTGCTGTCAATTGTGTCATAATGACTGATCAGCTAAAATGTGTGACAGATAGCTGATATAAATGCAGACTAAAAATGTACCCATCATGCAGAAAAGATTTTGGGGAAAAACTCCACAGATGTTATTTTCATATCACCCAAATGAAGCTGAGAGACCAATACTTCTGAATCTCTGCATACAAGCTTCTAAGTTATTGGAATGTAACCACTTAAATTTCACTTATTTTCTTAACCCTTTGCCTTACAATTTAAGTTCTGTTAGCATGAGCCATAACTGGCTGCAAAGTGTGGATGCACCTTAAGATTCCCAGCTCTTACACATGCTAAGGCTGTGGTGCACTACGCCTGGTGGCATCTGAAGTCGTGCAGACACCCTCAGGATTTGTAAGTATGTGTGTGAGATACTAGTAACATGACATTTCTTCAGGTATCATAAATAATGACGATTAGTTGCCCATTGGAAACGAAACATTCATTGTCTCAAACGCAGCGATATAGTCACAAACATTTTATTTCCCTTTATAAGCAAACATACATTGATGAAATACATCTTAATAATAATATTCACAACAAAAAATGCAATGATCTAAGACTGTATAATATTTTGTTCAAAACATTCTGGGACCTGTTAAGTTAGTACATTGGCAAACATATTTTCAAACGCAACGTCTTCACAATGACATGTACATGAATTTAATAGTCTTCGATTGTATGATATCGTTCAAAACAATCTGGCACATGTAATGCAACCCTGCACTTTTTGCATTCCCACATTGTTTCTCTGCGTCTTTTATGCTTTCTGCACACTACACAAGCTCTCACAGGATTTACTTTTGATGGTGTTGGATCAATATGTTTGGGAAAATGTGCCCAATGTTGCATGTGCAGTCTTTGTGGTATATTGCTGGATGCTAATCATCCCTTCAGATTTTATTCCGGTAAAGGTGTAGTTTTCAACAATAATTCTGCAATGTGAATCCTATATTCTGCGTAGCTCTGTCGTTTGGTGCAATATATTTTGTAATAAAAAGTGTGTTAAATAAAGCAACATCAAATAGGTAAAAGACTATCTTGCGGTATCGTTTCATACATTTTCTCACCACAGGGAAGCATGCGAGCATCTGATCTTGGTGATCAATTCCAATCATGCCTGTATCGTATTTGACGACACATTTTGGTTTCCACGATGCATTGCGGAGAGGTGTGTCTGTGGCAATCATTTCTGCTGTTGAATGTTTTGTGGAAAGCATATAAACATCTCGTTTATCTTTCCAGTTTAGTGCCAATATTCCATTACAACTCCTCACTGTATATTCTCCCTTCTTTAATTTTGCCTTCAGGAAGTCTGGGGGCATATTTTTTCTGTTTGAGCGCACTGTTCCAATCACATTAGTTTTATTGCTGAGGAGAGTTTTGAAAAGGTTCGGTGAAGAAAACCAGTTTTTAAAATATAGAGTATGCTCTTTGTGTAATACCGACTATGACAGTTCTAGAACTACACTTTCAGAGGCACTACCACTAGCATCACATTTGTCACTACCCGTGTATATCTTAAAATCATAGCAGTGTCCTGAACTTGACACACAATTTATAACTTTTAATACCAAACCTCAGTCTTTTTGATGGGTTAAATTGTTTGTACGATAAGCACCCCTCAAATTTCATTAATGATTCATCAATGGCAATATTCTCTTTCACTGTGTACACCTCCAGAAATTTTTGACTGAACATATCTATGACTGGCCTTAGTTTGTAAAGTTTATCTGTGTTGTCGGCTAAACTGTTATTCGCTAGACGCAGAAATCAACTTATGTGCACAAATCTCCTGAATGGCATCGTCTTCCTAAATATTTGTGTTTCTGTAACAGCCCTCCTAGACCAATACATCTGAATCGACAGTTTCCTTACTTCAGCCACGATTCTACACAGCGCGATGTATATTTTTATTTCATTGCAGCCAATAGGAGATCACTTTTGGTCTATTTTTCATTTCTTCTTTTCATTGTTGAGTACGTCTTGTGCATATCTATTCGTCTCAGTTACGATGTTTTCCCAAAATGTACTATTAAATATTACATAAAAAACGTCTAATTCTCTTATGCTTGTACTCACATGCTGTAAGGCTGCATCATTTATTCCCGGAATTTCCGTATACGTCCAGATTGTTGGTTCATGGCCTTCCTTTTGCCACACCCATGACTTTGATTGTTGTTTGTAGGTTTGCTCTTCTTCATAAGTACCATCTTCAATCACCAGCTGCATACACCGTTTTCGTACAGGAGGTAAAATGTCACTATCACTGTCCCTGCCGCTGTCAAAATATCCTGCAAAATCATTGTTGGCTATGCCGCCACATGTCTCCCTTTCCCCGTGAACACCTTTGCTACACATCGGGAACATTGTGAAAGTATTTTTGTAATGTCGGCAGGTCCGAATGTGGCAAAGAACACTTCGTGTATGCCGCGTGTATTCGATCAGCTTCGCAACGTGTCAGAGAATTTCTGTTTACATTTGGCGCGGCTGACCGACGACGTCTCTCACACGACATGCGCTTGTTCGGCGCGGTAAACATACCACGTCTATGATATGTCTAGGTGATGTTTGACCAGGTCGGCATGCTACACTCCTGGAAATGGAAAAAAGAACACATTGACACCGGTGTGTCAGACCCACCATACTTGCTCCGGACACTGCGAGAGGGCGGTACAAGCAATGATCATACGCACGGCACAGCGGACACACCAGGAACCGCGGTGTTGCAGTCTTTAACACTGGTAGCATGCCGCGACAGCGTGGACGTGAACCGTATGTGCAGTTGACAGACTTTGAGCGAGGGCGTATAGTGGGCATGCGGGAGGCCGGGTGGACGTACCGCCGAATTGCTCAACACGTGGGGCATGAGGTTTCCACAGTACATCGATGTTGTCGCCAGTGGTCAGCGGAAGGTGCACGTGCCCGTCGACCTGGGACCGGACCGCAGCGACGCACGGATGCACGCCAAGACCGTAGGATCCTACGCAGTGCCGTAGGGGACCGCACCGCCACTTCCCAGCAAATTAGGGACACTGTTGCTCCTGGGGTATCGGCGAGGACCATTCGCAACCGTCTCCATGAAGCTGGGCTACGGTCCCGCACGCTGTTAGGCCGTCTTCCGCTCGCGCCCCAACATTGTGCAGCCCGCCTCCAGTGGTGTGGCAACAGGTGTGAATGGAGAGACGAATGGAGACGTGTCATCTTCAGTGATGAGAGTCGCTTCTGCCTTGGTGCCAATGATGGTCGTATGCGTGTTTGGCGCCGTGTAGGTGAGCGCCACAATCAGGACTGCATACGACCGAGGCACACAGGGCCAACACCCGGCATCATGGTGTGGGGAGCGATCTCCTACACTGGCCGTACACCACTGGTGATCGTCGAGGGGACACTGAATAGTGCACGGTACATCCAAACCGTCATCGAACCCATCGTTGTACCATTCCTAGACCGGCAAGGGAACTTGCTGTTCCAACAGGACAATGCACGTCCGCATGTATCCCGTGCCACCCAACGTGCTCTAGAAGGTGTAAGTCAACTACCCTGGCCAGCAAGATCTCCGGATCTGTCCCCCATTGAGCATGTTTGGGACTGGATGAAGCATCGTCTCACGCGGTCTGCACGTCCAGCACGAACGCTGGTCCAACTGAGGCGCCAGGTGGAAATGGCATGGCAAGCCGTTCCATAGGACTACATCCAGCATCTCTACGATCGTCTCCATGGGAGAATAGCAGCCTGCATTACTGCGAAAGGTGGATATACACTGTAC
The DNA here is from genome assembly GCF_023864275.1 of Schistocerca cancellata. NCBI lineage: Eukaryota > Metazoa > Arthropoda > Insecta > Orthoptera > Acrididae > Schistocerca > Schistocerca cancellata. The sequence goes on along the minus strand of NC_064637.1, from coordinate 125,764,685 downwards.
TAGTGCCGACATTGTGCATGCTCTGTTGCCTGTGTCTATGTGCCTGTGGTTCTGTCAGTGTGATCATGTGATGTATCTGACCCCAGGAATGTGTCAATAAAGTTTCCCCTTCCTGGGACAATGAATTCACGGTGTTCTTATTTCAATTTCCAGGAGTGTAATTTCTCAATTGCTTATACTACAGGCAGCTGATGAAAGAAGTGAAAAGAAGTTGAATACATCGAATCATCAATAAGAGAGAGTCACTTATCTTACCTTATTTCCTCAGAGTCAGTTCATTAAAATGACTAGGGACGGATTTCATGCTTCCTAGGAATGGCCCAGTTATCTATTAAGCTGAAGATGAAAAAAGGACACTGGGATATTCAAATGAAAGTGTGAAAAGACATTTTCAGAGAACATCAGACAAAATATTTTAGACTTAAATGCAATTTTTGGGTGGTGTTAACAATTAGAAAATCAGGTGTGTCAATTTTAAGGTAAATTGTGAAAACAGAGGCAAAATTTGTTCACTTGGCTTTTTGCAACTTCAGAGGCTGATAACATAGAGCAAACACATGTGTGAGTTCATAATTGATTTTCTGACGTGCAGACATTCTTGATTCCAGTGTCTTTGGCTCACTGCTAATATGTTGCTAAAATATGGAGAAAATTTGTTACAGCAAAGTTTTGAAGCAAACGTGCAGAGAGGTTGTGTCACGAAGAATACTTTCTGACGATTTACATTCTTAGCACACACTCTGCAAAATGTTGTGTCAGAGCAGCACCTCGCAAGATCCTAGATCTGTTAGGTCACTAACAGTGGCTTGACAAACTGGAGGATATTTCCGTGTGTTTCCAGTTACTGAGTAAATGACCATTGTGGAAATGCCTTTAGTGCCTGCTTCAGATTACAGTTAGAGGTGAAACTTTGTAAGACTTTGTGTGATTCCTTTGGGTACATTCTGCACAATATTTCACAAAACTGAAGTTAATCAAACTGGGAGCATGTTCACGTTGGGTCCCTTGATGTGGAATAATCATTTGCCAGATTGTAAAATTTTGCTACATTTCCGTAGACTACAAACGTAAGGCTATAAGGTAGATATTAAAAATATGCTTAAAACTAAAATTACCAAAGATTTTTCTAGGGAATTTTATTTCAACCAGTATCACTGATTAACAATGATTTGACAGAAGTTTGTTAACATGGGGTGTAATATTTCCTGTATCTGCAGCTTGTGGTGTACTCTCGACATTGCTGCCATCTGAGGCAAAGCTGAAGAGGATGAACCACTGAGGGCAACTGCAGTGTGGCGTCTGCATCCTTGCTGCCATTTTCAGGAGCCTGAGGTGTCACCCACGTGTGCTGCTCTTATCACCATACCTTGTGACCTCAACGATGAGACGTTGTCCTAAGTGCTTCGTGTAGTCCGCTGTGATGGTCAGCATCCTGCATCACTGTCTTAAACATGACGTGGTGCACCAGCTATTATTATTTTGGTGCCAGACAGATGTGAATGGCACAAGAAGAAACAGAGACTGCCAACTTGTGAAAACTACACAAAACAAACTGTACTCTAAAGTACTAGCTTCATTCTTTTGCACTTTTCATACATTTATCAATGTACCACCAATTCAGTGACCATTATAGCATTGTTAACTTGACCTGATGTATTAATTTAGAGAGATTAATTGAGGAAAAAGATGAAATTAATTTTGTTGACCTCCTTCTTTAAGAAACTAAACAAACTGCATTGAAGCACAAATATTGGAATACATTTGTGATATGATAATTCTCGACATAGAAAGTAAGTTCATGAGGTGTGTTCAAAAAATAATGGGAAATGTTGTTTTTTGGAAATAATTTTATTTATATGTCTACATCAATGTTATCACCTTCAAAGTAGTCATACTCACATCAGCCCATTTCCCATCCTGTGAAAAACTTTTGTAATTCTGTCTTTCAGATAGTTTATTGCTCTTTCAGTGATGGACTTTTAATCTCACCTATGCTTGTGAAAGTATGATCCTTTTAAGTTTCCTTTACTTTTGGGAACAGAATGAAAGTCATGTGGTGTCATGTCTACTGAATGTGGAGGTTGAGGAAGTATTATAATGTAATTTTTTGGCAAAAAATAAAAAAAATTAAGTTTGAGCAGGTGCATTATCGTGGTGCAAAAGCCATGAACACCAGAAATTCAGACTTTTTTCAGATTGTTTCATGCAAATGGTTTTGAACTTGTAAATAGTAATCTACATCTACATCTACATCTACATCTACATCCATACTCCGCAAGCCAGCTGACGGTGTGTGGCGGAGGGTACTTTGAGTACCTCTATCGATTCTCCCTTCTATTCCAGTCTCGTATTGTTCGTGGAAAGAAAGATTGTCGGTATGCCTCTGTGTGGGCTTTAATCTCTCTGATCTTATACTCATGGTCTCTTCACAAGGTATACATAGGAGGGAGCAATATGCTGCTTGACTCCTCGGTGAAGGTATTTTCTCGAAACTTCAACAAAAGCCCATACCGAGCTACTGAGCGTCTCTCCTGCAGAGTCTTCCACTGGAGTTTATCTATCATCTCCGTAACACTTTCATGATTACTAATTGATACTGCAACGAAGCGCGCTGCTCTCCGTTGGATCTTCTGTATCTCTTCTATCAACCCTGTCTGCTACGGATCCCAACCAGTCAGCAGTATTTAATCAGTGGGCGAACAAGTGTACTGTAACCTACTTCCTTTGTTTTTGGATTGCATTTCCTTAGGATTCTTCCAATGAATCTCAGTCTGGCATCTGCTTTACCGACGATCAACTTTATATGATCATTCCACTTTAAATCACTCCTAATGCCTACTCCCAGATAATTTATGGAATTAACTGCTTCCAGTTGCTGAACTGCTGTATTGTAGCTAAATGATAAAGGATCTTTCTTTCTATGTATTTGCAGCACATTACAGTCATCTACATTGAGATTCAGTTGCCATTCCCTGCACCATGCGTCAATTCGTCAATCCTCCTGCATTTCAGTACAATTTTCCATTGTTACAACCTCTCGATATACCACAGCATCATCCACAAAAAGCCTCAGTGAACTTCCGATGTTATCCACAAGGTCATTTATGTATATTGTGAATAGCAACAGTCCTACGACACTCCCCTGCGGCTCACCTGAAATCACTCTCACTTCAGAAGACTCCCCTCCATTGAGAATGACATGCTGCATTCTGTTATCTAGGAACTCTTCAATCCAATCACACAATTGGTCTGATAGTCCATATGCTCTTACTTTGTTCATTAAACGACTGTGGGGAACTGTATCGAACGCCTTGCGGAAGTCAAGAAACACGGCATCTACCTGGGAACCCGTGTCTATGGCCCTCTGAGTCTTGTGGATGAATAGGGTGAGCTGGGTTTCACACGATCATCTTTTTCGAAACCGATGCTGATTCCTACAGAGTAGATTTCTAGTCTCCAGAAAAGTCATTATACTCAAACATAATACGTGTTCCAAAATTCTACAACCGATCGACATTAGACAGATAGCTCTATAGTTCTGCACATCTGTTTGACGTCCCTTCTTGAGAACGGGGATGACCTGTGCCCTTTTCCAATCCCTTGGAATGCTACGCTCTTCTAGATACCTACGGCACACCGCTGCAAGAAGGGGGGCAAGTTCCTTTGCATACTCTGTGTAAAATCGAACTGATTGATTATTGATTGTTCCACCTTGAGGCGAGAACTCGTGGGGCTATGCTGTTAAAATCGAAGAATACAATGTTGTAAACTGCACAGTTGACCTCATTTGCCAAGCTTGTTTTGGTCCTGGTGTTCCAGAATGCTCCCACTGGCACGACTGAGATTTAATTTTGATGTACAAGGGCCATTCAGCAAGTAATGCAACACTTTTTTTCTGAAATCATGTTGGGTTTTTCAGGATTCCAATACATCATATTATTCCCCACTCTTTTGGCTACAAAACCCTATTTTTCAACATAATCTCCATTCAGTGATGCAAAGACCTTGTGCCACCTCAGTGGGAGGCCTGTGTGCCCACATGATACCACTCTACTGATTGACATCACAGCCAACATCTTGTAGCATCAGAAACCTCCTCACCATCCATCTACTGCTTCCTGTAGAGTCTACCCTTCATTGGGCCTGACAGATGGAAGTCGGAAGGTGTGAGATCTGGGCTGTAAGGTGGATGAGGAAGAGCAATCCAGTGACATTTTGTGAGCTCCTCTGTGATGCCTTGAGTTGTAATGGAGAAGGACAAGTTCATAAGTGTTTTTATGGCAATGAATATGAAGTCGTTTCTTCAGTTTCCTGATAGTAGCACTGTGCACTTCTCAATTGATCGTTGTACTATGAGGGAAGACATCAAACAGATTAACCCTGAACTGTGAATTTACTTTCAAAATCTTTTCTTAAAGAATTTACTTTATTTACTAGTGATTCACCAAGAACATTAATATGTTTAATCATACTAGGTGAGCGTGGAAGTAGTTGACAGGAAGTAACTAATGGAAAATAAAGTTACCTTTAACAAATGTGAATTTTATTCTTAAAAACCTTTTCAAAAACAGATTTAAAATTACAATCAAAAAGCACCCTCTAAATATCAAGTTACAATTATTCAGTTCAGAGGCAGAATAAGCTTTTTTTTTTTTTTTTTTTTTTTTTTTTTTTTTTTTTTTTTTTTTTTTTTTTTTTTTTTTTTTTTTTTTTTTTTAACGACCTCTGAAAAATGACACTGGTGCAAATCTGCAACACACCAGATTACTTTAAACTAAAAATTTTAACAACTCACACAAACACATTAACTATGCACCTTGTAAGAGGGATGGAAATGGTACAAACACTCACACTAAGAAATTATTTGCCACCAAAGGTGTAATTTGTTTTTAAAAGGGCTCTTATGGTGGAAGGGTGGCAACTTTATAAAAATGACTATTTAAATAAAACCCATGAAATTCAGACTTACATAAAGTGTACAACATGCTCTACATTATACATATACCACCTCACAAGATGATAGGCAAGATAGAAACATATTTCAGGAATTCAGCCTTTACCTTAATTCTATAAATTCATTGACAGTGAATCCAACAAACATAACAGAGGCAGCTATTAACGTATGGCAGACCGACAGACAGACAGACACTAACTGCCTAACAAATGCGGACGAAAGACAGGTGAGCAAGCTGGGGACGAGAGACTGACCGAGAAAACAAGTAGAATTTAACACGTACCTGAAACAACATATCAGCAATCACTTAACTTCTAATAAACGGTGATGTCTGGCGAAGACCTGGCGCAGCACCCCCAAAACGCTCCCCAGAACCGTCCGCTGCTAGCCGCTTCAACGGATGCAGCAAGGTGCGCCGATCTCCCGTCTCACGGCGTTGCAGCTCGTGCCGGCCAGACCGACGTCGTGGGTCGACACCTGTCGCTCTCGTGTCGGCCGCGAAGCCACTACCCGTCGCTATACGGCGCGGCCGACTGGACTCGCGTGAGCTGACGCTCGAGACGAACGAGGCGTCTCGCGTCTCGGTGCACGACCGACGAAACGATCAATCCAACCACCAATGTCTACTGCCCGAAAAAACTCGAGCAGACTGGGCGGCCTAACACGTATTGGCACTCCGGACGACAGACAGCCACCGACTGCCCCACACTGACCCGGCCGACCAACTCACCGAGTCTGACTCCGACTGACTGACTCGACTGCGAGCTCACGGTGCCCCTTAAATGCACGTGAACAGGCAACCTTTCCCCTTTCCCACCAGAGGGAGACACCAAAGCTGCGATTGCCACAGCGGCGCCACCACCAGAAACGCAGAGGACCGCTTCACGACACGCACTGCGGCGCGCTCTTCAAAACGGCTAATTCTACCACGGCTCAAACCCCTCCACAGTCCCAGAAGACTGTCGCAATGACTTTACTGGCTGACAGTGCGGCTTTGAACTTTTTCTTCGGAGCAGAGGTGGTACGGTGCCACCCCGTGGATTATCGTTTTGTTCTGGTTTGAAGTGATGAACACTTGTTCCATCACCCGTACAATGTTCGACAAAAAATTGGCAATATCAGTCTGGTAACGTGCAAGCAGTTCTGCACAGGTGGTCCTTTGTTGCTCTTTACGGTCTTGTGTTAGACGGTGGGAACCCAGCAGGCACACCCCAGCTGGTGGACGTCTGTGTCGGCACTACAGAGATGTCTAGTTGAGCAGTGATGTGTTTGGTTGTGATCCACTGATCACCCAGAATGTGTGTGTCCACACATTCCAGCGCTGTAGGAGCCGAAGCTGTGTGTGGCCGACTGGCCCGCAGGAGATCAGACAGGGTTGTGCAGCCTTGTTGTGATGATGAATCACTGTGCTTTTGTTCACTGCCAGGTCTCTGTACACATTCTGCAACTGCCTATGAATATCTGTGATATTCTAGTTTTCCCCCAAAAGAAACTCAGTGACAGCTCTCTGCTTGGAATGCACCTATGTTCCAGACTCCATTTGGAAGCCTACGTATAGCAGTGCCATCTACTGGAACTTCACTGAAACTATACGTGCTGAAGCAAGAATATTCCAGAATGGCTCACAACAAATTCCACATTTTTTTCAACCAAAATTGGTCGAGAAAACAAAAATGTATTTCATTACTTATTGAACACCCCACATAGTAATCTAACTGTTCTTTCCACCATGTGATAAAAACTTGCGATGCACTGTTATTGTTGTGGTCTTCAGTCCTGAGACTGGTTTGATACAGCTCTCCATGCTACTGTATCCTGTGCAAGCTTCTTCATCTCCCAGTACCTACTGCAGCCTACATCCTTCTGAATCTGCTTAGTGTATTCATCTCTTGGTCTCCCTCTACAATTTTTACCCTCCACGCTGCCCTCCAATGCTAAATTTGTGATCCCTTGATGACTCAGAACATGTCCTACCAACCGGTCCCTTCTTCTTGTCAAGCTGCGCCACAAACGCCTCTTCTCTCCATTTCTATTCAATACCTCCTCATTAGTTATGTGATCTACCCATCTAATCTTCAGCATTCTTCTGTAGCACCACATTTCGAAAGCTTCTATTCTCTTCTTGTCCAAACTATTTATCGTTCATGTTTCACTTCCACACATGGCTTCACTCCATACAAATACTTTCAGAAACGACTTCCTGACAAGTAAATCTATACTCGATGTTAACAAATTTCTCTCCTTCAGAGATGCTTTCCCTGCCATTGCCAGTCTACATATTATATCCTCTCTACTTCGACCATCATCAGTTATTTTGCTCCCCAAATAGCAAAACTCATTTACTACTTTAAGTGTCTATAATCTAATTCCCCCCAGCATCACCCGACTTAATTCGACTACATTCCATTATCCTCGTTTTGCTTTTGTTATATCCTCCTTTCAAGACGCTGTCCATTCTCTTCAACTGCTCTTCCAAGTCCTTTGCTGTCTCTGACAGAATTTCAATGTCATCGGCGAACCTCAAAGTTTTTATTTCTTCTCCCTGGATTTTAATACCTACTCCGAATTTTTCTTTTGTTTACTTTACTGCTTGCTCAATACACAGATTGAATAACATCGGGGACAGGCTACAACCCTGTCTCACTCCCTTCCCAACCACTGCTTCCCTTTCATGCTTCTTGACTCTCATAACTGCCATCTGGTTTCTGTACAAATTGTAAATAGCCTTTCACTCCCTGTATTTTACCCCTGCCACCTTTAGAATTTGAAAGAGAGTATTCCAGTCATTGGTGTTAAAACTGAGAAACGCAAGGAGCATAACCTTCACATTTCGCAGCACCTGTTGAACTTTTTTCAATTGTGGCAATACAGAATGTCTCAACTAGGACCATTGAGACTCAGTTTTGATATAACATCTTTGCTGACTTCATTTAGTGACGGTGAGCAACTTGAATTTGCCACTGTCTTAGACTAAAATTCAACAATTATGGAATTAATTATCATGTCACACGTTTAATACATAAAACATAGCAAAGATCATGGCACGAAATGATTGATATGCCAGCATCATCAATGAATTCTTTGACTATGACTTGCAATCATTCATAATCTGTTACATCTTTTCCATGATGTCATTGGATGACGTTGCACTGTCCAAGATGCTCAGCATCTTCACAGAGTTCTTCACAATGCTTATACCAATTGTAAACTCTTGTTTTACCCAAAGTATGCACACAGAAAGCAACATCTTTTACAAAACTTTGCTGTAGTTTATTTGACTACCACAGCAAAATTTAATATATATTATTTTGCTGATCCATTTTCATAAAAAATAAATAACCATCAATGCTACCAAAACACCTGTAACCTATTTCACAGCTGACAACAGACTAAATACCCAGTATAGCTAACACTGCACATACACTTTTCTCACATTTTTACCAACACGACAATGAAAATTTTGCACCAAGTGGTCTGTTAAGACATGCAAAATTACATAATTCTTGTTACTTTTTGAACATACCTTGCAGAGCTGCAACAAATCTTTCACTGTGCCAAATTCATATGTGTGCTTATTCATATTTCATGTACATAAACCTAGTAACTATTAAAAACTTGTCTCCCCCCAGGACTAAAAAACGATTAGTGACTTTATTCATTCATTTACTTGCATATAGCACAAATACTATGCATCCAGTATCATTATATATGTTGTATGTCTGACAACTGAAACAAATTTGTGTAAGTATCTGATAACAGGTAATAATACATCTTGGTAAGAGACAAAAATTTTATGATATTTACATTACTGATGGAAAAGATACAGAACAATACAGCAACAACAACAATAATAATAATATCATTTATTAGTCATTTCATCATTCTGTACTATTAAACAGACAAATTACTTCCAATGAGGTATCAAAACAGACTGCTACTTACTGTAAAGAAGACACATTAAGTTGCAGACATGTACAATTAAAAGACACGTACATAAAGCTTTTGGCCACAGCCTTCATCAGCAGAAGACAAACACACACAAGAAAGCACACCTCATACTCACATGACTGCCAACTGCAGTATCTTGGGCTGGAATGCAACTATGATGTGGGATGGTAGCAGCAATGTGCAGTGGGTGGGGAAGTGCAAGGAATAGTAGTATAAGGGTGCGGAGACAGAGGAACGCTGTCTGGTGGGGTGGGGCAGTAAATAAACAGTGAGGGAGGTGAGGATGGGGAGGAGATGATAGGACACAGGGGGTGGAAATTGTTGGGTGGAAGGCATGAGGACAGTATGTTACTGTAGGTTGTTGCCAGGATAATTATGGGAGCAAAGAATGTGTTGTAACAATAACTTCCATCTGTGCAGTTCAGAAAATCTCGTGATGGGGGGAAGGATCCAGATGTCTCGGGTAGTGAAGCAGCCATTGAAATCAAGTATGTTACGTTAAGCTGCATGTCGGGCCACAGGGCCGTCTACTTTGCTCTCAGCCACAGTTTTGTGGTGGCCATCCATCCTAGTGGACAGATGTTCGGTAGTCACACCAATATAAAAAGCTGTTCAATGATTGTAGCAGAGCTGGTAAATGACATGGCTTCTTTTGCAGGTGGTCCGACCCCTGATGGGGTAGGATAAATTTGTGACAGGGCTGGAATAGTAAGTGCTGGTCGAGTGGATTGGGCAGGTCTTGCTCCTGGGTCTTCCACAGGGATACTGCCCTTGTGGCAAGGATCAAGCCTTAGGCCCTTTCCAGAACATCTCCACTGAATACATTTCCCTCCTCACCCCTATGACACCTCACACACACACCTCACACACCCACCTTCTACGTGCTGCCTAAAATTCACAAACCTAACAATCCTGGATGCCCCATTGTGGGTGGACATTGTGCCCCTACTGAAAGAACTTCATACTCATTGGCCAACACTTCCAACCAATTACCCATAATCTAGCTACCCACATCAAAGACACCAACCACTTCCTTCGCCGACTCTTTGCCATCCCCATCCCTTTACCTCACGGATCCCTACTCGTCACTGTTGACGCCGCCTCCCTATATGACAACATCCCTTATGTCCATGGTCTTACCACTATCAAACACTATCTTTTCCAGTGTCCTCCAGACTCCAAACCCATTACCTCATTCCTCATACACCTCACAAATTTTATCCTAACCCACATCTCCTTTGAAGGGGAGATACTCGCATACAAACAAATCCGTGGCACAGTCATGGGCGCCTGCGTGGCACCATCCTATGCCAACCTTTTTATGGGCCAGGAGACCTTCCTAGCCTCCCAAAACGCCAAACCCCTAGTCTGGTTCAAGTTCAGTAATGAAATCTTCATGCTCTGACTCAGGACCAAGACACCCTATCGTCATTCCTTCATGACCTCAACACCTTCTCTCCCATCCACTGCACATGGTCCTCCTCAACCCCGCGTTGCCACCTTCCTAGATGTTGACCTCCTCCTCGGGTGGCTTCAACCGCACCTCTGTCCACATTAAACCCATCAACCACCAACAGTACCTGCATTTCGACAGCTGTCATCCCTTTCACACCAAAATCTCCCTCCCATACAGGCTGGCCACTCGGGCAGCTTCTGCAGTGACAAGGAAACCTTTGCTCGGTATGCTGAGGATCTCACCAAGGCCTTCACATACAGTCACTATCCCCAGACCTAGTCCGCAAACAGGTCTTCCATGCCATTCCCCTCAACCCCAAATTGTGCCACCCCCAAGAACCAGCCACAAAGGAGTGTCACCTTCGTCACCTAGTACCATCCCAGACTAGGATAACTGAACCACACACAGCCTTTACCAGGACTTAGACTACCTATCATCACACCCTGAAATGAGGGGCATCCTACTTGAGATACTGTGCTTTCCACCCCTTCTAAAATGGTGTTCCATCGCCCACTCAACCTTCACAACGTCCTAGTCCATCCATATGCCACTTCCAATCCCAACCCCTTGCCACAAGGATCATGTCACTATGGAAGACCCAGGTGCAAAACCTGCCCAGTCCACTCACCAGCACTTCTTATTCCAGTCCTGTCACGTGTGTATCCTACTCCGTCGGGAGGCCAGGCCACTTGTGAAAGCAGCTATGCCATTTACCAGCTCTGCTGCAATCTTTGCACAGCTTTTACATTGGTATGACTACCAACCAGCTGTCGACAAGGATGAACAGCCACCGTCAAACTGTGGCCAAGAGCAAAGTAGACCACCCTGTGGTACAACATGCAGCTGAACATAAAATACTTGATATCAATGTCTGCTTCACTGCTTGAGCCAACCACCAGCAGCAGCAGCAGCTTTTCTGAACTGCACAGATGGGAGTTATCCTTAAAACACATTCTCCTCTCCCATAATTATCCCTGCTTCAACCTGTGGAAACATACTGCCCCCACACACTCTGCCCAACAGTTTCCACCCCCCCCCCCCTCTGGGTCCTATCGTCTTCTTCCAATTCTCATCTCCTCCCCACCTTGCTCCCCCATTTTTTTACCATCCTCTGCCAACACATCCGCCCATCTTTTCCTGCTGCTCTCCTTTTTCGTTCCTTTTTCCCCCACCTCCATGCCCCACAACTCCTGACGCTGTGCCTATCAGCAGTCTAGTTCCTCAACACTCTACCAGACAGTGTTCATCTCTCTCTCTCCAACCGTGCACTACTATGCCTTCTGCTTCCCCACCTCCTGCAGATTGCCGCTTGCATCCCACGTGATAGCTGGATTCTAGCCCGAGATGCTGGAGTTGGTCGTCATGTGTGCTTGAGATGTGCCTGCTTTGTGTTTGAACGGTGTGTGTTTCTCCTTTGCTGATGAAGGCTGTGACTGAAAGCTTTATGTAAGTGTCTTTTAATTGTGATATGTTAGTTAGAAAATCTGGTAGAGTAACTAAATCACAAATGCTACAAATTGCTCATAGATTATGCAAAGGGCAATGGTAGCTTCTGAAAACTCTGAAAAATACACATTTATTTGCTATAGGTTTATTTTCACATTTATTTGCAACTATAGTTTGCAGTGGTTATTCAGAGATGAAAAGGCTTTCACAGGATAGAGTAGCATGGAGATATCAAACCAGCCTTCATACTGAAGACCACAACAACAAAAATGCACAGTAAGACAGTAGGCCAGCTATCAGTATGTACTCAGCAAATATTGTCAAGAACAGGAATCAGCATGAACCAACATCTTTACCTAATGTGTGTAAACATTTGAGTAAAAATATTGGTGCAACCAAAACAAAGGCCCAGGAGCAATTTGAAAAGTGAGACACATGATAGTAAACTGCAGACAAGTGTATTTATTATCTGAGACTATGGTACAGATCGGCGTGCCACAACAATATAAGTTTAAAAAAGTAAAATAAAAACTGTGATGTTTCACTCAATCTGTTTTCTCTTTTGGATATCTTCTCACAGAAAGAGGGGGGTATTGTAAACAGACAATCTGTGATAGTCCCTCTATTTTCCAGAAGTGGCACTCTTTCTGTCCCTAGAGTGAGTTATCAATTTTCCTTCAGTCTGGACTGATAGTGGAGATTAGGCTGAATATGCAATGATACACACATTTGAAGTTAAAAATTTTCTGGGTTGTTAGGCCACATCATATCTCTTCAAACAATCAAAATTTTGACCCCTGTGCAGGGAACTTCTTCAGGATCTTCTAGTGTCCACTATAGACTGAGCACTGTGCTCTATCTGTAGTGGACATCAGAACATCGAGAAGAAGTTGCCAGCACAGGGTTCGAAACATCATTTGTTTGAAGAATATGACGTGGCCTGATACCTAGAATTGTTCATATTTTCAAAATATTGGGAAACCAATACTTCAATATTAAAAAAAAATATGATTATTGGCTCTCAGTATACAAAAAAAAGTGCTGATATATCGATGGAAAAAATATTGACGTACTTGCCTATAAAACATTGCACATTGTAGACATACTACCAATTTTGGAGCTGTATGTTAAGTATTGATTTATTATCATATATTCTGTACATCAATAGGCTAGCAGCCAGCATATCCTCCTTAAAGCAAGAATTGAAGGGAAAATGATGCACATTCATGCTTGGCGATAACCACTTGGCAAACAGATGTAACTGCATGGAAGTGGCATGATAGAAGGTGTCTGATGGGTCCGTTGTTTGGTTTCATCACTAATCAGATTTTTCTGGAACACTTCATGTCAACTTTTTTTTTTAATGCCAGCAACCTAGGAGCTGTAGTGTCAAAATTGTGTGGTGAAGTTGTGAGGTAACGGGCAAGTTGTTGCGCCCTGGAAATTCTAAGTTCAGAGTTGGAGTTGCCACGCTGGGGCATCTCGGCGGGCCGTGGCTCAGCGGTCGCATGGTGATGCTGTGTCGATGAAGGAGACATGCTGGGAGTGCCAAAGATGGTGGACTCTGTGTAACCTTAACGGCAGACATTTGACAGTTCATATAGAAATTAATAGTAACCAGATGAATCACAATACCTCAAAAAGAAACATGTACATTACCATTATTTGCACAATGATTCTGATGGCATGATCATATTTTTAATATCTTTATTAGTTTAAAGTTTAGTATCTGACTGTAAATTATACAAGTAACACCCAGCAACGAGTTTCCAAAATCTAAACGGTTCATCCAAATTTGTCAACTGATGTGTCTTTAGAAAGCTATTAGTGTAAACCTAAATTGGTATGAATTACAGGCATGTAACTTGAATAGTACAGGAGTTATTGGAGGTCAAAGTGGCAGATTACTATTGATCATGTCAGGCCATAAGAACTCCACAGTGCCGGCATGCTTATAAATATATTTATTCTTCTATGTCTTTGTTTACATTCAATATATCCTTTTCATGAAGAAATTGGTTAAATATTTACTGTGTTTTAGAAAGCACAGAGACATTAGGCTACTGGCCTACCTCTTGTTTCTATTTCTTTGATATATGTTTATTTGGTTTCTTTACGTATTTAATAATGAGTGTTAGAGCATGTTTATGGTCCAGCCATAGGAATATTTATTTAATTTCAAGTTATTTAAATGTGAATCCACTATTTTGAATGTGTTTCAATATGTTTGTGAGTCTACGTTGGATTGGAGACATGGAGGGATCGCTTTAGCCAGTCACAGCGGTCGTTCCAAAAAGGGCATGTGGAGAGACAGGCATTTTCCGGGGAGTGCTGAACAGGTGGCATGAGGGTCAGTCGCACAGGACATGGGAGGTGCTCGATGCGATGGCGTGACGGATGTACTGTCACAGGAGAGACTTGGAGTGTGGAGAGGTATGCGAGTGGTAACGAGAGATAGAAGTACTTCAGAGTGCCGACTTGTGCACTTGTGAGATTTCCATGGCTTCTACAGTGAAGATGTAGTGTGTGTTTAGAAGTGAATATCTGGTGAGCTATGTTGTTGTCCATAACTAATTACGTGCAGTAGGAATCTATTGTTTTCCTGTTATTCAACTATACTTCATTTAATTGCTGGACCATTGACACCAATAAGTGTTTGCGGAAATATACCACATTCTACTATCATACTCATCATTTAAAGTCATTAAGATAGTACCTGCAGAGTTTATTTAACTGCAATCTTTCATGTATACATTTCTACATTATATCCACAAGTGCCGAGTGATAGGAACCTATGACCATTTGATTCATGTGTATATTCATATTGTATAATGTAGACTCAGCAGTATTTGGTTTGTAATGCAGCAACTACGTATCCCAGCCCCTAGACAATGAAACCAGCCAAAACTTTTAATATTTCAACTTTGAGTTGAAGGGTACATAGTTGAGGGCCACCACAACATTGTTTCATTTCATTTCATTTTTTTGAAAGCCCGCAAAGTTAAACGTTGCTGTTTCTGTTGGTAACACTGAACACCCATCATGTCAGCATTTCCCCTCACACATCTCTGCCCATTGCAAAGACCAATCTTGTCCATTTAGATTTTTGTTCATCATTTTCAGCAAGTATTTTTGAAGAGTGCTGATGTGAAGAAATAGCACACTAGTTCCATTAAAATTGTTTCTAACACAACTGGTGTGCTGTTTCTTTACATCAGAAATCTTGTTATTCCATTCGCACCACCAATCCCCAGTGCAATCAGACTTCTTTTTTGCCACATATACTTGCTTCACACAGACAAAGAGAAAAATTGGGTGTAATGAAAGCTCGAAAGTAGTAAGACTCCTTCACACAGTGAATGCAAAATTATGTTCTACTACAATTTCAAAAGAACACCTTTAATATGTGCTGGAAACTGTGAAAAAAATTTAATATAAAATAGAAATATCGGCACTCGATGTTGCCATTTTGATATTGATATATCGGGGGAAAAAATATGGCCAATGCAAATTCAGAGGGTATCTCATGTACCGAAGGCTCAGATGGAAATGGTTAGATACATGGATACTGTGGAGTACAAAGTGGTCAGTTGTTTTAGAAACAGTCTTATCAGTTCATTCACAATACATATATACAAATATTTAACAATCTTTTGAGGAAAATTATTTAAGGAGAACAACTTTAGTCACACAATGAAGCACAAAGACAATTTTATTCTTCCCACAAGGGGCACACTGAACAAAATTATATTACCAGCCCCATGAAATATTTAACAAATTAATATGAAAAGCTGGCCAGAGTGACCAAGCAGTTCTAGGCGCTACAGTCCAGAACCGCACGACCGCTACGGTCGCTTGTCCAAATCCTGCCTGGGGCATGGATGTGTGTGATGTCATTACGTTAGTTAGGTTTAAGTAGTTCTAAGTTCTAGGGGACTGATGACCTCAGAAGTTGAGTCACATAGTGCTCAGGGCCCTTTGAACCCTTTTTAATACAAAAAGTCAGTATGAACCTAGATCCTTGAATATTCTCGGGGGAAAAAGCTTCTCTTGAGCAGATAAATACTGTCAAGATTAACTGATGATTTGAGCAAGATGTGACTTACTAATTTATTAATGTTTTGTTAGTCCCATCATGAAGTGGACTCTTCAGAAATGTGTGCTAGAGTGTGGTGATACCACTCTAAAGATTAGCCTGAGGTCTAGGTTTGAATGAAATTTGATCTGTTTGTCATTGCAAAGTTTTCTATGTATTTACCACTTGCCATTATTATTTGTGAATACTGCTTTGTGGTTCAGCTATCTCCAGTTTTGGTATGAATCCTTTTTGGTTAATATTCACTCCACATTTAACAACACTATTCTCTATGAATAACTGAAAGCAAGATACAATC
The DNA here is from genome assembly GCF_023864275.1 of Schistocerca cancellata. Classification (NCBI taxonomy): domain Eukaryota; kingdom Metazoa; phylum Arthropoda; class Insecta; order Orthoptera; family Acrididae; genus Schistocerca; species Schistocerca cancellata. Next base: position 125,748,487 of record NC_064637.1, on the reverse strand, counting down.
AAACATTATAGATACCACAGGAATCTCTCTCTCTCTCTCTCTCTCTCTCTCTCTCTCTCTCTCTCTCTCTCTCTCTCTCTCTCTCTCTCCCCCCCCCCCCCCCCTCTCTCCCTCTCTTTATTTATTTGTGTGCATGCGTGCGCATGCACGTGAAGGATAGGGGATGAAAAATTTAAAAGGTGACCAGTATGTAACTGGCGATTTTGCTCTCCCCTCCCCCCTCCTAACATCTTTACTGTGGTAACAGACTGATCTACAGTGCAGCCAGAATCAAGGTTAGGTTGAAAGGTGATAATGTGGCAAAGCCAAAGAACGCAAATACCAAATAAACATTGTGGTAGGAGTGTGACCGATAGTGTGGCCTAATGTTCACTTTTTCACCATACTGAAATATCAGTACTGAAATATCTTCTTCAACATATTATGACGTCATTATTTTCAGTCAATATGGGAACAAGCGCTACTGTACGTAGACGCCACCCTCTGGAAACGATACACGTCCCCGACGGAAACTGGACATGTACACGTCATACTGACGTCACCGAGGTGAATCTAGCGTCCCCAAAAAAATTTATTATAAGAGTGATCATAAGGTGACAGCCGCAGATGACAGCGACGAGGGCACACGAGATGGCAGCAGCTGCCGAATACAGTGTGATACCACGCAAAGGCGTGCGTTGCTACGAGATGGCGCGCGTAGTTCGAACGGAACAAGCCAGCAACAACTCAATGGCGCCGCATCATCAGTCGACAGTCGTTGGTGACGTCTCAACGCATATGAATGCGCTATGGTATTGCTGCTTCGTCTACTTTACAGAAAGCATTGTGACGTCACCTTTCAGAGACAGCAGCCAGCACAACTACTGTCTAGGTGCTGGTTACCATCACAAGGTTTCAGTTCAAAAATATTTTCGTGCTGTGCAGATCTGGATCAATGATGAACTTAAACAAGCATCATGGGACATCCGCATAGAACGAACAAAATGAGACTAAAAAATAAAAAAAAAGACGGTAGAACACTTGCCCGCGAAAGGCAAAGATCCCGAGTTCGAGTCTCGGTCCGGCACACAGTTTTAATCCACCAGGAAGTTTCAAGAAGAAGAAACTATAGTTTCGGAAGTATAGCATCATAAATAATGATATGCCTGAATAATTGCCTCACCATGCATGATGTTTGAATTTATTACTTTTATGATATGATGTTTGCAGCATACAGGGTGTTTCACAATAAATATACTGTTTTTAAAGCTTTGTTACATTTATTATATTTGTTGTTGTGGTCTTCAGTCCAGAGACCGGTTTGATGCAGCTCTCCATGCTACTCTATCCTGTGCAAGGTTCTTCATCTCCCAGTACCTACTGCAACCTACATCCTTATGAATCTGTTTAGCGTATTCATTTCTTGGTCTCCCTCTACGATTTTTACCCTCCACGCTGCCCTCCAATACTAAATTGGTGATCCCTTGATGCCTCAGAACATGTCCTACCAACCGATCCCTTCTTCTTGTCAAGTTGTGCCACAAAGTTCTCTTCTCCCCAATCCTATTCAATACTTCCTCATTAGTTATGTGATCTACCCATCTAATCTTCAGCATTCTTCTGTAGCACCACATTACGAAAGCTTCTATTCTCTTCTTGTCCAAACTATTTATCGTCCATGTTTCACTTCCATACATGGCTAAGCTCCATACAAATACTTTCAGAAACAACTTCCTGACACTTAAATCTATACCCGATGTTAACAAATTTCTCTTCTTCAGAAACGCTTTCCTTGCCATTGCCAGTCTACATTTTATATCCTCTCTACTTCGACCATCATCAGTTATTTTGCTCCCCAAATAGCAAAACTCCGTTACTGATTCAAGTGTCTCATTTCCTAATCTAATACCCTCAACATCACCCGACTTAATTCGACTACATTGCATTATTCTCGTTTTGTTTTTGTTGTTCATCTTATATCCTCCCTTCAAGACACCATCCATTCCGTTCAACTGCTCTTCCAAGTCCTTTGCTGTCTCTGACAGAATTATAATGTCATCGGCGAACCTCAAAGTTTTTATTTCTTCTCCATGGATTTTAATACCTACTCCGAATTTTTCTTTTGTTTCCTTTACTGCTTGCTCAATATACAGATTGAATAACATCGGGGAGAGGCTACAACCCTGTCTTACTCCCTTCCCAGCCACTGCTTCCCTTTCATGCCCCTCGACTCTTATAACTGCCATCTGGTTTCTGTACAAATTGTAAATAGCCTTTCGCTCCCTGTATTTTACCCCTGCCACCTTTAGAATTTGAAAGAGAGTATTCCAGTCAACATTGTCAAAAGCTTTCTCTAAGTCTACAAATGCTAGAAACGTAGGTTTGCCTTTCCTTAATCTTTCTTCTAAGATAATTCGTAAGGTCAGTATTGCCTCACGTGTTCCAGTATTTCTACGGAATCAAAACTGATCTTCCCCAAGGTTGGCTTCTACTAGTTTTTCCATTCGTCTGTAAAGAATTCGTGTTAGTACTTTGCAGCTGTGACTTATTAAACTGATTGTTCGGTAATTTTCACATCTGTCAACACCTGCTTTCTTTGGGATTGGAATTATATTCTTCTTGAAGTCTGAGGGTATTTCGCCTGTCATACATCTTGCTCACCAGATGGTAGAGTTTTGTCAGGACTGGCTCTCCCAAGGCCGTCAGTAGTTCTAATGGAATGTTGTCTACTCCCGGAGCCTTGTTTCGGCTTAGATCTTTCAGTGTCCTGTCAAACTCTTCACGCAGTATCATATCTCCCATTTCATCTTCATCTACATCCTCTTCCATTTCCATAATATTGTCCTCAAGTACATGGCCCTTGTATAGATCCTCTATATACTCCTTCCACGTTTCTGCTTTCCCTTCTTTGCTTAGAACTGGGTTTCCATCTGAGCTCTTGATATTCATACAAGTGTTTCTCTTTTCTCCAAAGGTCTCTTTAATTTTCCTGTAGGCAGTATTTATCTTACCCCTAGTGAGATATGCCTCTACATCCTTACATTTGTCCTCTAGCCATCCCTGCTTAGCCACTTTGCACTTCCTGTCGATCTCATATTTGAGACATACACTAACGGAAGAAAAATCGCAATACCAAGAAGGACTTGTGCGACATACACGAAAGTTCGTAGGCGTGTTTCTGCATCTGAAAGATGTCTACGAAAATTCCGCGCGAGATGCATAAGACTGGCGCTAGTAGAGTCCCTGTAAGAATGCAAATCAGGTTTGCTTTAAATACACGCTATAACGTTGTGACCGTTTGTTACCTTTGAGATCGGACGCACAATAAGGTGGATGTCCCTTCTACGATACTGCAGAAAGACTTGCCAGGAATGTAGCCAAAGACTTGCCAGGAATGTAGCCGTGATCGCTCGCAGCGGTGGCCTCGAGAATGTACGGTCACAAAAGACTTACCTAGAGGGAAGTTAGGCGTATGGCTCTGGCGCCTCGTACTGCATCTGCAGCAGCAATTTGAGAAGCAGTTGACACCGCAGTGACAGAACGAACTGTTAAAAATCGGTTACTTGCCGGTCGAGGTGGCCGAGCGGTTCTAGGCGCTACAGTCTGGAACCGCGCGACCTCTCCGATCGCAGGTTCGAATCCTGCCTCGGGCATGGATGTGTGTGATGTCCTTAGCTTAGTTAGGTTTAAGTAGTTCTAAGTCCTAGGGGACTGATGATCTCAGAAGTTCAGTCCCATAATGGTCAGAGCCATTTGAACCATTTTTTACTTACACTCCTGGAAATGCAAAAAAAGAACACATTGACACTGGTGTGTCAGACCCACCATACTTGCTCCGGACACTGCGAGAGGGCTGTACAAGCAATGATCACACGCACGGCACAGCGGACACACCAGGAACCGCGGTGTTGGCCGTCGAATGGCGCTAGCTGCGCAGCATTTGTGCACCGCCGCCGTCAGTGTCAGCCAGTTTGCCGTGGCACACGGAGCTCCATCGCAGTCTTTAACACTGGTAGCATGCCGCGACAGCGTGGACGCGAACCGTATGTGCAGTTGACGGACTTTGAGCGAGGGCGTATAGTGGGCATGCGGGAGGCCGGGTGGACGTACCGCCGAATTGCTCAACACGTGGGGCGTGAGGTCTCCACAGTACATCGATGTTGTCGCCAGTGGTCGGCGGAAGGTGCACGTGCCCGTCGACCTGGGACCGGACCGCAGCGACGCACGGATGCACGCCAAGACCGTAGGATCCTACGCAGTGCCGTAGGGGACCGCACCGCCACTTCCCAGCAAATTAGGGACACTGTTGCTCCTGGGGTATCGGCGAGGACCATTCGCAACCGTCTCCATGAAGCTGGGCTACGGTCCAGCACACCGTTAGGCCGTCTTCCGCTCACGCCCCAACATCGTGCAGCCCGCCTCCAGTGGTGTCGCGACAGGCGTGAATGGAGGGACGAATGGAGACGTGTCGTCTTCAGCGATGAGAGTCGCTTCTGCCTGGGTGCCAATGATGGTCGTATGCGTGTTTGGCGCCGTGCAGGTGAGCGCCACAATCAGGACTGCATACGACCGAGGCACACAGGGCCAACACCCGGCACCATGGTGTGGGGAGCGACCTCCTACACTGGCCGTACACCACTGGCGATCGTCGAGGGGACACTGAATAGTGCACGGTACATCCAAACCGTCATCGAACCCATCGTTCTACCATTCCTAGACCGGCAAGGGAACTTGCCGTTCCAACAGGACAATGCACGTCCGCATGTATCCCGTGCCACCCAACGTGCTCTAGAAGGTGTAAGTCAACTACCTTGGCCAGCAAGATCTCCGGATCTGTCCCCCATTGAGCATGTTTGGGACTGGATGAAGCGTCGTCTCACGCGGTCTGCACGTCCAGCACGAACGCTGGTCCAACTGAGGCGCCAGGTGGAAATGGCATGGCAAGCCGTTCCACAGGACTACATCCAGCATCTCTACGATCGTCTCCATGGGAGAATAGCAGCCTGCATTGCTGCGAAAGGTGGATATACACTGTACTAGTGCCGACATTGTGCATGCTCTGTTGCCTGTGTCTATGTGCCTGTGGTTCTGTCAGTGTGATCATGTGATGTATCTGACCCCAGGAATGTGTCAATAAAGTTTCCCCTTCCTGGGACAATGAATTCACGGTGTTCTTATTTCAATTTCCAGGAGTGTACTTCAAGGACAGCTCCGAGCCAGACGCCCTGTAGCGTACGTTCCGCTGACTCCAAACCACCGCCATTTGCGACTTCAGTGGTGTCAAGCGAGAGCTGATTGGAGGGCAGTGTGGAGGAGGTCTGTTGTGTTTTCCGATGAAAGCTCGTTCTGCCTCGGTGCCAATGATTGTAATGGGTTTGTTAGGAGGAGGCCGGTTGAGGACCTGCAACCAATCTGTCTGCTTGCTATACTCCCTTCATCATTAGAATAAACCTGATTGTAAACAAACACAAACGCGATGGTTGGTCAGGAGACGTCGCGCACGTTCACTGCTGTTGTGTCCGGCCCCGGTAGCTGAATTCGTGTTCGGTCTAAGGGGTGCTCGCCCTCTGTAATAAAAAAAAACTGAGAAAAGGGATCAACGATCAACTTGAACGGCTGTCTTGTGACGTCCGCCCAGACCAAACGCAACGAACAATAAAAAAAAGCTCAGCGTATTCGGTCAGAGAGCTGGTGGGGCTCTGTAATAAAAAACTGAGTGGAAGGATCAACATACGAACTTGACCGGATGTCATGTGACGTCCGCAACGACCAAACACAACGATCAAAAACGAACACAATACAAAAAAGAAAAAAATCGTCAGCGTGACGGATTGTCAATTCTCTGGGCCCGGGTTCGATTCCCGGCTGGGTCGGGGAATTTTCTCCGCCTAGGGACTGGGTGTTGTGCTGTCATCATCATCATCATCCTATCATCGTCATCTACTCCAGGTCGCCGACGTGGCGTCAAATTGAAAGACCGGCACCCGGCGAATGGTCTGCTCGACAGGGAGCCCTAACCATACGATTAAATAAATAAACTGGTGTTGTTACGCTCTTGGAAGTAGGTGCTACTTATGTGTGAGGTATCTTATTACTAAGTTACGTTAGATGAAACTTTAAGATATTGTAATGTATTAACAGCCATCAACGCTTTAGCTACGTATTTTTAGTTCAAACATCGTGTATAGTCACAGACTTTGTACTGATGTGCTCTGACTGCCGCGCTGTTGATACGCAATATGAAAATGGCTGAGGTTGTTTCCTGTTTCGTAGTGAAACACGCGTTTGGAAAACTTAAAAAAGTGCCGAGAAATGGGTTATTCTTAATGTTTTTCATAAATTTACAGAAAAAATCAGCTTTGAAGTTTTCCAAGGGATTGTGTTTGATATAGTTGATATACAAATACATAGTGGATGTATAGCAGAGTCGGTAATGTCGTACAATAAGTTATATCATCAACTTCGAGACGTCCTACGGAAGACGTTGTTACCAATAATTACGAAAGGCCCTCGTCCTAGTGCAGGTTGTGGATCGTTGGTTCAAGTGTCGCCATAGTTACCTAATTTTTTCGTTCAATTTGAAATACCTACATCTCGTTATTGTAAAATTCATCCTCGGTTTTTATGGATAATTCACGTCTTTTTGTTTCTAATTACATATTGCACGCGGAATTCCTGTTTTCATTTCAAAAATATAAATTCTTAGTTATCGATATTTTATGAAAGACTGTTAACAAAGACTGCTTAAATTAAGAAAACATAACTCAATTTTTAGGCCAAGAATGAAAAACCAAATACTCTTTATGTGGGCTACGTCCATTGTTTTATACCACACGAACAAGAGCAATAAGTGGCGTAGAAACATGAAAAACAATCATTTTCACAGCACCGAGCACACAATACAAATGTTGCATTTTTACATTTGCTACTGTACCATTAGAATATGAATCCTACAGAACTGATCTGGAACCAAGTTAAGGGATTTGGCCCGAGAAATAACAAGAATTAATTAAGCTGCCAGACGTACTGGAACTAACGCACGCACCTTTTTCACATGTCACTGCTGAACGGTGGCGGGATATGTTGTTGTTGTTGTTGTTGTTGTGGTCTTCAGTCCAGAGACTGGTTTGATGCAGCTCTCCATGCTACTCTAGCCTGTGCAAGCTTCTTCATTCCCAGTACCTACTGCAACCTACATAAAAAAAAAAGTTTTACATCACCTCGGTTCCGAGAGTTCCAGAACCTGTACATAAAATTGGAATAGAGCTCAACATAAACATCGTTACCGCTCTTTTTATTGATCATGGAAACCACACACTGCATGTTGTACCACCATCCAGCGAGTCCTTCAGAGATGGTGGTCCAGATTGCTGTACACATCGGTGCCTCTAATACACAGTAGCACTTCCTCTTGCATTGATGCCTGCCTGTATTCGTCGTGGCATACTATCTACAAGTTCATCAAGGCACTGTTGGTCCAGATTGTCCCACTCCTCAACGGCGGTTCGGCGTAGATCCCTCAAGAGTGGTCCACAAACAGCCCTTTTCAATCTATCCCAGACATGTTCGATAGGGTTCATGTCTGGAGGACATGCTGGCCACTCTAGTCGAGCGGTGTCGTTATCCTGCAGGAAGACATTTACAAGATATGCACGATGGGAGCGCGAATTGTCGTCCACGAAGATAAATGCCTCGGCAATATACTGCCGATATGGTTGCACTATCGGTCGGAGGATGGCATTCATGTATCGTACAGCCGTTACGGCGCCTTCCGTGATCACCAGCGGCGTACGTCGGCCCCACATAATGCCACCTCAAATCAGTACTTGACTGTACTGGACACGGTTTGGCTTCCGTTCCACGTGCAACGGAAACCAATGAGATTGAAGTAAACGCAGAAGAATACATGGCATAATGTTTACATCATGTGTATCCTTATGATGAACAGAGTATAGACACACTGGACCTATGACTGGAGTTACGGTCTGTGGTGTGATTTCATATGACAGCAAGACCACTGCCGTGGTTACCTCATGAACCAAAATTAAAAAAAAAAAAAAAAAAAACCGCAGCGAATGGATCAACGAACAACCTGACGTCCGTCACGAATAAATTCAACGAACAACATAGTATAAATTGAGATAAAAAATAAAAGAGTGATCATCGCGACAGAATGTCAATCCTAAGAGCCCGGGTTCGATTGCCGGCTGGGTCGGAGATTTTCTCCGCTCAGAGTCTGAGTATTGTGTTGTCCACGCACCTGTACCGCGTGAGTCTGCAGCAGACTAATAGATGCACATGCGGGGAAGAAGGTTCCCCTGAACATACTGTCTTCTTCTGCGGACAACGCACGAACATAAGACACACAGTACACATAAATCGCCTGAACACACAGGACGAACTATATGCCATAATACGCGACCCGGAAAGGTGGACTGCACTCAACAAACTAACGGACGAAATCTCGAAGATCCAACAAATAGAATACTTGCGCAACAGACCCTACCGAAGGCAAGTCGGTCCAAACAGACGTCACGATGCCCAGGGGGACACAGATATGATTAGCACCACGAGTGATGAAGAAGAAACAGATACAGACCAGGGCACCAACACAGATATTGAAGCGTCCAGCGCGGATGATCCATAGTGTCAACCAAGTCAAAGTCAAAGAACAGAGTGGAACAACCGACAAGAGGTGCACAAGTCACACAATCCTAAAAACAGATTGCACCTTATATGTAAATAGTTAGCAGCATCTCCATGTCTAATAAGAGCTTAAAGCTGGGTACCTCTTCAAGGGACCTACGCCTTCCGTTAAGAGGCAGCGCACAGTCTGGATGGAAGGATCTTAACTGTGGTCCCTCTCTTTTGAGCCCAACCCGACCTATGGTAGATCGGGGAAAACCACCGTTCAGGCTGTGTTGCTGGCGGGGCCGGAAGGTGCTAACTGCTACACCGCAGTCTCATTGACTCATCGCGAACTGTTTGTACAACCAACCTACACAGCCTATACTTCAACCTCCACTACACTAATAACTTCTGATCTGAAGCTTAAACTTAGGCACCTCTTCAAGGGACCTACGCCCCCTGGTAAGAGGCGGCGCACGTCCTGGAGGGAAGGATCTTAATTGTGGTCCCTCTCTTTTGAGCCCAACCCGATGGATACCTATGGTAGATCGGGGAAAACCACCGTTCAGGTCGTGTTGTCTACAGGGCCGGGAGGTGCTTGCGCCTGATGTACTCTACTAGGAGCCTTGTAGGCTCAACACAAACCGTTAGCGTCATTACCTTATTACTTTTACCACAAGTACCCTTTCATTAGCAACTTTGAGCCAAGCACAAAATCAGTTACCTCTCTATTGTATATCGTTAATAGTTTAGCAGGCTTAACATGGAGGTCTTAGTCTTAGTTTCTAGTCTCTTCTAGCTAAGTTAGTTTTTAGGATGGTAGATGTTAAAGGCATGGTGAGCGACGGCCAGCGTCTTGAGGGTCATTCCAAGACCCGGGCCGCCGCCCACAACCAGGTGACGGGCAATATTATACCTATCCCTTCTCTATTCAGTTCTCTCCCTTCCTTCTTTCTAAATATTTAATTTCGTTTTGTTTATTAATATCTTACTTCATTTTGTATTAGTTATAAGTTTTTCTAATGCTGCACACATAAAAGGAAGATATCAAATGGATCCAAACAAATAGAGCCCGCCTCCACGTGGCAGGACACGGGCAACAGTGTTAGTGGGGACGGGAGCCGGGGTGGTGTTACTTTCAGTCACTCCGGACCCCGGACCCCGGACCCAGTCACAGCGGCCAAGTGGCAACATACGACCCACCATAAGAAATTAGACGGTGGGTCATAAAATATAAGCAGCTAGTGAAAAAAAAGTGTCCTAATCATCATGATTTCATCCCCATCGACGCGCAAGTCGCCGAAGTGGCGTCAAATCGAAAGACTTGCACCAGGCGAACGGTCTACCCGACGCGAGGCCCCAAGTCACACATTTTTACCCTGACTGTAAATTTGTACATCAATCTGGTGATTGATCTACTGTGCTGTCATTCATGAACAGAATTTCACGTGGTGTTTTCCAACATGATAACGCACGCCCACATACTGGTGTTGTAACCCAACATGCTCTACAGTTTGTCGATATGTTGCCTTGGCCTGCTCGATCTCCAGATCCGTACCCGATAGAGCAGGAATGGGACACCACCAGATGACACATCCAGAGTCACCCACAACCAGCCTTCACCGACCCTGTACTGACCGACCAAGCAACGGCTTATCTCGGCCTTACGTTTGTGTGTAATCTTGCAATGTAAATCACTTACGTACGCCACCTACACAAATGTCGTTACTCTACAATATTTATTTCTTGGTGTTTTCTGGCAGTGTATCTGAGTGACAAATTTCATTACAGAATCAGTATATGGGAAGCAGTAGCTAGTATTCTTCCCAAACAGGCCTTTTCAGGATGTTCTTCGATTCACAGCACAAATAATTCGTATTACGTGTTTCTGGACTCGGAAAACCTTAGCTTGGTATGATGTGTTACCCTGAAGTGCACAACAACAACAACAACAACAACAACAACGCCGGCCGGGGTGGCCGAGCGGTTCTAGGCGCTACAGTCTGGAACCGCACGACCGCTACGGTCGCAGGTTCTAATCCTGCCTCGGGCATGGATGTGTGTGATGTCCTTAGGTTAGTTAGGTTTAAGTAGTTCTAAGTTCTAGGGGACTGATGACCACAGATGTTAAGTCCCATAGTGCTCAGAGCCATTTGAACCATTTGATAACAACAATGACAATATTATTATTATTGTTATTATTATTATTATTATTATTATATAGATCCTAGCGATCTGTAACACGTTAGAAGGAGCAGTCTACATCTGGAAAGTGTGAAGAGATGAGAAAGTAACAGTTCGTGAAATCCCCCAGAATCCACTTCGAATCCGCATCTGCGTAAAAAGCCGAAACAGTTTTGTGATCATACAAATAATATTTGCCGACCAGCAGGAAAATTTTTCCTTTTTAGCATTATTGCATTACTGTCATGCTCTGTCAGCCACTGACGTAGGATTCAGTTAATCTTTCCAAGCTGTTGGTGGTCAGTGCTTGTAAATAAAAAAAAAGAAAGAACGGACAAATGCGAGTAGGGTTCCGTACAAACGTAATTATGTCTGTAGATAGTTCGTCTACAGTATTTAATGACTAAGTTTTCCAGAATGAAATTTTCACTCTACAGCGGAGTGTGCGCTGATATGAAACTTCCTAGCAGATTAAAAGTATGTGCCAGACCGAGGCTCGAACTCGGGACCTTTGCTCTACCAACTGACTAAGTTTTCCAGAATGAAATTTTCACTCTATAGCGGAGTGTGCGCTGATATGAAACTTCCTAGCAGATTAAAAGTATGTGCCGGACCGAGGCTCGTACTCGGGACCTTTGCTCTACCAACTGACTAAGTTTTCCAGAATGAAATTTTCACTCTACAGCGGAGTGTGCGCTGATATGAAACTTCCTAGCAGATTAAAAGTATGTGCCGGACCGAGGCTCGAACTCGGGACCTTTGCTCTACCAACTGACTAAGTTTTCCAGAATGAAATTTTCACTCTACAGCGGAGTGTGCGCTGATATGAAACTTCCTAGCAGATTGAAAGTATGTGCCGGACCGAGGCTCGAACTCGGGACCTTTGCTCTACCAACTGAGCTACCCACGCACGACTCACGCCCCGTCCTCACAGCTTTAATCCCGCCAATACCTCGTCTCCTACCTTCCAAACTTCACAGAAGCTCCAGTTTCCAAGTATGTGACATACATGGCCGTATCTTTTGGTTGCATTGACGTAGAAGCTTGCAGTTTTTACTTCGTGACGTAAATCTCAACTTCATACGTCTACCTGTTCCTGAGAAAAAGTGTTATGAACAGATGGACGCACAGACATACGATCTGATAACAAATGACAAAACATTTTATTGCCGTGTGATACAATTACAAATTAACAATTTTCGGATATTTCCCTTTACTTGTACTGTGAAACATTGCTTCCAGTCAAATTTCATAATTCTAGGCAGCGGGAAATACCCCCTACGTTTCTCGAGTGAATTTGCGAGTCTCTAAATATGTGACATAAATGGCAGTATCTGTTGATTGCATTAGAAGCTCAGATTTTTCATGCCGCCAAGGGATCGAAAAGCTTATTATGTGACATAAATTTCAACGTGGTATCTCTCCCCTTTCCTGACAAAAATAAGTCTTTTTTTTTTTTAGTATTTTAAACATAGCTGCGCAACAGCAACGGTTCCACGTAGTAAGACTAAAAACAGCCAACCAGTTGCAATGGATAAAGAAATCTGTACCTAGGTTTCGGCAGATTTAAATCTGTCTTCTTCAGAAGGCGGCAAATTTTACATAAATATGGAAAGATGTATCATCGTCGTTTTTACAAATATCTGCATAGATCCATTAGTCCAAATTAAAATATAGCCCTGAATGACAAACCCTATTTTCAGGGCTATATTTTGATTTGGACTAATGGATCTATGCAGATATTTGTAAAAACGACGATGATACATCTTTCCATATTTATGTAAAATTTGCCGCGTTCTGAAGAAGACAGATTTAAATCTGCCGAAACCTAGGTAAAGATTTCTTTATCCATTGCAACTGGTCCGCTGTTTTTAGTCTTATTAAAAATAAGTCTTTAATAGGCGTACACACATACAGACAGACAGGCAGTGGTCCTATTTGGGGTCCGTTTTTACTGATGGAAGTAAGGAAGCCTAAAAATGTAGCGTTATTGTAATATTGTGGAAATATCTGTATCGTTTTTTTTTTCTTCTTTTTAATTCCCTTCCTCCTCTCTGCGCCTAGCGACCCAGGCCACGCGCTGGTGGGAAAAAAACGGGGCCACAAATAGCTAATCTCTGCGCTGGGGTATTGCCTTCCGAAGCGCTGCGCGAATATAAGAAATGATGCCCTCGTGAGAGAACTCACCGGTTCTCTCGCGAGCTGGCAAACTTGCGGAATCTCCAGATTAATAAGACGCCGGCCCGCAGTAATAAGAAACTAGGAGAAGCCACCCAGGCGCGACTGCGGTCCAGGATGTGCTGATGCCCCGTAATCTCGGACGAAGCACGCATCACCAGTTCTGCTCCCCTCGCACCCCAGTTCCACATCTGCCCGCCAATTTATCTTTTTTTTTTTCTCTCTCTCTCTTTCACGCTCAGGTACCCGCGCCTTCTCAATGGACAACGAGCTCACCCCCGATTTCTTACAGTCAGATCTTCCAAGTATACATGTTCGTCCCAACGCACACGATCGTAGTTGGTGCGATTACGCGGGCTGTTTTTTTACGATAATATTTGGCCGCAATAGAGTTGCTGTCAACATTGCTGCAATGTGGCTGCAATACAGGGTGAAAAGTATTTAAACCGACAAACTCTGGGAGGTTGTAGGGGACATCAAAACAAATATTTTTCCCCAATGCCATTTTTTCCTATGAGGAGTTTTTAAACCGTATGAAACGTCCCCTTTTGAACAAATTATACACGACTGTGCTTAACCTGACACACAATATTATTTAGCGCAACGCAATCTGACTTTCAAAAATCCCTACAAAAGAATGGCCCTGACTAATATTAAACTATACCTTTCACAAATAACTTACCTCACAAAAATCATCGTTACTCGAACTACTGCAATACAGCGAGCGCCACTACTGCCAGCTAAATAAAAGATTCAACTACTGAAGGCACTAACTACTGATAGGCATAGTTAGCAAATGAACAAACAGTGTATTTACCTTAATAATGTTGAAAAAGCATAATATACATAGCAGTTCATAATATCCATTCTGTACTCAAAAAACCGCCATATCATTTCCCACATCCACCAGTGCTGGCGGCTCACCTCCAACTGCGCAACGCTACGCGCTGTTCACATCCAGCTGCCGCTGCCCAACACTACAATGGCAGACAACAATGCAAACTAGCCACAGGCTGCACACAGCACAGCCAGTCATTTTCATACAGAGCGCTACGTAACGTTGCCAATAAGAAAATATAAACAGCCTACTTACAACCGGTAGAGGAAGATTTCTCTGGCGGCAAATTAATTAAACCGACAAACACTTTTCCATTTTTTTATGACCAAGAGACAACACATTAACACAACCCAATTTCAATTACATTAGATTTTCAAAAACGCCTCGATTGACACGTAAACAAAGGTTACACCGTCAAATCATGTTCTGTCTGACACGGGCAAAAACCCCAGGAGTATCCTGAATTGTTCCTGCTGCTGCTGCTGCTACTATCCGGGCAACCAGATCCTCTTCTGATGCGTAAACAAGGTTGCGCATCTCTCCCCACACAAAAAAGTTCAGAGTGGACATATCTGGGGATTGAGCAGTCCATGGAACAGGACCACCTCTGCCAATCCACGTTCCTGGGAACCGTCGGTCCAGGAATCGACGCACACGATGACTGCAATGTTCCGGCGCCCCGTCATGTTGGAACCACATGCGTTGTCTTGTAGGGAGCGGGACGACTTCCAGCAATTCTCGCAATGCTCTGACGAGAAAATTGTTATATTGCCTACCATTTAATGGTCTAGGTAGCAGATACTGCTCAATTAAACAGTCCCCAGCAACACCGACCCACACATCAACGAAGAACCACACTTGATGAGCGCTAGTAACTGTGGCATGTGGGTTATCCTCACTCCAAACATGCGAATTGTGTATGTTGATGACTCCATCACGCCCGAACGCTGCTTCATCGGTAAACAACACAGAGGATGAAAATGTAGGATGCATTTCACACAGTTCCAGGTACCACTGCGAAAACTGTGCTCTGGGTGGATAATCAACTGGTTCCAGGTTACGGACACGCTGTAAGTGGAATGGACGTAACAACTGCTCTCGAACGACCCTTCTTACATTCGTCTGATTCGTCCTCATGTTACGTGCAATTGCACGAGTGCTGATTGAAGAATCCCGCTCCACATGCTGCAAGACAGCTTCCTCAAATTGCAGCGTTCTTACCGTGCGACGGCGCCCCTGTCCAGGTAATCTGCTAAATGACCCGGTCTCACGCAGATGTTGGTACACAGCAGCAAAGGTCGTATGATGCGGGATACGGCGATTAGGATATTGTTGTTGATAAACCCGTTGTGCAGCTAGTCCGTTGTGGTGTGCTACGTAGTACGTACCAACCATATCAGTGTACTCTCTCCAGGTGTATCGCTCCATTAGTAAACAGAGACAATGCACTACTACACTGGTGGACAGCAGTTGCCTACAACTGAAGAGCGTAATACGCTCTCTAACAAAAAAATGGTTCAAATGGTTCTGAGCACTATGGGACTTAACATCTGAGGTCATCAGCCCCCTAGAACTCAGAACTACTTAAACCTAACTAACCTAAGAACATCACACACATCCATGCCCCAGGCAGGATTCGAACCTGCGACCGTAGTGGTCGCGCGGTTCCAGACTGAAGCGCCTAGAACCGCATGGCCACAACGGCCGGCGCTCTCTAACAACTGAAGATCGTAATATGGCCTCTTAACAACTGAAGAGCATAACACGGCCTCCACCGGTTTAAATAATCCTCATAGGAAAAAATGACATTAGGGAAAAATATTTGTTTTGATGTCCCCTACAACCTCCCAGAGTTTGTCGTTTTAAATACTTTTCACCCTGTATAGCACTGTGATAGGGCAATATTGCAGACACAAGTACACTCCTGGAAATTGAAATAAGAACACCGTGAATTCATTGTCCCAGGAAGGGGAAACTTTATTGACACATTCCTGGGGTCAGATACATCACATGATCACACTGACAGAACCACAGGCACATAGACACAGGCAACAGAGCATGCACAATGTCGGCATTAGTACAGTGTATATCCACCTTTCGCAGCAATGCAGGCTGCTATTCTCCCATGGAGACGATCGTAGAGATGCTGGATGTAGTCCTGTGGAACGGCTTGCCATGCCATTTCCACCTGGCGCCTCAGCTGGACCAGCGTTCGTGCTGGACGTGCAGACCGCTTGAGACGACGCTTCATTCAGTCCCAAACATGCTCAATGGGGGACAGATCCGCAGATCTTGCTGGCCAGGGTAGTTGACTTACACCTTCTAGAGCACGTTGGGTGGCACGGGATACATGCGGACGTGCATTGTCCTGTTGGAACAGCAAGTTCCCTTGCCGGTCTAGGAATGGTAGAACGATGGGTTCGATGACGGTTAGGATGTACCGTGCACTATTCAGTGTCCCCTCGACGATCGCCAGTGGTGTACGGCCAGTGTAGGAGATCGCTCCCCACACCATGATGTCGGGTGTTGGCCCTGTGTGCCTCGGTCGTATGCAGTCCTGATTGTGGCGCTCACCTGCACGGCGCCAAACACGCATACGACCATCATTGGCACCAAGGCAGAAGCGACTCTCATCGCTGAAGACGACACGTCTCCATTCGTCCCTCCATTCACGCCTGTCGCGACACCACTGGAGGCGGGCTGCACGATGTTGGGGCGTGAGCGGAAGACGGCCTAACGGTGTGCGGGACCGTAGCCCAGCTTCATGGAGACGGTTGCGAATGGTCCTCGCCGATACCCCAGGAGCAACAGTGTCCCTAATTTGCTGGGAAGTGGCGGTGCGGTCCCCTACGGCACTGCGTAGGATCCTACGGTCTTGGCGTGCATCCGTGCGTCGCTGCGGTCCCGTCCCAGGTCGACGGGCACGTGCACCTTCCGCCGACCACTGGCGACAACATCGATGTACTGTGGAGACCTCACGCCCCACGTGTTGAGCAATTCCGCGGTACGTCCACCCGGCCTCCCGCATGCCCACTATACGCCCTCGCTCAAAGTCCGTCAACTGCACATACGGTTCACGTCCACGCTGTCGCGGCATGCTACCAGTGTTAAAGACTGCGATGGAGCTCCGTATGCCACGGCAAACTGGCTGACACTGACGGCGGCGGTGCACAAATGCTGCGCAGCTAGCGCCATTCGACGGCCAACACCGCGGTTCCTGGTGTGTCCGCTGTGCCGTGCGTGTGATCATTGCTTGTACAGCCCTCTCGCAGTGTCCGGAGCAAGTATGGTGGGTCTGACACACCGGTGTCAATGTGTTCTTTTTTCCATTTCCAGGAGTGTAGTTGCCGACGTATTGCTTAGAGGTTGGCGGTGTTGTTCACCAGGAGTGGAGAATATTTCGTATTTTGTTTCAATAAACCTCAAATCATTTCGAGCATGTGGGTCAATTTTTTCCTCTCTACGTACATTATTCCGTGAAGTACTGAATCTTCAAATGTTAACGGGCTTTGGGGCCACGCTGTAAATCCTTGTCCTTGTCCGAAAATGCTGCAGCAATGTGTCTGAGTGAAAACAATATCGTTTGGCTTTTGTTCCAAAGTTTGTACGTATAGCCACCTGTTTGCCAACGGCCTCGACGCAGTGGTAACACCGGTTCCCGCCAGATCACAGAAGTCAAGCGCTGTCGGGCTGGGCTAGCAGTTGGATGGGTGACCATCCGGTCTGCCGAGCGCTGTTGGCAAGCTGTGTACACTCAGCCCTTGTGAGACAAACTGAGGAGCTACTTGATTGAGAAGTAGCGGCTCCGGTCTAGTAAACTGACATACGGCCGGGAGAGCGGTGTGCTGACCACATGCCTCTCCATATCCTCATCCAGTGACGCTCTGTGGGCTGAGGAAGACACGGCGGCCGGTCGGTCCCGTTGGGCCTTCCAAGACCTGTTCGGACAGAGTTTAGTTTTTTTTGCCACCTGTTTTGTTACACTGAGTTTGTTGTGTACATCAGTGGAGAACTCGACAAACGAGCGAACTATGAAATAAATGTGATTCATCTGCGACCAGAGCTATCGGATGTCAAACGTAATTCATACGGAGTAGGTTGAGATATATCACAATTCGATACACTGGAATCAGTTACGCGATATTTTCAATCTGTCTTTCACCAGCCGATATTGTTTTCTTTTCCTTTAAGCCACCAGTCTTAAGTTATTCCCTGATGTCTCAAACGGTGTCCTACCATCTTGTCCGTTCTTCTTATCAGTGTTCCCCATTATATTGGTTTCCTCGCCGATTCTGTGGAGAACAACCGCATACTTTATCTGTGCTCCAAACGTACATTCTTCGAAAAGCCTTTCCCAGATTCAGATCTTTATTTATTGCTATTAGATTTCTTCTGTCCAGGGATACACTCGTTGCTTGTGCTGGTCTGTTTTTCATGTCCTCCTTGCTCCGTCCGTCATGCGCTATTTTGCTGCCTAGGCAGCAGAATTCTTTAACTTCGTGAGCCGCTATCCTGATGTTAAGTTTCACGCTATTTTCATTTCAGCTACTTGTCACTCCTTTCGATTTCCTCTGATTTACTTTCAACCCATATTCTGTACTCATTAGACAGTTCACTCAGCTCAGCAGTTCCTGTAATTCTTATTCACTTTCACTGAGGATAGCAATGTCATCAGCAAATCGCATCACTGATATCCTTTCACCTTGTGTTTTAAGCCCGTTCTTGAGCCCTTCTTTTATTTCCGTCGTTGCTTCTTCGATGTATAGATTGGACAGTAGATTACATCCCTGTCTTAACACCTTTTTTAATCAGAGCACTTGTTCTTGGTCTTCCGCCCTTATTGTTCCCTCTTGGTTCTTGTACATATTGATAGTTACCTGTTTTTCCCTATAATTTACCCCTATTTTTCTCAGAATTTCGAACATCTTGCACCATTTTATATTATCGAATGCTTTTTCCAGGTCGACAGAGTCTGTGGAGGTTTCTTGATTTTTTTTCTATCTTGCTTCCATTATCAAACACTTCGTCAGAACAGCCCCTCTTGTCGTGATATAATTGGATATTATTATTATTATTATCATTTAACTCATAATAGAGAAAACTAAACTCTTTCTTTTTATTCTTATTTATTCGTTTCGCCCTCTAAAGAGCACACGGAAACATTAGATAGCACTGGTCTTTTTAGCTTTCTTGTTCTTCTTTTCTTCCCAAAACTTCCTCATCCTCTCACTATGGGCCTGTCTACTTTCTTTTTGATATTCAAATATTTACGATATAAGAATGGTACCCGCAGTTTTTTACTTCACATTCTTAGAGAAATTTTGACTGTGTCACCGCATATTTTCGTAACCCCTTCCCACCCGAAAGTAAGGTTGGCAGAAATATTGGAAATGTGGAAGCTAAAAAAAGAGAGTATAGCTGTAGACACTGAAGACGCTTCTTCAATGTTATCAGTATGTTTACGAATACCACCCCCTAGACAATTAGGAAATAACTCATTCGCAACCAGGAGGGAAGTATCTCGACCTAGTTCAGGCTGTGTTAGATAGTTAGGAACTATTTATGCGTTGCAGGGACTTCAGTTCCAGCAGGAAGTCTGTTTAAAAAAAAAAAAAATGGCTCTGAGCACTATGGGACTTAACTACTGAGGTCATCAGTCCCCTAGAACTTAGAACTACTTAAACCTAACCAACCTAAGGACATCACACCCATCCATGCCCGAGGCAGGATTCGAACCTGCGACCGTAGCGGTCACGCGGTTCCAAACTCAAGCGCTTAGAACCGCACGGCCACCCCGGGCGGCTGTCTGTTTTCAGCCGGCCGCGGTGGTCTAGCGGTTCTGGCGCTGCAGTCCGGAACCGCGGGACTTCTACGGTCGCAGGTTCGAATCCTGCCTCGGGCATGGGTGTGTGTGGTGTCCTTAGGTTAGTTAGGTTTAAGTAGTTCTAAGTTCTAGGGGACTTATGACCTAAGATGTTGAGTCCCATAGTGCTCAGAGCCATTTTTTTGTCTGTTTTCAAAAACTGGTAAAGTGATTTCTGCTCAAAGAAGAAGATTAAAAGTAGAACATACTAGCAGTCTTTTAAAATTCTTTAGAAAATAAGTTTTGGAACTTAAAATTTTTTCTTTCAGTGTTTTTTTCCTATTTCTTCATAAGCTGTAATATAACATTTTTCATTTTTTCCTAAAATTTTCTATTTATATGTAAAATAAAATGCAATTAATTTCGATTTTCCTTAATTTTTTATTGATTCATAAAATCTACTCATCACAGTTTTATATAACATTTGAAATCACAACTGACTTGAATTTAGTAACTGAATATTTGGTTGCGATGTATCAAGATATCGATATTCTTATGGGATTAATCGTCGGCATCGGTGTTTTGCAAGGCGATATTCGAGTACATCGAATACAGATATTTATTGTTCGATGTCCATTCAACTATGTCGAATACCGATATTTATCGTTCGACGTCCTATCCTAATACAAAGTTTGAAAAACGGACAGTTGGCAAATTTTTGACGGCAGTGTATTTGCAGATAATCTTCACATCATTGGAGAATGGTCTGAAAATAGATTGAAACCTGTCAGCATTGTAACAAATGTTTTTATCATCAAAGCTGTTACAATTTTTAACTTAAAAATACTGAAATGAAAACCTTAAGTCCTTCTACCAAAGCAGCATATTTCTGGTACCAAGAGGCTCAATGATGAACCATCAAAACCCCGATTCTGTAAAAAAAAATCGAATTCCGTGTGTAAAACAGTTTCAATCTTCTGATTACATTAAAAATGTGTTAACACCGATTCAGTGACTGAAGCTACGTCTTATTCATGAAGAAATACTGTCGAATATGTGTACATTTGAAGCTCATTCCGCTGAATATAAACACATATTTCATGCATGAGAAGCATAAATTTCTGATCATCATAGGTACTTTCTCTGACAATGTTTTTGTGGAGTCTAATGTACACTTCGCTCGACTTTCTGATACACGAATATTTTTGTAAATGTATTTTTGCTTCAAAAGCGAATGTCTTTTCTTGCCGTTTTTGGACCAGATTTAGTAACAGTTTGTGGAATTGGTTTCTTCTGACCTGGGAAACAGTTTTATTGCTTTGGACGATATATTGTTATGTCTTTGTGGTTTTTCCTTTCGTTACAGTCGTGGTGGATTATTTGGTACGTTCAATAATGTAGGTCTTACATGCCATATAGATTTTCTACTGATTTGGCTGAAAGTGTAGCGAACAAAACTCTTGCTTTTTGTGTGTGTGGGGGGGGAGGGGGGGGGGTTAGATATGCTAGGTCTTTCAGCAGAAGATCGGGTCTTCTGGTATTTAGTAGCAATTTTTTGTTGATAAAGGAAAACGACATTATCCAGCAATTGCCTGTACATTACAGGAAAATCGTAAATAAACTGTCCTGTAATGTACTGTTTCATGCCTCCCAGGGCCCTTAAGACAAATTTGGTGTCATTTTTTGGTTATTGCCGATTTTTATGGCACTACACCCACTCCCTATTTTAAAAGCTATCTCACAAATCAATATAAACGTTAGTATTCGCATTCATTCGCTGTCCAATTCTGAAGTGTCGCTTGCTCGCCGCTTGGGGCGCCGCTATCCCTTAGATAATAAACACAGGACGGAGCGTCGGGACTATGTTAGACTGTGGTATACGTAGACAGTGTCCGGAATATCTGTTGCGGCGGTTCCTCTTCATACATTATATATTTATTTATATTGCATATACACAGTGTGTATCAAAAAGAATCATCCGATTTAAAAAAAAAATCATACCTATTATATTATTTGAGATATGTGAGTCAACAACGTACCGGTGGGAAGAGCAAACTCTTGAGTTTTACATGGTTCCCGCTAGATAGCAGCAGTGTGCGCCCACTTCAGTTCTAGTAAAAATGGTGTCGGGATAATAGCGGTTTTTGTTCTACGTTTTGCGCAGTGCGGGTCAGTAATAACTGTTAGGCGTGACCTTCGTACTAGGTAGGTTATGGATCTTCATTTAGTACAGAGCATTAGACGATGTAATGAACAATTCCGAGAAACTGGTTGTTTGTGTAAAGGCCGTCCGCGAGTGTCTGACACAAACGCCGGACGCATCCGGCATAGTTTCACTAGGCGTCCGCAGAAATCCGTTCGCCGTGCAGCTCGACAGCTCAGCATGCCCCCGGTGTCCGTCTGGCGTGTGTTGCGTCGATGTTTACACGTGAAACCGTACAAAATTCAGCTACGGCAATTTCTTCGTGGAGGTGACAAACAACAACGTGTGGAGTTCTGTAATTTCGATCTTGGCAAGATGGTGGATGACAGTTTTCTTCCACGCTAAGTGTTTAGTGACGAGGCAACATTCCATTTAAATGGAAAGGTGAACCGTCATAATGTGAGAATATGAGGTAGGGAACAACCTCGTGTAGTTGTACAACCTGAGAGGGACTCTTCAAAATTTAATGTGATCTGTGAAGTTTCACGGGAAAAGGTGTATGGTCCAGTTTTCGTTGCCGAGAACACTGTTTCAGGAAACACATATGCCAATATGCTAGAGAACTTCCTTTTCCCACAGTTGGAGACTGATACAAACGACTTCTTTTACCAACAGGATGGGGCACCGCCACACTGGCATCTGGAAGTGTGGAAAGTTTTAAATCAAAGGGTTACTGAACGATGGATCGATTCAGCCTTACATTACTGGCCTCCAAGATCACCGGACCTGGCTGTATGTGATTATTCCTTGTGCGGGGTATATAAAATACTGTTTATGTGCTCCCGTTACCAACAACAATGAATGAATTGAGACATCGCATAACAGCAGTAGTGAAGATTGTAACTCAAGACATGCTCGCTGCAGTGTGGGAACAATTTGAATCGACATATGCCTTACGTCTCAACGACCGCGTATTGGACACCTATGAAAAGGTATGGAAAAAAAACTTCTTGAGTCTCCCGTACATCAAAAAACAAAATCCATTGTACATGTTTATTAGTTTCAGAAATATTTCAGAAGTATAGACGTGCCAAATCGGATGATTCTTTTTGATACACCCAGTATTTAAAAAGGTATACAAAAACACGCATGCATTGGGATGCAACTTGACAGAAAAAAACTGCGAAGTAGTCAGTGAAGAACTTTCGGATTTAGAAGATTTTGAACAGACTAACATTTACATTTTATTTGTGTAGATGTAAATGTTTGTTTGTTAAAAATCTTACACCTCAGAAAATTCTTCTCATATTCCTTTGAAATTTTGACACAGCGTTGAATATGAATATTAAATTTTTAGTTGACACATACATACACACAGACAAACACACACACATATCATGTAGCCCTCCAATAGGTACATAAAAACATGCAACTTGCGTCAGACTTTCAAAGGGATTGGCGAAAAACTTTCGGAGATACACGATTTTGAACAGGTGAATACTTATTTACATTTCTATTTATATAACTTATTATTATTATTGTTATGTTCTGGAACCTGACATATTGTCTTTCACCGTCCTGCTTCCCAAAACTATGTTGTTAAGTGTGAATTACAATCAGTTTTATTTTGTATAGCCTACTCTTGTAAACGTTCTTTGTTCGTGCTCTAACCAATCTAGTGACAGAACACATTCTGGGGACGGCAGCATACAGATCGTACGCAGATGGGCAGCTAAACAGTCATGTTCAGTAGTTAAGCAGAATGACAGCTGCTTCTCTTCTTGATACATCAGACAGCACCGAGTCGTCCATGAAGTTTTTCCGAACCTTTCCGTCACATGAAATTTTTAATCCTTATAATGTGTTATTAATAATGCTTTTCACGGTACAGTACATGTTAGTTTTTCCAGTCAGTTTAATTTTTACGCCCTTTTTGGCTAAAATATCTGCGTCTTTTTTCTTCTGCTGTAGACATTTAATTACTTCCTGGACTTCTTTAACCTCAACGGTTTTTGTATATTGGGTGTTGATAACTGTCCATGTTGCTGCTCTGGAATCACAAAACGGAACTGCTTTGTCGAATATGTGTAAATAGCTTTTTACCTTACTTCTTGACATTCTGATGACTTCAACTCCACTTTCAAAATTTGAGTGGTTAGGTCCTCAAGTTTGATAGAAAAACTTTTAATTGGGGTTGCAAGATATCCTGGTTCTCCGAGACAGTCACGATTTCACATTAAAGAAATCGGTGTCCCTAAAAATACTTTCGGGATGCCAGTTTGTCGCGGATTTCGGATTTCTGAGAAATACAACGTATTCTAATACTATCTATTTATTCTCCATATTCTCGCTCTGATCTATATTCTAACTCCAGCTGTTAAACTAAACAGTGGAAGTTGTTATAATCGCAGCTAAGTCCCTTACTCTTAGTTTCCCAGGTCATTTTCTGGTCACACATTATCCCTAATGCTGTCTGAGTGACCGCTGTATTTAAATGGCCGTAAAAATTGAATTCATCAATTTCAGTGAAATGCAAATGGGTACCACACAAAAAAATATATATTCCAATAAATTTTAAAGCTTATTTTTACGAAAAAAGGCATTTAAACAGAAAATTACACAAAATGAACATAAATTACATGATAACGTTGATGCTATGAAAACTCAAATACCCTGCACTCTAAATTTCACTTTTTGCTTTATTTTTGTTGTTTATTATACATGTAAAAGTAAGAAAACAAAAACTTAAACAAAACATTAATAAAAAATTACCTCTTCTTCTTCTTGCGTTACGGCCTCTGTAGGACCACGGGTAGCCCCTTCGTGGGCTGCATTTTCATCTTCTTCTCCCAGAACCTCTTCATTCTTTCTCTTCGTCTCTCCCGCTCTTCTTCCGAGATCTTCAGTTTCCGTTTCTCCTGGCGGCTCCACTGGTGACACTAATCTTTTCCTGTATTCTTCTCTGTCATTGATCTCCGGCATATTTGTCGGTGTATATTTGTTCCTCCAATTTTCCTTTCCCTTCGACCTTGATCCCCAATTCCAACCAGTCCTTCCGAAGTTCAACAATCCACTTGGCTCCTGTTCTTCCCCTTGTCCTCCCTGTTGTATCCCACACTGTCTTCGTCATTCTGTCCATACTCATTCTAACTACATGCCCACCAAACCTTGCCCTATTGAGTCTGATTTCCCCGGATATTGATCTCATGTTCCGGTACACTTCTTCCCTAGGTCTTCGCATCCACCTCTTTTGGGACCTAATATTTTTCTCAGTATTTTTCTCTCTTCTTTTTCTAGTTGTTCTGCCCCATTTCTTCCTAGTGTCATCGTCTCAGCAGCTTATAATACTGCATTCATCACTGTTGCCTTGTAGTGGCTTATCTTTGCCTCTGAGGATATATTCTTTTTAATGTATATCTCTCTCGTCATGCAGAAGGCTGACCTCATCTTCTTTAGGTAGCGGCGGTACTCCATGTTAGGGGCGGCTACCAAAGGCGTCTGTGTCCCCATGTCAGGAAATGAGCCGTCCCATCAAAAAATTTTTTAGCTCATGGAAAAGAAAATTACGCAAGTACTTTTTAGGTCTTGTTTCCTTCTTGGAGGTTTTCTTTGCACTCGCTGGAAATTTTTGTGGAGATTTCATGTAAGATGGGCTTCTTGCAACAATTTCAAATATAAGGTGCTTTTCTCTTCTTTTTTGGCTCATAGATGGAGCACGTTTTGCGTTTTTCCGATCCTTCTGCAACGACTTGTACTCTTGGTTCTGCTACACCCAAAACACGGAGAGTGGTGCACGAAGTTTTACGGGGTATGTGATACTTGTTGACTTACTTTTTATCTGTGATGTCACCAACGAGTTTGCAAGCTTCTTAAAAAAATTAAAATGCTTCACCAGAGTATTGTCTTCGTAGAAATCGTGAAGGACAAATACACTCATCCCACTTACGCCCAACATGCGGAAAAATAATGCCATTGGCGATGATTGGACGATGCTTCGACGAGCTGCGGTATTTGTCTGACCTTAATGTATTTCTAGCAGAACCTCCTGCCAAAGACTCCGTCTGCACACTACTGTCTTCATCAATTTAATCACTTGTTTCATTGCCGGCCGCTGTGACCGAGCGGTTCTAGGCGCTACAGTCTGGAACCGCGCGACCGCTACGGTCGCAGGTTCGAATCCTGCCTCGGCCATGGATGTGTGTGGTGTCCTGAGGTTAGTTACGTTTAAGTAGTTCTAAGTTCTAGGGGACTGATGACCTCAGCAGTTAAGTCTCATAGTGCTCAGAGCCATTTGAACCATTTGAATTTGTTTCATTCAAGGACTTCACAGGTGGCAAAATAAATTCGTCTTCACTTTCGTACTGTTCTCATAGTGTATTATGTTCAGTTTCAATTTCGTTGTCACTATCTAATCCAACATCGCTTCCTAAACTATCTTCAAACCATTTTAAAACAGTGTCCTCAAAGGCGGGGTCCGTAACATGAACAGCGGACGAGGATCTGGCTATTGAATCCGTAACGCAAAGTCCGAGGTGGGGATTCGAGGATCGCTAGCATGAAAGAAGCAGCAATAGCATAGGTCCACGTCATATTCAAGTGGCCACTGACGAGGGAAACCACGGCAGCTTCGGTGAAAAACAACTAGACAACGCTGTAATCTCTTTCCCCCACCATTATGCATTAGCAACTGAGTAACAATAAACGCTTCAAAGCAATGTGTTTCTCTACTTCTCTTTGTGTCCTCAGCTCGTGGCTAGCGTTGCTGCCTCTGGACCACGGAGTCCTGCGTTCGATTCCCTGCCGGCTTGGGAATTTTCTCTGGCCGGGGACTGGGTGTTTGTGTTGTTCTCATCATTTCATCATCAACATCATTTGTGGCTTTGGCTAGATTGGAATGTGGAAAAAAAATTGGACTGTGGAAAAAACTGGGATTTTGTACGGACGTTGAGCGCCCCACACACCAAACATCATCATCATCATCTACTTTTCCCCGTGAGCCTTACCGCGGTTAATTTTTTTGTTAAAACATTTGATTGTTACATGTGAACTCGAAATGCCAAAGAGGAAGTGTTAATTCCAAGAAAAATATTCAGAAGAACATAAAACGAAGGAAAGTGACTATGAAGTAGAATGTGGCTGGTTCAAATGGCTCTGAGCACTATGCGACTTAACTTCTGAGGTCATCAGTCGCCTAGAACTTAGAACTAATTAAACCTAACTAACCTAAGGACAGCACACACATCCATGCCCGAGGCAGGATTCGAGCCTGCGACCGTAGCGGTCGCTCGGCTCCAAACTGCAGCGCCCAGAACCGCACGGCCACTTCGGCCGGCAAGTAGAATGTGTAATTTGTATGTGCACATTGGGAAAGAGCATATATTAAGAACCATTTAGTTAGCTTGAAGCATAAATCAAACGTGTATTCTACAAGGGCTTAATAAATTGACAGTTATTTTCTTAAAAATTAATTTAAACACGGAAAATTACACTGAAGCGCCAACGAAACTGATGTAGACATGCGTATTCAAATACAGGGACATGCAAATAGGCAGAGAACGGCGCTGCGATCGGCAACGCCTATGTAAGAGAAGTATCTGGTGCAGTTGTTAGAGCAGTTGCTGCTGCTACAATGGCAGATTATCAAGATTTAAGTGAGTTTGGACGTGGTGTTATAGTCGGCGCATGAGCGATGGGACACAGCATCTCCGAGGTAGCGATGAAGTGGGGATTTTTCCGTACGACCATTTCACGAGTGTACGGTGAATATCAGGAATCAGGTAAAACATCAAATCCCTGACATTGCTGCGGCCGGCAAAGATCCTGCAAGAATGTGACCAACGCCGACTGAAGAGAATCGTTCAACGTGGCAGAAGTGCAACCCTTTGTCAGGTTGCTGTACATTTCAGTGTTGGCCGTCACCAAGTTTCAGCGTGTGAACCATTCAACGAAACATCATCGATATCGGCTTTAGGAGCCGAAGACCTGTACGTGTACCCTTGATGACTACACGACACAAGGCTTTACACCTCGCCGTGGTCTGTCAACACCGACGTTGGACTGCTGATGACTGGAAAATGTTGCCTAATCGGACGAGTCCCATTTCGAATTGTATCGAGCGGATGGACATGTACGGGTATGGAGAACACGTCGTGAATACATGGACCCTGCATGTCAGCAGGGGACTGTTCAAGTTGGTGGAGTCTCTGTAATGGTGTGTGTGTGTGGGGGGGGGGGGGGGGTGCAGTTGGAGTGATATGTGATATGGGACCCGTGACAGGTCTAGATACGACTCTGACAGATGACACGTACGTAAACATCTTGTCCGATCACCTGCATCCGTTCATGTCCATAGTGCATTCCGACGAACTTGGGCAGTTCCAGCAGGACAATGCGACATACCACATGTCCAGAATTGCTACAGAGTGGCTCCGAGGACACACTGCTGAGTTTAAACATTTCCGTTGGCCACGAGACTCCCCAGACATTATTGAGCATATCTGGGATGCCTTGCAACGTGCAGTTCAGAATATATCTCCACCCCCTCGTACTCTTGCAGATTTATGGAAAGCCCTGCAGGATTCATAGTGTCATTTACCTCCAGCACTACTTCAGACATTAGTCTAGCCCATGCCACGTCGTGTTGCAGCAGTTCTGCGTGCCCGGGGGGAGGGGGAAGGGGGGGGGAGATCCTACACGATATTAGGCAGGTGTACCAGTTTCTTTGGCTCTTCAGTATATTAGAAAAGCGTAATTAGCAATGTGCTATCATACCGTTAAATATCATATATTATGGAATCAATGGACTGTAGTTCTAGGCTAAGCTCCAAGCTTTTAATGATTCGAAGCACCAAAAAAATGTGACGGGCAGAACAAAATCAACAGCAACTGTGAAATCAGTGTTACCGTCCGACACCGCCAAGAAATATGCGATGATCTTTCAAGCTATATACGCTAGTTTTGTTCAGTATTTTATACCGAAAAATGGAGTTCCAGTGAAATTACGTAAATTAACTTCTCTGCCAAACGAAACTGCCTCTGTAACAAGTACGATTTGCGTCACTGCCTTGAAGGAAAACAGAAGTGATAACTGTATAGCGTTTTGCTGTGACAATGCAAACATCAATTTTGGAGGAGTACAACGAGCTGGTACTAGCAACTTGTCCGCGAAACCCAAAAGTTAAGTAAAAGAAGAGTCTTGTAGGAGCTGGACGCCCCTCACAAATATTACATACAGCTGCAGAGGCAACCGCGGAATGGTGAGCGGTGATGTGGAAACATATGTAATTAAACTTTTCAATTACTTCTCCATATACACAGTACAAACGGAGCGTCTAAAATAATTTTGAGAGAAGTGGCCTCGTTCGTCCTGGTTTCTGCTTCGCAAATTACGTCCTTTTTTAGTCTGATTAAGAGAAATAGCCCGGTCTGCCAGACAGAAATTATGGAGACTCTACGTCAAGTGATGTAGAATACGGAAGAAAAGCACCTGATGGAAGAAATTCTCGCGAAGTCCTTCCAGATCTACTCGACGAGCAATTGACTCTGAATTGCGGGATTCTAAAGACCACAGCGTGAAGAATTCCAGAGAAGAGGCTGCAACTGCATATAAGGTCCAGGTAAGACACACGTCACAACAATATTGCCGAGTAGCTTTTGCGATATTGGCACGATTCGACATCAGGAATGAGTATCTTCAACGAATTTGTTTTGTAGATGAGGCTACTTTTCACACGTCAGGTGCACTTAAACAAGCACAATGTGCGGAATTTTTTTTTTGTTGGGTCATCAGTCTTCTGACTGGTTTGATGCGGCCCGCCACGAATTCCTCTCCTGTGATAACCTCTTCATCTCAGAGTAGCGAGTTATTTTCTGGATGTATTCCAATCTCTGTCTTCCTCTACAGTTTATGCCCTCTAAGCTCCCTCTGGTACCATGGAAGTCATTCCTTCATGTCTTAACAGATGTCCTATCGTCCTGTCCCTTTTTCGTATCAGTGTTTCCTTTATATTCATTTCCGATTCTACGCAGAACCTCCTCATTCTTTACCTTAATTTTCAACATTCGTATGTAGCACCACATCTCCAACGCTTCGATTCTCATCTGTTCTAGTTTTCCCACAGTCCATGTCTCACTACCATGCAATGGTGTACTCCAGACGTACATCCTCAGAAATGTCTTCCTCAAATTAAGGCCTATATTTGATACTAGTACACTTCTCTTGGTCAGGAATGCCCTTTTGCCATTGCTACGCTGCTTTTGATGCCCTCCTTGTTCAGTCGGTCATTGGTTATTTTATTGCCTAGGTAGCAGAATTCCTTAACTCCATCTACTTTGTGACCATGAATCCTGGTGTTACGTTTCTCGCTGTTCTCATTTCTGCTTTATCTCATTACTTTCGTCTTTCTTCGATTTACTCTCAATCCATATTTTGTACTCATTAGATTGTTCATTCCATTCAGCAGACCATGTAATTAACTTTCAATCAGGATAGCAATGTCATCAGCGAATCGCATCATTGATATCGTTTCACCTTGAATTTTAGTTCCACTCCTGAACCCTTCTTTTATTTCCATAATTGCTTCTGCAATGTACACATTGGAGAGTATGGGCGAGAGACTATATCCCCGTTTTACACCCTTTTTAATCCGAACACTTCGTTCTTTGTCGTCCACTCGTGGCTTTCGTACATATTATCTCCCTATTGCTTACCCCTATTTTTCTCAGAATTTCTAACATATAGCACCATTTTACATTGTCGAGCGCTTTTTCCAGGTCAACAAATCCTATGATCGTGTCTTGATTTTCCTTTATTCTTGCTTCTTTTAACCGCAACGTTAATTGCCTTTCTCGTACCTTTACCTTTTCTAAAGCCAAATTGATCGTCATCTAGCACATCCTCAATTTTCTTTTCCATTCTTCTGTATATTATTCTTGTCAGCAACTTGGATGCATGAGCTGTTAAGCTGATTGTGCGATAATTCTCGCACTTGTCAGCTCTTGCAGTCTTCGGAATTGTGTGGATAATATTTTTCCGAAAGTCAGATGGTATGTCGCCAGACTCATACATTCTACACACCAACGTGAATAGTTGTTTTGCTGCCACTTCCCTCAATGATTTTAGAAATTCTGATGGAATGTTATCTATCCTTTCTGCCTTATTTGATCTTAAGTCCTCCAAAGCTCTTTTAAATTCTGATTCTAATACTGGATCCCCTATCTCTTCTAAATCGACTCCTGTTTCCTCTTATATTACATCAGACAAATCTTCCCCCTCATAGAGTCTTTCTATGTATTTTTCCACCTATCCGCTCTCTCCTCTGCATTTAACAGCGGAATTCCCGTTGCACTTTTTATACTACCACCCTTGCTTTTAATGTCACCGAAGGTTGCTTTGACTTTCCTGTAAGCTGAGTCTGTCCTTCCAACAATAATTTCTTCACGTTTTTCATGCAGCCATTTCGTCTTAGCTTCCCTGCGCTTCCTACTTATTTCATTCCTCAGCGACTTGTATTTCTGTATTCCTGAGTTTCCCGGAACATTTTTGTACTTCCTTCTTTCATCGATCAACTGAAGTATTTCTTTTGTTACCCATGTTAACTTCTTTGTACCTATGTTTTTCTTCCCAAATTCTGTGATGGCGCTTTTTAGAGATGTACATTCCTCTTCAACTGCACTGCCTACCGAGCTATCTCTTATTGCTGTACCTATATCCTTAGAGAAGCGTATCTCGTCATTCCTTAGCACTTCCGTATCCAACTTCTTTGCGTATTGATTCTTCCTGACTAATGCCTTAAACTTCACCCTAGTCTTCATCACTACTATATTGTGATCTGAGTCTGTATCTGGGTGTACCTTACAATCCAGTATCTGATTTCGGAATCTCTGTGTGACCTTGATGTAACAATTGGAAATTTGTGGTGACGTCTTATGGGACCAACTGCTGAGGTCATCGGTCCCTAAGCCTACACACTACTTAATCTAACTTAAACTAATTTACGCTAAGGACAACACACACACTCATGTCCGAGAGAGGCCTCGAACCTCCAAGGGGGGGAGAGCCGCCTGGACCGTGACAAGACGCCTCAAACAACGCGGCTAACCCGACGCGGCCGACCTTGATGTAATCTAACTGAAATCTTTATCACCCGGCCTTTTCCAAGTGTATCTCCTCCTCTTGTGATTCATAAACAGAGAATTCGCTATTACTGTCTGAAATTTATTACAATACTCAATTAGTCTTCATCTTCTCTCATTCCTTGTCCCAAACCCATATTCTCCTGTAACCTTTTCTTCTACTCCTTCCCCTCAACTGCATTCCAGTCCCACATGATTATTAGATTTTCATCTCCCTTTACTGTCTTACCTTTCAATATCCTCATACGCTTCCTCTATCTCTTCCTCTTCAGCTTGCAACGTCGGCAAGTGATGATATGGGCATCGAAAAGTCCACACCTTGACTAGATCACGTTAGTAATTACCCTTAAATGAATGTGCGATGCGGTTTCATGCACAAGAGTCAGTGGCCCTCTCTTTTTTGATGAAGAATGAGCTAACAGCTAACATCTTGATATGCTACAGCAGTTTGCGGAACCGAAATTGAGAGACTTGCCGCTTGGTGATTTTTCCATCAAGACCGTGCACCACCGCATTGGGGATTGCATGTTAGAGATTTTCTTAATGAAGTGTTTCCTGACACGGGGACTGTGCGTGATGGAACCACTGTGTGGGTTACAAGAGCACCAGACATAACACCTTTATGTTTGTAAATTTTAGATTGCAGCAATCAGTAGTCCTTGTGTAAATTATAGTATTTTATTAATTCTGAACCACCAGAACTACTTCCATGATACGTTAGATCCATATACAGTGTTATTAACAGAAATTCAGTATAATTAGCTGGCCGGAGTGGCCGTTCGGTTCTAGGCGCTACAGTCTGGAGCCGAGCGACCGCTACGGTCGCAGATTCGAATCCTGCCTCGGGCATGGATGTGTGTGATGTCCTTAGGTTAGTTAGGTTTAAGTAGTTCTAAGTTCTAGGGGACTGATGACCTCAGAAGTTAAGTGGCATAGTGCTCAGAGCCATTTGAACCATCAGTATAATTGTTGTTTTGCATTTACAAGGAAAATCGGTTTTAAGGGATAATGAGGTTAGTACCCTCTATATCTATACCTGAATAGCCAAATTGCACCAACCATGCATCTGACTGACATTTGGCGCCATCTATGAACTATTTAGTAAATATGATGAACAATTTTAATAAAGGGAGGTATAAAGATAAAAATATTTAAGCCTTATCAACTAATAGGTGTCTACAGCCCGTGTCGTCTTGTGTTTTATAAATTTTTAAAAAAACAAAAAAGTTTTACTTATCTGACGTAATTTAGATGTTTTAATAATAATCGGACTCACAGGGAATGAACATGGAAATTTCATTACTTGCCGGCAAATATGAAATAAGTCGGTCTACAATGTAAAGGATTTTACTTATGTTTCATGTTATGCAATTCTCATGCAAATTTGAAGTGGTTTACTTCCCTTGAATTTTACATTCTGTACGTAGTTCATGTAGATGGCGCACGTAACCAACCGATGTGTTCTCCATACTGCCTGTCTTCCGCAAACAGTAGTATTCAATGAACTGTGGGTGAAGCCCGATCAATAGGGACTTACATGCTTTGAGCGAAAATAATTGTGGTATGTAATGTACAAACCATATGAGTTAAACCATTACTTGTAACTTTTTATGAAATCATCTGACTATGTACTTCTTGTATTCTTAGCATTGAGAATGGCTAGCTTCTAGCTGAAATCTAGATCTTCATAATAAAATTTAAGCAAGGACGACTGATTGCTGCAATCTATAATTTACAAGTCAATATAACAGTCGCTGGGTACAACCGCTTTCCAAATGGAAGGTAACCTGACACCTTTATATTTCTTTTTTTGGGTCTATGTAAAGGATAAGATTTACGCGATAACCTTTGTTTATGCTGCACAAGTACCTGAGCTGGATACACTAAGCGAACGTTACTTTCAGTTACATTAAACTTTCGTCCCGCCCTCCTACTACCATATTTTTTGGCATAAAGAATTTTTTAACGTTTGAAAGTAGTATCATACAATACTCTCTGCTTGCGTTTCATTTCGTGACTACATAATGCAAACGACCTACTCATTAACAGGTCATCAATAATGCAACGAAGCTGAGAATTATAACTATGCATTGTGACGTATCGAAAAATGCCTAAATTTCAATAATGTTGCCGACGTTCGACGGATTGAAGTTTGTACCCGAATGTAATGCGCCGTCGAATCTTAATGCGGACCCCAATTTTGAAAACTGCATATGGCAAAAAAAAGTAAGCTTTAGATTTGCATAAATACGGTATTCTTTCGTTTGTCACAAACCACAAATATATATGAGTTAATTTTTGTAAAATAAATATTGATAAATGTAAAAAGACTGTAGGCCCACCCTTCATAATAAAATGTTGGTCACTTCTTTCAAAAGAGGTGGAGATACAGGGTGTTTCAAAAATGACCGGTATATTTGAAACGGCAATAAAAACTAAACGAGCAGCGATAGAAATACACCGTTTGTTGCAATATGCTTGGGACAACAGTACATTTTCAGGCGGACAAACTTTCGAAATTACAGTAGTTACAATTTTCAACAACAGATGGCGCTGCAAGTGTTGTGAAAGATATAGAAGATAACGCAGTCTGTGGGTGCGCCATTCTGTACGTCGTCTTTCTGCTGTAAGCGTGTGCTGTTCACAACGTGCAAGTGTGCTGTGGACAACATAGTTTATTCCTTAGAACAGAGGATTTTTCTAGTGTTGGAATTCCACCGCCTAGAACACAGTGTTGTTGCAACAAGACGAAGTTTTCAACGGAGGTTTAATGTAACCAAAGGACCGAAGAGCGATACAATAAAGGATCTGTTTGAAAAATGTCAACGGACTGGGAACGTGACGGATGAACGTGCCGGAAAGGTAGGGCGACCGCGTACGGCAACCACAGAGGACAATGCGCAGCTAGTGCAGCAGGTGATCCGACAGCGGCCTCGGGTTTCCGTTCGCCGTGTTGCAGCTGCGGTCCAAATGACGCCAACGTCCACGTATCGTCTCATGCGCCAGAGTTTACACCTCTATCCGTACAAAATTCAAACGCGGCAACCCCTCAGCGCCGCTACCATTGCTGCACGAGAGACATTCGCTAACGATATAGTGCACATGATTGATGACGGCGATATACATGTGGGCAGCATTTGGTTTACTGACGAAGCTTATTTTTACCTGGACGGCTTCGTCAATAAACAGAACTGGCGCATATGGGGAACCGAAAAGCCCCATGTTGCAGTCCCATCGTCCCTGCATCCTCAAAAAGTACTGGTCTGGGCCGCCATTTCTTCCAAAGGAATCATTGGCCCATTTTTCAGATCCGAAACGATTACTGCATCACGCTATCTGGACATTCTTCGTGAATTTGTGGCGGTACAAACTGCCTTAGACGACACTGCGAACACCTCGTGGTTTATGCAAGATGGTGCCCGGCCACATCGCACGGCCGACGTCTTTAATTTCCTGAATGAATATTTCGATGATCGTGTGATTGCTTTGGGCTATCCGAAACATACAGGAGGCGGCGTGGATTGGCCTCCCTATTCGCCAGACATGAACCCCTGTGACTTCTTTCTGTGGGGACACTTGAAAGACCGGGTGTACCGCCAGAATCCAGAAACAATTGAACAGCTGAAGCAGTACATCTCCTCTGCATGTGAAGCCATTCCGCCAGACACGTTGTCAAAGGTTTCGGGTAATTTCATTCAGAGACTACGCCATATTATTGCTACGCATGGTGGATATGTGGAAAATATCGTACTATAGAGTTTCCCAGACCGCAGTGCCATCTGTTGTTGAAAATTGTAACTACTGTAATTTCGAAAGTTTGTCTGCCTGAAAATGTACTGTCGTCCCAAGCATATTGCAACAAACGGTGTATTTCTATCGCTGCTCGTTTAGGTTTTAATGCCGTTTCAAATATACCGCTCATTTTTGAAACACCCTGTATTATAGTCGCCGGATTTTTTTTTTATTTTTTTTTTAAGTTAAAATATTTTATTAGTCATAACATTCCACAGTAGTACATAATTTTCAACTGATATTTAAAAGTAATAAAGCAAATTAAAATTAATTACAAGTTCCTTGGCATTTTAGAAAAAAAAAAAAAAAATCCAAGTCTAAACCAGATAGTGATGTTCGTCACTTGATCGTATTTGTTTTCCAAAGGTCAAAATGTCTCTCGTTTCTTCATGTTCTGAAAGAGCATCATCGAAAATGGAGTTCACATGACTGTTCTTCTGAGGAAGTTGGCGTATGTATCATAATAATTATTCATGCGTAGTAGCTTGTGATGCTGGTCGGAAATGTACGTCCAAAAATCTCCTTCGCTCCTTTCTTTACTGGACAGCAGGTAAAATACCGCGTGTCCCTTCAACCAGTTGACGGCGTTTTTCTTCCAGGTGGGGTATAGCTCCTCTTCCGGGTATAAAAGACACGCTGGCGTTATCAAATACGGCGGTTTTCTCTGCATAGTTGCTAATTTTTTTCTAATTGACAACCATATATTATTCGCATTTCCACATACAAATTGATGTTCATCTGTATCAATCAGATTGCAAGTGGTACACAACGGGGAGTCAGCCAGGTGAATGGAATGTAGTCTGGAGTTCGTTGGAAATTTCCTATTCACAAAGTAGTACCACAATGACCGCACTTTTGTTGGTAAATACGGGTGGTGTATGTTCCTCCAGATATCTTGCCAAGAGTGACCGACGTATTTTTGTTCTATGATGTTCTTGGTCTGAAAATTCATTAAGTTTTGGTATATTTTCTTGACTTTGATGACATCTTTCTCGGGTGTTCCCAGTCCAATGTAGCTATATTCTACGAAGAAATGTTTTAGGTGGTAAAGTTCATTTGGGATGTGGTGAACGTCTATTGGGGCGTCCTGGCTGGCCGGCGCTATTTCATTTAACAAGAATGCGGTGACACTGTCGACTGACCGCTTCCACAGTTTATATGTTTTACAGACGTACAATGCTTGTGCTTTATTGTACACGTCTGTCAGATTCAATCCTCCGTTCTCAATCGATAGAGTCAATGTTTGGTACTTGACATTGAAGATGTGGCCGCGGCTGACGAAGTGCCCAAAAGCAGCCAAAATCCTGTTCGCCACTTCCCTCGGCATTGGTAGAGCTTGCGCCACGTAATTTAATTTAGAGGACAAATAGATGTTGACGAGAGCCACTCTTTGTATCTCATCAAGAGTACGGAGATTATGCTGACGTATACAAGCACGGATGGTGTTGAGGATTCTTCTGTAATTAACTGCGATGGTCTGCCGAATATTCCTTGTATACTCCACCCCGAGACATGTCATGGTGACAATTTCCTTTATTGGCCCATGAATGGGAGCTCCTAATCCGCTTCCAATATCCATTATGCCAGACTTATTTGTATTCAGTTTCGCACCAGATACTTGTTCATATTCGTTTATTATGTCGAGTGCTTTCTCTATCTCGTCGTTGTCTTTGACAATAAATGCAACGTCATCGGCATATGCCCTGCAGACAATCCTACGGCCGCGTGTAGTGAATCCTTGTAGGTTGTGGCTCAGGCGAAAAAGCAATGGCTCGATTGCTATTGCAAAGAGTGACATAGACATCGGGCACCCTTGTCGCACCGAGCAATTCATTACAATGGGCCTACTGGACTGACCGTTTACCATAACTGTCGATGTTGACTTCTGAAGAAGATTTGTAATAACGTTGATAAAACCTTGCGGAAAGTTCATGGCACGCATGGTGTGAAAAAGGTAAGCATGATCTACTCTATCGAACGCTTTCTCAAAGTCCAATGATACGATGGCGCATTTTATTTTACAGGCTGCGGCAATGGAAATAATATCTCTGTAGTCGCACAGTGTTTGGTGAATTGATCTGTCTTTTCCTACACTCGATTGATATGATCCAGTGACTGTGTTCAATACTGATTTTAATCTTTCGTTTATGATTCGGTCAACGTAGCTTTCGAAATGACACTAACAAGAAGGCGGTTCTCTCGGCGTTATCATCCATATGTCTTACCGACCTGACGCAATAATTTTCACGTAATTGTTTTTCAGTTGAGCCCATCACGATATACGAGAAACTGGCGCCGTTGTGCCGCAGATGCAACGCTCTATGTAAATATGCTGATCAATTAAAAATATGTAATTTTCTAAAAAAAAAAAAGGGACTGAAATACTTTTCACTTTCTTCTCGTTGATTAGCATTTACATGGCGCGTTCTAGTAGTACTTTGGTCTCAAATAAATGAGTATGTTAATTAGCTTTCCGAACTGCGTTGCCAAGAACTGAGCAAATCTAGTGCTGCTATTGAAAGTTGAACTGCCAAATTCCTGACAAACGTGTGTTACCCGAGCATATAACGCCGTATAAGCCGAAAATTCTAGTACTTTCAAAAGAAATCAGACTTTCGCCCGTAACTGCATGGCCTAGTAATAAAAACCAGGCCAGAAAGTACTTCTAAATAAACAAACATCAACAACGTGAAATTAAAAGTAGTACTGCATCAAATTTGGACATTTCGGTACATCACTATTACCATCGCTATACTGTCAGTGTTTTTTATATTTGCGAGTAATACGAGAAAACCGCGTAGATCAGGTGATCATGTGAGTTGTTATACTTTTACACGGCAGGAATCTGCACGAAACACTGCAGCCTAGAATTAACGGAACCATATTTGTAAAAACCACAAAAACTGTAATAACAGTCAAGACATAGCCAACGGAAACGTACTTTTCTGAGGAAATATTCCTTCGTATCGCCTATTCTGTGACACGAACTCTCAGATATCGGAAACATTATGTACGATATCTTCTTCATCGCAGTAACTACATAAAAATTCTATTTGTATGGAATTAAAAAAAAAAAAAAAAAAAAAGTTTCATCCCTTGCGGGGATCGAACCCGCGACCTTTGGATTAGAAGTCCAACGCGCTATCCTCTGCGCCAAAGGGACGATAGTGACGCAATCAGTTCAACAGCTTTATCAATGTTGTATACCACGTTAGTACTTCGATACCTATTTCCATTATTAATAATGCTTACTCCTCATTACCGTTGCTGCTAAGTGAACCAGTCTCAGAACGTTTAATGTCCAGAAACTAAAATGAGACAGAAAACAGAGGAATGCTCAATGGCAATGTAAAAAGAGGGAGCGAGTCATTTTCCATACCGGAATTACGGCAACTTAACGAATTCAAAGATTATTTCATAAAACTCTCCTTCTGTTTCAGTGGTGGTAATGAAGTGCGACATTGACGTTACTTCAATACCATACTATACTGAAATCTTTCTTCTTTTTACTCGAACAAACGAAGGAAATATGTATCTTTATGCATCAAAATCAGAAATAATATACGATTCTATAGTTACACACCTTGTGTCAAGGTCGAGATAGAAGATTACAAAAAGACAAAGGTAACAGCCATCTCTCTTTATCCCTAACAGAAGCTTTTTTTGCACCATGCTATTGTGCGCGCTCTTTTTAATTTGAAAAAAAGAGTACGAACTTTATTACTACATCTACGTTCAGTATGTTGTTCAGGAAAACGAAATATATAACTCTTGCGCGAGATATCGGCGAAGGAAAAGTAAACATCCAGTATTTACACCAGGAAAACAACTTTTCAGAGAGTCTAACGTGAAACCCACGGCCTTCCTCCGTTTAGTCAAATTGCATCTAGCTGTATTGTGTTCCACACCACGCTAGGAATGAGATGTCTACAGACAACCGCGTGGCCATGCAGAACTCGCGAGACGTTTAGTATTCTAATTCTGAACGAGAAGGCACAATCCATTGTCTCTGCTTAGCCGAATACGGTAAGAATTTTCCCTTCACGTCAAGATATTGGATCGTTTCTGTAGCTCCCGCTGTAGTCCTCGGTAACAGTGCTTCGGAGAACAAGCGTTCGCCTTAAATACATAACTATCCCGACAATTGTGTCCTCGTCCTGTCAATTCAGCAATGAAATAAGAAGCAGTTGTTTGCAGCTAGCTGTTGACTATAGCATAGGCGTCCGTTAGAGTGTAGTGTAGATTTCCCCCCCCCCCCCCCCCCCCCTTTTCCGGATAAATTTATGGAGACGCACAAACTTCTCGAGCCTATCACACGAAACGTGTATCACGGTCACCGTGACCAATAATTTGTTAATGCACGTATGTCAGTTTTTAATAAGTCGTTATAATACCAACATACGAGGCACAATAAGTAGGAACGTCATTTTAACATAAAAGAAATGCCAAGAGATTGCGAAGATTGTTAAAATACTTTCTTCCAAAATCGTTAAATCATCGGTTTACAGGTTTTTAAATTTGCAGCATTTCACCGTCCCCTTGCCACCTACGACAGTGTGAGCTTCGTACGGAATCAAATGCGAAGAATAAAAATTTGAGCATCGACTTAAATTTTTAGCAGCTTCCAAACGCACTCTCACATCGTGTAGCAGATATATAGATACATTCCTGTCCATGATCTCAAGTTAGCAGCACAACTGAACAGTTGGATACAAATAATAAAATGTTGTTGGAATATACTTACCCTTTTTTAATCTTTTCTACTGTCATTGTCTTGGGATGACTGGTTACTATGAATATTGCATGCTGAATGTCAATTTTTGCTTCGCAACCGTATTTTATTTTCGGTTCTGTATTCTGCCCATGATGTAGGAATAATACAATTTTGTCACCCTGGGGCAGATCACAATCACTTTTCACATAAATATTCTACTTCCCTTGCTTTCAAAACCAACTGGCTCATTGCAAAAGCGCATGACGAAATACATAATAATAATTTTATATTTCACATCTTATTTTTTCATACAACTTTTTTAAGGTGAGGAATCATATTTTTAAATGTCGTGCGTAAATAAAGTCACGTAATTTTATTCTGATGATATTATTATAAATGGCATGGAAACAAATATTCTTATTTTAACTCGGGTGAATGTAGTGACACTTACGCGTCAAAATTATGAACTTCATTAAATTTTGAATATACTGTTTTGTTAGCACTCCGTCTTTAGGCCACGAGTGGTCTACCGGGTAACCGGGACCATTCGATCGCGGTGTCATCCTCAAGGAGGATGTTGATAGGAGGGGCGTGGGGTCAGCACACGGATCTTAATTAGTCGTAACAGTTTCTTAATGTATAAAAGCAATAGCTGTTCTGTTATTTTACATTACTTCGTCGAAGGATAGAATTCCGAAAATGTGAGGTGCTGGAGAATTCATCTTGAATAAGATAACAATAGATACAGTCAGGTTCCGATGGCTTCTAAGTAATAAAAAAAGGTATAACCGATATAACTATAAAACAACTGTTTACAGAGCAATTATTAGTAAAATATACAAAGTCAGTAGTTATCTTGTTGTTAAAATAATTATATGTGTGTGAATAAATGACAGTGCGAAAACAAAGCTGTCACGCCACTCCGATATTACAGACACAATACCTCAGCTCAAATGACAATTTTCCTGACAACATCAAGAATTATTCGTTCACTTTTCACGTCAAAATACATATGGTACAATGACCACTTTTTTATTACAAGCTGAGTTATTTTCTCCTCACACTGTGTTTCAGGCTATGTTCGTCACGAGTTAAGCCCGGATTTCGTTTTTTGCTGCCCGGACTTCCAAAGTACATGCTGCGCTCCTCTTTAGCAATTGTTTCCGCGGCGCCGACAATTAGACAACAGATAACCAAATGCAATAGTAAGGTTATGGCAAAATGTAAGTAAAGATTCAAGTAAGCAGACTGCGTTGACACTTTAACGAGTACTAAAAAGTCTGTTGTTGTTGTGGTCTTCAGTCGTGAGACTGGTTTGATGCAGCTCTCCATGCTACTCTGTCCTGTGCAAGCTCCTTCATCTCCCAGTACCAACTGCAACCTACATCCTTCTGTATCTGCTTAGTGTATTCATCTCTTGGTCTCCCTCTATGATTTTTACCCTCCACGCTGCCCTCCAATACTAAACTGGTGATCCCTTGATGCCTCAGAACACGTCCTACCAACCGATGACCTCTTCTAGTTAAGTTGTGCCACAAACATCTCTTCTCCCCAATCCTATTCAGTACCTCCTCATTAGTTATGTGATCTACCCATCTAATCTTCAGCATTCTTCTGTAGCACCACATTACGATAGCTTCTATTCCCTTCTTGTCCAAACAAAGTTATCGTCCATGTTTCACTTTCATACGTGGCTACGCTCCATACAAATACTTTCAGAAACGACTTCCTGACACTTAAATCTATACTCGATGTTAACAAATTTCTCTTTTTCAGAAACGCTTTCCTTGCCATTGCCAGTCTACATTTTATATCCTCTCTACTTCGACCATCATCAGTTACACTCCTGGAAATTGAAATAAGAACACCGTGAATTCATTGTCCCAGGAAGGGGAAACTTTATTGACACATTCCTGGGGTCAGATACATCACATGATCACACTGACAGAACCACAGGCACATAGACACAGGCAACAGAGCATGCACAATGTCGGCACTAATACAGTGTATATCCACCTTTCGCAGCAATGCAGGTTGCTATTCTCCCATGGAGACGATCGTAGAGATGCTGGATGTAGTCCTGTGGAACGGCTTGCCATGCCATTTCCACCTGGCGCCTCAGTTGGACCAGCGTTCGTGCTGGACGTGCAGACCGCGTGAGACGACGCTTCATCCAGTCCCAAACATGCTCAATCCGGAGATCTTGCTGGCCAGGGTAGTTGACTTACACCTTCTAGAGCACGTTGGGTGGCACGGGATACATGCGGACGTGCATTGTCCTGTTGGAACAGCAAGTTCCCTTGCCGGTCTAGGAATGGTAGAACGATGGGTTCGATGACGGTTTGGATGTACCGTGCACTATTCAGTGTCCCCCCGACGATCACCAGTGGTGTACGGCCAGTGTAGGAGATCGCTCCCCACACCATGATGCCGGGTGTTGGCCCTGTGTGCCTCGGTCGTATGCAGTCCTGATTGTGGCGCTCACCTGCACGGCGCCAAACACGCATACGACCATCATTGGCACCAAGGCAGAAGCGACTCTCATCGCTGAAGACGACACGTCTCCATTCGTCCCTCCATTCACGCCTGTCGCGACACCACTGGAGGCGGGCTGCACGATGTTGGGGCGTGAGCGGAAGACGGCCTAGCGGTGTGCGGGACCGTAGCCCAGCTTCATGGAGACGGTTGCGAATGGTCCTCGCCGATACCCCAGGAGCAACAGTGTCCCTAATTTGCTGGGAAGTGGCGGTGCGGTCCCCTACGGCACTGCGTAGGATCCTAC
This sequence comes from Schistocerca cancellata, assembly GCF_023864275.1. NCBI lineage: Eukaryota > Metazoa > Arthropoda > Insecta > Orthoptera > Acrididae > Schistocerca > Schistocerca cancellata. The sequence continues at coordinate 125,705,312 of NC_064637.1, read as the reverse complement.
GGTCTTGGCGTGCATCCGTGCGTCGCTGCGGTCCGGTCCCAGGTCGACGGGCACGTGCACCTTCCGCCGACCACTGGCGACAACATCGATGTACTGTGGAGACCTCACGCCCCACGTGTTGAGCAATTCGGCGGTACGTCCACCCGGCCTCCCGCATGCCCACTATACGCCCTCGCTCAAAGTCCGTTAACTGCACATACGGTTCACGTCCACGCTGTCGCGGCATGCTACCAGTGTTAAAGACTGCGATGGAGCTCCGTATGCCACGGCAAACTGGCTGACACTGACGGCGGCGGTGCACAAATGCTGCGCAGCTAGCGCCATTCGACGGCCAACACCGCGGTTCCTGGTGTGTCCGCTGTGCCGTGCGTGTGATCATTGCTTGTACAGCCCTCTCGCAGTGTCCGGAGCAAGTATGGTGGGTCTGACACACCGGTGTCAATGTGTTCCATTTTCCATTTCCAGGAGTGTATGTCCAGTCGTGTTGCAAGGTGTTTGCAATCTGTCAGTCACCTCGATTGCGAGTGTCCGCATGTTCGAAGGTTGCAGGAGTTTCAGATATGTGCAGCTGGCCAGCACACGAGACATCTTACGATTTTGACAGTCGTCCCACCCAACGACTTACCCTGCTTGTGTTCACTGGCAGGTCTCCGTGTACATTCTGTTAGTGCCTATGCACATCTATGATGCCCTGGTGTGAGCTGTTGCCAGCACTCCGATCGGCAAGAAAGCTGCGAGAAGATCGATAGTAGGCACTATAAAACGCCCCGTTAGAACAATTTTATACAAGACTGTGCTTAACCTGACAGACTGTGCTTAACCTGACACACAATATTTTTAGCGCAACGCAATCTGACTTTCACTGGAACTACTGCAATACAGCGAGCGCCACTACTGCCAGCTAAATAAAAGATTCAAACTACTGAAGGCACTAACTACTGATAGGGATAGTTAGCAAATGAAAGATTTTAATAGAGAACAAACAATGTATTTATCTTAATACTCATAATATATATAGCAGTTCATGACAAATTACAAAACTCCGCCATCTCTCTCCCCACATCCACCACTGCTGGCGGCTCACCTCCAACTGCGCAACGCTACGCGCTGTTCACATCCAACTGCCCAATACTACAATGGCTGGCAACAATGCAAACTGGCCACAGACTACACACAGCACAGCCAGTGATTTTCATACAGAGCGCTACGTAACGTTGCCAATAAGAAAACATAAACAGCCTACTTACAGCACCAGAGCAAGGGAACCTATCAGGAAAGAGGCCAAAGACAGACTCAGAGGAACCGTTCCGCCTACGCCCTATCGGCCGCCAGTATTTAGATCGCCGATTCAGACCGAAGGGCCAGTCTGTCACAGTTTCAGTGGAGTCATCAGTAGCAGCCCAGTCACAGGCAGCCGCGGACAGCCAGAGGCTCAGTCTCGGGGAGCACGTTGCGACCAGAGTAGTGTAGATAGCGGGAGTTTATCATCGGCAGTGAGGCTAAAGTGGACTATTACAGAAGAGCTTGTACCACAACACCTGGACTATCTTTAGTGGCTTCCTGTTTATGTTAATAAAGAACTCTAAATATATGGCGTTTCAGTCTTCGATCGCTATTCTTTATTTTCAATTACCGGTTTCGGGCTAGCTGCCCATCTTCAGATCATATGTTGTAGTTACAGAGTAACTTGTCCGTACAGAACACACAGTTCACTGTCATAACAGTTCACTGTCATAACAGTTCACAGTTCACTGTTATGACAGTGAACTGTGTGTTCTGTACGGACAAGTTACTCTGTAACTACAACATATGATCTGAAGATGGGCAGCTAGCCCGAAACCGGTAATTGAAAATAAAGAATAGCGATCGAAGACTGAAACGCCATATTTTATTTAATGAACGATCGCGGAATTCCCAGTGAGACAACCATGTCTAGTTTTGATAAAGAACTCTGTTAATAAAAGCGAGCAGTTATGTTATATAAAGAGAATACTGGCCACCAAACAACCTCCTCTTCGCATGGCACAAGCCTACAGTGACAACGAGATGACAGAAAAAGTAGTGGTACAGGGTACTCTCCCCCACGCACCATACGGTGACTTGCGGAGAGAGTACACTACTGGCCATTAAAATTGCTACACAAAGAAGAAATACAGATGACAAACGGGTATTCATTGAACAAATATATTATACTAGAACTGACATGTGATTACATTTTCACGCAATTTGGGTGCATAGATCCTGAGAAATCAGTACCCAGACAACCACCCCTGGCCGTAATAACGGCCTTGATACGCCTGGGCATTGAGTCAAACAGAGCTTGGATGACGCGCACAGGTACAGCTGCCCATGCAGCTTCGACACGATACCACAGTTCATCAAGAGTAGTGACTGGCGTATTGTGACGAGCCAGTTGCTCGGCCACCATTAACCAGACGTTTTCAGTTGGTGAGAGATCTGGAGAATGTGCTGGCCAGGGCAGCAGTCGAACATTTTCTGTATCCAGAAAGGCCCGCACACGACCTGCAACATGCGGTCGTGCATTATCCTGCTGAAATGTAGGGTTTCGCAGGGATCGAATGAACGGTAGTGCCATGGGTCGTAAAACATCTGAAATGTATCGTCCACTGTTCAAAGTGCCGTCAGTGCCAACAAGAGGCGACCGAATCGTGTAACCAATGGCACCCCATATCATCACGCCGGGTGATACGCCAGTATGGCGATAATGAATACACGCTTCCAATGTGCGTTCACTCCGGTGTCGCCATACACGGGTGCGACCATCTTGATGCTGTAATCAGAACCTGGATTCATCCGAAAAAATGACGTTTTGCCATTCGTGCACCCAGGTTCGTCGCTGAGTACACCATCGGTAGCGCTCCTGTATGTGATGCAGCGTCAAGGGTAACCGCAGCCATGGTTTCCGAGCTGATAGTCCATGCTGCTGCAGACGTCGTCGAACTGTTCGTGCAGATGGTTGTTGTCTTGCGAACGTCCCCATCTGTTGACTCAGGTATCGAGACGTGGCTGCACGATCCGTTACAGCCATGCGGATAAGATGTCTGTCATCTCGACTGCTAGTGATACGAGGCCGCTGAGATCAAGCACGGCGTTCCGTATTACCCTCGTGAACCCACCGATTCCATATTCTGCTAACAGTCATTGGATCTCGACCAACGCGAACAGCAATGTCGTGATACGATAAACCGCAATCGCGATAGGCTACAATCCGACCTTTATCAAAGTCGGAAACGTGATGGTACGCATTTCTCCTCCTTGCGCGAGGCATCACAACGTTTCACCAGACAACGCCGGTCAACTGCTGTTTGTGTATGAGAAATCGGTTGGAAACTTTCGTCACGTCAGCTCATTGTAGGTGTCGCCACCGTCGCCAACCTTGTGTGAATGCTCTGAAAAGCTAATCATTTGCACATCACAGCATCTTCCTGTCGGTTAAATTTCGCTTCTGTAGCAAGTCATCTTCGTGGTGTAGCAATTTTAATGGAAAGTTGTGTATGTTGGTGTAGATGTAATTTCTATGAATCTTGGATGACCACTTGAGCATTCTGCTACCATTCTTGTAACGCACTCAACGCTACTTTACTGCTTTTGATAAAGTCATTTTATGTCTGTATTTTAATGGGTATCAGAGGACCGTTTCCCGTTTATTTGAGACGTGCTTTCTTCGGTAAATCGTGTTCGTCACAATTCTGTCTTCTACATCAGTTAGAGGCGTTAGAATAGAACCCTTTCATTAATTATTCATTATCTGTTATTTCATATTTCTGTGTACTTTAGTAATTCGCAATTCTAGCCAATATGTGGCTATTTGACTGCTGGACCACAGCTACAGCTGCAGGGAGTTAGCTGCTGTTAACGAAGGCAGACGTGTGTGGCTGAATCGTATGCGTTATCGAGTTAATCTTTGTAAACAGAGGCCTACATAGCCTAGTTACCTGAAGTACGAGAAACTGCTTTGCTCGTATGGACTGCTTGTTAGAGAAATAGTTTCAGCTTCAATTATTTGAAATGAATGGAGTTGTTAGGTCTGCTTGTTAGCAGTGTTACCTTACTGCATATTTTGGCGGCCAGCTGATAGAGGTGAAACTTAATTGTGCCATCAGCAGCTCTATGAGTCAAGTTCAGCATTGCCACGTAACTTCTTGCTGACAATACTGGACAGCTGCCTTAGATTCTCTGCAGTGTAGTGCATTTATTGCCAACAATTGTGCAACATAGATATCATTTTACTCATTATGTTCTGTTTCAGGGGTCCCGAAGTAAAACTGGAGGGGCTCATTACAGTACTTCGTGGCGACCCAGCTTCACAGCTGCAAAAACCTGGACTGTCAGCTATGGTTGGTGGGGAGAACTGAACACTGTACATGCCAACTATTGCTAGCCTTGAGGAGAAGACACGAGTGAACCTTAAAAAGACACTCGGGGAACTTGCTCTGGAGAACGCTTATGAGGTGAGTTACAGTGTTTTATTACAAATACCCCTCCTGTTTGCAGTGTAGTAGGGCAAACTTGTTTTAAAAAGAACAATTTTTTCTTTCGTTTATCTTACTCTTTAATATTACTAGTTTCGTGTTGTCCATTCTCTTAGCTATAGGATTTGTGTCTGAGTGCAGGTGTGTGTGTGTGTGTGTGTGTGTGTGTGTGTGTGTGTGTGTGTGTGTGTGTTTGTGTGTGTGTGTGTGTGTGAGAGAGAGAGAGAGAGAGAGAGAGAGTGAGTCAGTGTGCGCATAGTGCCATCCTTGTTAGCACACCTGACTTACTGTTTTGTCGTAATGGGAATGAAATATCGACTACCACTCTGATGCCCAAAAAATGGATCTTTCTTTTGGATAGCTCTCATAATTTAAAATAACTGTCTGAAACACATAGTCGAAGGATCTGTAAAAGTGACTCATTACAATTATTTGGAATTTCTGGTAGGCAGAGCGAAAAGGATGTATTGAAAGTAGACCAGGGACCTACGAGTTACTCGATTACGAACTGTGATATTAAAGAATCTTTTTTATGTTGCTCTATCGTGTATCCCTCAGTGGCAGTGTGTATGTGCAACAACAAGGGAGATCGAATCGTTTACAAGGACTGTCTGGATACACACTGAAGCGCCAAGGGAACTGGTTCAGGTATGCGTATCAAATGCAGAGATAGGTAAACAGGCAGAATACGGCGCTGCGGTCGGCAACATCTATATAAGACAACAAATGTCTGGCGCAGTTGTTAGATCGGTTAACCCTGCTACAGTGGCAACTTATCAAAATTTAAGCGAGTTTGAACGTGGTGTTACAGTCGGTGCACGAGTGATGAAGAGCCGATTTTCCCGTACGACCATTTCATGAGTGAATCGCTAATATCAGGAGTCCGGTAAACCATCAAATCTCCGACATCGATGCGGCCGGAAAAAGATCCTGCAAGACTGGGACCAAGGACGACTGAAGAGAATCGTTCAACTTGAGTGAAGTGCAACCTTTCGGCATATTGCTGCAGATTTCGATGCTGGACCATCAAGTGTCAGCGTGCGAACCATTCAACGAAACATCATCGATATGGGATTTCGGAGCCGAAGGTCCACTCGTGGACTCTCGATGACTGCACGACACAAAGCTTTGCGCCTCGCCTGGGTCCATCAACAACGACATTGTACTGTTGATGACTGGAAACATGTTGCCTAGTCCGACGAGTCTCGTTTCAAATTGTATCGAGCTGATGGACGTGTACGAGTATGAACCCATGGACCCTGCATGTCAGCAGGAGACTGTTAAAGCTGGTGGGGGCTCAGTGATGGTGTGAGGCTTGTGCAGTTGGAGTAATATGAAACCCCTGAGACGTCTAGATACGATTCTGACAGGTAACAAGTACGTAAGCATCCTGTCTGATCACCTGCATCCATTCATGTCCATTCTGCATTCCGACGGACTTGGGCAATTCCAGCAGGACAATGCGACACCCCATACGTCCAGAATTACTACAGAGTGGCGCCAGGAACACTATTCTTAGTATAAACACTTCCGCTGGCCACCAAACTCCCCAGACACGAACATTAGTGAGCATACCTGGGATGCCTTGCAACGTGCTGTTCAGAAGAGATCTCCACTCTCTAGTTCTCTTACGGATTTATGAACAGCCGTACAGCATTCATGGTGTCTGTTACCTCCAGAACTACTTCAGTCAGTTGTCGAGCCCATGCCATGTCGCCTTGCGGCACTTTTGTGTGCTCCCGGGGGACCTACACGATATTAGGCAGGTGTACCAGTTTCCTTGGCTCTTCGCTGTATGTAGACGTTGTTGTTGCCTATAATTCTAACTATGGTAAAAACTTGGGATACCTGTACGTTACCGTAAAGACCTCGGTCGTTTGATCAGCTGCAGTACACATTGTGTCTCATGTACCTTGGCCACACCAAATAACTTTCTTTTTTCTCCAGAAGAATAATAAAAAACGTATCAAGCTAGTGTTGTTTAGATACCAGACGGATATAAACCAGTATGGTTGCCCTGTTTGTAACACTGTTTGTTGAGTGTAATATATCCAGATTACGCAGTTGTTAGGTCAGGTTAGTTCGGGACGAGGCAGTTGGAGCCGTTTCGCACCCAGGTGCTGCCTCTGCTGACGTCATCTGCCGAGCTCCAGTTTAAGCAACAGACGCAAAGTGTTCGCTGCAGAGGGCAGATTAGGCGCTCCGCTCTTTGCGTCAGTGCGCGATTCCCGGACGCTAAACGTGGGTCACGCTAATGACACGCGGCGCCAGTCCATTAGCCGGCCATTAGCGGCAATGCTCAGGCTGCTAAACCAGAATCTCGCAAGTCTGCCTTACTCTGTTCCGGGTAGCGCTTCTCTGTTTCTGACTCAAGAAACTAACCAGATTTGGTACTGGATACTAGGCGCTGCAATCCGGAACCGCGGGACTGCTACGGTCGCAGGTTCGAATCCTGCCTCGGGCATGGATGTGTGTGATGTCCTTAGGTTAGTTAGGTTTAAGTAGTTCTAAGTTCTAGGGGACTAATGACCTAAGATGTTAAGTCCCATAGTGCTCAGAGCCATTTGAACCTTTTTTTTTTTTTTTTTTTTTTTTTGCAATGGTGTACGGCATCTGCAGTTGGAGTGATATGGGACCCCCTCGTACGTGTAGATACGACTCTGACAGGTGATACGTACGTAAGCAACCTGCCTGATCACCTGCATCCATTCGTGTCCGCCAGCCGTTGTGGCCGAGCGGTTCAAGGCGCTTCGGCACCGCGCAGCTGCTACGGTCGCAGGTTCGAATCCTGCCTCGGGCGTGGATGTGTGTGATGTCCTTAGGTTAGTTAGGTTTAAGTAGTTCTAAGTTCTAGGGGACTGATGGTTCAAATGGCTCTGAGCACTATGGGACTTAACATCTGTGGTCATCAGTCCCCTAGAACTTATAACTAATTAAACCTTAGTAACCTAAGGACATCACACACTTCCATGCCCAAGGCAGGATTCGAACCTGCGACCGTAGCGGTCGCGCGGTTCCAGACTGAAGCGCCTAGAACCGCTCGGCCACAACGGCCGGCTAGGTGGGGAGGGGGGGGGGACTGATGACCTCAGATGTTAAGTCCCATAGTGCTTGGAGCCATTTGAACCATTGGTGTCCACTGTGCATTCGACGGACTTGGGCAATTCCATCACGACAATGCGACACCCCACACGTCCAGAATTGCTACAGAGTGGCTCCGGGAACACTCTTCTGAGTTTAAACACTTCCGCTGGCCACCAACTCCCCAGATATGAACAATATTGAGCATACCTGGGATGCGTTGCAGCGTGCTGTTCAGAAGAGATCTCCAGCCCCTTGTACTCTTACGGACAAGCACTCAACACGTACGTTTGGTTGTTATTGGTTACTGCTTCAATTTTTAGTAAACATATTGGCATTTGCACAGCTGTAGTGCCACAAGGTGGGGCCCTCTCGCTCCGCGTGGTTTACCCCGCAAGTCGGAGCGCACTGGTGTTGCAGTTTTCCAGAGTCCTTCCCACGACCAATATTCCCATTCTCCAATTTTAAATTATATGTAACACCTTTCGGTTAGGGAAAGTACAAGTAAAGAATAAGCTGTCAGAGTTATTTCTGCTATCAAATGATATGTTTTGGTTCTGACGCCAAGTTCGAATTTTCGCTTCCATGTTAACATTTGATGTTTTTCAAAAATTTTAACTAATTATGTCATATTCTTTACAGCAAGAAATCTGATGATGAGCACAGCCCGAAGATGTCATTTGCGACAAATGAACCAAAACACAACTAGTACCTGTTTGTTCGCGTCTATCCAGTCAATTATATTAACATCCTCTGGTTTATTTGTTACTCAGGTGATATGCGATAACTAGTCCATGTTCGAAATCACTGAGCTCTTCTATCCATTCCGTTGTGAATCCTTCTCCACTGACATTACAATACTCCCAGCCTCGTGTGTACACTACTGCCCATTAAAATTGCCACACCACGAAGATGACGTGCTACAGACGCGAAATTTAACCGACAGGAAGAAGATGCTGTGATATGCAAGTGATTAGCTTTTCAGAGCATTCACACAAGGTTGGCGCCGGTGGCGACACCAACAACGTGCTGACACGAGGAAAGTTTCCAACCGATTTCTCGTACACAAACAGCAGTTGACCGGCATTGCCTGGTGAAACGTTGTTGTGATGCCTCGTGTAGCAGGAGAAATGTGTACCATCACGTTTCCGACTTTGATTATAGCCTATCGCGATTGCGGTTTATCGTATCGCGACATTGTTGCTCGCGTTGGTAGAGATCCAATGACTGTTAACAGAATATGGAATCGGTGGGTTCAGGAAGGTAATACGGAACGCCATGCTGGATCCCAACGGCCTCGTATCACTAGCAGTCGAGATGACAGGCATCTTATCCGTACGGCTCTAACGGATCGTGCAGCCACGTCTCTATCAAATGGTTCGAATGGCTCTGAGCACTATGGGACTCAACTGCTGTGGTCATAAGTCCCCTAGAACTTAGAACTATGTAAACCTAACGAACCTAAGGACATCACACACATCCATGCCCGAGGCAGGATTCGAACCTTCGACCGTAGCGGTCGTGCGGTTCCAGACTGTAGCGCCTTTAACCGCTCGGCCACTCCGGCCGGCCGTCTCTATCCCTGAGTCAACAGATGGGGACGTTTCCAAGACAACAACCATCTGCACGAACAGTTCGACGACGTTTGTAGCAGCATAGACTATCAGCTCGGAGACCATGGCTGCGGTCACCCATGACGCTCCATCACAGACAGGAGCGCCTGCGATGGTGTACTCAACGATGATCCTGGATGCACGAATGGCAAAACGTCATTTTTTCGAATGAATCCAGGTTCTGTTTACAGCACCATGATGTTCGCATCCTTATTTGGCGACATCGCGATGAACGCACATTGGAAACGTGTATTCGTCATCGCCATACTGGCGTATCACCCGGCGTGATGGTATGGGGTGCCATTGGTTACACGTCTCTGTCACCTCTTGTTCGCATTGACGGCACTTTTAACAGTGGACGTTACATTTCAGATGTGTTAGGACCCGTGGCTCTACCCTTCATTCGATCCCTGTGAAATCCTACATTTCAGAAGGATAATGCACGACCGCATGTTGCAGGTCCTGTACGAGCCTTTCTGGATACAGAAAATGTTCGACTGCTGCCCTGGCCAGCACATTCTCCAGATCTCTCGCCAGTTGAAAACGTCTGGTCAATGGTGGCCGAGCAACTGGCTCGTCACAATACGCCGGTCACTACTCTCGATGAACTGTGGTATCGTGTTGAAGCTGCATGGGCAGCTGTACCTGTACACGTCATCCAAGCTCTGCTTGTCTCAATGCCCAGGCGTATCAAGGCCGTTATTACGGCCAGAGGTGGTTGTTCTGGATACTGATTTCTCAGGATCTATGCACCCAAAGTGCTTGAAAATGTAATGACATATCAATTCTAGTATATTTGTCCAATGAATACCCGTTTATCATCTGCATTTCTTCTTTGTGTAGCAATTTTAATGGCCAGTAGTGTATATTAACGGATACTCCTCAAGTGACATCTAGTGGTCAGTTGCGCATTACAGAGGTGTGTCCGGATACTCTTGAAGAGCTGGTGTGTATTAATCTCTTAGCGGTAGATCTTTTGGATGTCGTATGTTTTCGTTACTACAAGAAGAATACGGTCAGTGGCATAACCCTATTTCAGAGAAGCTTAGCTCAGTGGAAGAGGAGTCAAAATAATCGATAACGTATCCTGGATTACTCGTAGATACCCGACCGTTTGAAAAAAAAAATGGCGACGTACCTCCTAGCGAAAAAATAATACAACTGAGGCGGTGCCGCAATGGTTAGCGTCGCAGCTTAACACTTTTGCGTCCATGTTCGAAACTTGAGTGTTATTATTGTTATTTTTTATTTGTCTACCTATTTTGATAGAACATTACTACGCGAAAGTTTTCCAGTGTATATTAAGATAACATTCTCCTTATTCGTCTACACTGATCAACCAGACCATCGCCCACCGTGACGTTAGATGCCGCCTGGTGGCATTATGGTCACGTGACGCCGTGACTAAAGTACAGGGTGATTCAAAAAGAATACCACAACTTTAAAAATGTGTATTTAATGAAAGAAACATAATATAATCATCTGTTATACATCATTACAAAGAGTATTTAAAAAGGTTTTTTTTCACTCAAAAACAAGTTCAGAGATGTTCAATATGGCCCCCTCCAGACACTCGAGTAATATCAACCCGATACTCCAACTCGTTCCACACTCTCTGTAGCATATCAGGCGTAACAGTTTGGATAGCTGCTGTTATTTCTCGTTTCAAATCATCAATGGTGGCTGGGAGAGGTGGCCGAAACACCATATCCTTAACATACCCCCATAAGAAAAAATCGCAGGGGGTAAGATCAGGGCTCTTGGAGGCCAGTGATGAAGTGCTCTGTCACGGGCTGCCTGGCGACCGATCCATCGCCTCGGGTAGTTGACGTTCAGGTAGTTACGGACAGATAAGTTCCAACTCTCCATACAGTTGATTGTGGAATTTGCAGCTCTCTGCTAGCTCTGCGAGTCGATTTTCCTGGGCTGCGAACAAATGCTTGCTGGATGCGTGCTACATTTTCATCACTCGTTCTCGGCCGTCCAGAACTTTTCCCTTTGCACAAACACCCATTCTCTGTAAACTGTTTATACCAACGTTTAATACACCACCTATCAGGAGGTTTAACACCATACTTCGTTCGAAATGCACGCTGAACAACTGTCGTCGATTCACTTCTGCCGTACTCAATTACACAAAAAGCTTTCTGTTGAGCGGTCGCCATCTTAGCATCCACTGACGCTGACGCCTAGTCAGCAGCGCCTCAAGCGAACAAATGTACAACTAAATGAAACTTTATAGCTCCCTTAATTCGCCGACAGATAGTGCTTAGCTCTGCCTTTTGTCGTTGCAGAGTTTTAAATTCCTAAAGTTGTGGTATTCTTTTTGAATCACCCTGTATGTAAGCGGAGCAGACACGGTCGGAGCATCGCCCTGGCGAAGATATCGGCTGCAGTTGGGGAAATCCATCGAGATAAGCGACTTTGACAAAGAGCAGATTATTATTACGCAGAGCCTGTGAACGAGTATCTCGAAAACGGCGAAGCTCGTCGAATGTTCACGTGCTACTGTTGTGAGAGCACAGGTAGGAGGACAGTGAAAATACCAATAAGCGCTGAACAGTTGGACATCCACGCCTTTTCAGAGAACGTGGGGTTCGAAGGCTCGTCTGATCTGCAAAGCAAGATAGACGGTGATCTGCGGCACCTCTGCCGAAAGAGCGCAGTGCTGGTACACGCACGAGTGTCTCGGAGCACACCGTTCACCGTACATTGCTGGACACGGAGCTCCACAGCAGACCGTCCCTACGTGTTCACAAGTTAAACCAACGTCATCGTCATTTACGATTGCAGTGAGCACGGGACCAGAGGGTTTCGACTGTCTATCAATGGAAACGCATCGGCTCTTCGCCATGGACTCAGGCTGGTGGGAACAGTATTACGTTATGGGAGATTCTGACAAGGGAACCTCCCCATCGCACCCCCCTCAGATTTAGTTATAAGTTGGCACAGTGGATAGGCCTTGAAGAACTGAACACAGAAAATCGAGAAAACAGGAAGAAGTTGTGTGGAACTATAAAAAAATAAGCAAAATATACAAACTGAGTAGTCCACGGGAAGATAGTCAACATCAAGGATAATCTGAGCTCAGGAGCGCCGTGGTCCCGTGGGTAGCGTGAGCAGCTACGAAACGAGAGGTCCTTGGTTCAAGTCTCCCCTCGAGCGAAAAATTTTTCTTTATTTTCGCAAAGTTATGATCTGTCCATTCGTTCATTGACGTCTCTGTTCACTGTAATAAGTTTAGTGTCTGTGTTTTGGGACCGCACCGCAAAACCGTGCGATTAGTAGACGAAAGGACGTGCCTCTCCAATGGGAACCGAAAACATTTGATCGCAAGGTCATAGGTCAACCGATTCCTCCACAGGAAAACACGTCTGATATATTCTATACGACACTGGTGACGGCATGTGCGTCACATGACAGGAATAGGTTGTCGACCCACCTAACTTGTACACTTGGCGAATGGATAAAAAGATTCTTCTACGTTGCCCGATTTAGGTTTTCTTGTGGATGTGATAATTACTCCCAAAAAAGTGATGAAAACATAAGAGTTTGTCACATAAACTGCAACAAATGAATCCAAAAGTGTCACAGTCGCACACTTTTCACTGTGCTCTGTCAAAACATACGTGTTTAACGTTTTCAAATTTTTCCGTTTGTAGACCGTCAAATCCTGCATATGTCCACGCAAATCCGAACATGTCCTGGAATTTTGGAGAGGGAAGTTGATTATGTGTGTGTGCCTGAACTTTGATGATTGTCTGAAAATAAAAAATTAAACTTTTCGCTCAAAGGTAGACTTGAACCAAGGACCTCTCATTCCGCAGCTGCTCACGCTAACCACGGGACCACGGCGCTCCTGAGTTGTTGCTACCCCTGATGTTGCCTATCTTTCGCATGGACTACTCAGTTTGTATATTTTGCTTATTTTTTCATATTTCCACACAACTTCTTCCCGTTTTCTCGATTGATCTGTGTTCAGTTCTTCAAGGCCTATCCACTGTGCCAACTTATAAGTAAATCTGAGGGGGGTGCGATGGGGAGGTTCCCTTGTGAGCTTGCAAGGGACCTGTGGTAGTAATCGAAGACACGCTGACAGCTGTGAACCACCTGCATCCCTTCACGATTGATGTCTTCCCCGACGGCGATGTCATCCTTTAGCAGTTTAACTATACGTGCCTCGGAGCTGGAACCGTTCTACAGTGGTTTGACGACCATTGTAGTGAACTCACGTTGATGTCTCGGCAACCAAATTCGCATGATGTAAATTCTACGGAACCCATGTGGATCGCTTTCGGGTGCCATCACCGCGTACGCAAATCAGCCGCCCACTATTTACGCGAATTACATGACGTAGACATCTGATGCCACATACCTCCACAAACCTACCACCAAACTGTCGGATCTCTGATACGTAGTGATGTATTTCGTCCCAAAGACGAATAAAGAAGCTGTTAAGTGGTGGTCCTTATGTTTTGGCTCGTCAGTGTATTAGTTGCATTTCTGGTGAATGAATTTAAGATACAATAAAGGAATTGAAAAATTATTTGATCTTTATTTTTAAGTGAAATCCCTTTGTTTACCTTGATTCATAATCAGTTGCAAGTGTCACTTTTCGTAAAAGTGGTCTGTTATGCGTGGTCTGCCGCGAAATTATTACCAACACATGAAAGTGAAACGTGGACGATAAATAGTTTAGACAAGAAGAGAATAGAAGCTTTCGAAAAGTGGTGCTACAGAAGAATGCTGAAGATTAGATGGGTAGATCACATAACCAATGAAGAGGTATTAAACAGAATTGGGGAGGAGTTTGTGGCACAACTTGACTAGAAGGGATCGGTTGGTAGGACATGTTCTGAGGCATCAAGGGATCACCAATTTAGTATTGGAGGGCAGCGTGGAGGGTAAAAACCGTAGAGGGAAACCAAGAGATGAATACACTAAGCGGATTCAGAAGGATGTAAGTTGCAGTTGGTACTGGGAGATGAAGCAGCATGCACAGGATAGGGTAGCATGGAGAGTTGCATCAAACCAGTCTCAGGACTGAAGACCACAATAACAACACCACATGAAATGTTCAGTAGTGTTAAAATTTCTTTCCTACGTGAGATTCGTAGGAAGGAATGGCGCTGTGACAAACTTACTTTCGCGCGTTGATCGTGGTGTCCGAGTTTCTATGTTTCGAATGATATAATCGAACGGAATGTCCCAAATCTTCCTGAAGAATAAACATAAGAATAAAATATGAGAATTAAGAATATGACAGTTAAGAGTGAAATACAAGAATAAGACTTTTTAAAAGACTGTAACCTGTAACCTCTGAAAATAACACACACACACTTATATATATATATATATATATATATATATATATATATATTTCACTTATTGTGAAATCTAGTTGTAGTTTTACGAATGACCTGGTATTCCCCAACTTGATAAGAAACATTCGTGTAATAACCTACTTCCGAGCGACCGCTACGGTCGCAGGTTCGAATCCTGCCTCGGGCATGGATGTGTGTGATGTCCTTAGGTTAGTTAGGTTTAATTAGTTCTAAGTTCTAGGCGACTGATGACCTGAGAAGTTAAGTCGCATAGTGCTCAGAGCCATTTGAACCATTTTTATTAACCTAATTACATGGGTAGATAAGTGAAAAAATAAGATAAAAACAATTATCGGGTTTCGAACACGGGACGTGAGAGTTAGATGCTACGACGCTAGCCGCTAAGCCAGTTGATGTGAGCTTACCGCGCACTAAAAGGGATGTCAATTACGCCGAGAACTTTGACCGTCGTTTTCTCAGAAACGGCGGAGCATCTACGGCTGTTCGCTTAGTTTGGCTCTTCTTCCACTGAGGGAAGTTTCTGAAAAATCATATTTTGGCACTTATCGTGTTCTCTTCGTGAATAAGAACTGGAAATACCGTTTCGTTATTGCCTTGAAACGTTTCTTTACTCTCATGTTTTTTACTCGCTGCGTGAAATCTGTGCCTAACTCCGTCGTAATACGTAGTTTTCGTTATTTCTGCAGTTCATTGCTCTGGACGGACTTTAAGTAACAGTGATCTTACCTGTCTGCTTTACCCACTTGTTCGTGCCGACTTGCTAGTTTTCGAAAAGCTTGAATTATTCTTAGCAGAAGAATTCAGTAGTGACACGGAAAAATGAATACATACTTAATTGCTCGCCATGTTTCCTTCCGGCATGCAGTGCGTGTCCGTTTCGGGCCGAGTCGGCAGTTTTTGTAATCCTCCAATTTCTTACTTGTAGATGCGTTGGTTAGTCCCGTGAACATAAACGGCGTGCACGAGCGATAGGTACCGTGAATGACTTGTGCGTGACCTGTATGTCTTAGACACCACATGGATCGGTCTACCCAAGATCTCTGTGACAATGACTAGCCCTGCATTACATTTTTATTGCTGCGGCTTTCGTTAAAAGACCTTTTGTTTTTCGTTTTAACGAGAGTACCCCTCATTCGCCAGCACGATGATCTTGTGGAAGGGCGCTGATGACCATGCTGTTTAGTGTGCAACAATCTCAAATCCGTCCATCCATCGAAGAGTTCTGTTCGATTGTAAGACTGAATTATGTATTCCCACACTGGCAGGCGCTATAATGCGCTTGTCGACGTCTTAGCGAAACAAGTTGCGTGTATAGGATCTTTTCTCGATGTAAAATTGCTGTATACTAATCACGTGAGCCATGGGAGAACATTAGTGAGAAGAGATGTGGAACGTGTCCCAACAAATAAAAGTTGGATATTATGTGGCATTACTATCTCAAATTCCTACAAATCCGTGGTTTGCGAGGACACATTTGGACCTATCAACGCATCTCAGCATAACTCGACTCTGCTTTAGCCACGCCTCTTTTCCGCTGCAACATTTACGGTTCTCCTACACATTTACGGATATACTCAATATGACCTATATTGGCTGTGTGGAAGGACAAAATCTAACTCTTTACTTTTACTCGAAGTGTGAAGAAAAGAAGCTTTATTTCTTTCTCGTCATGGCTCTCCTCCAATGGGACGTTCGCGGTCTTCGATCCAATAAAGAGGATTTACGGCTGATCTTAGAATCGCAGCGTCCAGTTGTTCTCTGCCTTCACGAAACAAAATTGCGTCTTCACGACCGCTTTGAGCTCTCGCTTTTCTTCCCCGTCCGTTTTGACCTTCCCCCAGTGGTAGGCATTCCATCTTATGGAGAGGAGTCAGACTGTTCACACAGGATGACGTTCGTAGTCACCCCATCTCCCTGGCTACCCGCCTTCAAGCTGTTGCAGTTCGCTTTTTCCTCCCTCACTTGACCTTTTTCCTTTGTTTGTTTACATCGCTTCGTCATTTGATGTCGCCAGTGCAGACTTCCTGCAGCTTATTGGGTAGCTACCTCACCCCTTTCTGCTGCTCGGTGACTTTAATGCTCACCACCCCCTTTGGGGTTTTCCCAGAACCTGAGAGGTTGTAACCTCCCCCTCACTTACCGACCTTAATGACAGTGAAAAATTAAGCCACGTGTACCTAATGGAAATTTGGGAAAAACAATCGTCACCGAAGTTAATTTGTCGGTAAAGAGGGAGGAAAGGGTTACATCTAAATGAAAGGAAAAATGCAAATGAAACTGGTGGAAATTAATTTTGAAAAGGGGTAAAGTTAATAAAGAAACTAAATGTGCGGCCGTTACGTTAACAGTTAACTAGCGGTAATTAGATATTTGAGATTTGGGGGAAATTACGGTCGCCAGTCTTAAGGACAATTACTACAGTAACTGAAAAAGAAAGGTTATTACACATATAATTAGCACTAGAAGCGTGGCAACTGAAGGTTGACACGTGTAGTGTGAAAACTGAAACTTTGTCAGAAGTAATAAATTTAGCAAAAGAATTAATAAAACCGGAAAATCGAAAGTTAATTTAGTGACTGAAGTTAATAGTGAGCTTTCTTTCTGAAGCACATAGAAATTCAGTAAAATACGGTTAGTCTTGGGCTACCTCAACAAACATTTCAAAAGCGACTTGAATCTACGCAATTTAGAAAGAAGAGATTTAACTTTGAACTTGAATTAAATGATCCAGAACAATTAACAATAACAGTAGACACTTGTCTTACATAGGCGTTGCCGACCGCAGCGCCGTATTCTGTCTGTTTACACATCCCTGTTTGTGAATACGCATGCCAATATCAGTTTCTTTGGCGCTTCATTGCGTATGCTAGTTTGTCAGAAACCAGATGGCAGTTATAAGAGTCGAGGGGCATGAAAGGGAAGCAGTGGTTGGGAAGGGAGTAAGACAGGGTTGTAGCCTCACCCCGATGTTATTCAATCTGTATATTGAGCAAGCAGTAAAGGAAACAAAAGAAAAATTTGGAGTAGGTAATAAAATGCAGGGAGAAGAAATAAAATCTTTGAGGTTCGCCGATGACATTGTAATTCTGTCAGAGACGGCAAAGGACTTGGAAGAGCAGTTGAATGGAATGGACAGTGTCTTGAAAGAAGGATATAAGATGAACATCAACAAAAGCAAAACGAGGATAGTGGAATGTAGTCGAATTAAGTCGGGTGATGCTGAGGGAATCAGATTAGGAAATGAGATGCTTAAAGTAGTAAAGGAGTTCTGCTATTTGGGGAGCAAAATAACTGATGATGGTCGAAGTAGAGAGGATATAAAATGTAGACTGGCAATGGCAAGGAAAGCGTTTCTGAAGAAGAGAAATTTGTTAACATCGAGTATAGATTTAAGTGTCAGGAAGTCGTTTCCGAAAGTATTTGTATGGAGTGTAGCCATGTATGGAAGTGAAACATGGACAATAAATAGTTTGGACAAGAAGAGAATAGAAGCTTTCGAAATGTGGTGCTACAGAAGAATGCTGAAGATTAGATGGGTAGATCACGTAACTAATGAGGAGGTACTGAGTAGAATTGGGGAGAAGAGAAGTTTGTGGCACAAAACTTGACTAGAAGAAGGGATCGGTTGGTAGGACATGTCCCGAGGCATCAAGGGATCACAAATGTTGCATTGGAGGGCAGTGTGGAGGGTAAAAATCGTAGAGGGAGACAAAGAGATGGATACACTAAGCAGATTCAGAAGGATGTAGGTTGTAGTAGGTATTGGGAGACGAAGGAGCTTGCACAGGATAGATTAGCATAGAGAGCTGCATCAAACCAGTCTCAGGACTGAAGACCACAACAACAACAACAACAACAACAACAACAACAACAACAACAGTTTGTCAGAGACTTTCGTGCGAATTTTTCCCGTTGAGATGTTTTCGCTGACACTTCTGAAGGTCACACAGAACTTTGTAAAGCAGGCAGCCACAGCAGTGAAACAGAATAATGAATTGAAGTAAAATGAATCACAAGACATTTCTTTATTATCACAACCGGTTTCGCTGCACTGAAACAGCATCCTCAGGTATAGCACATTAGAAGGATCCCATGTAATACATTTGATAAAAATGCTGTAAGAGTCTTTTAAAAATTCTTAAATGTTTTTCGTGAACAGTAAATAAATTTTTTAGTATTTTTATAGATCCTATGTAAAGTATTTAAATTGGGGTAAACAGTCAAAATTACAACGTACGTAGAACACTGTCACATTAGGGCACTTATATGCCCCACCGTTCACCGTCAAAAATCAAACCCCTAAAGAGGAGAAGTTGTCAAAATAAATGAAACAGGACGTCGGAGCGAATAGTGCCGTGGCGCACTACGAGCAAATAAGCCATATATGAGTACAGCGATTGAAAAGGTTCAAATGGTTCAAATGGCTCTGAGCACTACGGGACTTAACATCTATGGTCATCAGTCCCCTAGAACTTAGAACTACTTAAACCTAACTAACCTAAGGACATCACACAACACCCAGTCATCACGAGGCACAGAAAATCCCTGACCCCGCCGGGAACCGAACCCGGGAACCCGGGCGCAGGAAGCGAGAACGCTACCGCACGACCAGATTGAAAAGGAAAGCCATAAATAAGGAGAGATCAAAATTGGGGTCTCCAGCGAGGTAAATAACCAACCCGATCTCCCTCGATGTTTTCTCACAACCTCCACCCTTCCTCCCGCCCTCACACCATTATCAACAACTATCAGGACCGTAAGGCTGATTGAGCAACACGCCGATAAGCATATCCGTGTGGAATGTCTAAAAAGTGGATTTTAATTTCATCTACTTTGTGATTCTACTTTTTTCCGAATATTAGTTTTTTCGCTATTATATTAACCTGTCCTAGAAAGAGCGACTATTGTCTTTAACTTTTTTTACATTCCCCAATCTTCCGTATTCAAAAATCCCGCCGCGTGTACCGTATGTCGCGGTCTTATTGTCGCTAGCTGGCGCCTCCCGTCGTACGTCAACTTTCCGTGTCAGTACACACCTGACCGCCTTTCAAGCTGTACCATTGCAACCACCACAGGGTATGTATAGATTCTCGTTTTATGTTACTTTAAAATTATCTTAATCCTTTGCAATCTTATTATCTCAAACTTCTGTCATGGTGAGGTGTTCTTTCACTTTATGTAGTCTGCCTGATTAAAATTAACGTGTCAATAACTATGTCAATACGTTGCGATTTTTAGTGCCCTCTATTTCATGGATTGCACACGTATACACTTATCGGCTTGTCGCTAAATCAGGAGGTGTGCGGTCTTGACATTTATTCATAATGGTGTGTGGGTGAGTGAAAGGGGGAGGGGGAGGGGTTGTTGGTTATTTAACTCGCTGAAGGCCCCAATTTTGATCTTTCCTTCTTTATGTATTTCGTTATCACTCGCTTTTTTTTATTGTCTTTTTCTCGTAATGCGCCGCCGCACTATTCGCTCTGATCTGTTTTATTTAATTCTTGAGGATATTTTTGTTCCGTTGTTGCAACTACAAGAATGCGTGATTTTTTTTTTTTTCCGCCAGACGCGTTTCGCTTTATTGAGGCAAAATGTCATCAGTGGTCTGCAGCTAAGTTATTTACATTTTGATTTGCTTTTAGGTCGAAAAACAGTTCGTTAAGAATACATTGATTTCAGTATTTTAAACATAGCTGCACAACAGCAACGATTCCACGTAATAAAATTATAAACAACCGACCAGTTGCAATGAATAAAGAAATCTTTACCTAGGTTTCAACAAATTTAAATTTGTCGCTTGTGAGCTCTGTAACATACATGTACTAATTTACATTTACATGACAAACCCTATTTTCAGGGCTATATTTTAATTTGGACAAATGGATCTATGCAGATATTTGTAAAAACGACGATGATACATCAGTCCATACTAATGTAAAATTGCCACCTTCTGAAGAAGAGAAATTTAAATTTGTTGAAACGTAGGTAAAGATTTCTTTATTCATTGCAACTGGTCGGCTGTTTATAATTTTATTATACATTGATTTGTACTTACGGTGATTTTCGCTTGATTTCTTGTTTACATCGGGAAATGCCGTCTACTGTTTTTGTTTTCCAGCTTTAGACACTGATAAAAATTATACCAAAATTATTAGTATCTAAAGCTGAAAAACAACGATATGCTATGAGACGCCCTTTCCACACGTAAATAAGAAATCATGCTAAAATCACCGTAAGTACAAATCAAAATATTTTTAATGAACTGTTTTTCGATCTAAAAGGAAATCAAGATGGGAATAACGTAATTACAGATCACTGAATATGCTTTACCTCAATAAAATGAAACGCGTCTGGTGAAAAAAAGAAATCACGCATTTTTGTAGTTGCAACCACAGAACAAAAATACCCACAAGAATTGTGAAAACAACTATGGACACTACGGCCGCACAAATGAAGAATTTAATGTTTTATTTAATTTGACAACTTCCCCTCTTCAGGGCTTTGATTTTTGACTACGAACGCTGGGGACGTCTTGCTGCGCTATTGTGACACCGTTGTTAAATTCCTTTTTAATTTTTAGAATGAAATTTTCACCCTACAGCGGAGTGTGCGCAGATATGAAGCTTCCTGGCAGATTAAAACTGTTTGCCTTTGGAAGGTAGGAGACGAGGTACTGGCGGAATTAAAGCTGTGAGGACGGGGCGTGAGTCGTGCTTGGGCGGCTCAGTTGGTAGAGCACTTGCCCGCGAAAGGCAAAGGTCCCGAGTTCGAGTCTCGGTCCGGCACACAGTTTTAATCTTCCAGGAAGTTTCGCTTTTTAATTTTGATTGTTCCTGCATGTTAAATACTTTACATAGGCTCTGCAAAAATATTTTTTTTAATATTCTCGAAAAAAAATTAAATTTTTTAAAAAGATTTTTATAGTATTTTTATCATGTGTACTACATGGGATCCTTTCCTTCTTACGTAGTTTACCTGAGGATGCTGTTTTAATACAACGAAATCGGTTATGACAATAAAGAATTCACCGGTTACAGCTGTCTTGCGGTTCATTTTACTTCCACTCAATATATCATGAAGGTCTTCCTAAGATGCTTCCGAGAGATTCCAGCAGATTCTCGAACATTCTGGCTGTATGCCAGTATGTGTTCGTCACTTTGGGGCCCGAGGGTGTTGTCCTCGCCTGGCCATTCAGTATCGCCACTTGGTCACAAAGCTGATTTGATACATCTTCAAGTCTGTTCCTCAATTCACGATAATTGAAATTTCGTAAAAAGATCTCACCCAACGAAAAACTCGTTTGTTTTAGCGATTGGCACTCCAATGCGCGGATCTTATCATCCCTCTTCTCCCTATTTCGTTATAATACAAAACGAACTGCCCTTCCTCGAACTTTTTCGACGTCCTCCGTTAATCATATCTGATGCGGATCCTACACCGCTCAGTAATACCCCCGAATAGGGCGGGCAATCGTAGTGTACGCAATCTCTTCAGTAGACCTGTTGCAACTGCTAAGTGTTCTCTAAACTGAAACGTTGTGCTTGGTTCGCATTCCTCACAATATTATCAACGTGATCGTTCCAATTTAACCCATTCGTAATTTCAATTCCTAAGTATTTATTTTTATTTACAGCCTTTAAATTCGTGTGAGTTATTGTGTAACCGAAATTCAGCAGATACCATTTTTACTTCTGTGGACGATGTCGAGTTTTCACTATTTAGAGATTAGTTTCCGCTTTTCACACCATCTAAATCATTTTGCAATTTTTTTACACTGCTGGCCGTTAAAAATGCTACACCACGAAGATGACTGGCAACAGACGCGAAATTTAACCGACAGGAAGAATATGCTATGATATGCAAATGATTAGCTTTTCAGAGCATTCACACAAGGTTGCCGCCGGTGGCGACACCTACAACGTGCTGACATGAGGAAAGTTTCCAACCGATTTCTCATACACAAACAGCAGTTGACCGGCGTTGCCTGGTGAAACGTTGTTGTGATGCCTCGTGTAAGGAGGAGAAATGCGTACCATCATGCCGGCCAGTGTAGCCGAGCAGTTCTAGGCGCTACAGTCTGGAACCACGCGACCGCTACGGTCGCAGGTTCGAATCCTGCCTCGGGCATGGATGTGTGTGATGTTCTTCGATTAGTTAGGTTTCAGTAGTTCTAAGTTCTAGGGGACTGATAACCGCAGATGTTAAGAGCCATTTTCGTACCATCACGTTTCGGACTTTGATAAAGGTCGGATTGTAGCCTATCACGATTGCGGTTTATCGAATCGCGACATTGCTGCTCGCGTTGTTCGAGATACAATGACTGTTAGCGGAATAGGGAATCGGTGGGTTCAGGAGGGTAATACGGAATGCCATGCTGGATCCAAATGGCCTCGTATCACTAGCAGTCGAGATGACAGGCATCTTATCCACATGGCTGTAATGCATCGTGCAGCCACGTCTCGATCCCTGAGTCAACAGATGGGGACGTTTGCAAGACAACAACCATCTGCACAAACAGTTGGACGACGTTTGCAGTAGCACGGACTATCAGCTCGGAGACCATTGCTGCGGTTACCCTTGACGCTGCATCATAGACAAGAGCACCTGCGATGGTGTACTCGACGACGAACCTGGGTGCGCGGGTGGCAAAACGCCATTTTTTCGGATGAATCCAGGTTCTGTTTAGAGGATCATGACGGTTTGGCGACATTGCGGTGAACGCACATTGGAAGCGTGTATACGTCATCGCCATACTGGCCTATCACCCTGCGTGATGGTATGGGGTGCCATTGGTTACACGTCTCGGTCACCTCTTGTTCGCATTGACGGCACTTTGAACAGTGGACGTTACATTCCTCATCAAAACAGTTCCCAATTGCGCGCTTCTTGTTATTTCTACGTTTTTCGATGACCCCCACCCTGAAGATAACTCGCTTTGTTCTTCCTGCCAACAAACCCTTTAAGAGTCAACGTTATTTATATTTTTGCTTGATTTCTGTAAAGTGTCGCCTGATCTGATTATTACCGCCACGAGAGGTATTTCGCAACCGTCCCTAGGTATTCTTTCCAGGCCAGTTGCACCCGAGACAGCTGCGCTCGCGGTTTACTCTCCGTTATCTGCAGAAGTCGTTTCCCCGAAGACAAAACAAAGGCCGTGAAATGAACGACGTATGCGCTCTTCTCATCTTAGCTCGTGGCGTGGCCGTTTATTTCACCCTAACAGGGCCAGAAAATTCAGTGGATTGATAAGGAACTAACCTATTATATTAACAGAATCTTCCGTCGGTTCGTGGTAGAACAACATTATAATAAATGAAAAGCAGCAGTTTGCATTTGTCCTACAATATCACTTTTATTGTTAACCGGTTTTCGGCTTCAAAGCCATCTTCAGACATTTACTGAATATTATCACCAAAGAAGTTAAATGTTAGCAGACAGCATTGGAAGAGAAGTAACACATCTAGACTGAAGTAGAAACATACAGTAAGTAACATCTTTGCAATGAAAAAGTAAAAACTGAAGAGTACATAAATAACAATGGAGTAGACAGGAAAACCTTTAGCGCAAAATGGGAGTAGCATGCCTTCATAACAGTTTCTATTAATAAACAAAACTAATAAAATAAAAGAAAATAAAATTAGTACTAGACAAGGCTGCATCAGGAGGTATGAAACATGGAGAGTGATACACAACCAATTAAAAGAAGAGACAGTTATCAATGTAAATACAGAGTACATAAGGAACTTAACCTATAACATAAACAGAAATTAATAAATGCTGGAAAATGGAGGTGTTTGAGGGAACCTACAGTTTGAGAGTGTGGTGGTACTGCATTTTAACATTAACATTATAATCAAAGCAGTGGCTGAAACTTCCTGGCAGATTGAAACTGTGTGCCCGACCGAGACTCGAACTCGGGACCTTTGCCTTTCGCGGGCAAGTGCTCTACCATCTGAGCTACCGAAGCACCACTCACGCCCGGTACTCACAGCTCTACTTCTGCCAGTATCTCGTCTCCTACCTTCCAAACTTTATAGAAGCTCTTCTGCGAACCTTGCAGAACTAGCACTCCTGAAAGAAAGGATACTGTGCAGACATGGCTTAGCCACAGCCTGGGGGATGTTTCCAGAATGACATTTTCACTCTGCAGCGGAGTGTGCACTGATTTGAAACTTCCTGGCAGATTAAAACTGTGTGTCCGACCGAGACTCGAACTCGGGACCTTTGCCTTTCGCAGGCACACAGTTTTAATCTGCCAGGAAGTTTCATATCAGCGCACACTCCGCTGCAGAGTGAAAATCTCATTCTGGAAAGCAGTGGCTGTGTACTAGTTTTCATTAAATAAATGAGCAAAGTAAAATATAAACAGTATTTGATGAGACAACTACAAGGGGTGTTAAACATGGACAGTAGTACAAGTACCAGTTAAAAGAAAGCCTTAACTATTGAAACTACAGTTTATGTGGAATACAAAGACAACTTCAACAAACAAAACAACTTAATGAATACAGGAAAATGGGAATGTGTAGAAAGAGAGTGTGTGGGAAGTAATGAACAACAAAGATGATTATATGAAGTTTAGGAGAGGGCAAGTGTTGAGCTGTGTCTGGTCATTTAGGATGAGATCTGGACTGTGTGCAAGATGTCTAGTACTAATTTTATTTTATTTTATTAGTTTTGTTTCTTCCCCCCCCCCCCCCCATGAACCATGGACCTTACCGTTGGTGGGGAGGCTTGCGTGCCTCAGCGATACATATGGCCGTACCGTAGGTACAACCACAGCGGAGGGGTATCTGTTGAGAGGCCAGACAAACGTGTGGTTCCTGAAGAGGGGCAGCAGCCTTTTCAGTAGTTGCAAGGGCAACAGTCTGGATGATTGACTGATCTGGCCTTGTAACAATAACCAAAACGGCCTTGCTGTGCTGGTACTGCGAACGGCTGAAAGCAAGGGGAAACTACGGCCGTAATTTTTCCCGAGGGCATGCAGCTTTACTGTATGATTAAATGATGATAGCGTCCTCTTGGGTAAAATATTCCGGAGGTAAAATAGTCCCACATTCGGATCTCCGGGCGGGGACTACTCAAGAGGATGTCGTTATCAGGAAGTGTCAGGAAGTCATTTCTGAAAGTATTTGTATGGAGTGTAGCCATGTATGGAAGTGAAACATGGACGGTAAAGTTTGGACAAGAAGAGAATAGAAGCTTTCGAAATGTGGTGCTACAGAAGAATGCTGAAGATTAGATGGGTAGATCACACAACTAATGAAGTATTGAATAGGATTGGGGAGAAGAGAAGTTTGTGGCACAACTTGACCAGAAGACATGTTCTGAGGCATCAAGGGACCACCAATTTAGTATTGGAGGGCAGCGCGGAGGGTAAAAATCGTAGGGGGAGACCAAGAGATGAATACACTAAGCAGATTCAGAAGGATGTAGGTTGCAGTAGGTACTGGGAGATGAAGAAGCTTGCACAGGATAGAGTAGCATGGAGAGCTGCATCAAACCAGTCTCAGGACTGAAGACCACAACAACAACAGTTTTGTTTATTAATAGAAACTGGTATGTAGCCATGCTACTCCTATTTTGTGCTAAATGTTTCCCTGTCTACTCCATTGTTATTTATGTACTCTTCAGTTTTTACTTTTTCATTGCAAAGATGTTACTTACTGTATGTTTCTACTTCAGTCTAGATGTGTTACTTCTCTTCCAGTGTGGTCTGCTAACATTTAACTTCTTTGGTGATAATACTCAAGTGTCTGAAGATGGCCTTGTAAGCCGAAAACCGGTTAACAACAAAAGTAATATTGTAGAACAAAAGCAAACTGGTGCTTTTCATTTAAGTAACCTATTGTTTTGAATCATCAGTCTTCTGCAGCCTGTCGCTAATTTCTCTCGTGTGCCAATATTTCCTTCTCAGATTATCACTTGCAACCTACGTCCTTCAAGCTGTTATTTTCACCAGTCCGCCCCCTCATCTGCGTTTAGCAGTGTTCTAGTTGATCTCTTAATGAAGGTGCCATCGCTTTTGATTTCGCAGAAGGCTCTTTTGGCTTTTCTGTATGCTAAGTCACTCCTTCCGCCAATCATTTCTTTTTCGATTTCTTCACATTTTTCACGCAGACATTTCGCCTTAGCTTCCCGGCACTTCCTGTTTATTTCCTTCCTAAGTGACGTCTATTTCTGTATACCTGAATTTTGCTGAATGTTATTGCACTTCTTTCGTCGATCAAATTGCATTTATTCTCTTATACGTGGTTTCATCTACATCTACATTTATACTCCGCAAGCCACCCAACGGTGTGTGGCGGAGGGCACTTTACGTGCCACTGTCATTACCTCCTTTTCCTGTTCCAGTCGCGTATGGTTCGCGGGAAGAACGACTGTCTGAAAGCCTCCGTGCGCGCTCGAATCTCTCTAATTTTACATTCGTGATCTCCTCGGGAGGTATAAGTAGGGGGAAGCATTATATTCGATACCTCATCCAGAAACGCACACTCTCGAAACCTGACGAGCAAGCTACACCACGATGCAGAGCACTTCTCTTGCAGAGTCTGCCACTTGAGTTTGTTAAAGATCTCCGTAACGCTACCACGGTTACCAAATAACCCTGTGACGAAACGCGCCGCTCTTCTTTGGATCTTCTCTATCTCCTCCGTCAACCCGATCTGGTACTGATACCACACTGATGAGCAATACTCAAGTATAGGTCGAACGTGTGTTTTGTAAGCCACCTCCTTTTTTGATGGACTACATTTTCTAAGGACTCTCCCAGTGAATCTCAACCTGGCACCCGCCTTACCAACAATTAATCTTACATGATCATTCCACTTCAAATCGTTCCGCACGCATACTCCCAGATATTTTACACTATGTTAAGGGTCAGTTGCCACTCCCTGTACCAAGTGCCTATCCGCTGCAGATCTTCCTGCATTTCGCTACAATTTTCTAATGCTGCAACTTCTCTGTATACTACAGCATCATCCGCGAAAAGCCGCATGGAACTTCCGACTCTATCTACTAGGTCATATATATATATATATATATATATATATATATATATATATATATATATATATATATATATATATATATATATATATATAGTGAAAAGCAATGGTCTCATAACACTCCCCTGTGGCACGCCAGAGGTTACTTTAACGTCTGTAGACGTCTCTCCATTGATAACAACATGCTGTGTTCTGTTTGCTAAAAACTCTTCAATCCAGCCACACAGCTGGTCTGATATCCCGTAGGCTCTTATTTTGTTTATCAGGCGACAGTGCGGAACTGTATCGAACGCCTTCCGGAAGTCAAGAAAAATAGCATCTACCTGGGAGCCTGTATCTAATATTTTCTGGGTCTCATGAACAAATAAAGCGAGTTGGTTCTCACACGATCGGTGTTTCCGGAATCCATGTTGATTCCTACATAGTAGATTCTGGGTTTCCAAAAACGACATGATATTCGAGCAAAAAACATGTTCTAAAATTCTACCCTTCTACCCTTGTACCTACGTTTTTCTTTCCAACAGCTGATTGCCATTTTTAGAGACGTCCATTCGTCCTCATCTAAACTGCCGACTGAGCAGTATCTGTAGCCTCATCTCTTCGTCTCTTCATCTCTTCGTTCTTTACTAATTACGTGTCCCACTTCTTTGTGCATTGATTCTTCCCGACTAGCGAATTTCAACCTGCTCTTCATCGCAACTAATTTGCGAGCTGAGTCTACATCTGCTCCAGATTACGCCTTGCAGTCCAGTATCTGATTTCTGAATATCCGCCTGTCCATGACGTAACTGATATCTTCTCGTATTTCCTGGGATTGTCCAAGTATACCTTCTCCTCCTCTTGAACATAGTATTCCCTATTACTGAATGAAATTTATTGCAGAACTCAATTACTCTTTCTCCTCTCTCATTCGTAGTACCAATTCCATATTCTTCTGTAACCTCTTCTTTTACTCTTTCCCCTACTGCATCCCAGTAATTCGTGAATATTGGATTTTCATCTCCCTTTGTGTACTGAATTACCCTTTCAATAGCTTCGTATATTTTCTCTATGTCTTCATATTCGGTTTGCGACGTCGGCGAGTGTACCTGAACTATTCTTGTCGATTCCCATGAGAATAATCCTGTCATTGGGCTGCTCATAGTAACTCAGGCTCTGCCGTACCTCCCTATTCATAACGAATCCTACTCCCGTTACACTGTTTCCTGCAGCGTTGATATTACCCTAGATTCATCGCAGAGTTGATGTTATCCTATATTCGCCGGCCCGGAAATCCTTTTCTTCTTTCCATATCACTTCACTGACTTCCCACTACATCTATAATGAGCCCTAGTATTTCCCTTTTTAGATTTTCTAGCTTCCTTGTTGTGGTGTCACCGCCAGACACCACAATAGCTAGGTGGTAGCCTTTAAATCGGCCGCGGTCCGTTAGTATACGTCGGACCCGCGTGTCGCCACTATCACTGATTGCAGACCGAGCGCCGCCACACGGCAGGTCTACAGAGACTTCCTAGGACTCGCCCCAGTTGTACAACCGATTTTGCTAGCTATGGTTTACTGACAAAATGCGCTCTCATTTGCCGAGACGATAGTTGCATAGCCTTCAGCTACGTCATTTGCTACGACCTAGCAAGGCGCCATTACCAGTTACTATTGATATTGTGAATAATGTACAGCCATTAATGGATTAAAGTTAAGTAATCCACCAGCTACGTCCGTTTTTCTAAATTCTTATTTCCTTGACCTGTTCCAGACCTCATGCCAGCCTGCGTGAGCTAAAACGCGTGCCTTTCGGCTTCCTCTAGTAATACGGTGTTGGCTCTCCTTCCAACCCACAACACTTATCATGTTTAAACTTCTTACATTCCGCTTTCCGACACGTAGAACGTTGTCGTTTCGCTGGTTATTCACTCTTTTCTCATAATCACATTCCCCTTAGCGGTCCGCTCCCGGAGATCCGAATGGGAACTAGCCAAGAATTCTTTGCCAATGGAGAGATCATAGAGACACTCTTGAATTACAGGCCACATGTTCTGCGGATACACACTACGTGTCTTTAATGCAGTGGTTTCCAGTGCCTTCTGCGTGCTTATGCCGTTGATCATTGTTGATTCTTCCGCCTTGTACGAGCCGTTTCCCACCCTGAGCCTCTGTCCGCTCCTCCGCCCTCTTTGACAAGGCCACTGGCAGAACGAGTGTGGCCTCTTATGCCGGAAGTCTTCGGCCGCCATTTCAGATGATTTTTATTCAAAAATTAAAGCAGTGGCGAGGTTCGAACCCGCGATCCGGGACGTTTTGTTTAGTAGTCAAACATACTACACCTAGACCACGAGTAAAATTGAAGAAACCAATTGTCGAAACAAATAATTAGTGCCATACGCTGCCCGACAGAAAGTGGAAAACCATTCAAAAGTCAAGATCGCGCAACATATTTTTTATTCAAGGCAACTAGTTTCAACAGTATTAGCTTTCATCTTCAGGTCTTAAACTTCTTTTTTTATTTTTAGTACAACATGTTTATTTTACCCTGAATCAAAATGATGTGTCAAAACTTATGCTAAGGTCATCACTCCCTAAGCTTACACACTACTTAATCTAAATTATCCTAAGGACAAACACACACACCCATGCCCGAGGGATGACTCGAACCTCCGCCGGGACCAGTCGCACAGTGAATGACTGCAGCGCCTGAGACCGCTCGGCTAATACCGCGCGGCCTACACTGAATCACATGTACAAGATGTCAAGTGGATAAAAACGGTTGCTTTGATTTAAAAAAAAATATTTTGTACGATCTTGGCTTTTGAATGGTTTTTACAACTGAAACAGAAGGCCCTTCAATACTCTCAAAATTATAAAATTCAATTAGAAAAAAGTGAGTCACGGAGAAGAGGAGCAGAAACTGAAATTAAACTTCGTGGGTTAACGGGGTTTTTGGGTCGATTACAGCGATAGAGCCGGCCGGTGTGCCCGAGCGGTTCTAGGCGCTTCAGTCTGGAACCGTGCGACCGCTACGTTCGCAGGTTCGAATCCTGCCTCGGGCATGGGTGTGTGTGATGTCCTTAGGTTAGTTAGGTTTAAGTAGTTTTAGGGGACTGATGACCTCAGATGTTAAGTCCCATAGTGCTCAGAGTCATTTGAACCATTTGAAAAGCGATAAACCTTTCTTTCCTGTGATCTGTTTTCTTTGCAGGTATGCAATGTCCCTATTTTTCAGTGTCTGTGTAAGATTGAGGGAGCAGACACTGCCAACGATCTGCAACGGTATTAAATTGAAAAAATGTATTCGCAAATTGCGAATGACATGAAAATTCGTGCTGGACTGGGACTCTAAACCGAATTTTCTGCTTAACCACTTCAGCCATCCGTGCACCCCCTCCCCCCCCCCCCCCCCCCCCCACCGCACAGGCCCGATCCAAACTTCCATATGTCGTATGTCCGCATCCCAAACTCCAATATTTTTCAAGTGATTCCTGCACGAGGATAGACAATGTTTTTCCCGTCTTGGTTTAGCATGAAATGCAGGCTTGCAGTGTCTGTATTTCTCAACTAAAAAGACCTCGGATACGGCGGCCGAACGTCGGGACATCCCGGCCAATGAATGCCATACGATCATTTCATTTCAGTGTCTGTATTATCATGCATATCTGAAGGAACAGACGCTCGGTCGGAGCGTGCAGGATAGACAAGGCGACCGCTTGTACTAAGCAGGAAATCGGGTTCGAGTCCCGGTCGGGCATGAATTTTCGTGTATCGTTCATCATTTGTACAGCTGTAATCGTATTCGCAAGTTGCGGATATATTTTTTCTATTTTTTTTCTTTTCAAGAACTGTTTCTCTTATTTAAATGAGACTGAGCAAAATAATCGTAGTTTTAACCATTTTTTCCATATGTATCAAATGCCCGTAATCAAAACTGTTTGTTTTTTTTATGTCCCAACATATCTTCCATGATATGACGTCACAGTCGCCTGATTCCTGTTCACTTTGTCACTGGTCAAAACTGACGCCTAGTACCACAATTTATTGTTTATCTATAAGAAGAAATGCGGGTCTACAATGTGCACTCTGCTGTTGAGGAGAGGGGCCGAAAATAGGACTTGGCAAGATATCACGTAACTGGTAGAAATCACAAGTTATCGAGGAGTCACAGTTTACACAATAACAAATTAACAGTGTCTGGTAGTCACCTCGGTAAAAATTAGACAGCGCAACCATCTGTTTCACGGCATTCATACTGCGATGGAAATCACATGTTCCTTCGACTGTCCTCGAGAATATGTAACAACTAAAGGTTGCATTATAATGTTTTACGCCGTGTATCATCTGTTGGTCAACGTTTGTATTTAGATCTAAGAACCTTGTGTTTCATGCAAGGCCGGCTCCAGAGAATTTACTGCCCCGGTGTTTTGAACCCCTTCTTCCCCCCGCGTGCTCCACGAATCCGCTTCCCCCACATCCCCCTCGCCGAGTTGATCAACTCCAGCACTTCCTTTGCCAGCTGTTTCACAATACCATGGACAATTTCCATTAAGACAATAGATTTTCCGAATTGTTTTTGTTTCCAACTTATTGTTACACTTCTTCATTTACATAAAGCTTTCCTTGGCTTGTTTATTTCGTCCTTTTGGAACCAAACTAAAATTTCACCCTCCCCCCGTCCCGCTCTATTGTCTCATACTATCGATATAGACCATGAATCTTAACCGATCTCTCTCGTAGATGTGGATGGATATGTAGGGCAGCCAGTAATCAGAGAGGAAACTTCGTCTGGAAAGTTACGGGGGTTGCTATGCCTTTCTACTATTAGTTATTACTTGGAATGTTATTCAGAGTGAACAACTGCTAATATTTACGATAATGTAACAGTCGAGTGGCGGAGGTCTACACATTTGCAACAAATAATCTCACCTAAGCTCATTCCCAAAGTTAGAAATGAACCTCTCTTGAGATGAAGGCAGTGTAAAGGAGCACTGGTAACTTTTCAAGTTCTGCTGTCAATGATATTCTCAATTAAACTGAAGCGCCAAAGAAACTGGTATAAGCGTGCGTATTCAAATACAGAGATATGTAAACAGGCAAAATACGGCCCTGCGGTCGGCAACTCCTGTCAGACTAAAAGCGTCTGGAGCAGTTGTTAGATCGGTTACTGCTGCTACAATGGCAGGTAGTCAAGATTTAAGTGAGTTTGAACGTGGTGTTAAAGTCGGCGCACGAGCGATGGGACACAGCATCTCCGAGGTAGCGATGAAGTGGGGGTTTTCCCGTACGACCAATTCACGAGTGTACCGTCAATATCAGGAATTCGGTAAAACATCAAATCTCCGACATCGCAGTGTTCGGAAAAAGATTCTGCAAGAACGGGACCAACGACGACACAAGAGAATCAGCCAACATGACAGAAATGCAGCCCTTCCGCAAATTGCTGCAGATTTCAATGCTGGGCCATTATCGATATGGGCTTTTCGGAGCCGAACGCCCACTCCTGTACTCTCGCTGACTGCACGGCACAAAGCTTTACGCCTCGCCTGGGCCCGTCAACACTGACATTGGACTGCTGCTGATGACTGGAAACGTGTTACCTGGTCGAATTTCGTTTCAAATTATATCGAGCGGATGGGCGTGTACGGTTATGGAGATAACCTCATGAATCCGTGGACCCTGCATGTCAGCAAGGGACTGTTCGAGCTGGTGGAAGCTCTCTAATAGTATGGGGAGTGTGCATCTGGAGTGATATTCGACCCCTGATGCGTCTAGATACGACTCTGACAGGTGACACGTACGTGAGCATTCTGTCTGATCATCTGCATCCATTCAAGTCCACTGTGCATTCCGACGGACGTGGGCAATTCCAGCAGGACAATGCGACACCCCACACGCCCAGAATTGCTACAGAGTGACAACACTCTTTAAATTCTTCCGCTGACCACCAAACTCCTTAGACATGAACATTATTGAGCATATCTGAGATGCCTTGCAGTGTGCTGTTCAGAAGACATTTCCACCCCCTCGTACTCTTACGGGTTTATGGTCAGTCCTGCAGGATTCGTGGTGTCAGTTCCCTCCCAGCACTACTTCAGACATTAGTCGAGTCTATGCCACGTCGTGTTGCGGCACTTCTGCATTTCGCGGGGGCCCTACGCGATTTTAGGCAGGTTTACCTAAGCTCATTCACAAAGAAACTAACCTTTCTTCAGATGAAGGCAGTGTAAAGGAGCACTGATAACTTCTCAAGTTCTACTTCAGTGATATTCTCAATTATCTCTATATCGAGCGACTGAAAATGTAGTACAGACACTTGTGGACGTAACAAAGCGGTCAGAACTGGTATTATAACAAGAGGACGGTCTGATACGCGAGTCACCGATTTTGATCAAGTTGTCCAAAGTCGTTCTATATTGAAAATAGGGAGACACGTCTTTCGTCTTTTCGCTTAGATTTCGCTAATTTTGAAAAAATCGACATCAAAATTAATGACTGAAAATAGTATTTTCAATGCTATACATCGAAAGATGGTCTAAAAACGGACATTTCCTATTTATATAACATGTAGTCCAAAAGTTAATAATGTTAGTTATTAATGGTTTTACGTCTTTATGGTGTAGCTTGGGTACTCGACGTTCTAAGTCTGTTGCATAGCGAGGTCAATGCAGTGGACTTCCGAATTGTTGGTCCGTGGTCGAGTCTTGGTTGTGGTTTTTTTTTGCGTTTTATATCTTCTCGGTGTGCCTGATAATATTCTGATATTGGGAATAGCTTACACTCCTTTTTTAAGTAAAAGATTGAGAGATGTGATTAATAATCAAATAAATGCATATAATTCAGAACGAAGTTTTCACTCTGCGGTGAAGTGCGCGCTGATATGAAAGTTCCTTGGCAGATAAAAACTGTGCGTTGGGCCGAGGCTCGAAAGTATATATACTGGGTGGTCCATTGATAGTGACCGGGCCAAATATCTCACGAAATAAGCAGCAAACGAAAAAACCACAAAGAACGAAACTGGTCTAGCTTGAAGGGGAAACCAGATGGCGCTGTGGTTGGCCCGCTAGATGGCGCTGCCATAGGTTAAACGGATATCAACTGCGTTTTTTTAAAATAGGAACCCTCATTTTTTATTACATATTCGTGTAGTACGTAAATAAATATGAATGTTTTAGTTGGACCAGTTTTTTCGCTTTGTGGTAGATGACGCTGTAATAGTCACAAACGTATAAGTACGTGGTATCACGTAACATTCCACCAGTGCGGACGGTATTTGCTTCGTGGTACATTACCCGTGCTAAAATGGACCAATTGTGGAAAAGGTCGATATCGTGTTGATGTATGGCTACTGTGATCAAAATGCCCAACGGGCGTGTGCTATGTATGCTGCTCGGTATCCTGGACGACATCATCCAAGTGTCCGGACCGTTCGCCGGATAGTTACGTTACTTAAGGAAACAGGACGTGTTCAGCCACATGTGAAACGTCAGCCACGACCTGCAACAAATGATGATGCCCAAGTAGGTGTTTTAGCTGCTGTCGCGGCTAATCCGCACATCAGTAGCAGACAAACTGCGCGAGAATCGGGACTCTCAAAAACGTCGTGAGAATACTACATCAACATCGATTGCACCCGTACCATATTTCTGTGCACCAGGAATTGCATGGCGACGACTTTGAACGTCGTGTACAGTTCTGCCACTCGGCACAAGAGAAATTACGGGACGATGACACATTTTTTGCACGCGTTATATTGGGCAACGGAAAATCCACGATAGCTGCGACAAATGGAACATCAGCGACCTTGGCGGGTTAATGTATGGTGCGGCATTATGGGAGGAAGGATAACTGGCCCCCATTTTATCAATCTAAATGCTACAATGTATGCTGGTTTCCTACGTAATGTTCTACCGATGTTACTAGAAGATGTTTCACTGCATGACAGAATGGCGATGTACTTCCAACATGATGGCTGTCCGGTACATATCTCGCGTGCGGTTGAAGCGGTACTGAATAGCATATTTCATGACAGGTGGATTGGTTGTCGAAGCACCATACCATGGGCCGCACGTTTACCGGATCTGACGCCCCCCTGATTTCTTTCTGTGGGCAAAGTTGAAGGATATTTGCTATCGTGATCCACCGACAACGCCTGACGACATGCGTCAGCGCATTGTCAATGCATATGCGAACATTACGGAAGGCGAACTACTCGCTGTTGAGAGGAATGTCGTTACACGTATTGCAAATGCACTGAGGTAGACGGACATCATTTTGAGCTTTTATTGCGCTAATGTGGTATTTACAGTTAATCACGCTGTAACAGCATGCGTTCTCAGAAATGATAAGTTCACAAAGGTACATGTACCACATTGGAAGAAACGAAATAAAATGTTCAAACGTACCTACGTTCTGTATTTTAATTTACAAAACCTACCCGTTACCAACTGTTCGTCTAAAATTGTGAGGCATATGTTTGTGACTATTACAGCGCCATCTATCACAAAGCGAAAAAAGTGGTCCAACTAAAACATTCATATTTCTTTACGTACTGTACGAATATGTAATAAAAAATGAGGGTTCCTATTTAAAAAAATACGCAGTTGATATCCGTTTGACCTATGGCAGCGCCACCTAGCAGGCCAACCATAGCGCCATCTGTTTTCTCCCTTCAAGCTAGACAAGTTTCGTCCTTTGTAGTTTTTTCGTTTGATGCTTATTTCATGAGATATTTGGCCCGGTCACTATCAATGGACCACCCTGTACGAGTATATTGAAAATGTCCATCGAAATGTACCTGTCTTTGTCGACGGTGTTCTTTCAGCACACATCTTCAATGTCATCCGAGAATACTTCAGGGCAGAGAATTACGGGATAGGACAGATGCTATCAGAATTCATGCGTTGGTCTACAACCAATTGTTCACCCTGTCTTTAAGGTACACTGTTATGCGCTTGGTACGCATCAATTTGATATCTGTAAAATTTCTTTTTAGAAGGGTGGATCATATTTGTTTTCCACGAACAATGTACCGAAAAACGTGTCAATGTGGCGAGATTTAGTTTGTGTGTTCCGCATCGTGCGAGAAATATTCATGTTTTTCTTGTTTCTGTGTTAAGTTTCATTCCACTAACTATGAGAAACCTCACGAATAGACGATCAGTTAGGATTACGCTATAATATACTTCAGGTGTATTTTTGTATTATGCATCATGATAAAAATAGCTGTCAGTACATTATATACGTATGCCTACCGATGTTTTACTACAAAAAAGGAAAGAAAGGTATTTCTATTACAGCAATATTAGCAGATACACAAAAAAATATCAAATGAAAAGATACCACGACCAAGAATCAAACTCAGGCCAGCACTTTGGTAGTGTACTGCCTTGACCGCTCGGTCGCGGCGACCTCGCTATGCAATAGACTTGGAACGATGGGTGCCGAAGCTACAGCATGAAATCTCAAAAACATTAATAAACGTTATTCACGTTGGAGCGCGTATCATCTAAATAAGAAATGTTTGTTTTTAGACGATCTTTCAATGTGTAGCATTGAAAATACTATTTTCCGTCATTAATTTTAATCTAGATTTTTTTTTCAAAATTAAGGAGTAGCTAAAAAAAATGGTGTAACACGTGTCTCCCTACTTTAAATACAGAACGTCTTCGCACAACTTGATCAAAATCGGTGATTTACGTGACAGACCCTCCTGTTGTTATAATACAAATTCTGACCGCTTTGTTACGTCCACGGTGTCTGAACTACATTTTCGGTCGCTCTATATAGAAATAATTGAGAATATCACTGAAGCAGAACTTGAGAAGCTGCCAGTGCTTGCTTACACTCCCTTCATCTGAAGAAAGGTTCATTTCTAACTTTGTGAATGAGCTTAGGTGAGATTATTTGTTGCAAATGTGTAGCCCTCCGCCACTCGACTGCTTACATCATCGGAAATATTAGCAGTTGTACACTGTGAATAACATTTCTGCTAATCACTAATACTAAAAAAGCTTAGCAATGCTCGTGACTTTCCAGACGCAGTTTCCTCTCTGATTATTCGCTGCCCTACATATCCATCCACATCTACGAGAGAGAACCGTTAAGATTCAGGATCTAGGTCGGTAGTATGAGACCAGGGCGAGCGCTTAGAGAGAGGATTGTAGTAGGATTGTGGTAGGATTGTAGTAGAGAAGGTAAATGGTTTATCTGGTTTTATTGGGAGAATTTGTTCATCTGTAAAAGAGTCCGCATATAGGATACTAGTGCGATCCATTGTTGAGTGCTGATCGAGTGTTTGGGACATGCATCACTTCGGTTTACATCTACATCTACCTCTACATTTATACTCCTCAAGCCACACAACAGCGTGTGGCGGAGGGCACTTTACGTGCCACTGTCATTACCTCCCTTTCCTGTTCCAGTCGCGTATGGTTCGCGGGAAGAACGACTGCCGGAAAGCCTCCCCTCTGGGGGTATAAGTAGGGGGAAGCAATATATTCGATACCTCATCCAGAAACGAACCCTCTCGAAACCTGGACAGCAAGTTACACCGCGATGTAGAGCGCCTCTCTTGCAGAGCGGGAGGACGACGGTTCAGTCCCGTCTCCGGCCATCCTGATTTAGGTTTTCCGTGATTTCCCTAAATCGCTTCAGGCAAATGCCGAGATGGTTCCTTTGAAAGGGCACGGCCGATCTCCTTCCCCATCCTTCCCTCACCCGAGCTTGCGCTCCGTCTCTAATGACCTCGTTGTCGACGGGACGTTAAACACTAATCTCCTCCTCCTCTTGCAGAGTCTGCCACTTGAGTTTGCTAAACATCTCTGTAACGCTATCACGCTTACCAAATAACCCTGTGACGAAACGCGCCGCTCTTCTTTGGATCTTCTCTATCTCCTGTGTCAACCCGACCTGGTACGGATCCCACAATGATGAGCAATACTCAAGTATAGGTCGAACGAGTGTTTTGTAAGCCACCTCCTTTGTTGAAGGGCTACATTTTCTAAGGACTCTCCCAATGAATCTCAACCTGGCACCCGCCTACCAAAAATTAATTGTATATGATCATTCCACTTCAAATCGTTCCGTACGCATACTCCCAGATATTTTACAGAAGTAACTTCTACCAGTGTTTGTTCCGCTATCATATAATCATACAATAAAGGATCCTTCTTTCTGTGTGTTCGCAATACATTACATTTGTCTATGTTAAGGGTCAGTTGCGACTCCCTGCACCAAGTGCCTATCCGCTGCAGATCTTCGTGCATTTCGCTGCAATTTTCTAATGTTGCAACTTCTCTGTGTACTACAGCATCATCCGCGAAAAGCCGCATGGAACTTCCGACAGTATCTACTAGGTCATATATATATATATATATATATATATATATATATATATATATATATTGTGAAAAGCAGTGGTCCCATAACACTCCCCTGGTTAAAGGACGACATCGAAGCAATTCAGAGACTGGTGGCTCGAGTTGTTACCGTTAGGTTCGAACAACTCACAAGTGTTACGGAGGTGGTTCGGGAACTCAAATGGGAATACCTGGAGGGAAGGCGACGTTCTTTTCGAGGAGGCGCTATTGAGAAAACTTAGAGAACCGGCATTTGAGGCTCACTGCAGAACGATTGTACTGCCACCAACATACAGTTCGCGTAAGAACCACGCCTGTAAGATTAGAGACTACGCGTTACACAGTCTTTTTCCCTCACTCAATTAGGGAGTGGAACAGAGAAGAAAATGACTAGTAGCGGTGCAGGGTACCCTCCACCACACACCATACGGTGGCTTGCGTGGTATTGCTTGGGGGCTTAATTAAATATTAGTGCAAATAATTTTACTGTCTGTCCGTGTTGTATAGCTAGAGAAGGCCGAAATGCACGCGTTAAACTCAAGAAGGCTGGCGTGAGGTCTGAAACAGGATACGGAATGAATGCTATAAAGAAAAGTACGTAGCTTCTGGAATACTTAACTTTAATCCACATTTGTA
Source organism: Schistocerca cancellata (assembly GCF_023864275.1). Lineage (NCBI taxonomy): Eukaryota > Metazoa > Arthropoda > Insecta > Orthoptera > Acrididae > Schistocerca > Schistocerca cancellata. The sequence goes on along the minus strand of NC_064637.1, from coordinate 125,665,795 downwards.
GAACATCTCTCTTGATGATACAATAATAGACTCGCAATATACACTCCTGGAAATTGAAAAAAGAACACATTGACACCGGTGTGTCAGACCCACCATACTTGCTCCGGACACTGCGAGAGGGCTGTACAAGCAATGATCACACGCACGGCACAACGGACACACCAGGAACCGCGGTGTTGGCCGTCGAATGGCGCTAGCTGCGCAGCATTTGTGCACCGCCGCCGTCAGTGTCAGCCAGTTTGCCGTGGCATACGGAGCTCCATCGCAGTATCGCAGTCTTTAACACTGGTAGCATGCCGCGACAGCGTGGACGTGAACCGTATGTGCAGTTGACGGACTTTGAGCGAGGGCGTTTAGTGGGCATGCGGGAGGCCGGGTGGACGTACCGCCGAATTGCTCAACACGTGGGGCGTGAGGTCTCCACAGTACATCGATGTTGTCGCCAGTGGTCGGCGAAAGGTGCACGTGCCCGTCGACCTGGGACCGGACCGCAACGACGCACGGATGCACGCCAAGACCGTAGGATCCTACGCAGTGCCGTAGGGGACCGCACCGCCACTTCCCAGCAAATTAGGGACACTGTTGCTCCTGGGGTATCGGCGAGGACCATTCACAACCGTCTCCATGAAGCTGGGCTACGGTCCCGCACACCGTTAGGCCGTCTTCCGCTCACGCCCCAACATCGTGCAGCCCGCCTCCAGTGGTGTCGCGACAGGCGTGAATGGAGGGACGAATGGAGACGTGTCGTCTTCAGCGATGAGAGTCGCTTCTGCCTTGGTGCCAATGATGGTGGTATGCGTGTTTGGCGCCGTGCAGGTGAGCGCCACAATCAGGACTGCATACGACCGAGGCACACAGGGCCAACACCCGGCATCATGGTGTGGGGAGCGATCTCCTACACTGGCCGTACACCACTGGTGATCGTCGAGGGGACACTGAATAGTGAACGGTACATCCAAACCGTCATCGAACCCATCGTTCTACCATTCCTAGACCGGCAAGGGAACTTGCTGTTCCAACAGGACAATGCACGTCCGCATGTATCCCGTGCCACCCAACGTGCTCTAGAAGGTGTAAGTCAACTACCCTGGCCAGCAAGATCTCCGGATCTGTCCCCCATTGAGCATGTTTGGGACTGGATGAAGCGTCGTCTCACGCGGTCTGCACGTCCAGCACGAACGCTGGTCCAACTGAGGCGCCAGGTGGAAATGGCATGGCAAGCCGTTCCACAGGACTACATCCAGCATCTCTACGATCGTCTCCATGGGAGAATAGCAGCCTGCATTGCTGCGAAAGGTGGATATACACTGTACTAGTGCCGACATTGTGCATGCTCTGTTGCCTGTGTCTATGTGCCTGTGGTTCTGTCAGTGTGATCATGTGATGTATCTGACCCCAGGAATGAGTCAATAAAGTTTCCCCTTCCTGGGACAATGAATTCACGGTGTTCTTATTTCAATTTCCAGGAGTGTAAATGGAATACGGCGCCTGGCTAGGTCGTAGCAATTGTAGCTGAAGGCTATGCTAACTATCGTCTCGGCAAATGAGAGCGTAATTCTCAGTGAACCATGGCTAGCAACGTCGGCTGTACAACTGGGGCGAGTGCTAGTACGTCTCTCTAGACCTGCCGTATGGTGGCGCTCGGTCTGCAATCACTGACAGTGGCGACATGCGGGTCCGTCGTATACTAGCGGGCCGCGGCCGATTTAAAAGCTACCACCTAGCAAGTCTGGTGTCTGGCGGTGACACCACAGTCCGGTTACGCAGTCTCGTAAACGGTTGGCCCTGACTAGTTTTAGTACGCAATCTGACTGCATAGAATAACAACAAAGAATGAAAGAAAATTTCCGTTAACACAATTAATTAATTAAGTCCCCAGCAACTATAAAACGTACGAAACCAAAGCACAAGTGTAACTGTTCTGTGTGTGGAAGTGTGATTCAACGTACACATCTGGCACGGTTCTTCTTCAATAAGAGAAGAAATTTTAAGTACCATTTATATTGAAGTAATTAAAAAATAGAAATACTATAATTGCGCAAGAAAACCAGAATTACACTCTAATACAAGAACACAAGCCAGATGCTTTGTTGACTGAACCTGTAATGACGCATTATTTAACACATTGAAATAATAAAAAGAAAAGGGAATTTTTTTACCTTCATATATATTGACGAAAAGCACTCTGATCATTACAATATCTCCATTCGAACATCATCTGCTGTCTAGCCCATCAAAACTGCATAAAACATGGAACAAGCACTCCCTACTACAACATCTCAACACCGACTCACTACTGCCACATCTCGATAAGCACTTTCCACTACGACTTCTCGACAAGCACTCTCTACCACCGCTTCTGAACAACTACTCTCCACTACAACATCTCGACAAGAACTGCCAGTGGAGGCGGCTAAATAATACTCTTTGGCGCAATCTCTGGCGCTGTGACTCAGTGTAGCCGCCTTTCAATATATATGTACTTGTAGATGTAGAAGATGTCGGCCGAGCTGGAGAAAACAGTTTTTTCACCAATCTATACTGCCAGTAATAAGTCATAGTTGTGAGGCATGGACAGTAAACGAATTCCTTATTAGAAAACTAATAGTAACCCAAAGAGGAATGGAAAGATCAATGTGGGGCTATACAAAGAAAGGTACAAAGAAAGCAGTTGATATCAGGCAGACAACGAAGGTCAGTGACGAAACGGAGAGAGTGAATATCTTGAAATTGCTGTAGGCTGGTCGTGTCAGTCGGAGAAAAGGAGAGAGACGGTTCGAGAAGTACTAAACTGGAGCCCAGTTTACCAAGAGAGACCAAGGGGAAGACGACTGTATATGTGGCACAGAGACTTAAGACGGAGAACTGGATTAAATTTCAAACGGAAAGTTCAAGACCGGCGGAAATTGGAGACGTATATGTACAGACTGAAGCGAGGGATGAAAATTTATAGCGAGGCTGGGATTCGAACCCGAGTCTCCTGTTCACCAGGCAGTTGCGCTAACCGCTACGCCATCCTGGCACAGTGGGTTTGCACAGCTGCACAGACTACCCTAGGACTCCTCCGTCCCAATGCAAATTCCCATTCACGCCTCAGCCCATTTTTTATTCGTCCTAAACTCGAACAGCTTCAGTCTGCATATATCCTACGCGATCAAAAGTATCCGGACACCTGGCTGAAAATGAAGTTCGTGGCGCCCTCCATCGGTAATGCTGGAATTCAGTACGGTGTTGGCCCACCCTTACCCTTTATGACAGCTTCCACTCTCGCAGGCATGCGTTCAATCAGGTGCTGGAAGGTTTCTTGGGGAATGGCAGCCCATTCTTCACGGAGTGCTGCAGTGAGAAGAGGTATCGATATCCGTCGGTGAGGAATGGCACGAAGTCGGCGCTCCAAAACATCCCAGAGGTGTTCTATAGGATTCAGGTCAGGACTCTATGCAAGCCAGTCCATTACAGGGTTGTTATTATCGGGTAACGACTGCGCCACAGGCCGTGCATTATGAACAGGTGCTCGATCGTGTTGAAAGGTGCAGTCGCCAACCCCGAATCGCTCTTCAACAGTGGGAAGCAAGAAGGCGCTTGAAACATCATCGTAGGCCTGCGCTGTGATAGTGCCACGCAGAACAACAAGGGGTGCAAGCCCCCTCCATGAAAAACACGTCCACACTATAACACCACCGCCTCCGAATTTTACTGTTGGCACTGCACACGATGGCAGATGACGTTCACCGGGCATTCGCCATACCCACACCCTGCCATCGGATGGCCACATTGTGTACCGTGATTCGTCGCTCCATACAACGTTTTTCCACTGTTCAGTCGTCCAATGTTTACGCTCCTTACATCAAGCGAGGCGGCATTTGGCATTTAGCGGTGTGATGTGTAGCTTATGAGCAGCCGCCCGACCATAAAATCCAAGTTTTCTCACCTCCCGCCTGTTATAATACTTGTAGTGGATCCTGAAGCAGTTTGGAATTCCTGAGTGATGGTCTGGATAGATGTCTGCCTATTCACATTACTACCCTCTTCACCTGTCGGCGGTCTCTGTCACTCAACAGACGAGGTCGGCCTATACGCTTTTGCTCTGTACATGTTCCTTCAAGTTTCCACTTCACTATCACATCGGAAACAGTGGACGTAGGGATGTTTACAAGTGTGGAAATCTCGCGTACAGACGTATGACGCAAGTGACACCCAGTCACCTGACCACGTTTGAAGTCCGCGAGTTCTGCAGAGAGCCCCATTCTGCTCTCTCACGATGTCTAATGACTACTGAGGTCGCTGATATGGAGTAGCTGGCAGTAGGTGGGAGCACAATGCACGTAATACTTCGGGGGTACTTTTGAGCACTTAGTGTATACATCACAGACGTTTGAGACTTCGAAATGTCTCAGGAATCATATAGTTTCATTTGTCTAAAGCACCTGTGCATGGCTTTCAGGCGGTGTCACCCGTTTCGTTCGACGCTGAGGTATTATTCCAGTACAGTTAGAGAGTGTCTGCAATGGTATTCGAGTTTAGGGGGAATACCAAGTGGGCTGATGCGTGAATGGGAATTTGGATTTAGGAGGGAGCTGTGCTGGAGCAGTCAGCGAAGTTGTGCAAAGCGACTGTGCCAGGTGGCGTAGTGGTTCGAGCGTCTACTTAGAGAGGTTCGAATCCCGGCCTTCGTACAAATTTTCATTTGTCGCATACATACATCATAGATGTTTGAAACTTGAAAAATTATGTGGAACCTTGTATTTTCATTTGAGTAATGGAACAACCTTCATGGATCCTATGTTTCAAGCCGAATCAAGAAGGTTACATTGCGTGGTGCCGGGGCTAGCAGTGTATTTAACACTAAATTCTTCTACAATCTACATATGTAAATGATGCTCTAAGCCCCCCCCCCTATTCTAACTCCGCCTTTTGCTGTTGCACATGGATTAAAAAGATACGCGAACTGACTGTAATCAACCCTGCAAGTGGAGTAGAAAAGAGTTTGGCACCTGCAATAATTTAATTTGATAAATAAGTTAAATAAAGGAAGGTTTCATTAACGTCGTGAGAAATGATAGGGTTGCTCTACCGATTAACAGAATGAAAGTTCTGTCCAAAATAACAATATGATTTATTAACACTAGACACAAAATAATAAACAAAAACACATGAAACATTTACAATACATCAAATTGGCTCAAATTGGATACTCAAATAAATGCTGTGAAGGTGAAGGTGAAGTTGTCCCTAAACTAGATTGTGACGTTTATGACGAAGTGGTATGTGGAGCCAATTCCTTGCAACTCAAATCCTAAGAGAGACACACAGCTAACCCAATATTAATTGCTGCTACACTAGTGAGAACTCAGACAATGACCACCCAAGATAGAACAAAGTTAGAAAAGACGAACAGGCGCGCCCTGCTGAGCTCTGATTATCGCCTAGCAAAAATGCCTGCTTTGCCGGTGCTGCAGATGTACGTTACCAAGCTGTCTTCTTAACTGCACGGACACGATCTGGCGTACTGGAAGTGATGGCAGGTTGCTTCGACGTCCCGTCGTGGTGATGATAATGTCGCGAGTATAGTCCGAAACAAATTATCCTGGTCTGGTTGTTCCAGACTAAAGACTTCCTAGCAATACAAATGCGCCTCTGAGGGAGACGAAGAAGGCTCGCCACACAATCACTAACGGTACAGTGATTGATTTTAACAAGCAAAATCACACAGTAACTCCGATACAGTCAACTTTAGCCAAAACTGCTCAAGACAGACAACATAGGCCGCTTGTACGCAGAACGCTCAATTGCCAACTGTACTCGGAAAGTTACGTTGAAGTCGAAACTTCAGCAACTTCGTTTAACAGTTACAATCAAATAAAAGTATATTGGACAGCCAACGGAAGGCAGGCTGTCCAGAGCAGCGAGAGCTCAGTCTTGTAACCTATTCCAACCGAAAGGCGAGAGCCGACTACCCACAAGAGCACCCATACAAACCGAACACAGAACATTCCCGCCCCCACGACAGTGGCCGTGGTTAACCGTTCCAATCAGCAACTCGAAAACCGGCGGAAAATTCCACTCTACTGCCGGAGCACTACCATTCCACCAATGGAGATTCTTGGCGCCAATTTCTGCGCCGATTTTGCTACGTCACGGAGCTATGCCCTGAGCAAGCCAATCACAGTTACCATTTTGCAGAAAGCGCGGGAATTTTCCCGCCGCAACTGCCTGGGTACACAAGTCATTCCCACGCCTCGCTGGTAGCCCGCCAGAAAGTGTTTTCGCTAAGTTTCTGCCAAGTAACGGAACCTCTAGCCCAGCCGCTACTTCAGACCCCTCCGGGCATGTCTTTTGACAATGTCGGCGTCTGCAAAGCATTCACTCGACTCCCTCACACCAGTCGGCTTACCCTTTCAAGATCAGCAGAGCCCGCCTGTCACCGGACCACCCGGGTGACGAGAGACGCTGCGTGGGAAGTCCGCGTGTGAAGGAATAGCAACTTTTCACCGCATGCAATTAGAGAGGAAAATCGTAAGATAGAAATATGAGAGTGGGCTCATGCCACCTCTCAACATTGCCAAGTGATCGAATTGGCTGATGAAGATGATGACGATGATGAGTGCCTGTTAGGAAATGACTTATAGTGGTACAGGGTACCCTCTACCACACACCATGCGGTGGCTTGCGTGGTATATACCTGTATGTACATGAAGATGTAGAAGATGTCGGCTGAGCTTGAGAAAACAGTTTTTTACCAATCTATATTGCCAGTAATAAGTCATAATTGTGAGGCATGGACAGTAAACGAATTCCTTATTAGAAAACTAATAGTAACCCAAAGAGGAATGAAAAGATCGATATGGGGATACACAAAGAAAGATACTAAGAAAGCATTGTAGCAGTTATGGTAATAACTCAACTTTGTGTTCTGCCTTACGGCAGGTCTTGTCATGGGGGAAGTCAGAGAGGTCCATTGCATGAGCGTCTAGGGAAGTGATTCCAGTGGTGGTTTCCTGTTGCCTTCCACTGGTGTTGATGAGGACAACACAACACCCAGTCCCTGAGCGGAGAAAATCTCCAACCTAGCCGGGAATCGAACCCGGGCCCCTTGGTGTGACAGACCGCAGCGCTGTCCATTCAACTATCGGGGCAGACGCGGTAATAACATTGGGCGCATTTTAAGGTTGGCGAAGTGCGTACAGATACAGATTTTAAATTCGTAAAATGTGATGTAAAACTGTGACAAATCACAACCAAAAATACCAGTCATCGAGAAGCAGCATTAACAGAAAGCACTGTTACCGGAAAGTCACAGTTCAGCGCATCCCTAACCGCGAGTGTCTTTAGTAAGTACGAGCCACTAGGTTTACCGCCAGAGCCAAGCGGATAGCAGGGAAAGGGTGGGGAAGAGGAGGGTATGGTGGAAAGAGAGTGAGAGAGAGAGAGAGAGAGAGAGGGGGGGGGGAGGGGAGGGAAGGTGGGAGGCGGATGAGACGCGTCGCGTCGCTGTCGCCGCTAAGCTATGGAAAAAATGATAAAAATAACCCGGCGAATGGAGATTTGGATGAAGATTTGACGAGGGTTGCACGTCTATTCACCGCACGCTATCGCGCTGGGTTTTGCCGGCGAACACACAGCCGGGCTCAGGGCTTACTGCGCGCTTCTGGCCGGGTCCCTCCCGTGGGCGGCGAGCGAGCTTCAGAAGAGGACAGGATTTTATATTTGCCGCAAATAAAAATATTTAATTCTATCGCTTCCATCAGCTGCATACACCGCGCGGTTTTCCTATTCAGTGCAAAGTACTTCGTGTATATTCGCTCAGGTTTCTCTTTTTTTTTTTTTTTTTTTTTTTGTTTTTCGATTTGGTAGGACAGCTTTGTGAGTCGGCTGGATGGCGATTGAGGGGCAATTCATACGGAACATTGAAACGAAAAGCGGCGGCTTCCGTTGCTGCGTATCGTGATTTCTTCTGTCAATTGCTGTTTCGTGCATACTCTGAGAGCGAACTACAGAAATCCAGCGCTGTCGCTGTCTCTTTGTCTGTATATATATATATATATATATATATATATATATATATGTGTGTGTGTGTGTGTGTGTGTGTGTGTGTGTGTGTGTGTGTAAGGGAGAGAGGCAGAGAGATTACTTCGATAGAATTTCTATGTGACTTGCATAAAAAGTAGTGGTAACACTGTTATAATTCGTACCAGTCATTTTCGACATACGTTCACCGTATTACATACCCTCATTATAATCGTCCCGCATCTCGGTCACATTCCCCACAAATACGGAAAGCGTCGTTCGCCGACGGTGCACCCATCTCTGTTGATGTCCCACAAGGACCACCATATGGCATGGATGATGTCTTCTCTTGCGTTGCAACGCATAGTAGTTTCCTTCATTTTGTTGAACAGTTCGTAATAGCACCAACTCAATCGTTTTCTTTGAGTCATCAGTCTTCTGCGGCTCGCCACGAATTCCTCTCCTGTTCCAACCTCTCATCTCCCAGCAGCTTTTCCAGCCTACATTCTCAGTTATTTTCTGGGCGTGTTCCAATCTGTCTGCCTCTACAGTTTCTACAGAGCTCCCACAAGTATCATGGAAGTCATTCCCTGATCTGTTAACGGTTGTCTTATCATCCTGTCCCTTCTCCTTGTCAGTGTTTTCCACATATTCCGTTCCTCTCAGATTCTGCAGGGAACCTCCTTATTCTCTATCTTATCAGTTCACCAAATTTTCAACGCTCTTTTGTAGCACCACATCATCAAATTCTTCGATTCTCCTCTGTTTCTCTTTTCCGACAGTCCATACAATGCTGTGCTCCAAACGTACATTCCCAGACATTCCTTCCTCAAATTAAGGACTATGTTTGATACAGTAGACTTCTCATGGCCAGGAATCCCCTTTTTGTCATTGCTAGTCTGCTTTTGATGTCCTCCTTGCTCCGTTCGTCATTGGTTATTTTACAGCCTGGGTAGCATAATTCCTTAACTTCCTCTACTTTGTGGTCATCAATTATGATGTTGAGTCTCTCGCTGTTCTTATTTCTGTTAGCTCTCATTACTTTTATCTTTCTCCGATTTACTCTCAATCCTTATTATGTACTTAGTAGACTGTTCATTTAATTAATCATATCCTGTAATTGGAGAAAATATAAAAATGCAGTAAGTGAAGCAGGCAAAAAGGAATACAAACGTCTCAAAAATGAGATCGACAGGAAGTGCAAAATGGCTAAGCAGGCATGGCTAGAGGACAAATGTAAGGATGTGGAGGCTTATCTCACTCCGGGTAAGATAGATACTGCCTACAGAGACCTTTGGAGATAAGAGAACCACTTGTATGAACATCAAGAGCTCAGATGGAAACCCAGTTCTAAGCAAAGAAGGGAAAGCAGAAAGGTGGAAGGAGTATATAGAGGGTCTATACAAGGGTGATGTACTTGAGGACAATATTATGGAAATGGAAGAGGATGTAGATGAGATGGGAGATATGATATTGCGTAAAGAGTTTGACAGAGCACAGAAAGACCTAAGTCGAAACAAGGCCCTGGGAGTAGACAACATTCCATTAGAACTACTGACAGCCTTGGGAGAGCCAGTCCTGACAAAACACTACCATCTGGTGAGCAAGATGCATGAGACAGGCGAAACAGCATCAGACTTCAAGAAGAATATAATAATCTCAATCCCAAAGAAAGCAGGTGTTGACAGATGTGAAAATTATCGAACTATCAGTTTAATAAGTCACAGTTGCAAAATACTAACGCGAATTCTTTACAGACGAATGGAAAAACTGATAGATCCGACCTCAGGGAAGATCAGTTTGGATTCCGTAGAAATACTGGAACACGTGAGGCAATACTGACCTTACGACTTATCTTAGAAGAAAGATTAAGGAAAGGCAAACCTACGTTCCTAGCATTTGTAGACTTAGAGAAAGCTTTTGACAATGTTGACTGGAATACTCTCTTTCAAATTCTAAAGGTGGCAGGGGTAAAATACAGGGAGCAAAAGGCTATTTACGATTTGTACAGAAACCAGATGGCAGTTATAAGAGTCGAGGGACATGAAAGGGAAGCAGTGGTTGGGAAGGGAGTAAGACAGGGTTGTAGCCTCTCCCCGATGTTATTCAATCTGTATATTGAGCAAGCAGTAAAGGAAACAAAAGAAAAATTCGGAGTAGGAACTAAAATCCACGGAGAAGAAATAAAAACTTTGAGGTTCGCCGATGACATTGTAATTCTGTCAGGGACAGCAAAGGACTTGGAAGAGCAGTGGAACGGAATAGACAGTGTCTTGAAAGGAGGATATAAGATGAACATCAACAAAAGCAAAACGAGGATAATGGACCGTAGTCGAATTAAATTGGGTGATGCTGCGGGAATTAGATTAGGAAATGAGACGCTTAAAGTAGTAAAGGAGTTTTGCTATTTGGGGAGCAAAGTAACTGTTGATGGTCGAACTAGAGGAGATATAAAATGTAGACTGGCAATGGCAAGGAAAGCATTTCTGAAGAAGAGGAATTTGTTAACATCGAGCATAGATTTAAGTGTCAGGAAGTCGTTTCTGAAAGTATTTGTATGGAGTGTAACCATGTATGGAAGTGAAACATGGACGATAAATAGCTTAGACAAGAAGAGAATAGAAGCTTTCGAAATGTGGTGCTACAGAAGAATGCTGAAGATTAGGTGGGTGGATCACATAACTAATGAGGAAGTATTGGATTGGGGAGAAGAGAAGTTTGTGGCACCAGAAGAAGGGATCGGTTTGTAGTACACGTTCTGAGACATCGAGGGATCACCAATTTAGTACTGGAGGGCAGCGTGGAGAGTAAAAGTCGTAGAGGGAGACCAAGAGGTAAATACACTAAGCAGATTCAGAAGAGTGTAGGCTGCAGTAGGTACTGGGAGATGAAGAAGCTTGCACAGGATAGAGTAGCATGGAGAGCTGCATCAAACCAGTCTCAGGACTGAAGACCACAACAACAACATCCTGTAATTGAACAGCAGGGCGAAAAGACAACATTCTCGTCTTATACCTTTTTTCATCCGTGCACTTTGTTCTCGGCTTTCCACGCTTACTGTTCCCTCTTGGTTCTCGTACATATTGTACGTTACCCATCTTTCCCTATAGGGTATCCCGATTTTTCTCAGCATCTGGAACAATTTGCGCTATGTAACATTGTCGTACGCTTTCTCCAGGTCGACAAACGCTATGAACGTGGCCTGATATTTCTTTAGCCTTGCTTCCATTATCAACCGCAATGACAGAACCGTCTCTCTGTTGCCTTTATCTTTCCTAAAGACAACAAACGTACCGAATTTTATTTACCATTCTTCTGGAAATTTTATTTACCATTCTTCTGCTGCTTCAATGCATGAGCTGTTAAACTCACTGTGATAATTCTAGCACTAGTCAGCTCTTAGTATCCACAAAACTGTGTAGAAGTTTTTCCTTAAGTCAGACGGTATATCGCCAGACTCATACATTCTACACACCAACGTGAACAGTCTTATGTTGCCACTTCTCCCAATGATTTTACAAATTCTGATGGAATGTTATCTACCCCTTCTGCCTTATTTTATCTTAAGTCTTCTAAAGTTCTTTTAAATTCTATTACTAGATCCCCTATTTCTTCACTGGCGACTCCTGTTAGTTCTTCCACCCCGTCACCGATAAGGCCTCCTCCACATGGAGGCTCTCAATGTCCTTTTTCCACCTATCCGCTCTCTCCCCTGCATTTAACAGTGGAATTCCCACTGCAATCTTAATGTCCCTCCTTGCTTTTAATTTCACCGAAGGTTGTTTTGACTTTCCTATATGCTGAGTCAAACCCTCCAACAATCATTTCTTTTTCGGTTTCTTTCCATTTTTCGCGTAGACATTTCGCCTTAGCTTCCCTGCACTTCCTATTTATTTCGTTGCTAACTGATTTCTGTTTCCGTATTCCAATATTTCCTTGAACATTTCGGTTCGGACTCATCGGGTGGATACGGCTTGTGTTCGAGTACCTGCCACTCACACGTACGAAAGAGCACCTACCCGGAGTTCATGTTGCATCGTGCATTGTCACGAAAGATGATAGGATGCAGTGCCAGAAGAGGCTGTCGTTTGCTTCCCAGTCCGGGACGATAATGATGCTGCGATAAACTGCAGTAGTAGGCTGCAGTGATCGTTTGCCCTTGCGATACAACATGATTCAGGATTAACCCTTGCATGTCGTAAGCCACAATAACCATCACTGTGGTACCAGCTGATTCACGGCGCACGTTCTGTGGGCGCTCTCTTTCAATTTCTGAAGGTGGCAGGGGTAAAATACAGGGAACGAAAGGCTATTTACAATTTGTACAGAAACCAGATGGCAGTTACAAGAGTTGAGAGACATGAAAGGGAAGGGAGTGAGGCAGGGTTGTAGCATCTCCCCGATGTTAGAAATCTGTATATTGAGCAAGCAGTAAAGGAAACAAAAGAAAAATTCGGAGTAGGAACTAAAATCCACGGAGAAGAAATAAAAACTTTGAGGTTCGCCGATGACATTGTAATTCTGTCAGGGACAGCAAAGGACTTGGAAGAGCAGTGGAACGGAATAGACAGTGTCTTGAAAGGAGGATATAAGATGAACATCAACAAAAGCAAAACGAGGATAATGGACCGTAGTCGAATTAAATTGGGTGATGCTGCGGGAATTAGATTAGGAAATGAGACGCTTAAAGTAGTAAAGGAGTTTTGCTATTTGGGGAGCAAAGTAACTGTTGATGGTCGAACTAGAGGAGATATAAAATGTAGACTGGCAATGGCAAGGAAAGCATTTCTGAAGAAGAGAAATTTGTTAACATCGAGCATAGATTTAAGTGTCAGGAAGTCGTTTCTAAAAGTATTTGTATGGAGTGTAGCCATGTATGGAAGTGAAACGTGGACGTTAAATAGTTTAGACAAGAAGAGAATAGAAGCTTTCGAAATGTGGTGTTACAGAAGAACGCTGAAGATTAGATGGGTAGATCACATAGCTAATGAGGAGGTATTGAATAGAATTGGGGAGAAGAGGAGTTTGTGGCACAGCTTGACTAGAAGAAGGGATCGTTTGGTAGGACATGTTCTGAGGCATCAAGGGATGACCATTTGGAACGCAGCGTGGAGGGTAAAAATCGTAGAAGGAGACCAAGAGATGAATACACTAAGCAGATTCAGAATGATGTAGTTGCAGTAGGTACTGGGAGATGAAGCTTGCACAGGATAGAGTAGCATGAAGTGCTGCATCAAACCAGTCTCAGGACTGAAGACCACAACAACAACAACAATCTTGAATGGCGTCCCTGCAGTCCGAAACACTTTCACCCATATCGCTATCGTACTGTTTGGCAATGCTGCGTCACCACACGCCTCACCCAGTCCCTGAAACCATTCTTGTGGGGTCAGACCACAGTGTTCAATAAAACATTACATGGTCCGTTGTAGCCTGTATTGTGGTCCATTAAAATCATGTTATTAGCTAATTTCGGCCGAGAATCATTATCAAGCACATTTGTTATGTCATGTATTAATATACTATGTGATCAAAAGTAACCGGAAACCTGGCCGAAAATGACTTACACGTTCGTGGCACTCTCCATCGGTAATGCACTCGCAAACAAACATCAGGTGCTGGAAGGTTTCTTGGGGAATGGTAGCCCATTCTTCACGCAGTGCTGCTCTGAGGAGAGGTGTCGATGTAGGTCGGTGAGGCCTGGCATGAAGTCGGCGCTTCAAAACATCTCAAAGGTGTTGTGTAGGATTCAGGTCAGGACACTGTGCAGGCCTGTCCATTACAAGGATGTTATTGTGTAACCACTCGGCCACAGGCCGTGCATTAAGAACAGGTACTCGATCGTGTTGAATGATGCAATAGCCATCCCCGAATTGCTTTCCAACAGTGGGAAGCAAGAAGGTGCTTAAAACATCAATGTAGGCCTGTGCTGTGATAGTGACACGTTAGAAAACAAGGGGTGCAAGCCCCCTCCATGAAAAACACGACCTCACCGTAACACCACAGCCTCCGAATTTTTACTGTTGGCACTACATACGCTGGCAGATGACGTTCACCGGGCTTTCGCCACATACGCAACCTGCCATCGGATCGCCACATTGTGTACCGTGATTCGTCACTCGACACAACGTGTTTCCCCAGTTCAGTCGTCCAATGTTTACGTTCGACCATGAAAGTTTTCTCATCCCCCGCCTAACTGTCATAGTACTTGCAGTGGATCCTGATGCAGTTTGGAATTCCTGTGTGATGGTCTGGATAGATGTCTGCCTATTACACATTACGACCCTCTTCAACTGTCGGCGGTCTCTTTCAGCCAACGGACGAGGTCGGCCTGGACGCTTTTGTGCTGTACGTGTCACTTAACGTTTCCACTTCACTATCACATCGGAAATAGTGGACTTAGGGATGTTTAGGAGTGTGGAAATCTTGCGTACAGACGTATGACACAATTGACACCTAATCACCCGGCCACGTTTTAAGTCCGTGAGTTCCGCGGGGCGTCCCATTCTGCTCTCTTACGATGTCTAATGACTACTGAGGTCGCTGAAATGGAATTCCTGGTAGAAGGTGGCAGCACAATGCATCTAATATGAAAAACATATATTTTTGGAGGTGTCCGGATATTTTTGATGACATAGTGTACTAGTGACATAGTGTACTTTGGCTATTTACAGTTCGTACAGAAACCAGATGGCAGTTATAAGAGTCGAGGGGCATGAAAGGGAAGCAGTGGTTGGGAAAGGAGTAAGACAGGGTTGTAGCCTCTCCCCGATGTTATTCAATCTGTATATTGAGCAAGCAGTAAAGGAAACAAAAGAAAAATTCGGAGTAGGTATTAAAATTCATGGAGAAGAAATAAAAACTTTGAGGTTCGCCGATGACATTGTAATTCTGTCAGAGACAGCAAAGGACTTGGAAGAGCAGTTGAACGGAATGGACAGTGTCTTGAAAGGAGGATATAAGATGAACATCAACAAAAGCAAAACGAGGATAATGGAATGTAGTCAAATTAAGTCGGGTGATGCTGAGGGAATTAGATTAGGAAATGAGACACTTAAAGTAGTAAAGGAGTTTTGCTATTTAGGGAGTAAAATAACCGATGATTGTCGAAGTAGAGAGGATATAAAATGTAGACTGGCAATGGCAAGGGAAGCGTTTCTCAAGAAGAGGAATTTGTTAACATCGAGTATAGATTTAAATGTCAGGAAGTCGTTTCTGAAAGTATTTGTATGGAGTGTAGCCATGTATGGAAGTGAAACATGGACGATAACTACTTTGGACAAGAAGAGAATAGAAGCTTTCGAAATGTGGTGCTACAGAAGAATGCTGAAGATAAGGTGGGTCGATCACGTAACTAATGAGGAGGTATTGAATAGGATTGGGGAGAAGAGAAGTTTGTGGCACAACTTGACTAGAAGAAGGGATCGGTTGGTAGGACATGTTTTGAGGCATCAAGGAATCACAAATTTAGCATTGGAGGGCAGTGTGGCGGGTAAAAATCGTAGAGGGAGACCAAGAGATGAATACACTAAGCAGATTCAGAAGGATGTAGGTTGCAGTAGATACTGGGAGATGAAGAAGCTTGCACAGGATAGAGTAGCATGGAGAGCTGCATCAAACCAGTCTCAGGACTGAAGACCACAACAACAACAACAACAGTGTACTTTGGCGTCACACACACAGAACGAGAAGTGGGACTCCACCATAAGATACTCTGTCATTGTTTCCCAACGTTTCTTAGACCATTCCCTTTTATTGCAATCAGATATTAGGTAGCACCTCCCCACATCCCCCCCCCCACATGCCGTCTATTGCCCCCCCTGCCATCTATTAGCCCCCCCCTGCCATCTATTGCCCCCCCCCCCCTCTCCCTGACATTATCAACAACTTTAGCACCTAAGTAAGCTGGAGAATGAAAGACTTTTCTTGGTGTAGCACACTTTTGATTTTAAATGATGAAAGATGAATGATATTTAGTTTGTGTGTGTGTGTGTGTGTGTGTGTGTGTGTGTGTGTGTGTGTGTGCTTTAGAATGAATTTCGCAGGAATTCGTGGTGTATCACAAGAGCTACCCAAAACTCCTTCTCAGAAAAGATAGTTAACTATCCACAGTGAGGGCAGACAGTTGTTACAAAACATACTTTCCCTGCCTTACTCCTCTCCATTGTGTCTCTTGTTTGACCTGCACACTGCAGCCGCATATAAAATCAAACAAGTTCAGATGTTTTGACTATACTTACTGCTCGTAAGTCACTTATTGCTGCACTCCTTACTTCTGAACTGGCAGAAATTGGGCGACTTCAGGCCTGCTGTGTGATCAATTCATTTCGAAGTGAGCAATGAAGCAATTTCTGGACTACTGCTGGTACTACACTCCTGGAAATTGAAATAAGAACACCTTGAATTCATTGTCCCAGGAAGGGGAAACTTTATTGACACATTCCTGGGGTCAGATACATCACATGATCACACTGACAGAACCACAGGCATATAGACACAGGCAACAGAGCATGCACAACGTCGGCACTAGTACAGTGTATATCCACCTTTCGCAGCAATGCAGGCTGCTATTCTCCCATGGAGACGATCGTAGAGATGCTGGATGTAGTCCTGTGGAACGGCTTGCCATGCCATTTCCACCTGGCGCCTCAGTTGGACCAGCGTTCGTGCTGGACGTGCAGACCGCGTGAGACGACGCTTCATCCAGTCCCAAACATGCTCAATGGGGGACAGATCCGGAGATCTTGCTGGCCAGGGTAGTTGACTTACACCTTCTAGAGCACGTTGGGTGGCACGGGATACATGCGGACGTGCATTGTCCTGTTGGAACAGCAAGTTCCCTTGCTGGTCTAGGAATGGTAGAACGATGGGTTCGATGACGGTTTGGATGTACCGTGCACTATTCAGTGTTCCCTCGACGATCACCAGTGGTGTACGGCCAGTGTAGGAGATCGCTCCCCACACCATGATGCCGGGTGTTGGCCCTGTGTGCCTCGGTCGTATGCAGTCCTGATTGTCTGCACGGCGCCAAACACGCATACGACCATCATTGGCACCAA
Organism: Schistocerca cancellata; assembly: GCF_023864275.1. Lineage (NCBI taxonomy): Eukaryota > Metazoa > Arthropoda > Insecta > Orthoptera > Acrididae > Schistocerca > Schistocerca cancellata. Next base: position 125,648,729 of record NC_064637.1, on the reverse strand, counting down.
GGCAGAAGCGACTCTCATCGCTGAAGACGACACGTCTCCATTCGTCCCTCCATTCACGCCTGTCGCGGGCTGCACGATGTTGGGGCGTGAGCGAAAGACGGCCTAACGGTGTGCGGGACCGTAGCCCAGCTTCATGGAGACGGTTGCGAATGGTCCTCGCCGATACCCCAGGAGCAACAGTGTCCCTAATTTGCTGGGAAGTGGCGGTGCGGTCCCCTACGGCACTGCGTAGGATCCTACGGTCTTGGCGTGCATCCGTGCGTCGCTGCGGTCCGGTCCCAGGTCGACGGGCACGTGCACCTTCCGCCGACCACTGGCGACAACATCGACGTACTGTGGAGACCTCACGCCCCACGTGTTGAGCAATTTGGCGGTACGTCCACCCGGCCTCCCGCATGCCCACTATACGCCCTCGCTCAAAGTCCGTCAACTGCACATACGGTTCACGTCCACGCTGTCGCGGCGTGCTACCAGTGTTAAAGACTGCGATGGAGCTCCGTATGCCACGGCAAACTGGCTGACACTGACGGCGGCGGTGCACAAATGCTGCGCAGCTAGCGCCATTCGACGGCCAACACCGCGGTTCCTGGTGTGTCCGCTGTGCCGTGCGTGTGATCATTGCTTGTACAGCCCTCTCGCAGTGTCCGGAGCAAGTATGGTGGGTCTGACACACCGGTGTCAATGTGTTCTTTTTTCCATTTCCAGGAGTGTATTTACAACTTCGACAAGACATTTTCTGGAGATATCTAGTATTTGTTACGTATATGTGTCACTTTTATCAACAGTGATGTACAGGGCAAAGCACAGCATGTGTGTATAGTGGGTGGACTATGTGAGGAACTAGTAACCTTCATGCTACTAATAGAGAAAAGGTAAGTATTGAAAGCTTATATAATCAGTGTTAAAGTCTTAAAAAACTGTGATAATAGTAATGACCCCTTGAAAATAGTTTACTTTTGTTACTGAAACAGAATCGAATCGTTTAGTTTTTACCCCTCAGAAAATTCCGTTTTACCCCACAGGGGGTAATTACCCCCAGCTTGGGAACCACTTCACTAAGTGCTGCAGCACTTAGAGTATGTTACGACTTTCGGTTTAATGTATGTGACATAAAAGAATTTAATACATGGCATAGCAACTGTGCTTCATAATGGCTCATGGCCGAAATTAGCTAATAGATCGATTTTAATGAAGCACAATACAGCCTACAACAGACAATGCATTCTTTTATTAATCCTGTAATATCTGAATGCAGTATTAGTGGTACGCTTCTTGACACAATCACGCCCATTGAATATCTGGGCATAACGTCGCCAAGCGATATGACACGGAACGAGCACATGAGGTCAGTAGGTACATAAGGTATGGAAGGCGAATGTTCGGCTTCAGTTTATTGGAAGAATTTTAGAAGACCGTGTGCAGATCACATGTGCGACCCATTCTTGAGTACTGTTTGAATGTTCGGGATCCCCGCCAGGTCGAATTAAAGGAAGACATCGAAGCAATTGAGAGACGTGGTGCTAGATTCGTCATCGGAATGCTCGGTCACCATATTATAGAGATGCTTCTTTAACTTTCATGGGAATCCAGGGAGGGAACTTGACGTGATTTTCACAAAAAACTGTTGACAGAATTGAGTATGACGGGTAATATGCAGTATGTACAGGACCCGCTAGGTTAGCCGAGAGCGCTAATGCGCTGCATGCTAGACTCGAGTAGGCGCGCCGGACCCAGGCGGATGCGCCCGGCGGATTAACGCCAAGGGCCGGTATGCTGGCCATCCTGGTTGTGATTTTTAGGCGGTTTTCCACATCCCACTAGGTCAATTCTGGGCTGGTCCCCTCAGTTACACGACTCGCAGATATTTGAAAACATTTGCATATTTACATGGCTTACACTAGATGTAGACAGCTGGGGTACACTACTTCCATCCCAGGTGGTTTGGGGTGGCATCCGGCCACCCTCTGTCACTAACACTGCCAAATCAATAGTAGCACGGCCGACCGCTCGTTGAGCAGGATAAAGGCCCCAGGAAAGAAATAATATACAGTATGTACAAATGTTAAGAGGGAATAGCAAGAGTGGATGAACAAGAACGAAGTGCTCGGTTTAAAAAGAGAGTAAGACAGGGATGTAGTCTTTCGCCCCTACTCTTCAATCAGAACATGAGAGAAACAATGATGCAAATAAAAGAAAGGTTCAGGAGAGTGGAATTAAAATTAAAGATGAAAGGATATCAATGATACGATTCGTTGATGACATTGCTATCCTGAGTGAAAATGAAGAAGAATTACAGAATCTGCTGACTGGAATGGTCAGTCTAATGAGTTCAAAATATGGCCCGAGAGTAAATCGAAGAAAGACGAAAGAAAGGAGTAGCAGAAATGAAAAGCGAGAAACTTAATATCAGGATTGATGGTCACGTAGCAGATGTAGTTAAGGTATTCTGCTACCTACGCAGCAAAATAACCCATGACGGACGGAGCATGGAGGACATCAAAAGCAGACTAGCAATGGCAAAAAGGGTATTCCTGGCCAAGGGAAGTCTTAATAGTATCAACGATTGGCATTAATCTGAGGAAGAAATTGGAAGAAATTAATGAGAATGTACGTCTGGAGTACAGCATTGTATGGCAGTGAAACATGGACTGTGGGAAAACTGGAACAGAAGAGAATCGAAGCGTTTGAGATGAGGTGCTACAGACGAATTTTGAAAATTAGGTGGACCGATAAAATAAGGAATGAGGAGGTTCTGCGCAGAATCGGAGAAGAAAGGAACATGTGGGAAAGACTGACAAAAAGATGACAGGACGTCTGTTAAGACATCAGGGAATGACTTCCATGATACTAGAGGAAGCTGTAAAGGACAAAAACTGTAGAGGAAGACAGAGATTGGAATACATCCAGCTAATAATTGAAAACGTTGGTTGCAAGTGCTACCATGAGATTGTCAAAGGAGAGGAATTCGTGGCGGTCCACATACAACCAGTCAGAAAAAAAGCATACAGACGCTTGTTTTTCCCTCGCTCCTTTTGAAAGTGAAACAGGGAATGGAATTTATTCTCTCACGTTTGTGCATAAGATGACAACAACGCCTCGGCAGAATATCTAGAAGCACACTATTATGGAAGGGGAATGACCGGTAGTAGTACAACTACCCTTCGCCATGCACCGTATGGTGTCTTCCACAGTATTTGTCGACATAGATATAGAGAGAGGGGGAAGGGGATGGAATATTAAAGAGTTCGCATAGATAATGCCAGCGATGCAGGGAGAGGTAAGGAAAGGAAGGACAGGTAGAAGGGTAAAGTGAAGGTGTGTGAGGAGAGAGAGGCTGTGAAAGCTGGAGAGAGAAAGTCATAGATAAAAGGAAAAAGTGAGAGACAAAAAGAGAGGGACAAGTGAGTGAGGAAAACAGCAAAAAGTCGGAGAGAGGGGTACGGAGGAGCAAATAGATAATCTGGAAGGCACAGGTAGGTGAATATTTAGAGATATATATATATATATATATATATATATATATATATATATATATATATATATCGGCAAGTAGCTTACTTATTAGCGATAGGAAACTAGTCTCATAGTACCTTATTTTCTCCGTCACTTCCTGAATAGTTATCGAGCTAATAAAACAGTTACTAGCTTAATACGTCAGTGATCCATAAACCTGACCTTATGCATCACGACGCATTTGTCAGTACATTCTTCTTGCCATCACATTATGAAATGGACCAGTACGGGCGTTATTTGGTATTCGTGTATACCCTCAGCGGGTCTTTAAAAATGATCTTTGAAGACTCGTACAGCCACCAGAATGTAGTAGCGTTCACACCATGTGTACTTCTCAAATTAAATAAATCATACATTTGGGTGCGTAAGAACCTGAACATTGACATACTGATACAGTTGCACTATGGCCTCTTTACAGATGATCTTTCAAACGTCCCCGTATCAGCTCGTAACTATTGACCAGACTGTACAATTCGCTGCTCCAGTTCTTCAGCCTTGTCAGTGGGGGTGCTGTGTAATATCTGCGCAGAGGATAGGTGTCAGGTGCTCTTAACTTATTAAACGGTTTTCTTTGAGACAGTTTCACGCAATAGCTTGGTGCAAATGTGTTGCGCCTTATCAGTAGTAATGGCTGATACAAAGTCTTTTCCACGTATTCTCTCGTGCATGGCAGACAGGAAGTAAGTTAAAGCAAAACAGCTGTTAGACACCAGAAGGGCGGTGAGTGTACCATAATATGGTCGCTAATCGGAATAAAAGTTACAGTTAATCGCAAATATTAAACTAATATTCAAATTTGAAAATTATTCCGTGGCTTTTGCAGGGAACCAAAATCACTTACAAAGGGGAAAGAATATTTTGTTTTGTATTTTTATTTATTTAACCAGATCTGATTAGGGACGCCAGATCCTCTCTGACATCGGACCAGACTTTCCAACACACATTACCTTTTGTGCATCATAGTAACCTCAGAAATAACGGTATTAGTGTGGCAAATAGTATTAGCAGTCGTAGGAGTATGAAACCGGAATTCCCCTATATATTGGTGCTAGCTGTCAGTGTAGGGTCCGTGAACCGCGCCTGCAGTTCCATCTGCTTCCTGTAACGACTGACGACGAATGTCAACACACAGTAATCCAAGTTCCATACATCGGTATCAGTTTCAAGTCCATTAACATGTCGCGTTTTGTGCCTAAGATCTACGATTTGCGGACAGCATTGGTTTTCTGTTATCATTTGAAGAAAGCTGCTGTAGAATCGCATCGAATGCTTTTCGAAGCTTTCGGCGGATACGATAATGAAAAATCAGTGTTTCGAGTGGTTTGAAAATTCGGTGTGATTTTAACGTGAGAAACGACGAGCGTGGGAAACCAACGAAAAAATTCGAAGGCAACGAATTGGTTGCCTTATTGGATGAAGGTGATACTCAAACTCAACAGGAACTCGCGGAACAATTGAACGTGAAGCACAAAGCCGTTTCTTTTCGACTGAAAGCTATGGGAAAGGTGCAGAAAGTGGGAAAATGGGTTCCGCATGAACTGAATAAAAGACAGCGAGCAAATCGAAAGACGTGAAATGCTGCTCGCCAGATACAAAAGAAAGTTGTTTCCCCATCGAATAGTGACAGGTGAGGAAAAATGGATCCGAAGCGTCGTAAATCATGGGTGAATCCTGGCAAACCATCGACATCCACTGCAAGACCAAATCGTTTTGGAAAAAAGAAAATGCTCTGTGTTTGGTGGGATCAGAAGGCTGTCATCTACTATGAACAGCTAAAACGTGGTGAAACTGTTCACACTGATCGCTACCAACAGCAGATGATCGATTTAAATCGAGCCTTATGTGAAAAACGGCAGTAATATTGAAAAAGGCAACACAGTCATATTACCCCGTGATAACGTCCCATCACACACAGCAAAATAGGTCAGGGAAACGACCGAGGAGTTCGGTTGGAAAACACTAGGGCATGCGGCTTATTCTCCAGACATATCTTTCCGATCATCATCTATTTGCATCACTGGAACACGCTCTTCTGAACAGCGCTTCAATTCGTATGAAAATAGCTCGCTAACTAGTTCGCTTCAAAAGAATAACTGCTTTTTTTTGGCGTCGCATTCATACCTGCCCGAGAGGTGAAAGAAATGTATAAATAGCAATGGAGATTATTTTGAATAAAATATTGTTTATCAATTTCAAACAACAGACTTGTAATTATTGCAACTAAATTTCAGTTCCATACTTCCACACCTGGTAAAATTATCTTGAGTGTCTGCAGTGACAATGTGAATAAAATAATACTGACAATGAACTAACAAAGTTAATACTGGGAATACAGCTGGTGCCACAAATAGTGGCACAGGCAATAACACTAATAATAATAGTCGCATACATAAACAGCTTTTATAGTGGTTCATAATAAAAGTTTTCTGGTATAGAAATTTAAGGAGACTACAATACCTAAGCGAACTGGGAAGTGATGAAGATCTGGTAAGAAAGAAGGATGTAAAGAGGGTGTCCAGGGACAGTGGAAGGCCTTATTGTTGCTTTAGTACTTATATCATTAAAAGTCTTCTGAAGCTGGAGGTATTATTCAGTTCTCTTATATTACGCGGAGATTATTCCAGAGTTTGGTTCCTGCTACTAGGAGGGACAGAAAGGAATTTGGTCTGATGGGAACGGGTGTTTCTACCATTTTGTTCAGACAAGAGCGTTAAGGCAGAGGAGAGAGATGAGGTACAGCGCACGTTCATGAGACAGTAGAGAAGGCAGCGTATGGAAATCTCTGCGCTTGTCTGCACTCAGGATAGATGTGCAAATGAGGGTTAAACATGATCAGGGAGTCGAACATGGCCATTGAAATTGCTACACCACGAAGATGACGTGCTACAAACGCGAAATTTAACCGACAGGAAGAAGATGCTGTGATATGCAAATGATTAGCTTTTCAGAGCATTCACACAAGGTTGGCTCCGGTGACGACACCTACAAAGTGCTGACATGAGGAAAGTTTCCATCCGATTTCTCATACACAAACAGCAGTTGACCGGCGTTGCCTGGTGAAACGTTGTTGTGATGCCTCGTGTAAGGAGGAGAATTGCGTACCGTCACGTTTCCGACTTTGATAAAGGTCGGATTGTAGCCTATCGCGATTGCGGTTTATCGTATCGCGTTGGTCGAGATCCAATGACTGTTAGCAGAATATGGAATCGTGGGTTCAGGAGGATAATACGGAACGCCGTGCTGGATCCCAACGGCCTCGTATCATTAGCAGTCGAGATGACAGGCATCTTATCCTCATGGCTGTAACGGATCGTGCAGCCACGTCTCGATCCCCGAGTCAACAGCTGGGGACGTTTGCAAGACAACAACCATCTGCACGAACAGTTCGACGACGTTTGCAGCAGCCCTGGACTGCTCGGAGACCATCGCTGCGGTTACCCTTGAAGCTGCATCACAGACAGGAGCTCCTGCGATGGAGTACTCAACGGCGAACCTGGGTGCACGAATGGCGAAACGTCGTTTTTTCGGATGAATCCAGGTTCTGTTTACAGCATCATGATGGTCGCGTCCTTGTTTGGCGACATTGCAGTAAACGCACATTGGAAGCGTGTATTCGTCATCGCCATACTGGCGTATCACCGGGCGTGATAGTATGGGGTGCCATTGGTTACAAGTCACGGTCACCTCTTGTTCGCACTGACGGCACTTTGAACAGTGGACGTTAGATTTCAGATGTGTTACGACCCATGGTTCTACGCTTCATTCGATCCTTGCAAAACCCTACATTTCAGCAGGATAATACACGACCACATATTGCAGTTTCTGTACGGGCCTTTCTGGATACAGGAAATGCTCGACTGCTGTCCTGGCCAGTACATTCTCCAGATCTCTCACCAATTGAAAACGTCTGGTCAATGGTGGCCGAGCAACTGGCTCGTCACAATACGGCAGTAACTACTCTTGATGAGCTGTGGTATCGTGTTGAAGCTGCATGGGCAGCTGTAGCTGTACACGCCATCGAAGTTCTGTTTGACTCAATGCCCAGGCGTATCAAGGCCGTTATTACGGCCAGAGATGGTTGTTCTGGGTATTGATTTCTCAGGATCTATGCACCCAAACCGCGTCAAAATGTAATCACATGTCAGTTTTAGTATAATATATTTGTCCAATGAATACCCGTTTATCATCTGCATTTCTTCTTGGTGTAGCAATTTTAATGGCCGGTGGTGTATAGGGAAGACAGGCACTTCTAACTGTGAGCTTTCCTGTGAAAGGCCGTGCAGGATAACAACGCTGTGATCAGTAATAGCAAGCTTTCTTGTTCATACAAGTTTGTTTTCCAGGTCAACAGGGAAGAGTTTTTGTAGGGCAAGGAGAGACGCTCAGGCCTTCCTGCACACTGCAGTAGAGGCTCAATCCAATTTAGATTCTCGTCTGCTATTACTCTTGGACACTTTGCTGGAGGAAAGGAGTTGATATTTGTCCCTTTTAGGGTTAAAAATGGTGGGGATTTCCAACGTTCTGGGCTAACGAGCCTAGAATGACCAACTAACACCGCTTGGGTTTGGAACGAGGTGAGCTTTAACTCTATATCCTGCGCCCGTTTTTAAAGTACACAAAGGTCGGGACTGAAGACCTCGGTCACTGTCTTCAGGTTTATGGGTTTTGCTCTTAGATACAACTGGAGATCCTCAACGGACATGTGATAACACACTGAAGCGCTAGAGAAACTGGCACAGGCATGCGCATTCAAAAACAGTTGCTTGTAAACAGGCAAAACGCAGTGCTCCGCTCGGCGACGCCAATATAGGACAAGTGTCTGGCACAGTTAGATCTGTTACTGCTGCTACAGTGGCAGGTTATCAAGATTTAACTGAGTTTCAATGTGGTGCTATAGTCGGCCCAGGAGCGGTGGGACACATCATGTCCGAGGTAGCGATGAAGTGGAGAGTTTCCCGTACGACCGTTTCAAGAGTGTACCGTGGATGTGAGAAATCCGGTAAAACATCAGATCTCCGATATCGCTGTGGCCGGAAGAGATCCTGCAAGAACGGGACCAACGACGACTCGAGAGAATCTTTCAACGTGAGAGAAGTGTGACTATTCTGTAAATTCCTTGAGATTTCAATGCTGGGCTATCAGCGAGTGTCATTGTAAAAATCATTCAACGAAACATTATCGACATGTGCTCTCAGAGCCGAAGGCTCTCTCGTGTATCCGTGATGACTGCGTTACACAAACCTTTACGCCTCGGCAGGGTCCGTCAAAACCGACATTGGATTGTTGATGACTGGAAACATGTTGCCTGGTCGCACGAGTTCAAATTTTATTGAGCGGATGGACGTGTGTACGGGTATGGAGACAACCTCATAGCAGGGGGCCGTTGAAGCTGGTGGAGGCTCTATAATAGTGTGGGGCTATGCAGTTGGAGTGATATGGGACCTCTGATACGTCTAGACACGACTCTGACAGGTGACACGTTCGTAAGCATCCTGTCTGATCACCTGCATCCATTCATGTCCATTGTGCATTCCGACGGACTTGGACAATTGCAGCAGGACAATGCGACTCCCCACACCAGAACTGCCACAGAGTGGCCTCAGGAACACTCTTCTGAGATTAAACACTTCCGATGTCCAACAAACTCCCCAGACATGAACATTATTGAGCCTATCTGGGATGCCGTGCTGTTTAAAAGAGATCTCCATCCCTTTTACTCTTTCGGATTTATGGACAGCCCTGCAGGATTCATGGTGTCAGTTGCCTCCAACACTACTTCAGAGATTAGTCGAGTCCATGCCACGTTGTGTTACGGTACTTCTGCGTGCTCGCTGGGGCCCTACACGATATTAGGCAGGTGTGCAAATTTCTTTGGTTCTTCAATGTACAGTAATATCACAATGTCTAATGGGATTGGAACACAAAACTTTGCTCACTGTACTTCACTTGCTCAGTCACTTTCTGGACAGTTATAAAAACAACTGACTGAACGTACTAAATATGCCGTTGATCCTTTATCCCGTGTTTACGCTTGAAGCTGCATCTGCCAGAACATTACTCTTGCCGTCAAATTATGATAACACACTGAATGGCGAAAGAAGTGAAGCGCTTTAGAAGAGATACCTCAACATAGACATAATTCGGTACACGTGTACTGGGTGGAATTATTAATAATGTTAGATGTTTATTTATTCTGTCAGTTGATCTTCAACACCTCCGTAGTGCGGTACATACTGCCAAACTTACAATAAAGGCACGTGAATAAACGGTAAAACACTGTGCCTAAACAGAACACACAAAATATATTGAACAGAATGCGGACAATGACGTAGGGCAAGGACGCAGCCAGGATTTTGTTGAAGGGGGATGGGGGTCCGATTTGATAAAGAGTACCTTAAAGAGACACATGTTTATCATTTATTGTTAATATTTCCATAAAGAATGATAAACCATTTTGTTCGACAATGATCTCGCAGTTTTCACCTTGTTTAGGAGTGGTGTAATTTGGCACACCGCTAAGAAGCAGTCGTTCCTCAGTCTCCAAGGTTATTTTACGCTCATCTTCTTTCAGTTTGGATTTGAACTGAGGAAATCAACAGGAACGGACGACCGCAAATTTTTTGGAACACAGTGGTAATTACCCACAGTACTTTTTGAATACAGTGATCTATGTCCAACAGAGAAGCTAGAACTAATTTTGGCGGCGAAAATGCAAAGGATCTGGAATTATTTAACTTCACACTTTCCCACATTTCCTCATTTAAATATGTATCTCTCATTTCTTGCAGTGTAAAAATGATCGTTTCCTGCTTTAAAGACCTTCCCGGCAGACAAATGCTTGAGCCTGAATGAGGAAAATTTGGAATATTATTATGGCCTTTAATGCCAGAAATCTCCAAAAATATACTCGGCACGCCTTCTATTCAGCTCTTTTCATTTAAGCAGAGGGGCTGCATCTATAAGGGAACTGAAATCTTCCTGGTACGAAAGGTATTCGGAAGGAATCGGCTGTGGCCTATAGTAAGGGACCAAATCCGACATTTGACTAAACTGAAATTGGGAAACCACAGAAAACGATTTTTAAGGTTGCTGGCTGATGGATTCTACCATCTCGCTTTCCGAATTCAGGGATTGCTAGTTCAGCGGCCTAACGTGCAGAGCTATCCGAAGTCGGTGGAGAATTTGGAAAAACTGGTTGTTGTTCATTGTTTTAACATAAAATAAAGCGCGTCACGAAACGGCTGAATTCTGACATTGTATGTTTTTCCTTGAACTGTGCATGTTTAGTCATTTGGTACTGCCTGAACGCATGCATATTAAAATATGTATTCAATTAACATTACTTATTCATTAAAATGAATTCATTTGCTGACTTCAGTTATTACAGTATTTCAATATCGGAAACAGATTTTGGGTGAAATGGGGAGATTCAGGGTCTTTTAGAAACGAACGGACTAGAGAATGTGCTGTCATCGCACACCCCTTCCGTTCTCCAAACCCCCTCCCCCCCCCCCCCCCCCTTCGTTCCGTGTCGGAACCAATTTTCAGGTTTCGTAATTGAAGAGCGCCTGGGTGGCCAGATTGGGCGATATTTTGCCATTTGGGTTACTAATGATAGAATACTGAACATTTTTTTTTTAAAGAAATGCAACCATAGCCGTTTAGGCGCTATTTTTTGTTGATCAACACGACTTTCGGGCAAAACAGGCAAATCCAAGTGTATTTTTAACCACTTATTTTAATTGATTGGTAGTTGTTATGGTATTTACAACTCTGCTGTTTTGTGAAATACTACAACCGCGAAGTTCTGCCAACCTCCAAATAACGAATCCAGTGCTAACATTAAACTACTATAGATAGGTAATTATGCTGTTATAGTAGTGCGTACATATTTTAACTTACCATAGTGATAGCTGATGAATCTAAATCGATCTTCCTCTTCTTTCTTGTTACAAACTTATCCATAATTAGAAACTGTCACAACAGCACACAGCACAAAAACAATAATTCATTAAATTACATTAAATTCAACTACAAGTAAGAACCGATCTCCTTAACAAACAACAAGTGAGCGCAAACAAGACCAACAGCTTTTCTTGTCTAAAATAGAGATGGGCGATAGTCGACAGTACTGTGGATGAGTAGACAGTTTAAATCTATCGTTGGTCTTACTCGCTATCGATAGTATGTATCCCTTTCCTTCTTACGATTGAAAATCGAAATATCTTTCAGTTTCATTACACGACAGCTACGTTATGTGTAATTTCATTTAGGTGATAGGGGTGGGGGGGGGGGGTCCGGATCCCTTGGACCCTCCCCCTTTGGCTATGGCCTTGCGTGGGGGTGTGATGATAAACACAGTTTTATGATCAAATAGTTCATATATTCTCCTACAAACCGCAACGTTTCCCTCGGAGAATAAACCAATATAAAACGTATCAAAATCGCAACATCCCGTCAAGTGAAAATGAAGAATACTGAAAGTTTGTAAGATGTGTGTCAGCCTTGAAACAACAGCGCTCTTAAATGTCCGAAAATCGTAGTGCTGCCACGCAGTTCCTATGGCACGTAACCGAATGCATACGAAAATGTTTAAGAGTAGCGCACTGTCTGATGTCCCTACTCAAGGCAACCGTTCAAAATCGATGTCCAGGAGAATAACTCTTCTGCTCAAATTCTCGCACAATATACGTATACATAACGAGAGTGGATAGGGGAAAAAAAAGAAAACAAGCATGAGAAACCTTGTTGATCTCTTACGCTAGCAAACGCCTCTTAACGATCAAACGTTCGGCTGATAAAGCATTCAGTTGCTTTCTACTAACAACTTCCTGTGATTCTTTCTTAGGATATGACTTGCTTTTTGTTGGTGCATATTGAACTCCTTTCCACGCCACTGTCAGCTTTAATAGCGTGTAATAAAGGTGATTCAGACCTCTGGCGTATGTTCATCTCAAATTATGGTGGATTATTTATGACGAATTTCGTTAGCGAGTATATGTATTGTGACGGCACGGATGCCTAGCTCCTTGAAGAGGTACCTACATGAAGTCCGCGGATGAATACAATATATTACTCTTACTGCTTGGTTTCAATATTTTCTTCCTAAGTGATGAGTTACTCCAAAAAATTATCCCATGAACCATTATTGAGTGGAAATATGCAAAATACGACAGGAGACTGATTCGTTTGTTGCCAAGATTAGCAACTATACGAAGAGTGAAAGTAGATGAACTCCATTGTTTGAGAAGCTCTGTAATATATAGGGGCCGGAAAAATTCTCTTTTTGCGATAAATGCGTAATAGATGCGAATTCTGCCTTAAAATGCGAAATTACTTAATAGGCGCTATTTCATAACGAATTGCATCCAGACGAAGTATTTTATCAGTGATAGTTCTAAATAGCTTAATTTCTACATATAAATATCGAAAACGTAACTAACTTTTAGCTGTACGTCATCTGGCGAAGCGAAATTTGGAAAGAAAAAGTGCGTAAGAACGTGCCCGCACTCTGCGCAATAGCGATAGGTAAACAAAATGTGTAACGTTCTTCGACTGCACCGAAATTCTTTCCCTGAATGTTAAAATATAGTTACTGCACATTCGGTTGCGAATTTTGCAAAAAAAAAAAAAAAGATACACTTTCCGGTCGCTTGTAATATACTTCTGCCAGTTCAAGTTTTCAGCAATATGTACATCTACACGTTTGGAGCATTCTGCCCTATTTACTGACTCCTGCTTATGAGTTACATCAATTGTTGGTATGACTATTTGTTGTACAGAACTGAACAAAAGTTATGGAGAGTCTATAATTCTTTGGAAAGTATCATTTAACATCTTTTGTATCGCTTTGTCTCTAATGGGATTTATTATAACACTATTATCGTCTGCAAAAAGTGCCAGTTCTGCTTGCCGAATGCAAAGTGGGAAGTCTACATCTACATCCATACTCTGCAAGCCACCTGACGGTGTGTGGCGGAGGGTACCTTGAGTACCTCTATCGGTTCTCCCTTCTATTCCAGTCTCGTATTGTTCGTGGAAAGAAGGATTGTCGGTATGCCTCTGTGTGGGCTCTAATCTCTCTGATTTTATCCTCATGGTCTCTTCGCGAGATATACGTAGGAGGGAGCAATATACTGCTTGACTCTTCGGTGAAGGTATGTTCTCGAAATTTTGACAAAAGCCCGTACCGAGCTACTGAGCGTCTCTCCTGCAGAGTCTTCCACTGGAGTTTATCTATATCTCCGTAACGCTTTCGCGATTACTAAATGATCCTGTAACGAAGCGCGCTGCTCTCCGTTGGATCTTCTCTATATCTTCTATCAACACTATCTGGTACGGATCCCACACTGCTGAGCAGTATTCAAGCAGTGGGCGAACAAGCGTACTGTAACCTACTTCCTTTGTTTTCGGATTGCATTTCCTTAGGATTCTTCCAATGAATCTCAGTCTGGCATCTGCTTTACCGACGATCAACATTATATGATCATTCCATTTTAAATCACTCCTAATGCGTACTCCCAGATAATTTATGGTATTAACTGCTTCCAGTTGCTGACCTGATATTTTGTAGCTAAATGATAAAGGATCTATCTTTCTGTGTATTCGCAGTTCATTACACTTGTCTACATTGAGATTCAATTGCCATTCCCTGCACCATGCGTCAATTCGCTGCAGATCCTCCTGCATTTCAGTACAATTTTCCATTGTTACAACCTCTCGATATACCACAGCATGATCCGCAAAAAGCCTCAGTGAACTTCCGATGTCATCCACCAGGTCATTTATGTATATTGTGAATAGCAACGGTCCTATGACACTCCCCTGCGGCACACCTGAAATCACTCTTACTTCGGAAGACTTCTCTCCATTGAGAATGACATGCTGCGTCCTGTTATCTAGGAACTCCTCAATCCAATCACACAATTGGTCTGATAGTCCATATGCTCTTACTTTGCTCATTAAACGACTGTGGGGAACTGTATCGAACGCCTTGCGGAAGTCAAGAAACACGGCATCTACCTGTGAACCCGTGTCTATGGCCCTCTGAGTCTCGTGGACGAATAGCGCGAGCTGGGTTTCACATGACCGTCTTTTTCGAAACCCAAGTCATTAAGATGCACACTGACAAACCAAAACATTGTGGCCACTGCCCAGCGCGACGTTGGATGTCGCCTGGTGGCGTTGCGGGAATGTGACGTCATAAGCGCGTGACTGCGTGTGAGATCGCTCTCTAAGTTTTCACATATTTTTAGGTTTCAGATACATATTTTAACGGTTTTTGTGATAATATTTACTATGTAAGTGACTTATTAGTGGTTTCTTCATTCACCTCCGCCTTTCTTGTGTTGTGACCTGATATTTGAGAGTGTTTCGTATCGAGCAACTTAACCTCTTACCTGTGTTTACATTCCGCGCTGACCAGTTGCAGCTTTAGCGGCGCATCGAAAGCTAAGTACTAATTAATTGTTTGTGTATAGTGGTTTATTTACGAACTTTAGTAGTCTCCAACCGGTGTCCTTGGTGTTTTCTGGTGAAATAATTTCAGAAGAACCTTTTGGAAACAGTTTTCAGTTTCGTTACTGTGTCGTTAGACGTTTGATTTTATTTCTGTGTTAGTATTTTGTTATATTCTCATTTGCTGTTGATTAATACTATTAATAATAGTAGTTACTTCCTGTTGTGTCTAGACAAGACAGCCTAGACACAATGAGAGGAAGCCGAAAGGCACGCGCTTAAACTCACGCAGGCTGGCGTGAGGTCTGAAACAGGATACGTAATGAACGCTATAAAGAAAAGTACGTAGCTTCTGGAATACTTAACTTTAATCCACATTTGTAGAACATCGCTCTTGATGATACATTAATAGAATCTCAATATCTATACTGGTAACGACGCCTTGCTAGGTCGTTGCAAATGTAGCTGAAGGCTATGCTAACTATCATCTCGGCAAATGAGAGCGTAATTCTCAGTGAACCATGGCTAGCAACGTCGGCTGTACAACTGGGGCGAGTGCTAGTACGTCTCTCTAGACCTGCCGTGTGGCGGCGCTCGGTCCGCAATTACTGACAGTGGCGACACGCGGGTCCGTCGTATACTAGCGGACCGCGACCGATTTAAAAGCTACCACCTAGCAAGTATGGTGTCTGGCGGTGACACCACATTCCTCCCCCGCAAATCGGCGAACGGTTGTGTTATAAGGCTTCCGCCCGCCGTGGGGAGGACCCCATGTTGACGTATGCGACGAGGTGGGGAGCCTAACAACAGGCGAGTCTGTGCCACCCGCACCCGGCCATTCGGTCCGAGGGGAGCTAGGAAACGCCTGAAAACCTAGTCCAGGGTGCACGCCAACATGCGGTGTATGCGCCCGAAGATACTCAGGAGGGGCCGAAGGGTCGACCTCCATCGAGTCGGAGCACCCGACTGGCGAAGACGACAGATGGTCCGGAGCGGGCAAGAGTTCCTTGGCGGAGGACAGCTGGTCACGGGAAGGTATCGGCGGCGCTTGACCCAGGGAGGCGCCCGGCGGTTGCAACGACGCGTCCACTGCGGGCGACGCCGGCGAGAGAAAAGGCGGCGGCGGCGGCGGTGGCGGCGCGTCGCCATGGGGCAAAAGGGAAGGCAGCGTCGGTAACACCTGGGGCTGAGGCGAGCCAGTAGATGGGTCCCCAGGGCGCTGACCGGACGGCACCGTCGCTGAAAGCAGACGGGGAGCGGCAGAACCCGGGCGACGACAGAGGCGCAGCTGATTGAGATGCCGACGCACCTCACCAGAGGCCCCCAAAACCAGATACATCACGCGGCCGAGGCAGCGAAGAATGCGCCCTGCGAGCCAACGCCGTGAACCTCGAAAGTTGCGATAGTATACAACGTCGCCTGGGGCAAAAGCAGGTGTCTGCCGCTGCACAGGAACCTGACGCGGCGGATGCAGCAAAGACATCAAGGTTCGATGAGGACGACCATGGAGCAACTCAGCCGGCGAGCGACCATCGCAGGGCTGAGAGCGATACGAGGACAAAAAGAGCAATAACGCGTCCTCCCGAGAATGCGACTCTTTCAATTTCAACATCTGTGACTTGAAAGTCCGGACCAATCGTTCAGCGGCAGCGTTTGACTGTGGCGAAAACGGCGCGGATGTCAGATGTTGAATACCATTGGCCTTGCAGAATGACTGAAATTCTGCGGACATGAATTGTGGGCCATTGTCGGAAACAATAGTCTGTGTAAGTCCTTCAATGCAAAAGATAGCGGACAACGCTTGGATTGTGGCAGATGACGTCGTGGAAGACATCCGGTCAACAAAAGGAAAATTACTGAAGGAATCCACCACAACCAACCATCGAGCATTCCAGAATGGACCAGCAAAATCGATGTGTAAGCGTTGCCAAGGGGAAGTGGCTTTTGGCCATGCAAAGAATTTCCGCGGTGGTGCGGATTGTTGTTCGGCACACGCCATGCAAGAAGAGCACATATTCGTAATCACAGCATCGATTCCGAACCAAGTACAGTGCTGACGAGCAGGTTGTTTCGTTCCCACTGTACCCCAATGTCCTTGGTGGAGAAGCTGTAAGACAGAGGACTGTAACGAACGTGGGACCACGACCCTGGACTGATCATCATCAGAACGCAACAGCAAAACACCACGTCGTACAAAAAGTCTCTCCTTGTGAGCAAAAAATCGGCGAACCAACGGATCCTCGATCCGTGAGTTTGACAAAGGCCATTGCGTAGCAACAAAACGCAAAACTGTAGTAAGGACAGGGTCAGCAGCTGTGGCTGCAGCTACACGACAAAAATCAATCGGAAACGATTCGACCACGTCATCGGTTTCCGCATCAATGAACATGCAAGCAAGTTCGGAAGAATCGAAAGCTCTATCCTCAGCAACAGGCAAACGGGACAACGCATCTGCGTTTCCGTGCTTAGCAGTGGACCGATACAAGATATCGTAGCGGTACTGCGAGAGGAAAATAGACCAGCGAATGAATTTCTGCGCTGTATGTGGAGGTACAGGCTTGTTCGGATGAAAAGGCGATGTCAAAGGTTTGTGGTCTGTGATGATGGTAAAGTGACGACCATACAAGAAATCATGAAACTTTGTAACACCAAATACGAGAGCCAAAGCTTATTTCTCGATCTGTGAATAATTTCTTTGCGCTGACGAGAGCAATTTGGACGCAAAGGCAATAGGGCGATCATGCGAACCATCTTTGTGCGCTAGCACATCTCCGATCCCGAAATCCGATGCATCTACCATCAACAAAAGGGGTTTCTGGGGATCAAATGGCGTAAGGCAAGTATTAGAAAGCAACGCTGATTTCAACTGGCGAAAGGCGCGTTCGCATTCCGTCGTCCAGACGAACGGAACACCTTTACGGCGCAAGCGATGAAGCGGAGCTGAAATGGAAGAGGCATGGGGGATATAGCGATGGTAATAATTTATTTTACCCAGCACACTCTGTAGCTGCTTCAAATTCTGCGGCGAAGGCAAGTCTTGTACGGCACGAAGGCGCTCTGGACTGGGATGTATGCCTTGGGCATTGAGTACATGTCCCAGATATGGCAAATCACGAGCAAAAAAGACACATTGGTCCTTCCGCAAGCGAAGACCATTTTTTCGCAAGACCGGAAATAATGTTCGGAGGTAGGCTAAATGTTCTTGCGACCTCATCACGCAATGCGTGGGGAACATTGCGCGCTCTGAAAAATTTCGGTTGCGCGTTTACTTTCAGTTCCAAATGTGCTTGATAGTTCTTAGCGCAACCAAGGCTCGGTGCAAAAATGTCTGCAAATTCTTCACATAGACGAGAAACAATGGCTGAAGGCACAGTCTGGTTCACTGATAGGACCTGATTGACTATAGACAAGTTAAACAACTGAAATAAATCTAAACCAAACAAGTTCACTGCAGAAGAAGAACGAAGGACGTAAAATGACACAAGTTTTGTTTGTCCCTTGTATGTTGTAAGAAGGCTGCACTGTCCTAACACAGGGATATGCTGTCCGGAATAACTATGTAACTTAACATGTGCGGCACGCAACGGAGGTGTGCCCAGTTGTTTGTACGTGTCTTCATTGAGCAATGAAACTGCAGCTCCGGTATCGAGCTGGAATGGTATCACGTTGCCATTAATTTCCAAGTCTACAAAAAGTTTATTGTCCTGCTGATGACAAGAGCGACTGTTTCGTGCAACGTGAACTGTTTCTGGGACAGAAGCACTTGCGACATGACGGGATTTCCATCGATGTCGACGCACACTTTTGTGGGATGAACACAGTCACTGTTAGAGAGAGTGGCACTGGGCGGAGTGGAATTAACTACATGAATTTCCATGGGCGAAGGTTCACGAGCCTGAGTATCCTTGGTTCGATTCCGGCGCGAAGCAAAGGGCCTGGAATGGTTGTGAGTGTCCGATCTAAGCTTTTTCTGGCAAACACTCTGAACATGTCCTTTTATATTACAGAAAAAGCAAATAGCTTGGCGTGACGGGCAATTCTCACGCCAATGTCTAGTAGCACACCGCGGGCATGATTTCACTGCACTTGCGTGCTTGCGCGGCACACGTGGCTGCGCGGACGTGCGCGAGGGCTGTTTACAGTTCCGTGCAGCTCGCCCGGCGAGCCGGTTAATGTGACACAAAGCTGGCGAAGTTTCAAATGACTCTTGAGCAAAGTCAAGTGTGTCTTGCCTATCCAATATGTCCATCACTTGTTGAAGGGAGGGATTGACTAGTTTCAAAATCTGTTCCCTTATGGGAACATCAGAAACGTTCTGTGCAATTGCATCATGCACCATAGTATCTGAATAAGGGAGTCCACATTCACATTCAAAAGCACAATCCCTTGTAAGGCCTTGCAATGTTTTCTTTCATTTAACGAAGGCTTTTGACTGTGTTGACCACAAAATATTACTGCAGAAGTTGGACCATTAAGGAGTAAGGGGAGTAGCTTACAATTGGTTCGCCTCTTACTTTAACAACAGAAAGCAGACGGTAATTCTCCGCAATATTGAGAGTGGTAGTGATGTTCAGTCCTACTGGGGCACTGTTAAGTGGGGCGTTCTGCAAGGGTCGGTGCTGGGGCCACTGCTGTTTCTTATTTATATAAATGATATGCCTTCTAGTATTACAGGTGAGTCAAAAATATTTCTGTTTGCTGATGACCCCAGCTTGGTAGTGAAGGATCCTGTGTGTAATATTGAAACATTATCAAATAATGTAGTTCCTGAAATAAGTTCGTGGCTTGTGGAAAATAATTTGATGCTAAATCACAGTAAGACTCAGTTTTTACAGTTTCTAACTCACAATTCAACAAGAACCGATATTTTGATCAGACAGATTAGGCATATTATAAGCGAGACGGAACAGTTCAAGTTCCTAGGCGTTCGGATAGATAGTAGGCTGTTGTGGAAAGCCCATGTTCAGGATCTCGTTCAGAAGCTAAATGCTGCTTTATTTACCATTAGAACAGTATCTGAAATAAGTGACAGTCAACACGAAAAGTAATCTACTTCGCATATTTTCATACGCTTATGTCATATGGTTTTATTTTTTGGGGTAATTCTTCCGATTCAGAAAGGGTATTTTTGGCTCAAAAACGGGCTGTTCGAGCTATATGTGGTGTAACTTCGAGAACCTATTGTCGACCCCTATTCAGTAGTCTGAGAATTCTGACATTGCCCTCACAGTATATATTTTCTTTAATGTCGTTTGTTGTTAGCAATATTAGCTTATTCCCAAGAGTTAGCAGCTTTCACTCAGTTAATGCTAGGCAGAAATCCAATCTGCATGTGGAATGCACTCCCTTGACTCTTGTGCAGAAAGGAGCGCAGTATTCTGCTGCATCCATTTTCAATAAGCTACCACAAGAACTCAAAAATCTTAGCAGTAGCCCAAACACTTTTAAGTCTAAACTGAAGAGTTTCGTCATGTCTCACTCCTTCTATTCTGTCGAGGAGTTCCAGGAAGAGCTCAAAAATTAAGCAAATTCCAGTGTTACATTGTTTATTTTCTTTATTTAAACTTACGAATTGTCGCCTGAATACGTTTCTTATATTTCATTTTATCTGTTCCTACTATCGTGTTATAATTTCATGTATTGGCTCGTTCCATGACCATGGAGACTTCTCCTTAATTTGGTCCCACGGAACAATAAATAAATAAATAAATAAAATAAATAAACAAAAGTATATAAGCAGAGCAGACACGGACGGGGAATCACACTAGCGAAGATATGGGCTGCAAATGGGGCAACCCACTGAGGTAAGCTGCTTTGACAGATGGCAGAATATTATTACGTAGACCTTGTGAACGAGTGTCTCGGAAATGAGGAAGCTGGTCGAATGTTCACGTGCTACTGTCGTAAGTATCAGCGGAAAGAGGAAGGACAGCGAAACTACTACTAGGTGCTAGATGGTTGGATGTCCACGACTCTTCACAGAACGTGGAGTCCAGAGGCTTTTCTGCTCTGTCATACGACAGATGCTGATCTGTGGCATCACATCAACAATGCTGGTGGAGGCAGAAGTGTTTAGGAGCACACCGTTCATCGTACAGTGTCGAACATGGAGGTCCGCAGCAGACCACCCTAACGTGTTGACCCAACGACATCGTCCGCTACGACTGCAGTGGTCACGGGACCATCGGGGTTCGAGCGTCGATCGATGGGAACGTGTAGGCTCTTTAGGTGAATCACATTTTTGCTACACTACGTCACGCGTCATCTCAACAAACGCCGCCATCGTGGTGAATGGTGGTTCGAAATGTGCAGTACTGCAAGGACGCAGGCTGGTGGGAGCAGTATTACGTTACGGGACACATCTTCCTGAACTATGGATGGGAACTGTGGTAGTAATCGAAGACACGCTGACAGCTGCGAACCACCTGCATACGTTCATGCTTGATGTCTTCCCCGACGGCGATGTCATCTTTCAGCAGTATAATCGTCCGCGTCTCCGAGCCTGAACCGTGCTGCAGTGGTTTGAGGAGCATTATAGTGAACTCACAAGGATGTCTCGGCGACCAAATGCGCTTGATGTAAATCCGATGGAACCCGTCTGGGTCGCCTTCGAGCACCATCACAGCGTACGCAAATCAGCGGCCCGTTATTTCCACGAATTACATGAGATATGCGTAAACATTTAATGCCACATACCGCCACAAACCTATCAACAAATTGTCGGGTCCGAGATTTGCAGAATAAATGGCGTATTTCGTTCCAAAAATGGATAAACAAGCTTTTAAGCATGTGGCCATAATATTTCGGCTCATCAGTGTATACTTTCCTTACCGCGTCACGTACCCAAAACCCAACCATACACTATTCAACTTGACGATAGGTATTGTTGTTGTTGTTGTGGTGTTCAGTCCTGAGACTGGTTTGATGCAGCTCTCCATGCTACTCTATCCTGTGCAAGCTTCATCATCTCCCAGTACTTACTGCAACCTACATCCTTCTGAATATACTTAGTGTATTCATTTCTTGGTCTCCCGCTACGATTTTTACCCTCCACGCTGCCCTCCAATTCTAAATTTGTGAGCCCTTGATGTTTCAGAACATGTCCTAGCAACCGGTCCCTTCTTCTTGTCAAGTTGTGCCACAAACTCCTCTCCAATTCTATTCAATACTTCATCATTAGTTATGTGATCTACCCATCTAATCTTCAGCATTCTTCTGTAGCACCACATTTCGAAAGCTTCTATTCTCTTCTTGTCCAAACTACACTCCTGGAAATGGAAAAAAGAACACATTGACACCGGTGTGTCAGACCCACCATACTTGCTCCGGACACTGCGAGAGGGCTGTACAAGCAATGATCACACGCACGACGCAGCGTACACACCAGGAACCGCGGTGTTGGCCGTCGAATGGCGCTAGCTGCGCAGCATTTGTGCACCGCCGCCGTCAGTGTCAGCCAGTTTGCCGTGGCATACGGTGCTCCATCGCAGTCTTTAACACTGGTAGCATGCCGCGACAGCGTGGACGTGAACCGTATGTGCAGTTGACGGACTTTGAGCGAGGGCGTATAGTGGGCATGCGGGAGGCCGGGTGGACGTACCGCCGAATTGCTCAACACGTGGGGCGTGAGGTCTCCACAGTACATCGATGTTGTCGCCAGTGGTCGGCGGAAGGTGCACGTGCCCGTCGACCTGGGACCGGACCGCAGCGACGCACGGATGCACGCCAAGACCGTAGGATCCTACGCAGTGCCGTAGGGGACCGCACCGCCACTTCCCAGCAAATTAGGGACACTGTTGCTCCTGGGGTATCGGCGAGGACCATTCGCAACCGTCTCCATGAAGCTGGGCTACGGTCCCGCACACCGTTAGGCCGTCTTCCGCTCACGCCCCAACATCGTGCAGCCCGCCTCCAGTGGTGTCGCGACAGGCGGTAATGGAGGGACGAATGGAGACGTGTCGTCTTCAGCGATGAGAGTCGCTTCTGCCTTGGTGCCAATGATGGTCGTATGCGTGTTTGGCGCCGTGCAGGTGAGCGCCACAATCAGGACTGCATACGACCGACGCACACAGGGCCAACACATGGCATCATGGCGTGGGGAGTGATCTCCTACACTGGCCGTACACCACTGGTGATCGTCGAGGGGACACTGAATAGTGCACGGTACATCCAAACCGTCATCGAACCCATCGTTCTACCATTCCTAGACCGGCAAGGGAACTTGCTGTTCCAACAGGACAATGCACGTCCGCATGTATCCCGTGGCACCCAACGTGCTCTAGAAGGTGTAAGTCAACTACCCTGGCCAGCAAGATCTCCGGATCTGTCCCCCATTGAGCATGTTTGGGACTGGATGAAGCGTCGTCTCACGCGGTCTGCACGTCCAGCACGAACGCTGGTCCAACTGAGGCGCCAGGTGGAAATGGTATGGCAAGCCGTTCCACAGGACTACATCCAGCATCTCTACGATCGTCTCCATGGGAGAATAGCAGCCTGCATTGCTGCGAAAGGTGGATATACACTGTACTAGTGCCGACATTGTGCATGCTCTGTTGCCTGTGTCTATGTGCCTGTGGTTCTGTCAGTGTGATCATGTGATGTATCTGACCCCAGGAATGTGTCAATAAAGTTTCCCCTTCCTGGGACAATGAATTCACGGTGTTCTTATTTCAATTTCCAGGAGTGTATTTACCGTCCATGTTTCACTTCCATACATGGCTACACTCCATACAAATACTTTCAGAAACGACTTCCTGACACTTAAATCTATACTCGATGTTAACAAATTTGTCTTCATCAGAAACGCTTTCCTTGCCATTGCCAGTCTACATTTTATATCCTCCCTACTTCGACCATCATCAGATATTTTGCTCCCCAAATAGCAAAACTCCTTTACTACTTTACGTGTCTCATTTCCTTCTCTAATTCCCTCAGCATCACCCGACTTAATTCGACTACATTCTATTATCCTCGTTTTGCTTTTGTTGATGTTCGTCTTATATCCTCCTTTCAATACACTGTCCATTCCGTTCAACTGCTCTTCCAAGTCCTTTGTTGTCTCTGACAGAATTACAATGTCATCGGCGAACCTCAAAGATTTTATTTCTTCTCCATGGATTCTAAAACCTACTCTGAATTTTTGTTTGTTTCCTTTACTGCTTGCTCAATATAAAAACTGAATAACGTCGGGGAGAGGCTACAACCCTGTGTCACTCCCTTCCCAACCACTGCTTCCCTTTCATGCCCCTCGACTCTTATAACTGCTATCTGGTTTCTGTACAAGTTCGCTCCCTGTATTCTACCACTGCCACCTTTAGTGGCAGGGGTTAGACGATAGGTAGTGGTCACAATATTTTGGCGTGCTGTGTTTCACATGAGACGGTTGTGCTGATGAAAGTGCGTCCAATACTTGGAGAGATGAAGCTTGCAACTGAGGGTGTAGTAGAGCGCGTGTTGTGTTCTACCTGAGTTAGTCTCCCCATCACGTGGTCTCAGCCACACAATAGCGGATTTTATATCGCCGGACAGCTGCCGCTCAGGGGCTCGTCCCCCCCCCCCTGCGCCCCACCCCTCATCCGCACCACGCAGGCCTTCTCACCCAGCCAACGCCTGCTTATAGCTTAGCACATAGGGGCCCATTCATCTCGAACCCACCCATCTCCACTCACCACGCAACAGGCCGTTGCCCTATGCTCTGACTACGGAGGGACAAACGCATTAATTACGAGTAATAGATTACAACGCTCCGCTTTTCATCAGGTAATAGATTCGAGAAGCCTATAAAAAAATGGTTCAAATGGCTTTAAGCACTATGGGACTTAACATCTGAGGTCATCTGTCCCCTAGACTTAGAACTACGTAAACCTAACTAACCTAAGGACATCACACATATCCATGCCCGAGGCAGGATTCGAACCTGCGACCGTAGCAGCAGAGCGGTTTCGGACTGAAGCGCCTAGAACCGCTCGGCCACAGACCTTCATCATCACACAGGAACATTTCGTCTGTAAAGTTGCCACGTAAACCATAGCCTGCAGACCTCAGAGCTAGTAACAGATGTACAAATAAAATTGTTTAAGTTGCTTTTTAATTTGATGTATTATGTATAACAACCGCTGCTTCGCTCCGCTCGCTTAGACTATATGACCTACAGAGATTTTCTTTTTGTTTTTATCTTACCGAATTTTTGCGTCGTTCATTAACTGCAACAACCTCCTACGCTTTTCACGCAAATTAAAGCCACATAATCACGCTCTTTTTCTAATGTACTTCTGATTCTAGTAGCTGTTAATCATGCCTTTTGCGTTCTTGTGGAGATGTTTCCATAGCAACTTTCATACCCTAACAAACATATCTTTATACCTAACCGAGAAGTCAAATACCAATGTTCATAGACATAGCTTTAAAAATGCGTTAGTAGTTCCTTGATGATGATGATGTTGAGTCCCACACTTCTTTACAGAGCGTAGGGGAGCGACGCGGGAAACCCGCGCCGCCCTACTAGGCAAGGTCCTAGTGGAGGTGGTTTGCCATTGCCTTCCTCCGACCGTAATTTGGATGAATAATGATGATGAAGACGACACAACAACACCCAGTCATCTCGAGGTAGGAAAAATCCCAGACCCCGCCGGGAATCGAACCCGGGACCCCGTGCTCGGGAAGCGAGAACGCTACCGTGAGACCACGAGCTGCGGACAGTAGTTCCTTAATGATGATATATTTTCAGAAAAAGCTTTCGCCCACAAATTCACCCTCATAGGGTTCAAATTCTAAAAATGCTGAAACACGTATTTCATTATTTCTGACAGAGAAATCAGATACCAATTTTCGTAGGTCTACCTTCAAAATTGCCTTAATAACGACATTTTCTTTTACAAAAATCCTTCATCCCCTATTTGACACGCTTAGATATGGAATTTCGAAAATAACCTTCATAAACGACGCCTACAGTATAAGATCCACACCCTCTCCAAATTATAAGTTTCTGTCCTTCGAGGTCCGGGCTGGACGATGACGAACCAGTGAGTCAGTCAGGACATTGCCTTTTATATACAGAAAAAGTTGTAAGTTGAATGTAATAAATGCTACAATTCCTTAAAATCCCGATATTCATTTTGTAACTTACGGTGTTTTAAAACAGAATTTATCTCATGTACTGGCTGAGTACCCGACATTTCCTTCGTATGTATTTATTCCGTTCTTCTATTAGCTTATTTCCTCCTTTCCGCTCTCTCTGCCCATCTCATCCTTCACTCTCTCTCTGTTCTTCTCTTCCTCCCCTTCACTCTCTCTCTGTTCTTCTCTTCCTCCCCTTCACTCTGCCTATTTCTTCGTCCCCTGCCTCTGTACACCTCTTCCTTTTTTCTTTCTCTGTCCATCTCATCCTTCACCTTCTCTCTACTTATCTCCTTCTCCCCTTCGCTCTGTCTATTTCCTCCTTCTCTATCCCTGTCTACCTCTTTTTTTTCTTTCTCTTCCCCCTCTATTTGCCTCTCCCCCCTGCCTCTGTTCTCCTCCTCCTCCTCCTCCTCCTCTCTCTCCATATAATCACACTCGCCCCAAAAGGAGGCTAGAGTTTCTTACCACCATGGTATTTCTTTCCATATCGTAACTAATACAAACATCTAAACAAGTTTTGCATTACCCCGGTTCCCAGAACTCCTGAAGATTGACGTTGACTGTGGATATTGTACCACAGACAGTCCCTTTGACCGTCCAGAGATGTCACTAAACCCGCCCAAAGAGGTAAACAACCATGAATGAGCAGCGTCTATTAGACGGAGGGGGTCCGACAGTCTATCAGTTCCAGTCACCCCACCAGGAGGTACACGGCTCGTGTTGTCTGTAGTACAACCATGCCTAGACGGTCAATACCGCGGTTCGATTGTGTCCGCATTGTTACTTTGTGCTAGGAAGGGCTCTCAACAAGGGAAGTTTCCAGGCGTCTCTGAGTGAACCAAAACGATCTTGTTCGGACATGGATGAGATACAGAGAGACAGGAACTGTCTATGACATGCCTCGCTCGGGCCGCCCGTATTATAGCTCGGAGGAACCCTGATAGCAAGGCCACCATGTTGAATAATGCTTTTCGTGCAGCCACAGGACTTCGTGTTACGACTCAAACTGTGCGCAATAGGCTGCATGATGCGCAACTTCACTCCCGCCGTGCATAGCGAGGTCAATCTTTGCAACCACGACACATGCAGTGCGGTACAGACGGGCCAAACATGCCAAATGGACCGCTCAGAATTGGCATCACATTCTCTTCACCGATGTGTGTCGCATATGCCTTAAACCAGACAATGGTCGGAGACGTGTTTGGAGGCGATCTGGTCAAGCTGAACGCCTTGGACACACTGTCCAGCGAGTGCAGCAAGGTGGAGGTTCCTTGCTGTTTTGGGGTGTACTATGTGGGGCAGTAGTACGCCTCTCGTGGTCATAGAATGCGCCGTAACGGTTGTACGATACGTGAATGCCATTCTGCGATAGTGCAACCAAATCGGCAGCATGAGGCATTCACGGACGACAACTCGCGCCCCCATCGTGCTCGTCTTGTGAATGACTTCCTTCAGGATAACGACATCGCTCGACTAGAGTGGCCAGCATGTTCTCCAGACATGAACCCTATCGAACATTAGACATTGGACTCGCATTCGGGAGGACGACGGTTCAATCCCGCGTCCGGCCATCCTGAGTTAGGTTTTCCGTGATTTCCCTGAATCGCTCCAGGCAAATGCCGGGATGGTTCCTTTGAAAGGGCACGGCCGACTTCCTTCCTCATCCTTCCCTAATCCGATGAGACCGATGACCTCGCTGTCTGGTCTCCTTCCCCAAACAACCGAACCGAACCCTGTCGAACATGCCTTGGGATAGATTGAAAAGGGCTGTTTATGGACAACGTGACCCACCAACCACTCTGCGGAATCTACGTCGAATCGCCATTGAGGAGTGGGACAATCTGGACCAACAGTGCCTTGATGAATTTGTGGATAGTATGTCACGACGAATACGGGCATGCATCAAGGCAAGAGGACGTGCTCTTGGGTATTAAGAGGTACCTGTGTGTACAGGAATCTGCACCACCACCTCTGAAGGTCTCGCTGTATGGTGGTACAACATGCAATGTGTCGTTTTCAAGAGCAATAAAAAGGGCGGAAATGATGTTCATGTTGATCTCTATTCCAATTTTCTGTACATGTTCCGGAACTCTCTGAACCGAGGTGATACAAAACTTTTTTTGATGTGTGTATAAATGCGCTGTGCTTAGTCTAATGATATGACACGATCCCAACGGGGGTGATACTTAGGACGATGTAGGCCTGAAATATTCCTAGATTTCTCGATATTGGTTCGTGAAATTTTCGGGCAATAGTTGACGTTTATCTTCATACATCGGCCACGTGACTTTTTTCAGGATTTCCATGACGCTCTTCAGAGAGTCAATCAAACCTGTCACTGACTGTGCTGCCTTTCTTTGCAGGCATTCTGTGTGCTTGTCAGACCTATTTGCGGTGAGTCCTTCACATTTGAGCAATCTTCCATATTGGGACGTACGTGTGTTTTTCAGCAATTTGCTTTTTAGACTTCTAATATGGTCATGGCATAACATCACCGGGAACTGTATAAGCTTAAAGCTAAATGCTAAATTGTTAGGAATAAGTGGGATTTTGGGTATAAAAACTGGCTCTCCTACGCTCAGAATATCCACTTCTATCATAATACGTTGAAGAGAAGCAACTGTAAGCGTCTCCGAATGAAAGATCATGAGGAGCAAGATATGCGTGACACTCTCGATCAGAGTCACTTTCGGAAGAAGCCTACAAAGAGCGAATTGCAGCCTGAGTCTCCCATTTTCTAGGCATTGTTATTCCTAAGCAAAATGAAATGAAAAATTTAATGAGTCAGCACCCAAATCACAAAGCAAACGTCCCGAGATGCTACTCCAGGTGGGTGTAAAAATGAATGTGTGCAACGGAAATTCGAGAACGCAAAATGAAGATTTGGCCCTGTCTGACTACCCTCTGAAGCAGATCTTAGGACCTCTTAATTTTAATGTTATATCCTCCTCCTTGCTCTTTAACATATAAATTACAACATAAACGTATATTAATAATTAAGGGAACTAGTAATAACTATATGATAAATGTTGTTTCTACTTATACATTTATTGTAGATTAAAACGCGTACAGGACCTGCAACATGCGGTCGTGCATTATCCTGCTGAAATGTAGGGTTTCGCAGGAATCGAATGAAGGGTAGAGCCACGGGTCGTAACACATCTGAAATGTAACGTCCACTGTTCAAAGTGCCGTCAGTGCGAACAAGAGGTGGCCGATACGTGTAACCAGTGGCACCCCATACCATCACGCCGGGTGATACGCCAGTATGGCGATGACGAATACACGCTTCCAATGTGCGTTCACCGCGATGTCGCCAAGCACGTATGCGACCATCATGATGCTGTAAACAGAACCTGGATTGATCCGAAAAAATGACGTTTTACCTATCGTGCACCCAGGTTCGACGTTGAGTACACCATCGCAGGCGCTCCTGTCTATGATGCAGCGTCAAGGGTAACCGCAGCCATGGTCTGCGAGCTGATAGTCCATGCTGCTGCAAACGTCGTCGAACTGTTCGTGCAGATGGTTGTTGTCTTGCAAACGTCCGCATGTGTTGTCTCAGGGATCCAGACGTGGCTGCACGATCCGTTACTGCCATGCGGATAAGATGCCTGTCATCTCGACTGCTAGTGATAGGAGGCCGTTGGGATCCAGCACGGCGTTCCGTATTACCCTCCTGAACCCACCGATTCCATATTCTGCTAACAGTCATTGGATCTCGACCAACGCGAGCAGCAGTGTCGCGATACGATATACCGCAAT
This sequence comes from Schistocerca cancellata, assembly GCF_023864275.1. NCBI lineage: Eukaryota > Metazoa > Arthropoda > Insecta > Orthoptera > Acrididae > Schistocerca > Schistocerca cancellata. The sequence goes on along the minus strand of NC_064637.1, from coordinate 125,618,876 downwards.
CGCGACAGGTTACAATCCGACCTTAATCAAAATCGGAAACGTGATGGTACGCATTTCTCCTCCTTACACGAGGCATCACAACAACGTTTCACCAGACAACGCCGATCAACTGCTGTTTGTGTATGAGAAATCGGTTGGAAACTCTCCTCATGTCAGCACGTTGTAGGTGTCGCCACCGGGGCCAGCCTTGTGTGAATGCTCTGAAAAGCTAATCATTTGCACATCACAGCATCTTCTTCCTGTCGGTTAAATTTCGCGTCTGTAGCACGTCATCTTCGTGGTGTAGCAATTTTAATGGTCAGTAGTGTATATCAATGACTAGTGGACATAAAGACATATAAATGAATTTCCTAACTAATATTACTGATCAATTGCCCAACTCTGCCCCTTTTTATATCTACGCGATCTAATATAAATACCGCGAGATGACTGACATCATCTACGTACCAAACACTAGAAGACACTACTTTCTATGATGATCTACAGTGGTGTGCAACCTCAGTGGAAATAAAACTTACGTGATCACAGATGTTTAGCTTTATAGCCCTAATAAGCCGAAGCAATTAGCAATATCACCGTATGTGCTGCGCCGGGTGCGTCGGAGTGAAGGTTCTCGTACACGTCAGTGACGATACAAGAACTCCAGCCACAAAATAAAAACTCTAGGACGACAGAAGGTGATCCTCTGACTTGTATAATCTAATACTGTCTTCTCTGTGTTCTACAGACAGGAAACGCGAACCCCCAGCCTCAAGGACGGAATCAGATAACGTCTCAATGTGAATGTAGACAGAAGAATTGGTCTCAAGCACTGAAGGCTGCGTACTCAACGACGAGTCCCTACCCGGAGGCGAAGTCCAGAATTATGTAAGGTCGCAACAGTACAGTTCCTACAGTTCTATCTATACAATCTCCTGAGAGCTAAGACAGCAAGTCCGTCTGTACCAACAAAAGCCGATGCTGAGCGACCGTCAAACACGGTCACTCCACCGCTGGCTTCCCAGCAGAGCTTGGCTCCCCTCCCTCGTAACTGCAGAAGACGAATCATATTCTCGAAACCACGGAATATGCTTTCTCTCTGTCTCTCTCTCTCTCTCTCTCTCTCTCTCTCTCTCTCTCTCTCTCTCTCTCTCTCTCTCTCTCTACAGATTCTTCCGAACGCCGACCAACCATATTTTAGTCTTTAGTCGTCCAGCGCGGAAAGTCTGCTAGGAAATACCTATCCCCGTTAATAGGGAATTCATACAAAGGAACTCTCCTCAGAGTAAAAATCCTCGGAAATAGCCCAGCCTGCGTGATTTCCGAAGTGTAACGCTCCCTTGTTCCTCTCTGCTGCGTCCAAGGTTTTCAGAGTTTCCGGTTATCCTTCCGGCCTAGCTACAATAGCGGCCAGTCCGCCACTCTACTGTGCTTCAGCGCTCAGGTGCCCCGACGTTCCGGCTAGGGTTACTTCCTCTGTTAAGCAGGGCCAACACACCTCTTCGGGCTTTTCCACCAAGGGCCTGAGTTACGCCTGCCGTTTCATTTCCAATGGCGTTCCAACCTCTATTATTATAGACAATCATTCATACTTCGTTTGATAATAAAGACACTCCGTCACCTTTCATGCAATAAGCGTTAACAACTATTTACAAGGTGTACATGACAATGTCAGTCTTCTTTAAATATTCATATATACGATGTACAACCTATCAAATGACACCTAATTCCGGTTGTAAATCGCGGCAAAGTATATACACTCCTGGAAATTGAAATGAGAACACCGTGAATTCATTGTCCCAGGAAGGGGAAACTTTATTGACACATTCCTGGGGTCAGATACATCACATGATCACACTGACAGAACCACAGGCACATAGACACAGGCAACAGAGCATGCACAATGTCGGCACTAGTACAGTGTATATCCACCTTTCGCAGCAATGCAGGCTGCTATTCTCCCATGGAGACGATCGTAGAGATGCTGGATGTAGTCCTGTGGAACGGCTTGCCATCCCATTTCCACCTGGCGCCTCAGTTGGACCAGCGTTCGTGTTGGACGTGCAGACCGAGTGAGACGACGCTTCATCCAGTCCCAAACATGCTCAATGGGGGACAGATCCGGAGATCTTGCTGGCCAGGGTAGTTGACTTACACCTTCTAGTGCACGTTGGGTGGCACGGGATACATGCGGACGTGCATTGTCCTGTTGGAACAGCAAGTTCCCTTGCCGGTCTAGGAATGGTAGAACGATGGGTTCGATGACGGTTTGGATGTACCGTGCACTATTCAGTGTCCCCTCGACGATCACCAGTGGTGTACGTCCAGTGTAGGAGATCGCTCCCCACACCATGATGCCGGGTGTTGGCCCTGTGTGCCTCGGTCGTATGCAGTCCTGATTGTGGCGCTCACCTGCACGGCGCCAAACACGCATACGACCATCATTGGCACCAAGGCAGAAGCGACTCTCATCGCTGAAGACGACACGTCTCCATTCGTCCCTCCATTCACTCCTGTCGCGACACCACTGGAGGCGGGCTGCACGATGTTGGGGCGTGAGCGGAAGACGGCCTAACGGTGTGCGGGACCGTAGCCCAGCTTCATGGAGACGGTTGCGAATGGTCCTCGCCGATACCCCAGGAGCAACAGTGTCCCTAATTTGCTGGGAAGTGGCGGTGCGGTTCCCTACGGCACTGCGTAGGATCCTACGGTCTTGGCGTGCATCCGTGCGTCGCTACGGTCCGGTCCCAGGTCGACGGGCACGTGCACCTTCCGCCGACCACTGGCGACAACATCGATGTACTGTGGAGACCTCACACCCCACGTGTTGAGCAATTCGGCGGTACGTCCACCCGGCCTCCCGCATGCCCACTATACGCCCTCGCTCAAAGTCCGTCAACTGCACATACGGTTCACGTCCACGCTGTCGCGGCATGCTACCAGTGTTAAAGACTGCGATGGAGCTCCGTATGCCACGGCAAACTGGCTGACACTGACGGCGGCGGTGCACAAATGCTGCGCAGCTAGCGCCATTCGACGGCCAACACCGCGGTTCCTGGTGTGTCCGCTGTGCCGTGCGTGTGATCATTGCTTGTACAGCCCTCTCGCAGTGTCCGGAGCAAGTATGGTGGGTCTGAGACACCGGTGTCAATGTGTTCTTTTTTCCATTTCCAGAAGTGTACATGTCACTGAGTTAGAAAAACACTAACACCATTTATTCAGAAGCGGAGTGTACGATGGTACGAAACTTCCTGCCAGATTAAAACTGTGTGCCGTACCGAGACTCGCCAGGAAGTTTCAACGCCATCTATTGGTTCTTTGGTGTACTACATAAATAAAATCGCCGGCTATTGGTTCTGTGGTGTACTACGCCATGATGGTTAAACATCTGAACAACCATACTGAAGAGAGGATTTTAGATAAAATTTTAAATTAGGTTATCTTCTTTCTTTGTTCCGATTTTGATCTAATAAAGCTTATTTATTGCCCGAAACTACGCTAAAGTTAAAGGGTGAGGACCCCACAGTAATTCGTCTAGTGGTTTTGGAGATTAGCATGCTCAGACAGAGAGACACGAGTTTGTCTTATTTTCGTTTTATTTTATTTTATTTACACATATTAGTTCCGTAGGACCAAATTGAGGAGCAAATCTCCAAGGTCATGGAACGTGTCTGTACCTAAAATTACAACATAAAAGTAGTAACAAATGAAGTAAAATGTTTATGAATCCAAAAAAGTCAAACCGTAAGTTTAGTAAGCTCATGCAACAATACAAGAAGAATCAGCTTCTATTTTGCAAGGAACTCATCGACAGAATAGAAGAAGTGACCCATGAGGAAACTCTTCAGCTTCGATTAGAAAGCGAGTGGATTACTGCTAAGAATTTTGAGTCCTTGCGGTAGCTTATTGAAAATGGATGCAGCAGTATACTGCACGCCTTTCTGCACAAGAGTTAAGGAAGTCCGATCCAAATGCAGATTGGACTTCTGTCGAGTATTAACTGAGTGAAAGCTGCTGATTCTTGGGAATAAGCTGATATTGTTAACAAGAAATGATAGTAAGGAATATATATATATATATATATATATATATATCGAGAGGCCAATGTCAAATTACCCGGACTAGTGAACAGGGCTCGACAAGAGGTTTGCGAACTTACACCACTTATTGGCCGAACTGTCCGTTTCTGAGCCAACAATATCCTTTTAGAATGGGAAAAGTTACCAAAAAATGTAATAATACCATATGACATAATCGAATGAAAGTAAGCAAATTTTGCTGCAGTTCGTGGTCGTGCGGTAGCGTTCTCGCTTCCCGCGCCCGGGTTCCCGGGTTCGATTCCCGGCGGGGTCAGGGATTTTCTCTGCCTCGTGATGACTGGGTGTCGTGTGATGTCTTCAGGTTAGTTAGGTTTAAGTAGTCCTAAGTTCTAGGGGACTGATGACCATAGATGTTATGTCCCATAGTGCTCAGAGCCAGAGCCATAAGCAAATTTTCGTGTCGAGCGATCACTTACTTCAGATAACGTTCGAATAGTAAAAATGGGAGCATTAAGTCTTTGAACAAGATCCTTAACATGGGCTTTCCATGACAGTTTACTATCTATCTGAACACCTAGAAATTTGAACTGTTCATTTACACTAATCGTACGCCCATTCTGTAAAATTAAAACGTCACTTTACTACCAAGTTAGTGTCTTGAATAAAGAGAAGTATTTTACAATTACCTGTAATACTAGAGGGCATATCATTTATATAAATTATTCTCCATGAAATACCGGTTTACATGGGACAAAGAAGTCTATATAAGTGAAATGAAATAAAATGTCGTGTGACGAGGGCCTCCCGTCGGGTAGACCGTTCGCCTGGTGCAAGTCTTTCGATTTGACGCCACTTCGGCGACTTGCGCGTCGATGGGGATGAAATGATGAGGATTAGGACAACATAACACCCAGTCCCTGAGCGGAGAATATCTCCGACCCCGCCGGGAATCGAACCTGGGCCCTTTGGATTGACAGTCCGTCGCGCTGACCACTCAGCTACCGGGAGCGGACAGTATGTATCAGTATAGATATAGCTTCGCATTTCACTTTTTGTCTGATGTAAGTACCACTTTACATTTCCACTTTTACGCAAAGTGTTTGACAACTCGTATTACAAGTCTCTAGAGCTTGCACAGGGAATTTAGTAGATAAAGTTTTGGTGAGGAACCCATGTCCGAAAAATTTCCTATGTGGACCTGAAATATCTTCCCCTTCACGGTAGGCACACAGCGGAGACAACGATCTCCGATTTGAGTGCCATGGCATTGGTGATATTTCGAGAACTCCTTTTCGGGATCTCTTCTTCAAAGTCTAGAGTGCAGCTCGTCCATGGAGCACTACAGTCACCCCTCCTAGTTTCAAAAATACCATTTTCTCGCATCGTAGTCATACTGAAATCGTATCTGCGGACTAAGGCCATCCATAAAACATTCTTGAAACGGGCGTCGTGCAGCTATCCCATTACGCACCGTACGAAGAAGTGGAAGATTTTAAAGTAATCCTACCCTGATATATATTTTATATCCAAACGATACTTTTCCATACATGGGTTCCGTATCTGGGGTTCCTATCAGATAGGACTGACAGAGGAGACAGAGAAGATCCAAAGAAGAGCGGTGCGTTTCGTCACGGGATCGTTTAGCTGGCGAGAGAGCGTTACGGAGATGGTAAACGAAATCCATTGGCAGAAGTTACAAGAGAGGCGTTGAGGATCACGGAGAGATTTACTACTGAAATTTCAGGACAGCACTTTTCAGGAGGAGTCGGACAACATATTACTTCCCTCCACGTACATCTCGCGTACAGACCACGAGGAGAAAATTCGAGAAATTAGAGCCAATACAGAGGAGTTCAAATGTGTGTGAAATCTTATGGGAGTTAACTGCTAAGGTCATCAGTCCCTAAGCTTACACACTACTTAACCTAAATTATCCTAAGGACAAACACTCACACACACACACACACACACATGTCCGAGGGAGGACTCGAACCACCGTCGGCAACAGCCGCACAGTCCATGACTGCAGCGCCCCAGACCGCTCGGCAAATCCCGCGCGGCTCCAATACAGAGGCTTAACGAAAATCGCTCTTCCCACGCACTATTCGCGAGTGAAACAGAGTTGGAGGGATCAGATAGTGGTATCGAAATACCCTCCGCCACACACCATTAGGAGGCTTGCGGAGTATGATGTAGATGTAGATGAAAACGTTATCTATCAAGTCCCCTCTGCTACACGATGAAGCATATTATAGGAAATCTGAAACACTCCGTATCATCATTGATGTCAGCTAATAGTTCAGATGACGATGCGCACTGCTTCTGCGGGCAGGTTTTAGGTACCCAGATACATTCACTTGTAATGTATTTTATACTGAAGAGCCAAAGAAACTGGTACACCTGCCTAATATCGTGTAGGGTCCCCGCTAACACGCAGAAGCGCCGCAACATGACGTGGCGTAGATTCGACTAACGTCTGAAGTACGAGGTGCATTCAAGTTCTAAGGCCTCCGATTTTTTTTCTCCGGACTGGAAAGAAACAGAAACATGCGCATCGTTTTAAAATGAGGCCGCATTCATTGTCAATACGTCCCAGAGATGGCAGCACCGTACGGCAGATGGAATTTTACCGCCAGCGGCGAGAATGAGAACTGTTTTAAATACTTAAAATGGCGACGTTTCCCTTACTTGAACAGCATGCAATCATTCGTTTTCCGTATTTGCGTGGTGTGAAACCAATTGAAATTCATCGACAGTTGAAGGAGACATGTGGTGATGGAGTTATGGATGTGTCGAAAGTGCGTTCGTGGGTGCGACAGTTTAATGAAGGCAGAACATCGTGTGACAACAAACCGAAACAATCTCGGGCTCGCACGAGCCGGTCTGACGACATGATCGAGAAAGTGGAGAGAATTGTTTTGGGGGATCGCCGAATGACTGTTGAGCAGATCGCCTCCAGAGTTGGCATTTCTGTGGGTTCTGTGCACACAATCCTGCATGACGACCTGAAAATGCGAAAAGTGTCATCCAGGTGGGTGCCACGAATGCTGACGGACGACCACACGGCTGCCCGTGTGACATGTTGCCAAGCAATGTTGAGGCGCAACGACAGCACGAATGGGACTTTCTTTTCGTCGGTTGTGACAATGGATGAGATGTGGATGCCATTTTTCAACCCAGAAACAAAGCGCCAGTCAGCTCAATGGAAGCACACAGATTCACCGCCACCAAAAAAATTTCGGGTAACCGCCAGTGCTGAAAAAATGATGGTGTCCATGTTCTGGGACAGCGAGGGCGTAATCCTTACCCATTGCGTTCCAAAGGGCACTACGGTAACAGGTTCGTCCTACGAAAATGTTTTGAAGAACAAATTCCTTCCTGCACTGCAACAAAAACGTCCGGGAAGGGCTGCGCGTGTGCTGTTTCACCAAGACAACGCACCCGCACATCGAGCTAACGTTACGCAACAGTTTCTTCGTGATAACAACTTTGAAGTGATTCCTCATGCTCCCTACTCACCTGACCTGGCTCCTAGTGACTTTTGGCTTTTTTCAACAATGAAAGACACTCTCCGTGGCCGCACATTCACCAGCCATGCTGCTATTGCCTCAGCGATTTTCCAGTGGTCAAAACAGACTCCTAAAGAAGCCTTCGCCGCTGCCATGGAATCATGGCGTCAGCGTTGTGAAAAATGTGTACGTCTGCAGGACGATTACGTCGAGAAGTAACGCCAGTTTCATCGATTTTGGGTGAGTAGTTAATTAGAAAAAAAAATCGGAGGCCTTAGAACTTGAATGCACCTCGTAGTGCTGGACGGAACTGACACCATGAATACTGCAGGGCTGTCCATAAATCCGTAGGAGTACGAGGGGGTGAAGAGCTCTTCTGAACAGCACGTTGCAAGGCATCCCAGATATGCTCGATAATTTTCATGTCTGAGGAGTTTGGTACCCAGCGGAAGTATTTAAACTCAGAAGAGTGTTCCTGGAGCCACTATGTAGCAATAATGACGTGTGGGGTGTCGCATTGTCCTGCTGGAATTGCCCAAATCCGTCGGAATGCACAGTGGACAAGAATGGATGCAGGTGATCAGACAGGATGCTTACTTACGTCAGAGTCGTAATGAGACGTATCAGGGTTCCCGTATCACTCCAACTGCACACATCCCACGCCATTACAGTGTCTCCACCAGCTCGAGCAGCCCACTGTTGACATGCAGGGTCCATGGATTCATGAGGTTGTCTCCATACGCGTACACGTCCATCCGCTCGATACAATTTGAAACGAGACTTGTCTGACCATACAACATGTCCCCAGTCGTAAACAGTAGAATGTCGGTGTTGACGGGTCCAGGCGATGCGTAAAGCTTTGTGTCTTGCACTCGTCAAGGGTGCACGAGTGGGCCTTGCATTCCAAAATCCCATATCGATGATGTTTCGTTGAATGGTTCGCACGCTGACGCATGTTGATGGCCCAGCATTGAAATTTGCAGCAGTTTTTTCAGTCGTCGTTGGTCCCATTCTTGCAGGATCCTTTTCCGACCGCAGCGATGTCGGAGGTTTGATATTTTACTGGATTCCTGATATTCACGGTACACTCGTGGAATGGTCGTGCGGGAAATTCCCCACTTCATTGTTATCTTGGGGATGCTGTGACCCATCGCTCGTGCGTCGACTGTAACACCACGTTCAAACTGACTTAAATCTGTACAACCTACTGTCGCAGCAGCAGTAATCGATTTAACAACTGCACCAGACACTTGTCTTACATGGGCGTTGCCGACCCCGGCGCCTTTTTCTGCCTGTTTACATATCTCTGTATTTGGAAACGCATGCCTATGCCAGTTTCTTTGGCGCTTCAGGGTAAGTACACCCACTTTCTTAGTACTGCATAGTTTTAATGTTCAGCATTTTAAACTAGTCCTGTTAAATATCGGCCATTCTTTATCGGACGTCCATTAAATACGTGACTTTTTTTTGTTAATTTGGAAAGCCCCTCCTCATTTGTTAGAATTGGGAAGACGCGACAAGATCCCCCTCCTCCTCACGTGAGGTTTACTTCTTACGTGTAAAAATACGTAAACGTGATTTTTTCATTTGCTTTAAACAGTAATTAAAACATGTTGATAAAAACAATTTTATTTAGAACATGTATTAAATATGTTATCCCCGAGTAGTATTCGAATGGCCTGAAAGACGAAAAAAGCCTCTCCCCGAAAATGATATTAACTGTTTTGAAGATCGCTAAAAAAAAATTGGCCTTTTGTTGATGTACTGTATACATTAAATGTCACTGAACCTTTACTTCTATCCAGATGAAGGACAGCATTGTTTGTACCTTCATTTGAACACCACGTTTACGTAGATTTTCAATCTTTTGCTTCCCATGATCACTAAGACAATTCTTGTCGGTTAACTTCAGCCTAGCTTCCTTCCATTAGACTAATGTTCAGGACACACCCACCTAGCACTGTGAAGAAAAAAAAAAAAAACTTACGACCACACGATTTTTCCCCTGATCTTCTTTCTTTTAGTCAACGAAACAAAATTAGGGGAAAAATTCGCTGACTAAAGATTAGGGGAAAAATCGTGTAGTAGCAAATTTTTTTCATAGTGCTAGGTGGGAGTGTCCTGAATAACATACTAAAAATCCTGAGCGGTGGGGCATTAGCGTCAGTGTGCGGGTGGGTTTTCTTGTGTCTTTCTGGAAAACCACGGCCTCTAGCGGAAATATTTCCCTGAAAAATAGAACTACATCAAACGTTCTACATAAATACGCTATTAATTTTTCTCTATGACTAATATTTTCGGCTTTACAGGTGATGGAAGAAACCCTGATCACTAAAAATCGTGTTTTAGTGTTAGAGAACTGCCGTTTATTGTTAAATGCAGTGGGTGAAGAACAAATATTAAGTGTTCGTACCACTTCTATGTGCGGGAGAGTCATATTAATGGATAAGCATTTTCGCTAGAAGGCGCGGTTTTCGAGCTATTTCAGAAAAACATAACAAAGGGACCTTTAAACCCACTCACACCACAACACACACACACCACCAGATAGGATTTTTAGTATGTTCTGCAGGACACGCCTACTCCCTCCTAGCACTGTGCCAAAACTAGGCAGTAAATGATGTTGTTGTTGTGGTCTTCAGTCCTGAGACTGGTTTGATGCAGCTCTCCATGCTACTCTATCCTGTGCAAACTCCTTCATCTCCCAGTACCTACTGCAACCTACATCCTTCTGAATCTGCTTAGTGTATTGATCTCTTGGTATCCCTCTACGATTTTTACCCTCCACGCTGCCCTCCAATACTAAATTTGTGATCCCTCGATGCCTCAGAACATGTCCTACCAACCTATCCCTTCTTCTAGTCAAGTTGTGCCACAAACTTCTCTTCTCCCCAATCCTATTCAATACCTCCTCATTAGTTACGTGATCTACCCACCTTATCTTCAGCATTCTTCTGTAGCACCACATTTCGAAAGCTTCTATTCTCTTCTTGTCCAAACTAGTTATCGTCCATGTCTCACTTCCATACATGGCTACACTCCATACAAATACTTTCAGAAACGACTTCCTGACACCTAAATCTAGTATATTCGATGTTAACAAATTTCTCTTCTTGAAAAACGCTTTCCTTGCCATTGCCAGTCTACATTTTATATCCTCTCTACTTCGACCATCATCGGTTATTTTACTCCCTAAATAGCAAAACTCCTTTACTACTTTAAGTGTCTCATTTCCTAATCTAATTCCCTCAGCATCACCCGACTTAATTTGACTACATTCCATTATCCTCGTTTTGCTTTTGTTGATGTTCATCTTATATCCTCCTTTCAAGACACTGTCCATTCCGTTCAACTGCTCTTCCAAGTCCTTTGCTGTCTCTGACAGAATTACAATGTCATCGGCGAACCTCAAAGTTTTTACTTCTTCTCCATGAATTTTAATACCTACTCCGAATTTTTCTTTTGTTTCCTTTACTGCTTGCTCAATATACAGATTGAATAACATCGGGGAGAGGCTACAACCCTGTCTTACTCCTTTCCCAACCACTGCTTCCCTTTCATGCCCCTCGACTCTTATAATTGCCATCTGGTTTCTGTACAAATTGTAAATAGCCTTTCGCTCCCTGTATTTTACCCCTGCCACCTTCAGAATTTGAAAGAGAGTATTCCAGTCAACATTGTCAAAAGCTTTCTCTAAGTCTACAAATGCTAGAAACGTAGGTTTGCCTTTTCTTAATCTTTCTTCCAAGATAAGTCGTAAGGTCAGTATTGCCTCACGTGTTCCAACATTTCTACGGAATCCAAACTGATCTTCCCCGATGTCGGCTTCTACCAGTTTTTCCATTCGTCCGTAAAGAATTCGCGTTTGTATTTTGCAGCTGTGACTTATTAAACTGGTAGTTCGGTAACTTTCACATCTGTCAACACCTGCTTTCTTTGGGATTGGAATTATTATATTCTTCTTTAAGTCTGAGGGTATTTCGCCTGTCTCATACATCGTGGTCACCAGATGGTAGAGTTTTGTCATGACTTGCTCTCCTGAGGCCATCAGTAGTTCTAATGGAATGTTGTCTACTCCCGGGGCCTTGTTTTGACTCAGGTCTTTCAGTGCTCTGTCAAACTCTTCACGGAGTATCTTATCTCCCATTTCATCTTCATCTACATCCTCTTCCATTTCCATAATTTGTCCTCAACTACATCGCCCTTGTATAAACCCTCTATATACTTCTTCCACCTTTCTGCTTTCCCTTCTTTGCTTAGAACTGGGTTGCCATCTGAGCTTTTATATTCATACAAGTGGTTCTCTTCTCTCCAAAGGTCTCTTTAATTTTCCTGTAGGCAGTATCTATCTTACCCCTAGTGAGACAAGCCTCTACATCCTTACATTTGTCCTCTAGCCATCCCTGCTTAGCCATTTTGCACTTCCTGTCGATTTCATTTTTGAGACGTTTGTATTCCTTTTTGCCTGCTTCATTTACTGCATTTTTATATTTTCTCCTTTCATCAATTAAATTCAATATTTCTTCTGTTACCCAAGGATTTCTATTAGCCCGCGTCTTTCTACCTATTTGATCGTCTGCTGCCTTCACCACTTCATCCCTCAGAGCTACCCATTCTTCTTCTACTGTATTTCTTTCCCCCATTCCTGTCAATTGTTCCCTAATGCTCTCCCTGAAACTCTGTACAACCTCTGGTTCTTTCAGTTTATCCAGGTCCCATCTCCTTAAATTCCCACCTTTTTGCAGTTTCTTCAGTTTCAATCTGCAGTTCATAACCAATAGATTGTGGTCAGAATCTACATCTGCCCCAGGAAATGTCTTACAATTTAAAACCTGGTTCCTAAATCTCTGTCTTACCATTATATAATCTATCTGAAACCTGTCAGTATCTCCAGGCTTCTTCCATGTATACAGCCTCCTTTCATGATTCTTGAACGAAGTGTTAGCTATGATTAAGTTATGCTCTGTGCAAAATTCTACAAGGCGGCTTCCTCTTTCATTCCTTCCCCCCAATCCATATTCACCTACTATGTTTCCTTCTCTCCCTTTTCCTACTGACGAATTCCAGTCACCCATCACTATTAAATTTTCGTCTCCCTTCACTACCTGAATAATTTCTTTTATCTCGTCATACATTTCATCTATTTCTTCATCATCTGCAGAGCTAGTTGGCATATAAACTTGTACTACTGTAGTAGGCATGGGCTTTGTGTCTATCTTGGCCACAATAATGCGTTCACTATGCTGTTTGTAGTAGCTAACCCGCACTCCTATTTTTTTATTCATTATTAAACCTACTCCTGCATTACCCCTATTTGATTTTGTATTTATAACCCTGTATTCACCTGACCAAAAGTCTTGTTCCTCCTACCACCGAACTTCACTAATTCCCACTACATCTAACTTCAACCTATACATTTCCTTTTTAAATTTTCTAACCTACCTGCCCGATTAAGTGATCTGACATTCCACGCTCCGATCCGTAGAACGCCAATTTTCTTTCTCCTGATAACGACGTCCTCTTGAGTAGTCCCCGCCCGGAGATCCGAATGGGGGACTATTTTACCTCCGGAATATTTTACCCAAGAGGACGCCATCATCATTTAATCATACAGTAGAGCTGCATGTCCTCGGGAAAAATTACGGCTGTAGTTTCCCCTTGCTTTCAGCCGTTCGCAGTACCAGCACAGCAAGGCCGTTTTGGTTAATGTTACAAGGCCAGATCAGTCAATCATCCAGACTGTTGCCCCTGCAACTACTGAAAAGGCTGCTGCCCCTCTTCAGGAACCACATGTTTGTCTGGCCTCTCAACAGATACCCCTCCGTTGTGGTTGCACCTACGGTACGGCCATCTGTATCGCTGAGGCACGCAAGCCTCCCCACCAACGGCAAGGTCCATGGTTCATGGGGGGCAGTAAATGATATTTCTCCCTTAATCGACGTTTTGTAGTCTTCGTTGACTGTGCTACACACTATTAACTTCTTGGTCAGGTCGGCGTGCTCCTGAACAAACGCGTTGTAAAACTTTTGATACACATTCAAGCTGAACACAGTAACATCGGATTTATATGGGTTCCAGGACATCACGAATGATACACTGGCTGACAGTGATTTCGACCTGCGCGGCACGGAACTCCCCGAATGAAATCTGACGATTGTGCGGAACTTGTTTCAAATCGCGGAATCCCAGGCAATCGGACGTGTAAAGCATTCAGTTGTTACAGAGGCCATAAAGGTTGGTGGGACACAGTAATGTTGTCTATGCTAAGGATTAATTTATAATGTAAAAGAAATTCTTATCCGTTATAATAATGTACTCTGAGATGACAAGAGTCATGGGATACGTCCTAATATCGTTAATGTTAAAAAATGAGGAAATTCTATCTACATCTACATCCATACTCCGCAAGCCACCTGACGGTGTGTGGCGGAGGGTATCTTGAGTACCTCTATCGGCTCTCCCTTCTATTCCAGTCTCGTATTGTTCGTGGAAAGAAGGATTGTCGGTATGCCTCTGTGTGGGCTCTAATCTCTCTGATTTTATCCTCATGGTCTCTTCGCGAGATATACGTAGGAGGGAACAATATACTGCTTGACTCTTCGGTGAAGGTATGTTCTCGAAACTTTGACAAAAGCCCGTACTGAGCTACTGAGCGTCTCTCCTGCAGAGTCTTCCACTGGAGTTTATCTATCATCTCCGTAACGCTTTCGCGATTACTGAATGATCCTGTAACGAAGCGCGCTGCTCTCCGTTGCATCTTCTCTATGTCTTCTATCAACCCTATCTGGTACGGATCCCACACTGCTGAGCAGTATTCAAGCAGTGGGCGAACAAGTGTACTGTAACCTACTTCCTTTGTTTTCGGATTGCATTTCCTTAGGATTCTTCCAATGAATCTCAGTCTGGCATCTGCTTTACCGACGATCAACATTATATGATCATTCCATTTTAAATCACTCCTAATGCGTACTCCCAGATAATTTATGGTATTAACTGCTTCCAGTTGCCGACCTGCTATTTTGTAGCTAAATGATAAAGGATCTATCTTTCTGTGTATTCGCAGCACATTACACTTGTCTACATTGAGATTCAATTGCCATTCCCTGCACCATGCGTCAATTCGCTGCAGATCCTCCTGCATTTCTATGCGCATGGAACACGCCTGTCTCACCACTGAATACTACTGTCAGAGACATACGGCTGCTGTCAACAAGTATGGGCCTGAAGATGATGTAACAACATCGAAACTATTTGCCAATAAAACCAACACCTTAATATAGCTGGAGGAAATTCGTCATTTTTTAACATATATTATACTAGCTGACGTCCGAAGTCGTCCGTTTCAATTATGGATATACGAAGTCTTAATATCGTGTCGGAGCTAATTTTTCCCGGCGTAGTGCAGCAGCAGCAGCTGCACGTGTCATGGACTAAACAAGTCGTTTGAAGTCCCCTGCAGAAATACAGAGCCGTGCTGCCTTTATAGTCGCTCATGATTGCCAAAGTGTCAAAAAATGGCTCTGAGCGCTATGGGACTTAACATCTATGGTCATCAGTCCCCTATAACTTAGAACTACTTAAACCTAACTAACCTAAGGACAGCACACAACACCCAGCCATCGCGAGGCAGAGAAAATCCCTGACCCCGCCGGGAATCGAACCCGGGAACCCGGGCGTGGGAAGCGAGAACGCTACCGCACGACCACGAGATGCGGGCCAAAGTGTCACTGGTGCAGTATTTTGTGCACGAACTGATCTCTCGATTACGTCCCATACATGCTGTGGTGTCACCGCCAGACACCACACTTGCTAGGTGGTAGCCTTTAAATCGGCCGCGGTCCGCTAGTATACGTCGGACCCGCGTGTCGCCACTGTCAGTGATTGCAGACCGAGCGCCGCCACACGGCAGGTCTAGAGAGACTTACTAGCACTCGCCCCAGTTGTACAGCCGACTTCGCTAGCGAAGCTACACTGACAAATACGCTCTCATTTGCCGAGACTATAGTTAGCATAGCCTTCAGCTACGTCATTTGCTACGACCTAGCAAGACGCCATTACCAGTTTATATTGAGATTATAAGTAATGTATCATCAAGACCGATGTACACCAATTATGGATTAAAGTTAAGTATTCCAGAAGCTACGTACTAAGTTTTCGCTACTATAATTCCTTGTCATTTTCCAGACCTCACGCCAGCCTGCGTGAGCTTCGCAAACTGTCCAGAATGTTCTTTAAACAAATTGCAAACGACTGTACTCTGTTGACACGGCGCATTGTCGTCCACAAAATGTCCATCGTTGTTTGCCAACATGAAGTCCATTAATGGCTGCAAGTGGTCTCAACGTAGGCGAACGTAACCATTTCCAGTCACTGATCCAGTCCGTTCCAAACAGACATAGCCCAAACGGTTATGGAGTTTGCCACCAGCTTGCTCAGCGCCTTGTCGATAACCTGGGTCCATGGCTTTGTGCGGTCTGCGCCACACTCCAATCCTACAAGCAGCTCTTCTGAACTGAAACAGGGGCTCATCGGACCAGGCCACGGTTTTGCAGTCGTCTACCGACCAACCGATACGGTCACGAGTCCAGGAGAACAGCTGCAGCCGATGTCGTACTGTCCGCAAAGGCACTCGCGTTGATCATGTGCTCATTAACGCCAAATTACGCTGCTAACAGATACATCCGTCATCGGTCCCATATTGGATTCCGTAGAAACATTGGAACACGTGAGGCAATACTGACCCTACGACTTATCTTAGAAGAAAGATGAAGGAAAGGCAAACCTACGTTCCTAGCCTTTGTAGACTTAGAAAAAGCTTTTGACAATGTTGACTGGAATACGCTTTCAAATTCTAAAGTTGGCAAGGGTAAAATACGAGGAGTGAAACGCTATTTACAATTTGTACAGAAACCAGATGGCAGTTATAAGAGTCGAGGGGCATGAAAGGGAAGCAGTGGTTGGCAAGGGAGTGAGACAGGGTTGTAGCCTCTCCCCGATGCTATTCAATCTGTATATTGCGCAAGCAGTAAAGGAAGCAAAAGAAAATTTCTGAGTAGGAATTAAAACGCATAGAGAAGACATAAAAACATTGAGGGTCGCCGATGACATTGTAATTCTGTCAGAGACAGCAAAGGACCTGGAAGAGCAGCTGAACGGAATGGACAGTGTCTCGAAAGGTGGATATAAGATGAACATCAACAAAAGCAAAACGAAGATAATGGAATGTAGTCGAGTTAATCGTGATGCTGAGGGAATTAGGTTAGGAAATGAGACACATACAACAGTAAAGGAGGTTTGGTATTTGGGGAGCAAAATAACTGATGATGGTCGAAGTTGAGAGGATATAAAATGTAGACGGGCAATGGCAAGGAAAGCGTTTCTGAAGAAGAGAAATTTGTTAACAGCGAGTATAGATTTAAGTGTCGGGAAGTCGTTTCTGAAGGTATTTGTATGGAGTGTAGCCATGTATGGAAGTGAAACGTGGACGATAAATAGTTTGGAGAGGAAGAGAATAGAAGCTTTCGAAATGTGATGCTACAGAAGAATGCTGAAGATTAGATGGGTATATCACATAACTAATGATGAAGTATTGAATAGAATTGGAGAGGAGTTGTAAGTAGGCTGTTTATGTTTTCTTATTGGCGACGTTACGTGGCGCTCTGTATGAGGGTCGCTGGCTGTGCTGTGTGCGGTCTGTGGCTAGTTTGCATTGTTGTTTGGAATCTGTTCCTCTACGCTTTTCGGCAGTGCATTTGCACCAGGAACATTCACATTTTGACAAGCAGAAAATGTGTCTTGACTTATTTGAGAAAACGGTGAGGACGCAAAACCTGAATCTACAGTATTTGTAAAATTGTGTCCTGTCATTTCGGATTCCTGAGGCGAGCTGTTGTCGAGCGATCGATCGATAATGCTTCCCTGTTCACTAATTGTTTCACTGCCTACGCCATTGTTTGCCGCCCGCTCCATTTCCCTACGCACAATTACCAAATTACTATGTTGAACATTAGTTAATTCATTACATGGTGGCGTTAACACACTGCTTTCGTCTTCACTGTCATTTCTCAGTTTACTTTGGAGCCTAGTGTTACGTTTTTCACACGCCATTATTGTCACAATATTTCACACGACAACACAGAAAAACACAATTTGAAGAGCGAAAATAGGGGAACACATTAACATAGCACTGAAAATAATATCTAGTTAATTGCAAGCGCAGCTGCGAAATACTTGGTGCAAATCTACATGCATGCCACAACTGTTTTACTGTACAACAATGAAAGACTGGAACTACAAAGGAGATTCTCTCTACAATTACGCAATAGCAATAAACAAAATCTACACTAATTACACAAACTACAAGAACAAATCAGATTCCAGTGAGGTATCCTCGGCTAAGGGTCGGCATATGTAACGTCCCCTTAGAAGAATTATTCAAGACTGTGCTTAAACTGACATACAATATTATTTAGCGCAACGCAATCTGACTTTCAAAAATCCCTACAAAAGAATGGCCCTGACTAACATTAACCTATACCTTTCACAAATCACTTACCTCACCAAAAATCTTCGTTCCTCGAACTACTGCAATACAGCGAGCGCCACTACTGCCAGCTAAATATAAGACTCAAACTACTGAAGGCACTAACTACTGATAGTGATAGTTAGCAAATGAAAGATTTTAATAGAGAACAAACAATGTATTTACCTTAATAGTCATAATATATGATATGCAGTATTACAAACTTCGAAACTCCGCCATCTCTCTCCCCACATCCACCACTGCTGGCGGCTCACCTCCAACTGCGCAACGCTACGCGCCGTTCACATCCAGCTGCCGCTGCCCAACACTACAATGGCAGACAACAATGCAAACCAGCCACAGACCGCACACAGCACAGCCAGCGACCCTCATACAGAGCGCCACGTAACGTCGCCAATATGAAAACATAAACAGCCTACGTACAGAGTTTGTGGCACAACTTGACAAAAAGAAGGGGTCGGTTGGTAGGACATATTCTGAGGCATCAAGGGATCACAAATTTAGCATTGGAGGGCAGCGTGGAGGGTAAAAATCGTAGAGGGAGACCAAGAGATGAATACACTAAGCAGTTCAGAAGGATGTAGGCTGCAGTAGGTACTGGGAGATGAAGCAGCTTGCACAGGATAGAGTAGCATGGAGAGCTGCATCAAACCGGTTTCATGACTGAAGACCACAACAACAACAACAACTGCTTGTCTGTAAGCACCGACAGCTGTTGGAAACTCCGCTGCTCCCAGTCGATAAGTGAAGGTGGTCGGGCACTGCGTAGTCCGTGATGAGAGCTAATGCCTGAACTTTGGTATTCTCGGCACTTTCCTGACACTGTGTGTCTTGGAATATTTTGCCCAACGACTTCCGAAACGGAATGTCACATGACGTCTAGCTCGAACTACCATTCCGTTTTCGACGTCTGTTAAATCCCGTCGTGCGGATGCAATCACTTCGGAGAACTTTCGACATGAATTACCTCAGTACAAATGACAACTCCGCCAGAGCGCTACTTTTTTTATGCCTTGTGTACGCTCTGTGTATATGTGCGTATCGCTATCACGTGGATTTGGTGTGCGGACATCTGCCACGCCGGACATTTGGCACGCCGGACATTTGCCGTGATTTTACCTGCTCCGAACGGTTGGGTCCCTTGACTCCCCCTCCTCCTCCTCATCGCTTACTGAGCCTTTGCACTGGTTTACTTAACAGAGAATCAGAATCTCTTTGGATTTTCGGCCACATCTCTAGACAGAGTTTCGTTGTGGAAACTATTAAATGCATCTCGCATTGAAATCCGCACCAAATTTCGAGCCTCAGTAAAACTGTTCCAATCTTGGAGATTTTGTGTTCATTTGAATTATACTTGCCTTTTTCGGTGCTCCTGCAGCAGCTTTCTGCCGTGTTTTGTGTACCATGAGGGATCAGTTACGTCTCTTATTAATTTATTTGATATGAATCTCTCCAGTGCTGTTGATACTATTTCATTCAACTTGAGCCACATATGGTCTTCACTTACATAGTTTGGAATGATTGGAGACTGTCTCTTAGAAAGACGTCAACCGAATTTTTAGTTGCTTTCATAAATAGATATAGTTTTGGTGAATTTCTTTATTACGGAATTGAGCCTCGCTACGACTTTGCGTTCACTAATCCCTGTATCCGTCGTGATGCTCAGGATTATTTGCGGCTAAGAGGTCAAGTGTGTTTTCGTAACCATTTACAATATGAATGGCCTCGTGAACTAATTGTTCAAAATAATTTTAATAAAAGCATTTAGAACAGTACGTAAATTCTTTTCTATCTACAATAGGGTCTGAAAATGTATTTTTATCAACATACGGAAGGGTCATTGAAGTCACTGCCAACTATAATTGTATGAGTAGGGTAAATATTTCTGATGAGACTCAAGTTTTCTTTGAACTGTTCAGCAACTGTTTCATCTGAGACCGGGGCTCGGTAAAAGGAGCCAGTTATTAATTTATTCCGCTTGTCGAATATAATCTCTGTCCATACTAAGTCACAGGAACTACCTGCTTCAATGTCGCTTGTGAGCTGGAACACACATTACATTATTTTTCCTTAGGTTGTGCTGCTTGTTTCTGTTGTAGTGCAGGTCATTACAATTACGGCTTTTCCCTCCAAAACCTAGGATGCTTTCTCTGTGAACCTGTAAATACCAGAGCTAAACAACGTAAAACAACAACGTACGTTACAAGGATAGCATTCTGTATTACTTCATTTTCTTATTTCTAGCATTTTAAAATTGTACGTCGACTTCAGATGACATGTCAATCATAGATGTTCTTATCTCTATTTAGTGAACGTATTTTCAGTCATGTTTTGAACAGTCTCTCGCTACACTTTATTAACTAATATTTCGCCGCTAGAGATACCGCATTTTGAGAGTAAATTAATATGGAGTATGTCGTTCTTCTTTTCAAACATTCACATTCACATTTCTCCTTTCCTTATTGTCTTTTGGGCACGCAGTTGTAGTAATTAAAGTAGAAACAAATGCAGTGATCAAAAAGAAATGATTTGCGTACATTCGCATTCTGTTTACATTGTTCCTTTCTTGTTGCTGCCATGGCGATGGACTGTTTCTATCGCAAAGCGTGAAAAGAAGCTACTGTACAGGCAGAGGCATCTATACAGGGTGTTACAGAAAGGTACGGCCAAACTTTCAGGAAACATTCCTCACACACAAAGAAAGAAAATATGCTATGTGGACATGTGTCCGAAAGCGCTTACTTTCCATGTTAGAGCCCATTTTATTACTTCTCTTCAAATCACATTAATCATGGAATGGAAACACACAGCAGCAGAACGTACCAGCGTGACTTCAAACACTTTGTTACAGGAAATGTTCAAAATGTCCTCCGTTAGCGAGGATACATGCATCCACCCTCCGTCGCATGGAACCCCTGATGCGCTGATGCAGCCCTGGAGAATGGCGTATTGTATCACAGCCGTCCACAATACGAGCAAGAAGAATCTCTACATTTGGTACCGGGGTTGCGTAGACAAGAGCTTTCAAATGCCCCCATAAATGAAAGTCATGAGGGTTGAGGCCAGGAGAGCGTGGAGGCCATGGAATTGGTCCGCCTCTACCAATCCATCGGTCACCGAATCTGTTGTTGAGAAGCGTACGAACACTTCGACTGAAATGTGCAGGAGCTCCATCGTGCATGAACCACATGTTGTGTCGTACTTGTAAAGGCACGTGTTCTAGCAGCACAGGTAGAGTATCCCGTATGAAATCATGATAACGTGCTCCATTGAGCGTAGGTGGAAGAACATGGGCCCCAATCAAGACATCACCAGCAATGCCTGCCCAAACGTTCACAGAAAATCTGTGTTGATGACGTGATTGCACAATTGCGTGCGGATTCTCGTCAGCCCACACATGTTGATTGTGAAAATTAACAATTTGATCACGTTGGAATGAAGCGTCATCCGTAAAGAGAACATTTGCACTGAAATGTGGATTGACATATTGTTGGATGAAACATTCGCAGAAGTGTACCCGTGGAGACGAATCAGCTGCTGATAGTGCCTGCACACGCTGTACATGGTACGTAAACAACTGGTTCTCCCGTAGCACTCTCCATACAGTGACGTGGTCAACGTTACCTTGTACAGCAGCAACTTCTCTGACGCTGACATTAGGGTTATCGTCAACTGCACGAAGAATTGCCTCGTCCATTGCAGGTGTCCTCGTCGTTCTAGGTCTTCTCCAGTCGCGAGTCATAGGCTGGAATATTCCGTGCTCCCTAAGACGCCGATCAATTGGTTCGAACGTCTTCCTGTCGGGACACCTTCGTTCTGGAAATCTGCCTCGATACAAACGTACCGCGCCACGGCTATTGCCCCGTGCTAATCCATACATCAAATGGGCATCTGCCAACTCCGCATTTGTAAACGTTGCTCTGACAGCAAAACCACGTTCGTAATGAACACTAACCTGTTGATGCTACATACTGATGTGCTTGATGGTTCAAATGGCTCTGAGCACTATGGTACTCAACATCTTAGGTCATAAGTCCCCTAGAACCTAGAACTACTTAAACCTAACTAACCTAAGGGCATCAGACACACCCATGCCCGAGGCAGGATTCGAACCTGCGACCGTAGCAGTCCCGCGGTTCCGGACTGCAGCGCCAGAACCGCTAGACCACCGCGACCGGGATGTGCTTGATGCTAGTACTGTAGAGCAATGAGTCGCATGTCAACAGAAGCACCGAAGTCAACATTACATTCCTTCAATTGGGCCAACTGGCGGTGAATCAAGGAAGTACAGTACATACTGACGAAACAAAAATGAGCTCTAACATGGAAAGTAAGCGTTTTCGGACACATATCCACATAACACCTTTTCTTTATTTGTGTGTGAGGAATGTTTCCTGAAAGTCTGGCCGTACCTTTTTGTAACACCATGTACAGGGTTATTACAAATGATTGAAGCGATTTCACTGCTCTACAATAACTTTATTATTTGAGATATTTTCACAATGCTTTGCACACACATAGAAGAACTCAAAAAGTTTTTTTAAGCATTCACAAATGTTAGATATGTGCCCCTTCAGTGATTCGGCAGACATCAAGCCGATAATCAAGTTCCTGCCACAGTCGGCGCAGCATGTCCCCATCAATGAGTTGGAAAGCATCGTTGATGCGACTTCGCAGTTCTGGCAAGTTTCTTGGTAGAGGAGGTTTAAACACTGAATCATTCACATAACCCCACAGAAAGAAATCGCATGGGGTTTAGTCAGGAGAGCGTGGAGGCCATGACATGAATTGCTGATCATGATCTCCACCACGACCGATCCATCGGTTTTCCAATCTCCTGTTTAAGAAATGCCGAACATCATGATGGAAGTGCGGTGGAGCACCATCCTGTTGAAAGATGAAGTCGGCGCTGTCGGTCTCCAGTTGTGGCATGAGCCAATTTATTCGTCGACTTCCGCGGGCTACGCGTGAAACTTGCCCGCACGCGTTCAACCGTTTCTTCGCTCACTGCAGGCCGACCCGTTGATTTCCCCTTACAGAGGCATCCAGAAGCTTTAAACTGCGCATACCATCGCCGAATGGAGTTGGCAGTTGGTGGATCTTTGTTGAACTTCGTCCTGAAGTGTCGTTGCACTGTTATGACTGACTGATGTGAGTGCATTTCAAGCACGACGTACGCTTTCTCGGCTCCTGTCGCCATTTTGTCTCACTGCGCTCTCGAGCGCTCTGACAGCAGAAACCTGAAGTGCGGCTTCAGCCGAACAAAACTTTGAGTTTTTCTACGTATCTGTAGTGTGTCGTGACCATACGTCAATGAATGGAGCTACAGTGAATTTATGAAATCGCTTCAATCATTTGTAATAGCACTGTATTTAAACTTGGCAGAACTAATTACTTACTGGCATAATCGTCGTTATTGCTTTCGTTTCTCAAAAGTTATAAATATTTCGATTTCGGAAAAGAAGCTCTGTATTTGAGCACGATGTCGAAGAAGAAGGTCCCTTAGGCACTGGTTGTATCGAGTAAGATGTGGAGACGGCGGTTTGAAAATGGACAGAAGTAGTACGAGGAAGGGCGTCCCTTACCTGAGGGATCGCTACCTGGCGAAGGGGCAAGTGTGGCAAATGTCCGGCGTGGCAAGTGTTCGGCATTCGTGCAATTTGTCGGGTCAGTGTATGTTTTCTGAATTGAAAAGTTGACATGAGATTTTCATTGCTGCCACCGCGGCCCCCCCCCCCCCCTCCCACTTCCCGCCGACCTTTTTTAAATTTTTAAATGAGATTATGTGAAACTTTTGCCTGATCCTTCCCACCCCCATTTAAAGCTGACGTAATTAATAGACGCCCCCTCAGTTGTAGTACGTCCCCTCCCCCCCCCCCCCCCACCCCACTCATGTGTTCGCGTGCCCGCCTTTCCTACCTGGCTTCGGCCACCGCTGCGCCGCGTCATTAGCGGACCTCCAGCCGGGGCTCAGATAACATCTGGACGCGTGCTGTGGGCAGCTGCCCGCTGCCGGCCGCTGATGCCGCAGGTCACGCACGCCACGCCACGTCCCGTCAGCTGTGCTCTCCCACGGCCGCAGCCTCCTGCTCTTACGCCAACACAGACGACGCCTAACTGGCCCATTAGGGGGCCCTTACTCAAACGCTTGTAGCCAGCCGGCCCTCTGGGCAGTTAACGGGAAACGCACGAGTAATCGGTAATGGCGGAACCACTCCCGTCGTGGGAAACAGAATATTCTGTACAAGAGAAAGCAGTTAAAATCACAACTAATGGAACCACTTCGGCTCAAGCAGCTGAAATCTTGTATCCAGTCACTTGCTGAGTTGTAACGGCCTGCAAGCCGGTGCCGCTTACGCTACCCTATGCGGTGCCGCTTATTCACTACTGGCCATTAAAATTCCTACACCAAGAAGAAATGCAGACGATAAACGTGTATCCATTGGAAAATACATTATACTAGAACTGACATGTGATTACATTTTCACGTAATTTGGGTGCACAGATCCTGAGGAATCAGTACCCAGAACAACCACCTCTGGCCGTAATAACAGCGCTTGGATGGCGTGTACAGCTACAGCTGCCCATGTAGCTTCAACACGATACCACAGTTCATCAAGAGTAGTGACTGGCGTATTGTGACGAGCCAGTTGCTCGGCCACTATTGCCCAAACGCTTTCAGTTGGCGAGAGATCAGGAAAATGTGCTGGCTAGGGCAGCAGTCGAACATTTTCTGTATCGAGAAAAGCCCGTACAGGAGCTGCAACATGCGGTCGTGCATTATCCTGCTGAAATGTAGGGTTTCGCAGGGATCGAATGAAGGGTAGAGTCACGGGTCGTAACACATCTGAAATGTAACGTCCACTGTTCAAAGTGCCGTCAATGCGAACAAGAGGTGACCTAGACGTGTAAGCAATGGCACCCGATACCATCACATTGGGTGATACGCCAGTATGGCGATGACGAATACACGCTTCCAATGTCCGTTCACCGCGATGTCGCCAAACACGGATGCGACCATCATGATGCTGTAAACAGAACCTGGATTCATTCGAAAAAATGACGTTTTGCCAATCGCGCACACAGGTTCGTCGTTGAGAACACCATCGCAGGCGCGCCTGTCTGTGATGCAGCGTCAAGGGTAACCGCAGCCACGGTCTCCGAGCTGATAGTCCATGCTGCTGCAAACGTCGTCGACCTGTTGGTGCAGATGGTTGTTGTCTTGCAAACGTCCCCATCTGCTGACTCACTGATCGAGGCGTGGCTGCACGATCCGTTACAGCCATGCGGATAAGATGCCTGTCATCTCGACTGCTAGTGACACGAGGCCGTTGGGATCCAGCACGGCGTTCCATATTACCCTCGTGAACCCACCGATTCCATATTGTGTTCGACCAACGCGAGCAGCAATGTCGCGATACGATAAACCGCAATCGCCATAGGCTACAATCCGACCTTTATCAAAGTCGGAAACGCGATGGTACGCATTTCTCCTCCTTGCGCGAGGCATCACAACAACGTTTCACCAGGCAACGCCGGTCAACTGCTGTTTGTGTATGAGAAATCGATTGGAAACTTTCCTCATGTCAGCACGTTGTAGGTGTCACCACCGGCGCCAACCTTGTGTGAATGCTCTGAAAAGCTAATCATTTGCATATCACAGCATCTTCTTCCTGTCGGTTAAATTTCGCGTCTGTAGCACGTCACCTACGTGGTGTAGCAATTTTAATGTCCAGTAGTGAACATATTGTGCATGGTCTCCTTCGAAACACTCTCCTCCACAAATGATACATCGCTTTCAACGCCGTTTCCATTTGCGAAAGTGCCTTGGTACGCTTTTTGCCGGATCGCGCGAAGCGCCGTCTGCTAATTTTCTTTTATCTCGTCTATAGTTGCAAATCTTCGTCCTTTCGACAGGATGAAAAAGGTTCGCAGGTGTCAGGTCTGGAGAGTACGGAGGATGAGGCAGCGCATTGATATGATTTTTTTGTTTTTGTACAACCAACAGGGACGAATGTATGGGTGAGTTATCGTGACGCAAGGGGCGTGAATTGTCTCGCCACATTTCAGACGGTTTCCTTCTCACATTTTCTTGCAGGCGTCGCAACACGTCCCGATAGTACCACCGATTACAGTTTGTCCCTCTGACGCGAATGGATGATGAACTAATCCTTCTAAGTCAGCATGGCTGTGACGTTTGAACTGACTTGAGAAGCTTTTTTGGTCTTGAAGAACGTTTATCGAGCTACTGTGAAGATTGAACCTTTGTCTCAACACTAGTTATGATTTTGTTATCGACTTGGTACAACTTGCAGTAGCTTGTGGATCAGTCCCTGTCGCCAGAAAGTGTCATATGCGGCTGTCAGGTCGTTGAAGACAGCTGTTGATTTCAGATGGCCTTGAAAACCTGCTTCAATATGGGTAGTTAGGGCAAGAACTTGATCGGTGCAGCTGCGTCCTTGTCTGAAACCAGCTTGTTCAGGAGGGGTAGCAGCCTCGATGAACGGTGCTATTCTGGTCAGGAGGACTCGTTCCAAAAGTTTGAATGTACAACTGAGCAGTGGTATAGGGCGGTAGTTTTCAGGGCTATCTACAAACTTGCTAGGTTTGAGAGTCGCTGTAACTTTCGACAGCTTGAATTGTCTGGGAAGTTTGTTCTCTTTGAGTATGTGAGTGAAGAGCGAAGTGAGCCAGCGTATGTAGTGTTCCCATGTTCTTAATAAACTCATTATAGATGTTGTCGGGGCCAGCAGCCTTACCGACTTTCAGTTGCTTGACAGCACTTTCTATGGTCAACAAAAACATTAGGAACAAGAGCCCATCACCTTGATCCCACAAAGAAGCCAAAAGGTTTTGACCTACCGAAGAAACTTTGGTGCCTCCTCAACAGGTTAAGGACTGGACATGGTTGTTGTAGCTACTTCAGGTGCAAATGGGGCTGGATCAGTTCACCAATGTGTGAATGTAATCAAGAAGAGCAGACAATTGAACATTTAATCCAACACTGTCCACTTCATTCATACCCTGGAATTCCCGATGACTTGTTCATTCTCGCACCCAGCTTAATTAACTGGTTGAAAAACTCTGACTTTAAGGTTTAAGGTTTAATCTTGTGTTATATCATATGTATACTGTATAAAATCATTTGTCGTATATCAACTGTATATTGTATAAAATCACCAAACGATTAAATAAACGATTCTGTTAAGAAACATCTCATTCTCTTTTGCGCGATCCAAAAGCTCTCCGCAGACTGTGAGGCGAAGGTCTTTCTTATCTTGAGGGATGAGCCTTGGGACGAACTTGGCTGCAACTCGATGCATTCCAAGATGCTGTGTCAGGATTTCATGACATGATGCAATCTCTCCAACAGTCAGTCTCGGATTGGCACGCAGAATTTCTTTGAAATTCCTGCCATGAGCGTCGTCGGTAGACGTTGAAGGGCGTCCTGAACGAGGGTCATCTCTAACTTTCGTCCGATCGTTTTTAAACCGTGTGAACCATTCAAATGGTTCAAATCGCTCTCAGCACTATGGGACTTAACATCTGAGGTCATCAGCTCCCTAGAACTATTTAAACCTAACTAACCTAAGGACATCACACACATTCATGCCCGAGGCAGTCACGCGGTTCCGGAATGAAGCACCTAGAACCGCTCGGCCTCCGCAGCCGGCGAACCATTCGTAACACCGAATACGTCTTAAGTATTCATCACCATAGGCTTCCTGCATCATTTGGTGCGTCTCTGTAAACGTTTTCTTGAGTTTCAAGCAAAATTAAATGTCGATGCGTTGCACCTGCAACTCTGCCATACCGAAATTCGCAAAATGTGCGGAACGACGTTCTACTCAATACGGCACTGATTAATAACTAACAGATGCACATCAATGAAACTTCCGGCAGTTACACATTAAACACAGGCGTGTACAGTGATGTCAACCTCATTTCGCTCCAACACACTACATCTACATCTACATCTACATCTACATTTATACTCCGCAAGCCACCCAACGGTGTGTGGCGGAGGGCACTTTACGTGCCACTGTCATTACCTCCCTTTCCTGTTCCAGTCGCGTATGGTTCGCGGGAAGAACGACTGTCTGAAAGCCTCTGTGCGCGCTCTAATCTCTCTAATTTTACATTCGTGATCTCCTCGGGAGGTATAAGTAGGGAGAAGCAATATATTCGATACCTCATCCAGAAACGCACCCTCTCGAAACCTGGCGAGCAAGCTACACCGCGATGCAGAGCGCCTCTCTTGCAGAGTCTGCCACTTGAGTTTGTTAAACATCTCCGTAACGCTATCACGGTTACCAAATAACCCTGTGACGAAACGCGCCGCTCTTCTTTGGATCTTCTCTATCTCCTCCGTCAACCCGATCTGGTACGGATCCCACACTGATGAGTAATACTCGAGTATAGGTCGAACGAGTGTTTTGTAAGCCACCTCTTTTGTTGATGGACTAAATTTTCTAAGGACTCTCCCAATGAATCTCAACCTGGTACCCGCCTTACCAACAATTAATTTTATATGATCATTCCACTTCAAATCGTTCCGCACGCATAGTCCCAGATATTTTACAGAAGTAACCGCTACCAGTGTTTGTTCCGCTATCATATAATCATACAATAAAGGATCCTTCTTTCTATATGTGCCGGCCGCGGTGGTCTAGCGGTTCTGGCGCTGCCGTCCGGAACCGCGGGACTGCTACGGTCGCAGGTTCGAATCCTGCCTCGGGCATGGGTGTGTGTGATGTCCTTAGGTTAGTTAGGTTTAAGTAGTTCTAAGTTCTAGGGGACTTATGACCTAAGATGTTGAGTCCCATAGTGCTCAGAGCCCCCCCTCTTTCTATGTATTCTCAATACATTACATTTGTCTATGTTAAGGGTCAGTTGCCACTCCCTGCACCAAGTGCCTATCCGCTGCAGATCTTCCTGCATTTCGTTACAATTTTCTAATGCTGCAACTTCTCTGTATACTACAGCATCATCAGCGAAAAGCCGCATGGAACTTCCGACACTATCTACTAGGTCATTTATATATATTGTGAAAAGCAATGGTCCCATAACACTCCCTTGTGGCACGTCAGAGGTTACTTTAACGTCTGTAGACGTCTCGTCTATTGGCGAGAAGAAAGGGATGTTGCGCTATTTTTTGAACAGACATCGTATACCCTCTCAAATTGTGAAGTTTTTTTAATTACCTCCTGCTCTTCTTGCTGGATTACCTATCTCTGTCGGGCGGCTTACATCAAGTCTGCCTCCGTAGCGAAGTGGTCAGCGTAGATGGTTACCATGTGGAGGACCCTGGTTCGATTCCTGGTACTGCCAAGGATTTTTACTTGGCGCGGCGATTGGTACAGGGTGCTATAAGCCTCGTGATGCCAACTGAGCAGCTACTTGACCGAGCAGCAACGGCTGCATGCTCCGCGCTGTCTGCAAAACGGCCGTCAGAGCAGTGTGCCGACCACGTGCCTCTCCGTACTGCATGAGGAAGACTCCGTAAGGGCCGGCCGTTGTGGGTGAGCGGTTCTAGGCGCTTCAGTCCGGAACCACGCGGCTGCTACGGTCGCAGGTTCGAATCCTGCCTCGGGCATGGATGTGTGTGAGATGTTAGGTTAGTTACGTTTGTTGTTGTTGTGGTCTTCAGTCCTGAGACTGGTTTGATGCAGGTCTCGATTCTACTCTATCCTGTGCAACCTTCTTCATCTCCCAGTACCTACTGCAACCTACATCCTTCTGAATTTGCTCCATGTCTTGGTCTCCCTCTACGATTTTTACCCTCCACGCTGCCCTCCAATACTAAATTAGTGATCCCTCGATGCCTCAGAACATGTCCTACCAACCGATCTCTTCCTCTAGTCAAGTTGTGCTACAAACTCGTCTTCTCCCCAGTTCTATTCAATACCTCCTCATTCCTCCCCCCATTAACCATGAACCTTGCCGCTGGTGGGAGGCTTGCGTGCCTCAACGATACAGATAGCCGTACCGTAGGTGCAACAACAACGGAGGGCTATCTGTTGAGAGGCCAGACAAACGTGTGGTTCCTGAAGAGGGGCAGCAGCCTTTTCAGTAGTTGCAGGGGCAATAGTCTGGATGGTTTACTCATCTGGCCTTGTAACACTAACCAAAACGGCCTTGCTGTTGTGGTACTGCGAACGGCTGAAAGCAAGGGGAAACTACAGCCGTAATTTTTCCCGAGGGCATGCAACTTTACTGTATGGTTAAATGATGATGGCGTCCTCTTGGGTAAAATATTCCGGAGGTAAAATAGTCCCCCATTCGGATCTCCGGGCGGGGACTACTCAAGAGGACGTCTTTATCAGGAGAAAGAAAAGTGGCGTTCTACGGATCGGAGCGTGGAATGTCAGATCCCTTAATCAGGCAGGTAGGTTAGAAAATTTAAAAAGGGAAATGGATAGGTTAAAGTTAGATATAGTGGGAATTAGTGAGGTTCGGTGGCAGGAGGAACAAGACTTCTGGTCAGGTGAATACAGGGTTATAAATACAAAATCAAATAGGGGTAATGCAGGAGTATGTTTAATAATGAATAAAAAAATAGAAGTGTGGCTAAGCTACTACAAACAGCATAGTGAACGCATTATTGTGGCCAAGATAGACACGAAGCCCACGCCTACTACAGTAGTACAAGTTTATATGCCAACTAGCTCTGCAGATGATGAAGAAATTGATGAAATGTATGATGAGATAAAAGAAATTATTCAGGTAGGGAAGGGAGACGAAAATTTAATAGTCATGGGTGACTGGAATTCGACAGTAGGAGAAGGGAGAGAAGGAAACATAGTAGGTGAATATGGATTGGGGCTAAGAAATGAAAGAGGAAGCCGTCTGGTAGACTTTTGCACAGAGCATAACTTAATCATAGCTAACACTTGGTTCGAGAATCATAAAAGAAGGTTGTATACATGGAAGAATCCTGGAGATACTAAAAGGTATCAGATAGATTATATAATGGTAAGACAGAGATTTAGGAACCAGGTTTTAAATTGTAGGACATTTCCAGGGGCAGATGTGGACTCTGACCACAATCTATTGGTTATGAACTGCAGATTGAAATTGAAGAAACTGCAAAAAGGTGGGAATTTAAGGAGATGGGACCTGGATAAACTGAAAGAACCAGAGGTTGTGCAGAGTTTCAGAGAGAGCATAAGGGAACAGTTGACAGCAGTGGGGGAAAGAAGTACAGTAGAAGAAGAATGGGTAGATCTGAGGGATGAAGTCGTGAAGGCAGCAGAGGATCAAGTAGGTAAAAAGACGAGGGCTAGTAGAAATCCTTGGGTAACAGAAGAAATATTGAATTTAATTGATGAATGGAGAAAATATAAAAATGCAGTAAATAAAGCAGGTAAAAAGGAATACAAACGTCTCACAAATGAGATCGACAGGAAGTACAAAATGGCTAAGCAGGCATGGCTAGACGACAAATGTAAGGATGTAGAAGCTTATCTCACTAGAGGTAAGATAGATACAGACCTTTGGAGAAAAGAGAACCACTTGTATGAATATCAAGAGCTCAGATGAAAACCCAGTTGTAAGCAAAGAAGGGAAAGCAGAAAGGTGGAAGGAGTATATAGAGGGCCTATACAAGGGCAATGTACTAGAGGACAATATTATGGAAATGGAAGAGGATGTAGATGAAAATGAAATGGGAGATACGATACTGCGTGAAGAGTTTGACAGAGCACTGAGTCGAAACAAAGCCCCAGCAGTAGACAACATTCCATTGGAACTACTGACGGCCTTGGGAGAGCCAGTCCTGACAAAACTCTTCCATCTGGTGAGGAAGATGTACGAGACAGGCGAAATACCCTCAGACTTCAAGAAGAAAATAATAATTCCAATCCCAAAGAAAGCAGGTGTTGACAGATGTGAAAATTACCGAACTATCAGTTTAATAACTCACAGCTGCAAAATACTAACGCGAATTCTTTACAGACGAATGGAAAAACTGGTAGAAGCCGACCTCGGGGAAGATCAGTTTGGATTCCGTAGAAATGTTGGAACACGTGAGGCAATACTGACCTTACGACTTATCTTAGAAGAAAGATTAAGGGAAGGCAAACCTACGTTTCTAGCATTTGTAGACTTAGAGAAAGCTTTTGACAATGTTGACTGGAATAGTCTCTTTCAAATTCTAAAGGTGGCAGGGGTAAAATACAGGGAGCGAAAGTCTATTTACAATTTGTTCAGAAACCAGATGGCAGTTATAAGAGTCGATGGACATGAAACGGAAGCAGTGGTTGGGAAGGGAGTGAGACAGGGTTGTAGCCTGTCCCCAATGTTATTCAATCTGTATATTGAGCAAGCAATAAAGGAAAGAAAAGAAAAGTTCGCAGGAGGTATTAAAATCCATGGAGAAGAAATAAAAACTTTGAGGTTCGCCGATGACATTGTAATTCTGTCAGAGACAGCAAAGGACTTGGAAGAGCAGTTGAACGGAATGGACAGTGTCTTGAAAGGAGGATATAAGATGAACATCAACAAAAGCAAAACGAGGATAATGGAATGTAGTCGAATTAAGTCGGGTGATGCTGAGGGAGTTAGATAAGGAAATGAGATGCTTAAAGTAGTAAAGGAGTTTTGCTATTTGGGGAGCTAAATAACAGATGATGGTCGAAGTAGAGAGGATATAAAATGTAGACTGGCAATGGCAAGGAAAGCGTTTCTGAAGAGGAGAAACTTGTTAACATCGAGTATAGATTTAAGTGTGAGGAAGACGTTTCTGAAAGTATTTGTATGGAGTGTAGCCATGTATGGAAGTGAAACATGGACAATAAATAGTTTGGACAAGAAGAGAATAGAAGCTTTCAAAATGTGGTGCTACAGAAGAATGTTGAAGATTAGACGGGTAGATCACGTAACTAATGAGGAGGGATTGAATAGGATTGGGGAGAAGAGAAGTTTGTGGCACAACTTGACTAGAAGAAGGGATCGGTTGGTAGGACATGTCCTGAGGCATCAAGGGATCACAGATTTAGCATTGGAGGGCAGCATGGAGGGTAAAAATTGTAGAGGGAGACAAAGAGATGAATACACTAAGCGTATTCAGAAAGATGTAGGTTGCAGTAGGTACTGGGAGATGAAGGAGCTTGCACAGGATAGAGTAGCATGGAGAGCTGCATCAAACCAGTCTCAGGACTGAAGACCACAATAACAACAACAACAACACCTCCTCATTAGTTATGTGATCTACCCATCTAATCTTCAGCATTCTTCTGTATTACCACATTTCAAAAGCTTCTATTCTCTTTTTGTCCAAACTATTTATCGTCCACGTTTCACCTTTATACATGGCTACACTCCATACAAATACTTTCAGAAATGACTTCCTGACACTTAAATCTATACTCGATGTTAACAAATTTCTCTTCTTCAGAAATGCTTTCCTTGCCATTGCCAGTCTACATTTTATATCCTCTCTACTTCGACCATCATCAGTTATTTTGCTCCCCAAATAGCAAAACTCCTTTACTGCTTTAAGTGTGTCATTTCCTAATCTAATACCCTCAGCATCACCCTACTTAATTTGACTACAGTCTATAATCCTAGTTTTGCTTTTGTTGATGTTCATCTTATATCCTCCTTTCAAGACACTGTCCATTCCGTCCAACTGCTCTTCCAAGTCCTTTGCTGTCTCTGACAGAATTACAATGTCATCGACGAACCTCAAAGTTTTTATTTCTTCTCCCTGGATTTTAATACCTACACCGAATTTTTCTTTTGTTTCCTTTACTGCTTGCTCAATGTACAGATTGAATAACATCGGGGAGAGGCTACAACCCTGTCTCACTACCTTCCCAACCACTGCTTCCCTTTCATACCCCATACTCTTATAACTGCCATCTGGTTTCTGTACAAGTTGTAAATAGCCTTTCGCTCCCTGTATTTTACCCCTCCCACCTTCAGTTAGGTTTAAGTAGTACAAAGTATAGGGGACTGATGACCTCGGATCTTAACTCGCATAGTGCTCAGGGCCATCTGAACCATTTTGAACTCCGTAAAGCAGAGGACGGCGCGGCGGCCGGTAGACATCCTTTGGGCCTGGACGGCCTGGACGAGGAGCTCCTTTCTACTCTAGACCATCTGACGATGGCTTTGTAATAAAGACAAAAGCGATTTACGACACCATTTGTGTGAGCTGAAGCTGAAACATACAATGAAAAAAATTACGTTAAAATGCTTTCTTCCTTTTTCTTTTAAGTTTTCTTTCAAGTCGTTGATGTCGGCTGGCCATTATTAGCGATACCTCCCTTTTTTTCTTCTTGTGTCTGCAACTCATTTTTGGCAGTGCACGCGTAACTTCCCAGACAGGGACTGCCCATTACCCGTCTCGCGGATTATGTATGAAGTGCGTAACAAGCGGTTCACGTACTCAGGAGTAGGGTGGACGTCTGGCTTAATATGGCTCGGGCGTCCTCCCGAATCGCTAAAGGGGAAACACTAAACGCTTGTCAGTCCCGAACGCCAGCCGTTAGCATGCCCGGCGCGGTCCCGGGGACGTCGGCCAGACGCCCCGTATATGGCGCGCCTTAAACTTTGCGCGCCGCTTTGCACAGCCCCCCAGACGCGTCTGGCGTGAGATGAAGGCGAGTTATGAATGTTAAGAGTGTCCTTGCAGCGTCCCGTCTGGTGCGGTCTCGGGTTCGAGGACGGTCGCTGGCGGTAGTGCCACGTGGTCAGAGGTGGATTTTTTGTTTTTTGTTTCGGCGCATCATGGAAGAAGAAACAGGAGTAGATGCACACAACATAGGTGAACCCATATTAAAGGAAGAGTTTGAACTAGCGCTGAAAGAATTGAAAAACAACAAATCGCCTGGTGTAGACAATATCCCAGCCGAACTTCTGAAATGTGGAGGAGCAAAACTGGATCAGGAGTTGTATAATCTTGTCTTCAACATGTACGAGCAGGGTAAAATTCCTACAGACTTTGAGAAAAATATTATGAACCCCATTCCAAAGAAGGCAAATGCTACAAAATGTGAAAATTATAGGACGCTCAGCCTAGTTACTCACGCCTCTGAAATAGTAACCTCAATTATCCTAAAACGCATTGAACAAAAAGTCAAAGCTACACTCTCCGAAGACCAGTTTGGATTCCGGAAAGATAGAGGAACCAGAGGAGCAATATCTGCTCTAAAACTAATAATAGAGAAACGACTAGATAAGAATCTGACAACATACATAGCTTTCGTAAATGTCCGGCCGGTGTGGCCGTGCGGTTCTAGGCGCTTTAGTCTGGAACCGCGTGACCGCTACGGTCACAGGTTCGAATCCTGCCTCGGGCATGGATGTGTGCGATGTCCTTAGGTTAGTTAGGTTTAAGTAGTTCTACGTTCTAGGTGACTGATGGCCACAGATGTTAAGTCCCACAGTGCTCAGAGCCATTTGAACCATTTTTTTCGTAGATGTAGAGAAAGCCTTTGACAATGTTAAATGGGATAAGATGTTTGAGGTACTCAAAAAAGTAGGAATAGACTATAAAGATATAAAAATGATATGGAACCTGTACAAAAACGAGACAGCAGTTATCCGTGGACGGACAAAACAAGAAGAGGTGCAGATACGGAAAGGTGTCCGATAAGGTTGCGCACTATCCCCTGTTATCTTTAACCTATATATTGAAGAGGCGCTGAAAAGAGTAAGGGAAAATTCACAGACAGGTGTAGTAGTTCATGGCCAACGAATAGATATGATAAGATATGCCGATGATATAGCTGTCCTGGCTGAAAGTGAAGAAGACCTTGTAGTCCTACTGAATAGAACGGATAAAGTTATGGGGGAAGAATATAATATGAGAATTAATAAAGCAAAAACAAAAGTAATGGCGTGCGACAAAAAAGATCAAGTGAAAGTCCAAGTTCATGTAGGCAATGAACTGCTGGAACAAGTTGATAAATTTACTTATCTGGGCAGTAATATTACCAGGGATGGAAGGAGCAAGGCAGAAGTGAGAAGTAGAATTGCTCAAGCAAAGGCTGCTTTTAACAAGAAGAAAAACATCTTAACATTTAAGAGCACCAGCCTTGAAAACAGGAAAAGATTCTTGAAATCATATGTGTGGAGTGTGGCATGCTATGGGTGTGAAACATGGACTCTCGGGACAGAGGAAGACCAGAAGCTAGCCGCGCGGGATTAGCCGAGCGGTTTAAGGCGCTGCAGTCATGGACTGTGCAGCTGATCCCGGTGGAGGTTCGAGTCCTCCCTCGGGCATGGGTGTGTGTGTTTGTCCTTCGGATAATTTACGTTTAGTAGTGTGTAAGCTTAGGGACTGATGACCTTAGCAGTTAAGTCCCATAAGATTTCACACACATTTGAACATTTGAACCAGAAGCTAAATTCTTTTGAAATGTGGTGCTATAGACACATGCTCAAAATAAAATGTATCGACAAGGTCACAAACGAAGTGGTTCTGGAAAGAGCAGGTGAGAAGAGAAGCTTCTGGAGTTTCATTGTTAAAAGAAGAGTGCAATTTACAGGCCATCTATTAAGACAGAAAGGACTCCTGAACACAATCATAGAGGGATATGTCGAGGGAAAAAGACCAAGAGGAAGACCACGACTGAGGTACATGGATCAAATCGTGAAAGATGTGGGATGTAACACCTATAAAGAAATGAAGAGAAAAGCTGAAAGACGCACAGAATGGAGACAAGCTGCCATTGTAGCTGTTGCAAACCAATCCTTGGATTGACCACTACAGAAGAAGAAAGGGCGCTCAACTACTAAGGTCATTAGGAGGAGGAGGAGGAGGAAATTAGTGTTTAACGTCCCGTCGACAACGAGGCCATTAGAGACGGAGCGAAAGCTCGGGTTAGGGAAGGAAATCGGCCGTGCCCTTTCAAAGGAACCATCCCGGCATTTGCCTGAAAGGATTTAGGGAAATCACGGAAAACCTAAAGCAGGATGGCCGGAGACGGGATTGAACCGTCGTTCTCCCGAATGCGAGTCCAGTGTGCTAACCACTGCGCCACCTCGCTCGGTAAGGTCATTAGCACCCAGTCACAAACATTAGTGCAATAATAGCGTAGAAAAACGCAAGGGGGCAACACCAGAAACTCCTTACAAAGACGCAGATAAACAAAATAAGAGTTAGATCTTTTTGGACAAGTCCGTCAATGTAATAAAACTAAGGACACGAGCAGCTGCTCGAGCGTCATCAGCTAAAAGTTGCTGTAAGGTAGACAGCAGACACAGGACAACACGAGAGTGAATAAAACGGGGACAGGACAATAAAACATGGCGCACCGTCAATGGATGACCACAGGGACACTGCGGGGCGGGGTCACCGGACAACAAGCAGCGGTGGCTAAATCGGCAATGCCCAATCCGCAACCTGGCCAAAATGACCTCCTCTCGCCGGGAAGGGCGTGAGGAGGTCGTCCAAGCCGTCGGAATCGGTTTGATGGCCCTAAGCTTATTGTCATGGAGAGAGGACCGAGCCTCATGCCACGCGCCGACAAAGAACGCCACTAACATCAGTTGATGGGACGCAAAAGGAAGCTGTCCGAGGCAGGAGGACAGCAGCCTTGGCAGCAGCATCACCAGCTTCGTTCCCAGGCACATCAACGTGGCCAGGAATCCACAAAAAAAGGACACGAGCGCCGGTATCAGCTAGCGACTGAAGGGACCGGTGAATTCGTTGCACGAGAGGGTGGTCCGAATATGGGTCACGGAGACTCTGAACGGCGCTCAATGAATCAGAGAAGATGGCATAGGGAGAATGACGATGGCGGCGGATATACTGAACAGACTGATAGCAAAAAGCTCAGCCGTAAAGCTTGAACACTGGTCAAGGAGCCGGTATTGAAAGGTATCATCCCCAACGGCAAAGGCACATCCGACGCCAGCAGTAGTCTCGGAGCCATCTGTGTAAACAAAGACGTTATTAGCGAGCCTCGAACGAAGTTCGACAAACCTCGAGTGGTATATCGAATTCGCGGTCCTCTCCTTTGGGAGCGAGCTGAGTTCAAGGTGAACGCGAACCTGAGCCTGGAGCCAAGGTGGCGTCGGGCTTTCACCCACTCGAAAGGTGGTAGGGAGGATAAAATCAAGTTGCTGAAAGCGAACTCGAAGAGGCAACAGTGCAGAGACGTACAGCCCGTATTGGCGGTCGAGAGAGTCGTCAAAGAAGGAGAAATATGACGGGTGGTCGGCCATTGACGTAGGTCGGCAGGCGTACCGACAAAGCAACATATCGCGCCGGTAGTTTAGCGGTAATTCTGCAGCTTCGGCATACAGACACTCCACAGGGCTGGTGTACAATGCTCCAGTCGCCAGACGTAACCCCCCATGATGGATAGAGTTTAGATGGCGTAAGATGGACGACCGGGCAGAAGAGTAGACAAAGCTCCCATGATCCAGCTTTGATCGGACAATGGACTGATATAAGCGAAGCAGGACCATTCGATCTGGAGGAGGGCCAAAGGAATCCCTGCTCTCAGTGATAGTTACCTGTCAATCGTCTCAGGTTCCACGTTTCGGTTTCTCTGCTACAGTTGCAGTACCGGTCAAAAGTTTTCGGTCACCTAACATAACACGTTATCTGTGGTTAAACCCGCGATAACGTATAGATTATTCTGTCACATCCCGGTTCTGAAAATAAACAAATATAAACATCTCGGAGAGGAGGGAGCGACCCTATTATCCTCACATGATTTCTTCAGTATTCATCATCTACAAGTTATTAATTATCTTCAGTATACTTCATGGAGGGTGTCCGGGATGTAGGGACGAATATTAAAGTGCTGTAGAGCATATAAAATTAACTGAAATTGTATTTTTTTTGCAAAGACATTGTGTAACTTCTCCCATTACTGTAAGAAAGATTACACTACTGGCCATTACACCACGAAGATGACGTGCTACAGACTCGAAATTTAACCGACGGGAAGAAAATGCTGTGATATGCAAATGATTAGCTTTTCAGAGCAGTCACACAAGGTTGGCGCCGGTGGCGACACCTACAACGTGCTGACATGAGGAAAGTTTCCAACCGATTTCTCGTACACAAACAGCCTGGTCAAACGTTGTTGTGATGCCTCGTGTAAGGAGGAGAAA
The DNA here is from genome assembly GCF_023864275.1 of Schistocerca cancellata. NCBI lineage: Eukaryota > Metazoa > Arthropoda > Insecta > Orthoptera > Acrididae > Schistocerca > Schistocerca cancellata. The sequence continues at coordinate 125,579,727 of NC_064637.1, read as the reverse complement.
TCGTACCATCACGATCAAAACGTCATTTTTTCGGATGAATCCAGGTTCTGTCTACAGCATCATGATAGTCGCATCCGTGTTGGCGACATCGCGGTGAACACACATTGGAAGCGTGTATATGTCATCGGCATACTGGCGTATCACCCGGCATGATGGTATGGGGTGCCATTGGTTACACGTCTCGGTCAGCTCTTGTTCTCATTGACGGCACTTTGAAAAGTGGACGTTACATTTCAGATGTGTTACTACCCGTGGCTCTACCCTTCATTCGATCCCTGCGAAACCCTACATTTCAGCAGGATAATGCACGACGGCATATTGCAGGTCCTGTAGGGGCTTTCTGGATACAGAAAATGTTCGACTGCTGCCCTGGTCAGCACATTATCCAGATCTGGTCAATGGTGGCCGAGCAACTGGCTCGTCACAATACGCCAGTCAGTACTCTTGATAAAATGTGGTATCGTGTTGAAGCTGCATGGGCAGCTTTACCTGTACACGCCATTGAAGCTCTGTTTGAGTCAATGCCCAGGCGTATCAAGGCGTTTATTACGGCCAGAGGTTGTTGTTCTGGGTGCTGATTTCTCAGGATCTATGCACCCAAATTGCGTGAAAATGTAATCACATGTCAGTTCTAGTATAATATATTTGTCCAATGAATACCCGTTGATCATCTGCATTTCTTCTTGGTGTAGCATTTTAATGGCCAGTAGTGTGTGTTCTACACCTAGTCTACTCCACGATTCAGACATAAATGCTTGGCAGATACTCCATAGAACCACTTACAGATTATTTCTCTAAAAACTTCAAAGGACCGCCGACGCCAGACACTATGAGACGTCGAAACAATAAAGTAAGGCAAGCGCCCGCGTTAAGTGTGAGATCCGCGTTCGAGTCCCGCAACATCGACTTATTTCGATGTCGCATTGCTGCTGGCGTCGATATTTCCTTCGAAATTTGACATTTTCGGCCGCTGTTCTCAACCAACAGCGTGATGTCTGTTCTGTCAGACAGGATCTTTTTGTACGAAATTTAATGCAGTTAAAAAGGTCGAATGTGAAAAATAATTCTTGCAGTGGCATATTTTTGTACAATGGTAGGAGTGAGTGCCATGAAAAACATACTAGAAATACTGATTGATGGGGGCTGAGTATGGGGGTGGGAGTGCGTTTGAGAATCATTTTTGTACGTTTCTCTTGAATAGGTCGAAAACTTCGGCCTCTAGCGAAAACTTATTCCAGACAAAATTTAATTACATTACATTTCCTACAAAAGTCACGTTAATTTTTTTCTGTGTGACTAACAGTTCGCGCGTAGCGAGCGAGAGAATATGAAAATCTCGCGCGTGGTTTATCATGACCAGATATAACGTTGCGAGTTGCATACAACGACATCGGAGTGGCAGATGAATCGCGCCATGTAGTATTTCTCTACCATTATGCTCTCGAGTAGCACGTGGGAAAGAGGTGCACTTAAATCTTTCCTTGCGATCTCTGATATTGTTGTGGATTGGCAAGACAGCCAATCCACTATGAGGAAGCCGAAAGGCACGCGTTTAAGCTCACGAAGGCTGGCGTGAGGTCTGGAACAGGACACGGATTTTAGACTTCAGAAAAAAGGAGGTAACTGGTAGAATACTTAACTTTAATCCATACTAGGTGAACATCGCTCTTGACGGTACATGTTTTACAGTATCAATAGTAACTGGTAATGGCGCCTTGCTAGGTCGTAGCAAATGACGTAGCTGAAGGCTATGCTAACTATCGTCTCGGCAAATGAGAGCGTAATTTGTCAGTGAACCATCGCTAGCAAAGTCGGCTGCACAACTGGGGCGAGTGCTAGGAAGTCTCTCTAGACCTGCCGTGTGGCGGCGCTCGGTCTGCACTCACTGATAGTGGCGACACGCGGCTCCGACGTATACTAACGGACCGCGGCCGATTTAAAGGCTACCACCTAGCAAGTGTGGTGTCTGGCGGTGACACCACAGATATCTCCTATTTTATTATGTTCATCATTTCTTCCTGAGTAGGTTGGAGTCAACAATGTGTTTCCAGACTCGGAGAAGAAAAATGGTGACTGAGAATTCGTGAGAAGATTTCACCACAACGGAAAACGCATTCGTTCTTACGACTGCCACCCCAACTTGCGTATGACATCAGAGACACTCTTTCACCTATTTCGCGATAATTCAAAACGAGCTGCGCTTCTTTGAACCTTTTCGATCTCGTACAACAATTCTATCTGGTGAGGATCTCATACCGCACAGCAATTCTCTTGCAGGCGACGGACTATCGTAGTATGGACAGTCCATTTAGTAGACCTGTTGTATCTTCTAAGTGTCTGGCAATAAAATTCACTTTTCTGATTTGATTTCCCCGCAATATTTTTCATACGATGGTTCCAATTTGAGTCGTTCTTAATTGTAACCTCTAGGTATTAACTTGCATCGACATCATTTAAATTTGCGTCACTTATTAACGCACTGCTTTTAGTACTTACGTCGAGGATCTCACCCTTTTTCTTGTTTGGAGCCAGTTGCCACTTCTTGAGCCATAAGGGTATGTTGTCTGTATAACTTTGATCTTCTAATGATTTTACTAGACGGTAAACGACATCATTATCTGCAAACAATCTACGCTAGCTGTGCAGATTGTCTCATAAATCGTTTATATAGATTAGGAGCAGCAGTAGGCCTATGACACCTCCTTGGGGAAGGCCAGCTATCACTTCTGCTTTACTCGATGACTTTCCATCAATTACTACGAACTGACAGTAATCCACAAATCCAGTGGCTCAGCTGCGCGCAGTTCGATTAGAATCCGCTTCCTCGAATCTTGTCGCAAAGTTCACTTTGACTCTGAACAGTAAACCTCTATGCGACGCACAACGCCTCTCCTGTAGCGCCTGCGCCGGCTGCTGTGGCCGAGCGGTTCTATTCGCTTCAGTCCGGAACCGCGGTGCTGCTGCGGTCGCAGATTCAAATCCTGCCTCGGGCATGGGTGTGTGTGATGTTCTTAGGTTACTTAGGTTTAAGTGGTTCTAAGTCTAGGGGACTGATGACCTCATACGTTAAGTCCCATAGTGCTCAGAGCCATTTGAACCATTTGTAGCGCCAGACACTGCGGCTTGGTGATCTTCCCTCTGACACTCTCACCTTTACAAAGAGATCCAACGAACAAATGCACCACTCTATGCTGAATCCTCACTACTGCTTCTATTCATTCATTTTGACAAGGATGACCTGCTGGTGAGCAACACTGGAGAATCGAGTTCACTAAATGGCGTCATTTTTTGTTTTGGCTGTAGCTGTTTTTATTGCACTCCGTTTCAAGAAAATCTAGTTTTTCATTCATTTACATTCATTGCAGTGCAATGACGTCAGACCTCCTGAACTGTGTGTTGTACAGTGATTCAGTTATTCAGGTTGTAACCTCCCCGCAAAAATGATTTAAATGAAAATTGAAATGTGAGCCAAATGTAAACTCCCCACACAAAATATTTTTAAATGAATTTTTAATTATTCTGAGCTCTGAACAAAATTAATTTTAATGTAACCTCTGAACAAAATTGGCTCCGATTTATAGTCTCTGTGCAAACAATGCATTCACACTTAATATTCCCACAAAATTCTTTTTTCATTTTAATGTCAGGTTCGAAATAGAAAAATTCCTAAACACCAAAAATAATAAAAAAAATTTCTGTAACCTGATAAATTTTATAAGGACAGCAGCGCTGACCTTCGGCCCTGTATTCTGAATAACAAAAGCAAAAAATTCTTACCTCAATAAAAACTGCAACTATTTCTGCTCTTATTTATAGACACAGCTTCGTGCAATGCTGGCATTTTTTTATTATTATTGGAAGGAATGATCATGCATTTGAAATATTCTTTAAATTGAAATGAATGCTTTTTCTTCAAAAGAGTTACTTTATAAAGAAATTATTATTGGGGCATTTTTTCTGAACAAATTAAATTACAATTAACATACATTATTAATTATGCGCAAGGCTGCTTCTTTACCTTCTACAACAATACTCATCCTCCAGAGTCCTGACCAGAGTCGCGACCAGAGCACACAGCCGACGCATGCCGACTCCCGCCGACAAGCACGGACAGACGACTAATACCGACTCACTACTACAGACTAACAACACCTAACTGCTCGCGGGGTCAAGCGCAGACTAGCAACAGCTAACGATAAACTACTCTCTGGTCAGAGGTTCTGTCATGCCTCGCCCATCGCTGGCAATGTGTGCGTCTTTCATAACCCTCCAATGGGGAGGCAAAATTTTGGCAGCGATGGTGAGTCAATTGGACTTGCCATGAGCAACAAATTTTTCTTAATTAGGTAAGTTTACAAACACAGAATATATACAGATATATAGGTGCAGAACATGAAGTAAAATATAGTGCACATGCACTGAGTACACATGCCTCGCCCATCGCTGGCAATGTGTATGTCTTTCAAGGTTCATTCTGCGGCACGTGGTGACACCGTCTGTAACATGTGTTGCGAATAGAATTAGTACTAATGACGTAATAAAGCACAACGTCATGTCTGGTGCTGACGATTTGCTGCGTGAAGAGCGCAAATGCAGTGAGCGATAAACGTTTTTCGTTGTTTTAGGGGTCAGAGGAGGAGGGGAGGGGGGAGCGGAGAAAATTGTTAAGGAGTTTCGTAAAGATCTAATCTAATTAAATTTTCTTCGAGACGTTTGAGTCTCATCTGTACGTAGGGTAAGGATTGAAGCTTGGTTTGTTATCACTAAATATACTCTTCATCTACACACATACATATCCATATCTGACATGTTAATAAGGCTGAAAATAACTTGAAAACATTGTTGAGTCATGACCTTCATGCGATTTATAAAAGTGAAAATCTATGGCAATGTTTGTTGTAATGCTGTGGTGGTGTAATGGCTAGCATACCTGCCAAGTAAGCAGGGAGACCCAGGTTCAAGTCCCGGCCACGCCACAAGTTTTAATCCATTTCTTCAGCTTCCATCCCTATCGTAGTTTCGTAAAGGTTTGAAATAATGTGTAAAGTTTGTGGCAATTCGTTGAGTGCTCCAATTGTCAAATAGTGCCTGAATACAGTCTGAAATTTTCACGCAGTGCCCTAGTATGTTGCAATAATCTATCTGTAACTTGCCTACAAGGGAAGAATAAATTCAGGAATACATATACCAATTTGTGGCCTTTTCCGTAACCTCTTAGGACTGATACAGTACCTAATCTACTAAGTTGGTGAAGTTTGCACGCCTAATTCTCTACAGTCACTAGATACCGTCTTTAACTGTAGAAAAGGAGGCGTCAAAACTTCACCAACTTAGTAGATTAGGTACTGTAACAGTCCTGAGAGCCTACGGAAAAAGCCACAAATTGGTGTGTGTGTTCCTGAATTTATTCTTCCCTTGTAGGCAAGTTACAGATAGATTATCGCAAAATACTAGGCCAGTATTTGACATAAACATTAACACCCTGCTGCAGCATAAAAATTCTCAAAAGTACAATTATTTTAAATATATTTCTCCATTCTAACATTGCCATAGATTTTTCACTGTTCTAAATCACACGAAGGCCATGAATGGGCAATATTCTCAAGCTATTTTCAACCTTATAAATATGTCAGATGTGGATATTTACGTCTGTGTAGAAGAGCGTATTTCGTGATAACAAACCAAGCATTTCAGGCAAAGAATCTGTTTCTCTTCGCTTGCGTTTTCCCAAGTGAGAAAAGTAAAATAAATAGAAAATTAGAACTGCAAGGGGGACGAAACTACGAACATCCCCGGATTTATTATGACGCCTGCTGCAGCTCCATATGCGAAACCCTTGACTATAGCGGACACACGTCATAAATGATAAAAAATGCAACTGAAATAAGCCGGCCGAAGTGGTCGAGCGGTTCTAGGCGCTTCAGTCTGGAACCGCGCGACCGCTACGGTCGCAGGTTCGAATCCTGCCTCGGGCATGGATGTGTGTGATGTCCTTGGGTTAGTTACGTTTAAGTAGTTCTAGGGAACTGATGACCTCAGAAGTTAAGTCCCATAGTGCTCAGAGCCATTTGAACAACTGAAATAAAACCTAATATTTGAGAACTCAAGTGCCACACTAGGAAAGCAGGCTTTCAGTTTCACTGCCGCACCAAATCATGTCAGCACAAAAAGGTGAATTCGCTCGTTCGCGGAAGCTAACCGGGCTATGCATAACAAACTCTCTCAACAAGTCAGTGAACTGAGGTTACGCAAGCTAAACATCTGTTACCAACTCTGGAAATCGCGAAGTCGTAGGGGAACGAAATCGAGAGCAGCGACGATATTTCGGCGTCTTACCTGAGTTATCCTACTGTGTTAAGCTTTTAATATAAGGTTATACCTCTAAACAAGCAGATTATGACGGGGTTTTAAATTGAGGCCGTAATTATATCAAACTTCGTTGCCCCTGGAAGCCGCTAGATAGCCAACCTGCAACTAGGATTGTCCACCAAGCACCGGGTGAGCCGTTTAGTGGTGTAGACGGGTTTTTCATTCATAATGTTCCATTCAGTCATCGGAGTATTATCTGTTAGGACTGTGCGGTCTCCGCTAGACAGTTTATAGCTCACTCCTCGACATGCACATGTCACGTGGCTGTTTATCGCCGAAGTGTTTCATCGCAAACAAGCTCCAGGAGTGCTGTTTTTGCAACAGCGTCATGCCTGGTACTGCGTTTTCTCTCCGCCATACTATGCAGCCGGCAGTGAACGTGTGTTATCGCCTCTGAAATACTGGAACCATAAAGAGAGTTACTGTTCGCAGAGGAATGTTCTTTTACGACGCTCTTCGGAATTTCTAGTCGTAACCACCAAGACTCGCATTGCTTTCGACGGGCGCCCATTTTTTGCCAAACCCAGCTACTCGAGGATCACTCAGTAATGCGGACCTCTGTGTTTTGTCTTAACAACATCGTTAGGATGTCAACTGACCAAGATTTTAACCCAATATACATCAATTTCCTGTCAATCACTATAGATGCCATGAGCTTCTTTTCTGCGTCAAATTCAGTCCTAGAAAACAGTGTTTCGTCGTACTGCGTGTTTACGAACTTGATATCCCGATAAAAATCCCTTCAGATGTTATGTTTAACTTATGTGTTGCCTGTTGATACCAAGAACGCCTCTACCACCCATATATCTTGCATTTAAAAAAAAATTGGTTTGGCCTGTTAGGGACCACAGGAAATAACGTATGTATTCTTTCTTTTCTCCTTTTTTTCCACTAATACTTCATTCTTTCCCCATGTTTTTCTCTTTTTTCTTCTGTTCATACCACACATATTGTTCTCTTTGGTTTCTCCTGGAACCCCTTGGAACATTTTACTTTTGCTCTGAACCTTTCTCTTTCTCCTATTTCTTCCTCCATTATTTCCATAATTTTGTTATCCTGTTTTCATCTAGCCTTCTAGGTGTCCATGGAACGCAACTCTTCTCTTCCTCATCGTGTCTGAAATTCGCTGTTTTTTCATAAACTTCTTTATTACTTCTTAATTTCTATTTCTCATACTCATATTTTGGTCCCAAGGTTTTTCTGATTATTTTCGTTTCCTTCTTTTCTATTTCACCTGATTGTTTGGCTGTATTTAAGGAAAGGCATTCTGATGCATAAAGGCATTCTGGTTTAATGACGGTATTGTAGTGCCGAAATTTTGATTTATGGAACCAGATTTCTTGTTAAAAAGCTTTTTTGTTAGTTGAAAAGCCACCCCCATTTTCCTTGCCCTTTCTTCGTTAGCTTCTTTGTCTAAAGAATTTGCTTGTATTATTTCTTCTAGATATTTAAAATTTATAGCCTTTTTTATTCTCCCATAATTAGTTTCCATAAATTTCGGTACCTCATTCACATCTGTCATGTACTCTGTTTTTCCAAAGATGCACGCTGTCCTGCTTTTGAAGCTGTCTCTTGAAGGAGATTTATTTGCATTGTTGCACCTACTACAGATTCAGGAAAGATTGTGATCCGTTATATTACTGTTGTTATGTAGTGTATAGCAAAACTACAGAAAAAATGTGGCACCTGGAGATCTACCCACAGTTTTTGGTATGGCATTAATCCCGGTCTCCACTGATAAAGTGGCATCCAGAATCCACAGTTCCCGTGGGAATACTGATCTTGTGGTCGTTTCTCGGCTGGGGTTGCGCATCCAAGGCTCCATTCACTATCTGACCAACAGTTCCCGACCTCCTAACAGTGGATATCCACATGGGGTATGTCGCCTGTATGACGGTTTGAGCTCTATGGGGGACTCCTTCAGTGAGGTGTCTAAATGTTTGTGGGCGAATGGCAGGCCATTGTTCCTCAACAATCGAAACTAGAGAATGTAGTGATGTTGCACGCCGGGGGTGTGTAGGGAAGTCGACGCTCTGACTCACCCAAAAGGTGTTCCGTTAGTCCGCAGCTCGTGGTCTTGCTGAAGCGTTCTCGCTTCCCGTGCACGGGGTCCCGGGTTCGATTCCCGGTGGGGTCGGGGATTTTCTCTTCCTCGTGATGACTGGTTGTTGTGTGTTCTTCATCATCATTGACTTCGGTGACCGAAGTGGCGTCAACCAAAAAGGCAATACGGCGGCCGAACTTCCCCGTATGGGGCCTCCCGGCCAACAATGCCACACGATCATTTCAGTTTTCGGTGTTCCATTGCGTTCAGGTGGGGTCGTAACTCTGGGCACGCCAGTCCAGATGTTACTGTTCACAAACCATTTCTTCACAGATACTGCTTTACGACAGCGTGCATTATCGTGCTGATACCAACAGTAATCGTTTCCGAACTATTCCTGTACTGTACACAATACACAGTCCTCTAAAAATGTGTTCATATCCTTCTGCACTGACCGTTTTTTAAGTGTAATAAGGGGACGAGACCCTTTTACCCCCATACCCTACCCGCCCCTCACTCAACTTCCTTGTTGCCACTACACATGATGGCAGGTAGAGTTGTACAAGCATTCGTCAAACACAAAGACTTCCGTCCGATGGCTGCAGGGCATGGATCCGGCACGTCAGCGGGGGGACTGTTCAAGCTGGTGGAGGCAGAGTGCAGTTGGAGTGGTATGGGACCCCAGATACTTCTAGGTACGACTCAGACAGGTGACGTAAGCATCCTGTCTGATCATCTGCATCCATTCGTGGCCATTGTGCATTCCGACGGACGTGGGCAATTCCATCAGGACAATGCGACACCCCACACGTCCAGAATTGCTACAGAGTGGCTCCAGGAACACTCTTCCGAGTTGAAACACTTCCAGTGACCAAACTCCCCAGAGATGGGATGCCTTGCAACGTGCTATTCAGACGAGATCTACACCCCATCGCACTGCTACGGATTTATGGACAGCCCTGCTGGATTCATGGCGTCACTTCCCTTCAGCACTACTAGAGACATTAGTCCATGCCACGTCGTGTTGTGATACTACTGCATGCTCGCGTGGGCCCTACGCGATGTTAAGCAGGTGTACCAGTTTCCTTGGCTCCTCAGTGTACATTGTCATGTGCTGTCACTGATGACATCATCTAGACCGTCGTTTAGCACTGACCATAGCAACACACGGCCGGAAAAAAATCCGAGGAGGAGTTGTGCGACATAAACGTAAGTTGGTAGGCCGTGTTTCTACATCTGGCATAGCATGTTTATTCAGATTTTGCGCCAGTTGCACGAGAGTGGCGTTAGTGGCGCCACTACGAGGATGCAAATCCGGTTTCCTTTAATTAGACGGTGTACCTGTGGTGAGCGTGTTATTTCGAGACTGGATGTGGTGAGTTCGTGTTAGTCAGTAACGCTCTGAACACGACAAGGACGCCACTGTCAACGATTGAGTTTGAACGAGGTCGTAATACAGGACTACGACAAGCTGGATGTTCCTTCCGCGATACTGCAGAAATACTTGGCAGGAATGTAGCCACCGTATACGACTGCTGGTACGAGACGGCCACGTGGCACTACCCAGAGGGAAGGCCGTGTTCGGCGCATGGCTGTGGCGCGTTGTACTGCATCTGCAGCAGCAATTCCAGCAGCAGTTGCCATCACAGTGACACAGCGATCTGTCACGAATCGGTTACATCAAGGACAGCTCCGATGCACTCGCCCTGTAGAGTACACTGCGATTTGCGATTTCGGTAGTGTCAAGCAAGTACACTACTGGCCATTAAAATTGCTACTCCAAGAAGAAATGTAGATGATAAACGGGTATTCATTGGACAAATATATTATACTAGAACTGACATATGATTACATTTTCACGCAATTTGGGTGCACAGATCCTGAGAAATCAGTACCCAGAACAACCACCTCTGGCCGTAATAACGGTCTTCATACGCCTGGGCATTGAGTCAAACAGAGCTTGGATGGCGTGTACAGGTACAGCTGCCCATGCAGCTTCAACACGACGCCACAGTTCATCAAGAGTAGTGACTGCCGTATTGTGACGAGCCTGTTGCTCGGCCACCATTGACCAGACGTTTTCAATTGGTGAGAGATCTGGAGAATATGCTTGCCAGGTCAGCAGTCGAACATTTTCTGTAAACAGAAAGGCCCGTACAGGACGTCAACATACGGTCGTGCATTATCCTGCTGAAATGTAGGGTTGCGCAGGGATCGAATGAAGGATAGAGCCACGGGTCGTAACACATCTGAAATGTAACGTGCACTGTTCAAAGTGCCGTTAATGCGAACGAGAGGTGGCCGAGACGTGTAACCAATGGCACCCCATACCATCACGCCGGGGGATACGCCAGTATGGCAATGACGAATATACGCTTCCAATGTGCGTTCACCGCGATGTCGCCAAACACGGATGCGACCATCATGATGCTGTAAACAGTTCCTGGATTCATTCGAAAGAATGACGTTTTGCCAATGGCGCACACAGGTTCGTCGTTGAGAACACCATCGCAGGCGCGCCTGTCTGTGATGCAGCGTCAAGGGTAACCGCAGCCATGGTCTCCGAGCTGATAGTCCATGCTGCTGTAAACGTCGTCGAACTGATGGGCAGATGGTTGTTGTCGTGCAAACGTCCACATCTGTTGATTCAGGGATCGAGACGTGGCTGCACTATCCTTTACAGCCATGCGGATAAGATGCCTGTCATCTCGACTGCTAGTGATACGAGGCCTTTGGGATCCAGCACGGCGTTCCGTATTACCCTCCGGAACCCACCGATTCCATACTCTGCTAACAATCAATGGATCTCGACCAACGCGAGCAGTAATGTCGCGATACGATAAACCGCAATCGCAATAGGCTACAATCCGACCTTTTTCAAAGTCGGAAACGTGATGGTACGCATTTCTCCTCCTTACCCGAGGCATTACAACAACGTTTCACTGGGCAAAGCCGGTCACCTGCTGTTAGTGTATGAGAAATCGGTTGGAAACTTTCCTCATGTCAGCACGTTGTAGGTGTCGCCACTGGCGCCAACCTTGTGTGAATGCTCTGAAAAGTTAATCATTCGCATATCACAGCATGCTCTTCCTGTCGGTTAAAGTTCGCGTCTGTAGCACGTCATCTTCGTGGTGTAGCAATTTTAATTGCCAGTAGTGTACTTACTGGAGGGCAGGGTGGGGGTCTGTTCTGCTTTCTGATAAAAGCTGATTCTGCCTCCAACGAAACTGAACCTGGAACTGCAGTTATCGTCTGCGGTGCGACTTCTTGTGCCAGCAGCAAGATCCTCGTGGTCATCCCATACACCGTTGTACGTCAATCTGGTGATCCGGCCTGTTGTGGTTCCAATCATGAACAGCATCACAGATGTTATTTTCCACATGACAACGCTTGTTCGCATGCTGTTTTTGTAACCCAACGTACTGTACAGAGTGGCGACGAGTTGGCCGTTGCAAACCACCGTGCTGTACAGATCGTGGAGATGTTGCCTTGGCCTGCTCGATCAACCAGATCTCTCTCCAATCGAGCACAAATGGGTCATCATTGGACGACAACTCCAGCGTCACCCACAAACAGCATTGACTGCCCCTCCATTCTACATCTACAGCTGCACAGGTCACAGATACTCCTTTAGGCACCCTATATTGTGTGTGTGTGGGGGGGGGGGGGGGGAGAGTACGCTGTACCACAAGTGGTCGTTTCCTTTCCTGATCCACTCGAAGATAGAGCGAGGGGAAAACGACTATCTAGATACCTCCACATGAGCCCTAATTTCTCTTATCGTATCTTCGTGGTGCTTACACGAAATGAATGATGCAGGCAGTAGGATTATTATGCAGTCAGCTTCAAATACCGGTTCTCTGAACTTTCTCAGTAGCGTTCTTCTTCCCTCCGGGCACTCTCACTTGAGCTCCCGAAGCATATCCGTAGCACATGCATGCCAATCGAACCTACTGGAAGCTCGCCTCTGAATTGCTTCGATGTCTTCTCTCAATCTGACCTGGTGTGATCCCAAACACTCGAGCAGTATTCAGGAATAGATCGTACCAGCGTCCTGTGTGCAGTCTCCTTTACGGATGAACCACACTTTCCTGAAATTCTCCCAATAAAACCGAAGTCGACCATTCGCCTTCCCTACCACAATTCTCACATCCTCGTTCCATCTCTTATCGCTTCGCACCATTACGTCCAGGTATGTAAACGGCATAACTGTGTGAAACAGGACATTAGTAATGCTGCATCCGAACATCATGGGTGAGCCGTGTGTGGTTCGTGTTCCCGCCATCATGTATTTTACACCCTGTTTTTAACGTGCTTCCACCTCACTACGTTAATTTAAATTACTACTGTCACTGAGTTGCTGCTTTGCTTGAACTTGAGCGGCGCTAGCAGCGCGTGTCGATATATCCCCTCTCGTAGTACGAGGTGCATTCAAGTTCTGAGGCCTCCGATTTTTTTTCTCCGGACTGGAAACAGATAGAAACACGCGCATTGTTTTAAAATGAGACCGCATTCATTGTCAACACGTCCCAGAGATGGCAGCACCGTACAGCAGATGGAATTTTACCGCCAGCGGCGAGAATGAGAACTGTTTTAAATACTTAAAATGGTGACGTTTTCCTTACTTGAACAGCGTGCAATCATTCGTTTTCTGAATTTGCGTGGTGTGAAACCAATTGAAATTCATCGACAGTTGAAGGAGACATGTGGTGATGGAGTTACGGATGTGTCGAAAGTGCGTTCATGGGTGCGACAGTTTAATGAAGGCAGGACATCGTGTGACAACAAACCGAAACGACCTCGGGCTCGCACAAGCCGGTCTGACGACATGATCGAGAAAGTGGAGAGAATTGTTTTGGGGATCGCCGAATGACTGTTAAACAGATCGCCTCCAGAGATGGCATTTCTCTGGGTTCTGTGCACACAGTCCTGCATGACGACCTGAAAATGCGAAAAGTGTCATCCAGGTGGGTGCCACGAATGCTGACGGACGACCACATGGCTGCCCGTGTGGCATGTTGCCAAGCAATGTTGACGTGCAACGACAGCATGAACGGGACTTTCTTTTCGTCGGTTGTGACAATGGATCAGACATGGATGCCATTTTTCAATCCAGAAACAAAGCACCAGTCAGCTCAATGGAAGCACACAGATTCACCGCCACCAAAAAAATTTCGGGTAACCGCCTGTGCTGAAAAAATGATGGTGTCCATGTTCTGGGACAGCGAGGGCGTAATCCTTACCCATTGCGTTCCAAAGGGCACTACGGTAATAGGTGCATCCTACGAAAATGTTTTGAAGAACAAATTCCTTCCTTCCTGCACTGCAACAAAAACGTCTGGGAAGGGCTGCGCGTGTGCTGTTTCACCAACACAACGCACCTGCACATCGAACTAACATTACGCAACAGTTTCTTCGTGATAACAACTTTGAAGTGATTCCTCATGCTCCCTACTCACCTGACCTGGCTCCTAGTGACTTTTGGCTTTTTCCAACAATGAAAGACACTCTCCGTGGCCGCACATTCACCAGCCGTGCTGCTATTGCCTCAGCGATTTTCCAGTGGTCAAAACAGACTCCTAAAGAAGCCTTCACCGCTGCCATGGAATCATGGCGTCAGCATTGTGAAAAATGTGTACGTCTGCAGGGCGATTTCGGATGTGTAGTTAATTAGAAAAAAAATCGGAGGCCTTAGAACTTGAATGCACCTCGTATCTGTGCTCGACTGTTACCCGGTCGTTGACTGTCGTAAGCCAGTTCGGGTCTGCCAGTCAGTTGGAATGCGTCTGGAGCGCAGTCCGGACCTGCCAGTCGGGGAGTTGCAATGCAGGTCTAGTGCAGTCGGGTTGGAGCGGTGAGGTCTGCGTCGACGTGCCTCGCCCGACCATTGCCGCCACGCATCATTTGAGCCAGGCCACAGTCTTGGTGGATCGTCGGTCGGTCGTCCTACCGGACAACGCGTCTTGACTCACCGATCGTTCATGAGTCGGCTGTGTGTGTGTGTGTGTGTGTGCATCGACTCCCGATTTGTGTTCGTGCGTGTTTAGTTACTGTTGGGTATGTTTCAGGTCTTCGTGCAAGTGTTTGTCAGGTTTTGTGTGTAGTTGGCGTTATTTCCACTGACGACTATTTTAGATGTTGTCGGCATTCTGAGAGTAGTCGGTCGGTTGCTGCGGACCGGGGAAGTTATCTCCACGTGGTGCAGTCGGCTGGGTCCGTTGGCGGTCACTTCGCAGTTCAAAAAGTCTCTGAGCACTATAGGACTTTACATCTGAGGTCATCAGTCCCCTAGAACTTAAAACTACTTAAACCTAACCAACCTAAGGACGTCACACACATCCATGCCCGAGGCAGGATCCGAACCTGCGACCGCAGCGGTCGCGCGGCTCTAGACTGAAGCGCCTAGAACCGCTCGGCCACACCGGCCGGCCTCTGAGCAGTGTCGGAACTTGTGTGGAGCTATCAGATCTCTACGACGTCAAAGTTTAGTGGTTTCAAGTGCCCAAGCCACGTCCGTTCATGCTGTATGGTTCGTTTCGGTGTTTCACTGTTGGGGAGGTTTTCCTGTGAGCAACACCGAGTATTTGTATTGCCGTTATGCGGTGGAATGAACTATATTGGTTACCTACAATTCAAGTGCACCAGTGGAATTTTCTGCCTTGTGGCCGTTAGTGTCCCGGTTAGCTGCCTTCGCCACTAACGTAATTTCGGCCAGTGTCCTTTCCTCACCTGTTGTCGCTGTCCAGCACGGTGTGTAGTTTTCACAGCTTAATACGTATACATATTTGATTGTGGATAATCACGCCCGTAACATTTTGTGTTTGAATTCTCACGTACCGATCGGTGGCAAGCAAGTCGTTTGGTCGGTCGGTCCGTGGCTGTCCCCTGGTTGGGTTCCAATGGATCAAGTGTAGTTGGGCTCACCACCTGTCTCACCTAAGTGAACGAGGGCAGACCGACCCCCTGGAGGCTTCTGAGTGCCGTTGTCTCTACTGTCTTTCTCACCATTGTTTAATTGTCTAATTATAATCTGTCATAGCCAATGATAAAAAAATTCTTGGTTTTACTGTGTTTTATGTAGTTAGTTTGAATTCTGACAAGTGGATATTTGCTGAAAGTTTATTGCCGTTGTGTGGTCTTTTCTTTTAGTCCGGTTTCAGCTACTTAGAACCTAAGGCTTATGTTTTTTTTTTTTAATTTTGGAAAATTAATCGTGGGCCTTCAGCCTTGGAACCTTATTCTTAAAATTACCCTTCAAGCTTAAACATTGCGGCCTTCTGCCTTTTGAAAGGTTATGGTAATTTATTTTAAAATCTTGAAAATTTTGTTGTGGGCCTTCAGCCGTTTGTACTGCATCTTGTTTGTCTATCCAGCCTTGCCTTGAGGCTTTCAGCCTAGCTGTTATATTTTATTTTATTTGTAATTGTAACTACGAGTTTTCAGTGACTTGAAATTTACCTTGTTGATTTTTAAGATTTCTTGTTTGGAGGACTTCAGCCGTGAAAGATTTGAAATTCGTAGTTGTAAAGTTCGGCTATGTGCCGCATTGGTTGTAAATGCGTAGTTAAATTACAATAAATTACAATTTTAAGGTGAAACAGGCCGCAACCTTATTTGGCCCTTTCTACAATCCTAATCACCTGTTCTGCCCGGCGTGCTTAGTGGGCGTATCAATGGGTTTGTTTTTCCTGCTCATCCGCATTAACTTACAAAAATGGTTCAAATGGCTCTGAGCACTATGGGACTTAACTTCTGAGGTCATCAGTCCCCTAGAACTTAGAACTATTTAAACGTAACTAACCTAAGGACAGCACACACATCCATGCCCGAGGCAGGATTCGAACCTGCAACCGTAGCGGACGCGCGGTTCCAGACTGTAGCGCCTAGAACCGCTCGGCCACCCCGGCCGGCATTAAATTACATTTTTCTGCATTAAGAGCCATCTGCCATTCGTCACACCAGCTACAAATTTTGTGCAGATCGTCTTGTATCAACCTACAGTCACTTATCTTCGACACTTTCCTGTACACCACGGTATCATCAACGAAGAAACCCAGATTGCTGCCCACTTGTCTGCCAGATCATTTATGTATATAGAAAATAGCAACGGCTGTATCGCATTTCCATGGGGCACTCCTGACATTATGCCCAGTCTCCGATGAACACTCGCCGTCGAGAACAACACACTGGGGTCTGTTGCTTCAGAAGTCTTGTAGCCAGTCGCATATCTGGCAGCCTATTCTGTGTGCACGTACCTCCTTGAATAGTCTGCATTGCGGTACAGCGTCGAATGGTTTTGGAAATCTAGGATTATGATATCATCCTGTTGCCCTTCATCCATAGTTCGCAGTATATCACGTGAGAAAAGAACATGCTGGTTTTCGCACCGACCTAGTGCAAAAGGCATGGAACTCCATCGCAATTGGAATCCGGCACCTGTACAACACAGTGCATGAACGTATGCATCCTTGCATCCAAGATTTATAAAATAACTTTTTTTATGAATATTTATATATGTGTTTGGAGAGAGAGAGTGAGATTGATTTTTGATTGAGATTTTTTCTTTAAGTCGCAACTGGTAGCTGAATTTTGGTTGGTGCCTCCTTTAATGATCAGCTTCTGCACCAGTTGTTGACGTATTGTAATTTGGGGGAAGTTATTGTTCTTTGAGGTGTAAAATACGACTCTGTTAGTTACTTGGCCGTATTACGGATAGCTTTGAGCCCAAGTTTTCGTAGCTTTACATACCTAAGGAACCACTGTCGTAGGTAAATAAGATCAAACAGCAATCTGCTTTTCGTGAGAAAAGGTGATTGCTTGACACACAAACTTCCTTCAAACTATACGTCCTGACACATCAAAATTGGTCAGTGGAGTTGAGCACCATACTATTGTACAAGAACATAATCCAGTTACTGTAATTAAGAAATTATGAGAGGTTGTTACTTATTCAATGAAAACTATAGAGAATGCATTTCTTTGTCTGTATTTTAGTGAACCTTGTACACTTACAATTCTGTCGATTGATAGACGGCGACGGCAATGAAGTTCACCTCCTTTTCCAAAAACAAGATATTTCTATTCTTCACTTCCAGAAAATTTGTATACATAAATGTTTGGCAACTCTTACGCATACTTTACTCGGTTTTATCGCTAAAATACCAATTTTCATTAAATGTAACAATACGTTCTGAGCGACGGTCTAGCTACACGTCCTCTTTCCACAAGATACAGATTAACAGTTCTCTTTTTTTTAATAAATCAATTGTCTTTTTTTTTAGAGTCCCTACCTAAAGATTCACAACTACTATAGTTGCGGGGATTGCGAGCTAAAGAGTTTGTTGCTGTTCAGCTGCGCTTCGCTTCACTTATAGTACTTTTTGAATCAAATTTACATTTACGGTATTTACATACATTACTGAGCTTCCCAGAATAAAATTAGACACAAATTAGTTAAAAAAAGGGGCAGTGAGGCTCACGTAACATTACAGATTCTCACGGTTATACCGGTTATTAATGTCCCAATATTTCATATTTTTGCGGTGGCCTTTCTGGCGCTTACATTACCCTGTGAACTTGCAATGTTAATGAGATGAATATGTTACTTAAACAAATGTTATCTCTAAATTTCGTTACTGTACATTAATTATTTTTTGTGTTGAGATTTTTCTCAGTCCGTGTACTTACTGGTATCGGATCATCCCTACCCCGTGATAGCGTCACAGGCAGCTACTTGGGCCCGTCCGTGGGACCCACGCTGCCCTTACGGGGCTTTCTCCACAGCCGTCAACGACCAATTCTGGAGGCAAGTGGCCAATTGAAGTCCGAGGCCAGGAATAGACGAGAGCAATTGTGCGGAGACTCTGGCCGGCGGGAGTCACGGCAGGCGCTGCTCACAGAACAGCAGTGTGTAGCAGGGATGGACAGGCGGCGTCAAGTGGCACGTCGGAACCGTAGTCTAACCTTCGACCATAGGTACTAGTAGACTGGCCTTGCTGTGCAGAAGCTATAGGGCTGGTGTGGCTCCAACATAAACCACGTGACTGTTGGCAAAACGTGGCGGGATTTCAAATGAGCGGTCTGCCATCCTGTGTTTGTATCGTATTTTACCCACATTTCTCAATTGACTGCCAAACGCTTCCAACAAAAATTACTTTTTTATTTGCGAAAAATTATTTCAGAACTACATTTGACCTGGATTTGTTCACAGTACCATTTATAAAATCTAAAAAATATATCGAAGGCCCCTCTAGTGAGCAGTGGGACTAAATTACTATAAACTATCAGTTAAAGTAAAATGTCGTTAAAATTCTTTTAAACAGTAAGAGTGGGCTCGTGTCAAAACTTTAAATATTGGATTCGCGCGTTTTGAGCTCTAGTCACTTATAAAAGAAAATGGGATATGGGAATTATGTCAACTATAGGTCCCAAAATTGTCGACTTTAGGAGCAGGTCCATTTTAGAGTATCAATTTTAGGTGCACTTCAAAGGTTCAGTTCCTACTATTTTTACAAAAGTTTAAACTATCAGTTTAAAAAAATATTTTAGATGAAAGGTGAGACTCTGAAGTTTCAGAAAATAATTTTGGAACCTACATTTATTTAATAGTATTAGAAGGTAGAAAAAAATGCTCTTCATGTGTCGACTACAGGTGCTCTTACTTTATTATAATCTCACTTGTATATACAAAAAGACGCCTATGTGCAGATGGCTTAAAGTTTTTCCGTTTCAGGGCCTATATACAAAGCTGTCTTAGGTTTTCATCCTTACGGAACCTATGAGTAGGAACGAGAAACGATTATACTTACTTCTGTAACCGAATTATCACAGATACTTTCCAAAATGTAATATGAGTCTGACTGTACAGGCATCACTTCCAACACTTTAATTTACGTGATACTCTATTTCAAGTGTAAAAAACATATAAAAGTCACTTCAGCAGAATTCAATGAACGCATCTGCATTATCATAGAAACACACGTGAAATGTAATGCCATTTCCCCCGACAAAACGCTGAGTACAGTCATAAGCGCAACACGAAACAACAATGTTTTGCCAACATTCACGTGACTTTAGCCCAGAGATGTTGGAGCCACGAAAATGACGTCAGGGCCAGTCTATTATATTTATGGTCGAAGAGTCTAACACATACAGTCGCCACACACTCTGGTGTGAAAGGCGTTACTCTTTGACAGCTGGAGCGACACTAGCGCTCCAAGCGGTAAAAAAGAAAACATTCCCATGCGTCGTAACGATAATCTTTGGTTTTATTTATTTTCTACTTAATTACCGGAACAGTTGTTATACTTTTGCGTTCCACGCGTTTGTAACCACCAAGACACATGAATTATCGTGAAATACGTTTACAAACAGTCGAATCACACTGATTCAGTGAAATACGCTACAACTCATTCATGAAGAAATACTTTCGAATATGTCTACATTTGCAACTTGTGTGTCACCTGCCCCGGACTCTAACCGCGTGCTGATGTAGTCGACGCCGTAGAGCTGCTACTGCCACAGCTCTCGCGGCATAGTCACGATGTGATATAACGTCAGTCCCCGTAGATTAACGGGAGAATAACCTGAAAAACTTCCGAAAAGGCGTTCCTCGCGTAGTCGTTGCATCTCAATTACAAGTCCGCAGCGTTTCCATTTATGCGAACTCGTATAATTGACGCCTTTTATTATTAATATTGTATTGTTAATTGCCCGGATTAGCAGTAGTTATTAATTCTTCTCTCGTTCGCATAGCACACGCCACTGATTGGGAGGAAATATTTTAGTTAACAGTTTTTTCTTACGCTGTTGCCTCGTTGCTATGAAATTGTTGTGCTGGTAGGCAGCGAGATCCAGAGATACTCTTTGATTCAGTCTTTGTAAGATTGCGTCGTAATACGAAAATATTTTAAAGTTCACTTCTCAACTAATGACGTGAATATTTGCACTTGAATGAAATAGTCTTTCATGATTTTGTCATTTATCAAACTATTTAATGATGTAGTCCACACCGGGTATTTAACTGTCACTAAATACTTATAACTCCCGCACCACAAGCACACGGAATAGTTTAGTTAAGTCAGTCCGATTGAGTTATAGTTTCTTGGCAATTACCACAACTCAACACTTTAGCTTAATTGTTTTATCTTCATCATGTAGTGTACTTGGGTCCTACTCAAGTCTAATTGCGTGTATTATTTCATAGAATGTTCACTTCTCCTTAAGGTCCAACTAATTTAAAGTCAAGTCCTATGTCCACTAATTCCGTTATTAGATTTCAATTAACCCATAGTGCACGGTTAAATGAGTCTATCTGTTCCCGTCTCAGTTCATCAAATCAGTTTCTTAAGCCGTGAATCCCGTCACGCAACGAACACTTCTAAACTCGAAAACAATCACGTCACGATTCGCAGTCTCAATAATTCAGATCAGAACTGCTCTCGTACGTCTGCACTGGATGAGTTCTAGCAAGCGACTTCTTCTGTGGAAGAGCATTGTAGGCGCATTGAATTTCTTCGTTGCTCGTACAACTCTCTTCCACATAAAAGTTATCTCTGATGACATTACTTTGGACTTAACTTTTGAGATATTAATTTCACATTTGTCACATGGATATTTGTCCATTGCTGAAATACGATGTTTCTTCTTTCTCTTCCGCTAACAAATATGCTCCGTGGTGTACAATGTAGTTCTTGACAAAACTCTTTCGTGTTAGCTCATCGGCAAAGATGTCGTAACTGCCAAGATAACTTTCCCTACTTCATGTTCTTTCTTCATTGACTTTAAGGTGGTCGTTGGGGCGTTACAAACTTATTCCGCTGAAATAAAGATAATATAAGCACATCTCATGCATGAGATGCATAATATTCCAGTGTTGTTGTCTGTTTTTATCATCATATGCACTATCCTTGATACTTAAAATTTTCAGTGGAGTCCAATGATTCGCCATTTCTTACACTTCACTCGACTTTCTAATACACAAAAGTATTTCTGAACGTAATTAATTTCGCTTCAAAAGTGAATATGTTGCGCTGCCTTTTGTCGCTCAGATTTACCAACTGTTGTGGAATTTGTTTCTCCTGTGTAGGGAAATATTTTTATTGCTTTTGACGTCTTATTGTCAAATGGTTTTCCCTTAAGCTACAGTTGTGGTGACGTATTTGATACGTTAAATAATGGAGGTATTACCATATGGGTTTCATAGGTTCCACATTCACCGATTTTGCTGAAAGTGTAGCGAATAAAACTCTGCTTTGAGGTGTCTGACGTCTTTCCATAAAACGATAGGTCTTATGGTGTTTTCTAGCAATTTTTTGTTATTATAGGAAAACGAGATTACTCAGTAAATACCTGTATGTTACTAGAGAATATTAAATAAATTGTCCTGTAAATCACAGTTTTGTATCTTTCAGGATTCTTAGGATACAAGGGAATGACAATGGTGTAATTTTCGTCCAGAGTGACAAGGAACGGTCATACATTATGAAACGTCCCCTTAGAAAAATTATATACAGTATAACTGTGTTTAAACTGACACACAATATTTTTAGCGCAACGCAATCTGACTTTCAGAAATCCCTACAAAAGAATTGCCCTGACTAACATTAACCTATTCCCTTTCACAAATCACTTACCTCTCAAAAATCTTGGTTACTCGAACTACTGCAATACAGCGAGCGCCACTACTGCCAGCTAAATAACAGATTCAAACTACGGAAGGCACTAACTACTGATAGGGATAGTTAGCAAATGAAAGATTTTAATAGAGAACAAACAATGTATTTACCTTAACAGTCATAATATATATAGTAGTTCATAATATCCAGTATTACAAATTATCAAAACTCCGCCATCTCTCTCCTCACATCCACCACTGCTGGCGGCTCACCTCCAACTGCGCAACGCTACGGGCTGTTCACATCCAGCTGCCGCTGCCCAACACTACAATGGCAGACAACAATGCAAACTAGCCACAGACTGCACACAGCACAGCCAGTGATTTTCATACAGAGCGCTACGTAACGTTGCCAATAAGAAAACATAAACAGCCTACTTACAATTACTGTACCTAGGGCTGATTTACAATCTCTATACCACTAGCATGAACCTGTAATGTGGGCCCCACTAGGTTAAGTTTGTTGATAGCTATTAGCCAGAAAAATTAGCACTTTGAAGTACACTCCGTCTTCAGGCCACAAATGGCCCATCGGGACCATCCGATCGCCGTGTCATCCTCAGATGAGGATGCTGATAGGAGGGGCGTGGGGTCAGCACACCGCGCTCCCGGTCGTTATGATGGTTTTCTTTGGCCGGAGCCGCTACTATTCGGTCGAGTAGCTCCTCAATTGGCATCACGAGGCTGAGTGCACCCCGACAAATGGCAACAGCGAATGGCGGCCTGGACGGTCACCCATCCAAGTGCCGGCCACGCCCAACAGCGCTTGACTTCGGTGATCTGACGGGAACTGGTATATCCACTGCAGCAAGGCCGTTGCCACTTTAGAGCAGTTTTCGAATTAAAAGACTGGAACGTGACATTCGTGGTGTATTATTTAATTGTAAAACGTTTTCATCGTGTTGTAGTGGATCCGGCACTGTGGGAATGTCAGACAAGGAGAGAAATGAAGCGTTTCAGATGAGTTGCTACAGAAGGATATTTAAAGTTTGGTGATTCTTGACAGAATCGGCGAGGATAGGAATATATGGAAAACATAGACAAGGAGAAGGGACAGGATGATAGGAAATGTGTTAAAACACCAGACCAGTCAATAACTTCCTTGGTACTACGAGGGCAGTTCAATAAGTAATGCAACACATTTTTTTTCTCGGTCAATTTTGGTTGAAAAAACCGGATATTTCTTGTGGAATATTTTCAAACATTCCCGCTTCGTCTCGTATAGTTTCATTGACTTCCAACAGGTGGCAGCGCTGTACGGAGCTGTTAAAATGGCGTCTGTAACGGATGTGCGTTGCAAACAACGGGCAGTGATCGAGTTTCTTTTGACGGAAAACCAGGGCATCTCAGATATTCATAGGCGCTTGCAGAATGTCTACGGTGATCTGGCAGTGGACAAAAGCACGGTGAGTCGTTGGGCAAAGCGTGTGTCATCATCGCCGCAAGGTCAAGCAAGCCTGTCTGATCTCCCGCGTGCGGGCCGGCCGTGCACAGCTGTGACTCCTGCAATGGCGGAGCGTGCGAACACACCCGTTCGAGATGATCGACGGATCACCATCAAACAACTCAGTGCTCAACTTGACATCTCTGTTGGTAGTGCTGTCACAATTGTTCACTAGTTGGAATATTCAAAGGTTTGTTCCCGCTGGGTCCCTCGTTGTCTAACCGAACACCATAAAGAGCAAAGGAGAACCATCTGTGCGGAATTGCTTGCTCGTCATGTGGCTGAGGGTGACAATTTCTTGTCAAAGATTGTTACAGGCGATGAAACATGGGTTCATCACTTCGAACCTGAAACAAAACGGCAATCAATGGAGTGGCGCCACACCCACTCCCCTACCAAGAAAAAGTTTAAAGCCATACCCTCAGCCGGTAAAGTCATGGTTACAGTCTTCTGGGACGCTGAAGGGGTTATTCTTTTCGATGTCCTTCCCCATGGTCAAACGATCAACTCTGAAGTGTATTGTGCTACTCTTCAGAAATCGAAGAAACGACTTCAGCGTGTTCGTAGGCACAAAAATCTGAGCGAACTTCTCCTTCTTCATGACAACGCAAGACCTCACACAAGTCTTCGCACCCGAGAGGAGCTCACAAAACTTCAGTGGACTGTTCTTCCTCATGCACCCTACAGCCCCGATCTCGCACCGTCGGATTTCCATATGTTTGGCCCAATGAAGGACGCAATCCGTGGGAGGCACTACGCGGATGATGAAGAAGTTATTGATGCAGTACGACGTTGGCTCCGACATCGACCAGTGGAATGGTGCCGTGCAGGCATACAGGCCCTCATTTCAAGGTGGCGTAAGGCCGTAGCATTGAATGGAGATTACGTTGAAAAATAGTGTTGTGTAGCTAAAAGATTGTGGAATAACCTGGTGTATTTCAATGCTGAATAAAACAACCCCTGTTTCAGAAAAAAAATGTTGCATTACTTATTGAACTGCCCTCGTAGGAGAAGACAAAAACAAGAAAACAAAATAACAAATAACTGAGGATTTATGTTGCAAGTGCTACTCTGAGATCAAGAGGTTGGCACAGGAGAGGAATTTTTGGCACGCCGCATCTAACTAGTCAGAAGACATGTGTCTCTAGAAAGATCATAGGCTGAATCCCATCTATCTCTTTGTAACCTGTTACTATTCTCATTTTATCTCTGTCACCATCTTCATGAAGCGGTCCCGGTTCGTCTTTCAAGTTCATTAGCACGAAATATGTGAAAATTTTTAACGGGACATATGGGATAAATTTTTCATCGTCTATAAAGAGTGTAGGCACGTTGTTTTTACTGCCAGTTTTTGATACGGAAACAGGGCCTACATTATTTACCCGACCTTGGATGTCTGCTTCTGCACTCCCCTAAAGTTACATACAAGGAATTTTTTTGGGTGAGCTGCTCAGACAGAGTTAAAACGAGAGTGCAATCTCTGTACGTTTAAGTTGTTGCCCAAAGCGCGGAGGACTCGTCTGCTCATATTCAAGAAGAGGAACATGCATCGTTCTCATCTCTCTATTGACATAGACAGTGAACTGTGCGAGTAGTAGATCTTCTGGCATGGAACTTGATAGATTACAAAACACCTCTCCTACATTTTCATGTTTCAAGTTGCATTTATGCCACACTGCGGCGCGATTTTACTCCTAGATGACATTACAGAAGTGTTTTCTGGCGTTCCCCAAGGTAGTGTTACAGAACCTTTGCTGTTCCTTATCTATGTAAACGATTTGGGAGACAATCTGAGCAGCCGTCTTCGGTTGTTTGCAGATGACGCTGTCGTTTATCGACTAATAAAGTCATCACAAGATCAAAACAAACTGCAAAACGATTTAGAGAAAATATCTGAATGGTGCGAAAAGTGGCAGTTGACCCTGAATAAAGAAAAGTGTGAGGTCGTCTACGTGAGTGTTAAAAGGAACTCATAAATCTTCGGCTACACGATGAATCAGTCTAATCTGACGGAGTACATCGAAAAAGTTCAAAGAAAGGCAGCACGTTTTGTATTATCGCGAAATATGGGAGAGAGTGTCACTGAAATGATACAGGATTTGGGCTGGACATCATTAAAATGAAGGCGTTTTTCGTTGCGACGGAATCTTCTCACGAAATTCCAATCACCAACTTTCTCCTCCAAATGCGAAAATATTTTGTTGACACCGAGCTACATAGGGAGAAACGATCACCCAGATAAAATAAGGGAAATCAGAGCTCGTACGGAAAGATATAGGTGTTCGTTCTTTCCGCGCGCATTACGAGATTGGAATAATAGAGCATTGTGCAGGTGGTTCGATGAACCCTCTGCCAGGCAGAGTATCCACGTAGATGTAGATTACAGGCTACTGTGTATACAGCGAAGCTGTATCAGTAGTCGGTAGTCGCTAGCTGACCTCACACCACGCGACGCCGAATTGTTACGTAGTGTGGCAACACGAAACGTCGAGACGCTTCCTGTGCTGGAGCAGTGGGGAGTAACCGTTCGGACACGAAGCCAAGCCGCATATCGCTGGCAATTGGATTTTGCAGATTACTATTAAATTTCAACTATCAACCGTACCGCTGCTCTTGCAATCATTTAATAATTTCAACAACTTTGATAATTTTTACGAGAAAAGTTAGGTGTTTTAACTAAGGTGAACTTTTATTAGATGTTGAGATGGAGCAATTAGAAGCGAGCAGGAGGAGACAAGAGCGAAACGGTGATTAGGCGTCTGCAGAAGTCGCGATCGCGGCTGTAGGTGTAAAGACGTGTGTTGTAACTGACATGACACTGAGTGACACTGTAGTGTTTCGCGTGGTATTGCTAGAAGATATATAAACTAAATGTTGAATCATATTGCGTGCAATGAGACGCTGTTCAGAAAATATTAGAGATTTAAAAATTTACTTTTACTGGCTCTGTACGTCTGCAGGCTGTCCACTGCAAAGTTTGAGTTAATTAGGAGATGCATTTGTGGCATCCTTCTTTATTTCGGCCGAGTCATAATTTGGAATTTTCTTCGTCCTTGCACCATTAAATATAGGAGCAACGAACTCGTGACCTGCTGAGGAGAACAATCCAGTGGACACATCAGTATCTACAAACGGCATCCATGAGATATCTATGGAAGACTCCAAGTGAGCTAAAACACCTCCAGATAATCAGTTAAGATACAGGGCGCAAATCCAGAACGATGTTGTGGAATTTAATTTCATAGCGTCCGTGTTACCTTCGTGTCAGCAAAACGGTGAAATAAGTCTGTGGAAACGGAAGTCTGCATACCAATTTTCGGCAGTATGTAGTAGGCGCAGTTTAAAGCTTCTGGATGCCTCTGTAAGGGGAAATCAACGGGTCGGCCTGCAGTGAGCGGAGAAACGGTTGAACGCGTGCGGGGAAGTTTCACGCGTGGCCCGCGGATGTCGACGAATAAAGCAAGCAGGGAGCTAAACGTACCACAGCCGACGGTTTGGAAAATCTTACGGAAAAGGCTAAAGCAGAAGCCTTACCGTTTACAATTGCTACAAGCCCTGACACCCGATGACAAAGTCAAACGCTTTGAATTTTCGGCGCGGTTGCAACAGCTCATGGAAGAGGATGCGTTCAGCGCGAAACTTGTTTTCAGTGATGAAGCAACATTTTTTCTTAATGGTGAAGTGAACAGACACAATGTGCGAATCTGGGCGGTAGAGAATCCTCACGCATTCGTGCAGCAAATTCGCAATTCACCAAAAGTTAACGTGTTTTGTGCAATCTCACGGTTTAAAGTTTACGGCCCCTTTTTCTTCTGCGAAAAAAACGTTACAGGACACGTGTCTCTGAACTTGCTGGGAAATTCGCTCATGCCACAACTGGAGACCGACAGCGCCGACTTCATCTTTCAACAGGATGGTGCTCCACCGCACTTCCATCATGACGTTCGGCATTTCTTAAACAGGAGATTGGAAAACGGATGGATCGGTCGTGGTGGAGATCATGATCAGCAATTCATGTCATGGCCTCCACGCTCTCCCGACTTAACCCCATGCGATTTCTTTCTGTGGGGTTACGTGAATGATTCAGTGTTTAAACCCCCTCTACCAAGAAACGTGCCTGAACTGCGAGCTCGCATCAACGATGCTTTCGAACTCATTGATGGGGACATGCTGCGCCGAGTGTGGGAGGAACTTGATTATCGGCTTGATGTCTGCCGAATCACTAAAGGGGCACATATCGAACATTTGTGAATGCCTAAAAGAACTTTTTGAGTTTTTGTATGTGTGTGCAATGCATTGTGAAAATATCTCAAATAATAAAGTTATTGTAGAGCTGTGAAATCGCTTCAACCATTTGTAATAACCCTGTATATATAATATCATTTATCAGATGAATTTTTCTTTTGTTAGAGCATGATTCTTTTCCTCAGGGATATTATCTTTTTTTATTACTTTTACTTACGTGCAAAAGTAAATATGAAACGGGTTCTTGAAGGGCCGCTGTTATTCATGTACCAACTTTAGATTTTGAACGTGATGACTAAAATGTAGTTGCCGTTAACTGAACTGAATGTAATTTTGTTAATTTCAATTTATTGATTGCAAAGCAAGGTTCGAGAGAATTTCGATTGTTGCCGAGGAGCGGCCAAGAAAAAACTTACCGAACTCATGGCATCTGTATAATTGAAGAAATGAACTTTAACGTAAATTAATTATCTGTTGCAATTTAGAAAGGTTCTTACAACGAAATCTCTCGCATTTACAGTTACTGTCAACACTTTGAAAAATAAATTAATACTTCTACATCTACATTTATACTGCGCAAGCCACCCATCTGTGTTTGGCAGAGGGCACTTTACGTGCCACTGTCATTACCTCCCTTTTCTGTTCCAGTCGCGTGTGGTTCGAAGGGAAGAACGACTGTCTGAAAGCCTCCGTGCGCGCTCGAATCTCTCTAATGTTACATTCGTGATCTCCTCGGGAGGTATAAGTAGGGGGAAGCAATATATTCGATACCTCATTCAGAAACGCACCCTCTCGAAACCTGGACAGCAAGCTACACCGCGATGCAGAGCGCCTCTCTTGCAGAGTCTGCCACTTGAGTTTGCTAAACATCTCCGTAAAGCTAGCACTGTTACCAAATAACCCTGTGACGAAACGCGCCGCTCTTCTTTGGATCTTCTCTATCTCCTCCGTCAACCCGACCTGGTACGGATCCCACACTGATGACCAATACTCAAGTATAGGTGGAACGAGTGTTTTGTAAGCCACTTCCTTTGTTGATGGACTACATTTTCTAAGGACTCTCAACCTGGTACCCTCCTTACCAACAATTTTATGTGATCATTCCACTTCAAATCGTTCCGCACGCATACTCCCAGATATTTTACAAAAGTAACTGCTACCAGTGTTTGTTCCGCTATCATATAATCGTACAAAAAAGGATCCTTCTTTCTATGTATTCGCAATACATTACATTTGTCTATGTTAAGGGTCAGTTGCCATTCCCTGCACCCTTGCATTTCGCTGCAATTTTCTAATGCTGCAACTTCTTTGTATACTACAGCATCATCCGTGAGAAGCCGCATGGAACTTCCGACACTATCTACTAGGTCATTTATGTATATTGTGAATAGCAATGGTCCCATAACACTCCCTTGTGACACTCCC
Source organism: Schistocerca cancellata (assembly GCF_023864275.1). Classification (NCBI taxonomy): domain Eukaryota; kingdom Metazoa; phylum Arthropoda; class Insecta; order Orthoptera; family Acrididae; genus Schistocerca; species Schistocerca cancellata. The sequence continues at coordinate 125,550,525 of NC_064637.1, read as the reverse complement.
AGAGGTTACTTTAACGCCTGTAGACGTCTCTCCATTGAGAACAACATGCTGTGTTCTGTTTGCTAAAAACTCTTCAATCCAGCCACACAGCTGGTCTGATGTTCCGTAGGCTCTTACTTTTGTCAGGCGACTGTGCGAAATTGTATCGAACGCCTTCCGGAAGTCAAGGAAAATGGCATCTACCTGGGAGCCTGTTTCTAATATTTTCTGGGCCTCATGAACAAATAAAGCGAGTTTGGTCTCACACGATCGATGTTTCGGGAATCCATGTTTATTCCTACAGAGTAGATTCTGGGTTTCCAGAAATGACATGATATGGGAACAAAAAACATGTTCTAAAATTCTACAACAGATCGATGTCAGGGGTATCGGCCTATAGTTTTGCGCATCTGCTCGACGACCCTTCTTGAAAATTGGAACTACCTGTGCTCTTTTCCAATCATTTGGAACCTTCCGTTCCTCTCCTCCGATACACGGCTGTTAGAAGGGGGGCAAGTTAATTCGCGTACTCTATGTAGAATCGAATTGGTATCCCGTCAGGTCCCGTGGACTTTCCTCTGTTGAGTGATTTCAGTTGCTTTTCTATTCCTTGGACGCTTATTTCGATGTCAGCCATTTTTTCGTTCGTGCGAGAATTTAGAGAAGGAACAGCAGTGCGGTCTTCCTCTGTGAAACAGCGTTGGAAAAGGTGTTTAGTATTTCAGCTTTACGCGTGTCTTCCTCTGTTTCAATGCCATTATCATCCCAGAGTGTCTGGATATGCTGTTTCGATCCACTTACTGATTTAACATAAGACCAGAACTTTCTAGGATTTTCTGTCAAGTCGGTACATAGAATTTTACTTTCGAATTCACTGAACGCTTCACACATAGCCCTCCGTACGCTAACTTTGACATCGTTTAGCTTCTGTTTGTCTGAGAGGTTTTGGTCGCGTTTAAATTTGCTTCGCAGTAGTTTCCTAACGTTGTTGTTGAACCACGGTGGGTTTTTCCCGTCCCTCACAGTTTTACTCGGCACGTACCTGTCTAAAACGCATTTTACGATTGCCTTGAACTTTCTCCATATACACTCAACATTGTGTGTCGGAACAGAAATTTTCGTTTTGATCTGTTAGGTAGTCTGAAATCTGCCTCTTATTGCTCTTGCTAAACAGATAAAACTTCCTCCCTTCTTTTATATTCCTATTTACTTCCATATTGAGGGATGCTGCAACGGCCTTATGATCACTGATTCCCTGTTCTGCGCTTACAGAGTCGAAAAGTTCGGGTCTGTTTGTTATCAGTAGGTCCAAGATGTTATCTCCACGAGTCGGTTCTGTGTTTAATTGCTCGAGGTAATTTTCGGATAGTGCACTCAGTATAATGTCACTCGATGCTCTGTCCCTACCACCCGTTCTAAATATCTGAGTGCCCCAGTCTTATATCTGGTAAATTGAAATCTCCACCTAAGACTATAACATGCTGAGGAAATTTGTGTGAAATGTATTCCAGATTATCTCACAGTTGTTCTGCCACTAATGCTGCTGAGTCGGGAGGTCGGTAAACGGAGCCAATTATTAACCTAGCTCTGTTGTTGAGTGTAACCTCCACCCATAGTAATTCACAGGAACTATCCACTTCTCTTTCACTACAAGATAAACTACTACTAACAGCGACAAACACGCCACCACCGATTGCATGCAATCTGTCCTTTCTAAACACCGTCTGTGCCTTTATAAAAACTTCCGCAGAATTTATCTCTGGCTTCAGCCAGCTTTCCGTACCTATAACGATTTCAGCTTCGGTGCTTTCTATCAGCGCTTGAAGTTCCGGTACTTTACCAACACAGCTTCGACAGTTTACAATCACAATACCGATTTCTGCTTGGTCCCCGCATGTTGCCTTTCCTGTACTTGCCCGAGGCCATCTAACCTAAACAATACTTCGGCGCGTAATGGCCGACCAGAGGCTGCATTGGAAGATGAGCTTCCCGCAGCGCAAATTACTGAAAAAATGCTTATTAAAGATCATTAGCCGCTGCGACCATTTGAGGTGACAACTATTACAAAGAAATTCATTTTGTGATAACAATAATTAGTTTATTTTATCAGAACACCGAATAACTTACATAAAATATGTGTAGCCGCTCAATGGCTGCCTTCCATATCGCGAAACTAAACAGTTTGTGTACCATAGAGTACGTTCTTCCTCCTTGGCCGTACAATCGCGTCTCTTTACGATCCTTTTTATTTTCATAGACATCTTTTAAATAGAGATGTTACTCTTAAATTATCGCTGCGTATCAGTTGTTTCAAGAACATTAACTGTTTCTTTTATACTAATTAAATTCATAAAATATTTAAGGGTTTGTAAATAATTTTTAGTTCACCCTTAATACTTCACAATATTGTTAAAAATGTCAATATTTATGTGACGTGCCGTCACAAGTTCCGCATCTCTGTGGGTAAAAACGGAACTATCATACAATCATTTTGTTTGCCATCTGTCGGTCTGTCCGTATCTTAAGAACCCTTCTCAGGAACTGGTAGACGTATGAGGGTGAAATTTGTCACATACTACGGTCTATGATCCCTTGGCGGTGTAAGAAACTGAAGCTTCTTAGTCAATGCAGTCAAAGGATGTGGCCATTTATGTCACATATTTTGACAGTCGCAAATTCACTTATTACAACCTTTACTGTACTTCTCGTTCTTCTGGGCAAGAAGCTAGGTTCCACAATATAAGAAAAGGAAACAAATCCCAAAATCGTCCATTTGTAATTATGTCACACGAAAATAATAATTTCTTTGTCATTTCTTACTCAACTGTCTGTCCGACTGTCAAGACCACGTTCCTCACCAACAGGTAGGCGTATCAAGTTAAAATTTATGTCACGTACTAATGTCTTGGCGGTGTATGATGTTTAAGCTTCTACATCAATGCAGTCACGAGATTCGCCCATTTATGTCACGTCTTATGACAGATCCTGCTGAAATATATGGAAGGGCTGTACTTCTGTCACGTTGAACGATTCTCTTGAGTCGTATTTGGTCCCGTTTTTGCAGGATCTTTTTCCAGCCGCAGCGATGTCAGAGATTTGATGTTTTACCGGATTCCTGATATTCACAGTGCAAACTTGGAATGGTCGTATGGGAAAATCCCCACTTCATTGCTACCTCGGAGATGCTGTGTCCCATCGATCTTGCGGCGAATATAACTCACTCCACGGTCAAACTCACTTAAATCTCCATAACCTCCCATTGTATCAGCAGTAACCAATCTATCAACTGTGCCAGACACTTGTTGTGTTATACACGGTGGTCCATTGATAATGACCGGGCCAAATATGTAACGAAATAAGCATCAAACGAAAAAACTACAAAGAACGAAACTCGTCTAGCTTAAGAGGGAAACCAGATGGCGCTATGGGTGGCCCGCTAGTTGGCGCTGCCATAGGTCAAACGGATATCAATTGCGTTTTTTTAAAATAAGAACGCCCATATTTTTTGCGTATTCGTGTAGTACGTAAAGAAATATGAATGTTTTAGTTGGACCACTTTTTACGTTTTGTGGTACATGGCGCTGTAATAGTCACAAACGTTTAAGTACGTCGTATCACGTAACATTCCGCCAGTGCGGACGATATTTGCTTCGTGATACATTACCCGTGTTAAAATGGACCGGTTACCAATTACGGAAAAGGTCGATATCGTGTTGATGTATGACTATTGTGATCAAAATGACCAACGGAAGTGTGCTATGTATGCTGCTCGGTATCCTGGACGACATCATCCAAGTGTCCGGACCGTTCGCCGGATAGTTACGTTATTTAAGGAAACAGCAAGTGTTCAGCCACATGAGAAAAGTCATCCACGACCGGCAACAAATGATGATGCCCAAGTGAGTGTTTTAGCTGCTGTCGCGGCTAATCCGCACATCAGTAGCAGACAAATTGCGCGAGAATCGGGAATCTAAAAAATGTCGGTGTTGAGAATGCTACATCAATATCGATTGCCCGTACCACATTTCTATGCACCAGGAATTGCATGGTGACGACTTTGAACGTCGTACAGTTCTGCCACTGGGCACAAGAGAAATTACGGGACGATGACAGATTTTTTGCACGAATTGTATTTAGCGACGAAGGGTCATTCACTAACAGCGGTAACGTAAACCGGCATAATATGCACTATTGGGCGACGGAAAATCCACGATGGCTGCGACAAGTGGAACATCAGCGACCTTGGCGGAGTAATGTATGTTGCGGCGTTATGGGAGGAGGGATAATTGACCCCCATTTTAGCGATGTTAATCTAAATGGTGCAATGCATGCTGAGTTCCTACGTAATGTTCCACCGATGTTTCACTGCATGACAGAATGGCGATGTACTTCCAACATGATGGATGTCCTTCACATAGCTCGCGTGCGGTTGAAGCGGTGTTGAATAGCATATTTCATGACAGGTGGATTGGTCGTCGAAGCACCATACCTTGGCCCGCACTTTCACCGGATCTGACGTCCCCGGATTTCTTTCTGTGGGGAAAGTTGAAGGATATTTGCTGTCGTGATCCACCGACAACGCCTGACAACATGCGTCAGCGCATTGTCAATGCATGTGCGAACATTACGGAAGGGGAACTACTCGCTGTTGAGAGGAATGACGTTACAAGTATTGCCAAATGCATTGAGGTTGACGGACATCATTTTAAGCATTTATTACATTAATGTGGTATTTACAGGTAATCTCAGAAGTAATAAATTCACGAAGGTACATGTATCACATTGGAACAACCGAAATAAAATGTTCAAACGTACCTACGTTCTGTATTTTAGTTTAAAAAACCTACTTGTTATCAACTGTTCGTCTAAAATTGTGAGCCATCTATCGCAAAGCGAAAAAAGTGGTCCAACTAAAACATTCATATTTCTTTATTTCCTATTTAAAAAAACGTAGTTGATATCCGTTTGAGCTATGGCAGCGTCATCTAGCAGTCCAAACATAGCGCCATCTGGTTTCCCCCTTCAAGCTAGACAAGTTTCGTTCTTTGTAGTTTTTTCGTTTGACGCTCATTTCGTGACATATTTGGCCCGGTCACGATCAATGGACCACCCTGTATAGACGTTGCGACCGCAGAGCCGTATTCTCCCTATTTACATATATTTGTATTTGAATGCGCACGCCTATGCCAGTTTCTTTGGCGGTTCAGTGCATATTGTGAAAAGTAATGGAGCTACAACACACCCTTGAGGTACGCCCGAAGTTACTTTTACTGCTGGAGCCTTCTGCCCAATGAGTATGACATGCAGAGTTCTGTTTGTTAGGAAATCTTCAATCCAATCACGTAGTTGGCGTAATATTCCCTACGCCCGTATTTTGGCCATTAGGCGGCCCTGCGGAACTCTGTCTATCGCTTTCCGGAAGTCAAAAAACATCGCATCCGCCTGGGCGCCGGTAACTGTTGCTTTCTGCGTCTCGTGGAGGAGCACAGCGAGCCGGGTTTGAGACGATCGTTGTTTTGGGGAACCGCGTCGATTGCTACAGAAGAGATTTTCGGTCTCTACAAAGGTCTTAATACTGGAGAACAAAACACGTCTTGGCCGGCAGATCGGTGAGGTGCTCTGCAATTTTTATTAAAAAAAATGTTAACCCCGTTCCCCTTCTATTCCCACCTGTTAATAATCTGTATAAAATTAAGTCATTTATGTCATTGTTGAAGCATAGGTGTATTCGAGTATTTATTTCCAAAGAAAAAAAAAAGATTTCACTGTCTGCTCCTGCTTTCTCTGTAGTGTGTTCTACGCCCACATTCGTCAAAAAATTTCTACTGTTTAGAAAGGACCTTTCGCTCCTACCCGCACCCCACAAGCGCCCCCTCCCCTCCCCCACCCGGATTTTCCAGTGGACTCGTAATGAAGCTTTAATCTCTATGTTCACATTCTTCATCAAAAAATTTCAACTGTTTGCAAAAGTGTGTTGTCTCCCGCCCCCCCCCCCCCTTCCCCACATCTTCCACTGGGTATGTGGAATTAAAAGTGTAATAAAGTGATAATCCCTATGATCAAGAGGAATGCATCTTACTGTTATAATATATTTTGATACAGAATATTGTGTGAGTTTGGCTTTCTTCTTATTCACACTGTACATAAAATTTTACGATGCATCATTCTGTGAGCTGATGTTTATTTGCTAGTGTGTGGTATCTTGGTTTTTATCTGTTAACATAACAACGCCCTAGCCCAATAATATGTCCTAGCTGACTTATATTTCTGCAGTAACGGTGTTTTGTAATATACAAAACTTCGCCAGTGTGGCTCTACCTGGTGTATTGATATCATTAAATGGTTTTCTATGGTTTAAACTGATTTATTTTCGACAGTTACGATGTATTTTAGATTGCAAAAGTCGCCAGTGTGGTATTTCTTTATGTATTTCGTTAGTATACTTCGAATTTCACGATATAGCTCTCTAACTTGGAACCAAAGATTACAGTGCACTTTTTAGTAAATTGATACTGCAGTTGCTGGCATTTACTATAGTTTTATCTCTGACATGGCATTGTTTTCGACTGCATCCTTGACTGTTTGTCCCAGTTAGATCTGCCAGTGTGTTATTAGCTGTCAATGTGGACTTGATTCTTGACGAAAATTATCGTTCCTGTTGTTAATATGAGAAATTTTTTACGTGTTATATTGAGCCTAAATGAGCAAATTACTTTTGTTCAAATTATGGTATAACTTTTCTGCCGTTTATGTCAGTAAGTCAAATACTATTTAACCTCATATTTCCCTGTAAATTGAGTAGTCTCTAATGGTTTGATTTATTCGTTTTAGGTTAAGCTTGATAATGGTCACTGACCGAAACTAGTAGCGAATTATGCAAAATAAATTACAACAGAAGATTCCACCATGAATTTTAACAAAACATGTTCGAAAATTCTACAATAGTTAGATGTCGGGATGTAGGCCTATGTCACTGTGCGTCTATTCACCGACCCTTCTGGAAAACGGGAATGACCTGTACTTTTCTCCAAGCACGAGGAGTAGTTGACTCTTCCGAAGACCGACGGTACACAAAAAAAAAAAAAAAAAAAAAAAGGCTCTGAGGTCATCAGTTCCCTAGAACTTAGAACCACTTAAACCTAACTAACCTAAGGACATCACACATATCCTTGCCCCAGACAGGATTCGAACCTGCGACCGTAGCAGTCGCGCGGTTCCGGACTGTGGCGCCTAGAACCACACGGCCACCGCGGCCGGCCGACGGTACACAGCTAGTAAGGAGACGGGCGAGTTCATTCGTATACGCTGTGTAGAATCGTATTGGTATCCCGTCAGGTCCAGTGACTTTCCTTCCTTTGAGCGATTTCATTTGCTTTTTTATACCATGATCACTTGTTTCGGTATCTGTCGTGTTGTCGGTCGTGTGACGATTTAAAGAAGGGGCTATAGTGCGAAAGCTGTTATGAGAAAAATGTTTGTTATTTTTGCCTTTCGTGTGCCTTCCTCCGTTTCATTGCCATTATGGTCACAGTTTATCTGGACAATGATTTCGATCCGTTTACTGATTTAGCATAAGACCATAACTTCTTAGGCTTTTCTGTCAAATCGGTAGATGGATCTTTGCTTTCGAATTCGTTGACAGCTTCACACATAGCTCTCCTTACGCTAATTTTCGCTTCGTTTAATTTTTGCTTGTCTTTGAGGCTTTGGCTACGTTTAAATTTTCAGTGAAGCTATCTTTGCTTTCGTAACAGCTTTTTAACGTGGTTGTCAAAAGACGGCGGCTGTTTTTCATACCTCACAACTTTTTTTCATTTCTAAAGCGTATTGCACTGTGCTCTTTGAAACTTGTCCACTGATGCTTAAGAGACACAGGAGACAAAATTATCACGTTGACCTTTCAGGTAACCAGAAATCTCTTTCACGTCGCTCTAGCGAAACAGAAAGATATTTCTACCTTTCTTCGTGTTCCTAATTTACAGCCGCATTTAGTGATGCTGTAACCGCCTTATGGCAGCCGATTCCCTGTTCTACGCTGAGTCGAAACTTTGGCGCCTGTCAGCAGTATGTCTATTGTCTAGTATGTTACCCTGACGAGTCTGTTCTCTGATTAACTGATCAAGCTAATTTTCATATATTGTCGTCGTCGTTATTCGTATGTCACACAAATGCAGTAAGTTTAAAATATGTAATGAATGTCACTGTATAAATAAAAAATAAATGGACTAAATATTAATACCTAGGTGTCTGATCCATTCCGTTGCTGTGACACTAGCATTCATAATATCAAGTGAATTTTATTCGTGACTTTTACTTTATAGGGTTTATAAAAATTTCCGCTACCAGTCACAATAAAAGATTTGCCACACGACTGGTTTTGGGATTGTGCCCATGCTGAGGTGTTTATACAGGGTGTACACAAAGTACAGGAACACTTTCAATTATTTATTGCACAGGAACCAAACATTGTACAGGTATCATACATATTGAGGAGAAATTCTGAAAGTTTTTTTTCATGTATACTGCCACAGCGTAGTTTGGTAATTTGCTGTTAGTGAGCGCTAGTTGTAAACATGGCGAGTTCAGGTTCGGAGCGAGTTGTTTCATGAATTGGCCTCCCCGATTACCAGAGCTCACTCCGCGTGACTTTATTCTGTGCGGACGCACTAAAGATCTCGTGTATGCACTGCCTCTACCACGTGATGTAGCAGAGCTCCGGGAGAGAATACGGGAAGCGACTGCCACAGTCGACGATGCCATGCTGGGACGGGTATGGCAAGGATTCGATTATCGTATTGACGTCTGCCGGGTCACTTATGGTTCGCATACCGAATGTTTGTAAAAAAATCTCTAAGAGTCTCTCTTCGAAATGCTATATGTATCTGTACAATGTCTAGTTATTGTGTAATAAATAATTGAAAGTGTTCCCGGACTTTATCTACACCCTGTGCATTCATGTACGTGCTTATATTGCTAGAAATCACTGTATAAATACAAAGAAAATTATTTGCTGGTGACTAAACAGATACAAGTGGAACAATTGTAAGCGGCAACTTGTACAGTTGTTCCACTTGTATGTTTAGTCATCAGCAAATAATTCTTTGTATTTATACAGTGATTTCCAGCAATATAAACATATACATGAAGGTATAAACATCTGAGGATGGGCACAAGCCCGAAACCGGTCGTGTGACGAATAAATAATGACACATTGCCAAAATGAAACATTGTTCTGCACCGTTAATAAATTTATCATACGCAAAGTACCTAATCTAAACTATTGTCACTAAGTGCTGTCAAAACTGAAATCTAAGAGACATTTTTACTTAATCTGGTCTAACAGTCCCTCTTAAGATATTCATCAGTTGCCTATCAAAAAGTCTTCCAAACTCTGTTTAAACATTGCTTTATCTGAAACCAAATTTTTAAGGCTTGCTGGTAATTTATTCAAAATGTGTGTTTCTGAGTATTGGATCCCTTTCTAGACCAAGGTAAGTGGTTTTAGGTTTTTATGTAGATTGTTCTTATTCCTGGTATTGACACTATGTATTGCGATATTGGTTGGAAATTACTTGCAACAAATTTCATTAAGGAATAAATATACTGAGACTCCACAATACGCCATTTACAAAGTGAGTCAGAGCACCGATCACATCCAGTGCTAATTCTGTTTAATTTAACGCTCAGTTTGAGGTCAGGTTCGACATTCACGGCATCAGAGTTATATTTCGCAAGCCATTCCCGTTCTTGGTACTTCTCGATGTGTTGTCAGGTCTGCTTACAGGGATCTTTCACATTGGTGATACTAGTAACTAGCTGTTCGTTGTACAGTAGCGGCGGGTGTGTCGAACGAAGCCTATTTCTTCGCAAGACAGGTGATAAACGGGTAGTTCCTTATACTCTTGTTAATTGTGATAATCTCCAAGCAGGGTCTCAGTTCTGCGAAACTGTGATGGGTAGATACTTAGACAGGAGATGGTTTGACTGTAGCAGTAAGCATGCACACCGTGTTGTTATTGCTGCGCTTCTACTGGGCTTGTATGACAGCTATAACACCACACTGAAGCACAAGACTCTGCGGCCGAAAAGAACATTGCAAGAGCCGATGTACGCACCACACACTTTGCCACTGAGCTTTTGAATGATCTTGTTGCGAGTTTTTATCTTGGCTGATGTGTTTCCCAAATATTTTTATAAGATACAGTGCAGTCGAGAGTCATGCCAAGATATTTGATGTACGTGTTGTGACGGAGAATATTGCCATCAAATTGCCCCTTGAGCTCAGTGTTAGCGTGTTTGTCGTGGATGTGTAGTAGTAGTAGTAGTAGTAGTAGTAGTTGCTTTTCCAAGGATATAGGACATGCCAAAGTATTTACAAGTTAAATCTTAATTTAAAAATTTTAATTTAAAATAAGCTAATTCATATACACATATAATTACAGGCTTCCAGTTAGAGACAATCATTAGATTTATTCCTGGTATACCATACTTTTTTTACAAATAACTTATCAAATAATTTGGTGTCACATTGTTCACTCATATTTCACTATCAGTCACTGTACACACACACACACACACACACACACACACACACACACAATGGTGATCTCTGGGCCATTTTCTGTACCACAACTTCCCATTTGCTATCCTGAAAAACTGAGTCAGCATCCTCCATAATGAGTGAGATGTTGAGCTCACAAAGAGGAAGACGTGTTAGTATCGTGCAATGCGTAGCTTGGGGGTACGTATTTCTAGAAAGAAAAAAACATAAAGCGGAATTGTTATGTGGAATGTTGGATGTTTTATAATCGTTATTATTTATGTGTATAACAATTTTTTTATCAAATCCCTGCTCTGTTTTATCTAAGTAGTCCTACAATGTATAAAATGTCTTGCATAACAGGTACTTTTTAGCTGCCTTTTTAAATAAGTGTATTTTTGCAATTTCTTTAATCTGTTTTGGTAATTTATTGTACTGTTTTATTTCTTGGTAGAAAATGCTGTTTTGAGTTTTATGTTTATTTTTTCTTGGTAAATGTAAGTTGGGTCTATCTCTTGTTGCATGGTCATGGACAGAGCTGTTTGTGCAGTGATTACCAATGTTATTTTTGATGTGTACAACTGACTGGTAAATGTATTCACATGGAGCAGTTAAAATCCCCAGTGTTTTGAACAGATCTTTACAATGAGCTCGACTAGTATTTTTAGTTATTATTCTTGTGGCTCTTTTCTGGAGCTTGAAAATTGTGTTCATATTTTGTGCATTTGTCCCAAAAAAAAAGAATGCCATAGCTAAGAATTGAGTGTTGTTGTTGTGGTCTTCAGTCCTGAGACTGGTTTGATGCAGCTCTCCATGCTACTCTATCCTGTGCTAGCTTCTTCATCTCCCAGTATCTACTGCAACCTACATCCTTCTGAATCTGCTTAGTGTATTCATCTCTTGGTCTCCCTCTACGATTTTTACCCTCCACACTGCCCTCCAATGCTAAATTTGTGATCCCTTGATGCCTCAAAACATGTCCTACCATCCGATCCCTTCTTCTAGTCAAGTTGTACCACAAACTTCTCTTCTCCCCAATCCCATTCAATACCTCCTCATTAGTTACGTGATCTACCCACCTTCTGTAGCACCACATTTCGAAAGCTTCTATTCTCTTCTTGTCCAAACTAGTTATCGTCCATGTTTCACTTCCATACATGGCTACACTCCATACAAATACTTTCAGAAATGACTTCCTGACACTTAAATCTATACTCGATGTTAACAAATTTCTCTTCTTCAGAAACACTTTCCTTGCCATTGCCAGTCTACATTTTATATCCTCTCTACTTCGACCATCATCGGTTATTTTACTCCCTAAATAGCAAAACTCCTTTACTACTTTAAGTGTCTCATTTCCTAATCTAATTCCCTCAGCATCACCCGATTTAATTTGACTACATTCCATTATCCTCGTTTTGCTTTTGTTGATGTTCATCTTATATCCTCCTTTCAAGACACTGTCCATTCCGTTCAACTGCTGTTCCAAGTCCTTTGCTGTCTCTGACAGAATTACAATGTCATCGGCGAACCTCAAAGTTTTTACTTCTTTTCCATGAATTTTAATACCTACTCCGAATTTTTCTTTTGTTTCCTTTACTGCTTGCTCAATATACAGATTGAATAACATCGGGGAGAGGCTACAACCCTGTCTTACTCCCTTCCCAACCACTGCTTCCCTTTCATGTCCCTCGACTCTTATAACTGCCATCTGGTTTCTGTACAAATTGTAAATAGCCTTTCGCTCCCTGTATTTTACCCCTGCCACCTTTAGAATTTGAAAGAGAATATTCCAGTCAACATTGTCAAAAGCTTTCTCTAAGTCTACAAATGCTAGAAACGTAGGTTTGCCTTTTCTTAATCTTTCTTCTAAGATAAGTCGTAAGGTCAGTATTGCCTCACGTGTTCCAACATTTCTACGGAATCCAAACTGATCTTCCCCGAGGTCGGCTTCTACCAGTTTTTCCATTCGTCTGTAAAGAATTCGCGTTAGTATTTTGCAGCTGTGACTTATTAAACTGATAGTTCGGTAATTTTCACATCTGTCAACACCTGCTTTCTTTGGGATTGGAATTATTATATTCTTCTTGAAGACTGAGGGTATTTCGCCTGTCTCATACATCGTGCTCAGCAGATGGTAGAGTTTTGTCATGACTGGCTCTCCCGAGGCCATCAGTAGTTCTAATGGAATGTTGTCTACTCCCGGGGCCTTGTTTCGACTCAGGTCTTTCAGTGCTCTGTCAAACTCTTCACGCAGTATCTTATCTCCCATTTCGTCTTCATCTACATCCTCTTCCATTTCCATAATATTGTCCTCAAGTACATCGCCCTTGTATAAACCCTCTATATACTCCTTCCACCTTTCTGCCTTCCCTTCTTTGCTTAGAACTGGGTTGCCATCTGAGCTCTTGATATTCATACAAGTGGTTCTCTTCTCTCCAAAGGTCTCTTTAATTTTCCTGTAGGCAGTATCTATCTTACCCCTAGTGAGACAAGCCTCTACATCCTTACATTTGTCCTCTAGCCATCCCTGCTTAGCCATTTTGCACTTTCTGTCGATATCATTTTTGAGACGTCTGTATTCCTTTTTGCCTGCTTCATTTACTGCATTTTTGTATTTTCTCCTTTCATCAATTAAATTCAATATTTCTTCTGTTACCCAAGGATTTCTATTAGCCCTCGTCTTTTTACCTACTTGATCCTCTGCTGCCTTCACTACTTCATCCCTCAGAGCTACCCATTCTTCTTCTACTGTATTTCTTTCCCCCATTCCTGTCAATTGTTCCCTTTTGCTCTCCCTGAAACTCTCTACAACCTCTGGTTCTTTCAGTTTATCCAGGACCCATCTCCTTAAATTCCCACCTTTTTGCAGTTTCTTCAGTTTCAATCTGCAGTTCATAACCAATAGATTGTGGTCAGAATCCACATCTGCCCCAGGAAATGTCTTACAATTTAAAACCTGGTTCCTAAATCTCTGTCTTACCATTATATAATCTATCTGATACCTACTAGTATCTCCAGGATTCTTCCAGGTATACAACCTTCTTTTATGATTCTTGAACCAAGTGTTGGCTATGATTAAGTTATGCTCTGTGCAAAATTCTACAAGCCGGCTTCCTCTTTCATTCCTTCCCCCCAATCCATATTCACCTACTATGTTTCCTTCTCTCCCTTTTCCTACTGACGAATTCCAGTCACCCATGACTATTAAATTTTCGTCTCCTTTCACTACCTGAATAATTTCTTTTATCTCGTCATACATTTCATCTATTTCTTCATCATCTGCAGAGGTAGTTGGCATATAAACTTGTACTACTGTAGTAGGCATGGGCTTTGTGTCTATCTTGGCTACAATAATGCGTTCACTATGCTGTTTGTAGTAGCTAACCCGCACTCCTATTTTTTTATTCATTATTAAACCTACTCCTGCATTACCCCTATTTGATTTTGTATTTATAACCCTGTAATCACCTGACCAAAAGTCTTGTTCCTCCTGCCACCGAACTTCACTAATTCCCACTATATCTAACTTTAACATATCCATTTCCCTTTTGAAATTTTCTAACCTACCTGCCCGATTAAGGGATCTGACATTCCACGCTCCGATCCGTAGGACGCCAGTTTTCTTTCTCCTGATAACGACGTCCTCCTGAGTAGTCCCCGCCCGGAGATCCGAATGGGGGACTATTTTACCTCCGGAGTATTTTACCCAAGAGGACGCCATCATCATTTAATCATACAGTAGAGCTGCATGTCCTCGGGAAAAATTACGGCTGTAGTTTCCCCTTGCTTTCAGCCGTTCGCAGTACCAGCACAGCAAGGCCGTTTTGGTTAATGTTACAAGGCCAGATCAGTCAATCATCCAGACTGTTGCCCCTGCAACTACTGAAAAGGCTGCTGCCCCTCTTCAGGAACCACATGTTTGTCTGGCCTCTCAACAGATACCCCTCCGTTGTGGTTGCACCTACGGTACGGCCATCTGTATCGCTGAGGCACGCAAGCCTCCCCACCAGCGGCAAGGTCCATGGTTCATGGGGGGGAAGAATTGAGTGTACATATGAATAATATGTAACTAAAAGACACTGCATGTTACACACTGATGATAGGATTCTAAGGGCATAACATGCTGATGACATTCTGTTTACAAGTACCTTTGTGTGTTTACACCAATTCAGCCGAGAATCAATATTCATACCTAGAAATTTTGCATTTGTTACACAGTCTATAGAGGTGCTATCTACATTTAATTTAACATATCATTTTTCCTCTTCAAACTGTAATTCATGGCATTGGTTTTCTTTATGTTCAATGTCACTTTAGTGCTTATTGACCAATCATAAACTTCCTTGAGAGTTTCATTTGCTTTCTCTACAAGGGGTTCTCTCGTTTTCTCAGTGACTGTAATATTTCTGTCACCAGCGAAGAGAATTTTTTCACCATGAGTAACACTACATTGATGTATATCAGGAACAGTATTGGTCCTAATACGCTACCTTGCGGAACCCCTATATTAATATATTTTGATTCTTATAAATGTGTTACTAAATGTTTAGCTCTTACTGTTACTGAACTTCAGTCCCCGTTTTTTGAAATAAGGGTTAACGGCTGCTAACACCCAAACCTCCAAATGTCAGACTCTCAGATCGCTACCAAACGTAGTGTGTCGATAAGAGTATCAACCAACACACCGATTTAGTTCGTGCTGTGTCCTGTCATCCAGCAGAACATGCGTAAACGGTAACTAAAAGTAACATCAGAATTACGGAGCACAGAAAAATCGTATCTGAGGGTGATAGTTTTGTAGATGTAGCGTGGTTGAGATGGTAGGACGTTCAGTCGTCGTACCAATGGTCCCGCATTCAAACACCATTGACGACAATGTTTTTCAACTGTTTCGGCGTAAACTGTTAAACGAGAGAACATTTTCCTGACGTGTAAAAGGACTTTTCGGAGTTTGCAACATGTTCTTTTGGCAGTCTGCTTTCAGTTCCTTAGTTGGACGTTCTGTATTTATTACTGAGCGTATTATTTTGTTTATTATTAATTATTATTATTGCTTCCGCTCGTGTGATGCAGTTGTTTCTTTATTTTTCAGTTCTGATTGTATATTCTGTGAAACTACGAATCTACTCTACAAATTTACAACTTCCAAAGAAACGAAGCGAAAGCAGGTTGCCAAGAGAACATTGCTGTAAACTCCAGACAGCCCTTTTACATGTCATAAGTACGTTGTCGCATGTAACACTTTCACGCATAATGTTGTTGCTGTTGTTGTTGTTGTTGTTGTTGTTGTTGTTGTGGTCTTCAGTCCAGATACTGGTTTGCTGCAGCTCTTCATGCTACCCCATCCTGTGCAAGCTTTTTCATCTCCGAGTAATTCCTGCAACCTCCATCCTCCTGAATCTGCATAGTGTATTCGTCTCTTGGTCTCCCTCTACGATTTTTACCCTCCACGCTTCCCTCCAGTACTAAATTGGTGCCGGCCGCTGTGACCAAGCGGTTCTAGGCGCTTCAGTCCGGAACCGCGCGACTGCTACGGTCGGAAGTTCGAATCCTGCCTCGGGCGTGGATGTGTGTGATGTCCTTAGGTTAGTTGGGTTTAAGTAGTTCTAAGTTCTAGGGGACTGATGACCAAGGATGTTAAGTCCCATAGTGCTCAGAGCCATTTGAACCATTTTATTAAATTGGTGATATGTTGATGCCTCAGAACGTGTCATACCAACCGATCCATTCTTCTAGTCAAGTTGTGCCACAAATTCCTCTTTCCCCAGTTCTATTCAGTACATTCTTATCACTTCCTGATATACCCATCTAATCTTCAGGATTCTTCTGCAGCACCACATTTCGAAAGCTTCTATTCTCATGTTGTCTAAACTATTTATCGTCCATGCTTCACTTCCTTACATGGCTACACTCCATGCAAATACTTTCAGAAACGACTTCCTGACACTAAAATCTATACTCGATATTGACAAAATTTTCGTGTTCATAAACGTTTTCCTTGCCATTGCCAGTCTACATTTTATATCCTCTCTACTTCGACCATCATCGGTTATTTTACTCCCTAAATAGCAAAACTCCTTTACTACTTTAAGTGTCTCATTTCCTAATCTAATTCCCTCAGCATCACCCGACTTAATTCGATTACATTCCATTATCCTCGTTTTCCTTTTGTTGATGTTCATCTTATATCCTCTTTTCAAGACACTGTCCATTCCGCTCAACTGCTCTTCCAAGTCCTTTGCTGTCTCTGACAGAATTACAATGTCATCGGCGAACCTCAAAGTTTTTATTTCTTCTCCATGGATTTTAATACCTACTCCGAACTTCTCTTTTGTTTCCTTTACTGCTTGCTGAATATAGAGATTGAATAACATCGGGGAGAGGCTACAACCCTATCTCACACCCTTCCCAAACACTGCTTCCCTTTCATGTCCCTCGACTCTTAGAACTGCCATCTTGTTTCTGTACAAATTGTAAATAGCCTTTTGAAGACACTGCGTAATATAGTGAAAAACAAAGATTCTTGTAATTCGGGGCTTGAGCCCAGGAACCTTGGTTCGAGAATATAACGCTATACCAGATTCCCCACGGAAGTAACGCACAACTGTAACTTACAGTTACGCTTTTCATGTGCTCCATATTTCTGGTGTTACTTTTAGTTAACGTTATCGCCCGTTCTGATGAACGACAGCACATAGTATGAACGAAGTACGAGTTTTGGTTGATACTCTATCGATATACAACGTTTGGTACAGTTCAGAGTGTCTGACGTCTGTAGGTTTGGGTGGAAGTCCTCTATTAGTGTAAATCAAGCTCGCGTCCGCAGTTACACACTGCACCTGTAGCCTGGGCGACACTAAACGAGCTAGAACGTCTCGGCAGACAGATCTATTTGGACTTCCTGGTTGTAGGCATGTAGATTAACTTAGACCACCAACTGTCGTATAAGGCACTTGCAACAACTGTCGATAAATAAATGCACATTGCAGCAGCTTTTGGTGGTCTAGTGACACTTGTCTTCTGACTCATGGAAGCTTTGCAGCAGTGTTTACAGAAAGTTATCGAGATAGATGCGTGGCAGTGCTGCTCCGTGATGGAGGGCGGCACTGTTAGCTTTGTGTTGCTTTGCCACTACAGTGGGCAGTTAACTTCTACATCTAATCTACATCTACATCTACATTTACACTGCGCAAGCCACCCAACGGTGTGTGGCGGAGGGTACTTTGCGTGCCACTGTCATTACCTCCCTTTCCTGTTCCCGTCGCGTATGGTTCGCGGGAAGAACGACTGCCGGAAAGCCTCCGTGCGCGCTCGAATCTCTCTAATTTTACATTCGTGATCTCCTCGGGAGGTATAAGTAGGGGGAAGCAATATATTCGATACCTCATCCAGAAACGCACCCTCTCGAAACCCGGACAACAAGCTACACCGTGATGCAGAGCGCATCTCTTGAAGAGTCTGCCACTTGAGTTTCCTAAACATCTCCGTAACGTTATCAGTCTTACCAAATAACTCTGTGACGAAACGCGCCGCTCTTCTTTGGATCTTCTCTATCTCCTCTGTCTACCCGACCTGGTACGGGTCCCACACTGATGAGCAACACTCACGTATACGTCGAACGAGTGTTTTGTAAGCCACCTCCTTTGTTGATGGACTAAATTTTCTAAGGACTCTCCCAATGAATCTCAACCTGGCACCCGCCTTATCAATAATTAATTTTATGTGATCATTCCACTTCAAATCGTTCCGCACGCATACTCCCAGATATTTTACAGAAGTAACTGCTAGCAGTGTTTCTTCCGCTATCGTATAATCATACAATAAAGGATCCTTCTTTCTATGTATTTTCAATACATTACATTTGTGTTTGCTAAGGGTCGGTTGCCACTTCCTGCACCAAGAGCCTATCCGCTGCAGATCTTCCAGCATTTCGCTGTAATTTTCTAATGGTGCAACTTCTCTGTATACTACAGCATCATCCGCGAAAAGCCGCATCGAACTTCCGACACTATCTACTAGGTCATTTATATAAATTGTGAAAAGCAATGGTCCCATAACACTCCCCTGTGGCACGTCAGAGGTTACTTTAACGTCTGTACACGTCTCTCCATTGGGAATAACATGCTGTGTTCTGTTTGCTAAAAACTGTTCAATCCAGCCACACAGCTGGTCTGATATTCCGTAGGCTCTTACGTTTTTTTATCAGTCGACAGTGCGGAATTGTATCGAACGCCTTCCGGAAGTCAAGGAAAGTGGCATCTACATGGGAGCCTGTATCTAATATTTTCTGGGTGTCATGAACAAATAAAGCTAGTCGGGTATCACACGATCGCTGTTTCCGGAAACCATGCTGATTCGTACAGAGTAGATTCTGGGTTTCCAGAAATGACATGATACGCGAGCAGAAAACATGTTCTAAAATTCTACAACAGATAGATGTCAGAGGTATAGGCCTATAGTTTTGCGCATCTGCTCGACGACCCTTCTTGAAAAATGGAACTACCTGTGCTCTTTTCCGACCTTTCAGAACCTTCCGTTCCTCTAGAGACTTGCGGTACACGGCTGTTAGAAGGGGGCAAGTTCTTTCGCGTACTCTGTGTAGAATCGAATTGGTATGCCGTTAGGTCCAGTGGACTTTCCTCTGCTGAAGGATTTCAGTTGCTTGCTATCAGGCCGGCAGTTGGTGTCCCAGGGCCAGCTGTGGCTCCCACCGCCAGACAGTAGCGGCAGCGGCCGGTCTCGAGACACAGGCTCAGCCCACCTGCAGGGTCCCGCTAACTCACTTAGCGCCACCGCACGGCACCGTGCTAACGGAGTGGCATAGCCTGCCGACCGCCCACGCAACACTTCCGCGACTGCGAGTGAATCCGGTATCCGGGCCGTGGCGTGACGCTCCACACTAATGACCCGTCGCATGGTTGATGCGAACCCTACTGGTTGTCACACAGTGGTTGGGAGACTGGTGGGGGCAAAAACATCCGTCAATTTTCCCTGGCCTGACGTATGAAACAGTACTGTTTCTCATGTAGATACTAGTAACTAAACTGTCTGGCCCCGTGCTACAGACGCCAAATTTAACCGACAGGAAGAATATGCTGTGGTATGCAAATGATTACCTTTTCAGAGCATTCACACGAGGTTGGCGCCGGTGGCGACACCTACAACGTGCTGACATGTGGAATGTTTCCAACCGATTTCTCATACACAAACAGCAGTTGATCGGCGTTGCCTGGTGAAACGTTGTTGTGATGCTCGTGTAAGGAGGAGAAATGCGTACCACCACGTTTCCGGCTTCGATAAAGGTCGGATTGTAGCCTATCGCGACTGCGGTTTATCGCATCACGACATTGCTGCTCGCGTTGGTCGAGATCGAATGACTGTTAGCAGAGTATGGAATCGGTGGGTTCAGGAGGGTAATACGGAACGCCGTGCTGGATCCCAACGGCCTCGCATCACTAGCAGTCGAGATGACAGGCATCTTATCCGCATGGCAGTAACGGATCGTGGAGCCATGTCTCGATCTCTGAGTCAACAGATGGGAACGTTGGCAAGGCAACAACCATCTGCACGAACAGTTCGACGACGTTTGCAGCAGCATGGACTATCAGCTCGGAGACCATGGCTGCGGTTACCCTTGACGCTGCATCACAGACAGGAGCGCCTGCGATGGTGTACTCAACGACGAACCTGGGTGCACGAATGGAAAAACGTCATTTTTTGGGATTAATCCAGGTTCTGTTTACAGCATCATGATGGTCGCATCCGTGTTTGGCGACATCGCGGTGAACGCACATTGGAAGCGTGTATTCGTCATCTCCATACTGGTGTATCACCCAATGTGATGGTATGGGGTGCCATTGCTTACACGTCTAGGTCACCTCTTGTTCGGATTGACGGCACTTTGAACAGTGGACGTTACATTTCAGATGTGTTACGACCCATGGCTCTACCCCTGATTCGATCCCTGCGAAACCCTACATTTGAGCAGCATAATGCATCACCGCATGTTGCAGGTCCTATAGGGGCCTTTCTGGATACAGAAAATGTTCGACTGCAGCTCTGGCCAGCACATTCTCCAGATCTCTCACCAACTGAAAATGTCTGGTCAATGGTGGCCGAGCAACTGGCTCGTCACAATACGCCAGTCACTACTCTTGATGAACTGTGGTATCATGTTGAAGCCGCATGGGCAGCTGTACCTGTACACGCCATCCAAGCTGTTTTTGACTCAATGCCCAGGCGTATCAAGGCCGTTATTACGGCCAGAGATGATTGTTCTGGGTACTGATTTCTCAGGATCTAAGCACCCAAATTGCGTGAAAATGTAATCACATGTCAGTTCTAGTATAATGTATTTGTCCAATGTATACCCGTTTATAATCTGCATTTATTCTTGGTGTAGCAATTTTAATGGCCAGTAGTGTACTTAGTGCAGCCTGGTAGAGGTTACCAGTTTACTAAAGATTTAATGTTGCAGCAGTGCCTATGGAGTACATGAAAAGGTTACATTTACAGATCAATAGCACAAGCAGTTCTGAGGTACCAGGCGTCGACCCATTCTGAAACACCTGTATTAGTACGTGGTGTAGCCTCCAAGGACGGCAGTGCAGGCATTCATTTTGGCGTCCAGTCGATCGTACAGATGGCGAATACTGTCCTGGGATACGTTATGCCACTCTTGGTCGATCTGTTCAGGTATTTCTGTAAGAGTTGTTGGTTAATAGTGGCACGAGCCTCTTCTCGTCCCATCATTTCCCACATGCGCTTGATTGGAGACAAGCCCGGACATAATGCTGGCCAGGGAAGTTGCTGCACCTCTTGCAGAGCACGTTTTGAGGTCCACGAGCAGTATGTGGCCTAGCATTATCCTGTTGGAACAACTCATCACCTTCCTGTTGCAAGAACAGCAAAAGAACCGGTCTAACGACATTCTGCACATACCGAACGCTAGTTAGCGTCCCCTTCAGAAAAACCGAAGGTTAATGAGAGTTGTAGCTTATCACACCCAGACCATAAGGCCTCGGGTGAGGCCAGTGCGTCTTGGACGAATGCACCCTACGAGACAGCGCCCAACACGTCTACAGAAAAACACCATCACTTGCTTGCAGGCAGAATGTGCCTTCATCAATTAAGACCACGGCGTGTCATTCCAACTTCCAAGCGATCCTCTAACATCTACATCTACATGTATACTCTGCAAATTACATTTAAGTGCCTGGCAGAGGGTTCATCGAAGCACCTTCACAATTCTCCATTATTCCAATCTCGTACAGCGCACGGAGAGAATGGACACCTATATCTTTCTGTGAGAGCTCTGATTTCTCTTATTTTATCTTGGTGATCGTTGCTTCCTACGTAGGTCGGTGTCAACAAAACATTTTCGCATTCGGAGGAGAAAGTTGGTGATTGGAATTTCGTGAGAAGATTCCGTTGCGACGAAAAACGCCTTTCGTTTAATGATGTCCAGACCAAATCCTGTAACATTTCTGTGACACTCTCTCACATATTTCGCGATAATACAAAACGTGCTGCCTTTCTTTGAACTTTTTCGATGTACTCCGTCAGTCCTATCTGGTAAGGATCCCACACTGCGCACCAGTGTTCTAAAAGAGCACGGACAAGCATAGTGTAGTCTCCTTAGTAGGTCTGTTACATTTTATATCTGTACTGCCAATAAAACACAGTGTTTGGTTAGCCTTGCCCGCAAAATTTTCTGTGTGTTCCTTTCAATTGAAGTTGTTCGTAATTGTAATACCTAGGTATTTAGTTGAATGTACCGCTTTTAGATTAGCCTGATTTATCGTGTAACCGAATTTAACGCGTTCCTTTTGGCACTCATGTGGATGATCTGACATTTTTCGTTATTTAAGGTCAACTGCCACTTGTCGCACCATTTCTTCTAAATCGTTTTGCAGTTTGTTTTGATCTTCAGTTATTGGTCGATAAACGATAGCGTCATCTGCAAACAGCCGAAGACGGCTGCTCAGATTGTCTCCAAAATCCTTTATATAGATAAGGAACAGCAAAGGGCCTATAACACTACCTTGGGGAACGCCGGAAATCACTTCTCTTTTACTCGATGACTTTCCGTCAATTACTACGAACTGTGACCTCTCTGACAGGAAATCACAGATCCAGTCACATAACTGAGACGATATTCCATAAGCACGCAATTTCACTACGAGCCGCTTGTGTGGTACAGTGTCAAAAGCCTTCCGGAAATCCAGAAATACGGAATCGATCTGAAATCCCTTGTCAATAGCATTCAACACTTCGTGTGACTGAAGAGCTAGTTCTGTTTCACAGGAAGGATGTTTTCTAAACCCATATTGACTGTGTGTCAATAGACCGTTTTCTTCGAGGTAATTCATAATGTTCGAACACAATATATGTTGCAAAATACTGCTGCATATCGACGTCAACGATGTTCTTGTTGTGGTCTTCACTCGTGAGACTGGTTTGATGCAGCTCTCCATGCTACCCTATCCTGTGCAAGTTTCTTCATCTCCCAGTACCTACTGCAACCTACGTCCTTCTGAATCTGCTTACTGTATTCATCTCTTGGTCTCCCTCTACGATTTTTACTCTCCACGCTACCCTCCAATACTAAACTGGTAATCCCTCGATGTCTCAGAACATGTCCTACCAACCGATCCCTTCTTCTAGTCAAGTTGTGCCAAAAGTCTTCTTCTCCCCAATCCTATTCAGTACCTCCTCATTAGTTATGTGATCTACCCATCTAATCTTCAGCATTCTTCTGTAGCACCACATTTCGAAAGCTTCTATTCTATTCTTGTCCAAACTATTTATCGTCCATGTTTCACTTCCATACACGGCTACACTCCATACGAATACTTTCAGAAACGACTTCCTGACACTTAAATCTATACTCGATGTTAACAAATTTCTCTTCTTCAGAAACGCTTTCCTTGCCATTGCCAGTCTACATTTTATATCCTCTCTACTTCGACCATCATCAGTTACTTTGCTCCCCAAATAGCAAAACTCCATTACTACTTTAAGTGTCTCATTTCGTAATCTAATTCCCTCAGCATCACCCGACTTAATTCGACTACATTCCATTATCCTCGTTTTGCTTTTGTTGATATTCATCTTATATCCTCCTTTCAAGACACTGTCCATTCCGTTCAACTGCTCTTCCAAGTCCTTTGCTGTCTCTGACAGAATTACAATGTCATCGGCGAACCTCAAAGTTTTTATTTCTTCTCCATGGATTTTAATACCTACTTCAAATTTTTCTTTTGTTTTCTTTACTGCTTGCTCAATATACAGATTGAATAACATTGGGGAGAGGCTACAACCCTGTCTCACTCCCTTCCCAACCACTGCTTCCCTTTCATGTCCCTCGACTCTTATAACTGCCATCTGGTTTCTGTACAAATTGTAAATAGCCTTTCACTCCCTGTATTTTACCCCTGCCACCTTTAGAATTTGAAAAAAAGTATTCCAGTCAACATTGTCAAAAGCTTTCTCTAAGTCTATAAATGCTAGAAACGTAGATTTGGCTTTCCTTAATCTTTCTTCTGAGATAAGTCGTAAGGTCAGTATTGCCTCACGTGTTCCAATGTTTCTACGGAATCCAAACTTGTCTTCCCCGATGTCGGCTTGTACCAGTTTTTCCATTCGTCTGTAAAGAATTCGTGTTAGTATTTTGCAGCTGTGACTTATTAAACTGATAGTTCGGTAATTTTCACATCTGTCAACACCTGCTTTCTTTGGGATTGGAATTATTATATTCTTCTTGAAGTCTGAGGGTACTGCGCCTGTCTCATACATCTTCCTCACCAGATGGTAGAGTTTTGTCAGGACTGGCTCTCCCAACGATATGGGCCTGTAATTCAGTGGATTACTCCTACTAACTGCACCAGCTAAGTTGTGTACATCTATGCTACGGTATGAGTGGAAGACGGCTAGAGGGGTGCGTGCCCGTAGTCGCACTGCTGGTTCACAACAGTTCTCGTTGACATGTCTGGGCTCACAAGCCCTCTTACCTGTGCTTTGGTAGCTGTACGATCTGCGACTGCTGTCCTTAAAATTCGACTATCTCAGTGGGCGTCTGCGCAGCGTGGATGTCCAGAATCATTAGCTGTACATCTACTATTCCCCAGGTGGCATATGCCATCAAAGGATCAAAATCAACGTCGTCTTTACAGGTGCACTAATTTTTTTTTTTGTGGTGTATTTACGTAGCCTTCGCATATGAATTTTGATTAGTGACCTCTTCTGTAGTGAACGAAACAATCTACAACTTCGTCTTAAACACTTTGGAGATGATAGTTTAAATTTTGCAAGATGTATGTACACTACTGGTCATTAAAATTGCTACAACAAGAAAAAATGCAGATGATAAACGGGTATTCATTGGACAAATATATTATACTAGAACTGA
The DNA here is from genome assembly GCF_023864275.1 of Schistocerca cancellata. NCBI lineage: Eukaryota > Metazoa > Arthropoda > Insecta > Orthoptera > Acrididae > Schistocerca > Schistocerca cancellata. The sequence goes on along the minus strand of NC_064637.1, from coordinate 125,525,593 downwards.
CATGTCATTACATTTTCACGCAATTTGGGTGCATAGATCCTGAGAAATCAGTACCCAGAACAACCATCTCTGGCCGTAATAACGGCCTTGATACACCTGGGCGTCGAGTCAAACAGAGCTTGGATGGCGTGTACATATACAGCTGCCCATTCAGCTTCAACAAGATACCACAGTTCATCAAGAGTAGTGACTGCCGTATTGTGACGAGCCAGTTGCTCGGCCACCATTGACCAGAAGTTTTCAATTGGTGAGAGATCTGGAGAATGTGCTGGCCAGCGCAGCAGTCGAGCATTATCTGTATCCAGAAAAGCCCGTAGAGGACCTGCAACATGCGGTCGTGCATTATCCTGCTGAAATGTAGGGTTTCACAAGCATCGAATGAAGGGTAGAACCACGGGTCGTAACACATCTGATATGTAACCTCTACTGTTGAAAGTGCCATCAGTGCGAACAAGAGGTGACCGAGACGTGTAACCAATGGCACCCCATACCATGACGCCGGGTGATACGCCAGTATGGCGATGACGAATACACGCTTCCAATATGCGTTCACCGCGATGTCGCCAAACACGGATGCGACCATCGAGATGCTGTAAACAGAACCTGGATTCATCCGAAAAAATGACGTTTTGCCATTCGTGCACTCAGGTTCGTCGTCGAGTACACCATCGCAGTCGCTCCTGTCTGTGATACAGCGCCAAGGGTAACCGCAGCCACGGTCTCCGAGCTGATAGTCCATGCTGCTGCAAATGTCGTCGAACTGTTCGTGCAGATGGTTGTTGTCTTGCAAACGTCCCCATCTGTTGACTCAGGGATCGAGACGTTGCTGCACGATCCGTTACAGCCATGCGGATAAGATGCTTGTCATCTCGACTGCTAGTGATACAAGGCCGTTGGGATCCAGCACGGCGTTTCATATTACCCTCCTGAACCCAGCTATTCCAATTTCTGCTAACAGTAATTGGATCTCGACCAACGCGAGCAGCAATGTCGCGATACCATAAACCGCAACGTGATGGTACACATTTCTCCTCCTTACACGAGGCATCACGACAACGTTTCACCAGGCAACACCCGTCAACTGCTGTTTGTGTATGAGAAATCGATTGGAATATTTCCTCATGTCAGCATGTTGTATGTGTCGCCACCGGCACCAACCTTGTGTGAATGCTCTGAATAGCTAATGATTTGCGTATCACATCATCTTCTTCCTGTCGGTAAAATTTCGCGTCTGTAGCACGTCATCTTCGTGGTGTAGCAATTTTAATGGCCAGTAGCGTAGTAGGAAGTAGTACGCTGCTATCATAAAAATTGGACCACAAAGAAGGCTACACGACAGGAACGTCAAATTGGCAGTAAGTGTCCTAACTGCTTCGTTATGCAAATTGTTGGTTGGTTTTGGGGGCAGAGACCAAACAGCGAGGTCATCGGTCTCATCGGATTATGGAAGAAAGTCGGCCGTGCCCTTTCAGAGGAACCATCCCGGCATTTGGCTGGATCGATTTAGGGAAATCACGGAAAACCTAAATCAGGACGGCCGGACGCGGGATTGAACCGTCTTCCTCCCGAATGCGAGTCCAGTGTGCTAACCACTGCGCCACCTCGCTCGGTCGTTTATGCAAATGACTAGCATTTAAAAGCGCCCACATAAACTGTGTGGAGTGATGCAATTTTTGTTCTGTGTATAAAGAAAGATCATCTAGCAAGTATCTCATTCAGAAATCACTCGTGAATGTTAGTTTGTGAGAAGGTCGTGTTATGCCTTGTGTAACAAGGTAAACCTCTACTAATCATCATCATCACCATCATCATCATCTTGAACAATTTCCAGCTCCAGGCTGGGTCAATTTGGAAGATAAGCCTCGCAGTCTAGTCCTGTTTTTCCACCATCGTTTTGCGTTCTCTTGTCCAGTCCTCGCCCCTTTTTTCAAAACACTCCTCCACACCTTTGAGCCATCTATCCTTTGGTCCTCCTCTTGCTCGTTTCCTTCGAATCTCCATTTCATGTATCGTCTTGGAAATCCTCTTTGTTTCCATTCTCTTTAAGTGCGCATACCATCTTAACCGTGATGTTCTTACCCTGCTGTGGAGGGGTTCCTCTATCTTTTTCCTGTTTCCCTTACCCTTTCAGCCCCTCATCCAAGTCGTAGAGGATGGCCTACATAGGTAAGTACAGTCTCCTGCTGATGCTGTAGGTGTGAAGAGACTGTAGCAAATCCGAAAATATCTCTCGTGAAGCTGTGATAGGCCTACCTAGCCAACAGTAGATAAACAACCAGTTTTCAGCAAGGGAACATCTACTAGTATGTCCCAGCAGGATGCCCGCCCGGTTAGCCGTGCGGTCTAACACATGGTTTTCCGGACTGGGAAGGAGCGCCTGGTCCCCGGCACGAATCCGTCCGGCGGACTTGCGTCGAGGTCCGATGAGCCGGCCAGTCTGTGGATGGTTTTTAGGGGGTTTTCCATCTGTCTCAGCGACTGCGGGCTGGTTCCCCTTACTCCGCCTCAGCTACACTATGTCGGCGATTGCTGCGCAAACAAGTTATCCACGTACGCCCACCATTATTCTACCATGCAAACATGGGGGTTACACTCGTCTGGTGGGAGGCGCTCCCAGGGGGTGGGGGTGGGGGGGGGCGTCCACCGGGGGCCGAACCACACAATAACCCTGTAGGAGTCGTTCAGTGTGGGGCAGCGGAAGGATGAAGTGGATTGCGGTAGTCGTCGTGGGGCTGTGGACCACTGCGGCTGAGGCAGGGACGGAGCCTCTCCGTCGTTTCTAGGTTGAAATGGTTCAAATGGCTCTGAGCACTAGTGGACTTAACATCTGTGGTCATCAGTCCCCTAGAACTTAGAACTACTTAAACCTAACTAACCTAAGGACAGCACACAACATCCAGCCGTCACGAGGCAGAGAAAATCCCTGACCCCGCCGGGAATCGAACCCGGGAACCCGGGCGTGGGAAGCGAGAACGCTACCGCACGACCACGAGATGCGGGCTCGTTTCTAGGACCCCGGTTTACATACAATACAATACAATACAATGTCCCAGAATACAGCAGAGCCAGAATTGTGTTGAGAAGAGACTGTGGTTTACCGTTCCTGACGTTGTTGCTCTAGTTTATCAGGAAGTCACGATTTTGGAGCAAATGTGGAATCGTGTATATCAGGGCCATACTCAACGCCGTGCGGGATCTCAACAGCGCTACGTGACAAGTGCCGAGGAGGCAGAGATATTGTTCTCTCAGGCGTGCCATATCATACATCCATTCACCTACTTTGAGTCTGGAAATGGCTTTTTTGCAGCAAATAAATTACCTGTGTGACGACCTATGGTCCAGCACGGATAGCATAGTGACCGATGTTGATGTGGCGGTTGAGAGAGGCCTGCCTACCGTGATGCAACTGATGGCAACATTGTACAGAGGAGTGACAGAGGAGGGCATCTTCCAAACGAGACACGCTCCAGCATACAGCATCACGTTCGATGTATCCGTGTGTGATGACAATGGGGAGAATGGATGCTACGAGGTTGCTTTAGCAGTCATCATATGGGCTCAAGCCTGGCCTGATGCTGTGATGTTCCATTGGTTACCCGAAACGATCACCTCTGGTTCACATAGCTGTAACCTTAACAGCAAGCATTACATTACTATCGTATTAAGAGGCCAGTCACTGTGCTCTACTATAGAGGTCTGTGTGACGGAAGACCACTTGTTGCACATGTTGTCCTGAGTTGCATGCTTGTGTTTCACCTGTTGCCTTGGCCAGCATGTTCGCCAGAACTGTCAAAAACATCCCGTCCTGTTTTATACCTAGAGACCGGCATGCCACCATTCACCATGTCTGAACTCTGGCAGAGAGTTCAAGTACCATACAATGTCATCCAAGCTTGCCTCGTCTCAGCGTCCAGTTGGCTTAGAGACAGTGTTTGCTCCCAGACGTGGAGCTCCGAGTTCTGGATTTCGGACCGTGTCCATCCCAAATCAAATACAAATTTATTCGTGTATTCTTCCTACTACACTGTATCAGTAACCAGCCGGCCGGGGTGGCCGAGCGGTTCTAGGCGCTACAGTCTGGAACCGAGTGACCGCTACGGTCGCAGGTTCGAATCCTGCCTCGGGCATGGATGTGTGTGATGTCCTTAGGTTAGTTAGATTTAAGTAGTTCTAAAAGTAGTTATAAGTTCTAGGGGACTGATGACCTAGTCCCATAGTATTCAGAGCCATTTGAACCATTTTTTGTATCAGTAACCCCCTATACCTTAAAGAATCGAACCCTAGTGTGTTAATCAGCTTCAGACTTCTGACTGCTTTACAAATCAGTTCATGTGCTAAATAATTGACTTTAAGCCTGTGAGCGAAAAACAGTTTTGAAAATGTTCGAAATTATGTTTAATGTTTATTGGAAGTTGCTAGGTGGCATCATTCTCAAACACTCGATTAATAAAGTCTATTTGTCGGCCGTTAGCTACGCTGTCTCGAGACACACACACACACACACACACACACACACACACGGCTTATGACTGTAGTGTTTGCGTTTATTGTGTTGAACTTTTAACATAAGATTACACTTCTTAACGAATAGAGTATGACAGCATTTTAAATTTTTAAGTACGTAAGTGTGTAATGAATGATGTTTAATGATGGGAAGTTGCGGAAAGTAATAAAATGAAATTTATTTAGTTTGGAAATTTCTAATGAAAGGAACTTTGAATATTGTCAGTATTAAAGGAAAGTAACCTTGTCGTGGAAATACTTACAGTGGCTATACATTACGTGTCGAGAATCTGTTCATCTCTTGTTTATTTCACTGCACGCGAAAGGAAGTCTTCTTCAAAATGAGTTCTGTAGTTAGGCCCTCATAACAACTTACCTCCGACGGACGCTCAGTTCTCTTCCGTATCGGCGTAGCTGCCAGTGACAATGCTGTTGCATCGTAATAAGCTGAAAGGCAACCGCATGTTGTAATTTAGCATACTCTTAGTACTCACTGCATTCAAAATGTATTCAAAATATGTCATTTAAGAAAAGGGAAATTACTCATTCTTTTTAACTCTATCATAGACACCAAGAATTACTGAAGTATAAAGTTGCTATCAGTTTTTCTACTAACTTATTAATCAAAATCTCCCTCTAACAGAAGTGGATGTAACTTGCTAACACCTTGGACATATGACTGATAAATTGTCTCCTTTACCTAACACTCGAAATCACTGTACAACGAAAATTAACAAACTAAAGTAATCGCTAAATGCACTCAAAGTAATACGACAAATACGAGGGTTGGAACTTTAATAGTGGCAACAATTTATTTACAGCTCGTACAAAATAGATACGTGTTTCATTTACTGACCTTCAAAGTAGTCACCAGCATTGTGTATAACCCGTTGCCAGCGATGTGGAAGTCGTAGCAGACTCTTAGGAGTACCAGTTGTGTTGACAGTTCGAACGGATAATGCTCAAGCACGTACAGTGCAAGCTGTTACTGATTTGTTAAGGCTTTCGTGGCCACTTGTTGACAAACTGCCTATTGGCTTCTGTCTCGGATTCTTCGGCCGACGTTCATCTAATGATTTTTCTGACGTTTCGCCAGCACGAGTGGCTGGCATTGTCAAAGCTTCACCCTCCATTGCCGGTGGTGAACTGGAGGCGAGCTCGCGGCCGCAGACTATATGTACCTGGCGCGCCAACGTCCGAGGGCTTCTCCGCGGTCATTTCCGGTGCGGTTCTCCTCTTGCTACCTGCGACGGTCGTTCGCTGCAGTACGGGAAGCCAGGATCCGTTTACCTTAAGGCTTTCCTCTTTCTTGTTGAAACTGTTCGCGTGTTTTTGTATTTCTACAGCTTCTTTGAACAAGCGCGTGTGATAGTGCTTCTCTACAGCCAGAACTTTCGTGTCGGCGAATTTTATTACGTGGTCGGTCTCATTCAGTGCGTGCTCTGCCACGGCCGATTTCTCCACCTGCCCCAACCTGCAATGACTGCGGAGAAGCCCTCGGACGTTGGCGCGCCAGGTACATATAGTCTGCGGCCGCGAGCTCGGCTCCAGTTCACCACCGGCAATGGAGGGTGAAGCTTTGACAATGCCAGCCACTCGTGCTGGCGAAACGTCAGAAAAATCATTAGATGAACGTCGGCCGAAGAACCCGAGACAGAAGCCAATAGGCAGTTTGTTACTGATTTGTTTGACTGATGGGGCTGCTAAGTGCTATACCACCTACTGCACTCCCATGACTTAAGTCCTCGTGAGTTCAACTCGACTTCTAAACTGAAGGAAACACTTCACGGCATTCACTTCAGAATTGCTACAAATTCGTCGGGCAATAGACCGCGCCGCTCGAGCTGTCAACACAACTGGCACTGCTAAGAGTATCCTACGACTTCCACATCGCTGGCAACGGGTTATACACAATGCTGGTGACTATTTTGATGGCCAGTAAAACTTTGAAACACGTATCTTTTTTGTACGAGTTGTGAATAAATAGTTGCAACTATTAAAGTTCCAATCCTCGTACCTTTTGGTTGTAGATTCGTTTCAGTGTCATAACCAAATTCCAAAAATCTTTCCTCCAAGAATATTCGATCCTTAGCTATTCTCCACTTCCAAAAGTTTCTCGTTTTCAAAAGGGAACCTCTTGCTGTGACCCAGAGCTCGTCAGCTGAGGCAACCGATCACCGCCACATCTCGCCCAATACTCGACCACGATTCGCTCTCCCCGTTACTGCTGTTCTGCCTGCCGTGTGCTATTTTACTGAACAGTACTCTGCTTAGTGCTCAAAGAGAATGTATCCTTTCACGTGACCAAGCTTTATTGGTGTATCGAAGGAAGTTAAAGGCTTCGCAGTCGATTTGTTACGCAAATGACTGACAAACTCGTGCTATGGAAAATTGTCTATCAGTAATTTGATGCATTACACTACATCGATACGTTACAAATACACTCGACAGACTATTTTTTATAAATAAAATTTCTTCATGATATAAATGGCAGACACTGTGGGTCTAAAATTCTTCTGTAATGTAAGTCAAATTGATTTATAAAATGTTCCTGTATCGTGCAAAGTAGGTGCCTTTCTACTTAAACAAATCTTTTAAGTTCGATCGATAATTATGTGAAACGTTGAAGATCAAATTTTTGTGCCCCTGGAGTCTGTCGGATAGGCAGCTTGCAACGGGCTCCAGGACAGCGGTTTAGTGATAAGCATTTCTCTGATTTTTCTCGCTCTTACCTGTAATTATAGTGATCATATGTGCAGTCGGCAGTATGTGGAGTGTCTCTTGTCATAAAATTGTAAGCTGACAGTGTAACACGAAGAGGCCGGCTGGAGTGGCCGAGCGGTTGTAGGCGCTACAGTCTGGCACCGCGCGACCACTACAGTCGCAGGTTCGAATCCTGCCTCGGGCATGGATGTGTGTGATGTCCTTAGGTTAGTTAGGTTTAAGTAGTTCTAAGTTCTAGGGGACTGATGATCTCAGCAGTTAAGTCCCATAGTGCTCAGAGCCATTTGAACCATTTTTTGTAACATGGAGTACAGTGCCTGCTACTGCCGATGTAACTGACAACAGTTGTGAAGAGTGGATGTCATATTCCGTGACGCCATTGATTTCGTATCGCCTTGTATGCTGTTGTAAATATGTCATGACTACTTTGTCTGTCGTCGAAACAGATTGTATCATAAAGAAATTTTTATCAGCAGCTCTTGGCGGTGAATCGTGACGCTTTTCCAATATGTAAAAGCTGTGGGGCAACCACAGTCGTCACATACACGTCGATTCCGCGATGGCGTTACAAAGTTTCAGGGACGATGAAGAGGACTGCATGTATCAATTTGCGGTAAGGAACCCTGGTGCAAAAACGGCTGAGTCGCAAGCGAGTGTCTTTCTGATACCCCTAACAGTGAAATACACTCCTGGAAATGGAAAAAAGAACATATTGACACCGGTGTGTCAGACCCACCATACTTGCTCCGGACACTGCGAGAGGGCTGTACAAGCAATGATCACACGCACGGCACAGCGGACACACCAGGAACCGCGGTGTTGGCCGTCGAATGGCGCTAGCTGCGCAGCATTTGTGCACCGCCGCCGTCAGTGTCAGCCAGTTTGCCGTGGCATACGGAGCTCCATCGCAGTCTTTAACACTGGTAGCATGCCGCGACAGCGTGGACGTGAACCGTATGTGCAGTTGACGGACTTTGAGCGAGGGCGTATAGTGGGCATGCGGGAGGCCGGGTGGACGTACCGCCGAATTGCTCAACACGTGGGGCGTGAGGTCTCCACAGTACATCGATGTTGTCGCCAGTGGTCGGCGGAAGGTGCACGTGCCCGTCGACCTGGGACCGGACCGCAGCGACGCACGGATGCACGCCAAGACCGTAGGATCCTACGCAGTGCCGTAGGGGACCGCACCGCCACTTCCCAGCAAATTAGGGACACTGTTGCTCCTGGGGTATCGGCGAGGACCATTCGCAACCGTCTCCATGAAGCTGGGCTACGGTCCCGCACACCGTTAGGCCGTCTTCCGCTCACGCCCCAACATCGTGCAGCCCGCCTCCAGTGGTGTCGCGACAGGCGTGAATGGAGGGACGAATGGAGACGTGTCGTCTTCAGCGATGAGAGTCGCTTCTGCCTTGGTGCCAATGATGGTCGTATGCGTGTTTGGCGCCGTGCAGGTGAGCGCCACAATCAGGACTGCATACGACCGAGGCACACAGGGCCAACACCCGGCATGAACGCGCGGCACAACATACACTCCTGGAAATTGAAATAAGAACACCGTGAATTCATTGTCCCAGGAAGGGGAAACTTTATTGACACATTCCTGGGGTCAGATACATCACATGATCACACTGACAGAACCACAGGCACATAGACACAGGCAACAGAGCATGCACAATGTCGGCACTAGTACAGTGTATATCCACCTTTCGCAGCAATGCAGGCTGCTATTCTCCCATGGAGACGATCGTAGAGATGCTGGATGTAGTCCTGTGGAACGGCTTGCCATGCCATTTCCACCTGGCGCCTCAGTTGTACCAGCGTTCGTGCTGGACGTGCAGACCGCGTGAGACTACGCTTCATCCAGTCCCAAACATGCTCAATGGGGGACAGATCCGGAGATCTTGCTGGCCAGGGTAGTTGACTTACACCTTCTAGAGCACGTTGGGTGGCACGGGATACATGCGGACGTGAATTGTCCTGTTGGAACAGCAAGTTCCCTTGCCGGTCTAGGAATGGTAGAACGATGGGTTCGATGACGGTTTGGATGTACCGTGCACTATTCAGTGTCCCCTCAACGATCACCAGTGGTGTACGACCGGTGTAGGAGATCGCTCCCCACACCATGATGCCGGGTGTTGGCCCTGTGTGCCTCGGTCGTATGCAGTCCTGATTGTGGCGCTCACCTGCACGGCGCCAAACACGCATACGACCATCATTGGCACCAAGGCAGAAGCGACTCTCATCGCTGAAGACGACACGTCTCCATTCGTCCCTCCATTCACGCCTGTCGCGACACCACTGGAGGCGGGCTGCACGATGTTGGGGCGTGAGCGGAAGACGGCCTAACGGTGTGCGGGACCGTAGCCCAGCTTCATGGAGACGGTTGCGAATGGTCCTCGCCGATACCCCAGGAGCAACAGTGTCCCTAATTTGCTGGGAAGTGGCGGTGCGGTCCCCTACGGCACTGCGTAGGATCCTACGGTCTTGGCGTGCATCTGTGCGTCGCTGCGGTCCGGTCCCAGGTCGACGGGCACGTGCACCTTCCGCCGACCACTGGCGACAACATCGATGTACTGTGGAGACCTCACGCCCCACGTGTTGAGCAATTCGGCGGTACTTCCACCCGGCCTCCCGCATGCCCACTATACGCCCTCGCTCAAAGTCCGTCAACTGCACATACGGTTCACGTCCACGCCGTCGCGGCATGCTACCAGAGTTAAAGACTGCGATGGAGCTTCGTATGCCACGGCAAACTGGCTGACACTGACGGCGGCGGTGCACAAATGCTGCGCAGCTAGCGCCATTCGACGGCCAACACCGCGGTTCCTGGGGTGTGTGTGTGTGTGTGTGTGTGTTCTGTTGTGGTGCATACATACACCGTTGGAGGGACACAGGGCGATGGGTGAAACTACTTTCACGCTATCTGCTTCCGTTGTTATGGCGATCTGCTCCAGCTGCTGCAGGCGCTGTATTGAAGCTGAAAGTGTTAAACAAATTTGCGGAGAAATATTAGTCGATGCTCTGTTGCATAGCAATCAGATTTGCCTTCAGTTCTTAGAAACACTGGTGGGAAAAAAAAGGATCCGTGCAGTCACTTCTTTTCCGAAGAAAGAGTCAAATTATTTAATTAGAACTGAACGCTCCCGTCTGAATTGTTCTCGAGCTGGTATTCATTAATAGATCACACTTGACTATACGTCGTTTGTGGGGGTCTAGTGAAGCAGGGGATACAAACCGTCGGCTTTGACCAATGGCGTCATACATTACTCACAGATAGTAATGTCTTCGAGCCATAGATAATAAAAACAGTTCTATGTCCCCGATAAGCGCTATCATTGTACGTTAAAATAATTGAATGTGATTGTAAAAGAGATCGCTTCATATTGTTGAAAACATTCTTCTCGCGCCTTTATTAAATTAATTGGTTGTTTCTAATTCATTCGGTACTTAATTTCGTCCGCAGCTCGTGGTCGTGCGGTAGCGTTCTCGCTTCCCACGCCCGGGTTCCCGGGTTCGATTCCCGGCGGGGCCAGGGATTTTCTCTGCCTCGTGATGACTGGGTGTTGTGTGATGTCCTTAGGTTAGTTAGGTTTAAGTAGTTCTAGGGGACTGATGACCATAGCTGTTAAGTCCCATAGTGCTCAGAGCCATTTGAACTTAATTTCATTCGTAGTGATATTGAGGTAATTAGGGCTAGTAGTTTCTTATTTTAGAGGAATATTAGTATCTCATAGTCGTTTGTAGGTATGGATTTATCAGTTGCGATGAACCTTGATGATTTACGAGAGGGTGTGGGCGAAGACATGCTGGCCACGATTTGTTTTTACAAATGCGTGGTCTCATTGCCGAGTATGTTCGATGTCGTGAGTGCGGCGAACAAATGCGCCTCACAAGTGTATCTCGTCGCCGTACTCACGACTTATTCGTATGGCGCTGCAGCAGAGATAGGTTGTGGAGATCCATTAGAAGAGGGACATGGTTCGAAAAATCTAAGCTCGACTCGAGAGACATCATGAAAATGACGTACTCTTGGTGTTTGTGATATCCTGTGTGGCTGTGAGTGCATGAATGTCGTGTGAGTAAGTGTACAGTTGTGGATTGGAATTCTTTGTAGGGAAGTTCAAAATGGCTCTGAGCACTATGGGACTCAACATCTTAGGTCATAAGTCCCCTAGAACTTAGAACTAATTAAACCTAACTAACCTAAGGACATCACACACATCCATGCCCGAGGCAGGATTCGAACCTGCGACCGTAGCAGTTGGGCGCTGCAGTCATGGACTAAGCGGCTGGTCCCGGCGGAGGTTCGAGTCCTCCCTCGGGCATGGGTGTGTGTGTTTGTCCTTAGGATAATTTGGGTTAAGTAGTGTGTAAGCTTAGGGACTGATGACCTTGGCAGTTAAAAGTCCCATAAGATTTCTCACACATTTGAACATTTTTGAAGAGCAGCATCACTGTTGCTGTTGTTTTGATAAAACAGCTTCACGGGTAAAGCTCTGCTCACCTTGTCCAGACCCACGTTGAGTGTCTACGAATGTCATGCACAGTGATGCTTGTGTTCCAGCCCTACGTCGCCGTACCAGTACCGCCGCCTAACGGCTAGTCATGACACTAACACTACTAACAACACAAATCCTACAGCACACGGTTGGTTGGGGGAGGTGGGGGGGGGCAAACAGCGAGGCCAGCGCTCCCATCGGATTAGGGGAGGATAGGGTAGAGTCGCTCGTGTTCTTTCAAAGAAACCATCCCCACATTTGAGTAGGTTAAAAGCACAACTCACATGCTCCACAAACATAAATTTTCACAAATGACTAAAAACGTGTTTTACATGCGTCGTGGATTGGCAGGAGACCAACCCACTAAATTGAGAGGAAGCCGAAAGGCACGCGTTTTAGCTCACGCAGGCTGGCGCGAGGTCTGGAACAGGTCAAGGAAATTAGACTAGCAAAAAAGGACACAAATCCTACTTAACTTTAATCCATAATTGGTGAACATCGCTCTTGACGGTACATGTTTTACAGCATCAATAGTAACTGGTAATGGCGCCTTGCTAGGTCGTAGCAAATGACGTAGCTGAAGGCTATGCTAACTATCGTCTCGGCAAATGAGAGCGTATTTTGTCAGTGAACCATCGCTAGCAAAGTCGGCTGTACAACTGGGGCGAGTGCTAGGAAGACTCTCTAGACCTGCCGTGTGGCGGCGCTCGGTCTGCAATCACTGATAGTGGTGACACGCGGGTCCGACGTATACTAACGGACCGCGGCCGATTTAAAGGCTACCACCTAGCAAGTGTGGTGTCTGGCGGTGACACCACACCATATATTGACATTAGTATGTGCAAGAACAATGGCTATAAATCATTATGTATATTTCAGATTATGTTTGTTTATTGAGAAATTACAATTATTTAAGGTTATATTATGGATCATGTGAGTTTTGTTAATCAGTTATGGAACATGTAAGTTTTGACAATCCCCATTTTGGATCATGTGAGTTTTGGTACTCAGCTGTTCGGACGATGTTGGTTTCGCGGGAACTATCGTGTTGCGACTCGATATGCAACACTTTTTGGTTCCGACTGCAAGCCACTTTCTCTTCTACAGTGTATATATAATATTACATTCCGATGTTAATCATCTTTTATGGAGTTTCCTTGTGTTAGTTTACAAGAGATATTCTCTAGTTTGGAATACCGTTTGCAATTTCATAAAAGAAATGTCTACCGTGCACATTTCTTCAGTTTAACGATCAAAGAAATTTACAAATTTTCCATTTCTCTTTCTCCAAAGTGTGAAACGTTTTCTTCCATGACTTGTGTTTCAAATGAGTTTTATTCCAACCACTATATTGAATTATATTCCCCAAAGTAACTGAACAGAACAGAAAACACATTCCACTGGCATCAATATTTACTGCTACACAAGAAAATGGCGCCGAGTGAGCTAATCACTGATTGGTCGATGAGGTACGGTACAAAACTCACAAGATCCCGCGTATCATGAGACTTTTGAAACTAACCATGAAGTTTGACACCGGTTTTCTCAAGGATTTTGTGCCAAATGTGAATAACTGTTTCGTGACTTATGTTCTATATATAAAGCTATATGAGAATATGCTGGCATCTCAATTTTCATTATTTTGGAGCATGTGAGTTATGATTATTGTGGTGTCATCGCCAGACACCACACTTGCTAAGTGGTAGCCTTCAAATCGGCCGCGGTCCGCTAGTATACGTCGGACCCGCGTGTCGCCACTGTCAGTGATTGCAGACCGAGCGCCGCCACACGGCAGGTCTAGAGAGACGTCCTAGCACTCGCCCCAGTTGTACAGCCGACTTGCTAGCGAAGCTACACTGACAAATACGCTCTCATTTGCCGAGACGATAGTTAGCATAGCCTTCAGGTACGTCATTTGCTACGACCTAGCAAGGCGCCATTACCAGTTAATATTGAGATTGTAAAACCTGTACAGTCAAGAGCGATGTACACCAATTATGGATTAAAGTTAAGTATTCCAGCAACAACGTAGCTTATTGGCTATATTAATTACATTGTCATTTTCCAGACCTCACGCCAGCCTGCGTGAGCTTAAAAGCGTGCATTTCGGCCTCCTCTAGCAGCACGGTGTTGGCTCTTCTGCCAACACAATAATTATAACCCACACATTTGTCTGAAGCGTTTTAGGGAGATCACGGAAAATCTAAATCAGGACGGCAGTCGTCCTCCTAAATGCGAGTCTAGTGTGTTGTATATGATTCCTGTATTGTTGGATACCTGTACGGCAAATAGTTTTCCACCTAGACCGACTCAAGTAGCAAAAGTTTAATTACAGCCACACTGTGGATATATACTAGTATGCATAGCGAGTAAATTTTTTTTTATTTGCTGGTGTTGCGGTTTTAGTTGCCAGTAGTTTACTGTCTCGTACTGCAGTGTATGTTCACGCAGTTGTAATGGTAAATTACTACTTGATACGAAACGCTTCACTCGTAGTAACTGCTGGATGAGTGTCTCAGAGACTTACTTGCGCTTATTACATAAGCGTGTGGCAAAACGGACGGCTCTTCTTTGGATCTTCTCTGTATCTTCCCTTCACTCACCTTGTAAGGGTGACTATGAAATGTCAACAGAATGACCGACGAACTGCGATAAATCGTAGTAGTTTCTGACTTGTGAAGACACACAAGCTTCCGTTGCTGACTTTGTTTGTATTTTGTGGAAGGAAAACAACAAATAAATTAAACTGAATGAACAATTTGTTTAAAAAACACACAAACTGTTTTATTCCATGAGAACAGGTTGCACCATCTCATACATCAGTGGCAAAAGAATACAATACTTTTCCAAAGGAATACAATACTTTTCAATGTCGAGTACCTCCATAATACTGTGAACAACGCGTAAATCGAAGTGGACGGAATGTCACTCGGAGGTTTCTTGAACATGGACTAGAATACAGGGTTTAACAAAAGTGCACTCTACGCCTATATATCTATACTCTACAGTGTGTGCTATTTCATGTGCTTTGCAAACTACGAGTAGTTGATTTCTATGACTGCAGACGTCAGCAATAATACAACAGCAGTCCTGGCAACTACGTCAGATACACTCACTGTTCAGGAAGCTTCAACAACTCGAACAGTGTCTGGCTCACGATTCTCTTCCAGAACTGCAAATGGGGACATCAGAAACTTGAGCATATCTCGTTGGGAACATTTGGTTTAACAGTTCAGACAACAGCATGGATGGTGATGTCGGGATCACAGTAGTGGATGCAAACCTGCCTTTACCAAGGCTCCATGTTCGAACCCAGATTATGTGAATGAGTTTGAGATCGGAAGTACCAACTGTGAAATCGTCCAGAAATCCTGACCATTGTGGACGCGTATGGCGAATTTGTAAGGTGCGATCAAGTCACTGTTTTGCCAATCGCAGCACTTTCACTGAAGAAGGAATCATCAACCGCTAGGCGAAAATATTGGTATCGGAAGTTGAGAAAACATCTGAATTCGCTCACTTAGAAGGAGTGCCATTAAAAAACATCCACAGCCATGTTATGTGCGTTGCAAAACCCAGAATATACTTCAGTGCATGTACTATGTTAAGTTGGTAATTCACCAGTCTGAACGGAAAAAGGTTCCCAGATGAATGTGTCACTTATAGCGGCATTCTTTTTTCCGGCCTATTAATTTCCAACACCATAGCACCCCGTCTCAATGTATACAGGAGAATTATGAAACCAGATGCGAGGTAACAGGAAATTTCAGGGGAGGACGATGGGAAATACGTTTCAGCCGTGCGCGATGGAAATGAAACCAAAATACGCAATTAGAATACGAGAATAAAAACTGCGATTGCATGAGTAGGAAACAATGAGAGAACGAAGCTGGCTGTAGCGTAGTGTCAGTGTCGAAATAATTAGAGGCGGAGTACTACACCAGAATGGTCAGTTTTTTAGCAGAAAATCAGCCGACATATTGTTGAAGCAAACAGCTTCGCCTCAAGTGGTTGACGAAAAGAAAAGGAAGTTGACAAAAAATTGTTGAGGGGATGCTAGAGAGAGAGAGGGGTGGGGTAAGGGGGAGACATGGACAACGTATTTGTTTTCTTACTCCAAACACGGCTAGGCAAATGCCATCTGAGAAAGTTTATTGTCGACGCATGTAAGTCTAACATTTCGGAGATTGTTCACTTCAAAACTTAAAAGTTTGTGATTATTATTGATAGAACAGAAATCCAAAGTACACTCTTGTAGCACATAAAGCGTTTTACGGTGGCCATGATTCGTTTTAAAAATTTTACTTACACCTCCAGCACTCATGCCAGTATGGAAAAGCACTATGGCAATTTAACATCGGTATTATTATTTAGACTGCTCAGCCGTTTAAAGAAAGAACCAGTCCACAGTAATGGTTGCTAAATAGTAACAATTGGGTTGATACTGCCTGTATTTTCGCTTCGTATAATTGTAGGAAGATGTGCATTGAAATTTGTGTGTTCTGAGAAATGACATGAGTTTTACCGGTAAGTAACTAATGTGTTAATATAAATCGTGCTCCACACGAAGCTGTAGACGAACCTGGGTACTTGTCTACGCCAACTACAATGGCAAAGTCCATCTTATCTGTACATTGCGTCTGGGTATATGTTCTGAGCATTATGCTGCTGTAGATTTCACAGTTATGGACAATGCCCCAATATTACAACACCGTACATGAAAGAGAGGTGTTGACATGTTCAAAATATTTTGTCTGTCCAGTATGTGCACCTAGATAAGTCAGTTGTTAAGACCAATAGTGACGGAAACTATAGGTATGGCTTACAGTCTAAACGTGGTACACAATTTCAGAAAGTCTCACTATGGGAACATTAGGATGGAGACCAACCCATTGGTATGTCAGTAGCCAGAGACACAGCACAGAATTACCTACCAAAGATCACACGAACACTTTGCTGAGTAATAACATGCTGTAGGAGGATTGTGCAGCCACTGAGTGACACAAGCTTTCGTTGCTGCAGCGACCTTCATCAGGCTGGCCTTATAGACGTCCTTGGGTGTGCGCGTGTGCCTCAGTGCTCTCTCCGTGCAAGTCCACTGTCTCATCCTTGGTGTCCAGCCTTCCGTCACTGCTGAACATCACAGTTTAACTGGCGCCGTACCCGTCATGTCCAATGCCAGTCAAATCTCCACTGAAACAAGGTAAATGAATTTAGTTATACACTGACATTTTATGTAGATCAGATACAAGATAAACAGTCTGTTTCAAATTAATTGCATCAAACGTCTTTGGTGATAGATCACAGCATAGGGAACAAATTTCGTTAAGAGATAAAATGTTCGCTGACGCTTCCCAACGACGGCATGTGTACTTTTGTATCGGTTATGCCCCTTGGGGCGACAGAGCTTAGGCATCCTGCAGGGTGAACAAGTCTCATCTATAATCCAATTATCTGCTCTGTAGGCCCAGCAAGATTGAAATACTTGATTCTCTTCTAAATTACATTCCTCCGCTTAGAGATACTAAGATTTTTTTGTTGAAAATCACGCTGTCAGTTTACTGGTGTAGATAGTATGCACCACACCTAGTTAGAAGAACCTGCCAGTCGGTGAAATATGGTCATGCCAAGGCCGGTGAATACTGAAGGACTCCTAGTATCTCTGGGTAACGTCAGTGACCGTCTTGTATGTAACAAAAGTTGTTCCCCATGACGTGATCCATCACACCTACAAGTTTCATGAAAAACTTTGAAACACATTGTATGCATCCTAGGCATACAATATGTTTTAGTTGTCAGCTTGGCGATCATTTGTAGCAATACGGAGGTGAATACTGACTATTTACAAAGAATATGCTTAAAGAATTATATGAAGCTCGAAAAAAGAACACATTATGTAAATATGGTCTTGCTTTATGTAACCATAGTAGTTCTAAATAAGTAGCAAACTAAACTATTCCTAGTCCGAAATGTCTTCCACAAATATTGCCACTAAAAAACAAAAACAAAAAAAAATACAAAAAACACGAAGGAATTATCCGAATAAGACGATAATTGGTAGATGTGATGTACATGAAAAGACAAACAATTGATAACAATTTCAGAAAAAATGGATGATTTATTCAAGAGAAATACACTCCTGGAAATGGAAAAAAGAACACATTGACACCGGTGTGTCAGACCCACCATACTTGCTCCGGACACTGCGAGAGGGCTGTACAAGCAATGATCACACGCACGGCACAGCGGACACACCAGGAACCGCGGTGTTGGCCGTCGAATGGCGCTAGCTGCGCAGCATTTGTGCACCGCCGCCGTCAGTGTCAGCCAGTTTGCCGTGGCATACGGAGCTCCATCGCAGTCTTTAACACTGGTAGCATGCCGCGACAGCGTGGACGTGAACCGTATGTGCAGTTGACGGACTTTGAGCGAGGGCGTATAGTGGGCATGCGGGAGGCCGGGTGGACGTACCGCCGAATTGCTCAACACGTGGGGCGTGAGGTCTCCACAGTACATCGATGTTGTCGCCAGTGGTCGGCGGAAGGTGCACGTACCCGTCGACCTGGGACCGGACCGCAGCGACGCACGGATGCACGCCAAGACCGTAGGATCCTACGCAGTGCCGTAGGGGACCGCACCGCCACTTCCCAGCAAATTAGGGACACTGTTGCTCCTGGGGTATCGGCGAGGACCATTCGCAACCGTCTCCATGAAGCTGGGCTACGGTCCCGCACACCGTTAGGCCGTCTTCCGCTCACGCCCCAACATCGTGCAGCCCGCCTCCAGTGGTGTCGCGACAGGCGTGAATGGAGGGACGAATGGAGACGTGTCGTCTTCAGCGATGAGAGTCGCTTCTGCCTTGGTGCCAATGATGGTCGTATGCGTGTTTGGCGCCGTGCAGGTGAGCGCCACAATCAGGACTGCATACGACCGAGGCACACAGGGCCAACACCCGGCATCATGGTGTGGGGAGCGATCTCCTACACTGGCCGTACACCACTGGTGATCGTCGAGGGGACACTGAATAGTGCACGGTACATCCAAACCGTCATCGAACCCATCGTTCTACCATTCCTAGACCGGCAAGGGAACTTGCTGTTCCAACAGGACAATGCACGTCCGCATGTATCCCGTGCCACCCAACGTGCTCTAGAAGGTGTAAGTCAACTACCCTGGCCAGTAAGATCTCCGGATCTGTCCCCCATTGAGCATGTTTGGGACTGGATGAAGCGTCGTCTCACGCGGT
Source organism: Schistocerca cancellata (assembly GCF_023864275.1). Classification (NCBI taxonomy): domain Eukaryota; kingdom Metazoa; phylum Arthropoda; class Insecta; order Orthoptera; family Acrididae; genus Schistocerca; species Schistocerca cancellata. The sequence goes on along the minus strand of NC_064637.1, from coordinate 125,506,621 downwards.
CTGCACGTCCAGCACGAACGCTGGTCCAACTGAGGCGCCAGGTGGAAATGGCATGGCAAGCCGTTTCACAGTTCTACATCCAGCATCTCTACGATCGTCTCCATGGGAGAATAGCAGCCTGCATTGCTGCGAAAGGTGGATATACACTGTACTAGTGCCGACATTGTGCATGCTCTGTTGCCTGTGTCTATGTGCCTGTGGTTCTGTCAGTGTGATCATGTGATGTATCTGACCCCAGCAATGTGTCAATAAAGTTTCCCCTTCCTGGGACAATGAATTCACGGTGTTCTTATTTCAATTTCCAGGAGTGTAGCTTCACAAACTGAGCAAGCTAAGAATGCACTGCTCCATCTCTGCCCTTCATGCAAGCAGTTATTCGGCATGTCATTGATTGGTAGAGTTAGTGGCTCTTCTTCTGTCAAATTCCTTCTCATTCCAAATTCTGTCCAATTGGGGTGTTAGATCGTGAAAATCCCGCCCATAATGCTCCAAACGTTCTCAGTTGGGGAGAGATCTGCCGACCTTTCTGGTCACTGTAGGGTTTGGCAAGCACGATGACAAGCAGTAAAAACTTTCCCGTGTGCGGGCGGGCATTATCTTGCTGAAATGTAAGCCGAGAATAGTTAAAGGACAATAAAACGGGGCGTAGAATATCGTCGAAGTAGCGGCGCTGTAAGGTTGCCGTGGACTACAACCAAAGGTATGGTATGCCACTGCTGTCTGGGGCATCACAAGACACCTCTTCGACCTGGAATCGCATTGAGTAGAATTGTCTTCACCGATAAGTACTGCTTAATAATTCCCGATGACCAGCATAGACGTCTCTGGAGACACCGCACACAGCAGCGGGATACTGACCTGAGTTAACATCAGAACTGGGGACTATGAAGTAGACGAATTCTGCTACCTATGCAACAAAAAACCCATGTTGGATGGAGGAAGGACGTCATAAAGACCAGACTAGCACTGGAAGAAAATGTACTCTTGGTTAAGAGAAAGCTACTGGTATCGAATATAGGCCTTAATTTGAGGAAGAAATTCCTGAGAATGTACGTTTGGAGTACAGCATTGTATGGTAGTGAAACACGGACTGTGGGAAAACCGGAGGAGCAGAAGAGAATCGAAGCATGAATGTTGAAAATTAGGTGAAGTGATTAGGTAAGAAATGAGGAGCCTGCGTGAATCGGAGGGGAAAGGCATATATGTAAAACATTGACAAGGAGAAGGGAAAGGATGATAGGACATTTGTTAAGGCATCAGGAAATGCCTGCCATGGTACTAGAGGGCAAAAACTGTAGAGGAAGACAGAGATTGGAATACATCCAGCAAATACTTGAGGACGTCGGTTGCAAGTGCTAATCTGAGATGAAGAGGTTGCACAAGAGAGGAACTCGTGGTGGGTTAAATCAGTGAGAAGAATTATAACTCAAATAAAAAAGAAAAAAAGATGTATTGGCAAATAATGGTGATACGTATGGAACGTGTTTTTGATATGACTGATGTGCGCGTCATTTACGACGGCGGCCGAGTTTAGGTTCGTTCTGCGCATCTGACGTCACAAAACGCAGTCAGCCAATGAGCAGAGAACGACGTTGCCAGAGCACGTACGAGTGTCTTCAGTTCTAGAAACGTTCAGTCATAAATAAAGTAACTGAACAAAGGCAATGTCTTGTTAGCAGACTTTATTTTATAGAAAGTTTGGAAGAAGCATTCTTTATACCAATTGCTTCATATTCTATTAAGTAATTAAACCAAACAAGCAATAAGGCTCCTAATTCAGGCGATAGGTGTTTGCATCATTCTCACTAACCGCTTTTTCGCAATAAAGAACAGCGATCATTCTCACTAACCGCTTTTTCGCAATAAAGAACAGCGATAATTGTTTCTTTCCTATTGTACTTCGACGAAACGTGAGTAATTCATAGTCATACCAACACTGTTTGTCGGTATTTTGCGTGCTATTTTAAACTCCTTCGGAAGGTCTATTGAATGACGAGCTGCGTTAGCATAATGGTGCCGGCACGGTAGCTCAGCATGTCCGGTCAGAGGGTTAGCTGCCCTCTGCAATAAAAAAACTGACAAGGGAACCTCCCCATCGCACCCCCCTCAGATTTAGTTATCAGTTGGCACATTGGATAGGCCTTGAAAAACTGAACACAGATCAATCGAGAAAACAGGAAGAAGCTGTGTGGAACTATGAAAAAAATAAGCAAAATATACAAAGTTAGAACAGGTGGTCGGTTTCAAGTACTTAGGATGCATATTCTCACAGGATGGCAACATAGTGAAAGAACTGAAAGAACTGGAAGCGAGGTGTAGCAAAGCTAATGCAGTGAGCGCTCAGCTACAATCTACTCTCTTCTGCAAGAAGGAAGTCAGCACCAAGACTAAGTTATCTGTGCACCGTTCAATCTTTCGACCAACCTTGTTGTATGGGAGCGAAAGCTGGGTGGTTTCAGGTTACCTTATCAACAAGGTTGAGGTTACGGATATGAAAGTAGCTAGGATGATTGCAGGTACTAGTAGATGGGAACAGTGGCAGGAGGGTGTCCACAATGAGGAAATCAAAGAAAAACTGGGAATGAACTCTATAGATGTAGCAGTCAGGGCGAACAGGCTTAGATGGTGGGGTCATGTTACACGCATGGGAGAAGCAAGGTTACCCGAGAGACTCATGGATTCAGCAGTAGAGGGTAGGAGGAGTCGGGGCAGACCGAGGAGAAGGTACCTGGATTCGGTTAAGAATGATTTTGAATTAATAGGTTTAACATCAGAAGAGGCACCAATGTTAGCACTGAATAGGGGATCATGGAGGAACTGTATAAGGGGGGCTATGCTCCAGACTGAACGCTGAAAGGCATAATCAGTCTTAAATGATGATGATGATGATGATGATGATGATACAAACTGAGTAGATAGGCAACATCAAGGAGAATGTGAGCTAAGGAGCGCCGTGGTCCCGTGGTTAGCGTGAGCAGCTGCGGATAGAGAGGTCCTTGGTTCAAGTCTTCCCTCTTGTGAAAAGTTTACTTTCTTTATTTTCGCAAAGTTATGATCTGTCCGTTCGTTCATTGACGTCTCTGTTCACTGTAATAAGTTTAGTGTCTGTGTTTTGCGACCGCACCGCACAACCGTGCGATTGTTATTGAAGTCGCGAGCTATATTTGCTGGATTCGTATTGCCCACGGAATACATCTCACGTATTTAATGCACTCTCGTCCAAAGTAGCGAACAGTCAACTGCCAGCCAGGGAGCCTAGTTAGCAGGAATACTCTCTCTTCCGTGCGCTGTAGTCGACTGACGTCGTGTGTTTCGATGTTTGTTTAGGTGTGGCGTCCCCATACTACGACGCAGTTACCTCGCATCGGACGGACGGACCGACAGATAATAACTGTCTGAAAATACAAAATTAAACTTTTCACTCGAGGGAAGACTTGAACCAAGGACCTCTCGATCCGCAGCTGCTCACTCTAAAGACGGGACCACGGCGCTGCATAGCTCAGGCTATCCTTGATGTTGCCTGTCTTGCGCATGGACTACTCAGTTTGCATATTTTGCTTATTTTTTCAGAGTTCCACACAACTTCTTCCTGTTTTCTCGATTGATCTGTGTTCAGTTTTTCAAGGCCTATCCACTGTGCCAACTTATAACTAAATCTGAGGGGGGTGCGATGGGGAGGTTCCCTTGTGAGTTAATCGATCAACAACGAACTTAAACGGATGTCTTACGACGTCCGCCCCGAGCAGATGCAACGAACAAAATGAGATTTAAAAAAAAAAGTGGTTTGTGTTTGGTTGCTAAGTGTAAGGTTCTGAGTTCAAACATTGTTCGGTGCTTAATATTTTCTTTATTTAAAAACAATATCGAAGTGTCTTACTTCATGAATTTTATTCGTTTGAATGTAATTTTTTGAAATTTCTAGTGGCAACTAAAATTGATCATGCGGAAACTATACGCTATGGACTTTTACCTGTGCAAACTCTTCAAAATTTCGTGCAATGGTTTACTACATCTAATGCTTCACAATAACTGCGTTGGACATCGAAACAAAATTAAGTCATTTATGGGGGGAAGGTATCAGTCAAGAAGATGTGTAAAAATCAAATTATTGGGCCAAATAGTTTTTGTGGAATCAAACGATAAAGTGTGTCAAAGCAGTCCAAACACCGTGTGTCTGCGCAGGCGAGCAGTGCAGTGATGACAAAACCGCGCACAGCGCGGAATGCGGGGAGCACGTCTGTAGCAGCGAAAGGGTTAATGCGGCCGTGGTGGCTTTACTTCATAAACTGCGCGCTTCCCCCTAAACGTAAGTCTGCGAACTATACTATACTATACTATGACGCTGCTTCTCTTGGCGCGTGCAACCAACACCGACTCAAGGGAAGGCCTCGGCGCTTGTTGGAGACGTCACGTCAGCTAGGCACGGCGAACGCCAGGTCTGTTGCAGGCAGAAACGCCTGGGCGTGCTTACCACGAAAAATCTCTTATTTTTGGACAAAATGTTTGGTATTGTTTTCAATTCTGCTGTTTTATTTAGATGAAAGATCGTAAAGCTACAAATGAAGATCATAATTCTGTATTACTGAATCCTGTCGAAACAAACGTAGATCAATATGAGAAGACCCTTTGCCCCATTTCAAGCTTCGGAAATTTTACATTCAGGTAACTATATTTACTTGATCCATTTTGCTGTCGAAACTTACCCCAACCCTCTTACAACTCGTTTCTTTTATTTATTTATTTTCGTTTGACATCGCCACTGGAAATGTCAACTAATTTACACGTGTAAATGTCCAACTGTTGCCAGTCATTAGATTACAGTCGTTTTCAACGAAAGGAATTCAAAATAGGAAACAAAATAGCTTCATACATCGAAAATACTGCTGAGCTTAAAATTTTTTAAACATGCACATTAGGAAAGATAAATATTCCCCTCTTGCAACTGAAAGGAGAAACTTTATAAGATAAAAAAATTTTATTTGATAAAACAAGTATCTCTCTTTTGCCTTTCTTCTGTCCCCCACCCCCTCCCCCAACGTGTACAATCGCAAGATATTTCATTAACATTCAGTGCTCCTCACCCCATAGTCAACCAAGATACCTAAAGAAGAGCGCCAATATGTTCAGTTTCTTGTAAAAGCAACCCAGTACAAACGTAACTTCCTCAGATATACAAATAAGGTAAAGAAGCACGAATTCTGTTGCTGCTGGACCATGAAGTTGCTTTTGTATGTCAATCCTTAAAACAGGCGGAAATTTAAGGTCAGGAGTACACTATTTGTTAAGAAGTGTAATGAATTGCACAATTAATTGATTGGTTCAAAATGGTTCAAATGGCTCTGAGCACTATGGGACTTAACATCTATGGTCATCAGTCCCCTAGAACTTAGCACTACTTAAACCTAACTAACCTAAGGACAGCACACAACACCCAGCCATCACGAGGCAGAGAAAATCCCTGACCCCGCCGGGAATCGAACCCGGGAACCCGGGCGTGGGAAGCGAGAACGCTACCGCACGACCACGAGATGCGGGCAATTAATTGATTGCAGAAATCTCTCAGAACAATGTGTGTTGGTCAACTACCGCCAATAGTTTCACATTTTCCTGTGTCAGGGAGGGAGACACCACCATTATGAGTATGCCTGCAACAGACCTCGGCGTTCGCCGTGCCTAGCTGACGTGACGTCACGAACAAGAGTCGAGGCCTTCCTTTGAGTCGGTGTTGGTGCAACTGGCAACGCAGCAATCTTCCGCGTCTGGGCGGGCATGCGCGAACCGCCAAGATAAAAGAACTATAGTAACGATGATTGTCTAAAACTAGAGAGAGTGAAGACTGGTCGGGTGGCAGGTGACTCACTGGCTGTGCTAGGACAGGTCCTCCTTGCGGCCGCCGGGCTCGCCCTCCGACATGTGGGAGGGCGCCCCAGCGGAGCTTGCGGCGCCCGCCGGCAGGAGGCAGCACAGGCCGCACAGCCCCGCGGTGGGCGCCGCAGTCGCCGACGACGCTGACGGCGCCGCGGGGGCGTAGCAGGCCGGAGGCGGCGGGGGCGGCGCGGCTGGTAGCGGGGGCGGCAGCTGCGCCAGCGTCGTGGCCAGCGCCATCCTGCACAGCACGACAGCACCGGTCTGAGGCGCGGACTGTACACCTCTGGTGGACACCAGAAGACAGCAGGAACGACAGCGGCAGTTTGCCATCATTGCTACAGATAGCTTTCAGCTCCATTACATTTTATATCATACTAGCTGAGTACCCGGTGTTGCCCAGGTATGAACTAGCACCAATCTTCTCTTAATCCATCCCCTCCTTCCCCCTCTATATTTTCATGTTCTCCCCCTCACCCTGCCCACATCCTCGTCGCCCCTCTCTGCGTACCTCCTCCACTCTCTATCCATCTCCTACTGGTCCTCTCTCTCTCTCTGTTTGCTCCTTCCCCCGTCTCTGTCCTCCTCCCCCTGTCTACATATATCTTCCTCCACCCTCTCTCTCTGTCCTACTCCTCCTCTTTTTCTCTGTCCACCTTCTCCTCCTCTTTCTCTCTGTACATCGTCTCTTCTGTTTCTGTGTATTTGTCCCTTCCCCTCTCTCCATCCACCTCTGTTCAGTCTCTACCCATCTCTGTCCCCCTTCTCTCCCTCCACGTTACTAACCCCACCCCTATAGGATGTTACTGATTCTTACCCCAACTATTTTCTTTTCAGATAGTAAATAATATCCAGAATGAAAATTTCACTCTACAGCGGAGTGTGCGCTGATAAGAATTCCTGGCGGATTGAAACTATGTGCCAGACTGAGACTCGAACTGAATTCAAACTGTGAGGATGCGTCTTGAGTCGTGCTTGGGAAGCTCGGTTGGTAGACCACTTGCCCACGAAAAGCAAAGGTCCCGAGTTCGAGTTTCGGTCCAGCACACAGTTTTAATCTGCCAGGAAGTTTCAGTAAATAATATATGTACCGAGTTTTGTTGAACTCGATCCAGGAGTTTAGGGCGAGATTTTTACCCATGGCTTTGCCCACGTACACACGACACTTATATTTCACAGATGTTTAACACATTTCAAACGCATTAGTAAACATATTTCACCTGCATCTCTACCGAATTTTGCCCTGCAGCTTCTCTTTCATGCAGCATAATGTTTGTGACGTCATATCTTCTACACTATGTATCGCATAAATATATAATTTTTCAAGCCCATCCAGTGGCATACGCGGGTAATGTCTGCAAAATGTGATGCGAATACAGTTAGTAGTAAAGAAGTAATAAATTAAAACGTCATCGATGATGTGGCAGTTTTCCGTACATCTCAGTGTTTATGACATGAAATCTCTTCAAATATGTGTCGTCCAATGACGTAGTTTTGCACGTACATTCGGAGATAGAATCAAACATTCTCTGCAAAAATTGTGAGTAATACAGTTAGTAGTAAAGATGTAATAAATTAAAACGTCACGCCTGATGCGGCAGTTTTACTGCATCAACAGCGAAATGCAGTAAGCGACAAACTTTTTTCCTTTCCTCATTTTGTGGCGTGTGTCAGCGATAAATAGTCCCGTAAAAATTTGAAATAATGTCTAAATTTTGTCTGAAGACACTATGTGCTATCATTTTAATACACACATCATAAAACGTTTTGCATCACCCTGGTTCCCAGAACTCCTGAAGGTAGACATTGGCTGTGGATACTGTATCACAGACACAGTCCCGCTGACTGTTCAGAGATGTCAATACCCCCCCCCCCCCCCCCAAGGCCGTAAACAACCATTGTTACTTTGTGCCAGGAAGGGCTCTCAACAACAGAAGTGTCCAGGCGTCTCGGAGTGAGCCAAAGCGGTGTTGTTCGGACATGCAGGAGATACAGAGGGACAGGAGCTGTCGATGACATGCCTCGCTCAGGCCGCCCAAGGGCTACTACCGTAGTGGATGACCGCTACATACGGATTATGGCTCGGAGGAACCCTGACAGCAACACCACCATGTTGAATAATGCTTTTCATACAGCCACAGGACGTCGTGTTACTACTCAAACTGTGCGCAATAGGCTGCATGATGCGCAACTTCACTCCCGACGTCCATGGCGAGGTCCATCTTTGTACTCATGACACCAAGCATCGCGGTACAGATAGGACCAACAGCATGCCAAATGGGCAGCTCAGGATTGACATCACGTTCTCTTCACCGATGAGTATCCCGTATGCCTTCAACCAGACAATCGTCGGAAACGTGTTTGGAGGCGACCCAGTCTGGCTGAACGCCTTAGACACACTGTCCAGCGAATGCAGCTAGGTCGAGGTTCCCTGCGGTTTTGAGGCCGACGTACACCGCTGGTGGTCATGGAAGGCGCCGTAACGGCTGTACGATACGTGCATGCCATCCTCAGACCGATAGTGCATCCATATCGGCAGCATATTGGCGAGGGATTCGTCTTCCTGGACGACAATTCGCGCCCCCATCATGCACATCTTGTGAATGACTTCCTTCAGGATAACGACATCGCTCGACTAGACTGGCCAGCATGTTCTCCAGACCCTATCGAACATGCCTGGAATAGATTGAAAAGGGCTGTTTATGGACGACGTGACGCACCAACCACTCTGAGGGATATACGCCGAATCGCCATTGAGGAGTGGAACAATCGGGACCAACAGTGCCTTGATGAACTTGCAGATAGTATGCCACGACGAATACGGCATGCATCAATGCAAGAGGACGTGCTACTGGGTACTGGAGGTACTGGTGTGTACAGCGATCTGGGCCACCACCACTGAAGGTTTCGCTGTACGGTGGTACAACATGCAATGTGTGGTTTTCATGAGCAATGAAAAGGGCGGAATTGATGTTGATGTTCATCTCTCTTCCAATTTTCGGTATAGGTTGCGGAACTCTCGGAACCGAGGTGATGCAAAAGTTTTTTTGATGTGTATATATCAGATGAATATAGTCAGGGCATATGCGCGCCATGCGCTATCTTCCTTTATGCTCCCATCCCCGTCCCCTGAGAGGTGGAGTAGAAAACACAAAATTTCAACGAAATTCACGTACAATGTCCCCTTAATGGATCAACACAGTGGTAACAGACATATTGTCAAGGAATGTGGAATCAGCCAGACGAGTGTCATTCGCATCCTGCATCTAGAGTGTTTCCATCCCTATCATCTGTCTCTCCCATCAGGCACTCGACGACGCTGATTTCGTTCAGAATTTGGTCGGTTTGCCCTTCACCAACCCTAGTTTTTCCAACGTGCGATCTGTACCGATGAAGCAATGTTTGCTTATCACGATAATAGAAATTTGTGTAACGTGCACTACTCGGAAGCCGAAAATCCACAGTGGTTTGGTCAGGTGCAACATCAAAGGCTGTAAATGTATGGTCCGACATCACAGGAAATTACTGTACATTGTGGGACCTTACTTCATCTCGGGCGTTCTAAATAGGTATTCATACCCACGCTTTCTGACGAACATTGTGCCGGTTATTCTAGAAGAGGTATCATTGGATATTCGCCAGTGTATGTGGCTGCAACAAAATGGTTCTCCAACTCACTCGTCCCATATTGCAGCGCAAATACTGAGTGAGAACTTTCCTAGACGTTGGATAGGACGAAATTCTGTTGTCAAACATCCTGCGAGGTCCCCCGATTTGACTCCTCTTGATTTCTTTCTTTGGGGAGCACTCCAAGATGCAGTCTATGACGAAGCCCCAACTACGCCGGACGGTATGTGTCAACAGCTTGAACAAAAGCTTGTATAAAGGATACAGTTATTTCTTCGGAAGACAAACTTTCTACTATGTAATTTGGGTGGTTACCAAATCATTGTTAGTAAATTCTTTATTTAATTTACGTGTGAACGAAATTGCAATCGAATGTCAAATAAGTCGACAGCTTGTATAGCACGTAGCTGGTAACACCGTCATTACGCGCTTACATTCAGCTTGGAATGACGTTTCATTAAGAAGAATATTTATTTTTTGTTGTACAGCAGGTCACCAAAGTTTTTTTTAGTAAAATGTTTAGTTCAACTAATGTATCCCATGTTATATAATTTTCATTGAAGCGGCAAAGAAACTTGTATAGGCATGCGTATTCAAATACAGAGATACGTAAACAGGCAGAATAGGGCGCTTCGGTCGGCAACGCCTATGTAAGACAACAAGTGTCTGACGCAGTTGTTAGATCGGCTACTGTTGCTAACAATCGCAGGTGTTATAGTCGGCGAACGAGCGATGGGACACAGCATCGCCGAGGTAGCGACGAAGTGGGGATTTTGCCGTACGACCGTTTCACGAGTGTACCGTAAATATCAGGTATCTTACCGGATAAAATATCAAATCTCCGACATCGCTGCGGCCGGAAAAAGATCGTGCAATAACGGGAACAACGACGCCAGAAGAGAATCGTTCGATGTGACAAAAGTGCAACCTTCCGCAAATTGCTGCAGATTTCAAAGCTGGACCATCAACAAGTGGCAGGTGAGAACCATTCAACGAAACATCATTCAACGAAACATCATCGATGTGGGCGTCCAGATTCAAATGACCTCACGACACGAAGCTCTGCGCCTCGCCTGGGCCCGTCAACACCGACACTGGACTGTTGATGACTGGAAACATGTTGGCTTGGCGGACGGGTCTCGTTTCAAATAGTATCAAGCGGATGGACGAGTACTGGTATAGCCCCTGCATGTCAGCAGGGAACTGTTCAAACTGGTGGAGACTCTGTAATGGTGTGAGACTTTTGCAGTTGGAGTGATATGGGACCGACCCCTGATACATCTGAATACGACTCTGACAGGTGATACGTACGTATGCATTCTTTCCACATGCATCCATTCATGTCCATTGTGCATTCCGACGGACTTGGGAAATTCAAGCACGACAACGCGGCACACCACACGTCCAGAATTGGCTCCAGGAGCACTCTTCTAAGTTTAAACACGTCTGCTGGCCACCAAACTCCCCAGTCATGAATATTATAGAGCATACCTGGGATGCCTTGGAACGTGCTGTTCAGGAGATACCTCGACGCTCTTGTACTCTTACGGATTTATGGACAGCCCTGCAGTATTCTTGGTATCAGTTTCCTCCAGCAGTATTTCAGACACTATACGAGCCCACGCCATGTCGTGTTGCCCGCATCTCGTGGCCGTGCGGTAGCGTTCTCGCTTCCCACGCCCGGGTTCGCGGGTTCGATTCACGGCGGGGTCAGGGATTTTCTCTGCCTCGTGATGGCTGGGTGTTGTGTGATGTCCTTAGGTTACAAAATTGTTAAGGCTTTCGTGGCCACTTGTTGACAAACTGCCTATTGGCTTCTGTCTCGGGTTCTTCAGCCGACGTTCATCTAATGATTTTTCTGACGTTTCGCCAGCACGAGTGGCTGGCATTGTCAAAGCTTCACCCTCCATTGCCGGTGGTGAACTGGAGGCGAGCTCGCGGCCGCAGACTATATGTACCTGGCGCGCCAACGTCCGAGGGCTTCTCCGCGGTCATTTCCGGTGCGGTTCTCCTCTTGCTACCTGCGACGGTCGTTCGCTGCAGTACGGGAAGCCAGGATCCGTTTACCTTAAGGCTTTCCTCTTTCTTGATTTCTATGAACAGCTGGACGGCGTCAACATGGGTAGTCCTCTCAGTCCAGTGGTGGCCAACTTCTTCATGGAACAATTCGAAGCACAGGCACTGGACTCGGCGACTTGCAAGTCTAAGGTTTGGTACAGGTACGTCGATGATACTTTCCTGGTGTGGAGCCATGGTGAAGAACAGCTCGGTGAATTCCTGAGACACTTGAACAGCCTCCATGCCAACATAACATTTACCGTGGAAGCAGAAAAGGACAAGAAACTGCCATTTCTAGATGTGCTGGTCACAAGGGACGGCGAAAACCTGGGACACAGCGTGTATCGAAAACCGACACACACGGACCGATACCTGCACAAACTGTCAAACCACCACCCGAGCCAGAAAAGAGGCATGATTAGTACGCTCGTAACGAGAGCAGGACGAATATGTGGGCCTCAACACCTCAAACGAGAAATGCAACACCTGGAAACTGTTCTGAGGAGCAATGGGTACTCCACAAATTACATTGGAAGTGTAACAGAGCCAAACACTCGGCGAAGTAAGGAACCAGAAAAAGAAATGTCGGGTACGGCCTTTCTGCCATACATTCCCAGAGTGACGGATAGAATCGGCCGTATATTGCGCAAACACGGCGTAAAGACGATTTTCAAACCGACAAGGAAGATCAAAGAGTGTCTTAGATCGGCGAAGGAGAAAAGAGACCCACTTGCAATGTCGGGAATATACCGTATACCTTGCACATGCGGGAAAGTTCATGTCGGAATGACTGGACGATCCATTAACACCAGGATCAAAGAGCATAAGCGACATTGCAGGTTGGGGCAGGTGGAGAAATCGGCCGTGGCAGAGCACGCACTGAATGAGACCGACCACGTAATAAAATTCGCCGACACGGAAGTTTTGGCTGTAGAGAAGCACTATCACACGCGCTTGTTCAGAGAAGCTGTAGAAATACAAAAACACGCGAACAGTTTCAACAAGAAAGAGGAAAGCCTTAAGGTAAACGGATCCTGGCTTCCCGTACTGCAGCGAACGACCGTCGCAGGTAGCAAGAGGAGAACCGCACCGGAAATGACCGCGGAGAAGCCCTCGGACGTTGGCGCACAAGGTACATATAGTCTGCGGCCGCGAGCTCGCCTCCAGTTCACCACCGGCAATGGAGGGTGAAGCTTTGACAATGCCAGCCACTCGTGCTGGCGAAACGTCAGAAAAATCATTAGATGAACGTCGGCCGAAGAACCCAAGACAGAAGCCAATAGGCAGTTTGTCCTTAGGTTAGTTAGGTTTAAGTAGTTATAAGTTCTAGGGGACTGATGACCATAGATGTTAAGTCCCATAGTGCTCAGAGCCAACCACGCCGTGTTGCGGCACTTCCGCGTGCTCGCCGGGGCCCTACACGATATTAGGCAGGCGTAGGAGTCTCTCCGGCCCTTCAGTGTAGAACAGTGTGGGTAGAGACAGTTGTCCGACAGCATGTATTATAGCTCTAAACAGCACACAGCCGCGTACAGAAAACGATACGTCAAATCTTCCCTCTAACATTTAGATATTTAATTTTGAAGAAGGAAAGGTTGATTAGTCTGTTTCGGCTCACGTAAATTTGGGAGGATACACAAATATGAAATAGTTTTCGTAAGCCGTTCGTGGTACGCTAGTTCTAGACTGCGTCGTATTTCCAAATACAACATTCCTAGATAAAGCTGCATACAGGTCGTAAGTTGGTTCCAAGGTAACTAAAGATTTATTTTCGTAGCGCAGGCCTACCTTACGATGTACAACTATGCAGCCTGTTGCGGGATTCCTCGTTGGCAGTGTTTGCACCTCAGATGCCGAATTCGGCCACCGTGCTCTCACATTCTAGGACATTTCTCGAATTTTGTAAAACTTCCAACGTCAACACTATCATACGCTATATCACCGTAATTGCTATAGAATGCAGTTATAAAAAGTATACTTACTTCAATATATCTGTTGACAGCAGCGCTAGAAACATCAATCAAACAAAAACAAATACGAGTCCCTCGACGAACTAACATTTGCCAAAACCCGCGTTTCGATATATAGGGTGTTACAAAAAGGTACGGCCAAACTTTCAGCAAACATTCCTCACACACAAATAAAGATAAGATCTTACGTGGACATGTGTCCGGAAACGCTTAATTTCCATGTTAGAGCTCATTTTAGTTTCGTCAGTATGTACTGTACTTCCTCGATTCACCGCCATGATTTCATACGGGATACTCTACCTGTGCTGCTAGAACATGTGCCTTTACAAGTACGACACAACATGTGGTTCATGCACGATGGAGCTCCTGCACGTTTCAGTCGAAGTGTTTGTACGCTTCTCAACAACAGATTCGGTGATCGATGGATTGGTAGAGGCGGACCAATTCCGTGGCCTCCACACTCTCCTGACCTCAACCCTCTTGGCTTTCATTTATGGGGGCATTTGAAAGCTCTTGTCTACGCAACCCCGGTACCAAATGTAGAGACTCTTCGTGCTCGTATTGTGGACGGCTGTTTTACAATACGCCAATCTCCAGGGCTGCATCAGCGCATCAGGGATTCCGTGCGACGGAGGGTGGATGCATGTATCTTCGCTAACGGAGGACATTTTGAACATTTCCTGTAACAAAGTGTTTGAAGTCACGCTGGTACGTTCTGTTGCTGTGTGTTTCCATTCCATGATTAACATGATTTGATGAGAAGTAATAAAATGAGCTTTAACATGGGAAGTAAGCGTTTCCGGACACATGTCCACATAACGTATTTTCTTTCTTTGTGTGTGAGGAATGTTTCCTGAAAGTTTGGACGTACCTTTTTGTAACACCCTATATGCAATCGTTCACGAAATAAAATGGATGTTATGTCTTACGTGACTCACCCTGTATACATTGTGTGTGTGTGTGTGTGTGTGTGTGTGTGTGTGCCACACGCGTACGGAGCTCTTTGTGCCTCGTAAACGTATCTTCTGCACGTGCGTGAGTCGACCAGAAAGCTTCCGTCGTGATGGCGTGCAGTTACGCGAGCTTACAACACCCCCACGTCACTAATTACGAATGACACATGTCCTTCGCGTGTTGGCGGCCGCTACAAAGATATTATACCGGTGCCTATCCCACGCCTTCGCATGCAGCTCTTGTAAGAGTAGAGGAAGCTAGTCGCAGATAAACGTGAAATATAGGGCCGTGTAACTGAGCTGATCATACGGACATTCCGATCCCCTATAAAGATAGTACCTCTCCATATTATATCATCTCACATAAACTAGCGTCAGTTCGCTGCGTTGCTACTTTCCTAGAGTGTGACAGTGAGCATGTTTACACAAAAGACCTATCTGTGGGTGTAAATTACTTTTACATTTAAGCAGTTTTGTTCCTCAATATAGAGTCCCACAAGTTCCTTTTAGATTCAAGCTACAGTACGTAATCATCATCATCATCATCGTCATCAGTGTTCTGCCCAAACGCAGATTTTCACAAGGTACCTCTCTGTGCGTTTTTGTCTTCTGCCATCCTCTCCTGGTCTGTGTAATTTCTACTTCCCTTTATGACTGCTATGATCTTGTACCTCCTCATTTCCCTCAACTTAAACAATACAAGCAAGTCTTCCAGTCCAGACTGTATACCGATTACGTTCGTTTCAGAGTGTGCTGATGGAATAGCTCGATACTTAATCATTACAACTTCCCACTCGTCGAAAGATCCGTACCCGGAGACTGGAAAGTTGGCACAGATCACATCAATATTCAACAGGGGCAATAGGAGAAATCCGCTAAATTACAGGCCCATATCATTAACGTCGATATGCAGCAGTTTTTGAGCATAAATTATTATGAATTACGTCGAAGAGAAAGGTCTGTTGACACACAGTCAACGCGGATTTAGAAAACATCGTTCTTGTGAAACACAACTAGCTCTTTACTCACATGAAATGTCTAGTGCTATTGACAACGGGATTCAAACTGACTCCGTATTTCTAGATTTCCACAAGGCTATTGACAGTGTACTACACAAGCGACTTGTAGTGAAATTGAGTGCTTCTGGAATATCGTCTTAGTTATGTGACTGGATTCGTGATTCCCTGTCAGAGAGGTCACAGTTGGTAGTAACTGACGGAACGTCATCGAGTAAAACAGAAATAATTTCTGGCGTTCCCCAAGGGAGTGTTATAAGCCCCCTGCTGCTCCTTATCCATATAAATGACTTAGGAGACAATCTGAGCAGCCGTCTTAGAATGTTAGCAGATGATGCTGTCATTTATCGTCTAGTAAAGTCATCAGCAGATCAAAACAAATTGCAAAACGATTTAGAAAAGATACCTGTATGGTGTGAAAATTGGCAGTTGACCATAAATAATGAAAAATGTGAGGTCATCCACACCAGCGGTAAAATGAATCAGTTAAACTTCCTTTATATGATAAATCAGTCAAATTTAAAGGACGTAAATTCAACTAAATACCACGGAACTACAGTTACGAACAACTAAAATTGGAAAGAGCACGTAGAAAATGTTGTGGCGAAGGCAAACCAAACAATGCGTTTTATTGGCAGAGCACTTAGAAAATGTAACATATCTACTAAAGAGACTGCCTACACTACGCTTCTCCTTTCTCTTTTGGAGTACTGCTGACCTGTATGTGATCCTTACCAGACTGGATTAACCGAGTACATCGAGAAAGTTCAAAGAAGGGCACCACGTTTTTTACCACCGCGAAATGGAGGGGAGTGTGTTACTGACATGATAAAGGGTTTGGAATAGACATCACGAAACCAAGGACGTTTTTCGTTGCGGCGGCATCTTCTCACGACATTTGAATCACCAACTTTCTCCTCCGAAAGCGAAAATATTTTGTTGATGCCGGCCTACATAGGTATAAACGATCATCTTAACAAAATAAGATAAATCAGAGCTCGCACGGAAAGATGTAGCTGTTCGTTTTTTCCGCGTGCTGTTCACGATTGGAATAACAGAAAAACTGTTGTGAAGGTGGTTCGATGAACCCTATGCTAGGGTTCTCACGAACTAGACCTTCCAAAGTGTCTGTTAGCAGGCCCTGCCGTCTCATCGAATGTCCCATCCAGTTCTTCTTCCCTTCTCTTATAATCTGCAGCAGTCTGCTCCTCTCACCAACACTTTCCAACACTTTCGTTACTTACTGCTTCTATCCTCCACATCCAGGCTTCTAGCGTTTCCTCAGACTTTCGTCTCAGTGTATGTGTTTCTGCCCCATAGAGCCCCAAACACTTGACAAGCCTTTTCCTCAGACTTTAATCTAGCTTGCCGCATTTTGAATGCCCTCTTCGCTATAGCAATGCGAGTTTTCATCCGTTGCTGGCATCTCGAGCCTTCAGTAATCGTTCTTCCAAGATATTTAAATGCTCTTACTTGGCTCTTAACTTGTCCTGTCTTAATAGGTGCCAATCTCCTCCCTTTTCCGATCACCATACTCTTTGTCTTTGCTGTATTGGTTCACATCCCATATTACACAATAAACCTCATTCAGATCTTTTACCGTTTTTTTTTTACAGTTACTTTCTGACAGTAATACCATGTTATCAGCAAATTGTGTACATTCTACTCTCTTTCGACCAATACACACTCCTCTTTTTCCATCTAAGAATTTTGCAATCATCTCTTCCAGGTATAAGTTGAACAATCAAGGGGAGAGGCAGCAACCTTGTGTAACGCTCCATCTACATCTGCATTTATACTCCACAAGGCACGCAACGGTGTGTGGCGGAGGGCATTACCTCCCTTTCCAGTTCCAGTCGCGTTTCGTTCGCGGGAAGAACGACTGCCGGAAAGCCTCCGTCCGCGATCGAATCTCTCTACATTCGTGATGTCCTCGGGAGGTATAAGTAGGGGGAAGTAATATATTCGATACCTCATCCAGAAACGCACCCTCTCGAAACCTGGACAGCAAGCTACACCGCGATGCAGAGCGCCTCTCTTGCAGAGTCTGCCACTTGAGTTTCCTAAACATCTCCGTAACGCTATCACGGTTACCAAATAACCCTGTGACGCAATGCGCCGCTCTTCTTTGGATCTTCTCTATCTCCTCTGTCAACCCGACCTGGTACGGATCCCACACTGATGAGCGATACTCAAGTATAGGTCGAACGAGTGTTTTGTAAGCCACCTCCTTTGTTGATGCACTACATTTTCTAAGGACTCTCCCAATGAGTCTCAACGTGGCACCCGCCTTACCAACAATTAATTTTATATGGTCATTCCACTTCAAATCGTTCCGTACGCATACTCCCAGATATTTTGTAATTTGTAACTCTAATTTGGTATGCTGATGTGTAATGTTGTAACTTTAATTTGGTATGCTGAAATCGGTGCTAATTGACAATGAAAGTGGGTTAAAAGCCGTGATCTGTCTGGGGACGTTAACCGTGGATTACTGGGCAACTGTTTCATCAGATATTTAGTCTAGGTTTACCAAGCAGACTAACATTAATGATAATCTTTTAATAGTCATACAAAACCGGTAATATATATATATAAAAGGAGAATTTAAATAAAAAGAAAGAAATCAGTTTATATTTGGAAATTTATTTTAAGATTGTTCATTGAAATTTCAGCATATTATACGTGAGTTATAACTGAGCTGGTGCCTTATTTACGATTGAAAAAATGTGAGATTGTAATCTTATGGAACACATAAAATATGGAGCCAAGATTGGGAGACTGTATACAACACTGCATTCATAAAATAACACACGAAGAACATTGAAACATAAGCAAGAACAAATTAACCACAACCAACAGATTCAGTTTTTGCCCAAAGAAATTACGTTCATACCACAATCCTGTCCGTCATGTAATTACCACACACTGGTATACTAAATTCATATTAACTCTTTGTGAAATCTTCGCAAAAAGAATAGCTGAGGGCTACTTTGATGATTACACCACATGCTTCACGTGGTCAACTTGGTTTACACAAAGCGTACAACTCCACACTAATTTTGATGATTAAAATAAATTAGATCGAAAAGCAATTGACAAAAGAAAAACCTTGAACTGGTTACTAACGTCTTACTATTAACCTGATGGGTCAAACAGTTATATAAGCACGTGGTAGTGGTCTCGCAAAGTACACCCCACGTGGGCTGAACATAAAGAAAAGTTGCTATATTGAAAATATAGTCAAGACGAGACGTTATAATCACACAAGCATTCGCATTTAAGATTGATCTTAGTTAGAGTTACTGATCAACACGTAGTTCCACTTTACTCACAAAGTAGTAACAAAGCAACTACCGGAAAATAATCTGAACTTCACACGAGAATTATACTGCGCTGCAATTTAAGATAACATCGGATATTTTAGACCTAAACCAGAAATAAAGGTGATTAAATTTTCAGTTAGGCTGAACTTAAGAAATCCATTGTCCTACGGACTTAACAGACACGCGCTTAGCCGGAGATCTTACCACTTCAGACGCTCGCCACGGCCACACTGCAACTGCCCTACTGCCGAGCGTGCTTCCTGAGGGTGGCTCACAAAGACCAACGGAAGTGGCCAGAGGGGCAGCTTCCTATACCAACATGACAACGGACGGACAGGACCATACTAAGGATAGAAACCTCTTTGCTTTTAGGAAGAGTAGCTACCTGTTCCGACGTTGGTCCTACTGTTCTCTAGCAGACAGCCTTGTCTGCTACCCTCAAGCATGCAACTAGAAATACATATGCTCATTCATCCTCTCACACAAAAGGGAAGGGGGATGACAGTATCTTATCATATACAGTATATAAAAGAAAGCGTATGTAGGTTCCGTATGAGACTGTGTGACATGAATTACATATAAGAATTACATATAAACTGTGCTTTAAAGTGTAGTAGTGTGACAGATCGTTCTTGTTTATGTGTAAAAGTAACACGTTCCACTGCTCAGAGTCCTCCCAGATAGTCAGAAACGCCACAGTACATTTAGAAGAGGAATTTATTCCATAAATGGCAACAGATTTAAGAAATTAAACATGAAAGGAATCCAACAGAGACCTTTCAATTTTACAGAAGTAACTGCTACCAGTGTTTGTTCTGCTATCATATAATCATACAATAAAGGATCCTTCTTTCTATGTATTCGCAATACATTACATTTGTCTATGTTAAGGGTCAGTTGCCACTCCCTGCACCAAGTGCCTATCCGCTGCAGATCTTCCTGCATTTCGCTGCAGTTTTCTAATGCTGCAACGTCTCTGTATACTACAGCATCATCCGCGAAAAGCCTCATGGAACTTCCGACACAATCTACTAGGTCATTTATATATATTGTGAAAAGCAATGGTCCCATAAACTCCCCTGTGGCACGCCAGAGGTTACGTTAACTTCTGTAGACGTCTCTCCATTGAGAACAACATGCTGTGACCAGTTTGCTAAAAACTCTTCAATCCAGCCAGACAGGTGGTCTGATATTTCGTAGGCTCTCACTTTGTTTATCAGGCGACAGTGCGGAACTGTATCGAACGCCTTCCGGAAGCCAAGGAAAAGTCCAGTGCTGCTTCCTTTGGACATTTAATTTCCCATCCTTAGTCTTACTTTCTTTGTAAGTATAGGTTCTGTACCAGTCGTCTCTCCTTCCAATCTACTCCTTTGCTCTTCAAACCATCCAACAGCTTGTCCCAATATACTCTGTCGGAAGCTTTTTCTCAATCAATAAAAACACCATCAATTTCTCTACCCTTCTCAGTATAAACTGATAAGCCAGAACAGTATGAGCCCCGACCTACTGTCGACGCTATAGCGGCGCCACGTGACCAGGAATTACTGCTAGTCAGACGCACGGTGTATGTACACTGCTGGCCACCGTAAATGCAACACCAAGAAACACAAGAGGTAGCACAACAAAATTTATTGTGTAGATAACATGTTGACCAAGTATCAAATGATTACGTTGCGCCTTAGTGCGCTCGAAATTGGATTATGGAAGCATAGTCTACTCCTCTGCTCGGCCGTCTATTCTTCGGCGTCTCGACTCTCTCCACCACCGTGGATTACGTTTAGTGTCTGGAGCTTTTTACACTAGCCCTGTGGAAACCCTTTATGCTGAGACTGCTGAACCTCCGCTGTCCAATCGGCGAGCAGTCCTCCTGAGTCGTTATGCCAGCCATCTGTCTTCCATGCCTGCTAATCCAGCCCATGACCTTTTTTTCGACGCCTCCTTTGATGTAGGGTATGCAGGCCGCTCCTCCTCCCTACTACCCCCGGGAGTACGCTTCCGTCAACTGCTCCATTCTCTTTCCTGCCGCTTTCCTAAAACCTTCTTGACAACTTGGGGTACAGCACCGCCTTGGCTCCGTCCCCGGATCTGCCTGCTCCGTGACCTTTGTCAATTTCCCAAGGATGGTACCCCTACACTTGTTTATCGTCGGGCATTTGCTGCTCTATGTGCAGAAATGACGGACGCCACATTTATTTACACCGACGGCTCGAAAACATCGTTAGGTGTAGGGAGTGCCTATATTGTTGGCGACACCCCAAATCGCTTTCGGCTTACCGACCAGTGTTCGGTTTATACTGCGGAGCTTTACGCTGTTCTCCAGGCTGTCCACTACATCCGCCGCCATCAGCGGATACAGTATGTTATCTGCTCAGACTCTCTCAGCTCTCTCCTCAGTCTCCAAGCTCTTTACCCTGTGCACCCTCTGGTCCACCGGATTCAGGACTGTCTGCGCTTGCTCCACCTGGGGGGCGTCTCGGTGGCGTTCCTCTGGCTCCCGGGTCATGCTGGTATCTGTGGGAATGAGGTGGCCGATATAGCGGCCAAGGCTGCAGTCTCTCTTCCTCGGCCAGCTATTCAGTCGCTTCCCTTCACCGATCTACGGAGCGGTTTGTGTCGCAAAGTTGCTCATTTATGGCATGCGCATTGGTCAACACTTCCCCGTAATAAATTACGGGAAGTGAAAGCCCTTCCTTGCGCTTGGACCTCTTCCTCCCGAACGCGTCGTCGGGAGGAGGTAATTTTAGCTAGACTCCGGATAGGGCACTGTCTTTTTAGCCATCGACATCTTTTAAGCGGTGATCCTCCCCCACTCTGTCCCCACTGCTCTCAGCTGTGGACGGTAAGACACCTTTTAATTGAATGCCCCTATTTTAATCCGTTACGCTCCCGTCTACAGCTATCGCCTGATCTATCGTCGATTTTAGCAGATGACACGCGCTCAGCCGACCGCGTTCTCCAGTTTATTAGTGACAGTGAAATGACGTCAGTCATTTGAAGCTTTTTTTGGGGACAACCACCCCCTTTATGTAGTGGATTTTTAAGCATTCCTTCTACTTTTAGTTTCTCCAATTTTATGACTTTGTTCCCATTGCTGCTGGTTTTCAATTTCGGTTTTTTACTGTCTTAAGTCACGGGCTGGGCGCTAATGACCATAGAAGTTTTGCGCCCTAAAACCACAAAAAAATGATTACGTTTACAGACGTCTGTGACATGTGGTTCCTGCCAGAATCAGTAGCCAGAGTAGCCGCCATTGTTGGAGATCACCGCTGCCACACGTCTCGGCATTGAGTCAAAGAGACGTTGGATGTGTTCCTGGGGTACAGCAGCCCAAGCAGCTTCCACACGTTGCCAAAGATCATCTGGTGTGGCAGCTGGGGATGTAATCTGGGTCACTCGTTGAGCAACCATGGACCACATGTTTTCTATCGGCGAAAGATCCGGAGAGCGAGCCGGCCAGGGAAGCAATTCAATCTGGTTATTGACGAAGAACCTTTGGACAATGCGTGCCACGTGTGGTCGCGCATTATCCTGTTGAAATATGGCTGTGGCCGAGCCCTGAAGGTAAGGAAGGACAACTGGCTCCAGCATCTCGCATATGTAGCGCCGGCTATTTAAAGTACCGGCAATGCGTACTAGAGGCGTGCGATAGTAATATCCAATACCGCCCCATGCCATAATACCCGGTGCAAGACCAGTGTGGCGGTGCATAATGCAGCTGTCCAGCATCCTCTCTCCACGGTGTCTCCACACTCGAATCCGACCATCTTGGTGCTGCAGACAGAAGCGTGCCTCGTCAGTAAAGACAACGTCATTCCATTCTGCCGTCCACATCCGTCTGTCATCACACCATTGGCGACGGAGACGTCTGTGGTTCTGCGTCAATGGTAGACGAAGCAATGGACGTCTTGCGGACAGACCACTCTGCTGTAAACGGCGCCGAATGGTACGCGCAGACACTGGATGATGCGTTACAGACGCAATGTGCTGTGCTACGGTTCGGGATGTCACTGAGCGATCCGTCACTGCCATGCGCACAATTTGCCTATCAGCACGTGCAGTGGTGCACCGAGGTGAATGCGATCGACCACGTCGGTCCGTCGTACCCTCCTGCATCCAACGGTCACATATCCGCATTACAGTTGTTTGGTTTCGTCCAACACGACTAGCGATTTCTCTGTATGATAATCCACAATCTCTGTCGAACTCGGATACTTGATCAAAAGATCCAGAATGAGATTTTCACTCTGCAGCGGAGTGTGCGCTGATATGAAACTTCCTGGCAGATTAAAACTGTGTGCCCGACCGAGACTCGAACTCGGGACCTTTGCATTTCGTGGGCAAGTGCTCTACCTTCTGAGCTACCGAAGCGCGACTCACGCCCGGTACTCACAGCTTTACTTCTGCCAGTATCTCGTCTCCTACCTTCCAAACTTTACAGAAGTTATCCTGCGAAACTTGCAGAACGAGCACTCCTGAAAGAAAGGATACTGCGGAGACATGGCTTAGCCACAGCCTGGGGGATGTTTCCAGAATGAGATTTTCACTCTGCAGCGGAGTGTGCGCTGATATGAAACTTCCTGGCAGATTAAAACTGTGTGCCCGACCGACACTCGAACTCGGGACCTTTGCCTTTCGCGGGCTTCGAGTCTCGGTCGGGCACACAGTTTTAATCTGCCAGGAAGTTTTGATCAAAAGATGTTCGCTGTTGTGTACGAGGCATAACTGATCGTCTTGTGAAACAACCACAAGGTAAACACACGTGCCGAACGTACACTCGTCGAAATCGCCAAGCCTTAAATGGCGCTATGAGGTGGCGCCACAGGCGCGCGTGATGTGCGTCTGCGCTGAAACTCTAATCAGTTGCATATCTCATCGCTGCAAACTCATGGTGTAAATTTCACTTGATTCGGATGCTTCCTTCAGGGTGTTGCATTTACTGTGGCCAGCAGTGTAGTACCAGTGAGCATGCTGTCCTTGTGTAGAATGGGGAAGGCGCGCGGTCTATCTGAGTTTAACCGAGGGCAGATTGTGATGGCCCGATGGCTCGGCGCGAACATCACAGAAGCTACACGTCTTGTCTGTTGTTCGAAGAATGCTAACCACGTCCAGGCGTGGTGGTTCAAATGGTTCAAATGGCTCTGAGCACTATGGGACTCAACTGCTGAGGTCATTAGTCCCCTAGAACTTAGAACTACTTAAACCTAACTAACCTAAGGACATCACAAACATCCATGCCCGAGGCAGGATTCGAACCTGCGACCGTAGCGGTCTTGCGGTTCCAGACTGCAGCGCCTTTAACCGCACGGCCACTTCGGCCGGCCAGACATGGTGGGATTGGGCGGCCAACCCTCATTACAGAATTGTCAATTTAAAAAAAATGTTCAAATGTGTGTGAATTCCTAAGGCACCAAACTGCTGTGGTCATCGGTCCCTAGAGTTACACACTACTTAAACTAACAACAACACACACACCCACGCCCGAGGGAGGACTCGAACCTCCGGCGGGAGCGACCGCGCAATCCGTGACCTTGTGGATGACATCGGAAGTTCACTGAGGCTTTCTGCGGATGATGCTGTCGTATATCGAGAGGTTGTAACAATACAAAATTGTACTGAAATGCAGGAGGATCTGCAGCGAATGGACGCATGGTGCAGGGAATGGCAATTGAATCGCAATGTAGACAAGTGTAATGTGCTGCGAACACATAGAAAGAAAGATCCCTTACCATGTAGATACAATATAGCAGGTCAGCAACTGGAAACAGTTAATTCAATAAATTATCTGGGAATAGGCATTAGGAGTGATTTAAAATGGAATGACCATATAAAGTTGATCGTCGGTAAAGCAAATGCCAGACTGAGATTCCTTTGAAGAATCCTAAGCAAATGCAATCCGAAAACAAAGGAAGTAGGTTACAGTACACTTGTTCGCCCACTGCTTGAATATTGCTCAAATGGCTCTGAGCACTATGGGACTTAACATCTATGGTCATCAGTCCCCTAGAATTTAGAACTACTTAAACCTAACTAACCTAAGGACGTCACACAGCACCCAGTCATCACGAGGCAGAGAAAATCCCTGACCCCGCCGGGAATCGAACCCGGGAACCCGGGCGTGGGAAGCGAGAACGCTACCGCACGACCACGAGCTGCGGACGAATATTGCTCACCAGTGTGGGATCCGTACCAGATAGGGTTGATAGAAGATACAGAGAAGATCCAACGGAGAGCAGCGCGCTTCGTTACAGGATAATTTAGTAATCGCGAAAGCGTTACGGAGATGATAGATAAACTCCAGTGGAAGACTCTGCAGGAGAGACGCTCAGTAGCTCGGTACGGGCTTCTGTTGAAGTTTCGAGAACATACCTTCACCGAGGAGTCAAGCAGTATATTGTTCCCTCCTACGTATATCTCGCGAAGAGACTATGAGGATAAAATCAGAGAGATTAGAACCCACACAGAGGCATACCGACAATCCTTCTTTCCACGAACAATAAGAGACTGGAATAGGAGGGAGAACCGATAGAGGTACTCAAGGTACCCTCCGCCACACACCGTCAGATGTAGATGCAGTTGCCGCCTCAAACCACGCGACCACTCCGCGCGGCAATTTTCAGTGTCAATGTCAATGAAATTCACCAACAGCCGGGTAACTGAAGATGTTATTTTATTTTGAATGCTACCAGTTTCAGGAAATCACAGTGCCATCTTCAGGCCTCATATGCATCTCTCGAAATAAACGAAAAGGGGAGCCATAAATCTCTGAATGTCGTGAATTCAATCGTTACATTAGTGCTTTCATTCGAAGAGTTGATAGCAACACCTTCGAACTATTTCGCTAACGCTTCGCTATCGAACAGCGCGAGGGAAAATCGAACACTTAAATCTTTCAGTTCGAGCTCTTATTTCTGTTATTTTATTATGATGATGTTTTCTCTCTATGTAGGTAGGCATCAACAAAATATTTTAGCATTCAGAAAACAAAGATAGTGATTTAAATTTCGTGAAAACATCTCACCGCAGCGGAAAACGCCTTATGTTACAATGATTGCCGCCCCAACTCGCATATCATATCCGTGACACACTCTTGCCTACTTCGGGGTAATACAAAACGGACTCCCCTTATTTCATTTACTTATTTATTTATTTATTGTTCCGTGGGACCAAATCAAGGAGAAGTCTCCATGGTCATGGAACGAGTCAATACATGAAATTGTAACACGATAGTAGAAACAGATAAAATGAAATACAAGAAACGTATTCAGGCGACAATTCGTAAGTTTAAATAAAGAAAATAAACAATGTAACACTGGAATTTGCTTAATTATTCAGCTCTTCCAGGAGCTCCTCGACAGAATAGAAGGAGTGAGCCATGAGGAAACTCTTCAGTTTAGACTTAAAAGCGTTTAGGCTACTGCTAAGATTTTTGAGTTCTTGTGGCAGCTTATTGAAAATGGATGCAGCAGAATAGTGCACTCCTTTCTGCACAAGAGTCAAGGAAGTGCATTCCACATGCAGATTTGATTTCTGCCTAGTATTAACTGAGTGAAAGCTGCTAACTCTTGGGAATAAGCTAGTATTGCTAACAACAAACGACATTAAAGAAAATATATACTGTGAGGGCAATGTCAGAATTCCCAGACTATTGAATAGGGGTCGACAAGAGGTTCTCGAACTTACACCACATGTAGCTCGAACAGCCCGTTTTTGAGCCAAAAATACACTTTTTGAATCAGAAGCATTACCCCAAAAAATAATACCATACGACATAAGTGTATGAAAATATGCGAAGTAGAGTACGTGTCGAAATGTCACTTATTTCAGATACTTTTCTAATGGTAAATAAAGCAGCATTTAGTTTCTGAACAAGATCCTGAACATGGGCTTTACACAACAGCTTACTATCTATCCGAACGCCTAGGAACTGTTCCGTCTCGCTTATAATATGCCCATTCTGTCTGATCAAAATATCAGTTCATGTTGAATTGTGAGTTAGAAACTGTAAAAACTGAGTCTTACTGTGATTTAGCATCAAATTTTCCACAAGCCCTTCTTTGAACTTTTCTGATGTCCCTCGTCAATCGGATCTAGTAAGGATCCTTCACCTCACAGTAATATAGGACGGTGAAGTGTAGTGTACGCAGTCTCTTTACTAAACCTGTTGCAACTTCTAAACGTTCTGCCAATAAATCGCAGTCTTTGGTCAGCCTTCCCCACAACATTTTCCAGTTGGATTTTCCCCGTGGCGGGACCTGTATTGCCCTTACAGCCTGCCCCCTGCCGCTCTAATTGACTCATCATCCCCCCTGAACTCTGAGGGCTTGAGCCGAGTTGACTGGGCCGCATTTTCCGGTCGCCGGACGCCTCCCCACGTCTATTCAGCGGGCGAGATCGCTATCTGGAGCACTGCGCACGTGTCACACACGTGCAGCCCCTTCTGCTAAGCAGATCCCTTCTCGATTCCACAGCGTCCTGGGGCGTGCCACCTGAATTACTAGGCGTCCAAATAGTGTCATCACTTGCACACGAAACGTGTTGACCGAGAACTGCCCGACAGTTATTACACTCCTGGAAATTGAAATAAGAACACCGTGAATTCATTGTCCCAGGAAGGGGAAACTTTATTGACACATTCCTGGGGTCAGATACATCACATGATCACACTGACAGAACCACAGGCACATAGACACAGGCAACAGAGCATGCACAATGTCGGCACTAGTACAGTGTATATCCACATTCCGCACCAATGCAGGTTGCTATTCTCCCATGGAGACGATCGTAGAGATGCTGGATGTAGTCCTGTGGAACGGCTTGCCATGCCATTTCCACCTGGCGCCTCAGTTGGACCAGCGTTCGTGCTGGAGGTGCAGACCGCGTGAGACGACGCTTCATCCAGTCCCAAACCTGCTCAATGGGGGACAGATCCGGAGATCTTGCTGGCCAGGGTAGTTGACTTACACCTTCTAGAGCACGTAGGATGGCACGGGATACATGCGGACGTGCATTGTCCTGTTGGAACAGCAAGTTCCCTTGCCGGTCTAGGAATGGTAGAACGATGGGTTCGATGACGGTTTTGATGTACCGTGCACTATTCAGTGTCCCCTCGACGATCACCAGTGGTGTACGGCCAGTGTAGGAGATCGCTCCCCACACCATGATGCCGGGTGTTGGCCCTGTGTGCCTCGATCGTATGCAGTCCTGATTGTGGCGCTCACCTGCACGGCGCCAAACACGCTTACGACCATCATTGGCACCAAGGCAGATGCGACTCTCATCGCTGAAGACGACACGTCTCCATTCGTCCCTCCATTCACGCCTGTCGCGACACCACTGGAGGCGGGCTGCACGATGTTGGGGCGTGAGCGGAAGACGGCCTAACGGTGTGCGGGACCGTAGCCCAGCTTCATGGAGACGGTTGCGAATGGTCCTCGCCGATACCCCAGGAGCAACAGTGTCCCTAATTTGTTGGGAAGTGGCGGTGCGGTCCCCTACGGCACTGCGTAGGATCCTACGGTCTTGGCGTGCATCCGTGCGTCGCTGCGGTCCGGTCCCAGGTCGACGGGCACGTGCACCTTGCGCCGACCACTGGCGACAACATCGATGTACTGTGGAGACCTCACGCCCCACGTGTTGAGCAATTCGGCGGTACGTCCACCCGGCCTCCCGCATGCCCACTATACGCCCTCGCTCAAAGTCCGTCAACTGCACATACGGTTCACGTCCACGCTGTCGCGGCATGCTACCAGTGTTAAAGACTGCGATGGAGCTCCGTATGCCACGGCAAA
The DNA here is from genome assembly GCF_023864275.1 of Schistocerca cancellata. NCBI lineage: Eukaryota > Metazoa > Arthropoda > Insecta > Orthoptera > Acrididae > Schistocerca > Schistocerca cancellata. The sequence continues at coordinate 125,478,018 of NC_064637.1, read as the reverse complement.
CTGGCTGACACTGACGGCGGCGGTGCACAAATGCTGCGCAGCTAGCGCCATTCGACGGCCAACACCGCGGTTCCTGGTGTGTCCGCTGTGCCGTGCGTGTGATCATTGCTTGTACAGCCCTCTCGCAGTGTCCGGAGCAATTATGGTGGGTCTGACACACCGGTGTCAATGTGTTCTTTTTTCCATTTCCAGGAGTGTATTTGTACTGCAGTGTTTGAAATCTGTCGCACTTCCAAGGTGACTTCATTGCTGGATCTTCACCAAGTCTCTGCGATATCTCGAGATATTTCTGAAGAACAAGACGGAAACGGTACATTCTGAAAAGGCCTCAGTCGCGCTTTTGGAAAACATGGGTTGTTGTCAGAATAATACTCCTGTATTTCATCACCCGCTTTTGCCAAACATTTGAATATCAAATAACGGCACGAAATGACAATAAGCATGCTGCTGGCTATAACTCGGTACTTTTTTTGAAACATATTATAAGAATTAAACAGTTCTTTCGATGTTACTTGAAAGCTACTCACTGGGGGCGTTATCAGAATGGGACGATTGAAGTGCAGTCTCGCGACGATATCATATGACTAAATTCGCACCAAGTTTCGAATGGAGTTCAGTGTTTGATTTATTAAAAAGGATCCCATACGAGAAATTCCTCGGGAGAGCAAAGGCGTAAAAACCTCTCGGGTCCCACACAGAGCGCTGTCTGCTCGATTTAAAACTAGCGACACTCACAAAGTATCTTTCACAGAGTACAGCAGCGAAGATACACTACAGATACCTCCAGAAGGTGTATACATGTAGAGGTGTAATTTTCTCTACGTTATAGTGGACAAATGGTGAATTTCATGACGTACGTATGTAACTTTCAACACTTAGAGGGGCTGAATTATGAGACCGACTTCGTTCTTTTTTCTTTACTTTTAATGGAACTATATGGGGTGATGCCGCTGCCCCCACTGATGTAGTTTTATGCAACCCACAATGTTGCATCTGGTCTTCATAAACTAGCGCGAAATTTTCATATTCTCTCTCTTGCTACACGTAAACTATTAATCCTACAGAAAAAATGAACAGGACCTTTGAGGCGTCTCTGTTAAATTTGTTTCGTACTATTTAACTGTCACACTCAATCATTTGTAATTTAGTTTTGTATTTCGTGTTTGTCCCCATTTAATAGTACACAATTACATTAAAGTATCAATTTTTCCAGTAAGCACCTAATCCTATCTACATTACCTGAGTTGTGCTCCCAAATTTCCTTTCTCCCTTTGTCATCTGTATAAATGAGTGATTGAGAGTGGATGTTGAATTTGTCTTTTACACTGAATGGACTCGACTAATGAGTGAAGTAGTGCTGGAGGGAATTCACACCATGAACCCTGCAGGGAAACTCAGAAGAGTGTTACTGAAGCCGTTCTGTAGCAATTCTGTACGTGGAGGGGTCTCGCATTGTCCTGCTGGAATTGCCCAATTCCATCGGAATCCACAATGGACGTGAATGGATGCAGGTGATCAGACAGGATGCATATGTACGTGTCACCTATGAGGACCGTATCTATGTCGTCAGCAGTCCCATATCACTCCAACTGTACACGCCCTACACCAACTGCACATGCCCCACACCATTACAGAGCCTCCACCAGCTTATGAGGTTGTGTCCATATTCGTACACATCCATTCGCTCGTTACAATTTGAAACGAGACTTGTGGGACCAGGCAACATGTTTCGAGACATCAACCGTCGAATGTCGGTACTGACGGGCCCAGGCGAGGCGTAAAGCTTTGGGTCCTGCAGTCATCAAGGGTGCACGAGTAGGCCGTCGATTTCGAAAGCCCATATCGATGATGTCTCGTTGAATGGTTCGCACGCTGACACTTGTTGATGACCCAGCATTGAAATCTGCACCAATTTGTGAAAGGCTGCACTTCTGTCACGTTGAACGATTCTCTTGAGTCGTCGTTGGTCCCGTTCCTGAACTTTTTCGGGCCGCAGCGGTGTCGGAGATTTGACGTTTTCCTTGATTCCTGTTATTCACGGTACATTCGTGAAAGGTTCGTACGAGAAAATCCCCATTTCATCGCTACCTCGGAGATGCTGTGACCCATCACTCGTGCGCCGAAATAACAACACGTTCAAACTTAAATCTTGATAACCTGCCATTGTAGCAGCAGTAACCGATCTGACAGCTGCGCCAGACACTTCTTGTCTTATAAAGGTGTTGCCGACCCCAGCGCCGTATTCTGTTCCTGTAATAAAGTGTATTTTAACCACGTGTGCATTTTATGTTGTAATGAGAGGAAAGCGGCCACCTACCTATCATACCACCATCTTGTCATCCAGTGAGGAACCACAAAACATTATTGGCGGGCACAGCCACAACAAATAACGAGAAGAAAGACGAAAGTAATGAGGAGATCCAGAAATCCAGAAATCTGAGAAATCAGAATTGATCACGAAGTAGAGGAAGTTAAGAAATTGTGCTAGTTAGACATCAAAATAATCTCTTATGGATGGAGCAAAGAGAACATAAAAAAACAGACTTACACTGGCAAAATGGCCATTCCTAGCCAAGAGAAATTTACTAGTATCAAAATAGGCGTTAATTTGAGGAAGAAATTGCTGAGAATGTACGTATGGAGCACAGCATTGTGTGATACTGAATTATGGACTGTGGGAGGACCAAAAAGGAGGATAACCGAAGTACTGGGTGATCAAAAAGTCAGTATAAATTTGAAAACTTAATAAACCACGGAATAATGTAGACAGAGAGGCAAAAATTGACACACATGCTTGGAATGACATGGGGTTTTATTAGAACAAAAAAAAATATTGCTAGACCCGTGAAAGATCTCTTGCGCGCGTCGTTTGGTGATGATCGTGTGCTCAGCCGCCACTTGCGTCATGCTTAGCCTCCCAGGTCCCCAGACCTCAGTCCATGCGATTATTGGCTTTGGGGTTACCTGAAGTCGTAAGTGTAGCATGATCGATCGACATCTCTAGGGATGCTGAAAGACAACATCCGACGCCAATGCCTCACCATAACTCCGGACATGCATTACAGTGCTGCTCACAACATTATTCCTCGACTACAGCTATTGTTGAGGAATGATGGTAGACATATTGAGCATTTCCTGTAAAGAACGTCGTCTTTGTTTTGTCTTACTTTGTTTTGCTAATTATTTCTATTCTGATCAGATGAAGCGCCATCTGTCGGACATTTTTTGAACGTTTGTATTTTTTTGGTTCTGATAAAACCCCATGTCAGTCAAGGACATGTAGCAATTTGTACCTCCCTATCTACATTATTCCGTGATTTATTCAGTTTCCAAATTTATACTGACTTTTTGATCACCCGGTATTTTAGATGTGGTATTGTAGAACGATGTTGGAAATTAAGGGGATTGAAAAGGGATGAGGATGTTCCACGGACATTGGCCAAGGAACGAACTTAAGGAAAATAGTGACAAGAAGGGACAGGATGGTGTGTTTTGAGGTATCGCGGAATGACCTGCGCGGTATGAGAGGTAGCTGTAGATGGTGAGAAGTCTAGAGGAAGAGATTGGAATACATCCAGCGAATAATTGCGGATGCTGGATGCAAGTGCTGACCTGAGATGAAGATTTAGGAACAGGAGAGGAGTTTCTGGCGGACGGCATTAAACCAGTCAATAAACTGATTAAAAAAGAAAAAGTTCTTCGCGGCCAGATGTAGAGTGACAAGCGCGCCCCCTGGAACCGGCAGCTGCGGCGTGGCCCCTGTGTTTAGCTCTCCCAGACACATTAAGGCGGCGGCGAGGCGCTGGCCTCGACCGCGAGCGCTAAATCAGGACCGGCCGTCGTTATGCTCGTCATCAAAGGGGGGCCGCGCCGTGAAGCAGGCCCGCCTGGGCGCCCCCTGTGCGCGCCGTGCATTACAAGCGCCCGCGTGCCTCAGTACGGGCAGCTGTGGCTCCTTCGACTCGGCACGCCCCAGCAGCGAGAGTGGCAATCTCTCAACACTTCTACACTCCTGGAAATTGAAATAAGAACACCGTGAATTCATTGTCCCAGGAAGGGGAAACTTTATTGACACATTCCTGGGGTCAGATACATCACATGATCACACTGACACAACCATAGGCACATAGACACAGGCAACAGAGCATGCACAATGTCGGCACTAGTACAGTGTATATCCACCTTTCGCAGCAATGCAGGCTGCTATTCTCCCATGGAGACGATCGTAGAGATGCTGGATGTAGTCCTGTGGAACGGCTTGCCATGCCATTTCCACCTGGCGCCTCAGTTGGACCAGCGTTCGTGCTGGACGTGCAGACCGCGTGAGACGACGCTTCATCCAGTCCCAAACATGCTCAATGGGGGACAGATCCGGAGATCTTGCTGGCCAGGGTAGTTGACTTACACCTTCTAGAGCACATTGGGTGGCACGGGATACATGCGGACGTGCATTGTCCTGTTGGAACAGCAAGTTCCCTTGCCGGTCTAGGAATGGTAGAACGATGGGTTCGATGACGGTTTGGATGTACCGTGCACTATTCAGTGTCCCCTCGACGATCACTAGTGGTGTACGGCCAGTGTAGGAGATTGCTCCCCACACCATGATGCCGGGTGTTGGCCCTGTGTGCCTCGGTCGTATGCAGTCCTGACTGTGGCGCTCACCTGCAAGGCGCCAAACACGCATACGACCATCATTGGCACCGAGGCAGAACCGACTCTCATCGCTGAAGACGACACGTCTCCATTCGTCCCTCCATTCACGCCTGTCGCGACACCACTGCAGGCGGTCTGCACGATGTTGGGGCGTGAGCGGAAGACGGCCTAGCGGTGTGCGGGACCGTAGCCCAGCTTCATGGAGACGGTTGCGAATGGTCCTCGCCGATACCCCAGGAGCAACAGTGTCCCTAATTTGCTGGGAAGTGGCGGTGCGGTCCCCTACGGCACTGCGTAGGATCCTACGGTCTTGGCGTGCATCCGTGCGTCGCTGCGGTCCGGCCCCAGGTCGACGGGCATGTGCACCTTCCGCCGACCACTGGCGACAACATCGATGTACTGTGGAGACCTCACCCCCCACGTGTTGAGCAATTCGGCGGTACGTCCACCCGGCCTCCCGCATGCCCACTATACGCCCTCGCTCAAAGTCCGTCAACTGCACATACGGTTCACGTCCACGCTGTCGCGGCTTGCTACCAGTGTTAAAGACTGCGATGGAGCTCCGTATGCCACGGCAAACTGGCTGACATTGACGGCGGCGGTGCACAAATGCTGCGCAGCTAGCGCCATTCGACGGCCAATACCGCGGTTCCTGGTGTGTCCGCTGTGCCGTGCGTGTGATCATTGCTTGTACAGCCCTCTCGCAGTGTCCGGAGCAAGTATGGTGGGTCTAACACACCGGTGTCAATGTGTTCTTTTTTCCATTTCCAGGAGTGTATTTACTATTAAAAACAGTGTCGATCACAATTTATTTAGTTTGGTAACCGGTTTCGACCACTACTGTGGTCTTCTTCAAACCTACAAGTCGTATACAAAGCTTTAATTAGTGGGCTACATGCATTAAAGAAAATACATAAAGTTATAAAGCTATAAAACGATGAATTACCAATCACTAAGAATCTCCTTCTGCTAGAGAATCACTACCGGAGAAGCTGGATAAACCTTTTTTACGTGTGTGTGTGTCTGGTGGTGGTGCTGAAGTCTGATCAACTTCGTTCATTTTTTTTACTTCTGTATGGAATGGAAAGGGTAAAAATTTTCGCTTTATTTATTTATTCTTCTTTCAGCTTTAGTTTGGAACATAGAAAGGTCCTTTAACTCCTTGCTTTTGGTGTGTGTTTGAAAAAATGTGTGTAGAAGTGCTAAAGGACTTTACGTCCTTAAATTATGGAGAATTACGTAGGGATAACATTTACGGAGGCTCAAATACTATCGCCTTTGGTACTTTATATTTGTGGTTGCGTAAGGGTCGTACCGTACCTACTGTGCCGGCCGGAGTGGCCGAGCGGTTCTAGGCGCTACAGTCTGGAACCGCGCGACCGCTACGGTCGCAGGTTCGAATCCTGCCTCTGGCATGGCTGTGTGTGATGTCCTTAGGTTAGTTAGGTTTAAGTAGTTCTAGGGGACTGATGACCTCAGCAGTTAAGTCCCATAGTGCTCAGAGCCATCTGATTTTTTTTTTTTTAGCCTACTGTGGTGAGTTGTGGTGTACTGTCGCGTATCGTGTCCAACTTCCGAAATAAGGTTCGTGCCCTCTCCTTGACCTTGTCTGAGAGGTAAGATTCGCTTAAGGCTCAATGAATATCGTGATTCCGGATCCACCATTGGGCTCCAGTGACCCATCGTAGGCATCTGCTTTGTACAACCCGTAACTTCTTGTAGTTAGTGGCACACGTAGTACCCCAAGAGGTCGATCCATACAAAATAGATGGTTCTACTGTGGCATGACACAACTGGAGTTTCGTGCGATGGCTGAGGTACGAGCTCTTCAGAAATGGGAGGAGAGCTCCCAGCATTTTGAGACCAGACGTCTTCTTCTCCATAATGTGATGACTATACAACAGTTTGGCGTCCAGATGCACTCCCAGGTATTTTACAGTTGTTGCCCAGGGGAGTGGCTGGTCTGATATCCGTAGGCGTTCATTGATGATGGGTCTCCGGCGTGTGAAGACAATAACTTTGGTTTTCTCTGCATTTACCGTTATTTCGTTCCTGTGGGTCCATTGGTCCACTAAATCTAGTTGGCGCTGCATCCGTGTGACGAGGTGGTCCATTCTGGTGCCTGCAGTCAGGAGCGCTGTGGCGCCGGCATAGAAACTGGCAGTAACATGTGGCACCGTCGGGAGGTCGTTAATGTTTAAATTAAACAGCACTGGAGATATGACCGATCCTTGTGGAAGTCCTTCAAGGACAGGGCGCGTTGTTGAATTCTTGTCATCAATGCGAACATATAATCTCCGATCCTGAAGAAAATTGTCGGAGAAACCAGTGCACGTCTTACTATGTATCATGGAGGCTCCGCCCACTTCTGACGGTATGATGTCATTACTAACCAATGAGTTATAAGTCGAATGTAAAATTTCTTAGTTAAAAGAACATTGTCAAGAAATAAAAATAAACACACACTAAATTTAGCTTATTTAAGAGCTATTGTCAATTAAGTAGCGTTAAAAAATATTTAAACATGTAGGATAAATGAACTTCGTTTTGACAGAACATGAGTTGCCCTCTTAATGTTAGTCAACCATTTGGAACCACTGGTTGCATGCTGAAGTTGGACGCCGTTCCACAGATGAGGCAGCGGGCTTCTTTCCACTGAAGTTGTTGTAAAGTCGATAGGCAAACTAGTGGTTGCCATGGTGAGGATAAACGCCAGTGCAAAGATGTGGCAGCAGGCTTCTTTTTAACGAAGTTGTTGCGAAAATGGAATGGCAAGGACTGTCACGTCAGACGATGTACTATTGAGCAGCGACATGTCTTTATTGAAACGAATTTCAATGAGTAGGCTGCAATAATCTTTAGCTGACATGCTGCACAGATACGTTACGAAGTAGTTGGGCATATTTATGAAGTTCGTATGTAGACTGCATTTTTTTAAATTACATCTGACAATTTTTAAAAAGGCATTGCTATTACTTAAGTTGCATGCCAGTGTTATAAACAAATAAGAACAACGAAAATGGAAGGAATTTAAAATTATAATACTATGAGCCGTAGTGTCAAAAATAAAAGGAAGTGAATTAGCAATATGCAGTCTAAAAGCATATAAGTAAACATTCTAAAACAGATAGTCAGTCATAAAATAATGTTTGGTGAAATAAAATTACAAAGATAAAATATTTCCTAAACGTCTTAATAATTTAAAAAAACGAAGGACAGAAGAGTAAACATTCTAAAGCAGATCATCGAAAAGCTCAAAGAAATGTTTGTCTTTGAATTGAAGTTGTTCGTTTAAAACAGATAACGGATTACTTTTGTGAGATGAAAAGATTTCGTTTTCTTCTAAAGTATTTAGCAGTAGTCCTTTTGGTACAGTATGTAATATTTTCAAATTGTTAGAGATGCAACCCTCAGAATGATTGTATCTATCAAGATGTTGACCAAATATTGATTTGGTACGTGCAGTACCAGTAGTATGTTCTTTAAAACGTGTTAGAAAGTTACGGCCAGTTTGGCCAATATACTGTTTCTCACACTCAATACATAGTATTTTGTAAATGCCTGACTTTTGGTATATATTTGATCGCCCAATTGTGTGTTTCAGTTTCACCTATAGTGGGTTATTGGTTTTAAATGCTATTGTCACGGTTGTATTCTTAAATAATTTATTTATTTTATCTGAAATAAGCCCCATGTAAGTCATTTTTGTAAATTCGTCTTGGAATTTATAACAGCATCATTTGTTTCTTGTAATTTTTGATATAACGGATCAACCTGATGGGAATTATAATTGCTAGCAACTGCTATCTGTTTTAATGTATCAATTTCCTTCTGGATTGCATCTGGTTGAAGAGATAATTTCAGTATCCTATGTATCATAGTTTCTGTTTCGATTACGGCACTGACCGAAGTGGAAGCGTTATTTCGATACTTATCAAACTCTGTGGAGATGTTTTTCGCGTAATTGGTATTAAACTATTGAACTTCCATTCCGTTTACAGCTGATGGCCATCATCAACGTCTGTATGAGGCGTGACCCCGACGGGAATACATTTGTATTCGTCGTGTCATGGAAGGAAACAACCTGAGAAAGTAATCTTGAGGTATTTCTTGCCATACATGAAACACGGCTGGAGGCTGGTATGGGAGTATATGTCTTTCCATCACATCCCAGACAGACTCAATGGATGACAAATAGTGGGACCAGGCAGACTTGTCAATGTCCGCACGTTCCGCATGGTGTTTGTCGTGTGAACTGCAGTATGGGGTCTTGCATTATCCTGCTGGAGTATGTCATTTGGTACCCTGGTTATGTGAGGTATGACGACAGGAGTTAAAATTCTTCTAACGTATTTGTGAGCATTCCTCACTGATAAGGGAGAAGAAAATTTGGGTGTGATTGGATAACTGGAATTCGATATTATGATAAGGAAGAGAAGGAAAAATAGTAGCAGAACACGGACCGATGGAAAAGCATGAAACTGGAAGCCGATTTTTGTTGAGGTAAGTTCACAGGGTTGTTGACTGAACAACAAACGAAAAGGTAACAATAACGATGCCAGTAAAAGTCTCATAATTGTGGCAAGTGTCCAGTTCAGAGACGAAGATGCAATCTTCAGCTGTAGAAGTACACGAGGTCGGCATCCGGAGTAAACTGAACTTCGGGGGCTGGTTCTAGCCCCTAAATAGCTGTCTCCAGCCAATCAGGTTTTGGCGTAGTGATACTTCCTGCATGCCGTGGCTCGAGCTACCCCTGCAGGAAGTAGTGTATGTAAATAGCCAGTGTTTACCATGCTGCTTTTGGTACGCCTTGGACACAGACAACGCCGTCCTCTGTGGCGTAATATGGGTTGCCGGCCCTCAGGGGCTACTTTGGTTCCGGCATAACACTACTGTTTGTAAAACGCGAAACACTCAGAAGCAGTGGTCTGCAACACACCGTGACAAGTCGCCATATAGGATAGCGGAACCATAACATGTGATTTAAACGGCAGAGAGGTGGCATGCACGTAGGCCCAACAGCGCCCTCTTCTGTGCTCAGTCGGTGCAGAGCCGTCATGGAAACATGTAACTAAGTGAAACTTCCTGGCAGATTAAAACTGTGGGCCCGACCGAGACTCGAACTCGGGACCTTCGCAGGAGAGCTTCTGTAAAGTTTGGAAGGTAGGAGACGAGATACTGGCAGAAGTAAAGCTGTGAGTACCGGGCGTGAGTCGTGCTTCGGTAGCTCAGATGGTAGAGCACTTGCCCGCGAAAGGCAAAGGTCCCGAGTTCGAGTCTCGGTCGGGCCCACAGTTTTAATCTGCCAGGAAGTTTCATATCAGCGAACACTCCGCTGCAGAGTGAAAATCTCATTCTGGAAACATCCCCTAGGCTGTGGCTAAGCCATGTCTCCGCTATATCCTTTCTTTCAGGAGTGCTAGTTCTGCAAGTTTCGCAGGAGAGCTTCTGTAAAGTTTGGAAGGTAGGAGACGAGATACTGGCAGAAGTAAAGCTGTGAGTACCGGGCGTGAGTCGTGCTTCGGTAGCTCAGATGGTAGAGCACTTGCCCGCGAAAGGCAAAGGTCCCGAGTTCGAGTCTCGGTCGGGCCCACAGTTTTAATCTGCCAGGAAGTTTCATATCAGCGAACACTCCGCTGCAGAGTGAAAATCTCATTCTGGAAACATCCCCTAGGCTGTGGCTAAGCCATGTCTCCGCTATATCCTTTCTTTCAGGAGTGCTAGTTCTGCAAGTTTCGCAGGAGAGCTTCTGTAAAGTTTGGAAGGTAGGAGACGAGATACTGGCAGAAGTAAAGCTGTGAGTACCGGGCGTGAGTCGTGCTTCGGTAGCTCAGATGGTAGAGCACTTGCCCGCGAAAGGCAAAGGTCCCGAGTTCGAGTCTCGGTCGGGCCCACAGTTTTAATCTGCCAGGAAGTTCCATATCAGCGCACACTCCGCTGCAGAGTGAAAATCTCATTCATGTAACTAAGTGCCTCTATGCATCGCTGACGTGACACAGTGGAATATCGGCATGTGGGTGCGTTCGTCTCTGGGAGGCGGGTCCATTGTTTCGAGAAACTGCAATTCGTACAGGTGTATGTGGAACGAGAGAAGAGGACGCTACACAGCGCCGACATGGTAATGGACGTCACAGTGTGACCACAGAGCGAGATGACCGCCATCTTGTCCGCTTGGCCGTAACAGACAGAACAGCTTCGTCCACGGCGTTGACGAGAAGTTAGAGCACTGCAGCGGGCGTGGACATGCCTGCGTCGACTGTTTGTCGCCGTCTTCTTCCTGCTAGACTGATGATACGCATGCCATTGCCTCGGCTTCCATTGTCAAGAACCTACCAATGCCACGGACTGCAGTGGGCAGGTGAACGCCGACACTGGCATGCTGAGCGGCAAGATGCAGTGTTTCGGACGAGTCGCGCTTCAGTCTGTCCCTACAATGATGGCTGCATACGCGCTCGACGGGAACGCACTCGGGCAGACCATATTGTTGAGCGGCACGGTGGACAATCGCCAAGTGAGATGGTTTGGGGCGCGAGTGTCTATAACACACGATCTCGCCTCCTCTGTCTAGAGGGCATGTGAACAGGTCTCGCTACGTCAGGGAGGTTTTACAGCCTGACGCATTGCCCTACCAGCAGGACATTCCACATGCCGTATTTCAGCAGGACGACGTGAGAGGTGGCATGAGCCCACTCACATATTTCTATCTTACAATTTTCCTCTCTAATTGCATGCAGTGAAAAGTCGCTATTCCTTCCCACGCGGACTTCCCACGCAGCGTCTCTCGTCACCCGGGTGGTCCGGTGACAGGCGGGCTCTGCTGATCTGGAAAGCGTTAAGCCGACGGGTGTGAGGAAGTCGAGTGAATGCTTTGCAGACGCCGACATTGTCAAAAGACACGCCCGGAGGGGTCTGAAGTAGCGGCTGGGCTAGAGGTTCCGTTACTTCGCAGAAACTTAGCGAAAACACTTTCTGGCGGGCTACTAGCGAGGCGTGGGAATGACTTGTGTACCCAGGCAGTTGTGGCGGGAAAATTCCCGCGCTTTCTGCAAAATAGTAACTGTGATTGGCTTGCTCAGGGCATAGCTCCGTGACGTAGCAAAATCGGCGCAGAAATTGGCGCCAAGAATCTCCATTGGTGGAATGGTAGTGCTCCGGCAACAGAGTGGAATTTTCCGCCGGTTTTCGAGTTGCTGATTGGAACGGTTAACCACGGCCACTGTCGTGGGGGCGGGAATGTTCTGTGTTCGGTTTGTACGGGTGCTCTTGTGGGGTAGTCGGCTCTCGCCTGTCGGTCGGAGTAGGTTACAAGACTGAGCTCTCGCTGCTCTGGACAGCCTGCTTTCCGTTGGCTGTCTAATATACTTTTATGTGATTGTAACTGTTTGACGAAGTTGCTGAAGTTTCGACTTCAACGTAACTTTCCGAGTACAGTTGGCAATTGAGCATTCTGCGTACAAGCAGCCTATGTTGTCTGTCTTGGGCAGTTTTGGCTAAAGTTGACTGTATCGGAGTTACTGTGTGACTTCGCTTGTGAAAATCAATCACTGTACCGTCAGTGATTGTGTGGCGAGCCTTCTTCGTCTCCCTCAGAGGCGCGTTTGTATTGATAGGAAGTCTTTAGTGTGGAACAACCAGACCAGGACAATTTGTTTCGGGCTATACTCGCGACATTATCGTCACCACGACGGGACGTCGAAGCAACCAGCCATCGCTTCCAGTACGCCAGATCGTGTCCTTGCAGCTAAGAAGACAGCTTGGTAAGGTACGTCCGCAGCACCGGCAAAGCAGGCATTTTTGCTAGGCGATAATCAGAGCTCAGCAGAGCGAGCCTGTTCGTCTTTTCTAACTTTGTTCTATCTTGGGTGTTCATTGTCTGAGTTCTCACTAATGTGGCAGCAATTAATGTTGGGTTGGCTGTGTGTCTCTCTTAAGATTTGAGTTGCAAGGAATTGGCTCCACATACCACTTCGTCATAAACGTCACAATCTAGTTTAGGGACAACTTCACCTTCACAGCGTTTGTTTGAGTATCCAATTTGAGCCAATTTGATGTATTGTAAATGTATCATGTGTTTTTGTTTATTATTTTGTGTTTAGTCTTAATAAATCATATTGTTATCTTGGACAGAACTTTCATTCTGTTAATCGGTAGAGCAACCCTATCACTTCTCACTACATTAATGAAACCTTCCTTTATTTAACTTATTTATCAAATTAAATTATTGCAGGTGCCAAACTCTTTTCTACTCCACTTGCAGGGTTGATTACAGTCAGTTTGCGTATCTTTTTAATCCATGTGCAACAGCAAAAGTCGGAGTCAGAATAGGGGGGGGGGGGGGGGGCTTAGAGCATCATTTACATATGTAGATTCTAGAAGAATTTAGTGTTAAATACACTGATAGCCCCGGCACCTCGCAAACGCTCGGCAGCTATTTCAGCAGGACAACGCTCGGCCGCATGTGGCGAGGAACGTGCAAGACTTGTTTCAAGAAGAACAGCTGACTGCTTCCATTGTCTGCTCATTTGCCTGGTATGTCGTCCACCACACATATCTAGGATACGGTCGGCCGGCAACTATTCGTTCAGGTCCTCCTGCATCCTCAGTAGATATTTTTTGCGGACACGCCTACAAACCGCGAGACAGAGTATTTCCCTGCATCATGTTCAGGTGCTCTCTGATTCCATGCCACGACGTCTAACGGCTCTGAATGCAACACGTGGTGGCGCTACTCCGTACAGTAACAGAGCATGTGCAGGTCTATAAATCTAATCATTTGTGTAATATCCCCAATAAGTTTCATTGCGATCACATGCCTCGGTCTCGCTGGAGTGGAATTCGATAGTAGAAAAAGGAAGGTAAGGAAAAGTTTTAAGTGAATATGGACTGTGAGAAGGAATGAAAGAGGAAGCCACCTGGTAGAATTTTGCACAGAGCATAGTCTAATCATGAAACAAAGTTGTATACTTGGAAGAGACATGGAGACAGCCGAAGGTTTCAGTTTGGTTGTATAAGGCTAAGACACAGGTTTCGGAACCAGGTTTCAAATTGTAAGACTTTTCCAGGGGCAGATGTGGACTCTGACACAATTTATTGGTTATGAAATCTGGAATAAAACTAAAGAAACTGCAAAAAAGTGGGAGTTGAAGCAGATGGAACCTGGATAAACTGAAAGAACCAGAGGTTGTACAGAGTTTCAGAGGGAGCATTAGGGAACGACTGATAAGAACAGGGGAAAGGAATACAGTAGAACAGGAATAATGGGTAGCTGTGAGAGATGAAATAGTGAAGGGAGCAGAGGATCAAGTAGGTAAAACGACGAGGGCTAGAAGAAATCCTGGGGTAGCACAAGAGATATTGAATTTAATTGATAAAAGGAGAAAATATAAAATGCAGTAAATGAAGAAAGCGAAAGGGAATACAAACGTCTGAAAAATGTGATCGATGAGAAGCTAAGCTAAGCTAAGCAGGTATGACTAAAGGATAAATGTAAGGATGTAGAGGCATATATCACTAGGGGTAAGATAGATGCAGCCTACAGGAAAATTAAACACACCTTTCGAAAAAAGAGAGCCAACTGTATGAATATCAAGAGATCAGATGGAAACCCAGTCCTAAGCAAAGAAGGGAAAACAGAAAGGTGGAAGGAGCGTATAATGTCCTATACAAGGCAGATGTGAGAGCACTAGCATGGAAATGGAAGAGGACGTAGATGAAGAGGAGATATGATACTGCGTGAAGAATGTGAAAGCCCTAAGTCTAAACAAGGCCCCGGGAGTAGACAACATTCTGTTAGGACTACCGATAGGTTTGGAAGAGCCGTGGCAAAACTCTTCGATCTGGGTAGCAAGATGTAGGAGACATGTGAAATACCCTCAAACTTAAAGAAGAATATAATAATTCCAATCCCGAAAAAGCATGTGCTGACAGGTGTGAATGTTACCGAATCATCAGTTTAAAAACTCATGGCTGCAAAACACTAACGTGAATTCCTTAGAGACGAATGGAAAAACTGGTAGAAGCCGACCTCGGGGAAGGTCACTTTGGATTCCGGAGAAATGTTGCAACACGCGAGGGAATACTGGCCCTCCGACTTCTCATAGAAGATTCGTTAAGGAAAGGCAAACCTACGTTTATAGCATTTGTGGACTTACCTTTTGACAATCTTGATCGGAATATTCTCTTTCCGATTCAGAACATAGCAGGAGTAAATTACAGGGAACGAAAGGCTATTTACTACTTGTATAAAAACCAGATGGCAGTTGTAAGAGTCGATAGGTATGAAAGGGTTCGGAAGGGAGTGAGAGAGGTTCGTAGCCTACCCCCGATGTTGTTCAATCTGTATATTGAGCAAACAGTGAAAGAAACCGGTAAAAATTTGGAGTAGGAGTCAAAGTCCAGGGGGAAAGAAGAAAAACTTTGATGTTTGCCGATGACATTATAATTCTGTCAGAGCTAGCAAAGGACTCTGAAGAGTAGTTCAACGGAGTTGACAGTGTCTTGAAACGAGGATATAAATAAAGATAACAAAGAAGGCAAGTAGGATGGGGTGTAGTCGAATTCACTGAGGTGATGCTGAGAAGAAACTGGATTGGGAAATGAGACACTTAAGGTCGTAGCCACGCGGGATTAGCCGAGCGGTCTCAGGCGCTGCAGTCATGGACTGTGCGACTAGTCCTGGCGGAGGTTCGAGTCTTTCCTCGGGCATGGGTGTGTGTGTTTGTCCTTAGGATAATTTAGGGACTGATAACCTTAGCAGTTAAGTCCCATAGGATTTCACACACATTTGAACATTTTTGAACTTAAGGTCGTAGATGGGTTTTGAGCTGCAAAATAATAGATGAAGGGTTAAGTAGAAGGGATATAAAACTTAGACTGGCAATGGCAAGAAAAGCGTTTCTGAAGAAGAGAAATTTGTTAATATCGAGTATAGATTTGAGGGTCAGGAAATATTTTCTGAAATTATTTGTATGAAATGTAACCATGTACGGAAGTGAAACATAGGCGATAAACAGTTTACATAAAAAGAGAATAGAAGCTTTTGAAATGTGCTACAGAAGAATGCTGAAGATTAGATGGGTAGATGACGTAACTACACTGAATAGAGTTGGGGATATGCGAATTTTTGGCCGAACCTGACTAGAAGAAGGGATCGGTTGGTAGGTACACATTCTGAGACATCAAGGGATCACCAATTTAGTACGAGGGGGAAGCGGGGGGGGGGGACCGTAGAGGGAGATGAATACAGTTACAGTAAGCAGATTCAGAAGGATGTAGGTTGCAGAAGCTCCTGGGAGATGAAGAGGCTTGCACAGGATGGAGTAACTGGAAGAGCTGCATCAAACCAGTCTTTGGACTGAAGACCACGACAAAAGCAACGACAACAATACTCAATTACAGAAAAGGTTTCCGCGAAAGATATTAATGGAATTTTATTACAATAAGAGGTGGATTGGTGTGCACTGGAAAAACGGAGCATAATGTAGAGCGAGGCGTATGTGTGTGTGTGTTGGGGGGGGGGGGGGAGGGGAGGGGGAGGATGGTCACGTGAGCCATCTGGACAGGAAGCGGCTATCTGCGCTCAACTGTCACACAATGGAGCAGACGTGTCGGCCGGTGCTGCCGACAGCACACAGAGAGAGACATCAGCGCTGACCGCCGTGGAATGTGGGCTCAAAGGAAGAGGGGGGGGGGGGGGGGAGCGGCGACAGGAGACCAGCACGCAACGTCGGCAAGTGGGCGGTAGACGTCACGCGACCAGTGTCCTGGAATTTGCACCCAGAAGAGAGGTCGACTGATCCCCTAGCCGTCCCCACCGTCCGTCCGTACCCTGCAACTTGCTAGTCAGGCAGGAGGAGGATGGGTGTTACGTGGTGTACTGACGAAGAGCGGTGCAGATTCTCGAACAAGAACTGTAAAATGGCTCTGAGCACTATGGGACTCAACATCTTAGGTCATAAGTCCCCTAGAACTTAGAACTACTTAAACCTAACTAACCTAAGGACATCACACACACCCATGCCCGAGGCAGGATTCGAACCTGCGACCGTAGCGGTCCCGCGAACAAGAACTGTAATGCCAAAATGTTTACAAACGAAAGAGATTGTAATTCTTTTTTAAATTTTCTGTCTGATGTAATTACTTCAGAAACTGCAAAGCAAAACATAAAAACCAAATTACGAGCACATAATTTAAGATGCTGCGTTTTGCGGATGACGTTGCTGTCCTAGCGGAAAATGAGGAAGAATTACAAGTAGTGTTGGAGGAAATGGAAAACACTCTTGCTACACGGTACAACATGAAAATTAATAAGTCAAAAACAAAAATCTTAGTTGCAAGCAAACAAAATAATCAAGCAATTACGAATATAAGGCTGAATGGAGAGAAGCTGAAAGAAATAAAAGACTTTGTCTACTTGAGAAGCAGAATAACATCAGATGGTCGTAGTAGGAAAGATGTAATAAGTAGAATAAATCAGGCAAAGATTGCATTCTATAAAAGGAAAGGACTCCTCAAATCAAATATGATAAGTCTGTCGTTAAGGAAGCGGTTAATAAAGACCTTTGTTGGGAGTGTGCTTCTCTACGGCAGCGAAACCTGGACACGAGGACGAAAGAAGAAGGATGGAAGGATTCGAAATGTGGTGTCTGCGAAGGATGTTAAAAATTTCATGGACGGCCAGGATGACAAATGAAGAAGTCCTGCAGAGAGCGGAGGAAGTTCCAGTTCTTTGGAAGACGGTCAAGAAGAGGAGAGATATATGGATCGGACACATTCTGAGACATGAAAGTCTTCTCCACACTATAACGGAAGGCCTTGTGGAGGGGAAAAGGGCAAGAGGCAGACCTAGAAGAAAGTACATAAGCCAGATAATGCAGGACCTAGGATGCGGAAGTTTCACGGAATTGAAGAGGCTGGCCGACAATCGCACTGAATGGAGAGCTGCTGCAAATCAATCTTAGGATTGGCAACTTAAGAAGAAGAATTTAAAATCTCAGTTCTCTTCTAATTGATAAACACACTTTAAAAATACACTACTGGCCATTAAAATTGCTACACCAAGAAGAAATGCCGATGATAAACGGGTATTCATTGCAGAAATATATTATACTAGAACTAACACGTGATTACATTTTCAAGCAATTTGGGTGCATAGATCCTGGGAAATCAGTACCCAGAACAATCACCTCTGGCCGTAATAACGGCCTTGATACGCCTGGGAATTGAGTTAAACAGAGCTTGGATGGCGTGTACAGGTACAGCTGCCCATGCAGCTTCAACACGATACCACAGTTCATCAAGAGTAGTGACTGGCGTATTGTGACGGGCCAGTTGCTCGGCCACCATTGACCAGACGTTTTCAATTGGCCAGAGATCTGGAGAATGTGCTGGCCAGGGCAGCAGTCGAACATTTTCTGTACCCGGAAAGGCCCGTACGGGACCTGCAACATGCGGTCGTGCATTATCCTGCTGAAATGTAGGGTTTCGCAGGGATCGAATGAAAGGTAGAGCCACGGGTCGTAACACATCTGAAATGTAACGTCCACTGTGCAAAGTGCCGTCAATGCGAACAAGAGGTGACAGAGACGTGTAACCAATGGCACCCATACCATCATGCCGGGTGATACGCCAGTATGGCGATGACGAATACACGCTTCCAATGTGCGTTCACTGCGATGTCGCCAAACAGGGATGCAACCATCACGATGCCGTAAACAGAACCTGTTTACATCTGAAAAAAATGACGTTTTGCCATTGGTGCACCCAGGTTCGTCATTGAGTACACCATTGCAGGCGCTCCTATCTGTGATGCAGCGTCAAGGGTAACCGCAGCCATGGTCTCCGAACTGACAGTTTACGCTGCTCCAAACGTCGTCGAACTGTTCGTGCAGATGGTTGTCTTGCAAACGTCCCCATCTGTTGACTCAGGGATCGAGACGTAGCTGCACGATCCGTTACAGCCATGCGGATAAGATGCCTGTCTTCTCGACTGCTAGTGATACGAGGCACTTGGGATCCAGCACGGCGTTCCGTATTACTCCCCTGAACCCACTGATTCCATATTCTGCTAACAGTCATTGGATCTCGGCCAACGCGAGCAGCAAAGTCACGACACGATAAACAGCAATCGCGATAGGCTACAATCCGACCTTTATCAAAATCGGAAACGTGATGGTACGCATGTCTCCTCCTTACACGAGGTATCACAACACGGTTTTACGGGGCAACGCCGGTCAACTGCTGTTTGTGTATGAGAAATCGGTTGGAAACTTTCCTCATGTCAGCACTTTGTAGGCGTCGCCACCGGCGTCAACCTTGTGTTAATGCCCTGAAAAGCTAATCATTTGCATATCACATATATATATATATATATATATATATATATATATATATATATATATATATAATTGTATGAGAACCAGTGTACCGACAAATGCAGTCAAACGGTATGTCAGTAGTGCCGTATATAACAAGACATCCAAGATGTATAAAAGCAGTCTGCTGTGTGCTGTGTTAGTGTGTGTGCTTGTGGCTTTCCTGGTGATCGGAAACAGACATCATTACTGGCTTTGTACATAAACCACGATTATGACATAGCCACGCGTAAAACAGTTATCTAAGAGGAAAATGCAAAAATCTGTGCTTAGGAGGAAATGCGACTCTCTAATCGTTAAATCGCCAAGAAGTTTAACCGTTCAAGTACGGTGATTTAAAATTTCGTTAGATTCGGCGCACGATATCGACAGAACGGATAATATGGGCAAAGCAGAAAATTATCTCAGGCATCGAAACGGTTAGTTTTGCACAAAGCAGTGGCCACAAACCGTTGTTCTTCTCAACTTTCACTTGATGTATAGTTGCCAGTAACTGCCAGACAGCCGGCCGCTGTGGCCGAGCGGTTCTAGGCGCTTCAGTTTGGACACGCGTGACCGCTACGGTCGCAGGTTCTAATCCTGCCTCGGGCATGGATGTGTGTGCTGTCCTTAGGTTGGTTAGGTTTGAGTAGTTCTAAATTTAGGGGACTGATGACCGCAGATGTTAAGTCCCACAGTGCTCAGAGCCATTTGAATCATTTTTGAACTGCCAGACGTGTACGACAAGTTTTGTCAAATCATAAACATCTGGCATTCGAGAAACGACTGTAGAAAGCTGCTGTAACACCCAAACATAAACAGGCCGCGTTGGAGTCTTGGACTTCGGTATGGGATGAAGTGATCTTCAGTGATGAGAACAACCTTAATTTAGATGGGTGGAATGGTTTTCAGTACAATGAGAACAGAGCAGTAGGTGAGAATGAGCGGAAATTTTGGTGGTGGAAGCGTTACGATTTGGACAGCATTTCGCACTAAAAGTAAGTCGCGCACTGCTTGGTTAACACTAGAATGAACTCTTACGTATTCACTCAGATACTACAGACACAACTGTTTAGAATAGACGCGAACCTGGCTGACGAAAGTCTAATGTTTCAACAAGACAACGCATCTGTCCAGATTTCTGAGCAACAAAAACGTGGTTTTAAGGGAAAGATACCGATGGCTTGCTCTGGAGTGTACGTTGCTTGGATTCTCTGTTAGCACTTAGGACTCGAGGCAAGCGGCTGTGAAGTGAAGATAGTCACTCACTGAACCGTCCGTGGTGAGAGGTAATGCCTGAAATTTAGTATTCTCACCGCACTCTTGACACTGTGGACTTCGGAAATTGATTCAACTGAACCGATCATTGGCTGGAAATCGTTATGTTCGCTTACTTAGAGACGCTTTTCAGCCATTCATAGACTTCATGTTCCCAAACAACGGAAGTTTTATGGATGGCAATGCGCTATGTCACTGGGCACAGTTGTTCGCGATCGGTTTGAGGAACATCCAGGACAAATCGATCGAACGATTTGGGCACGCAGATCGCCAGACATGAACCCCATCGGACATTTATGGGGCATAATTGAGAGGTCGCCACCGGCCTTGCAGCAGTGAGTTGTAGACTGCTGCGCCATTGCCTGCTCGGCCACTACCTGCTGCCGCTTGGTGTGACAGCGCTCGGCTTGTCTGGCCGGGCAGCTGCCGAGGGACATTCACACTCCTCCAGTGCAGCCAGGCTACATTATTTCAGAAGTTTTTTCGGCAAGGAAGAATTTTTTTATTTTTATTTTTTTTTTTTTTTTTGGTCATCAGTCTACTGACTGGTTTGATGCGGCCCGCCACGAATTCCTTTCCTGTGCTAACCTCTTCATCTCAGAGTAGCACTTGCAACCTACGTCCTCAATTATTTGCTTGACGTATTCCAATCTCTGTCTTCCTCTAAAGTTTTTGCCCTCTACAGCTCCCTCTAGTACCGTGGAAGTCATTCCCTCATCTCTTAGCAGATGACCTATCATCCTGTCCCTTCTCCTTATCAGTGTTTTCCACATATTCCTTTCCTCTCCGATTCTGCGTAGAACCTCCCCATTCCTTACCTTATCAGTCCACCTAATTTTCAACATTCGTCTATAGCACCACATCTTAAATGCTTTGATTCTCTTCTGTTCCGGTTTTCCCACAGTCCATGTTTCACTACCATACAATGCTGTACTCCAGACGTACATCCTCAGAAATTTCTTCCTCAAATTAAGGCCGGTATTTGATATTAGTAGACTTCTCTTGGCCAGAAATGCCTTTTTTGCCATAGCGAGTCTGCTTTTGATGTCCTCCTTGCTCCGTCCGTCATTGGTTATTTTACTGCCTAGGTAGCAGAATTCCTTAAATTCATTGACTTCGTGACCATCAATCCTGATGTTAAGTTTCTCGCTGTTCTCATTTCTACTACTTCTCATTACCTTCGTCTTTCTCCGATTTACTCTCAAACCATACTGTGTACTCATTACACTGTTCATTCCGTTCAACAGGTCATTTAATTCTTCTTCGCTTTCACTCAGGATAGCAATGCCATCAGCGAATCGTATCATTGATATCCTTTCACCTTGTATTTTAATTCCACTCCTGAACCTTTCTTTTATTTCCATCATTGCTTCCTCGATGTACAGATTGAAGAGTAGGGGCGAAAGGCTACAGCCTTGTCTTACACCCTTCTTAATACGAGCACTTCGTTCTTGATCGTCCACTCTTATTATTCCCTCTTGGTTGTTGTACATATTGTATATGACCCGTCTCTCCCTATAGCTTACCCCTACCCTTACTTGCACCATTTTATACTGTCGAACGCTTTTTCCAGGTCGACAAATCCTATGAAAGTGTCTTGATATTTCTTTAGCCTTGCTTCCATTATTAGCTGTAACGTCAGAATTGCCTCTCTCGTCCCTTTACTTTTCCTAAAGCCAAACTGATCGTCACATAGTGCATTCTCAATTTTCTTTTCCATTCTTCTGTATATTATTCTTGTAAGCAGCTTCGATGCATGAGCTGTTAAGCTGATTGTGCGATAATTCTCGCACTTGTCAGCTCTTGCCGTCTTGGGAATTGTGTGGATGATGCTTTTCCGAAAGTCAGATGGTATATCGCCAGACTCATATATTCTACACACCAACGTGAATAGTCGTTTTGTTGCCACTTCCCCCAATGATTTTAGAAATTCTGATGGAATGTTATCTATCCCTTCTGCCTTATTTGACCGTAAGTCCTCCAAAGCTGTTTTAAATTCCGATTCTAATACTGGATCCCCTATCTCTTCTAAATCGACTCCTGTTTCTTCTTCTATCACATCAGACAAATCTTCACTCTCATATAGGCTTTCAATGTATTCTTTCCACCTATCTGCTCTCTCCTCTGCATTTAACAGTGGAATTCCCGTTGCACTCTTAATGTTACCACCGTTGCTTTTAATGTCACCAAAGGTTGTTTTGACTTTCCTGTATGCTGAGTCTGTCCTTCCGACAATCATATCTTTTTCGATGTCTTCACATCTTTCCTGCAGCCATTTCGTCTTCGCTTCCCTGCACTTCCTATTTATTTCTTTCCTCAGCGACTTGTATTTCTGTATTCCTGATTTTCCCGGAACATGTTTGTACTTCCTCCTTTCATCAATCAACTGAAGTATTTCTTCTGTTACCAATGGTTTCTTCGCAGCTACCTTCTTTGTACCCATGTTTTCCTTCCCAAGGAAGAGCAGCCTTAGTCAAATCAGAAATCGGAGCTGATTTTACCCCGACGATACCATGTCAACCATTAGTTGCAGCACAGCTATGCGAAAGACCTTTTTCATTGGAAATTTGTTCTGATTAATCTTACATAGGGTATAATTTTCGCTCAACCTCATACTTGACGATTTGTTTTATAGAAAATATAGAAACCGAAAATGTTTTCTATCTTTCAACCCCTCACCTAAAATTTGACATGATGGGAACCTTTACCGTATATTAAGAGGAGCCAACAAGAATTTGGTTCTCGGTAGAAACTTTTCGTTTAATTATTTCGAAATAAACCTCAATTTCTCCGTATCACGCAGGTAAGTGTAGTAAGGTCTAATGTGAGTCCTGCTAGCAATTAGCGTTAAGGAATGCTATTTATGTATTGAAACAAGATGTATTCATCGCCCACTCAAACAGACATTGTTTCTAAGATTCTCTACACAAAAATGCTGATTGTGATCGTTAGAAAAGCTATGACTTTTCAGGCTTCATTAGTGAATCTTTTACAATTTGCAAGAGACATTTAGCCGACTTTTTGTTGTTTCCAGGGAACACCACGACGAGGTATTCTCTCTTCGTCCCGCATTATATTTATTTAGAATATTTACAGGATGATTATTTATTTACAATTTTTAGAATAGGGCTATCGGCGTGGACTGAACCCTTTTTCAGTATTTACAAGTGTTGCTGTAGCTTCAGTCATTTCCTTTACGTTGTAATTTCTGTGCATAAGCCACGAAAGTAAGGAATGATTTGATATTGCCGTCAACTTGGAGTCTTGTAAGGGTCTTAGAAACTATCTTATTTGTCTTAATTGCGGACTTTTTTCTTCTTGTCCCACCTAGATTTAAAACTAGTCAGTGCCCATGATATTCTGCGTCTTCTCTGAGAATTTTTACTAAGGAGTAAAAATTTGGATGAACCTTCGAAATTAATGTATTTATCCTCCGATTCCATCCTTCTGAAACATTGTTGGTGCGGTGAAGCCTTCCTGTGCAGTTCCATAAATCTCTTGGCATGTCTTCATTATCCAGCCATTCTTCAACAAAATAGTCGTAAAAATCCTGCAGTTTTTCATTATCTGGCCTCCTCTCCTGAATGCATAACCACGCATCATCTAACATGTCCAGGGGAATGTGAGCCAGAGCGGAACACAATCTTATGTGAAAACGAATTTCTTCGTTTCCCTTGTAGGCAGCAACAAGGCCGCAGTTCTGCACTTGCCTCCACAAGCACTGATTGAAATCGTAGTTGCAGCCATTAATCTTTGCATAAGGAAACAAATGTGTTACTGATAGGATGATTGCAGTTTGAAAATCCATCAGGATAGCTTCTAGGATTCCATCCAGGTACGTTGCTCTCAACAGCTGTGAAAAAGCGATCGCACGTTTGTCGCTTTTTGTTGGGTAGCAAGGCGTACACGGTTGGAACTGTGATTGTTTCCTCCTCAGAACTAGAAATATCGGAATGAACAATAAATAACTGTCCAAACTGCTTGCTGGAGCTTTTGAATGTTCCATCGACAAAGAACGAATTGCAGTCTGTTAAACAGGATTTTCCCCTTTCGCTGGCGAACACCAATATCCTATCATTTTGTCCTCTGTCGTCATCTGCAAGTAAAAATATGCTCCCATCATTCATTAGCAAATGATGTTCTTGCAGAAATATTCCTGCAGCATCGGTCGGATCTTGTGTAGATCCCACGCTTTTTGCCTGATGCGTTGCAGCGATCGTTTAGCACTCCTGTGTGACGGCAGTGATGTGACGATGCAGTACTGAACCGCGGTGTGCTACCTGTAAGGTGTCCCTGTAGACCGCCCGCTACCTGTTCGGCCGGGTCTACTCACAAATGTCGCTCCTCACAACTGTCGCTTCTTACAAGTGTCGCAACCCCTGCCTCAGTGGTAACAGATCACCGAAGTTCAACGGTGCAGTGCTGGTGCTAGCACTGGGTTGCGTGATCATCCGGTCTGCCGAGCGCTGTTGGCAAGCGGGATGCACTCAGACCTTGTGAGGAAAACTGAGGAGCTGAAACTTCCTGGCAGATTAAAACTGTGTGCCCGACCGAGACTCGAACTCGGGACCTTTGCCTTTCGCGGGCAAGTGCTCTACCATCTGAGCTACCGAAGCACGACTCACGCCCGGTACTCACAGCTTTACTTCTGCCAGTATCTCGTCTCCTACCTTCCAAACTTAACAGAAGCTCTCCTGCGAACCTTGCAGAACTAGTACTCCTGAAAGAAAGGATACCGCGGAGACATGGCTTAGCCACAGCCTGGGGGATGTTTCCAGAATGAGATTTTCACTCTGCAGCGGAGTGTGCGCTGATATGAAACTTCCTGGCAGATTAAAACTGTGTGCCCGACCGAGACTCGAACTCGGGACCTTTGCCTTTCGCGGGCAAGTGCTCTACCATCTGAGCTACCGAAGCACGACTCACGCCCGGTACTCACAGCTTTACTTCTGCCAGTATCTCGTCTCCTACCTTCCAAACTTAACAGAAGCTCTCCTGCGAACCTTGCAGAACTAGTACTCCTGAAAGAAAGGATACTTCGGAGACATGGCTTAGCCTCAGCCTGGGGGATGTTTCCAGAATGAGATTTTCACTCTGCAGCGGAGTGTGCGCTGATATGCAACTTCCTGGCAGATTAAAACTGTGTGCCCGACCGAGACTCGAACTCGGGACCTTTGCCTTTCGCGGGCAAGTGCTCTACCATCTGAGCTACCGAAGCACGACTCACGCCCGGTACTCACAGCTTTACTTCTGCCAGTATCTCGTCTCCTACCTTCCAAACTTAACAGAAGCTCTCCTGCGAACCTTGCAGAACTAGCACTCCTGAAAGAAAGGATACCGCGGAGACATGGCTTAGCCACAGCCTGGGGGATGTTTCCAGAATGAGATTTTCACTCTGCAGCGGAGTGTGCGCTGATATGAAACTTCCTGGCAGATTAAAACTGTGTGCCCGACCGAGACTCGAACTCGGGACCTTTGCCTTTCGCGGGCAAGTGCTCTACCATCTGAGCTACCGAAGCACGACTCATGCCCGGTACTCACAGCTTTACTTCTGCCAGTATCTCGTCTCCTACCTTCCAAACTTAACAGAAGCTCTCCTGCGAACCTTGCAGAACTAGTA
Organism: Schistocerca cancellata; assembly: GCF_023864275.1. Taxonomy (NCBI): domain Eukaryota; kingdom Metazoa; phylum Arthropoda; class Insecta; order Orthoptera; family Acrididae; genus Schistocerca; species Schistocerca cancellata. The sequence continues at coordinate 125,452,116 of NC_064637.1, read as the reverse complement.
CTCCTGAAAGAAAGGATACCGCGGAGACATGGCTTAGCCACAGCCTGGGGGATGTATCCAGAATGAGATTTCCACTCTGCAGCGGAGTGTGCGCTTATATATGAAACTTCCTGGCAGATTAAAACTGTGTGCCCGACCGAGACTCGAACTCGGGACCTTTGCCTTTCGCGGGCAAGTGCTCTACCATCTGAGCTACCGAAGCACGACTCACGCCCGGTACTCACAGCTTTACTTCTGCCAGTATCTCGTCTCCTACCTTCCAAACTTAACAGAAGCTCTCCTGCGAACCTTGCAGAACTAGTACTCCTGAAAGAAAGGATACCGCAGAGACATGGCTTAGCCACAGCCTGGGGGATGTTTCCAGAATGAGATTTTCACTCTGCAGCGGAGTGTGCGCTTATATATGAAACTTCCTGGCAGATTAAAACTGTGTGCCCGACCGAGACTCGAACTCGGGACCTTTGCCTTTCGCGGGCAAGTGCTCTACCATCTGAGCTACCGAAGCACGACTCACGCCCGGTACTCACAGCTTTACTTCTGCCAGTATCTCGTCTCCTACCTTCCAAACTTAACAGAAGCTCTCCTGCGAACCTTGCAGAACTAGTACTCCTGAAAGAAAGGATACCGCGGAGACATGGCTTAGCCACAGCCTGGGGGATGTGCGCTGATATGAAACTTCCTGGCAGATTAAAACTGTGTGCCCGACCGAGACTCGAACTCGGGACCTTTGCCTTTCGCGAGCAAGTGCTCTACCATCTGAGCTACCGAAGCACGACTCACGCCCGGTACTCGCAGCTTTACTTCTGCCAGTATCTCGTCTCCTACCTTCCAAACTTAACAGAAGCTCTCCTGCGAACCTTGCAGAACTAGTACTCCTGAAAGAAAGGATACCGCGGAGACATGGCTTAGCCACAGCCTGGGGGATGTTTCCAGAATGAGATTTTCACTCTGCAGCGGAGTGTGCGCTTATATATGAAACTTCCTGGCAGATTAAAACTGTGTGCCCGACCGAGACTCGAACTCGGGACCTTTGCCTTTCGCGGGCAAGTGCTCTACCATCTGAGCTACCGAAGCACGACTCACGCCCGGTACTCACAGCTTTACTTCTGCCAGTATCTCGTCTCCTACCTTCCAAACTTAACAGAAGCTCTCCTGCGAACCTTGCAGAACTAGTACTCCTGAAAGAAAGGATACCGCGGAGACATGGCTTAGCCACAGCCTGGGGGATGTTTCCAGAATGAGATTTTCACTCTGCAGCGGAGTGTGCGCTTATATATGAAACTTCCTGGCAGATTAAAACTGTGTGCCCGACCGAGACTCGAACTCGGGACCTTTGCCTTTCGCGGGCAAGTGCTCTACCATCTGAGCTACCGAAGCACGACTCATGCCCGGTACTCACAGCTTTACTTCTGCCAGTATCTCGTCTCCTACCTTCCAAACTTAACAGAAGCTCTCCTGCGAACCTTGCAGAACTAGTACTCCTGAAAGAAAGGATACCGCGGAGACATGGCTTAGCCACAGCCTGGGGGATGTTTCCAGAATGAGATTTTCACTCTGCAGCGGAGTGTGCGCTTATATATGAAACTTCCTGGCAGATTAAAACTGTGTGCCCGACCGAGACTCGAACTCGGGACCTTTGCCTTTCGCGGGCAAGTGCTCTACCATCTGAGCTACCGAAGCACGACTCACGCCCGGTACTCACAGCTTTACTTCTGCCAGTATCTCGTCTCCTACCTTCCAAACTTAACAGAAGCTCTCTTGCGAACCTTGCAGAACTAGTACTCCTGAAAGAAAGGATACTGCGGAGACATGGCTTAGCCACAGCCTGGGGGATGTTTCCAGAATGAGATTTTCACTCTGCAGCGGAGTGTTCGCTGATATGAAACTTCCTGGCAGATTAAAACTGTGTGCCCGACCGAGACTCGAACGCGGGACCTTTGCCTTTCGCGGGCAAGTGCTCTACCATCTGAGCTACCGAAGCACGACTCACGCCCGGTACTCACAGCTGTACTTCTGCCAGTATCTCGTCTCCTACCTTCCAAACTTAACAGAAGCTCTCCTGCGAACCTTGCAGAACTAGTACTCCTGAAAGAAAGGATACTTCGGAGACATGGCTTAGCGTCAGCCTGGGGGATGTATCCAGAATGAGATTTCCACTCTGCAGCGGAGTGTGCGCTTATATATGAAACTTCCTGGCAGATTAAAACTGTGTGCCCGACCGAGACTCGAACTCGGGACCTTTGCCTTTCGCGGGCAAGTGCTCTACCATCTGAGCTACCGAAGCACGACTCACGCCCGGTACTCACAGCTTTACTTCTGCCAGTATCTCGTCTCCTACCTTCCAAACTTAACAGAAGCTCTCCTGCGAACCTTGCAGAACTAGTACTCCTGAAAGAAAGGATACCGCAGAGACATGGCTTAGCCACAGCCTGGGGGATGTTTCCAGAATGAGATTTTCACTCTGCAGCGGAGTGTGCGCTTATATATGAAACTTCCTGGCAGATTAAAACTGTGTGCCCGACCGAGACTCGAACTCGGGACCTTTGCCTTTCGCGGGCAAGTGCTCTACCATCTGAGCTACCGAAGCACGACTCACGCCCGGTACTCACAGCTTTACTTCTGCCAGTATCTCGTCTCCTACCTTCCAAACTTAACAGAAGCTCTCCTGCGAACCTTGCAGAACTAGTACTCCTGAAAGAAAGGATACCGCGGAGACATGGCTTAGCCACAGCCTGGGGGATGTGCGCTGATATGAAACTTCCTGGCAGATTAAAACTGTGTGCCCGACCGAGACTCGAACTCGGGACCTTTGCCTTTCGCGAGCAAGTGCTCTACCATCTGAGCTACCGAAGCACGACTCACGCCCGGTACTCGCAGCTTTACTTCTGCCAGTATCTCGTCTCCTACCTTCCAAACTTAACAGAAGCTCTCCTGCGAACCTTGCAGAACTAGTACTCCTGAAAGAAAGGATACCGCGGAGACATGGCTTAGCCACAGCCTGGGGGATGTTTCCAGAATGAGATTTTCACTCTGCAGCGGAGTGTGCGCTTATATATGAAACTTCCTGGCAGATTAAAACTGTGTGCCCGACCGAGACTCGAACTCGGGACCTTTGCCTTTCGCGGGCAAGTGCTCTACCATCTGAGCTACCGAAGCACGACTCACGCCCGGTACTCACAGCTTTACTTCTGCCAGTATCTCGTCTCCTACCTTCCAAACTTAACAGAAGCTCTCCTGCGAACCTTGCAGAACTAGTACTCCTGAAAGAAAGGATACCGCGGAGACATGGCTTAGCCACAGCCTGGGGGATGTTTCCAGAATGAGATTTTCACTCTGCAGCGGAGTGTGCGCTTATATATGAAACTTCCTGGCAGATTAAAACTGTGTGCCCGACCGAGACTCGAACTCGGGACCTTTGCCTTTCGCGGGCAAGTGCTCTACCATCTGAGCTACCGAAGCACGACTCATGCCCGGTACTCACAGCTTTACTTCTGCCAGTATCTCGTCTCCTACCTTCCAAACTTAACAGAAGCTCTCCTGCGAACCTTGCAGAACTAGTACTCCTGAAAGAAAGGATACCGCGGAGACATGGCTTAGCCACAGCCTGGGGGATGTTTCCAGAATGAGATTTTCACTCTGCAGCGGAGTGTGCGCTTATATATGAAACTTCCTGGCAGATTAAAACTGTGTGCCCGACCGAGACTCGAACTCGGGACCTTTGCCTTTCGCGGGCAAGTGCTCTACCATCTGAGCTACCGAAGCACGACTCACGCCCGGTACTCACAGCTTTACTTCTGCCAGTATCTCGTCTCCTACCTTCCAAACTTAACAGAAGCTCTCTTGCGAACCTTGCAGAACTAGTACTCCTGAAAGAAAGGATACTGCGGAGACATGGCTTAGCCACAGCCTGGGGGATGTTTCCAGAATGAGATTTTCACTCTGCAGCGGAGTGTTCGCTGATATGAAACTTCCTGGCAGATTAAAACTGTGTGCCCGACCGAGACTCGAACGCGGGACCTTTGCCTTTCGCGGGCAAGTGCTCTACCATCTGAGCTACCGAAGCACGACTCACGCCCGGTACTCACAGCTGTACTTCTGCCAGTATCTCGTCTCCTACCTTCCAAACTTAACAGAAGCTCTCCTGCGAACCTTGCAGAACTAGTACTCCTGAAAGAAAGGATACTTCGGAGACATGGCTTAGCGTCAGCCTGGGGGATGTATCCAGAATGAGATTTCCACTCTGCAGCGGAGTGTGCGCTTATATATGAAACTTCCTGGCAGATTAAAACTGTGTGCCCGACCGAGACTCTAACTCGGGACCTTTGCCTTTCGCGAGCAAGTGCTCTACCATCTGAGCTACCGAAGCACGACTCACGCCCGGTACTCGCAGCTTTACTTCTGCCAGTATCTCGTCTCCTACCTTCCAAACTTAACAGAAGCTCTCCTGCGAACCTTGCAGAACTAGTACTCCTGAAAGAAAGGATACCGCGGAGACATGGCTTAGCCACAGCCTGGGGGATGTTTCCAGAATGAGATTTTCACTCTGCAGCGGAGTGTGCGCTTATATATGAAACTTCCTGGCAGATTAAAACTGTGTGCCCGACCGAGACTCGAACTCGGGACCTTTGCCTTTCGCGGGCAAGTGCTCTACCATCTGAGCTACCGAAGCACGACTCACGCCCGGTACTCACAGCTTTACTTCTGCCAGTATCTCGTCTCCTACCTTCCAAACTTAACAGAAGCTCTCCTGCGAACCTTGCAGAACTAGTACTCCTGAAAGAAAGGATACCGCGGAGACATGGCTTAGCCACAGCCTGGGGGATGTGCGCTGATATGAAACTTCCTGGCAGATTAAAACTGTGTGCCCGACCGAGACTCGAACTCGGGACCTTTGCCTTTCGCGAGCAAGTGCTCTACCATCTGAGCTACCGAAGCACGACTCACGCCCGGTACTCGCAGCTTTACTTCTGCCAGTATCTCGTCTCCTACCTTCCAAACTTAACAGAAGCTCTCCTGCGAACCTTGCAGAACTAGTACTCCTGAAAGAAAGGATACCGCGGAGACATGGCTTAGCCACAGCCTGGGGGATGTTTCCAGAATGAGATTTTCACTCTGCAGCGGAGTGTGCGCTTATATATGAAACTTCCTGGCAGATTAAAACTGTGTGCCCGACCGAGACTCGAACTCGGGACCTTTGCCTTTCGCGGGCAAGTGCTCTACCATCTGAGCTACCGAAGCACGACTCACGCCCGGTACTCACAGCTTTACTTCTGCCAGTATCTCGTCTCCTACCTTCCAAACTTAACAGAAGCTCTCCTGCGAACCTTGCAGAACTAGTACTCCTGAAAGAAAGGATACCGCGGAGACATGGCTTAGCCACAGCCTGGGGGATGTTTCCAAAATGAGATTTTCACTCTGCAGCGGAGTGTGCGCTTATATATGAAACTTCCTGGCAGATTAAAACTGTGTGCCCGACCGAGACTCGAACTCGGGACCTTTGCCTTTCGCGGGCAAGTGCTCTACCATCTGAGCTACCGAAGCACGACTCATGCCCGGTACTCACAGCTTTACGTCTGCCAGTATCTCGTCTCCTACCTTCCAAACTTAACAGAAGCTCTCCTGCGAACCTTGCAGAACTAGTACTCCTGAAAGAAAGGATACCGCGGAGACATGGCTTAGCCACAGCCTGGGGGATGTTTCCAGAATGAGATTTTCACTCTGCAGCGGAGTGTGCGCTTATATATGAAACTTCCTGGCAGATTAAAACTGTGTGCCCGACCGAGACTCGAACTCGGGACCTTTGCCTTTCGCGGGCAAGTGCTCTACCATCTGAGCTACCGAAGCACGACTCACGCCCGGTACTCACAGCTTTACTTCTGCCAGTATCTCGTCTCCTACCTTCCAAACTTAACAGAAGCTCTCTTGCGAACCTTGCAGAACTAGTACTCCTGAAAGAAAGGATACTGCGGAGACATGGCTTAGCCACAGCCTGGGGGATGTTTCCAGAATGAGATTTTCACTCTGCAGCGGAGTGTTCGCTGATATGAAACTTCCTGGCAGATTAAAACTGTGTGCCCGACCGAGACTCGAACGCGGGACCTTTGCCTTTCGCGGGCAAGTGCTCTACCATCTGAGCTACCGAAGCACGACTCACGCCCGGTACTCACAGCTGTACTTCTGCCAGTATCTCGTCTCCTACCTTCCAAACTTAACAGAAGCTCTCCTGCGAACCTTGCAGAACTAGTACTCCTGAAAGAAAGGATACTTCGGAGACATGGCTTAGCGTCAGCCTGGGGGATGTATCCAGAATGAGATTTCCACTCTGCAGCGGAGTGTGCGCTTATATATGAAACTTCCTGGCAGATTAAAACTGTGTGCCCGACCGAGACTCGAACTCGGGACCTTTGCCTTTCGCGAGCAAGTGCTCTACCATCTGAGCTACCGAAGCACGACTCACGCCCGGTACTCGCAGCTTTACTTCTGCCAGTATCTCGTCTCCTACCTTCCAAACTTAACAGAAGCTCTCCTGCGAACCTTGCAGAACTAGTACTCCTGAAAGAAAGGATACCGCGGAGACATGGCTTAGCCACAGCCTGGGGGATGTTTCCAGAATGAGATTTTCACTCTGCAGCGGAGTGTGCGCTTATATATGAAACTTCCTGGCAGATTAAAACTGTGTGCCCGACCGAGACTCGAACTCGGGACCTTTGCCTTTCGCGGGCAAGTGCTCTACCATCTGAGCTACCGAAGCACGACTCACGCCCGGTACTCACAGCTTTACTTCTGCCAGTATCTCGTCTCCTACCTTCCAAACTTAACAGAAGCTCTCCTGCGAACCTTGCAGAACTAGTACTCCTGAAAGAAAGGATACCGCGGAGACATGGCTTAGCCACAGCCTGGGGGATGTTTCCAGAATGAGATTTTCACTCTGCAGCGGAGTGTGCGCTGATATGAAACTTCCTGGCAGATTAAAACTGTGTGCCCGACCGAGACTCGAACTCGGGACCTTTGCCTTTCGCGAGCAAGTGCTCTACCATCTGAGCTACCGAAGCACGACTCACGCCCGGTACTCACAGCTTTACTTCTGCCAGTATCTCGTCTCCTACCTTCCAAACTTAACAGAAGCTCTCCTGCGAACCTTGCAGAACTAGTACTCCTGAAAGAAAGGATACCGCGGAGACATGGCTTAGCCACAGCCTGGGGGATGTTTCCAGAATGAGATTTTCACTCTGCAGCGGAGTGTGCGCTTATATATGAAACTTCCTGGCAGATTAAAACTGTGTGCCCGACCGAGACTCGAACGCGGGACCTTTGCCTTTCGCGGGCAAGTGCTCTACCATCTGAGCTACCGAAGCACGACTCACGCCCGGTACTCACAGCTGTACTTCTGCCAGTATCTCGTCTCCTACCTTCCAAACTTAACAGAAGCTCTCCTGCGAACCTTGCAGAACTAGTACTCCTGAAAGAAAGGATACTTCGGAGACATGGCTTAGCGTCAGCCTGGGGGATGTATCCAGAATGAGATTTCCACTCTGCAGCGGAGTGTGCGCTTATATATGAAACTTCCTGGCAGATTAAAACTGTGTGCCCGACCGAGACTCGAACTCGGGACCTTTGCCTTTCCCGGGCAAGTGCTCTACCATCTGAGCTACCGAAGCACGACTCACGCCCGGTACTCACAGCTTTACTTCTGCCAGTATCTCGTCTCCTACCTTCCAAACTTAACAGAAGCTCTCCTGCGAACCTTGCAGAACTAGTACTCCTGAAAGAAAGGATACCGCGGAGACATGGCTTAGCCACAGCCTGGGGGATGTGCGCTGATATGAAACTTCCTGGCAGATTAAAACTGTGTGCCCGACCGAGACTCGAACTCGGGACCTTTGCCTTTCGCGAGCAAGTGCTCTACCATCTGAGCTACCGAAGCACGACTCATGCCCGGTACTCACAGCTTTACTTCTGCCAGTATCTCGTCTCCTACCTTCCAAACTTAACAGAAGCTCTCCTGCGAACCTTGCAGAACTAGTACTCCTGAAAGAAAGGATACCGCGGAGACATGGCTTAGCCACAGCCTGGGGGATGTGCGCTGATATGAAACTTCCTGGCAGATTAAAACTGTGTGCCCGACCGAGACTCGAACTCGGGACCTTTGCCTTTCGCGAGCAAGTGCTCTACCATCTGAGCTACCGAAGCACGACTCATGCCCGGTACTCACAGCTTTACTTCTGCCAGTATCTCGTCTCCTACCTTCCAAACTTAACAGAAGCTCTCCTGCGAACCTTGCAGAACTAGTACTCCTGAAAGAAAGGATACCGCGGAGACATGGCTTAGCCACAGCCTGGGGGATGTTTCCAGAATGAGATTTTCACTCTGCAGCGGAGTGTGCGCTTATATATGAAACTTCCTGGCAGATTAAAACTGTGTGCCCGACCGAGACTCGAACTCGGGACCTTTGCCTTTCGCGGGCAAGTGCTCTACCATCTGAGCTACCGAAGCACGACTCACGCCCGGTACTCACAGCTTTACTTCTGCCAGTATCTCGTCTCCTACCTTCCAAACTTAACAGAAGCTCTCTTGCGAACCTTGCAGAACTAGTACTCCTGAAAGAAAGGATACTGCGGAGACATGGCTTAGCCACAGCCTGGGGGATGTTTCCAGAATGAGATTTTCACTCTGCAGCGGAGTGTGCGCTTATATATGAAACTTCCTGGCAGATTAAAACTGTGTGCCCGACCGAGACTCGAACGCGGGACCTTTGCCTTTCGCGGGCAAGTGCTCTACCATCTGAGCTACCGAAGCACGACTCACGCCCGGTACTCACAGCTGTACTTCTGCCAGTATCTCGTCTCCTACCTTCCAAACTTAACAGAAGCTCTCCTGCGAACCTTGCAGAACTAGTACTCCTGAAAGAAAGGATACTTCGGAGACATGGCTTAGCGTCAGCCTGGGGGATGTATCCAGAATGAGATTTCCACTCTGCAGCGGAGTGTGCGCTTATATATGAAACTTCCTGGCAGATTAAAACTGTGTGCCCGACCGAGACTCGAACTCGGGACCTTTGCCTTTCGCGGGCAAGTGCTCTACCATCTGAGCTACCGAAGCACGACTCACGCCCGGTACTCACAGCTTTACTTCTGCCAGTATCTCGTCTCCTACCTTCCAAACTTAACAGAAGCTCTCCTGCGAACCTTGCAGAACTAGTACTCCTGAAAGAAAGGATACCGCGGAGACATGGCTTAGCCACAGCCTGGGGGATGTGCGCTGATATGAAACTTCCTGGCAGATTAAAACTGTGTGCCCGACCGAGACTCGAACTCGGGACCTTTGCCTTTCGCGAGCAAGTGCTCTACCATCTGAGCTACCGAAGCACGACTCATGCCCGGTACTCACAGCTTTACTTCTGCCAGTATCTCGTCTCCTACCTTCCAAACTTAACAGAAGCTCTCCTGCGAACCTTGCAGAACTAGTACTCCTGAAAGAAAGGATACCGCGGAGACATGGCTTAGCCACAGCCTGGGGGATGTGCGCTGATATGAAACTTCCTGGCAGATTAAAACTGTGTGCCCGACCGAGACTCGAACTCGGGACCTTTGCCTTTCGCGAGCAAGTGCTCTACCATCTGAGCTACCGAAGCACGACTCATGCCCGGTACTCACAGCTTTACTTCTGCCAGTATCTCGTCTCCTACCTTCCAAACTTAACAGAAGCTCTCCTGCGAACCTTGCAGAACTAGTACTCCTGAAAGAAAGGATACCGCGGAGACATGGCTTAGCCACAGCCTGGGGGATGTTTCCAGAATGAGATTTTCACTCTGCAGCGGAGTGTGCGCTTATATATGAAACTTCCTGGCAGATTAAAACTGTGTGCCCGACCGAGACTCGAACTCGGGACCTTTGCCTTTCGCGGGCAAGTGCTCTACCATCTGAGCTACCGAAGCACGACTCACGCCCGGTACTCACAGCTTTACTTCTGCCAGTATCTCGTCTCCTACCTTCCAAACTTAACAGAAGCTCTCTTGCGAACCTTGCAGAACTAGTACTCCTGAAAGAAAGGATACTGCGGAGACATGGCTTAGCCACAGCCTGGGGGATGTTTCCAGAATGAGATTTTCACTCTGCAGCGGAGTGTGCGCTTATATATGAAACTTCCTGGCAGATTAAAACTGTGTGCCCGACCGAGACTCGAACGCGGGACCTTTGCCTTTCGCGGGCAAGTGCTCTACCATCTGAGCTACCGAAGCACGACTCACGCCCGGTACTCACAGCTGTACTTCTGCCAGTATCTCGTCTCCTACCTTCCAAACTTAACAGAAGCTCTCCTGTGAACCTTGCAGAACTAGTACTCCTGAAAGAAAGGATACTTCGGAGACATGGCTTAGCGTCAGCCTGGGGGATGTATCCAGAATGAGATTTCCACTCTGCAGCGGAGTGTGCGCTTATATATGAAACTTCCTGGCAGATTAAAACTGTGTGCCCGACCGAGACTCGAACTCGGGACCTTTGCCTTTCGCGGGCAAGTGCTCTACCATCTGAGCTACCGAAGCACGACTCACGCCCGGTACTCACAGCTTTACTTCTGCCAGTATCTCGTCTCCTACCTTCCAAACTTAACAGAAGCTCTCCTGCGAACCTTGCAGAACTAGTACTCCTGAAAGAAAGGATACCGCGGAGACATGGCTTAGCCACAGCCTGGGGGATGTGCGCTGATATGAAACTTCCTGGCAGATTAAAACTGTGTGCCCGACCGAGACTCGAACTCGGGACCTTTGCCTTTCGCGAGCAAGTGCTCTACCATCTGAGCTACCGAAGCACGACTCATGCCCGGTACTCACAGCTTTACTTCTGCCAGTATCTCGTCTCCTACCTTCCAAACTTAACAGAAGCTCTCCTGCGAACCTTGCAGAACTAGTACTCCTGAAAGAAAGGATACCGCGGAGACATGGCTTAGCCACAGCCTGGGGGATGTTTCCAGAATGAGATTTTCACTCTGCAGCGGAGTGTGCGCTTATATATGAAACTTCCTGGCAGATTAAAACTGTGTGCCCGACCGAGACTCGAACGCGGGACCTTTGCCTTTCGCGGGCAAGTGCTCTACCATCTGAGCTACCGAAGCACGACTCACGCCCGGTACTCACAGCTGTACTTCTGCCAGTATCTCGTCTCCTACCTTCCAAACTTAACAGAAGCTCTCCTGCGAACCTTGCAGAACTAGTACTCCTGAAAGAAAGGATACTTCGGAGACATGGCTTAGCGTCAGCCTGGGGGATGTATCCAGAATGAGATTTCCACTCTGCAGCGGAGTGTGCGCTTATATATGAAACTTCCTGGCAGATTAAAACTGTGTGCCCGACCGAGACTCGAACTCGGGACCTTTGCCTTTCGCGGGCAAGTGCTCTACCATCTGAGCTACCGAAGCACGACTCACGCCCGGTACTCACAGCTTTACTTCTGCCAGTATCTCGTCTCCTACCTTCCAAACTTAACAGAAGCTCTCCTGCGAACCTTGCAGAACTAGTACTCCTGAAAGAAAGGATACCGCAGAGACATGGCTTAGCCACAGCCTGCGGGATGTTTCCAGAATGAGATTTTCACTCTGCAGCGGAGTGTGCGCTTATATATGAAACTTCCTGGCAGATTAAAACTGTGTGCCCGACCGAGACTCGAACTCGGGACCTTTGCCTTTCGCGGGCAAGTGCTCTACCATCTGAGCTACCGAAGCACGACTCACGCCCGGTACTCACAGCTTTACTTCTGCCAGTATCTCGTCTCCTACCTTCCAAACTTAACAGAAGCTCTCCTGCGAACCTTGCAGAACTAGTACTCCTGAAAGAAAGGATACCGCGGAGACATGGCTTTGCCACAGCCTGGGGGATGTGCGCTGATATGAAACTTCCTGGCAGATTAAAACTGTGTGCCCGACCGAGACTCGAACTCGGGACCTTTGCCTTTCGCGAGCAAGTGCTCTACCATCTGAGCTACCGAAGCACGACTCACGCCCGGTACTCGCAGCTTTACTTCTGCCAGTATCTCGTCTCCTACCTTCCAAACTTAACAGAAGCTCTCCTGCGAACCTTGCAGAACTAGTACTCCTGAAAGAAAGGATACCGCGGAGACATGGCTTAGCCACAGCCTGGGGGATGTTTCCAGAATGAGATTTTCACTCTGCAGCGGAGTGTGCGCTTATATATGAAACTTCCTGGCAGATTAAAACTGTGTGCCCGACCGAGACTCGAACTCGGGACCTTTGCCTTTCGCGGGCAAGTGCTGTACCATCTGAGCTACCGAAGCACGACTCACGCCCGGTACTCACAGCTTTACTTCTGCCAGTATCTCGTCTCCTACCTTCCAAACTTAACAGAAGCTCTCCTGCGAACCTTGCAGAACTAGTACTCCTGAAAGAAAGGATACCGCGGAGACATGGCTTAGCCACAGCCTGGGGGATGTTTCCAGAATGAGATTTTCACTCTGCAGCGGAGTGTGCGCTGATATGAAACTTCCTGGCAGATTAAAACTGTGTGCCCGACCGAGACTCGAACTCGGGACCTTTGCCTTTCGCGAGCAAGTGCTCTACCATCTGAGCTACCGAAGCACGACTCACGCCCGGTACTCACAGCTTTACTTCTGCCAGTATCTCGTCTCCTACCTTCCAAACTTAACAGAAGCTCTCCTGCGAACCTTGCAGAACTAGTACTCCTGAAAGAAAGGATACCGCGGAGACATGGCTTAGCCACAGCCTGGGGGATGTTTCCAGAATGAGATTTTCACTCTGCAGCGGAGTGTGCGCTTATATATGAAACTTCCTGGCAGATTAAAACTGTGTGCCCGACCGAGACTCGAACGCAGGACCTTTGCCTTTCGCGGGCAAGTGCTCTACCATCTGAGCTACCGAAGCACGACTCACGCCCGGTACTCACAGCTGTACTTCTGCCAGTATCTCGTCTCCTACCTTCCAAACTTAACAGAAGCTCTCCTGCGAACCTTGCAGAACTAGTACTCCTGAAAGAAAGGATACTTCGGAGACATGGCTTAGCGTCAGCCTGGGGGATGTATCCAGAATGAGATTTCCACTCTGCAGCGGAGTGTGCGCTTATATATGAAACTTCCTGGCAGATTAAAACTGTGTGCCCGACCGAGACTCGAACTCGGGACCTTTGCCTTTCGCGGGCAAGTGCTCTACCATCTGAGCTACCGAAGCACGACTCACGCCCGGTACTCACAGCTTTACTTCTGCCAGTATCTCGTCTCCTACCTTCCAAACTTAACAGAAGCTCTCCTGCGAACCTTGCAGAACTAGTACTCCTGAAAGAAAGGATACCGCGGAGACATGGCTTAGCCACAGCCTGGGGGATGTTTCCAGAATGAGATTTTCACTCTGCAGCGGAGTGTGCGCTTATATATGAAACTTCCTGGCAGATTAAAACTGTGTGCCCGACCGAGACTCGAACGCGGGACCTTTGCCTTTCGCGGGCAAGTGCTCTACCATCTGAGCTACCGAAGCACGACTCACGCCCGGTACTCACAGCTGTACTTCTGCCAGTATCTCGTCTCCTACCTTCCAAACTTAACAGAAGCTCTCCTGCGAACCTTGCAGAACTAGTACTCCTGAAAGAAAGGATACTTCGGAGACATGGCTTAGCGTCAGCCTGGGGGATGTATCCAGAATGAGATTTCCACTCTGCAGCGGAGTGTGCGCTTATATATGAAACTTCCTGGCAGATTAAAACTGTGTGCCCGACCGAGACTCGAACTCGGGACCTTTGCCTTTCGCGGGCAAGTGCTCTACCATCTGAGCTACCGAAGCACGACTCACGCCCGGTACTCACAGCTTTACTTCTGCCAGTATCTCGTCTCCTACCTTCCAAACTTAACAGAAGCTCTCCTGCGAACCTTGCAGAACTAGTACTCCTGAAAGAAAGGATACCGCGGAGACATGGCTTAGCCACAGCCTGGGGGATGTGCGCTGATATGAAACTTCCTGGCAGATTAAAACTGTGTGCCCGACCGAGACTCGAACTCGGGACCTTTGCCGTTCGCGAGCAAGTGCTCTACCATCTGAGCTACCGAAGCACGACTCACGCCCGGTACTCACAGCTTTACTTCTGCCAGTATCTCGTCTCCTACCTTCCAAACTTAACAGAAGCTCTCCTGCGAACCTTGCAGAACTAGTACTCCTGAAAGAAAGGATACCGCGGAGACATGGCTTAGCCACAGCCTGGGGGATGTGCGCTGATATGAAACTTCCTGGCAGATTAAAACTGTGTGCCCGACCGAGACTCGAACTCGGGACCTTTGCCTTTCGCGGGCAAGTGCTCTACCATCTGAGCTACCGAAGCACGACTCACGCCCGGTACTCACAGCTTTACTTCTGCCAGTATCTCGTCTCCTACCTTCCAAACTTATCAGAAGCTCTCCTGCGAACCTTGCAGAACTAGTACTCCTGAAAGAAAGGATACTTCGGAGACATGGCTTAGCCTCAGCCTGGGGGATGTTTCCAGAATGAGATTTTCACTCTGCAGCGGAGTGTGCGCTGATATGAAACTTCCTGGCAGATTAAAACTGTGTGCCCGACCGAGACTCGAACTCGGGACCTTTGCCTTTCGCGGGCAAGTGCTCTACCATCTGAGATACCGAAGCACGACTCACGCCCGGTACTCACAGCTTTACTTCTGCCAGTATCTCGTCTCCTATCTTCCAAACTTAACAGAAGCTCTCCTGCGAACCTTGCAGAACTAGTACTCCTGAAAGGAAGGATACTGCGGAGACATGGCTTAGCCACAGCCTGGGGGATGTTTCCAGAATGAGATTTTCGCTCTGCAGCGGAGTGTGCGCTGATATGAAACTTCCTGGCAGATTAAAGCTGTGTGCCCGACCGGGACTCGAACTCGGGACCTTTGCCTTTCGCGGGCAAGTGCTCTACCATCTGAGCTAACGAAGCACGACTCACGCCCGGTACTCACAGCTGTACTTCTGCCAGTATCTCGTCTCCTACCTTCCAAACTTAACAGAAGCTCTCCTGCGAACCTTGCAGAACTCATTCTGGAAACTGAGGAGCTACTTGATTGAGAAGCAGCGGCTCCGGTCTCGTAAACTGACATACGGCCGCGAGAGCGGTGTGCTCACCACGTGACCCTCCGCATCCGATGACGCCTGTGGGCTTAGGATGTCACGGCGGCTGGTCGGTACTGTTGGGCCTTCATGGCCTGTTTGGGCGGAGTTTTTTCTTTTCTTTTATTATAAATCGAGAGTTCAGTTCGTGCAAAAAATATTGCACCGGCAACACTTTCGCAATTGTGGACAGCTATAGACGCACGATGCCTGAATATTTCTGCAGGGGACTCCGAACGACTTGCAAAAGTCCATGCTACGTCTAGTTGCTGCACTACGCCGGGCAAAATAAAGTCAGAAATGATATTTAGAGGTCTCAAATGGCTCTGAGCACTATGGGACTTAACGTCTGAGGTCATCAGTCCCCTAGAACTTAGAACTACTTAAACCCAACTAACCTAAGGACATCACAAACATCCATGCCCGAGGCAGGATTTGAACCTGCGACCGTAGCGGTCGCGCGGTTCCAGACTGTAGCGCCTAGAACCGCTCGGCCACTTCGGCCGGCTTAGAGGTCTGCCACGCCTTTTGTCACCTCAGTATACTTGGCATCTGTGAAGCATTGTCGGGTTCGCTAGTAGAGGTGGGCAAAGTCGTTCATCCTTGGGAACTAGTTCACTGGTGATCGCTCTTTTTTGGGGACCGTTCATTTTCACTCGTTCACCGTTCATTGTGCTTGGTATATGGTTGTTATGAAAAACTGAAAATTAGTAGCATAGTTGACTGAAAATGGATGGCGCCAAGAGGGGCACTTGCCTGCCCCCTGGAGTACAGAGTTTTTGTTCATAACAGAATTCAGAGTAGTTTCAGGGGTAAGACAAGGCTGCAACCTGTCTCCACTGTTGTTCATATTATTTATGGATCATATGTTGAAAACAATAGACTGGCTGGGTGAGATTAAGATATGTGAACACAAAATAAGCAGTCTTGCATATGCGGATGACTTAGTTGTGATGGCAGATTCGATTGAAAGTTTGCAAAGTAATATTTCAGAGCTAGATCAGAAATGTAAGGACTATGGTATGAAGATTAGCATCTCCAAAACGAAAGTAATGTCAGTGGGAAAGAAATATAAACGGATTGAGTGCCAAATAGGAGGAACAAAGTTAGAACAGGTGGACGGTTTCTAGTACTTAGGATGCATATTCTCAGAGGATGGCAACATAGTGAAAGAACTGGAAGCAAGGTGTAGCAAAGCTAATGCAGTGAGCGCTCAGCTACGATCTACTCTCTTCTGCAAGAAGGAAGTCAGTACCAAGACTAAGTTATCTGTGCACCGTTCAATCTTTCGACCAACTTTGTTGTATGGGAGCGAAAGCTGGGTGGATTCAGGTTACCTTATCAACAACGTTGAGGTTACGGATATGAAAGTAGCTAGGATGATTGCAGGTACTAGTAGATGGGAACAATGGCAGGAGGGTGTCCACAATGAGGAAATCAAAGAAAAACTGGGAATGAACTCTATAGATGTAGCAGTCAGGGCGAACAGGCTTAGATGGTGGGGTCATGTTACACCCATGGGAGAAGCAAGGTTACCCAAGAGACTCATGGATTCAGCAGTAGAGGGTAGGAGGAGTCGGGGCAGACCGAGGTGAAGGTACCTGGATTTGGTTAAGAATGATTTTGAAGTAATAGGTTTAACATCAGAAGAGGCACCAATGTTAGCACTGAATAGGGGATCATGGAGGAACTGTATAAGGGGGGCTATGCTCCAGACTGAACGCTGAAAGGCATAATCAGTCTTAAATGATGATGATGACAGAATTCTCACACACTTGTAATTTTCGTCATTCTGCAAAACATCTCGTTTAGCCAGCTGTAGCGTTATGTGGCTGATCGCAGTAAAATAATATAAAGTGGCGCACGAAAAACCTGCCCCGTGTACAGACTGCTCGCCAATTACGCACTATTTGTTGACCGCTACTAGCAGAACAGATAAACATGTAGTAATTAGGCAGTGAAAAAATAACAAGCAATTGCAAACATCTTCGAAACAATAGATGACGATTGGTAAGCGACAATGAGGTCTAGTAGTCGGGGCCGTTTTCGGTGCGCCACCCTGTACCACTGAAATAATATTGTAGGAGTTATCAAAGGCTTTTGATTGTGTAAATCATGGAATACTTCTAGATAAGCTCAAGTACTGTGGTATGAATGGGGCAGTTCTCCAATGGTTTAAATCATACCTAAATGGAAGAGTGCAGAAAGTTGAAATAAGCAGTTCACACAATATGCAAACAACTGGTGATTTCTCAAACTGGGTAACAATAAAGAATGGGGTGGTGCAAGGTTCGGTCTTGGGTCCTCTGCTGTCCTTAATATATATTAATGACTTGCCATTCTGTATTCACGAAGATGCGAAGCTGGTAGTTTCTGCCGATGATACAAGTATAGCTGTCACACCCAACAGACAAGAATTAACTGGTGAAATTGTAAACGATGTTTTTCAGAAAAACATTAAGTGGTTCTCTGCAAATGGGCTCTCATTAAACTTTGAAAAAACACAGTACATACAGTTCCACACAGTAAATGGAATGACACCATTAATAAATATAGACTTCGATCAAAAATCGGTAGCTAAGGTAGAACATTCAAAATTCCTAGGTGTATGCATTGATGAGGGGTTGAACTGGAAAAAAGGCACTGAGGATCTGCTGAAACGTTTGAGTTCAGCTACTTATGCTATTAGGGTCATTGCAAATTTTGGCGATATACATCTGAGTAAATTAGCTTACCACGCCTATTTTCATTCTCCGCTTTCGTATGGCATCATATTCTGGGGTAACTCATCATTGAGTAAAAGAGTGTTCATTGCACAAAAGCGTGTAATCAGAATAATTGCTGGAGCTCTTCCGAGATCATCCTGCAGACACTTATTTAAAGAGGTAGGGATCTTGACTGTAGCCTTACAATATATATATTAACTTATGAAATTTATTATTAACAATCCGAACGAATTCAAAAGTAATAGCAGTGTACATGGCTACAACACTAGGAGAAAGGATGATCTTCACTACTCAAGGTTAAATCTAACTTTGGCTCAGAAGGGGGTAAATTATGCTGCCACGAAAGTCTTAGGTCACTTACCTAATAGCATCAAAAGTCTGACAGAGAGCCATATAGCATTTAAAAGGAAATTAAAAGAATTTCTTGATGGCAACTCCTTCTACTCATTAGAAGCGGGTAATTTCCCCAACGCCCACAAAAAAAAATTAAGTGTAATGTAATAGTTTGTGTAATGTAATATCTTGTATAGACACCTTTTATTAACCCGACACGTTCCACGTCTTTACGAAGTGTCGTATTCATGATCTATGGAACAAGTACTAATCTAATCTAATCATACAGGCCGCGGTAGTCGAGCGGTTCTAGGCGCTTCAGTCCGGAACGGCGCGACTGCTACGGTTGCAGGTTCGAATCCTGCCTCGGGCATGGATGTGTGTGATGTCCTTAGGTTAGTTTAAGTAGTTCTAGGGGTCTGATGGCCTCAGATGTTAAGTCCGATAGTGCTCAGAGCCATTTCACAATCTAATCATATTCTCTTTACAAAATGTGACACTATACATTCGATTACGAAGCGCGGGCTTCATTCGGTTGTAAATCGATCTGCCTTCCATAACAATGGACATGCTCTTTTACGTTGGATCAAAAAAAAAAAAAAAAAAAAAAAAAAGAAAGAAAAAGACGGAAAATGGCCACTCGTGTGTGCTGTGTCGACTTCTTTGCATGTGTAATGACAAAAATCTTGCCTTTTCACAAGTATTTCTTCTGTTGTTTATCGAAATAGTGAAGTAACCTGATACGCCGTTTTGTCACCAGGAAAGAGCCCGCCTGGTTAGCCGTGCGGTCTAACGCACAGCTTTCAGAATTGGGAAGGAGCGCCTGCTATCCGGCACGAATACACCCGGCGGACTTGTGTCGAGGTCCGGTGAGCCGACCAGTCTGTGGATGGCTTTTAGGAGGTTTTCCATCTGCATCGGCAAATGCGGGCTGGTTCCCATTAATTCCGCCTCAGCTACACTCTGTCGGTGATTGCTGCGCAAAAAGTTCTCCACGTACGCGTAGACCACCATTAGGCCTACTCTACCACGCAAAGATTGGGGTTACACTGGTGTGAGACGTTGCCAGGGGAGGTTCACCAGGGGCCGAACTGCACGATAACCCTGAAAGAGTGGTTCGGTGTGGGGCGAGGGGGGGGGGGGGGGGTGAAGTGGACTGCGGTAGTCGTCGTGGGGTTGTGGACCACTGGGGGACAGAGCCTCTCCGTCGTTTCTAGGCCCCTTAACATACAATACAATACTTGAAAAGATGTTTGTATTACATACCACGTAATTTTTATGTAGTTTACGTCATAATAAAATACATTTTAATCATCGGTTGTGGACGCTGAATGGAATACGAAAAGAACCAGATTTTCAGAGTTCAGAAAAGGTTTGAAACAGATCCAGAATGGGCGTGCAAAGTAAACGGAACGAACAACAACTCGATACTGACCAACAATGAGCAGTCGGCAGTGGAACTGCGACGAGAGGCCACGCGAAGAAGGACGAGTCCGACCGAGACCGAGACATACGGGAACGGGACCGAGGCTGGAACGAGACCGGCCGACGTGCCGTTGCGGGAACGTTCCCGGGAACTGTAAGTAGGAAGCCGCGACCGAAGTTAACTATGAAAGGCCGTTCCTTAGGATTCATTCCTCGCTCGCTCCGTTCATCTTGGTGAACCGTTCCTTTGGACCCGTTAGTTTCCGAATGACCCATCTCTATTCGCCATTATTGTATACGCGGCGTCCCGCATTACTAACCTGCCATTGTATATTGACTGTAGGACGACACAGAGAAGGTGGACTTTGCAGCGACGCGGAAGCAAGGGACGAGGCGAGAACACTAAGCGGTAGAGGTGGCAAAAAATAACGTAACTGATAGAAATAACCGGTTACTGAAAACTAACGGTTACTGCGATAACCGTTCCTCTGATACAGGCAGTTATTTCAATAACTGTCCTACGTCAACAGTGCCTCGCGCCATCTGTTGACCGAAGATCGTACTACGCTTTCTCGTCAACTCATCGGAGAACTGGCTAGGAACTAAGGAGAGGATAGACCATTTGGAAGGCGTTCTATAGGCCATGGGAATAACTGTGAGACTGCGCGCCATCTGTTGATAAGAACTGTGTACTATATCGTGCGCCTTCGTTACTTTTAGCACAAACAATTAAATAAGATTAATGTCCGAGCGGTGGCTGATAGGAGATGCAGTACAGGCATTAATAAGTACGGTCGTTCCCTTAAGCCACCGCCTCATATGTCAATTTAGCTTGGACGGGTTGTATAAAGAGAGGTACCATAAGGAATTCGAGCGACTATGGAAATAACTGTCAGAGAGAGGTATTTTCCTCTGGCAGTTATCGAAAATCGTTATTGGCTCACAGTTCTCGCTCGCTGGCAGTTATCGGACTACCATTACAAGTAACCTGGAAGTTGGTAACGGAATAACTGTGTGTCTGTGTTCCTGATAGAGTGACTCCAGTCTTAGCCCCCGGTGATATTACAGAGACGATAGTTACTGGAGCGAACAAATATTTACGTACTTCTTCGGAAATAGCCGCTGGCCGTCGCGAATGACAAATAACATGTCAGAACGTATAACATAATACAGTGGAATATAATAATTATTATCCTCATCATTTGTCACGAGATTGTCAAAATATGTGAATATATCACAGTAACTGCTAATATTTACAGAATTGATACACTGTCAGAATAAAACACAGATACGCACTTTCAATAAATTTATCATACACGGAATACCCGATATTGACTGTTGCAACCAAGTGCTGTCAAAACTGAAATATAGCAGAATTTTTACCTAAGTTGGTCTATCAGTCTCTGTTACGATATTCATCTACAGAGTAGAAGGAGCGGTCAATGGAAGCACCTGATTCCACCCGTCTGCTTCGACGTAAAGGTGTTGTGGTGTGTGAATGTCATTACGGCACGGCGTTTATGAGTTGGTTTTTGTGTGTGTCGATCTAGGTTGCAGTGCCGGAATTTGCTGGTGGTAATTACTATTTTTTTTTTCTAGCTGTGATGTTTTGTGTATTTATGAAGTATTGAATGTGATTTAATTTATGTAGGGATGATTGATTTGTGGACTTTTGGGATTGTGGTTTTATTTTTCGTAGTTGTAGGTGTTGGTTTTTTGGCATCAGTAGCTGTGGTGGACCTATATAGGTCACCGGAAATGACTGATTCCCATTTTCATAGTTGTATGTGCTGATGTTTTAGTATCGTCATCTGAGGTTGACCTATGTAGGTCAAGGGAAATGTCCGATTCCAATTTTCGTACTTTTATTTGTGGGTATTGGTGTTTTGGTATGGTCACCTATGGTTGACCTATATTGTTCAAGGGAAGTGTCCGATTCCTGCAGATTTTTGTTGGTGTAGCAGAATGCTGTATTTTTTTTCTTTTTGTTCTTCATTTTGTGTTTTGGGATCATGGTGTGTTTTTTTTTTTACTAGCTTGTCCTCACTCTAAAACCCCCAACTTCCCGCTGTTGTCCCGTTGGTTTGATTGTATTTTTGGTGGGAAATGTTATTTTATTATTTATATGTATCTTCGTGTTTGTTGCCATGTGTATGTAGTAACGTCATAGACACACTTAAAATAACTATTTCCGGCATATTGATGACGGGTGGAATCACACTTCTGTATCAAATAGTCTTTCAAACACACTGTAATCCGTGCTTTATCTGAAACCAAGTTTTTAATGGTTGCTGACTTGCTGGCAGTTTATTGAAAATGCATGTTCCTGAATATTGGACCCCTTTTGGACCAAGGTAAGTGATTTTAGGTCTTTATGTAGATTGCTGTTCCCATTTCTAGTACTGATATTATGTATTAAGCTATTGGTTGGAAATACTTGTAACAAATTTCATTAAGGAATAAATATACTAGGAAGCAGTAGTTAGAATACAAAGTTCCTTGAACAGGTTCCTACATGATGTTCTTGAATTGAAATCACAAACGATTTTTATTACACGCTTTTACATGCGAAAAACTTTTGCTACATTTGATAAGTTACCACAGAATATGCTCCCTTATGAAATAATAGAATGAAAAAATGTGGTATGCCCTTCCCAACTGAATTTATTATCGAGTTGTAGTCCCAGAAATGTAACACTGTCAACCTTTTCTATCTGCATGTCTTCATATGTTATAAACATGCTGTAGCTGGAGAAATCGAGCAGTTTCCAAATCTGACATAAAACTTGGATTAGCGTACTCACACTTTCCCCAATAGGACTAGCTTTTACACCACAAGAGTAAACGAATCTGTCACATTACGCATATTTTTTGTTGTTTACAAGGCTGTACACTTTATTCTATTATGTGAGCAGCACAAGAAATTAAGCTTCGAATTTAACCTACAGTACTCAGTTTACATATTACTTCATACTTAAAAACGCACGTTGTTAACATTTTACTTAAACAGTGCTTTGGCGAAGTTCCGCGTACTTTCTGTCGCAGCTGCGAAGATAATATTTCTAATAGCGACCGATAACCTACAAACATATAATCTGAAACACTAATAATCGTTCTAACATCAACTAAAATGTACCCGGAGTTAATAATCTGAGGTTATGACACGATTCATACGACATTCCTGCTATTTCACACTACTCGCAGTTATACTGATAACTAAACTGATGGATTCCAACTATGTCGTTATTTAACTGTCGGAGTTATCGGTATTCGCTAGCAAAAAATAACTTGGCAGTTATTAATAACCGTTAACGATAACGGTTATCAAAGAATAACTGGAACTGTGATAACGGTTAATCCAGAATAACCGTTTGGCCCACCTCTACTAAGCGGTAGCGGCTGTCGGCGCCGTGTCAGAGGCGGGTGTGGGCATAACGAGATTTCCCGGGGGAAGCCCCAGGTGTCCCGCCGACAAAGCCCCACGTGTTCTCTGCCCGCTCCCCTTGACCCAGTACCCAACTGCCCGTAATCTCCTCCGCCATCGGAAACCGCATCCTCACACGGGGCTTGAAAGCATCTGCGGACAAGGAGATGAGACTTTCGTGACGTCATAACGCGGCATTTCTCGTTGCGGGGTATCGCCAAGCTCGAAAGCCAATATCACACACGTCTCTTTTAGCGAGGACTGTGACCAGTGTGATTCGAGATCGCTTTTTCCGTAACAAGCAGAGCTTAGGAGACGTCATATTGGATTACGTCGCTTGCACTTGCAGCTCATATCTAGTGGTTTTTATCTTATAATTTACCTACTATGAATATAAGAGGCCGTCAAATGGACACGAAAGAGATGGAAAACGATTGGCCAAGTGCACGTAACACTGGCTCTCTGAGGGTTCTGCACAAACTTAGAGGCAGTTCATCGATCCCGGTAATCAAGAATCTCGACAATTCTTGACTGTTATCGATGTTTTTGAGTTCCAAGCCTTTCGAGAACATATTTTCGGGTGATATGATCATAAAATAACAATTTTCGGAGTTTTCCTTTATTTATATCATAAAACATTGCTTCTTGCTAAATTTCATGATTATTGGTCAATACAAAATATCCTATAGATTTCGATGAGTGAGTCTGCAACTATCAAAATACTGTATTTGGCACAAGCAACCTTATCTTTTATGTAAGTCTGCAGGCTTTCGTGGCCGTTGTCACTGAAGTTAAAATCTTCTGGGTTATTAGGCCTCTGGGTTATTAGGGCGCGTCATGTTTCTTCTAAAATGTTCGGAAAACGGATGCACCTCATTACTTCCACAATGCAGGCCTCTATCAAGTGTCACGTGGTTGTGGCAAAGTGTATACTGTCGAAACGAGAAGAACTGTTAAAGGACGCATTAAAGAACACGAACGGCACATGCGGCTGAAACTGCAAAATCGGCAGTAGCGGAACATCAAGAGAACTGTGGCTCTGACATCGATTTTAATAACGTACGTGTACTGGCTAAAGAAACAAACATTTATGGAAGAAAAGTCCGAGAAGCGGTTGAAATTTCTAAGAATGCATCTAATTTCGATAGAGAGGACGGCTATAGGCTTCCGGCATCGTGGCTCCCCGCCATCGAGGAAGTAAATACGCGGCTGCGGTGTGTGAGCGGTTCTAGGGGCTTCAGTCGGGAACCGCGTGAACGCTACGGTCGCAGGATCGAATCCTCCCTCGGGCATGGATCTATGTGATGTCTTTAGGTTAGTTAGGTTTAAGTAGTTCTAAGTCTAGGGGACTGATGACCTCAGATGTTAAGTCCCATAGCGCTCAGAGGCATTTGAACCATTTTGAGCGGCATAAACAACGCGGTGCAGGTCACCTCGGCGGAGAACAATATTTTGGGTAAACATTCCCCCCCTCTTGCTCTGTCCGTTTCGAATCTAGCCACTGATTACGACCAACCAATAGCGATAGCAAGCATTTCAACCAATAACCCTTCTCCAGCATAAGTGTGGAACAGTGCCTTTCTATCCAATGACGATGGACCGCCAGTGGTATCCACAGGAGATGAGCTACCATCGCCCCTTCTTCTGCATCAGAGCGGGAATATTAGCCTATGACTACGGCCCACCAATGGTAGCCACATGAATTTTAACCAACACCATTACTTCTCCAGCACGAACGCCAGAAAACTCCCCCTTTATAAGTGGACGCGACACTCGTCTCTGACGGTGTTCTAGCAGTAGTGGACACCAAAAGATCCTGAGGAAGATCCCAGCAGAGGGGTCGAAACGTCGAACATTTTAGAAGAAACATGGCGCGGCCTAATAACCCAGAAGATTTTAACTTCAACCTTATCTTTTGACTGCATTGACTTAGATGCTTCTATTTTGCACACGAGCAAGGGATAGTAGACCTTAGTGTGTGGCATAAGTTTGAACTGGACACGTCTACATGTTCCTGAGAAAAAGGGTTCTGTACAGGCGGACAGAAAGTTTGACGAATAACAAATGAAAAAAATTCGTTTGATATAATTACAAATTAACAATTTGCAGATTGTTTCCTTCTCTTTAACCCTCAGTATGAGATACAAATTTCAACATGATACGTGTACCCGTTCTTGAGAAAAAT
Organism: Schistocerca cancellata; assembly: GCF_023864275.1. Lineage (NCBI taxonomy): Eukaryota > Metazoa > Arthropoda > Insecta > Orthoptera > Acrididae > Schistocerca > Schistocerca cancellata. Next base: position 125,426,922 of record NC_064637.1, on the reverse strand, counting down.
GGTTCTTAGCACTCGGACAACAAAGTCATGCTTATAAGAGTTCGTTTTTGTCGACTGAGGCACGGAATCCTAAAAACTAAGTAAACCATTTAATAGATGGCGTATGTCTTCACGACGAAAAATGCTTGCGGTTGCCTACGGCATATCCAGACACTCTGGGATGATAATGGCATTGAAACAGAGGATGACACGCGAAAAGCTGAAATACTAAACACCTTTTTCCAAAGCTGTTTCACAAAGGAAGACCGCACTGCAGTTCCTTTTCTAAATCCTCGCACGAACGAAAAAATGGCTGACATCGAAATAAATGACCAAGGAACAGAAAATCAACTGAAATCACTCAACAGAGAAAAGTCCACTGGACCTGACGGGATACCAATTCGATTCTACACAGAGTACGCGAAAGAACTTGCCCCTTTTCCAACAGCCATGTACCGCAAGTCTCTAGACGAACGGAAGGTTCCAAATGATTGGAAAAGAGCACAGGTAGTCCCAGTCTTCAAGAAGGGTCGTCGAGCAGATGCGCAAAACTGTAGGCCTGTATCTCTGACGTCGATCTGTTGTAGGATTTTAGAACACGTCTTTTGCTCGCGTATCGTGTCATTTCTGGAAACCCAGAATCTACTCTGTAGGAATCAACATGGATTCCGGAAACAGCGATCGTGTGAGACGCAACTCGCTTTATTTGTTCATGAGACCCAGAAAATATTAGATACAGGCTCCCAGGTAGATGCCACTTTCCTTGACTTCCGGAAGGCGTTCGATACAGTCTCGCACTGTCGCATGGCAAAGTAAGAGCATACGGAATATCAGACCAGCTGTGTGGCTGGATTGAAGAGTTTTTAGCAAACAGAACACAGCATGTTGTTCTCAATGAAGAGACGTCTACAGACGTTAAAGTAACCTCTGGCGTGCCACGGGGGAGTGTTATGGAACCATTGCTTTTCACAATATATATAAATGACCTAACAGATAGTGTCGGAAGTTCCATGCGGATTTTCGCGGATGATGCTGTAGTATACAGAGAAGTTGCAGCATTAGAAAATTGCAGCGAAATGCAGGAAGATCTGCAGCGGATAGGCACTTGGTGCAGGGAGTGGCAACTGACCCTTAACATACACAAATGTAATGTATTGCGAATAAATAGAAAGAAGGATCCTTTATTGTATGATTATACAGTCCTGGAAATGACACCGGTGTGTCAGACCCACCATACTTGCTCCGGACACTGCGAGAGGGCTGTACAAGCAATGATCACACGCACGGCACAGCGGACACACCAGGAACCGCGGTGTTGGCCGTCGAATGGCGCTAGCTGCGCAGCATTTGTGCACCGCCGCCGTCAGTGTCAGCCAGTTTGCCGTGGCATACGGAGCTTCATCGCAGTCTTTAACACTGGTAGCATGCCGCGACAGCGTGGACGTGAACCGTATGTGCAGTTAACGGACTTTGAGCGAGGGCGTATAGTGGGCATGCGGGAAGCCGGGTGGACGTACCGCCGAATTGTTCAACACGTGGGGCGTGAGGTCTCCACAGTACATTGATGTGGTCGGCGGAAGGTGCACGTGCCCGTCGACCTGGGACCGGACCGCAGCGACGCACGGATGCACGCCAAGACCGTAGGATCCTACGCAGTGCCGTAGAGGACCGCACCGCCACTTCCCAGCAAATTAGGGACACTGTTGCTCCTGGGGTATCGGCGAGGACCATTCGCAACCGTCTCCATGAAGCTGGGCTACGGTCCCGCACACCGTTAGGCCGTCTTCCGCTCACGCCCCAACATCGTGCAGCCCGCCTCCAGTGGTGTCGCGACAGGCGTGAATGGAGGGACGAATGGAGACGTGTCGTCTTCAGCGATGAGAGTCGCTTCTGCCTTGGTGCCAATGATGGTCGTATGCGTGTTTGGCGCCGTGCAGGTGAGCGCCACAATCAGGACTGCATACGACCGAGGCACACAGGGCCAACACCCGGCATCATGGTGTGGGGAGCGATCTCCTACACTGGCCGTACACCACTGGTGATCGTCGAGGGGACACTGAATAGTGCACGGTACATCCAAACCGTCATCGAACCCATCGTTCTACCATTCCTAGACCGGCAAGGGAACTTGCTGTTCGAACAGGACAATGCACGTCCGCATGTATCCCGTGCCACCCAACGTGCTCTAGAAGGTGTAAGTCAACTACCCTGGCCAGCAAGATCTCCGGATCTGTCCCCCATTGAGCATGTTTGGGACTGGATGAAGCGTCGTCTCACGCGGTCTGCACGTCCAGCACGAACGCTGGTCCAACTGAGGCGCCAGGTGGAAATGGCATGGCAAGCCGTTCCACAGGACTACATCCAGCATCTCTACGATCGTCTCCATGGGAGAATAGCAGCCTGCATTGCTGCGAAAGGTGGATATACACTGTACTAGTGCCGACATTGTGCATGCTCTGTTGCCTGTGTCTATGTGCCTGTGGTTCTGTCAGTGTGATCATGTGATGTATCTGACCCCAGGAATGTGTCAATAAAGTTTCCCCTCCCTGGGACAATGAATTCACGGTGTTCTTATTTCAATTTCCAGGAGTGTACGATAGCGGAACAAACACTGGTAGCAGTTACTTCTGTAAACTAATTGGGCGTATGCGTACGCAACGATTTGAAGTGGAGTGATCATATAAAATTAATTGTTGGTAAGGCGAGTCCCAGGTTGAGATTCATTGGGAGAGTCCTTAGAAATATGTAGTCCATCAACAAAGGAGGTGGCCTACAAAGCACTCGTTCGACCTATACTCGAGTATTGCTCATCAATGTAGGATCCGTGCCAGGTCAGGTTGACAGAGGAGATAGAGAAGATCCAAAGAACAGCGGCGCGTTTCGTCACAGGGTTATTTAGTAAGCGTGATAGCGCTATGGAGATGTTTAGCAAACTGAAGTGGCAGAGAGGCGCTCTGCATCGCGGTGTAGCTTGCTGTCCAGGTTTCGAGAGAGTGCGTCTCTGGATGAGGTATCGAATATATTGCTTCCCCCTACTTATACCACCCGAAGAGATCACAAATGTAAAATTAGAGAGATTCGAGCGCGCACGGAGGCTTTCCGGCAGTCGTTCTTCCCGCGAACCATACGCGACTGGAACAGGAATGGGAGGTAATGACATGGCACGTAAAGTGCCCTCCACCACACACCGTTGGGTGGCTTGCGGAGTATAAACGTAGATGTAGATGTACGGTTCCATGATTGTACCCAGACGTGGGAAGCAAATCGACAGTCACTAGTATCTCTCTTCAGGGCTCCAAAAACATGGAAATCGCACGGGGGGAAATGGCGACGATGTGGAGGATGTGTAATATCTTCCCAGGGAAAGTTGTGCAGCGTAGGCGAAACAACCTCAGCAACAAAAGTCACGTGCCCTTTCTTCATCTGTCGCGTTTTTGTTTGATTGCCCCTTATATGAATATCAATGCTATGCAAAATATTTACGTATTCAGTAAAGGAAAAGAGTACAAAGATGGCAATAGACGAATTCAGCCAGCTATAATTTGTTAATTCGCTAGGACAATTGGTGGTTCAGAGCAAGAGAAACCTGAAGACTCGGGATCCTAATAGACATTGCTAATAGAACGGTTTATTTAAGATACCTACAAAAATAATAAAGGCTGCAGTAAACTCATTCTCTGGAGCGTGCGCTTTATCTGCCCGTAGTCGGGCGATCTTTTAAAACATAAAAAAATTTGGAATGCAAGCTACGTCTTCAGCTACGTGTTGTGTGTATGCTAATTCTGTTTCACTCTTCAGTTTTACCCTCTGCAGCTCCTCCTAGTACTGTGGACGTTATTCTTTGATGCCTTAACATATGCCCTAATATCCTACCCTTTTTCTTGTCTGTGTTTTCCACATGTTCCCTTCTTCGACGACACTGCAGAGAACCTCCTCATTTCTCACCTCATCAATCTGCCTAATTTTCAACATTCTTCTGTAGCACCACATCTCAAATTCTTCGATTCTCTTCTGTTCCGGTTATCACACAGTCCATGATTTTCTGCCATGTAATGCTTTGTTGCAAATGCACATTCTCATAAACGCCGTCTTTAAATTAATGTGTATGTTTGATACTAGCAGACGTATCTTGGCCGTGTATGCCCTTCTTGCCTGTGCTGGTCTTTTTATGTCATTGCTTCGTCCGTCGTGGGTTATTTTGCTTCCGAGGTGGGAGCATTCCTTAACTTCACCTCCTTCGTGACCACCAATTTCGACGTTAATTTTTTCGTTATTCTCATTTCTCTTGCTTCTCATTACTTTCGTCATTCTTCAGTTTATTCTCAATTTTTTTATTCCGGCTGTAAAGAGTTCTTTATCTTTATGTTTGAACCAATTTCGCACAAACTTTTTCACGTTCTCGTCCTGGAACATCTTCCGACGTAATGCCTCCTTCAGTGCACCAAACAAATGCAAATCACTAGGTGCTAAATCAGGACTGTAAGGGAATGAGGCAGTACTTCACAGTCCATTTTGGATGGTTTCACTGGTTAGTTGAGCAATATGAGGACGTGCGTTGTGTTGCTGGACAATCACACCTCTCCTCTGAGACCCACGACGTCTCTCTCTCATGGCTGGCTTCACCTTGTTTAAAAGGAAATCCGAGTAGTATAGGCTGTTCATTGTACGCTGCTCTTCGAGATAACCACAAAGAACTGGACCCTCAGAATCCCAAAACAGTGTCAACATGACTTTTCTTGTTGATGTTTGGGTTTTGAATTTTTTCTTGACAGGTGAGTTGGTGCGCTTCCACTCCATGCTTTGTCTTTTTGATTCTGGCTCATAATAGCAAACCCAAGTTTCATCACAAGTTAAAATTTTGTTGAGGAAGTGCTCACCTTCTCTTTCATAACGTTCCTTTAGCTCTGTGCACACTCAAATTTGTTTCCCTGTGTAGCCGCGTCAACCCCTTTGCGACCCATCTTGCACATGTTCTGCGGTACTTCACCTTGTTACAGATAATCTTATGAACTGAACCAGTACTAACTTGAACCTTATCAACTATCAATTCCACAGTCACACAGCAGTAGGCACGAATAATGTCATCAATTCGACTTGAGAGAGAGTTGAAAATGCAAATGGTCGACCAGAAAGATGTTCGTCAGTCACTGAGTCGCGACCATTTTTGAACTGCGCTACCTACTTGTAAAAAATTGCACGGTTCGTACAGCCTTTAGACACTCCGCGGTATATGGTCACTGGTTTCTCGCCTTCAGCAAGTAAAAAAGGAATAACAGAACGTTGTTTAACTGTGTGTGTGAACTCCTAAGGGACCAAACTACTGAGGTCATGGGTCCCTAGACTTACACACTTCTTAAACTAACTTATGCTAAGAGCAACACACACACCCATGCCCGAGAGAGGACTCGAACCTCCGGCGGGAGGGGCCGCGCAATCCGTGACATGGTGCCTCTAACCGCACGGCCACTCCGCGTGGCGTTGTTCAACTGATGTGGACGTTTCAAGTAGACTCACCGCCTTGAAATGTATTTTTGAGGTTATAAACGAAACAATCTTGATACATCAGCTGATCAGGGCTCATCCCAGTGATGCCAACTTAAAGCCATAAAAGTACCAAATTTGTCCTACTGACAGTTTTTTCCCCAGACCAATTCGTTTCTTTAATTATTGAATGACCCTCGTATAATACAGCCTCCATGTCTCATGAAAGAACGTGGATCGGAATCATACACTCCTGGAAATGGAAAAAAGAACACATTGACACCGGTGTGTCAGACCCACCATACTTGCTCCGGACACTGCGAGAGGGCTGTACAAGCAATGATCACACGCACGGCACAGCGGACACACCAGGAACCGCGGTGTTGGCCGTCGAATGGCGCTAGCTGCGCAGCATTTGTGCACCGCCGCCGTCAGTGTCAGCCAGTTTGCCGTGGCATACGGAGCTCCATCGCAGTCTTTAACACTGGTAGCATGCCGCGACAGCGTGGACGTGAACCGTATGTGCAGTTGACGGACTTTGACCGAGGGCGTATAGTGGGCATGCGGGAGGCCGGGTGGACGTACCGCCGAATTGCTCAACACGTGGGGCGTGAGGTCTCCACAGTACATCGATGTTGTCGCCAGTGGTCGGCGGAAGGTGCACGTGCCCGTCGACCTGGGACCGGACCGCAGCGACGCACGGATGCACGCCAAGACCGTAGGATCCTACGCAGTGCCGTAGGGGACCGCACCGCCACTTCCCAGCAAATTAGGGACACTGTTGCTCCTGGGGTATCGGCGAGGACCATTCGCAACCGTCTCCATGAAGCTGGGCTACGGTCCCGCACACCGTTAGGCCGTCTTCCGCTCACGCCCCAACATCGTGCAGCCCGCCTCCAGTGGTGTCGCGACAGGCGTGAATGGAGGGACGAATGGAGACGTGTCGTCTTCAGCGATGAGAGTCGCTTCTGCCTTGGTGCCAATGATGGTCATATGCGTGTTTGGCGCCGTGCAGGTGAGCGCCACAATCAGGACTGCATACGACCGAGGCACACAGGGCCAACACCCGGCATCATGGTGTGGGGAGCGATCTCCTACACTGGCCGTACACCACTGGTGATCGTCGAGGGGACACTGAATAGTGCACGGTACATCCAAACCGTCATCGAACCCATCGTTCTACAATTCCTAGACCGGCAAGGGAACTTGCTGTTCCAACAGGACAATGCACGTCCCCATGTATCCCGTGCCACCCAACGTGCTCTAGAAGGTGTAAGTCAACTACCCTGGCCAGCAAGATCTCCGGATCTGTCCCCCATTGAGCATGTTTGGGACTGGATGAAGCGTCGTCTCACGCGGTCTGCACGTCCAGCACGAACGCTGGTCCAACTGAGGCGCCAGGTGGAAATGGCATGGCAAGCCGTTCCACAGGACTACATCCAGCATCTCTACGATCGTCTCCATGGGAGAATAGCAGCCTGCATTGCTGCGAAAGGTGGATATACACTGTACTAGTGCCGACATTGTGCATGCTCTGTTGCCTGTGTCTATGTGCCTGTGGTTCTGTCAGTGTGATCATGTGATGTATCTGACCCCAGGAATGTGTCAATAAAGTTTCCCCTTCCTGGGACAACGAATTCACGGTGTTCTTATTTCAATTTCCAGGAGTGTACATGCTCTACAAACCAGGGTAGACAGCGATCTGTGGCAGGTGTGAAGACAGAGTACAGCGCCGATGCAGGCAGAAGTGCTTCGGAGAACATCTTTCAACATGCCTTGTGGTACACGGGACTCCTCTTCAGACAGTTCCTACGCTTTCGCACGCTGACCCAACGGCATTTTCACTTACGACGCAGTTGGCACGGGATCGTCGAGACTCGTCCTTCGACCAGTGGAAACGTGTCACCTGGTCGGAGGAAGCACGTTTCTCGTCACACCAGGTCGATAGTCGTATCTGGATACCCCGTCATCCCGGCAAAACAAAACGTGCATGGCACCACAGAAGCAGGCTATCTGAGAGCAGCGTTACGCAATCAGGGACAGTCCCCTGGGCTTCCATAAGACCTGTGCTAACAACCAAAAACAACAGGACAAGTCTATTCTAGCTGTACATTACTGCGAACCACTCATATCCCTTTATTCTTTGTCTTCCATGACGGTGGTGACACTTTCCGACAGGGTAGTTGTCCATGTCACAAGGCCAGAATCGTTCTAACAGTGGTTTGCAGATTATGACGGCGAACTCGTGATGGTGTCTTGGCCACGAAATTCTCCTCATCTTTATCTGAAAGAATTCATCAGGGATGCTATCAGATGCCAGCACTGTGCTCCCAAACGACCGGCCCATAATGTACGGGAATTGCGTAATCTGTGCGTAGAGATTTCGTGCTACACACCTTGAAGTGGTACTGCGATGATGGGCATGGAGTAAGGTAACTAAATGCTTTATTTCGGTAACTTTTTCTATGTGTCACACTTCCTCATTCTCGTGTACCTTACCGAGTGAGGTGGCGCAGTGGTTAGCACACTGGACTCGCATTCGGGAGGACGACGGTTCAATCCCGTCTCCAGCCATCCTGATTTAGGTTTTCCGTGATTTCCCTAAATCGTTTCAGGCAAATGCCGGGATCGTTCCTTTGAAAGGCCACGGCCGATTTCCTCCCCCATCCTTCCCTAACCCGAGCTTGCGCTCCGTCTCTAATGACCTCGTTGTCGACGGGACGTTAAACAACACTAACCCCCCCTCGTGTACCTTTCCAGAATGTATGAGGGTATAGTGTATGAATGTGATGGGCTCAGAAAGGTGAACGGCAGTTTCAAATGTTGTCAAAAGCTGCAGTAGGATTCTCAAAAGAGAAACTAGGGAAGCTAAGCACAGAAATTGCCTGCTAGACTCCAGCAAAAAGGGCGGTTCTGAGGAGTGTAGAGGGCGGAAATTGGCCTTCAGCCAATAAGAACGTGGCTGTTCGAATAATGGTAGCGTGGCTGGTGGACCGATAGCCAGGAAGTGCTGAGTCTCGGGCATCTGTATGGGTAACTTCCCAGCTCTGTGAAATCGCGCTTTTGCATTAATTTATACGGTAGCGGCATTTGGCGTAGTGCTCCACCGGCCAGTGTGGCCGAGCGGTTCTAGTCACTTCAGTCTGGAACCGCGCGACCGCTACGGTCGCAGGTTCAAATCCTGCCTCGGGCATGGATGTGTGTGATGTCCTTAGGTTAGTTGGGTTTACGTAGTTCTAAGTTCTAGGGGACTGATCACCTCAGCTCTTAAGTCCCATAGTGCTCAGAGCCATTTGAACCATTTTCGTAGTGCTCCGCTGTGTACTGCAGCGTGTCCACGCATGGAAATGTTTTGCTCTGGTGTGTGATAATTAATTTCCTTCGGCCTCTCTGTAGCGTAGCAATTAACAGGTTAATGTTTCTAGACCAATTAGAAATTTCACTATTATCAGCACCGATACTAGTTTATACCAATGATTGAAGAGTATGTTAAATTATGTCATCTTAATTTGTAATAAAATTTCTGTCACGTAAAATCAGTGTTGGGGTGTTCAGACAATGACCTCTTGTATCCCAGCTGGCTATTATCAAGCTCAAATTCACAACTGCAAAAAGAGTGAGAACCGCCTTATTACTTTATTAAATAGTATCAAAACAACTAGGCCAGAATAATGCTAGCGGTTACTGCTCCCATTACTGAGTGCTTTGGTTTCGTGTGTGTGTGTGTCGCGTTATCAGTTGCGTGAATAATTAAAGATCAGAATCGTTGTTAGTAATCACGTGACGAAATTCTCACGCACACTCAGCCATAGCATCCAGTTGGGGAGAAACGTATATAAGAATACAGTGCCATACTAGTGAATGGCCACCGAACAAGCAACTAACTAGAAACATACTAAGGAATTGCCCAGTCCGCGCCTCACATAATTGCTGCTGTAATCTGTTCCAAAGGTGGACCAACACGCTATTACCACAGTTGCATGTGTTGACACGGTGTGGTTTCTTTTGAGATCTGGAATATGAGAGTGATCACAGACTGAAATTAATTGTCGTAAGTCTGAAACACGTAAGTGGAATAGAAAAGGTAAAGCTCTCATTTATCCAAAGATTGGCTGCAACATGACAGTGCTTTACTGGACATGGTCATGTTGCTACATTTCCCCTGCGACCTTTAAACTAACTTAACTGGTCAATTGTAAAGCGGGTTACGGTTTAATTTATACATCCAACCATGCTGCAACTTGGCATTTCTCACATCAGGAAGAAAAAAGCAATAAGAGACATTAAAATCGCAGGACTAACTGAGGATGGAACACGAGACAATTAATCGCTGGCAATTAATCGCTGAGCCAGTAATCGACACACGTGACTACAATACAAACGGAAAACACTAGGACATAATAAACCATCGTACAGAGCTGCGGCCGGCCGGGGTGGCCGAGCGGTTCTAGGCGCTACAGTCTGGAACCGCGCGACCGCTACGGTCGCAGGTTCGAATCCTGCCTCGGGCATGGATGTGTGTGATGTCCTTATGTTAGTTAGGTTTAAGTAGTTCTAAGTTCTAGGGGACTGATGACCTCAGGAGTTAAGTCCCATAGTGCTCAGAGCCATTTGAACCATTTGAACAGAGCTGCGCTAAACAGTCCTTCGAACTGAAGGCCACAACAACGTCATCAACAACAGATAGGCATCCAATTGAAGAGTGAAGTGACCTTAAAGAAGACTGGAACACTTGTGCAGAGTGGAACTTCTCTGGTGGGGTTTTCTGTCGAGCCTGGGCCTGTTTCTGTGAACCCAACAAACTTCAAAGAAAAAAACTGGTTATGGTGACAGACTCATCTGTAGCGTGGAATGTGACAGGTGGTTTTGAGTTGACGAAGGCAACAAGTGTGAAGGCAAAGAACATGGTTGTGGTGACGGACTGATCCGTAGTGTAGCCCAAGGCATATGTTGGAATGTGATATTTTGGTTATGAGTTGGTGTAGCCAACGATCTCAAAGCAAATAGTCTAGTTGTGGTGACAGACTGACCTGTATATTAACCCAAGGTGTTCGATTGAAATATGTCATTTCGGTTGTGTGCTGGTGAAGCCAACAAATGTGAAAACAAAAGACTACCATACTTGTCTTGTGCTCAATAGGAATACCAATTCCCCCAGCCAGAGGTTCAAGTCCTCCCTTGGGCATGGGTGTTTGTGCTGTCCTTAGCGTAAGTTAGTTTAGGTTAAGTAGTGTGTAAGCCTAGGGACCGATGATCTCAGCAGTTGTGATGATGATGATGTTTGGTTTGTGGGGCGCTCAACTGCGTGGTTATCAGCGCCCGTACAATTACCCAATCTTTGCTCAGTCCAATTTCGCCACTTTTCTGGATGATGATGAAATGATGAGGACAACACAAACACCCAGTCATCTCGAGGCAGGTGAAAATCCCTGACCCCGCCGGGAATCGAACCCGGGACCCCGTGCTCGGGAAGCGAGAACGCTACCGCGAGACCACGAGCGGCGGACCTCAGCAGTTTGATCCCACAGGAACTGACCACTATCACCAGGAATGCCAATACACTTCAGCTCTACCATGTCGTTCTGCACAACTTCCACCCACCCATAGTGCTGGTCGAGCATCACCTTTTCGATGCACTTGTGTTTGGCGCGCCGGTTCTGGAACCGGCTCTTGGCTAGCCTCTCAGACAATGCCAGCGTTGGGAACGGAATGGAGTGGAGGGTTAGTGAGGAGCTGAACTGCTGGAGGGTGAGCCACCCACCTGTAGTGCTGGTCGAGCGTCACCCTCTCGATACACTTGTATTTGGCGCGCCAGTTCTGGAACCGTATCATGGCCAGCCTCTCAATACCAATGTTTGGAATGGAATGGAAGGTTAGTGAGGAACTGAACTGCTGGAGGGTGAGCCACCCACCTGTCGTGCTGGGCTGGTCGAGCGTCACCTTCTCGATGTGTTTGGCACGCCGGTTCTGGAACCGGATTTTGGCCAGCCTCTCAGACAACGCCAACGTTGGGAATGGAATGGAGTGGTGGGTTAGTGGGGAGCTGAACTGCTGGAGGGTGAGCCACGCACCTGTAGTGCTGGTCGAGCTGCGCCTTCTCGATACGCTTGTCCTTGGCGCGCCGGTTCTGGAACCAGATCTTGACCTGCGTCTCGGACAGCGCGAGCGCCTCGGCCAGCTCGAAGCGGCGGCCCCTGGAGACGTACTCGGAGCGCGCGTACTCCAGCTCCAGCCGGAGGGTCTGCTCCGAACTGAACGTCGTCCTCTGGCGTCGGGGGCGGCCCTCCTTCCGTCTCCGGCGGGCCACTGTACGACAGACAAAGAGGACACACTGTAAGGAAGGCACAATCCTTGTCTAGTAGGACTTGTTCAGCGTATGAGCACATCTGCTCTTCAGAGAGGAACAGGGATTCTCGGCGAAGTAGTGTGATGGAGTGCTGGGTTGCTGGGTCTGCCTTAGGTGGATGTGGGTACAGCAGTAGAAGGCATGCCACGCGTACAAAAGCCGATTGTTGTTAATTTCAGTCATACAGTCTTCCTGGCCACAGAGGTTGATTTTTGGGACCTCGGCGAGTGGCCTCGCATTGCCCTCCCTGCAAGCAGTGCCTACTGGGTGCCCTTGATGGTGTATCAGCCCCCACGGACATCTCGTGTAATTTAGCCCGTAGCAGGCCTGGCTACGACGAGTGCTGTTGACCCAGACAGGAAGCCAAGTAACGGTAGGGTGACCCTATGTAAGCCACACCAGAGGATGGATGCATCAGGCTCCAGTGATGCTGGGCTTTGGAGACTTATGTTTGAGCCCTGGAGCATGGGAATGTGGCTGGAAGCTGGCGAGTAGACCCATGGTGACAGCAGAGCGTGTGGCTACCAAGAGACTGGGCAGTCAGGTTGCAGCCGAGGGTTCGGGGCCCAGTGACAGTGGTGGCAGCTGGACGTCGTTGTCTTCACAGTATCGTTCGACACAGGCTGGGCCAAATAACACAGCCCGGCTGTCACAAGATAACTAATTGGCCCCTGAGGGTATGAATACTCCTGCCTGGGGGACGATAGTGGGAAAGAAGTAGCATTTTGCAGAAGCTTCTCAAAAGGTGGTCATTGTCTGAGGACACTGTCATTGCTTTGCGGAAGCAGGATCAAACATTGAAGGCAGTTTCTGGTCCTGGGGTACCGTGTCAGTACGGGTCGTTGAATGCAGCAGTTCACGCCAAAAACTGCTGTGCTGTACTTTGTCTCCGTTACAGATGAACCATAATTTCCCAAAGTCTCCCAATAAACCGAAGTCAACCATTCCACTTTCCTACTGCTTTCCTTACACGCTCGTTCCGTTCCCTAACGCCTTGCAACGTCACGCCTGGATATTTAATCGCCGCACACTACTAACACTACTCGAACATTACCGGATTACTTTTCGCAGTCGTCTGATTAACTTACAGTTCTATACGCTGAGAGCTACCTGCCAACCATTACACACAATACAAATTCTATCCAAGTCATCCTGTATCCTCCTCCAGCCACTCCCGTACACGACAACATCATCAGCAAACAACCACAGATTGCTGTTCATCCTGTCCTTCAGATCATTTATGCGGTCCTATCACACTCCCTTGGGCCAGGCCTGATCATACCCTTGTCTCTAATAAACACTCGCCGTAGGGAACAACATACTGGGTTGTATTACTTAAGTACACTCCTGGAAATGGAAAAAAGAACACATTGACACCGGTGTGTCAGACCCACCATACTTGCTCCGGACACTGCGAGAGGGCTGTACAAGCAATGATCACACGCACGGCACAGCGGACACACCAGGAACCGCGGTGTTGGCCGTCGAATGGCGCTAGCTGCGCAGCATTTGTGCACCGCCGCCGTCAGTGTCAGCCAGTTTGCCGTGGCATACGGAGCTCCATCGCAGTCTTTAACACTGTAGCATGCCGCGACAGCGTGGACGTGAACCGTATGTGCAGTTGACGGACTTTGAGCGAGGGCGTATAGTGGGCATGCGGGAGGCCGGGCGGACGTACCGCCGAATTGCTCAACACGTGGGGCGTGAGGTCTCCACAGTACATCGATGTTGTCACCAGTGGTCGGCAGAAGGTGCACGTGCCCGTCGACCTGGGACCGGACCGCAGCGACGCACGGATGCACGCCAAGACCGTAGGATCCTACGCAGTGCCGTAGGGGACCGCACCGCCACTTCCCAGCAAATTAGGGACACTGTTGCTCCTGGGGTATCGGCGAGGACCATTCGCAACCGTCTCCATGAAGCTGGGCTACGTTCCCGCACACCGTTAGGCCGTCTTCCGCTCACGCCCCAACATCGTGCAGCCCGCCTCCAGTGGTGTCGCGACAGGCGTGAATGGAGGTACGAATGGAGACGTGTCGTCTTCAGCGATGAGAGTCGCTTCTGCCTTGGTGCCAATGATGGTCGTATGCGTGTTTGGCGCCGTGCAGGTGAGCGCCACAATCAGGACTGCATACGACCGAGGCACACAGGGCCAACACCCGGCATCATGGTGTGGGGAGCGATCTCCTACACTGGCCGTACACCACTGGTGATCGTCGAGGGGACACTGAATAGTGCACGGTACATCCAAACCATCGAACCCATCGTTCTACCATTCCTAGACCGGCAAGGGAACTTGCTGTTCCAACAGGACAATGCACGTCCGCATGTATCCCGTGCCACCCAACGTGCTCTAGAAGGTGTAAGACAACTACCCTGGCCAGCAAGATCTCCGGATCTGTCCCCCATTGAGCATGTTTGGGACTGGATGAAGCGTCGTCTCACGCGGTCTGCACGTCCAGCACGAACGCTGGTCCAACTGAGGCGCCAGGTGGAAATGGCATGGCAAGCCGTTCCACAGGACTACATCCAGCATCTCTACGATCGTCTCCATGGGAGAATAGCAGCCTGCATTGCTGCGAAAGGTGGATATACACTGTACTAGTGCCGACATTGTGCATGCTCTGTTGCTTGTGTCTATGTGCCTGTGGTTCTGTCAGTGTGATCATGTGATGTATCTGACCCCAGGAATGTGTCAATAAAGTTTCCCCTTCCTGCGACAATGAATTCACGGTGTTCTTATTTCAATTTCCAGGAGTGTAGTTCAAAATGGTTCAAATGGCTCTGAGCACTATGGGACTCAACTTCTGAGGTCATCAGTCCCCTAGAACTTAGAACTACTTAAACCTAACTACCCTAAGGACATCACACACATCCATGCCCGAGGCAGACTGTAGCGCCTAGAACCTCACGGCCACCCCGGCCGGCCACTTAAGTAGTCTTTAGCCACTCACATACCTGGGATCCTATTCCATATGGTCGAACCTTCGTTAACAGCATGCAATGGGCCACCGTGTCAAATGCTTTCCAGAAATCTCGCTGTATGCAATCTGCCAGTTGCGCTTAAGCCAGGGTTCGCAGGATATCGTGCGAGAAATAGGAAAGCTGACTTTCACACGAATGATGCTTTGTGAATCCGTGTGGACAGACGTATTTCCCTCTCAAGGAAGTCTATGATAATCGAACTGAGACTGTGGAAGATTTCTGCGAAAAACCGATCTCAAAAATTGTTGTTGTGGTCTTCAGTCCTGAGACTGGTTTGATGCAGCTCTCCATGCTACTCTATCCTGTGCAAGCTTCTTCATCTCCCAGTATCTACTGCAACCTACATCCTTCTGAATCTGCTTAGTGTATTCATCTCTTGGTCTCCCTCTACGATTTTTACCCTCCACACTGCCTTCCAATGCTAAATTTGTGATCCCTTGATGCCTCAAAACATGTCCTACCAACCGATCCCTTCTTCTAGTCAAGTTGTGCCACAAACTTCTCTTCTCCCCAATCCTATTCAATACCTCCTCATTAGTTACGTGATCTACCCACCTTATCTTCAGCATTCTTCTGTAGAACCACATTTCGAAAGCTTCTATTCTCTTCTTTTCCAAACTAGTTATCGTCCATGTTTCACTTCCATACATGGCTACACTCCATACAAATACTTTCAGAAACGACTTCCTGACACTTAAATCTATACCCGATGTTAACAAATTCCTCTTCTTGAGAAACGCTTTCCTCGCCATTGCCAGTCTACATTTTATATCCTCTCTACTTCGACCATCATCGGTTATTTTACTCCCTAAATAGCAAAACTCCTTTACTACTTTAAGTGTCTCATTTCCTAATCTAATTCCCTCAGCATCACCCGACTTAATTTGACTACATTCCATTATCCTCGTTTTGCTTTTGTTGATGTTCATCTTATATCCTCCTTTCAAGACACTGTCCATTCCATTCAACTGCTCTTCCAAGTCCTTTGCTGTCTCTGACAGAATTACAATGTCATCGGCGAACCTCAAAGTTTTTATTTCTTCTCCATGAATTTTAATACCTACTCCGAATTTTTCTTTTGTTTCCTTTACTGCTTGCTCAATATACAGATTGAATAACATCGGGGAGAGGCTACAACCCTGTCTTACTCCCTTCCCAACCACTGCTTCCCTTTCATGTCCCTCGACACTTATAACTGCCATCTGGTTTCTGTACAAACTGTAAATAGCCTTTCGCTCCCTGTATTTTACCCCTGTCACCTTGAGAATTTGAAAGAGAGTATTCCAGTTAACATTGTCAAAAGCTTTCTCTAAGTCTACAAATGCTAGAAACGTAGGTTTGCCTTTTCTTAATCTTTCTTCTAAGATAAGTCGTAAGGTCAGTATTGCCTCACGTGTTCCAACATTTCTACGGAATCCAAACTGATCTTTCCCGAGGTCGGCTTCTACCAGTATCTCAAAAATATTGGTCTGTAATTGTGCGGGTCTGTTACTTCGTTCCTCCTTATGCAGATTCGCGACAAATGCGAGCTAAGTAAGGAGCCAATACCGCAGAATGCTCTCTGCAAAACCGAATTGCAGTTTCATCCGGACGTGGCGAGTTATTTGTTATCAGCTCTTTCTGTTGCTTCTCTACGCCACGGGTGCCTACTACCACACTGAAGAGCCAAAGGAACTGGTACATCTGCCTAATATCGTGTAGGATCCCAGAGGGCACGCAGAAGTGACGCAACACGACGTGGCATGGACTCGACTAATGTCTGAATCAGTGCTGGAGGGAACTGACACCATGAATCCTTCAAGGATGTCCATAAATCCGGAAGAGTATAAGAGGGTGGAAATCTCTTCTGAAAAACACGTTGAATGACATCCCCGATATGTCAATAACGTTCATGTCTGGGGAGTTTGATGGGAAGTGGAAGTGCAACATTTTCTAATCATCAACAGTCCAATGTCGGTGTTGACTAGTCCAGGCGAGCCGTAAAGCTTTGTGTCATGCAGTCATCATGGTTACACGAGTGGACCTTCGGCTGCGAAAGCCCATATCGATGGGTGTTTCGTTGAATGGTTCGCACGCTAACACTTGTTGATGGCCCAGCATTGAAATGTGCACCAGCTTTTGGAAGGGTTCCACATCTGTCACGTTGAACGATTCTCTTCAGTCGTCGTTGGTCCCGCTCTCGCAGGATGTTCCTCCGGCCGCAGCGATGGCAGAGATTTAATGTTTTACCGGATTCCTGATATTCGTGATATGGTCAAACGGGAAAATCCCCACTTCATCGCTACCTTGGGGATGCTGTGTCCAATCGCTCGTGCGCCGACTATAGCACCACGTTAAATATTGGTAACCTGCCATTGTAGCAGCAGTAACCGATTCCAAGACGCTATTCCAGGCGGGTGTAAAATGAATGTGCGCAACGGAAAATAATAAACGTTAAATGATGTCTGACTACCCCCTGAAGCAGATCTTAGGATCTCTTTAATAACATAAATTACAATCTAAACATAAATGAATGATGAAGGCAACTAATACTACTAAATGATAAACGTTGTTTCTTATTATACCTTTATTGCAGATTAAAAAAAAAACACCCTTCTGACAAATGTCTATATTTCCTAAGTAAAATTATTAATCAATTGCTCAACTCTGCCCCCTTTTATGGCCACGCGATCTAACATAAATTACACGAAATGACTGACATTATCTACGTACCAAACACTAGAAGACACTACTTTCAAAGATGATCTACAGTGGTGTGGAACCTCAGTGGAAATAAACTAACGTGATCACAGCTGTTTGGCTTTATAGTCCTAACAAGCCGAAGCAATTTGCGATATCTCCGTATGTACTGCGTCTGGTGCGTCGGCGTGCTGGTTCTCGTACACGTCTGCCACTCCAGCCACAAAATAAAACTCTTTCAAACACTAGGACGGTAGAACGCGGTCGTCTGACTAATATACTCTAATACTTTCTCCTCTCTGTGTTCTACAGACGAGAAACGCGAACTCCCAGCCACAAGGACGGAGTTCAGATAATGTCTCAACGTAAGTATAGGCAGAGGAAGTGCTCTCAATTACTGAACGTTCCGTACTCAACGACGACTTCCAACCCGGAGGTGAAGTCCAGAATCGTATAGGTTCTCAACAGTACAGTGCCTAACCGTTCTAACTGTGGTGTCACCGCCAGACACCACACTTGCTAGGTGGTAGCTTTTAAATCGGCCGCGGTCCGCTAGTATACGACGGACCCGCGTGTCGCCACTGTCAGTAATTGCAGACCGAGCGCCGCCACACGGCAGGTCTAGAGAGACGTACTAGCACTCGCCCCAGTTGTACAGCCGACGTTGCTAGCCATGGTTCACTGAGAATTACGCTCTCATTTGCCGAGACGATAGTAGCATAGCCTTCAGCTACATTTGTTACGACCTAGCAAGGCGCCATTACCAGTACAGATATTGAGATTCTACACTCCTGGAAATTGAAATAAGAACACCGTGAATTCATTGTCCCAGGAAGGGGAAACTTTATTGACACATTCCTGGGGTCAGATACATCACATGATCACACTGACAGAACCACAGGCACATAGACACAGGCAACAGAGCAAGCACAATGTCGGCACTAGTACAGTGTATATCCACCTTTCGCAGCAATGCAGGCTGCTATTCTCCCATGGAGACGATCGTAGAGATGCTGGATGTAGTCCTGTGGAACGGCTTGCCATGCCATTTCCACCTGGCGCCTCAGTTGGACCAGCGTTCGTGCTGGACGTGCAGACCGCGTGAGACGACGCTTCATCCAGTCCCAAACATGCTCAATGGGGGACAGATCCGGAGATCTTGCTGGCCGGGGTAGTTGACTTACACCTTCTAGAGCACGTTGGGTGGCACGGGATACATGCGGACGTGCATTGTCCTGTTGGAACAGCAAGTTCCCTTGCCGGTCTAGGAATGGTAGAACGATGGGTTCGATGACGGTTTGGATGTACCGTGCACTATTCAGCGTCCCCTCGACGATCACCAGTGGTGTACGGCCAGTGTAGGAGATCGCTCCCCACACCATAATGCCGGGTGTTGGCCCTGTGTGCCTCGGTCGTATGCAGTCCTGATTGTGGCGCTCACCTGCACGGCGCCAAACACGCATACGACCATCATTGGCACCGAGGCAGAAGCGACTCTCATCGCTGAAGACGACACGTCTGCATTCGTCCCTCCATACACGCCTGTCGCGACACCACTGGAGGCGGGCTGCACGATGTTGGGGCGTGAGCGGAAGACGGCCTAACGGTGTGCGGGACCGTAGCCCAGCTTCACGGAGACCGTTGCAAATGGTCCTCGCCGATACCCCAGGAGCAACAGTGTCCCTAATTTGCTGGGAAATGGCGGTGCGGTCCCCTACGGCACTGCGTAGGATCCTACGGTCTTGGCGTGCATCCGTGCGTCGCTGCGGTCCGGTCCCAGGTCGACGGGCAGGTGCACCTTCCGCCGACCACTGGCGACAACATCGATGTACTGTGGAGACCTCACGCCCCACGTGTTGAGCAATTCGGCGGTACGTCCACCCGGCCTCCCGCATGCCCACTATACGCCCTCGGTCAAAGTCCGTCAACTGCACATACGGTTCACGTCCACGCTGTCGCGGCATGCTACCAGTGGTAAAGACTGCGATGGAGCTCCGTATGCCACGGCAAACTGGCTGACACTGACGGCGGCGGTGCACAAATGCTGCGCAGCTAGCGCCATTCGACGGCCAACACCGCGGTTCCTGGTGTGTCCGCTGTGCCGTGCGTGTGATCATTGCTTGTACAGCCCTCTCGCAGTGTCCGGAGCAAGTATGGTGGGTCTGACACACCGGTGTCAATGTGTTCTTTTTTCCATTTCCAGGAGTGTATTAATGTATCATCAAGAGCGATGTTCTACAAATGTTGATTAAAGTTAAGTATTCCAGAAGCTACGTACTTTTCTTTATAGCATTCATTACGTATCCTGTTTCAGACATCACGCCAGCCTGCGTGAGTTAAAGCGCGTGCCTTTCGGCTCCCTCATCATTGTGTCTAAGCTGTCTTGTCTAGACACAACACTAACTATACACTCTCCGGAGAGCAAAGACAGCAAGTCCGTCCGTACCAACAAAGCTGATACTGAGCGACCGTCACACACGGGCGCTCACAACAGAAGATCCCATTCTCTCCAGCGCTGGCCTCCCAGCAAGGCTCGGCTCCCCACCATCGTAATTCCGAAAACGAATCATGTTCCCGAAACCACGGAATATTCTTTGTTGTGTCGGAAGATTAGCCAACACAACGTACACTAATTTATAGAGGAGGCCGAAATGCACGCGTCAACTCAGGCAGGCTTGCGCTAGGTCTGAAACAGGATACGTAATGAATGCTATAAAGAAAAGTACGTAGCTGCTGGAATACTTAACTTTAATCCATCATTTTTATACAGCATTCTTGATGATACAAGTGAGACTCTCTCTAGAAATGGTTAATGGCGCCTTGCTAGGTCGTAGCCATGGACTTAGCTGAAGGCTATTCTAACTATCTCTCGGCAAATTAGAGAAAGGCTTCGTCAGTGTAGTCGCTAGCAAAGTCGTCCGTACAACTGGGACGAGTGCTAGTACGTGTGCCTGCCGTGTGGTGGCGCTCGGTCTGCAATTACTGACAGTGGCGACACGCGGGTCCGACATGTACTAATGGACCGCGGCCGATTTAAAGCTACCACCTAGCAAGTGTGGTGTCTGGCGGTGACACCACATTCTTCCTCTCTACAGATTCTTCCGAACGCCGACCAACCATATTTTAGTCATTTTTCTTCCAGCGAGGAAAGTTTGCGAGGAAAAGCCTATAGTCGTACAATGGTACGCTTCTGAGTAAAAATCCTTGGAAATAACCCAGCCTGCGTGGTTTCCGCGGTGCCGCTTCTTCATTCCTCTCACCTGTGTCCAAGATTTTCAGCGTTCTAAAGTATTATTCGGTTATCCTTCCGGCCCCTACTACAATAGCGGCCGGCCATCACCCTATTGTGCTCCAGAGCTCAGGTGCCACGACCTCCGTCTAGCTACTTCCTGTGTTTAAGCAGGAACAACACCTGTGCGGGCCTTCCACCCAGAGCTTGAGTTCTGCCTGCCGTTTCATCTCCACTGGCATTCCAACCTCTACTAATACAGGCAATCATTCATTACGCCGTTTTTTTATAATAAAGGCACTCCATCACCTTTCATGTTATAAGCGTTAACAATTATTTACAAGGCGTATGTGACAATGTCAGTCTTCTTTATACAGGGTGAGTCACCTAACGTTACCGCTTGATATATTTCGTAAAGCACATCAAATACTGACGAACCGATTCCACAGACCGAACGTGAGGAGAGGGGCTAGTGTAATTGTTTAATACAAACCATAAAAAAATGCACGTAAGTATGTTTTTTAACACAAACCTACGTTTTTTTTAAATGGAACCCCGTTAGTTTTGTTAGCACATATGAACATATAAACAAATACGTAATCAGTGCCGTTTGTTGCATTGTAAAATGTGAATTACATCCGGAGATATTGTAACCTAAAGTTGACGCTTGAGTACCACTCCTCCGCTGTTCGATCGTGTGTATCGGAGAGCACCGAATTACGTAGGGATCGAAAGGGAACGGTGATGGACCTTAGGTACAGAAGAGACTGGAACAGCACATTACGTCCACATACTAACATCTTTTTATTGGTCTTTTTCACTGACGCACATGTACATTACCATGAGTGGTGAGGTAAACGTACACACGTGGTTTCCGTTTTCAATTACGGAGTGGAATAGTGTGTGTCCCGACTTGTCAGGCCAATACATGTTCAATGTGGTGGCCACCATTTGCTGCACACAACTGCAATCTCTGGCGTAATGAATGTCGTACACGCCGCAGTACACCTGGTGTAATGTCGCCGCAGGCTGCCACAATACGTTGTTTCATATCCTCTGGGGTTGTAGGCACATCACGGTACACATTCTCCTTTAACGTACCCCACAGAAAGAAGTCCAGAGGTGTAAGATCAGGAGAACGGGCTGGCCAATTTATGCGTCCTCCACGTCCTATGAAACGCCCGTCGAACATCCTGTCAAGGGTCAGCCTAGTGTTAATTGCGGAATGTGCAGGTGCACCTAGAACCGCTGGGCCACAATGCGGCTGCGGAGCGTGTATGTAGATGCAGACGCTGGGAAGGCTACGGAAGCCAGTGACCGCCTTGGGTTGGCTAACGGCGCGTGTTAACGCGTGCTGACAGCGCCGCCGTGCCGCCGAGATTGGTAAGGCGAGATACGGGGGCGCAGGCTGGGTTTCGTCCCGCCCTGCAACTCGACACGGAACAGCACCAGATGACGCTGCACGGCAAAGGCTGAGTCACGGCGGACCCCAGCGGAACCCAACCGAACCCCGTCCTCGAGTTAAAACGCCTCTGCTGTCTGCTTCACTTCGCTTTCTGGATAAATAGCCTATGCAGTGGTTAACACGAACCGGAAACTCATCATAAGGACGAGAAAATATTGGGATTAAACAGGCTGGTGAAGAGCTGCTTTAGACGCTCAAAGCACACTATAAGAGGAGACTTCAGAAAGTAAGTTGGTCAGTGTCAATAAAATTTTTCCGGGTTTGTGTCCGCATTGCAATATGTAGAACTACCGACGTTTCGGTCGCTGTTGCAAGTTTACTGGTAAACAGAAACATCCTGAAGGTGTCCTGCAACAGTGACCGAAACGTCGGTAATTTTACATACTCGTATGTCCGTATGACAGTGTGGTCACAAACCGGGAAAAATTTTATTTACTGTGACAATCGCCGCGGAAGCTGATGTTTATTTATTTATTTCAATGCAGTCGCAAACCACGAAAAAATTCATTGACGGTGACAATGGCCGCGGTAGCCTACATCTATAAGTTGCTCAATTTTATCTTAGGCCAAATAATTTTACTGAATTCTGCATTAATGCTGCCCTAACCAAGTATGTAAACGAGATATACTGACAACACATTTACTCTATTATAAATTTTGTTGTGAAGAATAAGCCATTATCTGAAAAAAAATACACTACTGGCCATTAAAATTGCTACACTAAGAAGAAATGCAGATGGTAAACGGGTTTTCATTGGACAAATATATTATACTGGAACTAAGATGTGATTACATTTTCACGCAATTTGGGTGCATACATCCTGAGAAATCAGTGCCCAGAACAACCACCTCTGACCGTAATAACGACCTTGATACGCCTGGGGATTGAGTCAAACAGAGCTTGGATGACGTGTACAGGTACAGCTGCCCATGCAGCTTCAACACGATACCACACTTCATCAAGAGTAATGACTGACGTATTGTGACGAGCCAGTTACACGGCCACCATTGACAAGACGTTTTCAATTGGTGAGAGATCTGAAGAATGTGCTAGCCAGGGCAACAATCGACATTTTCTGTATCCAGAAAGGCCCGTACAGGACCTGCAACACGCGGTCGTGCATTATCCTGTTGAAAAGTAGGGTTTCGCAGGGCTCGAACGAAGAGTAGAGCCACAGGTCGAAACACATCTGAAATGTAACGTCCACTGTTCAAAGTGCCGTCAATGCGAACAAGAGGTGACCGAGACGTGTAACCAATGGTACCCCATACCATCTTTGATGTACAGACTGAACAGTAGAGGCGACAGGCTACATCCCTGTCTTACACCCTAGTAGTTCGTTCTCGATCTTCCAGTCTTATTGTTCTCTGTTAGTGCGTGTATATACTGTATATTAGCCGTCTTTCACATAGCTTACCCCTATTTTTCTCATAATTTCGAACATCTTGTGCCATTTGACATTGTCGAACGCTTTTTCCATGTCGACAAATCGTATAAATGTGTCTTGACTTTTCTTCAGTCTTGCTCCTAGTGCCAACCGCATAGTCAGAATTGTCTTTACGTTTCCTAAAGCCAGACTAATCGTCATCTGTCGGTACATCGACTATAATCTTAGCGATTTGTGGAAGTGAGCTCTCGATCCGATGAAGAAACGGAGAAATGCACCAAGTTGTTCACCTACATACGAGAACAGTGGCACCATCAGACTGGGAGCATGACGTAATGAAGACGTACGCCAATCGGTGATAAGCTGTGTACGGGCTAGAAATAATTACGACGACAGCAGCCACGATAGTCAGTTATTCCTGACGGGTTGAGGATTTCGTCGAAAGGTCGACATTGTGCCCAGATTTGACGGTAAAAGTAGATCATGAGTGTCTCATACACTGAAGCGCCAAAGAAACTGGTATAGGCATGCGTATTCAAATACGTACGTGTATAAACAGGCAGAATACGGCGCTTCAGTCAGCAAAGCCTATATAAGACAAGTGTCTGGCACAGTTGTTAGATCGGTTACTGCTGCTACAATGGCACTTCATCAAGATTTAACTGAGTTTAAACGTGGTGTTATAATCGGCGCACGAGCGATGGGACACAGCATCTCCGAAGCAGCGGTGAAGTGGGAATTTTCCCGTACGACCATTTCACGAGTGTACCGTGAATATCAGGAATCCGATATACCATCAAATCTCCGACGTCGCAGCTGCCGCAAAAAAATCCTGCAGGAATGGGACCAACGACGACTGAAGAGAATTATTCAACGTGACAGAAGTGATTCACTTCCGCAAATCGCTATAGCTTTCAGTGCTGGGCCGTCAACAAGTGTCAGCGTGCGAACCATTCAACGAAACATCATCGATATGGGAGTCGGAGGCCTCCTCGTATGCCCTTGATGAGACAAAGCTTTATGCCTCTCCTGGGCCCGTCAACACCGGCATTGGACTTTTGATGACTGGAAATATGTTGCCTGGTCGGACGAGTCTCGTTTCCAATTGTATCGAGCGGATGGACGTGTACAGGTATGGAGACAATCTCAAAAAATCTTTGGACCCTGCATTTCAGCAGGGAACTGTTCAAGCTGATAGAGGCTCTGTAATGGTGTGGGGGCGTGTGCTGTTGGAGTGATATGGGACCCCTGATATCTCTAGATGCGACACGTACGTAACCATCCTGTCTGATCACCCGCATCCATTCATGTCCATTGTGCATTCCGCTAGAGTTGGGCAATTCCAGGAGGACAACGCGACACCCCACTCTTCCAGAATTGCTACAGAGTGGTTACAGGAACACACTGCTGAGCTTAAAGAGTTCCGCTGCCCATCAAACTCCCTAGACATGAACATTATGGAGCATATCTGGTATGTTTTGAGAGGGGCTGTTTAGAAGATATCTCCACCCCCTGTAATCCCAGTTGTCTTGGCTCTTCAGGGTATAAGGGTGGCGTAACGATGAGGTTTGATTTCAGGTAGCCTTTGTCGCCTGGTTTAGACCGTCTGAGGTCATCGGCGTCCGTGTCATTGCTTCGGTCGGAGGCGGAAGTTGTGCCCCGACTGTAAAGAAGGGCGTTGGCCGTGACCTGTCTGGTCTCGTAAGAAAGCTGCACGTATTGTCCGGCTGTGCGTGAGAAGTGATTCTGCGGACGGAGTTCTGAGACGCGCGGAATGCGCTGACAGGTGGGGGGCGGAGCGGTGGCCGATGACTCACGCACAGATCGTGGGGGGAGGTGACGCAGTGCGTTACGCACGTCGCGTGATCCGAGGCGGACCAGTCTGCAGTAGAGGCCGTCTGTTCCTGGCACCTGTAGCTGGCTGCAGCGGCCTTGCGAGGTCGAGCGGGTAGCCTGACCAGCAGGCGCTCGCCGTTGCGCGCAAGGATTCGACTACATCCCAAGTGTAGGGAAAACCGCTGGTGTTGAAAACCCGCATTTTTAACAGTTGGCTCCTGCTAGAATACTTCCCGTCCGACTAGAAGATGGTTCGCACAGTGCAGCTATCGAAAACGGGGAAGGACCATCGCCGACCAGAAAACTATCGGCCCATCAGTTTCCTGGCAACAATCTCCAAACTTACAATTGAAGGAAAACAGTGCTCGGTCACTACTTTTAACGAATTAACTATAAAATAGTGACCGAGGGCTGTTTTCTTTCAATTGTAACTATTCACGGTCTCTGAAAGTGCAGCCATGTACAAAATTTTACTCTCCAAAGTGCTGGGACGGATCATATTCAAACGACATCCGCAGTATAGATAGGAAGATGCTGAATGAAAAGCGTTTGGCTGTGAAGAGGGCAATGCGTGAATCCGTTAACTGCCGCCGCAGCAGAGTATTTGTGGAACGATCTCTCACGAAGCCCAAAGAAATTCTGCTCGTATGTGAAGGTTGTTAGCGGCCATTCTGTTCGAGATACTTTTGAGCTCGGGATATCCCCGGAGAATCTGCAACAAATCAGTGTCAAGGATATCGGACAGTAGTTTCGTGGATCACTCCCGACATCGTTCTTGGAGACGGGCGTGACCTGTGCTTTCTCCTGACTACTGAGCACGTTCCTTTTTTCGAGCGATGGACGGTAGATTAGAGTTAAGAGGAAGTAACTCGGTTGCATATGTAGTGTCTGATAGGTTTTCTATAAGGCCTTGGTGCTTTGTTCAATTTTAGTGATTTCAGCTGCTTTTTAGCACTACTGACACCAATGTCTGTGTTAGCCATCTTTGCAGTTACGCGACAATTAAACTGGAGCAATACCACTGGAGTTTCATTTGTAGAGGAACATTTGAAAAATGGAGTTCAGCGTCTCTGCCTTTGCTTTTCTACCGTCATTTTCAGTCACTGTCTCGTCCACGAGCGTCTGGACGTTAACAGGCAACAGCATGAAAATACAACGTTAACAACTCGAACATTATTGGCTCTGAACCCCATATTATATCAATAAAAAAAATGTTTTTACAGAATTTTTCGATGTATGGCAATGAAAATACGATTTTCCTTCATCTTTGACAAAGATTTTTTTCGAAAACTAGTGATTTTGTAAAAAATAGAATCCGAAACACGTGTCTCTTTATTTTCAGTACAGAACATTTTTGCAGAACTTGATCAAAACCTGTGACCCACATCTCAGATTCTCCCCTTGTGAAATGCGATTATTGGATTAAGACCGCAGATCGTTTCCCTAGATTTACGAAGGTAATAGTTTGAGATTGTCAATGTTGTCAGATGATTTGTTTCTTATGAGAGAGATTTTTTAATTAAAAAAAAAAGTGTGTGTGTGTGTGTGTGTGTGTGTGTGTGTGTGTGTGTGTGTGTGTGTGTGTAAGGTTGGTGTTGGTTGCTGTTCCAGGATTAAGAAGCGTCACCAACTTAGCATGCGAACCAAAACGTCTCCGAAAATGCCACAAGAGTATGAAGAAAGAACATTATCTTTCCATCGCTTTATTATTCAACATCGAAAGAAAACCAGTGTGGAACCAAGCAAATAGCGAATACGAACTAAACTCCTCTCTGACATTTGATATGTTGAGCAACAGAAAGTTGCCATTAAAGATGCGAAAACTGTAACTATAAAAAAAGAGAAACGGAGACAGGGAAATAAGGAGCTTGTTGTTATTATGGGAGATCTTACTTAAGACTCGCAACATCTTGATGTCTCGATAAATGAACCATTTAAAGTGTATATGGGAGAGGAATGGAACAAATGGGTGCTGGATGAAACCTAACGGAAATTCATGCCGTAGTCAGCTTTAAAACGACCTACAGTCAAACAAGTTTGTCAGTGAGTAAAGCAGTTGTGTCTAGAGTGAGACAAGACGTTATTGTTAAATCTTTCAAGAAGTACGGTATAAGAGAAACTGAGACAGGGAAATAAGGAGCTTGTTGTTATTATGGGAGATCTTACTTAAGACTCGCAACATCTTGATGTCTCGATAAATGAACCATTTAAAGTGTATATGGGAGAGGAATGGAACAAATGGGTGATGGATGAAACCTAACGTGAATTCATGCCGAAGTCAGCTTTAAAACGACCTACAGTCAAACAAGTTTGTCAGTGAGTAAAGCAGTTGTGTCTAGAGTGAGACAAGACGTTATTGTTAAATCTTTCAAGAAGTACGGTATAAGAGAAACTGAGACAGGGAAATAAGGAGCTTGTTGTCGACACCGACATTGGACTGTTGATGACTGGAAACATGTTGCCAGGTCGGACGAGTCACGTTTCAAAGCTTTGTGTCGTGCACTCAAGGGTACATGAGTGGGCCTTCCGCTCCGAAAGCCCATATCGATGATGTTACGTTGAATGGATCACAAGCTGACACTTGTTCATGTCACAGCACTGAAATCTGCAGTAATTTCTGTCAAGTTGAACAATTTCCTTCATTCGTCGCTGGTCCCGTTCCTGCAGGATCGAGCGGATGGGCATGTACGGGTATGCAGAGAACCTCGTGAATCAGTGGAGCCTGCATGTCAGCAGGGGACATTTCAAGCTGGTGCAGGCTCTATATTGGTGTGGGGCGCGTGCAGTTGGAGTTATACGGGACCCCTGATACGTCTAAATACGACTCTGACAGGTGACACGTACGTAATCGTCGTGTCTTTTCACCTGCATCCATTCATGTCCATCATGTTTTCCGACGGATTTAGATAATTCCAGCAGGACAATGCGACACCCCTAACGTCCAAAATTGCTACAGAGTGGCTTCAGGAACACTGTCATGAGATTAAACAAACAACCAACCAACCAACCAACCAACAAACCAACCATTGTACATTCTGGTACTCTCTTATTTTCCATGACGTAGTAATAGTTTCGATTTCTACTTACAGATTTCGTTGATGCTGCATTACATTTGATCTTGTTTCGCTTTTTGGACTGTTTCTCTGCTTACTGTCATTAGAAGTTTCATTTGCACGGCAATAGCAAATTAACACTCATTTTTTTCACGTTATGTTTTGGATGTTCTTACCAACTGTACCTCAAAAGTGGTTTGTAATGAAATTGCGTGGTTACGGAATATCGTCTTAGTTGTGCCAATAGATTTGTGATTTGTTGCCAGAGATGTCACAGTTCGTAGTAACTGACGAAAAGTCATCGAGTTAAACAGAAGTGATTTAGGGCCTTCCCCAACGTAGTGTTATAGGCCCTCTGCCGTTTCTTACCTATATAAACGATTTGGGAGACAATCTGAGCAGTCGTCTTAGGAAGTTTGCAGACGACGCTGTCGTTTATCGTCATCAGAAGATCAAGACAAATTGCAAAACGATTTCGAAAAGATATCAGTATGGTGCGAAAATTGGCAACTGACCCTGAATAACGAGAAGTGTGCGGTCACCCTCACGAGTGCTAGAAGGAATCCGTTAAACTTCGGTTGTACGATAAACCAATCAAATCTAAAGGCTGGTTCAAATGGCTCTGAGCACTATGGGACTTAACTTCTGAGGTCATCAGTCCCCTAGAACTTAGAACTACTTAAACCTACCTAACCTACGGACATCACACACATGCATGGCCGAGGCAGGTGTACCAGTTTCTTTGGCTCTTCAGAAGATATGACGGGGACAATGGTGGCGACGAAGAGTAAGAAGAAGAAGGAGGAAAAGAAGAATCTCCAGGTGACGATTTTCAAGATTTTAGAGGTCATTTAGGTTTTAGAAACTAAGTTTTTCTTAGGCTGGATTTGTAATCTAATAATAAAAACGGTAGAATTGATTAAAAATTAAGGTGCGCCTTATAATCCATAAAATACAGTACGATCACAATTTTTCTTCTCATACTTTCAACATATTTTGTTGGCGCCGACCTAGGTGTGGAGAAACAATCATAATAACTAAATAAGAGAAATCACAGCCCGTACGGAAAAATTTAAGCGTTTACTTCTCCCCACGCGCTGTTCGAGAGTGGAACGTTAAAAAAATAGGGTGAAAGTCGCGCGATATACTGTCAGGCAAGGGCTTAATTGTGAAATGAAGAATAATTATGTAGATGTAGAGGTAGAGATAGAGGCAGAAGATACGTGTGAGCTAGTGGAGACTAGGTCCGGACGGACAATCGCCTTCGTGGGCTTCCGTGCAAGGGGCCGGCCAAGGGCAGAGAAACTCCCCGGCCGACCGCGGCGCACGCGGCTTATGCGTACGTGAGGACACTACGGCGGGCAGAGCACAGCAGGGTACTGTGGACTACAAGCCACTCCATTCGCACGTACTCCTAGCACGCGTGGGCGCTAGAGGCCGGCCAAAGAACCACACATTCGACTGCTGGCAATAACAATCTACATCTACATGGATACTCTGCAAATCACATTTAAGTGCCTGGCAGAGGATTCATCGAACCACCTTCAGGATTCTCCATTATTCCAATCTCGTATAGCGTGCGGAAAGAATGAACACCTATATCTTTCCGTACGAGCTCTAATTTCCCTTATTTTATCGTAGTGATGGTTCCTCCCTATGTAGGTCGACGTCAACAAAAAATTTTCGCATTCGGAGGAGAAAGTTGGTGATTGGAATTTCGTGAGAAGATTCCGTCGCAACGAAAAACGCCATTCTTTTAATGATTTTCACCCCAAATCCTGTATCATTTCAGTGACACTCTCTCCCATATTTCGCGATAATACAAAACGTGCTGCGTTTCTTTGAACTTTTTCAATGTACTCCATCAGTACTATCTGGTAAGGATCCCACACCGCGCAGCAGTATTCTAAAAGAGGACGGACATGTGTAGTGTAGGCAGTCTCCTTAGTAGGTCTGTTACATTTTCTAAGTGTCCTGCCAATAAGATGCAGCCTTTGGTTAGCTTTCCCCAAAACATTTTCTATGTGTTCTTTCCAATTTAAGTTGTTCAGTTGTAATACCTAGGTATTGAGTTGAATCTACGGCTTTTGGATTAGGCTGATTTATCGTGTAACCGAAGTTTGAGTTCCTTTTAGCACTCATGTGGATGACCTCACACGTTTCGTTATTTAGGGTCAACTGCCAATTTTCGCACCATTCAGATATTTTTTTTAATCGTTCTGCAGTTTGTTTTGATCTCCTGATGACTTTATTAGTCGATAAACGACAGCGTCATCTGCAAACAACCGAAGACGGTTGCTCAGATAGTCTGCCAAATCGTTTATGTAGATATTCACAACAAATCTCCATTGTTCCTATCACGAACAGTGCGCGGAAACAACAAACACTGATATCTCCAGGGCGGCATTCTGCGCACGCCCGCCCGTGATGCGTGTGTGTTTTGCTTCCTGCTCTCGCCCCACAGCCTTCTGCAGTTCAGTCATGCACGCACTGATGGGCCAGCACGTCATAACCGGGGAAGTACAGTGCTGGCCGTTCAGAATGCAGCACCAGTAACGCAGTGCCCAACAAACGTGAAATCGGCATGTGATTATTATTTCCCCACCTGCGCGATGTAGATAGGCATAAACCCGTCTATGATATCAGATCAAAAGTATCTCTAAGCAAACGCAAAATCTACAAGATTGACGATCCTTTGCGGAAGCTCGAAACTTAGCTCGGACTTCAATGCGAGATAGTTATAATAGTTTCGACAACGAGACTGTCTCCCAACCGGTAGAAAACCCAGAGATTCTGATCGTATGTAAAGTTTGCTATCGGCAACACAGAATCAATGCCTCCTCTGTGTGGTGGAAATTGGAACACTATTACCGACCGAGTTCCCGCAGTGGTTATCACACTGGACTCTCATTCGGAAGAACAACGGTTCAAACCTACGTCCGGCCATTAAGATTTAGCTTTTCCGTGATTTCCCTAAATCGCTTCGCCGGCCGCGGTGGTCTCGCGGTTCTAGGCGCTCAGTCCGGAGCCGGGCGACTGCTACGGTCGCAGGTTCGAATCCTGCCTCGGGCACGGGTGTGTGTGATGTCCTTAGGTTAGTTAGGTTTAAGTAGTTCTAAGTTCTAGGGGACTGATGACCACAGATGTTAAGTCCCATAGTGCTCAGAGCCATTTGAACCATTTGATACGCCTGGGCATTGAGTCGAACAGAGCTTGGACGGCGTGTACAGGTACAGCTGCCCATGCAGCTTCAACACGATACCACAGTTCATCAAGAGTACCGACTGGAGTATTGTGACGAGCCAGTTGCTCGGCCACCATTGACCAGACGTTTTCAGTTGGTGAGAGATCTGAAGAATGTGCTGGCCAGGGCAACAGTCGAACATTTTCTGTATCCAGAAAGGCCCGTACAGGACCTGCAATATGCGGTCGTGCATTACCCTGCTGAAATGTGGGGTTTCGCAGGGATCGAATGAAGGGTAGAGCCACGGGTCATAACACATCTGAAATGTAACGTCCACTCTTCAAAGTGCCGTCAATGCGAAAAGAGGTGACCGTGTAACCAATGGCACCCCATACCATCACGCTGGGTGATACGCCAGTATGGCGATGACGAATACACGCTTCCAATGTGCGTTCACCGCGGATCGCCAAACACGGATGCGACCATCATGATGCTGTAAACAGAACCTGGATTCTTCCGAAAAAATGACGTTTTGCAATTCGTGCACCCAGCTTCGTCCTCGAGTACACCATCGCAGGCGCTCCTGTCTGTGATGCAGCGTCAAGGGTAACCGCAGCCATGGTCTCCGAACTGATAGTCCATGCTGCAACAAACGTCGTCGAACTGATCGTGCAGATGGTGGTTGTCTTGCAAACGTCCCCGTCTGTCGACTCAGAGATCGAGACGTGGCTGTACGATCCGTTGAAGCCATGCGGATAAGATGCCTGTCATCTCGACTGCTAGTGATAGGAGGCCGTTGGGATCCAGCGCGGCGTTCCGTATTACCCTCCTGAACCCACCGCTTCCATATTCTGCTAACAGTCATTGGATCTCGACCAACGCGAGCAGTAATGTCGCGATACGATAAACCGCAATCGCGATAGGCTACAATCCGACCTTTATCGAAGTCGGAAACGTGATGGTACGCATTTCTCCACCTTACACGAGGCATCACAACAACGTTTCACCAGGCAACGCCGGTCAACTGGTATTTGTGTATGAGAAATCGGTTGGAAACTTTCCTCATGTCAGTACGTTGAAGGTGTCGCCACCGGCGCCAACCTTGAGTGAATGCTGTGAAAAGCTAATGATTTGCATGTCACAGCATCTTCTTCCTGTCGTTTAAATTGTGCGTCTATAGCACATCTTCGTGGTGTAGCAGTTTTAATGGCCAGTAGTGTAAATCTCGGGGTCGGAATTGCCTCGTGTGTTCCTGCAATTCTGTACTAGTGTTTTCATTTTTCTGTAAATAATTCGTGTTTCTGTTTTGAAACCGTGACTTATGAAACTGATGGCTCGACGATGCTCACAACTACCTTCTTCGGAACGCGACGCCGCTGCAGCGACAGCCCCGGCCGTCGCAATGCAGCCGCCTTTGCCATTTCCCCGAGGCCCGAAATAGACGTCGCAGCCGTGAACTCTGTAGCCGACCCTCCCGTGGACGACGAACGCGCTTCGACCGCAGGTGTGGCGATCGAGTATCGGTTTGCCCCGCCTGTTTTCCGTTGGGGGACGGCGGGTCTGGTTAGATTCTTCAGCTGTCCACACTGACCGTGTAACACTACCTGTCTGCTACTACTATACCATAACCTCAAAGCCTATGGCAGTTCGTATAAAGAAATTATTCTTATTCTAATAATTATGGTATGAAGAAGCAGAGCAGGAATTTTGTTATATTGACCGCGTTGTACCTAACGGAGGTGGCTTATCGGAATTGAAAGTCAGAATTACGTAAATATTCAAACAGTTCAAACAATGTTTTACCTATCTGCACTGTTCAAAGAACAAGGAAAACGGTCGCCAGCCTAATTAGGCAAAAGAATTATTGATATTCTTGTTCAAGAAATTAAGTATGAGTAACCTTAACGGACAAACACAACCTATATTTTGCCACACGCGAGTACAACGAACTCTGACACCTGCATATGTTTACGGTTAAGATTGGAAGCCAACAGAGCAGAACAAACTATTTCCATAAATATTACAGATAATGAAACACACTATTACTTTCAGGGCTTATTCAAACTAAATGGTCTTTATAACATTAGTATTAATGATCACTGCAGAATCATTAATTGGACATAGGTTCAGTATTACTGTTCAAATATTTTCCTAGTTGACATAAAATTATAAATATAGTTCACTGCATTATTATGAACTGGTCACAGGTTAAATATCTCTCGATTATATACTATTTAAAATGAAAGTTAATTGGGATTCACTAACAGGTTACTTCTCACTGTCTTTTGAATAAAGAAATTATTGTTTTCATAGATAGTGGTAAAGGATAACCTCTGGATCTTATTACACTATTAATATGCACTTTCAATACACAAAAGAAGCAAGTGCCCAGCAAGCATGAGCATATAACTTTCCACAGCTGCCCTTTTCCACATTTACTACAGTGAGACACAAAATTAACATATTTGTAAGACACTGACTCACCTTTTGCGATTTACAACAGGCATCGAATTTAAATGACAGATACGCTACATTGCATAGAATCAAATCATGACATCAAAGTTTTAACAAAGAAAGTAGTATACAATTTTGTGTTATCGATTCAATCAAACACATTTACTGAAGCTCAATGATATAACATTAAATAAGACAAAAGGCAAAATAAATCAGTAGAGTATTTGAGCTACGGTGTTACAACCGCAAATGGTTTTACGAACGACGTATTTCGTTTCGAGGGGTATCGGTCTTTTCGCTTATTCTGTCGACGCGGTATCGGTCAATTCATTTTATAGTGGGGTTGAACACTCGCCAGGATAGCTGTGCGTGTTAAACCGCCGCTTTCGGGCTCGGGGATGTGCGCCGACCTCGGGTCGGATCCTCCCCATGGATTAACAACGGGGCGGTTTCGCACAACCCACTAGGTG
Organism: Schistocerca cancellata; assembly: GCF_023864275.1. NCBI lineage: Eukaryota > Metazoa > Arthropoda > Insecta > Orthoptera > Acrididae > Schistocerca > Schistocerca cancellata. The sequence goes on along the minus strand of NC_064637.1, from coordinate 125,392,373 downwards.
AATGCCTGGCTGGTACCCAAGTCCCGCCTCAGTTCACCCTATTCGCAAGCATTTGGGAAACTTTCGCTCACTTTCAGATAACTAACAGTACAGAGATACAGCTGGGGTATACACATTCCGTCCCCAGGGGTAACGGCTGTAGGAGAGCATCCAGTCACCTCTAAAGCTAACCAAAACAAAACCGTAAACAACCATGTCGACCCTACACTGATGTAGGACAAGGGCAGAAGAAAAAAAAAGTAACGTGGGCATGAACATTTGTATTTCCTTGAGACATGTTATCGAATGTACAAATTTTCACGGTGTCCAGACCGTGTCAGATGGCAGCAGTTAAAACTCGAGCTTCCGTACATTAAGGGGACTGGTTCGTGAATACGTGTCAAAAATCGTTTTCTTTTTGTCTTAAAAACTTCTCTGTAGTTTTCTGAACAAGAAGCAGCTTACTTGGAGGAAACTGTGCCGAAGAAAGGCCCAAATTACAAGAATTTAAAAGTATCTGCACTCATGAAGACGCCCCCATGTCACGCAGACAGCTCTGTTAAAAACATTCATACTTGTTTGTTTTTCATAACGTTTTCGTCTCTAATGTCTTTGTGACACACGGTTATTAGAGAAGTAGTTACACGGTAATACTCAAAATCTATACGAGAGTTTTAACAACAGTTTTTGAGAACGGATACCAAAACCTGTTCTGGTAGGACTAAATACTTTGAAAATAGGTGTGCTGGATGCTCTGCTGTGCTCCAGTGAGCATGTGCTCCAGTGACGGTGCAGTGCCAACTTTTAAGGTCAGAGAATTGATTGGAGCGCCTGATGGACTAAATATGCAAAGACTTTAATTGCCGTTGACCGCATCAGGTTCTTCGAAGCAGAGAAATCAGTGCTGGAAGCCACCAAAGAAGCTAGAATAAGAATAAGAAATCTAAAAACGAAAAGGGTGGAAGAACTACACTAGAAGCAAGGTGAATATGGACCTGGGATGCATTAGTGCCATGCAGGTAGGTAGAGAAACAACTTGAGTTTCCCAGAAGTTCACTTTTTTCATGTTCTGGTACACATTGGTTAACAACTGTTGACGATAGAAGTCCGTAATTTTGTATATTGTCTTAAAACATACTTAATTGAAAAGAAAGCTACTCTAACGACTAAATTTGGAAATTTAAGAATTATTAAAAGAAAAGCTATGAGGTAATTACTGAAACTTTTAATAACCATTATTAAACAATTTTTGAACGATAATGTATGACATCATCACCTTCTTCTTAAAAGTCTACTTTAAACATCATTGTGCAAAGAAGTTCCAGAAAAAAATGAAGCTTTAACTTTGTTTTTATTTGTATCTGTGCTACAGATAAATAATTAACATGCCTTATTTCACAAAAAACAAAAGCAAAACGAGGATAATGGAATGTAGTCGAATTAAGTCGGATGATGCTGAGAGAATTAGATTAGGAAATGAGACACTTAAAGTAGTAAACGAGTTTTACTATTTGGGGACCAAAATAACTGATGATGGTCGAAGTAGAGAGGATATAAAATGTAGACTGGCAATGGCAAGGAAAGCGTTTCTGAAGAAGAGAAATTTGTTAACATCGAGTATAGATTTAAGTGTAAGGAAGTCGTTTCTGAAAGTATTTATATGGAGTGTGGCCATGTATGGAAGTGAAACATGGACGATAAGTAGTTTGGACAAGAAGAAACTAGAAGCTTGCGAAATGTGGTGCTACAGAACAATGCTGAAGATTAGAAGGGTAGATCACATAACTAATGAGGAGGTATTGAATAGAATTGGGGAGAAGAGGAATTTGTGGCACAACTTGACTAAAAGAAGGGATCGGTTGGTAGGACATGTTCTGAGGCATCAAGGGATCACCAATTTAGTATTGGAGGGCAGCTTGGAGGATAAAAATCGTAGAGGGAGACCAAGAGATGAATACACCAAGCAGATTCAGAAGGATGTAGGTTGCAGTAGGTACTGGGAGATGAAGAAGCTTGCACAGGATAGAGTAGCATGGAGAGCTGCATCAAACCAGTCTCAGGACTGAAGACCACAACAACAACAACATTTCACTCGCAAAACAATATACAATTCAGAAAAAAGTGTGGGGCCAAAATTGTAGCTCATTCATCAAATCGTTCCCAAAAGGTCTATTAGAAGATGGCAAGCATTACGTGTGCTTACAACTCTTATTCTTTGAGCTAAACTATTTAGAAAACTGAGAAATCAAGGTATCCCATTGTGTTCACGAACCAGTCCGTTTATCATCATCATCATCATCATCTGCGTCACGAGACGGCTGTCTGCCTGTAACTTACTTCATAGTAACAGTGAAGCACGTAATTTGTCTGGTGAGGTCGCTTGGAATGAATACTTCTATTGGGTAGAGCTCCTATATAGTAGCAGGCTGAAACATCCATGTTTTCCCCATCCCTTAGGATTCAGCAGTGTTTTACCTTGTGGGTGGTTAACCTACTCACGTAGCTTGATATTGCGTGTATGAAGCGAAGCAAAGAGTAATTAATGTTAACAGAGATATTTAGAATGCCCTTTTCGTACAAAATAAAAATCGAAATGTAATACTACACTGCTATTGAAACGCAGACTCGGAAATTGTGTGAAAGTTTATAAATATTAAATTTAATGAGTTCTGTACGAATGTCTTCAAATATGGGTGTCATGTAGTAACAACCAGCGGTTATCTATTAGTTTAGGCTGTATATAGCCATTTGTAAAACAGGTGTGTATTTTTTATTCAAAAGGAGGTACTTTTGTACAGAGGTGGGGCAAAGTATAGTTTCATCTCACAGTGAAACGAATTTTTATTAATAGTTTCATTTATCATTTAACAAGTATTCATTTTATATACTTCATGATAGGTTTGTTGCTTGTTGCGTTGTGGTAAAAATTTTATACTTTTAAGGTTTTGTTACCTGTGCAAATTCCCTTTCAATGACCAACCCACTATAAAAATATGTGAATTTTCACTCGTTCTCCATACCTATATAATAAATTGCATAGATCCTGAGAAACCAGTACCCAGAACAACCACCTCTGGCCGTAATAACGGCCTTGATACGCCTGGGCATTGAGGCAAACAGAGCTTGGATGGCGTGTACATGTACAGCTGCGCATGCAGCTTCAACACGATACCACAGTTCATCAAGAGTAGTGACTGGCGTATTGTGACGAACCAGTTGCTCGGCCACCATTGACCAGACGGTTTCAGTTGGTGAGAGATCTGGAGAATGTGCTGGCCAGGGCAACAGTCGAACATTTTCTGTATCCAGAAAGACCATTGCAGGATTTGCAACATGCGGTCGCGCATTATCCTGCTGAAATGTAGGATTTTGCAGGGATCGAATGAAGGGTAGAGCCACGTGTCGCAACACATCTGAAATGTAACATCCACTGTTCAAAGAGCCGTCAATGCGGACAAGAGGTGACCGAGATGTGTAACCAAAGGCACCACATACCACTACGCCGGGTGATACGCCAGTATGGCGATGACGAATACACGCTTTCAACGTGCGTTGACTGCCATGTCGCCAAACACGGATGCGACCATCGTGATGTTGTAAATAGAACCTGGATTCATCCGAAAAAATGACGTTTTGCCATTCGTGTACCCAGGTTCGTCGTTGAGTACACCATCGCAGCCGCTCCTGTCTGTGATGCAGCGTCAAGGGTAGCCGCAGCCACGGTCTCCGAGATGATAGTCCATGCTGCTGCAAACGTCGTCCAACTGTTCGTGCAGATTGTTGTTGTCTTGCAAACGTCCCCATCTGTTGTGCTGTCCTGAGGAGCAATGGGTACTCCACAAATTATATTTGAAGTGTAACAGAGCCAAACACTCGGCGAAGTAAGGAACCAGAAAAAGAAATGTCGGGCACGGCCTTTCTGCCATACATTCCCAGAGTGACGGACAGAATCGGCCGTATATTGCGCAAACATGGCGTAAAGACGATTTTCAAACTGACGAGGAAGATCAAAGAGTGTCTTAGATCGGCGAAGGAGAAAGGAGTCCCACTTGCAATGTCGGGAATATACTGCATACCATGCACATGCGGAAAAGTTTATGTCGGAATGACAGGACGATCCATTAACACCAGGGTCAAAGAGCATAAGCGACATTGCGGGTTGGGGCAGGTGGAGAAATCGGCCGTGGCAGAGCACGCACTGAATGAGACCGACCACGTAATAAAATTCGCCGACACGGAAGTTCTGGCTGTAGAGAAGCACTATCACACGCGCTTGTTCAGAGAAGCTGTAGAAATCCAAAAACACGCGAACAGTTTCAACAAGGAAGAGGAAAGCCTTAAGGTAAACGGATCCTGGCTTCCCATACTGCAGCGAACGACCGTCGCAGGTAGCAAGAGGAGATCCGCACCGGAAATGACCGCGGAGAAGCCCTCGGACGTTGGCGCGCCAGGTACATATAGTCTGCGCCCGCGAGCTCGGCTCCAGTTCACCATCGGCAATGGAGGGTGAAGCTTTGACAATGCCAGCCACTCGTGCTGGCGAAACGTCAGAAAAATCATTAGATGAACGTCGGCCGAAGAACCCGAGACAGAAGCCAATAGGCAGTTTGTCAATATCTGGGACGCCTAGCAACGTAAGGTTCAGAAGAGATATCTAGCCCCTCGTAGTCTTACGGATTTATGGACGGCCCAGCAGGCTTTATTGTGTCAGTTCTTACAATTAGTCGAGTCCATGCCGCGTCGTGTTGCAGCACCTCTGTGTGCTCGCGGGAGCCCTACACGATATTTTGCAGGTGTACCAGTTTCTTTGGCTCTTCAGTGTATTTCAGACGCGTTTAATATGTTTTACCCGTATTTATACACATACTTTCCTATATGTCTAGTGAATTTCAAGCTTCAGTTTCGTTTTCACGCACCTCAGTGTTCATGATGTCATATCTTCTACACTGTGTGTCGTTCAGATGGTTCAAATAGCTCTGAGCACTTAACGGTTGGTTGTTTTGGGGAAGGAGACCAGACAGCGTGGTCATCGGTCTCATCGGATTAGGGAAGGATGGGGAAGGAAGTCGGCCGTGCCCTTTCAGAGGAACCATCCGGCATTCGCGTGGAGTGATTTAGGGAAATCACGGAAAACCCAAATCAGGATGGCCGGACGCGGGATTGAACCGTCGTCCTCCCGAATGCGAGTCCAGTGTCTAACCACTGCGCCACCTCGCTCGGTGAGCACTTAACGTCTGAGGTCATCAGTCCCCTAGAACTTAGAACTTCTTAAACCTAAAAACCTAAGGACATCACACACACCCATGCCCGAGGCAGGATTCGAACCTGCGACCGTAGCGGTCGCGCGGTTCCAGACTGTAGCACCTAGAACCGCTCGGCCACTCCGGCCGGCCTATGTGTCGTACAACGACGTAAGTTTGTAGTTACAATCAGTGGCAATATCTGAAAATTTTATGAGAAATGTGTTGCGGATAGAGTTAATAGTGAAGAAGTAGTAAATTTTAACGTCATGCATGATGCGGCAACATTAAACGTATATCTCGTCGTATATGTGTCGTATAATAACTGTGCAGGTACAATCAGTGGTGTATGCGAATACTTCTGCGAAATGTGTCTGGTATACAGCTAGTACTAACGAAGTAATTAATGAAAACATCATGTCTGACGCGACTGTTTTACCGCATCAACTGCGAACGAAAATGTAGTAAGCGATGAACTTTTTCCCTTTCATCATGTTGTGGGGGGTTGCTCGTGACGGGTTGAAATCATGTGGAAAGTTTGTTCTAAGTCAATATGTGCTCTGATTATCAAATGCTGGATGACGAAAGTATGTGTTTTCACAGGCCGTGGGGTGCACTCTTTTCTTCACCTTCACCCCCACCTCCACCCTTTGATAGACATCTTGTTCTTACCTCTACGGCCATTCTTTCCGGACGGTAAATGATACGTGTATTAAGTTTGCTTGCAGTACGTCCCCTGGTTTAGGAGGAAATGTGGAACATACATACATACTTACAGGGTGAGTCAGGATGGAAGGTGCGTGCTTTAAGGGGTGACTGTGATTTTTATTCCGAATGATTTCTGACATAGAGCAACTTTAATGTCAGTTGTATACCTCTTCTTAATAACTCGAAAACCGCGTCCTCTACCGAAAAAGATTCGCAGTACAAAATTAAACTACATTAAATTTCCTACATAAAAAGATCGTTTTTTCTCTAGGGCTAATGATTTACGCGAAAAGAGCGCGAGAATATTGAAAGTCTCCGCGATGCGCATCCTCTGTAGCGTAGTACGAGGTGCATTCAAGTTCTAAGGCCTCCGATTTTTTTTCTCCGGACTGGAAAGAGATAGAAACATGCGCATTGTTTTAAAATGAGGCCGCGTTCATTGTCAATACGTCCCAGAGATGGCATTACCGTACGGCAGATGGAATTTTACCGCCAGCGGCGAGAATGAGAACTGTTTTAAATACTTAAAATGGCGACGTTCTCCTTACTTGAACAGCGTGCAATCATTCGTTTTCTGAATTTGCGTGGTGTGAAACCAATTGAAATTCATCGACAGTTGAAGGAGACATGTGGTGATGGAGTTATGGATGTGTCGAAAGTGCGTTCGTGGGTGCGACAGTTTAATGAAGGCAGAACATTGTGTGACAACAAACCGAAACAACCTCGGGCTCGCACAAGCCGGTCTGATGACACGATCGAGAAAGTGGAGGGAATTGTTTTGGGGGATCGCTGAATGACTGTTGAACAGATCGCCTCCATAGTTGGCATTTCTGTAGGTTTTGTGCACACAATTCTGCATGACGACCTGAAAATGCGAAAAGTGTCATCCAGGTGGGTGCCACGAATGCTGACGGACGACCACACAGCTGCCCGTATGGCACGTTGCCAAGCAATGTTGATGTGCAAGGACAGCATGAATGAGACTTTCTTTTCGTCGGTTGTGACAATGGATGAGAAGTGGATGCCATTTTTCAATCCAGAAACAAAGCGCCAGTCAGCTCAAGCACACAGATTCAACGCCACCAAAAAAATTTCGGGTAACCGCCAGTGCTGAAAAAATGATGGTGTCCATGTTCTGGGACAGCGAGGGCGTAATCCTTACCCATTGCGTTCCAAAGGGCACTACGGTAACAGGTGCATCCTACGAAAATGTTTTGAAGAACAAATTCCTTCCTGCACTGCAACAAAAACGTCCGGGAAGGGCTGCGCGTGTGCTGTTTCACCGAGACAACGCACCCGCACATCGAGCTAACGTTACGCAACAGTTTCTTCGTGATAACAACTTTGCAGTGATTCCTCATGCTCCCTACTCACCTGACCTGGCTCCTAGTGACTTTTGGCTTTTTCCAACAATGAAAGACACTCTCCGTGGCCGCACATTCACCAGCCATGCTGCTATTGCCTCAGCGATTTTCCAGTGGTCAAAACAGACTCCTAAAGAAGCCTTCGCGGCTGCCATGGAATCATGGCGTCACCGTTGTGAAAAATGTGTACGTCTGCAGGGCGATTACGTCGAGAAGTAGCGGCAGTTTCATCGATTTCGGGTAAGTAGTTAATTAGAAAAAAAAAAATTGGAGGCCTTAGAACTTGAATGCACCTCGTATAGGCCAGTTAGAGGTAGTTTCCCGGCTTGATAGACAACGAGTGTCGTAGATCAAATTGTTCACCTCGAATTGCTCTACACTACTGTGGGACATTGTATTCAATGGCAATGTAATGGAGAACACAGAAAATGAATAACATTCAGCGTGCCCTACCTCGGAAACCATTCCGAATAGAGCATATGTCCATATCAAGGTTTTCGTTCAGAATCATTAACACTATCACCCCTGAAGGCATGCACCGTTCCTCCTCGGTCACCCTGTACATCCATTCTTACAATATGTACAGTCTTGTGGTCATACTGTTTTGTATTACAGATGGGAAATTGCTCTTTACCGAGCGACGTGGCGCATTGATTAGCACACTGGACTCGCATTCGGGAGGACGGCAGTTCAAACCCGCGTCCGATCATCCTGATTTAGGTTTTCCGTGACTCCCCTAAGTCGCTACAGGTAAATGCCGGATGGTTCCTGTGAAAGGGCACGGTCTACTTTCTTCCTCATTCTTCCTTAATCCGATGGGATCCATGACCTCGCTGTTTGGTCCCTTGCCCCGTATGAACCAACCAATCATTGCACATTGAGATTATAGACAGTTCTGGTACTCTCTGATTTTCCATGACGTAATAATAGTTTCAATTTCTGCTTACAGATATCGTTGATGCTGCATTATATGTGATCTTGTTTCACTTTTTGAGCTGTTTTCCTGCTTACTGCCATTAGAAGTTTCATTTGCACAGCAATAGCAAATTAAAACTCATTTTTTTTCACGTTATGTTTTGAATGTTGTTACCAACTGTACCTCAAAAGCGGCTTGTAATCAAATAGCGTGCTTACGGAATATCGTCTTAGTTGTGCGAATAGATTCGTGATTTCTTGCCAGAGATGTCACAGGCGTAGTAACTGACGAAAAGTCATCGAGTTAAACAGAAGTGATTTAAGGCGTTCCCCAACGTAGTGTTATAGGCGCTCTGCCGTTTCTTACCTATATAAACAATCTGAGCAGACGTCTTAGGATGTTTGCAGACGACGCTGTCGTTTATCGTCTAGTAAAGTCATCAGAAGAACAAGACATATTGCAAAACGATTTCGAAAAGATATCAGTATGGTGCGAAAATTGGCAACTGACCGTGTGCGGTCACCCTCACGAGTGTTAGAAGGAATCCGTTAAACTTCGGTTGTACGATAAACCAATCAAATCTAAAGGCTGGTTCAAATGGCTCTGAGACTGACTTAACATCTGAGGTCATCAGTCCCTGAGAACTTAGAGCTACTTAAACCTAACTAACGTAAGGACATCACACTCATCCATGCCCGAGGCAGGATTCGAACCTGCGACCGTAGCGGTCGCGCTGTTCCAGACTGTAGCGCCTAGAACCGCTCGGCCACATCGGCCGGCTCTAAAGGCTGTAAATTTGACTAAATACCTAGGAATTACAATTACGGACAGCGGAAATTGGAAAGAACACACGGAAAATGTTGTGGGGAAGGCGAACAGAAGACTGCGTTTTGTTGGGAGAACGCTTACTTGTTAGAAAATATAATGGATCTACTAAGGAGACTGCCTAAACTACAGTTGTCCGACCTCTTTTAGAATACTGCTGCGCGGTGTAGGATCCTTACCAGATAGGATTGACACAGTATATTGCGACAGTTCAAAGGAGCGAAGTACGTTGTATTATCCAGAAATAGAGGAGCGAATGTCACTGATGTGATACAGGATTTGGGTTGGTCATTATTAAAACCATGTTGTTTTCTTTGCGGCGGACTCTTCTCACAAAATTTCAATCACCAACTTTCTACTACGGTTGCGAAAATATTTTGTTGACGACGACCAACATAGAAAGAACCGATCATTATAATAAGACGGGGGAAAGAAAAGTGTGTTTTTTGCGCGCGCTGTTCGAGAGTGAAATAGCAGAGAGTTATTGTGAAGGTGGTTCGACGATGTCCGTGCCAGGCACTTAAGTGATGCACAGAGTATCCACGTAGAGGAAGATGTAGATGTAGAATGCTATTGCCAGCAATCGAATGTCATTTTGTCGAAGGCGTCGCTGCTTTGGCCGGCCTCTAGTGCGCCAGCCCACGCGTGCTAGGAGTACGTGCCAATGGAGTGGAGTGTGGTCTTGTCTGCCCGCCGTAGTGTCCTCACGTACGCAGCAGCCGCGTGCGCTGCGGACGGCCGGGCCGTTTCTCTGCCTTTGTCCGACCCCGACCCCTTGCAGGGAAGCCCAGGTAGGCGAATGTCTGTCCTCACCCAGTCTACACTAGCTCGCACGCATCTTCTGCCTCTACCTCTACGTCTACATCTACATACACTACTGGCCATTAAAATTGCTACACCAAGAAGAAATGCAGATGATAATCGGGTATCCATTGGATAAATATATTATACTAGAACTGACATGTGATTACATTTTCACGCAATTTGGGTGCATAGATCCTGAGAAATCAGTACTCAGAACAAGTGGCCGTGCGGTTCTAGCCGCTGCAGTCTGGAACCGCGAGACCGCTACGGTCGCAGGTTCGAATCCTGCCTCGGGCATGGATGAGTGTGATGTCCTTAGGTTAGTTAGGTTTAACTACTTCTAAGTTCTAGGGGACTAATGACCTCAGCAGTTGAGTCCCATAGTGCTCAGGGCCATTTGAACCAGAACAACCAACTCTGGCCGTAATAACGGCCTTGATACGTCTGGGCATTGAGTCAAACAGAGCTTGGATGTCGTGTACAGGTACAGCTGCCCATGCAGCTTCAACACGATACCACAGTTCATCAAGATTAGTGACTGGCGTATAGTGACGAGCCAGTTGCTCCGCCACCATTGACCAGACGTTTTCAATTGGTGAGAGATCTGGAGAATGTGCTGACAAGGGCAGCAGTCGAACATTTTCTGTGTCCAGAAAGGCCTGCACTGGACCTGCAACATGCGGTCGTGCATTATCCTGCTGAAATGTAGGGTTTCGCAGGAATCGAATGAAGGGTAGAGCCACACGTCGTAACACATCTGAAATGTAACGTCCACTGTTCAAAGTGCCGTCAATGCGAACAAGAGGTGACCGTGACGTGTAACCAATGGCACGCCATACCATCACGCCGGTTGATACACACTTCCAAAGTGCGTTTACCGCGATGTCGCCAAACACGGATACGACCATCGTGATTAAACAGAACCTGGATTCCTCCGAAAAACTGACGTTTCGCCATGCGTGCACCTAGGTTCGTCGCTGAGTACACCGTTGCAGGCGCTCCTGTCTGTGATGCAGCGTCAAGGGTAACCGCAGCCACGGTCTCCTAGCTGATAGTCAATGCTGCTGCAAACGTCGTCGAACTGTTCGTGCAGATGGTTGTTGTTTTGCAACCGTCCCCATCTGTTGACCCAGGGATCGAGACGTGGCTGCACGATCCGCTACAGCCATGCGGATAAGATGCCTGTCATCTCGACTGCTAGTGATACAAGGCCGTTGGGATCCAGCATGGCGTTCCGTATTACCCTCCGGAACCCACCGATTCCATATTCTGCTAGTCATTGTATCTCGACCAACGCGAGCAGCAATTTCGCGATACGATACACCGCAATCGCGATAGGCTACAATCCGGCCTTTATCAAAGCCGGAAAGGTGATGGTACGCATTTCTCCTCCTTACACGAGTCATCACAACAACGTTTCACCCGGCAACGCCGGTCAACTGCTCTTTGTGTTTGAGAAATCGGTTGGAAACTTTCGTGATGTCAGCACGTTGTGACAGTGAACTCCCATTCGGGAGGACGACGGTTCAATCCCGCGTCCGGCCACCCTGATTTAGGTTTTCCGTGATTTCGCTAAATCGCTCCAGGCAAATGCCGGGATGGTTCCCGTGAAAGGGCACGGCCGACTTCTTTCCCCGTCCTTCCCTAATCCAGTGAGACCGATGACCTCGCTGTCTGGTCTCCTTCCCCAAACAACCCAACCCAACCCCCTCAGCACGTTGTAGGTGTCACCACCGGCGCCAACCTTGTGTGAATGCTCTGGAAAGCTAATCATTTGCATGTCACAGCATCTTCTTCTTGTCGGTTAAATTTCGAGTCTGTAGCACGTCACCTTCGTGGTGTAGCAATTTTAACGGCCAGTAGTGTATATACTGAGTTGACGCTAGTCATGGGATAGCGATATGCTCATTTACAGATGGCAGTAGTATCATGTACAGAAGGTATATAAGGGCAGTGTTTGACGAAGTTGCCTTGTGTACTCAGGTGATTGTAGCCGCACGACGGGAATTAACAGGCTTTGAACACGGAGTTGTAGTTGTAGCTAGCCGCATGGGACATTCCATTTCAGAAATCATTGTTGTTGTTGTGGTCTTCAGTCCTGAGACTGGTTTGATGCAGCTCTCCATGCTACTCTATCCCGTGCAAGCTTCTCCATCTCCCAGTACCTACCGCAACCTACATCCTTCTGAATTTGTTTAGTGTATTCATCCCTTGGTCTCCCTCTACGATTTTTACCCTCCACGCTGCCCTCCAACACTAAATTGGTGATCCCCAGAAATCGTTAGGGAATTGAATATTCCACGACACGCAGAGTGAACAGTGTGCCGAGAATACAGTTTTTCAGGCCTTACCTCTCACCATGGTCAACGCAGTGGCCGACGGCTTTCACTTGACGACGGAGAGCAGCGGCGGCTGTTTGGAGTTGTCAGACCTGACAGGCAAGCAACACTGCACGAGATAACCACAGAAATGAATGTGGGACGTACGACCGGACAGTGCAGCGAAATTTGCGGTTAGTGCCATATGGCACGACATCGCCTTTAGTGGTCTCGTGACCACATCGACTGGACCCTAGACGACTGGGAAATCGTGGTCTGGTCAGATGAGTCCCGATTACTGCTGATGGCAGAGTTCGAGTGGGCGCATAGCCCACGATGCTATGGACCCAAGTTATCGACAAGGTACTGTGCAAATGTGATGGCCCCATAACGGTGTGGACTGTGTTTACATGGAGTGATCTGGGTCCTCTGGTGACTACTAATGGTTACGTTCAGCTACTCCCAAAATAAGGTCGATATTGGAATCTCGGGAAGGAATATGCACCCCTCGGGCACTAATTCACATTTTGCACCTGTTATTCGCGCTGCCTACCAAACTGTTGAGGAGTTCTTGGGGGATGTTGTCCCACTCCTCTCTCAAGGTGGTTTTCAGCTCTTTCACGGCTCGGAGACGGGGGTGTTCGTTGAAAAACACATCCACCAAGAGCATCACAGGAATGCGCTGGAAGCTTTAGGTCCTGGGAGTACTCAGACCATTCAATACATTCAGTATTTTCACTTTCCAGTGTGTCAGACGCCTCATCGGCCCTGTGTGGGTGGGTGTTCTCATCCGTAAACAGAATGTCGTGACCCAGACCATTTGCAGCGATTCATGAACTTCATGTTCCCAAACGACGATGTAATTTTTGTGGATGACAATACGCCATGTCACAGGGTCACAGTTTCCGCGATTGGTTTGAAGAACATTCTGAACAGTTCGAGGGATTGGTTTAGCCACCCATATCGACCGACATGAATCCCATCGAACATTTATGGGGCGTAATCGAGAGATCATTCGTGCACAACATGCTGCACAGGCAACAGTTTCGCAATTATGGGAGGCCACAGAGACTGCAGGGGACTTCAGACAAGCTCTTGGGTCCATGTCACGCCGAGTTTCTGTACTGGACCAGAGAACAGAAGGTCCGACATTATACACTCCTGGAAATTGAAATAAGAACACCGTGAATTCATTGTCCCAGGAAGGGGAAACTTTATTCACACATTCCTGGGGTCAGATACATGACATGATCACACTGACAGAACCACAGGCACATAGACACAGGCAACAGAGCATGCACAATGTCGGCACTAGTACAGTGTATATCCACCTTTCGCAGCAATGCAGGCTGCTATTCTCCCATGGAGACGATCGTAGAGATGCTGGATGTAGTCCTGTGGAACGGCTTGCCATGCCATTTCCACCTGGCGCCTCAGTTGGACCAGCGTTCGTGCTGGACGTGCAGACCGCGTGAGACGACGCTTCATCCAGTCCCAAACATGCTCAATGGGGGACAGATCCGGAGATCTTGCTGGCCAGGGTAGTTGACTTACACCTTCTAGAGCACGTTTGGTGGCACGGGATACATGCGGACGTGCATTGTCCTGTTGGAACAGCAAGTTCCCTTGCCGGTCTAGGAATGGTAGAACGATGGGTTCGATGACGGTTTGGATGTACCGTGCACTATTCAGTGTCCCCTCGACGATCACCAGTGGTGTACGGCCAGTGTAGGAGATCGCTCCCCACACCATGATGCCGGGTGTTGGCCCTGTGTGCCTCGGTCGTATGCAGTCCTGATTGTGGCGCTCACCTGCACGGCGCCAAACACGCATACGACCATCATTGGCACCAAGGCAGAAGCGACTCTCATCGCTGAAGACGACACGTCTCCATTCGTCCCTCCATTCACGCCTGTCGCGACACCACTGGAGGCGGGCTGCACGATGTTGGGGCGTGAGCGGAAGACGGCCTAACGGTGTGCGGGACCGTAGCCCAGCTTCATGGAGACGGTTGCGAATGGTCCTCGCCGATACCCCAGGAGCAACAGTGTCCCTAATTTGCTGGGAAGTGGCGGTGCGGTCCCCTACGGCACTGCGTAGGATCCTACGGTCTTGGCGTGCATCCGTGCGTCGCTGCGGTCCGGTCCCAGGTCAACGGGCACGTGCACCTTCCGCCGACCACTGGCGACAACATCGATGTACCGTGGAGACCTCACGCCCCACGTGTTGAGCAATTCGGCGGTACGTCCACCCGGCCTCCCGCATGTCCACTATACGCCCTCGCTCAAAGTCCGTCAACTGCACATACGGTTCACGTCCACGCTGTCGCGGCATGCTACCAGTGTTAAAGACTGCGATGGAGCTCCGTATGCCACGGCAAACTGGCTGACACTGACGGCGGCGGTGCACAAATGCTGCGCAGCTAGCGCCATTCGACGGCCAACACCGCGGTTCCTGGTGTGTCCGCTGTGCCGTGCGTGTGATCATTGCTTGTACAGCCCTCTCGCAGTGTCCGGAGCAAGTATGGTGGGTCTGACACACCGGTGTCAATGTGTTCTTTTTTCCATTTCCAGGAGTGTATTACGAGGTATCCCATGACTTTTGTCAGCTAAGCGTTCGTAATGCAGGAGTCTGTAATTATACAGAACTGTTAGCTTGTACTAGACCCAGACGGAGAGTTGCCAACCAACCGAAAGACTGATGATGGAGACTGCTCCTTCCAGCACCGCTACTCTTGAGCGGCGTAGCACGTTTATGTTGTATCGTACTGTATTGAACAGGGGACCTAGAGAAACGACGGAGAGGCTTCGTCCCCGCCGTAGCCCTCAGTGGTTCACAACCCCACAACAGGCTACAGCAGTCCACTCACCCCACCGCCCCCCCCTCCCCCCACACGCACACACACCGAACCCAGTGCTTCCGTGGTACAGTAATGATGATTGAAACGCCCGCTAAACCTCCTGGGCAGAACAGGCGATTAGGATTGTGGAAAGGGCCAAATAAGGTTGGGGTCTGTTTCACCTCAAAATTGTAATTTATTGTAATTTAATAACACATTTACAACCAAAGCGGCACATACCCGAACCTTTACAACTACGAGTTTCAAACTCCAGATATTTCACGGCTGACGGCCTCCAAAGAAGAACCTTAAAAATCAACAAGATAAAAATGCAGTTAAATGGTTCGAATGGCTCTGAGGACTATGGTTCTTAACTAGAACTATTTAAATCTAACTAACCTAAGGACATTACACACAACCATGCCCGAGGCAGGATTCGGATCTGTGACCGTAGCGGCCGCGTGGTTCCAGACTGTAGCGCTTAGAACCGCTCGGCCACTCCGGCCGGCAAATGCAGTTAAAATAGCAAATAAAGAAATTAAAATGTATAGATATGACAGCTAGGTTGAAAGCCTCAAGGCAAGGGTGGATAGACAAACATAAACAAGATGCAATACAAACGGCTGAGGCCCACAATAAAATTTTCAAGATTTTAAAATAAATTACCATATCCTTTCAAAGGCAGAAGGCCGCAGTGTTTGAGCTTGAAAGGTAATTTTAAGAATAAGGCTCCATGTCGCAATGTTTAAGCTGGAACGGTAATTTTAAGAATAAGGTTCCAAGGCTGAAGGCCCACAATTTTCCAAGATTTAAAAAAAAAAATATAACCATAAACCATAAGTTTTTTGTAGATGACACCAGACTAAAAGAAAAGACAACACAACGGCAATAACCTTTTACCAAATATCCACTAGCCAGAATTCAAACTTACTTATATAAAACACAGTAAAACCAAGAATTTATTGCCGGCCGGTGTGGCCGATGGGTTCTAGGCGCTTCAGTCTGGAACTGCGTGACCGCTGCGGTCGCAGGTTCGAATCCTGCCTCGGGCATGGACGTGTGTGATGTCCTTAGGTTAGTTAGGTTTAAGTAGTTCTAAGTTCTAGGGGACTGATAACCTCAGATATTAAGTCCCATAGTCCTAAGAGCCAAGAGCCAAGAATTTATTCTTTTATCATTGGCTCTGATAGATCATAAACAGACAATTAAACACTGGTGAGAAAGACAGTAGAGCCAACAGCACTCAGAAGCCTCCAGGGAGTCGGTCGTTCACTTAGGTGAGACAGGTGGTGAGCCCAACTACACTTGATCCATCGGAACCCAACCAAGGGACAGCCACGGACCAACCGAAAAAACGACTTGCTTGCCACCAACCGGTACACCATGTTGGACAGCGACAACAGGAGAGGAAAGGACGCTACCTGAAATTACGTTAGTGGCCAGGGCAGGCAACCGGAACACTAACGGCCACTAGGCAGAAAATTCCGCTGGTGCACTTGAATTGTAGTCAACCAATATAGTTCATTCCACCGCATGGCAGCTAAATTTCAGCAATACAAACACTTGGTGTTGCTCACAGGAAAACCTCCCCAACAGCGAATAACCGTAACGAACCACACAACACGAATGGACGTGTCTTGGGTACTTGAAACCATTACTCAACTTTAACGTCCTGGGTCGGTAAACCACGAAGCTCTTAGATATCGGACAGCTCCACACACGCTCCGACACTCCGCAGGGACCGCCAGCGGACCCAGCCGACTGTACCGCGCGGAGATAACTTCCCTGGTCCGCAGCAACCGACCGACTCCTCTCAGAATGACGACAACATCTAAAATAGTCGTCAGTGGAAATAACGCCAGCTGCACACACAACCTGACAAACACTAGCACGAAGACCTGAATGGTACCCAACAGTAACTAAGCACGCACGAAGACAAATCGGGAGTCGATGCGCGCGCGCGCGCGCGCGCGCGCGCGCACACACACACACACACACACACACACACACACACACAGCCGACTCATGAACGATCGGCGAGCCAAAACGTGTCCTCCGGTAGGACGACCGACCGACGATCCACCATGACAGTGGCCCGGCTCAAGAGATGGGCGGCGGCAATGGTCGGGCGAGCCATGTCGACGCAGACGTCACTGCTGCTCCAACCAGACTGCACCAGTGCCGCATTGCAACTCCCCGACTGGCAGATCCGGACTGCGCTCCAGACGCGTTCCAACTGACTGGCAGACCCGAACTCGCGACCTGGACTGACTTACGATAGACAACGACCGGGTAGCAGTCGAGCACAGATACTACGTGAGGGGATATATCGATACGCGCCGCTAGCGCCTGTCACGGTCAGGCAAAGCAGCAACTCAGAGACAGTAGTAACTAAAATTAACGAAGTGAGGTGGAAGTACGTTAAAACCAGGGTGTAAAATACATGATGGCGGGAACACGAGCCACACACGGCTCAATGGTGTACGCGTACGTGGAGCCAGTGTTTGCGCAGCAACCGCCGACATAGTGTAACTGAGGCGCAAAAAGGGGAACCAGCCCGCATTCGCCGAGACAGATGGAAAACCGCCTTAAAAACCATCCACAGACTGGCCGGCACACCGGACCTCGACACAAGTCCGTCGGGCGGATTCCTACCGGGGACCAGGCATTCATTTAAAAGTGTTGTCATACTCATTAAGAGGTATCATCTATCGTTAAAGGTTTAACACCGTAGGAAGAACGTTACAGTTAGAAAATGTGTGTAAGTATTGAGGCAGCATTAACACTCGGCGCGCAAATTACCCATACTGCGTTCACGCAGTATTGGACAGTGAGAGTACTTAGTGACTTAGAACAAACTTTACACATAATTTTAAACCTATACGCAACTTTTCCTCGCTGAAAAACCACACAAAATGATGAAAGGTACAAAGTTTGTCACTAGGTACATATCTACAGTATCTAGGATGACGTTTTATTATTTCTTTACTACTTACACTATTTGTAGCGCATTTTACGGGCAATGTTGACACATACCACTGAAAGTACCTGGAAAATTACACACATCAAATAAGTTTAGCATCACCGCGGTTCCGAGAGTTCCGGGACTTGTACAGAAAATTGCAATAAAGATCAACATAAACATCATTTCCGCCCCTTCTTATTGCTCATGAAAAACACACACTGCATACAGCGAGACCTTCAGACGTGGTGGTCCAGATTGCTGTACACACCGGCTCCTCTAATACCCAAAAATGGTTCAAATGTCTCTGAGCACTATGGGACTTAACTGCTGACGTCATCAGTCCCCTAGAACTTAGAACTACTTAAACCTAACTAACCTAAGGACATCACACACATCCATGCCCGAGGCAGGATTCGAACCTGCTACCGTAGCGGTCGCGTGGTTCCAGGCTGTTGCCCCTGGAACCGCTCGGCCACTCCGGCCGGCCTCTAATATCCAGTAGCACGTGCTCTTGCATTGATGCATACCCGTATTCGTCGTGCCATACTACCTACAAGTTCATACAGGCACTGTTGGTCCACATTGTCCCACTCCTCAACCGCGATTCGGTGTAGATCCCTCGAGTGGTTGGAGGGTACGTCGTCCATAAACAGCCCTTTTCAATGTATCCCAGGCATGTTCGGCAGTGTTTGTTGTGTCGGCAGATTAGCCAACACAACGCACTAATTTAGAGAGGAGGCCGAAATGCATGCGTCAACTCACGCAGGCTGGATTTAGGTCTGAAACAGGATACGTAATGAATGCTATAAAGAAAAGTACGTAGCTGCTGGAATACTTAACTTTAATCCATCATTTGTATGCAGCATTCTTGATGATACAAGTGAGACTCTTTCTAGAGATGGTTAATGGTGCCTTGCTAGGTCGTAGCCATGGACTTAGCTGAAGGCTATTCTAACTATCTCTCGGCAAATGAGAGAAAGGCTTCGTCAGTGTAGTCGCTAGCAAAGTCGTCGTACAACTGGGACGAGTCCTAGTACGTCTCTCTAGACCTGCCGTGTGGTGGCGCTCGGTCTGCAATTACTGACAGTGGCGACACGCGGGTCCGACATGTACTGATGGACCGCGGCCGATTTAAAGCTACCACCTAGCAAGTGTGGTGTCTGGCGGTGACACCACAGGGTTCATGTCTGGAGAGCATGCTGGCCACTCTAGTCGAGAGGTGTCGTTATCCTGAAGGAAGTCATTCACAAGATGTGCACGATGGGGGCTCTCATTGTCGTCCACAAAGACAAATGCCTCGGCAATATGCTGTCGATACGGTTGCACTGTCGGTCGGAGGATGGCATTCACGTATCGTACAGCCGTTACGGCGCCTTCCATGACCACCAGCGGCGTACGTCGTCCCCACATAATCCCACACCAAAACAGCAGGGAACCTCCACCTTGCTGCACTCGCTGGACAGTGTGTCTAAGGCGTTCAGCCTCACCGGGTCGCCTCCAAACACGTCTCCGTCGGTTGTCTGGCTCAAGGCATATGAGACACTCATCGGTGATGCCAATCCTGAGCGGTCCATTTGGTATGTTGTTGGGCCCATCTGTACCGCACGGCATGGTGTCGTGGTTGCAAAGATGGACCTCGGCATGGAGGTCGGGAGTGAAGTTGCGCATCATGCAGCCCATTGCGCACAGTTTGAGTCGTAACACGACGTCCTGTGGCTGTACGAAAAGCATTGTTGAACATGGTGACGTTGCTGTCAGGGATCCTCCGAGCCATAATCCTTACGTAGCTGTCTTCCACTGCAGTAGTAACCGTTGGGCGGCCCGAGCGATGCATGACATCGACATTTCCTGTCTCTCTCTGTATCTCCTCCATGTCCGAACAAAGTCGCTTTGGTTCACTCCGAGACGCCTGGGCACTTTCGTTGTTGAGGGCCCTTCCGTTATTGAGTAACAATGCGGTCACTATCGAGGCGCGGTATTGACCATATAGGCATGATTGAACTAGAGATAACAGGAGCTGTGTACCTCCTTCCTTGTGGAGGGCATCTGATTGGCTATCGGACCCCCTCCGTCTAATAGGCGCTGCTCATGCATGGTTGTTTACATCTTTCGGCGAGTTTAGTGACATCTCTGAACAGTGAAAGGGACTGTGTCTGTGATACAATATCCACAGTCAACGTCTGTGTTCAGGTGTTCTCGGATCCAGGGGACGACACACAGTTCAGGAGTATGACGTCATAGACATTGAGAACTAGTTTCTTCTTAAAACGGAGCCCAAATTACGCAGACTATACTCGTCCAGGGGTTGCTAATTAGAGCATTTATCGACTTCCATAAACTATAATCGTAATATCAAAATTGTTCTAAATTTTTTCTCATTTACGTGCTTAATGTCGTATGCTTAACACAATAACTCATTTGTGATGTAATCAGAAGTTTGAGGCTGTTTTGTATATGGGAGTTCGATTCTTTAGAGAATTGGGAGCTTATTCGTATCGCACTTGTATACCAGTAGGTATTTTTCATTCAAAATGGTTCAAATGACTCTAAGCACTCTGGGACTTAACATCTGAGGTCATGTGTCCCCTAGACTTAGAACTACTTAAACCTAACTAACCTAAGGACACCACACACATCCATGCGCGAGGCAGGATTCGAACCTGCGACCGTAGCAGCAGCGCGGTTCCGGACTAAAGAGCCTAGAACGCTCGGCCACAGCGGCCGGCGGTATCTTTCGTGTTCGCTCCGCGCCACAGATGATGCTGATCACGAAGTGTATCTGGTATTTGAGAGCCTCTTGTGCTCATTTATATGTGATGCGCATCAATGCTTCATTCCGTGACTTTCGGGAGAAATGAAAGAAAGGGGCTTCTATTATTAGAGTCGATAGAGAAAACGGGAGAAAAACTCTCTCGCTGGATTCGATTAAGAATAGCTGTGCATGATTAAAGGCTTTCACTGTTGTATGTATCCAACAGTAGACACGCAGGTGCGAGGTTACTGCGAAAGAAACTTCCCAGGTTATTTAATTGTATATGAAATCAAACAACGGCAGTGTCGCAGTGCTGTTGGCAAGCGGGGCGCGCTCAGGCCTTGTGAGGCCAATTGAGGAGCTAGTTGACTGAGAAGTAGCGGCTCCGGTCTCGGAAACTGAGAAACGGCCGGGAGAGCTGTGTGCTGACCACGTGCCCCTCCCGTACCCGCATGCGGTCTCGCCCTAGATCTGAGGCTGACACGGCGGCCAGTCGGCCACATTAGTCATTGGAGGCCTGTTCGGACGGTGTTTGTTTCTTTAGCTCCCGGTTCGGACGAATTGTTGGTTCCTGATGAGGCAACACAGAACTGGCACTTCGGAGCCCTGTTATGGGCCGATTACATTAAATTAAAATTACAATACCATCGTTGGTAACCATTAACTATCCATCAAATTTGTCCTGGATTGTGCTATGCGCGATGTTCTCCCCAGCCGTAATGACGTAAACTCTGTGGATTCAGTTTGTTAGATTAAAATATACTACTGGCCACTGAAATTGCTACACCACGAAGATGACGTGCTACAGACGCGAAATTTAACCGACAGGAAGAAGATGCTGTGATATGCAAATGATTAGCTTTTTAGAGCATTCACATAAGATTGGCACAGGCGGCGAAACCTACAACGTGCTGACATGAGGTAAGTTTCCAACCGATTTCTCATACACAAACAGCAGTTGGCGGCGTTGCCTGGTGAAACGTTGTTGCGATGCCTCTTTCACGCAGTTTGGATGCATAGATGCTGAGAAATCAGTACCCAGAACAACCACCTCTGGCCGTAATAACGGCCTTGATACGCCTGGGCAAATTAGTCAAACAGAGCTTGGATGGCGTGTACAGGTACAGCTGCCCATGCAGCTCAACACGATACCACAGTTCATCAAGAGTAGTGACTGGCGTATTGTGACGAGCCAGTTGCTCGGCCACTATTGACCAGACGTTTTCAATTGGTGAAGGATCTGGAGAATGTGCTGGCCAGGCCAGCACTTGAATATTTTCTGTATACAAAAAAGGCCCGTACAGGACCTGCAACATGCGGTCGTCTGTTATCCTGCTGAAATGTAGGGTTTCGCAGGGATCGAATGAAGGGTAGAGCCACGGGTCGTAACACATCTGAAATGTAACGTCCACTGTTCAAAGTGCCGTCAAAGCGAACAAGAGGTGACCGAGACGTGTAACCAATGGCACTCCAACCATCACGCCGGGTGATACGCCAGTATGGCGATGACAAATACACGCTTCCAATGTGCGTACACCGCGATGTCGCCAAACACGGATGCGACCGTCTTGATGCTTTAAACAGAATCTGGATTCATCCGAAAAAATGACAATTTGCCATTCGTGCACCCAGGTTCGTCGTTGAGTACACCATCGCAGGCGCTGCTGTCTGTAACGCAGCGTCAAGGGTAACCGCAGCCATGGTCTCCGAGCTCATAGTCCATGCTGCTGTAAACGTCGTCGAACTGTTCGTGCAGATGATTGTTGTCTTACAAACGTCCCCATCTGTTGATTCAGGGATCGAGACGTTGCTGCACGATCCGTTACAGCCATGCTGATAAGATGCCCGTCATCTCGACTGCTAGTGATACGAGGCCGTTGGGATCCAGCACGGCGTTCCGTATTACTCTGCTGAACCCACCGATTCCACATTCTGCTATCAGTCATTGGATCTCGACCAACGCGAGCAGCAATGTCGCGATACGAAAACCGGAATAGCAATAGGGTACAATCCGATCTTTATCAAAGTCGGAAACGTGATGATACGCATTTCTCCTTATTACACGAGACATGACAACAACGTTTCACCATGCAACGCCGGTCAACTGCTGTTTGTGTATGAGAAATCGGTTGGAAACGTGCCTCATGTCAGCACGTTGTAGGTGTCGCCGCCTGCGACAACATTGTGTGAATGGTCTGAAAAGCTAATCGTTTGCATAACACAGCATCGTCTTCCCGTCGGTTAAATTTCGCGTCTGTAGCACGTCATCTTGGTGGTGTCGCAATTTTAATGGTCAGCAGTCTATTTTGTTCACTGGTTTACGTTGTTGTGGTGTTACACGGAGCTGCTTTGTACGAGGATGTTCGATTTTTTTAAGGAATCGGGGACTTACTGTTAGCGACTAGCGGAGTGGTTTAGTAGTCGCAGATGCAGGTATGTGCAGCTAGGCTAGGTGGACCTCGCCTGAGGCAGGTCGGGGTCGAAGTGATTACCGCACGCGCTCGCCTAGCGCTGCAGAACGGCAGTGCTAACAGCTTGTAACACCAGCTGCGGGCGTCTTCAGACCGAGGGGACTCGGGGTCCTGTGTGTTTACCGCGGCTCCACCAAGGCTGGCAATGAGCGGGGACCGCCCCACATCGGGAGAAAGCGATCGCGTCTATATAACGGGGTGCCGGCCAGGGGCGGCGGACAGTTTGTTACCAGCTGAGCGGAAACAGGGCGAACGGGCCATGAGACTGGTGAGTGGGTACTGCGATCCTCTTTCTGTGTGGCGGCTTGCGGGGGACACACACCTGCATAGCGAAGGCCACCATTTCTATGTCTACGTATCTTCTAATCGGTACAAATAATAAGTCGGAAAAACAGTCGTGTCTCTCTCTGTCTTTGTATATGCTAATCTCGAAAACTACTAGATGAATTTTCATGGCATTTTCGCAGTAAACTTTAGCACTGCTTGGGGCACCGTACAGACTTTAGCTCATCAAATTCAGTTAGCAGGAAAAAAGAAGTCGTGATTTAAAGTTTTAGTAAAACTCACTTGTCTGTCTGTCTGAACAAGCTAATCTCTGAAATTATTAGACAAATTTTAAGGTGTTTTCAGTGGTAACTTCAGTGTACCTCGGGGCGCCCTAAAGGCTATATTTAATCAAAAACAGATCACGGAAAATATGTCTTCGTACTTATCATAAAACAGTATTTTTTCAGGACGAATTTCAGTCATCAGTTGCAAATAAAATTTATTATATTTACCGTTTTCGACAAATTTGTCAGAAGCCTACAGAATTAGGGATATTATAAGTCTTTAGACCTTGGGAATAGATTTGTGTGAAGCAGATTTATAATTCTGTAGGCTTCTGAAGATAATAAATTAATTTTATACAGTGTGTTACGAAAAGGTACGGTCAAACTTTCAGGAAACATTCCTCACACACAAATAAAGGAGATGTTATGTGGACGTGTGTCCGGAAACGCTTAATTTCCATGTTAGAGCTCATTTTAGTTTCGTCAGTATGTACTGTACTTTCTCGATTCACCGCCATGATTTCATACGGGATACTCTACCTGTGCTGCTTGAACATGTGCCTTTACAAGTACGACACAATATGTGGTCCAGGCACGATGGAGCTCCTGCACATTTCAGTCGAAGTGTTCGTACGCTTCTCAACAACAGATTCGGTGACCGATGGACTGGTAGAGGCGGACCAATTCCGTGGCCTCCACGCTCTCCTGACCTCAACCCTCTTGACTTTCATTTATGGGGGCATTTGAAAGCTCTTGTCTACGCAACCCCTGTACCAAATATAGAGACTCTTCGTGCTCGTATTGTGGACGGCTGTGATACAATACGCCATTCTCCAGGGCTGCATCAGCGCATCAGGGATTCCGTGCGACGGAGGGTGGATGCATGTATCCTCGCTAACGGAGGACATTTTGAACATTTCCTGTAACAAAGTGTTTGAAGTCACGCTGGTACGTACTGTTGCTCTGTGTTTCCATTCCATGATTAATGCGATTTGAAGAGAAGTAATAAAATGAGCTCTAACATGGAAAGTAAGATTTTCTGGACACTTGTCCTCATAACATCTTTTCTTTATTTGTGTGTGAGGAATATTTCCTGAAAGTTTGGCCGTACCTTTTTGTAACACCCTGTGTATGAAGATACTAACTGTTCTCGAAAGAACAGATACCAGTGATGATCGTGCAGCTTCTCTAGAATAAATGATAATTAATTGAAACCCACAGCTGCCGACATGTGTTGTTGATATACGTCGATGGGGACAGCTGAAAATGTGTGCCCCGACCGGGACTCGAACCCAGGATCTCCTGCGTACATGGCAGACGCTCTGAGCGCGAGTAATGAGTGGATGGGCAAATATCTATTAGGTACATTGCGTATGCAGATTGTGGACAGTTGGGAATGTGGGTCTCGCGGGAAGCGTGCAGTCGCACTGTTCATCTGTGTCCTCGGGGGCCCAGATGGGCGCCGGCACGGTAGCTCAGCGTGTTCGGTCAGAGAGCTGCTTGGCCTCTGTAATAAAAAAAATGATTGGAAGGATCAACAAACGAACTTGAACGGATGTCATTGACGTCCGCAACGACCAAAGACAAATTAATTATCATAAATTAATTTGTTGAAACCGCTAAAGATAATAACTTTTCATTTTATTAAGATTTTAAGCTCCTCTTGATGTTCTTCCGTGTTCGTGGTTTAAAAATTTGGGCTGTTGTGAATTCAGCCTTATGCAAACACAAATAGTTATATACCAAATCATGTTTTGATACCTACGTATCATCTGCTATGGGTCAAATTTTTATTCCTGTGCAGTACGCTATCAAATTTATAATAATTAACTGTTGTAGTCCTAAGAATTACAATACGTCCAATTTGCTTTGTTTTCTTTAGACACTCACCTTAAAATTACATCGCTAAACGAACTGCATTTTTATACGTCGGTTTTTTGTGCACTTTTTCGTCACAAAACAGAACGAAAAATGGAAGTACAGAAACGCACGTAACCTCTACCCACGAAAACAGTTCTTAGAAAATACGCATTATTTTCTTCATGGCTAATTTGCAGATGACGTCTGTCAAAAACAACGACGAAAAATAGCACAAAAAACCGGTGCATAATAATGCAGTTCATTTAGCGATGTAATTTTAAGGTGAGCGTCTAAACAAAAAAAAACAAATTGCGCATATTGTAATCATACAACAGTTAAATCATTATAAATTTGATATTGTACTATACAGAAATAAAAATTTGACGCACAGAGGCTGAGACATAGGTGTCGAAACATGTCTGAGTAAATAGAAAAAATAAACTAATTGTGTTGGCATAAGGCTGATTCTCAAAATAACCCAGTAATAATATTTATTTGCAACTAGTGATTGAAATTTACCCTGAAAACATAATACTACAGTTGCTGAAAATTACAACCACGAAAGAAATAACAAAAATGTTTGTATGTATGTTCCACATCTAGTCCGAAACCACTGGACCGATTTCAACAAGACCTAGTGGACATATCGTTTACTGCCTGGAAAGAATCCCTGTAGCTGTGAGAACAACCTACCTATCAAAGGTAGTGGGTATGGACGAAAGAGAAGTGTAGCCCATAATGCGGGAATACCCACACTTAACTCATCCTGTATTTGAGAATGACATCACTTAGACACTTGCAACACACTTAACACGTAATTTCAAACCTTTACGAAACTTTTTTGCGCTGTCACCACCAACATTGTGATGAAAGGAAAACAAGTACTCCGTTACTACATTTTCGCTGTTCATTATGCCGTCCATCATCACGTTCAGTCCTATTACTTCCTTACTACTAACTGTATTCCCGACACATTGTGAAGACAGGTTCACATATACCACTGAAAAGATGTACGATGCCTCATAAATACTGAGATCCATAAGAAACTGCTTCTTCGTACATGACGTTTAAACTTACAAACCCACTGAACCGATTTCAATGAAATTTGGTAGGTAGAAATGTTGAACGTTGAGGACGAACATAGGCTTCATCATAAAGTATGCAGTACTAGATACTTATTGATTTCAAGAATATTACGCGAATTATGGAAAAACATTGACTCTGAAGAAACTGTTCACTCTTCGACTTTTGAACTTTAAAGTATTTTAGAAAACGCCGTTCATGCTTGACATGTGTCGCGTGATACGATAGAAAATAGTACATAAAATGCCTACACAATCTTCATTGTCTTTAAACCAAACTTCCACACCGTTTATTGCTTAGTGTACTGCCGCTTCGTACATTGCGTTTAAATTTATGATTACTAACCCGCTCTACCGATTTCGATAATATATCTGGTATGACACTATTCAGTATCTGAGAACGAATTAATGACTTACAACGAACTTTACACATAATACCGAACAACAAACTATACACATAATAACGAACCCTCACGAAATGCCGGCCGGAATGGCTGAGCGGTTCTAGGCGCTAGAGTGGAACCGCGCTTCCGCTACGGTCGCAGGTTCCAATCCTGCCTCGGACATGGGTGTGTGTGATATCCTTAGGTTAGTTAGGTTTAATTATTTCTAAGTTCTAGGGGACTGATGACCTTAGAAGTTAAGTCCCATAGTGCTCAGAGCCATTTTAACCTCACGAAATTTTTTCTCGCTTTCCAAGCCCACAAAATAATTAAAGGAAAAATGTTTATAGGTTACTACACTACTGGCCATTACAATTGCTACACCACGAAGATGACGTGCTACAGACCCAAAATTTAACCGACAGGAAGAAGATGCTGTGATATGCAAATCATTAGCTTTTCAGAGCATTCACACAAGGTTGGCGCCGGTGGCGACACCTACAACGTGCTGACATGAGGAAAGTTTCCAACCGATTTCTCATACACAAACAGCAGGTGACTGGCGTTGCCTGGTGAAACGTTGTTGTGATGCCTCGTGTAAGGAAGAGGAATGCGTACCATCATGCTTCCGACTTTGATAAAGGTCGGATTGTAGCCTATCGCGATTGCGGTTTATCGTATCGCGACATTGCTGCTCGCGTTGGTCGAGATCCAATGACTGTTAGCAGAATATGAAATCGGTGGGTTCAAGAGGGTAATAAGGAACGCAGTGCTGGATACCAACGGCCTCGTATCACTAGCAGTCGAGATGACAGGCATCTTATCCGCATGGCTGTAACGGATCGTGCAGCCACGTATCGATCTCTGAGTCAACAGATGGGGCCGTTTGCAAGACAACAACCATCTGCACGAACATTTCGACGACGTTTGCAGCAGCATGGACTATCAGCTCGGAGACCGTGGCTGTAGTTACCCTTGATGCTGCATCACAGACAGGAGCGCCTGCGATGGTGTACTCAACGACAAAGCTGGGTGCACGAATGGCAAAACGTCATTTTTTCGGATGAATCCAGGTTCTGTTTACACATCATGATGGTCGCATCCGAATCTGGCGACATCGCGGTAAACGCACATTGGAAGCGTGTATTCGTCATCGCCGTACTGGCTTATCACTTGGCATGATGGTATGGGGTGCCATTGGTTACACGTCTCGGTCACCTCTTGTTCGCATTATGTCACTTTGAACAGTGGACGTTACATTTCAGATGTGCTACGACCCGTGGCTCTACCCTTCATTCGATCCCTGCGAAACCCTACATTTCAGCAGGATAATGCGTGACCGCATATTGCAGGTCCTGTACGGGCTTTTCCAAACACAGAAAATGTTCTACTGCGGCCTTGGCCAGCACATTCTCCAGATCGCTCACCAACTAAAAACGTCTGGTCAATAGCGGCCGAGCAACTGGCACGTCACAATACGCCAGTCACTACTCTTGATGAACTGTGGTATCGTGTTAAAGCCGCATGGGCAGCTGTACCTGTACACGGCATCCAAGCTCTGATTCACTTAGTGCCCAGGTGTATGAAGGCCATTATTACGGCTAGAGGTGGTTGTTGTGGGTACTGATTTCTCAGGATCTTTGCACCCAAATTGCGTGAAAATGTAATCACATGTCAGTTCTAGTACAATATATTTGTCCAATGAATACCCGTTTATCATCTGTATTTCTTCTTGGTGTAGCAATTTTAATGGACAGTAGTGCATATTTTCGCTATTCATACAGTAAAACTGACTCATCAGGCATGAAGTTTTAATTTATCACTTCTTTACTATTAACTCTATTCGCACATATTTAGCAGACAGTATCAACGTCTGCCGCTGAATCTGCGTACAAAATTATGTCGTTGTACTGCACGGAGAGAGGGGCAGGGGGAGACGGCCAGAGAAAGGGAAGATGGACAGCGGAGGAGGAAGTATCAGATGGAGAGAGAGAGTTGAAGGAGGACATGGACAGAGAATCGTGGGTGGTTGCGGTGGACAGAGAAGAGGGGGAGGGGGCAGAGGAGATGGACAGAGAGATAGAGAGAGGGGCGGGGGGTGAGGCGGAGATTGACTAATAGAACTGAAATAAATGTATGCCCAGGCAACGCCAGATACTCAGCTAGTCCAATACATAAAAACAGATACTTGGTTGTTGATTTATATGTTTGTCTCTTCTGAGTTTCTACACCATTAGTACGATAACGGTGAAATTTTGGTGAGTGGTTGTGCTCACGGCGGCGAAGGTTTATGTAGGGGTGTAGATGGAAAGGGGCTGACAAGGAAGCAGCTTAATTCAGGAACGTCTAGAGCAATTTCAACCAAAATTTTCTATGTTCATGACTCATTACTTGTATAATTATTCACACAAAAATATTCTGAGGTTAACATACCTGAATCACCCCTAGGGGTGGGAGTGAAGGTGAGAAGAAGCAACATGTAGAGATATTCGATGACAACCGACTTTAGTATCAAATCTACAGTTTTCAGGATCACTAGATTTAGTGGTGATCGTGGAAGGAGTTAAGACAATGTACATATCACCATATTCTGTAACGCCTGAAGGAGTTTGTATCAAATTTGGCACACGTATCAGTTTCTCTCTTGAAAAATTTACTGAAGGTGGAGGTGAAAAAGGTGACATAAAAGCTTAAGTCAGGAGGCCCTAGAGAAATATGCATGGGTCATAGTCACTCTCAGTTTTGTTTATTTATTTCTCTTTGTCGTCGACAGCGAAATGACTTCAAATACGACACCATTTTCTTTTTCACGTCGTGCGTATCACTTTCTAATAGCTATTTCCCTCCAAGCGTCTAGTCTTCTCAGTTTGTTTTTATAATCGCAGTTCGTAGGGGCCTATAAACATTCCAGATCACTATAAAACTATCAGCTTTAGCGCTCTCTCAATATTCCATTCTATAATCCGCTAATTTTAAACACAGTAAATACACACCCTTAGCAAGGGCAAGCATTGCCTGCATGGTTCAAAAATGTGTGTGAATTCCTTTGAGTCCACACTGCTGAGGCCATCGGTCCCTAGACTTACACACTACTTAAACTAACTTACGCTAACGACAACACACACAACCATGGCCCGAGAGGGGACTCGAATCTCCGACGGGAGTGGCCACCCGCTCCGTGACGTGACGCCTCAAACCGCGCAGCCACTCCGGGCGGCTGCCTGCATGGGAAACAGCCGACATCAGAAATTTTTAATAACACCTCAAGTCGCTCACAGTATATCTCATTGACTGGTTTCGCTCTTTAATTCAATAGCCAAGTGCTGTAGTTTAAAGGGGGGTTTACTATCTTTGGCCCGAAAAAAGCATGTCCTTTGAGGATTTTTTCCTCGGGATATATGTTATAGATACCAGTGTCAAATTTGGTCAAAATGTTTATAGATATTTCCTCTACACACTGGAATTTTTTCGCCTCTACAAATTGGAATTTTTTCGACCGGAAATGTCGAAGAGCAAAGGCAGAAGTGCCGTCGGAACGAAACGAAATTTCGATGTAGACCTCAACGAGCGGTATGTCACAGGTCAGCCGGCTCGTCTGAAATCAAAACTGAGTTGACGTTAGCGAAGTATATAAGATTCTTTAGGAGTTGTACCTCGCTTAAGTTATTTGGACCATAGGAAACAAAATGGCGGCCATTTGAAAAAAATGTTTTTTTTCATCGATTTTTCGGCTTCGTCGACCAAGTAAATATATTTATAGTTGATGGATTGGAATAAAAGTGGTACAACTTCTAGACAATTTAGTTAGCTTCGTCGGAAACAAAGAATCATGCCAATGGGTTCAGTAGATTTAAGTTACCATACCGTACGATAAAAAAAATAGTCCTTTCTCTTCCTCATAGAGGGCGGTCTGCTCGATCTGGGCCACCCTGCGCTGCTCCAGAGCCGCTCGTAAGGCCGGTGACGAGAGGTTTTCGGCCGCTTGAATCCGGTGGTCGTCCGAATGCTTGGCGAGCTGCGTCGAATAGAGTCCCAGGGAGACGCCCACGGTCTTCAGAATTGCTGAATACACTTCGTTGAAGCTGCTCACTGCCAGGAAAGTCGCAATTTCCACAGTCATTGCACCAGAATGCCAATGCTTGGGGGCTGACTTCCAAACACACGCGTTCAAACTTTCATTTGAATTTTGTGTGTTTCCTCCCAAGCACCGGTGCAATAACTCGTCCTCCGAAAGAAAAAAAACTGGTGCGTGAAAAAGGCCGACTTCAGGCAGGTGCATTTTTTTGTTCAACCGCGAATAACAAACATTTCCGTTCCGTATTCGGAAAAACCGTTTCAGGGGTGGATTCTAAACACATACATGGATCCAAAAATGCAATTTAAAAAAATCGATTTTTTGAACCAAAAGCTATTAAACCTCCCCTTAAACTGTATGTTCCAGAGATTGTGCTCTTGTTAAAGAGCGAATCCGGTCAATAACACATAGCAGCTGCGTGGTTGGAGGCGCCATGTTCAAGTCCCCCCTCGGGCATGGATGTGTGTGTTGTTATTAGCATAAGTTAGTGTAGTGTAGTGTAAGTCTAGGGACCGATGTCCCCAGCAGTTTGGTCCCTTAGTAATTCACACACATTTGAACATTTTTTTAAATAACACATATCCAGTGCGATTTGTGGTTGGCCCGAAAAAATCTAATACATACTCGTTCTGGAGACACAACAAATTGCTTCTGAACCAACAAACATTCGATCCGGGGTCCACACTAAGAGAGCAGTCCCGACGCCAACCCAAAGCCAATGCTTTGATGTTACCGCCAGCATACCCAGCCGCAACCAACTCCAACCGCGTTGTTGGCTCTGATTTGCCGCCCTTACAGACAAAGCAAATATCGGCCAACGAAGCGGTTGCCTGCCGTTCTTTCGCCTATAGGTTAGCTCCTAAATACGATGATGCTCTGCAGTTCCCCACGACTGTTGTTAGAAAATTTGGAAACCGAGACAAAAAGTACCTGGAAAACAGTAGCACTTCTGGCAACAATTCCAGTAATTAACAACCATTATTACGGTATCTACTGAATGAAAACTTTTCCACAGTGTTCTGTTGTCCATGATTATGGAAGCTGCCCTTAAAAACCTTTTCAGCATGGTCCGAGCAAATCACCCACTTCCAGGTTGCCTCAGTTTTAAGACAATTTTACGACTTACTGCTGAGTGACAGTACTGCCTTCCGAGTCGCCATTCAATGCAGCTTTTACGTTTCTTACTTTCGGAACGTAAAAATCACGATTGTTTTTTAACAACGACGAGACCATAGACGCATCAAATTTTGGATTGTTTCCATAATCAGCCTTCACAAAATCCCTTTGCAGTGCCACTTAAAAATTGTAAATGCGTTTTCCATCACTAAATAATTAAACTGTTTGCAAAAAAGTACGGAAGAACACTAGCGACTTCTGATGGTTCAAAATGGTTCAAATGGCTCTGAGCATTATGGGACTCAACTGCCGTGGTCATAAGTCCCCTAGAACTTAGAACTACTTAAACCTAACTAACCTAAGGACATCACACACATCCATGCACGAGGCAGGATTCGAACCTGCGACCGCAGCAGCAGCGATGTTCCGGTTGAAGTGCCAAGAACCTCTCGGCCGCAGCGGCCGGCTGACTTCTGATAAGACTACCATAACACACGTATGGCTTTGTCTTACTCCTAGCCTGTGAAGTAACTCTGGTTACTTCAGCCAATAACAGAGGATTTTCATTCACGTGACCGAATCTTGAAATCTAATGATTTTTAACCTGTAGTTACGAGGGGCGTTCACTAAGTAATGCAACACATTTAAATGTTACCTACCTTCAAGATTTTTACTCTTTTTATATTGGTTTAATTTTGCAAATTAACAAGATCTTTGCTCGTTGCATAATCATTTACGGGGAATATAACAATCGAATCTTTCCACAAAAAATGGTTCAAATGGCTCTGAGCACTATGGGACTTAACTGCTGTGGTCATCAGTCCCCCAGAACTTAGAACTACTTAAACCTAACTAACCTAAGGACATCACACACATCCATGCACGAGGCAGGATTCGAACCTGCGACC
Source organism: Schistocerca cancellata (assembly GCF_023864275.1). Lineage (NCBI taxonomy): Eukaryota > Metazoa > Arthropoda > Insecta > Orthoptera > Acrididae > Schistocerca > Schistocerca cancellata. The sequence goes on along the minus strand of NC_064637.1, from coordinate 125,359,217 downwards.
GTAGCAGTCGCGCGGTTCCAGAGTGCAGCGCCAGAACCGCGCGACCACTTCGGCCAGCAATCTTTCCACAATAATGCTCAAATTCACCTCAGTGGGGGTACTTGTGTTACAAAGGATCGCTGACATAATGAAAGCACAGATTAAAATAAACAATGTGACGGAATATGGCTATGGCTCTGAGCACTATGGGACTTAACTGCTGTGGTCTTCAGTCCCCCAGAACTTAGAACTACTTAAACCTAACTAACCTAAGGACATCACAAACATCCATCCACGAGGCAGGATTCGAACCTGCGACCGTAGCAGTCGCGCGGTTCCGGACTGAGCGCCTTAACCGCGAGACCACCGCGGCCGGCGACCGAATATGTTTATAAGATTTTCAATAATGGAAGGTCGTCTGTTCAAAGTAGTGAAGTTGAGTGAAATAAGTTAATTGGATCACTTTTAATTAATTTAGTTTATTTCGTTGATGTAGAGTACTGAATATAATCTGAGGCCAGTGATACTCATTTAAAAAATAGAATTTGTTGTAAGAATGATATAACCAGAAAAAAGTAGCTTGAAACTTAAAATCGTGGAGTCTTATCTATCTACCGAACGCTAAGAGGGTTAAACTTGGGCGTGCAACACCGTTAAACTAATGATTAGTAAAGACGCTTCACAAAGAAGACAGATTTATCAAATCAGACAGCTTATTATACCCCAATGATTTAGGAGCAGTTGAAACTACGCTGGTGTCCAAAATTAATGCGAAAAACGGAAATTTTTCAAGGCTGCGTTTATTTGCCACAAAACAGTATAAACGGGAGAGAGTAAAGTAGAAACAGCGTAAAGGATATAGATCGTAAACATTTGCAACATGCATAACGGTAGACAAAAACATTCTTCGTTTTTCCCAACTTTTATGGATTTGCAGACACATTCCGACAACTTGTTAATGTGCACAGGTGGGGATATGACCACCTCTGGTCGCAATACAGGTGCTATGAATGAATTGCTGTGAATGAAGTGCTATAAATGAAGTCATCAGTCTGATGTTGAGGCAATAACGCCCATTCATCCTGCACAGCTGCTCGCAAGTGTTGGAGAGTGACTGGTGGATGCTGACGTGGTGCAACCCATCTCTCTAGTTCATCACAGATATGCTCTGTGATGTCAAATCGGGAGAGAGGGCAGTTCACGCAATCCACGTCTTGCGTGCAGTATTTTCCGTTTCCAAGAAAACATCAACCACACGTGCTCTATGAGGTCAACCATAATCGTCCAACAATAGGAAGTCTGGGCCTACTCAGCCGGCGCGGTAGCTCAGCGTGTTCGGTCAGAGGGTTAGCAGCCCCCTGTAGCAAGAATGTCACTCCTAAGGGCCCGGGTTCGATTCCCGGCTGGGTCATAGATTTTCTCCGCTCGGGGACTGGGTGTTGTGTTGTCCTAATTATCACCAGTTCATCCCCATCGATGCGCAAGTCGCCGAAGTGGCGTCAAATCGAAAGACTTGCAGCCGGAGAAGGGTCTACCCGACGGGAGGCCCTAGTCACACGACATTTACATTTTAGGTCCCAAGATCTCTTCGCGATACCTGACATCAGTTAAACTCGTCCATTCACCTGTACAACGTACAATTTCATCAAGAGTTGTCAACCCCTCCCCACACCATTAGTGGTCCTCCTCGATATCGATCTCTTTCCGCAATGTTTGGGTCCCGAAATCGTGTTCCCTCCAGATGCGAATCCGTCGAGAATCACTCTCCAGACCAAATCGGAACCTATCTGTGAAAAGAACATTGGCCCACTGCTCCACTGTCCAGGCGGTATGTTGACGACTCCACTGGAGACGTTACCTTCTGTGAAGACGAAAAGGCACACATACAGCAGGTCTCCAACAATAAACGCCACTCTGCCGAAGCCTTCTGTACACTGTTCGCCTCGATACAACACGACCAATGGATGATGCGAGATCACACACCAGTTGCCGTGCAGTACTAAGGCGGCACCGTCGTACCCTTACAGCCAAATTACAGTGTCCTCTATCTCACGTCACATATGGTCGGCCCTGCCCTGGTCTCTGAGATACAGTTTCGGTTCCCATTAAGCCATCGGGCCACATCAGTTTGCGACTCTCCCGTTCCATTCTTCCTATGGCCCTGCACCGCATAGAGTATGGTAGGCGTCTTCACTGTCCCATACTGCATCGTGTGTGATTGTGTACACAGCGACTGAGGATGTGGGGCTATCCGGCAAGCACTACTCCGTTTGATAGGTGCCCTGACGTCATCGTTGGCGTGGTTGTCTGTTGACTGGAGTGCCGTCTCCCGCACAGAACGCGATCGAACGGACATCTGTTGACAGTTTGTGTGAGTACATCATGAATTAGACACAGGGCGGGGTTGTTGCTTTGATTTTGGACTCCAGTGTAGTAACAAGGAAGAAAGGAACCTCTTGATTACTAAAACCCGTCTCCGAATAAATACAAATGCAACACAACTTACGAGGTGCTCAGAGGTAGAAAGCACTGAGCTGCTGCAAAATAGCGACACTTATTCAAACTACACTCCTGGAAATTGAAATAAGAACACCATGAATTCATTGTCCCAGGAAGGGGAAACTTTATTGACACATTCCTGGGGTCAGATACATCACATGATCACACTGACAGAACCACAGGCATATAGACACAGGCAACAGAGCATGCACAATGTCGGCACTAGTACAGTGTATATCCACCTTTCGCAGCAATGCAGGCTGCTATTCTCCCATGGAGACGATCGTACAGATGCTGGATGTAGTCCTGTAGAACGGCTTGCCATGCCATTTCCACCTGGCGCCTCAGTTGGACCAGCGTTCGTGCTGGACGTGCAGACCGCGTGAGACGACGCTTCATCCAGTCCCAAACATGCTCAATGGGGGACAGATCCGGAGATCTTGCTGGCCAGGGTAGTTGACTTACACCTTCTAGAGCACGTTGGGTGGCACGGGATACATGCGGACGTGCATTGTCCTGTTGGAACAGCAAGTTCCCTTGCCAGTCTAGGAATGGTAGAACGATGGGTTCGATGACGGTTTGGATGTACCGTGCACTATTCAGTGTCCCCTCGACGATCACCAGTGGTGTACGGCCAGTGTAGGAGATCGCTCCCCACACCATGATGCCGGGTGTTGGCCCTGTGTGCCTCGGTCGTATGCAGTCCTGATTGTGGCGCTCACCTGCACGGCGCCAAACACGCATACGACCATCATTGGCACCAAGGCAGAAGCGACTCTCATCGCTGAAGACGACACGTCTCCATTCGTCCCTCCATTCACGCCTGTCGCGACACCGCTGGACGCGGGCTGCACGATGTTGGGGCGTGAGCGGAAGACGGCCTAACGGTGTGCGGGACCGTAGCCCAGCTTCATGGAGACGGTTGCGAATGGTCCTCGCCGATACCCCAGGAGCAACAGTGTCCCTAATTTGCTGGGAAGTGGCGGTGCGGTCCCCTACGGCACTGCGTAGGATCCTACGGTCTTGGCGTGCATCCGTGCGTCGCTGCGGTCCGGTCCCAGGTCGACGGGCACGTGCACCTTCCGCCGACCACTAGCGACAACATCGATGTACTATGGAGACCTCACGCCCCACGTGTTGAGCAATTCTGCGGTACGTCCACCCGGCCTCCCGCATGCCCACTATACGCCCTCGCTCAAAGTCCGTCAACTGCACATACGGTTCACGTCCACGCTGTCGCGGCATGCTACCAGTGTTAAAGACTGCGATGGAGCTCCGTATGCCACGGCAAACTGGCTGACACTGACGGCGGCGGTGCACAAATGCTGCGCAGCTAGCGCCATTCGACGGCCAACACCACGGTTCCTGATGTGTCCGCTGTGCCGTGCGTGTGATCATTGCTTGTACAGCCCTCTCGCAGTGTCCGGAGCAAGTATAGTGGGTCTGACACACCGGTGTCAATGTGTTCTTTTTTCCATTTCCAGGAGTGTATACAGGGTGAGTCACCTAACGTTACCGCTGGATATATTTCGTAAACCACATCAAATACTGACGAACCGATTCCACAGACCGAACGTGAGGAGAGGGGCTAGTGTAATTGTTTAATACAAACCATACAAAAATGCACGCAAGTATGTTTTTTAACACAAACCTACGTTTTTTTAAATGGAACCATGTTAGTTTTGTTAGCACAGCTGAACATATAAACAAATACGTAATCAGTGCCGTTTGTTGCATTGTAAAATGTTAATTACATCCGGAGGTACTGTACCCTAAAGCTGACGCTTGAAACAGTGTCCTCACTTCATTTCAGGGGCCCAAACAGCTGCAACATACATCGCGTTTCTACAGAATGATCTGCCAACGTTGCTCCAAAATCTCCCACTGGAAACGCGTCGACGTATGTGGTATCAGCATGATGGTGCACCTGCACATTCCGCAATTAACACTAGGCTGACCCTTGACAGGATGTTCGACGGGCGTTTCATAGGACGTGGAGGACGCATAAATTGGCCAGCCCGTTCCCCTGATCTTACACCTCTGGACTTCTTTCTGTGGGGTACGTTAAAGGAGAATGTGTACCGTGATGTGCCTACAACTCCAGAGGATATGAAACAACGTATTGTGGTAGCCTGCGGCGACATTACACCAGATGTACTGCGGCGTGTACGACATTCATTACGCCAGAGATTGCAATTGTGCGCAGCAAATGATGGCCACCACATTGAACATCTATTGGCCTGACATGTCGGGACACACTCTATTCCACTCTGTAATTGAAAACGGAAACCACGTGTGTACGTGTACCTTACCCCTCATGGTAATGTACATGTGCGTCAGTGAAAAAGACCAATAAAAAGGTGTTAGCATGTGGACGTAATGTGCTGATCCAGTATCTTCTGTACCTAAGGTCCATCACCGTTCCCTTTGGATCCCTACGTAATTCGGTGCTCTCCGATACACACGATCGAACAGCGGAGGAGTGGTACTCAGGCGTCAACTTTAGGTTACAATATCTCCGGATGCAATTAACATTTTACAATGCAACAAACGGCACTGATTACGTATTTGTTTATATGTTCAGATGTGCTAACAAAACTAACGGGGTTCCATTTAAAAAAACGTAGGTTTGTGTTAAAAAAAACATACTTCCGTGCATTTTTTATGGTTTGTAGTAACCAATTACACTAGCCCCTCTCCTCACGTTCGGTCTGTGGAATCGATTCGTCAGTATTTGATGTGGTTTACGAAATATATCCAGCGGTAATGTTAGGTGACTCACCCTGTATATAACGGTAGTATCTGTTCCTGAAAGAACAGTTACCGTCAATGACCATGCAGCTTTGCTAGAAATGAAATGATAATTAAATGGCCACCCTAGCTGCAAACAGGCGTTGATATACTTCATTGGGGACATGTTGAAAATGCGTGCCCCGACCGGAACTCGAACCCGGGATCTCCTGCTTACAGGGCAGACACTCTATCCATCTGAGCCACCGAGGGCAGTGCTCCTGCAGGGTCTTATCCCTTGCACGCTCCCCGTGAGACCCGCATTCCCAACATGTCCACACCACTACATTCGTAGTGCGCCTACTAGATGTCTGCCCATCATACTGATTACTCGTGGCAGATTAATCTAGTTAAAATATGGCTTCCCGGCACCTTCTTATGCGAACGCAAACGTTATGCCCGAACTCGTACGGGACTTGGTAGATTAATCTGCCACGACTAATCAGTATGATGGGCAGACATCTAGTAGGCGCACTACGAATATAGTGGTGTGGACATGTTGGGAATGCGGGTCTCACGGGGAGCGTGCAAGGGATAAATCCCTGCATGCGCACTATGCTCTGTGCCCTCGGTGGCTCACATGGATAGAGCGCCTGCCCTGTAAGCAGGAGATCCCGGGTTCGAGTCCCGGTCGGGGCAAACATTTTCTACATGTCCCCAATGAAGTATATCAACGTCTATTTGCAGCTAGGGTGTCAATTTAATAATCATTTCACTTATTCAAACAGTAAACCCGCCCAAGGCTGCTGGCCAGCGCCTCAGTGGTCGAAAATCGGTCCTCGTGGCTCTGCGCCCTCGCTACCACCACACACACACTCTCTCCAGAATGCAACGTCCTCTAGGGAGGAATCTGTCACTGTTAGCAGCCTGACAACGCAGGATTCTTCTTTCCAGCACAAATCGCATATAAGAAACTGCCAGAATTCTGTAATAGCGCCCTCTGTGTAATTGTTAACTGTCTGAAGGTTGGCACACCCCGCCACTCACTGGGAAAACCAAAATTATGGGTTGACGACTGCTGGAGCTCCCAGAACACGAAACGTTCTCACGCTGTTGAAGCACAAAATGGCAGGGTAGCATACTTCAGTGCCTGCACGGGCAGCGGATATGTTACGCTAGCGAAAATTTCCAGGAGCTAACAAAACTTCCTGACTTTAAAGGCCGCTCTGTCCTGCCGATAGATACGAATGGTCACAGGCACCCTGTGAGTTCTTAGGATTTCGCAGGCCTTGACGAGCTCAGGAACAGATCCTTGCTTCACATCACATACCTCACACTCTAACTTTTGATATGTTCGAGTTTACTGACATGAATAATGTCATTTTAGTTTGCCTCTCTAGTCACAGTACACATTACCTGCAGCCGCTTGACCGATCTACGTGTAAATCATTAAAGCATTATTTTTACAGTGCCGAAGCAAAATGGTGAAGGTATCATCCAGATCGAAGGCTAGGAAGATTACATATTGGCGAGCTTCTTCATGAGTATTGGAAGAAAGCACGAGAGACTTACCCGTCTAATCCAGATGCAAATCCAGTGTACGCTTTTACAAGTGATTTAGTTGAACGTGCAGGCAATGAAGCTATGAACACATCAGGCCAAAAACCGGTATCTAAGCCTCATTCCAGTACTAGTCTTACTGCAGCAGACGAATGTGGCGAAACATTCCCTGAAAGACTAACACTGGTACCTCAGTCTGCTCCCTCTACTAAAGTAGACGATAGCTGGCCTGTGCTTCTCAAAGGAACAAACCAAATCACACCAATCTAAATACTGAACAATATTTCACCTACACTGGCTAGACCCAAAACCCAAAATAACAAAAGAAGAAACATTAAAGGCTCCAATACGTCATCAGAAGAAAATGTTAAAAAGTTAAATCTTGGGGAAAAAGAAAAAGTCTAAACCTACTGGAAAAAAATTGTAAAGAAGATTCGACAAAGAAGGATGTAAGTAGCCTGTTTAGGTTTTTTTATTGGTAACGCCACGTAGCGCTCTTTATGAAAATCACTGGCTGTCTTGTGTGCAGTCTGTGGCTAGTTTGCATTGTTGTCTGCCATTGTAGTGTGGGCTGTTGGCTGCTAACAGCGTGTAGCGTTGGACAGTTGGAGGTGAGCCGCCAGGAGTATGGAAGTGAGATGGCGGATTTTTGAGAGCGGATGATCTGGACGTGTGTCTATCAGAAACAGTAAATTTGTAAGACCGGATGTCATGAACTGGTATATATATTATGACTTTTGAACACTATTAAGGTAAATACCTTGTTTGTTCTCTATCAAAATCTTTCATTTGCTAACTATGCCTATCAGTAGTTAGTGCCTTTATTAGTTTGAATCTTTTATTTAGTTGGCAGTAGTGGCGCTCGCTGTTTTGCAGTAGTTCGGGTAACGAAGGTTTTTGTGAGGTATGTGATTTGTGAAAGGTATAGGTTAATGTTAGTCAGGGCCATTCTTTTGTAGGGATTATTGAAAGTCAGATTGCGTTGCGCTAAAAATATTGTGTGTCAATTTAAGCACAGTCATGTATAATTTTTGTAAGGGGACGTTTCAAGGAGGCTGAAGTGACTTCACACATTTCAGACTTGTCAGAGGAAGTTCAGTACGGGCAAGATTCGAATGATAGCTATTTTAAGAGGAAGAGTGGGTTGGTTGTGGGGACTGCTACTGGACTCGATTCAGTGAGTCAGCTGGAAGCGTTGGCTACACGAATCCTGCACATTGAGAAGCGCCATCGATGAGGAAGCGTAAAAAAAAATTTAGGCGTGCACAACGTGACCAGCCCACCAGAGCTGTTTCACGCAAGAGAAAATAATTTGGCTCCAACAATTACAAAATGCCTCTGTTCCCCCAGCACAGTCTACATCTACATCTACATCTACATTTATACTCCGCAAGCCACCCAACGGTGTGTGGCGGAGGGCACTTTATGTGCCACTGTCATTACCTCCCTTTCCTGTTCCAGTCGCGTATGGATCGCGGGAAGAACGACTGTCTGAAAGCCTCTGTGCGCGCTCTAATCTCTCTAATTTTACATTCGTGATCTCCTCGGGAGGTATAAGTAGGGGGAAGCAATATATTCGATACCTCATCCAGAAACGCACCCTCTCGAAACCTGGCGAGCAAGCTACACCGCGATGCAGAGCGCCTCTCTTGCAGAGTCCGCCACTTGAGTTTGCTAAACATCTCCGTAACGCTATCACGGTTACCAAACAACCCTGTGACGAAACGCGCCGCTCTTCTTTGAATCTTCTCTATCTCCTCCGTCAACCCGATCTGGCACGGATCCCACACTGATGAGCAATACTCAAGTATAGGTCGAACGAGTGTTTTGTAAGCCACCTCCTTTGTTGATGGACTACATTTTCTAAGGACTCTCCCAATGAATCTCAACCTGGTACCCGCCTTACCAACAATTAATATTATATGTTCATTCCACTTCAAATCGTTCCGCACGCATACTCCCAGATATTTTACAGAAGTAACTGCTACCAGTGTTTGTTCCGCTATCATATAATCATACAATAAAGGATCCTTCTTTCTATGTATTCGCATTACATTACATTTGTCTATGTTAAGGGTCAGTTGCCACTCCCTGCACCAAGTGCCTATCCGCTGCAGATCTTCCTGCATTTCGCTACAATTTTCTAATGCTGCAACTTCTGCAGTCAAGAGAACACAGCGCTTTCAAACAGAATAAAGATTGCGTAGCGACGTGTAACAGACCAGTTATGTTAAAACATTTCGTTGTTTTATTCAGTATTCCAATTACCACACTGGTGGCTGGTCCAGGCTGTAGAGTGGGCGAGCAAGATTTTTTACGGCCTCCCGATTGCGCGTACTTGTCCCCAGAGACGTCCACTTATGCAGCGAGGTGTCTGGTTGTGATCCGTCCATCGAATGGAGTGAGAGTGTCCGCACGTTCCAACATTGCAGAAGTCGAAGCAGAGCGCGCCCTGCCGGCACGCCGAAGATCGGACAGGATAGCGCTACCTTGTTCGGTGACAACAGATGCCTCACCCAACGACTCACCGCGCTTTTGTTCAGTTCCTGCATTGTTATGGAGAAGGAGAGGTTCGTTTGAATTGTTGTGACAACGAACACGCTGAAGTCAGTTTTTCTGAGGACAGCGTAATACACTTCAGAGCGTTGCACAGTGAGGGAGGACATCAAACAGAATAACCCGTTCAGAGCAGCAGAGGTCCATGACTACCGGCTGAGGTAGCGGCTCTGAACTTTTTCTTCGGAGGAGAGGTAGTGTGGCGCCACTCCATGGATTGTCAAATGGCTAATGGTTCAAATGACTCTGAGCACTATGGGACTCAACATCTTAGGTCATAAGTACCCTAGAACTTAGAACTACTTAAACCTAACTAACCTAAGGTCATCACACACACCCATGCCCGAGGCAGGATTCGAACCTGCGACCGTAGCAGTCCCGCGGTTCCGGACTGCAGCGCCAGAACCGCGCGGCCACCGCGGCCGGCCATGGATTGTCGTTTTGTTTCCGGTTCGAATTCATGAGCCCATGTTTCATCGCCTGTAATGACGTTCTAACAAAGATTGTACGACCGGTTTCTTAACGCTGAAGCAATTCCGCACAGATCGTTCTTGACTGCTCCTTATAGTCTTCTGTTAAACGGAGAGGAACCCAGCGGGTAGGGACCGATGACTGTAGCAGTCTGGCCCCTTTAATCCCACAAATCAACCAACCCAGCGGGTACACACCTTCGAGTATGCCAACTGGTGCACTGTGTGGATGTAATCCGTCGATCACCTAGAGTGAGAGTGTCCGCACGTTCCTGCATTCCAGAAGTCGCAGCAGTGTAAGGCCTGCCGGCACGCCGAAGATCGGACAGGATTGCGCGACCTTGTCCGATGATAACAGACGCCTCGCCCAACGACTCACCGCGCTTTTGTTCACCCTCCCCCAGGTCTCTGTAGACGTTCTGCGAGCGCCTGCTGTGCCCTGGTTTTCCCACAAAAGAAACTCGGTGACATCTCTCTGCTTGGAAGGCACCTCCGTAACAGATGTCACCTACCGGTTACTACAGGGGCTGACGCGGGAATATTCCACAATGTCCCACAGCAAATACCGGATTTTTTTCAAGCGAAACAGGCCGAGGCAAAAAGATGTTGCATTACTTATTGAGAGCCACTCTTACATGATAATAACAGATACTTTGCTAGAAAGATGAGCGAAAATGTTGTTTGAACATTATAATCATTCAGGACAACAACAGTCGGGACTATATTTTCAACACAGGAAAATAGCCATTGTAATGTTGTCACGAAAAATGGCAAAGCGGTAGGTACAGACACGATACCGGGAGAAATATTAAAATGCTTGAACCAAGATGGAATAAGAGAAATATTGAGATTATGTAATAAAATATATGACAGTGGTGAATGGCCTGAGGACTTTCTGACAACAGTAACGATTCTATTACCCAAAAAACAAGGAACCAAGAAATGCAGCGAACATAGGACAATCAGCCTCATTTCACATGCAGCCAAAGTGATGTTAAGAATAATTAATAAAAAAACTTGAAAAAGTAATGGAGGAGAATCTTGGCGAACAGCACTTTGGCTTTAGACGGAATACAGGCACCAGAGATGCAATAGGACTCCTACGAATCTTGGGAGACAGGTTTATTCAAAAACGAAGAGACCTATATATGTGCTTCATCGATCTAGAAAAGGCATTTGACAATGTGGTTTGGGACAACCTGGCGGCTATAATGAGGGAAAAGAGAGTGGACTGGAAAACTCATTATATCTTAATCAAAAAGTTTCAATTAAAGTGAGAGGAGAAAGTACCAATTGGATCGGACTAGGAAAAGGAGTAAGACAAGGATGCTGTTCATCACCTACACTTTTCAACCTCTATTTGGAAAATATGATTGACCAATGCTCATTAGATGAGAAAGGCGTAGAAATTGGAGGAAGAAGAGTAGGGTGTTTGAGGTTTGCTGATGACATGGTCCTTCTAGCCACAGGGAAAAAAGAATTACAGGATTTGGTGGACACCATTGAAACTAACAGAAAAAAAATATGAAATGAAAATTAACACAAATAAAACAAAAGTATTGGCACTAGGAGGAAATAAGGAAATAAAACTTATGCTGAATGGAGAAATACTAGAACAAGTGCAAAATTTTAAGTATCTTGGAAGCAGGGTAGACACTGACTGGAAGTGCACCACAGAAATTAAAACAAGGATAGCAATGGCAAAAGAGGCGTTTTATAAGAAGAGGAGAATTTTCTGCAGCGGTCTGGACAGAGAACTCAGGAAGAGATAAAATGTCTTGTATGGAGTGTTCTTCTATATGGCGCTGAAACATGGACTATGAGGAAGAAAGACAGATAAAGACTGGAGCCTTTTGAGATCTGGACATGGCGGAGGATGGAAAGAATAAGTTGGATGGACAGAGGAAAAAATTAAGAGATACTGAGAAGAGTGGGAGAGAAAAGACAGTTACTAGATGTAATAAACAACAGAAAAATAAATTGGATTGGGCATATATTAAGAAAGAATGACGGACTGATATAAACAGTTTTAGAAGGTTATGTAGAAGGGAAAAGGAAGCGAGGAAGGAAGAGATTCCACATACTGGATGACATGATGGACGGTACAACATACAGCAGCCTTAAGAAGGAAGCAATGGATCGCAGAAAAGGGAGAGGCAAAGGACCTGCTAATATAGCAGATAACTGATGATGATGAATGTTGTCAGAGAGTCAAGACGTCGTATCGAGTCACACAAGAAGCCGGCGATGAGGTTGAATTGCGCCGGAGTCGGCATATTAATAGCTCGCTGGATAAACAGGTTGTAGGTGCCGCCCGGAGCCAAAGATAGCCGGCGTACGTAGAACGTCGGTGAGTACGCAGCTGTTGCTTCACGTAGGTGCAGCCAGTCAGTCGAGGACCTGCGCAACGCCAGACGTCGCTACCGACTGGCGCGTTGGCAGCTGGCTCTAGTTGCGAAATGGTGTTGATAGCCGGGTGTGCATGAATCTATTTTGAGTCTCCAATGTTCTCTTTCAAATTCTGAAGGTGGCAGGGGTAAAACACAAGGAGCGAAAGGCTATTTACAATTTGTACAGAAACCAAATGGCAGTTAAAAGAGTCGGGGGCATGAAAGGGAAGCAGTGGTTGGGAAGGGAGTGAGACAGGGTTGTAGCCTCTCCCCGATGTTATTCAATCTGTATATTGAGCAAGCAGTGAAGGAAACAAAAGAGAAATTCGGAGTAGGTATTAAAATCCATGGAGAAGAAATTAAAACTTTGAGGTTCACCAATCACATTGTAATTCTGTCAGAGACAGCAAAGGACCTGGAAGAGCAACTGAACTGAATGGACAGTGTCTTGAAAGGACGATATAAGATGAACATCAACGAAAGCAAAACGATAATAATGGAATGTAGTCGAATTAAGTCGGGTGATGCTGAGGGAATTAGATTAGGAAATGAGACACTTAAAGTAGTAGATGAGTTTTGCTATTTGGGAAGCAAAATAACTGATGATGGACGAAGAAGAGAGGATATAAAATGTAGACTGGCAATGGCAAGGAAAGCGTTTCTGAAGAAGAGAAATTTGTTAACATCGGGTATAGATTTAAGTGTCAGGAAGTCATTTCTGAAAGTATTTTATATGGAGTGTAGCCAGTTATGGAGGTGAAACGTGGACGATAAATAGTTTAGACAAGAAGAGAATAGAAGCTTTCGAAATGTGCTACAGAAGAATGCTGAAGATTAGATGGGTAGATCATACAACTAATGAGGAGGTATTGAATAGGATTGGGGAGAAGAGAAGTTTGTGGCACAACTTGACCAGAAGAAGGGATCGGTTGGTAGGACATGTTCTGAGGCATCGAGGGATCACTAATTTAGTATTGGAGGGCAGCGTGGAGGCTAAAAATCGTAGATGGAGACCATGAGATGAATACACTAAACATATTCAGAAGGATGTAGGTTGCAGTAGGTACTGGGAGATGAAGAAGCTTGCACAGGATAGAGTAGCATGGAGAGCTGCATCAAACCAGTCTCAGGACTGAAGACCACAACAACAACAACAATGTTGTGGCTTGATGTCTTTCCATTCCTTATTTTCCTGTAACATCTCTTGGTGTTCTGAGCCGCCTCTACAGAGGTAGGACAAAATAATATGAACATTCATTCATACGATGGATGATCTTTCCTTTATTGCGGACCACAGTGCCATAGTATGTGGTAAAACAGGGATAGATAGCCATGATAGTTTCAAATGCCACTGATATTGCTTTATACATTCATAACAAACAAAGCGAGACTTTTTTCACGAAGTGTGACGGAACTTCACACTAACTACGAATTTTCTTTTAAACAGTTGGCCATTTCACTTGTGTATCAATTTTAGGCGACCAAACACGCAATGGATAGACAGCCAGCTGACAAAACGTTTTAAAACCGTGAAACATCCCCTTAGAAAAATTATAAATTACTGTACTGATAAACCTCTTACGTTATTTGATTTTCAAACTGCTGAGCAGAACTGAACGTATTCAGACATTTCTCTCTTTACTTATTCTGATCATCACTAAACTGACACACAATATTTTTAGCCCAACGCAATGTGACTTTCAATAATCCCTACAAATGAATGGCCCTGACTAACAATAACCTATACCTTTCATGAATCACTTACCTCACAAAAATCTTAGTTACTCAAACTACTGAAATACAGCGAGCGCCAATACTGCCAGCTAAATAAAATATTCTAACTACTGAAGGCACTAACAACTGATATGCATAGTTAGCAACTGAAAAATTTTGATAGAGAACAAACAATGTATTTACCTTAATAATGTTCAAAAGTCGTCATATATATATATATATATATATATATATATATATATATATATATATATATATATATCAGTTCATGATATCCAGTATTACAAATTTACTCTCTCTGATGGACACACGTCCAGATCGTCCGCTCTCAGAATTCTGCCATCCCCACTTCCACCACTGCTGGCGGCTCACCTCCAACTGCGCAACGCTACGCGCTGTTCACATCCAACTGCCCAACACTGCAATAGCGAATATTCCAACAATGCCAACCAGCCACAGATTGCACCCAGCACAGTCAGTGATTTTCATACAGAGCGCTACGTGGCACTACCAACATAAAAAACTAAACAGCCTAGTTACAACCGAAAAGAAAATCGTATTGACGTGCGGGATTAGCCGAGTGATCTACGGCGCTGCAGTCATGGACTGTGCGGCTGGTTCCGGCGGAGGTTCGATTCCTCGCTCGGGCATGGGTGTGTGTGTTTGTCCTAAGGATAATTTAGGTTAAGTAGTGTGTAAGCTTAGGGACTGATAACCTTAGCTGTTAAGTCCCATAATATTTCACACACATTTGAACATTTGAAAATCGTATTAAAAGAGTTGCAAATAATCTTAACCGGTGTTTTTTTGTGGAGAAAATTACAAGAAATAACACAGTTTTAAATGAAACTGAAACTTAAAACCAATACACGAGAAGGCATGTACGTTGTGCACGCCTATTTTTTTTTTTTTTTTTTTTTTTTTTTTTTACGCTACCACGTCGATAGCGCTTGTCAATGTATGACGTACAGGATTCGTGTAGCCAACGCTTCCAGCTGACTCACTGAATCCAGTCCAGTCGCATCTTTCCCTTCCCACGATCAGACCACTCTTCCTCTTAAAATAGCTATCATTCGAATCTTGCCTGTACTGAACTTCCTCTGACAAGTCTGAACTGTCTGAAGTCACTTCAGTCTAAACCTATTGGGAAAAAATCGTAAAGAAGATTCGACATTTTTCTTTTTCCCCAAGATTTCAATTTTTAATACTTCCTTCCGATGACGTATTGGAACCTTTAATGTTTCTTCTTTTGTTATTTTGGGTTTTGGGTCCAGCCAGTGTAGGTGAAATACGAGGTGCGACAATAAAGTAATGAGACTGATGTGAAAAAAATGTTGCTTACCGTTTTAGTCAAGTTTAGTGTTGTCTCCTTCAAAGTAGCTCCCTTCTGATTGCACACACTTTTTCCATTGATGGTAACATTTCTGGAACTCATCTTCTGTAATATCCTACAAGACCCTCGTCACAGCTCTTTTGGACATCTTGTGCTGTTTGAAAATGGTGTCCCTTGACCGCCGTTTTGTCTCTTGGAAATAGAAAAAAGTCTCACGGAGCGATATTTGCTGAATAAGGTGGCTGTGGTAGTACTGAAATTTGTTTTGAGGTTAGAATTTGCTGTACTGACAGAGCAGTATGGGATGGCGCATTATTGTGATGCAGAATCCATCAGCAATGTTGGCACGGACACGAAGAAATCTTTTACGATGTCTTTCTAAAATTTCTTTGTGGTAATGTTAGTTAACTGGTTGTCCAGGAGGCACCCACTCTCTATGAACAATTCCCTTGGAATCAAAGAAACACACAAGCATGCATTTCACTTTTGACTTTGACATGCGAGCTTTTTTTTGGTCTGGGTGATCCCTTTGAGCACCATTGCAAACTTTGGCGTTTTGTCTCTGTATCGTATTAAAAAAAAACTACTTTCATCACCAGTGATAACACGGCTCGGCAATTCTGGATTGATTTCCGTTTGCTCTAATAGATCGGGTGCCGCATTTTTCCGTGTTTCTCTCTGTTATGGTTAGAGATTTTTGGGGATCAGTTTTGCAGAAATCTTTCTCATACCAAGATCTTCAGTTATTATTAGACGAACCGTTTCTCGATTGATGTTCCTTCTGCAATCATCTTCGATCGGTTCACGCACCTTGGCCAAGTTGACAGCCGTCCGTGAGGTTGATGGTCGTCCACTGTGGTCTTCATCTTCAACATTCGTTCTGCCTTCACTAAACATTTTATGCCAACGAAAAACTTGAGCTCTTGACATAACCTCCTCTCCAAAAGCTTTCTGAAGCTTACCATAAGTTGTCGTCGCGTTTTCACCCAATTTAACGCAAAAAGAAATGGCATACCGTTGCGCAATACTATGCGGTTCCATTTCCGTGACGAGAGACACAACCACGTGTTAACTCATTACAGCACAACTCACGACTGAGTAGTTGCATCGATGTGCCGCTTGGACTAGAAGCAGCTTATAGACCAAGGTCAAAGATGCTGTGCCTGCACATGCCTGCAGGGTTGCAAAGCAAATCAGTCTCATTACTTTATTGTCTCACCTCGTAGTGTTCAGTATTTAGATTGGTGTGATTTGGTTTGTTCCTTTCAGGAGCACAGGTCAGCTATCGTCTACTTCAGTAGAGGGAGCAGGCTGAGGTACCAGGGTTCTTCTTTCAGGGAATGTTTCGCCACATTCGTCTGTTGCAGTAAGACTATCCGCTGTAGTACTGGACTGAGGCTTAGCTGGCGGTTTTTGGCCTGATGGGTTCAGGGCTTCATTGCCTCCACGTCCAACTGAATCACTTGTAAAAGCGTACATTGGATTTGCATCTGGATTAGAGGGGTAAATCTCTGTTGCATTCTTCCAACACTCATGAAGAAGCTCGCCAATATGTAATCTTCCTAGCTTTCGATCTGGATGATAACTTCACAATTTTGCTTCGGCACTGTAAAAATAATGTTGTAATGGTTTACACGTAGATCGGTCTAGCGGCTGCAGATAATGTGTACTGTGACTAGAGAGGCAAACTAAAATGACATTATTCATGTCAATAAGACCGCCCAGATGTCCGTGCGGTCTAACGCATGGCTTTCCAAGCGGGAAGGAGCGCCAGTCCCCGGCACGAATCCGCCCGACGGATTTGTGACGAGGTCCGGTGAGCCGGCCAGTCTGTGGATGGTTTTTTGGCGGTTCTCCATCTGCCTCGGCAAATGCCGGGCTGGTTCCCCTTATTCTGCCTCAGCTACACTATGTCGGCGATTGCTGCTCAAACAAGTTCCCCACGTACGTGTACACCACCATTACTCTACCACGCAAACATAGGAGTTACACTCGTCTGATGTGAGACGTTCCCTGGGGGGTCCACCGGGGGCCGAACCGCACAATAACCCTGTGTTCGGTGTGGGGCGGCGGCGGGGTGAAGTGGACTGCGGCAGTCGTCGTGGGGTTGTAAACCACTGCCGCTGCGGCAGAGATGGAGCTTCTCCGTCGTTTCTAGGTCTCCGGTTAACATACCGTAACATAACATGTTAGTAATCTCGAACATCTTAAAAGTTAGAGTGTGAGGTATGTGATGTGAAGCTGGAGAAAAGGAGCTCACAAAACTTGTCGACAGAGTGTCAAAATGCCCTTTTGCGAAAATGCGACTATCTGCCTTGCGCGTTTAAAACAGCAGGGTCCGCCAGAAATCGAAGGCATCGGATCTCAGCCCTGCAGTGAAATGGTGTATGTTCTGTTTACTGTATAGTACAAATGAAATATTCAATACATACGCAAATGGGGTCTGGCTTCCACCAAGTGATCTAGAGTAATTAATGTTTTTTTTTTTACAAGCTGTAGTCACTATAAAATTCTGTTAAAAGCTAAGTACAGGCCCCTGCTCGGGTGGAACAATCACGCACTGTTGGAGCAGTGCGGCTCGAAATGAACTCTTGCTCTAGGGCCAAGTGGCAGACCCGCGGGACTTCATCATCGACACTCGTGACACTTTGAATGTAGTGATGCGCAACATGTGAGCGAGCGGTTTTTAGGGTTCTGCAAGCATTCCATTATCTGTGTTAAGGCTGGCCCGAGACTGCAAAGATAAACGAAAATCTCATGGATAATCCAAAACACGCGCGACTTTACCGGAAACTGCTATTTATTCACAAAACATTTGGAAGTCCACTGAGTTACTTGTGCGTTACTCGTCGAAAACCGACAAGTTACACACAAGAAAAACTACCAAATGTGCCTTTACCTTCCGAACCAGTGATAACTCGTTGGGGTACGTGGCTCGAAGCTGCGTTGTTTTACAAATGAACATTTCGAGGCCATTACAGGAATAGTAAAGTAAATGTCGTGTGACTAGGGCCTCCCGTCGGGTAGACCATTCTCCGGGTGCAAGGTTTTCGATTTGACGCCACTACGTCGACTTGCGCGTCGATGGGGATGAAATGATGATGATTAGGACGACACACCACCCAGTCCCTGAGCGAAGAAAATCTCCGACCCAGTCGAGAATCGAACCCGGGCCGTTAGGACTGACATTCTGTCGCGCTGACCACTCAGCTACCGGGGGGTGGACAGAGGGTTAATAAACGACTTCGATAGTGCAGAGGCTTCGGTAATTTGCCAGTGCAAGGAAGCTTTTAATGATTTCAGTGTTAAAAAAGACATTGCTGTGATTAGCACTCATTTTTCCCATATAACTGCGAGTATTAAAAAGCTTGAAACTCAACGTTCAGCGTCGAACGAATCTATTCAGTTAATGAATAAAATTGTTATAGTGAACTCCTCATTGCCGGAGTTATTCCCAAAAACACTTAAAGAAAATTTTGAAAACATTTTAAACAATAACCCAGGTTTTGAACCCAACTGATAGTTTTATTAATGTGACGGATGAAATTTTACAAGAAACAATAAGTGCCAACATAGTACCCAAATTCAAGTACTGCCCAGTTACCTCAGTTGATGTAGAATGGTCCTTTTCTGCATGTAAAAATGTTTTGATTGATCGAAGACACTACCGAACATTTGGAATAGCACTTGGTCGATTATGTTTACAATGGTTGAAAAACGCAAAATAAATTGTAAATTATGCTTCGGTCCACTAGCATTAATTATGCTTCGGTCCAATAGTATTAATTGTTATTGCTGTTGAAAAAAATTCATGATTTCGTGTTTTTAAATAAAATATTACGTGGTTTATGAGCATGCCCCTCTGCGTGCGATATATCTCGAAGTTGGTCCAGTACATATCGATTGTTTTGCTACGACTCACTCGCACCGCGTCCGCTTGTTACCAACAATAGCAAAGAAGGAACAATTCTTGAAACACGGTATGCGTGAAAATTTTTAGAAAGCAATCCCAGAAGGGCCCCTTTCTAACCTCTACCAGAAAGTATTCAGAAAATATGCGCTTTCTACATGTACCGATTTTTCGCGTGGCCGGCGCACTTCCTCGTAATTGATATGCGCGGGATCGACTTTGAGATATAATGTTTTCAGTAATTACCATGTTTTTTTATTATTTGTTCTTCCATATTTCGACACTTTTCAAGCATTTTTATTCATTTTTCATGCATGTTTTGCATGCATATTTTAAGGTTTCTGTGAGGACTATAATCCTGTCTCTAGTGATAACGCTTTCTTTCTCTGCCGAAATATGTTTTCGCGCTTCATATGCGTCGCTTCGATGTTCAGACCCTGGTTTCATAGGCACAGCTGTGAAACCTCTCGCAGATGTTTTCGTCTTCGACTACTTCAAAACCGGAAGTCTGTCTGTGAAATATTAATATTTGTTCCAATTACAACTGAATATTTCGGACTTCGTTTACTTTTAATTTTCTTCAACAAATCGACGAATTAGTCACGGACAGTCCGCAAACTATATATATATCCGTTAGCCGGTTAATAGATAGTTTATTGCACAGGGCTACTACCAACGATTCATTCATTTTCAAAGCTCTGTATTACATGTACGCTACTGGACATCAAAATTGCTACACCACGAAGATGACGTGCTACAGACGCGAAATTTAACCAACAGGAAGAAGATGCTGTGATACGCAAATGATTAGCTTTTCAGAGCAGTCACACAAGGTTGCCGCCGGCGGTGACACCTACAACGTGCTGACATGAGGAAAGTATCCAACCGATTTCTCATACACAAACAGCAATTGACCGGCGTGAAACGTTGTTATGATGCCTCGTGTAAGGAGAAATGCGTACCATCGCGTTTCTGGCTTTGATAGAGGTCGGATTATAGCCTTTCGCGATTGCGGTTTATCGTATCACGACATTGCTGCTCGCGTTGGTCGACATCCAATGACTGTTACCAGAATATGGAATCGGTGGGTTCAGGAGGTTAATACGCAACGCCGCGCTGGATCGCAACGGCCAAGTATCACTAGCAGTCGAGATGACAGGCATCTTATCCGCATGGCTGTAACGGATCGTGGAGCCACGTCTCGATCCCTGAGTCAACAGATGGGGACGTTTGCAAGACAACAACCATCTGCACAAACAATTCGACGACGCTTGCAGCAGGACGGACTATCAGCTCGGAGTCCGTGGCTGCGATTACCCTTGACGCTGCATCACAGACAGGAGCGCCTACGATGGTGTACTCAACGACGAACCTGGGTGCACGAATGGCAAAACGTCATTTTTTCGGATGAATCCAGGTTCTGTTTACAGCATCATGATGGTCGCATCCGTGTTTGGCGACATCACGGTGTACGCACATTCGAAGCGTGTATTCGTCTTCGCCATACTGGCGTATCACCCGGCGTGATGGTATGGGGTGCCATTGGTTACACGTCTCGGTCACCTCTTGTTCGCATTGACGGCACTGTGAACAGTGGACGTTACATTTCAGATGTGTTACGACACGTGGATCTAGCCTTCATTCGTTCCCTGAAAACCCTGCATTTCAGCATAATAATGCTCGACCGCATGTTGCAGGTCCTGTACGGGCCTTTCTGGATACAGAAAATGTTCGACTGCTGCCCTGGCCTGCACATTCTCCAGATCTCTCACCAATTGAAAATGTCTGGTCAATAGTAGCTGAGCAACTGGCTCGTCACAATACGTCAGTGACTACTCTTGATGAACTGTGGTATCGTGTTGAAGCTGCATGGGCAGCTGTACCTGTACACGCCATCCAAGCTCTGTTTGAGTCAATGCCCAGGCGTATCAAGGCCGTTATTACGGCCAGAGGTGGTTGTTCTGGGTACTGATTTCTCAGGATCTATGCACCCAAATTGCGTGAAAATGTAATCACACGTAGTTCCAGTATAATATATTTTTCCAATGAATACCCGTTTATCATCTGCATTTCTTCTTAGTGTAGAAATTTTAATGGCCAGTAGTGTATAAATATGGGAGATGCACGAATAGAACCGTAAACTCATAAAGTTCGCATCTCACACTCTACAGATGTTCTAGGAGTGCCTCTGTGGTCACACGACACGTTCAAGCGCTAGTCATGTTCGTTACATACCTTATGTAGCAACATCTTGGTTGTTATCACAGCAGCCAATGCGTTCTCTCAGCCGTTCCAGTGTTTTCGGCAGTCAGGTTATGTGAACACAGTCCTTAATATTCCCCAAAGGAAAAAGTCTCCAGGCGTTAGGTAAGGCGACCTGTTTAGGGTGGGGGAGGGGGGGGGGGAAGAGCGAAGGGGTGTGATACACATCATCTTCACTACTATGTCCAATCCAACAGTGCGGAAGTTCGTCGCTTAGATAGCTTATTAGAGGTTTGAATACTCATCAGTCAGCTGTCCACAACTGCAACATAGGAGGGTAATCCCAAAAGTAAGGCCTCCTACTTTTTTATAAGTACAGAACACTGTTTGTGTGGCAGTTGGTCACGCTGTTATGAACAGTTCTTCACGCGCTGTGTGTAAACATGCGCACGCCGCGCTGAGGCGCTCAGTCGCTCAGTCTTGGCTTGGCAGCCGTTGAGAATGGAGCTCCCGTTGGATGTTACCGCCAAGTGCGAATTGCGCGCAGTTATTCGGTTTTTGGACGCAAAGGGCACTGCGCCGATTGAAATCTATCGCCAATTGACGGAAGTGTATGGTGAGTCGTACATGGATGTCAAAACTGTTCGTAAGTGGTGTAGAGAGTTTGCAGCTGGTCGGACAGAAATTCACGACGAACAAAGGAGCGGGAGACCGTCAATTTCTGAGGAGACAGTGTTGAAGGTTGAGCAAAGCATGCTTGAAGATCGGCGGATCACCCTGGATGATCTCTGCACGTTGGTTCCTGAGGTTTCCCGAAGCACAGCTCACAGAATTTTAACGGAAACATTGAACTACCGGAAGGCGTGCGCAAGATGGGCGCCACGCATGCTGACTGAGGACCACAGGCGGTAACGAGTTAACGCTTCCCGCGCATTTCTTCACCGCCTTGCACCCAAACAGGACAACTTTCTGGACTCAATTGTCACGGGTGACGAAACCTGGGCATACCACTTTACACCTGAGACCAAGCAACAATCACGCCAGTTCATAACTTTCTGAACAGCCTGGCGGCGAGCTGGTATGACAAGGGCATACAAAAACTGCCACAGCGTGTACAAAAATGCATCGACAGAAATGGTGATTATATCGAAAAATAGCTAAATATTCAAGCTGTAAACTGATGTAAACCATTGTAGAAATAAACAGGTGTACGTAGTTATTAAAAAATAGGACATGTTACTTTCGGGATTACCCTGGTACCAACGTGAGAAGTGCCCGCGACAGTGTTCTCACAAAAGGAAAGCATCCCACAGAGCTTCGTCTGCGCAGAAAACATAAACCTTCGGCGAATCTCTTCCATGCACCATAATTTCGTGGGGATTTTCTATGCCCCACACTGTGGCGATTAACTTATCCAGATAAATGGAAGGTTGCGTCGTCCCATAATATCATCTTGGAGGCGAAATGTTCATCCTTAAGTACTTCCTGCATTGCGATGCAAAATTACAGCCGCCCGCCATAATCTTCCGATTTTAGTTGCACGAGCTGCAGATAGTATGGTGTAACTGCCGTCGCTAAATCTTCCACACACCGTAGAATTTTTTTTTTTTTTTTGACTGCTTACGATACTTTCCCACATCCACCTCACAGTTGCATCTGTCACTACTTTGTCGACAACCAGTGCCCGTAAATTATCGATACCAACGCACACTTTTTAAATGTTAGTTCTTTTCCATAATTTCTTCTGAATGCTGGCTGCTCTATTACAATAGATAAACATCCCGTATATTCCAACATACAAAAATTATTTTGTTGCCTTGTCGCAATTTTGTAAGGCAGCGCACTTGTAACGCCAATGGGTTGGTAAAATACAATCTCGCTGAGTTTACAGCTCTATTCAGGAATCAATCCCACACACACACACACACACACACACGTGGTCCATTGATAGTGACCGCGCCAAATATCTCACGAAATAAGCATCAAACGAAAAAACTACAAAGAACGAAACTTGTGTAGCTTGAAGGGGGAAACCAGATGGCGCTATGGCTGGCCCGCTAGATGGCGCTGCCATACGTCAAACGTATATCAACTGCGTTTTTTTATTTCATATGCGTAAAGAAATATGAATGTTTCAGTTGGACCACTTTTTTCGCTTTCTGACAGATGGCGCTGTAATAAGTATAAGTACGTGGTATCACCCAACATTCCGCCAGTGCGGACGGCATTTGCTTCGTGATACATTACCCGTGTTAAAATGGACCCATACCAATTGCGGAAAAGGTCGATATCGTGTTGATGTATGGCAATTGTGATCAGAATGCCCAACGGGCGTGTGCTATGTATGCTGCTCGGTATCCTGGACGACATCATCCAAGTGTCCGGACCGTTCGCCGGATAGTTACATTATTTAGAATATGGAGTAGAGTGTGTCCCACTGGAAACGCGTCGACGTATGTGGTATCAGCATGATGATGCACCTGCACATTCCGCGATTAACACTAGGCTGACCCTTGACAGGATGTTCGACGGGCGTTTCATAGCACGTGGAGGACGCATAAATTGGCCAGCCCGTTCCCCAGATCTTACACCTCTGGACTTCTTTCTGTGGGGTACGTTAAAGGAGAATGTGTACCGTGATGTGCCTACAACCCCAGAGGATATGAAACAACGTATTGTGGCAGCCTGCGGCGACATTACACCAGATGTACTGCGGCGTGTATGACATTCATTACGCCAGAGATTGCAATTGTGTGCAGCAAATGGTGGCCACCACATTGAACATGTATTGGCCGCAATTGAAAACGGAAACCACGTGTGTACGTGTACCTCACCACTCATGGCAATGTACATGTACCTCAGTGAAAAAGACCAATAAAAAGGTGTTAGCATGTGGACGTAATGTGCTGTTCCAGTCTCTTCTGTACGTAAGGTGCATCACCATTCCCTTTCGATCCCTACGTAATTCGGTGCTCTCCGATACACACGATCGAACAGCGGAGGAGTGATACTCAAGCGTCAACTTTAGGTTACAATATCTCCGGATGTAATTAACATTTTACAATGCAACAAACGGCACTGATTACGTATTTGTTTATATGTTCAGATGTGCTAACAAAAGTAACGGGGTTCCATTTAAAAAACGTAGGTTTGTGTTAAAAAACATACTTCCGTGCATTTTTTTTATGGTTTGTATTAACCAATTACACTAGCCCCTCTTCTCACGTTCGGTCTGTGGAATCGATTCGTCAGTATTTGATGTGGTTTACGAAATATATCCAGCGGTAATGTTGGGTGACTCACCCTGTATACGCACTGAAGAGCCAAAGAAACTGGTACACCTGCCTAATATTGTGTAGGACCCCCGCGAGTACGCAGAGGAGCCACAACAGGACGTGGCATGGACTCAACGAATTCCTGAAGTAGTGGTTGAGGGAACTGACACCATGAATCGTCCACGGCTGGCCTTCAATCCGTAAGAGTATCGGAGGGTGGAGATCTCTCGTGAACAGCACGCTGCAAGGCATACCAAATATGGTCAATGGTATTCGTGTCTGGGGAGTTTGGTGGTAAGCAGAAGTGTTTCAACTCAGAAGAGTGTTCTTGGAGCCACTCTGTAGCAATTCTGGGCGTGTGGGGTGTCGCATCGTCCTGCTGGAATTGCCCAAGTCCGTCGGAATGCACAATGGACACGAATGGATGTAGGTCATAAGAGAGGATGCTTACGTACGTGTCACCTGTCAGAATCCTATCTAGGCGTATCAGGGGCCCCATAGCACTCCAACTGCACACGCCGCATACCATTACAGAGCCTGCACCACCTTGAACAGTTCCTTGCTGACATGCAGGTTCCATACACGTACACGTCCATCCGCTCGATACAATTTGAAACGAGACTAATCCGACCAGGCATCAACAGTCCAATGTCAGTGTTGATGGACCGAGGCGAGGCGTAGAGCTTTGTGTCGTGGACTGGCTCTGAGCGCTATGGGACTTAACATCTCAGGTCATTAGTCCCCTAGAAATTAGAACTACTTAAACCTAACTAACCTAAGGACATCACACACATCCATGCCCGAGGCAGGATTCGAACCTGCGACCGTAGCAGTTGTGCGGTTCCGGACTGAAGCGCCTAGAACCGCTCGGCCACCGCGACCGGCTGTGTCGTGGAATCATCAAGGGTACACGAGTGGGCCTTCGGCTCGGAAGCCCATATCGATGACGGTTCGTTGAATGGTTCGCACGCTGACTCTTGTTGATGGTCCAGCATTGAAATCTGCAGCAATTTGAGGAGGGGTTACACTTCTGTCATGCTGCACGATTCTCTCCAGTCGTCGTTGGTCCTGTTCTTGAAGCATCTTTTTCCGGCTGTAGCGATGGCGGAGATTTGATGCTTTACCGGATTCCTGATATTCATTGTACACTCGTGAAATGGTCGTACAGGAATATCCTCACTTCATCGCTACCTCGGAGATGCTGTGGCCCATCGCTCGTGCGCGGACTATAACACCACGTTGAAGCTCACTTAAATCTTGATAAACTGCCATTGTAGCAGTAACTGACCTAACAACTGCGCCAGACACTTGTTGACTTACATAGGTGTTGCCGACCGCAGCGCCGTATTCTGCCTGTTTACATAATATATTTATACACTCCTGGAAATTGAAATAAGAACACCGTGAATTCATTGTCCCAGGAAGGGGAAACTTTATTGACACATTCCTGGGGTAAGATACATCACATGATCACACTGACAGAACCACAGGCACATAGACACAGGCAACAGAGCATGCACAATGTCGGCACTAGTACAGTGTATATCCACCTTTCGCAGCAATGCAGGCTGCTATTCTCCCATGGAGACGATCGTAGAGATGCTGGATGTAGTCCTGTGGAACGGCTTGCCATGCCATTTCCACCTGGCGCCTCAGTTGGACCAGCGTTCGTGCTGGACGTGCAGACCGCGTGAGACGACGCTTCATCCAGTCCCAAACATGCTCAATGGGGGACAGATCCGGAGATCTTGCTGGCCAGGGTAGTTGACTTACACCTTCTAGAGCACGTTGGGTGGCACGGGATACATGCGGACGTGCATTGTCCTGTTGGAACAGCAAGTTCCCTTGCCGGTCTAGGAATGGTAGAACGATGGGTTCGATGACGGTTTGGATGTACCGTGCACTATTCAGTGTCCCCTCGACGATCACCAGTGGTGTACGGCCAGTGTAGGAGATCGCTCCCCACACCATGATGCCGGGTGTTGGCCCTGTGTGCCTCGGTCGTATGCAGTCCTGATTGTGGCGCTCACCTGCACGGCGCCAAACACGCATACGACCATTTTTGGCACCAAGGCAGAAGCGACTCTCATCGCTGAAGACGACACGTCTCCATTCGTCCCTCCATTCACGCCTGTCGCGACACCACTGGAGGCGGGCTGCACGATGTTGGGACGTGAGCGGAAGACGGCCTAACGGTGTGCGGGACCGTAGCCCAGCTTCATGGAGACGGTTGCGAATGGTCCTCGCCGATACCCCAGGAGCAACAGTGTCCCTAATTTGCTGGGAAGTGGCGGTGCGGTCCCCTACGGCACTGCGTAGGATCCTACGGTCTTGGCGTGCATCCTTGCGTCGCTGCGGTCCGGTCGCAGGTCGACGGGCACGTGCACCTTCCGCCGACCACTGGCGACAACATCGATGTACTGTGGAGACCTCACGCCCCACGTGTTGAGCAATTCGGCGGTACGTCCACCCGGCCTCCCGCATGCCCACTATACGCCCTCGCTCAAAGTCCGTCAACTGCACATACGGTTCACGTCCACGCTGTCGCGGCATGCTACCAGTGTTAAAGACTGCGATGGAGCTCCGTATGCCACGGCAAACTGGCTGACACTGACGGCGGCGGTGCACAAATGCTGCGCAGCTAGCGCCATTCGGCGGCCAACACCGCGGTTCCTGGTGTGTCCGCTGTGCCGTGCGTGTGATCATTCCTTGTACAGCCCTCTCGCAGTGTCCGGAGCAAGTATGGTGGGTCTGACACACCGGTGTCAATGTGTTCTTTTTTCCATTTCCAGGAGTGTATTTGAATACGCATGCCTGTACCAGTTTCTTTGGCGCTTCAGTGTAGCTTGGAAAACAGGTTATACTGTTTTACACTTACCTTGCATGATACTAAAAATTTATTTTTATGCTGGTAGCTTTGCAAAAATACCTTACCCATCTATCCCTGTAGCTTATACTTAGTTTCCCCAACTTGCAGAATTATACTTTGTCCAGTGCATTTCCTACGGCGATACATCATACTACACTGCCTCGAATTTGTTGAGTCTTGCTTCAATTAACCTGCACCTACCTGAGCAGGAAACACATTCTTTCTGTCACTGCGCTTCGCTAATTCCGTAACATGTACTTGTCGGTAGTGCCACTTCTGCTACGGCTCAACTAGATTACGCAGTGTTTTCATGCCGGATTAAATGCAGCGCTGAAGCGTCCCGATAGTCTAATATGAGCGCGTCTCTTGCCAAATAGTCGGCCTACATTTAGACCGGACGTGGCGTGTCGTGGCAGCTACGAATACACACACACACACACACACACACACACACACACACACACACACACACACACGAGCGTGCGTCTGAGAGAGAGGCGTGGGATAGATGGCGGACACCGTGCCGGAACTGGCTGCTGCAAAAATACTCTCTCCCTCCCCGGTAAAGCTACTACGGTACGTCCAAGATGAAAGCGGCTTCGCGTCAATAACACGGATATGTAGGCGTAGAACATTATTAGGGTTGTTAAGCTAGCGTAGTCTACAGTACATGGTCATGAATAAGAGTAGACTGCTGTAACTTTAGTAGTAGCTTTGGTCGGTTAAGGTCGTACCCACGTTGTACGTTGTGCATGTTGCATACCTATTGGACTTTATCACATAACAGTCGGTTTCTTTGCGTAAGCAATCAGTACCATATTAGGTTGTCCTAAAAATCGGAAGCGGTGAACCATATAGAAACCCTGTGAGGAGATACATTGATCAGCCAGAATAGTATGACAACTTAGCTACACTACTGGCCATTAAAATAGCTACACCAAGAAGAAATGCAGATGATAAACGGGTATTCATTGGACAAATATATTATACTAGAACTGACATGTGATTACATTTCACACGCAATTTGGGTGCACAGATCCTGAGAAATCAGTACCCACAACAACCACCTCTGGCCGCAATAACGGCCTTGATACGCCTGGGCATTGAGTCAAACAGAGCTTAGATGGCGTGTACAGATACAGCTGCCAATGCAGCTTCAACACGATACCACAGTTCATCAAGAGTAGTGACTGGGGTATTGTGACGAGCCAGTTGCTCGGCCACCATTGACCAGACGTTTTCAGTTGGTCAGAGATCTGGAGAATGTGCTGGCCAATGCAGCAGTCGAACATTTTCTGTATTCAGAAAGGCCAGTACAGGACCTGCAACACGCGGTCGTGCAGTATCCTGCAGAAATGTACGGTTTCGCAGGGATCGAATGAAGGGTAGAGCCACGGGTCGTAACACATCTGAAATGTAACGTCCACTGTTCAAAGTGCCGTCAATGCGAACAAGAGGTGACCGAGACGTGTAGCCAGTGGCAACCCATACCATATCGCCGGGTGATACGCCAGTATGGCGATGACGAATACACGCTTCCAGTGTGCGTTCACCGTGATGTCGCCAAACACGGATGCGACCATCATGATGCTGTAAACAGAACTTGGATTCATCGGAAAAAATGACGTTTTGCCATTCGTGCACCCAGGTTCGTCGTCGAGTACACCATCGCAGGCGCTCCTGTCTGTGATGCAGCGTCAAGGGTAACCGCAGCCATGGTCTGCGAGCTGGTAGTCCATGCTGTTGCAAACGTCGTCGAACTGTTCGTGCAGATGGTTGTTGTCTTGCAAACGTCCCCATCTGTTGACTCAGAGATCGAGACGTGGCTGCACGATCCGCTACAGCCATGCGGATAAGATGCCTGTCATCTCGACTGCTAGTGATACGAGGCCGTTGGGATCCAGCACGGCGTTCCGTATTACCGTCGTGAACTACCGATTCCATATTCTGCCAACAGTCATTGGATCTCGACCAACGCGAGCAGCAATGTCACGATACGATAAACCGCAATCGCGATAGGCTACAATCCGACCTTTATCATACTCGGAAACGTGATGGTACCCATTTCTCCTGCTTACACGAGGCATCACAGCAACGTTTCACCAGGCAACGCCGCCAACTGCTGTTTGTGTATGAGAAATCGGTTGGGAACTTTCCTCATGTCAGCACGTTGTAGGTGTCGCTACCGGCGCCAGCCTTTTGTGAATTCTCTCAAAAGCTAATCATTCGCTTATCACAGCATCTTCTTCCTGTCGGTTAAATTTCGCGTCTGTAGCACGTCACCTTCGTGGTGTAGCAATTTTAATGGCCTGTAGTGTAATAGCCGATATGTCCAACCACCTTTGGCATGGATAATGGTGGCGACGCGCCGTGGCATGGAAGCACTGAGGCCTCGGTAGCTCGCCAGGGACAGTTGATACCACATCTGCACGCAGAAGGTACCTACTTCCCATTATTTCCGAGGAGAGAGGGGGGGCGATATGCTGTGACGCCACGCCACGTTGAATCACCTCCAAGATGTTTTCGATCGGGTTCAGATCTGGCGAATTGAGGGACCAACACATCAATGGGGACTCGCCAGTTCGTTCCTCGAACCAGTCCATCACACTCCTGCCCTTGTGACATGGCGCGTTATCTTGCTGAAGAATGCCACTGCCGTTGGGAAACATGATCGTCTTGAAGGGATGTACGTGGTGTGCAACCAGTGTACGATACTCGTTGCTCGCCGTGGTGCCTTGCACCAACTCCTCTGGTCTAATGGATACCCAAGTGAATGTTGCCCAACTCCTCTGGTCTAATGGATGCCCAAGTGAATGTTCCCCAGAGCATAATGGGACCGCGGCCAGCTTGTCTCTGTCCCGCAGTTCAGGTGTCTGAGAGCTATTCCCCTGAAACACGGCGGATTCGGGCCCTGCCATCGGCATGACGAAGAAGGTTCGGCATGACGAAGAAGGTATTCGGACTCATCAGACCATGCAACGCTCAGCCACTGCGCCAACGTACAGCGCCAATGGCCACGCGCCCATTTCAGTCGTAGTCGCCGATGTCGTTAACATTGGAACATGAACGGGTCGTCTGCTGTGGAGACCGATCGTTACTAGTGTTGAGTGCACTGTGTGCTCAGACACACTTGTACTCTGCCCCGCATTAAAGTCTGATGTCCTGTTTTAGCAGTCTGCCCAGCCTACGAGGTCCTAGATCTGTAATGAGGGATGGCTGCCCAGCCTGACGACATCTGGACGTGGTTTTACCTTGGTTTTCCACAGCACTTCTCGAACACCCGACAAGTCTCGTGCCGAGCCTCCGAGCTATCTGGATCTGTCCTCGGCGAGACTCAGATTATGAGCCTTCCCCTTTGTATCTGCATCTACATATATACTCCTCTAGCCACCAAGCGGTGTTTGGCGGAGCGCCAAAGTCATATTCAAACACCCCCCCCCCCCCCCCCTCTGTTCCACTCACGGGTCGCGAGAGGGAAAAACGACTGTCTGAACGCCTCAGTACAAGTCTAATTTCCCTTATCTTTGAATCGTATCATTGCATGATCTGAACGTTGGTGGTAATAATCTATGCTCTACATCCTCGGCGAAGATCGTATTTCGGAATTTAGTGAGCAGCCCCTTCCGTTTAGCGCGCCGTCTATCAGCAAGTGTGTCCCACTTCAAACGTTCTATGACATTTGTAACGCTCTCGCGATGCGTAAATGTACCAGTCACGAATCTTGCCGCTCTTCTTTGGACCTTCTCAATCTATTGAATCAGACCCAAGTGGTAAGGGTCCCATACACACTAAGAATACTCTAAGACTGGACGAACTAAAGTAGCCGGCCGAAGTGGCCGTGCGGTTAAAGGCGCTGCAGTCTGGAACCGCAAGGCCGCTACGGTCGCAGGTTCGAATCCTGCCTCGGGCATGGATGTTTGTGATGTCCTTAGGTTAGTTAGGTTTAACTAGTTCTAAGTTCTAGGGGACTAATGACCTCAGCAGTTGAGTCCCATAGTGCTCAGAGCCATTTTGAACGAACTAAAGTACTGTAAGCAATTTCCTTTGTTGAAGAACTGCATCGCTTCAGGATTCTACCAATACACCGCAATCGAGAGTTTGCCTTGCCCGTTACTTGTGTAATCTGATCATCCCATTTGAGATCATTTCGAACAGTCACACGCAGATAGTTGACGGATGTTACCGCTTCCAAAGACTGGGCATTTATTTTGTACTCGTACATTAATGGGGATTTTCGCTTTGTTACACGCAGTAGCTTATACTTACTAATTTTGAGAGACAACTGCCAGTCATTATACCTCGCATTTATTTTCTGCAAATCCTCACTGATTTGTTCACAGCTTTCGTGTGATACTACTTTCTTATAGGCTACAGCATCATCGCCAAACAATCTAACGCCGCTGTCAGTACCATCATCCAGATCGTTTATGTAAATCGTAAAAAGCAGCGGACCTATAGGCTGCCCTGGGGCACACGTCATGTTACTCTTGTTTCTGTTGAAGTCTCCCCGTTCAGGACGACATACTGCTCTCTGTGTGTTAGAAAACTTTCTGTCCAGCCGCATATCTCATCGGATAGACCGTAAGCGCGCACTTTTTGGAGCAAGGGACAGTGCGGAACTGAGTCGAACGCCTTTCGAAAGTGGAGGAATATGGCGTCAACCTGTGAGCCGGTATCTAGAGCCTGTTATTGTATGTCATGCAGAAAGAGGGCCAGCTGTGTCTCGTAAGACCGCTGTTTCCTAAAACTGTGCTGGTTTCTGCAGATGAGCTTCTCTGACGATTACAGACTGAATAAAAATGACAAGTTTTCTAAAGTGATACCAATCTTTGATATAATCAATCAAAAATCTATTTGGAATATTTTCATATTATTTGTCTATTGACGAGGAAATGGTCCCTTATTTTGGGAGACATTCCTGCAAGATGTTCGTCAAAGGAAAATCTGTCAGATTAGGCTTCAAATTGTGGTGTTTATGCAGTTCAAATGGTTAACTTTGGGTGAACAAGTAGTTATGAATTTGCTTTCAGTTGTTGAAGACCCGTCTCGTCATTCCATATATTTTGATAATTTCTTTTCCTCTTTTTTTTTGTATTTCAAAACAAAAGGGATTTTTTGCCATTGGCACTATTCGGGAGAACCTCACTGCAAAGCGCTCAAAGAAAAAAAAGGCAAGGATGTGTTTGTCTTTCTCTTTGACGATAAGACTGAAATCATGATAGCAAAGTGGAATGGCAGTTCCACTGTGACAGTAGTTACCAACAACGGCACCATCCAACCTTTAGCGAATGTAAAACGATTCAGTCGGAAAGGAAAGAGAAGTATTTCTCTGCTCCAGCCCAGGGTAACAGCTCAGTACAATCAACATATGGCTGGTGTTGATTTACACGATAATGCTATTGCCAATTACAGAATTCGAATAAGAGACAAGAAATGGTGGTGGCCTCTCTTCACCAACGTGACATACAGTTTGTGGTGTCACCGCCAGACACCACACTTGCTAGGTGGTAGTCTTTAATTCGGCCGCGGTCCGTTAGTATACGTCGGACCCGCGTGTCGCCACTGTCAGTGATTGCAGACCGAGCGCCGCCACACGGCAGGTCTAGAGACACTTCCTAGCACTCGCCCCAGTTGTACAGCCGACTTTGCTAGCGATGCTACACTGACAAATACGCTCTCATTTGCCGAGACGATAGTTAGCATAGCCTTCAGCTACGTCATTTGCTACGACCTAGCAAGGCGCCATTACCAGTTTATATTGAGATTATATAATGTATCAACAAGAGCGATGTTCATCAATTATGGAATAAAGTTAAGTATAACTTCAACTACGTACTTTATTTGCTATATTAATAACCTTGTAATGTTCCAGACCTCACGCCAGTCTGCGTGAGCTTAACGCGTGCCTTTCGGCATCCTCGCATAGTGACTTGGCTGTCTTGCCAAGACACAACACAGTGTAATTGTGAATTCATGGAAAATATACCGTCTTGCAAATGAAGAAAATATGTCACAACTCGAATTTTGATCATGCTTATGCATGACCCTTCTGAAATCAGAAGGGAACAGAGAAACTCCAACCTCTCAAATGATCTCTTCCGAAAGAAATACGCTAAGGTGATGTAGGACATATAATAATAGAGAAGAAAAACAAATCAAGAAAAAGATGCAGGGTTTGTAAAAGTACAACAATTTACAAATGCAAAAAAGTAATGTACATATCCATTCAAACTCTTTTCAAAAGCCGCCCGGTGTGACCGAGCGGTTCTAGGCGTTTCAGTCTGGAACCGCGCGACCGCTACAGTCGCATGTTCGAATCCTGCCTCGGGCATGGATGTGTGTGATGTCCTTAGGTTAGTTAGGTTTAATTAGTTCTAAGTTCTAGGGGACTGATGACCTCAGATGTTAAGTCATATAGTGCTCCAAGACATTTTTTTTTTCTTTTCAAACATTTCATAAGAGAACGAAATAAGACTCCTTATAGTCCCAAAGTTGCGTAAATGCAACATTTTGCTGTACTTTAATTAGGGCCTGTATGTTTCTTTTTTGTATTTTTATGTCTATATTAATGTACAATTAGATGAAATATTATTTTCAAAAGAATTCTTATTATTATTAATGCTTTGTCCTTACTGGGTTTTGCACCATCCTTAACGTTGTACTGAATAACAGATTAATTTTTGAGGTTGTTGCACATCATACTATCAGAAATTGAAAGAAAGCAAACCTTTTAAATTTGCATTCTGGAAAGGTTTCACAGTAATGTTTCGGTAACAAACCCAGCTGGTTCAAATGGCTCTGAGCACTATGGGACTCAACTTCTGAGGTCATTAGTCCCCTAGAACTTAGAACTAGTTAAACCTAACTAACCTAAGGACATCACACACATCCATGCCCGAGGCAGGATTCGAACCTGCGACCGTAGCGGTCTCGCGGTTCCAGACTGCAGCGCCTAGAACAGCACGGCCACTTCGGCCGGCAAACCCAGCAAGTAAACAGCAGTAAGTTAACGATAAGTAATGTTAAGTGCACTCAGTTAACAAGTAAACAATGTTATGTAACCAACGACGTATTTTTAAGAATAAAATTTTGGATATAATTTACGATTTTAGAAGTATGTCGTTAATCTAGAAATATTTGGAGCCAATGATTTATATCCTTAAAAAATCACAGTGTTTGTACTTGAAGTATCTTATTTATCAGAATTTATTGAAACTTGACTGTGTAGTTTCTCCAAACAGCCAGATCGTCCAATTACCATAGTTAACAGCCGAGGTCTTCGTATGTAAAATACATACGTTTAAAAAGACTAGAATCGCAGCAATTAGAGACAGTGTAGAAGTACAACTTCTGCGAAATTCACCTAGTCTTTTCTACATCTACATACATACTCCACAACCCCACTAGGAAAGACTGATTCACCTGTAAAGGAGACCGCATATAGGACGCTTGTGCGAGTTGCACTTGAGTGGTGCTCTGGTGTTTGGGATTCGTAGCAGGTCGAATTGAAGGAAGACATGGAAACAATTCTGTGGCAGGCTGCCAGATTTATTACCAGTAGGTTCGAACAACAACAACAAAACAAAATGTCCAGACACTCTGTGACCAAAATGGTACTGAAACAGAGGATGACAGACTAAAGGCCGAAATACTAAATGTCTTTTTCCAAAGTTGTTTCACAGAGGAAGACTGCACTATAGTTCCTTCTCTAGATTGTCGCACAGATGACAAAATGGTAGATATCGAAATAGACGACAGAGGGATAGAGAAACAATTAAAATCGCTCAAAAGAGGAAAGGCCTCTGGACCTGATGGGATACCAGTTCAATTTTACACAGAGTACGCGAAGGAACTTGCCCCCCTTCTTGCAGCGGTGTACCGTAGGTCTCTAGAAGAGCGTAGCGTTCCAAAGGATTGGAAAAGGGCACAGGTCATCCCCAAGAAGGGACGTCAAACAGATGTGCAGAACTACAGACCTATATCTCTAACGTCGATCAGTTGTAGAATTTTGGAACACGTATTGTGTTCGAGTATAATGACTTTTCTGGAGACTAGAAATCTACTCTGTAGGAATCAGCATGGGTTTCGAAAAAGACGGTCGTGTGAAACCCAGCTCGCGCTATTCGTCCACGAGACTCAGAGGGACATAGACACCGCTTCACAGGTAGATGCCGTGTTTCTTGACTTCCGCAAGGCGTTCTATACAGTTCCCCACAGTCGTTTAATGAACAAAGTAAGAGCATATGGACTATCAGACCAATTGTGTGATTCGATTGAGGAGTTCCTAGATAACAGACGCAGCATGTCATTCTCAATGGAGAGAAGTCTTCCGAAGTAAGAGTGATTTCAGGTGTGCCGCAGGGGAGTGTCATAGGACCGTTGGTATTCACAATATACATAAATGACCTGGTGGATGACATCAGAAGTTCACTGAGGCTTTTTGCAGATGATGCTGTGGTGTATCGAGGGGTTGTGACAATGGAAAATTGTACTGAAATGCAGGAGGATCTGCAGCGAATTGACGCATGGTGCAGGGAGTGGCAATTGAATCTCAATGTAGACAAGTGTAAAGTGCTGCGAATACACAGAAAGATAGATCCTTTATCATTTAGCTACAAAATAGCAGGTCAGCAACTGGAAGCAGTTAATACCATAAATTATCTTGGAGTACGCATTAGGAGTGATTTAAAATGGAATGAGCATATAATGTTGATCGTCGGTAAAGCAGATGCCAGACTGAGATTCATTGGAAGAATCCTAAGGAAATGCAATCCGAAAACAAAGGAATTAGGTTACAGTACGCTTGTTCGCCCACTGCTTGAATACTGCTCAGCAGTGTGGGATCCGTACCAGATAGAGTTGATAGAAGATATAAAGAAGATCCAACGGAGAGCAGTGCGCTTCGTTACAGGATCATTTAGTAATCGCGAAAGCGTTACGGAGATGATAGATAAACTCCAGTGGAAGAATCTGCAGGAAAGACGCTCAGCAGCTCGGTACGGGCTTTTGTCAAAGTTTCGAGAACATACCTTCACCGAAGAGTCAAGCGGTATATTGCTCCCTCCTACGTATATCTCGCGAAGAGACCATGAAGATAAAATCAGAGAGATTAGAGCCCACACAGAGGCATAGCGACAATCCTTCTTTCCACGAACAATACGAGACTGTAACAGAAGGGAGAACCGATAGAGGTACTCAAGGTACCCTCCGCCACACACCGTCAGGTGGCTTGCGGAGTATGGATGTAGATATGTGGATATAACTGTTATGGAGATGCTTCGGGAACTCAAATGGGAATCCCTGGAGGGAAGACGAAGTTCTTTTGGAGAAACACTGCTGAGAAAATTTAGCATCTGAAGCTGACTGCAGAATGATTCTGTTACCGCCAACATACATTTCGCGTAAGGACCACGAAGATAAGACACGAGGAATTAGCGCTGATACGGAGACACAAAGGCAGTCGTTTCTCCCTCTTCGTTATTCGCAAGTGGAACAGGAATGGGAATGAGTAGTAGTGGGACAGGTTACCCTCCGCCACACACCGTACCGTGGCTTGCGGAGTATCTGTGTAGAGGTAGATGTAGTTTAACTATCCACATCGACACCAACGCTCTGCAACCGTCTTAGCAGTTAGCCATTTTGTCTCTGAAGATCTTTCCAGCAGTCGGAGAGGAAACGTTAGGAGAAAGTTTTATACGTCGAACACGGTCTAAGAGCCCGGAATTTTTAAGTGCTGTCGGTACCATTCGTGAAAATTTACATTGTAGAGTCAGTCACTCAGTAAGTTAGCACACTGCCTTTTATATAGCGAGAAAAGGATTAAATCTATTTGAAAGATATTGTTAATTCTTCAGTTACAGAATTTAATGGCACGTAAAATTCTCTCTCTCTCTCTCTAATATATATATACACTCCTCGAAATGGAAAAAAGAACACATTGACACCGGTGTGTCAGACCCACCATACTTGCTCCGGACACTGCGAGAGGGCTGTACAAGCAATGATCACACGCACGGCACAGCGGACACACCAGGAACCGCGGTGTTGGCCGTCGAATGGCGCTAGCTGCGCAGCATTTGTGCACCGCCGCCGTCAGTGTCAGCCAGTTTGCCGTGGCATACGGAGCTCCATCGCAGTCTTTAACACTGGTAGCATGCCGCGACAGCGTGGACGTGAACCGTATGTGCAGTTGACGGACTTTGAGCGAGGGCGTATAGTGGGCATGCGGGAGGCCGGGTGGACGTACCGCCGAATTGCTCAACACGTGGGGCGTGAGGTCTCCACAGTACATCGATGTTGTCGCCAGTGGTCGGCGGAAGGTGCACGTGCCCGTCGACCTGGGACCGGACCGCAGCGACGCACGGATGCACGCCAAGACCGTAGGATCCTACGCAGTGCCGTAGGGGACCGCACCGCCACTTCCCAGCAAATTAGGGACACTGTTGCTCCTGGGGTATCGGCGAGGACCATTCGCAACCGTCTCCATGAAGCTGGGCTACGGTCCCGCACACCGTTAGGCCGTCTTCCGCTCACGCCCCAACATCGTGCACCCCGCCTCCAGTGGTGTCGCGACAGGCGTGAATGGAGGGACGAATGGAGACGTGTCGTCTTCAGCGATGAGAGTCGCTTCTGCCTTGGTGCCAATGATGGTCGTATGCGTGTTTGGCGCCGTGCAGGTGAGCGCCACAATCAGGACTGCATACGACCGAGGCACACAGGGCCAACACCCGGCATCATGGTGTGGGGAGCGATCTCCTACACTGGCCGTACACCACTGGTGATCGTCGAGGGGACACTGAATAGTGCACGGTACATCCAAACCGTCATCGAACCCATCGTTCTACCATTCCTAGACCGGCAACGGAACTTGCTGTTCCAACAGGACAATGCACGTCCGCATGTATCCCGTGCCACCCAACGTGCTCTAGAAGGTATAAGTCAACTACCCCGGCCAGCAAGATCTCCGGATCTGTCGCCCATTGAGCATGTTTGGGACTGGATGAAGCGTCGTCTCACGCGGTCTGCACGTCCAGCACGAACGCTGGTCCAACTGAGGCGCCAGGTGGAAATGACATGGCAAGCCGTTCCACAGGACTACATCCAGCATCTCTACGATCGTCTCCATGGGAGAATAGCAGCCTGCAATGCTGCGAAAGGTGGATATACACTGTACTAGTGCCGACATTGTGCATGCTCTGTTGCCTGTGACTATGTGCCTGTGGTTCTGTCAGTGTGATCATGTGATGTATCTGACCCCAGGAATGTGTCAATAAAGTTTCCCCTTCCTGGGACAATGAATTCAATTTCCAGGAGTATATATATATATATATATATATGCGTGGAAAAGTTTCATTTCTGAACGTTTAAATCCGGCCTCTGTGGCCGAGCGGTTCTAGGCGCTCCAGTGTGGAACCGCGCGACCGCTACGGTCACAGGTTCGAATCCTGCCTCGGGCATGGATGTGTGTGATGTCCTTAGGTTAGTTAGGTTTAAGTAGTTCTAAGTTCTAGGGTACTGATGACCTCAGATGTTAAGTCCCATAGTGCTCAGAGCCATTTGAACCATTTGAACGTTTTCAAGCGAGTTGTCCATCTTTACACCAGTTTGAAATCTTACCAAGATTCGTCTGAATATTTGTGGAACTTTCTTCAGATAGTACTTCATTACTGGTAACTGCAGCATCTACAAAAAGCCTTACCTTACTATTGATATTGACTGCAGGGTCGTTAATGTATTACATGAACAGCAAGGGTCCCAGCACATTTCCCTGGGCAGACCCGAAGTTATTTCTACATCTGTAGCTTACTCCCCAACCAAGATAAGATGCTACATCCCATCTACCAAAAAATCCTCAATCGAATCGCAGATTCCGGGTGATACCCCATACAAACGTGATTTCGATAATAAGCATAAACATGGCAGTGAGTCAACTGGTCTTTTGAAATCCAGATGTCTTGCGTCTACATGTCTGCCTTGATACACAGCTTTCGGGATGTCACGTGAGGGGAGTGCGAATTTATCTCAAGATCGACGTTCGCGGAATATGTTGTGGTTGACATGGATATAGTAAGCAGTTAGTCTCCATCTGACTCGCAATTAATTACATGTGGTGTTCCTCAAGGTTCCATTTTGCATTTTGGGTCCATTGCTTTTTCTTGTGTATATTAATGACCTCTAATCTGTTACATTGCCAGATGCTAAGTTTGTTTTGTTTGCAGATGATGCAAACATTGAAATAGGTAGCAAGTCAAGTACAGATTTAGAAATAGCTCCTAATCCAATTTTCACTGACATTAATAAGTGGTTTAAAGCTAATTCTTTGTCATTAAACTTTGAGAATACCCACTATATGCTGCTCACAATCTGTAAGAGATTTCCTTCCAGCATGAGTATAACGTATGAAGACATGCAGATCGAAGAGGTTGACAGTTTAAATTTCTGGGATTACAACTCGATAATAAATTCAGTTGGAAAGAGTTGCTTAAGCGCCTAAACAAGTCTGTATTTGCCGTGAGAAAGATATCAGATGTAGGAGATACAAATATAAAAAAACTTACATACTTTGCTTACTTTCATTCTATTATGTCGCATGGGATCATATTCCAGGGCAACTCATCAAACTGAGCAAAAGTTTTTACTGTGCAAAAGCGTGTAATAAGAATCATTTGTGGTGTAAATTCAAGAACGTCTTGTAGAAACCTGTTCAAGGAACTTCGTATTCTAACCACTGCTTTTCAGTATATTTATTCCTTAATGAAATTTTTTGCAAGTAATACATCTCTATTTCCAACCAATAGTTCGGTATACAGTATCAATACTAGGAATAAGAAGAATTTCCATAAAGGCCTAAAATCACTTACTTTGGTCCAAAAAGGGGTCCAATATTCAGGATCATACATTTTTAATCAATTGTCAGCAGCCATTAAAAAGTTGGTTTCAGATAAAGCACGGTTTAAACAGAGACTTTTTGATAGGCAACTCCTTCTACTCCATAGATGAATATCGTATCAGTGACTGTCAAGTCAACTTAAGTAAAAATGTTTGTTACAATTCAGTTTTAACAACACTTGGTCACAACAGTCAAGACTAGGTATTTTGCGTATGATAATTTTATTAATAGTGCATAACACTGCTTCATTCTGACAGTGTGTTAATTCTGTAAATATTTGCTGTCCCAGTTTACTGCATTGTATTAACTTATTTTCGACTATCTCCTGACAAATGGTCAGGGTAGTAAGAATTATATTCAAATGTTTTACTTTTTTTTTTGTTATACTTTCTGACATGTTCCACACCCACGAGAATCATTTCATTGTTTAGGTCTATCGAACGAAAACTGAATCTAATCTAATCTAATCTAGTCACTCTGTTAGAGATGCTTGATTGTGTTTGAGCTCAAAATATGTCCCAACGTCCTTCGACAAATTTCTGTGAAGGACATTGTACGGTAGTTGACGTTGTCCTCGACGGCGAGTGTTCATCACAGGCAAGGGTATTATCAGGAGTGCCCCAGGGAATTGGGATATGACCGCTGTTGTTCTATATACATAAATGATCTGACGGACTATGTGAGCATCATTATGCGGCTGTTTGCTGATGATGCAGTGATGTACGGTAAGGTGTCGAAGTTGAGTGACTGCAGGAGGATACAAGACAACTTAGACAACATTTCTAGTTGGTGTAACGAATGACAGCTAGGCTCTAAATGTAGGAAAATGTAAGTTATGCGGATGAGTGTTTGTTGTTGTGGTCTTCAGTCCTGGTTTGATGCAGCTCTCCATGCTACTCTATCCTGTGCAAACTCCTTCATCTCCCAGTACCTATTACAACCTACATCCTTCTGAATCTGCTTAGTGTATCCATCTCTTGGTCTCCCTCTACGATTTTTACCCTCCACGCTGCCCTCCAGTGTTAAATTTGTGATCCCTTGATGCCTCAGAGCATGTCCTACCAATCGATCCCTTCTTCTAGTCAAGTTGTGCCACAAACTTCTCTTCTCCCCAATCCTATTCAATACCGCCTCATTAGTTACGTGATGTACCCACCTAATCTTCAACATTCTTCTGTAGCACCACATTTCGAACGCTTCTATTCTCTTCTTGTCCAAACTATTTATCGTCCATGTTTCACTTCCATACATGGCTACACTCCATACAAATAGTTTCAGAAACGAGTTCCTGACACTTAAATCTATATTCGATGTTAACAAATGAGTAGGAAAAACAAACTCGTAATGTTCGGATACAGCATTAGTTGTCTGCTGCTTGGTACGGTCACGTCGTTTAAATACCTGGAGGTAACGTTGCAAACCGATATGAAATGGCAAACTATTTTATATTCTACGCATCCGCAGCTGTTGAAAGGTATGATGTTCGGAAGAATTTCGCTAACAGCTGGTAAAATTGTTGTTTGTTAAAAGACGACCGGTTTCGCGGCCTAAAGCCGCATCATCAGGCGCATCGTCTTCGTTACCTTTCGCTCGCCACAGTATTGACAATATTCACTGAACAGTAAATATTGACTAGAAACCATGGGTATGGGTATGATCTTTTAATGTTGTGAGTATATTTATATATTCCTTTATTAATTTTAATATCCACGAAATGTGGTGGCACACTACTTTGCTTTTTACTATCTAGGTTGCACCTGATGATGCGGCTTTAGGCCGTGAAACCTGTTGTCTTTCAATAAACAGCAATTTTATCAGTTGTTAGTGGAATTCTTCGTAATATCGTGATATGAAACGGAATGATCACACGTCATGCTGGTAGTAGGGAAGACTTCTTTTTCTTGCGAGAATTTTAGGAAAGTAAGGCTCATTTCTGAAGGACACTATTGTGACCGATTCTTGAGTACTGTTAGAGTGGGATGCACACCAGATCGGATTAAAAGAAGACATCGATTCAATTCATTGGCGTGGTGCTAGATTTGTTACCTGTAGGTTCGATCACCACCCAGGTAGTGCGGAGAAGCTTCGTACACTCAAATGGCGGGAATACTAAGCTTTTTTTTAGCGAGTCACTATTGCGAATTTGACGCTGACAGCAGATCGATACTACTGCCGCCAAAGTACATTTCGCGTGAGGGCCATGAAGATAAGGTGCGAGAAATTAGGGCTCGTACAGAGGCATATACCAGGTCTATCGGTATGAAATGAGCGTTCTTTTGAATTGAAAAGTAAAAACATTTTATTCAAAGTGCTGACCATTGCTTTCTATACATTTTGACCACCTTTCTGGCAATTTGTGGACACCACGCCAATAGAAATGTTCGTCTTTTGGAGCAAACCAATCAGACACCCAGTTTTCAACAACCCATCAGACACCCAATTTTTGACTTCTTCGTAGGGATCGAAGTGTTCCTCAGCCAGTGCGTGTCCCATTGATAAAAACAAGTGGTAGTCGGAAGGGGCCAAGTCTGGTGAATACGGCGGGTGGGGTAGCAGCTCCTAGCCAAATGTTTTGATTGTATCCTAAATCAGTTTTGCTTTGTATGCAGGGGCATTGTCATGGAAAAAAATTACTTTGCCATGTCTTCTGGCCCATTCTGGTCTTTTTTCGATCTATGTATAGTTCAAATTGATCATTTGTTGTTTGTAGAGATTAGTATTCACAGTTTTAAAAGCTCATGATACACGACACCTTTCTGATCCCACCAAACATCGATCTGGTTTTCCAGTCGATGTTGATGGTTGTCCCGGATTAACCCATGATTTTTCCTGTTTAGAATGCTTAAAACAAATCCATTTTTCATCGCCATTAACAATTCGATGCAAAATTGATTTTCTTTCATGTCTTTGAAGCAAAATTTGACAAATGGTTATTCGGTTTTCCATCTGTCTTTCATTCAATTCGTGTGGCACCCATTTTCCACACTTGTGATCTTTCCCATAGCTTTCAAACGGTCAGAAATTGTTTGTTGTGCAACATTTAGCACTGCTGCCATTTGCTTCTGACTCACAGTATCATCTCCATCCAATATTGCTTGCAATTCGGCGTCTTCGAACTTTTTTGGTGGTCTTCCACGTTCTTCAAAAAAATGGTTCAAATGGCTCTGAGCACTATGGGACTCAACTGCTGTGGTCATAAGTCCCCTAGAACTTAGAACTACTTAAACCTAACTAACCTAAGGACAGCACACAACACCCAGCCATCACGAGGCAGAGAAAATCCCTGACCCCGCCGGGAATCGAACCCGGGACCCCGGGCGTGGGAAGCGAAAACGCTACCGCACGACCACGAGATGCGGGCCACGTTCTTCATTTCTCACATCAAAATCATTATTTCTGAAACGTTGAAACCATCTTTTGCATGTTGCTTCTGATAGAGCATGATCACCATATGCCTCGACAAGCATTCGATGCGACTCTGCAGCACTTTTCTTCAAATGAAAACAAAAAATTATTGCTTTCCGCAAATCATCACTTGCTGGTACAAAATTCGACATTGTTAACACTATGAAAACATATGATGTTGCTTGTTCCGTGACTTGATGTATACTAAATATCTTTGACAGATGACCAAACAAACAAAAAAAAAAGGCTCGTTCACAACAAATGTTCCCCATCGACACATTTGTATCTTAACGCTCATTTCATACCGGTACACCTGGTAGATAGTCGTTTTCCCCTGTTTGCGGGTATAACAGGAAGGGAAATGACTACAGAGTACCCTCTGCCACGCACCATACGGTGGCTTGCGGGATATGTATGTAGGTGTAGGTGCATGTCACTTTTGCTACCTTTCTTGTAGACGGCTGTGACCTGTGCTTTCTTCCACGAGGTATGTCGACTCGCAGTGGAAAAGTTTGACTGTACTTTCCACACCGAGTTCCCGCTGTCTGAATTTCGTTGAGATCCGGCCTCTCTCGGCCACTCGTCCTGTGTGTTGTGCTGTTCCGTGGGTCAC
Source organism: Schistocerca cancellata (assembly GCF_023864275.1). Taxonomy (NCBI): domain Eukaryota; kingdom Metazoa; phylum Arthropoda; class Insecta; order Orthoptera; family Acrididae; genus Schistocerca; species Schistocerca cancellata. The sequence goes on along the minus strand of NC_064637.1, from coordinate 125,314,803 downwards.
TTTCCCACCGCAAGGCGGTGTTTACTGCGCGTGGAACGGACTCCCCACATTCCAGGTGGACGCCCCCTCCCACCCCCCAAGGCCGCGGCAGGTATTCCACGGACAAAGCACACTCGGGCAGACCGCTAGCGGCGGATGTCTGGAGTCCAGTTAGCGGACAAAGAGCCCGCCTGCCCGTCTCCTGCTCTGCTTTTCGTCCCCACTAAATACGGCCCCACTGCGAAAAATACTGCAGCGAAACAGCGCGGTCTCCAAACGCATTTTTTACGTGAAACCCGATTCTGCTCTCTAGGGAGGATTTTACGATAACAGTGATTTCTGGGACTATTACTTTTCAGAAAGTGGTCTTCTTTATGTGTGATGTATTACAGTCTTAAATCACATGGGATTACAGCTTGATAATAAATTCAACTGGGAGCAGCACACCACAGAACTGCTGAAGCGTCTTAACAAATCTCTATTTGCAATGCGAATTGTCAGACATAGGGGATATAAAAATGAAAAAGCTGGCATACTCTGCTTACTTTCATTCCATAATGTCATATGGGATTATTTTTTGGGGTAATTCATAAAGCCAAGCTAAAGTTTTCCGGGCGCAAAAACGTGCAGTAAGAGTTATATGTGGTGTGAACTCAAGAACATCCTGCAGAAGTCTGTTTAGGGAACTAGGGATACTAACTACAGCTTCCCAATATATTTATTCCTTAATGAAATTTGTCATTAAAAATATATCACTTTTTCAAACCAACAGCTCAATTCATGGAATCAGTACTAGAAATAAGAATAATCTTCACAAGGATTTAAAGTCACTTACAAGGGAATGGTCAGACTTGTCATGCCGAAACATGTATTGCTTTTTTTAGCACTGGCATTTAACTGCGCAAAAGGTCCGTATGCAAAATTGTAGCTGCTGAGATGAACTGGAAGTCACCTTAAAAAAATCACGAACATGGCTGTGTTTCCTGCTTGGCGCCAGCAGTGACGGCTTGTCACCCCTGGAAATGGCGAGTCGCGAGCGTTGTGCGCATGGTCGGGAAGTGCGGCCGTCTTATCGCGGCGGTCATTAAAGAGGAGTACCGCTGCACGGTTTTGGTGGAAAGGGGAAACGAATATTCGTTTCTGTGGCATGCACGTCCTTTTAATTTCTGGTACGTATTTCGAAACATACCGTCCTGAAACTGGTTAGAGATGTGAAAGATGTTCTGTACATGTTCATCTATACTCCGCAAGCCACTTTACGGTGAACATTCAATCTCCCCTCACAGGTGATGGCGAACCCTGTAAATATTTTGCTGCTTGCCATGGAGATATACCACAGAGCCCAAATGAAGCAATCAACAGAAAACACGCGTGAAAATTATGTGTTGTGCGACATGGTTGTTAAACTTGTAGACGAGCATGTAAATGGCGCAGCATGTGGCTAGAAACAACTGAAACACTCGATATTGCAGACTGTGAATCTACAGACGGCGAAGACACCGACGCAAGTTGCACTCATGAAGACTCTTCGAGTGATAGTGCCACGTATCATCATCAGTTATCTCCGAAAGTAACACCAGCAACTACAATTACCTTATCAGACAAAGAAAAAGCGGTGACGTATTGGTTGAACGAAAGTGGTAAGAAACGCCTACGTGTCAGTACTGTTTAAAATAAGTATCGCTTTGTGCGTTCTGAACGTGAATTGTATAGGTGGAAAAAGGAAGTCGCTGGACGACGTAAGAGTCGACTGGAAATTACGACGGAGATAAATGCGCGACTTTTTGAGTTATTTACCGATGCCAGACAACAGTCATTTAGTGTCAGCGATACAACTTTGCGTGATTGGGCGTTAGAGATTGCCAACGCGATAGGCGCTAAAGAATTTACAGCTTCTCAAAGTTAGATTAGTCGCTTCAAAAGATCACATAAAATTGTGGCAAGAAAAATAACGAAATTTGTATCGAGAAACAGGTCGGAAAATGAAGTTACACAAATCGAAATGATAGAAGCTTTTCTTACGAATGCAAAATATAAGATCGCTAGTTTTAGTGAATCGCACGTGTACAATGCAGATCAGTCAGGTTTTCAAAAAGAAATGCGTGCGAAAAGAACACTGTCATTCAAAGGGGAAAAACGTATTGAGGCGATTGCGCAGTCCACGACTGCACTCACCCATTGATACACTATAATGCCCATAGTTAGTCTGGATGGTTCATTGCTGCCTAAACTGCATGTGTGTCTTCAAGAACTGGACGTTTTGGACCACGTGTCAAAAGAACAATGTTCTACACAAACAATCTTCTCCAGACGCATCGAAGTCTGGAAAAATGGGAAGTGAAAACGTTACACTTTTCATGCGTCATGCTTTTCTTCCGTTCTGCGGGAACAAATCTCTTCTCCTTCTAGATTCGTGGTCAGGTCATAAAAGGTCTGATTCATTAAAAGCTGTATTTCGAGCCCACCCTGACAAAGAAGCAGAGATACTTCAGATTCCACCCGGCACGACGAACGTAATTCAGCCTTTAGACAGAGAATATTTCCGTCAGTGAAAGGCATTTTACAGAAAACTAACAGAGAAAATTATTGTGGGCAGGTCACTGCAATATCCTGTCTATCACCGTGACAATATTCTCAAGCTGCAATCAGTAGTACATTATAAATTTTCCTCCCCACGTTTCCAGAATTTGATTAAATATGCGTGCACTCCTCGAAATATACTCATACTAGGCCTGATTCATTCCTAACACCAGCCCAGTTTTGTCTACGGACATCTAACAACGTCTGTGATTCGCAGAGCTGTCATATGTCGTCTTTGCCTGTATGTTCTTGTTGCACAAAAAACCTATGTTTTGAACATTGTATCAATATTTCGTATTTTTGCCGTAATTACAAGAAATAAAATTTGGACGTGTTCTAAACCGTATATTTATTTGTGTCTATTTCATAGCTATTTGGAAAGAATGTTGTAGATAACATATCAGCCATATTTGTCAAAGAATGTTTAATTATCATACGATCGCTTTCACTGGGGGAATCAGCTCTCTCACTGCTGTGGCAAGAGAGCGGCGCATAGCTAACGCCACCTTGTCCCTAGATGGCGTTGGTATAACGTAGCGAGAGAGGTCAGGGTTGTACAAGAGGCAGTTGTAAGCGCGGAAACCATGCGGCAATAATGTCTTACTTCATAAAATTGTTTACAGACTTCCAGGTCATGTCAGCAGCTAAAATTCTGCATACAGACTTCTTGCAATGTTAACTCACAGTGGTAAAAAAAGCAACACAGGTTTCGACATGACAAGTCTGACCATTCCCTTGTTAGCCTTGTACAAAAAGGTGTGCATTATTCAGGAACTCACATTTTCAATAACTTGCCAGCAGCCATGAAAAGCTTCACAACCAATGAAATTCAGTTTAAGAGAAGCCTAAAGGATTTATTGGTGGCCAACTCCTTCCACCCCATTGATGAATTTCTCAGTAAAACCAGCAGAGTACAATATAACTTCTGCACAATTTCAGTGCAGTAATGTGTTCATTGTAAATATGTATGTGTGTGTGTGGTGTGTGGTGTGTGTGTGTGTGTGTGTGAGTGTGTGTGTGTGTGTGTGTGTGTGTGTGTGTGTGTACAATCTAACTTCTGCACCATTTCAGTGCAGTAATGTGTTCGCTGTAAATAAGTATTATAGTAGTTGTATTACATGTTTATTACCTTATAAATAAATAAGAAATATTTATTTTAAATTCAGTGCATTAGTATTTGTAAAATGACTATTTCATATAGTGATCATTAAAAAATGACGATCATTCCACTTGGGACCTGTGGAATGGTACATTAGCTTATTTGTTTTAGTTGTAAATATGTCATGTATTGTTGAGTTTCTGATATGTTCTACATCCTGGAGGACCTCCTCACTACGTATCACTTGGAATGAAAGTAAATCTAATCTAATCTAAACACTCCATCTACCTTAAAACGTTCCTGCTGTTACTAATCGCCGTAACTGTAACAACGTGATTAATCACAAATAACAACTAACAGGCACTGTCTATATTACTAACGCAAGCAGCTGTCGGGACCAGATCCCAGTTGCAGATTACCTATCCAACAGCATCCAGGGACGACAGAAATTATATTTCCAGCGTTACGCATTACTATTGACGGAGTTTAAAAAATGCTAAATGCAGCCATAATCGACTCACTGAGAGGTATAATCTTATGTTAAAAGTTTAACACATCAAGTCAAGTATTACATTTAAATTGATTCATATTATATGATTGTATATTGGTACAATTTTGTCATATGATGACATGTTTGGACACTGTGGCTGTTATTTGATGTTGATGAGACAGCAACCAGCCACAAATTTATTTTAAGTTCCTTTATTCAAAAGATACCGTTACAGCTTTCGAATAATTACAATTCATCGTCAGACGGCTTTTGTGCTTTCGTTAGAACATGTGGTCAGTTTTTTACTGATTAGTTGTCGTGAAATCTCGGTTTGGAGTACTTGTTTTCATAGTTTTCATCCGGAAGATGACATGTTCTAACGGAAGCATGAAAGCCGTCTTACGATGAATTGTAATGATTCGAAACCACTTGTAATGATTCGAAACCACTAACGGTACCTTTTGAAGAAAGAAACTTAAAAAAAATTTGTGGCTGGTTGCTGTCTCAACACCACCAACAATTGTATATTGGGTTAACTAAACGAAATTTTTAAGCTTTCTTTCACAAACTTCATTATCACTTTGAAACGCGGGATTCGGGTTATAAGCCCATATTCTGATACATAACTGAGGACAAAGATGAGAACGAAGCAAGATAAACATGCCAATCCCAAAGAAAGCAGGTGTTGACAGATGCGAAAATTACCGAACTATCAGTTTAATAAGTCACGGCTGCAAAATACTAATGCGAATTCTTTACAGACGAATGGAAAAACTGATAGAAGCCGACCTCGGGGAAGATCAGTTCGGATTCCATAGAAATATTGGAACACGTGAGGCAATACTGACCCTACGACTTATCTTAGAAGCTAGATTAACGAAAGGCAAACCTACGTTTCTAGCATTTGTAGACTTAGAAAAAGCTTTTGACAATGTTGACTGGAATACTCTCTTTCAAATTCTGAAGGTGGCAGGGGCAAAATACAGGGACCGAAAGGCTATTTACAATTTGTACAGAAACCAGATGGCAGTTATATGAGATGAGGGACATGAAAGGGAAGCAGTGGTTGGGAAGGGAGTGAGACAGGGTTGTAGCCTATCCCTGATGTTATTCAATCTGTATATTGAGCAAACAATGAAGGAAACAAAAGAAAAATTCGGAGTAGGTATTAAAATCATGGAGAAGAAATAAAAACTTTGAGGTTCGCCGATGACATTGTAATTCTGTCAGAGACAGCAAAGGACTTGGAAGAGCAGTTGAACGGAATGGATAGTGTCTTGAAAGGAGGATATAAGATGAACATCAACAGAAGCAAAACGAGGATAATGGAATGTAGTCGAATTAAGTCGGGCGATGCTGAGGGAATTATATTAGGAAATGAGACACTTAAAGTAGTAAAGAAGTTTTGCTATTTGGGGAGCAAAATATCTGACGATGGTCGAAGTAGAGAGGATATAAAATGTAGACTGGCAATGGCAAGGAAAGCGTTTCTGAAGAAGAGAAATTTGTTAACATCGAGTATAGATTTAAGTGTCAGGAAGTCGTTTCTGGAAGTATTTGTATTGAGTGTATTTGTATGTAGTGAAACATGGACGATAAATAGTTTGGACAAGAAGAGAATAGAAGCTTTTGAAATGTGATGCTACAGAAGAATGCTGAAGATTAGATGAGTAGATCACATAACTAATGAGGAGGTATTGAATAGAATTGGGGAGAAGAGGAGTTTATGGCACAACTTGACTAGAAGAAGGGATCGGTTGGTAGGACATGTTCTGATGCATCAAGGGATCACCAATTTAGTATTGGAGGTCAGCGTGGAGGGTAAAAATCGTAGAGGGAGACCAAGAGATGAATACACTAAGCAGATTCAGAAGGATGTAGGTTGCAGTAGTTACTGGTGGATGAAGAAGCTTTCACAGGGTAGAGTAGCATGGAGAACTGCATCAAAACAGTCTCAGGACTGAAGATCACAACAACAAATAATACATGACTAAATATGTTTACAGAATACGTCAGGCTATCATTTACAGTAACTATGGCTATCATTTACAGTAACTATGCCTTAAGAGACATAGGAGTGGAGTTATGCACAGGAATTGATGATCTATCGTCTCCTTTCATCTCAATACAATAAAAACAATAGCCGCAAACAATGAATCTGACTCCACCATTGACAAAAGTCTCAATAGAAAACTGAAGAAGGAAGCCAGATCCCTACTGTACCCTGTGAACCACGTAGACAGACAGAAAATGAATTGCTGCAGTTTACCGTTTATAGGTAAATAGGAAAAGCAACATTATAAAAGCAAAAGGTTTCTCTGTGCTGTTCTATATACCATAGACAGTAGGTATATGTCTCTCCAGTTAAAAAGATAAACAACCAGAGATCATGAAATGTATGACTTACAGCACTGTGTCAAGAGCACAGAAGCTGGAGATTAAGGATGCCAGATTCATCCTTGCCGAGCTCTGCACAAATACATCATAAATATAGAAGTCCTATGCATGGAGGCAAAGGGTGCAAAACACACTCAGAAATTTCAGAAATTAAGAAGCAGATGTGTGTATCCCCACTTTTCTTACTGAATCAACAAATTCATTTCAAATATTTAGTCCTTCTGGACAATATTGCAGCTCTAAATGGAAGAAAAAGCCTAATGCATTCTTACACACAACAAAATTCCGTTCCTGTGTGTTACTCTGCCTGAAAGTGTGTTTAGTCACACTTATTGTAAATGTTGCCCTAACCCTTTCTGACATGAATTTTTTTCTGGAGGAAGGAATATTTTTGTTTATGTGGTATGCTCTTAGGTGATTTTTTAATGATTTTAGATGCAAGATTTATAAAAAATATGTACTCGTTTTCAAAACATACTTTTTAAACTTAGCTTCATTTTATGAAATATTCTCTATTGTAATAAATACTTAAATGATCATCCAACAATTACCATACAGAATAAAAATAACAATATTCGGCTATACGGTGGAACAGAGAGAACCAACCACATCCGAGTATTCTGGTGGTCACGATCTGCTGCACGCTGCTTTGCTGATATTTTCATAGTTATGCCCAACAGTTGGCAGCACTTGCGCTAGATGAAAAGGTTGAACATTCGCGAATGTGTACCCCAAGCTGGGAAAAAATACTTCAGTTGCAGCTAAGGTACAGTAAAAGCTAATGTACACAATTGTCGCCAGGGTTAATGAATTTTGTAAATCCGTATGTAATTTGGTCAAAATTGTCAACAGAACTCTGTAACAGTGTTAGTGAATCAAAGGTTTAAAAAGTTGTCATGTGTAGCTTTGCTTGTTTCTCATCTTTGGGGATCAGTTATGTGCAAGGAAACGGGCTTATGACCTAAAATCTAGTTCGTACAGTAATAACAATTTTTGTGCAACAGAGCTGAAAAAATTATTTCGTTTAGTAGATACAAATATTACAGCGAGAACCTGAGTGTTTGTCTTCAGGCAGCGTAACTGGTGGCCGCAATTACAGGGATTTTATTCGTCCAATATTTCAGAATGAGAGCACTTAGTTAATTCCAACAAATTTCACACGTTCACGAAACAATTTCTCGCTGACACCCCTCGCAAAATGATAAAAGGAAAAACTTCATCGCGTACTTCGCATCAGGCATGACGTTTAATTTTTTACAGCGTATATCACTAACTAAATGTACCTGCAAAGTTATATCACTGTAAAGGTACATTTACACCTGTGCGCCTTACGATCTACGCATTCTGAGAAACAGCAACAGTCTATACCGACAACTAACAATAGAAGTAAATTACCACATACAAAAGGCTATAGTCGAAAGGAAAAATGTAATAAATGAAAACACAACACTCTGCAACAACACACTCATTACCGCTCTGAGAGAACTGCCTAGGGACACAGAACAGAAAGCGCACACACGCAAAAGAACCACTTCCCCATCACACACAGAGAGATAAATAACGAACAGAAGTCGTCGTAATTCGCGCTACAGTTTTTCATAGCCTTTCTCGCCACATGCGATACGCCTCTCGCGACACGCGCGAACAGCAAGATGGCGTAATATTCCAGATCAGAAACAAAGTGCAAAAGTTTTGTTTCTCTGTGTAAAAAGCAGTCACATACCATCCAACGAACGTGAGTACACGAATAGCTAAGCAACAGCTCAATACACACCAAAATAACAGGTTTCCACAACAATACCACAACCCCAAGTATATACTGCTCACATACGAAGTTCACCTTTTAGTATTTGTTTACTAACAGCCGCTCGCATGGTTGCAGATGACATGATGTCCGCTAAGTAAAAAGACGGCAACAGAAAAAAAAGAGCACAGAAAATATGTCACAAACAGCACCAATAATTGCTTGAAACATGCTGTAACATACAATAAAACTATATTTCAAAAGACGATTTGTAAAAATGTAATAATGTTTTACTGTGTTTGTACAACCATACCATTTTCTGCATGTTTTAAATTAAAATACCCCACTGATGATGGTGATATTTGTCGCCGAAACTAGTTTGGGATAATAAAGAAATAAACGAATAACAAGGTGTTTTGCATCAAGGCGGACTCTATTTCTGATATTACATCTACATCTACATCAGCATCTACATCCATACTCCGCAAGCCACCTGACGGTGTTTGGCGGAGGGTACCTTGAGTACCTCTATTGGTTCTCCCTTCTTTTCCAGTCTCGTATTGTTCGTGGAAAGAAGGATTGTCGGTATGCCTCTGTGAGGGCTCTAATCTCTCTGATTTTATCCTCATAGTCTCTTCGCGAGATATACGTAGAAGGGAGCAATATGCTGCTTGACTCCTCGGTGAAGGTATGTTCTCGAAACTTCAACAAAAGCCCGTACCGAGCTACTGAGCGTCTCTCCTGCAGAGTCTTCCACTGGAGTTCATCTATCATCTCCGTAACGCTTTCGCGATTATTTAATGATCCTGTAACGAAGCGCGCTGCTCTCCGTTGGATCTTCTCTATCTCTTCTATCAACCCTATCCGGTACGGATCCCACACTGCTGAGCAGTATTCAAGCAGTGGGCGAAGAAGCGCACTGTAACCTACTTCCTTTGTTTTCGGATTGCATTTCCCTAGGATTCTTCCAATGAATCTCAGTCTGGCATCTGCTTTACCGACGATCAACTTTATATGATCATTCCATTTTAAATCTCTCCTAATGCCTACCCCCAGATAATTTATGGAATCAACTGCTTCCAGTTGCTGACCTGCTATATTGTAGCTAAATGATAAGGGATCTTTCTTTCTATGTATACGCAGCACATTACACTTGTCTACATTGAGATTCAATTGCCATTCCCTGCACCATGCGTCAATTCGCTGCAGATCCTCCTGCATTTCAGTACAATTTTCCATTGTTAACAACCTCTCGATGTACCACAGCATCATCCGCAAAAAGCCTCAGTGAACTTCCGATGTCATCCACAATGTCATTTACTGTTTTTCTATGCAAACACGGACCAAATGGAAGAGTTGCAAGATAATATTATTGTTACGACTAGTCGCCGTGCGACTGTAGCTTGCCCCACACGGAGAAAAGGCGCCTAGTGTGAACAATAGGTGTGAATGGAATCCACTAGCACGCACATGTTGAGGAAGAGGTATCCGCCTATATGCGTGCCTCTATTTTCGCGTGAGTTTGCAAGGCGCAAAGGTGTAAAAGCGGCTTTAAGACACACAGGCCTGAAAAACCAGCTTTCGCTTAAAACGGAGCACAAATAATCCAGACTATGTTAATTCGGTGTCGGTAATAAGGGCAGTCAGAGTACTTGCAACGAAGTTAAAACATAATTTCAAACCTTTTATAAACTTACTTGGTTAAAGTCAAAATTAACACGTTAACTCATTTTTAAGGTAATCAGATGTCTAAAACCGTTTTATGCATGAGAGTTCGAGTATCTGCTCTCTGGTATATCCGACCCGGTGAACTGTGTTAACGCAACGGAAATTTATTCTCTCCTGCATATACAGTATACCAGTCCCTTAGTCCATCCATCTCCATCTACACGGATACTCTGCAAATCACTTTTAAGTGCCTGGCAGAGGGCTCATCGAACCACCTTCACAATTCTGTATTATTCCAATCTTGTATAGCGCGTGGGAAGAATGAACAAATATATCTTCCCGTACGAGCTCTGATTTCCCTTATTTTATCTTGGTGATCGTTCCTCCCTATGTAAGTCGGTGTCAACAAAATATTTTCGCATTCGGAGGAGAAAGTTGGTGATTGGAATTTCGTGAGCAGATTCCGTCGCAACGAAAAACGCCTTTCTTTTAATGATGTCCATCCAAATTCCTGTGTCATTTCTGTGACACTCTCTCCCATATTTCGCGATAATACAAAACGTGCTGCCTTTCTTTGAACTTTTTCGATGCACTCAGTCAGTCATATCTGGTAAGGATCCCACACCGCGCAACAGTATTCTAAAAGTTGACGGACAAGCATAGTGTAGGCAGTCTCCTTAGTAGGTCTGTCATATTTTCTGAGTGTCCTGCCAATAAAACGCAGTCTTTGGTTAGCCTTCCCCACAACATTTTCTGTGTGTTCCAATTTAAATTGTTCGTAACTGTAATACCTAGATATGTAGTTGAATTTACGGCTTTTAGATTAGACTGATTTATCGTGTAACCGAATTTAACGCGTCCCTTTTGGCACTCATGTGGATAACCTGACAATTTTCGTTATTTAAGGTCAACTGCCACTTTTCGCACCATTCCGATATTTATTCTAAATCGTTTTGCAGTTTGTTTTGATCTTCTGTTACCAGTCGATAAACGACAGCGTCATCTGAAAACAACCGAAGGCGGCTGCTCAGATTGTCTCCCAAATCGTTTATATAGATAAGGAACAGCAAAGGGCCTAAAACACTACCTCGGGGAACGCCAGAAATCACTTCTGTTTTAGCAAATAAACAATTTTTTCAGCCTTCAGTTGCAAGGTAATTTTACTCGTTTACCTAGGTTTCGATTCCAGTAATGGAATCTTCTTCAGAACAAAAATTGTTTATTTGCTGTACATTTCACAGTTGCTGACACGCTGCAATATGTTAAAGATTTGTAACTTCTGTTTTACTCGATCGATGACTTAACGTCAGTTACAACGAACTGTGACCTCTCTGACAGTAAATCACAGATCCAGTCACATAACTGAGACGATATTCCATAAGCACGCAATTTCACTACGAGCCGCTTGTGTGGTACAGTGTCAAAAGCCTTCCGGAAATCCAGAAATACGGAATCGATCTGAAATCCCTTGTCAATAGCACTCAGCACTTCATGTGAATAAAGCGCTAGTTGTGTTTCACAGGAACGATGTTTTCTAAACCCATGTTGACTGTGTGTCATTAGACCTGATAGATAATTCTAGGAATTATCTGGCACTCGAAAATGGATCGTATCTTGCCACGCTTCGCCAGTTGTGTGTGCTACAAGCATGTGATTACAAGTCTCGGCTGCTGTTAGCCAAGGAGTGGATGTTGCCTTACAGGGGTCGCTATGAAGGGACCAGTTAGCAAGAAAGTGTGTCCCTATTACGAGGGGTGTTCAATAAGTAATGTAACACACTATATTCTCGGCCAATTTCGGTTGAAAAAATGTGGAATTTGTTGTGGGACAGCGTGAAATATCATGAAGTTTCGATAAGTGGTGGCGCTATACGTTGTTGTTATGGTCTTCAGTCCTGAGACTGGTTTGATGCAGCTCTCCATGCTACTCTATCCTGTGCAAGCTTCTTCATCTCCCAGTAACTACTGCAACCTACATCCTTCTGAATCTGTTTAGTGTATTCATCTCTTGGGCTGCCTCTACGATTTTTACCCCCCACGCTGCCCTCCAATCCTAAATTGGTGATCCCTTGATGCCTCACAATATGCCCTACCAAACGATCCCTTCTTCGAGTCAAGTTGTGTCGCAAAATTCACTCTAATTCTGTTCAATACCTCCTCATTAGTTATGTGATCTACCCATCTAACCTTCAGAATTCTTCTGCAGCACCACATTTCGAAAACTTCTATTCTCTTCTTGTCTAAACTGTTTATTATCCACGTTTCACTTCCATACATGGCTACACACCATACAAATACTTTCAGAAACGACTTCCTAACACTTAAATCTATACTTGATGTTAACAGATTTCTCTTCTTCAGAAACGCTTTCCTTGCCATTGCCAATCTACATTTTATATCCTCTCTACTTCGAGCATCACCAGTTTTTTGCTCCCCAAATAGCAAAACTCCTTTACTACTTTAAGTGTCTCATTTCCTAATCTAATTCCCTCAGCGTCGCCCGGCTTAATTCGACTACATTCCGTTATCCTCGTTTTGCTTTTGTTGATGTTCATCTTATATCCTCCTTTCAAGACACTTTCCATTCCGTTCAACTGCTCTTCCATGTCCTTTGCTGTCTCTGACAGAATTACAATGTCATCGGCGAACCTCAAAGTTTTTATTTCTTCTCCATGGATTTTAATTCCAATTCCGAATTTGCGTAGCCCTCAGAATGGTGTCAGTAATGGAGGTGAGTTCCAAGCAGAGCGCTGAGTTTCTTTTGGCGGAAAACCAGGCCACCGCACATATTCATAGCCGCCTGCAAAATATCTGCGGAGACGTGAACAAAAGCACGGTGAGTGGTTGGGCGAGGCGGCCCTCATCATCCAAAAAGGTCGACCAAACCTGTCCGATCTCCCGCGTGCCAGTCGGTCGCACACAGGTGTGACTCCTGCAATGTTGGAACGTGCGGACACTCTCATTCGAGGTGATCGACGGATCACTATCAAACACCTCGCTGCACAACTGGTTGTCTCTGTAGGTAGTGCACACACGTCCGCCAGTTGGCGTATTCAAACGTGTGTGCCGGCTGGGTTGTTCGCGCCCTAACAGAAGACCATAAACGGCAACGAAGGACCATTTGTGCTGGGTTGCTTTCGCGGTACGAGGCTCATCGTGACATTATTTTTGTCGAACTTCGTCACAGGCGATGAAACCTGGGTTCAAAACACTGAACTACACTACTACCCATTAAAACTGCTACGCCAAGAAGAAATGCAGATGATAAACGGGTATTCATTGGACAAATATATTATACTAGAACTGACATATGATTACAATTTTTCGCAATTTGGGTGGATAGATCCTGAGAAATCAGTACCCAGAACAACCACCTCTGGCCGTAATAACGGCCTTGATACGCCTGGGCATTGAGTCAGACAGAGCTTGGATGTCGTATACAGGTACAGCTGTCCATGCAGCTTTAACACGATACCACAGTTCATCAAGAGTAGTGACTGGCGTATCGTGACGAGCCAGTTGCTCGGCCACCATTGACCAGACGTTCTCAATTGGTAAGAGATCTGGAAAATGTGCTGGCCAGGGCAGCAGTCGAACATTTTCTGTATCCAGAAAGGCCCATGTAGGACCTGCAACATGTGGTCGTGCATTATCCTTCTGAAATGTAGGGTTTCGCAGGGATCGAATGGAGGGTACAGCCAACGGGTCATAGCACATCTAAAATGTAACGTCCACTGTTCAAAGTGCCGCCAATGCGAACAAGAGGTGACCGAGACGTATAACCAATGGCACCCCATACCATCACGCCGGGTGATACGCCAGTATGGCGATGACGAATACACGCTTCCGATGTCCGTTCACCGCGGTGTCGCCAAACACGGATGCGACCATCATGATGCTGTAAACAGAACCTGGACTCATCCAAAAAAATTACGTTTTGTCTTTCATGGACCCAGGTTCGTCGTCGAGTACACCATCGCAGGCGCTCCTGTCTGTGATGCAGCGTCAAGGGTATACGTAGCCATGGTCTGCGAGCTGATAGTCCATGCTGCTGCAAACGTCGTCGAACTGTTCGTCCAGATGGTTGTTGTCTAGCAAACGTCGCCATCTATTGACTCAGGAATCGAGACGTGGCTGCACGATCCGTTACAGCCACGCGGATAAGATGCCTGTCGTCTCGACTGCTAGTGATACGAGGCCGTTGCGATCCAGCACGGCGTTCCGTATTACCGTCCTGAACTACCGATTCCATATTCTGCTAACAATCATTGGATCTCGACCAACGCGAACAGCAATGTCGCGATATGATAAACCGCAGTCGCGATAGGCTACAATCCGACCTTTATCAAAGTCGGAAACGTGATGGTACGCATTTCTCCTTCTTACACGAGGCATCACAACAACGTTTCACCAGGCAACGCCGGTCAACTGCTGTTTGTGTGTGAGAAATCGGTTGGAAACCATCCTGGTATTAGGATGTTGTAGGGTTCGCCACCGGCGCCAACCTGATGTGAATGCTTTGAAAAGCTAATGATTTGCATATCACATCATCTTCTTCCTGTCGGTTAAATTTCGCGTCTGTCGCACGTCATCCTCGTGGTGAAGCAGTTTTAATGGCCAGTAGTGTAGAAACAAAACGGCATTCCATGGAGTGGCGCCACCCCACCCATACTCCGAAAAAAAAATTGTTCAAAGCCGCACCCTCAGCTGGTAAACTTATGGTAACAGTCTTCTGGGGTCGTGAAGCGATTATTTTTTATATCTCTCCTCGCTGTGCAACGATCAACTCGGAAGTGTATTGTGTTGCCCTCAAAAACCTGAAAAAGCGACTTTTGGGTGTTCGACGACTCAAAAATACAAACGAACAACGCACAAGTCTGCGCACCCGAGAGGACCTCACTGAACTTCATCGGACAGTTCTTCCTCATCCACCTTACAGCCCAGATCCCGCACTTTCCGATTTCCATCTGTTTGGCCCACTGGAGGATGCATTCCTCGGGAAGCAGTGTGTGGGTGATGGGAAGATTATTGATGCAGCAAGACGTTCGCTCCGACGTCACCAACTAGGGTGGTACCATGTGGGCATCCAGGCCCTCCCAGTAAAGTGGTGTACGACTATCGCACTGAATGGAGATTATGTTTAAAAACGCGGTTTTTTAGCCAAAATAAAACCAACCTGCTTTCAGAAAAAAGTATGTTGCATTACTTATTGAATGCCACTTGTACATCTCCTACACTTCCCCATAGCAGTCTAACAGTACTGTTCAGACACATGAATTGCACCACCCACATGTGCGAACGTTTTCTGTTCGCTCATATTTCTGGAGTTGGTATTTCGCTCTAACAGCTCACCATCAGCAGTACAGTTTGCACAATCGTGTTTCGTGGAGCTGTCGGTTATGGCGCCGGCTCAACTGCGCTCCGGGTGACTCCTGTATGGCCTGGCATCGTTCTACCTGTCTCATATACACTGCCTGACAAAGTGATAGGAGAACCTACAGTGCACTAGTGTTGTTCGTGTTTAGTGTTGTTACGAGGCCTGGTAGGGTATACTATGGGCGTGAACAGCGACAGATGTTGGATGACTATGTAAAATTAATCGTTGGTAAAGTAGATGCCAGACTGAGATTCATTGGAAGAATCCTAAGGAAATGCAATCCGAAAACAAAGGAAGTAGGTTATAGTGCACTACTGCTTGAATACTGCTCACCGGTGTGGGATCCATAGCAGATTGGGTTGATAGAAGAGATAGAGAAGATCCAACAGAGAGCAGTGCGCTTCGTTACAGGATCATTTAGTAATCGCGAAAGCGTTACAGAGATGTAGATAAACTCCAGTGGAAGACTCTGTAAGAGAGAAGCTCAGTAGCTCGGTACAGGCTTTTGTTGAAGTTCCGTGAACAGAGGCATACCGACAATCTTTCTTTCCACGAACAATACGAGACTGGAATAGAAGGGAGAACCGATAGAGGTGCTCAAGGTACCCTCTGCCACACACCGTCAGGTGGCTTGCGGAGTAGTAGATCGCTATGAAGAATGCGGAAATGGTGCTTACTCATGTGAGACAGAATCATCAGCACCTGACAGTGTTTTAAAAGGATCTCACTGTGGGGCGCTATATGGCCAACTGGTCGAATTGTGCAATATCCAGATTTGTGGGTTCAAATGGCTCTGAGCACTATGGGACTTAACTTCTGAGGTCATCAGTCCCCTAGAACTTAGAACTACTTAAACCCAACTAACCTAAGGACATCACACACATCCAGGCCCGAGGCAGGATTCGAACCTGCGACCATAGCGGTCCCGCGGTTCCAGACTGTAGCGCCTTTAACCGCTTGGCCACCCCGGCCGGCTATTTGTGGGTTATTCTGTGTCATACTGCACCATCGATCACAGACTAGCAGCAGCCTAAGTGGGGAATTCCTGTGCATGCGTAGGCTGCCTTTAACCCTACGCCACACTTTGTACGGAGTGGTGCTGTGATATGGAAGCGTGAACTGCTGATCAGTGACGTCGCATAGTGCCCAGTGGCGAATTAGGGCACTGCACTACATCCTCAGCGTGTATGGCAGCAAGCTTGGGAGAGATGCCATCCTTCCAGTGCCTTAGAGAGGAACATTGGTGTTACGCTTGGCATCATGGTGTGGGAAGCCATCAAGTGTGACTTCAGGTCACGGTTGGTAGTGGCTGTGGGAACTCAGATAGGGAAATGGTTACATCACAGATATTCAAGTGTTACATCTCAAGTGACGGTATCATGGTCCCATTTTTCAACAGGACTGTATCCATCCATGCATACACGTATCTCTATGAAGCGTCAGCATGATTATGAGATCCTCTTCTGGCCAACAAGGTCCCCAATGTGCGACCAGCTTGTGCCTGTACCAACTATATCGAGGATCACTTACGATAGTTGTGGGGCTGCTCGCCTCATGAGAGGGTACAACGGTCTTATGACGCCCTTCCCAACCGAATCAGTGCATGCATACAGGTCAGAATGGGTGCAACGCCTTACTGCCATGTTCTTTCCAAATTTGACTGGGGTTTGCAGTCACTGAAAGAACACCAAGAATCTTCTCAATGCGTGAAGTTTGCGAGGTGCATTCAAGTTCTAAGGCCGATTTTTTTTCTCCAGACTGGAAAGAGATAGAAACATGCGCATTGTTTTAAAATGAGGCCGCGTTCATTGTCAATACGTCCCAGAGGTGGCAGCACTGTACGGCAGATGGAATTTTATCGCCAGCGGCGAGAATGAGAACTGTTTTAAATACTTAAAATGGCGACGTTTTCCTTACTTGAACAGCGTGCAATCATTCGTTTTCTGAATTTGCGTGGCGTGAAACCAATTGAAATTCATCGACAGTTGAAGGAGACATGTGGTGATGGAGTTATGGATGTGTCGAAAGTGTGTTCGTGGGTGCGACAGTTTAATGAAGGCAGAACATCGTGTGACAACAAACCGAAACAACCTCTGGCTCGCACAAGCCGGTCTGACGACATGATCGAGAAAGTGGAGAGAATTGTTTTGGGGGATCGCCGAATGACTGTTGAACAGATCGCCTCCAGAGTTGGCATTTCTGTGGGTTCTGTGCACACAATTCTGCATGACGACCTGAAAATGCGAAAAGTGTCATCCAGGTGGGTGCCACGAATGCTGACGGACGACCACATGGCTGCCCATGTGGCATGTTGCCAAGCAATGTTAATGCGCAACGACAGCATGAATGGGACTTTCTTTTCGCCGGTTGTGACAATGAGACGTGGATGCCATTTTTCAATCCAGAAACAAAGCGCCAGTCAGCTCAATGGAAGCACACAGATTCACCGTCACCAAAAAAATTTCGGGTTACCCCAGTGCTGAAAAAATGATGGTTTCCATGTTCTGGGACAGCGAGGGCGTAATCCTTACCCATTGCGTTCCAAAGGGCACTACAGTAACAGGTGCATCCTACGAAAATGTTTTGAAGAACAAATTCCTTCCTGCACTGCAACAAAAACGTCCGGGAAGGGCTGCACGTGTGCTGTTTCACCTTATAACGTGAATGCACCTCGTAATTTCGTTTTCTCCTACCTTTCAGGGGCTTCACTCTTTTTGCTGGTATTTCTTCCCTGTGGCCCATCATCAGGGTCACAGTTTGGGCACTTCACTTTGAGGGGACGCCACTATTGCTGTTTGCTCGGGATGGCTGCCACCTGAGCTAGCGTCATTGCTACTGTGTCACAGAGATATTTTGGGGCTGGCGTTTCGGCCGCCTATTTCATCATCAGGAGTATAGTTCGCACGCTCGTGTTTCAGTGGACGCCGCTGCTGCTGGCGGCGCTGGTGCCGCTGTGCTCCGGGTGGCTGATTCCTGGGATCGCGTCGCTGCTGCATGCCAAGGCCTACCTGCTACGCCAGTTCACCGGCAAGATCTTCCAGAAGCCTGCAGTCCACATTGCCAAGATACACGTCTACCCCGCCTACCCCGCCAGGTGAGAAACTGTTTTACATGCGCCACAACACGAGACTGGAATAGAAGGGAGAACCGATAGAGGTACCCTCCGCCACACACCGTCAGGTGGCTTGCGGAGTATGGATGTAGATGTAGATGTAGATGCCAAGTACACATTTATCGCGGTTTTTCCATATTTTTGTACAATCCTGTAACCTCTTCGTTTCTGCATTATGTATAGCTTGTTTTGAAAACACCAGTCACGTTCTTTCTCGAGCTATCATTCCTCGTAACGTTCTTTCGAAGATATATGTAAGGAACTGGTAATGTGAACACTCTACTCGTTTCTTCTTCTCTCAGTTAGCTCCTAAACGACCTTAGCCAATTGCTTGCAGCACTTCTTACTCGGGGGCTCTATCTGTGCGATTTATATTTAAATATATCTATTTTAGAAAGCAGATAAAATTTATTTGACGCCTTCCTAAGAGACAAACTCCATTCCTTCCAGTTTGGCTGTATAAGCGTACACCAGATATGGTTCAGATTCAAAGAAATAGTGTCAGTTGTAATTGAGAGATATAGAGTATATAAACTAATTAGAAACTGTACTGGTCTCCCACGATACACAAAACAGTTCAGACCGCTTTTGCAGAAGCAACGGAGAAAGCGTGCCAAGTTTAAAGAACGCATAAAAGATTGGCCAAGTTATACAGAAACTTTGAAATTTAGTGCGATCTTGTGCGAGATGCTTTTAATATTGACCACAACTAAATTAGGCCTCGCAATCTGGCAGAAAACCCAAGGAGATTCTGGTCGTATGTAAAGTACGCAACCAGCAAGACATGTCTTCACTGCGCAATAGCAATGGTAATGTTATTGATGACATTGCTACTAAAGCTGAATTACTAAATGCTGTTTTCCGAAATTCCTTGACGAACGAAGACGAAGTAAATATTGCAGAATTCGAATCAAGAGCTGGTGCCAACATGAGTAATTTGGAAGTAGATATCCTCGATGTAGCGAAACAGCTTAAATGACCTAAGGCAACGCTTCTGGCCGAGAGTGTATATCAGTTCGGTTCCTTTCAGGGTATGCTGGTACAATAATTGCTTCAAATGGCTCTGAGCACTATGGGACTTAACTTCTGAGGTCATCAGTCCCCTAGAACTTAGAACTACGTAAACCTAACTAACCTAAGGACAGCACACACATCCATGCCCAAGGCAGGATTCGAACCTGCGACTGTAGAGGTCGGGCGGTTCCAGACTGTAGCGTCTAGAACCGCTCGGCCACTTCGGCCGGCGCTGATATAATACCTACTTACTTAGCAATCATATGCAGTCGCACCAAAAAGTATTGGCATTTAGTGGTTGCAGGTTAAACGAAACACACATTTCAGAACAGAACCCAAACACGTGCCACCTTACATTACATAGGTTACAAATATGTCCAAATCACCTGTCCGTAAAGTAACATACAGTGTTATGAAAATAAAAATCGCTCTTCTGCATCCAAAAAGTATTGGCACACGATTATGAATCGGACAGTGTGTCGTTCTCTTCATTGATGTTCACCTTCTAATAGCCCGGTGTGCATGCCTTTAGCATCTGTAACAGCACGTAAACGCCTAGGAATGCTTTGTATTAAATTCTGGGCGGTATCAGGGGTAATTTTCGCCCATTCCTCCAGGAGCACTTTCTCCAAGTCGTTTTTACCGGACGGACGCCTTTTCCTGACTTGTGTGTCAACATCAGCTCACAGGTTCTCAAAGGGGTTCAAATCAGGTCTCTGACGTGCTGTTAGAACCCTTCTTGGGGCATTGTACAGTAACCACACCCGGGTTTTCATGGCGGTATGTTCTGGGTCGTTGTTTTGCTGGAAATGAAACACCCCAGTAAGGCCCAATGTCTGCGCACTAGCGTGTAAATTACCTCGCAACACGTCGATGTATCTCGTATGACCCATTGTACCGTGGTTTATAGCTAGGTTTCCAACGCCGGACGCCGCCATACAGCCCCAGACCATGATACCGTCCACCGTGTTTGACTGTGGGATGCATGTGTTTGATGTCGAGGTGCGTATTCGGCTTGCGCCAAACTTTCTTTCTTGCATCAAATCCGAACACATTGAACTTCGATTCGTCGCTAAATATCACAGTGTTCCAAAACTCCATCGGCTTGCTGATGTAGTCCTTGACAAACTGCAGGCGTTTCTGCCGGTTAATTTTGGATATGTATGGCTTTTTCCTGGGAGAACGTCCATGTACGTCAGCCTCATTCAACACATTTCGTATAGTTTGAACACTTACCTCTTGTCGGAGGACGTTGTCTGAACATCCTCAGCAATGGTTGCTGCACTTGTAGCAGGTTCCTTCCGAGCAAGTGCGGTGATAGGGCGACGCTCTCGGTTTTGGACGTCCAGGACGACACTTATTCACTGTTGTTCCAGTCTCTTTATATTTATGAATGATGGCTCGTAGCGTGGTGTAGCTAACAGAAGCCTCTGCTCCGATTTGTCGATAGCTTCTCCCTTGTGAATGGAGCAATATCACTCTCTCAAGGTGCGTTTACATTGCCATTTGTATCGGCACATGTATGAGATACATGTATATGCGACTTTGCGACATATATCGCGACTTGTATGAGTTGACAAGTATCAACCTCATACATGTATGAGCGTGCGTTTACACTGATTGATATGTATCACTGTGCGATAGCTTTCGACGACGATTTGGAAGATTTCACATTTTTATGTGCTGGTACACTTGCTCTTTTGGAAGATGATAGGAAGAAAAGGCGGAGGAAGCGTAGATGGTGGCAGAGAGAGTTTCTCGCGAATTAACGCTAAAGGATGGCGCATATTTTAGAAATTATGTTAGGATGAGTATGGAGGATTTGCGCGGTTTGTTATCACTTGTGGCTCCTCTTGTGTCCAAAACCAACACAAACTTTCGGGAAGCGATTCCACCAGAGGATCAGTTGGCAGTTTTTTGGCCACTGGGGATTCCTCTTGAAACGAAAATTTCATTACAAAACATTTGCATTGTCGCGCGATTGCTAATGCCAACGTCTCACACACTATTGTCGGCATCCATTGTCAACATTCTCACGCGAGGCCGCCGGAATAATAGCAAAAAATTGATATACGTGCCAGATGCATGAAAAAAATTATAGAATGTATTACATACTCTGATATATATAAAACTTTTACCTTCACTTCTTGGAATAAAACTTGCACAATGGCCTCGCAAACACGAAGAATAATGTTGCATATGGCACTTTTTGATGTTCTGTGCAGATACATTAACGTCGAAACGATAGTCGGCACCTCCAAAACTTAAACGGCTGCCAAAGAGCCTGGTACTACGCATGCGCTAATCGTCAAAATAAGCGGCAGGCGACAAGACGACAGGAAACGATAGTACTGCGCATGCGCGAGTTCAAATGTCGCTCATACATGTCGCGTATATGGCCAAAAAGCGATATACAAAATGTATACGCGACATGTATGAGCTCGAGGGTCCGTATACAAGTTCCGTGAATTTTTGTATGAGGTGATGTATTGACATGTCGCTCATACATGTCGCGATACATGTATCCCAGTGTAAACGTACCTTCACGCAACGCTACTGAATGTTACTTCTTCTTCGGCCCCATACTGACCGCTATCACGCAATATAGCAACAAACCAGCGACTGGGTCGCCAACAACACGCAGTATCTATTGCGTCAGCAGATGGCGTTCCGGTACCTGAAAACCCACCGAGAAGCCACGCTCTGTTCCAATAACTTTTTGTGTGCAGGGGAGATACATGTTTGCCCTTAACACTGCATTTCTTTGTTAATGGTAGGCACTGTGGGCAGAATTGTAACGTCTGGTATGTGAGGTAGCACGTACATGTGCTGTGTACCGGAAGGTGCGGCGTTTGTAACCAGCAACGATAAATACGCACGTGTGCCAATACTTTTTGGTGCGATTGTACAGCCGCACGCACCAGTGCCCAAGTAAGTGAATAAGAGTTGTTGTTGTTGTCTTCAGTCCTGAGACTGGTTTGATGCAGCTCTCCATGCTACTCTATCCAGTGCAAGCTTCTTCATCTCCCAGTACCTACTGCAACCTACATCCTTCTGAATCTGCTTAGTGTATTCATCTCTTGGTCTCCCCCTACGATTTTTACCCTCCACGCTGCCTTCCAATACTAAACTGGTGATCCCTTGATGCCTCAGAACATGTCCTACCAACCGATCCCTTCTTCTGGTCAAGTTGTGCCACAAACTTCTCTTCTCCCCAATCCTATTCAATACTTCCTCATTAGTTATGTGATCTACCCATCTAATCTTCAGCATTCTTCTGTAGCACCACATTTCAAGCTTCTATTCTCTTCTTGTCCATACTATTTTCCGTCCATGTTTCACTTCCATACATGGCTACACTCCATACAAATACTTTCAGAAATGACTTCCTGACACTTAAATCTATACTCGATGTTAACAAATTTCTCTTCTTCAGAAACGCTTTCCTTGCCATTACCAGTCTACATTTTATATCCTCTCTACTTCGACCATCATCAGTTATTTTGCTCCCCAAATAGCAAAACTCCTTTACTACTTTAAGTGTCTCATTTCCTAATCTAATACCCTCAGCATCACCCGACTTAATTCGACTACATTCCATTATCCTCGTTTTGCTTTTGTTGATGTTCATCTTATATCCTCCCTTCAAGACACCGTCCATTCCGTTCAACTGCTCTTCCAAGTCCTTTGCTGTCTCTGACAGAATTACAATGTCATCGGCGAACCTCAAAGTTTTTATTTCTTCTCCATGGATTTTAATACCTACTCCAAATTTTTCTTTTGTTTCCTTTACTGCTTGCTCAATATACAGATTGAATAACATCGGGGAGAGGCTACAACCCTGTCTCACTCCCTTCCCAACCGCTGCTTCCCTCTCATGCCCCTCGACTCTTATAACTGCCATCTGGTTTCTGTACAAATTGTAAATAGCCTTTCGCTCCCTGTATTTTACCCCTGCCACCTTTAGAATTTGAAAGAGAGTATTCCAGTCAACATTGTCAAAAGCTTTCTCTAAGTCTACAAATGCTAGAAACGTAGGTTTGCCTTTCCTTAATCTTTCTTCTAAGATAAGTATTGCCTCACGTGTTCCAGTATTTCTACGGAATCCAAACTGATCTTCCCCGAGGTCGGCTTCTACTAGTTTTTCCATTCGTCTGTAAAGAATTCGTGTTAGTATTTTGCAGCTGTGGCTTATTAAACTGATTGTTCGGTAATTTTCACATCTGTCAACACCTGCTTTCTCTGGGATTGTAATAAGAATAATAATAGAATAAGAGTAATCCACTGAATTACAGGCCGAAATGACTAACGTCGATTTGCAGTTGGATTGTGGAACATATACTGTGTTTGAACATCATGAATTACCTCGGTTCGATGAGCCCTCTACGAGGCATAAGGCACAGTAGTCATGGAGATGTAGATGTAGAACGTGTCTGGAGCACCATACCTCAGATACTTCAAAATATTTCCTCTCTTAGCCATTCTGTGGCTCAGTAACAGGAAACATTAGTCGGCCCCCGGAGAGGCATAAAATTGATTCGCTCTTCACTGATCCAACAAAAATTCGACAGCTCATGAGATCTGTGAAAGGCGATGTAGGCCACAGAAGCCAGGAGCATAGAAAATACCGTGCGGGTGTTGACAGCTTCATATCGGACAGACCGTGCGTATGCCCGCTATTGAACAGCGGTGCGTAGAACACGTTAGATCTACACCTACCTCTACATCTACATGTACATGGATACTGCGCAAATCACACTTAAGTGTCTGGCAGATGATTTCGCCTTTGGTACCCTGAGAAATCTGCGGTATCAGAGCATGCTCCAGTAGGCATCGTATTGCATCCGAAGAGACATCTGTTGTTATACGGACTAATAGTTGATGGGATAAGGTAATAAAAGAAGCAGTCTAGATAACAATTTGTGACAACATTCTCAATAGAAGCGGCGACCTGCCTTTAAGCAAGGCTTCGGATCTGGCCATCAGAAGGTTGAAGTGGGCGCCTTAAACGGCGCAGAGCGAGCACCAGTGACGTCACGGAAGGTGGCGCGGCTGTACAGGGTGAGTCATCAACTATTGCCATCTAGAATAACTCCGACAGTATGATAGGAGCTGAAAAGTTCGTGGGACAGGTGTTGCATGGGACAGTGGGAGCTCTAGTATGATAAAAAAAATATTATTATTATTATGTTAAATATATTTCAATTCTATCAATTTAAATCTGTATTTCATACTAGAATGCCGTGTTCCCAGTTTGGCACAGCTTTGCCACAGGAGACACGAAAGCGGTCGAAGACGTCCGTCCTCTGGTCGGCTCCTGATCGTTGTCAGAAGGAGGCTAGTTTCTGATTACGCAAAGACTTCTATTATTTGGAAAAGAACAACCCGGATTTCTTTACGTAATCAGTATGAATTTTATAATTACCTAAGGGACTTTTAACAATGAATAGTAAAAAAAAATTGCATTTGCAAATGAAATCATTAATAAATGGGGCAGCTATGAGTTGTATAGAAGACAAGGAGCGGCCTTCTGTCTACGACCAGGATGCCGCAGTATTCTCTGCTGTAGTAAAGGCTGTTTGACATTTATAAAAATAATATGGCACGGAGGATAAAAAAGTATAAAGGAAAAGAACAGAATAAGAAGTCTGGTAAACACTAAAAATATTCAACAATTCTCACTAGCAAATTAGGGCTTATTTATAAACAATACAACTTACATAATTACTTTTCTAACAGTATGATGCGATCAGATTTCATCCTGCCCTGTGCTGTCTCCTTGGTTCACTTTTTTTTGTCACAAATTATAGTCACTACTTTTCTCCTTTCGTTGAAGACAATTCTTGCACTGTTCAACACCTCCGATAACAATAACTTGCTGATTTACAGTTTCGAACATGCATTACTTTAATTTCATTAATTAATAATGTTGTCTGCACGCTAGCAAGACCGCTCACTTTTTTAACTTAAAGTCGACCTCCTTTACGTTTTCACATTACAAGCAAAAGTACATTAAAATCTGAAGATCTACAAAAGTTTTCTACCGTCATCTTTTATTTAGATCGAAGCGGAACGACAGTTCAGCTTCTGTTAAAATGTTTCTTTGACTGCGCAATCGATGTATTAGCGTCCGCGCTAGATGCGCATCTTTACAGTTATGTAAATTATACAAAACAAATGTCTTTCAAAGGGTACTCAAAGCTTTCATAGGACGGAAATACCAATAATATTACAGAGCCATAACATGATGTTCGTTGTTTGTTGATAGGTGGGGTCGCGTCAGAGATATGAAGGTCAATTTTGTTTTTTGAAATGGGATGCTATAGTTTGGTACTTATTTTCTGATAGCGGCTATCAAGATGAATCCAGTGATGTGTAACAGTAAGGTCTTTGAAGCTCAGCGAAGGTCAAGAAGGTCCATTTACAGAAGGTGTTCGAAGTGATGACCATTGGTATCAGTGCAGTGCTGCAATCTTCTTATCATGGACTGAGTGGTATTCCTTATCACTTCGGCACTTATCGAAGCACATGCTCTGACAATTCTCTTTCGCATATCGAGTCCTGCAAATAGTAAATATTCTCCGAATACGGCGTATCCATCTAACGTGCCATTGACATGTAAACAACATTCGACGGTTTCGCAATACAACACTAATAGGAACGGTAAGGTTAGTTGTGGTGTCACCGCCAGACACCACGCTTGCTAGGTGGTAGCGTTTAAATCGACCGCGGTCCGTTAGTATACGTCGGACCCGAGTGTCGCCACTATCAGTGTTTGCAGACCGAGCGCCGCCACACGGCAGGTCTAGAGAGACTCCCTAGCACTCGCCCTAATTGTACAGCCGACTTTGCTAGCGATGGTTCACTGTCTGCACACGCTCTCATTTGCCGAGACGACAGTTTAGCATAGCCTTCAGCTACGTCACTTGCTACGACCTAGCAAGGCGCCATATTCAGTTACTATTCTGAACAAATAATATTCTGAATCATGTACCGTCAAGAGTGACGTTCATCATTAATGGATTAAAGTTAAGTATCAAACTAATTACGTCCGCTTTCTGAATTCTCATTCCTTGTCATGTTCCAGACCTCACGCAAATATAGCTCTTCCCTCCTCACGGCAGCCTGCGTGAGCTAAAACGCGTGCACTTCGGCCTCCACTCGTAACACGGTGTTGGCTCTTCTGCTAACACAAAACTAGTATCGTCGAATCAAGTGAATCTGAATGATGTTTTACTTCGAAGAACAAGTCGATGTGCTTCTCATTTACGGAGAATTCCAACGAAATTCAGTGAGAGAGACTTATACGGTGAAAGATATCCTCAACGTACCGTACACGTCGTACATTAATATATGTGTATGATAATTGCTAACGAGGAAACAGAAATGGTACTCTTGCCACTGTGATTCGAGATCCTTGTGTTAGTTCGCGTCAAATAGCAAGGGAATCTGGCATCAGCCAGAGTAGTGTTATTCCTGTTCTGCATCGTCATAAATATCATCCTTACCACATCGGTCTCCAGCAAGAATTAACTTGTACGGTTGTATGCATCGCACTGAAATCTGCCAATGGGCTCAACTTCAGATTCAGAGGAATAACGCATTTATTAATTTGATTTTATTTACTGACGAGGCTACATTCACGAACCATGAAAATGTTAATTTGCATAACATGCATTATTGGGCAACTGAAAATCCATGTTGGCTGCAGCAAGTTGCACACCAAAAACCGTGGTCGGTGAACGTATGGTGTGGGATTCTGGAGGACAGAATTGTAAGCCCCTGTTTCATCGAAGGAAATCTTCATGCTAGGTAGTACACCAGACTCCTCAAGAAACATTAGGTCTGTTATTGGGAGAATTACCTTTAGGAACAAGGAACAGAATGTGGTATCAACACGATGGGTGTCCGGCACATTTTTCGCTGATGCCTAGAAAAGAGTTACAGAGACAATTCTGCAATCGTTGGACTGGACGCGGAGGAGATGTGTCGTGGACGACTCGTTCGCCAGACTTGACGCTTCTGGATTTTTTCTTGCGGGGATTCGTAAAAGACATTGTTTACAAAGACGTTCCAACTACTCCTGAAGATATGTGAGGGAGGATTGTCAGAACATGTGCTTCGATAAATGCCGATGTGCTATGGAACACCACTCAATCCATGACAAGAAGATCGCAGCACTGCATTGATACCAACGGTCATCACTTCGAACACCTTCTGTAAATGGACGTTCATGCCACCTTTATGGCCTTCGTTGACCTATAAAGACCTTACTGTTACACATCATTGGATTCGTCTCGATAGCCGCTATCAGAAAATAATTACCAAACTATAGCATCCCATTTAAAAAAACAAAGTTGACCTTCATATCTCTGACGCGACCCCACGATGCAACAAACAACGAACATCATACACTCCTGGAAATTGAAATAAGAACACCGTGAATTCATTGTCCCAGGAAGGGGAAACTTTATTGACACATTCCTGGGGTCAGATACATCACATGATCACACTGACAGAACCACAGGCACATAGACACAGGCAACAGAGCATGCACAATGTCGGCACTAGTACAGTGTATATCCACCTTTCGCAGCAATGCAGGCTGCTATTCTCCCATGGAGACGATCGTAGAGATGCTGGATGTAGTCCTGTGGAACGGCTTGCCATGCCATTTCCACCTGGCGCCTCAGTTGGACCAGCGTTCGTGCTGGACGTGCAGAGCGCGTGAGACGACGCTTCATCCAGTCCCAAACATGCTCAATGGGGGACAGATCCGGAGATCTTGCTGGCCAGGGTAGTTGACTTACACTTTCTAGAGCACGTTGGGTGGCACGGGATACATGCGGACGTGCACTGTCCTGTTGAAACAGCAAGTTCCCTTGCCGGTCTAGGAATGGTAGAACGATGGGTTCGATGACGGTTTGGATGTACCGTGCACTATTCAGTGTCCCCTCGACGATCACCAGTGGTGTACGGCCAGTGTAGGAGATCGCTCCCCACACCATGATGCCGGGTGTTAGCCCTGTGTGCCTCGGTCGTATTTAGTCCTGATTGTGGCGCTCACCTGCACGGCGCCAAACACGCATACGACCATCATTGGCACCAAGGTAGAAGCGACTCTCATCGCTGAAGACGACACGTCTCCATTCGTCCCTCCATTCACGCCTGTCGCGACACCACTGGAGGCGGGCTGCACGATGTTGGGGCGTGAGCGGAAGGCGGCCTAACGGTGTGCGGGACCGTAGCCCAGCTTCATGGAGACGGTTGCGAATGGTCCTCGCCGATACCCCAGGAGCAACAGTGTCCCTAATTCGCTGGGAAGTGGCGGTGCGGTCCCCTACGGCACTGCGTAGGATCCTACGGTCTTGGCGTGCATCCGTGCGTCGCTGCGGTCCGGTCCCAGGTCGACGGGCACGTGCACCTTCCGCCGACCACTGGCGACAACATCGATGTACTGTAGAGACCTCACGCCCCACGTGTTGAGCAATTCGGCGGTACGTCCACCCGGCCTCCCGCATGCCCACTATACGCCCTCGCTCAAAGTCCGTCAACTGCACATACGGTTCACGTCCACGCTGTCGCGGCATGCTACCAGTGTTAAAGACTGCGATGGAGCTCCGTATGCCACGGCAAACTGGCTGACACTGACGGCGGCGGTGCACAAATGCTGCGCAGCTAGCGCCATTCGACGGCCAACACCGCGGTTCCTGGTGTGTCCGCTGTGCCGTGCGTGTGATCATTGCTTGTACAGCCCTCTCGCAGTGTCCGGAGCAAGTATGGTGGGTCTGACACACCGGTGTCAATGTGTTCTTTTTTCCATTTCCAGGAGTGTATTATGGCTCCCGTTGTCCCATGCAAGATTTGTCCCACGAACTTTTCAGCTCCTTTCATATTGTCGGAGCTATTCTAGGTGGCTATAGTTGGTGACTCACCCTGTATAGGGACGGCAACGGCAATCAAAAGACAGTCACCACTTGACAGTGACCAAGCAGTCCTCGACCGAAAACACGTGCATTTTGAACCATTCAGTGCCGCTGGAAGCGCAGGAGAATTCCATCACTATTTTTTTTATTTTCAACATTTATTTTAAGTCTTTTTTTATGTCTTCTTTGCCGCTTCCGTCTTCAGTAGCCTTATTTCCTAAATATCTGTATGGCGCCTAGTTTCTTTTATCTCTATTTTCTCTGATATTAAAGTTGACTTCCTCTCATTCCTTGGAGGACACGAATATTTCGTTTTCGAATTAATTTCCGTTTTATGCTTATACCTCAATGCTAACTCCTTAACTTGTAAGGTTCTTTGGCGATTTCTTTCATCTGGAGCTATCGCAGCTATGTTATCAGCAAACCTGAGCATCTATATTTTTCCTCTATATATTCTAATACCTGTACAGTATCCTTTGCACTCGTTTATTGCATGTTCCATGTAGGTGCATATTGTATCCTAGTGCAACGACTTTAAAGATTTTCATAGAAATACAGCGTGCCGCCACTGGAGCATTTTTCCAGATGGTTGGAGAACAAACAAAATTTTGTTTTCTCAAGGCAGAACCCTTTTCCAAAACATACTTGAAATCACATACGGACACAAATACACTACTGGCCATTAAAATTGCTACACCACGAAGATGACGAGCTACAGACCCGAAATTTAACCAACAGGAAGACGATGCTGTGATATGCAAATGATTAGCTTTTCAGTGCTCATATGAGGAAAGTTACCAACCGATTTCTCATACACAAACAACAGTTTACCGACGTTGCCTGGTGAAACATTGTTGTGATGCCTCGTGTACGGAGGAGAAAAGCGTACCATCACGTTTCCGACTTTGATAAAGGTCAGATTGTAGCATATCGCCATTACGGTTTATCGTATCGCGACATTGCTGCTCGCGTTGGTCGACATCCAATGACTGTTAGCAGAATATGGAATCGGTGGGTTCGGGAGGGTAATACGGAACGCCCTGCTGGATCCCAAAGGCCTCGCATCCCTAGCAGTCGATATGACAGGCATCTTATCCGCATGGCTGTAACTGACCGTGCAGCCTCGCCTCGATCCCTGAGTCAACA
Source organism: Schistocerca cancellata (assembly GCF_023864275.1). Taxonomy (NCBI): domain Eukaryota; kingdom Metazoa; phylum Arthropoda; class Insecta; order Orthoptera; family Acrididae; genus Schistocerca; species Schistocerca cancellata. The sequence goes on along the minus strand of NC_064637.1, from coordinate 125,284,272 downwards.
CATGGGGACGTATGCAAGACAACAACCATCTGCACGGACAGTTCGCGCGCCTGCGATGGTGCACTCAACGACGAACCTGGGTGCACGAATGGCAAAACGTCATTTTTTCGGATGAATCCAGGTTCTGTTTACAGCATCATGATGGTCGCATTCGTGTTTGGCGACATCGCGGTGAACGGACATTGGAAGCGTGTATTCGTCATCGCCATACTTGCGTATCACCCGGCGTGATGGTATGGGTTGCCATTGGTTACACGTCTCGGTCGCCTCTTGTTCGCTTTGACGCCACTTTGAACAGTGGACGTTACATTTCAGATGTGTTACGACCCGTGGCTCTACCCTTCATTCGATCCCTGCGAAACCCTATATTTCAGCAGGATAATGCACGACCGCATGTTGCAGGTCCTGTACGCGCCTTTCTGGATGCAGAAAATGTTCGACTGCTGCCCTGGCCAGCACATTCTCCAGAGCTCTCACCAAATGAAAACGTCTGGTCAACGGTGGCCGAGCAACTGGCTCGTCACAATACGCCAGTCACTGGGCAGATGTACCTGTACACTCCATCCAAGCTCTGACTCAATGCCCAGGCGTATCAAGGCCAGAGGTGGTTGTTCTGGGTACTGATTTCTCAGGATCTATGCACCCAAATTGCGTGAAAATGTAACCACATGTCAGTTCTAGTATAATATATTTGTCCAATGAATACCCGTTTATCATCTGCATTTCTTCTTGGTGTAGCAATTTTAATGGCCAGTACTGTAGTAAACTTCGGGGTGGTCGTAGCTGTGTATCGAAACACAGGATGCTGTATATACGAGTGCTTTCGTCTGTCACACAGGACGATATACTACCCTCCGAGGCCGGTCTACCGACCGCCGCCCCCGGTCTACGGCCCACCCCCGGCTTACGGCCCACCCCCTGTCTACGGGCCGCCTCCGTCGTACGGGCCGCCCCCAACGACCACGACGACGACGACGACTTCGCCGCCAGAGACATTACCTCCGGAGACTGAAGCTCCGCCTCCCCCGGAGGCGCCTTATGCACCGCCACCGCCACCGGAGTCGTCGTACGGGCCTCCACCGCACGAAGAGGTGTTCACGGAACCTCCTCCACCTCCACCGTCGTATGGCCCGCCCCCGTCATCCTACGGCCCACCACCAGTGACGCACGGGCCGCCTCCTTCGTCTTACGGACCACCCCCTTCGTCTTACGGACCACCCCATTCGTCTTACGGTCCGCCTCCGACAACGTATGCGCCACCGCCGTCGTCTTACGGGCCGCCTCCCTCGTCATACGGCCCACCCCCAGCGTATGGAGTTCCCAGATGAGAGCGAGGTAAGTCGAGGCTGCATCCACCTGCTCTAAATGCTACAGTGCGTTACAGCCTCAGTGGTGACAGCTGCATAAACGATCGTCCTCTTGGGCGTGACCGAGCGAGGTGGCGCAGTGTTTAGCACACTGGACTCGCATTCGGGAGGACGACGGTTCAATCCCGCGCGTCCCGTCATCCTCATTTAGGTTTTCCGTGATTTCCCAAAATCGCTCCAGGGAAATGCCGGGATGGCTCCTTTGTAACGGCACGGCCGACTTCCTTCCCCATCCTTCCCTAATCCGAAGAGACCGATGACCTCGCTGTCTGGTCTCCTCCCCCAAACAACCCAACCCAACGTCTCAGGAGTGCCAGAGGGTGCTGTCTTAGCCCCACTACTGTGCTCCACGTGTTTTGGAAATAGACGTTCCACAGCCGCACTTTGCTTTTTCTTTTGTTTGTTGTACGTAGTCACAGGGTCAAATGGTTCAAAAGGCTCTGAGCACTGAACATCTAATGTCACCAGTCCCCTAGAACTACTTAACCCTAACTAACCGAAGGACATCACACACATCCATGCTCAAGGCAGGATTCAAACCTGCGACCGTAGCGGTCGCGCGGTTCCAGGCTGAAGCGCCTAGAACCGTTCGGCCACTGCGGCCGGCATGGGCACAGGGAAGGGGAAGGAAGGCTGTTAAATCTGGCTTGCGACGATAATGTACAGGGGGTCGAGCGGTCAGGACTTCTGAGTGGGCATCTGGGGCTGCCGTTAAACAACAGAACAGAAAATTAGCTACAGTAAAGAGAATAGACAGGGTTAGTCAAAAGTCCTTGGACACTTCCATAAGTTGGAAGATTAAAGGTTCAAAAAATGGCTCTGAGCACTATGGGACTCAACATCTTAGGTCATAAGTCCCCTAGAACTTAGAACTACTTAAACCTAACTAACCTAAGGACATCACACACATCCATGCCCGAGGCAGGATTCGAACCTGCGACCGTAGCAGTCCTGCGGTTCCGGACTGCAGCGCCAGAACCGCTAGACCACCGCGGCCGGCAATAGAAGATTAAAGGGAAAATTGAAATGTGATGATGGGAACATAGGTTTGACGTGGGGCCACAACTTTTGGAGTGAATGTCATTCATGTCCGCCATCTTGAAATCCGCGATTTTGGATTCAAGTCATTTTTTTAAATGGCTTGGGTTGTTTTGGGGAAGGAGACCAGACAGCGAGGTCATCGGTCTCATCGGATTAGGGAAGGACGGGGAAGGAAGTCGGCCGTGCCCTTTGAAAGGCGTTTGCCTGGAGCCATTTAGGGAAATCACGGAAAACCTAAATCAGGATGGCCGGACGCGGGATTGGACCGTCGTCCTCCCGAATGCGAGTTCAGTGCTTAACCACTGCGCCACCTCGCACGGTTTTTAAATGGGGAGGGGGGCTGTATGACACATCAAATAACCCTCGCTTGAGCTCTGGAATTGAGTGGTGTACTTTGTTTTTATCTATCTTGTACAGTTTACAAGTTATTAATGTTGAAAGTTACCTTGATACCGACACATGTCTCTCTTTGTTCCAGCTGATCTAAAATGGTATGAAGGTAATTTCCCAACTTTGAACATTAATAACCTCTAAACTGTTCTAGATAGTCAAAAACTAATTACACCACTAAATTCGAAAGCTCAAGCGAGTGTTACCTGATATAAAAAAAAATGACTTGAATCCAAAAACGCGGATTTCAAGATGGCGGCCATGGATGACATCAGTGCATAAGTTGCGGCCCCGCATCAAACCTATATTCCAATCATCACATTTCAATTTTCTCCTTAATCTTCCAACTTATGAAGGTGTACAAGGACTTTTGACTCGCCCTGTATTTCAATGTACGGTATACAAGGGGCACGGCTAGGGTCGGAAGTTACCAGGTTTAGACCAGTCCAAGAGGTCGAACAACTAAGTGAAGTGAGAGGCGGTTCATGTTAATTGATATCGGTGTCCAGTCATGGAACGCAGGCCGGTGGCTCTGCCTCCCAGGAAAGACGTCTGTTCTGCTGGAACTCTGGCTCACAATAGAGAGAGAGAGACAACTGTGTTATGCTCTGCAGAACGCTGCAGCGTCCACACACCTGACCTGTATCCCACGCATGCTATTGGCTAAAAATGGATCAAATGGCTCTGAGCACTATGGGACTTAACATCTGAGGTCATCAGTCCCCTATAACTTAGAACTACTTAAACCTAAGGACATCACACACATCCACGCCCGAGGCAGGATTCGAACCTGCGACCGGAGCGGTCACGCGGTTCCAGACTGAAGCGCCTAGAACCGCTCGGCCACTCCGGCCGGCCCCACCATAGTGTTTTAGGTCCTCTACCGTTTCTTACCTACACCCACACCGACCGGCTATTTGCTAAAACCGATGGCGTGAATTCACTAGCAGTTTCAGCAGAAGGCTCAAGCGCTCTCTTGTCAGCAGCTTTAAGTGGACAGAACTGCCTCGGTTCCGAAAGACAGCCAACTTAGCCACGTAGGCACAGCAAAAGTTGCTCTGGGAGAAGTATAGATTTCACTGGGAATTTGCAATAATTTTTTTTACACCAATTTCCTAAAATATTCCTTGACTGGTTGCCACCCTGTACATTGTGTCGGTAGTACTGAAACATGAGGTACCAGGTATCACCTTTGACCTGTGACGTCATTACGAAGATGGAAAACCGTGTCCATTACTAGCTGCGCTCCGTCGTGTTACCGGCGGTTAAACGGTTATTCGTGAAGAAATATTAACGCCGAAACTCACTATCCACGTGTATGCGCCATCACAAAAGTTTCTCGAAGTACTGAGGTGCGATCCACTTGCGGCCCAGCAAACCGCGTGACATAGGAAAAACACACACACACACACACACACACACACACACACACAGACACACACACATACCAAACCTTGAGACAGTGGGACAAAGTGACAGAAAACATGTCGACGCTCACAACTCGCTCGTTTGTGTGAAGAAAAAATATTTACGCGACCCAGCAGCGAATTACAGAATGTACCAGGAAACGGAGTAAATAATTTCACGACTGTTGCGACATGTCAGTACAGAAAAGACAAGAAAGATATAATTGTCTCTGTGTGTACGAAGAACCAGAATCTACTGCAGTCCTCTCTGTTCAGAGACTTGTTTTTCTCTGCCTATATGTAGAGATTTCTGGATCACGATACACGTGGGCAGCCAACGTCATTCCGTCTCTGCGAAAAACATGGTGTGCTCAGATGAATTCCTGCTACTGTTAACGTTTGTCCTTTAGTCTCGTTTATAGTGATCGATAATCTCCCTGCTGTCCTAGATTTATGTACGTACTGATTTCATTTGTTAAAACAGTTAAAAACCAAGCTCTGCGCTATTCATTTGACATTTTTCTTTCATGGATGACTTTTTAGTCACGTTATGTATCCCACGTGAACAGTAGTCACATAATCAAAATATCCACGGGTGTACTGCCGGTCTACAGTGTCCAACGGGCACAACTTTTTCGGCGATCATACATGTCGCCATCATCAGGTGAACTGACGGACTGAGCTCCTGTGATCGTGCCGGCACGGAGATCCGTACGCTATGGCTGCTCAGGGGGAACTGAGTTCGGTCTGTGCTCTCACTCTAATTTCTTCCTCTGTCTTTAGAGGTTGTTTTCTGAGAAGGTTTTTGTCCGATTCGGACATTTCCTTCAATTTTTGTTTTTGGAAGTTTGTTTGATGTGCTTGTCTTTTGTTTGTTCTTTTCTTTAGAGTATTGTGGATTCTTTTCTGTCACTTTATTAGTAACGGTTTTTTTATGCACGGAGTATTGCTTTTGGTCTTTTGTACCGGTCTGGTACGTTGTTGTACCGACCAAGTGAGTTTATGAGATCGTTTGGCGATCTTTCCGCGTTGGCGTAGAACTGCTCTGCCAGGGTTCGGAAACGCGTGTTTAATTTTTCGATGTCTGCCGCTATGTGGAGGTCTTCCGTCGGGAAGCGCGGCGGTGTGTGTAGCGCTCTTCTGAGCGCTCTGTTCTGAATCTTTTGTAGCCCTTCTACCGTCGATCTAGCAGCATAACCACATACGGGGCACGCATACTCCAGTATCGGTCTAATTAGACTTCGATATACGGCTACTCCTGTGCTCGGGTCAAGGGAACTTGCACTGTTCAGTATTGGATAAAGGATCTGCATCCTGCCTAGGGCCTTTTTGCGATCCTCCTCGATGTGGCACTTCCAAGTCAGGCGCTTGTCTAGTGTCACACCGAGGTACCTCGCAGTGTTTCTCCAGGGGAGATTTTGGCCCTGCAGGTGCAGCATTTGGTAAGGTCTTCTGGGGGGGGGCGGCGTTTGCCGAGACGTCTGGTCATTAGCATGGCTTGGGTCTTCTCAGAGTTTAGTGAGATTCGCCATTGTTTGGCCCATTCGTCTGTCCGGTCGCGGCGGCGACCGATTTAAATACCCTCCGCCCGCGGCGCGCTCCTTCCGCCGTCCGCGCCCCACGCCACGGTCGCGCGGTGGAACAGATTGCGACGGCGTCTGAGATGACGTCGGTGTGATGGCTCTGTCCGCCGTGGTCATCACAACTATACGTTTGCTCGATTTACTCTTGATTAACCCAATCGCTGGTTTCCATCACACGGGAGCAGTGATTTTCTTTTGGGGATAAAAGGTCCTATGCGTTGATTCAGCGTATAGGCTACCTCTATTCCAAAGTACATCTAAATCCGTCCACCTGATTCAGCATGAAGAAGTAACAAACATCTTAACTCGATGAAGAAGACAGTAAGCAATTTCTAGTTGGGTGCAGCTCAAATCTTCTAATATTTGTACCTGCAACGTCATCTGCCCTCACGTGAGTGCCTGTTGGCAGCGGATTCGCTCGCATACCACAATCAAAACCAACCTCACTAAAAGCCTACGAGGTCCTCTTACATATAAAGGCACGAAGCCTCCCTACCGTACAGCATTTAAATGACACCGTCAACGTGAGCCTTCCAGCGTATCAGAATTATACGCGCGCCTGAAGCTCAGCGGCTAAAAGGAAGCGTGTCTGTATGGAAGTCGGTATTAAACACTTCCAGAGTTGTACAGGGTGTTTCAAAAATGACCGGTATATTTGAAACGGCAATAAAAACTAAACGAGCAGCGATAGAAATACACCGTTTGTTGCAATATGCTTGGGACAACAGTACATTTTCAGGCAGACAAACTTTCGAAATTACAGTAGTTACAATTTTCAACAACAGATGGCGCTGCAAGTGATGTGAAAGATATAGAAGACAACGCAGTCTGTGGGTGCGCCAATCTGTACGTCGTCTTTCTGCTGTAAGTGTGTGCTGTTCACAACGTGCAAGTGTGCTGTAGACAACATGGTTTATTCCTTAGAACAGAGGATTTTTCTGGTGTTGGAATTCCACCGCCTAGAACACAGTGTTGTTGCAACAAGACGAAGTTTTCAACGGAGGTTTAATGTAACCAAAGGACCGAAAAGCGATACAATAAAGGAACTGTTTGAAAAATTTACAACGGACTGGGAATGTGACGGATGAACGTGCTGGAAAGGCAGGGCGACCGCGTACGGCAACCACAGAGGGCAACGCGCAGCTAGTGGAGCAGGTGATCCGACAGCGGCCTCGGGTTTCCGTTCGCCGTATTGCAGCTGCGGTCCAAATGACGCCAACGTCCACGTATCGTCTCATGCGCCAGAGTTTACACCTCTATCCATACAAAATTCAAACGCGGCAACCCCTCAGCGCCGCTACCATTGCTGCACGAGAGACATTCGCTAACGATATAGTGCACAGGATTGATGACGGCGATATGCATGTGGGCAGCATTTGGTTTACTGACGAAGCTTATTTTTACCTGGACGGCTTCGCCAATAAACAGAACTGGCGCATATGGGGAACCGAAAAGCCCCATGTTGCAGTCCCATCGTCCCTGCATCCTCAAAAAGTACTGGTCTGGGCCGCCATTTCTTCCAAAGGAAACATTGGCCCATTTTTCAGATCCGAAACGATTACTGCATCACGCTATCTGGACATTCTTCGTGAATTTGTGGCGGTACAAACTGCCTTAGACGACATTGCGAACACCTCGTGGTTTATGCAAGATGGTGCCCGGCCACATCGCACGGCCGACGTCTTTAATTTCCTGAATGAATATTTCGATGATCGTGTGATTGCTTTGGGCTATCCGAAACATACAGGAGGCTGCGTGGATTGGCCTCCCTATTCGCCAGACATGAACCCCTGTGACTTCTTTCTGTGGGGACACTTGAAAGACCAGGTGTACCGCCAGAATCCAGAAACAATTGAACAGCTGAAGCTGTACATCTCATCTGCATGTGAAGCCATTCCGCCAGACACGTTGTTGGTTATGCAATTTCATTCAGAGACTACGCCATATTATTGCTACGCATTCTGGATATGTGGAAAATATCGTACTATAGAGTTTCCCAGACCGCAGCGCCATCTGTTGTTGAAAATTGTAACTACTGTAATTTCGAAAGTTTGTCTGCCTGAAAATGTACTGTTGTCCCAAGCATATTGCAACAAACGGTGTATTTCTATCGCTGCTCGTTTAGTTTTTATTGCCGTTTCAAATATACCGGTCATTTTTGAAACACCCTGTATAAGCATCGTATTCATTACGTTGAATCATATTATTTAGAACATATTAAACAGTAAAAGCACTTTGACAACTACGATACGGTTCAGAAGTGGAAACGTAAATAGCTTTATCTAAGAGTAATTATTGTTGCACATTTCGCGTTATATTCATCAAATCAATAAATATTACTACACATTTTTAAAAGCAGCCTGTGTGTTAATTCAGAGTATAAGACAATTCCATTCTAAATTTCTTCGAAGTCCGTCCAGCCGTTTCAGCATGAAGGAGTGACAAACATACACACATACAAACTTTCGCATTTATGACGTATATGGGATGGCGTTCATGATGTGACAGATTCAATAGTTAAGCAGACCAAAACAATTCCATAAGACAGCATGTAATTAAATTAATTTGAAGGAGAAAATGAAATTAACGGGACACTCACGAGAATTAGAGGGTTTTCAGTGACGACTAGCAAAATAATCGACATTCCTACCTTAATATACAAACCCAAACAAAAAATTACTCCTAAATCCAGTAGGCCAACATTACACAAACATCACGATAAAATACACTCTTGGAAATGGAAAAAAGAACACATTGACACCGGTGTGTCAGACCCACCATACTTGCTCCGGACACTGCGAGAGGGCTGTACAAGCAATGATCACACGCACGGCACAGCGGACACACCAGGAACCGCGGTGTTGGCCGTCGAATGGCGCTAGCTGCGCAGCATTTGTGCACCGCCGCCGTCAGTGTCAGCCAGTTTGCCGTGGCATACGGAGCTCCATCGCAGTCTTTAACACTGGTAGCATGCCGCGACAGCGTGGACGTGAACCGTATGTGCAGTTGACGGACTTTGAGCAAGGGCGTATAGTGGGCATGCGGGAGGCCGGGTGGACGTACCGCCGAATTGCTCAACACGTGGGGCGTGAGGTCTCCACAGTACATCGATGTTGTCGCCAGTGGTCGGCGGAAGGTGCACGTGCCCGTCGACCTGGGACCGGACCGCAGCGACGCACGGATGCACGCCAAGACCGTAGGATCCTACGCAGTGCCGTAGGGGACCGCACCGCCACTTCCCAGCAAATTAGGGACACTGTTGCTCCTGGGGTATCGGCGAGGACCATTCGCAACCGTCTCCATGAAGCTGGGCTACGGTCCCGCACACCGTTAGGCCGTCTTCTGCTCACGCCCCAACATCGTGCAGCCCGCCTCCAGTGGTGTCGCGACAGGCGTGAATCGAGGGACGAATGGAGACGTGTCGTCTTCAGCGATGAGAGTCGCTTCTGCCTTGGTGCCAATGATGGTCGTATGCGTGTTTGGCGCCGTGCAGGTGAGCGCCACAATCAGGACTGCATACGACCGAGGCACACAGGGCCAACACCCGGCATCATGGTGTGGGGAGCGATCTCCTACACTGGCCGTACACCACTGGTGATCGTCGAGGGGACACTGAATAGTGCACGGTACATCCAAACCGTCATCGAACCCATCGTTCCACCATTCCTAGACCGGCAAGGGAACTTGCTGTTCCAACAGGACAATGCACGTCCGCATGTATCCCGTGCCACCCAACGTGCTCTAGAAGGTGTAAGTCAACTACCCTGGCCAGCAAGATCTCCGGATCTGTCCCCCATTGAGCATGTTTGGGACTGGATGAAGCGTCGTCTCACGCGGTCTGCACGTCCAGCACGAACGCTGGTCCAACTGAGGCGCCAGGTGGAAATGGCATGGCAAACCGTTCCACAGGACTACATCCAGCATCTCTACGATCATCTCCATGGGAGAATAGCAGCCTGCATTGCTGCGAAAGGTGGATATACACTGTACTAGTGCCGACATTGTGCATGCTCTGTTGCCTGTGTCTATGTGCCTGTGGTTCTGTCAGTGTGATCATGTGATGTATCTGACCCCAGGAATGTGTCAATAAAGTTTCCCCTTCCTGGGACAATGAATTCACGGTGTTCTTATTTCAATTTCCAGGAGTGTATATATGTATACAAAGTGAGTATCATCATTGGTTAATAAAAAAGTTCAAATGTGTGTGAAATCTTATGGGTCTTGACGATGCCATTATGGCCGTATCACTTTAGGACATGGTGTAAAAAAGATCTGAGGATGATCATTACAGACTGAAACCGATCATTGTCTAAAGAATTCATATTGTGATCAGACACTGAAATAAAAAAGCATTTTATGGAACTTAACTACAAGGTCATCAGTCCCTAAGCTTCACACTACTTAACCTAAATTAACCGAAGGACAAACACACACACCCATGCCCGAGGGAGGACTCGAACCTACGCCGGGACCAGCCGCACAGTCCATGACTGCAGCGCCTGAGACCGCTCGGCTAATCCCGCGCAGCTCGTCATTGGTAAACTGAACTTTACGATACCAAAGAATGAGTGAAACTGGTATCGAACATTCCGTGATGGAAGTGACCGTGTGACAGGGGGCGCTGTCATGATGCAGCACCCATTTGTCTGCAATGTCTAGTCTCAGTCGATTCATCCTTTCACTGAGCTCTTCAAAGATACATTTGTAAAACAGAATATTGTTGCGCGGTGTGGGATCCTTACCAGATAGGACTGACTGAGTAAATCGAAAAAGTTCAAAGAAAGGCAGCACGTTTTGTATTATCGCGAAATATGGGAGAGAGTGTCATAGAAATGATACAGGATGGACATCATTAAAAGAAAAGCGTTTTTCGTTGCGACGGAATCTTCTCACGAAATTCCAATCACCAACTTTCTCCTCTGAATGGAAAATATTTTGTTGACATCGACTTACATAGGGAGGAACGATCACCAAGATAAAATAAGGGAAATCAGAGCTCGTACGGAAAGATATAGGTGTTCATTCTTCCCGCGCGCTATACGAGATTGGAGTAATAGAGAATTGTGAAGGTGGTTCGATGAACCCTCTTCCAGTCACTTAAATGTGATTTGCAGAGTATCCATGTAGTTGTAGATGTAGATGTAAAACACTTCGTTGACAGTATGTCCTGGATAAACAAATTCTTTATGCACGACACCCCTACTGTCGAAAAAGGAGATCAGTATTGTTTTGATCTTTGATTTGTCATTCAAGCTTATTTATGCCGAGGAGATGTCTCAGGGAGCCACTCCTCACTTTGTCGCAGTATCGTACCTAAAAATCCAGGATTCATCGCCTGTATTCACACAACCGAACCATTCACGATCCTTGTCAATCCTCGTAAGATGATCAACGCATGCGTTTCTTCCGTTGCCCTTCTGATCAGTTGCGAGGTTTTTCCGCACAATTTTCGGGCAAACCTTTCGCATGTGCAAAACTTCCATCAAAATTTGATGCACGGTGAAAGTGTTTATCGGGTCACCCATTATTCTTATTGTTAAACGTCAGTCTGATCTCATAAGAGCACGCACATGTTGGAGGTTTTCTTCGGTTTTTCAAATTGAAGATCTCCCTTAGCGAAGTTCATCTTCAACGTGTTCTGGGCCTTCCAAATATGATTTGTGATACCGAAAAACTTGTGCCCTTGATATCGAATGTTCCCCATAGGTCTGTTGCAACTGTTCAAAGGTCACACCCACAGACTCCCCAAGTTTAACACAAAAATTTACGGCATAACGTTGATCCCAATTCCGCTCATTTTCGTAACACACAACAAAAACACTATTTCACTTACGGCGCTCTCAAAAATCGCGTGATAACTGTTCGAAGTTCAAACTCGGACTGAGCATCTGGAAGGAATGAACACACCGGCCTATTAAAGTAGAACAACACAGTGTTGCCAGATCACTCGCACTGTTGCCAGTCTAATTATTTTTCTAACTCACCCCTACGTAGCTAGAACAATGTCCAGGATACCAAAATGAAATTACAGGTTAACAAAACTGTGTCCTGGATCGCCAGTGCAGATTTCTCGAATCAGCAACCTCGATGAATCGATCGCCAGCCGTTATCCTCTCGACACAGTCAAATATACTCATCGCTGGTCCAAGAGGAAGGAGTTTAATGTCGTTGGCACACATTTGGCACTTGAAAAATTGGGACAGCAAGCCACACTGCTGCAAAAACTTAACTATGCTACCTACTTATCGCTCACAGTATCCATAACTACTACTAATAATAATTCCAAGCAAGAAAACAAAGCACTGAACGCTGTCTGCCGTTAGCACTCACTAAGAACAACACGAGGCATTGAAATTCAACGCTCAAGAGCGCCACTACATACTGTCAAATGCCATTCTCTAACACGCCATATTTCAAATACGCCGCCCAGCCATGACGTCACATAGCAGAACGGCATAATGTGACGATTCATAGGCGAGGCCTGGTATCGTACGTTTCCTTTAACTCTATATCTTTGGTTCTTTGCAACTAATGTCAAGCCGGCCGGAGTGGCCGTGCGGTCCTAGGCGCTACAGTCTGAAGCCGAGCGACCGCTACGGTCGCAGGTTTGAATCCTACCTCGGGCATGGATGTGTGTGATGTCCTTAGGTTAGTTAGGTTTAATTAGTTCTAAGTTCTAGGCGACTGATGACCTCAGAAGTTAAGTGGCATAGTGCTCAGAGCCATTTGAACCATTTGAACTAATGTCAGCGTCAAACTACCATTCTTAACTACCTGCCAGCAACAGAGCGGTCTGGCTGTAATTAGACATTATCACTGGACACAGCCAGACTAAAGTGCCAAATAACTCTTTGTCTTCTAATATTATTGTTACCTCTTTGATCTTGAACATACTATTACTCGTCTTTCCTCGTAGTTTATACGAATTCTTCTGGCAACAACAAAAATTTTGCAACAATTTCATGCTGTCAAATGCTCTTCCTAGTTCGAAATATTACGATAGGAGGCGCGGGTCGTGGTTAAAGCTTCTCAAGCGGAGCCGACCCAAATCAAAGCGGCGGTCTCTGCCAAGGGTCGTCAGTTGCCTTTTCTCTGGTGTTTCAGCAATTTCCAGGTTCCTGTGTGTAGCTGGGTTCAAACAAATACTGCCCATAATGTCTTTCATGCAACCCTCGGTGCCAAAGAAAAGCGTCGATTTGTTTCCCGTTACGAACAAAATTATTTTTAACGCGGAATTTGGCGTGGCCATTCGACAGACTCTACCCAGATTAGTCTTGTGCAATATTCGTTTTATCTGTGGGTAACGACAGCCACAGAACACACGAAGAATGACCAAGACTCATTTCCAGCACGGCCCCGGCCTGTGCTGATGCTAGTGCCATGCAGCAGCGCTGCTCAGTCGCTATTGGAGTACTGGCCATTCTTCATGTTTCTCTGTCACTGTTAATACACAGCGAGTAAACAAATATCGCAATCGACTAATTTAGGACCACTCTATCCAGCGGACGCATCAAATCACGCTTTACAAATAATTTTCTTTGTAATGGGAGACAAACGAAGGCTTTTAGTTGTCGCTGGTTGTCGCGTGAAAGATATTATGAACAGGATTTGTTTGAACCGACTCCATCTACACATTACAAAAACGAAATCGCAAATATCTACCGAAGCACCAAGAAAATTCGCCTGATGATGCTTGTGAGAGACTCCCTGTATATTAAAAAACATTTTTCAGTAATGTAGCACAGAATTTATCAGTAATTAAGCATACAGCCAACCAGATACGCTAAGTTTCGGGTGTTTTAGAATTTACGTCTGTGTATTACGAAAAGGGAAATGCAAAGGCTCAATCTAGATACAGTAGGAGTCAGTGAAGTGAAGTGGAAGGAAGACAAGGATTTCTGGTCAGATGAGTATCGGATAATATCAACAGCAGCAGAAAATGGTATAACAGGTGTAGGATTCGTTATGAATAGGAAGGTAGGGCAGAGGGTGTGTTACTGTGAACAGTTCAGTGCCCGGGTTGTTCTAATCAGAATCGACAGCAGACCAACACCGACAACGATAGTTCAGGTATACATGTCGACGTCGCAAGCTGAAGATGAACAGATAGAGAAAGTGTATGAGGATACTGAAAGGGTAATGCAGTATGTAAAGGGGGACGAAAATCTAATAGTCATGGGCGACTGGAATGCAGTTGTAGGGGAAGGAGTAGAAGAAAAGGTTACAGGAGAATATGGGCTTGGGTCAAGGAATGAAAGAGGAGAAAGACTAATTGAGTTCTGTAACAAGTTTCAGCTAGTAATAGTGAATACCCTGTTCAAGAATCACAAGAGGAGGAGGTATACTTGGAAAAGGCCGGGAGATACAGGAAGATTTCAATTAGATTACATCATCGTCAGACAGAGATTCCGAAATCAGATACTGGATTGTAAGGCGTACCCAGGAGCAGATATAGACTCAGATCACAACATAGTAGTGATGAAGAGTAGGCTGAAGTTCAAGACATTAGTCAGGAAGAATGAATACGCAAAGAAGTGGGATACGGAAGTACTAAGGAATGACGAGATACGTTTGAAGTTCTCTAACGCTATAGATACAGCAATAAGGAATAGCGCAGTAGGCAGTACAGTTGAAGAGGAATGGACATCTCTAAAAAGGGCCATCACAGAAGTTGGGAAGGAAAACATAGGTACAAAGAGGGTAGCTGCGAAGAAACCATGGGTAACAGAAGAAATACTTCAGTTGATTGATGAGGAAGTACAAACATGATCCGGGAAAATCAGGAATACAGAAATAACAAGTCGCTGAGGAATGAAATAAATAGGAAGTGCAGGGAAGCTAAGACGAAATGGCTGCAGGAAAAATGTGAAGACATCGAAAAAGATATGATTGTCGGAAGGACAGACTCAGCATACAGGAAAGTCAAAACAACCTTTGGTGACATTAAAAGCAACGGTGGAAACATTAAGAGTGCAACGGGAATTCCACGGTTAAATGCAGAGGAGAGAGCAGATAGGTGGAAAGAATACATTGAAAGCCTCTATGAGGGTGAAGATTTGTCTGATGTGATAGAAGAAGAAACAGGAGTCGATTTAGAAGAGATAGGGGATCCAGTATTAGAATCGGAATTTAAAAGAGCTTTGGAGGACTTACGGTCAAATAAGGCAGAAGGGATAGATAACATTCCATCAGAATTTCTAAAATCATTGGGGGAAGTGGCAACAAAACGACTATTCACGTTGGTGTGTAGAATATATGAGTCTGGCGATATACCATCTGACTTTCGGAAAAGCATCATCCACACAGTTCCGAAGACGGCAAGAGCTGACAAGTGCGAGAATTATCGCACAATCAGCTTAACAGCTCATGCATCGAAGCTGCTTACAAGAATAATATACAGAAGAATGGAAAAGAAAATTGAGAATGCGCTAGGTGACGATCAGTTTGGCTTTAGGAAAAGTAAAGGGACAAGAGAGGCAATTCTGACGTTACGGCTAATAATGGAAGCAAGGCTAAAGAAAAATCAAGACATTTTCATAGGGTTTGTCGACCTGGAAAAAGCGTTCGACAATATAAAATGGTGCAAGCTGTTCGAGATTCTGAAAAAATAGGGGTAAGCTATAGGGAGAGACGGGTCATATACAATATGTACAACAACCAAGAGGGAATAATAAGAGTGGACGATCAAGAACGAAGTGCTCGTATTAAGAAGGGTGTAAGACAAGGCTGTAGCCTTTCGCCCCTACTCTTCAATCTGTACATCGAGGAAGCAATGATGGAAATAAAAGAAAGGTTCAGGAGTGGAATTAAAATACAAGGTGAAAGGGTATCAATGATACGATTCGCTGATGACATTGCTATCCTGAGTGAAAGTGAAGAAGAATTAAATGATCTGCTGAACGGAATGAACAGTCTAATGAGTGCACAGTATGGTTTGAGAGTAAATCGGAGAAAGACGAAGGTAATGAGAAGTAGTAGAAATGAGAACAGCGAGAAACTTAACATCAGGATTGATAGTCACGAAGTCAATGAAGATAAGGAATTCTACTACCTAGGCAGTAAAATAACCAATGACGGACGGAGCAAGGAGGACATCAAAAGCAGACTCGCTATGGCAAAAAAGGCATTTCTGGCCAATAGAAGTCTACTAATATCAAATACCGGCCTTAATTTGAGGAAGAAATTTCTGAGGATGTACGTCTGGAGTA
The DNA here is from genome assembly GCF_023864275.1 of Schistocerca cancellata. Taxonomy (NCBI): domain Eukaryota; kingdom Metazoa; phylum Arthropoda; class Insecta; order Orthoptera; family Acrididae; genus Schistocerca; species Schistocerca cancellata. Next base: position 125,268,277 of record NC_064637.1, on the reverse strand, counting down.
CAGCATTGTATGGTAGTGAAACATGGACTGTGGGAAAACCGGAACAGAAGAGAATCGAAGCATTTGAGATGTGGTGCTATAGGCGAATGTTGAAAATTAGGTAGACTGATAAGGTAAGGAATGAGGAGGTTCTACGCAGAATCGAAGGAATATGTGGAAAACACTGCTAAGGAGAAGGGACAGGATGATAGGACATCTGCTAAGACATGAGGGAATGACTTCCATGGTACTAGAGGGAGCGGTAGAGGGCAAAAACTGTAGAGGAAGACAGAGATTGGAATACGTCAAGCAAATAGTTGAGGACGTAGGTTGCAAGTGCTACTCTGAGATGAAGAGGTTAGCACAGGAAAGTGATACACCACATTGATGATCGCCCCAATGCATTTCATTTCTAGTGGAATTATTGTGCTGAAGTGTCAGGAACTGTGGAACTGCTGGTCAGGGAAGAGAATCTCATAGTACCTGTCTCTGAGACCATACCTAGATATATCTGTGGCACTCAGTCACTATGTACTTTGTATGTTTCCTTGTTCCACATAATTTTTAATCGCCATAAAGATGTGACACGACTGTCAGATATCACTTTGCGATACTGTTCGTTTTTCTGCCACAACGTCGTGGTTGTTTTATAGAGCGTAGTGGCATGTGTCTGGTAGGAAATCTTTGCATTTTCTAGTCTAGGAAGGTGCGTCCCCAGTGCGACGTTCCCCGGCGGTTTTCTGCTGAGATGTATCTCCTCTTACCAGAGTCCCATACCAGCAAACAAGTTGCGACTTCACCTAATGTTGCTCGTACCTCGCGTAACTGGGCTATGCACGGCTCTGTTTGAAAGGGAATGGCTTGTTAATGACGTAGCGTCGAGCGGCACACGTCTGCTTTCACGTACAGTAGCTAAACTGGCTGCAAACAATAATCTGTAGCTGTGATCCTACAGTCAAATAGCCTATGCGTAGGCTAGAATAGCGAGTTAGCAAAATAAACAGACACAATAAATAAAAGATAACTGAATAATTGGAAAATGAGTTCTATTCTAACATGTGTAATTGATGTAGACGACAGAGAATTATGTCGAAAGATGTTTATTCAAGAAAATACTTCTCAAATAAACGGGAAGAGGTCCTACGATAGCTGAATACGATACACAGAAATAATCGTGTTAAGTGAGTATAGTTGCAGTGAGAGCATTACGAGAACGGTAGCAGAATCCACAAGCTGAATAGTCGTTGAAGATGCACGAAAAAATAAGCTCATTTCGAGCACACATTAACGAAATGTTTGTCAGCACAAACTAATTCAAAGTTCTGCATCATAATTTACTAATCAACATACGAAAAACAAACAGTGGCATCTCATACTCTGTTTATTATTAATTCCGTAATGCAATCGGAAAAAGTCTGCACAGGAGCTATTTAGACCTCGTAAGAGGTGACATATTGTAGTTGAAGTATTGTAGCGGTAGGAGCCTACTTAGACCTCTCGAGAGATGAAGCGCTGCAGTGGGCGTTCGCTGCCAGGAATCAATCACCTATATGACTGAATCGCACATGTTACCAGAGGAAGATCCGCCGTCTTCAAGAACAAAAATGGAAGTGTCCAGAATCGCTGCCTTGAGCTCTTCACTCCAAAAGTCCCACTCTCCACTTGACTCCAGCAGTGTTCTGCCGCTGTCTGCTTCTCCATTGGCTGAAGGCCGTCCCCACCTTATGGTCTAGAGACAAGATTTGACTCAACTTAATCACTTTTCGCACTAGACTAATATATTACAATAACATTTAAATAAAAGGAATGTTATAAACATTCGTTCGCACTCAGACCATTCTCAATAGATATAAATAAGGTTTGATCTTAAATAAATAAGCCAGCAGTTTTGAGCAACAGCAATATTGTTTAAACAATTACTTATGTCTGCGTGATAGAAGCGTCTTTCGGTTCTCTTTTCAGTGGCGCTATAGGTAACAGATGTGACTAACTGCCTTTAAATCACCATTGTTTTATAAACAGCAGTTGTAATCAACATTTAGACGAAGCTATTTACAAAATACTAGCAGATTCCTTAAAGAACTACACAAATATGACGAGATGTGAGGTACGCGTGCTGCATTCAGTTGCTGTGTTATTATAGAGAATATGATGTTCTGACAGGCACTTGCGTAATGAGAAAGATAAGACTACATAATGAATCCATAAATAAATTAGATATTCATCAAAAGCTCTCAGGAATGATAGCTATAGTGCAATACTATCATCTGAGACATTGTTTGCTGAAACTGCATCAAGTGTTTAAAAGTTGTTAACTCGGAGGTTCATTGCGAACATGTTTATTCACTGTGAAATATTAACTTTTGTAGTGTTAAATATAATGAAAATATTATTAGCTCATTGGATGTGCCTCATATTTCTGAGATCGCCAATGTATTCAGATTTGTTTCATTATGTAAGTGTGATTTATTACAGTTTGTCTAAGAGCTGTAAGAAGCCATCTGTCACCTTGTCTGACACTCCGCTATTTCAGATGTACTACCTGTGCTCCTAAGTGAGCAACCGTCTGCACTTGGGCCCATCTAGAGCAGCCACGTAGCATCCTCTCCCCACTGGCTCGCATTCAGCCAAGCAAGGAAATTTACCTCTCCACAATACCAGTGCATGGTCACCACATAGCTCACCTACAAACTCGTAATGTTGCACAGGTGTGGTCTCAGTTCAGTCTGCAAGAGGTGGTCGATGAGTCTCATTGTGAGAGGCCAGTATCCCTGCGGATTTGGGCAGTTTTTATGGAAGCTGAGCTGCGGCCTGCTCTGTGCTTTTGTTGGCAGAGCCGGTGCCTACCCTGGGAGGACTCTGTGCCGCCACTGCCATCCCCAGTTAATAGCGCTGCGTGACCAGTGTGGGAAAGTCAGTTGCTTTCGTTACAAAATTTTAGTGGTATCCAGTTGAATGATTTGGCACCGAGCTTGGTGTGATCAATTAAGTAGACATTGCTCCAGAGGAGTAGCAGTTTGTTAATGTGTGTTTTGTACGCCAAGACTGGGAAGTTTCTGCTATGCTCCTCTGCTTTTCGTATATATATATATATATATATATGAGGGGGGGGAGGGAGGGATAAGGAAGGTGAGCAGTTGAGTGTTTTGAGCTAAGATGTTCACTCTGCAGCAGAGTGTGCGCTGATATGAAACTTCCTGGCAGATTACAACTGTGTGCCGGACCGGAACTCGAACTCGGGACCTTTGCCTTTCGCGGGCAAGTGCTCTACCAACTGAGCTTCCTAAGCACGACTCACGCCCGGTACTCACAGCTTTACTTCTGCCAGTACCTCGTCTCTTACCTTCCAAACTTTACAGAAGCTCTCCTGCGAACCTTGCAGAACTAGCACTCCTGAAAGCGAACTAGCACTCCTGAAAGCACACTCCGCTGCAGAGTGAATATCTCATCCTGGAAACATCCCCCAGGCTGTGGCTAAGCCATGTCTCCGCTATATCCTTTCTTTCAGGAGTGCTAGTTCTGCAAGGTTCGCAGGAGAGCTTCTGTAAAGTTTGGAAGGTAGGAGACGAGGTGCTGGCAGAAGTAAAGCTGTGAGGACGGGGCGTGAGTCGTGCTTGGGTAGCTCAGTTGGTAGAGCACTTGCCCGCGAAAGGCAAAGGTCCCGAGTTCGAGTCTCGGTCCGGCACACAGTTTTAAACTGCCAGGAAGTTTCAAGATTCTGGGTGATTCATCTCCCAGCCACCAGCTGGTGCTGCTTGACGCACACTAGTTAATTTTTGCGGAAATCTTTCACAATTGCGGTAGTACGATCCATATTGCGAGCAGCTCGCTACTTAATAGTTTGTGGCCTCATTTCGTCTCCTTAAAATTATATTAGTAACCCGCCCACATGAGGAGGTCTTGTTGTGTATCCTCCGAACTGTCTTCCATATGATTTGGTGCCTCAGCACAGGGCTAGCATCCTTCTGTAGTTCCATTTGAACTTTTAGAGAACTTTTCTCTGTTTTAATTTAATGTGAATTATGGCAATAATTAAAAGCAAGTGTTAATATCACTTACTGTCAGTCCAGACTTTGATTTCAAGATCCCTGATTGTCACGCGACTTTTCCAAGGTTGGGCGACCCACAAATAAGAAATACAACTATTGTATTCCTAAGCTGTTGATCTCAATGTGATGGTGTTTTTAATGTGCACAGTGTCCAAACTCTATGACCAGTTACTTAAAAATTCAGAGATAGGAATGAGCATTTTACTCTCCCATCTTGTATGATTATAGTTTTTGTTATTAGTGGTTTCGATTTCTCCTTGGTGTAGGCTTACTTTTCTGTTGTTTCACAATATTATGACTAATTTACTTTAAGGCAGAGATAACAGCTTTCTAAGATTTTATACTTGACAAATACACTGTTTGTTGTACACATGCACAGTATCTACATAATCTTATGTTTCTACTTTATACAAAATATCATCATATTCTCGACGTAGATATCTGCATACCCATCTTTTGTCATCTGTATCAGATGCTATTGATGATGAGCAGCACGCCTGAATACCTGTATGGTGCAAGTCAAGCTATGGACCCTCCCATATCCTCAATTTTTTTCCATTCTGTATGCTAAGTAGTGGCAAAGAAATACATGTTTGACCAACAACTGCGTACTGATGTAATTTACCCTATACATATCTCCTAAGTTTTGGTCTCAATGTTCCAGGTGAGAGACAGATGACTTACGCTGGAGAACACCTCAGCCAGCTTCCATTTCTCCATGGAGAACCTGCCGCAGCCGTCGCCAGTGCGGATCTGCCAATCTGTTTTTTATTTTGCAATAAAAATCCAAAATCTTACCTGTAATGTGAAAAATGCAATGACCATATTAGTAACCTGTCATTCTTTTTTTTGTACAAAAACGCAGCAAGCCTACCAATCCAGCACACGGAACTCAAACACCAACCGACAAACCTTAAGTTCTCATCGCAGTGAAGGCCAGCTTTCGCAATATCGCCGTTTGTGCAGATCTTGTGTTCCCAAATATTGCCCACTGAATACACTCCTCCCGTCAGATCACCGAAGTTAAGCGCTGCCGGGCTGGGCTAGCACTCGGATGGGTGACCATCCGGTCTGCCGAGCGCTGTCGGTCAGCGGGGTGTACGAGACAAACTGAGGAACTACTTGATTGAGAAGTAGCCGTTCCGGTCTCGGAAACTGACGTATGGGTGGGTAAGTGGGGTGCTGACCACATGCCCCACCATAGGAATAGAAAAGCAACTGGAATCACTCAACAGAGGAAAGTCCACTGGACCTGACGGGATACCAATTCGATTCTACACAGAGTACGCGAAAGAACTTGCCCCCCTTCTAACAGCCGTGTACCGCAAGTCTCTAGAGGAACGGAAGGTTCCAAATGATTGGAAAAGAGCACAGGTAGTCCCAGTCTTCAAGAAGGGTCGTCGAGCAGATGCGCAAAACTATAGACCTATATCTCTGACGTCGATCTGTTGTAGAATTTTAGAACATGTGTTTTGCTCGAGTATCATGTCGTTTTTGGAAACTCAGAATCTACTATGTAGGAAACAACATGGATTCCGGAAACAGCGATCGTGTGAAACCCAACTCGCTTTATTTGTTCATGAGACCCAAAAAATATTAGATACAGGCTCCCAGGTAGATGCTATTTTTCTTGACTTCCGGAAGGCGTTCGATACAGTTCCGCACTGTCGCCTGATAAACAAAGTAAGAGCCTACGGAATATCAGACCAGCTGTGTGGCTGGATTGAAGAGTTTTTAGCAAACAGAACACAGCATGTTGTTATCAACGGAGAGACGTCTACAGACATTAAAGTAACCTCTGGCGTGCCACAGGGGAGTGTTATGGGACCATTGCTTTTCACAATATATATAAATGACCTAGTAGATAGTGTCGGAAGTTCCATGCGGCTTTTCGCGGATGATGCTGTAGTATACAGAGAAGTTGCAGCATTAGAAAATTGTAGCGAAATGCAGGAAGATCTGCAGCGGATAGGCACTTGGAGCAGGAAGTGGCAACTGACCCTTAACACAGACAAATGTAATGTATTGCGAATACATAGAAAGAAGGATCCTTTATTGTATGATTAGATGATAGCGGAACAAACACTGGTAGCAGTTACTTCTGTAAAATATCTGGGAGTATGCGTGCGGAACGATTTGAAGTGGAATGATCATATAAAATTAATTGTTGGTAAGGCGGGTACCAGGTTGAGATTCATTGGGAGAGTCCTTAGAAAATGTAGTCCATCAACAAAGGAGGTGGCTTACAAAACACTCGTTCGACCTATACTTGAGTATTGCTCATCAGCGTGGGATCCGCACCAGATCGGGTTGACGGAGGAGATAGAGAAGATCCAAAGAAGAGCGGCGCGTTTCGTCACAGGGTTATTTGGTAACCGTGATAGCGTTACGGAGATGTTTAACAAACTCAAGTGGCAGACTCTGCAAGAGAGGCGCTCTGCATCGCGGTGTAGCTGGCTCGCCAGGTTTCGAGAGGGTGCGTTTCTGGATGAGGTATCGAATATATTGCTTCCCCCTACTTATACCTCCCGAGGAGATCACGAATGTAAAATTAGAGAGATTCGAGCGCGCACAGAGGCTTTCAGACAGTCGTTCTTCCCGCGAAACATACGCGACTGGAACAGGAAAGGGAGGTAATGACAGTGGCACGTAAAGTGCCCTCCCCCAAACACCGTTGGGTGGCTTGCGGAGTATAAATGTAGATGTAGATGTAGATGTAGATGTAGATATCCACATCCAGTGACGCCTGTATGTTGGGGATGACACGGCGGCCGGTCGGTATCGCGCGGTCCGCCAGGGCCTGTGGACAGGATTTACGAATACAGTCCTAGATAGTGCGTCTCCCCAATTACCTGCAGCACTGCACTCGATGGAACGCAATGAAGCGAGGGAAATTACGATGATAGCCTTTTACATTTTAATAAATAAAGCGAAGCAAAACAAACTGCAGATGAGATCTGCACTGCCTGAAAAAAAAAGTGAAGCACCTAGAAGACACGATTGTATGTCGATGTAACTTCGTACATGTCCACACCCTCAGCTGGTATGTAGATGATGTTGTTGTTGTTATGGTCTTCAGTCCTGAGACTGGTTTGATGCAGCTCTCCATGCTACTCTATCCTGTGCAATCTTCTTCATCTCCCAGTACCTACTGCAACCTACATCCTTCTGAATCTGCTTAGTGTGCTCATCTCTTGGTCTCCCCCTACGATTTTTACCCTCCACGCTGCCCTCCAATACTAAATTGGTGATCCCTTGATGCCTCAGAACATGTCCTACCAACCGATCCCTTCTTCTGGTCAAGTTGTGCCACAAACTTCTCTTCTCCCCAATCCTGTTCAATACTTCCTCATTAGTTATGTGATCTACCCATCTAATCTTCAGCATTCTTCTGTAACACCACATTTCGAAAGCTTCTATTCTGTTCTTGTCCAAACTATTTACCGTCCATGTTTCACTTCCATACATGGCTACACTCCATACAAATACTTTCAGAAATGACTTCCTGACACTTAAATCTATACTCGATGTTAACAAATTTCTCTTCTTCGTAAACGCTTTCCTTGCCATTGCCAGTCAACATTTTGTATCCTCTCTACTTCGACCATCATCAGTTATTTTGCTCCTCAAATAGCAAAACTCCTTTACTACTTTAAGTGTCTCATTTCCTAATCTAATACCCTCAACATCACCCGACTTAATTCGACTACATTCCATTACCCTAGTTTTGCTTTTGTTGATGATAATCTTATACCCTCCCTTCAAGACACCATCCATTCCGTTCAACTGCTCTTCCAAGTCCTTTGCTGTCTCTGACAGAATTACAATGTCATCGGCGAACCTCAACGTTTTTATTTCTTCTCCATGGATTTTAATACCTACTCCGAATTTTTCTTTTGTTTCCTTTACTGCTTGGTCAATATACATATTGAATAACACCGGGGAGAGGCTACAACCCTGTCTTACTCCCTTCTTAACCACTGCTTCCCTTTCATGTCCCTCGACTCTTATAACTGCCATGTAGATGATTAGAATTGCAATTCTCTGTGACAGAATGGTTACCATAGTGCATTAGTATTGTTGCTGTTTAGTGTTGGCACAAGGCCTAGTAGGGTATGTAATTGGCGTTAATATCTCCAGATGTTGAAGAACCACTTTGAATGACTTGGGGATGCTAAGTATTCGTGTGAGATAGCGTTGTCAGCACCTGACACAGTTTCAAAGGGGGCGAGTTGCAGGTCTCCATTTGACAGGCTCATCGAATCGTGCTACTTGCAGGTTCGTCTGGTATTCACTCAACGTTAGGGTGCTTGGGAACTTGATGGCTGGCATACTCGTGATCAAGGATCCAGTCGCCCAAGTCTAATCAACACGGGGAGGGGGGGGGGGGGGTTCGCTTTATTGTGCACCAAGCAAATGGTAGCCCTTTCACATCTGCGCCTTCTCAGAACAAGTAATGGACGCTCTGTGTCATACTGTACCGGTGGTCTAACAGTAGCCTCACTAGGAAATACCACCCCATGTATAGCCTGCTGCTCACACCAGAACACAAACAGTTGCGGTTGGCGTAGTGTCATCACCAGGAAGGATGGACTGGTGATTAATGGCGTCGCACTATGTTCAGTAATGAAACATGGCTCTGCTCTGCCCTGGATGACCACCATCGACGAGTATGCTGTGGCTGCAACCTGAGGAAAGTTCTCATTCTTCCCATGTTTTGGATAGGCTCAACGGTGTCATTCTTGGCACCATGGTGTTGGCAGCCGTAGGGTATGACTTCAGGTTATGACTGGTGGTAAGGAAACTCTGATGCCACAATGGTATGTCACGGACATACTGTGTCCTCATGTGTTACCTCATTGTGCCGCCATTTTTCAACAGGACAATGCTCGTCCACATATGGCACTTATCTCTGTGAATTGCCTGCTTGATGGTGAAGTGCTCCTATGGCTAGCAATTTCCAGTCCCCCCTTCCCCCAATAGAACACGTGTGGGACCAACTCGGATGTTATCATCATCCCTGTGTCAGTATCCAGGCTATCAAGGACTTGGTATTATGGGCTAGCTTACCTCATGAGAGGATACAATGGCAGCCGCCCCAAACACTCACTGCATGCATCTAGGTCAGTGTGGGTCGGGGGGCAGGGGGGTGTATGCAACATCATACTGTAAAGCAGGCTCATACTACCAACTTCTTTGTAAATCTGACTCCATTTTGTAATCACAGAAATAACGTCAGCTACCCTCTCAACCTATGAAGATTAATTTGTTTTCCTCCTCCCCCTCTGGATGCTTAATATTTTTGTCAGACTGCGTGCCTACAGTTTACTGTTTACTTTACAAAAGCACACATGTCATCGACTGAGACTGAAATCCACAACTGCTACATATACACTTACAGGTTTATACTCATAGAGGGAAAACGCCAACCAGCTACGTTTAATAATGCTATTTGTTCAGGTAAATAGCGCCGTTACCAGTTTAGAACAACAGGTTCGTGATGAGACGGCTCTTCACATTAAAGTAGAGTTTGTTGTTTACATTAGTTTTCACTTTCTATTCTCCCTTGTGGTGAAAAATCCTTGGGGTGGTGGTCCCATCGAAAACCTTGTTTCATTACGTTACAATGCTGACTACTTGTGTTCATGCCAAAGTGAAGACTAAATGAAGAACTACACTCCTGGAAATTGAAATAAGAACACCGTGAATTCATTGTCCCAGGAAGGGGAAACTTTATTGACACATTCCTGGGGTCAGATACATCACATGATCACACTGACAGAACCACAGGCACATAGACACAGGCAACAGAGCATGCACAATGTCGGCACTAGTACAGTGTATATCCACCTTTCGCAGCAATGCAGGCTGCTATTCTCCCATGGAGACGATCGTAGAGATGCTGGATGTAGTCCTGTGGAACGGCTTGCCATGCCATTTCCACCTGGCGCCTCAGTTGGACCAGCGTTCGTGCTGGACGTGCAGACCGCGTGGGACGACGCTTCATCCAGTCCCAAACATGCTCAATGGGGGACAGATCCGGAGATCTTGCTGGCCAGGGTAGTTGACTTACACCTTCTAGAGCACGTTGGGTGGCACGGGATACATGCGGACGTGCACTGTCCTGTTGGAACAGCAAGTTCCCTTGCCGGTCTAGGAATGGTAGAACGATGGGTTCGATGACGGTTTGGATGTACCGTGCACTATTCAGTGTCCCCTCGACCATCACCAGTGGTGTACGGCCAGTGTAGGAGATCGCTCCCCACACCATGATGCCGGGTGTTGGCCCTGTGTGCCTCGGTCGTATGCAGTCCTGATTGTGGCGCTCACCTGCACGGCGCCAAACACGCATACGACCATCATTGGCACCAAGGCAGAAGCGACTCTCATCGCTGAAGACGACACGTCTCCATTCGTCCCTCCATTCACGCCTGTCGCGACACCACTGGAGGCGGGCTGCACGATGTTGGGGCGTGAGCGGAAGACGGCCTAACGGTGTGCGGGACCGTAGCCCAGCTTCATGGAGACGGTTGCGAATGGTCCTCGCCGATACCCCAGGAGCAACAGTGTCCCTAATTTGCTGGGAAGTGGCGGTGCGGTCCCCTACGGCACTGCGTAGGATCCTACGGTCTTGGCGTGCATCCGTGCGTCGCTGCGGTCCGGTCCCAGGTCGACGGGCACGTGCACCTTCCGCCGACCACTGGCGACAACATCGATGTACTGTGGAGACCTCACGCCCCACGTGTTGAGCAATTCGGCGGTACGTCCACCCGGCCTCCCGCATGCCCACTATACGCCCTCGCTCAAAGTCCGTCAACTGCACATACGGTTCACGTCCACGCTGTCGCGGCATGCTACCAGTGTTAAAGACTGCGATGGAGCTCCGTATGCCACGGCAAACTGGCTGACACTGACGGCGGCGGTGCACAAATGCTGCGCAGCTAGCGCCATTCGACGGCCAACACCGCGGTTCCTGGTGTGTCCGCTGTGCCGTGCGTGTGATCATTGCTTGTACAGCCCTCTCGCAGTGTCCGGAGCAAGTATGGTGGGTCTGACACACCGGTGTCAATGTGTTCTTTTTTCCATTTCCAGGAGTGTATTTTGACTGTTAGGGACATACTTGCAAGTGCAGAAATTTTCATCGATGACTCAGGAGAGAGTACTGAACAATACTGCATCAGCATTTACATTGTTTACAGACCAATAATTATGACTTTTACTGGTAGTACGTCTTCAGGCTGCTCACGGCACATGGCACAAGCAAGTCATTAACGTTTATTTTCGCCTGTACAGCAGGTCAGATAATGGAGGATGGATGCGTGGACGCACAATAGTCTATTCTGAGAGACGTAGTCCACTTCGTGATGCAGTTACGGCTGTGAAGAAAACAACAGGTACTAAATTAAATGACATGTTTGGGAGAAGACTGTTAGACACAGAGAAAAAACAGTTAACACACTGAAGTGGATACATATTAAGGTACCAATGCCCACAGTATTTGCACCTATATCCCATAACACGTTCCATATACATACGTCACAGTTTACATCACCCACCCACCCTCCACTCCCCTCCGCACCGAGTTAGGTGGCGCAGTGGTTAGCACACTGGACTCGCATTCGGGAGGACGACGGTTCAATCCCGCCTCCGGCCATCCTGATTTAGTTTTTGCGTGATATCCCTAAATCGGTTCAGGCAAATGCCGGGATGGTTCGTTTGAAAGAGCACGGCCGACTTTCTTCCCCGACCTTTCCTAATCCGATGAGACCGATGACCTCGCTGTTTGGTCTCCTCCACCAAATCAACCCAACCAATCACCTCCCCCCTACGCTCCCCCCCCCCCCCGCCCCCACACACACACCAAAACATTGAAGGATGTACAAAAATACGGCGATATCACTGTGTATGACTTCTGTCACAACAGCTACTCCGTCAGCTATTGCTACTAGAGTCTTCAATAACAGTGATAGATTTACATTTGTTTTGTGAGATCAGGGGGTACACACTAGCGTAAGAGGTCGTATACAAACGATAATCGTCCCTCTCGATTACTTACCACCGAAATGAAACACAGCGTTTAACAGAGATGGCGGTGAGAGGAATCAACGTATTAGCAGTTCCAATTCCACCAAACTCTACTGTGCACCGTAGACCTGGCATTATCGTCGAATGAATCTTTTGTAAGCTGCTTCCTTTGTTGATGAACTAAACTTCCTGAGGATTCCTCCAGCGAATCTGTCTGGCATCTGCCTTACCAGCGATTAATTTTATGTGGTCGTTCCACAGTAGCTATGGATATGAATGCGTCTAGTGGCTGTTCTGCGATCGCATAATCACACAATAAAGGGTCTTCCTGTGTATGTATTCGCAATGCGTTACATTTGCCTATGTTGAGGCAGCCCCGCACCAAGTGCCGATGCTCTGCGGGTTTTCCTGCGTTTCACTATAATTTTCTACCGTTGAGACTTCTCTGCATACATCATCCACGAAATGCTTCATAGAACTTCCGCCGTTATCTGGTTATCTACTACGTTCTTTCTTGTGAAAAGTAACAGTCCCCTAATACTCCTTTTGGACACTTCCGAAGTCACTTTTACGCCTGAATCATTCTCTCCGCTCAGAAACACGTGCTGTATTGTAGTTGGCTAGCACTCTTCAAAGTAATAGCACAGCTAAAAATGGTTCAAATGGCTCTGAGCACTATGGGACTCAACTGCTGAGGTCATCAGTCCCCTAGAACTTAGAACTACTTAAACCTAACTAACCTAAGGACATCACACACATCCATGCCCGAGGCAGGATTCGAACCTGCGACCGTAGCGGTCTCGCGGTTCCAGACTGCAGCGCCAGAACCGCGCGGCCACTTCTGCCGGCTGATAGCACAGCTCATGCCATATTCCGTACCCTCGTATCTTGTTCACTTGCCGGAAGTGCGGAACGGTACTGAACGCCTTTCGGAAGACAAGGAACACAGCATCTTCCTTGGGTGCTGGTATCTACCGCCTTCTGGGTGTCGTGGAGGAACGACAGGGGAGATTGTCGGCTCCAAAATGTCATAGTAAGTGAGCGTAAAACACGTTCCAAAATCCTACAAAAGACTGACGTCGAGATAATGGCATATAGTTCTGTGGGCCAGAACGATGACCTGCGTTTTTTTCTCAAGTCATTAGGAACACTTTGCTCCTCCAGCGACCTACGGTACTCTGCTGCTAGAAGAGGAGCTCTGCTGCTAGAAGAGGAGCAAAGTTCTTTCTCATATTTTTAGTCATCAGTCTTATGGGAAACGTTGAACACTAATATCCTCCTCTTCCTGTCCTCTGGATACAGAAAATTTTGGACTGCTGCCCTGGCCAGGACATTCTCCGGATCTCTCACCAATTGAAAACGTCTGGTCAATGGTGGCCGAGCAACTGGCTCGTCACAATACGCCAGTCACTACTCTTGATGAACCAGGCGTATCAAGGCCGTTATTACGGTCAGAGGTGGTTGTTCTGGGGATTGATTTCTCAGGATCGATGCACCCAAATTGCGTGAAAATGTAATCACATGTCAGTTCTAGTATAATATATTTGTCCAATGAATACTTGTTTAACATCTGCATTTCTTTTTGGTGTAGCAATTTTAATGTCCAGCAGTGTATTTGCTGCACATATTCCAGTCTCTGTCTTCCAATGCAGTTTTTACCCACTATAGCTCCCTTTAGTACTACGAAAGTTATTCTCTGATGTCTTAACACATGCCCCTTCTTCTTGTCAATGTCTTCCATAATTATATTCTTCTCCTTGCAGATTCTATGGAGAATCTCCTCATTCATTACCTTATCAGTCCACCTAACTCACAACATTCTTCTGTTGCACCATACTTCAAATACTTCGAGTCTCTTCTGATCCCGTTTTCCCCCAGTGTATGCTGTGCCCCAAAAGCACGTACGTTCTCAATAATCTCTTCCTCAAAGTAAGGCCCATGTTCGATACCAGCAGACTTCTCTTCGCCAAAAATGCCCTTGATGCCATTGCTAGTCTCCATTTTATGTCCTCCGTCCGTCATGGGTTACTTTACTGCCTACACAGAAGAATTAATTAACTTCGTCTACTTCGCGATCTACAATTGTGATGTTAAATCTCTCACTGTTCTCATTTCCTCTACTTCTTATTACTTTCGTCTTTCTTCGATATACTCTCACTCCATATTCTGTACTGATTAGACTGTTCACTCTGTTTAACACATTCTGTAGCTCTTCTTCACTTTCACTGAGGACAGCAATGTCGTGAGCGAATCTTATCATTGATATCCTTTCACCTTGAATTTTAATCCCACTCTTGAACTTTTATTTCCGTCACTGCTTCTTCGATGTATAAATTGAACAGTATGGGCGTAAGACTACATCTCAGGCTTACACACTTTTTACCCGAGCACTTCGTTCTTAGTCTTCCAGTCTCATTGTCCCCTCTTCATTCTTCTACCTATTGTGTATTACCCATCTTTTCCTATAACTTGCCCCTATTTTCCTCAAAATTTCGAACGTCTTGCACCATTTTACATTGTCTAACGCTTTTTGCAGGTTGACAAGTCCTATGAACGTGTCTTGATTTTCCTTTAGTCCGAAGTTCCTCTATGGTGCCTTTACCTTTCCTAAAGCCTAACTGATCGTCACGTAACACACACTCGATTTACTTTTCCATTCTTTTGTATATTATTCTTGTCAGCACCTCGGAGGCATGAGCTGTTAAGCTGATTATGGGATAATTCTCGTGCTTGTCAGCTCTTCCTATGTGCAGAATTATGTGGATGAAGCTTTTCCAAAAGTCTGATGGTATATCACCAGTCTCATATGTTCTACCCACCAACGTGAATAGTCGTTTTGTTGCCACTTCTCCCAATAATTTCAGAAATTCTGATGCATTATTATCTACCTCTTGTGCCCTATTCGATCTTAAGTTGTCCAGAGCTCGTTCAGATTCTAACTGTAGTACTGGATCCACTATCTCTCCTCTGTCGATTCGCGTTTCTTCTTCTATCACGACATTAGACAAGTCGTCTTCCTCATAGAGGCATTCAGTATATTGTTTCCACCTGGCTGCTCCCTCCTCTGCATCTGCGGTATTCCCCTTGCATTCCTGATGTTATTGCCTTGCTTTTCACTTCCCAGAAATGACCTTTCCATGTACTGAGTCATTCCTTCCGACAATCATTTCTTTTTAGATTTCTTCGCAATTTTCTTGCAGCCATTTCGCCTTACCTAGCCTGTACTTCCTATATATTTCATTCCTAAGTGACTTGCGCTTCTGTATTCCTTAATTTCTCCTTTCTTCCATCAGATAAAGAAGTTCTTCTCTTATACAAGGTTTTTTTTAAAAAGAGTTACCTTTCTTTTACCTATCCCTTTTTCCAATTTCTGTGATTGCCCGCCGGCCGCGGTGGTCGTGCGGTTCTGGCGCTGCAGTCCGGAATCGCGGGACTGCTACGGTCGCAGGTTCGAATCCTGCCTCGGGCATGGGTGTGTGTGATGTCCTTAGGTTATTTAGGTTTAAGTAGTTCTAAGTTCTAGCGGACTTATGACCTAAGATGTTGAGTCCCATAGTGCTCAGAACCATTTGAACCATTTTTTTGTGATTGCCCTTTTTTCAGATGTCCATCTTCTTCAACTGAACTATTTATTATCGCAGAATGTATGGCCTTAGAGAAGTACAAGCCTGTATCTTCATTCCTTAGTACTTCCGTATCCCAGTTCTTTGAAGAAAATATATCCATGGGGCCTGTCAAATGTACCGTGACGAGTACCCGTTGCCGAGACCTCGTTGTACAGCATGTGATTCCTGCTTTGGAAGAGAGCAACTGCGTGGAAACAATTGTTTTCATGCAAGGTGGAACAATACCTCGTGTCTCTCGCCAGTGAAACATCTGGTTAATGCAGCCTTCCACGATCGTGTTATCTCCAGGGGTTTTCCATGTACATGGTCTGCAAGAACACCCAGGCCTAATGTGAATCTGTGTGACTTCTAGCTCTGGGATCTCTACAAGAATGCGTTTACCAGGGACACGTTCCGTCTGTACCTGATGTGAAGAGCAGCATACAGGAACACATTGCTCTGATTCTATCGGAGCAGCTGCGAGCTACTGTTGATCACGTCGTTTTGTCGTTTTACGGATTCGGCCTCTCGTCGACGTCTCCGGTGTTCGTACTGAACAAACTGTGTACGTGGCGGTTAATAATAAAATCAACATTACGCGTTTGTCACTTGTTTCACTTCTTCTGTCCGCGTGTCATTCCTAACCAATAACATATGGAAACAACTGAATACGTGTTACTTGCATTGAGAGCAGCAGAGTTGCAACCGGCGGCAAAAACTGGAAGTAATTTTTTTTCTGGCGCAAATCGGTTCCGCATTAACGCGTTAGAATTTCTACCGCAGCCATGCAATGATACAGCTCGTGTGATTATACAACCCGCACTGGAGCTCTGTAAGTAGCTGCACGTACAACCACCGGGCAGTTGTGGATGAAATTTTTTTCATACCTTCCTGGGGAATACAGGTTTCTACACTACTAGCCATTGAAATTGCTACACCAAGAAGAAATGCAGATGATAAACGGGTATTCATTGGACAAATATATTATACTAGAACTGACATTTTTCACGCAATTTGGGTGCATAGATCCTGAGAAATCAGTACCCAGAACAACCACCTCTGGCCGTAATAACGGCCTTGACACGCCTGGGCATTGAGTCAAACAGAGCTTGGATGGCGTGTACAGGTACAGCTGCCCATGCAGCTTCAACACGATACCACAGTTCATCAAGAGTAGTGACTGGCGTATTCTGACGAGCCAGTAGCTCGGCCACCATTGACCAGACGTTTTCAATTGGTGAGAGATATGGATAATGTGTTGGCCAGGGCAGCAGTTTGGCCAGGGCAGCAGTCGAACATTTTCTGTATCCAGAAAGGCCCGTACAGGACCTGCAACATGCGGTCGTGCATTATCCTGCTGAAATGTAGGGTTTCGCAGGGATCGAAAGAAGGGTAGAGCCACGGGTCGTAACACATCTGAAGTGTAACGTCCACTGTTCAAAATGCCGTTAATGCGAACGAGAGGTGACCGAGACGTGTAAACGATGGCACCCCATACCATCACGCCCGGTGATACGCCAGTATGGCGATGACGAATACACGCTTCCAATGTGCGTTCACCGCGATGTCGCCAAACACGGATGCAACCATCATGATGCTGTAAAAAGAACCTAGATTCATCCGAAAATGTGACGTTTTGCCATTCGTGCACCCAGGGTCGTCTTTGAGTACACCATCGCAGGCGCTCCTACATGTGATGCAGCGTCAAGGGTAACCGCAGCCACGGTCTCGGAGCTGATAGTCCGTGCTGCTGCAAACGTCGTCGAACTGTTCGTGCAGATGGTTGTTGTCTTGCAAACGTCCCCATCTGTTGACTCAGGTATCGAGACGTGTCTGCACGATCCGTTACAGCCATGTGGATAAGATGACTGTCATCTCGACTCCTAGGGATACGAGGCCGTTGGGATCCAGCACCGATTCCATATTCTGCTAACAGTCATTGGATCTCGACCGATGCGTGCAGCAATGTCGCGATACGATAAATCGCAACCGCGATAGGCTACAATCCGACCTTTATCAAAGTCGGAAAAGTGATGGTACGCATTTCTCTTCCCCACACGAGGCATCACAACAACTTTTCACCAGGCAACGCCGATCAACTGCTGTTTGTGTATGAGAAATCGGTTGGAAACTTTGCTCATGTCAGCACGTTGTAGGTGTTGCCACCGGCGCCAACCTTGTGTGAATGCTCTGAAAAGTTAATCATTTGCATATCACAGCATCTTCTTCCTGTCGGTTAAATTTCGCGTCTGTAGCACGTCATCTTCGTGGTGTAGCAATTTTAATGGCCAGTAGTGTAGCTTCACAGAGCAGTGTGGCCAAGTATTGAAGGAGAAGCGCTGTGGGCTCGCGATACGATCGAAGCAGCCCGTTGACTCGCCCAGTCTGGCTGGTGTCGCGTTGCGGAGCACATCGGCCGCGTGTTGTTGACATCGGCAGAGACGACTAAGCCGCCGCCAGCCACTTCGGGCAGCCGCGCCTCAGCCCCCATCCCTGTAGACAGCAGGGGACCGCGGTAAGTCTTCAGCTTTCTGTGAGCCGCGGGCTGTAGTAAGTTTGATCGTCTGTGAGTCACTTGTTTACAACGGTGATGGACCTGTCACGGTATAGCAGTACAGTAACAAAGAAAAGAAGCGTAATTTCGTATGGAATATTCTGACGTCACTTGGAGGAACACAGACTAATTAAAAACTTACACAGTGTCAGTGCTCCACAAATTTTATTTTATACTAGACGGGTATGTATTTATTCCAATTCCATTAGCCCATCCCCCCCCTATTCCCTCTCTCGTTCGTCGTCTCCTCCACTCTCTCCTCTTTGTCTATCTCCCCCTCCCTCATGTCTGTGTCCATGTCCTCCTCTCCCCTCTTTGCCTGTTCGTCTCCTCCTCCTCCTCCTCCTCCTCCTCCTCCTCCTCCTCCCTCAGCCCCACCCCAATAGGAGGTTGCTGGTTCTTACCCCCACATTATTTCTTTCCACATAGCGACTAATGATAGCGCGTGCGATAGAAATCGAAGCAGGGGTTTCGCAGGAGTTTTGTAGCCGCGATTTTGTACAGTATACTTTTACATAACTGGAAAAATTGGTAGAAGGCGACCTCGGGGAAGATCAGTTTGGATTCCGTAGAAATATCGGAACACGAGAGGCAATACTGACCCTTCGACTTATCTTAGATAGATTAAGGAAAGGCAAACCTACGTTTCTAGCATTTGTAAACTTACAGAAAGCTTTTGACAATGTTGACTGGAATACCGTCTTTCAAATACTGAATGTGGCAGGGGTAAAATACAAGGAGCGAAAGGCTATTTACAATTTGTACAGACACCAGATGGCAGTTATAAGAGTCGAGGGGCATGAAAGGGAAGCAGTGGTTGGGAAGGGAGTGAGACCTGTCCCCGATGTTCTTCAAATGGCTCTGAGCACTATGGGACTTAACTGCTACGGTCATCAGTCCCCTAGAACTTAGAACTACGTAAACCTAACTAACCTAACGACAGCACACAGCACCCAGCCATCACGAGGCAGAGAAAATCCCTGACCCCGCCGGGAATCGAACCCGGGAACCCGGGCGTGGGAAGCGAGAACGCTACCGCACGACCACGAGATGCGGGCCCGATGTTCTTCAATCTGTATATTGAGCAAGCAGTAAAAGAAACAAAAGAAAAGTTCGGAGTAGGTATTAAAATCCATGGAGAAGAAATAAAATCTTTGAGGTTCGCTGATGACATTCCAATTCTGTCAGAGACAGCAAAAGACTTGAAAGAGCAGTTGAACGGAATGGATAGTGTCTTGAAGGGAGGATATAAGATCAACATCAACAAAAGCAAAACGAGGAAATGGAATGTAGCCGAATTTAGTCGGGTGATGCTGAGGGAATTAGATTGGAAAATGGGACACTTAAAGTGGTAAAGGAGTTTTTCTATTTGTGGAGCAAAATGACTGATGAAGGTCGATGTAGAGAGGATATAAAATGTAGACTGGCAATGGCAAGGAAAGCGTTTCTGAAGAAGAAAAATTTAACATCGAGTATAGATTTAAATGTCAGGTAATCGTTTCTGAAAGTATTTGTATGGAGTGTAGCCATGTATGGAAGTCAAACATGGACGATAAATAGTCTGGACAGGAAGAGAATAGAAGCTTTCGAAATGAAGAATGCTGAAGATTAGATGGGTAGATCACATAAGTAATGAGGAGGTATTGAATAGAATTGAGGAGGAGTTTGTGACGCAACTGGACTGGAAGAAGGGATCGGTTGGCAGGACATGTTCTGAGGCATCAAGGGATCACCAATTTAGTACTGGAGGGCAGTGTGGAGGGTAAAAATCGTAGAGGGAGACCACGAGATGAATACACTAAACAGATTCAGAAGAATGTGGGTTGTAGTAGGTACTGGGAGATGAAGCAGCTTGCACAGGATAGAGTAGCATGGAGAGGTGCATCAAACCAGTCTCTCGACTGAAGACCACAACAACAACTACTCTTACATACATTTCATTCATATTAAACATATTTCACACAGATATCTACACATACTTCTCCTGTATCCGTGGTGAATTTCGTCCTGCAGTTTCGATTTCACGCAGGTCAATCTCTTCGACGTCAACTCTCCTGAGTATTGTGTCGTAGCAGTATTTAATTTTTCACGTACATTCACTGGTGTTGCGAATAGAGCTACGTAATAAATTAAAACAACGTGCACGACGCGGTCACTGTGTTTGACATATTGTCTCCTGAAGTATGTGATGGTGCAATGACATAATCCTCTAGGTGCATTCACTGGTATATGTGAATACCGTCTGCGAAATGCGTCATCAGTACGGCTAGTAACAAAGAAATAATAAATTATAACGTGACGGCGGATGGGCTGTTTTACTGTGTGAACTGCGAAAATGTAGTAAGCAATAAACGTTTTTATGCGTTATTATTTCGCGGGGGTAAACAGCGAGAAAAAATGACGTTAACTTCTGAAATTATGTGTAAAGTTTGTTGTAAGTTGTTAAGTGCCCTCATTCCCAAATACGGGATGAATATAATCTGGAAATATGCGAGTCTAGGGTTACACTACTTTTTCACCCCTACCTCACCCTCGCCTCTTTGATAGATGGGTGTTTCCTATCCCACAGACCGTAAGTGACAGTGTACTAATCTCGCTGAAATCGGTCCGCTGGTTTAGGAGGAGTTTTGGAACATACACATACATGCCTACGCGTGTACATACATGTATATACGTACATGCCTTTTTTATTATATTTTAGTGCTTTCAACATACGAGGCGATCCCCGTAGAACGTATGACTGAATAGACACTCTACACTGCATCAGCTTTTATCTGTACAAATGTTATTTTAGAAGGTATGCGACCGTATATACTGTAAACACAAATTCCAACACCTCAATTTCATACGGGTATCCATACAAAATCTTAGCAGTGCAATTTTTTATTTTCGTGTGCATAGTCGTAAAAAGGTTACGTATATTTGGGAATAACAATATTTGTACAGACAGGAGCTGACTACTTCGTCCGTAAAGGACAACATCGTAAGCACTGCGACTGCTGACAAATATAAAGAAAGCATTTTAGTGCATCAGTCACTCATTTTTCAACCAAGCGTTTCGATGTTTTGTACCATCATTTTCAGGTAGAAACCTCTCTAGTTACAGTCGTAGTGTTAGTCTGGTGCACAGATGACTTTTCTCAGCAGCAGCACACCGAATGCAAAGCAGATTATGTTTCGTCTTTTGTCACGAACTAGATCGAAAAGACATGTGTAATCATGATGTGCAGTGAAGGGCACATGCAACCAATAGCAGTGTGCACGATCTTCTTACCAGTAACTCTCCCCTCCACAGTTCTCCAACCATCAGTTCTGTAAAAAAACTAACTTTTCTTCTTTGGATGTTGGCCCAGTCCGAAATCAAACGAATTTAACAAAACTGTTGCCACCATCTCTTCATTGGCCACCCTATATCTCGTTTTCCAGTTTGGTTGAAATATAGTATTTTCCATAGCACATGTTCAGGTGGCATGGTCACACCACTTGTTTTTAATAGTGCAAAATGAATTCTGTCAATGTTGTTTTTACATCTAGATATTGTCTTATACCAAGGTGGTTTGATAAACATGGTTAAAAAAATAACAAGCAAAAATCTTTGTTTCGTAAACAGTTTCCTTACTGTTCGACATAGTCTGCTGTGAGAGGTATACACTTTGTCCGGCAATCTGGCCATCGTAAAAATAAGTCCTGTCAATACAGATAAAGCTTTTTCTGCGTCAGTCACTTGTTTTGTTTTGCCACTATGCGTTTCGATCATCATCATCATCTTCAGGTGGGAAATTGTATATTTACATGGTTGGTGTTCAAGAGCACAGACTAACACCCCACCCATCACTTATCTGGTTTTGGTGTGTGTTCACCCCAGGTAATTGACTAACAGATCAACAGAGAGTGCAAAACTGCCGCAATGTTGGATAACACAAAGAAAGTAATAAGGCCCTGTGACTCCTTATTGAACTGCGGTGGCAGTGTTGACATTAATTGATTCAGAATTCATCCCTTTTAATTAAAAGGGGTGCACATTGATGTTATATTCAGCTATTGAACACCAGATACAAATGTTGAACATAAAATTAATTAAGAAAGTGACTTGGGATCTCAACTACTTGATTGAAAAACAGATGCAGTCGATTACCACAGATTTATTTTAACTCACAACCTTCAATCATCACATTACATGACTCTCCTAACAGGCAGATGGTAATAAATTGCGTATGCGTGGAGTAAAGCGCGATAAATCAAAAGTAATTCCTATCGACTGACCCAGGCGTAATGCGAAGTGTGAGAAGAATTCTACAATACACGGCCCATGAAACCCTCGTGGAAACTTTGCCGACGTGATCCAACAAATTAATCAGTGGCCGTAGCAGACGCAATATCACCAAATTCAGCATGGCGGCGCGGCGTCATTATGCGGACGTCAGGCAACCTCGTGGTGCTGCTAGGCTGCGCTCGTCTATTCACTTCTAGCTATCTTGCTCAAACTCAATTGTTCCGTTTGCTAAGTCCTAAACTGCAGAGATGCTAACTCTTTCTCACGCAAGCTGAGTAAAGAACGCCACGTCCACACTCTAGGCAAGCTGGGAACGGAAGACCTCTATGGGGACTTCTCCCAGTTCACTCTTCGCCTCGGTTTCCCCTCCAGCAAAATCACTTACGCCAATTACAGCGCAAGTCGCGTTAATTATGCATCGCTTCCCAGCGCCGACCAATGCCTGCTCTGGAAAGTGAACAAATTCCCACAAAGTTTCCCTTCCTCTCAACTTCTGCTATTTAGCTCCTCGCAGGCCACCCATCAAGGTTAGCGTCTGCACAAAACATCAATTTTTTCCGGAATTCTGACTCCCAGGAGAGTACTTCAAATTCCTCAGTCCTATGTTCTCATCGGAGGCAGGCGTATTTCTTTCTGTCACTCTTCACCTGATTTACTTCAGACTCTGCAGACCGTGAATTCAGCGTGAAGTTGCTAAGTCACGAACACGCATATTTTGACCGCTGTTGACCGCTCCACCGTAGCTTTGCGCAGCTTACTCGCATGTTTCACTGAAAACGGGACGATGGACATTTATCAACAGGCGTACAAGTTCTCCGTCTGCTTCCCGGTACACCAGCATGGGGTCAACCACTCCCCCCCCCCTCACTATCACTCATCTTAAGGCAGCTGGAGGCCGCGCCCCGTTACCGCTTTCTGAGAGCTTGAGCCGCCATAAGCTGCCTATTGTTGCTTCCCTTCGCCACTCCCCAGCCGGCCACGGTTGGGAGAAACTAGTCTCCAATAAATCGACACGTTTCCACAAAGTTTTCATGTCTTTTGATGTCGTGTGAATTACATTAAAACCATCACCCGACATTAATTATTCCAATACGTCCATACTATACCAAGATGCATTGTGCCTTGTCAGCCATTTTTGTTCAGCCCTACTGTTCGCTCAACGTGAGTTAGGTGATCTTTAATGACTTCATGTAAGGGGCATCTTTTCACAGTCACAGACCAAGGCCAGTGTATGTTATTTTGCGTCTATTGCTAATGATAATTGTTGATTTAGAAAAGGCACTTAAGAGGTTAAAAAATATGAATTTCTGACAACTACTCGTATCACTTTCTCATTTGATGATTCTTCCCAGCAACCCAAAGTTTCGAGTTTCGAGGAGAAGAGGAAGAAATCACTTGGACATAAGACTGGTGAACAAAGTGTATAAGGAAACAATTCAAAACCCAGTTCATTGTTATCGCTGATGTCTGGGATGGTGTATTATTCTGGTGAAAGAGCCTTGGCCTCTTTTCAGCCAACGCAGGTTCTGAACTATCCAACAATGAATCATAACAGGGTCCAGTTATGGTTCTGCCTTTTCCAGGGAATCCCAAAAAGCTGGCCATCACCTTACTGACTGACAAAATAGTCTTTGCCTTCTTGGGTGCAGTTTCACCAGCCTTTGTCCAATGCTCTGACTGCCGTCTAGCCTCTAATATGTAATGATGCATCCAGGTTTCACAGATCAGAACAAACAGTTTTGCGGATTGCAATTAAACATCGCGGGACAGTTTGTTGAAATGCTACGCCGGATGCTTCTCCATTGCCACTTCTGCGTGCAGGATATTATACACTCGCTCAGTTGAGATACCTCCACTCTCAGGAAACTCACGAATTTTTATTCGGCAGTCTTGTATTACTCGATTCAGTTTGCAACGAGACTCGTCCGATCAGGCCATCCACAGTCCCGTATCGGTGTTGACGGTCCAGGGCGAGGCATAAACCTTTGTGTCGTGGAGTCATCAAGGGTATACGACTGGGCCTTCGGCTCCGAAAGCCCATATCGAATATGTTTCGTTGAATGGTTCGCACGCTGTCTATTTAAATGAAACAGTAATAACTCTATCAATAAAATTCTTCTGGGCTTGAGGCCGCATTGTCAACTATAAAATTCCGACGTTGCGGCGACAATTCCTTCTGTTGCAAGACGCCTTCCTCAGGGTGTACAGAAGTTAGCAGTACACCCTGAGGAAGGCGTCTTGCAACAGTCGCCGAAACGTCGGAATTTCGTAGTTGACAACGTGGCCTCAAACCCAGAAGATTTTTATTGACTGTGAAGGCGGCCGCGGAAGCCTACGTTTACACTAATAACTCTTTCTTTAATATATTTTAACAGTTACCAAATTATTATAGATTTACAGTGCTCAATGGCCGATGTCGGACCGTTGCGTGTATTCCAGGACGAGAGAAACCGAATTGTGAATTCTTTGTCGTTGTACGATGATTAACAAATTAAATGTTTCCATTCCAATTACAAGGAACAAAGAGTTTCTTATTGACATTATTCTTAATTTTTCCTTTTACGCCTCTGTCAAGTCTTTAGGTATAGTGAAAAATATTTCAGCAAATAAAAACGTTCACTTTATTTAGTGTCATCACCAGGTATCGGTAGATCTTTTTTCTATTAACACCTTCCATTAACATCAAATTTAATACCGTACAGTACCTCACTTTGCAGTCCACAACAAGGGCTATAAATTCCACGAGTTACTCATACCGGTGTGCACAGTTATTTCAGATTAGGCATTAAAGGCGTGTCTCGCTCTAAATTAAACATCTGAGGCCATCAGTCCCCTAGAACTCAGAACTACTTAAACCTAACTAACCTAAGGACATGACACACATCCATGCCCGAGGCAGGATTCGAACCTGCGACAGTAGCGGTTGCGCGGTTCGAGACTGAAGCACCTAGAACCGCTCGGCCACACCGACCGGCAGCATCTACCTGGGAGCCTGTATCTAATATTTTCTGGGTCTCATGAACAAATAAAGCGAGTTGGGTCTCACACGATCGCTGTTTCCGGAATCCATGTTGATTCCTACAGAGTAGATTCTGGGTTTCCAGAAACGACATGATACGCGAGCAAAAAACATGTTCTAAAATTCTACAACAGATCGACGTCAGAGATAAAGTTTTGCGCATCTGCTCGACGACCCTTCTTGGACTGGGACTACCTGTGCTCTTTTGTAATCATTTGGAACCTTCCGTTCCTCTAGAGACTTGCGGTACACGGCTGTCAAATTTGAAACTTCCTGCCAGATTAAAACTGTGTGCCAGACCGAGACTCGAACTTGGGACCTTTGCCTTTCGCGGGCAAGTGCTGTACCATCTGAGCAACCCAAGCACGACTCGGTCCGGCACACAGTTTTAATCTGCCAGGAAGTTTCATATCAGCGCACACTCCGCTGCAGAGTGAAAATCTCATTCTCGAAACATCCCCTAGGCTGTGGCTAAGCCATGTCTCCGCAATATCCTTTCTTTCAGGAGTGCTAGTTCTGCAAGGTTCGCAGGAGAGCTTCTGTAAAGTTTGGAAGGTAGGAGACGAGGTACTGGCAGAAGTAAAGCTGTGAGTCGTGTTTGGGTCGCTCAGTTGGTAGAGCACTTGCCGCGAAAGGCAAAGGTCCCGAGTTCGAGTCTCGGTCGGGCACACAGTTTTAATCTGCCAGGAAGTTTCATATTAGCGCACACTCCGCTGCAGAGTGAAAATCTCATTCTGGCTGTTAAATTTAATTATAAGAACAAACATATTTATAACTATCGACGAGAAAATGAAGAAACGCATAGTTTTCCTAAAAATGTATGCCTGTCGTGATTTGCGAAATCCCCTATGGATGCAATCTGGTAAGGTACCCGGAACTACTTTGCACCTCGACGCTTCCAGCTGCAGACACAGAGGCAGGCCCCATTTGGCAGTTAACCTGCGTAGCGATGAGACGTTGCTAGTGTAGCAAGAACGAATAGCGTAGTTGCAAATGTTTTGAATATCGCAGAATTCACACTTGTACTGCAAAAACCAATGTTTGAGCGGGAGTCGATCTCGTCTTAAGACTCTCGAAGACTAACCACTTGACCAGCATGAACTCTAACCTCCAGCACCTACGCACAGATACATGCGCTACATAATAGACACACAAAATTTCTCTTGTCATTTTCTCGGAATAACAAGAGTAGTGCACCTTGCCGCGTGAACATTATGTTGTTTTAATGGCCTACTAAAAATGTACATATTTGAAGTAAACCTGTGATCCCAACGCCGTGGACTCCCCCTGTAAGTACACTATGTGATCAAAAGTATCCGGACACCTGGCTGCAAATGACTTACAAGTTCGTGGCACCTTCCATCGGTAATGCTGGAATTCAGTATGGTGTTGGCCCACCCTTAGCCTTGATGACGGTTTCCACTCTCGCAGGCATACGTTCAATCAAGTGCTGGAAGGTTTCTTGGGGAATGGCAGCCCTTTCAGCACGGAGTGCTGCACTGAGGAGAGGTATCGATGTCGGTCAGTGAGGCCTGGCACGAAGTCGGCGTTCCAAAAAGTCCCAAAGGTGTTCTATAGGATTCAGGTCAGGACTCTGTGCAGGCCAGTCCATTACAAGGATGTTATTGTCTTGTAACCACTCCGCCACAGGCCGTTCGTTATGAACAGGTGCTCGATCGTGTTGAAAGATGCAATTACCATTCCCGAATTGTTCTTCAGCAATGGAAAGCAAGAAGGCGCTTAAAACATCAATGTAGGCCTGCGCTGTGATAGTGCGACGCACAACAACAAGGTCTGCAAGCCCCCTCCATGAAAAACACGACCACACCATAATACCACCGCTTCCGAATTTTCCTGTTGGCACTACACACGCTGGCAGACGACGTTGACCGGGCATTCGCCATACCCACTCCCTGCCATCGGATCGCCACATTGTGTACCGTGATTCGTCACTCCACACAACGTTTTCCCACTGTTCAATCGTCCAATGTTTACGCTCCTTACACCGAGCGAGGCGTCGTTTGGCATTTACCGGCGCGATGTGTGGCTTATGACCAGCCGCTCGACCATCAAATCCTCCCGCCTAACTGTCGTAGTACTTGCAGTAAATCCTGATGCAGTTTGGAATTCCAGTGTGATGGTCTGGATAGATATCTGCCTATTACACATTACGACCCTCTTCAACTGTTGGCGGTCTGTCAGTCAACAGACACTTTTGTGCTGTACGTGTCCGTTCACGTTTCCACTTCAATATCACGTCGGAAACAGTGAACCTAGGGATGTTTAGGAGTGTGGAAATCTCGCGTACAGACGTATGACACAAGTGACACCCAGTCACCTGACGACGTTCGAAGTCCATTAGTTTCGCGAAGCGACCCATTCTGCTCTCTCGCCATGTCTAATGACTACTGAGGTCGCTGATACGGAGTACCTGGCAGTAGGTGGCAGCACAATGCACCTAATATGAGAAACGTATGTTCTTTGGAGTGTCCGGATACTTTTGATCACATAGTGTAGTTGGGTCCGGGACCAGCCTCAGTAGACTCAATAATAAATGATAATTGTTTGAAATGATTGAGGAACAATCAAAGCGAGAAACTCTATCGAGTTTTACATCATCAGAATATGGTTCTGCGATTGGCTGTTCTGCACGCCACGTACAGTATGTGAGAACACACATCGTCATTATGGGTACGTCTTCTTTGGTCAGTACATCATATGGTCTGTTATCGCCTCCTACCGTACGACAGACAGCGGTAGGAAGGGGCAATACTACGCGTAGCAAGGAGCAATACTACGCGCAGTTTCCGAATTAAAACGCCTGCTAACTGGATACGCTAGCCATGCGTATTTTAAGCAACTCGAAATACGGGAATAACCTGCGTTAAAAGTGGAAGAATGTGATGACTCTACCGATGCGTGGGGTAGAGGAGAGACGCGGGTCAGTAATGAGGCCTTGTGTGCGCACAGGCACGCTTCGCTTGAGGAACGTGTAGGAGGTGTGACGTCATCCGTATGACGCAGCGAGCCTCGCCGTGACCTGCGCTACGGTAAGCAGGACAAGAACACCTTCCAGGACGCCTCACCTCATAAGGCTGCTGCCACAGGGGCATCGACGTCTGGAAATTCCACCGACGACCGACATCGGCCGAACACGTCCGATCTTTCCGAAACAGTACGCCAGTATGTGCGCAACCGACAGCGGTCGATTGGGGCGATGTTTCCACACACAAAACATGTACTGTGAGAAAATTTTTGTACAAGAAATGAGAAATTGTAGTAGTTCTTTATGGATTGTCGTAGGTGGACATTAGCTGCCTGCCAGTTGGTATTACTGCTTGCTGGTGTTTCCACGTCACTATGGTGGCGGTCCCGTTACATGGGACGTGATTACACTGTTTAGTGCTTTAGATGTTGAGACTGTATTATTCTAAAATTTATGTCTGTCTTTGGCATATAAGTTAAATGACAATCATTGAAGGGTTGTTGTTGGTGTTGTGGTCTTCAGTCCTGAGACTGGTTTGATGCAGCTCTCCATGCTACTCTATCCCGTGCAAGCTTCTTCATCTCCCAGTACCTACTGCAACCTACATCCTTCTGAATCTGCTTAGTGTATTCATCTCTTGGTCTCCCCCTATGATTTTTACCCTCCACGCTGCCCTCCAATACTAAATTGGTGATCCCTTGATGCCTCAGAACATGTCCTACCAACCGGTCCCTTCTTCTGGTCAAGTTGTGCCACAAACTTCTCTTCTCCCCAATCCTATTCAATACTTCCTCATTAGTTATGTCATCTACCCATCTAATCTTCAGCATTCTTCTGTAGCACCACATTTCGAAAGCTTCTATTCTCTTCTTGTCCAAACTATTTACCGTCCATGTTTCACTTCCATACATGGCTACAGTCCATACAAATACTTTCAGAAACGACTTCCTGACACTTAAATCTATACTCGATGTTAACAAATTTCTCTTCTTCAGAAACGATTTCCTTGCCATTGCCAGTCTACATTTTATATCCTCTCTACTTCGACCATCATCAGTTATTTTGCTCCCCAAATAGCAAAACTCCTTTACTACTTGAAGGGTAACTGAGATATTTCCTTCTTTGCTGAATTTACTGGAACTTGTCCGGAGTGTTAGTAATCCTGCTTTTCAATGTCACCACGAATCATCTCAAGTATGTAACAGAACGTTTCTCTCCTCATTTCATGTATTTATAAAATTGTCTCGTTTTTCCAGTAATAGAGGACAGAGACCCGCCACTTTCTCCTGGAGGCAGCTCATTCCCATGCATTCGGCGTCGCTTTAATAGCAAAAGCCGTAATGCAGCTCTCATCTTCAGGTACAGTGGCGTCATGGCAACCATACCGCCCAAGGACTTTAGAACACAGGGCGTTTCAAAACGAAATAACTGATTTCAAAAACTCCGTATTTATTGATAAAAACTTACTACAAACATGACATACATTGCAAAATAGTCACAAAATTACAGAAGAATACTGAAGATTAGGTGGATAGATGACGTAACTAATGAGGAAGTACTGAATAGAATTGGGGGAAGAGGAAATTATGGCAGAACCTGACTAAAAGAAGAGACCGATTGGTAGGACACGTTCTGAGGAACCGAGGGATCATCAATTTAGTATTGGAAGGAATCGTGGAGGGTAAAAATCGTAGAGGTAGACCAACAGATGAACACACTAAGCAGATTCAGAAGGGTGTATGTTGCAGTAGTTACTCTGAGATGAAAGAGAACAGCATCAAACCAGTCTCTCGACTGAAGACGACAACAGCAATTCATAAAATCTTAAAGTTTTAGCTGTATTACAAATACAGTACAATTGGGAGAGCCAGCCCTGACAAAACTCTACCATCTGGTGAGCAAGATGTATGAGACAGGCAAAATACCCTCAGACTTCAAGTAGAATATAATAATTCCAATCCCAAAGAAAGCAGGGGTTGACTGATGTGAAAATTACCGAACTATCAGTTTAATAAGCCACGGATGCAAAATAATAACACACATTCTTTACAGACGAATGGAAAAACTGGTAGAAGCCGACCTCGGGGAAGATCAGTTTGGATTCCATAGAAATGTTGGAACACGTGAGGCAATACTGACCCTACGACTTATTTTATAAAATAGATTAAGTAAAGGCAAACCTACGTTTCTAGCATTTGTAGACTTAAAGCTTTTGACAATGTTGACTGGAATACTCTCTTTAAAATTCTGAAGGTGGCAGGGGTAAAACACAGGGAGCGAAAGGCTATTTACAATTTGTACAGAAACAAGATGGCAGTTATAAGAGTCGAGGGACATGAAACGTAAGCAATGGTTGGGAAGGGAGTGAGACAGGGTTGTAGGCTCTCCCCGATGTTATTTAATCTGTATATTGAGAAAGCAGTAAAGGAAACAAAAGAAAAATTCGGAGTAGGGGTGAAAATCCATGGAGATGAAATTAAAACTTTGAGGTTGACCGATGACATCGTAATTCTGTCAGACACAGCAAAGAACCTGTAAGAGCAGCTGAACGGAATGGACAGTGTTTTGAAATGAGGATATAAGATGAACATCAACAAAAGCAAAACGAGGATAATGGAATGTAGTCGAATTAAGTCGGGTGAAGCTGAGGGAATCATATTAGGAAATGAGACGCTTAAACGAGTTTTCTATTTGGGGAGCAAAATAACTCATGATGGTCGAAGCAGAGAGGATATAAAACGTAGACTGGCAATGCAAGGAAAGCGTTTCTGAGGAAGAGAAATATGTTAACATCGAGTATAGATTTGTATCAGGTTGTAGTTTCTGAAAGGATTTGTATGGGGTGTAACCATGTATGTAATTCAAACGTGGACGATAAGTAGTTTGGACAAGAAGAGAATAGAAACTTTCGGAATGTGGTGCTACAGAAGAATGCTGGAGATTAGATGGGTAGATTACGTAACTAATGCGGAGGTATTGAACAGAATTGGGGAGAACAGAAATTTGTGGCACAACTTGACTAGAAGAAGGGATCGCTTGGTAGGACATATTCTGAGGCATCATAGGATCACCAATTTAGTATTGGAGGGCAGCGTGGAGGGTAAAAATCGTAGATGGAGACCAAGAGAGGAATACACTAAACAGATTCAGAATGATGTAGGTTGCAGTAGGTAATGGGAGATGAAGAAGCTTGCACAGGATAGAGAGCATGGAGAGCTACATCAAACCACTTTCTAGACTGAAGACAACAACAACAACAAATACTATGTGTCCACCCCTACCACCACCAGCAGCACGAGAAACATCTAGACGATAGCCAAATTCGTCATAAACTTTACGCAATGTATCTGCTTTTGCAGATGTTACGGCGGCTTTTATTCTGTTTTTCGCTTCTTCTGTGACACTACTTCGCATAACCCACAAGGAAACCTGGCATGCGGTCATGTCTGGCGATTATCGAGGCCAAGAATGCAGGTAAGGGTCTCGGGAATCCGTGCATCGCATCCAGCGTTGGTGCACAGTGTCATTGAGAAACTGACGTACTCTGTTGTGCCACAGTAGTGGAGGTCCATCCTTTTAGAAAATGAAATCATCGGAATCCTCCTGAAACGGAAAGAGCCACAATTGTGCAGCATTTCAAAGTAGCTCATTCCAGTCATGTGTCTTCCTGAAAACACACAAAGAAAAAGGACCTTACACTTTCTCACGAGAAATGGCACAGAAAACGTTCTCAGTAATGTCATGAAGGCTCTGTAGTCTCCACAGGCGACCGTTATGTCGCTTTACTTTACCGCTAACATGAAATGTTGTTTCATCGCTAAAAATTAATCGTGGTGTAAATTTAAAGTCCTCCATTTCCTCTAGCGGAACATCGTTGAAATCAACCTATCTACCTACTACCTACCTATCTACATCCATACTCCGCAAGCCACCTGACGGTGTGTGGCGGAGGGTACCTTGAGTACTGCTTGACTCCTCGGTGAAGGTATGTTCTCGAAACTTCAACAAAAGCCCGTACCGAACTACTGAGCGTCTCTCCTGCAGAGTCTTCCACTGGAGTTTATCTATCATCTCCGTAACGCTTTCGTGATTACTAAATGATCCTGTAACGAAGCGCGCTGCTCTCCGTTGGATCTTCTCCATCTCTTCTATCAACCCTATCTGGTACGGATCCCACACTGCAGAGCAGTATTCAAGCAGTGGCGAACAAGTGTACTGTAACCTACTTCCTTTGAATCTCAGTCTGGCATCTGCTGTACCGACGATCAACTTTATGTGATCATTACATTTAAAATCACTCCTAATCCGTACTCCCAGATAATTTATGGAATTAACTGCTTCCAGTTGCTGACCTGCTATATCGTAGCTAAATGATAAGGGATCTTTCTATGTATTCGCAGCACATTACACTTGTCTACATTGAGATTCAATTGCCATTCCCTGCACCATGCGTCAATTCGCTGCAGATCCTCCTGCATTTTAGTACAATTTTCCATTGTTACAACCGCTCGATATGCCACAGCATCATCCGCAAAAATCCTCAGTGAACTTCTGATGTTATCCACAAGGTCATTTATGTATAATGTGAATAGCAACGGTCCTACGACACTCCCCTGCGGCACACCTGAAATCACTCTTACTTCGGAAGACTTGTCTCGATTGAGAATGACATGCTGCGTTCTGTTATCTAGGAACTCTTCAATCCAATCACACAATTGGTCTGATAGTCCATATGCAAACCAATATTCTTTTTTCACTAATCCGAAGAGTTTGCACTTATTGTAGTCAGTATGGCTTACAGACGAAACGACGCCTTAACACTCGCCAGATAGTCGTAAGAGGCACTGCCAGTTTCTGCTTGTGCCGCGAGTAAACTTTCGTGGACTCCGTTCAAACGTTTGCCGAATTCCTTCCACCGCGACACCAGACGTGCGAGGTCTACCTGTGACTCTTACCTTGGCATAAGCATCCTGTCCGTTCAAACTGGCGATACGAACGAAAAAGTATTTAGGTGCAGGCGGGGCAATGCCAAAACGCCGACGAAAAGCACTGCAGCACACAAAAATCCTTCGGTTGAGCGGACGCCGTCTTACTTCTGACTGAATGCAAACTGAGAAGGCGCATTGACTGGCATCTAACGACGATATTCTGAAACTCTAGGCCACCCCCATTCAAACAAAACACATTTCCTTGCCGGCACGTCCCATGTTCCGTAATTATTACCGTTCAAAAGCAGATCATTCTTTTCGAAACACCCTGTAGATTGTAACCACCTCGACGCTGTCCAAAAACCTGTCGTAGGAGATCGGAGACACAGTGGCCAAGCTGTCGGCGTAAGCCACTGTGCGACTGCGGGCAACAACCGTCGGTGTCCTTCAGAATGCTGCTTTAAGGCACGCCTCCTATCTTACTTGCGTAATTTGTTCAGTTACAAGTTCCGGCTGAGAGTTGCCGTGGTCGATATGTCAAATTGTTCCTAACATTTCGTCTCCGACTGCGAGAGACATCTTCGGAGGTAAAACGGAAACTCCAACTACGGTTCGAAAGGCTCCCGACTTTTTAAAGCACTATAGACGGCACCACCACGCGTCACACGATAACGAATGCGCGATTATCTCCGGGTGGCGCCGTCATTCTCTTTTAAGTCAATTTGTTGGCGCAAAGTCGATCACGTTAGCGAGAAGTAACCACGGAATCGGCGTGATGTGACGAATAGCCGGCGGGAAGTGTACCGGCAGAGGCTTAAAAATATCCCGTGAAAGCCAGCCAACGAAAGTTCAAGGGCCAGTTGTTGTTGTTGTGGTCTTCAGTCCTGAGACTGGTTTGATGCAGCTCTCCATGGTACTCTATCCTGTGCAAGCTTCTTCATCTCGCAGTATCTACTGCAACCTACATCCTTCTGAATCTGCTTAGTGTATTGATCTCTTTGTCTCCCTCTACGATTTTTACCCTCCACGCTGCCCTCCAATGCTAAATTTGTGATCCCTCGATGCCTCAGCACATGTCCTACCAACCGATCCCTTCTTCTAGTCAAGTTGTGCCACAAACTTCTCTTCTCCCCAATCCCATTCAATACCTCCTCATTAGTTACGTGATCTACCCACCTTATCTTCAGCATTCTTCTGTAGCACCACATTTCGAAAGCTTCTATTCTCTTCTTGTCCAAACTAGTTATCGTCCATGTTTCACTTCCATACATGGCTACACTCCATACAAATACTTTCAGAAACGACTTCCTGACACCTAAATCTATATTCGATGTTAACAAATTTCTCTTCTTGAGAAATGCTTTCCTTGCCATTGCCAGTCTACATTTTATATCCTCTCTACCTCGACCATCATCGGTTATTTTACTCCATAAATAGCAAAACTCCTTTACTACTTTAAGTGTCTCATTTCCTAATCTAATTCCCTCAGCATCACCCGACTTAATTTTACTACATTCCATTATCCTCGTTTTGCTTTTGTTGATGTTCATCTTATATCCTCCTTTCAAGACACTGTCCATTCCGTTCAACTGCTCTTCTAAGTCCTTTACTGTCTCTGACAGAATTACAATGTCATCGGCGAACCTCAAAGTTTTTACTTCTTCTCATTGGATTTTAATACCTACTCCGAATTTTTCTTTTGTTTCCTTTACTGCTTGTTCAATATACAGATTGAATAACATCGGGGAGAGGCTACAACCCTGTCTCACTCCTTTCCCAACCACTGCTTCCCTTTCATGCCCCTCGACTCTTATAATTGCCATCTGGTTTCTGTACAAATTGTAAATAGCCTTTCGCTCCCTGTATTTTACCCCTGCCACCTTCAGAATTTGAAAGAGAGTATTCCAGTCAACATTGTCAAAAGCTTTCTCTAAGTCTATAAATGCTAGAAACGTAGGTTTGCCTTTCCTTAATCTTTCTTCCAAGATAAGTCGTAAGGTCAGTATTGCCTCACGTGTTCCAACATTTCTACGGAATCCAAACTGATCTTCCCCGAGGTCGGCTTCTACCAGTTTTTCCATTCGTCTGTAAAGAATTCGCGTTAGTATTTTGCAGCTGTGACTTATTAAACTGATAGTTCGGTAACTTTCACATCTGTCAACACCTGCTTTCTTTGGGATTGGAATTATTATATTCTACTTGAAGTCTGAGGGTATTTCGCCTGTCTCATACATCTTACTCACCAGATGGTAGAGTTTTGTCATGACTGGCTCTCCTGAGGCCATCAGTAGTTCTAATGGAATGTTGTCTACTCCCGGGGCCTTGTTTTGACTCAGGTCTTTCAGTGCTCTGTCAAACTCTTCACGCAGTATCTTATCTCCCATTTCATCTTCATCTACATCCTCTTCCATTTCCATAATATTGTCCTCAAGTACATCGCCCTTGTATAAGCCCTCTATATACTCCTTCCACCTTTCTGCTTTCCCTTCTTTGCTTAGAACTGGGTTGCCATCTGAGCTCTTGATATTCATACAAGTGGTTCTCTTATCTCCAAAGGGCCAGTATTAATTGATAAATCTAGGGATCTGTACACACCGAGGCGACAAGTCATGGGATACCTCCTACTATCGTGTCGGACCTCATTTTCCACAGTGTAGTGTAGCAACTCGACGGAGCGTGCACTCAACAAGTCGCTGGAAGTTCAGTGCAGAAATACTGAACCATGCTGCCTCTATACCCGTCAATAACTGCGAAAGTCTTACTAGTGCAGGGTTTTGTACACGGACTGACCTCTCGATTACTTCTCATAAATGTTTGGTGGGATTCATGTAGGGCCATCTCCGAGTTCCAGTCATTCTCTTTTATTGCCCAGAATTCGTCGAGCAGATGCGCAGAACTATAGACCTATATCTCTGACGTCGATCTGTTGTAGAATTTTAGAACATGTTTTTCGCTCGAGTATCATGTCGTTTTTGGAAACCCAGAATCTACTATGTAGGAATCAACATGGATTCCGGAAACAGCGATCGTGTGAGACCCAACTCGCTTTATTTGTTCATGAGACCCAGAAAATATTAGATACAGGCTCCCAGGTAGATGCTATTTTTCTTGACTTCCGGAAGGCGTTCGATACAGTTCCGCACTGCCGCCTGATAAACAAAGTAAGAGCCTACGGAATATCAGACCAGCTGTGTGGCTGGATTGAAGAGTTTTTAGCAAACAGAACACAGCATGTTGTTATCAACGGAGAGACGTCTACAGACATTAACCTCTGGCGTGCCACAGGGGAGTGTTATGGGACCATTGCTTTTCACAATATATATAAATGACCTAGTAGATAGTGTCGGAAGTTCCATGCGGCTTTTCGCGGATGATGCTGTAGTATACAGAGAAGTTGCAGCATTAGAAAATTGTAGCGAAATGCAGGAAGATCTGCAGCGGATAGGCACTTGGTGCAGGGAGTGGCAACTGACCCTTAACATAGACAAATGTAATGTATTGAGAATACATAGAAAGAAGGATCCTTTATTGTATGATTATATGATAGCGGAACAAACACTGCTAGCAGTTACTTCTGTAAAATATCTGGGAGTATGCGTGCGCAACGATTTGAAGTGGAATGATCATATAAAATTAATTGTTGGTAAGGCGGGTACCAGGTTGAGATTCATTGGGAGATTCCTTAGAAAATGTAGTCCATCAACAAAGGAGGTGGCTTACAAAACACTCGTTCGACCTATACTTGAGTATTGCTCATCAGTGTGGGATCCGTACCAGATCGGGTTGACGGAGGAGATAGAGAAGATCCAAAGAAGAGCGGCGCGTTTCGTCACAGGGTTATTTGGTAACCGTGATAGCGTTACGGAGATGTTTAACAAACTCAAGTGGCAGACTCTGCAAGAGAGGCGCTCTGCATCGCGGTGTAGCTTGCTCGCCAGGTTTCGAGAGGATGCATTTCTGGATGAGGTATCGAATATATTGCTTCCCCCTACTTACACCTCCCGAGGAGATCACGAATGTAAAATTAGAGAGATTAGAGCGCGCACGGAGGCTTTCAGACAGTCGTTCTTCCCGCGAACCATACGCGACTGGAACAGGAAAGGGAGGTAATGACAGTGGCACGTAAAGTGCCCTCCGCCACACACCGTTGGGTGGCTTGCGGAGTATAAATGTAGTTGTAGATGTAGAATGTTTTTCAAACCAATCGCGAACAACTGTGGCCTAGTGATATGGCGCATTGTCATCCATAAAAAAATACATCGTTGTTTGGGAACGTGACGTCGATGAATGGCAACAAATGGCCTCCAGAGAGCTGAACATAACCATTTACAGTCCATGAACAGTCTGTTCAATGTAAAGACAGCCCACACCGTAATGTAGCCACTGCCAGCTTGCGCAATTCCTCATTGACAACTTCTTGGGGGCTGTGCCACACTCGAACCCTACCATCACCTCTTACAAACTGAAGTCGCGACTCATATGACAAGGCCACGGTTTTTCTACCGTCCAACCGATACGGTCACGAGCCCACGAGAGGCTCAAATCAAATGGCTCCTACCACTATGGGACTTAACATCTGAGGTCATCAGTCCCCTAGACTTAGAACTACGAGGGCAGTTCAATAAGTAAAGCAACACATCTTTTTTCTCGGCCAATTTTGGTTGAAACAACCGGAAATTTCTTGTGGAATATTTTCAAACATTCCTGCTTCGTCTCGTATAGTTTTATTGACTTCCGACAGGTGGACGCGCTGTACGGAGCTGTTAAAATGGCGTCTGTAACGGTTGTGCGTTGCAAACAACGGGCAGTGATCGAGTTTCTTTCGGCGGAAAACCAGGGCATCTCAGATATTCATAGGCGCTTGCAGAATGTCTACGGTGATCTGGCAGTGGACAAAAGCACGGCGAGTCGTTGGGCAAAGCGTGTGTCATCATCGCCGCAAGGTCAAGCGAGACTGTCTGATCTCCCGCGTGCGGGCCGGCCGTGCACAGCTGTGACTCCTGCAATGGCGGAGCGTGCGAACACACTCGTTCGAGATGATCGACGGATCACCATCAAACAACTCAGTGCTCAACTTGACATCTCTGTTGGTAGTGCTGTCACAATTGTTCACCAGTTGGGATATTCAAAGGTTTGTTCCCGCTGGGTCCCTCGTTGTCTAACCGAACACCATAAAGAGCAAAGGAGAACCATCTGTGCGGAATTGCTTGCTCGTCATGTGGCTGAGGGTGACAATTTCTTGTCAAAGATTGTTACAGGCGATGAAACATGGGTTCATCACTTCGAACCTGAAACAAAACGGCAATCAATGGAGTGGCGCCACACCCACTCCCCTACCAAGAAAAAGTTTAAAGCCATATCCTCAGCCGGTAAAGTCACGGTTACAGTCTTCTGGGACGCTGAAGGGGTTATTCTGTTCGATGTCCTTCCCCATGGTCAAACGATCAACTCTGAGGTGTATTGTGCTACTCTTCAGAAATTGAAGAAACTACTTCAGCGTGTTCGTAGGCACAAAAATCTGAACGAACTTCTCCTTCTTCATGACAACGCAAGACCTCTCACAAGTCTTCGCACCCCAGAGGAGCTCACAAAACTTCAGTGGACTGTTCTTCCTCATGCACCCTACAGCCCCGATCTCGCACCGTCGGATTTCCATATGTTTGGCCCAATGAAGGACGCAATCCGTGGGAGGCACTACGCGGATGATGAAGAAGTTATTGATGCAGTACGACGTTGGCTCCGACATCGACCAGTGGAATGGTACCGTGCAGGCATACAGGCCCTCATTTCAAGGTGGCGTAAGGCCGTAGCATTGAATGGAGATTACGTTGAAAAATAGTGTTGTGTAGCTAAAAGATTGGGGAATAACCTGGTGTATTTCAATGCTGAATAAAACAACCCCTGTTTCAGAAAAAAAATGTGTTGCATTACTTATTGAACTGCCCTCGTACTTAAACCTAACTAACCTAACGACATCACACACGTCCATGCCCGAGGCAGGATTCGAACCTGCTACCGTAGCATCCGCGTGGTGCCGGACTGAAGCGCCTAGAACCGCTCGGTCACTTCGGCCGGCCCAGGAGAGGCGCTGCAACCGATGTCGTACTGTTAGCAAATTCAGTCGCGCCTGTTGTTTGCTGCCATAGCCTATTCCGCCGCACTATCCTAACGGATACATTCGTCATACGTCTGCACAGTTATTTAACGCAGTTTTGCTTGTCTGTTAGCACTGACAACTTTACGCAAACGCCGCTGCACTCGGTCGTTAAGTGAAGGTCGTCGGCCACTGCAGTGTCCGTGATGGGAGGTAACGCCTGAAACGTGTTGTTCTTGGCACACTCTTGACGCTGTGGATCTCGGAATAACGAACTTCTTATTTCCGAAATACAGTGTCCCATGCGTCTAGCTTCAACTACGATTCCCCGTTCAAAGTCTGTTAATTCTCGTCGTGCGCCCATGTATCGCCTGAGTACAAACTACAGGTCAACAAGTGTACTGTCCTTTTGTGCCTCGTGTACGGTCTACTACCCCCATGTATGTATTGATATCCCATGGCTTTTGTCATCCCAGTGTATTACTATAATGCCAACGCGATGTGCTGTGCACTATCCCAGCTGCAGGTTGCCTATTCAACAACTTCCGGTGGAACATACATTTTATTTAAAATGGTTGTAGCCTCTCCCCGATGTTATTCAATCTGTATATTGAGCAAGCAGTAAAGCAAACAAAAGAAAAATTCGGAGTAGGCATTAAAATCCATGGAGAAGAAATAAAAACTTTGAGGTTCGCCGATGACATTGTAATTCTGTCAGAGACAGCAAAGCACTTGGAAAAGCAGTTGAACGGAATGGATGGTCTTGAAGGGAGGATATAAGATGAACATCAATAAAAGCAAAACGAGGATAATGGAGTGTAGTCGAATTAAGTCGGGTGATGCTCAGGGAATTAGATTAGGAAATGAGACACTTAAAGTAGTGAAGGAGTTTTGCTATTTGGGGAGCAAAATAACTGATGATGGTCGAAGTAGAGAGGAT
Source organism: Schistocerca cancellata (assembly GCF_023864275.1). Lineage (NCBI taxonomy): Eukaryota > Metazoa > Arthropoda > Insecta > Orthoptera > Acrididae > Schistocerca > Schistocerca cancellata. Next base: position 125,227,825 of record NC_064637.1, on the reverse strand, counting down.
ATAAAATGTAGACTGCCAATAGCAAGGAAAGCGTTTCTGAAGAAGAAAAATTTAACATCGAGTATAGATTTAAATGTCAGGTAGTCGTTTCTGAAAGTATTTGTATGGAGTGTAGCCATGTATGGAAGTGAAACATGGACGGTAAATAGTTTGGACAAGAAGAGAATAGAAGCTTTTGAAATGTGGTGCTACAGAAGAATGCTGAAGATTAGATGGGTAGATCACATAACTAATGAGAAAGTATTGAATAGGATTGGGGAGAAGAGAAGTTTGTGGCACAACTTGACCAGAAGAAGGGATCGGTTGGTAGGACATGTTCTGAGGCATCAAGGGATCACCAATTTAGTATTGGACGGCAGCGTGGAGGTTAAAAATCGTAGGGGGAGACCGAGAGGTGAATACACTAAGCAGATTCAGAAGGATGTAGGTTGCAGTAGGTACTGGGAGATGAAGAAGCTTGCACAGGATAGAGTAGCATGGAGAGCTGCATCAAACCAGTCTCAGGACTGAAGACCACAACAACAACAACAACAACTGCATACAATTATTGATCGAATTTAAAAATTTAAAATACTCTCATAATCTACTAGGTAAGACGTTTAATGTCATGTTAAAGGCTTAACACTAAATTCAAGCATTACGGTTAGAAACTTTGTATATGTCTTGTAACTCACGACGCGCAAATTACCCAGATTGCATTAATTCAGTATTTGAGAACGAGAGCATGTAGCGACATGCAACGAATTTTAAACAGAATTCCAATTCATTACGAATCTTTTTCTACCTAACACCTTCACAAAATGGTGAAACGAAAAACAGTTTATCGCTTACTTCAATTTTGTTGTTCATGCAGTAAAACCGCACGGGAGTTCGATTCGTTAGAGAATCGAGAGTGGAGGTGGGGGTTTTCTGGAATTCCCTAGTATCCGTACTCAACAATCGGCAGAGAGATTTGTACGCTGCCGGCTACGTGAGCGAATTACTTCGTCTTAGGATTCTTACAGTCAGTGTCAATGTAGGTGTTACCATTTGTAATTTCATAGATATGACAGACAAATCTTTTAAAGCGAATGACGCATTGTTCTTCATTACTACGTCATTTCGTAAAAATAATTCCAGTCTTCGCCTGATGCTATTCTACAATGCCACTGATGTCCGGCGAAGACGGAGACAAATTATCGTACGGACCAGGTGGGGGCAAGTCTTGTCCACTGCACGTACACCTTGTCCCTTAAGCCACGACACACCGCGACAGGGACATTGTAATTTGTTTTGTAAATAAAGCCGCCTTTTTTTGCTGCAGTTTTTTTTCACAGACCAGTTTCGCCTTTTTCTTGCTCTAAGGCATCTTGACTAGGGTAGTTTGTTGGGATCTGCATTTCCTCTCATCTGGTCTGGAGGTCGCACTACCACTTTATTTCCGAAACATAAGGACAGTTATGTGTTCCGGGCTTTTTCACACCGTCCACCATGTCTCTCCTTCTTCTTTGTGCTGTGCTATTAGTGTTAGTTATAGCTACACTCCTGGAAATGGAAAAAAGAACACATTGACACCGGTGTGTCAGACCCACCATACTTGCTCCGGACACTGCGAGAGGGCTGTACAAGCAATGATCACACGCACGGCACAGCGGACACACCAGGAACCGCGGTGTTGGCCGTCGAATGGCGCTAGCTGCGCAGCATTTGTGCACCGCCGCCGTCAGTGTCAGCCACTTTGCCGTGGCATACGGAGCTCCATCGCAGTCTTTAACACTGGTAGCATGCCGCGACAGCGTGGACGTGAACCGTATGTGCAGTTGACGGACTTTGAGCGAGGGCGTATAGTGGACATGCGGGAGGCCGGGTGGACGTACCGCCGAATTGCTCAACACGTGGGGCGTGAGGTCTCCACAGTACATCGATGTTGTCGCCAGTGGTCGGCGGAAGGTGCACGTGCCCGTCGACCTGGGACCGGACCGCAGCGACGCACGGATGCACGCCAAGACCGTAGGATCCTACGCAGTGCCGTAGGGGACCGCACCGCCACTTCCCAGCAAACTAGGGACACTGTTGCTCCTGGGGTATCGGCGAGGACCATTCGCAACCGTCTCCATGAAGCTGGGCTACGGTCCCGCACACCGTTAGGCCGTCTTCCGCTCACGCCCCAACATCGTGCAGCCCGCCTCCAATAGTGTCGCGACAGGCGTGAATGGAGGGACGAATGGAGACGTGTCGTCTTCAGCGATGAGAGTCGCTTCTGTCTTGGTGCCAATGATGGTCGTATGCGTGTTTGGCGCCGTGCAGGTGCATACGACCGAGGCACACAGGGCCAACACCCGGCATTATGGTGTGGGGAGCGATCTCCTACACTGGCCGTACACCACTGGTGATCGTCGAGGGGACACTGAATAGTGCACGGTACATCCAAACCGTCATCGAACCCATCGTTCTACCATTCCTAGACCGGCAAGGGAACTTGCTGTTCCAACAGGACAATGCACGTCCGCATGTATCCCGTGCCACCCAACGTGCTCTAGAAGGTGTAAGTCAACTACCCTGGCCAGCAAGATCTCCGGATCTGTCCCCCATTGAGCATGTTTGGGACTGGATGAAGCGTCGTCTCACGCGGTCTGCACGTCCAGCACGAACGCTGGTCCAACTGAGGCGCCAGGTGGAAATGGCATGGCAAGCCGTTCCACAGGACTACATCCAGCATCTCTACGATCGTCTCCATGGGAGAATAGCAGCCTGCATTGCTGCGAAAGGTGGGTATACACTGTACTAGTGCCGACATTGTGCATGCTCTGTTGCCTGTGTCTATGTGCCTGTGGTTCTGTCAGTGTGATCATGTGATGTATCTGACCCCAGGAATGTGTCAATAAAGTTTCCCCTTCCTGGGACAATGAATTCACGGTGTTCTTATTTCAATTTCCAGGAGTGTATTTGTTCGAACACTCTGCTTTTAGCAATGTAAATATTGTAACTTCATTATGTTTTCATAATGTGGAGCAAAGCACAGTGCTCGAACAAATAGCTATAACTAGTGGCAAAAGAATAATACACTGAAGACCAAAGAAACTGATACACCTACCTAATATCGTGTAGGGCCCCCGCGAGCACGCAGAGATGCCGCAACACGACGTGGCAGGGACTCGACTAATGTCTGAAGTAGTTCAAATGGTTCAAATGGCTCTGAGCACTACAGGACTTAACATCTTAGGTCATCAGTCCCCTAGAACTTAGAACTACTTAAACCTAACTAAGGACATCAGACACATCCATGCCCGAGGCAGGATTCGAACCTGTAGCGGTCGTGCGGTTCCAGACGTAAGTGCCTAGAACCGCTGGGCCACAGCGGCCGGCGCTAAAGTAGTGCTGGAAGGAATTTACACCATGAACCCTGCAGGGCTGTCCATAAATCCGTAAGAGTACGAGGGTGTGAAGATCTCTTCTGAACACCACGTTGCAAGGCATCCCAGATATGCTCAATAATACCCATGTCTGACGAGTTTGGTGACCAGCGGAAATGTTTCAACTCAGAAGACTGATCGTGGAGGCACTCCGTAGCAATTCTGGACGTGTGGGGTGTCGCATTGTCCTGCTGGAAATGCCCAAATCCGTCGGAATGCACAGCGGATATGAATGGATGCAGATGATCAGACAGGATGCTTACGTACGTGTTACGTGTCGCCCCATACCATTGCAGGGCCTCCACCAGCTTGAACATTCCCTGCTGACATGCAGGGACCATGGATTCATGAGGTGGTCTCCATACCCGTACACACCCATCTACTCGATACAATTTGAAACGAGACTGTCCGACCAGGCAACATGTTTTCAACCATCGACAGCCCAATTTCAGAGTCGGCGAGCCCAGGCGAAGTGTAAAGCTTTGTGTCCCGCATTTACAGGGTGTTTCAAAAATGACCGGTATATTTGAAACGGCAATAAAAACTAAACGAGCAGCGATAGAAATACACCGTTTGTTGCAATATGCTCGGGACAACAGTACATTTTCAGGCGGACAAACTTTCGAAATTACAGTAGTTACAATTTTCAACAACAGATGGCGCTGCAAGTGTTGTGAAAGATATAGAAGACAACGCAGTCTGTGGGTGCGCCATTCTGTACGTCGTCTTTCTGCTGTAAGCGTGTGCTGTTCACAACGTGCAAGTGTGCTGTAGACAACATGGTTTATTCCTTAGAACAGAGGATTTTTCTGGTGTTGGAATTCCACCGCCTAGAACAGTGTTGTCGCAACAAGACGAAGTTTTCAACGGAGGTTTAATGTAACCAAAGGACCGAAAAGCGATACAATAAAGGATCTGTTTGAAAAATTTCAACGGACTGGGAACGTGACGGATGAACGTGCTGGAAAGGTAGGGCGACCGCGTACGGCAATCACAGAGGGCAACACGCAGCTAGTGCAGCAGGTGATCCGACAGCGGCCTCGGGTTTCCGTGCGCCAGAGTTTACACGTCTATCCGTACAAAATTCAAACGCGGCAACCCCTCAGCGCCGCTACCATTGCTGCACGAGAGACATTCGCTAACGATATAGTGCACAGGATTGATGACGGCGATATGCATGTGGGCAGCATTTGGTTTACTGACGAAGCTTATTTTTACCTAGACGGCTTCGTCAATAAACAGAACTGGCGCATATGGGGAACCGAAAAGCCCCATGTTGCAGTCCCATCGTCCCTGCATCCTCAAAAAGTACTGGTCTGGGCCGCCATTTCTTCCAAAGGAATCATTGGCCCATTTTTCAGATCCGAAACGATTACTGCATCACGCTATCTGGACATTCTTCGTGAATTTGTGGCGGTACAAACTGCCTTAGACGACACTGCGAACACCTCGTGGTTTATGCAAGATGGTGCCCGGCCACATCGCACGGCCGACGTCTTTAATTTCCTGAATGAATGTTTCGAAGATCGTGTGATTGCTTTGGGCTATCCAAAACATACAGGAGGCGGCGTGGATTGGCCTCCCTATTCGCCGGACATGAACCCCTGTGACTTCTTTCTGTGGGGACACTTGAAAGACCAGGTGTACCGCCAGAATCCAGAAACAATTGAACAGCTGAAGCAGTACATCTCATCTGCATGTGAAGCCATTCAGCCAGACTCGTTGTCAAAGGTTTCGGGTAATTTCATTCAGAGACTACGCCATATTATTGCTACGCATGGTGGATATCTGGAAACTATCGTACTATAGAGTTTCCCAGACCGCAGCGCCATCTGTTGTTGAAAATTGTAACAACTGTAATTTCGAAAGTTTGTCTGCCTGAAAATGTACTGTTGTCCCAAGCATATTGCAACAAACGGTGTATTTCTATCGCTGCTCGTTTAGTTTTTATTGCCGTTTCAAATATACCGGTCATTTTTGAAACACCCTGTATCAAGGGTAAACGAGTGGGATTTCGGCTCCGAAAGCCCATATCGATGATGTTTCGTTGAAATGTTCTCATGCAGACACTTGATGGCCCAGCACTGAAATCTGCAGCAATGTGCGGAAAGGTTGCACTTCTGTCACGTTGCACGATTCTCTTCAGCCGTCGTTGGTCCTGTTCTTGCAGGATTTTTTTCCGGTTGCAGCGATGTCGGAGATTTGAGGTTTCACCGGATTCCTGATATTCGCGGTACACTCGTGAAATGGTCGTACGAGAAAATCCCCACTTCATCGCTACCTCGGAGTTGCTGTGTCCCATCGCTCGTGCGCCGACTATAACGCCGCGTTGAAACTCATCTTGATAACCCGCCACTGTAGCAGCAGCAGCTAATCTAATAACTGTGCCTGACACGTGTTGTCTTACTTAGGCATTGCCGACCGCTGCGCATAATTACATATATCTGTATTTGAATAAGCATGCCTATACCAGTTTCTTTGGCTCTTCAGTGTAGTACACCACAAAGGAGGAGGAGAAAGATGGTGAACAGTGTGATAAAGCTCGGAATACAAAATTGTGCTTTCGGAAATAAAGTGGTAGTGCGACCTCCAGACCAGATGAGAGGAGACGCAGATCCCAGCAAACTAGAGTAAGAAAAAGGCGAAACGCGTCTGGGAAAAATAAATTGAGTTGTAGCAAGGAAAGGCGGTTTTATTTACGAAACAAGAACTTCTGTGCATGCTGCGTAGGATGGCCACGCAAACAAACTCGTTAGGTACATTTGTTGTCTCAGCGACGCTGTACGAGTTCTTATGCCATGTGTATTTTGCTCGTTCCTATCGACGTTGCTATTAAAATACCACTGTTCGCTTTTTCCACTTTCCATGATGTTTGAAAACACTGCTAATTTTACGAATAAAAATATTACTTTCTTAAAGAAGGTTAATTAAAAACAAAAATATTAGCACTGCTGCTACGGCTAATTGATAATTCGATTTTTGTACTCGGTTGTTAGCAAAAAAAAATAAGGAAAGAGCACGTGTTATAACAGAGATCAAACAAATACCGAAAAATACTGGTCGTTTAGAACTAAAATACCGATATCAATTTTAACCGGTCGGTTTTTCCCTTCCCTATATCGAATTCCATTGCGCCCAGTGCGCCCAGTCCCGTAGCCAGAGAGAGCTTCGCGTGTCGCAACGTGCCATGGTGTTTGTCGCGCTGAACAGGGAAGGAAAACGGCGGAGTTTGGACTCTGGGCTTCGCCAAGGCAACCGAGCAAGTTGTCAGCAGCCAGCGCCGGTGGCTTCGCGGGCTGGCCGCTAGATGTCAGGAGAGTCTCCGCGTGATGTGACATCGCCTGGCGGAATGTGACCACATTCCTGGGCCTGACTCAGCGACATCCGCCTTCCGTAGCTTCCGGGAAAGTCAAAGCCACGAGCACGATGGACAAGGTCATCGGGCTTCAGCCATCGCGCTCTCTACACTAGGACAGCCCTACACACACACACACACACCCGTTGTACATTCTGAAGTTCCCCGTAAACAAGCAAACTTGTTTGTTGAGCCCGCCCTAAGATTTGAAATTTCAATTCTTCACGGAATAACGTGAAGGGCTAAAAACTGACGCACATGTCTGAAATGGTACTGGGTTTTATTGAAATAAAAAAAGTGCACAAAATCACCAACAGATGGCGCTTCGTATGGTACAAAAGCAATAATTGGCATAACAATTGATTTTTATCAAAGAGCGTACTCGGTCGACATGTCGGGCGTCATTCGTCAACAAAACCTATATTCGAGGGATATCGTCGTGAACAGCACTGTACAGCATGTCAGTGGTGAGAAACTTTTAGCACTCCTAAGGAGGTCGGACGGTCGGGTTGACATGCGACTTTAGGGAACCCGACAGCCAATAATCACACGGATTGAGGTCTGACGACCTACAAAGCCAAACACGACGGAATTGGCCCCTCAGCACGCGATTCTCACCTAAAGATGTTTGCAAGAAATCTTTCCCATGTGTAGCGGTATGGGGTGGAGCACCGTATCTTCAAGCAGATGAAACTTCCTGGCAGATTAAAACTGTGTGCCCGACCGAGACTCGAACTCGGGACCTTTGCCTTTCGCGGGCAAGTGCTCTACCATCTGAGCTACCGAAGCACGACTCACGCCCGGTACTCAAAGCTTTACTTCTGCCAGTACCTCGTCTCCTACCTTCCAAACTTTACAGAAGCTCTCCTGCGAACCTTGCAGAACTAGCACTCCTGAAAGAAGTTCTGCAGAGTGAAAATCTCATTCTGGAAACATCCCCCAGGCTGTGGCTAAGCCATATCTCCGCTATATCCTTTCTTTCAGGAGTGCTAGTTCTGCAAGGTTCGCTGGAGAGCTTCTGTAAAGTTTGGAAGGTAGGAGACGAGATACTGGCAGAAGTAAAGCTGTGAGTACCGGGCGTGAGTCGTGCTTCGGTAGCTCAGATGGTACAGCACTTGCCCGCGAAAGGCAAAGGTCCCGAGTTCGAGTCTCGGTCGGGCACACAGTTTTAATCTGTCAGGAAGTTTCATATCAGCGCACACTCCGCTGCAGAGTGAAAATCTCATTCTTCAAGCAGATGTTTATCAACCAGGCTGGGAATGATACGATTCTTTAACATATCGGCGTATCTCACACCCGTCACGCTGACCATTTGAAACGCAGCACCCCGCATGTTCTCCAAGAAAAATGGTTCGATCACAACTGATGTGGTAAATCCACCCACACCGTGACTTCCTCTTCATCCAGTGGGACTTCCACGACAGTTCTAAGATTTTCGGTAGTCCAGATTCTGCAGTTGTGCGTCTTCGCACACTGACGTTTTTCTGTCCAGCTCCAACTGTTTGCCGGCTTTTGCTCTGGTCTCACCAAAATCCAATGTCATTTCGGGCATGTGTGAAGTGTTACTTCTCTGCCTACATTATTCCGTCAATTAGTGAATTTTCATATGTTGACGGACTTTGTCAAACCCTTGTATACTGAAGCGACCTCTCAATATGAATAATACTGACAAAAATTGTCAGCTGACAACGCGCTTTCACAAGGTTAAGAAGTGGAACACCAAAATGAAGGCACGTGCTTCAATTACATTAACTACAGCTTGCAAGCAGCAGAAAAATGGTCCAAATGGCTCTGAGTACTATGGGACTTAACATTTGAGGTCATCGGTCCCCTAGAACTTAGAACTTAAACCTAACTAACCTAATGACATCACACACATCCATGCCCCAGGCAGCATTAGAACCTGCGACCGTAGTAGCAGCGCGGTTCCAGATTGAAGCGCCTAGAACCGTTCGGTCACAGCGGCCGGCCGCAAGCAACAGAAAACAGCGAAAACGAGGAAATTGGTCCGAGGATGCTCGAAACAAGGAGCGACTAGTTACACCTCAATTTACTGTCGAATAGGAACAAGGGACCCGAGAGATTTCACAGATTACTATCCGAAGAGTTATTATTGTTGATGCTAAGTAAAATAAAGGAACAAAATACGCTAATGAGAGAGGTAATCGCAGTCGACTAAAGAGATCAGTTAACATCAGCAAAGATAATTAGTAAGATTCTATATAATTCTGTGAAGCAATTACATCTGTCTGTCAAAGATTTGTTCAGACAATTAACGTAACATTTTTTTTTTTAGTTTTGTAATAATTTGGTGAAACTGATAGGCATTTTTCAAACCTCTTTGTACTCATTGCAAATATATAATGTATTTTTAGAAGTGGAAGCAACTTTTTTCCAAACTGCTACGTGATTCACGAGCCTTTACTATATTTTCAAATTAATAAAATAAGCAATGTCTCAGAGAATCCTCCACTGACCATCCTAAAGTGGTGTACTATGATTATCCTTGTACTGGTCTATTAAAAATTGTTTTGTGTGAAAAGACTACTTGAAGAAATTGAATCTGATATATGATATGTACAAAGGCGAATTGAAAACATGGACAGTGGACACTAACAGTATGTCATGTTCACGAACCTCTCTCAACTTCCGAATGAAAAATATTGTCAATCAGTCAATACTTGACCTCACATATTCAGTATTTTCCGACAACACTGAGAATATTTTGAGGGTCATCAATACTGCTCGTCAATATCTCTAGTACTAACTGTAACAAAATGCGTGCTCTCAGACATTCAGTATATTGATGGTTCTACAGTGTTATTGAACGTTCGAGGGCCCCTATACCTAGCCTATACCTGGCCCGAACAGGTTTCCACTCATCAGCAATTCAATGTCGGAGATTTGATGTTTTACCGGATTCCTGATATTCACGGTACACTCGTGAAACGGTCGTGCCGGCAAATCCCCACTTTATCGCTACCTCTGAGATGCTGTATCCCATCCCTCGTGTGGCGATTATGACACCTCGTTCAAAGTCAGTTTAATCTTGATAACCTGCTACTGTAGCAGCAGTAACCGATCTAACAATTCCACCAGACACTCCTGTCTGCCTGTTTACATATCTCAGTATTTGAACACGCATGCCTATATTGGTTATAAACTGTAGATTAAAACTGAAGAAACTGCAAAAAGGTGGGAATTTAAGGAGATGGGACCTGGATAAACTGAAAGAACCAGAGGTTGTACAGAGTGGTTCAAATCGCTCTGAGCACTATGGGGCTCAACTTCTGAGGTCATTAGTCCCCTAGAACTTAGAACTAGTTAAACCTAACTAACCTAAGGACATCACACACATCCATGCCCGAGGCAGGATTCGAACCTGCGACCGTAGCGGTCTCGCGGTTCCAGACTGCAGCGCCTAGAAACGCACGGCCACTTCGGCCGGCTGGTTGTACAGAGTTTCAGGGAGAGCATAAGGGAACAATTGACAGGAATGGGGGAAAGAAGTACAGTAGAAGAAGCATGGGTAGCTCTGAGGGATAAAGTAGTGAAGAAAGCAGAGGATCAAGTAGGTAAAAAGACGAGGGCTAGTAGAAATCCTTGGGTAACAGAAGAAATATTGAACTTAATTGATGAAAGGAGAAAATATAAAAATGCAGTAAATGAAGCAGGCAAAAAGGAATACAGACGTCTCAAAAAAGAGGTCAACAGGAAGTGCAAAATGGCTAAGCAGGGATGGCTAGAGGACAAATGTAAGGATGTAGAGGCTTATCTCACTAGGGATAAGGTAGATACTGCCTACAGGAAAATTAAAGAGACCTTTGGAGAAAAGAGAACCACTTGTATGAATATCAAGAGCTCAGATGGAAACCCAGTTCTAAGCAAAGAAGGGAAAGCAGAGAGGTGGAAGGAGTATATACAGGGTCTATACAAGGGCGATGTACTTGAGGACAATATTATGGAAATGGAAGAGGATGTAGATGAAGATGAAATGGGAGATACGATACTGCGTGAAGAGTTTGACAGAGCACTGAAAGACCTGAGTCGAAACAAGGCCCCGGGAGTAGACAACATTCCATTGGAACTACTGACGGCCTTGGGAAAGCCAGTCCTGACAAAACTCTACCATCTGGTGAGCAAGATGTATGAAACAGGCGAAATACCCTCAGACTTCAAGAAGAATATAATTATTCCAATCCCAAAGAAAGCAGGTGTTGGCAGATGTGAAAATTACCGAACTATCAGTATAATAATTTACAGCTGCAAAATACTAACACGAATTCTTCACAGACGAATGGAAAAACTGGTAGAAGCCGACCTCGGGGAAGATCAGTTTGGATTCCGTAGAAATATTGGAGCACGTGAGGCAATACTGATCTTACGACTTATCTTAGAAGAAAGATTAAGGAAAGGCAAACCTACGTTTCTATCATTTGTAGACTTAGAGAAAGCTTTTGACAATGTTGGCTGGAATACTCTCTTTCAAATTCTAAAGGTGGCAGGGGTAAAATACAGGGAGCGAAAGGCTATTTACAATTTGTACAGAAACCAGATGGCAGTTATAAGAGTCGAGGGGCAATGAAAGGGAAGCAGTGGTTGGGAAGGGAGTGAAACAGGGTTGTAGCCTCTCCCCGATGTTATTCAATCTGTATATTGAGCAAGCAGTAAAGGAAACAAAAGAAAAATTCGGAGTAGGTATTAAAATCCAATGAGAAGAAATAAAAACTTTGAGGTTCGCCGATGACATTGTAATTCTGTCAGAGACAACAAAGGACCTGGAAGAGCAGTTGAACGGAATGGACGGTGTCTTAAAAGGAGGATATAAGATGAACATTAACAAAAGAAAAACGAGGATAATGGAATGTAGTCGAATTAAGTCTGGCGATGCTGAGGGAATTAGATTAGGAAATGAGACACTTAAAGTAGTAAAGGGGTTTTGCTATTTGGGGAGCGAAATAACTGATGATGGTCGAAGTAGAGAGGATATAAAATGTAGACTGGCAATGGAAAGGAAAACCTTTCTGAAGAAGAGAAATTTGTTAACTTCGAGTATAGATTTAAATGTCAGGAAGTCGTTTCTGAAAGTATTTGTACGGAGTGTAGCCATTTATGGAAGTGAAACATGGACGATAAATAGTTTGGACAAGAAGAGAATAGAAACTTTCGAAATGTGGTGCTACAGAAGAATGCTGAAGATTAGATGAGTAGATCACATAACTAAGGAGGAGGTATTGAATAGAATTGGGAAGAAGAGGAGTTTGTGGCACAACTTGACTAGAAGAAGGGATCGGTTGGTAGGACATGTTCTGAGGCATCAAGGAATCACCAGTTTAGTATTGGAGCGCAGCGTGGAGGGTAAAAATTGTAGAGGGAGACCAAGAGATGAATACACTAAGCAGATTCAGAAGGATGTGGGTTGCAGTAAGTACTGGGAGATGAAGCAGCTTGCACAGGATAGGGTAGCATGGAGAGCTGCATCAAACCAGTCTCAGGACTGAAGACCACAACAACAATAACAGCCTATACGTTTCTTTGGCGCTTCAGTGTAGGATGGCGGTGTGATTGCTGTATAAAATTTAATTTGTGCTGATTTCCGTGTTTTATGCTTCATTATATTAATTGTTCCACAGATACTTCCAAATCTATCCAACTTAATCGGTGTATGTTTTTCATATTCATACAATATTTTACATCCAAGATGGTTGAAACACTTTACCTCAACAATTCTTTTTTCATTAACTACCGGCTTCTCACTGAATATTTACAAAACAAAACGGTATTGAGTTAGATTTCTTAGCAGATATTTTCATATGTTCCTATTCCGTACCAATTTTATTCAGTTCATAAATACCTCTTTGTAAATCAGGTTTTTCTGAAAAAAAATTCAGTGTAAGATTATCAGTGTATGGTAGTGATTTTAGCCTTATCGAATTGTTTACTTGTACATCAGTGTTTATTCTAGAATTCCATGTATGAAATTTATTTCTTAAAGGAAGTAGTTTTCAGTGTATTTTGTACTTTACTGCCATTATTTTGAAATAAACACGTAATTTAATTATGTAATATCTAGATAATTTCACCCCGTTTGACATTATCCAGCTGTATCACAATAGAAATTATTATGTTTGTAACATGTTACGGTCGACACACCTGCATAGGGGCAAAGTAACAATACGTTTCCTTTATCGTGGTTTCATCTCCTTCGCCCAACTATGGGGGGGGGGGGGGGGGGCGCCAGGATGGTGCAATCAACTCACTCTTCAGCCAAACGCAAACACGAAAAGTGAATAAATTAAAAGTAATCAATTAAAAGGTTAGATATTTACGAAAGATTTTAAAATTTGTAAGGACGAATTTAATCAGGTAAGCTATACATGCTGCGTTGTGGGGCGATCTGCATGGGACGCCGTGATCGCAATGTAAACACTTTTATTGTTCCAAGATGACCGTTTGTCATGCTGCCACAATGTGATCTTATGGGACTTGTTACAAATTGTCATACTACATTACACGAAGCAAAAGCACACAGGGAACTTCAGGTAATGTAACATGGCAATTCTATAACAAGTCCCATAAGATCACATGAAGGCATCATAAGACTATGCCTACACTGCGATCGCGGCGTACGAGGTGCATCCTTCATTTCCAATTTAATGAAGGTTTTATGTAAAAGAAAGTCGATTTTCTGTTTTTTAAAATCAGATCAAGAAACCTAAATAGTAAAACGAAAATAATAAGATACATTTAAATCATGTCAAGTTTGATGTAAAAACTTTAATGTTTACAACGAAGAGATGCAAAGTCGCTAAAAGTTGAAGCACCTGATCTGGGAAAAATGTTTTGTTTTTATTAGGGTAGGAGGACGTGCGGTGTGGAGGACGGATGAGTAGGATCCATGGATACGGAAAGGATATTGGGTAAATAGTAAGGAAGGAACAGCTTTAACCGTCGGCCTCCATTGTGCCACATCGTACTGATAATTGTTGCTTTGAATTCGTGTAATCACAAATGAACAATACAAATTTTCCGTGCTATACTCGTATCGCCTTTATTACTTGCGAGGCCTCTTCAGTGGCTTGAAATACAGGGTGTTACAAAAAGGTACGGCCAAACTTTCAGGAAACATTCCTCACACACAAAGAAAGAAAATGTGTTATGTGGACATGTGTCCGGAAACGCTTACTTTCCATTTTAGAGCTCATTTTATTACTTCTCTTCAAATAACATTAATCATGGAATGGAAACACACAGCAACAGAACGTACCAGCGTGACTTCAAACACTTTGTTACAGGAAATGTTCAGAATGTCCTCCGTTAGCGAGGATACATGCATCCACCCTCCGTCGCATGGAATCCCTGATGCGCTGATGCAGCCATGGAGAATGGCTTATTGTATCACAGCCGTCCACAATACGAGCACGAAGAGTCTCTACATTTGGTACCGGGGTTGCGTAGACAAGAGCTTTCAAATGCCCCCATAAATGAAAGTCAAGAGGGTTGAGGTCAGGAGAGCGTGGAGGCCATGGAATTGGTCCGCCTCTAGCAATCCATCGATCACCTAATCTTTTGTTGAGAAGCGTACGAACACTTCGACTGAAATGTGCAGGAGCTCCATCGTGCATGAACCACATGTTGTGTCGCACTTGTAAAAGCACATGTTCTAGCAGCAAAGTATCCCGTATGAAATCATGATGACGTGCTCCATTGAGCGTTGGTGGAAGAACATACTGACGAAACTAAAATGAGCTCTAACATGGAAATTAAGCGTTTCCGGACACATGTCCACATAACATCTTTTCTTTATTTGTGCGTGAGGAATGTTTCCTGAAAGTTTGGCCGTACCTTTTTGTAACACCCTGTATATACATATATGTCAGGACAGCGGAAAACCTCGCGGTAGCGTTCTCGCTTCCCGAGCACGGGGTCCCGGGTTCGATTCCCGGCGGGGTCAGGGATTTTCACCTGCCTCGAGATGACTGGGTGTTTATGTTGTCCTCATCATTTCGTCATCATCCAGGAAAGTGGCGCAATTGGACTGAGCAAAGATTGGGTAATTGTACGGGCGCTGATAACCTCGCTGTTGAGCGCCCCACAAACCAAACATCATCACAGCGGAAAACCAGCCAAAGTAGCAAGTTTCACTTTTTTTATTCATTCGATGACTAATTTCGGCGGGCTCCAGTTTTCAAATCATCTTACAGGGCAGAAAACAAAACTTGCACTCGTGTACAATACAGGTATTATCAAATTTTTAAGCACATGCCAAAAAACACAGAACAAACCGTTTCAAGACTTACGTAACATAGTCACAAATGGTACTTCTGAAAACGCAAAAACCATGTCAAAAATGCAAAGGAATACCTGTAGTCACAGCGCAGACAGATAACGATATGTTCTGTATTTTTGACATGTGCTTAAAAAAATTGGTAGTACCTGTATTGTACATCAGTATAATTTTGATTTTCTGCCCTATGGGTCCCGGCCCGAAACTAGTCATCTAATGACTAAAAAAGTGAAATTTGTAACTTCGGCTGGTTTTTCACTGTACTTATTAACAGAAGTTGCTGACGTGCAATTATTCCAGCATGCTGGAACTTCGTATACATATTTGTGTTTACATTATTTGGTTTTACACATTGTGTGGTTGTAATTAAACTTTCGCTACTCGAGCCAGTGTAGGCGGAAAGCTATTTACCGGATGGTTACCCAACTTTATACGAATGGCGTTCAGACTATGAGATGAAGGATTTGCGTTCGTAGTAGTGTTAATGTCATGACTAGTTGTTAGGCGCCGGTACTGTTATGGCGACATGAGGCTGAAACACAAGCCTCATTGTGCGTCATAGTTGCAGACAGTCAACATGACTACTCGTAAAACTGTTTTATCGAAACAACAGCACTATAGTTCAATTCTTTTATCTTGACGGCTCGCGCATGCCCGCCCAGACGCGGGAGATTGCTGCGTTGCCAGTTGCACGCGCCAAGAGAAGAAGCGCCGATGGTCGATTTTAGTTGCCACTAGAAATTTCAAAAAATTACATTCAAACGAATAAAATTCATGAACTAAGACACTTCGACATTGTTTTTAAATAAAGAAAATATTAACCACCGATCAAGGTTCGAACTCGGACCCTTTCACTAGGCAGCCATACACCTTAACCATTATGCTAATGCAGTTCATCGTTTAATGGCTCTCCTGTTGTTATGACTATGAATTACTCATGTTTCTTCGAAGTACAATAGGAAATAAACAATTACCACTGTTCTTTATATGTGAAAAAGCGGTTAGTGAGAATGATACAAACACCTTTCCTTGCTATCACCTGAATTAGGAGGCTTATTGCTTGTTTGGTTTAATTAATTAATAGAATATGAAGCATCTGATATAAAGAATGCTTTTTCCAAACTTTCTTTTATAGAAAGTCTGCTATCAAGACATTGCTTTTGTTCAATTAGTTTATTTATGATTGAACGTTTCAAAAACTGAAGACACTCGTCTCTGCTCTGCACTGCAGTCGAGCTCTGGCAACGTCGTTCTCTGTTCATTGGCTGACTGTGTTTTGTGACGTCAGATGCGCAGAACGAACCTAAACTCGGCCGCCGTCGTAAATGACGCGCACTTTAGTGTCGCTGCTCTTCCCGAGCACAGGTGCATTAAAAAAATACGGCTAGGTCCTCTTCCCTCGCTAGGTTTGAAGCACATACTTCGGAAGCTCGAATTAACTGGCGATTTGGGAATTCTTCCTGGAAGAGCCCGACTGCCAATTTCGTGGCAGATTGTTGAAGAAGTTACTGTTGTCATGACTGAGAATGTTGGAAGCAATAAGCGATCTTCAAGAAGCGTACGCGTTCTGTCATGACATCTGAACATTCTGTGGTCTACCGCTGGAAAAGTGCTGCGAACTATTGTGAAATGGTGTGTGTAGTGCGGTTCCACCGAACAGTGTTTGTAACCTGGTTCGCAATTAACAGATGTTACCCTCTAACGTGGAAATTAAAATATGTTTCTCTCAATAGTTTATTCGATATTTCTCTTACACGGACTGGGCGTGGATTTGGGAAGAAAGAAGACAAGGACGAAGATAATTGTCACACCAATATTCGAGAAAAGTAGTGGGAGTAATCCGCTAAATTACAGGCCCATATCGGTAACGTCGATATGCAGCAGGATTCCGAAGCATACATAGCGTTCGAACATTATGAATTACCTCGAAGAAAACAGCCTATTGAGACACAGTCAACCCGGACGTTCTTGCAGATCACAACTAGCTCTTCACTGGTTATTGACAATGGATTTCGAATTGATTCCGTATTTCTGGATTTCCGGAAGGCTTTTGACACTGTACCACATAAGCGGCTTCTAATCAAATTGCGTGCTTACGGAATATTGTGTCAGTTATGTGACGAGATTCGAGATTTGTTGTGAGAGAGGTCATAGTTCGTAGTAACTGACCGGATGTCATCGAGTAAAACAGAAGTGATTTCTGGTGTTCCCCAAGGTAGTGTTATAGGTCCTTTGCTGTTCCTTATTTGTATAAACGATTTGAGAGACAATCTGAGCAGCCGTCTTGTCTTAGGTTGTTTGCAGATGACGCTGTTGTTTATCGACTAGTAAAGTCATCAGAAAATCAAAACAGATTGCAAAACGATTTAGAAAAGATATCTGTATGGTGCGAAAGTTGGCAATAGACACTAAATAATGAAAAGTGTGAGATCATTCACATGAGTGCTAAAAGGGATCCGTTAAACTTCGGTTACACGAGAAAACAGTCAGATCAAAAGGCTGTAAATTCAACTACATACATAGGAATTACAGTTACGAACAACTTAAGTCGGAAGGAACACACAGAAAATGTTGTGGGGAAGGCTAACCAAAGACAGGGTTTTATTGGCACGGCACTTAGAAAATGTAACAAATCTACTAAAGAGACTGCCTACATTACGCTTGTCCGTCCTCTTTCATAGTATTGAGTAATGCCACTTCCTCGGACGAGAAATGAAAATCAAAAATTAGCTCCAAAATTCCCAAAGATTTCACAAAACAAGTTCCAAATTCCATGAAAAATGAACAAGCAAACAAATTTCCAGTTAACACTATTATCTGGATATTAACCAGTAATTAAATCAGGAATCTAATACTTAGTAATTTATTAACATACGAAAGAAAGATAGGATTCCAGTAACATCAAACTCAAAATTCAAAATCATAGTAAATCGCAAAATCATTATAAGTAAAATTCGCAAAGTAGAACCAATGTTCCCAAAGAATATTCCGTGTGAGTACTCTTTGAGATTCGTGAGTAGTGGCTAAGGACAATTCAATCCATTGTCATTACGTTAAGAGAGTTAGCCGAAGCAGGTCATACTTTTGAATGCTCGTATATGTAGGCGCAATTACATTGTTTCTTCAGAACTGATTATTGCGATGTACTACGACGCAGTGAAACGATTCTTTGACTTCAAATATTACGTTATTTAGAATTCAGATAGAGGACTTGCATATATTAGACAGGAGTGACTTTAATCAGGTAACCTGAAGTTAACACTGTTTAGGAAGTGAACAGAGATAGACAATTTCATTCGTAATAACTAATGGACTATGGAACTTGGCGATAGTTACGAATCATATAATTTATAATTCCCCCCAACACCCGGGAAAGCTTCTTCCTCACGGCTCTGTTAGGAAGTGACTAATATTGTATAATAAAACAGCATATCGTGTCAATTCACGCATTAATCATTCAAGTTTTACAATATTATTTATGGAGATAACGTGCTGCGATATTATTTGACTGAAGCCCTCGGCGTTTATATAAAAACTCCTTGACGTTAGGAATTAATGACACTGTTACGACTGATTATACACTCCTGGAAATGGAAAAAAGAACACATTGACACCGGTGTGTCAGACCCACCATACTTGCTCCGGACACTGCGAGAGGGCTGTACAAGCAATGATCACACGCACGGCACAGCGGACACACCAGGAACCGCGGTGTTGGCCGTCGAATGGCGCTAGCTGCGCAGCATTTGTGCACCGCCGCCGTCAGTGTCAGCCAGTTTGCCGTGGCATACGGAGCTCCATCGCAGTCTTTAACACTGGTAGCATGCCGCGACAGCGTGGACGTGAACCGTATGTGCAGTTGACGGACTTTGAGCGAGGGCGTATAGTGGGCATGCGGGAGGCCGGGTGGACGTACCGCCGAATTGCTCAACACGTGGGGCGTGAGGTCTCCACAGTACATCGATGTTGTCGCCAGTGGTCGGCGGAAGGTGCACGTGCCCGTCGACCTGGGACCGGACCGCAGCGACGCACGGATGCACGCCAAGACCGTAGGATCCTACGCAGTGCCGTAGAGGACCACACCGCCACTTCCCAGCAAATTAGGGACACTTGTTGCTCCTGGGGTATCGGCGAGGACCATTCGCAACCGTCTCCATGAAGCTGGGCTACGGTCCCGCACACCGTTAGGCCGTCTTACGCTCACGCCCCAACATCGTGCAGCCCGCCTCCAGTGGTGTCGCGACAGGCGTGAATGGAGGGACGAATGGAGACGTGTCGTCTCCAGCGATGAGAGTCGCTTCTGCCTTGGTGCCAATGATGGTCGTATGCGTGTTTGGCGCCGTGCAGGTGAGCGCCACAATCAGGACTGCATACGACCGAGGCACACAGGGCCAACACCCGGCATCATGGTGTGGGGAGCGATCTCCTACACTGGCCGTACACCACTGGTGATCGTCGAGGGGACACTGAATAGTGCACGGTACATCCAAACCGTCATCGAACCCATCGTTCTACCATTCCTAGACCGGCAAGGGAACTTGCTGTTCCAACAGGACAATGCACGTCCGCATGTATCCCGTGCCACCCAACGTGCTCTAGAAGGTGTAAGTCAACTACCCTGGCCAGCAAGATCTCCGGATCTGTCCCCCATTGAGCATGTTTGGGACTGGATGAAGCGTCGTCTCACGCGGTCTGCACGTCCAGCACGAACGCTGGTCCAACTGAGGCGCCAGGTGGAAATGGCATGGCAAGCCGTTCCACAGGACTACATCCAGCATCTCTACGGTCGTCTCCATGGGAGAATAGCAGCCTGCATTGCTGCGAAAGGTGGATATACACTGTACTAGTGCCGACATTGTGTATGCTCTGTTGCCTGTGTCTATGTGCCTGTGGTTCTGTCAGTGTGATCATGTGATGTATCTGACCCCAGGAATG
Organism: Schistocerca cancellata; assembly: GCF_023864275.1. Taxonomy (NCBI): domain Eukaryota; kingdom Metazoa; phylum Arthropoda; class Insecta; order Orthoptera; family Acrididae; genus Schistocerca; species Schistocerca cancellata. The sequence goes on along the minus strand of NC_064637.1, from coordinate 125,207,856 downwards.
TGTCAATAAAGTTTCCCCTTCCTGGGACAATGAATTCACGGTGTTCTTATTTCAATTTCCAGGAGTGTAGATTTGAGATTACAACCAGTCTATAGGGAATTTGGTGTCGCTGGAACTAATTTGAACTTATCATTAATATTTAAATAGCAACTGATAAATCATCGATTATAAACGATTAAATTACGACATTTGGTGGAGTAAATATCTCGCACAAGTCGCAAGTTCAATTCATAAATGTTTTGTTTGTAACGTCGATAGCGATACATACGAAATAACAATCTCATTGCTCTACTGCTGAGTGTTAGCCAAGACCGAAGATCCGAAGGACGTTACAACTGCTGCGCGGTCTGGGAACCTTACCAGATAGGATTGACGGAGTACACCGAAAAAGTTCAAAGAAGGGCAGCACGTTTTGTACTATCACGAAATAGGGGGCAGAGTGTCACTGAAATGAGACAGTATTTGGGATGGACATCATTAAAACAAAGGCGTTGGGACGGAATCTTCTCGCAATATTTCAATCACCCTCTTTCTCCTCCGAATGCGAAAATATTTTGTTGGCGCCGACCTACATAGGGATGAAAGATCACCATAATAAAATAAGGCAAATCATAGCTCGTACGGAAAGATATATGTCTTCGTTTTGTACGTGCGCAATACGAGATTGGAATAATAGAGAATTGTGAAAGTGGTTCGATGAACCCTCTGCCAGGCACTTAAAAGTGATTTGCAGAGTATCCATCTAGATGTAGATGCAGGTTTAAGGTAGTGTGCGATCTGGTGAATAGATATAAAAAAATTGAAGAGGGTAGCTATCGTCTTCAGGCCATGCTCTTCGAGCAGGAAAGTAACATTGTTGTTGATGATGATGATGGTTGGTTTGTGGGGCGCTCAACTGCGTGGTTATCAGCGCCCGTACAATTATCCAATCTTTGCTCAGTCCAATTTCGCCACTTTCCTGGATGATGATGAAATGATGAGGACAACACAAACATCCAGTCATCACGAGGCAGGTGAAAATCCCTGACCCCGCCGGGAATCGAACCCCGGACCCCGTGCTCGGGAAGCGAGAACGCTACCGCGAGACCACGAGCGGCGGACTAACATTGTTTTTTTTGATGGTGGTGATGGTGATGGTGATGATGACAATGAGGCAGACAAATGACTCGTCGTCATTCCGATCTCATCTTGCAAGTCCATCACTCTGTATCACTAAAGGAACACTCAGCAAGGTGTTCTGCAAGACGCGAGCAAACAAAGTCGCACATTACCTCGCGAGAACTTTCTTTAAAAGATGATATCAGCTCCCTGTTTATCGGTTATGAATGTGGGAATATCAGCGAGAAGCTATTGTACGGCACAGAGCTGATCGCGTGAAGATAAGATAAGAGGAGTAAGATTTAGAGGTAAGTGCTTACACAATGAAAAGACAGCCAACGTTGCGCGGCGCCGGCCGCGGTGGTCTAGCGGTTCTGGCGCTGCAGTCCGGAACCGCGGGACTGCTACGGTAGCAGGTTCGAATCCTGCCTCGGGCATGGGTGTGTGTGATGTCCTTAGGTTAGTTAGGTTTAAGTAGTTCTAAGTTCTAGGGGACTGATGACCTAAGATGTTGAGTCCCATAGTGCTCAGAGCCATTTGAACCATTTTTGAACGTTGCGAGGTTCGAGCAAGGCCGTTTGGTCTGATGTGCTAGCTGCTAGGCCACACGTTCTCGTGCATTCGCCAGCAGTCTGGATTGGCAGCCGTTTTTCTTATCCATCTACAGCTACTTCCAAAGCCTGCATAATACTGTGAAGTTCGTGGCAGAGTGTAGTTCCCATTCTTTCACTTTTAGGGACTTTCCAAGTAGGGTTTTGCGGGATCGCTGGTGTTGATCTTGCATGTGTCTCGCTGTTCAGAATTTTCCGCATCCCTGTTGCCAAACAAACCGGTGACCATCGGTGTCGCCCTTCTGTATACGTTCAGTACTCCCTGTCAGCTTTATTTAGCATGGAGGCAAACCAACGTTCCTAGCATTTGTAGACTTGGAGAAAGCTTTTGACAACGCTGACTGGAATACTCTCTTTCAAATTCTAAAGGTGGCAGGGGTAAAATACAGGGAGCGAAAGGCTATTTATAATTTGTACAGAAACCAGATGGCAGTTATAAGAGTCGAGGGACATGAAAGGGAAGCAGTGGTTGGGAAGGGAGTGAGACAGGGTTGTAGCCTCTCCCCAATGTTATCAATCTGTATATTGAGCGAGCAGTAAAGCAAACAAAAGAAAAATTCGGAGTAGGTATTAAAATCCATGGAGAAGAAATAAAAACTTTGAGGTTCGCCGATGACATTGTAATTCTGTCAGAGACAGCAAAGGACTTGGAAGAGCAGTTGAATGGAATGGATAGCGTCTTGAAGGGAGGATATAAGATGAACATCAACAAAAGCAAAACAAGGATAATGGAATGTAGTTGAATTAAGTCGGGTGATGCTGAGGGAATTAGATTAGGAAATGAGACACTTAAAGTAGTAAAGGAGTTTTGCTATTTGGGGAGCAAAATAACTGATGATGGTCGAAGTAGAGAGGATATAAAATGTAGACTGGCAATGGCAAGGAAAGCGTTTCTGAAGAAGATAAATTTGTTAACATCGAGTATAGATTTAAGTGTCAGGAAGTCGTTTCTGAAAGTATTTGTATAGAGTGTAGCCATGTATGGAAGTGAAACATGGACGATAAATAGTTTGGACAAGAAGAGAATAGAAGCTTTCGAAATGTGGTGCTACAGAAGAATGCTGAAGATTAGATGGGTAGATCACATAACTAATGAGGAAGTATTGAATAGGATTGGGGAGAAGAGGAGTTTGTGGCACAACTTGACTAGAAGAAGGGATCGGTTGGTAGGACATGTTCTGAGGCATCAAGGGATCACCAATTTAGTATTGGAGGGCAGCGTGGAGGGTAAAAATCGTAGAGGGAGACCAAGAGATGAATACACTAAGCAGATTCAGAAGGATGCAGGCTGCAGTAGGTACTGGGAGATGAAGAAGCTTGCAAAGGATAGAGTAGCATGGAGAGCTGCATCAAACCAGTCTCAGGACTGAAGACCACAACAACAACAACACGACTCCAGGGCGGTAAGCACGAAAAATTCTGTGGGTAGCCTCTTTCGTAGACTGATTGTGGTACGCCAGTTTGCCTATGTGATGGTTCCATATCGTATCCCTACAAATTCCTACTCCTGGGCATTTTGAGTGAGTTCAGTTCTGCATCGGTAACTACATCTACATTTATATCATAACGCGTAAGACGCCTGATGGTGTGTGGCGGAGGGTACTTCTGGTACTACGAAATTATCCGCCCCCTGCTGCCCTCCACAGTGATCACACGCGAATCGCGCGTTGGAAGAATGATTGTCGGTAGGCCTCCATATTGGCTCCAATTTCTCGAATTTTCTCGTCGTGGTCATTGAGCGATATGTATGAGAGAGGAAGACTCTTCCCGGCATATACTGTCTCGAAATTTCAACAATAGTAAGTCTCTCCACGACACACCACGCCTCTCTTGTAACGTCTGCCAATAGAATTTGCTGAGCATTCCTGTAACGGTCTTGAACTGACTAAACGATCTCGTGACGAAATGCGTCGACCTTCGTTAGATCTTCTCGATCTTTTTATCAGTCCAACCTCGTAGCAGTTCCAGACTGATCAACAATAGGTTGGGGACCTAATGTCACTTGTTTCAATTTGACCCAAAAGGTTTGAGCCACCTCCTTTGCTATTTTTTTTTTTTATTTTTTAATGTCGGTTCGCTTTATTGTGGGTGGGAACTCACTGTCGTTCACTATCATCGACTTCTTCGGTATTCGAAAACAAAATAAAGCACAGGTGTGTTGAAACGAACCTACTCGAAATTACCCTTGTAACAGGAAGGCGTAGAAAAATACTGTTTCTCCTTGAAGAAAGCAAGGGTATTATCTTGAACTGAAATAATAAAATTAATTAAATAAAGTAGCACTGAATATTAGCAGACAGAGATGTTCTTTAACGCTAACGTTTAACTGTGCGAAGTTACGAAAGTTCAAAGAGTTAATAGCTTAACATCAAGTATATTCTCAGGAAATAATTTCTAACTCAAGTCATGAAATTCTCATAGCTATTCGTTTATCTTAAAGACAAGAAATACACAGAGAACAATCCTGTACTACTTACTTGAAATATAAATAAATAGACGTACAGCAAAGACATTACTTGTATTACGTGAACAAAACAGGAAAAATTTGTAGTGAAGGAATATCAACCAGTCACATCCCTGGGTCTTCATTTGTCGGCACATATAACTTACGAAAGCTATGTTTCTTTAATAAACCTGTGGTGTAAGTAATTAATTATTCACACATTGTTTTTGTTGTAGTCTTCAGTCCAAAGACGGGTTTGATGCAGCTCTCCATGCAAGTCCATCCTATGAGTAATTACTGTAACCTACATCCTTCTGAATCTGCTTACTGTAATCATCTATTCGTATCCCTCTACGATTTTTACCCGCCACGCTTCCCTTCAGTACTAAATTAGTGATCCCTTTATGCCGCAAAATGTGTCCTACCGATCCGTCCCTTCTTCTACTCAGGTTGTACCACAAATTTTTCTTCTCCCCAACTATATTCAGTCTCTCCTCGTTAATTACGTGATGTACCCAGCTAATCTTCAGCATTCTTTTGTAGCACCATATTTCAAATGCTTTAATTCTCTTCTTGTCTAAACTGTTTATTGTCAATGTTTCACTTCCAAACATGCCTACACTCCATACAAATACTTCCACAAAGAGCTTCATGACACTTAAATCTATACTCGATGTTAACGAATTTCTCTTCGACCATCTTCAGTTATTTTGCTTCCCAAATAGCAAAACTCATTTACTGTTTTAAGAGTCTCATTTCCTAACCTAATTCCCTCTGCTTCACCTGATTTAATTCGATTACATTCCATCATCCTCGTTTCGCTTTTGTTGATGTTCGTCTTATATCCTCCTTTCAAGACACTGTCCATCCCTTTTAACTGCTGTTGCAAGTCCTTTGCTGTCTCTGACAGAATTACAGTGCCATCGGCAAACCTGGACGTTTTTATTTCTTCTTCCTGGATTTTAATTCCCAGTCCAAATTTTTGTTTTGTTTCCTTTACTGTTTGCTCAGTACACATTGAACAACATCGGGGACAGGCTGCAACCTTGTCTCACTCCCTGCTTCCCTCTCGTGCCCCTCGACTCTTACAACTGCCGTCTGGTTCCTGTACAAATTGTAACTAGTCCTTCGCTCCCCGTATTTTACCCTTGCCAAAGAATCTGAAAGAGAATATTCCAGTCAACATTGTAAAAAGCTTTATGTAAGTCTACAAATGCTAGAAACGTAGGTTTGCGTTTCCTTGACCTATCTTCTGCGAGAAGTCGCAGGGTTAATATTGCCTCACGTGTTCCTACATTTCTCCGAAATTCTAACTGGTCTTTCCCGTGGTCGGCTTCTACCAGTTTTTGATGTTGGTATTTTGCAACCGTGACTTATTAAACTGATAGTTCGCTAATTTTCACACCTGCCAGCGTTGCTTTCTTTGGATTTGGAGTTACTATATCCTTCTTGACGTCTGAGGGTATTTCGCGTGTCTCATACATCTCGAACATCAGCTAGAAGTGCTTTGTCATGGCCGGCTCTCCCAAGGCTCTGGCGGAATGGGAATGTTGTCTTCTCCCGGGGCCTTGTTTTGAAATAAGTCTTTCAGTACTTTGTCAAATTCTTGACGCGGTATTATATCTTCTTTCTCCTCTTCATCTTTGTCCTCTTCCATTTCTATAACATTGCGCTGAAATACATCTCCCTTGTACAGCATCTCTGTATACTCCTTCCACCTTTCTACTTTCCCTTCTTTACTTGGTACTGGCTTTCCGTCTGACGTCTTGATATTCATACAAGTTGTTCTCTTTTTTCCAAAAGTCTCTTTAATTTTCCTGTTATTTGCACGATATACGTGACAATAAGAAAGCATCATAGATAGAAGATGGTTGCTAGCTTTTTAATCAATTATAAGATGTATGCTGATTCTACGTCATTTTAATGCAGACAACGATGACAGGAATGAATCATCAGCGCACATTCTGACCGCCGGTATTTAAGGTCTATTTCCTAAGAAGTCAGCTTATGATAAGGAAATTTATTGAGACTCATAAATTTTTTAGATAATTACAAGTATTTATTGTGAGATTTACGCCGTGTTAATACCGAAACCTTATTGCGCTTAGCCCTATTCACTATATGCAAAGAATTCATTATAATTAGTGGTAATTATAAGCTTATGCGTTAAGTGTGTAAAGTCGTAATGGCAGTGTTTACATTAATGTGCTAGCTTTAACTATAACAGTAGGATCTATTCCAAACATGCGATCATACACCTAGAAGGGAAGTTTGCAAGAATACTTGTATCTCTGATCATTCTCCATTAAGTTGCGTGTGTGTAAATAATTCTTTGAGGGGCTTTAATAACTTCATAAGTAAAATCATCTTGAGCTGGAACGAATAATCTGGGCATTTATAATTTCGTCGTATATAGTGACTATTTGTACATTGTGTTGACTTTAGGAAGTGACGTATAAAAATGGTTCCAATGGCTCTGAGCACTATGGGACTCAACATCTTAATTCATAAGTCCCCTAGAACTTAGAACTACTTAAACCTAACTAACCTAAGGACATCACACACACCCATGCCCGAGGCAGGATTCGAACCTGCGACCGTAGCAGTCCCGCAGTTCCGGACTGCAGCGCCAGAACCGCTAGACCACCGCGGCGAAGTGACGTATAGTCTGCTGTTTAAATTATAGGCGATATTCGTTCTGAGAAGCTTATAATGGAAACATGCTTGGGTGAACAGGTGCTGTTCAAAGTTAAAAAGTGTCCGAATCCCACTCCGTGTGAAACAGTATATGTGGTTGCTTGCCGACTAAGATCTGCTTCTTGCTAAAGTACAAGAAGTATTAGGCTGGTGCGTAAGTTCGAAGCGTTTTGTTTCGCATGTTGGTACTCCTGTTGCTATGGTTACTCGAGGGCTGGCAATAGTGATGAACTGTGATCATCCCAGCATCGTGCGAAATTTACATTACTGGGCATTAAAATTGCTACACCACACATATGATGTGCTACAGACATGAAATTTAACCGACAGGAAGAAGATGCTGTGGTATGCAGATGATTAGTTTTTCAGAGCATTCACACAAGGTTGGCACCGGTGGCGACACCTACAACGTGCTAACATGAGGAAACTTTCCAGCCTATTTCTCATACACAAACAGCAGTTGACCGGCGCTGCCTGGTGAATCGTTGTGATGCCTCGTGTAAGGAGGAGAAATGCGTACCACCACGTTTCCACCTTTGATAAAGGTCGGATTGTAGCCTATTGCGATTGCAGTTTCTCGTATCGCGACATTACTGCTCGCACTGTTCGAGATCCAATGAATGTTAGCAGAATATGGAATCGGTGGGTTCCGGAGGGTAATACGGAACGCCGTGCTGGATCCCAACGGCCTCGTATCACTAGCAGTCGAGATGACAGGCATCTTATCCGCATGGCTGTATCGGCAGCCACGTCTCGATCCCCGAGTCAACAAATGGGGACAACAACCATCTGCACGAACAGTTCGACGACGTTTGCAGCAGCACGGACTATCACCTCGGAGACCATGGCTGCGGTTACCCTTAACGCTGCATCACAGACACGAGCGCCTGCGATGGTGTACTTAACGACGAACCTGGGTGCAAGAATGGCAAAAGGTCATTTTTTCGGATGAATACGTTCTGTTTACAGCATCATGATGGTCGCATCAGTTTATGGCGACATCGCGGTGAACACACATTGGAAGCGTGTATTCGTCACCACCATACTGGCGTATCACCCGGCGTGATGGTATGGCGTGCCATTGGTTACACGTCTCGGTCACCTCTTGTTCGCATTGGCGGCACTTTGAACAGTGGACGTTACGTTTCAGATGTGTTACGACCCGTGGTTCTACCCCTCATTCGATCCCTGCGAAACCGTACATTTCAGCAGGATAACGCACGACCACATGTTGCAGGTCCTGTACGGGCCTTTCTGGATACAGAAAATGTTCGACTGCTACCCTGGCCAGCACATTCTCCAGATCTCTCACCAATTGAAAACGTCTGGTCCATGGTGGCCGAGCAACTGGCTCGTCACAATACGCCAGTCACTGCTCTTGATGAACTGCGGTATCGTGTTGGAGCTGCATGGGCAGCTGTACCTGTATACGCCATCCAACCTCTGTTTGACTCAATGCCGAGGCGTATCAAGGCCGTTATTACGGCCAGAGGTGGTTGTTCTGGGTACTGATTTCTCAGGATGTATGCACCCAAATTGCGTGAAAATGTAATCACATGTCAGTTCTAGTATAATATATTTGTCCAATGAATACCCGTTTATCATCTGAATTTCTTCTTATTGTAGCTATTTTAATGGCCAGTAGTGTATATGTAGTGGAGAACGTTCAAAAATCAGGTGTATGGATACCGCCCACTCTAAACCAAAATCACAAAAATCAGCTGGTGGCCATATGTGCATCTCTCCTTGTTCGTCATCAATTCGCTCGTGAACAACACCGACCATTTCTATGCTGTATCGTAGCTGGTGACGAGAAATGGTGTCTTTATGCCAACATAAGGGGCGGCGCCGGCCAGAGTGGCCAAGCGATTCTAGGCGCTACAGACTGGAACCGCGCGAACGCTAGGGTAGCAGGTTCGAATCCTGCCTCGGGCATGGAAGTGTGTGATGTCCTTAGGTTAGTTATGTTTAAGTAGTTCTAAGTTCTAGGGGACTGATGACCTCAGATGTTAAGTCCCATAGTGCTCAGAGCCATTTGAACCATTTTTGAACTGAGACGAAAAACAACGGCCAGGAAGAAATAATGCTACTCCACGGTGATGCCCGTCGCATTCTGTGAGGCTTCGGTAGTCACTTTGCACCCACCTTATTCATCGGGCCCCTCAGATTTTCAACTTTTACGCTCTCTATTCAAGGAGCTTCCTTTCCAGATGAAAATGCGCTCCGAGCATGACTCGACGACTTCTTCGCCTCAAAACCACGTGGTTTCTACAGTCGCGGAATCGAAAATTTAACTTCAACGTTGACATACTGTTGCAGATAGTGAATAAAGTGTCTGTTGTGTTTATTAAGTTAAGGAAGAAGGCTGCGAACTTAGGCACCTGCCTAAAATTTAGCCGCCAACAGTATCACTAGTGCACAAGGAGTGACGTTGTCTGTTACGTGTGTCACTTCTGCGCATCACCACAATAAGTGTGTACTGTCCAAGAGCATCAGAGTTATGCCAAGGAATCTCAATCAGGCTCCCGCGTCCGGCCATCCTGACTTAGGTTTTCCGTGATTTCCCTAAACCACTCCAGGCAAATGCCGGGACGGTTCCTCTGAAAGGGCACGGCCGACTTCCTTCCCAATCCTTCCCTAATCCGATGAGACCGATGACCACCCTGTCTGGTCTCCTTCCCCAAACCAACCAACCCCAGCGGTCGTCGGCACGCCGCGTTCCAGACGACGCTACGCAACAATTGCTTCGCGCCGCCCGCTTCGTACAACATTGTTGTCATTCAACCGAACTACCAACTATGTGGTTAATGTACTAATATGAAAATGGTTTATTGGACACGAAATTACGTGACGAACATTTTTTTTTCTTTAGTTACTGTGTGTAGACTCAAAATATTCATTGGTTCAGTGATATATATGATATGTTTTCATCATATTAGTGAAGTAAACTGACACGAATGCCATACCATGGTAGAACATTTGTCGTGAGTAGGTGCAGAGACAATCCATTACACTACTGTAAAACTGTTTGATGATTGACTTTCATTGTAACACAGAACACAAATATGAAAGAGTGTAGAAGGTACATTTTTAACAAAGAGACTAAAAGTTTAACATTTTGTCATAAATAGCCTTTGTTATCTGTGAACATTGGATAAAGTCCAACCTTTTCTGATGAACAATCAAACTGTGTGTTAAGACAAACCCGGCGAGATGACCATGGCTCCGGCGCAGTTTTCCCAGGTTTTCTGACCGCACGTAGCCCGAATGGGGGAGCCAGATAACTGTAAGGACGCTGGGACTAGGTTTACGGTCACCTCGCAAAGTGTGAGAAAACTATAAAGAGTGTAATTAAAACTATAGTGCAAAAGAGCTAAGAAGTGAACAGTGAATATTCCAATTAAGGTGACAGACAATGACAAAACAGACGTTAGTGGCAGCATATTGCCGAACATTCTTAACGTTAGTCAATTGCTGCCAGGGGGCATTGTAACGTCTATTCGCAAAACACATCTTATGTAGTAACGAGAAAACCTTGTGTATCATATTTTGTTATTGTATAAAATTATGTATTTTTTTATTATTTATTTTAGATAATATCTGTGTCGGCGAGTACTGAAACCGCCACAGACGATAAATATCAAACAAAGATGAGAATGTGCAACTAGTATAAATAATACAGAGCGAACATTAATTTCTCTGTCTTCTTCTTGGAGTTAAGCGCGTAGGATAGCCTGTGACGTTGTATTGTACGCTAGCGTAGCCTTCTTTTGTCAAGACTGAGAGATGTACGCCATTACGTACTCATTTTAAAGGTGTGTAATAGTTAACATATTTAAATGTTTTGAATAGAGTTATTTAAATGAAACCTTGCATTATTATTTGTAATAGCTCGCTTGGCATATTATCCCATCCTTTTGAGACATTTTCAGTTATTTAAATATTATCCGTGGTGCCGAGCTGCGCTACGAACGAACGAGCCGCTGCCGCGGCGTATTCAAACTACATTAAATGAAATCTATCATACCGCAAAGAAGCGGGAAGGTAATAGTGAAATAAAATTATTTCTTTCAGCTTCCGGACTTGCAGAGCAGAGCAGCAGATTTTATGATGTGTTGCAGGTTGACGCGGGCCGCTGATAATATATATAACTAACAGTACAAAAAGATAATTTACCTTCGTAATATAATAGGAATCTTGCTGTGCTTGGTTCTGGTCTGGCAAACCTTATAGTGAAAACGTATTTTTCTCCGATAATAGTCTCATGTTCTTGTCCTAGTCGTGGTACTGAATGGTGTTTTACTGATAACCAAAATCCACTGCAAAATTTTGTTGTTGAACAATCATGCGAACTGTAAAGTAGGGAAGATATGTTGACTTTTAGAGTGAGTTACAGTAACGAAAAATGTTTCTTTAATAGAAAGCCAGATACAGAACAATAAGAACCCAATATATTCTGTTTTGTTGAAAATTAATGATTATAAAGAAATTCATAGCACAGCATTACTAAAAGGTATTTCGCAGCTTTTTTCATATATGCGTTGTTACGCAAATAATAATAATAATAATAATAGTAAAACAAAACAAAGCAAATAATAGAAAAGAGCATACGAAAACGAAAGAACCAACCTCAATCAGGCAAAAAACCGGTATAGCCGAAAACCGGTTGTTTCAACCATAACCGCCATCCCTGTTGTGAGGGAGTGAGAGCGTCACCAAGTGTAACGGTCACAGTCTGATGTTCTCGATGCAACAATTAAATCTGTAACACTACATTTACGTCAGGTGTATCCGCTGAGCCTCTTACGGCCACGCGCTTGCCAGCTGCCCAGACACAACACGTGATGTGACGTCACGGCGAGGTGAGCTGTTGCGTCACGAGTCTCGCCACGGGCCGATGACGAGGACTGGCGTGAGGGAGAGGGGAGGAGCACTTGGGATGTAAGCAAAGGCAGGCGGCTGCTGAATCTATTCCGGGTCCGCCGCTGTCTCAGCTCTGAATCCTATCGCGGGGCAACGTTCAGCAACGCACGTCTTCCGAACTGATCGCCCACACTTTGGCGCATGAGTCGTTCGTCTACGATGGCGGGTCAACAAAGACTGAAACAGATTTTTTCCTGTGGCTCCCACGCACGGTACTTTCCTATCTGTACCAAGAATATTCGAAAAGGGCGGTTTTTTATGTAAATGTCCGTATCGGTATGTTGGCAGTCAACTCTGTTTTGTAGACGCTCTCCGCAATTCGTATACGAAACAATGGAGGCGACGCGAGAGGAGCAAGAGAGCATGTGTTTCTGGCATCAGCTGTCACCGATGACGAGTCTATGCTGCATCAAAAGGTACGGAAGGAAACTGAGCCTGCTCAGTGTGGCACTCGCCAGGTTCTCTAGCACCGAAAAAGGCGAAAGTTGTTCCATTTGCAGGCAAAGCGTAGGTCATCGGATTTTTTGACTCTCATGGAATGATTTACCAGCATGTACCAGGTGATCAAAAAGTCATTATAAATTTGAAAACTGAATAAATCTCGGAATAATATAGATAGAGAGGTACAAATTGACACACATGCTTGGAATGACTTGGGGTTTTATTACAGGGCTATTACAAATGATTGAAGCGATTTCATAAATTCACTGTAGCTCCATTCATTGACATATGGTCGCGACTCACTACAGATACGTAGAAAAACTCATAAAGTTTTGTTCGGCTGAAGCCGCACTTCAGGTTTCTGCCGCCAGAGCGCAGTGAGACAAAATGGCGACAGGAGCCGAGAAACCGTATGTCGTGCTTGAAATGCACTCACATCAGTCAGTCATAACAGTGCAACGACACTTCAGGACGAAGTTCAACAAAGATCCACCAATTGCTAACTCCATTGGGCGATGGTATGCGCAGTTTAAAGCTTCTGGATGCCTCTGTAAGGGGAAATCAACGGGTCGGCCTGCAGTGAGCGAAGAAACGGTTGAAACGCGTGCGGGCAAGTTTCACGCGTAGCCCGCGGAAGTCGACGAATAAAGCAAGCAGGGAGCTAAACGTACCACAGCCGACGGTTTGGAAAATCTTACGGAAAAGGCTAAAGCAGAAGCCTTACCGTTTACAATTGCTACAGGCCCTGACACCCGATGACAAAGTCAAACGCTTTGAATTTTCGGCGCGGTTGCGTTTCTTCCTCATGGAAGAGGATGCGTTCAGTGCGAAACTTGTTTTCAGTGATGAAGCAACATTTTTTCTTAATGGTGAAGTGAACAGACACAATGTGCGAATCTGGGCGGTAGAGAATCCTCACGCATTCGTGCAGCAAATTCGCAATTCACCAAAAGTTAACGTGTTTTGTGCAATCTCACGGTTTAAAGTCTACGGCCCCTTTTTCTTCTGCGAAAAAAACGTTACAGGACACGTGTATCTGGACATGCTGGAAAATTGGCTCATGCCACAACAGAAGACTGAAAGCGCCGACTTCATCTTTCAACAGGATGGTGCTCCACCGCACTTCCATCATGATGTTCGGCATTTCTTAAACAGGAGATTGGAAAACCGATGGATCGGTCGTGGTGGAGATCATGATCAGCCATTCATGCCATGGCCTCCACGCTCTCCCGACTTAACCCCTTGTGATTTCTTTCTGTGGGTTTATGTGAAAGATTCAGTTTTTAAACCTCCTCTACCAAGAAACGTGCCAGAACTGCGAGCTCGCATCAACGATGCTTTCGAAGTCATTGATGGGGACATGCTGCGCCGAGTGTGGGAGGAACTTGATTATCGGCTTGATGTCTGCCGAATCACTAAAGGGGCACATATCGAACATTTGTGAATGCCTAAAAAAACTTTTTGAGTTTTTGTATGTGTGTGCAAAGCATTGTGAAAATATCTCAAATAATAAAGTTATTGTAGAGCTGTGAAATCGCTTCAATCATTTGTGATAACCCTGTAGAACAAAAAAAAGTTCACAAAATGTCCGACAGATGGCGCCGGACAGCAAAACGTCAGTAACTGCTACCGTGACGGGTGAGAGGTACGCCGATATGTTACAGAATCGCATCATCCCCAGCCTGGCTGATAAACACCTGCTGGAACGTACGATGTTTATGCAGCATGGCGCTCCACCCCATATTGCTATACGCGTGAAAGACTCTTGCGCGCGTCGTTTGGTGATGATCGTGTGCTCAGCCGCCACTTTCGTCATGCTTAGCCTCCCAGGTCCCCAGACCTCAGTCCGTGCGATTATTGGCTTTGGGGTTACCTGAAGTCGCAAGTGTATCGTGATCGACCGACATCTCTAGGGATGCTGAAAGACAACGTCCGACGACAATGCGTCACCATAACTCCGGACTTGCTTTACAGTGTTGTTCACATTATTCCTCGACTACAGCTGTTGAGGAATGATGGTGGACATATTGAGTATTTCCTGTAAAGAACATCATCTTTGCTTTGTCTTACTTTGTTATGCTAATTATTGCTATTCTGATCAGATGAAGCGCCATCTGTCGGACATTTTTGAACGTTTGTATTTTTTTCTTTTTTGTTCTAATAAAACCCCATGTCATTACAAGCATGTGTGTCAATTTGTATTTATCTACATTATTCCGTGATTTATTCAGTTTTCAAATTTATACTGACTTTTTGATCACCCAGTAGTTACCCCTCACATTACGAGGGGCTTTTGAAAAGCCCGTGCAAAAATAAAAACTATTTACGTGTTTGGGGTAAACCTTTTTTATATTTCTACATAGTCTCCTTTTAGACTTATACAATTCGTCCAACGCTGTTCTAGTTTGTTGATCCCTTCCGAATAACAGGAATTGTTCAAGTCTGCAAAATAGCTACTAGTTGCTGCAATCACCTCCTCGTTTGAATAAAATCTTTGTCCCGCCAGCTATTTCTTCAAATTCTGGAACAAACAGTAGTCGGAGGGAGCCAGTCATTGGGGAACAAATAGTAGTCCTAGGGAGCCAAGTCTAGAGAATAGGGGGGGATGTGAAACGAGTTGGAATCCTATCTCCATTAATTCTGCGACCACAACTGTTGAGGTGTGTGCTGGTGCATTGTCGTGACGGAAAAGGACTTTTTTGCGGTGCAATCGCCGGCGTTTTTCTTGCAGCTCGGTTTTCGAATAGTCCAAAAACGATGAATAATATGCACCTGTAATAGTTTTACCCTTTGCCAGATAGTCGATGAGGGTTATCCCTTGCGAATCCCAAAAGGCAGTCGCCATAACCTTTCCGGCCGAATAAATGGTCTTCGCCATTTTTGGTGCAGATGCTCTCTTGGTGACCCATGGTTTAGATTGTTGTTTGGTCTCAGGAGTATAGTAAAGTATCCATGTTTCATCCACAGTGACGAAGCGACGCTTAAAGTCCTGCGTATTTTTCCTGAACAGCTACAAACCATCCTTGCTACACTTCACACGATTCCGTTTTTGGTCAAGCGTGAGCAATCGCGGAACCCATTTTGCGAATAGCTTTCTCATGTCCAAATGTTTATGCAAAATATTATGTATCCATTCATTCGAGATGCCCACAGCACTAGCAATCTCACGTACCTTAACTCTTCTGTCATCCATCACCATATCATGGATTTTATCAACGATTTCTGGAGTCGTAACCTCCACAGGGCGTCCAGAACGTTCAGCATCACTTGTGCCCATAAGGCCACTCCGAAAATTTTGAAACCACTCCTAAACTGTTCTAATCGAAGGTGCAGAGTCACCGTAATGTTTATCAAGCTTCTCTTTAGTCTCCTGAGGCTTATTGCCCTTCATAAAGTAATGTTTAATCACCACACGAAATTCTTTTTCGTCCATTTTTTGACAATCACCCGATTTCCTTCATTCATGCGAATGCCAAACACAAAGAAATAGACCAATATGGCTGAAAGTTGGTGCTGCTAACTAAACATGATCTCGATACGCGCTAGTGGTGCTATCCCTCGGACTTTCCACGGACTTTTCAAACGCGCCTCGTACATTTACAGCAGCATATTACACGTCAGTACTGGCGAAACTCATTGCAAGAAAAGACCAAAAATTTCTGCACCTAAGTCTTGCAGTTTCTGGCCCAGTTCAACATTACCTGTGTACCGCGTCCGCCTTACAGCTCCTATCTAGCACCCTGTGAATTATTTTTTAATTTTTTTTTATTTCCATCACTAAAGGCAAAGCTACGGGGTATTCGATTTGACAACTCTGAAGCAGTGCTCAAGAAAAGTGAGATTCTCAAGGATCCGACAAAGAATGACCTGCACCATGTATTCGAGGAGTGGCAAAGACGCTATAAAATGTTCATTCGAGTAGGAGGGGGGTATTTGGAAAAGATCATGTAAACATTGAGGTGGAGTAATACACATCTGTGAATAAAGTCAGTCTTAATCTTTATTGATCAGCTCTCGTACATAATACTTTCTGCGAATCGTTCCCTCACTATTGGGTCCTGACGTAACTGTTGGAGAGCCAAGTAAAGTAAAAGGGTCTACAGCCTCCGATTACTGCCAACAGTCCGTATGTCCTGCATCATCACATCATCGTGAAGTATGTGGCGGAGGGTGCTTACCATCCTTTCTCTTTAATCTTCATCCCACATCGACGGACGGTCGTAAAGGTTATGAACGGATTTGGCACGGCTAATTTAAAGGGGGGGTGGCCTTTCGTTAAATTGACCGAAAATGTCAGTTTTCAATTTATTTTTTGTTTATTGGTGGAACTCATGGACAATAAGTTCCCGAAGTTTCAAAGACGAAATCTCATCCGAAGTGCCTAAAAAATATTTAATATGTCATGCAACCTTCCTGCCACGCCCACTTTTTGAAACAACACTTCCAATACTAGCTCGGTGAACAACAATTCCGTGGAGACACATCTAGAAGGTCGTGCTGTATTCTATTTAGTTTTGTAGGTCATCTGAGACACTCTGTTTCGTATCTTAGAAACAATAACCAACCAGCCTCTTTGTTTATGAAGAAGCAATACCCTAAACCACGTTTTCATCTGCTAGAGTTGTCCAACAATTGAAACTCATGATGGAAGTTCTTTTATTTAATGATGGGAACGTAGAGAGCATGAAGGTATTAGGGAGAATGGGCTCCAAAATGTGAAATTCCACTCACTACATATTGAGAAAAATAGGTTCAAAATGGCTCTGAGCACTAATGAACTTTTCTGAGGTTATCAGTCCCCTAGAACTTACAACTACTTAAACCTAACGAACCTAAGGACATCACGCACATCCATGGCCGAGGCAGTATTCGAGCCTGCGATCGTAGCGGTCGCGCGGTTCCAGACTGTAGCGCCTAGAGCCGCTCGGCCAACTCGGCCGGCCAGAAAAATAGGTTTACAGTGTCTCTCCGTAGCAGAAAAGTCAGTTAAATTCGTGGTAATGGAAAGAAAGCATAAAATAAGAAACCAGAAGGGAAACCTTGGACGGAAAGAGGACCTTGGGTACAAATCTGGGCCCTTCTGGAGAGAGAAAAAAAAAAAAGAAAGTTGGGCGTTGAACTTGAAACTGCACTTCGTAAATTATGTTTTTTAAAATTTATGGACCTTTTCTTTAGAATCTATGAAAGCTATAATCATGAAATTTTGTACAATTAGTTCTATAAAACCAATAAATGTTACCTCAAGAGTAAATTTTGAAATTCAGAGTGAAATGTGACACATGGAGCAAAGAGCTTGAAATTTTGCATAAGTTTTATACTATACTTCCAGATTTAAAATTAAAAATTATTAATATTATACCGTTCGATACATTAAAAAAATCAATTGAGAGAAGATTAATACATGTGAAAAGATTAAACAGAGAAAATTTTGTAGAAATCTCATAAATAGTTTGTGAGAAAAAGGTACATACATTATTTTTTTACAATAAGTTTTTTAAATCCCATAAACAAGTTACATATGTATATTCCAACGAACGTAGCAGTAAATGTTTTAATACCATGTGAAGCATGGTGCAAAATTTCATTGCCATATCTTCAAAATTGTGGAAAGCCTACTCACTAAGTTTCAGGAATCAGTAGTTAGCGAGAAATATAGGAATGTAGTGCATCCCCGTAGGTATAATTCCAGGAGAGGTCACCAAGACAAGTTTAGTCCAAATGATTGCAGCGCGCACGGAGCTTCTTAAACAATCATTCTTCCCGTGTTCTATATGCGGACGACTGGCACAAAACCGTAATACACTGCAGGGAAAAAAAAAAGATAACACACCTGGAAAGAAGACGTCGATTTTGATCTGATGACGGAATATACCATCATTGGGATATTAGATGTACTCACAACTGTTTCAACGTCGTCTGTCAACAAATGATAGGGAATGCTCACAGCCAAGAAGCTCATTGTGCTGCAGACGTCCGAAGCAAGCAGGCAACCATGCCACGGAGACGCACTCATGCTTGCTACAGCCAACTGAACTACACTACTGGCCATTAAAATTCCTACACCAAGAAGAAATGCAGATGATAAGCGGGTATTCATTGGACAAATGTATTATACTAGAACTGACATGTGATTACATTTTCACGCAATTTGGGTGCATACATCCTGAGAAATCAGTACCCAGAACAACCATCTCTGGCCGTAATAACGGCCTTGATACGCCTGGGCATTGAGTCAAACAGAGCTTCGATGGCGTGTATAGGTACAGCTGCCCATGCAGTTCCAACACGATACCACAGTTCATCAAGAGTAGTGACTGACCTATTGTGACGAGCCAGTTGCTCGGCCACCATTGACCAAACGGTGAGAGATCTGGAGAATGTGCTGACAAGGGCAGCAGTCGAACATTTTCTGTGTCCAGAAAGGCCTGCACAGGACTTGCAACATACGGTCGTGCATTATTCTGCTGAAATGTGGGGTTTCGCAGGGATCCAATGAAGGGTAGAGCCACGGGTCGTAACCCATCTGAAATGTAACGTCCACTGTTCAAAGTGCCGTCAATACGAACAAAAGGTGACCGAGACGTGTAACCAATGGCACCCCATACCATCACGCCGGGTGATACACAAGTATGGCGATGACGAATACACGCTTCCAATGTGCGTTCACCGCCATGTCGCCAAACACGGATGCGACCATCACGATGCTGTAAACAGAACCTGGATTCATCCGAAAAAATGATGTTTTGCCATTCGTGCACCCGTCATCGTTGAGCACACCATCGCAGGCGCTCCTCTCTGTGATGCGGCGTCATGGGTAACCGCAGCCTTGGTCTCCGAGCTGATAGTCCATGCTGCTGCATACGTCGTCGAACTGTTCGTGCAGTTGTTTATTGTCTTGCAAACGTCCCCATGTGTTGCCCCAGGGATCGAGACGTGGCTGCACGATCCGTTACAGCCATGTGTATAAGCTGCCTGTCATCTCGACTGCTAGTGACACGAGGCCGTTGGGATCCAGCACGGCGTTCCGTATTACCCTCCTGAACCCACCGATTCCATATTCTGCTAACAGTCATCGGATCTCGACCAACGCGAGCAGCAATGTCGCGATACGATAAACCGCAATCGCGATACACCACAATCCGACCTTTATCAAAGTCGGAAACGTGATGGTACGCGTTTCTCCTCCTTACAAGAGGCATCACAACAACGTTTCACCGGGCAATGCCGGTCAACTGCTGTTTGTGTATGAGAAATCGGTTGGAAACTTTCCTCATGTCAGGACGTTGTAGTTGTCGCCACCGGCGCCAACCTAGTGTGAATGCTCTTAAAAGCTAATCATTAGCATATCACAGTATCTCCTTCCTGTCGGTTAAATTTCGCGTCTGTAGCACGTCATCTTCGTGGTGTAGCAATTTTAATGGCCAGTAGTGTTGTAACGCCCCCTTAGAACAATTTATACACGACTGTGCTTAAACTGACACACAATAATTTTAGCGCAACGCAATCTGACTATCAAAAATCCCTACAAAAAATGGGCCAGACAAACATTAAACTATACCTTTCACAAATCACTTACCTCACAACAATCTTCGTTACTCGAACTACTGCAATACGGCGAGCGCCACTACTGCCAGATAAATAAAAGATTCAAACTACAGAAGGCACTAACTACTGATAGGGATAGTTAGCAAATGAAAGATTTTAATAGAGAACAAACAATGTATTTACCTTAATATCATCAAAAGTCATAACATATGTAATTTCAAAACTCCGCCATTTCCTTCCACACATCCACCACTGCTGGCGGCTCACCTCTAACTGCGCAACGCTACGCGCTGTTCACATCCAGCTGCCGCTGCCCAACACTACAATGGCAGACAACAATGCAAACTAGCACACAGAGCGCTACGTAACGTTGCCAATAAGAAAACATAAACAGCCTACTTACAGTGTAATATACCGCGTGCGAGGTGTGTTTAGTCACCAGTGGAGCAAATAGACCAGGATGTTGTTGTGGCTCTCTGGACTTACTTAGCTTTGTTGAGGAGAAAACAAGAGCGAAAAAGAAAGAAACATCGTTACTTGGGTCACCCTCTTGTCAGAGGTAGAGAAGAAGAGGGAAAGTTTCGCACGAGATCCAGATCCAGTAGGAGTTACGAAATACTGGCCTATCCTACCCTCGCAGCATTGAGGTGGGGGTCTCACGTGCCACTGGAAATACAACGCCCTTATCAAAACGTAAATTACAATTGTGTACCCATTTCCATTCATGCAATTTATTCCGCCAACTGTAGCGAGACGGGTAAAATGCTTCAGACAAAACGTATGTAGACTTTGCCGTAGAATCGTAATCTGCAATAAACGTGGTTCTCACTGAAGATTTCAAAGTTGCCCCGCGCCACCCACGCTCGGGGTCGGATGGTGAGTCGAGTGTTATATCAAGGATGTCCCCCTCCGAGACGAACAAACAGCAGTTATAACTTTTTTGTATCCAGTATGAAGCTTTCGGGCGATCTCAATGTCTTTAATTAAAACGAACCCACACGCACGAAACTGGTATTGGCATGCGTTTTCAAATACAGAAATACGTAAACAGGCAGAATACGGTGCCGCGGCCGGCGACACCTATGTAACGCAAGTGTCTGGCGCAGTTGTTAGACCGGTTACTGCTGCTACAATGGCAGGTTATCAAGATTTAAGTGAGTTTGCACGCGGTGTTTCTATCGGCGCACGAGCGAGGGGACACAGCATCTCCGAGGAAGCGAGTGCACCGTGGATATGAGGAATCCAATAAAACATGAAATTTCCGACATCGCTACGGTCGGAAAAAGTTCCTGCAAAAACGGGACCAACGACGACTGAAGAGAATCGTTCAACGTGACCGAAGCGTAGCCCTTTCGCAAATTACTGCACATGTCAATGCTGGGACATCAACAAGTGTCAACGTACGAACCATTCAACGAGACATCATAGATATTGGCTTTCGGAGCCGAGGGCCCACTCGTGTATCCTTGACGACTGCACGATACTAAGCTTTACGCCTCGCCTGGGCCCGTCAACACCGACATTGGATTGTTGATAGTTCAAAAATGGTTCAAATGGCTCTGAGCACTATGGGACTTAACAGCGATGGTCACCAGTCCCCTAGAACTTAGAACTACTTAAACCTAACTAACCTAAGGACATCACACAACACCCAGTCATCACGAGGCAGAGAAAATCCCTGACCCCGCCGGGAAGCGAACCCGGGAACCCGGGCGTGGGAACGAGACCACGAGCTGCGGACTGTTGATAGTTGGAAACATGTTGCCTTGTCGGACGACTCTCGTTTCAAACTGGTCCTGTACGAGTATGAACACCATCTCATGAATCCATGGACCCTACATGTCAGCAGGGGACTGTTCAAGCTGGTGGACACTCTGTAATGATGCAGTTGGAGTGATATGGGACCCCTGATACATCAAGGTACGACTCTGACAGGCGACACGTACCTCAGCATCCTGTCTGATCACCTGTATCCATTCATGTCCATCGTGCATTCCGACAGACTTGGGCAATTCCACCAGGACAACGAGAAACCCCATTTTCCACAATTGCTACAGAGTGACTCCAGGAAGACTCTTCTGAGTTTAAACACTTCAGCTGGCCACCAAACTCCCCAGACCTGAACGTCATTGAGCATTGCAACGCACTGTTCAGACCACCCCCTCGTACTCTTACGGATTTATGGGCGGCCCTGCAGGATTCATGCTACCAGTTCCCTCTAGCACTACTTCAGACGTTAGTCGAGTCCATGACACGTGTTGCGGCGCTTCTGCGTGCTCGCGGGAGCCCTACACGATATTTTCCAGGGGTACCAGTTTCCTTGGCTCTTCGGTGCACAGTGCTTGGTATGCTGCCATTGAGTGTTATCGCAAAAGGTAATCGAGAAGTGTGCTAAAACTGGATACTAGAGCGGTGGGAAATCGTTACTGCGGTGTAAACAAGATTTCTAGTATAATCAACGTTTTCTGCGTGCGTTGGTATTATTCGCGTTGAGGAGATCGTGTGAACTTGAGCCACTCATCTACATCACACTGCGCAAGCCGTCTAACAGTGTGTGTGGAGTCTGTTTCCATTAACTGATCCACCCTTGTTCAATTCAATTAGGAACGGCGCGTGGAAAGAATGGCTGTCGGTAAGTATCTTTATTAGCTCTAATTTATCAATTCTCGTCTTACTCATTTCGCGAGATGTATTTGGGAGGAAGTAATATGTTACCCTACTCTTCCAGTAAAGTGCTCTCTCGAAATTTCAGTAGTAAATCTCTGCGTAAAAACAACGCCTCTCTTTCAGCGTTTGCCACTGGGGTTAGTAGAGCATTTCTGTACTACTCTCGCGGCGACTCAACGAACCCGCGACTAAATGCGCCTTACTTCGTTGAATCTTCCCCTTCAGTCAATCCTATCTGTATGGATGCGAGATTAATGGACAATACTCAACAGGGCCCTTGTGAGCCACTTTTTTCGCGGACAAGATTCTTCGTGTGAATGTCAGTTTGGCGCCAGCGGTTGTGGCCGAGCGGTTCTAGGCGCTTCGTTCCGGAACCACGCTGCTGTACGGTCGCAGGTTCGAGTCCTGCCTCGGGCATGGATGTGTGTTATGTCCTTAGTTACATTTAAGTAGTTCTGAGTTCTAGGGGACTGATTACCTCAGATTTTAAGTCCCATAGTGCTTACAACCATTTGAACAATTTCTTTTGTCAGTTTGGCAACTGCTTTCCTACTAGGTATTTGTTTCACTCCTTTTCGTCTTTCCTTCTCTTCTTAAAAACCTCTTTATTAATTCACTGTGTTTTCTCTTTTTTTTCCTCTGTCCGTGTTTTCCCTGTTATTTGTTCTCTTGAAACATTTTCGGTTTTCCTGTTTCCGATTTTATTTCTGAATTGTTTTCTGTCCTTGATTTCTTCTTCTGATATTTTCAGTCTTTCGAGGTCTTCTTGCGTTTCTTTCAACAAACTGGCCCCTTACTGACTTGTATTAACAATGTTAAAAATTTTCTTAGGGAGTGTGTTTTCATCCGTACCACATCCCTGGAACTGTAGACGTCTTTTCCCAAATTTATTTGTGACGTTGTCCGTGATTTCATAGACTTCCTTTGTAGTTAGTCCGACGAAGATGTGTCTCGGCGAACAGCGTCGTGTTTTCCGTTCTTGTTCGCTGATGTCAAGAATTTTCGTCTGTCCTCTAATGATTGTAGTTTCTGTCGCAAGCAAGGCTTATGGTAAAAGAGCTGTGTTGTAGTGCCATAGTTTTGCGTGGCGACATACAGCTCTATTGTTGTATGTATTGCATGTCAGTTTCTACGCCTTTTGCCCGTGTGTTGAAGATCGTCTTAAATCCTATGGGTTGCGTGATTTGTGCTAAGTAGGCTAACTGAAGATTTTTCCGTGCTGTGTTTTCAGTGTTGGTTTTCCTGTTGACTTACTACCTCTATATAACAGAACAGGAAAGCCAAGAATGAGGAGTGCGCCTTCAACACGGAAGACATACAGTATCCTTCCTGCGAGCGTCGACTACTGCGTTGTGACGTCACAGCTTTCTCCTGTTGCCGCGAAGTGCGTTGCGTCAGCTGCTCCAAGGCAAGCGCACGTCCCACACATGCTACCTGGAAGGACCCTGTCCGACATGTCACTGGAACACTGTTGTTCGGTCATACGACTGCGAAGCCCAAAACTGAAAAGCTGAACTCGGTGTTGTATTTAGCTCGACGTTTTGCCCTAAAAGTCGGACAACCTATTGTAATCAGAAATGGTGTCAGCCGCTATAGCTGAGTGGTACGGTAACTCAGCGTGTTCGGTCAGAGGGTTAGCTGCCCTCTGTAATAAAAAAACTGAGTTAATCGATCAACGACGAACTGAATCGGGTGTCTTCCGACGTCAGTCCCGAGCAGATACAACGAAAATAAAAATAAAAAGTTGTCAGCGCGACAGAATGCCGTACAAAGGGGTCTGGGTTCGATTCGCGGCTGGGTCAGAGATTTTTCTCCGCTCAGGGACTGGGTGGTGTTTCATCATCATCATCATCATCATCATCATCATCATCATCATCATCATCATATATCCATTGACGCGGAAGTCGCCGAAGTGGTTTCACGCAAAAGACTTGCACCAGGCGACCGGTCTACCCGACGGGAGGCCCTAGCCACACGACATTTCATTTCATATCAGAAATGGGCTAAACAAGGTATTTTCAGCCATTTATTAGTAATTAAACAATTACAATCGGGTTTTGGCGAGATCAAACTTGAACGAGCTGAAACTAAAAGAATCAATAAACAACCTTATAATCTTGCAATTAAGATCTGCTTAACCGTAGAACACTAAAGCCGAGAAAATTACGTTGTTACTAAACAAAAATGGCTCTGAGCACTATGGGACTTAACATCTATGGTCATCAGTCCCCTAGAACTTAGAACTACTTAAACCTAACCAACCTAAGGACATCACACAACACCCAGTCATCACGAGGCAGAGAAAATCCCTGACCCCGCCGGGAATCGAACCCGGGAACCCGGGCGCGGGAAGCGAGAACGCTACCGCACGACCACGAGCTGCGGACTGTTACTAAACCACAGTAAATTTTACTACCCCATTTTTTATTCAAAGGAAGATATAATTTATCATTTATGCACTAGTTAACTACAATTATGAGGTGTCCAGTGATATGACACATAGAAAATAAGTACAAAAGTTCCTTTTTGCACCCTACATTGACACACGAGAATGGCGGGAACCTCGAAAAGATACCAAGTGCTATCGTATATTTTGCCAGTGTTTAGTAATCTAGGGTTAATTGCTCAGTCTTATTCCGAGTATAGTCTTATGTCAAAATAAACTGAAACTTCTTCGTTAAAGAAAATAAATAATTATCTACACTTGTGGGACGGAAAACGAAAAAGTATTCAATAACATTGGTCATTTTACTCGTAATCAGACTTACAAACAAATAACAAAAAGCCGGCCGAAGTGGCCGTGCGGTTAAAGGCGCTGCAGTCTGGAACCGCAAGACCGCTACGGTCGCAGGTTCGAATCCTGCCTCGGGCATGGATGTTTGTGATGTCCTTAGGTTAGTTAGGTTTAACTAGTTCTAAGTTCTAGGGGACTAATGACCTCAGCAGTTGAGTCCCATAGTGCTCAGAGCCATTTGAACCATTTTTTGAAATAACAAAACGCTGTAGGTGAGTATTAATGTTTCGCATTTGAGCCCATTTCATCCAGGCATTTATGTTTCCTCGAAATAATTTTTCTGAAATTCTTGAAGGATAATTTAAATTGGGCAACAACAACATGTTTTTCGTACGGGCGGTCTGCAATTTATTGCGTTCTTTCGTGCACTGCGCATTTACGAAAGAGAACAAGTTTCCAGCTTTGGCGTTACGCCTGGAATTGTAAAGTAATATTCTGTCAATTTCAATAATTCTGAATAAACTTCTTCATAGCTCCCCATACGTAGTCCTCGCGCTTATGTGCTGATTTCCGAGATCCCAGGCTAAAGTTGGACCTCAATCCTGAACCATAAGCTAAGGACAGTTGCAGAGAGACGTTGGTGGAGATACGCCATCGAGAGGTTCGGTGCGCCGCCGCCGCTTCTGGAAGTCCAGTCAAAGTCAGATCGAAGCGCCCCCCACCCACTCTCTGATAGCCCACTGGAATAGCAGCGTTATCATAGCTCAGATCCAGCAGCGAGCTAGTATCATTCGACAGGACTAGCAAAGTTACAGTTAAATGCACGAGCTAATATACACTGAAGCGGCTAAGAAACTGTTATAGGTATGCGTATTCAAATACAGAGATATGTAAACAGGCAGAATACGACGCAGTGCCTATGTAAGACAAGAAATGTCTGGCGCAGTCGTTAGATCAGTTACTGCTGCTATAGTGGTACGTTATCAAGATTTAAGCGAGTTTGAACGTGGTGTTATAGATAGGACACAGCATCTCCGAGGTAGCCACGAAGTGGCGTTTTCCCGTATGCCCATTTCATTTCACGAGTGTACCGGTAAAACATTAGGTCTCCGCCATCATTGCGGCCGGGAAAGGATCCTGCAAAAAACGGAACCAACGACGACTGAAGAAAATTGTTCAACGTGACGGAAGTGTAGCTCTTCGGCCGGCCGAAGTGGCCGAGCGGTTGTAGGCGCTTCAGTCTGGAACCGCGCGACCGCTACGGTCGCAGGTTCGAATCCTGCCTCGGGCATGGATGTCTGTGATGTCCGTTGGTTAGTTACGTTTAAGTTCTAGGGGACTGATGACCTTAGAGCCATTTGAACAATTTTTTGTAACTCTTCCACAAAGTGCTGCAGTTTCCAATGGTGGGCTATCAACAACTGTCAGTGTGCGAACCATTAAACGAAACTGAGACGCCCGGCTTAACCTACAGGACAGGACAGATGGTATAAATTGTGGAAAGGGGCCAAAATAAGGGGCTGCCAGTTACACTCGAACATACTTTATTTGAGTAAACATTACAAGAGCCCCAAAAAAATTTTTTTAACACACAGCTTTTAATTTTCGCCATCACCATCGGATCCAAACCCCGCCGAGGATTCCAAGACGGCTAATCACAGAAAATGGCTCAAATTTATACGATATATGCCCAAGATCCCGATCTCAAACAGCGTTATCCGTTTCCGAGATGCAGAGATTAAGAATTACCCTACTTGTACGCGTAAAATACAGACGTAAAATCCGGTACGAGGCGAACACATAGTTTACGAAGTGACGTAGCACGGAGAAATATTCTGTAAAGTGCCTGCGTTATCATTTGGGCACCCCTTGAGTACTGGAGCAAATGCAACTTTTTGCGCTTAAATTCTGTTATGAGGTGTAAAATTAGTTTTGCTTTATTTCAATTTTACGTAACAAAACTGACAGATTTTACTGACCAATACATTCCTTTTCATATGAGTTATATGGCCTGCGCCATTAGGGAACCAGTGGAAAATGCTCCTATCGGAGCATAAAAAATGCGATGATGCTGCAGCAGGAGCATTTTTCCACCGGTATCGAAATATTCCATTTTTATCATAACTTACAAATATAGACTTCCATTTTTCTAGGACAAAATTACTTCGTATTTATCGGTAGAACTGTGTAAAATGGTTCAAATGACTCTGAGCGCTATGGGACTTAACATCTGAGGTCATCAGTCCCCTAGAACTTAGAACTACTTAAACCTAACTAACCTAAGGACATCACACACATCCATGCCCGAGGCAGGATTCGAACCTGCGACCGTAGCAGTCGCGCGGTTCCGGACTGAAGCGCGTAGAACCGCTCGGCCACACCGGCTGGCCGAACTGTGTCGATGTCCTATTAATTAATATTAACAAAAACATAGTTTGAATGAAACTATTTGCTGTCTATAGGGTATTTCGACCTTGTACATACAAGTACAATGCTATGCTTCAGCTGCCTCAGAATCCTTTGCAAAGGGAGTGTCGAAAAATACGTTGAGTGGTCCTCTCTCATATAAGACTTTCCAGGATTGGTTCGTGAAAGCTACCATCTCCCCCCCTTGCTCCATCCCCTCTACACACACACACACACACACACACACACACACACACACACATCCTATTGTGTCTCTACGAATGGGAGGTGTGTAAGTAGGCTGTTTAGGTTTTCATGTTGGTAACGCCACGTAGCGCCCTGTATAAAAATCTCTGACTGCTGTGTGCAGTCTGTGGCTGGTTTGCATTGTTGGAATATTTGCTACTGTAGTGTTGGGCAGTTGGATGTCAACAGCGCGTAGCGTTGCGCAGTTGGAAGTGAGCCTCAAGCAGTGGTGGATGTGGGGAGAGAGATGGCAGAATTTTGAGAGCGGACGACGTGGACGTGTGTCCATCAGAAAGAGTAAATTTGTAATACTGTATATCATGAACTGATATATAAATTATGACTTTTGAATATTATTAAGGTAAATACATTGTTTGTTCTCTATCAAAATCTTTCATTTGCTAACTATGCCTATCAGTAGTTAGTGCCTTCAGTAGTTAGAATCTTTTATTTAGCTGGCAGTATTGGCTGTATTGCAGTAGTTCGAGTAACGAAAATTTTTGTGAGGTAAGTGATTCATGAAAGGTATAGGTTATTTTAGGGTCATTCTTTTGTAGGGATTATTGAAAGTCAGATTGCGTTGCGCTAAAAATATTGTGTGTCAGTTTAGTGATGATCAGAATAAGTAAAGAGAGAAATGTCTGAGTACGTTCAGTTCTGCTCAGCTGTTTGAAAAACAAATAACGTAAGGGGTTTACCAGCACAGTAATTCATAAATTTTCCAAAGGGGACGTTTCAGGTGGTTCTGATTTCCAGTAACTGTTTGTAACGCTGGGGGATAATTTCTAAAAGAGAAACCAAATACCAACACGTGAATCACACGAGGAAAGAATGGTTACGTAAATACAATTGCAAATTTTGATATGGAAGCATACAGATAATTTCAAGCCATTTAATGCAGTAACCGGAAGCGTCAGTGTCAGAACACTTTTACGATGTAAAAATTTCGGTTATGCCGAACAAAGGTCTTCCCTTTCCGAAGCAATCGGGTACGAAGAGATATAGCGCTAGCAGTCTCTCTCTGTGGTTTACAAAAACAGCAGAGAAACCGATAGAGTTACAGCACTACGCGTCACTTTCAGATTAGATTAGATTAGATTAGATTTACTTTCATTCCAATTGATCCATAGTGAGGAGGTCCTCCAGGATGTGGAACATGTCAGAAAAACAACAATACATGACAAATATTTACAACTAAAACAAATAAGCTAATGTACCATTCCACAGGTCCCAAGTGGAATGATCGTCATTTTTAATGAACACTAAGAGTCATTTTACAAATACTAATGCACTGAATTTAAAATAAAAAAGTTTTTTATTTATTTATAAGGTAATAAACATGTAATACAACTACTGTAATACTTATTTACAATAAACACATTACTGCACTGAAATGGTGCAGAAGTTAGATTATACTTACACACACAGACACACAAATTTTCTGTGAACACATTACTGCACTGAAATTGTGCAGAAGTTATATTGTATCAGCTGGTTTTACTGAGAAATTCATCAATGGGGTAGAAGGAGTTGGCCACCAATAAATCCTTTAAGCTTCTCTTAAACTGAATTTCATTGGTTGTTAAGCTTTTTATGGCTGCTGGCAGGTTATTGAAAATGTGTGTTCCTGAATGATGCAAACCTTTTTGTACAAGACTAAGTGACTTTAAATCCTTGTGAAGATTATTCTTATTTCTAGTATTGATTCCATGAATTGAGCTGTTGGTTTGAAAAAGTGATATATTTTTAATGACAAATTTCATTAAGGAATAAATATATTGGGAAGCTGTAGTTAGTATCCCTAGTTCCCTAAACAGGCTTCTGCAGCAAGTGTACGAGGATAGCTCGCCATACAGTTCACCCTTGACGTGTGTGTGTGTGTGTGTGTGTGTGTGTGTGTTCTGCCACGGTTGAACGCCCTGCACAATGGCTTTGCCTTGACACCGAGCCTTGGAGAGGTCGGCCTCGAAGATTTGGCTGACAACCAAGCGCCGGCTTTATCTGGGTAGCATCGGGGACAACATCACGTGACATGTCGTGACGTCACAGGCACGCACTACGCCGCCAGAACCGCTGAACCAATCGCGCTTACACTTCTACATCTAGATACAGCAGGTACTGGGGCGACGGCAGAAGATCACACTTCATTAAACTCTCCCGCCTCCTCCACCAAACTATAATTTGCCGTCACCCTCTCTTCTAATGCAGCACACTTGGCCATGGACCGCACATGCCCTACATCTCCCGTATTAATGCTTCAATACAACATCTAAGTTACGTGATCGAGCAGTATACGCCACGTTTCTGCCATTAAGCAAAGTGGAACCTGTAAAGCAACATCCTTCTCTAGTATAACTTTTCCTTAACAGTAGTGTGTGTGTGCATATAAATACAGGGTGTTTCAAAAATGACTGGTATATTTGAAACAGCAATAAAAACTAAACGAGCAGCGATAGACATACACCATTTGTTGCAATATGCTTGGGACAACAGTACATTTTCAGGCGGACAAACTTTCGAAATTACAGTAGTTACAATTTTCAACAACAGATGGCGCTGCAAGTGATGTGAAAGATATACAAGACAACGCAGTCTGTGGGTGCGCCATTCTGTACGTCGTCTTTCTGCTGTAAGCGTGTGCTGTTCACAACGTGCAAGTGTGCTGTAGACAACATGGTTTATTCCTTAGAACAGAGGATTTTTCTGGTGTTGGAATTCCACCGCCTAGAACACAGTGTTGTTGCAACAAGACGAAGTTTTCAACGGAGGTTTAATGTAACCAAAGGACTGAAAAGCGATACAATAAAGGATCTGTTTGAAAAATTTCAACGGACTGGGAACCTGACGGATGAACGTGCTGGAAATGTAGGGCGACCGTGTACGGCAACCACAGAGGGCAACGCGCAGCTAGTGCAGCAGGTGATCCGACAGCGGCCTCGGGTTTCCGTTCGCCGTGTTGCAGCTGTGGTCCAAATGACGCCAACGTCCACGTATCGTCTCATGCGCCAGAGTTTACACCTCCATCCCTACAAAATTCAAACGCGGCAACCCCTCAGCGCCGCTACCATTGCTGCACGAGAGATGTTCGCTAACGATATAGTGCACAGGATTGATGACGGTGATATGCATGTGGGCAGCATTTGGTTTACTGACGAAGCTTATTTTTACCTGGACGGCTTCGTCAATAAACAGAACTGGCGCATATGGGGAACCAAAAAGCCCCATGTTGCAGTCCCATCGTCCCTGCATTCTCAAAAAGTACTGGTCTGGGCCGCCATTTCTTCCAAAGGAATCATTGGCCCATTTTTCAGATCCGAAACGATTACTGCATCACGCTATCTGGACATTCTTCGTGAATTTGTGGCGGTACAAACTGCCTTAGACGACACTGCGAACACCTCGTGGTTTATGCAAGATGGTGCCCGGCCACATCGCACGGCCGACGTCTTTAATTTCCTGAATGAATATTTCGATGATCGTGTGATTGCTTTGGGCTATCCGAAACATACAGGAGGCGGCGTGGATTGGCCTCCCTATTCGCCAGACATGAACCCTTGTGACTTCTTTCTGTGGGGACACTTGAAAGACCAGGTGTACCGCCAGAATCCAGAAACAATTGAACAGCTGAAGCAGTACATCTCATCTGCATGTGAAGCCATTCCGCCAGACACGTTGTCAAAGGTTTCGGGTAATTTCATTCAGAGACTACGCCATATTATTGCTACGCATGGTGGATATGTGGAAAATATCGTACTATAGAGTTTCCCAGACCGCAGCGCCATCTGTTGTTGAAAATTGTAACTACTGTAGTTTCGAAAGTTTGTCCGCCTGAAAATGTACTGTTGTCCCAAGCATATTGCAACAAACGGTGTCTTTCTATCGCTGCTCGTTTAGTTTTTATTGCCGTTTCAAATATACCGGTCATTTTTGAAACACCCTGTATATGTATGTGTATGTGTTTTTGAAGCGGGGACCTAGAAACGACGGAGACACTTAGTGCCGCCGTAAGCCCTCAGTGGTTTACAAGCCCACAACAGGCCACAGCAGTCCACCCACACCACCGCCGCCTCACACTGAACCCAGGGTTCAAAAATGGTTCAAATGGCTCTGAACACTATGCGACTTAACTTCTGAGGTCATCATTCGCCTAGAACTTAGAAGTAATTAAACCTAACTAACCTAAGGACATCACACACATCCATGCCCGAGGCAGGACTCGAACCTGCGACCTTAACGGTCGCTCGGTTGCAGACTGTAGTGCCTAGAACCGCACGGCCACTCCGGCCGGCGAACCCAGGCTCATTGTGCGGTTCGGCCCCCAGTGGACCCCTCCGGGAACGTCTCATACCAGACGAGTGTAACCCCCAAATGTTATGCGTGGTACAGAAATAATGGTGTACGCGTATGTGGAGGCAGTGTTTGCGCAGTGAAATGACGAAATTTAAATTTAATTGTGACGATAAAGGATTACTGAACTGATATTACAAAGAAGCTTTACGAGTACATGTAGTATTGGAAATATAAATGTGGAAGCAGAAGTCTTCTATCAGTTAAGGTAAAGAAGTAAATTTTTTATTACTTTCCTGTAGCCAGCGCGTTTGTGTAAATGAGTTGGCTGATAATTGGTAACAGTGCGTTTTGTATTAAGTAATCCCAGGATGTACGTAAACAGATTTGATGTACAGGCTAGTTAGATATTTCCCTTTTTTAATGTTTCTAAGGTTTGTTAACACAGGTATAATTAATTTGATGATTTGTCAATATACTTTTTAGTGATGTTACATAATACTTGCTACACAGATCTCATTGTTTGTGAGTACGTCACCAAAGAAAGGCTTTCATTTAGTAAAAAGGATGTAATTTTTCTGAGTAATGTAATTTCAATTGTCAGATGGTTTGCAAAGCCAAACTTAACTTCGGATAAAACTTCGCTATTGAAAAAACAATGTTAGCAATCCACCCAAATCATTACCACCTCCCTGTCCAGGTCATATGTTTCTTAAAGACATTCAATTTCTCTTAAACGTTTTCATGTATCAGCCAAAAGAAATTTATGTATATTTCAAAGTATTATAGCCACCATTGCACACCGCTGAGCCTGTAGCTAGTATATTTTATTATTCTTTATGAGAGAGCGAATATAACGCGATCCACAGTTGCTGCTTTAGAGGTAAAACAATTTTATTTGTTATGTGCACAAGGACCACAGTTATCAGTTTTGAGCAGGGCCAGAGGATTCAGTACCTAAGGGGCTGAATGTATTTTGCAGTGACTGTATTCCTTTATTGGTGCTTGGAGCTGCATTGTCCAATCAGTTCGTATAAAGTTGTTGTTAACAATAACACAGACTAGGCACATCACTTGGGGATGCAACAAGCTACATGATAACTCCAGTTTTGTACGCATTCCCTGTTCAGGCACTCATTTAAGTGTTTCAATAATTATAAAGAATGTTACAACGATTGGTTGGGCACGCCCCAATGCCTTTAAATAGCCA
This sequence comes from Schistocerca cancellata, assembly GCF_023864275.1. Lineage (NCBI taxonomy): Eukaryota > Metazoa > Arthropoda > Insecta > Orthoptera > Acrididae > Schistocerca > Schistocerca cancellata. The sequence continues at coordinate 125,174,548 of NC_064637.1, read as the reverse complement.
GGAATACTACAGACTCAGGTCCGGTGAATAGAGAGGCCGTTTTACAAGACCTCCTAGACCAGTCCACAGTCCTGGAAACGTTGCGGTGAGGTACCGTCGCACAATTCGTAGAAAATGAGGATGCGTCGGGTCGCATGAAAACCCGCAGTCGTTGACTTCCAACAACCGTAACGTTCTCCAGTAGCGATGGCACTTGATTGCTACACAAATCGATGATACACACAATGCGAATCGTGTGTGCTATGCACTGGGCCGCCTCACTCCATACACAGACGTACGCATCTCACATTCCACCGCTGATGTGGTGTCACCGCCAGACACCACACTTGCTAGGTGGTAGCTTTAAATCGGCCGCGGACCATTAGTACATGTCGGACCCGCGTGTCGCCACTGTCAGTGATCGCAGACCGAGCGCCACCACACGGCAGGTCTAGAGAGACGTACTAGCACTCGCCCCAGTTGTACGACGACTACACTGACGAAGCCTTTCTCTCATTTGCCGAGAGATAGTTAGAATAGCCTTCAGCTAAGTCCATGGCTACGACCTAGCAAGGGGCCATTAACCATTTCTAGAGAGAGTCTCACTTGTATCATCAAGAATGCTGTATAGAAATGATGTATTAAAGTTAAGTATTCCAGCAGCTACGTACTTTTCTTTATAGCATTCATTACGTATCCTGTTTCAGACCTAACGCCAGCCGGCGTGCGTAAACGCGTGCCTTTCGGTTACCTGTCACTGTGGACTGGCTGTCTTGTCAGTCCACTACAGCTCATCTCCAAGGAAGCCTTATGTAACATTACGTGATAATTTTGTGGCAGCGAGTTTTGTCACTCAGTCTGTGGTATCCTCTTCCGACAAGAGTAACTAACCTGCGACGCAGTATACTGTAACTGTTTTGTTTTGTTGTTGTTGTTGTTGCGTATCTGAACGACTTTCCTGTTTTTTAACTTTCGTTTGTATCTGTGTCGTAACGTGAACTCGAACAAAGCAAGTGGTGTGCTTACGTAAACGCTTTCTGATGAAGAGAGTCGCCAAATGCTTCTGGAACTGTATAACTGCGTTGCAATTAGCTTTTACCAGAAATAATTGGAAAACGTAAAACTGTATACCAAACAAGCTGTCGCTTGGAACGCTGTATTGCGCAGTGGCGTGAACAATGCTACACTGCGTGACATAACAGTGAGTGTCTTACCTGTTCCAACATACACGCAACTAACAGGATAAAAATTCCACATAAAATTACAAAACGAATGTTGAAAGAATTCAAAACGCATTTATTAAAATGCTCTTTGATTTTACTTACGCAGACTGACCAAACAAAATTCCAGATATTAAATGATGCACAAGCGAACATGTTACACTGCGCTCAAAGAATAAGACTGCCTGATAAAGAAATGAAATCTGAACTGAAATTCACCAGACTGACCCTGATCATAATCGCTTAGCTGTAAATAATCTTATTTTGCCCTGTCCCTAACAAATTTTCATGAATTACATTGCGGCAAAGAAAACGGGGTGAATTTTAAAATAGCTTACAACGCGGCAGCAAACCAGCTAAAGAAAAACTTTGTCAAATGTAATGGAAGGAAAAACAGCTATGGCAAGCACATCATGCTTTATTTTCAGTGACATTGTTCCGGTCAGTGCAATGCGGCGACACGCAACTGCAAAACAAAAGATTCGTGAGAAGACTATGAAAGAAACTAAACTCACTGAATGATTGAAAATAGACTAGTATTTAAAAACTGTATAATGAATCCTATTCTTAATAACTACAATCGTCTTTACAAAATCACTTCTTATAAAACATATGACATTGCATTAGTAAATGAAAAGGCAAAGGAGTGGTGGATTTATAACTCCTGCCCCAAGCCATGTGAGCAGATAATTTTGTTTAATTTCGTCTCTATAATCAAGCTGACCTGAACCAAAAATGAAAAAAATCTCGCTAAATATTTGCCCTTCTCAAACTCATGACAAGTTACGTGGGAGCAAACAATGCAGCGACATTACCTGAGTTTCTTCGCAAAATCTTTCCAAAATCATATTTCCAAAACGCATCAATCTCTCAAATTCGCGTCTCTGTGTTCTGCTAGTTATTTACAGACTGCTGAGCAATGTGATGAACACCCAACTTTCTCATTTAACTCCTCACAGTGGTAACGGCAATGCTACTGGCTACCACAGACCACATTGCTTGTACTCTGTAGCGTAACATATTGGCTATTGAAGACTTCTTTCCGTAAAATATCTAGTGTACAAACATCAAGATGACACATCACATAAAAGGAGAACTCGTATCACTTTTATTGAATACCAGAAGTAAGCTAAAAACCTTGCAGTATCAACAACAGGAAACACAGCAGCTGCAAACGCACTCACGAAAGTATGTGACGAATTTGACAGGCGTGAGTCCTGTAGAGGGCAGCCGGCCGGTGTGACAGCGGTTCTAGGGGCTTCAGTCTGGACCCGCGCAACCCCTACGGTCGCAGGTTCGAATCCTGACTCGGGCATGGATGTGTGTGATGTCCTTAGGTTAGTTAGGTTTAAGTAGTTGTAAGTCTAGGGGACTGATGACCTCAGATGTGGGAGTCCCATGGTGCTCAGAGCCATTTGAACCATTTTGTAGAGGGTACATTGAAGATTTGTGAAAGGTAAATGAGAATTACGATCCAGAAGCTACTTTTACGGAGTGCTCCAAGGTTGTTATGCGCATGCATGTAAGGGTTGTACCATAGCGAACTTCGGCGGTTCTTTTGAAAATTATATGCATATTTTACAATTTACGTCCGTTTAACCCATGGAGAAGATGTTGCTGTTGTGGTCTTTAGTCCAAACTGCTTTGAAGCAGCTTTCCATGCTTCTATTTGTGCAAGCCTCTCCATTCTCAAATAGCTACTGCAATTTACATCCTTCTGAATCTGCTTACTGTATTCCTCTCTTAGTCTCCCTCGACGATTTTTGCCCCTCCCCCCCCCTCACTTCCCTCCAGAACTAAATAGGTGATTCTTGAAGTCTCAGGTTGTGTCCTGTCAACCGATCCCTTATTCTACTCAGATTGTGCCAGAAGTTTCGTTTCTCCCCCGTCCTACAGAGCCGCTCTTCGCCAGTTACGAGATCTACGCAACTAATCTTCAACATTCGTCTGTGGCATCACATTACAGAAAGCTTTTATTTTCTTCTGGTCCAAACCGTTTCTCGCCCAGATTTCACTTCTATACACGGTTGCTCCGAGGAGGACACGAAGAATCATGAGCTTTTTCCGTTCTGTGGCTCAGTAATAGAAAAGATAAGCCGGCTCCTAAATAGACATAAAATCGATTCGGTCTTCTGGGCTCCAACAAATATTTGACAACTCAAGAGGCCTGTGGAAGATGATGTAGGCCTCGGATCAGCAGGAGTACATAGGATAAAATGTGGGAGTCAAAGGTTTCATGTTGTACTAATGAACAGCGAAATGTACTAATGAAATGGTTTCACTTTCGGTACCCTGAGAAATCAGCGGTAGTGGAGCACGCTATAGAAAACGGACATAGTATTGCATTCAGAGGGACATCTGTTATTCTATCTATATCCGAATCCCGCTCCAGCTACTGCCGGGTCTGGGTGCTGACGAGTCCTCTCCATCTGGCTCGGTCCTCCCACCACTTTTCTTCCTCCGTTTGCTGCCAGGTCACACCTCTCCTTTCAACAGATATTCTCACTCCCATTTTCCACCGTGTTCTTGGGCGCCCTCTAGGTCTTTTCCCATCCGTCTTTAGTTCTTCCATAATTTTGGGAAGTTTCTGCCCATGCATCCTCTTAACATGCCCATACCATCTTAATCTCTTTCTTTCAATTTCTTCTCTCATACTTTCTTGTTTGAGGTCCTTTCTAATCTCTACATTCCTTACTCTGTCCATTCTTGTTTTTCCCTTAACTGCTCTGAGAAATTTCATTTCCCCTGCTTGCAGTCTGCTCCAGTCCCTTTCTTTCATTGTCCATGTTTCTCCACCATAGGTGACAATAGGGAAGTAATAATTCTTATACATCAGGAGTTTTGCTCTTTCTGAAACTTCATTATTCCAAATCAGATGTTTTATTGTTTGGTAGAAATTGCCTCCCTTCTGTAACCTCCTATTAATTTCGTTAGTTATTCTTCCATCCCTAGATATTTCACTCCCTAAATAAGTGAAACTTTCTACCACTTTGAGGGGTTCTCCATTCAAGGTTACTACATGGACTAAATGAAAATGAGTGTATGGAATGGTTGGCCGGGAGGCCCCATCCGGTGAAGTTCGGCCGGCAAGTCTTTTTCCAGTCGACGCCACATTGGGCGACTTGCGCCCCGGTGATGAGGATCAAATGATGCTGACAGTACAACACCCAGTCCCCGAGCGAAGAAGATCTCCAAACCGGCCGGGAATCGAACCCGGACCCGCTTGCATGGGAGGCGAGCACTTTACCACCCAGCTAAGCAGGCGGACATTACACGGACTAGAGTTTCTGGGACGGCGTAATAAAAGAAGCGATCGAGAAAAAAAGGTCGTGACAATGCCCGCAGTAAAGACGGCGGCGTGCACTTAGGCGCAGCTTGGGACCCTGCCACCGGAAAGTTGAAGCAGGCGCGGCGGGTCATTTATGAGAAACACCACCTGGAGGGAAAACCAGTGACGTCAGAAAAGCAGGTGCCTGTATAATGACGGCAGTAGCAAACAGTCATCACTTGACAATGGCCGAGAATAAGTACGTAGGCTTACGCGGCCGGTGTCATAGTGATTACAATTCATCTGGGTCGCGGGGCAGAAGCTGCACGGGACACGGACGTGTGTGCACAAACAGCTGTAGAGCAACTGTCAGTCCACTTCCGCGAACACCAGGAGGAAAACTTTCCGACCAGAAGCCGAACGCTGATTGGTGGACAGCTACCAATCGTTGACGACATGGACGTCCACGAATAGCCTCTTTCCTTCCATCTTCCTTCACGTCATGACTAGCCAATCATATTAGAGGGCCAATTAAAAGTTTACAACAGTGACGTCAGACATCGATAGTCTGTAATAAATAGAAGCACCTATCCCCATGCAAAACCAGTCGTGCCCTGAGGAAGGCCGTTGTAATGCGGCCGAAACATCGGTTTTAGTTTACTGGTTCAAATGGCTCTGAGCACTATGGGACTTAACATCTGAGGTCATCAGTCCCCTAGACTCAGAACTACTTAAACCTAACTAACCTAAGGACATCACACACATCCATGCCCGAGGCAGGATTCGAACCTGCGACCGTAGCGGTCGCGCGGTTCCAGACTGGAGCGTCTAGGACCACTCGGCCACAACGGCCGGCTTTAGTTTATTATTGTTTTTAGTTTTTAGCAACGACGCGGCATAATACTCAGAAGAATTTTTAATCACAATGGCAGAGAAGTACTTGGCCGAAAAATTGTGGATTTTAAAACCACCTGATGCGACTGGAAGCTCGAGAGAATTTATCAGTACATACTGCCGCGAAAGCATGCGCTCGGTTAGCAATAAAACCGCAGAAGAATGGTCATAGGAAGCAACAGTTCTCCAGATGTAAACACCTCCAACTCCTGCAATCATGTTGTGGGACGTATTGGATGTAAAACAGGACTGATCTGATAACTGTTGGAGAGAGACTAAATAATGGTCAATATCTGGAAAGAATGGTAAACCTTGTTGCCATACCATTCATTATGAGCGTAACAAATGGTATATTCCACTAGGATAATGCAAGACCCCACGCTGCCGTTCACACCACAAACACTACGAAATTGGTGTGCCTTATCTCCTGTTCCGTGAGTGACACGTCTAGGATGCGAGACATACCAACCTGCAACCAGAAACCTTAATGAAGTAAGGCGGGAAATTCCTAACGATAAAATTCAGAGGCTGTTTCCTTCCATGACACGGTTCCGAATTATATGAAGGTCTATAATCATTTAATAATCAATATGTGATGAACATCTCAACTGTGTTCTCTCAAGTCCTTACATATGCAGACCGTCCATCTTCTCCTAGGTCTTCCTCTTTTTCTGGAACCTTCCACTGTTGTGTTTAGACAAGACAGTCTAGACACAAGGTGAGGTTACCGAAAGGGCACGCGTCAACTCACGCCGACTGGCGTGAATTCTGGAACAGGTTACGTAATTAATGCTATAAAGAAAAGTACGTATAGTCTGTTTACTTAACTTTAATTTATCCTTGTGGTACATCGCTCTTGACTATACAAATGAGACTCTCTCCAGATATGGTTAATGGCGCCTTGCTAGGTCGTAGCCATGGACTTAGCTGAAGGCTATTCTAACTGTCTCTCGGCAAATGAGAGAAAGGCTTCGTCAGTGTAGTCGCTAGCAAAGTCGTCGTACAACTGGGCCGAGTGCTAGTCCGTCTTTCTAGACCTGCCATGTGGTGGCGCTAGGTCTGCAATTACTGACAGTGGCGACACGCGGGTCCGACATGTACTAATGGACCGCGGCCGATTTAAAGCTACCACCTAGCAAGTGTGGTGTCTGGCGGTGACACCACATCCACTACCATTTATTCCTTTCTCTTGTCAACATAGGAGATGCGTTCGATAGTAATGGAACGCATTTTTTTCTCTGTCGATTTTGGTTGAATAAATGCAGAATATGTGGCGGGACATCTTGAAATACTCCCGCTTCGCCCCCTATAGTTTCATGAAGATCCGATACACGCCGGCGCTACAGTCTTGAGGACGGGGTCAGTAAAGGAGGTGCTTTCCGAGTAGAGAGCTGTCATTTAGTTACTGGCGGCAAACCAGAGCATTGCAGATATTCGTAGGTGCTTGCACAATGTCTAACGAGACCTGGGAGTGAACAAAAGCACGGTGAGTCGTTTGACGAGGCTCTGTCGTCATCGCAACAAGGTCGCGCAAACCTGCCCAATCTCTCGCGCATCGATTGGCCGCACGCAGCTGTGACCCCTGCGATGCCGGAAGGTGGGACACTCTCGTTCGAGGTGATCGACGGATCACAGTCACACACATCGCTTCTCAACTGCACGTCTCTGTTGGTAGTGCTGACACACACGTCCACCAGTTGGTGTACTCAAAGGTGTGGTTCGCTCGGTTCTGCTTCTACATCTACATACAGGGTGACAATTATAGAACTACATGAAAAAAAGTCAGGGATCCTTGGAGTTGCTGATGTGATTCAACTGTTGACGAGGCATAGGCTACCTTAAGAGAGTCATAGTTATTCCTGCCAACTGCTCACCAAATTACACGTTTTTTAGATACCGTGGTCAGTCTGCCCGAAGCGATACGCAACTAGTTGTGTATCTTAAGAGAAACATCTTTACTCTAACCAGGGGTTCCTTGACTTTGGCCGGCTGTGCTGGTCTCGCGGTTCTAGGCGCTCAGTCCGGAACCGTGCGACTGCTACGGTTGCAGGTACGAATCCTGCCTCGGGCATGGATGTGTGTAATGTCCTTAGGTTACTTAGGTTTAAGCAGTTCTAAGTTCTAGGGGACTGACGACCACAGCAGTTGAGTCCCATAGTGCTCAGAGCTATTTGAACCTTGACTTTGAAGATGTGATTCTACTGGTGACGAGGCACTGGCTCCCTTAAGAGAGTCATAGTGATTCCTGTCAGTCACTATAGATACTATATGTCACTATAGATATTCGGATTTAGGTTATGACCTGTTCGATATGTCTCCAATCATCGGCGACGATGTGCCTCACCAATAGTGAAATTCTGTGTGGCCTGCTGGGTTGTCGGAACATCGATGCTACCGATGACCTCCCAAATGGCTATTTTGAGCTCAGCAATGATTTTGGAGTCATAGCTGTACACCTTGTCTTTAACATAGCCCCACAAAAAGGAGTCGAATGTGTTCGAATACGGAGAATAACCGAGCGAGGTGGCGCATTTGGTAGCACACTGTGAAACGTCCCCTTAGAAAAATTATGAGTGACTGTGCTGGTAAACTTCTACGTTATTTGATTTTCAAGCGGCTGAGCAAAACTGAACGTACTCAGACATTTCTCCCACTACTTATTCTGATCATCACTAAACTGACACACAATATTTTAGCGCAACGCAATCTGACTTTATAAAAAATCCCTACAAAAGAATGGCCCTGACTAACAATAGCCTATACCTTTCATGAATCACTTACCACACAAAAATCTTCGTTACTCGAACTACTGCAATACAGCGAGTGCCAATACTGCAAGCTAAATAAAAGATTCTAACTACTGAAGGCACTAACTACTGATAGGCATAGTTAGCAAATGAAAGATTTTGATAGAGAATAAAAACAATGTATTTACCTTAATAATGTTCAAAAGTCATCATATATATAAATTCATGACATCTATCTTTACAAATTTCCTTTTTCTGGCGGACACATGTCCATATCGTCCGCTTATAGTAACCTCTCAAAACTCTAGTATCTCTCTCTCCACATCCACCACTGCTGGCGGCTCACCTCCAACTGCCCAACGCTACTAGCTGTTCACATCCAACTGCCCAACACTACACTGGCTGTGAGGACCAGGCGTGAGTCGTGCTTCGGTACCTCAGATGGTAAATCACTTGCCCGCGAAAGGCAAAGGTCCCGAGTTCCAGTCTCGGTTGGGGACACAGTTTTAATCTGCCAGAACGTTTTATATCAGCGCACACTCCGCTGCAGAGTGAAAATCTCATACTGAAATGACGGGATGGTTCCTTTGAAAGGGCAATATGGCGGCCAATCGAGGCCCATGTAAGTTACCTCTGGGTACCACAGATACAGAATTCGGTCCCCAAAGTGCTCTTCCAGGACATGAAATACTCCCCTGCTTCCATGGGAGCAGAAAAATTCGGAGTAGGTACTAAAATTCATGGAGAAGAAGTAAAAACTTTGAGGTTCGCCGATGACATTGTAATTCTGTCAGAGACAGCAAAGGACTTGGAAGAGCAGTTGAACGGAATGGACAGTGTCTTGAAAGGAGGATATAAGATGAACATCAACAAAAGTAAAACGAGGATAATGGAATGTAGTCGAATTAAGTCGGGTGATGCTGAGGGTGTTAGATTAGGGAATGAGACACTTAAAGAAGTAAATGAGTTTTGCTATTTGGGGAGTAAAATAACCGATGATGGTCGCAGTAGAGAGGATATAAAATGTAGACTGGCAATGGCAAGGAAAGCGTTTCTGAAAAAGAGAAATTTGTTAACATCGAGTATAGATTTAAATGTCAGGAAGTTGTTTCTGAAAGTATTTATATGGAGTGTAGCCATGTATGGAAGTGAAACATGGACGATAACTAGTTTGGACAAGAAGAGAATAGAAGCTTTCGAAATGTGGTGTTACAGAAGAATGCTGAAGATAAGGTGGGTAGATCACGTAACTAATGAGGAGGTATTGAATAGGATTGGGGAGAAGAGAAGTTTGTGGCACAACTTGACTAGAAGAAGGGATCGGTTGGTAGGACATGTTTTGAGGCATCAAGGGATCACCAATTTAGTATTGGAGGGCAGCGTGGAGGGTAAAAATCGTAGGGGGAGACCAAGAGATGAATACACGAAGCAGATTCAGAAGGATGTAGGTTGCAGTAGATACTGGGAGATGAAGAAGCTTGCACAGGATAGAGTAGCATGGAGATCTGCATCAAACCAGTCTCAGGACTGAAGACCACAACAACAACAACAACCACAGAGACAGAATTCGGTCCCCAAAGTGCTCTTCCAGGACATCAAATACTCCCCTGCTTCCATGGGAGCTCCGTGTTGCATGAACCACATCTTGTCGAAATCAGGGTCACTTTGGCTAATGGGGATGAAATCATCTTCCAAAACCTTCCCGCACCGTTCGGTAGTGGCCGTGCCATCGAGGAATATCGTACCGATTATCCCGTGATTGGACATTCCACAGCACACAGTTACCCGTTGAGCGTGAAGAGACTTCTGGATTGCGAAATGCGGATTCTCAGTACCCCAAATGCACCAGTTTTGCTTATTGATAAACCCATCCGAATGAAAGTGGGCTTCGTAGTTAAACAACAAAGCACGTGCGCGTACTAATTCCCATTACGCCCCGCGGCGAATCGTGCAGTTTGAACCACCTAACGCAAACAGTTCAGAAGTTATGACGATTTTATTTCATATAGTTGAATAATTATCATCCTCGCAGATAGAGCGAGGGGAAAACGACTGTATACCTCCGTATGAGCCTCAATTCCTCTAATCTTTATGGCCCTTACCTGAAATGTACGCTGACAACAGTCAGTGGAATCGTCCTGCATTCAGCTTCAGTTGCCGGGTCTCTGAATTTTCTCAATAGTGCTCCTCGAAACGAATGTCGCCTTCCCAGCAATGACCCCTTTGAGCTACAGAAACATTTCCGCTATACCCGAGTGTGTTCGAACCTACCGGTAACAAATCTAGAAACCCGTCTTCGAATTGCTTCGATGTCTTCGTTTGATCCGACATGGTGCCGATCCCGAACACTCGGGTAGTACGCAACAGTGGGTCGCACTGCTGTCCTATGCCCGCATCTCGTGGTAGTGCGGTAGCATTCTCGCTTCCCATGCCCGGGTTCCCGGGTTCGATTCCCGGCGGGGTCAGGGATTTTCTCTGCCTCGTGATGGCTGGGTGTTGTGTGCTGTCCTTAGGTTAGTTAGGTTTAAGTAGTTCTAAGTTCTAGGGGACTGATGACCATAGATGTTAAGTCCCATAGTGCTCAGAGCCATTTGAACCATTTGAACTGCTGTCCTATACGAGGTCTCTTTCATAGGTAAACAATACTTTTCCAAATTCCCCCGATAAACCCAAGTCTATCATTCGACTTACCTACTACAATCCTTAGCTCATTCCATTTTATATTTCTTTGCAACGTTACGCCTACTTTTTAATGGCCGTGACTGTGTCAAGCAGAACATTTCTAATGCTGTGCTGGAACATACGAGACGCGTTTGAGAAGTCCGTACGAACATAAAAACTACTTACGTGTTTGGGGTAAAGCTTTTTCATTTTTCGACATAGCCTCCTTTTAGATTTATACACTTCGTCCAACGCTGTTCTAATTTGTAGATCCCTTCCAAATAGTGGGAATTGTCCAAGTCTGCAAAATAGCTATTATTTGCTGCATCACCACCTCGTTTGAATAAAATCTTTGTCCCGCCAGGCATTTCTTCAAATTGGGGAACAAACAGTAGTCCGAGGGAGCCAAGTCTGGAGAATAGGGGGGATGTGAAACGAGTTGGAATCCTATTTCCGTTAATTTTGCGACCACAGCTGCTGAGGTGCGTGGTGGTGCGTTGTCGTGATGGAAAAGGACTTTTTCTGCGGTCCAATCGCCGGCGTTTTTCTTGCAGCTCGCTTTTCAAACGGTCCAATAACAATGAATAATATGCACCTGTAATTGTTTTACCCCTTGCCAGATAGTCGATGAGGATTATCGCTTGCGAATCCCAAAAGGCAGTCGCCATAACCTTTCTGGCCGAAGAAATGGTCTTCGCCTTTTTTGGTGCAGATTCTCCCTTGGTAACCAATTGTTTAGATTGTTGTTTGGTCTCAGGAGTATAGCAATGTATCCGTGTTTCATCCACAGTGACGAAACGACGCTTAAAATGCTGCAGATTCTTCATGAACTGCTGCAAACCATCCTTGAAACACCTCAGACGATTCCGTTCTTGGTCAAGCGTGAGCAATCGCGGAACCAATCTTGCGGATACCTTTCTCAAGTCCAAATGTTTATGCAAAATATTATGTACCCGTTCATTCGAGATGCCCACAGCACTAGCAATCTCACACACCGTAACTCTTCTACCATCAATCACCATATCATGGATTTTATCAATGATTTCTGGAGTCATAACCTCCACAGGGCGTCCAGAACATTCAGCATCACTTGTGCCCACATGGCCACTCCGAAAATTTTGATACAACTTATAAACTGTTCTAATCGAAGGTGCAGAGTCACCGTAATGTTTATCAAGCTTGTCTTTAGTCTCCTGAGGCGGTTTGCCTTTCATAAAGTAATGTTTAATCACCAAACGAAATTCTTTTTCGTCCCTTTTTTGACAATCGCTCGACTTCGTTGATTCACACGAATACTAAACACAAATAAACAGACAAATATGGCTGAAACGTGGTGTGCGTTCTTTCCAAAGATGATACTAAATAAACATGACCTCGATACGCGCCGGTGGTGCCATCTCTCGGACTTTGCACGGACTTTTCAAACGCCCCTCGTAATTGGTTTGTTTTCCTACTTAATGTAGGTAAGTAGGAAAAACAAACTTACATTCTCCTAAATTTACATTCATCGCACCAACTATAAAATTTGTGTAGGTCATTTTGTATCCTACTATCACTCAACGAAGTCTCCTTCTCATACACCGAATCATCGTCAGTGAACAGCGGCAGAGTACTGCTTTCGCTGCAAGTCAGATCATTTGTGTACACAAAAAATAACACCAGTCCTATTACTATTCCCTGGGGGACTCCTTCGAGCCACTCACGTACATGTTAATCTTTTCTAACAGTCGGCAGTGTGGTACCGTGTAAAATGGTTTACGAAAACCTAGGAATATGAAATCTGGCTGTTGCCCTTCATCAATGGTACGCTGGATCTCATGTGAGAAAAGGGCAAGCTGAGTTTCGCACGAGCTGTGCTTTCTAAAACCGTGCTGGTTTGTGCAGAGAAAGAAAATTTATTATTTTAGAGCTGAGAAAACCATAAAGAGCAGCGAAGGACCATCTGTGCAATGAAGGATGCAGTCCGCACGAAGTAGTACACGGATGACGCATCAGGACGCTGGAGCCGACGCCGACCAGTAGAGTGGTACCATGCAGGTGCACGGGTCCTCCCAGTAAGGTGGCGAATGGTCGTCGCAGTGAACGGAGACTATGTTGAAAAACAGGGTTTTGTAGCCAAAAGAGTGAGGAGGTTAATATGATGTATTGGAATCCTGAATGAAACAAACCTACTTTCAAAAAAGAAAAATGTCATGTATTACTTATTGAACGTCCCTCGTAGCCTATTGTAAAGATGCGCGACATGGTGAAAGGTGGGCATCATCATCATCATCATTTAAGACTGATTATGCCTTTCAGCGTTCAGTCTGGAGCATAGCCCCCCTTATACAGTTCCTCCATGATCCCCTATTCAGTGCTAACATTGATGCCTCTTCTGATATTAAACCTATTACTTCAAAATCATTCTTAACCGAATCCAGGTACCTTCTCCTCGGTCTGCCCCGACTCCTCCTACCCTCTACTGCTGAATCCATGAGTCTCTTGCGTAACCTTGCTTCTCCCATGCGTGTAACATGACCCCACCATCTAAGCCTGTTCGCCCTGACTGCTACATCTATAGAGTTCATTCCCAGTTTTTCTTTGATTTCCTCATTGTGGGCACCCTCCTGCCATTGTTCCCATCTACTAGTACCTGCAATCATCCTAGCTACTGTCATATCCGTAACCTCAACCTTGTTGATAAGGTAACCTGAATCCACCCAGCTTTCGCTCCCATACAACAAAGTTGGTCGAAAGATTGAACGGTGCACAGACAACTTAGTCTTGGTACTGACTTCCTTCTTGCAGAAGAGAGTAGATCGTAGCTGAGAGCTCACTGCATTAGCTTTGCTACACCTCGCTTCCAGTTCTTTCACTATGCTGCCATCCTGTGAGAATATGCATCCTAAGTACTTGAAACCGTCCACCTGTTCTAACTTTGTTCCTCCTATTTGGCACTCAATCCGTTTATATTTCTTTCCCACTGACATTACTTTCGTTTTGGAGATGCTAATCTTCATACCATAGTCCTTACATTTCTGATCTAGCTCTGAAATATTACTCTGCAAACTTTCAATCGAATCTGCCATCACAACTAAGTCATCCGCATATGCAAGACTGCTTATTTTGAGTTCACATATCTTAATCTCACCCAGCCAATCTATTGTTTTCAACATATGATCCATAAATAATATGAACAACAGTGGAGACAGGTTGCAGCCTTGTCTTACCCCTGAAACTACTCTGAACCATGAACTCAATTTACTGTCAACTCTAACTGCTGCCTGACTATCCATGTAAAGACCTTTAATTGCTTGCAAAAGTTTGCCTCCTATTCCATAATCTTGTAGAACAGACAATAACTTCCTCCTAGGAACCCGGTCGTATGCCTTTTCTAGATCTATAAAGCATAGATACAATTCCCTATTCCACTCATAACACTTCTCCACTATTTGCCGTAAGCTAAAGATCTGGTCCTGACAACCTCTAAGAGGCCTAAACCCACACTGATTTTCATCCAATTGGTCCTCAACTAATACTCGCACTTTCCTTTCAACAGTACCTGAGAAGATTTTACCCACAACGCTGATTAAAGAGATACCTCTGTAGTTGTTACAATCTTTTCTGTTTCCATGTTTAAAGATTTGTGTGATTACTGCTTTTGTCCAGTCTGATGGAACCTGTCCCGACTCCGCCATTTCAATTATCCTGTGTAGCCATTTTAAGTATTTGATGAATTCCGACTTAATTTCATCCACCCCAGCCGCTTTACTGCACTGCAATCTATTGACCATTGTTTCCACTTCCTCAAATGTGATCCTATTTCCATCATCATTCCTATCCCATTCTACCTCGAAATCTGAAACATTACTGATCGCATTTTCACCTACATTGAGCAACTCTTCAAAATATTCCCTCCATCTGCCCAAGGCATCCACAGGATTCACCAGCAGTTTTCCTGACCTGTCCAAAATACTTGACATTTCCTTCTTACCTCCCTTTCGAAGACTGCTAATTACACTCCAGAATGGTTTTCCAGCAGCTTGACCCATAGTCTCCAACCTGTTTCCAAAGTCTTCCCACGATTTCTTCTTGGATGCTGCAATTATCTGTGTGGCTTTGTTTCTTTCTTCAACATAACTTTCTCTGTCTACCTGGGTTCTGGTATGTAGCCATTTTTGATACGCCTTCTTTTTCCTTTTACAGGCTGCCTTGACTGTATCATTCCACCAAGTTGTTTACTTCATCCTACTTTTACACACTACTGTTCCAAGACATTCTTTAGCCACTTCTAGTACTGTGTCCCTGTACCTTGTCCATTCCTTTTCCAATGACTGTAATTGACTGCATTCAACTAACTGGTACCTTTCTGAGATCGCTGTTATGTACTTGTGCCTGATTTCCTTATCCTGAAGTTTCTCCACTCTTATCCTCCTACATATGGACCTGACCTCCTGCACTTTCGCCCTCACAATCCCAGTTTCAATGCAGATTAAATAATGATCAGTGTCATCAAAGAATCCGCTGAATACACGTGTGTCCCTCACAGCCTTCCTGAATTCCTGATCTGTTATTATATAGTCAATGACAGATCTGGTTCCCCTGCCTTCCCAAGTATACCGGTGAATGTTCTTATGTTTAAAAAAGGAGTTTGTGATTACTAAGCCCATACTGGCACAGAAATCCAAGAGTTGTTTCCTGTTCCTGTTGGCCTCCATATCCTCTCCAAATTTACCCATAACCTTTTCATACCCTTCTGTTCGATTTCCAATCCTGGCGTTAAAATCACCCATGAGCAGAACACTGTCCTTGTCCTTTACTCTAACAACTACATCACTGAGTGCCTCATAAAAACTATCCATCTTATCTTGATCTGTCCCTTCACAATGCGAAAATACTGACACAATCCTAATTTTCTTGCTAGACTCTGTCAAATCTATCCACATAAGTCGTTCGTTTACATACCTTATTGCAACTACGCCGGGTTCCATTTCTTTCCTGATGTAAAGCCCTACACCCCATTGTGCTATTCCTGCTTTGACTCCTGACAGGTAGACCTTGTATTCTCCCACTTCCTCTTCTTTCTCACCCCTTACCCGAAAGTCACTAACAGCTAAAACGTCCAGCCCCATCTTACTTGCAGCCTCTGCCAGCTCTACCTTCTTCCCAGAGTAGCCCCCATTGATATTAATAGCTCCCCATCTCATTACCATTTGTTTGCCAAGTCGTATCTTAGGAGTCCCTGATTTGTCAGTTAGAGGTGGGACTCCGTCACCTCCAAAGGTCCGAGGCATTTTGCTCTGATTGTTGCCAGCATCATATTTAAAGTACCAGGGAAGCAGGTTGCTAGCCTTACTTGCCCCGAGTCCCATTGGGTTTTACCCCTAACGGCTGAGGGACTAACAGGTGGATTTGGTAGTCTTTGCCGTATGAGCACAAAGGTGACCACGACTCAGAATATGTCCGAGATGCCCAGGTGGGCAAAATACTTTAAATTGCCTCCTAGGCCGGTGAGCTTTGGGAATCAGCTGGAGAACACCCGAAGTCATATCTGTGGTGTCACCGCAAGGCACCACACTGGCTAGGTTGTAGGCTTCAAATCGGCCGCGGTCCGTCAGTACACATGGGACCCGCGAGTCGCCACTGTCGACGCTAGCAGACCGAGCGCCGCCACTCGGCTGGTCTGACGAGACAAGCTGGCGCACTGGCTGACTTTAATAGGAATGGTTCACTTGTTGTAGCTTCAGAGATCTCATTTGCTGAGACGCTAGTTGGCATAGCCTTCAGCTAAGTCAGTAGCTACGACCTAGCCAGGCGCCACATACAGGTTCATGCATTGACAATTGATCTGTATGTGCGAAGCAATCAGAACTGTAAAGACGTATTCGCAGCTCAGTCTATAACTGCACTTGTAAATATTATTTTACAAAGATCGACGTTCACCGCTGATGCTGAATCAGAGCTAAGTATTTAATTGTGTAATTTTTCCTCATATCTACGTGATTACGTAGCTCTCAATTCGTACGAGCAATCAATCATTCATGATAGGAAACACAGTCATAGCTCAGTCACTCAAAAATGATTCTGAAATTTTACTTGTTAGAATGAAATCAGGCGATGATTATTCTTCTCTGCAGGCTCGTGCTTTGCGGCAGTCTGCTAATCTGTACAAATAAAATGCCCCGTAATTTTGGGAGCGTTGTATAATCAGTCGGGAAACCTCAGATCAAGCGGATATTTGGCTTTGATGAAGTTTAACCTTCCGAAGAAGTAATGGAGCTCTTGGATTATTAAATGCAGGTTCGTATCCAGTCTTTCGGAAGTCCCTTCTGATTAACAACTACGCAATATATCGATAAATATCATTAATTCCCAAATGTCACATACACACCTTTTTTTTTTGAAGGAGCAATATATATATATATATATATATATATATATATATATATATTTCCTTTTTAATCGTACAGTTCGTATTAATTATCTTCTGTGATAAATTTCAATAATCAGATTACAGTTCTTCCAAACCAAGCTCAGGCTAATCGGCACGAAGGCAATCTCGGAAGCTCTTTTCTAACAACCACCAGAGAGAGTACTCCAAAGAATACTTATGCGCTCATGGCATAGCTATTGCATGAACTACTTTTCGCATCGATTCTGCGAGTATGATGATAGAAAATTAGTAAACGTCATTCAAGGGTAGAATTGTATCAGAATAATTCATAGAATATAAAGAGATATTACAATTGCATTCCTGTCTACTAACTTTCTAATCACCTAAGATGTTCCAGATACATCCCGTCAAATCTAGTTCATTGATCCTCACGTCAGCCTACGTGATCAACGCTTGCAGATAATGGCCACACCTCGTGATCAGACTAAGAGTCAAATTGCGTGACTCATCCGTGTCACCCTTTTTCCATGAGGGCCATAGGTTCCGCCTGATACATAACAATATCCACTGGCGGTCCTCCCGCCATGGCAGCACAGGAAGCGGCCCTCTAAGAAGGCCTATCTGGAGCTGTGACGCACGCACACCCGCCTTCCTGCGTGTAGCGTCACGGCGGACGTCACTCCAGCTCATTCCCAATGTGACCCACATAGCGTACGCCCGGAAGAGCGCCAGACATCAGATAATAAGTTCTTCTGAAAAGACCGACCCACCAATACATTGTTACACGGTCGTTGTCCTGACACTACTGTGTGAAAATAAGCTTCACAGCTATTGTGTTACGACGAAACAAAACAAAAAATGCCATAGATATCACATCTTCTGCAAGGAATTACGAGGAAACACTTTCTTTGTTTCCTTGAAAGTTTTAATTGAAAACTTTCATGCCGTCCTCTATCTGTTCGTAGATTTGTCGTCTCTCCCTATCTATTGTAGGCATCAGCTCTCTTTACTGCAGCTCTACACGCTACTCCGACCTATACAAGCTTCTACAGCTCAGTATAATTAATCTCACTTGCAGGGTAGTTATAGCTAAATCTTTGGTACTTGAGAGGGGCCAACGGCCTTGTCGCAGTGGTAACATCGGTTCTCGTTCGGTCACCGAAGTTAACCACTGTCGGGGTTGGCTAGCACTTTATTACTCGTGGAAGACATTCTTACCAAGTCCCGTAAAACTTCGGGGAACATGCGTGCATCCGCACAGAAGAAGGAGGTCATGGCCGGTGTTGCCAGAACTATATACTTATATGGATATGGTGCCTGATCTTTCGCACATGTTGGGGTGGGACACTACGAAAATAGTGTGTGGACATACAAGGTGAGAATGTGGGTCTCGCGGGAGGCGTGCGCGAGATAGTCCCTGCAGTCGCGCTGTCCTCTTTGCCCTCGGTGGCTCAGCGTGTGCCATGTAAGCAGGAGATCCCAGGTCCGAGTCCCGGTAGGGGCATACAATTTCACTTGTACCTGTTGATATGTATCAACCCCCGTCAGCAGCTGATGGTATTAATACACTCCTGGAAATGGAAAAAAGAACACATTGACACTGGTGTGTCAGACCCACCATACTTGCTCCGGACACTGCGAGAAGGCTGTACAAGCAATGATCACACGCACGGCACAGCGGACACACCAGGAACCGCGGTGTTGGCCGTCGAATGGCGCTAGCTGCGCAGCATTTGTGCACCGCCGCCGTCAGTGTCAGCCAGTTTGCCGTGGCATACGGAGCTCCATCGCAGTCTTTAACACTGGTAGCATGCCGCGACAGCGTGGACGTGAACCGTATGTGCAGTTGACGGACATTGAACGAGGGCGTATAGTGGGCATGCGGGAGGCCGGGTGGACGTACCGCCGAATTGCTCAACACGTGGGGCGTGAGGTCTCCACAGTATATCGATGTTGTCGCCAGTGGTCGGCGGAAGGTGCACGTGCCCGTCGACCTGGGACCGGACCGCAGCGACGCACGGATGCACGCCAAGACCGTAGGATCCTACGCAGTGCCGTAGGGGACCGCACCGCCACTTCCCTGTTGCTCCTGGGGTATCGGCGAGGACCATTCGCAACCGTCTCCATGAAGCTGGGCTACGGTCCCGCACACCGTTAGGCCGTCTTCCGCTCACGCCCCAACATCGTGCAGCCCGCCTCCAGTGGTGTCGCGACAGGCGTGAATGGAGGGACGAATGGAGACGTGTCGTCTTCAGCGATGAGAGTCGCTTCTGCCTTGGTGCCAATGATGGTCGTATGCGTGTTTGGCGCCGTGCAGGTGAGCGCCACAATCAGGACTGCATACGACCGAGGCACACAGGGCCAACACCCGGCATCATGGTGTGGGGAGCGATCTCCTACACTGGCCGTACACCACTGGTGGTCGTCGAGGGGACACTGAATAGTGCACGGTACATCCAAACCGTCATCGAACCCATCGTTCTACCATTCCTAGACCGGCAAGGGAACTTGCTGTTCCAACAGGACAATGCACGTGCGCATGTATCCCGTGCCACCCAACGTGCTCTAGAAGGTGTAAGTCAACTACCCTGGCCAGCAAGATCTCCGGATCTGTCCCCCATTGAGCATGTTTGGGACTGGATGAAGCGTCGTCTCACGCGGTCTGCACGTCCAGCACGAACGCTGGTCCAACTGAGACGCCAGGTGGAAATGGCATGGCAAGCCGTTCCACAGGACTACATCCAGCATCTCTACGATCGTCTCCATGGGAGAATAGCAGCCTGCATTGCTGCGAAAGGTGGATATACACTGTACTAGTGCCGACATTGTGCATGCTCTGTTGCCTGTGTCTATGTGCCTGTGGTTCTGTCAGTGTGATCATGTGATGTATCTGACCCCAGGAATGTGTCAATAAAGTTTCCCCTTCCTGGGACAATGAATTCACGGTGTTCTTATTTCAGTTTCCAGGAGTGTGTAATTCTAATTTATTTCTAGACGGCTGCAGGTCACACATGGTGTCTGTTCTTTTGGACATCTCGGAAAGAACTGTCACCATATCCATGTAAGTATACAGGGTGTTACAAAAAGGTACGGCCAAACTTTCAGGAAACATTGCTCACACACAAAGAAAGAAAATATGTTATGTGGACATGTGTCCGGAAACGCTTACTTTCCATGTTAGAGCTCATTTTATTACTTCTCTTCAAATCACATTAATCATGGAATGGAAACACACAGCAACAGAACGTACCAGAGTTGGCTTCAAACACTTTGTTACAGGAAATGTTCAAAATGTCCTCCGTTAGCGAGGATACATGCATCCACCCTCCGTCGCATGGAATCCCTGATGCGCTGATGCAGCCCTGGAGAATGGCGTATTGTATCACAGCCGTCCACAATACGAGCACGAAGAGTCTCTACATCTGGTACCGGGGTTGCGTTGACAAGAGCTTTCAAATGCCCCCATGAAGTCAAGAGGGTTGAGGTCAGGAGAGCGTGGAGGCCATGGAACTGGTCCGCCTCCAGCAATCCATCGGTCACCGAATCTGTTGTTGAGAAGCGTACGAACACTTTGACTGAAATGTGCGGGAGATCCATCGTGCATGAACCACATGTTGTGTCGTACTTGTAAAGGCACATGTTCTAGCAGCACAGATAGAGTTTCCCGTATGAAATCATGGCGGTGAATCGAGGAAGTACAGTACATACTGGCGAAACTAATATGAGCTCTAACATGGAAATTAAACGTTTCCGGACACATGTCCACATAACATCTTTTCTTTATTTGTGTGTGAGGAATGTTTCCTGAAAGTTTGGCTGTACCTTTTTGTAACACCCTGTATAGTTCTGACAATATCGGCTATGACCTTCTTCTTCTGTGCGGATGCACACATATTCCTCGAACTCTTACGGGACTTGGTAAACATGTCTTCCACGAGTAATGAGTGTGTTGGGTAAAAAATGTTCAAATGGCCCTGAGCACTATGGGGCTTAACTTCTGAGGTCATCAGCCGCCTAGAACTTAGAACTAATTAAACCTAACTAACCTAAGGACATCACACACATCCATGCCCGAGGCAGGATTCGAACCTGGAACCGTAGCCGCAGCGCGGTTCCGGACTGGAGCGCCTAGAACCGCTCGGCTACAACGGCCGGCGTTGTGTTGGGTAGGGACACTACGAATGTAGTTGTGGAATGCGAGGAACGTGAGAATGTGGGTCTCGCGGGAGGCGTGCGCGAGATAGTCCCTGCAGCCGGGCTATCCTCTGTGCCCTCGGTGGCTCAGATGTATAGAGCGTCTGCCATATAAGCACGAGATCCCAGGTTCGAGTCCCAGTCGGGGCACACATTATCACTTGTCCCCGTTGATATAAGTCAACGCCCGTTAGCAGCTGAAGGTATTAATATAATTCTAATTTGGGTAGCACTTGGATAGGTGACCGTCTGGGTCTGCCGAGTGCTGTTGGTAAACGGGGTACACTCAGTCCTTGTGAGGCTAATTGAGGAGCTACTAGGTTGAGAAGTAGCGGTTCCGATCACGAAAACAGACAACGGCTGGAAGAGCGGTATGCTGACTACATGCTTCCCCCCCCCCCCCACCCCTCCAGTCTGCACCCAGTGACTCCTGACAGCTGAGGATGACACGGCGGTCGGTAGGTACCACTGGGCCTCCGACCACTATCGGTGGTTGAAGGTATCACTTTAGCGAGTAGAAATCTACTAATACCAGTATTGCTGGCTCCTGTTTTTATCACAACCGAGGTGGAATCTTCCTACACGTCGATCAGGGGCCTGAGGATGCTGTAGTAAAACACCGAAACTGATAGCCGAATAAAATAAGTTTGCAAACTGGACGGCTGAAAGATGTTTAATTTGACATCCTGGTAGTGAACAGCCGACTCCCGCAACCATCTATGAAAAGATGGACACACAAATACGTAAGTTTAGGTCTGTCTGTGAAATGTGCTCGGATGCCCCAATCTATTAAGACGACCGCTTGTGTAGAGCCCGAAATCCTGGTTCGAGTCACTATCCGGCACAAATTTTCGTTTGTTCCCAGTATACTGTATAGCTGTGGTAGTACCGTATTAGCAGTTTGCCAATACAGGGTGTTACAAAAAGGTACGGCCAAACTTTCAGGAAACATTCCTCACACACAAATAAAGAAAAGATGTTACGTGGACATGTGTCCGGAAACGCTTAATTTCCATGTTAGAGGTCATTTTAGTTTCGTCAGTATGTACTGTACTTCCTCGATTCACCGCCATGATTTCATACGGGATACTCTACGTGTGCTGCTAGAACATGTGCCTTTACGACACAACATGTGGTTCATGCACGATGGAGCTCCTGCACATTTCAGTCAAAGTGTTCGTACGCTTCTCAACAACAGATTAGGTGACCGATGGATTGGTAGAGGCGGACCAATTCCGTGGCCTCCACGCTCTCCAGACCTCAACCCTCTTGACTTTCATTTATGGGGGCATTTGAAAGCTCTTGTCTACGCAACCCCGGTACCAAATGTAAAGATTCTTCGTGCTCGTATTGTGGACGGCTGTGATACAACACGCCATTCTCCAGGGCTGTATCAGGGCATCAGGGATTCCGTAATAACGGCCTTGATACGCCTGGGCATTGATTCAAACAGAGCTTAGATGGCGTGTACAGGTACAGCTGCTCATGCAGCTACAACACGATACCGCAGTTCATCAAGAGTAGTGACTGGCGTATTGTGACGAGCCAGTTGTTCGGCCACCATTGATCAGATGTTTTCAATTGGTGAGAGATCTGGAGAATGTGGTGGCCAGGGCAGCAGTCGAACGTTTTCTGTGTCCAGAAACGCCCGTACAGGGCCTGCAATATGCGCTCGTGTATTATCCTGCTGAAATGTAGGGTTCCGCAGGGATCGAATGAAGGGTAGAGCCACGGGTCGTAACGCATCTGAAATGTAACGTCCACTGGTCAAAGTGCTGTCAATGCGAACAAGAGGTGACCGAGACGTGTAACCAATGGCACCCCATACCATTACGCCGGGTGTTACGCCAGTATGGCGATGACGAATACACGCTTCCAGTGTGCGGTCATCGCGATGTCGCCAAACACGGATGCGACCATCGTGATGCTGTAAACAGAACGATTCATGCGAAAAAATGATGTTTTACCATTCGTGCACCCAGGTTCGTCGTTGAGTACACCATCGCAGGCGCTCCTGTCTGTGATGCAGCGTCAAGGGTAACAGCAGCCATGTTGTCCGAGCCGCTGCAAACGTCGTCGAACTGTTCGTGAAGATGGTTGTTGTGTTGCAAACGTACCCATCTGTTGACTCAGGGATCGAGACGTGGCTGCACGATCCGTTACAGCCATGCGGTTAAGATGCCTGTCATCTCGACTGCTAGTGTTACGAGGCCATTGGGATCCAGAACGGAGTTCCGTATTACCCTCCTGAACCCACCGATTCCGTATTCTGCCAACAGTCATTGGATCTCGACCAACGCGAGCAGCAATGTCGCGATACGAATAACGGCAATCGCGATAGGCTACAATCCTACCTTTATGAAAGTCGGAAACGTGATGGTACGCATTTCTCCTCCTTACACGAGGCATCACAACAACGTTTCACCTGGAAACGCCGGTCAACTGCTTTTTGTGTATGAGAAATCGGTTCGAAACTTTCCTCAAGTCAGCACGATGTAGGTGTCGCCACCGGCGCCAACCTAGTGTGAATGCTCTGAAAAGCTAATCATTTGCATATCACAGCATCTTCTTCCTGTCGGTTAAATTTCGCGTCTGCAGCACGTGATCTTCCTGGTGTAGCAATTTTAATGGCCAGTACTGTATTTTCCTTCTTTGTGTGTGAGGAATGTTTCCTGTAAGTTTGGCCGTACCTTTTTGTAACACCCTGTATAATTAATGTCTCGTATGTGCTTGATATTCAGGCAGGAATCTGTCTTAATTGTTTCAGCCGTGTGTACGGCGTTATACAGGTAGCGATTTTGCCTCGTCCTCGGCTGCGGAGTTCCTGCATCGAGCTACGGAACTGGCCGGGTAGCGCGGCAGCGGAGTGCCGGGTGCAGTTCCGCGAGCGTGTGTCTGTGTGTGACGTAACATCTGGCCAGACACTTCGGGTGGGTTGCGCAACCGGCGGCGCCGCGTGCAACAGGAGGACTCTGGCGTATCTCGTGTGAAGAATGCGGAAGGAAAGCGTTATCAACGACGGACCAAAGTCGCCACGACGGAGATGGGACCACTAGCCCGATAGAGCTCCAGTCGTAGGCAGCCGCCTCCAGTTCAAGCTAGCGGACCTTCACTGGCATTGTCTTTATAATGTTACATGTTCGCAGGAAGCAAACGCCCAACTTTGACCTAACTATTCTAGTGCCGTGTCGTGTGACTAGGGCCTCCCGTCGGATAGACCATTCGCCGGGTGCACGTCTTTCGATTTGACGCCAAAAAAATGGTTCAAATGGCTCTGAGCACTGTGGAACTTCTGAGATCATCAGTTCCCTCGAACAGAACTACATAAACCTAACCTAAGGACATCACACTGGCCGAGCGGTTCTAGGCGGTCTGGAACCGCGTGACCTCTACGGTCGCAGGTTCGAATCCTGCCTCGGGCATGGATGTGTGTCATGCCCTTAGGTTAGTTAGGTTTAAGTAGCTGTAAGTTCTAGGGTACTGATGACCTCAGAAGTTAAGTCCCATAATGCTCACAGCCATTTGAACCATTTGACATCACACACATCCATGCCCGAGGCAGGATTCGAACCTGCGTCCGTAACGGTCGCGCGGTTCCAGACTGTAGCGCCTAGAACCGCTCGGCCACCCCGGCCGGCGATTTGACGCCACTTCGGCGACTTGCGCGTCGATGGGGATGAAATGATGATGATTAGGACAACACAACACCCAGTCCCTGAGCGGAGAAAATCTCCTACCCATTCGGGAATCGACCTTGGCCCTTAGGATTGACATTCTGTCGCAGCCGACCTCTCAGCTACCGGGGGTGAACACTATTCTAGTGTTGTCAACGTTTACACACTGAAGAGCCACGCATACTGGTACACTTTCCTAATATCGTGTAGGACAGAAGTGGGCACGCAGAAGTGCCGCAACACGACGTGGCAAGGACTCGACTAATGTCTGAAGTAATGCTGATCGGGAACTGACATTATGAATCCTGCAGGGCTGTTCATAAATTTGTAAGACTGAGAGGGGGTGGACATCTCTTCTGAACAGAACGTTGCAAGACATCCCAGATATACTCATGTCTGGAGAGTTTGATGGCCGGCGGAAGTGTTTAAACTGAGAAGAGTGTTTCTGGAGCCACTCTGTAGCAATCCTTGACCGATGGGGTGTCGCATTGTCCTGCTGGAATTGGCCAAGTCCGTCGGAATGCACAATGGATATGAATGGCAGCAGGAGATCAGCCAGGATGCTTGCGTACGTGTCACCTGTCAGAGTCGTATCTAGACGTATCAGGGGTCCCTCATCAATCCAACTGCACACGCCCCACACCGTTACAGAGCCTCCACTAGTTTGAACAACCCCCTTCTGACATGCAGGGGCCATGGATTCATGAGGTTATCTCCCGTACACGTCCATCCGCTAAATGTAATTAGAAACGAGACTCGTCCGGCCATATAACATGTTCCCAGTCATCAACAGTAGAATGTCGGTGCTGACGGGCCCAGGTGAGGCGTAAGGCTTTGTGCCGTGCAGTCATCACGGGTACACGAGTGGGTCTTCCGCACCGAAAGCCCATATCGATGATGTTTCGTTGAATAGTTTGAGAGGTGGCATGAGCCCCCTCTCATATTTCTATCTTACGATTTTCCTCTCTAATTGCATGCAGTGGAAAGTTGCTATTCCTTCACACGTGGACTTCCCACGCAGCGTCTCTCGTTACCCGCCCGGATGGTCTGGTGACAGGCGGGCTCTGCTGACTTTGAAAGGGTAAGCCGACGGGTGTGAGGAAGTCGAGTGAATGCTTTGCAGACGCCGACATTGTCAAGAGGCTCGCCCGGAGGGGCCTGAAGTAGCGGCTGGGCTAGAGGTTCCGTTACTTCGCAGAAACTTAGCGAAAACACTTTCTGGCGGGCTACCAGCGAGGCGCGGGAATGACTTGTGTACCCAGGCAGTTGTGGCGGGCAAATTCCCGCGCTTTCTGCAAAATAGTAACTGTGATTGCCTTACTCAGGGCATAGCTCCGTGACGTAGCAAAATCGGCGCATAAATTGGCGCCAAGAATCTCATTTGGTGGAATGGTAGTGTTCCGGCAATGGAGTGGAATTTTCCGCCGGTTTTCGAGTTGCTGATTGGAACGGTTAACCACGGCCTCTGTCGTGGGGGCGGGAATGTTCTGTGTTCGGTTTTGTATGGGTGCTCTTGTGGGTAGTCGGCTCTCGCCTTTCGGTCGAGGACGTCGAAGCAACCAGCTATCGCCTCCGGTACGCCAGATCGTGCTCTGGCAGTTAAGAAGACAGTTTGGTAAGGTATGTCCGCAGCACCGGCAGACAGGGATTTTCCTAGGTGATAATCAGAACTCAGCAGAGCGCGCCTGTTCGTCTTTTTCTAACTTTGTTCTGTCTTGGGTAGCAGTAATTAATGTTGGGTTGGCTATGTGTTTTCTCTAAGATTTGAGTTGCAAGGAATTGGCTGCACATACCACTTCGTCATAATCCTCACAATCTAGTTTAGGGACAACTTCACATTCACAGCGTTTGTTTGAGTAACCAGTTTGAGCCAATTTGATGTATTGTAAATGTTTCATGTGTTTTTGTTTATTATTTTGTGTTTAGTCTTAATAAATCATATTGTTATTTTGGACAGAACTTTCACTCTGTTAATCGGTAGAGCAACCCTATCATTCCTCACTATGTTAATGAAACCTTCGTTTATTTAACTTATTTATCAAATTAAATTATTGCAGGTGCCAAACTCTCTTCTACTCCACTGGCAGGGTTGATTAGAGTCAGTTCGCGTATTTTTTTTAATCCATGTGCAAAAGCAAAAGTCGGAGTTAGAATAGGGGGGGCTTAGAGCATCATTTACATATGCAGATTCTAGAAGAATTTAGTGTTAAATACACTGCTTGCCCCGGCACCTCGCAAGTTCCCAACCTGACTCTTGTTAATGGCCCAGCATCGAAATCTGCAGCAATTTGCAGAAGGGTTGCACTTCTGTCACGTTCTCTTCAGCCGTCGTCGGTCCCGTTCTTGCAGGATCTTTTTGCGGCCGCAGCGATGTCGGAGATCCGTTGTTTTAGCGGGTTCGTGGTATTGACGGTACACACGACAAACGGTCGTGCGGGAAAATCTCCAGCCCATCGCTATCTCGGCGATGCTGTGTCCCGTCGGTCGAGCTCCGCCTATATCACCACGTTCAGCCTCGCTTAAATCTAAGTAACCTGCCATTGTAGCAGTAGTAACCGATCTAACAACTGCACCAGATGAATAAGCGTTGCCGATGGCAGCGCCGTATTCTACTTGCTTTTACACTCCTGGAAATTGAAATAAGAACACCGTGAAGTCATTGTCCCAGGAAGGGGAAACTTTATTGACACATTCCTGGGGTCAGATACATCACATGATCACACTGACAGAACCACAGGCACATAGACACAGGCAACAGAGCATGCACAATGCCGGCACCAGTACAGTGTATATCCACCTTTCGCAGCAATGCAGGCTGCTATTCTCCCATGGAGACGATCGTAGAGATGCTGGATGTAGTCCTGTGGAACGGCTTGCCATGCCTTTTCCATCTGGCGCCTCAGTTGGACCAGCTTTCGTGCTGGACGTGCAGACCGCGTGAGACGACGCTTCATCCAGTCCCAAACATGCTCAATGGGGGACAGATCCGGAGATCTTGCTGGCCAGGGTAGTTGACTTACACCTTCTAGAGCACGTTGGGTGGCACGGGATACATGCGGACGTGCATTGTCCTGTTGGAACAGCAAGTTCCCTTGCCGGTCTAGGAATGGTAGAACGATGGGTTCGATGATGGTTTGGATGTACCGTGCACTATTCAGTGTCCCCTCGACGATCACCAGTGGTGTACGGCCAGTGTAGGAGATCGCGGTTCCTGGTGTGTCCGCTGTGCCGTGCGTGTGATCATTGCTTGTACAGCCCTCTCGCAGTGTCCGGAGCAAGTATGGTGGGTCTGACACACCGGTGTCAATGTGTTCTTTTTTCCATTTCCAGGAGTGTATATCTGTGTATTTCAATATGCGTGCCTGTACCAGTTTCTTTGGCGCTTCAGTGTATAACTTCACAATGACAGACGCATTATATTAGCAGATAAATGTTACTTATCTAGTTATGACTGTCTCGTTATCTATGGAGCCGGTTCCTGTTTATGTTTTCCAGTTAATAGCTCCGAGGTTTTTTGTTTGAGTAAATGTAGCTAGAATGTTGTTGCCTTTGACATCAGGAGTATTTATTCAAAACTTTTTGATACTTCCTACGACACCACTTGTTGAGTATATTCATTGCGCAACATTTCACCATAACACAAAGAACTTGACAGTTACATCGACCATTCGCGACAACTGAAACTATTATGGCGCCTAAAATTCCTGTAAGTATTTCGAACATACCTTCCAGGTCATTCTGGAACAGGATGTAGTTCAAATACATTTTATTATTTCTGTCCTAATCGGAATTACTTTTCAGGTATAATTTACATAATAATTTCTGGACATACACTCCTGGAAATGGAAAAAAGAACACATTGACACCGGTGTGTCAGACCCACCATACTTGCTCCGGACACTGCGAGAGGGCTGTACAAGCAATGATCACACGCACGGCACAGCGGACACACCAGGAACCGCGGTGTTGGCCGTCGAATGGCGCTAGCTGCGCAGCATTTGTGCACCGCCGCCGTCAGTGTCAGCCAGTTTGCCGTGGCATACGGAGCTCCATCGCAGTCTTTAACACTGGTAGCATGCCGCAACAGCGTGGACGTGAACCGTATGTGCAGTTGACGGACTTTGAGCGAGGGCGTATAGTGGGCATGCGGGAGGCCGGGTGGACGTACCGCCGAATTGCTCAACACATGGGGCGTGAGGTCTCCACAGTACATCGATGTTGTCGCCAGTGGTCGGCGGAAGGTGCACGTGCCCGTCGACCTGGGACCGGACCGCAGCGACGCACGGATGCACCCCAAGACCATAGGATCCTACGCAGTGCCGTAGGGGACCGCACCGCCACTTCCCAGCAAATTAGGCACGCTGTTGCTCCTGGGGTATCGGCGAGGACCATTCGCAACCGTCTCCATGAAGCTGGGCTACGGTCCCGCACACCGTTAGGCCGTCTTCCGCTCACGCCCCAACATCGTGCAGCCCGCCTCCAGTGGTGTCGCGACAGGCGTGAATGGAGGGACGAATGGAGACGTGTCGTCTTCAGCGATGAGAGTCGCTTCTGCCTTGGTGCCAATGATGGTCGTATGCGTGTTTGGCGCCGTGCAGGTGAGCGCCACAATCAGGACTGCATACGACCGAGGCACACAGGGCCAACACCCGGCATCATGGTGTGGGGAGCGATCTCCTACACTGGCCGTACACCACTGGTGGTCGTCGAGGGGACACTGAATAGTGCACGGTACATCCAAACCGTCATCGAACCCATCGTTCTACCATTCCTAGACCGGCAAGGGAACTTGCTGTTCCAACAGGACAATGCACGTGCGCATGTATCCCGTGCCACCCAACGTGCTCTAGAAGGTGTAAGTCAACTACCCTGGCCAGCAAGATCTCCGGATCTGTCCCCCATTGAGCATGTTTGGGACTGGATGAAGCGTCGTCTCACGCGGTCTGCACGTCCAGCACGAACGCTGGTCCAACTGAGACGCCAGGTGGAAATGGCATGGCAAGCCGTTCCACAGGACTACATCCAGCATCTCTACGATCGTCTCCATGGGAGAATAGCAGCCTGCATTGCTGCGAAAGGTGGATATACACTGTACTAGTGCCGACATTGTGCATGCTCTGTTGCCTGTGTCTATGTGCCTGTGGTTCTGTCAGTGTGATCATGTGATGTATCTGACCCCAGGAATGTGTCAATAAAGTTTCCCCTTCCTGGGACAATGAATTCACGGTGTTCTTATTTCAATTTCCAGGAGTGTAATTGCTTATATAAAGAGCTATGCGCCTAATAATCAATAATGGTTGTTGCAAATTTGACGACATAAAAACTATGAGTATACTGTCTTTGTGTAATTGTCGATTGAATTATGTATAATAAAATCAGAAAAATTAAAATAATTTTTGTACATGAAAACTAAAGCATAATAATATCAGTTTCAGGTAAAGTGGTTTTTTTACTCATTTAAATTAACAGCTGTGATTACTACTTTTCATGGTTAAAGATCGATGTTGCTAAATAGATGAAGAATAAAATTATATTATCAGAAAAACAGTGACTACATAAAATAATATATATCATCAGAAAAATGATGGCCACACATACGTAAAGTTATCTTTAGATGTGCCATACATAATTTAAATATGAAACTGACACGGAATCGAACTCCTGAATTGAAGTACGAAACTTCTGAGGAGCCAAGATTCATTATGTCTTCTTCCCTGTATGTGGAGTCTGAAACTCGATGTGATCCCTCCTTTTCTACCATAGTGCTCAGAGCCATTTGAACCTCCTTTTCTAGTAAATGCATCCATGTCCCCCCCCTGCTCCCTTTCTCCACACACACACACACACACACACACACACACACACACACACACCTCTGCTCGAAGACACTGAGGGACTCTTGTCTCAAGAGAATGTAGTGGACGTCTTGTTTTCGATTTTAAGTCTTCCAGAACCTAGCTTGATAGAAATCGCTTCATCAATAGACAGGCGGTTTAACACGTAAGAGATTGTACGCAACCTCGCGGAAAACAGCATACAGAAAGAAAGATGTAAGGCAGTGTGAGTAAAGAATGCAGGCTGTTCTAGTTCTAAGGTGTCCATCGCTAACTGAATTAGGTATGTACGTAAATTGATACGAATAGTAGCGTTTCTTTTCTACCAAACTTCTCACCAAACTGTTTCCAGTAGAGCACAAGAATAAATAGGGTGCTATATAGTTGTTCATTTTAGTGAAATATTTCCACAGAGTAAGAACACGGTTCAAGGCCGAAAGAGGTCTTTCACTAAAAAATGGCTCTAAGCACTATGGGACTTCACATCTGAGATCATCAGTCCCCTAGACTTAGAACTGTTTAAACCTAACCAACCTAAGGACATCACACACGTCCATGCCCGAGGCAGGATTCGAACCTGCAACCGTAGCAGCGGCGCGGTTCTGGACTGAAGCGCCCAGAACCGCTCGGTCACAGCGGCCGGCGGTCTTTCACTAAAACGGGAACAGTTTAACGAGCGGCTAAGGTCCTTTTTTAATAATAAATAGTCTGTAATACAGAAAGAGAAGGAGAGGAAGAGGAAAATGGAGAGGGAGGAAAACACACACACACACACACACACACACACACACACACAGATGGGGGGGGGGGGGAGAGGGAGAAAGACGGGTGGAGAGAGAACATTATAAGAGTTCCGTGATGCATAGCTTCACGCAGCTGAAGAATGTAGCCACGCTGGATTAGCCGAGCGGTCTGAGGCGCTGCAGTCATGGACTGTGCGGCTGGTTCCGGCGGAGGTTCGAATCCTCCCTCGGGCTTGGGTGTGTGTGTGTTTGTCCTTGGGATAATTTAGGTTAAGTAGTGCGTAAGCTTAGGGACTGATGACCTTAGCAGTTAAGTCCCATAAGATTTCACACACATTTGAACGTTTTCTGAAGAATGTCTTGTTTTGTTGGGGGTTTTATCTGCAGCGGACATAGAATGAATGCGTATACATGCTGTCTAGTGACATTAATGTGACCACCTGTAAAAAGCCTGAATAACAACCTTTTGCAGTGTGGACCGTTGCGAGCCTTGCCGGAAGAGAGCCAATGAGGTTCTGGAAGGTAACGACAGGGAGGTGGAGCCATTCCGACTCCAGTGCCGGGGCCAGCGGCAGTAGGTTCCTCGGATGAGGATCCTTGGTGTATACAGCCTGATAGAGCTGGTCCTGCAGATCCTCAATTGGACTCAAATACGGGGATTTCTTGATGCAATAATTTACCAACAGCCGTTTGTATTGTAGAAATTTATTTTATGAACTTCTTACGTGCTACCAGTTTCGGCATTACATTGATGGCATCTTCAGGCCGCACACGTCATAGTCGTAAAAAGGCTATACACGGAAGGAGCCATATAACTGGATCCGTGAATCAAATCGCTATGCAACAGCTCTTGGTGGCCAGGCGACACCAATAGCTGTTGCATAACGATTTGATTCACGGATCCAGTTATATGGCTCCTTCTGTGTATAGCGTTTTTACAACTACTGTAAAATGTCTTTGCCCCTGTCAAGAAAGAGCTGCAATAGAGTCGCAGGTGAGAGCAGTCTGTGCCGCAGTTGCAGTCGCTCGCTGCTACAGGGTGGTTGTAGTCTGTCGCTCGTACAGTCGTAGAGCGCAGTTTAAAGTTAGTAGTTGTTGAAGTCACAGTGCACAACAAATTGTAAAATTTTGTTACATGGAACTGAATAATAACTGCGATAAGCCGCAGAGCTAAATGATACCATGGAATGAGATGATGAACAAATGAATAATTGTTAATATAATGAAAAATCAACAGTGTAATTCATGCTAGCCACATGTCCCGCCCACCTCAGTCTGGATGGTTTCACTATCCTTCTGATGGGTTGATGTTTGTGCATGATATACAACTCGTGGTTGTATCTCCTCCTCCATCTTTCACATCTTGGGCCGATAATTCGCCTATGTACCTTTCTCTCAAATGCATCCAGTGTTTCAATATCTTTATTTGTTAATGTCCAGGCTTCAGAGGCATATGTAAGCACTGGTCGTATAAGTTAATTTAGTGGTACGAGTCAGGAGCCTTGACGATAGAAGTCTTGTTAGGGCAAAATACGCTCTGTTGGCTAGTATTAATCTCTGTACACTGTGCAAAAGCACACTAAGTAGAGATTCGAGACCAATACCAGAGATGTCGCTGCGCACGTTACATTTTAAAATGTTCAAATGTGTGTGAATTCCTAAGAGACCAAACTGCTAAGGTCATCGGTCCGTAGACTTACACACTACTTAAACTAAGTTATGCTAAGAACAACACCCACACCCGTGCCCGAGGGAGGACACGAACCTCCGGTGGGAAGGATCGGGCAATCCGTGACATGGTGCCTCAAACCGCAAGGCAACTCTACGCGGCTTTACCTTCACAACAATGGTGTAAATTTTATTTTGGAACCGACTTTATATTGTCAAAATCGGCAAAACCTATGAAGGCGCTCGTTTTCTCGTAAGTCTTGCTTCTATTATCAGCCGCAATTTCTGAGCTGCCTCTCTAGTCTGCCGGCCGCTGTGACTGACCCGTTCTAGGCGCTTCAGTCCGGGACCGCGCTGCTGCTACGGTCGCAGGTTCGAATCCTGCCTCGGGTGTGCGATGTCATTAGGTTAGTTAGGTTTAAGTACAGTACGGAACATTAAAATTGCTACACCACGAAGACGAAGTACTACAGACGTGAAATTTAACCGACAGGAAGTAGATGCTGTGATATGCAAATGATTAGCTTTTCAGAGCATTCACACAAGGTTGGTGCCGGTGGCGACACCTACAACGTGCTGACATGAGGAAAGTTTCCAACCGATTTCTCATACACAAACAGCAGTTGACCGGCGTTGCCTGGTGAAACGTTGTTGAGATGCCTCGCGCAAGGAGGAGAAATGCGTACCATCACGTTTCCGACTTTGATAAAGGTCGGATTGTAGTCTATCGCGATTTCGGTTCATCGTATCGTGACACTGCTGCTCGCGTTGGTCGAGATCCAATGACTGTTAGCAGAATATGGAATCGTTGGGTTCAGGAGGGTAATACGGAACGCCGTGCTGGATCCCAACGGCTTCGTATCAGTATCAGTCGAGATGACAGGCATCTTATCTGCATGGAGGCATCTTATCTGCATGGCTATAAAGGATCGTGCAACCACGTCTAGATCCCTGAGTCAACAAATGGGGACGTTTGCAAGACAACAACCATCTGCACGAACAGTTAGACGACGTTTGCAGCAGCATGGACTATCAGCTCGGAGACCATGGCTTCGGTTACCCTTGACGCTACATCACAGACGCGAGCGCTTGCGATGGTGTACTCAACGACGAACCTAGGTGCACGAATGGCAAAAAGTCGATTTTTCGGATGAATCCACGTTTTGTTTACAGCATCATGATGGACGCATCCGTGTTTGGCGACATCGCCGTGAACGCACATTGGAAGCATGTATTCGTCATCGCCATACTGGCGTATGACCCGGCGTGATGTTATACGGTGCCATTGGTTACACGTCTCGGTCACCTCTTGTTCGCATTGACGGCACTGTGAACAGTGGACGTTATATTTCAGATGTGCTACGACCCGTGGCTCTACCCTTTATTCGATCCCTGCGAAACCCTACATTTCAGCAGGATAATGCACGACCGCATGTTGCAGGTCCCTTACGGGCCTTTCTGGATACAGAAAATGTTCAACTGCTGCCCTGGCCAGCACGTTCTCCAGATCTCTCACCAATTGGAAATGCCTGGACTATGGTGGCCGAGCAACTGGCTCGTCATAATACGCCAGTCACTACTCTTGATGAACTGTGGTATCGTGTTGAAGCTGCATGGGCAGCTGTACCTGTACACGCCATCCAAGCTCTGTTTGATTCAATGCCCAGGCGTATCAAGACCGATATTACGGCCAGAGGTGGTTGTTCTGAGCACTGATTTCTCAGGATCTATGCACCCAAATTGAGTGAAAATGTAATCACGTGTCAGTTCTACTATAATATATTTGTCCAATGAATACCCGTTTATCTGTATTTCTTCTTGGTGTAGCAATTTTAATGGCCAGTAGTGTAGTTCTACGAGTGGGGGACTGATGACCTCCGATGTTAAGTCCCATGGTGCTCAGAGACATTTGAACCTCTCTAGTCTCCGAACGGGCCGCCAACTAAAAGATCCTCAGTTTTCTTTCCAATGCAACGTGCACTACTCGGATGATAGGTGGTATACCGTGGGACCGCCGCTGACGTCTGCACGTTCCATCATTTGAGGCAAATTGGCACAGTGTTCGTCTTGCCAAATATCCAGCATCTTGGCACTGACCCAGCTCGTCCCGTGTGACAGAGGCGGCAGTGGGGCGCTCCAGATTGCTCACGGGTGCACAGTGCTTGACGCACCGCATCGCCCCGGTTTCTTCGTGGCGAGCGTGCGCTCCGTACACAGGGTGGCTTATACCCGCGCTATGAAGGTCCACAAGCGCGCCGACCCAGTTATTACGGGCCTCTCCCTGACCTGACACAGCTGGCCCGGGTCCCAACTGCGATTCTGGGCCGCTGATCCGTCTCGCCAGTATGTCCTACGGCGCGGTGTACACAACGGGAACTGCCTCTTAATGCCCGCATCTCGTGGTCGTGCAGTAGCGTTCTCGCTTCCCACACCCGGGTTCCCGGGTTCGATTCCCGGCGGGGTCAGGGATTTTCTCTGCCTCGTGATGGCTGGGTGTTGTGTGCTGTCCTTAGGTTAGTTAGGTTTAAGTAGTTCTAAGTTCTAGGGGACTGATGACCATAGATGTTAAGTCCCATAGTGCTCAGAGCCATTTGAACCATTTTTGAACTGCCTCCTACCAGAACCAACATCGCCGGCCGGACTGACCGAGCGGTTCTAGGCGCTTCAGTGTGGAACCGCGCGACCGCTATGGTCGCAGGTTCGAATCCTGCCTAGGGCATGGTTGTGTGTGATGTCCTTAGGTTTAAGTAGTTCTAAGTTCTATGGGACTGATGACCTCACATGTTAGGTCGCATAATGCTCATAGCCATTTGAACCAAAACCAACATCGCCTCCAGTGTTCTTACCTCGTGAGGCCCAGCTATATTTGGTTGCTGCCGTAAAGTCGGGCCTACATCCAGTAGCTAAGGCTTTCTTTGCTGAGGAGCAAATGTACGAAATATGTACGCAATTTTCAAACTGCAGAAATTTCCCATAAGAATGATAACCAAAAGTAGTAGAGGTGTTCACTGTAAACACCTATTCAAAACACTGGGCATTTTAACTGCACCATTTGAAGATACAATGAAGCGCCAAAGAAACTGGTATAGGCATGCGTTTTCAAATACAGAGATATGGAAAAAGGCAGAATATGGCGCTGTGGTCGGCAACGCCTGTATAATACAACAATTGTCTGGCGCAGTTGTTAGGTCGGTTACTGCTGCTACAATGGCAGATTATCAAGATTTAAGTTTGAACGTAGTGTTATAGTCGGCGCACGAGCGATGGGACACAGCATCTCCGAGGTAGCGATGAAGTGGGGATTTTCCCGTGACGACCATTTCACGAGTGCACCGTGAAATATCATGTTTCCGGTAAAACTTCAAAACTCCGATATCGCTCCGGCCGGGAAAAGATAGTGCAAGAACGCGACCAACGACGACTGAAGAGAATCGTTCAAGTTAACGCAAGTGCAACCCTTCTACAAATTGCTACAGATTTCAACCATTAACAAGTGTCAGCGTGCGAAACATTCAACGAAATATCATCGATATGGGCTTTCGGAGCCGAAGGCCCACTCGTGCACCCTTGATGACTGCACGATACATAGCTTTACTCCCCGCCTGGGCCCTTCAAAAGCAACACTGGACTATTATGACTAGGATCATTTTGCCTGGTCGGACGAGTCTCGTTTCAGATTGTATAGAGCCGATGGACGTGTACGGTTATGGAGACAACCTAATGAATCCATGGGTCCTGTATGCCAGGAGAGGAATGTAGAACCTGGCAGAGGCTATGGAATGGTGTGGGGCGTGTGCGGTTGGAGTGATATGGGACCTCTGATATGTCTAGATACGACTCTGACTGGTGACACCTACGCAATCATCCTGTCTGATCACCTGACTCCATTCATGTCTATTATGCATTCCCTCAGTCTAGGGTAGTTCCAGGAGGACAATGCGACACCGTACACGTCCAGAATTGCTCCAGTAACTCTCTTATGAGTTCAGTTACGTTGGCCACCAAACTCCAAACATGAACGGTATAGTGCATATCTGGGACGGCTTGTAACGTGCTGTTCAGCAGAGATCTCCACCCACTCGTACTCTCACGGATTTATGGACACCCCTACAGGATTCAAGGTATCGATTCCCTCCAGCACTACTGGAGACATTTATCAAGTCCATTCCACGTCGTGTTGCGACACTTCTGCGTGCTCGTGGGGCGCTACATGATATTACGCAGGTGTTCCAGTTTCTTTGGCTCTTCATTGTATTTACCAATCTGTTGTACAAGTCAAAAAATCGTTCATAACTACTGCACAAACACCTGCGTCCATGACCATGGGTCAATTTACGTTTATCAAGAAAGAATAAACATAAACAATATATTATACTGTTCAATAAAATGACAAAGGACATTAAAGAAATTAATAAAACAAAATTATTTAAAATTGTACTTAAATACACTACTGGCCATTAAAGTTGCTACACCACGAAGATGACGTGCTACAGATGCGTAATTTAACCGACAGGAAGAAGATGCTGTGATATGCAAATCATTAGCTTTTCAGATCATTTACACGAAGTTAGCGCCGGTGGCGACACCTACAATGTGCTGACATGAGGAAAGTTCCAACCGATTTCTCATACACAAACAGCAGTTGACCCGCGTTGCCTGGTGAAACGTTGTTGTGATGCCTCGTGTAAGGAGGAGAAATGCGTACCATCTCGTTTCCGACTTTCATAAAGGTCGGATTGTAGCCAATCGCGATTGCGGTTTATCGTATCGCAACATTGCTGCTCGCGTTGGTCGAGATCCAATGACTATTAGCAGAATATAAAATCGGTGCGTTCAGGAGGGTAATACGGAACGCCGTGCTGGATCCCAACGGCCTCGTATCACTAGCAGTCGAGGTGACAGGCATCTTATCCGCGTGGCTGTTAACGGATCGTGCAGCCACGTCTCGATCCCTAAGTCGACAGATGGGGTCGTTTGCAAGACGACAACCATCTGCACGAACAGTTCGACGACGTTTGCAGCAGCAAGGACTATCAGCTCCGAGACCATGGCTGCGGTTACCCTTGACGCTGCATCACAGACACGAGCGCCTGCGATGGTGTACTTAACGACGAACCTGGGAGCACGAATAGCAAAACATCATTTTTTCGGATGAATCCAGGTTCTGTTTACAGCATCATGATGGTCGCATCCGTGTTTGGCGACGTCGCGGTGAACGCACATTCGAAGCGTGTATTCGTCATCGCCATACTGGCGTATCACCCGGCGTGATGGTATGGGATGCTATTGGTTACACGTCTCGGTCACCTCTTGCTCGCATTGACGGCACTTTAAACAATGGACGTTACATTTCAGATGTGTTACGACCCGTGGATCACCCTTCATTCGATCCCTGCGAAAGCCTACATTTCAGCAGGATAATGCACGACCGCATGTTTCAGGTCCTGTACGGGCCTTTCTGGATACAGAAAATGTCGACTGCTGCCCTGGCCAGCACATTCTCCAGATCTAACTGAAAACGGTTGGTAAATGGTGGCAGAGCAACTGGCTCATCACAATACGCCAGTCACTACTTTTGATGAACTGAGGTATCGTGTTGAAGCTGCATGGGCAGCTGTACCTGTACACGCCATCCAAGCTCTGTTTGACTCAATGCCCAGGCGTACCAAGCCCGTTATTACGGCCAGAGGTGGTTGTTCTGAGTACTGATTTCTCAGGATCTATGCACCCAAATTGCGTGAAAATGTAATCACATGTCAGTTCTAGTATAATATATTCGTCCAATGAATACCCATTTATCATCTGCATTTCTTCTTGGTGTAGCAATTTTAATCGCCAGTAGTGTAAATAAAATTCTAAATGTTTCTTGGTTCAGAATATTAAATCTCCGAAAATTGGTAGCTAATTGCTTTGGAATTTGACGCAACGATGCATCTCTATACATCTACCACAGCGCCATCTGTCGACCATACAGGGAGATTCAGCCGCCGCTACCGATGTAGTTTTATGCAACCCGCAATGTTACATGTGGCCCTCATAAACCATGAGCGACATTTTCGTACCCGTATGTTAATTTGCTTAGGTCGTTGACTGAAGTAAAGTTTAAATGGATGTAATAGATAATCGTTGTTTTTTCTGATCTGACGCTGGCTGTATGCGTCACGCGCAAAAGCCTTTAAAAATGATAAGAAAAAGCTATTTTTGACAGCGATTTTAAGAGCGTGTGGTGTTACCGCCAGACACCACACTTGCTAGGTGGTAGCTTTTAAATAGGCCGCGGTCCGCTAGTATACGACGGACCCGCGTGTCGCCACTGTCAGTGATGGCAGACCGAGCGCCGCCACATGGCAGGTCTAGAGAGACGTACTAGCACTCGCCCCAGTTGTACAGCCGACGTTGATAGCCATGGTTCACTGACAACTACGCTCTCATTTGCCGAGACGATAGTTAGCATAGCCTTCAGCTACATTTGCTACGACCTAGGAAGGCGCCGTTACCAGTATAGATATTGAGATTCTATTAATGTATCATCAAGAGCGGTGTTCTACAAATGTGGATTAAAGTTAAGTATTCCAGAAGCTACGTACTTTTCTTTATAGCATTCATTACGTATCCTGTTTCAGACCTCACGCCAGCCTGCGTGAGTTTAAGCGCGTGCCTTTCGGCTTCCTCTCATTGTGTCTAGGCTGTCTTGTCTAGACACAACAGAGCGAATATTTGCGGAGAAGTGAGGGGCCTTTGTGGACGTCTTAAGGTGGAGAAAACGGTCGCTGACAACGAAAGACGAAGCACCTGCTTCGGACACACCAGAGAGAGAAATTCTGCAATAACAAGTATCCACATCACGTGATGGACGCGGCTGAAGAGTCGTCCGGTGGTAGGTAAGGAGCTTTATGGCGAGGGGGCGCTGACCGCTGCGAGAAAGGCGTGCCCGCCCCCGCGGAGCATCTGCGAGACGCAACGTAATCCCCCCATTCTGCGTCCACTACCTTATAAAATACTCCGTAATTGGTCGCCCGAGGGCCGGAAAAATACGGCGGAGATTTTTTTACGGCGGCCGCGGCGCGTCCGCGCGCGCGCGATTCCTTTCGCCCTTTCTTTTCTTTCCGCTCTTTGTGTCCGCCGTCCTCGGTGCTTTTTTTCGCCTTTGTCGGCCGTCTGTG
Organism: Schistocerca cancellata; assembly: GCF_023864275.1. Lineage (NCBI taxonomy): Eukaryota > Metazoa > Arthropoda > Insecta > Orthoptera > Acrididae > Schistocerca > Schistocerca cancellata. Next base: position 125,134,130 of record NC_064637.1, on the reverse strand, counting down.
AGATCACGCAGTGGTCGCTGCGTTCCGCGTAATCTTCTGCCCGGCACGTTTGTCGCCGGACAGCGCGGAGACGCGAGTGGGTGCTAATACTGCTCAGCGGTTACCGACCTGTACACCACACCCTAGCTATTCTGTTTCATTTCAGTTTATTCGATCTACCCTACAACTAATGTACCACACGCATTCGAAGAACAAGCCACTATGTCAAACAGAAAGTAACTCGAAATTAAAGATAATCTGTACAAATAAAAAGTTTAATTACTTTTGAATACATTATGGGAGTGACAGCTATCAATGTATTGCAAATATTTACTATTAAAAACAGTCTTCGTCACAATTTATTTATTACGGTGACCGTTTTCGACCACTACTGTGGTCATCTTCAGATCTACAAGTCGTGTACAAAGCTTTAATTAAAGGGCTACATACATTAAAGAAAATACATAAAGTTATAAAGCTATAAAACAATGAATTACCAATGAGTAAGAACCTCCTTCTGGTGATAAATCACTACTGGAGAAACCACTTCTGACGGTATGATGTCATTACTAACCAATGAGTTATAAGTCGAATGTAAAATTTCTTAGTTAAAAGAACATTGTCAAGAAATAAAAATAAACACACACTAAATTTAGCTTATTTAACAGCTATTGTCAATTAACAAGCACTAGTTTGCCTATCGACTTCACAAAAAAATGGTTCAAATGGCTCTGAGCACTATGGGACAACATCTGAGGTTATCAGTCCCCTAGAACTTAGAACTACTTAAACCTAACTAACCTAAGGACATCACACCACATCCATGCCCGAGGCAGGATTCGAACTTGCGACCGTAGCGGTCGCGCGGCTCCAGACTGTAGCGCTTAGAACCGCTCGGCCACTCTAGCCGCCGACTTTAGAATAAAAAATGGTTCAAATGGCTCTGAGCACTATGGGACTTAACATCTGTGGTCATCAGTCCCCTAGAACTTAGAACTACTTGAACCTAACTAACCTGAGGACATCACACACATCCATGCCTGAGGCAGGATTCGAACCTGCGACCGTAGCGGTCGCGCGGCCCCAGACTGTAGCGCCTGGAACCGCTCGGCCACTCCAGCTGGCGACTTTACAACAAAATAATGGTTCAAATGGCTCTGAGCACTATGGGACTTAACATCTGAGGTCATCAGTCCCCTAGAACTTATAACTACTTAAACCTAACTAACCTAAGGACATCACACCACATCCATGCCAAAGGCAGAATTCGAACCTGCGACCGTAGCGGTCGCGCGGCTCCAGACTGTAGTGCTTAGAAGCGCTCGGCCACACCATCAGGCGACTTTAGAATAAAAAATGGTTCAAATGGCTCTGAGCACTATGGGACTTAACATCTGTGGTCATCAGTCCCCTAGAACTTAGAACTACTTGAACCTAACTAACCTGAGGACATCACACACATCCATGCCTGAGGCAGGATTCGAACCTGCGACCGTAGCGGTCGCGCGGCTCCAGACTGTAGTGCTTAGAAGCGCTCGGCCACACCATCAGGCGACTTTAGAATAAAAAATGGTTCAAATGGCTCTGAGCACTATGGGACTTAACATCTGTGGTCATCAGTCCCCTAGAACTTAGAACTACTTGAACCTAACTAACCTGAGGACATCACACACATCCATGCCCGAGGCAGGATTCGAACCTGCGACCGTAGCGGTCGCGCGGCTCCAGACTGTAGCGCTTAGAACCGTTAGGCCACTCTAGCCGGCGACTTTAGAATAAAAAATCGTTCAAATGGCTCTGAGCACTATGGGACTTAACATCTGTGGTCATCAGACCCCTAGAACTTAGAACAACTTGAGCCTAACTAACCTGAGGTCATCACACACATCCATGCCTGAGGCAGGATTCGAACCTGCGACCGTAGCGGTCACGCGGCCCCAGACTGTAGCCCCTAGAACCTCTCGGTCACTCCACCCGGCGACTTTACAACAACTTCAGTGGAAAGAAGCCAGCTGCCTCATCTTTGGAACGGCGTCCAGTTTCAGCATGGCAACCAGTGGTTCCAAATGGTTCACTAACAGGTCTTGAGAGGGCAGCCCATGTACTGTCAAACCGAAGTTCATTTATCCTACATGTTTAAATATTTTTAACGCTTCTTAATTGACAATAGCTGTTAAATAAGCTAAGTTTAGTATGTGTTTGTTTTTATTTCTTGACAATGTTCTTTTAACTAAGAAATTTTACATTGTTATTCGTCTTATAACTCATTGGTTAGTAATGACATCATACCGTCAGAAGTGGGCGGAGCCTCCATTATATACAGTAAGACGTGCACCGGTTTCTCCAGCAGTGGTTCTCCAGTAGAAGGAGGTTCTTACTCATCGGTAATTCATCGTTTTATAGTTTTATAACTTCATGTATTTTCTTTAATGTATGTAGCCCTCTAATTAAAGCTTTGTATACAACTTGTAGGTCTGAAGATGGCTACAGTAGTGGTCGAAAACGGTCACCGTAATAAATAAATTGTAATCAAGACTGTTTTTAATAGTAAAAAAAAAGTTTAATGTTCGTGTGTTCAAAATTCTAAATCTGCGAAAGTTCTTCGCCAATTACTTTGGGATTTGACACAACACTGTATTTCTATACAGTGTCGAACATAAACAAGGCGAATCCGCTGCCCCTACCGATGTCTTTTATGCAACCCGCATTTTTACATCTGGCCCCCATAAACTAGGCACGAGATTTTCGTATCGTCTCCCTCGCTACTCGCAAACTTCTAGTACAACAGAAAAAAATGAATGGGACCTTTTTGTAGGACCTTCAATGTAGTTAAATTTTCTACTGCGATACGTTTTCGCTAGACAAATTAGTTTTCGAGTTACTCAAGAAAACCGTACAGAAATGACCTTCGAACAGACCCCACACTCCCACACTCAGCCCCCCACCGGTTAGGATTTCTAGTTTGTTGCTCATGGCACTCCATCCTACCACTGTACAAAAATTTGCGAGTACTGGAATTATTTCCCACATTCGACCTCTCCTGGTCTTCGTTGACTAGCCTTATTATGCCACCGGCTGGGTTCGGTACTTAGCCTACAAATCGTAAAATTGACGCTTTGTGCAAATTTTATTACACAGTGTTATGAATTTTCATGGCATAAAATAACAATTACGACGTTGTATTCGTCAGGTCGTCTGTGAAAAAAACTACTCTGTTTTTAAGGGTTAAGTTTTTGATCGAACTGTCACCATGATTACATTTAGCGTAACAGTTAGAAAAGTTTGTTTGCTTTCATTAACATCATGGGCATGTTTAAGTATATAATGTTGACGAAGTAGACGAGAATGCTAGTGGCATAATACCCGAATCAACAGGACCAAATCCGGCCGGGGTGGCCGAGCGGTTCTAGGCGCTACAGTCTGGAACCGCGCGACCGCTACGGTCGCAGGTTCGAATCCTGCCTCGGGCATGTGTGTGTGAAGTCCTTAGGTTAGTTAGGTTTAAGTAGTTCTAAGTTCTAGGGGACTGACGACCCCAGAAGTTAAGTCCCATAGTGCTCAGAGCCATTTGAACCATTTGAACAGGACCAAAAGAAGTCGAATATCAGGAAGAGAGTCATTGATAGGACGGAGTGGCACGAAAAATATACTAGAAACCCTGACAGGCAGGAGATGAGTATGGGGGTGGAAGTGCACTGGAAGGTAACTTTTGTACGTGCCTACAGCGAAAAGCTATCGCAGTACAGAAGGTAAGCACATTAATTTCCTAAAGAAGGTCGTAATCATTTTTTCTGTAAGAAAGTGGAGTAGTGGCGTTGGTCGGTGCATTGCCCAGAATTAACGTCACCTTCTTCCTTTCCCTATGGCGTTTTGGTATTTTTGTACTTCACATATAAAAATTGAATCGTACCATTTGCAGAACGACGTAGCAATTGTACAGGCCTTTATTCGATTCTAGTAAAAGATGCGAAATTCTTCACATTTTGAAAGCCCTAGAGCCTATCAACAGAAGGGGTATTTTGTGATTTCCCCTATAGTGAGCACATTTCGGTACGTTAACACGGTCTGTATTAACCTTATGGCCAGGAGCTGCAGTTTCACTTTCAGAAGCTAACGTTGTTTCAGGCAAAGACTTCCAATTCAGACCTGTCTCATCTGCGTTGTATAGAAGTTCAAGTCATAAGATTCTGCTTCAGTTTTGAATAAAATTTTCTTCTGCTTTTTGGTCTGCTAATAGTCATCATCACTTAAATCCAACTCACGAATACTGTGCCTTGTCTTGAAATTCTGTAGCCAGCGATAGCTCGCTTTAGACAAACTGTCCATCTTCTCGACTTAAACTTTTAGCTTCTTCGCAGACAACTGATCCTGAAGGAGGGCTTCGCAATGCTCGTTGCTGTGAAAACCACTTGAAAATGGCCTCTTCAGGCTCTTTGTTTTCTGCTGTTTTCATCACGTTTCTCGACGAACTCCCATCTTCATTCTCAAAGACAAAGTTTATAACTAAGAAGTGGTTTTTTTGCCTCCGAAATTGATGATGTTCCCACGACAGGTATCTCAGCTAACAGCTTACCACTCACACTTTTGTATTGTTGTTCAAGGACCTTTATTTTGTCCGTCACCGATAAGATAACGTGCTTCCTTTTAAAACACATTTGCAGCACAGTATCTCCACACACATGGACAAAACAAAACAAAAGACGCGGAAGGCGGAATGTATAGCGACAAATCAGTGTACACCTAAAGGCCACGATACAGTTTGATGTGCGCCACACTGAATGACGGGCACCATAATCACAATAATGCGCGTATTGCTCCTACAACAATGTGCGTACTGTATTCCTTGTTCACTCGAAGATTTTATATTCTAACACATTCGCTTTTCACAACTATGATGAAAACTGTGCTGTGAAATAACTATCAAACAAAACCAAACAATTTCTTTTTCCTCAAAGCGCTTTGGATAACTGGTCATCCAGATAGTCGGAGTTGGGATAACTGTAATTCTAATGTACGAGGATCACTCCAAAAAAAAGCCACACTATTTTTTTTAAATCCATCTTTTATTCTACATGTTTGAAAGTTTTAGAGTGTGTAGATACATCCTTTAGGAACAATATTTTCATTTCTTCACATAATTTCCATCCCTCTCAACTGCCTTACGCCATCTTGGAACCAGCGCCTGTATACCCGCACGGTAAAATTCTGGACCAAACTGTTGGAGCCACTGTTTGGCAGCGTGCACAAGGGAGTCATCATCTTCAAATCTTGTTCCACGAAGAGAGTCTTTCATTTTCCCAAAAAGATGATAGTCACATGGTGCCAGGTCAGGACCGTAAGGCGGGTGTTTCAGTGTTGTCAGTGTTTTGTGATCGCTTCCATGGTTTTTTGACTGACATGTGGCCGTGCATTGTCGTGCAACAGCAAAACATCCTGCTTTTGCCGATGTGGTCGAACACGACTCAGTCGGGCTTGAAGTTTCTTCAGTGTCGTCACATATGCATCAGAATTTGTGTTGGTTCCACTTGGCATGATGTCCACTAGCAAGAGTCCTTCGGAATCGAAAAACACCGTAGCCATAACTTTTCCAGCAGAAGGTGTGGTTTTGAATTTTTTTTCTTGGGTGAATTTGCATGATGCCATTTCATCGATTGCTTCTTCGTCTCTGGTGAAAAATGATGGAGCCATGATTCCTCACCTGTCATAATTCTTCCAAGAAACTCATCTCCGCCATTCTCGTACTGTTCCAAAAGTTCGCTGCATACCGTTTTTCTTGTTTCTTTGTGAGCCTGGAAACCCACCTGGCACAAACCTTTTTTAACGCCGACACTTTCAGTATTCTGCAAACACTTCCTTCCCTTATCCCAACGTAGCGTGACAATTCGTTCACTGTGATGCGTCTGTCAGCAGTCACCAATTCGTTAACTCTCTGCACACTGTCTGGAGTGTGTGCAGTACGAGGCCTGCTGCTGCGAGGACAATCCTCAATACTGCTGTGCCCGCTTTCATCACGTAACCTGCTTGCCCACCGACTAACTGTACTGCGATCGACAGCAGCATCTCAATACACCTTTTACAACGTCTTGAGGATGTTTCCCACTTTCTCGTTTTCACAGCACAGGAATTCTATGACAGCACGCTGCTTCGACGAACCTCAAGTTTAGCAGCCATCTTGAAGACGTGCTGCGACGGTACCACTGACGGGAACAGGTTGAACTAAGTTTGAAAACAAGCGGGAAGGATGTATCTACACACCGTAAAACTTTCACACATGCAGAATGAAAACTGTATTTTTACAAAAAATAGTGTGCATTTCTTTTGGAGTGACGCTCGTACGAGTATATCCAGTTCCAATACAAACAAGTATTTAACCATTTCGAAGCATTGCCAGGTTCGCTACTTGATTAATACACAGTCCAGTCACATTACTGTGATCATCACATATGTTTGACATCAACCTACAGTAACCACTGACAGACGACAGGTGGCAGCACCAGTAATGGACGGTATACGAAGAGTGTCGTGGGGAGGCTGAAAATAGAGCACTCGTTGTCATAGTGCGGAAAAGGAACCGGTTATCAGACGCCCAGAAGGGTATGATCAGTGGCTTTCGCGCCAAGGGTGGAAGCCTTTCTGAAACAGCTAAGTTTGTAAACTGTTTGCGTGTGGTTAAAGAATACCGAGCATTACAAAATGGCGACCGCTACGGTCGCAGGTTCGAATCATGCATCGGGCATGGATGTGTGTGATGTCCTTAGGTTAGTTAGGTTTAAGTAGTTCTAAGTTCTAGGCGACTGATGACGTCAGAAGTTAAGTCGCATAGTGCTCAGAGCCATTTGAACCATTTTTGAACAAAATGGCGCTCTCCAAAACCGGCGCCGAGACACCTTCGATGCACTACGGGCCTTAGATAACAGGAATGAAAGGCGGCTGCAGAGATGTGTCCGGGCGAATGGACGTGCTACTGTTGAGCAACTGGCCATCGAGATGAACCAAGGAGCTACCAATAGTGCCTCCTCAACGACCGTTCAACGAACGTTGTTGGGTGCGGTCCTCCTCAGCAGATGTGTAGTTCATGCACTCATGGCGAAATCCCGGGGACTGGGTGTTTGTTGTCCTCATCATTTCATCACCACCATCATCATCATTCGTGACAGTGGCTAGATTGGACTGTGTAAAAAAATTGGACTGTGTAAAAATTAGGACTTCGTACAGGCGCTGATGACCGCGCAGTTGAGCGCCCCACAAACCAAACATCATCATCATCATCATTGTCATTATCATCATGCTGAATGCTGTTTATCGACGATTAGGCTCGAATTTGCCCGCCATTAAAGCAACTGGACGTCCACTGAGTGCGCCAGTGGCCTTTTCATATGAATCAGATTTTATGCTCCATCAGACGAATGGCCGTTGGCTTTTACGACGTGAAACGTCTGTAAGTAAAAAGCCTCCAACAATCGTCTGAAGAGTCCAGGCGGGAGGGCACTTCCTGGGTGATCTCGTTATTCTGGAAGGCACAGTCATGATGATGGTGGTGGTGGTGGTGGTGGTGGTGGTGGTGGTGGTGATTGTAACGGAACATATTAAAAGCTTTACTGTACCGAAGTATGCGATACCCTCCAAATTCAACCAGTTTAACGAGTATTTATGATTATAGAAAAGTTATTGTGTATGTTAACAATGATTGCGTAACATGTCTCCATAAACAGTCAACCCATTAAATTATACTGAATAACTAACCCACACAAAAGTTAATATCACTTGATCACTGATACAGCAAAGGTCATCATGTAAAAACACTGAGTTCATCTTAAATAATTAATATGAAGTACGAAAAATAGTGTACAACTTAGGTATTTTGGATCTCCGTAAATAAAAATCACCCAGTGAAACCTATTTGTTCACTAGGAGCGGTTTCACTTAGTATTCACGAAATCAATCCTGTTTCAGACGAAAACCAATGTATTTCTTAATAATTCATGTTAATTACTTATTTATGCAAATTAGAGAAGTCAATTGACAAACTTCTAGAAAACGGACTTTTTGTAACAAAGAATTATTCTGTCAAGTCAACAAATCTGTCTGTCATTTTAATAACATGTTAAATTATGTCACTCGATGCAAATTAATAACTTTTCTGCACAAATTATGATAACAGATGTAAATGTGACTTGTAAACTATATCTCTTTTTAGTAGTTCTTTGACAATGTTATAAATACGAGCAGCAAGAAGGGTCGAGAGGCAGTCGGAATGTCACTTTGGTACAGTGTGTTTGTGTGTTATTGTTTGAGGTGGATAAACAATGCAAAGAACATGTAAAGGAAGTTGTGTTGTGTCATAGTCTTTGGTGGACAGTGGAATTAAGATGGCCACCAGAGTAATAAATATTTGAAGTTTACATATTTGTTGGTTTCGTTCATTCTTTATCATCAAAAGCACATAAAAAACACGGGACCTCATGTTTTTAACCCTAGACAACCAGATGTAGAGCCAGCATCAGCATCGAGAGACAGCAGCGATCCAGCAAGTAGCAGCGATTACTACAACACAATGCATTTTAATGGCACCAACCTAACATCAAGTGCTAACAAGCTCCATAAATGGGAGTGAAATAGTGCGATTATAGCAATTAGCAATATCTACGACCAGGCGACCACTACATGATGATGATTGGTTTGTGGGGCGCTCAACTGTGTGGCCATCAGCCACCATACACAGTCCCAATTTTTACACATTCCAATTCTTTTTTCACAGTCCAATTTAGCCAGTGTCACGAATGATGATGATGAAATGATGAGGACAACACATAACACCCAGTCCCCAAGCAGAGAAAATCCCCAACCCAGCCGGGAATCTAACCCAGGACTCCACGATCCAGAGGCAGCAGAAGGCACAATGGATTAAGAAAAGTACACATCTATCCTTGGGGACTATGGCCACCTCTCCACGCAGTTTGTTTCTCCTCGGCACGCTGGCATCTAACCCAGCAGGAGAATGCAACGTGTCACACAGCTCATAGCGTACGTGTATGGTTTGTAGAGCATCAATATGAGTTCACTGTACTCCCCTGCCACCAAGCTCCCCGGATTTAAGCCCAATCAAGAATCTGTGGGACCACTTCGATCGGGCTTTTCGCACCATGGACCGTCATCGAAGAAACCTGGCGCAACTGGCCACGGCGTTGGAGTCTTCATGACTCCACATCCCTGTCGGTATCCTCCAAAACCTCATTCACTCTCCTGCTGCACGTCTCGCACTGCGAATGAAGGCAGATTTCAGACTAGCTAACACACCAAAACGAAAATTTCTGTTCCGACACGGACAATCTTGAGTGTTTATGGAAAAAGTTCAAGGCAATCGTAAAATGCGTTTTAGACAGGTACGTGCCGAGTAAAACTGTGAGGGACGGGAAAAACCCACCGTGGTACAACAACAAAGTTAGGAAACTACTGCAAAAGCAAAGAGCTTCACTGCAAGTTTAAACGCAGCCAAAACATCTCAGACAAACAGAAGCTAAACGATGTCAAAGTTAGCGTAAGGAGGGCTATGCGTGAAGCGGCTAGTGAATTCGAAAGTAAAATTCTATGTACCGACTTGACAGAAAGTCCTAGGAAGTTCTGGTCTTACGTTAAATCAGTAAGTGGCTCGAAACAGAATATCCAGATATTCCGGGATGATGATGGCATTGAAACAGAGGATGACACGCGTAAAGCTGAAATACTAAACACCTTTTTCCAAAGCTGTTTCACAGAGGAAGTCCGCACTGCAGTTCCTTCTCCAAATCCTCGCACAAACGAAAAAAATGGCTGACATCGAAATAAGTGTCCAAGGAATAGAAAAGCAACTGGAATCACTCAACAGAGGAAAGTCCACTGGACCTGACGGGATACCAATTCGGTTCTACACAGAGTACGCGTAAGAACTTGCCTGCCTTCTAACAGCCGTGTACCGCAAGTCTCAAGAGGAACGGAAGGTTCCAAATGATTGGAAAAGAGCACAGGTAGTCCCAGTCTTCAAGAAGAGTCGTCGAGCAGATGCGCAAAACTATAGACCTATATCTCTGACGTCGATCTGTTGTAGAATTATAGAACATGTTTTTTGCTCGGGTATCGTGTCATTTCTGGAAACCCAGAACCTACTCTGTAGGAATTAACATGGATTCCGGAAACAGCGATCATGTGAGACCCAACTCGCTTTATTTGTTCATGAGACCCAGGAAATATTAGATACAGGCTCCCAGGTAGATGCCATTTTCCTTCACTTCCGGAAGGCGTTCGATACAGTTCCACACTGTCGCCTGACAAAGTAAGATCCTACGGAATATCAGACCAGCTGTGTGGCTGGATTGAAGAGTTTTTAGCAAACAGAACACAGCATGTTGTTATCAATGGAGAGACGTCTACAGACGTTAAAGTAACCTCTGGCGTGCCACAGGGGAGTGTTTTGGAACCATTGCTTTTCACAATATATATAAATGACGTAGTAGATAGTGTCGGAAGTTCCATGCGGCTTTTAGCGGATGATGCTGTAGTATACAGAGAAGTTGGAGCATCAGAAAATTGCAGCGAAATGCAGGAAGATGTGCAGCGGATAGGCACTTGGTGCAGGGAGTGGTAAGTGACCCTTAACATAGACAAATGTAATGTATTGCGAATACATAGAAAGAAGGATCCCTTATTGTATGATTACATGGTAGCAGAACAAACACTGGTAGCAGTTACTTCTCTAAAATATCTGGGAGTATGCGTACGGAACGATTTGAAGTGGAATGATTATATAAAATTAATTGTTGGTAAGGCGGATACCAGGTTGAGATTCATTGGGAGAGTCCTTAGAAAACGTAGTCCATCACCAAAGGAGGTGGCTTACAAAACACTCGTTCCACCTATACTTGAGTATTGCTCATCAGTGTGGGATCCGTACCAGATCGGGTTGACGGAGGAGATAGAGAAGATCCAAAGAAGAGCGGCGCGTTTCGTCACAGTGTTATTTGGTAACCGTGATAGCGCTACGGAGATGTTTAACAAACTCAAGTGGCAGACTCTGCAAGAGAGGCGCTCTGCATCGCGGTGTAGCTTGCTGTCCAGGTTTCGAGAGGGTGCGTTTCTGGATGAGGTATCAAATATATTGCTCCCCCCTACTTATACCTCCCGAGGAGATCACGAGTGTAAAATTAGAGAGATTCGAGCGCGCACGGAGGCTTTCAGACAGTCGTTCTTCCCGCGAACCATACACGACTGGAACCGGAAAGGGGGGTAATGACAGTGACACGTAAAGTACCCTCTGCCACACACCGTTGGGTGGCTAGCAGAGTATATCTGCAGCATAGTGCCCAGAGTCGATCGCGGTCCTCTGGTTTGGAGCCGTGTGGAGGGTCTAAACCAGAGGCTCAGACGACTCTGCGACTATAATGGTTGCAAATTCATCGACCTCCGTTATTGGGTGGAGAACTGTAGGGCCCCCCTAGACAGGTCAGGCGTGCACTACACACCGGAAGCAGCTACTAGGGTAGCAGAGTACGTGTGGCGTGCACACGGGGGTTTTTTAGGTTAGAGGGACCCCCCCTTGGGCGAAACGATAAAATACCTGACGGCTTACCAGAGAGGACATTATCATCGTTGATAAAGAACGTCCGTCCTCAGAGACCAAAAACAGGAAAAGTTAACGTAATGTTGGTAAACTGCAGGAGTATCCAGGGCAAGGTTCCTGAATTAGTATCTCTTATTGAAGGAAATAGTGCGCATATAGTATTAGGAACGGAAAGTTGGTTAAAACCGGAAGTGAACAGTAACGAAATCCTAGACACAGAATGGAATATATACCGCAAGGATAGGATAAACGCCAATGGTGGAGGAGTATTTATAGCAGTAAAGAATTCAATAATATCCAGTGAAGTTATTAGCGAATGCGAATGTGAAATAATCTGGGTTAAGCTAAGTATCAAAGGTGGGTCAGATATGATAGTCGGATGCTTCTATAGACCACCTGCATCAGCAACCGTAGTAGTTGAGCGCCTCAGAGAGAACCTGCAGAACGTAGTGAAGAAGTTTCGTGATCATACTATTGTAATAGGGGGAGACTTCAATCTACCAGGTATAGAATGGGATAGTCACACAATCAGAACTGGAGCCAGGGACAGAGACTCTTGTGACATTATCCTGACTGCCTTGTCCGAGAATTACTTCGAGCAGATAGTTAGAGAACCAACTCGTGAAGCTAACGTTTTAGACCTCATAGCAACAAATAGACCGGAACTTTTCGACTCCGTGAATGTAGAAGAGGGTATCAGTGATCATAAGTCAGTGGTTGCATCAATGACTACAAGTGTAATAAGAAATGCCAAGAAAGGAAGGAAAATATATTTGCTTAACAAGAGTGATAGGGCACAAATCGCAGAATATCTGAGTGACCACCATCAAACGTTCATTTCTGAGGAAGAGGATGTGGAACAAAAATGGAAAAAATTCAGAAACATCGTCCAGTACGCCTTAGATAAGTTCGTACCGACTAAGGTCCAAAGCGAGGGGAAAGATCCACCGTGGTATAACAATCATGTACGAAAGGTACTACGGAAACAAAGAAAGCTTCATCATAGGTTTAAGAGTAGTCGAATCATAGCTGATAAGGAAAAGCTGAACGAAGCGAAAAAGAGCGTAAAGAGAGCAATGAGAGAAGCATTCAACGAATTCGAACATAAAACATTGGCAAACAATCTAAACAAGAACCCTAAAAAGTTTTGGTCATATGTAAAATCGGTAAGCGGATCTAAATCCCCTATTCAGTCACTCGTTGACCACGATGGCACCGAAACAGAGGACGACCGAAGAAAGGCAGAAATACTGAATTCAGTGTTCCGAAACTGTTTCACTGCGGAAAATCGTAACACGGTCCCTGACTTCAGCCGTCGCACGGACGCCAAAATGGAAAATATTGAAATAAACGATATCGGAATTGAAAAACAACTGCTATCACTTAGTAGCGGAAAAGCATCCGGACCAGACGAGATACCCTTAAGATTCTACAGTGATTATGCTAAAGAACTTGCCCCCTTTCTATCAGAAATTTATCGTAGATCGCTGGAAGAACGTAAAGTACCTAGCGACTGGAAGAAAGCGCAGGTCGTTCCCATTTTCAAGAAGGGTCATAAATCAGATGCGAATAATTATAGGCCTATTTCGCTTACGTCAATCTGTTGTAGAATAATGGAACATGTTTTGTGTTCTCGTATTATGACGTTCTTAGATAATACAAATCTCCTTCATCATAACCAACATGGATTCCGCAAACAGAGATCATGTGAAACTCAGTTCGCCCTATTTGCCCAAGAAATTCACAGTGCCGTAGACACTGGCGAGCAGATTGATGCCGTATTCCTGGACTTCAGGAAGGCATTTGATACGGTTCCGCACTTACGTTTAATGAAAAAAATACGAGCTTACGGAATATCGGACCAGGTTTGTGATTGGATTCAGGATTTCCTAGAAGAAAGAACACAACATGTCATTCTTAACGGTTCAAAATCTGCAGATGTAGAGGTAATTTCGGGAGTACCGCAAGGAAGCGTGATAGGACCTTTATTGTTTACAATATACATAAATGACTTAGTTGACAACATCGGTAGCTCCGTGAGGCTATTTGCAGATGACACGGTTGTCTACAAGAAAGTAGCAACATCAGAAGACTCGTACGTACTCCAGGAAGACCTGCAGAGGATTAATGCATGGTGCGACAGCTGGCAGCTTTCCCTAAACGTAGATAAATGTAATATAATGCGCATACATAGGGGCAGAAATCCATTCCAGTACGATTATGCCATAGGTGGTAAATCATTGGAAGCGGTAACGACCGTAAAATACTTAGGAGTTACTATCCGGAGCGATCTGAAGTGGCATGATCACAAAAAACAAATAGTGGGAAAAGCAGGCGCCAGGTTGAGATTCATAGGAAGAATTCTAAGAAAATGTGACTCATCGACGAAAGAAGTAGCTTACAAAACGCTTGTTCGTCCGATTCTCGAGTATTGCTCATCAGTATGGGACCCTTACCAGGTTGGATTAATAGAAGAGATAGACATGATCCAGCGAAAAGCAGCGCGATTCGTCATGGGGACATTTAGTCAGCGCGAGAGCGTTACGGAGATGCTGAACAAGCTCCAGTGGCGGACACTTCAAGAAAGGCGTTACGCAATACGGAGAGGTTTATTATCGAAATTACGAGAGAGCACATTCCGGGAAGAGATGGGCAACATATTACTACCGCCCACATATATCTCGCGTAATGATCACAACGAAAAGATCCGAGAAATTAGAGCAAATACGGAGACTTACAAGCAGTCGTTCTTCCCACGCACAATTCGTGAATGGAACAGGGAAGGGGGGATCAGATAGTGGTACAATAAGTACCCTCCGCCACACACCGTAAGGTGGCTCGCGGAGTATAGATGTAGATGTAGATGTAGATGTATAAATGTAGATGTAGATGTAGAAAGTTGATTATTCAGGTTTTTTACAGGTGGTCATATTAATGTGACATGGCGAGGAAAAAAGACAATACATGTAAGGGTGGACATGATGTGTTGATGCACTGCGCCTTTTGGAATGATCAGATCAGCCAGCAGATGCCACGAAAATATTCCTCACACCATAACGCTACCTCCTCTGTATTGGACCATCCCGACGATTGTTGAAGGGTGTTTGCTTTGAGATGTTTCACCCTATAGATGCCAACGGCCATCTGTCTCATGGAGCATAAAACGTAATTCATCTGTAAAGGCCACCTGTCACCAATCAGTGGTCGTCCAGTTTGTACTTGCTTGCAAATTCCAGCTGTCATCGCCAATGAACAACAGTCAGCATGGGTGCATGAACCGGGCACCAACTCCGGAGGCCCATACTCAGCAATGTTCGCTAAACGGCCGTCGAGGCGACACTGTTGGTAGCCCCTCGATTCATCTGGGCGGTCAGTTGCTCGACAGTTGCACGTCTGTTAGCCCGTACACATCTCCGCATCTGTAGTTCACCTCTCTGGCCCGTGGTGTACCAGAGTTGGCTTGGAAGCAGGTTTGGATATCACCATACTGTACACGGTATACTACAATCACGGTGGTACGTGACCGATTTACAAACTTAGCCGTTTTGGAAATGCTTCCACCCTTGGCCTGAAAGCCAATGGGCATGCCCCTTTGGACGTCAGACAAATCACTCAGTTTCTGCGTTACAACGACGACTGCACTGTGTTCCACATCCCCCCTCTACTGCTAGTGCTGCCACCTGTCATCTGAGAGTGGTTGTTGGACGTTGACGTCCATTTAGCCGGTGGTCACAGTTGATATGATTGTAACGTGTATCATCGGTAGTTCTGGTCCCGTAGCATTTGGTTACACTGTCCCGACGTGACAATTAACTCGTAGCAGGAGCACGTGACCTGGAGATTGAGTCTACTAGCCAAGGTGTTGATACTAGAGCAGTTCGTATTCCAGCGAGGCAGAATTTTTCCTGTGGGTTTATTGAGAACCTTGGTTTTCGAAGAAAAACAACTGACTGCGCAGAGGGTTGTACTTTACATAACCAACGTACCTGAGCTTGTGTGGCACTTTCGAGTAAGCTGGTTAGTTGTGTTAGGTCGTCAGACACTGACTCCTTTTAATGGCCAGAACAGCTTCTTTGTCATCTCTATGGTGTGTTGATGAGTAAAGGGCCGTTCATACACAGCGCGAAGTGCCCCCATTACAACGGGAATCGCTGTCTTCGCAATAATTATGAACTTCTGCATGAAACGGGATTAGGGGAGAGTTGCGTACACTGCACGGTTCCATATTTGTACCGCTACTGCAAAATGCTTACTTCTATCCAAGATTTGGTGGGGTCATCGTGAACTCGCGGCCGTAATGTCGACTATGACTTTTGTGTGTCGGGGAACAGATCATCGGAATACTAGTTAATTTGCCGTAATTCTCACCTAACTTTTTACGTGCATGGCGAATAGAGTTATTGTTGTAAGGTAAATGTCAATATAACTTCTTATTTATAGGTGAATACAAATGAAATAGCCTTAGTTTTCAGACAGTCCTAAATGTCAATTGCAGGAAATTGAAAAAGGGGAAAAATGGTGACGTTGCCTACAATGTGCCGGTGTAACTTTCCGATATTGTACCGGAGCAGTTTCAGAAGCTTCCTGGTATAATGACTTCTGAAACATGTATTTAACGTTACAAATGGAATAAAATATTAATAAATGTCGTGAAGAATTTTCGAATGCATTCTTTATCCTAAGATATTAAACAAATAATTATTTTGTATTTCAGTGTTGCAGCAGAAAGACGTTATGGAAAGTGGAGCACAGACAAATTCCATTTAGCAGTAACAGTATACGTAAATGGCGACCATGGATTAAACGAATGTGCAGGTATGTAAAATTTGTAAACAATCAAAAGACATGCTGAGAACAAAAAGTAAATGAAAATTGCGATATAAAACTTTTGTGAGCCCTAAAGTGTTTTCTTCGGAGTTGAAAACGACTTGGAAGAGTATATTCTTGAACTATCAGTTTAATAAGCCACGGCTGCAAAATACTAACACGAATTCTTTATAGACGAATGGAAAAACTGGTAGAAATGTTGGAACACGTGAGGCAATACTGACCCTTAGAAAAGAGATTAAGGAAAGGCAAACCTACGTTTCTAGCATTTGTAGACTTAGAGAAAGCTTTTGACAATGTTGACTGGAATACTCTCTTTCAAATTCCGAAGGTGGCAGGGGTAAAATACAGGGAGCGAAAGGCTATTTACAATTTGTACAGAAACCAGACGGCAGTTATTAGAGTCGAGGGGCATGAAAGGGAAGCAGTGGTTGGGAAGGGAGTGAGACAGGGTTGTAGCCTATCCCCGATGTTATTCAATCTGTATATTGAGCAAGCAGTAAAGGAAACAAAAGAAAAATTCAGAGTAGGAATTAAAATCCATGGACAAGAAATAAATACTTTGAGGTTCGCCGATGACATTGTAATTCTGTCAGAGACAGCAAAGGACTTGGAAGAGCAGTTGAACGGAATGGACAGTGTCCTGAAAGGAGGATATAAGATGAACATCAACAAAATCAAAACGAGGATAATGGAATGTAGTCGAATTAAGTCGGGTGATGCTGAGGGAATTAGATTAGGGAATGAGACACTTAAAGAAGTAAATGAGTTTTGCTATTTGGGGAGCAAAATAACTAATGATGGTCGAAGTAGAGAGGATATAAAATGTAGACTGGCAATGGCAAGGAAAGCGTTTCTGAAGAAGAGAAATTTGTTAACATCGAGTATAGATTTAAGTGTCAGGAAGTCATTTCTGAAAGTATTTGTATGGAGTGTAGCCATGTATGGAAGTGAAACATGGACGGTAAATAGTTTGGACAAGAAGAGAATAGAGGCTTTCGAAATGTGGTGCTACAGAAGAATGCTGAAGATTAGATGGGTAGATCACATAACTAATGAGGAAGTATTGAATAGGATTGGGGAGAAGAGAAGTTTATGGCACAACTTGACCAGAAGAAGGGATCGGTTGGTAGGACATGTTCTGAGGCATGAAGGGATCACCAGTTTAGTATTGGAGGGCAGCGTGGAGGGTAAAAATCGTAGGGGGAGACCAAGAGATGAATACACTAAGCAGATTCAGAAGGATGTAGGTTGCAGTAGGTACTGGGAGATGAAGAAGCTTGCACAGGATAGAGTAGCATGGAGAGCTGCATCAAACCAGTCTCTGGACTGAAGACCACAACAACAGAAGGTATATTTAGATACAGTGAAACCGTGGCCAAGAATTTCAATAAATCTTTATCCTGCAACTGTTCGGCTGTTATCATTTACCGTGAAGATTTTCAACAGTTCCTCCTCGGCCATGTTTATAATTTGGAAATAGTTTAGTTGCTCTGCTGTACACTTCAACTAAATGACCCGAAAATATGCTTTCAAAACATATTTTCGTTATTTTCAGTTATTCCAATAGATCCTAAAAAAATAGAAATGGTGAAAGTAATGCCATAAATCCATTAACGTGTGTCAAGCTTTATAAGCAAGCTAGCTGACAAAACGGCCGGGTTTTCATTTTGCCAATCGTCTATTAGCACGAGATCAAAAACCGAACAGATTTGCAATGTAATATCGATAAAATTTAATTTCCACGTATTTGTGAATACACGTTTGGAATTATGCAGTTGATTCGGTGTGTGATGAACCCGGATTACTTTCACCTACAATCGTTTGCACTTCGCAAGTGGAATCTGTCGAAGGCACTGCCAAGTATCAAAGATTTCCTTAGATTCAGTTGAATGTAGGAGTGTCTTAGTAATAAAGAACCAATGTGTTGAAACTTCATGCATGATGCGGCATTTTTTCTGGCTTCTCAGTGTTTATGACCCATTATGTCCCAAACTGTGTGTGGGACCGTGATATAATTTTGTATGCACTTTCAGAAACATGTGTGGATACTGAGTGAAAAATGTGTTGCAAATGACTAATTAATTTGAACGCCATGCATAATGCAGCAGTTTTCCACGCATCTCATGTTTATGACGTCATAGCTGCTGAATTATATGTAGGACCATGATATAAATTTGTAGGTGCATTTAGCGGCATATGTAGAGACAGTCTCCCAAGTTTCCTGTGAATAGAGTTAGTAGCACATAAGTCATAAACTTAAACGTTATGCATTGTACGGCGGTTTGTCACACTTCTCAGTGTTCAAGACATCATATTTCCTGAACTATGATGGGTAGGTCGTTTTTACCCCACAGCAATTGTTGCTTGACAGTACATGATACTTACGCCATGTCTCTTTGAAATCGATCCAGTGGATTCGAAGGAGATCTGGAACACACACACACACACACACACACACACATATATATATATATATATATATATATATATATATATATATATATATATTCTCTGAAAGTTCGTCGTCGATTGCTTTGAAATTTTGACACAACTTGCTTTCAAATGCGCGCGTATTTTTATATTATCTATGGAGCGGGCTGACATAGGCTGTGGATATAAATATATATGTCACATATGAAGGGCTTATTTCAATAGTGGTACAAGTCCATTTTTGTTATGTAAATAGGCTGTTGAAGTTTTTAGCGCTCTGTATGAAAATCACTGACTGTACTGTGTGCAGTCTGTGGCTGGTTGGCTTTGTTGGAATATTCACTATTGTAGTGTTGGACAGTTTGATGTGAACAGCGCGTAGCGTTGTGCAGTGAGGTGAGCTGCCAGCAGTTGTGGATGTGGATGGAGAGATGCCAGAGTTTTGATAGGTTACTATAAGCGGACGATCTGGACGTGTGTCCGCCAGAAAAATGAAATTTGTGAAGATGGATGTCATGAATTGATAGATACATGTATGATGACTTTTGAACATTATTAAGGTAAACACATTGTTTGTTCTCTATCAATATCTTTCATTTGCTAACTATGTCGATCAGTAGTTAGAATCTTTTATTTAGCTGGCAGTATTGGCGCTCGCTCTATTGCAGTAGATTTTTGTGAGGTAAGTGATTCATGAAAGATATAGGTTATTGTTAGTCAGCGCCATTCTTTTGTAGGGGTTATTGAAAGTCAGATTGCGTTGCGCTAAAAATATTGCGTGTCAGTTTATTGATGATCAGAATAAGTAAAGAGAGAAATGTCTGAGTACGTTCAGTTTTGCTCAGCTCGCAGCTTGTGAGTCATAATTTTTCTAGGGGGACGTTTCAGTTCATTCTGAGATACAGAGTCCTAAAGTTAAATGAGCGCTGAAAAATCTGCAGTTGAGATACCAGAAATACTGAAGTATATATACTTGAATGTTTCTGGTGTCTCAACTGCAGATTTTTCAGCGCTCATTTAACTTTAGGACTCTGTATCTGAGAATGAACAAAAATGGACTTGCACCACTACTGAAATAAGCCCTTCATATAGTGAGGAAACGACGTCACCAAAATTCTCTGAATGTTATTGACCAATTTATTTCAAATTATAGCGTGATACTCTAATGTGAGACAGATATAGGCAACATATTTTTAATATATAGAAATATATGTATCATATATAAAGGGGAAATACTGTTACCAAATATATCGAAAATTTTTTGGCCAATCAACTTCAGATTTTCACCAGATACTCTAATGAACATTCACGCGTACATACGCTATATGTCTTTCATATACACTCCTGGAAATGGAAAAAAGAACACATTGACACCGGTGTGTCAGACCCACCATACTTGCTCCGGACACTGCGAGAGGGCTGTACAAGCAATGATCACACGCACGGCACAGCGGACACACCAGGAACCGCGGTGTTGGCCGTCGAATGGCGCTAGCTGCGCAGCATTTGTGCACCGCCGCCGTCAGTGTCAGCCAGTTTGCCGTGGCATACGGAGCTCCATCGCAGTCTTTAACACTGGTAGCATGCCGCGACAGCGTGGACGTGAACCGTATGTGCAGTTGACGGACTTTGAGCGAGGGCGTATAGTGGGCATGCGGGAGGCCGGGTGGACGTACCGCCGAATTGCTCAACACGTGGGGCGTGAGGTCTCCACAGTACATCGATGTTGTCGCCAGTGGTCGGCGGAAGGTGCACGTGCCCGTCGACCTGGGACCGGACCGCAGCGACGCACGGATGCACGCCAAGACCGTAGGATCCTACGCAGTGCTGTAGGGGACCGCACCGCCACTTCCCAGCAAATTAGGGACACTATTGCTCCTGGGGTATCGGCGAGGACCATTCGCAACCGTCTCCATGAAGCTGGGCTACGGTCCCGCACACCGTTAGGCCGTCTTCCGCCCCAACATCGTGCAGCCCGCCTCCAGTGGTGTCGCGACAGGCGTGAATGGAGGGACGAATGGAGACGTGTCGTCTTCAGCGATGAGAGTCGCTTCTGCCTTGGTGCCAATGATGGTCGTATGCGTGTTTGGCGCCGTGCAGGTGAGCGCCACAATCAGGACTGCATACGACCGAGGCACTCAGGGCCAACACCCGGCATCATGGTGTGGGGAGCGATCTCCTACACTGGCCGTACACCACTGGTGATCGTCGAGGGGACACTGAATAATGCACGGTAAATCCAAACCGTCATCGAACCCATCGTTCTACCATTCCTAGACCGGCAAGGGAACTTGCTGTTCCAACAGGACATTGCACGTCCGCATGTATCCCGTGCCACCCAACGTGCTCTAGAAGGTGTAAGTCAACTACCCTGGCCAGCAAGATCTCCGGATCTGTCCCCCATTGAGCATGTTTGGGACTGGATGAAGCGTCGTCTCACGCGGTCTGCACGTCCAGCACGAACGCTGGTCCAACTGAGGAGCCAGGTGGAAATGGCATGGCAAGCCGTTCCACAGGACTACATCCAGCATCTCTACGATCGTCTCCATGGGAGAATAGCAGCCTGCATTGCTGCGAAAGGTGGATATACACTGTACTAGTGCCGACATTGTGCATGCTCTGTTGCCTGTGTCTATGTGCCTGTGGTTCTGTCAGTGTGATCATGTGATGTATCTGACCCCAGGAATGTGTCAATAAAGTTTCTCCTTCCTGGGACAATGAATTCACGGTGTTCTTATTTCAATTTCCAGGAGTGTAAATAAAGGTCACAAGTCGTGGGATAGCGATATGCAGTTATACAGATGGCGATAATATCACGTCAACAATGGATAAAAGTACAGAGCATTGGCGGAGCAGTTATTTGTATTCAGGTGATTCGTGCGGAAATGTTTCGTAAGCGATTATGGCCGTACGTCAAGAATTAACAGACTCTGAACGCGGAATGGTAGTTGGAGCTAGACACATGGGACGTTTCATTTCAGAAATCGTTAGGGAATTCAATATTCCGAGGTCCACAGAGTTAAGAGTGTGCCAACAATACCAAATTTCCGGCATTGCCTCACACCAAGTTCAACGCCGTGGCCGACAGCCTTCACTTACCGTCCGAGAGCAGCGGCGTTTGCGACGAGTTTGTCAGTGCTAACAGAGAAGCAATACTGCGTGAAATGATCGCAGAAATCAGTGTGGGTCCTCTCGCCCAACAGAGTCGACTACTGACTGGAAACTGGTTATGTTCGACTACCTCAACACTTATTAGATATGCACGGACTTCACGTTCCCAAACAACGATAGAAATTTTTATGGATGTCAGTGCACTATCTCATTGGGCCACAGTTGATCGCGACTGGTTTGAAGAACATTATGGACAGTTCGAGCGAATGATTTGGCCACCCAGATCGCCCGACGTGATTCCCATGGAACATTTATGGGACATGATCGAGAGAGGTCGGTTTGTGCTGGGACATGATCGAGAGGTCAGGGCACAAAACCCTGTACCGCCAACACTTCCGCAGTCATGGACAGCTATAGACGCAGCTTGGCTCAATACTTCTGCAGAGGATGTCCTACGACTTGTTGAGTCCATGCGACATCAAGTTGCTGCAGTACACCGGCCAAAAGGAGATCCAACACGGTATTAAGAGGTATCCCACGACTTTTGTCACCTCATTGTATATAAGCTAAACTCCTCCCGAACTGGCCAAGACGGCTCAAGGGTACCGACCGGCCGCCATGACACCCTCAACCACAGGCGTCCTGAGAAGGAGGAGCATATGGTCAGAACACCGCTCTCTCGGCCGTATGTGAGTTTACAAGACCGGAGCCGCTACTTGTCAGTCCAGCAGCTCCTCAGGTTGCCTCACAATGACCGAGTGCACCCTGTTTGACAACAGCGCTCGGCAAACCGGATGGGCACCCATCCGAGTGTAAACCCAGCTCGACAGCGCTTAAGGGGCTCCGTAACGCCCTATACTTGCAATGTTAAAATAACGCTTATAAATTACATCTTTCCTCACAAAGTATTTGAGGTAGGAAGTTGAACTTTTTACAGATTATTTATTGGTTTGGGGTTTTGAGTTTTTCCGTGAATACACTTTTTCAAGAGTTCAGGTGCTGCTAAGTCTCTGAAAATAGGTTTTATCACCTCCATTATTGCATGAGGCAGACTATGCTTATGAGTGTACAGTTCACCAGTTAGCAATCCTTTGTTATATTTACACCAACTGTCTTCTTCTTTGGGACACAAGCTATGTTGGGGATTTTCATCGGTTGAAGAAGTATGAAAAAAAAAAGAGCCCAAACAGCCTTCTTCATTTCGTCGACACTTTGGATTTCTAATTTCTAATAACTTTACTTTTACTCATTATTATACTTCAACAAAACAGAGACTCAAGAAACAGAATTAATTACGAATATTATCGAGATAACGACAGAGTAAATAAACATGAAACAATCGACAATCACACCAGCGATATATATTGAACCCTCACAGGTTAGCCACAACACATACTTTATCTCACATCACTAAAATGTACCTGATGAACACGGACGTTAATAACAACACCATTTGACAGCAGTTTAACAGCGCCACAGTGGGTCACGCCCATGTAGAACACATTTTAAAAAAAATTTAAAAATAGTTGTAGTCTTCGGAATTGAATAAATTATATATCTATTAAAAGGTAATAGTCTGCAGATTCAGAAAACGCAAAAAAGTAAAAATTGAACTTTTCATGATTTTGAGCCTTTCCGGAGTCCCTTAACTTCGGTGTCCTGACGGGAACCGGAGTTATCACTGCGGCAAGGCCATTGGGTCATTGTCTATAATACACAAAAATATATGTGATGCATAAACGGCAAATGTTGTTACCAAGAATCTCGAAACGTTCTTCACATATTTACCTCAAATTTTTACGCGATAGGCTCGAAGTCGAAGAGAGGGAGATGAACAAAGGAGGAGGGGGGGGGGGGGGGGTACGGGAAGAAATAGACGCAGGGGGAAGGAGGGGATGGACAGAGAAAGGTGAAAGGGACAGACAGGGGGAGGAGGTGATGATCAGAGAGAGGTTGGAACAAAGAGAGGAGGAGGAAGAGAGAAACAGGGAAAGGGCGGAAAAGGAGATTAGGACGTCTATCCAATTCCTGTACATATTTAGGAATTACGAAGCATCGCCTGGTTCGCTAGTAACGGAGAAAAGTTTTAACTGCTCTGCGCGGTCCATGATCATAGCTGGCCGAAGTCCACACAAGAAATGGATAGCTTGGAGTGCAAAAGGACGGCCACTATTCCTTGAGAAGAGCGTGAGGGCAGTAAAGAAACTAGCCTTGTGAGGGTCTTGCATAACCAGCGCGAGAACGCAGCGTCAGAATTTGCCGTTGTGTAACAGAAGCGACCGGTAGTCCAGACGCGTCCCCAGTCTGGTGAGCAGTACACAGCCTGTCGCGGGTACAGAATGCGGCAGCAGAAAGCTGACCAAGAAAAGCCGAGTGTGCTGGCAATACTTGAGGGCGGCGGAACTTCATCTACATACATACTCCGCGGGCCACCGTTGTGGTGCGTTGCAGAGGGGTACTTTGTGTTACCACTACAAGTCAATTCCTTTCCTGTTACATTCGCAAATAGAGCGAGGGAAGAACGACTCTCTATATGCCTCCGTACTAAACCTAATTCATCTTTTCTTCGAGGTCCTTACGAGAAATGTACGTTGCCGGCAGTAGAATCGTTCTTCAAATGCCGATTCTCTAAATTTTCTGAATAGTGTTCCTCGGAGGGGGTCTCGCCTTCCCTCCACAGGTTCCCATGTGAGATCGCGAATCATCTCCATAATACTAGCCTGTTGATCGAACCTACCGCTAACAAATCTAGCAGAGCCCGCTTCTGAATTGCTTGAATTTCTTCCTTTAATCTGATGTGGGGAATCCCAGCAGTAGTCAAGAATCGGCCGCACAGGAGTTCTATTCGCTATCTTCTTTATAGATAACCCACACTTTCCTGCCGGCCGAAGTGGCCGTGCGGTTCTAGGCGCTGCAGTCTGGGACCGCGAGACCGCTACGGTCGCAGGTTCCAATCCTGCCTCGGTCATGGATGTGTGTGATGTCCTTAGGTTAGTTAGGTTTAACTAGTTCTAAGCTCTAGGGGACTAATGACCTCAGAAGTTGAGTCCCATAGTGCTCAGAGCCACACTTTCCTTAAATTCTCCCAATTGACCAAAGTCAGCCATTTGTCTTCCCTATTACAATCCTTCCATTTCAAATCGTTTGCAACGTTACGCCCAGATACTTAAACGACCTGACTGTGTCAGACAGGACACTACTAACGCTGTATTCGAGCATTGCGCGTTTGTTTTTCGTACTCATCAGCGTTACTTTCATTTTTCTACGTTTAGAGCTAGCTGCCGTTCATCACACCAACTTCTGTCCTGATACAGTCACACAACGACAACGCCCTCCCGTAGACAGTACACTATGTGATCAAAAGTATCCGCACAGCTGGCGCCCTCCATCAGTAATGATGGAATGCAATATAGTGTTGGCCCACCCTTAGCCTTGATGACAGCTTCCAATCACGAAGGCATACGTTCAATCAGGGAATGGCAGCGCATTCTTCACGGAGTGATACACTGAGGAGAGGTACCGGTGTCGGTCGGTGAGGCCTGGAACGAAGTCGCCGTTCCAAAACATCGAAAACGCGTACTATGGGATTCAGGTAAGGACGCTGTGCAGGCTAGTCCATTACAGGGATGTTATTGTCGTGTAACCATTCTGCCACACGCGGTGCATTGTGAATAGGTCCTCGATCGTGTTCAAAGGTGGAATCTTCATCCCCGAATTGCTCGTTAACAGTGGGAAGCAAGAAGGTGCTTAAAACATCAATGTAGGCCTGTGCTGTGACAGTGCCATGCAAAACAACAAGGGGTGCTAGCCTCCATGAAAAACACAACCACACCACACCACACTATAACACCACCGCCTCCGAATTTTACTGTTGGCACTACACACACTGCCGGATGAAGTTCACTGGGCATTCGTCATACCCACACCCTGCCATAGGATAGCGACCTTGTGTATCGTGATTCGTCACTCCCCACGTTTTTCCAGTGTTCAATCGCCCAGGGTTTACGCTCCTTACACCAAGCGAGGTGTCGTTTGTGATTTACCTGCGTGTGTGTGGCTTGTGAGCAGCCGCTCGACCATGAAATCCAAGTTTTCTCACCTCCCACCTAACTGTCATAGTACTTGAAGTGGATCCTGATGCGGTTTGGAATTCGTGTTTGATGGTCTAGACCAGGCTGTTCCAGGTCGTCGGCTCCGTCGTGAGCCGCGGAGCGCTCCCTGCTCCAGGGAGCCGTGTCGCTCGCTGTGACCATTCAAGTGGGCCCGCACGCCGGCAGGTGGCACGGCAGGCTGAGGCAGGCGGCAAGGCAAGCGTTTTGATGTGCCAGCTGCGTCTTACAAGATCGACAACCTCATACTCTTAGCTGCTAAGATGTGGTGAAATGCTACACCAGGAAATAAATAAGAAGCAACTGTTTTACAAGAAATTGCATACTAAATTTATTGGGCCTCTGTAGCTTGATACTTGCTTTTCATTACAAGATCGGAAATATCAGGCGTCAAAGTGTTCGCAGCGTTAATGCGGAGGATGGCCTTCATTGTTGCATCCTGAAGAAACGATCGTTCCTTACAACGCATTTCTTCCCCTTTCATTTCGAGAAAAAGGGATATTTCCACATGAATGGCAAAGAAAACATCAAGATCTTTTCCCCGACTCAGCCAACGAACTGTACTGAGGTAAGGTATATCCCCATACTCCACTTCCATATCTTTCAGGAATCCTTTGAACTGGCGATGATTCATAACGTGACGCCGCACAAAATTCACTCACTTCACGACATCTTTCATTACGCCACCTAGCTCTACTGTTTCAGCACACAGTGCCTCTTGGTGAATAAAACAATGAAGAGTCAAAATGTCTTTCCCGAATTCGTCCCTCAGTTTATTTTTCAAACGAGAAGCAAAACCGTGGTGACGCCCGATCATTTGCGGTGCACCGTCTGTCGCAACAGAATGGAGCTTATCCACTGATTCACAAACAGCTTCAAAAATGTCACGTCCGGTTGCGGACGTCTCCTGGTATGTCATTCTTAAGCCTGGCTACCAGTTCTCTGCGTGCAATACCTTCTACCTGATAGTAGTGCACTGCGTGAAGACATGTATAATGTCGTTGTATATTGTACCTCTTCGCAGAATTAAATACTTTGACATACAAGACACTGCGGATGACCATCCCTCTCAATGAATAGAAAGGTATCCTCCAATAGAGGTACAGGGCTCTTGCGGCTAGTCATAGCTGGCATTGAATACGGATTATTGCGTCAGTTGCGGCTGCATGCGGCCAGGGGGCAGTGAGTTCGCTTTCCCCCTCCACGCGGGCTCCGAGCTGCCGCAGTGAGCGCTCCGGAGCGCTCCGGCTCCCTGGGGCTCGGTTGGAACAGCCTGGTCTAGACAGATGTCTGCCTGTTAGACATTACGACCCTCTTCAACTGTCCACGGTCTCTTTCAGTCAACAGACGAGGTCAGCCAGTACGCTTCTGTACTGTGCGTGTCCCTTCACATTACCACTTCACTATCACATCGGAAACAGTGGACCTAGGGATGTTGAGGAGTGTGTAAATCTCGCGTACAGACGTATGACACAAGTGACACCCAATCGCCTGACCACGTTCGAAGTCCGTGAGTTCCATTCTGCTCTCTCACTATGTCTTATGACAACTGAGGTCGCTCATATGGAGTACCTGGCAGCAGATGGTAGCAAAATGCACCTAATACGAAAAACGTATGTTTTTGGGGCTGTCCGGATACTTTTGATCACAAAATGTATCATTAGCAAACAACCACAGACTGATGCTCACCCTGTCAGGCAGGTCATTTATGAATATAGAAAACAGCAGGGCTCCTACGACAGTTTCTTGGGGCACTCCTGAAGATACCGCTATCTCTGATGAACACAGGCCATGGAGGACAAGGTATTGGGTTCTCATTTAACAAGTCTTCCAGCCAGTCACACATCTGGGAACCTATTCCGTATGCTTGTACCTTCGTTAAAAGTCTGCAGGGATGCCATGTCGAACGCTTTTCGGAAATCTAGAAATATGGTATCTGCCTGTTGCCCTTGACACATTGTTCCCGGGACACCATGTGAGAAAAGGTGTAACGTCCCCTTAGAAAAATTTATACACGACTGTGCTTAAACTGACACAATATTTTTAGCGCAACGCAATCTGACTTTCAAAAATCCCTACAAAAGAATGGCCCTGACTAACATTAACCTATACGTTTCACAAATCACTTACCTCACCAAAAATCTTCCTTACTCGAACTATTGCAATACAGCGAGCGCCACTACTGCCAGCTAAATAAAAGATTCAAACTACAGAAGGCACTAACTACTCATAGGCATAGTTAGCAATTGAAAGATGATAATAGAGAACAAACAATGTATTTACCTTAACAGTCATAACATATACAGTAGTTCATAATATCCATTCTGTACATCTCATTTCCCACATCCACCACTGCTGGCGGCTCACCTCCAACTGCCGCTGCCCAACACTACAATGGCAGACAACAATGCAAACTAGCCACAGACTGCACACAGCAGAGCCAGTGATTTTCAGACAGAGCGCTACGTAACGTTGCCAATAAGAAAACATAAACAGCCTACTTACAAAGGGCAAGCTGAGTTTCGCACGACAGATGCTCTCTAAAACCGTGTGGATCTGTGAACAGAAGCTCTCCATCTCAAAGAAATTTATTAAAAGCGAAGTGAGAAAGTGTTCTAGAATTCTGCAGCAAAGCGATGTTAAGAATACGGATCTGTAATTTTACGGAGCCGTTCTTTCACCCTTCTTGTATACAGAAGGCACCTGCTCTTTTTCACAGTCGCTCTGGACCTTGCGCTGAGCGACAGATTCCTAATAAATGCAAGTTAAGTAAGAGGCCAACGCCGTAGAGCAATATCTGTAAAACCGAATAGGGTTTCCATCCGAACCTGGCGATTGTTCCCAACTTTTCCCCTTGCTTTTCTACGCCAGGGAACCGTATTACTATGTCGCCCACCCGGGAGTCTGTCCAATGGTAACAAGACGGTACGTCTGTACGGACCTCCTGCCTGAACGATTTCTTAAACGCGAAGTATATTACTTGAGCATTCCTTTTGCTGTGTTCCATTGCCACACTACACTGGTCAACGGGTGACTTAGAAGGAATCGACTCGCTTAGCGATTTTACGTGATCAGAATTTTCCCAGTACCCCGGCAGGCTAAGGCATGACGGCAGTAGTAGTTGTACACCGACTTGGCAAAAGTCATGGGATACTTCCTAACACCGCGTCGGTCCTCCTTTTTCCCTGCGTAGTGCAGCAACCCCACGTGGCATGGACTCAACAACTGAGAAATATTGAGCCATGCCGCCTCTACAGCCATCCAATAATTGCGGTGTTGCCGGTGTAGGATTTGGTGCACGAACTGACGTCTCGATTACGTCCCGTAAATGTTCGATTTGATACATGTCGGACGATGTGGATGGCCAAATCATTCGCTCCAACTGTCTAGATTGTTCTCCAAAACAGCTGCAAACAGTCGTCGCCCGGTGAGATGGCTCATTGTCATCCATAAAAATTCCATTGTTGCTTGGGAACATGACGTCCATGAATAGTTGCAATGGTCTCCAAGTAGGCGTCTATCCAGAGGACGCAGTTCATTGCATGCAAACACAACTCACACCATTATGAAGTCATCACCATCTTGCACAGTGCTTTGTTGACAACTAGGGTCCATGGGTTCGTGGGTTCTGCGTCATACTCGAAGCCTACCATCGGCTTTTTCCAACTGAAACCGGGACTCGTGTGACCAAGGCATGGTTCTACACCCGTCTGCGGTTGCTACTCACAATATACATAAATGACCTGGTGGATGACATCGGAAGTTCACTGAGGCTTTTTGCAGATGATGCTGTGGTGTATCGAGAGGTTGTAACAATGGAAAATTGTACTGAAATGCAGGAGGATCTGCAGCGAATTGACGCATGGTGCAGGGAATGGCAATTGAATCTCAATGTAGACAAGTGTAATGTGCTGCGAATACACATAAAGACAGATCCTTTATCATTTAGCTACAAAATAGCAGGTCAGCAACTGGAAGCAGTTAATACCATAAATTATCTGGGAGTACGCATTAGGAGTG
The DNA here is from genome assembly GCF_023864275.1 of Schistocerca cancellata. Lineage (NCBI taxonomy): Eukaryota > Metazoa > Arthropoda > Insecta > Orthoptera > Acrididae > Schistocerca > Schistocerca cancellata. The sequence goes on along the minus strand of NC_064637.1, from coordinate 125,104,058 downwards.
ATTTAAAATGGAATGATCATATAATGTTGATTGTCGGTAAAGCAGATGCCAGACTGAGATTCATTGGAAGAATCCTAAGGAAATGCAATCCGAAAACAAAGGAAGTAGGTTACAGTACGCTTGTTCGCCCACTGCTTGAATACTGCTCAGCAGTGTGGGATCCGTACCAGATAGGGTTGATACAAGACATAGAGCAGATCCAACGGAGAGCAGCGCGCTTCGTTACAGGATCATTCAGTAATCGCGAAAGCGTTACGGAGATTATAGATAAACTCCAGTGAAAGACGCTGCAGGAGAGACGCTCAGTAGCTCGGTACGGGCTTTTGTCAAAGTTTCGAGAACATACCTTCACCGAAGAGTCAAGCAGTATATTGCTCCCTCCTACGTATACCTCGCGAAGAGACCATGAGGACAAAATCAGAGAGATTAGAGCCCACACAGAGGCATACCGACAATCCTTCTTTCCACGAACAATACGAGACTGGAATAGAAGGGAGAACCGATAGAGGTACCGAAGGTACCCTCCGCCACACACCGTCAGGTGGCTTGCGGAGTATGGATGTAGATGTAGATAGATGTAGAAACCGATATGGCCACAAGCCCAGGAGAGGCGCTGGCGCTGCAGGTGTTGTCGTGCACGTACCAAAGGCATTCAGGTCGGCCGTCTGCTGCCACAGCCTCTCAACGCCCAATTTCGCCGCACTGTCCCAACACATACGTTCGTCGTACGTCCCACATTGATTTCTACAGTTATTTCGCGCAGTGTTGCTTGTCTGTCACCACTGACAACTCAACGCAAATGCTGCTTCTCTCGGCCGTTAAGTGAAAGCCATCGGTTCCTGCGTTGTGCGTGGCAGGAGGTAATGCCTGAAATTTGGTATTCTCGTCACACTCTTGACTCTTTAAATCTCAGAATACACAATTCCATGACGATTTTCGAAACGGGATGTCCCATTCGTCTAGCTCCGAAGGATATTAATAGCGTCGGCCATCTTCTCACACGAAACGCCTGAGTATAAATGACAATTCCGCCAGTGTACTGCTCTTCTGTACCTTGTGTATGCGTTACTACCGCCATCTGCGTACACGCATATCACTGTCTTGTGACTTTTTGTCACCTCAGCGTATGCTTCGTTATGTCAGCCGCGAGCCGAAGGCGGTCTACACCTGTGGTTGCTGGACAGTGTGGCGAGAGATTCTAAACACTTCTAAACACACTCTTTTTTGAGGGGAGGGGGGGGGGGGAGGGAGAGGTTCTGTCGTAGACTTCTGAGTAGTGTAATGCAGGCAGCCGTGAATTTCTGTCCTGAGGCAACATCCGCGTCTCAGAGTAGCCAGCTCTCGCAGCCGACTTCGTCAATGACGAGGGTGTGCTGAAAAGTCATCCCTCAGAATTTTTTATACTTGTATGAACATCAAGAGCTCAGATGCAAACCCAGTTCTAAGCAAAGAAGGGAAAGCAGAAAGGTGCAACGAGTATATAGAGGGTCTATACAATGGCGGTGTACTTGAGGACAATATTATGGAAATGGAAGAGGATGTAGATGAGGATGAAATGGGAGATGTGATACTGCGTGAAGAGTTTGACAGAACACTGAAAGACCTGAGTCGGAACAAGGCCCCCGGAGTAGACAACATTCCATTGGAACTACTGACGGCCTTGGGAGAGCCAGTCCTGACAAAACTCTACCATCTGGTGAGCAAGATGTATGAAACAGGTGAAATACCCTCAGACTTCAAGAAGAATATAATAATTCCAATCCCAAAGAAAGCAGGTGTTGACAGATGTGAAAATTACCGAACAATCAGTTTAATAAGCCACAGCTGCAAAATACTAACACGTATTCTTTACAGACGAATGGAAAAACTAGTAGAAGCCGACCTCGGTGAAGATCAGTTTGGATTCCGTAGAAATACTGGAACACGTGACGCAATACTGACCTTACGACTTATCTTAGAAGAAAGATTAAGGAAAGGCAAACCTATGTTTCTAGCATTTGTATACTTAGAGAAAGCTTTTGACAATGTTGACTGGAATACTCTCTTTCAGATTCTAAAGGTAGCAGGGGTAAAATACAGGGAGCGAAAGGCTATTTACAATTTGTACAGAAACCAGATGGCAGTTATAACAGTCGAGGGACATGAAAGGGAAGCAGTGGTTGATAAGGGAGTAAGACAGGGTTTGTAGCCTCTCCCCGATGTTATTCAGTCTGTATATTGAGCAAGCAGTAAAAGAAACAAAATAAAAGTTCTGAGTAGGCATTAAAATCCATGGAGAAGAAATAAAAACTTTAGGTTCGCCGATGACATTGTAATTCTGTCAGAGTCAGCAAAGGACTTGGAAGAGCAGTTGAACAGAATGGATGGTGTCTTGAAGGGAGGATATAAGATGAACATCAACAAAAGCAAAGCGAGGATAATGGAATGTAATCGAATTAAGTCGGGTGATGCAGAGGGAATTAGATTAGGAAATGAGACACTTAAAATAGTAAAGGAGTTTTGCTATTTGGGGAGCAAAATAACTGATGATGGTCGAAGTAGAGAGGATATAAAATGTAGACTGGCAATGGCAAGGAAAGCGTTTCTGAAGAAGAAAAATTTGTTAACATCGAGTATAGATTTAAGTGTCAGGAAGTCATTTCTGAAAGTATTTGTATGGGGTGTATCCATGTATGGAAGTAAAACATGGACGGTAAATAGTTTGGACAAGAAGAGAATAGAAGCTTTCGAAATGTGGTGCTACAGAAGAATGCTGAAGATAAGATGGGTAGATCACATAACTAATGAGGAAGTATTGAATAGGATTGGGGAGAAGAGAAGTTTGTGGCACAACTTGACCAGAAGAAGGGATCGGTTGGTGGGACATGTTCTGAGGCATCAAGGGATCACCAATTTAGTATTGGAGGGCAGCGTGGAGGGTAAAAATGGTAGGGGGAGACCAAGAGATGAATACACTATGCAGATTCAGAAGGATGTAGGTTGCAGTAGGTACTGGGAGATGAAGAAGCTTGCACAGGATAGAGTAACATGGAGAGCTGCATCAAACCAGTCTCAGGACTGAAGACCACAACAACACAATATCGGTCGATCGGTTGAGGCATACACATCGTGCATATCAAAAAATGGTTCAAATGGCTCTGAGCACTATGGGACTTAACATCTGAGGTCATCAGTCTCCTAGAACTTAGAACTACTTAAACCTAACTAACCTAAGGACATTACACACATCCATGCCCGGGGCAGGATTCGAACCTGCGGCCGTATCGAACGCACGGTTCCAGACTGAAGCGCCTAGAACCGCTCGGCGACACCAGCCGGCTCGTGCATATCATTCGGTTGACTTTCCTGTTTATCCAACGCTAGTTGCAGCCCTCTGCCGCTAGAGGGTAGGCTCTAGTAGCGTGGCCGTGTAACGTAACTACACTGCCTAATATCGTGCAGGGCCCCCGCAATTACGCAGAAGTGCCCCAACACGACGCGGCATGGACTCGACTAATATCTGAAGTAGTGCTGGAAGGAGCTGCAGGGCCCTAAGAGGACGAGGGTGTGGAGACCTCTTCTGAACAGCACGTTGCAAGGCATCCCATATGTGCTCAATACTGTTCATGTCTGGGGAGTTTGGTGGGCAGCGGAAGTGTTTAAATTCAGAAGTGTGTTCCTGGAGTAACTCTGCACCAATTCTGGACGGACGGGGTGTCGCACTGTCCTGCTGGAATTGCCCAAGTCCGCCGGAATGCGCAATAGACATGAATGGATGCAGGGGATCAGACAGGCTGCTTACGTACGTGTCACCTGTCAGAGTCGTATCTAGATGTATCAGGGGTCCCATGCCACTCCAACTGCACACACCCCACACCATTACAGAACCTCCACCAGCTGACATTCAGAGTCCATGCATTCCTGACGTTGAGTCCATACCCGTATACCTCCATCCGCTCAATACAGGGTTATTACAAATGATTGAAGCGATTTCACAGCTCTACAATAACTTTATTATTTGAGATATTTTCACAATGCTTTGCACACACATACAAAAACTCAAAAAGTTTTTTTAGGCATTCACAAATGTTCGATATGTGCCCCTTTAGTGATTCGGCAGACATCAAGCCGATAATCAAGTTCCTCACACACTCGGCGCAGCATGTCCCCATCAATGAGTTCGAAAGCATCGTTGATGCGAGCTCGCAGTTCTGGCACGTTTCTTGGTAGAGGAGGTTTAAACGCTGAATCTTTCACATAACCCCACAGAAAGAAATCGCATGGGGTTAAGTCGGGAGAGCGTGGAGGCCATGACATGAATTGCTTATCATGATCTCTACCACGACCGATCCATCGGTTTTCCAATCTCCTGTTTAAGAAATGCCGAACATCATGATGGAAGTGCGGTGGAGCACCATCCTGTTGAAAGATGAAGTCGGCGCTGTCGGTCTCCAGTTGTGGCATGAGCCAATTTTCCAGCATGTCCAGATACACGTGTCCTGTAACGTTTTTTTCACAGAAGAAAAAGGGGCCGTAAACTTTAAACCGTGAGATTGCACATAACACGTTAACTTTTGGTGAATTGCGAATTTGCTGCACGAATGCGTGAGGATTCTCTACCGCCCAGATTCGCACATTGTGTCTGTTCACTTCACCATTAAGGAAAAATGTTGCTTCATCACTGAAAACAAGTTTCGCACTGAACGCATCCTCTTCCATGAGCTGTTGCAACCGCGCCGAAAATTCAAAGCGTTTGACTTTGTCGTCGGGTGTCAGGGCTTGTAGCAATTGTAAACGGTAAGGCTTCTGCTTTAGCCTTTTCCGTAAGATTTTCCAAACCGTCGGCTGTGGTACGTTTAGCTCCCTGCTTGCTTTATTCGTCGACTTCCGCGGGCTACGCGTGAAACTTTCCCGCACGCGTTCAACCGTTTCTTCGCTCACTGCAGGCCAACCCGTTGATTTCCCCTTACAGAGGCATCCAGAAGCTTTAAACTGCGCATACCATCGCCGAATGGAGTTAGCAGTTGGTGGATCTTTGTCGAAGTTCGTCCTGAAGTGTCGTTGCACTGTTATGACTGACTGATGTGAGTGCATTTCACGCACGACATACGCTTTCTCGGCTCCTGTCGCCATTTTGTCTCACTGCGCTCTCGAGCGCATTGACGGCAGAAACCTGAAGTGCGGCTTCAGCCGAACAAAACTTTATGAGTTTTTCTACGTATCTGTAGTGTGTGGTGACCATATGTCAATGAATGGAGCTACAGTGAATTTATGAAATCGCTTCAATCATTTGTAATAGCCCTGTACAATATGAAACGACACTCGTCCAACCAGGCAACATGTGTCCAGTCATCAACAGTCCAATATCGGTGTTGACGGCCCCAGGCGAGGAGTAAAGCTTTGTGTCGTGCACTCATCAAGGGTACATTAGTGGGCCTTCCGCTCCGAACGCCCATATGTTTCGTTGAACGGTTCGCACAAAAACTGTTCAAATGTGTGTGAAATCTTATGGGACATAACTGCTAAGGTCATCAGTCCCGCCGGCCGCGGTGGCCAAGCGGTTCTAGGCGCTTCAGTCTGGAACCGTGCGACCGCTACGGTAGCAGGTTCGAACCCTGCCTCGGGCATGGATGTGTGTGATGTCCTTAGGTTAGTTAGGTTTAAGTAGTTCTAAGTTCTAGGAGACCGATGACCTCAGATGCTAAGTCCCAGAGTGCTCAGAGGCATTTTTTTTCATCAGTCCCTACTTAACCTAAATTATCCTAAAGACAAACACACACACCCATGCCCAAGGGAGGACTCGAACCTCCGCCGGGACCAGCCGGACAGTCCATGACTGCAGCGCCTATGCCCGCGCGGCTAATCCCGCGCGGCTGAATGGTTCGCACCCTGACACTTACTTGTTGATGGCCCAGCATTGAAATCTGCAGGAATTTGCGGAAGGGCTTCACTTATGTTCAGTTGCCTTTGGTCCCGTTCTTGCAGGATCATTTCCGGCCGCAGCGATGTCGCAGATTTGATGTTTTACCCGATTCCTCATAATCACGGTACGCTCGTGAAATGGTCGTACGGGAAAATGCCCACTTCATCGCTACCTCGGAGATGCTGTGTCCCGTCGCTCGTGCGGCGAATATAGCACCGCATTCAAACTTATTTAAATCTTGACAACCTGCCATTGTAGCAGCAGTAAGCGGTATACCAACTGCGCCAGGCACTTGTCGTCTTATATAGGCGTTGTGAACCGCAGGGCTGTATTCTGTCTGTATTTGAACACCATGCCTATTCAGTTTCTTCGGTGCTGCGCCGCGCGGGATTAGCCGAGCGGTCTTAGGCGCTGCAGTCATGGACTGTGCGGCTGGTCCCGGCGGAGGTTCGAGTCCTCCCTCGGGCATGGGTGGGTGTGTTTGTCCTTAGGATACTTTAGGTTAAGTAGTGTGTAAGCTTAGGGACTGATGACCTTAGCAGTTAAGTCCCATAAGACTTCACACACATTTGAACATTTTTTTTTTTGGTGCTGCATCTACATCTACATCTACATCTACATCCACACTCCGCAAGCCACCTGACGGTGTGTGGCGGAGGGTACCTTCAGTACCTCTATCGGTTCTCCCTTCTATTCCAGTCTCGTATTGTTCGTGGAAAGAAGGATTGTCGATATGCCTCTGTGTGGGCTCGAGTCTCTCTGATTTTATCCTCATGGTCTCTTCGCGAGATATACGTAGGAGGGAGCAATATACTGCTTGACTCTTCGGTGAAGGTATGTTCTCGAAACTTTGACAAAAGCCCGTACCGAGCTACTGAGCGTCTCTCCTGCAGAGTCTTCCACTGGAGTTTATCTATCATCTCCGTAACGCTTTCGCGATTACTAAATGATCCTGTAACGAAGCGCGCTGCTCTCCGTTGGATCTTCTCTATATCTTCTATCAACCCTATCTGGTACGGATCCCACAGTGCTAAGCAGTATTCAAGCAGTGGGCGAACAAGCGTACTGTAACCTACTTCCTTTGTTTTCGGACTGCATTTCCTTAGGATTCTTCCAATGAATCTCAGTCTGGCATCTGCTTTACCGACGATCAACATTATATGATCATTCCATTTTAAATCACTCCTAATGCGTACTCCCAGATAATTTACGGTATTAACTGCTTCCAGTTGCTGACCTGCTATGTTGTAGCTAAATGATAAAGGATCTGTCTTTCTGTGTATTCGCAGCTCATTACACTTGTCTACATTGAGATTCAATTGCCATTCCCTGCACCATGCGTCAATTCGCTGCAGATCCTCCTGCATTTCAGTACAATTTTCCATTGTTACAACCTCTCGATACACCACAGCATCATCTGCAAAAAGCCTCAGCGAACTTCCGATGTCATCCACCAGGTCATTTATGTATATTGTGAATAGCAACGGTCCTATGACACTCCCCTGCGGCACACCTGAAATCACTCTTACTTCGGAGGACTTCTCTCCATTGAGAATGACATGCTGCGTCCTGTTATCTAGGAACTCCTCAATCCAATCACACAATTGGTCTGAGAGTCCATATGCTCTTACTTTGTTCATTAAACGACTGTGGGGAACTGTATCGAACGCCTTGCGGAAGTCAGGAAACACGGCATCTACCTGTGAACCCGTGTCTATGGCCCTCTGAGTCTCGTGGACGAATAGCGCGAGCTGGGTTTCACATGACCGTCTTTTTCGAAACCCATGCTGATTCCTACAGAGTAGATTTCTAGTCTCCAGAAAAGTCATTATACTCGAACACAATACGTGTTCCAAAATTCTACAACTGATCGACGTTAGAGATATAGGTCTATAGTTCTGCACATCTGTTCGACGTCCCTTCTTGAAAACGGGGATGACCTGTGCCCTTTTCCAATCCTTTGGAACGCAGTGTATATAGGCTCGTGAGAACGAACACTGAGTAAGGCTTTATTTCCAGATACTAACGGATAGCCTTTCAGGTGCCAAACTCAAGAATGAGAGAACGACTCTACAACGCACGACTGAAGCAGACCATTCAGAAAGCCACCATCGCCCATCTCCCATAGCGCCCGCGTGCTCAGTAGCCCGTATCACTGTCACCATAAGAAACGTGAGCAGTTACGCTTTATTGCGTTAATATACAGGGTGTTCAAAAAAAGGTTCCGTACTGAAGCTCCTAGAACCGCTCGGCATCCGCGGCTGGCGTTTCCTTGCACAAAATAAAGAATATACACGTAAATAAACAGCACAGTACGTGTTAACTTGTACGCATGTTTATTTGTAAATAAGTTGGAAAACAGTAATGCTAGACAAAGGGGTAGTAGACAAGTTTACTTCCATATCTCCTTCAGCTGGCTCCTCTGGCCGCAGGTTCCCTACCTCCAACTGTTCACTGGGGCATTCTCGATGTCCTGTCACATTTCGTGCGCTCTTACAGAAACGCCCTGTACATTCTGAAGAAACTTATGTACAGTTAATAAAATCGTGCGTTGAGATGCTACCTCGTACAAAAGCGTCTAGTGAGTTCGAAAGCTAACACCAGAGTGACCATTTTATTCATCCTAAGTCTTTATCATACAATTATATAGAAATTCCATGACACAATCTACTCATACTCTTCGCTACTCTTAGTATTTGTTACACAGAAATACCTTTATTAATAATGAGGTGGAGAGTTTTTCTCGTTCAAAAATAATATTCGTTCAGCGACAGCCCATGTACATACATAAACACGCACAGCTTTGTTCGTTATTGACATAGATGACTCATTCTGTGTTGGTCCGTCATGGACAGGGGCATCTGCTGGTTAAGTAATTCTCGGTGTCAATGAAATTCAACAACAGCCGTGTAACTTAAGATTTTTTTTTTTTTGAAGGCTACCAGTTTCCGCATTTTACTATGCTATCTTCAGGCCCCAAATGCATTTCTCGAAATAAACGAAAATGTCATAGTGCCATAAATCTCTGGATGTCGTGAATTCAGTCGTAACATTAGTGCTTCACTCGGAGACGTGATATATTTTTCATACAGATTAAAGTGACGTATCGTAGGATAGCGATTTGCACTTACAAAGATGGCGGTAGTATCGCACACTCGAGATATAAAAGGATAGTGCATTGACGGTGTTGTGGGTTGGCAGGAGAGCCAACACCAGTTATGAGAGGAAGCCGAAAGGCACGCGTTTTAGCTCACGCAGGCTGGCGTGAGGTATTACTCATAATCAATAGTAACTGGTAACGGCGCCTTGCTAGGTCGTAGCAAATGACGTAGCTGAATGCTATGCTAACTATCGTCTCGGCAAATGAGAGCGTATTTGTCAGTGTAGCTTCGCTAGCCAAGTCGGTTGTACAACTGGTGCGAGTGCTAGGAAGTGTCTCTAGACCTGCCGTGTGGCGGCGCTCGGTCTGCAATCACTGACAGTGGCGACACGCGGGTCCGCCGTATACTAGCGGACCGCGGCCGATTTAAAGGCTACCACCTAGCAAGTGTGGTGTCTGGCGGTGACACCACAGACGGAGCTGTCATTTGTACTCAGATGATTCATGCGAAAAGATTTCCAACTTGATTATAGCCGCACGACACCAGTTAACAGGCTCTGAACATGGAATGTTAATTGGAACTAGAGGCATGAGACATTTCATTTCGGAAATCATTAGAGAATTCAATATGCCGAGGTGTAAAGAGTGAATACCAAAGTTCAGGCACTACCTCTTACCACGGTCACGTAACGACCGAAGGCAGCGACGTTTGCACATCTACATCTACATGATTACTGTGATATTCACAACAAAGAGCCCGGCAGAGGGTTCAACGAACCACCTTCAAGCTGTCTCTCTACCGTTCCAGTCTCGAATGCGCGCGAGAAAAACGAGCACTTAAATTTTTCTGTGCGAGCCCTGTTTTATTTTATTTTATTGTGATGATCATTTCCCCTGTGTAGGTAGGTGCCAACAGAATATTTTCGCAATCGGATGAGAAAACTGAAATTTCACGAGAAGATCCTGTGGCAACAGAAAACGCCTTTGTTTTAATGGTTGCCACTCCACGTATCATGTCTGTGGCACTATCTCCCCTATATCGCGATAATACAAAACGAGCTGTCCTTCTTTGTACTTTTTCGATGTCATCTGTCAGTCCCACCTGATGCGGATCCCACACAGCACAGCAATACTCCAGAATAGGACAGGCGTGGTGTACGCAATCTCTTTAGTAGATCTGTTCCACCTTCTAAGTGTTCTGCCAATGAAGCGCAGTCTTTAGTTTGCTCTAACCACAACATTATCTATGATCGTTCCAATTTCGGTTATTTGTAATTGTAATCCCTAAGTATTTAGTTGAATTTACAGCCTTCAGATTTGTGTGACATATTACGTAATCGAAATTTAGCGGATTTCTTTATTACTCATGTGAATTTCACACTTTTCTTTATTCAGGGTCAATTGCCACTTTTCGCACCATACAGATATCGTATCTAAATCACTTTAGCCGGCCGCGGTGGCCGTGCGGTTCTAGGCGCTGCAGTCCGGAACCGCGGGAATGCTACGTTCGCAGGTTCGAATCCTGCCTCGGGCATGGATGTGTGTGATGTCCTTAGGTTAGTTAGGTTTAAGTAGTTCTAAGTTCTAGAGGACTGATAACCTAAGATGTTAAGTCTCATAGTGCTCAGAGCCATTTGAGCCATTTTTAAATCACTTTAAATTCGGTTTGGTCATCTGATGACTTTACAAGACTGTAAATTACAGCATCATCTGCAAACAATCTAAGACGGCTACTCAGATTGTCTCCTACGTCTTTAATACTGATCAGGAACAATAGAAGCCCTATAACACTTCCTTCTGGAACGCCGTATGTTACTTCTGTTTTACTCGATGACTTCCCGTTTACTACGAACTGTGACCTTTCTGCCAGGAAATCACCAGCCGCACAACTGAGGCTATATTCCATAGGCACGCAGTTTGGTTAGAAGACAGTTGTGAGGAACGGTGTCGAAAGCCTTCTGGAAATCTAAAAATATGGAATCAATTTGACATGCCCTGTCGATAGCACTCATTACTTCCTGAATATAAAGAGCTAGTTGTGTTTCACACGAACAATGTTTTCTGAATCTGTGCTGACTGTGTGTCAATAAATCGTTTTATTCGAGGTAATTCGTAAGGTACCGATACAGTATATGTTCCAAAACCCTACTGCAAATCGACGTTAGTGATATGGGCCTGAAATTCAGGCTATCTATTTCCCTCTTTGGGTATTGGTGTGATTTGAGGAATTTTCCAGTCTTTAGGTGCGGATCTTTCTCTGAGAGAGCGGTTGTTTATAATTGCTAAATATGGAGCTATTGTATCAGCATACTCTGAAAGGAACCTGACTAGTGTACAATCTGGACCGGAGACCCTGCCTTTATTAAGTGATTTAAGCTGCTTTGCTACATCGAGGATATCTATATCTACACTTCTGCAAATGGAAAAAAGGACACATTGACACCGGTGTGTCAGACCCACCATACTTGCTCCGGACACTGCGAGAGGGCTGTACAAGCAATCATCACACGCACGGCACAGCGGACACACCAGGAACCGCAGTGTTGGCCGTCGAATGGCGCTAGCTGCGCAGCATTTGTGCACCGCCGCCGTCAGTGTCAGCCAGTTTGCCGTGGCATACGGAGCTCCATCGCAGTCTTTAACACTGGTAGCATGCCGCGACAGCGTGGACGTGAACCGTATGTGCAGTTGACGGACTTTGAGCGAGGGCGTATAGTGGGCATGCGGGAGGCCGGGTGGACGTACCGCCGAATTGCTCAACACGTGGGGCGTGAGGTCTCCACAGTACATCGATGTTGTCGCCAGAGGTCGGCGGAAGGTGCACGTGCCCGTCGACCTGGGACCGGACCACAGCGACGCACGGATGCACGCCAAGACCGTAGGATCCTACGCAGTGCCGTAGGGGACCGCACCGCCACTTCCCAGCAAATTAGGGACACTGTTGCTCCTGGGGTATCGGCGAGGACCATTCGCAACCGTCTCCATGAAGCTGGGCTACGGTCCCGCACACCGTTAGGCCGTCTTCCGCTCACGCCCCAACATCGTGCAGCCCGCCTCCAGTGGTGTCGCGACAGGCGTGAATGGAGGGACGAATGGAGACGTGTCGTCTTCAGCGATGAGAGTCGCTTCTGCCTTGGTGCCAATGATGGTCGTATGCGTGTTTGGCGCCGTGCAGATGAGCGCCACAATCAGGACTGCATACGACCGAGGCACACAGGGCCAACACCCGGCGTCATGGTGTGGGGAGCGATCTCCTACACTGGCCGTACACCACTGGTGATCGTCGAGGGGACACTGAATAGTGCACGGTACATCCAAACCGTCATCGAACCCATCGTTCTACCATTCCTAGACCGGCAAGGGAACTTGCTGTTCCAACAGGACAATGCACGTCCGCATGTATCCCGTGCCACCCAATGTGCTCTAGAAGGTGTAAGTCAACTACCCTGGCCAGCAAGATCTCCGGATCTGTCCCCCATTGAGCATGTTTGGGACTGGATGAAGCGTCGTCTCACGCGGTCTGCACGTCCAGCACGAACGCTGGTCCAACTGAGGCGCCAGGTGGAAATGGCATGGCAAGCCGTTCCACAGGACTACATCCAGCATCTCTACGATCGTCTCCATGGGAGAATAGCAGCCTGCATTGCTGCGAAAGGTGGATATACACTGTACTAGTGCCGATATTGTGCATGCTCTGTTGCCTGTGTCTATGTGCCTGTGGTTCTGTCAGTGTGATCATGTGATGTATCTGACCCCAGGAATGTGTCAATAAAGTTTCCCCTTCCTGGGACAATGAATTCACGGTGTTCTTATTTCAATTTCCAGGAGTGTATATCTATATTTCTGACCTTGGCATTTGTTCTTGATTGGAATTCAGGAATATTTATTTCGTCTTCTTTGGCGAAGGAGTTTCTGAAAATCGTGTTTAATAACTCTGCTTTAGTGGCACTGTCGTCAGTGACTTATCTGTTGCTACCGCGCAGTGAAGGAATTGATTACGTCCTGCCACTGGTGGTCTTTATGTATGACCAGAATGAGTTTTTTGCCAGATTCCAAGACAGAGTCAGTGCTAGCAGACAAGGAATAACCGCAGAAATCAATGTGAGACGTACAACTAACGTATCCGTCAGGACAGTGTAGAGAAATCTGGCGTTAATAAGCTATTGCAGAAGACGACCGAAGCGAGTTTCTTTGCTAACAGCGCATCTCCTGGACTCGTGACCATACCAGTTGGATCCTAGGCGACTGGAAAACCGTGGCCTGGTCACATGAGTCCCGATATTTGTTGGTAAGAGCCGATGGTGAGTGCGATGCTATGGACCCAAGTTGTTAACGAGGTATTGTGCAAGCTGGTGGTGACTCCATTGTGGTGTGGGCTGTTTTTGCAATGAATGGACAGGGTCCTGTGGTCCAACCGAACCGATCATTGAGCGGAAATGGTTATGTTCGGCTACTTGGAGGGCATTTGCAGTCATTCATGGACTTCATGTTCCCAACAACGGAATTTGTATGAATGAGAACGCGCCATGTCACTGCGGCACAATTCTTCACGATTGCTTTGATGGACATTCTGGACAACTCGAGCGCATGACTTGCTACGAAGATCGCTCGAAAGGAATCCCATCGAACATTTATGGGACATAATGGAGAGGTCAGTTCGTGCCAAAATTCTGCGCCGGTAACACTTTTGACATTATGGACGACCAGAGAGGCAGCGTGGCCCGATATTTCTGCAGGGGACCTCCAATGGTGGTCATGCCACGTCGAGTTGTTGCACTACACCGGCCAAACGAGGTTTTCAAATTTAAAATTTGTGGTATGTCTTACGAGACCAAACTGCTGAGGCCGTCGGTCCCTAAGCTTACACGCTACTTAATGTAACTTTGAAACGTCCCCTTAGAAAAATTTATACAAGACTGTGCTTAAACTGACACACAACATTTTTTAGCGCAACACAATCTGACTTTCAAAAATCCCTACAAAAGAATGGCCCTGACTAACATTAACCTATACCTTTCACAAATCACTTACCTCACAAAAATCTTCGTTACTCGAACTACTGCAATACAGCGAGCGCCACTACTGCCAGCTAAATAAAAGATTCAAACTACAGAAGGCACTAACTACTGATAGGCATAGTTAGCAAATGAAAGATTTTTGTAGAGAACAAACAATGTATTTACCTTAATAGTCATAATATATATATCAGTTCATGACATCCAGTCTAACAAATTTCAAAACTACGCCATCTCTCTCCCCACATCCACCACTGCTGGCGGCTCACCTCCAACTGCGCAACGCTACGCGCTGTTCACATCCAGCTGCCGCTGCCCAACATTACAATGGTAGACAACAATGCAAACTAGCCACAGACTGCACACAGCACAGCCAGTGATTTTCATACAGAGCGCTATGTAACGTTGCCAATAAGAAAACATAAATAGCCTACTTACATAGCCCCCATGCTCCCCACAAAAAATTTTACAAATTGTTTTGGGCAGTGTCCAATACAGATTTGAAAACATTTTTCATAATTACAGTAAGAAAGATATCAAATGCACACACTTATTAATACAAATGTTGGTCAAAAGCTAAAATTTTCTCACAGTCCATAAAGACAGTCCAGATTGTTCATCACTGTAAAATTGCAGTGTTTTTCTCAAAGTCTGATCAGAAGATTCCAGGTTCGAATCCTGGCAGGGTCGCCATATGAAACGTCCCCTTCGAAAAATTTATACAAGACTGTGCTTAAACTGACACACAATATTATTTAGCGCAACGCAATCTGACTTCCAAAAATCCCTACAAAAGAATGGTCCTGACTAACATTAACCTATACCTTTCACAAATCACTTACCTCACAAAAACCTTCGTTACTCGAACTACTGCAATACAGCGAGCGCCACTACTGCCAGCTAAATAAAAGATTCAAACTACAGAAGGCACTAACTACTGATAGGCATAGTTAGCAAATGAAAGATTTTAATAGAGAACAAACACTGTATTTACCTTAATAATCATAATATATATAGCAGTTCAATTTCAAAACTTCCGCCATCTCTCTCCCCACATCCACCACTGCTGGCGGCTCAATTCCAACTGCGCAACGCTACGCACTGTTCACATCCAGCTGCCGCTGCCCAACACTACAATGGCAGACAACAATGCAAACTAGCCACAGACTGCACACAGCACAGCCAGTGATTTTCGTACAGAGCGCTCTGTAACGTTGCCAATAAGAAAACATAAACAGCCTACTTACAACTTAAACTAACTTACACTAAGGACAACACACACACACACACACACACACACACACACACACCCATGCCCGAGGGAGGACTCGGCCGTGCGGTAACCACTCGCGGCCCAAAGCAGGTCCGACACGGTATTACGAGGTACGTGTATGCAGCACATTGCTACAAAGCCAAGACAGTAGGAAGCTAATTTTTTTTTTAAATCTCCTTTTCATAAGTTTTAAATATTAATAAGCGAGACCGATTGAAGTTTATTGTAAGCACACAAAAGCAATCGCTCTCACTGTTTTCATTACATTTGTTGCATTGCGGAAGTAGTGTATTTTGGATCACTCTTCTTCTTTCTCCCAGACCGATAAGGTAACTTTCCTCGTGTTAACCCGCACGCGATTAAATTTTTCGTTATGTTACAAATAAGTAGGAAGTTTGCTCAGAAAATGCAAACAGGTCTTTTACAGAGTTGGTACTCTGCTTCTCACAGTGAAACCACAAGGGGGGCAACGGTGGTTTGGATGTGCTAGCGGAGCGTCACGCTCCATATTTAACTAAATTTCGTTTTGTATCATCGCGAAATAGGGGAGATAATGCCACAGACATGATACGTGAATTGGAGTGGCAATCGTTAAAACAAAGCCGTTTTTTGTTGCGACCGGATCTGCTCATGAAATCTCAGTCACCAGTTTTCTCCTCCGATGGTGAAAAGTGTTGGCACCCACCTACATAGGGAGAAATGATCATAAAATAAGAGAAATCAGGGCTCGCACAGAAAATTTTAAGTGCTCGTTTTTCCCGCGCGCCGTTCGAGACTGGAACGGTAGAGAGACAGCTTGAAGGTGGTTCATTGAACCCTCTGCCAGGCACTTAATTGTGAATAGCAAAGTAGTCACGTAGACGTAGGCGAAAGTTCTCCGACAGATTCCTACTTTGGAGAAAAAGATTTAACTTGCGTAGTATGTTCACCTAAATCAGTTGCAAAAAAGTATTCTGCATGCCGAATATTTGGTTGTCTTCTCTTAATTATCGTGTTGGCCTGGGAGGCCACAGGCGTTTGCTACATTTCTCTGCCATTCATTTATGTTCCTGATTTTCTCGGACCATTCATCTCTCCACAGGCCAATTTGCTCGTATTCCTGTTGACTTCATCCTTCCCTGTGCTCTTCTTCGGCGCCTCTGCTCTCCACGGATCCTGAAAATGCTTCTCGCGGCAGTCTTTCCTCTTTCATCTCCATTGGGTGTTCAGCCCACATCAGTACCCTTTTCTTCACCTTTCAGACATTATCGCCTTGCGAGGTTTTTTAAATATCGTCCATCCCTGTGTTGAGCAGCGATCATGGGGACAATTCCTTACCACCTTTCTCTCGAAGGCTAGGAGTTTCGTTCATCGGTTCTACTTAACGTAATTGTTTCAGAGCCATATCCTCTAGCGTCCCCGTGTACCAAATACTACGCAGTCGGGCGATATTTTTTCCCACAATCAGAAACAATATTTTGAGTTGGCAGCCATATGTATCACGCATAATACAGTGTGCGCTTCGCGCTCGCCATTTTTTATGGTTCCTCGCAGTCACAAAAAGCAGGCAGCACTTACGAAAAGCACAGTGTTTGCGCTCGAACGAAGATGTCTCGTGAAAGAAGAGGTACGAACCAGAAAAAGAATTACTTAGAAGGAATAATCATGATAGCTGTCAGCAAAGAAGTCTAAATGATTAACTTACGTTACGCTCCAAGTCTGTACACATGTTTATAAGTCTCGGGACACGTGTAAATGTACCGTATCAAATTTGATGCAGTCGGACTGTCTGGCTACATTTCGTACATCGTCAGGTCTGTTATGTTTACATATGTGTGAATGATGTAAAAAAAATGTATTTTGTAGCCTATAGATTGAATATTTAAGAATTCAAAAGTGATTATATTGTTACTGTATGTGGTTCTTAGGTTTCATGGATTCAAAAATTCTGTAAGTGCTACGAGAGTCCATCGACCCTAACATTTCGGACGAAAGGACAAGATATGAAGGAAACAAGCGTAAACCAATACAAGCCATCCCACAAGCGTCAAGAAGATCTAGGAATGCACTGCATTTGCCAGAAATTAACGCTGAGAGACAAAAATGTACGCCTAGACGTAGAAAGTAGTGTTGCCCCAGTCATAAGTTCGTAAAATGACAGACTTCTGATGTATTCCTGTGTTTCACTTCAAAACGGAATTGATTCAGAGGCATCCATACAGTATGAATGCAAATATCCCAAGTTCAGTAATCTTCATATATACCTTTACAGGTATAGTGTTATGTAATAATATGTAATTAACACCGTTCTACAAAATTTATTTTCTGAAATGAATTTATCTTTGATATTTTTACATTTTAGTTTAGTAAAAGCCTTGAAAGAATAAATTGCGTATACAAGTTCTGATTTCTGTTAATTAACGTTTCCCAAACCAAAGTTTCTTAAAATTCCATTAAACACCAATAAATAAGCATTTCATACATTTGACTATTTTAGCTTCAGAGAGACCTCATATATCATATTTGATACATGAGCTACAGTCACTTTTACTTGAAACCTTGTGTACGTCATGTACGGAACGATAATTTTTTAAAAAATTACTGCCTTTTAATGATGCTAAGAAGTGAAATATTACCAGTTTTCAAAATCTTTCTCTAAAAGTTTGCTTTCAGGTGTCTAGAAGATATAGAGCTACAGGGAGAATTATGCTCTCATATAGTCTCCATTTTAAAATTTCTCAAAACTGCTCTACAGTACAGAACATCCAGAGGGCAAAAATATGATCTATTTGCAGCTGTGTACGTAGTCTTATTCTCAACTTTCATTGTGTTCAGTTCGCTAAACATACTTTCCAAATATTTAAACATGTCTACTCTTTTAAAAGTTAAATTATCAATTATCACTGGGGTTTGATCGTTGTTTGCCTTACTCACGAACATGCACTCGGTTTTCTCGTCCTTAATTTGTAACACTATTTTCCTTGCAATATGTCGGTAAGAATCTGGCATGCACTGCAAGACCTTTTTGCTGCCACATATAACAACAACATCGCCCATGCAAGCTGGTTTATTCCGACACTAAGCGGTTTTATTCCAACTTTATTCTAGTGTTACACTGACGAAATAAAATACTCGTGGTGGACCTAAAGTAGCATGGTATAATGAATCTAACCTCCTCGGAGCTTTCGCTTGTCAACTGAAATGTTCGAATATGTATAAATTTTGGCCAGACTCAGGTTAATTTTCTCACTTAAATTATATATTTCTCATTTGTAGATATTCCTCGATGTTTCTGATTATCAAAAAACTATTTGTCTGTCAATGTATTTTTATTATTGATATTGACATATTTCATAGTATCTATCTTGTACCATGAAAATTAGTAGCCATAATTACTACTACAAACATGTTTGCATTACAGGCAATAGTTTTAGTCTTCAGTTATTTTGAAAGCAAAATTTGTGTCTTTATTTATAATTTTTCTAATATAACATCCATAATGAAATCGCTGTTAAAAAATAATAAGAAACTTCTACTTTTCATATTATCCAAACTAACAACCTTAGTTACTAATAGTTAATCCTATAAATCTTCACTTAAATAATTATTTTCGGAAAACAGTGATAAATTAAAACTGAAAAACTATTTCAATTAACATAGTCAAAATTATCACATAACTCTTTCCGGTCCTTGAAGGTTCTGAAACCAGGAACTGAAATACATATAGAATATTTTGGCGCCAAACACTTCATATTATATTAAGATAGCGTGAGATAGTGTTGCAGTTGCCTCAGAGTTTGACTTGATTGTATCAGATAACGTCAGAGTGGGACCAGCTTGCATAGAGTTTGGTACAGGTTGTACTCAGACCGACTATGTTCTTCATATGGCGAAAGCAAGCTGCACCCTGCATGTTTGAAGAAGCAGTATTTATGTAAATATAAAATGTTGCAAGAACATGCATATGAAAGAACAAAATGGTTAACAGCAGCATAATGTTCCAACGACCTGTCATTTAAAAGAACCCTGGACTAAATCTTTTCAATAGTTTAGATAGGAACAAAGGAAGCAGCCCAGACACTAAGATCAACTTTGCAAGATAAGTACTATTTACCTGCAAGTGCAACGCAGTTTCTCTTCCAAACTAGTTTAAACGTCGTCTAAACTATGAACTACTACAGTGTAAGAATAAATACTCGAATTCTTCGTAATACACTCTCTACAGAAGGATCAGAATATTCGGTAATGTTGTCAGGAAATGCATTTTCGTAAGCTCTTCCAGAAGACACTGATGCTAATTTCATCATGTGTATCGAACATTTTTTAAATTTGATCAAGTTGAATGAAATGCAAAAATTGTGTGTTCTGTGAAGGATATGGCAAGTGAGATCTGTGTGTCTCTGTGTACCTGCTGTAGTGTCAATTCTAAAGTAATTCTCAACAGACTGTAGTGTGCCAAAGAGGAAAAAGATGTGTTTTGAGAACTTCCAGTTTGGATGCTACGAGAGAATGAGGCAGACAGAGTGGGGCGGTGAAGTGTTAGAGAGAAGATGGAGAGGAAGAGGAGAGAGCAGAGGATGGCGCGATAGAAACACCGGCCGCGGGGATCTGCATGCTAAGCTGATTTTCCGGTCCGCCGCCCCCGCAGCCGCCCCCCACAATGCGCCGCCTCCGAGCGCGAGCGATTATTTCACAGCAAATAACAATAAACGTTTCGGCCGGCACGCCGCGCGCCGTCGTCAGCTGCGCCGGATTTAACGCCGGCAGCGCACCCTAGCGGAAGCGACGCGAGCGCCGCGCCGCGGCCGCCGTCGCCAACTGTCTCCGCTGCGAGCGCATCGATTGCCATTCAGCGCAAATGGAGCGAACGTTTCGCGCGCGCCGCGCGGCTCATTGTTCGCAAGACGGGAACATCACAATCGGTCGCGCGCGCCCAGGCGAACTCGTGTTTAGCCACGAATAAATATCTAAGCTACGTCGCGTTTGAAATTATTTCGAATTCTGTTTCGCTGTCTGCTCCGGTCCGTTTATTTCTCTCTCCATTGTACCCGAGCTTCCTTTTATATTGCCGACTGAAAATGTGTTTGTTTTTGAATTTTTGGTGTTTTACTCCAGTAGTTCTATACAAGATCGTTCTGTGAACAATATTCAGTACCCCATACTACCACGTACAGGGGAGCAGCAAAATAGAAATCTCTTCAAATAAATGATCTAAATAAAAATACCGGTGTAATCCTCATATCGCTGTAAACGACGTGCCTGTTCGCTGTAAGCACATGGAATATTGCCAGGGAGTTTCAATAACACTTCATCTACAGAGTACCCAGCATTTCCTGAATATTTATTTATTACAGTCTTCTATTTGACCTTCTTCCTCCTCTGTCCATCTCCTCCTTTCCTCTCAGTGCATCCATTACCTCCTCCCCTCTCTCCATTTCCGCCTCCTCTCCTCCTCACTGAATCTCCATGTTATCACCAAACCCCAAAAGCAGGCTAGTGGTTCTTACCCCCACAGTATTTCTTTCCGGATAATAAGTAACGCAATACTTTTTTTCTGAAAGTAAGTAGGTTTTATTCCAATACATGATATTACAAGGGCAGTTCAATAAGTAATGCAACACATTTTTTTTTCTGAAACAGGGGTTGTTTTATTCAGCATTGAAATACACCAGGTTATTCCCCAATCTTTTAGCTACACAACACTATTTTTCAACGTAATCTCCATTCAATGCTACGGCCTTACGCCACCTTGAAATGAGGGCCTGTATGCCTGCACAGCACCATTTCACTGGTCGATGTCGGAGCCAACGTCGTACTGCATCAATAACTTCTTCATCATCCGCGTAGTGCCTCCCACGGATTGCATCCTTCATTGGGCCAAACATATGGAAATCCAACGGTGCGAGATCGGGGCTGTAGGGCGCATGAGGAAGAACAGTCCACTCAAGTTTTGTGAGCTCCTCTCGAGTGTGAAGACTTGTGTGAGGTCTTGCGTTGTCATGAAGAAGGAGAAGTTCGTTCTGATTTTTGTGCCTATGAACACGCTGAAGCCGTTTCTTCAATTTCTGAAGAGTAGCACAATACACTTCAGAGTTGATCGTTTGACCATGGGGAAGGACATCGAACAGAATAACCCCTTCAGCGTCCCAGAAGACTGTAACCGTGACTTTACCGGCTGAGGGTATGGCTTTAAACTTTTTCTTGGTAGGGGAGTGGGTGTGGCGCCACTCCATTGATTGCCGTTTTGTTTCAGGTTTGAAGTGATGAACCCATGTTTCATCGCCTGTAACAATCTTTGACAAGAAATTGTCACCCTC
This sequence comes from Schistocerca cancellata, assembly GCF_023864275.1. Classification (NCBI taxonomy): domain Eukaryota; kingdom Metazoa; phylum Arthropoda; class Insecta; order Orthoptera; family Acrididae; genus Schistocerca; species Schistocerca cancellata. The sequence goes on along the minus strand of NC_064637.1, from coordinate 125,082,472 downwards.
AGCCACATGACGAGCAAGCGATTCCGCACAGGTGGTTCTCCTTTGCTCTTTATGGTGTTCGGATAGACAACGAGGGACCCAGCGGGAACAAACCTTTGAATATCCCAACTGGTGAACAATTGTGACAGCACTACCAATAGAGGTGTCAAGTTGAGCACCGAGTTGTTTGATGGTGATCCGTCGATCATCTCGAACGAGTGTGTTCGCACGCTCCGCCATTGCAGGAGTCACAGCTGTGCACGGCCGGCCCGCACGCGGGAGATCAGACAGTCTTGCTTGACCTTGCAGCGATGATGACACACGCTTTGCCCAACGACTCACCGTGCTTTTGTTCACTGCCAGATCACCGTAGACATTCTGCAAGCGCCTATGAATATCTGAGATGCCCTGGTTTTCCGCCAAAAGAAACTCGATCACTGCCCGTTGTTTGCAACGCACATCCGTTACAGACGTCATTTTAACAGCTCCGTACAGCGCTGCCACCTGTCGGAAGTCAATGAAACTATACGAGACGAAGCGGGAATGTTTGAAAATATTCCACAAGAAATTTCCGGTTTTTTCAACCAAAATTGGCCGAGAAAAAAAATTTGTTGCATTACTTATTGAACTGCCCTCGTATTTCCCATCCTGTTGGTTAAAAAACTTCATTTTTCGACATAATCTGCATTTAGTGTAGCAGTCTTACTTCACCTTACAGGGAGAACCTGTGTGTCCACATGGTACCAATCGCCGGCCGTTGTGGCCAAGCTGTTCTAGGCGCTTCAGTCTGGAAACGCACTGTTGCTATGGTCGCAGGTTCGAATCCTGCCTCGGGCATGGATGTGTGTGATTTCCTTAGGTTCTAAGTCTAGGGGACTGATGACCTCAGATGTTAAGTCCCATAGTGCTCAGAGCCGTTTGAACCATTTTGGTACCAATCTACTGGTCCGCATCAGAGCCAACATCTTGCTGCATCAGTAATCTCCCCATCATATCACATACCACTTCACACGGAGTGCATCCTTCATTGAGCCAAACAGTTGAAGTCGGAAGATGCGAGATTCAGGCTGCTGATGGATGAGGCAGAATAGTCCAATGAAATTCTGTGAGCTCCTCTTGGACACATGGGCTTTCCTGAGGCCGTGTATTCTCTTGGAGAGGCAGAAGTTCAATTGCATCTTTGTGCTAATAAACAAGTCGAAGTCGTGTCTTCAATTTCCCGAGAGTAACACAATACACTTCCAAGTTGGTCGTTGCACCATGAGGGACGACATTAAGGAGAGGTTTATTATCTTTGGCCCGAAAAAGCATGTTCTTTGAGAATTTTTTTCTCGGAATGTGTTATAGATATCAATGTCAAATTTGGTCAAAATTGATATTTTCTCTACAAACCGGAATCTTTTCGACCGGAAATGTTGAAGAGCAAAGGCGGAAGTGCCGTCGGAACGAAACAAAATTTCGATGTAGACCTCCACGCGCGGTATGTCACTGTTCAGCTGGCTCGATTGAAATCAAAATTGAGTCGACGTTACCGAAGTATATAAGATTCTTTAGGAGTTGTACCTCGCTTAAGTAACTGGGACCATAGGAAACAAAATGGCGGTCATTTGAAAAAACAGGTTTTTTTTCATCGATGTTTCGACTTCGTCGGCCAAGTAAAAATATTTTTAGTTGATAGATCGGTACAACTCCTAGACAATTTAGTTAGCTTCGCCGGAAACAAAGAATCATGCCAATCGATTCAGTAGATCTGAAGTTATCATATCGCGCGATAAAAAATCATTTCGAGAAAAACGCGTTTGAAGATTTGACTGCATATAAATGCAATATTATGCAACTTACGTTCAATCTGCTTTTCCGAGTCCATAAACCTGTCCTTCCTCTTCCTGATAGAGGGCGTTCTGCTCGATCTGGGCCATCCTGCGCTGCTCCAGAGCCGCTCGTACAGCCGGTGACAAGCGGTTTTCGGCCGCTTGAATCCGCTGGTCGTCCGAATGCTTCGAGAACTGCGACGAATAGAGTCCCAGGGTGACGTCCATCGTTGTCAAGGTCTTCAGGATTGCCGAATACCCTTCACTGAAGCTGCTCACTGTCAGGAAAGTCGCAATCTCCCCAGTCTTCGCACCAGAATGCAAATGCTTGGGGGCTAACTTCCAAACACATGCGTTCAAAGTTTCTTTTGAATTTTGTTTGTTTCCTCCCAAGCACCGGTACAATAACTCGTCCTCCGAAAGAAAAAAAACTGGTGCGTGAAAAAGGCCGATTTCAAGCAAGTGCATTTTTTTGTTCAACCGCGAATAACAAACATTTCCGTTCCGTATTCGGAAAAACCGTTTCAGGGGTGGATTCTAAACACTTTTATAGATCCAAAAAAGAAACCAATTCTTAAAAAAATTGATTTTTTGAACCAAAAGATAGTAAACCTCCCCTTAAACAGAATAACAACTTCAGAGTACCAGAAGCCCAACGTCATGACTTGACCAGTTGAGGTTGCAGCTTTGAACATTTTATTTGGAAGAGAGGTGATGTGGCACCACTCCATGAATTGCCATTTTGTTTCCGCTTCGCCAAATGATAAACTCATGTGAAGATGAAGATGTTCGACAAAAAATTGTCACACACAGCCTCATAATGCGCTAGTAATTGGGCACAGATGCTCCATCGTTGCTTTTATTGTCTTGTTTTAGGCGGCGTGAACCCAGCGGCCACACTCTTTTGAGTGCCCCAACTGGTGGACAAGTGTGACCACTACCAACACAGACTTCCAGTTCAGCAGCGAGGTGCTCCATGGTGATCCGTCGATCACCTCGACCGAGAGTGTCCGCACGTTCCAACATCACAGCTGTGTCCGGCCGGCCGGCACGCAGGAGATGGGACAGGTTTGCGCGGCCTTGTTGTGATGATGTCAGAAGCTTTACCGAATGACTCTACGAGTTTTGGTTCACTGCCAGGTCTTTGTAGAGATTCTCCAAGCGCCTATGGATTTCTGCAATATTCTGGTTTCCCGCCAATAGAAATTCAATGTCAGATTTCTGCTTGGAACGCACCTCCTTTACAGACGCCATCTTGAAGGCCACGTAACCGGCCGCCACTTATCATAACTCCATGAAACTATAGGGGCTGAAGCGGGAATATTTCACTATGTCCCACAACAAATTTCGCATTTTTTTCACCCGAAATTAGCGGAGAAAGGAAAATGGTTCAAATGGCTCTGAGCACTATGGGACTCAACTGCTGTGGTCATAAGTCCCCTAGAACTTAGAACTACTTAAACCTAACTAACCTAAGGACATCACACACATCCATGCCCGAGGCAGGATTCGAACCTGCGACCGTAGCGGTCGTGCGGTTCCAGACTGTAGCGCCTTTAACCGCTCGGCCACTCCGGCCGGCGGAGAAAGGAAAACGTGTTGCATTATTTATTGAACGCTCTCTTGATATGTGTACTAAGAATGGTTGAAATCGGTCAATGGGTTCAGGAGGAGCGTTTTACCAGTGGCTTTGCCAGGTTACACGTATGTCGCATATATTTCGCATTTATTTAACATATTTCACACTTATTTTCTCACATATTTCATCTGTATCTGTAGCGACTTTCACCCTGCACTTTCGTTTTTACGCGGGCCGGAGTGGCCGTGCGGTTCTAGGCGCTATAGTCCGGAACCGCGTGACAGCTACGGTCGCAGGTTCGAATCCTGCCTCGGGCATGGATGTGTGTGATGTCCTTAGGTTAGTTAGGTTTAAGTAGTTCTAAGTCTAGAGGGCTGATGACCTCAGATGTTAAGTCCCATAGTGCTCAGAGCCATTTTTGAAAGCAAGCAAATAGAAAGACCACTTGTGAAATGTAGCTCCCCAAATACAAAAGAAAGTCGTTTCCTCATCGAATAGTGGCAAGTGATGAAAAATGGATATACGAGGGCAGTTCAATAAGTAATGCAACACATTTTTTTTCTGAAACAGGGGTTGTTTTATTCAGCATTGAAATACACCAGGTTATTCCCCAATCTTTTAGCTACACAACACTATTTTTCAACGTAATCTCCATTCAATGCTACGGCCTTACGCCACCTTGAAATGAGGGCCTGTATGCCTGCACGGTACCATTCCACTGGTCGATGTCGGAGCCAACGTCGTACTGCATCAATAACTTCTTCATCATCCGCGTAGTGCCTCCCACGGATTGCGTCCTTCATTGGGCCAAACATATGGAAATCCAACGGTGCGAGATCGGGGCTGTAGGGTGCATGAGGAAGAACAGTCCACTGAAGTTTTGTGAGCTCCTCTCGGGTGCGAAGACTTGTGTGAGGTCTTGCGTTGTCATGAAGAAGGAGAAGTTCGTTCTGATTTTTGTGCCTACGAACACGCTGAAGTCGTTTCTTCAATTTTTGAAGAGTAGCACAATACACTTCAGAGTTGATCGTTTGACCATGGGGAAGGACATCGAACAGAATAACCCCTTCAGCGTCCCAGAAGACTGTAACCATGACTTTACCGGCTGAGGGTATGGCTTTAAACTTTTTCTTGGTAGGGGAGTGGGTGTGGCGCCACTCCATTGATTGCCGTTTTGTTTCAGGTTTGAAGTGATGAACCCATGTTTCATCGCCTGTAACAATCTTTGACAAGAAATTGTCACCCTCAGCCACATGACGAGCAAGCAATTCCGCACAGGTGGTTCTCCTTTGCTCTTTATGGTGTTCGGATAGACAACGAGGGACCCAGCGTGAACAAACCTTTGAATATCCCAACTGGTGAACAATTGTGACAGCACTACCAACAGAGATGTCAAGTTGAGCACTGAGTTGTTTGATGGTGATCCGTCGATCATCTCGAACGAGTGTGTTCGCACGCTCCACCATTGCAGGAGTCACAGCTGTGCACGGCCGGCCCGCACGCGGGAGACCAGACAGTCTTGCTTGACCTTGCGGCGATGATGACACACGCTTTGCCCAACGACTCGCCATGCTTTTGTCCACTGCCAGATCACCGTAGACATTCTGCAAGCGCCTATGAATATCTGAGATGCCCTGGTTTTCCGCCAAAAGAAACTCGATCACTGCCCGTTGTTTGCAACGCACATCCGTTACAGACGCCATTTTAACAGCTCCGTACAGCGCTGCCACCTGTCGGAAGTCAATGAAACTATACGAGACGAAGCGGGAATGTTTGAAAATATTCCACAAGAAATTTCCGGTTTTTTCAACCAAAATTGGCCAAGAAAAAAAAAATGTGTTGCATTGCTTATTGAACTGCCCTCGTATTTTGAGCATCCTGAGTCTCGTAAATCATGGGCGAATCCAAGCAAACCATCAACATCTACTGCAAGACCAATCGCTTTGGAAAGAAGACAATGCTCTGTGTTTAATGAAATTGGAAGATTGTCATCTATTATGAGCTGCTAAAACCTGGTGAAACCGTTAACACTGTTCGCTGCCAACAGTAAACGATCGATTTAAATGGAGCATTGCGTGAAAAACGACCGGAATATGGGAAAAGGCAACGCAAAGTCATATTATTCCATGATAATCCCCATCTCTTTTAATATAACAACAATAAAATACATACCATGTCAGCAGAAGTCACTCGCTAAGCTAAATACACAAGAAATGAAATTGCGCACTCTTAATTTGTGTTGTATCTTTGGTTATTAGTTTTGACAGCGAAATTTGACATTACTTTGAGTGATTGAAGTTAATACTCAAAATCGTAAATTAGTTGAGTCTATGTTATGGAATACAAGAACGAACAGTTGAAGAGGCAGTAAAATTTAGACTTAAAGTGGTCATTAGCAAACGAACAAAACTGGCAGTAAGCAGTTAATCAGTGTTCATATTTTTTACGACACTCAGTGATTTTGCTCTGATTGTTGCCAGCATCACATTTAAAGTACCAGGGAAGCAGGTTGCTAACCTGTCTCCACTGTTGTTCATATTATTTATGGATCATATGTTGAAAACAATAGACTGGCTGGGTGAGATTAAGATATGTGAACACAAAATAAGCAGTCTTGCATATGCGGATGACTTAGTTGTGATGGCAGATTCGATTGAAAGTTTGCATAGTAATATTTCAGAGCTAGATCAGAAATGTAAGGACTATGGTATGAAGATTAGCATCTCCAAAACGAAAGTAATGTCAGTGGGAAAGAAATATAAACGGATTGAGTGCCAAATAGGAGGAACAAAGTTAGAACAGGTGGACAGTTTCAAGTACTTAGGATGCATATTCTCACAGGATGGCAACATAGTGAAAGAACTGGAAGCGAGGTGTAGCAAAGCTAATGCAGTGAGCGCTCAGCTACGATCTACTCTCTTCTGCAAGAAGGAAGTCAGTACCAACACTAAGTTATCTGTGCACCGTTCAATCTTTCGACCAACTTTGTTGTATGGGAGCGAAAGCTGGGTGGATTCAGGTTACCTTATCAACAAGGTTGAGGTTACGGATATGAAAGTAGCTAGGATGATTGCAGGTACTAGTAGATGGGAACAATGGCAGGAGGGTGTCCACAATGAGGGAATCAAAGAAAAACTGGGAATGAACTCTATATATGTAGCAGTCAGGGCGAACAGGCTTAGATGGTGGGGTCATGTTACACGCATGGGAGAAGCAAGGTTACCCAAGAGACTCATGGATTCAGCAGTAGAGGGTAGAAGGAGTCGGGGCAGACCGAGGAGAAGGTACCTGGATTCGGTTAAGAATGATTTTGAAGTAATAGGTTTAACATCAGAAGAGGCACCAATGTTAGCACTGAATAGGGGATCATGGAGGAACTGTATAAGGGGGGCTATGCTCCAGACTGAACGCTGAAAGGCATAATTAGTCTTAAATTATGATGATGATGATGATGATGACTCAGTGATTACATGGAAATGAAAGGGACCCCGCTTGGTAATAGTGTCTAAGGACAATGACAACACGAGTGCCCTACAAGTTTCAACTACTGCAGGTAGTGACGCACCATGTGATAGTTGCTGCATTTGGACGAGTTACTCCTGTAACCGAAATATCAGATCTGAAGATGGTTCTAGATGAACCGAAACCGGTCATATGAATAAAAATTCTGCAATCAAGACGGATTATAAGTAACATCACTGATTGCGGCTATCCTATCAGACATTATGTCTGTTTTTGCTAAATGAAGTTCCCTTGGCTACTACCCAGCAATTTACGATATTTACATTATAATTACAACCAATTATACTGAGACGCCAAAGAAACTGGAGCAGGCATGAGTATTGAAGCACATATGTGAACAGGCAGAATACGGCGCTGCGGTCGGCAACGCCTATGTAAGAAAACAAGTGTCTGGCGCAGTTGTTAGATCTGTTACTGCTGCTACAATGGCAGGTTATCAGGATTTAACTGCGTTTGAACGTACTTTTATAGTCGACGCCCAAGTGGTGGGACACAGTATCTCCGAGGTAGCGATGAAGTGGGATTTTTTCCGTACGACCGTTTCACGAGTGTACCGTGAATATCAGGAATCCGGTAACATCAAATCTCCGACATCGCTGCGGCCGGAAAAGACCCTCCAACAACGGTAACAACGACTACCGAAGACAATCGTTCGACAGAAGTGCAACCCTTCCGCAAATTGCTGCAGACCTTTATGCTAGGCCATCAACAAGTGTGTCAGCGTGCGAATCTTTCAACAAAACATCATCGATATGGGCTTTCAGAGCCGATGGCCCAGTCGTGTTTCAAATTTTCTTGAGCGGATGGACGTGTACGGGTATGGAGACAACAGCATGAATCCTTGCATGACAGATGGGGAATGCTCAAGTTATGGTCGCAGGTTCGAATCGTGCCTCGGGCAGTGTGATGCCCATAGGTTAGATTGGTTTAAGTACTTCTAAGTTCTATTGGACTGATGACCTCAAAAGTTAAGTCCAATAGTGCTTAGAACCATTTTGAACTGTTCAAGCTGGTGGAGGCTCTGTAATGGTGTGGGACCCCTGATACGTCTAGATGTGACTGTGGTAGGTGACACGTACATAAGCATTCTGTCTGATCACCTTCATCCATTCATGTCCATTGTGCATTCAGAGCAGACTTGAGCAATTCCAGCAGGACAGTCCGACACCCCACACGTCAAGAATTGCTACAGAGTGGTTCCAGGAACACTTCCGCTGGCAACCAAACACCCCAGACAGAAACGTCATTGGGCATATCTGGGATGCCTTGCAACGTGCTGTTCAAATGGCTCTGAGCACTATGGGACTTAACATCTGTGGTCATCAGTCCCCTAGAACTTAGAACTACTTAAACCTAACTAACCTAAGGACATCACACACATCCATGCCCGAGGCAGGATTCGAACCTGCGACCGTAGCGGTCACGCGGTTCCAGACTGAAGCGCCTAGAACCGCACGCCCACACTGGCCGGCCATTCAGAAATAAATACACTATTATGTCCATTACATATTAATCTGTAATAAAACTTACAGATTCAGGATTAGAAGTACAGTGGAAGTTATGAACGGATATTAAACGGTGAAATATTGTGGATGGTACAGAATTTGCATTTTCGGTGTTACAAGCTGCTAACAGATGGCACTGCAATCGCAAAAAAAAGGTAGTGCCTGTAAGTAGTGTGCCACAGCTCACAGAGATCATTTCCTCCGTTGAGGCGTGAAAGGAGTTTAGCGTACCCCAGGAAGAAGTTGAAATCATCTCCTCCATTGAACAACGTGTTTTTCTGGTACTGGACTAACACAGGTTGTAATACACTCCAGCAGCAACAAGGCTCAACTTTCAAATAAGATTCAATGTTCTCAAACGACCCGATGCGAAAACCATCCGCAGGCTCTCAGCCAAATTCTGACGGACAGGTTCAAATGGTTCAAATGGCTCTGAGCACTATGGGACTTAACTTCTAAGGTCATCAGTCCCCTAGAACTTAGAACTACTTAAACCTAACCAACCTAAGGACATCACACACATCCATGCCCGAGGCAGGATTCGAACCTGCGACCGTAGCAGTCGCGCGGTTCCAGACTGTAGCGCCTATAACCGCTCGGCCACCACGGCCGGTTGACGGAACAGGCAGCGTGGCTAATGATGTAGCGGTGAATGCTGGACCCAGGAGGACTGTTGTTACCCCTGAAAATGTCACCACGGTTTCTGGAATTATTCAGTGAAATCCTCTCCAAAGAATTGCGGTAGGGACTGGTCTGAAGCGTTCAAGCAAGTAGAAAATACTGTTTCCATTCAAAGCCATCAGGCCATACCTGTACGACCCGTGCGAGGGAGGGTTGACTTCGCGAACCAGAGATTGATAATGAAGGATTTAATGTTGGCTGCATTAGTTCACAGATGGAACACATTTTCACCAGAATGGATTCGTGAATAAACAAAACTGGCGATTTTGGGGTCCATATATCCCCAACTGCGTGAAGCGAAACCATGTACTCTCTGAGTTACTGCCTGGGCTGCGGTATGCAGTAAAGGCATTATTGGCCCTTTTTTCATGCGAAATGCGATTACTAGTGAACGTTACGTTAAAATTTTGGAACAGCTTGGAGGACCGACCACGCACATTGCACCGCACTGGTGTTTTACATTCTTGATGAGTACTTAGTTCAAACGCTGATGGCTCGAAACCACATCCTCCATAAGCTATGCGGAACTACCTGGGGATCTTCAGCAACCACCCTGTCATCTTCAGCTCTGGGTTTGATGTACTCAAGTGCTGAGTATTGTTGCACGTGTTTGGATGAACTGTCGTCATACAAGGCTTGTTGACACCCAGCTGAATACGTCAGTGCGCATAATATCTGGCGCAATCAGATCTACTACAGCTTATTGGCTTCCACTGTTAATCCGTACAACGCCTCCTGATATACGCAGATGTACTGCCCTTATGAGAGAATTCCATAAGATCTCCAGGAATGGAAAGGTCGGTGGGAGGTAGTGACAGATGTGCGCCTCCATAACGTCTTGTCAGGTGCTAAACGTCCAAGCGGATTCGACCAACCACGCAAGACCCGGGCTACCCTCAACAGAATCCGTACCGAGCATGGCCGATGCAGGGACGCTCTCTTTAAGTGGAAGAAGCTGCCTAATTCAGCCTGGGCCGGCCGTTGTGGCCGACCGGTTCTAGTCACTTCAGTCCGGAACCACGCGTCTGCTACCGTCACAGGTTCGAATCCTGCCTCCGGCATGAGATGTGTGTGATATGTTAGTTAGGTCTGAGTAGTTCTAAGTCTAGGGGGACTGATGACCTCAGATGTTAAGTCCCATAGTGCTTGGAGCTATTTGAACCATTTTTGAATCCAGCCTGTGTCTGCGGGGCTCTATGCCAGACTGTTCACCAAATTGTCAGTGAATGCAGGATTCGAGCCTATCACGGTGCTGAAGAGGACTTCCTGCTAGCAACTCCAGTTGCAGTGCGCTGGATTGAAGCACTGGATATTCAGTTGTAAACGCAAACTTAAGGTTTTTTTCCGTGTAAATATGTACAGATACATATATGTAATTTAATTTTATGATATGTCTGTATTAGCCATACGCTAAATAAATAAATAAAAACTTCAGGAACAGTCATTGCCTTCATTTATTACAAATTTACTGGCGTGGGAATGGATTGGCCTCCATATTCGCCCCATCTCACTCCTTGTGACTACCTTTCGTGGGGTAAATTGAAAGACGGTGTCTACCGGAACCTTGCCACCACGCTGGACGAACTTGAAACGGCAATTGTGTGTGGCATCTGAATACATTTTCACTGAAACGCTACAGGATGGAAATTTTCATTGTTCTTTTGCGTCACGTCCGTGCACTGCACAGAATACAGCGGTATTTGTTAGCACCTTCCCGAAATATTTCGAAAAGTCTGTTTAACTTCACAATAAACATACCGTTTGTTGCACTCGTCTATGAATCTTAGTTTTCGAGATATTTAATTTTGGAATCAGACACTCCTCCGCTGGATGCCCTGTATGACGTTAACAAAAATTACGAATAGATATGGAGCTTGCTACGATGATGTTGCATCAAGTTGTACTGCGCGCGTCTACTCAGCTTTCAAAGTCGAACTCGTTGTCCTCGTCAGACAGGTTTTTGCGGTGGGAGGCAGTTGTCTGTATCTTGCACACGCTTTCTCGCGCAATGAGACTTGCAGTAGCACTCACGCAGCCAGGCGCTTTGCCAGACACAGCCAATGACCGGTGCACTGCCCCAACGGAAAACTCTGGTCGTGGAGCGTAGAAATTCCGCATGCCTGCGGATTCCAAACGCCTGCATACACTGAAATGGCAAAAGTCATAGCGTAGCAATATGCACATATGCAGATGGCGGTAGTCTCGCGCACACGAGGTATAAAAGGGCAGTGTATGGGCGGAGTAATCAGGTGATTCATGCGAAAAGATGCCCGACTTGATTATGGCCGCACGACGAGAATTCAGACTTCGAAAGCTGATGTCAATTTGAACTAGACGCATCGGACATTCCAAATCCGAAATCGTTAGGGAATTCAGTATTCCTAGATCCACAGTTTCAAGAGTCTGCCGAAAAAATTGGCTCTGAATACTATGGGACTTAACATCTGAGGTCATCAGTCCGCTAGAACTTAGAACTACTTAAACCTAACTGACCTAAGGACATCACACACATCCATACCCGAGGCAGGATTCTCGCAGGAACCTCGCGACCGCTACGGTCGCAGGTTCGAATCCTGCCTCGGGCATGGATATGTGTGATGTCCTTACGTTAGCTAGGTTTAAGTAGTTCTAAATTATAGGGGACTGATCACCTCAGATGTTAAGTCCCATAGTGCTCAGAGCCATTTGAACCATTTGAAATCTGACGTCTGTCGGAGATGTGGCGACAGTATTGCAAAAGGGTTCGAGTGGTGGTGTGCAAACATGCGGTTCACGGGAAATTGCCCGAGCGTTGGACATTCCAACGAGCGCGGGGCATAAAATTCTAGGAAACATCCTGAGTTGCTGTCCATACAAAATACACTCCTGGAAATTGAAATAAGAACACCGTGAATTCATTGTCCCAGGAAGGGGAAACTTTATTGACACATTCCTGGGGTCAGATACATCACATGATCACACTGACAGAACCACAGGCACATAGACACAGGCAACAGAGCATGCACAATGTCGGCACTAGTACAGTGTATATCCACCTTTCGCAGCAATGCAGGCTGCTATTCTCCCATGGAGACGATCGTAGAGATGCTGGATGTAGTCCTGTGGAACGGCTTGCCATGCCATTTCCACCTGGCGCCTCAGTTGGACCAGCGTTCGTGCTGGACGTGCAGACCGCGTGAGACGACGCTTCATCCAGTCCCAAACATGCTCAATGGGGGACAGATCCGGAGATCTTGCTGGCCAGGGTAGTTGACTTACACCTTCTAGAGCACGTTGGGTGGCACGGGATACATGCGGACGTGCATTGTCCTGTTGGAACAGCAAGTTCCCTTGCCGGTCTAGGAATGGTAGAACGATGGGTTCGATGACGGTTTGGATGTACCGTGCACTATTCAGTGTCCCCTCGACGATCACCAGTGGTGTACGGCAAGTATAGGAGATCGCTCCCCACACCATGATGCCGGGTGTTCGCCTTGTGTGCCTCGGTCGTATGCAGTCCTGATTGTGGCGCTCACCTGCACGGCGCCAAACACGCATACGACCATCATTGGCACCAAGGCAGAAGCGACTCTCATCGCTGAAGACGACACGTCTCCATTCGTCCCTCCATTCACGCCTGTCGCGACACCACTGGAGGCGGGCTGCACGATGTTGGGGCGTGAGCGGAAGACGGCCTAACGGTGTGCGGGACCGTAGCCCAGCTTCATGGAGACGGTTGCGAATGGTCCTCGCCGATACCCCAGGAGCAACAGTGTCCCTAATTTGCTGGGAAGTGGCGGTGCGGTCCCCTACGGCACTGCGTAGGATGCTACGGTCTCGGCGTGCATCCGTGCGTCGCTGCGGTCCGGTCCCAGGTCGACGGGCACGTGCACCTTCCGCCGACCACTGGCGACAACATCGATGTACTGTGGAGACCTCACGCCCCACGTGTTGAGCAATTCGGCGGTACGTCCACCCGGCCTCCCGCATGCCCACTATACGCCCTCGCTCAAAGTCCGTCAACTGCACATACGGTTCACGTCCACGCTGTCGCGGCATGCTACCAGTGTTAAAGACTGCGATGGAGCTCCGTATGCCACGGCAAACTGGCTGACACGGACAGCGGCGGTGCACAAATGCTGCGCAGCTAGCGCCATTCGACGGCCAACACCGCGGTTCCTGGTGTGTCCGCAGTGCCGTGCGTGTGATCATTGCTTGTACAGCCCTCTCGCAGTGTCCGGAGCAAGTATGGTGGGTCTGACACACCGGTGTCAATGTGTTCTTTTTTCCATTTTCAGGAGTGTATCACGCATGTTCAGGAGTTGCTTACCGCCGACCTGCCAGGGTGACAGACGTTCGCTCTGGAATTTCTTATTCGCATGAAAGTGGACCATGACTGGCCACGGACCATTCTGTGGACAGGCGAGCCCTTTTCCATCTCCAAGGACGTGTCAATAAACAGAATTGCAGAATATGGACAACGAAAAATCGGCACCCACATCTACCGGTAAGACCTCGTTATGCAAAGGTAACTGTGTAGGGTTGACGGCATCTTTTATCACAGGAGCGTGTATCTTCGAGGAGGTGAGTCCTGCGGCTACTGTGACGTGTACCGTCACCGTTAACGGCTATGTCATTTGCACACCAACTTCATTTACCTGTGGGTGGGATCATTTTTATGCAAGATGGCGCGCTTCTCCGCCCATTGCACATACAGTGAAGCGGCTGCTGCAGAGGCATTTCGAAAATTCTAGAATTACCAGCCGTCATTTCCGTACAGCCTGGCCGCCCAGATCATCTAATATTAATACGTGTGACTTCTGGTTGTGGGGTTATTTCAGAGATATTGTGTTCTGTGCTGCAATTACGAACGTAACTGAACTGAAGGCGAGCAGTGCGCAACGCTTTCTAAACGTGACCCCCGAGACACTCCGATTTGTTGTGGAACAGACGTGCGGTGTGGCCGCGTGGTTTGAGGCACCTTGTCACGGATTGCGCGGCACCTCCCGCCGGAGGTTCAAATGGTTCATATGGCTCTATGGGAACTTAACTGCTGTGGTCATCAGTCCCCTAGAACTTATAACTACTTAAATCTAACTAACCTAAGGACATCACACACATCCATGCCCGAGGCAGGATTCGAACCTGCGACTGTTGCAGTCGCGCGGTTCCAGACTGTAGAGCCTAGAACCGCTCGGCCACTCTGGCCGGGCCGGTGGTTCGAGTCGTCCCTCGGGCATGTGTGTGTGTGTGTGTGTGTGTGTGTGTGTGTGTGTGTGTGGTGTTGTTGTTGTTGTTGTTGTTGTTGTTGTTGTTAGCATAAGTTAGTTTAAGTAGTGTGTAAGTCTAGGGATCGACGACCTCAGCAGTTTGGTCCCTTAGGAATTCACACACATTTGAACATTTGTTGTGGAACGTTCTGTTTCGAGATTTCAACTTGGGGCAGAACATGTCAAGTCTCACGACAATTAGAAACCGATGTCATTTTGCTTTTTATGCGGCTTTTGGCCACAGGACAATTAAAATCGATGGAATTTTGCTTTTTATTCGGTCATTGACCCCAGGACAATTAAAACCGATTTCTCCCATCTGATGTGGATTGGCTTACCTAAGTAACAGTTGTAATGACACATTCCGACGCAGAGGTATACGATACCTTAAAGGCTGCGCCAAAGATTAAATTGAGAGGGATGTAGAATATAATCTTTGTAACGTTCATATTGGGTTCTCTTTTGTTTCATACTTCAGGAAAGAGTTAAGATACACTTTCTATTGTTACCTTGTAGGGGATGGACGTAATTTTTGGTGTCTGCTGAAAGGCAGACATCTTGTTAGCATTTACAGTTTATGCGATGAGCAGAGCAAGTCTTATTGTCTTGTGAATAAAAAATAGTGAGAAGTATCTAAGTTTTACGAGAATTATTTAAAGCGACGTAGCATTGTATTCCTTGGTTCCCACCGTTTTCGTGAAGTAAACCGAAGCCGACTTAGGAAGATATATACGGTCAACAAAGAGAAGAACATTGATGGCGACTAATGAATTAATATTGTGGCAGAAGGACTAATTCTACGTCTAAGGTGAGAACTCTGATTAAATCAACAATGACGTAGAATTCAAAAATGTAATTAATCGGAATTGTAAATTATATTGCAGGCAAATTTCACGCAGCATTGAATTTGTCCGCATTCAAGCCGGTCAATACAGTCCGTAAAAAAGCCTTTCAAAAATTCTCAAATTACAGTTCCATATCCATAATTTTTTTCTCTTTTCAAAAAAACATTTAATTTAATTTTTTTTTTTTTTTATTTCTTTCGCCGCACACTGTTGACTGCTGAGCTTGTGCTTTCAAGGATATTGAACTGTATGAATGGTGTAATGTGCAACTCAAACCGTAGTCGGAGTATTGCCATTTATACCCAACCTCATTTTCGTTAAAATGTTTACAGTGCTCAATATTGTGGTTCTTCTCTTCCTGTCCAAGTCTTTTCCCCTGCATCAATAATACGCTGTTCAAATTTCACGTATTTCTAGACAATGATCCTCTTTTTACAGCATTTTGAAACAGAAACGTTAATTACGGGCATGCTATATTACTACGAAATACTTTTCATGATTTTATCCCGGCGTTTGGCGTGGACCCGAAAGGCACACAGAAATTTTTCTATGTACTGTTGGCCTTCAGTCTATTGTACTTATTATTTACACGTTAGTATTTTTTTTCCATTTTGCTATAAAAGACCTGATGATGGTACTAATCCGAAACAGGGAATGTTACGAATCATATACACTACTGGCCATTAAAATTGCTACACCAAGAAGAAATGCAGATGATAAACCCGTATTCATTGGATAAATATATTATACTAGAACTGACATGTGATTACGTTTTCACGCAATTTGGGTGCACAGATCCTGAGAAATCAGTGTCCAACCACCTCTGGCCGTAATAACTGCCTTGATACGCCTGAGCATTGAGTCAAACAGAGCTTGGATGGCGTGTACAGGTACAGCAACCCATGCAGCTACAACACGATACCACAGTTCATCAAGAGTAGTGACTGGCGTATTGTGACGAGCCAGTTGCTCGGCCACCATTGACCAGGCGTTTTCAAATAGTGAGAGATATGGAGAACGTGCTGGCCAGGGCAGCAGCAGTCGAACAATTTCTGAATCCAGAAAGGCCCGTACAGGACCTGCAACATGCGATCGTGCATTATCCTGCTGAAATGTAGGGTTTCGCAGGGATCGAATGAAGGGTGGAGCCACGGGTTGTTACACATCTGAAATGTAACGTCCACTGTTCAAAGTACCGTCAATGCGAACAAGAGGTGACCGAGACGTGTAACAAATGGCACCCCATACCATCACGCCGAGTGATACGCCAGTATGGCGATGACGAATACACACTTCCAATGTGCGTTCACCGCGATGTCGCCAAACACGGATGCGACCATCATGATACTATAAACAAGACCTGGATTCATCCGAAACAATGACGTTTTGCCATTCGTGCACCCAGATTCATCGTTGAGTACACCATCGCAGGCGCTCCTCTCTGTGATGCAGCGTCAAGGGTAATCGCAGCCACGGTTTTCAATCTGATAGTCCATGCTGCTGCAACCGTCGTCGAACTGTTCCTGCAGATGGTTGTTGTCTTGCAAACGTCCCCATCTGTTGACTCTGGGGTCGAGACGTGGCTGCACGATTCGTTATAGCCATGGGGATAAGACGCCTGTCATCTCCACTGCTAGTGATACGAGGCCATCGGGATCCAGCACGGCGTTCCGTATTACCCTCCTGAACCCACCGATTCCATATTCTGCTAACAGTCATTGGATCTCGACCAACGCGAGCAGCAGTGTCGCGATACGATAATCCGCAATCGCGATAGGCTACAATCCCACCACTATCAAAGTCGGAAACGTGACGGTACACATTTCTCCTCCTTACACGAGGCATCACAGCAACGTTTCACCAGGCAACACCGGTCAACTGCTGTTTGTGTACGAGAAATCGGTTGGAAACTTTCCATAGCACGCTGTAGGTGTCGCCACCGGCACCGACCTTGTGTGAATGCTCTGAAAAGCTAGTCATTTGCATATCACAGGATCTTCTTCCTGTCGGTTAAAATTCGCGTCTGTAGTATTTCATCTTCGTGGTGTAGCAATTTTAATGGCCAGTAGTGTAATAATATGCGATGAAGGCGGAGTCGCATGCAGACATTGTCTTCAATTGATAACTGTACGCAGCGACGCAAGGCTTTCGCCGATACGGAAGGCAGACTGGCAGACTGCTGGTGTAAACGGAAGCGGCGGGTCGCTGCAGACTGGCTGTGGCGACACCGGAAGGAAACAGCTGACGGTCGCCCACTGGCCGGCGGAAACCTGTTTCCATGGCGACGGCGGTACCGGGTCGGTTTAAGGTTGCACACATCATATGCGCGCTCGTTACTGACCAATACGTCCTCGTATTTTTTAACTTAATATTTTAGTTCCCGAAAACATGTGAACGTAACGTTAAATGAAATTTTTTTCCACTAATATGTTGTTGTTGTGGTCTTAAGTCCTGAGTCTGGTTTGATGCAGCTCTCCATGCTACTCTATCCTGTGCAAGCTTCTTCATCTCCCGGTACCTACTGCAGCCTACATCCTTCTGAATCTGGTTAGTGTATTCATCTCTTGATCTCCCTCTACGATTTTTACCGTTCACGCTGCCCTCCAGTACTATATTGGTGATCCCTTGATGTCTCAGAACATGTCCTACCAACCGATCCCTTCTTCTAGTCAAGTTGTGCCACAAGCTCCTCTTCTCCCCAATTCTATTCAATACCTCCTCATTAGTTATGTGATCTACCCATCTAATCTTCAGCATTCTTCTGTAGCACCACATTTCGAAAGCTTCTATTCTCTTCGTGTCTAAACTATTTATCGTCCACGTTTCACTTCCATACATGGCTACACTCCATACAAATACTTTCAGAAACGACTTCCTGACACTTAAATCTATACTCGATATTAACAAATTTCTCTTCTTCAGAAACGTTTCCTTTCCATTGCCAGTCAACATTATTTATCTGTACTTCGACCATCATCAGTTAGTTTGCTCCCCAAATAGCAAAACTCCTTTACTACTTTAAGTGTCTCATTTCCTAATCTAATTCCCTCAGCATCACCCGACTTAATTCGACTACATTCCATTATCCTCGTTTTGCTTTTGTTGATGTGCATCTTATACCCTCCTTTCAAGACACTGTCCATTCCGTTCAACTGCTCTTCCAAGTCCTTTGCTGTCTCTGACGGAATTACAATGTCATCGGCGAACCTGAAAGTTTTTATTTCTTCTCCCTGCATTTTAATACCTACTGCGAACTTTTCTTTTGTTTCCTTTATTGCTTGCTCAATATACAGATTGAATAACATCGGTGATGGGCTACAACCCTGTCTCACTCCCTTCCCAAACACTGCTTCCCTTTCATACCCCTCCACTCTTATAACCGCCATCTGATTTCTGAACAAATTGTAAATAGCATTTCGCTCCCTCTATTTTACCCCTACCACCTTTAGAATTTGAAAGAGAGTATTCCGATCAACATTGTCAAAAGCTTCCTCTAAGTCTACAAATGCTAGAAACGTAGGTTTGCCTTTTCTTAATCTTCCTTCTAAGATAAGTCATAGGGTCAGTATTGCGTCACGTGTTCCAACATTTCTACGGAATCTAATCTGATCTTCCCCGAGGTCGGCTTCTATCAGTTTTTCCATTCATCTGTAAAGAATTCGCGTTAGTATTTTGCACCTGGGACTTATTAAGCTGATAGTTCGGTAATTTTCACATCTGTCAACAACTGCTTTCTTTGGAATTGGAATTATTATATTCTTCTTGAAGTCTGAGGGTATTTCGCCTGTCTCGTACATCTTGCTCACCAGATGGTAGAGTTTTGTCAGGACTGGCTCTCCCAAGGCTGTCAGTAGTTCTAATGGAATGTTGTCTACTCCGGTGGCCTTGTTTCGACTCCACTAAGACAAGCCATGACAAATGTTATGCGCGTTGGTTTTTGATCCATTATTTTTACCAGGCTTAAGCAGTGAAAGACGTAGGTCGAAACAAGGCCCGCAGAGTACACGTCATTCACTCAGAATTACTGTGACTGGTGGGAGAGTTAACCGTGACCAAATTATTCCACCTGCTGTGTAAGATAAACTCACCGGTCAGAAATGTTAATCACGCCGGTGTGCACGCACAGGCGGATCGTTAAGCCTTTACAGATGGCTCAGCGATTGAGTCTCGCGCTGAAGCGCGCGCTGCTGCCACGTGAGGATAAGGCAGTAGTGATCAGTGATACATTTCTGTTTCAAGCTAACCCTGTGCCTAAACATGGGAACACGTCAGGACTTTACAGAGTGGCATGAAGGGCCAATCGTGTTTGGCCGTGCCCGTGGCCATACGGTGTGGGACATTGCTGGATTTATTGGTATTCCGCGGCGGAATGTTCAGCGTGTTGACCACGAAACACGACGTCAACACTGTGGTCGGAAAAAGATCCAGACTGAAAGTGACCGGAGACGAGTTTCACGGCTTGTGAATCAAAATCGCTTCCATACCCGGCAGGAATTTCTACAGGCAGTGAATGAAGGCCCATGCCCAGCCATTAGCCAGAGGACACCGCGACGGGAACTGGCATGCGGTGAACATGTAGAGTCGGACACCTCGCAAGAGGTCATTGCTCACACAGGCGCATTAAGCTGCGCATCTTCACTAGCCTAGAAGTTATCGAACGTGGACAGCAGCTGACTGGCGGATCGTAATGGCTGACGAATCACTTTTTTGCCTATATTCAGTCGATTCGAACGAAGGTCAAGTGAAGCATTTCATCCTCAAACTGGTCCGGGTCAGGTTCAAGCCGGAGGAAGGTCTGTGACGGTTTGGAGGTGTTTATCATGAAGTGGGCCCGCTCAACGGGGTGATCACTAGCATGAACCATCATGTTCACTTACACAGTCTGAATGATCAGCTTTCGCCTTTCAGTCAACATCTGCGTGATGAATACGATGCCCCTATTTTTCAAGATGACAACAGACAGCTCATCAAGCTGGAAGATAATGTGAAACTTATCTGCTCTGACTCGATCGTTCGTTCGTTCGTTCACGAGAATTAAAATGTTTGCCTGTTTTCGTATTCGGACTGAATGTGCTGTCCTCTGTCATGAAAGTGTTGAACTGAAATTACTACTGAGAACAGTGTGCCTGAGTACCACATTTAGATACAAAATTAACTGGCGTTCACTGTGCAATTTAGTAAATGACAAATATTACTCAGAAGAGAAGTTTGTGGCACAACTTGACTAGAAGAAGGGATCGGTTGGTAGGACATGTTCTGAGGCATCAGGGGATCACCAGTTTAGTATTGGAGGGCAGCGTGGAGGGTAAAAATCGTAGAGGGAGACCTGGAGATGAATACATTAAACAGATTCAGAATGATGTAGGTTGCAGTAGTTACTGGGAGATGAAGAAGCTTGCACAGCATAGCGTGGAAAGCTGCATCAAACCAGTCTCAGGACTGAAGACCACAACAACAACAACAACTCACGAAATCGTAAATCGCGCCAACTAAAATGTGCTAAAGTGAAATTAAACTACTGCGAGAAAGATTGGGATGATTTTTCTCATGCTAAAAAAAAAAAGTCTTACTTGGATAAAAATACTAATCTGTTCATTATAATGACAATGCTATATTTTAAATTCTTAGTTCACCAGAACATAAAATTCACAGAAAACCAAAAAACTTTACTTCCTTTACAAAATTCTTACAAGGCAATGCTCTTACGATTATGCAAACTGAAATGAATTGAAATGAAATGGCCTAAACTGAAGTGGAGACGTGGACTGTTGTGTTGCAAGAATCGCTAACATTATCAGTACGCGCCAGCAAAAATTATTACCTTCGAAACATATCCATAATGCAAATCCATTGTCTCTGTTCCATTAATGCTGCGGCTGTACGTCCTTCCAACAGATTAATAATTTTCTAAGAATTTTGTCGTGAAAAATCTAATAATGCACTGCTCTAAAGGTTCTGCCACTTACTCCATACCGAGCGAGGTGACGTAGTGGTTAGCACACAGGACCGGCATTCGGGAGAACGACGGTTCAAACCCATGTCCGGCCATCCTGATTTAGATCTTCCTTGATTTCCCTAAATCGCTTCAGGCAAATGCCGGGATGGTTCCTTTGAAAGGGCACGGCCGATTTCCTTTCCCATCCTTCTCTATTCCGATGGGACCGGCCTCGCTGTTTGGTCCCTTCCCCCAAATCAACCAACCAACTAACTTACTCCATGTCCAACACTCGGCTACTCTCAACTCTACAACTGAGCCAAAGATACGCAAGTTCAGAGATACTGCTGTTACTGCCGTAAGTCGACTATTCCACAGATGTCACACGCGACTATTTCGCTTTCATAATATGAAATTTCCACTCATTCTGAAACTATCCGCAAATAAGTATCCAGCCCACACACACACACACACACACACACACACACATATATATATATATATATATATATATATATATATATATATATCCACCTTTTATAAGTGACTGGTTTTCTGAACACTCCCCCACCCTAGTACATCTCGATTGGCCTGCAAAATCGCGTGACTTGAACCCCATACGAAATGTGTGGGACGTGCTGCAACAGCGGATAGGACGCCGACATCTGCATCCAAGCTGCAGTGTGGTGGAATTGCGAGTGGCTTTACCTGGAAGCGACATATCTACACAATCTTCTGGACTCACTTCATAACCGAATCCAGGAGGTTATCAAGCCCAGGACCGGAATTACACGGAATTAAATGACGCTTGTAATGATTTCTCGAGGGATGACTAGCTTTTTCTCCGGTGAACTTATATAAGTCAGGGGAAATACCCCAGTATTCCAAGAATGTAATAATACCACTACCAAGGAAAGCAGGCGCTGGACTGTAGAACATCTAAATCAGGCAGTGTTGGGAGAATTAGATTAGAAAATGAGGCACGAAAAATAGTAGAGTACTTTTACTATGCGGACAGCCAAATAACTGATGATGGCCGAAGTAGGATATAGAATGTATACAAGCAACAACAATATTAACATTTCACACACAGAGATGTCCGTTAACGTCGAATATAATTTAGTTATTAGGAATGCTTTTCTGGAGATATTTTTCTGGGATGTAGTCTTTTACGGAAGCGAAACGTCAGCGATAGACAGTTAAGACAACAAGAAAAATAGAGATTTCGGATTGGTGCGCTTCAGAAGGGTGCTAAAGATTAGATCGCAAAGCTGACGAAGAAGTACTGAATGGATCTGCGGCCAGAAGAAATTTATGGCATAACTTGACTAAAATAACAAATCGGTCGATTTTACACATCCTAAGGCCATAAGTGGGGTAGGACGTCAAACGGGCCGACTTGAAACAGGAGAAGCTCCACAGGACATTATTAAAAAAAATGGTTCAAATGGCTCTGAGCACTATGGGACTCAACTGCTGAGGTCATTAGTCTCCTAGAACTTAGAACTAGTTAAACCTAACTAACCTAAGGACATCACACACATCCATGCCCGAGGCAGGATTCGAACCTGCGACCGTAGCGGTCTCGCGGTTCCAGACTGCAGCGCCAGAACCGCGCGGCCACTTCGGCCGACATGGACATTTTAATTTCCCCTGTCTATACTTTTACAAATGAATTCATAAAACTTTGTTAGAATGTCCATGAAGGATTCAGGATCCACTGTCATAACAGTGGAAGTAAAAAAATATAACCAAATAATTTTTTTTTTACACGTGAAATTTCATCATTTTTTTCAGTTATCACCGGCTTTATTTTTTGCTATGGTTTTCTTTTCAAGTAAGAGAGATTGTTCGATGAATTTTGCACAGCACACGAACCATACCTACAGGTGTATGAAACTCTAGAATTTATTTAATTTATGAAAAAATGATTTGAGCGGTTGCATATTAAACTTCATGTTTAGAAAAAACTCTAATTTTATTGTTAACTATCTGAATTTTTACCACAATTTCTAATACCGAGCGAGGTGGCGCAGTGGTAAGACACTGGACTCGCATTCGGAAGGACGACGGTTCAATCCCGCGTCCGGCCATCCTGATTTAGGTTTTCCGTGATTTCCCTAAATCACTCCAGGCAAATGCCGGGATGGTTCCTATGAAAGGGCACGGCCGACTTCCTTCCCTAATCCGATGAGACCGATGACCACGCTGTCTGGTCTCCTTCCCCAAACCAACCAACCAACCAACCATCTAATAGCTTCAGAAAATTCTAGAGTTTCATATACCTGTAAGTATGGTTTGTATGCTGTGCAAAATTCATCGAAGAATCTGAGAAGTTTTACCGGGTTCCTAATATTCACGGTACACTCGTGAAATGGTCGTATGGGAAAAACTCCACTTCATCGCTAACTCTGAGACGCTGTGTCCCATCGCTCTTGTGCCGACTATGCCACCACGTTCAAAGCCACTTAAAATCCTGATAACCTGCCATTGTAGCAGCAGTAACAGATCTAACAACTGCACCAGACACTTGTTGTCTTATATAGGCGTTGTCGACCGCAGCGCCGTATTCTGCCTGTTTATTTATCTCTGTATTTGAATGCGCATGCCTATATCAGTTTCTTTCGTGCTTTATATATATATAGGGTGAGTCACCTAACGTTACCGCTGGATATATTTCGTAAACCACATCAAATACTGACGAACCGATTCCACAGACCGAACGTGAGGAGAGGGGCTAGTGTAATTGTTTAATACAAACCATACAAAAATGCACGGAAGTATGTTTTTTAACACAAACCTACGTTTTTTTTAAATGGAACCCCGTTAGTTTTGTTAGCACATCTGAACATATAAACAAATACGTAATCAGTGCCGTTTGCTGCATTGTAAAATGTTAATTACATCCGGAGATATTGTAACCTAAAGTTGATGCTTGAATACCACTCCTCCGCTGTTCGATCGTGTGTATCGGAGAGCACCGAATTACGTAGGAATCCAAAGGGAACGGTGATGGACCTTAGGTACAGAAGAGACTGGAACAGCACATTACGTCCACATGCTAACACCTTTTTATTGGTCTTTTTCACTGACGCACATGTACATTTTTTTCACCTTGTGTTTTCTAAAAGATTCTCGATCTTTTTTATTCATTTAATAGAGGTTCTGTTATTTATTATAAATAATGTATATGTAGCAGAGACCAACGACTGGATGTTTCCCTAGAGGCTAGAAATCTTAACATGATTACCAGTCTATGTCAGAAGCTAAACACAAGTTTTTGCTGTTATATATATATATATATATATATATATATATATATATATATATATATATATATATATATTTCAAATTTCATTTGAAAAGACATAAATCATCACAAATATCAAAAATCCACCAAAGAAAATAACTACGAAATACGGGAAAATACAGGTATCTAAACATTTTAAATATCTTGGTGAACTAATTCAGCCTGTGGCAAAAGGTCATCCAGCCTGCAGGGCTAGAATACAAAAACTAGAGACAGCAACTCACTACTGCAGACAAATGTATTCAAAAAAATGTATATCCAAAAACATTAAACTCAGACACTACCAGACTGTCATTAGACCGCAGATACTATATGCATCAGAAACACTGGCAAATTTTACATACGCAGAACAGATAGAAAATCGTGAAAGAAGAAATGTGAGGACAATTCTTGGACACAGGAAAATAACAATGATCAAGGCAAGCCTGTATACAGACTAAAAAGCAACAAAGAAGTGTATACGAAGTGCAGCAAAATTATAGACGAAATTAGAAAAAGAAGATGCTCCTTTTATGCTCACATCATGAGGATGAACCCGAATAGGCTTACAAAACAAATATTTTCGTACATCGCAAATCTAAAAAATAAAAATTAGAAAAAGAAGATGCTCCTTTTATGCTCACATCATGAGGATGAACCCGAATAGGCTTACAAAACAAATATTTTCGTACATTGCAAATCTAAAAAATAAAAATTTATGGTTTATCAACACAGAAAGAGATCTAAAAGAAATGGACATAGATCAGGAAACAATATTTAACAGAATCCTTTGTAGAAAAAAACTGAATTCATTCACGGGTTTCAGTGTGAAAATTAAGAAGACTTGTGGAACTAAATGGTCTGAAGAGAGAAAAGCCGCCTTCAGCGCAAGAATGAAAGAAGTGTGGACTGAGAGAAAGAAGACTTCCCAGAAGCGCAAGAAATAACTGTTTTCACGGTCTTTAACGGCCAAATTTGTATATATATAATGTGTCCCCACAGAAAAAAAGGCACATGAAGTGAGATCCGGTGATCGGGATGGCCATTTCATGAAACAGCTGTCCCCTTCTGTAGGACGGCCGATCCATCAATGCGGCAGCTCCGTGTTCAGGTACCCACGAACTTCACCATGAAAATGGGGTGGAGACCGATCCTGCTGAAAGATGAACGGAGAGTCCGGCTGCATTTGAGGCATCAGCCATCGCTGCAACGTTTTGGACTCTCGTACGTGCTCCACATTTACTTCACTCACACTGGGACGTCCGCTTTCCTTTTCCGGGCACAAGCAACCTGTCGTAACGAATTTGTTGTGCCAGTGGTAAATGGCCTTCCTTGTTGGTGGCTTCTTACCATACATGGCTCTGAACATGCGTTGGACAGCTGCACCACACTTGTTTTTGTCGAATTTCAACACATAGAAAGCTCGCTCCGCACGTTTGTGACTAGCGCTGACTATCGGAAAATTATAGAACTACGCCGTGGCGGTATACATGGAAAAAAAAAACTTTCAGGGTTTCTTTTCAAAACGACGTATGTATGATATCTGTACAATGTTTGGTTCTTTTGCAATGAACAATTGAAAGTGTTCCCAGACTTTAGGTACACCCTGGTTAGTCGTTGCTTTGGTTCTGAATGAACAGCTTTTCGAAAGTAAAGAAATATCGAACCAATCTTCTGGCTTGCTCTAGTCATCCAGTCCACGTTTGTGACTAGCGCTGACTATCGGAAAATTATCAGACTACGCTGTGGCGGTATACATGAAAAAAAAAACTTTCAGGGTTTCTTTTCAAAACGACGTATGTGTGATATCTATACAATGTTTGGTTCTTTTGTAATGAACAATTGAAAGTGTTCCCAGACTTTAGGTACACCCTGGTTAGTCGTTGCTTTGATCCTGAATGAACAGCTTTTCGAAAGTAAAGAAATATCGAACCAATCTTCTGGCTTGCTCTAGTCATCCAGTCCACGTATGATATTCATCTTATCGATTACTAATTGCTAGATCTGCGAGTATGGTATATTTTTAATATTTTGGAAGACGAATGGCGACTTATAAGTAGCCATAAAAATTTTTCAGATCCGACCGTGTTAATAACCCGAGTACACAGAGTTGTGCCCACCCGGTTGGCCGTGCGGTCTGACGCGCGGCAGCGCCTGGTCCCCGGCACGAATCCGCCCGGCGGATTTGTGTCGAGGTCCAGTGAACCGGCCAATCTGTTGATGGTTTTTAGGCGGTTTTCCATCTGCCTCGGTGAATGCGGGCTGGTTCCCCTTATTCCGCTTCAGCTACACTATGTCGGCGATTGCTGCGCAAACAAGTTCTCCACGCAAACATAAGGCTTACACTCGTCTGGTGTGAGACGTTACCTGGGGGGGGGGGGGGGGTCCACTGGGGGCCGAACCGCACAATAACGCTGGGTTCGGTGTGGGGCGGCGGAAGGGTGAAGTGAACTGCGGTAGTCGTCGTGGGGTTGTGTATCACCGCGGCTGCCGCGGGGACGGAGCCTTTCCGTCGTTTCAAGGTCCCCGAGTAACATAACATAATACAGACTTGTACATCGTTTTCTTGAAAGAAAAACACCATAATTATAATGTTACCTTTCCCTGTTAGTGGGGGCCACATAACCCCGTTGCCCATAGGTAAGTGCGTCCTAGCTAGAGATGAAATGTGGGTGGCTCTTTACTTGCCTGAGACAAAAAGTCTGCAGAATAATATTTTCACTCTGCACCAGAGTGTGCACTGATACGAAACTTCCTGGCAGATTAAAACTGTGTGGCGGACCGAGACTCGAACTCGGGACCTTTACCTTTCGCGGGCAAGTGTTCTACCACCTTTCTTTCAGGAGTGCTAGTTCTGCTGGGTTTGCAGGAGAGCTTCTGTAAAGTTTGGAACGTAGGAGATGAGGTACTGGCAGAAGTAAAGCTGTGAGGACGGGGCGTGAGTCGTGCTTGGGTAGCTCAGTTGGTAGAGCACTTGCCCGCGAAAGACAAAGGTCCCGAGTTAGAGTCTTGGTCCGGCACACAGTTTTAATCTGCCAGGAAGTTTCAAAAAGTCTGCAGTTCGTGGTCGGGCAATGAAATAATGGCGTCAGTGTTTTGGGACCAAAGAGGCATCATTTTGATCGAATTTATGCATCGCAGGGAGACCAGCAGGGGACAATGATATTGTGAGATCCTAAAAAAATTCGAAAGGCGCATTCAAAACAAATGGAAGGGAAAAGTGTCTGTGTTGCAAGACAACGTCCGTCATAACACAGCCTTAGCCACCAAGGTGGTCTTGGACTCATATGGACGGAATGTTGTGAACCCGCCCCCCCTCTCCATATTTTTCAACCGACGATCGGGGGTAGAAAGAGGTTTCTGAAGTGGGGGAAGGAGCTGGTGGAAGAGTTCTTCAAGGAGAGCATAAAGGAGCTTGTGCCACGGCTAATCACATGCACTGAAGGGGGTGGCTGTTAGGTGTAAAAATAGTCTACAAGCATATCAACAATATCCTACAGGATATTTGCTAACTGCACTTTTTCTACAGAATGTTAAAGTCTAGTAAGCTTACTCTCAGACCATGCCTCGTACAGCGGACAGGCAAAATAATGTGAACAGTCGTAGTATTGGAATGGCTGTGTTTGACAGTCAACAACGTAGATCAGGCACGTGTCGCGCTGGACTGTGCGTGTTCAGTACGGACTAGGCATCGGTGCAGGTTGTTTACGAGTAGTGCACACTTCGTATTTAAATTCAGAGGCCGAGGTCGACGTGGAATGAAAGACATAAAAGCATTCCGAAGAGGGCATATTTTGGATGGGCTCCAAATGGCTCTGAGCACTATGGGACTTAACATCTATGGTCATCAGTCCCCTAGAACTTAGAAGTACTTAAACCTAACTAACCTAAGGACAGCACACAACACCCAGCCATCACGAGGTAGAGAAAATCCCTGACCCCACCGGGAATCGAACCCGGGAACCCGGGCATGGGAAGCGAGAACGCTACCGCACGACCACGAGATGCGGGCTGCATATTTTGGAGCCACGATTACCAGGAGCACCAGTAACCAAGGCAGCCAAGTTACTGAATGTTTCGAGAGCAACTGTTTCAACAGTTGAGACGGCCTACACAAAACGTGAAAAGACATCATCGTGTAAACGTAATAGTGGGCGCAAGTCAAAACTAAATGACAGAGGTCGTCGTATGCTACTACGAATTGTGTCGAAACAACACAAAAGTACGGCGTCTAAAGTGACTGCAGAGCTCAGCAGACATCTTCGAGACCCCGTATCTATCGACACTGTCTGCCGAGAACTCCATAAAGCAATATTCGTGCACGTAATGACTACAACCAAGGCAAAGAAGGATAGAAACATGGTGTCAGGAGCAAAAATCCTGGACGGTTGATCAATGGAAACGCGTCGTATGGCCGGACGAGTCAACGTTTTCGTTTTTTCTAACATCGGGCTCAGTTTACGTCTGGATAGCACCAAAAGAAGCCTACAACCCTGATTGATTTCAACGGTATCAAGGTATAGTGCTGGTCCCAACATTTCAACGGCCGTGTTACACAAAACTGATTATGTGAATATTTTAGGTGATCAGGTGCACCCCATGTTTCAAATGTTGTTCCAAACAATGGTGCCATATTTCAGGACGGTAATACACCCATTCACACTGCCAGGACAGTACAGTCGTGGGTTGAGGAGCATGCAACTGAACTGCAGCGTTTTTCTGGCCAGCACAGTCCCTGGCCTCTAACATTATCGCCCGCATCTCGTGGTCGTGCGGTAGCGTTCTCGGTTCCCACGCCCGGGTTCCCGGGTTCGATTCCCGGCGGGGTCAGGAATTTTATCTGCCTCGTGATGGCTGGGTGTTGTGTGCTGTCCTTAGGTTAGTTAGGTTTAAGTAGTTCTAAGTTCTAGGGGACTTATGACCACAGCAGTTGAGTCCCATAGTGCTCAGAGCCATTTGAACCATTTTTGAATCTAACATTATCGAACCTTTGTGAGCGGTATTGGAACGCAGACTACGGAGCTGATTTCCGCCTCTCTCGTCACTACAGGAGTCTCCACTGGAGACTATACGAACCATTATATGCCAGTATTCCAAGAAGAACCGCAGCTGCATTACGGGCAAATGGGGATCCAACCTCTTATTAATAAACCATTCCCAAGTAAGTACAGGTGTTCACATTATTTGCCTATCCCCGGTACATCCCAAGGCTTCACTGTTCCTTATTTTGCATTGTGAATGTAGTAAGCAACATTGTCCACTGCGCTACACTTTTATCCCTTTTTGGTTTTATGAGACGTTCTTTTCGTGGCCTGTAGTCGGACTTGTTTTACGTTGGTTGATCCTTCGTTTCCGTGACTACTGATTTTTCCGTACTAGAGTGACTCGACGTCTATATTTGTTAACTCATTCGTCAGAAAGACATAACCTGCCAATACAATTTTTTGCAGATTCCCTAACAGTAGCTTACAAGTTATCTGAGATACGTGTTTGTGCGTATGCTTCAGCTGTCGAACTGTAACTTCCCTACCGTGCTTAGGCCATTCACAACGTATTTCCTCCAACACTACCATTGCCGCCACCACTTCCGCGCCGTGTATGCATCCACAGGTGAAGTTACCTTGTTCGCTCTGTACACGAAGTAACCTAGGCCACACACTGTCAAATAGGGCTCAGTAAATAGCTGCGAATTTTGATATAAAAACTGGTTTTTATCACCTGATTTTTGCGCCAATTTTGAAACTCTTTTCGGCAATGTAAGGGCCAGTGCTTATGGCACAGCAACGAAAATGTTTGTGGTCAGTGACGGACGGAGGTCTTCCACCGTGCAATGCGTTCGTCTGAGTGACGTCACATCAACGGCTGCCATCATTCGGCGTGCAAGGCTTTTTGCACATTCGCACTTCGGCAAATTTTGCAATAATTGCCTTAATACGATTATCGTGAGCGGGCGCTCGTTCACAGTCGCGCACCGGCGAAAAACTATTGTCGATATATCGGTCAGTTGTCCGTGAAACCGCCGCTAGGAGCGCCAGCGGCGCGAAACGAATTACCGATTAATGCGCGAAACGCTGTGTTGTTTTTAAAGGGATAATTGTCACGTAGCATTAATTTGTATTGCAGATAATCATTCCTCCCTATTTAACTGCTGATCCGCTATGAAAATGCGTCATTAGAATCCTAACGATCATTTTGTAACAATGATCCATCACGTTCGAAATTATCTATACATCTTTGTTGCCAACGCAGAGGCGTTAACTGAAATGAAAATAGCTTCAACGGTTCCACTAGGAAATCAGAGCTTGTCAAATACTTAGGTGTAACATTAGCATTCGATGTTAATACATATAAGTAAGCTATAGGAAAAGAGGGGCATTATAGATCATGTACAAGAGGCTAGAGGAAACAGAGGATGGAAGGCTAAAAACGAAGTGCTGGGAAAAAAGGATGTAAGGTCAGGATGCGGTCTTTCCCCATACTCTTCACACTGTACATCGAAGAAGCAATGACGGAAATCAAAGTCTCAAGAGTAGAATTAAAATTCAGAGTGAAATGATGTTAATGGTAAGATTCGCTGACCCACAGTGAAAGTGAAGAAGAATTACAGGATCTGTTGAATGGAATGAACAGTCTAACGAGCGAAGAATTTCCATTGAGAATAAACCAGAAACAGACAGAAGTAACGAGAAGTATCATAACTGAAAATAGCGAGGAGTTTAGGAAAAAAATGGTGATCACGATGTAGACGAAGTTAACGAAATCTGATACAATGGAAGCAAAATAACATATGACGGACGAAGGATAGCCGGCCGAAGTGGCCGAGCGGTTCTAGGCGCTACAGTTTGGGACCGCGCGACCACTACGGTCGCAGGTTCGAATCCTGCCTCGGGCTTGGATGTGTGTAATGTCCTTAGGTTAGTTAGGTTTAAGTAGTTCTAAGTTCTAGGGGACTGATGACCTGAGCAGTTAAGTCCCATAGTGCTCAGAGCCATTTGAACCATTTGACGAAGGATAGGTGACATAAAACGCAGTCTACTACAGTCGAGAAGGGTATTCTTGACCAAAGGAAATCTAATAGTATCAAACATAACACTTAATTTGAGGAAGATATTTCTGAGAGTGTACGTTTGGAACACAGCATTGTACGGTAGTGAAACATGGACTGTGGGGAAACTGGAAAAGAAGAGAATAGAAGCGTTTGAGATGTGCTACAGAAGAAAGTTGAAAATTAGGTGGACTAGTAAGGTGAGAATGAAGAGATTCTCGGCAGAATCGGCGAAAAAAGGCATATATCGAAAAATATTGATAAGAAGAAGGGAGCGAATGATAGGAAATCTGTTAAGACGTCAGGGAATGGCCTGCATGGTACTAAAGGAAGCCGTAGACGGTAAAAATTGTAGGCGAAGATAGATATTGGAATACATCCAGCAAACAATTGAGGACGTAGGTTGCAAGTGCTAGGCTGAGGTGACGAGGTTGACGCAGGAGATAAATTTGTGGCGGCGCATATCAGACCAGTCGGGAGACTGGTGAGTTGTAAAAACTTCGCAGAAATTTCTTCCACTGTTAATCAGCGGACTTCATGAACAGTTTCTCGCTTCCCACGCCCGGGTTCCCGGGTTCGATTCCCGGCGGGGTCAGGGATTTTCTCTGCCTCGTGATGGCTGGGTGTTGTGTGCTGTCCTTAGGTTAGTTAGGGACTGATGACCATAGATGTTAAGTCCCATAGTGCTCAGAGCCATTTCATGAACAGTTTTTGTTTACCATATAATCAATCGAAATGGAAGGTCTTTCACTCCTTTGTTGGTCACGAACATTTGCTCCGCATCCACTAAACTCTGTGCACCACTTAAACAAACGCATTTTGTTCGTAACACATTCGCCGTAGACAGTGTTGATTTTTGTTGGCGTTATTGCTTCCGCGAGTAGGAAGCGGGTGGCAGCATGTGGCTCGCACTTGGCGGGATTCCTTACCGACTTCTTTCACACAACTGGCCTCTACAAGGTGAGCTCACGTGCTACCGTGTTTCTGCGATGCTCGCTGTGGACAGGGGATCCCCCTCCACCACTCGGTGTTGTCCAACCTCAAAAAGAAAACAAAACAAAAACCACAGGCCGTTATGGCCACAGTACACTTCCTTTCTGAACATGTCTCGTACTAGAAGTTACATTTTTTCCCTCCTTCTTTATTCCCTTTATTGAGTGATTGGAGCACCCAATCGTTCATGCAGCCGTGTAACAGCATAGTCCTTATGCGGTTTTCGCTTCCTCATTTGTCGCTCCTGTCATAAAATTAATGACATTGCTTACAATCACATCTAAACGATTACGAAGTACATTCATGGTCATAAATTAAGGATAATGCTGATACATGGTGAAACAACGCTCTGGTGGGCGGTTTGCGGGTTTAAATCACCTCGGGGTATGACCATGCGGTGCATCTGACCTGCGGTCGTCGCACGGTGGCGCTGGCAGCAGTCCACATACGCAGAGGTGTATTGGTACATGTCAGAGTACGGTGCAGCGAGTATGTGTACAGACGTTTTCAGACGTGCCAATGGTGACTGTGTGTTGAAAATGGCCCAAAGAACACACATTGATGACGTTATGAGGGGTAGAATACTAGGGCGACTGGAGGCTGGTCAAACACAGCAGATCCTAGCACGGGCCCTACGTGTGCCACAAAGTGCGATCTCAAGATTATGGCAACGATTCCAGCAGACAGCAAATGTGTCCAGGCGCTACAGCACGGTACGTCCACAGTGTACAACACGACAAGAAGACCGATATCTCACCATCAGTGCCCGTAGACGGCCACGGAGTACTGCAGGTAGTCTTGCTTGGAACCTTACCGCAGCCACTGGAACAGTTGTCTCCAGACACGCATTCTACAGACGACTGAACGGACATGGTTTATTCGCCGGGAGAACTGCAAGGTGTATTTCACTGACCCCTGGCCACAGGAGAGCCCATAAAGCCTGGTGTCAATAAACACATTACATGGTCATTGGAACAGTGGTACCAGGCTATGTTCACGGACGAGTCCAGGTATAGACTGAACAGTGATTCTCGCCGGGTTTTCATCTGGCGTGAACCAGGAACCAGATACCAACCCCTTAATGTCCTTGAAAGGGACCTATATGCAGGTCGTGGTTTGATGGTGTGGGGTGAGATTATGATTGGTGCACGTACACCTCTGCATGTCTTTGACAGAGGAACTGTAACAGGTCAGGTGTATTGGGACGTCATTTTGCACCAGTATGTCCGCCTTTTCAGCGGTGCAGTGGGTCCCACCTTCCTCCTGATGGATGATAACGACGGCTTCACCGAGCTGCCATCGTGGAGGACACCTTGAAACACAAGATATCAGGCGAATGGAGTGGCTTCCCTGTTCTCCAGACCTAAACCCCATCGAGCACGTCTGGGATGCTCTCGGTCGACGTATAGCTGCACGTCTTCACTTCAGGAGCTCCGACAGGCACTAGTGCAAGAATGGGAGGGAGGCTATACCCCAGCAGCCACCTGATCCAGAGTATGCCAACCCGTTGTGCGGCCTATGAACGTGTGCATGGTGATCATATCAGATACTGATGTCGGTGTACATGCGCAGGAAACAGTGGCGTTTTGCAGCACATGTGTTTCGGGACGGTTTACTCAACTTATCACGAATACCGTGGACTTACAGATCTGTGTCGTGTGTGGTCCCTATGTGCTTGTGCTATTAGCGCCATTTTTGTGTAGTGCCACGGTGTGTGGCAATTATCCTTAATTTATGAGCATGAATGTAGTTCCCCTGCATCTGCAGTGCGTAAAGACGGCAACGCTATGCTATGCGCCAAGAAGGTAACAGCGAGGGCCCTCGGTGTGCACAGGACACCAGGCAGTACTCAACTGAGGCGGCCGCCCCTTCGGAACAAGAACATGGACTCGTCCAGTGCTGAGGACGAAAATGCCTTTCTGCGCCTCGATGACGTTATTTTCGTGGGCTCTACACTAAATCTACATATACATGGATATTCTGCAAATCACATTTAAGTGACTGGCAGAGGGTTCCACGAACCACCTTCACCATACTCTATTATTCCAATCTCGCATAGCGCGCGGGAAGAACGGACACCAGTATATTTTTGTGCGAGTTCTGATTTTCCTTATTTCATCATGGTGATCGTTCCTCCCTACGTAGGTCGGTGTCGACAAAATATTTTCGTACTCGGAGGAGAAAGTTCGTGATTGGAATTTCGTGAGAAGATTCCTCCGCAACGAAAAACACCTTAATGATGTTCATCTCAAATTCTGTATCATTTCAGTGACACTCTCTCCCTTATCACGCGATAATACAAAACGTGCTGCCCTTCTGTGAGCTTTTTCGATGTACTCCGTCAGTCCTATCTGGTAACGATCCCACACCGCGCACCAGTATTCTAAAAGAGCACGGACTAGCGTAGTGTAAGCAGTCTCCTTAGTAGATCTGTTCCTTTTTCTAAGTGCCCTGCCAATAAAACACAGTTTTGGTCAGCGTTCCCCACAACATTTTCTAAGTGTTCCTTACATTTTAGGTTGTTCGTAATTGTAATTCCCAGGTATTTTGTTGACTGACGGCCTGTAGATTTGACAGCTTATTGTGTAACCGAAGTTTAATGGATTCCTTTTAACACTCATATGGATGACCTCACACTTTTCGTTATTCAGGGTCAACTGCCAAGTTTCACCCCTTACAGATATCTTTTCTAAATCGTTTTGCAATTTGTTTTGATCTTCTGATGACTTAATTAGTCGATTAACGACAGCGTCATCTGCAAACAACCGAAGACAGCTGCAACGATTGTCTCCCAAATCGTTTATATACATAAGGAACACTGCCTTGGGGAACGCCAGAAATCACTTCTGTTTTAATCGATGATTTTCCGTCAGTTACTACTGTAAGTAGGCTGTTTATGTTTTCTTATTGGCAACGTTACGTAGCGCTCTGTATGAAAATCACTGGCTGTGCTGTGTGCAGTCTGTGGCTAGTTCGCATTGTTTTCTGCCATTGTAGTGTTGGGCAGCGGCAGCTGGATGTGAACAGCGCGTAGCGTTGCGCAGTTGGAGGTGAGCCGCCAGCAGTGGTGGATGTGGGGAGAGAAATGGCGGAGACTTGAAATTTGTAAGACTGGATGGCATATATATTATGATTATTAAGGTAAATACATTACACCTGCCGGCCGGTGTGGCCGAGCGGTACTGGGCGCTACAGTCTAGAACCGCGCGACCGCTACGGTCGCAGGTTCGAATCCTGCCTCGGGCATGGATGTGTGTGATGTCCTTAGGTTAGTTAGGTTTAAGTAGTTCTAAGTTCTAGGGGACTGATGACCTCAGAAGTTAAGTCCCATAGTGCTCAGAGCCATTTTTTTTTAAAACACCTGTCAACCGCACGACCCATTGATATAAACATGCCGGGTACACGGCTTTTCCTCCTTGCGCGTCTGCGACGTTCGCCATGACTGTCTCAATACAGTACCGCGCACTGCTTGTAAAGCTGTGTTACAAGAATGGTGACTGCATACATCGCTCTGCAGAAGTCCCGGACACTGAAGGGTTGGAAAAAGCCGTTGGTCCGATGACTGCCGCGGGTCTGGAGAAAATGTATCGGAAATTCGAAAAGACGGGTTCTTTTAGTGTGCAACCTGGTAGAGGGAGGAAACGAATTGAT
The DNA here is from genome assembly GCF_023864275.1 of Schistocerca cancellata. Taxonomy (NCBI): domain Eukaryota; kingdom Metazoa; phylum Arthropoda; class Insecta; order Orthoptera; family Acrididae; genus Schistocerca; species Schistocerca cancellata. The sequence goes on along the minus strand of NC_064637.1, from coordinate 125,046,388 downwards.
TCGACGTCAGTGGAAGCAGTGCAGGAGGAGACGAGTGGTGGCGTGCGAACGTGTAAATGCATGGAAAATTGCACGTGAGCACGGTGCTTAAAATCCTACGAAACATCGATTCAGAATTACCCATGTGCACGAGTTGCTTCCTGTTGACTTGCCAACAAGAGAGATGTTTGCTTTGCAATTTCTTTCTCGTATGGAAGTGGGCAATGATTGGCCGTGGAAGACTTTGTGGACAGACGAAGGCCAGTCCCATCTGACAGGATATGTCAGTACACAGAATTGTCGAATATGGGCAGCGGAAAATCCGCACGCAAATCAACCAGTACACTTCACCCTGAGAAAGTCACTGTGTGGTGTGGGTCTACGGCATCATTTATCATAGGGCCATATTTTTTCGGAGAGACAGGTGCTTACGGTCCTGTTACCTGTACCGTCACTGGTAAGCGCTATGAGTGTCTTTTGCGCAACCACGTCATTCCAGCTCTCCGACAGCGTGAATGTGCGGATGGGATCATTTTTTATGCAAGATGGCGCACCTCCGCACATTTCAAATCCAGTTAAGCAGCTACTGAAGCGCCATTTCGGAAATGCTAGAATTATCAGCCGCCATTTCCCTACAGCCTGGCCGTCCCCATCACCTGATCTTAATCCGTGTGACTTCTGGATGTGGAGCTGTCTGAAAGATGTTGTGTTCAGTGTTCCGACTGCAAACTTAGCTGCATTGAAGGCACGGATTGCGCAACACATTCTGAACGTGACCCCAGAAACTCTTCGATCAGTTGGGGAACATGCTGTTTCTCGGTTTCACCTTGTTGCAGAAAACGATGGACAGCTTATTCAACATTTTTTGTGCCAGTGTCACGGAAATTAATTATCCGATTTGATTTTGAGTCATGCTTTGTATGCGGCTTTTGGCCTCAGGACAATTAAAAACAGATTTCTCCCATTAGATGTGATATGACCTTGTCGTGGTGGATGCGCTTAAGCAACTAACAGTATCACATCTCTACATCCATACACACTATTACAGTTTGTTTAACGTCAAATGTACATTTTAGGCACTGTTGTATAATTCATTTGTCATTTGTAGTCGACCACTATTAAATTACGATTCTTACAGCGCCATCTATCGCTACATTTTGTAACTATTTATTTTTCTTCTGCCATACATTTCCCTTCTCTCCGATAATATTACGTTGCTATTTGACGTCATTCTGACCAGTGGTGTTATTTATACAGTTGTTTGAAAGTTTAATTGTAATCACCCCGTATTTCGAATTGCTCTGTATGTTGGGTGACCGTTCTAGAACGCACGCTCCCGGAAGTTAAACAGTTAACCACATAGTCATCCACAAAGTCTCGATTGTGGCATCTGCCCCTGGAAGTGAATTGATCCTTGCCATTATTGCCAAGGGTATCTCCATCACCCTGTAACGAAAAGCGCTGCTCTTCTCTGGATCTTCTCTATTCCCTCTAGCGATCTTACTACATTGTTATTTTAATGGTATTGTATGGTTTTATTCGCAAGTTCAGCATGTGTTCCTGGTTTTAAAATGGTCTGTTGAAATGTCCATTGAAACTACGCTAATCTTGGGTGTGTTTTGGTATGTGGTAATATGTTGGTAAACAGATGTGGCTGATTTCTCTTTGCGTGCTCCTGAGTCCGTTGAAAGTCGCCGTATTTATTTGCAGGTTCGTTCGCCAATCTCCCCATCGACTCTCAACTCCACGTTGACGTTGTGTAGCTGAACAACAACTAGAAAAAGTAATATTTACGTTCGAGTTTCACCTAAGCACTGGTTTATTTCTTCTTTGAATACAACTTTTACTATCGAGCTCTAGTACGTTATATTCACAATTGTAAGTTCCCTGCCGGCCGGAGTGGCCGTGTGATTCTAGGCGCTACAGTCTGGAGCCGGGCGACCACTACAGTCGCAGGTTCGAATCCTGCCTCGGGCATGGATGTGTGTGATGTCCTTAGGTTAGTTAGGTTTAAGTAGTTCTAAGCCTACGGGACTGATGACCTCAGATACTAAGTCCCATAGTGCTTAGAGCCATTTGAACCATTTGAATAAAATCGGAGTCATTAACATTACATTTAACAACAGAGATATAAAAAATCGGAGATAATGTTCGCTTTTCTAAATCAAGGAGTAATGTCTTTGGTCCCTGCGCACAGCATAGTATCTGACACAGATATTTCCGTAATAAAATGTGATATTATATTATATGGTACGGACCGCAGACCGAGAAGGAATATTCGGGTACTTAACGGTGTTTACGTTAAATGTATTCGCAGTTGCGAAAACTGACAACCACAAGATGTAGAATGAAATTACGACAATGAAAACTCGTGCCGCACCGGGACTCGAACCCTGATTCCCCGCTTATCTCTTTTTATTTATTTATTTTTTTGTTCAGCATAGTTCGTTGCCTTGGGTCCCTGCGGACTTTACATGGCATCCGTTCAAGTTTATCGTTGATTCCTTTACTCAGGTTTTTTAATTATTATTATTATTATTATTATTATTATTATTATTACAGAGGACAATCGGCCCTCTGACCGAACACGCTGAGCTCCCGTGCCGGCTAATACCATTTGGCTATCCGTGCGCGAGTCACTGTCAGAACCCAAACTTCCATACGTCGTCGACTATGCCTCTACAACCTGTTCTCGTACATACATTCTGCATATTCCCGTACAGGTGAGACATTTTACTTGAAAGTCGCTTGCCCGGTGTCGATATTGCAGTACCTGCGTTATTCTGAATTACGATGGAAAGCTCCTCTGGACAGTAATGCATGTCCAAAGGAACTTTGCATCGTAAATCAGAACAACGCGAGCACTGAAATACCATATTCGGCTAATGGTCGGGCGAGGTTTTCGCAAGCTACCTCCTTTATGTGTGGGCCACACTTCCTGGAGGTTCTTGCAATTAATCTGTCTGGCATATGCCTTACCTGCAATTAGTTTTTTTGAGTGGTTCCATTTGAAATCACTCCGTGCACACACTCCAAGATATTTACTGGAAGTGATTTCTTCCAGTGACTGTTGTGCAACTGTATAATCATACAATAATGAGTATTTCTGTCTATTTCTTCGCAGTTACACTAGTTTACGTTGGGGCTCAAATGTCTTTCCCTGCACCAAGTGTCCATCCTGTGCAGGTTTTCCTACTTTCCGCTACAATTTTCTACCGTCGCAACTTCTGTGTGTACAACAGCATCGTCCGCGAACAGCCTCGTGGATATGACAACCGTTCTCGTTCTCTATCAGTGCCGGAAGTTGCGACTGCGCCGGCTATCGCCATGATACCACAGTCAGAGTTTCAAAATTTGCCTGGGCATGTTTTGATGACATTCACTTTAGCGTAAAACTCACGACTGCAGCTCAAGCCTCGTGTGTGCATAGTGCACAGTGCACTGAGAACTTGTGTGGACAGAGGCTAGCCAGCGATGGAATCGCATCGGATGCCATGTTTTTACTTGTCTCGTCTTTGAATTGGCTACTGTAATGCGTACGGCATTGTTATAGATTGCCTTAACTCTCTGAATGCCGACTACGTGGTATATTATTTCTACAAGGCAGTATTCCGCTGATCAGCCGGAACATTATGACCACCGACCTACTGTCGATATAAACCAGTCCACGCAATAGCAGCGTCGCCTGTCTAGAAACTGTAAGTAGGCTATTTAGGTTTTCTTATTGGCAACGTTACGTAGCGCTCTGTATGAAAATCACTGGCTGTGCTGTGTGCAGTCTGTGGCTAGTTTGCATTGTTGTCTGCCATTGTAGTGTTGGGCAGCGGCAGCTGGATGTGAACAGCGCGTAGCGTTGCGCAGTTGGAGGTGAGCCGCCAGCAGTGGTGGATGTGGGAAATGAGATGGCGGATTTTTGGATGTCTGAACTGCTATATATATTATGACTATTAAGTTAATACATTGTTTCTTCTCTATTAAAATCTTTCATTTGCTAACTATGCCTACTAGTAGTTAGTGACTTCCGTAGTTTGAATCTTTTATTTAGCTGGCAGTAGTGGCGCTCGCTGTATTGCTGTAGCTTGAGTAACGAAGATTTTTGTGAAGTAAGTGATTTGTGAAAGGTACAGGTTAATGTTAGTCAGGGCCACTCCTTTGTAGGGATTATTGAAAGTCAGATTGCGTTTCGCTAAAAATATTGTGTGTCAGTTTAAGCACAGTCATGTATAAATGTTCAAAGGGGACGTTTCAAAACGACTGCTAATGCCGGCCGGGTGGCCCAGCGGTTCTAGGCGCTACAGTCTGGAACCGCGCGACCGCTACGGTCGCAGGTACGAATCCTGCCTCGGGCATGGATGTGTGTGATGTTCTTAGGTTAGTTAGGTTTAAGTAGTTCTAAGTCTAGGGGACTGATGACCTCAGATGTTAAGTCCCATAGTGCTCAGAGCCATTTGAACCATTTGACTGCTAGTCAAACACTTGCATGGTACACGTACGAGGGTAAGTCAATTATTATCAGCACAGTAGTTATAAAATTTTATTGTAATCAAACAGGAAACTAACAAGAACATCATTTTTCGATATAGTCTCCTTGCGTTTCAACGCACTTGGTCCATCGTTGTGCAAGCTTCCTGATGCCCTCATAAAAGAAGGTTCTCGGTTGAGCTGCGAGCCAGGAATGCACCGCTTCTTTCACTGCTTCGTCCGAGGCAAATCGACGGCCGCTTAATGCCTGTTTGAGAGGACCAAACAAGTGATAGAAGGGGCAAGATCGGGGCTTTGTGGAGGATGATCCAGTACTTCAAATTTGAGTTTCTGGAGCGTTTCAGCAGTGTGGGCAGCAGTACACTTTTTGACAGCAATCCTCGGCGTTTGCTTCGAATTGCAGGCTTTAACCTGGCTGTAAGCATCTCATTGTAACGTACATAGTTTATTGTTGCTCCGCTTTCCCCATAATGTTCTAGTACTGGACCTCGTGCGTCCCAAAAACCCGTAAGCGCGCTTTTCCTGCGGACGGTTGGGTCTTGAACTTTTTCTTGCACGACGAATTTGGATGTTTCCATTCCACACTTTGCTGTTTACTCTCCGGCTCATAATGATGGATCCATCTTTCGTCACCAGTAATGATCCTGTCTAAGATGTTGTCCCCTTTGTTACCATAGCGCTCCAAATGTTTTTTGCAGATGTCCCTTCGCGTTTGTTTATGCAACTGTGTGAGTTCTTTTGGGACCCATCTTTCACAAACTTTTTGAAACCCAAGTCTGTTGTGGGTGATTTCGTAGGCACATCTAATTTGCAGACTTCGTCAATAGTTAGTCGTCTGTCTAAGAGAATCATTTCACGTGAACGCTCAATGGTTTCTTTATTTGTGGCGGTAAACGGTCGTCCGGATCCTTCATCGTACGTTAACACTTGTGCGAACATTTCAGAATTTTTCAATCCATTCGTAGACTCTCCCTTGGGGCAAAATACTGTTCCCGTACTGTACCGAAAGTCTTCGATGATTTTCGGTCCCTGATACGCCTTCCGACCACAAAAAAAGGATCACTGAACGTTGCTCTTCTTTGGTGCAAATAGACAGTGGAGCAGCCATGATTAAGAGGACGGCAGCGATAACGAAACTAACCTATCAGCTTGAAAATTGCAAAGATATAGCAACAAATAATCAAAGCATGCAACAGTAATACATCAGCATCATCATCATCATCATCATTTGATTATGCCTTTCAGCGTTCAGTCTGGAGCATAGCCCCCCTTATACAGTTCCTCCATGATCCCCTATTCAGTGCTAACATTGGTGCCTCTTCTGATGTTAAACCTGTTACTTCAAAATCATTCTTAACCGAATCCAGGTACCTTCTCCTCGGTCTGCCCCGACTCCTCCTACCCTCTACTGCTGAATCCATGAGTCTCCTGGGAAACCTTGCTTCTCCCATGCGTGTAACATGACCCCACCATCTAAGCCTGTTCGCCCTGACTGCTACATCTATAGAGTTCATTCCCAGTTTTTCTTTGATTTCCTCATTGTGGACACCCTCCTGCCATTGTTCCCATCTACTAGTACCTGCAATCATCCTATCTACTTTCATATCCGTAACCTCAACCTTGTTGATAAGGTAACCTGAATCCACCCAGCTTTCGCTCCCATACAACAGAGTTGGTCGAAAGATTGAACGGTGCACAGATAACTTAGTCTTGGTACTGACTTCCTTCTTGCAGAAGAGAGTAGATCGTAGCTGAGCGCTCACTGCATTAGCTTTGCTACACCTCGCTTCCAGTTCTTTCACTATGTTGCCATCCTGTGAGAACATGCATCCTAAGTACTTGAAACCGTCCACCTGTTCTAACTTTGTTCCTCCTATTTGGCACTCAATCCGTTTATATTTCTTTCCCACTGACATTACTTACGTTTTGGAGATGCTAATCTTCATACCATAGTCCTTACATTTCTGATCTAGCTCTGAAATATTACTTTGCAAACTTTCAATCGAATCTGCCATCACAACTAAGTCATCCGCATATGCAAGACTGCTTATTTTGTGTTCACATATCTTAATCTCACCCAGCCAGTCTATTCTTTTCAACATATGATGCATAAATAATATGAACAACAGTGGAGACAGGTTGCAGCCTTGTCTTACCCCTGAAACTACTCTGAACCATGAACTCAATTTACCGTCAACTCTAACTGCTGCCTGACTATCCATGTAAAGACCTTTAATTGCTTGCAAAAGTTTGCCTCCTATTCCATAATCTTGTAGAACAGACAATAACTTCCTCCTAGGGACCCGGTCATATGCCTTTTCTAGATCTATAAAGCATAGATACAATTCCCTGTTCCACTCATAACACTTCTCCATTATTTGCCGTAAGCTAAAGATCTGGTCCTGACAACCTCTAAGAGGCCTAAACCCACACTGATTTTCATCCAATTGGTCCTGAACTAATACTCGCACTTTCCTTTCAACAATACCTGAGAAGATTTTACCCACAAGAGATACCTCTGTAGTTGTTACAATCTTTTCTGTTTCCATGTTTAAAGATTGGTGTGATTACTGCTTTTGTCCAGTCTCATGGAACCTGTCCCGACTCCCAGGCCATTTCAATTATCCTGTGTAGCCATTTAAGACCTGACATTCCGCTGTATTTGATGAGTTCCGACTTAATTTCATCCGCCCCAGCCGCTTTATTGCACTGCAATCTATTGACCATTTTTTCCACTTCCTCAATACCGGAATGAAAATTGCGGATAATAATTGACTTACCCTCGTAGTATCAGTTAGCATGTAGAATGGGGAAGGCACGCGCTCTATCTGATTTTGACCATGGGCAGATTGTGGTGGCCCGGAGGCTCGCCACGAGCATTTCGGAAACTGCACGACTTTTTGCGTGTTCGAGGAGTGCTGTGGTGCGTGTATTCAATATGTGTCGAAACCAGACGTTGCGGGGTTGGGTGGCTACCCCTCGTTACAAATGGCGGACGCCGTAGGCCGGGCAGAAACAGGACAGGCGGCGAACTGTGGCATCAGACTTCAAGTCGACAACACCGCGATTCAGATCGAAAAAAATCAATTTTCACTTTTCATCATTTTTCGACAGATTAAGGTTTTATTTAAGTACTCTGAAAAGAATTTTGCTGAATTTTTTTTTCGAGCATTTAAAGAGCATTTTCCTACCACGTGTGTTTATGTGCCACGCCCACTTTTCGGTCACCCACTTTTCTGCATATATTTTAGATCTTTATATACCCTATATTGCACGTTAGGTATTTTTTTTACTCCCGAGTGTGTTGGCTATCCTTGGAATGCAACGGTCGGTATTCTTTTGTTTCTGCTGTTTGTGAACAACACGCTTTCAAACACGCGGTTAGGTTTGTTCAAGTGTGATTGCAAATAGTTGTTATAGAACTCTTGCAGGTATACTATGGGCAGCAATTAGGAGAAATAAAGGAAATCTGAAGGCAATGAAGACAGATGTTTGGGCCATATTCTTCCATAAATCCTCTACTGATGATAAGCCATGTCATGGATTGTGTCCATCAGGAGAAAATTCGTCGTGCGAATACAACTGGAGAATCTTATTCTCACCAGCATTCTCTTCCTGCTGCTGTTATTACAGCAATTAAACCTATTTTCAGAGACTTGGCTCATCCTGACCTAAGGAAATGTCTGCACGGGCAGACGCAGAACCGAAATGAATGTTTCAACAGCATAATTTGGAACCGCCTTCCTAAAACTGTATTTGTAGGCATGCAGACAATGAAACTAAGAGTTCATGATGCTGTTATTACATACAGTTGTGGTAATATTGGAAAATGTTGGGTACTGAAAAAGCTGGGAATTAATCCTGGTGAAAATATGATCGCTGGGCTCTTCTTTGCTGTTGGGCTGCAACATTGCGATAAAATGAGGATAAGCAGACAGGTCTGCATCTAATACGGCCAAGAAAGCAAGACAAACATCCAGAAAGATGAAAAAGAAGCTGGAAGACCTGCTTGAGGCCAAAGAAGGGTCATCATATGCAGCAGGACAGTTTTAATTAACTATAAGTAACAAATTTCAAAAGCTTTTTCTTTAAAGTCAATTCCCCGCAAACTAAAATTTTCAGTACATATGCCCCATTATATCATAAACCATCATAGATAAATGAATGGAATTTTCAGAGACTCTGCATAAACATAAAAATCCACCTCTGGTACTACATACATTAATATTCCCCCATTAGGAAGTTCACAAAAAATACTTTCCGCAGAAAAAAACTTAATATTTTTTGTTAATAAATTTAAAAAAGTATTTCTTAAAAAACTATAAAACGGATAAAGTAGATTTTAGTACAGTTGACTCTATTATCATCATGTAACATACAGTAAAAATATTAAGGTCCTGCATCAAATAGTTTTTGTCAGCAATGGGTGAAATACTTGCCTAAATTAACATGGGTTGGATAGGCAGGGTGTGGTCCCCTTAAATGCTGGCCGGAGTAGAAGTATATCTGAACACACAGTGCACTGAACACTTCTAATAACGGGCCCCCGCAGCCGACGCCCCGTGAATGTGCGAATGTTAACACCACGGCATCGGCAGCTACTACAGAAATGGGCACATGACCGTCAGCAGTGGACGTTGGCGCAATGACGGAGCGTTGCAAGGTCTGATGAATCCCGATACCTTCTTCATAACGACGATGGAAGGACGCGAACCCGTCTTCTTCCAGGGGAACAGATCCTTCACAGCTGTACTGCGCAACGGCTGCTCCATCATGCACTGGAGCACGTACACGTGGGCATCCATAGGTCCAGTGGAGCTCGTGCAAGGCTCCATGATGGCCAAGGAGTACCGTATACTGGTTGCAGACCACGTACACCCCTTCATGACGACCATGTTTTTGGAGGGCAGTGGTATTTTTCAACAAGGTAATGCGCCATTCGCAGTGCCGGGAGGGTGATGGAGTGGTTCGAGGAACACAGTGGCGAGTTCTGATCAATGTGCTGGCTCCCCAACTCGCCCGATCGAACATATCTGTGATTGAGCGCGTATCAGAGCTCATCACCACCCTCCCCGAAATTTGCGGAAATTAGGCGACTTGTGTGTGCAGATGCGGTGCCAACTGCCTCCAGCGACCTGCCACCGCCTCATCGCTTCCATGCCACGACGCGTCGCCAACGTTTTCCTTGCCAAAGCTTGGCGTACCTCCTATTAGTTGGCTGGCCATAACGTTCTGGGTGATCAGTGTATATACGCATAGCGTTACAGAAGACAGATCGAAGGAACACAGATCTATGTTTATAGTATTTGTGCATTTAGGAAAAGCTTTCGATAATCCAGGCGGAAATACAGTCTTTAAGATTTTGAAGGTAGAGGGGATAAAACACTGGGAGGGAAAGCCTATCTGAAGCTTGTACAGAATCTAGGCACTGATTTTATGAGTTGAATGACATGAAAGAGAAGCAGTGGTCGAGAAATCCCCTAAGTTATTCAGTCTGTATGTTGATCAAGCGGTAAATGAAAGCAAGGAAAAATGTGGAGTGTGAATTAAAGTTCAGGCAGAAAAATAAAATCTCGAGGTTTGCCGACGGCATTGTAATTCTATCCGAGACAGTATAGAACTTGGAAGAGTGGATGAACGGATTGGATACTAAATTGAAAAGGTGGTATAAGATGAACATCAACAGAACTAAAATAAGAGCACTACAGTCCGCGCAGGATACGGTGGCCGATGTGCAGTGACGAATTTTCGTGCTTCGTTTGTTCGGAAGCGGAGGCCGACCTGTGTGCTACTTTTCTGCCGGTCGGGGATGACAGAATCGAGGCGCACGCCGTACAATCTCTCTCAGATGATTTTACGGAAATTGTCTGTACGAAAATTTCATTTTTGCTTTACTTATAGCTTTATATGTCAGGCTCATTACGATATGCCCATCATTTCCTTAATGGTTATAGTTATTGTGATATTTACATGGAAGCAAGACATTCCGAGAAATTCAAAAAAGTCTGCAATGAAAAATAGGGGTTGCTATGACTTTGCGTTTGGTGCATATTGCATAACATGTTGCTGCCTATGAAATTTAGCTTACATACCGCATTTTGTTTTAGACTTGTCTGGAGGTCTATCTGTGACCAATGTCGACAAAACTGATCTGATGTAGCACACTTATTTGCAATAGCACCGCGCAAGCGCTAGAGTGAAATATCCATAACATTCCTCATATCTTATAAACGGTTGGCTATATAGAAATGAGATTTTGACAAATGATGTCTCGCAAAGAGGACAGTATTTTGCCATGTGGTTACTATACAGAACTTCGTTATCTACCGTGTTATTCCACTAACTGCAGACTTTTTCACTGTAACAAGTTAATCTTTAAGGGCCGTTGATGGCTGGTGAAACGAGGACTGCTATGGCTTTTGGAACGACGTAAGTGAAGACATTACATGTTTATTTTGCACTGATGAAGTGCGTTTTCCTAAGTTACTGACCATACTTTACCTGATTTCCACACTTAATGAGCCACTGTTTCAGAATTCTCTCGCTATTGCGTCTGAACAACATTTTAGTGGGGTGAGACTAAACTCCGCTCTTTTGGAAAAAGAAGCAAGTTTTAACATGGCGACAAGAGAAATGTGTAGGTTTCACTAAAAATTCGCCACTCGTGACACTTCTCTACGGGTTACAAACGGTTAACAAGCGGGGCGAAAATAAATTCCTGCATTTTCAGTTGAATTTTTTTTAGATACTTACCAAAGCAGAGGTGACAGATCTTTTTGAATAGTCACCACGCACGTTCGGGCATGGAGGTTCATTGGTTCAAATGGCTCTGAGCACTATGGGACTTAACATCTGAAGTCATCAGTACCCTATAACTTAGAACTACTTAAACCTAACTAACCTAAGGACATCACAAAGATCTATGCCCAAGGCAGGATTAGAACCTGCGACTGTAGCGGTCACACGGTTCCAGACTGAAGCACCTAGGGACTACACTTAATATTTACAGAAAATGAGTGCAGGCTTCAGTTCAGAACGGCACTTCCCCTCCAGTGCTCAGCATTTCCCCTACAGTGCCTGCCCGTAACCCCCACCACCACCTCTCTCCCCACGCATGTTTGGCCGTCTGCACAAGTACCAACCACGGTATTCTGCGCGGACTCTACGATGGGACATCAAAAGTTATGGCGGGACAGGTAACTTACTGAGTGCTGCACTACAAAGTGACACAGATACGTAACATTATTTTACAACATAGTCAGCAAGTCTGTGTAAACATTGGTCGGAACGTTCTGCCAATCACTCAGTTATGTGGCGATGGTAATTAACTCCTTTTCACGAAACCATTCGAGAACCGCTGCATTAACATCATCAACAGAAAATCTGTGACTGCTGTGAATCAGTTCCATGACTGCTTGGACATTGGTGGCTGTTAATCCATTAAATTTCGGGCATGCAGCCGCGCAAATAAAATTTCTTCTACTGATATTTCGGCCGCGTATCGTCCGGCCATCTTCAGAGCGAGTCACAAGACTGACAAGGTGCCAAGCGCGGCCTTATATGCTCCACCGCGGCGGTACTGCGCATGCGGGTCACAGATGCTGCGCCGCCTGTGGCGAAGGCGTACAGACATTCGATTCGCTTATCGATGTATGATTGGTGGCGGTGACCCCATGACGATTTCTCTGCAGTTGAATTACCCCAAGAGTTACCCCAAGAGTCGGATTTCATGCTTTGTCCAAAAACCATTACCACTATTTATTAAATAGATAGGCCGTATTCTTGAGAAACGCTGTGTTAAGGTGATCTTCCAGCCCCCCCCCCCCCCCCCCCACGAAGATCGCAGCTTTACTCGGCTCTGTGAAGGACGATTTACAGCTTCGTAAACCGGGTGCATATCAGATTCCTTGCGGAAATTGTGAGAAGTCGTACATAGGTCAAACAACACGCACCGTTCATGAGAGGTGTGTGGAGCACCGAAGATATACACGCCTATTACAACCAGACAAGTCAGCTGTGGCCGAACATTGTATTGATACGGGTCATTCCATGAATTACAGTGATGTGAAGATTTTAACATCCACCTCTTCTTTTTGGGAATCTGTATTCAAGGAAGCCATAGAAATTCGATTAGCCAACAATTTAATAAACAGAGATAAAGGTTTTAATTTGGACAAAGCAAGGAATCCGGCTCTTGGACTAATCAAATTGCAGAGAAGTGGTCACCGTGTCACCGCCGCCGATCAAACATCGATAAGCACATCGAATGTCTGTACGCCTTCGCCACAGGCGGCGCAGCATCTGTGACCCGCATGCGCAGTACCGCCGCGGTGGAGGCATGTAAGGCCGCGCTTGGCACCTTGTCGTCAGTCTTGTGACTCGCTCTGAAGATGGCCGGACGATACGCGGCCGAAATATCAGTAGAAGAAATTTTATTTGCGCGGCTGCATGCCCGAAATTTAATGGATTATTCATTACGCCGCGAGAAGTTGAAAATGCACGTTGGTGGCTGTTGTCAATGTCGTGGCCTTCCTTCCCGGTCAGCATGCGCCACGTCTGTGTGTAAAGCTATTGCCACCATTTAACTACAGCCTGGACACGATACTGCGTTTGGTCCATATACTGCCAGAATTTCACAGTAAACCTGTGTGCAAGTTAGACTTTTGGGCACAAGGGTCGTGCTGTCAGACACGCTTCAGCTTTGGAGCACGTTTCCAGTCGCACCATTTCACTCGCATACCGTGATGCAGCTGTTACCTGTATCACAGCAGAACTGTGTCCAAGGAATACCTCGGACATCTCTTCCCACAACACAGCACTTGTGTTGCGCAAAGGTATTAGCATGGGACCACATAGGTAACTTTCTGAAGTCCCTACGTAGAATGTGGTCGAAGTAAATGAAAAAGTCTAAATCAAGTAGTCTATTAGTTGTGTTATTTTGGCAGCAAAACAACTGACGGCATCCGAAATATAGATGATAATGAAATGAAAACTGGCAATTGTAAGAACAGCGTTTCTCAAAAAGAGAAATTTCCTAACATTCGAATATAAATCTAAGTGAAAAGTAAGTATTTTCTGCGTTCCTCTTGAGTGTAGCATTATACGGAACTAAAACGTGAACGATAAACAGTTCAGACAAGAGAATTACAGACGTATACCTTCTAGAATAAGTTAGAATTTTTTGTTTATCTGCTAGTTGAATAGATGGCGTTGCCCAGGTATGTATTTATTCCAACCTTGTATTAGTCCATCTCCTCTTACCCCTGTTCATCCCCTCCTTCCCCCTCTCTCTGACGATCTCCTTCTCTTCCGCTTGTCTACTATCTCCTCCTCGCCTCTCCTATTTCTCTTCAACACCCTCTTTCTGCTGTCTATTTCCTCCTCTCCATCCGTCCGTCTCCTCCTACCCCTTGCCTATGCTCATCTCCTTCGCCCTCTCTGTCTCTCAGTCTGCTCCTCCCAAAACGTTTCAGTTCATCACACTTACCCGAATTTTTGGTTCTTACTCCCACAGCATTTCTTTGCAGATAGTAAAGTAGCATGAGCGGCAAGTGTGGCTGAAATCGATCCATGGATTTAGGAGAAGCTTTTTACCTGCAGCATCAACTGTGTGCGCACATGTCACAAATATTTCACATACATTTAATATGTTCCGCACACATCTTTCTACAAATATTTCTACATCTCTAGCTAATTTCGCACTGCAGTTTCGTTTTCACGCAACCCAATGTGTATGACGTTATGTCTCCTTAACTATGTGTCGCATAGTGGTATTATTTTCCAGCTGCGCAAAATACGTCGCTAATAAAGTTAACAGTAAAGAAGTAATAAATTAAAACGCCATGCTTGATGCTGAACTTTTACTGTATGAACAGGGAAAATACAGAAAGCTACAAATCTTTTTTACTTTCATCATTTTGTGAAGGACGTTGACGATAAAGACTCGAAAAGGTTTTAAATTATTTGTGAAGATTGTTGCAAGTCGCCAAGTGCTCTCACTCTCGAATACTGGATGAATAAAATCTGGGTATTTGCGGCTCATGCGCTACGCTTCTCTTTCACCTCCACCTGCATTTTAGGTGGGTACATCTTGCCACGACACTGCTTCTTTGCAGACAGTAAGTGATATGTGCAACAAGTTTGGTTTAAACCTATCCATTAGTTAGGGGAAGATGTCGGACACACATACATACATATGTTTTTGTAATATGTACGGATTAGATTTTTTTATACTATATACAAATCATGTGCCAGACTTAAGAAAACACGAAGACAGTTGTTAAATGCTGCGTTTCCAAATATTTAATATGTTGATAGCACAGCCAAGTGTTGTGATAGTGCATTCAGGAACAGCATACGCAACTGTGTTAGACAGAGGACATTTTATTCATTGCAAGTATTAAAAATATGTCACAAAGATGATCTTGAATACCAATGTATGTTTATTTATGTTGTATGCGTAAATGTAATGAATAAGTAACGTTGCTGTAGTCGTAATGGCGAATTGTTTCTCATCATATCTTTCACAGAAAGTGCGTGTGTATTTGTAAATGACTTCAGTGGCAAATAAACATGAGTAATAACTAAACTTTGGCCACAGAACAAATTTCTAAGTTTCTATACGTTAGCGTTCTTTGCAGATTGTTCTTCCGCTGGCAGCGGTGGCTATTGCAATCACACGTAACTGAATCGTTTCTCGGACAGCAAGGGAGTCTAAAAATAAGATGTGTACACGGCCGACGAAAATACGTCACACCTGTATTTCGCCATATAAACCTGACGTAAATACCGCAGAGGCCAATAATACACTCACACCACACAGCACTATCCACCGTGGTTACCGTTCGCCACGAGAGAGAACTGGCCTCATATGACGTCGGGCACTTGGCAGCGAAACCTTACGTGATCTAAACGAATAGATATTTTATAACACTTGATTTTAGTGAATCATACAATACGTTTCGAACATTGTCTCCATCTTCAAGTGTAACTTGTCTGATTCCATAGTCTTCTTGCGCAGGGCGGCATTTACGCGCAGCCTATTCAGGTTGCAGTATAAGAATCTGCACCACAAAATTTTAAAATTAAACATAGGCCTTATAATCGTAAAGGCCGTAATTATTTTGTGCGTGCTTATTTGACTGAATATCCTACTGACCAAAAATATCCAGATATACGGAGTGACTCACTAACTATTGCCATCAAGAATAAGTCCGAAAGTATGAGAGGAGATGAAAATTTTATGGGACAAAAGTGGCATGGAACAACGGGGCCATAATATGACGTTGGTTTTCTGTTGCTAGGTGGGGTCGCTTCAGGGATATGAAAGTCAACTTTTTTTTTTAATGGCATGTTATAGTTTGGTATTTACACTCCTGGAAATGGAAAAAAGAACACATTGACACCGGTGTGTCAGACCCACCATACTTGCTCCGGACACTGCGAGAGGGCTGTACAAGCAATGATCACACGCACGGCACAGCGGACACACCAGGAACCGCGGTGTTGGCCGTCGAATGGCGCTAGCTGCGCAGCATTTGTGCACCGCCGCCGTCAGTGTCAGCCAGTTTGCCGTGGCATACGGAGCTCCATCGCAGTCTTTAACACTGGTAGCATGCCGCGACAGCGTGGACGTGAACCGTATGTGCAGTTGTCGGACTTTGAGCGAGGGCGTATAGTGGGCATGCGGGAGGCCGGGTGGACGTACAGCCGAATTGCTCAACACGTGGGGCGTGAGGTCTCCACAGTACATCGATGTTGTCGCCAGTGGTCGGCGGAAGGTGCACGTGCCCGTTGACCTGGGACCGGACCGCAGCGACGCACGGATACACGCCAAGACCGTAGGATCCTACGCAGTGCCGTAGGGGACCGCACCGCCACTTCCCAGCAAATTAGGGACACTGTTGCTCCTGGGGTATCGGCGAGGACCATTCGCAACCGTCTCCATGAAGCTGGGCTACGGTCCCGCACACCGTTAGGCCGTCTTCCGCTCACGCCCCAACATCGTGCAGCCCGCCTCCAGTGGTGTCGCGACAGGCGTGAATGGAGGGACGAATGGAGACGTGTCGTCTTCAGCGATGAGAGTCGCTTCTGCCTTGGTGCCAATGATGGTCGTATGCGTGTTTGGTGCCGTGCAGGTGAGCGCCACAATCAGGACTGCATACGACCGAGGCACACAGGGCCAACACCCGGCATCATGGTGTGGGGAGCGATCTCCTACACTGGCCGTACACCACTGGTGATCGTCGAGGGGACACTGAATAATGCACGGTACATCCAAACCGTCATCGAACCCATCGTTCTACCATTCCTAGACCGGCAAGGGAACTTGCTGTTCCAACAGGACAATGCACGTCCGCATGTATCCCGTGCCACCCAACGTGCTCTAGAAGGTGTAAGTCAACTACCCTGGCCAGCAAGATCTCCGGATCTGTTCCCCATTGAGCATGTTTGGGACTGGATGAAGCGTCGTCTCACGCGGTCTGCACGTCCAGCACGAACGCTGGTCCAACTGAGGCGCCAGGTGGAAATGGCATGGCAAGCCGTTCCACAGGACTACATCCAGCATCTCTACGATCGTCTCCATGGGAGAATAGCAGCCTGCATTGCTGCGAAAGGTGGATATACACTGTACTAGTGCCGACATTGTGCATGCTCTGTTGCCTGTGTCTATGTGCCTGTGGTTCTGTCAGTGTGATCATGTGATGTATCTGACCCCAGGAATGTGTCAATAAAGTTTCCCCTTCCTGGGACAATGAATTCACGGTGTTCTTATTTCAATTTCCAGGAGTGTATTTTCTGATAGCGGCTATCGAGGCGAATCTAGTGATGTGTAACAGTAAGGTGTTTGAAGGTCACAAAAAGTGGCATGAACTTCTGTTCACAGGTGTTCGGAGTGATGACCATTGGTATCAGTGCAGTGCTGCAATCTTCTTATCATGGATTGAGTGGTATCGGCACTTATCCAAGCGCATTTTCTGACAATTCTCTCTAGCATATCTTCAGGTGTAGTTGGAACGTTTTTATAAACAATGTCTTTTACGAATCCCCACAAGAAAAAAATCCAGACGAGTCTGGCGAACGAGCCGGCCACGACACATCTCCTCCGCGTCGTATTCAACGATTTGGGAATTGTCTCTGCAACTCATTTCTAGCCATCAGCGAAAAATTGTGCCAGACACTCATCGTGTTGATACTGTGGTGTCACCGCCAGACACCACACTTGCTAGGTGGTAGCTTTTAAATCGGCCGCGGTCCGCTAGTATACGACGGACCCGCGTGTCGCCACTGTCAGTGATGGCAGACCGAGCGCCGCCACACGGCAGGTCTAGAGAGACGTACTAGCATTCGCCCCAGTTGTACAGCCGACTTGCTAGCGGAGCTACATTGACAAATACGCTCTCATTTGCCGAGACGATAGTTAGCATAGCCTTCAGCTACGTCATTTGCTACGACCTAGCAAGGCGCCATAGCATTTGATAATTAATATTGTGAAGCCTGTACAGTAACGAGAGATGTTCACCAATTGTGGATTAAAGTTAAGTATTCTACCAGTTACTCTTGTTTTGCTAGTCTTATTTCTCTGACCTGTTCCAGACCTCACGCCAGCCTGCGTGAGCTTAATCGCGTGCCTTTCGGCTTCCTCAAAACTCCGTGAATTGGCTCCTGCCAATTCACAACAGATACCACATTCTGTTCCTTGTTCCTGAAGGCATTTCTTCCAATAACAGATCTAATGTTTCTTGCAGGAATGAGGTGTACTTCCTACCATTAAGATTTTCGTCGATGAAATAGGGGCCTATAATTCCGTCCTCCAGAATCCCACACCATACATTCACCGAGCACGGTTTTTTGGCGTGCAACTTGCCACACCCAACATGGATATTAGTTGCACAATAACGCATGTTATGCAAATTAACATTTCCATGGATCGTGAATGTAGCCTCGTCAGTAAATAAAATCAAATTAATAAATGCGTCAGTCCTCTGAATCTGAAGTTGAGCCCATTAGCAGGTTTCAATGCGACGCATACAACCGTACCAGTTAATTCTTGCTGTAGACCGATGTGGTAAGGATGATATTTATGACGATGCAGAACAGGAACAACACTACTCTGGCTCAAGCCAGATTCCCTTGCGATTTGACGCGAACTAACACAAGGATCTCGAATCACAGTGGCAAGAGTACCAATTTCCGTTTCCTCGTTAGTAACTTTCCTTTGCCGGCTATGTTTCCGGTGTGTTAAAGACCCAGTTGTTCTCAATTTGTCATACGCATATTTAAATGTACGACGTGTAGAGTGAGTATGTTGAGGATGTCTTTCAGCATATAAGACTCTAGCTCTCACTGAATTTCGTTGGCATTCTCCGTAAATGAGAACCATATCGACTTGTTCTTCGACGGTGTACATCACATATGCTTGATTCGACGATAATAGTCTTACCGTTCCTATTAGTGTTGCATTGCGAAACCGTCGAATGGTGTTTACGTGTCAATGGCACGTTAGATGGATACGCCGTATTGGGCGAATATTTGCTATTTGCACGATATACGAGAGAGAATTATCAGAGCAGGGGGCGATGTACTTGAGGACAATATTATGGAAATGGAAGAGGATGTAGATGAAGATCAAATGGGAGATACGATACTGCGTGAAGAGTTTGACAGAGCACTGAAACACCTGACTCGAAACAAGGCCCCCGGAGTAGACAACATTCCATTGGAACTACTGACGGCCTTGGGAGAGCCAGTCCTGACAAAACTCTACCATCTGGTGAGCAAGATGTATGAAACAGGCGAAATACCCTCAGACTTCAAGAAGAATATAATAATTCCAATCCCAAAGAAAGCAGGTGTTGACAGATGTGAAAATTACCGAACAATCAGTTTAATAAGCCACAGCTGCAAAATACTAACACGAATTCTTTACAGACGAATGGAAAAACTAGTAGAAGCCGACCTCTGGGAAGATCAGTTTGGATTCCGTAGAAATACTGGAACACGTGAGGCAATACTGACCTTACGACTTATCTTAGAAGAAAGATTAAGGAAAGGCAAACTTACGTTTCTAGCATTTGTAGACTTAGAGAAAGCTTTTGACAATGTTGACTGGAATACTCTCTTTCCGATTCTAAAGGTGGCAGGGGTAAAATACAGGGAGCGAAAGGCTATTTACAATTTGTACAGAAACCAGATGGCAGTTATAAGAGTCGAGGGACATGAAAGGGAAGCAGTGGTTGGGAAGGGAGTAAGACAGGGTTGTAGCCTCTCCCCGATGTTATTCAATCTGTATATTGAGCAAGCAGTAAAAGAAACAAAAGAAAAATTCGGGGTAGGTATTAAAATCCATGGAGAAGAAATAAAAACTTTGAGATTCGCCGATGACATTGTAATTCTGTCAGAGACAGCAAAGGACTTGGAAGAGCAGTTGAACGGAATGGATGGTGTCTTGAAGGGAGGATATAAGATGAACATCAACAAAAACAAAACGAGAATAATGGAATGTAGTCGAATTAAGTCGGGTGATGTTGAGGGTATTAGATTAGGAAATGAGACACTTAAAGTAGTAAAGGAGTTTTGCTATTTGGGGAGCAAAATAACTGATGATGGTCGAAGTAGAGAGGATATAAAATGTAGACTGGCAATGGCAAGGAAAGCGTTTCTGAAGAAGAGAAATTTGTTAACATCGAGTATAGATTTAAGTGTCAGGAAGTCATTTCTGAAAGTATTTGTATGGAGTGTAGCCATGTATGGAAGTGAAACATGGACGGTAACTAGTTTGGACAAGAAGAGAATAGAAGCTTTCGAAATGTGGTGCTACAGAAGAATGCTGAAGATTAGATGGGTAGATCACATAACTAATGAGGAAGTATTGAATAGGATTGGGGAGAAGAGAAGTTTGTGGCACAACTTGACCAGAAGAAGGGATCGGTTGGTGGGACATGTTCTGAGGCATCAAGGGATCACCAATTTAGCATTGGAGGGCAGCGTGGAGGGTAAAAATTGTAGGGGGAGACCCAGAGATGAATACACAAAGCAGATTCAGAAGGATGTAGGTTGCAGTAGGTACTGGGAGATGAAGAAGCTTGCACAGGATAGAGCAGCATGGAGAGCTGCATCAAACCAGTCTCAGTCTCAGTCTCTGCTTCGATAAGTGCCGAAGTGATAAGGAATACCAGTAATCTATGACAAGAAGATTGCAGCACTGCATTGATACCAGTGGTCATCACTTCGAACCCCTTCTGTAAATGGACGTTCATGCCACGTTTTTGACCTTCGTTGATCTTCAAAGACCTTACTGTTACACATCACTGGATTCGTCTTGATAGCCGCTATCAGAAAATAAGTAGGAAACTATAGCATCCAATTTAAATAACATCTACATGGATACTCTGCAGATCACATTTAAGTGCCTTGCAGAGGGTTCATCGAACCACCTTCACAATTCTCTATTATTCTAATCTCGTATAGCGCGCTGAAAGAACGAACACCTATATCTTGCCGTACGAGCTCTGATTTCTCTTATTTTATTGTGGTGATCATTTCTCCCTATGTAGGTCGGTGTCAACAAAATTTTTTCGCATTCGGAGGAGAAAGTTGGTGATTGGAATTTCGTGAGAAGATTCCGTCGCAACGAAAAACGCCTTTCTTTTAATGATGTCCAGAACAAGTGCTGTATCATTTCTGTGACACTCTGTCCCCTATTTCGCGATAATATAAAACGTGCTGGCCTTCTTTGAACTTTTTCGATGTACTCCGTCAGTCCTATCTGGTAAGGATCCCACACCGCGCAGCAACATTCTAAAAGAGGACGGACAAGCGTAGTGTAGGTAGTCTCCTTAATAGATCCGTTACGTTTTCTAAGTGTCCTACCGATAAAACACAGTCTTTGGTTAGCCTTCCCCACAACGTTTTCTATGTGTTCCTTCCAATTTATGTTGTTCGTAATTGTAATACCTAGGTATTTTGTTGAATTTACGGCTTTTAGATTAGACAGATTTATCGTGTAACCGAAGTTTAAGGAATTCCTTTCAGTACTTATGTGGGTGACGTCACACTTTTCTTTATGTAGGGTCAACTGCCAATTTTCGCACCATCCCGATATTTCTTCTAAATTCATTTTGCATTTTGTTTTGATCTTCTGATGATTTTATTAGTCGATGAACGGCAGCGTCATCTGCAAACAACCGGAGACGGCTGCTCAGATTGTCTCCCAAATCGTTTACATAGATAAGGAACAGCAAAGGGCCTATAACACTACCTTAGGGAACGCCAGAAATCACTTCTGTTTTACTCGATGACTTTCCGTCAGTTACTACGAATAGTGACCTCTCTGACAGGAAATCACAAATCCAGCCACATAACTGAGACGATATTCTATGAGCACGCAATTTCACTACAAGCCGCTTGTGTGGTACAGCGTCAAAAACCTTCCGGAAATCCAAAAATACGGAATCGATCTGAAATTCCTTGTCAGTAGCACTCAACACTCATGTGAATAAAGAGCAAGCTGTGTTTCACAGGAACGATGCTTCCTAAAGCCATGTTGACTGTGTGTCAATAGACAGTTTTCTTCAAGGTAATTCATAATGTTTGAACACAATATATGTTCCAAAATCCTGCTGTAAATCGACGTTAACGATATGGGCCTGTGATTTAGTGGATTACTCCTACTACCTTTCTTGAATATTGGTGTCACCTGTGCAACTTTCCAGTCTTTGGGTACGGTTCTTTCGTCGAGCAAACGGTTGTATATGATTGTTAGGTATGGAGCTAATGCATCAGCATACTTCTTCATATCTCTGACGCGATCCCACCTAGCAACAAAAAAACCAACGTCATATTAAGGCCCCAGTTGTCCCATGCAACTTTTGTCCCACAAATTTTTCAGCTCCTATTATACTTTCGGATTTATTCTAAGTAGCAATAGAGATTCACGTTGTGTGTTAGTGACCATTAATATCGTGCGTGTCTACCCTTCGCCTGTATGGCGGCTTGAACTCAACTGGGAACACATTCAGTTAGGTGTCAATGCCTGTGGAAGAGTGGCCCTCCATTCTTCCTGAAGATCCGAAACCAGAGAAGGCAATGATGTTAGACTGAGATCTGGATTGAAGTAGGCGCTGTGACTCACCGCAGAGGCGTTCCATTGGGTACAGATCGGGCACTTGCGCAGGACAGTTCCCTTCAGTAATGTGACTGTCCACAAACCGTTGCCTCACAGATGCTGCATTGCCATGCTGGTCCTAACAATGATCGTCTCCGAAAGGTTCCTCTACTCTATGCAGTACTCATTTCCTTCCACGTTTAACGTTTACTTAAGCGTAATAAGGGTTTCCCGCTAGAGGGAGTGGTAGGACCAGGTTGAGCTGTGATTGGTTTTTGCTCCTTACTAAAATAATTTTTTTTTATTTAAACAAGTACTGAATATTTATTTTCTCACAAAAATAGCACAATTTAAAAGACTGTTACTTTTTCCAGACCAAAACTGTTACAGAAAGGGCAAACAAATTAGCTTTTTAGTTCCTCAACGAGAAGAAATTCTCAACACCAAAATGCTCACGTAACAGTATGAAGTTCCACTACAATGAAAACACATGAAGTATCGATGCTGCTTCGTAATAAGAAAAAAATTGATTTAAAATATATACAGCGTTATTACAAATGATTGAAGCGATTTCACAGCTCTACAATAACTTATTTGAGATATTTTCACAATGCTTTGCACACACATACAAAAACTCAAAAAGTTTTTTTAGGCATTCTCAAATGTTCGATATGTGCCCCTTTAGTGATTCGGCAGACATCAAGCCGATAATCAAGTTCCTCCCACACTCGGCGCAGCACGTCCCCATCAATGAGTTCGAAAGCATCCTTGATGCGAGCTCGCAGTTCTGGCACGTTTCTTGGTAGAGGAGCTTTAAACACTGAATCTTTCACATAACCCCACAGAAAGAAATCGCATGGGGTTAAATTGGGAGAGCGTGGAGGCCATGACATGAATTGCTGATCATGATCTCCACCACGACCGATCCATCGGTTTTCCAATCTTCTGTTTAAGAAATGCCGAACATCATGGTGGAAGTGCGGTGGAGCACCATCCTGTTGAAAGATGAAGTCGGCGCTGTCGGTCTCCAGTTGTGGTATGAGCCAATTTTCCAGCATGTCCAGATGCATATGTCCTGTAACGTTTTTTTTCGCAGAAGAAAAAGGGGCCGTAAACTTTAAACCGTGAGATTGCACAAAACACGTTAACTTTTGGTGAATTGCGAATTTGCTGCACGAATGCGTGAGGATTCTCTACCGCCCAGATTCGCACATTGTGTCTGTTCACTTCACCATTAAGAAAAAATGTTGCTTCATCACTGAAAACAAGTTTCGCACTGAACGCATCCTCTTCCATGAGCTTTTGCAACCGCGCCGAAAATTCAAAGCGTTTGACTTTGTCATCGGGTGTCAGGGCTTGTAGCAATTGTAAACGGTAAGGCTTCTGCTGTAGCCTTTTCCGTAAGATTTTCCAAACCGTCGGCTGTGGCACGTTTAGCTCCCTGCTTGCTTTATTCGTCGACTTCCGCGGGCTACACGTGAAACTTGCCCGCACGCGTTCAACCGTTTCTTCGCTCACTGCAGGCCGACCCGTTGATTTCCCCTTGCAGAGGCATCCAGAAGCTTTAAACTGCGCATACCATCGCCGAATGGAGTTAGCAGTTGGTGGATCTTTGTTGAACTTCGTCCTGAAGTGACGTTGCACTGTTATGACTGACTGATGTGAGTGCATTTCACGCACGACATACGCTTTCTCGGCTCCTGTCGCCATTTTGTCTCACTGCGCTCTCGAGCGCTCTGGCGGCAGAAACCTGAAGAGCGGCTTCAGCCGAACAAAACTTTATGAGTTTTTCTACGTATCTGTAGTGTGTCGTGACCATATGTCAATGAATGGAGCTACAGTGAATTTACGAAATCGCTTCAATCATTTGTAATAGCCCTGTACATAATGAAAGTTACACACCGAACCATTACACAGGGAGCAAATTCAACTTCAAATCTTTAAGAGAATCTATATATATTAAAAATGCAGACCACATGACAGTTAAATAAGGAGCGGGTCGATTGTATAGAACATAACAAAAAATTAAATGACATCAAATCCGGTGGCCAAAAAATATGTATCTGAAGAGGATTGACAGATATGAAGCACAGTTGGAAGGTAACTGCCGGTTTTATAATGTGTGCTCATCAGGCCGAATTCACTCATCACCGAGCGAGGTGACGCAGTGGTTAGCACACTGGACTTGCATTCGGAAGGACGACGGTTCGAACACGCGTCCGGCCATCCTGATTTAGGTTTTCCGTGATTTTCCAACAATCGCTTCAAGCAAATGCCAGGATGGTTCCTTTGAAAGCGCACGGCCGACTTCCTTCCCCAGTCTCGCTTCCCGCGCACGGGTTCGATTCCCGGCGGGGTCAGGGATTTTTCCTGGCACGAGATGACTGTGTGTTGTTGTGTCGTCTTCATTATCATCATTAATCCCCACTACGGTCGGAGGAAGGCAACGGCAAACCACCTCCACTAGGACCTTGCCTAGTACGGCGGTGCGGGTCTCCCGCATCGTCCCCTATGCTCCTCGGAGTATGGGACCTTATCATCAACATCCTTCCATAATCCGATGGGACCGCGCTCTTTGGTTCCCCTCCCCCAAAAAGGAACTGATGACCCTGCAGTTTGGTCGCTTTATCCCTCAAACCAGCCAACCTCACCCAAGTCAACCAATCAGCCATTCGACCAATTCACTCTGTGCACACAGCAGCGCACACGGCTTAATGACATCAGCAGCCCTCCAGCACAAGAGAACAGCCCTGTCTGTTAACACACTCACACAGGCAGTTCCGCTCTCTCCATATAACAGCCAGTCAGATAACCCTGAAGCTTTGAACGCCATGCACTCCGCCTTGCCTTCCGTATCCGCCTTCCTTCCCCCACACGGCTCCTGTATGAACTGATCCCCTTCCCCCACCTCCTCCTGTTCCTCCAACATCTCCGCATCCTTTACATTGTTCGCAGACTTGATCGCCCCCACCCTCTGGTTTCCTCCTTCCTCTCCACCCCCCACCCGTTGCCGCGCCTCTATCGCTGTATCCCTCCCTCTCTCCACCTCCACACCCTCCATCTCCTTCATCAGGGCAATTTCCAATGCCTCCCCCTCCCGGATGACGAACTTCGCCGTGACATCTACCCTTCCTTCCAACTATAACCTGGCCTTGTTCCCCCCCCCTCCCCAGGGCCCCCTTTCCTCTTTCCTCCTTCTCCCAGAGCGGATTTCCCTCCGTCCCCCCTCCCCTGAGACCCTGCACCACATACCTGCCTCTCTCCTTCCCACCCTACCTGGCCCTCTCCCGTGCGCCCCCTGCTCACCTCCCCAATCTCTTCCACTCCCTCCCTTCTTGAGGTCTCCCTCATCTCCTAGCGCCTGGCAGATCCTCTGTATTTCTGATCATCAGTGTGCCACATCAGTGTTGTGTTTAGTGCTGTCTGCGTCAAGAGATGTGATTTTAATTGTGTCCTTCCTTGAGGTTCGCCGTCAGTGTTACGTTATGTGCTATGCCATCCGTCGCTACTTTTATGCTCCAGTCTTACTGTGCCTTGTGTTCTTTTAACTGTCGCCGTGTGTGGCTTTTTATATGTGCTACTTTTAAACAGTTTTTTGTTATCTCCATTTTACAGTCACCCCGTTTTGTTTTGTTTTGTCTTCCATGCTGTTCCCCCTTTTTTTATATCTATGTTCACCTTATTCTCTCCTTTGCTGTTTTTCAATGTCTTCTATTGTTTTGTTCTGTCTTTCGGCTGAAGAGCAGCGCCTATGCTGCTGCCAGCCCGCCCCGATGGGGAATTTAAACACAATAAAGAAAAAAAAAAACCCTGAAGCCAATCGCGCCCAGTCTCGCCGCATCGCAAATCTCCGGCCAACACTCTCTTCCTCGTTGTTGCCGTCTACCACGGCAGCCACGGCGTGCAGTTAAATCCACCAGCCGCTTCCGCTACTGAGCTGTGTCCCGCAGCCCAAAACCAGACTGCTGGCTGTTCTGCAAAGGCTCGCTCGGTGGCGCCTGTCCCTTGCGATGCACGCGGCGGAGACAGCCGCCAGCGCGCTGCTCAACCATGTATGCCGCGCCATGGGGCGGCTTTTAATGTGGGGAGACCCCTTGACGTCTTGTGACGGGACAAAGGGGACCGCAACGTAACCATGAAAATCACCCGCACAGTATAACACCGTATCGTCGCTACTTTACTGTTCGCCCTACACATGATCGCATGTAACGTTTAGGAATGTTGACAAAACAGTAATATCAGAAGTTGAGTCCGCCTTGATACAAAACACCTTGTTATTCGTTTATTTCTTTTTCATGTCAAACTAGTTTCGGCGACAAATATGACCATCATCAGTGGGGTTTATTAATATAAAATTAATATAAAATATAATAATATAAAATTAATATGCAGAAAATGGCATGGTTGTACAAACACAGTAAAACGTTGTTACAGTTTTACAATTCGTCTTTTGAAATATAGTTTTCTATTGATACATTCATACTAGAAGAAATATTGAATTCAATTGATGAAAGGAGAAAATATAAAAAGGCAGTAAATGAAGCAGGCAAAAAGGAATACAAACGTCTCAAAAATGAGATAGACAGGAAGTGCAAAATGGCTAAGCAGGGATGGCTAGAGGACAAATGTCAGGATGTAGAGGCTTATCTCACGAGGGGTAAGATAGATACTGCCTACAGGAAAATTAAAGAGATCTTTGGAGATAAGAGAACCACTTGTATGAACATCAAGAGCTCAGATGGAAACCCAGTTCTAAGCAAAGAAGGGAAAGCAGAAAGGTGGAAGGAGTATATAGAGGGTCTATACAAGGGCGATGTACTTGAGGACAATATTATGGAAATGGAAGAGGATGTAGATGAAGATGAAATGGGAGATACGATACTGCGTGAAGAGTTTGACAGAGCACTGAAAGACCTGAGTCGAAACAAGGCCCCCGGAGTAGACAACATTCCATTGGAACTACTGACGGCCTTGGGAGAGCCAGTCCTGACAAAACTCTACCATCTGGTGAGCAAGATGTATGAAACAGGCGAAATACCCTCAGACTTCAAGAAGAGTATAATAATTCCAATCCCAAAGAAAGCAGGTGTTGACAGATGTGAAAATTACCGAACTATCAGTTTAATAAGTCACAGCTGCAAAATACTAACACGAATTCTTTACAGACGAATGGAAAAACTAGTAGACGCCGACCTCGGGGAAGATCAGTTTGGATTCCGTAGAAATATTGGAACACGTGAGGCAATACTGACCTTACGACTTATCTTAGAAGAAAGATTAAGGAAAGGCAAACATACGTTTCTAGCATTTGTAGACTTAGAGAAAGCTTTTGACAATGTTGACTGGAATACTCTCTTTCAAATTCTAAAGGTGGCAGGGGTAAAATACAGGGAGCGAGCGAAAGGCTATTTATAATTTGTACAGAAACCAGATGGCAGTTATAAGAGTCGAGGGGTATGGAAGGGAAGCAGTTGTTGGGAACGGAGTAAGACAGGGCTGTATCCTCTCCCCGATGTTATTCAATCTGTATATTGAGCAAGCAGTAAAGGAAACAAAAGAAAAATTCCGAGTAGGTATTAAAATCCATGGAGAAGAAATAAAAACTATGAGGTTCGCCGATGACATTGTAATTCTGTCAGAGACAGCAAAGGACTTGGAAGAGCAGTTGAATGGAATGGATAGCGTCTTGAAAGGAGGATATAAGATGAACATCAAGAAAAGCAAAACGAGGATAATGGAATGTAGTCGAATTAAGTCGGGTGATGCTGAGGGAATTAGATTAGGAAATGAGTCACTTAAAGTAGTAAAGGAGTTTTGCTATTTGGGGAGCAAAATAACTGATGATGGTCGAAGTAGAGAGGATATAAAATGTAGACTGGCAATGGCAAGGAAAGCGTTTCTGAAGAAGAGAAATCTGTTAACATCGAGTATAGATTTAAGTGTCAGGAAGTCATTTCTGTCAGTATTTGTATGGAGTGTAGCCATGTATGGAAGTGAAACATGGACGATAAATAGTTTGGACAAGAAGAGAATAGAAGCTTTCGAAATGTGCTACAGAAGAATGCTGAAGATTAGATGGGTAGATCACGTAACTAATGAGGAAGTATTGAATAGGATTGGGGAGAAGAGAAGTTTGTGGCACAACTTGACCAGAAGAAGGGATCTGTTGGTAGGACATGTTCTGAGGCATCAAGGGATCACCAATTTAGTACTGGAGGGCAGCACGGAGGGTAAAAATTGAAGAGGGAGACCAAGAGATGAATACACTAAGCAGATTCAGAAGGATGTAGGTTGCAGTAGGTACTGAGAGATGAAGAAGCTTGCACAGGATAGAGTAGCATGGAGAGCTGCATCAAACTAGTCTCAGGACTGAAGACCACAACAACAACAATTTTCATACTACCTTATTTGTTTTATGTTATAGCATGTGTTAAGCAATTATTGGCGCTGTTTGAGACTTTTTTGTCTATTGCCGTCTTTTTACTTAGCGAATATCATGTCCTCTGCAACCATGTGAGCGGCTGATAGTAAGCAAATACTAATAGGTGAACTTCGCATGTAAGCAGTATATACTTGGGGATGTGGTAGTGTTGTAGAAACCAGATATTTTGTGTTTACTGAGCTGTTGCTTAACTATTCGTGTACTCCTGTTGCTTAACTATTCGTGTACTCACGGTCGTTGGATAGTATGTGGCTCCTTTTATACACAGAAAAGCAGTTTTGCACTTTATTTCTGATCCAGAATATCACGCCATCTTGCTGTTCGCGTGTGTCGCGAGAGGCGTATCGCATGTGGCGAGAAAGGCTATGAAAAACTGTAGCGCGAATTACGACGACTTCTGTTCATTATTTATGCCTGTGTGTGTGATGGGGAAGTGATTCTTTTGCGTGTGCGTGCTTTCTGTTCTGTGTCCTTGGTCAGTTCTCTCAGAGCGGTAAAGAGTGTGTTGTTGCACAGCGTTGTGCTTTCATTTATTACATTTTTCAATTCGACTATAGCCTTTTGTATGTAGTAATTTTCTTCTATTGTTAGTCGTCGGTATAGACTGTTGCTGTTTCTCAGAATTCGTAGATCGTTTTCGATATTAGTGAGGTTATGGTTTTTGTTCATTAGATGCAAAAGTTGAATGTGTGCTGTCACTTTTTAGAGCTCTCATGTGCTGTGTGTACCTCGTTCGGAAATTTCTGCTTGTTTTTCCTTTGTAGTGGGCCTGACAGGAGTTGCAAGTGAGTTGATGTATTCCAGAATTGCTGAATTTGTCTGAGGTTTTTCTAACTGGTCTTAGTCTTTTGACAAAGTATTGATATACCGATATATTTTCTAAAAGAATAACGTTACGTATCGGCGTTATATTTATTTACGATATATTGATATGGAAATAGCAATACTGAGGCCCGATATTTTTATTTTACATTACATATTTTTCGCAATTTTCGGTAAATATTTGAAACTTTTTAATTTTATCCATATTTCGCAGCTTCAAACGTGAATGTATTCGATACACTGGATGTCTGAATTAAAAAACCTTCAGTCACAACTTTTCGTGTTTTATTAACTACACGATGCATTTCAGACCCTGTGGGTCCATCCTCAGGTGTAATTTGGCTTAATACATACTTTATTTTTTCTCTTGAATGAGGTGAAATGCGTGTTCCTGTCACGAATAGGTTTGATGTTAGGTTACGAATTTCGTAACTCAGACGCGGAAAATATGAGCGAAATAGCGGAAAAGATGAACAGTGTAAACTTACCACATAGTCCAAGAAAAGCGTTTTTAATATTTTAGCACCAGCAAACATTGTTTTCTCCATCGTTTTCGTACATGTCACTACATTCAAGATGCACAATTATATACACATGTTTGTAAACGCTTCACAGATGTCATTATACATGGTGTGGTCAAAGATAAGTTTATTCGCAGTGTTAAATATATAAATAATAAACAATTGATGTATGCGGGAAATAAATTTAGAATAGATCTTTAAAATTACTGAAATAACTGTGGCTTGCGAAATCAGTTTGTTAATTTAATATAGATTCTGGTTTCTTGATTTTGTGGAGGTATATCTCCATTTGTTCTAACAGATTTAGGGTCTTGCCATTGGCTTCATTATGTAGTACTACCAAATTGTTTTCTGGACTCTTGACATGTTTCGTTTCCAACATCGTGTAATTAATAAAACACAAAAAGTTGTGACTGAAGGGTTTTTTAAATTAATATCTCCAGTATATTTCAAACTGTTCTTTTGAAATTGTAGTGCAGAATAATTTTACTTTCAGTGTGTGGAAGAGTCTTACTACTTCTTGAGCTTCTACCACGTCCGGTCTTTCTCTTTGTGAAGCAAGTATAGGTGGCACAAAGAAGAAAACCGAATAAACGTGGGTGAGGGGGGGGGGGGGAGAGGGGGGGGGAGTGGCGCTGTATGAATGGAATAACAAGATTCCAGATGTGAAGAAGTAGTACATCAGCTGTGATAAAAAAAACAAAAAAACGCAACTAGTGTGCTATTTCTTCACATCAGCATTTTTCAAAAACAGTTGTTGAAAGCGATGAACAAAAATATAAATGACATGATTGGTCTTTGCTGTGGGCGGAGACGTGTGAGGGGAAATGCTGACGAAACGCAGCTACCATTGTTAGCAAAGTGGTTATCGCCAAGTGTGAACGTGCATCGTTTTCCTTTCAATTCCTGCTCAAATAGAGATAAGCAGGCTACTAGCTTGATGTCTATCTAATAATAAATATATACATAAATATACAGCTCTAAAGCCGGCATTATATTTACAACGCGCAACCGATATTTTTATGGGCCCGTCCGTCGATATTTTTATGGGCCCGTCCGTCGATATTTTTATGGGCCCGTCCGTCGATATTTTTCCTTCGATGTATCGATACTTATTTTGGTATATCAAGGACCGATAATGATACATTTTAAATGTCGATATATCGGATAAACGATATTGTTTTAAATATGTAAAGTCCTCCGGACATTTGAAAAGTCCGCAGCTCGTGGTCGTGTGGTAGCGTTCTCGCTTCCCGCGCCCGTGTTCGATTCCCGGCGGGGTCAGGGATTTTCTCTGCCTCGTGATGACTGGGTGTTGTGTGATGTCCTTAGGTTAGTTAGGTTTAAGTAGTTCTAAGTTCTAGGGGACTGATGACCATAGATGTTAAGTCCCATAGTGCTCAGAGCCATTTTTTTTAACATTTGCAAAATCGTTAACACTTCCATCGGATTGCCGCCGTGTATATCGTGATTCATCACTCCAGACCACTCGTTACCAGCCGTCCACTGTCCAGCGGCGTCTTTCTTTAGAGCACCTCAGGTGTCGCTTAGCGTTGATTGCTGAAATTCAGTGGTAGGGGCACGTAAGAAGAGTGACGGAAACTGGGATGTGAAACTAAACTAAGAACGAGAAGAGGATGACATGGAAGGCACGCACTCCACCCTACCTTCCCCAACTCGCATCCCATATCAACTCATCCAATTCCTACACCTTTTCTTCTTGCAGAACCTTCCTAAATCCCAGTCCCAACACCTAATACCGTACCCATTAACCCAGATACCCTCCTGCACCACTAAATTCATAGCCCACCTGCCAGACACTCCACACCTCAGCACCCTCTCTCGCCGGAACTTCAAACAACTTCCATTTCCCAACGATGAAATCCGTCCAGCGGTATCTCTCTCTCTCTCTCTCCTGCCATAGTCAACGCGCCTCCTCACACCATCCGTCGACTTTCCTACCTCCCGGCTCCTCCCCCGCAATGACTTTTACTCGCTACCAGCGGCTATTTACGGCCCATTCACCATTCCACCTCCGTCGTGAACATGATCATCTTCATGCATCACCATTATACCACTGAAACATATACTTTATCATCAACGATTTTGTTTTAACCGTAATACAAAATCATCAGGAACTGCAAGAGAAAAACATAAACCATGGAAGGAATCCATCTAGGACAAGGAAGAAGAAGAGTTGAGGAGAAATGTCTCGCTTTTGCTGACGATATTGCAGTAATTTCTAAGGCCAAAACAGGTGCAAAGACAAACCAAATTGCAGCTAAAACCGGATTACTAATATCATATGAGAAAACTGAATACATTAAACATACAGAGAGCAGAGAAAAATAGATCCAAACACAACACAGAAACATCAAGAGAGCTGATAAGTTTAACTATTTAGGAGAACCGATACAATCAAATGGGTTAGACAACACCACAAGCAAGCAAAAATCGAAGAATATGGAATTAGCATACAAACTCGTCCAAAACCGATATAATAAAAGACCAGTATCGTTCCAGGAAAAAATCAAACATTACGCCACAGTAATTAAACCGGAAGCACTTTACGGATCTCAGTAAAAGAGATGGACAATAACAACTGGAAAAGGCTGCACGGGATTAGCCGAGCGATCTAAGGCGCTACAGTCATGGACTGTGCGGCTGATCCCGGGCATGCGTGTGTGTGTTTGTCCTTCGGATAATTTAGGTTAAGTAGTGTGTAAGCTTAGGGGCTGATGACTGTAGCAGGTAAGTCCTATAGGATTTCACACACATTTTTGAACTGGAAAAGAAAACACGGAAAATGCTCAGAAATATTTTAGGATCACAAAAGACCAAAGATAACAACCAGACGAAGAGGAGAAATGAGGATGTGTACAGAAAAATAGAAAGAATCACTGACACAACAAGAAAGAGGAAATTAAACGTTTAAGGTCATATTTACAGAATGAATGACAATAGCCTAACGAAGAAAACTTTTAATTGATATATTGAAAAATCCGCCTCAGTTGCGAAAATTTTCTGGTCTTTACTCAGGTTTCGGCTAGAACAACCTAGCCATCTTCAGATGTATAAAATTACTATAACACGCCAGAGTAAGGCACAGCCAACATTAATTTTTAATGTTGACTGTGCCTTACTCTGGCATGTTACAGTAATTTTATGCTTCTGAAGAAGGCTAGATTAATCTAGCCGAAACCTGGGTAAAGACCAGAAAATTTTCGCAACTGAGGCTGATTTTTCAATATATTAGTCTTTCGTAGTTGCTGACGGGATTGTAATATGCTAAAAATTCTTAAACTTTTAATTTCCAGATTAAAAAAAAAACACCACGAGGTGGCTGGAAGAGACAACAAAGGACTTGAGAAAACTTAACGCAGCAGAAAATACCATACAGAATATGGCAGGTTTCAAGCTACTGACCAGTACTGAAAAAATTTCCTATCCAATAACGAAATTCACAACCTAGGAGGGTGGTGTCAAATGACTAGAGGCACGACATCAGCCAAGGCATGAACAAGCTCTGGTAAGATAAAAAGAAAAAGATTGTACCTTTGTCTTAGGTTCTAAGCGGTCTATAATGCCCAAATTCTGTAATAAAAATTAAAATCATCTAAAAGTTTTAAAAATTCTAAAAATTTTACACCAATGTGCCTTTTAAGGGGCTCCGGAAAGGCTCAAAATCATGAAAAGTTCAGTTTTTACTTTTTTGCGTTTTCTGAATCTGCAGACTATTACCTTTTAATAGATATATAATTTATTCAATTCCGAAGACTACAACTATTTTTAATTTTTTTTTTTGAAATGTGTTCTACATGGGCGTGACCCACTGTGGCGCTGTTAAACTGCTGTCAAATGGTGTTATTATTAACGTCCGTGTTCATCAGGTACATTTTAGTGATGTGAGATAAAGTTTGTGTTGTGGCTAACCTATTTTCGGAGAC
Organism: Schistocerca cancellata; assembly: GCF_023864275.1. Classification (NCBI taxonomy): domain Eukaryota; kingdom Metazoa; phylum Arthropoda; class Insecta; order Orthoptera; family Acrididae; genus Schistocerca; species Schistocerca cancellata. Next base: position 125,012,089 of record NC_064637.1, on the reverse strand, counting down.
TTAGCAGCACCTGAACTGTTGAAAAAGTGTATTCACAGAAAAACTCAAAACCCCAATGAAAGTGTAAATAGTGTTATATGGTCGAGAATCCCCAAGACTGTATTTGTTGGAATAGAAACACTTCACTTTGGTGTGTATGATGCTGTTGCGACTTTCAATGATGGCAACATTGTAAGGTGCAAGGTATTTAGAAATATGCCAATGAAGATAGGTTCTAACATGGTACGAGCGATGCTTGCTTTAGACAAGGAACGCCTTCGGGCTGCAGACAGGGCTGTAAAGAGTCTAGAAATACAAGCAAGAGTAAACAGGAGGAGGAACAAGAGGAAGCTGGAGGAGGAGTTTGCAGAGGATGAAGATAATCCATCCTATGGACCTGGAATGCACTAAAAAGTTAATCCAATCTTTGTCGCTCGATTCCCAAAACTTTTATTTTCTCATACTAATTACATGTTTTCTAAGGATCTTCCAAACATATTTGTTTCAAACTTTCAGTAAATGTTTCACAGCACCTTCTGCATAATTTAACACAGCCTTTTTTCCAAAAAACTGTATATTTCTGAATATATAAATAAAAAATTGCAAAAAAATGTTGTGAATTTTCATTACAATTGAAAGAAAATCATCTTTAATACTGAACTAAAATTTTGTAAAATCCCTGTGTTAAGTTGTAGCCCATATTCCAATAAATAATCTGTAAAAAGTTCAACTTCCTACCTCAAATACTTTGTGAGGAAAGATCTAATTTATAAGCGTTATTTTAACATTGCAAGTATAGGGCGTTCCGGAGCCCCTTAAAAGTAGTCATTATTTTCATCATTTATTTTCATCTGTTTTTACATGACTTGTTTTCAAAGGAATAACGGTAATTTTGTGTTTGTAAGAATGTTATTTATTCGTCTACACAAATGTTATCCCCTTCAGAGCAGTCCCCTGCAGATATTAACTGCGACCTGGCCTTAATTGGCTCGGGTGGCATTGAGTACGCACGTCCAGACGGCCTGTGTGGTGTACGTTATTTTGCTTCCGGGCCAATGCGTAGAGTTATGAATCAACTTCAGAAAACAACGTTAAGTACTCGAATATCGTCACTTTGATATCAATTTCATGACGTACGAAGCGCACGACAGAAAAGTTGTATGGAGACATGAGCGTTGTGTGTTCCACTCTGAATTGGCGTTTGGCGTGACAGTTCCTGATCATCTACATCTATATCGCTACTCTGCAAATCACACTTAAGTGCGTGGCACAGGATTCGCCGAACCACCTTCAAAATAATTCCCTACCATTCCACTCCCAAAACGAACTCCTATATCTTTCTGCTTCTTTCGATCGCTGCAAGACCGCTGCAGTACTTCGGGCCATTATCCTCCTTCAGTATCCGATCTTTCTTTTTCTCGATGAACCAACGTTTAGCAGTCGGTATCAAACATCTTTGAAAAAAAGCAACTGGTAAGCTGTACTCATATCTCTTCTTGTGTATCTCAGTCAAGAATTCAAAGTAAACTAATGGCTTATGGACAAGGCATGAAAGACAAAGGTTCACCCTGTTAGGTCGTGGAAGAACTAAGGCGATGTCTTTTATCATCTGTGTGTAATGCCGATCACGCTCTTACTGAACAGATTGTAGCTCGCGATGACACCATTATTATTTTTCCTCTTTTACCCGCCCGCCTAAAGATCAGGCCTTATTGTTGTACCCATTTTTCAAGTTACTGTGAATAGATACTAGCTAGCCTACAATCATGACACCAAACAAACAAAACGTAGGGTGGAGGACAAAGGTTTATGTAAATGGATATGTTCATGTTTATGTAAATGGAAATGTTTATGCAACGTATGGGAAATAAAACAGATCTGATGAATCACTTGAAAATTAAGCATGCGCTTCTAAAAGATAGTCGTGTAGGTACTACGGTAGCCTTATTTGCCAGTACGCTCTAAAGTTCTAAGAACAACATTTAACAGAAAAATTAATTACATAGTCGACAATATTTTATTATAATAAAATACAAATATTTAAAGTTTAAAAACTTACGCAAATAAACAGTAATTTTTAATTGATTGTCATAAAAATCGTGGAATGCAACTATTAAAAAAATACTTTTATACAACTTTTTCAAAATACGAATTGGATACTTTTAAATTTTAGAGCGATTCGCATGATGTGGACTTTGCGGAGAATCCTTGTTCTCTGCCCAGTACATTGGCATAAAAAATAATCGAATAATCTATTATTTAGATACATTTAATCGATATCATTGAGTGATTGATTTAAATAATCGAAAAGGCCGAATAAACGACACTTACTCTTAATGACCATACTTACCTACGAGTCATCAGTGCATAGATTGGATTAAATTGTATCAACTGTGCGCATTTTATCAACTGTTTGCATTTTACCAACTGGGTCTTCATCAAGGTATGTATACGTGTGGAGTGCGTTTTATACTGTGACTTCATGTAATGTAACATGACAGTTTTATAACAAGTTCCATAAAATCAGGTGATGGTAGCATAACATCGCTGAAACCGGTAGTCTTGGAACAATAAAAGTTTCTATATTGCGATCGCGGTCTACCATCCAGATCAGCGCCGCAGTACAGCATGTGTGCCTTACATAATGTGCCTTCCGCAGATGGCAAGTGAAATGATCCTCATGGCTGTGGAATAAGGTGAAAAAGTCTTAAACATATTCTCATTTAAAACGTAATAAATAACTTCACAAAAGTTTTTTAATCTTCAGTTCAAGAAGGTGCACACGATAATTCTTAGGCTACTTTAGCCCTGCGTCATCAAATAGAAAAAAATTATTTTACAACATTTATTTACAATGACCACATTACTGCACTAAATCTGTAAAAATGTCAGATTGCACCAATACTCGCCTTATTTGATATTGTTAGTAACTTATACATATCTGACGGTTCTACTTTGAAATTCATCAGTAAAGTAAGAGGAGATGGCCGCCAATAAGTCCAATAGACTCCTCTTAGTGGTTAAACTTATCTTGACTGCTGAGTAATGGATACCTTCCTGGACCAAAGTAGTGACTTTATATCTCTGTGAAGATTGTTCTTATATCTAGTACGGATTCCACTGAGTTGGGTCTTTTTTTCAGAAAGGATGAGATATACTGTTAATGACAAATTTCATTAAGCAATAAATATGCAAAATGTCCTAGAAATGTTGCGATAAATCTTCAAGAGGTTGTAAAGAGCGTCTCGAGGGCCAAATTGACGATATGAATCTGTGTCCAGAAACTTCATCCAATGTCCGTACAGAGTGTCGGTTTTATATGTGTCGGCGCCTGCCAGTAGGCTACCCCTTCGACAGCAAACGTGACTTTGTGCGCTGACGGACCGTAGGCGGAACGTCTCGCAATATTGTTAGTTATTTAGTGATCGTGATTAATTGCCACAATCGTCTGTGGAGAAGATGGAGTTAGCTGCTGCGTACACAGGCCTTGTCTTCTACGAATGCAGTGCTCTGTAGCCTCTGTTCAAATGGTTCAAATGGCTCTGAGCACTATGGGGACATCTGAGGTCTTCAGTCCCCTAAAACTTAGAACTACTTAAACCTAACTAATCTAAGGACATCACACACATCCATGCCTGAGGCAGGATTCGAACCTGCGACCGTAGCGGTTATGGACTGAAGCGCCTAGAACCGCTCGGCCACCGCGGCCAGCCTGTTGCCTGTGTTGATTACGGTGTCTGACAAAGGTTTCCTCCACCTACAGTTTATTTTTATGCTGGAACTCTCTAAAATTTCTACTGTATTTCGGTATACAGGGGAAAACTACACTGAAGGTATCCAGAATGAGATATTCACTCTGCAGCGGAGTGTGCGCTGATATGAAACTTCCTGGCAGATTAAAACTGTGTGCCCAACCGAGACTCGAACTCGGGACCTTTGCCTTTCGCGGGCAAGTGCTCTACCATCTGAGCTACCGAAGCACGACTCACGCCCGGTACTCACAGCTTTACTTCTGCCAGTATCTCGTCTCCTACCTTCCAAACTTTACAGAAGCTAGATACTGGCAGAAGTAAAGCTGTGAGACCGGGCGTGAGTCGTGCTTGGGTAGCTCAGATAGTAGAGCACTTGCCCGCGAAAGGCAAAGGTCCCGAGTTCGAATCTCGGTCGGGCACACAGTTTTAATCTGCCAGGAAGTTTCATATCAGCGCACACTCCGCTGCAGAGTGAAAATCTCATTCTGGAAACATCCCCCAGGCTCTGGCTAAGCCATGTCTCCGCAGTATCCTTTCTTTCAGGAGTGCTAGTTCTGCAAGGTTTGCAGGAGAGCTTCTGTAAAGTTTGGAAGGTAGGAGACGAGATACTGGCAGAAGTAAAGCTGTGAGACCGGGCGTGAGTCGTGCTTCGGTAGCTCAGATGGTAGAGCACTTGCCCGCAAAGGGCAAAGGTCCCGAGTTCGAGTCTCGCTCGGGCACACAGTTTTAATCTGCCAGGAAGTTTTACACTGAAGGTGGAAACCTGTGTCCGAAACCGCCATCCACCGAGGCAATGCAGCATTCCATTCACAGGAAAGAAGGCCTGTCTAATGCAGCAGCTAGCTCCACCTTCTCCATCAGCGATCGTGACAAACAGTCCGCGATCGCTCAATAACAAACAACATTGCAAGACGTTCGGCCTATGGTCCATCAGTGTACAAAGTCACGTTTGCTGCCGAAGCGACAGGCACCGACGCCTATAACTTCGACGCTCTGTGGCGTCGTTGGATGACGTTTCCTATCCTCAAGTTGTTCCTCAAGACACCTTCTACAGCCCCGCGAAGTCTGTTGCAGCATTTCTGGAAAACCCTGTATAGGGAAGCAGTATCCTAAAGAGGGCTGTCCATGATGTTCGTGAGTTCACACGACAAATAATTCATATTACACGTTTTTGAGTTGTTGAGTTACCCCTAAAAATAGCTCATATGACATTGTGGAATATTTGACCTCATAGGTGGCTAGTAAATGGGTAATGCAATTCTACCGCTGGCATGCTGTAAGAGGGTAGATTGTCGGTACTTACGGAAGGCGGAGAAGCCAGCTGGGAAGTGAGCTGCGTCGAGGGGTGGCAGCGGGGGCGGCACTCCGTGGACGGAGGCGGCGTGTGGGGGCGGCAGCGCCAGGAAAGCGCCCGGGGGCGGCGGGGGCCGCGAGAACTGCTGCGGCAGCGACAGTGACAGGGCGCTGGTGACGCGAGCGGGGGCGGCGTCGGGGGCGGAGGCGGCACCGGCATCGGCGGTGGCGTCGTGGCCGGGGGCGGGCGTCGCTGGGCCGTAGAGGCGCGCGAAGAAGCGCCGCGGGGACGACGGACGGCGCGGGGGCGGAGGCGCCGACACCGGGGGCGGAGGGCTCAGAGTCCCACTGGGGGTGGGCAACATGCTGGTGCCCTCACCGCTGCGCGAGGGACCACTTCTCAGAGGAGGGTAAAACGCACGAGTCAGATCCTCTGCTGGATCTTCAGGGCATCAACTCGTCAGCGCCAGATTCAGTATATTGATTTACAGATGATGGGACAACTAACGTGCACTGGAATCGCGGTCTCTGCAGGACGGTCAACACACCAGCTTCTCAGATTCAGTACATCCACACACTAAAAATGACGAGTCCAAAGGCGTCAACAGCTTGACAGTCTCTACTCTCTGAGAACATAAAGAGTCCCACAATGTTCCATCACTGCTTCACCTCCTTATGAGGTCCAGTTTCAGTACATGTTGTCATCCAAATGCCCTAGTCTTAATATGTGACGATCCAGGTAGTATCTGTTGTATACGTTCAGATTAAGGGAGACGCACCTGTTCAGGATCACCAGAGCATTATCCTCATGTGAGGCTCAGATTCAGTAAATTAGTGTCCTGGGAATGTCCAAGTGCCGTAGTCTTCAACAGTGGGAGAGCCTCTAAAATTCACTGTGCTGTCTGAAGTCTCTATAGTTTCGACAGTGTTTCAGTTCCTTGCGAGGTCCAAATTCAGCCTGTAAATGTCATATGCGTAGGTAATATCTTCAGCACTTCTAAGATGCTTGACACTCAAAACCCTGACGACTGGACGTAACCTACTTACGAACTCTAAGCTTCTAGGAGACAGTGCCCAGAGTCTTCTAGAGACTTGTCTGATATTTGTGGAACTGTCAGAGGAACAGGACTACACAGCACACTGTGCAGGTATTGCCTTATGAGGTCAGGATTTAGAATGTAGCTGGCCCACAAACGGCTGAGTCCCAATCTTAAGCAGCTAGAATTTCGTAGAAAATTCATGGAACTATTTGAAGTTATGATAGCTCTAAGCACTTGTTGTCAGATAACACAAAAAATTGACCCCGCAGAAACCTGCAGAACACCTAACGACTCCCTCCCTCTCAACAGCACAACTCAGAGATTCTGACCTAACATCACAATCCGGCGCAGTTCAGGCATCTGGCCGCAGCGGCGTTAGACATCACAACATGGCCACTTGCACAGCTGGTACACAGTCACCTTCTATCAACTGCCTCCTTGGCGCATGACTGTAATTCCTTGTCCCAAACGGTTGCTTATATGGACCACCACTTTTTGGCTATTGTCGTGGAGACATGGGCGGTTCCATACTCAGTGAAACGAAATACACACGCACTCATTGGCCGCGAGATGTGTATGTCTCCCTACACAAAAGCTCTGAACAGTGGAGTTCATGATCCTTCCAAATATTTACCGCCAGATCGCACTAAATTCTTATAATACTTTCACAGATATGCTACACTCTTTGTCGCAGCTTGAACACAAGTTTAAATTTCTCTGCCCGCTGCATGCAGTGTTTATGGGTCCTATAGCAACATCACAATCTGCTGCAGATCTAGATCTAGCACCTTGTCTTATCAGCGACGTGCCCCGCTGAACAAACGAGAAACTTTTGAATCTTGCCTGCCTCAGCGTTTAAGTTCACCTCCTTGTTCCACACGGTTGAATATACGGACCACCGCTTTTCAACTATTGTCGTGAAAAAATAGGGTGTTAGCGGTGTTCAGTAAAATGAATCTCACACAATGACTGGCTGCGAGTCGCATGCATCTGCCTACACAAACACATTGAACAGCAGATTTTCTGATCTTTCCAGAAACCCGCGACAAGATCTCAAGAATTGCTGACGGCGAGACTGAATTAGCGCTCCTTTTGTTCCACACGGCTGCGTGTACGGACCGACGCTTTTTATCTGTCGCCGTGAAGATACGGAGTGTTTCCAGAATTCGGTGACAGCATCCACGCGCACTTTGTACGGCAGAGTTTGTGATATTTCCAGAACAGTTCGACAAGATCTCACATAAATCCCTGCCGGCAGCACTTCGAATGCGCGCTCCACACGGTTGTGTGTACGGACCGCCACTAAACGACTACCGTGCGACGGGACGTAAAGCGTAGCCAGTATTCAGTGAAATCGTACGCGTGCACGTAGCCATAGACAGACCGCGGGCATTTGATGTTTGCCGACACAAAGAGCGGCCGGGCTCGTACTTTCGGCAGCGGAGGCGCACGTCCGTTCGCCTACGTGCCGCACATAGCAGAGAACCTGCGCTCACTTGGGGAGACCGTCGGCTTTCCTCGCCGAAGTCCTGGCTTCAATTTAGCCCTGCCGTTCTCAGTTTTCAACAGTCCGCAGTGACTTCCACAACGCACTGTCCATTCTACCTGTTTTTCCTTTACGTCACTTCAGTGGAGCACACTGAGGAACTAACTACGGAACAACGTTGGCCCTGGTTTGCTCCGAGCGTATCAGCAATTCTGACCTCCCCAGCAGAAGCACTTCCACAAATCTACCCTTGTCTGTTCTCTTTAAACAAGGTCGCTACTGTATGAGAGGGAAGTTCCTTTCGGTGGGTCTGTTCCCTGCGGCGTCCTTCGGCACTAAATAATTCCTCGCTATACTGTCTGATATTTCGACACCACTCAGTAATGATGAGACTTATCTGCAGAAGGTGAACTTATACTGTGAACGTGGCTCTCTGTAGCATTTCACTCTTCAGGGCGAACGGATCAGCTAGCCCCTCGCGAACGGAATCAACTATTCTGTTTTTACAGAAACTTCCTTTTGCTGTACTGCCAAGCTCCTGTACTTTCTTAGAATATTAGACCCTGTACTCCTAAGCGCGTATTCTGGGCTTACGACAGTACTGTGGGGTCGTAGACTGCACTCCACTATTGCCAAAATTCACCCCCTACTCATCGGCAACGCGTGGTTGGGCACTTTAACGATATTCATTGATTTCTTCCGACTCTGATATCGACATATCCCACATTGGCTGAGCCCTCTACTATTTCGTCCCTCTCAGTACGTATATGTTCTGCAGGAGCATATATTGACTCAGGAACACAGACTCATCTCTAATACTTCAGCGTCACGCCTACACTGTAGCTCTATGTAAACAAGCTTTCATACGTATAATTATTCTTCTGGAGTAAGCTAACGGGAAATTCGTCTCCGCAGAACTCCTGGTTTTACAGGCTTCGAAACGGAGTCGAACCTCGTCAGGCTGAGAGAAGTAGTTTGTATCCCTCAGACATTATCCAACTCGTCGGCGGGAGAGAATTAAACGCGTTTATTTTTCGGTCCTAGAGTCCTCTCAGCTTCATTGTAATCAAACTACGAAGTTCTGCTGTTCTCAGAAATTTCTATTTTTAGTGTCTTGAAGCTCTTTCCCTTCTTTGCACAACTTCCCTTTTTTTAGACTGTACCACTATTCCAATACAAGGCCTTCGAGTAGACTTCGTAAATTCTTGTACTATAAAAATCTGTACTATTCCTAAACGTAATGTTTGTCGTAGATTAACTAACCTGTCTTTTCACAAGACACTACCGATAATAGTTGCAGACTTCCCGCACCAGATGTAGCACTACGCCAAATTTATTTTCACAGCACGTGCCGAGAATCCCTACGCAACAGCGTTACGAAGAAAAGCTTGCAAAGCGGTGTTCGTATCCTTCGGCTCGGTCTATCGTGAAACTATTGTAAGCTAAGCTTCTGTCTGGTCTTCCGTGCTCCGAAGCTGTATCGATTCTCACCTACCAGACGAAGCGACCTTTTCTTGTTTGGCCATCCATCTCACAGACGTAAGCTGAAATCCCTTTAGAGATTACAGCGAGCGAATCAGTCGTATCACTTCGCGTGTGAAGCGCCCTCCGCTCTGGTAGAATCCTCTGCCACAGATATTTCCCTATGTAATCTTCTGCACATACAACAAACACTTGGAAATTTCTCCTTCTTCTGCTACTATTATGACATCTTATGTGATATGCAAATCTCTCGGAATCCCTGATAAACTCTCGTCCACACTTCACCTTCTTGGATATTCAGACAGCACCACGCAGAAAATGTGTACAAACTTATTCTTCACCGCAGGTTAATTATGCATCCTTTGCTTCATGAAGTAAATCATCCACAGTTTTCATTGATTTTTTTTTCTCCTTCTGCCACGGAATTAATTTCAAGGGGTCGTCTGTGAAACGCTCCGCAGTCGAATAGAATAAGTCTTTTCGATTCCACCTTCACGAAAAGCTTTTATCGACACCCTTCTGTAGCGATGATAAATGTTTAAAGCTCTCTTTTCTTCTCACAATGTCACTATTAGACACCTTGGATTGCGTTGATTGTTCTAGACGCTATCTTCGCCTCCATTCTCGCAGACTGCATTAAGAACGCATATACCCGCTCCAGATTAATCTGTAGTCCTTCACCTCTATGGAATTAGAAAATTCTGTTCGTTGAGCAGTGCTCAACGCAAATTAATACATTTACAAGCCTCTCTTCCGTCTACAGCCGATGTGTGATATCTTCACGCGCGTTCCGGATGCAGTTTAATTATTTCTTTGCCACTATAGTATCTCTGTCCCAACAAACATCTGTTTGCAACAATACTGAAATCTGTAGACCTGCGCTACGGTCACGTTTTCCGTCCGCCAGATAGCTCACTTTTCTTGCCCCACGACTTGTGCCATCACTCTTATCTTATTGTAAACTTTCTCCACAGTCAGACACGGAATAATGAGTATGAAATATGTGAACGACTGCCGTTGTAATAAGACCAACTTACAAATTTTAGCAGATGTGGCATTCTTTATATTCTAAGACTGGAACATATTTCGCATGAGAAATATCTCTTTCCAAATCCCCTAATTGGGATTTAAAAGAAATTAATAATAATACGTACTTCGAGACGTCTAACACAAAACTGATAAGCTTTGGGATAGTAGAATACTGTTCACATCCGAGTTAAAATAGTTCCGCGTGAGGTATGTTCTTATCTGATAAACCTCAACTGGCAATATAGCATAATACTTTGCTGCGCCTAGAAAATTATTACGTGTCTGGGTGACATTTATTTCAGAACGTATCCTTATTAACTATATTTCACACTAAGACCCACGTATGTTAGATGTATTTCCTTCTCCGCTCTCTTTTGCAGGTGAGGAGGATTCGAAACGGATATGGAGAAGACGAAAATGGTTCTTTAAGTGTTTTGTAGCCTAAGAATGTTCTTATAAGAAATTTATTGTCCACAACGGCATATTTCCTTTCGCGTATTTTTTCAGGTGAGCTTTTCTCTTTCCGGCTTGTAAGTCACTCTACAATTATGTTTAATGGTTCCCACGTGAATTATGTCAGCTAAACATTTGAGATTTTTAACACGTCAAAATGCCATACGAAAGACTCCGACACTTAAGAAATTATGTCCACAGTCTGTAAAAGTATTGCGCCCCGGGGGGTTTACGCGTCGTGGATAATTTTACTGCGTCAATAAAAAACAGTTTACGAGTTTGGATGGCGGTGACAGCAGCAGCTGTAGAATTCGAGATTTCTCCAAATGGAAAGATTCGAATCACACTGCGAATACAAGTGTGATAAATTTGTTGCGACTTTACACGGTTTCTCAACAGTAACAACCTGCTATGGAATCTTGATTGCGTAGAAAATACAGTGCTTTTAGGGTGATAGTCACTCATTAAGAATCAATTAACGCTTAAGATGAGGTTGCCTTCATTCACACTATTCCAAGGTGAAATTAATTATTTTATTTTCCTTGTCAAATTACTATTTTTAAGTTTCTGAAGACGTACAGATACCAACAGTGACTTTCAGTTATTATGGCAAGCCGTAAAACTGTCTATGTTAGTCGGATGATACCAATATCGCATGCACTGCTTGAAAGGATCATTTCTGTATAATTAGTTGTAGCACCTCGGAATCTGTCTCATCAAAAGATGAGAATTCGCTGTTGTGTACGCCTTAAGATATATATACTTAGTTGTACCGGAAAACGTAATGGAATGTTGGCAAACTTATTGCCAATTTTCTTCTCGATTCCAGAGAGTAAGAAAATTCTTTCTAGTTCTTTTCGCTTGAAAAACTTCCGTATCTACTTTTCGTCACAGTTGCATATGACACACGCATCACTAAACTGTCTTGCGAAGGAAATATATTGAAGTCATTTCTTTGATGCTCGTTTTGTAGCAAAAAATACAGCGAAAAATACAAAATTTATTGTATTGTCTATTTCCATATAATTATCCTGACAAGCGAGCACGAGTTAGTATCGTGTTTAAATGTAACTAGTCCAATTATTTTTGGGGGAACTGCGGAAGGGTATCTGAATTATACTTTTGAGTCTGACTGGATGAAGGAATTCTTTCGAAATTTATGACCTGTAGCACTTCCTTGTCTGTCCGTTAACAGAATTGTCTCTAACTTCAGCACAGTAGTAATTATATTGCTAAATCTAAGCAGGTAGTTTGGTTGAGACTTTAACTGTCTACGAACACGATCTGCTTAACATATCGTCCAGCCGTTCCCGCCTGAATTTTGTCAGCCAAACATTCGAGCTGTTAACCCGTCAAAATGCGATACGAAACACGCTGATATTTAAAAATTTAGTCCCACAGTTGTAAAAGCAGAGCGTCCAGTGGAAATCTACGCATCGTGGATAATTTTATTGCGTCAATAACTTTTTTTTTGTAGGGGTCTCAATGGTGTGGACAGCAATAAGTGTAGAATACTTTTCTCCAAAAGTAAAAAAGAAGCTCAGTTTTTCGCGAGTTACAGTGACGATAATGTTACTGTAGATGTTTAGGCAGTTTGTTGACACTTTCCTGGTTCTGGAAAATTTTTATGAAACACGCAAAGGTCAGTTTTCTGGAAACTGTTTCCGTATAAGATTTTGAGTAAAATAAAGTAGCTATTAGGACGCTGTAGATGTTTAGGTAGTTCATCGACACTTTTCTCGTAATGGGAAGTGTTCACGAAACACGCAGAGTTTCTGGAGGGTACTGCCGTTGTCTGTTTATGAGATCAAAGCAATGACGGTAACGTTACTCCAGATGTCAGGTATTTGGCCAACACTTTTCTCATAATCTAAAATATTTCCGAAACACGCTGGAATAACTCGGCTGTCACTTTTTAGCGATACATTTTCTCTTTTTCTTTACGTATCTGAGTGCGGAATCTCAGCGGACGAGCCTACGTCGCAGGCCAGCACGAAGGAGACCGCGAAATGTTAACTGGAGACGCGGCGGACGGCTCCGATTAAACGATACACAGTAATTGGTCGGCCGTTGCGCGCGCACGCGTTTCGCGTCAATCGGAAACTGATTGGGGGGTGATTGCCCGGGGCCAGACGGCTACCCCGCGCAGAAGCCGGTCAGCAGCGGCACGAGGGGTGTGTCTCGCGGCGGGGGCTCAGGGCGAACGCTGATTGGTCGGCGCCGACACGGGGGTGCATCGGCGGCAGCCAATGGCGGCCGGCGCGGAGCGGCGCGTGCGCAAGGGAAATGTTTGGGCGAAGGCGTTGAGGGTGGGGGGGGGGTGCGACGCGAGGTGACCACAACACTTAGATGGGGCAAATGCCGCGATCAAATTACGCCAGTCACTTTCATCAGACTTCCACCCCCCCCCCCTTCTCCACATCCAATACACGCTTCCTTTGCGACAGGGGGTCAGCTAAGCTTTATTAGCTTCTGCTTTAGACAGGGCGGCCAGCGGTGTGATGTCGCGTGGCACAACAAGGCTTGCAACTTCAAGGATGAAACGCAGTCGATAGTGCGTTTAAAATTAGTTGCGACTTCTGACAGTTCACAGCGAAGTTGCCAGCGTGTGCCAGGCGCTTCAGCTTGTATCAACGGTACAATGGCAGGCTCGCTTGAATGCGTGCTACGATCATCCTCACACGCTTTTTAACCCTCCGGCACGCGTTGTAAAATTTACGATATGGTCATTTGTCAGTAAAAACAAGTCCTACTGTACTGCAGCCATAGTGGCATCGTCAAATGTTAGATGCGGTATCAGCATGACATTTGACGATGCCACTATGGCTGCAGTACATTACGACTTTCTTTTTATGAAACAGATCTGGTGATGGTCATTAAAAACCGAAACCGGTAATCTGTTAACAAAAAGTTTGTGACCATAGACGTAAATTAAAGGACACTTATTACATATACGGGTCACTGTTTTCTCGCGACGATGTAGCTTGTGAAATTTGTCTTAAGCAAACTATTACATTTATTGAAGAAAGCAGTACACATTCACCATCTTCAACATTTATAACAAAAGATTTTGCTCTTTTACTTCTTTAAATAACAATTTAGCTAGTTTTTCTGACATATGTTCACTTTCATAACACCTTTCACAGACAATTTGTTAGCCAACTAATTCCGACAATTTTTAGAAAAATGAAAAATTAGCTGATGTCCATCTTATAATTCTTGAATTGGAGTATCAGGCACACATTTTAGCTACAATGTCAACTCCACCTTTTGTCACGTTGTACTCAATTATGATTTCAGGTTTGTGTGTTTTCATCATCCAATATCGCCATGTCATGCACAGCAAACAAAAGTATGATAGCACAGTTTTTAAAAGGAACATATGAAACTAAGGTCTTATCCTGTTGAAATCCAAACATTTCACTTCCAGTTCCGTTTGTTTTGTGATTCTTCAGTTTCTCCCGGCGTATTTGTTGCTCGAACAGTCCCCGGGTGTACTGCCGGTTCATAGTGTCCAACGGGCACAATATTTCGGCGATCAGACATGTCGCCATCTTTTGTTTTGTTTGGGACAAATTCTGGAAGAATTTCACGTCAGTTCTTCGTCATTGTAACAACACAAGTGATAGTCTTCCGCAGCAAATAATCAGAAACGAGGTAGCTATTCTGCCAACTGTCAGTTGTAAGGTTCCTCTTAGAATTTTCTGTAGGCACCACGTTATCTTTTCACTATGTCCTCAGAAGCACTGGATCCCCGATACTGTCCTTTGGTTGTGTGCCGCAATAAACCTCCAGATTATTGCAATGAAATGTGTTTGATCACAGAACAAACATTTTTGTCCCATATATAGCCGGCTTGGTGGGTATGCACTGAATTCACCTACAGCTGTCTCCGTAGAGGTGAAGCATTTCATCTATCGTGGTGAATTCACCAGGCTGTAAGAACATTGAGAGCTAGCAGCAAAAGGATCCAATACTGTACGAACTGCAACCAACTTCTCCTGTCATTCCTCGTTTCCATACCAACAAATCGCACACAGAAAAAACAGAAACCTATTGTAACTCACTGCAGTCCTAAGCAATAGCATTCCTATTCCGTCTGCTGCGCACAGTTCCCGTACATTAGCATTATGGCACTTTTGTCTTCTTCTTAAAAAAAAATTCCGGAACACAGCCGTTATTTCGGCACTTTATTACCTCTTTTGCGTGAGACTTATGTGTCTCGCTATTTATTTATATAGGTATTTGTATATTTCACGATTTCATCAATAAAACGAAGGTCAATTAATTTAAAAAAAAAACACTAACTTCATCAGTTATACCCATCATCTTCCTCTTCGGATCTGGAGGAATTTGCACAATGTTTTTTCTGTTGGTTTATGACGTTTTAGTACAGTCGCTTTTACACCAACGTGAAACTTTGCCTTTTCGATGAATCCTCGTACATCTGCTGTCTCTTCGGGATCACCGCCATCCTTATCTTCAAGTTCAGATTCACTGCCATGGTACTATTCAGTGTTTTCTTCACTCAAACCTACTTTACTTTCCTCCAAGTCTGAAAAGTCTGGATAGACTTTATCATCACCTTCTCTGAGCAGTTTGCGAATTTCTTCGTCTGATACACTCTTTGAACTGGAACAAACATCAAAGAAATAAAACGAATAAATACATTCAATGTAACGTTTAATGAGCAAGTATAGTTAACTTTTTAGTATACTTTCCTCTGGACATTGACTGCTGGAACAAAGCTTGCAAGTGCCACACCAAGCGGCGCGCGCTGTACTTTTTACAGCATTCAACACGTCGTTGCATACAATTCGGAAAACAAACTGAGAGAGCTAACCAAATGAATTGAAGCCACTTTAACACTGTTGAGAAAACACCAAAAATGGAATACATGGCAGCAATGGCGCAATAGCTCAAGGTTAAGGAATCGATTAGGCATAAAAATTGCCGCTGTTGTACTTTTCACAGCAGCGCGCCCACTCGAGGGTTAAGGAAACCCATCGGTTCAAAAATGGTTCAAATGGCTCTGAGCACTATGGGACTTAACATCTATGGTCATCAGTCCCCTAGAACTTAGAACTACTTAAACCTAACTAACCTAAGGACATCACACAACACCCAGTCATCACGAGGCAGAGAAAATCCCTGACCCCGCCGGGAATCGAACCCGGGCGCGCGAAGCGAGAACGCTACCACACGACCACGAGCTGCGGACAAACCCATCGGTAATAAGCTCTCATACCAGCACATCCTAAAGTTTAATAATTGTCAGCTTCACGATGAAAACCCTATCATTTCGTTAATGGCCACAGTTACTGTTACATTTTGTTAGTAGTTAACTACCTCTAGAAATTCTTAGTTTGCAGCGAAAAATACGTGTCGCTATGAATTCGTGTTTGTTGTGTGTCAGGTTACATGTTGTCAGCGTATTAAATGAAGATACATATTGAATCATCCTTTAAACTTGGAGCGATATCTCTGTCATTTTCCAATCTCGAGAAAATGGAATGTATGTAATTTATTTTTTATTTATCGTATGGCAACAACAGCAAACATTGACAAGTACATAAAGTTTAACTTTACATGTATACCTAGTTAAGTATTTACATATATGTATGTAAAGCGCACCGTTACGAACTTTAGATCAGTGAAAAAAAAAATGAAATAGTCATAAATTCCTCTCGAATCTCATAAGTGGTGTGATATATCGAAACAAGATTTTGGCAAATGATACTGCGGAAAGACGTATTTTTCCATATGATTAACATGTGAAAGTTCCATATCTACCGCGATATTCGAGCGACTACAGGTTTTTTGAATGAAATAATGTAATTGTTGAGGGCAATCAATAGCTGGTGAAACGAGAATTGCTATGGGTTTTGTAACAATGTAACTAAGGATGTTAAATGTTTATTTTTATACTGAGAAGGGGCCATTTCATAAGCTGATGACCTGACTCGCACCCAGTTGCAAGTTTAAAGATACACTGTTTCAGGATTCTGCATTAGAATGACAGTGAGATGAATTTTTCTAAATTCTGCTGTGTTTCTATAAATGAAGCCGATTTTAACATGGCAGCAACAGAAGCTATGTATTCCTCAAATTTCGTCTCAGCCCTTATGAATCAGTGACGTTCTTAGTATGGCTGACAACTCAAAACCAGTCTGTCGTGTAAAATTTACAATGGCTTCTTTTGTCAGCGTTCCGACCTCAGTGATCGTAAACGACTTCACGTTTTTTTGCCACATTACTTTCCCCCTAGACCCATATATTCTACGACGAATTTAAATGAGCATGATACGGAGGAAGCCTGACTAAATTATGCGCTTTACCTTCAGTCTGATCGTCGACATGGTAGCAGAAAGTTTTGGCTTGTACAGTAGTACAAGTTGCATTAACTTCATCTTATACACGTTAGGTTCAACTTTATCTCGTGGTAACATTTCTTTGTACCCAGAGCCAAGATATCCGCTTTCCTCCACTGCATTGTTGCAGCTTTATGCATCGCAACAGAGGAGTATGGCGTTCCAACCGTTACTATTGTCGAATTCCGAGGAATGTTTTGCAGCACAACGTTAGCTCCCCAGCCGGTGAAGGTGTTCTTGGACGACACTTCTGTTGCAAATCGCGTATCCAGCAGATGTACTGCACTGTTGTTATTAATGCAACACCAACACAAAACACTTGTTCACAATACCTGATGACTACAGGACACTGTAACGCCAGAAAATACGACTTTTAACGAGGGCTGAAGAACATTGATGCATCTAATGTGTGACATCGCGTCGTACTGCAACAGGGGCGCTTCACCAGCACAACCGCTGGCGGTGTTATAGGGAAAGCCGGCTCGCATTTGGTAACGGCGTCAAGTTCCCCTCCCGTCAGACGAACGTCAAAAGTCATAACTAATTTTCAACGCACTATAATGTGACAGCGGCTTCCGGATTGACGCGACGTAACTGAAACTTATCAGTAGAGATCGTATTATATGCATCATGTTGTTGTTGTGGTGGTGTTCAGTCCTGAGACTGGTTTGATGCAGCTCTCCATGCTACGCTATCCTGTGCAAGCTTCTTCATCTCCCGGTACTTACTGCAACCCACATCCTTCTGCATCTGATTAGTGTATTCATCTCTTGGTCTCCCTCTACGATTTTTACCCTCCACGCTGCCCTCCAATGCTAAATTTGTGATCCCTTGATGCCTCAGAACATGTCCTACCAACCGGTCCCTTCTTCTTGTCAAGTTGTGCCACAAGCTCCTCTTCTCCCCAATTCTATTCAATACCTCCTCATTAGTTATGTGATCTACCCGTCTAATCTTCAGCATTCTTCTGTAGCACCACATTGCGAAAGCTTCTATTCCCTTGTTGTCCAAACTATTTATCGTCCGTGTTTCACTTCCATACATGGCTACACTCCATACAAATACTTTCAGAAACGACTTCCTGACACTTAAATCAATACTTGATGTTAACAAATTTCTCTTCTTCAGAAACGCTTTCCTTGCCATTGCCAGTCTACATTTTATATCTTCTCTACTTCGACCATCATCAGTTACTTTGCTCCCCAAATAGCAAAACTCCGTTACTACTTTAAGTGCCTCATTTCCTAATCTAATTCCCTCAGTATCACCCGACTTAATTCGACTACATTCCATTATCCTCGTTTTGCTTTTGTTGATGTTCATCTTATATCCTCCTTTCAAGACACTATTCATTCCGTTCAACTGCTCTTCCAAGTCCTTTGCTGTCTCTCACAGAATTACAATGTCATCGGCAAACCTCAAAATTTTTATTTGTTCTCCATGGATTTTAATACCTACTCCGAATTTTTCTTTTGTTTCCTTTACTGCTTGCTCAATATACAGATTGAATAACATTGTGGAGAGGCTACAACCCTGTCTCACTCCCTTCCCAACCACTTCTTCCCTTTCATGTCCCTCGACTTTTATAACTGCCATCTGGTTTCTGTACAAATTGTAAATAGCCTTTCGCTCCCTGTATTTTACCCCTGCCGTCTTTAGAATTTGAAAGAGAGTATTCCAGTCAACATTGTCAAAAGCTTTCTCTTAAGTCTACAAATGCTAGAAACGAGGGTTTGCCTTTCCTTAATCTTTCTTCTAAGATAAGTCGTAAGGTCAGTATTGCCTCAGGTGTTCCAATATTTCTACGGAATCCAAACTGATCTTCCCCGAGGTCGGCTTCTACTAGTTTTTCCATTCGTCTGTAAAGAATTCGCGTTAGTATTTTGCAGCTGTGGCTTATTAAACTGATTGTTCGGTAATTTTCACATCTGTCAACACCTGCTTTCTTTGGGATTGGAATTATTATATTCTTCTTGAAGTCTGAGGGTATTTCGCCTGTCTCATACATCTTGCTCACCAGATGCCAGAGTTTTGTCAGGACTGGTTCTCCCAAGGCTGTCAGTAGTTCTAATGGAATGTTGTCTACTCCCGGGGCCTTGTTTCGACTCAGGTCTTTCAGTGCTCCGTCAAACTCTTCACGCAGTATCGTATCTCCCATTTCATCATCATCTACATTCTCTTCCATTTCTATAATATTATCCTCAAGTACTTCGCCCTTGTATAGACCCTCTATATACTCCTTCCACCTTTCAGCTTTCCCTTCTTTGCTTAGAACTGGGTTTCCATCTGAGCTCTTGATATTCATACAAGTGGTTCTCTTTTCTCCAAAGGTCTCTTTAATTTTTCTGTAGGCAGTATCTATCTTACCCCAAGTGAGATAAGTCTCTACATCCTTACATTTGTCCTCTACCCATCCCTGCTTAGCCATTTTGCACTTCCTGTCGATCTCATTTTTGAGACGTCTGTATTCCTTTAAGACTGCTTCATTTACTGCATTTTTATATTTTCTCCTTTCGTCAATTAAGTTCAATATTTCTTCTGTTACCCAAGGAGTTCTACTAGCCCTCGTCTTGATCCTCTGCTGCCTTCACTACTGCATCCCTCAGAGCTACCCATTCTTCTTATACTGTACTTCTTTCCCCCATTCCTGTCAATTGTTCCCTTGTGCTCTCCCTGAAACTCTGTACAACTTCTGGTTTAGTCAGTTTATCCAGGTCCCATCTCCTTAAATTCCCACCTTTTTGCAGTTTCTTCAGTTTTAATCTACAGTTCATAACCAATATATTGTGGTCCGAGTCCACATCTGCCCCTGGAAATGTCTTACAATTTAAAACCTGGTTCCTAAATCTCTGTCTTACCATTATATAATCTGTCTGATACCTTCTAGTATCTCCAGGATTCTTCCATGTATACAACTTTTTTTCATGATTATTAAACCAAGTGTTAGCTATGATTAAGTTATGCTCTGTGCAAAACTCTACCAGGCGGCTTCCTCTTTCATTTCTTAGCCCCAATCCATATTCACCTACATTGTTTCCTTCTTTCCTTTTCCTACTCTCGGATTCCAGTCACCCATGACTATTAAATTTTCGTCTCCCTTCACTACCTGAATAATTTCTTTTATCTCATCATACATTTCTTCAATTTCTTCATCATGTGCAAAGCTAGTTGGCATATAAACTTTTACTACTGTAGTAGGCGTGGGCTTCGTTTCTATCTTGGCCTCAATAATGCGTTCACTATGCTGTTTGTAGTAGCTTACCCGTATTCCTATTTTCCTATTCATTATTAAACCTACTCCTGCATTACCCCTATTTGATTTTGTGTTTGTAACCCTGTATTCACCTGACCAAAAGTTTTGTTCCTCCTGCCACCGAACTTCACTAATTCCCACTATATCTAACCTTAACCTATCCATTTTCCTTTTTAAATTTTCTAATCTACCTGCCTGGTTAAGGGATCTGACATTCCACGCTCCGATCCGTAGAACGCCAGTTTTCTTTTTCCTGATAACGACGTCCTCTTGAGTAGTCCCCGCCCGGAGATCCGAATGGGGGACTATTTTACTTCCGGAACATTTTACCCAAGAGGACGCCATCATCATTTATCCATACAGTAAAGCTGCATGCCCTCGGCAAAAATTACGGCCGTAGTTTCCCCTTGCTTTCAGCCGTTCACAGTACCAGCACAGCAAGGCCATTTTGGTTAATGTTGCAAGGCCAGGTCAGTCAATCATCCAGACTGTTGCCCCTGCAACTACTGAAAAGGCTGCTGCCCCTCTTCAGGAACCACACGTTTGTCTGGCCTCTCAACAGATACCCCTCCGTTGTGGTTACACCTACGGTACGGCCATCTGTATCCCTGAGGCACGGAAGCCTCCCCACCAACGGCAAGGTCCACGGTTCATGGGGAAGGATATGCATTATAAAATTTTTAAAATATGCATGCAAATATGCATGAAAAATGCTTAAAACTGCATGAAAAGGGTCGAAATGTGCAAAATCAAATAATAAAAAAACATGGTAGTTACTGCGTGCATTATATCTCAAAGTGGAGCCTGTGCATATCGATTACGAGGAAGAGTGCCGGTCACGCGACAAAACGATAGATTTAGAACGCTAATATCATTTTCTGAATACTTTATTGTAGAGGTTAGGAAGAGGGTCTTTCTGGGATTATTTTCTAAAAATTTGCAAAATGGGGACGCATACAGTGTTTCAAGAATTGTTCCTTCTTTGCTATTGTTGTCGGTAACAAGCGGATGCGGTGGGAGTGAGTCCTAGCAAAACAATCGATGTGTACAGCTTCGAGATATATCGCACACAGAGGGGCATGCTCAAAAACTCCGTAATATTTTATTTAAAAAAATACAATAATAAATTTTTTGAACAGCATCAACTTTTAATTAATACTATTGGACCAAAGCATCATTTAAATTTTTTTTTCCTTTTCTACTATTGTAAACATAAACGACCAAGTACTGTTCCAGTAGTTCGGTAGTAAAATTGTCTCTTCAATCACCCAAAACATTTTTATAAGCAGGAAAGGACCGTTCTACATCAACAGAGGTAACCGGCCAATATTTGAATTTGGGTGCTACATTGGTACTTACTGTTTGTCGTAAAAGTTCACCAATCTCATTAATAAAACTATCAGTTTGGCGCAAGGGTTCACAGCCTATGATATTGTTTAAAACGTCTTAAAACTTTTCTTAAGTTTTCTTAGGAATACCTCCGGCAATGAGGAGTTCACTAGAATAATTTTATTCATTAACTGAATAGATTCATTCAACGCCAAACCTTGAGTTTCAAGCTTTCTAATAATTGCAGGTATATGGGAAAAATGAATGCTAATCACAGCAATGTCATTTTTAATACCAGAATCATTAAAAGTGTCTTTGTACTGGCAAACTGCCAAAGCCTGTGCAATATAAAAGTCGGTTACTACCTCTCTAATGGCCTTGAAATGTTCATTTTAAAACAGCACTGCTTCGACCCACGTACGCCAACGAGTTACCACTGGTTCGAGAGGTAAAGGCACATTTGGTAGTTTTTCTTTGTAGGTTTTGATGGCAGCAGGAGCCTTTAGAAACACTTTATTCGTGAATGAAATCAGTTTATTTACATTCACAAGTATTTACATTCACGTAGGCGATGTACTCCATGAGCAAAGCACGTCACATGAATCAAACTGAAATAAAATGCTCGGAGGGCTTTTCCTGCTTTGATCGTATAGGGAGCAGCATCTGAAATAAACACAAACACCCATTCATCTACAGAAGATTCTGGAAATATTTTTCGCCGCGAGGGATTAGCCGAGCGGTCTAGGGCGTTGCAGTCATGGACTGTGCGGCTGGTCTCGGAGGAAGCAGAGTCCTCCCTCGGGCATGGCTGTGTGTGTTTGGTTGGTTTAGGTTAAGTAGTGTGTAAGCTTAGGAATTGATGACCTTAACAGTTAAGACCCATAAGATTAAAACAAAAATCTAATACCCTCATTCACAAATATGGCGATCGTAGAATGATTTATTTTTACGAGTTCTTTGCAGGCCGCCAAATAAGAAGAAGAAGGCTCTTCTTTTAAAGCACCAACAATTAAATTTGCAATATAACGGCCACAAGCGTCTATAGTTTCATCAACTGAAAGCCAGATAATGCTGCCCTTGAGTTCATTGCGTTTTCTTCCAGAAGATTCACGTAAATTGTCGGTATGTAATTTTTACTCAATGTTGAATCATCTGGTATATTTTGATTTAGGCAATATTTGCGCAGGAAGCCTTTGAGGATAAGGTTTGTAAGTTTGTGATAGGAATATTGCTTGCAATGAATGCTTCACATAGATCCATGTTAAACCGACTTTGTTGGTTACTTTTGGACAAATCCCTGCTACTGCAACTTCCTGCTGTCAGAAGTAGTTGTCGTGGTTCTTTCTTCTGAATTCCTGTAATATAAAGACTTATCTTGACATGCTGGTCCATTTGAAACTTTTTTGCACAGAACGATTTTCTCGCTAAATCGACAATATAAAACAATTCCGTGATATGTAAATGTTTCAGGATGGCCAGCTATCCACCAAACGATGTTTGTTTTTTCGAGTGGTATGGCGCACACGTTACTCGTTACACGTCGTAATCACGTTCAAATGTGTACAGAAAGTTAAACTGAAACAATGGACGTGCGACTAAAAGCTTGCGTAGTTTAATTGATACCGATGCCTACGGTATGACAGCGGATTAACCGGGTGGGGGGGGGGGGGGCGTGCGCAGGAACATTGACTCTGCCTGTTCCTGTTCCTCTTCTGTAATAATTTCGTTAGGCAGTGGCCTCTCGGTTAGCGATTGCACACAGTTCCTGGTTGCGGTCAATCTGGCTGGCTCAAATGGCTCTGAGCACTATGGGACTTAAAATCTGAGATCATCAGTCCCCTAGAACTTAAAACTACTTAAACCTAACTAACCTAAGGACATCACACACATCTATGCCCGAGGCAGGATTCGAACCTGCGACCGTAGCGGTCGCGCGGTTCCAGACTGAAGCGCCTAGAACAGCTCGGCCACTCCGGCCAGCACGGTCAATCTGTGAGACATCAAAACTAAATCGAACAAGAGACCACCCGTCTAAATTTTTAAAATATTGTAAAGAGCGAAAATAAGCACCGTCAGTAGTTTCTAGTAAAAAATTGCAATAACCGGTGAAAAGGAGCCAAATATGCAAATGCATATGCAACGTGAAAATGCATATAATCCGGTCTCTGCTTATCAGTGAAGGAAGAAATGTACTTAACGGTCGCCGTAAGAACTACGTACGGAAAGCGTGACTACGTGGAATAAATTATTCAAAATGGTTCAGATGGCTCTAAGCACTATGGGACTTAATATCTGAGGTCACCAGTCCCCCAGACTTAGAACTACTTAAACCTAACTAACCTAAGGACATCACACACATTCTTGCCCGAGGCAGGATTCGAACCTGCGACCGTAGCAGCAGCGCGGTTCCGGACTGACGCGACTAGAACCGCTCGTCCACAGCGGCCGGCAATAAATTATTCATTTGTATTATCTGCCAGCTTTATGTTTAACATAACAGAAAGCACCGACCACTGCGGTATGCGGTCGCAGGTTCGAATCCTGTCTCAGACATGGATGTGTGTGATGTCCTTAGGTTAGTTAGGTCGAAGTAGTTCTAAGTTCTAGGGGACTGATGACCTCCGATGTTAAGTCCCATAGTGGTCAGAGCCATTCGAACAGAAAGCACCACGTTTCGAGTATGTTCTACCCATCTTCTGGCATTTATACACGCAGAAAATTGTTACTTCAAAATAAATTGTCTTAAATTTCATTCATTGTCTTAAAGCAGATTAATCACTTCGAATGAACAAGTTTTGGGAAAAGAAGGTATGGCTGGCTGCTAAGATCTAAACTTATTCATTGTAGACTGTGTTCTATAATGTTTGATTTTAGTTCTCCAGTGTGTGTGTAATCTATGTAATTAAGTAAATAGAGTGCATTCACTTTTTCTTTATTGCTCGCTGCTGGAGAGGCTGTTAGGGTGTTCGGAGGAGGAGAGGGGACATTGATTGGCCGGAAATTGACGTCCAGTGATGATGTCTGCTGCTTATTTGGAGCTGTGTTGCGTTCTTTATGATGAGGCCACAGCGAATTTGGCATTCCAAAGCCTCATTTTTCATACTTGGTACACTGGGGAGCTGTTGTGTAACATTACCCGACTACCAATATCGTGAACATCGTTGTAAAATGCGACATCGGTACTCATCCCGCTGTACGACCACCATATTCTATTAAGTGTGCAGTGTTTACATGTTTGTAGAAAAAAATTGTGCAGTCTGTTACGTCAAAAACCAGTGACAAAATTAATCGATGTTGTTGTTGTGGTCTTTAGTCCGAAGACTGGTTTGATGCAGGTCTCCATGCTACTCTATTCTATGCGTGCCTGTTCATCTCTGGGTAACTACTGCAACCCAGGGTCTTTTGTATCTGCTTATAGCATTCATCTCTTAGTCTCTCTACAATTTCCTTCCCCGCACCCCTCCCCCACCCCCGCTTCCTACCAGTACTAAATTGGAAATTCCTGGATGTCTCAGCATGTGTCCTAACAGCTGATCCCTTCTTTTAGTTAGGTTGTGCCAGAAGTTTCTTTTCTCCCCGATTCTGTTCAGTACCTCCTCATTACTTAGTCTTCAGCATTCTTCTGTAGCACCACGTTTCAAAAGCTTCTAGTTTCTTCTTGCCTAAATTGTTTATCGTCCATGTCTCACTTCCATACATGGCTACACTCCACACAAATACTATCAGAAAATACTTCCTAACACTTAAATCTATTTTTGATGTTAACAAATTTCCCTTCTTCAAAAATGCTTTTCTTCCCAATGTCAGTCTACATTTTATATCCTCTTTGCGTCGACCCTCATCAGTTATTTTGAAACGTCCCCTTAGAAAATTAAGAATGACTGTGCTGGTAAACTTCTACGTTATTTGCTACAGAAACAGCTGAGCAAAACTGAACGTACTCAGTTCTCTCTTTACTTATTCTGATCATTACTAAACTGACGCACAATATTTTTAGCGCTACGCAGTCTGACTTTCAATAATCCCTACAAAATAATGGCCCTGACTAATAAAAACCTATACCTTACAAAAATCTTCGTTACTCGAACTAGTGCAATACAGCGAGCGCCAATACTGCCAGTTAGATAAAAGTTTCTAACTACTGAAGGCACAAACTTCTGATAGGCACATAGTTAGCAAATGAAAGATTTTGATAGAGAACAAACAATGGCCGGCCGGTTCTAGGCGCTACAGTCTGGAACCGAGCGACCGCTGTGGTCGCAGGTTCGAATCCTGCCTCTGGCATGGATGTGTGTGATGTCCTTAGGTTAGTTAGGTTTAATTAGTTCTAAGTTCTAGGCGACTGATGACCTCAGAAGTTTAGTCGCATACTGCTCAGAGCCATTTTTGAACAAATAATGTATTTACCTTAATAGTGTTCAGAAATCATAATATATATATATCAGTTCATGACCTCCAGTCTTACAAATTTCCTTTTTCTGACGGACACACGTCCAGATCGTCTGCTCATAGTAACCTCTCAAAACTCTGGCATCTCTCTCTCCACGCCCACCACTGCTGGCGGCTCACCTCCAACTGCGCAACGCTACGCGCTGTTCACATCCAACTGCCCAACAGTACAATAGCAAATATTCCAACAATGCAAACCAGCCACAGACTGCAAACAGCACAGTCAGTGATTTTCATACAGAGCGCTACGTGGCGTCACCAACATAAAAACCTAAGCAGCCCACTTACAATTTTGCTGCCCAAATAGCAAAACTCATCTACTACTTTAAGTGTCTCATCTCCTAATCTAATAACCTTAGCGTCGCCTGATTTAATCCGACTATATTCCATTATCCTTGCTTTGCTTTTGTTGATGTTCATCTTATATCCACTCCTATCACCCGCTTTTCCAAGAAGTCCTTTACTGTCTCTGACAGAATTACAATATCACCAGCAAACCTCGAAGGTTTTCTTTTCCCTGAACTTTGATTCCTTCTCCCAATTTTCTTTTGTTTCCTTCACTGATTGTTCAATGAATAATATCGGGGATAGGCTACAGCCCTTTCGGACTCCCTCCTCAGCCACTGGATCCTTTTCATGTCCCTCGACTCATGTAACTGCCATTTGGCTACTGTGGAAATTGTAAATAGCTGTTCGCTCCCTGTATTTTACCCCTGCCACCTTTAGAATTTGAAAGAGTGTATTCCAGTCAACATTGTCAAAAGCTTTCTCTAAGTCTACAAATCGTGTGAACATAGGCTTGCCTTTCCTTAATCTCCTATGATAAGTCGCAGCATCAGTATTGCCTCGCGTGTTCCTACATTTCTCCGGAATCCAAACAGGTCTTTCCCGAGGTCGGCTTCTACCAGTTTTTCAATTACGCTGTAAGGAATTCGTGTTAGTATTTTGCAACCGAGAGTTATTAAACTGACAGTTCGGTTATGTTCCCACTTGTCAGTAGCTACTTTTATTGGAATTTGAATTATTACATCCTTCCTGAAGTCTGAGGGTCTTTCGCCTGTCTCATACATCTTTCTCGCCAGATGGAGGAGTTTTGTCATGACTGGCTTTTCCAAGGCTATCTAATGGAATGTTGTGTATTCCGATTTAGGTCTATCAGTGCTCTCTTAAATTCCTCACGTAGTATCATATCTCCTACCTAATATTCATCCATGTCCTTTTCCATTTCCATAATATTGTACTCAAGTACATCTACCATGTGTAGAACCTCTATATACTCCCACATTTGCACTTTCCCTTCTTTGCTTAGGACTAGTTTTCCATCTGAGCTCCTGTTATTCATAAAGGTAATTGTCTTGCCTGCACCTTCCTGTAGGCGGCATCTATCTTTGCCTTATACTTCTAAGTCCTTACATTTATCTTCTAGCCTAGGGTGACCAAACGTCCCGAAAAACCGGGATTGTCCCGGTTTTCATCCCGGTGTCCCGAAAATTTGTTTCGGGACGCTCAAAAGTCCCGGAATTCAGTTTTTAAATACATTTCGTGAAAGCTTCTCAAATTTTTGGGATACAACACAAGAAATTAATATATTTTAGCTTATTTGTCTAAAACCTCCATTGTCCCATACTAGTAATCACAGTATCAGCATTGATACACTCAGGCAATAATTTACTTTGAGCGGTACTTTGGCCAACAAGTAGCAAGTTGTATTATTGTAACAGAGCTATGAAACCGTCCGATTGTCGCGTCACTTACTCACACTCTCACTGTCAGAACAGTGTAGTAGTTGATGTTTTGTCAGACAAACTGCAATAGTTTTTTGTCATATTAGTGGTATTATTGCTGCAGTACTGTGAAACGCAATGCCGAAACGTGCCTGCAAGTTCAGTGACTGTTATTCCAAGGAATGGAATTTAATTGAGAAAGGTCGTTTTGATTACGAAGCAGAGTGTTCCGTACGTAATTGTTTTATTAGTATAAGTCATGCTGGACGTTCCGACATAGTCCTCAGGTCAAAGAAACACATTAACAGATACAGTGCACCGAGCTGCAGTAACACTACAAAATTATTTTGTGAAACGTCAGTCAAGTGAAGAGATGAAAGTTCGAGCAGCCGAGATTACACTAGCCTACCACACGGTAAAACATCACCAAACTTATAGATCTAGTGATTCTACTAATAAGCTTAACAGCATTATGTTTGATGATTCTTCCATTGCAAAAAAGTTTAGTTCCGCAAAAACTAAAGTGTCAGCCTTAGTGAAAGTAGTTATTGCTCCCCAGAGTGTAAAGGAAAGCCTTGAATACATCAAAAAGTCTTCTTTCTACGGGATATCCACTGATGCCAGCAATCATAAGGCCACTAAAATATTTCCGTTTGTTGTTCAGTTTTTCGATATTAATCAGGGAATTCAGACAAAACTTTTGAAGGTGAGTTCCCTACCTAATGAAACATCTGACGAAATTTCAAGATTTTGTACGAATACTAGCGAAATGTTTGATCATGAGAAAAATAAATGTGTGGCATTTTGTGGAGACAACACCAATACAAACTTTGGTGGTTTAAAAAGACAAGGCAAATGCAACGTATTTACCAAATTAAAGGCAACATTGAAGGCATAGGGTGCCCTGCGCATGTTTTACACAACAGTGTGCAGACATCTGCTGACAGTTTAAGCTGTGATGTTGAAACTATCGTCATGAAGGTATACTCACACTTTTACATATATACTGTTAGAACTGAGAGGCACCCACATGCCTTGCTCATACTGTGGCATCAAGCAGTCAGGCCTGCAAGATGAGTGGTCTGCCAAGCGAGTGGATTCATTCTTAGTTATCGAGTAATATGAGCTCTAGTACTCTCACTTAAGTTACAAGTTATCCTCCTATATGATTACTACGCAACGGAAACGCATATCTGACTATCAGTGATTTACAGAACTCTGACTGTACACTACGCACTGGCAGTACCACATTTTCTTTTTGTCTTTTATTTGACGGCTTTTATTAACACGTGGCCATCCCACTGAATATGAATGGCGCACACATTATAAATTCGGGACATTATGACAACATACAGTTTGAAGGAATAGTCTACCAATCTCTTTCTTTTCACTATCTGATTTATTCCGATAAATTCTCTAACCTAAACACACAAATTCTATAACCTACAACAATAACATATGAGAAATTCCGCCCAGTGGGCATGGCTTTACATTAGTGAATCTCTATATTATGGTCTCGTAATTTATTTAACGCTACAGTGCACTTTCTGGGTAGGTTGGTGGATCTTTTATTATACCTCACACTTCGACTCTCACAATCATCATCACGAAACTTTCCTCCAGACCGAGCGGTACAGAAGGAACAAGCATAACACACTAATCTTCTGAAACTACTTCGCTACACACCCATGGAAACCACACATACCCAAATTACATGACATACACCACACAAAAATATGAAATACTACACAGAGAATGGTTACAACATTATCACTTTCAGCTTTCCCACTTCAATTAATATTGGTTCCAGTTTCACACGACACTGCCCCACTTTGTAATTCTACTTTCCTAATGTGAACTCTGGAGATAAATGCACGTCTTCCTGTGCAATGCAAGCCATGTGGCGTTGCTGGATAGACGGCCGACTCACCTTGCTCCTCTCTCAGAGTTTGAATCTAGCGTCACACGCAAAGTAATATTAATGTATTCATCACACACGCGAGTCCTCAACTGATACCATGGATGAGTACTTCTCTTTATCCTTTGTCTCATACACAGATTGAGACTCACACAGTACTCACCACGTGGAAGTACTCGTCTCTAATTTCAAGTCCTGCACACGCCATTTCTTAAATATTTCAACTTATGGTACACACGCTATTTCTTAAATATTTCAACTTATTGTACACACGCTAGTAATTCAGCTTAGCTTAAGCACACGGAAGTATTTCAACTTATTGCTACACGTGGTTTCTTTGTGACCGTTGGTCACTTCCGAAGATTACTACAATCCCATTAATATTACCTGCCTGACATTTAATTCTCCCCACAAAAGTTCCTGAAATAGAGAAATTATTATTTCAAACTACTCTTAAATATTCCACATGCATACCATGTCTCCACTCTTTCCTCATTTCTGAGCACAACTAAAACAGGTCATCACAGCACAAGATCCAGCGGCAGAGTGCCTAAAACATGGCCGTTCTCGAGGTCCTCTCCACCTCTGCTGAAGTGGGGGAGCACCTTACTACCCTATTGGCCAGCTACATTTCAGGCGCTCAAAGCTCTGGTAAATTTCATCTCTTTGGTCCCACCAAAGGATCGACTCAAAGATGATCATATATTCACATTCACTATCTGCGGTTAGCAGACGACCATACATTCATTCATTTCAAAAGATCTCACCAAACTGGATGTAGGGATTTATTTTGTGGGAGTGCACATATAATAAATTAAATAAATAAATTGTCATTCATTTCTACACTGGTATCCGGCTTCGCTGTATTAATTGAAATTGAGTTATTTTACAAAAAAAATGTGTTGTTCTGACAAAAATAATGAAGTATGTTGTACCTATTTTCAGTGTCGGGCAGTACTGTACCCTTTCAGAACAGAGAGGCTTAAAGAGTTCTGTGATTATGTGGGAACCGTTAAAAGATTTTTTCCTAAATGAAGACAAAGCCCCTAAAATATTGCTTCAGTTTTTCACTAACCCTTTAAGTTAAGCCTACTTATGGTTCATTCACAGTCAGCTTAGCGCTTTGCAGCATGGGGTAAAGGAAATTGAGGGAAGCACGAAAAGTGTAATAAAGGTAAATGATGTTTTGAAAAATACTCTGGAAACTGTTACTAATAGGAGAGAATAGCAGTTCATTTCTTTTAATGTTAAATCTGTCCTTAAAAGAACAGAAGTATCAGAAGCAGCGGAAAGGAGTTTTAGAGAAAAAGTTAACAAGTTTTATGACACTTGTGTAGAATATCTCAGCAAGTGGAGCGCATCATATTTACCCTCATCGCCCGTGTTTGATTGGATGTTACTGAAGAGAGTGCCAAAATGGGAAAGTGTTGAAGAGACAGTTTCTTATTTGAACAGTAAAGAGATTGAAATCGATGATTCCATTCTCTTTGATCAGTTCGGCATACAAACAAATTTTGTTGAAGAAAGTCTTCACAAGTGCAATGATGAAAAAAAGCACCATTGGAATGTCATGAGAAGTGGGTGAGTTTTTTTAAAAGCTGTGACTGTCTTCAGCATTACTCTGAGTTGGTAATAATTGCAAGGTATTTATTTGCAATCCCAGCCCATATTGCCAATGTGGAAAGAATATTTTCGTTCATGAATATCCAGTGGACTGATGAAAGAAACAGAATGGAGGTGGACTCTCTTGAAGAAATCCTGCAACAACTACAAAATGGATTGTGCCGAATTTTATCATTGTGTCTCAAAGAACAAAGACATGATCAGGAAGGCTGGAGGCAGTGACAAATACCCTTTTCTCCAAGGACAGTCAATTCCATCTACAAGTGCTCAGTAATATTAAAGCTCATGTTAATATTAATTGATTAAAAGTTGAATGGCTGTAAAATTTTGTAAAATCGTAATACATTTCTTTATTACTGTATACGTTTATTAAATGTCATTAATTGAACAGATAATCTAGATTATATCAATCTTTTGTATCCTCTTATTAGTTATAATAATCGGGTTAACAAAATGTATCAATAAAACATTAATATTTAAAATTAAGAAACTTGGGTACATGTGGAATGAGGTGTCCATTGGCACCTGGGTGAATGTGTCCCGGTTTTCATCGAAAATAATTTGGTCACCCTACTCTAGCCATACCTGCATAACATTTTGCGCTTCCTCCCACTCTCATTTTTTAGGCTTTTGTATTCCCGTCCTCCTGCTTCACTTACTGCATTTTTATATTTTCTCCTTGCATCAATTTAATTTAATACGTGTTCTGTTACCCAAGAATATCTAATAGGACTCGTCTTTTTACCTACTTGATCCTCTGCTGTCTTCACTATTTCATCTCGGAAAGCTACCCATTCTTCTTCTTCGTCTTCTTCTGCTGTGTTCCTTTACCCTGTTCTTATCAATCGTTCCCTCATCTCCCTCTGAAACTCTCTACAAACTCTGGTACTTTCGGGTTATCGTAGAAAAGGATATGTTACATAACAGCTCCACAAGTGTGCCAAGGATGACAAACGGAAGCTTTGGGACGCCAAAATCACTGTGATGTCAATCATAATAGACAACGCGACACAACTCCATACAAGCAGAGGGCGTCACTTGACATCGGTTTGTGGCCGACAACAGTCTCCGTAACTCCCTCCAACAGCGAACAGTAAACAAAAAGTATGTCGATCTAGTTTAAGACAATTTATTTTTAAGTAAAAATTTTCCGTACGTACAAAACTCCTGAAGATGGGCAGAACGTACTCGATACGCGTTGTGTTATGTTACACTACTGGCCATTAAAATAGCTACACCACGAAGGTGACGAGCTACAGACGCGAAATTTGACCGACAGGAAGAAGATGATGTGATTTGCAAATGATTAGCTTTTCAGTGCATTCACACAAGGTTGGCGCCGGTGGCGACACCTACAACGTGCTGACATGAGGAAAGTTTCCAACCGATTTCTCATAGACAAACAGCAGTTGACTGGCGTTGCCTGGTGAAACGTTGTTATGATGCCTCGTGTAAGGAGGAGAAATGCCTACTATCACGTTTCCGACTTTGACAAATGTCGGATTGTAGCCTATCGCGATTGCGGTTTATTGTATCGCGACATTGCTGCTCGCGTTGGTCGAGATCCAATGACTGTTAGCAGAATATGGAATCGGTGGATTCAGGAGGGTAACACGGAACGCCGTGCTGGATCCCAACGGCCTCGTTATCACCAGCAGTCGAGATGACAGGCATCTTATCCGCATGGCTGTAACGGATCGTGCAGCCACGTCTCGGTCCCTGAGTCAACAGATGGGGACGTTTGCAAGACAACCACCATCTGCACGAACAGTTCGACGTCGTTTGCAGCAGCATGGACTACCAGCTCGGAGACCGTGGCTGCGGTTACCCTTGACGCTGCATCACAGACAGGAGCGCCTGCGATGGTGTACTCAACGACGAACCTGTGTGCACGAATGGCAAAACGTCATTTTTTTGGGTAAATCCAGGTTATGTTTAAAGCATCAAGATGTTCGCACCCGTGTTTGGCGACACCGGAGTGAATGCACATTGGAAGCATGTATTCGTCATCGCCATACTGGCATATCACCCGGCGAGATGGTATGGGGTGCCATTGGTTACACGTCTCGGTCACCTCTTGTTCGCATTGACGGCACTTTCAACAGTGGACGTTACATTTCAGATGCGTTACGACCCGTGGCTCTACCCTTCATTCGATCCCTGCGAAACCCTACATTTCAGCAGGATAATGCACGCCCGCATGTTGCAGGTCCTGTACGGGCCTTTCTGGATACAGAAAATGTTCGACTGCTGCCCTGGCCAGCACATTCTGCAGATCTCTCACCAATTGAAAACGTCTGGTCAATGGTGGCCGAGCAACTGGCTCGTCACAATACGCCAGTAACTACTCTTGATGAACTGTGGCATCGTGCTGAAGCTGCATGGGCAGCTGTACCTGTACACGCCATCCAAGTTCTGTTTGACTCAATGCCCAGGCGTATCAAGGCCGTCATTACGGCCAGTGGTTGTTGTTCTGGGTAGTGATTTCTCAGGATCTATGCACCCAAATTGCGTGAAAATGTAATCACATGTCAGTTCTAGTATAATATATTTGTCCAATGAATATCGGTTTATCATCTGCATTTCTTCTTGGTGTAGCAGTTTTAATGGCCAGTATTGTACATTAAACATAAAACAAATAAAAGTCACTTGCAGCAGTAAATACACACATCAAAAAAAGTTTTGCATAACTTCTTTTCTGAGGGTTCTGGAACCTGTACAGAAAACTGGAATAGAGATCAACATAAACATTATTTCCGCCCTTTTTATTGCTCATGAAAGCCACACATGCATGTTATACCACCATTCAGCGAGATCTTCAGAGCTGGTAATCCAGGTTGCTGTACACACCGGTACCTCTATTACCCAGTAGCAGAGGAGGGAGGAGGATATTAGTGTTTAACGTCCCGTCGACAACGAGGTCATTAGAGACGGAGCGCAAGCTCGGATTAGGGAAGGATGGGGAAGGAAATCGGCCGTGCCCTTTCAAAGGAACCATCCCGGCATTTGCCTGAAGCGATTTAGGGAAATCACGGAAAACCTAAATCAGGATGGCCGGAGACGGGATTGAACCGTCGTCCTCCCGAACGCGAGTCCAGTGTGCTAACCACTGCGACCCAGTAGCACGTCCTCTTGCCTTGATGCGTACCTGTATTCGTCGTGCCATACTCTCCACAAGTTCATCAAGGCACTGTTGGTCCAGATTGACCCACTCCTCGCCGGCCGGACTGGCCGAGCGGTTCTAGGCGCTACAGTCTGGAACCTCGCGACCGCTACAGTCGCAGGTTCGAATCCTGCCTTGGGCTTGGATGTGTGTGATGTCCTTAGGTTAGTTAGGTTTAAGTATTTCTAAGTGCTAGGGGACTGATGACCTTAGAAGTTAAGTCCTATAGTGCTCAGAGCCATCTGAACCATTTTAAAACGGCGATTCGGTGTAGATCCCTTAGAGTGGTCGTCCATAAACAGCCCTTTTCAATCTATCCCAGGCATGTTCGATAGGGTTCATGTCTGGAGAACATACTGGCCATTGTAGTCGAGCGATGTTGCTATCCTGAAGGAAGTCATTCACAAGATGTGCAGAATGGGGGCGCGAATTGTCGTTCATGAAGTCGAGTGCCTCGCCAATATGGTGCCGATATGATTGCACTATCAGTCAGAGGATGGCATTCACGTATCGCACAGCCGTTACGGCGCCTTCCATGACCACCAGCGGCGTACCTCTGCCCCACATAATGACACCCCAAAACAGCTGGGAACTTCCACCATGCTGCACTCGCTGGACAGTGTGTCTAAGCCTAAGGCGTTCAGCTTGACCAGGTCGCCTCCAAAAGCTTTCCAACGATTGTCTGGTTGAAGGCATATGCGATACTTACCGGTGAAGAGAACGTGATGCCAATCCTGAGCGGTCCATTCGGTATGTTGTCGGGCCCATCTGTACCACGCTGCATGGTGTCGTGGTTGCAAAGATGGACCTCGCCGTAGACGTTGGGAGTGAAACTGCGCATCATGCAGCCTATTGCGTACAGAGTGAGTCGTAACACGACGTCCCGTGCCTGCGCGAAAAGCATTATTTAATATGGTTGGCCTTGCTGTCAGGGTTCCTCCGAGCCATAATCTGTAGGTAGCGGTCATCCATTGCAGGAGTAGCCCTTGGGCGGCCTAAGTGGGGCATGTCATCGACAGTTCCTGTCTCTCTGTATCTCCTCCACGTCCGAACAACATCGCTTTGGCTGACACATCCCTTGTCGAGAGCCCTTCCTGGCACGAAGTAACAATGCGGACGCGAGAGAACCGCGGTATTGACCGTCTAGGCATGGTTGAACTACAGACAACACGAGCCGTGTACCTCCTTCCTGGTGGAATGACTGGAACTGATCGGCTGTCGGACCCCCTCCGTCAAATAGGCGCTGATAATGCGTATTTGGGCGGGTTTAGTGACAGGTCTGAGCAGTTAAAGGGACTGTGTCTGTGGTGTCGTGGTCCACAGTCAACGCCTGTCTTCAGGGGGTCTGGGAACCGGGTGATGTAAAACTTTTTTTGGTGTGTGTATTTAATATTTGCTTTGCTGCCTCTGACATTTTAGGTTATTAGGCGATTGATCAAAAATTTTTATTGCTGTATATTGAACTGCTTTCTGAGCCGCACACAGCCGTAATAATATGTAATAAAGGCCACTTTCCAAATGGATCAAATGGCTCTGAGCACTATGGGATTTAATTTCTGTGGTCATCAATCCCCTAGAACTTAGAACTACTTAAACCTAAATAACCTTAGGACATCACACACATCCATGCACGAGGCTGGATTCGAACCTGCGACCGTAGTGGTCGCGCGGCTCCAGACTGTAGCGCCTAGAACCGCTCGGTCATCCCGGCCCGCAAAGGTCACTTTTGCCCTCTAGTGTTGTAGGTATGTACATCAGTGTTCTTGTCAAATTTCACGACGAATTTCACTAGCGAATATATGTACGGCGACGGCGCAGTTAAATCGCTTAGCTGCAAGAAGAGGTACCCGCGTGACATCCGTGGGTGAACACCACGTGTTATTTTTAGCACTTTTGCACAATCTTTCCTTCTAATTGATGAGTTACTCCAGAAAATTAATCCGCAAGACGATATCCTGTGCAAATACGCGAAACATGTCAGGACGTTGATTCGTTTGTTTCCAAGATCAGTCACCAACAGTCCAATGTCGGTGTTGACGGGGTCAGGCGACGCGTATAGCTTTTTGTCGTGCGCCGGCCGCGGTGGTCTAGCGGTTCTAGGCGCTCAGTCCGGAACCGCGCGACTGCTACGGTCGCAGGTTCGAATCCTGCCTCGGGCATGGATGTGTGTGATGTCCTTAGGTTAGTTAGGTTTAAGTAGTTCTAAGTTCTAGGGGACTGATGACCACAGATGTTAAGTCCCATAGTGCTCAGAGACATTTGAACCATTTTTTTTTTTTGTCGTGCAGCCATCAAGGGTACCGAGTGGGCCCTTTCGTTGAAAGGTTCGCACGCTGACACTTGTTGATGATCCAGCACTGAAATCTGCAGCCATTTGCGGAAGGGTTGCACTCCTATCACGTTGAAGGATTCTCTTCAGTCTCCGTTGGTCCCGTTCTTGCAGGACCTTTTTCCGGCCGCAGCGATGTCGGAGATTTGATGTTTTCCGTAATTTCTGATATTCACGGTACACTCGTGCGATGGTCATACGCGGAAATCCCTACTTCATCGCCACTTCGGAGATGCCGCGACCCATCCCTCGTGCGCCGACTGTAGCACCACGATGAAACTCACTTAAATCTTGATAACCTGTCACTGAAGCATCAGTAACCAATCTAACAACTGCGCCAGACTCCTGTTGTCTTATATAGGCGTTGCCGACCTCGGCACCGTATTCTCCGTGTTTGCAAATCTCTGTATTTGAATAAGCATGCCTATACCAGTTTCTTTGGCACTTCAGTGTATATACATACAAGGAGTATGGAGTGAGGTATTTATTTCGGTAAGAGCGTCATAACAGATCTCCCCCTAGTGCGGACCATACATAAACTCTCTTTTTGTAACACCAGTATTTTCTTGTGGTGAACACCAGCGGTACAACCGCACAGATCTATCCCGTAACTGAGAAGACTGTCCCTTTGGTTTGTGTCATCCGTCATCTGAATGGGCTGGCGCAGCTCGACACGAATTCCTATCCCTCACCCTATCTCTCTTCATCTCAGAATCCTCAAATACTGGTTGGATGTATTCCAGTCTCTGTCTTCTTATACAGTTTTTAGCCTCTACAGCTCCCTCTAGACACTTGTTCGACCTATACTTGAGTATTGCTCATCAGTGTGGGATCCGTACCAGGTCGGCTTGACGGAGGAGATACAGAAGATCCAAAGAAGAGCCGCGCGTTTCGTCACACGGTTATTTGGTAAGCGTGATAGCGTTACGGAGGTGTTTATCAAACTCAAGTGGCAGACTCTGCAAGAGACGCGCTCTGCATCGCGGTGTAGCTTGCTGTCCGGGTTTCGAGAGGGTGCGTTTCTGGATGAGGTATCGAATATATTGCTTCCCCCTACTTATACCGCCCGAGGAGATCACGAATGTAAAATTAGAGAGATTCGAGGGCGCACAGAGGCTTTCCGGCAGTCGTTCTTCCCGCGAACCATACGCGACTGGAACTGGAAAGGGAGGTAATGACAGTGGCACGTAAAGTGCCCTCCGCCACACACCGTTGGGTGGCTTGCAGAGTATAAATGTAGATGTAGATGTAGTTCAAAGTTTTTGCCTGATGTCTTAACGCATGCCTATCAGCCTGTCGTCGTCGTTCTGTCATAACCTACCATTTCGGACAGCTCTTTACAAGTACACTATACTGCTCCTGAATTCATAGTTTTGCCCGTCGGAGACTACCATGCAGGTGCAGTGGAAAGAATGTAGTCTTCTTTGCCCGTTTAGGAAATAAATAGCCTAATTCAAAGTCGTACCCTTCGGAAACCTCCCTCTGGCCACTTTCCTCTCCCACTTTCACTCTTAGGCTCGGTGACCCGTACAATGTGTCATGCATCATTTAGTGTGTAACTGGCGGACGTCGAGATATTTGTAATTGCCCTCCTCTGTCGCCGGCCCCGATTTGCTGATTGCCGTGGGCAGCTGGTGACCCGTTTAAGAGCCATCTCGCAGCTGCTTCAGACACGCACCGCCGATGTGGCGTTCAGCCCACGGCAGGAAATTCCTGGCGTCATCAACCTTTTTAACAGAAAAAGAGATCGCCGCTAGGTTGCAGAAAACGTGTACGAAAGAAAATAAACTAAATACGAACATACCATTTGTGTCTACAACTACACCTACAATCTGAAAACAATTGTGATGTGCATGGCATCTATTGTTGTTGTTTTTGTGTCTTTCCCCTGCGCCTCAAACGAGAAGAGAACGCGAAAAACGGTTACAGTACTTAACCACCTCTACGCGCAATGTAAATTCGTGTAATCTTGTCCTTGCAAGCCCTATCCGAGCGAAACGTAGAGGTTGTAGTATACATATATATTCATCAGTCGAAGCTGGTTCTTGCTACTTTGAATTCTTACATGGCATAATTGGCTTCTCTCATGCTGTGACGTTACTGTCACGTATCGCTATACGACATCGTTACAGCATGGAAGCGGTGTAACATATACACTGAAGGGCTAAAAAAATGGCTCTAAGCACTATGGGACCCAACATCTGTGGTCATCAGTCCCCTAGACTTACAACTACTTAAACCTAACTAACCTAAGCACATCACACACATCCATGCCCGAGGCAGGACTCGAACCTGCGACCGTAGCAGCAGCGGGGTTCGGACTGAAGCGCCTAGAACCACTCGGCCACAGCGGCCGGCACTGAAGGGCTAAAGAAACTGCTATAGGTATGCGTATTCAAATACAGAGAAATATAAACAGGCAGAATATGGCGCTGTGGTGGGTTCAAATGGATCAAATGGCTCTGAGCACTATCGGACTTAACTTCTGAGGCCATCAGTCGCCTAGAACTTAGAACTACTTAAACCTAACCAACCTAATGACATCACGCACATCCATGCCCGAGGCAGGATTCGAACCTGCGACCGTAGCGGTCGCACGTTTCCAGACTGTAGCGACGGCGCGCTGTGGTCGGAAACGCCTATATAAGACAACAGGTAACTGGCCCAGTTGTTAGATAAGTTACTGCTGCTACAATGACTGTTTATCAAAATTTAAATGAGTTTGAAGGCGGTGTTATAGTCGGCGCACGAGCGATGGGACACAGTATCTGCGAGGTAGCGATGGCGTGGCGATTTTCAAGTACAACCATTTCACTAGTGTACCGTGAATATCACGTATCCGGTAAAACATCAAATCTCCTGCAAGAACGGGACCAACGACGACTGAAGAGAATCATTCAGCGTGACAGAAGTGCAACCATTCCGAAAATTGCTGCAGATTTCAATGCTGGACTATCAACAAGTGTCAGCGTGCGAACGCCGGCCGCTGTGACTGAGCGGTTCTAGGCGCTTCAGTCCGGAACCGCCCGACTGCCACGGTCGCAGGTTCGAATCCTGCCTCGGGCATGGATGTGTGTGATGTCCTTAGGTTAGTTAGGTTTAAGTAGTTCTAAGTTCTAGGGATCTGATGACCTCAGAAGTTAAGTCCTAAGAGCCATTTTAACCATTCAGCCTGCGAACCATTCTACCAAAATCATAGATATGGGCTTTCGGAGCCGAAGGCCCACTCGTGTCCCCCTAAACTGCACGGCAGGAAGCTTTACGCCTCGCCTGGGCCCGTCAACACCGACATTGGACTGTTGGTTCAAATGGCTCTGAGCACTATGGGACAACTGCTGAGGTCATAAGTCCCCTAGAACTTAGAACTACTTAAACCTAACTAACCTAAAGACATCACATACATCCATGCCCGAGGCAGGATTCGAAGCTGCGACCGTAGCGGTCGCGCGGTTCCAGACTGTAGCACCTAGAACCGCTCGGCCACTCCGGCCGGCTGGTGACTGGAAACATGTTGTCTATTCATACGAGTCTCGTTTCAAATTGTATCGAGCGGATGGACGTGTACGGGTATGGAGACAACATCACGAATCCGTGGGCTCTGCGTGTCAGCAGGGGACTGTTCAGTCTTGTGGAGGCTCTGTAATGGTGTGGGGTGTGTGCAGTTGGAGTGATATGGGGACCCCTGTTACGTCTAGATACGACTCTTATAGGTGACACGTACGTAATCATACTGCCTGATGGCCTGCATCCATTCTGTCACTTGTTGCCCGGCGGGGTCAGGGATTTTCTCTGCCTCGTGATGACTGGGTGTTGTGTGATGTCCTTAGGTTAGTTAGGTTTAAGTAGTTCTAAGTTCTAGGGGACTGATGACCATAGATTTTAAGTCCCATAGTGCTCAGAGCCATTTGAACCATTTTTTTGTCACTTGTTGATAGCCCAGCATTGAAATCTGCAGTAATTTGCGGAAGGGTTGCACTTCTGTCACTTTGAATGACTTCGCCAATTCCAGCAGTGCAATGCGACTCCCCATTCGTCCGGAATTGCTACTGAGTGACTCGAGGAACACTCTTCTGAGTTTAAACACTTCCGCTAGCCACCAAACTACCGAGACATGAATATTATTGAGCATAAGTAGGATTATGTTCAGAGCGATCTCCACTGCCTCCTACTCTTTCGAATTTATGGACAGCCCTGCAGGATTCGTGGTGTCAGTTCCCTCCAGCAGTGCATCAGACATTAGTCGAGTCCACGCCACGTCGTGTTGCGACGCTTTCGCGTGCCCGCGGGGGCCCTTCACGACATTAGGCAGGTGTAGCAATTTCTTGAAGCAGTTGCAACGTAGCATCAACATCAACTCCCCTGACTTAAGTCCTCGTAAGTTCAACTGAATTTCTAAACTGAAGGAAACGCTTCACGACATTCGCTTCAGAACTGCTACACATTCGTCGAGCAATTAGACCGCGCCGCTCGAAGTGTCAACACAGCTGGAACTGCTAAGAGTATCCTACGACTTCCACATCGTTGGCGACGGGTTGTACATAATGCTGGTTACTACTGTGAAGGTCAGTAAAACTTTGAAACACGTATATGTTTTGTACGAGCTGTAAATAAATAGTACAAATGGTTCAAATGGCTCTGAGCACTATGGGACTTAACATCTTAGGTCATCAGTCCCCTAGAACTTAGAACTACTGAAACCTAACTAACCTAAGGACATCACAGACATCCGTGCCCGAGGCAGGATACGAACCTGTGACCGTAACGGTCACGCGGTTCCAGACTGAAGCGCCTAGAACCGCACGGCCACACCGGCCGGCAGTACTGTTTCAAATCTCAAACAAAATATCGATGTAAAACATCGTTCAGATTTAGAGTGATGCTTTGCAGTTGGTGACATCGACGGAAAATATCGATATTTCTAAAGTGTCGCTGTATCATTTGTGTCTGTACCTGACAATCGTTTCTGTCCTTTCCGTTTGTGCCTCAAGCGTGTCGACGTTGCGAAGCTTGCCCTGCGGCAGCTTTACGATTACGTGGCGGGGAAGGGCGAGATGGGATTACACTCCCCCCCCCCTCCCCCCCCCCCCTCCGGCGCCGGACGCTCTGCTGCGGCGATGAAATGCCGATTTCCGCGCCAGATGCGAAATCACGCGGCAGCTCCGTCCTTCCGGGCGGAAGTGCCGCTCGAATGGCCACGGGCCATAAGGCCCCGTAGCGCCATACGGGATACGGCGCGCGCTGCGACGAACACCCCCACCTCAGCTAATGACGCGTCCCAGCTGTCCGTCCGCGGCGAATCCCCGGAACGGCGAACCGCAACAAATACCGGCGAACAGCTGTTTCTGCTGTATTCCGGTCCGAGCTAAAAGCAGCCACTGGCAGTACCCTTGTAAGCTGTAGACAGAGAGAATAAGACGTCATTAGCAATATCAACATTGAGGCAGGACAGTGGTAGAATGAGCCGCGATGGACGCCAGAGGACATACAGCGTTACTACTCCGTCCAGTCACAGCAGTGTGACAATATGTCACAAGCCTGTAGCGAAGATCGCTGCGAGACATGCAAGGAGCGTGTCAGGAAGGCTGTGGAAGGTACCGAAAGGCCCGACTCGAGTGCAGTGGCCAATAGACTTGGCCACTGTTTCTATGTTTCGATACAGTGTATCGATACCTGGATCTGTTTCAGTGTTTCGGAACGGCTGTGGTTCACTGTTTCGAAACAGTGGTGTTTCATTCCGCCCTTGTCTCGGATCTCGAGCCAGACACAGAAACTGTATCGTTGTTTCAAAATAAGACTGTTTCAGTCCACCTGCGCCTGGAACGGACTAATTGTATCGAAACAGTGATGTTTCATTCCGCTATGTGTCGGACGACATTCGGGCTCGGCACAGGTACTGAAACACAACATACCACTTCATGAAACACTTTCAAGAGTGTCGAAATATTTTGACAAGCAATAGCATGAAGCTCAAGATATCCGAAAATAAAGCTTCGTTTCTAGCTGACTGTCCTATTCCGAAATGGCGTAACATCTGCTTTATAAACACTAACCAAACAATAAAACAACGCATACTATTCGCATTCAAAATAATAAATATGTGAAAATCTTTGAGTTAAATTACACTTTTTTTATAACATACGCTTCTCTGTTCATGTACAGTAATCATATTAAGAAACGCAAGTAAGACTACAACATTTTAAATAAAAAAAGGCGTAGAGTGACAGTTATTAGACATGTATATAAATTTGATGTAGGTATAATTGCAAGCAATCTGTTTGACATATCACTGATAGTGTAATGGTGAACGGGAAGCATCGTAAATTCATAGTAACGGTTCGAAACACCTTGAAACACAAATTTTTTTCTGTTATATTTTGTTATTTATTCGAATTATTTGGCGTTATTTGTGAGTCTATAGTCACTGTGTCTATTATCCACAATGATTCCCTTTGTGTGCCTGGAAATTATCAGGATGGGTATATTAGCCATACTAATGGAATGTGGGAATCCCAGTAGCATATCTGTTGTTTCTGCAGTTTGCTCCCACCTCCAGTTCCATTCGTGGTGGTTCTTCTGTCTTCAGCTAAGGCTTCCCTCAGCCAATTGAAAAGTATGAAAGTCA
Source organism: Schistocerca cancellata (assembly GCF_023864275.1). Classification (NCBI taxonomy): domain Eukaryota; kingdom Metazoa; phylum Arthropoda; class Insecta; order Orthoptera; family Acrididae; genus Schistocerca; species Schistocerca cancellata. The sequence continues at coordinate 124,968,794 of NC_064637.1, read as the reverse complement.
CATGACACAAAAGCAGCGCATTTGCTGCAGGAAATACGAAACTGCCAAGACGCCTAAGTGATAGTTTCATACTTTCTGCGATATGATTAGCGCTCTCGCACCTCATTTGTGTTTATATGGACATACTTATACAGTAGACATTCAAGATGATAAAATGTGTAGGTTTATTAGGTGACAAAACAAACTGTTTCACTGTTTCGAAACACCGTATCGAAACATTACATTGTACTGTTACATTTGTTTCGAAACATTTACGTGTTTCAGTTTGCCCATCTCTAGTGGCCAACTGCGCTAGGTAGAGACAGCGTAAGGTACCGTGGCCGATGTGCAGTGAACATTGTTCGTCCAAAGCCCTGGGACAGTTCATTCGCTTGTTCATAAGGGGAGGCCTTGTAAGTAGGATGTTCAGGTTTTTATGTTGGTAACGCCACGTAGCGCTCTGTATGAAAATCACTGACTGTGCCGTGTGCACTCTGTCGCTGGTTTGCATTGTTGTAATTTGCTATTGTAGTGTTGGACAGTTGGCTGTTAACAGCGCGTAGCGTTGCGCAGTTGGAGGTGAGCCGCCAGCAGTGGTGGATGTGGGGAGAGAGATGGCGGAGTTTTGAGAGCGAATGGTCTGGACGTGTGTCCATCAGAGACAGTAAATTTGTAAGACGGGATGTCATGAACTAATATATACAGGGTGAGTCACCTAACGTTACCGCTGGATATATTTCGTAAACCACATCAAATACTGACGAATCGATTCCACAGACCGAACGTGAGGAGAGGGGCTAGTGTAATTGGTTAATACAAACCATAAAAAAATGCACGGAAGTATGTTTTTTAACACAAACCTACGTTTTTTTAAATGGAACCCCGTTAGTTTTGTTAGCACATCTGAACATAAAACAAATACGTAATCAGTGCCGTTTGTTGCATTGCAAAATGTTAATTACATCCGGAGATATTTAACCTAAAGTTGACGCTTGAGTACCACTCCTCCGCTGTTCGATCGTGTGTATCGGAGAGCACCGAATTACGTAGGGATCCAAAGGGAACGGTGATGGACCTTAGGTACAGAAGAGACTGGAACAGCACATTACGTCCACATGCTAACACCTTTTTATTGGTCTTTTTCACTGACGCACATGTACATTACCACGAGGGGTGAGGTACACGTACACACGTGGTTTCCGTTTTCAATTACGGAGTGGAATAGAGTGTGTCCCGACATGTCAGGCCAATAGATGTTCAATGTGGTGGCCATCTTTTGCTGCACACAATTGCAATCTCTGGCGTAATGAATGTCGTACACACCGCAGTACATCTGGTGTAATGTCGCCGCAGGCTGTCACAATACGTTGTTTCATATCCTCTGGGGTTGTAGGCACATCACGGTACACATTCTCCTTTAACGTACCCCACAGAAAGAAGTCCAGAGGTTTAAGATCAGGAGAATGGGCTGGCCAATATATGCGTCCTCCACGTCCTATGAAACGCCTGTCGAACGTGTGCCTCACCCCTCGTGGTAATGTACATGAGCGTCAGTGAAAAAGACCAATAAAAAGGTGTTAGCATGTGGACGTAATGTGCTGTTCCAGTCTCTTCTGTACCTAAGGTCCATCACCGTTCCCTTTGGATCCCTACGTAATTTGGTGCTCTCCGATACACACGATCGAACAGCGGAGGAGTGGTACTCAAGCGTCAACTTTAGGTTACAATATCTCCGGATGTAATTAACATTTTACAATGCAACAAACGGCACTGATTACGTATTTGTTTATATGTTCTGATGTGCTAACAAAACTAATGAGGTTCCATTTAAAAAACGTAGGTTTGTGTTAAAAAACATACTTCCGTGCATTTTTGTATGGTTTGTATTAACCAATTACACTAGCCCCTCTCCTCACGTTCGGTCTGTGGAATCGATTCGTCAGTATTTGATGTGGTTTACGAAATATATCCAGCGCTAATGTTAGGTGACTCACCCTGTATATTATGACTTTTGAACACTATTAAGGTAAATACATTGTTTGCTCTCTATCAAAATCTTTCATTTGCTAACTATGCCTATCAGTAGTTAGTTTAGTGCCTTCAATAGTTAGTATCTTTTATTCAGCTGGCAGTATTGGTGCACGCTGTATTGCAGTAGTTTGAGTAACGAAGATTTTTGTGAGGTAAGTGATTCATGAAAGGTTTAGGTTATTGTTAGTCAGGGCCATTCTTTTGTAGGGATTTTTGAAAGTCAGACTGCGTTGCGGTAAAAATATTGTGTGTCAGTTTATTGTTGATCAGAATAGGGAAAATCAGATAATGTAAGAGGTTTATCAGCACAGTCATTCATAAATTTTTCTAAGGGGACGTTTCAGCCTATAAATGTTTTCCACCTTTCGGCCGGTCAGCGATGGCAGAATCGAGGCGCGCGCCCTGCAACTTTCTCAAACGATTTGACAGAAACTATACAGTAAAAAAATTTTCATTTTTGCTTCACTTATCGCTTTATATGTGATGTTCATGACGATGTGCACATCATTTCGTTAATTGTCGTAGTTATTATGATATTTATGTGAAAGTAATATTTTGCGAGAAATTCGAAAAGTGTGTAATAAAAAAATAGAGGTCGCAATAATTTTGCGTTTGGTGCATATTGCATAATATGTATGTGAAATTTAGCTAACATACTGATTTTTTCTTTAGACTTTGGGTAAAGGTATCTATCTGTCACCAAACACGAGAAAAATTGATCTGATGTAGCACACTCATCTGCAATCGCGTCACACCAGTCATAAAGAAAGAGTGAAATATCCCAGCCGGCCGGTGTGGCCGAGCGGTTCTAGGCGCTTCAGTCTGGATCCGCGCGACCGCTACGGTCGCAGGTTCGAATCCTGCCTCGGGCATGGATGTGTGTGATGTCCTTAGGTTAGTTAGGTTTAAGTAGTTCTAAGTTCTAGGGGACTCATGTCCTCAGATGTTAAATCCCATAGTGCTCAGAGCCATTTTTGAAATATCCACAACATTTCTCACATTTCATAAACAGTTTCAGATATCGAACTGAGATTTTGCCAAATGATAGCACGCAAAGAGGAGAGTATTTTAACATATCGTTATTATGTAAAATTTTCTTATCTACCGTGTTACTCCAATAACCACAGACTTTTTCGATGGAAAAATGTAATTTTTAAGGGACATCGGTAGCTGGTGAAACAAGAAATGCTATGTGCTTTGGAACAACATATGTGAAGACATTACTTTTTTTGTACAGAGGAAGTGCTTTTTCATTGCCGAGTTCCTCACTTAATAATCTTAATAAACCACTATTTCAGAAATCTCTCGCAATTGTGTCTGCATTATATGTTATTGAGGTGTGTTTTGGCTAGGAAGATTTAAGTGATTAAATCTTGATAATCTACAATTGTAGCAGCAGTAACCAATCTAACAACTGAGCCAGACACGTGTTGTCTTGTATGGGCGTTGCTGACTGCAGCGCCGTATTCTGCCTGTTTACATATGTCAGTATTTGGCTACCCGTGCATGCCTATACCAGTTTCTTAGGCGCTTCAGTGTATAACGGCTTCAACCCTGCTAAGGCCCCTTTTAGTGAGGTGTGTGAATGACTGTGGAGGAATGGCAGCTCATTCATCCTCAAGAACCGAAAGTAGGGAAGGCAGTGAAGTTAGACACTGCGTCGTTCTAAACTCATCCCGAAGGTGTTCCATTTGATTCAGGTCGGGACTCTCGGCAGAACAGACCATTTCGGGAATGTTATTGACGACAGACCGTAGCCTCAATGATGCTGATTTACGACAGGGTGCATTGACATGCTGGCACATGTAATCATAGCCTCGAGTCTGTTCCTCTACTTTACACAGTACACAATGCTATAAAATGTGCTCAGTCCTTTCACGTTTAGTACTTTCTTAAGTTCAGTAAGTGGACCACACTCTATCCATGAAAAACACCCCCATATCGTATCACCAGCTTCTCCCTACCTCACTTTTGGCACTACACACAGGTAAGGTTCTCCACGCATTCGCCAAACTCAAACCCCTCCATCGGTTTGCGAAAGGGAATAGCGTGATTCATCACTCCAAATCACTTGTTTCCAGTCATCCACTGAACTGTGGCGTCGCTTTTTACACCACCTCAAGCGTCGCTTAGCTTCGACTAAAGAACGCCCATTGTACACTACTGTTTTCAGCTCCCTACTCATAACCATTATGTTCGACTGCTGGTAGCACTTCGGAACTCACAAGTGTTTTCATGTCTGCCGCGATAGCTGAGTGGTCAGTGTGACGGATTGCCGTCCTACGGGCCCGGGTTCGTTTCCCGGCTGGGTCGGGGATTTTCTCCGCTCAGGGACTGGGTGTTGTGTTGTGTTGTGGTTCAAATGGCTCTGAACACTATGGGACTTAACATCTGAGGTCATGTCCCCTAGAACTTAGAACTACTGAAACCTAATTAACCTAAGGACATCACACACATCAATGCCCGAGGCAGGATTCGAACCTGCGACCGTAGCGGTCGCGCGTTTCCAGACAGAAACGCCTAGAACTGCTCAGCCACAGCGGCCGGCTCTTCATCATCATTTCATCTGTAGTGACTTGGCAAGACAGCCAAGTCACAATGCGAGGATGCCGAAATGCACGCGTTTAATTACACGCTGACTGGCGTGAGGTCTGGAACAGTTAAGGGAATTAATAGTAGCAAATAAATTACGTAGTTGATATAATACTTAACTTTAACCCACAATTGGAGTACATCGGTCTGATGGTTCACGCTTCATTAGATACATAGCAAAGGATAAATGGCGCCTTGCTAGGTCGTAGCAAATGACGTAGCTGAAGGCTATGCTAACTATCGTCTCGGCAAATGAGAGCGTAGATGTCAGTGATCCATCTCTGGCTAAGTCGGCTGTACATCTGGGGCGAGTGCTAGTACGTCTCTCTAGACCTGCCGTGTGGCGGCGCTCGGTCTGCCATCACTGACAATGGCGACACGCGGGTCCGTCGTATACTAGCGGACCGCGGTCGATTTAAAAGCTACCACCTAGCTAGCAAGTGTGATGTCTGGCGGTGACACCACATCATCCCCATCCGGAGCGCAGATCGCCCAATGAGGCGTCGAATGTAATGAGACCTGCACCAAGGCGGCCGGACCTGCCCCGCAAGGGGCCTCCCGACCAATGACGCCAAACGCTCATTTCCATTTTTCCAAGTGTTTTCATGCGATTTTTCCTTCACAACAACCCTTCACGATGCCTGAGCGTCCTTGTCCATCAGTACGTGAGGCCGGCCTGTTCTTGACTTACTTGTGGTTATTGCTTCGCATTTCGACTTCACCATCACATCATCAATAATCCACTCGGGCTGATTTACGAGGGTTGGAATGTCGTGGCGGACTTGTTACTCAGGCGACATCCAATGACTAGTGCAAGTTCGGAGTCACTGAGGTCTCCTGCCCATTCCGCTCTGCTGTTACTGCTACTCAAGTGGTAAAACGCTCGTGTTCTAGTGGCTAGCGTTGCTGCCTCTGGATCACGGGGTCCCGCGTTCGTTTCCCTGCCGGGTTGGGGATTTTCTCCTCTCGGGGACTGCGTGATAAGAGTTGTCCGTATCATCATTCGTGGCCGGTCAGGGTGTCCGAGCGGTTCTAGGCGCTACAGTCTGGAACCGCGCGACCGCTACGGTCGCAGGTTCGAATCCTGCCGCGGGCATGGATGTGATGTCCTTAGGTTAGTTAGGTTTAAGTAGTTCTAAGTTCTAGGGGACTGATGACCTCAGATGTCAAGTCCCATAGTGCTCAGAGCCATTTGAATCAAGCCATTTGAACCATCATTCGTGAAAGGAGCGAAACTGGACTCTGTCAAGATTGGGGATTTGTACGGGCGCTGATAACCGCGGAGTTGAGCGTCCCACAAACCACATATCATCATCAGCTGCTGACGTCCGCCCCTAGTAGCTGTCAGCGTGACAGAATATCATACCTAACGGCCCGGGTTCTATTCCCGGCTGGGTCGGAGATTTTCTCCGCTCAGGGACTGGGTGTTGTGTTGTCCTTTTCATCATCATTTCATCCCCATCGACACGCAAGTCGCCGAAGTGGCGTCAACTCGAAAGACTTGCACCCGACGAACGGTCTACCTGACGGGAGGCCCTGTAACGCAGGAAATGCATATCCTCCTATTTCCATCTATTGTACTATAAATTTGTTTTCCTTATTTTTGTTACCTGAATATATGACATTTCTGTGTCTTTATATATTGTAATTGTTTTACTGTTTGTATATATATATATTTATGCATTTATGTCGATGTATAATTGGTTGTTTTGTAAATATTATTTGTATTTTTACGCTGGGTCTTGCCTAGGGAAAACTATGCTATCGAACGAATACGTCGATAGGTCGTGTGGAGAACCAGGGTGTTTAGAATCTTTGGTAGTGTTAACTCTGCCGCGTGGGGCGCGGGCTGAGCAGAGGGAGTCTGGCGGGAGTAGCGAGTGGAGCAGGTGTGTTGTGTGAAGCTCCCGGGAGTTGCCGCGCTTTCGGGGTTGGGCAGCACGTAATTGCGCTCGACTTGCTATGATAGTTTCTGACACGGTGTCGCGGACGGGAAGCATTAGCTGGCGCACATCAAGAGCCCGTTTCGTCTGGCGACCGTGTCGAGAAGAAGGCGCGCCAACATCCAGCTTCAGCAACAGCGACGGCCGACAATGAGTGACTGTCGCCACCTCCTCGATCGACGGCTTCAAACCTTCAATCTACCAACAAGGAAGACTGGACGCACGTAAAGTTTTAGAACTGTATGGAAGACCTCAGTTTTTAAAACTGTTCAAATCACAAAATTACAGTAATGTAGCATGAACCTTTGTTGCTCATTGTCCCAATTGCATTACCAAGCAGGGTCCCTTCCTTTTCCGGAATGAACCCGAGTGTCGTTGAAATTCAAACGCCAGCATTAAAGTAACATTATTCTATTTCACTGCTTTAATTTCAAAGTTCAGCTAAAGTATTCATAGCTGGCTACAATATTTAGAACACACAAGCACAAATTAAGAGTGCGAGTTTTGTTACCATATTTTAGCTTACCTGTGACTGCAGCTCAGCTTGGTACGTACTAAATTTTACTATTGTTAATTGTTCAGAATCATTTAATTCAAGTTCAAAGTTAAATCTCTTGTTTCTAAATTGCGTAGATTCATGTAGCTTTTGAAATGATTGTTGAGGTAGTCCAAGACTAACAGTATTTTGCTGAATTTCGATGTGCTTCAGAACCAAAGCTCACTATTAATTTCAGTCACTAAATTAACTTTCAATTTTCCAGTTTTATTAATTCTTTTGTTAAATTAAGTCAGAGTGTAGCGAAATTTATTACTTCTGACAAACTTTCAGTTTTCACACTACACGTGTCAACCTTCAGTTGCCACGCATCTAGTGCTAATTATATGTGTAATAACCTTTCTTTTTCAGTTACTATAGTAATTGTCCTTAGGACTGGCGACCGTAATTTTCCCCAAATCTCAAATATCTAATTACCGCTAATTAATTGTTAACGTAACGGCCGCACATTTACTTTCTTTATTAACTTTACCCCTTTTCAAAATTAATTTCCACCAGTTTCATTTACATTTTTCCTTTCATTTAGATGTAACCCTTTCCTCCCTCTTTACCGACAGATTAACTTCGGTGACGATTGCTTTTCCCAAATTTCCATTAAGTACACGCAGTTTAATTTTTCACTGTCATTAAGGTCGATAAGTGAGGGGGAGGTTACAGCCCTAGCCACACGGCATTTCCTATCATCTGCTGACAAGACGGTACTACCCGCCTCTTGTTATATACAGTTCCGCGTAACATGTGTGTGTCGGGATAGTTTCCCTGAAGTGTGTGTTTAGATAGCTGTGAAAACCTACGTTCGTTTCTGTAAGGCCGAATTTTCTTAGCCTTGGTACAATTAATTAATACGTTATTACCTTCAATCTTGCGTTAAATACGTTACTGCCTTCAATCTCGCGTTACCATGGTACTTACCACAGTTTCTACAGCATCAGCCGGACTTCGTTGAATGATTTGCCACCGTAACAAATATTAGGAAAACTCGAGATCTTCAGTCACGTGATTTTTTTGACTACATCAAAAAAAGGCAGAAATTCTGTAAAGACCATACCGACTTAGAAAACATTTTCCCCTATAGAAACAAATGTGTGTGTCACAATGCTTCCGTGTGAGAAAAGGTGTCATTACTAAAGATCACCGATTACCCTAATGGGCTTATCTGGGTAGATAAGCGCACAGACAAAGACTCTGCTGTGAGATATGAGACTCGTAAGCTTTTTCTCAGCAAACACGTGACGCAGTCAATGTTCGGAAGTGTGACCTAGAGAAAATATCGCTAAAAATACAAATGTTTTGGATATTACCGTCTTTCATTGGATGAGGTGAACTGACCAGGTGGTATTAGATTAGACAGTGGTATCTACGAAATGCTGAAGGACCCGTTTCCGTGGAACGTGGGAGTGCGTCACAGCTCAGGCGTGTTTCTGTGAAGAGCAGCTGGCTTTATTACGTATTCTGAGAAACTCAAGCTCACCTGAAAAAAGACTTAACACGGTTCATTGGCGCCTAAGCGCCCATAATAAGCGGTGGATCTTCTACAGCGTTGCTGCTTTGCTTTATTTATTTAAGTAATTATTTCCGTGGCAAGTTTTGGGCAATCAGTTGCTGTATTTTGTACAACCAGACGTCAACATTTACTTCTTCTACATGTACATCTATATAGATACTCTTCAAGCAACCGTACGGTGCTTGGCGGTGGGTACCCTATACCACTAAAAGTCAATTGCGCAAAATAGTCTATATGCCTCTGTATGAGCCCTAATTTGTCGTATCTTATCTTCGTAGTCCTTACACGCAGTGTATGTTGGCGGCAAGAGAATCCTAGGATTCTCCCAATAAACCGAAGTCGACCATTCGCCTTCTCTACCATAGTCCTCAAATACTCGTTCCATTTCATATCTCTTTGAAACGTTAGGCACAGATATTTAAGTGAATTGACAGTGTCAAGCAGAATACTAGCAACACTGTATTCCTACTCATCCGCATTTACTTACATTTTTCATCATTTAGGGTTAGCTGCCATTGATCACAGCAAATGGAAATTTTATCTAAGTCGCCTTGTATCTTCCAACAGTCAGTAAACTTGTGTTTGTATGTTGGCGGCGCTATGTAGCGCGTTAGTTTGCATTAATATCGCTGACAGCGCTGTGCACCCTCTCTAAGAGACTCTGAGGCTGGAAAGACTCACAGTTAGGTGGTTCAAATGGCTCTGAGCACTGTGGGACTTAACTTCTGAGGTCACGAGTCCCCTAGAACTTAGAACTACTTAAACCTAACTAACCTAAGGTCATCACACACATCCATGCCCGAAGCAGGATTCGAACCTGCGACCGTAGCGGTCGCGCGGTTCCAGACTGTAGCGCCCAGAACCGCTCGGCCACTCCGGCCGGCGACTCGCAGTTAGAAGTTAACAGTAAGCAGTGATGGAAGATAGAAGCAGTGTTTGCGCGAGCGGACGGTCTGGACGTGTTTCCGTCTTGGAGATTTAATAATGGTTGGACATGGATTGTAAAACGTGGGTAATGGAATTATTGACGATTATATAATAATTTGGAACTGGATGTCACGGCCGATTATATAATATTTGGAACTCAATGTCACATGATTAAGGTAAACATCTGCTAAATACATTGTTTGCTCTGCAACAAAATCTTTCCTTTGCTAAGCACATGCCTATTAGTAGTTAGAGCCTACAGTTGTTGTTGTTGTGGTCTTCAGTCGTGAGACTGGTTTGATGCAGCTCTCCACGCTACTCTATCCTGTGCAAGCTTCTTCATCTCCCAGTACCTACTGCACCCTACATCCTTCTGAATCTGCTTAGTGTATTCGTCTCTTGGTCTCCCTCTACGATTTTTACCCTCCACGCTGCCCTCCAATACTAAATTGGTGATCCCTTGGTGCCTCAGAACATGTCCTACCAACCGATCCCTTCTTCTGGTCAAGTTGTGCCACAAACTTCTCTTCTCCCCAATCCTATTCAATACTTCCTCATTAGTTACGTAATCTACCCATCTAATCTTCAGCATTCTTCTGTAGCACCACATTTCAAAAGCTTCTATTCTCTTCTTGTCCAAACTATTTATCGTCCATATTTCACTTCCATACATGGCTACACTCCATACAAGTACTTTCAGAAAAGACTTCCTGACACATAAACCAAAACTCGATGTTAACAAATTTCTCTTCTTCAGAAACGCTTTCCTTGCCATTGCCAGTCTACATTTTATATCCTGTCTACTTCGACCACCATCAGTTATTTTGCTCCCCAAATAGCAAAATTCCTTTACTACTTTAAGTGTCTCACTTACTAATCTAATTCCCTCAGCATCACCCGATGTAGTTGGACTACATTCCATTATCCTCGTTTTGCTTTTGTTGATGTTCATCTTATACTCTCCTTTCAAGAAACTGTCCATTCCGTTCAACTGCTCTTCCAAGTCCTTTGCTGTCTCTGACAGAATTACAATATCATCAGCGAACCTCAAAGTTTTTATTTCTTCTCCATGGATTTTAATGCCTAATCCGAACTTTTCTTTTGTGCCGGTCTCTGTGCCCGAGCGGTTCTAGGCGCTACAGTCAGGAACCGCGCTACCGCTACGGTCGCAGGTTCGAATCCTGCCTCGGGCATGGATGTGTGTGTGTGATGTCCTCAGGTTAGGTAGGTTTAAGTAGTTCTAATTTCTAGGGGACTGATGATCTCAGAAGTTCCATAGTGCTCAGAGCCATTTGAACCATTTTTTTTAGCAGTAACTGAGCAAGACGTTACGGAAAAAGAAGCCATTAAAGCAGGAGTTAATGACATTAAAACAGCGTACTACCGCACTAAGGGTGTATATAATAAGGAATCAATTTCCTTCAATGCGAAACTTACATACTGCTCTACAGTAAATCGCGCAGGAGCACGAAAAGGCCGTGAGGGAAGCACTGGAAACCATAGGAAGAAACACTAAGTTAAAGTTCATACAGAGTACACAAGATGTCATAAATGAACTTGAAACGTCCCCTTAGAAAAATTTATGAATTACTGTACTGGTTAACCTCTTACGTTATTTGATTTTCAAACAGCTGAGCAAAACGTACTCAGACATTTCTCTCTTTACTTATTCTGATCATCACTTAACTGACACACAATATTTTTAGCGCAACGCAGTCTGACTTTCAATAATCCCTACAAAAGGATGGCCCTGACTAACAATAACCTGTAACTTTCACGAATCACTTACCTCACAAAAATCTTCGTTACTCGAACTACTGCAATACAGCGAGCGCAATACTGCCAGCTAAATAAAAGATTCTAACTACTGAAGGCACTAACTAGTGATAGGCGTAGTTAGCAAATGAAAGATTTTGATAGAGAACAAACAATGTATTTACATTAATAGTGATCAAAATCAATTCATGATATTGAGTCTTACAAATTTCGTTTTTCTGATGGACACACGTCCAGATCGTCCGCTCTCAAAACTCTGCCATCTCTCTCCCCACATCAACCACTGCTGGCGGCTCACCTCCAACTGCGCAACACTACGCGCTGTTCACCTCCAACTGCCCAACACTGCAATAGCGAATATTACAACAATGCCAACCAGCCACAGACTGCACACAGCACAGCCAGTGATTTTCAGACAGAGCGCTACGTGGCGTTACCAACATAAAAACATAAACAGCCTACTTACAAACTTTATACACGTATTGAAAAAATATATAGACATGATTTGGAAAAGAAGCTTAGCTTTCTGTGGTAATATCCAAAGGACTAATCTCAACGGACTGACAAAAGGGTGTTCGCTTAGGTCGGTCAGTCAAAAATAGATAACACATATTGCAAAGAAATTGGAAAAGTTACAGGCGAACACCGAATTATTTCACAAGACATGGACGAACGACTGACATTCAAAGAGCAATTGCAAAATTCGAGGAGTTTCTATTAAAAGCCTAGAAGAAAACTGGAGCCACTTGGACAGAAAAAGAAGCGGAGAAACATCGTGATATGACGACAGAAGTGTGGAAGAAAAGAAAAGGTGAAGCAGCTGAAATAAAAATAGTCCTTCGTGGCTCGCACGTAAAAGAATAACAACAATGAGAATATGTATAGTAGTGAATATGTGCGATTCAACAAAAGCTACTCTTATTAACATTAAGAAATTTCCACATTACGCTCTTGTCGAATGTGAGTAGACTCATCTAACACTAACGTATGACGACGGTACAGAAGGAATCAATGTGGAGAAGGAAACGATCAGAATAAGGACGAGAAATAATAAAGCGGGACCGGTAATCGGCAGCAGTAGTGTTTAGAATAAAGTAGTTTGGTTCTCCCCATCGACTTCCTACGCACAATACAGTCACATTTTGAGTAACATGAGCCGCAATGGCTGTAGGACACCTTTAATTTAAAAAGCACTCGCGGTTTCGCGTTAGTTGATGACGCGTCCGCGGGTTGTGAAGATATTTTTTTTTGGCAAGTCACAGTGGAAAGAGGCATTTAAAATGAAGGGGATAGCAGAACCATGTCACAAGCAACAATTTCCTTTAGAAATTCAATAACAGATAGTCTTCATCGAAAAGTCGACACAGGCATGTGCACTTACTTAACGAGCGTACTTTTGTAATAATATACACACATCAAAAAAAGTTTTGTATCACTCCGATTCCCAGAACTCCTGAAGACAGAGGTTGACTGCGGATATTGTATCACAGACACAGTCTCTATGACTGTTCAAAGATGTCACTAAACCCGCCCAAAGATGTAAACAACCATGCATGAACAGCGCCTGTAAGACGGAAGTCTCCGACACCCGATCAGTTCCAGTCATTCCACCAGGAAGGAGGTACACGGTTCGTGGTGTCTGTAGTTCGACCATACCTAGGAGGTCAATACCGCGGTTCGATCGCGTCCGCATTGTTACTGTGTGCCAGGAAAGGCTCTCAACAAGGGAAGTGTCAGGAGTCTCAGAGTGTACCAAAGCAATGTTGTTCGGACATGGAGGAGATACATAGAGACAAGAACGGTCGATGACATGAATCACTCAGGACGCCCAAGGGCTACTACTGCAATGGATGGCCGCTATCTACAGATTATGGCTCGGAGGAACCCTGACAGCAAGGCCACCATATTAAATAATGCTTTTCGCGCAGGCACGGGACGTCGAGTTACGACTCACTCTGTGCGCAATAGGCTGCATGATGCGCAACTTCACTCCCGTCGTCCATGGCGAGATCTATCTTTGCAACCACGACATCATGCAGCACGGTACAGATTGGCCCAACAACATGCCGAGTGAACCGCTCAGGATTGGCATCATGTTCTCTTCACCGATGAGTGTCGCATGTGCGTTCAACCAGACAATCGTCGGAGACGTGTTTGGCGGCAACCCGGTCAGGTGTATCAGGCATACCAAGTGAGTAAGTCATGCTAATTGCCAATAAGTTAACCTATTACACAAATGTTCTCGCATTTACTTTTGACAAAGTTGCTTTACATAACCGAAAATTCGATGATGACGTGCGTCCCGTCCCCTGCCACGTCTTCACCGTTGTGTCCCCCCTACCCTCCATCTCTACACCCTACATCTCCTTTCACAAGGTGGCTTCCATCAACTCCCCCTCCCGGATGATGCCCTCTCTCCCTCCATTTATCCCTCATATCAACTCTGATCCTCACTCCCCCTCCCTTCCTCTGTCCTTTTCCCGGGCTCCCTCTGCCCCCCCTTCCATCCTCCCTCTTCCCCACCTCCCCTCTCTTTGCCCCCCTTCTTTCCAGCGAGTCCCTTTACGTTTCCCTCCTAAAAGGTTCAAATGGCTCTGAGCACTATGGGACTCAACTGCTGAGGTCATTAGTCCCCTAGAACTTAGAACTAGTTAAACCTAACTAACCTAAGGACATCACAAACATCCATGCCCGAGGCAGGATTCGAACCTGCGACCGTAGCGGTCTTGCGGTTCCAGACTGCAGCGCCTTTAACCGCACGGCGTTTCCCTCCTCTGCCTCCTCTCATTCCCTCTCGCGTCTGCCCTTCTCCCCCTTTATTAGTCCTCTCCCTCCTTGGTCCCCCCCTTTTCGTTTTTTCTTCTCCTCCCTCCTTGTTTTTCCCCCTTCTCCAGGTCCCCCCCCCCCCATCTGCTTCTGGATCGGGAGTGCCATATTTGTGCCGCCATTTTCGTGCAGTGTTTTACGGTGTGTTTTTCCAGTGAGTGTTCTGTGTTGTGTCTTTTGGGAAGTGTAGCGAACATCCGTCATACTGTCGCTGGGTGTGAATTTTTTTATCTCTTGCGAACAGAAACCAGACTGTCGCCATGTTTTTTAATTGTGTGTCTACTATGTTACTTGTCTGACTCCTGTGTATTTTATCAACATTGCCAACCCCTTTTTCTTTCTGTTTTAACTTTCCGCATTTTTACGCCATTTTACACTTTAAATCACCATTTTATCGCCTGTTTTTTTTGTTTCCTTCTTCTTCCTTTTCTAAAAAAAAAGTCTGTAGGCTGTAGAGCAGCGTAGTAAGCTGCTGCCAGCCCGCCCCCTTCGGGGGGAATTGAAAATCAATAAAGGAAAAAAAAAAAAAGAAAGATGACGTGCGTTGTACTCGAGGCAGACGGTCGGTGTGGCCGTGCGGTTCTAGGCGCTTCAGTCTGGAACCGCGTGACCGCTACGGTCGCAGGTTCGAATTCTGTCTCGGGCAAGGCTGTGTGTGATGTCCTTAGGTTAGTTAGGTTTAAGTAGTTCTAAGTTCTAGGGGACTGATGACCACAGATGTTCAGTCCCATAGTGCTCAGAGCCATTTGAACCATTTTTTTGAACTCGAGGCAAACGATTTTGATACATGTAATACTAGAAGACGGTCTAATCCAAATCTAGATTGTGGAATAAAAAGCTGTTGTACAATCAAATAGTGGTCATATCTTAAAAAGGAAGTTTTGCTCGCCGTGACCAACCTTGATATAGATGCACAGTATAGTTACTCATTTGTACCAGGAAGCTATCGTAAGACCAAAGCAAGTGATGTGTGCAGCCACGTCAGAGCTGTTATGAAGCGCAGCACCGCAGTGAATTTCTGTTGTTGGGGCACAGAGACAGGGTAACTGGAGGTCTGCTGTAATCACACGAGGCAACGCCAGCACTTTTCCTTACGGCCTTAGGGTGACTGAGTGCGGTAATGTCACGTGCTGGTCACTGCCGCGAGTGACGCCAATTAGTGATCGGGTCGAAAGCTCGGGGTTATCTGCGAGAGAAGCTGCTGACGCAGCGGACAGGTTCTAAGGAGCGGACTGCCATTCCGCAGGAGGTGACTCACGCGTGTTTACGGATGAATACACGCCATTCTGCCGCTGCTACTTATCAGGGGGCCGAGAGATAACGAGCAGCTGAGCAAGTGGCTGCTGTTACGTCCTACTGTGACGCACTTCTCCTGGTTTAGCCTTCAAAACCTTGTCTGGTAAACCTAAGCGGCTGTGTGAATGCATCGAGCACATACAGGGTGAATCATTTTAATCCTGAAAATGACTTAAAACTTCGTGGCGCTCTCCATCGGTAGTACTGGAATTCAATATGGTGTTGGCCCATCCTCAGCCTCGATAACAGCTTCCACTCTCGCAGGCATACGTTCAATCAGGTGGTGGAAGGTTTGTTGTGGAATGGCAGCCCATTCCTCACGCAGCGCTGCACTGAGGAGAGGTATCGATGTCGGTCGGCGAGGCCTGGCGGAGGATGCTAAGTTCACCGGACTTGGATACGATGTGACGTCATTATGACGTATACACGCTACATCGAAAACGATAGAAACCGTATATCGACTATTCGACTTTTGTGAACTTTCGAGAGGTTGTGACAGGGTAGCGCTGTGCTCTGCGCCATTCGTTTAAATGTGTTTTGCGTTCCTTGCGTTTAAATCGTGTATTGTACTGTGTTTGTGTCCTGTGCGTTGTTTTTCGTTTGCTCGTCTCTAATTATGTGTTCAGCATTCGAGAGACTAATGAGAGAAAAGCTGAAAGAGTTCAGCATCGATGACGACGGGCAGTTGCGTGGTTATTGTGAATCTCAAGCAGAAACTGATGTACTTCTGACCCAGCTGAAGTGCGTCGGTTATTCGTACTCGGTGAGAAGAAGCACTCAGCAGCCAAAATATTTAGATGCGTCAAGACACTAACCTTTGGTTAAGATTACATTGAGAAATCCACTTCCCCTCGTATTTCATCTCCGGTCGACGATTTTTCTTCAGCAGTGGCTCATATTTTTCTTTTTAAGTTCGAAATTCAATCATTCTACACACCAGTCATTACTGGACACTAAGGTACCTGTCTCTGCGGTCCGAGTGTAAAATTACTTGGAATTATGGTTGATAAAAGACTATCTTGGGATGGACATGTAAATTACTTAGCTAACAAACTTGCACGAGTTCTCTTTCAGCTATATAAATTAAGAAAAAAAAGTCAGCAAGAGTATGCTGCTACAATCTAACATGTACTGACAAGACCAATTGTATGAAACCATACTAAAATATTGATAATAAATAAAAATTATTTTCGGCGTAAGCGTTCAATACAACACTCACACAATCTAATCCGGTCGGGAAATAAGAAGACTTCACTTTTTTACGAAACGTGTTGTCCGCGGTGTTTTCAAGGCCACGGTCAGGAATATTTCTATTAATATCCAGCTCTTTTACTTTTATTTTGGCGAAATACATATACGCTGCCACACTGAGCTGTTATCAGAATCGCACATGTCAAAACAAACCACTAGCTGACGACAGTTTAGAATCTTGAACGTACGTAAAAGTCGATAGGTGTGTTAATCGACTAACGCGTATATACGTCATAATGACGTCACATCATATCCAGGTTGGGTGAACTTAGCATCCTCCAGGCCTGGCACGGAGTCGGCGTTCAAAAACATCCCAAAGATATTCTGTACGATTCAGATCAGGACTCTGTGCAGGCCAGTTCCTTACAGGGATGTTGTTCTCGTGTAATCTCTCCGCCACAGACCGTGTATTATGAACAGGGGCTCGATCGTGTTGAAAGATGCAATCACCATCCCCGAATTGCTCTTCAACAGTGGCAAGCAAGAAATTGCTTAAAACATCAGTGTAGACCTGTGATGTGCTAGTGCCACGCAAAAAAGCAAGGGGTGTAAATACCCTCCATAAAAAAACACGACCACCCCATAACACCATCTCCGAATTTTACTGTTCATCTACATCTACATCCATACTCCGCAAGCCACCTGACGGTGTTGGTACTACGCACGCTGGCAGACGACTTTCACCGGGCAATCGCCATACCCACACCCTGCCATCGGATCGCCAAATCGTGTAGCGTGATACGTCACTCCTCACAACGTTCTTCCACTATTCAATCGTCCAATGTTTAAGCTCCCCGCACCAAGCGAGGCGTCGTTTGACATAAACCGGCGTGATGTGTGGCTTATGAGCAGCCGCTCGACCATGAAATTCACCTCCCGCCTAACTGTCATAGCACTTGCAGTGGATCCTGATGCAGTTTGGAACTCCTGTGTGATGGTCTGGATAGATGTCTGCCTATTAGATATTACGACCTTCTTCAACTGTCAGCGATGTCAGTCTATAGACGAGGTCGGCCTGTACGCTTTTGTGCTGTACGTGCCCCTTCACGTTTCCACTTCACTATCACATCGGAAACAGTGGACCTATTGATATTGATGTTTTTTTTTGGTACAGTCTACTGACTGGTTTGATGCGGCCCGCCACAAATTCCTTTCCTGTGCTAACCTCTTCATCTCCGAATAGCACTTGCAACCTACGTCCTCAATTATTTGCTTCACGTATTCCAATCTCTGTCTTCCTCTACAGTTTTTGCCCTCTACAGCTCCCTCTAGTACCATGGAAGTCATTCCCTCATGTCTTAGCAGACGTCCTATCATCCTGTCCCTTCTCCTTATCAGTGTTTTCCACATATTCCTTTCCTCTCCGATTTTGCGTAGAACCTCTCCATTCCTTACCTTATCAGTCCACCTAATTTTCAACATTCGTCTATAGCACCACATCTCAAATGCTTCGATTCTCTTCTGTTCCGGTTTTCCCACAGTCCATGTTTCACTACCATACAATGCTGTACTCCAGACGTACATCCTCAGAAATTTCTTCCTCAAATTAAGGCCAGTATTTGATATTAGTAGACTTCTCTTGGCCAGAAATGCCTTTTTCGCCATAGCGAGTCTGCTTTTGATGTCCTCCTTGCTCCGTCCGTCATTGGTTATTTTACTGCCTAGGTAGCAGAATTCCTTAACTTCATTGACTTCGTGACCATCAGTGCTGATGTTAAGTTTCTCGCTGTTCTCATTTCTACTACTTCTCATTACCTTCGTCTTTCTCCGATTTACTCTCAGACCATACTGTGTACTCATTAGACTGTTCATTCCGTCCAGCAGATCATTTAATTATTTTTCACTTTCACTCAGGATAGCAATGTCATCAGCGAATCGTATCATTGATATCCTTTCACCTTGTATTTTAATTCCACTCCTGAACCTTTCTTTTATTTCCATCATTGCTTCCTCGATGTACAGATTGAAGAGTAGGGGTGAAAGGCTACAGCCTTGTCTTACACCCTTCTTAATACGAGCACTTCGTTCTTGATCGTCCACTCTTATTATTCCCTCTTGGTTGTTGTACATATTGTATATGACCCGTCTCTCCCTATAGCTTACCCCTACTTTTTTCAGAATCTCGAACAGCTTGCACCATTTTATATTGTCGAACGCTTTTTCCAGGTCAACAAATCCTATGAAACTGTCTTGATTTTTCTTTGGCCGTGCTTCCATTATTAGCCGTAACGTCAGAATTGCCTCTCTCGTCCCTTTACTTTTCCTAAAGCCAAACTGATCGTGTGGTGTCACCGCCAGACACCACACTTGCTAGGTGATAGCTTAAATCGGCCGCGGTCCATTAGTACATGTCGGACCCGCGTGTCGCCACTGTCAGTACTTGCAGACCTAGCGCCACCACATGGCAGGTCTAGAGAGGCGGACTAGCACTCGCCCCAGTTGTACGGACGACATTGCTAGCGACTAGACGTACGAAGCCTTCCTCTCATTTGCCGAGAGACAGAATAGCCTTCAGCTAAGTCCATAGCTACGACCTAGCAAGGCGCAGTTAACCATATCTGGAGAGAGTCTTACTTGTATTCACCATAAACGATGTATACCAAAAGGATGGATTAAAGTTAAGTATTCCCAAAGCAACGAACTTTTCTTATTAGCATTCATTGAGCATCCTGTTTCAGACTTCACGATATTCTGGGTGAGATTATAGCGTGCCTATTCGGCCATTCAAAATAACACTGTGTCGGCACTTCTGTCGACACATAACAGATCGTCACCTAGCGCATTCTCAATTTTCTTTTCCATTCTTCTGTATATTATTCTTGTAAGCAGCTTCGATGCATGAGCTGTTAAGCTGATTGTGCGATAATTCTCGCACTTGTCAGCTCTTGCCGTCTTCGGAATTGTGTGGATGATGCTTTTCCGAAAGTCAGATGGTACATCGCCAGTCTCATATATTCTACACACCAACGTGAATAGTCGTTTTGTTGCCACTTCCCCCAATGATTTTAGAAATTCTGATGGAATGTTATCTATCCCTTCTGCCTTATTTGACCGTAAGTCCTCTAAAGCCCTTTTAAATTCCGATACTAATACTGGATCCCCTATCTTCTAAATCGACTCCCGTTTCTTTTTCTATCACATCAGACAAATCTTCACCTTCATAGAGGCTTTCAATGTATTCTTTCCACCTATCTGCTCTCTCCTCTGCATTTAACAGTGGAATTCCCGTTGCACTCTTAATGTTACCACCGTTGCTTTTAATGTCATCAAAGGTTGTTTTGACTTTCCTGTATGCTGAGTCTGTCCTTCCGACAATCATATCTTTTTCGATGTCTTCACGTTTTTCCTACAGCCATTTCGTCTTAGCTTCCCTGCACTTCCTATTTATTTCATTCCTCAGCGACTTGTATTTCTGTATTCCTGATTTGCCCGGAACATGTTTGTACTTCCTCCTTTCATCAATCAACTGAAGTATTTCTTCTGTTATCCATGGTTTCTTCGCAGCTACCTTCTTTGTACCTATGTGTTTCTTCCCAACTTTTGTGATGGCCCTTTTTAGAGATGTCCATTCCTCTTCAACTGTACTGCCTACTGCGCTATTCCTTATTGCTGTATCTATAGCGTTAGAGAACTTCAAACGTATCTCGTCATTCCTTAGTACTTCCGTATCCCACTTCTTTGCGTATTGATTCTTGCTGACTGATGTCTTGAACTTCAGCCTACTCTTCATCACTACTATATTGTGATCTGAGTCTATATCTGCTCCTGCGTACGCCTTACAATCCAGTATCTGATTTCGGAATCTCTGTCTGACCATGATGCAATCTAATTGAAATCTTCCCGTATCTCCCGGCCTTTTCCAAGTATACCTCCTCCTCTTGTGATTCTTGAACAGGGTATTCGCTATTACTAGCTGAAACTTGTTACAGAACTCAATTAGTCTTTCTTCTCTTTCATTCCTTGTCCCAAGCCCATATTCTCCTGCAACCTCCTGCAACTGCATTCCAGTCACCCATGACTATTAGATTTTCGTCCCCCTTTACATACTGCATTACCCTTTCAATATCCTCATACACTTTCTCTATCTGTTCATCTTCAGCTTGCGACGTCGGCATGTATACCTGAACTATCGTTGTCGGTGTTGGTCTGCTGTCGATTCTGATTAGAACAACTCGGTCACTGAACTGTTCACAGTAACACATACTCTGCCCTACCTTTCTATTCATAACGAATCCTACACCTGTTATACCATTTTCTGCTGCTGTTGGTATTACCCGATACTCATCTGACCAGAAATCCTTGTCTTCCTTCCACTTCACTTCAATGAGCCCTACTATATCTAGATTGAGCCTTTGCGTTTCCCTTTTCAGATTTTCTAGTTTCCCTACCACGTTCAAGCTTCTGACATTCCACGCCCCGACTCGTAGAACGTTATCCTTTCGTTGATTATTCAATCTTTTTCTCATGGTGACCTCCCCCTTGGCAGTCCCCTCCCGGAGATCCGAATGGGGTACTATTCCGGAATCTTTTGCCAATGGAGAGATCATCATGACACTTCTTCAATTACAGGCCACATGTCCTGTGGATACACGTTACGTGTCTTTAATGCAGTAGTTTCCATTGCCTTCTGCATCCTCATGTCGTTGATCATTGCTGATTCTTCCGCCTTTAGGGGCAATTTCCCACCCGTAGGACAAGAGAGTGCCCTGAACCTCTATCAGCTCCTCCGCCCTCTTTGACAAGGCCGTTGGCAGAATGAGGCTGACTTCTTATGCCGGAAGTCTTCAGCCGCCAATGCTGATTATTTATCAAAATTTAGGCAGTGGCGGGGATCGAACCCGGGACCGAAGACGTTTTGATTATGAATCAAAGACGCTACCCCTAGACCACGGGAGTGTTTAGGAATGTGGAAATCCCGCGTGCAGCCGCATGACACAAGTGACAGCCAATCAGCTGATCACATTCAAAGTCCGTAAGTTCCGCAGTTTCGGCTCTTTCACGATGTCTAATGACTACTGAGGTCGCTGATATCGAGTACAATGCACAGAATATGAAAAACGTATGTTTTGGGCAGTGTCCGGATACTTTTGATCACGTAGTGTAACTCAGGATAGAAACGAGACAGCAAAATGCTCTAGAGAAAAGTTGTAAGTGACAAGGGGGTCAGACATTGCTACAATGGTCGTGACCATGAACGTGATTTTCAGGGTGTTTTAGAGGTTAAAGTGATTTTTTAAAATGGGAATCCTAATATTTAAGATCTGAAAATAGAGATAATTTTACGTATAAAATGATACATTATTCAAGGTCATGCCAAGGTTCGATGAAGCTCAAATATATTTTCAAACAATGGAAACTCCAGGTAGGAATATCAATAATATAGGAAAAGACACATAGTTACTTACCATAAAGAAGGTACGTTAAGTTGCAGAGAGGCACCAATAAAAAGACATCTACATATAACTTTCGGCCGCAGCATTCGTCAGTAAAAGAGAGTTACACACACCACCCATGCACATAAGCAGGCACACCTCATGCAAACACAACTGTCAATTCCAGCATCTCGGGCCCGGTTATGTGTGCATGAGGTGTGCTTGCTTGTGTGTATGAATGGTGTATATGTCTCTCTTTTACTGATGAAGACTGTAGCCAAAGCTATATGTGTCAAATATGTTTCCATTTGTAGCAGTAGGCATTAAGAATGATACTATGTAGTTTGGTAATTTTGGAGCCTTGTTTGGTATACAAAAGCGTCAAATGATGCTCGGTCTATGTGAAGGACACGCAGGTGGCGTGTACTCGTTTGAGACAGCGTTATCAGCTCTTAACAGTTTGGAACAGTTCTCGATATTGGCCTCCATTTGACAAGCTGCTTGACTCGTGCAGTGTCCTTATTTGTAGGACACACTAATGTCACGTGATCCTATGTTGAGCTACATGAGAACGTGAGGGCAGCAAGGTTCCGTTCGACCGCGTCTGACCACCAGAACCGAGGATAGTCGTGTGCACCAAGAGCATCATAGCGCCTTCATACCTGAGCCTGCTATCTGTGAACAAGTAATGAACTCTTTATTTTATTTATTTGCAGCCATTTAGAAATGACCTGCAATCTTGTTCCTAAGACAGGTCGTACCTTCAAAATACGAAATTGTACATGTACTTATTTTTAATAAGGATTAATAATATTGCCACGTTAAATACTTACAGAGTTAAAACTAATTAAGACACGAAAACCTTGAAGGGTAACCCCGTGGAGACTATATACAGGGCTATTACAAATGATTGAAGCGATTTCATAAATTCATTGACATATGGTCACGACACACTACAGATACGTAGAAACACTCATAAAGTTTTGTTCGGCTGAAGCCGCACTTCAGGTTTCTGCCGCCAGAGCGCTCGAGAGCGCAGTCAGACACAATGGCGACAGGAGCCGAGAAAGCGTATGTCGTGCTAGAAATGCACTCACATCAGTCAGTCATAACAGTGAAACGACACTTCAGGACGAAGTTCAACAAAGATCCACCAACTGCTAACTCCATTCGGCGATGGTATGCGCAGTTTAAAGCTTCTGGATGCCTCTGTAAGGGGAAATCAACGGGTTGGCCTGCAGTGAGCGAAGAAACGGTTGAACGCGTGCGGGCAAGTTTCACGCGTAGCCCGCAGAAGTCGACGAATAAAGCAAGCAGGGAGCTAAACGTACCACAGCCGACGGTTTGGAAAATCTTACGGAAAAGGCTAAAGCAGAAGCCTTACCGTTTACAATTGCTACAAGCCCTGACACCCGACGACAAAGTCAAACGCTTTGAATTTTCGGCGCGGTTGCAACAGCTCATGGAAGAGGATGCGTTCAGTGCGAAACTTGTTTTCAGTGATGAAGCAACATGGTGAAGTAAACAGACACAATGTGCGAATCTGGGCGGCAGAGAATCCTCACGCATTCGTGCAGCAAATTCGCAATTCACCAAAAGTTAACGTGTTTTGTGCAATCTCACGGTTTAAAGTTTACGGCCCCTTTTTCTTCTGCGAAAAAAACGTTACAGGACACGTGTATCTGGACATGCTGGAAAATTGGCTCATGCCACAACTGGAGACCGACAGCGCCGACTTCATCTTTTAACAGGATGGTGCTCCACCGCACTTCCATCACGATGTTCGGCATTTCTTAAACAGGAGATTGGAAAACCGATGGATCGGTCGTGGTGGAGATCATGATCAGAAATTCATGTCATGGCCTCCACGCTCTCCCGACGTAAGCCCATGCGATTTCTTTCTGTGGGGTTATGTGAAAGATTCAGTGTTTAAACCTCCTCTACCAAGAAACGTGCCAGAACTGCGAGCTCGCATCAACGATGCTTTCGAACTCATTGATGGGGACATGCTGCGCCGAGTGTGGGAGGAACTTGATTATCGGCTTGATGTCTGCCGAATCACTAAAGGGGCACATATCGAACATTTGTGAATGCCTAAAAAAACTTTTTGAGTTTTTGTATGTGTGCGCAAAGCATTGTGAAAATATCTCAAATAATAAAGTTATTGTAGAGCTGTGAAATCGCTTCAATCATTTGTAATAACCCTGTATAATGATTGAGAATGTATGCAAAATTTAGTTTACTAACAACATTTATTTTCCCGAAACAAAGACAGACAAAAATTATGCTAAACAAGTTATTGATTGAATACCACAAACAACTAACAGTTGGTTTAACAGTACAATGGACAAGGGTTCTGGATGGCTGAAGTGAGTCAAGTACTCTGGCCCTAGAAATGTGGATAACGCAGTCTGAATTGATCTGACGCTGAGCAGACTTTGATTAAATCTACTGTGGTTTCACTACTTTGGAGAAAATCATCTTCCCCCTCTGCAGAAAACCTGCCAGTAATTGGCGATTTATTTTTATTTTTTCCAGAGATGCAGGTTTCTTAACTCTTGCCCTGGTTTAACAGGAGTTCGTGCTGAGGTGTGAGAGCAAGCTGGGAGCAAGTGGCCATTGAGATCTGTACCTCCTGACAACGCCAGAGCAGCAGTACATCACCCTGTTTGCTTCGTGCGGCGATGTAACTCGCAGATGGCGAGATGGGTGCAGCGGAGGCGAGACCTGAGATGGCAGCTGCGAACCGATTGCGGCCACGAAATAAATGCAGAAATATCACGGTCTAGCGATCAGGCAGACGGATCGCAGTTTACTCTCTATCAGAGCCCTGACATTACGGTAGATTTCAGTGTGTGACGCACCCGTTCCCTGCTCGTACCAAGGACCAATTTGGCTCACTTATACGAGGTGCATTCAAGTTCTAAGGCCTCCGATTTTTTTTCTAATTAACTACTCACCCGAAATCGATGAAACTGGCGTTACTTCTCGACGTAATCGCCCTGCAGACGTACACATTTTTCACAACGCTGACGCCATGATTCCATGGCAGCGGCGAAGGCTTCTTTAGGAGTCTGTTTTGACCACTGGAAAATCGCTGAGGCAATAGCAGCTCGGCTGGTGAATGTGCGGCCACGGAGAGTGTCTTTCACTGTTGGAAAAAGCCAAAAGTCACTAGGAGCCAGGTCAGGTGAGTAGGGAGCATGAGGAATCACTTCAAAGTTATCACGAAGAAACTGTTGCGTAACGTTAGCTCGATGTGCGGGTGCGTTGTCTTGGTGAAACAGCGCACGCGCAGCCCTTCCCGGACGTTTTTGTTGCAGTGCAGGAAGGAATTTGTTCTACAAAACATTTTCGTAGGATGCACCTGTTACCGTAGTGCCCTTTGGAACGCAATGGGTAAGGATTACGCCCTCGCTGTCCCAGAACATGGACACCATCATTTTTTCAGCACTGGCGGTTACCCGAAATTTTTTTGGTGGCGGTGAATCTGTGTGCTTTCATTGAGCTGACTGGCGCTTTGTTTCTGGATTGAAAAATGGCATCCACGTCTCATCCATTGTCTCAACCGACGAAAACAAAGTCCCATTCGTGCTGTCGTTGCGCGTCAACATTGCTCGGCAACATGCCACACGGGCAGCCGTGAGGTCGTCCGTCAGCATTCGTGGCACCCACCTGGATGACACTTTTCGCATTTTCAGGTCGTCATGCAGGATTGTGTGCACAGAACCCACAGAAATGCCAACTCTGTCCGCAGCTTGCGGTCGTGCGGTAGCATTCTCGCTTCCCGCGCCCGGGTTCCCGGGTTCGATTCCCGGCAGGGTCAGGGATTTTCTCTGCCTCGTGATGACTGGGTGTTGTGTGATGTCCGTAGGTTAGTCAGGTTTAAGTAGTTCTAAGTTCTAGGGGACTGATGACCATAGCTGTTAAGTCCCATAGTGCTCAGAGCCATTTGATTTGCATGCCAACTCTGGAGGCGATTTGTTCAAAAGTCATTTAGCGATCCCCCAGAACAATTCTCTCCACTTTCTCGATCATGTCGTCAGACCGGCTTGTGCGAGCCCGAGGTTGTTTCGGTTTGTTGTCACACGATGTTCTGCCTTCATTAAACTGTCGCACCCACGAACGCACTTTCGACACATCCATAACTCCATCACCACATGTCTCCTTCAACTGTCGATGAATTTCAATTGGTTTCACACCACGCAAATTCAGAAAACGAATGATTGCACGCTGTTCAAGTAAGGAAAACGTCGCCATTTTAGGTATTTAAAACAGTTCTCATTCTCGCCGCTGGCGGTAAAATTCCATCTGCCGTACGGTGCTGCCATCTCTGGGACGTATTGACAATGAATGCGGCCTCATTTTAAAACAATGCTCATGTTTCTCTCTCTTTCCAGTCCGGAGAAAAAAAATCGGAGGCCTTAGAACTTGAATGCACCTCGTATAACAGAGCGAACAAGGATACCAAATGTCAAGACTGCTAAACAAAAATGAATAAGTGTGCTCTCGGCAAACGAGTAGTCTGAGACGTTTGAAGCCACACTGTCAGTACAGTAAGAACTTCACCACAGGCTCCCCAGTCTAAACTATTCGCAAGTGAAGTCAGTCTCAGGAGAGGTCCCAAGCACCAACCACACATGCCAGAGCATCGACCAGAATTCCCTTTACCAGACCAAAGTCCAGCACCCGAGTGCTTCGCACCTCCTCAGAAAGAAAAGTCCGTTTTCCAACAAAGTGCACGAACAACACCACTTTCATGCCATCTTGAGCCAATCATAGGGCTCTAGAGGCAAGAAATCTCCCCTCTCACACCTCAGCACGAACTCCTGTTGAACCAGGGCAAGAGTTAAGAAAACTGCATCTCCTGTTGAACCAGGGCAAGAGTTAAGAAACCTGCATCTCTGGAAACAAAAAAAATAAATCGCCAATTACTGGCAGGTTTTCTGCAGAGGGGGAAGATGATTTTCTCCAAAGTTGTGTCATTTCTGCTATATAGCTAGAGAAGGCCGATATGCACGCGTGAACTCACGCAGGCTGGATTTAGGTCTGAAACAGGATACGTAATGAATGCTATAAAGAAAAGTACGTAGCTGCTGGAATTCTTAACTTTAATCCATCATTTGTATACAGCATTCTGGATGATACAAGTAAGACTCTCTCTTGAAATGGCTAATGGCGCATTGCTAGGTCGTAGCCATGGACTTAGCTGAAGGCTATTCTAACTGTCTCTCGGCAAATGAGAGAAAGGCTTCGTCAATGTAGTCGTTAGCAAAGTCGTCGTACAACTGGGATGAGTCCTGGTCCGTCTCTCTAGACCTGCCGTGTGGTGGCGCTCGGTCTGCAATTACTGACAGTGGCGACACGCGGGTCCGACATGTACTAATGGACCGCGGCCGATTTAAAGCTACCACCTAGCAAGTGTGGTGTCTGGCGGTGACACATTTTCCCTCGGCAACGAGCAAACAGATACAATCTTAAAGATCTTTATCTAAATTGCCTGTGCCTTGGAGCTTGTTAGTCCTAGCTATGAGGTGTAATAAAGATTCTATCTCTAAATGTTTCTCAGACATCGGAGTTTCTTATACAACTGAGGCGGCCGATGGAAGTAGGTCACAGGCCTATTTGCAGTATCGGCGAACACGAAAACTTGTGAATTTTTATTACACGTGGCTCTACACACAATGCCCGAATTACAACTCCACTGTGCAGATGCGTTCCTTCAGTCTGTTGCCCTCCAGCCGAGGCTTCAGCTGGCGCCAATGCAGATATCGCGGCATTGTTCTGCTGGAGACCTGTCTCGACAAGGGGCTGCTCTGTCTGCCTTGTATGGCTGTGGGCCTGTCCAGCAAGATTTACTGAGGGATGAGCTCACCGCCAATTGCTACCAACTCCCAACTTGCCATTTCTACGAGCTAAGAACCATAAAAATACCTCACGGTTTTAGCTCCGTCAACGTCTGCTCAGGCCGTTAACCATCTAGAGTCTTGCTCGAGGTGCATCAGTTTGTAACAAAATCTTTAATAATTTTCCATACACAAAAAATAGGTGAAAGAGTAACTTGTCCTCTTTCAATCTTAAAATTAACGATTTATGAATAGAAGATAAGAATTTCTTGTTATTTATGTTAATAGACAAGGTTTTGGAGGGATTTGGATTTGGTAGTTTCTTTGTAAAGACAGAATTTTGTAATTGTTAGAGTATCCTTATATTGTGCAGTCCTTTCACCAATAAACAAGAGTTCGATTTCTCAAAAAGGATTTTCTTTAAAGTAAAGCCTACCTCAATGAATCATAGTAAAGTTTTGAATTTTTGTATGTGTGTTGCACTTTACGCCACACAAAGCAGCGGATTGTTTCTGACAAAAAAAAATGAGAAGAGATTTTTTATATTTAGCTGCTGATTTGTACACTCATGTTCATAAAAAAACCAGAACACCTTTAATGACTGGAGATATGGCGTTCATATTCACAGGATATGTACAGGGCTATTACAAATGATTGAAGCGATTTCATTAATTCACTGTAGCTCCATTCATTGACATATGGTCACGACACACTACAGATACGTAGAAAAACTCATAAAGTTTTGTTCGGCTGAAGCCGCACTTCAGGTTTCTGCCGTCAGAGCAGTCCAGAGCGCAGTGAAACAAAATGGCGACAGGAGACGAGAAAGCGTATGTCGTGCTTGAAAGGCACTCACATCAGTCAGTCATAAAGTGCAACGACACTTCAGGACGAAGTTCAGCAAAGATCCACCAACTGCTAACTCCATTCGGCGATGGTATGCGCAGTTTAAAGTTTCTGGATGCCTCTGTAAGGTGAAATCAACGGGTCGGCCTGCAGTGAGCGAAGAAACGGTTGAACGCGTGTGGGCAAGTTACACGCGTAGCCCGCGGAAAATTGGCTCATGCCATAACTGGAGACCGACAGCGCCGACTTCATCTTTCAACAGGATGGCGCTCCACCACACTTCCATCATGATGTTCGGCATTTCTTAAACAGGAGATTGGAAAACGGATGGATCGGTCGTGGTGGAGAGCATGATCAGCAATTCATGTCATGGCCTCCACGCTCTCCCGACTTAACCCCATGCGATTTCTTTCTGTAGGGTTATGTGAAAGATTCAGTGTTTAAACCTCCTCTACCAAGAAACGTGCCAAAACTGCGAGCTCGCATCAACGATGCTTTCGAACTCATTGATGGGGACATGCTGCGCCGAGTGTGGGAGGAACTTGACTATCGGCTTGATGTCTGCCGAATCACTAAAGGGGCACATATCGAACATTTGTGAATGCCTAAAAAAACTTTTTGAGTTTTTGTATGTGTGTGCAAAACACTGTGAAAATATCTCAAATAATAAAGTCATTGTAGAACTGTGAAATCGCTTCAATCATTTGTAATAACCCTGTACATTAGTGTGTTCTGCAGAAATGATTAGCATTTCAGTTACCTCAGTTCAGCATGGGTTCTGTTGCCTAGTAGGCACAGAGTCCACCATGGACCCTGATAACTTGTTCCCTGCATGATGACAACGACATGTGTAAGGTGCGAATAGTGTCTTGTGGTATAGCCACCATACTGCAATCATCTGGTTCCAAAGTTCTTCTGTGACAGTTTGCGTTGGGTCACAGCGCTGCACTCGTTGTTTCACCATATCCCACACATTTTAGACTGGCGACAAGTCTGGTTGTCTGGCGGGCCAGAGCAAAAAGACGACATCCAGTGACACAAAGAAGGCACGTCTTCGTGCAGCAACATGTGGTCGTGCATTGTCTTGCTGAAAAATGGCGTCTCGGGTGTTGTGCAGTAAGGGATGTCTTTCACGTGTGTAACACTGGTCACAGTGCTGTGAACACACACCAGCTGTGATTTGTGGTTGTACCCAATAGCACCCCGCACCTTAAGGCCTTGAGTTGGCACTGTACGTCGTGTGCGGATGCAGTCAGTATGATGCCGCTCCTCATGTCTGCGGCGAACCAAAATGCGGCCATCATTTCAAACAGATAGAACCTGCACTAGTATGAAAACCTATCTCGTGTCATTCCTCTCCCCAGTGACGCCGTTCCACACATCACTGCCGGGTCTAGCACGTTTCTGCACATTCGTCAATGGTAGGCGGAGAAGTGGACGACTCGCACGTAACCCATGCCGTAATAAACGGCGACGGACTGTCACCCCAGATAGTATACGATGTGTTACACTGCTCCACAGTTGCGCCAGAGACGAGTAGGAAAGATCTGTCCTGCAATGCTATTCGGATGAGGTGTCGATCCCCTTGGCGGAGGGAGGAGATGGCGTGGGTGGGGGGGGGGGGTGTAGTGTAGGAGGTGTGACCTGACCCACCTCATCGTGTTTTACGCCCTTCCGTGAACCATTCTGCACACACCCGTTGCACTGCCGAAACACTTCGTCCCAGACGAGCAGCAGTCTCTCGGATCCAGAATGATATTTTCACTCTGCAGCGGAGTGTGCGCTGATATGAAACTTCCTGGCAGATTAAAACTGTGTGCCCGACCGAGACTCGATCTCGGGACCTTTGCCTTTTGCGGGCAAGTGCTCTACCATCTGAGCTACCGAAGCACGACTCACGCCCGGTACTCACAGCTTCACTTCTGCCAGTATCTCGTCTCCTACCTTCCAAACTTTACAGAAGCTCTTCTGCGAACCTTGCAGAACTAGCACTCCTGAAAGAAAGGATACTGTGGAGACATGGCTTAGCCACAGCCTGGGGGATGTTTCCAGAATGAGATTTTCACTCTGCAGCGGAGTGTGCGCTGATATGAAACTTCCTGGCGGATTAAGACTGTGTGCCGGACCGAGACTCGAAGCCGGCCGGAGTGGCCGTGCGGTTCTAGGCGCTACAGTCTGGAACCGAGCGACCGCTACGGTCGCAGGTTCGAATCCTGCCTCGGGCATGGGTGTGTGTGATGTCCTTAGGTTAGTTAGGTTTAATTAGTCCTATGTTCTAGGCGACTGATGACCTCAGAAGGTAAGTCGCATAGTACTCAGAGCCATTTGAACCGAGACTCGAACTCAGGACCTTTGCCTTTCGCGGGCAAGTGCTCTACCAACTGAGTTTGGAAGGTAGGAGGCGAGATACTTGCAGAAGTAGAGCTGTGAGCGCCGGGCGTGAGTCGTGCTTCGGTAGCTCAGTTGGTAGAGCACTTGCCCACGAAAGGCAAAGGTCCCGAGTTCGAGTCTCGGTCGGGCACACAGTTTAATCTGCCAGGAAGTTTCATATCAGCGCACAATCCGCTGCAGAGTGAAAATCTCATTTTGGAAACATCCCCCAGGCTGTGGCTAAGCCATGTCTCCGCAGTATCCTTTCTTTCAGGAGAGCTAGTTCTGCAAGGTTCGCAGGAGAGCTTCTGTAAAGTTTGGAAGGTAGGAGACGAGATACTGGCAGAAGTGAAGCTGTGAGTACCGGGCGTGAGTCGTGCTTCGGTAGCTCAGATGGTAGAGCACTTGCCCGCGAAAGGCAAAGGTCCCGAGTTCGAGTCTCGGTTGGGCACACAGTTTTAATCTGCCAGGAAGTTTCAGTCTCTCGGATGATTGCATCACATTCACTCATGCCAATAACGCGCCCTCTATCAAACGGACAGATTTGACGGTATGGTTCGGGCAAACGTCTACGAGGCATCCTGCATGTCTGCTCAAGTCGGTTTCTAGCGACAACGAGACGCGCACGCACGTTTTACCTATTGGTGGTGTTGTGCCGCGATGTCTATGTTGACCTCTAATCCACGAGCCGATATGTTTCAAATGTTAATCATTTCTACAGAACATACTAATGTACATGCCCCATGAATATGAACGTCCTATCTCCAGTCGTTCAAGATGTTCTGTTTTTTTTTTTTAACATTAGTGTATATGCTTTAGAGACCGTCAGTACTCCAGACACAAACATTACATGCTGAGCAAGAGGGAAGCCACATTTATTTGAGGGTAGATCTCACCCTGCATTCCTGAGCAAACGGTGTGTAGTCAGGATTATCAACTCTCGTGTTAGCAACCACATTAATTTTTAGCGAACAGTGTTAGTAATTTTTAAGTTATTTCCTTAAGGGTAATTTATTTTTTGTGGATATTCTAACACTGCACTTTGTATCACGTATCGCTCATAATTTGCTTCGGTACTGAGTTTTAGTTATATAGTTTTCATTGAGTACAGCTAGTTTGTTTTGGAAATTAATTACATTCATTTTCTTCATTTCAGAATTTGAATTTCATAAAGTTTAAAGTTTTACTCCACGACACTGCTTACGTGCGCATCGCCAACAGTTTTGCTCAGCGATTGAACACGACACATAAAGTACAATGTTAAATGACGAGAAAGTTTTCGAAATCGAGGTATTCACTTCTCTCACGCATACAGGCACAAATTTAATAGAAAGCTTGCAACTTGGCCACGGCTGAGCCACATTACGTCTGTAATATACAGGGTGTAAATTTTAAGTTGACAAACCAGAATAACTCGAAAAATAAGCTTCACACGAAAAAATCTGTAGAATCCAAAGTTTATTATTTTCGACGGGAAATCTCCGGGTGCTGAAATTAGCTCGCCACTCTAGCCCCTTTAAAATTCGCTTTAAAATTTCAAATGGGAACCCCCACTTTTTATTGCAGAATCAGATTCTACATAAAAACTACGTACATTTTATCTTAAACATTTGCTTTGATTCTGGGTAGTTGGCGCTGTAATTCAAGAAAATCTGCGAGGTGCCGGGGCTAGCAGTGTTTTTAACACTCAATTCTTCTAGAATTTACATATGTACATGATGCTCTAAGCCCCCCCTATTCTAACTCCAACTTTTGCTGTCGCACAAGGATAAAAAAAAAATACGCGAACTGACTCTAATCAACCCTGCCAGTGGAGTAGAAGAGAGTTGGCACCTGCAATAATTTAATTTGATAAATAAGTTAAATAAACGAAGGTTTCATTAACATAGTGAGGAATGATGGGGTTGCTCTACCGATTAACAGAATGAAAGTTCTGTCCAAAATAACAATACGATTTATTAAGACTAAACACAAAATAATAAACAAAAACACATGAAACAATACATCAAATTGGCTCAAATTGGATACTCAAACAAACGCTGTGAATGTGAAGTTGTCCCTAAACTAGATTGCGAGGATTATGACGAAGTGGTATGTGCAGCCAATTCCTTCCAACCCAAATCTTAGAGAAAACACATAGCCAACCCAACATTAATTGCTGCTACCCATGACAGAACAAGGTTAGAAAAAAGACGAACAGGCGCGCTCTGCTGAGCTCTGATTATCACCTAGGAAAATCCCTATCTGCTGGTGCTGCGGACATACATTACCAAACTGTCTTCTTGACTGCCAGGACACGATCTGGCGTACCGGAGCTGTTGGCTGGTTGCTTCGACGTCCTCGACCGAGAGGCGAGAGCCGACTACTTACAAGAGCACCCGTACAAAAACCGAACACAGAACATTCCCGCCCCCACGACAGTGGCCGTGGTTAAACGTTCCAATCAGCAACTCGAAAACCGGCGGAAAATTCCACTCCATTGCCGGAACGCTACCATTCCACCAATGGAGATTCTTGGCACCAATTTCTGCGCCGATCTTGCTACGTCACGGAGCTATGCCCTGAGCAAGCCAATCACAGTTACTATTTTGCAGAAAGTGCGGGAATTTTCCCGCCACAGCTGCCTGGGTACACAAGTCATTCCCACGCCTCGCTGGTAGCCCGCCAGAAAGTGTTTTCGCTAAGTTTCTGTGAAGTAACGGAACCTCTAGCCCAGCCGCTACTTCAGGCTCTGCGGGCGTGCCTCTTGACAATGTCGGCGTCTGGAAAGCATTCACTCGACTTCCTCACACCCGTTGGCTTAAAGCTTTCCAGATCAGCAGAGCCCGCCTGTCACCGGACCACCCGGGTGATGAGAGACGCTGCGTGGGAAGTCCGCGTGTGAAGGAATAGCAACTTTCCACCGCATGCAATTAGAGAGGAGAATCATAAGATAGAAATATGAGAGGGGGCTCATGCCACCTCTCAAATCCATGTTCTCATTTTTGCGTGGAAAATGGTTACGGATAAATAAAAAATACTTATTTACTCTCCCTCTCTCCCCATAGGATGGGGTTTGAGAGGGAGGATTTAGAGTTTTACGAATGTTGATCTAAATATTAATTTTTTCCACAGATTCGGATAACTTTGGGTCAACATTTGTAAAACTCTACATCCTCCCTCTCAAACCCCACCCTATGGGGAGAGAGGGAGAGTTTTAGTTTTAGCGAATCTAAATTTACGAAGTAAATAACTATTTTTTATTTATCCATAACCATTTTCCACTCAGAAATGAGAACATGGATTTTCTGGAATTACAGCGCCAACTACCAAGAATCAAAACAAATGTTTAAGACAAAATGTACGTAGTTTTTAATTTAGAATCTGATTCTGCAATGGGGGTTCCCATTTGAAATTTTAAAGGTGCCTCCCGCCCCACCCCCCGGCTCTGGGGTGGCGGCCTATTTTAGCACCAGCAGATGTCCCCCTCGAAAATAATCAACTTTGGATTCTACACATTTTTTCGTGTGAAGCTTATTTTTCGAGTTATTCTGGTTTGTCAACTTAAAATTTACACCCTGTTTACTGTGTCATCACGCTCAGCATCCAAACTTCTGTGGAACTCCTGCAGCTGACGATGAATCCATGAAGATAGTCCGTGGACTGTCGAATGAAGAAACTGAATTGAATTAAAAGTGATATGTTTGTACTAATCATCTGCTTTGGCAGAAATTACACACTAAAGGTATAAGATTTCGTGAAAGCCCATTGTAGAGACGTTCGTTTTCAGACGTGGTTCTTCTTTGTAGCAAGAGATATGACAGCAAATTAAAATTTCTATAGGAAAATTTCGATGCTACTAGATAGCAAACATTGGCAGTAATTGCAATCCACATGAGGATTTCTAACTTCTACCGACTTGTACTGATTAGAACTATGGTGAAAAAGATTATCACAATTGTACAGACATGACACAGAATTTCCCTATATTTCGATAAATTAATTTCACTATACATCTCTAAATCTCTACTTTTGCAGTTAATACTGAAGCAGCCGTATTTCTGTTTGCTGATGACACCAGCTGGGTAGTAAAGGATGTTGTGTGCAACGTTGCACTGTTTCAAATAGTGCAGTTGAAGACGTAAGTTTTTGGCGTGAAGAAAATAAACTAACGCTAAATCACAGTAAGACCAAGTTTTTACAGTTTACAACACACAATTCAACAAAACCTGACGTTCTAATGACACAGAATGGGCATATGATTAGTGAGAATGAACAGTTCAGATGTCTAGGTGTTCACATAGATAGTAAACTGTCAGGGAAAGCCCACGCTCAGGATCTTGTTCGAAGACTTCATGCTGCCGTTTTTACTATTAGAACAATATCTGCAGTAAGTGACAGACAGGCGCGAAAACTAGTCTACTTCGCCTATTTTCATTCGCTTTTGACATACGGTATTATATTTTGGGGTAACTCTTCCCACCCTCAATGGATATTTTTGGCTTAGAAACGGGCAGTTCGGGCAATAAGTGGTGTAAGTTCGCGAACCTCTCATCGACACCTGTTCATTAGTTTGGATATTCTATCGGCTGTCGTTTCTTGTTAACAATATCACTTATTCCCAAGAATTAGCAGCTTTCACTCAGTTAATACTAGACAGAAATCCAATCTGCATTTAGATCGGACTTTCTTGACTCTTGTGCAGAAAGGCGTGCAGTATTCTGTTACATCCATATTCGATAAGCTGCCACAAGAATTTAAAAATCCTAGCAGTAATGCCGGCCGCGGTGGTCTAGCGGTTCTGGCGCTGCAGTCCGGAACCGCGGGACTGCTACGGTCGCAGGTTCGAATCCTGCCTCGGGCATGGGTGTGTGTGATGTCCTTAGGTTAGTTAGGTTTAAGTAGTTCTAAGTTCTAGGGGACTTATGACCTAAGATGTTGAGTCCCATAGTGCTCAGAGCCATTTGAACCATTTTTGAACCTAGCAGTAATCCAGGCGCTTTCAAATCCAACTGAAGATTTTCCTCATGGGTCACACCTTCGCTTCAGTCGAAGAGTTCCTCAAAAAAGTAAGCCGATTCCTGTGTTATGTTGTTGATTGCGTTTACATAAACTTACAGCTTCACGTCCTTTTAGGATTCATAAACATTTTATCTGTTATTATTTCTCTGTCGTAACTTCACGTACTGACACGTTCCGTGACCATGGAGATTTGCTCGTCGGTTTGGTTCAAAGGAACTACAATATTGGCCATTAAAATTGCTACACCACGATGATGACGTGCTACTGACGCGAAATTTAACCGACGGGAAGAAGAGGCTGTGATATGCAAATGATTAGCTTTTCAGAGCATTCACACAAGGATGGCGGCGGTGGCGACACCTACAACGTGCTGACATGAGGAAAGTTTCCAACCGATTTCTCATACACAAACAGCAGCTGACCGGCGTTGCTAGGTGAAACGTCGTTGTGATGCCTCGTGTAAGGAGGAGAAATGCGTACCATCACGTTTCCGACTTTGAGATCCATTGACTGTTAGCGGAATATGGAATCGGTGGGTTCAGGAGGGTAATAGGAAAGCCGTGCTGGATCCCAACGGCCTCGTACCACATGCAGTCGAGATGACAGGCATCTTATCCGCAGGGCTGTAACGGATCGTGCTGCCACGTCTCGATCCCTGAGTCAACACATGGGGACGTTTGCAAGACAACAACCATCTGCACGAACAGTTCGACGACGTTTGCAGCAGCATGACTATCAGCTCGGAGACCATGGCTGCGGTTACCCTTGACGCTGCATCACAGACACGAGCGCATGCGATGGTGTACTCAACGGCGAACCTGGGTGCACGAATGGCAAAACGTCTTTTTTCGGATTAATCCAGGTTCTGTTTACAACATCATGATGGTCGCATCCGTGTTTGGCGACATCGCGGTGAACGCACTTTGGAAGTGTGTATTCGTCATCGCCATACTGGCGTATCACCCGGCGTGATGGTATGGGGTGCCGGTGGTTACACGTCTCGGTCACCTCTTGTTCCTATTGACGGCACTTGAACAGTGGACGTTACATTTCAGATGTGTTACGACCTGTGGCTCTACCCTTCATTTTATCCCTGCTAAACCTTACATTTCAGCAGGATAATGCACGACCACGTGTTGCAGGTCCTGTACGGGCCTTTCTGGATACAGAAAATGTTCGACTGCTGCCCTGGCCACCACATTCTCCAGATCTCTCACCAATAAAACGTCTGGTCAATGGTGGCCGAGCAACTGGCTCCTCACAATACGCCAGTCACTACTCTTGATGAACTGTGGTATCGTGTTGAAGCTGCATGGGCAGCTGTAGCTGTACACGCCATCCAAGCTCTGTTTGACTCAATGCACCGGCGTATCAAGGCCGTTATTACGGCCAGAGATGGTTGTTCTGGGTACTGATTTCTCAGGATCTATGCACCCAAATTGCGTGAAAATGTAATCACATGTAAGTTCTAGTATAATATATTTGTCCAATGAATACCCGTTTATCATCTGCATTTCTTCTTGGTGTAGCAATTTTAATGGCCTGTAGTGTATTATGCAGAGTCTCTGAACGAGTATCTCAAGAACGGCGAAGCTGGTGGATTGTTTACGTGCTACTGTCGTGAGCATTTTCGCTAAGAGTAAAACGACAGTGGAACTACCACCATGCTCTAAATGGCTGGACGTCCATGGCTCTTCACAGAACGTGTGGTTCTGAGCCTTGTCTCCTCTGCAAAATAGGACACATGGTGATCTGTTGCATCTCTGCAGAATGAGCACAATGCTGTTGCACGCACAAGTGTTTTGGAGCACACCGTCCATTGTAAATTGTTGAAAATGGAGCTGCGCACCAGATCGTTCCTGCGTGTACGTATGTTGACCGAATTACATCGTCAATTACGATTGCAGTGGGCACTGGACCATCGCTATTCGTGCGTCTGTCAATGGAAACGTGTCGGCTCTTCGAGTGAATTACATTCTTGGTACATTAGATCGAAGGTCGTCTCCACAAATGTCGTCATCGAGGTGAACGGCGGATCGAATCGTGCAGCGCGCCATGGACGCAGCTGGTGGCATGGGAGCATGGGAGGCATTCTCCTGTGCTTGCAAGGGACCTGTGGTAGTAATCGAAGACACGCTGACACCTGCGAACCACGTGCATCCTTTGATGTTTGATGTCTTCCCGACGGTAATGTAGTTTTTCAACACTATAATTGTCCTTTTCTCTGAGTCAGAACCGTGCTGCAGTGGTTGGAGGAGCATTATAGTGAATTCTCGTTGCTGTCTCAGCAACCAAATCCGCCTGATGTAAATCCTATGGAGTCCATCAGGGTCGCTATCGGATGCCATCACCTCGTACAGAAACCAGCGGGCCGCATGGAATTAGCCGAGCGGTCTGAGGCGCTGCAGTCATGGACTGTGCGGCTGGTCCCGGCGGAGGTTCGAGTCCTCCCTCGAGCATGGGTGTGTGATATAAAATGTAGACTGGCAATGGCAAGGAAAGCGTTTCTGAAGAAGAGAAATTTGTTAACATCGAGTATAGATTTAAGTGTCAGGAAGTCGTTTCTGAAAGTATTTGTATGGAATGTAGCCATGTATGGAAGTGAAACATGGACGATAACTAGTTTGGACAAGAAGAGAATAGAAGCTTACGAAATGTGGTGCTACAGAAGAATGCTGAAGATTAGGTGGGTAGATCACATAACTAATGAGGAGGTACTGAATAGAATTGGGGAGAAGAGAAGTTTGTGGCACAACTTGACTAGAAGAAGGGATCGGTTGGTAGGACATGTTCTGAGGCATCAAGGGATCACACATTTAGTATTGGAGGGCAGCGTGGAGGGTAAAAATCGTAGAGGGCGACCAAGAGATGAATACACTAAGCAGATTCAGAAGGATGTAGGTTGCAGTAGGTACTGGGAGATGAAGAAGCTTGCACAGGATAGAGTAGCGTGGAGAGCTGCATCAAACCAGTCTCAGGACTGAAGACCACAATAACAGTGTGTAAGCTTAGGGACTGATGACCTTAGCAGTTAAGTTTTTTTTAAACTTAGGCTGTGCATTGTCTTTCAATGTAATATGCACTACAAAGTTATTAGCTATTCCCATTCCTTCTGAAAATAGTTCAGGAGACTCTTTAAGCAAGTTAGCTACTCTGTGTTTTAGATCAAAAACCGATACTGAAAGTACATTGTCTTAGATGCTAAGGCCAAACAAAGCAAAGGCATCTATACCGAATATGTTCTCACTGTATCTTGATTTCAACACAGTAACATTCACTGTCCTAGTGTGAGATTTGTAAGTGGCAGGCTAACTACACTGTCCAAGCACTGGAATTTCCTGTCCGTTGTAGGAGTTACGTGTTTGCTAGATTTAGAAGATTTAGAACATATTGTGTTCTGCGAATACTTTCATAGTATCTAACTTACTTTACGTCACAGCAATGTTTTTACGTTTGTTGTCGCTCGCTGTTACGCAGTTTGTCATGTACTCACGTTTGTTGGACGGTTTGCAGCTGCTTTTAAACACAAAAAATGGTTGAAATGGCTCTGAGCACTATGGGACTTAACTTCTGAGGTCATCAGTCCCCTAGCCCTAGAACAACTTAAACCTAACTAGGACATTACACACATCCATGCTCGAGGCAGGATTCCAACCTGCGACCTTAGCAGCAGCGCGGTTCGGACTGAAGCGCCTAGAACCGCTCGGCTACAAAGGCCGGCTCTTCAATCGCCGTTGGTTCTGTTTTGGAGGATCTTTTTCCAGCCGCAGTGATGTCAGAGATTTGATGTTTTAGCAAATTCCTGATATTCACGGTGCACTCGTGAAATGGTGATATGGGAAAATCTCCATTTCATCGCTACCTCGGAGATACTGTGTCCCATCTTTCGTGCGCCGACCATAACACCACGTTCAAAGTCACTTAAAGCTTGACAATCTGCCATTGTAGCAGCAGTAATCGATTTAACAACTGCACCAGACAGTTGTTGTCTTATACAGGGTGTTACAAAAAGGTACGGCCAAACTTTCAGGAAACATTCCTCACACGCAAATAAAGAAAAGATGTTATGTGGACATGTGTCCGGAAACGCATAATTTCCATGTTAGAGCTCATTTTAGTTTCGTCAGTATGTACTGTACTGTACTTCCTCGATTCACAGCCGGTTGGCCCAATTGAAGGAACTTCGGTGCTTGCGACTCATTGCTCTACAGTACTAGCATCAAGCACATCAGTACGTAGCATCAACAGGTTAGTGTTCATCACGAACGTGGTCTGCAGTCAGTGCAATGTTTACAAATGCGGAGTTGGCAGATGCCCATTTGATGTATGGATTAGCACGGGGCAATAGCCGTGGCGCGGTACGTTTGTATCGAGACAGATTTCCAGAACGAAGGTGTCCCGACAGGAAGACGTTCGAAGCAATTGATCGGCGTCTTAGGGAGCTCGGAACATTCCAGCCTATGACTCGCGACTGGGGAAGACCTAGAACGACGAGGACACCTGCAATGGACGAGGCAATTCTTCGTGCAGTTGACGATAACCCTAATATCAGCGTCAGAGAAGTTGCTACTGTACAAGGCAACGTTGACCACGTCACTGTATGGAGAGTGCTACGGGAGAACCAGTTTCCGTAGCATGTACAGCGTGTGCAGGCACTATCAGCAGCTGATTGGTCTCAACGGGTACACTTCTGCGAATGGTTCATCCAACAATGTGTCAATCCTCATTTCAGTGCAAATGTTCTCTTTACGGATGAGTCTTCATTCCAACGTGATCAAATTGTAAATTTTCACAATCAACATGTGTGGGCTGACGAGAATCCGCACGCAATTGTGCAATCACGTCATCAACACAGATTTTCTGTGAACGTTTGGGCAGGCATTGTTGGTGATGTCTCGATTGGGCCCCATGTTCTTCCACCTACGCTCAATGGAGCACGTTATTATGATTTCATACGGGATACTCTACCTGTGCTG
The DNA here is from genome assembly GCF_023864275.1 of Schistocerca cancellata. Lineage (NCBI taxonomy): Eukaryota > Metazoa > Arthropoda > Insecta > Orthoptera > Acrididae > Schistocerca > Schistocerca cancellata. Next base: position 124,927,702 of record NC_064637.1, on the reverse strand, counting down.
CTAGAGCATGTGCCTTTACAAGTACGACACAACTTGTGGTTCATGCAAGATGGAGCTCCTGCACATTTCAGTCGAAGTGTTCGTACGCTTCTCAACAACAGATTCGGTGACCGATGGATTGGTAGAGGCGGACCAATTCCATGGCCTCCACGCTCTCCTGACCTCAACCCTCTTGACTTTCATTTGTGGGGGCATTTGAAAGCTCTTGTCTACGCAACCCCGGTACCAAATGTAGAGACTCTTCGTGCTCGTATTGTGGACGGCTGTGATACAATACGCCATTTCCAGGGCTGCATCAGCGCATCAGGGATTCCATGCGACGGAGGGTGGATGCATGTATCGTCGCTAACGGAGGACATTTTGAACATTTCCTGTAACAAAGTGTTTGAAGTAACGCTGGTACGTTCTGTTGCTGTGTGTTTCCATTCCATGATTAATGTGATTTGAAGAGAAGTAATAAAATGAGCTCTAACACGGAAAGTAAGCATTTCCGGACACATGTCCACATGACATATTTTCTTTCTTTGTGTGTGAGGAATGTTTCCTGAAAGTTTGGCCGTACCTTTTTGTAACACCCTGTATAGGCGTTGCCGACCACAGCTCCGTGTTCTGGCTGTTTACGTAAAGTATTTGAATACGCATGCCTATACCAGTTTTTTAGGCGCTTCGTTGTATATTGGTGTGTACCATCTCTCTCTTTTCCTGAAATGGTGTGGTCTGCTGCGTTGTCTGTGTGGTGGCTCTGTGTTATCAGGCCCTTTGGTTGTGCCCTTGAGTAGTTGGCCACCATGCAGTGTAATTTATAGGCAGCCAAAGGCGCAGTGACAGAAAAGTGTTGTATCACGCACGTAGGCGTCCCACCACTCCGACGCCATCCCGGCTGTTGTGTGGTGGGCGTGGCAGACGTCACTCGCTAGAAGCTCAAGCCTTATCGTGGACTTTCTCACAGCTATGTCGTTTATCGCGGATTAATGAGGATTTAGTAGTACCTCGGTTTCTCAGAACGTTTGTGAGACACAACGGTGGACATTGTAACACTTTTTTCTTTTTGTACGATAACATTTTTCTGTGGTTGATAACGTCGCATGCGCCATTTCGCAGAACGTATCTCACCTGATAGATACTGATTCTCCAAGAACCAGTGAACCCTCCATTATTTGAAGAACTGAACTCCTGTGTATAAAACAGTTTCAAACGTCCAATTACTATTCAAATGAACTACTGCGTTAAACATTTGACGTTAAGGATGTAAGCGCGAAAAGATTTAGAAAAGGTTTCTGTTGTGGACTGGCAAGACAGCCAATCCACAGTGACGGGTAGCCGAAAGGCACGCGTTAAGCTCACGCAGACTGGCGTGAGGTCTGGAACATTACAATGTTATTAATATAGCAAATAAAGTACGTAGTTGAAGTAATACTTAACTTTATTCCATAATTGGTGTACATCGCTCTTGAAGGTACGTGTTATACAATCTCAATATTAACTGGTAATGGCGCCTTGCTAGGTCGTAGCAAATGACGTAGCTGAAGGCTATGCTAACTATCGTCTCGGCAAATGAGAGCGTATTCGTCAGTGCAGCATCGCTAGCAAAGTCGGCTGCACAACTGGGACGAGTGCTAGGATCTGTCTCTAGACCTGCCGTGTGGCGACGCTCGGTCTGCAATCACTGACAGTGGCGACACGCGGGTCCGTCGTATACTAGCGGACCGCGGCCGATTTAAAGGCTACCACCTAGCAAGTGTGGTGTCTGGCTGTGACACCACAGTTTCAAATTATGTTTAACGTTTCTTGCAAGTCACCAAGTGCTCTTGGTATCATACGCTGCATGAGCACAGTCCGGGTCATTTGTGCTTCATATTAAACAAAAGTATGTTTCCAGAATGAGATTTTCACTCTGCAGCGGAGTGTGCGCTGATATGAAACTTCCTGGCAGATTAAAACTGTGTGCCCGACCGAGACTCGAACTCGGGACCTTTGCCTTTCGCGGGCAAGTGCTCTACCATCTCTTTTTTTTTTTTTTTTTTTTTTCCTAATGAACCGCTGCAGGAGCAGGACGACGGGTAGGGCAGGGGTCGACACCCGAAGCCTGGCCATCCCGCCGCCACGCCCAAGCAACGTGTTCGAATTCTAGGATCGAAGGATCAGGAAGAGGATGCAGTGGGTTTGTCGATGTTGTTTTATTTAATTATTTATTTAATTAGTCTTTTTTTAAATTTTTATAACATTTTTTATAGATTTATTTTTGTTTCATTACAAAGAAAGATCCTACAACTGCCGTAGCCGTGCGTCCGAGTCGTCTTCTCGTCTGTTGGGAGGGGTTCCCCCCTATTCCGTCCGTAGAGGATCAATATGCTCCAGGATTCTTCTTCATTTTCAGCGTCTCATACCCGGAACGCCCCAGTGAGCAGGAGGATCCGCAAATAATGAACCTAAATAATTTGCGAAACGAGTTCTGTACTTCGGGTGGCGGCTGAAAGCTGCATGTGTCGTCAACAATAGGGACCAAAAGTCGAGTGTGGCTTTGGGAGCATCGCAAAATATGTAGTAAACGGCCATGCCTTTTAGCCAGTTAACGGCGTTCGTTCTGGTTGATAGAAAGTATACGCCGTCGGGGAGCAATACTTCATCAGGGGAGATAGACTCCGGCAATCGCCGCAAGAGTAACGCCAGCATGCGCTGCGTCAGTAGCCAGCACTCTCTGGTCGCGGCACACGTCAGACGGTGTGCGTCCGAGTCAGCGACTGAGCATGTCGGACACAAGGGGTCGTCCGTCAGATGTATGGAATGTAGCCTCTGACGAGTAGCAAACTTCCCATTCACAACCACGTACCACAATGAACGCACCGTCGTAGGTAGAAAAGGCGTGTGTACCGCTCGCCACACCGTGTTCCAGGCAACTTCAGGAGGTCTCTGGGTGACCGTATTTACAGGTTGCTGCCGTTGATAGATGCGATAATAGTCTTTTGTGCTGGGCTTCCGTGTCGTCGGAAGTGCTGACCGCAAGTAGCTGAAGTCAATCAAGAACTCTCTGATGTGGGTGAGTGCCGGTGAAATGTGTCCTACAGAAAACAGAGCTACCGAAGCACGACTCACGCCCGGTACTCACAGCTTTACTTCTGCCAGTACCTCGTCTCCTACCTTCCAAACTTTACAGAAGCTCTCCTGCAAACCTTGCAGAACTAGCACTCCTGAAAGAAAGGATATTGCGGAGACATGGCTTAGCCACAGCCTGGGGGATGTTTCCAGAATGAGATTTTCACTCTGCAGCGGAGTGTGCGCTGATATGAAACTTCCTGGCAGATTAAAACTGTGTGCCCGACCGAGACTCGAACTCGGGACCTTTGCCTTTTGCGGGCAAGTGCTCTACCATCTGAGCTACCGAAGCACGACTCACGCCCGGTACTCACAGCTTTACTTCTGCCAGTACCTCGTCTCCTACCTTCCAAACTTTACAGAAGCTCTCCTGCGAAACCTTGTAGAACTAGCACTCCTGAGAGAAAGGATATTGCGGAGACATGGCTTAGCCACAGCATGGGGGATGTTTCCAGAATGAGATTTTCACTCTGCGGCGGAGTGTGCGCTGATATGAAACTTCCTGGCAGATTAAAACTGTGTTTCGCAGGAGAGCTTCTGTAAAGTTTGGAAGGTAGGAGACGAGGTACTGGCAGAAGTAAAGCTGTGAGTACCGGGCGTGAGTCGTGCTTCGGTAGCTCAGATGGTAGAGCACTTGCCCGCGAAAGGCAAAGGTCCCGAGTTCGAGTCTCGGTCGGGCACACTGTTTTAATGTGCCAGGAAGTTTCAAAAGTATGTTTTTCATTCATCTTAATGTTTATGGCATCGTATCTCCTGAACCTTGTGTCGTCGCACTCTGTCTTCAGGCCACAAGTGGCCTATCGGGACCATTCGACCGCCGTATCACCCTCAGCTGAGGCGGCGGTCGTTATGATGATTTCCTGTGACCGGAGCCGCTACTATTCGGTCGAGTAGCTCCTCAATTGGCATCACGAGGCTGAGTGCACCCCGAAAAATGGTAACAGCGCATGGCGGCCCGGATGGTCACCCATCCAAGTACCGACCGCGCCCGACAGCGCTTAAATTCGGTAATCTGACGGGAACCGGTGTATCCACTACGGCAAGCCGTTACCTTGAAGTTTGTGTCGTACAATTACACAATTTTACAGCTACACTTCAATGGCATACAGGGTGTATCAAAAAGAATCGACCGATCTCTCACGTATATATTTCTGAAACTAATGAACGTATACAATAAAAATTGTTTTTTGATGAACGGGAAACTGAAAAAAGTTTTTTCATACCTTTTCATAGGTGTTCAATATGCCACACTTGGCATATGTTAGTGTGGTATTCAAATTGTTCCCACACTGCAGCGAGCATGTCTTGAATTAAAACTTCAACAGCTGTGTTATGCGATGCTTCAGTTCATTCACTGTTTTTGGTAACGGAGGGACAGCCGAGCGGTTCTAGGCGCTACAGTCTGGAACCGCGCGACCGCTACGGTCGCAGGCTCGAATCTTGCCTCGGGCATGGATGTGTGTCATGTCCTTAGGTTAGTTAGGTTTAAGTAGTTCTAAGTTCTAGGGGACTGATGACCTTAGAAGTTAAGTCCCATAGTGCTCAGAGCCATTTGAACCATTTTTTGAACGGAGGGACACAAACAGAGTCTTTTATAAACCTCCACAAGAAATAATCACATACCGTCAGGTCCAGCGACCTAGGAGGCCAGTAATGTAAGGCCGAATCATTTGGTCCAGTGCGGCCGTTCCATCGTTCTGTAATCCTCTCATTTAAAAATTCCGGCTCTTCCAGATGTCAGCGTGGCGATGCTCCATCCTGTTGCTAAGTGAAGTCGTTCGAATCAGTCTCCAAGGAAGTTCTCAAGCATATCGGGATATGTGCTTCCTGTATACAGTATTCTCGGCAAAGAAAATTGGAAGATACACCTTTCCCCGTGAAACTGCACAAAACACATTAAATTTTGGACAGGAGGGATCCACACCGTACCTAGTACGAGGGTCACGCTGAACAGTTATTGTTGATCCGCACTGCGCAAAACGTAGAACACAAAACGCTGTCTGTTGCCCCGACAGCATTTTTACAAGAAGTGGGTCGCTCTTGCGCCGACTATAACTTCAAACTCACTTAAATCTTGATAACCTGTCATTGTAGCAGCAGTAACCGATCTAACAATAGCACCAGACACTTGTCATGTTTAAGCGTTGCCGGCCGCAGCGCCACAGTCTAGCAATTTACGTATCTATGTATTTGAATACGCATGCTCTACCAGTTACTCTGCGTTTTGTAACGCCGGAAATGCATATCCTCCTATTTCCATCTACTGTACTATAATTTTTTTCCTTGTTTTGTTACCTCAAGATATGACATTTCTGTGTCTTTACATATTGTAATTGTTTTACTATTTGTTTATATATATATATATATATATATATATATGCATTTATGTCGATGTATAATTGGTTTGTTTCGTAAATATTATTTGTATTTTTACGCTGGGTCTGGCCTAGGGAAAACTATACTATCGAACGAATACATCGATAGGTCGTGTGGAGAACCAGAGTGTTTAGGGTCTTTGGTAGTGTTAACTCTGCCGCGTGGAGAGCGGGCAGAGAGAGAGTCTGGCTGGGGTGGTGCAGTGGAGCAGGTGTGTTGTGTGACGCTCCCGCGAGTTGCCGCGCTTTCGGGGTTGGGCAGCACGTAATTGCGCTCGACTTGCGTTGATAGTTTCTGACACGGTGTCGCGGACGGGAAGCATTAGCTGGCGCACATCAAGAGCCCGTTTCGTCTGGTGACCGTGTCGAGAAGAAGGGGCGCCAACATCCAGCTTCTGCAACAGCCACGGCCTACAATGAGTGACTGTCGCCACCTCCTCGATCGACGGCTTCCAATCAGCCAACAAGGAAGACTGGAAGCACGTAAAGTTTTAGAACTGTATGGTAGACCTCAGCTTTTCAAACTTTTAAAATTGTTGCATCACAAAATTACCGCAACTTAGCATGAACTTTTGTTGCTCATTGTCCCAATTGCATTACCAAGCAGGGTCCCTTCCTTTTCCGGAATGAACCCGAGTGTCGTTGAAATTCAAACGCCAGCATCATTCGATTTCACTGCTTTAATTTCAAAGTTCAGTTACGGTATTCATAGCTGGCTACAATATTCAGATTACACAAGCACAAATTAAGAGTGCGAGTTTTGCTACCGTATTTTAGCTTACCTGTGACTGCAGCTCAGCTTGGTACGTACTAAATTTTACTACTGTTAATTGTTCAGAATCATTTAATTCAAGTTCAAAGTTAAATCCCTTATTTCTAAATTGCGTAGATTCAAGTAGCTTTTGAAATGATTGTTGAGGTAGTCCAAGACTAACCGTATTTTACTGAATTTCGATGTGCTTCAGAAAGAAAGCTCACTATTAACTTCAGTCACTAAATTAACTTTCGATTTTCCTGTTTTATTAATTCTTTTGCTAAATTAAGTCAGAGTGTAGCGAAATTTATTACTTCTGACAAACTTTCAATTTTCACATTACACGTGTCAACCTTCAGTTGCCACGCTTCTAGTGCTAATTATATGAGTAATAATCTTTCTTTTTCAGTTACTATAGTAATTGTCCTTAGGACTGGCGACCGTAATTTCCCCAAATCTCAAATATCTAATTACCGCTAGTTAACGTAACGGCCGCACATTTACTTTCTTTATTAACTTTACCCCTTTTCAAAATTAATTTCCACCTGTTTCATTTGCATTTTTCCTTTCATTTAGATGTAACCCTTTCCTCCCTCTTTACCGACAAATTAACTTCGGTGACGATTGCTTTTCCCAAATTTCCATTAGGTACACGCGGTTTAATTTTTCACTGTCATTAAGGTCGATAAGGGAGGGGGAGGTTACAGCTTCAGTGTGTTATGTAATGTAGTGGTCCTATATGAGTGTCTTGCGGTCCGGACGAAGTTCCTTTAATGTCTGGAGATATTTGCTATTCGTTCCAAAAAGTCTTGTATAAGAGGTGTCTCTTCTGAGAGTGGTCAGACGCATTTTCTCCGGTGGTCCGGCAGATGTGTGCAGCTGCGTTTCTGTATTGTGTCGCTGGAGTCGTCGCAAACTAGTTCTGTTTATCACGTCTTTCACGAGGCTCTCAGCGTCAACGGAAAGTGCCGTTTTGTTCCCATTACAAACAAAACGAGTTTCCAAGCGGAATTTCATTTGCCCATTCGACAGAGCGGTCCAAAATCGGTCTTGTGCGATATTCGTTTCACCGATGCGTGTTAACAAGGACAGTGAAATAAGCAGAATAACCAGCAATAGCACCGCCCCTCCCTCTGTAATGTCTGAATATACACACTTCCGAGGACGTGCTGAAAAGCAATGCCTCAGAATTTTTAATGGTAAAAGTCTTAAGGCTTTTTTCAATCAAACAATATTCCAGAACGAGATTTTCACTCTGCAGCGAAATGTGCGCTGCTATGAACACGCTGAGCTAGCGCGCCGGCGACCATCTGAGCTACCTAAGCACGACTCACGACCCGTCCTCACAGATTCAATTCTGCCAGTGCCTCGTTTCCTACTTTCCAGACTTCACAGGAGAGCTTCTGTGAAGTTTGGAAAGTAGGAGACGAAGTACTGGCAGAACTGAGTCGTGCTTGGGTAGCTCAGGTAGAGCAATTGCCCGCGAAAGGCAAAGGTCCCGAGTTCGAGTCTCGGCCCGGCACACAGTTTTAATCTGCCAGGAAGTTTAACAATCTATATATTTATCCTAAATGTTCACAAATTCATATCTGAACATAATCACCCTGGTGACGTACACATTTCTCCCAAAGAGAGACCTGACTGTCGAAACCGTCACACCCATGTCGACATCTACATGGATACTCTGCAATGCACTCTTAAGTGACTGGCAGATGGTTCATCGAACGGAATGGATGGTGTCTTGAAGGGAGGATATAAGATGAACATCAACAAAGGCAAAACGAGGATAATGGAATGTAGTCGAATTAAGTCGGGTGATGTTGAGGGTATTAGATTAGGAAATGAGACACTTAAAGTAGTAAAGGAGTTTTGCTATTTGGGGAGGATATAAAATGTAGACTGGCAATGGCAAGGAAAGCGTTTCTGAAGAAGAGAAATTTGTTAACATCGAGTATAGATTTAAGTGTCAGGAAGTCGTTTCTGAAAGTATTTGTATGGAGTGTATCCATGTGTGGAAGTGAAACATGGACGGTAAATAGTTTGGACAAGAAGAGAATAGATGGTTTTGAAATGTAGTGCTACAGAAGAATGCTGAAGATTAGATGGGTAGATCACATAACTAATGAGGAAGTATTGAATAGGATTGGGGAGAAGAGAAGTTTGTGGCACAACTTGACCAGAAGAAGGGATCGGTTGGTAGGACATGTTCTGAGGCATCAAGGGATCACCAATTTAGTATTGGAGGGCAGCGTGGAGGGTAAAAATCATAGGGAGAGACCAATAGATGAATACACTAAGCAGATTCAGAAGGATGTAGGTTGCAGTAGGTACTGGGAGATGAAGAAGCTTGCACAGGATAGAGTAGCATGGAGAGCTGCATCAAACCAGTCTCAGGACTGAAGACCACAATAACAACATCTCACTCTCGAACAGCGAGTGGAAAAACCAGTACCTGTATCTTTCCGTGTGAGCTCTGATTTCCCTTATTTTATTATGATGATTTTTCTCTGTGTAGGTCGGCGCCAAAAAAAATATTATCGCATTCGGAACAGAAAGTTGGTGACTGAAATTTCGTGGGAAGACCCCGCCGCAACGAGAAACGCCTTTGTTTTTATGATGTCCACCACAAATCCTGTATCATGCCCATGACAATGTCTCCACTACTCCTCAATAATACAAAACGTGCTGCTCTTCTTTGAAGTGTCGCAATGCGCTCCGTTTATCCTATCTGGTAAGGATCCCATACGGTGCAGCAGTACTCCAAAAGTGTTGTGTAGGCAGTCTCTTTAGTAGATCTGTTGTATCTTCTAAGTGTTCTGCCAATAAAACACAGTCTTTGGTTTGCCTTTCCCTCGCCGTTTCAAATTTAAGTTGTTCGTAATTGTAATTCCTAGGTACTTAGTTGTATTTACGGTCTGCATTATTTAGGGTCAACTATCAGTCTTCGCACCATACACACATCTCCCCTAAATCGTTTTGCAATTTGTTTTGATACGACTTCCCTACACGATAAACGACAGCGTCATCTGCAAACAACCTAAGCCGGCTGCTCAAATTGTCTTCTGAATCGTTTATATACAGGGCTATTACAAATGATTGAAGCGATTTCATAAATTCACTGTAGCTCCATTCATTGACATATGGTCACGACACACTACAGATACGTAGAAAAATTCATAAAGTTTTGTTCGGCTGAAGCCGCACTTCAGGTTTCTGCCGTCAGAGCGCTCGAGAGCGCAGTGAGACAAAATGGCGACAGGAGCCGAGAAAGCGTATGTCGTGCTTGAAATGCACTCACATCAGTCAGTCATAACAGTGCAACGACACTTCAGGACGAAGTTCAACAAAGATGCACCAACTGCTAACTCCATTCGGCGATGGTATACGCAGTTTAAAGCTTCTGGATGCCTCTGTAAGGGGAAATCAAGGGGTCGGCCTGCAGTGAGCGAAGAAACGGTTGAACGTGTGCGGGCAAGTTTCACGCGTAGCCCGCGGGAGTCGACGAATAAATTGGCTCATGCCACAATTGGAGACCGACAGCGCCGACTTCATCTTTCAAAAGGATGGTGCTCCACCGCACTTCCATCATGATGTTCGGCATTTCTTAAACAGGAGATTGGAAAACCGATGGATCGGTCGCGGTGGAGATCACGATCAGCAATTCATGTCATGGCCTCCACGCTCTCCCGACTTAACCCCACGCGATTTCTTTCCGTGGGGTTATGTCAAAGATTCAGTGTTTAAACCTCCTCTACCAAGAAACGTGCCAGAACTGCGAGCTCGCATCAACGATGCTTTCGAACTCATTGATGGGGACATGCTGCGCCGAGTGTGGGAGGAACTTGATTGTCGGCTTGATGTCTGCCGAATCACTAAAGGGGCACATATCGAACATTTGTGAATGCCTAAAAAAACTTTTTGAGTTTTTGTATGTGTGTGCAAAGCATTGTGAAAATAAAGTTATTGTAGAGCTGTGAAATCGCTTCAGTCATTTGTAATAACCCTGTAGATAAGGGACAACGGAGGGCCTGTGACACTACCTTAGGGAACACCAAAAATGACTTCTCTTTTACTCGATGACATTCCGTCAGTTACTACGAACCGTGACTGCAGCTAGAAACTCGATTACAGCATGCTCTCCCTCACCCACCGGCACAGTTACTTTACACGCCGCCATGTTACACGTTATAATTCGGAGCCTTCTAGCCGTACAGGGTTGCAAATATGTAAAAATGGAGAACAAAAACGTAGAATGTTAATGACGTTTGTTTGATTTAAATATTAGTTAACAGTTTTCACATTACTTCTGAAAACGCATTCGTATATATAATTAAATATTTTCAGCCGCGTGCCCGCAACCAGCACGGACATCATAGAGCGAAAGCAGGTTCCATTCGTATCTATTCTTATTTGCAGGAATATGTATCACAAAAGACACAGAATTCTTCAGTAAAGGAGGTTCAGTACTGGCTATAATGAAAAAATTAGACATTCTAATTTACCTTTCCATGTTTAATCAAAAAATTGCTGACTCGTAGTGAAAACGTTAATGATTATACAGAAGCTGCTATCCATTGCCGACTTGACAATACTGCATGGAAACCAATTCATACATGTGACCACGGACGGTCATATAGGTACGTCTGTTTCCCAGCGCAGCTGAAACGGGAGAGAGAGATTACATGAACACGCTCTGCGCTGCCGAGAGAAAAAATTAAATCAGCGCCTAAAATAGTTGAAATAGGGTAGCGATAAAAATTGAGTCTCATGACGTCACAAACTTCTTCAAGTTGACTTCTTCCATGTTAGTAACCCCAAAAATTAGTTTCTGGTGGAAGTTTTTTTGACAAAAAAGTGCCAGTTTGTATCACGTACAGATGCAGTAGTCGTTCTGATTATAAAGTGTAAATGAATCGCATTTCATTCGCAAGCGCACAATTACAAGTGATATTTTGTTGTTGCTGTTGTTGTTGTGGTCTTCAGTCCTGAGACTGGTTTGATGCAGCTCTACATGCTACTCTATCCTGTGCAAGCTTCTTCATCTCCCAGTACCTACTGCAACCTACATCCTTCTGAATCTGCTTAGTGTATTCATCTCTTGATCTCCCTATACGATTTTTACCCTCCGTGCTGCCCTCCAATACTAAATTTGTGATCCCTTGATGCCTCAGAACGTGTCATACCAACCGATTCCTTCTTCTAGTTAAGTTGTGCCACAAATTTCTCTTCTCCCCAATCCTATTCGGTACCCCCTCTTTAGTTATGTGATCTACCCATCTAATCTTCAGCATTCTTCTGTAGCACCACATTTTGATATTTTTTATATTCAAGAATTATAGTTGTGCTGGTTACTATCACCTCAGAAATTTTACTTCTGTAATTTGATTCTAGATTTCGTATCAATACAACTTACGAGCACTCTTGTTGAAAGTTATGAGAATCAAATACTGCAAACCGTACAGACACAGCAACATACGTCCTCAGCATTTTCGGTAAGAGGACGTAGAGGGGATAGCAGTTTTTTTTCATTCCAGTATTAAAGAAGGTACTGGGCTACGAAAGCAGCCTCTTCACACCAAATGTTTCGCTGCTTGGGTATTCGAAATGTGTAACAAAAAGAAATTAACATTAACGAGTCCAAATGCGTCGTATTAATGGCTCAAATATGCCTTTTGCACCACAAAGAAAGTCTGAGAATGCCTTTCTGACACCGTGTTATTCACGAAATCACTGTAATTCTTACGAGTACTATTTAAAGTAAGTGTTGCGTGCACATAACAGAAATTAATAACAATAATTATTATGTAAACAGCAGTCTGCTAATGTTCAGCGGCTGCTAATATGGCGGCGCCAGCTTCTAAGCAACGCAAGGTGTCAGTCTGTAGAGCCACCTTCCCTTATTATGCATCCATGGTATCTCTCCACTTTGTGGCCTGTTAATTGTTGCCTTTGGCCACTACTAGATATACTTCATTCATGTCAGTGTTCGGGGAGGAACGGAAACTACACCACGCTGCCCGCAGCACTGCTGCTCAGCCGCTACTGGCGTACCGGCTGTTCTTCGTGTGTTGCTGTCCCCGTTAATCCATATCGATAAAACGAATATTTCACTACACTAACTTGGGGACGCTCTATCGAATAACCACGTAAAATTCAGCTTCAAAAATCATTTTGTATGTATCAGAAAAAAAACCGTCGCATTTCGCCCACATGAAAGACACCACGAGCAGTATTTGTTTTGGATGACTCCATTCACTCATTGCAAATACTCATCATCATCATTTAATACTGATTATGCCTTTCAGCGTTCAGTCTGGAGCATAGCCCCCCTTATACAGTTCCTCCATGATCCCCTATTCAGTGCTAACATTGGTGCCTCTTCTGCTGTTAAACCTATTACTTCAAAATCATTCTTAACCGAATCCAGGTACCTTCTCCTCGGTCTGCCCCGACTCCTCCTACCCTCTACTGCTGAATCCATGAGTCTCTTGGGTAACCTTGCTTCTCCTATGCGTGTAACATGACCCCACCATCTAAGCCTGTTCGCCCTGACTGCTACATCTATAGAGTTCATTCCCAGTTTTTCTTTGATTTCCTCATTGTGCACACCCTCCTGCCATTGTTCCCATCTACTAGTACCTGCAATCATCCTAGCTACTTTCATATCCGTAACCTCAACCTTGTTGATAAGGTAACCTGAATCCACCCAGCTTTCGCTCCCATACAACAAAGTTGGTCGAAAGATTGAACGGTGCACAGATAACTTAGTCTTGGTACTGACTTCCTTCTTGCAGAAGAGAGTAGATCGTAGCTGAGCGCTCACTGCATTAGCTTTGCTACACCTCGCTTCCAGTTCTTTCCCTATGTTGCCATCCTGTGAGAATATGCATCCTAAGTACTTGAAAGCGTCCACCTGTTCCAACTTTGTTCCTCCTATTTGGCACTCAACCCGTTTATATTTCTTTCCCACTGACATTACTTTCGTTTTGGAGATGCTAATCTTCATACCATAGTCCTTACATTTCTGATCTAGCTCTGAAATATTACTTTGCAAACTTTCAATCGAATCTGCCATCACAACTAAGTCATCCGCATATGCAAGACTGCTTATTTTGTGTTCACATATCTTAATCTCACGCAGCCAGTCTATTGTTTTCAACATATGATCCATAAATAATATGAACAACAGTGGAGACAGGTTGCAGCCTTGTCTTACCCCTGAAACTACTCTGAACCATGAACTCAACTTGCCGTCAACTCTAACTGCTGCCTGACTATTCATGTAAAGACCTTTAATTGCTTGCAAAAGTTTGCCTCCTATTCCATAATCTTGTAGAACAGACAATAACTTCCTCCTAGGAACCCGGTCATATGCCTTTTCTAGATCTATAAAGCATAGATACAATTCCCTGTTCCACTCATAACACTTCTCCATTATTTGCCGTAAGCTAAAGATCTGGTCCTGACAACCTCTAAGAGGCCTAAACCCACACTGATTTTCATCCAATTGGTCCTCAACTAATACTCGCACTTTCCTTTCAACAATACCTGAGAAGATTTTACCCACAACGCTGATTAAAGAGATACCTCTGTAGTTGTTACAATCTTTTCTGTTTCCATGTTTAAAGATTGGTGTGATTACTGCTTTTGTCCAGTCTGATGGAACCTGTCCCGACTCCCAGGCCATTTCAATTATCCTGTGTAGCCATTTAAGACCTGACATTCCACTGTATTTGATGAGTTCCGACTTAATTTCATCCATCCCAGCCGCTTTATTGCACTGCAATCTATTGACCATTTTTTCCACTTCCTCAAATGTGATCCTATTTCCATCATCATTCCTATCCCATTCTACCTCGAAATCTGAAACATTACTGATCGCATTTTCACCTACATTGAGCAACTCTTCAAAATATTCCCTCCATCTGCCCAAGGCATCCACAGGATTCATCAGCAGTTTACCTGACCTGTCCAAAATACTTGTCATTTCCTTCTTACCTCGCTTTCGAAGACTGCTAATTACACTCCAGAATGGTTTTCCAGCAGCTTGACCCATAGTATCCAACCTGTTTCCAAAGTCTTCCCACGATTTCTTCTTGGATGCTGCAATTATCTGTTTGGCTTTGTTTCTTTCTTCAACATAACTTTCTCTGTCTACCTGGGTTCTGGTATGTAGTCATTTTTGATACGCCTTCTTTTTCCTTTTACAGGCTGCCTTGACTGTATCATTCAACCAAGCTGTTTGCTTCATCCTACTTTTACACACTACTGTTCCAAGACAATGTTTTAGCCACTTCTAGTACTGTGTCCCTGTACCTTGTCCATTCCTTTTCCAATGACTGTAATTGACTACATTCAACTAACTGGTACCTTTCTGAGATCGCTGTTATGTACTTGTGCCTGATTTCCTTACCCTGAAGTTTCTCCACTCTTATCCTCCTACATATGAACCTGACCTCCTGCACTTTCGGCCTCACAATCCCAATTTCACTGCAGATTAAATAATGATCAGTGTCATCAAAGAATCCCTTGAATACACGTGTGTCCCTCAAAGCCTTCCTGAATTCCTGATCTGTTATTATATAGTCAATGACAGATCTGGTTCCCCTGCCTTCCCAAGTATACCGGTGAATGTTCTTATGTTTAAAAAAGGAGTTTGTGATTACTAAGCACATACTGGCACAGAAATCCAAGAGTTGTTTCCCGTTCCTGTTGGCCTCCATATCCTCTCCAAATTTACCCATAACCTTTTCATACCCTTCTGTTCGATTTCCAATCCTGGCGTTAAAATCACCCATGAGCAGAACACTGTCCTTGTCCTTTACTCTAACAACTACATCACTGAGTGCCTCATAAAAACTATCCATCTTATCTTGATCTGTCCCTTCACAATGCAAATATACTGACACAATCCTAATTTTCTTGCTAGACACTGTCAAATCTATCCACATCAGTCGTTCGTTTACATACCTTACTGCAACTACACTGGGTTCCATTTCTTTCCTGATGTAAAGCCGTACACCCCATTGTGCTATTCCTGCTTTGACTCCTGACAGGTAGACCTTGTATTCTCCCACTTCCTCTTCTTTCTCACCCCTTACCTGAATGTCACCAACAGCTAAAACGTCCAGCCCCATCGTACTTGCAGCCTCTGCCAGTTCTACCTTCTTCCCAGAGTAGCCCCCATTGATATTAATAGCTCCCCATCTCATTACCATTTGTTTGCCAAGTCGTATCTTAGGAGTCCCTGGTTTGTCAGTTAGAAGTGGGACTCCGTCACCTCCAAAGGTCCGAGGCATTTTGCTCTGATTGTTGCCAGCATCATATTTAAAGTACCAGGGAAGCAGGTTGCTAGCCTTACTTGCCCCGAGTCCCATTGGGTTTTATCCCTAACGGCTGAGGGACTAACCGGTGGATTTGGTAGTCTTTGCCGTATGAGCACAAAGGTGACCACGACTCAGAATATGTCCGAGATGCCCAGCCTTATTCCAAAGTAACTGGTATCCTGACTGTCGGGACCACTTACTTGGCCACTCATACGTTGCCCGTGGTTCATGAACTAAGACATGACTACAGGAACCCACACCATGAACCACCTTTGCAAATACTAGATTCAAAATATAATTTCGTAGGCTTCCGCGGCCAGAGTCAGTCAACATAAGTTTTCTGGGTATGGTACCGCGTCATAATGTAAAACAACTACTGCTGCTGGAGAAAAACCATCGTTTCGGTCACGGTTGCAGCGGCCTTCTTCTGGTGCGTTCTAGCTATGCAGTGTCCTTTATATTTTGTTGTTACTGTTCACTGCGCATGCCATTAAGTCATAATTTTAAAAAGGTAGTTAGTTTCATTGATGACTTACGGAAGAAGGAGAGGGAACTTTATTGTAATAGGTTATTGCTGTGGAGGGAGAACGTGACCTCTGTTGTCTATTGGCTCTTGTGTTGTGTACAATGATTGGTGGTCACCGTCGAATGAGAAGTTGGCTGCTGTTTACCAACTGCTGGACGTCGGCAGTTACTCGCCGGTAATGCTCGTGCCTCGTGTTGACAGTGCGGTCTGTTGGGCTCTGATTGCTGGCAGCCAAGATGGGGCAAGCCTGAGTCCATCATCCCTGTTCATGTTATTAGGGTGTTTTAAGTGTTTCGATGGCCTGCCTGATTTTGCGTTTCATCATAATTGGCTGCTTGGCCAACACACAGGCTTCGCTGAATTTTATTTCTTTTCCGCAGTCTTGCTGATGTTCTGCCACTGCGGATTTATTGTCTTGCCCTAGACGAATATAACGCTCGTGTTCCCGAATGCGCGCTGCTATTGGCCTACCAGTCTCGCCGATGTATACCTCTCCACATTCGCATTCCACCTTGTAAACGCCTGCAGTGTGTAATGGATCCACGTTGTCCTTAGTGGAGCCTAGCACGTCCTGGATCCTGCGACCACTATAGAAGACAGGCTGCACCCCAACGCGGCGAAGGTGTTTCCCTATTCGCTCAGTAACATTTTTCACATAAGGTAAGCGCACTGTTGGCTCTAGTTTGTCTATTTCTTGATAGTTACTTGTGTTCGTCGACAAGGCTGTGTTTATCGTCTTGTGACTGTAGCCATTAGCTAGAAACGTTGTGCGTAGCCTTATAAGGTCAGGTGTGATGTTTTGAGCATCACTTAGGCGCTTCGCACGCATTGCAAAAGAACGGATGACAGAGTTCTTCGGCACTGGGTGGTGGTAGGATTGGGGGTGCAGAAGCACTACCGGCGAGCCGGCCGGAGTGGCCGTGCGGTTCTAGGCGCTACAGTCTGGAATCGAGCGACCGCTGCGGTCGCAGGTTCGACTCCTGCCTCGGGCATGGATGTGTGTGATGTCCTTAGGTTAGTTGGTTTAATTAGTTCTAAGTTCTAGGTGACTGATGACCTGAGAAGTTAAGCCGCATAGTGCTCAGAGCCATTTGAACCATTTTGAACTACCGGCGAGTAGCTGCCGCCGCGAGGCCGACGTCCAGCAGTTGGTAAACAGCAGCCAACTTCTCATTCGACGGTGACCACCAATCATGGTACACAACACAAGAGCCAATAGACAACAGAGGGCACGTTCTCCCTCCACTGCAATAACCTATTAAAATAAAGTTCCCTCTCCTTCATCCTTAAGTCACCAATGAAACTAACTACCTTTTTAAAATTATGACTTAATGGCATGCGCAGTGAACAGTAACAACAAAATATAAAGGACACTGCATAGCTAGAATAGACCCCATAAGAAGACCGCTGCAACCGTGACCGAAACTTTGGTTTTTCTCCAACAGCAGTAGTTTTTTTTTGTTTTTTTTTTTTTTTACATTATGACGCGGTACCATATCCAAAAAACGTTTATGTCGATAGATTGAAAATATCTGCCGAAAATTTAGAGAAACGACTTTTAGAAGGGACACTCGCTATAACCGTTTCCACCCGAACCCACACGATCGTGCGGGTTCGGTTTTTATTTTTTTTACGGCAAACTGAATCTCTTGCCTTGCTTCCAACCGACCTGCAACGATCGTGCAGGTTGTGCGCTACGCGTTTCTCATGTTTATGTTGCCATTCGGCGCCAACAGATTGCAGCACATATTGTTTACGTTGTTCGAGAAGTGAGCATTATGCCGGCGCCTGGTTAGTAGCTCATAATTAAGTTAAATTGAGTTGTTTCGGCGATTTGCTGGATCTGGTTATATGTAATAGTGTGTACAATGTTGTGATATTGATAATTATTAGTAACTTCATATCTTTGCACAGTAAGTGTGCGTTAAATTTGTACTAGCACGATTGTGCGGGTTAGGTGTTGACTGTGTAACTCCATCCTCGAGTGGGTGTTCTTGATTGTGTCATTGGCCTCCCTATATTACTGCTTTTCATATAGTTTTCAATGGGAAAGTTTTTATGCACATTCGCGTTATTGAATGCAGGTTTATCAGACAATCAAATCCGTTCTCTATTAGAGGATTCGGCTCTGAGTGGCATTTCGTCAGATGAAGACGACGAGTTTCATCCTTCTCCTTCAAATATTCAGCAGGCAGACGACTCGTCTGATGGTGATTTGAGTGCCGAAGAAGTTCCTGAAGCTCCTGAGGAGCGCAGGAGTTCACACAGTGTCACAGAAACCAGACTGCCAAAAAGAACATTATGGATCTGTTGAAATTTAGAATGTCTCTAGCTGAGGCTTTTCTGTCATATCCAGACAGAAAGAGGACAGCTGAAGAGTTTGAAACACCCTTAGATGATACGTTAAGTACTTCCACAAAGGCAAAAATTAACAAACCCCATCCGAAACCAGGTTTGGACAAGCGATAGGATGGGTACGATCACTGGCCGACAGTAGACGATATTTTGTCACCACGAACATGTCAGTACGAGCGCTGCAGTTCCAGAACAAAGACAAAGTGCTTAAAATGCAATCAGTACTTATGTCTTGCAAAAGAAATGATTGTCTCAAATTATTTCACGAAAAGTGAAGCAGTCTGAACCATGACTTTGTGTTACAAAATAAATAAAAAAATTTATTATTAATTTTTTCGCCACAGAACGTGATTTGCAATCTATGTAACATTTTTTATAATAAGTGATAAATAAAAATAATTTTTTATTCATAACTGTTCGTCAGGTAACTTATAATATCAAATAAATAGCAGGAAGTCAGAAAATAATTTTGGTGAAATAAAACCTGACCCTCACGATTGTGCTAGTTGTTTTCCCGCTACATTTTTTATGGAAGAGTTTTTTAATTATTTTTCCCAGTGTCTACTATGCCCAAGTATACAGAGAATTCAACTTTAGTCACCATTTTCAAAAAAAAAAATGTGCTCAGGGTGGAAAGGGATGTAGACTACCTGTAGGTGAAATATCTCTACCACGCTCCCTCGGCAATGATAAAAATCACTCTCTCGTGTACTCACTTGAGCGTCCAGGTGGGGGACTGCCATATCAGGCAGCTAGGAGCCGCATAAACACGAGGTAACGATATTACAGCACGTGCTACTAATCCCGCGCTGTCTCCCGTATGCGTGCGGCTTCCTATTAACTGGAAACAAATGGAGGACCCATTAAGAGGGTGCCCTCTGGCCTTAATTGCCACACACACACACACACACACACACACACACCTGTTGTGCTCCCACGGCGTGACACCTCCTAATGGCGCTAACCCACCTGGGACAATGAGCTCCCCAAACACCTGGGCAGCCGTGGCCAATTGGGATTTTCACGCGCACACTCTGCTAATTCGCACCACCCACCCCCGGTTTGGCTCATCCCCATTCAGGGCCGCCAACCAGCCGTTAAACACCACTCCAGCACCACACGAAGGGTCTCAACAGCCCTAATGCGAGAAGGGAGATTCCCACTCTCCCCCTCAGTCTCTACGCACGGGACCCCTGTCCGCCTGTACGTTTCATCCATTAAGTGTAAAACATGCGTGATGCAAACCGAGGGTTACCGAATCTAGCGGATGCAAATCCCCTTTTGTCAGCCTGATTGAGTTTAAATTCACTGTAATGGGATGAATGCAGTCGATGTGATAATATCAGTGGAAATCCAAGGACGTCAAGTGATAGCAGTTCAACGATAGTAAGTGTAACGTCCTTCGGATCTTCGGTCTTGGCTGACACTCCACGGTAGAGCAATGAGATTGTTATTTCTTATGTATCGGTATCGACGTTACAAACAGAACATTGATGAACTGAATTCGCGACTTGTGCGAGATATTTACTTCACCAAATGTCGTAATTAAATCGTTTATAATCGATGGTCTATCAGTTGCTATTTAAATATCATTAATTCAAATTAGCTCCAGCGACACCAAATGCCCTATAGACTGGTTGTAATCTCAAATCTATAATCAGTCGTAACAGCGTTATTAATTCCTAACGTCGAGTTTCTATATAACCGCCGAGGGCTTCAGTCAAATAATATCGCAGCACGTTATCTCTATAAATAATATTGTAAAACTTGAATGGTAAATGCGTGAATTGACACGATATGCTGGTTTATTACACAATATTACTCACTTCCTAACAGAGCCGTGAGGAAGAAGCTTTCCCAGGTGTTGGGGAGAATTATAAATTATATGCTTCGTAACTATCGCCAAGTTCCATAGTCCATTAGTTATTGTGAACGAAATTGTCTATCTCTGTTCACTTCCTAAATAGTGTTAACTTCAGGTTATCTAATTAAAAGTCACTTCTGTCTAATATATGCAAGTCCTCTATCTGAATTGTAAATAACGTCATATTTGAAGTCAAAGTATCGTTTCGCGGCATCATAGTAGATCGCAATAATCAATTCTGAAAAAACCATCTATTTGCGCCTACATATACGAGCATTCAAAAGTATGACCTGCTTACACTAACTCTCGTAACGTAGTGGCAATGGATTGAATTATCCTTAGCCATTACTCACGGATCTCAAAGAGTACTCACACGGAGTATTCTTTGGGAACGTTGGTTCTACTTTGCGAATTTTAATTATAATGATTTTGAGATTTACTATGATTTTGAATTTTGAGTTTGATTTCACTGGAATCTTATCTTTCTTTCATATGTTAATAAATTACTAAGTATTAGATTTTTCATTCAATTACTGGTTAATATCCAAATAATAGTATTAACTGGAAATTTGTTTGCTTGTTCATTTTTCATGGAATTTGGAACTTGTTTTGGGGAAATCTTTGGGCATTTTGGAGCTAATTTTTGATTTTCATTTCTCGTCCTAATAAGTGGCATTACATAAGGAAATACAGAAATGCATGGAAAACAATTGCAATCAATTCTACCTGGTGTAATGAAAGGTAACTCTCTTTAAATGTGGATAAATGTAAGATAATATTCATAACAATGCAAAAGAACCTGGCACTATCCGTTGGACAGTTTTATGGAAACGGAAGAGGAAGTAGACGAGGATGAATAAGAGGTATGTTACTGCGAGAAGAATTTGACAGAACACTGAAGGACCTAAATCGAAACACTGCTCCTGGAGCAGACGACAGACCCTCACATTTGTCGATATTCTTAGGAGAGCCAGCATTGACAAAATTATTCCACCTGGCGTCCAAGGTATGTTAGGCAGGCAAAATAGCCTCAAAGAAGAATATAATTACTCCATTTCCAATAAAGGTAACTGAAGATATGTGTGAATATTATCTATCTATCATTTCAATAGTTCGCCTCTGGGTGTTATGAATCTGTTCACAACATTAACGCCGATTACAGTTTTAACATGATTATGTAAACCCCCATAGCGCATCTTTTATAACAGACGACGCAGTTTATATTACGATGTGACAATAGGTAACTCTGTACAAATGTGAACAATTTACGTCTTTGTGGTATGTTGTTTTATAAAGAGTCACATCATTGTGTTATGGTATAATTTATTTTCTGTGTGTTACTCATGATTTTATCATCTGACAATAATGATTTTATATTTCACCTTACATGATGCTATGTGAGTACGTGACATTCCATTACTTGTGTGTTGTCGCTAGCGTTTACAAGAGATTCGTGGCAGTTTAAGCCTATACTGTTACTTATGTGTTATTTTATTTTGTATGTAGGAACCTGATGATCGTCAGATGACTGAAACTGGTTTCATAAACAAAGTATTTTGCCAACAATTCATGGCGATAATATGACATTTTCAAATTTTAATAGGGCTTAGTTGCAAACTTCTCGAATTATTTGTAGAACAGAGGAAAAATTGGTAAAAGCAGACCTCGGGGAACGTAAGTTTCGGTTCCGGAGAAATGTGAGAATAAGCGAGGTAATTCAGATCCTACGACTTATCTAGAAGATAGACTAAAGCAGGCAACCAAACCTACATTTGCGTCAATTGTAGACTTATAGAAATGTTTTGAAAATGTTAGCTAGCATACACGTTTCGAAATTCTGAAGGTAGTAGGGATAGAATGAAGAGATAGAAATGTTGTTTACAACTTGTACAGAAGCCAGACTGCCATTATAAAAGTCGAAGAATACGAGATGGGAGCGGTTGTTGAGAAGGGAGTAAGACAGGGTTGCAACCTATTCCCCAGTGCTATTTAATTTGCAGTTTGAACAGTCAGTACAGGAAACAAAGGAGGGATTGAAGTTCAGAAAGAAGGAATTAAACTCTGAGGTTTCATGACAACATTGAATTCTGAGGCACCGGAAGTCTTGCAAGACCAGTTGGACAGAACAGGTATTACTGCTAGGTGACACTGTCAGCAGAAGAGAGGTCTCTTATTATCAAAAATGTAATACTCTTGTTAGAGAAGTTTTATGTGGCCAGATTGCAGTAATTACATATATGATCTACTAGTTTCGTCAACTGTAATTGCCATCTACATATATTAAACATTATGGCACTCTATGCAGGGTGGTCCATTGATCGTGACCAGGCCAAATAACTCACGAAGTAAGCGTCAAACGAAAAAACTACAAACAACGAAACTTGTCTAGCTTGAAGGGGGAAATCAGATGGCTCTATGGTTGGCCCGCTAGATGGGGCTGTCATAGGTCAAACGGATATCAACTGCGTTTTTTTAAATAGGAACTCCCATTTTTTATTACATTTTCGTGTAGTACGTAAAAAAATATGAATGTTTTAGTTGGACCACTTTTTTCGCTTTGTGATAAATGGCGCTGTAATAGTCACAAACATATGGCTCACACTTTTAGACGAACAGTTGGTAACAGATAGGTTTTTCAAATTAAAATAGAGAACGTAGGTACGTTTGAACATTTTATTTCGGTTGTTCCAATGTGATACATGTACCTCTGTGAACTTATCATTCCTGAGAACGCATGCTGTTACAGCGTGATTACCTGTAAATACCACATTAATGAATAAATGCTCAAAATGATGTCCGTCAACCTCAATGCATCTGGCAGTACGTGTAACGGCATTCCTCTCAACAGCGATAGTTCGCCTTCCGTAATGTTCGTACACGCATTGACAATGCGCTGACGCATGTTGTCAGGCGTTGTCAGTGGATCACGATAGCAAATATCCTTCAACTTTCCCCACAGAAAGAAATCCGAGGACGTCAGATCCGGTGAACGTGCGGGCCATGGTATGATGCTTCGACGACCAATCCACCTGTCATGAAATATGCTATTCAATACCGCTTCAACCGCACGCGAGCTATGTGTCGGACATCCATCATGTTGGAAGTACATCGCCATTCTGTCATGCAGTGAAACATCTTGTAGTATCATCGGTAGAACATTACGTAGGAAATCACCATACATTGCACCAGTTAGATTGGCATCGATAAAATAGGGGCCAATTATCCTTCCTCCCATAATACCACAGCATACATTAACCCGCCAAGGTCGCTGATGTTCCACTTGTCGCAGCCGTCGTGGATTTCCCGTTGCCCAATCGTGCATATTATGCCGGTTTACGTTACCGCTGTTGGTGAATGACGCTTCGTCGCTAAATAGAACGCGTGCAAAAAATCTGTCATCGTCCAGTAATTTCTCTTGTGCCCAGTGGCAGAACTGTACACGACGTTCAAAGTCGTCGCCATGCAATTCCTGGTGCATAGAAATATGGTAAGGGTGCAATCGATGTTGATTCTCTACACCGACGTTTTTGAGATTCCCGATTCTCGCGCAATTTGTCTGCTACTGATGTGCGGATTAGCCGCGACAGCAGCTAAAACACCTACTTGGGCATCATCATTTGTTGCAGGTCGTGGCTGACGTTTCACATGTGACTGAACACTTCCTGTTTCCTTAAATAACGTAACTACCCGGCGAGCGGTCCGGACACTTGGATGATGTCGTCCAGGATACCGAGCAGCATACATATCACACGCCCGTTGGGCATTTTGATCACAACAGCCATAAATCAACACGATATCGACCTTTTCCGCAATTGGTTAACGGTCCATTTTAACACGGGTAATGTATCACGAAGCAAATACCGTCCGCACTGGCGGAACGTTACGTGATACCACCTAATTATACGTTTGTGGCTATTACAGCCCCATCTATCACAAAGCGAAAAAAATGGTACAACTAAAACATTCATATTTCTTTATTTATTACACGCATATGTAATAAAAAATGGGGGTTGCTATTTACAAAAAACGCAGTTGATATCCGTTTGACCTATGGCAGCGCCATCTAGCGGGCCAACCATAGCGCCACCTGGTTTCCCCCTTCAAGCTAGACGAGTTTCGTTCTTTGTAGTTTGATGCTTATTTCGTGAGATATTTTGTCCGGTCACTATCAATGGACCACCCTGTATAGCGTACTGTCATCAAGTCATGAACATGTTGATCAAGCGCACAATACCTCAAGTAATAGAAACATAATAAACTGTGCCTGCCATCCATAAAAGTTGCTGGTAAAATACGTTTGGTACATGCGGTACTACTTGCTCTGTTCGCGTTGTCAGCTTACTCGGAACAGATACTGTCCTGAAAAGAGGTTATAAGATGGACTTCAACAAAAGTAAAACAAGGCTAACTGAATGTAACTGAACCAGATTACGCGATGGTAAGAGTTTAGATAGGAATCCGGACACCAAAAGTAGCAGACGAGTTTTGCTATTTAGGCGGCAAAATAACTGATGATAGCCGAAGCAGAGAAGGTGTAAAATGGGTGGCTGGCTCATCCGTCTTTTTGGTAAGTCATGAGCCATACTTCTGTGAATCTGTTTTAGTTCTCCTCTTGTCTTAGTTAGTTTTACTTAATGGTTTTAGAACATTTGTATATTTTTAATGCTTTGGAACATCGTCAAAGTATGAAACTTCCTGGCAGATTAAAACTGCGTGCCGGACCGAGACTCGAACTCGGGACCTTTGCCTTTCGCGGGCAAGTGCTCTACCAACTTTTTTCTTTTTTTGAAATCTCATTTTATTCGTTTTTGTTCGTTGTATCTGCTCAGGGCGGACGTCGCAAGACACCCGTTTCAGTACATCGTTGATCCATTACTCAGTTTTTTTATTAGAGAGGGCAGCGAACCCCCTGACCGAACACACTGAGTTACCGTGCCGTCAAGTTTAGAATGCGCGACGATTACCACTAGACCACGGGCTCACACACCAACTGAGCTACCCAAGCACGACTCACGCCCCGTCCTCACAGCTTTACTTCTACTAGTACCTCGTCTCCTACCTTCCAACACAGTTTTAATCTGCCAGGAATTTGCATATCAGCGCACACTCCGCTGCAGAGTGAAAATCTCATTCTGGAAGCGTCAAAGTAGTTAACCAGTGATGTGAGGTAGTGTGATTGTGCAGCTGATCATGGGTGAGGTTGGTTGAAAGTGACTGCACCTCTGTCTCAGACTAATTTTTGTCTGTTTTCTCGTATTTTCCTCGTTTTAACCACTTTCGTTTCTTGTAATTTCGTGTGGGCGCTTGTAACTTCGTCGTTGGGAGCTCCCTAAAACACACACACTCACACACACACACATTAACACAACACAATTATACTTCTATTACGGCAGAGGTTCAAATGTGCCTCCACTGACGTGTAAGCAGAGGCTAACACGTCAAACACTGCAGGATTGTCCTTAATCGATACTGCTGTCTCTGTTAGTATATGGGCAACCAGATATCCTCTTCTGATTCAACAGGCGTTTTTTTAAAAAAAAAGGTTGCGCATCTCTTGTCACACAAAAAAAGTTCAGGGGTGTTAAATCAGGGAATCGAGTAGGCAATGGTACAGGGCCACCGCTGCCAATCCACTTTTCCGAAAACAGGCGGTTCAAGAATCGACGCAAAGGACGATTGAAGTACGTCGGCGCCCCGTCATGCTGGAATCACAGGCCCTGTCTCATAGCGAGTCATACAGCAACTCTGGCAATGCCATAGGAAGGAAATTGTAACAATGGCTAGACTGAAACTTTCACTCTGCAGCGGAATGTGCGCCGATATGAAACTTCCTCGGAGATTGTGTGCCAGATCAAGACTCGAACTAGGGACATTTGCCTTTAGCTAGTAAGTGATCTAGCGATTGAGCTACCCAAGCACGACTCACAACCCGTCTTTACAGCAGGATAGCTTCTGTAAAGTTTGGAAGGCAAGACATGAGGGACTGTCGAAAGTAAAGCTGTGAGGACAGGTCGTGAGTCACGCTTGGGAATCCTACGAAAGGAAAAGGTCCCGAGTTCGAATCTCCGTCCAGGAAGTGTCTTGTAATGGCCTAGGTAGGAGATATGGCCCAACTGAACAGTTGCCAGCAACACCTGCCCACACATACACGTCGAACCGCAACTGATGAGCGGGAATAAATGTGGTATGTGGATTAACATCACTCAAAATATGCGGACTGTGGATGCTGAAGACTCGTTCACGCTCGAAAATTGCTTCATCTGTAAAGAGCACAACGGGAACAAATGTATGATGTACACTCCTGGAAACTGAAATAAGAACACCGTGAATTCATTGTCCCAGGAAGGGGAAACTTTATTGACACATTCCTGGGGTCAGATACATCACATGATCACACTGACAGAACCACAGGCACATAGACACAGGCAACAGAGCATGCACAATGTCGGCACTAGTACAGTGTATATCCACCTTTCGCAGCAATGCAGGCTGCTATTCTCCCATGGAGACGATCGTAGAGATGCTGGATGTAGTCCTGTGGAACGGCTTGCCATGCCATTTCCACCTGGCGCCTCAGTTGGACCAGCGTTCGTGCTGGACGTGCAGACCGCGTGAGACGACGCTTCATCCAGTCCCAAACATGCTCAATGGCGGACAAATCCGGAGAGCTTGCTGGCCAGGGTAGTTGACTTACACCTTCTAGAGCACGTTGGGTGGCACAGGATACATACGGACGTGCATTGTCCTGTTGGAACAGCAAGTTCCCTTGCCGGTCTAGGAATGGTAGAACGATGGGTTCGATGACGGTTTGGATGTACCGTGCACTATTCAGTGTCCCCTCGACGATCACCAGTGGTGTACGGCCAGTGTAGGAGATCGCTCCCCACACCATGATGCCGGGTGTTGGCCCTGTGTGCCTCGGTCGTATGCAGTCCTGATTGTGGCGCTCACCTGCACGGCGCCAAACACGCATACGACCATCATTGGCACCAAGGCAGAAGCGACTCTCATCGCTGAAGACGACACGTCTCCATTCGTCCCTCCATTCACGCCTGTCGCGACACCACTGGAGGCGGGCTGCACGATGTTGGGGCGTGAGCGGAAGACGGCCTAACGGTGTGCGGGACCGTAGCCCAGCTTCATGGAGACGGTTGCGAATGGTCCTCGCCGATACCCCAGGAGCAACAGTGTCCCTAATTTGCTAGGAAGTGGCGGTGCGGTCCCCTACGGCACTGCGTAGGATCCTACGGTCTTGGCGTACATCCGTGCGTCGCTGCGGTCCGGTCCCAGGTCGACGGGCACGTGCACCTTCCGCCGACCACTGGCGACAACATCGATGTACTGTGGAGACCTCACGCCCCACGTGTTGAGCAATTCGGCGGTACGTCCACCCGGCCACCCGCATGCCCACTATACGCTCTCGCTCAAAGTCCGTCAACTGCACATACGGTTCACGTCCACGCTGTCGCGGCATGCTACCAGTGTTAAAGACTGCGATGGAGCTCCGTATGCCACGGCAAACTGGCTGACACTGACGGCGGCGGTGCACAAATGCTGCGCAGCTAGCGCCATTCGACGGCCAACACCGCGGTTCGTGGTGTGTCCGCTGTGCCGTGCGTGTGATCATTGCTTGTACAGCCCTCTCGCAGTGTCCGGAGCAAGTATGGTGGGTCTGACACACCGGTGTCAATGTGTTCTTTTTTCCATTTCCAGGCGTGTATATATATGACTTTTGAACATTATTAAGGTAAATGCACGAGTGCTGAGAGCGATTAAACCATCAAGCGGATTAACAAATGCTGGTAGGTAATTATGACAGTACAGAAAAATGTTTGTTTTTGTGTCCCGTACAACCTTCCAGTGATCGCCGGTTTAAATAATTTTCACCCTGAGTAGAGAAGATCCAAGGAAGAGCGGTGCGTTTCGTCACGCGATCGTTTAGTCGGCGCCAGAGCGTTACGGAAATTCTCAACAAACCGCAGTCGCACACGTTACAAGAGAGGCGTTGTGGATCACAAAGAGGTTCGCTACTGAAACTTCGAGAATGTACGTTACAGTAAGAGCCGCACAATACATAGTTCGCCCCACATTTGACTCCCAAGTGTCCACAACGAGAAAATTAGAAAAAATAGATATCATAAGGAAGTTCATAGACAGTAGCTCTTCCCACATACCACACGATAAAGGAACAGTGATGAAAAAAAAAAAAATCTCCGACACCAGGAAATACGAGAGTCACTCCAAAAGAAATGCACATTATTTTTGTAAAACTACAGTTTTCATTCTGCATGTGTGCAAGTTTTACAGTGTGTAGATACATCCTTCCCGCTTGTTTTCAAACATATTTCAACTTGTTCCCGTGAGTGGCGCCGTCACAGCATGTCTTCAAGATGGGTGCTACACTTGTTCGTAAGAAGCAACGTGCTGTCATAGAATTCCAGTGCTGTGAAAACGAGACAGTGGGAAACATCCATAAGAGATTGAAAAAGTTGAATGGAGATGCTGCTGTCAATCGCAGTACAGTTAGTCGGTGGGCAAGCAGGTTACGTGATGAAAGCGGGCACGGCAATATTGAGGATTGTCCTCGCCGCGGCAGGCCTCGTACTGCACACACTCCAGGCAATGTGCAGAGAGTTAACGAGTAGGTGACTGCTGACAGACGCATCACAGTGAACGAATTGTCACGCTACGTTGGGATAGGGGAAGGAAGTGTTTGCAGAACACTGAAAGTGTTGGCGTTAAAAAGGGTTTGTGCCAGGTGGGTTTCCAGGATGTTGACAGTGGCTCACAAAGAAACAAGAAAAACGGTATGCAGCGAACTTTTGGAACAGTACGAGAAAGGTGGAGATAAATTGCTTGGAAGAATTGTGACAGGTGATGAAACATGGCTCCATCACTTTTCACCAGAGACGAAGAGGCAATCAGTGGAGTGGCATCATGCAAATTCACCCAAGAAAAAGAATTCAAAAGCTCACCTTCTGCTGGAAAAGTTATGGCTACAGTGTTTTTCGATTCCGAAGGACTCTTGCTTGTGGACATCATACCATGTGGAACCACCATAAATTCTGATGCATATGTGACGACACTGAAGAAACTTCAAGCTCGACTGAGTCGTGTTCGACCACATTGGCAAAAGCAGGATGTTTTGCTGTTGCACGACAATGCACGGCCACATGACAGTCAAAAAACCATGGAAGCGATGACAAAATTCGGATGGACAACACTGAAACACCCACCTTACAGTCCTATCCTGACTCCATGTGACTATCATCTCTTTGGGAAACTGAAAGACTCTCTTCGTGGAACAAGGTTTGAAACTGATGACTCCCTTGTGCACGCTGCCGAACAGTGGATCCAACAGGTTGGTCCAGAATTTTACCGTGCGGGTATACAGGCGCTGGTTCCAAGATGGCGTAAGGCAGTTGAGAGAGATGGAAATTATGTGGAGAAATGAAAATATTGTTCCTAAAGGATTTATCTACACACTATAAAACTTTCAAACATGTAGAATAAAAGATGGATTTAAAGAAAATAGAGTGCATTTCTTTTGGAGTGACCCTCGTAATTAACGTAGAGTAATGAAATTTCGGGAAAACATTTGTCTGGATAATTTATTTAAGTGCTTAACGTTGCAAGGTCACAGGTTAATGTAAACACGAGAAAAGCCATTGCAAATTTTGAATGCTGTTACATTGTACATGTTCTGGGTGTCAGTTCGTGGCATGGAAATACCCGTTGCACTTGTTCTTTCAATACAGGGACGGTTAACGCCGGTTGTGGACGATGCTGGAGTTGGCATCCTATGGTGACCCATACGTGCTCGGTTGTAGGCAGATACGGTGGTCGAGCTGGCCGAGGCAACATGTCTATATTGTGTTGAGCATATTGGGTTACAACGGCGGTATCTTGGCGAGCGTTATCCTGTTGGAAACATCCTGTAGAATGCTGTTGATGAATGGTAGTAGATCAGGTCGAATCACCAGATTGACGTACAAATCTGCAGTCAGGGTGCGTAGGATACCTACGGGAGTGCTCCTGCTATTATACGAAATCGCTCTCCAAACCATAACTTCAGACATAGCTCCAGTGTGTCTAGGCCCCATAGAGGTTGGTCGCAGGGCCTCACCAGGCGCGAAATTTGAGCAGATGGCATCTTCCAGACGCAAAACAACTCTCGTTTATCTCAATATCTTAAAAATGGCTGCGAAACAGCAACTATTTATTTGAAGAGGCTAAAAAAAAATCACCCAAGAAGGCCTATTCCTTCTGAAGAAAATATTTTTAGAAATACTGAAACCTAGGTCAAGGGCTTTGCAACTGGTTGGCTGATTTTTTTCAATCTCCTCTCGTTTATCTAGCACAACTCGATGTTGGTTTGGAATTTTTTCCGTCAGTGTATAGTGATACCAGAAATGCCACCGCCACACAACCTTACGCACCTTGCGAGTAATATATACGTGAAGACGTTATTACAAACACTTTTGTAACATTTCCAAGAGCCGAAGTAAATCTTTGAAACCTCTGTTATCTCCTTTCTGCGAACATTCCTAAACAGGTGGGAGGTGGCACAGTCCTCGCATGTGCTTGCTTATCTCGATTATTTATCGAGACACGTACAACTAACTCGTTTTCACATCTCGCTGATTGTGAAATGGCTCTGCTGATTATTTATCGAATTCTTCGAAACTGTCTATCGGCACCTCGTCATTTAGCACTCGTATTCAGCAGATAGCCGGGCTTGGATTCCGTGGTTCTGACGTCAGCTCGCCAGCCCGATCGAAGACGTCACAGTCACCATTAGGCTTTCTCATGAGAAGCTGAAGATGACAGGCAGTCGACTTGCACGAAACGCTATGGATTCACCACGGGTGTTTCCCAAACTAAAACACAGGGCATTTTCAAGAAAACCTGCGACGGAAAACTGTGAAACAAACAGGAAAGTCGAGGATTAAACGTAAAACTCACGATATTTTCCGCCAAAAGTTTCCAATTTTTACAAATATTATCGAGGTGCAGTCAGGCATTGAGACGTGCTGTTGCTTGATTCATGTCACAAAGCAGCATATACCGAGAATTTTCACCGAGACAGATTGTGCAGAAGGCGTGGGTATCATAAAATCTTTCTCTCATCGTCTTTTGACTGGTTTGTTGGGGATCCGCGACGAATTCCTCCCCTATCCCAGCTCATCTCAGACTGGCATTTTCAACCAACGTACTCAGTTATTTGTACGATATATTCCATTGTCTTTCCGTACAGTTTCTACCGTCTACAGCTCCCTCTGGTACCACACAAATTATTACGTTTTCTCTTAACACATGTCCTATCATCATGTCCCTTCTTCTTATCAGTGTTTTCCCTATGTTCCTCTCCTAGCCGATTCTTTGAACAGCCTCCTCATCTCTTATCAGTCCACTTAATTTTCATGTAGGTACCTCTTCAACACGTTAGAATTTTTCTATACCATCGCAGAGTATACCGGGTGATCAAAAAGTCAGTATAAATTTGAAAACTGAATAAATCACGGAATAATGTAGATAGAGAGGTACAAATTGACACACATGCTTGGAATGACATGGGGTTTTATTAGAACCAAAAAAACACAAACGTTCAAAAAATGTCCGACAGATGGCGCTTCATCTGATCAGAAAAGCAATAATTAGCATAACAAAGTAAGACAAAGCAAAGATTATGTTATTTACAGGAAATGCTCAATATGTCCACCATCATTCCTCAACAATAGCTGTAGTCGAGGAATTATGCTGTGAACAGCACTGTAAAGCATGACCGGAGTTGTGGTGAGGCATTGGCGTCGGATGTTGTCTTTCAGCATCCCTAGAGATGTCGGTCGATCACGATACACTTGCGACTTCAGGTAACCCCAAAGCCAATAATCGCACGGACTGAGGTCTGGGGACCTGGGAGGCCAAGCATGACGAAAGTGGCGGCTGAGCACACGATCATCACCAAAAGACGCGCGCAAGAGATCTTTCACGCGTCTAGCAATATGGGGTGGTTCTAATAAAACCCCATGTCATTCCAAGCATGTGTGTCAATTTTTACCTCTCTATTTACATTATTCCGTGGCTTATTAAGTTTACAAACTTATACTGACATTTTGATCACCCAGTATATTCGTTAATGAAATTCGTCATAAATAATCCACCACAGGTTGAGGAGAACAGTGATGTTCATATTTACAACACTGTAGGCAAAAAAAGACCTTTATTACCCACTATTGAAGGTACCTCTGGCTCAGAAAGGAGTTCGATATGCTGCAACAAAAATTTTTGATCATTTGCCGAATAACATAAAATGCTGGCAAACAGCTAATCACCTTTTAACGCTACCCTAAATTCATTCCTTCTGGCTAAATCATTCTATTCCATGGTCCAATTTCTGTTTACAAACTGGTAGCCTGTGAAAGAAAAGAAGAAAACGTATTTTTAAGTGTAGTTGTATGGTTCGAACTAGAAACTAATGTGTTCATTATTCTTAACACTAATAATATATACATGTCTTGTATACTAATCCTTTCCACATCATTGGCACATAAGAATCGTTCAAATGATGCTGTTGTTATGGTCTTCAGTCCGAAGACTGGTTTGATACAACTCCCCAAGCTACTCTATCCTGCAAGTCTCTTTATCTCCGAAGAAGTACTGCAACCTACGTCTTTTTGAATCTGCTTATTGTGTATATCTCTTCGTTTCCTCCTACAATTTTTATTTCTTACACTTCCCTCCAGTGCTAAATCGGTGATGTCGTGATGCCTCAGAATTTCTATTAACCGATCTCTTCCTCTAGTCAAGTTGCGCCACTAATTTCTTTTCACTCCAGATCTGTTCAGTAACTCCTCATTTAAAAAGGGAAATGGATAGATCGAAGGAACAAGATTTCCAGTCAGGTGAATAAATGGTTATTCATAAATGAAATAGGGGTAATGCAGGAGTGGGTTTGATAATGAATAAGAAAATAGGAATGAGGGTAAGCTACTATGAACAGCATAGCGAACGCATTATTGTAGCCAAGATAGACACCAAGCCCTCACCTACCACGGTAGTACAAGTTTATGTGCCAACTACCGCCGCAGATAATGAAGAAACTGAAAAATGTATGATCAGATAAAAGAAATTATTCAGACAATTAAGGGAGACAGAAATTTAATAGTGGGTACATGGGTTAAGTTGTTTGAGGGAAGAGACCAAACTATGAGGTTATCGGTCTCATCGGATTAGGGAAGGACGGGGAAGGAAGTCGGCCGTGCCTTTTCAAACGAACCATCCCGGCATTTTCCTCGAGCGATTTAGGGAAATTACGGAAAACCTAAATCAGGATGGCCGGACGCGGGATTGAACTGCCGTCCTCCCGAATGCGAGTCCAGTGTGCTTTTAATAGTGGTGGGGGAGAGGAAATCGATAGTAGGAAAAGGAAAAGAAGGAAAAATAGTAGGTGAATACGGACTTGGGGAAAGGAATGAAAGAGGAAGCCGCCTGGTAGAATTTTGCACACAGCATAGTTTAATCATTACTAACATTTGGTTTAAGAACCATGAAAGAAGGCTCTATACGTGGAAGAGAGCCCGGAACTCTGGAAGGTTTCGGGTTGATTATATCATGGTAAGACAGAGAGTTCGGGACCAGATTTAAAATTGTAAGACATTTCCAAGGTCAGCTGTAAACTCTGACCACAATTACTGTTTATGAACTGTAGATTAAAACTAAAGAAATTGCACAAATGTGTGCAACTAAGGAGACGGGACCTGGCTAAAGTGAGAGAACCAGAGGTTGTTGAGAGCTTCAGAGGGAGCATTCGGCAACGGTTCTTTAGAGCAGGGGAAAAGAATACAGTAAAATACGAATGGGTAGCGTTAAGAGATGAAATAGTGAAAGTTAGAGGATCAAATATTTAAAAAGGCCTAGTAGAAATCCTTGAATAACACAAGACATACCGATATTAAATGATGAGAAGAGGAAAAGTAGAAATACATCAAATGAAGCAGCTGAAAGGGAATTTTTAAAAATGTGATGACAGGAATTGCAAAATGGCTAAGCAGAAATGGGTAAAGGACAAACGTAAGGATTTAGAAGGAAGGGGAATGATAGATGCAGCCTACAGGAAAATTAAAGAGACCTTTGGCGAAAACAGAAGCAGCTGTATGAATACGAAGAGCTCAGATGGAAAACGAGTCTTAAGCAAAGAATGGAATGCAGAAAGGTGGAAGGAGTCTATAGATTGTCTATACAAGGCAGATGAACTTGAAAGCAATATTATAGAAAGAGAGCCGGCCGGTGTGGCCGAGCTGTTCTAGGCGCTTCAGTCTGGAACCGCGCGACCGCTACGGTCGCAGGTTCGAATCCTGCCTCGGGCATGGATGTGTGTGATGTCCGTAGGTTAGTTAGGTTTAAGTAGTTCTGAGTTCTAGGGGACTGATGACCTCAGATGTTGAGTCCCATAGTGCTCAGAGCCATTTGAACCATTTTTTTTATAGAAAGAGAAGTGGAAGTAGATGAAGATGAGATGGGAGATACGATACTGCGAGAAGAATTTAACAGAAAGATGTAAGACGAAACAAGGCCCTGGGAGTACACGATATTTCGTCAAAACTACTCATAACCTTGGGGGAGCCAGCCATGACAAAAATCATCCACCTGGTGTGTGAGATGTATGAAACAGGTGAAATACCCTCAGACTTCAAGAAAAAGACGGTGCTGTTTTGTTAAAGCCTTTTGAATACGTCACAAAAGAAGCGTCTAGACAAAAACGTGTTACGATATCCAAATTTATGCCAATCATTAACTGTTTCTTGATAGAACCTCGTAGTATCTGACCACTCTCACGAACTGTTAAAGAAAGGACGATTTAATGAGGGAGCTGAAGAAAAGGTATGGGTCAATTGAATTAAATTACCACGTAGCCATTGCTACTCTGTTGCATCCAATGCTGAAATCCCTGCATTTTCGAGAGCCAGGAGCGTACGGGCGAACCATATACTACAAAACAGGAATACGACTCCTGGAAACATCATAAGCAGCTAGAGCACGGCCATAAAAAGAAAAAGGAAATACACAAAAATGACGGAGTATCTCTTCATTTTCATACGCTGTAATATCTTTCAAGCAACCCATTTGCAGAATGGGAAGACCTGAAAGTAGTTTTTCTGTGTTTGTACAAATATGCTAAACAAGATATTATCCTAGTAGCAACATCTGTGCCTAATGAATGTTTATTTTCAGAAGCTAGGTTCACTATGACTCAGAAAAGAAATACACTACTGGCCATTAAAATTGCTACACCAAAAAGAAATGCAGATGATAAACGGGTATTCATTGGACAAACATATTATACTAGAACTGACATGTGATTACATTTTCAGGCAATTTGGGTGCATAGATCCTGAGAAATCAGTACCCAGAACAACCACCTCTGGCCGTAATAACGGCCTGGGCATTGAGTCAAACAGAGCTTGGATGGCGTGTTCAGGTACAGCTGCCCATGCAGCTTCAACACGATACCACAGTTCATCAAGAGTAGTGACTGGCGTATTGTGACGAGTCAGTTTCTCGGCCACCATGGACCAGACGTTTTCAATTGGTGAGAGATCTGGAGAATGTGCCAGCCAGGGCAGCAGTCAAGGCCCGTACAGGACCTGCAACATGCGGTCGTGCATTATCCTGCTGAAATGTAGGGTTTCGCAAGGATCGTATGAAGGGTAGAGCCACGAGTCGTAACACATCTGAAGTTTAACGTCCACTGTTCAAAGTGCCGTCAATGAAGGGTAGAGCTGCGGGTCGTAACACATCTGAAATGTAACGTCCACTGTTCAAAGTGCCGTCAATGCGAACAAGAGGTGACCGAGTCGTAACCAATTGCACTCCATACCATCACGCCGGGTGATACGCCAGTACGGCGATGACGAATACACGCTTCCAATGTGCGTTCACCGCGATGTCGCCAAACACGGATGCGACTAACATGATGCTGTAAAGAGAAACTGGATTCATCCGAAAAAATGACGTTTTGCCATTCGTGCACCCAGGTTCGTCGTTGAGTGCACCATCGCAGGCGCTCCTGTCCGTGATGCAACGTCAAGGGTAACCGCAGCCATGGTCTCCGCGCTGATAGTCCACGCTGCTGCAAACGTCGTCGAACTGTTCGTGCAGATGGTTGTTGTCTTGCAAACGTCCCCATCTGTTGACTCAGGGATCGAGACGTGGCTGCACGATTCGTTACAGCCATGCGGATAAGATGCCTGTCATCTCGATTGCTAGTGATACGAGGTCGTTGGGATCCAGCACGGCGTTCCGTATTACCCTCCTGAACCCACCGATTCCATATTCTGCTAACAGTCATTGGTTCACAATACGATAAACTGCAATCGCGGTAGGCTACAATCCGACCTTTATCAAAGTCGTAAACGTGATGGTACGTATTTCACCACCGGTGCCAGCCCTGTGTGAATGCTCTGAAAAGCTAATCATTTGCATATCACAACATCTTCTTCCTGTCGGTTAAATTTCGCGTCTGTAGCACGTCATCTTCGTGGTGTAGCAATTTTAATGGCCAGTAGTGTATCTCTGATTTTAATTACAGTATCTGACGGTGACAGTAGCGGAAAGACGTACTAGACAAGTACGGATGAAAATTTTATACACGGCTGATAGCAGCAACCGTAAATAAATATTCAACATACGAGGCTCGTTCAATAAGTAATGCCCCACAACTTTTTTCTCAGAACATATTTATCATTAATAGTCAGAACTAGGTGCCAATATACATCAACTGGTCTTGTCCGTGTACCATTCTTCTACGTAGTCTCCATCACCTTCTATGGCCGTACCCCAACATTGTGTAAGAACATGTATTCCCGGCTAGTAAAAGCTACTCTGTGGACTGCCTTTTTGTTTCCGGCGCAAATTTGTGCACCCAGCTTTCGTTCACCGTAACGACCCATGACAGAGAGGCCTCTCCGACGATTTCAAAACGCTCCAACAATTCAGATCAAAAGGCCTTTCTTTGTATCTTGCGGTCCGCTGTGAGCATTCGTGGAATCCATCGTGGGCACCTCTTTGAATATCCGAGAGTCTCGGTCATTGCAGACGCACTTCTAATACTGACCGACAACTGTAGAGCCAATTGTCGAGTTCTAATGCACCGGTCGGCACGAATAATGGCATCCGCACGATTCAGCATGTCCGGAGCAGTGGCTGTGACAGGACGTCCCGAGCATGGCTCATCATGGAGCTCTGTTTGTGCATTTCATGAGGCTATAACTGTGGTATCGATAGCTACGATACCACGGCGTAGGTACAAGTTCTTAGGTTGGCACTACGACACTAGAGATGGGGGATCCGCTCCTGAACTGATTCATAGAGTTGAATCTTTCAAAGGAGTGAACAATCAATGATTCAGAAAAAAAGAACGGTAGCTCCAGACGTTTCCCACAGCAGAGAGAGAGAGAGAGAGAGACAGAGACAGAGAGATGGAGCATATCAGCGGGGCCTCTGTGGGTCAGAGCACACTGCACGCCACACAACACAGCCAGCGCCGGCCTCTGCCCTGCTTCTACCTTGGCTGCCTGCATTGTGCAGTGCCCCATTGGATTTTGTGTTTCACATATGCCGTGCCGTCTCTGTGGTTCCTCTGCCGCGTGCAGTGTCTGGCGCAGCTTAACTTAGCAATGCACTCTGTCGGCGATCGTTTCAGTCGCACGCCCTGCCCTCTGGGCAGTTGATGCGAGCAACAGGACAGAGAGCCTCCTAGCGAAGAACATAAGAACTACTTGCAACAACCTGCTCGCAAGAGAACGGACGATTTGTCTGGGAGCGGGTGACTGGTGGCCGTTCACCGCTCCCCCCACCCTCGGAACTCGCCCGCTCAACGCTCACCCCACCGTTCTCGACTCTAGCCAGAGCGTTGAGCAAAGCAACTCAGGTGTCACTCTGGTCTCTGCGGTCTTAGATCACGCAGTAATACAGCTCGCAGCTCGACCTGCTCGACTCAGCGCCTCTGCATCGGAGTTTGTCTCTACTGGATATTGTTCTTCGTAGTAATACCACTATGTATATTACATTATTATGTTATGTATACATCATTTGTTTTTATTTTATTTTTATTTGTTTAAACTGATCAGATTAGGTCCCTGACGACTCCTCTTACTATAGAATTTTTATTATGGACACTCGAATTTACACTTTAATTACGAGCGAACTGATAAACGTATCGCAAAATGTGATACACCAATATTTTCCTTGTTTTATTCTGCATAAGGCTATATGCAGCACTTTAGTCTTACAGTCAAATTTATGTATATTTTTTTCTTATTCTGGTTCGGATTTTGCGATTTTAGGCGTCTTCGGAAGGAAACGTTCACTTTAAAAATATATGGCTTGCGATGTATTTGTACGAGGTTAATGAAATTTTAATACATTGTAGCCAAATATATTGTTAATGTAAATCTCAAGTTCAACATTTTCCGATCACCCAAAAAACCATGATAGTGCAAAATAAATCAATAATCAAAAACTTTGTCATATCGTGGAAATTTCAATAAACAATACAAAATTCTTACTCATTATCTGTGTTGCTTCAAAATAGGATCAAATAAGATCAAAATACACGTATAGTACTGGAATAAACCAAGTTTAAAGGGCAATGTGCCTTCCATTTATTTTCTATTGTGAATGAGTGGTGAGTCATGAAAAAGAGCTAGTTCATTTCAGGGAGTGAACAGTTCTGATCCGATCTCTGAAAAGAACAGTTTTGCCCATCTCTATACGACACCGATACCGACGACAGCGCCCTCTAGCAGGCGATGTCCAGCTCTACGAGCGCCGCTCCAGATTCAGCACGTTTGAACCCAAGTAGACGACCAAGCAACATTGTTTCTATTTTATAGTGGGCGAGCCACTACAGATTTTGCCTTTGTAACGTCTAGCCGATGTCAGATTGATTAATGCACAGCTTCGCACTACGTGCTCATCTCAGCCAAAGTTAAGTATTATCAGTTGTGTATGTTCATACACCAGTAAAAGAGCTATAACCTATACGCAGTACCGAAGCATTTCACCTTTTCCTGCTCCTACTCACTTTCTACATTCGGCCTACCCTTCAGTTTACAGGAGCAGACGCACGCGCCGCCTTCCAGGCCAGTTACAAAAGTTACTTTCTTTACCCATCCCCCAACTGTACTCCTATCAACTGCAGCGTCGCCATTCACTCCACACAAACGTTTACAGATGTTCAGCACGGTTTCTTTTTCTGCACACAAGAATTCAATAACAGCACGCTGGTTGTTACAGAGTCGTATGCAGACGCCATTTTGACGCTGAACTACGGCTGTGCCATCTGCCAGAACTGTTCCAAACTTCACCGGTGCACAGAACAAACATCAAATGTGAGGCACCAACAATGACGTTTGTCTATGTATATTATGGGCTTTTTTTTTTTTAAAAATGTGGGGAATTCCTTCTTGAACGACCTTCGTATAAAGTATCCAGCCAACCGGTTGGATAACTTTAATGTAAAAAACTTGACCAGGTTTCGATACCACTAACGGTATCTTCCTCAGAAGGAAGTCACATAAATTACATGACGTTAAAATTGCAAACATGCATGATCAGCCAAGGAGCTCAAGTTAAACAATAAAAAATATGGAATGAAGTCCTCCACGTAAAAAGTAAAAATTCTTAGACAGATACGGTAAAAGAGTAGTGCATTGTCTGCTCTTACTGTTTACATGGAAGACCTTACTCCATATTTTCTATTGTTTAACTTGAGCTCCTTAGCTCATCATGTATATTTACAATTTTAACGTCATGTTATTTATCGCTAAGTGGAATTGAAATCTGGTCAAGGTTTTTACTAAACTTCTGCTACCTGTTGGATGTATATTTTACATATTGGAAAATAGAGTACAGATATTGGGTAAAAAATAACTTTCTAAGCCACAGACGAAAGAGCATTGTTTGTCTTAGTTGAACGAAATTTTCCTGCTATGAATGTGCGCTTCTTGCCGCCACATTAG
Organism: Schistocerca cancellata; assembly: GCF_023864275.1. Lineage (NCBI taxonomy): Eukaryota > Metazoa > Arthropoda > Insecta > Orthoptera > Acrididae > Schistocerca > Schistocerca cancellata. The sequence continues at coordinate 124,887,385 of NC_064637.1, read as the reverse complement.
CATAGATTTGATCGGGCGATTCTTTCTGGGAACTGCAATTTTCGTAAAAGTGTGTATAAATATCGTAATATTTCAACCCACAAATTTTCCACTTCAATCTGGGAGCCATAGTTTTAACTTAAGAGTCACGCGTACTTTGACAGGTTAATCATAATACCGACTCTGCATTAGTTTCAATTCATTACATTCACATGCACACTAATGACATCGCTATGTTCTGTGTAATGTGCTTCATTGTTAGAACACGTGCCAGTATCCTCTGTCGCAACTCCAGGAATAAAAGGGATAACGATGTTTTCTGCCTGTGGGATGAGTTGCCGGAGGACATTAGGCCACAAGACATTAACGAAGGGAAATAACCAGAATTGTTACCTCGCACATTCAATAAGCGAAGGTAGTTATTAAATTGTGTAAGACCTGGGAACTCCACATAACCTGGACGTCGAACTGCAGATGCCTTAAACGTCCCTGCCAAGCATTCGGTGGTCGATACCACGTGTCACCGAAGAGCCAAAGAAAATACTTCCCGATTCTGCGGCCGCTCGAGTCCGTGATGTCAGATGTTCGAAATCTCCGGAGAAGAAGAAAAAAACTTTCAAAAAGGACGCAAAAAAAGAAGCGGGGACGACTTTTAACTTAAGAGTCATCGGACTTTGACAGGTTAATCGTAATACCGAGTCTGCATTAGTTTCACTTATGGTTTATCAATTCACTACATTTTCATGCACAATAATGACATCAGTGCTGCATAAATTGACAAATTAGGCACAATCTGTAAGCCTGCTGCCCCTCCTGCCGATTCTCCAACGATTCAAATTCGCATGCACAAAAGACTTTCAAATTATGTTTGAAATTTGTTGGAAGTCACTAAATGCTGTCATTATCAAACAGTGGATGAGTATATTCCTAGTAATCTAGTTTTAAGAAAAGCTACTTTTTCACTTATTTTGATGTTTATGACGTCATAACTCCTGAACTATGTGTCATACGAAGATACAATCTTGCAGGTTCGTTCAGTGGTGTATGTGGGTAATGTCTGCAAAAAGTATTGCGAACAGAATTAACAGTAAGAGAGTAATAAAGTAAAACGTCGTGCCTGATGCTGAAATTGTTTCACATGAATCGCGAAAAATGTAGTAAACTTTCGCTTTAGTCATATTGTGTGTGTGTGTGTGTGTGTGTGTGTGTGTATGGGGGGAAGGGGGGCGGGAGATGTCAACGACAAAAAGTTTGAAATTGTGTAAAAATTTTGTTGGATGTCTGTAAGTGCTCTCGTTCTCAAATACTGACTGAATAGTCTGGATTATTTCCGACCCTCGAGTTATGTTGCCTCGAGAGTTTATACACACTACTGGCCATTAAAATTGCTACACCACGAAGATGACGTGCTACAGACATGGAATTTAACTGACAGGAAGAAGATACTGTGATAAGCAAATGATTAGCGTTTCAGACCATTCACACAAGGTTGGCGCCGGTGGCGACACCTACAACGTGCTGCCATGAGGAAAGTTTCCAACCGATTTCTACACAAACAGCAGTTGTCCGGCGTTGCCTGGTCAAACGTTGTTGTCATGCCTCGTGTAAGGAGAAGAAATGCGTACCATCACGTTACCGACTTTGATAAAGGTCGGATTGTAGCCTATCGCGAGTGCGGTTTATCGTATCGCGACATTGCTGCTCGCGTTGGTCGACAACCAATGACTGTTAGAAGAATATGGAATCGGTGGGTTCAGGAGGGTAATAATGAACGACGTGCTGGATCCCAATGGCCTCGTATCACTAGCAGTCGACATGACAGGCATATTAGCCGCATGGCTGTAACGGATCGTGCAGCCACGTCTCGATCCCTGAGTCAACAGATGGGGACGTTTGCAAGACAACAATCATCTCCACGAACAGTTCGACGACGTTTGCAGCAGCATCGACTATCAGCCGGAGACCTTGGCTGCGGTTACCCTTGACGCTGCATCACAGATAGGAGCGCCTGCGATGGTGTAATCAACGACGAACCTGGGTGCACGAATGGCAAAACGTCATTTTTTCGGATAAATCCAGGTTCTGTTTACGGCGTCATGATGGTCGCATACGTGTTTGGCGACATCGCGGTGAACGCACATTGGAAGCGTGTATTCGTCATCGCCATATTGGCGTATCACCCGGCGTGATGGTATTGGGTGCCACTGGTTACACGTCTCGGTCACCTCTTGTTCGCATTGACGGCACTTTGAACAGTGGACGTTACATTTCAGACGTGTTACGACCCGTGGCTCTACCCTTCATTCGATCCCTGCGAAACCCTGCATTTCAGCAGGATAATGCACGACCGCATGTTGCAGGTCCTGTACGGGCCTTTCTCGACACAGAAAATGTTCGACTGCCGCCCTGGCCAGCACATTCTCCAGATCTCTCACCAATTGGAAACGTCTGGTCAATGGTGGCCGAGCAACTGGCTCGTCACAATACGCCAATCACTACTCTTGATGAACCGTAGTATCGTGTTGAAGCTGCTTAGGCAGCTGTACCTGTACACGCCATCCAAGCTCTGTTTGACTCAATGCCCAGGCGTATCAAGGCTGTTATTACGGCCAGAGGTGGTTGTTCTGGGTACTGATTTTTCAGGATCTACGCACCCAAATTGCGTGAAAATTTAATCACATGTCAGTTCTAGTATTACATATTTGTCCAATGAATACCCGTTTATCATCTGTATTTCTTCTTGGTGTAGGAATTTTAATGGCCAGTAGTGTAGTTTCTAACTTTAATACCTGACTTATTGTATTAAACCTGTAACTCTTAATGAGTAGATTAGAAGAGCAGTTCAGTTTTTTTATTTTGTCGATAATTATAAAATACTGAAAATCAAAATTTTCTTGCCTCTGGAAGCCGTTGGATATACAACCTGAACGGGATATGTTTTTTTAGGCTGTGTAATTCGTGAATCAACTGTCCCATATAATGTCGAAGCATCGATTTCTTAAACATGTTACTGCTGACACAAAAATCATAAATGAGTATGGACTGTTTAAGAAGAAAGTAGTATTAGAGAGTGCAAGGCTAATGCATTCTCAGTCTAAAGAAAAGTACATCGGTATACACTTATATGTGAAATAATGCGGTGGTTGCCTGCATTTACGTTGCCACTCTGTGTATAGACACGTACGGCAAAGGTGTGAATAATTGTTTCTCTCAGTAGTACTTCAAGACTCGTGGTATCGGGAAGGGATGCTGCTCTTTTAGGAACTATGCACTGTCGGATCAAAAGTGTCCGGACACCTATTACTGGACGTTAATATGGGGTGTGCCCACTCTTCGTCTTTATGATGCCTTTATCTCTACTGGGGACGCTTTCAACTGTGGAGGAGTACCAGCCCATTCTTCCTTAGCAGTGGATACCAGAGGAGGTAGTGATTTATTTTAATTATTTAATTAACAGTACAGAGTAACCCACCGCCTTGACATGTAAGGTGGGTCGGATGCTTCCTCTCTCCTCTCACTATTACAATCTTATTGGTACAGAGTCGTTAATGCTTTTTTTTAAATATGCAGAAAAATATATATATATATATATATATATATATATATATATATATATATAGAATGATTAACAATTGCAAAAATGGTTCTATATAAAACTTCCTGGCAGATTAAAACTGTGTGCCAGACCGAAACTCGAACTCGGGAACTTTGCCTTTCGTGGGCAAGTGCTCTACCAACTGAGCTATCCAAGCACGACTCATGCCCCTTCCTCACAGCTCTAATTCCGCCAGTACCTCGTCTCCTACCTTCCAAACTTCACAAAAGCTCTCCTGCAAACCTTGCAGAACTAGCACTCCTGGAAGAAAGGATATTGTGGAGACATGGCTTAGGCACAGCCTGTGGGTTTTTCTATATAATTTGTTTCAGCCTAGTTGATGAGAATATAATTTATATAATGCAAATGTCAAAGAAAAATAAAAAGAATGAATACAATGAGTGTGGTGAAAATAATTTGTAATATGTAGAGGGAAGTGATATACTATATTCGGATGTGTAATACAGTCTAAGTAGCATGTTAGTTGATAATGGCCTATTTCTACCTGTTTCAGGTCAGAAGGTCTCGGTAGAACCTGGAGCTATTCTCATCTGAAATGGCTTGTGCTTATGTACATTTACTGTACTTGTGTGTATTGGTGTATTACTGGGGGTGTTGCAAGTCAGGACACTACATGATATTCAACAGCTGTCTGTTTGTCCTGTTGTTGGTAGTTGGGTATATTCTGTGTGATACCTTAGATATACACACCTGGTATTGTACAGATTAAAGACTAATTGAGCATTTGATAAATGGAATCCACGAATTTTAGCTTTATATGAGAAATACACTTATGTTTGTAAATTTGCTTGCAGAAATAGAATGTAGTTCATTGCTACTTGTGTGCATTATTCCTTAAATAACTTAATAATTATATTTTCAGTTTTATGCATACTTTATACAGAAAATACATTTGATACATAAAATTCATTGATTTTAGCTTTAAATAGAGAAGAGAATATACTTCTGTCTACACACAATGAGACGAACAATACATTACTGCTTGTGAGCAGTATACTTTAAACACTATGCAGTATGGAGGAGCTTTGGAATAAAAGTTCTTCGAGGCTTCTCCCCCCAAACGACGCTACCTTATTACTACAGTCTTAGTATGTGATGTCGGTGTTTGTTTGTTTTAAGATTGTTACTGCGTATTGTGTTGTTTGTGACTGTGTTGTGGCATGCAGTGTCATGCTTTGTCGGTTTGGGTCCCTTGCGTGTTGATCGCTGCTGAGCCATGTTCACTTAGTGTGTTGGTTCCTTCCTTGGATTCGGAATCTGCGGTCGTGCTTGTGTCCTCCCATGTGGTTTGTTGTGTTGTTCGTCTACGCCTCCTTCCGTATTGGTTTTGGCGCTTGTAGTCTTCATCCAATGTGTTTCAGACAATATCAGCTAAGCTATTTATTGTGTTCCAGTCATCGGGATTACGTATTACTCTGGTGATGACACTGTCGTTCTGTATAGGTCTCACTTGTGCAAGCGTGTTGCATAGCAGTGTGAAATGTTCTGGTGTCCCAGTTTCTCCGCAAACGCATACTTCATCGTTAGCTAGTCCCATGTACATTACTGACCATTAAAAAGAATAAATGCAGATGATGAACAGGTATTCATTGGACAAATATATTATACTAGAAATGACATGTGATTACATTTTCACGCAATGTGGGTGCATACATCCTGAGAAATCAGTACCCAGAAAAACCACCTCTGGCCGTAATAACAGCCTTGATACGCCTGTGCATTGAGTCAAACAGAGCTTGGATGGCGTGTACAGGTACAGCTGCCCATGCAGCTTCAACACGATACCACAGTTCATCAACAGTAGTGACTGGCGTATTCTGACGAGCCAGTTGCTCGGCCACCATTGATTAGACGTTTTCAATTGGTGAGAGATCTAGAGAATATGCTGGCCGTGTAAGCAGTCGAACATTTTCTGTATCCAGAAAGGCTCGTACAGGACCTAAAACATGCGGTCGTGCATTATCCTGCTGAAACGTAGGGTTTCGCAGGGATAGAGTGAAGGGAAGGGCCACGGGTCGTAGCACATCTGAAATGCAACGTCCACTGTTCAAAGTGCCATCAATGCGAACAAGAGGTGACCGAGACGTGTAACCAATGGCACCCCATGCCATCACGCCGGGTGACACGCCAGTATGGCGATGACGAATACACGCTTCCAATGTGCGTTCACCGCGATGTCGCCAACACGGATGCAACCATCATGATGCTGTAAACAGAACCTGTATTCGTTTATGACGTTTTGCCATTCGTGCACCCAGGTTCGTCATTGAGTACACCATCCCAGGCGCTCCTGTCTGTGATGCAGCGTCAATGGTAACCGCAGCCAGGGTCTCCGAGCTGATACTCCATGCTGCTGTAAACGTCGTCGAACTGTTCGTGCAGATGGTTGTTGTCTTGCAAACGTCCCCATCTGCTGACTCAGGGATCGAGACGTGGCTGCATGGCTGCACGATCCGTTACAGCCACGCGGATAAGATGCCTGTCATATCGACTGCTAGTGATACGAGGCCGTTCGGATCCAGCACGGCGTTCCGTATTACCCTCCTGAACCCACCGATTCCATACTCTGCTAACAGTCATTGAATCTCGACCAACGCGAGCAGCAATGTCGCGATACGATAAACCGCAATCGCAATAGGCTAAAATCCGACCTTTATCAAAGCCGTGATGGTACGCATTTCCCCTCCTTACACAAGGCATCACAACAACGTTTCACCAGGCAACGCCGGTCAACTGCTGTTGTAAGTAGGCTGTTTATATTTTCTTATTGGCAACGTTACGTAGCGCTCTGTGTGAAAATCACTGGCTGTGCTGTGTGCATTCTGTGGCTAGTTTGCATTGTTGTCTGCCATTGTAGTGTTGGGCAGCAGCAGCTGGATGTGAACAGCGCGTAGCGTTGCGCAGTTGGAGGTGAGCCGCCAGCAGTGGTGGATGATTGTTTGTTCTCTATCAAAATATTTCATTTGCTAACTATGCCTATCAGTAGTTAGTGTCTTCAGTAGTTTGAATCTTTTATTTAGCTGGCAGTAGTGGCGCTCGCTGTATTGCAGTAGTTCGAGTAACAAAGATTTTTGGTGAGGTAAGTGATTTGTGAAAGGTATAGGTTAGTGTTAGTCAGGGCCATTCTTTTGTAGAGATTTCTGAAAGTCAGATTGTGTTGCGCTAAAAATATTGTGTGTCAGTTTAAGCACAGTCATGTATAATTGTTCTAAGGGGACGTTTCATATGTCGACCCTTAGCCTAGGATACCTCACTGGAATCTTCTGATTTTTTTCTTGTAGTTTGTGTAATTAGTGTAGCTATTGTTTATTGTTAGTGCGTAATTGTAGAGAGAATCTCCTTTGTAGTTGCAGTCTTTCATTGTTGTACAGTAAAACAGTTGTGGCATGCATGTAGATTTGCACCAAGTATTTCGCAGCAGCGCTTGCAATTAACTACATATTATTTTCAGTGCTATGTTAATGTGCTCTCTTATTTTTGCTCTTCAAATTGTGCTTTTCTGTGTTATCGTGTGAAATATTGTGACAATAATGGCGTGTGAAAAACGTAACACTAGGCTCCAAAGTAAACTGAGAAATAATAGTGATGACGAGCGTAGCTTATCAGCACCACTGTGTAATGAATTAACAGACATTCGAAGTAGTAATTTGGTAATTGTGCATAGGGAAATGGAGCGGGCGGCAAATAATGGTGTAGACAGTGAAACAGGTAGTGAACAGGGAAGCATTATCGATCGATCGGTCGGCAACAGCTCGCCTCAGGAATCCGAAATGACAGGACACAATATTGCAAATACTGTAGATTCAGGTTTTGGGTCCTCACCGTTTTCTCAAATGAGTCAAGACACATTCTCTGCTTGTCAAAATGTGAATGTTGCCGGTGAAAATGCACTGCCAAAAAGCATAGAGAAACAGATTCCAGACACTAATACATTATTATTGCAATTAATGCAACAAATGGAACAAAATCAGAGACAAACGGGACAAAATCTTCAAAAGTTAGACACAATGGAACAAAATCAGAGACAAACACAGCAAAAGCTTCAAAAGTTAGACACAATGGAACAACACCAGAGACAAACACAGCAACAGTTAGACACAATGGAACAAAATCTTCGGAAGTTAGACACCACACTTGAACAAACACGTGAAGATTTAACTACTGAGTTACGTAACATTGAATCCAAATGTCAAAAAGTCTGTAATGACGTAAAAACACAAATTTGTGAGCATTTTCAACCTATTTTTTCGCGGCATGAAAATGCATTACAGAATCACGAAGCAGCCATAAAAGAACTGCTAACCATTGTTCATGAAAATCATGAGACCTTGTGGGCTAAAATTGACTCAGTTGCATCTACCGATTCGGTTACGCAACTTGCAAAAACTCAGGAAAACTTAAAGGACACAGTAGATTCGATTTCAACACAAATGGACACTCTGAAACTTGGTTCAGAAAAACACACTGAGGAAATGTGTTAACTATCGGAGAAAGTAGCCGAACTTTCGGATCAGGTCACTAACTTATCTACAAAAGTAGATGATGATCTGAATGACACAAGACCCGTAGCCTTCACTGACACAGAAGAGTATGAACAAATTAGAAAATTCAAACAAAATCAAAATCAAATCAATACACAGTACAAAAGAGAAATCCGGGAAGTACAAGATCAGTTGACGCAGGTAATACAAGAATTACATATTTCAGAGGACACTCGCGCTCCAGTACAGGAAGAGGGACATAGAAATACGGAACAACCACAAAATAATAACACAGGACACTTCGTAAATTATGAAAGAAATTGGCAAGGCGCATTGGATTTTGAGATGGAACCGCCGAAACGAAGTAACAATGAGCGATGTGCGACTCGCTGACACGATGATTTCGACTATAAGCTGTTCATTACTACACGTAAATTCAAAACATTTAAGAATTCTGACAACGACATTCATCCACAAGCATGGCTTCATCAATTTTCTCATTGTTTTCCTCCCAACTGGTCATTGGAGTACAGGTTAGAATTTATGTGTGGCTACTTGGAGAATGAACCAGCTGTAAGAATGCGATCGGTCATTCACGATTGTCACAGTGAAGGAGAATTTTATCATGCCTTCCTCTCAGCGTATTGGTCTCAAGCTACACAAGACCGAGTAAAACATAGCATCATAATGATGAAACGTTTCGAACAATCTGAATTTTCCAGTCTTATGAAATATTTTGAAGACATGTTGCATGAGAATCAGTATCTTTCAAACCCATACAGCCCCTCAGAACTCATCTGCATTTGCTTAATCAAACTGCCTGAACATTTACGACATATTATTTTAGGAGGACGTTGCAAAGACGACATTGAAGCTTTTCAGGGACTGTTACAAGAACTGGAAATTGACACTGACAATCGTGGAACGCAAAAACAGGAGTACAACAATTACAGGTCACATCTGTCACAATTCCGCGATGACAGAAATAATAAATGGACATGACAAGGCTATTCTTACAACGTAAATCGTGACCAAAACAGACACCACCCGTATGACGACCATTGGCAGAGTAGTAACAATTACAGGGAAAGATCACCTCTCCGCGGTAAAGACTATCACAGAGACAATCAGAGAAACAGACAATATGGGAATCAAAATCATTATTATCAAGGGAGACAGAATAACTTTAGACGCAACAGTCCAGCGCGCAGTTATGACTCAGGGAGAAATTCTCCACCACGTGACCGACAAGAAAGAAAGTACAGGAACTACCGACATGATGACAGACAATATAATCATAACGACAGACCTGAATTTCATCAGAACTGGCAGGATTCAAACAGAGCAGGGCACTCTCGACAACGTGAATTTGTGGAAGTTAGGTCTCCTAATCCCAATAACGACGCGCGCCAACAAAGAGATAGCAGACAATGACTCGCACCGCAGGCAGCCACCTGCGCCGGCTGGCTCAGAGAAAAATAACATAGATGCTGTGATTCTTGAGTTTCTCCCGGCGTATTTGATAATCAAAATATCCACGGGTATGCTGCCGGTCTATAGTGTCCAACGGGCACAATATTTCGGCGATCAAACATGTCGCCATCATCAGGTGATCTGACGGACTGAGCTCCTGTGAACGTGCCGGCACGGAGATCCGTACGCTATGGCTGCTCAGAGGGAACTGGGTTTGGTCGCGGCGGCGGCCGATTTAAATACCCTCCGCCCGCGGCGCGCTCCCTCCGCCGTCCGCGCCCAGCACCACGGTCGCGCGGTGGAACAGATTGCGACGGCGTCTGAGATGACGTCGGTGTGATGGCTCTGTCCGCCGTGGTCGTCACAACTATACGTCTGCTCGATTTACTCTTGATTAACCCGATCGCTGGTTCCCAAGCCTTGCTAAGATTATAGCCACAGTCCCGATTTATGAGGTCGTCATTGGTGCGAATTTCACCACCATAGCATCTGAGCTCAGTAGATTTAAGTTAGCTTAAGAGGGGGTAGCCTATAAGAGAATGAGTTGCGATGAATTTGAATAAATGCACTGAGAGGTTATACGAGAAAAATACAGAAAGCATGCTTGGATAGGATTTTTTTGGCTGGAGCAAATATCGAAATAAGACGAAAGATCTATGGAATGAAGTTTTGGGTTGGACTGCAGTACCAAATGTTACACTGAAAACGAACCCTGTCCTTTCCTTTTGTGTTATCCCACTATGTGTTTGTGTACCCTTGTGTGTTTGTTTTCTTCCTGTCTCTGTGTAGTTTCATAGAATTTTTTCTTCTTTTAATACTAAGCTACATTCACTATGATGAGGAATACTGTTATCCTCAAATATAATTGGCATTAATAATATGTTATTTACCTTGTAAATATGCTTAGACATTATTTATTCTGTTTTGTTTTAATGCTCATGTGTAAAGTTGATGTTTCAAAAGTTATTCTGATCTTTTATGTATTTACTTATGTCATAATTCCTGTAACACTGATGTATATGTTAGTTCGATTCTTTTGTAAAGCCTGTATTACTACAAATGTTATCTGTAGTGTTATGTTTTTAATGATGTATTTTGTGCCTTTGTAATTGTATTCTCATGTTATAATATTGTAACTGACACCAGTTCATCAAATTAAGTAACTTGTAAGCATTCATTTCACTGCACACATTTCTGTTGGTCATAGTAATGCACAATATGTGAGAAGTTGGGACTGTTAGTGTTTGCACGTGTGTTAATAATTCAGCAAGGGACTGGATAACAGCATTGCTGGTTCTAAGGACAATTCCAAAAAGTTCGTGAGTGTACAAGTGGTGGTTTATGGACTTGCTATATTGTCTGCAAGACTTCTAAGGACAATTCCAAAAAACTTTGTGCGTGCACAAGTGGTGGTTTATGGACTTGCTATATTTTCTGCAAGACTCTTCGATGGTGATTGTGCACCTGCACAGTCGCAACAGATGGCTGCTGGCCGTCTCTACAAGGACTACAGTGGGTCTACACCTTTGATGACTCACCAATACCATTATTTCTACAAGGACTACAGTGGGTCTACACCTTTGCTGACTCACCAATACCATTATTTCTACAAGGACTGCAGTGGGTCTGCACCTCTGGTGGCCCACCAATACCGTAATCACTATCAGGACTACAGTGGTCTGCTCTGTGATGACCTACCTATCTATATTCTTCAAAACTTCGAATGACTCTGCTGTGGGTTTACTCCGTTGTGGCCCTTTACCTGTCTGCATGTCGAGAGTCAGCACTGTCTTTCTGTTGAAAGGACAACACTACTTCTTTAAGACTGCATGGAAATCCACTACTTCCGTGTGCATTTTCTTTTATTGTTCAGACTTTGAGAAAAACACTGTTATTTTACTGTGATGAACAATCTGGACTGTCTTTATGGACTGTGAGAAAATTTTAGCTTTTGACCAACATTTTATCAATAAGTGTGTGCATTTGATATCTTTGTTATTGTAATTATGAAAAATTTTATCAAATCATTATTGGTCACTGCCCAAAACAATTTGTAAAATTTTTTGTGGGGAGCATGGGGGCTATGTAAGTAGGCTGTTTACGTTTTCTTATTGGCAACGTTACGTAGCGTTCTGTATGAAAATCACTGGCTGTGCTGTGTGCAGTCTGTGGCTAGTTTGCATTTTTGTCTGCCATTGTAGTGTTGGGCAGCAGCAGCTGGATGTGAACAGCGCGTAGCGTTGCGCAGTTGGAGGTGAGCCGCCAGGAGTGATGGATGTGGGGAGAGAAAAGGCGGAGTTTTGAAATTTGTAAGACTGGATGTCATGAACTGCTATGTATATTATGATTTTTCAACACTATTAAGGTAAATACATTGTTTGTTCTCTATCAAAATATTTCATTTGCTAACTATGCCTATCAGTAGTTAGTGCCTTCAGTAGTTTGAATCTTTTATTTAGCTGGCAGTAGTGGCGCTCGCTGTATTGCGGTAGTTCGAGTAACGAAGATTTTTGGTGAGGTAAGTGATTTGTGAAAGGTATAGGTTAGTGTTAGTCAGGGCCATTCTTTTGTAGAGATTTCTGAAAGTCAGATTGTGTTGTGCTAAAAATATTGTGTGTCAGTTTAAGCACAGTCATGTATAGTTGTTCTAAGGGGACGTCTCACTGTTTGTGTATGAGAAATGAGTTGGAAACTTTCGTCATGTCAGCACGTTGTCGCCACTGGCTCCAACCTTGTGTGAATGTTCTGAAAAGCTAATCATTTGCATATCACAGCATCTTCTTCCTGTCGGTTAAATTTCGCGTCTGTAGCACGTCATCTTCGTGGTGTAGCAATTTTAATGGCCAGTAGTATAGTTTAAGTGTACCGGATACGGCCCTTGACCTGTCAGCAAATCGACCATACCCCAACTGGGGTCGAAATGTTTCAGTTGTACAATTCGAGTACGTGAAGAAAGACAGAGTGTACTCGGCGACCCTTGTCGGATGCGTCCCACTCTCTCTGCCATTTTTGAATCCGCCGTTGTTTCATTTGTGTTTTGTTCATAATGTTGGTTCCTGTAATTTCGATGACTTTAGCGAGCCCGTCCTTCTTAAGCCAGTAATGTGCAGCTCTGTAACGTATTGTTACGTCTATAGGACAGGTCCCCATAACAACGCAAAGTGCCTCTAGTGACGTGGTATTGAAGGCTCCGCTCATTCTCGGGAGTACACTACGTTGACTTCGCCTTGCTATTGGCTTGTTACTCTGTGCGTTCAGTCTGGAGCCCAAGCACTTGTGGCGAAGCAGGCGATGGATTCAAACATCTCAGTGTGGTAGGTCCTTATCGTCTTAATACGTGATTTGTACTGAGTTGCGTAGAGTCTTGCTAGTTTGTGCATAATACTGGAGGCTTTGCAATTGTCATTTTGATATGGTAGTTAAAAGTCTGTTTTCGTCAAGATGCAGTCCTAGATAACGTGTGGCTTGCTTCCTTTGTATGCTTGTATTGTCTAATTTTAGAGGTAGTGACGTTTGGACGTTGGGGTCTGGAGCGAAGCCGATATTCTAACTCATCCCAGAGTTATTTTATTGTGTCAAAGTCGGGTGTCTGGGCAGGCCGATCCATTTCAGGAACGCTGTTGCCCACAAAGTGCTGTCTCAGAGATGATGCTGTAAGACAGGCTGCAGCGGTAGTCGACCCTGAGCAGTTTTGTAAAATGTGACTCATTTTCTTCCGTGTTTACGCTTTTCTTAACTGTAATAACGGAACCGCGCATTGTCCACGAAAAACGGCCTCATACCGTAACACCACCTCCTCCATACTTAGTGTTGGCACGGCACATGATGGCAGGTAATGTTCTCCAGGCATCCGCCAAACTCAGACCCATCCATCGGATCGCCACAGGGTACAGCGTGATTCATCACTCCAGATCACTCGTTGCCAGCCATCCGCTTCACACCACCTCAAGCGTCGCTCAGCGCTGACTGCAGAAATGCGTGGGTTATGAGCACCTGATGATGATGATGTTTGGTATGTGGGGGCGTTCAACTGCTCGGGCATCAGCGCCCGTACAAAGTCCCAGTCGTGACACAGTCCAATTTCTTCACAGTTCGCTGCCACAAATGATGATGATGATGAAATGATGAGGACAACACAAACACCCAGTGTCCGAGCAGAGAAAATCCCCAACCCGGCCGGGAATCGAACGTGGAACCCTGTGATCCAGAGGCAGCAACGCTAGCCACTAGATCACGAGCTGCGGACATGGGGGAGTACTGTAACGTACTACATTATAAATTACTTGAAATGAAGAGGGAGAAGGAAATAAGATTATGGGTGCGGTTTTGTTTGTTTGTTATGTACTCACGTATTCAGCAACGCCAGGATTTTTTTTTTTTTCATCCGAAACACTGTGAAGTTTTGAAAGGTAGTAGCATTTTCTGTCGTCTTACCCTTTCATATGGTGTTATAGAAACTTCGACACTTTTTTCTACTGTTTTCAAACATTTAATATGAAGGAACACACTCTGACATCGATGATTTACGGATGGCCCTTATCATGCAACCGCTCATTTCGCTACTTTCAGAAGACAGGCCTCGTATACCCATATCATAGCGAGCTAGACTGGAAGTAATTTGCGGTACATAAATAGATAAGTGCACATTTTTGTGCTTTCCGTCGTTTTCGTGACGTAAAATTTACAAGAAATTACATGGGTCTGTCCATGTAATGTTTCAAAGTGTTGCTTTTAGTTTTTAAGAGGAACACCAGAGTTCAGCTCTGACAATGTTTTTGCTCGTGGAGAAAAATTTCAAATTGCACCGCGGTTCGGTGCCCCCCTTAGTGTTGTTGCTCCTAGACTGAAGAACCAAACAAACTGGTACTACTGCCTAATATCGTGCAGGGCCCCTTCGAGCACGCAGAAGCGCCGCAACACGACGTGGCATGGACACGACTGATGTCTGAAGTAGTGCTGGAGGGCACTGACATCATGAATCCTGCAGGGCTGTCCATAAATCCGTAGGAGTACGAGGGGTGGAGATATCTTCTGAATAGCACGTTGCAAGGCATCCCAGATACGCTCAATAATGTTCATGTCTGGGGAAATTGCTGGGCAGCGGAAATGTTTAAACTCAGAACAGTACTCATGGAGCCACTCTGTAGCAATTCTGGACGCTCGAACTGCCTAAGTCCGTCAGAATGTACAATGCACACGAATGGATGCAATTGATCATCAGGATGCTTACGTACGTGTCACCTGTCAGAGCTGTATCTACACGTATCAGGGCTCCCATATCACTCCAACTGCACATGCCCGATAGCGTTTTAGGGTCTCCACCAGGTTGAACTGTACCCTGCTGACATGCAAGGTCCATGGATACATGAGGTTGTCTCCATACCTCTACACGTCCATCCACTCGATACCGTTTGAAACGAGACTCTTTCAAGCAGGCTACGTGTTTCTAGTCAATGACAGTCCAATGTCGGTGTTGACGAACCCAGGCGAGGGGTAAAGCTGTGTGTCGTGCAGTCATCAAGGGTACACGAGTGGACTTTCGGCTCCGAAAGCCCATATCGATGATGTTTCGTTAAATGGTTCACTCGCTGACACCTGTTGATGGTTCACCACTAAAATCTGCAGCAATTTTCGGAGGGTTTGAATTTCTGTCACACTGAACGGTTCTCTTCAGTCATCGTTCGTCCCGTTCTTACAGGATCCTTTTCTCGCCGCAGCGATGTCGGACTTTCGATGTGCTACACGATTCGTGATATTCACGCTCGTAAAATGTTCGTAAGGGAAAATGCCCTCTTGATCGTTACCGCGGAGATCCTGTGTCCTATCCCTTGTGCGCCGACTATAAGACCACGTTCAAAGTCACTAAAATCTTGATAATGTGCCATTGTAGCATCAGTAACCGATCTAACAACTGCGCCAGACACTTGTTCCCTTGTACAGGCGTCGCCAACCGCAGCGCCGTATTCTGACTGTTTGCATATCTCTGATCACGCATGCCTATACCAGTTTCTTTGGCGATTCAGTGAATAACTCGCTGCGTAAGTCGTTCCCAAGGTTGAAGGAAGGGTAAAGTACATCAGTTCAAAGTAGAACTATACCTAGTAGAGCGAAGTGGTGTTTAGACTTTCGCACTCGCCTCAGTTCATCTTACCTTACCTCCTGATGTACCTAGTGGTAAATGAATTGGAGAACAAAAAACTGAACACCGTGGAACGGAACACTATTACTCTTTCTTCCAATTGCTGCAAGGTGCTCAGTTTAACATATTAAGAAACTATGTGTAAACGTTAAGGATTAACTTGGACCAGGTAGCTCAAGAGTTGGAAGAAGAGAGAATCAGATGGTGCGCGTTTCGTATGAGCCTGTGAATCTACAATTACGGGTAGGGGTAGAGCCAAGAACAGTTGTGTAGGAAGCATTCAAGGTTGTATACGGTTGGGTTTCCCCTCTGCGACATCTGGCGCTCTATTCGCTGAAGCGGATCGCAGCGGTAGCTGGGGACGGATTGTGTGTTCTCAGCGTCACGAGAAATCGCCTTAAAAAGCCGTCCTCACACGCAACAAGACAGCTAAAGTTGGCGTGGGCGCGCACGGGACTACCGACCCCACGAGAGGCAGCGGTGTCGGCACAGTACACGGGACGAGACGTTTAACGTTATTTGTGATCTCAGCCTTCTCCAGTGGCAGTCCAGTGGCATTCTGCAGTGGCGGTTTTATTTTTCTCGGAAACTACACAATTTCTTTACGAGAATGGGTGCATGTAAAATAGCTGTGCTAACTTGTTAGCGACTGTCGAAGAAGAGCGGAAAAATCAGCGAAGAACATTCTTGACTCGTCAACGGCTTGGACAGCGAAACAGTACATAGAGCTGTACAATTATCTGAGATACACACTAGGAGAAGTTATTCGTTAACTCTTTAACTCGCTTGAATTTTCACTCCTTTTTCGGTTTCAAATTGAATATACACTTAGGTCCAGAAAAAAAAGAAAAAAAAACAGAACACCTTGAAGGACTATCGATAGGACGTTCACATTCACAGGACATGTAAATTAGTATGTTCTTCAGAAATAATTAGCATTTTGACCATGTCGGCCAGCGGGTTCGCCGCCCGGTGTGGCCGAGCGATTGTAGGCGCTTCAATTTGGAACCGCGCGACCGCTACGGTCGCAGGTTCGAATCGTGCCTCGGGCATGGATGTGTGTCATCACTAGGTTAGTTACGTTTAAGTAGTTCTAAGTTCTAGGGGACTGATGACCTCAGATGTTAAGTCCCATAGTGCTCAGAGCCATTTGAACCAATTTGAACCAGCGGGTTCAAAGTCAACACCGATATCGCAACGCAACACCACCTACCGGCAAAATATGCCTGCGGCTCTCGCTGTCGCTATAAACCGAAGGTAATGGGTGTGATTTGAGCAGACGAACAGGATACCTTGCTGAAGTGTGCGCGGACCGTACTGTCAAATCAGAGGACGGGTTATTGGCACGAGAGAACGTAATGCATCCATCTAGGAAACTGGTATTCGTGTGGAGCGAAGCATTTCGGCAGCGCAACGAGTGTGTGCAGACTGGTTCACGGAAGGCGGCATAACATGCACCAGCCAGACCTGCGTCCTCCTTGCCTCTGGCCCAACAGTGGAACAATGCAACATCGTACACCATCAGGGGATAGTCGCCGTTTATTACGACATGGGTTACGTACGCGTCGTCCGCTTCTCCTCCTACCTCTGACGAATGTGCAGAAACGTGGGAAACGACATAGAGAATGACATCACTGGGGACGGGAATGGCATGAGATAGTGCTTTCGGAAGAATCTGTTTGTTTGAAAATGATGGCCACATCTCGGTTCGTCACAGACAGGGAGGCGGCATCGCAGTGACTGCATTCGCTCAACACATACAGTGCCAACTCAAGACTGAGCCGTGGTAAAAGTTGCTGTTTCGAAGAGCGCGCCGCAGCGCGTAGTGTGAAGCAGTCGCCCTCCATTTCTGGCGGTGGCGCCGCTGTGGCAATCGCAGCTTTGGTGTCTCCCGCTGGTGGGAAAGGGGAAAGGTTGCCTGGTCACGTGCGTTTAAGGGGCGCTATGAGCTCGCCAGTCGGTCAGTCTGGGTCAGTCTCTCGTCCCCAGCTTGCTAGTCTGTCTCTCGTCCGCATTTGTTAGGCAGTTAGTGTCTGTCTGTCGTTCGGAGTGCTAGTATGTCTGTCGTTCGGATCAACCTTTAAAGCCGGCAAAATGAGAGTGTTTCCACTCCGCCAGTAAGAGAACTCAGTGAGTGGTCGCCCGGTCGGGGCTTAGTTCCTGCATCTGAGTCTGCGCGTTAGGCCGCCAGTCTGCTCGGGTTTGCTCAGGCAATGGTCTTTGGCGGTTGGATAGATCGGTTGGTCGGTCGCGCACTGGGACACAAGATGACGCATCCGTCTTGAGCGTCGGCCCATGTCAGGCCGCCACGTGAGTCCAGTGGGCCGCGGCGTATAGCGATGGGTAGTGGCTTCGCGGTCGACACGAGAGCAACAGGAGTCAACCCACGACATCAGTCTGGCCGGTGCGAGCTGCGACGCCGTCAGACGGGAGATCGGCGCGCCTTCCTGCGTCCAATGAAGCGGCTGGCAGCGGACGGTTCGGGAGAGCGATGTGGGGGTGCTGCGCCAGGTCTTCTCGACAAATCGCAGTTTATTAGAAGTTAAGTGATTGGTGATATGTTGTTTGATTTACTCTTGTTAAAGTCTACTTGTTTTCTTGGTGAGGTCACCAGCCGTTTTGCTTTGGGGTCGTCCCACCATTCTTCTCCGTTTGCCCACCCGCGGGAAGGTGGTTGTCTATAAATTCGGTGGTCCGTTTTTTCCTTGTGGAGTAGGGGCGGGATAGAGCAACCTGAGGTTCGGGTTGTTCGGTAATCTCCCTATCAACCTACCGTACGTTAGAAGCTGCCTCCGTCATGTTTGTCGGATTTGGTGGGTTAACGAATTTATTGCTTGGAGTGTAACGGCCTAATATGTGAAATATGTTTTTATCTTTGGAAACTTTGATATTATTGCCTATGATCTTGAGAGGCGGTATATGTGTACTGTAGGGCATCTTAGCTATTGCTTGGCCAACCTTCTAGAATTTTATATAAGATTGCATTTCATGGGCTTTCATTTAAATGATAATTTCAGTATATAATGTTGCCACCCTTTCACCGTAAGACTTTTCTTAGAAGTTAAAATCAAGTTGCACCTTCGGTGGCAAAGTTAATGTTTTAATTGTTAGCGTTTTGCACCATTTCCATCCCTCCTACTGGGTGGGGGGGGGGGGGGGTGCATAGTTTGTGTGCTTGTGTAAATTTTTAAAACACTTAGTTTAATGTTATCTGGTGTGTTGTATATTTGCACCAGTGTAGTCTTTCAGAGGCTGTTGTGAGCGATCGTAACTACGGCCGTGTCAAAATGGAGCAGCAAGGTTTTCTGCCTGAAAGCTCATACAGTCAAAACTTGTTTCTTTCTGCCTCTGAATAAATCGTAACTTTGATATTTAGAGGGTGCTTTCTGATTATGATTTAAATCTGTTTCTTTTAAAAAAATGTTTTTAAACACTATTAAAGTGAATAAAATTCCCATTTGTTAGAAGGAATTTGATTATGATTTCATGAGTTACTCCATGGCAACTACTTCCATGCTTACATAGTGAGATTAAATGTGTTAATGTTCTTGATGAATCGCTAGTAAATAAAATAAGTTCTTCAGAATATTCTTTGAAAATAAATCACGGTTCAAAGACCTTACTGTGTGTGGTGCTATTGGGTACAGTTGGTTCGTGTCCAGGCCACTGTGCCCAGTCCGACCTATGCGAATGACATCCCGCGCAGCCATACTCTTTCTGCACCACACCCCAGAGCCATTTTTCAGCAAGATATTGCACGGCCACATGTTACTGCACGGACACGTGCCTGCTCGGTATCGCAGGACGTCACTCTTTCGCCCTGGCCCGCAGGATCACCAGACTCGTCGGCAATCGAAAATGTGTGTGACGTGGTGAAACGACGGATGCAGCGCTGTGACCCAATGCCGACCTCGAAAGGTGAACTTTGGAACCAGGTGAATGCAGCATGGATGCTATACCACAGGAAGCCGTTCGCACCTTATACGCGTCAATGTCATCACGCATGGAACATGTTATTAGGGGCCACTGTCGGCCCTATGCCTAATAAGCAATAGGATGCATGCTGAACCGAGGTGCCTGAAGTGCAGAAGATACTAATGTACATGTCCTGTCAATATCACCGTCCTATCTCTAGTCATTGAAAGTGTTCTGCTTTTTCTGAACTTGAGTGTATATAGTACCTCATGTTTGTTTGAAAGTACGTAATATCCATATTCTCGGTGTTTAACTGATTGCCAACATCGTAGCAGCAGTACCCGATCTAACAACTGCACCGGACACTTCTCATATATAGGCATTGCCGACCGCGGCGCCGTATTCTGCCAGTTTACATATCTCTGTATTTGAATATGCATGCTTATACAAGTTTCTTTGGCGCTTCAGGGCATAACACTGAACGCGTCGGCTGCAGGAAGCATTTACCTACCAATATGTAGCTTACTGCCGTTTTACTATAACGGATCGTATCTAAAACGACGCGTTTTCGAGAGATCCTCAATTTGCTGATGCTGTGAAACAGCTTATATTCATATTACGAGGGCAGTTCAATAAGTAATGCAACACATTTTTTTTTCTGAAACAGGGGTTGTTTTATTCAGCATTGAAATACACCAGGTTATTCCCCAATCTTTTAGCTACACAACACTATTTTTCAACGTAATCTCCATTCAATGCTACGGCCTTACGCCACCTTGAAATGAGGGCCTGTATGCCTGCACGGTACCATTCCACTGGTCGGTGTCGGAGCCAACGTCGTACTGCATCAATAACTTCTTCATCATCCGCGTAGTGCCTCCCACGGATTGCGTCCTTCATTGGGCCAAACATATGGAAATCCAACGGTGCGAGATCGGGGCTGTAGGGTGCATGAGGAAGAACAGTCCACTGAAGTTTTGTGAGCTCCTCTCGGGTGCGAAGACTTGTGTGAGGTCTTGCGTTGTCATGAAGAAGGAGAAGTTCGTTCAGATTTTTGTGCCTACGAACACGCTGAAGTCGTTTCTTCAATTTCTGAAGAGTAGCACAATACACTTCAGAGTTGATCGTTTGACCGTGGGGAAGGACATCGAACAGAATAACCCCTTCAGCGTCCCAGAAGACTGTAACCGTGACTTTACCGGCTGAGGGTATGGCTTTAAACTTTTTCTTGGTAGGTGAGTGGGTGTGGCGCCACTCCATTGATTGCCGTTTTGTTTCAGGTTCGAAGTGATGAACCCATGTTTCATCGCCTGTAACAATCTTTGACAAGAAATTGTCATCCTCAGCCACATGACGAGCAAACAATTCCGCACAGATGGTTCTCCTTTGCTCTTTATGGTGTTCGGTTAGACAACGAGGGACCCAGCGGGAACAAACCTTTGAATATCCCAACTGGTGAACAATTGTGACAGCACTACCAACAGAGATGTCAAGTTGAGCACTGAATTGTTTGATGGTGATCCGTCGATCATCTCGAACGAGTGTGTTCGCACGCTCCGCCAATGCAGGAGTCACAGCTGTGCACGGCCGGCCCGCAAGCGGGAGATCAGACAGTCTTGCTTGACCTTGCGGCGATGATGACACACGCTTTGCCCAACGACTCACCGTGCTTTTGTCCACTGCCAGATCACCGTAGACATTCTGCAAGCGCCTATGAATATCTGAGATGCCCTGGTTTTCCGCCAAAAGAAACTCGATCACTGCCCGTTGTTTGCAACGCACATCCGTTACAGACGCCATTTTAACAGCTCCGTACAGCGCTGCCACCTGTCGGAAGTCAATGAAACTATACGAGACGAAGCGGGAATGTTTGAAAATATTCCACAAGAAATTTCCGGTTTTTTCAACCAAAATTGGCCGAGAAAAAAAATGTGTTGCATTACTTATTGAACTGCCCTCGTACGTACTCTGTGAGAAAGAAAACGCACCCAGTACGATGTTTAACTCCATACAACATGGTGATTCCGGTGCTGTTATTGTGACGGGAAACTGTTTTGCTCACTACGAGCCTAAAATCTGACGTCCCAGAGTCTGTGCGACATTTCACGCTCCGCAGCGTAGAGGACCGTGGAATTCCACGCTGTGACGTCACCAGCTCCTCGTCCACGTGCATTTTCACGTCCCGTGGGAGGACGGCTTAGGATGTATTCAGCGTGGCACTATAACAGTCGGCAGACACGATCGCTGGAGACCTCCCCATAACATCTGACTACAGCTTGAAGTGTTTTAGGTTGGCATGGGCTGCACATTAAAAGTAAATGTAAACGCCGTGTGACTAGGCCCTCCGTCGGAAAGACCGTTCGACGGGTGCAAGTCTTTCGATTTGACTCCACTTCGGCGACTTGCGCGTCGACGGGGATGAAATGATGATGATTAGGTCAACACCCAGTCCCTGAACGGAGAAAATCTCCGACCCAGCCATGAATCGAACCCGGGCCCTTAAGATTGACATTCTGTCGCGCTGACCATTCGGCTACCGGGTGCGGAGGGCTGCGCTTTGATTTGTTATACTTCACCTCGTGAACCAAACACTTAATTAAGTTGCCACCTCAACACACCTTTCATATACAATGAATGTTGCTTACTGGATATTCGGTCGCTGAATCAGGGTCCAGCTAGTCTGTGCCCTGAATCCTTGTGCCTTCTTCCTCCAACGACGCTCAGACTTCGCCTACTTACAGGCTGCAGATAAAGCTGCTGAAATTAACTTTTCGTTCTCATCACTTCACCACATAAATAAGAAGTGAGGTGCAATTCATCTTCTTATATTTGACATACAGAACAGATCTGATGTCCGACTTCACAATTAACACAGTACATTTATTCCTCTGACATTTCGTATTTCTACACTTCATGGCCCTCTTCTTCCTACACAGTCCGCTCCATGGAACTCGTAGCACCACCTCCGTAGATAAGATCGTCTGACTGCTACCCACTTCCGTACAGCCGCTGGATCGGTAACCCTGGTATCGTCACATACGATTCAAAACTCCTCCCAACAGTCGGATGCTCCCCACTTATCGTCTACTCTCAGTCGCGAACATCTTTTCTCTAATGTATGCACTCTGAAGCGCCAAAGAAACTAGTATATGCTTGCGTATTCAAAAACAGAGATTTGTAAACAGGCAGAATACGGCGCTGCGCTCGGCAACAGCTATATAAGACAACAAATATTAGGCGCAGTTGTCAGATCGGTTACTGCTGCTACAATGGCAGGTTATCAACATTTAAGTGAGTTTGTACGTGGTGTTACAGTCGGCCAACGAGCCATGGGACACAGTATCTCCGAGGTAGGAATGAAGTGGGGATTTTCCCCTTCGACCATCTCGCGAGAGTACCGTGAATATCAGGAATCCGGTAAAACATCAAATCTACGACATCGCTGGCGCCGAAGAAAGATCCTGCAAGAACGGGACCAAGTAGGATCGAGAAGAATCGTTCAACTTGACAGAAGTGCCACCCTTCCTCAAGTTGCTGCAGATTTCAGTGCTGGGCCATCAACAAGTGTCAGCGTACGAACCATTCGACGAAACATATCGATATGGGCTTTTGGAGCCGAAGACCCACTTGTGTACCCTTGATGACTGCACGACACAAAGCTTTATGCCTCGCCTGAGTCCTTCAACACCGATATTGGACTGTTGATGATTGGAAACATGTTGCCTCATTGGACGAGTTTCGTTTCAAATTCTATCGCGCGGATGGACATCTACAGGATGGAGACAATCACCTGAATGCATGGACCCTGCGTGGCAGCAGGGGACTGTTCAATGTGGTGGAGGCTCTGCAATGGTGTGGTGCGTGTGCAGTTGGAGTGATACGGGACCTCCGATACGTCTAGATACGGCCCCCTGACAGGTGACACGTACGTAAACATTCTGTCTGATCACCTACATCCATTCACGTCCATTGTACATTCCGACGGACTTGGACAATTCCAGCAGGACAATGCGACACCCCATACGTCCAGAATTGCTACACAGTGGCTCCAGGAACACTCTTCTGAGTTTAAAAATTTCTA
The DNA here is from genome assembly GCF_023864275.1 of Schistocerca cancellata. NCBI lineage: Eukaryota > Metazoa > Arthropoda > Insecta > Orthoptera > Acrididae > Schistocerca > Schistocerca cancellata. Next base: position 124,863,701 of record NC_064637.1, on the reverse strand, counting down.
CTGGCCACGAAACTCCCCAAATAATAGCATTATTGAGCATATCTGGGATGCCTTGCAACATGCTGTTCAGAAGAGATCTCCATCCTCTCGCACTCTTACGGATTTATGGACAGCTCTGCTGGATTTATGGACAGCCGTGCGTGATTCATGGTGTCAGTTCCGTCCAGCACTAATTCAGACATTAGTCGAGTCCATGGCACGTCGTGTTAAGGCACTTCTGCGTGCTCGCGGGAGCCCTGCATGACATTAGGCAGGTGTACCAGTTTATTTGGCTTTTCATTGTATTTAAGGAAGCGATACCTCTCATTCAAGGAATGAGATGTATCGTTACAAGCTTCGTCGCAGTGCGTCCGATTTACCTTCGTCTGTTTTTGGCGGGTTTCAGAATGTTAGATAGCTTAGAACCTACTTCGTCAGGGAGGTTAAACTGTAGCCTCTATGAGTGAAATGGATGCCACGACGACATTGAGCTTGGAGATGACTGCTATATTGCCGGTTTTGCTATTGAAGATCCGCCGAATGCATATGAATGAACTATATGTGTCCAAAAATCAACGTGGTTGAGTACTGTACTCTCTTTCCAAGTTACTGGAATAACCAAAACAAGTTTTACGAATATATGAGAAGACAAATCAAGAGCAGCTGTCAACATGAGATATCCTCGGAGTAGAAGCAACTTAAATCATTTAATAAAAGCGAGTCTTCAAGTTCAGACTGTATCCAGTTAGGTTCCTTTCAGAGTATGCTGATGCAGTAGCTCCATACTCTACAATCATATACAACCGCTCGCTCGACGAATGATCCGTACCCAAAGACTGGAAATGTAGTAGGAGTAATCCACTTAATTATAGGCCCATATCATTAACATCGATGTGCAGCAGGATTTTGAAACATATATTATTTTCGAACATTGTGAATTACCTTGAAGAGAACGGACTATTGACATTCAGTCAACACGGATTTAGAACACTTCGTTCTTGTGGTACACAATTATCTCTTTATTCAAACGAAGTGTTGAGTGCTACGGACAAGATATTTCAAATTGATTCTGCATTTCTAGATTTCCAGAAGACTTTTGACACTGTACCACACAAGCGGCTTGTAGTGAAATTGCGTGCTTATGGAATACCGTCTCAGTGGCGTCACTGGATTCGTGACTGCCTGTCAAAGAGGTCACAGCTCGTAGTAATTGGCGGAAAGTCATGTAATAAAACAAAAGTGATTCTGGTGTTCCCCAAGATTAGTGTTACAAGCCCTCCGTGGTTCCTTATCTCCGTCTTAGGTTGTTTGCAGATGATAGTGTCGTTTGTCGCCTGGTAAAATCGTCAGAAGATCAAGAAAAATTGCAAAACGGCTTAGAAAAGTGTGAGGTCATCCACATGAGTACTAAAAGGAATCCGTTAAACTTCCGTTACACGATAAATCAGCCTAATCTAAAACCCGCGAGGTCTAGGGCGCCTTGCACGGTTCGCGCGGCTCCATCCGACGGAGGTTCGAGTCCTCTCTCGGGCATGGGTTTGTGTGTGTGTGTGTGTGTGTGTGTGTGTGTGTGTGTTTGTGTGTGTGCGTGTGTGTGTGTGTGTGTGTGTCGTCCTTAGCGCAAGTTAGTTTAAGTTAGATTAAGTAGCGTGTAAGTCTATGGATCGGTGACGTCGGCAAAACAAAGACTGCATTTTATTGGCAGAACAGAAAATGTAACATGTCTGTTAAAAAGACTGCATGCACTACGCTTGTCCGTCCTCTTTTTGAGTACTGCTGCTCCGTGTGGGATCCTTATCAAATAGGATTAACGGAATACATCGAGAAAGTTCAAAGAAGGGTAGCACGTTTTGTATTATTGCGAAATAGGAGGTGTGTTTCACGGACATATTACAGCATGTCGGGTGGACATCATTAAAACAAAGGCGTTTTTCGTTGAGGCGGAATCTGCTGACAAAATTTCAATCACCAACTTTCTCCTCCGAATGCGAAAATATTTTCCTGAGACCTATCTACATACGGTGAAACGACCATCACGATAAAAAAAAAAAAAAAAAAAGCGGGGGGGGAAGCAGAGTTCGCACGGAAAGATACAGAAGTTTAATTTTTCCGCGCACTGTTCGAGAGTTGTGTAATAGAGGATTATTGTGAAGGTGGTTCGATGAATCTTCTGCCAGGCACTTAAATGTGATTTGCATAGTATCCATGTGAATGTAGATGTAGATGTAGAAGAGAGAAGCGTTCAATTCCACACTCGAGTTAATTCGCGGTGATAGTAAAAAAAAAAAACAAAATTACAAACACTGCACAGTTTGAAATAAATTCAGCAAAACAGACATTTGTCAATTAACCTTCGATTACTGTGATTCAACATATGTGTGAACCACAAACATAAATTTTAGAATAAGATTCTCTCAACACCTAACGCACTGAACAGCGGAAAAAGATACACCACATTCGCTAACCACCTCATATAACAGAATCACCATCCTACTTGCATGAAAATAGCAGTAAGTAGTTATAATAATAAGCAGACATCTGTCGCAAAGCAATGAAGATCCATTACAATAACTTTGAGCGTAAGATGCACCGTTCCCTTTCACTTGAATAAAATATTTTTTTAGGATATAATTTCCGATAAGGATTTTGCCCATTGTGGTCTCCAATAAAGCTGCGATATCACTGCTTAGATCCCTAGTTATACACCATTTATGATATTTAAGCTTGAGGTTGCCACAAACTCCTTCTTGGACTAAACTACTCAGATTCTCGCAGTCCATTTTTCGTGTGCGAGAATGTTGCGACATTCGATATGGCAATAAAAAATAATAAAAAATTTGGAAAAAGTCAAACGTTGTGTGAAATGCCTCGTCTCAATTTAGGAAAGAAAGTAGAGTAGAGAATCATTTGACGTACCTTTGAATTACTTTCGAAATCATGTACAGCTAATGAGGCATGTCAAATTTTTCTGTAACCAGAGTTATTTGCTACAAATCATTTCACAATACATTTGTTTGATTTTTTCCAATTTTTTAAATTTTGAGTTTTTGTTCAAAAAGCATGATATACATGTAAATATCGACCTGTTTTCTATCATCATTAACAGTATATAGAAACAGAGAATTTCCGATTTATGCTGTAATTTTATATTTGTTTTATTTTTCAACATAGAACAATAAATCCTACATCAGAGTAACTTTTTACGCGCAAAGTAGTTGCGCCTTAAAGGGATCAACTACAAGCTCAGCAATTTTATTCCCCCATTTATCCATATTTTGACCACTTATTCGACTATAAAAATTCGATCAACAACTAATTGTGAAATTTTCCCTCAAAACACTAATAAAGTTTTTCATAATTATCCCGATTTCTCTCGACAAATGAAATACACTACTGGCCATTAAAATTCCTACACCAAGAATAAATGCAGATGATAAACGGCTATTCATTGGACAAATATATTATAGTAGAACTGATATGTGATTGCATTTTCACGCAATTTGGGTGCATAGACCCTGAGAAATCAGTACCCAGAACAACCACCTCTGGCCGTAATAACAGCCTTGATACCCTGGGCATTGAGTCAATCAGAGCTTGGATGGCGTGTACAGGTATAGCTGCCCATGCAGCTTCAACACGATACCACAGTTCATCACGAGTAGTGACTGGCATATTGTGACGAGCCAGTTGCTCGGCCACCATTGACCAGGCGTTTTCAATTGGTGAGAGATCTGGAGAATGTGCTGGCCAGGACAGCACTCGAACATTTTCTGTATCCAGAAAGGCCCGTACAGGACCTGCAACATGCGGTCGTGCATTATCCTGCTGAAATGTAGGGTTTCGCAGGGATCAATTGAAGGGTAGAGCCACGGGTCGTAACACATCTGAAATGTAACGTCCACTATTCAATGTGCCGTCAGTGCGAACAAGAGGTGACCGAGACGTGTAACCACTGGCACCCCATACCATCACGCCGGGTGATACGCCAGTGTGGCGATGCCGAATACACGCTTCCAATGTCCGTTCACCGCGATGTCACCAAACACGGATGCGATCATCGCGATGCTGTAAACAGAACCTGGATTCATCCGAAAAAATGACGTTTTGCCATTCGTGCACCCAGGTTTGTCGTTGAGTACACCATCGCAGGCGCTCCTGTCTGTGATGCAGCGTCAAGTGTAACCGCAACCATGGTCTCCGAGCTGACAGTCCCTGCTGCTGCAAACGTGGTCGAATTGTTCGTGTAGATGGGTCCTGTCTTGCAAACGTCCCCATCTGTTGACACAGGGATCGAGACGTGGCTGCACGATCCGTTAAAGCCATGCGGATAACATACCTGTCATTTCGACTGCTAGTAATACGAGGTCATTGGGATCCAGCACGGCGTTCCGTATTACCCTCCTGAACTCACCGATTCCATATTCTGCTAACAGTCATTGGATCTCGACCAACGCGAGCAGCAATGTCACGATACGATAAACCGCAATCGCAATAGGCTACAATCCGACCGTTATCAAAGTCGGAAACGTGATGGTACGCATTTCTCCTCCTTACACGATGCATCACAACGTTTCAGCAGGCAACGCCGGTCAACTGCTGTTTGTGTATGAGAAATTTACCGACAGGAAGAAGATGATGTGATATGCAAATGATAAGCTTTACAGAATATTCACATAAGGTTGGCGCCGGTGGCGACACCTACAACGTGCTGACATGAGGAAAGTTTCTAACCGATTTCTCATACACAAACAGCAGTTGACCGGCCTTGCCTGCTGAAACGTTGTGATGCATCGTGCAAGGAGGAGAAATGCGTACCATCAGGTTTACGACTTTGATAAAGGTCGCTTTGTAGCTTATCGCGATTGCTGTTTATCGTATCGTGACACTGCTGCTCGCATTGGTCGAGATCCAATGACTGTTAGCAGAATATGGAATCGATGGGTTCAAGAAGGTAATACGAAACGCCGTGCTGGATCCCAACGGCCTCGTATCACTAGGAGTCGAGATGACAGGCATCTTATCCGCATGGCTGTAACGGATCGTGCAGCCACGTCTCGATCCCTGAGTCAATAGACGGGGACGTTTGCAAGACAACAACCATCTGCACGAACAGTTCGACGACGTTTGAAGCAGCACGGACTATCAGCTCGGAGACCGTGGCTGCGGTTAGACTTGACGCTGCATCACAGACAGGAGCGCCTGCGATGGTGTACTCAACGACAAACCTGGGTGCACGAATGGCAAAACGTCATTTTTTCGGATGAATCCAGGTTCTTTTTACAGCGTCATGATGGTCGCATCCGTGTTTGGCGACATCGGGGTGAACGCACATTGGAAGCGTCTATTCGTCATCGCCATACTGGCGTATCACCCGGCGTGATGGTATGGGGTGCCAGTGGTTACACGTCTCGGTCACCTCTTGTTTGCATTGACGGCACTTTGAACAGTGGACGTTACATTTCAGATGTGTTACGACCCGTGGCTCTACCCTTCATTCGATCCCTGTGAAACCCTACATTTCAGCAGGATAATGCACGACCACATGTTGCAGGTCCTGTGCAGGCCTTTCTGGATACAGTAAACGTTCGACTGCTGCCTTGGTCAGCACATTCTCCAGATCTATTACCAATTGAAAACGTCTGGTCAATGGTGGCCGAGCAACTGGCTCGTCGCAATACGCCAGTCACTACTCTTGATGAACTGTGGTATCGTGTTGAAGCTGCATGGGCAGCTGTACCTGTACACGCCATCCAAGCTCTGTTTGACTCAATGCCCAGGCGTATCAAGGCCGTTATTACGGCCAGAGGTGGTTGTTCTGGGTACTGATTTCTCAGGATCTATGCACCAAAATTGCGTGAAAATGTAATCACATGTCAGTTCTAGTACAATATATTTGTCCAATTAATAGCCGTTTATCATCTGCATTTCTTCTTGGTGTAGCAATTTTAATGGCCAGTAGTGTATTTCGTTGACGTTTTTGTTTCAAACCATAGGTCATTGGAATGGTACAAGCCATTCATGACGATTTGTAGATTTTTGTAAACTATTTATGACTTCGGAACTGGCAGAGAACGATTTACTATCGCGTTTAGTGTTGAGTGATGAGGCCATGTTCCTTTTAAGAGGGAAAGTAAACTTTTTTTGCGGAGGAAGGTTACAGAAATCACGTACCGTGCATTTTCCACGATTATGATAACGTATTACTTTTTTAACTGGGTGGGGCACAGCCGTGCTGGCTGCCACACGTTCAGAACATTTCTAAACAATAAGTTGTGTCGACGATAAATCGCCTGTAAGGGGCGTTACACAGCAGAAACGAGGTCACAAAATTTTCCTACTCTTACCTTTTACTTATTGTGCATGGTCTCCTTCGAGATAGTCTCCTCCATAATCGATACACCGCTTCCAACGCCGTTTCCACTTCCGTAAGCAGTCTTGGTACCGCCTCTTGCTGGATCGCGCGAAGCGCCGTCTGCGAATTTTCTTTTATCTCGTCTGTCGTTGCAAATCTTCGTCCATTCAACGGGGTTTCAACTTTGGAAATTAAAAGAAACCACAGGGTCCAGGGCTGGAAAGTATGGAGGATGAGGCAGGACAATGATTTCGTTTTTTTGTGCAATAGCCACACACCAACAGACATGAATGTCCGGGTGCGTTATCGTGATGTAAGAGCCACGAATTGTGTCGTCATATTTCAGGCCCTTACCTTCTCACATTTTCATGACGTAATCTAACTGAAATGCAACATTCTTCTGCACTCTCTTGGAAAGTCTGTTCAAAATGGTTCAAATGGCTCTGAGCACTATGAAACTTAACATCTATGGTCATCAGTCCCCTAGAACTTAGAACTACTTAAACCTAACTAACCTAAGGACATCACACAACACCCAGTCATCACGAGGCAGAGAAAATCCCTGACCCCGCCGGGAATCGAACCCGGGAGGAAAGTCTGTCTTCGGCCTGAAACATCCCCTTAGAAAAATTATTAAATGACAGTCCTGAAAATCCTCTACGTTATTTGATTTTCAAATAGCTGATCAAAACTGAACGTACTCAGACATTTCTCTCTTTACTTATTCTGATCAACACTAAACTGACAAACAACATTTTTAGCGCGACGCAATCTGACTTTCAATAATTCCTACAAAAGAATGGCCCTGACTAACAATAACCTACACCTTTCATGAATCACTTACCTCACAAAAATCTTCGTTACCCAAACTACTGCAATACAGCGTGCGGCAATACTGTCAGCTGAATAAAAGATTCTGATGGACACACGTCTAGATCGTCCGCTGTCAAAACTCCGCCATCTCTCTCCCCACATCCACCACTGATGGCGACTCACCTCCAACTGCCCAACACTACGCGCTGTCCACATCCAACTGCCCAACACTACAATAGCGAATATTCCAACAATGCCAACCAGCCGCAGACTGCACGCAGCACAGTCAGTGATTTTCATACAGAGCGCAATGTGGCGTTACCACTATAAAAACCGAAACAGCCTACTTACAGACTGGCACGCACAATTTCGTTGACGTTCCTGACACGAGCGTCGTCGGTAGATGTCGAAGGGCGTCCTGAACAACAGTCATCTCTAAAGTCCGTCCGGACATTTTTGAACGGTGCGAACAGTATGTAATATGGAGTACGGCTAAATCACTCATCCCCGTAGGCTTCATGGATGATTCTGTGTGTTTCTTGTGTTTCACGCAATAGTCTGATGCAGATGCCTTGCTCCTCTAACTCTGCCATCTCGAAATTCGCAAATGTGCGACACAACGTCCTGCTCAGTGCAACACTGAACAATAACTGACATACGACAATTAAACTTCTGGCTAGAGTTGTGGCGATTCGTGAATGAGTCGTTCATTTGAACGACTCTAAATAAAGAATCGTAAGAATCGAATCATGATACTGACGAATCGTCGTTCAAAAGAATCGTAAGAACGATTGTGTGTTTCCGAGTCGTGACGATTCCAAGTTCCAACGATTCATCGATTCTTAGTACGCTATGCTTCGAAGGCAACTTCCGAATCACGCCGATTCGTGCCGAATGATTACGGCCGCCAGATGGCAGTCAAGTGGAGGACGCGTGCAACAAAGGAAGCTCGAAACGAACAAACGAAGTTCGTGGGCCGTAATATTACGCGTGAAAACCAAGGTGACACTTGGCAGTGTCGTCTTCTCATGTAAATAGTTGTGCCAGTGGCAAGTTCTCAGACAGATTAAAAGCAAAATACCTATGCTTCGTATTTAGACGAAATGAAAGTTAAGCTAAATTTGCCTTGTGGAAGGGCTGTCAGCTGCGTTATGAATTGCAAGAGTGATGTGGACTTGGATAGACATCTTAGCACAGAAAAACATAGGATGATATGAGCCAAATCACGTCTGCCTCACTGCTAGATTTTGTTACTATAAAACAGACGTCCGTAGTTAGATACGTTCAAGCCGCAAAACCAAACGCATACCACGTAATTTTGCACCACCTTTCGCACAAATCGACTCCTCTTTCCTGGCCTCTTTCCTGGCATACTGAAATAAAACAATAGATGCAATCAAATCAAACGTGACGTATAAATCGAGAATCACACTTGTAACGTCATTTGCAAGTTTACTCATAAATAAACTATTTATGGCATATATTATCATGACACAGTTCGATTCTAACCCCATCGACAATTTCAGACATGTCCTGCCATCTGTGAGTAAGATGTAGAACATTTTGCATTCCGTAAGAATCGTGCCATTGCAGACTAGAATGAATCGTGAACGAATCGTAGGAATCGATTCGCAATGTGAGATTGAATCGTAGGAATCGAATCGGGAAAAAGAATCGTGTTGCCCAACTCTACTTCTGGCAGTTACACATTAAACACAGGCTTGTGCAGGTATGCCAACCACATTTCGCTCCAAACACCACTGGCACGAAATTACGAGTGCTCCGGATTTTTCTGAACAGGCCTCGTATTAGCCTATGTGTGACGGCGAAAGTGGTGCCGCAAACATTGCTGCAATGCAGCTGCGGCACACTGCAGTATTGCTGTATGGTCCAGCAATATTGCACGTAGAGTAGGCTGTTGGATGCACTTGCCGAGGTGTTACCGATGGTGGTGAATATTTAGTATGTCCGCGTGCGCGCTGACGTGATCTGAGCAGTGAAACAGCATAAATCCGCTTCAGTTTGTAAAGGTGTCGCGCGAACGCAGAGACACTCGATTTTTTTTCTGTCCACAAATGGGTAAATAAATTTGTCACGTACACCTGACCAGAGCTGTGGAACAGAAATCGACATACACAAAGACAGCACCCTAAAACAAAACAAAGAAACACAAAGATAGGACTCTTGTCGTTCTCGCTTCTACAGCCGTAGTCGAAGATTTGCAACGGTGTCTCACAGGACCGTTTTACATAGCATAGAACCTGCAACTTGCCAACTGTCCCTTTTCTTATTACTGTACTCCTATGCATTACTTTTCGCACACCATAACACGTATTGTAGACGTAACGCACTAATGAAATTCATAGTTACCTTGTACTGGTGACGCGATAAAATATTAATACAAGGGGCGTCCAATAAAAAGCTTGATTTTATTCAGGATTCCAAAACCGCGTACACTACTGGCCATTAAAATTGCTACAGCAAGAAGAAATGCAGATGATAAACGGGTATTCATAGGACAAATATATTATACTAGAACTGACATGTGATTACATTTTCACGCAGTTTGGGTGCATAGATCCTGAGAAATCAGTACACAGAACAACTACAACTGGCCGTAATAACAGCCTTGATACGCCTGGGCATTGAGTCAGAGCTTGCAAGACGTGTACAGGTACAGCTGTCCATGCAGCTTCAACACGATACCACAGTTCATCAAGAGTAGTGACTGGCGTATTGTGACGAGCCAGTTGCTCGGCCACCATTGACCAGACATTTTCAATTGGTAACAGATCTGGAGAATGTGCTGGCCAAGGCAGCAGTCGAAAATTTGCTGTACCCAGAAAGGCCCGTACAGGACCTGCAACATGCGGTCGTGCATTATCCTGCTGAAATGTAGGGTTTCGCAGGGATCGAATGAAGGGTAGAGCCACGGGTCGTAACACATCTGAAATGTAACGTCCACTGTTCAAAGTGCCGTCAGTGCGAACAAGAGGTGACGGAGACGTGTAACCAATGCCACCCCATACCATCACGCCAGGTGATACGCCAGTATGGCGATGACGAATACACGCTTCCACTGTCCGTTCGCCGCGATGTCACCAAACACGGATGCGACCATCATGATGCTGTAAACAGAACCTGTATTCATCCGAAAAAATGACGTTTTGCCATTCGCGCACCCAGGTTCGTCGTTGTGTACACCATCGCAGGCGCTCCTGTCTGTGATGCAGCGTCAAAGGTAACCGCAACCATGGTCTCCGAACTGATAGTCCATGCTGCTGCAAACGTCGTTGAACTGTTCGTGCAGACGGTTGTTGTCTTGCAAACGTCCCCATCTGTTGATTACCCTCCTGAACCCACCGATTCCATATTATGCTAACAGCCATTGGATCTCGACCAACGCCAGCAGCAATGTCGCGATACGATAAACCGCAATCGCGACAGGATACAATCTGAACTTTATCAAAGTCGCAAACGTGATGGTACGCATTTCTCCTCCTTACACGAGGCATCACAACGTTTCACCAGGCAACGCCGGTCAACTGCTGTTTGTGTATGAGAAATCTGTTGGAAACTTTCCTCATGTCAGCACGTTGTAGGTGTCGCCACCGGCGCCAACCTTGTGTGAATTCTCTGAAAAGCTAATCATTTGCATATCACAGCTTCTTCTTCCTGTCGGTTAAATTTCCCGTCTGTAGCACGTCTTCTTCGTGGTGTAGCAATTTTAATGTTCAGTAGTGTATTATTCCCCGCTCTTTTAGCTACAAACCCTATTTCTCAACATATTCTCCGTTCAATGCAACGGCCTTTCACCACTGTACTGGGAGGTTCTGTATGCCCGCATGGCATACCCTACCGGTCGAAGTCAGAGTTAATGTCTTGCTGCATCACATCATCTGCGTACTTCTTCCCACGGAGTGCGTCCTTCATTGGGTCGAAGAGATGCAAGTCGGAAGATGAGAGATCCGGACAGTAGGGTGGATGAAGAAGAACGGCCCAATAGAATTTTGTGAGCTTTTCTCGTGAATGCAAACTTGTGTGAGACCTTGCGATGTCGTGGAGGAGAAGTTCGTTTTCTTTACTGTAACGACGAACACGCTGAAGCCGTTTCTTCAATATCCTGAGGGGGCAGCGCAGTACACTTCGATCTTTGCACTGTGAGGGAGGACGTCAGAATAACCCGTTCTTAGTTCCAGAAGACCATCCCATGGCTTTACTGGCTGAAGGCGCGGCTTTGAACTACTTCTTCCTAGGAAAGATGCTGTGGCACAAGTCCATGGTCTGCCATTTTGTTTCAGGTTCGAAGTGATGAAACCATGTTTCGTCGCCTCTGACGATTTTCGACAAAAAAAATATCAGGACCAGACTCGTAACGCGCTAGCACTTACCCAAAAATGGCCCTTCGTTGCTCTTTTGATCTGCGCGTTAGGAATCCAGCGGGCACACACCTTTGAGTACTCCAACTAGTGGTCGAGAGTTTCAGCACTACCAACAGAGACGTCCAGTTGAGCAGCGAGGTGGCTGATCCATCTGTCACCTCGAATGAGACTGTCCGCACTTTCCAACACTGCAGGAGTCACAGTTATGTGCAGCCAGCCGGCACGAGGGAGATCGTGCAGGTTTGCTCGACCTTGTTGCAATGATGACACGCCTCGCCCAACGACACACCATGATTATGTTACCTGTCATATCTCTGTAGATATTCTGCAAGAGCCTTTGAATGTCTGCGATGCTATGGTTTTGCACCAAAAGAAACTCAATGCCAACTCTCCAGCAGGAATGCAACTACACTACTGGCCATTAAAATTGCTACACCAAGGAGAAATGAAGATGATAAACGGGTATTCATTGGACAAATATATTATACTAGAACTGACACGTGATTACATTTTCACGCAATTTGGGTGCATAGATCCTGAGGCATCAGTACCCAGAACAACCACCTCTGGCCGTAATAACGGCCTTGATACGCCTGAGCGTTGAGTCAAACAGAACTTGGGTGGCGTGTACAGATACAGCTGCCCATGCAGCTTCAACACGATACCACAGTTCATCAAGAGTAGTCAGTGGCGTTGCTCGGCCACCATTGACCAGACTTTTTCAATTGGTGAGAGATCTGGAGAACGTGCTGGTCAGGCCAGCAGGCGAACATTTTCTGTATCCAGAAAGTCCCGTACAGGACCAGCAACTTGCGGTCGCGCATTATCCTTCTGAAATGTAGGGTTTCGCAGGGATCGAATGAATGGTAGAGCCACAGGTCGTAACACATCTGAAATGTAACATCCACTGTTCAAAGTACCGTCAGTGCGAACAAGAGGTGACGGAGACATGTAACCAATGGCACCCCATACCATCACGCCGGGTGATACGCCAGTATGGCAATGACAAATACACGTTTCCAATGTGCGTTCACCGCGATGTCGCCAAACAAGGATGCGATCATCATGATGCTGTGAACAGAACCTGGATTCATCCGAAGAAATGACGTTTTGCCATTCGTGCACCCAGGTTCATCGTTGAGTACACCATCGCAGGCGCTCCTGTCTGTGATGCAGCATCAAGGGTAACCGCAGCCATGGTCTCCGAGTTGATAGTCCATGCTGCTGCAAACGTCGTCGAACTGTTTCTGCAGACGGTTGTTGTCTTGCAAACGTCCCCATCTGTTGACTCATGGATCGAGACGTGGCTGCACGATCCGTTACAGCCATGCGGGTAAGATGCATGTCATTTCGACTGCTAGTGATACGAGGCCGTTGGGATACAGCACGGCGTTCCGTATTACCCTCCAGAACCCACCGATTCCATATTCTGCTAACAGTGATTGGATCTCGACCTATGCGAGCTGCAATGTCGCGATACGATAAACCGCAATCACGATAGGCTACAATCCGACCTTTATCAAAGTCGGAAACGTGATGGCACGCATTCCTCCTCCTTACAAGAGGCATCACAACAACGTTTCACCATGCAACGGCGGTCAACTGCTGTTTGTGTATGAGAAATCGGTTGGAAACTTTCCTCATGTCAGCACGTTGTAGGTGTCGCCACCGGCGCCAACCTTGTGTGAATGTTCTGAAAAGCTAATCATTTGCATATCACAGCATCTTCTTCCTGACGATTAAATTTCGAGTCTGTAGCACGTCACCTTCGTGGTGTAACAATTTTAATGGCCAGTAGTGTACATTACAGCACCGATCTGCGTATAGAGCCGCCATGTACCAGAACTTCGTGATGCTACAGGAGCTGAAGGGGAAATATTTCACGCTGATCCACAACGAACTGCTGGTATTTCAACCAAAATTGGGTGAACAAAATGAGTTTCATTAGTAGCTGAACGCTCCTGGTATATGAGTGCTTGAGTCGTCCATCAAAGCGCTGCAAAGTCTGGCACCAATAGGAATCTGTAAGAAGTGTACTTTAAAGAGGCACATCAAATTTCTGTATGAACAACTAGTAGCCAAAAACCGAAGGATAGTTCTCAGTCACGTTATCAGCTGATACGAAATCTTTCATATTGATTTTGACATTACCAGTTCCCGTACCAGCCGCTTTTGTGGTACATTTAAAACATGTTTCAACATTCTGAAAGAGCTTGATTTATCTTTATCATGCTAACATTTTATCCTCTGCAGTGCAAGTGAAGGAGATCCATACACAAATACAGTAGCTCAGCTTCATCTAAGAGGGAAGATCGGAAAGTAACACACAATAATTTTAATACACAAAAGGATTACAGAACTTGGCTATGACCTGCAAATTGGGGATGTTGATTCGAACCCGGGTATCCTGCTTACTAGGCAGCTGCTCTGAGTCATCCAGGCTCAGTGGTAGTAGCAACTTTATTATCAAGAAGTTAGATGGGTAACTAAACGAATAAAGTTACAAATGAACTTATATCTGTTACCTACTTTTCTACACAGTCACCAGCGTTCTCAACACACTTATCCTATAGTGGTACCAATTTTATTATGCCCTTTTTGTAGAAGTCGGTTTGGTTGGAGTATTAACCATCTGTGGACTGCTGATTTCACTTCCGCATCTGTTGCAAAGTGTTGGCTGGCCAGGAATTTCTTCATGGGACGAAACAAAATGAAAGTCCGATGGTGCACAGTCTGGACTGTATGCTGGATGCTGGTACACCTCCCACCAAAATTTGGACATTTTCTCACGAGCAGGAGTGTAAACAGGGGGTGAGAATTGTCCTGAAGAAGTTTGACACCGTCATCATTACTGTTGTGGCGTTTGTCACGAAGGATACGACACAACTTGACCAGAGGAGAAGACAGACAGGCAGAAGGAGAGGATGATATGGACAGATAAAGTGAAGAGGAAGATATGGTGAGACAGGCGGGAGAGGAGGAGATGGACACAGAAACTGAAGGACAGGAGATGAACATTGAGAGGGGGGAGAAGGAGATGAAGAGAGAGGTGGAGGAGGAAGTGGACAGTGAGAGGGAGAGGAGCAGCTTGAATAAGAGATGGGGAGGTGTCGATTGAATTAATGGAGGGAGGAGGATAATTCACTTGCTCCTATGATACAAAGCGATGCGTGCCAGCTTGCGAGACAGGTAATCTGCATAACGGATTAACGACTATGCGCTCATTTACTGGGAAGCCAGGGTGTGGTTTTCAGGCGTTTTCCCACGCTTGTTTTGGCAAATGATGGCCTGATCCACAAGTTCTACCACAGCGGATACGATATGCAAGCACTTAAAAAACAATAGCATGGAAAACGAACTTTACATAGTTCACACACAGGTCACCTACAAGACCTCGCTCACTCTGTTACAGGAAGGGCATCCGGCCACAAAGTTCATCGTAATTTTTACTTTAAGCGTTACGACATCCTTTTCTTCGTTATTATTAAAACACACTTCACTTCCTTGGTTTTCCTTCACT
Source organism: Schistocerca cancellata (assembly GCF_023864275.1). Taxonomy (NCBI): domain Eukaryota; kingdom Metazoa; phylum Arthropoda; class Insecta; order Orthoptera; family Acrididae; genus Schistocerca; species Schistocerca cancellata. Next base: position 124,848,655 of record NC_064637.1, on the reverse strand, counting down.
TCATCGCTCCGATAGGCTGTGAAATGGAAATGACAGTGAAAATCCGATGAAGCTTTGCACGGATGTTTTGGGCAGTGTCTCTAGTACGCCTGTCGATCGCGTCATGTAGCACTTTTCAGTTCTGAGCACACTGTGAGACGTAAAGATGCCTAGAAGAGAGATGTCTCGCGCCAAATATGGGTGCCTGCTGCGAGATTTCGCCTGATTTCACGCAGCCCCACATAATGTACATGTCATGCATTTCCTTCTTCATGGCAATTCGCGGCCGTGTTCTGGAGGGGCAACAAAGATGCTCTTGCTGCGTTTTCGATAGGAAGTGTTTGATTTTCCACCGTACATCCCAGACCTGGCTCCCTCTGACGTTCATCTCTGCTCACATGAACCGCTGGCGAAGAAGCCAACATCAGGACACAGACAACGAACTGTAGACGAGCTCAGAAAAGTGGCGGAATGCACAGTCGCCTGCCTTGTATGACGATGGTACTGGAAAACTCATACAATGCTACGACAAATGCCTAACTCGGATTGGCGACTATGTAGAGAAGTAGTCGGAAGGCGTAGTTAAATGTAGAAAATAAAACATTTTTTTTTATTTTCACTGTGATTTCCATTTCGGGACCGATCGGACTTTGCTTTCCGCATAGCCCTAATATACACTACTTGCCATCCAAATAGCTACACCAAGAAGACAAATATACACTCCTGGAAATTGAAATAAGAACACCGTGAATTCATTGTCCCAGGAAGGGGAAACTTTATTGACACATTCCTGGGGTCAGATACATCACATGATCACACTGACAGAACCACAGGCACATAGACACAGGCAACAGAGCATGCACAATGTCGGCACTAGTACAGTGTATATCCACCTTTCGCAGCAATGCAGGCTGCTATTCTCCCATGGAGACGATCGTAGAGATGCTGGATGTAGTCCTGTGGAACGGCTTGCCATGCCATTTCCACCTGGCGCCTCAGTTGGACGAGCGTTCGTGCTGGACGTGCAGACCGCGTGAGACGACGCTTCAACCAGTCCCAAACATGCTCAATGGGGGACAGATCCGGAAATCTTGCTGGCCAGGGTAGTTGACTTACACCTTCTAGAGCACGTTGGGTGGCACGGGATACATGCGAACGTGCATTGTCCTGTTGGAACAGCAAGTTCCCTTGCCGGTCTAGGAATGGTAGAACGATGGGTTCGATAACGGTTTGGATGTACCGTGCACTATTCAGTGTCCCCTCGACGATCACCAGTGGTGTACGGCCAGTGTAGGAGATCGCTCCCCACACCATGATGCCGGGTGTTGGCCCTGTGTGCCTCGGTCGTATGCAGTCTTGATTGTGGCGCTCATCTGCACGGCGCCAAACACGCATACGACCATCACTGGCACCAAGGCACAAGCGACTCTCATCGCTGAAGACGACACGTCTCCATTCGTCCCTCCATTCACGCCTGTCGCGACACTACTGGAGGCGGGCTGCACGATGTTGGGGCGTGAGCGGAAGACGGCCTAACGGTGTGCGGGATCGTAGCCCAGCTTCATGGAGACGGTTGCGAATGGTCCTCGCCGATACCCCAGGAGCAACAGTGCCCCTAATTTGCTGGGAAGTGGCGGTGCGGTCCCCTACGGCACTGCGTAGGATCCTGCGGTCTTGGCGTGCATCCGTGCGTCGGTGCGGTCCGGTCCCAGGTCGACGGGCACGTGCACCTTCCGCCGACCACTGGCGACAACATCGATGTACTGTGGAGACCTCACGCCCCACGTGTTGAGCAATTCGGCGGTACGTCCACCCGGCCTCCCGCATGCCCACTATACGCCCTCGCTCAAAGTCCGTCAACTGCACATACGGTTCACGTCCACGCTGTCGCGGCATGCTACCAGTGTTTAAGACTGCGATGGAGCTCCATATGCCACGGCAAACTGGCTGACACTGACGGCGGCGGTGCACAAATGCTGCGCAGCTAGCGCCATTCGACGGCCAACACCGCGGTTCCTGGTGTGTCCGCTGTGCCGTGCGTGTGATCATTGCTTGTACAGCCCTCTCGCAGTGTCCGGAGCAAGTATGGTGGGTCTGACACACCGGTGTCAATGTGTTCTTTTTCCATTTCCAGGAGTGTATTACACTAGAACTGACATGTGATTACATTTTCACATAATTTTGATGCATAGATCCTGAGACATCAGTACCCAGAACAACCACCTCTGGACGTAATAACCGCCTTGATACGCCTGGGCATTGAGTCAGACAGAGCTTGGATGGCGTGTACAGGTACAGCTGCCCATGCAGCTTCAACACCATACCACAGTTCATCAAGAGTAGTGGCTGGCGTATTGTGACGAGCCAGTTGCTCGGCCACCATTGACCAGACGTTTTCAATTGGTGAGAGATCTGGAGAATGTGCTGGCCAGGGCAGCAGTGAACATTTTCTGCATCCAGAAAGGCCCGTACAGGACCTGCAACATGCGGTAGTGCATTATTCTGCTGAAATGTAGGGTTTGGCAGGGATCTAATGAAGGGTAGAGCCACGGGTCGTAACACATCTGAAATGTAACGTCCACTGTTCAAAGTACCGTCAATGCGAACAAGAGGTGACCGAGACGTGTAACCAATGGCACCCCATACCATCACGCCGGGTGATACGTCAAATGGCTAAAATGGCTCTGAGCACTATGGGACTCAACTGCTGAGGTCATTAGTCCCCTAGAACTTAGAACTAGTTAAACCTAACTAACCTAAGGACATCACAAACATCCATGCCCGAGGCAGGATTCGAACCTGCGACCGTAGCGGTCTTGCGGTTCCAGACTGCAGCGCCTTTAACCGCACGGCCACTTCGGCCAGCGGTGATACGTCAGTATGGCGATGACAAATACACGCTTCCTATGTGCGTTCACCGCTATGTCGCCAAACCGGATGCGACCACCATGATGCTGTAAACAGAACCTGGATTCATCCGAAAAAATGACGTTTTGCCATTCATGCACCCAGGTTCGTCGTCGAGTACACCATCGCAGGCGCTCCCGTCTGTGATCCAGCGTCAAAGGTAACCGCAGCCATGATCTCCGAGCTGATAGTCGATGCTGCTGCAAACGTCGTCGAACTGTTCGTGCAGATGGTTGTTGTCTTGCAAACATCCCCATCTGTTGACTCAGGATCGTGACGTGGCTGCACGATCCGTTACAGCCATGCGGATAAGATGCCTGTCATCTCGACTCCTAGTGATACGAGGCAGTTGGGATCCAGCACTATGTTCCGTATTACCCTCCTGAACCCACCGATTCCATATTCTGCTAACAGTCATTGAATCTCGACCAACGCGAGCACCAATGTCGCGATACGATAAACCGCAATCGCAATAGGCTACAATCCGACCTTTATCAAAGTCGTGATGGTACGCGTTTCACCTCCTTACACGAGGCATCACAACAACGTTTCACCAGGGAATGCGAGCCAACTGCTGTTTGTGTATGAGAAATCGGTTGGAAACTTTCCTCGTGTCAGCACGTTGTAGGTGTCGCCACCGGCGCCAACCTTGTGTGAATGCTGTGAAAAGCTAATCATTTGCATATCACAGCGTCTTCGTCCTGTCTGTAGCACGTCATCTTCGCGGTGTAGCAATTTTAATGGCCAGTAGTATCTTCTTGTCTGGCGAGGTAATCATTCTCGACTCATTGTGTCGAAACGTTCTTTCAAGTTTCTCTTGACTTCTTGTACACTCCTGGAAATGGAAAAAAGAACACATTGACACCGGTGTGTCAGACCCACCATACTTGCTCCGGACACTGCGAGAGGGCTGTACAAGCAATGATTACACGCACGGCACAGCGGACACACCAGGAACCGCACCAGGAACCGCGGTGTTGGCCGTCGAATGGCGCTAGCTGCGCAGCATTTGTGCACCGCCGCCGTCAGTGTCAGCCAGTTTGCCGTGGCATACGGAGCTCCATCGCAGTCTTTAACACTGGTAGCATGCCGCGACAGCGTGGACGTGAACCGTATGTGCAGTTGACGGACTTTGAGCGAGGGCGTATAGTGAACATGCGGGAGGCCGGGTGGACGTACCGCCGAATTGCTCAACACGTGGGGCGTGAGGTCTCCACAGTACATCGATGTTGTCGCCAGTGGTCGGCGGAAGGTGCACGTGCCCGTCGACCTGGGACCGGACCGCACCGACGCACGGATGCACGCCAAGACCGTAGGATCCTACGCAGTGCCGTAGGGGACCGCACCGCCACTTCCCAGCAAATTAGGGACACTGTTGCCCCTGGGGTATCGGCGAGGACCATTCGCAACCGTCTCCATGAAGCTGGGCTACGGTCCCGCACACCGTTAGGCCGTCTTCCGCTCACGCCCCAACATCGTGCAGCCCGCCTCCAGTGGTGTCGCGACAGGCGTGAATGGAGGGACGAATGGAGACGTGTCGTCTTCAGCGATGAGAGTCGCTTCTGCCTTGGTGCCAGTGATGGTCGTATGCGTGTTTGGCGCCGTGCAGGTGAGCGCCACAATCAGGACTGCATACGACCGAGGCACACAGGGCCAACACCCGGCATCATGGTGTGGGGAGCGATCTCCTACACTGGCCGTACACCACTGGTGATCGTCGAGGGGACACTGAATAGTGCACGGTACATCCAAACCGTCATCGAACCCATCGTTCTACCATTCCTAGACCGGCAAGGGAAATTGCTGTTCCAGCAGGACAATTCACGTCCGCATGTATCCCGTGCCACCCAACGTGCTCTAGAAGGTGTAAGTCAACTACCCTGGCCAGCAAGATTTCCGGATCTGTCCCCCATTGAGCATGTTTGGGACTGGATGAAGCGTCGTCTCACGCGGTCTGCACGTCCAGCACGAACGCTCGTCCAACTGAGGCGCCAGGTGGAAATGGCATGGCAAGCCGTTCCACAGGACTACATCCAGCATCTCTACGATCGTCTCCATGGGAGAATAGCAGCCTGCATTGCTGCGAAAGGTGGATATACACTGTACTAGTGCCGACATTGTGCATGCTCTGTTGCCTGTGTCTATGTGCCTGTGGTTCTGTCAGTGTGATCATGTGATGTATCTGACCCCAGGAATGTGTCAATAAAGTTTCCCCTTCCTGGGACAATGAATTCACGGTGTTCTTATTCCAATTTCCAGGAGTGTATATATAAAAAAATAATAATATCGTCGGTGGATGCTTGTTTATTGAATTGCAGTCTCACTGTGATAGTGTTTCCAGTGTTATACAGTCTCCATAGTGAGAAACATATTGTAAGCTTGCTAGGTCATTTATAATTATACATGGTGCTCCATTGATCGTGACCGGGCCAAAAAAACTACAAAGAACGAAACTTGTGTAGCTTGAAGGAGGAAACCAGATGGCGCTATGGTTGGCCCGCTAGATGGCGCTGCCATAGGTCAAACGCATATCAACTGCGTTTTTTAATATAGGAACCCCCATTTTTTATTACGTATTCGTGTAGTACGTAAAGAAATATGAATGTTTTAGTTGGACCACGTTTTTCGCTTTGTGATAGATGGCGCTGTAATAGTCACAAACGTATAAGTACGTGGTATCACGTAACATTCCGCCAGTGCGGCCGGTGTTTGCTTCGTGATACATTACCCGTGTTAAAATGGACCGTTTACCAATTGCGCAAAAGTTCGATAACGTGTTGATGTATGGCTATTGTGATCAAAATGCCCTACGGGCGTGTGCTATGTATGCTGCTCGGTATCCTGGACGACATCATCCAAGTGTTCGGACCGTTCGCCGGATAGTTACGTTATTTAAGGAAACAGGAAGTGTTCAGCCACGTGTGAAACTTCAACCACGACCTGCAAAAATGATGATGTCCAAGTAGGTGTTTTACCTGCTGTCGCGGCTAATCCACACATTAGTAGCAGACAAATTACGTGAGAATCGGAAATCTCAAAAACGTCGGTGTTGAGATTGATACATCAACATCGATTGCACCCGTACCATATTTCTATGCACCAGGAATTGCATGGCGACGACTTTGAACGTCGTGTACAGTTCTGCCACTGGGCACAAGAGAAATTACGGGACGATGACAGATTTTTTGCACGCTTTCTATTTAGCGACGAAGCGTCATTCACCAACAGCGGTAACGTAAACCGGCATAATATGCACTACTGGGCAACGGAAAATCCACGATGGCTGCGACAAATGGAACATCAGCAACCTTGGCAGGTTAATGTATGGTGCGGCATTATGGGAGTAAGGCAATCGATGGCAATCTAAATGGTGCAATGTATGCTAATTTCCTACGTAATGTTGTACCGATGTTACTACAAGATGTTTCACTGCATGACAGAATGGCGATGTACTTCCTACATGGTGGATGTCCGGCACATAGCTCGCGTGCGGTTGAAGCTGTATTGAATAGCATATTTCATGACAGGTGGATTGGTCGTCGATGCACCATCTGACGTCCCCGGATTTCTTTCTGTGGGGAAAGTTGAAGGATTTTTGCTGTCGTGATCCACCGACAACGCCTGACAACATGCGTCAGCGCATTGTCAGTGCATGTGCGAACATTACTACTCGCTTTTGAGAGGAATGTCGTTACACGTATTGCCAAATTCATTGAGGTTGACGGACATCATTTTGAGCATTTATTGCATTAATGTGGTATTTACAGGTGATCACGGTGTAACAGCATGCGTTCTCAGAAATGATAAGTTCACAAAGGTACATGTATCACATTGGAATAAACGAAATTAAATTGTCAAACGTACTTACATTGTATATTTTAATTTAAAAAACCTACCTGTTACCAGCTGTTCGTTAAAATTGTGAGCCATATGTTTGTGACTGTTACAGCGCCATCTATCACAAAGCGAAAAAAGTGGTCCAACAAAAACATTCGTATTTCTTTACGTACTACGCGAATATGTAATAAAAAATGGGGGTTCCTATTTTAAATAATGCAGTTGATGTCCGTTTGATCTATGGCAGCGCCATCTAACGGCCCAAACATAGCGCCATCTAGTTTCCCCCTTCAAGCTAGACAAGTTTTGTTCTTTGTAGTTTTTTCGTTTGACGCTTATTTCATGAGATATATGACCCGGTCACGATCAATGGACCATCCTGTATAAATTAAATTTTTATTTCGTTGGTAATGAAATGTTAGCTGCATTATTACATAGCAGTGTGGATAATTATCAACTTAACAACACTGTGTTCTGTATTGGATTCTACTTGAGTGTAGAATCGGTTGTCTGGTCTTCTGTGTGTTGAGTTCTGGAGTGTGGCAGGCAGCTTGCACTAACGACTGGTGAATTCCTGTCTACTCGCACACCGACGTACAACAGGAGAGAGAGACGCAGTGTATCAAAACAATTTCAGTGTTTTATAAGTTTTTTCCCTTACATGAATATCTTCTTTTATTACACTTGCAAAACTGTCCATATATTCTCGACAAGCTTGTTTCACTGCTCGATTTGCCGGCGTTGTTTGTAAATTTGATGGTTCTTCTCTCTTAGCTTTTTTCCTTCCATGAATATCTTCTTTTATTACACTTACAAAATTGTGCATATATTCTCGACAAGCTTGCTAGACTGCTCGATTTGCCGGCGTTGTTTGTAAATTTGATGGTTCTTGTCTGTTGGTTTATTGACTTACTTAAGGCAAGTGACTTGATTTTCCTTTATAATTTAAAAAGTTGAATAACAAAATACATTTTGGCAAATACTGGAAAACAGGACCCTGTAACAGAAGGGGTAAACGCTAAGGAAATTAGGAAGAACGAAGAAAAAGAGCAAGAGGAAGAAGCAGAAACAAACAGATATTTATTTTCTCTCGCTCAGTACGCGAATGGAGAAATACAGAAAAATCTCTAGTACTGCTACGAAGTGTACGATAGTACTCGGAACACGTATCTAGGTGTGGACATAAGAGTGTCTGATGCCGCAGCCTATTGTATGTCCCATGAACGATGACGTCATAGGTGCTGACGCGTTATGAGCTACAACAGAAGCTGTTTCCACGACTGCTTTGTGATAGTGGTCTGGTTTTTCCGTGCGTCTGTGACGTGCAATGACGATGCAGTGTGCTCAGGTGGTTTTGTTCTGCCCGCACAGCACTCAGCATATGTGTGGCAGTTCGCCTTTCACAACAGCCACCCACGCGCGTCTTATCTCTCCCCGCTTATCGTCTTGCAGTTCTCCTCCGCTATTCTCACACATCCCAGACTCAGCTGAAACCATTCGGGTATTCCACACTCTTGCCTGCCACAGTGTCTTCCTCCCCGTGTTTCGATCTATGGGCTGCTCTGACACAGCGGTTACACCCCTTCCCCCCCCCCCCCCCCCCCTGCGTTGCCCCACCTCCAATTTCCTTAAGAAAATTGAGGATGTGTTGGTTAAAGACCATCAGTTTGGCTTTAGGAAAGGTAAAGGCACCAGGGAGGTGTCTGATAATGGATGCAAGACTAGAGAAAAATCACGACACGTTCATAGGGTTTGTCGACCTGGAAAAAGCGTTCGACAATGTAAAATCATGCAAGATGTTCAAAATTCTGAGAGAAATGGAGGTAAGGTATAGAGAGAAACGGGTAATATACAATATTTACAAGAGCCAAGAGGAAAAAAATAAGATTGGACGACCAAGAGCGAAGTGTACGGATTAAAAAGGGTGTAAGGCAAGGATGTAGTCTTTCGCCGCTACTGTTCAATCTGTATATCGAAGAAGCAATGATGGAAATAAAAGAAAGGTTCAGGAGTGGAAGTAAAATTCAAGGTGAAAGGATAACAATGATACGATTCGCTGATGAGATTGCTATAATGAGTGGAAATGAAGAATTACATGATCTGCTGAATGGAATGGACAGTCTAATGAAACAGAATACGAATTGAGAGTAAATCGAAGAAAGACGAAAGTAATGAGAAGTAGCAGAAATGAGAACAGTGAGAGGCTTAACATCATGATTGACGGTCACGATGTAGATGAAGTTAAGGAATTCTACTACCTGGGCATAAAATAACCAATGACGGACGGAGCAAGGACATCAAAAGCAGGCTAGAAATGGCAAAAAGGGCATTCCTGGCTAAGAGAAGTCTACTAGTATCAAACATAGGCCTTAATATGCGGAAGAAATTTTTGAGAATGTAAGTTTGGAGCACAGCCTTGAATGGTAATGAAAGGTGGAGCGTGGGAAAACCAGAACAGAAGAGAATCGAAGCATTTGAGATGTGGTGCCACAGATGAATGTTGAAAATTAGGTGGACTGATAAGGTGAGGAATCGGGAGGCTCTGCGCAGAACCGGAGAGGAAAGGAATATGTAAAGAACACTGACAAGGAGAAGGGACAGAATGATAGGACATCTGTTAAGAAATAATTACGAAAAATCCGCCTCGATTGCACAAACTACCTGGTGTTTACTTAGGTTTCAGCGTGGGTAACCACGGTTTCTTCAGAACAAATATAAATATGTACCAGATACTTGTAAAAATTTTTTATGGGGTCTTGCCGCTCTAGGTGTTGATTTTAGTCTTTGACTATGCCTAGTTAGGCAAGCTGTTTCATATTTGTTCTGAAGAAGCCGTGGTTACCCACGCTGAAACCTAGGTAAACACCAGTTAGTTTGTGTAATCGAGGCGGATTTTTCATAATTATTTCGATACTTACGATTGCTGACGCGCTGCAATGCTGAAAGTTCTTGCAGCTGTTAAGACCTGAGGGAATGACTTCCATGGTACTAGTGGAAGCTGTAGATGGCAAAAATTCTAGAGGAAGACAGATTGAAACACATCCAGTAAATAGTTGAGGACGTAGGTAGCATTTCGGCAGAGGACAGGAATTCGTGGAGGGCTGAATTAAACCAGTCAGAAGACTGGTGACTCAAAAAAAAAAAGTATAAAATGTAATATCTACTGTACTATGCGTCATACAACGGTATAATTTTCCTGGTCATACATTGGCATATGTGGACGCCGTCTGCAAAATGTGATGCGAATACAGTTAGTAGTAAAAACGTAATGCATGAAAACGTCAAGGATGATGCGGCAGTTTTAGTGCTTTAACACCGAAAAATGTAGTTTTTTTTTTTAAGAGAAGAGGGAGGACGTACCCATAAAAAGTTTCATAAAGGTTGGAAACTATATGTAAAGTTTGCTGGAACTCGCTTAATCCTCTCATTGCCTAACAGTTATTTAATATCGTTCGACATCTGTGGTGCGTGTGTTACAAGTGTTGGAAAAATGTGAAAACGTGAGGGACGCGCCGGCCAGGGTGGCCGAGCGGTTCAGGGCGCTACAGTCTGGAACCGCGCGACCGCTACGGTCGCAGGTTCGAGTCCTGCCTCGGGCATGGGTGTGTGTGATGTCCTTAGATTAGTTAGGTTTATGTAGTTCTAAGGTCTAGGGGACTGATGACCTCAGAAGTTAAGTCCCATAGTGCTCAGAGCCATTTGAACCATTTGAGGGACGTACCTTTGAACATAAATCCAGATGCTATCCAAGCCTGTAGGTTGCGATGTCGCATTTGACTCCGGACGGCAGCTGTGCAATGTCCTCAATACGTTGCAAGTGTCAGTCGTGGTCAGAAGAATGTTCTGCGCATCTGTAAATGCACTGTGTCGGCACTCAGTTGCGCTGAGTAGCCGCGAGGTCAAGGGCGCCTTGCCACGGTTCGCGCAGCTTGTAACATTATGTGATTGTCTTATCATTTTAAATCATTCACTAATCGAGCAGTCGCTCGGCAACAGCTACAGTTAGCAAATAATGTTGCGAGAATGCAAAAGGTGAACGACCTGTGACGTAACTTGTTTATTGTCGAAGCGCCGTCAGAGATGCAGTGAGTTATTGACTTTGAAAACCGCGGCGCGAAAAACGGACAGAAGAAGAACACTTTTACACTTTTTTTTTTTTTTTTTTTTTTTTGAGGTACGAGATATACTCGATGAACAGTTACTCATTCTTCTCTTGTCTCCTGTAATTTGTGTCGGACGCGCATGTCTTGCCGCCGTATTATTATTGTTAAAATTAATATTGTTCTAGTGTAAAGTAAATGTGTAATACTAAAAGTGCCTAGCAGTAGATTTATTGTGCGACGTGTATGTAAAAACGTCAGAGGAATTGTTTTCATTAAGAGAAGTGCCAGTCAAAACGGCATCCATGTTAAATCCGTCATTGCAGTGAAAGTTTGTCTATTACTTGCCATAAATTCAGAGTTAAATGGAACTGGTGTATGGACTATTCATTTACTATAGAATCTATGTCGCACTTCTTCAGGAAATTATTTAATTTTCTATATGTTTCTGCCAAATAGAGAGTTCACAGTCACGAATTCTTTCGTCGAGTTCGGACGGAAGTTGCATGCGGCGAAATATTTTCTCCGCGCCATATTCTACTGGTAAATGCATGATAAACTACGGTCCCTTAGGAAATTCATGTTGAGCTATCCAAAATAATTATATTATGAATAGGCATTTACTCTCCTCTGCAATGCAACTTCCGACTGATCAGACGATCCAACAAGAAACAGCCGCACACGGTCGGCGTTCGCAAATATGTTTCCACCGCTGATTATAGCTATATGTTACAGCACAAAAGTACGAACGGGGACATTTATAACTGTATGTTTATGTATACACATTACGTAAACATATCGTTATAATTGGCGCACGAACAGGGACTTGAATTTAAAAAAAAATATACTCAAAGGAATAAAAATTTATATAAGATACGCATTGTGGGAATATTCATAAATAATTGTAGCTAATCTTGTGCTTTTTATTTGTTACATGACATCAAACGCCATCCAATAAAATTTCCATTGAGCGAAAGAAACGAGATATTCAGAGAAAATTATGGAAGAGAGATTTTTTTTTGGAACAGAATTTGTGCGAAAATTTAGTTGCAACGCCCAAGGCAGTCATCAGTAACGTAAGTTAAAATTTTGTTACCCGTAGCCAAGCTTCCTTAATTTCAGCCGACATTAATCAATTTGTGACGATCTTTAGTAGTTGCAGTAAAATTTGCTTTGAATTCAGTAGATTGCATTTAGTAGATTAGTAATTTCTTCAAGTATTGTTTAAATTCCATTGTTGTGTATTGCATATCATTTGTTTTTAAATGTCCGCTGCCTGTTCACGGAGCTGACCAGCCTTAGTTTTCATTTATTTTGACCAGTGTGCAGCCATACTTTCTTTACGGTCCAGAACAGTCTCTTGTTCTCGTGACGTGCAACTGCCGACAGTCCGGTCTTGTGACGTAACAGTGACAACCGACTCGCAACCGATGAATTACATCTCTGTCGACAGCTGACGGCCGTAGCTCAAACGAACTTCATTGACTTAAACTGTTTGTAAAGAAGTGAGCTATGGCAGACGATAAAATGTCATCACTAGATTCAAATGAACGGAATGAAACGAGTGAAGTGTCGCGTCGCTTACGGTCCCGCACGGTAATTAGTAGGGCTGAGACACCAATTGAAACAATTGTAGAAAGTGAAGTGGGAAATCTTACGGACTTTGGTGCCTCACACCATAATGTTACCGGTACTGAACTAGACAATGCCAACATAGTTTCTGCCACTAGTAGTCGTAGCCATATACCGGTTACAAGGGAGGCAGGTGAAAGCAATTCAGGGGTAGTGACAGACGATGTATTCAAACAGCTACTGAGTCAAATAAGTCAAATGATGCAGGACGGAAATCGCCAAATGGTAAATTCCATTAAAAATGATTTGAAAGACGAAAATAGACAAATGTTAGCCTCACTTGAAGATGATTTGAAAGACGAAAATAGACAAATGTTAGCAAATCTGTAAAGTACTCAATCCCATAATGTTAACGGCGACATGTGAATCTTGGTAATCTCCTTGATTTCCAAGATTCCCATGGAAGGCAATGTAACATTATGTGATTGTCTTATCATTTTAAATCATTCACTAATCGAGCAGTCGCTCGGCAACAGCTACAGTTAGCAAATAATGTTGCGAGAATGTAAAAGGTGAACGACCTGTGACGTAACTTGTTTATTGTCGAAGCGCCGTCAGAGATGCAGTGAGTTATTGACTTTGAAAACCGCGGCGCGAAAAACGGACAGAAGAAGAACACTTTTACACATTTTTTTTTTTTTTTTTTTTTTTTGAGGTACGAGATATACTCGATGAACAGTTACTCATTCTTCTCTTGTCTCCTGTAACTTGTGTCGGACGCGCATGTCTTGCCGCCGTATTATTATTGTTAAAATTAATATTGTTCTAGTGTAAAGTAAATGTGTAATACTAAAAGTGCCTAGCAGTAGATTTATTGTGCGACGTGTATGTAAAAACGTCAGAGGAATTGTTTTCATTAAGAGAAGTGCCAGTCAAAACGACATCCATGTTAAATCCGTCATTGCAGTGAAAGTTTGTCTATTACTTGCCATAAATTCAGAGTTAAATGGAACTGGTGTATGGACCATTCATTTACTATAGAATCTATTTCGCACTTCTTCAGGAAATTATTTAATTTTCTATATGTTTCTGCCAAATAGAGAGTTCACAGTCACGAATTCTTTCGTCGAGTTCGGACGGAAGTTGCATGCGGCGAAATATTTTCTCCGCGCCATATTCTACTGGTAAATGCATGATAAACTACGGTCCCTTAGGAAATTCATGTTGAGCTATCCAAAATAATTATATTATGAATAGGCATTTACTCTCCTCTGCAATGCAACTTCCGACTGATCAGACGATCCAACAAGAAACAGCCGCACACGGTCGGCGTTCGCAAATATGTTTCCACCGCTGATTATAGCTATATGTTACAGCACAAAAGTAACATATTGTTATAATTAGAGACTACGAACGGGGACATTTATAACTGTATGTTTATGTATACACATTACGTAAACATATCGTTATAAGCTCCCCACGTCGGAGGTTCGAGTCCTTCCTCGGCCATTGATGTCAGTGTTGTCCTTAGCGTAAGGTACATTAAATTAGATTATGTAGTGTGTAGGCCTACGGACCGATGACCTCAACAGTTTGATCCCATAGGAACGTACCACAAATTTCCAATTTTCGGCACTCATTGTCACTCTGTCGGTACTCCGTGTATTCGAACACGGGCGAATTGTTGGTCATCCTATGGTAGGAGCTTCCGTGACGAAGGCAGCCTCGTGTTTGGTGTTTCAAGACGCACTGTACCGAAGACTTACATAGCATAGAGGGACAGTGGGAGAACATCATCCTTCTAAGTCACAACGCAGACGAAAGTGTGTGATGCGTTATTGTGACTGACAGTCATTGGGGAGGATTGTGACGAGAAACAAGAGGACTGACAGCTGCAAAAGTCACTGCTGAACTGAATGTCGTACTCGCGAACCCTGTCAGCAGCAAAACAATATGGAGGGAACTCCACAAGCTGGGAATTTCAGGGCGAAACGCAATTGCAAAACTACTCGTCACTGACGCAAATGCCCGTAACAGCCTATCCTCCGTGTTATTCAGTATGTACACTGAGCGAGCAGTGAAGGAAACCTAGGAGATATTTGGAGAGGGAATAAAAATTCGGGGAAAAGAAATAATAACTTTGAGATTGTAATTATGTAGTATACATCAAAGGGCTTGAAGCAGCAGTTGAATGGAATGAACTGTGTCTTGAATTGAGATTATAATATGAACCTGATCAAAAGTAAATCAATGGTGGTGGAATACAGTCGGCTTAAATTGCACAGTGCAAACGGAATTAAATCAGAAAATAAAGACACCAAAAATAGTAGCTCAGTTGTGCTGTTTGGGCAGAAAAATAACTGACGATGGCTAAAGTAGTGACGATATTGTTCACACGTAATAAAAATTTAAGTGTTAGGAAGTCTGTCTTGAACCCGCCTGGATAGCCGTGCGTGTTAATGCACCGCTTCGCAGACGGGGAGGCGGATTAACGGCGAGGATCGGCGTGCTGACCAGCCTGGAGGTAGTTTTCAGGCGTTTTCCCACACACCACTGGGCGAATACCAGGCTGATATCGAAGTCCCGTCTGAGTTACACGATTCATAAACATGCAGGAAACTTTCGCACACTTTCACACGAATAAACACTACATGCAGACATTTGAGACACATTTTACGTTTACGTCCCGAGGGCAGGGGGGAGGAGGGGGGGGCAGAGTAACAGGGTGCGATAAGAAGTGCATCCGACCACCCCTTGAAGAAACTATGCCACATCAGTTAATAACCATGCCTACTCAGCGCCAATGCCGGACAAAGCCACAAGAAAAACAAAAACGATGTCTGTTCTGCAGATTTTTGGCTGGGAATGTAGGCTTGTACGGAAATGAAACACGGACGGTAAACAGTTCAGACAACAAGATAACAGAATGTTTTCAAATGTCGTACTACAGAGGATCCTGAAGATTAGTTGGGGTAAATCGAGTAGCTAATGGAGACGTACTGGATAGAACTGGGGAGAAGTTTATGGCAAGTCTAAAAGGAGGGATAGGTTGATAGGACACGTTCTGAGACATCAAAGGATCACCGATTTAGTACCATTGATTGCGTCAGCATGACTGTGAGGCAATGATTTATGGATAATAACATTCCTAAATGGACGGCTGACCCGCCCCGTGTCTCGGGCTAAACCCAATGGAACACATCTGGGATGAATTAAAACATCGACGTAGCCCCAGACTCCAACATCCAACATTGCTACCTTCTCTCTTGAGGCCTATGAGGAAGCGTGCAGAGGGAGACCAAGGATGGATATAGTGCACAGGTTCAAATGGATGTATGTTGCAGTAGTTATTCGCAGATGAAGAGGACTGCGCAGTATGCCGTGGAGAATTGCATCCGACGGAAGACCACAAAATAACATATAATAACTATCACCAAAAAAGTAAAAGCAGCAACCAGTCCTTGTCAGTAAGGATATTTATTAAAAACAAATAGCACCTTTACGGGTTTCGAAACAAAAGATTCATCAGAAAACTTGTAAATAGACTGTTTAGGTTTTTGTGTTGGTAACGCCACGTAGCGCTCTGTATGAAAATCACTGACTGTGCTGTGTGCAGTCTGTGGCTGGTTGGCATCGTTGGAATAGTCGCTATTGTAGTGTTGGGCAGTTGGATGGGAACAGCGTTTAGCCTTGCGCAGTTGCAGGTGAGCCGCCAGCAGTGGTGAATGTGCAGAGAGAGATTCCAGAGTTTTGAGAGGTTGCTGGAAATGGAAGATCTGGACGTGTGTCCGCCAGAAAAAGGAAATTTGTAAAGATGGATGTCTCGAACTGATAGATATATACACTCCTGGAAATTGAAATAAGAACACCGTGAATTCATTGTCCCAGGAAGGGGAAACTTTATTGACACATTCCTGGGGTCAGATACATCACATGATCACACTGACAGAACCACAGGCACATAGACACAGGCAACAGAGCATGCACAATGTCGGCACTAGTACAGTGTATATCCACCTTTCGCAGCAATGCAGGCTGCTATTCTCCCATGGAGACGATCGTAGAGATGCTGGATGTAGTCCTGTGGAACGGCTTGCCATGCCATTTACACCTGGCGCCTCAGTTGGACCAGCGTTCGTGCTGGACGTGCAGACCGCGTGAGACGACGCTTCATCCAGTCCCAAACATGCTCAATGGGGGACAGATCCGGAGATCTTGCTGGCCAGGGTAGTTGACTTACACCTTCTAGAGCACGTTGGGTGGCACGGGATACATGAGGACGTGCATTGTCCTGTTGGAACAGCAAGTTCCCTTGCCGGTCTACGAATGGTAGAACGATGGGTTCGATGACGGTTTGGATGTACCGTGCACTATTCAGTGTCCCCTCGACGATCACCAGTGGTGTACGGCCAGTGTAGGAGATCGCTCCCCACACCATGATGCCGGGTGTTGGCCCTGTGTGCCTCGGTCGTATGCAGTCCTGATTGTGGCGCTCACCTGCACGGCGCCAAACACGCATACGACCATCATTGGCACCAAGGCAGAAGCGACTCTCATCGCTGAAGACGACACGTCTCCATTCGTCCCTCCATTCACGCCTGTCGCGACACCACTGGAGGCGGGCTGCACGATGTTGGGGCATGAGCGGAAGACGGCCTAACGGTGTGCGGGACCGTAGCCCAGCTTCATGGAGACGGTTGCGAATGGTCCTCGCCGATACCCCAGGAGCAACAGTGTCCCTAATTTGCTGGGAAGTGGCGGTGCGGTCCCCTACGGCACTGCGTAGGATCCTACGGTCTTGGCGTGCATCCGTGCGTCGCTGCGGTCCGGTCCCAGGTCGACGGGCACGTGCACCTTCCGCCGACCACTGGCGACAACATCGATGTACTGTGGAGACCTCACGCCCCACGTGTTGAGCAATTCGGCGGTACGTCCACCCGGCCTCCCGCATGCCCACTATACGCCCTCGCTCAAAGTCCGTCAACTGCACATACGGTTCACGTCCACGCTGTCGCGGCATGCTACCAGTGTTAAAGACTGCGATGCAGCTCCGTATGCCACGGCAAACTGGCTGACACTGACGGCGGCGGTGCACAAATGCTGCGCAGCTACCGCGATTCGACGGCCAACACCGCGGTTCCTGGTGTGTCCGCTGTGCCGTGCGTGTGATCATTGCTTGTACAGCCCTCTCGCAGTGTCCGGAGCAAGTATGGTGGGTCTGACACACCGGTGTCAATGTGTTCTTTTTTCCATTTCCAGGAGTGTATATATGATGACATTTCAATACTATTGAGGTACATACATTGTTTGTTCTCTATCAAAATTTTTCAAAACTCGCTGTATTGCAGTAGTTCGAGTAACGAAGATTTTTGGGAGGTAAGTGATTCATGAAAGGTATAGGTTATTGTTAGTCAGGGCCATTCTTTTGTAGGGATTATTGAAATTCGGACTGCGTTGCGCTAAAAAAAATATTGTGTGTCAGTCCCCTTAGAAAATTATGAATAACTGTGCTAGTAAACTTCTACCTTATTTGATTTTCAAACAGCTGAGCAAAACTGAACGTACTCAGACATTCCTCTCTTTACTTATTCTGATCATCACTACACTGATACACAATATTTATTTGGCGCGACGCAATCTGACTTTCAATAATCCCTACAAAAGAATGACCCTGACTAACAATAACCTATACATTTCATGAATCACTTACCTCACAAAAATCTTCGTTACTCGAACTCCTGCAATACAGCGAGCGCCGATACTGCCAGCTAAATAAAAGATTCAAACTACTGAAGGCACCAACTACTGACAGGCAGCCGGCCGCGGTGGTCTCGTGGTTCTAGGCGCTCAGTCCGGAGTCGCGCGTCTGCTGCGGTCGTAGGTTCGAATCCTGCCTCGCGCATGGATGTTTGTGATGTCCTTAGGTTAGTTAGGTTTAAGTAGTTCTAAGTTCTAGGGGACTGATGACCACAGATGTTAAGTCCCATAGTGCTCAGAGCCATTTGAACCATTTGAACTGATAGGCATAGCAAATGAAAGAGTTTCATAGAGAACAAACAATGTATTTACCTTAATAGTGTTAAAGTCATCATACATATATATCAATTCGTGACATCCATCTTTACAAATACCCTTTTTCTGGCGGACACACGTCCAGATCTTCCATTTCCAGCAACCTCTCAAAACTCTGGAATCTCTCTCTGCACATCCACCACTGCTGGCGGCTCACCTGCAACTGCGCAAGGCTACGCGATGTTCCCATCCAACTGCACAACACTACAATAGTGACTATTCCAACGATGCCAACCAGCCACAGACTGCACACAGCACAGTTAGTGATTTTCATACAGAGCGCTACGTGGTGTTACCAACACAAAATCCTGAAAAACCTACTTACAGACTTTTCAGGTTTAAAATTACATGTACCTTATGTTTTACATACCATTTCCATTGCTTTTCGTTCTGTCAAAAGTTCGTTCGGGTACTGGTGAGGTGCAACAAAAAAACATTGAAGGAAATGAGCTCCTTTACAGTCGTTGGAACTAATGAGGAAGAAAGGAAGTCAATTATAGACGAAATAGCATTAACTTTTTTTTATTTGCATGTATGTCTGAATGTAGAGACAACGTTGACGATCCACAGCTGTATGAAATATTTCGAAATTAACTCGCTAACTGCGATTTCATGCCGTATTAGGCGTAGACCTACTATCCAATAGTTGTTGTTGTTGTTGTGGTCTTCAGTCCTGAGACTGGTTTGATGCAGCTCTCCATGCTACTCTATCCTGTGCAAGTTTCTTCATCTCCCATCCAATAGTAACATGTGAAAATTTTTGCTGCACCAGGACTCGAACAGGGATTTCCCGCATATCGGCAGCCGCCGCCTTGCCCACGTCCTCCAGACCGACCCAGATTTCCATGTGTCACACTGGCAGCATCCTTATATCGTAAACCAGCAAATTCATCACCTAATGCTCGCAAAATTACCTAGATTCCCTCAACAGGGAGAATGAGAAAACAAGGAATCGTCATGTGGCTGCCTAGGCTTGTAATGCTTACACGTAAGTGATGTTGCAAGCATCAGGTGATGAATTTAGTGGAGTACAATATAAGAATGTAGCCAGTGCGACATACACTGAGATGAAAAAAGTATTGGCACACCCCCTAATATAGTGTCGGGCCTACTTTTGCCAGGCGACGGCCTTGCCACAGTCGAATCACCCCGTGAGATCACCGAAGTGCTGTCGGGCGTGGTCGGCACTTGGATGGGTAACCATCCAGCCGCCATGCACTGTTGCCAATTTTCGTGGTGCACTCAGCCTCGTGATGCCAATTGAGGAGCTACTCCGCTGAATAGTAGCGGCTCCGGTCAAAGAAAACTATCATAACGACCGGGAGAGTGATGACCACACGACCCTCCTATCCGCATCCTCAACTGAGGTTGACACGGCGGTCGGATGGTCCGGATGGGCCACTTGTGGCCTGCAGACGGAGCGCTACTTTTGCCAGTCGTAGTGCCGCAACCCAATGTGGCTTGGACTCAACAAATAGTTGGAGGTCCCCTGCAGAAATATTGAACTATGCTGCCTTTATAGCTGTCCATAATTGCGAAAATGTTGCCGGTGCAGGATTTTGGGCACAAACTGACCTATCGATTATGTCCTACTATTGTTCTATGCGATTGACGTCGAGCGATCTGGGTGGCCAAATCATTCGCTCTAACTGTTCAGAATGGTCTTCCAATCGATCATGAAGTCCATGAGTGGCTGCAAACGGTTTCCAAGTAGCCGAACATAACCAGAGGACCCAGTCTGCTCCATGTAAACGCAGACCACACCATAATGGAGCCAACAGCTGCTTGCACAGTGCCTTGTGGATAGCTTGGGTCCATGTCTTCGTGGGGTCCTCGCACACTCGAACGCCACAACCAGCTCTTACCAACTCAAATCGGGACTCAACCGAGCAGGCCAATGTTTTCCAGTCGTCTAGGGTCCAATCGATATGGTCACGAGCCCGAGAGAACTGCTGCAGCCGATGTACTGTTAGCACAGGCACTTGTGTCTGCTACCATAGCCCATTGACGCTACATTTTGTTGCACGGTCCTAACGGATAGGTTAGTTCACGGAGTGTTGCTTGTCTGTTAGCACCGACAACTCTATGCCTACACCAGCGCTCTCTGTCGTTAAGTGGAGGCCATCGGCCACTGCGTTGTCCGTAGTGAGAGGTAATGCCTGAAATTCGGTATTCTCTGCACTCTCTTGACACTCCAAATCTCGGAATATAGAATTCCTTAACGATTTACGAAGTGGAATGTCCCATGTGTCTAGCTCTAACTATCATTCCGCGTTCAAAAACTGTTAATTCCCACCATGCGGCCTTAATCACGTCGCGAACCTTTACACACAAATCACTTGAGAGCAAATGACACTTTTCTGCCTTGTGTACGTGATACTACCGTCATCATAATGTGTGCATATCGCTAGCCCATGACTTTTGTGACCTCAGTGTATGAAAGTTTGTGTCAATCCAGGGAGCATCCACTGATAGCCGAAGTTGTTCAGGCGATCCCTTGCAATAGGCGGGAAATCGGGGTTCGAGTCCTGGTCGAGCACTAATTTTCATATTTTACTATTTGACGGTAGACCTACGAGGTGTGCGACAATAAAGTAATCAGACTGATGTGAAAAAAATGTTGCTTACCGTTTTAGTCAAGTTTAGTGTTGTCTCCTTCAAAGTAGTTCCCTTCTGATTGCACACACTTTTTCCAGCGCTTCTGCCATTGATGGTAACATTTCTGGAACTCATCTTATGTAATATCCTCCGAGACTCTCGTCACAGCTTTTTGGGCATCTTGTGTTGTTTGAAAATGGTGTCCCTTGACCGCCGTTTAGACTCTTGGAAATAGAAAAAAGTCGCACGGAGCGATGTTTGGTGAATCAGGTGGGTGTGGTAGTGAAATTTGTTTTGAGGTTAAAATATGCTGTACTGACAGATCAGTATGGGATGGCGCATATCGTGATGCGGAATCCAATTATCAGCAATATTGGCATGGACACGAAGAACTCTTTTACGAAGTCTTTCTAAAATTTCTTAGTAATAATATCGGTTAACTGTTTGACCAGGAGGCACTTACTCTTTATGAACAATTCCCTTAGAATCAAAGAAGCACACAAGCATGGATTTCAATTTTGGCTTTGACACGGGACCGTTTTTCGGTCTGGGTGATCCCTTTGAGCACCATTGCGAACTTTGGCGTTTTGTCTCTGGATCGTACTGAAAAAACCAACTTTCATCACCAGTGATAGCACGGCTCAAGAATTCTGGATTGATTTCCGTTTGCTCTAACAGAGGGGCTGCCACAGTCTTCTGTGTTTCTCGCTGTTGTGGTGTGAGATTTATGGGAACCATTTTTGCACAAATCTTTCTCATTCCAAGATCTTCAGTTATTATTAGACGAACCGTTTCTCCATTGATGTTCAGTTCTTCTGCAATCATTTTCGCACCCTGACCAAGTTGACATCTGCCCGTGAGGTTGATGGTCGGCCACTGTGGTCTTCATCTTCAACATTCGTTCTGCCTTCACTAAACATTTTAAGCCAACGAAAAACTTGATCACTTGACACAATCTCCTCTCCAAAAGCCTTCTGAAGCTTACCATAAGTTGTCGTCGCGTTTTCACCCAATTTAACACAAAAAGAAATGGCATACCGTTGCGCAATATTATGCAGTTCCATTTCCGTGAAGAGAGACACAAACACGTGTTAACTTATTACAGCACAACTCACGACTGAGCTGTTCCATCGATGTGCCACTTGGATTAGAAGCAGCTTATAGACCAGGGTCAAAGATATTGTGCCTACGCAAGCCTGCAGGATTGCCACATCTTGCAAAGAAAATTAGTCTCTTTATTGTCACACCTCGTATACCTAATACAAGTCAAGGAATTTGCATTCGGCAAACCAATTTCTAAAAATTAATTTTTTGTAGATGGAAAATAATTTTCAGTGTTATTTCCGCTCATATTAAATCATTATATTGGTCACAACATCACAGTATGTACCAAAAATTTTATAACATTTTTCGTCAACTGGTGCGTGTATGTATGTATGTACGTATAGCGACTCGGAAATGATTTGAATTTCGCAAGCGAACGGATAACATGCTCATCAATATGAATAATATCGTTTGAAAGTTTAATACAGCAAAGTCATTTGCACAAGAGGCGTATTATGCTAATTGTGACCCGAATGACAAACAATTCGATGTGCAAAACAGATTCGGCAAGCGCCTACAAAGTTCTGCGAGCGGATACCGTGCATAATGCTTTCCCGATTTTATGCATTACCACGCGTAATGTGCTGATTTCGTCCCTGAAGGAAAAAGAGGTGTGAATGACCAGCAACGAGGGATTTAGCAGAGCGGTTAGCATCGAGAACTCGTATTTGGGAACAGAACGGTCCAAATTTTCTTCTTTAAAGTTTCGTGTGGTTTTGGTAGCTAGTAAAATCTAAAAACAAAGTGAAAAAGTTCCGCAGTAGAACGAAAAGCCAGTCGAATTTGCAAATTTTTACTTTTTATTCATTTGATGTTACGGTCCGAGACCCATTTTTAAATCATCATAACATAGTCGAAAATGGCGTTTCCGAAGATGTCAAAAATGTGCAGTGAACATTTACAGTGCATAAAGTTATCTGTATGCACTGTAAATGCTAATTTACATAGTCGAAAATGGTATTTCCGAAGACGTAAAAAATTTACAATTAGCATTTACAGTGGTGTATACACATTTTTGACATCTTCGCAAATGCCATTTTCGACTATCTTACGATTATCTGAAAATGGCTCTCAGCCCGAAAGTAGTCGTCGAATGAATAAAAAGAAAAGAAATTTGCAAGTTAGACTTTTTTTTGTTCTACTCATTAACGGAACTTGCTGACCGAAGCTACTTCAGCGTGCTAGAAGTTCGAAAAAGTTTCTCCTTGATTACTCCTCTTACGTAGAAGAACTTCTATTACTGTAGTGTGTAAAAGGTGTTGGGTAGCGATTACTAACTCAAATCTGTAAGTTCATTTTTACTGAAAAAAGACTCTCTTGTAAACGATGAGAATGTAGTCATATTCAAAAAATAATTTTTGATGTGAATGTAAACAAAAGGCCATGTATGGGTAAGACTTGCGCACCGAGGGTTCCGTACGAACTTAATTATGTTTGTAGTTAGTTCATCCATCCCGGGAAACAAAAAAAAAAAATGGTTCAAATGGCTCTGAGCACTATGAGACTCAACTGCTGTGGTCATAAGTCCCCTAGAACTTAGAACTACTTAAACCTAACTAACCTAAGGACATCACACACATCCATGCCCGAGGCAGGATTCGAACCTGCGACCGTAGCGGTCGTGCGGTTCCAGACTGTAGCGCCTTTAACCGCTCGGCGACTCCGGCCGGCCGGAAACAAAAATGTCGACGCTTTTTGTGTGTTGTCGACATTGATGCTGACAACACGTGGGTCTCGGGGATTCAAAGACTTCCGAGAATGTTTTAATTTCAAGTTTGAAGTCGGATAACAAATGACAAAGAAATAACTTTTTCGTATGATATAATTACGTATCAGCCATTTTCTGAGTCTATCCCTGTATTTGTCCTTCTAAAATTTTTGCTCTTACCAAATTTGATGATTCTAGACCAACGGGCTAGCCGCACGGTCAAGGACGCCTTGTTATTGTTCGTACGGCTCCATCCGACGGAGGTTCGAGTCCTCCCTCGATCATGATTGTTGTGTGTTCTCCTTAGCGTAGTTAAGCATAGGGACCGATGACCTCTGCAGTTTTGTCCCATACGGACTTACCACAAATTTCCAAAATTACCAACTGGAAGTACGCTACAAGTTTTAATGAGCTGATTTGTATCAAAATATGTGACATAAATGGCCGTATGTTTTGTCTGCAGTGACTTAGAAGCTAATGTTTGCTATACCACCAACAGATCAAAAAAATGGCTCTGAGCACTATGGGACTTAAATATCTGAAGGTCATCAGTCCCCTAGAACTTAGAACTACTTAAACCTAACTAACCTAAGGACATCATACTCATCCATGCCCGAGGTAGGATTCGAACCTGCGACCGTAGCGGTCGCACGGTTTCAGACTGAAGCGCCTAGAACCGCTCGGCCACAACGGCCGGCACCAACAGATCATAGACCTTATTATGTGACACGAATTTTAACTTGATAACCTCTACGCGTTGCTGAAAAAAAAGGTTTCGTAACAGGCCGGTGGACAGTCAGTCTGATAACAAATGACAAAACAATTTTCGGATTTTTTTCCTTTGGTTGTAGTATGAAAACTTGCTTCTTGATAAATTTTATGATTCTAGGTCAACGGGAAGTACCCTGTGTGTTTGATCAGTGACTTTGCGAGTATCGAAATACTCGTATGTGGCATAAATGACGGTATGTTTATTTTGAATCGACTTAGAAGCTTACATTTACTACAGCTCCAAGATACTGTAAACGTTAGTATATGACTAACTTGAACTTGAACTTGACACATCAACCCGTTCATGAGAAAAAACGGTCTTAACAGACAGTCTGATATAATTACAAAATCACATTTTTCGAATTTTTTTTTCATTTAGTGGTAGTTCGAAACCTTGCTTCTTGGCAAATTTCATGATTCTATGTCAACAGGAACTATGCTGTTGGTTTTGATGAGTGTGTTCTCGGCTATCAAAATATGTGACATAACTGGCCGTATTGTTAGATTTTTTTGCGTATCCAAAGGACTGTAGACCTTAGTATGTAGCCTAAATTTCAACTTGATTCGTCTAGCCGTTCGTGAGAAAAACTTTTCTTAGCAGTCGGACAGACAGACAAGAGAGCGATCGTACAAGGATTCCGTTTTTACAGATTGAGGCTCGGCAACCTAATGACTCGTTCCACATCATGACGACTTATCGTGCAAATGATCAATAGAACATGAAACTAACTAACTGGGAAACTACAGCTACGTCCGTATTCTGGAAATAACTGTGAAGTACACGGCAGAGGGTACTTCCCACTGTACTAGTCTCTAGGGCTTTTTCAAGTTCAATTCCGTACCGAGCGGGGAAATAATAATTTCTGAAACGCCTCTGTGTTGGTTCAAAAGGCTCTAAGCACTATGCGACTTAACATCTGAGGTCATCAGTCCCCTAGACTTAGAACTTTTTAAACCTAACTAACGTAAGGACACCACACACATCCATGCCCGAGGCAGGATTCGAACCTGCGACCGTAGCAGCAGCGCGGTTCCGGACTGAAGTGCCTAGAACTGCTCGGCCACACCTGTGTTGGATGAATTACTCTAATATTGTCCTCGCGCTGCATACGGGAGCGATACGTAGAGAGTTGTAGTACATTACTAGAGACAACATTTAAAGTCGGTTCTTGAAAGTTTTTAAGAAGGGTTACTCTGGAAAGTTCGCGTCTATCTTCAGGTGACTTTCACTCCAGCATTTCTGTGTCTCTCTCCCGTGGCTCTGCAAGGGTGCGCAAGATGGATGTTACCTAGACGTATGCAAAGCGGCCCTGTCGATCTGATTTAATTCAAATGTTGTACTTCAGAATAATGAACAAGGAATTCGTTATCTACATCGCATTCGGGAGGACGACGGTTCAATCCCGCTTCCGGCCATCCTGATGTAGGTTTTCCGTGATTTCCCTAAATCGCTCCAGGCAAATGCCGGGGTGGTTCCTTTGAAAGGGCGCGGCCGAACTCCTTGCCCGTCCTTCCGTAATCCGATGAGACCGATGACCTCGCTGTTTTGGTCTCTTCCTCCAAACAACACAACGCAACGTTATCTACAAAATCAAACGAGAATCACAGTTGACTCATTGCAGTCTTTCCCGGCCGGAAGATGATGTGTACGAAACTCATTGAAACGTTGCGACAAGACGACGCCACCACTCGGCTGATAACCCGAGAAGAATTCATCACGCGCATTTAACTCAGTTCATTACATTAAAGCGCATGATAAAATTTTTGATACACATTGACAACGCTATACTAAAACGGTGGCAAGCCTGGTTAAGGGATCTGGGATGTGCCTCTAACGAGCATGTAGCAGTACAGAAGAGTTGTATTCACGAAGTCATTGCCAAAAGGCTAATGTTAAAAGGGAGATAGAGCTATAGAAGGATACTTTTTGTTTCCACTCTGCAGCAGAGTGTGCGCTGATATGAAACTTCCTGGCAGATTAAAACTGTGTGCCCGACCGAGACTCGAACTCGGGACCTTTGCCTTTCTTGACCAAGTGCTCTACCATCTTTTTTTTTTTTTTTAATTCACCAAAAACAGTAACAAAAATGGCTACAATGAAATGACATAAATGTGACAGATAATTGCAGTCATAAATTTCAGCATTCAAAAAATGAGTCTTTAGCAGTAGCACAATTTAGCACCTTCACTGTCACCTTCAACTGGTGGCAGTTCAGCATGCACATTTTCTTCTCCTGCAGCCGGTTCCTCATCATCATTTCCCAGACCCAAATTAATCATTCAGTAAATCCTTGATGTGTGTTCCTTCCAGGGTAAATTACATGGACAGAAGAGAAGTCCGGAGCAGCGACATCGCAAAATATTTCACTGCCTTGTTATTTTTGTCAGTTCCAGCCTTCTAAACGCATCTATAGGGAGTTCAAGATCTTCCTTTATATCAGACACCAGATGTTTCTCGCCATATTCTTGTATCTGCTGTACTGCTGATTTATTTTTCGTGTGTGACTTGCAGGTGAGGTTAGGGTCGGGAACGTGACCCAATCCATTCCCTCTCCACTAGAAATCCAGTTCCTGACCTATACCCATTCGGTTGAAGACAATTCGGAGCATGTTACCATATTTCTTATTGTGATTCTGATATTTGAGTATTTTCTCGAATTCATTTTTCATATACATCTTGTATTCAATATGTTCATCGCTCCCAATATTGTTAAAAACGTAACTTGTATATCTGCCCATTAACCAAATCACTGCGTTATTTTTTGCCTGAGGGTAGTAACTTTCCTCTGGTCTGAAGAAAATGTTAGTCGGTACATTGTTTGCTGAAGTTCTTGTTATTTGAGCAATTTTCTCCCTGGTCCACCTCCAGTTGATAATCCGATCTCCACAAGTGTAACGATGAGGCACACTATCAACGAGGTTGCATTTGCTGCAGAGGTTTGTGTCACTTAAACCGATGGCAAAGAGACGCTCATTAGTACTGATGATGTTATTGACTACCTTGTACCACGCTGTTCTCACGTCAGACGAAAGAACATCACTACTGATGTTTTTCCAGACCACATTCCATGCTATTCCAGCATATTTGGTTTCTATGTTATTTTTCCTTTCATGTTTCAGTCTTTCAGCTAAAATCGCCTTTGCTGTAACGTTTCACGTACATAAGAAATAGGAGGGCACCCAGAATTTAAATGGTTCAAATGCTTCTAAGCACTATGGGACTTAACATATGAGGTCATAAGTCCCCTAGACTTAGAACTACTTAAACCTAACTAACTTAACGACATCACACACATCCACGCCCGAGGCAGGATTCGAACTAGCGACCGTAGCACCAGCGCGGTTCCGGACTGAAGCGCCTAGAACCACTCGGCCGAGCTACCGAAGCACGACTCACGCCCGGTACTCACAGCTTTACTTCTGCCAGTATCTCGTCTCCTACCTTCCAAAAAAGTTTCATATAAGCGCACACTCCGCTGCAGAGTGAAAATCTCATTCTGGAAACATCCCCCAGGCCGTGGCTAAGCCATGTCTCGGCTATATCCTTTCTTTCAGGAGTGCTAGTTCTGCAAGGTTCGCAGGAGAGCTTCTGTAAAGTTTGGAAGGTAGGAGACGAGGTACTGGCGCAAGTAAAGCTGTGAGGACGGGGCGTGAGTCGTGCTTGGATAGCTCAGATGGTAGAGCACTTGCCCGCGAAAGGCAAAGGTCCCGAGTTCAGGTCTCGGTCTGTCACACAGTTTTCATCTGCCAGAAAGTTTCGTACTTTTTGTTTGTTCATTTGAAATATGTTCCATTACAATACTTGTAATACTACATGTATGTACTGCGTGTTGTATGAAGATGATGATGATTGATGATGATGATGATGGTGGTGGTGGTGGTGGTGGTGGTGGTGGTGGTGGTGAGGGTCGGGAGAGGGTGATGAAACCCTGTGCTGGCATATAGCCTACTCCGTGAATAGCAGTAAGCTGAACGTCCCCATGCCACGGACGGATCACCATCAACTTGATGAGACACTACACAAAAGTTCGGAATTTAATCCAGGATATTGGCTCAAAGTCTAGTGATCAGGACCCTTACGCTGCCACCTCTCCACCTATTTGCAAGCACTTCACCAAATGTATCCGGTAGACCAGCTGATTCAGC
Source organism: Schistocerca cancellata (assembly GCF_023864275.1). NCBI lineage: Eukaryota > Metazoa > Arthropoda > Insecta > Orthoptera > Acrididae > Schistocerca > Schistocerca cancellata. The sequence goes on along the minus strand of NC_064637.1, from coordinate 124,819,861 downwards.
TCATCCGTGCCTCTTTACAGCGGCTCCAACGCCGTGACAAGGAGGTGATCTTGTGCTAGGTAGCTGGTCACATCGGCATGCGTGAAAACGACGTGGCCGACAACACCGGCGAGGAAGCACCATCAATGTCCCATCCAACTGCACGCCGTCATCTCAGTTTCTGACAGACGCATCATGCGTTAATGGGAGACTGAAGGTTGGACGTATTTCTGCTTCTGCACTAAAAAAGGTGGATCCATTGATCATCTAGGCAAATCAATTATATGAATGTGTGGCGTCTATTCTTTCGTACATGTCAGAAGGAACAGGCACCACAGATTCACATAATCGCGAGTATTTACCAACAGCGCTATGTGTGCGGTAAGGTTTCCGAAGCCAACCACACCCTTTTTGTTGCCGAATCCCAGTTCTCATGGCCAGTATTCTCTCTCCGAACTGTTCTCGAGTTAACCTTGAGTGAACCTTCTGCCAGGCACTTAAATGTGACTTGCAGAGTATCCATGTGGATGTACACTCCTGGAAATGGAAAAAAGAACACACTGACACCGGTGTGTCAGACCCACCATACTTGCTCCGGACACTGCGAGAGGGCTGTACAAGCAATGATCACACGCACGGCACAGCGGACACACCAGGAATCGCGGTGTTGGCCGTCGAATGACGCTAGCTGCGCAGCATTTGTGCACCGCCGCCGTCAGTGTCAGCCAGTTTGCCGTGGCATACGGAGCTCCATCGCAGTCTTTAACGCTGGTAGCATGCCGCGACAGCGTGGACGTGAACCGTATGTGCAGTTGACGGACTTTGAGCGAGGGCGTATAGTGGGCATGCGGGAGGCCGGGTGGACGTACCGCCGAATTGCTCAACACGTGGGGCGTGAGGTCTCCACAGTACATCGATGTTGTCGCCAGTGGTCGGCGGAAGGTGCACGTGCCCGTCGACCTGGGACCGGACCGCAGCGACGCACGCATGCACGCCAAGACCGTAGGATCCTACGCAGTGCCGTAGGGGACCGCACCGCCACTTCCCAGCAAATTAGGGACACTGTTGCTCCTGGGGTATCGGCGAGGACCATTCGCAACCGTCTCCATGAAGCTGGGCTACGGTCCCGCACACCGTTACGCCGTCTTCCGCTCACGCCCCAACATCGTGCAGCCCGCCTCCAGTGGTGTCGCGACAGGCGTGAATGGAGGGACGAATGGAGACGTGTCGTCTTCAGCGATGAGAGTCGCTTCTGCCTTGGTGCCAATGATGGTCGTATGCGTGTTTGGCGCCGTGCAGGTGAGAGCCACAATCAGGACTGCATACGACCGAGGCACACAGGGCCAACGCCCGGCATCATGGTGTGGGGAGCGATCTCCTACACTGGCCGTACACCACTGGTGATCGTCGAGGGGACACTGAATAGTGCACGGTACATCCAAACCGTCATCGAACCCATCGTTCTACCATTCCTAGACCGGCAAGGGAACTTGCTGTTCCAACAGGACAATGCACGTCCGCATGTATCCCGTGCCACCCAACGTGCTCTAGAAGGTGTAAGTCAACTACCCTGGCCAGCAAGATCTCCAGATCTGTCCCCCATTGAGCATGTTTGGGACTGGATGAAGCGTCGTCTCACGCGGTCTGCACGTCCAGCACGAACTCTGGTCCAACTGAGGAGCCAGGTGGAAATGGCATGGCAAGCCGTTCCACAGGACTACATCCAGCATCTCTACGATCGTCTCCATGGGAGAATAGCAGCCTGCATTGCTGCGAAAGGTGGATATACACTGTACTAGTGCCGACATTGTGCATGCTCTGTTGCCTGTGTCTATGTGCCTGTGGTTCTGTCAGTGTGATCATGTGATGTATCTGACCCCAGGAATGTGTCAATAAAGTTTCCCCTTCCTGGGACAATGAATTCACGGTGTTCTTATTTCAATTTCCAGGAGTGTAGATTCAGAACCTAGTTGCAGCTATATATCAATCTTCTTTCGATATGCAGTTCTGTGGAGGCTGCCGGTGGCCGAGCGGTTCTAGGCGCTTCAGTCCGGAAACGCGCTGCTTCTGCGGTCGCAGGTTCGAATCCTGCCTCGGGCATGGAAGGGTGTGATGTCCTTAGGTTAGTTAGGTTTAAGTAAGTATTCAGGTAGTGAAGGGAGACGAAAATTTAATAGTCATGAGTGACTGGAATTCGAGAGTAGGAAAAGGGAGAGAAGGAAACGTAATAGGTGAATATGGAATGGACGGGAAGAAATGAAAGAGGAAGCCGCCTGGTAGAATTTTGCACAGAGCACAACTTAATCATAGCTAACACTTGGTTCAAGAATCATAAAAGAAGGTTGTATACATGGAAGAATCCTGGAGATACTAGAAGGTATCAGATAGATTATATAATGGTAAGACAGAGATTTAGGAACCAGGTTTTAAATTGTGTTTACAGCACTTTTTTTTCCTTGTTTTGGTCCCTGCTATCACCTCTGCCTGTCACACAATCTTAACAACAGCAATGCCAGCACATGTACTCCATTGTCATATGTATCAGAACGGTTTTCGCTTATAATTTTCGTTTCCAGTACAGTGACCCTTACATAAAACAGATGCATTTATCCTTTTCCATTATTCTTGAAAGTGCGCAACGACATCAAGGAATCACACTGTATATGCATACATTTACAGGCGCCTGAGTCTATAACTTTGACACTCTGTAACGTCATTGGATGACGTTTCCGGACATGGGTTCCTGTATAAAACTTTACCTACCAAGTCTCCTCCACAGCCTCTGGAAATGTGTAATACGAATTGTGAAACACCCTTGTAATAGCTAAAAAAGTTTTTTCAGGGGCTTAAATTTCTGAGGGCAGTAACACTAACGAATAAAATGGACGTATGTGTCAGAAAGTTTTGATTTAAATCTCTTGAAACTGCCACGTACGTTTAATGCATAGTTCCCTTGTTTTCCAAACGTACCTCCGCCAAAGACCTTAAGTTATAATGTTCATACAAAACGTGAGCTCCTTGCTTTCACCATTCTCTTTTGAAACATAGGTATAGGCACACATTGGCCTTCCAAAAAATTGTGATGAATTAAATACCGCATATGACTGCCGTATCCATGTGTACCTGTTTCTCACTGAGTTTGATTTTATATTGGCGACAGCTGACGCCAACTGTATGAGCACAGATTAATTTTTATGGTCGATAATAACTTAACACATTCCCGAGGAAACTGAAACATTTACCTATTAAGGCCTTCAATGATTTATTATGAAATATTATCTGCGGTTAGATCATGTGAGCTCGCTGATGTAATTTTCGTTGTCGTCGTAGCTGGGATGTACAGCTAGCGCCGCACAGCGGTGTTAGCGCTACTTACTTGGCTGTTAATGCAACGGCGCTAACAGTTAAGTAGATGGTGTGGTAAGGCAGTTCTCGTGAGTGCCATGTAAACACCGCAAATGCGGCATTTGGCAGGGCAGTGATCGTAACGCGTTACATTATTCACTTTTGTGAGATCGTAATCGATATATGATGCAACAAATTGCGTCATTACTTTCAGCTTCATTTGCGTTACACTACTCGTTATCTTCCATTAGTAATTTCTTTATCAGCCATCGTCTTCTGATTTAAACAAGTCCACTCGAGTAGACTGTATCTGCAGAGATTTTTTTCTTGAACCGAAATTTTATGTTGTTGACAAACTGCAAACCTTCTAAACTTTTCACTCTATGTAAGGCCATAGGAGCATGGTGTTTTCCGAATATACTTCTGACCAGAAAGTGATTCTGGTAGCTGGAGCCCAAGGTTTTCTGTATCATGCCTTTTGCGTTCTTGACGTAGTATTTCCACAGAAACTTTCATTTCCTAACACATATTTCTTTATTTCAACAGAGAAGTGAAATACTAATTTTCATACATTTAGTTTCAAAAAATTTTTTAAATATCGAAATATTTTCTTAGAATTTTTCATCCCCTATTTTACCTTCGCAGGAGTCGAATTTACAAAAACAATGACATACTTATTGTTTTATTTGTAACTGAGAAGACAAATTCCACCGTTCATAGAGTTATTAGCTTAATGTTCATATATTTCGTTTTAAAAAATTTTTAAAATAGCGGAATATTTCCTAAAAACATTTCATCCCCTGTTTCACTCTGACAGGAGTCGAATTTCCAAAAACAATGACATACTTATTGTTTTATTTGTAACCGAGAAGCCATATTCAACCGTTCATAGACTTTGCTTCATAAAACATTTCATCCCATATTTCACCCCTTAGGGACTGAATTTCCAAAACCACTGAACCACATATTTTTTAATTGTAACTAAGAAGTTAAACACTAATTTTCGTAGATGTAGCTTCCAATATACTTTGTTATTTCCGTAATAATTATTTAATTTTCAAGGAAATCTTTCGCCCACTATATCCCTTCCAAAGGGCTTAAATTTTCAAAAATGCTGAAACAATTATTTCTTTATTTCTGATGAAGAAACCAAATACCGATTTTCGTAGGTCAAGCTTCGAAATAGCATAAATGCCGACGTTTTTTCAAAAAAAGTATTTCATCCCCTATTTCACCCCATTGGTGACGTTCAGAAAACGTCAAATTCAAATTTTAGGATTCAGGACCATTCTTAAACTTTACACTGACGTGACGAAAGTAATGGAATACCTCCTAAATAGTGTCGGACCTCATTTTGCCCGCATAGTGCAGCAACCCGACCTGGGATGGACTTAACAAGTCGTTGGAAGGCCCCTGGAGAAATACTGAGCCACAATTGCGAAAATATTGCTGGTGCAGGATTCTGTGCACAACTGACCTCCCTAGCATGCCCCATGAAAGTTCTATGGCATTAATGTCGGGCGATCTGCGTGGCCAAATCATTCACTAGGATCGTCCAGAATATTCTTCAAACCAGCTGCGAGCAATTCTGGTCAGTGCCATGGCGCATTGTCATCCATAACGTGAAGTCCACGAATAGCTTCAAATGGTCTCCAAATAGCCGAACATAACTATTTCTAGTCAATGGTCGGCTCAGCTAGACCAGAAGATTCGGTACATTCCATGTAAACGCAGCCCAAATCATCATGGAGCAATCGCCAGGTTGCACAGTGCCTTGTTGACGGGTCCATGACTTCGTGGGGTCTACACCATATTCGAAACGTACCATCAGCTCATACCAAATGAAACCGGGACTCATCTGACGAGGCTTCGGTTTTCCAGTCGTCGAGGCTCCAACCGATATGGTCACGAGCCTAGGAGAGGCTGTTAGCATGGGCACTCGTGATGTTCGTCTGCTACCATATCCCAGTAAAGCCAGATTTCGTCGTACGTCCCGCCTCAAGTTTTGCGGTTATTTCACGCAATGTTGCTTGTCTGTTAGCACTGGCAACTCTAAGCAAGCCCCGCCGCTCTCGTTCGTTAAGTGAAGACTGTCGGCCCCTGCTTTGTGCGTCGCGAGAGGTAATGCCTGGAATTTAATATTCTCGGCACACTTTTGACACTGTGAATATCGGAATACTGAATTTCCTAACGATTTCCGAAATGAAATATGTCATGCTTCTAGCTCCAGCTGCCACTCCGCGTTCATAGTCTGTTAATTCCGTTCGTGCGGCTGTAATCACGCCGGCAACCTTTTCACATGAATCACCTGAGTCCAAATGACAACTACGCCAATACACTGCCGTTTTATACCACGTGAACGCTGTAATATAGCCATCTGCATGTGTACATTTTATTTGTATACCATTAGAAGCCGACCTCGGGGAAGATCAGTTTGGATTCCGTAGAAATGTTGGAACACGTGAGGCAATACTGAACCTACGACTTATCTTAGAAAATAGATTAAGGAAAGGCAAACCTACGTTTCTAGCATTTGTAGACTTAGAGAAAGCTTTTGACAATGTTGATTGGAATACTCTCTTTCAGCCGGCCGGGGTGGTCGAGCGGTTCTAGGTGCTACAATCTGGAACCACGCGACCGCTACGGTCGCAAGGTTCCAATCCTGCCTCGGGCATGGATGTGTGTGATGTCCGTAGTTTAGTTAGGTTTAAGTAGTTCTAAGGGACTGATGACCTTAGAAGTGAAGTGCCATAGTGCTCAGAGCCAATACTCTCTTTCAAATTCTGAAGGTGGCAGGGGTAAAATACAGGGAGCGAAAGGCTATTTACAATTTGTAGATAAACCAGATGGCAGTTATAACAGTCGAGTGACATGAAAGGGAAGCAGTGGTTGGGAAGGGAGTGAGACAGGATTGTAGCCTCTCCCCGATGTTATTCAATCTGTATATTGAGCAAGCAGTAAAGGAAACAAAAGAAAAATTTGGAGTAGGAATTAAAATCCATGGAGAAGAAATAAAAACTTAGAGGTTCGCCGATGACATTGTAATTCTGTCAGAGACAGCGAAGAAAGAGCAGCTGAACGGAATGGAGAGTGTCTTGAAAGGGCGATATAAGATGAACATCAACAAAAGCAAAACGAGAATAATGGAATGTAGTCGAATTAAATCGGGTCATGCTGCGGGAATTAGATTAGGAAATGAGACGCTTAAAGTAGTAAATGAGTATTGCTGTTTGGGGAGCAAAATAACTGATGATGGTCGAAGTAGAGAGGATATAAAATGTAGACTGGCAATGGCAACGAAAGCGTTTCTGAAGAAGATAAATTTGTTAACATCGAGTATAGATTTAAGTGGCAGGAAGTCGTTCTTGAAAGTATTTGTATGGAGTGTAGCCATGTATGGAAGTGAAACATGGACGATAAATAGTTCAGATAAGAAGAGAATAGAAGCTTTCGAAATGTGGTGCTACAGATTAGATGGGTAGATGACATAACTAATGAGGAGGTATTGAATAGAATTGGGGAGAAGAGTAATTTGTGGCACAACTTGACTAGAAGAAGGGATCGGTTGGTAGGGCACATTCTGAGGCATCAAGGGATCACCAATTTAGTATTGGAGGGCAGCGTGGTGGATAAAAATCGGAGAGGGAGACCAAGAGATGAATACACTAAACAGATTCAGAAGGATGTAGGTTGCAGTAGGTACTGGGAGATGAAGAACCTTGCACAGGATAGAGTAGCATGGAGAGCTGCATTAAAACAGTCTCTGGACTGAAGACCACAACAACAAACCATATGTATGCTGTAATATCGCCATCTGTATATGTGCACACCGTTGTCCCATGACTTTCGTCGCCTTAATGTACATCTTTGAAACGTAGGTAGTGAATAAAAGTCAATGACAGTTACGAAATTTACATTTTTTAAATTTTCTGTGGAAATACGGCCCAACTTCTCTGTGTACAGATTACGGAAAGTGGTATGGCTAAGATTGTGCTGAAAGAGATTTTTAGCTTATGGCCAGAATGTTTCAAATCACATTTAAAGTGCAGTAGGACTACCATTACCACTTCATACTACGTTTAATTAATATTTTAAGCCATACAACAGCCTTCCAAAAATTAGTGCCTATGTAATACCAATAACGACGGTCAATACCAAAATGCGAAGCTGTTTTTTTTTTTCCTTTATTGTAATTTTAAACACCTATACAGGCGGGCTGGAAGCAGCATAGTACGCTGCTCTTCAGCCTTAAGTGGAACAATAAACATGACAGAGAGGTGATATATACAATACAAAAAACGGCGGGCAAAAAATGGAGATACAAAAAAAAACAAGAAACAAGAAGCCGTTCACGTTGGACGAAAAACTTGGAGACACGGCACACAAAACACCGAGAACGGCGACGGCACATGTGAACAGTTGAGTTAGAACTGCACGAAACACAAAACGATGCACACACACTAAACACTGATGGCGATGATCTCCGGCGCACGAATGTTCACTGAGTCCGGGGACCTGCCAAGAGAGGAGGTGGAGGAGGAGGAAGGGGAAATGGGAGAGGGGAGAGCAGAGATGCCATGGGCAAAGGAGAGAGGGGGAGGGAGGAAGGGGGAGGGGAAGCCCGGGGGAGAGGGTAGGAGGGAGGGGGGAAAGGAAAGAGAAGGGAAAGGAAAGGGGTGGAGGGAGGGTGCCTAAAGGAAAGGACACAGGAGGTGGGGGGGAGGATCAAAGTTGATAGGAGGGAGAGATGCAGGGGAGGAGGACATCATCAGGGAGGGGGAGCTGGCGGAAGTCACCTTGGGAGAGGGTAAGGAGGGTGGAGAGATGGAGACCAGGTGGGACGTGGGAATACAGGCGCGGCAGCGGGCGGGGGTGGCTGAGGATTGGGGAGACGAGCGGGTGAGGAGGGTCGAGTTTACGGGAGGTGTACAGGATCCGTATCCTTTCAAGGAAAAGGAGGAGGTGGGGGAAGGGGATGAGATCATATAGGATCCGCGTGGGGGAGGGGAGACGGATGCGATAGGCGAGGCGGAGAGCATGGCGTTCAAGGATTTGGAGGGATTTATAAAAGGGAGGGGGGGCGGAGATCCAAGCCGGATGGGCATAACAAAGGATAGGGCGGATGAGGGATTTATAGGTGTGGAGGAAGGTGGAGGGGTCCAGACCCCACGTACAGCCGGAGACGAGCTTGAGGAGACTGAGTCGGGAGCATGCCTTGGCTTGGATTGTCCGGAGATGGGGAGTCCAGGAGAGGCGACGGTCGAGGGTGACGCCAAGGTACTTAAGGGTGGGAGTGATGGCGATAGGACGGCCATAGATGGTGATGTAGAAATCAAGGAGGCGGAAGGAAGGGGTGGTTTTGCCTACAATGATCGCCTGGGTTTTGGAGGGATTGACCTTGAGCAACCACTGGTTGCACCAAGCGGTGAACCGGTCAAGATGGGATTGGAGAAGGTGTTGGGAGCGCTGCAGGGTGGCGGCAAGGGCAAGGAAGGCGGTGTCATCGGCAAACTGGAGAAGGTGGATGGGTGGTGACGGTTGCGGCATGTCCGCCGTGTACAAAAGGTACAGAAGGGGGGAGAGGACGGAGCCTTGGGGCACATCGGCGGAGGGGAAAAAGGTGTAGGAATCTGTGGACGGTGACATAGGAAGGACGGCGGGAGAGAAAGGAGCCGATCAGACGGACGTAGTTAATGGGAAGGGCGAAGGTTTGGAGCTTGAAGAGGAGGCCGGAATGCCATACACGGTCATAGGCACGTTCGAGGTCCAGGGAGAGGAAGATTGTGGAGCGACGGGAATTAAGCTGTTCGGAAAGGAGATGAGTGAGGTGAAGGAGAAGGTCGTCGGAAGAGAAGGACGGCCGAAAGCCACACTGGGTAACGGGAAGGAGGCGGTGCTGGCGGAGATGCTGATGGATGCGTCGGGTCAGGATAGATTCCAGGACCTTGCTGAAGACCGAGGTAAGGCTGATAGGACGGTAGGAGGAGACGGCGGACGGCGGTTTGCCAGGTTTAAGGAACATGAGGATACGGGAGGTTTTCCACAGGTCGGGGTAGTAACCGGTGGACAGGACTACATTGTAGAGCCTGGCCAGGGTGGAGAGGAAAGAGACAGGAGCTTCATGAAGGTGACGGTAGGTGGCACGATCGTGACCAGGAGCGGTGTTGCGTTTTGTGCGGAGTGTATCAATGAGATCCTGTGTAGTGATAGGGGCATTGAGTTCCGTGTGTGTAATGTTGTCCAAGTACTGGAAACCAGGAGCGAGGGGATGGACAGAGGTGTCAGTTCGATCGCGGATATCCGGGAAGAGGGAGTAATCGAACTGGGGATCATCGGGGATGGAGAAAACATCGGAGAGGTAGGAGGCAAAGTGGTTGGCGTTACTAAGGGTGTCAGGGAAGGGGTGATCATCGTGGAGAAGAGGATAGTAGGGGGAGGGTTTAGTTCCGGTAAGGCGACGGAAGGCTGACCAGAACTTGGACGAGTTGATTGGTAGGGTAGCATTTAAACGGGTGCATGTCTGTCGCCAGTCCCGGCGTTTCTTAGCCACGAGCAAATTACGAATGTGTCATTGGAGTTGCCGGTGGCGTCGTAGTGTGTCCGGGTCACGCGTGTGGAGGAAGGCACGGTAGAGACGGAAAGGATTCATGGAGGAGGAGGACGGCCAGTGGGGGTAAGGTAGGACGGTGGGGGTGGATGGCGACAGTAGGGACGTGGGCCTCCACAGCCTCAGACAAGATCTGCTGGAGAAAGGAGGCAGCATGGGTGACATCATCGGGATGGTGGTAGGTGAAAGGGTGGCTATCGACCTGGGTGGAGAGGATATTCCGGTAGGCATTCCAGTCGGCACGGGAATAGTCATGGACGTACTTAGGGGGAGGGTCAGTACGAGGGTCGGGTCGGGGTCGACGGCCGTCTGAAATGGTGAGGAGGACAGGGAGATGGTCACTACCAATAGGCTCCAGGACATCCACCGTTATGCGACCAAGGAGGTTGGGGGAGGAGAGAATAACATCGAGAGTGGAGTTGGATTCGGGACGGGTGTGCTGGGGGATGGGGATGAGGTCGCATTGAAGGGTGGAGAGGAACCGATGCCACCGCCGTAACTGGGCAGCGGAACGACTATGGATGTTGAGGTCGGCGGCGATCACGTAGGAGGAGAGGGTACAGTCGACGTGGAAGAGGAAGTCGAAGGGAAGAGGAGCGTTGGGGCGAACATAGATGGTGGCGCAGGTAACGGTAAGGCCGGGGAAGATGACACTAAGGATCAGGTGTTCGGTGGGGTCGGGAAGGAGAGGTTGGAGCCGAACGGGGATCTGGCGGTGGTGCCCAATGGCAACTCCGCCACGCGCAATCGGGAGGGGATTATCGGAGCGGTGGAGGAGGTAGGGCGAAGTGTGGACTGTGTGGGGGGGTTGCAGGAAGGTTTCATTGAGGAGGAAGGCATCCACGCAGTGGGTGGCAAGGGTGTGCAGGAAGAGGTTTTTGTTGGCGGGAAGGGAGCGTATGTTGTTGAAAAGGATACGGTGCTGTCGCGCCATGATAGGGATTTAAACGAGGGTGTCAAGACGGGAGAAGGTGAAATGGGCCTGGTTGTGGGAGTAGGTGGCGTACATTTTGAGCTGGAAAACGGAACGGGCGGCGATAGAGATCTGTTGGAGGGTGTGCGGGCGCTGAAAAGGATGGACATTCTGAAGGACGATGGTGAGGAATCTGATGATGTCCTCAGCGGTAGGGGGTGGGCGAAGGGAGTTGCCGGGAGGGGTGGGGGTGTCCAGAGGGCGGACGGGAATGGTGAGTTCGGGAGTGGTAGGAGGGGGTCGGGCCTTACACTTCTGGGAGTATGTGGGATGAGGGAGGTTACAGGTATTACAGGAGGGGGGGGATTGGAGATTGGGGCACTGCCGTAAAAAGTGGGCTTGCCGACAGTGCGGGCAGGTGGGGGCCTCGCGGCACTCAGATGTTGGGTGCGCATTATACCGCAAGCATCTTTCGCAGCGGAGGGATTGAGGAGGGGAACGGGAGGGGTCGACTTTGTAACGTTGGTTAAAAAGGAGGGCACCCTCCTTCAGGAGACGGTCTGTGGAGGGAGCGTGCTCAGAAAAAACCCGCATAAGGCGGGTGGGGCCGGCAGCATTGTGGATGCGACGAACCGCACGCACCTCCAGATGGGGATGGGCCTGAAGCTCTGCCAACACCTCCTCCTCCGTGATCGCCGGACTGAGCCGAGTGATCACGGCGGTGAGGGTCGGCGGGCGACGCGGGGGTTGGGGTTGGTGGGAGAGAGGTGGAGAAGGAGCAGGGGTGAGGGAGGCATGTTGGCCAAAGGGGGTGACAGGGATGCGGGAAAGGAGGTCTGTGTGGAGGGTAGGGCTGGGGGAGGAGATTAGCACCGAATCACGGCAAGGAGTGAGGAGGGAGATGGGGGCACCAGGACAATGCTGGCGAAGGAAGAGGGTGAGGTTCCGGGCTTCAAGGAGAGAGGGATCAGGACGGGAGAGGAGGTAGCGGTAGGAGGAGGGGGTAGAGGAGGAGGATGAGGGGGCAGGGACGGGTGGGGAGACATCCATGGCATCATGGGTGGGGGAAGGAGGACGAGGCGGAGCCTTTTTGGAAGCAGAGGAGGCAGGGGTGCCACTGGGGCGCTTGACGGTGGTGGAGGAGGTGTGGGGGATGGGAACAACTGGAATGTGGCGGGGAGGGGCAGGTCCCGGGGCCGGAGTCGGCGCTGGAGATGGTGACGGTGACGGTGAAGGCGAAGGCGACGGTGAGGACGGCGGTGGCGGTGGCGGCGGTGATGGCGAAGGTGACAGGGAGGGCTGGGCATGGACAATGGCCCGACGGGCCACCACCCGAGCCGGAGCTGCAGTGACAGGCTGGGGGAGTGGGGGGAAAGGATCAGATCGAGAGGAAGCTGGAGAGGGGGCGACAAAGAGTGAGGGCGAAGGGAGAGTGAGAAGAGGAGGGATGGAAGGAGGGGGGTGGGACTGGGCACACCAGGTGATAGTGGTGGAGGCGGCGGAAGGGGAAGTATAAACAATGGCGGTGGTGGTAGCGGTGGCAGTGGTGCTGGGGGCGGACATGACGGTAGGGAGAAACAATAACGAACAGAACGAATAGGAAAGGACAGAAACTGGGGACAGACAAAGACGAAGACGGATGAAGACGAAGACGGCCGTAGACCAGGGTCAGGACGGCGGCGACGGCGGCGACCAGGCGGCAACGGCGGCGGGCACCGGCTGGGGCCGGCGAACAGACGGACGGCCACCGGCTGGCGGCGGGGCGAACAGACGGACGGACGGACAGCAGGCAGCAGCGGCGGCGGACAGCGAGCAGGCAGGCGGACAGACGGACGGACGAACAGCAGGAAGCGACGGGCAGGCAGGCAGGCAGGCAGACAGACAGACACAACCGTCGAAGACGGAGATTACAACCTGAGAGTAGCCCAGGCGTTGTTGACTTTATATTATCGACAGCTGACGCCATCTGAATGGGCACAGATTAATTTCATGGTCGGTAATAACTTAACACATTCCCGAGGATACTGAGGCACCTACCTATTAATGGCTTAAATGATTTATTATGAAATAATATCTGCAGTTACCGTACATTACGTGAGGTCGCTGATACTTTGTCGTCGTAGCTGGGATGTACAGCTAGCGCCGCACAGCGACGTTATCGCGAATTACTTGGCTGTTAAAGCAACAGTGCTTAACAGTTCAGCTGATCGCGTGGCTTTTTTTTTTGTGTGTGTGTGTGTGTGTGTGTGTGTGTGTGTGTGTGTGTGTTTGTGTGTGTGTGTGTGTGTGTGTGTGTGTGTGGTGGTGCTGAAGTCTGATCAACTTCGTTGATTTTTACTTCTGTAGGGAATGGAAGGGGTAAAAATTTTCTCTTTATTTATTTATTCTTCTTTCAGCTTTAGTTTGGGCACACAGAAGGGTCTTTTCCTCGTTTAAATCCTTGTCATGGCGCGACAGCAACGTATCCTTTTTAACAACATACGCTCCTTTCCCGCCAACAAAAACCTCTTCCTGCACACCCTTGCCACCCACCGCGTGGATGCCTTCCTCCTCAATGAAACCTTCCTGCAACCCCACCACACAGTCCACACTTCGCCCTACCTCCTCCACCGCTCCGATAATCCCCTCCCGATTGCGCGTGGCGGAGTTGCCATTGGGCACCACCGCCAGATCCCCGTTCGGCTCCAACCTCTCCTTCCCGACCCCACCGAACACCTGATCCTTAGTCTCTTCTTCCCTGGCCTTACCGTTACCTGCGCCACCATCTATGTCCGCCCTAACGCCCCTCTTCCCTTCGACTTCCTCTCCCACATTGACCGTACCTTCTCCTCCTACGTGATCGCCGCCGACCTCAACATCCATAGTCGTTCCGCCGCCCAGTTACGGCGGTGGCATCGGTTCCTCTCCTCCCTTCAAGGCGACCTCATTCCCATCCCCCAGCACACCCGTCCCGAATCCAACTCCACTCCTGATGTTATCCTCTCCTCCCCCAACCTCCTTGGCCGCATAACGGTGGATGTCCTGGAACCTATTGGTAGCGACCATCTCCATGTCCTCCTCACCGTTTCAGACGGTCGTCGTCCTCGCCCCGACCCTCGTATGATCCTCCCCCTAAGTATGTCCACGACTATTCCCGAGCCGACTGGAATGCCTACCGGGATACCCTTTCCACCCAGGTCGATAGCCACCCTCTCACCTACCACCACCCTGACGATGTCACTCATGCCGCCTCCTTTCTCCAGCAGACCTTGTCTGAGGCCGTGGAGGCCCATGTTCCTACTGTCGCCATCCACCCCCACCGTCCTACCTTACCCCCACAGGCCGTCCTCCTCCTCCGTGAATCCCGTCGTCTATACCGTGCCTTCCTCCGCACACGTGACCCGGACACACTACGGCGCCACCGGCAACTCCAGCGACACGTTCGTAATTTGCTCGCGGCTAAGAAACGCCGGGACTGGCGACAGACATGCACCCGTTTAAATGAAACCCTACCAATCAACTCGTCCAAGTTCTGGTCGGCCTTCCGTCGCCTTACCGGAACAAAACCCTCCCTCTACTATCCTCTTCTCCACGATGATCACCCCTTCCCTGACGCCCTTAGTAAGGCCAATCACTTTGCCTCCTACCTCTCCGATGTTTTCTCCATCCCCGATGATCCCCAGTTCGATTACTCCCTCTTCCCAGATATCCGCGATCGAACTGACACCTCTGTCCATCCCCTCGCTCCTGGTTTCCAGTACTTGGACAACATTCCACACACGGAACTCAATGCCCCTATCACTACACAGGATCTCATTGATACACTCCGCACCAAACGCAACACCGCTTCTGGTCACGATCGTGCCACCTACCGTCACCTTCGTGAAGCTCCTGTCTCTTTCCTCTCCACCCTGGCCAGGCTCTACAATGTAGTCCTGTCCACCGGTTACTACCCCGACCTGTGGAAAACCTCCCGTATCCTCATGTTCCTTAAACCTGGCAAACCGCCGTCCGCCGTCTCCTCTTACCGTCCTATCAGCCTTACCTCGGTATTCAGCAAGGTCCTGGAATCTATCCTCACCCGCCGCATCCACCAGCATCTCCGCCAGCACCGCCTCCTTCCCATCACCCAGTGTGGCTTTCGGCCGTCCTTCTCTTCTGACGATCTTCTCCTTCACCTCACTCATCTCCTTTCCGAACAGCTTAATTCCCGTCGCTCCGCACTCTTCCTCTCCCTTGACCTCGAACGCGCTTATGACCGCGTCTGGCATTCCGGTCTCCTCTTCAAGCTCCAAACCTTTGCCCTTCCCATTAACTACGTCCGTCTGATCGGCTCCTTTCGCTCCTGCCGTCCTTCCTATGTCACCATCCATAACACAGATTCCTACACCTTTTTCCCCTCCGCCGGTGTGCCCCAAGGCTCCGTCCTCTCCCCCCTTCTGTACCTCTTGTACACGGCGGACATGCCGCCGCCGTCACCCCCCGTCCACCTTCTCCAGTTTGCCGATGACACTGCCTTCCTTGCCCTTGCCCCCACCCTGCAACGCTCCCAACGCCTTCTCCAATCCCATCATGACCGGTTCACTGCTTGGTGCAACCAGTGGTTGCTTAAGGTCAATCCCTCCAAAACCCAGGCGATCATTGTAGGCAAAACCACCCCTTCCTTCCGCCTCCTTGATTTCTATCTCACCGTCTATGGCCGTCCTATCGCCCTCACTCCCACCCTTCAGTACCTTGGCGTTACCCTCGACGTCGCCTCTCCTGGACTCCCCATCTCCGGACAATCCAAGCCAAGGCACGTTCCCGCCTCCGTCTCCTCAAGCTCCTTTCTGGCCGTACGTGGGGCTTGGACGCCTCCACAATCCTCCACACCTATAAATCCCTCATCCGCCCTATACTTTGTTACGCCCATCCCGCCTGGATCTCCGCGTCCCCTACCTTTTATAAATCCCCCCAAATCCTTGAACGCCATGCTCTCCGCCTTGCCTATCGCATCCGTCTCCCCTCCCCCACGCGGATCCTGTATGATCTCATCCCCTTCCCCCACCTCCTCCTTTTCCTTGAAAGGATACGGATCCTGTATGCCTCCCGTAAACTTGATCCTCCTCACCCGCTCGTGTCCCTGATCCTCTCCCACCCCCGCCCGCTGCCGCGCCTGTATTCCCACATCCCACCTGGTCTCCATCTCTCCACCCTCCTTACCCTCTCCCAAGGTGGCTTCCGCCAGCTCCCCCTCCCTGATGATGTCCTCCTCCCCCGCATATACCCCTCCTATCAACTTTGATCCTCCCCCCCCCGCCTCCTGTGTCCTTTCCTTTAGGCACCCTCCCTCCCCCCCATTCCCTTCCCTTCTCTTTCCTTTCCCCCCTCCCTCCTACCCTCTCCTCCGGGCTTCCCCTCCCCCTTCCTCCCTCCCCCTCTCTCCTTTGCCCATGGCATCTCTGCTCTCCCCTCTCCCATCTCCCCTTCCTCCTCCTTCACCTCCACTCTTGGCAGGTCCCCGGACTCGTACACGCTGAGTGAACATTCGCGCGCTGGAGGTCGTCGCCATCAGTGTATCGTGTGTGCCGTCGTGTTTAGTGTTCAGTGTTGCCGTCGTACTCCATCGTTCACCTGTGCCATCGTCATCTTCAGTGTTCGTGCGTTGTGACAACAGTTTGTAGTGAATTATCGTCGAGTGTGAACAGCTCCGTGTTTGTCTTTATGTGTCTCCTTTTTATTAACCACCGTTATGTCGCATTGTGTATTCTTTCTGTTTTTTCTTATCTCCTCTACGGCTGAAGAGCGGCGTACCATGCTGTTTTTATACGGGTTTTAAAATAACAATAAAGGAAAAAAAAAAGGGTCCTTTAACTCGCTGCTTTTGGTGTGTATTTGAAAACGTGTGGAGAAGTGCTAAAGGACGATATGTCCTTAAGTTATGGAGAAGTACGTAGGGCTATCATTTACGGAGGCTCAAATACTATCGCCTTCGGTATTTTATATTTGTGGTTGCGTAAGGGTTCTACCGTACCTACAGTGGTGAGTTGTGGTGTACTGTCACGTATCATGTCCAACTTCCGAAATAAGGTTCGTGCCTTCTCCTTGACCTTGTCTGAGAGGTAAGATTCGCTTAAGGCTCGATGAAGGTCATGATTTCGGATCCACCATTGGGCTCCTGTAATCCATCGTAGGCATCTGCTTTGTACAACCTGTAACTTCTTGTAGTTAGTGGCACACGTAGTACCCCAAGAGGTCGATCCATACAAAATAGATGGTTCGACTGTGGCATGGTACAACTGGAGTTTCGTGCGTTGGCTGAGGTATGAGCTCTTCAGAAATGGGAGGAGAGCTCCCAGCATTTTGAGACCAGACGTCTTCTTCTCCATAATGTGATGACTATACAACAGTTTGGCGTCCAGATGCACTCCCAGGTATTTTACAGTTGTTGCCCAGGGGAGTGGCTGGTCTGATATCCGTAGGCGTTCATTGACGATGGGTCTCCGACGTGTGAAGACAATAACTTTGGTTTTCTCTGCGTTGACCGTTATTTTGTTCATGTGGGTCCAGTGGTCCACTAAATCTAGTTGGCGCTGCATCCGTGTGACGAGGTGGTCCATTCTGGTGCCTGCAGTCAGGAGCGCTGTGTCGTCGGCATAGAAACTGGCAGTAACATGTGGCACCGTCGGGAGGTCGTTAATATATAAATTAAACAGCAGTGGAGAGATGACCGATCCTTGTGGAAGTCCTTCAAGGATAGGCCGTGTTGATGAATTCTTGTCATCAGTGCGAACATATAATCTGCGATCCTGAAGGAAATTGTCGAGAAGTTTTAAATAGCAGTCTGGTAGGGGAGTGGTACGTCGGAGCTTGACGATCAAGTTGCGTCGCCATACTTTATCGTAAGCCTTCTCTATATCGAGAAAGACTCCAATAGTATGTCGTTTCTTGTCGAAATTGTCTTGGGTGGATTCCGTGATGCGCAGTAGTTGTAACTCAGCCGATAGCTTCGCCTGGAAGCCAAACTGCTCCGGCCAGATGATGTTGTGTGCCACAAGGATGTCCAGCATGCGTTTCAGTAGGACACGTTCCAGTACCTTTCCCAGTGTCGGCAGTGAACTTATGGGTCTGTAGCTGTCAGGGTGTGAGAGATCCTTGCCCGGTTTTGGTATTGGCACTATTCTGGCAATCTTCCATGCCTCTGGGAAGTATCCAGTCCTGAGGCAGCTGTTCACTATCCGGGTGAGAAGCACAACAGGCTTTCTCGGGAGGTGTTTCAACTCCGCATTGCTGATTCTATCTGCTCCAGGTGAGGTGTGTTTGCTATACTTGATAATCCTCCTAATTTCCTCCGGCGTTGTCAGCCGGGGCATAGCGGTAGTCGGGGCGTCCCGAATAGCTTCCCATTCCGCCGCTGTGTCCTCCTCTGCACGGTGGAGTGCATCATCTCCATCCTCCGTGGGGGGCGTAGTCATCTGTTGTTGGTATGTATCCGCATACAGCTCCGCCTGCGCAAGTGAGTCGTACAAGAGGCCATGGGGTCCTCGAATTGCCCTTTTGGGGGGCTGTTGTTGTCTGAGACTTTTAACTATTCGCCATTCATCTTTGGTGCGTAATAGAAAGTTGTCCATTTTGAGTTCCCACGTGTGTTGCTTCCAGTCCTGAACCTTATACCGGAGTTCGCGGGTTAGTCTGTGAGTCTCCCGTCTATCGTCCGGATGGCGGTAGCGGACCCATCGTTTCCGAAATCGATTGCGCCTTGCCTTAAGTTCCTGCAGTGGTGGTGGAAACGCGTCATAATTGACTTCTGGTTGCAGGTGCTCCGTGAGTGCTCGTTGTTTCGCATTGTTAATCTTCTTTGTGAGTACTGCGACTGCCTCATCAATCGCTTCTCTGGTAGTAACAACCTGGGTTGGTCGCACATTGTTGTTGAGGTACGCTTGGAACTGCTGCCAGTCGTAAGTTCTTGTCGTCGGCAGTGGGAGTTGCAAAGTAGCCCTCTCTATGAGTCCTAACACCGGTCTGTGGTCCGACGAAAGATCATCCAGCGTCCGCAGATGGAGATTCGTGTTGATGTTCTTGATTATGGCGATGTCTAGAACATCAGGGTCTTGTGTCTGGACGTAAGGTATCCTCGTTGGTTCCCGTGGTCCGTGGACGGAAATATGTAAATTCTCAGCCAGTGCAAACAACATATGTCCTTTTGGGTTAGTCTTACGGGAATTCCAGGCAACATGTTTACTATTAAGATCCCCTCCAAGGAGGATCTTGTCGTAACCCTCTGTAACGGAGTAAAGATCTTCTGGGTGGAGAGGCTTCTTTGGGCTAAGGTAAGCCGCAATACAGGTAATGTTTTCGAGCGTCGTGTGGATTGTTACTGCCGTGGCCTCTAAAGTCTGGAGTGGGGGTAAACGTTCTTGGTGGTGACGAATACATTTTTTGATCAGAACTGCGGTCCCTCCACCCCGTTGGTCCCGTCTGTCCGTCCGGTAGATGTGCATGTTCCTCAAGCGGAGGTCGGTTGACTCGCGGAGATATGTTTCGGAGACAAATGCTACGTCTATCTTGTGGCGATGTAAGAAGTCCGTGAATTCTATTTTCTTCAGTTTCAGGCCGTTGGCATTCCATTTGCAGAAGTTAAGATGCCTCGTGTGATGCCGTCTATCCATTTAGGGTGTTTGAAAAGCTGTCAGTACGCTTTCTACAAGCGAGAGGATAGACGTCAGCTTCTGCTGGAGGGCGGTGAGTAGTTGAAGAATATCTGTTAACGCTGGTGTAAAAGTGGTCGACCAGGCAGATGGTGTCTCCGCTGGTGTTGGCGTCGGTGGATGGGCACGTATTGCTTCGGAGTACGAGCGCTGTTGTCTTGTCTGTCGGAGAGTCACTCTGGGTGCCGGTTGTGGTCGAGAGGCGATTGTTTCCACAGGGAGGGGTGCCGCTTGTTGGTGGGTGGCCGGAATCGCTGCCATGGCCGAGTTCTTGGCAATTATAGGCCGTTGTGGGGTCGACTTCTTTGGTGTCCTTCTAGTATATTTTCGTAGGAGTTCTTGAAATTTTGGGCAGCCACGGAAGGTCGCTGGATGTTCTTGTTCACAATTGGCGCACTTTGGGGGCGCCGTCCTAGGATGGGTACAATTCGATGATTTATGGGATCCACCGCAGCGGACGCAGCGTGCTGGCATGCTGCAGTAGTTCGCTGTATGCTCGAAACGTTGGCAATGTCGGCACTGGACTGGGCCTTCTTTACTATTATAGGTTTCTATTATCACTCGTGTGTAGAGCAGGTATTTGACATCATATATCTTGTCACTGTCTTTTCCGGATGGGAGGGTGACTCGGTACACAGGTTGCGGTATCAATTGTTTCGTCTTCTCGTCGCGTTCCTTAAATTGGTAGACTTGTAGCACGTTGAAGCCTTTTTCCTTGAGGGCATAGTAAAGTTGTTCTTCGGTAACTTCCGCCGGAAGGCGTTTGACAACTACTTTCAGTTCCCTGTCGTCTGGTGCTTGATGCGTAAAATAGGAGAAGCTGTGGTTCGTGAAGTATTTTATTGCACGCCTTTGGTCTTCGAAGGACTCAAAGTGGTATTTGATGCGGTCCTTTTGGTATATAGCTTTAAGGGTGCCCTCTAGAAGTCCGTTGAGCGTTTCATTGAGGTGAACGTAATCCTTTGTGTAATAAATTGTGACTGGGGGCACTTTGCGAAGCACATTCTTGTCTCTGTCCACGGCTTCTGCGGCATTAGAAGTTTGTGCCTGCGGCTTGTTGGTGGTTGATGGAGGCGCAGCTTGAGGTGTCAGTGGAGCGAATCGGTTCGTTGTGGGGATGGTCTCCGTTCGTCTCTTAGCTGGGTTGGCTAAGTCCTTGGCTAATGCGTTGCTTCTGCGCCGTTTGTTGTGTACGAGCGTAAAGTCCCCCTCTGCGTGTGGGGAGTCGTTGTCGTTTTCTGCTGGAAAGGCCGCTGCCATCTCCGCGTCGTCGACCGTTTGGTGGGAGTGCTGTGATTCGACCTCTGAGTCCACAGATAGAGATGCCAGACAGGTGTCGTTATCCTGCTCTTGCGTTTCCCGTGAATAGCGGATAAGGCGTTGTATGTCCTTCAGCGTTTCTTTGTCCTCCTCCCGACATATTTCGAGTCTTCTGGCGTAGTCCTGGCGGTCGTCTTCATTGCTGCGTCCGTCGTGATGTGATGTATGGCCGACGTCCGAATACGGTTTCGTCGTGCGGTGTGTAGTCTTCTGCGGTCGAATAGCGCCTGTCGATCGTCGTTCTATCCTGTCATGAACCGGTGCCGTAGCCTGGGTCGTCAACCTGGGATCCGTCCTGTGTGGAGCGGCCGCTGGGGCGTCCGGCGGGCCAGGCCCAGCCGACCGACCAGCGGCCGACTCCGGCGCGTCCGAGGCGGCTGCCCCGGCCGCGCGCGCCTCGTCCTCGCTCTTCGGCATCGCGAACTCGACACTGATCGCGTGGTAAGGCAGTTCTAGTGAGTGCCATGTAAACACCACAAATGCGGCATTTGGCGGGACAGTGAACGTGATACGTTATAGTATTAACTCTTGTGAGATCGCAATTGATATATGATACAACAAATTGAGTCATTTCCTTCAGCTTCAGTAGCATGCCACTACTAGTTATTTTACATTGGTAATTTGTTTATCAGTCATCGTCTCCTGATTTCAACAAGTCATTTATTACTTATTCAAATACACGCATACACTCCCTCATCTAAGCTCTATCCAATCCAAATCCCACAACTGCCTCCGCCTCCTCGAACTCCTCTCTGGCCAGACATGGGGTTGAACCCCCCTACCATCCTCCACAGCTCCAAATCCTTAATCCGTCCCATCCTCTGCATGCCCAGTCCCATCTGGATATCCAACCCCCCCCACCCCACATTCTATAAGTCTCTCCAGATCCTCGAGCGCCATGCACTCCGCCTCGCCTTCACTATACGCCTCCCGTCCCCCACGCGAATCCTATATGATGTGATTCCTTTCCCCCATCTGCTCCTTTTCCTCGAACATATCTTCATCCACTACACCTCCCGCCACCTTGATCCCCCTCGTCCCCTGGTTTCTCCTCTCCAAACCCCACCCTCTGCCACATGGTCACCATTGTGTCCCCTCTACCGTTCACCTCTACACCCTTCATCTCCTTTCCCAAGGTGGCTTCCGTCGACTCCCCCTCACAGATGATGCCCTCTCTCCCTCCATTTATCCCTCCTATCAACTCTGATCCTCACCTCCCCCTCTCTTCCCTTGTCCTTTACCTGGGCTTCCTCTTCTCCCCCTTCCATCCTGTTTTTCCCCTTCTACCCTCTCTCTGCCTCCCTTCTCTCCCCCGAATCCTTTTGTGTTCCCCTCCTCCGCCTTTCCCCACTCCCTCTCACATCTGCCCTGCCCCCCTTATGAGTCCTCTCCCTCTGTCAGTTCCTCCCCTCCTCCCCCCCACTTCGTTTTTCCTCTCCTCCCCCCTTTTTCCTCCCTCATCTATCCAGGTCTCCCCCCCCCCCCCATCTGCCCTTGGCTGTGGTGTGTCATGCTCTTGCCTACTTTTTAGTGCAGTGGTTTAAGAGATGTGTGTCTTTTCTCAAGTGTTGCGAACAGAAATCACACTGTCGCTGGGTGTGATTTTTTTTTATATCTCTTGCAAACAGAAACCAGACTGTTGCAGTGTTTTTTTTTTAATTGCTGTATACTATTTTACTTGTCTGCTTCCTGTGTATTTTATTAGCATTTCCAACTATTTGTTTTATGTTTTAACCTCCACAATTTTCCGCTATTTTACAATTTAAGTCACCGTTTTTATCTCCTGCTTTTATTGTTTATTATCTTCTTCTTATGTTTTAAAAATTCTGTAGGCTGAAGAGCGATGAACTAAGCTGCAGTCAGCCCGCCACCTGCGGAGGGAATCGAAACTCAATAAAGGACAAAAAAAATGCATACACACACGCACACACACACGCACACACACACACACACACACACACACACACACACACACACACAAGCTTGCATGTTTTCTGTTAATTCTTAGTTGCTTCTCTATAATTTCTAAGTTAGCCCCCGCTGCTTCACTCGAGTAGACTGTACGGACTACAAAGATTTTTTTATCTTTAACCGAAATTTTATGTCGTTGACAAACTGTAAATCTAAACTTTTCACGTTACGTAAGGCTACAGAAGCGTGGTCTTTTCCGAACGACTTCTGACCAGAAATTTATTCTGGTTGCTGGAGCCCAAGGTTTTGATTAATCATGCCTTTTGCGTTCTTGAGGAGAGATTTCCATGGAAACTTTCATTCCCTAACACATTCAACAGAGAAGTGAAATACCAGTTTTCATAGATTTAGTTTAAATTTTTTTTAAAAAGCAAAATATTTTTTTAAATTTTACACCCCCTATTTCACCCCTGCATTGGTTGAATTTCCAAAAACAGTGACATACTTATTGTTTTATTTATAACCAAGAAGACAATTTCAATCTTTCATAGACAGCTTTAAAATGCGTTCGTAATGAGATTTTTTATAAAACATTTCATCCCATGTTTCACCCCCTTAGGGACTGAACATTTCATCCCATGTTTCACCCCCTTAGGGACTGAATTTGCGAAAACACTGAAACACATGTTTTGTAATTGGAACTGGGAAGTTGAACACCAATTTTCATAGATGTAGTTTCACAATTAGTTTGTTAGTTCTGTAATAATGGTTTCATTTAAAAAAAAAATCTTTCGCCCACTATTTCACTTCCATAGGAGTTAAATTTCCGAAAATGCTGAAACACGTATTTCTTTATTTGTTCAAAAATTCAAAATGGTTCAAATGGCTCTGAGCACTATGGGACGTAACATCTATGGTCATCAGTCCCCTAGAACTTAGAACTACTTAAACCTAACTAACCTAATGACATCACACAACACCCAGTCATCACGAGGCAGAGAAAATCCCTGACCCCGCCGGGAATCGAACCCGGGCGTGGGAAGCGAGAACGCTACCGCACGACCACGAGCTGCGGACTCTTTATTTGTGAAGAAGAAATGAAATATTAATTTTCGTAGGTCAAGCTTTAAAATTGCCTTAATAGTGACATATTTTCAAAAAAAAGTTTAATCTTAGCCGGGGAATTTCGAAAAATCCGTACTTAAACGACGCCAAACTTTAAGTTTCTATTCGTAGCGATATGGGCTCGGCAATGATGAGTCCATCAATCCGGACATTTGCTTTTAGATTATTATTACCATCTCGCTGAAGATGTGGTTCATGTATGAAACCAGATTAAAGGCTGTTTGATTTTACGCCAAACACGTTTTGCTTTCTTTTATTTACGAAGTAGACTTAGTGAGCTCCAATACATGTTTCCTGAATGCATGTCATAAATGTGTTACATTTGCATATATGTTATTGTATTACAATTGTTTTCCGTTATTCTGTTATTGTTTAAGAAACAATTTTTTCGTGCACCAGTTTCGTAATGTTAAATTACTGCTTAGTCCTCACCATGATAATTTGTTGGTTTTCTCATTGCCGAGTGTTGTGACCTCTTCCCTTAAGTAACTGAATGTTGGACTAGACGTTTGGTTTGTGGGGCGCTCAACTGCGTGGTTATCAGCGCGGACTAGACGTCTCAACCACAATGACTTCAGCTTTTCTTAATACTCGTATACCGGGAAGATGTAAGCCGTTAACCTTCTTCGTTGAGTTTTGCATATATTGTATTTATACAAGAAGAAATTTATTTCTTGATGAGTCTATGAACGTTTGATAAACTGAATCTCGATATGGAAAGAAGCATTTATATTGTGAGCGGTACAGAAGGTGATAAGGGATGTCCCTGTTTCCGAAACAGTTCGCCAAGATACACTACTGGCCATTAAAATTGCCACACCACGAAGATGACGTGCTACAGACGCGAAATTTAACCGACAGCAAGAAGATGCTGTGATATGCAAATGATCAGCTTTTCAGAGCATTCACACAAGGTTGGCGCCAGTGGCGACACCTACAACGTGCTGACGTGAGGAAAGTTTCCAACCGATTTCCCATACACAAGCAGCAGTTGACCGGCGTTGCCTGATGAAACGTTGTTGTGATGCCTCGTGTAAGGAGGAGAAATGCGTACCATCACGTTTCCGACATGGATAAGGTCGGATTGTAGCCTATCGCGATTGCGGTTGTAGCGGGACTTTGAATTTCGCCGCGCTACACTCGTTCCCTCAGATAAAAATATCCCGTCGCAGCGGTATGAGCGCTCGACGGCAGAGAAAATACCAAAATTGTAACTTTTTTTTGTTTTCTATCCGTTTTCGATTGTCTCTTGATAGCCGAAGCTTAAGGCAGACGTGATCTGATGAAGACGTTAAAAAAAAAAAATCTTATTAGCTAGTCTTGATCTGATTTTAATGTGTAGACATATTGTGGAAGTTGTTACGAAATTCGGAGGATGGAAGTAGCAAAGTACATTAAATTGCATACAGTATCAAGACGATTTTAATTGGTATAAATTAATGATTCCTGGACTATTGCAAGATTTCGGAGCAGACTTTTCACGCAGAAATCAAGGAGATTTTTGAAGACCTGGACGCCGCCCGAAAGAAGACATGTTAACCTGGTAAAGAATTAACTCTAAGCTACACCATTTCCCCCTGTCAGTTACATTTTGTTATTCTCTGTTCTTTTTCAAAAATTTTTGTAGTGGAAATTGGTTTAACTTTTGCTCAAAAACGCCACAAGGACCACCCCAACAATAGCTTTTCCGAATAACGAAGTCCGATAGCTTTTCTGTAATACGAAGTCCGATTTGCATTTAATTCTTTCCTTTTTTCACGGTCATTTACGATTTTAAAACCTCTTTTTTATTCACCATTTCTTCCCATATTTTCAACCTTTTTTCCTTTTTTTTTCTTCTCTATTTTTCTTTTTTTATTAACCACTACACGGTTTATCGTATCGCGACATTGCTGCTCGCGTTGGTCGAGATTCATGACTGTTAGCAGAATACGGAATCTGTGGGTTCAGGAGGGTAATACGGAACGCCCTGCTGGATTCCAACGGCCTCGTATCACTAGCAGTCGAGATGACAGGCATCTTATCCACGTGGCTGTAACGGATCGTGCAGCCACGTTTCGATCCTTGAGTCAACAGGTGGGGATGTTTGCAAAACAACAACCATCTGCACTACCAGTTCGACGACGTTTGCAGCAGCACGGACTATAAGCTCGAGGACCATGGCTGCGGTTACTCTTGACGCTGCATCACAGACAGGAGCGCCTGCGATGGTGTACTCAACGACGAACCTGGGTGCACGAATGGCAAAACGTCATTTTTTCGGATGAATCCAGGTTCTGTTTACACCATCACGTCGGTCGCATCCGTGAATGGCGACATCGCGGAGAACGCACATTGGAAGCGTGTATTCGTCTTCGCCATACTGGCGTTTCACCCGGCGTGATGGTATTGGGTGCCATTGGTTACATGTTTCTTGTTCGCATTGACAGCACTTTGAACAGTGGACGTTGCATTTCAGAGGTGTTACGACCCGTGGCTCTACCCTTCGTTCGATCCCTGCGAAACCCTACATTTCAGCAGGATAATGCACGACCTCATGTTGCAGGTCCTGTTCGGGCCTTTCTGGATACAGAAAATGTTCGACTGCTGTCCTGGCCAGCACATTCTCCAGATCTCTCACCAATTGAAAACGTCTGGTGAATGATGGCCGAGCAACTGGCTCGTCACATCTTACAGGGTGTTGAAAAAAGTGTCGGCGTCGCTTTATACGAGACGCATAATGGAGGAAGTGGTGTCTTCCTCTCAGATGCCTTATGTCGTTGTTGGAAAATCTGCCGCCGCAACTTGATCAGTGTTTCTGCTACAAACTCAGGTTTTTAAGCAATCACGTAGCGAACGAAGCAGCTATTTTTCGGATATTTTTCTGTCTCTTCCCTTTATGGTAACGCCAAACTTGTTAATTACAGATGTTGTTGAGTCCTAGTTGTATTGTATAGACATGTGTGATGGGTACCTGGCTAGTGGATTTTCATGCAGCGGCCCGTAGTTTCCGAGAAAATCCCTGTTGAAGTTTTATCCGACCACCGATACCCATGAAGTTTCATACGTTTCAAGCGAGAGAGCTAAGCACAGGGGCTAAGAAGGATCATGCTTACCACGCTGGAGTTATGGTTTCAAACCTTGTCGGTGTTCTTTTCTTTCAATTTCACCGTACGGAATATCGTTAAATCGTATGCGTCGTGCAAAATTATTCGAAAGCAGTAATTTATGCAGTTGTAATTTCATCGATCATTGAACCAGTTTCTGTACAAGTGTATTCCGTTAATGGTTCGCATTTCCGTTCTTTTACCCTTCTTATTTACCGGAGCCACCTGCTCTTTTTTTTAACTGTTTTTTTTTTCAATGAAAATATTTTGGAGTTAATTTCACGCGAATCTACGCTTTATAGTACCCAGATGAATTTGTCTAAGCCCAACAATGTCACTGTAGTAGATATTCAAAAGTTTTTAGGTGTCTGTATCCTCGCTTCTGTTGTAACACTGAAGAATGTGAGGATGTGTTGGAATAACGTTGTGGGCCCATCAGTCGTACAGGACAATATTGCTGTCAATAAATTTGAGCAAGTGAGTCGCTTCTTACCCTTTCAAGAGAATTTAGCAAATGCTAATGGAGAAGACAAGCTCAGAAAGATAAGGCCTATTTTTACGCACCTGAATGAAAAATTAAGTTCAGTTCAAGGAGGAGTCAGTAACTGTAGATAAACAGATGTGTGCTACCAAAGCCAAGCACCATTTCAAAATTTACATGCCAGATAAACGCCATAAATATGGCTATAAACTGTTTTTACTGTGTGGTGTATCTGGGTATGCTTACAAAAAGGAGATGTATACAGGACATGAATACGAATGGGGCAAGAATGATGCAGAGCTGGAGCTTGGTGGCAGCAGCAATGCGGTTGTTAGATCTTGCCGGAATGTACCAGAGAATGTAAATGACAAAATTTACTTTGATAATTATTACACATCAATACCGCTAATGCATTATTTGAAGGGAAGAGTCATTTTATCTCTAGGAACTGCTAGAAGAAATAGAGTTCACAATAAGAAACTCCCAGACGGCAAGTCCCTGAGTAAAGAGGAAAGGGGTAAAAGTACTTGAGTTTATCGGAAATTATGAAGGAACAGATATCTCAGATGTACTCTGGAAGGACAACAAGACAGTCATGTTGTTATCCACGTTTGTAGGACGTGACCCTGTAAGCAATGTAAAGACATATGATACAAGTAGAAAGGAACATCTTTTTGTATCTGTCCAAACATTTTGCAAATTTATAACAAACATACGGGGGAGTCGAACTTCTAGACAGTTTCATTGGCAGATACAGAATCATAATGCGGAGTAAGAAGTAGTACTTTCGAATATTTTACCATCTTGTTGATGTAGCCACAATCAACAGCTGGATTTTGTACCGCAGCGTCCGCAACCCAGTGTCTCAAGCTAAGGAGCTCCAATTAGCAAATTTTGGGATTGAACTGACTGAAACTTTGCCCAAAATTGGTTTCACTTCTACACCAAAGAGAAGATGGCCAAGTTTTATAGAGAAACCACCAGCAAAGAAGAAGAAGACAGCTCCACACCATCCAACTAAAAATGTCAGATTCGATCAGGTCGGACACTAGCCTGTTTATTTAGATAAAAAACAGAGGTGCAAAAATGAAAATTGCAAAGGCTATACCATTATTAAACGCAAAAAATGTAACGTGGAGCTGTGTCTTAACAAGAAAGGCAACTTTCACTAAATATCATGTACTATGATTTTAATGTTTTCAGGTTTACTTTACAGAACTATCCTGCTTTAAATGCCACTGAGATCAATAATACGAAATTTAAGTTCAAAATCAGATATCTTATAAAATCTTTGTTCGATAAAATGTATTTGTTACTTAATTTTCCTGTTTCATTTGCTGTTGTAAAAGTTTTGGCAACTGGAGAGTGTGTTATGTCTAAACACACGATGTTGCCAAATGGCAACAAGTAATCCCGTTGCACTTTTAATGTTATCACCATTGCTTTTAATATCACCGAACGTTGTTTTGACTTTCCTGTATGCTGAGTCTGTCCTTCCGACATTTCTTTTTCGATCACATTTTTCCTGCAGCCATTTCGTCTTACCTTCGCTGCACTTCCTATTTATTTAATTCCTCAGCAACTTGTATTTCTGTATTCCTGAGTTTCCCGGAACATTTTTCTACTTCCTCCTTTCATCAATCAACTGAAGTATTTCTTCTGTTATCTGTAGTTTCATCGCAGTTACCTATGTTTTCCTTTCCAACTTCCGTGATGACCCTTTATAGAGATGTCCATTCCTCTTCAACTGTACTGCCTACTGGGGTATTCCTTATTGCTATATCTATGGCCTTAGTGAAATTTAAGGGTATCTCATCATTCCTTAGTACTTCCGTATCCGGCTTCTTTGTGTATTGGTTCTTCCCGACTAATGTCCTAAACTTCAGCCTACTTTTCATCACTACTACATTGTGATATGAGTATATCTGCTCCTGCGTACGGTTTACAATCCAGTATCTGATTTCGGAATCTCTGTCTGACCATGATGTAATACAACTGAAATCTTCCCGTATCACCCGGCCTTTTCCAAGTATAACTCCTCCTCTTGTGATTCTGGAACAGGGTATTCGCTACTACTAGCTGAAACTTATTACAGAACTCAATTAGTCTTCCTCCTCTCTAATTTCTTGTCCCAAGGTCATATTCTTCTGTAACCTTTTCTTCTACTCCTTCCCCTACAACTGCATTCAAGTCCCCCATGACTATTAGATTTTCATATCCCTTTACATACTGTATTACTCTTTCAGTATCCTCATACACTTTCTCTATCTCTGCACCTTCACCTTGCGACGTCTGAATGTATACCTGAACTATTGTTGTCGGTGTTGGTTTGCTGTCTATTCTGGTAATAACAACCCGCTCACTGAACTGTTCACAGTAACACACTCTCTGCCCTATTCATAACGAATCCTACTCCTGTTACACCATTTTCTGCTGCTGTTGATATTACCCTATACTCATCTGACCAGAAATCCTTGTCTTCTTTTCACTTCACTTCACTGACCCCTACTATATCTAGATTGAGCCTTTGCATTTCCCCTTCCAGATGTTCTAGTTTCCCAACCCTGTTCAAGCTTCTGACATTCCACGCGCCGACTCGTAGGACGTTATCCTTCCGTTGATTATTCAATTCTTTTCTCATGGTAACCTCCCCCTTGGCAGTCCCCTCCCGGAGATCCGAATGGGGGACTATTCCGGAGTCTCTTGCCAATGGAGAGACTATCATGACACTTTTTCAGTTATGGGCCACATGTCCTGTGGATACACATTGTGTGTCTTTAATGCAGTGGTTTCCATTGCCTTCTGCATCCTCATGCCGTTGATCCTTGCTGATTATTTCGCCTTTAGTGGCAATTTCCCACCCCTAGGACAAGAGAGTGGCCTGAATCTCTGTCCGCTCTTCCGCCCTCTTTGACAAGGCCGTTGGCGGAATGAGGGTGACTTTTTATACCGGAAGTCTTCGGCCGCCAATGCTGATTATTAATCAAAATTTAAGCAGCGGCGGTATTCGATCCCGGGACCGAAGACCCGGATTTGTTTCCACCGGCGGCCACATGTATGCTGAGAACTGTAAGAACAAACAGACACAAACCTATGTGCTTCTAGAGAGTGTGATGCATCTACAACGCAAGTATCCCTACATTTTAATGACACGTTGTGTTATATTGCACGACATGACGAATGCCATGTCGGATGACATGAGTCATGTTATACGACATGACATCGTTTATTTACTCCTGCGAAGGAGAGCTTCTGTAATGCTTGGAGAGTAGGAGACGAGATACTGACAGAAGTAAAGCTGTGAGGACAGCATGGTTAGCTCAGGTGGTAGAGCACTTGCCCGCGAAAGGCAAAGGTCCCGAGTTCGAGTCTCGTTCTGGCACACAGTTTTAATCTGCCAGGAAGTTTCAAAGATTACTGGATTTGCATCAAGACCAGTACCTACATCCAAACGAGAGAAAATAGACGAACAGATTTTAAGACTTGTTGTTAAAGAATATCTTCCGTTTAATGCAGCTGAGAGTGTAGAGTTTAGAAAAATGACTTATTTATTAAATGAATACTATGTACCTCCCAGTAGAAAAACGCTCTCCAACAATTGACTCTCTCAAGTGTTCGACAAGACACTAATGCGACTAAGATCTGCAGTGCAAGCTGCATCCTAGATCTGCATGGATGGACATCTATGAAAAATGAGAATTATGCTCACCTCATTGATGCAAACTGCAATCTGAAGTCATACTTCTCATCTAGTTTAAAATTCCATGACAGGCATACAGCTGAAAACAATTCCAGTGAATTACAAAATGTAACTTCAACTTTAGATATTACCAATAAAATTGTAACTTGCACTACAGATCATGTACCTAATATGGTGAAGGCTGCGATGATGTGCAAATCGTGGCATGTACTTTGTTTTGCACATACACTGATTTAATTGTGCAAGCGAGCCTTGAACCAGCTACAGACAGAAGGGCAAAAGTGAAGTCGATAGTGGAATTTTTCAAAAGAAGTCCTCAAGCACTTGAGAAACTACACAACATTCAGAAGCAAATGGGCTTCCCTACTTCATCAAGGAACATGATTGTTCTACGAGATGGAATTCCAGGTATGAAATGTTTGACAGGCTTTTGAAAATCAAGGAGCCTTTGCAAAGCACCTTCGCCATCCTCCGTGTGGATTCATAAACAAAACTGTTCACTGACGTATGATCAGTCATTGAAAAATCTTGCGAAATAGTATCTCCTTTCGAGCAAGTAACAATAGAAATCAGCAGCGTAAGAAATGTAACCTTGTCAAAAGTTCTCTTATTAAGCAAAGGGTTACAAAGTCATTACAGCAATGAAGCCATTAATACAGTAACTGCTAAGCTTGAGGATGGAATCTGTACCCTCTTCGTTCAAAAGTTTGCAGATACAGCAATTGCTTATGAAGCAACATTATTGGATCGTCGCTTCAGGGAGAGTGGATTTCCAAAACCTGGGCATTGGTTAAAAGAAACAAGAGATGCCTTAATTACAAGTGCTCTGCAATACGACAGAAACCCACTCGGTATTTTACAGACAATCCACTACCAGCCAAACAGTTGTGGTGAGCACATTCAGCTCTAGCAATGTCAACATTTGGCAAGTATTTGACCAAGCTGTAGGATGGTTGAACCAAAGTATACACAATCCACGTGCTGCAAGTATAGTAGACGTTGATAAATATATGTATGAAGATGGCGCTGAAACACGTATCATAATATCGACTGCTGTGACGGAAAGAAAACCATGTTGTTTCCTACGCTGTTTGTAATAATAAAACGACATCTTTGTATTATGGCCACCTCTATTCCATGTGAGCGCCTATTTTCAAAGCAGGGATAAACAATAATAGACAGACGATCCCGTCTTTCAAGCGAAAAAATATGAAAAATGATATTTCTAAACTACAGCTTAGAATAGGTAGGCCTACAGTAGGTCTACTCAAAAATAGAACAGTAAAACTTCACTTGATTTTGTTCTTCTCTGGACAAATTGCCCTGCATTTCCATTTGACTGTATTTTGTTTAGTCCACTAAATCTTACATGTAGCTGCCTTCAGGCACATTTTTCTCATATTTGTTGCTCACAGAAGACACTTGTTTTTGCTCACCATTCAGTGACTTTAATTTTTTCGAGTATGTTTATTTATTTACGTGTTTGAGGATAATTATCTGATTTATATATGTCGATGTTTGTATGTTTATTTTTGTAAATGTGCTATGTTTGGATATTTCACAATACAGGCATCTTAATACTTGTGTATCATAAATAATTCTGAGGCAAATCAACAATGGTAGTTTGATACTTTTGTTTTTGACGTCCTGATACTGTGTTAAAAACAGCATTCCAACAGCAACTTAACTTCATCTCTGATTTCCAGGCGAAGTTTATAATAAATTGATAATACATCTGCTTGCTGTGAGTACTTGAGGGAACTCCATATACCTGTACATCAAACAAACTTCTTTAGCAAGAATTGTAAGTGGTGTGGAGCCAGATCTGACATTATACTGGTATCACAAAGGCATTACACTGTATGAATTGGTTTAAATTTTAGTCTGGATTTTATACTTCAAGGAAACATACCGATCTCTGCGTTACTTTGAAATGTTTTAACATGTTTTCCAGTTCTATCAAGCGTACATATATGAGCTGTACGCAGCCGACTTGTGAATGTTTGATGAAAGGCTGCCATACTTGACCATTGTGTTACATGCTCCAGTCTGTTACGATATTTTTTGATCTGTGTGCATGTCACTTTGCAGTCCTCTGCCTCGCGGAGTGGCTGCGCGGTTTGAGGCATCATGTCACGGACTGCGCGGCCCCTCCCGCCGGAGGTTCGAGTCCTCCCTCGGGCATGGGTGTGTGTGTCGTTTTTAGTATAAGTTAGTTTAAGTAGTTGTGTAAGTCTAGGGACCGATGACGTCAGCAGTTTGGTCCCTTAAGAATTCACACACATTTTGAAGATTTGCAGTCCTGCTCTGTGTGACAAATTAACCGTGAGTAAAATTTAACCGTGAGTAAGAAACGTGAATCATCCACAAGGAGTGCTATACTTCAAGGACCACAAGGGAATAGTTGAAAGAAGTTAAATAATAGTGATTCAGTTTTTGACTAGTGAAGTGAGCCAAGGTTTTCCAGTAGGTGTATTTCATTTCTTTAATGTGTACATTGTGCTGTTACTGATTGGTGAACATACTCTAGAGAACATATTTATTTTCTGACCAATGCCTAGAGCGATATCGAATAAATCAAAATAGTTGTGAATAAAATGCAAATCACAGTTAGAGGACTTGGAAGGTTCTACAGTTGGATGTTTAAAATTAATAAATAATAAGCTTCATAAAAAATCTAGAAATTTTTAATCAACGCTATAAATAAAAATATTATTCAAACTGGTTTATAGCGACAATTACTGTTTTAGTTCTTTTGGATTGGCCTTCAAATATTTCTCCACAATGTACTCTCTAAGTTTTCTTTTGAAGTCTGGTAACGCTTCCACATATTTCACACTATTGACCTTTGAGGTATCTTTATCAGCAACTTTGTGTCATGAAATGTTGATATAATAATTATTTTTGTTTCTTGTGTGATAATTGTGCCCTTCTTTGTTTAACATACGCACACTGTTTATTTTTAAAAACATGATCCTTCTTTATAGGTACACGTAGGGAACCACCGGTATTCATTGAAATTATTCTTGCAAGATAGTCTGGGTAACAGTTGAGCAATACATCTTACTGATTTCGTTTGATGTTTTATAGCCTGTTTCTATATGTATATTCGCTGCTCTGATCCGTATAATTATGCAGTATAACAAATGCGACTGAATTAAGACCACTGGACTGATAAAAAAAATCATTTTTCTGTCATTTAATTCCAAGTTTACAAGAATCAATTGCTTCTGGCAGCTGCCAATAGGAACAATTCGTAAAAGCATTTTTCTAGGTATAATTCATGCGGGCAAAATGATGCAAACAGGTATGTGACCCTATTGTTATGTTACCATCCAGTCACTAAATAAATAATGGATAAAGTATTGCAAACCTTATGGGCATAACTTCTAAATTCAGTGCCTCTATTTCGAGAATGTTATCTCAATAAATTATATCTCATGATACACCTTTTCAAGAGCACATACAGATTATCACTCATAAAACCTATCAAAATTAGGCACTAGAATACAGGGCAACGAGTTTGGCAAAATCTTTTATGTCAAACATACTAACGTCTGTCCTCAGCCAACTGGAAAGTCACATGACACGAAAGCAGCACATTTGGTGCAGGAAATACGAAACTGCCAAGACACCTGACTGAAAGTTTTTTACTTTCTGCGATGATTGCCGCTCTCCACCTCATTTGTGTTTATATGGCAATATTTATACAGTAGACATTCAGGATGATATAATCTGTAGGCGTATACGACTTCAAAGGACAAACTGTTTGAGTGTTTCGAAATACTACATAGTACTGTTTCACAACAGATACATGTTTCAGATTGTCCATCTCTACAATCTAACGCGTACCACATCGTATATTCGCTTCAACTTGAGCTGAAGACTGTCATTCACTAATTTTATTAAGGCATACAATTGCCTTCCAAAAATAAGTGACGAGATAACACCAACAATGACGGACGTCGAATTGCAGTTAAATGTAGCACTGAAATTGAGTTTATATCAGCGACAGCTGACGCCAACTAAATGGGTACAGATTAATTTCGTGGTCGATAATAACTTAACACATTCCCGGGGAATCTGAGACACTTACCTATTAAGGCCTTAAGTGATTTATTATGAAATCATATATGCAGTTACATTACGTAAGCTCGCTGATATTATTTTCTTGTCGTCGTAGCTCAAATGTACAGTTAGCGCCGCGAAGCGGTGTTTGCGCGAAATACGTGGCTCTTAACGCAACGGCACTAACAATTCAGCATATTGCGTGGTTTTTTTTATTTTTTTTAATTTTTTTTATTCAAAGTGTGTGTGGTGGTGCTGAAGTCTGATCAACTTCGTTGATTTTTACTTCTGTAGGGAATGGAAGGGGTAAAAATTTTCTCTTTATTTATTTATTCTTCTTTCAGCTTTAGTTTGGGCACACAGAAGGGTCCTTTAACTCGCTGCTTTTGGTGTGTATTTGAAAACCTGTGTGGAGAAGTGCTAAAGGACGATATGTCCTTAAATTATGGAGAAGTACGTAGGGATATCATTTACGGAGGCTCAAATACTATCGCCTTCGGTACTTTATATTTGTGGTTGCGTAAGGGTTCTACCGTACCTACTGTGATGAGTTGTGGTGTACTGTCACGTATCATGTCCAACTTCCGAAATAAGGTTCGTGCCTTCTCCTTGACCTTGTCTGAGAGGTAAGATTCGCTTAAGGCTCGATGAATGTCATGATTTCGGATCCACCATTGGGCTCCTGTGATCCATCGTAGGCATCTGCTTTGTACAACCTATAACTTCTTGTAGTTAGTGGCACACGTAGTACCCCAAGAGGTCGATCCATACAAAATAGATGGTTCGACTGTGGCATGGTACAACTGGAGTTTCGTGCGTTGGCTGAGGTATGAACTCTTCAGAAATGGGAGGAGAGCTCCTAGCATTTTGAGACCAGACGTCTTCTTCTCCATAATGTGATGACTATACAACAGTTTGGCGTCCAGATGCACTCCCAGGTATTTTACAGTTGTTGCCCAGGGGAGTGGCTGGTCTGATATCCGTAGGCGTTCATTGACGATGGGTCTCCGACGTGTGAAGACAATAGCTTTGGTTTTCTCTGCGTTGACCGTTATTTTGTTCATGTGGGTCCAGTGGTCCACTAAATCTAGTTGGCGCTGCATCCGTGTGACGAGGTGGTCCATTCTGGTGCCTGCAGTCAGGAGCGCTGTGTCGTCGGCATAGAAACTGGCAGTAACATGTGGCACCGTTGGGAGGTCGTTAATATATAAATTAAACAGTAGTGGAGAGATGACCGACCCTTGTGGAAGTCCTTCAAGGACAGGCCGTGTTGATGAATTCTTGTCATCAATGCGAACATATAATCTGCGATCCTGAAGAAAATTGTCGAGAAGTTTTAAATAGCAGTCTGGTAGGGGAGTGGTACGTCGGAGCTTGACGATCAAGTTGCGTCGCCATACTTTATCGTAAGCCTTCTCTATATCGAGAAAGACTCCAATAGTATGTCGTTTCTTGTTGAAATTGTCTTGGATAGATTCCGTGATGCGCAGTAGTTGTAACTCAGCCGATAGCTTCGCCTGGAAGCCAAACTGCTCCGGCCGGATGATGTTGTGTGCCACAAGGATGTCCAGCATACGTTTCAGTAGGACACGTTCCAGTACCTTTCCCAGTGTCGGCAGTAAACTTATGGGTCTGTAGCTGTCAGGGTGTGAGAGATCCTTGCCCGGTTTTGGTATTGGCACTATTCTGGCAATCTTCCATGCCTCTGGGAAGTATCCAGTCCTGAGGCAGCTGTTCACTATCCGGGTGAGAAGCACAACAGGCTTTCTCGGGAGGTGTTTCAACTCCGCATTGCTGATTCTATCTGCTCCAGGTGAGGTGTGTTTGCTATACTTGATAATCCTCCTAATTTCTTCCGGCGTTGTCAGCCGGGGCATAGCGGTAGTCGGGGCGTCCCGAATAGCTTCCTATTCCGCCGCTGTGTCCTCCTCTGCACGGTGGAGTGCATCATCTCCATCCTCCGTGGGGGGCGTAGTCATCTGTTGTTGGTATGTATCCGCATACAGCTCCGCCTGCGCAAGTGAGTCGTACAAGAGGCCATGGGGTCCTCGAATTGCCCTTTTGGGGGGCTGTTGTTGTCTGAGACTTTTAACTATTCGCCATTCATCTTTGGTGCGTAATAGAAAGTTGTCTATTTTGAGTTCCCACGTGTGTTGCTTCCAGTCCTGAACCTTCCGCCGGAGTTCGCGGGTTAGTCTGTGAGTCTCCCGTCTATCGTCTGGATGGCGGTAGCGGACCCATCGTTTCCGAAATCGATTGCGCCTTGCCTTAAGTTCCTGCAGTGGTGGTGGAAACTCGTCATAATTGACTTCTGGTTGCAGGTGCTCCGTGAGTGCTCGTTGTTTCGCATTGTTAATCTTCTTTGTGAGTACTGCGACTGCCTCATCAATCGCTTCTCTGGTAGTAACAACCTGGGTTGGTCGCACATTGTTGTTGAGGTACGCTTGGAACTGCTGCCAGTCGTAAGTTCTTGTCGTCGGCAGTGGGAGTTGCAAAGTAGCCCTGTCTATGAGTCCTAATACCGGTCTGTGGTCCGACGAAAGATCATCCAGCCTCCGCAGATGGAGATTCGGGTTGATGTTCTTGATTATGGCGATGTCTAGAACATCAGGGTCTTGTGTCTGGACGTAAGGTATCCTCGTCGGTTCCCGTGGTCCATGGACGGAAATATGTAAATTCTCAGCCAGTGCAAACAACATATTTCCTTTTGGGTTAGTCTTACGGGAATTCCAGGCAACATGTTTACTATTAAGATCCCCTCCAAGGAGGATCTTGTCGTAACCCTCTGTAACGGAGTAAAGATCTTCTGGGTGGAGAGGCTTCTTTGGGCTAAGGTAAGCCGCAATACAGGTAATGTTTCCGAGCGTCGTGTGGATTGTTACTGCCGTGGCCTCTAAAGTCTGGAGTGGGGGTAAACGTTCTTGGTGGTGACGAATACATTTTTTGATCAGAACTGCGGTCCCTCCACCCCGTTGGTCCCGTCTGTCCGTCCGGTAGATGTGCATGTTCCTCAAGCGGAGGTCGGTTGACTCGCGGAGATGTGTTTCGGAGACAAATGCTACGTGATGCTGTGAACAGAACCTGAATTCATCCAAAAAAATGATGTTTTGCCATTCGTGCACCCAGGTTCGTCGTTGAGCACACCATCGCAGGCGTTGCTGTCTGTGATGCAGAGTCAGGGGTAAGCACAGTCATGGTCTCCGAGCTGATAGTCCACGTTGCTGGAAACGTCGTCGAACTGTTCGTGCAGATGGTTGTTGTCTTGCAAACGTCGCCATCTGTTGGCTCAGGGATCGAGTCGTGGCTGCTCGATCCGTTACAGCCATGCGGATAAGATGCCTGTCATCTCGACTGCTAGTGATACGAGGCCATTGGGATCCAGCACGGCGTTCCGTATTACCCTCCTGAACCCACCGATTCCACATTCTGCTAACAGTCATTGGATCTCGACCAACGCGACAGCAATGTGGCGACACGATAAACTGCAATCGCAATAGGCTACAATCCGACCTTTATCATAGTCGGAAACGTGATGGTACGCATTTCTCCTCCGTACACGAGGCATCATAACAACGTTTCACCAGGCAACGCCGGTCAACTGCTGTTTGTGTATGAGAAATCGGTTGGAAACTTCCGTCATGTCAGCCACCGGCGCCAGCCTTTTGTGAATGCTCTGAAAAGCTAATCATTTGCATATCACAGCATCTTCTTCCTGTCGATTAAATTTCGCGTCTGCAGCACGTCATCTTCGTGGTGTAGCAATTTTAATGGGCAGTAGTGTCGTTCTGTCAATCTGGTTCGTGTGCATGACTCCTGCTTCTGTAGGATATTCCATGATATGCGGTCCACTGGTAAGATACTGAGAAAATACGAGCAAAACAAGAAGAGACCCGTCCGACACGTCATAGAATACTGCTCAACTTCGTGGGACAGTACCAAATGGGGATAAGAGGGGATACTGAAGGATAGCGGGGATAGTGAGAATTGTTGGTTTGGCCCACGGATGGGCGTTACGAGTTGCTGAATCATGCGAACTGGCAGACCCTGGAAGATAGACGGCAACTACCGCGTCATAGCCCACAGTCAAGAAGCGCACTTATGAGTCCATTGTCCTCATTCAGCCTATAAAATGAACGAATTTTACGATTTTTCTTGAAACAACTAATGAAGTAACCAACGCAAATATTTTTGCATATTATTTATTGATTCTTGGACAACATTTTCTGATTTTTTAAAGAAATTCAGTTATTATTAAGCATCCCCATCCGAGTAGTCAAAATGAGGTACGTTCATGAGCGAAGTCGTGCAGTCTGCAGATACCTGAATTTTTTTTAAAAAATCTGTACGATGTTGCGCACGGAGTAATAGTACAGTTTTTTTTAAATGCAGATATCACAACCTGGCGGAATATATTGCGTTCCCACCAATAAAGATACCTTTCTGAAATGTGGCTGATTTACTCTTCGGGCATGTATTCATTTTAATTTATGCATTAGTTATTGAAAAACATGTGACTAAGACCACACAACAAAACTACGTATTTGTTATTTTTTGTCAGATTTAAACAAAGTGCTGTCACTCCATGTGCAATATCCTGTACATTAAGAAAATTGTTTGTTTCTTGTCTTCGCTTAAGATTTGTAGACGCAGAAGTTCCGCCACGGACACACCTGATTTTGGACAGAGCAACCTTAATTTCTTAATTATTTTCAGCCATAATGGCTATGTTTGTGAACCGTGACTGTGTTGTTTCAAGTTTCTGCTACCAGTCACTTTTTATTTTATGCTTAATCTAACATAATGCAACGCGTTTCGAACATTTTCTGTTCATCTTCAAGCGTTTATAAATACATAAATACGTAAATAGAAAACCGTTACTTAAAAATAAACTGTCTTAAACTAGATTAATCTAGAGCACTTTGTTTTTTACTCTAGCTGCTGGTGTGGCATTTGGGGGGAAGGCGGGGTGCAGTGGATATCTAGAAATCGAATTCAGTGATGTCTTCTGCCCCCCGCCTTCCCCTCGAATGCCATACCAGCAGCTAGACTAAAAAACAAAGTGTTCTAGACTAATATAGTTTAAGACAGTTTATTTTTAAGTAACGGTTTTCTATGTACGTATTTATAAACGCTTGAAGATGAACAGAAAATGTTCGAAACGCGTTGCATTATGTTAGATTAAGCATAAAATAAAAAGTGACTGGTAGCAGAAAATTGAAACAAATAATTGTACCTTAATTTCCTCGGATTGGAATGCTTGAAGATGACTGACTTTCTTTAAACAAATCAGAAAATGTTGTACGAGAAAGCAATAAATAAGGTGCAAAAGGACTTACTTTGATTGCTTCATTACGTTTCCCCAAAAAAAGTATCGTAAAAATGGCATAATTTATATGCTCACTGAGGAGAATGGACCCTTAAGTGTGGAAAGTAGAAATATGGAGTGTCCGTAAAGTACTTTGAAACTGTTTCACATAGGTCAGTGTAGTTTGTTGTAAAACGGTTAGCAGTTCTCAAATTTTTTTATTGTGTTTCGCCAGAAATTCAGTGTGTGCGCACTGTCGCTCGTAGAACATTAAGGGGCTCCGGAACGCCCTATACTTGTAATGTTGAAATAACGCTTATAAATTACATCTTTCCTCACAAAGTATTTGAGGTAGGAAGTTGAACTTTTTACAGATTATTTATTGAAATATGGGCTACAACTTAACACAAGGATTTTACAAAATTTTAGTTCAGTTATTAAAGATGATTTTTTTTCAATTGTAATGAAAATTCACAACATTTTTTTGCAATTTTTTGTTTATATATTCAAAAATATACAGTTTTTTGGAAAAAGGCTGTGTTAAATTATGCAGAAGGTACTGTGTAACATTTACTGAAAGTTTGAAACAAATATGTTTGGAAGATCCTTAGAAAACATGTAATTAGTATGAGAAAATAAAAGTTTTGGGACTCGAGCGACAAAGATTGGATTAACTTTTTAGTGCATTCCAGGTCCATAGGATGGATTATCTTCATCCTCTGCAAACTCCTCCTCCAGCTTCCTCTTGTTCCTCCTCCTGTTTACTCTTGCTTGTATTTCTAGACTCTTTACAGCCCTGTCTGCAGCCCGAAGGCGTTCCTTGTCTAAAGCAAGCATCGCTCGTACCATGTTACAACCTATCTTCATTCCCATATTTCTAAATACCTTGCACCTTACAATGTTGCCATCACTGAAAGTCGCAACAGCATCATACACACCAAAGTGAAGTGTTTCTATTCCAACAAATACAGTCTTGGGGATTCTCGACCATATAACACTATTTACACTTTCATTGGGGTTTTGAGTTTTTCCGTGAATACACTTTTTCAACAGTTCAGGTGCTGCTAAGCCTCTGAAAATAGGTTTTATCACCTCCATTATTGCATGAGGCAGACCATGCTTATGAGTGTACACTACACCAGTTAGCAATCCTTTGTTATATTTACACCAACAGCAGTTTAACAGCGCCACAGTGAGTCACGCCCATGTAGAACACATATCAAAAAAAAATTTAAAAATAGTTGTAGTCTTCGGAATTAAATAAATTATATATCTATTAAAAGGTAATAGTCTGCAGATTCAGAAAACGCAAAAAGTAAAAATTGAACTTTTCATGATTTTGAGCCTTTCCGGAGCCCCTTAAGGCGATATTCGAGTTCTGTCCATGTACGGTTCAGCATTGCAGCATCAACAGTTGTGATTTCTCCATTGGTTCAGGCACTAACCGTAACGGCGTCACTGTTCGTGTTATGTACTCGCGATCCTCGACGTAAGCCCACAGAAAAAGTCTAATGGCGTGATATCAGCAGAGCGCGGGGCGTGAGCGATGGGACCATCACGACCCATCCACATCAGGCGAAATGTGTCGTTCAGCACACCCCACACGTCCAAACTCCAGTGTGGCGGTGCTTGCACCACCGTACTGGAAGATGATGGACGTGCGCAGCGCTCCGATCTGTGGCAGCAAGAACTGTTCAAACACGTCCTGGTGAACATTTGCCGTTATGGTTTCCTCTCTGAAGATAAAGGAGCCTGTCACTTCATCATACACTAGCTGTATCCAGCCACGCGTTGCTGTAGCCCAGTCAGGTTAAATGGAAAATGAAGAAAATTACATGTTGTTGTTGTTGTTATGGTCTTCAGTCCAGAGACTGGTTTGATGTAGCTCTCCATGCTACTCTATCCTGTGCAAGCCTCTTCATCTCCCAGTACCTACTGCAACCTACATCCTACTGAATCTGCTTCGTGTATTCATCTCTTGGTCTCCCTCTACGATTTTTACCCTACACGCTGCCCTCCAATACTAAATTGGCGATCCCTTGATGCCTCAGAATATGTCCTACTAACCGGTCCCTTCTCCTAGTCAAGTTGTGCCACAAATTTCTCTTTTCCCCAATCCTATTCAATACCTCCTCATTAGTTATGAGATCTACCCATCTAATCTTCAGCATTGTTCTGTAGCACCACATTTCGAAAGCTTCTATTCTCTTCTTGTCTAAACTACTTATCGTCCACGTTTCACTTCCATACATGGCTACACTCCATACAAATACTTTCAGAAACGACTTCCTGACACTTAAATCTATACTCGATGTTAACAAATTCTTCATCTTCAGAAACGTATTGGTTATACGTCCTAATGTCCGTCTCCCTCTGTGCCTCCCTTTCTCTCTGTCGTTCTCCGCCTCGCCCCTCTCTCTCCATCCCCTCTTCCCACTCCCTCTCTTTCCCTGTCTCCTGCTTTACGGTCTCCCTGTCCATTTCTTCCCATCCTTATGTCAACTTCCACTCCCTCCTCCTTCCTTCTTCCATCTATTGTCCACATTAAACAATACCCAGTCCAAGTAATTAATAAGCCGAGTCTCTTATGAAGATTTGAGAGGAGAGAAGATTACAATAAACTTTCAAGTTTACTTAACTTATCAGGCTAAGATGGCTCCAGTTCTTCCTGTCTAGGGTCCTGATTCTTGAAGGTAAAAATCTAACATCAGGCCCTCACGGTTAGTTTCAACTAAACAATTTGGAACTTTGTGTTGCAGAACTTTTTACGTATATATATATATATATATATATATATATATATATATATATATGTTCCACTGATTTTCTCACATTTTATGATATCATACCGTATTTTGATTTTTCACATTAACAAGGCCGAAATTACATTGTTCGCACCTTTATACAAAAATACGTCCATTCACATCAGAGGCAAGCTTACGACTCTCACACTGTGCGGAAATAACATTATTCCAAAGGGTTTACAATTTTTCTTAACAAATTAATTCCTTCTAGTTTTCGTTACGTTATTAATTTAGATTATTATTTCATAAATCAATCCAGAAATAAACGTAGTAAACAATATAGGAAATTTTAACTGTGCAAATAATTCGTAATTTCAAATGTTTCTAAAAAAATAATTTTAACTGTTAATTCAGAACTAGTACTTATCGATTATAGCATCGAAACTAAAATATTTTATAAAGTAACTCCTTTTCATAAATTATACCTTGCAATATACCACACTGTGTATAAAAATATATGTTAGTTTTCAGAAAAGCAACTGAGATAATACTAGCCTGTCCAAAATTCGAAAAATAATACTGATCTCGACAACTACTGTTGAGGGAAAGTAATGCTAGGGGAGGATGTCCCGTTACACCCGCCCCCCCCCCCTTC
This sequence comes from Schistocerca cancellata, assembly GCF_023864275.1. Lineage (NCBI taxonomy): Eukaryota > Metazoa > Arthropoda > Insecta > Orthoptera > Acrididae > Schistocerca > Schistocerca cancellata. The sequence goes on along the minus strand of NC_064637.1, from coordinate 124,775,956 downwards.
CTGACCATGAGCCTTCCTGTTATTGCAGATTAAGATTCTACGGTAGTATCCCTACCATAAGTCAGTGAAAACCGTCTGTGAGGAAGAAAATAAAACGGTATATTGTTGTGCATACAATTCATGTTGAAAACTACGTGTAACGAAAAAGAATGTATATGGTAGAAACAATCTGTCAATTGGTTTACAAAATGTCCCCTATCGTAGTTAAAACTGCCTGCAACCGAGAAAACAAAACCGCATATTTTTACAGCAGAGCATTTTCTTTCCCAAAGTCAGTTTTAACAGAAAACATGTCCACTGATGTTAAAAAAGTAATTATAGTTTATACTTATACCCTAACAGCTAGGATACCCGGTTTCGCTCAGGCAGTTGATATGAGATTGTGTGGTAGTTGTAATAAAAGGATCAACTTTAATTATAAGAAGTAAAAAAAATATTGGAAACATATTCTAACTATTTACAATACTTCCAGTGGTGGTAATCGAATTTTTGCACACATGCAACAGAATCCTGGTGTTTCTCTACTGAATTTTTATTTGCTTTGCAAAATTTGCAGATGTTATCCATTTTACCGACTGCGGCTTGTTTATGTTTGTTACATTCTTTCGTCGGTTCGTAGTGGAATGCTTGATTTGTTAGGTTGTACTCTTTACTTGTCCACACCCGCGCGTCTCGTAGGGTGATATTTTCGTGGCTGGCTTCAGTTCCCAGTTCTTTTGAATCAGATTCTATCGCAATTCTTTATTCTTCAATCCGTTGATTTCGTTGTTTTTCGGTTTCTCTACTTCTCACAGTGCCCATTCTCGTTCGTTGGGAACTAAAACGTGGCTTCGTGCTCTTCGTCTGTTTCGCTTTATCGCCATTTTGCTTCAGAACTGACAAGATCTTCTTCTCTTTTACGTTTGGGCATTGTCTAAAACATAAATCAAATGAACTTTTTATTACGAAATACACAAAGTACATTTTACACGGTTTCCACACTTTATTTTCGTTTTATATTCAGTCACTGTATCACTCTACTAACACTTCACTGTTTGTTTTTATTCACTCACTGTACTACTTTTTCGGTTCCCTCCTTCGTCACTGATAAGAAACTGACGTTCGAACCCACGATGAGTCTTGCTTTATACACCCCTACAAATGGGTAGCCCCACAAGGGGCGAATTCCATAACATACCAAAAAGACTTCGTATGCTCCACCATGTTCCAGAACATTCCACAACATTCGAGAGTGTTCTGGAATTTTCCACGATGATCTGGGATGTTCCGGAATGTTCCCGAAAATTCTGGAATCTTCCCAAATGTTCCAGACTATTCCCGACGATACCAGAACATCCCGCGTTATTGTTCAACATTCCGGAAAATTCTGGAAACAGTTCACCACCGGCAATGGAGGGTGAAGCTTTGACAATTCCAGCCACTCGTGCTCGCGAAATGTCAGTAAAATCATTAGATGAACCTCGGTCGAAGAACCCGAGACGGAAGTCAATAGGTAGTTTGTCAACAAGTGGCCACGAAAGCCTTAACAATTTTGTAAATTCTGGAATGTTGTGGAGTACTCTCGAATATTCCGGAATGTTCTGGAACACTCTCGAATGTCCTGGAATGTTCTAGAAATTTCCAGAGGGCAACACTTCCCAGCCCCTATATCTTCAAAAGCACACCCTTCAGGTAAAAGCGGGAACCTTCTTCCTGGATGGGGTTAGAGGGCTACCACACCATATAACTCCCTTGATTATACAGAGGCTCACTTCTGAGTTTTAGCGGCATCCCCATTGCACACTAAATTTTTTAATATACAGGGTGTTACAAAAAGGTACGGCCAATCTTTCAGGAAACATTCCTCACACACAAAGAAAGAAAATATGTTATGTGGACATGTGTCCGGAAACGCTTACTTTCCATGTTAGAACTCATTTTATTACTTCTCTTCAAATCACATTAATCATGGAATGGAAACACACAGCAACAGAACGTACCATCGTGACTTCAAACACTTTGTTACAGGAAATGTTTAAAATGTCCTCCGTTAGCGCCGGCCGCGGTGGTCTAGCGGTTCTGGCGCTGCAGTCCGGAACCGCGGGACTGCTACGGTCGCAGGTTCGAATCCTACCTCGGGCATGGGTGTGTGTGCTGTCCTTAGGTTAGTTAGGTTTAAGTAGTTATAAGTTCTAGGGGACTTATGACCTAAGATGTTGAGTCCCATAGTGCTCAGAGCCATTTGAACCATCCTCCGTTAGCGAGGATACATGCATCCACCCTCCGTTGCATGGAATCCCTGATGCGCTGATGCAGCCCTGGAGAATGGCGTATTGTATCACAGCCGTCCACAATACGAGCACGAAGAGTCTCTACATTTGGTACCGGGGTTGCGTAGACCAGAGCTTTCAAGAGGGTTGAGGTCAGGAGAGCGTGGAGGCCACGGAATTGGTCCGCCTCTACCAATCCATCGGTCACCGAATCTGTTGTTGAGAAGCGTACGAACACTTCGACTGAAATGTACAGGAGCTCCATCGTGCATGAACCACATGTTGTGTCGTACTTGTAAAGGCACATGTTCCAGCAGCACAGGTAGAGTATCCCGTATGAAATCATGATAACGTGCTCCATTGAGCGTAGGTGGAAGAACATGGGGCCCAATCAAGACATCAACAATGCCTGCCCAAACGTTCACAGAAAATCTGTGTTGATGACGTGATTGCACAGTTGCGTGCGGATTCTCGTCAGCCCACACATGTTGATTGTGAAAATTTACAATTTGATCACGTTGGAATGAAGCCTCGTCCGTAAAGAGAACATTTGCACTGAAATGAGGATTGACACATTGTTGGATGAACCATTCGCAGAAGTGTACCCGTGGAGGCCAATCAGCTGCTGATAGTGCCTGCACACGCTGTACATGGTACGGAAACAACTGGTTCTCCCGCAGCACTCTCCATACAGTGACGTGGTCAACGTTACCTTGTACAGCACCAACTTCTCTGACGTTGACATTAGGGTTATCGTCAACTGCACGAAGAATTGCCTCGTCCATTGCAGGTGTCCTCGTCGTTCTAGGTCTTCCCCAGTCGCGAGTCATAGGCTGGAATGTTCCGTGCGTTCTAGGCGCTCAGTCCGGAACCGTGCGACTGCTACCGTCGCAGGTTCGAATCCTGCCTCGGGCATGGATGTGTGTGATGTCCTTAGATTAGTTAGGTTTAAGTAGTTCTAAGTTCTAGGGGACTGATGACCACTGATGTTAAGTCCCATAGTGCTCAGAGCCATTTGAACCAATGTTCCGTGCTCCCTAAGACGCCGATCAATTGCTTCGAACGTCTTCCTGTCGGGACACCTTCGTTCTGGAAATCTGTCTCGACACAAACGTACCGTGCCACGGCTATTGCCCCCTGCTAATCCATACATCAAATGGACATCCGCCAACTCCGCAATTGTAAACATTGCACTGACTGCAAAACCACGTTCGTGATCAACACTAACCTGTTGATGCTACGTACTGATGTGCTTGATGCTAGTACTGTAGAGCAATGAGTCGCATGTCAACACAAGCACCGAAGTCAACATTACCTTCCTTCAACTGGGCCAACTGGCGGTGAATCGAGGAAGTACAGTACGTACTGACGAAACTAAAATGAGCTCTAACATGCAAATTAAGCGTTTCCAGACACATGTCCACATAACATCTTTTCTTTATTTGTGTGTGAGGAATGTTTCCTGAAAGTTTGGCCGTACCTTTTTGTAACACCCTGTATATTGATTAAAAATACACACATCAAAAACGGTTTTGCATCGCCCCGGTTCCCAGAACTTCAGATGATAGATGTTGACTGTGGATATTGTATCACAAACACAATCCCCTTGACTGTTCAGAGATGTCACTAAACCCGCCCAAAGATGTAAACAACCATGCATGAGCAGCGCCTATTATACTGAGGGGGTCCGACAGCCGATCAGTTCCAGTCATTACACCAGGAATGAGGTACACGGCGCGTGTTGTAGTTCAACCATAACTAGACGGTCAGTATCGCGGTTCGATCCCCTCCGCATTGTTGCATTGCCAGGAAGGGCTGTCAACAAGGGAAGTGTCCAGGCATCTCGGAGTGATGATCTGATGCTGAAGTGTAAATACTGAGATTTGTAATTTACTGTGTCCTTTAAACAAATAAAGCTACAGGGTTGATATTTACCACATTTGTCATTTTAATTATGGCAACGACCTTGCCGCAGTGGCTACACCGGTTCCCGTGAGATCGCCGAACTTAAGCGCTGTCGGGCGTGGTCGGCACTTGGATGGGTAACCATCCAGGCCGCCATGCGCTGTTGCCATTTTTCGGTGTGCACTCAGCCTCGTCATGCCAATTGAGGAGCTACTGGTCCAAACAGCAGCGGCTTCGGTCAAGAATACCATCATGGCGACCGGGAGAGAAGTGTGCTGACCCCATGCCCCTCTTATCCGCATCCTCCTCGGAGGATGACACGGCGGTCGGACAGTCCCGATGGGCCACTTGTGGCCTGTAGACGGAGTGGTGGTGGTGGTCATTTTAATTATGCGCTCCCGTATGAATCGACCAAAGCGTTCAGATTTTAGCATTCAGTAAATTTCACTTTAACAGTAAATCCTAAACTATTATAGTTATGATCAATATTCAAGTTTTATTGGGATCATCATGAAAATTTACGGAGGATGGCACATTAAAATTACTGTGGCTTGATTCCCTGCATTACTACAGAATTAAATAGTTTTCCCCAAGAACCATGGACCTTGCCGTTGGTGGGGAGGCTTGCGTGCCTCAGCGATACAGATAGCCGTACAGTAGCTGCAACCACAACGGAGGGGTATCTGTTGAGAGGCCAGACAAACGTGTGGTTCCTGGAGAGGGGCAGCAGCCTTTTCAGTAGTTGCAGGGGCAACAGTCTGGATGATTGACTGATCTGGCCTTGCAACAATAACCAAAACGGCCTTGCTGTGCTGGTACTGCGAACGGCTGAAAGCAGGGGAAACTACAGCCGTAATTTTTCCCGAGGGCATGCAGCTTTACTGTATGGTTTAATGATGATGGCGTCCTCTTGGGTAAAATATTCCGGAGGTAAAATAGTCCCCCATTCGGATCTCCGGGCGGAGACTACTCAGGAGGACGTCGTTATCAGGAGAAATAAAACTGGGGCTCTACGGATCGGAGCGTGCAATGTTAGATCCCTTAATCGGGCAGGTAGGTTAGAAAATTAAAAAATGGAAATGGATGGGTTAAAGTTAGATATAGTGGGAATTAGTGAAGTTCGGTGGCAGGAGGAACAAGACTTTTGGTCATGTGAATACAGTGTTATAAATACAAAATCAAATAGGGGTAATGCAGGAGTCGGTTTAATAATGAATAAAAAAATAGGAGTGCGGGCAACCTACTACAAGCAGCATAGTGAACGCATTGTTGTGGCCAAGACAGACACGAAGCCCATGCCTACTACAGTAGTACAAGTTTATATGCCAACTAGCTCTGCAGATGACGAAGAAATTGAAGAAATGTACGCTGAAATAAAAGAAATTATTCAGATAGTGAAGGAAGACGAAAAGTTAATAATCGGGGGTGACTGGAATTCGGTAGTAGGAAAAGGGAAAGAAAGAAACGTAGTAGGTGAATATGGATTGGGGCTAAGAAATGAAAGAGGAAGCCGCCTGATAGAATTTTGCACAGAGCACAACTTAATCATAGCTAACACTTGGTTCAAGAATCAAAAAAGAAGGTTGTATACATGGAAGAAGCCTGGAGATACTGACAGGTTTCAGATAGATTACATTATGGTAAGACAGAGATTTAGGAACCAGGTTTTAAATTGTAAGACATTTCCAGGGGCAGATGTGGACTCTGACCACAATCTATTGGTTATGAACTGTAGATTAAAACTGAAGAAACTGCAAAAAGGTGGGAATTTAAGGAGATGGGACCTGGATAAACTGACTAAACCAGAGGTTGTACAGAGTTTCAGGGAGAGCATAAGGGAACAATTTACAGGAATGGGGGAAAGAAATACAGTAGAAGAAGAATGGGTAGCTCTGAGGGATGAAATAGTGAAGGCAGCAGAGGATCAAATAGATAAAAAGACGAGAATTAGTAGAAACCCTTGGGTAACAGAAGAAATATTGAATTTAATTGATGAAAGGAGAAAATATGAAAATACAGTAAATGAAGCAGGCAAAAAGGAATACAAACATCTCAAATATGAAATCGACACAAAGTGCAAAATGCAAAGCAGGGGCGGCTAGAGGACAAATGTGAGGATGTAGAGGCTTATCTCACTAGGGGTAAGATGGATACTGCCTACAGGAAAATTAAAGAGATCTTTGGAGAAAAGAGAACCACTTGTATGAATATCAAGAGCTCAGATGGAAACCCATTTCTAAGCAAAGAAGGGAAAGCAGAAAGGTGGAGGGTGTATCTAGAGGGTCTATACAAGGGCAATGTACTTGAGGACAATATTATGGAAATGGAAGAGGATGTAGATGAAGATAAAATAGGAGATACGATACTGCGTGAAGAGTTTGACAGAGCACTGAAAGACCTGAGTAGAAACAAGGCCCTATGAGTAGACAACATTCCATTAGAACTACTGACGGCCTTGGGAGAACCAGTCCTGACAAAACTCTACGATCTGGTGAGCAAGATGTATGAGACAGGCGAAATACCCTCAGACTTCAAGAAGAATATAATAATTCCACTCCCAAAGCAAGCAGGTGCTGACAGATGTGAAAATTACCGAACAATCAGTTTAATAAGTCACGGATGCAGAATACTAACGCGAATTCTCTATAGACGAATGGAAAAACTGGTAGAAGCCGATCTCGGGGAAGATCAGTTTGGATTCCGTAGAAATACTGGAACACGTGAGGCAATACTGACCTTACGACTTATCTTAGAAGCTAGATTAAGGAAAGACAATCCTACGTTTCTAGCATCTGTAGACTTAGAGAAAGCTTTTGACAATGTTGACTGGAATACTCTCTTTCCAATTCTGAAGGTGGCAGGGGTAAAATACACGAAGCGAAAGTCTATTTACAATTTGTACAGAAACCAGATTGCAGTTATAAGAGTCGAGGGGCTTGAAAGTGAAGCAGTGGTTGGGAAGGGAGTGATATAGGGTTGTAGCATCTCCCCGATGCTATTCAATCTGTAGATTGAGCAAGCAGTAAAGGAAACAAAAGAAAAATTTGGAGTAGGTATTAAAATCCAAACTTTGAGGTTCGCCGATGACATTGTAATTCTGTCAGAGACAGCAAAGGACTTGGAAGAGCAGTTGACCGGAATTGACAGAGTCTTGAAAGGAGGATATAAGATGAACATTAACAAAAGCAAAACGAGGATAATCGAATGTAGTCGAATTAAGTCGGGTGATGCTGAGGGAATTAGATTAGGAAATGAGACACTTAAAGTAGAAAAGGAGTTCTGCTATTTGGGAAGCAAAATAACTGATGATGGTCGAAGTAGAGAGGACATAATATGTAGACTGGCAATGGCAAGGAAAGCGTTTCTGAAGAAGAGAAATTTGTTAACATCGAGTATAGATTTAAGTGTCAGGAAGTCATTTCTGAAAGTATTTGTATGGATTGTAGCAATGTATGGAAGTGAAACATGGACGATAAATAGTTTGGACAAGAAGAGAATAGAAGCTTTCGAAATGTTGTGCTACAGAAGAATGCTGAAGATTAGATGGGTAGATCACATAACTAGTGAGGAGGTATTGAACAGGATTGGGGGGAAGAGAAGTTTGTGGCACAACTTGACTAGAAGAAGGGATCGGTGGTAGGACATGTTTTGAGGCATCAAGGGATCACTAATTTAGTATTGGAGGGCTGCGTGGAGGGTAAAAATCGTAGAGGGAGACCAAGAGATGAATACACTAAGCAGATTCAGAAGAATGTAGGTTGCAGTAGGTACTGGGAGATGAAGAAGCTTGCACAGGATATAGTAGCATAGAGAGCTGCATCAAACCAGTCTCAGGACTGATGACCACAACAACAACAAATGTTTTCCATTATGGCCGATCTTAGGCCCGTGATATTTAACACTGTCACGTCTCCTCGGCCACTAATGGCTTCTCCTGTATCTCACTATGGCGTAGGTTCTCGTCTGTCTCACTCGCATACTGTAGCGCTTAGGTCCCAATAGACAACAGACGCCTGTGAGTTTCCCTATCTCGTGGTAAATCTGCGCTCTTTGTGGCACGTGGTCCTGAATGACAGGTTTCGTTTCACAATTCCTGTAGGCTCACTCTTTCGGCCACATATTTAAATGAGAGCGCAGTGCTCGTTAACTCACAATACCAGATGGTACTACACGCCTTCTCCTAGTCTGTCGCCATTTTGATGCACTCCAAGTCAGGTCTGGAACAAAGGACAAAGGAAAATACTTTGAGAGCTACTAAAACGTTTTAAATCCAACTTGATGTTCTGTCTCTAACAGTTTCCAAGTTAAGGGTTTCTGAAATGATAGCGGGATTTTATGGGCTCCACGTATGATACAGCCAGATACGGACTGCAAGACAGCGGGCACTGAAGTACTTAAGCAGCAGCAATTCTTCCCGCGCAGAAAGATTTAGGCAGAATATCTGGTTGCTGCAGAAAGTGGCAGTTGACTCGAAAGGTTAAATCGTGTCAGGTCTTCTACATGAGTACTAAAAGAATTCCACCTTGAATAATAACCACTTGGATGCACATGTAAATAATTTATTTAACGACGAGTTTCGTAGCTTAGAAGCCACATCGTCGGGTTAGATTAGAAAAAGCGTCCGCTACAATTATGATCTATTAAAGTTACAAGCAGTAGAGAGAAATAGAGCAAATTACTTTCATGTTAAATCATGACGTTGAATTTGAAACATGGACGGGAGCGAACATTCCTTGTCTAACGTCAGTCGCGAACAAGAGGTCTGTTCAAAAAATTCCGGAACTTTGTCCACAAATTTTTTCTACACTTACCTTTTACTTATTGTGCATGGCCTCCTTCGAAACACTCTTCTCCACATTTGATACACCGCTCCCAAAGCCGTTTCCACTTCTGGAAGCAATTTTGCTGCTCATCTTGATAGATCGCGCGAATTTTCTTTCATCTTGTCTATTGTAGCAAATCTTCGTCCTTTCAACGGGGTTTGCAACTTTGGAAATAAAAACAAGTTTCGGAGAGGCCATATGATTCTCTTCAGGAACATCTCGTTCCAATTTGCGCGACCCAAAAGCTCTTCAGACATTGCGAGGTGAAGGTCTTTCTGGTCTTGACTCATGAGCCGTGGGACGAATTTGACAGCAATTTGACAGCATAGCAAGATGCTATGTCAGGACTTCATGACATGCTCGAACTGAATTCCTACATTCTTTTGCAATCTCTCGGACAGTAAGTCTTCAACTGGCACGCACAATTCCGTTGACGTTCCTGACGAGAGCGTTGTCGTTAGACGTCTAAGGAAGTCCTGAACGAGGGTCAACTTTAACTTCCGTCTCGCCATTTTTAAACCGTGTGAACCACTGGTAACACCGAGCACGGCTAAAGCACTCATCCCAACCGGCTGCCTCGATGATGTGGCGAGTCTGTGTCAACGTTTTCTTCAGTTTCACGCAAAATTTAATGCAGACGCGTTGGTCCTCTAAATCTGCCACCTCGAAATTCGCTAACTGTGCAACACAACGTTCTACTCAATACAGAACAATAACTAGCAGACATACAACAATGAAACTCCCGACAGTTACACATCAAAGACAGGCGTGTGCAGGAATGGCAACCGCACGAACCAATACATTATTGGCGCGAAATTACGAATGCTTCGGAATTTTTTGAATAGATGTATTGCATTGGAGGAATGACGATTGATAAGCCTCTGTGTGCGCTCGCATCTCTCTAATCTTACCTTAACGGTCTTTTGCGAGATGTGCGCAGGAGGGAACAGTATGTTGACTGAATCCTCTAGAACGCATGATCTCTTAATTTTGACAGTAAATTGCGCCTTGATGCTAAACACCTCTCTTGCCACTCGCGTTGGCTCAGCACCTCCAAGGCGCTTTCGCGCTTACTGAATGAGTGTGTGACAAAACGCGATGCTCTTCTTTCGATCCATCAGTTTGCGGACTTTCAAAAAAAAAAAAAAATTAATGGTGGCCCTTAACTATGTAACTTCAGACTCAAGAGTTGAAATATTAAACGTTTCGGCTTGTTTCGTTGTCTAGGGGCTGGGATACGTTGTTGCCGCATTACAAGCCAATTACTGCTGAGTCTACAGTATACAATATGAATATACACACGAATCGAATGGTCGAAGATTTTTATCACTCGGCAACTGCGAATTTTGAATTTAACGTAGAAATTTATAAATGAAAGATTGCAATTAAATAAAATCTGCAGGTACTATTTTTAACGACTTTAAATGATGAGTACGTTAGTAGAAGTACCTTTAAGAATGCCGTTTATTACTGCTGGTCCAGCAATTAAATAAAATATAAGTCAATAACTGGGAAACAATAGATTCCTACTCCATGTAACGAGTTATGGACAACAACATGGCTCGCGAGATATTCTCTTCTAAACACATACTACATCTTCATTGCAGAAGCCACGGAAGTCTCACAAGTGCCCAAGTTGGCACTACGAAATATTTCTACCTCCCACGACCTCGAGCAAACTGCTCCACTCTCCAAGTATTCCCCGCCCCCCTGTCCACCGCCCATCGTGTCCGCTGCGCTGCCCTGTCCGGTACTCCTCCAGTCCTGGGAGATCCGATGCTCCTCCCCCACTTCCATTCCGTCTCTCCGTTCTCCGGTAGTCGCCTACCGTAGTAACGAGCTCTGTGATTGGCTAGAGCGCTCCCGCCTTGTCTCCAAGCCAACACACTCACAAACGTATTGAAACACATACAAAATACTAGATTTACATTTAAATATAGGTAGTGAAGGAAGACGAAAATTTAATAGTCATGGGTGACTGGAATTCGGTAGTAGGAAAAGGGAGAGAAGGAAACGTAATAGGTGAATATGGAATGGAGGGGAAGAAATGAAAGAGGAAGCCGCCTGGTAGAATTTTGCACAGAGCACAACTTAATCATAGCTATCACTTGGTTCAAGAATCATAAAAGAAGGTTGTATATATGGAAGAAGCCTGGAGATACTGACAGGTTTCAGATAGATTGTATAATGGTAAGACAGAGATTTAGGAACCAGGTTTTAAATTGTAAGACATTTCCAGAGGCAGATGTGGACTCTGACCGCAATCTATTGGTTATGAACTGTAGATTAAAACGGAAGAAATTGCAAAAAGGTGGGAATTTAAGGAGATGGGACGTGGATAAACTGAAAGAATCAGAGGTTTTACAGAGTTTCAGGGATAGCATAAGGGAACAATTGACAGGAATGGGGGAAAGAAATACAGTAGAAGAAGAATGGGTAGCTCTGATGGATAAAGTAGTGAAGGCGGCAGAGGATCAAGTAGGTATAAAGACAAGGACTAGTAGAAATCCTTGGGTAACAGAAGAAACATTGAATTTAATTGATGAAAGGAGAAAATATAAAAACAAAGTAAGTGAAGCAGGCAAAAATGGAATACAAACGTCTCAAAAATGAGGTCGACAGGAAGTGCAAAAATGGTTAAGCAGGGATGGCTAGAGGACAAATGTAAGGATCTAGAGGCTTATCTCACTAGGGGTAAGATGGATACTGCCTACAGGAAAATTAAAGAGACAGAATGAGATTTTCACTCTGCAGCGGAGTGTGCGCTGATATGAAACTTCCTGGCAGATTAAAACTGTGTGCCCGACCGAGACTCGAACTCGGGACCTTTGCCTTTCGCGGGCAAGTGCTCTACCAACTGAGCTACCGAAGCACGACTCACGCCCGGTACTCACAGCTTTACTTCTGCCAGTATCTCGCCTCCTACCTTCCAAACTTTACAGAAGCTCTCCTGCGAACCTTGCAGAACCTTGCAGGTGCCCGCGAAAGGCAAAGGTCCCGAGTTCGAGTCTCGGTCGGGCACACAGTTTTAATCTGCCAGGAAGTTTCAAATTAAAGAGACGTTTAGAGAAAAGAAAACCACTTGTATGAATATCAACAGCTCAGATGGAAACCCAGTTCTAAGCAAAGAAGTGAAAGCAGAAAGGTGGAAGGAGTATATAGAGCGTCTATACAAGGGCAATGTACCTGAGGACAATATTATGGAAATGGAAGAGGTTCAAATGGTTCAAATGGCTCTGAGCACTATGGGACTCAACATCTTAGGTCATAAGTCCCCTAGAACTTAGAACTACTTAAACCTAACTAACCTAAGGACATCACACGCACCCATGCCCGAGGCAGGATTCGAACCTGCGACCGTAGCAGTCCCGCGGTTCCGGACTGCAGCGCCAGAACCGCTAGACCACCGCGGCCGGCTGAAATGGAAGAGGATGTAGATGAAGATGAAATGGGAGATATGATACTGCGTGAAGAGTTTGACAGAGCACTGAAATACCTGAGTCGAAACAAGGCCCCTGGAGTAGACGACATTCCATTAGAACTACTGATAGCCTTGGGAGAGCCAGTCCTGAAAAAACTCTACCATCTGGTGAGCAAGATGTATGAGACAGGCGAAATACCCTCAGACTTCAAGAAGAATATAATAATTCCAATCCCAAAGAAAGCAGGTGTTGACAGATGAGACAATTGCCGAACTATCAGTTTAATAAGTCACGGCTGCAAAATACTAAGGCGAATTCTTTACAAACGAATGAAAAAAACTGGAAGAAGTCGACCTCGGGGAAGATCAGTTTGGATTCCGTAGAAATGTTGGAACAGGTGAGGCAATACTGACCCTACGACTTATCTTAGAAGGTAGATTAAGGAAAGGCAAACCTACGTTTCTATCATTTGTAGACTTAGAGAAAGCTTTTGACTATGCTGACTGGAATACTCTTTCAAATCCTGAAGGTGGCAGGGATAAAATACAGGCAGCGAAAAGCTATTTACAATTTGTACAGAAACCATAAGAGACGAGGGGCATGAAAGGGAAGCAATGGTGGGGAAGGGAGTGGGACATGGTTGTAGCCTCTCCCCGATGTTATTCAATCTTTATATTGAACAAGCAATAACGGAAACAAAAGAAACATTCGGAGTAGGCTCATATGGCTCTGAGCGCTATGGGACTTAACTTCTGAGGTCATCAGTCCCCTAGAACTTAGAACTACTTAAACCTAACTAACCTAAGAAGATGACACACATTCATGCCTGAAGCAGGATTCGAACCTGCGACCGTAGCGGACGCGAGGTTCCGGACTGTAGCGCCTAGAACCGCTCGGCCACTCCGGCCGGCTTCGGAGTAGGTATTAAAATCCATGGAGAAGAAATAAAAACTTTGAGGTTCGCCGATGACATTGTAATTCTGTCAGACACAGCAAAAGACTTCTAAGAGCAGTTGAACGGAATGGATAGTGTCTTGAAAGGAGTGTATAAGATGAACATCAACAAAAGCAAAACGAGGATAATGGAATGTAGTCGAATTTAGTCGGGTGATGCTGAGGGAATTAGATTAGGAAATGAGACACAGTAGTAAAGGAGTTTTGCTATTTGGGGAGCAAAATAACAGATGATGGTCGAAGTAGAGGGGATATAAAATGTAGACTGGCAATGGCAAGGAAAGCGTTTCTGAAGAAGAGAAATTTGTTAACATCGAGTATAGATTTAAGTGTCAGGATGTCGTAGTGAAAGTATTTGTACGGAGTGTTGCCATGTATGGAAGTGAAACATGGACGATAAACAGTTTGGACAAGAAGAGAATAGAAGATTTCGAAGTGTAGTGGTACGGAAGAATGCTGATGATTAGTTGGGTAGATCACATAACTAATGATGAGGTATTGAATAGGATTGGGGAGAAGAGAAGTTTGTGGCACAACTTGACTAGAAGAATGGATCGGTTAGTAGGACATGTTCTGATGCATCAAGAGATCACCAATTTACTATTGGAGGGTAGCGTGGGGGGTAAAAATCGTAGAGGGAGACCAAGAGGTGAATACACTAAGCAGATTCAGAAGGATGTAGGTTGCAGTAGGTACTGGGAGATGAAGAAGCTTACACAGGATAGAGTAGCATGGAGAGCTGCATCAAACCAGTCTCACACAACAACAACTTGAAATTATATAAATATTCCTACGGTTGGACCAGAAACAAGCTCTAACACACATTATTAAATACATAAAAAAATTGAATAAACATATATCAAAGGTTTTCAGAAATTACTGCAACCAGTCGCCTTTTATGTAGATGTATTTTATTTAACCATGACCGGTTTCGAGCTGCCTAGTAACTCATCATCAGATGGTATATACATTTAGTGCTTTTTTTGTACCCATTGTGTGGGTGGTTGAGTATCTGTGGCTAAACAGAAACGAGAACAAATAATCGCTACATGTGGTACAGTAACACGAAATATTTACAGAATAATTTATGTTTAACGTATAAGAGCAAATAATCACTACATGTGGTACAGTTACATGAAATATTTACAGTTTAATTTACGTTTTGAGGTGTTACTTACAGATAAATCTTTCTGCAGGTATATATATCTCTTTTAGGACGTATTTTTGAAACCATTGTGTCTTGTTTTTCACAATTACACAAGTTAAAACTTTCACTAGATGTATGTTACTTTTATGAGGCACTGTTGGAAACATATATCTTGTTTTTCGTAAACATCGCTGAACACACTTAGCCACAGATACGAATACAGGATTTACACATTATAAACAAGCCAAAGATTGCAATATAACTACAGTATCAAAGATTTCAAGTTGACCAGAGGCATTATTAGTCATCGCACACACTGACAAGAGATTTGTCTTTATTACATAGAAAATAAATGTAAATTAGCTTAAACTATTAAAATATTTATTTATAAATTAACTGTGCTATTTTAACAGGTATATTAAACTAAATTTTTTACATAATATTTCAGTTACATTTAAGATTATTGGTATTGAGAGTATTATGACAGCTAATTTCTTGCTCCTTCCATTGGCTGATCTTGGCATATGATGTCAGGGATGAGAGATGGATGGTTAACTTGAAATAATAAGTAATGATGGTACTTGAAAGGGTGTGGAAAAGGAGTTAGCGGTGGGGGGGGGTGTATAGGAAAAAGGAGAGGGGGGGGCATTTTGTTTCTGAATGACTGTTTAGTTTTTTAAGTTCAAAGAATCCTTAAAATTCTGAAAGAAGGAGTTATTCGCCAATTCTGTCTGCTCATTTAAAATGGTATGTGGGGAATTATGTTTGTGGGTGAAAATCTCTAATTGTTCGAGAAGATCCATCTTGAATCCCTTGTCTACAGTGTGTAGGATTTGAAGGTTAGTTTTAATGTCTGTTATGGAATGTTTATTATCTGCTAGATGGGTAGCAAAAGTGGATCTATTTAAGTTGTTTAGGCGAAGTGCATCAGTGTGCTCTTTGTATCGGATCTCAAAATTTCTACCTGTTTGCCCTATGTAGTAGCAGGAGCAGCTGTCACATCTTAATTTATATATACCAGATTTTTGGTAGGGTGTGCTGGCTATTTTGGTGTTGTGGACTATTTTGTTCTGTATTTTGTTGTTAGTGTGAAAACTTATTTTGACATTATGTGGTTTGAATAGCTTAGCAAGTTTGTATGAGATATTGCCGAGAAACGGCATACAAACGAATTTGGTTTCTTCTGCTACTGAGGTCTGGCTTGCTGGTTTTGCTTTGTTAGATATAATGTTTTTATCTAATTTTTCAATTATGCTTGGGTCATAAGCATTGTTTGATGCTATTGTTTTTAATATATTGATTTCATTAATTTTTGCAGTAGGATCAGCTTGAATCTTGTTGATACGGTTAAGTGCTGATTTGAAAAAAGCTAGTTTATGCTGATTTGGGTGCCATGATGTATTGTTTATTATGACATCTGAAGTGGTGGGTTTCCTATATATCTGAAATTTATGTTTGTTGTTGTGATGTGTTATGTTTAGGTCAAGAAAATAGATACCTTTTTGGGTTTGGTGTTCTACTGTGAACTGTATTTTGGGGTGAACATTATTAAGTTTACCAGCTAAGGCCTCAATTTCAGTGGCTGTCCCATCATATAACAACAGGGTGTCATCAACATATCGTTTATAATAAATGATTTTGTCTGTTTCTATTGGGTTTGCTTTAAAGAATTTAATTTCGAGATCATTAATGTAGATGTCAGCAAGAAGGCCAGCTAGACTACTGCCCATTGCTAGACCATCATGTTGAATATATATTTTGTTGTTGAAGGTGAAGTAATTGTGGGACAGCACTAATTCAAGTAAATCCATCAGCTCACAGATTTCCATGTCACTTAACTTTTTATGTTGTAATAAGTTATTTTTTATTATTCGAAGTGTGTCTATTATAGGTATGTTTGTGTACAGGTTGACAATATCAAGGGATGCAAAGTTAGCTGCATTGGGAATGGAAATTTCTTTGATACTGTCAATCAAATCATAGGTGTTTTTTATGGAATAATTGGTTGAGAATGTATAATATTTCTTGAGTATTTCATGCAGTTTTTTAGTCACTTTATACCCTGGGCTATTTATGGAATTCTCAATCGGGCGTATCGGGTGTCCATCTTTATGAATTTTAGGTTGTGATCTAAGCTTTGGTGCTGTAGGGTTCATTATGACACATTGTTTGGCTTCAATGGATGTCAGCAGAAAGTTACAATTTTTTAACATGTCTTTTATTTTAGCTTGGTATTTGGGAGTGGGGTCAGATTTCAACTCAGTTATGTTGTTATTCTTGAAAAATTCTAGGGTTTTCTTAATGTAATCAGACTCGTACATTATCACGGCTGTACTGCCTTTGTCAGATTTAACAACAAGGGCACTACTATTTGTTAGCTTTTTGTTAATTTGTTTCAGTGTTGCAGATTCATCATGTTTATTACTATGGAGCCTTTGTACATCTATGGTTTTCTTTATTATTTTGTTTGCATCATGGGCTAGAGCATTTTGATCATTCTGATCTAGTTTTGATGCTATACATGCTATTTTGGTGTTAGTTATTAGGTCTTTAACACTGTTGTAATCAAGTTTTGTGGCAATATTATGTTTAAGTCCCTTATTTAACAAATTTAATTCTGTGCTATTGAAATTAATGCTTGTTGTGTTAACTACTCTCTCAAAGAATTTATGTTGCACGGGAGGGCATTCATTAGGTGGAATGGGGGATTTTTTGGCAATCAGGAGTGATAGCTTTTCTTTTTGTTTATGTGCAATTTTCAGCATCTCTTTATTCACATTTAGTTGGGTTAGATCTAAGAAATTCATGATTTGACTTAGAGTGAGATAGTTGCTTAACTCTAAGTGCAGCATGTAGATGTCCCTGTTTAACAAGTCTTTTCGTTTGTAATGTGATCTAATTTCATTTTTGATCCATACAATTTCACATTTTCTCTTGGTTGCTTGTGCAGATTCACTCTGGTCTTTAACTACAACTCTTATGTAATTAGGAGTTACATTCTCTAAGATACATTGCTTATTAAATTTGATGGCAAGAATAGTTTTCATTAGTTTCACTTTGCACTTCCTGTATTTGTTCATTGTTCCTTTTACCTGGCTAGGTAGCGAAATAAGACTTTTATCCATTGTGGATGTGGAACACTGCGACTGTGGTGTGAAAAGGTTTTCAGAAATTACTGCAACCAGTCGCCTTTTATGTAGATGTATTTTATTTAACCATGACCGGTTTCGAGCTGCCTAGTAACTCATCATCAGATGGTATATACATTTAGTGCTTTTTTTGTACCCATTGTGTGGGTGGTTGAGTATCTGTGGCTAAACAGAAACGAGAACAAATAATCGCTACATGTGGTACAGTAACACGAAATATTTACAGAATAATTTATGTTTAACGTATAAGAGCAAATAATCACTACATGTGGTACAGTTACATGAAATATTTACAGTTTAATTTACGTTTTGAGGTGTTACTTACAGATAAATCTTTCTGCAGGTATATATATCTCTTTTAGGACGTATTTTTGAAACCATTGTGTCTTGTTTTTCACAATTACACAAGTTAAAACTTTCACTAGATGTATGTTACTTTTATGAGGCACTGTTGGAAACATATATCTTGTTTTTCGTAAACATCGCTGAACACACTTAGCCACAGATACGAATACAGGATTTACACATTATAAACAAGCCAAAGATTGCAATATAACTACAGTATCAAAGATTTCAAGTTGACCAGAGGCATTATTAGTCATCGCACACACTGACAAGAGATTTGTCTTTATTACATAGAAAATAGGAAACCCACCACTTCAGATGTCATAATAAACAATACATCATGCCACCCAAATCAGCATAAACTAGCTTTTTTCAAATCAGCACTTAA
Organism: Schistocerca cancellata; assembly: GCF_023864275.1. Taxonomy (NCBI): domain Eukaryota; kingdom Metazoa; phylum Arthropoda; class Insecta; order Orthoptera; family Acrididae; genus Schistocerca; species Schistocerca cancellata. The sequence goes on along the minus strand of NC_064637.1, from coordinate 124,757,574 downwards.
CCGTATCAACAAGATTCAAGCTGATCCTACTGCAAAAATTAATGAAATCAATATATTAAAAACAATAGCATCAAACAATGCTTATGACCCAAGCATAATTGAAAAATTAGATAAAAACATTATATCTAACAAAGCAAAACCAGCAAGCCAGACCTCAGTAGCAGAAGAAACCAAATTCGTTTGTATGCCGTTTCTCGGCAATATCTCATACAAACTTGCTAAGCTATTCAAACCACATAATGTCAAAATAAGTTTTCACACTAACAACAAAATACAGAACAAAATAGTCCACAACACCAAAATAGCCAGCACACCCTACCAAAAATCTGGTATATATAAATTAAGATGTGACAGCTGCTCCTGCTACTACATAGGGCAAACAGGTAGAAATTTTGAGATCCGATACAAAGAGCACACTGATGCACTTCGCCTAAACAACTTAAATAGATCCACTTTTGCTACCCATCTAGCAGATAATAAACATTCCATAACAGACATTAAAACTAACCTTCAAATCCTACACACTGTAGACAAGGGATTCAAGATGGATCTTCTCGAACAATTAGAGATTTTCACCCACAAACATAATTCCCCACATACCATTTTAAATGAGCAGACAGAATTGGCGAATAACTCCTTCTTTCAGAATTTTAAGGATTCTTTGAACTTAAAAAACTAAACAGTCATTCAGAAACAAAATGCCCCCCCCCCTCTCCTTTTTCCTATACACCCCCCCCCACCGCTAACTCCTTTTCCACACCCTTTCAAGTACCATCATTACTTATTATTTCAAGTTAACCATCCATCTCTCATCCCTGACATCATATGCCAAGATCAGCCAATGGAAGGAGCAAGAAATTAGCTGTCATAATACTCTCAATACCAATAATCTTAAATGTAACTGAAATATTATGTAAAAAATTTAGTTTAATATACCTGTTAAAATAGCACAGTTAATTTATAAATAAATATTTTAATAGTTTAAGCTAATTTACATTTATTTTCTATGTAATAAAGACAAATCTCTTGTCAGTGTGTGCGATGACTAATAATGCCTCTGGTCAACTTGAAATCTTTGATACTGTAGTTATATTGCAATCTTTGGCTTGTTTATAATGTGTAAATCCTGTATTCGTATCTGTGGCTAAGTGTGTTCAGCGATGTTTACGAAAAACAAGATATATGTTTCCAACAGTGCCTCATAAAAGTAACATACATCTAGTGAAAGTTTTAACTTGTGTAATTGTGAAAAACAAGACACAATGGTTTCAAAAATACGTCCTAAAAGAGATATATATACCTGCAGAAAGATTTATCTGTAAGTAACACCTCAAAACGTAAATTAAACTGTAAATATTTCATGTAACTGTACCACATGTAGTGATTATTTGCTCTTATACGTTAAACATAAATTATTCTGTAAATATTTCGTGTTACTGTACCACATGTAGCGATTATTTGTTCTCGTTTCTGTTTAGCCACAGATACTCAACCACCCACACAATGGGTACAAAAAAAGCACTAAATGTATATACCATCTGATGATGAGTTACTAGGCAGCTCGAAACCGGTCATGGTTAAATAAAATACATCTACATAAAAGGCGACTGGTTGCAGTAATTTCTGAAAACCTTTTCACACCACAGTCGCAGTGTTCCACATCCACAATGGATAAAAGTCTTATTTCGCTACCTAGCCAGGTAAAAGGAACAATGAACAAACACAGGAAGTGCAAAGTGAAACTAATGAAAACTATTCTTGCCATCAAATTTAATAAGCAATGTATCTTAGAGAATGTAACTCCTAATTACATAAGAGTTGTAGTTAAAGACCAGAGTGAATCTGCACAAGCAACCAAGAGAAAATGTGAAATTGTATGGATCAAAAATGAAATTAGATCACATTACAAACGAAAAGACTTGTTAAACAGGGACATCTACATGCTGCACTTAGAGTTAAGCAACTATCTCACTCTAAGTCAAATCATGAATTTCTTAGATCTAACCCAACTAAATGTGAATAAAGAGATGCTGAAAATTGCACATAAACAAAAAGAAAAGCTATCACTCCTGATTGCCAAAAAATCCCCCATTCCACCTAATGAATGCCCTCCCGTGCAACATAAATTCTTTGAGAGAGTAGTTAACACAACAAGCATTAATTTCAATAGCACAGAATTAAATTTGTTAAATAAGGGACTTAAACATAATATTGCCACAAAACTTGATTACAACAGTGTTAAAGACCTAATAACTAACACCAAAATAGCATGTATAGCATCAAAACTAGATCAGAATGATCAAAATGCTCTAGCCCATGATGCAAACAAAATAATAAAGAAAACCATAGATGTACAAAGGCTCCATAGTAATAAACATGATGAATCTGCAACACTGAAACAAATTAACAAAAAGCTAACAAATAGTAGTGCCCTTGTTGTTAAATCTGACAAAGGCAGTACAGCCGTGATAATGTACGAGTCTGATTACATTAAGAAAACCCTAGAATTTTTCAAGAATAACAACATAACTGAGTTGAAATCTGACCCCACTCCCAAATACCAAGCTAAAATAAAAGACATGTTAAAAAATTGTAACTTTCTGCTGACATCCATTGAAGCCAAACAATGTGTCATAATGAACCCTACAGCACCAAAGCTTAGATCACAACCTAAAATTCATAAAGATGGACACCCGATACGCCCGATTGTGAATTCCATAAATAGCCCAGGGTATAAAGTGACTAAAAAACTGCATGAAATACTCAAGAAATATTATACATTCTCAACCAATTATTCCATAAAAAACACCTATGATTTGATTGACAGTATCAGAGAAATTTCCATTCCCAATGCAGCTAACTTTGCATCCCTTGATATTGTCAACCTGTACACAAACATACCTATAATAGACACACTTCGAATAATAAAAAATAACTTATTACAACATAAAAAGTTAAGTGACATGGAAATCTGTGAGCTGATGGATTTACTTGAATTAGTGCTGTCCCACAATTACTTCACCTTCAACAACAAAATATATATTCAACATGATGGTCTAGCAATGGGCAGTAGTCTAGCTGGCCTTCTTGCTGACATCTACATTAATGATCTCGAAATTAAATTCTTTAAAGCAAACCCAATAGAAACAGACAAAATCATTTATTATAAACGATATGTTGATGACACCCTGTTGTTATATGATGGGACAGCCACTGAAATTGAGGCCTTAGCTGGTAAACTTAATAATGTTCACCCCAAAATACAGTTCACAGTAGAACACCAAACCCAAAAAGGTATCTATTTTCTTGACCTAAACATAACACATCACAACAACAAACATAAATTTCAGATATATAGGAAACCCACCACTTCAGATGTCATAATAAACAATACATCATGCCACCCAAATCAGCATAAACTAGCTTTTTTCAAATCAGCACTTAACCGTATCAACAAGATTCAAGCTGATCCTACTGCAAAAATTAATGAAATCAATATATTAAAAACAATAGCATCAAACAATGCTTATGACCCAAGCATAATTGAAAAATTAGATAAAAACATTATATCTAACAAAGCAAAACCAGCAAGCCAGACCTCAGTAGCAGAAGAAACCAAATTCGTTTGTATGCCGTTTCTCGGCAATATCTCATACAAACTTGCTAAGCTATTCAAACCACATAATGTCAAAATAAGTTTTCACACTAACAACAAAATACAGAACAAAATAGTCCACAACACCAAAATAGCCAGCACACCCTACCAAAAATCTGGTATATATAAATTAAGATGTGACAGCTGCTCCTGCTACTACATAGGGCAAACAGGTAGAAATTTTGAGATCCGATACAAAGAGCACACTGATGCACTTCGCCTAAACAACTTAAATAGATCCACTTTTGCTACCCATCTAGCAGATAATAAACATTCCATAACAGACATTAAAACTAACCTTCAAATCCTACACACTGTAGACAAGGGATTCAAGATGGATCTTCTCGAACAATTAGAGATTTTCACCCACAAACATAATTCCCCACATACCATTTTAAATGAGCAGACAGAATTGGCGAATAACTCCTTCTTTCAGAATTTTAAGGATTCTTTGAACTTAAAAAACTAAACAGTCATTCAGAAACAAAATGCCCCCCCTCTCCTTTTTCCTATACACCCCCCCCCCCCACCGCTAACTCCTTTTCCACACCCTTTCAAGTACCATCATTACTTATTATTTCAAGTTAACCATCCATCTCTCATCCCTGACATCATATGCCAAGATCAGCCAATGGAAGGAGCAAGAAATTAGCTGTCATAATACTCTCAATACCAATAATCTTAAATGTAACTGAAATATTATGTAAAAAATTTAGTTTAATATACCTGTTAAAATAGCACAGTTAATTTATAAATAAATATTTTAATAGTTTAAGCTAATTTACATTTATTTTCTATGTAATAAAGACAAATCTCTTGTCAGTGTTTGCGATGACTAATAATGCCTCTGGTCAACTTGAAATCTTTGATACTGTAGTTATATTGCAATCTTTGGCTTGTTTATAATGTGTAAATCCTGTATTCGTATCTGTGGCTAAGTGTGTTCAGCGATGTTTACGAAAAACAAGATATATGTTTCCAACAGTGCCTCATAAAAGTAACATACATCTAGTGAAAGTTTTAACTTGTGTAATTGTGAAAAACAAGACACAATGGTTTCAAAAATACGTCCTAAAAGAAATATATATACCTGCAGAAAGATTTATCTGTAAGTAACACCTCAAAACGTAAATTAAACTGTAAATATTTCATGTAACTGTACCACATGTAGTGATTATTTGCTCTTATACGTTAAACATAAATTATTCTGTAAATATTTCGTGTTACTGTACCACATGTAGCGATTATTTGTTCTCGTTTCTGTTTAGCCACAGATACTCAACCACCCACACAATGGGTACAAAAAAAGCACTAAATGTATATACCATCTGATGATGAGTTACTAGGCAGCTCGAAACCGGTCATGGTTAAATAAAATACATCTACATAAAAGGCGACTGGTTGCAGTAATTTCTGAAAACCTTTTCACACCACAGTCGCAGTGTTCCACATCCACAATGGATAAAAGTCTTATTTCGCTACCTAGCCAGGTAAAAGGAACAATGAACAAATACAGGAAGTGCAAAGTGAAACTAATGAAAACTATTCTTGCCATCAAATTTAATAAGCAATGTATCTTAGAGAATGTAACTCCTAATTACATAAGAGTTGTAGTTAAATACCAGAGTGAATCTGCACAAGCAACCAAGAGAAAATGTGAAATTGTATGGATCAAAAATGAAATTAGATCACATTACAAACGAAAAGACTTGTTAAACAGGGACATCTACATGCTGCACTTGGAGTTAAGCAACTATCTCACTCTAAGTCAAATCATGAATTTCTTAGATCTAACCCAACTAAATGTGAATAAAGAGATGCTGAAAATTGCACATAAACAAAAAGAAAAGCTATCACTCCTGATTGCCAAAAAATCCCCCATTCCACCTAATGAATGCCCTCCCGTGCAACATAAATTCTTTGAGAGAGTAGTTAACACAACAAGCATTAATTTCAATAGCACAGAATTAAATTTGTTAAATAAGGGACTTAAACATAATATTGCCACAAAACTTGATTACAACAGTGTTAAAGACCTAATAACTAACACCAAAATAGCATGTATAGCATCAAAACTAGATCAGAATGATCAAAATGCTCTAGCCCATGATGCAAACAAAATAATAAAGAAAACCATAGATGTACAAAGGCTCCATAGTAATAAACATGATGAATCTGCAACACTGAAACAAATTAACAAAAAGCTAACAAATAGTAGTGCCCTTGTTGTTAAATCTGACAAAGGCAGTACAGCCGTGATAATGTACGAGTCTGATTACATTAAGAAAACCCTAGAATTTTTCAAGAATAACAACATAACTGAGTTGAAATCTGACCCCACTCCCAAATACCAAGCTAAAATAAAAGACATGTTAAAAAATTGTAACTTTCTGCTGACATCCATTGAAGCCAAACAATGTGTCATAATGAACCCTACAGCACCAAAGCTTAGATCACAACCTAAAATTCATAAAGATGGACACCCGATACGCCCGATTGAGAATTCCATAAATAGCCCAGGGTATAAAGTGACTAAAAAACTGCATGAAATACTCAAGAAATATTATACATTCTCAACCAATTATTCCATAAAAAACACCTATGATTTGATTGACAGTATCAAAGAAATTTCCATTCCCAATGCAGCTAACTTTGCATCCCTTGATATTGTCAACCTGTACACAAACATACCTATAATAGACACACTTCGAATAATAAAAAATAACTTATTACAACATAAAAAGTTAAGTGACATGGAAATCTGTGAGCTGATGGATTTACTTGAATTAGTGCTGTCCCACAATTACTTCACCTTCAACAACAAAATATATATTCAACATGATGGTCTAGCAATGGGCAGTAGTCTAGCTGGCCTTCTTGCTGACATCTACATTAATGATCTCGAAATTAAATTCTTTAAAGCAAACCCAATAGAAACAGACAAAATCATTTATTATAAACGATATGTTGATGACACCCTGTTGTTATATGATGGGACAGCCACTGAAATTGAGGCCTTAGTTGGTAAACTTAATAATGTTCACCCCAAAATACAGTTCACAGTAGAACACCAAACCCAAAAAGGTATCTATTTTCTTGACCTAAACATAACACATCACAACAACAAACATAAATTTCAGATATATAGGAAACCCACCACTTCAGATGTCATAATAAACAATACATCATGCCACCCAAATCAGCATAAACTAGCTTTTTTCAAATCAGCACTTAACCGTATCAACAAGATTCAAGCTGATCCTACTGCAAAAATTAATGAAATCAATATATTAAAAACAATAGCATCAAACAATGCTTATGACCCAAGCATAATTGAAAAATTAGATAAAAACATTATATCTAACAAAGCAAAACCAGCAAGCCAGACCTCAGTAGCAGAAGAAACCAAATTCGTTTGTATGCCGTTTCTCGGCAATATCTCATACAAACTTGCTAAGCTATTCAAACCACATAATGTCAAAATAAGTTTTCACACTAACAACAAAATACAGAACAAAATAGTCCACAACACCAAAATAGCCAGCACACCCTACCAAAAATCTGGTATATATAAATTAAGATGTGACAGCTGCTCCTGCTACTACATAGGGCAAACAGGTAGAAATTTTGAGATCCGATACAAAGAGCACACTGATGCACTTCGCCTAAACAACTTAAATAGATCCACTTTTGCTACCCATCTAGCAGATAATAAACATTCCATAACAGACATTAAAACTAACCTTCAAATCCTACACACTGTAGACAAGGGATTCAAGATGGATCTTCTCGAACAATTAGAGATTTTCACCCACAAACATAATTCCCCACATACCATTTTAAATGAGCAGACAGAATTGGCGAATAACTCCTTCTTTCAGAATTTTAAGGATTCTTTGAACTTAAAAAACTAAACAGTCATTCAGAAACAAAATGCCCCCCCCTCTCCTTTTTCCTATACACCCCCCCCCCACCGCTAACTCCTTTTCCACACCCTTTCAAGTACCATCATTACTTATTATTTCAAGTTAACCATCCATCTCTCATCCCTGACATCATATGCCAAGATCAGCCAATGGAAGGAGCAAGAAATTAGCTGTCATAATACTCTCAATACCAATAATCTTAAATGTAACTGAAATATTATGTAAAAAATTTAGTTTAATATACCTGTTAAAATAGCACAGTTAATTTATAAATAAATATTTTAATAGTTTAAGCTAATTTACATTTATTTTCTATGTAATAAAGACAAATCTCTTGTCAGTGTGTGCGATGACTAATAATGCCTCTGGTCAACTTGAAATCTTTGATACTGTAGTTATATTGCAATCTTTGGCTTGTTTATAATGTGTAAATCCTGTATTCGTATCTGTGGCTAAGTGTGTTCAGCGATGTTTACGAAAAACAAGATATATGTTTCCAACAGTGCCTCATAAAAGTAACATACATCTAGTGAAAGTTTTAACTTGTGTAATTGTGAAAAACAAGACACAATGGTTTCAAAAATACGTCCTAAAAGAGATATATATACCTGCAGAAAGATTTATCTGTAAGTAACACCTCAAAACGTAAATTAAACTGTAAATATTTCATGTAACTGTACCACATGTAGTGATTATTTGCTCTTATACGTTAAACATAAATTATTCTGTAAATATTTCGTGTTACTGTACCACATGTAGCGATTATTTGTTCTCGTTTCTGTTTAGCCACAGATACTCAACCACCCACACAATGGGTACAAAAAAAGCACTAAATGTATATACCATCTGATGATGAGTTACTAGGCAGCTCGAAACCGGTCATGGTTAAATAAAATACATCTACATAAAAGGCGACTGGTTGCAGTAATTTCTGAAAACCTTTTCACACCACAGTCGCAGTGTTCCACATCCACAATGGATAAAAGCCATATATCAAAGGAATAGAAGCAAAATTAGGCCAGTAGCCTAATTTCTCTGTGCTTTCTAAAACACAGTAAATATTTGACCAATTACTTCATGAATAGTATATATCGGATTTAAACAAAGACATAGACGAATAAATATATTTATAAGCATGCTGCTACCGTTTTTTCGTGTAACTGTGGAGCACTTATGGCCTGATGCGATCAATGGTAATCGGCCCATTTTGACCTCCAATAACTCATGTACTATTCAAGTTACATGCCTGTAATTCATACCACTTTAGGTTTTCACTAATAGCTTTCTAAAGACACGTCGATCGACAAAATTGGATGGACCGTTTAGATCTTGGAAATTCGTTGCTGGGGTTATTTCCATATCCATCATTTTGATTTGCAGCTCCTTGTATTGGCTGTGTTTGCAGTTAAAATTGTTGGATGTGAGGTCCGCCAGTTATGCAAAACACCGTTTTCTCAGTACCCAAAGATGTTTCGGCATGACCGTGCCATCATCAGTGGGTTATCGTTTTTATTTATTCTGCAATGTGAACATTTTTGTTAAATGATAATAAAATTACGTGCATTTTTTAGTTCAAACAACAGACCGTTTCTTTTTGTACATACCTTTACATTTGGTGTGCATGAATTTTCTGGATCACTTGTGTGTTATTTACTGCAGGTAACTTTTAATCAGCAATCAAATGTTTTTTGTTGGGAGTTAACCTATCTTCTAGAATGTAAAAACGATGCGTGAAAACATCGCGAAAAACTAAATTACATTCTAGAAGATAGGTTAACTCCCAGCAAAAAAATTTTCTCGTCAACATCGTTTGGTTGCAGATGACAAGCTACCTGTAGTAATTAACACACAAGTGATCCAGAAAATTCATACACACCAGATGTAAAAGTATTTACAAAAAGAAACGCTCTGTTGTTTGAACTAAAAAATGCACGTAATTTTATAATCATTTAACAAAAATGTTCACATTGCAGAATAAATAAAAACGACAACTCACTGATGATGGCACAGTGGTTCCGAAACATGTTTGGGTACTGAGAAAAATGGTGTTGTGCATAACTGGCGGACCTCACATCCAACAAGTTACTTGTATAATTTACAGTCAGATCCTAAACTTTAAACTAAGATACTGTAAATCTGATTACACCATCAGAGTCGTCGTGCAGATAATAGTAATGTACATGTTTCTTTTTGAGATATCATGATTCCTCTGGCTATTATTAATTTCTACATGAACTGTGAAATGTCTGCCATTATGGTTTCACAATGTCTGCCATCTTTGGCACTCCCGGCATACAAATCTCCTTCGTGGACACAAAGCACAGTCCCCGTCACAGCGTCAACATGGAATCCCCAGCCACGCGTTCGGCCTGGACCACGCGCTGGGGCTGCCCCTCTTGCTCCGGCTGTTCGGCACCACGCGGTTGATGACGAGGCCCGGCTTGCCGAGCGACTCTTGCGGCCACGCCAACTCCGAACTTGGAATATTTTCAGGTCGCCACAACTCGCTTGTTACCACACAAGTTCTGTCTGGTGTGGATTCAAGATACACGAACAATATTCAGTTATTGGTCCAACGAACGTTTTGCAAGGAAATGGAGCACATTTCCAATTAACCTCAGTCTGACATCTGCCGCACCTGCTATTAGTTTTATGTGGTGCATACTCCTAGATTTTTATGCACGTGCTTGCTTCCAGTGATTGCTCTGAAACCGTGTCATTGTACAATAATGGGTCTTTATGCCTCATTACGCGCAATACATTCCATTTATTTGAGAGTCTGTTGCCATTTAGAGTCCCAAGCGTTTATCCTCAGCAGGTCTTCCTACATTTGACACAAATTTTCTATCCTTGCGACTTCTCTTTATACAACTGCATCATCCATAAAAAGCATCGTGGAACTACTTGGTCATCGGGACTCATCCGACAGTATCCGCTACCGAATGTATTCCAAAACACCGCGCATAAAAACGGGATTTTTTCAGGGCTCAGATATCTGATTCTGCTGGTGGCAGAAAGGTAGCATCAGGTATTTTGGATAGTCTTGGGCTAAGGACGATTTGTATACCCCACAGATGGGTCGTCTTACTATAACTATCCTATAGTACTGGGTCAAAATTTGAATGATGAACAATGAAGTTTAATATGTGCTGTCACCGCCAGACACCACACTTGCTAGGTGGTAGCCTTTAAATCGGCCGCGGTCCGCTAGTATACGACGGACCCGCGTGTCGCCACTGTCAGTGATTGCAGACCGATCGCCGCCACACGGCAGGTCTAGAGACACTTCCTAGCACTCGCCCCAGTTGTACAGCCGACTTTGCTAGCGATGGTTCACTGACAAATTTACGCTCTCATTTGCCGAGACGATAGTTAGCATAGCCTTCAGCTACGTCATTTGCTACGACCTAGCAAGGCGCCATTATCATTTGCTATTTATCTTGTGATGCATGTACCGTCAGACCGATGTTCACCAATTATGGATTAAAGTTAAGTATTCCAGCAGCAACGTACCTTATTGGCTATATTAATTACATTGTCCTGTTCCAGACCTCACGCCAGCCTGCGTGAGCTTAAACGCATGCCTTTCGGCTACCGGTCATAGTGGCTTGGCTGTCTTGCCAAGTCACAACAGAATAATGCACACTTATTTCATCTTTTTTTGAGTCGTCAGTCTTCTGACTGGTTTGATGGGGCCCGCGACGAATTCCTCTCCTGTGTCAACATCTCGGAGAAGCGCTTGCAACCTAGGTTGTCAAATATTTCCTGCATGTATTCCAATATCTGTCTTCGTCTACAATTTTTGCCCTCTACAGCTGCCTCTAGTACCGTGGAACTCATTCCCTGATGTCTTAACAGATGTCCTATCATCCTGTCCCTTTTCCTTGTCAGTGTTTTCCACGAACTCCCTCTTCAATTCTGCGGAGAACCTTACCTTATCAAACCACCTAATTTTCAACATTCGCCTGTAGCACCACATCCCAAATGCTTCGATTCTCTTCTGTTCTGGTTTTCCCACACTCCATGTTTCACTACCACACAATGTTGTATTCCGAACGTTTATTCTCAGAAATTTCTTCCTCAAATTAAGGCCTATGTTTGATACTAGTGGACTTCTCTTGGCCACGACTAGTCTTCTTTTGATGTCCTCCTTTCACCGTCCATCAGTGCTTATTTTGCTGCCTAGGTAGCAAAATTTCTTAACTTCATCTACCTTGTTACCATCAATCCTGATGTTAAGTTTCTCGCTGTTCTTATTTCTGCTACTTCTCATTACTTTCGTCTTTCTTCTTCTAACTGAGACAAATGGAGCAAATCGGTTCGTTCGTTTTGTGTAATAGTCTATGGTGGCCCTTAAGCAGCTTATGGATGCACCATTCAGTTCATGGGCGATTCATGAGAAGACCTGAAAAACTTATTTTTTTGGTATTAAGACCGAGCTGCGGATTTTAAGATGGCTGTGCACAGCCGATAGCAGAAATTTCTACAATACATTCCTAGGGCCCCGATATCGAACAACTTTGAAAATTTTCTTGATTTGATTAACCTTTTCCGAGATAAAGAGGTTCAAACTTACCAGACTTATACGCGTAAAATACACACGTAAAATCTGGCGAAGGCTATTCATGAGGTTGTTTCCACACCCATACACGGCCACCTGCTCGATACAGTTTGAAACGAGACTCGCCCGACCAGACAACACGTTTCCAGTCATCAACAGTCCAATGTCGGTGGTGACGATCCCAGGCGAGGCGTAAAGTTTTGCCGTGCAGTCATCAAGGGTACAAGACTGAGCCTTCGGCTCCGAAAGACCACGTAAAGGAATGGTTCGCACGCTAACACTTGTTGATGGCCCAACTCTGAAATTTGCAGCAATTTGCGGAACGGTTCGACCTCTGACACGCTGAACGACTCTCTTCAGTTGTCGTTGGCCCCGTTCTTGCAGAATCTTTTTCCGGCCGCAGCGATGTCGTAAATTTCATGTTTCACCTGATATTCACAGTACACTCGTGAAATGGTCGTACGGGAAAATCCCTACTTCATCGCTACCTCGGAGATGCTGTGTCCATCGCTCGTGCGCCGACTATAGCGGCAGGTTCAAGTTCACTTAAATCTTGAGCAGCAGTAACTGATCTAGCAACAGCGCCAGACACTTGTCTTATATAGGCGCTGCCGACCACAGCGCCGTATTCTGCCTGTTTACATATCTCTGTATTTGAATACGCGTTCCTATACCGGTTTAGCAGCAATAAAAGAGAGAAAGACAAGACAGTGACAGAGGAAACCGTACTAGGAGGGCAGAGCGAAGAGGACTGTGGTTACGACATAGGAGACAGTAGCAGAGAGTCACAGAAATTGTTAAGGCTTTCGTGGCCACTTGTTGACAAACTGCCTATTGGCTTCTTTCTCGGGTTCTTCGGCCGACGTTCATCTAGTGATTTTTCTGACGTTTCGCCAGCACGAGTGGCTGGCATTGTCAAAGCTTCACCCTCCATTGCCGGCGGTGAACTGGAGGCGAGCTCGCGGCCGCAGACTATATGTACCTGGCGCGCCAACGTCCGAGGGCTTCTCCGCGGTCATTTCCGGTGCGGTTCTCCTCTTGCTACCTGCGACGGTCGTTCGCTGCAGTACGGGAAGCCAGGATCCGTTTACCTTAAGGCTTTCCTCCGTTCCGACACACACGGACCGATACCTGCACAAACTGTCAAACCGCCACCCGAGCCAGAAAAGAGGCATGATTAGTACGCTCGTAAAGAGAGCAGGACGAATATGTGAGCCGCAACACCTCAAACGAGAAATGCAACACCTGGAAACTGTTCTGAGGAGCAATGGGTACTCCACAAATTACATTACAAGTGTAACAGAGCCAAACACTCGGCGAAGTAAGGAACCAGAAAAAGAAATGTCGGGTACGGCCTTTCTGCCATACATTCCCAGAGTGACGGCCAGAATCGGCCGTATATTGCGCAAACACGGCGTAAAGACGATTTTCAAACCGACAAGGAAGATCAAAGAGTGTCTTAGATCGGCGAAGGAGAAAAGAGACCCACTTGCAATGTCGGGAATATACCGTATACCTTGCACATGCGGAAAAGTTTATGTCGGAATGACTGGACGATCCATTAACACCAGGATCAAAGAGCATAAGCGACATTGCAGGTTGGGGCAGGTGGAGAAATCGGCCGTGGCAGAGCACACACTGAATGAGACCGACCACGTAATAAAATTCGCCGACACGGAAGTTCTGGCTGTAGAGAAGCACTATCACACGCGCTTGTTCAGAGAAGCTGTAGAAATCCAAAAACACGCGAACAGTTTCAACAAGAAGGAGGAAAGCCTTAAGGTAAACGGATCCTGGCTTCCCGTACTGCAGCGAACGACCGTCGCAGGTAGCAAGAGGAGAACAGCACCGGAAATGACCGTGGAGAAGCCCTCGGACGTTGGCGCGCCAGGTACATATAGTCTGCGGCCGCGAGCTCGGCTCCAGTTCACCACCGGCAATGGAGGGTGAAGCTTTGACAATGCCAGCCACTCGTGCTGGCGAAACGTCAGAAAAATCACGAACGTCGGCCGAAGAACCCGAGACAGAAGCCAATAGGCAGTTAGTCACAGAAAGATAATGACAGTGAGTTGACCCGAATGCGTGAGTGAAAACTGGCGAGTGGGAGTGGATGGGTGTGAGTGACTTCTTACAGCGATGGACTATCCGTTGTGAGCGAGTTAGAGTAAGGGGACCTTGTGGGAGTCAGAGGTGATTTGCGTGTCGAAAACAGCACGAATATGCGCGCATGGAGAATTTTTGGGAAAGTTTTGAAGGAGCTGAGGAAGATGGAATGAGGCTACTGGTACCACACTTCTCAGTTAGCCTTTTAAACAGGCGCATATTAGCCCTTTTGTGTCCCAATAGGAGCATTTTTCCGCTGTTTTATATTGCTATACAAAGATTACATTTCAATTAGAAATAAATACTTGTTTTTGTTCCTTCCAATGTTGGTGATACGAATGCTACAACTTTGTCATCTTGTACAAAGAATAGCATTTCCATCAGTATTCAGTAATAGAAATGCGGTAACTGGTTACATTTTGAATAATCGATCATGATATGTCATTTGATATGACTTACACAAAATTTATGTTAAATATTATTTCAATTACCATCACATAATGATCATGGTTAGAGTAAAGTTAACCATATACCGGGTGATCAGAAAGTCAGCATAAATTTGAAAACTGAATAAATCACGGAATAATGTAGAGAGAGAGGTACAAATTGACACACAAGCTTGGAATGACATGGTGTTTTATTAGAAGCAAAAAAATACAAAAGTTCAAAAAATGTCCGGCAGTTGGCGCTTCATCTGATCAGAATAGCAATAATTGGCAGTACAAAGTAAGACAAAGCAAAGATGATGTTCTTTACAGGAAATGCTCAATATGTCCACCATCTTTCCTCAACAATAGCTGTAGTCGAGGAATAATGTTGTCAACAGCACTGTAAAGCATGTCCGTAGTTATGGTGAGACCAGCCGGTGTGGCCGAGCGGTTCTAGGCGCTTCAGTGTGGAACCACGCGACCGCTACGGTTGCAGTTTCGAATCCTGCCTCGGGCATGGATGTGTGTGATGTCCTTAGGTTAGTTAGGTTTAAGTAGTTCCAAGTTCTAGGGGTTCAAAATGGTTCAAATGGCTCTGAGCACTATGGGACTCAACATCTTAGGTCATAAGTCCCCTAGAACTTAGAAATACTTAAACCTAACTAACCTAAGGACATCACACACACCCATGCCCGAGGCAGGATTCGAACCTGCGACCGTAGCAGTCCCGCGGTTCCGGACTGCAGCGCCAGAACCGCACGGCCACCGCGGCCGGCCAAGTTCTAGGGGACTGATGACCTCAGATGTTAAGTCCCATAGTGCTCAGAGACATTTGAACCAATTATGGTGAGGCATTGGCGTCGGATGTTGTCTTTCAGCATCCCTAGAGATGTCGGTCGATCACGATACACTTGCGACTTCAGGTAACCCCAAAGCCAATAATCGCACGGACTGAGGTGAAGAGATCTTTCACGTGTCATCTGTCGGATATTTTGTGAACTTTGTTTTTTTTCCTAATAAAACCCCATGTCATTCCAAGCATGTGTGTCAATTTTTATCTCTCTATCTACATTATTCCGTGGTTTATTAAGTTTTCAAAATTATACTGACTTTTTGATCACGCGGTACATATAAAACTACGTAATTAAAAAAAATCACAGTGTATCGTGTTCTTTACTAAGCAGATGTATCGTATACTGCAGTAGTTGAATTTTGGTCTATTACGTTACGCCCTACACCACAAGAGGTGGGAACGGGCTCTGCTTTACCCAGGACGTGGCACGCACTCAGTCTTGCGCAGCTGATCGTGTCGCCCGGAGCGGCAGGAAGACGACGCAGAGGTGGCTTACATAACGCGAACGCCGATGGTGACGTAAGGACTGAGTTTACGAGTTCTTTTTCAGTATCCAGCAGCCCCAGGCAGTCGCGGCCTCTAGCATGTTAGCGCTCGGGCCTCAGCACCTGGAAACTCCAACACACAGGCGCACTGTGCCTGGACACGAATGTGCAGCCCACGTGGGAAATGACGTCGGCTGCGGGCAAAGGATGCATAGTAGAGCCGGTAACGTGTTCAGTAGGTCGTCTACATCATCAGCCAGTCGACATGCGATTTACAGCGTATTGAATATGCAGGGAGGTCCATTGATAGTGACCGGGCTAAATATCTCACTAAATAAGCGTCCAATGAAAAAACTACAAAGAACGAAACTTGTCTAGCTTGAAGGGGGAAACCACATGGCGCTATGGTTGGCCCGCTAGATGGCGCTGCCACTGGTCAAACGGATATCAGCTGCGTTTTTTTAAATAGCAACCCCCATTTTTTATTACATATTCGTGTAGTACGTAAAGAAATATGAATGTTTTAGTTGGGCCACCTTTTTCGCTTTGTGATAGATGGAGCTGTAGTAGTCACAAACGTATAGGTACGTGGTATCACGTGATATTCCGCCAGTGCGGACGGTATTTGCTTCGTGATACATTACCCGTGTTAAAATGGACCGTTTACCAATTGCGGAAGAGATCGATATCGTGTTGATGTATGGCTATTGTGATCAAAATGCCCAATGGAAGTGTGCTATGTGTGCTGCTCGGTATCCTGGACGACATCATCCAAACGTCCGGACCGTTCGCCGGATAGTTACGTTATTTAAGGAAACGGGAAGTGTTCAGCCACATGTGAAACGTCAACCGCGACCTGCAACAAATGATGATGCCCAAGTAGGTGTTTTAGCTGCTGTCGTGGCTAATCCGCACATCAGTAGCAGACAAATTGCGCGAGAATCGGGAATCTCAAATCGTCGGTGTTGAGAATGCTCCATCAAAATCGATTATACACGTACCATATTTCTATGCACCAGGAATTGCATGGCGACGACTTTGAACGTCGTGTACAGTTCTGCCACTGGCCACAAGAGAAATTACGGGACGATGACAGATTTTTTGCACGCGTTCTATTTAGGGACGAAGCGTCATTCACCAACAGCGGCGACGTAAACCGGCATAATATGCACTATTGGGCAATGGAAAATCCACGATGGCTGCGACAAGTGGAACATCAGCGACCTTGGCGGGTTAATATATGGTGCGGAATTATGGGAGGAAGGATAATTGGCCTCCATTTTATCGCTGGCAATCTAAATGGAGCAATGTATGCTGATTTCCTACGTAATGTTCTACCGATGTTACTACAAGATGTTTCGCTGCATAACAGAATGGCGATGTACTTCCAACATAATTGATGTCCAGCAAATAGGTTGCGTGCGGTTGGAGCGGTATTGAATAGCATATTTCATGACAGGTGGATTGGTCGTCGAAGCACCATACCATGGCCCGCACGTTCACCGGATCTGAAGTCCCCGGATTTCTTTCTGCGGGGAAAGTTGAAGGATATTTGCTATCGTGATCCACCGACAACGCCTGACAACATGCGTCAGCGCATTGTCAATGCATGTGCGAACATTACAGAAGGCGAACTACTCGCTGTTGAGAGGAATGTCGTTACACGTATTGCCCAATGCATTGAGGTTGACGGACAACATTTTGAGCACTTATTGCATTAATGTGGTATTAACAGGTAATCACGCTGTAACAGCATGCGTTCTCAGAAATGATAAGTTCACAAAGGTACATGTATCGCATTGCAACAACCGAAATAAAATGTCCAAACGTACCTTGAGAATGTACGTTCTGTATTTTAACTTAAAAAACCTATCAGTTACCAACTGTTTGTCTAAAATTGTGAGTCATATGCTTGTGACTATTACAGCGCCATCTATCACAAGGCGAAAAAAGTGGTCCAACTAAAACATTTACTTTTTTTGCGTACTACACCAATATGTAATAAAAATGGGGGTTGCTATTTAAAAAAACGCAGTTGATATCCGTTTGATCTATGGCAGCGCCATCTAGCGGGCCAACCATAGCGCCATCTGGTTTCCCCCTTCCAGCTAGACAAGTTTCGTTCTTTGTAGATTTTTCATTTGACGCTTATTTTGTGAGATATTTGGCCCGGTCACTATCAATTGGCCACCCTGTATAAAGTCTGAGTGAGAGCCCACCATCATTTTTCGCACTTTTATATTACAAAGTTCCATTAAGATCACAATTTTAATTTAGTTAGTAACGCACATGAATTGTCCCTGATGCGGCAATAGCTGAAACGAGTTACGAGTGAAATTATAAACTACGATATTGTGGGAACCATACATACACTGCCGGGGAAAAAAATTAGGAGACCCGTAAAGACGACATCGATTCTGATCCGAAGACGGCATATGCGACTTGGGGACAGTAGATGTACTGATAATTGCTTCACCGTCGTCCTGATGGCTTAGTGACATAGCTACGAGAAAAACCTGTGTCTACCCTTTAGTAGGGAATGCTCACAGACAGAAGGTTCAGTGTGGTGGAAGCGTGAGAAGCAAGCAGGCAACCACGCAGCCGAGGTGCACTCGTGCTTCCTACAGCCAACTGAGCGAAAAGGGTCAAATTGTGGCCTCCCGAGTAGCGGGATGGTGCTGTCGCACACACAACTTGGACCTCCTGCATCAGTTGGGCAGCAGTTCTGGTCAGTTGAACACTCTCACACCCGGAGAAGAGGTTCTGGACGACCACGCAGCGCAGTCACCCGCCAGGATCGTCGTATTGTAAGGGCAGCAGCAGGAGACGGTGCAGCTACCACACCGCAGGTTAGTGGGCTTGTGAGCCCAGACGTGTCAGTACGAGCTGTTGCGAACCAGTTATTAGCAATGGAACTACGGGCACGCGCACTTCTACATCTACATCTACATCTACATGATTACTCTGCAATTCACATTTAAGTGCTTGGCAGAGGGTTCATCGAACCACAATCATACTGTCTCTCTACCATTCCACTCCCGAACACCTAAACCTTTCTGTTCGAGCTCTGATTTCTCTTATTTTATTTTGATGATCATTCCTACCTATGTAGGTTGGGCTCAACAAAATATTTTCGCATTCGGAAGAGAAAGTTGATGACTGAAATTTCGTAAATACACTCCTGGAAATTGAAATAAGAACACCGTGAATTCATTGTCCCAGGAAGGGGAAACTTTATTGACACATTCCTGGGGTCAGATACATCACATGATCACACTGACAGAACCACAGGCACATAGACACAGGCAACAGAGCATGCACAATGTCGGCACTAGTACAGTGTATATCCACCTTTCGCAGCAATGCAGGCTGCTATTCTCCCATGGAGACGATCGTAGAGATGCTGGATGTAGTCCTGTGGAACGGCTTGCCATGCCATTTCCACCTGGCGCCTCAGTTGGACCAGCGTTCGTGCTGGACGTGCAGACCACGTGAGACGACGCTTCATCCAGTCCCAAACATGCTCAATGGGGGACAGACCCGGAGATCTTGCTGGCCAGGGTAGTTGACTTACACCTTCTAGAGCACGTTGGGTGGCACGGGATACATGCGGACGTGCATTGTCCTGTTGGAACAGCAAGTTCCCTTGCCGGTCTAGGAATGGTAGAACGATGGGTTCGATGACGGTTTGGATGTACCGTGCACTATTCAGTGTCCCCTCGACGATCACCAGTGGTGTACGGCCAGTGTAGGAGATCGCTCCCCACACCATGATGCCGGGTGTTGGCCCTTTGTGCCTCGGTCGTATGCAGTCCTGATTGTGGCGCTCACCTGCACGGCGCCAAACACGCATACGACCATCATTGGCACCACGGCAGAAGCGACTCTCATCGCTGAAGACGACACGTCTCCATTCGTCCCTCCATTCACGCCTGTCGCGACACCACTGGAGGCGGGCTGCACGATGTTGGGGCCTAAGCGGAAGACGGCCTAATGGTGTGCGGGACCGTAGCCCAGCTTCATGGAGACGGTTGCGAATGGTCCTCGCCGATACCCCAGGAGCAACAGTGTCCCTAATTTGCTGGGAAGTGGCGGTGCGGTCCCCCACGGCACTGCGTAGGATCCTACGGTCTTGGCGTGCATCCGTGCGTCGCTGCGGTCCGGTCCCAGGTCGACGGGCACGTGCACCTTCCGCCGACCACTGGCGACAACATCGATGTACTGTGGAGACCTCACGCCCCACGTGTTGAGCAATTCGGCGGTACTTCCACCCGGCCTCCCGCATGCCCACTATACGCCCTCGCTCAAAGTCCGTCAACTGCACATACGGTTCACGTCCACGCTGTCGCGGCATGCTACCAGTGTTAAAGACTGCGATGGAGCTCCGTATGCCACGGCAAACTGGCTGACACTGACGGCGGCGGTGCACAAATGCTGCGCAGCTAGCGCCATTCGACGGCCAACACCGCGGTTCCTGGTGTGTCCGCTGTGCCGTGCGTGTGATCATTGCTTGTACAGCCCTCTCGCAGTGTCCGGAGCAAGTATGGTGGGTCTGACACACCGGTGTCAATGTGTTCTTTTTTCCATTTCCAGGAGTGTACATCTCCCCGCGATTAAAAACGTCTTTGCTTTAATGACTTCCATCTCAACTCGCGTATCATATCTGCCACACTGTCGCCTCTATTACGTGATAATACAAAACGAGCTGCCCTTTTTTGCACCCTTTCGATGTCCTCCGTCAATCCCACGTGGTAAAGATCCCACACCGCGCAGGAATATTCTAACAGAGGACGAACGAGTGTAGTGTAAGCTGTCTCTTTAGTGGACTTGTTGCATCTTCTAAGTGTCCTGCCAATGAAACGCAACCTTTGGCTCACCTTCCCCACAATATTATCCATGTGGTGTTTCCAACTGAAGTTGATAGTAATTTTAACATCGAGGTACTTAGTTGAATTGACAGCCTTGAGAATTGTACTATTTATCGAGTAATCGAATTCCAACGGATTTCTTTTGGAACTCATGTGGATCACCTCCCACTTTTCGTTATTTAGCGTCAACTGCCACCTGCTACACCATACAGCAATCTTTTCTGAATCGCTTTGCAACTGATACTGGTCTTCGGATGACCTTACTAGACGGTAAATTACAGCATCATCTGCGAACAACCTAAAAGAACTGCTCAGATTGTCACCCAGGTCATTTATATAGATCAGGAACAGCAGAGGTCCCAGGACGCTTCCCTGGGGAACACCTGATATCACTTCAGTTTTACTCGATGATTTGCCGTCTATTACTACGAACTGCGACCTTCCTGACAGGAAATCACGAATCCAGTCGCACAACTGAGACGATACCCCATAGGCCCGCAGCTTGATTAGAAGTCGCTTGTGAGGAACGGTGTCAAAAGCTTTCCGGAAATCTAGAAATACGGAATCAACTTGAGATCCCCTGTCGATAGCGGCCATTACTTCGTGCGAATAAAGAGGAACGATGTTTTCTGAAACCATGCTGATTACGTATCAATAAATTTCCCTTCGCGGTGATTCATAATGTTTGAATACAGTATATGCTCCAAAACCCTACTGCAAACCGACGTCAATGATATAGGTCTGTAGTTCGATGGATTACTCCTACTACCCTTCTTAAAGACTGGTGCGACCTGCGCAATTTTCCAATCTGTAGGTACAGATCTATCGGTGAGCGAGCTGTTGTATATGATTGCTAAGTAGGGAGCTATTGTATCAGCGTAATCTGACAGGAACCTAATCGGTATACAATCTGGACCTGAAGACTTGCCCGTATCAAGCGATTTGAGTTGCTTCGCAACCCCTAAGGTATCTACTTCTAAGAAACTCATGCTAGCAGCTGTTCGTGTTTCAAATTCTGGAATATTCCATTCGTCTTCCCTGGTGAAGGAATTTCGGAAAACTGCGTTGAAACTCCGCTTTAGCGGCACAGTCGTCGCTAACACTACCATCGGCACTGCGCAGCGAAGGTATTGACTGCGTCTTGCCGCTTGTGTACTTTACATACGACCAGAATTTCTTCGGATTTTCTACCAAATTTCGAGACAATGTTTCGTTGTGGAACCTATTAAAGGCATCTCGCATTGAAGTCCGTGCCAAATTTCGCGCGTCTGTAAATTTTAGCCTATCTTCGGGATTTCGCGTTCTTCTGAACTTCGCATGCTTTTTCCGTTGGCTCTGCAACAGCGTTCGGACCCGTTTTGTGTACCCGTCTTCCGTTCGCGCCGAAGCATCGACTTGCACGACTCGGCTGGTGCCGTCAGAGGATAACTTGGAATGGTGCACCATGGCGTTCAACGATGGGAACAGGTTCTGCCTGTTCAGATAACTTACGGGTTTGCTGCCAGCTGACGTCGTCGACCACCGCCGATATTCCGACAGGAGCACACCCTGCCATTCTCAAGGCACAACTGCAAGGAGGAAGCAATGTGCAAGGGAATTTAATACCTCGGTTCACAGAGGAGAAACAAGGAAGACACCACACACAGAACAAGTGTCAACACAGACAAAGATAACCAACATCAGAAATATCGATAGTGACTATTAATCAACAGGTGAGGTAGCACTAATTCTGTCCCTCTGTTTTTTTTTTTTTTTATGAGAGACAGAGCCGGATTCCAAGCAGCGATTAAACAAAATCCACCATCTCTGTTAATAAGGTTGCTTAATAGTTTGATTTCAACAGCTTCCTTAATAACACTATCCCAATAGCTGGACGTGCAAGCCAGAATATCCGTGTTGTTGTATTCCATAGGATGACCGGTGTCAAGGCAATGTTCTGCAATAGCGGATTTGCTCGGCTGTTGTAAGCGTGGGTGACGCTTATGTTCAGTACACCGGTCTTCCACAGTCCTGATTGACCAATATATGACAATGCCACAACTGCAAGGAATAAGATAGACCCCAGCCTTACGCAAACCAAGATAATCTTTTACGGACGCCAACAGGGCCTTAATCTTAGAAGGTGGTCGAGAAACACATTTCACATCATATAATACGGCCAATCCTGTTGGAAATGCTTCCTGCGTAAGGCAAAAAGGCCGTAGACTTAGGTGCCACTTCGTTGCTATCGTCACTCACCCGTTGCACAGAAGGCTGATAGCGCAACGCACGTTTGATCTGCCTCTCACTATAACCATTCTGACGAAAGGTGACTTCGAGATGTGACAGCTCAGCTGCCAGACTTTCAGGGTCTGAGATAACGTGGGCCCTGTGAACCAAGGTACGAAGTACTCCTTCACGCTCAGCTGGATGGTGACAATTATCAGCTCGAAGATACAAGTCAGTGTGGGTAGGCTTCCTATAAACAGAATGTCCCAACGTACCATCAGTCTTCCTTTTGACCAACACATCAAAGAAGGGAAGGCATGCATTCTTTTCCACCTCCATAGTGAACTGAATATTCGGGTGGATTGAATACAGATGTTCCAAAAACCGGTTTAAATTCTCACTACCATGAGGCCAAACAACAAAAGAGTATTTGAAGACAATGGGTATTCTCCACAACAAATACAGAGGGCACTGAAAATGAAACCGAAAGAGGCCACAAAGAAAGCAGAAGAAGATGAAGAAACCTTTAAATCGATGGCCTTCCTGCCATATGTGGGTAGTCTCTCATCAAAAATAGGACGGATTCTCGGCAGACACAAAGTAAAAGTGATTTTTCGTCCTCCACCCAAGACAGCTGCACTGGTGGGCTCCGTCAAAGATGATTTGCTGCTCCAAAATCTGGAGTTTACAAAATTCCATGTGAATGTGGCCTTTCTTACATCGGACAAACAACTCGTACTGTCCAAGAAAGATGTACAGAACACTGGAGGTACACACGGCTTTTACAACCTAACAAGTCGCCAGTGGCAGAGCACTGTATTGATAATGGTCACAGTATGTTGTATGACAACGTCGAAATTTTGGCAACTACATCATCCTTTTGGGACTCGGTAGTGAAGGAGGCAATTGAAATTCGCTTGACGACGAATTTAATAAATAGAGATAGTGGTTTCAATATTGATAAATCATGGAATCCGGCACTTGCTGTAATAAACTCACAAAGACGTCGTCACAGTGCAGCTCACAATGATACATCGATATGCCAACACAGATCGACCGCGGAGTCATAGATACAACTCGCGCGTTATGCACGTCTCTGCCGTCGACCAACGTCTCTGGCGCATTTGCATCTGTGGCCACATGCGCAGTCGCGCGGTACACGAGTATAAAGGGACGAAGCGAGCACTGGAGCGGACCCCTCTCCTCTATCTCCTGTATACTGCTGATATGCCCAAACCTCCCCATCCTGTTCATCTTCTCCAGTTCGCTGATGACTCCGCCTTCCTAGCCCTTTATCCTACCCTTCAACGGTCCCAACGTACCCTCCAAACCCACCATGACCAATTCACCGTTTGGTGCAACCAGTGGTTCCTCCGTGTTAATACCTCCAAGACCAAGGCGATCATCATAGGCCGCACCACCCGCTCCTTCCGCCTCCATGATTTCTACCTCACCATTTATGGCCATCCTATCCACCTCACTCCTACCCTCTAATACCTTGGCCTCACACTCGACCGCCACCTCACCTGGACTCCCCATCTCCTTACCATCCAAAACAAAGCTCACAACCGCCTCCGCCTCCTGAAACTCCTGTCCGGCCGGATGTGGGGTCTGCATCCTTCCACCATCCTTCACACCTACAAATCCTTGATCCGCCCCATCCTTTGTTATGCCAGCATCGCTTGGATTTCCGCCCCTCCCCGGTTCTATAAAGCCCTCCAAATCCTCGAACGCCATGCACTCCGCCTCGCCTTCCGCATCTGCCTTCCGTCCCCCACGCGCATCCTCTACGACCTCATCCCCTTCCCCCACCTTCTCCTTTTCCTTGAACACATCCGCACACTATATATTGTCCGCCGCCTTGATCCCCTTCACCCCCTGGTGTCTCCCTTCCTCTCCACTCCCAACCAGTTGCCGTGCCTTTACCGTTGTGTCCCTTCCTCTCTCCATCTCCACACCCTCCATCTCCTTTCCCAACACAACTTCCACCATCTACCCGTCCCGGATGATGAGCTTCGCCCTGACATCTACCCTTCCTACTAACTCTAACCCCCTCTTCCCGCCTCTTCCTCAGGGCTCCCTCTCCTCTCCATCCCTCCTTCTGAGCGGCGTTCCCCTCCTACTCCCCCTCCATTTCAGTGTCTCTGCGCTCCCTCCTGCCCTGTCTTCCCTTTTCCTCTCCCGCCCCACGTGTCTCCTGCCTCTTCGTGAACCCATGGTTGCCCCTCCTCTCTTTTTCCCGCCGCTTCCTCAGCTGCCCCATGCTCTCCCCTCCTTTTCCATCCTCTCTAACCTTTCCCTCAGCAGGTCCCACCTGGTAGTGTGCTCCAAGTGGGTTTTAAGTGTGTTGTTTCGGAGTGTTTTTAATACTATGGCCAACTTTTAACCTGTGCAAGCGCATTCAGTGTCTTCTCTGTGTTTCAAAAATCGCCAACTGTGTTTTTTAACTTTCTGGAGACTTTTTTAACTGTCCCGCATGAACATCTACATGTCCATGTCTTTTTACCTCCATTTTCTCCCCTTACTCTGTTTTATGTTCCCCTTTTTTATCTCCTTATGTATGTATCATTTTATTCTTGTTTTAGTTGTCATGTCTCTCGGCTGAAGAGCGGCGGATTGTGCCGCTGACAGCCCTCCCCTGCCCATATGGGGCAGGGGAATGAAATCACAATAAAAAAAACTGGAGCGGCAGTCTTGCGGCTCACTCTGAAGATGGCTGAACGTTATACGGCCGAAATATTAGAAGAAGAAGGAGATTTCTTGCGGCTGCACACCCGAAACTTACTGGAACAGCAAAAGTATCCTGTACATATCTGAAAAAACATGCAGGTTTCAAGGTCGCTGACTCCAATGTACGTTCCTCAAAGTCCTCCATAAACAAATTGGCCACAATGGGTGACAATGGGCTTCCCATTGCAGCAACTCCATCAGTCTGTTCGTTGTACTGACCATTGAATAAAAAGTAAGTGGAAGTCAGCACATGTCGAAACAAATTTGTTAACTCTGCCTGCACTCTAAAGTGACGGTCATCTGCTCGTACGACGTAGACCTGGTGAGCTCTTTCTGGTAGAGAGCATTCCCCCAAGACACACTCGCCCAAACCAAGAAGTTATGGTCTGGGATGCGATAAGCTAGAACTCTCCTGTACCTTTGGTGCACTAACCAGCGCTCGGTACGTGCAGAATGTTGTTAGACCTGTTCTTTTGCCATTGTTCAACAGGAAGGCGATGTGTTGTTCCAGTATGATAATTGTCGCCTGCACGCTGCTTGTGAAACTCAACGTGTTCTGCAAGACGTGCAGCACGATCTCTGGACTTGGCTCCAGTCGAACACGAGGGGGCTATGGTGGGACGAGAAGTGACTCGTGCGACTTGTCAATCAACAACTCTTACAGAACTACGTCAACAGGTCGAGCAGGTGTGGCATAACGTATCACAAGACAGTGTTCGCCATAGACTGGATGCCAGAATCAGCGCCTGCACTGCCGCCCATGGAGGCGAGACTGAGTTGTAATATGGGTGTTACGGCATGGGTCGATTCATGGTACCTCAGAACCGCTTGTTCTATTGACCTGTAAGTGTAATCATTTCATGTACTAAATATGCACTGTTGCTGTGGTGTCACCGCCATACACCACACTTGCTAGGTGGTAGCCTTTAAATCGGCCGCGGTCCGTTAGTATACGTCGGACGCGCTTGTCGCCACTATCAGTGATTGCAGACCGAGCGCCGCCACACGGCAGGTCTAGTCTAGAGAGACTCCCTAGCACTCGCCCCAGTTATACGGCCGACTTTGCTAGCGATGGTTCAGTCTACATACGCTCTCACTAGCAGAGACGACAGTTTATCATAGCCTTCAGCTACATCATTTGCTACGACCTAGCAAGGCGCCATATTCAGTTACTTCAAGAATGTATTCTGAACAGATAATATTGTGAATCATGTACTGTCAAAAGCGACGTTCATCATTAATGGATTAAAGTTAAGTATCAAACTAATTACGTCCGCTTTCTGCATTTAATTCCTTGTCATCTTCCAGACCTCACGTCAGTATAGTCCTTCCCTCCTCACGCCAGCCTGCGTGAGCTAAAACGCGTGCATTTCAGCCTCCTGTAGTAACACGGTGTTGGCTCTTCTGCCAACACAACAGTAGCAACAATAAATCTTGATTGAACTAGAGCCGAACGCAGTGCCCGAGTGGTTCTAGGCGCTACAGTCTGGAACCACGCGACCGTTACGGTCGCTGATTCGAATCTTGCCTCGGGCATGGATGTGTGTGTTGTCATTAGGTTAGTTATGTTTAAGTAGTTCTAAGTTCTAGGGGACTGATGACCTCAGAAGTTAAGTCCCATAGTGCTCAGAGCCATTTGAACCATTTGAACCATTGAACTATAAACCTCTGAAAGGGTGTACTATTTTTTCCGGCAGTGTACTTTAATGCAGCGTTCTCTGAATGTGATGTGTTTTCTTCCCTCAACGATATAAGAGCAGTTTTGAAGCTTTTTAATCAAATTCTTTTCGAACGATAAAAATAGACTATACAGGGTTGCGCTATCAGACATTTCTTTTTTTTTTTTGGGGGGGGGGGGGGGGGGAATCTCTTTAAAGCTGTTGGATGACAATCCTTCTTCATCTTGAAAACTCTCGTTCTATAATTGTGGAGTTTATTAACTGAGGAAATTTGTTCTTCTGCATGCAGTGTTTATCACATCACTCAAATTATTCCTTTTCATGACTTTTTATGAAAATAATAATAAATGCAGTGTATTGAGCATTATTTCGGCTTATTTCCTGTGTCAGTAACGTAAACACTGAAAATAAATAAAACAAGTTCCGCAGATACACTCAGTCCCACGACCCTCGGATTATGATTCCGTAGTCCTGTAGCTGTGCCAACCGCTTCCTACAAACAGCGTCAACATACTATGAGCTGAAAAAAGCCATATGATACCTCAGTCATGGGGGCCTTCTTCTGCCCCGTGTAGTGCGGTAACTCGACGTGACATGAATTCAACAAGTCGTTCTAAGCCCCATGCAGAAATATTCAGCCATTGTTGTTGTTGTTGTGGTGGTCTTCAGTCCTGAGAGTGGTTTGATGCAACTCTCCATGTTACTCTATCCTGTGCAAGGTTCTTCATCTCCCAGTACCTACTGCAACCTACATCCCTCTGAATCTGTTTAGTGTATTCATCTCTTGGTCTCCCACTACGATTTTTATCCTCCACGCTGCCCTCCAATGCTAAATTTGTGATCCCTTGATGCCTCAGAATATGCCCTACCAACCGATCCCTTCTTCTAGTCAAGTTGTGCCACAAACTCCTCTTCTCCCCAATTCTATTCAATACCTCCCCATTAGTTATATGATCTACTCATCTAATCTTCAGCATTCTTCTGTAGCACCGCATTTCGAAAGCTTCTATTCTCTTCTGTTCCAAACTAGTTATCGTCTATGTTTCACTTCCATACATGGCTACACTCCATACATATACTTTAAGAAACGATTTCCTGACACTTAAATCTATACTCGATGCTAACAAATTTCTCTTCTTCAGAAACGCTTTCCTTGCCATTGCCAGTCTACATTTATATATCCTCTCTACTTCGACCATCATCAGTAATTTTGCTCCCCAAATAGCAAAACTCCTTTACTACTTTAAGTGTCTCATTTCCTAACCTAATTCCCTGAGCATCACCCGTCTTAATTCGACTACATTCCATTATCCTCGTTTTGCTTTTGTTGATGTTCATCTTATACCCTCCTTTCACGAGACTGTCCATTCCGTTCAACTGATCTTCCAAGTCCTTTGCTGTCTCTGACAGAATTACAATGTCACCGGCGAACCTCAAAGTTTTTATTTCTTCTCCATGGATTTTAATACCTACTCCGAATTTTTCTTTTGTTTCCTTTACTACTTGCTCAATATACAGATTGAATAACATCGGGGAGAGGCTACAACCCTGTCTCACTCCCTTCCCAACCACTGCTTCCCTTTCATGTCCCTCGACTCTTATAACTGCCATCTGGTTTCTGTACAAATTGTAAATAGCCTTTCGCTCCCTGTATTTTACTCTTGCTACCTTCAGAATTTGAATGAGATTATTCCAGTCAACATTGTCAAAAGCTTTCTCTAAGTCTACAAATGCTAGAAACGTAGGTTTGCCTTTCCTTAACCTTTCTTCTAAGATAAGTCATAAGGTCAGCATTGCTTCACGTATTCCAACATTTCTACGGAATCCAAACTGATCTTCCCAGAGGTCGGCTTCTACCAGTTTTTCCATTCGTCTGTAAAGAATTCGTGTTAGTATTTTGCAGCCGTTGCAGCCGTGACTTATTAAACGGATAGTTCGGTAATTTTCACACCTGTCTACGCCTGCTTTCTTTGGGATTGGAATTATTATATTCTTCTTGAAGTCTTAGGGTATTTCGCCTGTCTCATACATTTTGCTCACCAGATGGTAGAGTTTTGTCAGGACAACCTCTGGTTTAGTCTGTTTATCCAGTTCATCCCATCTCCTTAAATTCCCACGTTTTTACAGTTTCTTCAGTTTTAATCTACAGTTCATAACCAATAGATTGTGGTCAGAGTCCCCATCTGCCCCTGGAAATGTCTTACAATTTAAAACCTGGTTCCTACATCTCTGTCTTACCATTATATAATCTATCTGAAACCTGTCAGTATCTCCTGGCTTCTTCCATGTATACAACCTAGTTGTCTGGGAACATGAAGTCCGTGAATGCCTGCCAATGATTTCAAAGTGTCCGCCCCTGGTAGCTGAGTGGTCAGCGCGACGGAATGTCATACCTAACGGCGCGAGTTCGGTTCCCGGCTGGGTCGGAGATTTACTCCGCTCAGGGACTGGGTGTTGTGTTTGTCCTTGTCATCACCATTTCTTCCCCATCGCCACGCAAGTCGCCGAAGTGACGTCAACTCGAAAGATTTGCACCAGGCGAACGGTCTACCCAACGGGAGGCCCTAGCCACACGGCATTTCCATTCCCATCTCAAAGTAGCCGAAAATAACCATTTCCAGTCAACGAGCGGTTCAGTTCGACAAGAGAACCCATTCCATTCCGTGTAAACACAGCCCATACCATCATGGAGCAAGAAATGACTTTATTGCTCTTATGACTAGTCTGCGAATGTTTGTGTCACATGCAACTTGAAACTTCACTTCTGTGTGCAGTAATTGCTTCACGATGTGCAATGATGGACAAATACTGAAACGCTTCATATGAGCTATAAATTCATTCCTTCTCTAATGTTAGGCCTTTGCCACTGCGATCCAGTTAGTCTGAATGCGGCACTACTGATTATTATAATAATGCTCGCCTGCCTCCTGCACGACTTTATCATATTTGTATTAAATGTGATATAATTAAAACATTATCGAAAATCTTGGACACTGAACTCACATTCTGGAGGACAACGGTTCAAACCCGCGTCCGGCCATTCAGATTTAGGTTTTCCGTGATTCGCTCCACGCAAATGCCGGGATGGTTCCTTTGAAAGGGCACGACCGATTTCATTCCCCATCCCTGACATAATCTGAATTTGTGCTCCGTCTTTAGTGACCTCGATATCGACGAGACGTTACACCCAATCTTCCTGCATGTGGCGTTCGCTGTGTTATTCAGTGGTTTGGTATTTAACTAATTCGTAAATGAAAATGATGTTATTTCATTACAGTGACTAATTACAAAATAATTTTTTCTCCCGGCTAAAGATTTGGTGAAGTTGCTAAAAAATCCAAGTTAACGTTGTGTTAAAGTGTTGTCTGTAAGCTGTGTGTCACTAAATCATAGTTCATACAACAGATTCTATACAACTATTGATTATGATGGAAACAGCTATCTTCAGGAAAATGATCATTAAAACCACCGAATATCAGCCGCGCACAACACTGACGTATGTTACCTGAAACAATATTTTTCGCAACTCGTGCGTAATTAATTTCGGCTCCATACATCAGCAAGAAAAGTTTGTTATATGGATCGTGCTATAAGCACTGTTTTTAAAGAACCAATCTGGTTCGAATTATTTTCATTAAAATGAGTTCGGGACCACCGGTGCACATTTATTTTTTCACATTTTTATTACCTTCGGCATTTATGTCTGCAGAGTTGCGTAATTTGAATTTGCTGCGGAGATAGTTGTTAAGATGGCGGCAGACAGTTGATAGAGACTTTCTATTGTTAGAGCAAATTTCCTTTTAACAGGATAAGTATTTGAAATGCTTATTAAACTTTACTTTCGTATTGTGCACTATTTAGACTAATTTTCATCAAGCAAATATTTGATACTTTCGTAAGAAACACAGATAAAAACGCGATACAAATCGCTATCATCAATGGTTGCGCTCCTTGCAGCGGAAAGAAATAATTAACACAGATAATGCTTATTGAGAGAGGAATTGAAGTTACAAATAATTATTCACTCATATTTATAATAATAATGAACTCTATTCTCAAGTAACAATTAAGAAATAATTACAATTTCTTAACAGACCTCAGTTTGATATGCGTCTTGCGTCCGCAACCTACAAAAGCCAACCAACAAAAGGTAAAAACAAAGGAAGACAAACGCAGATCATAAAAGTAATTTACAATTATCATTTTCTTTGTATGATACACATCGATATGTCCAATTACATCATAAAATTGTTGTGGGTTGGCAGGAGAGCCAACACCGGTATGAGAGGAAGCCGAAAGGCACGCGTTTTAGCTCACGCAGGCTGGCGTGAGGTCTGGAACAGGACAAGGAAATTAGAATTTAGAAAAACGGACGTAGCTGGTGGAATACGTAACTTTAATCCGTAAATGGTGAACGTCGCTCTTGACGGTACATGTATTACAGCATCAATAGTAACTGGTAATGGCGCCTTGCTAGGTCGTAGCAAATGACGTAGCTGAAGGCTATGCTAACTATCGTCTCGACAAATGAGAGCGTATTTTGTCAGTGAACCATCGCTAGCAAAGTCGGCTGTACAACTGGGGCGAGTGCTAGGAAGTCTCTAGACCTGACGTGTGGCGGCGCTCGGTCTGCAATCACTGATAGTGATGATAGTGTTGATAGTCGGACGCGGGTCCGACGTATACTAACGGACCGCGGCTGATTTAAAGGCTACCACCTAGCAAGTGTGGTGTCTGGCGGTGACACCACAAAAATATTATATAAATAATTAATATTTATCATCGTTTTATTTCACTGTTTTTCCATTTGTCGGATAGATAATGTTTATAACTCTTAGAGGCATAATTTCCTCTCGTCGCACTGTAGCTAAGATTTATCTCGTGGATGTTACATCCACTCCTTTCCTTCGAAAATCTTGGAATCCCTGGTACCGATATCTTACCAGTGTCAAAGCCGATAACAGGCAGAAATGGCGGAATCGCTGAACTGTCTCTATGTATAATTAAGTTTGTACGTAACCATCTGTGCGCGAGTCCTGTTCAGACCTGGAAAACTTTTTTCCAAACGCTTGGCCATCTGCAGTTCCTGCTTATGTCGCTTTCATTTCTGGCTAAGCCCGGCATATACTATAAATTCGGACGAAATCGGTGATGAGTAGGCGCGGTCACCTTGTAAGTGATAAAGTCGGTCATAGATCTGGATTAAAGAAAACCCATTCATAAGAGGGAAGCCACGTCTGAATCTCTTTAAACAAGAAAGCTAACGAACGAGAAAACAAATTATGGTACCGTAACACCTTGTAACGTCTTTCTTCGGACCTTGCGTCTTGGCTAACACTCAGTGGTAGAGCAATGAGATTGTTCGTTCTTATGTATCGGAATCGACATTACAAACATAACATTGATGAACTGATCTCGCGACTTATGCGAGATATTTACCTCAACAAATGTCGTAATTAAATCGTTTATAATCGATGGCTTATCAATTGCTATTTAAATATTAATGATAAGTTCAGATTAGTTCCAGCGTCACCAAATTCCCTATAGACTGGTTGTAATCTCAAATCTGTACTCAGTCGTAACAGTGTTATTAATTCATAACGTCAAGGAGTTTCTATATAACAGCCGAGCGCTTCAGTCAAATAATATCACAGCACGTTATCTCTATAAATAATATCGTAAAACTTGCATGATAAATAAGTGAATTGACACGATATGCTGGTTTATTAAGCAATATTAGTCACTTCCTAACAGAGCCGTAAGGAAGAAGCTTTCGCAGGTGTTGGGGAGAATTATAAATTATATGCTTCGTAACTATCGCCAAGTTCCATAGTCCATTAGATATTACGAATGAAATTGTCCATCTGCGTTCAGTTCCTAAATAGTGTTAACTTCAAGTTATCTAATTAAAAGTCACTTCTGTCTAATATATGCAAGTCCTCTATCTGAATTGTAAAAAACGTCATTTTTGAAGTCAAAGTAACGTTTCGCGACATCATAGTAGATCGCAATAATCAATTCTGAAAAAAACAATCTAATTGCACCTACATATACGAGCAATCAAAAGTATGACCTGCTTCGGCTAACTCACGCAACGTAGTGACAATGGATTGAATTATCCTTGGCCATTACTCAGAATCTCAAAGAGTACTCATACGGAGTATTCGTTGGTTCTACTTTGCGAATTTTAATTATAATGATTTTGCGATTTACTATGATTTTGAATTTTGAGTTTGATTTTACTGGAATCCTATTTTTCTTTCGTATGTTAATAAATTACTAAATATTAGATTCCTGATTCAGTTACTGGTTAATATCCAAATAATAATGTTAACAGGAAATTTGTATTCTTGTTCATTTTTCATGGAATTTGGAACTTGTTTTGGGGAAATGGTTCAAATGGCTCTGAGTACTATGGGACTTCATATCTATGGTCATCAGTCCCCTAGAACTTAGAACTACTTAAACCTAACTAACCTAAGGACATCACACAACACCCAGTCATCACGTTTTGGGGAAATCTTTGGGAATTTTGGAGCTAATTTTTCATTTTCATATCTCGTCCGAGGAAGTGGCATTTCAAACTCCATATGTTTGGCCTAACAACCGTAGAGCATTTCTGCGCTAATAATCTCCTTCTCGACGTGGGCGTGAAATCCTAATTTTTCGTCTATCGCGCTAGTAGCGAGTTAGAGAAGCCAGCTTGCGCAACAGAAGGAGTACATACTAACGTCAACAGCCCGGGAATCGGGCTGATACGAAGACAGGGCGACGCAGCGCTTTGCCAAGCTGGCGAGAGTAGCAGCTTATCTGGTTCTGGGAACGTCGGTCCCTTCCGGAAAGCGGCAAGTCGGAGCAATCGGCGTTACGACAGCTCAGCTGGCGATAGCGAGAACACACGGACCTGCTAATGCAGGCACGCGGCCGTGGCATATCTGAAGGGGCTCTGCGACTGCTTCGACAATTTGTGTCGGGCGTGGCACGACATTCTTTTACGGGGAGTCATCTACGGACGGTCAAGTAACGACAGTGTGCTCCAAGAGATCGGTACCGTTCAGCTTATACATTAAGACATAACTAATCGTATTAGTTGCAATCTCAAGTTTTTCCAAATGACACACTTCTCTGTGCGGAAATTCAACCCGGTAAAAATTACAGTAGTATCCAGTTAGATCTCGACAAAATGTTAGCTTGGTACAAAGTCTGGCAACCAGCTCCTGAAACAGAAAAATTCAGAACTGCACTCTTTCAAACCGAAAACCTGTGATTCCATTTCGGACTGCAGAATAAATGTCACAGCTACTGCCAGTGACACATGTACTAGCGAATAATACACTACTGGCCATTAAAATTGCTACATCAAGAAGAAATGCAGATGATAAACGGGTATTCATTGGACAAACAACTGACATGTGATTACATTTTCAAGCAATTTGGCGACATAGATCCTGAGAAGTCAGCACCCAGAACAACCACCTCTGGCCGTAATAACGGCCTTGATACGCCTAGGCATTGAGTCAAACACAGCTTGGATGGCGTCTACAGGTACAGCTGCCCATACAGCTTCAACACGATACAGTTCATGAAGAGTAGTGACTGGCGTATTGTGACGAGCCAGTTCTCGGCCGCCATTGACCAGACGTTTTATTGGTGAGAATGTGCTGGCCAGGGCAGCAGTCGAACATTTTCTGTATCCAGAAAGGCTTGTACAGGACCTGCAACATGCGGTCGTGCATTATCCTGCTGAAATGTAAGGTTTCGCAGGGATCGAATGAAGGGCAGAGCCACGCGACGCAACACATCTGAAATTTGACGTCCACTGTTCAAAGTGCCGTCAATGCGAACAAGAGGTGACCGAGACGTGTAACCAATGGCATCCCATACCACCACGCCGGGTGATACGCCAGTATAGCGATGACGAATACACGCTTCCAATGTGCGTTCACCGCGATGTCGCCAAACACGGATGCGACCATCATGATGCTGTAAACAGAACCTGGAGTCATCCGAAAAAATTACGTTTTGCCATTCGTGCACCCAGGTTCGTCGTTGAGTACACCATCGCAGGCGCTCGTGTCTGTGGTCCAGCGTCAAGGGTAACCGCAGCCATGGTCTTCGAGCTGGTAGTCCATGCTGCTGCAAACGTCGTCGAACTGTTCGTGCAGATGGTTGTCATCTTGCAAACGTCCCCATCTGTTGACTCAGGGATCGAGACGTGGCTGCACGATCCGTTACAGCCACAGATAAGATGCCTGTCATCTCGACTGCTAGTGATACGAGGCCGTTGGGATCCAGCACGGCGTTCCGTATTACCCTCCTGAACCCACCGATTCCATATTCTGCTAACAGTCATTGGATCTCCAATAACGCGAGCAGCAATATCGCGATACGATAAACCGCAATCGCGATAGGCTACAATCCGACCTTTATCAAAGTCGGAAACTTGATGGTACGCATTTCTCCTCCTTACACGAGGCATCACAACAACGTTTGACCAGGCAACGCCGATCAACTGCTGTTTGTGTATGAGAAATCGGTTGGAAACTTTCCTCCTGTCAGCACGTTGTAGGTGTCGCCACCGGCGCCAGCCTTGCGTGAATGCTCTGAAAAGCTAATCAATTGCATATCACAGCATCTTCTTCCTGTCGGTTAAATTTCGCGTCTGTAGCACATCATCTTCGTGGTGTAGCAGTTTTAATGGCCAGTAGTGTAATACAGGTTGCGGCAGAAAAACAAGCCGATTTGGATACATCGAAACAGGCCGAGGATTATATTGTAAGCCATTATGCAGTCAAAACAAAGAAACCCTTGCATATTGCCATTTCACGCACTGTTCGTGTTTTGGGAATGCTATCTTGTAGGTAGCCACCATTGTTAGATTGACACTCAGAAAATCTGCAATATAAATCGTTCATGCTACCTTCAAGCAGTGTTTCCGTTTTCTGCACGAATGGTGTCTTTCAGTTCCGCAGTTGTGTGCTGAGGCGCCTAGCATATGCCCTGTGTTGCAAGAACACCCAAAGGAAGTAACCACAAAATGTCCCCATTCCTTGAAGAGCTATAGTTACCAGACACTCTGTGTGCACTGTTGCCATCAAATTTTGAGTGCAATGA
The DNA here is from genome assembly GCF_023864275.1 of Schistocerca cancellata. Lineage (NCBI taxonomy): Eukaryota > Metazoa > Arthropoda > Insecta > Orthoptera > Acrididae > Schistocerca > Schistocerca cancellata. The sequence continues at coordinate 124,720,964 of NC_064637.1, read as the reverse complement.
GACGAATCGCCATCTTGCTGAAGCCAATACTCGCTTACGGGAAATTCTTCAGGTTCAGGTGCGGGGAATGCGTCACGAAAGAAGACGAACTAAATATTCCAGAATTCGAAACCAGAACAGCTGTTAGCATGAGTGACATAAAGTAGATAGGTGTTGCGAAACAATTCAAATCACTTAAGAAACGCGAGTCTTCTGGTCCAGATGGTATACCAGTCAGGTTCCTTTCAGAGTATGCAGACACATAGCGCCTTTCTTAGCTATCTTATACAACCACTCACTCGATGAAAGGTCTGTTCCTAAAGACTGAAAAGTTGCATAGGTCACACTAATATTGAAGAAAGGAAATGGGAGTAACCCATTGAATTACAGACCCACATCACTGACCTCAATTTGAAGTAGGATTTTGGAGCATATACTGTACTCGAACGTTATGAATCACCTTGAAAAAAAAATGACTTATTGATACGTAACCAACACGGATTCAGAAAATATCGTTCTTGTGCAACGAAGCTAGTTCTTTATTCCCATGAAGTAATGACTGCTGTCGACAAGGGATCTCAGATCGATTCCATATTCCTGTATTTCCAGAAGGCTTTTGATACCGTTCCTCACAAGCGACTATTAATCAAATTGCGTGCATATGGAGTATCGTCTCAGGTGTGTGACTGGATTCGTGATTTCCTCTCAGAGTGGTCACAGTTCGTAGTGATAGACGGTAAATCATTGAGTAGAACACAAGTGGTATCTGGCGTTCTACAAGGTAGTGTCATAGCCCCTCTGCTGTTCCTGATTTACATAAATGATCCAAGTGATAATCTGAGCAGCCCCCTTAGATTGTTTGCAGATGACGCTGTAATTTACCGTCTAGTAAAATCATCAGACGATTAATTCCAATTACAAAATGATCTTGAGAGAATTTCTGTTTGATGCGAAAAGTGGCAGTTGGCACTAAACAAAGAAAAGTGCTAGGTCATCCACATGGGTACTAAAAGAAATCCAATAAATTTTGGTGTTACGATAAATCGCACAAATCTAAGGGCTGTCAATTCGACTCAATACCCAGGAATTACAATTACGAGCAACTTGAATTGGAAAGACCACATGGCCGTGCGAGGTGGCAGCGCGGTCTAGGGCGTATTGTCACGGTCCGCGCGGCTTCCACCGTCGGAGTTTCGCGTCCTCCCTCGGGCATGGGTGTCTGTGTTGTCCATAACGTAAGATTAAGTAGTGTGTAAGCTTAAGAGCCGATGACTTAAGCAGTTTGGTCCTATAAAGTCTTACCACAAATTTACAAATTTTACAAAGACCACATAGATAATATTGTGGGGAAGGCGAAACAAAGACTTCGCTTTGTTGGCAGAACACTCAGAAGATGCGACATCCTACATTACACTTGTCCGTCCTCTGCTGGAATATTGCTGCCCTTACCAGGTAGGATTGTCGGAGGACATCGAAATAGTGCAAAGAAGGGCAGCTCGTTTCGTGTTATCGAGCAATAGGGTCACTGATATGATACGCTAGTTGGGGTGGCAGTCACTGAAACAAAGGCGGTTTTCTTTGCGGCGAGATATACGAGGGCAGTTCAATAAGTAATGCAACACATTTTTTTTCTGAAACAGGGGTTGTTTTATTCAGCATTGAAATACACCAGGTTATTCCCCAATCTTTTAGCTACACAACACTATTTTTCAACGTAATCTCCATTCAATGCTACGGCCTTACGCCACCTTGAAATGAGGGCCTGTATGCCTGCACGGTACCATTCCACTGGTCGATGTCAGAGCCAACTCCATTGATTGCCGTTTTGTTTCAGGTTCGAAGTGATGAACCCATGTTTCATCGCCTGTAACAATCTTTGACAAGAAATTGTCACCCTCAGCCACATGACGAGCAAGCAATTCCGCACAGATGGTTCTCCTTTGCTCTTTATGGTGTTCGGTTAGACAACGAGGGACCCAGCGGGAACAAACCTTTGAATATCCCAACTGGTGAACAATTGTGACAGCACTACCAACAGAGATGTCAAGTTGAGCACTGAGTTGTTTGATGGTGATCCGTCGATCATCTCGAACGAGTGTGTTCGCACGCTCCGCCATTGCAGGAGTCACAGCTGTGCACGGCCGGTCCGCACGCGGGAGATCAGTCTTGCTTGACCTTGCGGCGATGATGACACACGCTTTGCCCAACGACTCACCGTGCTTTTGTCCACTGCCAGATCGCCGTAGACATTACGCAAGCGCCTATGAATATCTGAGATGCCCTGGTTTTCCGCCAAAAGAAACTCGATCACTGCCCGTTGTTTGCAATGCACATCCGTTACAGACGCCATTTTAACAGCTCCGTACAGCGCTGCCACCTGTCGGAAGTCAATGAAACTATACGAGACGAAGCGGGAATATTTGAAAATATTCCACAAGAAATTTCCGGTTTTTTCAACCAAAATTGGCCGAGAAAAAAAATATGTTGCATTACTTATTGAACTGCCCTCGTATTTACGAAATTTCAATCACCAACTTTCTCTTCCGAATACGAAAATATTTTGTTGACACCCTCCTACGTAGGGAGAAATGATCATCTTAATAAAATAAGAGAAATCAGAGCTCGAACGGAAAGATTTGGGTGTTTCTTTTCCCCACGTGCCATTCGAGAGTGGAATGGTAGAGAAGTAGTATGAAAATGGTTGGATGAACCCTCTGTCAGGAACTTAAGTGTGAATTGCAGAGTAACCATCTAGATGTAGATGTAGAACCATGGCATCATACAGCTGAGCTGTAACTGTCGTTGCTCCTCTGTTTTCATCCTGAAAAAAGAAATAATTAAATAAAGCCGATACAGTGTACCACACTGTGTCTGGTGTCTGACCGTGTACGAGATCTGTTCAAATATTCCGTAACATTCGTGATTTCGCGCCAATGGTGGTTTGAAGCGAAATACGGTTGGCAACACTGCACACGCCTGTGTTTAATGTGTAACTGGCCGGAAGACTCGTTCTTGTAAGTCTTTTTTTGTTATTGTTCAGTTAGTTATTGTTCAGTGCTGTATTGAGTAGAACGTTACGTCGCACAGTTTGCGTCTGCATTTTCTTCCTGCAATTCAAGAAAGCATTTACAGAGGCGCACCAAATGTATCACACCACAGCCTCTCCCCATAACAACACTGGTGTCGTAAACATTTTTATTTAAAGTCACTAATAAATTATTCCGAGAAAAATTAATCTTACGCACCTGCCGCAAAAATTATTTCATTTACGTAAAGTCTAAGATTGTTCTACGGAATGTTATTTTCGCTGTTAGAATAGAAAAATAATAAATTCCTGTGGGTTCTTGTCCTCGGAATTCAGATATTGTAATAGCGATCTCAAGAATTGATATCTGATTATTTCTGCAGTTTGAAATTGCCGCTCCATACGCTCATGTAATGACGGCAGATAAATCACAGTCTGGACTGCTGCGGACACAAAACTTAAAACATTCATAGTCGGTTATCTACAGGGTTATTACAAATGACTGAAGCGATTTCACAGCTCTACAATAACTTTATTATTTGAGATATTTTCACAATGCTTTGCACACACATACAAAAACTCAAAAAGTTTTTTTAGGCATTCACAAATGTTCGATATGTGCCCCTTTAGTGATTCGGCAGACATCAAGCCGATAATCAAGTTCCTCCCACACTCGGCGCAGCATGTCCCCATCAATGAGTTCGAAAGCATCGTTGATGCGAGCTCGCAGTTCTGGCACGTTTCTTGGTAGAGGAGGTTTAAACACTGAATCTTTCACATAACCCCACAGAAAGAAATCGCATGGGGTTAAGTCGGGAGGGCGTGGAGGCCATGACGTGAATTGCTGATCATGATCTCCACCACGACCGATCCATCGGTTTTCCAATCTCCTGTTTAAGAAATGCCGAACATCATGATGGAAGTGCGGTGGAGCGCCATCCTGTTGAAAGATGAAGTCGGCGCTGTCGGTCTCCAGTTGTGGCATGAGCCAATTTTCCGCGGGCTACGCGTGTAACTTGCCCGCACGCGTTCAGCAGTTTCTTCGCTCACTGCAGACCGACCCGTTGATTTCCCCTTACAGAGGCATCCAGAAGCTTTAAACTGCGCATACCATCGCCGAATGGAGTTAGCAGTTGGTGGATCTTTGTTGAACTTCGTCCTGAAGTGTCGTTGCACTGTTATGGCTGACTGATGTGAGTGCATTTCAAGCACGACATACGCTTTCTCGGCTCCTGTCGCCATTTTGTCTCACTGCGCTCTCGAGCGCTCTGACGGCAGAAACCTGAAGTGCGGGTTCAGCAGAACAACTTTATGAGTTTTTCTACGTATCTGTAATGTGTCGTGACCACATGTCAATGAATGGAGCTACAGTGAATTTATGAAATCGCTTCAATCATTTGTAATAGCCCTGTAGTTATAAATAAAAGTCCGTACACTAGAATTCCATTTAGTAAATCGTACGTTATATTTTTGTTTTGAACACTTATGACTACTTTTTACAATATTTAAAAGGACAGACCTCAGCTTATCTTCGATCTCAGCCGCTTCATACATCGTAGAGAACGACAGAAGAAGGAGAAACTTTCACAGACAATACAATGCCAATACATTCTTTTAGTAGTATTATCTTTTGTCACATAATTATTCTTTGTAGAAAACCTGTTTATAAAAATAATAAAACATATTGTTGTTGGAAATTATTTACATCTCATAATACAATAATAAGTCCTTTCTCAGTTATCACATATAGGCTTAACAGTCATTTCTGAAAAATATTCATCGCTTCATAAATCTCGAGCACTGTCGCATAAACCCTGCCTCGGGCATGGATGTGTGTGATGTCCTTAGGTTAGTTAGGTTTAAGTAGTTCTAAGTTCTAGGATACTGATGACCTCAGAAGTTAAGTCCCATAGTGCTCAGAGCTCTGTCGCATACACTGGTGACACAAAATATTGGCGATGACATTACGCTATGTACTGCTGATCTGTCCAATGTGGATCCTGTCTTATTGTAGCGTATGGTCTCTACTGTTTGTATGCCGCATATAGTGCTCGCGATACTACGTCTGCATGTTGTTTATAGAGTTACGGTCATCTTGTTTGCGTAGTAATTGTTTCCTAAACTCGGTCTTATATGGCCTAAGGCATCGCAGATAAGCACTATGTGTTCAATAATTCAAGAACAGTCTTAATCGCATTTAGTATTGTTATTGTTGTGACTTGGCAAGACAGCCAAGCCACTATGATTGGTAGCCGAAGGCACGCGTTAAGCTCACGCAGGCTGGCGTGAGGTCTGGAACATTTAAGGAAGTTTATAGTAGTAAAGAACGTAAGTAACTACTGGAATACTTAACTTTAATTCATAATTGGTGAACATCGGTCTGACGGTACATGCATCACAAGATAAATAACAAATGATAATGGCGCCTTGCTAGGTCGTAGCAAATGACGTAGCTGAAGGCTATGCTAACTATCGTCTCGGCAAATGAGAGCGTAATTTGTCAGTGAACCATCTAGCAAAGTCGGCTGTACAACTGGGGCGAGTGCTAGGACGTCTCTCTAGACCTGCCGTGTGGCGGCACTCGGTCTGCAGTCACTGACAGTGGCGACACGCTGGTCCGTCGTATACTAGCGGACCGCGGCCGATTTAAAGGCTACCACCTAGCAAGTGTGGTGTCTGGCGGTGACACCACAGTTATAATACCGCCAACCGGTTTCAACCCTACGTAGGGGTCATCTTCTGGGCGTTTACACCATTGGTCAACTGCTGGTGGGTTCTCTCCTGTCTACATAACGGCAGGAAACTATAAACCCCTACGTCGGGTTGAAACCGGTTGGCGGTATTATAACAATAATAAATGCGATTAAGACTCTTCTTGAATTATTAATTAATCATACTAATCGCTGCTTCTCTCCACAACCATGTTGTCCAAAAACTATGTGTTCAGGTGTGCCATTCTCACCACAGGCACAAGTGTGAGTCTGTTTCAGGGCCAACGCGTGGAGAAGCACAGGACACGGGCCGCGGCCCGTGAGAAAGTGCACCATGCTGCGTGTTGGATTTATGTACTTCAAATTCATCCGCTCTCGTATACTGGAGAGGAAAGAGTAGACACGGCTTCACTTATCTGTTGTGTCCCAGTCTGTCTACTATGGATCAATTTTCTATCTATCTATATCCGAATCACCGAGCAAGGTGGCGCAGTGGTTAGCACACTGGACTCGTATTCGGGAGGACGACGGTTCAATCCCGTCTCCAGCCATCCTGATTTAGGTTTTCCGTGATTTCCCTAAATCGTTTCAGGCAAATGCCGTGATGGTTCCTTTGAAAGGGCACGGCCGATTTCCTTCCCAGTCCTTCCCTAACCCGAGCTTGCGCTCCGTCTCTAATGACCTCGTTGTCGACGAGACGTTACACACTAACCACCACCACCATCTATATCCGAATCCCGCTCCAGCTACTGCCGGGTCTGGGTGCTGACGAGTCCTCTCCATTTGGCTCGGTCCTCCCACCGCTTTTCTTCCTCCACTTGCTGCCAGGTCACACCTCTCCTTTCTACAGATATTCTCACTCCCATTTTCCACCGTGTTCTTGGGCGCCCTCTAGGTCTTTTCCCATCTATCTTTAGTTCTTCCATAATTTTGGCGAGTCTCTGCCCATGCATCGTCTTAACATGCCCGTACCATCTTAATATCTTTCTTTCAATTTCTTCTCTCGCACTTTCTTGTTTAAGGTCCTTTCTAATCTCTACATTTCTTACTCTGTCCATTCTTGTTTTTCCCTTAACTGCTCTGAGAAATTTCATTTCCCCTACTTGCAGTCTGCTCCAGTCCCTTTCTGTGATTGTCCATGTTTCTCCACCATAGGTGACAATAGGGATGTAATAATTCTTATTCACAAGGAGTTTTGCTCTTTCTGAAACTTCATTATTCCAGATCAGGTGTTTTATTGTTTGGTAGAAATTGCCTCCCTTCTGTAACCTCCTATTAATTTCGTTAGTTATTCTTCCATACCTAGATATTTCACTCCCTAAATAAGTGAAACTTTCTACCACTTTGAGGGGTTCTCCATTCAAGGTAATATTTCCGTGAATTCCTTTCTCCCTTCCACAATACCATTACTTCACTCTTATCTTTATTTATTTTTAATCCATACCTTTTCATTATTTCCTTCCACGCATCAAGCTGTAACTGTACATCTACCTCTTTATCACCCCATATTACCATATCATCTGCAAAAATCATCTTTTTGTCTTTTTCTTTTACTATATCTTTAACTGCCCTATTCATTCCCTCCTTCACTACATTAAAAAGCGCAGGAGATAGAATACTTCCTTGCTTAAGTCCTTGTCTTATTTCGAAGTATTCAGAGTTCCCCAATGGTGTTCTAATTCTACAATTGTGGCCTCTGTACATTGTCTTTATAACATTAATGTATCTATCTTATATATCTATCTTCTTCAGCTCTTCCCAGAGTCTTTCCCTGTCAACTGAGTCATATGCCTTTTCTATGTCTATAAAAACCATTATCACCCTTTTGTTATACTCCCAACTTTTTTCCATCAGTTGACGGATAGAAAATATCAGGTCGATCGTGCTCCTTCCTTCCCTAAACCCATGCTGTTCTTCACTCAGCTCCTTTTCTGTCTTTTCACTTATTCGATTTAGTAAAATTCTTTCAAAAATCTTGGCTGTATGACTCATGAGGGTTATTCCTCTGTAGTTTTTACAAAGTCTTTCATTGCCTTTCTTGAAGATGGGAACAATGTCTCCTGTTCTCCAGTCGTCAGGTATTTTACTATTTCTCCACATGCTTGATAGTAATCTATACAGCCACTGCATTCCCACTGGACCTGCTGCTCTTAACATGTCCACTGATACTTCATCAGGTCCTGGGGCTTTCCCCCCATTCATCTTCTTCACAGCTTTTTCCATTTCTTCCCGTGTAATTTGTCCTAATTCTGCTTCCCAACTTCTCTCAATTTCTTCATTACTTGTTGTTTCCTCATGTACCTGCTCCTCAGCGTGTAACAGCTTCTTAAAATGTTCTTTCCAGAGATCTTTTATATTCCCTGGAGCTTCAATAATGGTACCGTCCTCTGTTTCCATCTTTTCTGGTACTTCAGAAGCCTTCCTTTTATTTTTCATCATTTTATAGAACATTTTCTTATTGCTTTTCACATCTTCTTCAAGTTTTTTTTTTTGTAAACTCTTCCCATGCCTTTTTCTTTGCTGTTTCCACTATTTCTTTGCACTTCTTCTTTTCCTCTATATATCTTTTATGGTCTTCATCATTTTTAGTTTTTCACCATCTTCTCCGTGCTCCATTTTTTCTTCTAACTGCTTGGATTGTGGTATCATCCCACCAACTTGTCTGTCTTATTTTTTCCTTTCCAGATGTTCTGCCACATACTTTTTGTGCTGCCTCGACTAAAGTGTCTTTGAATAAACTCCACTCTTTTTCTACATCGCAGAAAACTTCTTTTGGAAATTTTTGTGTTATTAATTCCCTGTACTTCTCAGCACATTCGCTCTCCTTCAATTTCCAATCCCGTATCCTCATCACTTTCTTCTGTTTTCTATTTTTCACACACTGATTCATTTTCCATTGTCCCACCAGTAATCTATGGATCAATTTTCCACTTGTTTAATTTCCGTTTGTCGGCTGTGTCTTCTCCAATTACTTCCCTTATTTTGTCATGTCTTCCCCTCGTCAGCCAGTAGGCAGGTGCTCTGTGTTGCGAATTGTGATATCTGTAGGAAAAACTCCCAGCACCACGGACAGTGCCTCAATCGAGCTCGTGCCGAAAGCCGCGCCTCACAATGATTTCATGCGTACAGGGGATAGGCAAAATAATGTGAACACCTGTAGTTACTTGGGAATTGTTTGCCCGTAATACAGCTGCGATTGTTCTTGGAATACTGGCATGTAACGATTGTATATCCTCCAGTGGAATGTTACGCCACTCTTCGATCAGAACCTCTGTAAGTAGGCTGTTTATGTTTTCTTATTGGCAACGTTACGTAGCGCTCTATATGAAAATCACTGGCTGTGCTGTGTGCAATCTGTGGCTAGTTTGCATTGTTGTCTGCCATTGTAGTGTTGGGCAGCGGCAGCTGGATGTGAACAGCGCGTAGCGTTGCGCAGTTGGAGGTGAGCCGACAGCAGTGGTGGATGTGGGAAATGAGATGGCGGATTTTTGAGTACAGAATGGATGTTATGAACTGCTATATATATTATGACTATTAAGGTAAATACATTGTTTGTTCTCTATTAAAATCTTTCATTTGCTAACTATCTCTATCAGTAGTTAGTGCCTTCCGTAGTTTGAATCTTTTATTTAGCTGGCAGTAGTTCGAGTAAGGAAGATTTTTGGTGAGGTAAGTGATTTGTGAAACGTATAGGTTAATGTTAGTCAGGGCCATTCTTTTGTAGGGATTTTTGAAAGTCAGATTGCGTTGCACTAAAAATATTGTGTCAGTTTAAGCACAGTCGTGTATAATTTTTCTAAGGGGACGTTTCACCTCTCCTAACTCCTGTAGTGAGAGGGAGGAGAATATCTGCCCTGGAGTCTGCACTCCAATACCGCCCACAAGGATTCGATAATTTTCAAGTCCGGGGACTGTGCTGGCTAGGAAAGACGATGCAGTTCAGTTGCATGCTCCTCAAACATCGATTGTACTGTTTTGGCCTTGTGAATAGGTGCATTATCGTCCTGAAGTATGGCATCATTGTTGGGGAGCAACATTTGAATCATTGCCTGCACTCGATCACCTAAAATGTTCACATAATTGTTGGCTGTAACACGACCTTTGAGAGTAATGATGGGACCACCAGAATATCGTGATATGGCTGCCCACACCGTCACACTTCCGCCTCCATGTTTAACCATAGGAATCAAGCAATCAGGATTGTAGGCTTCTTTTGGCGTTCTGCAGACGCAAACCCGGCCCGATGTTGGAAGTAACGTTGACTCGTGGGACCATATGACGCGTTTCCACTGATTAGCCGTCCAGGATTTATGCTCCTGACACCATGGTTTACGCTTCTCTGCGTTGGTTGTCGTCACTAATGGCTTCGGTAAAGCACCTCGTCTATGAATATTCGCATTATGGAGTTCTTGGCGGACAGTGTCGATAGATACGGGGTCTCGAAGATGGCTATTGATCTCTGAAGTCGCTTTAGCCACCGTAGTTTTGTGTTGTTTTGACACAATCCGTGTTAGCGTACGACGGTCTCTGTCATTTAAATTTGATTTGCGCCCACTATTACGTTTACACATGACTGTTGAAACAGTTGCTCTTGAAACATTTAATAACTTGACTGTCTCGGTTACTGATGCTCCAGCTAATCGGGCCTCTATAATCTGCCCTCTTTGGAGCTGCGTTACCCCACTGCACGTCGACCTCGGCCTCTGAATGCAAATACGAAGTGTGCACTACTCGTAAACAACCTGCACTGATGCCTAGGCCGTACTGAACACCCACAGTCCAACACGACACGTGCCTCACCTGAATTGTAGACCGTCAAACATAACCATCCCATTACTACCACTGTTTACATTATTTTGCCTATCTTCACAAGGGAACCTCCCCATCGCACCCCCCTCAGATTTAGTTATAAGTTGGCACAATAAATAGGCCTTGAAAAACTGAACACAGATCAATCGACAAAACAGGAAGATGTTGTGTGGAACTACACTCCTGGAAATGGAAAAAAGAACACATTGACACCGGTGTGTCAGACCCACCATACTTGCTCCGGACACTGCGAGAGGGCTGTACAAGCAATGATCACACGCACGGCACAGCGGACACACCAGGAACCGCGGTGTTGGCCGTCGAATGGCGCTAGCTGCGCAGCATTTGTGCACCGCCGCCGTCAGTGTCAGCCAGTTTGCCGTGGCATACGGAGCTCCATCGCAGTCTTTAACACTGGTAGCATGCCGCGACAGCGTGGACGTGAACCGTATGTGCAGTTGACGGACTTTGAGCGAGGGCGTATAGTGGGCATGCGGGAGGCCGGGTGGACGTACCGCCGAATTGCTCAACACGTGGGGCGTGAGGTCTCCACAGTATATCGATGCTGTCGCCAGTGGTCGGCGGAAGGTGCACGTGCCCGTCGACCTGGGACCGGACCGCAGCGACGCACGGATGCACGCCAAGACCGTAGGATCCTACGCAGTGCCGTAGGGGACCGCACCGCCACTTCCCAGCAAATTAGGGACACTGTTGCTCCTGGGGTATCGGCGAGGACCATTCGCAACCGTCTCCATGAAGCTGGGCTACGGTCCCGCACACCGTTAGGCCGTCTTCCGCTCACGCCCCAACATCGTGCAGCCCGCCTCCAGTGGTGTCGCGACAGGCGTGAATGGAGGGACGAATGGAGACGTGTCGTCTTCAGCGATGAGAGTCGCTTCTGCCTTGGTGCCAATGATGGTCGTATGCGTGTTTGGCGCCGTGCAGGTGAGCGCCACAATCAGGACCGCATACGACCGAGGCACACAGGACCAACACCCGGCATCATGGTGTGGGGATCGATCTCCTACACTGGCCGTACACCACTGGCGATCGTCGAGGGGACACTGAATAGTGCACGGTACACCCAAACCGTCATCGAACCCATCGTTCTACCATTCCTAGACCGGCAAGGGAACTTGCTGTTCCAACAGGACAATGCACGTCCGCATGTATCCCGTGCCACCCAACGTGCTCTAGAAGGTGTAAGTCAACTACCCTGGCCAGCAAGATCTCCGGATCTGTCCCCCATTGAGCATGTTTGGGACTGGATGAAGCGTCGTCTCACGCGGTCTGCACGTCCAGCACGAACGCTGGTCCAACTGAGGCGCTAGGTGGAAATGGCATGGCAAGCCGTTCCACAGGACTACATCCAGCATCTCTACGATCGTCTCCATGGGAGAATAGCAGCCTGCATTGCTGCGAAAGGTGGATATACACTGTACTAGTGCCGACATTGTGCATGCTCTGTTGCCTGTGTCTATGTGCCTGTGGTTCTGTCAGTGTGATCATGTGATGTATCTAACCCCAGGAATGTGTCAATAAAGTTTCCCCTTCCTGGGACAATGAATTCACGGTGTTGATATTTCAATTTCCATGAGTGTATGAAAAAAATTAGTAAAATATACAAACTGAGTAGTCCATGCGAAGATAGGTAACATCAAGGACAATGGGTGTCACGGAGCGCCGTGGTCCCGGGGTTAGCGAGAGCAGCTACCAAACGAGAGGTCCTAGGTTCAAGTCGTCCCTCGAGTGAAAAGTTTAAATTTTTATTTTCAGTTTATGTGACAAACTCTTATGTTTTCATCACTTTTTTCGCAGTGATTATCACATCCACAAGGAAACCTAAATCGGGCAAGGTAGAAGAATCTTTTTACCCATTCGCTAAGTGTACAAGTTAGGTGGGTCGACAACATATTCCTGTCATGTGTCGCACATGCCGTCACCAGTGTCGTATAGAATATATCAGATGTTTTCCTGTGGAGGAATCGGTTGAACTATGACCTTGCGATCAAATGTTTTCGGTTCCCATTGGAGAGGCACGTCCTTTCGTCTACCAATCGCACGGTTTTGCGCTGCGGTCGCAAAACACAGACACTAAACTTCTTACAGTGAACAGAGACGTCAATGAACGAACGGACAGATCATAACTTTGCGAAAATAAAATTTTCTGTCAAGGCAAGACTTGAACTAAGGACCTCTCGTTCCGCAGCTACTCACGCTAACCACGGGACCACGACGCTCCTTACGCTACAGTCTCCTTGATGTGGCATATGTTGCGCATGGACTACTCAGTTTGTATATTTTACTAATTTTTTTCACAGTTCCACACAACTTCTTCCTGTTTTCTCGATTCATCTGTGTTCAGTTTTACAAGGCCTGTCCACTGTGCCAACTTATAACTAAATCTGAAGGGGGTGCGATGGGGAGGTTCCCTTGTCAGTACATATGGGTAATCTATGTGCTCAATCACTAGCCGCAAAACCAGTTATTAACCCAAAGAGCGCTATATAATAGGTCCTCATTGTCTGAAGAGGTAATCTGTATCTTGGCCAACGGCCTTGCTGCAGTGGTAACACGGGTTCCCGTCAGATCACCAAGTAAGCGCTGTCGGGCTGGGCTAGCTTCAGGATGGGTGACCATCCGGTCTGCCGAGCGCTGTTGGCAAGCGGGGTGCACTCAGCCCTTGTGAGGCAAATTGAGGAGCTACTTGATTGAGAAGTAGCGGCTCCGGTCTCGGAAACTGACATACGGCCGGGGGAGGGCGGTGTGCTGACCACATGCCCCTCCGTAACGGCACCAAATGACGCCTGTGGGCTTAGGATGACACGGCGACCGGTCGGTACCGTTGGGGCGTACAAGGCCTGTTCATCCGAACATCCTTAGTTTTAGTCTGTATCTTATAGTGTACAGTCTTGCAAGTTTATGCATGAGTTTCGTCGCTTTGTCAAATGTTCAAATGTGTGTGAAGTCTTATGGGACTTAACTGCTAAGGTCATCAGTCTCTAAGCTTACACACTACTTAACCTAAATTACCCTAAGGAAAAACACACACATCCATGCCCGAGGGAGGACTCGAACCTCCGCCGGGACCAGCCGCACAGTCCATGACTGCAGCGCCTTAGACCGCTCGGCGTCGCTTTGTCAATTGTCGGTCTGGCATGTTCGTTAGACTGCAACAGTTCGTCATTATAAATGCCAAGGTATCTGGTCATAGTTTTCCTTTTTATAGATACATTGTTTACCTTTATAACTGGATTTCTTTTCACTGTGCCTCGTAGAAGTAGGTAAATAGTTTTTTTTTAATTACAGGTGTAAGTAGGCTGTTTAGGTTCTTATATTAGTAACGCCGCCGACACGTAGCGCTCTCTGTATGAAAATCACTGGCTGTGCTGTGTGCAGTCTGTGGCTAGTTTGCATTGTTGTCTGCCATTGTAGTGTTGGGCAGCGGCAGCTGGATGTGAACAGCGCGTAGCATTGCGCAGTTGGAGGTGAGCCGCCAGCAGTGGTGGATGTGGGGAGAGAGATGGAGGAGTTTTGAAATTTGTTATACTGGATATTATGAACTCCTATATACATTATGAATATAAAGGTAAATACATTGTTTGTTCTCTATTAAAATCTTTCATTTGCTAACTATCCCTATCAGTAGTTAGTGACTTCCGTAGTTTGAATCTTTTATTTCGCTGGCAGTAGTGGCGCTCGCTGTATTGCAGTAGTTCGAGTAACGAAGATTTTTGGTGAGGTAAGTGATTTGTGAAAGGTACAGGTTAATGTTAGTCAGGGCCATTCCTTTGTAGGGATTTTTGAAAGTCAGATTGCGTTGCGCTAAAAAATATTGTGTGTCAGTTTAAGCACAGTCGTGTATAGTTTGTTCTAAGGGGACGTTTCACAGGATGTATCTATAGGCACCTCGGTTGAACACAATTATTGTCAAATTGATCACGGTTTCGACAGCACTAAGGCGGTCTTCATCAGAATAAAAATTACTTAAGAGTACCTAAAAAACATAATGACATGGCTCAAAAATACAATACACTTACTAGGATTGCTTCCGTAAAATGTACAAACAGTGTACTTACATGTAATCACACCACGGGTGAAAAACATTTTTGAGCAATGTCATTATATTTTATAGGTAATCCTATGTAATTTTTATTCTGATGAAGACCACCTTTCTGCAGTCGAAACCATGGTCAATTTGACAATAATTTTGTGCAGCTGAAGTGGCTATACATACAACACAGGCCATTAAAATTGCTACACCAGGGAGATGACGTGCTACAGACGCGAAATTTAACCGACACGAGGAAGATGCTGTGATATACAAATGACTAGCTTTTCAGAGCATTCACATAAGGTTGGCGCCGGTTGCGACACGTACAACGTGCTGACATGAGGAGAGTTTCCAACCGATTTCTCAAACACAAACAGCAGTTGACCGTCGTTGCCTGGTGAAACGTTGTTGTGATGCCTCGTGTAAGGAGGAGAAATGCGTACCATGAAGTTTCCGACTTTGATAAAGGTCGGATTGTAGCCTATCGCGATTGCGGTTTATATTATCGCGATATTGCTGCTCACATTGGTAGAAATCCAATGACCGTTAGCAGAATATGGAATCGGTGGGTTCAGGAGGGTAATACGGAACGCCGTGCTGGATCCCAACGGCCTCGTATCTCTAGCAGTGGAGATGACAGGCATCTTATCCGCATGGCTGTAACGGATCGTGCAGCCACGTCTCGAGCCCTGAGTCAACAGATGGGGACAACAATCATCTCCACGAACAGTTCGACGTCGTTTGCAGCAGCATGGAGTATCAGCTCGGAGACCGTGGCTGCGGTTACCCTTGACGCTGCATCACAGACAGGAGCGCCTGCAATGGTGTACTCAACGACGAAGCTGGGTGTACGAATGGCAAAACGTCATTTTTTCGGATGAATCCAGGTTCTGTTTACAGCATCATGATGGTCGCATCCGTGTTTGGCGACATCGCAGTGAACGCACATTGGAAGCGTGTATTCATCATCGACATACTGGCGTATCACCCGGCGCGATGGTATGGGGTGCCATTGGTTACACGTCTCGGTCACCTCTTGTTCGCATTGACGGCACTCTGAACAGTGGACGTCACATTTCAGATGTGTTACGACCCGTGGCTCTACCCTTCATAACCCTACATTTCAGCAGGATAATGCACGACCGCATGTTGCAGGTCCTGTACGGGCCTTTCTGGATACAGAAAATGTTCTACTGCTGCCCTGGCCAGCACATTCTCCAGATCTCTCACCAACTGAATACGTCTGGTCAATGGTGGCCGAGGAACTGGCTCGTCACACTACGCCAGTCACTACTCTTGATGAACTGTGTTATCGTGTTGAAGCTGCATGGGCAGCCGTACCTGTACACGCCATCCAAGCTCTGTTTGACTCAATGCCCAGGCGTATCAAGGCCGTTATTATGGCCAGAGGTGATTGTTCTGGATACTAATTTCTCAGGATCTATGCACCCAAATTGCGTGAAAATGTACTTAGATGTTAGTTCTAGTATAATACAGGGCGTTTCAAAAAGAAAGAGCAGATTTCAAACATTTATTTCTCAAAAACTACAAATGATAGAAACACAATTCCAACGGTCCTTCACTCAATATGAGTACCAAATGTTACACAACAAATATCAAAACTGTACCTCAATATGAGCACCATTTGTTACACGACAAATATCAAACCGGTATCTCATTTCTTGCCACACACGACGCAACTGGTCTTTAGTTACCGAATTCACGGCCGCAACAATTCGATGTCGTACCTCTTGAAGAGTAGCGGGCATAGGTGGGACATAAACACAGTCCTTTATGTACCCCCACAAATAAAAATCGCAGGGAGTAAGGTCTGGTGACCTGGGAGGCCACAGACGATGACATTGATCTTGTGCTCCTGCTCTTCCAATCCACCGTCCTGGAATGGTGTTATTTAGGTACCGTCGTACAGGTTCAGAGAAGTGTGGTGGGGCGCCATCTTGCATGAAGATGAAGTGATTTGAATCTTCCTGAAGTTGAGGAAATAGCCAGTTTTCTAACATGTCCAGGTAAATGGTTCCTGTGATAGTTTTCTCCATGAAAAAGAAAGGTCCATAAACTTTGTTTACCGAAATTGCACAAAAGACGTTAACCTTTGGTGAGTCTCTTTCATGTTGAATAACGTCCCTCGGAGTTTCACTCGCCCAAATTCGTACGTTATGCCGATTAACTTTACCAGAAATGTGAAACGTTGATTCATCTGAAAAAATTAATCGTTCGGCAAAATTGTCCTCTTCCATGTCCTGTAGAATTGCAGTTGAAAATTCGAACCTTTTGTTGTGGTCGTCAGGACGCAATGCTTGCAATAACTGCAGTTTGTACGGCTTCATGTGCAGACGGTTACTCAGAACGCGCCATACCGTTGTTTTAGACATGTTTAGTTCGTGACTTGCCCGTGTCGTGGATTTTCTAGGGCTCCTTTCGTAAGCTGCACGGACACGCTCGACATTTTCATCCGATGTGCGTGGACGACCCGTGCTTTTTCGCTTGCAGATGCAACCATCTTCTACGAATCTGCGATGCCACTCATAAATTTGCTTATGACGAGGCGGCTGTTTGTTGAATTGACGGCGGAATGCACGTTGCACACCAACAATGGACTCTAACTTTGCAAATTGCAGCACACAAAATGATCGTTCCTGTGGTGTCGTCGCCATTTTCCTACAAACAAACGCCAGCGCCACTGCGGATTTGCATGGAACTTCTGCGCGGACCATTGAAAAACTTTGAACCTTTCTCTGACAAGAAACGTTTGAATTGTGTTTCTATCATTTGTAGTTTTTGAGAAATAAATGTTTGAAATCTGCTCTTTCTTTTTGAAACGCCCTGTATATTTGTCCAGTGAATACTCGTTTATCATCTGCATTTCTTCTTGGTGTAGCAATATTAATGGCCAGTAGTGTACATCCTGTAATTAAGCTAATGCACGGTTGCTGGACCTCAGCCAGTAAAAATGTTTAAAATTTCAAGTAAACAGTTTTGTTTGTCGGTATTGCGAGTTTGTTGTTCGTGCAGCATAGGCCGATGGATGCGAGGAGTCGCGTGGCTTTCCTCTCTAATTGGGACCTGGAGCTTGCAGGTACCACGACGATAAGGTCATCAGCGTAGGCAACCACCCCGTCAGCCGTGTCGTTCTGTGTACCAGAAAGGGGCGACTGGGAGGAGTCTGCGTTTCGACAGCTGAGCGAGTGATGTGATTGCTTGCAGCCACGGGCTCTGAAGGACCGCCGGCAGCGCGGCCGGAAGCCAGCAGGTGCAGTGCTGAGAGTCACGGCCGACTGCCAGCCGGCGCCTGTTGGCGGTTCCCGGAACAGCTGCCGCCTCCGAGGAATGGAACATCTACATCTATACTCCGCGAGCCACCTTACGGTGTGTGGCGGAGGGTACTTATTGTACCACTATCTGATCCCCCCTTCCCTGTTCCATTCACGAATTGTGCGTGGGAAGAACGACTGCTTGTAAGTCTCCGTATTTGCTCTAATTTCTCGGATCTTTTCGTTGTGATCATTACGCGAGATATATGTGGGCGGTAGTAATATGTTGCCCACCTCTTCCCGGAATGTGCTCTCTCGTAATTTCGATAATAAACCTCTCCGTATTGCATAACGCCTTTCTTGAAGTGTCCGCCACTGGAGCTTGTTCAGCATCTCCGTAACGCTCTCGCGCTGACTAAATGTCCCCATGACGAATCGCGCTGCTTTTCGCTGGATCATGTCTATCTCTTCTATTAATCCAACCTGGTAAGGGTCCCATACTGATGAGCAATACTCAAGAATCGGACGAACAAGCGTTTTGTAAGCTACTTCTTTCGTCGATGAGTCACATTTTCTTAGAATTCTTCCTATGAATCTCAACCTGGCGCCTGCTTTTCCCACTATTTGTTTTATGTGATCATTCCACTTCAGATCGCTCCGGATAGTAACTCCTAAGTATTTTACGGTCGTTACCGCTTCCAATGATTTACCACCTATGGCATAATCGTACTGGAATGGATTTCTGCCCCTATGTATGCGCATTATATTACATTTATCTACGTTTAGGGAAAGCTGCCAGCTGTCGCACCATGCATTAATCCTCTGCAGGTCTTCCTGGAGTACGTACGAGTCTTCTGATGTTGCTACTTTCTTGTAGACAACCATGTCATCTGCAAATAGCCTCACGGAGCTACCGATGTTGTCAACTAAGTCATTTATGTATATTATAAACAATAAAGGTCCTATCACGCTTCCTTGCGGTACTCCCGAAATTACCTCTACATCTGCAGATTTTGAACCGTTAAGAATGACATGTTGTGTTCTTTCTTCTAGGAAATCCTGAATCCAATCACAAACCTGGTCCGATATTCCGTAAGCTCGTATTTTTTTCACTAAACGTAAGTGCGGAACCGTATCAAATGCCTTCCTGAAGTCCAGGAATACGGCATCAATCTGCTCGCCAGTGTCTACGGCACTGTGAATTTCTTGGGCAAATAGGGCGTGCTGAGTTTCACATGATCTCTGTTTGCGGAATCCATGTTGGTTATGATGAAGGAGATTTGTATTATCTAAGAACGTCATAATACGAGAACACAAAACATGTTCCATTATTCTACAACAGATTGACGTAAGCCCGCAGTCCCACAGCTGCCTGTGCCGCGCCGGAAGGCCTGCAGACGTACCGGCGCGCTGTCGACTAGGGTGGCGGGCCAGAGAGTATCGCGATCATCGCTGATGATGAAAGCAACTGGAATCACTCAACAGAGGAAAGTCCACTGGACCTGACGGGATACCAATTCGATTCTACTCAGAGTACGCGAAAGAACTTGCCCCCCTTCTAACAGCCGTGTACCGCAAGTCTCTAGAGGAAACGGAAGGTTCCAAATGATTGGAAAAGAGCACAGCTAGTCCCAGTCTTCAAGAAGGGTCGTCGAGCAGATGCGCAAAACTATAGACCTATATCTCTGACGTCGATCTGTTGTAGAATTTTAGAACATGTTTTTTGCTCGAGTATCATGTCGTTTTTGGAAACCCAGAATCTACTATGTAGGAATCAACATGGATTCCGGAAACAGCGATCGTGTGAGACCCAACTCGCTTTATTTGTTCATGAGACCCAGAAAATATTAGATACAGGCTCCCAGGTAGATGATATTTTCCTTGACTTCCGGAAGGCGTTCGATACAGTTCCGCACTGTCGCCTGATAAACAAAGTAAGAGCTTACGGAATATCAGACCAGCTGTGTGGCTGGATTGAAGAGTTTTTAGCAAACAGAACACAGCATGTTGTTATCAATGGAGAGACGTCTACAGACGTTAAAGTAACCTCTGGCGTGCCACAGGGGAGTGTTATGGGACCATTGCTTTTCACAATATATATAAATGACCTAGTAGATAGTGTCGGAAGTTCCATGCGGCTTTTCGCGGATGATGCTGTAATATACAGAGAAGTTGCAGCATTAGAAAATTGTAGCGAAATGCAGGAAGATCTGCAGCGGATAGGCACTTGGTGCAGGGAGTGGCAACTGACCCTTAACATAGACAAATGTAATGTATTGCGAATACATAGAAAGAAGGATCCTGTATTGTATGATTATATGATAGCGGAACAAACACTGGTAGCAGTTACTTCTGTAAAATATCTGGGAGTATGCGTGCGGAACGATTTGAAGTGGAATGATCATATAAAATTAATTGTTGTTAAGGCGGGTACCAGGTTGAGATTCATTGGGAGAGTCCTTACAAAATGTAGTCCATCAACAAAGGAGGTGGCTTACAAAACACTCGTTCGACCTATACTTGAGTATTGCTCATCAGTGTGGGATCCGCACCAGATCGGGTTGACGGAGGAGATAGAGAAGATCCAAAGAAGAGCGGCACGTATCGCCACAGGGTTATTTGGTAACCGTGATAGCGTTACGGAGATGTTTAACAAACTCAAGTGGCAGACTCTGCAAGAGAGGCGCTCTGCATCGCGGTGTAGCTTGCTCGCCAGGTTTCGAGAGGGTGCGTTTCTGGATCAGGTATCGAATATATTGCTTCCCCCTACTTATACCTCCCGAGGAGATCACGAATGTAAAATTAGAGAGATTGGAGAGCGCACGGAGGCTTTCAGACAGTCGTTCTTCCGGCGAACCACACGCGACTGGAACAGAAAAGGAGGTAATGACAGTGGCACGTAAAGTGCCCTCCGCCACACACCGTTGGGTGGCTTGCGGAGTATAAATGTAGATGTAGATGTAGACGATTTCGCGCTTCAGTCAACAAGCACTTTACCTCGGCGCTTTGTAGATCGAAAGCTTTTCCAGACCGATTCACGCTCACATCGACGAGATTCATTGGAAGAATCCTAAGGAAATGCAGTCCGAAAACAAAGGAAGTAGGTTACAGTACACTTGAAACTTCCTGGCTGTTTAAAACTGTGTGCCGGACCGAGACTCGAACTCGGAAGAGCAGTTGCCAGCGAAAGGCAAAGGTCCCGAGTTCGAGTCTCGGTCCGGCACACAGTTTTAATCTGCCAGAAAGTTTCGTGTCAGCGCGCACTCCGCTGTAGAGTGAAAATTTAGTTCTAGATACAAGTACACTTGTTCGCCCACTGCTTGAATACTGCATGGCGGCTTAATTAAAAAGAAATAAATCCAATAACTTTAGTAGCTGCGTGACCAGTTACCTGACTAGTATTAGCACGCAATCTGACTGCATAAAATAAAAATAAAGAATGTCAAGGAATTTCCATTAACACAATTGATTAATTAAGTTCCCTACAACTATAAAAGCTACGCAACAACAAAGCACAAGTGTAACTGTTCTGTGTGTGGTGGTGTGACTCAACGTACATGTATCAGGCTCTGTTCTTCTTCAATACGACAAGATATTTGAAACACCATTTCCAATTAACTAATTGAGAAACCAGAAACACTATAATTGCACATGTTGTTGTTGTTGTTGTTGTTGTTGACTTCAGTCCTGAGACTGGTTTGATGCAGCTCTCCATGCTACTCTATCCTGTGCAAGCTTATTCATCTCCCAGTACTTACTGCAACCTATATTCTTCTGAATCTGCTTAGTGTATTCATCTCTTGGTCTCCCCCTACGATTTTTACCCTCCACGCTGCCCTGCAATACTAAATTGGTGATCCCTTGATGCCTCAGAATGTGCCCTACCAACCGGTCCCTTCTTCTTGTCAAGTTGTGCCACAAACTCCTCATCTCCACAATTCTATTCAATACCTCCTCATTAGTTATGTGATCTACCCATCTAATCTTCAGCATTCTTCTGTAGCACCACATTTTGAAAGCTTCTATTCTCTTCTTGTCCAAACTATTTATCGTCCATGTTTCACTTAAATAAATGGCTACACTCCATACAAATACTTTCAGAAACGACTTCCTGACACTTAAATCTATACTCGATGTTAACAAATTTCTCTTCTTCAGAAACGCTTTCCTTGCCATTGCCAATCTACATTTTATATCCACTCTACTTCGACCATCATCAGTTATTTTGCTCCCCAAATAGCAAAACTCCTTTACTACTTTAAGTGTCTCATTTCCTAATCTAATTTCCTCAGCATCACCCTACTTAATTTGACTTCATTCCATTATCCTCGTTTTGCTTTTGTTGATGTTCATCTTATATCCTCCTTTCAAGACACTGTCCATTCCATTCAACTGCTCTTCCAAGTCCTTTGCTGTCTCTGACAATTACAATGTCATCGGCGAACCTCAACGTTTTTATTTCTTCTCCATGGATCTTAATACCTACTCCAAATTTTTCTTTTGTTTCCTTTACTGCTTGCTCAATATACAG
The DNA here is from genome assembly GCF_023864275.1 of Schistocerca cancellata. NCBI lineage: Eukaryota > Metazoa > Arthropoda > Insecta > Orthoptera > Acrididae > Schistocerca > Schistocerca cancellata. Next base: position 124,698,583 of record NC_064637.1, on the reverse strand, counting down.
ATTGAATAACATCGGGGACAGGCTACAACCCTGTCTCACTCCCTTCCCAACCGCTGCTTCCCTTTCATGCCCCTCGACTCTTATAACTGCCATCTAGTTTCTGTACAAATTGTAAATAGCCTTTCGATCCCTGTATTTTACCCCTGCCACCCTTAGAATTTGAAAGAGCGTATTCCAGTCAACATTGTCAAAAGCTTTCTCTAAGTCTACAAATGCTAGAAACTTAGGTTTGTCTTTCCTTAATCTATTTTCTAAGCTGAGTCGTAGGGTAAGTATTGCCTCACGTGTTCCAAACTGATCTTCGCCGAGGTCGGCTTCTACCAGTTTTTCCATTCGTCTGTAAAGAATTCGCGTTAGTATTTATCAGCGGTGGTTTATTAAGCTGATAGTTCGGTAATTTTCACATCTGTCAACACCTGCTTCCTTTGGGATTGGAATTATTATATTCTTCTTGAAGTCTGAGGGAATTTCGCCTGTCTCATACATCTTGCTCACCAGATGGTAGAGTTTTGTCAGGACTGGCTCTCCGAAGGCTGTCAGTAGTTCTAATGGAATGTTGTCTACTCCCGGGGCCTTGTTTCGACTTAGGTCTTTCAGTGCTCTGTCAAACTCTTCACGCAGTGTCATATCACCTATTTCATCTTCATCTGCCTCCTCTTCCATTTCCATAACATTGTCCTCAAGAACATCCCCCTTGTATAGACCCTCTATATACTCCTTCCACCCTTCTGTTTTCCCTTCTTTGCTTAGAACTGGGTTTCCATCTGAGCTCTTGATATTCATACGAGTGGCTCTCTTTTCTCCAAAGGTCTTTTTAATTTTCCTGTAGGCAGTATCTATCTTACCCCTAGTGAGATAAGCCTCTACATCCTTACTTTTGTCCTCTAGCCATCCCTGCTTAGCCATTTTGCACTTCCTGTCAATCTCATTTTTGAGATGTTTGTATTCCCTTTTGCCTGCTTCATTTACTGCCTTTTTATATTTTCTCCTTTCATCAATTAAATTCAATATTTCTTTTGTTACCCAAGGATTTCTACTAGCCCTCGGCTTTTTACCTACTTGATCCTCTGCTACCCATTCTTCTTCTACTGTATTTCATTCCCCCATTCCTGTCAATTGTTCGCTTATGCTCTCCCTGAAACTCTGTACAACCTCTGGTTTAGTCAGTTTATCCAGGTCCCATCTCCTTAAATTCTCAACTTTTTGCAGTTTCTTCAGTTTTAATCTACCGTTCATAACCAATAGATTGTGGTCAGAGTGCACATCTGCCCCTGGGAATGTCTTACAATTTAAAACCTGGTTCCTAAATCTCTGTCTTACCATTATATAATCTGTCTGATACCTTCTAGTATCTCCAGGATTCTTCCACGTATACAACCTTCTTTTATGATTCTTGAACCAAGTGTTAGCTATGATTAAGTTATGCTCTGTGCAAAATTCTACCAGACGGCTTCCTCTTTCATTTCTCTCCCCCAATCCATATTCATCCACAATGTTTCCTTGTCTCCGTTTTCCTACTCTCGAATTCAATTCACCCATGACTATTAAATTTTCGTCTCCCTTCACTACCTGAATAATTTCTTTTATCTCATCATACATTTCATCAATTTCTTCATCATCTGCAGAACTAGTTGGCATATAAACTTGTAGTACTGTAGTAGGCATGGGCTTCGTGTCTATCTTGGCCACAATAATGCGTTCACTATGCTGTTGGTAGTAGCTTACCCGCACTCCTATTTCTTTATTCATTATTAAACTTACTCCTGCATTACCCCTATTTGATTTTGTACTTATAACCCTGTATTCACCTGACAAAAGTTTTGTTCCTCCTGCCACCGAACATCACCAATTCCCACTTCATCTAACTTCAACCTATCCATTTCCTTTTTTAAATTTTCTAACCTACCTGCCCGATTAAGGGATCTGACATTCCACGCTCCGATCCGTAGAACGCCAGTTTTCTTTCTCCGGATAAAGACGTCCTCTTGAGTAGTCCCCGCCCGGAGATCCGAATGGAGGACTATTTTACCTCCGGAATATTTTACCCAAGAGGACGCCATCGTCATTTAACCATAGAGTAAAGCTGCATTCCCTCGGGAATAATCACGGCTGTAGTTTCCCGTTGCTTTCAGCCGTTCGCAGTACCAGCACTGCAAGGCCGTTTTGGTTAGTGTTGCAAGGCCAGATCAGTCAATCATCCAGACTGTTGCCCCTACAACTACTGAAAAGGCTGCTGCCCCTCTTCAGGAACCACACGCTTGTCTGGACTCTCAACAGATACCCCTCCGTTGTGGTTACACCTACGGTACGGCAATCTGTATCGCTGAGGCACGCAAGGCGCCCCACCAACGGCAAGGTCAATGGTTCATGGGGCTAGGAATTGGACATTGAAACCATAATTACAAGTCTAATACATGAACACGAGCCAGATGCCTTGTTGGTTGGTTGGTTGTTTGGGGAAGGAGACCAGACAGCGTGGTCATCGGTCTCATCGGATTAGGGAAGGATGGGGAAGGAAGTCGGCCGTGCCCTTTCAGAGGAACCATCCCGGCATTTGCCTGGAGTGATTTAGGGAAATCACGGAAAACCTAAATGAGGATGGCCGGACGCGGGATTGAACCGTCGTCCTCCCGAATGCGAGTCCAGTGTCTAACCACTGCGCCACCTCGCTCGGTCAGATGCCTTGTTGACTGTGCCTGTGACCAAGAGGCATAGTCATTAAAGAAATCTGTAATACTTTTTTTACCTCAATATATATTGACGAAAAATACACTGTGATAATTGCAACATCTTCCTTCTACACATTACACCAACCGAACAGCATCTACTCTCTCGCCCAACAGATCAACAACTGCCCTCGACATCCTCTGAACTACTACTGCACCAGTGTAGGCGGCGGAATAATTATCTTTGGCGCAATCTCTGGCGCTGTGACTCGTTACAGGATCATGTAGTAACCGCGAGAGCTTTTCGGAGATGATAGATAAACTCCAGTGGAAGACTCTGCAAGAGAGACGCTCAGTAGCTCGGTAAGGCTTTTGTTGAAGTTTCAAGAACATACCTTCACCGAGGAGTCAGGCAGTATATTGCTCCCTCCTACGTATATCTCGCGAAGAGACCACGAGGATAAAATCAGAGAGATTAGAGCCCACACAGAGGCATACCGACAATCTTTCTTTGCACGAACAATACGAGACTGGAATAGAAGGGAGAACCGACAGAGGTACTGAAGGTACCCTCCGCCACAAACCTCATGTGGCTTGCGGAGTATGGCTGTAAATGTAGATGTAGACCAAGACAGCGGCTAAATCCAGCCCATACGAGGAGAGACCATGATACGAATCAGATCACCTAAATTTTGATCACACATTCTATCAGTTGATGAAATTATTTATTTACTTATTGTGTATTTAGCCTAACCAGGAAGAACGCATACCAAAAACCTCCAGAAGTATTCTCAATTTCTATGCATAATTCTTGTCCAGTTACGTGTATAAGATATATTGTTCAGTTACGTACATAAGATATTATGAGGACAATTATAATTACCAACACATATAATAGCAATAAATAATAATAACTGACATTAATAATAATAATAATATAACAATTGTCGACTTCAAGAAAACGAATGACTCCACCGACCGACAATCCCTGTTTAATATACTCAAAAAAGAAAAAAAGATCTGGATCCAAAAATACAACGGCTCATCCAACAAACCCAAACAGACATAACTTCCGAAGTCAAATGCAGCGGAGAAATCTCACAACATTTTTCCATCAAGACTGGCCTCTCGCCACTACCTTTCAACATCACAAAAACTGAAAAATCGAACATCTGGAAACCCATCATGCTAGGAAAAGAAAAGAATAACGTCGACGTCACACGCCTAGCCTTCGCTGATGACCTTGCGATCCTTTCTGGTGTTGAACAAACAGAAATCCACCTGAACGCACAGAGTTTCCATCACCCTGCTCAGAAGAGAGCCGTTTTTGAACACGTTGGTATATAGAGCCAAAACTGTTTTCTGACGAGGACCACTTAAGGTTCGAGATTAATCACCTAAAGAACGTGTTCCGAAAGAACGGCTATAGTGCACGCGATATAAAGGCAGCGTTCTCCAAAAGAAGGAAACGTGATAATGCTGCAACCTCACAGGATGAAACACCGATTGCGGTTCTTCCTTTTTGTGGCGCAATTTCCAGCAAAATAGGAAGAGTCCTGCGTAGACGTGGTATTACACCGATTTTTCGTCCTCCTAAGAAAATTAAGGAGATGATGCGCCCTGTTAAGGACAATCTCGACCTCAGGGTCCCCGGTGTTTATAATATACCCTGTGAGTGTGGAAGCAATTATATAGGTCAGACTATTCGTACCGTTTCCGACCGCTGTGCAGAACACCAACGCCACATTAAAAATAGAGAGCTTGAGAAATCGGCAATTGCGGAGCACAGCCTCACGAACAAACACAAAATATTGTTCGATAAAACTAAAATTCTGTCCCATGCCTCCACGTACTGGGATTCTGTTATTAAGGAGGCTGTTGAAATAAGAATGAGCCAAAAGAACTTTAACCGCGATAGCGGATACCATCTGAGCTGTGCGTGGAAACGAGCGCTTGATGCAGAGAAGCAGCAGAGACGTTCCTTCCAAGGTTTACGTTCAAACGGAAGCGGTGGCGCCACCGGCGCACACAGTGACACCGTCTGAGACAGCAGCACGTAATCGCCGACCAATCAGAAGCCGACCAATCAGAAGCCGTCTTCGGGCTATATAGAGGCTACCATAGCAGCAGTGGAGACAGTCAGCTCCTGACGATGACGATGGAGGTAATCGTCGAAAGCTCGAGATTTTATCTAGAACTGACGCGGCAAGAATACCGAGAATATTTTATACAGAAATCCACCAGACTGAAGTCCTCAAAGAATGTGCCGAGAAAGTTGGACTGCAAATTTCTTTTTCTAAAACCGCGTTCGTGGCTACAAAATACATCAAAACACAAAATGTTATCACAAAATATGGCAAAGTAAACAAGGTTAACCACTTCAAGTACTTGGGAGTAATTGTTGAGCCTACAGTAATATTGTATGTACCGCCTTGACAGAAAATCCTAGGAAGTTCTGGTCTTACGTTAAATCAGTAAGTGGATCGAAACAGCATATACACACACTGTGGGATGATAATGGCATTGAAACAGAGGATAACACGCGTAAAGCTGAAATACTAAACACCTTTTTCCAAAGCTGTTTCACAGAGGAAGACCGCACTGCAGTTCCTTCTCTAAATCGTCGCACGAACGAAAAAATGGCTGACATCGAAATAAGTGTCCAAGGAATAGAAAAGCAACTGGAATCACTCAACAGAGGAAAGTCCACTGGACCTGAACGGATACCAATTCGATTCTACACTACGCGAAAGAACTTGCCCCCCTTCTAACAGCCGTGTACCGCAAGTCTCAAGAGGAACGGAAGGTTCTAAATGATTGGAAAAGAGCACAGGTAGTTCCAGTCGAGCAGATGCGAAAAACTATAGGCCTATATCTCTGACATCGAATTGTTGTAGAATTTTAGAACATGTTTTTTGCTCGCGTATCATGTCATTTCTGGAAACCCAGAATCTACTATGTAGGAATCAACATGGGTTCCGGAAACAGCGATCGTGTGAGACCCAGCTCGCTTTATTTATTCATTGGACCCAGAAAATGTAAGATACAGGCTCCCAGGTAGATGCCAGTTTCCTTGACTTCCGGAAGGCGTTCGATACAGTTCCGCACTGTCGCCTGATAAACAAAGTAAGAGCCTACGGAATATCAGACCAGCTTTGTGGCTGGATTGAAGAGTTTTTAGCAGACAGAACACAGCATGTTGTTCTCAATGGAGAGACGTCTACAGACGTTAAAGTAACCTGCGGCGTGCCACAGGGGAGTGTTATGGGACCACTGCTTTTCACAATATATATAAATGACCGAGTAGATAGTGTCGGAAGTTCCATGCGGCTTTTCGCGGATGATGCTGTAGTATACAGAGAAGTTGCAGCATTAGAAATTTGCAGCGTAATGCAGGAAGATCTGCAGCGGATAGGCACTTGGTGCAGGGAGTGGAAACTGATCCTTAACATAGACAAATGTAATGTATAGCGAATACATAGAAAGAAGGATCCTGTATTGTATGATTATATGATAGCGGAACAAACACTGGTAGTAGTTTTCTGTAAAATATCTGAGAGTATGCGTACGGAACGATTTGAAGTGGAATGATCATATAAAATTAATTGTTGGTAAGGCGGGTGCCAGGTTGAGATTCATTGGGAGAGTCCTAAGAAAATGTAGTCCATCAACAAAGGAGGTGGCTTACAAAACACTCGTTCGGCCTATACTTGAGTATTGCTCCTCAGTGTGGGATCCGTACCAGGTCGGGTTGACAGAGGAGATAGAGAAGATCCAAAGAAGATTGGCGCGTTTCGTCACAGGGTTATTTGGTAACCGTGATAGCGTTACGGATATGTTTAGCAGGCTCAAGTGGCAGACTCTGCAAGAGAGGCGCTCTGAATCGCGGTGTAGCTTGCTGTCCAGGTATCGAGAGGGTGCGTTTCTGGATGAGGTATCGAATATATTGCTTCGCCCTCCTTATACCTTCCGAGGAGATCACGAATGCAAAATTAGAGAGATTCGAGTGCGCACGGAGGCTTTCCGGCAGTCGTTCTTCCCGCGAACCATACGCGACTGGAACAGGAAAGGGAGGGAATGACAGTGGCATGTAAAGTGCCCTCCGCCACACACCGTTGGGTGGCTTGCGGAGTATAAATGTAGATGTAGATGTAGAGAGAGATTATCACAAAATACGGGAACTCAAAATGCGGGAAGTATATGGGAAGATTGGGAGCATCTACAATAAAAAAAATGCATAAACATCAACACAAAAGTTCGATACTACACAATTGTTATCAAACCTGAAACACTCTACGCGAACGAGACTCTAAACCTTAATTACAAAGGAGACCTCGGAAATATCAAAAAGGCTGAAAGGCAAATCATCCGAAAAATCCACGGATGGGAGTGCATGCTGTGCAACATGCTCCCACACTGGCTTCAAGGTTGGTAACGAGTTCTTGTGGTAGGGCATTCTGTTCTGGCACAAGCGCGGTTAACAACCGCCGTATCGTCGCTGGTGTATGCAGACGTCCTGCTGTGCGTCTCCCCAGCACATTCAACGCTTGGTCTACAGAAATTAAGCCGTGGGAACGGACAGGCCAGTCCATTCTTCGACCGGAGTCGCTACTATTCGGTCAAGTACAGGGTGTATCAAAAATGACCGGTATATTTGAAACGGCAATAAAAATTAAACGAGCAGCGATAGAAATACACCGTTTCTTGCAATATGCTTGGGACAACAGTACATTTTCAGGCAGACAAACTTTCTAAATTACAGTAGTTACAATTGTCAACAACAGATGGCGCTGCGGTCTGGGAAACTCTATAGTACGATATTTTCCACATATCCACCATGCGTAGCAATAATATGGCGTAGTCTCTGAATGAAATTACCCGAAACCTTTGACAACGTGTCTGGCGGAATGGCTTCACATGCAGATGAGATGTACTGCTTCAGCTGTTCAATTGTTTCTGGATTCTGGCGGTACACCTGGTCTTTCAAGTGTCCCCACAGAAAGAAGTCACAGGGGTTCATGTCTGGCGAATAGGGAGGCCAATCCACGCCGCCTCCTGTATGTTTCGGAAAGCCCAAAGCAATCACACGATCATCGAAACATTCATTCAGGAAATTAAAGACGTCGGCCGTGCGATGTGGCCGGGCACCATCTTGCATAAACCACGAGGTGTTCGCAGTGTCGTCTAAGGCAGTTTGTACCGCCACAAATTCACGAAGAATGTCCAGATAGCATGATGCAGTAATCGTTTCGGATCTGAAAAATGGGCCAATGATTCCTTTGGAAGAAATGGCGGCCCAGACCAGTACTTTTTGAGGTTGCAGGGACGATGGGACTGCAACATGTGCCAGTTCTGTTTATTGACGAAGCCGTCCAGGTAAAAATAAGCTTCGTCAGTAAACCAAATGCTGCCCACATGCATATCGCCGTCATCAATCCTGTGCACTATATCGTTAGCGAATGTCTCTCGTGCAGCAATGGTAGCGGCGCTGAGGGGTTGCCGCATTTGAATTTTGTACGGATAGAGGTGTAAACTCTGGCGCATGAGACGATACGTGGACGTTGGCGTCATTTGGACCGCAGCTGCAACACGGCGAATGGAAACCCGAGGCCGCTGTCGGATCACCTGCTGCACTAGCTGCGCGTTGCCCTCTGTGGTTGCCGTACGCGGTCACCCTACCTTTCCAGCACGTTCATCCGTCACGTTCCCAGTACGTTGAAATTTTTCAAACACATCCTTTATTGTATCGCTTTTCGGTCCTTTGGTTACATTAAACCTCCGTTGAAAACTTCGTCTTGTTGCAACAACACTGTGTTCTAGGCGGTGGAATTCCAACACCAGAAAAATCCTCTGTTCTAAGGAATAAACCATGTTGTCCACAGCACACTTGCATGTTGTGAACAGCACACGCTTACAGCAGAAAGACGACGTACAGAATGGCGCACCCACAGACTGCGTTGTCTTCTATATCGTTCACATCACTTGCAGCGCCATCTGTTGTTGAAAACTGTAACTACTGTAATTTAGAAAGTTTGTTCGCCTGAAAATGTACTGTTGTCCCAAGCATATTGCAACAAACGGAGTATTTCTATCCCTGCTCGTTTAGTTTTTATTGCCGTTTCAAATATACCGGTCATTTTTGAAACACCCTGTAGCTCCTCAGTTGGCGTCATGAGGCTGAGTGTACCCTGAAAAATGGCAACAGCGCATGGCGGCCCGGATGGTCACCCATCCAAGTTCCGGCCACGCCCGATAGAGCTTAACTTCGGTGACCTGACGAGAACCAGCGTATCCACTGCGGCAAGGTACACTCAGCAATGTAAGTTATTTTGACGCTGTACTGCTTCCCCTTGTGCATCTTTTCAGGGGTTCACTTGCCCCGGACTTCATTTTTATGCGTGACAAAGGACGACCGAGTCGAATAGCGGAGTTGGAGGAGAACTTGGAACGAGAGGATGTTCGGCGAATGGCATGGGCTTCCAATTCCTGTATCTCAAATCCTATCGAATACATGTGGAATGTTTTGGGGACTCGTACTGCAGCATGTCCGCTGGTAGAGGAATGGAACACTTTACCTCAAGAGCTTCCCACCACCCTTACGGTCAGCATTGCATAGAGTTGCAGAACGTGCTTTGTCGTTCGTGATCAGGCGCGTTATTAAAAAATCATGTACCGCCGTTTGTAATGTCCAGGGGACCGTCATGAAACGCGATGACTTCAGTGTAATTATTGTCCGTGAATAAAAGTGTCATTGCGTGTCTCTCCCACTTGCCTTCTGCTCTATGCTGTAGCACTTTTTTTTTTGTGCGATCCAGTTTTAATCGAGCTGCGTTAATTGGCAGTGGCACGTCATGCGAAACTTACTTTCGTCCTTAAATTTTGCCCACCAGTATATATACGGCGGTGTGCTGAAAGGTACTGCCTCCGAATTTTTAATGCGAAAATTCTGAAGCGTTTTTCAAACAAAATAAACAGTATTAACATTTTTGTGGCAACGGCCTTGCCGGAGTGGATACACCAGTTCCCGTCAGATCACCGAAGTTAAGGGCCGTCAGCTGTGGCCGGCACTTGGATGGGTGACCGTCCGGGAAGTAGCGCCTGGATGATGCGGAGAACGGTGATGCAGCAAGACGTTAGCTCCGACATCAACCAATAGAGTGGTACCAAGTTGCAAACAGGCCTTCCCAGTAAGGTGGCATAGTCCCGTCGCATTGGACGCAGATTATGTTGAGAAATATGGTTCTGTACCCAAAAGAATGGGTAATACACTCCTGGAAATTGAAATAAGAACACCGTGAATTCATTGTCCCAGGAAGGGGAAACTTTATTGACACATTCCTGGGGTCAGATACATCACATGATCACACTGACAGAACCACAGGCACATAGACACAGGCAACAGAGCATGCACAATGTCGCCACTAGTACAGTGTATATCCACCTTTCGCAGCAATGCAGGCTGCTATTCTCCCATGGAGACGATCGTAGAGATGCTGGATGTAGTCCTGTGGAACGGCTTGCCATGCCATTTCCACCTGGCGCCTCAGTTGGACCAGCGTTCGTGCTGGACGTGCAGACCGCGTGAGACGACGCTTCATCCAGTCCCAAACATGCTCAATGGGGGACAGCTCCGGAGATCTTGCTGGCCAGGGTAGTTGACTTACACCTTCTAGAGCACGTTGGGTGGCACGGGATACATGCGGACGTGCATTGTCCTGTTGGAACAGCAAGTTCCCTTGCCGGTCTAGGAATGGTAGAACGATGGGTTCGATGACGGTTTGGATGTACCGTGCACTATTCAGTGTCCCCTCGACGATCACCAGTGGTGTACGGCCAGTGTAGGAGATCGCTCCCCACACCATGATGCCGGGTGTTGGCCCTGTGTGCCTCGGTCGTATGCAGTCCTGATTGTGGCGCTCACCTGCACGGCGCCAAACACGCATACGACCATCATTGGCACCAAGGCAGAAGCGACTCTCATCGCTGAAGACGACACGTCTCCATTCGTCCCTCCATTCACGCCTGTCGCGACACCACTGGAGGCGGGCTGCACGATGTTGGGGCGTGAGCGGAAGACGGCCTAACGGTGTGCGGGACCGTAGCCCAGCTTCATGGAGACGGTTGCGAATGGTCCTCGCCGATACCCCAGGAGCAACAGTGTTCCTAATTTGCTGGGAAGTGGCGGTGCGGTCCCCTACGGCACTGCGTAGGATCCTAAGGTGTTGGCGTGCATCCGTGCGTCGCTGCGGTCCGGTCCCAGGTCGACGGGCACGTGCACCTTCCGCCGACCACTGGCGACAACATCGATGTACTGTGGAGACCTCACGCCCCACGTGTTGAGCAATTCGGCGGTACGTCCACCCGGCCTCCCGCATGCCCACTATACGCCCTCGCTCAAAGTCCGTCAACTGCACATACGGTTCACGTCCACGCTGTCGCGGCATGCTACCAGTGTTAAAGACTGCGATGGAGCTCCGTATGCCACGGCAAACTGGCTGACACTGACGGCGGCGGTGTACAAATGCTGCGCAGCTATCGCCATTCGACGGCCAACACCGCGGTTCCTGGTGTGTCCGCTGTGCCGTGCGTGTGATCATTGCTTGTACAGCCCTCTCGCAGTGTCCGGAGCAAGTATGGTGGGTCTGACACACCGGTGTCAATGTGTTCTTTTTTCCATTTCCAGGAGTGTAATATGGTGTATTTGAATCCTGAATTAAAGCAACTAGCTTTCAGAAAAAAAGGTTGCATTCATTATTGTACGCCAATTTTACTACACTGAAGAGTCAAAGAAACTGGTACACATGCCTGTTATCGTGTAGGGCCCCCATCAGCACGCAGAAGTGCCGCAGTACGACGTGGCATGGGATCAACTTATGTCTCAAGTAGTGCTGGAGGGATTGACCCCATGATTCCTGCAGGGCTGTCCCTAAATCCGTAAGAGTACGAGGGGACGGAGATCTCTTCTGACAGCACGTTGCAACGCATGCCAGATTTACTGAATAATGTGGTGTTCCTGGTCCACTCTGTAGCTATTCAGGACGTGTCGGGTGCCGCATTGTCCTGCTGGAATTCCCCAAGTCCGTCGGAATGTACAATGGACATGAAAGGAAGTAGGTGATCTGACAGGATACTCACGTACCTGTCACCTGCCAGAGATGTATCTAGACATATTAGGAGTCCCATATCACTCCAACTTCACACGCCCCACACCATTACAGAGCCTCCACCAGCTTGAACCATTCCCTGCTGACATGCAGGGTGCGTGGATTCATTAGGTTGGCTCCATAGCCGTACACGTCCATCCGCTCGATACAATTTGAAACGCAAGTCGTGTGACCAGGCAACAGTCCAAAGTCTGTGTTGACGGGCCCATGCTTGGCGTAAAGATTTGTGTCGTCCAGTCGTCAAGGGTACACGAGTGGGCCTTCGGCTCCGAAAGCCCACATCGGTGATGTTTCGTAGCATGGTTCATACACTGATAATTGTTGATGACCCAGCACTGAAATCTACAGCAATACGCGGAAGGGTTGCACATTTGTCACGTTGAACGATTCTCTTCAGTCGTCGTTGGTCCCATTCTTGCAGGATACTTTTCCGGCCGCAGCGATGTCGGAGATTTGATGTTTTACCCGATTTCAGATATTCACGGTACACTCGTGAAATGGTCGTACAGGAAAATCCCCACTTCATCGCAACGTCGGAGAGCTACATCTACATCTACATCTACATTTATACTCCGCAAGCCACCCAACGGTGTGTGGCGGAGGGCACTTTACGTGCCACTGTCATTACCTCCCTTTCCTGTTCCAGTCGCGTACGGTTCGCGGGAAAAACGACTGTCTGAAAGCCTCCGTGCGCGCTCTAATCTCTCTAATTTTACATTCGTGATATTCTCGGGAGGTATAAGTAGGGGGAAGCAATATATTAAATACCTCATTCAGAAACGAACCCTCTCGAAACCTGGCGAGCAAGCTACACCGCGATGCAGAGCGCCTCTCTTGCAGAGTCTGCCACTTAAGTTTGTTAAACATCTCCGTAACGCTATCACGGTTACCAAATAACCCTGTGACGAAACGCGCCGCTCTTCTTAGGATCTTCTCTATACCCTCCGTCAACCCGATCTGGTGCGGATCCCACACTGATGAACAATTCTCAAGTATAGGTCGAACGAGTGTTTTGTAAGCCACCTCCTTTGTTGATGGACTACATTTTCTAAGGACTCTCCCAATGAATCGCAACCTGGTACCCGCCTTACCAACAATTAATTTTATATGATCATTCCACTTCAAATCGTTCCGCACGCATACTCCCAGATATTTTACAGATGTAACTGCTACCAGTGTTTGTTCCGCTATCATATAGTCATACAATAAAGGATCCTTCTTTCTACGTATTCGCAATACATTACATTTGTCTATGTTAAGGGTCAGTTGCCACTCCCTGCACCAAGTGCCTATCCGCTGCAGATCTTCCTACATTTCGCTACAATTTTCTAATGCTGCAACTTCTCTGTATATTACAGCATCATCCGCGAAAAGCCGCATGGAACTTCGGACACTATCTACTAGGTCATTTATATATATTGTGAAAAGCAATGGTACCATAACACTCCCCTGTGGCACGCCAGAGGTTACTTTAACGTCTGTAGACGTCTCTCCATTGATAACAACATGCTGTGTTCTGTTTGCTAAAAACTCTTCAATCCAGCCACAGAGCTGGTCTGATATTCCGTAGGCTCTTACTTTGTTTATCAGGCGACAGTGCGGAACTGTATCGAACGTCTTCCGGAAGTCAAGAAGAATAGCATCTACCTGGGAGCCTGTATCTAATATTTTCTGGGTCTCATGAACAAATAAAGCGAGTTGGGTCTCACACGATCGCTGTTTCCGGAATCCATGTTGATTCCTACATAGTAGATTCTGGGTTTCCAAAAACGACATGATACTCGAGCAAAAAACATGTTCTAAAATTCTACAACAGATCGACGTCAGAGATATAGGTCTATAGTTGTGCGCATCTGCTCGACGACCCTTCTTGAAGACTGGGACTACCTGTGCTCTTTTCCAATCATTTGGAACCTTCCGTTGCTCTGGAGACTTGCGGTACACGGCTGTTAGAAAGGGGGCAAGCTGTGTCCTATCGCTCTTGCGCCGACTATACCACCGCGTTCAAACTCCCTTAAATCTTGATAACCTGCCATTGTAGCAGCAGTAACCGATCTAACAATTGCGCCAGACACTTGTTGTCTTATATAGGCGTTGCCTACGGCAGCGCCGTATTCTGCCTGTTTACTTATCTCTGTATTTGAAAACGCACGCGTATACCAGTTTCATTGGCACTTCAGTGCATGTGTGGTGGATGCAGCTCTATAAAAAAAATTAGCTACAAAATCATACATTCCCCTGGAAATAATAAACCTTTGTATAACTTGATATGCATACAAAACAGAGAGTTGAAGAGAATATTTTCGATTTACTCTCACGTTAGAGAGGTATGACACACTTAGATAGTGAGAACAGCTTAAGATATGTAGAAAAGCAGCAAACATGCTTAGTATCGTCATTAAGTGTCGTAACCATAGGTCAAGGTTGAGACGATAAACTTTGAGCTGAGACAATAGGTAAAACGTTCAGCCGCGGGGTCACATCACTGATTGTGGAGTTGATATGAGATACCGAAAACGATATCTCAGCGATTCCCACAGGGCATCCACGTATATGATGCTTCACACGGCACGTTTCCAAGTGTTGACTAACACCAGGAAGCGACCACTTTATCTGGACGTCGCAGTTGGCTAAACGACATAGGTTACTGATGAACGTGAACTGTTAGAACTATTAACTGAAAGTTACCTAACGTTACTACTTTGGAGATAGATCTTTGCTTTTCGCTTTCGTTCCTCATTTACGCTGTGCTGACTGTTGCATTAGAGATTAGGAGGAAAGAATTAAACCAACGGCCCAATAAACAGTAACCTAATATGGCGCAACGGTATGACGACTGTTAAGCAAACGTGTCGGAAAGTGTCTTGGGGGAGCGCTTAAGACATTGTGATACGTTGTTCATGATTCAGTTTCAACGTGGTTAATTACCTTATCAGTCCACCTAATTTTCAACATTCGTCTATAGCACCACATCTCAAATGCTTCGATTCTCTTGTGTTCCGGTTTTCCCACAGTCCATGTGTCACTACCATACAATGCTGTACTCCAGACGTACATCCTCAGAAATTTCTTCCTCAAATTAAGGCCGGTATTTGATTAGTAGACTTCTCTTGGCCAGAAATGCCTTTTTTGCCATAGCGAGTCTGCTTTTGATGTCCTCCTTGCTCCGTCCGTCATTGGTTATTTTACTGCCTAGGTAGCAGAATTCCTTAAATTCATTGACTTCGTGACCATCAATCCTGATGTTAAGTTTCTCGCTGTTCTCATTTCTACTACTTCTCATTACCTTCGTCTTTCTCCGATTTACTCTCAAACCATACTGTGTACTCATTAGACTGTTCATTCCGTTCAGCAGAACATTTAATTCTTCTTCACTTTCACTCGGGATAGCAATGTCATCAGCGAATCGTATCATTGATATCCTTTCACCTTGTATTTTAATTCCACTCCTGAACCTTTTTTTATTTCCATCATTGCTTCCTCGATGCACAGATTGAAGAGTAGGGGCGAAAGGCTACAGCCTTGTCTTACACCCTTCTTAATACGAGCACTTGGTTCTTGATCGTCCACTCTTATTATTCCCTCTTGGTTGTTGTACATATTGTATATGACCCGTCTCTCCCTATAGCTTACCCCTACTTTTTTCAGAATCTCGAACGGCTTGCACCATTTTATATTGTCGAACGCTTTTTCCAGGTCGACAAATCCTATGAAAGTGTCTTGATTTTTCTTTAGCCTTGCTTCCATTATTAGCCGTAACGTCAGAATTGCCTCTCTCGTGCCTTTACTTTTCCTAAAGCCAAACTGATCGTCACCTAGCGCATTCTCAATTTCCTTTTCCATTCTTCTGTATATTATTCTTGTAAGCAGCTTCGATGCATGAGCTGTTAAGCTGATTGTGCGATAATTCTCGCACTTGTCAGCTCTTGCCGTCTTCGGAATTGTGTGGGTGATGCTTTTCCGAAAGTCAGATGGCACTACAGTGTCACAACGAACTGTTACAGATCGGTTGCTCTTAGGACAGCTCCGACCCAGCCGCATTCTGCTTACCGCAAACCACCGCCATTTGCGACTTGGGTGGTGTCAACCGAGAGCTCATTGGAGGGCAGGGTGGAGGTCTGTTGTGTTTTCTGGTGACGGCTGGTTCTGCCCGTGACATACGTGGGTCGGTTAGGAGAAAGCCAGTTGAAGGTCTCCAACCAAGTTGCTAGTGTGCTAGACACACTGTTCAAGGCAATCGTAAAATGCGTTTTAGACAGGTACGTGCCGAGTAAAACTGTGAGGGACGGGAAAAACCCACCGTGGTACAACAACAAAGTTAGGAAATTACTGCGAAAGCAAAGAGAGCTTCACTCCAAATTTAAACGCATCCAAAACCTCTCAGACAAACAGAAGCTAAACGATGTCAAAGTTAGCGTAAGGAGGGCTATGCGTGAAGCGTTCAGTGAATTCGAAAGTAAAATTCTATGTACCGACTTGACAGAAAATCCTAGGAAGTTCTGGTCTTACGTTAAATCAGTAAGTGGCTCGAAACAGCATGTCCAGACACTCCGGGATGATGATGGCATTGAAACAGAGGATGACAAGCGTAGAACTGAAATACTAAACACCTTTTTCCAAAGCTGTTTCACAGAGGAAGACCGCACTGCAGTTCCTTCTCTAAATCCTCGCACAAACGAAAAAATGGCTGACATCGAAATAAGTGTCCAAGGAATAGAAAAGCAACTGGAATCACTCAACAGAGGAAAGTCCACTGGACCTCACGGGATACCAATTCGATTCTACATAGAGTACGCGAAAGAACTTGCCCCCCTTCTAACAGCCGTATACCGCAAATCTCTAGAGGAACGGAAGGTTCCAAATGATTGGAAAAGAGCACAGGTAGTCCCAGTCTTCAAGAAGGGTCGTCGAGTAGATGCGCAAAACTATAGACCTATATCTCTGACGTCGGTCTGTTGTAGAATTTTAGAACATGTTTTTTGCTCGAGTATCATGTCGTTTTTGGAAACTCAGAATCTACTATGTAGGAATCAACATGGATTCCGGAAACAGCGATCGTGTGAGACCCAACTCGCTCTATTTGTTCATGAGACCTAGAAAATATTAGATACAGGCTCCCAGGTAGATGCTATTTTTCTTGACATCCGGAAGGCGTTCGATACAGTTCCGCACTGTCGCCTGATAAACAAAGTAAGAGCCTACGGAATATCAGACCAGCTGTGTGGCTCGATTGAAGAGTTTTTAGCAAACAGAACACAGCATGTTGTTATCAATGGAGAGACGTCTACAGACGTTAAACTAATCTCTGGCGTGCCACAGGGGAGTGTTATGGGACCATTGCTGTTCACAATATATATAAATGACCTAGTAGATAGTGTCCGAAGTTCCATGCGGCTTTTCGCGGATGATGCTGTAGTATACAGAGAAGTTGCAGCATTAGAAAATTGTAGCGAAATGCAGGAAGATCTGCAGCGGATAGGCACTTGGTGCAGGGAGTGGCAACTGACCCTTAACATAGACAAATGTAATGTATTGAGAATACATAGAAAGAAGGATCCTTTATTGTATGATTATATGATAGCGGAACAAACACTGGTAGCAGTTACATCTGTAAAATATCTGGGAGTATGCGTGCGGAACGATTTGAAGTGGAATGATCATATAAAATTAATTGTTGGTAAGGCGGGTACCAGGTTGAGATTCATTGGGAGAGTCCTTAGAAAATGTAGTCCATCAACAAAGGAGGTGGCTTACGAAACACTCGTTAGACCTATACTTGAGTATTGCTCCTCAGTGTGGGATCCGCACCAGATCGGGTTGACGGAGGAGATAGAGAAGATCCAAAGAAGAGCGGCGCGTTTCGTCACAGGGTTATTTGGTAACCGTGATAGCGTTACGGAGATGTTTAACAAACTCAAGTGGCGGACTCTGCAAGAGAGGCGCTCTGCATCGCGGTGTACCTTGCTCGCCAGGTTTCGAGAGGGTGCGTTTCTGGATGAGGTATCGAATATATTGCTTACCCCTACTTATACCTCCCGAGGAGATCACGAATGAAAATTAGAGAGATTAGAGCGCGCACAGAGGCTTTCCGGCAGTCGTTCTTCCCGCGAACCATACGCGACTGAAACAGGAAAGGGAGGTAATGACAGTGGCACGTAAAGTGCCCTCCGCCACACACCGTTGGGTGGCTTGCGGAGTATAAATGTAGATTTAGATAAATGTAGATGTAGATGTAGATGTATCTACGCCTGGAGTTATGGTCTCAGGTGCGATTTCGTATGACAGTAGGAGCACTCACGTGGTGGTCCTACTCACCCTGACTGCAAATTTGTACGTCAGTCTGGTGATTCGACCTGTTGTGCTGCCACTAAAAAAAAATGTTCAAAGGTTTGTGAAGTCTTATGGGACTTAACTGCTAAGGTCATCAGTCTCTAAGCTTACACACTACTTAACCTAAATTATCCTAAGGACAAACACACACACACACACCAATGCCCGAGGGAGGACTCGAACCTCCGCGGGGACCAGCCGGACAGTCCATGACTGCAGCGCCTGAGACCGCTCGGCTAATCCCGCGCGGCTACTGCTATTCATGAACGACATTACTGAAGGTGTTTTCCAACAGGATAATGCTCGCCTACAAAACAGTGTTGTAACCCAATACGGTCTCCAGCTGTTGACACGTTGCCTTGGACTGCCTGGCCACCCGATCTCTCTCCAACCGAGCAAGTATGCGACATCAGCGAATGACAACTCCAGCATCATCCACAAACTCCATTAACCAGCGCTGGACTGAACACTAGCAACAGCTTTCGAACTCCATCCCACAAACTGATATCTGGCACCTAGACGACACACTGCACGCACGCATGTTCAAATGTTTGTGAAGTCTTATGGGACTTAACTGCTAAGGTCATCAGTCCCTAAGCTTACACACTACTTAACCTAAATTATCGTAAGGACAAACACACACACCCATGCTCGAGGGAGGACTCGAACCTCCGCCAGGACCAGCCGGACAGTCCACGACTGCAGCGCCTGAGACAGCTCGGCTAATCCCGCGCGGATACTGCCATTCATGAACGACATTACTGAAGGTGTTTTCCAACAGGATAATGCTCGCCCATAAACAGTGTTGTAACCCAATACGGTCTCCAGCTGTTGACACGTTGCCTTGGACTGCTTGGCCACCGGATCTGTCTCCAACCGAGCAAGTATGCGACATCATCAGATGACAACTCCAGCATCATCCACAAACTCCATTAACCAGCGCTGGACTGAACACTAGCAACAGCTTTCGAACTCCATCCCACAAACTGATATCTGGCACCTAGACGACACACTGCACGCACGCATGTTCAAATGTTTGTGAAGTCTTATGGGACTTAACTGCTAAGGTCATCAGTCCCTAAGCTTACACACTACTTAACCTAAATTATCCTAAGGACAAACACACACACCCATGCTCGAGGGAGGACTCGAACCTCCGCCAGGACCAGCCGGACAGTCCACGACTGCAGCGCCTGAGACAGCTCGGCTAATCCCGCGCGGATACTGCCATTCATGAACGACATTACTGAAGGTGTTTTCCAACAGGATAATGCTCGCCCATAAACAGTGTTGTAACCCAATACGGTCTCCAGCTGTTGACACGTTGCCTTGGACTGCTTGGCCACCGGATCTGTCTCCAACCGAGCAAGTATGCGACATCATCAGATGACAACTCCAGCATCATCCACAAACTCCATTAACCAGCGCTGGACTGAACACTAGCAACAGCTTTCGAACTCCATCCCACAAACTGATATCTGGCACCTAGACGACACACTGCACGCACGCATGTTCAAATGTTTGTGAAGTCTTATGGGACTTAACTGCTAAGGTCATCAGTCTCTAAGCTTACACACTACTTAACCTAAATTATCCTAAGGACAAACACACACACCCATGCTCGAGGGAGGACTCGAACCTCCGCCAGGACCAGCCGGACAGTCCACGACTGCAGCGCCTGAGACAGCTCGGCTAATCCCGCGCGGATACTGCCATTCATGAACGACATTACTGAAGGTGTTTTCCAACAGGATAATGCTCGCCCATAAACAGTGTTGTAACCCAATACGGTCTCCAGCTGTTGACACGTTGCCTTGGACTGCTTGGCCACCGGATCTGTCTCCAACCGAGCAAGTATGCGACATCATCAGATGACAACTCCAGCATCATCCACAAACTCCATTAACCAGCGCTGGACTGAACACTAGCAACAGCTTTCGAACTCCATCCCACAAACTGATATCTGGCACCTAGACGACACACTGCACGCATGCATGTTCAAATGTTTGTGAAGTCTTATGGGACTTAACTGCTAAGGTCATCAGTCTCTAAGCTTACACACTACTTAACCTAAATTATCCTAAGGACAAACACACACACCCATGCTCGAGGGAGGACTCGAACCTCCGCCAGGACCAGCCGGACAGTCCACGACTGCAGCGCCTGAGACAGCTCGGCTAATCCCGCGCGGATACTGCCATTCATGAACGACATTACTGAAGGTGTTTTCCAACAGGATAATGCTCGCCTACAAAACAGTGTTGTAACCCAATACGGTCTCCAGCTGTTGACACGTTGCCTTGGACTGCCTGGCCACCCGATCTGTCTCCAACCGAGCAAGTATGCGACATCAGCGAATGCCAACTCCAGCATCATCCACAAACTCCATTAACCAGCGCTGGACTGAACACTAGCAACAGCTTTCGAACTCCATCCCACAAACTGATATCTGGCACCTAGACGACACACTGCACGCACGCATGTTCAAATGTTTGTGAAGTCTTATGGGACTTAACTGCTAAGGTCATCAGTCTCTAAGCTTACACACTACTTAACCTAAATTATCCTAAGGACAAACACACACACCCATGCTCGAGGGAGGACTCGAACCTCCGCCAGGACCAGCCGGACAGTCCACGACTGCAGCGCCTGAGACAGCTCGGCTAATCCCGCGCGGATACTGCCATTCATGAACGACATTACTGAAGGTGTTTTCCAACAGGATAATGCTCGCCTACAAAACAGTGTTGTAACCCAATACGGTCTCCAGCTGTTGACACGTTGCCTTGGACTGCCTGGCCACCCGATCTGTCTCCAACCGAGCAAGTATGCGACATCAGCGAATGCCAACTCCAGCATCATCCACAAACTCCATTAACCAGCGCTGGACTGAACACTAGCAACAGCTTTCGAACTCCATCCCACAAACTGATATCTGGCACCTAGACGACACACTGCACGCACGCATGTTCAAATGTTTGTGAAGTCTTATGGGACTTAACTGCTAAGGTCATCAGTCTCTAAGCTTACACACTACTTAACCTAAATTATCCTAAGGACAAACACACACACCCATGCTCGAGGGAGGACTCGAACCTCCGCCAGGACCAGCCGGACAGTCCACGACTGCAGCGCCTGAGACAGCTCGGCTAATCCCGCGCGGATACTGCCATTCATGAACGACATTACTGAAGGTGTTTTCCAACAGGATAATGCTCGCCTACAAAACAGTGTTGTAACCCAATACGGTCTCCAGCTGTTGACACGTTGCCTTGGACTGCCTGGCCACCCGATCTGTCTCCAACCGAGCAAGTATGCGACATCAGCGAATGCCAACTCCAGCATCATCCACAAACTCCATTAACCAGCGCTGGACTGAACACTAGCAACAGCTTTCGAACTCCATCCCACAAACTGATATCTGGCACCTAGACGAAACACTGCACGCACGCATGTTCAAATGTTTGTGAAGTCTTATGGGACTTAACTGCTAAGGTCATCAGTCTCTAAGCTTACACACTACTTAACCTAAATTATCCTAAGGACAAACACACACACCCATGCTCGAGGGAGGACTCGAACCTCCGCCAGGACCAGCCGGACAGTCCACGACTGCAGCGCCTGAGACAGCTCGGCTAATCCCGCGCGGATACTGCCATTCATGAACGACATTACTGAAGGTGTTTTCCAACAGGATAATGCTCGCCTACAAAACAGTGTTGTAACCCAATACGGTCTCCAGCTGTTGACACGTTGCCTTGGACTGCCTGGCCACCCGATCTGTCTCCAACCGAGCAAGTATGCGACATCAGCGAATGCCAACTCCAGCATCATCCACAAACTCCATTAACCAGCGCTGGACTGAACACTAGCAACAGCTTTCGAACTCCATCCCACAAACTGATATCTGGCACCTAGACGAAACACTGCACGCACGCATGTTCAAATGTTTGTGAAGTCTTATGGGACTTAACTGCTAAGGTCATCAGTCTCTAAGCTTACACACTACTTAACCTAAATTATCCTAAGGACAAACACACACACCCATGCTCGAGGGAGGACTCGAACCTCCGCCAGGACCAGCCGGACAGTCCACGACTGCAGCGCCTGAGACAGCTCGGCTAATCCCGCGCGGATACTGCCATTCATGAACGACATTACTGAAGGTGTTTTCCAACAGGATAATGCTCGCCTACAAAACAGTGTTGTAACCCAATACGGTCTCCAGCTGTTGACACGTTGCCTTGGACTGCCTGGCCACCCGATCTGTCTCCAACCGAGCAAGTATGCGACATCAGCGAATGCCAACTCCAGCATCATCCACAAACTCCATTAACCAGCGCTGGACTGAACACTAGCAACAGCTTTCGAACTCCATCCCACAAACTGATATCTGGCACCTAGACGACACACTGCACGCACGCATGTTCAAATGTTTGTGAAGTCTTATGGGACTTAACTGCTAAGGTCATCAGTCTCTAAGCTTACACACTACTTAACCTAAATTATCCTAAGGACAAACACACACACCCATGCTCGAGGGAGGACTCGAACCTCCGCCAGGACCAGCCGGACAGTCCACGACTGCAGCGCCTGAGACAGCTCGGCTAATCCCGCGCGGATACTGCCATTCATGAACGACATTACTGAAGGTGTTTTCCAACAGGATAATGCTCGCCTACAAAACAGTGTTGTAACCCAATACGGTCTCCAGCTGTTGACACGTTGCCTTGGACTGCCTGGCCACCCGATCTGTCTCCAACCGAGCAAGTATGCGACATCAGCGAATGCCAACTCCAGCATCATCCACAAACTCCATTAACCAGCGCTGGACTGAACACTAGCAACAGCTTTCGAACTCCATCCCACAAACTGATATCTGGCACCTAGACGACACACTGCACGCACGCATGTTCAAATGTTTGTGAAGTCTTATGGGACTTAACTGCTAAGGTCATCAGTCTCTAAGCTTACACACTACTTAACCTAAATTATCCTAAGGACAAACACACACACCCATGCTCGAGGGAGGACTCGAACCTCCGCCAGGACCAGCCGGACAGTCCACGACTGCAGCGCCTGAGACAGCTCGGCTAATCCCGCGCGGATACTGCCATTCATGAACGACATTACTGAAGGTGTTTTCCAACAGGATAATGCTCGCCTACAAAACAGTGTTGTAACCCAATACGGTCTCCAGCTGTTGACACGTTGCCTTGGACTGCCTGGCCACCCGATCTGTCTCCAACCGAGCAAGTATGCGACATCAGCGAATGCCAACTCCAGCATCATCCACAAACTCCATTAACCAGCGCTGGACTGAACACTAGCAACAGCTTTCGAACTCCATCCCACAAACTGATATCTGGCACCTAGACGACACACTGCACGCACGCATGTTCAAATGTTTGTGAAGTCTTATGGGACTTAACTGCTAAGGTCATCAGTCTCTAAGCTTACACACTACTTAACCTAAATTATCCTAAGGACAAACACACACACCCATGCTCGAGGGAGGACTCGAACCTCCGCCAGGACCAGCCGGACAGTCCACGACTGCAGCGCCTGAGACAGCTCGGCTAATCCCGCGCGGATACTGCCATTCATGAACGACATTACTGAAGGTGTTTTCCAACAGGATAATGCTCGCCTACAAAACAGTGTTGTAACCCAATACGGTCTCCAGCTGTTGACACGTTGCCTTGGACTGCCTGGCCACCCGATCTGTCTCCAACCGAGCAAGTATGCGACATCATCAGATGACAACTCCAGCATCATCCACAAACTCCATTAACCAGCGCTGGACTGAACACTAGCAACAGCTTTCGAACTCCATCCCACAAACTGATATCTGGCACCTAGACGACACACTGCACGCATGCATGTTCAAATGTTTGTGAAGTCTTATGGGACTTAACTGCTAAGGTCATCAGTCTCTAAGCTTACACACTACTTAACCTAAATTATCCTAAGGACAAACACACACACCCATGCTCGAGGGAGGACTCGAACCTCCGCCAGGACCAGCCGGACAGTCCACGACTGCAGCGCCTGAGACAGCTCGGCTAATCCCGCGCGGATACTGCCATTCATGAACGACATTACTGAAGGTGTTTTCCAACAGGATAATGCTCGCCTACAAAACAGTGTTGTAACCCAATACGGTCTCCAGCTGTTGACACGTTGCCTTGGACTGCCTGGCCACCCGATCTGTCTCCAACCGAGCAAGTATGCGACATCAGCGAATGCCAACTCCAGCATCATCCACAAACTCCATTAACCAGCGCTGGACTGAACACTAGCAACAGCTTTCGAACTCCATCCCACAAACTGATATCTGGCACCTAGACGACACACTGCACGCACGCATGTTCAAATGTTTGTGAAGTCTTATGGGACTTAACTGCTAAGGTCATCAGTCTCTAAGCTTACACACTACTTAACCTAAATTATCCTAAGGACAAACACACACACCCATGCTCGAGGGAGGACTCGAACCTCCGCCAGGACCAGCCGGACAGTCCACGACTGCAGCGCCTGAGACAGCTCGGCTAATCCCGCGCGGATACTGCCATTCATGAACGACATTACTGAAGGTGTTTTCCAACAGGATAATGCTCGCCTACAAAACAGTGTTGTAACCCAATACGGTCTCCAGGTGTTGACACGTTGCCTTGGACTGCCTGGCCACCCGATCTGTCTCCAACCGAGCAAGTATGCGACATCATCAGATGACAACTCCAGCATCATCCACAAACTCCATTAACCAGCGCTGGACTGAACACTAGCAACAGCTTTCGAACTCCATCCCACAAACTGATATCTGGCACCTAGACGAAACACTGCACGCACGCATGTTCAAATGTTTGTGAAGTCTTATGGGACTTAACTGCTAAGGTCATCAGTCTCTAAGCTTACACACTACTTAACCTAAATTATCCTAAGGACAAACACACACACCCATGCTCGAGGGAGGACTCGAACCTCCGCCAGGACCAGCCGGACAGTCCACGACTGCAGCGCCTGAGACAGCTCGGCTAATCCCGCGAGGATACTGCCATTCATGAACGACATTACTGAAGGTGTTTTCCAACAGGATAATGCTCGCCTACAAAACAGTGTTGTAACCCAATACGGTCTCCAGGTGTTGACACGTTGCCTTGGACTGCCTGGCCACCCGATCTGTCTCCAACCGAGCAAGTATGCGACATCATCAGATGACAACTCCAGCATCATCCACAAACTCCATTAACCAGCGCTGGACTGAACACTAGCAACAGCTTTCGAACTCCATCCCACAAACTGATATCTGGCACCTAGACGACACACTGCACGCACGCATGTTCAAATGTTTGTGAAGTCTTATGGGACTTAACTGCTAAGGTCATCAGTCCCTAAGCTTACACACTACTTAACCTAAATTATCCTAAGGACAAACACACACACCCATGCTCGAGGGAGGACTCGAACCTCCGCCAGGACCAGCCGGACAGTCCACGACTGCAGCGCCTGAGACAGCTCGGCTAATCCCGCGCGGATACTGCCATTCATGAACGACATTACTGAAGGTGTTTTCCAACAGGATAATGCTCGCCCATAAACAGTGTTGTAACCCAATACGGTCTCCAGCTGTTGACACGTTGCCTTGGACTGCTTGGCCACCCGATCTCTCTCCAACCGAGCAAGTATGCGACATCAGCGAATGACAACTCCAGCATCATCCACAAACTCCATTAACCAGCGCTGGACTGAACACTAGCAACAGCTTTCGAACTCCATCCCACAAACTGATATCTGGCACCTAGACGACACACTGCACGCACGCATGTTCAAATGTTTGTGAAGTCTTATGGGACTTAACTGCTAAGGTCATCAGTCTCTAAGCTTACACACTACTTAACCTAAATTATCCTAAGGACAAACACACACACCCATGCTCGAGGGAGGACTCGAACCTCCGCCAGGACCAGCCGGACAGTCCACGACTGCAGCGCCTGAGACAGCTCGGCTAATCCCGCGCGGATACTGCCATTCATGAACGACATTACTGAAGGTGTTTTCCAACAGGATAATGCTCGCCCATAAACAGTGTTGTAACCCAATACGGTCTCCAGCTGTTGACACGTTGCCTTGGACTGCTTGGCCACCCGATCTCTCTCCAACCGAGCAAGTATGCGACATCAGCGAATGACAACTCCAGCATCATCCACAAACTCCATTAACCAGCGCTGGACTGAACACTAGCAACAGCTTTCGAACTCCATCCCACAAACTGATATCTGGCACCTAGACGACACACTGCACGCACGCATGTTCAAATGTTTGTGAAGTCTTATGGGACTTAACTGCTAAGGTCATCAGTCCCTAAGCTTACACACTACTTAACCTAAATTATCCTAAGGACAAACACACACATCCATGCCCAAGGGAGGACTCGAACCTCCGCCGGGACCAGCCGGACAGTCCATGACTGCAGCGCCTGAGACCGCTCGGCTAATCCCGCGCGGATACTGCCATTCGTGAACGACATTACTGAAGGTGTTTTCCAACAGGATAATGCTCGCCCATAAACAGTGTTGTAACCCAATACGGTCTCCAGGTGTTGACACGTTGCCTTGGACTGCTTGGCCACCCGATCTCTCTCCAACCGAGCAAGTATGCGACATCATCAGATGACAACTCCAGCATCATCCACAAACTCCATTAACCAGCGCTGGACTGAACACTAGCAACAGCTTTCGAACTCCATCCCACAAACTGTTATCTGGCACCTAGACGACACACTGCACGCACGTTTGCATGCTTGCGCTGAGCATTACGGCTGTTAACGTAGCGGCATTTCACATTTGCAATGGCTTATCTCGCGCTGACATTAAAGTGTGATCTTGCAATATTAATCACTTAAATATGTTACCTAGCCAAATTTATTCCCGATTCACTGCATTACATCTACATTAATTACTCTTTGGTGTTGCGATTTTTTTTCCATCAGTGTATAAGAGATGATCAAAAAAGTTTCCTTTCGAAGGCAGTACAGTCCACAATCATTATGCCAATGAGACAAAATCGCCGTCAGCATTGAGGCAAACATCCCACCGGCGCACTAGGTTGAAGACACCATATCCTGCTGCATGAAGAAATCTGTAACTGCCTGCTGCACATCCTCATCCAACAGGAATCGTTGACTCTTCAAGGAACCATCGAATGGAGAGTGATCAGGACTATAGAACGTGTCCTCAAGTGCCTCCCACTTGAGTTGGCGTAACTTCTGTGTTACCACATTTGCAGTATGGGGACGTGTGTTATAGTGAAGCAGCAGACGTTTCGCCTTAATTTCTCCCCATACACTTTCTCCCATAGTGAAGGGAGACGAAAATTTAATAATCATGGGTGACTGGAACTCGATAGTAGGAAAAGGAAGAGAAGTCAACGTAGTAGGTGAATATGGAATGGGGGTAAGGAATGAAAGAGGAAGCCAGCTGGTAGAATTTTGCACAGAGCATAACTTAATCATAGCTAACACTTGCGGTTCAAGAATCACGAGAGAAGGTTGTATACATGGAAGAAGCCTGGAGATACTCGAAGGTTTCTGATAGATTATATAATGGTAAGACATAGAATTCGGAACCAGGTTTTAAACTGTAAGACATTTCTGACCACAATCTATTGGTTATGAACTGTAGATTAAAACTGAAGAAACTGCAAAAAGGTGGGAATTTAAGGAGATGGGACCTGGATAAACCGACTAAACCAGAGGTTGTACAGAGTTTCAGGGAGAGCATAAGGGACCAATTGACAGGAATGGGGGAAAGAAATACAGTAGAAGAAGAATGGGTAGCTCTGAGGGATGAAGTAGCGAAGGCAGCAGAGGATCAAGTAGGTAAAAAGCCGAGGGCTAGTAGAAATCCTTGGGTAACAGAAGAAATATTGAATTTAATTGATGAAAGGAGAACGGGTAGACAACATTGCATTAGATCTACTGATAACCTTGGGAGAGTAAGTCCAGACAAAACTCTACCAACTAGTGAGCAAGATGTATGAGACAGGCGAAATACCCTCAGACTTCAAGAAGAATATAATAATTCCAATCCCAAAGAAAGCAGGTGTTGACAGATGTGAAAATTACCGAATAATCAGTTTAATAAGTCACGGCTGCAAAATACTAACGCGAATTCTTAACAGACGAATGGAAAAACTTATAGAAGCCGACCTCGGGGAAGATTAGTTTGGATTCCGTAAAAATATTGGAACGTATGAGGCACTACTGACCCTACGAGTTATCTTAGAAGATAGATTTGGAAAGGCAAATCTACGTATGTAGCATTTGTAGACTTAGAGAAAGCTTTTGATAATGTTGACTGGAATACTCTCTTTCAAATTCTGAAGGTGGCAGGGGTAAAATACAGGGAGCGAAAGGATATTTACAATTTGTACAGAGACCAGATGGCAGTTATAAGAGTCGAGGGGCATGAAAGGGAAGCAGTAGTTGGGAAGGGAGTGAGACAGGGTTGTAGCCTATCCCCAATGTTATTCAATCTGTATATTGAGCAAGCAGTAGAGGAAACAAGAGAAAAATTCCGAGTAGGAATTAAAATCCATGGAGAAGAAATAAAAACTTTGAGGTTTGCCGATGACATTGTAATTCTGTCAGAGACAGCAAAGGACCTGGAAGAGCAGATGAACGGAATGGAGAACGTCTTGAAAGGAGGATATAAGATGAACATCAACAAAAGCAAAACGAGGATAATGGAATGTAGTCGAATTAAGTCGGGCGATGCTGAGGGAATTAGATTAGGAAATGAGACACTTAAAGTAGTAAAGGAGTTTTGCTATTTGGGGAGCAAAATAACTGATGATGGTCGAAGTAGAGAGGATATAAAATGTAGACTGGCAATGGCAAGGAAAGCGTTTCTAAAGAAGAGGAATTTGTTAACTTCGAGTATTGATTTAAGTGTCAGGAAGACGTATCTGAAAGTATTTGTATGGAGTGGAGCCATGTATGGAAGTGAATCATGGACGATAAATAGTTTGCACAAGATGAGAATAGAAGCTTTCGAAATGTGGTGCTACAGAAGAATGCTCAAGATTAGATGGGTAGATCACATAACTAATGAGGAGGTATTGAATAGAATTGGGGAGAAGAGGAGTTTGTGGCACAATTTGACTAGAAGAAGGGATCGGTTGGTAGGACATGTTCTGAGGCATCAAGGGATCACAAATTTAGCATTGGAGGGCAGCGTGGAGGGTAAAAATCGTAGAGGGAGACCAAGAGATGAATACACTAAGCAGATTCAGAAGGATGTAGGTTGCAGTAAGTACTGGGAGATGAAGAAGCTTGCACAGGATAGAGTAGCATGGAGAGCTGCATCAAACCAGTCTCAGGTCTGAAGACCACAACAACAACAATAACAACGCTTTATAATATTTATTACATTGAACTTCCAGTTATAAATGATATGCCAAATGAAAGAGCAACTGAAACAGTTTTACCAAGAACCATATAAATGTTCTATGTGAGCACCATTTGTTACACGGCACACATCAAGTCTATAGCCGAGTTCTTCCCAAACGTTGATAAGTGTGTCTTCAGCTGGTTCAATCCGGTTTCTCAATGCAGGGAGGTCTGGTGGTACCGGAGGCACGTACACACAATCCTTGATGAAGCCCCAAAGGAAAAAATCGCATTTCGTTAGGTCGGGTGAGCGTGGAGGCCATGGTAAGCAAGCCCTGTCATTGCCGTTTGGGAAGAACTCGGCTATAGACTTGATGTGTGCCGCGTGACAAATGGAGCTCACACTGAACATTTATATCATTAATAGCAGTAAGTTTAATATAATAAATATTATAAAGTGTTAAAACCCCGATATTCATTTATAAACATCATATCTGTGTGTAGGCGCCAGACATTAGAGTTCATGGTGGTCAAGTGTGAAGGCGTTCGAGCTCCGTCAGACGAACGTGATTCGACATCCACTCAGTCTTAATTTTTAATCTGTTTTTTTTTTTCATCTCTGGTCATATTATTCAATTTATGTGACGTTTGAGAGGTCATATAATTATAAAAACAGCTTGCATGAAGTTTTAGTGAATTTCATGTTCTTAGACTAATTATTATTTTAAATTAAATTTAATTATTAGAACAAACATATTTATAACTATAGACAAGTTAACTGTAAGTAACTCCCGCCCGGTTGGACGTGCGGTCTAACGCACGGCTTTCCGGACGGGAAGGAGCGCCTGGTCCCCGGCACGAACGCGCCCGGCGGCTTTGTGTCGAGGTCCGATGAGCCGGCCAGTCTGTGGATGGTTTTTAGGCGGTTTTCCATCTGCCTCGACGAATGCGGGCTGGTTCCCCTTATTCCGCTTCAGCTACACTATGTCGGCGATGGCTGCGCAAACAAGTTCTCCACGTACGCGTACACCACCATTACTCTACCACGCAAACATGGGGGTAGCACTCGCCTGGTGTGAGGCGTTCCCTGGGAAGGGGGGCGGAGGGGGGTGGGTCCACTGGGGGCCGAACCACACAATAACTCTGAAAGAGTGGTTCGCTGTGGGGCGGCGGGGGGGTGAAGTGGACTGCAGTAATCGTCGTGGGGTTGTGGACCACTGCGGCTGCGGCTGGGACGGAGCCTCTCCGTCGTTTCTATGTCCCCGGTTAACATACAGTACAATACAATAACTAAGTAACGCATACAGTTTTCCTGAAAATGTATGCCTGTCGCGATTTGCGTAATCCCTTATACGTGGAATCTGGTAAGGTACCCGGAGCTACTTTGCACCTCGACGCTTCGAGCTGCATAGCGGCAGGACCCATTTGGCAGTTAACGTGCGTAGCGGTGAGACGTTGATAGTGTAGCTAGAACTAATAGTGTAGGTGCAAGTTGTTTCAATATCACAGAATTTACATTTGTATTACAAAAGAGAGACGGGTCATATACAATATGTACAACAACCAAGAGGGAATAATAAGGGTGGACGATCAAGAACGAAGTGCTCGTATTAAGAAGGTTGTAAGACAAGGCTGTAGCCTTTCGCCCCTACTCTTCAACCTGTGCATCGAGGAAGCAATGATGGAAATAAAAGAAAGGTTCAGGAGTGGAATTAAAATACAAGGTGAAAGGATATCAATGATACGATTCGCTCATGATATTGCTATCCTGAGTGAAAGTGAAGAAGAATTAAATGATCTGCTGAACGGAATGAACAGTCTAATGAGTACACAGTATGGTTTGAGAGTAAATCGGAGAAAGACGAAGGTAATGAGAAGTAGTAGAAATGAGAACAGCGAGAAACTTAACATCAGGATTGATGGTCACGAAGTCAATGAATTTAAGGAATTCTGCTACCTAGGCAGTAAAATAACCAATGACGGACGGAGCAAGGAGGACATCAAAAGCAGACTCGCTATGGCAAAAAAGGCATTTCTGGCCAAGAGAAGTCTACTAATCAAATACCGGCCTTAATTTGAGGAAGAAATTTCTGAGGATGTACGTCTTTAGTACAGCATTGTATGGTAGTGAAACATGGACTGTGGGAAAACCGGAACAGAAGAGAATCGAAACATTTGAGATGTGGTGCTATAGACGAATGTTGAAAATTGGGTGGACTGATGAGGTAAGGAATGAGGAGGTTCTACGCAGAATCGGAGAGGAAAGGAATATGTGGAAAACACTGATAAGGAGAAGGGACAGGATGATAGGACATCTGCTAAGACATGAGGGAATGACTTCCATGGTACTAGAGGCAGCTGTAGAGGGCAAAAACTGTAGAGGAAGACAGAGATTGGAATACGTCAAGCAAATAATTGAAGACGTAGGTTGCAAGTGCTACTCTGAGATGAAGAGGTTATCACAAGAAAGGAATTCGTGGCGGGCCGCATCAAACCAGTCAGTAGACTGATGACCAAAAAAAATATTACTAAAATGAAGATCTGATCTAGAGACGAAGCGTCTCCTTATACACATTCGTCTTACGAAGCTCGAACGTTAACCACTTGACCACCACAAGCTGTAATGTCCGGCACCTACGCACAGACACATGAGTTACATAATAGACGCGTAAAACTTCTCCTGCGAATTTTTCGGAATTTCCAAAGTAGTGCATCTTATTACTTGCACAGTCTGTTGTTTTAATGGCCTATTAAAGGTGTACGAAGTTTGAAGAAAGTCCGTGGTCACAACGTTGTGGCCTCCATTTCAGAACTAAAGATATCAAAGATGCTCCCACTGGAGGAGGAACTGAGGTCATCGTTAGCGATAAAGGTATAACCATTACTCTCTCTAGCATTCCTCACAAATCCACACGAAAGCATGCCTTTGTACTAACATCCATTCACTGCTGCAAAACACTAGTGACAGAGTTGGGCCGGCCGGAGTGGCCGAGCGGTTCTGGGCGCTACAGTCTGGAACCGCGCGATCGCTACGGTAGCAGGTTCGAATCCTGCTTCGGGCATGGATGTGTGTGATGTCTTTAGGTTAGTTAGGTTTAAGTAGTTCTAAGTTCTAGGGGACTTATGACCACAGCAGTTGAGTCCCACAGTGCTCAAAGCCATTTGAACCATTTTTTTTGACAGAGTTGGGACGTACCACTGTCTACCGCGGAAGTGAAATTCCTCGAGGCTCTTATTACATACAAAACACTGTGAAACGCCGGCCAGAGCGGCCGAGCGGTTCTAGGCGCTTCAGTCTGGAATCGCGCGACCGCTACGGTCGCAGGGTCGAATCCTGCCTCGGGCATGGATGTGTGTGATGTCCTTACGTTAGTTACGTTTATGTAGTTCTAAGTTCTAGGGCACTGATGACCTCAGATGTTAAGTCCCATAGTGCTCAGAGCCATTTGAACCATGGGTCACGTCGTCCATAAACAGCCCTTTTCAATCTCTTCCAGGCATGTTCGATAGGGTTCATGTCTGGAGAACATGCTGGCCACTCTGGTCGAGCGATGTCATTACCCTGAAGGAAGTCATTCACAAGATGTGCACGATGGGGGCCGCGCATTGTCGTCCATGAAGGCGAATGCCTCACCAATATGCTGCCGATATCGGTCGGAGGATGGCACTCTCGTTTCGTACAGCCGTTACGGCCCATTCCATGACCACCAGCGGCGTACGTCGGCCCCACATAATGCCACCCCAAAATAGCGGGTAGCCTCCACCCTGCTACACTCGCTGGATAGTGTGTCTAAGGCATTCAGCCTGACCGGGTTGACTCCAAACACGTCTCCGACGATTGTCTGGTTGAAGGCATAAGCGACTCTCATCGGTGAAGAGAACGTGATGCCAATCCTGCGCGGTCCCATCTGTACCGCGCTGCATGGTGTCGTGGTTGCAAATATGGACCTCGCCATGGGCGTCGGGAGTGAAGATGTGCATCGTGCAGCCTATTGCGCACAGTTTGAGTCGTAGCACGACGCCCTGTGGCTGCACGAAAAGCTTTATTCAACATGTTGGCGTTGCTGTCAGGGTTCCTCCGAGTAGCCGTAAGTAGCGGTCATCCACTGCAGTAGTAACCTTGGGTGGCCTGAGCGAGGCATGTCATTGACAGTTCCTGTCTCTCTCTATCTCCTCCATGTCCGAACAAAATCGCTTCGGTTCACTCGCCTACACGCACGGTATTGACCGTCTAGGCATGGTCGAATTAGAGAGAACATCAGCTGTGTACCTCCTTCCTGGTGGAATGACTGGAACTGATCGGCTGTCGGACCCCCTCCGCCTAATAGGCGCTGCTTATGCATGGTTCTTTAGACCTTTGGGTGGGTTTAGTGTCGTCTTTGAACGGTGAAAGGGACTGTGTCTGTGATACAATATCCACAGTCAGTGTCTAATCTTCAGGAGTTCTGGGAACTATGGTGATGCAAAACTTGTTTTGATGTGTGTATAACAGGCACTTGCCTCGACACTTAAAAATATTTTTATATCGAGTCCAGTGATTCGTCCTTTCTTACATTTCACTCGCCTTCTTAATACACTAATGTTTTTGTGAATGTGATTACTTTTGCTTCAAAATGGCTCTGAGCACTATGCGACTTAACTTCTGAGGTCATCAGTCGCCTAGAACTTAGAACTAATTAAACCTAACTAACCTAAAGACATCACACACATCCATGCCCGAGGCCGGATTCGAACCTGCGACCGTAGCGGTCACACGGTTCCTGACTGAAGCGCCTAGAACCGCACGGCCACACCGGCCGGCTTTACTTTTGCTTCAAAAGCGAATGTGTTGACAGTTCTTGTCGTTTGTGGCTCATATTTAGCGACGACTGTGTAACTGGTTTCTTCAGTGTTGAATAACAATTTTATTGCTTTCGGCTATTTATTATTACGGTTGTGTGGTTCTCCCTTAAGCTACAGTCGTGGTTTGTTATTTTACAGTTTAATTATGTAGGTATTACATTCCATATAGGTTTCCTACGTTCCACATTCACTAATTTGGATGAAAGTATAGCGAACAAAACTCTGCTTCGTTGGATAGATATACGACGTCTTTCTGCATCAAGTCAGATTTTCTGGTGTTTACTAGCAATTTTTACTATTGAAGGAAAACGACATTATTCAATACATTTCTGTACGCTACAAGAGAATAGTAAATAAACTGTCCTATAATGCACCGTTTCGTATATCCCAGGGCCATTAGGAAACTAATGTGGTGCATTCAAATGGTTCAAATGGCTCTGAGCACTATGCGATTTAACTTCTGAGGTCATCAGTCGCCCAGAACTTAGAACTAATTAAACCTAATTAACCTCAGGACATCACACACATCCATGCCCGAGGCAGGATTCGAACCTGCGACCGTAGCGGTCGCTCGGTTCCAGACTGTAGCGCCTATAACCGCATGGCCACTCCGGCCGGCAATGTGGTGCATTGTTTTAGTTATTGTCAATTTTTATGGCACTACACACATTCCCTTTTGTAAAAACCTATTTTACAGATCAATGTAAACGTTTGTATTCACATTAATCCGATTTCTTATTCAGAAATATAGCTTGCTAGCTGCTTGCGGCGCTGCTATCGCTGTGGATAACAAAAACGGGACGGAGAGTCACGACCGTTATATTAGACTGCAACAATGTTGTTTCTGCGCATGTCGATATTCGTTTGTAATTTAACAGTCAACTGTGTATTCCAATGTCGTACCAAAGTTATTTTAAGGTTGGAGTGATTTGTTTACTTGTAAAAAATTCAGTCTTAATTTTTTTGCAGTTTGTGGTGACATACCAGAAGCATATCCGGTATCGTATGCTTTTTGAGTTTCACAGGGGTAGTAATGCAACAATAACTACCACAAAGTTTTGCCATGTTTATTACAGTAGACGTTCACAAACGGCAAAGACGGTTTTATAAGCTTTCTGTCTCGTGTCGTTCAGGCAGACCAACAACTTTAGACAATGACATTTTAAGGGCGGAAGTGGAAGCATATCCGTGTAAGAGAATCGAGGAACTGTGGAGCTCCCTTAACCGACTTTGGTCGACTATCAGGGAATATTTGGAGCAGATTGGTAAAGACAAACAAAGCTAACTGCCCCACCACATGCAAATTATTCCTTTAGCGCCACAATACAAAAGCGTTTCTTGAACGCTTGATCATTGGAGATGGCATATGGATCGTTTATGATAATCCAGGATGCAAAAGATAGTGGCTCGCTACGAATGAATCGCCACGAAGTACAGATAAGGTTTACACCTCAGAAAGGCGCTTTTGCGTGTTTGGTGGACTGATAGCGGGGTCGTTCATTTTTAAGAGCTGAAACCTGGACAAAGTGCGAATGCAGACCTTTACTGTGAACAACTGGATCCAGTAAATCAGTCTTTAATTGAAAACTGGGCAGCAATTGTCCGTTAAGAAGAGGCGTTATTCTGCAACACGATAATGCAAGGCCGCACTGTGAAAGACGAACCCTGGAAAAAATTAATGAATTCGGGTGGAAGGTATTGCCTCACCTATCATACTCCCCCGATATTGCATCATCGGATTTCCATTTATACGAAGCGCTAGAACATTTTCCAAGCGATAAAAAATTTGTAAATGTGTATACGGCCAAAATGCCATCTGCAGATATTTTTCTCAGAAACCAATTGATTTTTATGGATCTGGCATTGAGATATCGACAGGGTGTTGATAGCAGGGTGTAATTAGATCACTCATTAAAAATGAAATTTTTTTAACAATTTATCTGTTTGAACTTAATGTAAAGAAACATTACTTTCCGGTCCGCCTAATACACAATATAGTTCACACACTCCCCAATCTCTGCCGTGTGAAAGTTTGAATCTAACCTCTAAGTCGCTACATAGCAACTCTGTGGGGAGTAGTTGCTCTGGCAGCCACAAGGAGGCACAGCTGCAGGAAATGAGAAGTCTGGCTGGCCTCGTGACGTTAAAGACCGGTCGCTGATCCCTCGCAGCTCATTCAAGTCTAATGTGTTTACCAGGGGCGTCCGCTTAGCCCTCGTCTGCTCAGAGCCACTTCCTCAACAACTCGCCTCCGCGGAATACGACGGGGCCGGCAGAAGAACGAGCAGCGTTTTGAGTAATTGCAAGATAAACACGCTGGCCGTAAATTATCTTCACAACTTTGGAATTTACTACATTTAAAACTGCCCTAAAAAAATGGTTCAAATGGCTCTGAGCACTATGGGACTCAACTGCTGAGGTCATTAGTCCCCTAGAACTTAGAACTAGTTAAACCTAACTAACCTAAGGACATCACAAACATCCATGCCCGAGGCAGGATTCGAACCTGCGACCGTAGCGGTCTCGCGGTTCCAGACTGCAGCGCCAGAACCGCGCGGCCACTTCGGCCGGCAAACTGCCCTACAAGAGTCATTTAACAATTAAACGCACAAACATACAGCTATGATCAAAGACATAATCTCTACGTCGATGCCTACACCTCGCAAGGCAGCTTGCAGTCTGTGGCGGAGGGTACTTTGTGTAGAGTCGGGGCAAAATACCGTGGCCGTTAGATGCGAAGTCTGCAGGGCACACTTGGGGAGAGCGGTAGTGGTGGGGGTTATGGGCGGGCAGTGTAGGGGAAATGCCGAACGCTGGAGGGGGAGTGGCGTTCTAGACTGAAGGTCTTTTTTTCCTTTTTTTTGTAAATATTACACTGCCAGCCATTAAAATTGCTATACCAAGAAGAAATGCAGATGACAAACGGGTATTGATTGCACAAATATATTATACTAGAACTGACATGAGAATACATTTTGACGCAATTTGGGTGCATAAATCCTGAGAAACCAGTGTCCAGAACAATCACGTCTGGCCGTAATAACGGCCTTGGTACGTCTGGGCATTGAGTCAAACAGAGCTTGGACGGCGTGTATAGGTACAGCTGCCCATGCAGTTTCAACACAATACCACAGTTCATCAAGGGTAGTGAGTGGCGTATTATGACGAGCCAGTTGCTCGACCACCATTGACAAGACGTTTTCAATTGGCCAGAGATCTGGAAACTGTTCTGACCAGGGCAGCAGTCGAACATTTTCTGTATGCAGAAAGGCCTGTACAGGACCTCCAACAGCAGTCGTGCATTATCCTGCTGAAATGTAGAGTTTTGCAGGGATCGAATGAAGGGTAGAGCCACGGGTCGTAACACATCTGAAATGTAACGTCCACTGTTCAAAGTGCCGACAATGCGAACAAGAGGTGACCGAGACGTGCAACCAATGGCACCCCACACCATCACGGCAGGTGGTATGCCAGTATGGCGATGACGAATACACGCTTCCAATGTGCGTTCACCGCGATGTCGCCAAACACGGATGCGACCATCATGATGCTGTAAACAGAACCTGGATTCATCCAAAAAAATGACGTTTTGCCACTGGTGGACCCAGGTTCGTGATTCAGTACACCATCGTAGGCACTCCTGTCTGTGATGCAGCGTCAAGGGTAACCGCAGCCACGGTCTCCGAGCTGATAGTCCTTGCTGCTGCAAACGTCGTCGAACTGTTCGTGCAGATGGTTGTTGTCTTGCAAACGTCCCCATCTGTTGACTCAGGGATCGAGACGTGGCTGCACGATCCGTTACAGCCATGCGGAAAAGATGCCTGTCATCATGACTGCTAGTGATACGAGGCCGTTGGGACCCAGCACGGCGTTCCGTATTACCCTCCTGAACCCACCGATTCCATATTCTGCTAACAGTCATTGGATCTCGACCAAGGCGAGCAGCAATGTCGCGATACGATAAACCGCAACCGCGAAAGGCTACAATCCGACCTTTATCGAAGTCGGAAACGTGATGGTACGCATTTCTCCTCCTTACACGAGGCATCAAAACAACGTTTCACCAGGCAACGCCGGTCAACTGCTGATTGTGTATGAGAAATCGGTTGGAAACTTTCCTCATGTCAGCACGTCGTAGGTGTCGCTACCGGCGTCAGACTTGTGTGAATGCTCTGAAAAGCTAATCATTCACATATCACAGCATCTTCTTCCTGTCGGTTCAATTTCGCGTCTGTAGCACGTCACCTTCGTGGTGTAGAAATTTTAATGGCCAGCAGTGTACGTAGGGCTCCTTCACACCCACACTTGCAAGGTGATCATCCAAAAAGATCTGTCACCTCAGCTTTGGTTAGTATCTAAAATAATTCCACTGAAAATGCTGCAATTTATTTTCGCCTGGTTTGTCAACCATTTGCAACTTCCACAGAAGTGTCATTAGTGGCCAATTTTGAGTAGAACCGACACATTATCTTGTTGTCATATTAAAACTTGCTTTTTTTTTTTACAAAATATAGCCTCTATTATGTCATCGCCGACCGGATAAAAGGTGGCAAACACTGTCGGCCTCTCCTTCTGAACAGACGAATGAACTCGACCAGCGCTTTGGACGAAAATTCGTCATTGCGCGTCGGCCACAGCCTCTACGCTATCACTTCGGCCCTTTGCTGGTCCACCCACTAATAGTTGACAGTAAGCTCCCCATGAGATCGAATCTCTCTAATTTTATCTTAATTGTCTTATCGCGATGTATATGTAGGAGGAACCAATAAGTTCGTTGACTCTTCTACGCTCGAGAGCCAAAGAAACTGATACCCCTGCCTAAAATCGTGAAGGGCCTCCACGAGCAGGCAGAAGTGCCACAACACGACGTGGTATGCACTCGACTAATGTCTCAAGTAGTGCTGGAGGGAACTGACGCCATGAATCCTGCAGGACTGTCCATAAATTTTTAAGAGTACGAGGGGTTGGAGATCTTTTGAACAGCACGTTGCAAGGCATCCGATGTATGCTCAATAATGTTCATGTCTGGGGAGTTTGGTGGCCAGCGGAAGTGTTTAAACGCAGAAGAGTGTTTCTGGTGCCGCTCTGTAGCAATTCTGGACGTTTGGGGTGTCGCATTGTCCTCGAGAAATTGCCCAAATCCAACGGAATACACAAAGGACATGAATGGATGCTTACGTACATGTCACCTGTCAGAGTCGTATCTAGACGCATCAGAGGCCCCATGTCACTCCAATTGCACAAGCCCCACACCATTACAGTGCCTATATAAGCTTGAACAGTCCCATGCTCACATCCAGGGTCCATGGATTCATGAGATTGTCTCCATACCCGTACACGTCCATCCGCTCGATACAATCTGAAACAAGACTCGTCCGACCAGTTAAACATGTTTCCAGTCATCAGCAGTCCAATGTTGGTGTTGACGGGCCCAATCGAGGCGTAAAGCTTTGCGTCGTGCGGTCATCAAGGGTACGCAAGTGGGCCTCCGGCTACGAAAAACCATATCGATGATGTTTCGTTGAATGGTTCGCACGCTGACAAACCCGTACACGTCCATCGCTCGATACAATTTGAAATGAGACTCGTCCGACCAAGCAACGTGTTTTCAGTCACCAACAATCCAATGTCAGTGTTGACAGTTAGTGTTGACGCTGACACTTGTTGATGGCCCAGCACTGAAATCTGCAGCACTTTGCGGTAGGATAGCAATTTGCGAAAGGGTTACACTTCTGTGAGGTTGAAAGATTCTCTTCAGTCGTCGTTGGACCCGTTCTTCCAGGACCTTTTTCCGGCCACTGTGATGTCGGAAATTTAATGTTTTGCCGAATTCCTGATATTCACGGCACAGTCGTGAAGTGGTCGTACTGGAAAATCCCCACTTCATTTCCACTTCGGAGATGCTGTGTCCCATCGCTCGTGCGCCGACTGCAACACCACGTTCAAACTCACTTAAACCTCGATAACCTACCATTGTAGCACCCGTAAACGATGTAACAACTGCTCCAGACACTTGTCCTATACAGGCGTTGAGAATGATATTTTCGCTCTGCAGCGGAGTGTGCGAAAGTTCCTGGGACATCAAAACTGCGTGCTGGGTCGAAACTCGAGGCATTTCCATTCATGGGCAAGTGCACATTCCTCTGCAGAATGAAAATGTCATTCTGGAAACATTCCCCAGGCTGTGGCTAAGCCATGTCTCCGCAATTTCCTATCTTCCAGGAGTGCTAGTTCTGAAAGATTCACATAACATCTTCTGTGAAGCTGTGAGGACGGGTCGTGAGTCGTGCTTGGGTAGCTCAGTTTGTAGGGCACTTGTCCGCGAAAGGCGAGGTCCCGAAGTCGAGTGTCGGTCCTGCACACACTTTTAATCTGTTAGGAAAGTCCATATTTAAGCGGTGCAGACCGCAGCGCCGTATTCTGCCCGTTTACATATCTCTGTAGTCGAATACAGATGGCGCTTCAATCTACAGGGTGGTCCATTGATAGTGACCGGGCCAAATATCTCACGAAGTAAGCGTCTAACGAAAAAACTACAAAGAACCAAACTCGTCTAGCTTGAAGGGGGAAACCAGATGGCGCTATGGTTGGCCCGCTAGATGGCGCTGTCATAGGTCAAACGGATATCAAATAGCGTTTTTTTTTAAATAGGAATCCCCATTTTTATTACATATTCGTGTAGTACTTAAAGAAATATGAATGTTTTAGTTGGACCACTATTTTCGCTTTATGATAGATGGCGCTGTAATAGTCACAAACGTATAAGTACGTGGTATCACGTAACATTCCGCCAGTACGGACGGTATTTGCTTCGTGATACATTACCCGTGTTAAAATGGATCGTTTACCAACTGCGGAAAGGTCGATATCTTGTTGGTGTATGGCTATTGTGATCAAAATGCCCAACGGGCATGTGCTATGTATGCTGCTCGGTATCCTGGACGACATCATCCAAGTGTCCGGACCGTTCGCCGGATAGTTACGTTATTTAAGGAAACAGGGAGTCTTCAGCCACATGTGAAACGTCAAACACGACCTGCAACTCATGATAATGCCCAAGTAGGTGTTTTAGCTGCTGCCGCGGCTAACCCGCACATCAGTAGCAGACAAATTGCGCGAGAAGCGGGAATCTCAAAAACGTCGGTGTTGAGAATGCTACATCAACATCGATTGCACCCGTACCATATTTCTATGCACCAGGAATTGCATGGCGACGACTTTGAACGTCGTGTACAGTTCTGCCACTGGGCACAAGAGAAATTACGGGACGATAACAGATTTTTTGCATGCGTTCTATTTAGCGTTGCAGCGTCAATCAATAACAGAGGTAACGTAAACCGGCATAATATGCACTATTGGGCAATGGAAAATCCACGATGGCTGCTACAAGTGGAACATCAGCGACCTTGGCGGGTTAATGTATGGTGCGGCATTATGGGAGGAAGGATAATTGACCCCCATTTTATCGATGGCAGTCTAAATGGTGCAATGTATGCTGATTTCCTACGTAATGTTCTACCAATGTTACTACAAGATGTTCCACTGCATGACAGAATGGCAGTGTACTTCCAACATGATGGATATCCGGCACATAGCTCACGTGCGGTTGAAGCTGTATTGAATAGCATATTTCATGACAGGTGGATTGGTCGTCGAAGCACCGTACCATGGCCCGCACGTTCACCGGATCTGACGTCCCCGGATTTCTTTCTGTGGGGAAAGTTGAAGGATATTTGCTATCGTGATCCACCGACAACGCCTGACAACATGCATCAGCGCATTGTCAGTGAATGTGCGAACATTACGGAAGGCGAACTACTCGCTGTTGAGAGGAATGTCGTTACACGTATTGCCAAATGCATTGAGGTTGACGGACGTCATTTTGAGCATTTATTGCATTACTGTGGTATATATAGGTAATCACGCTGTAACAGCATGCGTTCTCAGAAATGATAAGTTCACAATGGTATATGTATCACATTGGAACAACCGAAATAAAATGTTCAAACGTACCTACGTTCTGTATTTTAATTTAAAAAACCTACCTGTTACTAACTGTTCGTCTAAAATTGTGAGCCATATGTTTGTGACTATTACAGCGCCATCCATCACAAAGCGAAAAAAGTGGTCCAACTAAAACATTCATATTTCTTTACGTAGTGCACGAATATGTAATAAAAAATGGGGGTTCCTATTTTAAAAAATACGCAGTTGATATCCGTTTGACCTATGGCAGCGCCATCTAGCGGGCCAGCCATAGCCCCATGTGGTTTCCCCCTTCAAGCTAGACAAGTTTCGTCCTTTGCAGTTTTTTCGTTTGACGCTTATTTCGTGAGATATTTAACCCGGTCACACCCTGTATACATAGCTGATATGCCTATTAACATGACAGTTGATTCTAAAATATTTCTGGTTGCTGATGACAGTGGCTGGTTAGTGAAGGACGCTGAGTGCAACAGAGAATCAAATAGCGCAGTGCAAGAAACAAGTTCATGGCTTACAGAAAATAAATTGATGTTAAATCACAGTAGGAGACAGTTTTCACAGTTTCTAACTCTCTTTTTAACTAAAGCTGACATTTTGATTGCCAGAATGAGCAAATGATTAGTTAGTCTGAACAATTCAAATTTCTGCGTGTTCGGATAAATAATAAACTGTCATGAAAAGCTCTTATTCAGGATCTTGTTGAAAAACTGATTGCTGATTTAGCTTCCATTAGAACAGTATCTGGAATAAATGAGGGTCTAACATGGAAATTATCCTGGTGT
Source organism: Schistocerca cancellata (assembly GCF_023864275.1). Classification (NCBI taxonomy): domain Eukaryota; kingdom Metazoa; phylum Arthropoda; class Insecta; order Orthoptera; family Acrididae; genus Schistocerca; species Schistocerca cancellata. Next base: position 124,655,421 of record NC_064637.1, on the reverse strand, counting down.
CCATATTTTACTCGCTACTGGCATATGGAATAATATTCTGGGGTAACTCTTCCCATTCGCAAAAGGTAATTTTGGCTCAGAAAAGGGCATTTAAAACAATATGTGGTGTAAATTCGCGAACCTCTTCTCGACCCCTTTTCAGGAATTCTGACATTATCCTCTCGGTATGTATTTATTCGAATCTTCCAGTTCTTCCTTCCCTCTTTGTCCATCTCGTCCTCCAACTCTTAAACTTTGAGTTTAATCTGGTGTGTTGCAGATATGCACCAGTGTAGTCTTTCAGAGGCTGTTGTGAGCGGTCGTAACTATGGCCGTGTCAAAAGGGAGCGGCAAGGTTCTCTACCCGAAAGCTCATACAGTCAAAACTCGTTTCTTTCTGCCTCTAAATAAATTGTAACATGATATTTAGGGGGTGCTTTCTAATTATAACTTTAAATCTGTTTCTTTAAAAAAAATGCTTTTAGGCACTATTAAAGTGAATAACATCCCCACTTGTTAAAAGCAATTTGTTATGGTGCTCGCTTATTTCCAAGTCCCTATCGATCTTAGTGCTGAGTTTTCACTCAGGCGGAGCTTTGACGTTAGGCGGTAGTTTCCGTGTGTGATCGCTGGCCAGAGCTTAGCTGGAGGCGTGTGAGGAGGAAAGAGGTGGCTGCCTTGGCGTAAAGACAGTTCGGCTCGGCTGGGGTTGTTTGCGTCTCGACGCCGAGTGGGGCCCTATGGGAAGACCGGACCGCGAATTTACGGTTAATAGTGTGGACAGCGGCGTGGTGTGCCGTTTAACTTGATTCGCAACAGGAGCAAAATCTCGCCTTCTGTAGTTTGTCGCCGGCCGAGGTGGCCGAGCGGTTCTAGGCGCTACAGTCTGGAACCGCGCGACCGCTACGGTCGCAGGTTCGAATTCTGCCTCGGGAATGGATGTGTGTGACGTCCTTAGGTTAGTTAGGTTTAAGTAGTTCTAAGTTTTAGGGGACTGATGACCTCAGCAGTTAAGTCCCATAGTGCGCAGAGCTATTTTGTAGTTTGTCGAGCCTGAGTTTGAAATACCTTCTATGTGCGGCGGGATGTCATTTCGTCCTCCTGTCTCTCCGTCGCTGGGATTGCTAACCTCGTTTACCGTTCCATGGATGTATATCGATGGGCTACGCTGCTCTCCATATTCTACTAGACGCTGGTGATGGAAGTGCGTCGTTCAGCGGCACGTTAGTCCGGGTGCTTTATGTTTGATCTTCAAGTGCATCATCTTCGAGTGGCACTCCTTAGAGTTTGCCTCGCGCAGTTAGATTGGAGTTTATTCCGCTTTCCGCCAATGAAGGTTAAGCTTCATTCGGCACTCCGTACGACGCTTGGCACCTCAGCCGGCGGGTCGGAGCCACCTTCGCGACTAAACGGAAGCCTTTGGACTGAGAGGTCTTGTGTTTTGCATAGTGTTCATAAATTGTTGTTTTGGTATTAAGTTGGCTGAGGTTTCTTATGGGTTTCCCGGGATTTGGTCTGTTGTCCGGCCCGGGCTAGGTCTCGTTATTTTATAGGTCGGTCCTTGTTTTGGCTTAGTACTATTTTGGGTTTACTGCCTGGTGGTTCTGGTAGTACGCCAGGTCGCTGTGGTTGTGTTGCATTTTGTATGGGGCTGTGTGCTCGGAGCCGTGGAGTAATTGTGTGAACTGCTTCACTGGGCAGTAGGCCAACTGATCTGGCCATTCTTGGTCCTCTGCTGTATTTTATTTTAAAGTAACATTATCACTTAAATGATTTAATTCTTGTTGCGTTAATTGCAACTTGGGTACTGAGAAATTTAATCTGTTAATAGTCATATGATGTGATTTTCTTAAATTATTGTATATTTATGTGATGTTATTGTTTTGGTTAATTTGCCGATCACTGGTGTACTGTTCAAAGTCCAATGTTTCAGGTAGCTATTACTTGGATGGAACGCGCGCAACCGCAACGGAGAGAGTAGTTGCATGCCTGGTGCCTGGTGTCTGTTTTGCTGCACCTGAGTTAAGTATTGTGTTGCCTCCTCCCTTGCGGACCCGTCGTGTTTTTCTCATAAACATGTCCTTCAAGGCATTTTAGTTAATTGTACGCTAGTATTTTTTTTTTTATTTCTTACATTGGTAAAAATGTTCGGCCTTCGTTATGCACACTGTCACAGCGGACTTGATGTGCCATTGTAATTTCTTAAACTCCATTGTGTGTGCCCTTTGTGATACATATTGTTTATCGATTAAGTATGGCAATTATAATGTCTCATATATCACGATGTACGTGTGTAATGGTGCAATAAATGGATGAATGTTATTTCTGTTTTGGCGCCCTTTATGCCTCCTTTCTTGTCCCTGTTGGTACGCTGTCCTTGTGTTGGTAGCCCACATCAGAATTTTATTGTGATTTCATCAGTTACTCCCTGGCAACTACTTCCATGCTTACATAGTGTTATTAAATGTGTTAATGTTCTTGATGAATCGCTAGTAAATAAATTCTTAAGAATATTCTTTGAAAATAAATCACGGTTCAATGAGCAGTATTGGACATATCTGGAATGCCTTGGAACGTGCTGTTCAGAAGAGAGCTCCACCCCTTTTTTTTTATCGTAACTGAGAAAGTAAATTTTTCGCTCGAGGGAGGACTTTTTTTTAAGGAGGTGGGGGAGGGCGGGGAAGGCAGAGCGATCAGGGGTCGTAACCCGAGGCCTGGTCGCAGTGTCCCCCTCGTCCGTCAAGGAATCAGGGATAGGAAGGGGAAATCTTTTGTGGGAATTATTATTTATTTATTTATTTTTATTTACTGTTTTTAATACATTCTTAATGTGGTTTTACTTTATACCACAACAAAAATAAATGTATCTAGCACCGCATCGTGCTCTGAGAAAAAGAAAACAATATCTCGGCACGTTCCTACACCGAGGTAATGTATATGGGGAAAACGAAAAAAAAGTGCTTCATACAGGATGCAGAAGGGTGTGTCGCTACTCTCCTTACGCTTCATCATCCAGGTACGTCTTCACGTATATCATGTTGTTCCACCGAGAATCGAACTTAGTCATATCAGTTCACTCAATGGGTATCTTCTCCTACCTGTTGATGATCCAGCTGCGTGGAGGGTCGCGTAGGGCACTCCCTAAGTAATTACAAAAATACTGTCTGCATTTTGGGTTCCGTACGATCTTGCAATGACGTTCTTGTAGGTAGTTCCAAAAGTCTAATACATCTTTAGGTCCATCGTGAAATAAGTAGTGTACCGCATGCGCACGGATCCACGTGACAGCGTTGGTCTTGGCGCGCGGGAAATACTGTTGATCCGGAAATAGTAGAAACCGAGGTGTAATGTGTTCCGGAGTCACTCGTAGAAAATACGACAAAATTTGTCGCACCAAGCGCCATACGTCTTCTGCCGCGCCACGTGTGAGACGGTGTTCGTCCGTGTCTGGTATCCCGCAGTCTACGCAGAGAGGCGATTCCGCCATGTTTATCTTGTGGAGGCGTGACCGGGTGATCTGTTTACCATTGACTGTGATGTACGATGTGGACCGGACGTCTGTGTCCAGTGGAATCGCGTGAATCGTCTTCCACACCACCTTCCAATTAAACTGAGGACCTTTGGTCTCCACGATGTTTGGTGGGCGCCTCTGCTGTAGGACATGATATATATCCCGCGCCGACGCCTGTTTCGTCGGTGGTACTGCGAAACGGACATAGCTGTGTTCAATGTAAAAGTTCCCGAAGTAGTAGAAGGGTGGGGGTATGTCTTGCGTCCTCAGTGGGGGCATAATGGAGGGCGGAGCTAAGGACTCCAACAGCAAACCTGTCAAACTTTCCGGGTGGTGGCGCCACAGCTTGATGTGTGAGCTGACATACAGGGCCACAGCTCTGTCGTGGACATGGACTAGACCAAGACCTCCTCTTTCTGGGGGAAGGGTCAGTGACTCATAACTGACTTTGAAGAGCATGCCTGTACTGACGTAGGCTCCGAATCCCGCTAATAGACGTCGAGCCATCAGTAACGGTATTGGGAGAACACGCGCTGTAACCCCCTGGTACTCTTACGAGTTTACGGACAGCCCTACTGGGTTCACGGTGTCAGTTCAACCCAGCACTACTTCAGACGTAGGTCGAGGCGATGCCACGTCGTGTTGCGGCTCTTCTGTGGGCTCGCATTGTTCGGCAGGTGTAGCAGTTTCTTTGGCTCCTCACAAGGGAACCTCCCCATCGCACCCCCCTCAGATTTAGTTATAAGTTGGCACAGTGGATAGGCCTTGAAAAACTGAACACAGATCAATCGAGAAAACAGGAAGAAGTTATGTGGAACTATGAAAAAATAAGCAAAATAACCAAACTGAGTAGTCCATGCGCAAGATAGGCAACATCAAGGGTAATGTGAGCTCAGGAGCGCTGTGGTCCTGTGGTTAGCGTGAGCGGCTGCGGAACGCGAGGTCCTTGGTTCAAGTCTGCCTCGAGTGAAAAGTTTACTTTCTTTATTTTCGCAAAGTTATGATCTGTCCGTTCGTTCATTGACGCCTCTGTTCACTGTAATAAGTATAGTGCCTGTGTTTTGCGACCGCACCGCAAAACAGTGCGGAACCGAAAACATTTGATCGCAAGGTCATAGGTCAACCGATTCCTCCACAGGAAAACACGTTTGATATATTCTACACGACACTGGTGACGGCATGTGCGTCACATGACAGGCTGGTAGGTTGAACTGTGAGTTCGGCGCGGTCGTGAAAGCGAATAGTGATTGATTATTTTGATTTACACAATGGTTTATACCATAGGGAGCGTTTGTAGCGCAATAAATTGCAGCAGCAACAGGAAGAAGACACCACAGCTGTCTCTTTTTAGGTTTCCTAAGGATCCTGAGAGGTATACACCATCATGTTACTAAACTGTACCGTCAGGATTCACTTGCAAACTATATGTGTATAAATGATGAATGTATCGTTTTAGGAGCAGAAAATGGCTTGTTAATAGCAGACGAGAAGACCCAATGAAGAAAGACCCAGTTTACCTGTGTAATAATATTAGGTTTTGTCCGCTACATTTCGAAGAAAACCAGTTCATCAACGCAGACAATAACAAACTCGTGTGGAATGCAGTACCCACACTGACATCCTAAATAAGCCACCTCAACTGACGATGAAGAGGAAACTGCCACAAAGATTCGACAGTCAATCTAAAGCTGTAAAACAGTTGTATGACACAGAAGCAGCCAGTTCAGCTCTCCATGTATCAGTGCCAGATTCGTGCGAATCGTCACCACAGACGTGCTTTGATAATAAAGTGGTTAAATTAAGTGCAGCTGTTCATGTCTTACAAAAGCGTGTGAAGTGTCAGAATGTGCAGATCGAGCGAAACTATTATGGCACAAGCAAAGTGCCTACAGACAGATTGTTTGAAAATTATTCAAATATTTGGTTTTTCGTGAAATGTAATGGAATCAGCTCATTATAATGTTTTAAGCATATTTCTGCCACTATTTGGCAGTTGCTTTCCCCACTTTGAATAGTATAAAGATTACGGTCGTACTTGTGGCAACAGGCAACAATGACACACACAGTAGGCCTACAGAACGATAAACGAGCTGTCGATCGCTTTTGCATGTAGAGGTACATGTCTGTGCTTCTTACATGTGAATCTGTGTGTTTATATTCTTTTGATATCAACGTGGTAAGCTGTAATTCTGTCCAATGTCACAAGTGTTTCTTCACGAATGTGTTGTAGCTTGCCACTCTATTCATGGTTTTTGTCCATACTTGCGCTTATTTTAGAATCATTAATAGAAACATATATGCCTTCCGATACTAATCAAACTCTTGGAGGCAAGAAAATTACTCGAATAATTCGGAAATTACGTAGGAAATGGATGTAAACAAACATTATGCTTACAACGCGTCTGATGTTCACCTTACCTGCCGCTTGGAGCGCTAGTGTCGCTCCATCTGTCAAACGGCAACAACTTTTACAGCAGTGAGTGTCGCGACTTTTATGTTAGACTGTGACCTCCCCATCGCACCCTCCTCAGATTTAGTTATAAGTTGGCACAGTGGATAGGCCTTGAAAAACTGAACGCAGATTCATCGAGACAACAGGAAGAAGTTGTGTGGAACTATGAAAAAATAAGCAAAAGATACAAACTGAGTAGTCCATGTCCAAGATAAGCAACATCATGGATGGTATGAGCTCAGGAGCGCCGTGGTCTCGTGGTTAGCGTGAGCGGCTGCGGAACGCGAGGTCCTTGGTTCAAGTCGTCCCTCGAGTGAAAAGTTTAGCCTGCCGGAGTGGCCGTGCGGTTCTAGGCGCTACAGTTTGGAACCGAGCGACCGCTTCGGTCGCAGGTTCGAATCCTGCCTCGGGCATGGATGTGTGTGATGTCCTTAGGTTAGTTAGGTTTAATTAGTTCTAAGTTCTAGGCGACTGATGACCTCAGAAGTTAAGTCGCATAGTACTCACAGCCATTTGAACCATTTTTGAAAAGTTTAATTTTCTATTTTCAGACAATTATTAAAGTTCAGGCACTCACGCATAATCAACTTCGCTCTCCAAAATTCCAGGACATGTTCAGATTTGCTTGGACATATGCAGGATTTGACGGTCTACACACGGAAAAATTTGAAAACGTTAAAAACATATGTTAGACTGTGGGGAGGTTCCCTTGTCAGTGTATGTGCAGTAGAACTAGCGTCAGCCACAGTAGGCCTCGTGGAAGCTCGGCTGTTCCCGCCGGCGCTCGTGCTGCAGCCGCGTTACGGCGCCCCCCGCTGCCGGAGCCAAAGACCTTGTAAAAAATAACTAGACTCACTGATGGCGCTGCAGTCGCGGGATAATTTGAACCTTCGGCTGGACGCCATTATAGTGGTTGTAGTCTGATGTGTTCTGTAGTACTGTTGTTTATGAGGACCCTGATTCAACGTTGTATATTTGTTGGGGCGTACATACAGTATTTGTTACTCGTAATTCTACTGTCTGTACGTTCCAATCAAAGGAAGTACAATGGTGAAGAGTTGTGCAGCGATTAATTGTACAAATAAATTCGAGAAAGGAACGAATATTACATTTCACAGGTATGTGAATATTTTAAGTTGTTTTGTATGTCAGTGCACTTGCTTAATAAATGCTTTTGTAACACGGTATTAGCATAATGTCTGTGCATCTATTTGCAGGTTTCCTTTCTCAAAACCACAGCTGTTACAAAAATGGTTACACGCTGTCAGGAGGCTAGATTTCCAACCGACAGAATACCATTTTATATGTTCTGATCATTTTGAAGAAAGTTGGCTGATCGGTAGTGTTTTCATGGTCTAGGTTAGGTTGAAACTTGATAATTTGGTCTTGAGTTGCCAAAGCACTATGCCATATATAACGCACTTCTCGTCATAAAATCTAAAGCAAGGTAGAGTCAGAAAATATCTATTAATATAGTGGGTAAATCTTCGAGTATTTTCATGCATTTTGCGTACATCTATCGTAAATGAACTACGAAAAATGCTAGGGGTCCAATACATAACTTGTAGCTATGGCAGATTCCATGTAGTACGTAAGACAAATTCATAAACAGTGACTAGTTGCTGTTTGTTCATAAATTAAAAGTTTATTGTAGTAACGTATTTAAATGAGGCATTATTTTTGCGACCTAACTCAAGGGAAGGCATTTTATAACCAAAAGCGATGTATAAACATTCGAACTCCGCGCGTCAGTTCACCACTCTAATGGCCGCCGCCCAGCTATTCAATTTGTCCGCTCTTCACAGTCGACGACTCGTGTGGTTGTGGGGGCCTGGCCGGAGCCGCGCCAGTGTGTCGGTGGCCCACATACGGCGGAGCGGCCGCCTCGCCAGATGGCCGTGGGCCACGCACGCCCGCCCTTGCGTGTCGCAGGTCCAGGCCGCCCGGCACAGTCAGCCAAGGGCGCGACAGCCCCCGGGCCTTCCACACCGCTCCTCCCGCCTGCTTCCTGCACTGCTGCTTGTTAAAAACTGCGACGCCGCACAGAGGCGGAGCGGGGTCGGCACATCGTCGGTGCTGGCTTCGCTGTCGTCACCAGCGTTATAATCCAACTGGTCAATGGCCCTATTTTCAGCACGAACCGCAACGCACGATACGCTCAAACAATCGGGGTACTCGATACATATAAACACCCAGAGTGTCCGATACATTAAGGGGCTCCGGAATGCCCTATACTTGCAATGTTAAAATAATGCTTATAAATTACATCTTTCCTCACAAAGTATTTGAGGTAGGAAGTTGAACTTTTTACAGATTATTTATTGGAATATGGGCTACAACTTAACAGGGATTTTACAAAATTTTAGTTCAGTTATTAAAGATGATTTTTTTGCAATTTTTTATTTATATATTCAAAAATATACAGTTTTTTGGAAAAAGGCTGTGTAAAATTATGCAGAAGGTACTGTGTAACATTTACTGAAAGTTTGAAACAAATATGTTTGGAAGATCCTTAGAAAACATGTAATTAGTATGAGAAAATAAAAGTTTTGGGAATCGAGCGACAAAGATTGGATTAACTTTTTAGTGCATTCCAGGTCCATAGGATGGATTATCTTCATCCTCTGCAAACTCCTCCTCCAGCTTCCTCTTGTTCCTCCTCCTGTCTACTCTTGCTTGTATTTCTAGACTCTTTACAGCCCTGTCTGCAGCCCGGAGGCGTTCCTTGTCTAAAGCAAGCATCGCTCGTACCATGTTAGAACCTATCGTCTTTATTGTTTACAGTAATAACACATACCTTTGGCTTTCCAACATTTCTCCTTTTCTTAAAAGCCTTCAGAGGATTTATAATAACTTTACTTTTACTCATTGTTATACTTCAACAAAACAGAGACTCATTCCCATATTTCTAAATACCTTGCACCTTACAATGTTGCCATCATTGAAAGTCGCAACAGCATCATACACACCAAAGTGAAGTGTTTCTATTCCATCAAATACAGTCTTGGGGATTCTCGACCATATAACACTATTTACACTTTCATTGGGGTTTTGAGTTTTTCCGTGAATACACTTTTTCAACAATTCAGGTGCTGCTAAGTCTCTAAAAATAGGTTTAGCCACAACACATACTTTATCTCACATCACTAAAATGTACCTGATGAACACGGACGTTAATAATAACACCATTTGACAGCAGTTTAACAGCGCCACAGTGGGTCACGCCCATGTAGAACACATTTCAAAAAAAAATTTAAAAATAGTTGTAGTCTTCGGAATTGAATAAATTATATATCTATTAAAAGGTAATAGTCTGCAGATTCAGAAAACGCAAAAAAGTAAAAATTGAACTTCTCATGATTTTGAGCCTTTCTGGAGCCCTTTAAGACAACAACACTGGTCAACCGCGATTTATTTTCAAAGAATATTCTTAAGAATTTATTTTACTTACTAGCGATTCATCAACAACATTAACACATTTAATCACGCTATGTAAGCATGGAAGTAGTTGCCAGGGAGTAACTGATGAAATCACAACCAAATTCCTTTTAACAAATGGGAATTTTATTCACTTTAATAGTCAGGAACTGCTTTCACACCGTTAAACGGCAGGGTACGCGTTACGGAAAATAAAGCGTATTTAGTTTTTTAGTATTTTAACAAAGTTGCAACTTCAAAGACACTCTAGGTCAAAAAAATCGACCCACCACGAAGGAATTACTCGTATGGGGGATTGGTAAATGCGATGTTCATGTCTACATCTACATTTACATGGTTACTCTGCAATTCACACTTAAGTGCCTGGCAGAGGGTTCATCGAACCATTTTCATACTACTTCTCTACCATTCCACTCTCGAACGGCGCGTGGGAAAAAGAAACACCTAAATCTTTCCGTTCGAGCTGTGATTTTTCTTGTTTTGTTATGATGATCATTTCTACCTACGTAGGTGGGTGTCTACAAAATATTTTCGCATTCGTAAGAGAAAGTTGATGATTCCAATTTCGTAAATACATCTCGCCGCGAAGAAAACCGCCTTCGTTTCAGTGACTGCCACCCCAACTCGCATATCATATCGGTGACACTCTCGCCCCTATTGCGCGATAACACAAAACGAGCTGCCCTTCTTTGCACCAGTCCTACCTGGTATGGATCCCACACCGCGCAGCAATATTCCAGCAGAGGACGGACAAGTATATGGATTTGTCTCATCTTCTAAGTGTTCTGTCAACAAAGCGCAGTCTTAGTTTCGTCTTCTATGTGGTCTTTCCAGTTTAAGTTTCTCGTAATTGTAATTCATAAGTATTTAGTCGACAGCCCTTAGATTTGTATTGGATTTCTTTTAGTACCCATGTGGATGACCTCGCATTTTTCTTTGTTTAGTGCCAGTTGCCACTTTTCGCACCATACAGAAATTCACTCAAGATCATTTTGTAATTGGAATTGGTCGTCTGATGATATTACTAGACGGTAAATTACACCGTCATCTGCAAACAATCTAAGGGGGCTGCTCAGATTATCACCTAGATCATTTATATAAATGAGGAAGAACAGAGGGCCTATGACACTACCGTGCGGAACGACAGATATCACTTCTGTTCTCCTCTATGATTTACCGTCTATCACTACGAACTGTGACCTCTCTGAAAGGAAATCACGAATCCTGTCAGCTGAGACGATACTCCATATGCACGCAATTTGATTAATAGTCGCTTGTGAGGAACGGTATCAAAAGCCTTCTGGAAATCTAGGAATATGGAATCGATCTGAGATCCCTTGTCGACAGCAGTCATTACTTCATGGGAGTAAAGAGCTAGCTGCGTTGCACAAGAACGATATTTTCTGAATCCGTGTTGGTTACGTATCAATAAGTCATTTTTTCAAGGTGATTCATAGTGTTCGAGTAAAGTATATGCTCCAAAATCCTACTGCGAATTGAGGTCAGTGATATGGGTCTGTAATTCAATTGATTACTCCTATATCCTTTCTTGAATATTTGTGTGACCTGTGCTACTTTGCAGTCTTTAAGAACAGACCTTTCGTCAAGTGAGCGGTTGTATATGATTGCTAAGAAAGGCACTATTGTGCCTGCATACTCTGAAAGGAACCTGATTGGTATTCCATCTGGGCCGGAAGACTTGCCTTTCTTAACATGTACAGACAAACAAATGATCGCACTTTCAGAAAAAAAAAATGATTTATTCGAGAGGAACAGCTTCGCATATTCAACAGATAAATAACGCGTCGATCCACCTCTGCCCCTTGCGCAAGCAGTTACAGTCATGCTCATAAATTAAGGATAATAGCCGAATGTGGTGCCACACAACGTGGCACTACACAAAACTGGCGTTAATAGCATAGGCACATAGGGAACACACACGACACAGATCTGTAAGTCCACGGTATTGCTGATAAGTTGAGAAAACCGTCCCGAAACACATGTGCTACAACCCGCCACTTTTTCCTGTGCATGTACCCCGACATCAATATGGGATATGATTGCCAAGCACACGTACACAGGCCGCACAACGGGTTGGCATACTCTGGATCAGATGGTCGAGCAGCTACTGGGGTATAGCGTCCCATTCTTGCACCAGTGCCTGTCGGAGCTCCTGAAGTGTCCTAGGGGTTCGAAGACGTACAGCGATGCGTCGACCGAGAGCATCCCAGATGTGCTCAGTGGGGTTTAGTTCTGGAGAACAGGCAGGCCACTGGATTCGCCTGATATCTTCTGTTTCATGGTACTCCTCCAATATGGCAGCTCGGTGGAGCCGTGCGTTATCATCCATCAGGAGGCAGGTGGGACCCACTGCACCCCTGAAAAGGCGGACGTACAGATGCAAAATGACGTCCCGATATACCTGACCTGTTACAGTTCCTCTGTCAAAGACATACAGGGGTGTACTGCACCAATCATAATCCCATCTCACAAGACATTAAGGGGTTGGTATCTGGTTCCTGGTTCACGCCAGATGAAAACCTGTCGAGAATCACTGTTCAGACTATAACCGGACTCGTCCATGAACGTAAACTGGGACCATTGCTCCAATGACCATGTACTGTGTTCTTGACACGGGGCTTGACGGGCTCTCCTGTGACCAGAGGTCAGTGGAACGCACCTTGCAGGTCTCCAGGTGAATAAACCACGTCTGTTCACTCGTCTGTAGATTGTGTGTAGACAACTGTTCCAGTGGCTGCGGTAAGGTCCCGAGCAAGGCTACCTGCAGTACTCCGTGGCCGTGTGCGGGCACTGATAGTGAGATATCGATCTTCTTGTGGAGTTGTACATTGTGGACGTCCCGTACTTTAGCGCCTGGACGCGTTTATTGTCTGCTGGAATCGTTGCCATAATCTTGAGATCACACTTTGTGGCACACGGAGGGCCCGTGCTACGACCTGCTGTGTTTGACCAGCCTCCAGTCGCCCTAGTATCCTACCCTCATAATGTCATCAATATGTGTTCTTTGGGCCATTTTCAACCCACAGTCACCATTAGCACGTCTGAAAACGTCTGCACACTTACTCGCTGCACCGTACTCTGACATGCACCAACACACCTTTGCGTATGTGGACTGTTGCCAGCGCCACCGTGCGACGACCGCGGGTCAAATGCACCGCATGGTCATACCCCGAGGTGATTTAAACTCGCAAACCGCCCACCAGAGCGTTGTTTCACCATGTAGCAGCACTATGCTTAATTTACGAACGTGAGTGTATTTGCGTTATCATTGACAGAGTTGTTGTATGTGCTCCTGAGCAATATCGTGCCAAATCCTATCCAACTGACGCGTTAGGTCGTCAAAATCCCAAGCTGATTGGAGGGCCCTGCCCATAACGCTCCAAACGTTCTCAGTTGGGGAGAGATCCGGTAATATTGCTCGTCAATGTAGGGTTTGGCAACCACGCAGACAAGCAGGAGAAATTCTCGCCGTCGCGAGCGGGCATTATCTCGCTGAAATGTACACCCAGGATGGCTTGCCATGAAGGGCAGCAAAACGGGGTGTAGAACATCGCCGTCTTACCGCTGTGCTGTAAGTGTGCCTCGGATGACAACCAATGGGGTCCTCCTATGAAATGGAATGGTACACCAGAGCATTACTTGTCGGACAGTAAGGCACGCGACAGTCAGGATGGTTATCCCACCACTGTCCGCGGCGCCTCCACACAATTCTTCGGCCTTGGATCTCATTGACTGGAGTATAATATTACGAGGGCAGTTCAATAAGTAATGCAACACATTTTTTTTCTGAAACAGGGGTTGTTTTATTCAGCATTGAAATACACCAGGTTATTCCCCAATCTTTTAGCTACACAACACTATTTTTCTACGTAATCTCCATTCAATGCTACGGCCTTACGCCACCTTGAAATGAGGGCCTGTATGCCTGCACGGTACCATTCCACTGGTCGATGTCTGAGCCAACGTCGAACTGCATCAATAACTTATTCATCATCCGCGTAGTGCCTCCCACGGATTGCGTCCTTCATTGGGCCAAACATATGGAAATCCGACGGTGCGAGATCGGGGCTGTAGGGTGCATGAGGAAGAACAGTCCACTGAAGTTTTGTGAGCTCCTCTCGGGTGCGAAGACTTGTGTGAGGTCTTGCGTTGTCATGAAGAAGGAGAAGTTCGCTCAGATTTTTGTGCCTACGAACACGCTGAATTCAATTTCTGAAGAGTAGCACAATACACTTCAGAGTTGATCGTTTGACCATGGGGAAGGACATCGAACAGAATAACCCCTTCAGCGTCCCAGAAGACTGTAACCATGACTTTACCGGCTGAGGGTATGGCTTTAAACTTTTTCTTGGTAGGGGAATGGGTGTGGCGCCACTCCATTGATTGCCGTTTTGTTTCAGGTTCGAAGTGATGAACCCATGTTTCATCGCCTGTAACAATCTTTGACAAGAAATTGTCACCCTCAGCCACATGACGAGCAAGCAATTCCGCACAGATGGTTCTCCTTTGCTCTTTATGGTGTTCGGTTAGACAACGAGGGGCCCAGCGGGAACAAACCTTTGAATATCCCAACTGGTGAACAATTGTGACAGCACTACCAACAGAGATGTCAAGTTGAGCACTGAGTTGTTTGATGGTGATCCGTCGATCATCTCGAACGAGTGTGTTCGCACGCTCCGCCATTGCAGGAGTCACAGCTGTGCACGGCCGACCCGCACGCGGGAGATCAGACAGTCTTGCTTGACCTTGCGGCGATGATGACACACGCTTTGCCCAACGACTCACCGTGCTTTTGTCCACTGCCAGATCACCGTAGACATTCTGCAAGCGCCTATGAATATCTGAGATGCCCTGGTTTTCCACCAAAAGAAACTCGATCACTGCCCGTTGTTTGCAACGCACATCCGTTACAGACCCCATTTTAACAGCTCCGTACAGCGCTGCCACCTGTCGGAAGTCAATGAAACTATACGAGACGAAGCGGGAATGTTTGAAAATATTCCACAAGAAATTTCCGGTTTTCTCAACGAAAATTGGCCGAGAAAAAAAATGTGTTGCATCACTTATTGAACTGCCCTCGTATCTTCAGTGATGAGTCCCGTTTCAAACTGAGCCTTTATGACCAGAGAGTCTATTCTAAAAGTGGATGTATCACGTCTCCTCCTAGAAGAGTGGACATATTTCAACCAAACTTGGTATACGTATCACTTCCTGTCTGGAAAGAATCACTGTGGGGTTAAGAACCACCTACCTTTCAAGGGATGGAGGTGAGAGTGAAAAGGCATTGTAGCTCAGCACGCCCATATACCCGGACTATATTCATCCGGTACTGAGAACGAGAGTACTTAGCGACTTGCAACAAATTTTACACATCATTTCAAACCCTTAGGAGGCTCACAGACGCCCTCCCCCCCCCCCCTCCCCCTCCCCACGGAATGATGGAAGCAAAAACGGTTATCGCCTACCATATTTTCAGGCATTACGTTTTAGTTCATTACTTCTTCAGTACTAACTTCAGTCGCAATATATTTTTCAGGCAATATTCACATGTCACTGAATGTATTTGCAAAATTATATCATTGTACGACACATATTTAGCAGATATACCACCTCAAATGTTGAACTGCGTGAAAACGAAAGTGCAGGGCGACTTTCGCTACAGGTAAAGGAGAATTATGTGTACAAATATGTGTGATATGTGTTAAATATAGATGAAACATACGCGACATGGGTGCACCTGGGCAAAGCTGTGGGTGAAAAGCTCCTCTTAACCTACTGTATCGATTTCAACCAAAGTTGTTGCACGTATAACTTAGTATCTGCAAAGCAATTCTGTGGTGGTGAGGCCCATCAACCTCTATTGGGTTCGAGGTGATAACGTGATGATGGAGAGAGAGAGAGAGAGAGAGAGAGAGAGTGGATGAGGGGTTGGGCAGACAAAGATGGGGAAGGAGCAGATAGACAGATAGAGGGGGAGGAGGAAATACATAGAGAAAGGGAAAAAGGGGAGTTGAACGGAGAGAGGAGAGAGAAGGACATGGAAAAAAAGGGTGGTTGAACGGAGAGAGGAGAGAGAAGGATATGGACAGATAAATAGAAGAGGAGGAGATGGACAGAGAGATGGGTGAAGAAGAGATGTATGGACAGAGGGTGGAAGAGCAGATAGACTAATACAAGATTGGAATACATACACATTGGGGCAACACCGAGTACCCAGGTAGCTATACAAATAATTACCTCTTATTCTTCTTACTTAGGAGATCATAAAATATTATATATTATACTACACAACCGTCAGAAAAGGTTACAAATTTCTAGTAAGTATATTTTTTCATATTTTGAAAAGACATTTAAAAATCAGAATAATTATTGTCATTATTGCTAATTCTATAATTTCTACCAGGTAATAACTTGAAATCATTTGTAAAATAAGTAATCATGTACAGGATGTCCAAGGAAGAACTGTCATTATTGAGGGGTATGAAAGGATTCATCATTCCAAGCAAAAAGATTTGGAGAGGATGGGATCTAAAATCCATACTTTAAAGAGCTAAGGACACTTGTTCAGTAAAAATGGTGTGTTAAGCAGTACTGGAGGTGAAGATGTGTTCATAGCTCATAAGGTTTGCACTTTAGACCCCAGTTTTTCCGTGCATTGTTTTCTTGGTCTGGTGCATTTGAATACCTCCCAAAATATGGAGAGCGATGTAGAAGAGTTTTCTTTCACAGCATAGAATTCGAAGTGCTCAGATCTCTCAAGGTATGTGTTTAATGGCCTATTTTTGCTTAGACTTCTTTGTTCCGAGTATCGTGTAATTTCAACTGTACACGTTTACACTATAAATTATGGTACACCCAGTATACATTTATTGAAGTTTGAATATGACTCTTACTTTAGTAGTGTTGTAAGCTCCTCACCTGTACTTTATTTCTAATACTAGCTTCTATCAAGTTAATTTTGATCAAGAAAAAAGCTAGAGTTAATAATACCTGCCAGTAGCCGGCCGCTGTGGCCAAGCGGTTCTAGTTGCTTCAGTCCGCGACTGCGCTGCTGCTACGGTCGCAGGTTCGAATCCTGCCGCCAGCATGCATGTGTGTGATGCCCTTAGGTTATTTAGGTTTAAGTAGTTCTAAGTCTAGGGGAATGATGACCTCAGATGTTAAGTCCCATAGTGCTTAGAGCCATTTGAACCTGCCAGTATGATATGAAAGGTGATTCCTAGGACCCCGTCAGGAAATACAGGGTATCATACAGGTTTTAATTTAGCAAGACCTGGCTGACTGGCTGATCGAGGGAGACAATAGGGGCATTTAGCGACAATAGCAAGACCCACTCTTTTACACTGTGACTGCACGACTTAGAAATCACATAGACTTAATGGACGCTCTAAGCACATGAGTTATTCTTCTTAATCCCAATATGTTTATGAATCTCGTGAATAAATTTCCCTCACATTGAAAGGAAAGTAGGTGAATCCCTCAATGGTTACATTCTGAAAAGCGGAAAGCTCTTCAGCTTCTCTCTTTTAAATGATTTATCATTAATAATGTGATTGGAGTGGAGTTGAGTGAGTTTAACGGAGTTAATGAGATTATAATTGTATGTGCTAATTTCATTTCCCTTTTTTAACATTCTGTAATCTGTTCCAGTACTAGCTATGTCAATTTACTTTTATCGTCGAGCTTTGGATGTGATGAATACTATAGTCATACACTCCTGGAAATTGAAATAAGAACACCGTGAATTCATTGTCCCAGGAAGGGGAAACTTTATTGACACATTCCTGGGGTCAGATACATCACATGATCACACTGACAGAACCACAGGCACATAGACACAGGCAACAGAGCATGTACAATGTCGGCACTAGTACAGTGTATATCCACCTTTCGCAGCAATGCAGGCTGCTATTCTCCCATTGAGACGATCGTAGAGATGCTGGATGTAGTCCTGTGGAACGGCTTGCCATGCCATTTCCACCTGGCGCCTCAGTTGGACCACCGTTCGTGCTGGACGTGCAGACCGCGTGAGACGACGCTTCATCCAGTCCCAAACATGCTCAATGGGGGACAGATCCGGAGATCTTGCTGGCCAGGGTAGTTGACTTACACCTTCTAGAGCACGTTGGGTGGCACGGGATACATGCGGACGTGCATTGTCCTGTTGGAACAGCAAGTTGCCTTGCCGGTCTAGGAATGGTAGAACGATGGGTTCGATGACGGTTTGGATGTACCGTGCACTATTCAGTGTCCCCTCGACGATCACCAGTGGTGTACGGCCAGTGTAGGAGATCGCTCCCCACACCATGATGCCGGGTGTTGGCCCTGTGTGCCTCGGTCGTATGCAGTCCTGATTGTGGCGCTCACCTGCACGGCGCCAAACACGCATACGACCATCATTGGCACCAAGGCAGAAGCGACTCTCATCGCTGAAGACGACACGTCTCCATTCGTCCCTCCATTCACGCCTGTCGCGACACCACTGGAGGCGGGCTGCACCATGTTGGGGCGTGAGCGGAAGACGGCCTAACGGTGTGCGGGACCGTAGCCCAGCTTCACGGAGACGGTTGCGAATGGTCCTCGCCGATACCCCAGGAGCAACAGTGTCCCTAATTTGCTGGGAAGTGGCGGTGCGGTCCCCTACGGCACTGCGTAGGATCCTACGGTCTTGGCGTGCATCCGTGCGTCGCTGCGGTCCGGTCCCAGGTCGACGGGCACGTGCACCTTCCGCCGACCACTGGCGACAACATCGATGTACTGTGGAGACCTCACGCCCCACGTGTTGAGCAATTCGGCGGTACGTCCACCCGGCCTCCCGCATGCCCACTATACGCCCTCGCTCAAAGTCCGTCAACTGCACATACGGTTCACGTCCACGCTGTCGCGGCATGCTACCAGTGTTAAAGACTGCGATGGAGCTCCGTATGCCACGGCAAACTGGCTGACACTGACGGCGGCGGTGCACAAATGCTGCGCAGCTAGCGCCATTCGACGGCCAACACCGCGGTTCCTGGTGTGTCCGCTGTGCCGTGCGTGTGATCATTGCTTGTACAGCCCTCTCGCAGTGTCCGGAGCAAGTATGGTGGGTCTGACACACCGGTGTCAATGTGTTCTTTTTTCCATTTCCAGGAGTGTATTACCCTTTTCCAGTCGCTTTGTCGACCGCTACGGTCGCAGGTTCGAATCCTGCCACGAACATCGATGTGTGTGATGTCCTTAGGTTAGTTAGGTATAAGTAGTTCTAAGTTCTCGGGGACTGATGACCTCGGAAGTTAAGTCCCATAGTGCTCAGAGCCATTCGAACCATTTCTATCGCTTTGTCTTTTTTTTGCGCCAATGTTTATGCATGACTGAACAAGTGGTCTATATGGATTAAAGACTCATTACGACTGTAAGAGAGGGAGAGAGAGAGAAAGAAAGAGAGAGAGAGAGAGAGAGAGAGAGAGAGAGAGAGAGAGAGAAAGATTATTTCTGATCTGTAATATAAAAACTTTGTGGGTGTAATGCCGAACATTACGTGTACTAGAATCTTACTTGCTTCTGATTTAGCAACTGTGCAAATGATATGATCGCAGCTGAATTGTAATTAGCGGCGTTGTTGTAAGCTGCCATTTTCAATACGGAATGTAATGTCATTAATTATAATAACATTTCATCTCATACAAGAGGATGATGTATTCTGAAATGTAGCTATGGAGATCGTTTATGGAAAAATATAATTTCATGAATGGAAAAGGTACGTTCAATTCTTTGGTTATTTTAACTTCTCTTTGTCTGTGGCTCGAAACATTATTTGGTGTGTCGTAGCTCGTAGGGAACTTTGTATCCTGGGAATTAAGGAAAGCCTGCACCACGATTGTTTATGCTATATTTTGACAGATTAATTTCTGGACTTTTATCGAAATTCATACACAGGGAGTGGCCGCACTGTTAGAGCCGCCATGTCAGAGACTGCGCGGCCGCTCCTGTCGGGGTTCGAGTCCTCCCTCGTGCACGTGTGTGTGTGTGTGTGTGTGAGTGTGTGTGTGTGTGTGTGTGTGTGTGTGTTTTGTTCTCAGCTTAAGTTAGTTTAAATAGTGTGTAAGTCTGGGGACCGATAACCTCAGCAGTTTGGTCCCTTAGGAATTCACACACTTACTTGCCTCGACTTTGCCCGTCAACACCGAGAATGGACTGTTGATGATTGAAATGTTGCCTGGTCGGACGAGTCTTGTTTCAAATCGTATCGAGCGGATGGACGTGTACGGGTGTGGAGACAACCTCATGATTCCATGGACCCTGCATATCAGCAGGGGAATGTTCAAGGTGGTGAAGGCTTTGTAATAGTGTGGGACGCGTGCAGTTGGAGTGATATGGGATCCCCGATACGTTTGAATACTACTCATAAGACACGTACGTAAGCACCCTGTCTGATCACGTGCATCCATTCAAGTCCATTGTGCGTTCCGACGGACTTGGGAAATTCCAGCAGGACAATGCGCCCCCTCCCCCCACCTCCAGAATTGCTACCGACTCGCTCCAGGAACACTCTTCTGAGTTTAAACACTTCCGCTCGCCACCAAACTCCCCAGACATGAACAGTATAGAGCATATCTGGGATGTCTCGCAACGTGCTGTTCAGAAGAGATCTCCACCCCTCGTGATGTTACGTATATATGGACAGCCTGTAACATCCACGAGATAAATTTTAGTTACATTGCGACGAGAGGAAATTATGCCTCTAACAGTTATAAACATTATCTATTCGACATATAAAAAAAGAGTAAAAACGATGATAAATATTAATTATTTATATAATATTTTATGATGTAATTGGACGTATCGATGTGTATCATAGAAAGACAATGATAATAGTAAATTCCTTTTATGATCTGCGTTTGTCTTCCTTTGTTTTTACCTTTTGTTGGTTGGCTTGTGTAGGTTCAGGACGCAAGACGCTATCAAGCTGAGTTCATTATTATTATAAATATGAGTGAATAATTATTTGTAACTTTAATTCCTCTCTCAGTAAGCATTATCTGTGTTAATTATTTCTTTCCGCTGCAAGGAGCGCAGCCATTGATGATAGCGATTTACATCGCGTTTTTTGTCTGTGTTTTCCTTAGGAAAAAATCAAATGTTTGCTTGATGAAGTCTAAATAGTGCACAATACGAAACTAAAGTTTAATACGCATTTCAAATACTTATCCTATTTGCTCTAACAATAGAAAGTCTCTATCAATTGTCTGCCGCCATCTTAACAATTGGGGTACGGGGTGGCGGCACGAAGCGCATCCGGCCACCCCTTACAACTAACCTTGCCAAATCCGTTCCTAACCGTACCGACCCTGCGAAACCGCGGGACAAGGCACCAGCAAAAGAAAGAAAGAAAGTAAAGGCAACAGTAGTCCACAAAGACTCCAAAAATGGGCGCTCAACATGGGTTTTAGCTAACCCAATTCAATTTTTTGTAGAATATGAGCTGGCCCCAATAATCTGCAAACCAGTGTAGATGTAGAAAATATGTCAAGACGAAAAAATGTTACAGTAAATGATGAAAGTAAATAAGAACAGTTTACGTCCCAGTCAGGGATGTTCAAAGCAGACGCTACTTCTAAGCCAGTTACTCACACACGCGGTGGTCCACTTACCATTCGCGGTTGTCGTTTGCCCATTATTTGGCCTGCAGTGTGAGACTGGAAGCTGTTTCGGCGCGTGGGAAGCTGTCATCAGCATGAGCCTGTGACACTCCCCTCGTGGCAACAGGCAAGGACGGCTCGGCCGCCTGCTCTAATTCCGGGGTCAAGTGGTTCCCAATAGGCCCCGGAGGCTCTGGAAGATTCCAGACGCTGCCTGTCTGAGCCTCGGGGCACATCGCTGGTGCCAGCTGCGGCCGGAGAGGACTCTCCGCTGTCGGTGAATGCGTCCACCCAAACTAAACGTCTATATAAAGAAAACGTAAATGTTTGCTGGTTCAGAATCGTGTATCTCCGAAAGTTATGGACCGATTTCTTTGAAATTTTGAAATAAGCGTTGCATTCTAATACAGGCGTGTTTTTAAGTTCCGATTTCTTTAATATGCGGCATCATCGCTACCTCGGAGATGCTGTGTCCCATCGCTCATGCTCTGACTATAACATCACGTTCAAACTCACTTAAGGGGCTCCGGAACGCCCTATACTTGCAATGTTAAAATAACGCGACCGAGCCAAATATCTCACGAAATAAGCGTCAAACGAAAAAACTACAAAGAACGAAACTCGTCTAGCTTGAAGGGGGAAACCACATGGCGCTATACTTGCAATGTTAAAATAACGCTTATAAATTACATCTTTCCTCACAAAGTATTTGAGGTAGGAAGTTGAACTTTTTACAGATTATTTATTGGAATATGGGCTACAACTTAACACAGGGATTTTACAAAATTTTAGTTCAGTTATTAAAGATGATTTTTTTTCAATTGTAATGAAAATTCACAACATTTTTTTGCAATTTTTTTATTTATATATTCACAAATATACAGTTTTTTGGAAAAAGGCTGTGTTAAATTATGCAGAAGGTACTGTGTAACATTTACTGAAAGTTTGAAACAAATATGTTTGGAAGATCCTTAGAAAACATGTAATTAGTATGAGAAAATAAAAGTTTTGGGAATCGAGCGACAAAGATTGGATTAACTTTTTAGTGCATTCCAGGTCCATAGGATGGATTATCTTCATCCTCTGCAAACTCCTCCTCCAGCTTCCTCTTGTTGCTCCTCCTGTTTACTCTTGCTTGTATTTCTAGACTCTTTACAGCCCTGTCTGCAGCCCGAAGGCGTTCCTTGTCTAAAG
Source organism: Schistocerca cancellata (assembly GCF_023864275.1). NCBI lineage: Eukaryota > Metazoa > Arthropoda > Insecta > Orthoptera > Acrididae > Schistocerca > Schistocerca cancellata. The sequence continues at coordinate 124,633,208 of NC_064637.1, read as the reverse complement.
CAAGCATCGCTCGTACCATGTTAGAACCTATCGTCTTTATTGTTTACAGTAATAACACATACCTTTGGCTTTCCAACATTTCTCCTTTTCTTAAAAGCCTTCAGAGGATTTACAATAACTTCACTTTTACTCATTGTTATACTTCAACAAAACAGAGACTCAAGAAACAGAATTAATTACGAATATTTTTGAGATAACGACAGAGTAAATAAACATGAAACAATCGACAATCACACCAGCGATATATATTGAACCATCACAGGTTAGCCACAACAAATACTTTATTGTTTACAGTAATAACACATACCTTTGGCTTTCCACTAAAATGTACCTGATGAACACGGACGTTAATAATAACACCATTTGACAACAGTTTAACAGCGCCACAGTGAGTCCACGCCCATGTAGAACACATTTCAAAAAAAATTTAAAAACAGTTGTAGTCTTCGGAATTGAATAAATTATATATCTATTAAAAGGTAATAGTCTGCAGATTCAGAAAACGCAAAAAAGTAAAAATTGAACTTTTCATGATTTGAGCCCTTCCGGAGCCCCTTAAATCTTGATAACCTGGCACTGTAGCAGGAGTAACCGATCTGACAAGTGCGCCAGACACTTGTTGTCTTATGCACGCGTTGCAGACCTCTGCGCCGTTTTCTGCCTGTTTAGATATCTTTGTATTTCAATACGCATGCCTATACCAGTTTGTGTGGAGCTTCAGTGTATATAAACGATTAAGGAGACAATCTGAGCAGCCCTCTTAGATAACTTGCAGGTGATTCTGTTATTTACCATCTAGTAAAGTCATCAGAAACTCAAAACCAATTGAAAAATGACTTAGACGCTATATCTGTGTGGGGCAAAAACTGGCAGTTGTCTCTGACTAAAGGAAAAGTGTGAGGTCACCGACACGAGTGCGTGAAGAAATCCGTTAAATTTAGGTTACACGATAAATCACACAAATTCAAATTCTGTCAGTTCGACTAAATACCTAGGAATTCCTACACGGACAATTTAAATTGGAACGATCATACAGATAGTGTTGCAAGGAATGAAAACCAAGGATTTCGTTTTATTGGCAAAAGTCATAGGTCTACTAAAGTGACTGTCTTTATTACGTTTGTGCGGCCTTTGCTAGAGTACTACTGTGCAGTATGGGACCATTATCAGACAGGATTGACGGAGGACACTGAAACAATCCAGATAAGAGCATTTTTTTGTATTATCGCGAAATAGTGGAGTGATAAGCGAGTTGTGGTGGCAGTCACTATAACAAACGTCTTTTGGACACGGCAAGATGTTTTCACGAAATTTCTACCACCAGCGTTCTCCTGTGACAGCGAAAATATTTTATTGCAGCCAATCTACATCGGCAGAAATGGCCGTAGTAATAAAATAAGAGAAATCAGAGCTCGAACATAACGATTTAAGTATTATTTTTTCCCATTCGCTGTTACAGAGCAGAACGATCGACAAACAGTCTAAAGGTGGTTCGAAGAACCATTTTCCAGCACTTAAGGGTGAGAAAAATTCGGAGTAGGTATTAAAATCCATGAAGAAGAAATAAAAACTTTAAGGTTCGCCGATGACATTGTAATTCTGTCAGAGACAGGAAAGGACTTGGAAGAGCAGTTGAACGGAATGGACAGTGTCTTGAAAGGAGGGTATAAGATGAACATCAACAAAAGCAAAACGAGGATAATAGAATGTAGTCGAGTTAACTCGGGTGATGCTGAGGGAATTAAATTAGGGAATGACACACTTAAAGTAGTAAAGGAGTTTTGCTATTTGGGCAGCAAAATAACTGATGATGGTCGAAGTAGAGAGGATATAAAATGTAGACTGGCAATGGCAAGGAAAGCGTTTCTGAAGAAGAGAAGTTTGTTAACATCGAATATAGGTTTAAGTATCGGGAAGTCATTTCTGAGAGTATTTGTATAGAGTGTAGCCATGTATGGAAGTGAAACGTGGACGATAAATAGTTCGGACAAGAAGAGAATAGAAGCTTTCGAAATGTGGTGCTACAGGAGAATGCTGAAGATTAGATGGGTAGATCACATAACTAATGAGGAGGTATTGAATAAAATTGGGGAGAAGAGGAGTTTGTGGCACAACTTGACAAGAAGAAGGGATCGGTTGGTGGGACATGTTCTGAGGCATCAAGGGATCACAAATTTAGCATCGGAGGGCAGCGTGGAGGATAAAAATCGTAGAGTGAGACCAAGAGATGAATACACTAAGCAGATTCAGAAGGATGTAGGCTGCAGTAGGCACTGGGAGATGAAGAAGCTTGTACAGGATAGAGTAGCATGGAGAGCTGCATCAAACCAGTCTCAGGACTGAAGACCACAACAACGACAAGGGTGAGTTGCAGAGTAGTGATGTAGATATAGTTCTACTGTGTAACCTTCAGGACTACCACTCCTGCAAGAAGGGACATTGCTCAGACGTGGCTTAGCCACAGTTTCGGAATTGTTTCCAGAATGAATTTACACTCTGCAGCAGAGTGGCGCTAGCGTGTAATTTCCTGGCACATTAAAACTGGGTAGCTGCATTGATGGACTACTTGCCCATGAAAGACAAAGGTCTCAGTTTGAGCCCTGCTCCAGCACATAGTTTTAATCTGCCAGGAAGGTTCAACCAGAAAATTAATTACGTAAATTTATTATTTCGATGTGATACGTAGCACGTGATGACTCGTCTCGTACAGGAAGAACGTCATTGTTGGCCTATGTGTAGAATACACCTTGAGCTTGACTTAAACAACACAGATTGTCACAGACAAGGAGCCGACAGTCAGAATCAGTCGAGGCTGCCTGTCTAGACGAAAGTCGCGCGTGCCGTAGCTCTTACGTGTGCCTGTACCAGCAGCCAGCTCTGAATTTGTTGATTTTACGCCTCCTGACGAGTGCTTTTCTCCTCTCTCACACACACACGTTGGAGGTGAGAACTGCTCCAGGGAGTGTAGGATTCGGAGACTAGTCACTCTGGTGCAGTGGGCTGTTGTGACGTCGGCAACGGCGGTTCCTGGAAAGCCGTCTCGGCTACCACGGGGTTACATAAATAGTCGAGCAGCTGCGCGCTAGCTCACGCTGTAGCCCCAATTCCTGCCACAGCACCGACACGTCCATGAACTATTCACACGACCACGTCGTAGTGGTAGGCCACCTGTCTTGTTCCTGACAGTTATAAATAATACGTGCAATCATAACTTTAATTTTAAAACTACACCACTGGCCATTCAAATTGCTACACCACGAAGAAGTCCTGCTACAGACGCGAAATTAAACCAACAGGAAGAAGATGCTGTGATATGCAAATTATTAGCTTTTCTGAGCATTCACACAAGGTTCGCGCCGGTGGCGACACCTACAACGTGCTGACATGAGCAATGTTTCCAACCGATTTCTCATACATAAACAGCAGTTGACCGGCGTTGCCTGGTGAAACGTTGTTGTGATGCCTCGTGTAAGGAGGAGAAATGCGTACCATCACGTTTCCGGCTTTGATAAAGGTCGGTTTGTAGCTAATCGCGATTGCAGTTTATCGTATCGCGACATTGCTGCTCGCCTTGGTCGAGATCTAATGACTGTTAGCAGAATTTGGAATCGGTGGGCTCGGGAGGGTAATACGGAACACCGTGCAGGATCCCAACGGTCTCGTATCACTAGCAGTTGAGATGACAGGCATGTTATCCGCATGGCTGTAACGGATCGTGCAGCCACGTCTCGATCCCTGAGTCAACAGGTGGGGGCGTTTGCAAGAGAATAACCATCTGCACGAACAGTTCGACGACGTTTCTAGCAGCATGGACCATCAGCTCGGAGACCGTGGCTGCGGTTACCCTTGACGCTGCACCACAGACAGGAGCGCCTACGATGTTGTACTCAACGACGAACCTGGGTGCACGAATGGCAAAACATAATTTTTTCGGATGAATCCAGGCTCTGTTTACAGCGTCATGATGGTCGCATCCGTGTTTGGCGTCATCGTGGTGAACGCACATTGGACACGTGTATTCGTCATCGCCATACTGGCGTATCACCCGGCGTGATGGTATAGGGTGCCATTGCTTATACGTCTCGGTCACCTCTTGTTCGCATTGACGTCACTTTCAGCAGTGGACGTTACATTTCAGATGTGTTACGACCCGTGGCTCTACCCTTCATTCGATCCCTGCGAAACCCTACATTTCAGCAGGATAATGTACGACCATGTTGCAGGTCCTGTACGTGCCTTTCTGGATACACAAAATGTCACTACTCTTGATGAATTGTGGTATCGTGCTGAAGGTGCATGGGCAGCTGTACCTGTACACGCCATCCAAGCTCTGACTCAATGCCCAGGCGTATCGAGGCCGTTATTACGGCCAGAGGTGGTTGTTCTGGGTACTGATTTCTCAGGATCTATGCACCCAGATTGCGTGAAAATATAATCACATGTTAGTTCTAGTATAATACACTCCTGGAAATTGAAATAAGAACACCGTGAATTCATTGTCCCAGGAAGGGGAAACTTTATTGACACATTCCTGGGGTCAGATACATCACATGATCACACTGACAGAACCACAGGCACATAGACACAGGCAACAGACCATGCACAATGTCGGCACTAGTACAGTGTATATCCACCTTTCGCAGCAATGCAGGCTGCTATTCTCCCATGGAGACGATCGTAGAGATGCTGGATGTAGTCCTGTGGAACGGCTTGCCATGCCATTTCCACCTGGCGCCTCAGTTGGACCAGCGTTCGTGCTGGACGTGCAGACCGCGTGAGACGACGCTTCATCCAGTCCCAAACATGCTCAATGGGGGACAGATCCGGAGATCTTGCTGGCCAGGGTAGTTGACTTACACCTTCTAGAGCACGTTGGGTGGCACGGGATACATGCGGACGTGCATTGTCCTGTTGGAACAGCAAGTTCCCTTGCCGGTCTAGGAATGGTAGAACGATGGGTTCGATGACGGTTTGGATGTACCGTGCACTATTCAGTGTCCCCTCGACGATCACCAGTGGTGTACGGCCAGTGTAGGAGATCGCTCCCCACACCATGATGCCGGGTGTTGGCCCTGTGTGCCTCGGTCGTATGCAGTCCTGATTGTGGCGCTCACCTGCACGGCGCCAAACACGCATACGACCATCATTGGCACCAAGGCAGAAGCGACTCTCATCGCTGAAGACGACACGTCTCCATTCGTCCCTCCATTCACGCCTGTCGCGACACCACTGGAGGCGGGCTGCACGATGTTGGGGCGTGAGCGGAAGACGGCCTAACGGTGTGCGGGACCGTAGCCCAGCTTCATGGAGACGGTTGCGAATGGTCCTCGCCGATACCCCAGGAGCAACAGTGTCCCTAATTTGCTGGGAAGTGGCGGTGCGGTCCCCTACGGCACTGCGTAGGATCCTACGGTCTTGGCGTGCATCCGTGCGTCGCTGCGGTCCGGTCCCAGGTCGACGGGCACGTGCACCTTCCGCCGACCACTGGCGACAACATCGATGTACTGTGGAGACCTCACGCCCCACGTGTTGAGCAATTCGGCGATACGTCCACCCGGCCTCCCGCATGCTCACTATACGCCCTCGCTCAAAGTCCGTCAACTGCACATACGGTTCACGTCCACGCTGTCGCGGCATGCTACCAGTGTTAAAGACTGCGGTGGAGCTCCGTATGCCACGGCAAACTGGCTGACACTGACGGCGACGGTGCACAAATGCTGCGCAGCTAGCGCCATTCGACGGCCAACACCGCGGTTCCTGGTGTGTCCGCTGTGCCGTGCGTGTGATCATTGCTTGTACAGCCCTCTCGCAGTGTCCGGAGCAAGTATGGTGGGTCTGACACACCGGTGTCAATGTGTTCTTTTTTCCATTTCCAGGAGTGTATATTTGTCCAATGAATACTCGTTTATCATCTGCATTTCTTCTTGGTGTAACAAATTTAATGGCCAGTAGTGTGTATATCGATAGTTATTTGTAAAAATATCGATATATAGCTTTTTTAACAACCGCTCTAGTAAGCATAGTATTTTGTTATGTCGGTTACTCTTCCCGCGCCACGGTCTTCCCACGCACGTTTTAAAAGAGCAAGCTGATCGGCAGACACCTGCTGACGCAAGTCTTCGGACAGAGAGCCTCTCAATTGGATAAGGACTTTTTGTGGTTTTCTGGAAAGATAGTTGCGTGACAGTTCGTATACAGGGATTAGCACTAAGATCCTAGACCGGCCACTATTGGCAGCCATATGCCTCGGTGGGATCGGCGGATTTTAATTTTCCGGAGCTTGTATAGAGAACTGAATCTTCTCGAGTTCTCTATTCCGGACCACTGGAGAGAGAAGATATGTAGCACAGACTGGGCGTCCTGCTTAGTTAAGACTTCTCATTGTGTCTGTAGCCTTAACGGAGTTATTTAAGTGCTGATCGGGACATCCGGACAGCATAACTCGGTTTAGATATCGCGACTTACTACCGGAACATCGTTTACGGAAATCTTGATTGCGACTTGCAGTGAAAGCCGTCGCTGATAGCTGACTCCACACGAATCGATTACGTCGTTTGTTAAAGTATTTGGGCGCTCCGGCAAAGTAGGGACTCGGTCAACTATTTTGACGCCCACAGCACCGCGCCTGCCCGCGTTGAGCCAACAGCACATATAATTTGTGTGTGGGATTCTAATATGTGCCCTGTTAGTCGATTACTATACCACAAGTTAGCGAAATGGGAATGTTTTAGCATAATCAGGTCACTCACAGTAGAGGAAAGGGAACTACAGTCATTTGGTAGGCTTCCACTTCAGCTTTGCCAACTAATTATTCATGGAGACGTGTTCTACTTGTCATGTGCACTGGTGAGCCAAGGCATTACGACTGCCTGCTTAATAGCTTGATTGTCCAGCTTTGGAACGAAATATATCACTGATTCTGCTTGTCAGTATCCGATAGTTTATGGTAGGTTTGCGGAGGTATGTGACATTACATGTCATGTAATACGCGTAAGTAAGAAGCCGCTAACATGCGTACGTCGTTATGGCGCCCGAAAGAGACGCAGATGGATTGTATAGGTTTTACATCAGGCGAATTTGGTCGCCGAGACATCAACATGAGTTGACCATAATGCTCCTCCAACAACTGCAGCACGGTTCTGGCTCCGAGACACGGACAGTTATATTGCTGATAGGTGACATCGCCGCCAGGGAAGACATAAAGCTTGAAGGGGTACACATAGTTCGCAGCTGTCTTCAATTACTATCACAGCTTCCATGCAAACGCAGAAGAATGTCTCCCGTAGAATAATACTTCTAGCAGAGGTTGAAAATACCGCTTCAGTTGTAAATTTCTATATTTTCACAAGACCGGTTTCGGTCTGTTACAAGCCCATCCTCAGGTACCGTAGCTGTGCTGTGGTCCCCGAGCGCCGCGTGTACCAAGCGCGGTGTGTTGCCTATTAGCGCAGAACAGGGAGTTCTATGCTCTCCTACCTTCCAAACTTTACAGAAGCTCTCCTGCGAGGTACTGGCAGAAGTAAAGCTGTGAGTACCGGGCGTGAGTCGTGCTTCGGTAGCTCAGATGGTAGAGCATTTGCCCGCGAAGGGCAAAGGTCCGACTTCGAGTCTCGGTCGGGCACACAGTTTTAATCTGCCAGGAAGTTTCAGGATTGTTTGTGTAATACTTCTCCCGTAGTATAATACTTCTGCGCGCTGCACGTTTCGAGCCGCCGTTCACCTCGATAACGGCGTTTGTGGAGACGACCATCGACTTAGTGTTGCAAAAATGTGATTCACCCGAAGAGCCGACACGTTTCTATCGATCGACAGTCGAATCCCAGTGGTTCCGTGCCCACTGCAATAGTCGTTGGGTCAACATGTGAACACGTAGGGGTGATCTGTTGCGGAGCTCCATGCTCAAAGATGTACGATAATTGGTGTGTTCCGAAACACTTGTGCGTGACCTGCATTGTGCTCTTGTAACACCACAGCTCTTATGCTGTATGGATTTATTTTGCTTTTGCTTTATTTAATGTCACATTGTTGATCGTCTGTGAATGTGTTTAAATCGATAACATAAAATTGTGTACTCTTTTCTTTGTCAAACCTTTGATGTCGTGATTTGATTCTATGCAAAGTAGTGTATCTGCAATTTATATTCTTTGTCCCATTTGGAGGGAACAGAACTTATTGTAGGTAATTGTAATTTTGTGTGAATAATTTTTTTGTTGAAGTGTTAATATGTGAAAATGTTCTGTTCTATTTAATGTATTTGTTTGCTGTTATGTAAATTGCTGATCCTCACTTAGGGCTCTTAGTTATTCTGTATGTAAAAGGTGTAGTGGTTCCCCTCGGGAACGGAAATGTGCAGAGCGCGCAAATTGTGGTTGGCATAGGTGGAAAAGGTGGAACTGATAGTCAGTCGGAGACGAGCCAGCAGTCGGAGACGAGCTACCAGTCTGTGCACTGTCAATGTAAAGGTGCATATCATGCTGATTCAGAGAGAGGCTTTTACTGCTTCTTTCCAATGCCTCGGATGGGTGGATAAATAGTTGGATCTATTCTGGAATTTGTATGAATCATCGCCATGAAGATACGATAAAGTCCGGCAATTCTACCTGTAATTCCACCTACCAACATGCAGTTGCCACCACATTGCGCAATCACTGTAACGTAATACTATATTGATGTACAGTGAAGGATCAGCCTAATGGATGTGTTAGTGTGCTGAAATATAAGGTAATTCATATCGGAATTTATTTACCTACCTTGATTTTACTCCTCATTATAACACCTCTCAGGGTCCTCTCCGTTTGAAGTAAAGTGATTACCGAGTGCCCTTACTGAAAGTACGTTGAAGCCTAGAGCTTTGTTAAATAATGCCTATTGAAACTGTTATTTAAAGTGCTGTTACCAACTTCAAACTTTAGGCTGAGTCTTATAAAGTAAATAATCACGTTGTTGTCTGTAGTAAATTCTAAAAAGGAGAGTCAGTTTCTTGCAATTTTGTCAACATTGTGTTTCGTTGTAGTAAAAGTGAGAAAGCTGCAGTTGTGAAACGTTACATTCTCATGTATGCCAAGTGTTTATCTCTCTTGTGTGCATATTAACAGTATAAAGACCACTCAGTTTGTGTAAACCCTGAAAGTGATAGTGTTTTTCTGTACCTGTTATAATTTTGAAAATAGTTCCTGCTGCCCTAACTGTTAGCTTCAATCTTAAAACATATGCGTGTTGGAGTTCATTGCATTCGCGTGTTGCTAAGTCTAGGTTGTGTCTGTTGTGTTGTCCATTATAGTTACTTATAACTACTTTCATAAACGAGAATGTTAATCTTTCTCTTGCCTAATTAGGCTGGCGACCGTTTCCCTTATTCTATAAACAGTATAGCTAGGCAAAATTTTGTTTGTCACTATTCCAATATTAACGTAATTCTGACTTTCATTTCCGATAAGCCACTTCCATTAGGAACAATACGGTCAACTTAACAAAATTCCTCTCAGAGGGTAACACTGCTCTGTTGCTTTGTGCCATAGTTACTTTTACAAAATTGTTTTATGTTACAACCTGCTTCTGGCATTGAGGTTATGGTACAGTAGTTAGCAGACGGGGAGTGTTATACGTGGCGCCGCGTGACAGGACGTTGTTCAGTTTGCACCTACAGACGGAAAAAATTATAAGTAGTTAGCATTTTACAAACATTGAGTGAACATAAAACGTCCAGCGGCACGAACCTGTACATAACTTGACAGAACTAGTAGTGAAAGTTCAGTTTAAATTAAAAATAAAAGGTATCAGTACGTAATAATAGCTAAAATGGACAGGAAATTAGAAATAAATGTAGATACACGAGAGCAGAATGCAACCGAGAGCAGTTCAGGCAGCACACCAACAGATGGCATGACGCGCGAGTTAAATTACGTACGTTATCACGCAGACGTTAATAAACAGATCGAAGCTATGTGTGTAGCGCGTACTAAGCAAGACAATGTAGGCGATGTCGTCGAAGACAGTGGCTATGCTGATGAATCGAGGGATATGTTTGAATCACCAAAACCAGAAAGGGGTGTAGGATCTGAACACGAAAAGGCAGTAGAACTTAAAATTGAAAAGAATTCAGATATGATAGATTTGTTAAAAATGTTGTCTGCACAAATTGCAGCGCAAAATGACAATATCAATGACAATATTAAGGCACAAATTGCAGCACACAGTGACAATATTAATGCACAAATCGCAGCACTAGGGCAACAAAATGTAGAACAAAGACAGCTAATTGCAGCACAGGGTAGTGATATTAGTAAACAGATTGAGAAAGTTGATGTAAAAGTAGACATTGTGAGTAATGAAATTAAAAACCTCAAAAGCGAAATTACTGTCATCAATGGCAATATTGCCAATGTACAAGGACAAATTGATGACATTAACGAAAGATTTGACTCTGAAGTAATTAAAATTCAAGATCAAATTGAACCCTTAGTCTGTACTAAGGTTGACGAAAAGGTATTCGGTATTAAATCCGAAATACAAACCGAATGTAACGCGGAATTTGCACAGATTAAACAATCTGTAACAGAAACAAGCAGAGCTCTAACCAAACAGATTCTTACTTGCGAAAAGAAGTGTGAACATAACACTTCACAAATCCAAGGCAAAGTGTATGACTTGGAAAGGAAAATACAAACCGGACCTACACATTTTACTGAAAGAATGCCTCTCAGTAAAATATTAGAGGGCGAAGAGAAATTCGACCCTGCAAAGAGGCATAACGGATGGCACCCCCTAGACTTTGTAAAGAACTGCGAAAGAAATTTTCCTGAATATTTGTCTGATCAGGAAAAAATTAATGTTGTAATCAGTGCATTAACGGGAGAAGCAAAAAGGTGGGGGTTGAATCTTGATACTAACCAGATGTCTTTTGAAACCTTCAAACAAAAATTTATTGACGAATACTGGTCAGAACAAAAACAAGACCAGTTGTGGCGTGAGTTTTTAATGGCCAGGTTGTATGACATCAGGGGTAGGCAGACCATGAAAGAATTCTGCGAATCATGGTATAGAAAACTGATACATTTGAAGGCTAGAAGAACTGAAGCTGAGATCGTTTGGGTTCTTTGGCAGAAACTGCCTGAGGATTCGAAACGATATGTTGGGAGTACACACAGTAGTTTTTCTGCGTTCTTGGAAAGGGTAGAAGATGAAGATCACTGGCGAAGAAATCGCGAGTACCGTCCCCATAATAACAATAATTATTTGCGAGAAAGTACTGACCAAGTTGAACGACAGGAAAACGATAGATTTCGTGTAAACACGATTCAAAGAGGTCGTGCGAGAGGTAGGGGAAATTATACGACGCGCGGCAGAGGATACATAGCACGAAATTCCCAAACTAGAGACGAAATGGAAAACTAAAGACCGCGTGTGTTACGGGCCGGATTCACGCGGAAACCGGTTTTGGGCCCAAAGAAAAGATGCCAAATATTAGATTCGAGAAGGAAAGACGTGAACTACGGGGCAGGAAGGTTAAGGGCGCGCCTATAGCAGACGGGCGCGGAATGATACATAGTGGCGTTCCCAGTGCGAAGTCACGTGACTGTTCGGGCTCTGGCCAGCGTTTGCCGAAGCAACGTACATTGCACTTGGCAGCAGACACAAATGGCAAACGCCAGAACAAGATGGCTGCCGTAGAGAGAGATAGAAGAGGCGGGATCGGACACTTCCGATGGCCGGTTTCAGTAGTAGATGAATGTAGAGATGAAAATAAAGTTAACATGTCATATGATAATGATAACTCGGTATCGGAATCGTGTGAAAAGACTTTTTTAAAGAATGAAAGGGAGCCAGAAAAGGCGAGTGGAAAGGAGAACATTTGTACTGTTAATGATGTGTATGAAGTAAAAGACGTAAATGTGGGGGAGGTTGTGATGAATAAAGAGGAAAGGAAGGTAGAATACGCCACGCAAAAGACGTGTGCACGATTAATAATAGGTAAAAAAGAGGTAGAGGAGGACGTTCGTAATCATGACATTATGAGCAGTGCAGATGAAATTATTGTTGATGGAAAGGTGTTTAATAGTTTTGATGCAGAAGGGTCTAGTAAGAATTTCGCACGATTACCTGAAAATGACAGCATGGAAGAAAATGAAATGAAAGTTATTGAAGTATGTGACGATTATACTAAGTATGAAGTTAAGGCTGAAATCATTCAAAGTGATATAACAGAAGTGCCTGACTGTCCAAACGATGTGCATTGTATAGAAAATGAGTCGGAAAACGAAGTGACTGAAACATCTAGTGATAATCTGCCTCACTGTTTAAAAGTTGCTTTCCTGCTCGAATCTGATGACGAAAGTGAAATCAGTGATAGTTCAGACGATGAAGGATATATGAATACAGATCAGAATGAATATACTAACTTTCTCTGTTGTTCAAAAGTCGAGTACTTAAATGAATCTGATAGTGAGGAAGAGAGTAGTGATGACTCCAGTGAAGATGAATTCTCAGGTGTAAATGAAAGTGAATATACTTTTACTGAAAGAGGGTATGAGAAAATTAGTGACATTTTTCCAAGACAAGATACAGAAAGTGAATCTGGGCCAAAACCGAATGAATTATTCAGTAATGTAATACAGGGGCATAATTTGCAGGAACCTCCAGATGATACTATACTGGGGCAAGCTTTAACAAATGTTTTGAAGGAGTGTGAATTACAGGAACAAAAAGAACCACCTGATAAAATAATAGCAGAGCAGGAGATGTTGTACCTTGCTAAAGACTTTGAAATCCCAAAACCTAAAAAGCCACCTGATGAAACAAAACGTTGGCAAGATCTGAATGGGTTAGTGAAAGATGTAGAAGATAGGAGGCCTAAAAAGTCACCAGATTTAAGTCACTGTTTATGAACCATAAAAGACTGCCTTGTTAATAAAGAGACTGGGGGCAGGGTGTTGTATTTGTATATATGTTGTTAATATAATGTATGACTAGTATTATTGTATCTGAGTGTTACCTCTAAGTGGATTATTGTTTTGTTGATCTTGAGGCCTGTGGGAGGTTGTTGCTTATATAATGTAGTGTACTGTTTGACTTTGCTTAGAAACTGTTTATTTTCAATTGAATACTTACTGTTGCCAGTCTAATTCTGAAGACAGGGCCGTGTAGTGTGAGAAGCCTGAAAACTTTAAAAATTATTATGCTTATAGTAACTTAACAAGAGTGCAAAGAACTCCACAAGATAATAATTAATTCCTAATACACTTAAAGACCAGAAAGGGCTTATGTTTGCACCATGTTGAGTATTTTAAAGGTACATGTCCTCAGATGAGGGTTGTTAAACCCTCAGGGGGCAATGCACTCTTTGCATTGTCAGGTGCCTGACGAGCACCAGGGACCCGAGTTGTTGTCAGCACTACTTCCATTTCTTTTCGTGCTGCCAACCTTCCTCTCCATCATTCAGAACTTTTACTATCTTCTTTCCTTCTTCTCTATCAGAGTGTGGAAATAATGTAGAATACTATGTATTGTTTGTGGACAAATAAATGGATAAATAATATGGGTACACTAGAAAATGACCAAGAATAATGAAAGTATGGTGGGTACTGTAAAGGAAAAATGAAATGGAAAAGCAATTGGAAAGAGAAATATGGATAAGAAAAGGTAAGACTACTGAAAACAAGGTAAATTAATATTATAATATAATTAAATGTAAATGTTTTTGAAAAAGAAAGGGGCAAATATGGTATTGAAAAACTGTATATGTATTTAAAACTGAGGAGATGAACCTGACTAAGGTATGTGAAATAGGTGTGTGAGGTATGTGTCTAGTGCCAGCAAAAGGGTTGGCAGAAATCACTTGCAATAGGATATGAAATTATTGTCCTGATCTTGATATATGTAATGACCTAAATGTGTGTGGAAAAGCAATGATAAAGGAGTAGTAAGAAATACTTTATCCTAATTTGATCCTGAATATGACATTTAATTCTTTCTCGATTAATGTATATGTTACCTGATTGTGTCATTTGAAAAGAAATGATTTTGTTGCCAGTGTCTAATTACTGTTTCAAAGTTGCAGGTTTTATGTTTTATATCATTAATGCAAATTTTACCAAAGATGTGACATAAAGATGAAAAAACCTAAAGATGATGACAATAAACTGCTCAAAAATGTGTTGATGGGCAGTAAAACAAGACAAAATAATAAAAATTCTGCGGTCTTGAAGCTAAGGGCTACCAAATATACTATATGAGCAGTAGCAAAAGGGCTTGCCATTATGGGGCAAGAAGTTGATAAGTGGTCACGAACTGCCAAACCTAGAGGATGGGGCAGTGTGTCAACTTAAAAAGGTGTTTTTTTTGTGTTCTTTATCTAAATTGTGCATTTGTGCCTAAATGTATATGTAAAAAGACTGCTAAACCAATAATGGGCAGAATGTGTAACATGGACTGCTAGTGCTGAGGCAAGCAGTGAATTAAGTTAGGTTTTTTGAGCAATATGTTATAAACTGACTATTATTATTGAAGTCAGTGAAAAGTTATTATAAAATATATATGCAACTTATTTAAATGGATGTAGATGTTTTTGATTCTAGGTTTTTTTTTTAAATAACTTAAAGTTTTGGACTGCCTTGTTTTAAAACACAGCAGTGATGATTAAAGATAGGTTCTGAATAGGCTAGTGTGTTTATATGCAACAAATATTTTGGACTGCTATTAATGAAGAGCAGATTTATTTTGAAACATCCTTGCAAAGTTACTTTTGTATTTAAAGAGTCAGTTGAAAAAAAGGTTTTCATAGTTGTTTGTGTAAATATTTGTACATATGTGGATGCAAACTGATATTTTCAATATTTCATTAATTGCTGAACCTTGTAAAATGTACTGTGATAATTAATATGCTTGTGTGTCTGTGAAATTTTACATTCCTCTAAAATTATTGAGAGACAAACTTCTGTTTTGCTAAGTTAAAATGTTCTGTGCTATTGTGTATGTGTTTATTCTTTCATTTTTATGTTTGAAGGCTATACCTATTCTACTAATATGCAGATTTATTTTGTGTACTGAATGCCTATTAATTGAACTGTGTGTGTATGAAATGAACATGCTTAAAGATATTTTGTGTAATGATGAAACTGAGTATCCTTAAACCAGTGTGAATATGAAAATTTCTGTAAATGTCTTATTTTGAAAATCTTTAGGAAGAAATGTATGCAATTTCCTAGTGTATATACTGTATATTTGTAATGTGTGTGTTTTTTTTCTCCCAACTGAAGTTGGATGGAATAAATTTTTTTTCTCACAGCCAGCACCACTTAGGTGTTATAGATGTTTCCTTGAAGTATCCCTTACAGGAAACTTCAACGAAACATGGGGCATGTGTAACACCACAGCTCTTATGCTGTATGGATTTATTTTGCTTTTGCTTTATTTAATGTCACATTGTTGATCGTCTGTGAATGTGTTTAAATCGATAACATAAAATTGTGTACTCTTTTCTTTGTCAAACCTTTGATGTCGTGATTTGATTCTATGCAAAGTAGTGTATCTGCAATTTATATTCTTTGTCCCATTTGGAGGGAACAGAACTTATTGTAGGTAATTGTAATTTTGTGTGAATAATTTTTTTGTTGAAGTGTTAATATGTGAAAATGTTCTGTTCTATTTAATGTATTTGTTTGCTGTTATGTAAATTGCTGATCCTCACTTAGGGCTCTTAGTTATTCTGTATGTAAAAGGTGTAGTGGTTCCCCTCGGGAACGGAAATGTGCAGAGCGCGCAAATTGTGGTTGGCATAGGTGGAAAAGGTGGAACTGATAGTCAGTCGGAGACGAGCCAGCAGTCGGAGACGAGCTACCAGTCTGTGCACTGTCAATGTAAAGGTGCATATCATGCTGATTCAGAGAGAGGCTTTTACTGCTTCTTTCCAATGCCTCGGATGGGTGGATAAATAGTTGGATCTATTCTGGAATTTGTATGAATCATCGCCATGAAGATACGATAAAGTCCGGCAATTCTACCTGTAATTCCACCTACCAACATGCAGTTGCCACCACATTGCGCAATCACTGTAACGTAATACTATATTGATGTACAGTGAAGGATCAGCCTAATGGATGTGTTAGTGTGCTGAAATATAAGGTAATTCATATCGGAATTTATTTACCTACCTTGATTTTACTCCTCATTATAACACCTCTCAGGGTCCTCTCCGTTTGAAGTAAAGTGATTACCGAGTGCCCTTACTGAAAGTACGTTGAAGCCTAGAGCTTTGTTAAATAATGCCTATTGAAACTGTTATTTAAAGTGCTGTTACCAACTTCAAACTTTAGGCTGAGTCTTATAAAGTAAATAATCACGTTGTTGTCTGTAGTAAATTCTAAAAAGGAGAGTCAGTTTCTTGCAATTTTGTCAACATTGTGTTTCGTTGTAGTAAAAGTGAGAAAGCTGCAGTTGTGAAACGTTACATTCTCATGTATGCCAAGTGTTTATCTCTCTTGTGTGCATATTAACAGTATAAAGACCACTCAGTTTGTGTAAACCCTGAAAGTGATAGTGTTTTTCTGTACCTGTTATAATTTTGAAAATAGTTCCTGCTGCCCTAACTGTTAGCTTCAATCTTAAAACATATGCGTGTTGGAGTTCATTGCA
Organism: Schistocerca cancellata; assembly: GCF_023864275.1. Taxonomy (NCBI): domain Eukaryota; kingdom Metazoa; phylum Arthropoda; class Insecta; order Orthoptera; family Acrididae; genus Schistocerca; species Schistocerca cancellata. The sequence goes on along the minus strand of NC_064637.1, from coordinate 124,616,579 downwards.
TTCGCGTGTTGCTAAGTCTAGGTTGTGTCTGTTGTGTTGTCCATTATAGTTACTTATAACTACTTTCATAAACGAGAATGTTAATCTTTCTCTTGCCTAATTAGGCTGGCGACCGTTTCCCTTATTCTATAAACAGTATAGCTAGGCAAAATTTTGTTTGTCACTATTCCAATATTAACGTAATTCTGACTTTCATTTCCGATAAGCCACTTCCATTAGGAACAATACGGTCAACTTAACAAAATTCCTCTCAGAGGGTAACACTGCTCTGTTGCTTTGTGCCATAGTTACTTTTACAAAATTGTTTTATGTTACAACCTGCTTCTGGCATTGAGGTTATGGTACAGTAGTTAGCAGACGGGGAGTGTTATACTCTTTCGGCAAAGGTGGCACAGATCGTCATCTGTTCCACTTTACAGAGCAGACAAGCCTTCAAACCCCACGTTCTGTGAAGAGTAGTGGATGTCCAACCATTGAGCGCATGGCGGTAGTTCCACTGTCCTTCTACCTCTTTCCGTAGATACTCACGACAGTAGCGCGTGAACATTCGACCAGTTTCGCCGTTTTCGAGATACTCGTTCACAGGCTCTGCGTAACAATATTATGCGCCACGCGGGGTAGCCGCGCGGTCTTAGGCGAGTTGTCACGGTCCGCGAGGCTCCCTCCGTCGGAGGTTCGAGTCCTCTCTCGGGCGTGGGTGTGTGTTGTTCTTAGCGTAAGTTAGTTTTACTTAGATTAAGTCTGCCGTGAGGTCAGTCGCTTGACGGCGCGTTTCGGTGCGGGCCCGCCCGTTGCCGGCGCGCCGTAAGGCACGGAAGCTCGCACTGGAGCGTATCGCTTTACGTCGAGCGTGCCGCGGCAGTCCTCATTCGGGGAAGTGATGCGTCTCTTACAGCCTCTCCTTCCCAAGTGGCTCTTTCCGCCTTCGCGTGGTGCCAGACGTCAAGCTCGGCATTCTGCCTTGCGTCAAAAGGGAGAGCTGCGACCCAACCCGATGCGAAAGCGAAGGGTGCGTGGCACAGGGGGAGCTGTGTCGAGGGACCGAACACCAGTCCCTTTCTGTTCGCAGGGTACAGACCAGCAGGTGCTCTGCATGCCGGCGACTTCGTTTGTCGGCGTGGGATCGCGGCGCGAGTCGGCAAGGGCGCTTCGCCGCGCCCCTGGGTAACCGGGGCGTGTTCTGCCAAACCCAGGAGGTGGTGACATCGCCTGGGCCAGGTTAGATGGGCCCAGACCGCCGAACGACTGGGTGACCGGCCCGCCACCTGAGTAGGAGTGGGTCCTTGGCCAGATGGTGGAAACTCGGGCAAGTAGGCGGCGAAGGGCGAGAGGTGCATCCGCCTTTCCGGAGTGCGGGGTGCAGTTGCCGAGGAGCGTCGCGTGAAATCGACGATGACGGGGACACCGACGAGGACCAGTGCACTGGCGACGGTGCGCTGAACCTGGCAGCTCGGAAGTGCCCTTGACCTAGGGGCGAGGTCGGTGGGCGAGCTGCAGAAGTCCCCCCCCCCCCATGCCAGAGGAGCCGGTCCGGGGCAAGAGACGGGCTCCCACCTCTCTTTTCATCACTCGTCAATCATGGCTACTAATGAAACGAGTGATACGTGTGCGCCTCAACGAGCTTCCATTGCGCCTGATCCCTCTCCCCAGGACGAGCAGGGACAGGCGAAGAATGAAACAGTTATGGAAAGATATACTCGAATTGCGTCGCTCATGGAGCAACAAATTAAAAACGGCAAGATAAGCCAAGCTGGTCTTGCCATATTAAGAATGAGCTGGCAGCATGGGCTATTGCCCACGCCAAACTACACTCCTGGAAATGGAAAAAAGAACACATTGACACCGGTGTGTCAGACCCACCGTACTTGCTCCGGACACTGCGAGAGGGCTGTACAAGCAATGATCACACGCACGGCACAGCGGACACACCAGGAACCGCGGTGTTGGCCGTCGAATGGCGCTAGCTGCGCAGCATTTGTGCACCGCCGCCGACAGTGTCAGCCAGTTTGCCGTGGCATACGGAGCTCCATCGCAGTCTTTAACACTGGTAGCATGCCGCGACAGCGTGGACGTGAACCGTATGTGCAGTTGACGGACTTTGAGCGAGGGCGTATAGTGGGCATGCGGGAGGCCGGGTGGACGTACCGCCGAATTGCTCAACACGTGGGGCGTGAGGTCTCCACAGTACATCGATGTTGTCGCCAGTGGTCGGCGGAAGGTGCACGTGCCCGTCGACCTGGGACCGGACCGCAGCGACGCACGGATGCACGCCAAGACCGTAGGATCCTACGCAGTGCCGTAGGGGACCGCACCGCCACTTCCCAGCAAATTAGGGACACTGTTGCTCCTGGGGTATCGGCGAGGACCATTCGCAACCGTCTCCATGAAGCTGGGCTACGGTCCCGCACACCGTTAGGCCGTCTTCCGCTCGCGCCCCAACATCGTGCAGCCCGCCTCCAGTGGTGTCGCGACAGGCGTGAATGGAGGGACGAATGGAGACGTGTCGTCTTCAGCGATGAGAGTCGCTTCTGCCTTGGTGCCAATGATGGTCGTATGCGTGTTTGGCGCCGTGCAGGTGAGCGCCACAATCAGGACTGCATACGACCGAGGCACACAGGGCCAACACCCGGCATCATGGTGTGGGGAGCGATCTCCTACACTGGCCGTACACCACTGGTGATCGTCGAGGGGACACTGAATAGTGCACGGTACATCCAAACCGTCATCGAACCCATCGTTCTACCATTCCTAGACCGGCAAGGGAACTTGCTGTTCCAACAGGACAATGCACGTCCGCATGTATCCCGTGCCACCCAACGTGCTCTAGAAGGTGTAAGTCAACTACCCTGGCCAGCAAGATCTCCGGATCTGTCCCCCATTGAGCATGTTTGGGACTGGATGAAGCGTCATCTCACGCAGTCTGCACGTCCAGCACGAACGCTGGTCCAACTGAGGCGGCAGGTGGAAATGGCATGGCAAGCCGTTCCACAGGACTACATCCAGCATCTCTACGATCGTCTCCATGGGAGAATAGCAGCCTGCATTGCTGCGAAAGGTGGATATACACTGTACTAGTGCCGACATTGTGCATGCTCTGTTGCCTGTGTCTATGTGCCTGTGGTTCTGTCAGTGTGATCATGTGATGTATCTGACCCCAGGAATGTGTCAATAAAGTTTCGCCTTCCTGGGACAATGAATTCACGGTGTTCTTATTTCAATTTCCAGGAGTGTAGAAGGAAGGGCAGAGGAACTCGAAAAGGAGAACGATAGATTAAGGAGACAACCAGCAAAGACGTGGGCAGCTGTGGCCGTGCAAGCGCCCACTAAGCGCCCACAAAACTCGACCAAAGACACAATAGACAAAATCACAAAAAGAACTGACACGGCAGTTTTCCTCAGGACACTACCTGGGCAGGACACAAGTGTCAAAAAGATCCAAGAACTTTTCACAATAAGCATACACCCTGTTAAAGACAAAATACGAATTAAAAGAGTAAAACCAAGTAGAAATTCTGTTATAGTTGAAGTTGCTTCTGAGAATGACAAAGAAAAACTGTTGAACAACCAAAAACTGAACTCGGTGGTCAAATGCGAACCACCGAGGAAACGTAATCCTTTAGTCATATTATATGACGTACCAACAATAATGACTAATGAAGAATTAATAGAAACAATTAGGCTGCAAAATTTTGAGGAAATTAATGAAGAAGAATTCAAGAACTGTTTTAAATTAAAATTTAAGACTGGGCCACGGGGTCGTGATGTTGTTCATCACGTCGCCGAGGTGTCAGCGCAAATGTGGCGGAACATTACAACAATGGGCAGAATATATATTGACTTTCACGCCGTTAACACAAGAGATTATGTCGTGGTACCTCGTTGCCACAACTGTGGTGACTTGGATCACGTCTTAAGGTTGTGCACCAGGGAGCCGGCATGCACTAATTGTGGAGAACATGGTCATAGCCGCAAAGATTGTAAGGCTGTAAGTAGGCTGTTTATGTTTTCTCTATGTAAGTAGGCTGTTTAGATTTTTATATGGGTAATGCCACGTAGCGCTCTGTATGAAAATCACTGGCTGTGCTGTGTGCAGTCTGTGGCTAGTTTGCATTGTTGTCTGCCATTGTAGAGGGGCAGCTGGATGTGAACAGCACGTAGCGTTGCGCAGTTGGAGGTGAGCCGCCAGCAGTGGTGGATGTGGGGAAAGAGATGGCGGAAGTTTTGAAATTGAACTGCTATATATATTATGATTATTAAGGTAAATACAGTATTTGTTCTCTATTAAAATCTTTCATTTGCTAACTATCCCTATCAGTAGTTAGTGCCTTCAGTAGTTTGAATCTTCTATTTAGCTGGCAGTAGTGGCGCTCGCTGTATTGCAGTAGTTCCAGTAACGAAGATTTTTGTGAGGTAAGTGATTTGTGAAAGGTATAGGTTAAAGTTAGTCAGGGCCATTGTTTTGTAGGGATTATTGAAAGTCAGATTGCGTTGCGCTAAAAACATTGTGTGTCAGGTTAAGCACAGTCTTGTATAAATTGTTCTAAGGGGACGTTTCATATGTCGACCCTTAGCCTAGGATACCTCACTGGAATCTTCTGATTTTTTCTTGTAGTTTGTGTATTTAGTGTAGCTTTTGTTTATTGCTAGCGCGTAATTGTAGAGTGAGACATGTTTTAGTGGTGACTTTTGTGGTATAGCTACAAGGAAACAGCCTTTTCTGTAGCACAACAATACGTTACAGCACAGTACTTTCTTCATCGCGGCAATAAGCGTAATAAGTATGATATCTATACGCAAAGCATTTCACTTTGTTTATCATGAGGTAAGTACATTGACTTCTGCAGAACTTAGCTTTCGGAGGACAATAACTACGACACTTCCCAGAGATTATCTTACAGCAAGACGCATATTTAGCGCTACAGGACACGTATTTGAGTGATTAATTTTGTACTTAAAACATTTATTTTTAAAGATTTTTGAATTACAAAGAAAGTTTTTCGTAATACATTTCATTCCATTGCTGTAATCTGTAACACCTGAGGGTATAATTACAATAATCCTCAGGGGGTACACGCCTACTTTGTGTATCATGTGTTTGGCAAGCACAAGGAGCCCTAGCTAATATGGTATTTGTTTATACAATTTAACACATCGGTACCATATTTCTCTAACACATAAATTACACAGCTATCTGATCATTTAACTGAGAGAGACAAACTTTTTTATTACGTCAGTGACAGATGTTTACGTGATTACACCGTTGGATAACTTCACACTTAAGAAATTGTATTTTGTCTGTACTTTGTGAACTGTTCATATTTTTTCAGAACCATTGTGATACTATGAGAGCTTTGAATGATGTATTTGGTAAGGGAGAATGATTTTAAAGTACGTTTGAGGTAGATGACGCTATTTAAATGAGCAGAGAATTTTTTTTAGATTTTGAAATTATTGCAGAAAGGTACGACTTTTTTGAGATTTGACTGAGGTGTTATGATGTTATTTTTACGACGACGATGTGTATTATGCTGTTGAGGTATGTTTATGTCAATAAGATGATGCTACCATATATGAGGAATGTGATTACGTGTTTATATGTATATGAATAATGAATAGAAGTTAGGGACTCTTGACTTGTGAAAAAGGATGTTAGAAACCGAGAATCGTACTTTAAGAGTTATGAAATGTGTGTAAATGCGTGAATGTATCACAATGCCGGCGAAAATTTTTTGGACACTGTTATATTCATAGGATTTTGTTTCTACAGACTTGTGACGTAAATTTTCGACCTGTGAAATTTTCATATGAGACTGTCACTGTAGCGGAAACTGCTGTCGTAAATATTTCCGTAAGAAAGTTAATTGACCACCTGCACGTGCGTCGTCGGGACACAGCTGTGTCAAACACCTGGAGAACAAGCCATTAGGGTGTGCCTTTCATCGCTAATGCGACACCCTCATTACTTGAAAACATATGATTTTTGTAATGCGTTGTGGGCACACAGCTGTGTCAAACAACTGGAGAACAAGCCATTAGGGTGTGCCTTTCATCGCTAATGCGACACCCTCGTTACTTAAAAACATATGATTACTCGCACTTTGTGCTAATTATTGAAATGCTTATGAATTCATGGGAAATATTCGTACATCTGCACACCTGATTATGACAAGTGTCTTTCTCCGAGAGTTGAGTGCTACTGACTTACGAAATGCCACATGACTATTGAATGATATTTTTATGCAGATGCATTTGCTAATGTGAACTCTTTCTGTCAACAGATCTATTAAATAATTATTTTATGATCCACATTCTTTAAAAAAGGAGCACTTGGAAAGGAAAGAACAATAAGAAGGAACTAGTAACAGTAACACATAATTTTCTTTTCAAGTACATGGTAATATTTTTTTTACAATCAGTTGTTATGGTGCACCACTTTAATTACATAGACATTAAGATGTGAATAGACATTTCCCTTGTCTGCATTGTTGTTTTTACTGTAATATTTTTTCTGCTTGAGCTATGTCATGTTTAGGTATAAGTTGCTGCTGTTTGCCAGGCATAGTGTTATTGAATTTGACTTTTGCTAATTTCTTAATGCTGCTTGCTTCGCAAATCTGCGTTTTTTTATTGCTGTTTATATTAACTGTTTTATGTGATGCTGCATTGCCTCGTCCCTTAGTTTAGCATCTGAGCTCAGTAGATTTAAGTTAGCTTAAGAGGGGGTAGACTATATAAGAAACTGACTATGGAGAATAGGTAAAGAATGCAATGCGAAGTTATATGAAAAAGATTTGGGCCCAAATGAGTATTGTACAATCAGAAATAATTATTTTGAAAGAAATATGAATAGAATACAGGAAGGAGGTATAGATAGGACTTTTTGGGAATAATGATGAATGAAGGGCGATCTCCGAGAAGTAAAGAAAGTTTTGTTTGCAAAATACTGCAGTAAAACAAACCCTGTCCTTTCCTTTGGTGTTATCCCACTATATGTTTGTGTACCCTTGTGTATTTGTGTTTTTCCTGTCTTTATGTGTTTAGCTGATGAGAGCTATGTTGTAGAATTTTTCTAATACTCTGTTATTTTCTTTGTAAAGATGCTTAGACATTATTTATTCTGTGTTGTTTTAATGCTCATGTGTGAAGTTGACGTTTCAAAAGTGATTCTGATCTTTTATTTTTGTACTCATGTCATCATTCCTGTAACACTGATGTATATGTTTATTTCTATTCTTTTGTAAAGCCTGTACTACAAATGTTATCTGTATTGTTATGTTTTTAATTATGTATTTTGTACCTTTGTCATTGTATTCTTATGTTAGAAAATTGTAATTGACAGCAGTTGATCAAATTAAGTAACTTGTAAGTTCCATCTCACTGCACACATTTCTGTTGGTCATAGTATATGGACAATATGTGAGAAGTAGGGACTGATAGTGTTTGCACGTGTGTTAATAATTCAGCAAGGGACTGGATAACAGCATTGCTGGTTCTAAGGACAATTCCAAAAACTTTGTGAGTGCACAAGTGGTGGTTATGGACTTGTTATATTAACTGCAAGACTCTTCACTGGTGATTGTGCACCCGCACAGTCGCAACAGATGGCTGCTGGCCGTCTCTACAAGGACTACAGTGGGTCTGCATCTCTGGTGGCCCACCAATACTACAATCTCTACCAGGACTACAGTGGGCCTGTCCACACTTTCTACAAGGACTGCAGTGGGTCTGCACCTCTGGTGGCCCACCAATACCACAATCTCTACCAGGACTACAGTAGGTCTACTCTGTGATGACCTATCTACCAATCTTCTTCAAAACGTCGAATGACTCTGCTGTGGGTTTGCTTTGTTGTGGCCCATTACCTGTCAGCATGTCAAGAGTCAGCACTGTCTTTCCGTTGGAAGGACACCACCACTTCAAGACTGCATGGACATCCACTACTTCTGTGTGCATTGTCTTTTACTGCTCAGACTTTGAGAAAACAAACTGCCAGTTTACTATTATGATGAATGATCAGGACTGTCTTTATGGACTGTGAGAAAATATTAGGTTTTGACCAACATTGTATCAATAAGTGTGTGCATTTTATATCTTTGTTACTGTAATTGTGAAAATTTTTTTTTCAAATCTGTATTGGCCAGTGCCCAACACTATTTGTAAAAAAATTATTGTGGGGAGCATGGGGGCTATGTAAGTAGGCTGTTTATGTTTTCTCTATATAAGTAGGCTGTTTAGATTTTTATATGGGTAATGCCACGTAGCGCTCTGTATGAAAATCACTGGCTGTGCTGTGTGCAGTCTGTGGCTAGTTTGCATTGTTGTCTGCCATTGTAGAGGGGCAGCTGGATGTGAACAGCACGTAGCGTTGCGCAGTTGGAGGTGAGCCGCCAGCAGTGGTGGATGTGGGGAAAGAGATGGCGGAAGTTTTGAAATTGAACTGCTATATATATTATGATTATTAAGGTAAATACAGTATTTGTTCTCTATTAAAATCTTTCATTTGCTAACTATCCCTATCAGTAGTTAGTGCCTTCAGTAGTTTGAATCTTCTATTTAGCTGGCAGTAGTGGCGCTCGCTGTATTGCAGTAGTTCCAGTAACGAAGATTTTTGTGAGGTAAGTGATTTGTGAAAGGTATAGGTTAAAGTTAGTCAGGGCCATTGTTTTGTAGGGATTATTGAAAGTCAGATTGCGTTGCGCTAAAAACATTGTGTGTCAGGTTAAGCACAGTCTTGTATAAATTGTTCTAAGGGGATGTTTCAAGGCGGCGGCGGTCTGCATACCGTGTAAGAATCGAGGTAAGAAGTCTTGCGGAGCCACAGGCAGGAATTGCCCTACATATAGAATGCTGGAGCAAAGACTAATCTCCAGAACAGACTATGGCTGAGCCAGGTATACCAAATAGGATGCCAAAACGAAAGTCCCCGAGCAAAAGGAGGAGGTATGCCGTGAGGGCAAACAGATTCAAGGAGTTTCTGAGGTCGCTCTCCGGCGCCACTAGAACTGAAATACAAGACAAAGCAACTCAGACTGATTTTCCAACAATGGACATTGGCATACAAACCAATCTCCCCCTCACGACTGAAACTCTCTCCTCTGGAAGCTGGGGAATAAAGCCGGAAATACATCAACAACGGCAAGGGCATCCTGTGACTGTGGTAACGCCAAAAGACAATCACATCAATCATATAAATCAACTACCCATTCAAGAAAATACAGTGACAAGCTCATGCATGAGCCCCACTGTACACATCTCACCAATTGTCAGAGTCCCACCGATCGATCCGGTGAGGGTATACCCCAACTTGGAGTATACTATGCAATTATCCAGATTGGAGCAGCCGGCAACCCTGACCACTGCCTTACGACATGTGGTCCGAGTAGGACATGAAGAAGGCAGAAAGGTAACCTTCTCGGTTATGGAGGCTGTTGACAGAATCCAGTTAAAATCAGTGAATCTCCCCACCGACTTCGGAGCCTTGCGTGATCTGCTCAAGAAAGTTTTCGACAGACGAGGTGAGAAATTTGACCTTAACGAAATTTACGAGCAATCAGTAGTAGCACACGGACGAATTGCTTTCGACTGGAATAAGACTTGGCCACATGACCGAATACATACGTACTACCCTTAATGACGAAAATAACCATTGGACAGCTTAACAGTCATAATAGCAGACTCGTTATGCAGGAGCTCCGAAGGGAGGTGGAAGAGAGGAGACTAGATGTACTCTGTCTACAGGAGCCATACTCCCTGGCTGGAAAAATAGCTTTTGCTGCTGCGGGCTGGCAAATAGTCAGCAGAGGAGATGACCCGAAGGCGGCGATCATAATCACTAATAAACTCCTCAGAGTCACCACACTATCACAGTTCACAACTAGCCACTGCAACGTCGTGGAGCTTCAAACCCCCATGGGAACAATAATTATCATAAACATGTATTTCCAGTATGGGGACAATATAGAACTCTACATAGACCACCTGGCTAGAGTCACCACGGCGTTGCAGGGAAGAAAAGTTGTAGTAACAGCTGACATTAACGCAAAATCCCCCCTGTGGTACAGTGGCACAAGGGATGCCAACGGTGAAAAAATTGAGGAACTCATAATGGCATCACAACTTGTGGTGGCAAACAGGCCTGGCAATCCTCCTACCTACGCTGCAGGGGGAGGACAGGGCACAAATATTGATGTGACCCTTGTAACACCAAATATGGCTAACATTATTCAAAATTGGAGAGTCCTAGAGAATGCCACCACAAGCGACCACAACTTGATATCTTTTACCTTGGGAGAAAGAGAGTGCCGCTGGGCCATGGGGTGGGAGGTGCAACTAAATTACAGAAGACCTGACTGGGAGCGCCTAGCGAGGGAGTGTGACATTCCTCCATTACCGGAAGGTGACATGTATCTAGACATAGACGTTGACCAAAGAACTGAGGAACTGGTGAATGCAGTGACAAGAGCGGTGAAGGCAGCTGTACCTACAAGGAGGAGGGCCATGGCGGCCTCTCCGTCACCATGGACTGCTGAACTGGGTGAACTGCGTCGATCTGTCAGAAGGCTAAGGAGGCACTACCAGCGCAGTGTCGTCTGGCAGGAACGCCAAAGGTGGCAGATGTTATACAGGGAGGAAAAGCAGAAGTTCCAAAAGGAACTACGCAAAGTCAGGATGAGAAGTTGGGAGAATTTCGTGCTTAATCAGCTAGTCACGGACCCGTGGGGGCTTCCATACAAGCTGGTAAGGGAAAAAATCCGCTCTCCTCTGGAGTTATCAACAGTCAGGTACGGGGACAGGATGACGGAGTCCTGGCAGGAAACTGCGGGGGTCCTCCTCCGGTCCCTGTTGCCTGACGACAATGCGGAAGGGGAAACAGAGGGGCAGAAACAACTCAGAAATGAAGATCAAGAGGAATACGGTAATGAGACGGCTGTCTACCCTTTTTCAGAGGAGGAGGTGGCAACCCATATAAGATCATTGAAAAAAGGAAAAGCACCTGGGCCGGACGGCATTGTGGCGGAGGTAGTGCAGTTTCTGGCGCCTCAGCTAACTGCGCCACTAACACATCTTTACAACGAATGTCTCCGACAGAGAAAATTTCCGAAGAGATGGAAAACGGCAAACGTAATCATTATAAAGAAAGGAATGGACAAGGACCCTGCAGAAGTGAAATCTTACAGGCCGATTTGCTTGTTGGACATATTTGGCAAAATACTGGAGAAACTGCTGGCTGACAGATTGACGGCACACCGAGTGTTGTGCGGGGTGAGCGACAGGCAGTTCGGGTTCAGGCCGGGGCGGTCAGCATCTGATGCAATCGCCCTGGCGGCCGAGGTCTGCAGCTCGACCCCGCACAAATACGTGGTTGGCATCATGGTTGATATCAGTGGCGCCTTCGACAACCTTTGGTGGCCTTCGCTCTTCTCCTGCTTGCGGGAGAAAGAGTGTCCAGGGCCGCTATATGGTTGCCTGAGGAGCTATTGCAACGATCGGGAGGTCTGGTTATCATCATCTGGCGAAAGAATCGGAAAGATAATTACCAAAGGATGTCCCCAAGGTTCCGTCTTAGGACCCCTTTTCTGGGACATACATATGGAGCCTTTATTAGATAGATTACAACAAAGCGATGAGGTGCTAGAGGTGATAGCCTACGCAGATGACCTCCTCCTGTTGGTTGGCGGCCGTAGCCGCGAAGACATTGAACCAAAAATAGAGACAGCATTAGACAAACTCCAGAAGTGGTGCCAAGCGACAAAAATGACGATATCACCTAGTAAATCCACCTACTTATTACTAAAAGGAAATCTTATTAGAAACCCGACTGTCAGAATAGATGGATCACCAGTTCTCCGACGACGAGAGACACGTTACCTGGGAGTTATCATTGATGAGAGGTGGAGCTTCGGGAAGCACATTGAAACTGTCACCCAGAGAGCCCTTCAGATATTAAATAACTTAATTTCCATAGGCCACAAAAGATTTCATCTTCCTCCACACCTAATTAGACTTTATCATAACAGTATTTTAACCTCAGTTGTGGGATACGGCTCGGGAGTCTGGGCGCACAGGCTCACGAGGGTTGTGCCCGCCATGGCAGTGAGAAGGGTCCAGAGAAGCATGATATTAAGATCCGTAGGTGCCTATAGAACATCTCCAGGGGGAGCCCTATTAATCATAATGGGGCTCTGCCCTCTGGACATAAAGATTAGAGAACAGGCGGCTTGGTATTGGGCCAAGAAGGGAAATAATGAGAAGATTGCTGATATCATGGGTATTAGATTGAGGGACAAAAGAGAGATAAGGAAAAGAGGGGAAGAGCTCTGGCAGGAGATTTGGGAGGCAGAAGAGACTGGACGAAGAACCTTCCAGTTCCTACCCGAAGTGAGGGAACGACTTGGCATGAAGTACTTTGAGCCTACGCGAGGGTTGATCCACTTTCTCACTGTCCATGGACCCTACCCGACATATTTATGTCGATTTGGGAAAAGGGCAACACCAGCGTGCGACTGTGGCGATCCGGAGGGCACGCCTGAGCACGTAGTTTACGAGTGTCCCCTCTTCAATGATATCGCCAACGGACTACGAGACAGACTACCCAACCGTGACACATACCAACTACTTAGACGAGAAGAAACTTTTCAGACCTTGAACACCCTGGCAAACGAGGTATCTCGAAAAGTACTAATCGACTATTTAGGAGAGATACTGTAAAAAAAATGAGCGACAATAACCACCAACTGTGTCAAAGAGCCCTATTCCCATACCGCCTGTGCGAGGACTGGCCGACTACCTCTAAGTTGGGAACCGCCACGTGCAGGACTAGGGGGAGTAGGGAACAACTACCGATTGCGACACACACACCGGAAATGACGTAGGATAGGTTAGTTTGTAGGACTTAGTTATAGGAAATTAAGATAGGGACTGCAGCGAATAAACATCGAGGCCCGCCCAGTGCCAGGGGCATGCTCTTCGGGGTTAGCTCGAAGAGCAGGGCAAGTAAAAGTAGGTTTATATCTTCATTGGCACATATGTGACGCTGCAGTATACATATATAAATTAGATTAGTAATAGGAATTAGGCATAAATAATATAAGTAGATATTAGATGCCCATTGTTACTAATGTTAACTGTAGCTCACCCACTAATAACTACACTAAGCTGCAAAAATGTAATAAAAATGTATCATTGTTAGGATCCACTAATGTATTAAGGTAGTGGGTTAAATTTGTATAATTAGAATGGTTTTGATAATAAAGAATATTTAAAAAAAAAGTACTGCGAAACAGAGGGGAGGAACTTTCGCAGAGGGCTTGGGAGGAAGAAGAAACCGGGAGAAAAATGGCTCTGAGCACTATGGGGCTTACCATCGATGGTCATCGTCCCCTAGAACTTAGAACTACTTAAACCTAACTAACCTAAGGACATCACACAACACGCAGTCGTCACGAGGCAGAGAAAATCTCTGGCCCCGCCGGGAATCGAACCCGGGAACCCCGGCGTGGGAAGCGAGAACGCTACCGAAACCGGGAGAAGAACCTTCCAGTTCTTACCAGGCGTAAAAGAGCGTGGGGGTATGAAATGTTTGGAACCTACACGAGGACTCATTCACTTTCTCACTGGCCATGGACCATATCCGACATATTTATGTGGGTTTGGGAAAAGGGCAACCCCCGAGTGTGACTGTGGCGCGGCAGAGGGAACTCCCGACCATGTGGTTTTCGAGTGCCCTTTCTTCAATGATGTCGCGACAACACTCCGAGACAGACTTCCGAACAACGACACATACCAACTACTCAGACAAGAAGACACTTTTCACACTTTGAATGCACTGGCAGCTGAAAGTATCACGGGAAGTGTTAGCAGAATACCTGAGGGACCAAGAATAGGTACCAACTCATAACCGACTGAGACCAGATCCCATTCCCATACCGCCTGTGCATGGAATGGCCGACTTCCATCATAGCTGGAAACCGCCACGTACGGAACTAGGGGGGGAGGGGGGGTCAATACCACCGATAATGAAAAAAGCACCGGATATGACGTAGGCTAAGTTAGTTTTTTGTAGGACTTAGATTTAGGACATTAATTTAGGACACTGCAGCGAATACCAACTTTGGCCAGCCCAGTGCCAGGAGCATGCTCCTCAGGTTTAGCTCGTGGAGCGTGGCTATTCTAAGAAGGTTTGTACTTTACTGACACACCCGTGACGCTGCAGATAGTAGTCATTCTAGATTATTTAATTAACAAGTAGGTTAAATCAAACTGCCCATTGTTGTAGAAAACTAACACATTGTAGTAGTTTAAACTGTAGCTCACTAACATAACTGTAATAGTAAAAGCTGCAATGTAATCCAAATTATGTATCACTTTCTGGCCCACTTATCATGTTAGGAGGTGGGTTAACACGTATAATTAGTATTGTTATGGAAATAAAGAATTTTTTTAAAAAAAAAGTTGTGCGTAAGCTTAGGGATCGATGACCTCAACAGTTTGGTCCCATAAGATCTTACCACAAATTTCCAAATGTACGATAATCTGCCCTTTGTCAAAGTCGCTTATCTCAACGGATTTCCCCATTTGCAGGCCATATCTCCACTAGAGTGCTCCCCCGTCAGTGTCTGCGCCACTAACACGCTTCAGTTACCACGTCACGTGCCTGCAACCCCACCAAGGGACATCTGACGTCGCAGTGGGCAGTGATCACAATGTTTCGGCTTATCAGTATATACACTCCTGGAAATGGAAAAAAGAACACATTGACACCGGTGTGTCAGATCCACCATACTTGCTCCGGACACTGCGAAAGGGCTGTACAAGCAATGATCACACGCACGGCACAGCGGACACACCAGGAACCGCGGTGTTGGCCGTCGAATGGCGCTAGCTGCGCAGCATTTGTGCACCGCCGCCGTCAGTGTCAGCCAGTTTGCCGTGGCATACGCAGCTCCATCGCAGTCTTTAACACTGGTAGCATGCCGCGACAGCGTGGACGTGAACCGTATGTGCAGTTGACGGACTTTGAGCGAGGGCGTATAGTGGGCATGCGGGAGGCCGGGTGGACGTACCGCCGAATTGCTCAACACGTGGGGCGTGAGGTCTCCACAGTACATCGATGTTGTCGCCAGTGGTCGGCGGAAGGTGCACGTGCCCGTCGACCTGGGACCGGACCGCAGCGACGTACGGATGCACGCCAAGACCGTAGGATCCTACGCAGTGCCGTAGGGGACCGCACCGCCACTTCCCAGCAAATTAGGGACACTGTTGCTCCTGGGGTATCGGCGAGGACCATTCGCAACCGTCTCCATGAAGCTGGGCTACGGTCCCGCACACCGTTAGGCCGTCTTCCGCTCACGCCCCAACATCGTGCAGCCCGCCTCCAGTGGTGTCGCGACAGGCGTGAATGGAGGGACGAATGGAGACGTGTCGTCTTCAGCGATGAGAGTCGCTTCTGCCTTGGTGCCAATGATGGTCGTATGCGTGTTTGGCGCCGTGCAGGTGAGCGCCACAATCAGGACTGCATACGACCGAGGCACACAGGGCCAACACCCGGCATCATGGTGTGGGGAGCGATCTCCTACGCTGGCCGTACACCACTGGTGATCGTCGAGGGGACACTGAATAGTGCACGGTACATCCAAACCGTCATCGAACCCATCGTTCTACCATTCCTAGACCGGCAAGGGAACTTGCTGTTCCAACAGGACAATGCACGTCCGCATGTATCCCGTGCCACCCAACGTGCTCTAGAAGGTGTAAGTCAACTACCCTGGCCAGCAAGATCTCCGGATCTGTCCCCCATTGAGCATGTTTGGGACTGGATGAAGCGTCGTCTCACGCGGTCTGCACGTCCAGCACGAACGCTGGTCCAACTGAGGCGCCAGGTGGAAATGGCATGGCAAGCCGTTCCACAGGACTACATCCAGCATCTCTACGATCGTCTCCATGGGCGAATAGCAGCCTGCATTGCTGCGAAAGGTGGATATACACTGTACTAGTGCCGACATTGTGCATGCTCTGTTGCCTGTGTCTATGTGCCTGTGGTTCTGTCAGTGTGATCATGTGATGTATCTGACCCCAGGAATGTGTCAATAAAGTTTCCCCTTCCTGGGACAATGAATTCACGGTGTTCTTATTTCAATTTCCAGGAGTGTATGATTTAGCACTGTATTGTCATGATATTTGAAAACTGGTTTCACTTGTTCATTAAATTAATAAATCTCATTGTGATACTAAATCCCGTTATCATTTCAGTAACCATAAAACATCATTTAAACACTTTCTTGGGGAAGATTATGCGGTATATTATAAATTATGTAAAGGGGTTAAAAAATGGTTCTGAACACTACGGGACTTACCTTCTGAGGTCATCAGTCCCCTAAAACTTAGAACTACATAAACCTAACCAACCTAAGGACATCACACACATCCATGCCCGATGCAGGATTCGAACCTGCGACCGCAGCGGTCGCGCGGTTCCAGACTGTAGCGCCTAGAACCGCTCGGCCACCCGAGCCAGCTATGTAAAGGGGTCATTGCTATCAAAATCAGGGTCAAATAGATACTTTTGCATTCAGATATCCTTGCGCAGGACAGGAACAGTGGCAGTCCTTGGAGGTGATGTGTATCTTCACAACAGGTCTTACTCAAATCAGGGGACTAGGTTCACTTCGCCACGAGGCACCTTCCAGAACGGCACACTTGGGAAGTACAGCATGGCCTTCCCCAGTCGCGTCATAGTGTAAAATAAAATAACTACCACTACATGGATGAAGATTAGAGGGGTAGATCGAATGACTAATGTGAAACTGCTCAATCGGCCTGGGGAAAAAAGATTGTAGCACGACTAAAAGAAGGGATTGGTTGATAGGACACATTGTGAGGCATAGCGGAATAGTCGATTTGATAATTGAGGGAAGTGTGGAGGACAAAGATTGTACAGGGAGACCAGGGCTAGAACACAGTAAGCAAGTTTAGGTTCAAATGGTTCAAATGGCTCTGAGCACTATGGGACTTAACATCTATGGTCATCAGTCCCCTAGAACTTAGAACTACTTATACCTAACTAAGCTAAGGACAGCACACAACACCCAGCCATCACGAGGCAGAGAAAATCCCTGACCCCGCCGGGAATCGAACCCGGGAACCCGGGCGTGGGAAGCGAGAACGCTACCGCACGACCACGAGATGCGGGCAAGTTTAGGTGGAAGTAGGAGTGATGTTGAGATGAAGAGAAGGGTCTTACACAGGATTTTTGTATCCCGCCTGGAAGGCAGCGCGTGGGTCTGCTCCTGTAAGCTGAATGGGTAGACCGAATGTAGGTGAGTAGGAGCTGGTGAGGTAAGATTCTCGGTACAGCTTTTTACGTGAAAGTACAGTTAATAGTGAATATTAGTCAAAGACATACGTAACTATGCACTGAAGAGCTCGTAGGTGCGAAACTGGATAGGCATCAACACTAGTAGTGAGACAAACTATCATTGAAGTAACAAAGTCGGTAATGGCCCCCTATTAAGTAGAAACAATGTTGCTAGGTCGTCTCCTCGGAATCAAATGGGCTGAATCTGGAGAGAAGCTCGTAAATCTACACAGTGCCGGCTAGAGAGCGCTGTCGTCGGTGTCGGTGTCGTAGTGCCAACCTAAGAACTTGCACCTAAGCCGTAGTATCGTAGCTATCGATTCCACGAGGATAATGACAGAAGTTGAGAAAATGAATAAAAATTTGTGCCAGGGACAGGACGAAGACTTGGGTCATCTACAGGGTGTTTCAAAAATGACCGGTATATTTGAAACGGCAATAAAAACTAAACGAGCAGCGATAGAAATACACCGTTTGTTGCAATATGCTTGGGACAACAGTACATTTTCATGCAGACAAACTTTCGAAATTACAGTAGTTACAATTTTCAACAACAGATGGCGCTGCGGTCTGGGAAACTCTATAGTACGATATTTTCCACATATCCACCATGCGTAGCAATAATATGGCGTAGTGTCTGAATGAAATTACCCGAAACCTTTGACAACGTGTCTGGCGGAATGGCTTCACATGCAGATGAGATGTACTGCTTCAGCTGTTCAATTGTTTCTGGATTCTGGCGGTACACCTGGTCTTTCAAGTGTCCCCACAGAAAGAAGTCACAGGGGTTCATGTCTGGCGAATAGGGAGGCCAATCCACGCCGCCTCCTGTATGTTTCGGATAGCCCAAAGCAATCACACGATCATCGAAATATTCATTTAGGAAATTAAAGACGTCGGCCGTGCGATGTGGCCGGGCACCATCTTGCATAAACCACGAGGTGTTCGCAGTGTCGTCTAAGGCAGCTTGTACCGCCACAAATTCACGAAGAATGTCCAGATAGCGTGATGCAGTAATCGTTTCGGATCTGAAAAATGGGCCAATGATTCCTTTGGAAGAAATGGCGGCCCAGACCAGTACTTTTTGAGGATGCAGGGACGATGGGACTGCAACATGGGGCTTTTCGGTTCCCCATATGCGCCAGTTCTGTTTATTGACGAAGCCGTCCAGGTAAAAATAAGCTTCGTCAGTAAACCAAATGCTGCCCACATGCATATCGCCGTCATCAATCCTGTGCACTATATCGTTAGCGAATGTCTCTCGTGCAGCAATGGTAGCGGCGCTGAGGGGTTGCCACGTTTGAATTTTGTATGGATAGAGGTGTAAACTCTGGCGCATGAGACGATACGTGGACGTTGGCGTCATTTGGACTGCAGCTGCAACACGGCGAACGGAAACCCGAGGCCGCTGTCGGATCACCTGCTGCACTAGCTGTGCGTTGCCCTCTGTGGTTGCCGTACGCGGTCGCCCTACCTTTCCGGCACGTTCATCCGTCACGTTCCCAGTCCGTTGAAATTTTTCAAACAGATCCTTTATTGTATCGCTTTTCGGTCCTTTGGTTACATTAAATCTCCGTTGAAAACTTTGTCGTGTTGCAACAACACTGTGTTCTAGGCGGTGGAATTCCAACATCAGAAAAATCCTCTGTTCTAAGGAATAAACCATGTTGTCTACAGCACACGTGCACGTTGTGAACAGCACACGCTTACAGCAGAAAGACGACGTACAGAATGGCGCACCCACAGACTGCGTTGTCTTCTATATCTTTCACATCACTTGCAGCGCCATCTGTTGTTGAAAATTGTAACTACTGTAATTTCGAAAGTTTGTCCGCGTGAAAATGTACTGTTGTCCCAAGCATATTGCAACAAACGGTGTATTTCTATCGCTGCTCGTTTAGTTTTTATTGCCGTTTCAAATATACCGGTCATTTTTGAAACACCCTGTAGCTTACTATGCAGGTGTGCTAGCCATTACACGACCGCAGCAGTATAGGTAACAGAGCTGCCCGGAGTACCCTAGCGCAATGCCCTCACTAACACAATCTTCAATTCCTGTCTTCAACTCACTTACCCGTTCCTAAATCGTCACTGTTGCTGTGGCTCTCCTGTATTGGAAAAGCACACCAGCGTCGGACATTGAGCCGGGGTAAAAATTGCTGTTTTGAAGAGCGCGCCGCAGCGCGTAGTGTGAAGCAGACGCCCTCCGTTTCTGGCGGTGGCGCCGCTGTGGCAATCGCAGCTTTGGTGTCTCACGCTGCTGGGAAAGGGGAAAGGTAGCCTGTTCACGTGCATTTAAGGGGCGCTATGAGCTCGCTAGGCAGCGTGCCTATCCGGCTTGGATCTCCGCCCCCCCCCCCTACCTTTTACAAATCCCTCCAAATCCTTGAACGCCATGCTCTCCGCCTCGCCTATCGCATCCGTCTCCCCTCCCCCACGCGGATCCTCTACGATCTCATCCCCTTCCCCCACCTCCTCCTTTTCCTTGAAAGGATACGGATCCTGTACACCTCCCCCAAACTCGATCATCCTCACCCGCTCGTCTCCCCGCTCCTCTCCCACCCCCGCCCGCTGCCGCGCCTGTATTCCCACGTCCCACCCGGTCTCCATCTCTCCACCCTCCTTACCCTCTCCCGAGGTGGCTTCCGCCAGCTCCCCCTCCCTGATGATGCCCTCCTCCCCTCCATCTACCCCTCCTACCAAATTTGATCCTCCCTCCCTCTTCCTGTATCTGTTCCTTTGGGCACCCTCCATCCCTCCCCCCCCTCCTCCCCACTTCTCCCCCGGGCCTCGAAGGACAGGGGAGGGGAGGTGTGCTTTTCCAATACAGGAGAGCCACAGCAACAGTGACGATTTAAGAACGGGTAAGTGAGTTGAAGACAGGAATTGAAGATTGTGTTAGTGAGGGCATTGCGCTAGGGTACTCCGGACAGCTCTGTTACCTCCTCCCCTCTCCTCAGCCATTGGCATCTCTGTTCTCCCCTCTCCTCCCTCTCCACCCACCCTCACCCTGCTTCCCCTCTTGGCAGGTCCCCAGACTCGCACACGCTACGTGGACTTTCGCGCGCCGGAGATCATCGCCATCTGTGTCTCGTGTGTGTGACGTCGTTTCGTGTTTTTAGTGTCCGCCGTCACGCTTCTCCGTTCACTTGTGCCATCGGATTCGTCAGTGTTCTGTGCGCCGTGTCAACGTGTTTTCAGTGTCTTTCTCGTCGAGTGTGAACGGCTCCATGTTTTTTGTGTGACTGTGACCACTGTTTTTTGCCTGTCACTATGTTCATTTCATTCTCCATTTTTTGTACTGTGATTGTCAACTCTCTGGCTGAAGAGCGGCGTAGCATGCCGCTGCCAGCCTACCTGTTTTGTTCAGGTGTTAAAATAACAATAAAGTAAAAAAAAAAACTCGCTAGGCAGCGAGTCTGGTCAGTTGGTCAGCCGGGTCAGTGAAGGGCAGTCAGTGTCTGTCTGTCGTCCGGAGTGCTAGTACGTGTTAGGCCGCCAGTCTGCTCGAGTTTCTTCGGGCAATGGTCATTGGCGGTTGGATCGATCGGTGGTCGGTCGCGCACTGGGACACAAGATGACTTGTCCGTCTTGAGCGTCGGCGCATGTGAGTTCGCCACGTGAGTCCAGTGGGCCGCGCCGTGTAGCGAGGGGTAGTGGCTTCGCGGCCGACACGAGAGCAACGGGAGTCAACCCACGACATCGGTCTGGCCGGCGCGAGCTGCGACGTCGTTGAGACGGGAGATCGGCGCGCCTTCCTGCGTCCGTTGAAGCGGCTGGCAGCGGACGGTTCGGGAGAGCGTTTTGGGGGTGCTGCGCCAGGTCTTCGCCAGACATCGCAGTTTATTAGGAGTTAAGTGATTCGTGATGTGTTCTTTACTTGTTAAAGTCTACTTGTGCTTGGTCAGTCTCTCGTCCCCAGCTTGCTCGTCTGTCTCTCGTCCGCGTTTGTTAGGCAGTTAGTGTCTCTCTATCCGTCTGTCGTACGTTAATAGCTGCCTCTGTCATGTTTGTCGGATTCGGTGTTAGCGAATTTATTGCTTAAGGTGTAAAGGCGGAATTCCTGAAATATGTTTTTATCTTGCCTATCATCTTGAGAGGTGACATATGTGTAATGTGGAGCATGTTTGTACATTTTATGTAAGACTGCATTTCATGGGTTTTTATTTAAATGGTCATTTTAGTATATAAAGTTGCCACCCTTCCATCATAAGAGTTCTTTTAAAAACAAGCTGCACTTTCGGTGGCAAATAATTTTAATGTGAGTGTTTTGTACCATTTCCGTTCCTCCTACGTGGTACAAAGTTTATGTGTTTGTGTGAGTTGTTAAAATTTTTAGTTTAAATAATCTGGTGTGTTGCAGATTTGCACCAGTATAGTCTTTCAGAGGTTGTTGTGAGCGGTCGTGACTACGGCCGTGTTAAAAGGGAGCGGCAAGGTTCTCAGCCCGAAAGCTCATACTGTCAAAAAAAAAAAAAAAAAAAAAAAAAAAAAAAAAAAAAAAAAAAAAGTTACTTCTGCCTCTGAATAAATTGTAACTTGATATATGAGGGTGCTTTCTGATTATAATTTTAAATCTGTTTTTTTTAAAGAAAAGGGTTTTTAGGAATAAAATTTCCATTTGTTAAAATTTAATTTGTTTTCATCAGTTACCCACTGGCAACTACTTCCACGCTCACATAGTGTGATTAAATGTGTTAATGTTCTTGATGAATCGCTAGTAAATAAAGTAAATTCTTTAAGAGAAGATTTTGAAAGTAAATCCACGGTTCAGACATTAAGGGGAAATCCTGCTTGTAGCTCGGCAATAGTGACGATTTAAGAAGGGGAAAACAAGCTGAAGACAGGAATTGAAATTTGTGTTAAGGGAGGGCATTTGACTAGGGTACTCCGTGCAGGTGTTTTAGCCATAGTGCTGCAGTGGTATAATGGCTAGCACACCTGCCTAGTAAGTAATGAGACCCAGGTTCAAGTCCCGGGCAGGCGCCGCATAAATTTTAAATCATTTCTTCAGCTTCTATCATTATCGTAAATAAAGTTGAAACCCAAATGTCTTAAGGAAAATTTAATTATATCAGATCTATTACACAGGATAAACTAGCTTGGAGAGCTGCATCAAACCAGTTTTTGGGCTGAAGACCACACGACAACAGCAAGTATCTGCTGCATCGTGGCTAGGGTTACAACAATGCGATTGTTCTGCGTGGAAACCTTGCAGGGAGCGACTCAACAAGTGAGCATTCGAGTCGTGCTGTGGCAAAGCGTTTATTTGTGCAAAGTGGCCTTGCGAACCTTCTCTTCTCTTGTATCTACACTTCTAGACAGAAGGCACACAGCCCCACACAAAATTAGACACGGAACACGCGTGCTGACGGATGGGAAACTCCGCGCGGTGTTTGCGTAATCTTGTTTCCCACGGGCCTCAGCTGTTCAGTTCGTGCACCACCTCCGTTCTGGGCAGAAGCCGTTTTACAGTTGCCACGGTCGTCAAAACAACTAAAAATACCCGAACACTCCGTCGGCTCGCGGAGATGCAGGACTAAAAACTCACAGACGAGAAAGCGTTCTGGTTTAAGGTGACTGTTAGTCAAGTAATAAAAGTCTGAAAGAGTTACAGTATATGCTACCTCTACCTGAAATGAACCCATTCACTTTTCTGCATCAGAGACCAACGCATATAATAAACAAACAATACCCAGCACAAAAGTTTCTGGTAAGTTAGTTCGGGATTCGAACCCTGATCCTTCCATCACGTGAAATCGACATACACTCCTGGAAATGGAAAAAAGAACACATTGACACCGGTGTGTCAGACCCACCATACTTGCTCCGGACACTGCGAGAGGGCTGTACAAGCAATGATCACACGCACGGCACAGCGGACACACCAGGAACCGCGGTGTTGGCCGTCGAATGGCGCTAGCTGCGCAGCATTTGTGCACCGCCGCCGTCAGTGTCAGCCAGTTTGCCGTGGCATACGGAGCTCCATCGCAGTCTTTAACACTGATAGCATGCCGCGACAGCGTGGACGTGAACCGTATGTGCAGTTGACGGACTTTGAGCGAGGGCGTATAGTGGGCATGCGGGAGGCCGGGTGGACGTACCGCCGAATTGCTCAACACGTGGGGAGTGAGGTCTCCACAGTACATCGATGTTGTCGCCAGTGGTCGGCGGAAGGTGCACGTGCCCGTCGACCGGGGACCGGACCGCAGCGACGTACGGATGCACGCCAAGACCGTAGGATCCTACGCAGTGCCGTAGGGGACCGCACCGCCACTTCCCAGCAAATTAGGGACACTGTTGCTCCTGGGGTATCGGCGAGGACCATTCGCAACCGTCTCCATGAAGCTGGGCTACGGTCCCGCACCCCGTTAGGCCGTCTTCCGCTCACGCCCCAACATCGTGCAGCCCGCCTCCAGTGGTGTCGCGACAGGCGTGAATGGAGGGACGAATGGAGACGTGTCGTCTTCAGCGATGAGAGTCGCTTCTGCCTTGGTGCCAGTTATGGTCGTATGCGTGTTTGGCGCCGTGCAGGTGAGCGCCACAATCAGGACTGCATACGACCGAGGCACACAGGGCCAACACCCGGCATCATGGTGTGGGGAGCGATCTCCTACACTGGCCGTACACCACTGGTGATCGTCGAGGGGACACTGAATAGTGCACGGTACATCCAAACCGTCATCGAACCCATCGTTCTACCATTCCTAGACCGGCAAGGGAACTTGCTGTTCCAACAGGACAATGCACGTCCGCATGTATCCCGTGCCACCCAACGTGCTCTAGAAGGTGTAAGTCAACTACCCTGGCCAGCAAGATCTCCGGATCTGTCCCCAATTGAGCATGTTTGGGACTGGATGAAGCGTCGTCTCACGCGGTCTGCACGTCCAGCACGAACGCTGGTCCAACTGAGGCGCCAGGTGGAAATGGCATGGCAAGCCGTTCCACAGGACTACATCCAGCATCTCTACGATCGTCTCCATGGGAGAATAGCAGCCTGCATTGCTGCGAAAGGTGGATATACACTGTACTAGTGCCGACATTGTGCATGCTCTGTTGCCTGTGTCTATGTGCCTGTGGTTCTGTCAGTGTGATCATGTGATGTATCTGACCCCAGGAATGTTTCAATAAAGTTTCCCCTTCCTGGGACAATGAATTCACGGTGTTGTTATTTCAATTTCCAGGAGTGTATTTATACTTTTTCAAACCTAGATGCCAAATATACAGTCTAATGATTTGTTAATGAAAGTAACTCATTCTTGTGGCTTTTTGTGCGACGAATCTTAATATGTTTACAAAAGTACTGTATCAAGTACCATGTTTTACAATTAATGCTTGATTTTTTTTTCGGCCGGGTACCTGTCAGGCATTTTATGTTATTGGGCAAATAATCAAAGATTTTTGTTGCTGCGTATTGAATGCTTTTCTGAGCCACTGACAGCTTTAGTAATAGGTAATAAGCCCACCCGGCTAGCCGCGCGGCGCAGTTTCCACACCTTTCCACATACGCGTATACCATAATTACTCTACCACGGAAACGTTTGGGATTATACTCGTCCGGAATGAGACGTTCCCAAGTGGGGGAGGGGAGGCGGGGGTGGGGGGTCCACTCGGGGACCGAACTGCACAATATCCCTGGGTTCGATGTGGGGTGGGTGGACTGCTGTGGTGGGGTTGTAGACCACTGAGCGCTACCGCGGGACGAAGCCTCTCCGTCGTTTCTAGGTAAAATTGGAAATTTGTGGTAAGGCCTTATGGGACCAAATTGCAGGTCATCGGTCCCTAAGCTTACACACTGCTTAATCTAACACAAACTAACTTATGCTAAGGACAACACACATACCCAAGCCCGAGGGTGAACTCGAACCTCCGACGATGGGAGCCTCAAAGACTGACAAGGAGCCTCAGAACGCTTGGCCACCTCGCGCGGCGTTTCTAGGTACCCGGTTTAATACGTACATACAATGGGTAATAAACGTCATTCTTCCCTCTAGTGTTGTGGGCAACGGCCTTGCCGCAGTTGTTACACCGGTTCCCGTGAGATCACCGAAGCGCTGCCGGGCGCGGTCGGCGCTTGGATGGGTGACCATCCACGCCGCCATGCGCTGTTGCCATTTTTCGGGTTGCACTCAGCCTCGTGATGCCAGTTGAGGAGCTACTCGACCTAATAGTAGCGGCTTCGGCCAAGAATACCATTATAACGACCGCGAGAGCGGTGTGCTGACCCAATGCCCCTCCTATCCAGATCCTCCTCGGAGGATGACACGGCGGTCGGAAGGTCCCATTGGGCCACTTGTGGCCTGAAGACGGAGTAGTTTTTCCCTCTAGTGTTGTAGCTAGATTTTTGTTGCTGCATAATGAACTCCATTCTGAGCTACTGAAAAAATATAATATACACTTTTTATAATATACACTTTTTTTAATGGATCAATGCCTATTGACACTAACAAACTAAAAGCAGAGTAGATTAGAATGCCGGAATGTCAGTGGTGTTTGTTGCCGGTGTCTAGTACGAGACTTTTACAAGATACCGTATTTTGAAAAATTTCCACATCGTTTACACCATTCATCCTTCGTAGTTGCCAGGTACGATGTTGTTTCGTTTGCTTACAGCGTGCTTGTGTGTTCCCTGTGTGCATTGCGACTTGCTAGCCAGTCAGTGTATGACAGTCCAAGCGGTAGGTCCTGAGTGGACGATGAGATTTACCGATTCAGAAAAAGTCGACTTGCTCATGGCGTATGGAGAGTGTAGGAAGAATGCAGTTCGTTCTTGTACGATGTATGCCGTAAGATATCCTAATAGACGTCAGCCGTCTCGGCAATTACACTCCTGGAAATTGAAATAAGAACACCATGAATTCATTGTCCCAGGAAGGGGAAACTTTATTGACACATTCCTGGGGTCAGATACATCACATGATCACACTGACAGAACCACAGGCACATAGACACAGGCAACAGAGCATGCACAATGTCGGCACTAGTACAGTGTATATCCACCTTTCGCAGCAATGCAGGCTGCTATTCTCCCATGGAGACGATCGTAGAGATGCTGGATGTAGTCCTGTGGAACGGCTTGCCATGCCATTTCCACCTGGCGCCTCAGTTGGACCAGCGTTCGTGCTGGACGTGCAGACCGCGTGAGACGACGCTTCATCCAGTCCCAAACATGCTCAATGGGGGACAGATCCGGAGATCTTGCTGGCCAGGGTAGTTGACTTACACCTTCTAGAGCACGTTGGGTGGCACGGGATACATGCGGACGTGCATTGTCCTGTTGGAACAGCAAGTTCCCTTGCTGGTCTAGGAATGGTACAACGATGGGTTCGATGACGGTTTGGATGTACCGTGCACTATTCAGTGTCCCCTCGACGATCACCAGTGGTGTACGGCCAGTGTAGGAGATCGCTCCCCACACCATGATGCCGGGTGTTGGCCCTGTGTGCCTCGGTCGTATGCAGTCCTGATAGTGGCGCTCACCTGCACGGCGCCAAACACGCATACGACCATCATTGGCACCAAGGCAGAAGCGACTCTCATCGCTGAAGACGACACGTCTCCATTCGTCCCTCCATTCACGCCTGTCGCGACACCACTGGAGGCGGGCTGCACGATGTTGGGGCGTGAGCGGAAGACGGCCTAACGGTGTGCGGGACCGTAGCCCAGCTTCATGGAGACGGTTGCGAATGGTCCTCGCCGATACCCCAGGACCAACAGTGTCCCTAATTTGCTGGGAAGTGGCGTTGCGGTCCCCTACGGCACTGCGTAGGATCCTACGGTCTTGGCGTGCATCCGTGCGTCGCTGCGGTCCGGTCCCAGGTCGACGGGCACGTGCACCTTCCGCCGACCACTGGCGACAACATCGATGTACTGTGGAGACCTCACGCCCCACGTGTTGAGCAATTCGGCGGTACGTCCACCCGGCCTTCCGCATGCCCACTATACGCCCTCGCTCAAAGTCCGTCAACTGCACATACGGTTCACGTCCACGCTGTCGCGGCATGCTACCAGTGTTAAAGACTGCGATGGAGCTCCGTATGCCACGGCAAACTGGCTGACACTGACGGCGGCGGTGCACAAATGCTGCGCAGCTAGCGCCATTCGACGGCCAACACCGCGGTTCCTGGTGTGTCCGCTGTGCCGTGCGTGTGATCATTGCTTGTACAGCCCTCTCGCAGTGTCCGGAGCAAGTATGGTGGGTCTGACACACCGGTGTCAATGTGTTCTTTTTTCCATTTCCAGGAGTGTATTTATCAACCTCTTCAGCCAGGTACGTGATAGTGGTAGTGTAACACCTAGACAACGTAACAGAAGGATCAAGTGACGACGGAATAGGGAGAAATTAATGTTCTTCCTGCTTTTGCAGTTGATCCGCTCCTTAGCTCCCGTGCAGGCGCACGAGGAAGTTGCATGAGTCAGGGAGTGTCCTGCAGTCATGGACTGTGCGGCTGATCCCGGCGGAGGTTCGAGTCCTCCCTCGGGCATGGGTGTGTGTGTTTGTCCTTAGGATAATTTAGGTTAAGTAGTGTGTAAGCTTAGGGTCTGATGACCTTAGCAGTTCTACATCTACATCCACATCTACATCCATACTCCGCAAGCCACCTGACGGTGTGTGGCGGAGGGTACCTTGAGTACCTCTATCGGTTCTCCCTTCTATTCCAGTCTCGTATTGTTCGTGGAAAGAAGGATTGTCGGTATGCCTCTGTGTGGGCTCTAATCTCTCTGATTTTATCCTCATGGTCTCTTCGCGAGATATACGTAGGAGGGAGCAATATACTGCTTGACTCTTCGGTGAAGGTATGTTCTCGAAACTTTGACAAAAGCCCGTACCGAGCTACTGAGCGTCTCTCCTGCAGAGTCTTCCACTGGAGTTTATCTATCATCTCCGTAACGCTTTCGCGATTACTAAATGATCCTGTAACGAAGCGCGCTGCTCTCCGTTGGATCTTCTCTATGTCTTGTATCAACCCTATCTGGTACGGATCCCACACTGCTGAGCAGTATTCGAGCAGTGGGCGAACAAGCGTACTGTAACCTACTTCCTTTGTTTTCGGATTGCATTTCCTTAGGATTCTTCCAATGAATCTCAGTCTGGCATCTGCTTTACCGACAATCAACATTATATGAACATTCCATTTTAAATCACTCCTAATGCGTACTCCCAGATAATTTATGGTATTAACTGCTTCCAGTTGCTGACCTGCTATTTTGTAGCTAAATGATAGAGGATCTATCTTTCTGTGTATTCGCAGCACATTACATTTTGTCTACATTGAGATTCGATTGCCATTCCCTGCACCATGCGTCAATTCGCTGCAGATCCTCCTGCATTTCAGTACAATTTTCCATTGTTACAACCTCTCGATACACCACAGCATCATCTGCAAAAAGCCTCAGTGAACTTCCGATGTCATCCACCAGGTCATTTATGTATATTGTGAATAGCAACGGTGCTATGACACTTCCCTGCGGCACACCTGAAATCACTCTTACTTCGGAAGACTTCTCTCTATTGAGAATGACATGCTGCGTCCTGTTATCTAGGAACTCCTCAATCCAATCACACAATTGGTCTGATAGTCCATATGCTCTTACTTTGTTCATTAAACGACTGTGGGGAACTGTATCGAACGCCTTGCGGAAGTCAAGAAACACGGCATCTACCTGTGAACCCGTGTCTATGGCCCTCTGAGTCTCGTGGACGAATAGCGCGAGCTGCGTTTCACATGACCGTCTTTTTCGAAACCCATGCTGATTCCTACAGAGTAGATTTCTAGTCTCCAGAAAAGTCATTATACTCGAACACAATACGTGTTCCAAAATTCTACAACTGATCGACGTTAGAGATATAGGTCTATAGTTCTGCACATCTGTTCGACGTCCCTTCTTGTAAACGGGGATGACCTGTGCACTTTTTCCAATCTTTTGGAACGCTACTCTCTTCTAGAGACCTACGATACACCGCTGCAAGAAGGGGGGCAAGTTCCTTCGCGTACTCTGTGTAAAATCGAACTGGTATCCCATCAGGTCCAGAGGCCTTTCCTCTTTTGAGCGATTTTAATTGTTTCTCTATCCCTCTGTCGTCTATTTCGATATCTACCATTTTGTCATCTGTGCGACAATCTAGAGAAGGAACTACAGTGCAATCTTCCTCTGTGAAACAACTTTGGAAAAAGACATTTAGTATTTCGGCCTTTAGTCTGTCATCCTCTGTTTCAGTACCATTTTGGTCACAGAGTGTCTGGACATTTTGTTTTGATCCACCTACCGCTTTGACATAAGACCAAAATTTCTTAGGATTTTCTGCCAAGTCCCATAAGATTTCACACACACAGGGAAGTGTCTTACGCATTCTCCATCAACACGGATTCCATCCTTATCACATCTCTCTCAATGAAGAGCAGCATGGAAACGAGTACGAGAATCGTGTTCACTTTTGTACCTGGGCATTAATACAGGATACTCCAGATGTATCACGTATGCTGTTTAGTGGTGAAGCCACATTTACGAATCATAGCCACTTAAACCGCCGAAACATGCACTGTTGGTCTGCTGACAATCCCCATTGGCTTCGTCAGGAGTAACGTGAGCGTCCATTGAGTGTAAACATGTGGTGTTGCGTACAGAACCATCAGTTCAAAGGCCCATTTTTCATAGGCAGAATACTGAACGTGCACAAGTAACACAGCATCATAGCAGACCAACTTCCACGGATGCTAGAAGACCTTCTTCTGCGCCGGCCGTTGTGACCGAGCGGTTCTAGGCGCTTCAGTCCGAAACCGCGCTGCTGCTACGGTCGCTGGTTCGAATACTGCCTCGGGCGTGGATGTGTGTCATGTCCCTAGGTTAGTTAGGTTTAAGTACTTCTAAGTTCTAGGAGACTGATGACCTCAGATGTTAAGTCCCATAGTGCCTAGAGCCATTTGAACCATTTTAGTGAACATTCTTCTGCAGACTAGGAGGAACCTGTGGTACCAACATGATGGCTCAGACGCCTCTAGGCCTTTTTCTGTGGGGAAAGCTGAAAGAGGCTGTCTACAAATACATACCAACTGCACTACTGGCCATTAAATTTGTTACACCAAGAAGAAATGCAGACGATAAATGGGTATTCATTGGACAAATATATTATACTAGAACTGACATGTGATTACATTTTCACGCAATTTGGGTGCATAGATCCTGAGAAATTATTGCCAAGAACAACCACCTATGGCCGTAATAACGGCGTTGATACGCCTGGGCACTGAGCCAAACAGAGCTTGGATGGCGTGTACAGGTACAGCTGCCCATGCAGCTTCAACACGATACCACAGTTCATCAAGAGTAGTGACTGGTGTATTGTGACGAGCCAGTTGCTCGGTTACCATTGACCAGACGTTTTCAGTTGGTGAGAGATCTGGAGAATGTGCTGGACAGGGTTGCAGTCGAACATTTTCTGTATCCAGAAAGGCCCGTACAGGACCTGCAACATGCGGTCGTGCATTATCCTACTGAAATGTAGGGTTTCGCAGGGATCGAATGAAGGGTAGAACCACGGGTCGTAACACATCTGAAATGTAACGTTCACTGTTCAAAGTGCCGTCAATGCGAACAAGAGGTGACCGAGACGTGTAACCAATGGCACCCCATACCATCACGCCAGGTGATACGCCAGTATGGCGATGACGAATACACGCTTCCAATGTGAACCCACCGATTGCATATTCTGCTAACATCCATTTGGTCTCGACCAACGCGAGCAGAAATGTCGCGATACGATAAACCGTAATCGTGATAGGCAACAATCCTACCTTTATCATAGTCGGAAACGTGATGGTACGCATTTCTCCTCTTTACACGAGGCATCACAACAACGTTTCACCAGGCAACGCCGGTCAACTGCTGATTGTGTATGAGAAATCGGTTGGAAACTTTCCTCATGTCAGCACGTTGTAGGTGTCGCCACCGGCGCCAACCTTGTGTGAATGCTCTGAAAAGCTAATAATTTGCATATCACAGCATCTTCTTCCTGTCGGTTAAATTTCGCTTCTGTAGCACGTCATCTTCGTGGTGTAGCAATTTTAATGGCGAGTAGTGTACACCCAGGGATATGCAACGACGTATTGCTGCAGCCTGCTCGGACATCACTGAAATGCTAGCACGTGTGCAGGAGTCGTTTCGTATCAGACTGGAGGCGTGTGTTGCCGCTGACGGTCGTAATTTCGAACACTGCCTGAGGTACTCAATTCTCTCTTTACTGGTCAGAATCAACATGACTTGTGTATCCACTTGTGTTGTTATTTAGTGTGTGCTGCTACCGGTATTGTATAAGCGTTGGTGTGGGAATTTTTCAATATACCGGCAGTATAAAAGGCAGTATAAATTTGAAGACTTAATAAAGCACGGAATAATGTAGATAGAGAGGTAAAAATTTACACACATGCTTGGAATGACATGGGGTTTTATTAGAACAACAAAAAAAACAAAGTTCACAAAATGTCCGACAGATGGCGCTGGACAGCAAAACGTCAGTGACTGCGCATGACAATCGTGTATAAAAGGAGCTGTAATGAGAGAGAGAATCAGATGCGCCAGCAGTCGCAGCATGTTGACGTTACCTGAAAAGGCGCTTTTAGTGAAGCTCTATTATCAGAATAGGGAATGTGCTAGTTCAGCAGTACGATCCTATCGCCATAAGAAGGAGATTCGAACGGGTAAAGGTACGTTGACAAATGCAGCTGTGGCGAGAATGATTTCGAAGTTCGAAGCCACGGGTTGTTTAGACGATGGACCCCGTTTTGGCCGACCGATCCCAAGGCGTAATGCTGCTGAGACAGTTCAGGAAGAAATCGAGACTGTAGCGGGTTCGTCTATGCACGGGGAAGTCAGCGCTCGTGCAGTCGCACGTCGCACCGGCGTACCATACACCATTGTTTGGTTGGCACTTAGGCGTACCCTCCGATGCTATTCGTACAAAATCCATCGGCATCATGAACTGTTACCTGGCGATTTAGTGAAGCGGAGGGCATTTGCGGTGTGCGCGTTTCAAAAGATGGCGCAAGATGACGATTGGTTGAGTAACTTGTTGTGGACCGACGAAGCTCATTTCACGCTCCGAGGGTCTGTCAACGCCCACAACTGCATAATTTGGGCTACCGAAAATCCTAGAACTTTCGTGGAAACTCCATTGCACGACGAGAAAGTCACGGCTGTCTCATAAAATTGCCGCGGCTGTATGTTAACCAGTTCCGCACGTACAGCTGGACGTCGTCGTCGGAGATGAATCGTTATGCTGAAGTTCTTCTTTGACCATGATGGCCCACTTCTGACTCACTTCCTGCAGCTCGGGACAACAGTGAATGCCAAGCGTTACTCGCAAACCTTGACCACGCTTCGCCAAGCGGTCAAATCAAATCGACCAGGCAGTCTCACCAGCGGGGTTATTCTGCTTCACGACAATGTGATGCCTTATACGGCCAATACAGTCGCGGCACTCCAGCAGAAATTCAAATGAGAGGTTCTCGGTCATATAGTCCGAACCTCTCTCCCTATGATTTCGCCATTTTTGGTCCCCTTAAAAAGGCTCTGAGGGGCAAACCATTCACCTCAGACGACGACGTCCAGCTGTACGTCGGAACTGGTTGACATGCAGCCCGCGGAATTTTATGAGGCAGCCATTTATCGCCTTTTGTCACTGTAGGACAAGTGTCTCAACAGCCGAGGTCAATATTTCTAACACACAGGTATTGGTTCAAATGGCTCTGAGCACTATGGGACTTAACATCTGAGATCATCAGTACCATAGACCTTAGAACTACACACCCATTTCCGAAGCGGAATTCGAACCTGCGATCGTAGCGGTTGCGCGGTTCCAGACTGTAGCGCCTAGAACCGCTCGGCCACTCCGGCCGGCACAGGTATTGGTTTATGTAATTATGCCCCCAGCTCGTTTCTTTTTGAACGCCCTTTATAGAAATCCTAACCGCTGAGGTATGAGTGTGGGAATGGCTGTGCATTTGAATGTCACTTTTGTATGTTTTTTTAAAATTTTTTTTTTAATACTCGAAAACTACGGCCTCTACGAAAGCATACTCCAGTACAAAATGTAACTACATTAAATTTCGCAAAAAAAGGTCCTGTCCATTTTTGTTGTGGGGCTGGCAGCTTCCGCATATCGAGGGAGAGAATATGGAACACTTCCGAAAAAATGGCTCTGAGCACTATGGGACTTAACTTCTAAGGTCATCAGTCCCCTAGAACTTAGAACTACTTAAACCTAACTAACGTAAGGACATCACACACATCCATGCCCGAGGCAGGATTCGAACCTGCGACCGCAGCAGTCGCGCGGTTCCAGACTGTAGCGCCTTTAACCGCTTGGCCACTCCGGCCGGCGAACACTTCCGAGTGATAGTTGAAGGTCAAAATTAACATAGCGGGTTGCATAAACCGACATCGGTAGGGGCAGCTGAATCACCGTGTACATATTTTGTTGGGTTGCAAACCTTTAAAAAGTCTATAAAGGCGAATTCCAACTGATTCGTTCCCTCCGCCCCCGGCGCACAAACACCGCGTCTCCTGTTATTGGGATACGGCTGCAGCTGGGCGCCGAATGGCAAACAACTCTGTCCGCATCTGCCTTGCATCACGGTCGGCCTCTTGAACGTTTCCGCCTGCGCGCGTTACGTAATTACGTAGCGCTGATACGTCTGGTCGCTGCTCGCTACCGGGAAACACGCGGCCGCGCAGAATACACACTTGTCCGATCACTTATTTCACTGTTTTCCTGTAAACAAGGAAAACACCGATAAGTCAAAAGCATATTGGAAGTACTACTGAAAGTCGTGAGTGGAGCGTGCGACAATTTTTAATCATTTTTATTATGAATCTAAAAAGTCCGATAGGTCACAGAATCGGTCATTAGATGTTAATGGAAGTCTTATTTTCATAATGCATCAGATGACGTGCTAAATTAACAACACATTTGTACATTACAAATGTGCCAGAATGAGATTTTCACTCTGCAGCGGAGTGTGCGTTGATATGAAACTTCCTGGCAGATTAAAACTGTGTGCCGGACCGAGACTCCACCAGGGCACTTGCCCGCCAAAGGCAAAGGTCCCGAGTTCGAGTCTCGGTCCGGCACACAGTTTTAATTTGCCAGGAAGTTTCATTACAAATGTGAATACACGCATAGCTTTAACCAAAATTGATGAAAAAGAGTTTACAGAAATGTGTACCATACTGTAATATGAGTACAAACCCGTGACAAAGAGGTCTTTCGACTTACAAGACGAAATACACACATCAAAAAAGGTTTTGCATCACCCCGGTTCCCGGAACTTCTGAAGACAGACGTTGACTGTGGATATTCTACCACACATACAGTCCCTTTGACTGCTCAGAGATGTAAACGACCTTGCATGAGCAGCGCCTATTAGACGTGGGGGGTCCGACAGCCGATCAGTTCCAGTCGTTTCACCAGGAAGGAGGTACAAGGCCCGTGCTGTCTGTAGTTCAACCATGCCTAGACGGTCAATACCGCGGTCTGATCGCGTCCGCATTGTTACTTAGTGCCAGGAAGGGCTCTCACCAAGGGAAGTGTCCACGCATCTGGCGTCTCGGAGCGAACCAAAGCGATGTTCTTCGGACATGGAGGAGATACAGAGAGACAGGAACTGTCGATGACATGCCTCGCTCAGGCCGCCCAAGGGCTACTACTGCAGTGGATTACGACTACCTACGGATTATAGATCGGAGGAACCCTGACAGCAACGCCACCATCTTGAATAATGCTTTTGGTGCAGCCACAGGACGTCGTGTTACGACTCAAACTGTGCGCAATAGACTGCGTGATGCGCAACTTCACTTCCGACGGCATGGCGAGGTCCATCTTTGCAACCACGACACCGTGCAGCGCGGTACAGATGGGCCCAACAACATGCCGAACGGACCGCTCAGGATTGGCATCACGTTCTCTTCGCCGATGAGTATCGCATGTGCCGTCAACCAGACAATAGTCGGAGACTTGTTTGGAGTCAACCCGGTCTGGCTGAACGCCTTAGACACACTGTCCAGCGAGTTCAGCAAGGTGGAGGTTCCCTGCTGTTTTGGGGTGGCATTATGTGGGGCCGACGTACGTCGCTGGTGGTCATGGAAGGCGCCGTAACGGCTGTACGATACGTGAATGCCATCCTCCGACCGATAGTGCAACCCTATCGGCAGCATATTCGTCTTCATGAACGTCAATTCGCGTCCCCATCGTGCACATCTTGTGAATGACTTCCTTCAGAACAACGACATCACTCGACTAGAGTGGCCAGCATGTTCTCCAGACATGAATCCTATCGAACATGCCTAGGATAGATTGAAAAGCACTACTTACGGACGACGTGATCCACCAACCACTCTGAGGTATGTACGCCGAATCACCGTTGAGGAGTTGGAGAATCTGGACCAACAGTGCCTTGACGAACTTGTGAATAGTATGCTACGACGAATACAGGCAAGCATCAATGCAAGAGGACGTGCTACTGGGTATCGGAGGTACCGGTGTGTACAGCAATCTGGACCACCACCTCTGAAGGTCTCGCTGTATGGTGGTACAACATGCAATGTGTGGTTTTCACGAGCTATAAAAAGGAAGGAAATGATGGTTATGTTGATCTCTGTTCCAATTTTCTGTGCTGGTTCCGTAACTCTCGCAACCGAGGTGATTCAAAACTTATTTTGATGGTGTGTACCATAGTCAGATAAGGACAGAAATGCTGATAGGATATACAGACACCTAGTAGCTGAATGAAAATAACAGCTGTCAACATCACGTATATATACATTAAGAAGAATCGAGTCTACGGTAGAATTTGAAAATCAGGGCCGGCCGATGTGGCCGAGCGGTACTAGGCGTTTCAGTCTGGAACCGCGCGACCGCTGCGGTCGCAGGTTCGAATCCTGCCTCGGGCATGGATGTGTGTGATGTCCTTAGATTAGTTAGGTTTAAGTAGTTCTAAGTTCTAGGGGACTGATGACCTCATATGTTAAGTCCCTTAGTGCTTAGAGCCATTTGAAAATCAGGGTTCGTTAAACTTCCTTGATCTGCAAATTTCAAAACTGAGTACAGGCATTTATCGGAAGTCAACTACAACCGATCTCATCATTCCCGCTGACACCTGTCACCCATCTGCACATAAGTGTGCGCATTGTTCTTCAGTGTTCTATCGGGTGGCGTAGTTAGGACTGGACAGAGTTACAGTTAACAAAGAAATTAATAGGATAGAACAGGTTAGCTTTGCAAACGGATCTGCAGAAAAAATACTTCGAGATTTGGGTGAAAAGATTTTTTAAAATGTAGAGAAGAGATTTAAGGACAAGATCGCCCACATTTCCATGTCCCTGGTGCGAAAAAATTGCTAACGCCTTTATGGAGATTAAGTGCAGGTTGGGTTCGATGCAAAGAACAAACTAAAACCGTCCGAACAGGCTGTAAAGGGCCGACGGTACCGACCGGCAACCGTGTCTTCCTCAGCCCGTAAGCCTCACCGGACGCGGATATTGAGGAGCATGTGGTCAGCACACCACTCTCGCAGCCATTGTCAGTTTTCGTGACCCCTGTCGCTACTACTCAATCAAGTAGCTTTTCAATAGACCTCCAAAAGGCTGAGTGCACACCACTTGCCAATAGCATTCTGCAGACCCGGACGCTGACCCATTCAAGTGATAGCCAAGCCCGACACCGCTTAACTTTGGTGATCAGACGAGAAGGACATTGACTTCATACAAAGAAACAACCTGGATTTTTTCTGCGCCATAGTTAGGATGAAAAATTATATAAAATCAGTCATGTAGGCGTCAGTGGGATTAGATATAGGTCATAATATTTGTTGCTGTTGTGGTCTTCAGTCCAAAGACTGGTTTGGTGCAGCTCTCCATGCTGCTCTATCATGTGCAAGCTTCTTCATCTCGCAGTATCTACTGCAACCTACATCCTTCTGAATCTGTTTAGTGTATTCATCTCTTGGTCTCCCTCTACGATTTTTACCCTCCGCGCTGCCCTCCAATACTAAATTGGTGATCCCTTGATGCCACAGAATATGTCCTACCAATCGATCCCTTCTTCTAGTCAAGTTGTGCCACAAATTTCTCTTCTCCCCAATTCTATTCAGTACTTCCTCATTAGTTATGTGATCTACCCATCTAATCTTCAGCATTCTTCTGTAGCACTACATTTCGAAAGCTTCTATTCTCTTCTTGTCTAAACTATTTATCGCCCACGTTTCACTTCCATACATGGCTACACTCCATACAAATACTTTCAGAAACGACTTCCTGACACTTAAATCTATACTCGATGTTAACAAATTTCTCTTCTTCAGAAACGCTTTATTGCCATTGCCAGTCTAGATTTTATATCCTCTCTACTTCGACCATCATCAGTTATTTTGCTCCCCAAATAGCAAAACTCCTTTACTACTTTAAGTGTCTCATTTCCTAATCTAATTCCCTCAGCATCACCCGACTTAATTCGACTACATTCCATTATCCTCGTTTTGCTTTTGTTGATGTTCATCTTAAACCCTCCTTTCAAGACACTGTCCATTCCGTTCACCTGCTCTTCCAGGTCCTTTTCTGTCTCTGACAGGATTACATTGTCATCGGCGAACCTCAGAGTTTTAATTTCTTCTCCGTGGATTTCAATTCCTACTCCGAATTTTTCTTTTGTATCCTTTACTGCTTGCTCAATATACAGATTGATAACATTGGGGAGCGGCTACAACCCTGTCTCACTCCCTTCCCAACCACTGCATCCCTTTCATGCCCATCGACTCTTATAACTGCTATCTGGTTTCTGTACAAATTGTAAATGGCCTTTCGCTCCCTATATTTTACCCCTGCCACCTTTAGAATTTGAAAGATTTATATAGGCCATTTATTACAGGCATTTATATAGGAATTTTAGGACGAG
This sequence comes from Schistocerca cancellata, assembly GCF_023864275.1. NCBI lineage: Eukaryota > Metazoa > Arthropoda > Insecta > Orthoptera > Acrididae > Schistocerca > Schistocerca cancellata. The sequence continues at coordinate 124,578,282 of NC_064637.1, read as the reverse complement.
GTTCAGGGAGCACAATTATGCAAGTAATGATAGTGCTATGTTCTGTCATTTGAGCGAAAATACCACCAGTTACGTCCTAATGAGAACAATTTAAACATTCTACATTTGGTACCCAAACGCAGGGTTTGGCCGCCAGTTACGTCCTAATGAGAACAGATTAAACATTCTACATTTGGAACCCAAACGCAGGCTTTGGACATTTTACAAAACTGAATTTTCTTATGTTAGAGTTCTGAAGGGCGATCTGTTGTAAACCATTCAACAGCCAAGATCGCTTCTTTATTTGATTATAAAGAAATATTTTAGGCGATGTTGGCTGTTGAATGGTTTTTAGCAATGTTAGAAGACCTTAAAATTTGTACTCGTTGTCGTACTAACCCTGATAACGTAAACAATGGACAAGTAATAGACAATTGTTTTTTATCATTTTTGATGAGCTACTAGCCTAATTTTTCTTATATATTTTTATATATTTTTCACTAGAACAAATGTACTACATACCTTCCGTTTCATTTGTGACGTACACATACTGTCAAATAAAACAACGTATTTTGTAACTATTATTTTATGCGTAAGTTTAATCTTTTTAGTTTGATGTTTTATATTTTACCATTTGTCCTAGACAAGTTTTGCTTTGCCTATATGTTGGCCTGAAATACAAACCACGTCAAAATTTGTGAAAATATCTGTTCCTGTTGCAAAACAAATCACCAGGATAAGGTGGATGTGTATGAGGGGCGACGGTGACGAAACAGGGCTCAACGCGTCCTCAACGATCCGTCGGCAATCGGGGACAGTCAAGTGGGAAACGTTTAATTTCTACAGACCGCGGCTGTGCCACACTTACCGGCGGGCGAGGACGACATCACAGGTGTAGGCGTCGTGGTCAGAGAAAGCCATACTTGTGCATGTCCAGCGTCGGCAGCGAGGGAACTGGTGAGGTATATACGGTCGAGTATGTGTCACCTGCCGGAGTCGTATCTAGACGCGTCAGGGGTTCCATATCACACCAACTGCACGCGCCTCGCACCATTACAGAGCCTCCACCAACCTGAACAGTCTCCTGCAGACATGCAGGGTCCACGGGTCCATGAGGTTGTCTCCGTACCCATACACGCCATTCGCTCGATACAATTTGAAACAACGAGGCTCGTCCGACCAGGCAACATGTTTCCAACCATCAACAGTCCAATGTCGGTGTTGGCGGACCCAGACGAGGCGTAAAGCTTTGTGTCGTGCAATCATCGTGGGTAAACGAGTGGACCTTCGGCTCCTAAGGCCGGTATTACACTATCAAATTTCTTTGTCAAAGATTTGATCAAAGATGTGATCCAATATTCCGTCCAATATATTTGACAAAGATCTTTGACGTAGCGCTAGAGGGGGTATTACACTGTCATCAAGTTTTTCGTCAAAGATCAAGATGGCTGACAACAACTTGTTATTAACCGCAGCAGTTCTACGTACTCCAATTGCATTGTGTGCACATGCGGAAAAGAAGTGGGGAGAAAAATGGAACCATACATACGAGGTTGACAGTCTTAAAAGTCCTGGGATTACAACTTGATAATAAATTCAGTTGGGAGGAGCACACCACAGAACTGCAGAAAGGCCTTAATAAATCTGTATTTGCAATTCGAGTGTTAGCAGACATAGGAAACATAAAAATGAAAAAGCTTGCGTACTTTCATTCCATAATGTCATGTGGGATAATATTTTGGGGTAAATCTTTTAAGTCAAACAAGTTTTCAAGGTCCAAAAGCGTGTAATACGTATTATTTGTGGAGTAAATTCACGGACCTCCTGCAGAAACCTCTTCAAAGAACTGGGTATACTAACTACTGCCTCTCAGTATATTTACTTCTTAATGAAATTTGTCGTAAATAATATATCTCTTTTTCCAACAAACAACTCAGTTCATACATACAATACCAGGAACAAGAATGATCTGCACAAGGACTTAAAAGCGTCTGTGATCTATTCTGTTACTCGTTTTTATTCTCTGTGGGTGTTTTTAGTATTTGGAAAAAGGGACCGATGACCATCGCAGTCTGGTGCCTTTAATCCCACAAACCAACCAACTTACTTTAGTTCAAAAAGGGGTCCACTGCTCAGGAACACTCATCTTCAATAATTTGCCAGGAAACATAAAAAAATTTAGTTAGAAATAAAGATCAGTTTAAAAGGAGCCTGAAAGACTTACTACTGGCCAACTCCTCCTACTCCATTGGCGAAATTTTTAATAGAAACAAATGATGTATTGTATTTATTCATACTATTAGTATTGTTATTTCAGCTTAAAAAAAATCGACATGTTCCACATCCACGAGGCTCTCCTAAGCACGGATCTACGGAACGAAAAACTAATCTAATCTGGGTGAAGCCGTGGGTTTTACGACGACACGATAAAAGCATTCAACAAAACTTGTTACGTGAGCTTACAGTGGAAGACGTCAAGTCGTACATCAATTACTTAAGAATGGATCAGCATACATTTCTGTATGTGCTCAATGAAGTGTATCCTCATATCACAAAGCACAATATTCACTTAAGAACTGCTACATCTTCAGAAGACAGGCTCACTATAACACTCCAGTTCCTTGCTACAGGAGAGGGTTATGTTATGTTAGGTTAGGTTAGATCAGGTTAGGTCTCCAATCTTCTTAATCTATTTTTGTATTCAGGGTGCCTCACGTTGTAAAGCGCCTCATCAGCTTAATTTTGTAGTTGTCGGTACACACCAATTGTATTTACCGGCAATGGTTATAAAAACACTACAGACGACAGTACGCTGCAGCGATGCTAGCGTTCCATGTGGTAACATGTCACATTGCAGTGAACAGAAGACAAGCGGTTTCTTTGATCAAATATACAGCGAGGCCCTAGATTTGATCAAATATTGGACGACATTTGACAAAGTCCCTATTACACTATCAAATATCTTTGACAAAGATATTGGACAAAGATATTGGACAAAGAAATTTGATAGTGTAATACCGGCCTAAAGCCCATGTCAATCGTCTTTCGTTAAACGGTTCGCACACTGACACTTGTTAATAGCCCAGCATTGCAATCTGCAGCAATTTTCGGAAGGACTGCACATCTGTCGCTTTGAACGATTCTCTTCAGTCGTAGTTTGTCCCATTCTTGTCGGATCTTTTCCCGGGCGGAGCGATGTCAGAGATTTGATGTTTTACCGGATTCCTGATATTCACGGTACACTCGTGAAATGGTCGTTCGGGAAAATCGCCACTTCATCGTACCTCGGAAATGGTGTCTCCCATCGCTCGTGCGCCGACTGTAACACCACGTTAAAACTGGCCATTGCAGCAGCAGTAACCGATCTAACAACTGCCTGTTTACTACATATGTCTGTATTTGAATCCGCATATCTATACAAGTTTATTTGGCGCTTCAGTATAGCCTATATATTGAAAATTTATTTACAGTTGCTGCTGTCGTCCATGTGCCAAATTGTGGATTATACAGGTACGGTTATTGTCACTCTCAAATGTGCTCCCCTCCTCTATTTTTACAACGGTGCATACTAATTTTCTATTGACGGAAGTAGCACTGAAAGTCTTCCTCTGTGACTTCTTTGATGACGCATGCCGCTTTTTCTTTCACTGCCTCAGAGGACTGAAATCTTGTTCCTTTTAATGCGGATCTGACATTGGGGGACAGATAAACGTCACATGGTGCTAAGTCAGGCGGTTTTAGGTGGGTGATCTAACGCTGATGTACTTCGCCAGAAAACTCGTAACTGACAGTGTGGTATTAGCCAATGCGTTGTTTTGTTGCGGAACCCCGACTACTTCTTCTACAATTCGGGTCTTTTTTTTCTCATTTTTCTCAGGAGTTGAGCAAGAACCTCAAGGTAGTAATATTGAGTAATAGTTTGACCTTCAGGAACCCAGTGAAGACACACAGCCGGCCGCGGTGGTCTCGCGGTTCTAGGCGCTCAGTCCGGAACCGTGCGACTGCTACGGTCGCAGGTTCGAATCCTGCCTCGGGCATGGATGTGTGTGATGTCCTTAGGTTAGTTTGGTTTAAGTAGTTCTAAGTTCTAGGGGACTGATGACCTAAGATGTTAAGTCCCATAGTGCTCAGAACCATTTTAACCATTTTTGAAGACACACAATTCCATGAATGTCGCAAAAAACAATCATTATCGCTTTGAATCTGCATTTGCTTATTGAAGTTTTTTCCACTCTCGGCGAAGTCGAGTCCTTCCAGTGCATTGACTGGCGCTTAGTTTCTGGATCATAACTGAAAAATCAAGATTCGTCACATGTTGTGTAAAATTTGCCTTACACATTCTTTGTCGATTCCTGCAGCTTCAGAAAACGATCAAATATTCAACCAACGGTCAGATCGAATCAGATTACCAACTTATTCTATATTTTCACCCGTTTTTTGATGTTGAAAGGTGTTCCGGGCGTGAATCGTCTTCAACATCTTCTCCGCCATCTTGTAAATGTTTGACCCAATCAAAAACTAGCGTACGTGATAAACAGTCTTCGCCACACACTTTTTTTTTTAGGAAAAGATAAGTATCAACAGGAATTTTTCGAATTTTCTTTTGAAACTTCACGACAGTCTGTTGCTCTGTTAGTACACTCATCATTTTTCCGGCAGAGTAAAATAAGAGCTCTTACCTTCGACCATAAATTTAATAGACTGGCCCTGACGTCATTTTCGTGCCTCCAACATCTCTGGGCTAAAGTCACGTGAATGTTAGCAAAACATGGTTGTTTCGCGTTGCGCTTATGGTTGTACTCAGCGTTTTGTCGGGGGAAATCGCATTACATTTCAAGTGGAAGTGTTTCTATGATAGTGCAGATGCGTTTATTGAAATCTGCTGACGTGACTTTTATATGTTTTTTACACTTGAAATAGAGTATCACGTAAATTAAAGTGTTGAAAGTGATGCCTGTAAAGTCAGACTCATATTACATTTTGGAAAGTATCTGTGATAATTCGGCTACAGAAGTAAGTATAACTGTTTCTCGCTCCTACTCATAGGTTCACTAAGGATGAAAACCGAAGGCAGCTTTGGACACAGGCCCTGAAACGGAAAAACTTTAAGCCATCTGCACATTCGCGCCTTTTTGTATATACAAGTGAAATTACAATAAGGTAAGAGCACCTATAGTCGATAATGAAGAGAATTTTTTTCTACCTTCTAATACTATTAAATAAATGTAGGCTCCAAAATTATTTTCTGAAACTTCAAAGTCTCACCTTTCATCTAAAATATCATTTTTTTAAACTGATAGTTTAAACTTTTGTAAAAATAGTAGGAACTGAACCTTTGAAGTGCACCTAAAATTGATACTCTAAAATGGACCTGCTCTTAAAGTCGACAATTTTGGCAACTATAGTTGACATAATTCCCATATCCCATTTTCTTATATAAGTGACTAGAGCTCAAAAAGCGGTGAGTCCAATTTTTAAAGTTTTGACACGAGCCCACTCTTACTGTTTAAAATAATTGTAACGACATTTTACTTTAATTGATAGTTTATAGTAATTTCGTCCCGCTGCCCACCAGAGGGACCTTTGATGTATTTGTTAGATTTTATAAATGGTACTGTGAACAAATCCAGGTCAAAAGTAGTTCTGACATAATTTTTCGCAAATAAAAAAGTAATTTTTGTTGGAAGCGTTTGGCAGTCAACTGAGAAATGTGGGTAAAATACGATACAAACATAGGATGGCAGACCGCTGATTTGAAATCCCGCCACGTTTTGCCAACAGTTACGTGGTTTATGTTGGAGCCACACCAGCCCTATAGCTTCTGCACAGCAAGGCCAGTCTACTAATATCTATGGTCGAAGACTCTTACACAAACGAAGGCCAAGGTCACACTGATTATGTATACAGACACCAAAGATGCCACATTCGACTGGGAAGTCTTCACGCTTAACGGTTATTGGTAGTTCGTCTTTGGCGCATGTTTACTTAATCCATAACATCATCAGTCCTGTTATTTTATAGCTGCACCTCGCATGTTCGCTGAAGTCTGCTTGCTTGCTGAGCGTAGGTGGGCGTCCCAGAGTGATAAAAGAGTCTCTTAATCCTAGACGCTGTTGCAGAGATAGGGGGACCTCCACACCGCCTACGTGTATGTGCATTTGAAGTACAAGGTGCGAGACAAGAGTTAAGGTAAAGGTCTGCGCATCTGTCAGATCAGCATGTGCATCTGAGTACAATGTGCCATTCGCAAGGTTCCAGGACTAAGTGCTGATTCCCAAGACCCTTACAGTGCGCAGCAAAGCGAAACAGAAAAGACTCGTGTGGTTTGATGCTCCACAAAACGCATACATTATTGCGCATTACCATAGCATACCAAGAAAGATTAAGAAAAGGCAAACCTACGTTTCTAGCATTTGTAGACTTAGAGAAAGCTTTTGACAATGTTGACTGGAATACTCTCTTTCAAATTCCAAAGGTGGCAGGGGTAAAATACAGGGAGCGAAAGGCTATTTACAATTTGTACAGAAACCAGATGGCAGTTATAAGAGTCGAGGGACATGAAAGGGAAGCAGTGGTTGGGAAGGGAGTAAGACAGGGTTGTAGCCTCTCCCCAATGTTATTCAATCTGTATATTGAGCAAGCAGTAAAGGAAACAAAAGAAAAATTCGGAGTAGGTATTAAAATCCATGGAGAAGAAATAAAAACCTTGAGGTTTGCCGATGACATTGTAATTTTGTCAGAGACAGCAAAGGACCTGGAAGTGCAGTTGAATGGAATGGACAGTGTCTTGAAAGGAGGATATAAGATGAACATCAACAAAAGTAAAACGAGGATAATGGAATGTAGTCAAATTAAGTCGGGTGATGCTGAGGGAATTAGATTAGGAAATGAGACACTTAAAGTAGTAAAGGAGTTTTGCTATTTAGGGAGTAAAATAACCGATGATGGTCGAAGTAGAGAGGATATAAAATGTAGACTGGCAATGGCAAGGAAAGCGTTTCTCAGGAAGAGGAATTTGTTAACATCGAGTATAGATTTAAGTGTCAGGAAGTTGTTTCTGAAAGTATTTGTATGGAGTGTAGCCATGTATGGAAGTGAAACATGGACGATAACTAGTTTGGACAAGAAGAGAATAGAAGCTTTCGAAATGTGGTGCTACAGAAGAATGCTGAAGATAAGGTGGGTAGATCACGTAACTAATGAGGAGGTATTGAATAGGATTGGGGAGAAGAGAAGTTTGTGGCACAACTTGACTAGAAGAAGGGATCGGTTGGTAGGACATGTTTTGAGGCATCAAGGGATCACAAATTTAGCATTGGAGGGCAGTGTGGAGGGTAAAAATCGTAGAGGGAGACCAAGAGATGAATACACTAAGCAGATTCAGAAGGATGTAGGTTGCAGTAGATACTGGGAGATGAAGAAGCTTGCACAGGATAGAGTAGCATGGAGAGCTGCATCAAACCAGTCTCAGGACTGAAGACCACAACAACAACCATAGCGTTGAGTGTTGAAAGGGAATCTTGCTTTCTGTGCGACCCTGCCCTGTGGCCACAGAAGTATGTCTCCGCAACTTCCTTTCTTCCAGGAATGCTAGTTTCGCTGGAAAGCTTTTGTGAAGTTTCGAAGATAGAGACGGGGTACTTGCGGAAGCAAAGCTGTGAGAAAGAGGCGTGAGTCGTAGCGTATATGGTAGAGCACTTGCCCGCAAAAGGCAAAGGTGACCCATCCGCTCGTGCTCCGACTGTGACACCACGTTCAAACTCACTTAAATCTTGATAACCTGCCACTGTAGCAGCAGTAAGCGACCTAACAACTGCGCCAGACACTTGTGCGTTGCAATCCCAGCGCCGCATTCTGCCTGTTTACATATGGCTGTATTCGAATACGCTTGCCTATCCCCGTTTCCTTGACGCTTCAGTGTATAATGCATCGTGTCAAGTTGATTAACACGGAACCAAATGTGGTGTCACCGCCAGACACCACACTTGCTAGGTGGCAGCGTTGGCCGCGGTCCGCTAGTATACGTCGGACCCGCGTGTCGCCACTGTCAGTAATTGCAGACCGAGCGCCGCCACACGGCAGGTCTAGAGAGACGTACTAGCACTCGTCCCAGTTGTACAGCCGACGTTGCTAGCCATGGTTCACTGAGAATTACGCTCTCATTTGCCGAGACGATAGTTAGCATAGCCTTCAGCTACATTTGCTACGACCTAGCAAGGCGCCATTACCAGTATAGATATTGAGATTCTATTAATGTATCATCAAGAGCGATGTTCTACAAATGTGGATTAAAGTTAAGTATTCCAGAAGCTACGTACTTTTATTTATAGCATTCATTACGTATTCTGTTTCAGACCTCACGCCAGCCTGCGTCAGTTTAAGCGCGTGCCTTTCGGCTTCCTCGCATTGTGTCTAGGCTGTCTTGTCTAGACACAACACCAAATCCATCCCCAGAAATTTTAACTATTATACATCTGCTCTCAAGCCGTATGATATTATACACTCCTGGAAATTGAAATAAGAACACCGTGAATTCATTGTTCCAGGAAGGGGAAACTTTATTGACACATTCCTGGGGTCAGATACATCACATGATCACACTGACAGAACCACAGGCACATAGACACAGGCAACAGAGCATGCACAATGTCGGCACTAGTACAGTGTATATCCACCTTTCGCAGCAATGCACGCTGCTATTCTCCCATGGAGACGATCGTAGAGATGCTGGATGTAGTCCTGTGGAACGGCTTGCCATGCCATTTCCACCTGGCACCTCAGTTGGACCAGCGTTCGTGCTGGACGTGCAGACCGCGTGAGACGACGCTTCATCCAGTCCCAAACATGCTCAATGGGGGACAGATCCGGAGATCTTGCTGGCCAGGGTAGTTGACTTACACCTTCTAGAGCACGTTGGGTGGCACGGGATACATGCGGACGTGCATTGTCCTGTTGGAACAGCAAGTTCCCTTGCCGGTCTAGGAATGGTAGAACGATGGGTTCGATGACGGTTTGGATGTACCGTGCACTATTCAGTGTCCCCTCGACAATCACCAGTGGTGTACAGCCAGTGTAGGAGATCGCTCCCCACACCATGATGCCGGGTGTTGGCCCTGTGTGCCTCGGTCGTATGCAGTCCTGATTGTGGCGCTCACCTGCACGGCGCCAAACACGCATACGACCATCATTGGCACCAAGGCAGAAGCGACTCTCATCGCTGAAGACGACACGTCTCCATTCGTCCCTCCATTCACGCCTGTCGCGACACCACTGGAGGCGGGCTGCACGATGTTGGGGCGTGAGCGGAAGACGGCCTAACGGTGTGCGGGACCGTAGCCCAGCTTCATGGAGACGGTTGCGAATGGTCCTCGCCGATACCCCAGGAGCAACAGTGTCCCTAATTTACTGGGAAGTGGCGGTGCGGTCCCCTACGGCACTGCGTAGGATCCTACGGTCTTGGCGTGCATCCGTGCGTCGCTGCGGTCCGGTCCCAGGTCGACGGGCACGTGCACCTTCCGCCGACCACTGGCGACAACATCGATGTACTGTGGAGACCTCACGCCCCACGTGTTGAGCAATTCGGCGGTACGTCCACCCGGCCTCCCGCATGCCCACTATACGCCCTCGCTCAAAGTCCGTCAACTGCACATACGGTTCACGTCCACGCTGTCGCGGCATGCTACCAGTGTTAAAGACTGCGATGGAGCTCCGTATGCCACGGCAAACTGGCTAACACTGACGGCGGCGGTGCACAAATGCTGCGCAGCTAGCGCCATTCGACGGCCAACACCGCGGTTCCTGGTGTGTCCGCTGTGCCGTGCGTGTGATCATTGCTTGTACAGCCCTCTCGCAGTATCCGGAGCAAGTATGGTTGGTCTCACACACCGGTGTCAATGTGTTCTTTTTTCCATTTCCAGGAGTGTAGATTTGAAACTACATGTTTTTGTTATGTAAAATATCGTACACTAATGAGCCAAAACATTATGACCATCTGCTTAATAGCTTCTCTGTCCGTCTTTGGAACGAAATACATTACTGTCTCTGAGTATGAGCGACCCGACAGTTTGTTGGTAGGTTTCTGGAGGTATGTGGCATTAAATGTCTACTCACAGGTAGTTTAATTCTAACAGGCCGCTGATTTGCGTTCCCAGTGATGGCGCCCGATAGCGACCCAGATGTGTTTCGTAGGATTTACATCAGGCGAATTTGGTGGCCGAGACATCGACGGGAGTTAACTACAATGCTCCTCAAATCACTGTGCCGCGGTTCTGGCTCCGAGACAATTATACTGCTGAAAGATAACAACGCCGTCAGGGAAGATATCAAGCATAAGGGTTGGTTGGTTGGTTTGCGGGATTAAAGGGACCAGACTGCGATGGTCAACGGTCCCTTTTTCCAAAGAAATTAAAACCGCCCAAAGAGAAGAAAAACGAACAGCAGGAAAGACGTCAGACGACACGGGACAAGAAAGACTCCGACAGAGATCAGACAAAACAAATTAAAACACACAGAGAGTGACGTTGGTTGGCCGACCATAGAGAAAAAAAAGAGGAACAGCCAACCACCAAGAACACATTAAAAACTCAGGTTAAAATCAGAGGCTAAAAGCCAGAATCAACACTAAAAAAAACATGAACACTCAGATTAAACGATAAAAACCCCCTGCCCAAATAAAACGCAAAACTAAGTCCACCATGGCAGAGTCATCTAGTAAAAGGGCAGGGAGCGTATCAGGCAGCGCAAATGTCTGCCTGAGCATAGTTAAAAGCGGACAAGTTAATAAAATGTGCACCACTGTCAAAACCGCCCCACAGCGACAGAGAGGCGGGTCCTCACGACGCAATAAATAACTGTGAGACAGTCGGGTGTGGCCAATGCGGAGCCGACAAAGAACAACTGAATCTCTGCGAGTGGCTCGCATGGATGACTGCCACACACGCGTCGTCGCCTTGAGAGACCGGAGTTTGCTTGGCGTGGGCAGATTGCGCCATTCAGTGTCCCAAAGCGAGAGAACTTCGCGGCGGAAGACTGCCCGCAAATCAGTCTCGGGGAGGCCAATGTCCAGGGTGGGTTCACTAGTGGCCTGTTTGGCCAGGCGGTCAACATGTTCATTGCCCGGGATACCAACGTGACCGGAGGTCCACACAAAGGCCACAGAGCGGCCGCAACGCGCAAGAGTATGCAGGGACTCTTGGATAGCTATCACCAGACGAGAACGAGGAAAACACTGGTCGAGAGCAGATAACGAAGGACTCACCTGAGCAGGAGCGGATATACTCTAGGGCTCGAAAGATGGCGACCAGCTCAGCAGTGTAAACGCTGCAGCCAGCCGCCAAGGACCGTTGTTCGGAATGGTCCCCTAGAGTTAGCGCATACCCGACACGACCAGCAACCATCGAACCGTCGGTGTAAACAATGCCAGAGCCCTGATACGTGGCCAGGATGGAATAAAAGCGGCGGCGGAAGGCCTCTGGAGGGACTGAGTCCTTCGAGCCCTGTGCCAAGTCGAGCCGAAGGCAAGGGCGAGGAACACACCACGGGGGTGTACGCAGAGGTGCCCGGAAAGGAGGTGGAACAGGGAAAAACCCAAGCCCGCAGAGAAGCTCCTTGACGCGTACGGCGATCGGACAACCCGACCGGGGCCGACGATCTGGCAGATGGACGACTGACTGCGGGAACAAGACACGGTAATTTGGATGCCCGGGCAAGCTAAAAACATGGGCAGCACAAGCAGCCAGTAATTGTTGGCGTCGTAACCGCAGTGGGGGGACACCTGCCTCAACAAGGATGCTGTCCACAGGGCTGGTGCGGAAGGCACCAGTGGCAAGTCGGACCCCCGCTGTGTAGTATTGGGTCCAGCACCCGCAACGCAGAGGGGGATGCTGAGCCATAAGCCAGGCTCCCATAATGCAGACGGGACTGGATTAACGCCTGGTAGAGCCGCAACAGGATAGATCGGTCGGCGCCCCAGCGGGTGTGGCTCAAGCATCTCAGAGCGTTTAGATGCCGCCAACACGCCTGTTTAAGCTGCCGGATATGATGCAGCCAAGTCAATCGGGCATTAAGGGATGCAAGCGGTTTGCAGCTGTCAGTGTGTCTTCGATTATTAGCACAGGTCCCATGCAAGCGCAAGAGAATGTGTCCCTTAGCATAATACTGTTCCCATCAGCCTGCGCCCATAGCGCACTTCACGCTCCAAGCCGCCGTCCACCTCGATGACGGCCTTTGTGAAGACGACCATCGACCTAGTGCAACAAATATGTGACTCACCCGAACAGCCGACACGTTTCCCTTGATCGACGGTCGAATCCCGATGGTCCCGTGCCCACTGCAATCGCAATTGACGATGTTGTTGGCTCTGCTGCGGAGCTTCATGTTGTAAGATTGTTACTTTAATTTACTATGATGAAAGCGGTACTGATGGACAATAAAAGCGGGTTAAAAGCTGTGAGCTGTCTGGGGAAGTTAACCTTGCATTACTGCGCAACTGTTTCACCAGGTATCCAGTCTAGCTTACCAAATTCCCAACCAGACTAACATTAATTATAATCTTTCAATAGTCATACGACAACCGGTGATATATATATATATATATATAAGTGAATTTAAATAAAAAGAAATAAATCAGTTTATATTTGGAAATTTATTTTAACATTGATCATTGAAATTTCAGCATATTAAATGTGAGTTATAACTGAGCTGGTGCCTTATTTAGGACTGTGAAAATGTGAGTTTGCAATCTTACGGAACACATCAAATATGGAGGCAAGATCGGGAGACTGCATACAACACTGCATTCATAAAACAACACACAAAGAACGTTGAAACGTATGCAAGAGAAAGTTAACCACTACCAACAGATTCAAATTTTCACCCAAAGAAGATACGTTCGTAGCACAATCCTGTCCGTCATATAATTACCACACACTGGTATACTAAATTCATATTAACTCTGTGAAATCTTCGCGAAAAGAATAGCTGAGGGCTACTTTGATGATTACACCACTTGCTTCACGTGGTCAACTTGGTTTACACAAAGAGTGCTGTATTGAAAAATATTGCCAAGACGAGACTTTATAATCACACAAGCATTCGCATTTAAGATTGATCTTAGTTAGAGTTACTGATCAACACGTGGTTCCACTTTACTCACAGAGTAGTGACAAAGCAACTACTGGAAAATAATCTGAACTTCACACGAGAATCACACTGCGTTGCAATTTAAGATAACATTAGATATTTTAGAGCTAAACCTGAAATAAAGGTGATTAAATTTTCAGTTAGGCTGAACTTAAGAAATCCATTGTCCTACGGACTTAGCAGACACGCGCTTAGCTGGAGATCTTACCACTTCAGACGCTCGCCACGGACAGACTGACCTGGTCCCTTTCTGAGGGTGGCTCACAAATACAAACGGAAGTGGCCAGAGGGGCAGCTTCCTATACCAACATGACAACGGACGGACAGGACCATACTAAGGATAGAAACCTCTTTGCTTTTAGAAAGCGTAGCTACCTGTTCCGACGTTAGTCCTACTGTCCTCTAGCAGACAGCCTTGTCTGCTACCCTCAAGCATGCAACTACAAATACAATTGCTCATTCGTCCTCTCACACAGAAGGGAAGGGGGATGACAGTATCTTATCATACACAGTGTATAAAAGAAAGCGGATGTAGGTTCCGTATGAGACTGTGTGACATGAATTACATATAAACTGTGTTTCAAAGTGTAGTAGTGTGACAGATCGTTCTTGTTTATGTGTAAAAGTAACACGTTCCACTACTCAGTCTCCTCCCAGATAGTCAGAAACGCCACAGTAAATTTAGAATAGGAATTTATGCCGTAAATGACAACAGATTTAAGAAATTAACATGAAAGGAATCCAACAGAGACCTTTCAATGTTCAACAATGTACGATGAACGGTGTGCTCTGAAACATTTGTGCGTGCACCGGCATTGTGCTCCTTCGACAGAGATGCCACAAATCACCATCTACCCTATTTTATGGAGGAGACAAGCCTCTGAACTCCACGTTCTGGTCCGCAGCTCGTGGTCGTGCGGTAGCGTTCTCGCTTCCCACGCCCGGGTTCCCGGGTTCGATTCCCGGCGGGGTCAGTGATTTTCTCTGCCTCGTGATGACTGGGTGTTGTGTGATGTCCTTAGGTTAGTTAGGTTTAAGTAGTTCTAAGTTCTAGGGGACTGATGACCATAGATGTTAAGTCCCATAGTGCTCAGAGCCATTTGAACCATTTTTCTCCGCGTGAAAAGTCGTGGACGTCCGACCATTTAGCACCTAGTGGTACTTTCTCTGTCCTTGTTTCTCCTTCTGTAGATGCTTACGTGAAATGCCGACCAGCTTTACCGCTTTGGAGATTCTCGTTCACAGTCTCTGCGTAATAACAATTTGCCGTTTGTCAAAGTCGCATATCTCAACGGATTTCCTCACTTGCGTCCATATCTTCGCTAAGGTCTACTCCACTAACATACATTTGTCACCGCGACATGTGCCTGCAACACTACCACGCGGCATTCAACATTGCGATGGCAGCGGTCGTAATGTTTTGGGTTTGGCTTATCAATGTGGATTAAAAATAAGTTTTTTTTTTCATTTTGGTGATATGTTTAAAGACTGGGGTTGTCATAATTTAGCAACTTGAAAATACCCTACAGGGTGAGTCACGAGGTTTTCCCCCGATTCCTGGATGGTATTCCTTAGGTTATTTGGAACAAAAAAATGTAAAGAAAGTAATAGGATCAGATCCATAATTAAGGAGCTATGGTGATTGAAAAACTCAGGAAAATGGCAGAAAAAAACTTTTGTTGTAGGATTTCACTATCAAAAATGGGCGTAATAATTAATTTAAACTATTTTGTAGCAGCCTCTTGCATTCAGAGTGGATTTAAAGCAAGTGTTCAAAATTTCCTCCTTGCATTTAAAGGCAAAGATTCGCACAGTGAATCGCGCGAGTAGCATTTCGTAACTTGACATGCTCGTTCCTTATTGACGTTGCGGCAACGAAAATGCGTTGTAGCAAATTCTTCTCGGGTTTCCACCTTAAATTCGTACACGATGTCTTTCAGCCACCCCCAGTTGCAGTAAACTAGGGGTGTTAAATCTGGGGATCTGGCAGGCCAGTTGATAGGGCCTCCGCGACCTATCAATCGATGTGGGAATTGCTGATTAAGATAAGTTGTTTCCACGTGGTGGAAGGGTGAAGGTGCTCCGTCATGTTGGACGTACATGTGGCGTCTTGTTTCCAAAGGAACATCTTCAAGAAACTGCGGTACATCTTCTCGTAAAAAGTTACCGTACATCTGATCATTTAAATTGCCTGGGAGAATAACGGCCCCAGTAACTCAAAGATGGCTCTGAGCACCATGGGACTTAATATCTGAGGTCATCAGTCCCCTAGAACTTAGAACTACACTACTGGCCATTAAAATTGCTACACCAAGAAAAAATGCAGATCATAAACGGGTATTCATTGGACAAATATATTATACTAGAACTGACATGTGATTACATTTTCACTCAATTTGGGTGCATAGATCCTGAGAAATCAGTACCCAGAACAACCACATCTGTCCGTACTAACGGCCTTGATACGCCTCGGCATTGAGTCAAACAGAGTTTGCATGGCGTGTACAGGTACAGCTCCCCATCCAGTTTCAACACGATACCACAGTTCATCAAGAGTGGCGACTGGCGATTGGGACGAGTCAGTTGCTCGGCCACCATTGACCAGACGTTTTCAGTTGGTGAGAGATCTGGAGAATGAGCTGGCCAGGGCAGCAGTCGAACATTTTCTGTATCCAGAAAGGCTTGTAAAGGACCTGCAACATACGGTCGTGCATTATCCTGCTGAAATGTAGGGTTTCGCAGGTATCGAATGAAGGGTAGAGCCACGGGTCGTAACACATCTGAAATGTAACGTCCACTGTTGAAAGTGCCGTCAATGCGAACAAGAGGTGACCGTGACGTGTAACCAATGGCACCCCATACCATCACGCCGGGTGATACGCCAGTATGGCGATGACGAATACACGCTCCCAATGTGCGTTCACCGCGATGTAGCCAAACACGGATGCGACCATCATGATGCAGTAAACAGAACCTGGATTCATCCGAAAAAATGACGTTTTGCCATTCGTGCAACCAGGTTCGTCGTTGAGTACACCATCACAGGCGCTCCTGTCTGTGATGTAGAGTCAAAGGTAACTGCAGCCATGGTCTCCGAGCTGATAATCCATGCTGCTGCAAACGTCGTCGAACTGTTCGTGCAGATAGTTGTTGTCTTGCAAACGTCCCCATCTGTTGACTTACGGATCGAGACGTGGCTGCACGATCCGTTACAGCCATGCGGATAAGATGCCTGTCATCTCGACTGCTAGTGATACGAGGCCGTTTGGATCCAGCACGGCGTTCCGTATTACCCTCCTGAACCCACCGATTCCATATTCTGCTAACAGTCATTGGATCTCGACCAACGCGAGCAGCAATGTCGCGATACGATAAACCGCAATCGCCATAGGCTATAATCCAACCTTTATCAAAGTCGGAAACGTGATGGTACGCATTTCTCCTCCTTACACGAGGCATCACAATAACGTTCCACCAGGCAACGCCGGTAACTGCTGTTTGTGTATGAGAAATCGGTTGGAAACTTTCCTCATGTCAGCACGTTGTAGGTGTCGCCACCGGCGCCAACCTTGTGTGAATGCTCTGAAAAGCTAATCATTTGCATATCACAGCATCTTCTTCCTGTTGGTTAAATTTCGCGTCTGTAGCACGTCATCTACGTGGTGTAGCAATTTTAATGGCCAGTAGTGTACTTAAACCTAACTAACCTAAGGACATCACACACATACATGCCCGAGGCAGGATTCGAACCTGCGACCGTAGCGCTGGCGCGGTTCCAGACTGAAGCTCCTAGAACCACTTGACCACACCGGCCGGCCCCCAGTAACTGACCACACACAACACCACACCAGACTTTGACACTGAATCTGCGTTGAAATTGAGATAGTACAGAGGCATGGGGAATTTCGTCTGCCCAGACATGCATGTTATGCATGTTGTTGATGCCATCTCTTGTAAAGGTTGCCTCAACACTGAACATTACAAAGCGATAGAGCTGCCGATTTCGATTTAACCATTTACAAAAGTGCAAACGGTCGACACAGTCGTGTAGCTCTCAATGGTGAACTTTCTGCACATGAAAAGAATACAGTCCATTCTCATGAAGAATTCTACATAGCTTAGATTGTGAAACGTTCTGTCGGTAGCTAGGCGTCTTGTACTTGAACGAGGACTGCGCTCTACTGAATTAAGAATGTTTTCCTCTTCTTGAACGTCACGACGTCTTTCGGAGTGAATACGAATACTGGGAAGAGTACTAGCTTCTAGCAATGTTCGATATGTTCCTCTAAATGTTTTGGCACTCGGTATCCTACTATTAGGATATCGACAGTGATGTTCGGCGACAGCAGCTTTCGCATTGTCATCACAGAAGCCCAAAAATGTTCACCATCTCTCCATACACCTGCAATGAAAACTTGTACGGCATCGCGAAGTGTACTGTACACAAGAGACAATAACAGTAAACAGTGACTGCAGTATCAACAATGTGATTGTTATGCAAACGTGCCACTTGCTGCTCTTGTCACCTAAGACTGACCGTGTGTCCTGTGAACACAAGTGCAGTGCTCCATATACCGTGGCATGTTTTGGAACTCTGTTGTAGCTTCTTAACTATGGATCTGATCACAGTACTGTATTTACATTTCTTTTGTTCCAAATAACCTAAGGAACAACCTCCAGCAACTGGAGGAAAACCTCATGACTCATCCTGTTGTTGTTGTTGTTGTGGTCTTCAGTCCTGAGACTGGTTTGATGCAGCTCTCCATGCTACTCTATCCTGTGCAAGCTTCTTCATCTCCCAGTACCTACTGTATATAGTGATAAATGAAGATATAATTTTTTCTCCAAACTTGACAACTCTGTGAAGTTGATAAAATTGAAATTCAACCCACCTCTCCTACTGAAATTAGGAAAATAATAAATTCAATTAAAAGTAAAAGTTAACATGGAATCAATGGCTTTTCCAACAGAGTACTGAAAGATTTTTCCCAACAAATAAGTAGGATTCTCAGCCACATACATAGTAGCTCACTGAAACAGGGCATTCTTTCAGATAGACTGAAATAGACTATTGTTAACACATCGCATAAAAAAGGGGATAGATGTGATGCTAACAACTACCACCCAATCTTATTTCTGACAGCTTTATCCAAAATTCTTGAAATAGTAATGTAGTCAAGAGTAACATCACATATTTGTAAAAATGAAGTACTAACAAAATGTCAATTTGGTTTTCAGAAAGGCTTTTCAACAGAAAATGCTATATATACTTTCAGTGATCAAATATTAAGTGCATTGAATAACCGAACATCACCCATTGGGATATTTTGTGATCTCTCGAAGGCTTTTGATTATATGACTCATGAAATTCTTCCAGATAAGGATAAGTATTGTGGTATGAGTGGGACAGTGCACAAATGATTTAATTCATAGTTAACTGGAAGAATGCAGAAAATTGAAATTAACAGTACAGATAGTCCTCTAACTGCAGAGGTATCATGAATGGTGTCCCACAGGGTTCGGTCTTAGGTCCCTTATTGTTCTTGACGTATATTAATGACTTACCACTCTATATTCATGAAGATGCAAAGTTGTTTTTGCTGATGATACAAGTATAGTAATCACACCCAGCAAGCAAGAATCGGCTGAGGAAATTGTAAATAATGTCTTTTGAAAATTAATGAGTGGTTCTCTGCAAATGGACTCTCATTAAATTTTGAGAAAACACAGTTTAGACAATTCTGTACAGTAAATGGCGTAACACCATTGATAAATATAGACTATGAACAGAAGTCTGTTGTTAAGGCAGGATTCTCAAAATTTCTGGGTGTGTGCATTGATGAGAAATTGAATTGGAAGAAACATGTCGATGATCTGCTGAAACGGTTAGGTTCAGCTACTTATGCTATTAGGGTTATTGTTAATTTTGGTGATAAACATATCAGTAAATTAGTCTACTGTGCCTATTTTCATTCACTGCTTTCCTTTGGCATCATATTTTGGGGCTATTAGTCATTAAGAGAGAAAGTATTCATTGCACAAAAGCGTGTAATCAGAATGATAGTTGGAGCCCACCCAAGATCACCTTGCAGACATTTATTCAAGGAACTCGGGATATTCACAGTACCTTCGCAATACATATATCAACTTATGAAATTTGTCATTAATAACCCATCCCAATTAAAAAATAACAGCCGAAGTGCATAGCTACAACACTAGAAGAAAGAATGATATTCGCTATTCTGGATTAAATCTCATTTTGACACAGAAAGGGGTGAATTATGCTGCAACAAAAATCTGTGGTCATTTGCCAAATAGTATTGAAAGTCTGACAGATAACCAACCAAAATTTAAAAGTAAATTAAAAGAATTTCTGAATGGCAACTCCTTCTACTCAGTAGATCAGTTCTTGGATATGAAGCAGTAACTGTGATGAAAAAAATTATAAATAAAAAATAAAATAAAATAAAAAATTTAATTAATTATTTTGCTTATGTTAATGTGACACGTTCCACATCATTATGGAATGTTGTATTCATGATCTGTGGAATAAGGATTAATGTATGTATTAATGGATGTTGAAGAGATACTGTATGACATAAATCAATAAGCTGAAAAATATTTTTCTAGGCCGAATTCTCATAATTACATTTCTTCAAAAACATGCTATTCAGTTCATATGTATGATTTACGTTTACTGTGGATTTATTGTAGATATTATTTAAACGAGTTAGTGAAATAAGGAGGATATAAGAGAAGTACACTTCAAAAAAATGGTTCAAATGGCTCTGAGCACTATGGGACTCAACATCTGTGGTCATCAGTCCCCTTGAACTTAGAACTACTTGAACCTAACTAACCTAAGGACATCACACACATCCATGCCCGAGGCAGGATTCAAACCTGCGACCGTAGCGGTTCCAGACTGACGCGCCTAGAACCGCTCAGCCAGTACACTTCCTTCTTAGTGTTATGAAGTGCTATTTTTCTGCATGTACAACCTGAAATGAAAAAAAAAAAAACTCATTTAGGAAGCATTAAAAGTAATGTCTTAATCTCAAGTTTTTGTAATTAATTTTTATTTTTTTCTGGAAAGTGATCCAAGAACTGAATCCATATCTGTGGGAGACAAGTGTGTAGAAATGTTTCAAAAATATAAATTTGCTTTAACTGCAGAGTGTGGCACTGGCATATTATTGATGTGAAGTTACAGAACAGCACTCAGTTATTTAGTTTGGTGCTATTCTTGAGCAATATGGCTGAAGTTCCCACTAGTCTCTTGGAAAATAGGGAAGACTGAAATTATAGTCAGATCCCAAAACGTGAAGAGAAAAAAATCCTTAATTGGTAAACTACACTGTTCCTGGTATGCAGAGACGAAATCATGGTGACACAAATGTACATCAGTGAAGAAGAACACCAGAAAAATGGCTCATGATTAAGCTATACGAGGCACTTGTAAAAGCTTTGTTTAGTAAATTTTTAGTCAGATTTGGTACGATCACAGAAATTATGTAGAATGACAGTAATATATGCGGCGAAAATAGCTTAAAGGTTAAGAATCCAGTCCGCAGAAAGCTATAGACGTATAATAACAATCCAAGTAATTACTGTCGTGAACGTCTACTTCAATACTACACTTTTTACTCGGAGTATGACGTCAGGGGTCAAAGCAGACGGCTGGAATAGACCATGCTCTGTACCCATTGAATTTCTTATAAGGAAGAAATGTAGTCCTTCTCTCAAAGACTACATTTCTTTCCTTTGGTCTGATACTCTTGGTATTAGCCATACATCTTACTGGATATTCTGTGTTTGCCTACAAATAATTCGCTAGTTAATGTGTACCGCAAAACTCTGAAATACCAGATTTGAGTTTTGTTAAATAAAACTAGAGTACTGTTCAACCACAGTTCAAAAAATGTGAAATTGCATATGTGGTTAATCCAAATTTGTTTTATCTACGAACGCGGGCTACTACTCAAACAGTACTGTTTACTTCAGTATTGTATTAAGTGAACCATACATGTAAATACCCCTTTGTTTTTTGTCTTTTTTTTCGCAGTTGAGGCAACTTTACAAAATGCCAATACTAATATCTCAGAAATGCATGTGCACTGCCTGAGGAAAAGTGAGAAAACATATTTCCATGACAATGAAACAATAATTGTGACACAAAACATATTCTCAATCAAAATTAGTTGTTTCTTTGCTTTGATCTCCTTAAAAAGTTAAAATTCTTCCAGGTAATATGGGCGAGCAGAGATGAAAATGATTATTCTGTGCAATCTGTAATAATGAGCAAAAACACTGAATATCAGCTTATACGTAAAAGAGCAATTCTATTCTGCCACGTCCCCCGTTGCGTCTTAGAAACATCGCTTATCTCGGCAAGATCACACAGATAACACTACATTACGTGAGTATTAGTTTAAATTCTAGGTAGAAATTATTTGAAAATACTGACAATTAAGTTTATTTTGCTGTACAACATATCTGTGAGAATTACATATTACGTTTTCGATCTGTTCCAGAGACACTAAACGTCAACGCCAGTCTCAGTTCATACGAATGCCACCAGAAGGCAGCGCTAGCAAGCTACAGAACACGCCCAGCCATCGCATGACGTTACTCGTCTGTTTCTTCTGAAGGTTGAATTGCATTGGTTTGAGACGAAAGCAATTTAACGTCACAGTGTCGTTCGAGAGTCTGGAAGGGTATGAGGCGTAGTCCAGTGAACATAGTGCAGTTGTCCACCAGAGCAGAAGTGGTAAACTGATCTTTCGTTGTGATCGTTTGTTATTTTCACAAGTTTGCTCGTCGGTGAGTGTCTGTGTGGTTAGGAGTGACAGTATTTTCCGTGAATATACTGACTAAACTGCAGGGAAAGTTCAAGTAGGACATGGTTAGTTGCGCCTGACGGAAGGTCAGACATAGACATTAATTCGTATAGGTCTAAAAAATGGCTGAGAAGTCAACGAAGTGGACGTTGTTTTGTGTAGTAGTCGCGCAGATTCTCTCTGTGGCCCTGTCTTCGGATCACCATTGCGTGTGGTACGGTGTTTGCGGAACTGGTGAAGATGGTAGATTCAAGAACTGCCCGTACGATGGGGCTGCGAAACTGCTGGATCCCGAAGGTCAGAAACTGTTACAGAAATGGTGCCCGCATTTCAAAACAATGGATACCTGCTGTGATACCGCCCAACTCAAGAACATGGACACTGGTATAACGCTAGCTGCAAACTTCCTTCAGAGGTGCCCGTCTTGTATGACCAACCTTATTAGGCACATTTGTGAATTCACATGTTCTCCAGAGCAGAGCAGGTTTGTTGAAGTTGCTGATCTAGGAGCTTTACATAACGGGACTGAGTATGTGAATGGCATAAATGTGTATGTGACAGAGAAGTATCTTTCTGGTACTTACAATTCATGTCGTGGCGTCTCTGTACCTGCCACAGGGCAGCTCGCTTTTGATCTAATGTGTGGTGAATGGGGGTCCAGTCGATGTTCTGCACAGAAGTGGTTCCACTTCATGGGTGACGCTGAAGGAAATCCCTTTGTTCCCCTACAGATGAATTACATCTCAAATAACGTGCCAGTGGGGTACGAAGCCATGGATCCTCCCTTGATCCCGTGCAACGTGAGTGCCGCACCAGGAGTGCCGCCATGTAGCTGTGTGGACTGCGAAGCTAGCTGTCCAGCTCCACCCCCAGAGAAGCCGGCGGTAGAACCCTTTACTCTGTTGGGGAATGACGGAATGGCAGTGACTATGTCCATAGTCTTCTGTATTGGTGTGGCAGTATTCCTTCTGGGGTTGTACTGCTGCAGTGCAAGGAATCGCAGCAACATTGCCAGCCTGATGATGGGAGAGGGTGCAGACCCTGTGGGTCAGCGACTGGCGGGCTTGGACCAGTCTCGTATAGCTCTTGGTGCCGACGAAGAGGACAGCCCCTTGCGCTCAAAGCGGTCCAGTGTGGCAAGTGCAGAGGGAGCTGTCGTGCCCAGGCAAGTGGGACCAGAAAATGCCTCGTATGTGGAGAAGGTGGGGGCAGCAATGGACAGGTTACTGGAGGATTTGTTCAGACATCTGGGTGTTTACTGTGCTACAAAACCTTGGCTCGTGCTGTTCCTTGGACTGTGTGTGCTGGTTGGACTAGGACATGGCATTAAGTATATGAAGGTGAGTTTCTCAGAGTGCATCATATTTAATGCAGAAAAATCTACACACACCCACACACACAGAGAGAGAGAGAGAGAGAGAGAGAGAGAGAGAGATTTTACTGAAGTTACTTTTCACTCGGTTTGTCTAGGGCAATTTAACGTAGTTGTGTAGGTCTTATTTAGTCTTCGTTTGTGTTTTTGTATTTAAGATACTACCAATAATTTTGAACTCCTCATTTAATTATGAATATTTATGTGAAATTAACAGTTGCCCTTATTTTTTGTAGACTTAAGTTTTTTAAGTAACACCATAATGTTATATTCATAGCGGGGTACAGCTGATATCTGAAGCACACTAGATCTATTAGTACAAGGCAAGTTTACGCTGCATATGATAAATGCCTCCTGTACCTTCACTAGAGCCCGCACAGAAACATAACATTTTTTTCCTAATTGTGAGCAGCAGCAGCAGAACAATACATTTAGAAATTGCAGGTTGTACTGGGTGCAGAACATAACTCAATTTAAAAACAGCAAGAAAATAACAGTATGGTTTGTGTTTGGAATCTGACAGGAAGTGAACATTTGCCCAAGAGAAAATGCTGGAATAGGTCTATATACTTTTGTTCAGAATCAGGTTACTTTGTGGGACCAGTTTCATTCTTTGGACTTGCATTCTGTATTGAACTAAAAAAAATTATGGTGGGAGGAGAAGATTGGAAATGTAGTGGTTTCACTTACTGTTTTTTTCCTTTTAACAAACTGTTAAAAATATACAGTTAATAATTTGTATAAAATTTGTTGTGTAGGAAATAAGGAGCCTTTTGCCATATGCTTTGTTTTATAAACCATAATGCTGATTGTGATTTCTTGTTAAAAATTAAAGGGTTGGCTCTCTAGTAATCTTAGGGCGTTATGGAAGTGTCGGATTCCACCTGTTTGCTCTGACCCATGACATCATCAGTATGCGAAAATGCGTACATCCAGCATATATAAAATGGCAACAATTTCATCACTACATACGCATGCCAATAAATGTGAGAAAACATAAAAACGACACAAGAATGTCTCACTACAACAATAAAATAAAACTGATGGGATAACCACAGCAAAGAAGGGGTTTAGGGTGTAGATAATCTAAATATATAACAATACAAAACACCACATCACAAACAAATATTATAATAGAAATCTCAACTTGCATCAAGATGCTAAAGCTACAAAACAAGCAGGAATCATACACTTCACTTGACGTACATAGATTTACTTTCATTCTAATTGATCCATAGTGAGGAGGTCCTCCAGTATGTGGAAAATGTCAAAAAAAAAACAATACATAAAAATATTTAGAACTAAAACAAATAAGCTAATGTGCACTCCACAGGTCCAAGTGGAATGATTCATATATTATTATTATTATTATTATTATTTTAGTGAACACTATGAGAGGATCATTTTACAACACTCATTTACTAAGATCGCATTAATGCTCTGAATTTAAAATTTTAAAAAAGTTCTTTATAAGGTAATGAACATATAATAGATCTACTACAATACTTATTTACAATGAACACATTACTGTACTGGAATGGTGCAGAAGTTGGAGTGTATTATAAAATCGGTTGGTTCTGCTGAGAAAGTCATCAATGGAGTAAGAGGCGTTGGCCACCAGTGAGCCCTTTAGGCTTCTCTTAACCTGAATTTCATTGGTTGTTAAGCTTTTATGGCTGCTGGCAAGTTATTGAAAACGTGTGTTCCTGAATAATGCACACAATTTTGTACAAGAGTAAGTGACTTTAAATCCTTGTGAAGATTATTCTTATTTCCAGTATGATTGCATGAACTGAGCTGTTCATTTGAAAAAGTTATATATTTTTAACGACAAATTTCATTAAGGAATAAATATATTGGAAAGCAGTAGTTAGTATACCTAGTTCGCTAAACAGGCCTCTGCCGGATGTACTTGAGTTCACACCACATATAACTCTTACTGCACGTTTTTTAGCCCAGAAAACTTTAGCTTGGCTTGGTGAATTACCTCAAAAAGATAATCCCATATGACATTATGGAGTGAAAGTTGGTATGCCAGCTTTTCATTTTTATATCCACTACGCCTGACAGAATTTGCATTGCAAATAGAGATTTGTTTAGTCGCTTCAGCAGTCCTGTAGTGTGCTCTTCCCAGTTGAATTTATCATCAAGCTGTAATCTCAAGAATTTAACACTGTCCACTTCTTCTGCTTGTCGTCATATGTTAGGCATATACTCGAGGGGCACCCCTTATAAGTTCTGAACTGCATGGAGCATGTTTTTTTGAATTTTAGTGACAAAGAATTGGCTAGGAACCAGTGGTTAATGTCTACAAATATAGTATTAGCCGATCTTTCTAAGACTACACTTGATTTGCTATTTATTGCAATGTTTGTATCATCAGCAAACAAAAGAAACTGGGCATCTGATAATGGTACTGATAAAAGGTCATTGATATACACGAGAAAAGTGCCCTAAGATGGAACATTGTGGGACCCCACATGTAATTAGTTCCCAGTTGGATGAAGCCTGATAGCTTAATACATGTCTCTTTCCTAATAACACCCTTTGTTTTCTGCCAGATATATAAGATTTGACCCATTTTGCAGCATTTTCTATTACACCATAATATTCTAATTTACTAAAAAGGAAATTGTGATTTATACAGTCAAATGCCTTTGACAGATCGCAAAATATACCAGTTGCCTGCAATTTTTTGTCTAATGAAGTATGTACATTTTGACTGTAAGTGTAGATAGCCTTCTCAGTATCAGGACCCTTTAGAAATCTGAACTGAGACATTGACACTATGTTATTTGTGATAAGATGCTTATAAAGCCGGTTATACATTACCTTTTCTAAAATTTGAGAATGCTGGCAGAAGTGAAATTGGACTGAAATTTGCCGCTCTTTATTTATCTCACTTCTTAAACAGTGGCTTACCTTCAGCATATTTTAGCCATTCAGGAAATATTCCACTGGTTAACGACTGGTTACACAGACAGCTTAATATGTTACTTAACTCAGAATCACATTCTTTAGTTAACTTTGTTGATATTTCATCATACCCAGTAGATGTTTTTGATTTTGAAGTTTTTTGATGGACATTACTTCTGCTGGGGTAGTGAGGGTCAAACTCATATTATGGAAGTTACTCGAAATGTCTGGTCTGAGGTATCCCACGGCAGCATCTACAGAATGTGACAACTCCATCTTTTCAGTAACAGTTATAAAATGTTTGTTAAAAAGTTTTGCAACACTATACACGTGTCACCAATGTATCATTTACTATTAATGCTACACGGCCGTTTGTGGAAAGTGCAACACAGAGAAGGAATTACCCGAATAGCGCCACACTTGGCGGAAGTGGCGATGGGTGTGTAAGCAATAAGTGATAAATTTTGCAGCGAGATGATGTACACATGTCAGCCCGACAGGGTCGGTGTTGCGCCTAGTGTAGTCGGTGCAGAGCTGCCACACGAGGTGGAAACAATACAGTGAGTACCAGTATGCCTCGTCAACATCAAAGGGAGCTATATCAGCATGTGAGAGAGTTCGAACAAAGCAGAATTATCAGTCTTCAGGAAACGGGGTTGTCATACTGTGACATTTCGGTTCACACAGGGCATGCTGCTATGACATTGGTGCGTGTGAGGAAGCAGTGGGTAGAGGAAGGTCGTATGTAGCGACGAGCAGGAACTGGACAACGGAACGTGACCACAGTACAGGATGACCGTCATATTCTCCGCGTGACCGTGCAGCGTCATCCACAGTGCTGGCTTGTCGCTGGAGCACTGCA
Source organism: Schistocerca cancellata (assembly GCF_023864275.1). Classification (NCBI taxonomy): domain Eukaryota; kingdom Metazoa; phylum Arthropoda; class Insecta; order Orthoptera; family Acrididae; genus Schistocerca; species Schistocerca cancellata. The sequence goes on along the minus strand of NC_064637.1, from coordinate 124,551,173 downwards.
ACATGTGTGAACTTTCCTGCATTAACGGTTCATCGCCTTCTGCTGCAGGTTGGACTCATTGCACACACGCCATTTCGTCGGCTTCCATTGTCCAGAAACCACAAGCTCCCCGGCTGCAGTGGGCACGTGAATACCGCCACTGGGGTGCTGAGTGGCAACGTGTAATCTTTTCAGATGAGTCCCGCTTTGTGTCCTACAGTGATGGCTGCATACGTTTCCAGCAGTACTGTGGTGAGCGCAACCTGGAGGGCTGCATTATCGTGCAGCATGGTGGACAAACACCAGGTGTGATGGTTTGGCGTGCCGTTGGTTACAATAACTGATATCACCTCGTACATATTGCGGACACTTTGAACAGCGACAGGTACCTAACTGAGGTTGTGGATCCTGAGTACTCCCCTGCTTCAGGCAGCTCCACAGGCCACATATTGTGAGAAATGTACAGGCCTCCTTCGAAGAGAGATGGGTACCATTGATTACCTGGACTGCATGTTCGCCAGACATGTCGCCCATCGAACATGTCTGGGATATGGTTGGTCGGCAACCAGCGCGTCACGGTCCTCCAGTAACTGGTTTCGTGGATTTGTGGGCTCAGATACAATCTGCGTGGAGGGAAATACCTCACGAATGTATTGAGAACCTTATTGATTCATTGTGGTGGCGTATAACAGCTCTAGTTGCAACATATGGTGCTTACGACATACTAAATAGGGCTCAAAGGACATGTACAGATTTGAAAAGGTGATCATTTGTTACTTGTCATGTACCTAACCAGTGGTATTAAATTAATTGAATTCATGCATTTTCTTCTTGATGTTGCAGTTTCCACAAACTGTAGCGTATTTGCCCCTCTTCGTGTCTGGTTCTACCGGTCTCCCCCTTCACCATATCCCATATTGTTTTTATTTTGTTATCTGACATGACTATCTTTTCCTTGTAATATATTTGCTTGGGTGTCCGTGTTAGTCTTTAATATTTTGCAGTATTTCTTGTAATGTGCTAAAGCAGCAACATCAGAACTGTTTCGGATTGACATGTGCTGTTTTCATTCTGTTTTACTAGATACTTCTATTCCTTTAGTAATCCATTGCTTCTTTGTGGACTTTGCTCTAACCTTGATTAGTTTTGGGGAAAACAGTGTTCAAATAAGGTAAGCACTTTATTGGCAAAAGTATATTTTTCATTCATGCCATGAGCACTGTAAACATCACTCCTGTGAATGTCTCTGAGAAGTGTCCTAAAATCAATTTTTGGCTTATTGATTACCCTCTTGAGTTCAGATTCAACAATTTTATATCATGTTCAATATTAACATTTAACAGAAGGAACTGCATGTCAGGGTCTGAGAGGTCATTGACTATTGGGTTTGTAATATACATTTGTTCATTGAACTTTTCTATAAATGGCTGTTTGTGAGCAATTGGCTACACTAGTTGGATCTTTACAGTGGGAATTAAGTTGAATGATAGTGTTACTAACTCAAATAAGTTCTTATTGGAAGAGCCTTTAAGGGAACTACATTGAAGGCACCAGCAATCACTATTTCTTTGTTTTTGGTTGTTAAATGGGCCAGTACAGGTTCAAACAAAGACATGATATCAAAAAACCAACATCTGGAATTCTGAAAAGTGGAGTCAGACATTCTGTTTGACCAATATAGCTCAAATTAAGACATGGGTGGAAGAAAGGAAAAGACTTGGGAAGAAGATGGGATTTTAGAATAATAGTAAACAGTTAAGAAAGAAGAGACTGCAGTTGTGTGAACCCAGTTCAACAAAAATATAAATATATTTTTTAAAGCCAAATAGAGCACAACTGAACTGTTCATGCATCCTACTGAAATTTATTCATAAATTTGTATGTAATGGCCCCTAAAATGCTACATTCTAAAAATGAATGTCCTATAGATGACAAAGGCAAAAAAGGTTTTATATGGAAAAAATATTGAACAGTGCCTTTTATTGTTCAAAGTGGAAGTCTGGAAGTTAATGAAAATTCTTAACAATTTGTATTGTTCTCGACTTAAATAAGTAATGGTTTTGATGCAGAATGTGTATTCATAGTGGATACTGTGACGAGAATTTCTGATGGACATTATCTGCAGTAACAGGAGCCCAAAGGTATAATTAGTTTTTGCCCTAAATTTTATCCAAATCATGAAAAGAAATAAATACAATCAGAGAAATCAAAAGTAAATAATTCAGGAGTAAGGGTGCAGAGGTGTTGAGTTGACAACTCAGTTCCTCCACTATTCAGTGGTTGGTACCTTTATCCTCGAGTTGTTTACATTCTGCCAGAACTTTCTATATTGTATTCAAAAGGGAAATTATAACATGGAAGCTTTCACGGCAGCCGTCTTCATTAATTAAAACTTCCGGGCTGAATATGGACCATGGCAATTCAGCCCGGAAGTTTTAATTAAAAAAGGGAAATTATTTAGAAATAAAAATTTAGAGCTATCTACAAGCTGCAATTTGGCAGGAAATGTTATGTAGCAGGTGTTACTCTATAGAAAATTAATTATTTTCTGTATAAACTACCTATTACCCAGTTAGGTCCTGCAAGGGCTGGGAAATATTTCCTTGATACAGGAAAAAGTGGTCTTCAGCTCACTCTAAGAACCGTAATTGAAGTCTCGATCCATTGTTACGAACTCTGTGGTCCGCGTAACTGTTAATTTGTTAAGATAGTGACAGCTATATGTACTGCAACTAAGAATTATTCCTTCATCTCATTCCATTTTTCCATAATTATTGGAAGTGTGGAAAGTAGCTAAATTTAGATATTTCTCAAAATAACTACCAGCAAATTCTCTGATACTTGTATGACCAAGGTTAACATTTACACACAGATTATATGTTGCTGAACTGCAATTAAAAATGGTCAGTAATGTGAGATTTACAATTAGCCAAAAGTTTTTACTACTACATATAAAAGAATTAAAAATTTAAGTTGTGTTCTGCGTGTTGCATTCTTTTATTTTGAATATTAGTGACGAAATTAATTCATCAAATAAGACTGATTTTTAGAGGTATCGCCAGAACATATAGGCCTAATGCAGACAAGAAAGAAAATGTAACAATGATTAATGATTTACCTTCCAAAAAAAGTTTTTGTAAGAGATTGGAGGGAGGTGGGGGATTAATCTGCTACTAAACTAGCATTTTCATGCGTACAGAACATTCTAAAAAAAAAATTAAGAAATTGTAGTTAGGAACATGTAGAATTGTTATAGAGTAGTAACATGATGCCTCTGGTTGGGATGATTCAAAACTGGTACATCCTAGTGTAACCACAACTTTGGTCTGTGCACATAATCAAAGAAATGCCAGAGGGTAAGAAACAACAAACTATGTTCAAAGCCTACTGTTTTTGCAGTAAAAAATACCAGTTTTTTCCCCTCGTTCATTTTTGTATGCTATACTTCCATTGACTGTAAGAGACAGTCATTTTGCCAAACTAATTCAAGCCAACAGAGGCAAATATGGAGTTTGTCAACTGCTTGGACTTTTACGTAATGATAATCGTACAGTTTTTTGTGTATATTTCTTGAAGCATTTTCACCTACCTCTACACGTCGTAAGCTGCATTAAGAGGTGTGGCACAGGGTATTTCTGATACCACTAACACTATCCCCTTCTTTTGTCCTTTCACAATGGTGCACAGGAAGGGCACCTCTAATTTCTGAGTTTTCTGATCATGGTCATCTTGAAAGGTGTATGTGGGAGGAAAATACTACATTAAGCCCTCCCTGCGGATCAAGGGGTTACAATAGGCCTGAGGTATTCCTGCCTGTCATAAGAGGCAACTAAAAGGAGTCTCATACGTTTCGGCTTTCTGTGGTGGTCCCCTGTAGGGTTTGACCTCCATTCTCCAAAATTCTTCCAAAGAGTGAACGAGTTGGGGAAGGGCGCCTTACATGGTGCATCGTGTCTATCATGCACCGAGACCTTCAGCATTCTTTATCATCATGGCTTTGCAGTTCTGCTTATTCGCCTTCCGTTGGGCGAGGACACCTTCCTGGGTGCATTTTCTTCTATCCCCTTTGCAAGGTTTTCTGCTCCAGTGATGATCGTGGACTTCTTTGCACCTAATATATCCAGCACGGTAGTTAGTGGGGCCGCCAAGAACCCTACTGGTTGTAGCCCCCTGACTACACAGGGATCACTCTGTTGATGCCTGCGCTTCTACCTCCCCATGTATGCCAAGGAGTAGATGCCCATCTCTCTGGGGCATCGGGACTTCCGGCAGCAGCCATCCTGCCAGATGGCCTTTGCTGAGGCTGGGTGGCACATGTGATGAGGGCCCCTGTTTGGAGTGGTTTGCGTCAGGGCAGATGACACGCCATGAAGTGTACAAAGTCATCTTGTGCTGGTGGTCCAAGACGAGCAGTGTCTAAGTGGTAGAGATCCAACTTTAATGCGAAGAAGTATGACCCTAAATCGTTCCCCTCCCTGACCGCATCATGGGAGGAACATCAGCCTAACGATGACAGCAAACCTTATTCACCCCAGTACCTTGTATGTACGAGAGCTGATGGGGAATCTTTCATGTCAATGAAGTCTCAGTTTTTTTGTGGAGCATTTAGAGGACAAGTTCGGGGAGGTGGAGAGTTTGTCCAAAATGTGATCTGGGTCAGTCTTGATAAAAACGGCGTTCTCTGTCCAGTCATGGGCATTACTTGCCTGTTACTAGTGGGGGGGGGGGGGGGTTGTTTCTGTTTCCATCACAGCCCCTAAGAGTTTAAGTATTGTCCAGAGTATTATATTCCACAGCGACCTTCTTTTGCAGTCTGATGAAAAGCTGTGTACCGACTTAGAACAATGGGGTGTTCATTTCTTGCAGCACATCCATTGTGATCCGAAGTTGCCACCATTGCCTTCATCTTGGACTTCGAGGGTGACACGTTACCGACAAGGGCAAGGTGATGGTATACTGCTGTGATGTAAAGCCTCCCCTCCCTGATGCAATGCTTTAAGGGTGGGAAGTTCAGGCATGTCTCTTCCTGCTGTACTTCCAATGTCACCTGTCATGATTGTGGACATCCTTCACATCCAATACTCCATGTGCCCCACCTCCCATCTGTGTCAACTGCAGTGAGTAAAATTCCCCTTGCTTGTTGGACTGCAGTAATCTACAGAAAGAAAGGAAAATTGGTGAATTAAAGACCCTGGACTGACTGACTGACCTACACTGAGGCTAAGAGGAAATTTGAACGGTTACATCCTGTGCGTATGACATCCTCTTACACGGTCACTATGACAACGGTTCTAGCCCCTATCAGTTCCGCCATTTACAGTTGGCTCCCCGAGCTGTAAGACTCTACCTGCCCCAGTGGTGGTGGTGGTGGTGGTGGTGGTGGTGGTGGTGGTGGTGGTGGTGGTGGTGGTTGGGGGGGGGGGGGCACTTCTATCCCTGTTGCTCCTGCACAACCTACTTTGGGACCAGTGCCCCGCCCCCCTCCCCAAAATCATAAGGGACATCATTTCCCACTTCTCAGCCAGAGAAGCATCAATCTTCTTCGGCTCCTATCACTAGGAAGGGGTCCTTGGCTCACTCCCTTCCCAGGTTCCTACCAGTCTGAAATCAGACACCTGCCAGTGGCTGAAGTGCCCACAGGCAGCTGGTCATAGGGCTTCATGTGATACTTCTCTGTCCCTCGGACTGAATCTGTGAAGCCTTCCCAGCCAGTGGAGCAGTGAGAGAAACATAAAAAGATAAAGACCCCCAAGAAACAGGACATTGCAGTGGCACCCACACCACCACTATCTACAAGCTCTGCATCTGAGGATGAGGCGGAGATTCTGACATCCCCTGAGGACCTAGATCTCACTGGACCCTCGGACAAAATGGATATTGATCACCCACGTACTCAATTGTGACAGTAGGTGACCCTGAGGCGTACAATGCCTCCTTGAGCACTTCGTACCCTCCCTGCCTCACAATAACATCATCCTCCAGTGGAATTGCTGCAGTTTTATCCACCACGTGGCTGATCTGCGGCAAGTTAAGCTTTACACCTACTTACTGCATTGCCCTCCAGGAAACCTGGTTCCTGGCAATGCGGACCCTTGCCTTCTGTGGCTATAGGGGATATTACAAGAACTGTAGTGAGTATAATAGTGTCAGGTGGAGTTTGCGTCTATGTCCTGAACTTGGTATGTAGTGAACCTTCGGAGCTCCTCTTGAAGCTGTGGCTGTCAGGATAAGGATGACACATGAAATAACTGTCTACAACGTATATCATCCTCCAGATGGAGCAATTCCCGTGAACATATTGGCTGTCCCGATTCATCAACTCCCTAAACCTTTCTTAGTTTTGGGAGATTTTAATGCCCATGACCCCTTGTTGGGTGGCACCATGCTTCTGCGCATGATAGAGATCTCGAAAATTTGTCTTAACTTGCCCTCTGCCTCTTAAATACTGGGGCCCCCCACACATTTCAGTGTGGTGCACGGTACTTACTCGTCCATTGATTTATCACTTCACAGCCCAGGACTTCTCCCATCTGTCCCTTGGAGAGCCCACAATGGCTTTTGTAGTAGTGACCACTTCCCCATCTTCCTGTCACTCCCCTGGCATCATTCCCTTTCCCGGCCGCATACCCAGACGGGCTTTAAAAACGGTAGACTGAGAAGCTTTCACATCTGCTGTCACCGTTGCACCTCCCCCACATTAAACCATCGATGTGGTGGTTGAGCGGGTCACCAGAACAATTATTTCTGCGGCAGAAAACGTGATCCCTTGTTCCTTAGGGTGCCCCCCTAGTGAAAGTCAGTGCCTCGGTGGTTGCTGGAAATCTGAGGCCATTAAAGAGCATTGGCGGGCTCTACAGAGACATAAGTGGCAACCTTCTCTGGAGCACCTAATAGCTTTTAATGGCTCCATGCCCACATTTGCCAGCTTATAAAAAGACTGAAACAGGAGAGTTGGGAGAGGTACGTCTCAGCCATTGGGTACCATACGTCACCTTCACAAGTCTGGACGAAGATCAGACGTGTCTGGGTACCAGACCCCGACAGGCGTCTCTGGACTTAATATCAATGGAGTGTTATCTACCGACACAAACACAATTGCCAAGAGCTTTGCTGAGCACTGTGCTCGAGCTTCGGTGTCGGAGAATTACCCCACGATCTTTCTCACCCCCAAATAGCGGATGGAAAGGAACTCCTCTCGTTCACTGCACATCACAGTGAACCCTATAATGCTCCATTGACTGAGTGGGAGATCCTCAGTGCCCTTGCACATTGCCCCGACACAGCTCCTGGTCCAGATCGGATCCACATTCAGAAGATTAAACATCTGTCGTCGGACTAACAGCAACATCTCATCATCTGCAACCAGATCTGGTGTGATGGCATATTCCCATCGCAATGGCAGGAGAGTACTATCATTCCAGTGCTCAACCCTGGTAAAAACCCGCTTGATGTGGATAGCTATTGGCCCATTAGCCTCACAAACATTCTTTGTAGGCTGTTAGAACATATGGTAAGTTGGCGGTTGTGTTGGCTCCTGGAGTCACAGGACCTACTGGCTCCATGCCAGGGCAGTTTCTGCCAGGGTCGCTCTACCACTGAGAATCTCATGTCCCTCGAGTCTGTTATCTGTACAGCCTTTTCCAGACGCCAACACCGGGTTGCCATCTTTTTCAATTTAAGGAAAGTTTGACACAACCTGGTATCATCATATCCTTGCATTTTATATGCGAGGGGTCTCCGGAGCCCGCTCCAGATTTTTATCTGAATCTTCCTGTCACTCCGTACTTTCCGTGTCCAAGCTGGTGCCTCCCGTAGCCCCCCCCCCCCCTTCCCCCCTGTCTTCAGGAGAATGGAGTCCCGCAGGGCTCCATATTGAGTAGTGTGTCTCTATTTTTAGTGGCCATTAACACTGTAGCAGCAGCTGTAGGGCTGTCCGTCTCACCTTATCTGTAAGCAGATGATGTTTGCATTTCCTACTGCTTCTCCAGTACTGGTGTTGTAGAGTGGTGCCTACAGCGAGCCATCCACAAGGCACAGTAATGGGCTCTAGCCCAATTCTGTTGGAGTCGTACCATTCATCTGGAACCAGAACTTGACGTTAATGATGATACACTCGCAGTAGTGGAGGCATATCGATTCTTAAAACTGGTTTTCAATGTTAGATTGACTTTTCTTCCTCATCTTCATCAGCTTAAGTGGAAGTGCTGGCACACTTCAATGCCCTCCTCTGCCTGAGCAACACCAACTAGGATGCAGATCATTCTACAGTAAAGCAGCTATACAGAACCCTTGTTCAATACTGCCTTTGCTATGGGAGTACGGTTTATGGTTCAGCGGCTCCCTTAGCATGGCAGTTACTAGACCCAGTGCACCACTGCGGAGTTAGAGACGGGAGCTTTTAGGACGAGTCCGGTGACCAACTTACTGGTGAGGTTTGTGTCTGATCCCTCCTATCTGAACTAGTCCTAATGTGGTGTCACCGCCAGACACCACACTTGCTAGGTGGTAGCCTTTAAATCGGCCGCGGTCCGTTAGTATACGTCGGACCCGCGTGTCGCCACTATCAGTGATTGCAGACCGAGCGCCGCCACACGGCAGGTCTAGAGAGACTTCCTAGTACTCGCCCCAGTTGTACAGCCAACTTTGCTAGCGATGGTTCACTGACAAAATACGCTCTCATTTGCCGAGTCGATAGTTAGTATAGCATTCAGCTACGTCATTTGCTACGACCTAGCAAGGCGCCATGTTCAGTTACTATTGATGCTGTAAAACATGTACCGTCAAGAGCGATGTTCACCATTTATGGATTAAAGTTAAGTATTCCACAGCTACGTCCTTTTTTGCTAGTCTAATTGCCTTGACCTGTTCTAGACCTCGCGCCAGCCTGCGTGAGCTAATACACGTGCCTTTCGGCTTCCTCTCATACTGGGTTGGCTCTCTTGCCAATCCACAACACTTTCCCTGTACCACCTCTACTCGAGGTCCATTCACGTACACCTCCATGCTGTAGACCTAGACCGAAGCTCCGTACCTTTTGCACGGACCTAAGGATGCAGTTAACCTCGTGGCTCTCTGCTGTCACTTCCTCTCGATACCTGACATGTCCCGGGACTCTGAAGTGGTTTACACTGACAGCTCGATGGCTGACGGTCACATTGGCTTCGCTTATGTTCACAGAGGACATATTGAACAGCACTCGTTGCCAGATGGCTGCAGTGTTTTCACTGCAGAGATGGCGGCCATATCTCGTGCTCTTGAGGACATCCGTTCAGGCCCTGATGAGCCGTTTCTTCTCTGTAGTGACTCCTTGAACAGCCTACAAGCTAACAACCATTGCTACCCTCGCCACCCTTTGGTGGAGTCCATCTGTGCCCTGGAACGGTCCAGTCGTTCAGTCGTGTTTGTCTGGACACCAGGACATGTCAGTATCCCAGGCAATGGACATGCTGACAAGCTGGCTACACAGAAACCACTTCTAGAGATCGACATCATCACACACGACAAACTGTGTGTCATTAAGGAGACTACAAATGTGTGGTAGTCCCCAATGTGGTCCTCTTGCAGGGACTCTGTGGTTTTCTGCCTGTTCCACATTGGCCATGCTTGGGTGACCCAAGGCTATCTCCTGCACTGTGAAGACTCACCTCAGTGTCAGTGCAGTGCCCGGTTGACAGTGGCCCGTATTCTGTTGTGCTGTCCTACGTTCGCTGCCCTGCGACATAATCTTCGGTTACCGGACTCGTTACCATTAATTTTAGCTGACGTCTCATCGGCTGATTTAGTTTTATGTTTTATACGTGAGGATGGGTTTTATTGTTCATTTAAGTTTTAGTGCATATCCTTTGTCCCTGTGTGTCTCCCACCCTAGAGCTTTTAGGCTGGAGGTTTTAATGTGTTTTGAGTGTCTGGCTTATCCTTTTTATTCTCATGATCAGCCAGCCATGATTGTCTGTTCTTCTTTTCATCCCTTCTACCTGTTTCTTGTGTCTCTCAGTGGTTTTCTAATCCTATTTTGTCCATTCTAGTGTTTGCTGCCCTCTGTCGTTCTTGCGGTTTTCCCCTTTCTCCCATTTTTGTTAGTCTCATTTGTTTTATTCTCAATCTTGTTGAATTGTTTTAATATGAACAGGGAACTGACGAACTAGCTGTTTGGCCCCTTCCCCCTCTTTAAACAAACCAACCAACTAACTACATTAAGCAACCAACTTTCAATCTGAGAATTTAGACAGTAAGCCACACTGTAATGCAGAACACCTCTTTTGCACTGTGTGCCACTGAAGTCTGTAGTGCACCTTTGCAGGAGGAATGTCACTTTGTAGTGATGTGGAATGTGACAGTTTAACAAAAGATGTCTTCACGTGACATAATTCAGTTTTTTAAAATAGTTGTAAAATTAGTAATTCGTATCTAAAAATTACCTGTTGAGTAGGATTTGTCATTCAAGATATGTATATAATCCTGGTTGGCTATCTGTCAGACTTTCGGCGCTATTTGGTAAGTGACCAAAGACTTTCGTGGCAGTACAAGTAATTTACCCTTTTCTGTGCCAAAGTTAACTTTCACCCAGAAAACTTAAGATCAGCCTTTCTATTAGTGTTGTAGCTGCACACATTGCTATTGATTTTGAACTGGAATGGGTTATTAGCAACAAATTTCATAAGTGAGTATATTATGAAGTTACTGTGAATATTCAGAGTTCCTTAAATAAAGTCAGCAAGATGATCTCGAGTGGACTCCAGCTGTTACTATGATTACAAGTTTTTGTGCAATGAATACTTATCGCTTAATAATGAATTACCTCAAAATATTATGCCACATGAGAACAGTGATTGAAAATAAGCATAGTAAGCTAATTTACTAATATGTTTACCACCAACATTTGTAATAACCCTAATAGTGCAGGTAGCTGAACTCAAACATTTCAGCAGATCATCATTATGTTTCTTCCAATTCAGTATCTCATCAATGCAAACACCCAAAAATTTTCAATATTCTGCCTTAGCTACAGACTCGTTTTCAGAGTCTGTTTTAAAAAAATGGTGTTATGCCATTTGTAATGTAAATACTGTCTTTTATCAAAATTTAATCAGTCCATTTGCAGAGAACAACTTAATGATTTTCTAAGAGACATTAAAATTTCCTCAGCTAATTCTTGTTTGTTGAGTGTGATTACTATACTTCTATTGTCAACAAAAAGAATTAGCTTTTCATGTTTGTGAACATAGTGGTAAGTCATTAATACACTACTGGCCATTAAAATTGCTACACCACGAAGATGACGTGCTACAGACGCGAAATATAACCTAGAGGAAGAAGATGCTGTGAAATGCAAATGATTAGCTTTTCAGAGCATTCACACAAGGTCGGCGCCGGTGGCGGCACCTACATCGTGCTGACATGAGGAAAGTTTCCAACCGATTTCTCATACACAAACAGCAGTTGACTAGCGTTGCGCGGTGAAACGTTGTTGTGATGCCTCGTGTAAGGAGGAGAAATGCATACCATCACGTTTCAGACTTTGATAAAGATCGGATGGTAGCCTATCACGATTGTGGTTTATCGTATCGCGACATTGCTGCTCACGTTGGTTGAGATCCAATGACTGTTAGTAGAATATGGAATCGGTGGGTTCAGGAGGGTAATACAGGACACCATGCTGGATCCCAACGGCCTCGTATCACTAGCAGTCGAGATGACACGCATCTTATCAGCATGGCTGTAACGGATCATGCAGCCACGTCTCGATCTCTGAGTCAACAGATGGGAATGTTTCCAAGATAACAACCATCTGCACGAACAGTTCGATGACATTTGCAGCAGCATGGACTGTCAGCTCGGAGACCATGGCTGCGGTTACCCTTGACGCTGCATCACAGACAGGAGAGCCTGCGATGGTGTGCTCAACAATGAACCTGGGTGCACGAATGGCAAAAAGTCATTTTTTTGGATGAATCCAGGTTCTGTTTACTACATCATGATGGTCGCATCCGTGTTTGGCGACATCGCGGTGAGCGCACATTGGGAGCGTGTATTCGTCATCGCCATACTGGCGTATCACCCGGCATGATGGTATGGGGTGCCAGTGGTTACACGTCAAGGTCACCTCTTGTTTGCATTGATGGCACTTTGAACAGTGGACATTACATTTCAGATGTGTTACGACCCATGGCTCTACCCTTCATTCGATCCCTGTGAAACCCTACATTTCAGCAGGATAATGCACGACCGCATGTTGCAGGTCCTGTACAGGCCTTTCTGAATACAGAAAATGTTCGACTGCTGCCCTGGCCAGCACATTCTCCAGATCTCTCACCAATTGAAAACCTCTGGTCAATGGTGGCCGAGCAACTGGCTCGTCATAATACGTCAGCCACTACTCTTTATGAACTGTGGTACCGTGTTGAAGCTGCATGGGCAGCTGTACCTGTACACGCCATCCAAGCTCTGTTTGACTCAATGCCCAGGCGTATCAAGGCCGTTATTACGGTCAGAGGAGGTTGTTCTGGGTGCTGATTTCTCAGGATCTACACACCCAAATTGCGTGAAAATATAATCACATATCAGTTCTAGTATAATATTTGTCCAATGAATACCCATGTATCATCTGCATTTTGTCTTGGTGTAGCAATTGTAATGGCCAGTAGTGTGTATATTACGAACAATAAGGGACCACAGAGTGAACCCCACGTGACCCAATTAGAGGAATCTGTTGGTTTTTGCGCATTACGTGTAGAGTTTATTTAAACCTCCAGCTGACTTCCCGTTAAATATGAATCAAACCATTTATTTCTTGTCCCACAATACTTCAGCTTATATAGAATAATTCTGTGATTTCCACAATCAAAAGCATTTGACAGATCACAAAACTTCTCAGTGTCTGTTAATCCAACCTTGTAGCATCAATACAGACAGAACAACAATATTCAGTTTTGGGTCTACTCTTCCTAAAATGTAAATTCTGCATTCTGAAGTTTTTTCTTTTTTTTTTTTTTTTTTTTTTTTTTTTTTTTTTTTTTTTTTTTTTTTTTTTTTTTTTTTTCTATTATGTCATTAATTTTGGGCTGTCAGAACTAAAAACCTTAGTTTTGAAACTAATTTCTCTTTTTTCTTTTGTGTAGGTTACAACAGATCCAGTGGAGTTGTGGGCGTCCCCAACGAGCCGCTCCCGTGTGGAGAGGGAGTTCTACGATGCGGCGTTCGAACCATTCTACCGGACCGAGCAGATTATCGTGCATGCGACGGGCCTGCCCAGCATCGTGCACAACACTTCGAACGGCCCCATTGAGTTTGGGCCGATATTCCACCGGGAGTTCCTGTTGGCACTGCGCCAACTGCAGCAGCAGATAACTCAGCTAGGGCAGGATGAGGGTCAGGGCCTGGAGAAGATCTGCTATGCCCCCCTGACAGAGGCAGGGAAGCCGGCCACCCACACATCGCAATGCATCGTGCAGAGTGTCTGGGGGTGAGTGCCTGGGCTGAAAGTCCATCATTTATGTCTATTCTGCTTCTCTGGCATACCAGAACAGAGTAACAGAAATTTTTGTTTTTCTTAAAGAATGTTCTTTATTCAACTACTACTTTGTCACCTTCAAAGTAATCCCACTCAGATATAATGCACTTATGCCAGTGCTTTTCCCGATCTTCGAAGCACTTCTGGAACTCCCTTTTTATTATGGTATTCCACTCCTTCGACAATTGTAGTTTTATGTCACCTGTGGTGGCAAAATAACGTTCTTTCATGTTTCTCAGCTCGGGAATAGAAAGAAGTTGCAGGGGGCGATGTCAAACAATTACAGTAGCTGAGGCAACACAGCATTTTTTTTTTACCAAAAAGTCATGAATAGGCATTGATCTGTGAGCAGGAGCATTATCGTGATGCAGTTTCCGTGGTTGGTTTTGCCACAGTTCTGGCCATTTTCTTCAGAGTGCTTTACGCGAACAGTGCATAAGTACCAGGCAGTATTCCTTATTGACTGTACAGCCATAAGGCAGGAACTCGTGATGTACTATCCCATTGTAGTGATGTACTATCCCATTGTAATCAAAGAAGAGTGTGAGAACAACTTTCAGATGTGACTGAACTTCTCAAACTTTTTCAGTCTTGACCATTCAGGCAGTTCCCATTGGATTGAGACTGTTGGGCCTCTGGTTTGACGTCATACCCATGTTACGTCACATGTTATAACCTTCTTTACAAGTCTTGGATCATTGTTGAATTGAGTCAGCAATTCCCGGTCGAAATTCAACAATTTCGGAACAAACTTTGGTGCTACATGTTTCATGTCCAAAACATCTGGAGAGAGGAAAAAAAAAGTGCGAGACTTGAGCCAAAAGATGTGCCGACATAAGAAACCTCTCTGATGGTGATTCATTGATTTGCCAGAACAGTTTTTTACTTCTCCCACTCCATCATCAGTAACTAATGTGCTAGAGCATCAAGGTGGTTGTCTTCAAAGTTGTCGTGACCCCTCTTTGAAAAACTGTTGTCGTATTCAGTAGACTTGCCAGAAGCCAGTCAGCATTATGCATGCATTGCTGTACTGTTTCATTTTTAAAGCAAAATTTAATGCAAATTATTTATCGATCTTTCTCATAAATAAAAATTCGATGGGCACTCAAAAACACATATAGCCTATTTGAATGCCAGCAATAAACTAAATTGTCAAAACAACTGAAAATGCATACATATATCAGGAACATGTGTACCAGCAAGATTTTAAAAAATTGAAAATTGGATGTATTAATCCTGTGAAATTAAAAAATTCCCATGTCTTTTTGAACACACCTCGTATGTGATGTTATCTGCAGTTTGAAGATTGATTGGATGCAGCTCTCGATGCTGGTCTGACTCATTCTTCAGATAGGCCACTGAAAGAATGTACCTGACAGAACACACACATGGAATGCAATGTGTGGAGGGACACACTAGTGTCAGTCAGAGCTCTGACATTTGTAAACATTGCCACGGTGATAGTGCCCCATTGCTAACCGACAAATCGATGTCGTGCTTGGTGCTATTAGTGGTTGCAAAGCATTTGTCATGGATCGTGAGTTACTGATTGATTGTGTTAACAGAGTGGTGTAAAATCTCATGTTAATTTCAAACATATTGATATGAACTCTTCAAGCCACTTGAAAGTAGGCAAAGACACTACCTTAAAGAGCCAGTCTTGTGAGCTTAGTGTAAGATGATATTTTGGGGAAGAGAAGAATAGCAGTGGTCCTCTGCCACCTTTGTAGAAAGTCATGAGGAGAGTAGCTGCAGCTTTGAAAATTAGGGTGACTTCCCTGTGTGTGTGTGTGTGTGTGTGTGTGTGTGTGTGTGTGTGGAGAGAGAGAGAGAGAGAGAGAGAGAGAGAGAGAGAGAGAGAGAGAGAGAGAGAGAGAGAGAGAGAGAGGGGGGGGGGGGGGGGGGGGGATCTGTGTCTACCGAAACCAACTACTGCTCTTTTGATGAAAGGAAAATCCAGAGTACATGCTGCTAAAGTGACAGAGCTCAGGAATTTTCAAGAGGGTGCAGTGCACCATATCACACTGTTCAATTGAACATAGTTTTTAAATAAAATGACATGGAAATTTTAATGCATCAGTGGGCTGTATTGCACCCAAAACTCGCAACAGTATTTTCCCACACAGGTGGCACATCTTGGAAGAGATAAGAAGATAACAGCAGCAGGAGTGACGATAGGCATCATGACATAGGCATTAAAATATGTATTACATTACTGAAACATAGTAATCTTTATGTGATTCTTCAACTTCTACCAGCGTATTTCTTGCTTGAACAGTCCACGGGTGTACTGCCGGTCCATGGTGTCCAATGGGCACAATATTTCAGCGATCAGACACCTGACGATGGTAGCATGTCTGATCAGCGAAATATTGTGCCCGTTGTACACTATGGACCAGCAGTACACCCATGGACTGTTCGAGCATTGTAATCTTTACTTTATCTGAACGTACATTCCATAACATTTTCTTATTAATTATGAAGAGTGTATGTTCCAGTCTCCCAAGGTTATTAGTGGCCTTGTACACTTCAGTAGTACAGAATTGCAGTGGCTCGACAAGTTTTGGGTGTGACGTTCGTAGTCGGGCAATGAACACAGTGTAACAATGAATAGCTGCATAATAGCACTGGTAACAGTTGCCGTCTGTCGAGGACATTCTGTGGACAGCTTGATTATAAGCTCTTCATCTTTACATGACTACTACAACCTACATAAATTTAAACTTACAGTTAATGTGCGATTTTGTTTTCTCCCCTTCCCAGAAATCTTATTTGTGGTGACAGATTGGTAGCAGAGCTTGAGGTGTAGGTTAGCTCAGAAGGTGATAATTTGGTTTATGGTGATGCCAACAAAACTAAAGCCAAATAAGGTTTATGGTAACAGATTGACCTGTTGGCTAGCCTAATGTTTGTCCACACCTTATTTAAACATGCTTTGCCATATTTAACACACTTCCAAACATAAAAACTTAAATTGCAAAGTACACAGACACATATCCAATAAGTATTTTGACACATATTATGTACATATCATACATACACCACAAACAATACAAGGGAGGTCCACAATGTAACATTTACCCTACTTATTGATTTGGGCTTTGGTCTTTTATCTTGTGTACAAAAATAAATGAATAAAAATGAGACTAAAATACTCAGTACACCACGTACTATTTTCCTGGAAGTCTTCATTTAATTTTATTGTTCAGTAGGAAAGATAAACTTTGGTTACTCTCTTTGAATGGATGTATTTGTCAGTGTGGCAAAACTAGGTTATCATTAAAACCAATTTTTAAGTCGTTTATTATTGCTATAGCTAATGCCTGTTGATGATTTTTTTTAGGTACTTCCAAGATGATGAGGAGAAGTTTGAAGAAGTCGACGAGGACATAGAGGGCTTCGAAGTGAACTACATGGATCACATAAAGATGTGCACGCAGAACCCGTACGACCCAGATCAGTGCTTGGCCCCCTACGGAGGCCCCATAGAACCGGGAATAGTGTTCGGAGGCTTCGGCGCCCGGACGGGGGAGAGTAGCTCGCTGAACTACGAGCGCGCCACGGCAGCGATCCTGACCTTCCTGGTCCGGAACCACCACAACAAGACCCTGCTGGGGCCCGCACTGGACTGGGAGCGTCGCTTCATTGCTTTCATGCAGAACTGGACGGCCACATCGAAGCCGGACTTTATGGATGTCGCTTTTACCTCTGAGCGGTCCATAGAAGACGAGCTGGAGCGTGGGTCTCATTCAGACGTTGTCACCATCTTTGTCAGCTACATCATCATGTTCGGGTACATTGCCATATCACTGGGCCAGATGAACTCTTGCGCCCGGCTGCTCGTTGATAGCAAGGTTGGTAACACAGCATGTCGTGTTGTCAGTTGGGGGAGGGTGTGACATCTGTGCAAAACTCACATTTTAGTGTCTTTCCACATTGTTAAAAAGAGGAAAGTCATTCTTGTTAGGTAGTTGCTTCTAATGGGTTCTAATGGTTTCCTTTGTGTACATCAGACATTCTTCAAACCTTGTATACAGATCAAGTTAAGGCTGTTATAAAGGCAGTGTTATTACACAAAATAGCTAAAACAGCTTTTGCTTCCCACGTATTTGTAGGTGATCAGAAAAATTGTGGATTTTTCTATGCCCATACTTTGCAAGCTACCTTAGGGTGTGCAGCAGAGGGTACTTGTCTACCACTGTTGCTTCCACTCTTTCCTGTTCCAGATTCAAATGGTTTGTGAGGAGGAAGATTGTTGATAAGCATCTGTATAAGCGCTAGTCTCTTTTTCACACATTATGGTCTTTTGCAAGATATGTTTTGGAGGAAGTAATAAATTGATTGGCTCTCCTAGGAATGCAACCTTTTGGAACTTTTAACGTCCTTTCTTACATTGTCAGACACTGAGCTTGGCTAAGCATCTATTACACTTTCACGCTTACTGAACAAAACTGTAACAAAAAAATGCTGTTCTCCTTTGGAGCTTCTATCTGGTATGGATCCCATATTTGCAAATAAATATTAAAGTTTTGATTGTGTGAGGGTTTTGTAACAGTTGCTGAAAATTTTTTTAATGAATCTATCTGCCATCTGCCTTAATTGTGATTATTGTGTGGGTGTTCCGCTAAACCTTTGACCAAAAAAAAATACTTTTCATAAGAAGTCTCTAACATTTTGGAGCCATTTGCTTTATGTAATTTTTTAATTTTTTTTTTTTAGTACAGTTCTGAATGGATTAAAATTAAAGACTAACCTTAAAGTTGCCTTTTCCATTAAAGGTTTATAGAATGCATTTAAGGCTGCTGTCCAACAAGTTGTAGGATCTTAGCTCTGAAATAGATAAGCATGGGGAAACTTTACTGGATAGCTGTTGACAGTGTGGGGAAAACAGCAGTTGTGGAAATCTGATCTTTTGTAGAGAAATGAACTATATTTCAAATTGTAATTAATGTATGTATAGATTAGTAAATTTTTGGTAAATTTTAGACCTGTGTTTCTCAAACTATAAACCCAACACTGATAAAAGTTGCATGTTATTAGACAAAATCACAAAAGGAAAGTTGCTAAATAAATTGTGTATAAAAAAGAATAAAGCTACTTAAACACAATTTTGTTGCAACAAAATGGCCATGACAAAATCGTGAAAGGCCAAACTGTCAACTGAGAAATAAACATATAACGGGTGATTCATGAAACATTAAATCAGTCTCTTGGTTACATCCTCAGTCAGTGACGTCTCATTGTGTAAGGGGAAGTGAGGCACTTGATTTAAGAATAACTATTTTTGGTATTTCTGGAGGAGTTGTATCTGCCAGGGCTGTGCTACATGTAAACACTTTGGTGCTGCAGATAACCCTGGGTCTGGGCGGTGTGGTGATCGTACTGGCATCAGTGGTGTGCTCGGTGGGGCTGTTTGGCTTTGTCGGGGTTCCTGCCACACTGATCATCATCGAGGTGATCCCCTTCCTGGTGCTGGCTGTGGGAGTGGACAATATATTCATCCTCGTGCAGACACACCAGCGCGAGGGGCGCCAGCCGTACGAGTCGCATGCGGAACACATCGGGCGCATTTTGGGACAGGTATGTGCAGTTCATCACAATTGTGTGGTTGACTATCCTCAAGTAAACAAGATATCCAGACCTTTTAATGTTCTGGTAGTGCAATTTATTACAAGGTCCGTTAATGTGGTGTTCACAATTCCAAAAAGTAATTATTAAGCCTGTTTTACCTCGGAGTGATCAAAAGTGAATGAGAAATTCTATGGTTTAAATGGTAGGTGAATGGAAGCAAACTACATTTGGTCATGTTCAGTTCCCATTTAATGGTGCTTGCTTCTGTTCTGCGAGTGGTTGATCTTTCAACAAACTATCAAAGGAACTTAGCATGTTCACCACATCACCCCTAGCAACACAGAACACATTTGTCACCTTTTTATATGCGGTTTAGTGAGTACTTCTGTCATTGACATGAGTTGTGTAAATAAGTGGTCGAAAGATAATGTAATGGTGATAAAAGCACATATTTAGGTGCTTGCAGACCCCAAGAGATGCTGAAGAAAGAATAATATACATGGTAGAAAATTGCCAAAGAATTCATATGTCTTCCAGGGATTGTGAGGAGTACCATACCGTATTTACTCGAATCTAAGCCACACTTTTTTTCCAGTTTTTGTAATCAAAAAAACCGCCTGCGGCTTAGAATCGAGTGCAAAGCAAGCGGAAGTTCTGAAAAATGTTGGTAGGTGCCGCCACAACTAACTTCTGCCATCAAATATATGTAGCGCTACACAAGCATGCTTTGTGGGCACAAAAATTAATACTGGCGCCAAAACCTCTGCATCAGTAAATAAATTAAAAAAAAAAGGTAGAAGACGAGCTTTTTTTCTCCGCCCCGAGTTTAAACCACTGCATTTTCATACATTATCCAACGAAGTAAATGCAAATTCCGTATTGTTCATCTTCGAATGTAGCAGAATTTCAATGTACTACAAAAATCCGACTGGCAAGACTGTTAGGGATGTTTGTCAATATGGCCAACTCTACGTTCAGAGTTTTTTACTACCTGTGAGAAGAGATGGTTGCTAATAGGAACCTGATGAAATGTGAATCACATGCAGTATTCTCTTCACCATAAGAATAATACGAATATAAACATTTTGCCATGTATTCTTTCGTGTTTGCTGCTATCTCATTTAAATCCTGTCTGCCTAATAAACTACGAAACTAGAGTGAGACAACAGCAAACGCGGAAGAATATACGTATCATGTCATGTTTATATTCGTCTTATTCTTATGCCTAATAGTGATACAGTCAGAAATGAAGCACGGCAATTGACTAGATTTTAAATGTAAGATGACTAATTTCTGTGCAGAATTTGATGTACTAAAGAAGCGGCCGCAAATATTTTCAAATGGAGAAAAATTTGCGCCTAACTCTCTTTCAGAACATGTTCTATCATACGCAGTCTATTATTTGGTTCTTGTTGATCATTATCAAAGAAAGCAGCAGTGTAAGTAACAACAAATAGCAGTCTCTTGCCATTGTTTCGCTAATGAGACGATTCTTCTATTTTTTTTTTTTAATTGTAAGCGGTGGTAGCGCGCACAAAAGCAAGTCATGCCGCGAGCGGCGACAGGCCGTAAACACACACTATCAGAATGCGACAAACAATGCATGACACAGTACAGTAATACATTTTCAGCTTAGAGTGACGTAAACACCTATGACAAAGAAAACGGCACTTATCAGATCAATCAATTCAATCAATTCAAACCAGACGAAGCACGTGAAAGGAAGGGTACCCGTATAAATACGGACGGAGCGCCTGATGCATAGCAATGGCTACCTGGTAAAGCTTAACTGCTAAGCTTACGACTCGAACCAAACTACTGTAGCTGTATCGTCATTCATTTGACCTAAATTGTGTCTCATATTACAATGGACCAACTTTGTTTCGATTTGGAGGCGCGGCCTAAAACTTTTCTCTCCCCTTGAATTTTGAGTCTCAAATTTCAGGTGCGGTTTAGATTCGGGAAATATTTTTTTCCTTTTTTGAGTCTCATTTTTTAGGTGCGGCTTAGATTAGAGTGCGGCTTAGATTCGAGTAAATACGGTAAACTCATTAGATTGTTCTATTAGGTGGGAATAGAGGGAATAAGTAAAAACTTCATGTCTCTTTTTAATAAAAAGGAACAGCACAATAAATTTACTCCAAAGTAATAAAAAAAAGTTGACTTTGTATTTATTAAACTGATAAAAATTAAAAATATATGAAAGAGCTGATCATTTTTATTGCTTATATTAATGGTAGCTGTAATTACGTGGTTTGTTATGTATCACTGTAGCTCCAGAAGTTTTTCATGTAACAACTAAAGAAATGTTTTCATATGGTAATAATGTCCGCCCTCCATCAAACTTAATATCATATTTTATTGCCAATATTCATTGGCAAAGTAAATAAGCTATTGAAATGACAGTTGTTGCTGTGCTATCGTCAGTCTGAAGAGAAGTTTCGTGCAGCTCGCAGTGCTAATCTATACTATGAAAGCCTCTTCACTTCTGAGTAACTACTCCAACCCACATCCCTATGCACCTGCTTACATATTCGTGCCTTGTGCAGGTTTTCCCCCCCACCCATTTCCTTTCATTACCAACTAGACAATTCCTTGATGCCTGTCGATGCAGCATCAACCACTCTCTTTCTCTAGTTAAGTTGTGGCATACATTTTTTGTGCTGATTCAGTTAAGTACACCTACATTAGTCAGTCTATCCAACTATTCTTGAGCCTTCTGTAGTT
Source organism: Schistocerca cancellata (assembly GCF_023864275.1). NCBI lineage: Eukaryota > Metazoa > Arthropoda > Insecta > Orthoptera > Acrididae > Schistocerca > Schistocerca cancellata. Next base: position 124,529,386 of record NC_064637.1, on the reverse strand, counting down.
CCCGTTTCAAAAGCTTGCATTATTTTCTCATCTGAATTGCTTGTTGTTAAGTTTCGCTTCTGTACAACACTACAAAGGCAAATAGATTCAGAAAATATTTTGTAACACTTAAATTTATGGTAAAACATTCCTATTGCAGAAACGTTTTCCACACTATAGCCAGTCTGCATTTTATAGTCTCCGTACTTCTGCCATCGTCAGTTATTTTGCTGCCCAAATAACAAAACTCCTGTACTTTGTTATTAAATTTTTGATGTATTTCAATGTCGTGGTTTTGCCAAGAAGAGACGCTTTGGCTAACACAAAATTAATAACAAGTGTACCTGCTACTTGGCAGGTGGGCCCATCGATGTTGCTGACGTCAGTGTCGGAGTCGTGCTGCTTCTTCCTGGGTGCACTGTCGGACATGCCGGCAGTGCGGGCCTTCGCGCTGTATGCGGGCATGGCACTGCTGGTGGACTTCCTGCTACAAGTGACATGCTTTGTGAGCCTGTTGTCATTGGACACACTGCGCCAGCGCGCCAACCGCCTCGATGTCTGCTGCTGGGTGCAAGGCCCGAAGGCCGACGCTGGTGCAGACAGTGACACTGAGGGTATCCTCTACAAGTTCTTCAAGGTGAGAAGGGGTTCTGTCACTTAGTGACGAGAGCCACTGTTGGAAATGTGTTGGGGATGTCTGAGCCGCTGACATTCTGCCAGTTGTAGAGTAATAGCGTTGTCAGGTTGGGACTAAACTTGAGCTTTGAAACACTGTGTACTTGTGCAGGATAGTACATATCTTATGTACTAGTTCCATTACGAAACCGTGACCAAATGCGCATCAAATGGTACTTGTGTGCATGTCACCAAATAGTAGGGAATCGGGCAATTAGTATGTTGTGGAGTGGTTATCTGTGTAAATGTGCATTACAGCAGTTGAACTGGTTCCTCGTGATGGGTTATTGAGCGTTGCGATGGAATGGTAATGGTTGCCATTTGGCTGTACCTGACAGGAATAGTATTATCAGGTGGATAAGAAAGTGTGGGGGGGGGGGGGGGGGGGGCTACTAATAGTGTTCTAAACCAGCAGTCACCAGTCCAGGAAAAAGGGTTCAAACATGTGAGAAACTAGAATGACATTTGTATTACTTGAACACTGTCCCACACATTTTGCAGGGCGATATGCAAAAAAGTTGAAACTGTTGCGACTTTTGTTGGGTCTCTTACTGTACGATCGCAAGTTTTGTCCGTACTGGAGGTTAGATTTGATGGACACTGGTAGGCCAAACAGAATCACCAACAGCACTTGCATTCTTGCAATGATCAGCTGAGGACTACTGTTCCTCCTAAACTTGTAAAATTTGTAGCATTCTTTTTTTTAAAAAAAATAACTTCTAATGAAAAGCTCATTTTTTGGCAAATAAATATCCTTATTTTAAAGAAAATTGGGATGATATTGATTTTTTTTTACTGATAAAGCCAGAAATGCTCTTCCAAAAAATTCAAATGAATAATTTAGACAGTAGGGAAAACATAACATTTTTACCAGGAACAATTACATGACAATAGTTCAAATTTAGGTAATGAATTAATCCACTGGCAGGTGTTTGTCCAGTTTCTTTCTTTTATCAGAAACAATATCGTCCAAAGAGAATACCAATCTTTCAGAAGCAACAGAACTTCCTATCAAAGTAGCTTTTTTAAGAAAAGTTTTATTTAAAAACAAAAAATTTTAGCCCCACTGCTATAGCAAATTGATAAAACACTCACTCTCTCTCTCTCTCTCTCTCTCTCTCTCTCTCTCTCTCTCTCTCTCTCTCTCTCTCTCTCTCTCTCTCTCACTCACACACACACACACACACACACACACACACACACACAAATAAAAAACTATTACAACCAAGACTGAACAAATACCAAAAAAATCCAGAACTAAAATAGTGGTATCAGTTGTAACTGGTCAGTTTTCCCATCCCTACCACAAACTGCTGTGCCACAGGAGTAAAATTTGGTACACTATAAGTGAACAATTATGGGTGCATTAAATGTAGCATAGATCACTATTTTTCCTTGCCAAACTTTCAGGGAACAAAATGGGTGCAGAGTTCATGAGCAGAAGCAGCAGGTTGATAGGAAGTACAGAGAAACTTCCCAGCTGCATGTGTCATGGAATTCAGAGAAAGTGGGTGGTAGTTTTGGTAGTGGAGACCAGGGTCATCTCTGACTTCCCACAGCATTTGTCAAACAAATTCTTACATATCATCATATACCCTAAGTAAACATCACGACTGTTTGCAATAGATAATATTAACTCTTTTTAGGCAGATCTATAGATATTAAATATAAATAAAACCTTTTGTGAATTTGGGTCATCTTTGTGAAGTAAATACAGTATTTGTTGTGTTGAGTTTGCGGGTGGTGCCTGTTTAGTAGCAATTTTTGTTGTTTTGGCAGGTGTTGTATGTACCTCTGCTGATGCACAAAGTGGTTCGTGCCCTGGTGATGGTGGTGTTCTTTGGGTGGCTGTGTGCCAGCATAGCAGTGATACCACACGTAGACGTTGGCCTTGACCAGGAGCTGTCCATGCCACAGGACTCATATGTGCTCAAGTACTTCAAGAACCTCAAAGAATTTCTCTCGGTAAGGAGAAAAAAGATACACTAAAAGCAAATTCTAGCAAGTGTGATTTGTTCTTCCCTTGTAATTGTCTTTCCAAACATAGTAATTATTAAAAGCCTTAAATTAATGATTAAAGTCATCACAATATATTGAAACATTCAATGTATGATCTTTACTAAAATATAGTAACAGCTTATGTTAAAATTTTCTCTTTATTAAGCTCACATACAACGTGAGAAATAACATAAAATATACACAGCTCATAAACTGTGTTGATGGTGAATGAAAAGCGAACATTGCTACAATCTTCACTGTCATATGCACTAATACACAAAAGCTTATTTGCTTTACTTACTTTAGCATTATTACCGTGTACAATACATCTTGAGACAACTTTGTCAGTTCACAAAGAATATTCATAGCCCTGAAAAGGATTACTCTCCTGTTCTAGTTCTACAGTCTGTACAGATAACACCTGATAAATTAATAGCTATTTCTATTTGTTTTGTAAATAAAATGGCCATTTCCTGCAGCCACTTAAAGGCGCTTCAGTCTGGAACCGTGTGACCGCTACGGTCGCAGGTTCGAATCCTGCCTCGGGCATGGATGTGTGTGATGTCCTTAGGTTAGTTAGGTTTAAGTAGTTCTAAGTTCTAGGGGACTTATGACCACAGATGTTGAGTCCCATAGTGCTCAGAGCCATTTTGAACTTAAATTTATGTATCCCAGACGTGTTTCGCCTTTTTCTTGTTCTAAGGCATCATCAGTGGGATCTAAAACAATGCAGTTCAGTTACTTTTGGATTATTAAACAATTCACATCTCTATTTATTTATTTATTTATTTATAATGTAAAAAAAAAGTAATTACTTAAGATTTTCTGATCTGTGTTTCCTCTCATCTGGTCTGGAGGTCGCACTCGCACTACCACTTTCTTACTGACATATAAGCACAACTTTGCATTCTGGCCTTCTTCACACTGTTCACTATGCCTTTTATTGACAAAACAAGTAATTCTGTGCTTGCTGCGGAGGATGGCCACGCAGGCAAACTTGTTAGTAACTATTTCATTTATGCAATGTTGCTGAATTTATTTTCCCACTTTGCAGGAAGATTTTCAGGCTTAAAATAGTTTTGTGAAAAGTAGGAAATTAAACTCGTACTCAGTTTCAGTTCATAGTGCGTATTTTACAGGATGAATAGATAAGGGTTAAGAGGTGTCTTATTTTGTGCGGTGGTGTCTTATTTTGTGCGTCTGTTTACAGATGGGCCCACCAGTTTACTTTGTGGTAGTTCCTAAGGGCGAAGCCGCAGACTTCTCGCAGCCAGAGATGCAGAATGCCATCTGTGGTGGGCAGAACTGTCACCAGGACTCCCTGGTGACGCAGGTGTTCACAGCGTCCCGCCGGCCCCGCTCGTCATACCTCGCAAAACCACCTTCCTCGTGGCTCGATGACTATTTCGACTGGTCTGGAGCGGAGAAATGCTGCCAGTAAGTTAAAAAGTGCTGTGTTACATTCTCTGTGTGCACCCAAGCATGAATTTTGTTTGTGATGGGTATATGAGAAATATTTGGTTCATGGAAAATTTAATAATGGTCATTGCTATTCTAGCTCAGTACTGTGACAATACTACTTAATACACGCAGTCAATAAGCTTGGTGTACACTCAATTTGGGAGTGTACAGAGGTTTAGTTAAGTGTTGACTGTGGCACTTGAGATAATCATTTTCACTTCCAGGGCCTAGGACCACACCCTCGTCAATCTTCAGAGGTTATAATTGAGCTCATCTAATTGTCGTCCTAACAGGATTTCTTTCTCCTTTTGACCTGTTATTCAACAATTGTTCGTTCTTTTTCTTCGGGTATTCTGCTTACAGGCTCTTTCCATTTTTTTTTCTGCATTTATCTATTGCACTGTTTATCCCTTCAACATTCAGTTTGTCACTAATTTGTTCATTCCTAATTTGGTCTTGCAGTGTGAAACTCCTCACTGCTCTTACAAATCAGAGATTCCACATTAGTCTAGATCCCCATGTGATTTGCTGGGTAAGCTAGATTGAAGAGGAAGACAGTGCCTTACCACTACCAATTGGTAAAACAGTGTTGTGTTAAAACCAACATTCAGGTCGAGGACAAGTTTGCTTTACTCATAAGATTTTAATGCAGCAGAGCATGTGGGGATTTATCAAATAGAAAATATAAATTGCTGCAGCTAAACACATTTTTGGCTTCTCCCACTGTATTTTGGAGGATTGTACCTGATTACTTAAATTGCATTATTTTACTATTGTTGGTTCTACTCGGATCAATTCTTCTCTTCTCTTCTCTTCACGTGGCTAGAAGGAATTCTTATTCTGCTACTGCCCTAATATTGCATCATTTGTGTTTTGTGCATGTTAGAGGGAGGGCAGTTTGGGTTGCCAGATGATGGGATGTGTCTCTCAGTGCTGATAAGCCCTGTGGAGGCCAGACCAGGCAATATACTTTTACCTCTTCTTGAGTTATTTCTCATCCCTGTTAAAAGTATTGCTATAAGTGCCTTGATTTTTTAACACTCCTTTGTACCATCAGTTACATCATATTTCTGGCTGACATCACTAATTCTTACTGGAATATTCTGTGAATGAGGGCTGGATGACCCCCCACTGTTTTGTCCCTTCGCCCACCTGATCAACTTCATAATCGGATGGATTTATTATAATTAAAAAGGCATAGATGGCGATTTTTTTTTTGGGGGGTGGGGTGGGGGCCAACAACCATTGCTTCTGTCTGGCAGTAGATGATGAAAAGCTACATACAATAGCTAGGGACGAGAGAATTCACTTCCATTTTTGACCAAATTTACATCTAATTATTTTCTTATTTGTAAATGATTTGAAGCATATTAACTTCAAAGAGATGTCACAGTAGTTGTACGAAGAGAAATCCTGTTTTTCAGGAATGGGTAGATATAGAGTTCAAATTTTACACATGCTAAGGTCTACAGTCACATAGCATTGTATAAAATGTAACCTTCTAAGTCAGTGTGATCAAAAAATATGGCCACTTATGTCACATACTCTGAGACCCATAAACTCATTCATCAAAACCGATAGGGTACTTACCATAGACATAGAATCGAGAAATTTGGGAAATACCTAGGTCTCACAGTTTCACAGTACAAGTAAAGGAAAAAACTGAAAATACAATTGTATCAAAGGTAAAATGCTTTAGTCATTTGTTTATTCTGAAATCGTCTTTGCTTTCTTGTTTCGGCTGTCTTAAAGCTTCTAAAAAAAATGGTCATTCTGTTGAAGCCACAGCATTTTCCCATCGGTGAACTGGCCTGTCTCTGATTTAAGACATTTCTTGACACAATCTTTCGTTTTTTGCCCAATTTGATAGATAAAAAATCTTCAGAATATTGATTTCAATCTTTCGTTGGCATTCACAGCTGGGTGACCCATACCTGAGAATGATACCTAAAGAACTGACAAGGCACTTCAGGTAAAGCCGTGTTCACATGACATTGGCTTGCACCACTTGTTGGGCAAAATGAGTTGAATGCAAATGGTTTCATATCTGTCTGTAGATGCAGTGTCGCCAATGTGCACTTCAGTTTCGTCACTTTGTAAATGCCGTAGTCGTGTGTCAAATGAGTTTTGGCAGCTGTAAAAGTTGTGGCAGAGTTAATGTTTTTCTGCATGAAATCACTGCATAAGACAATAGACAAACAAAAATGTTTGGGTTCATGACTGGATAAAGGTGTCAGCACAGTTGCTCAGCAGCCTGGCTGAAAGAAATTGTACTGGGACCCCCTTAAGCTGTTTTAAGACTCTGTACTACAATTTGTGAACAGGAAGCACAGCTGTGAAGTTTTAAATAAACTAATATTGAATAAAGAATTCAGCTTTCCAGATTTCTGTAGCCAGTGCTCCCATAAACTACTTTAGTTAAAAAAAGAATCGGCTAACTTGAACCATAGTACTTCATTTTTGTAGACGTGGGCTTTTCCACAGCAAGATGTTCTCCTTGCTTGTATTTTTTCTACTTCACTTGTGTATGTACTTGTAATGGAATGAATTTTGCTCTGCAGCTGAGATATTTTTTACTAATCCATGTTCAGGTCATGTATGACAGTCCCAATTGCAGCACTAAGTCGCTGATTGTTTTTGTAGTTAGCTTCGTTAAAATCAGACACACACACATGCATAGTATTGATATGAAATAAGTGAAAAATTTCTGCTGCTCCCCAACTGGTGTCACCAAAGTTGGAATAGAAGTGTTGAGTTTCGTCTCAGTTGCACAAACATGCGCTTGCATATGCTCGGTGGCCGGTAGTGCAGTTGCACGCAACCTAGTGTCATTGTGTAGGGCCAGAAATGACTATTTGCATGTTTGGAGAAGAATTTCAGTGCAGTGGGGATACGCATCCAACTTCTGTTTACCAGCCACTACAGAGTTGAGTGTGGACACAATATGTTGGCAGATGGCTGTTAGTGTAAGCAAAGGAAAAATTCTGACGGCCAGAGAGAATAGTGGTGCAAGGGGATGAGGCCCATCTCCATCTTGTAGGGCAGCAGCTTGCACCCGTGTTCTGCGTTTCTGCAAAAGTAGAGCTGACACATTATCACAGGGATCGCTGATAACTTCTGGTGTTCTGAGGGTCATACACAAAATATGTGACTAACTAGGATTAGTCACCCCACTCCTTTCAAAGTGAGAAGACTACTGGCAATGGAACAGCCACCACACAATTGCTTCCTTGGGGGTTGGCTGTGCATAAACAAGGTAGTACAGTCCTGACCTCAGGCAGTATTTGATGCAACCATAGTTCGAAATCACTGCCACCTGAAACTACTATGTTTAGTGCCCACATTACACTAACTCTTGCACTTAACCTATCGTGCATTTCTTCCTTCTACGGATAGATCCCATGGCTTAGTATTACTTTGAATGCTGCTGCGTGTATCTTAGACACACACATTCAACTATGCGCAACTGGCAGGGCATGGGAATATGAATCACACCAATGCGTTGCGGTGTTCGTGTACTTTTTATTTTGCAAACACATTCTCTTATGCTTTCTTTCTAAATTATGCTTTGTCATATAATGTGGTGCACCAACTACTGAAAAACTGGTGTGTGTTCAATATTTACATTCACAAAATAAAGCATATTCAAACTATCTCTGATAAAATAGTTCATCTGGATACAATTTGCTATGAAATAGCACCTATTAGGTAATCTCACTTTTTGCGTTTTCATACAAATTTGAGCCAATATTCACTTTGATCACAAAATGTGAAATTTTCAAGTCCATAATAATATGAAATTGATCTACATCAAGCCTAACCTAATCCGTTAGGATGTTTATTGAGGAGCAAATTTCCAAGGTCATGGAACGTGTCACTAGATGAAATTACAGCATAAAAGTAAAGCAGATAAAAATTATGAACGTGAACCCGAAAAAGTCAAGCAGTAAGTTTAAATAAATGCAGTCAACAGTACAACAAGGATCAGCTTAATTTTTTCAAGGAACTCCTCAACTGAATAGAAAGAGTGACCTGTGAGGAAGCTCTTCAATTTAGATTTGAAAGCGCGTGGCTTACTGCTAATATTTGTGAATTCTTGTGGTAGCTTATTGAAAATGGATGCAGCAGTATACTACACGCCTTTCTGCACAAGAGTTAAGGAAGTCTGATCAAAATGCATGCTTGATTTCAGGTTTCGACAAGAGGTTCGTGAACTTACACCACTTATTACCCGAACAGCCTGTTTCTGAGCCAAAAATATCCTTTCAGAATGGGAAGAGTTATCCCAAAATATAATACCATACAAGATAAGCAAATGAAAATAAGCAAAGTAGACTAATTTTCATGCCAAATGATCACTCACTGCAGAGAACGTTCAAATAGTAAAAATCACAGCATTAAGTCTTTGAACAAGATCCTGAATGTGGGCTTTCCACAACAATTTACTATCTATCTGAACACACAGTAATTTGAACTGTTCAGTTTCACTCTTCATATGCCCATTCTGTAAAATTAAAATGTCAGGTTTTGTTGAATTGTATGTTAGAAACTATAAAAACTTAAGTCTTACTGTGATTTAGCATTAGTTTGTTTTCTACAAGCCATGAACTGCACTATCTGAAACTGAGCCAACGTAGCACACAACTTCCTTTACTACCAAGCTAGTGTCATCAGCAAACAGAAATTTTAAAATTCACATCAGAAATATTTTAGTTAACCATAATACTAGAGGGCATATCATTTTATATAAATAAGGAACAGGAGTGGCACCAACACCGATCCCTGGGGCACCCCTCACTTGACAATACCCCTCTCAGACCCCATATCACAGCTGTTATCAACATTGTGAATGACGACCTTTTGCTGCCTGTTGCTAAGGTAAGAGGTGAACCAATTGTAAGCTACTTGTCGTATTCCATAATGGTCCAACTTCTGGAGCAATATTTTGTGATCAACACAATCAATGCCTTAGTTAAATAAAAAAATATGCCTAGCATTCAAAACCTTTTGTTTAACCTAGCCAGTACCTCGCAGAGAAAAGAGAATATAGCATTTCTAGTTGTTAAGGGACTTCGAAAGCCAAACCGTACATTTGATAGCAAATCGTGTGATACAAAATAATCAATACATACACAGCCTTTTCAATAACTTTAGCAAACACTGGCGACGTAGAAATAGGTCTAAAATTGTCTAAATTCTTCCTTTTTATAAAGTGGCTTTACTACTGAGTACTTCAGTCGTTCAGGAAACTGACCATTCCTAAAGGAAAAATCACAAATATGGCTAAATACAAGGCTAACATGTGCAGCACAGTTCTTTAATATTCTGCTAGGCACTCATCATAACCATGAGAGTCCTTAGTCTTCACTGATTTAATTATTGACTTAGTCTCCCCCTTGTCTGTATCAAAGAGGAGTATTTCATACATCAATCTTGGAAAGGCACTTGTCAAGAAAGTTATACAGTTCCCTGTAGAAACTAAATTTTTATTTAATTCACCAGCAATGCTCAGAAAATGGTTGTTAAATACTGCACATATACCTCATTTATCAGTAACAGAAATATTTTTACTACAAACTGACTATATATAGTCAACCTTGTGCTGCTGACAATACTTCCTTCACAACTAACCATAGGTTTTAATTTTATCCTGTGAATTAGTTACTCTATTTGTGTAGCACATACTCTTTGCCTTGCTAATAACATTTTCAAGCACCTTACAGTACTGTCTGTAATGGGCTGCTGTAGCTCGATTGTGACTACTTCCAACATTTTGATATAATTCATCTGTTGTTCTACATGATATCCTTATCCCACTAAGCAGCCACCCGGGCTACCTTTTACTGCTAGTACCCTTTAGAATGTTATAATGGAAAGCAACTCACAAAGAGCATGAGAAATGTGTTGAGGAAAGCATTATATTTGTCATCTATGTTGTCGGCATTATAAACATCGCCGGCCGCGGTTGTCTAGCGGTTCTGGCGCTGCAGTCCAGAACCGCGGGACTGCTACGGTCGCAGGTTCGAATCCTGCCTCGGGCATGGGTGTGTGTGAAGTCCTTAGGTTAGTTAGGTTTAAGTAGTTCTAAGTTCTAGGGGACTTATGACCTAAGATGTTGAGTCCCATAGTGCTCAGAGCCATTTGAACCATTATAAACATCCTGCCACTCTTGTTCCTTGACAGTGTTTAAAAAAAACTCTTGCTGTTGTATTAACTTTCCTACATAGTTTGTAATTATATGTGACATTTGTTTGAGTACAAAAGCCTTTTAACGTTAAAATTTGTTCATCATGGTTGGAAAGGCCATTCCCCCTTTTTACTAACAGAATGCCCATCTAGCAATGAAGAATGAATAAAAATATTGTCTATGGCTGTGCTACTGTTCCCCTGCACCCTAATAGGAAAAAACAGTCTGCATCAGATTATATGAATTTAGACCTACTAACGTCCTTTTTCTTGCACCATCATATACAGAATTTATATTGAAGTCACCACACACAACTAATTTCTGGTACTTCTTATAAAGTGAATCAAGAAACTTCTCTAGCTTGAGCAGAAATGCTCTGAAGTCAGAGTTAGGGGACCTGTAAACAACAGTAGTTAGAAGTTTAGTTTCACTGAATTCAACTCCCCCTGCACAACATTCAAATATCTGTTCACTACAGTGCCGTGATACATCTATGGACTCAAATGGAATACTGTTTTTTATTTTCATGGAATACTGTTTTTATTTGCATGGCCACTCCCCCACCCTGCAAGGAACTCCTAGTTACATGGATCATAAATATTGCAGCAAAGCTTGAAATGAACTGCGTGAGCACCATCTACATGTTCCTCTACATGCATATGCAAACCATTATGAAGTGCATAGCAAAGGGTACTTGGCATGGTAGTGCATCAGGGTCTTTTTATGGTCCAGTTGTGCAGGAAGAATGACTGTTTTGGTGCCACTCTGTTGCTATGAGGTGTGATCAGAAACTATGGTGAGAGTGTTTTAGCAGCGATTGCTGGTGGTACAACTATTTGATGTAATTTGTTACACAGTCTGATCTGTTGAGACAGGCAGTGTAAAGTTAGAACATGTTCTGACTTGTCAGTCAGGGTCCAGAGACACTGGAGTAATGTGTTTATCGTATGTGTCTGATGTCGTGGATTTAGAACAATGAATGAACATTAAGTCCTCTTTCAAGTTCCAAAAAACTGCAAAAGAAACAAAGAAATTGGTGTATAGTGATAATACTGTAAATCAGAAGACTCTTTACAAGTGGTTCGAGTGATTTAAAAGGAAAAGTAAGTCATTAGAAGAAAGCAACATTTGGGACATTGATCAGTCTTAAAACCAAAAGAAAACGTGTAGAAAATTGCAAAAGTTGTTCTTTCAAACAGATAAACTATTAGAGAGTTTACTGAAGAACTTAGAATCTCGTGTGGGTCTGTTCAAAAGATTTTAAACAATAATTGGGAAGTGAGACAGGTGAATGCAAAATTTGTTTCCAGACTTTAGAGTGATGAACAGAAGAAAAATTGTCAGCTTACTGAAGAATCATAGATCTGGAGTTGTTATCCAAAAATGTAACTGGAGGACAAACTTCAATGGGTGTGACACTGAGACAAAAACTGGGTTCCCAGTGGAGAACCAGTGACTCTCCTAAACCTTAGAAAGGCATGTCAGTCAAAATTGAATATCAAAGTCTTGCCCATCGTCTCTTGGATATAGAGGGCATGGTGTGATCAGTTGGTTGCGAGAGGAAGAGCTGTAAATGCCGAATTTTACAAGAGTGTATTGCAACATTTCCAGAATAATGTATGAAGAAACAGACCAAAAGAATGGGCCAGTGCCATCCTTCATCATGACCATGTGACATGCCACACCTCATTCTTCTTTAGTGAAGAGCTTTTGGCCAGAAAAGTGTTCCTGTCTGTCCGTATCCGCCTTACTCACCAGATTTAGCACCCTGTGACTTCTGGCTCTTCCAGAAAATTGAAACCATACTTAAAGAATAACATTTTGACAACATTCCTGACATCAAGAGGACCGCGACATATGAGCTGTATGCCCTTCCAAAAGTAATGATTGCAGTCATTGATTCAATATTGGGATAAGTGCGTAGCTAACCAAGGACAGTATCTTGAAAGAGATTAAATCAAATTCCATGTAAGCTTATTACTTATTTCTAATAGAATTTTTCGCCATATTTTTTATCACATCTCTTGAGTGTAATCTTGTCTTTGTGGAGCCTACTGGAGTGATTTGAAGGAACTGAAGAATGTTGCTGTATTCTTCACTTAACCTCATTCTTGAAATTTTGTGAGTAGATTCTCACAGCAAGCGTTGGTCTTAAGAGTAAGTCACTTTAGGTTTTCCAACATTTTGATGACACTTCACTATAAGTCAGACAAATCTGTAACAATTTGTGCTGCCCTTCTTTGTATATGCTGGATGTTTTTGCCAGTTAATTGAAGTCTGTCACTTGTCTTGCCCACACCTCAGCTTATGTGATTGTTCCATTTCGTATCCCTACAAATTTACACCCATGTATTACATGAGTCAACTGATTTCACTTGTGACACATTGCTATTATACTCGTTGGAGATGTACTTTTTGTGTGTATTACATAATTTTACATATATCTACATTAAAGCTAGTTGCCAATCTTTCCACCACCACTTCGAAATTGTATCCAGATCTGACTGAATATTACTGCAGCTTTTTTTTCCACATATTATTTAGTTGTAGGTAACTGCATCATTTGTAAATCTCTGAGGTTACAATTAATATTTTCTGTGGATGTCATTGATATACAACATGAACAGTAAGGGTTCCAATGCACTTGTATGGGGCATACCTGAAGTTATTTCTGAATATGTAAACTCTCCATCCCAAACATGCTGTATCCTCGGTACTTATCTGGTACCCCCGTATAATCCTACTTAAGTTAAATGTCCGTATGGTACAAAATCAAATGTCTCCCTGATTTTCTTGTTTAATGGCATTCAGTATATGAGGTGTTTTTGGAATTGTAATTGGTTGGTGAATAGTAACGCAGGTAAGTTTAATATGTGTAGCATGTTCTTGCTTTTAATTAGGAATTGTCATCAGCGTTTGAAGGCAACAAGCAAACATATTACCAAATGTTTAGAGTTGTAGGTAACACTATAAAAAACAATGCTCTACAGGCTCCGCTATATTGAATATGCTGGAGAACCTTAAACCATAACTGTTTCGTAACTTAGGATACTGCACTCATTGCAAGTACTTGTTATAAAGTATTGTTTACTGCTTCAGTATTACAATTTTTTTCAACATTTACTATTAGGGGTTAAACTGTTAAGTGTTTGAAAGGAACAAAGAATATACATGATTACATGATATGTGAGAAGGATAAATGCAAATTAGAGTTAAAAGAGAAGTTTTGTCCATTTAACACACAGGAAAATAGAAGTGGGTGTAGACCCAGCGTAGTCAAATCCTCACATTTGTATTTTAATTATGCTCTTTCCCTGTTAATTTGGCTTCCAGAGTTCAAAATTTCTGACTTTAAATTTTGAAACCAAACAAATGTGTTAAAATGTTTGGGATTTTCCGAATAGTTGTTGCTGGCGTCATTTATGTTCAATTTTTCCAGTTAAAATATATGTAACATGCAGGTATTTTGTGATAACCTAAACCTAGCAACCTTTTTTTTCCCCCCTCTTTCATTCAGGTTCCGTCCAGAAAATGGGTCATTTTGCCCTCACCGTGCTCCGGGCTGCCAGATGTGTTTGATAGAAAAGGACAACAAGACGGGTCGCCCAAGTCCACAGGCTTTCAATCACTTCCTGCCATTCTTCTTAGCTGATAATCCGTCACCGTCCTGTGCCAAGGCGGGACATGCGGCATACGGCCAGGTATTGTGAGGTTACAAATTTACCCTTCCTTGGCTGAATGCAAGTTATGGAGTGTTGGTGACTGAATGCTGAAGCATGTGTCCTGTAATTTTGACACCTACTTACCATAGATATGAATTGCAAAACAATTTTCTGCAAAAAAATATTGTTTGCTTACAGGCTGTGGTAATAAAACCAGATGGGCGTGTGGGACCGAGTTACTTCATGACATACCACACCATCCTGAAGACTTCAGCAGACTATTACGGAGCCATGGCTGCGGCTAGAGAGCTTTCTGCTGAGATAGAAGATTCGGTGAATGAGCACCTCCCAGAGGGAGCGCATGTAAAGGTGTTCCCATACAGTGTCTTCTACGTGTTCTACGAGCAATACCTCACGATGTGGCCCGACACGCTGCGCAGCCTGGGAATTTCCATTGCTGCCATCTTCGTCGTCACTGTTCTGCTGATGGGGCTTGACATTGTAAGTAGCAGTAGGTGTAATAATCATCTGTTCTTTGTTGGCTCACTAATTTTTATGTAGTACTGACTTAATAATAGAGGTTTGAACAGCAGTTTGTCACGGAGTTCACTACATTATATAAGAACATAACTACTCTGCAGGTATCAAGCACAATTACCTTGTGCAGCTGGCAACACAGTAAAGGTTGTGCAGACTCTTCAGTCTGCTTTGGGATTATGCTGGTATCCAGTGCTGTTGTTTCTTAATAGTGCCATTAGGGCTATGCATGGACATTAGCCTTCCTTTTTTGCTTAATTTCTGTCAATCTCTTCTTATGGGCTTCCCTTCTCTCTTCAGAGCATGTTATTCCAGCCTCCTTTGGTTCTTCCTCATGGTCAACTTGCCATTTGTTGATTTAGGAATTCAAGGTTTTACGGTTTTGGATTTCTTGTTGTAGATATTTTGGGTAAGTCGACATACATTTTCCATTTTTGGCATGTAATTTTGTTTGCTTTTGTTTAGATTCCATTTTTGTGAATGGTTTCACAAAGATGTTTAAATTGTGGAACTCATTTAATTTTGTTATTTTTCATGGTGCTTCCTTGTTGCAGATCATGCACTCTTTTCAAATCTGGAGACAGAGTTTTTCTTCAATAAGAATTCAATCTGAATTTCAGTTTATGAAATGTCCAGAAGTTAATATTTCTAGAAAGTCTGTAAATGTCGAGCATTGCATAGATAACTTGCTTATACCTAAAGTGATTGGTTGCTAAGTTTTGAGGACTTTCTTGTATCACTTTTCCAAGGGCACAGTTGAAAAGTAGTCGAGACAGCCCATCTCTTTGTCGTACTCTCATTTGATTTTGAAAAGACCAATGATTTTGTCCATAAATTAACCTGGGCATTTGTATCTTTCAGTGTCTTTTCTTTGATTGCAAGTTCTTGTTGATCTAAACAAAATTCTTTTAATATTCGAAAGAGTGATTTGTAGTCAACTAAGTTGTAAGATTCGATGAAATCAACAAATTAGTCGACTAAATTTTTATTACAAATTCTCAGGTTTCTTAGGACTAGCTTTACATTCCAGATATGCTCTGGACACAAACACCCATTCTGAGTTCTGCCTGATAGTCTCCAATTTTTGGTGTAAGTTGTTTCTGTGCTCTATCGAGAAGACACTGGTATAGAATTTTGTATTCAGCTAATGATAGTGAGGTTCCCCTGTAGTTAACTGCATCTGTTAAGTCTTCCTTTTTTGGAGTTTCTTGATGCATACTTTTTGTGGTTGATATCTGATGAGCCTAGATTTCAATTTCTTATATAACTTTCGTGTGTTTCTTGCAAAGTGTTACTATTGCTCAATTGTGTGGGACCTGTACCAGGTAGGACTAACGGGGGGGATACTGAACGTATATAGAAAAGGGCAGCACAAATTGTCAAAAGTTTGTTTAATCCATGGGAGAGTGTGACAGAATTGCTCAACAAACTGAACTGGCAGACATCTTGAAGGTAGATGTAAACTATCCTGAGGAAGTCTACTAACAAAGTTTAAAGAACGAGCTATAAATGATGACTCTAGGAACATACAACCACCACCTACATATCGCTCACATAGGGATTGGGAAGACAAGATCAGAATTATAACATGCACAGAGACGTTTAATTAATCATTCAGACCATGCTCCATACTTGAATGGAACAGGAAGAAACCCTGATAACTGGTACAATGGGAAGTGCCCCATGCCATACACTTAACAATGTTTTGCATAGTTGTCTTATTGCGGTTCTAATTGTTGTAAGCACCCTG
Source organism: Schistocerca cancellata (assembly GCF_023864275.1). Taxonomy (NCBI): domain Eukaryota; kingdom Metazoa; phylum Arthropoda; class Insecta; order Orthoptera; family Acrididae; genus Schistocerca; species Schistocerca cancellata. The sequence continues at coordinate 124,513,137 of NC_064637.1, read as the reverse complement.
TGTTGAGATGGAATTGCATACTCTTATTCCTCAATTCACAAAGGGTGCCATATTCTTTTCTGCAGAGGAATTAGTTACTATTGATTTGATCAATTCGCTTTAGAGTTTCTCTAGTTCTTCTGTGAGAGATGGTTGGAATGTGTTGGTGTTAAATTTGAGAATGTGACTCCTTATTTGTGAAGCTCTGAGATTTTAATTATACTTTTATTGTTGTCAGTTAATGATAAGAGTATGTTTGAACCCTTTCTGTCTTTGATGTTCATAATTTCTGTTGTTTCAATGAGAGATTGCTACACAGTCAGTTCGGAATTCACCAATCAATCAACTTGGTGATTTCCGGTGATTTCGATGTCACCTGTATGGATGGTTCCTTTCAGAAGTGTGTTGACATTATTTTAAGGTCATTATTACTGCTCTTTTTCTTATTCTTCTTATTTTATGTTTACCACTATGGGCTACATCAAACTTTTTTTTCCTCATCTTCCATATTTTCTTCATTCTTTCATGGTGTCTGTTCTGATCAGTACAAACTTAGCCAGTTTTGGTTTTTATGTCCTAAACAGTTTGTTAAATTTCTTTTAGTGATGTGCATACTTGGATATTTTCTAGAATCACTTTGAGTTTTTCCATCTTTCTGGTTTCTTTGATCCACGAGTTATCTGTCTTCAGTATTGCAAAATTTGTTCAGAATTTTGAGTCTGTGTCCGTTGTTAGAATATGACTACAGTAACACTGTCTTCATTGTTGTCCTTATGCAAATGACTTCATTTAGGACTAAACAAAGTAAAACAGTTAAAAATGTTGATTAGCCATCCTCTCTGCCCACATTTGATTTGTCTGCTATAAGCTAATTTTCTGGCTTTGGAACAAGTTGCTTAGTCCTCCATTTCATTTTACTCCTGATCTACTTGTTTGTGTTGAAATGGAAGTAAAAAATTTACCTGTTCTGTGTAACTGCTTTCATGATCCCTGCCAATGTGATTTTCTTATATTCCTCCAATCCATTAATGGGCACTGTTCCTGCTTTATATAGTATCTTTTTCTTTTATGACATTCATTAGAATTTTAATCTGTGTTTTCACTAAGAATAATTGTGCCCTATTTCATCTTCATTGCATCTTAGTCATAACTAATGAACTATGCAGTTTAGTTGCAGCATATTTCTTTTCTCTTTTCTTCAGTATGGTGTCTCTTTTTCAGTATGTTGTCCTGTTGAAAATTAGAGTTTCTGTAGCAGACATTCAGATTTAAACAGTGAATAATTTGACAGGTCTTTAAAATAGCTTCATTTGATTTTACCATGTCTAAATTTTCCTTGATTTCCCTAAATTACTTAAAGCAAGTGCTTGGCTAAGTCATTTGAAAAGAACACCATTTCACTCCACATCCTTCAACTAAGCTTGTGCTTCATTTCCGATGACTTCATTGTTGACTGGAATTTTGACTTTAACATGGCTTTGTGTGTTGCATACAAAAATACTTGAGTTATTTCCGCATCAGACTTTAGTCCCTCCCATAACTTTTTGTGTTACCTGGCTCATAGGTCGGAACAAGGCAAGGCAAGGGCATACAAGGATTTGTACAACCATACCTAGTAAATCACTGTGCATTTCAAGCTGTGATTTTTTTGTTGCGAGTAATGTATTCTGGCTCTTGCCCCAATTATTATTATTATTATTGACTTTTTTTTTTTCTCAGACTTAAGTCTGGTTAAAAATGGAACGTGACGCGGACCTCGGTCAAGCGTGACTTCCTTGTAACTCTATGGTATATGTTATATTGCATTTAGGAACTTTCGGGTAATTGAACATGTATCAATAATTACAGATTTTTGTAGTTGTATATATATGTTTGGATGTAGCTGTATTGCATTGATGTACTGGTGGATATTGTGAGGTATGACTCCTGTAGTTGATAGTATAATTGGGATAATGTCGACTTTATCCTGATGCCACATGTCCTTGACTTCCTCAGCCAGTTGGATGTATTTTTCAATTTTTTCTCCTGTTTTCTTCTGTATATTTGTTGTGTTGGGTATGGATATTTCAATTAGTTGTGTTGATTTCTTCTTTTTATTGGTGAGTATGATGTCAGGCTTGTTATGTGGTGTTGTTTTATCTGTTATAATCGTTCTGTTCCAGTATAATTTGTATTCATCATTCTCCAGTACATTTTGTGGTGTGTACTTGTATGTGGGAACGTGTTGTTTTATTAGTTTATGTTTTATGGCAAGTTGTTGATGTATTATTTTTGCTACATTGTCATGTCTTCTGGGGTATTCTGTATTTGCTAGTATTGTACATCCGCTTGTGATGTGATCTACTGTTTCTATTTGTTGTTTGCAAAGTCTGCATTTATCTGTTGTGGTATTGGGATCTTTAATAATATGCTTGCTGTAATATCTGGTGTTTATTGTTTGATCCTGTATTGCAATCATGAATCCTTCCGTCTCACTGTATATATTGCCGTTTCTTAGCCATGTGTTGGATGCGTCTTGATCTATGTGTGGCTGTGTTAGATGATACGGGTGCTTGCCGTGTAGTGTTTTCTTTTTCCAATTTACTTTCTTTGTATCTGTTGATGTTATGTGATCTAAAGGGTTGTAGAAGTGGTTATGAAATTGCAATTGTGTAGCTGATGTATTTATATGAGTGATTGCTTTGTGTATTTTGCTAGTTTCTGCTCGTTCTAGAAAGAATTTTCTTAAATTGTCTACCTGTCCATAATGTAGGTTTTTTATATCTATAAATCCCCTTCCACCTTCCTTTCTGCTTAATGTGAATCTTTCTGTTGCTGAATGTATGTGATGTATTCTATATTTGTGGCATTGCGATCGTGTAAGTGTATTGAGTGCTTCTAGGTCTGTGTCACTCCATTTCACTACTCCAAATGAGTAGGTCAATACTGGTATAGCATAAGTATTTATAGCTTTTGTCTTGTTTCTTGCTGTCAATTCTGTTTTCAGTATTTTTGTTAGTCTTTGTCTATATTTTTCTTTTAGTTCTTCTTTAATATTTGTATTATCTATTCCTATTTTTTGTCTGTATCCTAGGTATTTATAGGCATCTGTTTTTTCCATCGCTTCTATGCAGTCGCTGTGGTTATCCAATATGTAATCTTCATGTTTAGTGTGTTTGCCCTTGACTATGCTATTTTTCTTACATTTGTCTGTTCCAAAAGCCATATTTATATCATTGCTGAATACTTCTGTTATCTTTAGTAATTGGTTGAGTTGCTGATTTGTTGCTGCCAGTAGTTTTAGATCATCCATGTATAGCAAATGTGTGATTTTGTGTGGGTATGTTCCAGTAATATTATATCCATAATTTGTATTATTTAGCATGTTGGATAGTGGGTTCAGAGCAAGACAGAACCAGAAAGGACTTAATGAGTCTCCTTGGTATATTCCACGCTTAATCTGTATTGGCTGTGATGTGATGTTATCTGAATTTGTTTGGATATTGAGTGTGGTTTTCCAGTTTTTCATTACTGTGTTTAGAAACTGTATCAATTTAGGATCTACTTTGTATATTTCCAAAATCTGTAGTAACCATGAGTGGGGTACACTATCAAAGGCTTTTTGGTAATCAATGTATGCGTAGTGTAGGGACCTTTGTTTAGTTTTAGCTTGATATGTCACCTCTGTATCTATTATCAGTTGCTCTTTACATCCTCATGCTCCTTTGCAGCAGCCTTTTTGTTCTTCATTTATAATTTTGTTCTGTGTTGTATGTGTCATTAATTTCTGTGTGATGACTGAAGTTAATATTTTGTATATTGTTGGTAGGCATGTTATGGGGCGATATTTAGCTGGGTTTGCTGTGTCTGCTTGATCTTTAGGTTTCAGATAGGTTATTCCATGTGCAAGTGTATCAGGGAATGTGTATGGGTCTGCAGTGTAACTGTTAAATAATTTAGTTAGATGTGAATGTGTTGAGGTGAACTTCTTTAGCCAGTAATTTGCTATTTTATCATTTCCAGGGGCTTTCCAATTGTGTGTAGAATTAATTGCTCGGGTGACTTCATGTTGCAAAATTATCACTTCAGGCATTTGTGGTATCATCTTGTATGTGTCTGTTTCTGCTTGTATCCACCGTGCATGCCTGTTATGTTGTACCGGGTTTGACCATATGCTGCTCCAGAAGTGTTCCATGTCTGTTATGTTTGGTGGATTGTCTATTTTAATGTGTGTGTTATCCATTGTTTGGTAAAATCTCTTTTGGTTTGTGTTGAATGTTTGGTTTTGTTTCCTTCTATTTTCACTTTTTTTGTATCTTCTAAGTCGTTTGGCCAATGCTTGCAATTTCTGCTTTTTTTCATCTAATTGCTCTATTGCTTCTTGTTGTGAGATTTTACCTAACCTTTTTCGTTTTTTGTCTGATATTTCATTTCTTATAAATTGTGTTAGCTGTCCGATGTCTTTTCTCAGTTTTTCTATTCTGATCTGTAATCTGTGTTGCCATGCTGGTTTTGTGCGTTTCTTCTGTGTGTTGGTTTGTTCTGATCTCTGCCTAGTGTGTATATTTAGTGTAGTGAGTGCTCCTATATAAACCAGTAGTTGTAACTCTTCCATAGTTGTGTTTTCATTTATTTTGTTGTGTATGATTGTGTTGATAGTTTTTATTGTTGTTTCGACTTGTGGGTTATTTGGCGGTCTATGCAAGAATGGTCTAATGTCTGTATTTGTGTCTTTGTATTCTATATATGTCAGCTGAAATTTCTCTTCTATATCTAACACGTGTGTCTCTTCGTGTTCTATTTGTGCTTGTTCTGGTGGCTGTCTTAAGATTTCGTTTTCCTCTGATTGTTTAATTGATGCGTGTTGGTCTTTGTTTGTTTGCTCTGGGATGTTTGAGTCCATTACTGTGTTTTCTTCTTCTTCTGATTGCACATTATTTTGTTCCAGTATTTGTTGTACTTGTTGTTTGATGTTTTCTAATTCTGACTGGGGTATCCTGTTATTTTTGATTATTACACGGATCTGATCAGCTAGTCGTTGTTCTGTTAAAAATTTTAATTCCGGGTATCTGGTAATAAATGTTGTGTATACTTGTGATCTGTATCCAGTTGTGTTGGTTCCTAGGTTTGTTGCTTGGTAATAACAGAACATGAGGTGTCGATTTACTTCATCTGACCATCTCATCCTCTGTCTTTGTTTTCCTTCTAGGGTGGTTGCAGGAAGCATATCCTGCAAAACACCTCTATTCGGATTTAAATCATTTTCCATGTGGCTAGCAGTGTCGTTACCATTGTGGGCGGGCATAGGGTTCAAGCGTCGTCCCCGACCATGACGGCGCTTGTCCGAGGCTTCTTTAGTTCTGTCCTGAACCAAGTAATCACACTAAAAGGGGGGTTAGCCCTATTAGTGGTTTGTTCTTTTCGTCGCCTTTTACGACTGGCAGAACATACCGGAGGCCTATTCTTTTCCCGGGCCTCCACGGGGGTTATTATTATTATTATTATTATTATTATTATTATTATTATTATTATTATTATTATTATTATTATTATTATTAATAGGTTCATTCTCTGTTAAGTTTAACCTGATAAAATTTCACATTTTCTTATTTAAAAGAGTATGTTTGTCAAGAAGACCTGTTAGCCACAGCAGGCCTCCCAAAACTGTAGTGTTTCTCGGAACTGGACATTAATACACATTGTGTATTTGTATATGTTATATTGCTTGTAAATGGAAAAACTTGCTTGTGATAAACATCTGTGGACTCAGTTTGGTTGATTAAATTTTAATGGGCATCACATTAGTTAACAGTTAAGCAATAAAATTAACAAACAGGAGTTACATTGTTTGATGCGGTACTGTAGTAGCTGTCAATTCAAACTGTGCAGGTTTCATCACTGGTGACAACCCTGACGATAGTAATGATTGTGACGGACATTGGTGGTTTGATGTACTGGTGGGGCATTTCGCTTAATGCCGTCTCCCTGGTGAACCTGGTGATGGCTGTGGGCATTGCTGTGGAGTTCTGCTCGCACCTGGTCCACTCGTTTGCAGTTTCCGTGGAGGAAACGAGGGTTGCCCGTGTCACGGACGCTCTTGTCAACATGGGCAGCTCTGTCTTCTCTGGTATCACACTCACCAAGTTTGGAGGGATCCTTGTGCTGGCGCTGGCCAAGTCTCAGATTTTCCAGGTAAGCCCAAGTTGTGTTTAAATGTGTAACACAGTAGTCCGTCCGTGTTTGGAAATACACAAATGCAAAGGCTGGTAATATAATGTAACATAGTCCGCAATATTTTCGTGGATTAAGATACTTGGTACATGCATTGTGGTATTCTCCAAGGAACCAGCATAAATATTCTGTTGTGGCATGTTCCTGGGTACTATTAAAATGTTTAAGAACTGCGTAAAGTTGTACTGCGGAGAGAAATTTGTTGTTCAGGGATGTGATAATTGTTATACGTATCTGCTTTAACTAGACTAAAAATGGTAAAAATTTGGTCATAGAGCTGGTATTTTCTCTGGCTGAAATACTGCGAATATTGTCGTGTAGATAGAGATCTGACGTTGAAAGTAACCCATACAAATGTTTCTTCATAAAATTTATTATCCATATGAATGCATATCATGATGGTGCATACAGAAGTGTGCAGATTCCTGCTACTCCAGCCAACTTTTGGCGTGTGTCTTCTTTAAGTTGGATACAGGTGTTTATAATGCTACACAATGAAGTTGTGTATCTTCTGTGATGTTGGTTTCTTGTAAATCTTCCTCAGTTTCTGTTAACGTGGTGAATCTCTGCCTTCTTTGAACTGACTTTGTCAGGGAAGTGACTGTCATATTCAAATGTTGTATATTTTTTTGTTATACTTTGGTGTGTTCCACACCCATAAGAACATCTCATTTTTGGGTATATGGAATGAAAACTGGATCTGGTAGACTTTTGTTGTACATTTTGCAAATATACATCCAGTTTAGTGTCTCGTGTGGAACATGAATGAGTTAGTCCATTTTGGTGAAGTTGTACGTAGTTCTCCCATTGATTTTTTTTCATTTTTTTTATATATGAACTATATGTTTCCTAAGAATTTTGTCTCGCACATTGACACCTGTGACAGCAGATGAATGTGGTTTCTGCTCTATAGAATGTGTGGGATATGTTTTAATGGATTAAATTACTACTGAATAGTATTGTCATCAATAATTAGAGACAAACTGGTCTAGAGAAAAAGCGTTTATCTTCACAAAACAATACTTTTTCTACTTTCCAACATAATCCCCTTGAACATTTATGAACTTGTTCCAACGGGCTACAAGCTTTTTTATTCTGGCTGCAAAGAACTCTTTATCTTGATGTTTGAACCAATTTCCCACAAACTTTTTCATGTCCTTGTTGCCCTGGAAACTGTTCCCACATGATGCCTCCTTCAGTGCACCAAACAAATGGAAATCACTAGGTGCTAAATCAGGACTGTAAGGTGAATAGGGCAGTACTTCCCAGCCCATTGTGTCGATGGTTTCACAGTTTAGTTGAGTGATATAAGGACGTGTGCTGTCTTGCTGGAGAATCACACCTCTCCTCAGAGATCCACATTGTCTCTCTCGTGGCTGGCTTCACCTTGTTTAAAAGCAAATCCGAGTAGTATTAGCTGTCCATTGTGTGCTGTTCTTTGAGATAATCACAAAAAAACTTTTCCTTCAGTATCACAAAACACCATCAACATGACTTTTCTTGCTGATGCGTGGATTTTGAATTTTTTCTTGACAGGTGAGTTGGTGTGCTTCTGCTCCATGCTTTGTCTCTTTGATTCTGGTTCATAACAATGAACTCTAGTTTCATCACAAGTTAAAATTTTGCTGAGGAAGTGCTCACCTTCTCTTTTATAATGATCCTTTAGCTTTATACACACTCTCAACCACGTCAACTCCTTTGGGACCCATCTTGCATATGTTTTGCAGTACTTCAGCTTGTCACAGATAATGTTATGAACTGTTCCAGTACTAACTTGAATCTTACCAACTATCATTTCCACAGTCACACAGCAGTTGACACAAATAATGTCATCAATTCGACTTTCAAGTGAGGGATTGAAACTGCAACTAGTCGGCCAGAATGGTGTTCATCAGCCACTGAGTCGTGACCATTTTTGACCTCTTCTATCCACTTCTAAAAATTTGCACGATTCATATAACCTTCATCATAAACTTTACACATTCTACAGTATATGTTCACTGGTTTCTCACCTTCAGCAAGTAAAAAACGAATAACAGAACATTCTTCAACTAATGTGGATGTTTCAAGTGGACTTGCCATCTTGAAATGTATTTTTGAGTTTATAAAGAAAACAATGTTGGTATATCAGCTGATCAGGGCTCATCCCAGTGATGCCAACTTAAAGCCATAAAAGCACCAAACTTGCCCTACTAACAGTTTTCCCACCAGACCAGTTTCTCTTTTAATTATTGAATGACCCTCGTAGTTGAGGTGGTATTGCTTGGCGTAATTCTCCTCTATCCTGTATGTATTCTGACGTTTGATGGCTCTTACAAAGCCAGTTCCACTGTCCAGTTTTGATTATGATATTTTTTCTTAAGAGTTTTAAAGAGAGAGCTTTGAAATTGTCTTTAATTTCATTGAAACTTCTGCAGTACATAGATAAAGTTTTCCAAAGTAATGGTTTTTTTCCTCCCTCCAGTACCTTTTATGAACTCATGAGCACTGCAGAGTACTTCTCCTGTTCACTCTGTTCTTTTACAGAATCAGAAATGGTTTCTGTGTACATTCAAAGACCTTTCAAAATGCAGAAAGGTGAAGATGAAGATTGTCCAGGTACATTGGTGGCTCCTAAAAATACTTCCTTCAGGTTCTTTATCATATGATGTCCTACATATTTATCAGCTTTCCATTACCATATGGGTCCTAGAACTTGTCTGTTTCCTTCTCAGAAAGGAAAGCTTAGTAGGTTGGGGAAGGTTGGAATGAAGAAACAGATCATTTGAAACTCTCATATTGGAAGGGGCCAACCAGTCTTGAGGATAAGAAGAGAGTAAAAAGATGAAGGGATGGTGTGGGAGGGGATAGGGGATCAAAAATAGCACATTGATAAGAATTGTGGGAGCTTCAGTCCGGAGACGATAAAACAGAGAAATAAAGATGGACTGAAAAAAGATAAATGGAAAATACAATAGATTGTGCTATTAAGAACTAAAGAAGGTTGATAGTAGTTAGGGATCAGAAAAATTTCATTTGGGATAAATGTGAATTTTGTCTCAAAATCCAAAAACAAAGCCAGATTGTAAATGCTGCTTCATAACGAATTGTGTCCAGGTGAACTATTTTATCAGAAACAAGTCACAATAGCTTTATTTTCTGCTTATAAATGTTGGAAGAGTAACCAATTTTTGATTGATGGGCTGTGCCAGATAATGTGCATTTCCAATTTGGGATGACGATGGTGTAAGCAAATGTTGAAGTAAGAAGTGAACGACGTGTCAGTGCACTCGAGGCTCTGGTGTCACGCTAATTGTGGGCAGCTGAATGGTCTCTATGATATATACGCGTAATGTATCTTTCAACAAATAAATGTCAATGTTTGTCTGCTGGTATAATGTGGACATTTTGACTTTGTAGTTTAAGGTGGTAGGTGTTCTGAACTGAGCATCAGATATGTGCAGAGGTCAGGTCTGAAGTGCCATTGTAGAATATGGGTTCCACACACAACATAGTGTGACCACTATGTTGTGTGCGGAGCCCATATCCTATGTTTTGTGAAGTAAAAAGGCATTAACAATGTAAAAAATTACATGAAGTACAGTAATATGTATGTGCACTGTCCTTGGAACCCAAAAGGAAGAGGATGGGTCACAACACAATGTAACAAGCTATCAGTTCAGGATACCATACAGTTGGTCCTGCAAAACCGTTTAATGTAAAATCGCATTTTCAGTAAACAAAAACCAACTTATGATGGCACAGAGGTGCTGAAATATGTGTGGGTACAAAGAAGTGTTCTTACATAAAGGCGGAACCCGTATCCTATAATTTAACTGCAAATGCGGAAAGAAAGGACAAGAGCTGCAGATTCAAAAACTGAACTACCATGTTTACGACACTGCCAAACGCAGCAAGAAATTGCGTCATAGCCTTTAATGAATGTTTTGTGTTCGGTGTTTCTTGTTTTCATTCACTATTTCGAAAGGAGTGAAGAGACTAATCCAGGTTAGTCACATAGTAATGTCCCTCGCAGTACCAGAAGGAATTGGCAATACTTGTGACTGTGTGCCAGTTCTGCTTTCACAGAACTCGGGTGTAGGCTGACTATCCTGTAAGTGGGAGGTGGGACTTGTTTCCCCACACCCCGTCTCTCCCCTCAGGCACTCTTATTCTAGTTTACGATTCTGGGCAGCTGCCAGTCTGCACTGTAGTGACCAGAAAACAAAATCTGTTAACGTACTTTCAGTATGCTTAAAACATTCCCCAGTAAGTGTGAATAGTTATTTTTGGTTCTACGTTAAGTACCTTGTCAGATTTATCTGTAGAATTATCAGGTACAGATTGTATGTCTATGAATGCCCACAAAAGGCCAAAATAGACGTTCTGCAGATTTTGTAATTAACGAATTGAGTGAGAAAAGAAAAAGTCTAGAAACAACTTAAACTGTAGAAGCTCCCTGTTTACAGGCGGTAAAATGCTGTTGCTTCTGAACATAATCAATCATTTTTTGAAAGCTTAAATACAGCCAAAAGAAGAAAAAAGCAAAATCCATTTCGGAAAGACTTTTTGACTTTTTTAAAATGTAAAAGACAAGTCACAGAATCTGTAATTCACTGCAGATCTAGATTTAGACAAAGAGATTTATCATTGGTGCTAAAATACAAACAGACACTAGAACAGGTACAAAATATGACTATAATTCAGTTACACAAATCAGTATAATAGGGTACATAGTGATAATATACCACTACCACAAGAGTCATATAGGCATAACTGTGTCTGAGTATAAACCTGTGAAAATTGGCACTGACATGTGCGGGCAGAAGCAGAACTGAAGCTGTTGCTTACAACCAGTGCAGACAGTGAGAATGTGTGTCATCAAGGACCTGTAGTCTCTCTATTGGAGTGTACATCTGAGGAGCTACAGGTTAGTATATCCGGGATACGCAAATTACACTGTGAATTATATGAAAAGTGAACAACAGACTTTAAGTGCAAATAATCCATTTACAAAAGTTTTACTCGACATATTTCATTAATGTGTGTCAGAAGGTAGAGAAATATATTATGAATAAAACATAGAAATTTGGCAGTAATCCAAAATAACATAAAATAGCACCGGAAGGGGCATGAGATGCCCTTTCTGACATTGCATTGCATAGAGGTAATAATCCAAAAACATTTTATGTTAAAGAACTCAATGTTTGGATAAATTTCCATATACACTCCTCCGTATTTTTGTCTGTTACGTAGCTATAGAAGTGTTGCTAATAGGTGTTTCAAATCACTGCTTCATAATTTAAGCAGTTCACAACCTCACAGTTGAAATTTTATTAGGAGCTAGGTTTACATATTGTTTAAGAGAATTTTACAGCAAGAGGAATTGCAAACTTCAATTTAATTTTTTTTTAAAGAATATAGTCGTGCTAAGACAATGCATAAATCAATGACAATGAAAGCTAAGGAATTTTTTAGCGTTCGAACACTTAACAGTGACTGTGCACCTCTAGTATACAGTGGCTTCATATGTACTTCTGGAGTTTTTTGTGAAAGAAAACATTCCAGTCAAATTCCCCCGTCACCACTAATTTTCCTTTAAACAGTCAATTTCAAAGCACTAAGGCTTTGCCTTCAGGTTTGTAGTATAACAAAGATTTAAATTTGTATGTCTGATCATTTAGGGGGAAAAAATTAGATGTGATTTTAACAAAAAGATTAAAAATTTGACAAAAAGTAGGTCTAAATAATTCATAAAATAGTCAGTTCCGCCAACAAAAAAGGGAGGTTTTGAGAATTCTAATGGGGGCTAACTCCAGGAGGGTTGACGGGAAGGGAAGCTATGGTGGAGTGCAAGCTCCCGTCTCTGGAAGACTAGTGCAAGATAGGACGACCCAAATAGCTCATGCGGTGGAGCAGTAGTGGGCACTTGTGCTGTGGAGCACATTCAGCAACTGGGTACTGGGTGTCCCCAAGGCAGACTATTCCTCTTCCTCTGTACCCAACTGTGCACTCAGATAGTTCATTGGTGTTCTTTCTTATATAGAAAGCTGTGCAGTATATACATTATGTAATAAGTATGTACAGTTTTGTGTTTTACACCTGTAAGTTGGGGTAATGTTGGATGGAATTTTAATATTCCTTAATGTAGCTTTGCAAAGAATATTAAGTTCACACAACCAAAAGTGAGATTTTCGGGATGACATTGAATATAATCAAAGAACGTGAACTGAAAATATTTCAGTACTAACAAATAAGTGTCCGATGTTACACCTCGTATGTTATGTGATAATTTTGGATGCTCATTGAATTTCCGTACAAAATTCCGTATTTCGTTTTAATGGCATACTATCGTCAAAAACTATCTTTCTAAAAACACACACATCCATACATTCTTTTTAGATATTTAGAAAATATTTTAAACGTAGTTACAAAATAATTTACACATGTTCAGATAAAATTTGATGCCCATTTAGAGCAAATCTAATGCACATTTTTAGAAAATATTTTAATAATAATGACAATATACTCATATCATAAATCATGAATCTAAAATTTATTCTCGGTGAATAAAAACTTTACCTGTCCTTCTCTAGGAGTCGGCAGCACTCTGACAATGTGGTTTCTGTTTACAGCATCATCTGGAATCTCAGGAGAAATAATCAGATTTGCTGCCTTGATATTAACACACAAATTTGACTTCCACTTATTTTGCAGTTACTTCAGTTGTTCCCTCCTAATCATGTGTTTGTTCTCTAATGTTCAATGGTTATACTAATTTTGCTCGATGCCTTTCTGTACGACAGCTTCAATGATCATATAGCAACAACCACCTTTTTAAGATTTTGAGGGTCGTAACTACACCACAGAAGAGCATGGAGCCCCTCTTAAAAGCCCGCAGCCTTTTCAGATATTCCTCCAACATGTGTAGGTATCTGTAAATAGTTCACTAAACTTTAATCCAAGTGAGATGCAGAGAAAAACTACATTCACAATTCCTCCTTCACAATTAATGAAGTAAATTATAATGAAATTATGCATAACACTTCTTTCTCTTCTAATAAAATGATGTAAGTGTTTGCATAAGATAACTAACAATAACTGTACACTGCAGTGGAAACTTACAAACAAGTCTCAACTTCAAAGTGTAACAGTGTATGTTCGAACAAGCTTGTAAATACAGAAAAACATGTATTCACATGAAATAAAAGCTCCCAGTTAAAGATGCTGACGTAAGAAGAGACATAGTGTTCCTGCCCAAATTTACTCCTGTGTCCAATATTTTCCCATCTTACAGTACCTCTGATGTGTTGTTCATGTAATGTGGTGTCATATTCAGTTACTTCATCACAACTCCAGAGAAGTGACATGGAAAATTCTGGCCCTCAGGTGTTCTACTTCCGCATGTACCTGGGGATCGTGCTGTTCGGAGCAGCGCACGGGCTGATCTTCCTGCCGGTGCTGCTGAGCTACGTGGGACCGCCGATGAACAGACAGAAGCTGGCCAACCGGTCGCGGCAGGTGACATGCGGCGGCACGGTGGTGCAGGTGAGCGAGCGGAAGCGCAGCTGTCGTTGGGAGCAGGAGCTGCAGGAGATGGTGGTGCCGGCCAGAGAAGAGAATAGGGCCTGAGGAGAGGCGAGGCAGCGGAGCCGAGACGTAGGTTCGGGGCCGCCAGTTGAGAGGCCCGTCTGTGTGTAGAGGTTGCTCTAACAGTGTCGTAGTCCGCTACTAACGCCAGCTGCTCGCCGAGGCACACGACTGTGTGTACTGAACGAGATGCAGTCTTGTTAGTGCAGACAGTATGTGTGCAGCGGTCTTTGACTGCTCATATTCCTTCTAACTACTCGGAGATCTGCACTCCTTTCTGGCCAAAAAACTGAGTCTCTCTTCAGTGTTTCCCACCAATTTTCTGACACTCTATTGTCCTGGCATTCAGTTGATACACCCAAAAAATGATAGCCCAGCCTTGCACATTTTCTCTGTTGTTTTGGAGGATATTTACAATTTGGTTTTCAGTGTAGCTGGAATATTGATGGAAAGCATCTGTTTCCCATTGTAAACAAAATTATTTTTAAAGTAGGATTTAATTGCAAATTCGATTGAGCAGTGCCAAATTGGTGTAGTGCGATATTTACTTTGCCGAAACCTATTAATAGTAATGATAAAATACGAAGAATAAGTAGTTCTCCAGCAGTGATTTATCAGTGCCGCTACTGGGCGATAGCAGTGGACACGGGCCAGGCAGTGGTAAGTCACTTCTTTGAGTACTTGTTTTACTGCTCCTGTTCATAAGTTTCAATAAAATAAACATCACAGTGAACTAATGTGGGACTGCTGTATCAAATGAGCATGTAAGAGTGGGCTTTAAAAGTAATTTTGTTTGTAATAGGAAACACACTTTGTGCTGCAATGGGTTTCTTGTGTGATATGTGACGAGCAGTATTTGTTTGGGCTCACTCCAGCTGCACTTCACAAAAGCAAATAAAGTTTGGCAGTTTTGCTCAAATTGTTCTATTTGGGAAAGATCCACACAGAAAATTATGTGAAATGGAGCACGATTTTCAGAGAAGCATCAGCTGGTATGGGGACTGGCCTTTGACCCTCAAATAAATAAGTATAACATATTCTCCATACGCACAAAAAAAATCTGGAGGTAGCTAGGATAAGGTACAGGAAATAAAAGGTTTCTACGAGAAACCAGAATGCAGCTGTAAGACTAGAAGGCATGGAAAAGTGCACAGTAATTAAGGAGTTCAGCTACACAATTGGTGATCAAACACTGGAACAATAAGGTCTATTACACGTGGGCGATTTTCAGCAGCACTGCTGAGTAACGTTCGTCGGTCGCTAACTCAGCTTAGCAGTGCTGCTGCTGCGCCTCTGCTTAGCAGCGCTGCTTCTACGTGTAATCGGTGTTGCTCAAACCTTGTACATCCCACTCAGACGAAAAAGCATTGGCTTTGGCTTTGTTGGTAAAAAGAAAATTCAGACATGAACGTTGTAAACGTAAATACTGGCAACACCCAATGTGTACCACTTGTATAATATATGGACACTTTTATACTGTATATCGTAAGTTACGTAAGACAGTGCAAGTTAAACTACTTCAGGATGTCAGTACCGACCTTTGACGAACTACTATATTTGCTGAAAACACATATTTCACGCCAGAACACTTGCATGAGAAACGGTATTTCAGCAGAGGAAAGGTTGGCCATCACATTAAGATAAGTACAAATAGTTGATGTATAGTGACTCACTTTACTATAACTACGAACACTTTTTCTCAAATGTTATTAGCAGTGATGCAAATTATAATTTCTTTTACATAGATGTCGGGTCTTATGGCAAAAGTTCACATTTACAGATCTTCAAAAACAGTACACTATTCAGTAAGACAAGAGACTACAAAATGAACATTCCTAGACTGACACCAATATTTGCTGGAGTAGAGCCACTGCCATTTACATTGATTGGTGATGAAGTATTTGATTTGACAGAATATATGCAAAGACCCAATGGTGGAAATAATTTGCCAGTCATCAAAAAGATATACAATTATCGTTTGTCACGAGCGAGACGTTTCGTAGAGAGTACATCTGGAATACTCGGCAACAAATGGAGAATATTCCATCGTCCACTCAATGTTTCAACTGATTTGTCCTCAGAAATAATAAAAGCATGCTGCATATTACCTAATTTCGTTCGTCGTAGAGATGGGTATACATTCGAAGACGCACTGAACATCACTGGACTACGTGGAGTCGGTGAAGCCCAAATGCCGAGAACAAGGAACAAATTACCTGCTGTTATCAGAGATAAATTTGCTGAATTCTTTGCAAGCGAAGAAGGTGCAGTGAAATGGCAATTGAACAAAATTCGATCTGAGGACTTCTAAGATTTGTGCATCATAATAATAATATAATATATTGTACATATAATTCTAAATACATACCTTTTTGGTTTTTTGAATCTGTTGTTTCGTTTGCAAATCCTGGAATAAACAGTTCTCGCAATTCTTCCTATGCTCTGCGTTTCACAATCCTGTTGCCGTATTTGCTACATCTTGAGTCCCAAATAGCAGGATGCATTTCTACCTCATAAATGAAACTCTCAGTATCAAAACTCACGGTGCTGTGAGAATGACTGGTACGCTAATAAAACGCCGTGTGTGAAAGGTAACAGGTGTGAAAACACTGCTGCAAGCAGCGGGCAGCCACTCGTACACAGATGCGCTGGCGTACGAATCGCCGCGTGTGTAAATGCGCCATCTATTTGCACTATGGAATGTTGACTGCTGCTGCCGCACTGCTCAGCAGTGCTGCTGGAAACTGCACGTGTGTAAGGGGCCTAAGGGCTGTAAAATATCTAGAAGTATTTTTTCGGGTGCAGCTTAACTTGAAACAACCACATGAAAGTACTTACTTTGAAAAAGGTTCTAGACTGAAAGTCTGTCACAGAAACATAGGGAAACATTGCACATGCCTCAGGTATTATGGTAAAATGACCCAGCGAATAGACTGTCAATAACTGAAAACGGGAGGGTGTACTGAACTGTGAAAAAGAAGCAAATTAGACACAGTGAACAGGAGTAGTGTGTTCAAATCTCCCTCATGTCTCTCCCCCTTACACCAAATTGTGAACATTCCATCCAGTCATTGACATGTCTGTTGTCCACACAACCTCTCCAGAAATGAAAACAACAATTAAACAGGAGTGAACTATAGAGCAAATAGGATGTAATATGTCGTAAGGTCCCTTCCTTATACCTTTCTGTTGCAGACAGATGTCACGCCATGGTACAGACACAAATTTGCATACAGCAAATAAACACGTTGACGACCAGCTGGACAGTTCATAATTTTGTGGAAAACAAGAGGCACGAGGTAGACTTGAACACTGATCTCCTGCTTCATAGTCCAATGCCGTAACCACACAACCACAACACTAGGGCTGTTCAAACTCCCTCGATGCTGTACATCTTGAGATTTGACTGTTTATTGTTTTGATTTTGCTTCTTTTTTCACAGTTCAGTAAAACATCTGTTTCGATGCTTGATCTGTGTTCAGTTTTGCATAGGCTGTCCACTGTGCCATCTTACCACTGACTTAGGGGATTGTGATGGGAGTTTCATTTGTTACATTTCTGTCCACAACACACTATTCATCACTATGCCAAGTTGGGCCTTGATCCTGATTTTCCAAATGCAGCTTTGTTGCTCCAACTTTTTATTCATTCTGATTTGTTATAGAATAGCTACAGCAATATTATTTCCTATGAATGAAAATTAACAGTACCATAAGTTGTTGGAAGATAATCAGTTGTGTGATGTAATTGTGTGCTGTCACCTGTATTGTGCCTCAGTGAAATGTTGTTCCATTAGCTCTTGTAAACACATCTCATTCCAGATCTGTGTGTCCATAGCTTTTTCCTTTCAGTATCTCTCATGCTACACATGTTCCTTGTCTGTGCTTTGAAAGTAGATGAGCCTGGAAAAATTGAAATAATTTAAATGTGAACTTTATTTAAAAGGTGTAATTTTGTGATGTAATTTGTTGTGTAAAAGATTGTTTGCTATAGGATAGCAGTGCATTTGATTTTGTGATGAATATATTAGCCGTACTTTTGCCGTGCATTAGAATATGTATGTTGTGATAGTGAGAACCCATTTTCCTTCTGCCTGAGAAGGTAAGGTAGTGAGATAGGGTTGTAGCCTACACTCCATGTTACTCGTTTCATTTTTCAGAAGGTATTCGTCTAGAGGACAGTCCTGTACAAAAGTGAATTGTGGACAGTATAGGTCCGGAAACTTAATGGTGCAGGAGAATGTGGAAGATGGGGAGAGGATGGGGGCTAAATCAGATAACTGAGGTGGCACTGATTTATCTATGTCATGCCTGTGTGATACTCAAAACTTCTAGAGCAAAATTTTAGAATTGGTCACTCTAGTGTCCTGTATGTGGTATCCTATTCACACACACTGCGTTTTCCCAGAAACCTTAAACCTGGTGTAGCGTAGGTAACCGTGCTACTGTTTCTTATTTTTGAGAGGCTGTAACTTACCAATGCTTCCCCCTCTGTCATTCTGGATTTGCTAAAAGCAAATTTACATTCTTAAATTGGAAAGGGTGACAAGCACAATTGATATGAAATGGTGATCTTACATTCTTAAGCTGTAGTCTCGTATTCTGTTGAATATTTTTTTTTTCCCAGGGGAATGTGTTAGCAGCTAGCAGATGCAAAGAATCAGATTCTCACTCTGCTGTCTATCGTGTACAGAAAATTGATTACATCCTCTTACAACTGAAGACTTCCATATTTTCAGTTTAGTTTTTATACTATTACCTCCACACAATCTCTACCCTTCTACCACTTCATGTGATATTTCACTAAGCACTCTGCTTGACAAATGCGTGTCTGGCAATGAGGATGCCAAATTAAAAAAGTAATAGATAAAAGAGGAACTTATTACAATATTGATTTTTGAATTTTACAGGTTTTTGACATATTTCTGTAGTTGTTTCTCAACCACATTTCACTCACTTAGTTTTTAAATTAGGCTTCTGTAATGCTTCAGTTTTTATGGCTTCTGGCAACAAGCCAATTTAAGTCTATGTAATACACTAATTTTAAATAGAAATGATATAAATGACATAATTTGACAAGTGTTATCCAAAAGTGTCAATGATGCATGCGTCTTACAAGGGGAGGTGCCCACTGGTGGCATTGACTTCTTGGTGTTGAGGGTTAAGTCCAAAATATCACACCATACATTCATTCACCTGGTGGGTGCTCGTTTGAAAGCAATTGACGAAAGGACATTCGGAATTGTATGTGATGCCATACAGCTGTAAAAATAGAAATGTCTAACAGGCTAGTCATTTAGTATAACAGTTACGGTACAGTTCTCATATGCAAAAGGTTTTGGATTCAAATCTTGTCAGGTGCTTCAAAATTTATTTTTAAATCTTTATCGAAATGACTTCAATCATTATTGTCACATCATTTTAGTCATCATATTAACTGTTACAATTGCTCTCATTTTTTCTTCTAGTAATTCTTTCCACCTAGAATCATTTTGCATGTGAATTTAATAATTTTTATTTATCTGTCACAATATTTAAACATTTGGAAATGCCAATCTGGTGGTGTAAATTAAAAGGTGAAATAATCTATTCATGTTGACTGTGCAGTTGTGACAAAAAAAATTTTTTTGCTACCAAAAATGTATTTTTCATTATAAGATTCTTTGGATGATAATTGTGATACAAACATTTAAAATGTGCATTGTAATAGTGGCATAGACAAAATAACATTGATGGAGATTGAGAGGAAAGAAGGGGTTGTAAGTGAAATAAAATTCCAGCAAAATAAGGAATACAAATAATTAACACAATAACATGAACAAAAGTAAAAGGTGACCAAAACAGAAGAAATTAAATCAAAGTTAATACATAACAATAATTAAAATCACATGAACAAAGATTCAAAGCAGAAAAAATAAGAAAAATGAGAGAATTGAAAAAGTTTAATACAATGATTAAATAGAAATAAAAGAAAATTACATTTATACCAATAAACTGAATAAAAATAATGATCAGTCATTCCAATAAGGATTAAAAAAAAAAAATAATCATGGCATTTGACAAGATTCAAGCCCACAACCTTTGCATGTGAGGACTGTACCTTAACTATTGCACTACACAACCAGTCTGTTCAACATTTCTGTTTTTAAAGCTGTATAGTATAATGCGAAATGCCATCCCCCCCCCCCCCCCACCTGCCACGTGGTGATTCACAAATGAGGGCTCAGGCTCACTAGGGTGTGACACCTCGGACCTTAACCTAAATCACATCTACTACCAAAATTGTGGTAAACGGAACCACACCCATTTAATCAAAATGGCAAAAAACCTACATCTTGTCATTTTTCACTGGACTAGTAGCTACCTCTAATTATACTGCAGGGCTAGTGCAGTATTAGTCCGTATCTTGTCAGAGATTGAGTTATGCTCAAGTATTCAGTAGTGTGAAGTGACTAATAGATTTTTCTCTTTGTCTGCAGGTGACGGAGCGCACAGCTCAGAGCGCTGCACCGCTGCAGCCGGGCCACTGCATGGAGACGGCAATGACTGAACGGACCTAGACTAGGCTCACTCCACTCGCCGTCCCGAAACTGTCAAGAGTTCTGAATGGAGTGTCGACAGAATCTCGAGTGTGCTCTTGTCCCTCCACAAGGAGTGCTTTGACAGTTTGGTGTTACTTCTTAAAAATTGAGTTTGTGCTGTGTTTTGGGGAAGTGACTTGCAGTATTAGTTATAATGTTGCTTTGATGTTAGTAAGTCCAGTACAAATTCTCAGCTCAAAAGAATCAAAATTCCATAAAAAAATCCCCTTTGTTCGGGTGCAGAAATCTTAAAATGAATCCTGGTAAACATGTGTAAATGTGCTTAATATCAAATTGTTCATGCAGTAATAAAATGTATTGTATTGTGGTTATTATTTAATGGATGATGCACATTTAACTAAATGTATATAAAAAAGGAAGTGAACTCTGTATGTGAGGAGTGTGGGAAGTGATCGGAGGTAATTCACAAGTGAAGAGTATGGATGATGATGATGATGATGATGATGATGATGATGATGATGGATTTGCTTAACACTTCATCTTCAGTAAATCCAATCCATCATTATCCGTATTCCTAATGCGGCTATTCCGACTATCATGTGCCCACTTAGCAAAGGTGGTTTGAAATTAACTAGATAAAATATTTATTCTGTTGGAGTATTTAGAACCCTGAATGCTCTGAACACCCCTGACATTTAGAACAGTATTACCTAAATGTTCTTCTCAAAGTTTTTTAATCATGAACTTCCAACACAAAAATAATCCTTCAAATCACCAAGCACACTTCCCAACACCTGCCACTGGTTACAGATTCAAACTCAAGACGTGGGCCAGCCAATTGCATCTCTCGCTTTCTGAGCCCTCTTTGTGGTCTCATTCTCTTCCATGTTTTCAGGTTAAGAATTTGTGTTCCATTTTGTTATAAAACTGTCTTGCCAGACAGTTTCACAGTTGAAAAAGACACTTGAGGTTCACGAGAGACTTGTCCGCAATACCAGACATGACTGATTTGTAATTTTTTAAATTTTGTTAGTGCACAGAACAAAATTTTTAGGCTGTTTATTTTGATGTTTGTGGGATGTTATTTAGCAGAATCTGCTTTTACAGAATTTTGGTCAACAGAATCTCTCTTCCAGGTTTAATGAAGTGAATTTGAAATAGAGTTGTGGTTGTTATTACTTACTGCTGCTGTGTTTAAAAATATTTATTTTTATATGAATTAGAAGCCAGTATTAAGATAAAACTTGTAGGATTTAGTTTTGTTGTTAGTTTGTGGAGATTGTCTGAAGAAGTGAAGCTATAAAGTCTCCCACTTGTTTTGTTTCAGTGTCCATCAAACTCCTCAGTGTTTTGTGTGTAATGACAGCTACTTATCAGGAGATGCAGAGATAAATTTTGTTTTTGTTTTATGTTTTTGCATGTTTGAGGGACCAATAAATTTTGTAATGTGAATGCCTTTTCTGCTGTGGTAAAGTGTTTGTGGGGAGGGGGGGAGGGGGAGGGGGGGGGGTGTTACTACTTAATGGATAAAAAGGTTCGTGGTGGCCTCAAAGCCACATTCTTAATACATTAATTCTTTGGAAGTATGCGTCTGTCAAATTTGGATTGTATCTCCTTTATTTTACTCAAAGCTTGTAATTGGGAACCTTTGTATTAGAATTTTGTATCATGAGGAATTGCACATGAATGAAAAGTGAACCATATTTAAGCTATTGAAATATTCCTTGAGGCCTGATGTACTTTAATTTTGATGTTTAGACTTCTTGAAAGGAATATTATCTGAATTTTTAATATGAAATGTTTTATGGTTGTTCACAAAGAGTTTTTCTGGAAATTTAGAAAGTGATGCATTTGTCGCCACTATTTTTGACGTTGAAAAGATAACGTATACATTTCTCGATTGGGTTTGTGTCTGGGCTCTTTCAGGCAACAGTTTGTGGGATGTATAAGTATGTATTTGGTATATATATTTTTAAGACTGTCTTTTGTAATACATATCAATAAAATTTGCTATTGCAGATTTTTAATGTGTGTATGGTGTGTGCCAACCAAGGAAACTAATAATTGGTTCCTCAGGTTTACAGGATTTTGTTTTTAAGCTTCAGATGTTAATAAACTGTTTCAGCTATCACTTGGTGGGGTATTACTACAATTTGATACTTCCAAAAGCTACACTCCATTTTTAACTTTTTATAGTACCCTCCCCCCTATGGTCACATCCGTATAACTTCTGACTTCAATGTTTACTTAATTTTGAGGATTTTTGTAACACTGACCTCAGTCAGATTTCAGTGTGCTTTTTCTTCAGAATGACGGTTTTATAATCATGTATATTGATTTAGTGTTTACAATGTGAAATTCTGTATACATTTTATAGCTTTATTTTTGTATTGTTAATATTGCTGTTTTTAAAATGTTCTGTAAACTGATGTGTACTGAAGAATGGAGTTGCAGATTGTCTCTGAACTTTAAGTGGCAATTTACTTAGGTAGTTGGTAACTGGTAGAGAACGTCTGTCTGTCTATCTGTACTTTTTGATGTGGATTGCTGATAAGCTGCTGGCAAAGTCTGCCTCGGCACACAGCAGCATTTTTTGGGCAGATTTGCACCTGCGGTGTTGATTGGTAGTTGTGAAAGTGTGAATGTTTGCACTCTGCAGTATTTCCTATATATTTATTGTGTGGTTCACTGTAAGGAAGTAGATTTTTATATGTTGAAACTGACTGTGTAGTAGTAGTAAAATATTGGAATAAAAAATTAATTTTCAGTGTGTGCATATTTATTTAGTAACGCCTGCTTAAATCTCTCAATCCTCTTAATATGGTTAGAAAATTCTACCCAAGGCTTGTTTGTAATTCATTAAAGTTTCTGTTAGTTGCAAATTAGTTAAAACAGTTTCCAGAAACATTTTCATGTATTAAGTTGTCTTTTTTACTAGATATAACTTTTTCAGAAAGGGTTTTTGTAATAACTTCAAGTTGAACAAATATATTTCAAGGAAGACGCAATACATGAAAGTCACAGATCAAGTAAACAGCGTAAGACATGTGTACACTTTAACAGTCAAATCATAACCGAGTCGAAGTCTAGTGGCCGCTGGCTGGCTGGCCGCTTATGTGGCGCTGCTGCTGCACGGCTGGCAGACAGCGCCGCATTTAGAGGACACACATAACTGCGCGGCGGAACTTTGAAAGATCAGCGAGTCACAACAGTTTTCTTGTCCAAAAGTGTGGTATGAAAATGTAGAATCCCTAGTAGCTCTTTCCTATATCACTGTTATTTGCAACTTTGACTTCAAAAAATCTCTTCTATATGGTAAGGCGGCAGCATTAATACCATTCCTGTGTTTACCTGTTTTCTCTGTCACACTTTCCTTTGTGTGACCCCTTAGACTTCAGCAATTGCCCCAAGGGTGGCAGAGAGAGAGAGAGAGAGAGAGAGAGAGAGAGAGAGTTTCAGAATGTGATGTCAAAAACATATAGGTATATGAGAAAAAGAAGTCTCAGCATTATAAAATTCTGCCACCCCAGACAGCACTAAAAACTGGGACTAATCCAGGATGTATGGTAAGCCTATGGATGATGGGAAAGCAGAAAAGACTGAAACTCCAACCTAGGATTTGTATTTGAAGATAACATCCAGTACAAATGTAAAGCCACTAAAACTTGAAAATCACTGTCTTTGATGGGACACATACGGACCCTTGACAATGGCATGGTGAAGTAAGTGGGTCACTATATGGAACAGTGAAAATAGTGCCAAGGGCAACAGTCTGTTCAAAAGTAACCTTGATGCTTTCCCCTGTTGTCACACTTTCAACAGTGTTTTATTAGGTGTTGCTGTGAAAATGATTTAGACGTTTTGTTAAATGGGCAGGATGTCAAGAAAAATTCCTATCCAAGCTGTAAGTAGACCTCATATGATGTAATGAACTTCACTTTTACCCCCGACCCCACATTTTAGGTCACTTGAAAGTGTCTAGGTGTAAAACCTCAATGATGTAAACTATGTATCAAAATCTAGAAACTGGCAGAAAATGGAGGTCTTTCCTTTTAGAAGTAACACTCTGTGGCAATAGAAAGTAAGCTTCGGGGTTAGGAGCCCGAATCTGAATCCGCTAGAGGACAGGTGTTGGTCAACTATACCTAAATAATTCCTCATATTGCCCTCCAGGTTCCCTGACAGTTGTTAACACAGTAACGCAAGTTAAAATAATGACTAGGACGTTGATTTAATTAATGCTCACATTTCCTTAGTCCTGTAATAAGGAAGTTGCCTAACCTGTTCTTAATACAGATTTAAATATTGGAATGTGTAGATTTCAAGAAGGCATCTGATTACATACACCGCAAGAGCCTGTTTGGTTATCTAAAGGGTTTTGGTGTGTCACAGCTCATCAACGTGGTAAAGATGTGGCAGAGTTACACACACAATAAGATGAAGATGGAAAATGGTGACTTAAAAATTGTGATGAGTCTTGGGCAAGGTGATGGTTTATCTCCTACCCTCTTCAGTTTTGTCCTTCATATCATCACACTTCAATCTCTTAAACAGAACTTTGAAGGGACCCAAGTCAAAGAGAAGGTATCTAGCCTCTGCAGAGGATGCGTGCTTGATGAGCAGCTCTGAGGAGGAATTGAAACAAATTACCAGCCATTGGAGATGGCCACCAGCAAATCTGGGCTACTCTTAATCAAAGCCAAGGCAGATTACCTCATTATGAACTGTTGACAATATCAGGATACTGGACAACTACAGTCACTGCATGTGGAAGATCGGTTCTATAAGAGGATCAACCAATTTAAATAAATGGGAGCACTTTTCACCGATAACTCATCATACAAAGTAGAGATACATGCAGGAAACAAATCCTTCTACAGCCTAAACAACTGCTCTTGAGACAGTTAAAATTTGGCTGTATAAAACGCTGATACAATTTTTGGTGCCATATGGACATGAGAGACAGGGTATCTTAAACCAGGACTTTCATAAATGTATTGTATTTGAGAGAAAAGTGCTGTGGAAGGTCTTTGGTCTGACCTTGAATACAAACATTGGTAAATGGAGGATCAGACACAACCACGAGCTACCAAGCGAGGTGGCACAGTGGTTAGCCCACTGAACTCACATTTGGGAGGACGACAGTTAAAACCTGTGTTCGGCCATCACGATTTAGGTTTTCCACGATTTCCCCAAATCATTTCAGGCAAATGCCAGGATGGTCCCTTTGAAAGGGCATGGTTGTTTCCCTTCCCCATCCTTCTATAAACCGATGGGACCGATAACTTCACTTTTGAGCCGCCCCCCCCTCCCCCCCTCCAAATCCACCAACAACCATGAACTAGACAAACTGTACCGAGGTGCCAATATAGCAAGAATAATCAGATGCAAGCGACTGCAGTGGGTTAGATGTGTGGCTCACATAGAAGACAAGTGGCCACGGAAGCTCCTGGATTCCATTCCTGCAGGTAGGAGACATCTGGAAAGACCAAGGAAGAGGTGGAAGAAGTGCAACAGTTAGTGATAGAGGTGGACAGATGGCAGCATTGGCTAGAAGACAATGGAAAAGGAAACTTGTAGCAGCACATGGTCCATTGCGCTTGATCACGTAAAAGTAGCATCTGTAGTGCACGTTTTTGATAGCTTATCCCTCAAAGTGTATTACTGTACAGCAATGAAATACAGATGGTAAAATGTTCACACAAGAGTAGAAGTTTTTGAAATGTGGTGGATGGGTGGAGTGGATAACTGAGGTACAGAACTGAATTGGGGAGAGGAAGGAATCTGTGGCACAGATTGTCTGAAAAAGGAGAAAGGCTGGTAGGACATGTCCTGTGGCATCAAATGATAGTTAATTTGGTAATTGTGGGGGGTGGGGGTGGGGGTGGGGGGGAAGGAGGAGGGAAACTTGAAGTGAGAGACAAACTTGATTATAGTAAGTGTTCAAATAATTGTAGACTGCAATAGTAGGCTTGTAGAGGACAGACTAGAATAAAGAGCTGTATCAAACCAGTCTTCAAATGGAAAGCAATAATGACAACATCCCACAATGAGCATTCATCATTGGCTTTATTGCTAGTGTTTCAAAAAATACTTAAAGATGCTTTAATTTCACCATTCTTGATCAGATACGTGTCTTGTTTTCTGAGAGCTCTCTTTAATTTCTTGACATAAATTCTGCACTGATTGTCAAATTCCAGACAGGAATTCTTTGTAAATGGCTGTGTATTCTTGAGGATATGCTATCCACTTTCCTCCAGAACCTCAACTGCTTCTTCCTCATTCCCTTCACCTGGTCCTCCTCAACCTAACAAGCAAACTTCCAAAATGTTGACATCTACCTCAAAGATGTCAGACCTACCAACCACCAGCAATACCTCCACTTCGACAGCTGCCAGTCATTCCATACTGTGAAGATCCTTCCAAACAGCCTAGCCCCCGTGGCAGTCACATCTGTAGCAATGAACAGTCCATCTCCAAATATACTTCGGGTCTTACTGAGGCCTTCGCAGACTGTAATTATCATCCCAACCTTGTACAGAAACAGATTTACCATGCCTTTTCTCTCCAGTCACACTCCACCTCTCATAACCGGAGCATCTTATCCACATTCTCCACCAAAGTTGTGACTACCTCTCATTATATCCTGAAACGAGGAATATCCTACCCCCTATCCCACCCACAGTGGTATTCTGCCACCCACTGAACCCATGCTATATCCTTGTCCAGCCATACGCTACTCCTGCTCTCAACCCCTTACCTCATGGCTCATATCCCTGCAATAGACCTAGATGCAACACCTGCCCCATACAGCCTCTCACCATCACCTACTCCAATCCAGTCACAGGCATCTACTGTTCCATCAAGGGAGGGCTACCTGTGAAAGCAGTCGTGTGATCTACAAACTAAGGTTCAACCACAGTGCTATTATCTACGGCAGGGACATGACAACTGACAGGCCGTCTGTTCGCATGAATGGCCACCGATAAACTGTGGGCAAGAGACTGCTGGACTACCTAGTTGCTGAACACGCTGCCCAACACAACATGCTTCACTTCAATGGCAGTTTCATTCCCTTTGCCATCTGATCCTTCCTACCAACACCAGCTTTTTTGAATTGCACAGGGGTGAGGGCAGAGGGGGGGGGGGAGGGGGGGGGGGACACTCCCAGCAATATACTTTCCCACAACCCCCGTGGCCTCAGCCTTCACTAGTATCTGTCACCTACCTATCCCCTTCCCTGCTCCTGTTCCAGAGTTATACAATCTTCTACCGACTAGTTTTCCCCCTCGCCCCCACTTCTACTTCTCTCCTTTTCCACTCCTCCTCCCCCCCTCCCCCACCCTCACTGTCTCCTTGACAACTATCAGCTAATGATGCTGCATACAGGTCTCTGCAGTAGGCACCTAGTTCATGCACCCGTGCTGCTTTCTATTTTTCAGTGATGAAGGCTGGAATTTGCACACTACCACCTCAACTGGACAGCCGCCAAGTGGTGGCATGTGGCCTTTTTAGATAAATCACACTTTACGCTGCATCGGCCGGCCGGCCATTGGGTCATCGGAAGATTCCAGGCCGCGGGAGGGCATGTTATGATTTTGGGAGTATTTTCGTGGCATCCCCTGAATGATCTTGTCATTCTGGAAAGCACAATGACTCAACATAAATGTGCATCTATACTTGAGGATCATGTCCACCCTTACATGCATTTTGTTTTTCATCAGAGCACAATGTCATCTACCAGCAAGACATGCAATGTGTCACAAAGCTCACAGTGTACACTTCTGATTGAAGAACATCAGAATGAGATTACCATACTTCCCTGGTGACCAAACTCCCCAACCTTAAATCCAAATCAAAATCTGTGGTATCACCTTGATTGGGCTGTTTGTGCCTCAGTTCCTCAACTGAGCAACCTAGTACAGCCAGCCACAACACTGGAAGCGGCACGGTCCAGTTGGTACCTTGCACAACGTAACTGACTCTCTTTCTGCACATTTTGTGGTAGTCCCTGCTTCAAAAAGTGGTAATTCAGGCTTTTCATAGGTTCTCACATTAACAAAGACTGGACAGTGTACTTGTTCAACCCACCCTAGAATATTACTCAAGTGTGTGGAATCCGAACCAGATAAGACATTGACTGCATGCCTATACAAAGAATGGGAGTTCAAATAATGTCAGGTTTGTTTGATTTGTGAGAGAAAGTCATTGAAATACTGAAAAACCTGAACTGACTAACATCTGAAGATAGATGCTAGCTAATCTGTGGAAACCTATTTTCAAAGTTTCAAGAATCAGTATTAAGTGAACAATGTATGAATGTACTACTGCATCTTGGTTATTATTCCTGTAGGTACAACAGAGACAAGATTATACAAATTGCAATTCATATAGAGGCATTTAAATGGTCACTCTTATGTGCTTTTCAGTAATTTCTAGACTATGGATGTCCAATATGCGATCAGAAGTATCCGGACAGCTGGCTGAAAATGACTTAAAAGTTTGTGGCACGCTCCATCGGTAATGCTGGAATTCAGTATGATGTTCACCCACCCTTAGCCTTGATGACAGCTTCCACTCTCGCAGGCATACATTCAATCAGGTGCTGGAAGGTTTCTTGGGGAATGGCAGCCCATTCTTCATTGGAGTGTTGCTCTGAGGAGAGGTATCGATGTCGGTCGGTGAGTCCTGGTGTGAACTTGGCATTCCTAAACATCCCAAAGGTGTTCCATAGGATTCAGGGCAGTCCATTACAGGGATGTTATTTTCAAGTAACTACTCTGCCACAGGCTGTGCATTATGAACAGGCGCTCAATCGTGTTGAAAGATGCAATCGCCATTCTCAAATTGCTCTTCAGTGGTGGGAAGCAAGAAGGTGCTTAAAACATCATGGCTTGTGCTGTGATAGTGTCATGCAAAACAACAAGGGGTGCAAGCCCCCTCCATGAAAAACACGACCACACCAAACACTGCTGCCTCCGAATCTTACTGTTGGCACTACACATGCTGGCAGATGATGTTCACTGGG
Organism: Schistocerca cancellata; assembly: GCF_023864275.1. NCBI lineage: Eukaryota > Metazoa > Arthropoda > Insecta > Orthoptera > Acrididae > Schistocerca > Schistocerca cancellata. The sequence goes on along the minus strand of NC_064637.1, from coordinate 124,483,810 downwards.
CATTCAGCCATACCCACACCCTGCCATCGGATCGCCACATTGTGTACCGGGATTCATCACTCCACTGTTCAATCATCCAATGTTTACAATTCTTACACCAAGCAAGGCATTGTCTGGCATGATGAGTGGCTTATGAGCAGCTGCTCGACCATGAAATCCAAGTTTTCTCACCTACCGCCTAAAAGTCATAGTACTTGCAGTGAACCCTGATGCATTTTGGAATTCCTGTGTGATGTTTTGGGTAGATGTCTGCCTATTATACATTAGGACCCTCTTCACTGTCGGCAGGCTCTGTCAGTCAACAGATGAGGTCAGCTTGTACGCTTTTGTGCTGTACGTGTCTCTTCATGTTTCCACTTCACTATCACATCAGAAACAGTGGACCTAGGGATGTTTAGGAGTGTGGAAATCTCATGTACAGATGTACAACGCAAGTGACACCCAATCACCTGACCACGTTCGAAGTCTGAGAGTTCCGTGGATTGCCCATTCTGCTCTCGCACGATATCTAATGACTACTGAGATTGCTGATATGGAGTACCTGGCAGTAGATGGCAGCACAGTGCACCTAATATGAAAAACGTATGTTTTTGGGGGTGTCCTGGAAGTTTTGATCACATAGTGTATATGTAGTAGTAAATGTAAATGAATTTTTTTGTCTCAAAATATACTATGTCCAAATCAACTGATTAGTTTTAAAAGAGGCTCGCCAAGTTGAAAAAGAAACATAAATCCCTCTTTTATTTATGTATTTACCTTTATTCATCCAAGAATCACATAATGATGATACAGGACTTGTCAAAGTAATGCAATGCCAATCCATAGTCCAAAATAAAAGAAACTGCATATGCAACATGCTTTAAGGAAATGGAATATGTCATCAGACATGGACCATGATTAAGGAAACATCCCAGCATTTTGTCTTGGTGATCTAGGAGAACCACAGCAAATCCAAATCAGTATGGTCAAACAGAGAAGCTCCACCCTGCAGAATATGAAGTTAGTTTCTCAACAGCTGCACTGCCTCTCTCGGTAATTCTCTGTTGTATAATGTTCCTTCATTTACACACAAATCGTTTCAGGTAACTTGCAATGCAAAATATCGTTTCCTACATCACTGTCCACGCACTGAAGGCACCTACTGATGACTCCTGGACTGTTTCTGATCACTTGAAATATAAAGCAGTTCCGCTCCTCACTGCAGCTCACACTAAGGGACCCACTGAGGACTCCTGGGATGAGAAGATGACGCTGTGGCCCTTGACCCAATTAGAGACTCCATATTGAACTATATGCTTCTGTCCACCTCTAAACGTAAGCAAACGGACATTAATATTGTGCATTGTACATCCTTGCTATCCACTGCTATGAATCTTGTAAGTAATCTTTAACTGTGTAAAAATCAAACAATGGAAAATCCAGGCTGAAATGTAACGATATTATGAAAAGGAAAGTTGCTACTAACCATATAGTGGAGATGCTGAGTCACAAATAACGTTTTGGCCAGCAAGAACTTAAAAAAGAAAAAGAGACCGCCCCCCCCCCCCCACCCCACACACACACAAACAAAAGATTGCTTCAGTTGCCAGAGACTGCAGTCGTGTGTGTGTGTGTGTGTGTGTGGGGGGGGGGGGGGGTCTCTTTTCTTGACGAAGGCCTTGCTGGCCAAAAGTTTATTTGTGATGGTGTTTGTTGTGCCTATCTGCAACTCAGTATCTCCACTTTAACTGTGTAATATGCAAGAACTATTTGTGCAATATTTAGTAATATTTTCCCTGACATGCACTGCAGATTGGTATATTTACTCACTAGGTGCAGTGAGGATTTCTCAATTTTTTAAACAGCTTTTTACAATGGGTCTGGTTACTACTTCCAGTCATTGTTCTTATGGCCCTTTTCTGCAGTTTGAAAACTGTGTCCGTATTTTTTTGCCTTCAGTCTCCAGAAAAAAACTCCCGTGGATAAGAACTGAGGTATGATGCCATAGGACATTGGTTGTTACAAACTGGTGTTAAAGGCCTAAGGACATAGCATGCTGATGACATTACTTTTGCCAGTACCTCTGTATTGTTCACTCCATGTTAGCTGGAAATCAATCTCTGTATTGTTCACTCCATGTTAGCTGAAAATCAATGTTGATTCCTAAAAACTTTGTGTTTGCTACATAATCTGTAGATTTATCACATATGCTCTTATAGTGACTGAGTTGCTTCTTCTCTTTATGCTGATCTGCATACTGTTCATTTGCTGTACATCAGAACTCTAGTTAGTGAAAGCAAATGCCTGTAAGAATGTTTACAATTGAGCAATGTGTATAAATTAAGGTCTGTCCAATTTTCTGTTGAACTTTGATTAATTTCTTAAATAATTATGTCTTTGTTTATCTTCAAGTATTCTGGGTCCGGTCTTACAATTTTTTTCTGTTCGCTGGGACTGGTCTAATTAGTACTTATAGCAAGTGATGGTCAGACTTGAAGAATCCATTGCATGTACTCTCATTCAGAATCTCCTTTTATTTTTGCTTGTGATGGCTATGTGATCTATTTGAAATTCTCCCCATATTTTTTTGGTGTATTTTCCATGTTGTGGGTTTTTGTTTTGGCTTTTGAAATTGCATCTAAGTCTGTTACAGGGGTATGAGCCATAAGGTAAGGGATTGGGAGCAGGGGTTGTGTAAGAATGGACGAGTATATTGTGTACGTTCAGTGGGCAGTGGAATACCACTCTGAGAGGGGTGGGAAGGATAGTGGGCAGGACATTTCTCGTTTCATGGTATGACAAGAGGTAATCAAAACCCTTGCGGAGAATGTAATTCAGTTGCTCCAGCCCTGGGTGGTACTGAGTTACAAGGTGAATGCTTCTCTACGGCTGGATGGGGGGACTTTGAGAGGTGATGGGAGACTGGAAAGATAAGGCATGGGAGATTTGTTTTTGTACGAGGTTGGGAAGATAATTATGGTCAGTGAAGGCTTCAGTGAGACCCTTGGTATATTTTGAGAGTGACTGCTTGTTACTGCAGATTCGACGACCACGGGTGGTTAGGCTAGACAGAAGGGAATTTTTGGTGGCAGCTGTCAAAGTGGAAATATTGCTGGTGGTTAGTAGGTATGATATGGACGGAGGTATGGATGTAGCCACCTTTGAGGTGGAGGTCAACATCTAGGAAGGTGGCTTGTTGGGTTGAGTAGGACCAGGTGAAGCAAATGGGGGAGAAGTTGTTGATGTTCTGGAGGAATGTGGATATGGTGTCCTCACCTTCGATCCAGATAGCAAAGGTCTGAACCAGGTGAGGGGTTTAGGAGTCTGGGTTTTTAGGAAGGATTCCTATAGATGGCCCATGAACAGGTCAGCATAGAATGGTGCCATGCACGTGCCCATAGCCATACAATGGATTTGTTTGGAGGTAAGAAGTAATTGTGGGCGAGTATATAGTTGGTCATGGTGACTAGGAGGGAGGTTGTTGGCTTGGAATCTGTTGGGCGTTGGGAAAGGTAGAGTTCAATAGCGGTAAGGCCATGGGTATTAGGAATGTTAGTGTACAGAGAGGTGGCATCAATAGTGATGAGTAGGGCACAGTGTGGTAAAGGGACAGGAACTGTGGAGAGTCGGTGGAGGGAATGGTTGGTATCTTTTAAATAGGAGGTTAGTTTCGGGGTAATGGGTTGAAGGTGTTGGTCTACGAGAGCAGAGATTCTCTCAGTGGGGGCACAGTAACCAGCCACAATGGGGCATCCTCTGTGGTTAGGTTTATGGACTTTAGGAGGCACGTAGAAAGTAGGGGTGCGGGGAGTGGTAGGGGTGAGTAGAGAGATGGACTCCAGTGAGATGTTCTGGGATGGGCCTAAGGATTTGAGCAGTGACTAGAGATCCTGCTGGATTACTCGGATAGGGTCGCTGTGGCAAGGTTTGTAGGTGGAAGTATCTGACAGTTGACGGAGTCCTTCCGCCAGGTAATACTTGTGGTTCAAAATGACAATAGTGGAGCCTTTGTTTGCTGGTAGGATTATAAGGTGGGGATCACTTTTTGGTATTTGATGTGTTATTCCTCCCATGTCTTCCCAAAAATCTTCAACTTCTTGTGGTTTCTTCCTGTTGTAATCATTTGTCGGTGTGTGTGCATTGATGATTGTACATCTTTTGTTTCCTGATTTGAAGGTCATTGTAGAGATTCTTTCTGATACTGAATTGAAAACTAGGATGTTGTTGATGACTAATTTGTGAATCACAAATCCTGTGCTAAACATCATCGGTGTTCCTCTTCTGACAGCAAGTCTTCATTTGTATATCCTGTAGTTTCCTGTGCTGAAGTGGTTTTCAACTGTGAAACATGTCTCTTGTATTGTGAAGATTCTGATTTGAAATGTTTCCAGAATATTTGTAAACTGTTTGAGTTTGCCTATCATCACAAGCATATTTGTGTTACACATGCTAATATAGAGATTGTGAAGAGGTTTTGAGACATTCCAATTCTCCTCCTCCTCATGATGTTCCTGATTTTCCAGATCCCGATGACCAGGAAAGTCCAGTATATTTACTGTGGCCTGGGGTAGTGGATATTTTTCCTATTGTTCCATTGTGATTTTTTCAAGTTGAAGTTGGTTGTGAATATCTCTTTCAGAAATCACAAATGTTAAAGACTTGATTGTTGAGACCAAGACATATTTGTAGCAGCTCCACCAACTGGATGGACAGACACTGATCACTAGCCTCTGGATGCCAGAACAGATGCTGATGTGTTTAGCCCTAAGTTAGTATTTGGTCCACCCGGGTATTTAATTTCCCCGGCACCACCCATGTCTTGGAGGCTTTCCCCTGTCAGCCACATGCACCCTATGGGGTTCTAACAACCTCACCATTTATAGTTATATTTCTTTATACAGGAGCAAGCTAATACTGCAAAAAACATAATGACTATGTTTGTTGTTTTCGTTTCTAAAATTTTTTACCAGCTTATTGTACTGTTGTATATACAATGTAATTTTTAAATGTACATATAAATGTATTTTTTTTTTCAAACTGTTTTTCATAAATTTTTCTGTGGAATCGTAGCACTTATCAATGAAAAGTTTGTACAGTCATTGTTTCAGTGAGCCAAGCTCCATGTTAACTATATTCCTATTTAGTTCATTACATATCTTCAATCCTGTGTATACTTGGTCGTGGCAAACAGTTTTAATCTGTGTGTTGGAAGTTTGAAATGTTCTTTGTGGTGAGTGCTATAATTGTACCTGAACTGGCAATTTTCAAGTGTATGGTGGGTATTGCAAAGGAAAATCGACAAAATGTATAAAGAGCGAATTGTTAGTATCCTAAAATACCGTAACTTATGGCATGAATCTGTTTGTTGGATTGCACGCGTTTCTGGTGATTTTCTTTTGAAGCATTATAACGCTTTTGTTGGCTGATTTTCCCTAGAACATTACCTAATAACTGACTAAAAGTGACTGCTGTAAAGTTCTTTTCTTGTGCTTATGTGAGTGATGCCAGATGAAACACATAGCAAAAGCTTAACTATTCAGTTTGTATTTTTCTACGAAATAAAACTGAACAGTCCTCTTAGCTCATGAGGAAATGTATTGCTGGGAATCAGATGTAGACCTATCCCACTGCTATTTCTTGATAAGGCCAAGTTTTGACTCTTAATTTGTATAAGACGCGGCAAGTTATGTGGTTTTGACAGAACTATTAGTGCCGTATTCTACACAGCGGCATAGCGCGCAGTTGCTGGCTTAGCTACTGTACTGTACTGTTCTGTTGTGTACTATGTCTAGTACGTACTATGAGTTGACGTAACCTCAGAGCTAGAAAACGTCAATACAGCCAGCACATAGTCGCCTACGCAGTTGGAAACATCGATAACGTATACAAAGAATGATAGACAAAGGAAACTGTTGTACAGTTAAGGTAACTCCGCAAAAATTCAGATACGGGTAGGCATTGTGCACGCCTAATACGCTTCTTCTATTGCACTTGCAGCTCTAATTAAAGTGTTCTATATTTACATTTGACAGTCAGTGTTGCCATTCGTTGTATTCGGAAGAAACGTCACAAGAATAATGGCCGCCAGTCTGCAGCTGTTAGCTGCTGCTTGTGGAGTGTTATCGTGAATCCTGTTGCGAAGGGAAGTGTTGATGGTTGAAATTATTGTTAAGTGCCCGCTTATATTGCGGTACTCGATTTAATCATGCAGTGCCAAAAATGATAAAGCATAGAGAATAATACGAAGAATTTCGTGTGAGGCTCTTCTAATTTTTGCCAAGTGATTGGATCCCAACGTTTAAGACAATGGAGAAACAAAAACCAAAGCCAGTGAGTGAAACTAGATCATTTTACGTTCTAGTTTTACAGTTTTTTCTACAAATTAACGTTTCTTTGTTCTTAAATCCGTGTCGAAGTCAGAATTAGCCTCAATATCGAGAGGTTTATCATTGTAAACATTCCGGTATTGTTGACATGGATGCCGTTCGTAAATATTGATACTAGCTCACGATAGAGTCATATGTAACGTCTGTTCTCATTTTAAACCGTTCATTCCTTGATCTTATTTCGTTTATGTAGATTTGTGTCAACTGTGCGGAACAATTGTGTTCTCATAACATTGATTTTTGTAATGGGTAATTTCAGGTGAAAAAGAAACAAACCAAGAGAATTGAAGAGGACTTCTTAGAGACTGACATTCCGGAATGTCCCAAATTGGAAGACTTCGATTACGACGCCCAATCCAAACCTGCGAACCATGCATCATCTTCAAAAGAATCACAGAATTCAGACTCTGGTATTGAAGCTCAGAACATATCAAACATTGAAAGTGAAATATTTAATGCGAGTCAGGAGGACGTGGAAGCAGCGCAGGAAGCAGACGATCTGCCTCGAAATTATAAGAAGGAAAGAGAAAAGGCTAGTTCTGGAAGTACAGCCGAGTGTGCTGTTTCCACAACGGATGTTTGTATTGAACTGTCAGACAGTGAACCGATGCCCTTTCAGGAAGGTGATATGATGTTGGACAAGGTGTCCAATGGCACAGAAATGAAGGAAATGCACTCATACCACCTGAGAGTGAGTCCTGATAAGAATGAGCAGGATACTAAGCTGGAATCGCCTTTACACACAACAGAGCGCCTTGAGGAACCTCCAGCAAATGCTGTCACAAAGGTGAGCTTATTGGGTGTTTAGATCTATAAGATGACTGTGAAGTCACGAAGTTAATCATGAATAATGACTGTGTTTCACAATGATTTCTCTTCACTCCACACACTTCTATTTCTACTTTTTGCCTGCACCTTTCCATATAATTAAGTTATGAGGATAAAGTTATGTATTGGACATCTGAAATATTGGTTGGGGTAACAGACTGATCGATAGTGCAGCCCGAGCTTTAGGTTAGGTTTGAAGGCGACAGTTTCGTTGTAAGTGAACTAATGTGAAAGCAGAAAATCTGGTTGTGGTAACAAATTGACCAGTAGTGAAGCCTAATGTTTACATCAGTGCCATATTGATAATTGCAAGGGGTGTCCAGTACATTAACTTTTAGCAGTTACCAAGTTGTTGTTTTTTTAAATAGGCCCTACAATTTTTTTTCATAGTTGTTATGGTAAATACAGTGTCATATTTAAAAATTAGTGTCTCCTCATTTCACACTGAACTGTTTCAAGTATATAGTTTGCCTTTCAAAGGGAAAGAACTACTCTGTGACACTTCATTCTTTTATTTACACTTTAAAAACATTGCAGGAAAACTGTCTAAAAGGGGGGAAATGTAATATATACTAGTTACTTACAATAGTTGCTCAGTTTGTTACATTTTCCATGGGTCATTTTGCATGATAGATTGTAATGATGTGGAATGAGTCATTTTACATTCACATCGCAAATTTGTACAGATACACATGTGATTTAGCAATTCCTATGCACTTCCTTTTACGCATTACAGAACATGAGTAGTGTCAAGGAGAAATTTTCTAAGTTTATTAAATTTTACTTTACTGTCTGTCAAACATTTTATATCAGTGGGTAAGTGATCAAAAATTTTCATTGCAGCATTGTGCTAAAGACAACATTAATGTGGAGTAATGAATGTAATTTTTCCTTCTTGTATTGTAATTATGTAGCTCATTGTTCATTTTGAACCGTAGTGGATTATTTACAACAAACTTCATGAGTGTATAAAAATACTGCAAAGCAGTTATCAGAATGCCCTTAAAGAGATGTCTACAAGACAATCATGGGTCAGCACCACATATTGTTTTTTCAGCACATTTTTGCACAATGAAGACTTTCTTTCTTAAAGATGAGTAACCCCAGACATATGACATTATTGAATGAAAATATTTAAAATATGTCAGCTTACTGATTGGGTCGACAGAAGCGTCCGATCCCACGCGTCGGCTTTGACCTGTGACGTAAGGGTGTTGTCGTGTGTGACGTCATGACGGCGCGGAGTTTGGTTTGAGTGTAGCGTGTTTGTAGATGTCGTCGTGTTGTGGTTTGTTGTGCTCTCTGGTGGTATGTTCAGGGTTTTCGTTCGTGTGGTGTAATGGGCTCAGTTTGCTTTTGCTCATTATCCAAAATTGTTAGTGTGTCAGCTGTGTTTGTAGTGGAATTCGTTTCAATGAGTTAACGATTTTGTATGAAGGTTAATTTAGTGTTTGCTGTACGTCGTGTGGTAATTTTAGTAAAATTAATTGGTTGTTTTTGTTCAGGAATGGATATGACGGATAAAATTAAGTGCGCAGGTCAAGGGAAGTGTTCGATCCCGATGTGTGGCTGTGTAAGTTGGTATCAGGAGATGTTTTTGAGCTATATAGGCCAAGGGAAGTGTTTGATCCTAATTTATGGGATCGGGAGCTGCTGTTGAGCTATATAGGTCAAGGGAGATGATATTGTTGAGTGGTATTTGGGGAGTTTTGTGATGTCGGTTTTTTTCGTCTTTTTGTGTGGTTTTGTGTGGGGGTGTGCGTCTAAATTTGTTTGTATTTAGTTTGCCCCCCACCCAAAACACCCCATTTCCCGCACTTGTCCCGTTAGTGTCATTAGGCTTCTTGTGGAAAGTGTGTGTGTTTGTTTTTTGATGTATTTTCGTCCTCACAATGTGTACGTAACGACTTTATATGCGCCATATTGGAATCGTGGTTTATGGTCGTTTCCGCCATATTTGTGGCATCATGGGTCAAAGCAGACGGGCGGGATCGGACGCTTCCGTATTTCCTACTGATTTGTCTCTCCCCAAGATATGCAATGATTCTTAGTTGTCTTAGGAGTTCCGATCCCCCCCCCCCCCTCCCTCCCCCAATTTAAATTCTCATCAACATCGACCCCTCTGAATTTTGAAGTCTCTACTCTATTTATTATTTCCTCACCAAGTGTTACACTTATCACTGGTGTAGTGTGCAGAGCTGAATATATTGTGTCTTTTTAAAACTGAAGGTGAGAACATCCGCAGAAAACCAGTCACTGATTCTTTTGCTTAGATATGACATTATGCATTGGTTGGCTATACCATCAGTCCCATAAAACATCAATTGCTCTAGGAGAGTACTATGATTCACACAGTCAGATGCCTTAAAGAGGTCACAAAAAGTACCGGGATTACGGAAGTGCCCGATTCCACCCATCTGCTTTGACCCATGATGTCATCAATATGGCGGAAATGGCTAGTGTAAGCGTCTCCAATATGGCCCCATGATGTCACTGCATACATATGGCAACAAACACGAAAATATGTATAAATAAGACAATAACACCTCACTCCTAAAATACAATGAAACTATGAAACTAATGGCACAACCGCAGGATACTGGGGGTTTTGGGAGGGTAAAAGCTGGGGGGGGAAAAAAAAAAAAAAAAAAACAGAATCTACAGGAATCAGACACTTCCCTTGACCTACATAGGTCAACCGCAGCTGTCGATACCAAAACAACAACGCCTACAGCAAAAACTAGGGAAAATGGAATCAGACATTTCCCTTGATCACAGCTGACCATTCCAAAACACCAATACCTAAACACAAAACTACGAAAATTAGAACTGGTCATTTCCCTTGACCTATATATGTCAACCATAGCTATTGATATGAAAAAACCCAACACCTACAACTATGAATAACAAAACCAAAACCACGAAACACACACACACACACACACACACACACACACACACACACACACACACACACACAGCACCATCAAACACAACAAACTCATAAACTCCGCGCCTTAATGACGTCACACGATATAACACCCTTACGGCATGGGTCAAAGCAGATGGGTGGAATCGGATGCTTCCATTGACCCAAAATACCAATTGGCATTATTTTACTATTTAATGCTTGTAAAATCTGGTGAGTGAATGTGTAATGGCATTTTATGACATTTTCAGTAGAGCAATCCTGAAATCTGATCTGCTAAAGATACTATTGTTGCTTAGGTGAGATACTATTCTAGAATACATCATCATCTGAAAAATTTTGGAGAATGTTGTCAGTGGCAAAAAGGCTTGGCATTTATTGATATCTCTATTATCACCTTCGTAAAGAGGGATTTAACAATGGCATATCTCAATCTCTCTGGAAAAATGCTTTGAGTTAGTGATGCAGTACATATTTCAGGAAAGACAGGGCTTATTACATGGGAACAAATTTTTGGAAACACTATCAAAACCAGAAGAGCTTTCATATTTGAGAGAATTTATAATTTTCTTGATTTCAGAAGAAGAAGTTGATGATACATTCATATGACTGAATTTCATGAAAGTTACATTTTGAACACACTGCTGTGATTTTGCTCCTGAACTGTTTATCCCCATGTTTTCTCCTATATTTAAGAAATGTTTATTAAATGCATTTGCTATCTGTGACTCATAATTTAAAGCCTTTCCATTCAGTTCAGTAGTGATGCTATCTTGTCCTATTGCTGGTTGTCCTATCACTCGTCTTACCATTCCATATAGTCTTAAGTGTGTAGTTGGGAGTACTGATTTATGACAGTATGTGCATGGTCTTTGATTTTTTAATAACCTTCCTTACTAATTTCGAGCAGTTTTTGTGATGTGCAACTACTGCAGGATCCCTACTTGTTCTTGCCAAAAGAGTGCCATGAACAGAGAGAGCATTTGTTGCTGGGTAAACAGTTATTGTCTTACATTGAGCATCATCAAAGAAAACATTGTCAATTAGAGTCCTTCTGTCTTTATCCACCCCTGTTGGAGAGACCAAATGTTAGGACCCAAATGAGATTTCCAGATCATTTTTCCTATCAGAATCGTGTAGAAAATCTACATTCAAGTCACCACAGACTGTTAACTGTTTGCTGCTGTCTGACAGATCCCACAGTAAGGAATCCAGATTCCTCATAAACAGTTCAAAATTTTCGAGTGGGGATCTATTTACAGTTACAATTAAAAGTGATCTATTTTTCAGCATTAATTCGCAAGCACACATTTCTATGTGCTGATCACTACAAAACCTACTTGTATCAATGCTGTCAAACTTGTGTTCTGTCTTAATGTGTGTTGCAACTCCTCCTCTTCCTGCATTATTTCTGCATGAGTAACTTGGAATAGTAAAATTTTTATATGTAACTTACCTAACGCTGTGGTTCTGTGGTGCTCAGACCAGCACGGGATCTCTACCTTTTCACAGCTCTCTCAATTTTCCAGACAGGCAAGAAGCTCCAGAATGAGATTTTCACTCTGCAGCGGAGTGTGCGCTGATATGAAACTTCCTGGCAGATTAAAACTGTGTGCCCGACCGAGACTCGAACTCGGGACCTTTGCCTTTCGCGGGCAAGTGCTCTACCAACTGAGCTACCGAAGCACGACTCACGTCCGGTACTCACAGCTTTACTTCTGCCAGTACCTCGTCTCCTACCTTCCTAAGGAAAGGAAAGGCAAACCTACGTTTCTAGCAATTGTAAACTTAAAGAAAACTTTTGACAATGTTGAGTGGAATACTCTCTTTCAAATTCTGAAGGTGGCAGAGGTAAAATACAGGGAACGAAAGGCTATTTACAATTTGTACAGAAACCAGATGGCAGTTATAAGAGTCAAGGGGCACGAAAGGGAAGCAATGGTTGGGAAGGGAGTGAGACAGGGTTGTAGCCTACCCCCGATGTTATTCAATCTGTATATTGAGCAAGCAGTAAAGGAAACAAAAGAAAAATTCGGAGTTGGAATTAAAATCCATGGAGAAGAAATAAAAACTTTGAGGTTCGCCGATGACATTGTAATTCTGTCAGAGACAGCAAAGGACTTGGAAGAGCAGTTGAACGGAATGGATAGTGTCTCGAAAGGAGGATATAAGATGAACATCAACAAAAGCAAAATGAGGATAATGGAATGTAGTCGAATTAAGTCGGGTGATGCTGAGGGAATTAGATTAGGAAATGAGACACTTAAAGTAGTAAAGGAGTTTTGTTATTTGGGGAGCAAAATAACTGATGATGGTCGAAGTAGAGAGGATATAAAATGTAGACTGGCAATGGCAAGGAAAGCATTTCTGAAGAAGAGAAATTTGTTAATATCGAGTGTAGATTTAAGTGTCAGGAAGTCGTTTCTGAAAGTTTTTGTATGGAATTTAGCCATGTATGGAAGTGAAACATGGACGATAAATAGGTTGGACAAGAAGAGAATAGAAGCTTTTGAAATGTGGTGCTACAGAAAAATGCTGAAGATTAGATAGGTAGATCACATAACTAATGAGGAGGTATTGAACAGGATTGGAGAGAAGAGAAATTGGTGGCACAAGTTGACTAGAAGGAGGGATCGGTTGGTAGGGCATATTCTGAGACATCAAGGGATCACCAATTTAGTATTGGAGGGCAGCGTGGAGGGTAAAAATCGCAGAGGGAGACTAAGAGATGAATACACTAAACAGATTCAGAAGGATGTAGGTTGCAGTAGGTACTGGGAGATGAAGAACCTTGCACAGGATAGAATAGCATGGAGAGCTGCATCAAACCAGTCTCAGGACTGAAGACAACAACAACAACAACAGACAGACAAGTAAATGACCCTATAAGGGTTCTGTTTTTACCGATTGAGGTATGGAACCCTAAAAATGGAGCCATTTCATTAATTTACTCAGGAGGGAACATAATTAGTATGCAGCCAGTACTGAAAGTCTTGCCTTCATTAAGTGATGAAATTGCTTCAAAACACCAAGGTTACCTCCTTCCAAATTATAAAATGGCATCCCTGTCTCACTCTGCATTTTCAGTTATACACATCTAATAGCATGCTAGCCACAGCTTGAAGCAGTATTGCATCTTTCCAGAAAGAAGCAATACGGCAGCCGGAACCGCAGCCAGTGGTGGCATCGGCTCCTCCAGAGTCTGAGGTGCCTCAGCACGCTCCTCCAGAAGTGCGTCCCTTCACGGAGGCGCAGTTGGTCGCCCTGTGCACCAACCCAGAACTGGAGGCGACGGAGGACGTGGCTGCCGAATTTGTGGATGCACAGCTTCGGGGAGGTGGGGGGCGGCTGCAACAGCACCCCCTCTACACGCTGCTCGTCAGCTACCTACGTGCACGACAGAGGCTCGCGGCCGCGTCTGCGGAGCTCGCCAGCCTCGAGGACGAATGCCGGTACGTTAATTCTAGTCGGTACGCGTGCGACGGCGTGCATTACCGACGTGTTCCAAAATGCCGTGCGTAAAAAGAGGATTTTTCTGGGGCTTGTTCCTTGAGTGCTATTAGTGATAGGAAGCTACAGTCAAACGCTTTGGATAGTCCTTGGGCTAGGGATCATTTGTATACCCAATAAAAGGACTGTCTTACTGCAACTGTCCTGCAGTACAGGGCCAAAGTTGTAATATTACACATTTGCTCGAGCTTAAGCAAATGGAACAAACTGTTGGTTCTTTTTGCATTAGATGTGGTCTACAGTGTGCTTAATAGGTCTTATGGAGGCACCACTTAGTTCACAGGTGGTTCCTAGAAAACCTGAAAAAAGCTTTTTTCATTAGATATTTAAATGACTAACTGCAGTAAATTGCTCAATGGGATATTCTCAAGGAATTTATCTAGAAATGCCATTTTCCCATTTTCAATTATCTTCATCCTGTATTGAGAAACACCTCAAAAACATGGATGGTTTTTGGGTACCAAAACCAAGACAACTACGCATTGCAAATGGCTCAAATTTTTATAATGTATTCCTAAGATCCTGGTCTTGAACAACCTTGAAAATTTTCTCGATATCTTTTTCCGCGTCTGAGGTACAGAACTCCAAATTTATCCTACTTGTACATAAAAAGTTTGCTCATAAAATCCAGTGTGAGATGAAAACATAGTTCAGAAAGTGATGTAGCACAGAGTACTATGCTGTAAAGTGTCTCAGTTATCATTAGAAGGGTTCTGGGAACCCCATATAGTAGTACTGAAACCCACGCAAACTTTTTGGCCAAGTAAAATCTGGTCTGACGTCTAAAATTAGGTTTGCATTATTTCAATTTCACATAAGTAAACTATCAAAATTTTACTGACCTGTAAAGTTCCTTGCATGTGAGTGACATGCCCTGCTGTGGAGGTAAAAGAAGGGAACATGCAGGAAAATGCTTCTATCAGAACACAAAAAAGGTGAATATGCTACTATTTAAAAACAAACTCTGACTGGAAAGCGGGGTACCAGCTGCCGCATTATACCTCCATCAACACGTTTCAAAATTATCCCAAAAATTTTGGCAAGTGATTATATTCACACATTTTTATGCTGAGAGAGGAGGAGACAGTGGAACTGGGTGAGAGATGGAAAAATAATAAATGCTGAAAGTTAGTTGGTTGTCATACAGAAAGAGCAATGGACACAATGGCAGTGTGAGAGAAAGGGAGCGAGAAAGTGGCAGAGGAACATAGTTGACAGTGACAGAACAAAGCTGGGAAAAGTGTGAAGGAGATAGTGCCAGTGGGAGACGAATAAAGAGAAGGAGAAGTTGTAAATGTATGAGAGCCAGTAATAATGAGAAACAAGAGTCCATGACAATGACGAGGGAGGGAGAGAGAGTGCAGTGAGAAGAGACAGCAGCAGTGGGAAGGAATGAGTGAGGTAGTAGCTGTAAGAGAGAGAAAGGGCGAAACAGTGACAGTGAGAGGGGACAGTAACAGTAGGACAGAATGAAGACGACTGTGGCTTAGAGGTGGGAGGCAGTGACAGCTAGAGAGACACAGAGAGACAATGACAGTTACTTGGGCTGTATGAATGCATGAGAGAGAATGGGCAGGTGGGTGTGGATGGGTATGAGCGACTTAAAACAATGGTATAGTGTCTGTCACTGAATTTCAGCGAGGGGAACCTGTGGAGTGAGAGGTGAGTTGGATGTTGAAAAAGCGTGATTATGTTTGCATCCCACAATTTTTTGGAAAATTTTGAAATGTGCTGAGGAAAGTAGTATAAGGCAGCTGGTACCCCATTTTTTGGTCAGAGTCTTTTTTGAACAGGAGCATATTCACTTATTTTGTGCTCCAGAAGGAGCATTTTTCTGCTGGCTCAGTTTATATAAATGTTCACTATATTTACGCCATAGACTTATAGAGTGGCTGCCCAGATCACATCGTAAAGTCTCCTCGATATTTCTGGGAGCAGAGTTGTTGCCGTCTATTTGCCGGTTGCTGATGACTGCTTGGGTTGGCATCCTGTATACATTGGCCACAACCTCCTCCATCTCTTTGCTCCTGTTGCTGTGCGTGCTGTGAGTGTAGGTGGTGGCAGCGGTGTCGACGTCCAGATGCGCACTGTGGCCACCAGTCCCTGTGCTGTCAGTGCTGGGTGCTGCCCTCAGTGTTGGGGACACTTCGCCTTTTCTCAGCTCAGTGCAGGATTCCACACTTGGCCGAGTTGAAGGCCGCTATTTTTGTCGGTCAGAGAGTCGTGGACCACACAGTCTCGGAAGGGAATATATTGCCCAAGTCTTTTGGTTTTGTCCTAATCTATTGTTTGGCCATCTGTGACCAAACAGCCTTCCCACTGAGCTGAAGCACCTGGAGACAACATTCCAATGGAATAAGTGCATCAGCAAGCAGACAAGGCATGCATTGACAGGTAGTAGCTGGATAACATGAGAAGACACAGAGGAGCACTAATCAGTAAAATGCTTCCAATTTGTTGGCAATACCATCAGAAAAGGCAGCATCATCATGGATTACACAGAGCATAATTTTGGCCAGAATGTGCTGGAATGGCATTTTGGCACTTCAGAGGGAATCGGGTCTCGAACTCACTGGAACGTGTCTTCACTGGAGTTTTACTATAGTACGTGTATATTAAATTGCAACGTAATTGCTCATATAATTTGCTGCTCTGCTGCCACCAGTGAATAAGACAGTGGATGACCAACATGACACAGTAGACAAGGGCATGGGTGATGAGGTATTGCGAGACTGCTTTGGTGACAGATGGTACCACCTATTGTGTATAAAATCTTGTAGTTTTATTGTTGTGACCGTAAGCAATTATGTCTTAAAAGCCTACGTTTCAGAATAGTATTTTGTTAAAAATTGTTTCTGATTGTAAGGTTTCTTACAAGTTTTCGAAAATCATAACTTTAGATTTTTATGGATTTTGGAGGAGGGGAGGGAGTTGTATTGTTGAAGAGGTGCGTTCGGGTGCATTCCGGCATCTAAAATTTTAGAAATCAAGTGCTGGCATGGCATAATATTATATGTGTATTTCACCAACACCTTAATACCTTGACACTACAGGTTCAGTAAAGGATGATATAGGAGTTCACAGACCAGGGGTCTAAGAAATCCTCTCTCAATGCAGCAAGGCATAGATTAGGGAAATTCTACACATAGTAGAAGAGATGTGTTGTGTTGTGGACATAGACACTGCACTGAATTAAGCCAGACTGCCAAATCAGGCATGGCCAACCATAGTATAAACATTGGCAATACTCTAAACTACAACAAAACCAAGATACTGAGGCAGTCAGCCTCCTTCTGAATTGTGTGGTCAAAGAGGCCATTGAAACTATGCACAAGACAGTGTAATTAACAAAGATAGTGGCCTACAACTAGTTGAGTGTGGGTCTCTGCACCAAGCAGAGAAAAATCAGAAGGTTGCTGTACTGTAGGGTCTGCACTCTGTGTTGACAGCATGGAGACGGAGGGTTGCATTTCACAGTTGGGATTTGTCACCCCCACCAATGCACCACTCACTGCAGCTGCTGCACGTACAGTGACAGGAGCAGAGTGTTGGAGGATGTAACAGCCAACATAAAAAAGGAACAGCAAAAGAGTTATCCAAATGGGTCAGAAATTGGTAGATGTGATGTACATGTACAGACGAGCAAATGACTAATATTAAAAAAAAAATAAAATAAAAATAAAAAAAGTGGAAGAAGAAATGGAAAATCCAGGATTGATTGTGACACACAAAAATTTGGATGATTTATTCGAGAGAAAGAGCTTCAGAAAATGAGCAAATCCATACTGCGTTGCTTCACCTCTGGTCTTTATGCAAGCTGTTATTCGGCTTGGTATTGACTGATTCAGTTGTTGGATGTCCTTCTGAGGATATTGCACCAAATTCTGTACAACTGGCATGTTAGATCATCAAAATCCCAAGCTGGTTGGAGGGCCTTGCCCATAATGCTCCGAACATTCTTAGTTGGGGAGAGGTCCAACAATGTTTCTGGCTGAGGTACTGTTTGGCAAGCACAAAGACAAGCAGCAGAAACTCTCACCGTGGGCCGGTGGACGAAGCTGTCACCGTGTGCGGGAAGGCACTATCTTGCTGAAATGTAAGCCCAGTATGGCTTGCCGTGAAGGGCAACAAAATGGGGCATGGAATATTGTCATTATACCGCTGTGCTGTAAGGTTACTAAAGATGGCATCCAAAGTGGTCTTGATTTGAAAAGAAAATGCCAGACCAGACCTCTACTCCTGGTTGTTGGGTCGTATAGCAGACGATAGTTAGGTTAGTATCCCACCATTGTCCAAGGCATCTCCAGACGCATCTTCGGCATGGAATCTCATTGACTGGAGCAGAATTGTCCTCAGTGATGAGTGCTGCTTTGAATTGAGGCCCGATGACCTGCAGAGATGTATCTTGAGATGCCCCAGACAGCAGTGAGATCCTAGCCTGCTGAAATATCATGGAGAAGTTATGACATTATCCGGACAGACACTCAAGAATTCCACTGGTTAGGAATATGTTGGGAAAACACCATATTACATACAATTGCAAAACTACGAGGACAGGCGGCAGTCTTATGTCTGTCTAGTGCATGAGAGATGGAAGCAGCCATACAGTGTTGACACAGTAATCACACTGTAGGCAGTGTGACACACGTTTGTGAGTACTAACTGCAAGAACAATATTCCTGGATGCATTTGGATCTGGTGGCTGTCATCTCTGTGAGGTTGGTGAATATTGAGGGAAAATATGATGTATGGAATATGAAACATGATGTACGGAAATGTAAGAACTCCAGTTTTGATACTTTATGGTAGATTTACATCTACATCTATTCTCTGCAAACCACTTTGAAGTAGATGGCAGAGAGTATGGACGACGGTTCAATCCCGCGTCCGGCCATCCTGATTTAGGTTTTCCGTCATTTCCCTAAATCGCCCCAGGTAAATGCTGGGATGGTTCCTTTGAAAGGGCACGGCCGACTTCCTTTCCCGTCCTTCCCTAATCCGATGAGACCGATGACCTCGCTGTCTGGTCTCTTTCCCCAGACAACCCAACCCAACCCCAGAGAGTATGTCCCATTGTACCAATTATTCCCCCTGTTCCATTCACATATGGAGTGGGGAAGCAAGATTGTTTAAATGCTGCTGTGCGCCCCATAATTAATCTAACTGTATCATCACTGTACCTATGTGAGCGATACGTAGGGTGTTGTAGTATATCCTTAGAGTCATCAGTTAATTTTGTTAGTAAACTTTCTCGGGTTAGTTTACATGTATCTTGAAGAATCTACCAGTTCAGTTTCTTCAGTATCCCTATGACACTCTCCCAAGGGTCAAACAAACCATTTGTGCTGTCCTTCTATGTATACATTCAGTATCCCCCGTTAGCCCTCTCGAGCAATCTTCTAGAATGGATTGCAAAAGTGATTCGTAAGCAACCTCCTCTGTAGACAGATTGTACTTCCCCAGTATTCTACCAATAAACCAAAGTCTACCACTTGCTTTACTTGCAGCTGAACCTATGTAATCATTCCATTTCATTTCCCTACAAAGTATTTCAGGTATTTGTAAGAATTGGCCGATTCCAACTGTGACTCATTGATATTATAGACTAGGATACTACATTTACATTTCTGAACAGTTAAAGCAAGCTGACAATCTTTGCACCACTTAGAAATCTTATCAAAATCTGACTGAACATTTATGTAGCTTTCAATATAGATTACTGCAGCATCTGCAAAAAGTCTGAGCTTAATATTAATATTGTCTGCAAGATCATTAATATACAGCACGAACAGCAATGGTTCCAACACACTTCCCTGGGGCAAACCCAAAGTTACTTATAAATATGACGATGACTCTCCATCCAAGATAAGATACTGCATCCTCCCTACCAAAAAATTCTCAATTCAGTTATAAATTTCAGCTGGCACCCTATATGATCATACTTTTCACAGTAAATGTAGATCTGATACTGAGTCAAATGTTTTTTGAAAATCAAGAAACACTGCATCTACCTGACGGCTTCGATCCATGGCTTTCATAGTCATGTGAGAAAAATCCAAGTTGTCTTTTGTATGATTGACATTTTTGGAATCCATGCTTCTTGGCATGGGGAAGGTCATTGTGTTTGAGATACCTCATTATATTTGAACTTAGAATGTGTTCTAAGATTCTAGAACAATTGAATGTCAAGGATACTGGACAATATACTGCCCTTCTTGTAAACTGGTGTGACCTGTGCTTTCTTCCAACTGCTGGTCACCATTTTTTTTTTCTCAAGGGAATGACAATAGATTATAGTCCCTTGGCTAACTCAGCCAGAAATTCAGTATACAAGGGGGAACCCTAAAAAAGAAAAGGAATTATTTTTTAAAAGCTCTATATTTTCAAATTGTTTACAAATCCATTTTACCTGCTTCAAAATACTTTACATTACAACTAAACTTTTGTCCCACCAGTTATTTCACCGTTCGAAACATTTTTTGTTGTCATCTGTAGAAATGTCTGACAGCACCTCCCTCGTGTTGTTTCTTGACTTCTTCAGTGTTGTCAAATCTGTGTCATTTCATGCCACATTTCATGCATGGAAATAAGAAAAAGTTGCACAGAGGCAGGTTGGGTGAGTAAGGTGCATGGGGCAGCATAACCATGCCACTTTTAGCCAAAACCTGTCTGACAGAGATGGCTGTGTGTGCAGCTGCATTGTCATGTTGAAAGAACTAGTCTCCCATTTGCAAAATCGGGTCTTTTTTGATGAACACTGTTGTACAATCTTCTTAAAGCTTCCAAATAGAAGATTTGATTGATGGCCTGACCTTGGGGAACAAACCCTGAGTGTACTTATGCCCTTGGCCTCAAAAAACCAAACCAGCATTGTTTTGATGTTTGACTTGACATGACGACATTTTTCGGAGTGACTATGACGTCTTCCATTGGCTTGACTGTTGTTTTGTTTCTGAGTCGTAACCATAGCACAGTGACTCATCACCAGTAATGTCCTTTGACAGAAAAGCTGGATCAGTTTCAAACTGTTGTTTCAAAGCACAACATGTTTCAACTCAATGTTTCTTTTGATTGTCAACCAGAACCTGAGGAGCAAACTTGGCAGCCACCTTTTTCATTCCCAAATCTTCCTTTGAAATTCGCTGAAACGAGCTCCAAGATAACCCACTAATCTGTGACAGTTGATTGATGGTCTGTGAGCACACGGTGTTGAATTTTTTCAATATTTTTGTCAATGCGGGTAGTTGATGGACATCCAGAATGAGGTTTGCCATCAGCTAACATGCCGCCATTTTTAAATCAAGCAAACCACTTGTACTCTAGAGTTTTTCTCATAGCATCATCTTGATAAGCTGTTTTCAACATTAAAACAGTCTCAGCACCATTTTACTGATTAGAAAAGAAAATTTCGCAGCTGCCAAAAAGAAAGAAAGAAAGAAAAACAGTGCTAGTGAAACCAATCACTGCAGATGAACAGAACAAGCCATGTCGACAATACAGGCGGTACTGAACTAGCAATGAATCGCACTTTAGACGCCTTGCGGCAGAAATGTGTACTACACAAGCTCCACCCATGACAGTGTTGTCCCAGTCCCCCCCCCCCCTCCCCCCCCTTGTAGAATCTGACAGGGATTCCATCGGGCTCTGGAGCTTTGTTCAATTTAACAATCTCGGCTATTTTTCAACACCACTGGCATTTATGTAATGCACCACTTTCAAAAAGTATCTTTCCAGACAAATTAAAGAAAGCCATAACTATCTACCCATTTCAGTCACTTTCCAAATACAACAGAGCACATCTAAAGAAACAGCTTTGGAGTCTAAACAATGTGGAAATATGTTCCACAACTGATCGAAGTATTTCTGGGATCACGTCTAGAATGTGTTGTGCAGTGTGTTCCTTCAAGGCAGCTAAGTTTGCAAATGGAACATTGAACACAACATCTTTCGGTAGCCCCACAGCCAAAAGTGACACAGATTAAGATCAGGTGATCGGGAAAGCCAGGCTGTATGATAATGGCGGCTGATAATTCTAGCATTTCCGAAATGGCATTTCAGTAGCTGCTTAACTAGATTTGTGATGTGTGGAGGTATGCCATTTGCAAAAAAAATGATCCCATCCACACATCCACACTGTTGGAAAGCTGGAATGACTTGGTTGCACAAAAGACACTCATAGCGCTTATGAGTGACGGTACAAGTATCAGCACCGGAAGCACCTGTCTCTTTGAAAAAATATGACCCAATGATAAATGATGCTGTAAACTCGCACCACACAGTGACCTTTTCAGGATGAAGTGCTACTGGTTGATCTGCATGTGGATTTTCCATTGCCCATATTCGACAATTCTGTGTACTGACATATCCTGTCGGAGGGAAATGGGCTTTGTCTGTCCATAGAATGTTCCACAGCCAATCATTGTCCACATCCATGCAAGCAAGAAATTCTAAAGCAAAGGTCTCTCTTGCTGGCAGGTCAACAGGAAGCAACTCGTGCTCTTGGGTAATTTTGAATGGATAGCAAAGAAGGATGTTTCGTAGGATTTTACACACCGCACTCACGGGTATGTCCAATGTTCGGGCAATTATCCATGCACTACACGTTTGAACACCATCACTCGTCTCCTCGTGCATTGCTGTGGCCACTGCTTCCACTGATGTTGAATCAATTCGTTTCTTCCCAGATTGCACACCAAAAGAACCCATCTTTTCGATTTCCGTATCATTTTCTCCAGACCCACGGGAGTCATCGGAGCAATGCCTTTCTTCAAATCCTTCAGTTGCCAGAACTTCTGCAGAGCGATGTGTGCACAGTCATCATTCTTGTAATACGGCTTTACAAGAAGAGTGTGATCCTGCATTGAGGCAGTCACAGCAAACATCACAGACGCAAAAGGAGGAAAAGTCATGTACCCGGCGTGTTTACGCCAACTTCAATAGGTCGTGTGCATGACAGGTGTTTTCATTAACGTATTCTGATACATAAAGTGCCATCTATTGATCAACTTTCACACTATTTTTTTCTTCTGTCATGCATTTTTCCTCCTTTCTCTGATAATATTCCGCAGCAATTTGACATCATTCTGACCAGTGGCATTATTTCTATAGCATTTTGAAAGTTTAACTTTAATTATAATCACCCTGTACTACTGGCTTTCCACAGGGTTCAACTTGGTAACCACTGCTATACATAAATGACCTTCCAGTTTAGTGAGGAAATTGGATTTTTTTTTCTTTTTTTTTTTCCCTATCTCTGTTGCACTGATATAAAATTGCAGCAGTGGTTACTGGTTTTGGGCTGACACACCCATTCACAAACACGTCACCTTGTTATCAACTATAACTATTCATACAGTATCATGCTGAAAGGCACAAATAGCTTCTGTACAGAAATATATACTGTGGGCAGCAAGTACCCTCATTGATATTAGCTTATGTGTCCATTGCACCGACTGACATGACTAGGTGTGTGGTTTGAGAATGGGCTTGTCAGTCTGAATCCAGTAACCACTGCAGCAATTTTATATCAATGCAACTGAGACAGACAACATAAAAAATTATCGAATTTCCTCAGTACTTAACAGCTACGAAACCTACTATCCCATTGTAGCGTGCCTTGAATACAACTTTCATTTTACATTGATAAATCAGAAATAGCAGTCTTTGCTGTGGTTGTGTGTAATATAATCAAGCCCAACAAAGCTGCACCAACATAAGGAGCAAGTACTAAAATATGCAAAAGCCCCTACTGATTGGCTCTTGATAAATGTTCTGTAACTTAACTTAGCAAAAAATACAGTTTTCTTTAACAGTTCTGTACAAGGCTAGATGTAGCATTGTCGATAACAATAAAGCACATAAGAAAGGAAATATATAAAACTGATGGTTCAAAATTCCTAGGTGCGCATGTGGATCAGAACTGGAGTTAGCAATTGTGCATCACACATCATCTCAAACACTTGAGTTCAGTACTTTCTGTAGAATTAATTACCAACTTTGGTGATGCAAATCATAAAAATTAGATTACTTTGCATACTTCCATTCACTAATGCTGTACGAAAGAATTTTGGGGGGCAATTCCACACGTAGACACACAGAGCCAAGGTTTGCTTGGGAAGCAGTGACGATGTCGCATCAGCTCCCGAGTGAGTTCCTGACGGAAGCCTTCTCGGAGTGAACTGGCATCTCATGGCCTGCGTGCCCGTCAAAGTAAAACCCTTGGCACCAGGTTACGTTTGGCCTCGCTTCCTGTCAAATGGCCTCGGTCACAATCTGACGGCTGTGTGTAATGTGGCAGCCATCGAGTGTCGGTTTTAAGAAAGCTCGCTGTGTGCGTAACTCGGATGTAGTATGGATTGCAGGCAGAGTAGGCATAAGCCCACAGGACTGCAATTTTGTTGCACACATGTGATTTAGCTTTGTGATGCAAAGTGTGTGAAATAAAAACACTCTCACACTTACTACTGAAATTTGAAACAAAGTAGTTGTCGATTCTATGCAGCACGGTGGATGCACAATAACTCGTTTCGCTCGATTGGCTGAGACTGGTGGCACTCGGGCAGCTATTGTCATCGTAGCTGGCTTTTTGTTCAGTCGTCATTGTTACTCAGATTTCAGTTTTGGCTCAAAATTGAAATAATTCCTTGTGGTAAGACCTTTATTTATAAAAACAGTCATGGTCCGCAGCCTGCCAACCACTGGAATAGATCATTAATTGTATCAAATGAAAATTCAGCTGAGAAAACTACTAAATTATGAGGCTTAAATGCTGGTAAATATTTATCCTCAGGAGGCAAAATGTATAGTACACCATGTGATCAAAAGTATCCAGACACCTGGGTGAAAATGACTTACAAGTCCGTGGTGCCCTCCATCGGTAATGCTGGAACTCAGTATGATGTTGGCCCACCCTTAGCCTTAATGACAGCTTCCACTCTCATAGGCATACGTTCTATCAGGTGCTGGAAGGTTCCTTGGGGAATGGCAGCCCATTCTTCACGGAGTGGTGCACTGTGAAGAGGTATCGATGACAGTCAGTGAGGCCTGGCACGAAGTTGGTGTTCCAAAAATATCAAATGTGTTCCGTAGGATTCACGTCAGGACTCTGTGAAGGCCAGTCTATTACAGGGATGCTATTGTCATGTAACCACTCTGCCACAGGCCATGCGTTATGAACAGGTGCTCGATCATGTTGAAAGATGCAATCGCCATCCTCGAATTGCTCTTCAACAGTGGGAAGAAAGAAGGTGTTTAAAACACCAATGTAGGCCTATGCTGTGATAGTGCAATGCAAAACAACGAGGGGTGCAAGCCCCCTCCATGAAAACCACAACCACACCATAACACCACGACCTCCGAATTTTTCTGTTGGCACTACAGACACTGGCATACGACGTTCACCGGGCATTCACCATACCCACACCCTGCCATCGGATCGCCACATTGTGTTCGGTGATTTGTCATTCCAGACAACATTTTCCCACTGTTCAATCATCTAGTGTTTACTCTCCTTACACCAAGCGAGGCATTGTTTGGCGTTTACTGGTGTGATGTGTGGCTTATGAGCAGCTGATGGACCATGAAATCCGAGTTTTCTATCTCCCACCTAACTGTCGTAGACTTGCAGAGGATCCTGATGCAGTTTGAAATTCTTGTGTGATGGTGTGGATAGATGTCTGCCTATTACAAATTATGACTCTCTTCAACTGTTGGCAGTCTCTGTCAGTCAGCAGACGAGGTCCGCCTGTACGCTTTTCTGCTGTACCTGTCCCTTCATGTATCCACTTCACTATCACATCAGAAACAGTGGACCTGGGGATGTTTAGGAATGTGGAAATCTTACATACAGACATATGACACCCAATCACCTGACCACATTCGAAGTCCGTGAGTTCCGCAGAGCACCCTATTCTGCTCTCTGATGATGTTGGATGACTACTGGGGTTGCTGATATGGAGTACCTGGCAGTAGGTGGCAGCACAATGAACCTTATACGAAAAACGTGTGTTTTTGGGAATGTCCGGATACTTTTGATCACATAGTGTATCTGTGATAGAAGAGATGCACCATCTAGCTTTTGGAACTAAATGTTGCTTTATAGTGTAGAGCTGGGAGCTGTAAATAAAAATCCTAGCTACTGTTGTAATATTAGATTTCTTAAAATAATTCCTATAAGTGTCTTGTGGTTAAAGTCCTGTAATTCACATATGCTATCTGGTCAAAAGTATCTGGATGCCTATTAGTGGACATTAATATGGGCTGTGTCCACCCTTCACCTTCATGAGGGCTTGAACTCTGCTGGGGGCATTTTCAATGAGGCATCTCTGAATGTTTGTGGAGGAACGTCAACCCAGTCTTCCACATGAGCCGAAGCCAGAGAAGGTAGCTGCAGTCTGGAGTGAAGTTGATATTGTAACTCGTCTCGAACGTGCTCCACTGGTTTCAGGTCAGGACTCTGAGCATACCAGTCAATTTCAGAAATGTTGTTGTTCACACAGGTGCTGCTTAATGAGGGGGTGCATTGTCATGTTGATAACAGTCAGTCATCATCTCCAAAATGTTCCTCTACCGTACACAGTTAAAAATGTTGTAAAATGATTTCATATCTTCCAGTATTTAGTGTTTTCTTAGGCACAATACCATGCCCTAACTGTGAAAAGCATCCCCATACTGTATCACAACCTCCTCTGAAGTTGACTATCAGCACTACATATGATAGAAGGTGACATTCACGAAATTTGCTCTGGGTAAAAGGTGACCACTTGTTTCTTTTCATGCACTGTCCTCTGGCATCACTTAGCATTGACCACAGAAATGTCTGGCTTATGACAAATTACTCTACAATTTCACTCATTCTTTTTAACATCCTAGGCACTGTCATTGTGCTAGCTAGTCTGTTGGTATCACTTTGGAACTCACTAGTGATTCCTTCTGCTCATTTCATGCCATTTTTTTACAACCAGACTCCACACTCATTGACACATTCTGTCCATCAGTGTATGAGGTCTATCTGGTCTCGGTTTAGCCATTGTTATTTGTTCACATATCCATTTCACAGTCACTTCACCAACAGTCGACTTGCAACTTAAAAATGGCTGAAATGTCTATTATGGATTAGTTACTCTGGTGGCCTTCAACGATTAGTACCAATTCGTAGGCACTTAGTTTTCCTGAGCAACCCGTTCTGCTGCTACTGCCTGTCTACTGACAACACAGCACACCGTGCCTCCTTCCGTACTGGTGAGCTCATCTCTCATCACATCTAGTGGTCAGTTCTGCATTACTGGGGGGTGTCCGGATACTTTCAAGTAGGTGTGTACATCAACATCTAATTGCATACTCTGCAAGCACTGTACGGTACATGGCAAAGAGTACCACGATCGGCACCAATCATTTCCTTTCTCATTCCAAATATTGTGAGGGAAAAATGACTGTCCAAAACTCCATACGATTTATAATTTCTTACATCTTATCTTCGTGGCACTTACACAAAATGTACCGTGCGTGCAGTAGAATTGCTCTGGAGTCAGCCTCAAAAGCCAGTTCTCTAAATTTCCACGATGGTGCCTCACAAGCCTCCAGGGATTCCCATTGGAGTTGCCAAAGCATCTCTGAAATACTTGTATGTTGATAAAAGCTACCAGTAACAAATCAAGCAGCCCAGTTCTGAATTGCTTTGATGTCTTCCTTTAATCTGACCTAGTGGCGATCCCAAACACTCGACCCGTACTCACGACTGGGTCACATTAGTGTTCTGTACCCCATCTCCTTTTCACATGACCTACACTTTTCCAAAATTCTCCCAATAAAACAAAGTCAAGCATTCGCTTTTCCTTTTACCGACCTGAAATGATCACCCCATTTCATATCACTTTGCAGTGTTACGTTTAGATACTTTATCAATGTTAATGTGTCGAGCAACCTGACTTACACTGTATTTGAATTATATAGGATTGCTTTTTCTATTCATCCACATTAACTTCCTTTTCTGTACATTTAAAGCAAGCTGCCATTCATCAAACCAACTAGAAATCCTGTCTGAGTCTTCTCATATACTCCAACACTCACTCATTGATGACAGCTTTCTGTACATCACAGTGTAAGTAGCAGACAGCTACAAGTTAGTGCTCACCCTGAATGTAAGATTATTTATGTATATAGATAATAAGAGTGGTCGTATCACACTTTTCTGGGGCCTCCTGACGATAACCGTGTCTCTGATAAACACTTGCTGTTGAGTAGAACTTACTGGGTTCCATTAAGTAAAAAGTCTTTGAGTCACTCATGTGTTTGGGGGAACTAAACTGTGGACCTTCATCAGCAATCTGCAGGGGCACCATGTCAAAGCTTTTCAGAAATCTTATTAACATGGAATCCCCCTATCGTTCTCTATCATTGGTTTATAGTCTATAATGTGAAAAACGGGCATCCTGAGTTTCACACAAGTGATGTTTTCTAAATCCGTGTTGATTTGTGGACAGGAGCTTTTCTGTATGAGGCCCTGTCTTCAAGTTTTGGCTATCAAGTCAAGTAAAAAAAAGTCACATATTTTATTTATTTATTTATTTATTTATTTATTTATTTTTGTGTAGGTACATTTCCTGGTATATATTGAAATCCCCACATCTCTGTACCACAGCACAGTGCTATAGGAGCCAAAATGTGATGGTGGAGCACATTGCTAAAGTGGAGATTTCTTTTGGCTCCTGTAACTGTGTGCTATGCTACTTTGACAGTCTGTAGCAGAAGTGCAGGGATATAGCCGCACACAAACAAAAAAAAAAAAAAATTGCTTTATGATTTCCTTCCACAATTTGTGTTTCATGTCATTTAAATATTGTTATTGCACCATAGGAATTTCCCCATACTAGAATTCCATGGGTCAGATCAGAATGGAAGAAGACAAAGTATGCATATAAGAAGAATGTTTTGCTGTTAACAGTCTCTCAGCTTGTGTGACAGATATACTTCAATCTGGCAAGACTTCATTCACAAAGACGTGCCCAGGTTACCCGAGTGACAGAACTATAGGATGCCTATAGCAGTGTATCTCCTGCTCTAACAGCTGCAGAGTTACAACGTCAGTCAGCTGCTTTGAAACTGCATGTGATCGGTTTCATCTTACCATCAACATGAAAAAGGAAACCAAAGGTACTCACACAACCTGCCCCAGTTGTAACTCTTCCTGAGTTCAATATCACCATCTTAGACACAATATTGGAGCAGATCGATCTCTTCTAATATCTTGGAGCATCTTGTCCACGTTCGGCCATCCTGATTTAGGTTTTCCATGATTTCCCTAAATCGGTCCAGACAAATGCAGGAATGGTTCCTTTGAAAGGGCACGGCTGACTTCCTTCCCTGTCATACCCTCATCCGATGAGACAGATGACCTCACTATCTGGTCTCCTCCCCAACAATCAAACCCGACCAAAAGCTGTTATCAAACTCGTGAGGTACAGAGCATACACACATTACTGTTGTGATGACAAAAAATGTGAACACTTCCACCAACAAAAAATGAGATTCATCTTGATCATTAACCTCTTAAGCCCTGAGCTATCGTATATGATACCTCCAGTTCCATTTTTTTCTCGGGTGCATGTTCAACTGATTGTTTACTGGCCAGTGGTATCATATACAATAGATATCACATGTGCCAAAATTCACTTGTTCATCTTACTGCCGACTATCAGTAGGTGGTAGCACTTACTGGAAACTTCGTATTTTTCAAATGCACAGTATGTCTTTGTGAAACAAAAGTAAAGGTTTGATACCAGATATGTATGTATTTTTACCCACCTTGAGATAACAGTAAGTGTAAGAAACATGTTTAATGTTTATGGCCAGTTTTTTATAATAGAGTAACTTGAAATTGTATGGTTATATGGATAATTGTCCTGTTTAAGTCACAAGGTATCATACGTGATACCGTCCGTAAATGATCTGCTATGGTTTCAAAAATGTTGTAGGGGGTCTTTCATTGTTAACTATCATGACCACAAAGCAGTTAACACAAAAGAACTCTCTTGCAGCTTGAATATGGGCTCAGGACTGGTGAGGTTGAATGGGAGGCCTATGTGACTTACACTGTAGGTTCTTGAGAAAGTGTATCTAAACAGCATTGATGTAACCATTGTCACTTGTCAACTGAGATGGTTAGGTCATCTTCAACATTTGACTGAGACCGTGTCAAATCGTTTATGGTGAACTCTGCTCTGGCAGTGGACCTCGTGGATCCCCTTTTAAGCCCTTTAAGGACCAGGTGAAAGACATCTTGAAGACAGTTTGTATAAATACACAAACATAGATGGCATGTGCTGTGGTTTGCTTACTGTGGAGCAACACTGCATCCAATGTTGTCAACTCGTTTGAAGGAGAACGCTGCAAATGTGAAGAGGATAAATGACAAACTGAGAATGCTTGTAAGCCACTTCCCTTACTATTTATTGATTTATTGTTGATTATTCCTTGCTACTGTCTGGCTGGTATGAAAATTAGGCAATGGACAGTCATAAGTAGCCAGATTTTTAGAGGGTGAACTTACTTCCAGTGTACTTGCACAGATATCAAAAGTTCTGACATTGAGCCTGCAGTATGTGCCCTATCTAGTTTTCCCCACTGTTCAATAATCCATTCTCTTCCAAAAAATTGTAATAATAATGAACTGGTTGTGATATGTGAATACTTCTGTTTGACTGAGCTATTTTATTCCACTTTGAATTCAAGTAACACGTTCCGACTAGTTCATATTGCATTCACTCTACAATTATAGTCATTCATCTGTCATGAGCTTGTACAGGTTTACCATTGCCAAGTTCTTACTGTACAATAACCTTTTCATTAAATAACAATTCCCAGGTATGGAATTCATCCTGAGTTTCAAACCTCTCACTTTGCTCACATTCATATGTGTCCTACTAGCGTGATGGTCCTGGTAGGACAAACTGTCATGTCTCCACAAAATACTTAACTTTTATGTGCAATCACAGGAAGTGTGGACACTTGAGATGAGTGCTGCAAGCGTGCTGTGGCTCAACTGACTCACTCCTATGCTCCAAACGATCTCCAGGAACCAATCTGTCTCTTCTAGAACTATTGGGCATCCCCGTCAGTGATGCCACTGTGCAAAGAAGCATAAGGGTACATTCAATCCCTCAAGTGTAGGATTGGTATCTGCACCCTTATGTGCTCCGTCTGTTAAAACCACACCCTCTCCAACAGTTTAGTGTGATTTGTGTGGGCACTTGTTGTATTCCAAGACTGGTCTATTCGGTCATTGAGAAAAAGTCCGTAAGCTGAGTTGAGTTGCTCACACTGTGCAGTCGGAAGCTATGCATACTCGGGATTGAGTTGCATCCAACAATGACTGTGATGACACTACCCGAGAGAGTATAAGGCACACTTTGTACTTGCGAATGTCCTGTGTAGGTCTTTGGTCAGCACAAAACTGCGAAAGTTTTACTGACTTATTGTGCTGTTTTCAGGCATTTAATCTGAACAGTATGTCTCCAGTTTACACGACAGTTCGTTATATTGTGTTACAGTGACCACCAACAGCACCTGTGGATTGTGGAGACGACTTCAGTAACAGAATCCGGGGAGTGCCAGGATGGAAATCCGGTCTCAGCAACTCACGAGTACAAGGTGAGGGCTGCTTGTGTATACCTGATGATTATCATGTAGGAAGTTAGTTCAGAATTATGTGCCAGTTGCACATAACAATGATTGACAAATCATGTCATGCATGGATAGTAGCATTAACTCGTCTTGTGAAGTTTTTCTTAGCTGTTGATGCACTCTATTTCATGTATCTCGAAATCTCATAGTGTGATCGTCTGGAATAATATGCTAGAAACAGATTCTGTAAAGGATAGTGCCAAATGATATAGTCCACACAATAGGTGAATTTTAAATGCCTTCTCCCACTTTATTAGCACTATAATATTGTTGATGTCCAGTTCCAGTTTTACGGATCTCAGTTACAAGGGTAAAGAGAAGCACATTTCTTCCTTTGTCAATATATTTGAAAGAGAGATAAGCCAGGCATTAATTAGTGACACAATATTTGTTGAATTTTACAGCAGCATAATTTGCAGCATCAGGAGTGTGAAATCACAACATCCGTGGTACAATATGCAGTACAGTCACAAAAATTAATTACATTGTCCAATAAATAGTGTCTGTGAAATATTAGCACTTTGAGGTTACATGTTTACAATTGCACACGAGATTTTACAGTGCCAAGATATTATGTGGTTGCAGGCTCTTTACACACATAGGTGTGGCATGTATGATCTCGGGGCACAGACTTTTTGATGCTGAGGTGTTACTTGTTCGGGACTTTCATTCAACCTGACATAGTTGTTCCACGGTTGCGCACCGGCCAAGACTTTCACCTTAACTGACATAGTTATTGCGTGTACAAATTATAAAGACAGACCGGTGAATTTGGGGATGGGTGTTTTTGAAAGTACTTAATGTTTTGAAATCAGCTACAATAGATTTTGCTGTTTTGTATGGGCTGTGTCTTTACTGTTATATCTGGTTTATGAAAAATGTTAAAGATTATTAAATTATAAAACCATATGGAACATTGTTATGCTATTTCATATGAGTTATGTCTTTGCTGTTATATCTGGTTTATGAAAAATGTTAGAAGATTAGTAAATTATAATACCATATGGCACAATATTATGCTTCGGCATTCAGAAATCTCCTACATACAAGTCTAGCATCCCTCTTGAAAATTATCTTTTATGACTCTAAATTAGTCAGAATCTTATTTAGTGTCTTAATTAATTAGTGCAATGTGTAATCTAATCCAGAAAAAATATAGCAAATAGACAGTGTCAGAGGGGCAATCTAATAGGCATTGAGGCAAAATAGGCAGTCAAAAATATGATTGTCTGAACTTTCAATTTCTGCTACCTCATAAGTTAATTAGTTTCAGGTAATTTAAACTATGTTTTCAGAAAGAGTGAAATCTCTACTTTTCAATGAGTCATAACAGCGCTTCATATTCTGTCTATTAGTTCAAAGTCTTTTCCCCATTACTTACTGTAGTCGGAGTTTCAGTTAACTGTAACTTTTAATGAACTGCGCTTTTAATGAAACTAATTGTGTCATTAGAATCAGGAAGATAAATGCAAATAATTTAACTATAAAGTCATTGAAATTTTGCATAAATGACAGTTTGACATATTTCTGTACATATTAGAGATTGCATGCGCAACTGCATTAGGTATGGGGGGGGGGGGGGGGGAACTTTATCATAGAAGTACACAACACAGTGGATGGAGGAGTTTCCATCTTGATGCATCTCGGTGTGCTTTAATCTTTCTTCTATATTTACATCTAAATTTACTTGCATACTCTGCAAACCACTGTGAAGTGCATGGCAGTGGGTACTTCCCGTTGCAGCAGTTATTAGGGCTTCTTCCCCTTCCACTCACGTATGGAGTGCAAAAAGGATGATTGTTTACATGCCTTTGGGTCTGCTGTAATTAGTCTAATCTTGTCCTTGCAATGTTAGAATGCTGTAGTATGACGATCTTTCAAATATGGACTGGAAATTAAATCTGGAAGCTGTGGTAGTGGATGGAAATGGCCGCAGCTTTGACAGGGTGGTGATGAGGATGTCTGAAATAGCATTGTGATGCTGCAGTTAGGCACTGCGATGCTGCTACCACTCGAGTCAGGTCACCATGAGGGAGTAATAGGTAAACAAGTCTGTTGTGCAGCACATAATTGTCAAGTTTCTCCTGAAAGAAGGCATCAGATGTGCAGAAATTTTGAGGAAGCTCTATGCACAGTTCGAGGAAGAAACCTTTTCAAAGATCCAAGCGCACAAATTGCATAAGGCATTTGTGCCAGGCCAGGTAGCTGTGGAAAACGTATCCCAGCAAAGATGACAATGGACGACATCACACCAGACAACATTTGTGCCGTAAAGGACCTTATTGTGGAAGACTGGTGTGTAAATCTTGCCAAAATTGCTTCAGCAGTAGGAATAAGGTATGGAAGTGCTCAAGGCATTGTCACTGATGATGATTATTCTGCACAACAAGGCAATGCTCCACTCTGCTGCTTTGAGTGACAAATTAGATGAAATTCTTTGGGCAGCTGTGGAACATCCTACATACAGTCTAGACTCATCACCCTGTCATTTTCACATGGTTGGATCGCTGAAAGAACAACTTGGAGGACACTGGATTGAAGACAGTGCAGCTTTAAAGGAGTTCATAAGCAAGTGCCACTTCCATTTTCTTTGAGGACAGCATCCAAAAATTGCTAATTCGATGGGAAGAATGTGTAGCAAAGTTAGAAAACCGTAAAAATGAGGTGGGTGTATTTTTGTTCTGGTTGATTCATCAAAGATTTAAAAAAAATAAATAAATAAAATAGAGTAAATTACAGTTCATATTTGACCTCCCCTCTTATATTCCTAGTTTCATAATTTAAAGCTGGGATATTTTGCGTCTCTCTTCAGGCATCTACCCATAGGTCGAACAAACAGTGACTATTCGTGCTGCCCTTTTTTTGTATACTTTCATTATCCACTGTTAGTCACATTTGTTACTGGTCCCATAAACTTGATCTCAAGGCAGTGTGTTAAATGGGTCTGCTGATAATGTACCCAGACAGCTGTAAAATCTGACTAGTGGTTTGATTTATAAATGTGAACCGTGACCCTCAAAATTGTTTTCCTATAAATTCTAGAGATTGATTGCTTTATATGAAGTAGTTATTATTTGTTACTTTTGCATCCACTTCACCAGTCAGATCATCTGGAAGGATGCGAGGCCTTCCACTTCTCTGTTTCATGGGAAATTACAAACAGCCTGCTTTAAACTTGGGGAACAGTTACTTCATTATTAACAATAGCTTTTCTATATTTAATTAGCCTATAATTTTAACTGCACCATGCATATTGTTTATTTTAGTCCATCTGTCTGTCTCTATACAGATATTTGTGCCACTGACAATTTTTATTCTTACTTAGTCTCACGGCCCCAAAAACCGTGGTATGTTTTGGCCTCAACAGGTAGGCTCCTTCACAGCATTCCCTTGATCCAAGTACCTGAAGATCCCTGGCCACCTGGCCTCTCTATCCTATATATGGCTGGCCGCGATGGCCGTGCAGTTCTAGGCGCTTCAGTCCGGAACCACAGGACTGCTACGGTTGCAGGTTCGAATCCTGCCTCGGGCATGGATGTATGTGATGTCCTTAGGTTAGTTAGGTTTAAGTAGTTCTAAGTTCTAGGGGACTGAAGACCTCAGAAGTTAAGTCCCATAGTGCTCAGAGCCATTTGAACCATTCTTATATCTGGTCTGCCTAAAGGTCTTTGGGTTTCTTCTCTGACACTTTTCCCAGTCTTGCTCCTTTCCGTCTTCTATAGATGTGACCAGCCCATCTCAGTCCTGTTGTCTTGGCTTCCACAACTAATTGCTGAGCTGTCTAATTTTCACTGTTTCCCCTCCCACCCCTGTTACATACAATGAACTTAACTTTTCACCATTGTTAGCTTGTGCACAATGTTTCAGTAGTAATCTCTGTCTTTCTTACTACCCTGTCTTCCACCTTTAAGCTCTCAGGTTTTTAAATCTAGCCCAGTGCAGTTCCCAGCAGTCAGTCTTCCCTTCTCAACCCGTCTGGTAAGTCTCCCCTGATCTGGGGTTCTGGGTGATTTTTCTGAACTGTATCCCTTCTCTTTAAACCTCTCCAGTCCTTTTCCTCCACCCCTCTTTCTTCCCCTTCAACTCTTCTGCCAGGACAGGGAGCCACTGGCTCCAAACACAGGTAAAAGTTAAGCTTTTTTGTGTTTGTGTTCTCCTACTGCCGCTCAGTGAGTAGATTTTTTATATCTATCCATTTAAATTATATTGTCAATAATTTTCTCTGTATGCTTACCTATTCTCCATATTTCAGCCTCTTATGATAATACTGGTCCAATTACTTTATATATCCTTCTTTTGGTTCCTCTTAAAAAATTTTTAGGCAACAATAATTTCTCAAGTGGATATAATGCCCTGGATACTGCTTTGACCCTTGCTTCTATTTTTCGTTTCTCATCATTTCTGTTGTTTACTACAGCCCCCAGATATTTAAACTCTTCTGCCTCTTCAAACATGATGATTTTTTGTAATCTACTTTCAATCTAACTTCGTTCTCTTTTTGTAATAACTTTCTTGCCAGTATTTTCAGACGGCCTAGATGTTTGATGATTGATGCTGCATCTGCAGAAGTCAGTACATTAAACAAAGGAACTCCAAGAAGGAATATCAACAATGTAGTAAAATATAGATGCTACTTAGTGTAAAGATAACACACTGAGTTACAGATAGGCACAAATAAAATACACTTACACATAATCTTTCACCCTCAGCCTTCATTGGAAGAAGAGAAAAACGCGCCACTCATTCACGCAAGCAAGCACAACTCACGCACACATGACCGCCAACTCCAGCAACTCGGGCAACAATTCCCCATTCATTCACACAAGCAAGAACATCTCGTGCACACATGACTGCCAATGCCAGCTGCTCTGCCCGAGCTACCAGAGCTGGTGATCATGTGTCTGTGAGATGTGCTTGCTTGTGTGAATGAATGGGGTGTGTTTCTCTTTTTCCAATGAAGCCTGAGAGCGAAAGCTTATGGGTAAGTGTTTTTTAATTCTGCCTGTCTGCAACTTAGCATGTTATTATTACAGTGAGTAGCAATCTATCTCTTCCTACATTGTTGAAAGTCAGTAAATTCATTTTTATTCCTGTATTAATTTCCACATCTCCTTCCTGACTCCTGTTTTAATGCCAAAAGCCATGGAATGTGCTTTATGTAACCATGTGATGATTTTATTACAGCAGTTACTGAAGTTTTCACATATTGCCTTCTGGTAACCAAGTGTTATTTTATCATCATGTGCCTACCTACAGTTTTATTCAGCATGTCACACATATTTTGGAACAGACAGTTTGTTATTTAGCAAAGGCAGATTTTGTTCCCTTGTTCTGTCACAACCATAAGATATCCGAACTATTTTATTTTTTGCATTTCACTCATTCTTGTTTCTACATAGTTGGGTAATTTTTTCGTGGTTGTTGAAATGTTTGTGCCGCCTGAGGAGACTGGTGATCTTCGCCTCGGATTAGATAATAAAAATTAGTGTCTCAGTCCTATAATGTTGATCACCAGTTTCGCCTACATGACGCTGCAACATTTTTAGTTTTCATGGTGTCTGCAGAGCCAAATGCAATTTTCTGTTCTAATAAAATATTATGTGATCAAGACACCAACTTTTTTTATGCTCTTTCCTTGGTTTGTCATGATGTTTGCCTCCTTTACAGTTCATATTGTGTGTCGTGATTTGTTCGAAATTATTAATAGTTTTGATATGGACCAACATAATTCTTTTTTGTGTTGCCCTGGGAAAATTAGGTGGGAAGATAAAAAATAATTGTTACTTTGAAAATGACTTATATCAAAATGTACAAAAATAAACTTTATTTGTGGCAAAGGATGAAGCTGTATTTTTGCAGTTCATTTAAAATAACAGCCAAATTGGATACTCTTTTTACTGTTACAGCACTTCGCAAAAGTTGTTGTGGGTAATGAAGTAATCAGCTGTTGTTCATGAATGTTTTAAGTGTAAAATATATTTTCTAAAATTACATAAAATTCGGTAGTACTCACCATATTGGTTTATGAATAAATTTCTAAAATTTCACATGATGTAAAAGTGTAAAAGACAGCTGTTCAGGTTTACCAAGATTACCAGAAATATTTCAATAGACAGTGTAGTGTAACATGGGTAATCTGTGAGAATGACGTATGTTCACTCTCTTGAAAAATAGTGGTGTCTCTTACAAACATTTTATGTAGTGGGAACAATCCACTGTGCACACCCCGATCTGTGATTTGTGCAGATGTTGCTTATGCAGTGGTGTAAAATAGCAGGAGCAGGGTGCTGTGTGGTGAGGACAGTGTTAGAATACCTCAGAGAAAACAAACATACTACAGTGTAAATGCCCAAGACAAATGAAGATTGCAAATCTTAGCTCTTAAGTCAAGTTTGACCAGGCGCACTGATCAACGTGTTTAAACTTATGAATTACTGAAATTTAGGCCCGTCTTCTCAGCTGATGTAAATAATTGGAACAATATGGAAGATTATCGTTGAAAATGTGTTCGTCATTCAGTAGTTAGAAGTAGTGACACACACTGTTACAGCATCACCCTGTGTGGATACAAATCCAAGAAGAATAATTTTATGCATGGCTGTGATATGGATTAGCCAGACTACAAGAACAAAAACTAAAAGGCACCCGTGTTGAAAGAAGAAAAATCAGAGGTAACTTAGACCACATCTCAAGGACAGATCCGGCCTGTAATATTCCCTAATTACGATGTTACAGCCAAATCACCATGCGCATGCCTCCCCCCCCCCCTCTCCCCCTTCCCCCCCCCCCTCTCCTGTCACACACACACACACACACACACACACACACACACACACACACACACAGGAACCCAGTGATAAATGCCTGGCCATGCCTTTTGTTGAGAGTGTTTTCCTGAGACAATGGGAATGCAGGCAATGCAAGTGGTATTCGCTTTGCAGCTGAGGCAATGCCTTATATAAGTTCCGAGAGGAGTCCAGACACAAAGTACAGTTAGAGCCACTCCAATGAAGACTTTACACTCATCATTGAAATTTCAGTCAAGCATTGGTGTCGACAATACTTCAGGGTGATGATTCAGTGTAACAAATTTCACTTTGAAGAGTGTTGTGTATGATCATCTGTGGTTTCAAAACAAGTTGAAACTGGGCACCAATAAAATTGATGAATTCCTTCTGCCTAAAATTTCCAGAAAAACATTGATTGAAAGTAAAAAGTAAGAAAATTGTGAACTGTAAAACTGTTTTATTCATAATGCAACACACATTAAGTTAATGGTAATGTCCTGACACTAAATACTCTGCCCATTTTTTTCTGTTTTGCATTTTCTTTTATTCCAGAAACCTTGTTTGGGTAATTTTTCTTATTAAATTTTCTCAAACTAAACAAAATAATCTGCAAAAATAAATTATTTTAGGTCTAAAAACAAAAGGATTAAGATACAAAGGACTTACAGACACTGGCTGCAAGTGGACATTGATTAAAGTCAGTGGGGAAAGTTGAAAATCCATACTGGACTGGGATTCGAACCCAGCGTTGATTTCAATCAATGCCCACCGTCCTTAGAGAGAGAGAGAGAGAGAGAGAGAGAGAGAGAGAGATATTAACCTTTCATGGTTAAAACACATTTTACATATGGAACTTCCTGGCATTTTAAAACTGTATGCTGGAGTGAGACCTTAACCTGGGACTTCTGATTTTTGTGGACAAGTGATCTACTGACTGATCTATCCACGCATGACTCACAACTCACCCTCACAACTTTACTTCCAGTAATACATCCCATCTCATTTTATACATATTTGAAAAATAAAAAGATGAAAACTTCATGATGACTATTATATTTTCGCTTAAAAAAACTGAGTGATTTTGAAAATCAATGAGGTGGGCACATGTATCCATGAACAATGTTTTCATTGGAACCTAGAATTTTCAGAGTTACATTTTAGTTAGTAGAGAGAGATTATTAGGATGGTAAATATGGAAAAAAGTATAACAAGTCAGTACCAAAACACACACATTCTCATGACAGTGAAAAATATGAAATATTGCACACAAATTATCAATATAAACTTTGAAGATGGATTTAACATATCGCAAGCCAGTATTTTTTACATTCCACGAAGTTTTCTGTGACCTGTATGTCCCACTTGCCCAGAATTTCATCATGGAAAGCTTTAATCAGCTTAACAGAGTATTCAGGGCAGCCAAAATGTTTTAAGACCTTCCCATAGCTTCTCTAGACACTATATCAAAGGCCTTTTCTAGGTCATAGAACATAAATAGTAAAGACTTATGTTAAGAGGAGATGAGGTACTGGCAGAAGTAAAGTTGTGAGGATGGGTCATGAATTGTGCTTGAGCAGCTTAGTCGGTGGAACACTTGCCTGCGAAAGGCAAAGGTCCTGAATTATAATCTTGGTCCAGCACATATTTCTAATCTGCCAGGAAGTTTCGTATCAGCACACAGTCCGCGGTAGGGAAAAAATTTCATTCAAGGCTTATGTTATTCCCTGCACTTCCCCTGCAGTTGTCGTATACAGAACATCATATAAATAGTTCCTCTGGAGTGGCAAAATCTGCACTGCGATTCAGGAAGTACAGTCTCAGAAAGAGTCTAGAGGCAATTCAACAGAATTCTAACAAAAATTCTACCAGCCACATAGAGCAAGGACGTGCAGCAGTAGTTGCCACATATGCTTTGGTCACCTTTTTGTCAGTTGGTACCTTACAGATTTCCCACATGAGAAGAAACAGGGACAACCATCTGGTTTTTAGAGCAAGCCACCACACTGAATGATCTCGAGGGGAATGCTGTCAGGTCCGGGTGCCTTTCTTGGTTTCATGCTGTCTAGAGCCTTGCTGAATTCATGAAATTTTGGTGAGACTGACATACAAGGTTGTGTTGGATATTGTGGAACATGTTTGAGAAATACTTCAGCAGCAGTAAAACTACAGTTTAAGGGTGTTGAAACTGATTCAGGCTTTTCATGATGACATGTCTGGGCAAGTGCTATACCAGAGTGAAACATCTGACAAATTCCCTATTACAAAATTGTTAAGGCTTTCATGGCCGCTTGTTGACAAACTGCGTATTGGCTTCTGTCTTGGGTTCTTTCCCCCCTGCGGGTTCGGGGGTAAGAATAGGCCCGCGGTATTCCTGCCTGTCGTAAGAGGTGACTAAAAGGAGTCTCAACTGTTTTGGCCTTTAATATGATGGTCCCCTAAGGGGTTTGACCACTACATTTCAAAATTTTCCGT
Source organism: Schistocerca cancellata (assembly GCF_023864275.1). Classification (NCBI taxonomy): domain Eukaryota; kingdom Metazoa; phylum Arthropoda; class Insecta; order Orthoptera; family Acrididae; genus Schistocerca; species Schistocerca cancellata. The sequence goes on along the minus strand of NC_064637.1, from coordinate 124,443,239 downwards.
TAGTGCGTACCATTTGGGGAAGGACACCTTACGTGGTGCATCTTACATCCATCTTGCCCTAAGATCTGGCACAGCCAGTATTGTCATGGAGTTGGATGTACATCGACTTTTGCCCACGTCCGCTGAAGTGTGTTCCGGATAGCATACATTCCCTCCATTGTGCACTTCCATCTTTGCCCTCGTGATGCACATGGATATTTCGACACCCGACATCCAGCACGGTAGCCAGTCCGTTGTGGTGGGTTTGTCATGTGCCCTCTTGGTGGTAGCCCCCTGACTACACAGGGATCGCACTGCTGATGCCTGAGCTGAGACCTCCCCACGTATGCCGAGGAGTAGATGCCTATCCCTCTGGGGCATCGGGACTCCCGGCAAAGGCCATCCTGCCAGGTGGTCTTTGCTGTGGCTGGGTGGCGCCCGTGGGGAGAGCCCCTGGTCGGAGTGGGTGGCATCAGGGCGGATGACCCGCAATGAAGCGTGGTACATCATCTCTCGCTGGTGGGCCTCCACCAGCAGTCTCTAAGCGATCGAGGTCTAACCTCAACGGGCAGAAATACAATCCGAGATCATTTCCCTCCCTGGCCACTCCATGGGAGGAACGCATGGCAAAAGACAGCAGTGGAGATTATTCACCCCGGTACCTTGTCTGTATGCGGGTTGATGGTGAATCTTTTATGCCAACCAAGCCTCAGTTTTTTGTGGAGCATTTAGAGGACAAGTTCGGGGAGGTGGAGGGCTTGTCCAAAATGCGCTCTGGGTCAGTTCTCATCAAAACAGCATCCTCTGCCCAGTCACGGAGGTTGCTCACTTGCGACAAGTTGGGGGATGTTTCTGTCACCATCACTCCCCATAAAAGTTTAAACATGGTCCAGGGTATTATCTTCCACAGGGATCTTCTTCTACAGTCCGACGATGAACTACGCGCCAACCTAGAACGACGAGGTGTTCACTTCGTCCGGCCCGTCCATCGGGGTCCGAGGGATAATCAGGTGGCCACCGGTGCCTTCATATTGGCCTTTGAGGGTGATGTCTCACCCGAAAGGGTCAAGGTGATGGTTTACCACTGTGACGTGAAACCATATATCCCTCCTCCGATGCGGTGTTTTAAATGCTGGAAGTTCGGACACATGTCATCCCGCTGTACTTCCAGCATCACGTGTAGAGATTGTGGACGTCCTTCGCATCCCAATACTCCATGTGCCCCGCCTCCTATCTGTGTTAGCTGCGGATAACACCATTCCCCTTGCTCGCCGGACTGTAGGATATTCCAGAAAGAAAGGAAGATAATGGAATATAAGACCCTGGACCGCCTGACCTACTCTGAGGCTAGGCGGAAATATGAGAGGCTCCATCCTGTGCCAATGACGTCAACGTATGCCGCTGCTGCAACGACGGTTCTTCCATCTCCTGTGTCGTCCCGTACGGTTGGTTCTATGATTGGTCAGAATCCAACAGCCCCCTCTATTGTGGGGGGCACTTCACACCCTGTTGCTCCTGCTCCATCTTCTTCAGGAGCAACACCCTCCCAACCATTGGGGACATCAGCTTCCCCTTCCCAGCCGGAGAAGCGTAAGACTTCTTCGGCTACTCTCGCCAGGAAGGGATCCCTTGGGGACCTCCCTTCGCAAGTTCCGACCAGTGGAAAAGCGGACACACGAAAGTGGCTGAAACAACCACCCGTCCCTGGTCGTAGGGCCTCACGGTCATCATCTGTCCCTGAGACTGACCCAGTGAAGCCCATGAAGCCTGAACCACCGAAGGCACAGCGCGATAAGCAGATAAAGAAGAAAGTCCCCAAGACCAACGATATTGCGGTGGCACCCGTCCCACCACTTCCTACAAGCTCTGCGTCTGAGGATGAGGTGGAGCTTCTGGCGTCCGCTGAGAACCTCACTCTCGCCAGTCCCTTGGACAAGATGGAGAGTATTTGCACGGGTGCTCCATTGGAGGCAACAGGTGACCCAGCGGCGTAATCTGCCTTCCCAGTCCCGTCACGCCTTTCGCAGACATGGAAAATACCATCCTCCAGTGGAACTGTGGCGGTTATTTTAGCCATCTACCTGAGCTATGTCAGCTTCTAAGCATGACACCTGCTTTATGCATTGCCCTCCAGGAAACCTGGTTCCCGGCAATGCGGACCCCTGTCCTTCGTGGATACAGGTGTTATTACTGCAACCGTAGCACTTACAATTGTGTGTCAGGTGGAGCCTGTGTGTATGTCCTTACCTCTGTATATAGTGCTCCTGTGCCCCTTCAAACATCATTGGAAGCTGTGGCTGTCCGCGTAAGGACTACCCAGGACATAACCGTCCGCAGTGTATATCTCCCTCCAGGTGGTACAGTCTCCCTGACCGAATTGGCTGCACTTGTCACCCAACTTCCCACGCCTTTTCTTCTCCTGGGGGATTTTAACACCCACAATCCCCTCTGGGGTGGAACGAAGATTACTGGCTGAGGCAGAGATGTCGAGAATCTCATCTCCCAACTCGACCTCTGCCTCTTAAACACTGGCGCCGCCACACATTTCAATGTGGCGCATGGCACGTTCTCGGCCATAGATCTGTCGTGCAGCCCAGGGCTTGTACCATCGGTCCACTGGAGAGTCCATGACGACTTGTGTGGTAGTGACCATTTTCCCATCTTCCTTTCACTACCCCAGCATCGTTCCCATGAACGCTTGCCTAGATGGGCATTTAGCAAGGCAAACTGGGAAACGTTCTCCTCTGCTGCCACTGTTGACTCTCTCCCCCACGGTACCATCGATGTGGCGGTTGAGACACTGACTGCAGCGATTGCTTCCGCTGCAGAACGTACCATTCCTCGTTCATTAGGGTGCCCCCGGCGAAAGTCAGTGCCTTGGTGGTCTCCAGAGGTCGCTGAAGCCATTAAAGAACGTCGGCGGCTCTTCAGTGACATAAGCGGCACCCGTCTTTGGAGAACCTAATTTTTTCCAAACGTCTCCATGCTCAGGCACGGCGGCTCATCAAAAGGCGGAAACAGGAGTGCTGGGAGAGGTACTTTTCCACCGTTGGTTCCCATACTTCACCCTCTCAGGTGTGGATGAAGATTCGGCGCATCTTTGGATTGCAGCACTCTACAGGTGTCGCAGGGCTTACCATCAACGGGGCGGTATCCACCGATGCCGATGCAATCGCCAAGCATATCGCCCAGCACTATGTTCGGGCCTCTGCGTCGGGGAATTACCCGCCCGTGTTCCGCACGCTAAAACGCCAGGAGGAAGGCAAACGGCTTTCTTTTGCTTCTCGCCACTCTGAGGTGTATAACACCCCATTTAGTTTGTGGGAACTCCAAAGCGCCCTGGCACAGTGCCCTGATACAGCCTCTGGGCCAGATGGGATCCACAATCAGATGATCAAACACCTGTCCCCGGACTGTCAGCGATGTTCTTGCCATCTTCAACCGCATATGGGGCGATGGTGTCTTTCCGTCGCAGTGGCGGGAGAGTACCGTCATTCCGGTGCTGAAGCCTGGTAAGGACCTGCTTAATGTGGATAGCTATCGGCCCATCAGCTTGACAAATACTCTGTGCAAGCTATTGGAACGCATGGTGAGTCGACGGCTGTGTTGGCTGCTCGAGTCTCGGGGTCTTCTGGCTCCGTGCCAGAGTGGCTTCCGTCAGGGCCGTTCCACCGCCGATGCTTTGGTCTTTCTTGAGTCTGCAATCCGCACTGCTTTTTCCAGGCACCAACACCTCGTCTCCGTCTTTTTCAACCTCTCCAGAGCATATGACACGACGTGGCGGCACCATATTCTCGCCACGTTGCACGGGTGGGGTCTCCGGGGCTCTCTCCCCATTTTTATTCGGAATTTTTTATCTCTTCGGACATTCCGTGTTTTAATTGGCACATCCCATAGTTTGCTTCATATCCAGGAGAACGGCGTTCCACAGGGCTCTGTATTGAGCGTGCCCCTTTTCCTTATGGCCATTAATGGCCTTGCAGCAGCAGTAGGGTCGTCTGTCTCACCCACATTATATGCTGACGATTTCTGCATCTTTTTCAGCTCTTCCACCATTAGTGTTGCAGAACGTAGGTTGCAGAGAGCCATACGCAAGGCGCAGGCGTGGGCCCTAGCCCATGGGTTTCAATTTTCTCCTGCGAAGACTTGTGTTATGCACTTTTGTCGGCGTCGAACTGTCCATCCCCACCCTGAGCTCTATCTTCAGGATGCCATGCTCAGGGTTGTTGACACTTACCGTTTTCTGGGATTGTTGTTCGATGCCCGGCTTACTTGGCTTCCACATATTCGTCAACTCAAGCGTCAGTGCTGGCAGCATCTGAATGCCCTTCGCTGCCTCAGCAACACAACTTGGGGTTGTGCTTCGAATGACTAATGGATGGTTTCCCTGTGCTCTGTGTGTTTATGAAACAAGGGACCGATGATCTCTGCAGTTTGGTCCCTTTAATCCTCAAACCAACCAACCAACCAACCAACCTTGGGTTCTTTGGCTGACATTTGTCTGATGATTTTACTGACATTTCGCCAGTACGAGTGGCTGGCATTGTCAAAGCTTCACCCTCCATTGCCGGTGGTGAACTGGAGCCGAGCTCGCGGCCGCAGACTATATGTACCTGGCGCGCCAACGTCCAAGGGCTTCTCTGCGGTCATTTCCAGTGCGGTTCTCCTGTTGCTACCTGCGACAGTCGTTCGCTGCAGTATGGGAAGCCAGGATCCATTTACCTTAAGGCTTTCCTCTTTCTTGTTGAAACTGTTCGCATGTTTTTGTATTTCTACAGCTTCTCTGAACAAGCGCGTGTGATAGTGCTTCTCTACAGCCAGAACTTCCGTGTTGGCGAATTTTATTATGTGGTCGGTCTCATTCAGTGCATGCTCTGCCACGGCTGATTTCTCCACCTGCCCCAACCTGCAATGTTGCTTATGCTCTTTGATCCTGGTGTTAATCGATCGTCCAGTCATTCCGACGTAAACTTTTCCGCATTTACATGGTATACGGTATATTCCCGACATTGCAAGTGGGTCTCTTTTCTTATTTGCCGATCTAAGACACTCTTTGATCTTCCTTGTCAGTTTGAAAATCTTCTTTACGTCATGTTTGCAAATATACGGCCGATTCTGTCTGTCACTCTGGGAATGTATGGCAGAAAGGCCGCACCCGACATTCCTTTTTCTGGTTCCTTACTTTGCCGAGTGTTTGGCTCTGTTACACTTCTGATATAATTTGTGGAGTACCCATTGCTCCTCAGAACAGTTTCCGGGTGTTGCATTTCTCGTTTGAGGTGTTGGCGGCTCACATATTTGTCCTGCTCTCGTTCAGCTCACATATTTGTCCTGCTCTCGTTATGAGCGTACCAATCATGTCTCTTTTCTGGCTTGGGTGGTGGTTTGACAGTTTGTGCAGGTATCGGTCTGTGTGTGTCTGTTTTCGATACACGCTGTGTCCCAGGTTTTTGCTGTCCTTTGTGACCAGCACATCTAGAAATGGCAGTTTCTTGTCCTTTTCTACTTCCATGGTAAATGTTATGTTGGCATGGAGGCTGTTCAAGTATCTTAGGAAGTCACCAAGCTGTTCTTCACCATGGCTCCACACCACGAAAGTATCATCGACGTACCTGTACCACACATTAGGTTTGCAACTCGCCAAGTCCAGTGCCTGTGCTTCAAATTGTTCCATGAAGAAGTTGGCCACCACTGGACTAAGAGGACTACCCATGGCGACGCCTTCCAGCTGTTCATAGAAATCGCCATTCTACGTGAAATAGCTCATGGTGAGACATGCATGGAAGAGCTTTTTGATGTCTTGCGGGAAAATGGTACCGATGTGCTCCAGAGTGTCACTGAGTAGCACTTTCGTAAATAATGAAACAACATCAAAGCTGACCAGGATGTCGTTTGGTTAAAGTTTCAGTTTCTTCAGCTTCTCAATGAAATGTCCTGAGTCATTAATGTATGTGTCGGTCTTCCCTACGTGTGGCTGGAGCAGAGAGGCCAAGAGTTTTGTCAGTTTATACGTCGGTGAGCCAGGAGCGCTAACGATCGGCATCTTTCAAACTTTTTCTTCTGTCGCTCGGTGCAGCGCTCGAGTTCGTTCTGCATGCTCCTGTGAGTGATGCTGTCGATCTTGTCCCAGTCGTCTCGATGCATTCTGCTACTTAGTTGATAGAAAATGTCCAGAAGTTCCTGATCCGTTCTTGCCAAGTCTCTCCCTGTTGTATGAATTCGCTCACGAAGAAAAGCTCGTTCCATTCTGATGTAGATATGATGGGCTTGGGCGGTGGTGAATAGGCTCTTACATCTCAAGAACTTCAGTGTAGCACATTCATCTTGGCACCGTGACAGAAAGACGAGAGAGGACATCAGTCGCGCTTTCTTCTTCCGTTGTTGGTCAAGGCGTCGGTACAATCTGCAAATCTCCTCCCCGTAGAGGCGTAATACAAAATTGTTAAGGCTTTCGTGGCAATGTCGGGAATATACCGTATAACATGTAAATGCGGAAAAGTTTACGTCGGAATGACTGACTGGACGATCAATTAACACCAGGATCAAAGAGCATAAGTGACATTGCAGGTTGGGGCAGGTGGAGAAATCGGCCGTGGCAGAGCACGCACTGAATGAGACCGACCACATAATAAAATTTGCCAACACGGAAGTTCTGGCTGTAGAGAAGCACTATCACACGCGCTTGTTCAGAGAAGCTGTAGAAATACAAAAACACGCGAACAGTTTCAACAAGAAAGAGGAAAGCCTTAAGGTAAACGGATCCTGGCTTCCCGTACAGCAGCGAATGATCGTCACAGGTAGCGAGAGGAGAACCGCACCGGAAATGACTGCGGACAAGCCCTCGGACTTTGCCACGCCAGGTACATCTAGTCTGCGGCCACGAGCTCGGCTCCAGTTCACCACCGGCAATGGAGGGTGGGGCTTTGACAATGCCAGCCACTCGTGCTGGCGAAACGTCAGAAAAATCATTAGATGAATGTCGGCCGAAGAACCCGAGACAGAAGCCAATATGCAGTTTGCCAAATTCCCTATTACTAATGGCCTCAAACAAGGATGTGTCCTTGCATCATCATTGTTTGCTCTATACCTAGCAGCGATGCTTTATGACACATTGTCTGTAAACGGTGCGGGAGTGGAACTCAAATATGTATTTGACAGAGGCCTTTTTAATCAGTCTAAGCTGCACTCTAAATGGTTCACAAGTCCCACTCAGGTAACAGATAACAGTGCTTCTCCAGCTCTCACACCTGCAGACCTGCAGCTGTCTGTAAATAGCTTCAGTACTGAATATAAATTTTTGGCCTGACCATCAGGATCTAAGAAACAAAGGCACTAAGCCAACTGCTGGAACTGCCTTTCTGGATCTCAATATCTCTACTTACATTACACCTTTGGCACAAGATCACTTCCTCTATCTCCGAAGTATATTATCAACTAACTGCTCATCAAGAAAGGAAGTGGAGAACAGGATATGTGCCACACATGTTGCCTTTGGATGTCTCCTACATTGGGTCATTCTGAATAAAGATTTAATACTATGTGCCAGACTGAGGATGTATTGAGCCATTGTTGTTTCGCCGGCCGGAGTGGTGCTACAGTCTGGAGCCGAGCGACTGCTACGGTCGCAAGTTCGAATCCTGCCTCGAGCATGGATGTGTGTGATGTCCTTAGGTTAGTTAGGTTTAATTAGTTCTAAGTTCTAGGTGACTGATGACCTCAGAAGTTAAGTTGTATAGTGTTCAAAGCCATTTGAACCATTGTTGTTTCTGTCCTGCTCTGTGGTTGTGAAACCTGGACACAGTATCACTGTGATCTCAAGAAACTGGAATGCTTCAACCAACAGAAGCTTAGATACATTATGAACATCAAATGGGATGACTTTGTATCAAATACTACGGTTATTGAGAAGGTAGAGATGTGTGGTATACAAGCCATTGTTATTGGTCACCAGCTCAGATGGGTTGGGCATGTTCAGCAGGTGAGAAACAATATTTTCCTTGACAAATTTTGTTTAGTAAAGTTAGCACACGTAGAAGGGTTTGTGTTGCTTCTCTGAAGCACTGTAAGGACAAATTCAAGAAGAACGTGAAGAGTCTGAACATTGACCTGAGTAACTGGAGCGCCACAGCAGAAGATAGTGGTGCAAAACTACTTCAGCTGCTGCTTCGTGTTTTGATCAGGAATGTCAGAGACAGAAAAATGAAAAATGTCACAGGTGAAAAATTTGCTAGCCCCTGCCACGCCCTCCACCTCCATTATGTTTAATATATGTGGTCACATGTTTCATGCCAGGATTGGTCTGCTAAGTCATCATAGGCATCTCGATATCTGAACTGCCATGCAATAGTGAAAATGAAGGATAAAAATGAAAACTCAGATACAAGCATCAGCCAATGCTGTTCCACTAAACTACAGATGATGTAAAAATCAGCAAATGTACAGATGAGTGTAGTTATGTTTTAAAATGATGTCTGTTAAGGAAACATAGTTACTGACATCACACATTCTTGCATCATAGATGATCATTTGATTTGATTTTTATAAAACAGGTACATCACTCTACTTGATTGCTCACAGCCTTCTGTGCATCCAGCACATGGTCCACAGTATTTTTTCTACAAGTCCTGAAATCTTCTTGGTAGGTGGCAGCACTAGACAGATATGGGGAATAAGACATCTCAGTGCTCAAAATTGTGTAATACATCTGTGAAATATTTGTGACCCATCAGTCATGGAAGGGTTTAGTATAAACCACTGTTAGAACAAAGTACTTGAGCCAATTGTGCAAATACTCACAATGTTGTTATACTTTATGCTGTAACTGTAGCTGACTTGTTCCACATGTCACAGTCATCATTTCTGGAACATACAAACAAAGAAACTGAATTAGATTGAACTTCGCTTGTACTGGGAGCATTTGACAATCCAACATCTGGGACCTGGTATGATATAACAACCCTTTACTTGTTATTTATTGCTTCCTTCAGTTTTTATCACTGACACACTTGCCTGTATGCCCTGTCGTTCTGACCAGTGACTGATTTCCCCCTCTTTTTTTCTCTAGGTGGCGCACATGAATCGCAACGAGCTAGCGGCCTTAGCACGCTCCCTAGCCAGTGTGAGGGATGTTGTCCACCAGACGCACTCGCTGGCCTGCTATTCTGCTGAGGTCATCTGGTTGCAGGTCAGTCTCCCATTACATGTATCAGAAGTGTTCGGAAGACTTAACTTGTAGGGTCCCACTTGTGTTTATGCGATTTGACCACCTGCATGAACTCTGCAACTCCAAAACAATAAAGACTGCAAAACAAACTGACAGTCACAGATACATTATATGTCAGATCTATTCGTTATTTATTTACAACTTGTTTGCCCTTTCTTTATTCCTTAATATGTCTATACTTTGTTTTCTTGTTCAGTACTAGTTTATTTTTCCTATTTCGGAAAAGTTCCACAAGCTGTGAATCTTGGTGCCAGTCTGGGTTGTGGGGAATGAAAGGACATAGTGTTCATTGTGGTAACGCCGAGATGCAGAATTCTCAAACACAGTATTGAAATATATGTAGCAAGTTACTTCTCTCAATCACAGAGTAAATATACTGCTTTTCTGTATTAGTTTCCATTCAACAGTTGTGATAAGCATTGTTTGCTACTCAGTGTAAAGATGACACATTGGGCTGCAGACAGGCACAACAAAACAACTGTTACACACTGAACTTTCAGACAAAGCCTTCTTCAGAAGTCAAAGGAAAGCACACATGCATTTATTCAAACAGGCACACTTTATACACACGACTGCTGTCTCGGGCTGCTCAGGCCATATTGGAGCTGTTGTGTGGAATGAAAGCAGCAATTGGGAGTGGGACAGGGAATAGGGAGGGACAGCAGGGTACATGTGGGGGGAGGGGAGGGGGAGAGAAGAGCACTCTCCGGCAGAGCATGCACGGTGTAGATGGTGCGCAGGGTAAGACTGCCAGGTAAAGCTCCAGGAGGCTGTGGGGGAGGGCAGGGGGAATGGGGAGCAGAAAAGCAGACGAGCAGAGAGGGGAAAAAAATTGGTGGGTGCGTTGACAGAGAGCCAACTTATCTGATCTATGGTGTCTCAACATTCTTCGGTAAAGAACCTACTCCACTAAATTTTATTAGATAGGTAATATGGTATTCAGCTCCTATATCACTATGTGAAACAAAAATCAAACTGTACAATGGCTACTGATTCTCTGGTTGGAGGGAAGCCAGGGCTTACCACCTCCAGTAGGAACATGTGTGGTGAATGTGTGTAATGTTAAAAGGAACCTTCCGGTCGAGGGTGGCTTTAGCTTTTGTTCGCTTACTGTCAGCGCTGCTGAGAGCAGTCGTCTCCGTTGCAGGCGGAGCACTACGTGCAAGGCGTGGAGGCGAGCTGCGGTGCGTCGCAGCTGCCGCACAATGCGCCGGCCGCGCTGGCGCCGTGCGAGGAGGTGGAAGTGGGGGCGGAGGAGGCGGGGCTGCCCGGGGGATCCCCGCAGCAGCGCTGGGGGCTGCTGGAGCTGCGCCACTGCGTCTCCGTGCTGTTCACCTTTCAGAGGCGGCCCATCAAGGATGACAAGTACGGACTCTATCCCTCTGTACACTGAGAATCTTTGTTCACTCCCCTGTGTTTGTACACAACTAGTAAGCCCCCAGTCACTTAAAGAATTGAACTCCAAGGTATAAAACAGTTTGCAACTGCGACAGTGCTTTTATTGTTCCTCCTGCAGAAAATGTCTCCTATTCACCTTGCATTAATGATGACTTCTGCAGTCCAGTCTCTAAGCCTGCCTTTTTAGAAAATGAATAATGTTTCTCTACTAGAAAAGCTGTAGTAGAGCCAGTAGTACTACCCTTCTGTATGGGTCACATTAAAAGTTATAGTTTCACTTCTTTGCAAGAGGTTGAGTGAAAGGAAAGTCTTCAAATAAAAATTCTATTATATTCTCACTTCGTGGTTACAAAATAACCGCCATGTCCGTGCTGATCAGAAGTAGGTATGGGAAAAACCCACCATCCAAAACTGATATCTCTCTTTTTAGTTCTGAATAACTGGTATTTTTTTGATATTTATTTGGTTCGGTTATGACATGTTTCTTTATTTCTTGCTAATAACCAGGTAAAAGACTGAAATATCAATCATCCACAGCAGTAGTGCCATAATTTTGGGTATTTAGATAAACCCTTTTGAGAAATGAGTAATTTTTATCAGTAAATTTTTTTTTTTTTGCTTTGCAATATTCCGTTATTATAGAAAAAAGGAAAAGCAGTCGGTAATGATTTAATAAGAATACCAGCATAAACTAGCAGCGAACACATAGCATAAGAATTGGTGTAACATTGCTGAGACAATAATATACCTGCTGCCTTTGTGGTGTTCCCTACTGGATGGTATGCACATACATGCAGTGTATGGCAATTGCTCCATTTGGTCTGTATCGTAGTTTCACGCTTTCATTGTCAGACATTAGTTGTATTACGGAATGGCACCGTCCCTATTCTGGAAGTATTTTACAAAATGTGATACCAATGAAGTACAGTGCTCCATTTCCTTTAAAAGATTAATGGAAGGAGCCACCATAAACTTGCAATGTGATATAAGGAGTAAACTTGTAACTTAACAATTCATTTTTAGTTTACAATAAAAATTGAAAGTAGCTGATGAGTTGCTTGTATCTATGTAACATGCCTCTATCTGCTTGTAACCTTTGAAGACAGACAGTTAACTTGAAAAATGAGTTCTTCAACTTCAGTTTTCACGCCTTAGTACTGACTGTCCCTAATGCCCAGATAGTGATGTGTTCCTGAATTACAACACAATTTTTGAGCAAAGATTCAAAAAAGCTAGAATCAATTGAAGGATACTGGTGATTTTTTGTATTATGTAGCCACTCAGCCACTTGCCACTTTTCAAGAAAAACAGCGAATGGTGGACGGACCTCCCCACCCCCCACCCCCCTCCTCTCCATTCTATGTATTTTGAAACTCAGGAGTCAAAGTTTTTCAGTTTTTGTTCAGTTTCTATGTTTATTTCAAGAAATAATAGGAATGAAAAACTGGGGCAGTTGTTTCAAAAACTGGTTATTTTGAGCAGTTTTAGCACTCAGGTTAAACTGGCATTGAAAAATATTGATATAATTGAAAACCTGTTGTTTCAGCAACAACCATCGTTCCTAATCAGAATTTACAATTTCCTCATTAACACGCAGTCACAGTGACTCTTATTTAGCTGGCTTATGGTATTTAACTGAACCTGTTACCATAAAGATTACAGAACTGACTATCAGTGACACAATGCTCGTGCAGATATTCCACCTACATCTACATCTACATATATACTCCGCTAGTCACCAAGCAGTGTGTGGCAGAGGGCACAATTTGTGCCGAAGTCATATTCCCCCCCCTCTGTTCCACTCGCGGATAGCACGAGGAAAAAACGATTGTCTGAACGCCTCAGTATGAGCTCTTATTTCCCTTACCTTTGAATAATGATCATTACGCGATTTGAAAGTTAGTGGTAATAATATATGCTCTGCATCCTCGGTGAAGGTTGGATTTCGGAATTTAGTGAGCAGCCCCTTCTGTTTACCACGTCATCTATCTGCAAGTGTGTCCCACTTCAAACTTTCTATGAGATTTTTAACGCACTCGCAGTGGCTAAATGTACCAGTCACGAATCTTGCCGCTCTTCTTTGGACCTTCTCAATTTCTTGAATCAGACCCAACTGGTAAGGGTCCCATACAGGCGAACAATACTCTAAGACTGGATGAACTAACGTATTGTAAGCTATTTCCTTTGTTGAAGGACTGCATCGCTTCAGGATTCTACCAATAAACCGCAATCTAGAGTTTGCCTTACCTGTTACTTGTGTAATCTGATCATTCCATTTGAGATCATTTCTAATAGTCACACCCAGATACTTGACTGATGTTGCCACTTCCAAAGACTGATCATTTATTTTGTACTCATACATTAATAGGGATTTTCGCCTTTTTATATGCAGTAGGCTACACTTACTAATATTGAGAGATAACTACCAGTCATTACACCACGCATTTATTTTCTGCAAATCCTCATTGATTTGTTCACAACTTTCGTGTGATACTACTTTCCTGTAGACTACAGCATCCTCGGTAAACAGTCTAAGGCTGCTGTCAATACCATCAACCAGATCGTTTACGTAAATCGTAAAAAGCAGAGGGCCTGTTACGCTGCCCTGGGGCACATCTGAAGTTACTCTTGTTTCTGTTGAAGTTACCCCGTTCAGGACAACATACTGCTCCCTGTCTATCCAATCGCATATGTCACTGGATAGACCGTAAGTGTGCACTTTTTGTAGCAAGTGACAGTGCGGAACTGAGTCGAACACCTTTCGAAAGTCGAGCAATATGGCATCATCCTGGGAGCTGGTATCTAGAGCCTGTTGTATGTCATGCACAAAGAAGGCCAGCTGTGTCTCGCATGACCGCTGTTTCCTAAAACCATGCTGGTTTCTGCAGATGAGCTTCTCAGAGTCTAGAAAGGTCAACTCAACCCCTTTGAATGCTTGCTTCTCGATCCCAACTTGTACGAGATACCACACGTATTTAAGTTAATTCAAAAGTCACAGCTTACACACAAAATCCAGACACGTTCATCTTCTCACTCATTTGCATTCTCTTTGCAGTACTCCACTGTCATGTTTAATCATAATTCTGCAGTATTATTACCTCTACTCAGAGCCCTTGAACATGGATGCAAACATGAAGAAAGCTGAGCTCCAAACTTAATCTATCTTCCATTCCAAAGAATGCTTTTGACAAACAGCTTATATAAAAAAAAAAAAGTTTGTGAGCTAAAAGTATTGCTTTTGCTTAATTACTGCATTTATGAAATTGAATCACTGAAAAATTTGCAAAATCTTCAATATGAAAGCCTGAAGTTAGCCTCTGCCACATATGTCAACAACAACACGAACAATGGCAGTAAACCATGAACAATAACAAGCAGAAAGCATACTGCTACTCAGAGTACCCCCTTTTGTGCATGAGTGATTTATCACCATCTAGTGTGCTTGCACAGATTCACAAGAGTTTTGAACAGCTTTTTATTTGCAAGCACGGAAAATGTGTGTGCTAATTCTCATAAATCCACCCTTTCTGCCATCAGATGGCTGTCACACTAGACCTGTGCCGATTGTGGTGGATCGTCAACTAATACTGCCTTTAGTTGCACATCACTGTTCACCTAGAACTAATGCTGCCAGAAAAACACACTGGGGACAGAACTGAGGAGTCCTGATTGCAAGCTTGAAGGTGAAGAGTAAAGTGTATGTCCGTTGACACTTGCACCATTGAGCAGATATTTTCAGTGCAGTAATACATATACAAAACTAAATGGGGGGGAGAAATCATGAGCTTCAGTGTGTAGAGAGATGAAGTCCAGTCCAGAGCTGTCATTTATTATTTGATTTACATGCTTTAAATATTACAGAGAAACAATCTCTCATCAGACTTTTGATCAAGACAGTATCAAATATTTTGCCAGAGCATTGATACAGTGCTGGCAGATTACTTTAATTTTTTTATTTTTGGTTTTCTTCGTGGATTTTCCACCCCATTGAATGGCTGTGTGTTATCTACAGTATCTCTGGGCATACAGAATTCTCAGTTCCCTTCAGATTGATAGACTGGAATTTGATATATAAATTCACCTATGTTTAACAACAACAAAAAAATGAATTTCTCTCAAATAATAATAATAATAATAATAATAATAATAATAATGTCGTGTGACGAGGGCCTCCTGTCGGGTAGACCGCTCTCCTGGTGCAAGTCTTTCAATTTGACACCACTGCGGCGACTTGCGCGTCGGTTTCTCTCAAAGATACCTCTTGCCACTTATAAGTGATTCAGATAAGTATTTATATGGTACTGGAAAGTCTGGATAAAATTCAAATCGTGCAAAGAATGAAAGTAGCCATTGGCTGTATAGTTGAGATGCTTCATGATTGACATGCTCATTAACAACACTGAGACAATTTTGAACTTTTGGACAGTGTGCTTCTTCAAAGCTAATTATCAAAAATCTTTTATCTCATTTGTTTTGCTCTCTCGCAAGGGTACGGTGCAATCCCACCTTGTTGAAAAATGCCCTGAAATTTTTTCTACAGAACAAATACATAGAAAAAACACCCTATAAAAATTTTAGCTGCTAAGACACAATGAAAGTATTTCTGAAAAATGTTAAAAACTGCCAAATACTTAGCTGGTTGGGTGGCTGGACAGTTGGTCACCCCTGCCAGAGCTTAGCGGATCGCCATTGCGTAACACGGCAGTTGCACATCCTTGGTTGACAGCCCTACAGTAAACAGGTAACATGACTCGATGCAATCGTAATTTGTAAAGATTTCATTGATAGATTCTCTGAAACAGACATCTACAGTTACTGTTCTCTCAAATTTGCAACTCATTTAATGTCCATAATAATTACCAGTTGCTTTTGTGGTTGTGTAAGTGTTAACAGTAGAGATAAAACTGAATTAATGCTCATGGGGTTTAACACTTAACATTAAGCAGTGTGCAAACACGGTTCTGTTTCATAAAATCTAACCATAACTGTATAAATGGAAGAAATAATTGCACAAAGTAGTTAATACACATCAAACTGGGACCCACAAAAATGTGAATAAGAAACTGCCCGAAAGATTTACTGTACATAGGGTGGCCACAATGTCGATTACCCTCCACTAATAACCAACGTAAAGCCTTAAACTTGAATGAATGACATGAACAGCAGTTCTTTAGTGGTGTTTTCTTCAAGATATGAACCACATAGAGCTGCTTGTGTGGGATAATGCACCATTATTGGAGGTCTACAAGACTGGGCCCTCTGAATCACTATTGAGGTGACCATTGCCAATTTAAATCTTCTTCGACCGGTTGAGCAGATTTAAGAAATCGTACAGTGTACAAAGTGGCAAAATAATTAAGTTTACTTTAAGTGAAAGAGTAGACGAGATGCCATTAACTCATACCTGAGGTGAAGATGAAGCTTGCTGTTATTCCCACATCTGATGTGTCTAATGTCAGTCAGTCAGGTTTCGTGAAAGAACTGTGATTAAACTGCACCATTTCATTTCGAGGTGAAGAAAAGAATCTGTTGCGCAATCAATTAATGCTGTGAAGCTTTCATAAACAACAATGTCAGTGATAAGTATGAGTGGATTACTGTTTCCACAGATTTATATCTGTCTTCAGGAACCTCGAGGCATATTGAGACCAAAAATTAAAAACTAGATTTGAAACTTCCTGGCAGATTAAAACTGTGTGCCGGACCGAGACTCGAACTCGGGACCTTTGCCTCTCGCGGGCAAGTGCTCTACCAACTGAGCTACCCAAGCGTGACTCATGCCCTGTCCTCACAGCTTTACTTCTGCCAGTACCTCGTCTCCTACCTTCCAAACTTTACAGAAGCTCTCCTGCGAACCTTGCAGAACTAGCACTCCTGAAAGAAGGGATATTGCGGAGACATGGCTTAGCCACAGCCTGGGGGATGTTTCCAGAATGAGATTTTCACTCTGCAGCGGAGTGTGCGCTGATATGAAACTTCCTGGCAGATTAAAACTGTGTGCCAGACCGAGACACGAACTCGGGACCTTTGCCTTTCGCGGGCAAGTGCTCTACCAACTGAGCTACCCAAGCACGACTCGCGCCCCGTCCTCACAGCTTTACTTCTGCCAGTACCTCGTGTCCTACCTTCCAAACTTTACAGAAGCTCTCCTGCGAACCTTGCAGAACTAGCACCCCTGAAAGAAAGGATATTGCGGAGACATGGCTTAGCCGCAGGCTATCAGCGCACACTCCACTGCAGAGTGAAAATCTCATTCTGGAAACATCCCCCAGGCTGGGGCTAAATCATGTCTCCGCAATATCCTTTCTTTCAGGAGTGCTAGTTCTGCAAGGTTCGCAGAAGAGCTTCTGTAAAGTTTGGAAGGTAGGAGACAGGATACTGGCAGAAGTAAAGCTGCGAGTACCGGGCGTGAGTCGTGCTTCGGTAGCTCAGCTGGTAGAGCACTTGCCCGCGAAAGGCAAAGGTCCCGAGTTCGAGTCTCGGTCGGACACACAGTTTTAATCTGCCAGGAAGTTTCATATCAGCGTACACTCCGCTGCAGAGTGAAAATCTCATTCTGGAAACATCCCCCAGGCTGTGGCTAAGCCATGTCTCCGCAATATCCTTTCTTTCAGGAGTGCTAGTTCTGCATGGTTCGCAGAAGAGCTTCTGTAAAGTTTGGAAGGTAGGAGACAGGTTACTGGCAGAAGTAAAGCTGCGAGTACCGGGCGTGAGTCGTGCTTCGGTAGCTCAGCTGGTAGAGCACTTGCCCGCGAAAGGCAAAGGTCCCGAGTTCGAGTCTCGGTCGGGCACACAGTTTTAATCTGCCAGGAAGTTTCATATCAGCGCACACTCCACTGCAGAGTGAAAATCTCATTCTGGAAACATCCCCCAGGCTGGGGCTAAATCATGTCTCCACAGTATCCTTTCTTTCAGGAGTGCTAGTTCTGTAAGGTTCGCAGGAAAGCTTCTGTAAAGTTTGGAAGGTAGGAGACGAGGTACTGGCAGAAGTAAAGCTGTGAGGACGGGCTGTGTGTCGTGCTTGGGTAGCTCAGTTGGTAGAGCACTTTCCCGCGAAAGGCAAAGGTCCCGAGTTCGAGTCCCGGTCCGGCACACAGTTTTAATCTGCCAGGAAGTTTCATATCAGCGCACACTCCGCTGCAGAGTGAAAATCTCATTCTGGAAAAACTAGATTGTTTAGTGGCCTGGTGCGTCTTTACTTCTCTCTGGTCTTATGTCTGGAGCTAAAGTGACATAGTACCTATCAATGTACCATCTCCAAACTACTGTCTCTGATGCTTCCCCATTCATCGTTATCTATTTTTGTCCTGCTACACGGAGGCCCCTTTCGAACGGGGGTCTGAGTGAGCTGCTCTTCATTTATAATCTTCCCCAACCCATCTGTCTCTCCTTCTGGCCGAAGGAAATATTAGTTCCAATAGCTAGGTAGTGAGTCAGTGTACAGCTCTGTGGCTATGACCGGCCACCATTTAGCTGGAGTGCCACTGCAGCAGCCTCCTTCCCCTCGCAGGTTCATCGCAGACTGCCGGGGCTGGTTGTCGCGACTGGTGGCACTGCTGGTGAGACTGGCCACGTGGCGCGACCACCTCTTCCTGCTGCACCACGTACTGCGCTGCCCCGCTGGCGTCGGTAGCTGGGCCGCACCGTTTGTGCAGACCCCACCCCCGCCGCCACACCGCCACTGCGTGGGGACGGCGGTCACGCCGGGTGGGGGCGTCGCGGCCGTCGACTCGGCGGCGGTCTTCGCGAGCCCGTACCTGCGCCACGCTGTTGCCGTGCTGGCGACGCTGGTCAGGCCCGTACGGGAGAGGGAGCACTTCTTGGAGCAGGTGAGGGGAGTGAGTTTTCAGTCTGGCACACGAGACATTCATCAGGGGCTGCAGCTTGTGTGAAAAATGTCACCCAGTAGACTAGTGACATATCTCGCCGTATCTCACTGTGTAACCTGCCCACGCGAGCCGACAATCTAGTCGAGACCACAGTGCAACTTTGAGCTCCACACCATCAGTGAATCCCCACCACAGTTCACATTGAGCCTTTCTGCTCCAATGGCGAGTGGCGCTATACATTGCGAATTTTGTTTTCCACTCTGATGTCGACTTTTGTTTGCCACGGTTTTTGTAGCTGTCGTGTGCTCCATTCTCGAATCTGACTATACTACGCATTGATACTGCATAGTAATACCATCTGGGGAAGTCCGTGTTAACTCAGTGTCAAACTGTAGCCGTTGTGTTGAGAGAAAGGTTGTAATTATTATGTCCAAGTTCTTCGTGCACAGTCCTCTCCGAGGAAGAGGTTCTAGAGCTTTTAGGGGAACTTCTAATTGAAAATGAGAGTGATAATGATTTTGATTATGACAGTGATTCATTTGTAAACAGTTATATTAAAATGACTATGGAAAGAGTCCATCCCAGTGAGTTTCAAAAAATATCATACAATGAAAAGCTTTGTATTGTAATGCTTATGTAAATATACAGGGTGATTCAAAATTACTATTACAGGTTTCTAGGGGCTGTAGAGGGGACTTACTGGACAAAGTTTTGATAAAGAACCCATGTCCGGAAATGTGAATTGGGATATAAAATAAGTTTGAAGTTGAATCATTTCCAAATTTCCCACTTCACAGTACACACACAAGCTGAGAAGAGAGGCTATCATCATCAGTTCCTATTCTAAGTATGACATCACATAACATCTTTGTCGACTACAACAATAGTTGTGGGAAATCAGTACATTTGAAACTAGGAGGGTTGGCTGTGTTACTCCACAGCCGTGCTGCGCTACAGTTTGGAGCTCATAGTCTCTACTCTGTGTGTGTGTGTGTGTGGGGGGGGGGGGGGGGGGGGGCGGCATGCGCGAGCTCGCGCGCGCCGTGAAATGGGAGATTTGAAAGTGATCTGATATTCAAACGTATTTTACATCCAACCTGTAAATTTCCGGACGCAGGTTCCTTATCGAAATTACGTCCACTTAAGTCCCCTCTACAAATCCTAGAAACCTGCAATAGGAATTTTAAATCTCCCTGTATTTGAATGAAAGTGAAGTTTTTGTTTTAATGTTTATTGTAATTGGTGGTCAGTGGCCTCATTGTTTCCACAGAGAGACGCATGCAATTTTCTGTGGTGCCCTTGCTGCCTAGGCAGCGGCATTTAAATAAGAGTGCACAGAGATGCCCTGTGTCTGCATTATTGAATGCAAATGGTTAGTACAGGAACATTCAACCCAAAAGGCTTCTCTAGGCGTCACCAGACATAAACATGTCTACTGGTCACAAATAATGTCAACAGTGGAAAATCCAATACGGAATGTAACAGTGTTATGAAAAGGATAGTTGCTACTTTTCACATAGCGGAGATGCCGAGTCTGTTGCTGTTAGATGACAATTTGAAATAGCCATTCCATTGTGAATGTTTCCTGTGTGCAGTTCACATCAGATAACTTTCAGTGGTAAGGCTTCTTGCTGATGTATGTTCATCTCAGATGTTTTTCATATATAATCATGTAAAGCACATATGTCGTTCAAATCTCCTCATTCCCTCTCTTTCTGACCATCTCCACCTGCTCAGTTTCTTTCCATCCACTTCTTTCCCTCCTCTCTCTGTCCATTTCCTCCTCTGAATATTTATTTCCATCTTCACCTCGCCCCTTCTCTGTCCATGTCCTCCTCACACTCTCTCTGCCCATCTCTTCCCATTTTCTCACTCTACCCATATATTTCTTTCCCCTCTCTCCCCACCTCATCTTCCCCCTCTTACTGTCCATCTTCTTCCCCCCTATCGAATGCTCTTCTCTTGTGCTTTCTGGCCACAGTCCCCTTCAAAACTCCCTGTTCTCTACCTGTCAGATTTGACTTTGTGTCTGACAGATGATAGGTGACACGCTGCAACACTAGAAGGCCGGGGCTATAATGACAGGTCTCATTTAGTACTATTGTTACACAGGTGTAGCTTTTATGTTGTGTGGAAACAACTAACCAAATAGTTCACATGTTCAGTGCTCCATAAGCACACAAGATGCCCTGACATGAAAACGAAAAATCACCCAAATTGTACTAATATGACCTGTGAAATTACGATTCAGAAACTTATTTCTTGGTGCAAAATAATATTTATTTACATATTTTGAGTTTTTATGTTTAATGAATCTTCATTGTGTTTTTCTGGAATGGTTCAGTTTTGTTTTTACAAGTGTTCTTGTAGATTTGGAAAGGTTCTGACCATAATTTTGACAAAGATAAAATGTTAGTTACAGTTACACATCAGTCCTGGCAAAATCTGTGTTTCCTCTCCGCCGGTCAGAGATTAGTGTTTGCACTGCCACTTCAAAATCCGGAACATATTCTGCCTGAGAAACAAAGTGCAGTGACTAGATGGGGAGGAGCAAAAAAAATCAAATTTCACGGGTTGAGAGGGAGGGTATGTGACATCATTTCAGTAATTATAAAACTGTGCCAAATTTACAAAGAACTTTGGCCCACTTACCAGTATGGTGTTGCACTCCTTCTGGTCTGGATGTGTGCTGTGATTTGGTTCAGAAGGTTGTCATAAAACTATTGTATCCATCCTCACGCAAGCTGGCCTGTAGCTGTTGTTACTGGTCCTTGATAACCTCGATACTTGCACTGGGACAGAATTGACGTCCGAGTTTGCCCAACACGTGTTCTATGAGGGACAGATCTAGGGATCTTGCCAGCAACACGAGTACCTCAACAAGGTGGAGACAGTTCATAGAGACACTTGCCACAGGTGGGTGATCATTGTCCTGGTGAAAAATGGCTCCACAATCCTGTCACGACAGGTAGCACATGAGGTTGCAGGATAACATATTACTGTGTCATCAACTTCCCACAATCACTGCCAGCTGTGACCTGAAGCCACACCAAAATGCCTGGAGTAACACGCTGTACTACTCCAAAACATTGGAAGAATGGGGTCTCTCTGGGATAGTGTAGAAAGGCAGTTCGTAGCTGAACACTGTGCCACACCATTCACCAGCAGTCCGTGCTCCCTGGTTGCAGCACCACTCCAAGTGCAACCATTTGTGTTGTGGTGCATATGTGTGGGATAATAACTCTGTATCTAATCGCCAATCAATGGTGCGCAATCACACTCGGCGTTGCAGGGAGTCAATTACTTGATATGCAGTCTGATGTTTTCCTGGCATATTTCTAATGTGTAGATCTCAGGTGTCCTGCCAGGTCATGTCGTAATTACTCTGGCGGGAGTGGAGCGGCAGTCATCAGCGACCAACTGAAGATGGCAACAAGTCTGTTTGCCAAAATGTTGTGGAGTAATTACAATGTGACTCGGTCGGACATCCGAGAATTCTACTAGTCCGTTACTTGTTCTCGGATGCAGGCACAGGTGTGTTACGATGTCCTCGGTACACGGTACAACGATCAGCCCTTATTGCAGTTGGACGTATTTGACCAGAAACCTGATGACGAGTATGTGTGCTGTTGCCACGGAGTCCAACATCGGATGTTGCACGATTTGACCTGCTGGGCAAATGCAGATCCACAATGAGGTCCTTTCCAAACTCTCTCAGGTACAGATACTGCTGTCTCGCATGAGTACACGTTATCTCAGAACCCTTCACAGGGATCATTCAACATCTGAAACTGTTCACACCCCTTATATATCCAACCAGGCCTGGTAACAATGTTAAATACGAACAACACTAACGCATTCTGGTGGCCTGGTAACTGTAAGTAACAGTTTGCTCATGTAAAAAAATACTATTTTAATTATGTAAAAGTTATTGTGTGAACTGTTTCTAATTTGTAAGCATTACATCTAAAAACAAAACTATATTATCTGAGGAAAAATCCACTGAAGATTCCTTCAGTATAAAATATAGAACATGTTGGGAATGTACATCAATATTATAATTGACATTTTACATTTGCATCTATATTCGTCAATCCCCTGTGAAGTGCATGGCAGAGAGGGTACTTCCCATTGTACTAGTTATTAGGGCTTCTTCCCATTCCATTCACATATGGAGTGTGGTAAAAATTATTCCTTAAATGCTTTTGTGCATCCTGTAATTAGTTTAATCTTCTCCTCACGATTGCTGTGGGAGTGATGTGTAGGTGTTGTAGTATATTGCTAGATTTATCACTCAGAGCTGATTGTTGAAACTTTGCAAGTCAGTTCCTTTGGTGTTGTTTGTGTTTATCGTCAGTTGTCTGCCAGTTCAGTTCTTTCAGAGTTTCCATGACATTCTACTGTGTGTCAGACAAACCTGTGACCGTTTGTGTGCCCCTCTCTGTATATGTTCAATATTCACTGTTACTCTTATTTGGTATTGGTTCCTCACACCAGTGTAATATTTAAAGATCGATCACACAAGTGTGTTTTGTAAGCAATCTCCTTTGTAGATGATTGCAATTCCCTAGTAACTTGCCACTGAACCAAAGACTGCTACCTGCTTTACCTATGACTGAGCCTATGTAATCGTTCCATTTTATATCCTTACAAGATGTTGCACCCAGGCAAGTATTTGTGCAAGTTGACCATTCCATCTGTGATTAATTGATATCGATATTGTGGTCATAGGATACTAAATTTGTCATATTGCGAACTGTACTGTTTTTCATTTCTGATCATTTAAAACAGGTTGCCCAATTTTGGAACACTCTGAAATCTTATCACACTCCAACTGAATATCTCTGCAGATTTTTTCAGACATTACTTCATTGTAGATGACAATATTCTCTGTGAAAACTCTGGGGTTGCTATTAATATTGCCTCTAACATCATTAATATACAAATAACTTACGGGTTTGCTGCCAGGTGACATCGTCGAACACCGCCGATATTTCGACAGGAGCACACCCTGCCATTCTCAAGGCACAAATGCAAGGAAGAAAAAATGTGCAAGGAAATTTAATACCTCGGTTCACAGAGGAGAAACAAGGAAGACACCACACACAGAACAAGTGTCAACACAAACAAAGATAACCAACATCAGAAATATCGATAGTTACTATTAATCAACAGGTGAGGTAGCACTAAATCTGTCCCTCTGTTTTTTGATGAGAAACAGAGCCAGATTCCAAGCAGCATTTAAACAAAATCCACCGTCTCTGTTAATAAGGTTGCTTGATAGTTTGATTTCAGCAGCTTCCTTAATAACACTATCCCAATAGCTGGATGTGGAAGCCAGAATCTCCGTGTTGTTGTAATCCATAGGATGACCGGTGTCAAGGCAATATTCTGCAGTAGTGGATTTGCTCTGCTGTTGTAAGCATGTGTGACGCTTATGTTCAATACACTGGTCTTCCACAGTCCTGATTGTCTGAACAATATATGACATGCCACAACTGCAAGGAATACGATAGACCCCAGCCTTACGCAAACCAAAATCATCTTTTACGGATGCCAACATGGCCTTAATCTTAGAAAGTGGTCGAAAAACACATTTCACATCATATTTCCGCAAAATACGGCCAATCCTGTTGGAAATGCTTCCTGCGTAAGGCAAAAAGTCTGTAGACTTAGGTGACACTTCGTTGCTATCATCACTCACCTGTTGCACAGAAGGTTGATGGCGCTGTGCATGTTTGATCTGCCTCTCACTATAACCATTCTGACGAAAGGTGACTTCGAGATGTGATAGATCAGCTGCCAAACTTTCAGGGTCTGAGATAACGTGGGCCCTGTGAACCAAGGTGCGAAGTACTCCTTCACGCTGAGCTGGATGATGACAACTATCAGCTCGCAGATACAAGTCAGTGTGGGTAGGCTTCCTATAAACAGAATGTCCCAACGTACCATCAGTCTTCCTTTTGACCAACACATCAAGGAAGGGAGGCATCCATTCTTTTCCTCCTCCATAGTGAACTGAATATTTGGGTGGATTGAATACAGATGTTCCAAAAACCGGTTTAAATTCTTACTACCATGAGGCCAAACAACAAAAGTATCATCTACATATCTGAAAAAACACGCAGGTTTCAAGGTCGCTGACTCCAATGCATGTTCCTCAAAGTCCTCCATAATCAAATTGGCCACAATAGGTGACAACGGGCTTCCCATTGCAACTCCATCAGTCTGTTCGTAGTACTGACCATTGTATAAAAAGTAAGTGGAAGTCAGCACTTGTCGAAACAAATTTGTTAACTCGACACCAGACTTAACCTCAATTAGCTGCAACAAATCAGAGAGAGGAGTGCGAGTGAAAAGAGAAACCACATCAAAACTGACTAAAATATCAGAGTCATTCAAATGCAATCCCTGCAATCGACGTAAGAAATCTAATGTGGTTTTCACACCTACATACTAGTGGGCTCAACAAACTAGCAAGATGTTTAGCTACACGATATTTCGGAGCACCAATATTAGAAACAATAGGCCTCAACAGGACAGCCTCTTTATGGACCTTAGGGAGGCCATACCATCTAGGTAGTACAGCACAGTAAGAATTAAGACTCTAGATAGTCTCCTGTGACAAAGAACTTTTCTTCAGGATGTTACTTGTCTTTCTCTCAACACCCTTAGTAGAGTCAGCACCGATTTTGTGATACGCCGAATCAGAAAGTAGACACTGCATCTTTTGAATGTAATCGTGCTTGTTCAACAAAACGGTGGCATTTCCCTTGTCCGCAGGTAAAATAACAATATCAGGATCCATTCTAAGTGAACGTAAAGCAGCCGCCTTAGCTGCTGCAATGTTACACCCGGGTGGATGGGCTCCAGTCAACACACGACAAGTTTCCCTCCTAACCTCTTTCGCAGCCTCGGAAGGTAGTTTATAAACAGCCTGTTCAATAGAACTAATAAAATCAACGACTGGCAACCTCTTAGGTGTCGGTGCGAAGTTCAAACCTTTCCCCAGCACAAACAAAGTTGCATTAATATACAACATGAACAGAAAGGATCCACACACCTTTCCTGTTCCACAAATGAAATTACTAATACTTCTGTCAGTGATCTTTCAAGATAACATGCTGTGTCACCTGTACCAAAAAGTCTTCAATCTAGTCCTATATTTTACGTGGCATACCATACAATCTTAGTTTCAAAAGAAAGAAAATGGCACTTGAATTTGTAAAACGAATATTATTATACTTCCTGTGCGATAAAGCCACACCTTCAAAACTGAAATAACTGTGTGTTAATAGTTACACGACACAGGTTTTCGTGCTTGACTGTGCTAAGAGGGTGACAGAATAATGAAATACAGTTGCAGAGGTTTTATTAGACTTTTGAGTGAATGGTTTTGTAAAATGGTAATTAAATCAAGACCCTAAGCTGCCGACATGCGTTAATATAAATCAGTGGGGACAGTTGAAAATTTGTGCCCCGACTGGGACTCGTACCCGGGATCTCCTGCTTACATGGCAGACGCTCTATCCATCTGAGCCACCGAGGGCACAGAGGATGGTGTGACTGCAGGGATTTATCCCTTGCACCATCGGTGACTGTGCAGCTCTCTAGAGTGAAATGATAATTAAATCAAGACCCTAAGCTGCCAACAGGCGTTGATATGGTTTTGTGTTGCAGGCACCACTGAGGGGAGACCCGGCACCGTCGGAGCCGTGGGTGCTGGTGGACTCGGACGGAGAGGAGGACGAAGACACTGAAGTCGGACGAGGGTGCGGGGCCATTCTCCGGGAGAATGACCTCGTGGCCATCCTCAATCAGATCCCATTTGACGCAGTGTTCCGCCACGTGCTGCTGGTCGACAGGAGGGATGACAGGTACGTTCTGATTTACATATACCGGGTGACTGTAGTTACAGTTTCAAAATGCTATAAAAAAAAAGAAAGAAAAAAGCCTTTGCTCAGAATGACGTCAAATTTGACTGGAATATTGTCAAAGAATGGGAAAATGGTATGCGGGGGAGGGGGAATAACGAAAATCTTACGACGATGGCATTGCAAGCAGTAGAACATTCTAAATAAAAAAATGCGGAGTACACGGATGTTCCTCAGTTCACATCTCAGACATCCAGCATCGCTGTCTCGATGCAGGATCGCATACTTCTGGTCAAACTCTATTACAAGAATTCTGACTATGCATCAGTAGATCTGCAGTAGTTCTGGACATATAATATGAGGAAATGGCAAGCTGAATTTCAGATGTGTGATGCATTCTACAACTGTTCCAGATTCCGGACAGAAGCTTTTCTGCGACAAGGAAATTTATTATATTTGAAAGGATAAAATGTTCAAAAATTCTTAGCCAACGGATGTTTAAGACAGAGGTTGGTGATTTTATGATTCCGTTCTTTTGCCCTTCTTATATACAGGAGTCACCTCCACTTTTTTCAGTCACTGGGTACATTGCAGTCAGACTTAATTTTGGCTTTAATAAACATAATACTTTTGCTAACTGGAATGAATACTCCCACTCCTAGTCTGTCTAATCGCTCGTTCTGATATATGAGGGATGATTCAAAAATAATGAGAATTGTTTTACAAAAAATCATGTATTTTACAAAACATTTTCAAAACTGAATCTCCTTCAGAATAGTGTCCATCAGACATAAAACACTTGTGCTTACATTTTTGCCATTGGTAGAAACAGTTATTAATTCCTGAAGTTATACTGTTTATTGCCTCCAAGGATATACTTTTTCCCCTCTTCTTCTACATCATGAAAATTCTTCCCTTTCTGATTTCTTGTGTAATTCTTGAAGAAAATCACAGAGGGCTGGGTGCAGAGATTAGGCTGGGTGAGAAACAGCTGCCATTTGGTTTTTGACCAAAAACTGCCTGACATTTGAAGCTGCCTGTGCAGGGGCATTATGATGATGGAGCAGACTGTGCTAGGTGGTTTTATTGGGACAGGCCTTGCATCTGGCTCTTTCATAGGAATGTGGACCAAATGGTAAAAAGTAGGGAATGGAAGCTATTTAGGGATGGACTAAGAAGTGGTGAAGGTGGGCAATGGATGTGCCTCATTTCCAGGCACAGAGATGAGTAGTTGAAGCCTTGTCATTTCTTTACAGAACATCGTTTGTTCATATTTTTGATTCATGGTAAGTTAATTACTGTAAACTATGTTCAAAGTATTTAGTATCCCCACTTGGAGACACCACGATGGAGGCAGGGTAAGACAGCGCACTACTGTGGACGATTGCCGTGCAGGCCGCATGTGACATGCGGCAGCGGCACATCCACTGACAGAAGTGTTTACCTGTGAATGACTGTAAGCCAGGCAGGGCATCTGTAATGGCGAGTTAAACCTCTGCAGATCTCGCCTCGTGGCTCGTGCGAGCCGTTTCTGTGTGCTCTAATGTTGACCACCTGCATGTACTGTGTGTTTTTTTCACCCCCGTGCACATCTCTGTGCAGGTTTAAAATTTCTGCTTCCATGTAGATTGACTCACATGGCGAGTTTTTGTTTCATCGTGCAGGTTTCTGTTCCCTGGCCTATTGTTGAATGGCCAACAGCCCTTGTGCTGACAGCATTGAATTGCAGAGAGTGGTTCATTTGTCTCCTAATGAATATAATCTAAATAATTTGATTCAAGTAGAGGAGACATGTCAAAACTGTGGCAAAAATTCACCATAAACTGCTGATCGTGACAAACAGCATAATACCGTATTTACTCGAATCTAAGACGCACTCGAATCTAAGCCACACCCGAAAAATGAGACTCGAAATCGAGGAAAAAAATTTTCCCGAATCTAAGCCGCACCTGAAATTTGAGACTCGAAATTCAAGGGGAGAAAAAAGTTTTAGGCCGCACCTCCAAATCAAAACAAAGTTGGTCCATTGTAATACGAGACACAATTTAGGTCGAATGAATGACGATACAGCTACAGGAGTTTGGTTCGAGTCGTAAGCTTAACAGTTAAGTTTTACCAGGTAGCCATTGCTATGCGTCAGGCGCTCCGTCCGTATTTATACGGGTACCCTTCCTTTTCACGTGCTTCGTCTGGTTTGAATCGATTGCTTATTTTACTTTGATCTGATAAGTGCCGTTTTCTTTGTTATAGGTGTTAACGTCACTCTGAGCTGAAAATGCATTACTGTACTGTGTAATGCATTGTTTGTCTCATTCTGATAGTGTGTGTTTACGGCCTGTCGCCGCGCGTGGCATGGCTTGCTTTTGTGCGCGCTACCGACGCTTACAATTAAAAAAAAAGAAAAGAGAGGAATCGTCTCACTAGCGAAACAATGGCAAGAGACTGCTATTTGTTGTTACTTATACTGCTTTCTTTGATAATGATCAACAAGAACCAAATAATAGACTGCATATGATAGAATAGTTCTGAACGAGAGTTAGGCGAAAATTTTTCTCCGTTTGAAAATCTTTGCGGCCGCTTCTCTAGTACGTCAAATTCTGCACAGGAATTAGTCATCTTAGATTTAAAAATCTAATCAGTTGCCGTGCTTAATTTCTGACTGTATCACTATTAGGCATAAGAAAAATACGAATGTAAACGTGACACGATACGTAAATTCTTCCACGTTTGCTAGTTTCGTAGTTTATTAGGCAGATAGGATTTAAATGAAATAGCAGCAAACACGAAAGAATACGTGGCATAATGTTTACATTCATATTATTCTTATGGTGAAGAGAATACTGCATGTGATTCACATTTCGTCAGGTTCCTATTAGCAACCACCTCTTCTCACAGGTAGTAAAAAATTCAACACGTAGAGTTGGCCATATTGACAAACATCCCAAACAGTCTGGCCAGTCGGATTTTCGTAGTACATTGAAATTCTGCTACATTCGAAGATGAACAATACGGAATTTGTATTTACTTCGTTGGATAATGTACGAAAATGCAGTGGTCGAAACTCGGGGCGGAGAAAAAAGCTCATCTTCCACCTTTTTTTTTTTTAATTTATTTACTGACGCAGAGATTTTGGCGCCAGTATTTATCTCTGTGCCTACAAAGCATCCCCTTGTAGCGCTACATATATTCGACGGCAGAAGTTAGTTGTGGCGGCACCTACCAACATTTTTCAGAACTTCCGCTTGCTTTGCACTCGATTCTAAGCCGCAGGCGGTTTTTTGGATTACAAAAACCGGAAAAAAAGTGCGGCTTAGATTCGAGTAAATACGGTAGTAATAATAATACAGTTTTGTTATATATACATACAATACAATTTAACACTTAATTAACCCCTGCTCAAATTATCATTTCATCTTCTGTGCACTCTTCTACTGAACAGTGGCATTTCTCCCATAGAATGTGCAGTAGCCTCCTTTTTAAAATTTCTAGCTTCATATCAAATATATTGTTGAGGGGCATTGTCATGCCTGTGCTTATATTAATAAATACTACAAAGGACCTATATCTCAATTGTAAGTTACTGTTTCACTGATATCTCCTGTCTATGTTATCAGACTATCTATCTCTATAGCTACACCTGCATACATACTTTGCAAATCACCATGTGGTGTGTGGCAGAGGGTACCTTCTACCACTATTAGTCATTCCCTCTCCTGCTCCCCTCGCAAATTGAGCGAGTGAAAATCAACTATCTACATGCCTCCCTATGAACACCAACTTCTTTTGCCTTGAGTGTGTGGTTCTCACAACAGATGTATTGGTCAAAAACACAGCGAATAATTTTATGACAAACAAAGTACTAAATGTACACGGAAATTGATTTAATCACCTTCCAAGTACTGTCATTGGCTAGCAGTTTGATTATCCCAGTGTTGAATCCACGGTTGGAAGGATTTCTGGAAGGTTTGTTTTGGAAGGGCATTCATATGCTCTGTTGCAGTCCTCTGAATACCAGACATATTGTGAAAACATTTTGCTTTAAACCTGTTTTAATTTTGGGGAAGATCCAGAAGTTGCATGGTGCTAAATCTGGTGAGGAAGGCAGATGTGGACGGACAGGAACACTTTCTCCAACCAAAACCTTATGAATTGAAAGTGAGGTGTGGCACAGCACGTTGTTGTGATGAAGAAGGAAGCCGTTGGTCCATTTTTCTAATCTCTTTCTTTGTACATCAATTCACAAACATTGCAGTATGCCCTTGTAAAATTCTGTGTTTACAGTTGCTCCCGTGGAATGGACTCTGATTGCACTATGCCCTCAATATCAAAAAACAATAAGCATGACTTTGATATCTTATTTTGACTGTCATGCCTTTTTAGGATGAGGAGATTCCTGGTTTTCGATTGGCAACCCTGAATTTTCATTTCAGGGTCATATCCATAGATATGAGTTTCATCTCCAGTTACAATTTTGGACATCAAGTATGGATCTGAATGAAGACGATCCTTCAACTCCGTGTAAAATGACACACGATTTTCCTTCTTTTCATTACTCAAAAGTCTGGGAACAAATTTTGCACTCATTCGTTTCATTTACAAATTACCGGTTAATTGCCTTGCAGGGACCCATGCAGAAATCGGAGTTCTTCGGTGAACGCTCTAACAGTTATTCGTCTGTCTGAACAAATAATTTTTGGCACGTTTTGCACATGTTCTTCATTTTTTAGGTTGATGCATGCCCTGAATGTTGCTTGTCTTGCACCGACTCATTTACACTTCGAAAGTGCTCATACCACATGTAAACAGTCTTCAGAGCACCATACACCAGTTTCAACATTTTTTGAGTTTCCTTGGCACATTTTTGCAGTTTGAAACGAACTTAATGTTTACATGTTGTTCAAAATCCACGATATGTGATCAACACGGTAATCACAACCTCACTCTAGTGTTTGTGGGTGCTGACTGATAGGTGAGTGTGTGTTGCAACTTGATGCTGTCAGTCTTAACGAATCAGGCTATCGGACAAATTACGTCAGATGGTTGTAGCATCAGCAGTTGCTGCTAAAAGAATTCATTCACCATATTTTTTGATCACACTTCGTATGTTGCTGGCAGTAGAATTGTCCTGTAGTGTACTGGAATTTCTGGTTCTCCAAACTTTTGCAATACTTTTTTGGGAAAAGAATGTCTTCTTTCCTTGAGGGTTTCCTACTGGAGTTCACAGACCATTTCTGTAATACTCACATGTTGATCAACCCTACTGGTATCAAATAAAACAGCATACCTTCCTTTATTATGACCTGGTGGGTATTCCAAAACTTGAACAGTATGAAGAATGGTCGCACAAGCGTTTGATTCTGGATTTCTAAACAGATGAGCTATACTTTCCTAGAATTCTTCCAATGAATCAGTCGAGCATGCACTTTCCCTACAAGCGACCTTACACTTGTTATTAAACAGGTGGGCATAATGTCTTGGCAGATCAGTGTATGCAGATGGCTTTAGTACTGCATACACAAGGTATAAAAGCTCAGTGCATTGATGGAGATGTCATTTGTACCCAGGTGATTCATAGGAAAAGGTTTCCGACATGATTTGTGCCTCAGACAGGAATTGACAAACATTGAATGCACAATGGTATTAGGCAGTAGACGCAATGGACAGATCATTTTGGGAATTGTTAGATAATTCAATATTCCAAGATCCACAATGTCAAGAGTGCCGAGAATAGCAGATGTCAGGCATTACCTCTCACTGCAGACAGTACAGCATCTGACGTCCTTTGCTTATTGAGCAAGAGCAACGGCATTTGCATAGTGTTGTCAGGCAAGTAACTGTGTGAAATAACCGCAGAAATCAGTGTGGGGTGTACAAAGAACATATCCATTAGGGCAGTGTGGCGAAATTTGGTGTTAATAAGCTATGGCAGCAGACGACTGGCACGAGTGCCTTTGCTAACAGCATATCATCACTTGCGGCACTTCTCCTGAGCTTGTGATCGTATCAGTTGGACCCTAGGTGACTGAAAACCATGGCCTGGTCAGATGAGTCCCAATTTCAGTTAGTAAGGGCTGATGGTGGGGTTCAAGTGTGGTGCAAACACCGCAAAGCCACGGACACAAGTTATTGACAAGGCACTGTGGTGGCTTCATAATGGTGTGGGCTGTGTTTGCATGGAATGGACTGGGTCCTCTGCTCCACTGAACGGGTCATTGACTAGAAATGGTTATGTTTGGTTACTTGGAGAACATTTGCAGCCATTAATTGACTTCATGTTCCCAAACAATGATGGAATTTTTATGGATGACAGTGCGCCATGTCAGTGAGCTACAATTTGTTCACAAATGGTTTGAAGAATGTTCTGGACAGTTTGAGGGAATGGTTTGGCTGCCATCACCTGAAATGAATTCCAGTGAACATTTATAGGACAGGATCAAGAGCTCAGTTTGTTCACTAAATCCTGCACTGGCAACATTTTCACAATTTTGTGCAGCTATAGCCGGCCGGAGTGGCCGTGTGGTTCTAGGTGCTGCAGTCTGGAGCCGAGCGACTGCTACGGTCGCAGGTTCGAATCCTGCCTCGGGAATGGATGTGTGTGATGTCCTTAGGTTAATTAGGTTTAATTAGTTCTAAGTTCTAGGCGGATGATGACCTCAGAAGTTAAGTCGCATAGTGCTCATAGCCATTTGAACCATTTTTTTGTGCAGCTATAGAGGCAGCATGACTCAGTATTTCTGCAGGGTACTTCCAATGACTTGTTGAGTCCATACCACATTGCGTTCCTACACTACTCTGGGCAAAAGGAAGTTAGATACAATATTAGGAGGTATCCCATGATTTTTGTCTGCTCAGTGTATGTGCATGTTCCGTTTCATACCACTTTGCAGTGTTATTCCTAGTAGATAAAACTGTGCCAGGCAGCTCACCATTACTGTGCTCGAACATGACTAGATTATAGCCCCTCAGTTCCTAGTCGTGCACACCAAATATAAGGTGTGATCAAAAAGTTTCTGTTTGAATATGTTGCTGCAGTGTATGTGCAACGTAGCTTGACTCTGAAGCAGGGTATTATTACCAAATGCGTCCAAACAGGACCAATGTGCTGTTATTCTTTTCTTGGTTGCCGTAGGAGAAACACCAGTACACATACAAAGGAGAATGAAGAATGTGTATGGGGCAACATGTCTGTTGGAAAACCCTCTTGTGGAATGGGGTGCCAAGTTCCATGCAACAGTTGATGCTGCTGCTTCTTGGTAATGCATGTCCTCATATTGCTGCAAATGTGGTTAGGCAGAAGTTTTGCCAACTCGATTGTTTGAGACTTGAGCACCCACTGTATAGTCCTCATCTCTTCCCATGCAATTACTACTTAAAAGTGTCCTCGAATGGTCGATGATTCCTGTCAGACAAGGACATGCTGTGAGCAGTTACGGACTTCTTCATGAAGCAGGAGATGTGTTCTACCAAACCACTGTATTTAACCTGGTGCATTGGTGGGATGATTGCCTCAATACTCACAGCAATTTTGCCTGATTGGCATTTTGACTCTCGACTGTACAGCCATTGAATGGAAACTTTTTGATCGCCTCTTATAGAAATTACATTCAAGTAATCCTGTATCCTTTTACGATCACCCAAGAATGGAACTTCCCTGTATATTATAGCATCATCAGCAAACAGTCGTACATTGCTACCCACACTGTCTAGCCACTGGCATGTCAGAGAACCTATTTCATATGCTCAAGCCATAGTCTGAAGTTTTGTACTATGTCAAACACTTCCCACACTTCCCAGAAGTCTAGGCATTTGGATCTGCCTGTCACACTTAATTCATGGTTCACGTGATATCATGGAAGAAAAGGGCACTTTTGGTTTTGGACAAGTGATGCATTGAAACTTCCTGGCAGATTAAAACTGTGTGCCTGACCGAAACTCGAACTCGGGAGAGCTTCTGTAAAGTTTGGAAGGTAGGAGACGAGATACTGGCAGAAGTAAAGCTGTGAGGACCGGGCGTGAGTCGTGCTTCGGTAGCTCAGATGGTAGAGCACTTGCCCGTGAAAGGCAAAGGTCCCGAGTTCGAGTCTCGGTCGGGCACACAGTTTTAATCTGCCAGGAAGTTTCATATCAGCGCACGCTCTGCTGCAGAGTGAAAATCTCATTCTG
Source organism: Schistocerca cancellata (assembly GCF_023864275.1). Classification (NCBI taxonomy): domain Eukaryota; kingdom Metazoa; phylum Arthropoda; class Insecta; order Orthoptera; family Acrididae; genus Schistocerca; species Schistocerca cancellata. Next base: position 124,408,773 of record NC_064637.1, on the reverse strand, counting down.
GAAACATCCCCCAGGCTGTGGCTAAGCAATGTCTCCGCAGTATCCTTTCTTTCAGGAGTGCTAGTTCTGCAAGTTTTGCAGGAGAGCTTCTGTAAAGTTTGGAAGGTAGGAGATGAGATACTGGCAGAAGTAAAGCTGTGAGGACCGGGCGTGAGTTGTGCTTCGGTAGCTCAGATTGTAGAGCACTTGCCCGTGAAAGGCAAAGGTCCCGAGTTCGAGTCTCGGTCGGGCACACAGTTTTAATCTGCCAGGAAGTTTCATATCAGCGCACACTCTGCTGCAGAGTGAAAATCTCATTCTCTAGTGATGCATTGATTTGTGGATATAAGCTTTCCTCCATGAAGGAAATTTATTATGTTTGAACTTATAATATGCTCAAGAACTCTGCAGTAATTTTACCTAGGACCAGAGTTTTCTAGGATTCTGTGCAAAATGTTTCAGTAATATATGACAGTAGAAGTTGTTGTATGCTTCACACACCAATCGTTTTATAGTTGCACAAATTTCTGTCAACTGCTGCTTGTTGACATTTTGACATTCTTGTGTGTACCAAGAGTGTGCAACAATCTCAGTTATCTCAGCATTTTCTTAATCCTCTTATTAAATCAAATTGTATTTTTTCTGTCTTTAATACACTTACTCGGCACATATGAGATGTGATCAAAGAATAATGAGAATTTTTTATTTTTGCAGGCTTTACCCTTCTGATTCTCAAATTTTTTTTTATCTTGTTGATACACATGTTCCTGGTGTTGCATTTTCACCTAATTTGAATATTTGATTTATTGTTGACAGTCAGAAAAGTTGAACATGTTTCTGAGTGCTAGGAGCATTTTTACTTTGGAAAAAGATGGATCAAAGAATTTGCATTAAATTTTGCTTCAAATATGGAATAAAGTGCAGCACCGCATTTGAAATTTTGACTGTGGCTTGTGGCAAATCACTGTGAGTAAGGCAAGAGTTTGTGAGAGGTGTAAACTTTCCTGACAGGCTCGGGAAGACATTGAGGATGACAACTGGCCATTGAGGATGACAACTGTCATGGGCATCCAGCACATCAATTAGTGAGAAAAATGTGGAGCAAGTAAAGAAAATGGTTCTGTAAAATAGCCGAATCACCATCAAAGATGATTCTGATGACACTGAAATATCCTTTGGCTCAGGCCAACCTTTTTTTGGATTTTTGGGCATGAAAGTGTAGTAGCAAAGTTTGTTTCAAAATTGTTGAATTTTGACCAAAAATGACATCACGTAGACATTATTCAGGAATTGCTTAATGAAGTCAACAATGATCCAGAACTTCTAAAGAAGGTTGTAACAGGTGGCAAAACTGGGTACACAGGTATGACGTCAAAGCCGATTGAAAAGGACAAGTTCGATCATTTGTGAAGGTTTTTCTCCCTGTTTTCCATGAGTACATTGGGATAGTGCATCATGTGTTCCTGCCTTATGGTCGTACAGTCAGTAAGGTGTGTTCCATTTGTGTGAAGCAATCCAAAGAAAATGACCAGAATTGTGGCAAAACTACACATGGGAATTGCATCAGATAATGTTCCTGCTGACAGCTCAATGCTCTTTCATGAGTTTTTTGCCAGAAAACAAAACTGTTACATTGCCTCATTCACTATATTCTCCAGACGTGACCCCCGTGACTTCTTTCTGTTCCTGAGGCTGAAAAGAACCATGAAAGGACATCGTTTTGCCATCATTGATGAGATAAAAACTGAATCACTGAAGGAGCTGAACACCATAATGAAAAGTGAGTTCCAGAAGTGTTTCCAAGACTTGAAAAAGTGCTGGCACAAGTGTATTGTATCAGAGGGGGATCACTTTGAGGGGGAAAAACTTTATAATAAATAAATGAAATCCCCATTACTTTTTGATCACACCTCATACTCCTCCAGAGTGTTGTTTACCATCAGTTTAAACTTTGTCCATAAGTACTCTATATTATTTTATTGGAATTAAATGATAACACACTGTAATGATTTATACCTGGCTGTTATAGCCCGATCACAAGTGGGCAAGAGTGCACAAACAGAAGAGACTTGGTCAGTCAGGTGACTGGACTGTACTGCATGTGATCGTGCTGCACCACCTGACACCAGCAGCAAAATAATCCGTGATGGAGGAAGCAAGGGGAACATAAAAAGCAGACTGGCACAGGCAAAGAGGGCATTCCTGCCAAGAGAAGACTGCTAAGCTGTAAATTGAAAAGGAAATTTCAGAGAGTGTCTGTTTAGAGCACAGCATTTTATGGTAGTGAATCATATACAGTGCAAAAACTGGAACAGAAGAGAACTGAAGCATTTGAGGTGTGGAGCTACAGAAGAATATTGAAAATTAGGTGGACTGATAAGGTAAGTAACGAGGTGGTTCTCCGCAGAATCATTGCAGAGAAAAAGATACGGAGACACTGATGATAAGAAGGGAGATGATGATACGACATGTGCTACGACATCAGGGAATAATGTCTAGAGAGAGCTGTAGAGGGCAAAAACTGTAGAGGCAGACAGAGATTGGAATACATCCAGCAAATAATTGAGGACATAGGTTGCAAGTCCTACTCTGAGATGAAGAGGTTAGTGCAGAGGAGGAATTTGTGGTAGGCTACGTCAAACCGGTCAAAGGACTGGTGACAAAAATGTATGTGCGAGAGGGGGAGGGAAGAGGGGCACTTGGTGGGGAACCTGTACAAGCTGTAGCTGCTGAAGAGTGACATGTGGAGTACTCAGGGACAACAGTGCCTCACAGAGCAGCATTGGAACTGTCTGACTTCTATGATACCCTATGTCTCAACAACCTTTAGTATACTGTTATAATAGAAGGAAACATTCCACGAAGGAAAAATATATTTAAAAACAAAGATGATGTGACTTACCAAATGAAAGTGCTGGCAGGTCGACAGACACACAAACAAACACAACGCTGTACAGCAGTTGGGTTGGGAAGTCATTCTGCATCAACCTTATTCACCTGACCTTTTCACGTGCGCCTGCTCTCTACGAAACAGCCATGATGGAACTTCCTTTCTGGATGAAAATGTGTTCTGAACACGGCTCGACAAGTTCTTCGCCTCTAAACCACATGATTTCTACAGTTTTGGAACTGAAATGTTACTCCAGAATTGGCAGACCGTTGTAAACAGTGAAGGGGAATATATTATTGACGTCTGAATTCTCTGTTACTTGTATCTGTTGCATTTATTTAAGTTAGGGAAAAATACTATGAACTTAGGTGTCAACCCAGTATTACACTGTCCAGACAACGAACGTGGCTTTATCAACTAGAATTTGTGCAGTAGTCTGATCTGAAAGAATTCTACATCTACATCCATACTCCGCAAGCCACCTGACGGTGTGTGGCGGAGGGTACCTTGAGTACCTATATCGGTTCTCCCTTCTATTCCAGTCTCGTATTGTTCGTGGAAAGAAGGATTGTTGGTATGCCTCTGTGTGGGCTCTAATCTCTCAGATTTTATCCTCATGGTCTCTTCGCGAGATATACGTAGGAGGGAGCAATATACTGCTTGACTCTTCGGCGAAGGTATGTTCTCGAAACTTTAACAAAAGCCCGTACCGAGCTACTGAGTGTCTCTCCTGCAGAGTCTTCCACTGGAGTTTATCTATCATCTCCGTAACGCTTTCGCGATTACTAAATGATCCTGTACGAAGCACGCTGCTCTCCATTGGATCTTCTCTATCAACCCTATCTGGTACGGATCCCACACTGCTGAGCAGTATTCAAGCAGTGGGCGAACAAGCGTACTGTAACCTACTTCCTTTGTTTTCGGATTGCATTTCCTTAGGATTCTTCCAATGAATCTCAGTCTAGCATCTGCTTTACCGATGATCAACTTTATATGATCATTCCATTTTAAATCGCTCCTAATGCGTACTCCCAGATACGAGGGCAGTTCAATAAGTAATGCAACACATTTTTTTTCTGAAACAGGGGTTGTTTTATTCAGCATTGAAATACACCAGGTTATTCCCCAATCTTTTAGCTACACAACACTATTTTTCAACGTAATCTCCATTCAATGCTACGGCCTTACGCCACCTTGAAATGAGGGCCTGTATGCCTGCACGGTACCATTCCACTGGTCGATGTTGGAGCCAGCGTCGTACTGCATCAATAACTTCTTCATCATCCGCGTAGTGCCTCCCACGGATTGCGTCCTTCATTGGGCCAAACATATGGAAATCCGACGGTGCGAGATCGGGGCTGTAGGGTGCATGAGGAAGAACAGTCCACTGAAGTTTTGTGAGCTCCTCTCGGGTGCGAAGACTTGTGTGAGGTCTTGCGTTGTCATGAAGAAGGAGAAGTTCGTTCAGATTTTTGTGCCTACGAACACGCTGAAGTCGTTTCTTCAATTTCTGAAGAGTAGCACAATTCACTTCAGAGTTGATCGTTTGACCATGGGGAAGGACATCGAACAGAATAACCCCTTCAGCGTCCCAGAAGACTGTAACCATGACTTTACCGGCTGAGGGTATGGCTTTAAACTTTTTCTTGGTAGGGGAGTGGGTGTGGTGCCACTCCATTGACTGGCGTTTTGTTTCAGGTTCGAAGTGATGAACCCATGTTTCATCGCCTGTAACAATCTTTGACAAGAAATTGTCACCCTCAGCCACATGACGAGCAAGCAATTCCGTACAGATGGTTCTCCTTTGCTCTTTATGGTGTTCGGTTAGACAACGAGGGACCCAACAGAACAAACCTTTGAATATCCCAACTGGTGAACAATTGTGACAGCACTACCAACAGAGATGTCAAGTTGAGCACTGAGTTGTTTGATGGTGATCCGTCGATCATCTCGAACGAGTGTGTTCGCACGCTCCGTGATTGCAGGAGTCACAGCTGTGCACGGCCGGCCCGCACGCGGGAGATCAGACAGTCTTGCTTGACCTTGCGGCGATGATGACACACGCTTTGCCCAACGACTCACCGTGCTTTTGTCGACTGCCAGATCACCGTAGACATTCTGCAAGCGCCTATGAATATCTGAGATACCCTGGTTTTCCGCCAAAAGAAACTCGATCACTGCCCGTTGTTTGCAACGCACATCCGTTACAGACGCCATTTTAACAGCTCCATACAGCGCTGCCACGTGTCGGAACTCAATGAAACTATACGAGATGAAGTGGGAATGTTTGAAAATATTCCACAAGAAATTTCCGGTTTTTTCAACCGAAATTGGCTGAGAAAAAAATGTGTTGCATTACTTATTGAACTGCCCTCGTAATTTATGGAATTAACTGCTTCCTGTTGCTGATCTGCTATATTGTAGCTAAATGATAAGAGCTCTTTCTTTCTATGTATTCGCAGCACATTACACTTGTCTACATTGAGATTCAATTGCCATTCCCTGCACCATGTGTCAATTCGCTGCAGATCCTCCTACATTTCAGTACAATTTTCCATTGTTACAACGTCTTGATACACCACAGCATCATCCGCAAAAAGGCTCAGTGAACTTCCGATGTCATCCACAAGGTCACTTATGTATATTGTGAATAGCAAGGGTCCTATGACACTCCTCTGCGGCACACCTGAAATCACTGTTACTTCAGAAGACTTCTCTCCATTGAGAATGACATGCTGCCTTCTGTTATCTAGGAACTCTTCAATCCAATCACACAATTGGTCTGATAGTCCATATGCTCTTACTTTGTTCATTAAACTACTGTGGGGAACTGTATCAAACGCCTTGCTGTGGCACTGCTACTGTTTTTAGCTGTCTCACACCTGCCGTTTTGAGGTTGCAGTGCTGTGTGGTTACTGGGTGTGCAGGGACCTGTACGACCCGAGCCTGGTGACGGAGCAGCACGTGCTGCGGCTCTTCGCCTTCTGCACGGTGCTGGTGAGGCTGCTGCGGACCGGCCTCGCCACCTACAGCTCGCCGCGCTACCGCCAGTTCGGTCGCCGCCTGGGCCGCCTCATCCGGCACACCGTGCAGTACGTCTCGGACCAGTGGCAGAGCCTCAGGTACCGCAGCAGACCAACTGGCTACACTGCGTAACCTGTTTTCTTATTTTTATGTTACCCACACTACCACATGTACCCCTTAGCAGAGAGGTTGAGTGTCATCACAGGGTGTATACTCCCCGGGGCAGTTGGGAAATCTGGGAAAAGTGAGGGAACTTTTTCAATTGGGAAAAACCTTGGAATGCAGACACAACAAAAAGACTGCTAAACAAGTAGGTTTTGGGCTGAAAGGCCTTCTTCAGAATTAGGTAACATACACACACATTCACACAAATGCAGCTCTCACACTTGACCACTGCCTCTGGCCGCCGAGGTCAGATTGAGAGCTACAGCACATGGTGGGAGAAGCAATCTGGATGGTGGGGCTAAGGAGAACACTGGCGTGGGGGGATACCAGGGTAGGGGTGGGGGATGTAAAGTGCTACATATGGGAGCATACACAGACAAGGTGGGGACAAATCACAGAAAATACCTGCTGCTTGTAATTTGTTATTTAATGAATTAAGTACATTTTCACTGTAGGTGTAAATAGCCTTCTCGATATCAGAACCCTTCAGAAATCCAAACTGTGTTCTTGATAATACGTTATTTGTGGTCAGATGGTTGAGAAGCTGCCTGTACATTACTTTTTCTAAAATTTTTAAGAATGCTGGCAAAAGTGAAATCAGTCTGTAGTTTGATGGTATCTCTTTATCCCCTTTCTTGAATAGAGGCTTAACATCTGCATATTTTAGCCAGTCAGGAAATGTCCCAGTTATAATTGACTGGTTCCACCCAGCATATGCATAAAGTATGAAGAAGAGCAGATAGAAGAGGTTGACAGTCTTAAATTCCTGGAACTTGATAATAAATTCAGTTGGGAGGAGCGCACCACAGAACTGCAGAAATGCCTTAACAAATCTGTATTTGCAGTTCGAGTGTTAGCTGACGTAGGCGACATAAAAATGAAAAAGCTTGCATACTTTGCCTACTTTCATTCCATAATGTCATATGGTATATTTTGGGGTAACTCTTCAAGTCAAACAAAAGTTTTCAGAGTCCAAAAGCGTGTAATACGTATTATTTGTGGAGTAAATTCACGGACGTCATGTAGAAACCTCTTCAAAGAACTGGGTATACTAACTACTGCCTCTCAGTATATTTACTCCTTAATGAAATTTGTCCTAAATAAAATATCTCTTTTATTCCAACAAACAGCTCAGTTTATACATACAATACCAGAAACAAAAATGATCTGCACAAGGACTTAAAAGCACTTACTTTACTTCAAAAAGGGGTCCACTACTCAGGAATACTCATCTTCAATAATTTGCCAGCAAACATAAAAAATTTAGTTACAAATAAAGATCAGTTTAAAAGGAGCCTGAAAGACTTACTAGTGGCCAACTCCTTCTACTCCATTGATGAATTTTTTAATAGAAACAAATGATGTATTGTATATATTCATACTATTAGTATTGTTATTTCAGCTTTTTTTTTAAAAAAAAAAGAAAGAAAGAAAGAAAGAAAGAAAGAAAGAAAGAAATTGACATGTTCCACATCCACGAGGATCTCCTCAGCATGGATCTATGGAACAAAAACTAATCGAATCTAATCTAATCAGGGTAGAGCAGCTAAGAGTAGTCGGAGGCTAGACAGAGGGTGGGAGGGGGATGGGGGGCAGTGGGGGAGGAGAGAAGTAAAAAGACTTTGAGTGTGTTGGTGGAAAAGGGGGCTGTGAAGTGCTGGAGTGGGAACAGGGAAGGGGATAAATGGGTAAAGAACAATGAGTAATGAAGGTTGAGGCCAGCTGGGTTATGGGAACGTAGGGTATAATGGAAGGAGAGTTCCCACTTGCACAATTCAGAGACAGTGGTGTCGGTAGGAAGGATCAAGATGGCACACACTATGAAGCTGAAATGAAGAATGTTGTCCTGGGTACCATGCACAGCAACTGTGTGGTCCAGCTGTTTCTTGACCGCAATTTGCCATTATTCCATCCCAGTCTTCCATTGTTTCAAAACCCTCGGAATTTTGTAGAATTTCAGTCAGTTCAATTTCTATAATTTTGACTGGTAAGAACTAGTACTCCAACAAAGAATTTAACTTTCAGGCCAGTACTGCAGTAATAAAAAAAAAATGAGAAAATAACACTAAATTAATACTGTAATTGGAAAGAAGTGCCATGTACAACAACAAAACACAGGGTGCAAAGCAACTGCTGACAGCAGCGTGGGTCAAAGGCTTTAAGACAAAGACTGTGCAATACTTCATAACAATAAGCTGCTTTCGATGAGCGTCACATCCCAACTGTTTACATTTCTAACAGTTCACGGGAAAATACTGTGAATGGTGTTTTGAGAAGCATTACTTTCAAAATAAATTTCCCTTTATATTTATCATCATTTATGTTATGTGTGATGAATTTCTTAAATCACAGAGTGTTTGACTCTCTTTCAGAACTAATTCTTTGAGGACCAGCCACATAGAAAAATTTCAGGCCCAGACGACCTGCCATTTATGCAATTATTTTCAAATTTTACTGTGACATTTATGTTTGATGTTCCTTGAAGGTTAACACATGCTAAAAAACACCAATATTATGTGTGAAACCTTAGCTCCTCTTGCAGCTGCACTGTTGTTGTTGTTGTTGTTGTTGTTGTTATGGTTTTCAGTCCAGAGACTGGTTTGCTGCAGCTCTCCATGCTACTCTACCCTGTGCAAGCTTCTTCATCTCCCAGTACCTACTGCAACCTACATCCTTTTGAATCTCCTTAATGTATTCATCTCTTGGTCTCCCTCTATGATTTTTACCCTCCACACTGCCCTCCAATACTAGATTGTTGATCCCTGGATGCCTCAGAACATGTCCTACCAACCGATCCCTTCTTCTAGTCAAGTTGTGCCACAAATTTCTCTTCTCCCCAATTCTATTCAATACCTTCTCATTAGTGATGTGGTTTACCCATCTAATCTTCAGCATTCTTCTGTAGCACCACATATCAAAAGAGTTTATTCTCTTCTTGTTCAAACTATTTTTCATCCACGTTTCACTTCCATACATGGCTACACTCCACACAAATACTTTCAGAAACGACTTCCGGACATTTAAATCTATACTCGATGTTAATAAATTTCTCTTCTCCAGAAATGCTTTCCTTGCTAATGCCAGTCTCCATTTTATATCCTCTCTACTTCGACCATCATCAGTTATTTTGCTCCCCAAATAGCAAAATTCATTTACTACTTTAAGTGCCTCATTTCCTAATCTAATTCCCTCAGCATCATTTAATTCAACTACATTCCATTATCCTCATTTAGCTTTTGTTCATGTTCATCTTATATCCTCCTTTCAAGACACTATCCATTCCGTTCAACTGCTCTTCCAAGTCCTTTGCTGTATCTGACAGAATTACAATGTCATCGGCGAATCTCAAAGTTTTTATTTCTTCTCCATGGATTTTAATTCCTACTTTGAATTTTTCTTTTGTTTCCTTTACTGCTTGCTCAATATACAGATTGAATAACATTGGGGAGAGGCTACAACCCTGTCTCACTCCCTTCCCAACCACTGCTTCCTTTTCATGCCCCTCGACTCTTATAACTGCCATCTGGTTTCTGTACAAATTGTAAATAGCCTTTTGCTCCCTGTATTTTACCCCTGCCACCTTTAGAATTTGAAAGAGAGTATTCCAGTCAACATTGTCAAAAGCTTTCTTTAAGTCTACAAATGCTAGAAATGTAGGTTTGCGTTCCCTTAACCTATCTTCTAAGATAAGTTGTAGGGTCAGTATTGCCTCACATGTTCCAATTCCAATATTTCTATGGAATCCAAACTGATCTTCCCCGAGGTTGGCTTCTACCAGTTCTTCCATTCGTCTGTAAAGAATTCGCGTTAGTGTTTTGTAGCCGTGACTTATTAAACTGATATTCTTCAGTTGAAACTTCCAGGCTGAGAGGCGGCGGTCGATGTATAATATTTCCACCTGATGTTTCGTCTCCATCTGCATGAGACATCTTCTGAGGTCGTCCGGCTACTGCCACTGAGGCTCCATGTACTCTCGCATTTATAGAGTGCATAGAGGGCACCAACATTCGTCACATGATGCCGACAGTATGCCTACCTTTGGAAGGTGTCATAATTCTTGATTAAGAGTAATTGATTGTCATTCTGCTGACGCAATGTTGACATCCATATTTTGTACAACTTTAAAACTTCCTCTTTTCTATTAAAATTATTGTGGTGTTTGTGAATCTCTATTGCTTCTCTATTCATGCGCGCATGATAGTGGGATGTTGGTGCTAGAACGCTTGTCTCATTAAATTTAATTTCGTGGTTCCCATCTCGAAAAACATGCTCAGCTACGGCCGATTTTTTGATGTGTCCTAAGTGACAGTTTCTTTTATGTTTGGCTAAGCGGGTGTTTACACTTCTTTTCATCGTTCCAATATATACTTGTCCACAACTGCATGGAATTTTGTATACCCCAGTTGTTGCTAGGGGGTGTTGGGCGTCTTTTGCAGTTCTTAAATATTTCTTAATCTTCTTGGTGGGTCTGAAGATTGTTTCGATCCCATACCTGGCCAGAACATTCCTGATACGGTCCGTGACTTTATTAATGAACGGTAGGAAAACTTTTCCGGTAGGTGACCGTTGTTGCTCTTGACTTCTGGCTTCTTTTCTTCTTTGATGGAGGGCTCGAACAATTTCCTTGCTGGTATATCCATTTTTCATGAAGGCTGATTGTAAGTGATTTAATTCATCTTGCAAGTAAGCCAGCTCGCAGATTTTGTTGGCTCTGTCCACCAAGGTTTTCATGACACCTCTTTTTTGCCTAGGATGATGGTTTGATTTCTTGTGGAGGTATTGATCCATGTGAGTGTTCTTTCTATATACCTTGTGGCCCAGCATCCCATCCACCCATTTAATTACCGACACATCCAGGAAATTGAGTTGACCGTTGCTCTCTTTCTCCATCGTAAACTGTATCTTCGAGTTAATACTGTTCAGATACACCAAGAAGATATACAGCTCTTCTTCTGTCATCAACATAGCAGTACTATTTAGCTGGCTTTTTACTGGCAGTCTGCAGCGCTCGCAGTTCGAAGATCTCCCTAAATAAATTGGTAACAGCTGGGCTGAGAGGGCTTCCCATCGCCACCCCGTCAGTCTGTTCAAAAAACTCGTTGTTGTACTGGAAATAAGTTGTCGTCAGGCAGTGTTTAAATAAAGATACTATGTCAGTCGGAAAAATATCTGCTATATATGAAATAGCTCCATTTACAGGTACCGTGATAAACAATGACACTACATCGAAGCTCACAAGCATATCACTTGGGCTGACATTAATCTCCCTCAGTTTTTCAATAAAATGCACAGAGTTTTTAATGTAACTGTCCATTCTGCCAATGTATGTTTGCAGCAAGCAGGCTAGATATCTGGCCACCTCTTGTGTTGGCGATCCTATAGCACTCTCAGTTGGTCTCATCGGGACCTGTGGTTTATGTACCATTGGGAGTCCATATAGTCTGGGTGGATGAGCTTCTGTTTTGCAGAGTTGTCTTTTATCATCCAAGGAAAGAGAATATTGTTTTACCAGTTGACTGGTATTTCTCAAAATTTTGGTTGTAGGATCCTTCTGAAGCTTTTTATACGTAGTGGGATCCAAAAGGTCACTAATCTTCTTGTGATAATCTTCGGTGTTTAGCAAAACCGTAGCATTTCCTTTATCAGCTGCAAGTACAATAATGCTCTTATCCACATTGATCTCCCTCAGTGCCCTCCTTTCCGCTCGTGTCAAATTGCTGGTAGGTGGTTTTGCTTGGCATAATATAATAGTCCCTCATTCGGATCTCCGGGCGGGGACTCCTCAAGAGGATGTTGTTATCAGGAGAAAGAAAACTGGCGTTCTACGGATCGGAGCTTGGAATGTCAGATCCCTTAATCGAGCAGGTAGGTTAGAAAATTTAAAAAGGGAAATGGATAGGTTAAAGTTAAATATAGTGGGAATTAGTGAAGTTCGGTGGCAGGAGGAACAAGACTTTTGGTCAGGTGAACACAGGATTATAAATACAAAATCAAATAGGGGTAATGCAGGAGTAGGTTTAATAATGAATAAACAAGTAGGAGTGCGGGTAAGCTACTACAAACAGCATAGTGAACACATTATTGTGGCCAAGATAGACACGAAGCCCACACCTACTACAGTAGTACAAGTTTATATGCCAACTAGCTCTGCAGATGATGAAGAAATTGATGAAATGTATGATGACATAAAAGAAATTATTCAGATAGTGAAGGGAGACGAAAATTTAATAGTCATGGGTGACTGGAATTCGAGTGTAGGAAAAGGGAGAGAAGGAAACATAGTAGGTGAATATGGATTGGGGCTAAGAAATGAAAGACGAAGCCGTCTGTTAGAATTTTGCACAGAGCATAACTTAATCATAGTTAACACTTGGTTCAAGAATCATAAAAGAAGGTTGTATACATGGAAGAACCCTGGAGATACTAAAAGGTATCAGATAGATTATATTATGGTAAGACAGAGAAATAGGAACCAGGTTTTAAAGTGTAAGACATTTCCAGGGGCAGATGTGGACTCTGACCACAATCTATTGGTTATGAACTGCAGATTAAAATTGAAGAAACTGCAAAAAGGTGGGAATTTAAGGAGATGGGACCTGGATAAACTGACTAAACCAGAGGTTGTGCAGAGTTTCAGGGAGAGCATAAGGGAACAGTTGATAGCAGTGGGGGAAAGAAGTACAGTAGAAGAAGAATGGGTAGCTCTGAGGGATGGAGTCGTGAAGGCAGCAGAGGATCAAGTAGGTAAAAAGACGAGGGCTAGTAGAAATCCTTGAGTAACAGAAGAAATATTGAATTTATTTGATGAAAGGAGAAAATATAAAAATGCAGTAAATGAAGCAAACAAAAAAGATTACAAACGTCTCAAAAATGAGATCGACAGGAAGTGCAAAATGGCTAAGCAGGGGTGGCTAGAGGACAAATGGACGGATGTAGAGGCTTATCTCACTAGTGGTAAGATAGATACTGCCTACAGGAAAATTAGAGAGGTCTGTGGAGAAAAGAGAACCACTTGTATGAATATCAAGAGCTCAGATGGAAACCCAGTCCCAATCAAAGAAGGGAAAGCAGAAAGGTGGAAGGAGTATATAGAGGGTCTATACAAGGGCGATGTACTTGAGGACAATATTATAGAAATGGAAGAGAATGTAGATGAAGATGAAATGGGAGATACGATACTGCGTGAAGAGTTTGTTAGAGCACTGAAAGACCTGAGCCGAAACAAGGCCCCGGGAGTAGACAACATTCCATTAGATCTACTGTCGGCCTTGGGAGAGCCAGTCCTCACCATCTGGTGAGCAATATTTATAAGACAGGCGAAATACCCCCAGACTTCAAGAAGAATATAATAATTCCAATCCCAAAGAAAGCAGGTGTTGACAGATGTGAAAATTACTGAACTATCAGTTTAATAAGTCACAGCTGCAAAATACTAACGCGAATTCTTTACAGACGAATGGAAGAACTGGTAGAAGCCGACCTCAGGGAAGATCAGTTTGGATTCCGTAGAAATATTGGAACACGTGAGGCAATACTGATCTTACGACTTATCTTATAAGAAAGATTAAGGAAAGGCAAACCTACATTTCTAGCATTTGTAGACATAGAGAAAGCTTTTGACAATGTTGACTGGAATACTCTCTTTCAAATTCTAAAGGTGGCAGGGGTAAAATACAGGGAGCGAAAGGCTATTTACAATTTGTACAGAAACCAGATGGCAGTTATAAGAGTCGAGAGACATGAAAGGGAAGCAGTGGTTGGGAAGGGAGTGAGACAGGGCTGTAGCCTCTCCCCAATGTTATTCAATCTGTATATTGAGCAAGCAGTAAAGGAAACAAAAGAAAAATTCGGAGTAGGTATTAAAATCCATGGAGAAGAAATAAAAACTTTGAGGTTCGCCGATGACATTGTAATTCTGTCAGAGACAGCAAAGGACTTGGAAGAGCAGTTGAACGGAATGGACAGTGTCTTGAAAGGAGGATATAAGATGAACATCAACAAAAACAAAACGAGGATAATGGAATGTAGGCGAATCAAGTCGGGTGATGCTGAGGGAATTAGGTTAGGAAATGAGACACTTAAAGTAGTAAAGGAGTTTTGCTATTTGGGGAGCAAAATAACTGATGGTGGTCGAAGTAGAGAGGATATAAAATGTAGACTGGCAATGGCAAGGAAAGCTTTTCTGAAGAAGAGAAATTTGTTATCATCAAGTATAGATTAAAGTCTCAGGGAGTCATTTCTGAAAGTATCTGTATGGAGTGTATCCATGTATGGAAGTGAAACATGGACGATAAATAGTTTGGACAAGAAGAGAAGCTTTCGAAATGTGGTGCTACAGAAGAATGCTGAAGATTAGATGGGTAGATCACATAACTAATGAGGAGGTATTGAATAGAATTGGGGAGAAGAGGAGTTTGTGGCACAACTTGACGAGAAGGAGGGTCTGGTTGGTAGGACATGTTCTGAGGCATCAAGGGATCACCAGTTTAGTATTGGAGGGCAGTGTGGAGGGTAAAAATCGTAGAGGGAGACCAAGAGATGAATACACTAAGCAGATTCAGAAGGATGTAGGTTGCAGGAGGTACTGGGAGATGAAGAAACGTGCACAGGATAGGGTAGCATGGAGAGCTGCATCAAACCAGTCTCAGTACTGAAGACCACAACAACAACAACAACAATATTCTGGCTGTTTTAGTTCTGATTACATCTGCGGAATGCGATGATAACAAACATATTCCTGCCTCCACATTTGCTGTAATGTCCTCCGTAGGAACCTTTAGTGACGTGACTGCAAAGTTGCCTCCTTTCGATAGAACTGAATGTTCCTCTTTTGTTAATTCTCTCCCAGACATGTTAACCACAGTTTGAGAGTTGCCAGCGACTGATGTTTCACTTCTACCTTTCTGTAGACCATCGAATTTCCTCTTTTGCGTATTAGTTGCCATTTCTGCACTGAGCTCCATTGTCCTAAACGCTAGACAGTCCACCTTATTCCAGTCATAATACTGCATTATGTTGCTGATATATAAATGGAGATGTAACAGTTTACTGCTAGTTGCCGCTAGTTCTCGCCGCGTGTGGTGAATTCGTTTCCATAGCATTGTTAGTTCCATGCGGTTGTAAATACGGTTGGCTTGCGCCGTGTGAAACGTTCTCCTCGCCTTCAGAAACTTCGGCACTGTCATGGTGTTGTGGCAGCGTAGCAGGAAAGTAAGTGTACACAGTTGCTGTGCTTTCTTCATGCGCAGTCCCTCCAGTTGCTGTACCAAAACTGACATTTCCTCCCTGTAGAGGCATTTAATCATACAATCTAGGCTTTCACGGCCGGTGTTGTCTTCAGTTGAAACTTCGAGGCTGAGAGGCCGTGGTCAATGTATACAATTTCCACCTAATGTTTTGTCTCTTATCTGCAGGAGACATCTTCTGAGGTTATCCGGCTACTGGTCAGTATCTACAGTGATATCTGGGGAAATGTAAAACTTTGTGACGACATTCAGATGCATGAAAGTCAAATTTGCACTTTCTGTTGCGTGACTTGTATAAATCAACAAGCTGCAGAAGTTTGGTACGAGTCTGGCTTATAATGTGCGGAATATTTTTATTTAAATCAGAGCACTGTATCTGGTTTCCTGGTGTTTCTGCTTACTGTTATCTTTGTAACAGCTGAATGATTACTGGCATGCTAAGTACAATGATCAACCTTGAAATAATGCATGGCGAGAATTGTTCAGTGAACCATTTCTTGAAAATGACAGTGTTTATTTCCGAATGTTACTTCTTTTTTACATGTACATACAAGTTTAATCTCAGGAATAAAACCAGAAGAAGAGCCAGCAAGCAGAATAATTATCTGTGAACCTATTCCTATGGGAACTTTAAAAGAGCCAGTGCAGTCACTCATTTTCCAGCAAGTATTCATGGAATGATTTTGACTTGCCCGTGTTTCATCAAGGTGATGCGTTGTGCATCTTTATAAGCGATATGATTCATGCAGTAGCTATGTTACCTCTTTCAATTAAAAACACTCTATTTAACATTTTTGAAATCAATGTCTTTTAAAATTATTTGCTTTGACGAAGTGCTAGCTCTGAAGCCAATTTTGTCTTACATAATTGTAACAAATTTTTATGATGTCGGGTGTTCACTGCTTATATACGTTTCAAACATGGAGTGCTTTAAAATATCATTGTCAAAACCATCCATTTATGTTACAGGTTTCGAAGCTTTCTGGGTGATATGATACCCAACTGTCCTGATGTTTCTACAGCTCTTACACTGTCATTTACTATGATCTATACAGTTCTTTTGATGACACGTGCCCGAACGGTTTGCTCATGCTTCTTTGAAATGTCAAAAACAGGAGTCCACATTTGAAAAATTTGTAAGTGTGGCAAAAAACCTAATCGCCTGTTTGTGAAGCACTTCACATTTATTGCCATCATTTGACATATTTATTTGGCAGTCACACTAAAACATTTACAGGGACACATTCACAGTCATACTGGTACAAGAAAGTAACATTGACAACTGAATGAATAATTCGGTCGCTCTGTATATGAAACTGCATTGTCTGAAGTACGGCAATAGGGCAGCATGCAGGAGAGTGATTCACGCAGTCTAATTTTCTCTGCCCAGGGACTGGGTGTTTGTGTTGTCCTCATCATTTCTTCATCATCATTTGTGACAGTGGCTCGATTGGTTTGTGTGAAAAATTGTACTGTGTAAAAATTAGGACTTTGTATGGGCACTGATGACCGAGCAGTTGAGTGCCCCACAAACTAAACGTCATCCTCATCAATGCATTCTAATTGTAAACAGCAGGTAGCAGTTTGGAGAGAGAATGAATCTTACTTGTTGCATGCAGTCAATGGAGGGAGATGTGCAAAATGGCTGAAAAATGGGTCGCCTTCCTAAATGAAGCGAACTATAGTACAACAAAATTCAGATGGATGTTTTGACCACTCGGTGTACTGCAAGCCAATGCACACTGATTTACATCTTAGCACCCGAAGTTTCTACCATCCATTGCATAAGAGAGTGCTATAAATACACGGGTACACAGAGCGAAAATCGTTTGTCATGAGCACCGCTTGGATTCCAAAATTAATCATCTGCAGTACTTGTTCATGGGTCACGTAATATCAAGTTAGTGTTCTCCAAGAAAAGGAAATGTGTAAATGTTGAATTTTCACATGCTGAACCATCGATAGCATTCCTTCCCTTCTGTAGCACTATATCCAGCAAAATAGGCAGAGTTCTGGGTAGATGAGCTATCAGATCTGTTTTCTGACCTCATAAGAAGATAAAGCAGATGCTACACTCTGTTAAGGATAGTCTTGGCCTCAGATTTCCTGGGATTACAGCATCCCACATGAGTGTGGATACAATTACATTTATCTTTCTATCTGCACCATTTCCAACCACTGTGTAGAACATCAGTAGCATATTAAAAATCAGGAATTGGAGAAGTCGGCAGTTGCTGAGCACAGCCTCACAAAACAAATTTTGTCCCAGGCTCCCACATACTGAATCTCTATAATTAAAGAGGCTGTAAGAATAAGAGTGTGTGAGAAAACCTTCAACCGTTGTTTGGTTGATTTGGGTGGGGAGGGAACCAAGCAGCAAGGTCATTGGTCCCATCAGTTTAGGGAAGGATATGGAAGTAAGTCAGCGGTTCCCTTACGAAGGAACCATCCTGGCATTTGCCTGAAGAGATTTAAGGAAATCATGGAAAACCTAAATCAGGATGGCTGGATACGGGTCTGAATAGTCATTCTCCCGAGTGCAAGTCCAGTGTGCTAACCACTGCACCACCTCGCTCTGTCCTTCAACCATGATGGCGGATATAATTGTAGCGGTGTGTGGAAGCAAGCTCTCGATGCAGAGAAGAACCAGAGATATTCTTCGCAATGTTTATACTATGGCAGGAGCCATAGCGCCACCAGCACAGAAGTTGACACCACCTGCAATGGCATGACGTAACTGCCGATCAGTCAGAAGCCGTGTATGGGCTATATAAGCCACCACAGAAGCAATTTTGAGAGCCAATTGCTCCTAACAAAGATGATGGTGGAAACTGCCAAAACTCAAGGTTTTACTCTGAATTGACATGGCAAGAAGTCCAAGAATGTTTTGTATAACAATGCTGTCCTTAAAGACTTCGTTCTCAAAGATGAATTTTAATCATGTCCAAAGCACACTGGTGAAAAGTGTTAACAAATTACTCTGATAAACAGGTTAAACACAAGGCTACCAACATGGTAACTTGCACACAAATCCAAATGTTACTCTGTGCCACATGTTACATTGTAGCCCACTTCCCTTATGTACACTCTTTAAAAATTTCTGTCGAAATACACCAACATCAAATGAATAGTTAGTGATTACCCTCCTAGAGATTAGCCTTTACGTAAGGATCCCTCCTGATGTATATTCATTGAAAATGTGATTGAACCGCAGCATCTGTTTTATGGTATGACCTTAGTTTATTTCACTGTATTTTAATTTTGACATAATCTACAGTACTTTTGTGGTGTGCGTACTGTAAGACCTTCGGTACACACACCATTAGATTATTTGACTTGTCGCTCTAACGAAGTAGGCGAGTGTCAGCAATATGTCTCGTGGCCTTATTGTGGCATGTTTATCTTCTGCCGTTTGGTCAGACGATAGAAATGCCACTTTGCACGCTTAGAGTAGCAGATTGACGGTGACCAACTTTAAACAGAACTTGATTAATTTTCACACACATTTATTAAAATAATAAATAACATAGACATTACATAACTTGATTCTGGATGCGGTTTACAATTGACAATCTGAAGTTCCTTTGGTCTTGGTACGTTAATCTTATTCTCACAGATCTCTGATACTTGACAAAGTGTCTATACATTTATCTTCATGGCTATGTACGGGAATATGATAATGTTATTAGGTGCAGACTGAAACTTGACTATAGACTGGTACAGACTAATGCAGACTGGTACAGACAAATGCAGACTGACTAATCGGAGGTCTGTGCACTCATTATAATACCTTGCCCATTCAGGTATCACTGCGCGAGTGTGATCCGCGAGGAGAAAAGGTCTACATTAGCAGCAATCTCATTGGCTGCGTTACATATTAATATGCGGATCAGCGGAAGCAGAATTTGGTCCGTCTCTATGATCTCGCCATCTTGTAGTGCGGAGACATACGAGCGCTGCGCCTGCGCTGTTGTGCTTAGCGGGGCATGCTCTAGTGGGAAAGTTGTGTACGCGCTGACTACGCGGAACTATGTACACAACTCTTTTATTTTAACTTACAAACTTATGTGTCTTGCAGATCTGATGGTGCCCAATTTCAGCCTAAATTGGTTATTTATTTTGAAATTTATGTGATTGTTTTGGATAAGAAATTATTTCCAAAACAGTCATTCTATCTGTGTCTCCAGCCAATTGCAATGTTGTTCTTTCCAAGATGGTTACTTACTCTATACGACATTTATTGATCATGGTCCACATCCACAAGCGTTTAATTACGTTGGCTTACAGAATAAGCTACATATATAATTCGGTCACAGGAACGGCAGCCGGTGGGTGGACCCGGCACTCGCACTCCGCCTGCAGGCGGAGTACGATGCGTTCTTCCTGCGGGCGACGCGCGGCATCCTGTCGTCTCAAGGGCTGGGCACGTGGCAGTTCCTCGCTGTCATCCCCTACTCTGTGGTGTCCCTGCCCACGCTCTGGCACCTCTACTACCTGCTCCACCTGGCATCTCCAGACAACGCTGACGAGGACCTTGACCGGCCGGACAGCTCTGTCGGTGAGGATTCTTACTATTTACATTGGTGTCATCTGATAATGAGTACTCTACACAGGTTGTTACAAAAAGGTACGGCCAAACTTTCAGGAAACATTCCTCACACACAAATAAAGAAAAGATGTTATTTGGACATATGTCCGGAAATGCTTAATTTCCATGTTAGAGATCATTTTAGTTTCGTCAGTATGTACTGTACTTTCTCGATTCAGTGCCAGTTGGCCCAATTGAAGGAAGGTAGTGTTGACTTCTGTGCTTGTGTTGACATGCGACTCATTGCTCTACAGTACTAGCATCAAGCACATCAGTACGTAGCATCAACAGGTTAGTGTTCATCACGCTCGTGGTTTTGTAGTCAGTGCAATGTTTACAAATGCGGAGTTGGCAGATGCCCATTTTATGTATGGATTAGCACGGGGCAATAGCCGTGGCGCGGTACGTTTGTATCGAGACAGATTTCCAGAACGAAGGTGTCCCAACAGGAAGACGTTCGAAGCAATTGATCGGCGTCTTAGGGAGCACGGAACATTCCAGCCTATGACTCGTGACTGGGGAAGACCTAGAATGACGAGGACACCAGCAATGGACGAGGCAATTCTTCGTGCAGTTGACGATAACCCTAATGTCAGCATCAGAGAAGTTGCTGCTGTACAAGGTAACGTTGACCACGTCACTGTATGGAGAGTGCTATGGGAGAACCAGTTGTTTCCATACTGTGTACAGCGTGTGCAGGCACTATCAGCAGCTGATTGGCCTCCACGGGTACGCTTCTGCAAATGGTTCATCCGACAATGTGTCAATCCTCATTTCAGTACAAATGTTCCCTTTACGGATGAGGCTTCATTCCAATGTGATCAAATTGTAAATTTTCACAATCGACATGTGTGGGCTGACGAGAATCCGCATGCAGTTGTGCAATCACGTCATCAACACAGATTTTCTGTGAATATTTGGGCAGGCATTGTTGGTGATGTCTTGATTGGGCCCCATGTTCTTCCACCTACGCTCAATGGAGCACGTTATCACGATTTCATACGGGATACTCTACCTGTGCTGCCAGAACATGTTCCTACACATCATGTGGTTCATGCACGATGGAGCTCCTGCACATTTCAGTCGAAATGTTCGTACGCTTCTCAACAACAGATTTGGTGACCGATGGATTGGTAGAGGCGGACCAATTCCGTGGCCTCCACGCTCTCCTGACCTCAACCCTCTTAGCTTTCATTTATGGGAGCATTTGAAAGCTCTTGTCTACGCAACCCCGGTACCAAATGTAGAGACTCTTCGTGCTCGTATTGTGGACGGCTGTGATACAATACGCCATTCTCCAGGGCTGCATCAGGGATTCCATGCGACAGATGGTGGATGCATGTATCCTTGCTAACGGAGGACATTTTGAACATTTCCTGTAACAAAGTGTTTGAAGTCACGCTGGTACGTTATGTTGCTTGTGATTCCATTCCATGATTAATGTGATTTGAAGAGAAGTAATAAAATGAGCTCTAACATGGAAAGTAAGCATTTCCGGACACATGTCTACATAACATTTTTTCTTTCTTTGTGTGTGAGGAATCTTTCCTGAAAGTTTGGCCATACCTTATTGTAACACCCTGTATGTGAGAACTATTGTACAACCAGTGTAACAGTTCAAACATCTAAGTTGCTGAGAAGAATAATATACAGGGAATGATATAGAAAACAGAGTATTTGTTAGATGTGTATATAAGATGTGATCAAAAAGTAATGGAAATTTTTGTTTTTTGTGAAGTAATTTTATTTATTCATCAACATCAACTATGCCCACTTCAAAGTAATCCCTCTCAGATATAATACACTTATGCCAGGTCTTTTTCCAATCTTGGAAGCACTTCAGGAACTCACCTTTTGTTATGGCTTCCAGCTTCTTCTGTGATTCTGTTTTTATCTCACCAGTGGTGACAAAATGACGTCCTTTTGTGGTTTTTTTCAGCATCGGAAATAAAAGAAGTTGCAGGGGTCCGTGTCCAGCATATTTGGTGGATGAGGCAAAACAACAGGCATTGTTTTTTGCCAAAAAATCATGAACAAGGATTGAGGAGTGAGTGGAACCATTATGTTGATGCAATTTCCACGCGTTGTTTTGCAAGACTTCTGGTCATTATTGTTGACTGCTTCATGTGAATGGTGCTTAATGACTGTAAGAAAATAAGCCTAGAACTCATAACTATAATCGAAGAAAACAGTGAGAAAAACCTTCAGATGTGATTGACCTTGCTGAATTTTTTTTGGTCTAGGCTCTTGAGGCAGTTTGGAGTGGGATGATTGGGCCTTGGTTTTGAAGTTGTTTTTGATTGAAATTCAACAATTACAGAACTAACTTTCCTGCTACGTGTTTCCTGCCCATGACAAATTGCTTGACATGAGCTAAAGGCTACACTAGCATTACCAGCAACCTCTCTGATGGTGATTCAGTGATTTTCCAGAACCATTTCCTTTACTTCTTCCACATTGTCGTGAGTAATTGATGTGCTAGGGTTTCCAGTTTGGCTGTCATATTCAGTGTCACCTGGACACTCTTTGAAATATTTATACCACTTGTAAACTGTTGTCTTACTCACAGTGCATTCGCCAAAGGCCACAGTCAATATTTCAAATGCAGTGCTGCACTTTGTTCTACCGTATTTACTCGAATCTAAGCCGCACTTTTCTTCCGGTTTTTGTAATCCAAAAAACTGCCTGCGGCTTAGAATCGAGTGCAAAGTAAGTGGAAGTTCTGAAAAATGTTGGTAGGTGCCACCACAAGTAACCTCTGTCGTTGAATATATGTAGTGTTTCACAGGCATGCTCTGCAGGCACAAAGATAAACACTGGCGCCAAAACCTCTGCGTCAGTAAATAAATTAAAAAAAAAAAAAAAAAGAAGGTGGAAGACGAGCTTTTTTCTCCACCCCAAGTTTCGACCACTGCATTTTCATACATTATCCAATGAAGTAAATACAAATTAAGTATGGTTCATCTTCGAATGTAGCAGCATTTCAATGTACTACGAAAATCTGACTGGGAAGACTGTTCGGGATGTTTGTCAATATGGCCAACTCTATGTTCTGAATTTTTTCTTACCTGTGAGAAGGGATGGTTGCTAATAGGAACTTTTATGAATTGTGAATCACATGCAATATTATCGTCACCATAAGAATAATACGAATATAAACATTTTGCCATGTATTCTTTTGTGTTTGCTGCTATCTCATTTAAAACCTGTCTGCCTAATAAACTACGAAACTAGAGTGAGACAACAGCAAATGCGGAAGAATATACATATCATGTCATTTTTATATTCGTATTATTCTTATGCCTAATACTGATACAGTCAGAAATGAAGCACGGCAATTGACTAGATTTTTAAATCTAAGATGACTCTAATTTCTGTGCAGAATGTATTGTACTAAAGAGGCGACTGCAAAGATTTTCAAATGGAGAAAAATTTTCGCTAAACTCTCATTCAGAACATCTTCTATCGTACGCATTCTATTATTTGGTTCTTGTTGATCATTATCAAAGAAAGCAGCAGTGTAAGTAACAACAAATAGCAGGCTCTTGCCATTGTTTCGCTAATGAGATGATTCCTCTCTCTCTTTTTTTTAAATTGTAATCGGTGTTAGCATGCACAAAAGCTAGCCATGCCGCGAGCGGCGACAGGCCGTAAACACAGAATGCAACAAACAAAGCATGACACAGTACAGTAATACATTTTTAGCTTAGAGTGACGTAAACACCTACAACAAAGAGGACGGCACTTATCACATCAAAGAAAAATAAGCAATCAATTCAAACCAGATGAAGCACGTGAAAAAGGAAGGGTACCCGTATAAATACGGACGGAGTGCCTGACGCATAGCAATGGCTACCTGGTAAAGCTTAACTGCTAAGCTTACGACTCGAACCAAACTACTGTAGCTGTATCATCATCCATTCGACCTAAATCGTGTCTCATATTTACAATGGACCAACTTTGTTTTGATTTGGAGGTGCGGCCTAAAACTTTTCTCTCCCCTTGAATTTCGAGTCTCAAATTTCAGGTGCGGCTTAGATTCGAGAAAATTTTTTTTCCTTGATTTCGAGTCTCATTTTTTCAGGTGTGGCTTAGATTCGAGTGCGGCTTATATTCGATAATACGGTATTCATCAACATCAACTATGCCCACTTCAAAGAAATCCCTCTCAGATATAATACACTTATGCCAGGTCTTTTTCCAATCTTGGAAGCACTTCAGTAACTCACCTTTTGTTATGGCTTCCAGCTTCTTCTGTGATTCTGTTTTTATCTCACCAGTGGTGACAAAATGACGTCCTTTTGTGGTTTTTTTCAGCATCGGAAATAAAAGAAGTTGCAGGGGTCCGTGTCCAGCATATATGGTGGATGAGGCAAAACAACAGGCATTGTTTTTTGCCAAAAAATCATGAACAAGGATTGAGGAGTGAGTGGAACCATTATGTTGATGCAATTTCCACGAGTTGTTTTGCAAGACTTCTGGTCATTATTGTTGACTGCTTCATGTGAATGGGGCTTAATGACTGTATGAAAATAAGCCTGGAACTCATAATTATAATCGAAGAAAACAGTGAGAAAAACCTTCAGATGTGATTGACCTTGCTGAATTTTTTTTGGTCTAGGCTTCTTAGGCAGTTTGGAGTGGGATGATTGGGCCTTGGTTTTGATGTTGTTTTCGATTGAAATTCAACAATTACAGAACTAACTTTGCTGCTACGTGTTTCCTGCCCATGACAAATTGCTTGACATGAGCTAAAGGCTACACTAGCATTACCAGCAACCTCTCTGATGGTGATTCAGTGATTTTCCAGAACCATTTCCTTTACTTCTTCCATACTGTCAAGAGTAATCAAATTGCAAGGGTTTCCAGATTGGTTGTCATCTTGAGCATCGCCTGGACACTCTTTCAAATATTTATACCACTCATAAACTGTTGTCTTACTCATAGTGCATTAGTCAAAAGCCACAGTCAACATTTCAAATGCAGTGCTGCACTTTATTCTATTTTTAAAGCAAAATTTAATGCATGTTTTTGAGCCATCTTTTCAATAAGTAAACATTTGCTGAGCACTCAAAAACACGTATAACCTTTTTATCTGTCAACAGTAAATTAAATGTTCAAAACAGCTGAAAATACATACATACATCAGGTATATGCATACCAACAAGATAATTTTTTTTTTTGTAAATTGTTTTTATAAAGCCAGTGAAATTAAAAAATTATCAATGCTTTTTGATCGCAACTTGTAAGTTTGATGTTAGGAAGGGAAAAGACATCATAGGGGCAGTTCTGGTGTTGTGCATGATAATGGAGGTAAGACAACAAAAACCGAGACATTGTCCTAGAAAATTGTTCTAGAAAATTGGTCTAGAAAAAACATTTGTCAACAAAGGTGCAAGATATTTGAAATTTTGAGAAAAAGGGGTATAAGGAGTAAGAGGGATAATATATGAGATGTGACAATTAAATAACAAGGCAGCACACCTCGTATCTTACAGCCATATGAAGGGAGGTTCATGTTGAAGTGCAGTTGATCTTGAACCTTCAAAAGTAGCTACCATTTGTTTTGTCTTTTTACCCACTTTAATTTGCTTTAGAGCTTGGGTTGTAGAGGATATTTCTCAGTAGTAGGGCCATGACGATGGTGAACTTAAAAATTGTACAGTGCACTAACATCAAATTCCTCATGAGATTAATAGAATGTTTTCATATGGTAAAATGGTGTTTGAAGATAATGCTTTGTTACGAGTGTGAGTTCTTGAATGGTGCAAACAGTTTTCAGAAAGTTGAGAAGTGGCTGAAAATGATGAACATCCTGGTCGATCTGTGAGTTCAAGAACTGAAGTAAATTTCCAGAAAATAATTGTACATTACAGTGCTTAAACATCCTCCACACTCACCAGAACTGGCAGCCTGTGACATTTTCATGTTACCAGAAGTGAAAAGTGCATTGTAAGGAACACATTTTCAGCTTAGGAAGAGGTAAAAGCAGTAACTGCAGAGTTGTTGAAGGGGATGATAATAAATGACCTACAGCCTTGAACAATGGAAGACATGGGTGCAGCGGTGTATAGATCTGGGAGGTTTGAATGTTGAAATGGATAAATTTTAGTTGTAACATTGTTTACAGTAAATCACATTTGTAACACTGGTCCCATTATTTACTTGGCACACCTTTTATAACATGTACAAGAACCAACAGGGAACAATAAGAATGAAAGACCAAAAACAAAGTGCTCAGATTAAAATGGGTGTAAGACATAGATGCAACCTGTCCTTCCTCCCAAACCCCCCTCTCCCTTCACCTACTGTTCAGCCTGTATATAGAAGAAGCAATGGCAGAAATGAAAGAAAGTGTTGTGACTCGCCGATCATTCAAAGCGCCGCCGCGCAATTACGCACGTCCTCTACGTGCGGTACGTGCGGCGCTGTCTGGCAGCCATGCAGCAGCTGCGCCACCTAAGCGGCCAGCCGAGCAGCGGCCACTAGACTGGGACTCAGTGCTCATTCGAATGTTACCTTGTTCACATGTCTTGCTTTGTCAACTTGCTCAGTGACTTATATGTGTTAAACTTGACGTTATAACAATTGGCGACGAGGTAGTGGATTTTTCCTTTTCACCGTTGACCCACAGGGTTCCTTGGCTATTGTCGAGCAACTATTGCAAAATCTCCTTGAACAGCAAACGCTTCTAACAGCGGCGATTCGCGATTTCGTCGCGGCGTCAAATGCGGGGCGTTTCTCGTCGTTGGCTATACCTCCTTTTCCTCCTTACGACGAGACGGCGGAAGACTGGTCTGATTATGAAAAACGTCTTCGACAGCACTTCTTGGCATTTCATGTCACGGACGAACAACCATGTAAGTCGCTGTTCCTTTCCTGGATTTCACCTCAAATGTATCGGTTGTTGTCGCAATTGGCTCCTTTGAAGGATCCTGCGTCTTTGTCCTTTGCTGAAATGTGCTCACTTCTCTCTATCTATTTTCAAAAGCAAACACATGTGGTAGCCTCTCATGTTGCCTGTTATTGTTGTCAAAAACAACCGAATCAATTCTATCGCACTTGGGCTGGTGAACCTCACGGCCTCAGTCGAAAGTGTCAATTTGTGACTGATGTTCACAAAGAATCCTATGCCGATTCCATGGTACAGGATGCTATTATCCGGTCGGCGCCCGACAAAGAAGTTCGGCAACGTGCCCTTCAGATGGCGAATCCGACTCTAGATGAAGTTCTCTCCATTGCGCAGTCTTTTGAAATTTCTTGCGCCGCTGGAGCGCAAATAGAGACGTGGGGTGATGTCGGGGAAATGCAACCTCTGTGCGCTGTTGACGACGCGTACGGCGCGTCCCCGCCGGACGACGTGGCCGCAGTGTGCTCCCACACGCAGCCTTGGCCTAGCCGTAAACAACCCGCTAAGAAATTCCAGCAAAACCCCCGGCAACTTCCTTCATGTCCGCTGTGTTTTACGAAACATTCACACGAGGATTGTCCCCAACGTTGGGCTGTGTGTCACAATTGCAAAAAGAAAGGTCGTGTGTCTTCCGTTTGCAAATCCGACCGCATACGTGATGTTCATGAACATGACGC
Source organism: Schistocerca cancellata (assembly GCF_023864275.1). Classification (NCBI taxonomy): domain Eukaryota; kingdom Metazoa; phylum Arthropoda; class Insecta; order Orthoptera; family Acrididae; genus Schistocerca; species Schistocerca cancellata. The sequence continues at coordinate 124,381,295 of NC_064637.1, read as the reverse complement.
TGATTCTGATTCTGTGTTGTCTGTCAATTGCACTTCTTCCCTTTCAGGGAAGTTATTCCTCACTGTCTAAATCCTTGGTCGAGATGTTCGCATGCAAGTGGATACCAGTTCTGCTGCCACTATAATTAATTCTCAGACGTCTCTTCAGTTGGGTTCTCCACTCCTGTCACCTCTCACTCGGCAATTATGAACGTACAATAAACAGAAGATTTCTCTCTTGGGACAGTTTAATGCTGAGGTATCTTACAAATCCGCCATTCGCATTGTTTCCATATTTGTGGTCGACCAGAGCACCGCAGAAAATCTTTTTGGTTTCGATGCCTTTCGCGTTTTTGGGTTGTCCATAGATGACTCTGTCAATATTGTCTCTGATGCTATTCCTTATGCTCAACTGGATTCCTTGTCGACAACATTTTTGTCCCTTTTTTCTCCTGGGTTAGGGCGTGCAAACGACTTTGAAGCTCATATCACGCTCAAACCCACTGCTCGGCCTAAGTTTTTTCAGGCTAGGCCCATTCCTGTGGCCCTTCATGATCGGGTAAAACGGGAGTTGGATCGTCTCACTACTTCAGGGGTCTTGCTTCCTGTCACTTCCAGTGAGTGGTCCTCCCCTGTCGTTGTCGTTGCTAAGCCAAATGGTGATATTCGTCTCTGTGGCGATTTCAAAGCCACTGTAAATGCTCAGTGCCTCATCGACACTTACCCTATGCCCCGTCCTGAAGATCTGTTCACTAAACTTGCTGGAGGCCAGTATTTTTCTAAACTTGACCTGTCAGAAGCTTATCATCAACTTCCTCTCGACGCTGCTTCCCGGCAGTTTCTGGTCCTTAACACGCCTTTCGGCCTCTATCAGTACCAACGCTTGCCATTCGGGGTTGCTAGCGCCCCTGCTCTCTTTCAGCAATTCTTGGAACAATTATTGCTCCCTGTCCCTGGGTGTATCAATTACATGGACGATATTGTTGTCACTGGCTCCACCACTGAAGAACATCTTCAAAATCTCCGCACAGTTTCTCATGTCTTACAGACTGCTGGTCTTAAGTGTAATCTTCATAAATCACAATTTTTTTCAGTCGTCTGTCACGTACTTGGGGTTTCAACTCTCTCGGGATGGTATTCGTCCGCTTCAGCAAACTGTCGCTGCGATCGATGCCCTTCCTCGCCCTACATCTGTTAAGCAACTGCAGGCCTTCTTGGGGAAAATAGCATACTATCACAAGTTTTTACCGTCTGCGGCTTCGGTGGCTCAGCTGTTGCATTGCCTGTTGCATAAAAACGTGCCTTTTCACTGGTCCGCGTCATGCAAAGTGGCTTTCCAGAAATTGAAGACTCTGCTGAAACAGGCCCTGTGCCTGGCTACTTATCGACCTGGCCAACATCTTGTTCTTGCCACAGACGCCTCTCAATACGGGGTCAGTGCAGTCCTTGCGCACCGTTTTTCTGACGGTTCAGAACAATCCATTGCTTATGCCTCAAAAATGCTCACGGATGCCCAAAAAAAGTATTCTCAAATTGAGAAAGAAGCTTTGGCCATTATTTATGCTCTTCATAAGTTTGGTGTTTTTCTCTATGGCTCAAAATTTCATCTTGTTATGGATCACAAACCACTTGTTTCCTTCATCAACGTCACTTCCCGACAAGGCTGCACACCGCCTCCAGCGTTGGGCTCTTTAATTGTCTCGTTTCAATTATGAGATTCATTTCCGGCCAACGGCTCAACATGCAAATGCTGATGCTCTGTCTCGCCTTCCCATGGGTCCTGATCAGGCATTTGATAGGGACGAACTTTTGTGTTTCCACCTGGATGTTGCCGAGCAGCGGGTTGTGGACGGGTTCCCCATCACTGGGGACAGGCTGGCGGCTGCTACGGGTTCTGACCCTACCCTCTCCCGGGTTTTACGCTGTATTCAGAAGGGCTGGCCAGATCGTCCGTCTGCTACGACTTCTGATCCGTTGCGGAACTACGACGCTTTGCGCTACCGCCTCACGGCTAGGGATGGTGTTATCCTCCTCTCCACTGACAATGCTTTGCCACGTGTTCTGCTACCTGCGTCTTTGCGTGCTTCGGTCTTGCGCCTCCTTCACCAAGGGCACTGGGGTGTGTCTCGCACAAAATCTCTGGTGCGCCGTCATGTGTACTGGCCTGGCATCGACTCTGAAATAGCACACATGGTCGCTGCCTGCCGCCCTTGTGCGTCACAGGCCGCTGCCCCGAAGTCATCTTTGTCACCGTGGCCTTCGCCTGAAAAGCCCTGGGAGCGCATTCATGCTGACTTTGCGGGACCCTTTTTAGGTACTTATTGGCTCCCCGTAATTGACGCCTACTCTAGCTTTCCTTTCATTGTGGGAAACATGAACAAGTAGAACAGCTTTGTTTATAGGATGTGTGTTAAGACATGAAGGAATAACTCTCATGATTCATGATACTTGACGGAACTGTAGAGACTAAAAACTGTTGTAGAAGAGCGAAGTCTGGATACATCCAACAAATAATCACAGTGATTAAGTGGTTGGCCTAGGAGAAAAGACCGATGACCAAAAAGTGTGGTCTTTTTCTGAGTGCATATTGTTTGCCAGAAAGTTAATTGATATTGCGTTTCATGCTTTTTGTATGAAAAATGACAGATACTGTTCTCCTGATGAGCAGTTAAATGAAATAAACAGAGGGTTTAACAGAAGTATGAGGATCATGGAACTTCTCCGAGCTCTCCCATCCTGATTTGTGTACTGCCATTATTAAGAGGGGATTTTCCAAACACCTGCTAAATGTTTTAACAAAAAAAACACGCAGATTGATTTCCATGTAAATGAAACTTGGATACTGTCCATCAGTCTTCCAATTGGTTTGATGTGGATTTCTTGAATTCGTCTCCTGTGCCAAACTCTTCGTGCCAGAGTAGTGGTTGCACCAAACATCTTCAATTCCAAACTCTGTCTTCCCCTGCAGTTTTTCTTCTTTACAACTCCCTCTAGTAGCATGGAAGTTATTTGCTGATGTTTTAACAGATGTTCTACCATTCCATCCCTTATTCTCGTCATTGTTTTTCATATATTCCTTTCCTTGCTGATTCTGTGGAGAACCTCATCATTCCTCATGTTATCAGTCTGCCTAATTTTCAACATCCTTCTGTAGCACCATATCTCAGAAACTTCAGTTCTCTTCTGTTCTGGCTTCCCCACTGTCTGTGACTCACTATCATAAAATGCAGTGCTCCAAATGTAAACTCTGAGAACTTTCCTCCTCAGATTCAAGCCTATGTTTGATAGTAATAGACTTCTCTTGCACAGGAATGAGAATGTCCTGTTTGCATGTGCTAGTCTCCTTTTTATGTCCTCACTTCGTCTCTCATGCTCTGTTTTGCTTCAGAAGTAGAATAATTCCTTAACTTCACCTACTTCCTGGTCCTCGATTTTGATGCTAAATTTAGCTTATAATTAAATTTTCCTTGAGACATTTGAGTCCCATTTTTATCTACAAAAATGATGGAAACTGAAGAAATGAGTCAAAATTTGTGCCACAGCTGGCACTTGAACCCAGGCCTTACCAGGCAAGAATGCTAACCATTACACCACACAGCACTATGACTAACATTAACTCATGGATTACCCAAATCCAGTGCCTTCCCCAATTTTATCAGTAACCTTGTCTCTGCCACTCATTTCTTTCGTTTTTCCTTTATTTACTCTCAGCCCATTTTTGTGCTCAATAGACTGTTCATTCCATGTTACAGGCCCTGTAATTCTTCCTCATTTCCACTGAGGATATGGAGTGTTTATTAGTCGCTAATTACTGCTGTATTTAGCTATTTTTGCTTTGTATCGACTGCTTGAGTGATGTCTGTTCTAGAACTATTACTCCATGCAGCTACACCTAACACTGCCACCTTAATACACCCTTAGTAGATTGGTGTTGATATTCAGCTTTGCAACTCTTGTGATTAATCTCAGGTCCACCTATGCCATGCTCTGTTCTTCCTCAGCATCAAACTTCTTTCTTCTGTGTAGATTCCTATTAATGAAATGTCTGTAAAATTAAACACTGCTTCTCTACTTAAATAAAGTGTAGATTGGTTCCAGTTAACTCTGTATGTTGTCACAAACTTTCACAAAAGGTTACATGTTACATGGGAACCATCTAATATTACCATCTCAAAGACCTCTTGTTAACATGTCTGTGAACAGTATATAATAACAATTGCTTATATACATCATATTCATCATCTTTGGTGCCAGAATTCTTCCATGGTACCAGAGCTCCTTTATTCTTCCTTGCTCTGTGGAGATTACAAATGCTATCCAGCAGGTAGACTCTGCACCTGTTGCATGATATTTTCCCCCAGTATGTGGGCTGACATTTACAAACTAATTGCGATCACACACACTTCTACTCTGAACTTTGTATTTGACGTAAGTGATACATGCCCCTGCATGAATGGCATGGATCACTACAGGTAGCTAAGGTATCAGTGTATGCTAATCTTCTTTTATTTTTCATATGTGTCCTGCAGATAGATCAGGGCCACATGAGGCACCTATCACTTTTTGTTCTTGTAAATTTTATTTTTGGTGGAGATTAATAATCATTTAAATATGTTAAATACACGGCTTCACGGCCGAAATTAATCACTCAACTTTATGCCAATATTATTTATTTTCAGTGTAAATTAAATTGTTTTAAGTGCAAGTGAAGTCAGACAACTTTGTCCCTTTTCCTAATTGCAACAAAGTGGCAGGAAAGTTGAAAGTGGTAACTGATTTTCGCAAGATAAATCCACTGCTAGACTTAGCTGCCTGAATAACCATGTGGGTTAGCATTTTGTGTTTGGGATTTGACAGGGCGCATCAGCTCCAGGTCAAATGACAGTGAGGGTTAGTGTACCAGGTAGCATTGGTGTAGTGTTGAAATGGTTTCCCACATCCAGCTAGGTGAATACCAGGCTGGCACTCAGGTTCTGACTGTTACACCATTCACAAACATATTGAACGCATTCTCTCACTTTCATTTGGCTCGTACTAGACACAAATAGATGAGGTACCCAATTTCCATCCTGGGTGGGGGGGGTGGGGGGGGGGGGGAGGATATCTGGCCCTCCTCACTACTGACATGCCAAATCAAGAACAGGCTGACCCCATTTAGATATGGGATGGAGGCCAAAGAGAAGAAAGAAGAAAGCTACTGCTAAATTTATTTAGGAACACTTTCGAAATTTTGCAAGGAAGGGGACCGCAAGTGGTGCAGCTGTATCTCATCAACATGCAAAAAAAAAAAACGAGACACTGCAAATTAAATTCGATAAAGACAAATTTGTTGAATTTATATTGTTGCACTGATAGAAACAATTAAGAGTTACTGGTAGATAATGTGTTATAATGTGCTATCCTCTTTGGGTTGACCAAACTTTTATCATAATGAACATAAACAGGTCACAAAACAGAAAATGTGGATCACAAAACAGAAAATGTGTGATGAATTATTACTTAGAGTAAATGAAAATGTCATGTGACTAGGGCCTTCCGTCAGGTAGACTGCTCGCCGGGTGCAAGTCTTTCGATTTGACACCACTTCGGCAACTTGCACATCAATGGGGATGAAATGACGATGATTAGGACAACACAACACCCAGTTCCTGAGCAGAGAAAATCTCCGACCCAGCCGGGAATCGAACCCGGGCCTTTAGGATTGAAATTCTGTCGTGCTGACCACTCAGCTACCGGAGGTACACCTACATCTACATCTAGATCCATACTCCGCAAGCCACCTGACGGTGTGTGGCAGAGGGTACCTTCAGTACCTCTATCGGTTCTCCCTTCTATTCCAGTCTCGTATTGTTCGTGGAAAGAAGGATTGTCGGTATGCCTCTGTGTGGGCTCTAATCTCTCTGATTTTATCCTCATGGTCTCTTTGCGAGATATACGTAGGAGGGAGCAATATACTGCTTGACTCTTCGGTGAAGGTATGTTCTCGAAACTTTGACAAAAGCCCGTACCGAGCTACTGAGCGTCTCTCCTGCAGAGTCTTCCACTGGAGTTTATCTATCATCTCCGTAACGCTTTCGTGATTACTAAATGATCCTGTAACGAAGCACGCTGCTCTCCGTTGGATCTTCTCTATGTCTTGTATCAACCCTATCTGGTACGGATCCCACACTGCTGAGCAGTATTCAAGCAGTGGGCGAACAAGCGTACTGTCTGGCATCTGCTTTACCGACGATCAACATTATATGATCATTCCATTTTAAATCACTCCTAATGCGTACTCCCAGATAATTTATGGTATTAACTGCTTCCAGTTGCTGACCTGCTATTTTGTAGCTAAATGATAAAGGATCTATCTTTATGTGTATTCGCAGCACATTACACTTGTCTACATTGAGATTCAATTGCCATTCCCTGCACCATGCGTCAATTCGCTGCAGATCCTCCTGCATTTCAGTACAATTTTCCATTGTTACAACCTCTCGATACACCACAGCATCATCTGCAAAAAGCCTCAGTGAACTTCCGATGTCATCCACCAGGTCATTTATGTATATTGTGAATAGCAACGGTCCTATGACACTCCCCTGCGGCACACCTGAAATCACTCTTACTTCAGAAGACTTCTCTCCATTGAGAATAACGTGCTGCATCCTGTTATCTAGGAACTCCTCAATCCAATCACACAATTGGTCTGATAGTCCATATGCTCTTACTTTATTCATTAAACGACTGTGGGGAACTGTATCGAACGCCTTGCGGAAGTCAAGAAACACGGCATCTACCTGGGAACCCGTGTCTATGGCCCTCTGAGTCTCGTGGACGAATAGCGCGAGCTGTGTTTCACATGACCGTCTTTTTCGAAACCCATGCTGATTCCTACAGAGTAGATTTCTAGTCTCCAGAAAAGTCATTATACTCGAACACAATACATGTTCCAAAATTCTACAACTGATTGACGTTAGAGATATAGGTAGATATTACTTAGAGTGAATTTTGTACTTGTCTGTGAGAACTTGAGCGAAACGTTAAAGCAATTGTGAAATCAGTGGAGTGTCATGTTTCAGATTAAATTGGGTAAATTGTGTTTTGTAAAAATACATTTCTGTATTTATACATGTTAAATAGAATGAATATTTTGAAATAAATTATGTGAACTTTTATTAGTTTTCTGCTCCCCTGACTCAGTCACAGTGAGGGGGTTGTTGATCATGGTACCAGAAAGTTCATACATCCCTGATGTAGATGTCACCATAATCTTGATATGATTAATGCAACACATACTCTCTCTCTCTCTCTCTCTCTCTCTCTCTCTCTCTCTCTCTCTGGTTTTTTTTTTTTTTTTTTCCGGAAGATTCACTGTTTCTCAGGTCATGCCAAGTATTCTGTCTGCTCTTACTTGCTCTTTTCCTCACTCACCAGACTGGGAGCGGAGACTTGCCGACCCGCAGGTGCAGCTGCAGTTTGAGGAAAAATTGACGTCAATGCCGGAGGCAGAGTCCTACTACCTGCTGACGACGTTTGCCAACATGGCGGTGGCCCGTGGCAGCAAGGATGCTGACTTCGTCCGGTGTGTCACTCTCGACTTGCTCGAGGTACTGTGAACATTCAGTGACCACTTTGTTGCACTGTATTGTAGCTAAATAGAAAGCTGGGCAGTGTTCTTCACCTTTGAGGTAATTTTCTTTTACTGCATGCATCAACACGAGTGCTGGCACATAACATGGCCTGACTTAGTTCATATTTAAACTTTTTTATAACACGTACAGCTGACAACTTTACAGATGGTTAATGTAGACATTATGTCTTGATGCACATGCCCACTGATGAAAGTGTGCTCTAGGGACTTTTTTGTGGTATTTCATCATTCCTTTGTTTTCATGCAGCCTACCGTGCATTCCTCTCCTTTGCCAATCTCTTCATCTCAGAGTAGCACTTGCACACAACATTGTCCGTTATTTGTTTGATGTATTCGAATCTCTCTCTTCCCCTACAGCTTTTACATCTATATCTACTTCATACTCTGCAAGTCACCTAATCGTGTGTGGCAGAGATACTTCTGGTACCAGAAACTGATCCCTCGTACCCTGTTCCAGTTGCGAATATTGTGTGGGAGGAATGACTGTTGGTAAGCCTCTGTACTGGCTGTAATATCTCAAATTCTCTCATCATGGTCATTATGTGAGATGCATCTGTAAGGAAGCAATGTGTTGTCAGACTCTTCCCAGAAAGTGCTTTCTGAAATTTCAATAGGAAACCTCTCTGTGATGCACATAAACTCTCTTCTGTCATCTGGCACTGGAGTTCGCTGAGGATCTCAGTAATGCTCTTGCATTACTTCTATCAGATCTACCTGGTAAGGATCCCATACTGATAAACAATACTCAGTAATCAGTTGTACAAGTGTCATATAAGTCGTTTCCTTCTTGATTGAGTTACATTTCTGTAAAATTTTTTCTGTGACTCTCAGTCTGGGACAGGATTTTCCTACTATTTGTTTTATTTGGTCCTTCCAGTTAAGGTCACTCTCAATAGTTACTACTAGATATTTTTCAGTAGGTACTGTTTTCAGCAGCTTGTCATCAGCAGTGTAGCTGTACACTAGTGAATTTCTTTTCCTGTGTATGCAGAATATCTTATATTTATTTATGTTCAGGATCAATTACCAAAGCGTGCACCATTCACCAGTCCTCTGCAGGTCATTCTGCAAATCAGTATGATATTCTGGCATTGCGACTTAGTTACAGACAACGGCATCATCTGTGAACTGTCTTAAAGAGCATTGACACTTTCTACTAGAGTTGTCATATCATCGTGTCCTTTTTTGTGTTAGCATTTTTTCCATACATTCCTTTGCTCACTGAGTCTGTGGAGAACCCCCTCATTCCTTATTTTATTGTTCCACCTAACTTTCAACATACTTCTGTAGCACCACATCTCATATGCTTTGATTGGCGTGTTTTCCCGTTCCTCACACTCCATGATTCACTGCCATACTATGCTGTTCTCCAAACGTACATTCTCAGAAATTTCTTCCTAAATTTAAGGCCAATATTTGGTACTAATAAACTTGTATTGCTTCTGCTAGTCTGCCTTTTATGTCCTGCATGCCTCGTCATTTAACTTCATATATTCTTTTGCGTCCAGGGTTGCAGGATTCCTTCACTTTGGGGTTCCCAATTTTTGTGTTAACCTTATCATTATCTCATTTATTATATGCCTCATTACTTTTGTCTTCAGTTTATTCTCAGTCCATAATCTGTGCTCAGTAGATGGTTCCTAACATTAAATGTGTTGTCAAATTCCTCTTCACTTTCATTGCTAACAGCAATGTCTTCAGCAGATTTTATCGTTGATACTCTTCCATTCTGAATTTTAACCCCTCTCTGGAACCTACCTTGTATTTCCATCATTGCTTCTTCTAATCTGAAGAGCCAAAGAAACTGGTACACCTGCCTAATATTGTGTAGTGCCCTTGTGAACACGCAGAAGTGCCACAACACTACGTGGCATGGACTCGACTAACGTCTGAAGTAATGCTGGAGGGAATTGACACCACAAGTCCTGCAGGACAGTTCATAAATTCGTAAGAGTGTGAGAGGGGGGGGGGGGGGGGTTGGTGGAGATCTCTTCTGAACAGCATGTTGGAAGGAATCCCAAATACTCTCAATAACGTTCATGTGTGGGGGGTTCAGTGGTCAGCAGAAGTGTTTGAACTCAGAAGAGTGTTCCTGGAGCCACTCTGTAGCAATTCTGTCGCATTGTCCTGGTGGAATTGCCCAAGTCCGTTGGAATGCACAATGGACATGAATGGATGCAGGTGATCAGACAGGATGCTTACGTATGTGTCACCTGTCAGAGTAATATCTAGACATATCAGGGGGTGCATATCGCTCCAACTGCACATGCCCCACACCATTACAGAGCCTCCACCAGCTTGAACAATCCCTTGCTGACATGCAGGGCTCATGGATTCACGAGGTTGTCTCCATACCTGTAAACATCCATCCACTCGATGCAATTTAAAATGAGACTCGTTTGACCAGACAACACGTTTCCAGTCATCAGTAGTCCAATGATGGCGTTGAAGGGCCTGGGCAAGGCATTCAGTCACCAAGGGTACATGAGTGAGTCTTCGGCCCCGAAAGCCCATATCGATGATGTTCCGTTGAATGGTTCGCATGCTGACACTTGTTGATGGCCCAGCATTCAAATTTCTAGCAATTTTGAGAAGGGTTGCACTTCTGTCACATTGAACAATTTTCCTCAGTTCCTAGAGGATCTTTTATGGGCTACACAATGTCGGAGATTTGCTGTTTTACTGGATTCGTGATATTCCTTGATAACCTACAATTGTAGCAGCAGTAACCAATCTAACAACTATGCCAGACACTTGTTGTCTTATATAGGTGTTGTGACCTCAGCGCCGCATTCTGCATTGTTTGCATATCTCTGTATTTGAATACGCATGCCTATACCAGCTTCTTTGGCACTTCAATGTATATATAAATTGAGCTAATGGGGGAAAGATTACATCTCTGTCTTATGGCCTTTTTAAATGGAGTGCTTCATTCTTGGCCTTCCATTCTCATAGTTCCTTCTTGATTCTTGTACATATTGTATTTTTTGTTCTTTACTTACTGCTTACACCAATGTTTCTGAGACTTTCAACATCTTGCACTATTTTGTGTTGATAAACGTTTTTCCTAGGTCATAAAGTCCAATGTGTGGTGTCACCGCCAGACACCACACTTGCTAGGTGGTAGCCTTTAAATCGGCCACGGTCCGTTAGTATACGTCGGACCCGCGTGTCGCCACTGTCAGTGATTGCAGACTGAGCGCCGCCACATGGCAGGTCTAGAGAGACTTCCTAGCACTCGCCCCAGTTGTACAGCCGATTTTGCTAGCGATGGTTCACTGACAAAATACGCTCTCAATTTGCCGAGACAATAGTTAGCATAGCCTTCAACTACGTCATTTGCTACTACCTAGCAAGGCGCCATTACCAGTTACTATTGATGCTGTAAAACATGTACCGTCAAGAGCGATGTTCACCAATTATGGATTAAAGTTAAGTATTCCAGCAGCTATGTACGTTATTTGTTAGTCTCACTTCCATGTCCAGTTCCAGACCTCACGCCAGCCTGCGTGAGCTTAAACGCGTGCCTTTCAGCTTCCTCCTAGTGGGTTGGCTGTCTTGCCAATCCACAACACAATGAATGTGTCTTGATTTTCCCTGAGTCTTGCTTCCATCACCAAGCGCAATGTCAGAACTGCCTTTCTGGTCCCTTAACCTTTCCTATAGCCAAACTGATCGTCATGTAACAGGTCGTCAATCTTCTTTATCATTCATCTGTACATAGTTCTTGGGTGCGTGAACTGTTAAGTTTTCCCACTTGTTTTCCATTGCTATTTTTGGGGTTGTGTGGATGATATTTTTCCAAAAATCTGATGGTACGTCTCCATCTCATAGATTCTACCTGCCAACTTGAATAGTTGTATGGTTACCATTTCCTCCAATGATTGTATAAATTATTATCTATGTACTCTGCATTATTTGATCGCAAATTCTGCAAAGCTTTATTGAACTCTAATACTGGATCCCCTTTGTGCTCCAAATTGATTTCCATTCCTCCTTTATCATATCAGCAGACAGTCATCTCCGTAGTAGAGACCATCTCCACCTGTCTGCTTTCTGCTTTATGTTAACTGTGAAATCTCTCCTGTACTCTTTAGTGTTGACACCTTTGCTTTTAATTTCATAGGAGGTTGTTTCAACATTTCCATAAGCTGAGTCAGATGTTCTGATGACAATTTATTTTCTGATTTCTTCACCTGTTTTTCAGCTGTTTCACCTTAGCTTTTTTTCACATGCTGTTTATTTCATTCGCAAATGACTTATATTGCTGCATTCTTATCTTACACTGAGCATTTTTTTATTTCCTTCTTTCATCAATCAGTTGAAGTATTTCTCCTGTTGCCCAAACTTTCTTCAGCGTGACATTCCTCCTACATATATTTGTCCACCAAATGTCTGTGTTTGCCCTTTTTGGACATATCTGTTCACTTCAGCTGAACTACCTACTGTGATATTTATTATTGTGATATTTACTGTCTCAGATAACTTCAGCTACAACTTCTTATTTTATTTGTGAGTGCCTTAGTAACTTACTCCTTTCCATGTTGATACTTCCAGACAATTCTGTTGATCCTCATCCTACTCTTCATTATTACTAAATTGCAATCCGAATCGGTTTCTGCTCCTTGGTACACACAAAATAGTGTGTGATTTCAGAATATATGTCTCACCATGACATTATTCCGTGTCTGTGGGCCTTTTCCAAGTAGGCCACCTAGTCTAGTGATTTTTTATCAGTGTATTTGCTATTCTTGGCTGAAATTTATTGCAGAATTCAATTAGTCTTTCTTCCATATCATTCGTACTACCAAGCCCATTTTCTCCTGTTGCTCTTCTCTTCTTTTCCTTCCTCTATGAAAACATTTTTATCCTCCATGATTACTAGATTACCTTCTCCCTTTACACACTGAGTTCTCCAGTTAACCATTCAGCGGGTGTGCCTGTATATAAAGTGTGCCAACCACAGATGACATTGTTTTGTACTGTTCCATTTTTTTTATTTTATTTTTTTTTTTTTTTTTTTACAATTGCGAGCCAATTTCTATTCCTCCGTTAATGCTTGAGCTAATACAGCGATAGTGAAGAACAGTTGCCAACATGAGTAACATGGAAGTAGATATCCTCAGAGTAGTGAAGCAACTTAAATCACTTAATAAAGGCAAATCTTTGTGTCCGGACCGTATACCAGAGCATGCTGTTACAATAGCTCTATACTCGACTGTCATATACAACCACTCGCTCAGCAAAAGATCTGTACCCAAAGACTAGAAAGTTGCACAGGACACACCAGTATTCAAGAAAGTTAGTAGGAGTGAACCACAGAATTACCAGTCCATATCATTAACGTCAATATGCAGCAGGATTTTGCAACATCTGTTGTGTTCGAACATTATGACTTACCTCGAAGGGAACAGTCTATTGACACATGCAACATGGATTTAGAAAACATCATTTTTGTGAAACACAAATTGTTGAGTGTTATTGATAAGGGATTTCAAATTGATTCATATTTCTAGATGTCCAGTAGGCTTTTGACACTGTACCACACAAGCGTGTTGTAGTGAAATTGTGTGCTTATGGAGTATCATCTCAGTTATATGACTGGATTCATGAATTCATATCTGAGAGGTCACAGTTCGTAGTAATTGACAGAAAGTCATCGAGTAAAACAGAAGTGATTTCTGGTGTTCCCCAGGGTAGTGTTACAGGGCCTCTGCTATTTGTCACCTATATAAATTATTTTAAGACAATCTGAGCAGCTGTCTTAGGTTGTTTGCACATGATGATGCTGTTTATCATGTAGTAAAGTCATCAGAAGATCAAAACAAATTGCAAAATGATTTATAATTAAATCTGTATGGTGTGAATTTTGCAATTGACCCTAAATAATGAAAAGTGTGCAGTCTTCCACATCAGTGCTAAAAGGAATCCACTAAATTTCGGCTACATGATAAATCAGTCAAGTCTAAAGGCCATAAATTCAATTAAACACGTGGGAATTACAATTATGAACAATTTAAATTTAAAAGAACACATAGAAAATGTTGTGGGGATGGCAGACACAAGGACTGTGTTTTTTGGCAGAACACTTAGAAAATGTAACAGATCTACTAAAGTGACTGCCTACACTTTGTTTGTCTGTCCTCTTTTGGAGGACTGCTGCGTGGTCTGGGATCCTTACCAGATACGATTAATGGAGTACATTGAGAAATTTCAAAGAAGAGCAGCGTGTTTTGTATTATCATGAAAGAGGGGAGAGAATGTCACTGAAATGATACAGTATTTGGAGTGGACATCATTTTTTGCTGCAGCAAGATCTTCTCACAAAATTTCAATCACCAACTTTCTCCTCTGAATGCAAAAATATTTTGTTGTTGCCTGCCTACATAGGGAGAAATAATCATCATAATAAAATAAGGGAACTCAGAGCTCGCACCTATAGATACAAGTGTTCATTTTTTCTACGCGCTGTTTGAGATTGGAATAATAGAGAATTATTGTGAAGGTGGTTTGATGACCCTTCTGCTAGGTACTTAAGTGCATGTGTAGATATAGACGCACATGTAGATGTAGGCATTGTACGTCCAAGTGAGCAACCATAATATAAAATAAACTGCGAGCCAGGTGAGAAAAATTTACAATCAGTGCAAGAAAATTACCCAGGTTGCAAGCTAGGAGCACAGTTCCCTAATGAGGCATCTGCTGTCGAGATAATTAGTAGTGGAATAAATGTTTGGCAGTGATCTCATCCAATTACGCTGTTTAATGCTTCGAGTGTGTCATTACTGTGTGGTAACATTTGTACACTGCAACAGAGGGATACAATGAATGTTTATTTTATTGTTGTTCAATTAAGCAGTTCAAATTTGCTCTGTCATTGTTCAATTAAATTAAGATTAAACTGTAAATTTGCTCATACACATTTACCTTGGTAATATAAAGACAGCTATCCTTAACATGTGTATAAAGTACACCGCATGCCCGCTCATGTTACGAAAATTGGTGCGTACGCTTGTGGAGTAATGTTCTGTTTGTCTCTCTCTCTCTCTCTCTCTCTCTCTCTCTCTCTCTCTCTCCATCTTCTGTTTCTGGATTCGACGTGTGTATCTAAACTATTGTTGTTAGTGATGGTTGGCTGTCAATTCTGATTCTGTTTCGGTCACCTCTTCCTAGTTTGCCTCCATAGCTGACTTGTCAGTGTCTCTGCCTGCTATGCAGAGATGCAGAGTTCAATTCTCGGTACTTCCAGGGATTTTTCCTTGGTAAACAAACTGGAACAAGGTGCACTCAGCTTCGTGATGCTTACTGAGAAGTAATTGTTTCGGTGTCTACAAATCTGACAGTACGTGGGAGAGCAGTGTCGTGGCACCATGCCACTCTATACCATGTCCAAATGACGCCATTGGTTGACGAGGACACAGCAGTCTGTCAGTCCCATTGGCCATCTGGACCAGAATGCCAAATTTAATATCTGCACAGGCGTAATAATGCAGGTACACTATACTGTTCACCGAGTGAGATGGCGTAGTGGTTAACACACTGGACTCGCGTTCGGGAGGATGATGGTTCAAACCTGCGTCTGGCCATCCTGATTGAGGTTTCCGAGATTTCCTGAAATCACTCGAGGCAATTGCCGGGATGTTTCCTTTGAAAGGGCATGGCCAACTTCCTTCCCTGTCCTTCCCTAATCCGACGAGACTGATGACCTCGCTGTTTGGTCTACTCCCCCAAACCACCCAACCCAACTACACTGTTGGCACGAGAACTTGACGGGCTGACAGTGGTACAATAATAAGTGGGAAACGGAATCTGAGAGGAAACAAAACTCACCCTGTCAGTCAGTTTACGGGAAGCAGAGTCCGGAACCATGAGGAGAGATGTGCACGGTAGTAAACCCGGCACGCTGCTGGCACAGATGGCTACGACTGTACACTCGGCAACAACACTCGGCACGAGGTGCGAGCCGGCGTCCTCTGTGACTGTACTTGGTGTAAGCACTAGCCCACCAGCTTACTGCCTCCTGCATGTAAACATTTCTGTCAGAGGGTCTGCCCATACTACAAGTCATGTGCACCGTCTGTGGCAGGTTTCCACACCAACTACCCGTACCGATTCACTTGCCTCTGTCGCGATGATAGCTGGTGGGGATACTAAACTGAACTTTGCATTTTTCTTCATCTCCCCCTCATCGGTCCCCTTCCTGAGATCACCATGGGGTCTAATCCTGAATCTTTTGCCAAAGGAGAGATCACAATGGTGTTATTTTCAATTACAGGCCACATTTCTTGTAGAAACACATTTTGTTTTTAATACAGTGGTTTCCCAATATCTTCTCCATTCTTACGCCATTTATCACTGCTGATACTTTTGCCTTTTAGTGGCAGTTTCCCACCCTGAATGCACAAGGATGCCCCAAACCTCTGTTCTCCTTCACTTTCTTTCTAGTACTCCATGTACTAGAAGTATTTGGCTGCCATTGCTGATGATTTTTATTCAAAATTTAAAACAGTGATAGGAATCATAGTCAAGACCCAGGACATATTTGAATGGTAGTCAAGACCAAAGACAATACCCCTAGACCACTGCCTTTCACACTTGTTGTACCCCTATACTTTTCATGGTGGAGACTTTTAACATCCCTCCTTCCTTTTTGTTCATTATAACCAACCAAACACAGCAATTTATAAATTGAACCCTGAGATTAAGGTTGCAGTTTGTATTATTAAATACATGTAGAAATTTCGTTAAGGGATTGCCAGCATTCCCTACTTGGCATTTATCTCCATATCCGATAACCAGTCTTCAGAAACCCATGTTTAAAGATGCTTCAACTGCTCTCCTAATTTGATTGGTAGATTATTAAATGACAGTGCGGCATTATTAAATGTTTCAGATGATTTTGTTATTACTTTGTATTTGGTGCCCTTAATGATATATACCAGTTTTTATTAAAATTTAAGTTTTCCTTAGCTGTCTGCAAATGAATAATTTGAATACCACTGTTATTGTGCAACAGATAAGTTATTTTCGTTCAGTCACTCATAATTCGTGACCTTTCTTTCAAACCCGTAGCTCTGTTTATGCAGCTAATATAGAAATGAAAATAATCTGTATAAATACTTAAGATGACTCTCTTTGCTCCATAAAGATTATTGTTATTTGGCAACACACATTTTCAGTAACTTTTCAGAAACCATAAAAAATTTAAATGTAAGGAGCGCTCAAAAAGTTTCCATTTGAGGGTATTGCTGCCGTGTATATGCAACATAGTGTGGCTCTGATGTGGATGTAGAGGCATAGACATGTAGGAAAGGAATCAATGTGGCATTTGTGTCCTTGTGAAGTGGTTGTAGTAAATGTGGAAATGTGAACTATGGCAACGTCATTACCAAATGTGTCCAAACAGGACCGTGCTGTTATTCTTTTCTTGGTTGCTGAAGAACAAACACTGGTAGACATTAATCTGGAGAATGAAGAATGTATATGGGGCAACATGTCTGGCACAAACCACCATTGTGGAATGGTGTGACGAAGGGTGTTAGTGCTTCTCGATAACGCATGTCTCCACAATGCAAGTGTCATGAGGCAGAAGTTACCCAACTCAAGTGGGAGACACTGGAATGCCCACTGTGTGGACCTGATCTCCCTCCGTGTGGTTATCACATCTTCAGTATTTTAAAAAAGGCCTTGAAGGGTCAATGATTTCTGTTGGATGAGCATGTGCAGCAAACAGTTATGGACTTCTTCATGCAGCAGGAAATGGTGTTTTACCAAACAGATATTTTCAACCTGGTGTGTAGGTAGGATGATTGCCCTGGTGTGCATGGCAATTTTGCCTGATTGGCATACCATTTCTGGACTGTATCACCTTCGAACAGTAACTTTTGGATCACTCCTTATACTAGTAAAGTTAGACTTAAGAGGGGCATATTGAACTGCTTCTGCTCCATTGCTTAACTTCTTAGCACAAGTGATTGATGTTTATCTTATTATGAAAATATCAAATAATGTGTTAAGTAAAATCTGAATTCTACACATATGAATGTGTTTTCAACTGCTTTCTGTTTGAAAATGCGCTGAGAGAGATGGTGCAGCAGTTAGCATGTTGGACTCTGGCCATCCTGATTTAGGTTTTCCGAGATATCTCCAAATCACTTCAGGGAAATGCTGGGATGGTTCCCTTTGAAAGGACACGGCCAACTTCCTTTCCCATCCTTCCCTAATCCGATGGCCTCGCTGTTTGGTCCCCTCCTCTGAATTGATCACCCGCCAACCACCTGTTTGTTAATGCTTTACTGCAGTAGCCTAAGAATTATCTGTTGCACCTCTGGGTGTAATGGTGGGAAAGGGAAGACACACAAAGTAATTGTAATTTCTTATTAAAAGCATATATTGTATAATTTTCAAATACAACTGTAATCTCCTTCAAAGTACTCCCCATTAGCTCTAATGTCCTTATCAAAACGTTCATATCGGTGCTGGAAGAACCTTTAAAAAATTTTCCTCATTGATACCCGCTACTGCTGTTGTGACATTGCATCTACCTCTTTGATATCGGCAAAACACTTTCCTTTTAAGCTCCTATAAATCCCAGGGGACAGAAAGAAGTCTGAGGGAACTAAATCTGGTGAGTATGGTACACGAGTCAAGGGAATTGTCCTCATCAAGACCAAAACCTGACAATTATTGCTGTGTGTATGGAAGCATTCTCTCACGCAGGAGCCGCTCACTGGAATTTCTACGGCTGGACATTTTGGTGCCTGACTTCTACATATCCTTTTACAGCCCCCTTTAATGTCTGCTTTTGAGGGACAAATTTTGAGTGGACATTTCCTTAAAAGAAAATAAAATAAAAACCAAATCAACTTTGACTTTACATTCGGTTTCACCTGACAAGCTGTTTTTGGATGAGAGGAGCCATGACTTGACTGTTGTTTACTTTCTCAGTTGTACCCATAGCACTGTGACTCATAACCTGTGATGATTTTGTTGAAAAAATTAAGATCACAATTGAATGACTCCTCCATTTCACAAAAGGGTCAAACATGCTGATCCCGTCTGCCCTCAGTGAGAAGTCTGGGTACAAATGTTGCTGGCCACACTTTGCATTCCCAAACTGCTTTGTATTGTGCTCCTGCACAACTCAGATAAGTCACAAAGTTTTTCGATTGTCCTGCATTAGTCTTCACTGATGAGATTACAGATTTTGCTAACATGTTCCTCGGTTCTAGCAGTTGGAGGACCACTGGAGCTGGGTTTATCTTCAGTGGCCATTTTGCTCTCTTTCTAAACAAAGAAAGCCATTCATATGCTTGAGTTTTACTGAAAGCACCTTCTCTTTATGCCATTTGCATCATCACAGCAGTAGTCTTGCCAAGTTAGAAACAAAACCTCACAGCTGCACATTCTCCACAATGTGACCCCGCTCTGCAGATTCACTCGGGAGACAACCTGGAAACAGCTCCCTAGTGGCACAGACTGGTACTACAGGTACACATGTGTTATGGCTATGGTTACTTTTGGATCCTTCCCCTCATACATTTGCAACAGTTTTTGTGTTAGCACTTCAGTGTATACACACTTAGGACTTTTTGACTTATTCAGCATCTGTGAGTGCCACTTCATGTGGGATCCATACAAGAAACATTAGCTTATCAGTAGTTATTGCAAATATGTATTCTTGTGTTATGACACATTCTATATTCTTGACTATCTCCTCACTGTGGATTTATGTAGCAAAATGTACATTTGATCCAATCTAATCTGAACAGGTGGGTTTTTTGAGTGCTGCGACACGGGACCTTTGCAGCAAGACGGCGCGCTCGTTGCTCGCCGGCGTGATGGCAGAGTTCCCAGCTCTGCTCTCTGTGCTGCTCACCAACCTGCAGGACAACTTCGAGCGGGCTGGCAAGGTGAGTCTTACTATCGTATCTCACCAGCCCAGCCAGCTGGAACCCTGTGTGAGCTGTTGTCAGTCATTTTCTGCAGTTTTGCCTCTGTGTGTGTGTGTGGGGGGGGGGGAGGGAAGGGGGGGGGGGAGGGAGAGAGAGAGAGAGAGAGAGAGAGAGAGAGAGAGAGAGAAATGGATGATGTGTAAGGACAGAGGACATAATAGATGATTCCAGATCATTTCAACACATTCTGCATTTGCACACATACTCTGTAAATGTCTGTGAAGGGTGTTGCAGAGGGTACAAATATGTTACTTACTGTGCATTTTCATGTTCTCAGCACAATACTGACCCATAATATTTTGGTCATTCAGCCTGATAACAATATTTCTTCTCCAGGTATTTGAGCTATATAGCTTTTAGCCATCCTGAGATTGAGGTGACAGACTGAAGCTAGTCACTGGTCACTGGAATGACAGGCCTGTACTTTGGCCGGAGATGGCACGTGTTAAGCACTGGAGTGCTGTTCCTGCATAATCCTGACTGGTAGATTTTCTTGTTGCCTCTGTTGATACATTGGCTGCTGTTGATTCTGAAATCAAGAACAAACGAGAACACATCCCTTTGTTAGAAAACTTCCAGGACAGGTTTTTACATTTCTGAGTTCACAATACTAAAAGGAACAAATGTTGTTTTTATGTTACCTGGTATGTTTGCATCCTCGGAATGATCTCGGGCACATTTCCACGCAAACTCACTAGGTAAAATGGAAATGAGCATTTGGTGTCATTGGCCGGGAGATCCCTTATGGGGCAGGTCCGGCTGCCTCGTTGCAGGTCTTATTACATTCGATGCCACATTGGGCGACCTGCGCGCCAGATGGGGATGAAATGATGATGAAGACAACACAACACCCAGTCCCTGAGCAGAGAAAATCCCCGTCCCAGCCGGGAATTGAAACCGGGCCCCTTAGGACGGCAGTCTGTCACACTGACCATTCAGCTATTGGGGCGGACAACTCACTAGGTGGCAGGGCTGTGCTTAGCAACCTATTTTTTGGGTTCTTGGCACAGTGACACAGTGGACGCTGATTGTGAGCAAAGAGTGAACATTGAGTTTTGTGTCAAGTTCGGGAAAATCCCTTGTGAACCGTGGACAATGATTAAGCAAGCATATGCAGGGGAGGCATTTTCAAGAAGTCGTATTTTCGAGTGGCACAATAGGTTTTGTGAAGGCAGAGATTCAGTGCAAGATGATTCCAGAGCTTGTCACCCATTTACAGCTCATACTGATGCAAATGTAGAGTCTGTAAGACAGTTATTGCAAGAAGACCATCATGTAACTGCATGCAATATCAGAACAACTTAATTTGAATTGTGATGTGTGTCATAAGAGTTTATGTGAAGATTTAGGGAAATGGACACTTCATATAAAACTTGTCCCTCACATGCTAACAGGTGGTCAGAAAGAGGAAAGCTTAAGTATTTCTGAACTACTCAATAAAGCCAGATGTGATCCCACAGTTCCGTCAAAGATTATTACTGGGCATCAAAGTTGGTGCTACTAGTACGACTCTCACAAGAAGCATCAAAGTGCTGAATGGCGGAGTCCTAGATCAGCGGCCTTGAAAAAAGTCGAACGATGACCTTTGAGAACAAAAGTGTTGATCGCATTCTTTGATAGTAAACGATTAGTCCACCATGAGTATTTTCTTCCACGTGAAACAGTCAACCATACTTTATACATTGAAGTCTTGGAACATTTATGACCAGTGTTGCCACCCTGATTTGTGGCATTCTCAGGACTGGTTCTCAGTGAATGATGTTGCAAGATTCCATACTGCATTATCTATTACTGAGTATCTGGCCAGATATTCTGCTATTGCCACAGTACAGCCACTGTGTTTGCCTGGATTCTCACATTGTGATTTTTTCTTGTTTCCATGAGTGAAAAGACGACAGAATGGAAAGCGCCATCAAAATATTGCAGACATCCAGTGGGATGTGACAAATGAGCTTACAGGCATTGCAGTTGAAAAGTTCCTTGCTAAAGTCAAGACCTACAGAAACATTGGCATCTGTATATAGATAACCAAGTAGACTACTTTGATAGGAGCTAGTATCATTACTTGGTAAGTCCAAAAAAAAAAAAAAAAAACACACACACCTCCTGTCCAGGAACTTCCTTGACAAAGGGAGTATTTGCTAGCAAGTTAGCGGTTAATAATTATGAAGTGGGAGGACCTGGCAGAGTGATATTGCATACTGCTAGGTCCTCCACTTCTTCTTCTGGCTGAATGTCCAGTGTGAAGTGGAGTGGGCATTGTGATCCCAGTATTTGAAAGTGAACACTGGAACAGCATTGATGTGTCTCAGTTCTTCCCACAGGACAACAGCGTGCAACATCACTAGTTGGCCCTGGGTGAAGAGACATGGGGTATATGGGAGAGGGGAGGTTTACATTTGTCAGGAGGAGCAAAAAGGTAGGGATTGTGAATGTGAGGGTAGGTGTTGTACTGGGCAGACAAGGAGATCTTCTCCAGTGTCACCATCCCACTGTACCCATCTGGGATGCGCACGCAATCTGGTGTCGGCACTGAAGCATGTGCTTGAGTGGCTTTGGTGATGCTGCTGACATCTGGGCACAGACGGTTTTGTGAGTGGTCTGCTGTGTAGCCACTGACTTCTCTGGTGAGAGGGCGGCTAAGGCAGCTTTTTCTTCTTCTTCTTCTTCATCATCATCATCATCATCATCATCTGGTGCCAACTCCATGCCTTCCTGCACTTTCTGCATCTCTGCAGTGGCCATGGAGGCAACTGTCTGCATGGTGGCGTGGAAGGGTAGATGGTTCAGAGGGGTCTGTCTCTTCTTGGTGACCTTCAGCTTCTCCCAAAGCTGCTACAGCTGGAGGCGGACTTCATCGACTCCTGCCTTCGAAACAGCGCTTTTGCCGCCACAGTGGCTTTGAGGGCAGCCATTGTTTACATTGGTGGCTACGTTTTTGTGGCAGCACTACTTGCTTCCACCTTTTGGGTGCGGGAGGCGGGGATGGCTGTTGGTGCAACTCTCTCTGATCCACTAGTAGCCACCACATCTCTACTGGCGGTCTCGCAGATGGCCCATCTTCTTCATCTTTTCTTCTTTTCGCAGCTCCAGCTCTCGATGTAGCTGTGGCCACAGTAATTAACCGTGTGTGTACCACTGCATTTGACACATGTCAGTGCGATGTTGCGTGTCTTAGTACAGCCGCACGTGTCGTGCCCTTGTGTGCGCTTTGTACACAGTGACATGACCAAACTTCTAGCAGTGGTAGCACTGCTCCTCCTTTGTCTTCTTGTCGCAGTCTATGGTGCCGGCTAACTGGAGCACCTTGACTGCAAGGTACTCCAAGATGGCGGCAGGTGAGTGGGCTTCCCCTCAACTCTGCCTCCCTTTCTGAGTCCAGACATGTTCGGCAGTGTTGGTGAGCGAGAAGAGTCACAGCAACAGTGTGATCCACAGAGTTGAGTAGCAGAATGCGGCAAGTGCCAGTGATGTTGATGGGTGGCAGAGAAGTGTGCATAAACTGGATCTGTGGATATGTAGTCAATCCGTGCTGGGGTATTGAAGCATTGTTATGAGGTACGTTGTAGTGACATCTCTGTAACTTTATTAAAGCATTACAGTGCAGCTCATAATGATATATCATTATGCCAACATTGATTGTCTGCATAGCCACAGATTTGACTTAATGCACACTTCTTTGCTGCCAATCATCGTCTTGGGCATTTGGGTATCTGTAGCTGCATGGGCAGTGACACAACATGAGAGTTGTAAAGAATGTAGCAAGTGTTGTAGCTTCCGTCTGCTGGCTCACTCTGAAGATGGCCAAAATGTATACAGACAAAATATTATGTGAAGTAATAATGTTCAAGCGGTTGCTACCCTGAAGTGTAGTGAGTCACATAACCATATGCTATGGTTTCTTCTCATTCTGCTCCTGTATGGAGTGTGGGAAAAATGACCGCTTAAATACCTATTTACATGCTGTAATTAGTCCAAACTTATCTTCAGAGTCACTATGGGAATGAGATGTAGGGATAGAAGAAAATCTCTACAGTCTTCACTCAACCCTCCCTAACTTGACACATTTCTGTGGAGTGATGTGCTTGACACACTGGGGTGGAATACACACTACCGACAATAATTGGTATAACAAAAAATGAAGTGAAGATTTTTACTTGAAAAATTTTTTATTACTTCTCAAAAGCTTACTTTTTGAACTTCTGTGGATCACATTACTAAAACATGAGATTACAAAGTCAAGTACCAAAATAATTGATTAAAGCACCCAGTTTTAAAAGAATCATAACTTTTTATGATTTCATATAAATTTATAAAAATTTAACTGAGTTTGCTCAAGATATAATTCTACAAGGAAAAAAATAGTGCATTACTGAACAATCTAAAAAAAAAAGATATTTACTCTGGAAATAAAAAGAAGGAATATCTTGAAAAAGTGCAAATTCTGATATTATCCACATAAGTAAAGTTTTTATTGTTTAAACCTAATTTCACATGATTTTGACTAGAAAATAGAGGAAACATGTTCATAACAATGAAATGAAAGAATTTCAGTCAAATTTACCTGTCTGTAACATAAGTAACTGTCCTAGATAACTTAGCTGTGCTCATTGCAAACTGGATGGTGGTAGCATGGGCAGCCATTGTTGCTTCCAACATGTTGCGTCTGTTGTGTTGTCAGAGCGTACTTATGGTGTACCTCTCCTCTGAGTACGGCAGTACGACATCAGGACATAAATTCTCTAAGTAATAGATTGCCATCAAGTTTGCAGATTGTACACTAGCTAATTACTTGAATAAAATATTATCTATTGTACAAAAAAATTAGACATGATAAAACATACTACCCTCACTTTATTATTATTCACGGTCAATTCAAAATATACTTGAAGTAAGGCATTTAAATTTCACACACTAGGCCTTACTTGTCACACGGGGGTAGGCAATCCCAGTCGATTGTGCATGGCTGCCATAGACGGTTTGAAGCTTCCAGTGTGATGCTCTGGTTTTAGTTTTGGTGGTAGTATCAAAGTCTTAGCAGATTGCACCATAGACCAAATATTCTCAGGTTTACATACTTAACAAAATGTGGGCTTGGGGTACACTAAACCTCAGCATGTCAAATAAAGGTTAATACTGATTTTTGAAACTTTGTAAGTATCCCTTATTGGCATCTGTCTTAAAGCGTATGTCAGTTCGTTTTTTCATTTCTGTGAAACTCTTCCGCGAGTCATACGAAAAAGAGACCATTGGTGCTACCCTTCTCTGTATCCATTCAGTATCCCCTGCTAGACCTGTTTGGTATGGGTCCTAGATGTCTGTCTGTCAGTCTGTTACAAACCCTTTTCCTCAGGTACATATCAAGTTGAAATTTATGTTGCATAGTAAGATCTAACATCTCTTGGTCGTGTAATAAATGTAAGCTTCTAAGTCAATACAGTGAAAAGATACGACCATTTATCTCACATATTTTGGTACTTCCAAACTTTCTCATCAAAACCTATAGGTCTCATTGACCTAGATTCATGAAATTTGACATTAAGCGAACACTCACATACATAATTATTAATTTATGGATTATCAACTGCTGTTTGGAAATTAACACACAGCTTGTGACATTTGTAAAGTTTTCATCTGTATATGAATCCCTAAACAGTATTTAATGTTTCCTGAAAAATTAGATTTTTGCAGAAGGTGAGCTATTAGGCAATGCAAATGCATTAACACATATTTGCTCATTGACAAGTGGCGAGGGTACAGAAAATTGTGGTAAATTTCCTAGAATTTGAAATCTGATGAATTATGTGAATTCTAAATAAGATGAACCCTAATCTTCCCTTCACTTGAAACATCTGGGCCATGGTTGACATATAAAACTTTCTCCTGACATTTCATCACAGACTGTGTAAAGCAGTGATCTACAACAGTAACTTGAGGGAGTGCTGAATATAGGGGCAGTGTAAGAGGGTACCACAGTCCACTACCTGTGGTAACGCCAACTTTCTCGATTGAAAGTAATCAGCTGTCATTCGTACATTTCAACATTGACATCAAAATTGTATCTAATTTAATGCCTGCCTTGTTTGTGTCAAAATTATTACAGTATTTATAAATCTCAATTGCCTCTCTGTACATGTGCACATGATAATGCGACATTTTCGATATGATACTTGTCTCACTGAATTTTATTTCATAATCACCCTCTTGGTGAATGTGTTCCATTATGGCCAATTTATCCATATGTCTCAGGCGGCAATTCCTCTTGTGTTCACATTTCTTTTTGCAGTACCAGTATAAACCAGACCACAACTACAAGGAATTTTATAAGCATTTGCTGAAGCCAAAGGATATCTTACACATTTTGCTGGACTTAGACGTACTTTTATCTTCCTGGTAGGTCTGAAGACTGTTTCCACATCATCTCTGCACATCGCTTTTCCAGTGCTATCTGTAATATAACTAATAAATGGAGGGAAAACTTTCCCCTTGGGCAGCCGTTGTTCCTCGTTGATGCTGTTTCTCTTGAATCTTCTTGAATATTGACCATAGGTTTTCACCCTCATCCTTAAAAATAAGTTTGTTCCTGAATTTTGTCTTCCCTATCTACCAAGATTTTAATCATACCTCTTTATTGTCTGGGTATGTGGTTAGCATCTTTATGAAGGTAACAGTCAGTAAGTGTGGCTTTTTTGTATACCCAGTGTTCCGAACGTCCCATCCCTTCACTTGATGGCAGACTCGTCCAAAAAATTCAGTCGGCCATTGTTCTCAATCCCGGTAATAAATTGGATTTTCAACTGTCTAGATATATCAGGAAGGTGTCCAGCTTCTCTGCACCGTGTTTCTGTACTACGGAAGTATTATCACCGTAGCAGAACCACCCGCCTGCTGGGCGAAGTAGGTACCTGCCGAGAAAGCTTACACCGTGTGATTAATCTTCCCTGTCTCCGCTGTCCTCCTGGCAGATGAGCCTGTACCTGTTCCGGGAGCTGCCGCTGCACCAGTGGCGGCCGGCAGACGCCGATCTGTCATTGCTGTCGGAGTGGCTGCTGCACCGCCCTCTCGCCACTCCCGAAAATCAGCTGGCCCGTCTGGTGCTCGCCGGCCTCGACTGGGGGCTGGCGCCGGGTGGCCGCGAGCTGGTGCTGCCCCTGGAGGTGCACAGGCGTGCCGCCTCACTCGTCGTCGAGGCCTGCGATCGCCACGAGGCTCGGGCGGGCCCTCCGTCCGGGGGTACCGTCGGGGCCGTCGTGGGTGGGGGCGCCGCCGTCATAGCCGAGGGCGTCAAACAGGTCAGTGCCGGGAGTGGACGTCGTCGGGCACACTGTGTGCGGGGCTCCGTGTCTGCATTTGCTAGCTGTCTCTCTGGTTAGTGACTCAGTTTGGAGCAGCAAACGGATAACTTAATTGTCATAGGTAGGAGTGCCGCTGCCATAACTGAGGGCACTGAGCAGATTATGTGTGAATACGTGATCTGATCAGATAGTACTTTGGATCCAAAGCATTTCAAATTATTCTTATTTCTTTCGTATCCATATTATTTAGCTGTTTGGCTGTTTTCACGGTGAGGCATTCTGAAACATAAAGACACCCAATTTTAACTGCCACATTGTAATGCCTCCATTTTGTGTTAATAAATAATTATGTTTTATTGTATGTATCCTTTGTTAAGAGGAATGTTACTTCCATTTTTATAGTTCTGATTAAGTAAGATACTTTGTTGAGACCATTTAGCTGGATTATTTCTCGCAAGTATTTAAATTCTGAAATTTTCTTTATTTTTCTGTGCTTTGACTCCATATATTTTGGTGCATCTATAGCATTAGTCATGTTACAGTGTTTTCAAACAAAATTTGTAATCTAGTTTTTTTTTTTTGCTATGTCTTGGAGAATGTTTATCCGTTTTGTTGCATCTTGTAGGTTCTATGTTAAGATAGCTAAATCACCAGTGAAAGCTAAGCAGAGAATTTCAATGTTCTCTCTTTCTTCCAAGGTTAATATTATTATTCATTTGTCTTTTGTTATTTTTCTCCAGTTGTGAACCACTTTCACTAAAATGCAATTGAATAATAATGGGGAGAGTCCATCCGCTGTCTGACAAATGTTTTAGTTTCATCTAAAATTTTAACTTTGCAAATTGTATGAGTCAGAGTTTGACCAATAGTATTTTGGCCACACAGAAATAGGTGCACGCGAGCGTGTGCACGTGCGCATGCTGGGTGAGGAGGATTATGCATTATTTGTGTGTTCAATGTCCAAGAAATTGTTATATGTTACCTGACATTTGGAGAAATATATATTTCTTTAAAAACAGTCTGCAGTGCAGTAAAAAGATGCAGGAGCTATTGTGGCACCAACAACTGGAGGAATCTTCACCACAATCAGCAAACATCACTTGTGCAGAATTATGTAATTTTAAATGTTAGCAGTCAGCTGAAGATGATTCTGTTGGTTCTAAACTGGTAATAGCGCCATTTATTACTAGTAAATAGAATTACAACATTGACTGACTGCCATTTTTACTTTAGTATTTTTGACCTATAAAATGTGGAATCTCGTTTTATACATAAAATGAGGGAAGGGCAACAGCTTACCTATAGAGGATGGGTGTGTGTGACACAAAAACATGTAATAGAAAACTGTCACTGCTAGATTTGAGCTCTGCTCTTTATCTAATAAGAGGACCCCCCCTCCCCACGCCCGAGCCCCCCCCCCCCCTTTTTTTTTAAAGGCTGAAATAACAATACTAATAGTATGAGTATATACAATACATCATTTGTTTCTATTAAAAAATTCGTCAATGGAGTAGAAGGAGTTGGCCACTAGTAAGTCTTTCAGGCTCCTTTTAAACTGATCTTTATTTGTAACCAAATTTTTTATGTTCCTGAGTAGTGGACCCCTTTTTGAAGTAAAGTAAGTGCTTTTAATTCCTTGTGCAGATCATTTTTGTTCCTGGTATTGTATGTATGAACTGAGCTGTTTGCTGGAAAAAGAGATATATTATTTATGACAAATATGATGATGATGATGGTGATTAAAATGTGGGGCATTCAACTGTGTGGTTATCAGTGTCTGTATAAATTCCCAACCTTTGCTCAGTCCAATCTTGCCACTTTCATTAATGATAATAAAATGCTGAGGACAGCACAAACACCCAGTCATCTCGAGGCAGGTGAAAATCCCTGACCGTGCCAGGAATTGAACCTGGGGCCTCGTGCTCGGGAAGCGAGAACGCGACCGTGAGACCGCGAGCTGCAGACTGTAATCAATGACTGACTGTGGTCAGATCACAGATGGAAGCATGGTCTCAAAGGTAAATCTGCTCTTTTCTCTGAAGTTGAATGAAGTGATTTGAGGAAGTGTTGTCGAGTTACACTTTTATTAAGTTGTAAAAAGTTATGGAATGGGCACATACCTTCAAGCAAAATCTCTATTCTTCTCTTTTTTCATGACACTGCCTTTAAATGTTCACTCTTAGCAAAAATACTTGGTCAGTTTCTTAGCTGCCTTTATTTTATTAGTAACAAATGACACAAAGTGTGATGTAATGGTAGGCTGTAAATTAGTAAAGGCAACTCTCATAACTTGTTGCCATTAGGCATTAGGCAGGAAATTGAAAATCATCAGATATTCAAAATCAATTTACAGCTTATTTTCTTACTGAAAAGAATGTCTTGTGGAACACACAGCATTTCATCAACTAAGCCTTGATTC
Source organism: Schistocerca cancellata (assembly GCF_023864275.1). Taxonomy (NCBI): domain Eukaryota; kingdom Metazoa; phylum Arthropoda; class Insecta; order Orthoptera; family Acrididae; genus Schistocerca; species Schistocerca cancellata. The sequence goes on along the minus strand of NC_064637.1, from coordinate 124,352,012 downwards.
AAGAAGTACTTTCCGACACGAGAGGTATGTCACAAACAATAAACTATGGATTGTGACAGCATTACTTTCACATCCACATGGCAAATTAATGCTGAGCCAGTTACGTGGTGTTGTTTCTGCAACGACAGTAAGTAAGGAGCAACAGTGGACCTAATATTGCACCTTGAATGTCCAACAGTGGTTCCTCCTCCCACCCATCTGCCCAAGTTGAAAAAGCATTAACTTTCTGAATTATTTATGTTAAGTATTATGTGAGCCATTTGTTAATTATACCATAATTCCACACGACTTCAATTTCTGAAACAAAATGATGAGATTCGCACAATAGAAAGAAATAAAAGAATTCAAAACACATTGAACATTGTCAGGGATGGCGACTGTAATATAATTGATGAAATAATTTTTTGCTTAACTTAAAATTGTGTTAATGCTTAGACTACAAATGTTTTTCCTTAAACAATTAAAGCATGAAAACTAGTTTCGTTTGTTTTCTACAATTATTTCCAGATTGTGCAAACTGTAAAGAAGGAGTGAATATGCAGCAAAAACCATCATTAACTGTAATCATGCAGTTACAGGCATTCGTATTGTGGGCTGACAAGAGTAAGTCATTATGTAATCACAAACATCATGGTGAACGATCCAGTTTATAAACCATAATCTGGCAAAATGATGGCAGTAAGGAAGGCAAATGGCCAGTTGCATTGGTGAAAATAGCATCAAAAACTCATTATTTGCAATTGTACAGCAGCTACTCTAGTGAGAACAGTATATGCATCAGTAATGAGAATTGTAAAGATCTTCCAGCTTGCCATATAAAATTTGCACAAATTGAAGTCTATAAGTGAAACATCAGAAGCCCAACCAGTTTGGCGCGACATGTCAAAACTAAGTTAGTTTCGTTAGATATTACACATCACGCCAGACAGATTTTGGACTTACGACATTTCACTTTTACTCTTCAGCTTGTGCAAATTTAATAAAGACGACTATTTGAAGCACCAAGCTGGATCACTCCTATGGAACACCTGACAATTCTTGTTACTGTTTCATATACTGTCTCACTATAATAGCTGCTGTACAACTGCAAATAATGGACTTTTGACGCTATTTGTACTAATGCAACTGGCCATTTGCCTTCCTTACCACCATCATTTGCGAAATTGTGGTTAACAACGTAGCTCATTCACCATGATGTTTGGGACTACATAATGATTTAGTCTTGTTGGCTCACTATATGAATGCATGTAATTGCATGACTACAGCTAATGATAATAGATTTTACTGCACATTCACCACTTTTTTACTGTTTGGATGATCTGAAGATGGTTGTAAAAAGCAGCCAAAACTAGGTACAGTGGCTTAATTGATTAACAAAAAAATTTGTGGTCTAGGTATTTAAAATTTTTTAAATTACTCCTTCTTATTTCGTAAAGCAACGAGTTTTCTTGGGACAGGTGTCAAGCCTGGTGGTGCAGCGGACACCCCCCCAGTCGCACGAGCATGCACTCTCGCTGTGGGCTTGGGAGATGTTGGCACGACTCCGCCTACACGCCCTCGACCAGCCACGCCATGCCGTGTGGACCGCGATGGCAGACCCCGCCTCCGCCGCACCGCCCCGCAGTGCAGACGACGGTGTGGCACCCGGCGGCCCGACGTCGCGGCATCCGGTGGCACTGCTGGCGTCGGTGCTGGGGTCGGGCTGGGGCCACAGCCCGCCGCTGGTGGCCGAGAGGGGGCTGCCAGCACTGCACGCCCTCGCCGCCATCCACGGCCGCTACGAGCAGGTGGCCGCCGCCCTCGAGCTCGTCATTCCACTCATGCTCGACTGTGCAGACAGCGTGCTGCTCAAGAGCGACAGGTGACACAGCTGAGCATATGATGCATTTGCTGCTTTATCTCGGTGTATGTTATATAGCCCTCTGTACACATTTTGGTCCCATTTGTATCAGATTGAAATGTAGCACGAGATTTAAATGGGCTCAAAGTGAGGAAAACTGCAGACATAAAATTGTCTGGTGTGAAATATTTTGCATCAACTGTCAAGTCCCTGGCTTGGTTTTCGCCCAAGGATCTAGTGACATTGTCGAACAATGGTTAGTTTCTTATAGAGTTGCTAATTTGTGAGATTAATCACAAAGAAGGTGGAATCGTCAGGAGTGCCCTAGGAAAGTGTGATAGGACCGTTACTATTTTATATATACATAAATGATCTGGCGGGCAGTGTGAGTGACAATCTGCCGCTGTTTGATGATGATGTCACAGTATACTGGAAGGTGTCGAAGTTTAGTGACTGTAGGAGGATACAGGGTGACTTAGACAAAATTTCTAGTTGTTGTGATGAATGGCAGCTAGATATTAATGTAGAAAAAGGTAAGTTAACGCAGATGGGTAGGAAAAACCAACCTGTAATGTTTCCATACAGTATTGCTAGTGTCCTGCTTGACACAGTCAAGTCATTTGAATATCTGTGCGTAATGTTGCAAAGCGATATGTGGTGGAACGAGCATATAAAAACTGTGGTAGGGAAGATGAATGGTAAACTTTGGTTTATTGGGAAAATTTTAGGGAAGAGTGCTTCACTTGTAGAGGAGACTGCGTATAGGATGCTGGTGCAACCTATTCTTGTGTACTGGAATCTGTACCAGGTCAAATTGAAGGAAGACATCGAAACAATTCAGAGGTGGGCTGCTAGATTGGTTACCAGTAGATTCGATCAGCACATAGGTATTACAGAGATGCTTTGAGAACTCAAATGAAAATCCCTGCAGGCAAGGTGACTGTCTTTTTGAGGATCACTATTGAAAAAATTTAGAGAACCGGTGTTTGAAGCTACTGCAGGACTATTCTACTGCCACCAACATACATTATGCACAAGGACCACAAAGATAAGATGCGAGAAATTAGGCCTCATACGGAAGCATATAGACAGTAATTTTTCCCTCGCTCTATTTGCGAGTGGAACAAGAGAGAAAATGAGTAGTAGTGGCTCCACCATGCAACATATGGTAGCTTGCAGAGTGTGTAGGTAGATGTAGCTGTAAATGTAGAATGAGTCATGTTAGGTTCAAGGGGTTCATTCATATATGTAAATGCAGCTAAATACTGTCCACTTACAAATTCTCATATGTCAACTTTCACAGAACGTCTTAACACACATTCTCCCTGTCCACCTTTCTTAATATGGAAATTTTGCATATACACTCCTGGAAATTGAAATAAGAACACCGTGAATTCATTGTCCCAGGAAGGGGAAACTTTATTGACACATTCCTGGGGTCAGATACATCACATGATCACACTGACAGAACCACAGGCACATAGACACAGGCAACAGAGCATGCACAATGTCGGCACTAGTACAGTGTATATCCACCTTTCGCAGCAATGCAGGCTGCTATTCTCCCATGGAGACGATCGTAGAGATGCTGGATGTAGTCCTGTGGAATGGCTTGCCATGCCATTTCCACCTGGCGCCTCAGTTGGACCAGCGTTCGTGCTGGACGTGCAGACCGCGTGAGACGACGCTTCATCCGGTCCCAAACATGCTCAATGGGGGACAGATCCGGAGATCTTGCTGGCCAGGGTAGTTGACTTACACCTTCTAGAGCACGTTGGGTGGCACGGGATACATGCGGACGTGCATTGTCCTGTTGGAACAGCAAGTTCCCTTGCCGGTCTAGGAATGGTAGAACGATGGGTTCGATGACGGTTTGGATGTACCGTGCACTATTCAGTGTCCCCTCGACGATCACCAGTGGTGTACGGGCAGTGTAGGAGATCGCTCCCCACACCATGATGCCGAGTGTTGGCCCTGTGTGCCTCGGTCGTATGCAGTCCTGATTGTGGCGCTCACCTGCATGGCGCCAAACACGCATACGACCATCATTGGCACCGAGGTAGAAGCGACTCTCATCGCTGAAGACGACACGTCTCCATTCGTCCCTCCATTCACGCCTGTCGCGACACCACTGGAGGCGGGCTGCACGATGTTGGGGCGTGAGCGGAAGACGGCCTAACGGTGTGCGGGACCGTAGCCCAGCTTCATGGAGACGGTTGCGAATGGTCCTCGCCGATACCCCAGGAGCAACAGTGCCCCTAATTTGCTGGGAAGTGGCAGTGCGGTCCCCTACGGCACTGCGTAGCAGCCTACGGTCTTGGCGTGCATCCGTGCGTCGCTGCGGTCCGGTCCCAGGTCGACGGGCACGTGCACCTTCCGCTGACCACTGGCGACAACATCGATGTACTGTGGAGACCTCACGCCCCACGTGTTGAGCAATTCGGCGGTACGTCCATCCGGCCTCCCGCATGCCCACTATACGCCCTCGCTCAAAGTCCGTCAACTGCACATACGGTTCACGTCCACGCTGTCGCGGCATGCTACCAGTGTTAAAGACTGCGATGGAGCTCCGTATGCCACGGCAAACTGGCTGACACTGACGGCGGCGGTGCACAAATGCTGCGCAGCTAGCGCCATTCGACGGCCAACACCGCGGTTCCTGGTGTGTCCGCTGTGCCGTGCGTGTGATCATTGCTTGTACAGCCCTCTCGCAGTGTCCGGAGCAAGTATGGTGGGTCTGACACACCGGTGTCAATGTGTTTTTTTTTCCATTTCCAGGAGTGTAGTTGGCAAAGGGTGCAAAATGAATCTTGTAGAAGAGGTTGAAATTTATAAACAGTCCCATCTTAACTCTTGCTGAATGATCAACTCGCACTGATTTTCGATTGTATAGTCTCTCTCTTAAATAATTCACAGCAAACTACTTTATGCCAAACTTTTGTTGTACCTGATCACACATTCAAAACTGGCTTGGTCACAGATTTTTAAGTAATTCATTGTATTGTTTCTGTCTAGTATGTATGAATGGCTTTTAAGTAACACCGATCTTTTAACCAAGTTTGATTCCGTTGGAACCGTTTTTGTGCAGTGACTGTAGTAAATTTCAAAAAGGGAAAGGAATTCAGCAATCGGTCGCAAATCCTTTTTTTATCTAGATTTCAGCCATTGAATAGGTACCATCAATGAACTGAAATTGAGTCATATAGGCTTGTCAGTCTTTTGACTGCACATTTTATTATACAACTTTTGGATGTACATTGCACAGCCTCAGTTAGAATCTGGCAGCATATGCCCTGAAGCCTTATAATAACTTGTGGGGCGAAGAGCTTGATGGGCCTATATCACTTGATTTAAATGTACTGAATGTAGTTATTCAATAGCTGAAATCTAGGCCTGCAATAAAAATACAGATTGGATTTGTGACATTGATAAATTCCTTTTCCTTTTTCATTGATTATTCACTTTTAAGTGCTTTCTTGGTAAAGCCATGAACTACATCTCAGTTTATTGTGTAACTGTCAAATGCTGACTTGCCAACATGCCTAGGAAGGTTTACTAGCTTTCACACACTAGACTTTCTTTAGCGCCTGGACGAGCTGCAGGAATGTTTCCACCCACCAAGTCAAGTTGTAAACACACCCTCGGGCCTCTCGCATGCCTTGGGGTTGACGGTCACAATCCTCACCATCTAAGCCCGTCTGCAGCTCACTTTTTCGTCTTTCATGTTAACGCATGTCCTACAGCTGGCCTTGTCTCCAGAATACTAAACTGTTCAATATATTGCTGCTTCTCCATTGGCATGGTGCCACCATCACTTGATGATAAAATTTGATTAGTTTACCTGCCATTTTTTTGGCTCCCTTTGCATAATGATGACTTTTTTTTAAATACGTATCGGTTTGCTTAACACTCAGTCCATGTTTTAATGGTCTGTTTCAATCCTTGTGTTAATCATTTTATATCATTTGCTTGTACTCCTACTGTTGCACACTCAATTAAGGTTCTATGTACACTAGCTCTCTCATTTTGTAAATGGGTATGATTAATGCTCTTCATGTCACCAGTATGTTGGTTGACTTTCATCACATAAACTATATACAATTTGTAATTTGACACTTAGTCATTTGCTAGTCATTGCACATATCATGCATTTTTTGTGATGTGGGACTGGTTATTAATTTTGTAACAAAAGTATGTTGTGGTTTGGAAGCTTAGCTATTTTACATTTATTTGAACAAAGCTATTACACTACTTCTGTTCAATCAGTACATGTTTTTAATGTACTTGTTTTACATATGTATTTTTTGCCAGTTATTTGTAGGACACTACCATCCGATTCTTACTTTGCTGTTGGCTTACCAATGATTTGAGCCTACTTTAATTTTCGGGATGACAGTTTAAACTGTTCAGGCTGGTAAAATAAACCAAATAGAGGTTGTTTTGGGCTGCTGACAACTGACTTTTTATCTTTGTTGTTATTCCTAACACCCAACTTTTATATTTCATTTAGATAGAAATTCTTCTACAGAAAATAAGGGGTTGTCAAGGGGAAAACATTTCAGTTTGTCTTCAAACTTTGCTGTCTGTCAGGGGATCATTGGGTAAATGATCAAAACTTTGGTGGCAGCATTGTGTACCACTTTTAGGCCAAAAAAAAGACAGCCTAAATGTGAAATAATAAAAGCTTATTTTTCTGGTGTTGAAATTATGCACATCATTGTTCCTTTTGACCTACAGTGGATTATTTACAACAAACTTCATGAAGTGATAAATATACTGTGAATTTGTTGTCAGAATGCCCAACTCTTTTTAAACATAGGTCTACAAGATGATTGTGGGTGAGCTCCTCATATTATTCTTGTAGCATGTTTTTGAGCAATGGTCACTTTCTAACTTAAATTGAGTTACACTGGAACATTATTCCATATGACATCATTGATTGAAAATATGCAGAATATGTCAACTTACTGATTTGTCACTTCATAAGATTTGCAATGGTTTGTGTTGTGGATTGGCAGGAGAGCCATCCCCGTGTTATTAGAGGAAGCCGAAAGGCACGCGTTTTAGCTCACGCAGGATGGCGTGAGGTCTGGAACAGGACAAGGGATTAGACTTTAGAAAAAACGGACGTAGCTGGTGGAATACTTAACTTTAATCCATTAATGGTGAACGTCGCTCTTGACGGTACATGTTTTACAGTATCAATAGTAACTGGTAATGGCGCCTTGCTAGGTCGTAGCAACTGACGTAGCTGAAGGCTATGCTAACTATCGTCTCGGCAAATGAGAGCGTATTTGTCAGGGTAGCATCGCTAGCAAAGTCGGCTGTACAACTGGGGCGAGTGCTAGGACGTCTCTCTAGACCTGCCGTGTGGCGGCGCTCAGTCTGCAATCACTGATAGTGGCGACACGCGGGTCCGACGTATACTAACGGACCGTGGCCGATTTAAAGGCTACCACCTAGCAAGTGTGGTGTCTGGTGGTGACACCACAGTTTGAATTGCAAAAATGGCTAAACTAAGTTGTTTTAGGAGATCCAAAATGTGTTTATTCTAGTTTAAATTTTTGTCAGTATTGGCACCTAAGAATTTTGAATTTTTCACACTAGTTATTTCCTTACCATGTGTCACACTTATCATTGGTGTAGTGCATGTGGATCTGAGTAAGTTCTGTCTTCATGGGGTCATGAGAAATAATAATAAAATTATTGACAGACGTTACATATTCAGCCTCCTAGCTGGCTGACAATTTCTTATTTTGAAGGCTGACTGTCTTCTCAGAGTGGTGGCTTTCAGTGAGCTCATTGTGTGGCTGCAAATCAGGTAGTGAGCAGTTGCTAGCGTCACACTGCCACTTACCGCTGAGTTTGTGTCTTTGTGCCCACGACAGGTTAATTTCCATCAAGAATTGTTATTGTTTGGTTTTAGGACTATTAGATAAGTTTAATCTGTTGTTACAGAAGTTCCTTTGTGTTCAATAAGAGTTAAAAGCCACAAAGTGAGGATTACAATGTTAAGTTATTCACTGGAAATCGAGCCCCGTTATTGCCTGTAAATGCAGAGGAGTAGAGACTAATGCATGTCGCACTCTTGTTACATATGCTGGGAGATAGTGTTTACACGAATGTCTCTGAGAACATGATTTTTTTTTCTGACATGTGGCTTAATGGTGGATAGTCATCATTATAAAGTGTTGTGGCTTTTGCGGGTTTGGTCCTGTTTGAGGCCAACTGATTTGTAGTGTGTCTTCCTCTTTTCACTTCATCCAGCATTTTTATCCTTTTACTTCGTATTTTCTTCTGTCCTCCCACTTTTTACAGATTTGGGAGAGTTCTAGGTTTCTTTACACTCTCAAGTACTTTACTGTTCTTCACTTTATCCGCCCATTTTTTTTTTCTCCATTCTCCTCCAGAACCACATCTTAAATGCTTCAGTTTTCTCTCTTTCTCTCTTCTTCAGTGTCTGCTTTCACAGGCATGGAAAAAAAACACTCCACACCAAATACTTAACTAACCTTTTCCTTGTAATTTTCCAATCTTTCCCAGCAGTCTGTTGACACCTTTGAGGAGTTAGGTATCTTGCCAGATATCTGTGTCATTCTTCTATGATATTATGGTAATGTAACTCATTATCTTCATCAGGTGCTACCTGAGACTCTTCTTCATGTTGAATTGGTCCAGTATTTATATTTGCAACATTCCCCTCCGTGGTTGGTTCTAGGCATTTCCTGTGCGGTCTGTGCGCACTGGACCCGTGCTTAGGTGCTCCATCTTTGTTCTGGTGCACTCGCTGGCATTTAGACATTCCATTTTCAGTCCAGAGTTGTTCTGGATGTTCCCTCTGTGGTATCCATCCACTAAACACAATGTTTAGCATTCTGCTTCAGTTTGGTGTGCCAGTTGTTCTGCCTACGACATCAGTTCTTGTTTATGTGGAGTGCTTCTGTTGCCGCTGTTGCATGTTCAGCAATTCCAGTGCAGGATCCTTCTGGGGTTGGTACACAGTGTCATGGTTCTGGTTTTCCATCACCTTTATGTCTCTAGACTCTCTTATAACAGCATCCCAATACCTGGGGGTCTGTGCCAAATCCTTATTTCGTCGTAGGTCATGAAACGATTGAGTGCTGGACAGTGCTCGGCAACAGTTGATTTAGTAGCCTTTCTTAGTCGTGTGTGCCTCTGATGTTCATTGCATCTGATGTCCCCTGTCCTGGTTGCTAGGCCAATGCATGACACGCCACATTGGCAAGGTATTGATAAGTTCCTGGTTTTTGTGGTCCTAGGTCATCTTTTACATTCTACAATAGTCTCCTGATCTCAGTAGGTGGACAGAGTGCACACTTGATATGAAGCTTCCTAGCAGGAAGTTTCATATCAGTGCACACTCCACTGCAGAGTGAAAATCTCATTCTGCACACACTTGATGTTGTGCTCCCTGAGAATCCTGCTGACTTTGGTGAAAACAGACCTCGCATGGGGTAGATACACTAAAGTCTTTGTTTCATCTTGATCTTCTTTGTATCATGTGTTAGAGTGACTGAAGTGCCTTCTGAATCTCTCTGGCCATGTATCCATCCTTGCAGAACAGTGGCCATATATGTTCTGTTTCTGCTGCTAAGCTATCTACATGTGACAACATGTGTGCCCTGTGGCCCAGTGTCTTCAGAACTCCATTCTTTAGTGGTGGGTGGTAACAGTTGCTGGCTTGCAGTAGAATGATGCTGACATGTGGCAGAATACCTGACACCTGAGAGAGGTCAACATTTTCCTTAATTGCACCTGCATTTTGTGAACTTAAAATGGATTTCTTTTTCTGGAGAGCTTGCTTTGAGATTGCACTTCTAGATCTTACTTAATTTTCACTCATCCAGTGAGTTTTCACACATCTTCTTTGTCACATACTCTCATCAGCTCAGTTTTCTTTGTGTTAATTTTCATTGTGTACTCGTGCAAGTCTTCTTCAACTCTGGATAATAATCTTTGAAAAGAGATTGTTTTATCTCCAAGCAGTGCAACGTCATCAGGAAATCTGATGTAGTTGATATTCTTAACTCCTGTGGTTATACCTTTGCTTACACTGTGTGTATTGAATAAGAAAGCATATGTGCAATGTATAACAAAATTTTTTCTCATCTCCTTCTTGTTATTTTCATCACTGGAGTCATTGTCCTTCTCCTAAACATTATGAAGAATATCACTACCATGCTTTGAAATATCACTATCTTTGATGTATTTCCCTCAAACTGCAATAGCTTTTCTCATGTGAGACTTCAAGATTATTTTTTGTGTGTGCTAGGCATGACCAACATACTACTGTCTGGAGGCCATGTTTACTTTCTTGTGTTACTGCTTTATCATCTGAAAACGTAAGAATCTTAGATTTGTATGTTTATTTAATTCCCAGATAACAAATGATTTCCAGTTTTTAAAGACATCAAATGCTAAAAAAGGTGATCATATAGGAGATCCATGTTTCACTCCTTAATTGATTTATACCTCACCTGTGTCTTTGTTTTTGGTGGCTGAATAATCCATTTATTTTGTTGATCTGACTAATCACTCCATTGGTACATAATGTGTAGATGTCACATCTCTGTGTTCAACGGTGTGAGAGTTTGGCTAATTAGAGACCTCAGCATGACATTTCTTTGTGATGGGTAGTGATGGCTTGAGATGTGGAAACAGATGTCAGTATATTTGGATTTTCTGTACACACCACGGGCAAGGGACCTGTAGTGGGCACAAGGGCTCAAACTCAGCTGAAAATGGGACTCTGGTGCTAACAGCTGCACACAGTCTGATTTTAGAACAGGCAGCAAGCTCACACGAAGCCCCTGAAGATGACAATTGTAGGTCATCGAAACATTTCAAAATGGGGTTGTCGGTGCAACCAGGATGCTGAATACGTAAAGTCTGTTAGCGATGCAGAGGAAAACTCAAAAATCACTATGAATGATTTATTTCTTTCCCCCTCTCAATTCAAATTCCACTCATCTAGGAGTACTACACTAGTGATAAGTGAGGAAATAATAACTGGTGTAGAAAATTTTAAATTCTTAGGTGTCCATATTTATGAGAATATAAACTGGAAAAAAAAAAAAAAAACAAATTTCTGAACTTCGAAAAACACAGTTCAGCCACATTTGCACTCCCAACCATTGATAACCTTGGGGAGAGACAAACCAACTAAATAACATATTTTGTATATTTTTGCCCAGTGAGAAATGTTCTTGGTTAACTCATCTTTAAACTTGCTGGAAGAATGATATGTAGTGCTCACTCACAATTGTCTTCTAGGAGTCTGTGTAAGGAGTTACACACTCTGAATACTGCTTCACGGTGTATTTATTCATAAAGTTCATTGTAAATAATTCACTACAGTTTGGAAGGAACAATGATTTACATAATCACAATACTAGAAGGAAAAAAAATCATTACTCAACATTAAGGTTGTCTTTATCACAAGAGGTGGTGCACAATGCTGGCACTGAAATTTTTGGTCACTTATGCAATTATATAAAATATCTAGGTAAAAAATCTACCCACCAAGTGGGGGCAGGAGATCACACATAAAAAAAAAGAGTCCTTCTTCTGGCAGAAGGGTTGAAGGGGAAGGAAGAGGGGATCAGGGGTTCTGTGCGACTTTTCCGACCTCTAGCCCTCTTGCTAAGCCTTTCCAGTTCCCCTTCAACTCTTTTGCCAGGAGGAGGAGCCTATGGCCCTGAAAGCTTGCATACACAAAACCTCTTTTTTGTCTTCTCCTGCCACCACTTGGTGAGTAGATTTTTTGTGTATCCAATTACACTGTATTGTCAAAAATTGTTTCTTCTTGCAATCTTCTTCTGTCACACAGAAGAATTTCTATTCATGTATTGTGTAAAATCAGCTGGGAGGAATTAAAATAAATAAATGATCAGTGTGTATCAGTAGTTACATATTAATGTGTAACATGAATGTAAAATGACTTGATGAATATCATTACAATTAACAGCACAAATGGCCTGTGGAACATACAACTAACTAACCAGATACACTCATCAGCAAACAAACTGAACTACAAAATTGAAGGTATCTCGACAGTTTCACTAGTATTTGCTTACAGCTAATCACTGTGCTACTGTCGGGTTTCAGATACTCTGCCATTCTGATGTCACTCCTGACAGCAGATAGGACTTACATGAAGATGGCCAAGAACCTGATTGCCCCCGAGTTCCCTGGACCAGTGCTTAGGATGTTCGGGAACATGGTGCAGTGTCAGCTGGAGAACTACCGCAGGTATTCACTGCATTTATTTGTATCAGCTTTTTATTTCATATGGCTTTTATCAAACCTACATTTATAGCATCTCTTAGATGTATAGAAAACTTGTGACAGTGTTGACTAAACTATAGTATCTGAAATTCCAGAGGTAGCAGAGACAAAATACGGGGAGCTGAAAGTTATTTACAACATGGATAGAATTCAGACTGCAATTCCACTACCTGGCCACATTAATGTGACCATCTGTCAAAAGCATGAATAACCACCTTTTGCAGCACAGACCACTGCGAGACATGCAGGAAGAATTTCAGTGAGGTTCTGGAAATTACCAACAAGAATGTGGATCCTTGCCAACTCCTGTGCTATGACCAGCTGCACTAGATTTCTCAGTTGAGAATCCATATTGTGAGCAACCGTATCGTGATGACCCCACAAATTCTCAATTGGGATTAAAGCCAGGGACTTTGGTGGCCAGAGCAGTACAGTAAACTAGTGCTCTTTGAACCATGTTCAAGCACTGCAAGCTGTGTGACATGTTGCATTGTCCTGCTGGTAGATGCCTTTGTGCCAAGGAAAAGCAAACTGCATGTACTAGTGGACATGATTCCCGATGATAGATACATACTTATGTTGATCCTCTGTGCCCTTCCGAATCATGAGATCATGCAGAGAATTCCACAAAAACATTCCCCAAACCATACCTGTTACAGCGTGTTTGCTTTTATACATTTCATGCCATACATGCCAACTGCCATCTGTCCAATGGACAAAATATGATTCATCTGAAAAGGTGATAAAAAGCAGTCAGCATGGGTGCTTGAACCAGGTGCATGCTGCGGAGGCCCATATGCAACAGTGTTCACCGAACACTCTTTGAGGAGATGCTGTTGGTAGCCCCTTAGTTCATCAGGACAGTCAGTTGTTCAATAATTGCACATCTGTTTGACCATAGACATCTGCACAGCCATTGTTCACCCCTGTCATCTATGGCCCGTGGTGCACCAAAGTTGCCAATAGCACCATTTTGGCATGCGGGGTATACTTTAACCGCTGTGCCACACAAACAGTTTACAGACTTAGCCATTTTAGAAATGCTTTCACCCACGCCCCAAAAGCCAGTGATAATGTCTTTTGGAATGTCAGATAAATCGCTCCGTTTTCACATTGCGACAATGACTGCACTGTTTTCTGTGCCCCTCTGAAACACTTTATGCGCCCGCCACTGCTAGTGCTGCCATCTACTGTATGTCAGTGGTTATTGCTTGTTGACGATGAACATAGTTGGTGGTCACAGTAATGTATTGGACTGTGTGTAAGAGTTGAAGTATGAGAAACGGGAGCAGTGGTTAAGAAGGGAGTGAGACACGGTTGTAACCTGTTGCTGATGTTCTACAAATCTGTATACTGAACAAGCAGTAAAGCAAACCGATAATAAATTTGATAATGGAATTAAAGTTAAGGGACAAGAAATTAAAAGTGTGAATTCTGTCACAGATGGCAGCAGACTTGAAACATCAGTTGGATGGAGTAAATATTGTCTCGAAAAGGGGGTATATGGTGGTTAACAACAGAATCAAAACAACCATAATGGAGTGCAATTGAATTAAATCATAAAGTGCCGAGGGAATTGGTTAATACCGTATTTACTCGAATCGAAGCCACACTTTTTTTTTCCGGTTTTTGTAATCCAAAAAACAGCTTGCGGCTTAGAATCAAGTGCAAAGTAAGCGGAAGTTCTGAAAAATGTTGGTAGGTGCTGCCACAACTAACTTCTGATGTTGAATATATGTAGCAATATACAGGCATGCTTTGCAGGCACAAAGATAAATACTGGCACCAAAACCTCTGCGTCAGTAACTAAATTTAAAAAAAAAAGGGTGGAAGACGAGCTTTTTTCTCCGCCCCGAGTTTCAACCACTGCCTTGTCATACATTAGCCAACGAAGTAAATACAAATTCCGTATTGTTCATCTTTGAATGTAGCAGCCTTTCAATGTACTACGAAAATCCGACTGGCAAGACTGTTTGGGATGGTTGTCAATATGGCCAACTCTACGTTTTGAATTTTTTCCTACCTATGACAAGAGATGGTTGCTAATAGGAACTTTTACGAATTGTGAATCACATGCAGTATTCTCTTCACCATAAGAATAATACGAATGTAAACATTTTTCCGTGTATTCCTTCGTGTTTTGTGCTATCTCATTTAAATCCTGTCTGCCTAATAAACTACGAAACTAGAGTGAGGCAACAGCAAACGCGGAAGAATATCATGTCATGTCATTTTTATAATTGTATTATTCTTATGCTGAATAGTGATAGAGTCAGAAATGAAGCACGGTAACTGACTAGATTTTTAAATCTAAGATGACTCTAATTTCTGTGCAGAATGTTATGTACTAAAGAGGCGTCTGCAAAGATTTTCAAACGGAGAAAAATTTTTGCTAAACTTTCGTTCAGAACATCTATCGTACGCAGTCTATTATTTGGTTCTTGTTGATCATTCTCAAAGAAAGCAGCAGTGTAAGCAACAACAAATAGCAGTCTCTTGCCATTGTTTCGCTAATGAGACGATTCCTCTCTCTTTCTCTCTCTCTCTCTCTCTCTCTCTCTCTCTCTCTCTTGTGCTTGCAGCACTACATGTTGAGGTCCTTCCTTTCTAACGCAGGTACAGCCTGGCGAGCCCCCGGGAACTGGTGCGGCTGTGGCTGCTGAGCATGGCACAGCTCCCAGACTGGACACGGGAGTCGGGTGCTGTCTACGTGGCTGACATTGTTCTACGCTGCGCCTTCTTCTACCCGGATGCTCGCGATGTGGCCGTCGGCATTCTGGCTGATCTACACCAGGTGTGTTCCACAGATGTAGCCTTCTGTTTTCATCAGAGACATATGTTTGACCAGGACTGCACCCAAGCAGTGTGTTTGGACCTCTCGTGTTCTCCATTTACGTAAGCCATTTGTCCAATATGGTAGGCAGCAATTTGCGGCACTTTGCTGATGACAGTGTAGTGTCCCTGAAAGTTTTGTCATTGACTCGTTGTTGGTGGGAGGGTTCAGGATGACTTGGACATAATTTCTGTTTGGAGCAATTAGTGGCAGCTTGCTTACATATACATCTACATAGATAGTCTGAAAACCATTGTGAAATGTACAGACGAGAGTACATAGCATTATACCACATGTTAGTATTTCTTACCCTCCCATTTACCAGTGGAGAACAAGCAGAATGATTGCTCAAATGCCTGCAATTAGTCTGAACTTGTGTTCACAAACCCTATCTTAGCGATATCTATTGGGCTGAAGGGTATCTCTAGATTTTGCACTTAATATTGGCTCCTAAAACTTTGTTGATACACTTGCATTGCATAATTTCTGTCTTATGTTCAACTGTCTGCCAATTCTGTTTTTTTTTTTTTTTTCCCCCTCCAGCGTTTATTGGTGATCAACTGAGAATAATACAGTCACGTGATCTTACACATCAGTTATTATTACCTATCTTTTCATCATGAGTGTCTTACAAGTGTGTTTTAGACCAGACTTTTTTTTAATGCATCATTAGTGGTCATTGGGGTTTATTCCTTTTTGTTTGACAAGTTCTGAAGTTAACCAGCTTTTCTCTTGTTGTTAGTGGAGTCTTAAGTCAAAGAAAACTTGGTTGCAAAAAACAATACTACAAAAAGGATAGATCCTACTCACCATACAGCAGAGATGCTGAGTCGCAGATAGGCACAACTGAGAGACTGTCAGAAAATAAGCTTTTGGCCAACAAGACCTTTGTCAGAAATAGAACATACGCAACTCACACGCACATGACCGCTGCCTCTGGCTGCTGAGGACACACTATGAGCAGCAGTGCATGATGGGAGACACAGCTGTGTGATGGGGATAAGGAGGAGGTTGGGGCAGGAATGGGGAGGGCTAGCAGGATTTTGTTGTGCCTGTCTGCTTCTCAGCCTCTCCACTACATGTTGTGTAGCAACTAACTTTATCATAATAGTGTTACATTCTATCCCGGGATTTCCTTGCTTGCAGAGTTTTGTTTCTTTCTCTCATCAACAGCTTAAATTGAGTACGCTCGAGGCAGAAGAAAGCAGTTAATATTGATGCTGTGGAAGAAGTCTTGCAAACAAATGAACCTGTTATCAGTCGTGCTACCCTTCTTTCATATCAATATTACTGTAACACTATTCCGGAACTTGGTAGCCTTTCAGCAAAGTGGCAACAAAAATTTGATTTTCAATATTTTGCATAGTTATTGACCAATTTAAGAATTTAAAAGCCTGTGTCATAATCTACTCATTAAGAGATGTAATCTTACGTTATAAATTTAACACAAGACCAGTATTACAGCTAGAAACTGTGTTTGGTTTGAGGCAGACTAACTGGTGGCAGGCATATACCCTGGAGTTTATTCATCCAATATTTGAGAATGGGAGCTCTTGGTGACTTCCAACAAATATTACACATACCACATCATGAAGAAAGGAAGAGAAGTCTGTCACTTACTACATTTTTGCTGTCCATGCAGTAAAATTTCAATATCAGGCACAATGTTTTGATTTATTATCTCTGTACTAGGAACTATTTGCATCACACAGTTTCCTGTGTCCACATATTCTGCTGATTGTTTGCGCAAAATTGTATCAGTCTACAACATGTAGTTCAGGAGATATGTCATCATAAACATTGAGGTGTGAGAAATCTAGCTTTTGCTGAAAATGGAGCACTAATTGTCCAGTTTGTATACATCCAATGTTGTATAATGAGAGCAATTAACAACTGTCAACAAACTTTAAGCATAATTTTAAACCTGTTTTAAACTTTCCCTCACTTGTGTGCTAAAAGGAAAATACTTACTACATTAACTCATTTGCAAATTATTCACATGTTTGTAGCTGTTTTGTAGATGGGAGTTATATTCTTTAAAGAATCAGGAGATTATGGATTTTTGACATCCCCTGTTAGTCCTGTTTGGTACAGGTCCTATTCACTTCACACACACACACACACACACACACACACACACACACACACACACAGAGAGAGAGAGAGAGAGAGAGAGAGAGAGAGAGAGAGAGAGAGCTTGCTAGCTAGCTAGCTTCATTTCCCCATCCACTTCAGCAATAGAGCCTCTGTCCCCTTCCATGGCCTCCTCTCCACCCCCCACCCCCCTTTCTAAACACTCATCAGTCTTTGTTTTTATTTTGGTGCATGGAGTTATGTCAAAAAAGCCATAGTTATATGGATCTCAGCATAATAATAGTTTTAGCTGAATTATGAGACATGTGTCATGTTTGATGGGGCTGATGCACTATCACTGAGGTGAGGTGGAATGAACTAAGAACTTTTAAGATAACAATTTACTCACTGTGTTCTGCAGAACACAGTGTGAAGTAGAACTTGCACAGAATAATGTTATGTTCTATCAAATATGGGTCCTGCAGTACAATCATGAAAGCAATTCATTATTGATGGTATTTGATGATATTTAATTATGCTATTCTTACACTTTACTGGTTTATTTCCACTTTAACTGTGGTTGCTGTATGAAGCTTGTACGTTTGTAGATTTAACACATTTGTAGTGCACAAGCTGTTATTTAAAGTATCAAAATTGTATTACTACTGACTATTAGGTTATAATTCATAACTAAATTTCGACTTCTATAATATCAATGAGAATTTAACATTTTTTCAAGTATCTCATTATTAGAAAGATATTAATTTTTTATATGAAGTATCTCCTGCATAATTATCATTTTTGTCCAGCAAGCCACAATGGAACTTGAAGATGAGGTAACTGTAATATTCCTCTTGCATGTATTTTCTTTTGACTGTAGAACTGGTTTTACAAGACATGCATGTTAGTCATTAACTCACATGGAATTTTCTGTGAAAGGTTAATAGTTGAAAATAATATACACAAAAGCTAAGTGGTATGTCCATAGCTCTGGTGGAAAAAAGGGCCCAAAATGTTTCCACAGTAACAAGGTGAAAGTAAAAGGCAAAGTGGAAATATTTGTCCATTCTATTTTTCTTGCTGTGTGATATCCTGCTTTACACACAGTGTTTCAAGAGGAGTAGGAAATATTTGGCACATTAGAGTAGCCCAGGTTGAATAAAATATTCCATTAATGAGTGTCCAATTTTTATCAGTAACAGAAATAAAAATAATTACAGGGAGAGTTTTCATATTGTGTGTTGGTATTCCAATCACTATGGATTTATATATCAACTAGCTGTATCCGTCCAGAGCCACACTTTGTTCTGGATGAGTCTGGTCAAATGGAATAGAAAGAATGTAGAAAGCCTACATATCTAATATGTGTGAGAATTGGATAAACATCCAATCCCTATCACATCACAGATGTGATAGGTATGGAACATTCTTCAATGGAGAATGTGTAGGACACTAGCCTGGCTCATGCCACTTCCTCGTGCAATTGCGTGGGAGGTCACATGCAGATCAACTGCAACAGCTGCAAGAACATTAATTTTCAACTCTTCTTTCATTACTTGTTTCTTCCTTCTGTTGTGTTGTCTAAGTGTTACACTACCACTTCCACATTACTGATTGAAGAGGTTGATAAATGATTGCCGAGATGGCTGACATCTATTGGGATATCTTGCTGCATACACTGTACAAGAATAAACTACATTCTTCATACATTCTCCATACACCATGAGCATGTCAGCTCTCTTTGCACTGCTTGGACTATCACACACTAACTGATCAGCTAGTCACAATGCACTTAGGGAACACACAAGCACGCTGTAAGCAAACATAACAATATTGTTCCTAGCAACTACACAGTTTGAATAGCACAAACAAGTATTGGCATGGAAACTTTTCAAAATGCGATATCTCGTAAATGATTTGCACTAGAATCCTGCAGTAAACGTCACTGACGTCCGAATTAACTACACCTTTAGTTTTCTAATGTCAATAGGCATTGGTCCATTAAAAAAAAACTGTATATTTGCACAAAAATACACCTTATAAGTATTGCTGCAATCTGTTGATTGGCTAACAATATGAGATCCTGACTACCAGTCCATTCTGTGAAAACCACACATCAATAATGCTTTCCATTTCTGCAATATTTGCGATGCAAGTGTTAAGTGGTTCACCCTGTATATTGCATGCATACCAAATGGTATACTGGTAGGTATATAAAAACATGTAAGTATTGGAATGCAGTGTTATTTCAATGCAATCTGTGGAGAATAAAAGACTTGAGATTTGAAGAAACAAACACCTACATTTGTATTTATACAGAAACTGTAAATGTTCCTAATAGCAAATCTCTGAAAGTTTTTTACTAAAAGCCTTGAAATTTTGACACAAAGTTGTATTTGAATATGTGTGTACATTTATGTACCTATTTTTTTAAATATATGTAATATATATTTTCGTATTTTTTTAATACATTTAATAATAACGAAACATTGTTACAGAATATCCCAAAAAGTTATCACACACACACACACACACACACACACACACACACACACACACACACACACACAAAAATAGGCACCTGAAAACATGCCTCTATTAGAATACAATGCTGTGTCAAAATTTCAAAGCAGTTGGTGAAGAACATTCAGAGGTCCACAACTTTGAACAAACAAATGTTTACATTTTATTTATGTAGATTGCCGTTTTCATTCCGAAGTTCAGGTTGTGGTGGAGTTTATATAACTGAATTTTTCAACTAAATTTGTCATCGTGATTGTGATTTGTTACTCAATTCTACTGTATTGTCAAGCATTCCACACACATTTACAAATGCTGAGTATGCCAGTATGGTATTTGTGTATGAATTTTGTAATGGAAACACTGCTGATACTTGTAGAGGATGTGGTTGACAATTTCCCAACCACAGATATCAAATTCACAAGTTTTTTACCATGCGTTCACTGAACTGTGCATGACTGGTTGCAGTGCCCTGCAGGCATATTTCTTCTGAGTGTGCAGGTAAACAGTGTGTGGATGAAGCAGATGACATTATTTAGTTGGTAAAATGTATCCTTCAACAAGCATTCCCATAATTTCTGCACATATTGGTGTTCCACTGACAGGAATGTGACAATCGTTATGAATGCAGCTGTTCCATCCTTAACTTGTATACTAGATTTAATATCCTCGACAGGGAGATGAAGATAGACAATTGGAATTTTGCCATTGGCTAATTGCAAATCAACAAATAATCCCATTAATGCTGTTTATTTATGTAGTAACTTTCTCTTACCTTTTTATCAATAACACTCTTAACTCACATCAGTGGTCCGATGAAAACCCACCTGCCTTTGTGGAGGTACATTTTTAAGATCTCTTCACTGTAAGTTTGTAAAGTGATACCATAGACAATCAGTTGACTGGGCCTGTTTTGTTACCACATCATCACACAGGCTTTCTGCAAAACAAGCCCCCAACATTATTGGTTCCTTTGCTTGCAAGGATGGTTATATTCTTGCAGCATGACAAGGCCCCTGCACATTGTAATCATCAGGTGACTCATAATTTACACCAAAGATTCCCTGGAAAATGGGTGCTGCCCTCATAAAAAAGCACCAAGATGACCTCAGAAGAGCTACACTTGGTGTTGTGGAGAGAATGCAAAAGTGCCTTGAAGCATAGGAGAAATTTATGAAAATCAACTTTGAACTTGATCATCTGTCTTTGCTTAACGCCATCTTTTAGGTGTGGTGTTTCCTGTTGTAGAAATTATTTATTTCTATCACAGCTGCAGTTTTGGCCTTTAAGACATTTTCATAGGATGCTGCAAATGCTGAAAAACTACAAAGAATGAAGCACGGAGTCTATATACAGAATTGCACAAACATGCAATGTAGACAGCTGCACATTACAAAAATGTTGAAAGTAACACATCACTTATATTTTGCTTCAGCACATATCCTATTTAAAATCCTCCGACATCTCTGAATGTCATCGTCAGAACTAAGCCTTCCCACTGTAGGTATAGAGTAACATCAAATGAACATGAAGCTCTGTACATTGTGAAATGATGTAAATTACATGAACTGATACCCGTGTTAATATCCTTAATACAGATTGCCAAAAATCAGTTCTCTATCGCACTATTTATATATGAACTGGGGTGCTGGTTTGAAAATACACTGGCAAGTTATATTTTCTGTGCATTTATCAGAGACAGTACATTGCAGTGATGACATATTAAGCTTCACATCGTAACATCCTTTTAAATTTGTTCACATCAGACAGCTTTCTAGGTGATGAGATAGTTGTAAGGTACGAGGTGACAGAATAGGAAAATTTATTTGTAACAGAGTGGCAAAAAAATATGTATGTTAATTGTTCTAAAGGACTTGCAGTGACTTGGGTGCTCATAGAGAACATGGTGGTAGTAATCTTTGTTTGAATATACGTTACAACTGATGAAAAAACATAGAAAGCACAAAAATCTTGTCCATGAATTAGCCAACAGTACAGCTGTATGCTACCTCATAAATATAGGATATGTCTCTTTGTCAAGCTCTGATAAGGGAAATAAATGTAATTATTTGAATATACATGTACATACAATAACAAATTTTGAAATTGCTTAAATGTTATCAAGAAAAATATAAATAGTAATTATACATGCACAACCACTTTTTATTTTCATCTTTATTTGTTTTTAGAATCTCTTATCTTACATGATGTATTTTACCAGCTCTTTATAAATGCTGTGTAACAAGTTTTATAAGCTCTCTTGATTTTTTTCTGCTGTGTTGCAATTTTTTATACATGGAGATGAGGGAGAATCAAGTGCACTCCCATACATTTTGTTTTGTAATTTCATTTTATCTTCTATATTCACTTTATTGTTACAGTGTATCTTGTCTTATCTAATTTATAGGGTGAGTCAAAAAGGACTTTACAACTTTAGAATGATACAGGAATTTATCGAGGTAACTTACGGAGTCAGCAAATGAGTCAATTTGTTGTAGTAAAGAACTTCAAGTTTGATTCACGTAGTGAGTCAGTACCCCACTGGTACCAGTGTATTGCACAGTTAAAATGGCTGCTCTCACTAGTGTGGGGTGTGTTCGCTGTGTGTTGCTGTTTAATGAAACTAACTCTGGAACAGCCGTTTGGCATAAATTTTGCACTGAATATGCTAAAGAACCTCCAAGCAGGCCTACAATTTACTCTTGGCTCAAGAACTTCGTTGAGATAGAATGTTCACTGTGACATGATAAATCATCAGGTCATCCAGATGTTGATGATTATGTCTAACAGTCCACAAAAATCAACATGATGTGCATCTCATCGAACTGGCATTCCGCAAAAGATTGTTTGGCGAGTACTGCGTAGATATTTAAACTTGAACCATACAGATTCACAATGGTACAGCACATTAGTAATGCAGGTAAGGTCACTCGTGTGGAATTCTGTGCAGAAATGTTACACTGGATAGAAGACGAGACATTCCTGAACACAATAATTTTCAGCGATTAGTCAACTGCATGTACATTCCTCACCTACCAAACAATATTGCCAACCTGAAAAATCGACTCTACACTGCGCCTGTGCACAAGTTAACGCCCAATTTGCTGTGACGAGTGTGAGAAGAAATCAATTATCGGTGGGATGTTTTCTGCATCACAGGTGATAGTCACATTGAATCAAAATGGCACATGACAGTTCCATGTGGAACTTGAGGTTGTCTGCCACAAAATGACACATATACTGACTCTGTAAGTTATCTCAATAAATGTCTATATCATTTAAAAGTTCTAAAGTTCTTTCTGATTCACCCTGTATTTTGACAGTGCATCATAATGTCGTGTAATTACTTTTTACATTTTTCTCAATAACATTTTAAGCATCTTGGAATTGCATTATTATGTGTTTTTACATAATTACATTATATTTCCAGTATTAGAGTGTGATAAAAAGACATATCCTAGATTTGCAAGGTAGCATACAGCGACATTGTTGACTGTTTTGTGGGTGAGCATTTTGTGCCTTCTTTGTTTTTTTACCAGTTGAATTGTATATGCAAATGTAGTGATATGTGAGATTACTGCTGTCATGTCCTATATAAGCACCAAAACCACTGTAAGACCCTTACAGTAGATAACACATGTATTTTTACACCACTCTGTTCTAAATAAATTTTCCTACCTACCATCTTTTACCTTCTAACTGTGCCATCATGTAGAAAGCTATATGTTGTCAACACCTGTAAAATGATGTTATGATATGAAGCCTACAACTGTTATCACTGGAATGTGCTGTCTCCGATTAGTGCACAGGAAATATGACTTGTGACTGTATTTTTGCTCCAGTGGCCTCAATTCACATGTAAACAGTGTGTTGTGACATTGATTTTTAGCAATTTGTGTTAAGAATGTTAACATTGATCACAGATCATGTAGGTTACATTGTTTAACCATGGGCACAGCTTTGTTCTTGTTCAATGTTACTGTATTCCTACAGTGAGAAGGCTCAGTTCTGACAGTGACATGCATACATGTTGAAGAATTTTGAAGTCTTATATGTGCTGATGCAAAATGTAAGCGGTGTCTTATTTTCACAATTTTGTAATGTGGTACTGTCTAAATGGCATTTTGGTGGAATTCTGTATATACCGTCTGTATTCTGTATATACAATTTGTATTTTTTTAGCATTTTCAGTACCACTTGTCAATCACCCAAAGGCCGAAATTGCAATTGTGACAGTAATAAATAATTTCTACAGTCAACAGCGAAGATGACATTCTTTACAAAATTCTGGATGATGGTGAACCCCAGCCATGATAAATTCTTCTGAGTATTTGTTTTGGTTACACTTTAATGACTGTATCTCTGTAAGGAATAAAAGTTGGACATAAATTATATGGAATAGTATGTTTTTAATTAACCTATACTAATCCTTCATAAAATATTTGCTATTCGCCCCCTTTTGTGGACACTGCTCTTACTGCCCAGGATATATGAGCAAAAATGAAGCTCACCTAGGAGCTGTGATGTTTCAGTATGTCTCTCCTAATTTTACTCAAGATCCACAATATTACAAATTGTTAGCTCATGGAAGCTGCACAGATCATTCTGAGTGCTCGAGGTTGATCTTCAAGTGCTTTCTGTCAATTTTATGTGTAGTCCTTACATGCATTGTTTCTGGTGCTGTCTCATATGAGTGTGATTCCAGTGGAGATTAATTATTTTTATTCTGCAAGTGAGGTAACACAAAAACCTGAATAAGTGTGAGTAGGACTGATACACCGAGAGTTATGTAGAAACTTAATTTTGTATACAGTTAGATCATAAATCCTGTTAATCGACAGTTAAGATTATTTTTTGCCTGTTATTAATATCAGTACTGGCAGGATATCAAAATATGTGACATAGATTGCTGTCTTTTTGGAGTGTATTGATGTAAAATTTTTTACCGTGCCAAGGGACTTCAGAAAGTGAGATAAATTTCAACTTGATATGTCTACCAGTTTGTGAGTTAGAGGGATCATAACAGATGGACAGACAGGCAGTTGGATAACATTGGGTGGGGGGTGGGGGTGGGGGGAACTGTGATATAATTAAAGATTAACAATTTTCAAATTTTTTCTTTCATTTGTACTGTAAAGCCTTGTTTCATGCCAAATTCCGTGATTCCAGGTCAACAGGGAGTATAGTACAGGTTTTGATGAGTGAGTTTGTGAGTATCACGTTGATTTTAAAGCTTAATTTTTTTACACTGTTACACTGCCAGGGGACCATATATGTGACATAAATTTCAACTTGATACGTATACCTCTTCCTGAGAAAAAAATGGTCTTAGCTGACAGACTGATAGACAAACACAGTCAGAAAAAAACTGTTACTTTTATTGTATAATTTTGTTTCCTGCCATATTTCAGTATTCTTGGTTAAGTGGAAATACCCTATAGGTTTTGATGAGTGAGCTTGCAAGGATCAAATATGTTGACATAAATGGCTGTATCACTTGATTGCATTGACTTGCAAGCTTAAAAGTTTTCACACCACCAAGGGACCATGGATTTTAGTATTCAATATAAATTTCAACTTGATATGTCTATCCATTTACAAGAAAAATGGGTCATAACAGCTGAACAGATTGACAGTCTGATAACAAACAAAAAATTTGTTGTCTCATATAATTAAAAATTAATGCTTTTTGGATTTTTTTCTGTACTTGTACTGCAGAATCGTGCTTCCTGACAAATTTCACGATTCTAGGTCAATGGGAGGTACCCTTTAAGTTTTGATGGGTGAGATTGTGAGTATCAAAATGTGTGATATAAATGGTCGTATTTTGTGATTGCATTGGTGTAGAAGCTTAATTTTGTTTTATATTGCGAAGGGGCCATAAACTTTAGTCTCTGACATAAATTTCAACTTTACATGTCTACCCATTCCTGAGAAGAAATGTTCTTAATGGTTGGACAGAGACAGACAGACAGACAGAAGATTGACTGACTGACAGACAACTGTGTGATCCAGTAAGGGTTCTGTTTTTACTGATTGAGGTACACAACCCTAAAACTTACTGGTACATCATTTTTTGACATAGTCCCCACTTTATAAGTATGTGGGTACCTCATGAGAAGAATTATTTTGATTGTGAATGCAGCCACTCACGGTCCACAGTTTTCACTCAGTCACCCTTCTGTGATATGTCTCTCCCAGTGCTTCATTGAGGTGTCTAAACACCTAAAAGTCGCTTGGTAAGGGGTCTGGTGAGTAAGTTGGGTGTTTGAGTCGTTGTTGTTGTTGCTATTGTTGAGGGGCAGTGTAGGGGTAAGAATTGTTGTATTGCAACAAAACCCCCGCAGTCAGGAGTCCTTATCATTCACTCCTGATTGGAGGGAAGAAGTGGGTTTGTAGCAATTTTGAGTATGAATTACTGGTCACTGCTGATATCCTTTCGCTGTAAGGATCCAAAATTAAGCCTTTTCGTGGAAAAAAGAGAATGAGCAAGATCTTTTTTTGTTGATGAGCGAGTGCTTAATTCTTTTGGTTTCCACGAAGAACTTTGGTGCCATACCTTGCTCGATCATTCCATTTCAGATTAATGATAATGCACCAAGGTCTCAACTTCTGTAACAGTTCTGTCTACAGTTAATTACGCTTCACTTGAAAATGACACAGAAGTGAAGTTCATCACTGGCACTGAGCCGATGATCTTTCAATTCAACAATCACCTGGTGCAGCATCCATCTTGTCCAGACTTGTTTGAATTGCAGCACACAGTGAACAATATTGCGTGCTAAACCAGCACTAAAATTCAAAATCATGGCTATTTTGTTTACAGTAGTATATACATTTTGCTTCACAAGCTCTTCCACTGTGACAATGTTTTCATTTTTCACTACATGGTGTGTCTGGCCCTCAGAAGCTATGCCTCTTTTAAACTTTCTGCTTCACTCATACAACTGCTGCAGAGGCACACACTAATCACCATACTGTGCTTCCATGTTGCAGTGCATTTCCACAGCTTTTACAGCTTAACTACTCAAAAAGCATTCTACAGAATGCTACTAAGTCAACAAGGGGAGATCATATTTGCACTGATACAGCTTTCTTTTCTGTGATGCAACATCAGGCTAGCAGCTGTTGGTCATCTGTTATAACACAAAGATATCACCTAGTAGCTGCCATTTTGACAGTACAACTTTTAGCAGATTTGTTGCATGATTAAGATTTTCATTTGTATCTTCCTCATGTAAAATGCCCAGGTTTTCCACCTCTTGCTGTTACTGAATGTTAATGACAGCACAGGATAATACTGTCTCACCCTATTTCTTTTTGCATGGCCATTGATAATCCTCTGTCCAGAGTATAATTCAGTTCTTTACCAAGTCAATTGACAGTTTGCACTTCTAGAACATTTCACAGGATTGTAGTCAGAATAAAACTTCTCTATTTTTGCCGAATTCAGAACTCCAACACTGCCAACATTTCAGTGATACATACTCTGTGTTAATCTGTGTTAGAATATATGCCCATCACTTGCTGATATCTTGAACCTGGATCATATAGCTAATAACATACTCCTGTGGAAGCAATATTTTTCTGATCAGCTCTGCACATTTATGCTGAAATAAAAATCACTGGCAATGTTATTTTCATACAGTGCTCTGTTTTTAGTTTGTCTATATGTGGTAACTGTTTTATTTTACAATATATGCTTGCCAAGCAGCACCCCTGTACAATGAAATTACAGTGGATTTCATTCCGTGAAGTTAGTGGAGCTAAAAGAATAGCTTTCTGTAGATTTTAGAGCTGACTTGAATGCCATACACGGATGTAGATATGAAACTACATCTGTGAGATATTAACTTCATAAAGCAGCTGGAATAACTGCAACTTATGACTTTGGTTTGTCAATTTAATGTGTTTATTATATCAGATTAATTTAAACTGTTTATGAAAACTGAATGGAAAAATTTGAAGTGGTCAAAAGTTTCAAGTACTTAGGGAGTGCGATCACAAATGATGGCAAGACAACTGATGAAATTGGGTAAAGACTACAAGCAAACAAATCCTACCAGAGTGTAAGGGTTATTCTGTGGAATAAAAATGTCCTGAAGGTAGGTATTCAGCTTAATATGAACCCATTCTAGTATGTGCAGATACGTAGGCTATAACAGAACAGGAAGAGATCAGAATATAGGCAGCAGGGATGAAATTTTTAAGAATTATCTGAGGCAAGACAAGAAGGGATGGAATCATAAATGGGGAGATCAGAAAAATGACCAGAGTCTCAAAGCTTGAGGTTAAAACAGAAAACAAAACTGAAGTAGTATGGAAATAGGATGAGAATGGAAGAGTAGAATGTGTTAATAAAAGTATTTTCTAAAAGGAAGACTGATAAAGTGATTCACATCCTGAACCAGAAAGATGAAAGTGAGCAAAGAAGAATATACTTTAATTTATTTACTAATTATAGTATTTTATGCAGATGTTGTTGGTTTATGTAAGTGGAATAAAAAATGAATAATTGTGGCCACACTGCTTAAGTAAAACAACTTTGATTTTTGCAAAATATTTATTGGTGTTTAGTTTCTACCAGGAGCATTACATTAATTTTATATTCTGTTGTTACATAAAATTGCATGTGAAGTTCATATGACTTGTTAACATGTGTTATGGGCACAGAAAGTTAACAAGTAATACGCAATACAATGCGTTTATTGACATAATTTGTTTCTTCCAGCTATATATCAGAAAAAATGAAATGTGAATTTGACATGCCGCTTGTCTCACTACAGTTGGGAGTTTAATGTTTATTTATTGAGATATCCCATGCCTTTATTCTAAAAACGGAAAGTACAGAGAGGAATGACAGCAATATTATGAAAGGATAGATTTTTGACAGTATAATGTTTTCATTGTCATAGAAAAGGATAGATTGCTATTCATCACACGGGCGAAATATTGAGTCACAGGCAAACACAATGAAAAGACTGATAAATGTTTAAGGTTTCAGACAGAAAAAAATCCGTCTTTGGAATATTCACGCAAGTACAACACACACATTTGCTTATATGAGTGTCCATAAGCTTGATTGTTTATCAGCCTTTTCGCCATGCCCGTTTGGAACTGAGCAGCTTCTCCATGTGGTGAGAAGCAATCTACCCTTTCCATTATTCTAATTATTCCATCTTACTGATTACTCAGCATTTCTCAGGTTCACTTTGAGCACATGAAAGACAGACAGAGCTGTCATGAAAATCATGAGACAGAATTTCAGTCCGTTACTTACCTTCACTAGACGAAATATTTAGTACTGCTGACAGAACAAAATGAAAACAGAACTAGAGCTAGCACTTGAAGAGGATGAGTTTGGTTTTGAACCAGAGAAGTCATCATTGCAGTCAGGAGTTGCTAGAGAAAAGATTCAGATTAAATAGAGATGCTTCCATAGCCTTATTGATCTCGAGAAGGCATTTGACAGTATCAGCTTGAAGGAATCCTCCAAAATCTTGAGAGATACATCCTTACACTGAAAAGTCTGAAGAATTATATTAAACATATACAAAAAGAAAAGTGTGAAGACAGATTGTTCAACCTTCTCACTGAAAAAATTATGAAGAACTTCAAAGACAAAGCATCTGCTGCTAAAGTGAAAGTAATCCCCATTCACTGCATAAGATTCTCAGATGATATTGACGTAATACCTGTTAGCATAAAGCATGTGCAAAACATACTTCTAGATGTTCAGCAATTATGAAAAAGTAGGAACGCAAAATTAATTGCTAATAGACCAAAATTATGATACTAAGCAGGTAAAGAAAGAGGATACTCAATATCAAAACTGAAATAAATAAAACACAGAAAGTTGATGAATTTTGTTATTTAGGTCCTTTAACTACATAAGGTGACAGATGCAGAATGGAAATAAAAATTACTAATCATGTCTTCCATACCAAAATGAAACACTGTTCAAACAAGCCTCGAAAGGCCCAACAGTACTGACGGACTGCCATGTCATCCTCTGTCAACAGGCATCACCGGATGTGGATATGGGGGAGCATGTGGTCAGCACAACGCTCTCTCGGCCATTGTCAGTTTTCAGTCAAGTTGCTCTTCACAAAGACTGAGTGCGCCCCGCTTGCCAACAATGCTCGGCAGTCCCAGACAGTCACTCATCTAAGGTGCTAGCCAAGCCCAACAGTGTTTAACTTCGGTGACCTGACGGGAACTGGTGTTCCATCTGTGCTGCAAGGTTGTTTTCCAATCATGCCTTCAGTGAACCAAAATTATGTACTCGTGAACAAATCGCTTAACATAAAAAGGAAAAAAACAAATTTTGAAGACATTCGTCTGGAGAGTGTGCCTGTAATGTTGTGAAAGGTGGATGTGGTTGCAGGCAGGCAGAGTACTAAAAAGTGAGGGAATACGGCTCTGGAGAAGGTTAATGGGAATTAGCTGGACACAAAGAAAACCCTGTGAAGATTTTCTAAAAGAGTTCAATGTGCAGAGAAGCCTCATACGAACTACCCAAAAAAAAAAAAGATTTTGGACATTTATTTCAATACTATAAACATTTAACAGACACTTTGGAAGGAGGAACTGCGAAAGCAAACCCAGGGGAGGCCAAGAAAGAAAATAGTCAAAGATCTATTGGAAGTAACAAAATGTCGAAATTATCACGAAAGGAAGAGGATAACACAAAATAGGGGAGAAGCCACAGTCATTGAAGCCTTTAGATGATGCTGTTGATAGACACACACAAAATACACCACACTACTCTACCTTTTGGAACTAACCTTATCTTTCTCGGGGAGTAGAGATAGGTAGATTGGGGAAGATTAAAAATTAATAGCAAGTCACTGAGACCCACCTTTTCTAAGGGGAGGAGAGATGAAGGGGGAGAGGAGACATCAGTCAGTAGGAGGTCAAAGCACTGTGCCAGCTTCAGACCAAAGAGAATGAAGACTGAGTGAATATGGATTAAGATGAAGAGGGAAATGAAATGAATAACGAATTTCTCTTCTTCTTAACCTATGTTTACTTCTGACCCTGCCCATATCAACTCTGGACTTGTGATGTGACTGTGCCACTGTGTGACATAGTTATCTATCCAGTAGTACATCACCGTAAATAAAACTGTGCTGTTGTAGTGTTGGGAACAACTACAGAAGTAAGTAATCCAAGTACCATAACTGTATTGATTAGAAGACTGAAATGGAACATTGCTCTCTGGTGTTAGTGAACAGGTATCTTTCTTATTGGAGCAGGTAATTTCAGATAATGAAGTCCACAACCTGACACGTAATACAAGTTTGACAGTCCCTCATATCCTGAGATGACAATTTGGTGGCTCACTGTACTGGTATTGGTGCCATTCACCGATGACTGATGTGGGAGGCAGATCACTGACTTCCTTGAACCTGACTGCGGAGACATGGCAGTGGTGTTTATGTTACCATGTAGATGAGAACAGTCGGTCCTTGTGATTGGCTGCTGCTGGCTGTGATAACAGGCTGCTTGCTCATTGCCTCTCTGTGTAATATGATGTTCTCTGGTGGTCGTTCGGCATCAATGAGAGGTGTGGCACTGTAGGTCTGTCAGATGTGGCGCCCTCTTTAGGACAGTCATTGCTGTCAACCTTGTCGAACAGCCACACCTCGTTATGTAACTGCGGCAGTGAGACTGTACCACGGGATGTCGCCTGGTGAGTGCCAGAGAACATAGCAGCAGTGCTGAAGTTGGCACAGTGGTTATCAGTGTTGTATCTTTGACCTCTTACACTCTTGACACCTCATCTGTGTGTTGAGACCTACTCATAATGTTGTTCTCAACTACTAAATATATATCTTATAATTTCAGTTGCAGTACCAACATAAAAGGAGTAAATCAATTTAAAAAAAATGGGAACAGGAACCACAACATAATCTTTACTTACCATTTGTATTGAAGACCTTATCTAAAGTGCATATTGGTTGTGGATTCATTTTACTTTTTTGTATGCTGCAAGTGGAAACTGGTCATTCTGGTCATTATTATGAATTAATTTACTTTTACTTTTCCCTAAAATTACATCAATTTATTCATGATTTTTTTGCCTTGATCACATAATGTCTTGTGGCTCAAACACCAGTTGTCACCTTTATATTTATATTTATACTTGTACAATTCTGTACTATAATTTGCACAATCTCTGCTTGTACTGATGCAACAGCATGTGGCTCTTGAAAAAGGTGACAAGTTAACAAAGAAAGTAAATAACAGATTTACTTGAGTTGGTGTAAAAGACGAATTTTCATTTAAGGGTTTTATGTGCTTGTCACAGTAACTTGAATTTTTAGAAACTGATTTTATAAAATGAAGTAATTTTTTGGAAAATCATGTTTTGACAATGTGTAGAAAGAAATATGTGATTTATTATGTCATTGATTTGGATGTGAGAGAAACAAATGCATAAGCATTAATTGCACAATCTACAATGATGTAACTGAACTCAGTATATGAAAATAACAAAATGAAGTGATCAATACTGCTTTGCAGTGGATAATGAAGAGATTTCCCCTACAAAACAAACTCTGCTATTGCTAAAAACTTACACTACACAATGGCATTATTATGTAGGCTGGTATAATTTTGTATACAGCCAAAGGCAAATGTTTCACAAAATCACAGTCCATGCCCGACTGCCCGCAGAGTGCTGCGGGGCTGCGTGCAGGTGGGACGCTGTCGGCGCTCATCAGTTGGGTGGCGTCGGGCTCCGGCACGTGGGCGTCGCTGGTGCCGCGCTGCTCTGCGCCGGACGCACCCTGGCTGGCGTACTTTGCGCTGGAGGTGGAGCACCATGCACAGGAGGAGCGGCCAGGCCTGTGGCGGGAGCTGTTGCGGGAACTGGCCAGCACGCAGGGCAAGGCCAACGTCGATCAGGCACTAAAGGTATGTGGGTGGCTTTGTGGGGAAGTTGTCACATTACCCATCTTCTCCTCTCTTAATACTAAGTGCAGAGTGAGATCTACTCATAGTGTATTTGAAATGACATTACTATGAGCCCCCACTGATAATACAGAATGCCAAATCCTCAACTCCTGTGAGCATACTTCTCTTGCGGGTGTTGTTTGTCCAGGGTTGCAGGTCCTTAGATTCATTTTCATGTTTGAGTTGGTCTTGGCTTTATAAATAACAAACAAAAACTTTGAATAATGTTACTTTATTGTTGTTCAGTTCAAAAACAAAGACATCTTGCATCTGACTTACTATTGCCAAGATATCCCTAAATATTATAAAAATGGATATATGTATGTTTCACATCTTCTCCTAAACCACTGGACCAATTTTAATCAAACTTGGTATTCATATCCCTTACTATCAGGCAACAATCACTGTAGAAATAAGAACCACCGACATTTTGTAGTTCAGGAGATATGACATCATAAACAGTGAGATGTGTGAAAACCTGCTGCATTGTGCGTAACATTTAATTTTATTCAGAATGAGATTTTTCACTCTGCAGCGGAGTGTGCACTGATATGAAACTTCCTGGCAGATTAAAACTGTGTGCCCGACCGAGACTCGAACTCGGGACCTTTGCCTTTCGCGGGCAAGTGCTCTACTATCTGAGCTACCGAAGCACGACTCACGCCCGGTACTCACAGCTTTACTTCTGCCAGTATCCGTCTCCTACCTTCCAAACTTTACAGACGCTCTCCTGCGAACCTTGCAGAACTAGCACTCCTGAAAGAAAGGATACTGCGGAGACGTGGCTTAGCCACAGCCTGGGGGATGTTTCCAGAATGAGATTTTCACTCTGCAGCGGAGAAACCTCCTGGCAGATTAAAACTGTGTGCCCGACCGAGACTCGAACTCGGGCCCTTTGCCTTTTGCAGGCTGTGGCTAAGCCATGCCTCCGCAGTATCCTTTCTTTCAGGAGTGCTAGTTCTGCAAGGTTCGCAGGAGAGCTTCTGTAAAGTTTGGAAGGTAGGAGACGGATACTGGCAGAAGTAAAGCTGTGAGTACCGGGCGTGAGTCGTGCTTCGGTAGCTCAGATGGTAGAGCACTTGCCCGCGAAAGGCAAAGGTCCCGAGTTTGAGTCTCGGTCGGGCACATAGTTTTAATCTGCCAGGAAGTTTCATTTAATTTTATTACTTATGAGCTACTAACTCTATTTGCAATAAATTTCGCAGACAGTGTCCATGTGTGCCACTAAATGCACCTATAAAATTATATTGTGGTAGTACTGCTAAATACACCTACAAAGTTATATCGTGGTACCACACACAGTTCAGGAGATATGACACTGTAAACAGTGAGATGCGTGAAAACTGTCAGATTGCACATGGTGTTTAAATTTATTACTTATTTGCTACTAACTCTATTTCAAGCATATTTCACAGACAGTAGGCACATATGCTGCTGAATATACCTACACAAATATACCATTGTTTGACTCATAGTTTGAGATATGATATCAAAAGTACTGAGAGGCGTGAAAAAATACCACATTGTGCATGAAGTTAAGTCAACTTAAGGAAATCCCTGACACCTGTCAGTGTTTTTGACAGCTTTCATTGGCCTGTCCACACATGATAGCTCCTTTCTGATTATCTGTCAGATTGACCCACTTTATTACTAACAAACACACACACACCTTTTTACTGCCACAACTTGCGTCACCGATGGATTGCCACACCACTACCTGCCACCAGTTCTATGCCTTCTACTGTGCTCCAAAGTGACCTGTGCACTCTGTTAATGGTGTGGGTAATGTTTCATCTGGTGAGCTTACTTGCCTAATAACAAGTTTCATAGGATGAAGGCAGCATTTTCCTCCTAAAATGCATTCATACACAACTAGTTCTGGCTTGTAAGTAAACCATTATTCAAGTGTTTACCCCTGTAAAAGAGCCACAATATGGGAACACAGTAGGCAAACATAACTTAATGGGAAGATATTTGCCTCGAACAAGGTGCCACGTTCATGAAAGTGCCAGTATAGCCACACATTCTGTTACTTTTTGTGTCGGTTTATGAATAGCACTGCTCTCGATAATGGTGCGACGGATATTCGGTGCACTTAACGTGGGAGAAAAATGTGCAAAGATATAATGTTCGCCAAAAAATAAGGCCGAGGAAAGACTGAAGATTTCAGAGATCTGTGCATATATGCAGGATATTTCGTAATTTCTGTTAAAGGCTTCTCAGGGTTGTAGACGGGACGTTTTGGCTAGGGTGTCTGGTAATGTACTGCTTGGATGTAAAATAAGTTTGAAAATCGGTTCACTGCCATATCTGCCACTTCCCACAGCAGAGACAGTGAGCTCTGACACATGCGCTCCACAGGAGCCCACGTCTCAGGAAATAATTCGAGCACTCATCGTCAGGTTTTCGTCTCGATGAAAAAGGGCATCCTCTTCAAAGTTGAGAGTGTGGAGGTCCTTGGTGCCCCACAAACAGCCTTCTTAATTGTGAATGTCTGAGTGTCTTGCAACCATTGTTGTAGGGGGATTAAAATGGTGTGCAATTTCATAATCACAACATAAGCTGATGGCAGCACCGTCTTCTCAGTTTGCGTATGTACTTCAAAGCAGGTGATTTGAAAATTGTATCTACTAAATCCCCTGTACAACCCCTAGAGGCCTATGAAAGGGATTGTGAAATGTCCAATATTTTATTTGCATGTGTAAATAAAAGCTAGTAAAAGAATAAAGAAATAGAAATAAAAATATTTAAATCATATGGTGGTGCAAAAGGGGAGTATTTGAAAATTTAAAAGTTTCACAGCTATGGTGCCTACTATGAACAAGATATTTCTCATCTTAGGAAAAGTGTTTAACAATGTAAAGTGAATGTTGCATGCTGTTTTCTGAAAGATCGGTATACACTCTAGGGAAAGGTGGGAAGTATACAATAGATGCAGCAATAGAAGGGAACAATAAGAATGGTACACCATCAGTGATACGCTTCTTAGTTAATTAGCAACATATACAGTTTCAGAGCATGAGTGATGATTATTTTTAAACAACATGAGTGGTTTCTGGACTACAGAGCATTCTTATAGGCCGTGGGTCACATGGATGCTCCCACCCAGTACTAGCTTCTCTGAATTCAAGAGATGGGAACTTACTCTTGAACACATCTTCACACCCTCCTGGACCTATCATCTGTAAACACTGAATCTCCTATCTTCTTTATCATTATCATAATCTTTTCATGATATATTATCTCACTTTTTCCTTGATTTTCATATTACTTTTACTTTATCCTTTTGCATTGTTATAAAGAAATTTCCAAAAATGCTCCAAAATAATCTCAAAAAATTCTTTAATAATTTCTTCAGGCCCGAATTAGCTGAATCTATGTTCTTTAATTAGGCAACACAACTGGTTTGACACCATTATAGGTGCATCTTCAGGTAATACTCTGTATTGAATACAAAAAGTGTTTTTATAAAATGCTGTTGATACATAGTATACAATAGTGAGAAAAAGGATAGGCTTTTACTCACAACTTATCACTTCATGTCCTAGTATTCAAGTTGTAACTGATCACTTGTGTAACCTCTTAAAAGTCTGATTATCAAATGGCTGAACTTGTAATTTATGCGCCATAGGGCGAATGTGAAAAACATCGAAACTCGTGCTCAACTAAAATACCTAAGGAACAAGAAGAAATTGCTGCAAATTAGAATATATAGGGTTGAAACAGTGATAGTGGAGACTTATGCTCTAATAAAATACGTGGGGAATGAGAGCACATCATGGCAAATTTAAACATACGGAGCACTAACAGTGGTAATGGGCACTGTCTAGTGGTTTTTGAGGGGGCTCGTGCCCCCTCAGGCCCCGTGGAGTCGGCGTCTGTGGTGGTACTGAGTTACGAAGGGAATGCTCCTCTGTGGCTGGATCGTAGGACTTTGGGAGGTGGTGGGAGACTGGAAAGATAAGGCGCAGGAGATTAGTTTATGTACAAGGTTGGGAGGATAATAAAGATGTAAAATTTACGATGCCTAGATTTTTGAAACAGTTTCAGAAATCTTTCTTCTTAAAATGTTACTAGTTCCTTTTCTCGTATTGTGAAAAGTCGCTGTGTTTCCTGAATGTTATAATTTCCCCATAGAATTGCCTGCTGTAGACAGCACATGCTTGGACGTAAATGTAAATGTTTTATGTTACGTGCCTCATCTATCCCAGGCGCTGTGTGACTGTGGCCACATTTCAGAGGGCGGCACACACCCTGAAGGTGCCAGCGCCGACGTCGAGCAGCCTGGCCGTCTACCGCTGGGCGCAGCAGGCGCTGGACACGCCGCTCGGCCACCCGCTGCTGCCACTTCTCTGGCAGAAGTTCTTTGAGCTCTTCCTCGCCAGGATACCTTCCACACCGGGGTACGTGCCATCTGTTAAACTGATTGGTCGGGAAATGGTACAGAGCACCATTCACCGTCTCCCTAAAGGTGATTGTCCTTCACTTGTGAGAGTTGAAGGACGTGAAAGAGAAGCAATAGTTGACAAGTGTTGCAGCCTACGCCTGATGTTTTTAAATTATTTATGGAAACCCGAGGAGAAATTTGAAAAGGAAAATGTTGCAGGATAAGAAATAAAAACTTTATATGTTTGTCGATGACATTTTTAATGCTGTCAGAGGTGACAAGAGGCTTGGAAGAACAGTTGAATGTAATGGACACTGTCTCAAAAGGAGAATATAAGATGAACATCAACAAAAGTAAGTGAGGGTAATGGAGTGAAGTATAATTAAATCAGGCAGTGCTGAGGGAATTAGATTAGGAAATGAGACAGTAAAAATAGTAATTGAGTATTGCTGTGTGGGCAGCAAAATAACTGATGTTGACCGAGCTAGAGAGGTGTACCAGATGTGTTTTTTACACTACTGACCATTAAAATTGCTACACCAAGAAGAAATGCGGATGATAAACGGGTATTCATTGGACAAATATATTATACTAGAATTGACATGTGATGACATTTCCACGCAATTTGGGTGCACTGAGAAATCAGTACCCAGAACAACCACCTCTGGCTGTAATAACAGCCTTGATACGCCTGGGCATCGGGTCAAAAAGAGCTTGGATGCCGTGTACAGGTACAGCTGCCCATGCAGCTTCAACATGAGACCACAGTTCACCAAAAGTAGTGACTGGCGTATTGTGACGAGCCAGTTGCTCGGTCACCATTGACCAGACGTTTTCAGTTGGTGAGAGATCTGGAGAATGGGCTGGCCAGGGCAGCAGTTGAACATTTTCTGTATCCAGAAAGGCCCGTACAGAACCTGCAACATGCGGTCGTGCATTATCCTGCTGAAATGTAGGGTTTCACAGGGATCGAATGAAGGGTAGAGACGCGGGGCGTAACACATTGAAGTGTAACGTCCACTGTTCAAAGGGCCGTCAATGCGAACAAGAGGTGAACGAGATGTGTAACCAATGGCACCCCATACCATCACGCCAGGTGATATGCCAGTATGGCGATGACGAATACACGCCTCCAATGTGCATTCACCGCGATGTCACCAAACATGTATGCGACCATGATGATGCTGTAAACAGAACCTGGATTCGTCCAAAAAAATGATGTTTTGCCATTTGTGCCCCCAGGTTCATCGTTGAGTACACCATCACAGGCGTTCCTGTCTGTCATGCAGCGTCAAGGGTAACCGCAGCCGTGGTCTCCAAGCTGATAGTCCACGCTGCTGCAAACATTGTCAAACTGTTTGTGCAGATGTTTGTTGTCTTGCAAACATCCCCATCTGTTGACTCAGGGATCGAGACGTGGCTGCATGATCCGTTACAGTCGTGCGGATAAGATGCTTGTCATCTCGACTGTAAGTGATACTAGGCCGTTGGGATCCAGCACGACATTCTGTATTACCCTCCTTAACCCACCAATTCCATATTCTGCTAACAGTCATTGGACCTCGACCAACGCGAGCGTCAATGTCGCGATACAATAAACCGCAGTCGTGATAGGCTACAATCCGACCTTTATCAAAGTTGGAAATGTGATGGTCCGCATTTCTCCTCCTTACAAGAGGCATCACAACAACGTTTCACCAGGCAATGCCGGTCAACTGCTGTTTGTGTATGAGAAATCGGTTGGAAACTTTCTTCATGTCAGCACATTGTAGGTGTCGCCATCAGCGCCAACCTTGTGTGAATGCTCTGAAAAGTTAATCATTTGCATATCACAGCATCTTCTTCCTGTCAGTTAAATTTCGCGTCTGTAGCACGTCACCTTTATGGTGTATCAATTTTAATGGCTAGTAGTGTAAGTAAGTACCAGTTTGAAATAAAAATAAAACAAGTAGACTTTTCTCAGCAATTTTGTTTTTACATGAAAGCGTGTAATTTAATCTTGTTACACTTTTAGAAACATAAATTAAATAACTTACTTTACCATGTGAACATATTTTGTTGTTTTTCCTATGTAGTGCCAGGTAATCAGTTAGTAAAAGTATCAACTTTTATTTAAAGGTACAAAGAGAGAAGACTGCAGTACTTACTTTCACAATGAGAAATTCCATTACTGAAAATAGACAGATACAAAACTGAAAACACTAATCTTAACCTTCGGAACTATAATTGAGTCAGCATAAGTTGATCCCTGACAGTTGCAGTGGGCTGATTGTGGCAGCTTTGCGGTCCTACTTTAACCAGTAACATAATTCGATTTTGTAAACGTCTCTAAGGTAATACCTCAGTGTTGTCACAGCTCTGTAAAGGCTACTGTTTGCACCTGCAGCCAGTAGCGCTTCACTGTTAAAAGGTGGCAACAGGGCTACCAGCAGTGAGGGATCATTCTACGCTGTCTTGAGTATAGGTTTCCTCTTGTCCTCACAACAAGTGAGTGTCTATCACTTTGGGGAGTGACAAGGAAATGGTGCAATAAGACATGTTGAAACCACCCTGAAATTTTTTACACAGGGAGAAGACAATGAAAGAAATGCACTGCCAAAATTTGAGCTGCTAAGAGGCACTGCAAGTATTTTGTAAAAAATGTTGAAGTTACACATTTTTGCTGCGTGAAGAACAGCTTATAACAGGGGTTTGTACAGCCCTGCCCGCCTAGTGTGTGACTCGGTGAATAACTCATGCAGCGCTGCATAGCGGAATTATCCGGAATTCACAGACACCAATTTTAAACTCTTAAGCTTGGTTTACAATGGAGAGAATGGAAACGAACATGTGTGAATGAGCATTTGTTGAAAATTCACTACCATTTGCTTGTATATGGATAGAATCATTTATACTAGAGGGAATGGAAGAGAACACGAAGTAGTGAACATTACCTGTGAACGCTTTGTTATTAGTTTTTAGTTTCTGAAGTTAATATTCGGCCTACCTCGTTAGAGCCACAGTGTGAAACTTTGCTATTACATGGTGAGTGTACTCTTTTTCATTGAGTATGCAAAAGGTGTAATTTAAGTGTCTCAGTTTGTATGGAAGTGTGACATGCATGGAGATCGTGCACTTTACTCCATCTCTCCTCAGCACTGGTCCAAAATTTTCCTTGTATATCAGCTGCCATTTTTCCCTGGCTTCTCATTACCATGGAGGGGAAATTTATAAAAAGAACACTAATTACCGACATCAAGTATAAGCTCAAGATGTAACACAGCTAACATTCCCAATACATGTGTAAGGTTTAATGGTCATGTTCTTTTTTCCCCATAAAACAAAAATGGTCTATTGGCAAAGTGCTCGCTTAGTGATCCAGAGAGCATGTGGTCAAATCTCGTTCAGACCACAAGTTTTTTGCTGTGATTTTTAACTGAGTATTCACTTCTCACAGA
Source organism: Schistocerca cancellata (assembly GCF_023864275.1). NCBI lineage: Eukaryota > Metazoa > Arthropoda > Insecta > Orthoptera > Acrididae > Schistocerca > Schistocerca cancellata. Next base: position 124,311,654 of record NC_064637.1, on the reverse strand, counting down.
TTTTGGAGTGACCATGAAAGACATGGTTCAGATTCCACGTTAAACTGCAGGTCTCCGTTTTCCGATTAGGTAACGGGGGAAGATCAGGAATACGTAAGTAGCTGCAGTGGCGTCCTGTTGAAAGACCTGCAAAAGGCCTACTGGGTACACCAGACAGAATTATCCTTTTCTTGTGCTTGTTAGCTTGTTTGCTCTGGTGAAAACCTAGTTCAAACTATACAAACATTTTTTTGAATAACTTAATATCGACAGTTCAGTTCTTGCACATGTAATTCTGATAAAAGTGGCAACAGAGAAAATAAAATCATTGCAATGTTTGACTTACATCAATGAGGACTTGTAATTTATGGAATGAAATGTGCCTTGCAGTACTACATTTTATACACTCCTGGAAATGGAAAAAAGAACACATTGACACTGGTGTGTCAGACCCACCATACTTGCTCCGGACAGTGCGAGAGGGATGTACAAGCAATGATCACACCCACGGCACAGCGGACACACCAGGAACCGCGGTGTTGGCCGTCGAATGGTGCTAGATGCGCAGCATTTGTGCACCGCCGCCGTCAGTGTCAGCCAGTTTGCCGTGGCATACGGAGCTCCATCGCAGTCTTTAACACTGGTAGCATGCCGCGACAGCGTGGACGTGAACCGTATGTGCAGTTGACGGACTTTGAGCGAGGGCGTATAGTGGGCATGCGGGAGGCCGGGTGGACGTACCGACGAATTGCTCAACATGTGGGGCGTGAGGTCTCCACAGTACATCGATGTTGTCGCCAGTGGTCGGCGGAAGGTGCACGTGCCCGTCGACCTGGGACCGGACCGCAGCGACGCACGGATGCACGCCAAGACCGTAGGATCCTACGCAGTGCCGTAGGGGACCGCACCGCCACTTCCCAGCAAATTAGGGACACTGTTGCTCCTGGGGTATCGGCGAGGACCATTCGCAACCATCTCCATGAAGCTGGGCTACGGTCCCGCACACCGTTAGGCCGTCTTCCGCTCACGCCCCAACATCGTGCAGCCCGCCTCCAGTGGTGTCGCGACAGGCGTGAATGGAGGGACGAATGGAGACGTGTCGTCTTCAGCGATGAGAGTCGCTTCTGCCTTGGTGCCAATGATGCTCGTATGCGTGTTTGGCGCCGTGCAGATGAGCGCCACAAACAGGACTGCATACGACCGAGGCACACAGGGCCAACGCCCGGCATCATGGTGTGGGGAGCGATCTCCTACACTGGCCGTACACCACTGGTGATCGTCGAGGGGACACTGAATAGTGCACGGTACATCCAAACCGTCATCGAACCCATCGTTCTACCATTCCTAGACCGGCAAGGGAACTTGCTGTTCCAACAGGACAATGCACGTCCGCATGTATCCCGTGCCACCCAACGTGCTCTAGAAGGTGTAAGTCAACTACCCTGGCCAGCAAGTTCTCCGGATCTGCCCCCCATTGAGCATGTTTGGGACTGGATGAAGCGACGTCTCACGCGGTCTGCACGTCAAGTACGAACGCTGGTCCAACTGAGGCGCCAGGTGGAAATGGCATGGCAAGCCGTTCCACAGGACTACATCCAGCATCTCTACGATCGTCTCCATGGGAGAATAGCAGCCTGCATTGCTGCGAAAGGTGGATATACACTGTACTAGTGCCGACATTGTGCATGCTCTGTTGCCTGTGTCTATGTGCCTGTGGTTCTGTCAGTGTGATCATGTGATGTATCTGACCCCAGGAATGTGTCAATAAAGTTTCCCCTTCCTGGGACAATGAATTCACGGTGTTCTTATTTCAATTTCCAGGAGTGTAACAATTCCTGTAGGCCATTCCTTATAATAATATTTGAATGTTGTGCATTTGACTATCAGTGAAACAGTTCTTTGTTTATTCCTTGTAGCCGTAACAAAAATGCGAAGTGTCTGTTGAATGACAGAAAAAAAAAAAAAAAAATACATTTTTCTTGCACCAGGCACACTGGACAAAGCAAAAATTGATGCAGTCAGGCACTTCACAGTAACTACTAGTTTTATTTAGACAGTACTGGTATGGAGTCAGAATTGGTCCTGGCTGTTGTTCTGCATATTGCACTGCACACTAGGCATACTTGATCAAATTTGTAAAGTGTGGTGAAGAAAACTGGTAATGCACAAATGACTGGAGCTTAAGAATACTGTTCCGCTGATAAACTTGAAATGAGAGAGAGGTATTGGAAATTATGTTGTGTGATAATTTCCTGAAAAATGCTTTCCGCTGTAAAAAAAAAAAAAAAACCTCTTTATCAAGAGGTTGAATCACATTAGTAGTTCCAGGTCGAATCCACTGTCGTCGTCCTCCACAAAAACAGAGGTGTCATTATGTCCCGCCCATGAATCCAACAAAAGCAATGAATTAGTTTCTGCAGCTGGTAGGGATACATTTCGAAAGAAATGTTAAAAATTATTCTTTCCCATTTTTCTAGATTTTGATATGTTGATTACAAGATCTTTGCAGCTAAAAAGTCCATTTTTTAATTTTTGGTCCTAATTTGCCTTGCAGTTCTTGAAGACAGACATAGAGCTGTGGAAAGAGTAAATCACTCGTACTTATCACTGGCGTCATTGTATGTGAATGTGTAATTGCATTTATTGATTGGGCAACTGACTCCATTTTTTTTTTCACCCCAAAATGATAAAGTGTGACGTGCATGCAGTTCTTTCATGAAACCTGACTGATCACTGTTATAAACAGCAGTTGCGGGGATAACAACAAGTTTCATCTTTATGTCAGCTATGAGTTTTTCTAAAGCATTGTCTATCACTGGCAGCTGCTGTACATGTTTATGGGTCGTAAACTTGGTAATTTTGCCACTTCTTGATTCTTTCATTTGTACAGTTCACACCCTGATTTTACAAAACAAAAAGGCTTTTTCACACGGTGTAACTTCAAGTGTTTTTTCCCTCCTTCATTTAACCAATATTTCACTGCCTTTTCTTTGTCAGTGAAAGCTGTTGCAGTACATGTTTTTTTAAGGCTTAGAAGATATTCTTCTTCAGAACTGTTACTGGCACAATTGACATCATCCAAAGCACAGTTCATGGAATCATCACAGTTATTTCCTATTTCTTCTAACGTATCCACAATTTCAAATGAAATGTCTATATCGTTCGAATGAATGTCAAGAAAATCTGCTAACAAATGATTCGTATGTACGTCCTCAGGAGAAGTAGGTGATTTTGACTGGAAACCACGTTCTTCGTATTTCATCATTGCTAAATTGAAAATTCCACAATAGTGTGAAACTGGGAAAAAAACTACTATTAGCAGGGATGCTGAACGAAAGCACAATATATATTAATTCAGTTATCTGTATTGTCAATAGTTGCCAATACTGCAAAGAGCAACTGATAATTTGTAATAGATGTTACTTGAGTGGCTAATTCGAGAGAATAGAAACTGTGTACTGTAGTGTCAGAGAAACTATCAATGAACGGTAATCTGAAACAGCCTTTACAAATTACAGTCGGGTTGAGTTGAGTTTCCTGTTTACAAATGTACTGCTGACCTTGGCTCTGTGTGTGTGTGTGGGGGGGGGGGGGGGGGGGGGGTGTCAGTTGCATGCACAGTTGTTACAGTGCTAGTAGGGGTGTACATTTCTACCACCGCTTGGTATGCAACAAATTTGGCAATACTTGCAGTGCCTCTTAGCAGCTAAAATTTTGACAGTGCATTTCTTTCTTTGTCTTCTCCCTGTGTAAATAATTTCAGGGTAGGTTTCGACATGTCTTATTGGACCATTTCCTTGAGAGTGCCCTGCTCCTCTTTCCCAACCTTCCTCACCTAGCCTTCTTTCCTCCCTGTGGGAGCAACTAACAGTTCTGAAAGACAGGCTACTGTTCCTGGTTTTAAATGTGTGTATCAGAATTACTGGAATTTCTTCTCACAATTGAATTTTCCTTATGATGCAATTGACACTTACTTAGCCACATTGAGAATAGACATAATTAGTACGGCAGTTGTTGTATTCCTCTGTTGTATTTGTGTTCAAACACAGAGTTGTGGCCATGGAGAACAGCCATTTAATTAACACACACAATAAATAAACACTGTACTTTATTTAGCGCTGAAAGAACACTTCTCTTTTGTAGCTCTCCAGGCTGCTGTGATTGTAGATGACAGGTGTGGAATTGGATAACTAATAGGTTGCCACAAGCACACAAAGAATCAGCCACAAATGAGTGCTGTGCTATTTTGAAAATGCATAGAGTTTGCCTCTGAATGTTTTGTGCACCGTTACTACTTCACACTTGTCAGTTTGGCACCAACTAAGTACTCAGTATGCACTAGACTGATAAGGGAACAAGTACTTGACGATTCCAGCAACAAGCAGCTAGTTGCACTAGTAGAATTCCCGTGCTTGTGTCCTGCAGCTGTATTTAATAGCAGGCTGCAGGGCACTGGCACCTGGCAACGCCAGGGGGTGTGGCTCAAGCTGCACCCGGATTGGGACCGCTTGATGATGCTGTTATTGGCACACAGTATCTCCGTGGTGATTGACAGCACCACAAAAATTACAGTTGCCTGTGATACATGAGGGCAATCCCAAAAGTAAGGCCTTAAACCTTTTTTGGGGCATAGACACACTTTTAATATGATTGTTGGCCACACTGTTGTGACTGGTGCTGCTTCCAGTCCCAAATACGCACAAACATGCTTCACTCACATGCTCGGTCTTGGGTAGGCAACCATTCAAAATAGTGCTCCCATTGAACACTACTGCCAAGTGTGAAGTTTGCACAGTTATTCAATTTTTGTGTGCAAAAAGGATTGAACCAGGTGAAATTCATCGCCAATTGACAGAAGTGTATGGACAGTTGTGCATGGTGGTGATGCAGCTGGTGCAGAGAGTTTACATCTGGTGCAGAGAGTTTACATCTGGTCATACCAAAACTCATGATGAAGAAGGGAGGGATAGGGCATCCATTTATGACAAGACAGTCACGAAGGTTGGGAGACCATACGTAAGGATCGGAGGATTACTCTGGATGCTCTCTGTATTTTAGTTCCTGAAGTTTCCCAAAGCACAGATGCAATTCAGGAGGACATTCCAGAACTGGAGAAGAGGACTCTTGAACAAGGTTGTAAGTATCCTCCACAACAATGCTCATTCACACATTGCCTGTCAAACTGTCAATCTCCCTCAAAACTTTTGTTGGGATGTCATCATCCACCCACCCTACAGTCTCGACTTGCAGCAAGTGACTACCACCTGTTCCCCAAGTAGAAGGAACATTTGTTCATACGGTGGTTCTGCAGTAACAGTGAGGAGAAAGATGAGGTTCAATGCTTCCTGCAGAAGATGGCAATGAGTTGCTATCACAGGGGCATTGTAAAACTATCACAGCGTCTACAAAAATACATAGATCAAAATGACAGGTAGGTAGGAAACACTAAACCTACATTGAAACTCCGCAATCCACCTTAACAACGTGTGGCAGAGGGTATCTTGTGCCACTGCCAGTCATTTCCTTTCCTGTTCCATTCGCGATCCTTATGCATAGTGTATGTTGGCAGCACTAGAATTGTTCTAGTCAGCTTCAAATGCTGGTTCTCTAAATTTTCTCAATAGTGTTCCTCGAAAAGAACGTCGCCTTCCCTCCGGAGATTCCCATTTCAGTTCGTGAAACATCTCCGTAACACTTGTATGTTGTTCAAACCTACCGGTAGCAAATCTAGCAGCCCAGTTCTGAATAGCTTCAATGTCTTCCTCCACTCTGACCTGGTATGGATCCCAAACACTTGATCAGTACTCAAGAATAGGTTGCACTACTGTCATATATGCAGTCTTTACAGGTGAACCACACTATCCATAAATTGCCCCAATAAATGGAAGTCATCCATTCACCATCCCTACCACAGTTCTCACACGAATGTTCCATTTCATTTCACAATGCAACGTCACGTACAGAGATTTAAATGATGTGACTGTGTCAAGCAGGACATTACTAATGCTGTATCCGAACATTACAGGTTGGTTTTCCATACTCATCTGCATTAACTTACATTTTTGCACATTTAGAGCTAGCTGCCATTCAGTGTTGTCTAATACATCTTATATTCTCCTACAGTCGCTCAACAATGAAACCTTACGGAACACCACAGCATCATCAGCAGACAACAGCAGATTGCTGCCAACCCTGTCTGTCAAATCATTTATGTATATAGATAATTATAGTGGCGCTATCACACTTCTGTGGGGCACTCCTGCTGATATCCTTGTCTCTGGTGAACTTCCGCAGTGTTCCTTAACCTTTAAAATAATGTAACTATTACAGAAAATAATCATTTTTGTGTATCTATAAATGTAGAATTTCTTACTTTAGTGTTTGCTAACGAGCAGGGTAATGCAGTGGCTAGCACACTGGACTCACATTCCTGAGGACAACAGTTCGAAATTGCGTCCAGACATCCTGATTTAGGTTTTCAGTGGTTTCCTAAATCACTTAAGGCAAATGCTGGAATGGTTCCTTCCCTAATTTGAGCTTGTGCTCTGTCTCTAATGACCTCATTTAGGGATTGCCCTCATATGTGCATTCCCACCTCTTGCGACTGGTGCAGATAATCATGTTTTATATGTGATTACTGTTGTCACCCCCTACTGCACATTTTATTTAATTTTGTAATGAAAAATGGTGCTCAGTATGAATGGTCAAGGTAAAGTTTTGTGGGTGAGCCATGTGTTGAAGTTGGACAGATCAGTCGGTAAGTGCACAGCACACAAAAGACAAGGTTCCTGGTTGGTTTAAATCCCAGTCTGACACAAAGTTTTAGTTTGCCATGCCATTTGAGAAGAGTGCAGACTTCACATCAGACTGAGGATTCACTCTGGATGAATCAGTGTTGTCATTGCTGATTGTACTGTGTAGTATAAATACCTGTGACTATTTTTTTCACCCCCTATCAGTTGGAGTGATCTTATATTTGTAATGTTGGCATTCCACTAGTAAAATGTTCTTTCAGGGTGGTGAAGAAGCGGAAGGGGTCTGTACAGGTAGTTAAAGAACTGGAGACAGCTTGCTTGGTGTTTGGTGCGGTGACGGGCGTACAGTGAGTAGTGGCTGCCTTTACAGTGCCTGGAAGAGTGAGTGCCATGTTCCCGCTCAGTAGAGGCTGTCAGCTAAGACACACTGGTGCCATAGTTTCCTGCTGTCGGACTGTTTAGTTTCCATGCTGTGTGTTCGCTGTATCTTAAGTAGATGCCTCTCTTTATCTGCCCATTACTGTACCAGTCTCCATTGTTTTGTGTGTTGCATCAACATCTGTACTAACTTTTGCTGTCTTTATTGATGCTGAGTGAAGATTTTTGGTAACTTTCATAACACTGTAAAATTGAGTACTCCGTGTGTGCATGCCTCTGATCTCCAGTAAAAGTAATTACCAGTTTATTGGGGGTCTTCTCCTACTTAGTGAACGGCGCAACTGATACCCATAAATTGTCTCAAGTCATTCACAGAAATCAGACACTCAAAAATCCCGGATGGAATAACAACAACATGAATTAGTATAGATTGCTACTCGTCACATAGAGAAGCAGATAGGCAGCTGTAAAAGTGGGTTAAGATACCTGACAAAGTCCCTCAACAAATTAAGCAAAACAATAAAAACATAAACATATCTCTCACACATTTTCTCCTTGGTCCTCTACCATCCCTAACATGCCCACTGACTGCCCACAAAGAAGCACCTCTCTTGTGGCTTGAGCAACTGAATCAAGCTCTTGCCTAGGTTTCCGCCACCTCTTATCGTGTCCTGAAATGAGAAATATCCTCCCCACCCCAATCACAGTGCTATTTAGCCTCCCACTGGACCTACACTGTTTCCATATCCATTCTTATTCCACCCTTGCTCCCAACTCCTTGCCTATCAACTCTCATCCCTGTAATAGTCCCAGATGCAAGACCTATCCCACACATCATCCCACTACCACCTACTACAGCCCTGTCACAGGCATCTCGTACCCCATCAAAGGAATAGACATCAGTACAAGCAGCGACCACACTGCAGCATTCTGTGCGGGCGTGACAACTAACAAGTTGTCCGTCTGCATGAACAGCCACCACAAAACTGTGGCTGAGAGTCAGTTGGACCACACAACTGGCGAGCATGCCACAAAACACAGTGTGCTTGAGTTCAGTCATGGCTTCACAGCCCAATCTATCTGGGCTTTTAGGATCAACACCAGATTTTCTGAAAAGGACTGGTAGGTACTCACCCTGCTTCATTGCTGTTTCGGTCCTGGCCTCAATCTTTGTTAGTCCCTGCGTCCACCTGCCTCCATGTTTTTTCCTACTCCCTCTCAAGCCTCACAGGTGTCTTCTGCCGGCCTCCCCTCTCAACACATGTGCGTAGCCCTTCCCTCCCTCTCCCACAGCCTACCATCCTATCCTGCCCTCTCCCACAGACAGCATTACCCCATCTCCCCACATCTCTATGCTGCTGTCCCTCCCCTTCTCCACTCCACATCTCTTCTGTACCCCTGCCTCCCACACAAGATCACTGCTTACTGTGGTCAGACCTCAGTAACCAGAAAACAGTTTCCATGAGTGTCCAAGCTGTGGGTGTACAAATGTGTGTGTGTGTGTGTGTGTGTGTGTGTGTGTGTGTGTTTCCTAAATCTGACAAGGGATTTTCCCATTAGCTTGGTCTACTTTTAAATGTGTACATCAGCTACTAAACATCTCGTCCATGTGGTGAGTGGAAATCTATACTAATTCATATTGTTATTGATACAAATCAAGTAGCAGATTTTACCATATTAACATGCTACTAAAACAGTATATGAGGTGTGATCAAAGAGTAATGGGTATTTTTTAATTTTATGGGATTTATACATCCTGATGTACATTTGCATTTGTGAATAAATGAAGTAATATTGCATGTTCTCAACAGTCTGGTCCTCTTTTTCTCTAAGTACTTACAAACTATGGAGGGCCACCTGCACAAAGTATGCCATGTCATAACCTGTCCCACTCACAGCAATGTAACACAACGTAAGAAGTGTTTGTATGAAGGTGCTAAACGACAGTGACTGGAGAGGAGTGTTATACGTTGTTAATAACAGTTGGCTTCAAACTTGGCAGTGATTGCTGCTGTGAGTGAATGCAGGTCCATCTCCCCCACTTTCCAAATAACTATTGTTAAGGGTATTGTGTATCTTGGAAATTTGGAATGGGGTACTTTGCAAAAATCCCTTGCTCATTGCAGTACATCAAGATGCTGTTCTTAAGTGGGCCAAACAACACAGAAACTGCTCAATAGGTGACAGCAGGTATATAGTGCTGTAAGACAAGTCATGATCTTGGAATATTTTTAGTACTGTGTTGTGGGCCTACTCATTCAGGATAGTGTGAACAAAACTAGGATGTTTACTTCAGCATTCTCAGTGTACACATCTACATCACCACTGACAAGTCATGGTTCTAGGGGTGTTCCTCATATACCTTAATTAGGGCCTACTCATTCAGGATAGTGTGAGCATGAACCAGGAAGTTTATTTCAACATTCTTGGTGACCACATCTACATTTAAATTGACAAGTCATGTTTTTGGGAGCATTTCATGTACCTTGAATTGGGCCTACTCTTTCAGGATAATGTGAGCATGAACCAGGATGTTAATTTCAACACTCTCAGGCGACTATGCATTGCCTGTTCTTCTACATTTCCATTATGAGTTTATTATAGACAGTCCCATCTTTAGATATGATAATGCTCATGCTCATGCTTACGCATTCCAGGTTTGTCAGACACTCCAGCACCCTGTTGCACCTTGACTGGTGTGCTAAATCACTGGGACTATTTGGAACAGTCCTTGAAACATAACAGTCAACCTCTCCAAAATTTCATTGCTCTCTGTTATCTAATCATTGTTGAGCCGGTGGCTTCAGCATACCTGAATACCTTAACTCTCTTCTTCAGCTGTTATAAAGGCTAGGCATGGTGTTGCAGAATATTAGTATGATGTTTCTTGGGTGCCCAGTTTTTAGTTCGGTGCACTATTCTGTTCTACGAGAAGACTTACCCTCAATTGTAGACAACAATAAGATGCATGTGAGAAAACTGTTAAACCGTTCTGCGGCATTTGACCTCACTATGCGTTTTGTGAGTGTAGATTTTAAGGTGACCGATTGATCATATTAATTACACTACAAGCTAGTCACATATTATTACTAACAAAATTATTTTAGCAGAACTTTTAGTGTGTATGTTGATGATGGCTACAGTACACACAGAGATATTGATGATGAATTAATGTGCAACTTTAAACAATAGATCATAGAAATATCTGGCCCCGTGCCATCTGGATCTTTTCCTCCTCCATCAGCTTCTCTGAATTGTGCAGATAGCAGTTTCCTGTAACCCAATCTCTGCATGCCCTCCACCCAACAATTTCCCCTTGCCTCCTCCCGTAACATCCTCACAAAACAGCCCCACGACACCTGGCTCTGACAACTGTGCATCATGTGCGTAGCCCATGTACCTGTCCTCCTCTCTCCCTGCGTTCCTAATCTGCAAACTGGCTGCCTCCCTTGGAGCTGCTAGTCACCCACCCAATTCTATCTCCCTGCCTCCTGCCCCTATCTCCCTTTATCCAGCCCACCTGGCACAGACCTTACCACAAACCTAGCCCACCTCCCGAACTGCAGCGCTAGCCCTGTTTGTCCAGCTGGCAGTATGTAGGGGCGTATGCATGTATCTATATGTGTGTATTTGATTTTTGTGTGTATTTTGCTCTAGCTCAAAAAGGATTGCTCCAAAGGCTACCAAGTTATTTCTTTTATGTGTGCCCGTTCGTGACTCGACAGTTCTGCTTTACAGTTCGTGGTTGCCTGTAATCTGAAAGAATTTCCATTGACCCATATTAGTAACTTTATGAATTTTAAACACAGTTGTGCTATTGTTTTGAGCAACAGGTGCTGATGACCTCAGTGTTTAACAATTAAAAAAAAAAAAAATCTATCCAGTCCGAGAGTTTAAGATTTTAAGACACAGGTACTGAGGTACAATGAACTTAAATGCAGCCAGAAATCTTTATTCTGTACTGTGTGTTGGTAATACCTCCCACTTGTTTTCTCTTCTAGTGGCCTGTACACACTGTAGTTTCCAGTAGCTCTTCTTTTAATGACAGGGTCCCAGACCGCGGTGGAGTCGGAGACAAGTTCTTTGAGGGGATGGTGAACCTGAATGTGCTGAAGAAGCTGAAGAGGCGCCTGCAGGAGACGGAGGAGTTCTACCGCAACCGCAGCCGCGACCCCGGTCTTGAGGAGGAGGCCGTGAAGCTGAACACGAGATGTGCTGAGTAAGTACCCGCCTGAGTTGGGCAAGTGTAGTGTAGCATTGTACGTAAGAATGCGCAACAGTAAAGATTACTTCCAGCTGTGTGTGTGCCATTCTTGTCCTTTAAACTTCCAGAAACTGTAGACTGGAAGCTACATACAGAGATGCAAAAATATAAGAGGTCTAGTGTGTACTTTAAAATTGTGAGACCTTATTGCTAGCCAGTATGTAATTAGGGAAATAGGGTTCTACCATGAGCAAACACAATTCTGTTCACTACCACTCATGTTCATCGTATTTTCTGTCAAACTACAGCTAAAAATTTTGCATGATAATATATACAGTTTTGGGATTATGGTATATGTATACATAACATTACTAATATATCTGAAAACAAAGATGATGAGACTTACCAAACAAAAGCGCTGGCAGGTCGATAGACACACAAACAAACACAAACATACACACAAAATTCAAGCTTTCGCAACAAACAGTTGCTTCGTCAGGAAAGAGGGAAGGAGAGGGAAAGACGAAAGGATGTGGGTTTTAAGGGAGAGGGTAAGGAGTCATTCCAATCCCGGGAGCAGAAAGACTTACCTTAGGGGGAAAAAAGGACAGGTATATACTCGCACACACACACACATATTCATCCGCACATACACAGACACAAGCAGACAAGCATATGTCTGCTTGTGTCTGTGTATGTGCGGATGGATGTGTGTGTGTGTGTGAGCGAGTGTATACCTGTCCTTTTTTCCTCCTAAGGTAAGTCTTTCTGCTCCCGGGATTGGAATGACTCCTTACCCTCTCCCTTAAAACCCACGTCCTTTCGTCTTTCCCTCTCCTTCCCTCTTTCCTGACGAAGCAACTGTTTGTTGCGAAAGCTTGAATTTTGTGTGTATGTTTGTGTTTGTTTGTGTGTCTATCGACCTGTCAGCGCTTTTGTTTGGTAAGTCTCATCATCTTTGTTTTTAGATATCTTTTTCCCACGTGGAATGTTTCCCTCTATTATATTCATAACATCACTAATAAAATTATTACAGTAGCGTCGTATACTGATGTTTCTCTTGCTCTCTGTCATTTCCAATGCAGTTGATAGTTTGCTCCAGATTTTCATCTGAAATTATCAGTATTTGTCAGTGGTATATTGAATATATTTACTGAATTGCTGCTCATCTACACCTACGTTTACATGACCGTGCTGCTATTTATGCTTAAGTGTCTGGCGGATGACTGATCAAATCAATTTCACTGTATTTCTCTACTATTGTACTTTCAAAGAGTGCGCAGGAAAAATGAACGCTTAAATCTTTCCTTGCAAACTCTGATTTCTGTTATTTTATTATAATGATCATTTCTCCTGATGTAGGTTTGTCTTTACAACTGAATATCCAGTCCATCAATCTAGCGCATTGCATCTGCAGTTGCTAGCAGGAAGTCCTCTTTGGCACCGTGATAGGCTCGAATCCTGCATTCTCTGACAATGTGGTGAACAGTCTGGTATGGAGCCCCGCAGTCACAGGCTGGAACAGGCAGCTTCTTCCACTTAAAGAGAGCATCCCTGCATTGGCCATGGCTGGTACGTTTTCTGTTGAGAGTACTCCAGGTCTTGCGTCTTAGGTCGAATCCACTTGGAAGTTTAGCACCTGAGAAGATGTTATGGAGGTGCACATCTGTCACTGCTTCCCACCGAACTTTCCATTCTTCAAGAGGTTTGAAATCCTTAGCAACCATGTCAGCAGCATCACACAGAATTGGATGGCGTGATTTCAGTCTCTTGCGATTTAAAAGTGGCAACACCGCTATGCACGGGTAGGTTAGAATTCCTCGAGATCTTGTGGAATTCTCTCATAAGGGCAGTACATGTGCGTAGATCAGGAGGCATTATACCGGTTAACAGTGGAAGCCAATAAACTGGAGTAGACCTGATTGCACCAGACTATCCATAGGATCTCCTGGAAATGACGTATCAACTAAATGAGATTGATAATATTTATATAATGTACCCTCCAGCATGAACCATACAGATGCAGTTCATGATGAAGGATACGTTATACACTTATAACTTTCACTGTCACTGATGAGGCTAGTGTTGCTGTGTCCAGATCACAGGGTCCCGGGTTCAATTCCCGGCTGGGTTGGGGAATTTCACTGCCCGGGGGAATGGGTGTTTGTGTTGTCATCATCATCATCATCATCATCATCATCATCATCATCACTGTCACTGATTCTTGAATTATCTTACTGAGCAAGGTGGTGCAGTTCACAGTTGTTAGCACACTGAACACACAGTTTGGAGGATGACAGTTCAAACTTACATCCAACCATCCAGATAGAAGTTTTGCATGGTTTCCCTAAATCACTCCAGGCAAATGCCAGTATGGTTTGTTTGAAAGTGCATGGCCGATTTCCTTACCCATCCTTGCCACAATCCGAGCTTGTGCTCTGTCTCTAATCGCCTCGATATCGACGGGACATTAAACCCAATCTTTCTTCCTTCCTTTGAATTATCTTACCAAAGATGTTTAACAGAAATATCCCACTTAACTCTTTGCAGCTGAGACAATATTTCTCTGTTATAAAGCTACGTTATTACTGCTAGTGGATGTATCAGAGGCATTACCACTTGTGACGGTACCTTACAGATGAATGTCTTTGATTGTTTCATGTATAGATGCTCCCCCATGCTTTACATCACTTTGGTATTGATTACTGTGATACCATGTTACTACTTTAAGTGCTGTATTTGACTACTGATTGTGGACATTCACTGTAATAACATTGTTGTTGTAAGAACCTATATAAGGAACATAAGGTATGCATTTACTTGGTATGTTTTCACCTTGTAAATACATATACGTAGAGTATACCAACATTTTTTTCATGTTATGTTATTTTCATGTATATTGCACGTATTCAGTTTTGATGTTAGCACATGTCTTGTGATGATTGTCTATGAGCAAAACTGGTAGATATATAGGTTAATAATAAATACTGATGGTTAATTATGCATTTTCTCAACCATCTTAACTGTTCTCTATTTTTTATAAATCCAGTCTTGAAAATTTTTGGACTGATAGGTTATGTAGATGTAGGTATAGACTGTTCAAGGACGGGGTTCCCATGTAACGAGAACAGATTCTAACTCTCACTGCAAACACACAAGCAGCAACAGCTATCAGTTCCTTACATCAGGACACATTTGAGATGTATTCCAAAACTAAGGCCTGTTTGGTCATAAATAAATAAGCTTATGAGAAAAGGTTTTTATTGACAGTAATATTTTACTACGTATCTACTTTACTTTTCCACATAATTGCTGTTCACATCTATACAGTTTCCGTAATGCTGCATCAGCTTCATTAACCCCTCTGCATAGAAGTCTGCTGTGAACTGAACCAGTCAGTAAGTCCAGCCCTGAGTTTGTTCAACCTTTTGAAATTGTTGTCACCCAACCACTTTTTCAGATGAAAGAAGATAAATTAGTCATTTGGTGCAAGGTCGAGAGTGTAAAGGAGGTGATCAAAAAATTTCCAATGAAAATCTTGAAACTTCTTGGTTTTGGCAGCGATGTGAGGATATGCATTGTCTTGGAGGAGAATTATGCCGGATGACAGTTTCCTGCTGCATCAATTCTGGATCTCACGTCTCAGTTTGCTTAGTGTTTCACTGTATGTGTCAGCTGTAATTGTTGATCCTCGGTCCATGCAACCAATCAAAAAGATGCTCTCCTTGACCCAAAAAACAATAGCCATCATTTTCGATTCGAGAATGAAGATCACTTAAACTTTGACACATCAGATGAACTTGCAATTGCGAATAATGACTACCATCAGCTGTAGAACGGAATGATGACAGTGAAAATTTGTGCTGGACCGGGACACGAACCCGAATTTTCTGCTTATCATGAGAAGTGGGAAATCCGGGTTCAAGTCCCGGTCCGGCATAAATTTTCATTGTCGTCATTCCATTCTACAGGTGATAGTAGTCATTATTTGCAATAGCAAGTTCATCTGATGTGTTTAGTACCGGCTGTGGTCGCCACAGTGCATTGCCATCAGAATAACACCAGCACTGCAATATTATATAAACTTTTTGAGTTTGGGTGAACTTAAATGTTGCCAGTGTATTGACTGTTGTTTCAATTCTGCGTCGGTTTACGGGTTTCCATGTCTTGTCACCTGAAACAATGTGGGAAAACAAATAATTTCTGTATTGTCTATAGCACTATGCATTCTTTGTTCTTTGTGCTTATCAGTGGGCATTTTCGGGACCCACATTGTACGCAGTTTGTGATATCCAAACTGTTGAGTGGCAGTCCTCAAAATTGAGGTTCGAGCAATATTTTGGAATTCGTTAGCCTGACCACTTAGTTGCCGATCAGTTTGAAGTTTCTGGTTCACTTGATCAACAGTGTTGTCGGTTCAAATACTAAGCCTGCCACTCTGCTTTTCATCAAGAACATACGTGCAACCATTTTGAAATTCTGGACACCATTTTCAGGCTTGTTTGTCTCTCATCATTTTGAGTCCATACACTAGACATAACTCATGACAGATTTCAGCAGGTGAAGACCTTTTTGCCAGCGAAAATCTAATCACACCGTGCAGTCACATTTGGTGGGCTCTACGATTTTCTTGGACATTGCGATCTGCTGTCACCGGTAGGCAGATAACAACTGTATTAACCCAACGCTGCAGTAGTTTACTAAAAAAGAGTTGGCAGACAGCACTACATGCATGAAACTTCATTCAGGCCTACCATCGGTTAAATATTTGTCACTGGACCTTAGTTTTAGAGTATGCCGTATAATTCTGGACGATCATCTTGAGGTAAGGAAATTGTGCTGTTACATGTTTGTTTCTCCACAAATGAATGGCCAGTAAAATTTGTTGAAAGCAGAGCTGTTGACAGTGGGGCATCGGTTGCAGCCTGATGCGGACATTTGCGCTGTGGCTGGAGGAGCCTCGCCTCCACGAGCCCAGCCTGTTCCTGCCGGCACTGCCCCCGCAGTACGACTCACAGAAGCTCGCTCTGGTACTACAAGGTGACAGGGTAAGTGGCATTTCTCATTTCTGTTACTTTCACTCACTGGTGTGGTAACATCCCTACCTCAATTGCCACATTACATTGTTGCTCTTTTCATATTCCGCCATATTGAGTCCTTTACGAAACAATCGATCAAGTCGCTATTTTGCCATGTTACAGTTACTCAGTTGACATTTATCAAGAATTGCTCACCCAGTGCAAAGTTTCGATCAAATGGAAAACAGTGCACGCTACACCTATGCCTACCAAATTGTAGAGCAGTATATTTAACACAAGTTTCCTTCAGAGTTCATGAGCATATTCTAAGCTTGAATATAATAAATTTACTTGAAAATGAAAAGCTCCTGTTAATAAATCAAGACAAGTTTAGAAAGCATCCCTTGTGCAAAACTCAGCTTGCTGTTTTCTCGCTCAATATCCTGCAGACCGTGGATGAAGGGCAACAAGTTGATTCCGTATTCCCAGATTCCAGGGAAGCATTTGCTTCAGTGCTACACTGCAGACTGTTAGCAATGGTCTGATAACACAGAATAGATTCTCAGGTATGTGGACCGAGTGAGGTGGCACAGTGGTTAGCACATTGGACTCGCATTCAGGAGGATGACAGTTCAAACCTGCATCTGGCCATCCTAATTTAGGTTTTCCGTAATTTCCCTAAATCACTTCAGAGAAATGCCGATGTGGTTCCTTTGAAAGGGCACGGCCACCTTTCTTCTCCATTCTTCCCTAATCTGATGGGACCGATGACCTCACTGTTTGGTCCACTCCCCACAAATCAACCAACCAATCAGATATGTGTGTTGCTTGAATTCTTTTAAGTAATAGAAACTAGTATGATGTCTTTGTTCGAAAGTGTTCTCCAGAAACAAAGCTATCACTAGAAGTGCCCGAGGAAACTATGATAGGATGACTCTTGTTCTCTGTATATATAAATGATCTGACAAATATGGTGAGCAGCAGTCTTTGACTGTATGGTGATGATGGTGTAGTAGACGGAAGCAAGTTGTCATTGAGTGAGTGTGAGTGTATATAGGGTGACTCAAACATAGTTCAGATTTGGTGCAATGAAGGGAGCTTGTCCTGAGTGTGGAGAAATGTAAGTTAATGCAGATGATTAGGAGAAACAATCATCTAATGTTCAAGTACACTATTAGTGGTTCTCTGCTTGACACAGTCATATTGATTAAATATCTGTATGTAACATTGCAAATAACATGAAATTGAACAGGCACAAAGATCAGTTGTAGGAAAGGTAATTGGTCAACTTCAGTCTATTGGAAGAATTCTAAGAAACCTGGCTGCTCTGTAAAAGAGACTGCATACAAAACACTTTTGTGGCCCATTCTTTGGTATCGCTTGAGTGGTTGGGATCCCCACCAAGTCAGAGTAATGGAACACATTGAAGCAGTTCAGAGGCATGCTGCTAGATTTGTTACAAGTAGGTTCAACCAGCAGGCAAGTATTATGGGAGTCTCCAAGAACGTGAGTGGAAATTCCTGGAGGAAAGAAATCATTCTTTTGTGAAACACTGTTGAGAAGATTTAGAGCATTGCCATTTATGACCAATTGCAGAAACATTGTACTGCCACCAACGTACACCTCGCATGTTGTTGTTGTGGTCTTCAGTCCTGAGACTGGTTTGATGCAGCTCTCCATGCTACTCTATCCTGTGCAAGCTTCTTCATCTCCCAGTACCTACTGCAACCTACATCCTTCTGAATCTGCTTAGTGTATTCATCTCTTGGTCTCCCTCTACGATTTTTACCCTCCACACTGCCATCCAATGCTAAATTTGTGATCCCTTGATGCCTCAAAACATGTCCTACCAACCGATCCCTTCTTCTAGTCAAGTTGTGCCACAAACTTCTCTTCTCCCCAATCCTATTCAATACCTCCTCATTAGTTACGTGATCTACCCACCTTATCTTCAGCATTCTTCTGTAGCACCACATTTCGAAAGCTTCTATTCTCTTCTTGTCCAAACTAGCTATCGTCCATGTTTCACTTCCATACATGGCTACACTCCATACAAATACTTTCAGAAACGACTTCCTGACACTTAAATCTATACTCGATGTTAACAAATTCCTCTTCTTGAGAAACGCTTTCCATGCCATTGCCAGTCTACATTTTATATCCTCTCTACTTCGACCATCATTGGTTATTTTACTCCCTAAATAGCAAAACTCCTTTACTACTTTAAGTGTCTCATTACCTAATCTAATTCCCTCAGCATCACCTGACTTAATTTGACTACATTCCATTATCCTCGTTTTACTTTTGTTTATGTTCATCTTATTTCCTCCTTTCAAGACACTGTCCATTCCGTTCAACTGCTCTTCCAAGTCCTTTGCTGTCTCTGACAGAATTACAATGTCATCGGCGAACCTCAAAGTTTTTACTTCTTCTCCATGAATTTTAATACCTACTCCGAATTTTTCTTTTGTTTCCTTTACTGCTTGCTCAATATACAGATTGAATAACATCGGGGAGAGGCTACAACCCTGTCTTACTCCTTTCCCAACCACTGCTTCCCTTCCATGCCCCTCGACTCTTATAACTGCCATCTGGTTTCTGTACAAACTGTAAATAGCCTTTCGCTCCCTGTATTTTACCCCTGCCACCTTCAGAATTTGAAAGAGAGTATTCCAGTTAACATTGTCAAAAGCTTTCTCTAAGTCTACAAATGCTAGAAACGTAGGTTTGCCTTTTCTTAATCTTTCTTCGAAGATAAGTCGTAAGGCCAGTATTGCCTCACGTGTTCCAACATTTCTACGGAATCCAAACTGATCTTCCCCAAGGTCGGCTTCTACCAGTTTTTCCATTCGTCTGTAAAGAATTCGCGTTAGTATTTTGCAGCTGTGACTTATTAAACTGATAGTTCGGTAATTTTCACATCTGTCAACACCTGCTTTCTTTGGGATTGGAATTATTATATTCTTCTTGAAGTCTGAGGGTATTTCGCCTGTCTCATACATCGTGCTCACCAGATGGTAGAGTTTTGTCATGACTGGCTCTCCGGAGGCCATCAGTAGTTCAAATGGAATGTTGTCTACTCCCGGGGCCTTGTTTCGACTCAGGTCTTTCAGTGCTCTGTCAAACTCTTCACACAGTATCTTATCTCCCATTTCGTCTTCATCTACATCCTCTTCCATTTCCATAATATCGTCCTCAAGTACATCGCCCTTGTATAAACCCTCTATATACTCCTTCCACCTTTCTGCCTTCCCTTCTTTGCTTAGAACTGGGTTGCCATCTGAGCTCTTGATATTCATACAAGTGGTTCTCTTCTCTCCAAAGGTCTCTTTAATTTTCCTGTAGGCAGTATCTATCTTACCCCTAGTGAGACAAGCCTCTACATTCTTACATTTGTCCTCTAGCCATCCCTGCTTAGCCATTTTGCACTTCCTGTCGATCTCATTTTTGAGACGTTTGTATTCCTTTTTGCCTGCTTCATTTACAGCATTTTTATATTTTCTCCTTTCATCAATTAAATTCAATATTTCTTCTGTTACCCAAAGATTTCTATTAGCCCTCGTCTTTTTACCTACTTGATCCTCTGCTGCCTTCACTACTTCATCCCTCAGAGCTACCCATTCTTCTTCTACTGTATTTCTTTCCCCCATTCCTGTCAATTGTTCCCTTATGCTCTCCCTGAAACTCTCTACAACCTCTGGTTCTTTCAGTTTATCCAGATCCCATCTCCTTAAATTCCCACCTTTTTGCAGTTTCTTCAGTTTCAATCTGCAGTTCATAACCAATAGATTGTGGTCAGAATCCACATCTGCCCCAGGAAATGTCTTACAATTTAAAACCTGGTTCCTAAATCTCTGTCTTACCATTATATAATCTATCTGATACCTTTTAGTATCTCCAGGATTCTTCCAGGTATACAACCTTCTTTTATGATTCTTGAACCAAGTGTTGGCTATGATTAAGTTACGCTCTGTGCAAAATTCTACAAGGCGGCTTCCTCTTTCATTCCTTCCCCCCAATCCATATTCACCTACTATGTTTCCTTCTCTCCCTTTTCCTACTGACGAATTCCAGTCACCCATGACTATTAAATTTTCGTCTCCCTTCACTACCTGAATAATTTCTTTTATCTCGTCATACATTTCATCTATTTCTTCATCATCTGCAGAGGTAGTTGGCATATAAACTTGTACTACTGTAGTAGGCATGGGCTTTGTGTCTATCTTGGCCACAATAATGCGTTCACTATGCTGTTTGTAGTAGCTAACCCGCACTCCTATTTTTTTATTCATTATTAAATCTACTCCTGCATTACCCCTATTTGATTTTGTATTTATAACCCTGTAATCACCTGACCAAAAGTCTTGTTCCTCCTGCCACCGAACTTCACTAATTCCCACTATATCTAACTTTAACCTATCCATTTCCCTTTTTAAATTTTCTAACCTACCTGCCCTATTAAGTGATCTGACATTCCACACTCCGATCCGTAGAACGCCAGTTTTCTTTCTCCTGATAACGACGTCCTCCTGAGTAGTCCCTGCCCGGAGATCCGAATGGGGGACTATTTTACCTCCGGAATATTTTACCCAAGAGGACGCCATCATCATTTAATCATACAGTAGATCTGCATGTCCTCGGCAAAAATTACGGCTGTAGTTTCCCCTTGCTTTCAACCGTTCGCAGTACCAGCACAGCAAGGCCGTTTTGGATAATGTTACAAGGCCAGATCAGTCAATCATCCAGTCTGTTGCCCCTGCAACTACTGAAAAGGCTGCTGCCCCTCTTCAGGAACCACACATTTGTCTGGCCTCTCAACAGATACCCCTCCGTTGTGGTTGCACCTACGGTACGGCCATCTGTATTGCTGAGGCACGCAAGCCTCCCCACCAACGGCAAGGTCCATGGTTCATGCATACATGCATGCACCTTGCATAATGATTACAAAAAGAAAGTAAGATAACTCACGGCTTGTACAAAACCGTATAGACAGTTGTTTTTCACTCAATCCATTTGCAAGTAGAACAGGAAAGCAATTAACTAGAACAGTGATACAAGTTACTCCCCACCATGAACCATATGAGCTTGCAGTGTATGTATGAAGCTGTAGCTGAACATGTAGAAATACTTTTCATTAGGATTGGGCAGTGACATGGAGAGTGAAGGCTGTCAATAATAATAATCTGTTATGGATGACAAACCTTTCTTTTATTTTTTCACTTTTGTTGCTTGAACACCAATAATGGAATTATATGACCTCTGAATATCGCCCGTCTGCTACAATTTCCACGAACTTTTGCACACTGGAACCTCAGCTTGGCCAAATTTTCTGTTGTAAGTAATTAATATAAAACTGAACATCCCATATGAGTCAATGATTAGGTGTCTCATGTGCCACAACTCGTGCTGATGCACCTGCATTTTAGCTCCTTACAAACCAGCTACTTGCAACTGCAGTGTTTAATCAGACTCCAGTTTGTGGCAATCAGATTGATGACCAATTCCTGGAGTCATGGTGTGTGGAGCTACTGGATATGACAACAGGATTGATTTGGTAATTTTTGAAGGGAAACTGAATGATCGCCGCTATGTGATGAAGATTAGTAACTCTTGTTATCAAACTATTCATAACCATTGTACCAAAAGGCATATTCCAGCAGGATATTGCAAGACCCCACATTGCCATTCTCACCACAAATGCCTTGGGAAATATACAGATACTTGATTTGGTGCAGTAGAAGATGTGTGTAGTGCTGGGGTGGGAGCATGGAAGCATATAGGAGGGTGAAGGACAGGGACTAGTGAAGTTTGAGGCCAGGGGGTTACAGGACTGTAGGATATGTTTGTTGGCGGTGTTACCTCTTGTGCAGTTCAGAAAAGCTGGTGTTGCTAGTAAGGATCCAGATGGTGCAGGCTATGAAGCTGTCATTGAAGTGAAGCAACTCATGTTGGGCAGCATGTTAGCAACTGGCTGGTCCAGCTGTCTCTGTCTCCGACAGACAGCTTGTTAGTTGTCATGTCCACGTACAAAGCAGCACAGTGCCTGCAACTTAGTTTGTAGATCACATGACTTCTTTCACTGGTGGTGAGAGGATGTATGGAACAGGTCTTGCATCTAGGTCTGTTGCAGGGATATGAACAGTAAGGTAAGGTGTTGGGAGCAGCTGTGGAGTGGAGATGGAAAAGGATACTGCGTAGGTTCGGTTGGAAGTGGAGTACCATTGTGGGAAGGATTTGGAGGGCACTGGGCAGGATATTTGTCATTTCAAGGCCTGACGAGAGGTAGTCATAGCGGGGGCAGAGAACGTGATTCAGTTACTCCAGTCATGGGTGATATGGGATGATGAGAGGAATCGTTCTTTGGTATTGTGTTACAAGATCAGTGCTCCTTTACTGCCAGACAGTGGGTATGTGGAAGTTGGTAGGTGACTGGAGAGACAAGGCGGGGAACATTTGTTTCTGGGTGAGGTTAGAAGGATAATTTTTGTCTGTGAAGGCCATATTTGGACAGGGACTACTTGTCACTATATCTGTGATGACCATGAGTGGCTACATTTCATGTAAGGGAATTTTTGGTATGGAATGGAAATGGAGGTAAGCTTGATGTTGATGGAGGTACAGATGTAGCCATCCTTGAGGTTGAGGTCTGTGTTGAGGAAGGTGGGGTGTTAAGTTGAGGAGGACTAACTGAAGTTAATGGGGAGAAGATTTTGAAGCTTTGGAGGAATGTGAAGAGGGTGTCCTCACCCTCATTCCAGATCAAGAAGATGTAGGTTTAGTATTCTTGGTGGTTAGGAAGGATTTCTCTACATGGCCCAAGAACAGATTGGCATAGGATGGTGCCATGTGGTTGCCTTAACCCTCACTTGTCCCTGTCGTCCACCTACCTATCCCCTTCCCTGCTCCCACTCCAGCACTACACATGCGTTCTATTCCACCAACTCGTCTTTTACTCTTTTCCCCTTCTCTTTCTATACCTCTCCTTTCCCCCCCCCCCTTCCCCTCCCCTTTGCAGTCACAGTCTGCAGTTGGTCCTGCAGGCAGAGACAGTAGCTGTGTGTGTGTGTGTGTGTGTGTGTGTGTGTGTGTGTGTGTGTGTGTACGCATGCACTTGTGACTTGTGTTTGTGTGGATGTTTTTGTTTTCTGTTTTCTATTTAGTTATCTTTTCATTGTGCCTTTGGCTCAGTACATCCTCTGTGTGGTGAGCAGTATTCTGTCCTTTTCATATTGTCGTCTACTCATAATGCAGTTTCAGTTGATAGCTGCAAGTAGAGAAAAGGGTTAATTAATTGCACTTGTAGAACTGAACTCCGAAATGATAAGTTAGATATCAATACTTACTTCAGCATTATCTGAGACTAATATTGTCAGTCAACTTGTTCTTCTTTGAATTGGCATTGTTACATGAGTTACGGCAATATTAGGGCTAGTTGTTGGCAAGATGCCCTTCTTGATGACAACTCCCAACTCTCCCCCCCCCCTCCTCCCCCCCACACCTCTCCCCACCCCCACCCCCCACCCTACACCTCTGCCACCCCTAAATGGAACGGAATCTGTGTACTCCAACTGTCAGCATACAGAGTAAATCTACCTTCAAGGTGAGAACGTATTCTAAATGTTTTCGTAGCATTTACCTGAGATGGAATGTGGATGCCAGACTGCTATTTATCTAATTGGAAAAGGGAAACCGCCTAAAAACCACATTCAGCCTGATCGGCTGACCAAGGTTTATTGTTTATCTGCAGGGCAGACTCAATGTGGGATGGGCTCACGTAACCATATCTTGGAAACGGTGTCTTAATGTGCTTGCCTGTCTGGGCAGGTAGAATATTTTCAGTAAACATATTTAATATTTTCATTTATGTGATGTTTCCATTAATTTCAAATTCAAGTATGTAAGATATTTGATGTTCTTGAAATAAAATACAGGTTTTTCACGTATATTTTTCACTTTCTCAGATTGATGTTATTGTCTCTAATATACACAGTTAAATTCCTCTCTGTCGAATACAGTGTAAATATTCTCAGTGCAAAAAATATTCTCAGCAATAATCAGACCACTTCCACCTCTAACCAACTGGTAAAGTATTGTAAGCAATTTTAGTACATCATATACAGGTTGAATTACAAAGCTTTTAATTTCAATTATTATTTAGTTATTATAACAGAGCACAGTGAGTCGTTGACAATGTGCATCACATCTCCTCACGGCCTCTGGTCTTTGGGGGGGGGGGGGGGGGATGAATATTTGCAAATAAATCTGACTGCACTCAGACGGGAAAGACATTAGTGGTATGACATACTCCACTCTTGGTCTACTGCCCGTTGTAGCCTGAGATCGGGTAGTGCTATATTAGCCCATACAAGTAACCAAAGAACGGAAGATGGTTGAAGGAATGTTACATATGATGCCAAGTGGGAACACACATTGCTATTTTGTTGCAGTGTTCATATAACAGATATTTACTGCTGGCCTAACACCCACTGAAAGTACCGCTTTATTACCTTCTGTTGACAGCGTCCCTGGCTGGAGTACCTGGACTACGAGGCAGTGCGCACCGCCCAGCAAAATGCAGTGAGGGAGTGGCAGGCACTGCGCTTCCGCTGTACAGACAAGGAGTCGGACGGATCCTCCAAACCCCGGCTGGCACGTGCCAGCTCGGAACCGGAGGACGCCAAGGACCCGGCACACCGGATTGTCAGCAGGCAAGTGGAGGAGTGCAAAATGTAAACTTTCACACCCAGAAATGTAACACATATTAAAACACGCCATGGTCGTATGACATCCAACATTACGACCCCATCTGTAGAGGACACCTTCAAGAAAAGATGTAGCTTCTATGAAGACTCAGTTCGCACCCTGGATGACAACTGAATTAAGTCAGATTTCATTTCTGCACATTCTCACACAGGGGCGTGATATTAAATGTTTTCAAAAGTTGGGCACAATTGGATTTTCTTGGTCACTACTGTCTGATATTGCTATTACTCCATGATGGAAGAATGTTACACATCTTGAAACTTCCTGGCAGATTAAAACTGTTTGCCAGACCGAGACTCGAACTCGGGACCTTTGCCTTTCGCGGGCAAGTGCTCTACCAACTGAGCTACCCAAGTTTACTTCTGCCAGTACCTTGTCTCCTACCTTCCAAACTTTACAGAAGCTCTCCTGCGAACCTTGCAGAACTAGCACTCCTGAAAGAAAGGATATTGCGGAGACATGGCTTAGCCACAGTCTAGGGGATGTTTCCAGAATGAGATTTTCATATCAGCGCCCACTCCGCTACAGAGTGAAAATCTCATTCTGGTTACACATCTTCTTCAGCACCAGAATACCCTCTTCATCACTGAAATCAAGACCCTTGGCAAAAGTGTGATGTTAGCAGATAGAGTAACTAAAGTCTATGAAGTGGTGGTGTTTGATGCAGAACCAGTATGTGTCACCAATGAATTACTGTAGTATTGGTATTTGTCTTCCCAGTTGATGAAGACAGCTTCAAGTCTGCTGATTAGTTTGAGCGCTGGGGAAGGTATTGCAGTTGTTATAATCAAATACCCATTGACGTAAGTGAAAGAATTTCTGATGGCTGGAGATGTCTATATATCCTCAGAGCTTTGTTCCACTGTAACCGCATATAACATGCTATGAAAATGAGATTGCCAATGCTGTTACAGACTCGATTGTCCTTAATGGTTCAGAAAGCTGGATGCTAACTGAAAGGAAGGTGCAAAAGCTGCTGCTTCAAGATTATGACAGCACTTCATGCTGTTGGGATAATGTTGTAAAGGAAGCTGTGGAGATTAAATTAGTAAGTAGTCTTATAAGTAGAGTCAGAGGTTTTTGCTTAAATTCTGCTTGGAATCCTGCTCTTTCTCTGGTCAAACAACTGATGACTGAAGAACAATGTTAGTGCTACTTCTTCACCTGTTGGTAATTCACAATTGTTAACATCTGATGTTGATCTTCTCTGGTTATGTGGTGATGCTAGTTCTTTACATTTTGTGTGTGTGTGTGACGATTGTGAATACAAGACACGAGAAATTAGGGCTCATGTGGAAACACATTGACAGACAGTTATTCCCCCACTCCGTTCATGAGTGGAATAGGAAAGGGAGGGAATGGTATGTATTAGTACAAGGTACTCTCCATGATGCGTCTTACGTGACTTTCAGATTTTGTACTATGGCGTTTTTGTTTTTCTTAAAAAATCTTTATTTATTTATCAATATCAACTTTGCCCCCATCAAAGGTATCTCACACCTATGGAACTCGCTTTTCATTATGGTGGTCAGCTCCTCCAGCATTTCTGTTTTTATCTCATCAATGGTTGCAAAACGACATACTTTCATGGTCCTTCTCAGTCTCGGGAATAGAAAGAAATCACAGGCGGCCATGTCGGGTGAATACTGTGCCAAAGGCAACATACGGGTTTTGTTTTTTGCCAAGAAATCATGAACAAGCATTCAGGTCTGAGGTAGTGTTATTGTGATGCAGTTTCTGTTAGTGATTTTGTCACAGTTCTGGTTGTTATCTGTGGATTTCTTCATGCAAACAGTGCATAACTTCCAGATAGTATTCCTTTTAACCATAAGATAGGAACTCATGACGTACTATCCCTTTGTAATCAAAGAAAACAGTGAGAAGAACTTTCACATGTCATCGAACTTGTTGAATTTTTTTTCCAAGTAGATATTTCCTTGTTGCATTAAGATGTGTCCTAATAGTTGATATATACTTTTAGGTAACTTCTGCCATAGATATCTTTTCTCCACATACTGATTCAGTACCTCTTTTTTAGTTATTAGCTCTATTCATGGAATTTCAATCACCAACTTTCTCCTTCAAATGCGAAACTATTTCGTTGGCACCCACCTACTTAGGGAGAAATGATCATCATAATAAAATTAGAGAAATCAGAGCTCACACAGAAAGATTTAAGTGTTCTCTTTTCCCACATGCTCTCTGAGAGTGGAGCAGCAGAGAAATGGAATGAATGTGATTTGATGAACCCTCTGCCTGGCATTTAATTATATATTGTACTATTCATGTGGGCAAACCAGCTCTAATTTATGGGAATTGCATGATGTCCTAGTGGACACGTGGTGCCACAGACCTACTGAGGACTTTCTGAACCCATGCTACACATATTTAGTGCTGTACTGCTTTCCAAAAGTGTATCGACTTATTGCTAAGCATGTGGTCATTATGCTTAGGCTCATAGTGTACTTACCATACAGGAAAACACCAAAAACACAGCACATTACTGTGCCTAATATGTTGTAAGAAAACCAATGTCATTCAAAACAGTTTCCAGTCATCTCGGAATGTATAAATACAGGTCCCGTAAGGGTTTGAAGGGAGTGTTATACCAGTTTTCTTGTAAAATAGTGGCATGTTAATGTAATGATGACGGAGGTGGAATAGCAATCATGATCCTTCTCTCTGAGGGTATTTGCATATTGTTGTCCAATCCGTGTATACAGGGTGAAAAGTATTTGAACCGACAAACTCTGGGAGGTTGTAGGGGACATCAAAACAAATATTTTTCCCTAATGTCATTTTTCCCTATGAGGAGTATTTAAATCGGTGGAGGCCATATTACGATCTTCAGTTGTGTTAGCGCATATTACGCTCTTCAGTTGTAGGCAACTGCTGTCCACCAGTGCAGCAGTGCATTGTCTCTGTTTACTAATGGAACGATACACCTGGAGTGAGTACACTGATATGGTTGGTGCGTACTACGTAGCGCACCACAGCAGATGAGCTGCACAGCGGGTTTATCAACAACAATATCCTAATCACCGTATTCCGCATCATACAACCTTTGCTGCTGTGTACCAACGTCTGCGCGAGACCGGGTCATTTAGCAGATTACCTGGAACAGTCCTTCAAGAGCAACTGTTATGTCCATTTCACTTACAGCGTGTTCACAACCTGGAACCAGTTGATTATCCACCCAGAGCACAGTTTTTGCAGTGGTACCTAGAACAGTGTGAAATGCATCCTACATTTCCATCCTCTGTGTTGTTTACCAATGAAGCAACGTTCGGGCATAATGGATTCTTCAACTGGCACATTTCGCAAGTTTGGAGTGAGGATAACCCACATGCCACAGTTACTAGTGCTCATCAAGTGCGGTTCTTCGTTAATGTATGGGTCAGTGTTGTTGGCGACTGTTTAATTGGGCAGTATCTGCTACCTAGGCCATTCAATGGCAGGCACTATTACAATTTTATCGCCAGAGCATTGCTAGAAGACGTCCCGCTCCCTACAAGACAACACATGTGGTTCCAACATGATGGAGCACCGGCACATTTCAGTCGTGTGCGTCGATTCTTGGACTGACAGTTCCCAGAAACGTGGATTGGCAGAGGTGGTCCTGTACCATGGCATGCTCGATCCCCAGATATGTCCCCTCTGAACTTTTTTGTGTGTTGGGAGAGATGCACAACCTTGTTTACGCAACTCCTGTTGCATCAGAAGAGGATCTGGTTGCCCGGATAGTAGCAGCACCAGGAACAATTCAGGACACTCCTGGGGTTTTTGCCCGTGTTAGACAGAACATGATCCGATGGTGTAACCTTTGTTTATGTGTCAATGGAGGCATTTTTGAGAATCTACTGTAATTGAAATTGGGTTGTTTCAAGAGTTGTCTCTTGGTCATAAAAAAATAGAAAAGTGTTTGTTGGTTTAATTAATTTGCCGCCAGAGAAATCTTCTGTTGTGACTCGCTGATTATTCAAAGTGCCGCCGCGCAATTACGCATGTCCTCTACATGCGGCGCTGTCTGCCAGCCATGCACCAGCTGCGCCACCTAAGCGGCCAGCCGAGCAGCGGCCGCTCGACTGAGACTCAGTGTTTAATCGAATGCCGACTTGTACACAGGTCAACTTACTCAGTGACTTATATGTGTTGTTGTGTTGTCCGAAAACTGTGTTAAATTTGAAGATATAAAAATTGGCGACGAGGTAGTGGATTTTTCCTTTTCACCGTTGACTCACAGGGTTCCATGGCTACTGTCAAGCAGCTCTTGCAAAATCTCCTTGAACAGCAAATGCTTCTAATAGCGGCGATTCGCGATTTCGTCACGGCGTCCAATGCGGGGCGTTTCTCGTCGTTGGCTGTACCTCCTTTTCCACCTTACGACGAGACGGCGGAAGACTGGTCTGATTATGAAAAACGTCTTCGACAGCACTTCTTTCATGTCACGGACGAACAACCATGTAAGTCTCTGTTCCTTTCCTGGATTTCACCTCAAATGTATCGGTTGTTGTCGCAGTTGGCTCCTTTGAAGGATCCTGCGTCTTTGTCCTTTGCTGAAATGTGCTCCCTTCTGTCTGTCTATTTTCAAAAGCAAACGCATGTGGTAGCCTCTCGTGTTGCCTTTTATCGTTGTCAAAAACAACCAAATCAGTCCTATCGCGCTTGCGCTGCTGAACTTCACGGCCTCAGTCGAAAGTGTCAATTTGTTACCGATGTTCACAAAGAATCCTATGCCAATTCCATGGTACGGGATGCTATTATCCGGTCGGCGCCCGACAAAGAAGTTCGGCAACGTGCCCTTCAGTTGGCGAATCCGACTAGATGAAGTTCTCTCCATTGCGCAGTCTTTTGAAATTTCTCGCGCCGCTGGGGCGCAAATAGAGGCGTGGGGTGACGTCAGGGGAATACAACCTCTGTGCGCTGTTGACGACGTGTGCAGCGCGTCCCCGCCGGCCGACGTGGCCGCAGTACGCTCCCACGCGCAGCCTCGGCCTAGCCGTAAACAACCCACTAAGAAACTGCAGCAAAATCCCCGGCAACTTCTTTCATGTCCGCGGTGTTTTACGAAACATTCACGCGAGGATTGTCCCCAACGTTGGGCTGTGTGTCAGAATTGCAAAAAGAAAGGTCATGTGTCTTCCGTTTGTAAATCCGACCGCATACATGATGTTCATGAACATGACGCTGATTCTGATTCTGTGTTGTCTGTCAATTGCACTTCTTCCCTTTCAGGGAAGTTATTCCTCACTGTCCAAATCCTTGGTCGAGATGTTTGCATGCAAGTGGATACCGGTTCTGCTGCCACTATAATTAATTCTCAGACATATCTTCAGCTGGGTTCTCCAGTCCTGTCCCCTGTCACTCGGCAATTACGGACGTACAATAAACAGAAGATTTCTCTCTTGGGACAGTTTAATGCTGAGGTATCTTACAAATCCGTCGTTCGCACTGTTCCCATATTTGTGGTCGACCAGAGCAACGCAGAAAATCTTTTTGGTTTTGATGCCTTTCGCGTTTTTGGGTCCTCCATAGATGACTGTCAATATTGTCTCTGACGCTATTCCTTGTGCTCAACTGGATTCCTTGTCGACGACATTTTCGTCCCTTTTTTCTCCTGGGTTAGGCCGTGCAAACGACTTTGAAGCTCATATCACGCTGAAACCTACGGCTCGGCCTAAGTTTTTTCGGGCTCGGCCCATTCCTGTGGCCCTTCGTGATCGGGTCAAACGGGAGTTGGATCGTCTCACTGCTTCAGGGGTCTTGCTTCCTGTCACTTCCAGTGAGTGGTCCTCTCCTGTCGTTGTAGTTGCTAAGCCCAATGGTGATATTCGTCTCTGTGGCGATTTCAAAGCCACTGTAAATGCTCAATGCCTCATCGACACTTACCCTATGCCCCGTCCTGAAGAACTGTTCACTAAACTCGCTGGAGGACAGTATTTTTCTAAAATTGACCTGTCGGAAGCTTATCAGCAACTTCCTCTAAACGCTGCTTCCCGGCAGTTTCTGGTCCTTAACACGCCTTTCGGCCTCTATCAATACCAACGCTTGCCATTCGGGGTTGCTAGCGCCCCTGCTCTTTTTCAGCGATTCTTGGAACAATTATTGCTCCCTGTCCCGGGGTGTATAAATTACATGGACGACATTGTTGTCACTGGCTCCACCACTGAAGACCATCTTCAAAATCTCTGCACACTTTTTAATGTCTTACAGACTGGCGGTCTTAAGTGTAATCTTCAGAAATCACAATTCTTTCAGGCATCTATCACGTACTTGGGGTTTCACCTCTCTCGGGATGGTATTCGTCCGCTTCAACACACTGTTGCTGCGATCGATGCCCTTCCTCGCCCTACATCTGTTAAGGAACTGCAGGCTTTCTTGGGGAAAATAGCATACTATCACAAGTTTTTACCGTCTGCGGCGTCGGTGGCTCAGCCGTTGCATCGCCTGTTGCATAAAAACGTGCCTTTTCACTGGTCCGCGTCATGTGTCGCGGCTTTCCGGAAATTAAAGACTATGCTGAAACAGGCCCCGTACCTGGCTACTTATCGACCTGGCCAACATCTTGTTCTTGCCACAGATGCCTCTCAATACGGGGTCGGTGCAGTCCTTGCGCACCGTTTTTCTGACGGTTCGGAACAACCCATCGCTTATGCCTCCAAAACGCTCACGGATGCCCAACAAAAGTATTCTCAAATTGAGAAAGAAGCTTTGGCCATCATTTATGCTCTTCATAAGTTTGGTGTTTTTCTCTATGGCTCAAAATTTCATCTTGTTACGGATCACAAACCGCTTGTTTCCTTGTTTCATCCATCAACATCACTTCCCGACAAGGCTGCACACCGCCTCCAGCGTTGTGCTCTTTACTTGTCCCGTTTCAATTATGAGATTCATTTCCGGCCAACGGCTCAACATGCGAATGCTGATGCTTTGTCTCGCCTTCCCATGGGTCCTGATCAGGCGTTCGATAGGGACAAACTTTTGTGTTTCCACCTGGATGTTGCCGAGCAGCGGGTTGTGGACGGGTTCCCCATCACTGGGGACAGGCTGGCGGCTGCTACGGGTTCTGACCCTACCCTCTCCCGGGTTTTACACTGTATTCAGAAGGGTTGGCCAGATCGCCCGTCCGCTAAGACTTCTGATCCATTGCGGAACTACTACACTTTGCGCTACCGCCTCACGGCTAGGGATGGTGTTATCCTCCTCTCCACTGACAATTCTTCGCCGCGTGTTGTGGTACCTGCGTCTTTGCGTGCTTCAGTCTTGCGCCTCCTTCACCAGGGGCACTGGGGTGTGTCTCGCACAAAATCTCTGGCACGCCGTCATGTGTACTGGCCTGGCATCGACTCTGACATCGCACACATGGTCGCTGCCTGCGGCCCTTGTGCGTCACAGGCCGCTGCCCCAAAGTCATCTTTCTCACCGTGGCCTTCGCCTGAGAAGCCCTGGGAGCGCATTCATGCTGACTTTGTGGGACCCTTTATAGGTACTTATTGGCTCCTCGTAATTGACGCCTATTCTAACTTTCCTTTCATTGTCCGTTGCACGTCACCTACCACCGCGGCAACCAACAGTGCTCTCGCCCACATTTTTTCTTTGGAAGGCCTCCCCTCTACTCTTGTTACTGATAATGGTCCGCAATTTGCCTCTTCCGACTTTGCGGATTTTTGTGCTCGTCACGGCGTTACGCATGTCACGGCCCCGCCGTTCCATCCACAATCCAACGGTGAGGCTGAACGACTGGTCCACACATTTAAGGCTCAGATGCGGAAACTTCTGACTTCTTCTGCTGCTGATGACGCGCTTCTCCAGTTCCTGGCGTCTTACCGTTTCACCCCCATGGGCGATCACAGCCCGGCTGAGCTCTTACATGGCCGACAGCCCCGCACGCTACTTCATCTTCTGCGGCCTCCCACCTCACGGCCGCGGGTGCCTTCACTTGGCCGGTTCACCGCCGCCGACCTCGTCTGGGTACGGGGATATGGCAGGCGGCCAAAATGGAGCCCGGGCCGCATCTTACGACACCGTGGCAGACGCCTGTATGAAATCCATACGGACACGGGTGTTGCAGTGCGTCATTCGGACCAGCTTCGGCCTCGGGTGCCAGCAACGCCTGTTCCGAATGCCGCCACACCACCTTTGGCTCTCCCTGATGCTCGGGATCTTGGCATCTCTCAATACTCACAATGCAGCCCTCTCACCGTCATCGCGATGCCAGCACCAGAACGGACGCCACCAGGAGACGTGCCCATGCAGGAACCAGAGGACCGTCCTCTGTCAGAGTACATCTACTCGCCTCCTCCTCCAACAGACGCCGACACATCGCCCATGTCTCCTGTCATATCAACTGGACTTGCCGCAACGGGCAGATTGGTGCAGGGGGCCCCAGCAGATTCAACCCCTACGTCTCCTGTCATCTCGACCCGTTATCATCGGGGACACTTCCGTCCGTACGGGAAGCCTCCTCCTCGAGACTTTACGGCGAGTCAAACAACGCCTATGGACGTTAGCCATCTCCAGGACACCTCCATCAAGACCAGTGCAACAATTTCAAAGGGGGGAAAAGTGTTGTGACTCACCGATTATTCAAAGTGCCACCGCGCAATTACGCACGTCCTCTACGTGCGGCGCTGTCTGCCAGCCAGGCAGCAGCTGCGCCACCTAAGCGGCCAGCCGAGCAGCGGCCGCTCGACTGAGACTCAGTGTTTAATCGAATGCCGACTTGTACACAGGTCAACTTACTGAGTGACTTATATGTGTTGTTGTGTTGTCCGAAAACTGTGTTAAATTTGAAGATATAAAATCTTCCTCTACCGATTTAAATACTCCTCATAGGAAAAAATGACATTAAGGAAAAAATATTTGTTTTGATGTCCCCTACAACCTCCCAGAGTTGGTTGGTTTAAATACTTTTCACCCTGTATACTTAACTCATGAAAATAATTGGTAAACAGGAAACTGAGTTCTACTATCACGTTTTACTGCCACAGGCTGCAGCTGTACGACACACCGGTGCCTCCGCCGCCACTGCGGCCCTCCAAGCCAGTCATCCCATCCATCCAGGCAGACATGCTGCAGAACAGAGCAGCCATGCTGTCTGCCCTGAAGTCATCCTTCCGTGCCATCACCGAGTTTGCACAGTGAGTATGAAACATTTATTAAGACCCACCTGTTTGTCCCCTCTATAGGTGTTTCCCTCCCATGCTGGTGTATGAGTGGCCTACTTCTCCTTATTAACCATTCCCATTCCCACTCTGCTCCACGAGGAAGGAACTAGAAGTTCCAAACCCACAATTAGTGCGTCTGCTCTGTATGAAAGAATAAAAGGGTCAGTTTTTTGAAATAAAAGGGTCAGTTTTTTGAAATCCCATGATTTTCTCCCATTGTGAACAAAAGTTTGAAATTTGGCTCAAAAGTGCCTACAACCTTCCTCTGTAACAATACAAAAGTGTGGCTCCCTGCAATGTCTCCCTCAGATTTGGCGACATTTCAAATGGGAGGGTGTCAACACTTGTGAAACAGGCTAGAGTTCAGAAGATTGTGAGAGGTGTAAGGTCAGTTAATGATGGCACGATGGGGAAATCATCACATCCCCTCTTACCCACAACTTCCCCTTCTCTTAACATGTCTGACAGAGGTCAGAACATCAACACTTAATGCTGAAATCATGTGGTTTTCTTATTGGTGGCTGAAGAAAACGTTTCAGACACACCACCACTCAGAATCCACATGTAAAGACCTCAGGTGGTAGCATAAAGGTGCCAGTGAGATTGCCCATTTACTTGGGGCATTCATTTACACACATTTGTAATCAAAAATGACAGTTTGCAGTGCGATATGCAACAGAATGATGTTCTTGACAATCTTTGCTACTGCTGGCTTGCTACGAATGATTCAACCCTTCACTAAAGACATTATGGGGCTGCAACCCTATTGAACATAATCTGATCATTTTGGAGCATAGTGTGACTGCAATTTTTGCTCTGGTATATCAGGTGGAACCGCTAGAGACAGTTCAGGACCATGCGACAAAATGTGAGCAGTATTCGAAACAGGAAAGGGTGTTTATGCTTTTTCTTCCCTCCACTTTCACGCTCTCCTGTAGAATGGTCATGGGGTGCCGGGAGAGGGGGGAGGGGGGGGACATAGAAATGTATGTGAATAAAGTGGCAAAGGGTCCCTCTAAGACCTCCCAGTTCCGCTACATCCTCGGTGCCACCCACACACATTTTTGAACAGTTCCTAGTTCCATTCTTTATACCAAAGCAAAATATGTGACCCTGCTACATTCCAAAGCGGTCAGATCATGTAACAGTGGGATTGCAGCACTACAATGCTTTTTGAGAAAGGTTGCATCCAGGGTGTGTCAGCAGTGTGAAAGGTCATCAAAAACATCGTGGTGTTCTACATCAAACTGTAAACTGTCTTTTTTAGTATGAAATGTGTGGCAATGAACACCCCAAGGGGTGCTTTTATTGACGGCGTTTATGCAGTCTTGTGAGGCATTTTTGTGTTGATTCTGAGTGGATGTGTGTCTGAAATGTTCCCCCTGCCACTAGAAATAGGCAAAACCGGATCAGAACTGGTCACTCATGGGACTGAACTAGCTCTTTTTCATGACTCACTCACAAAATATGTAAAAAGAAGGCACATTGCCTTTTTAATTCAGGTCACTAAACCTGTATTTTTATTAGATTTGGCCCTATTTTGAAATAACATATGAAAAGGTGTAATAATTTTGTGTTATGTTCCTAGTAATTTTGAGATATAAAAGTTTTAAACATTGTTTGCTGTGAAAATTATCGATACTATAACAAAATCCTAAATATTTTTTATCTAGTGGAAAAATTTTAAGAATGAAGGCTGATTTTTGTTATATTTTGATACTTTTATTGCTAATACAATATGCGTATTATAACATAACTCCAAATAAAGTGAATCTGCAGTCATCATTTACAGTCAGTATTACCATATATGAACCCGAAAAGGAAAAAATTAATCAGCATTGTCATTTAAAAGTAAAATGTGACAAATTTTAGTCAGTGTGAGACTGTTTCTCTACTTAGTGCATATTTGTTGTGCTTTTGAAAATATTCGTTAACATGACACTGATGTTGCTGTCATACTTAACACTTTTAGAACCAACTGATACAGTGTTGACCACAGCAGTTTTCTTGTGTCCCACCAGTTTAAGAAGCCATTGTTTCTGTTCCTAGGCAAATATCCCTCCGCTAAATATTTTTCCAAGTTGACAGTTGCTGCACTTTCCAATTTTTGACTTGCTTGAATCTGACCAATAGTTTTATCAAACTACTCCCATGTTGAAGAAGTCTCACGCATTATGGTGGTAACTGGTTGAGAAATGAGCTGTGTTTTTTCTTCTTTAACAACCAATGCTTTCATTTCTGTAATAGCCTTCACAAAGCAATCCTGAAATATTTTGTCTGCTGAAAATCCTTGCCTTTTGAACTTGGGGTTCAGTAACATAACATAACCAATCAATTCACTCCTGGAGATAACACTAAACCACTCTGACAACCCTTTAAGGAAATTATAAACCAGTGACTTATTTCTTGAGGACGTTCTTTATTTCTGGCTTTTAAAAAATTCAGTTGATTTTAAATCAGTATTGGCAAGATTTTCATTTTGGATGTAAGACTGTTTTCTCTGAGGTCACCTCTCTGGTTACCTCATTGACAACTTTCAAAATCTGTAAAGCCTGTTGTATTATCTCCTATTCTGTATGTTTTAAGTTTAAGGTGATTGATTTTTCACCTAAAATAGCAAGGCAAGAAATTATGCAATCTTTATTTAAAGTAAATCTTCGCAACATTTCATA
Source organism: Schistocerca cancellata (assembly GCF_023864275.1). Classification (NCBI taxonomy): domain Eukaryota; kingdom Metazoa; phylum Arthropoda; class Insecta; order Orthoptera; family Acrididae; genus Schistocerca; species Schistocerca cancellata. The sequence continues at coordinate 124,274,718 of NC_064637.1, read as the reverse complement.
AGTGGAGTTCCATCTGGTTGAGACATCTTGTTTCAGTTTCAGATGGTTATTTTTAAAATTTTCATGCATTTCAACAAGTTTGCTGAAAGGAAAGGGCGTCTCCTTAAAAATTATAATTCTTTTGACCCCATCAACAGTTTTCTGTATGGACGTCTGAACTGCATGTTGCACAATGAGGTTTAAAGAATGAGCAAAGTGTGGGATATGTCGAAGTTAATTTCATATTTGATTAATTGTCTGTTATTATATAGGTGATTTTAGAATTGATTTTGTACTTGGCAATAACAGACTTTACACAGTTTGAGATGTTTTCTGTAGTGTGTCTGTCTTGGAATTGTGAGCACGTAGTTCACTCTTCACATCTATGAAACATGCAGCGAGAGCATAGAAACTTACATATCTACACTTGGTCACGCATCAGATATAAGGGAGACTGCCTTTGCGGTGGCCAGTCATTTTTAATTTTATCAAATAATTTATGATGGATACAAACTAGGAATTAGAGAATTTGGGCAAATTGTATAGGGTGTACATAAAGTCCGGCAACACTTTCAGTTATTTATTGCACAAGAAATAAACATTGTACAGATGTCATACATATTGCATTTTGAAGAGAAACTCTGAAAGTGGTTTCTTCTTCTTCCTCCTCCTCCTCCTCCTCCTCTTCTTCTTCTTCTTCTTCTTCTTCTTCTTCCTTTTTTTGCAAACCTAGCTTAAAGTGGAAACAAATATATGTGCAGTACATTCTGTAATCAGATGTTATAGAGTCAGATATAGTACGTTATGATCTGTGAAACCTAGACCCACAATTGTGAAGTTTGAATCATATATGAAAAGGTCTGGAACAGTCATAGTGATTAAGGAACTCACGAAGACAAGCCTGACAATATGCAAGGATTTCATTGCAGAAAGATAATAATTTAAAATAATATGATATCCAAACTTGGGCTACATAGCATGTGAACAAGAGATGGCAAGATAATGGTGTGGATAAAGGCTGGAAAAAAGCAGTGCAAATGAACTCTAAAGCCTGTGCTTTAGGAGCTACAAACTTCTCTACTCATGCAACCACATGCTCTACCAATGTGTCTGTATTGTTACTGTAGAACATAGTTGGCCATCACTTTCAACTCATTTTGACAAACTCCACCATATGTTTCAGAATACTGATGTCCATGTCTTTCTTCTAAAGAAGGTGGCCACCTTGATCAAGCCAAGCATTCTGTCCAGTTGCGTCGGTATAAACGCCATTGTCCTAAGACACCACAGAAGTAACAGATGAGGAGGTGGAGTAGCGGCAAACAAATGCTTTGGCTTATTGCCGCCTGTGCTACTTACATACAATTGTAATCAAGACACACACAAATATCCCTAAATTCGTAAATATCGAATTCCTTAACAATATTTGCCTTATCTGCATTCTCTACAGACCTGAAAGTAGGCCTGTTTCAAAACTGACCTTCAAAAATTCAATTCAACTTAGAAGCATACAAATAATACAAATAACACATAAATACTCTGCCCCTTCACTTTCAAATTCACAATTGTAGTTTTTTCTTCAAATGTAACAAAATTTCAGCTTGCACCTACCCCCAGAACATCCACAAGCAAAAAAATTTGTATCATGAATCAGCTCACAACACCATGTTCACGACTTACTCTCTAAAATATCCAAGGAATAAAATATAGCTGACAACATACAGAGACTTTTAAGTGTATCATTGCACCTGAACTTGCATCAGAGGTGCAAGAGATTATTTGGGAAACAACTTCCAGTCCATTCCTGGACTTGAAATACAAGCTCCATGGATCTACTACCAAACTAACTCAATTACACAATAAATATGCTCCTCCAGACACAGGAAACATGAATGGAAAATTTGCACCTTGGGTAATGGAAGAGATAAAACAGTTCATGAATCTGTGAGACACTGCACATTGAACTTACAAACGACCTTGAACCATTGGAAATCAAATTGATTACAAGCAAAAAGCAAACAGAGTCAATCAACCTGAGAGAAAAGATAACTAAGATATGCCAATACATTAATTTATAACATAAGGACCAGATAAGCTATGGAAAAGTTTGCATGATCAAGAGAAGTACAGGCAAAGCAGTAGCTGCAGCTGATCACTTTGTCCCAACCAAGGAACTAGACCAGTACCGTATTTACTCGAATCTAAGCCGCACTTTTTTTCCAGTTTTTGTAATCCAAAAAGCCGCCTGTGGCTTAGAATCGAGTGCAAAGCAAGTGGAAGTTCTGAAAAATGTTGGTAGGTGCCGCCACAACTAACTTCTGCCGTCGAATATATGTAGCTCTACACTGGCATGCTTTGTAGGCACAAAGATAAATACTGGCGCCAAAACCTCCGCGTCAGTAAATAAATTTAAAAAAAAAAGGTGGAAGACGAGCTTTTTTTTCTCCGCCCCGAGTTTTGACCACTGCATTTTCATACATTATCCAACGAAGTAAATACAAATTCTGTATTGTTCATCTTCGAATGTAGCAGAATTTCAATGTACTACGAAAATCCGACATGCAAGACTGTTTGGGATGTTTGTCAATATGGCCAACTCTACTTTCTGAATTTTTTCCTACCTGTGAGAAGAGATGGTTGCTAATAGGAACCTGATGAAATTTGAATCACATGCAGTATTCTCTTCACCATAAGAATAATACGAATATCAACATTTTGTCATGTATTCTTTCGTGTTTGCTGCTATCTCATTTAACTCCTGCCTGCCTAATAAACTATGAAACTAGAGTGAGACAACAGCAAACGCGGAAGAATATACGTATCGTGTCATGTTTATATTCGTATTATTCTTATGAATAATAGTGATACAGTCAGAAATGAAGCACGGCAACTGATTAGATTTTTAATTCTAAAATGACTCTAATTTCTGTGCAGAATTTGATGTACTAAAGAAGCGGCCGCAAAGATTTTCAAACGGAGAAACATTTTCGCCTAACTCTCATTCAGAACATGTTCTATCATACGCAGTCTGTTATTTGGTTCTTGTTGATCATTATCAAAGAAAGCAGCAGTGTAAGTAACAACAAATAGCAGTCTCTTGCCATTGTTTTGCTAATGAGATGATTACTCTCTTTTTTTTGAATTGTAAACGGCGGTTTTTATTCTATGTTCCTTGAGCGGCGGTAGCGCGCACAAAAGCAAGCCATGCCGCGAGCGGCGACAGGCCGTAAACACGCACTATCAGAATGCGACAAACAATGCGTGGCATAGTACAGTAATGCATTTTCAGCTTAGAGTGACACAAACACCTATAAGAAAGAAAACAGCACGTATCAGATCAAAGCAAAATAAGCAATCGATTCAAACCAGACGAAGCATGTGAAAAAGGAAGGGTACCCGTATAAATACGGACGGAGCCCCTGACGCATAGCAATGGCTACCTGGTAAAGCTTAACTGCTAATCTTACAAGTCGAACCAAACTACTGTAGCTGTATCGTCATTCATTCGACCTAAATTGTGTCTCATATTACAATGGACCAACTTTGTTTCGATTTGGAGGTGCGGCCTAAAACTTTTCTCTCCCCTTGAATTTCGAGTCTCAAATTTCTGGTGCGGCTTAGATTCGGGATCTTTTTTTTTCCTTTATTTCGAGTCTCATTTTTCAGGTGCGGCTTAGATTCGAGTGCGGCTTAGATTCGAGTAAATACGGTACTCAACTTCAGAGATAACTGTCATTGAACTGTAAATAAAACATAGATTTATCTTCTGGTAAACCTTCCGGGATGTAAGATCGTGGTCCATGAAACTCTTCAGCTCCTAACGTTTCGTCCAGCGCAGCTCTGGACGAAACGTTAGGAGCTGAAGAGTTTCATGGACCACGATCTTACATCCCGGAAGGTTTACCAGAAGATATGTCATCCGGTCGTGAAAGCCTTCATACTAAAAACATAGATTTACTGATTATTTCATGAAGGTAAGTGACGGTAGTAGAGAAAAATTGTCTATTGAGGTGACAAAACCATCGAAAAATCCTTCAGATCAACATGTACTGAACAGGGTGGTGTCACAGTGCAAATGATCGAGCTTATTGTTGACACACTATTGTTTACAATAACAACTTCTCTGTGGCCCTTGAAGCTCTTCTCTGGACAACACTGCAGGAACACTTGTTCCTATCAGAATACAACCACTAGAATCCATTGCTAAGAAGAGTAGCTGGGTATATTCTTGATGATATTACTACCCAGTGGGCAGAAGATATTTCGGAAGACATGAAAATCAACAATTTCAACCAAGAGAGCATAACAGCCAAATACATACAGAGAGAAGAAGAAGAAATATCACATTAAAAATATTATGATTTTTTAAGTAACAGTGATTTTAATAAGTTTTGTAATTACATATAAAACTCTGGTTTGATGTAAGAGGGGTCCTGAAGGCATTTACATAAGGATGTCCCAGAACAAATGATCAATAATCAGGAATGACAGGCACGATCATTTGAAGCGGAAAACTTCATGTGGACATATGTGCTATTCTGAATGGTTTCCAAGGTAGAACATATTTAATGTACCTTGTTATTTATTTCCTTTATTATTCAGTACATTTTCATTGTTTTCAATGTATCACAGTAATGTTGACAAAGTCGAGACAAATAATTTGCTGTAGGGCATGTGGGCTAGCAAGTCAGGAAACTACCTTAAACTAGCTTACAAAACCTACCTACATCTCAGTGCGAGTGAGTCACGCAAGGTTTTCATTATTTTCTCATTCTCTTCACACAAATGATAAGTCCTAAAGAAAAGATGAATAGGGCTTTTTAAAAGGAAAGTTAATGTCGTTTAATTTTGTACTGCAACACGTTTCCGCTTATTGACAGTGCACGTCCCCATTCGGCTGGTGTTGCTGAAAACCTTATTCAGCAGTTTGGTAGCAGTTTGATCACCCGCCATACATCCTCAATCTCGCACCTTCTGACTACCACTTGTTCTTGAACTTAAAACATGATTTTGGAGAAAGGCACTTTGATAGCTGTGACAATGCAAAAGATGGTGTTCAGCAGTGGCACTCGATCTGGCAACATCTTTCTTGAAAAGGGCATAGGGTGTTGGTTTCCCACTACACAACAAACATCTGAACAATGGTGGCAACTATAGTTGAATTCTTTTATCTTGGCGGCTCGCGCATGCCCGCCCAGACGCGGGAGATTGCGGCGTTGCCAGTTGCTCACGACACACGCGCTAATAGAAGCAGTATAGCATAGTTCGCAATCTTGCGTTTAAGAGGGAGCGCGCAGTTCATGAAGTAAAGCCACCACGGCCGCATTAACCCTTTCGCTGCTACAAAGACGTGCTCCCTGCATTCCGCGCTGTGCCCGATTTTGTCACTGCACTGCTCGCCAGCACTCTTCAAAATTTCTTGCAATGGTTTACTACATTTAATGCTCCATAATAACTGTGTTGAACATCGAAACAAAATTAAGTCATTTATGGGGGGAAGGTATCAGTCAAGAAGACGTGTAAAAATCAAATTTTTGGGCCAAATAGATTTTGTCAAAGCAGTGGGAACACCATGTGTTTGCACAGGCAAGCAGTGCAGTCATGACAAAATCGCGCACAGCGCGGAATGCGGCGAGCACGTGTCTGCAGCAGCGAAAGGGTTAATGAAGAGACAAAGCACTAGAAATTTCAAAAAATTGCATTCAAACGAATATAATTCGAGAAGTAAGGCACTTCGATATTGTTTTTAAATAATTAAAATGTTAAGTACTGCACAAGGTTTGAACTCGTAACCCTTCGCATAGCAGCCCAACACCTTAACCGTTACGCTAACGCACCTCGTCCAAGTACATCAAGCCATGAGGGCTATAACACCTCACGCAAAATACTGACAAACACTGTTGGTATGACTATGAATTATTCACGCTTCGTTGAAGTACAATATGAAATAAACAATTACCGCTGTTCTTTATTGCGAAAAAGCGGTTCGTGAGAGTGATACAAACACCTTTCCTTGCTATCGCCTGAATTAGGAGTCTTATTGCTTGTTTGGTTTAATTAATTAATAGAATATGAAGCAATTGGTGTAAAGAATGCTTTTTCCAAACTTTCTAAAAAAGAATGTATGCTATCAAGACATTGCTTTTGTTCTATTACTTTATTTATGACTGAACGTTTCTAAAACTGAAGACACTAGTCCATGCTCTGCACTGCAGTCGAGATGTGGCAACATCGTTCTCTGTTCATTGGCTGACTGTGTTTTGTGACGTCAGATGCGCAGAACGAACCTAAACTCGGCCGCCAACATAAATGACGCGCACTTTAGTAGAAAAATACTTCGAGAAATATTCTTTCTTTTAAAAACTAATTTTCATTTGAAAAATAATGTTATGAGTTTTTTCCCCTAAATGGTACTTAGTTTCCGGGCTTGCCTCATATTATGCAGACTTTGTTGACTCTGGCATCTCCAACTTTCCGGCTGCCATATGCAGTAAGTTTTCGGACTTCTTGCAGTAGCCTGCCATACCTTGTGCACAGTGGCATCTGAAACAGATGGGTAACCCAGCCCCTGTGTATGCAGAACACTGCATCTCACAATAAATGACAAATGATAAGCTAGAATATTTGGTAGGGACTGTATCTGAAACCTTTGTTTTATTTGAGTATTGCACTACTTCTCTGTGAACAAAGTTGCACACTGAACTTTCACCTGTAGCGTTCACATTTTTGTCAGATCTCTGCAACACAAGGGAAAAAAGTCTTTAACGAATTCTATTGCACCACAATGCTGCTACAGTCCTCCAAAAGTCGTAAACTTTTCCGACTTCTTTGTATGGCTGCTGCTTACAAGATGGGGGAGAAAAGCAGAATGCCGTCTGTTTCAGAAATGCTGTAATTGATTTCAAAACCATCATTGTCAATTTTTGAACTGGACTCTTCAAGCATCCCCAGAATTACTTCGTCAGTCAAATTGTCCCCCATTTTACGACAAACTTTTGCAATCGAGATAGCTATGGAGGCTCACAGCAACGACAAATGTGCAGGAACTGATCACGCCAGTAGCATGTTTTTAAAGTCATCTAGCACTTTGTGGAAGGAGGAACATACATCTATTGGCTCTCTAAAGTACTAAAAGAGTGAGCAGTTGATGTCAAGCTGTCACTGCTTGGAAACAGTGCATCGTGAAGTAATAATCGGGAAGGGTCGTGCTCAGAGATTCTTCGAGCACTGACTCTTAAGGAAAAAAACAACTAGCTCATAATTTCTACGGGCAGCGACCAGAATGTGTTAATGGCAGCCGTGTCACATCTTGAAAACCACCTGTATTCTCTAGTGTAGGTGTAAAGCTATTAAAGTCAAAAGTCGTGAAAGTAATTTAGTGTTACCTCGTATAATAAAGATGCAATTGAGTGTGGAAATGGTTTCCCACAGTAAATTAATGTCGTGACTGGCTGCTGCAGATTGGAAATAAGTCCTCGACGTCTGTCCACCCGCAGGATCTACTCGCTGCGAGTGTCGGAGCACACGGCCCTGGACTGCAGCCTGCTCGAGCTCGTCCCCTCGACGTACCGCGATGTCGAGATGGAGGTTCTGCTGCACGCTGCTTGTGACACCGGGCCAGACGCCGCGAGGCGCAAGCCGCACGACCTCATCTGTGCGGGGCCGGCGGACATCCGTCTCAAGGTGTGACTCAGTCTAGTCTTCCTCTAGCTGCTGCTGGCCTCGTTAGATTTTTGTCAGCTCTCCTGACACTGTCATGAAGCTTTAACGGTTGTGGTCTTCAGCGTAAAGTCTGGTTTGATGCAGCTCTCTGTGCTACCGTATTTACTCGAATCCAAGCCGCACTTTTTTTCCGGTTTTTGTTATCCAAAAAACCGCCTGCGGCTTAGAATCGAGTGCAAAGTAGGCGGAAGTTCTGAAAAATTTTGGTACGTGCTGCCACAACTAACTTCTGCCGTCAAATATATGTAGCACTACACAGGCATGTTTTGCAGGCACAATGATAAATACTGGCTCCAAAACCTCTGTGTCAGTAAATAAATTAAGAAAAAGGTGGAAGACGAGCTTTTTTCTCTGCCCCAAGTTTCCACCACTGCATTTTCATACATTATCCGACTGGTAAGACTGTTTGGGATATTTGTCAATATGGCCAACTCTACGTTCTGAATTTTTTCCTACCTGTGAGAAGAGATGGTTGCTAATAGGAACTTTTTGAATTGTGAATCACATGCAGTATTCTGTTCACCACCAAATATTCTTTCATGTTTGCTGCTATCTCATTTAAATCCTGTCTGCCTAATAAACTACGAAACTAGAGTGAGACAACAGCAAACGCGGAAGAATATACATATCGTGTCATGTTTATATCCGTATTATTCTTATGCCTAATAGTGATACAGTCAGAAATGAAGAACGGCAATTGACTGGATTTTTAAATCTAAGATGACTCTAATTTCTGTGCAGAATGTAATGTACTGAACAATGGAGAAAAATTTTCGCTAAACTCTCGTTCAGAACATCTTCTACCATACGCAGTCTATTATTTAGCTCTTGTTGATCATTATCAAAGAAAGCAGCAGTGTAAGTAACAACAAATAGCAGTCTCTTGCCATTGTTTCACTAATGAGACGATTTCTCTCTTCTTTTTTTTTAATTGTAAGTGGCGGTAGCACGCACAAAAGCAAGCCATGCCGCGAGCGGCGACAGTTCGTAAACACTCATTATCAGAATGTGGCAAACAATGCATGACACAGTACAATAATGCATTTTCAGCTTAGAGTGACGTAAACACCTATAACAAAATGAACGGCACTTACCAGATCAAAGAAAAAGAAGCAATCGATTCAAACCAGACGAAGCATGTGAAAAAGGAAGGGTACCTGTATAAATACGGACGGAGCACCTGACGCATAGCAATGGCTACCTGGTAAAGGTGAACTTCTAAGCTTACGACTCGAACCAAACTACTGTAGCTGTATCGCCATTCATTTGACCTAAATTGTGTCTCATATTACAATGGACCAACTTTGTTTCGATTTGGAGGTGCGGCCTAAAACTTTTCTCTCCCCTTGAATTTCGAGTCTCAAATTTCAGGTGCGGCTTAGATTCGGGAAATTTTTTTTTTCCTTGATTTCGAGTCTCATTTTTCATGTGTGGCTTAGATTCGAACGTGGCTTGGATTCGAGTAAATACGGTACTCTATAGTGTGTGAGCCTCTCCATCTGCGAATAGCTACTACGACATACACCCGTTTGAACCTGCTTGCTACTTTCATCCCTTGCTTCTCTTTTCTTCTTGTCTTGACTACTTACTGCCCACATTTATTTCTATAGAAGGAGACGATCCAGACAGATGCCTTCAAAAGTGACTTCCTAACACTTAAATTTATATTAAAAGTTTACAAATTTCTCCTTTTCAGAAACACTTTTATTGTTCATATATCTGTATTTCAGCCATCATCACTTATTTTCTTGCTGAAATAGTAAAGCTTGTCAACCACTTTTATTGTTTTATTTGCCAATCTAATTGTATCCACTTCACCTGATTTAATTTGACTTCTTCCTGCTACCCTCATTTTACTTGTGTTGATATTCATCTTACACTGAGGTCAGGTGACAAAAGTCATGGGATAACAATATGCACTTTTACAGATAGTGGTAGTATTGGGTGCACAGGGTATGAAAGGTCGATGCATCGACGGAGCTGTCATACGTATTCAGGTAATAACATATTGACGTGATTATGGCTAAACAACGGGAATTAACAGACTTTGAACATGGAATGGTAGTTGCAGCTAGACGCATGGAACATTCAGGTTTGGAAATTCAATATTCCGAGATCCACAGTGTGCAGAGAAGCCCCGACCGGGCTGGGAATCTGACCGTGGCCACCGTGATCGAGAGTAGCAACACTAACCCCAAGACTGTGAGGTGCTGACGGACAACAGTGAAAAATTGATAATACACCAAATGTTGACAGTTATTAAGCAGCAACCTTATATCCTTCTGCACCTAGTGATAAATTCAAACCTGAAACAAAGAAAGATTTACTATTTTGAGACTGCCTCAAAAAAATAAGGCAGTTTGTTGTAGACACCCTGTATTAGGAATGTGTATGACCTTACGACTTATCTTAGAAGAAAGATTAAGAAAAGGCAAACCTACGTTTCTAGCATTTGTAGACTTAGAGAAAGCTTTTGACAATGTTAACTGGAATACTCTCTTTCAAATTCTGAAGGTGGCAGGGGTAAAATACAGGGAGCGAAAGGCTATTTACAGTTTGTACAGAAACCAGATGGCAGTTATAAGAGTCGAGGGGCATGGAAGGGAAGCAGTGGTTGGGAAAGGAGTAAGACAGGGTTGTAGCCTCTCCCCGATGTTATTCAATCTGTATATTGAGCAAGCAGTAAAGGACACAAAAGAAAAATTCGGAGTAGGTATTAAAATTCATGGAGAAGAAGTAAAAACTTTGAGCTTCGCCGATGACATTGTAATTCTGTCAGAGACAGCAAAGGACTTGGAAGAGCAGTTGAACGGAATGGACAGTGTCTTGAAGGGAGGATATAAGATGAACATCAACAAAAGCAAAACGAGGATAATGGAATGTAGTCGAATTAAGTCGGGTGGTGTTGAGGGTATTAGATTAGGAAATGAGACACTTAAAGTAGTAAAGGAGTTTTGCTATTTAGGGAGTAAAATAACCGATGATGGTCGAAGTAGAGAGGATATAAAATGTAGACTGGCAATGGCAAGGAAAGCGTTTCTCAAGAAGAGGAATTTGTTAACATCGAGTATAGATTTAAGTGTCAGGAAGTCGTTTCTGAAAGTATTTGTATGGAGTGTAGCCATGTATGGAAGTGAAACATGGATGATAACTAGTTTGGACAAGAAGAGAATAGAAGCTTTCGAAATGTGGTGCTACAGAAGAATGCTGAAGATAAGGTGGGTAGATCATGTAACTAATGAGGAGGTATTGAATAGGATTGGGGAGAAGAGAAGTTTGTGGCACAACGTGACTAGAAGAAGGGATCGGTTGGTAGGACATGTTTTGAGGCATCAAGGGATCACAAATTTAGCATTGGAGGGCAGTGTGGAGGGTAAAAATCGTAGAGGGAGACCAAGAGATGAATACACTAAGCAGATTCAGAAGGATGTAGGTTGCAGTAGATACTGGGAGATGAAGAAGCTTGCACAGGATAGGGTAGCATGGAGAGCTGCATCAAACCAGTCTCAGGACTGAAGACCACAACAACAACAACATGTTGCAAGAAGAATTGAACAATGTACACTGAGATGGTAAAAGTCATGGGTATACCTCCTCCACAGCGTAGTTCAGCAACTCGATGTGGCGTGGGTTCAACAAGTCGTTTGGAGACCACACAGAACTACTGAGCCATGCTGCTTCTAAAGCTGTCCATAACTACAAAAGTATTACCAGTGCAGTATTTTGTGCACGAACTGACCTCTCGATTGTGTCCCACATATGTTCAACGGGATTCATGTCAGGTGAACTGGGTTGCCAAATCATTCGTTCGAATTGTCCAGAATGTTCTTCAAACGGGTGACATGGTGCTGTCTCATCCATAAAAGTTTGATTGTTGTTTGCAAACATAAAGTCCATGATTTGCTGCAAATGACCTCCGAGCAGCTGAGCATAAGTAGGAACCATTCCATTTCATGTAAATACATCCTACAGCATTATAGAGCCATGGCCAGCTTGCACATTGGCTTGTTGACAACTTGAGTCCATAGCTTCGTGGGGTCTGTGCCACCATCTCTTACCAACTCAAATAGGGAGTCATCTGTCCAGGCCACGGTTTTCCAGTTGTCTAGGGTCCAACCGGTATGGTCACAAGCCCAGAAGAGGCATTGCAGGTGATGTCTTGCTGTTAGCAAAGGCACACACATAGGTTGTCTGCTGCCGCAGCCCATTGACACCAAATTCCACTGCACTGTCATAATGAATGCATTTGTTGTACGTCCCACATTGATTTCTGGTGTTACCACTGACATCTCTATGCAAACGCCACAGCTCTCAGTTGGCCGTCAGCCACTGTGTTGTCGTGGTGAGGGGTAATGCCTGAAATTTGGTACTCTTGGTACTGTGGATCTCGGAATATTGAATTCCCTAATGCTTTCTGAAATGGAATGTCCCAAGCATCTAGCTCCCAAGTACCATTCCAGTCTGTTAATTCCTGTCATGCCACCATAATCATGTCAGAAACCTTTTTACGTGGATCTCCTGAGTACAGTTGACAGCTCTGCTAATGCACTGCCCTTTTATACCTTGTGTATGTGATACTATTGCTGACATATACATGCATATCAGTATCCCATGACTTTCGTCATCTCATATATATCACTTCCTTCTGCATATGTATTTCAAAATGCTCGCAAGAAGAAAAATGGTGAGACATTAGATGTGATACAGAGCTCTACCAACTGCCGTGCTTCCCATGTGCCATTCATGAATGGGACAGGAAAGGGGGGGTGGGAGGAGGAGGTCAGTTAGAGGTACGAGAAGTACTCTCTTCCACACACCAGACCTACAACCTAGTATTAACACCTGGCATAAAGAACACACGAGCAATTGTCGTCTGGGCAATGCGAACAGGTTGGCTGTACTAGATTGTGCTGCGGGACCAGGCAACCACCAAAATCAACTGTCTTATACTGTACTTGTATCAAGATCCAGTTATTACTATGCTGGCATGTACAAAGAGGACATAGAAATCCAAAAGGACGAAGACGGTTGTAGAAAAGAGTTGTGGGACATACTGCTAAGTAAACCAATCAGCAGCAACTCTTCTGCAGTTACAAGCACTGTAACACTTGCTGGCATGACCTGCCTGTTGCTCAGTTGTATACAAACAGTTCGGCTCATCGGGCTTGCTCACGTTCAAAAATTGACTAACAAAGCCTTTATAGGCTTTGAGAATGTCTTCAGCATTGCGGACGAAATATTAGGCACAGAAACATGTCTTAACCCACAGCCCATTGTCTATACAACTAAAATCGCAGATAACATGGTTGGACCACACTTGTGTTTCAGGTTTAATGTGTGATCAAAAAGTAATAGGAATATATTAATTTTGCGGACTGTATAAATCTGATTTCCAAAACTTTGTTTCTTGTTGGTATACATGACCCTGATGTATGTTTGAATTTTCAGCTATTTTGAATGTTTAGTTTATTGTTGATAGTCGAAAATGTGATACGTGTTTTTGAGTGTTTGGGGAATTTTTACTTTTGAGAAAGATGGATCAAAGAATTTACATAACTTTTGCTTGAAAAATGTAATAAAGTACAGCATCATATTCAAAATGTTGACTGTGGCTTTTGGCAAGTCTGCTGTGAGTAAGATGAGAGTTTATGAGTGATATATATGTTTCAAAAGACTCAACATGATGTTGAAGATGATGACCACCGTGGACGCATCAATTAATGGTGACATTGTCATCTACATCTACATCTACATCCATACTCCGCAAGCCACCTGACGGTGTGTGGCGGAGGGTACCTTCAGTACCTCTATCGGTTCTCCCTTCTATTCCAGTCTCATATTGTTCGTGGAAAGAAGGATTGTCGGTATGCCTCTGTGTGGGCTCTAAACTCTCTGATTTTATCCTCATGGTCTCTTCGCGAGATATACGTAGGAGGGAGCAATATACTGATTGACTCTTCGGTGAAGGTATGTTCTCGAAACTTTGACAAAAGCCCGTACCGAGCTACTGAGCGTCTCTCCTGCAGAGTCTTCCACTGGAGTTTATCTATCATCTCCGTAACGCTTTCGCGATTACTAAATGATCCTGTAACGAAGCGCGCTGCTCTCCGTTGGATCTTCTCTATGTCTTGTATCAACCCTATCTGGTACGGATCCCACACTGTTGAGCAGTATTCAAGCAGTGGGCGAACAAGCGTACTGTAACCTACTTCCTTTGTTTTCGGATTGCATTTCCTTAGGATTCTTCCAATGAATCTCAGTCTGGCATCTGCTTTACCGACAATCAACATTATATGATCATTCCATTTTAAATCACTCCTAATGCGTACTCCCAGATAATTTATGGTATTAACTGCTTCCAGTTGCTGACCTGCTATTTTGTAGCTAAATGATAAAGGATCTATCTTTCTGTGTATTCGCAGGACATTACACTTGTCTACATTGAGATTCAGTTGCCATTCCCTGCACCATGCGTCAATTCGCTGCAGATCCTCCTGCATTTCAGTACAATTTTCCATTGTTACAACCTCTCGATACACCACAGCATCATCTGCAAAAAGCCTCAGTGAACTTCCGATGTCATCCACCAGGTCATTTATGTATATTGTGAATAGCAACGGTCCTATGACACTCCCCTGCGGCACACCTGAAATTACTCTTACTTCGGAAGACTTCTCTCCATTGAGAATAACATGCTGCGTCCTGTTATCTAGGAACTCCTCAATCCAATCACACAATTCGTCTGATAGTCCATATGCTCTTACTTTGTTCATTAAACGACTGTGGGGAACTGTATCGAACGCCTTGCGGAATTCAAGAAACACGGCATCTACCTGTGAACCCGTGTCTATGGCCCTCTGAGTCTCGTGGACGAATAGCGCGAGCTGGGTTTCACATGACCGTCTTTTTCGAAACCCATGCTGATTCCTACAGAGTAGATTTCTAGTCTCCAGAAAAGTCATTATACTCGAACACAATACGTGTTCCAAAATTCTACAACTGATCGACGTTAGAGATATAGGTCTATAGTTCTGCACATCTGTTCGACGTCCCTTCTTGAAAACGGGGATGACCTGTGCCCTTTTCCAATCCTTTGGAACGCTACGCTCTTCTAGAGACCTACGGTACACCGCTGCAAGAAGGGGGGCAAGTTCCTTCGCGTACTCTGTGTAAAATTGAACTGGTATCCCATCAGGTCCAGAGGCCTTTCCTCTTTTGAGCGATTTTAATTGTTTCTCTATCCCTCTGTCGTCTATTTCGATATCTACCATTTTGTCATCTGTGCGACAATCTAGAGAAGGAACTACAGTGCAATCTTCCTCTGTGAAACAACTTTGGAAAAAGACATTTAGTATTTCGGCCTTTAGTCTGTCATCCTCTGTTTTAGTACCATTTTGGTCACAGAGTGTCTGGACATTTTGTTTTGATCCACCTACCGCTTTGACATAAGACCAAAATTTCTTAGGATTTTCTGCCAAGTCAGTACATAGAACTTTACTTTCGAATTCATTGAACGCCTCTCGCATAGCTCTCTTCACACTACATTTCGCTTCGCGTAATTTTTGTTTGTCTGCAAGGCTTTGGCTATGTTTATGTTTGCTGTGAAGTTCCCTTTGCTTCCGCAGCAGTTTTCTAACTCGGTTGTTGTACCACGGTGGCTCTTTTCCATCTCTTATGATCTTGCTTGGCACATACTCATCTAACGCATATTGTACGATGGTTTTGAACTTTGTCCACTGATCCTCAACACTATCAGTACTTGAGACAAAACTTTTGTGTTGAGCCAACAGGTACTCTGAAATCTGCTTTTTGTCACTTTTTCTAAACAGAAAAATCTTCCTACCCTTTTTAATATTCCTATTTACGGCTGAAATCATCGATGCCGTAACCGCTTTATGATCGCTGATTCCCTGTTCTGCGTTAACTTTTTCAAATAGTTCGGGTCTGTTTGTCACCAGAAGGTCTAATATGTTATCGCCACGAGTCGGTTCTCTGTTTAACTGCTCAAGGTAGTTTTCAGATAAAGCACTTAAAAAAATTTCACTGGATTCTTTGTCCCTGCCACCCGTTATGAACGTCTGAGTCTCCCAGTCTATATCCGGCAAATTAAAATCTCCACCCAGAACTATAACATGGTGGGGAAATCTACTCGAAATATTTTCCAAATTATCCTTCAGGTGCTCAGCCACAACAGCTGCTGAGCCAGGGGGCCTATAGAGACATCCAATTACCATGTCTGAGCCTGCTTTAACCGCGACCTTCACCCAAATCATTTCACATTTCGGATCTCCGTCAATTTCCTTCGATACTATTGCACTTCTTATCGCTATAAACACGCCTCCCCCTTCACTGTTCAGCCTGTCTCTGCGGTATACATTCCAATCTGAGTTTAGGATTTCGTTACTGTTTACGTCTGGTTTCAGCCAACTTTCTGTCCCTAGTACTATATGGGTGTTGTGATCGTTTATTAATGAGAGCAGTTCTGGGACCTTTCTATAGACGCTCCTGCAGTTTACTATTAGCACATTAATATTGTTATTCCCTGTTGCATTTTGCCTACTCCTATCTTGCTGCGTCTCAGGAGGCGTCTTGTCGGGCCTAGGGAGGGGATTCTCTAACCTAAAAAACCCCCATGTGCACTCCACACGTACTCCGCTACCCTTGTAGCCGCTTCCGGTGTGTAGTGCACGCCTGACCTATTCAGGGGGACCCTACATTTCTCCACCCGATAGCGGAGGTCGAGAAATTTGCACCCCAGATCTCCGCAGAATCGTCTGAGCCTCTGGTTTAAGCCTTCCACTCGGCTCCAAACCAGAGGGCCGCGATCGGTTCTGGGAACGATACTACAAATAGTTAGCTCTGATTCCACCCCGCGAGCGAGGCTTTCCGCCTTCACCAATTCCGCCAACCGCCTGTACGAACTGAGGATGACCTCTGAACCCAGACGGCAGGAGTCATTGGTGCTGACATGAGCAACAATTTGCAGTCGGGTGCACCCAGTGCTCTCTATCGCCGCCGGTAGGGCCTCCTCCACATCTCGGATGAGACCCCCCGGCAAGCAGACAGAGTGAACACTGGCCTTCTTCCCCGACCTTCTCGCTATTTCCCTAAGGGGCTCCATCACCCGCCTAACGTTGGAGCTCCAAATAACTAATAAACCCCTCCCCCCGTGTGCCTGCTCGGACCTTGCTGAAGAAGAAGCCACATGTCCCCTCACAGGCAGAGCGGGCGATGCCACACGGCCAGCCTCCACATTGACCTTCCGCCTCGTGCGCCGCGAACGCCGCTGAACCCGCCACTCCCCTTGGGGAGAGGGTGGCCCAACCGCGCCCGGTACCCGCGAAGATGTCTCGACAGCAGGGACAGTGGGTGAAGCATGTAACACCTGGGGTGTACCTTGCGACGCACCAGACTCCCCACTGCCGCTACACTCCGAGGCAGCAGCCTGAAGACGGCTGACCGCGGCCATCAACACGCTCAGCTGTTCGCGAACAGTGGCCAGCTCCTCCTGCGTCCGTACACAGCAGTCACACATCCTATCCATCCTAAAGAAACAATTTACTGAAGAGAGTTAATCAACCTTTAACTAGACTGCTAATTCACTAAAGGCGGCTGCTTATTCACTAAACTGTGGTTGCTAGCCACTTCTTGTAGAAAACAATGAAAATAGCACTACCTGTCTCTGGACTGTATTGAAAACAAACACTAGCACTACTGGCACTATGGTTGTGGAAGAAATAAGGAGATGGTTCCGGAAAATCACCACATTACTATCAGCGAGGTTGCTGATGATGTTGACATACCCTTTGGCTCATGTGAAGAAATTTTTTTCAGATATTTTGAGCACAAAATGTGTAGCATCAAAGTTAGTTCTGAAATTGTCGAATTTCGACCAGAAACGACACTGCACAGATGTGCTCAGAAATTGCTGAATGAAGTCGACAGTGATCCAGAAATACTGAAGAAGGTTATAACAGGTGATGAAATGCAGAGGTATGATGTTAAAACCGAGACCCATTTGCCCCAATGGAAATTACCTGGAGAGCAAAAACAGAAAAAAAACTGGACAAGTTTGATCACATGTGAAGGTTTTTCTCACTGTTTTTCTTGATTACAGTGGGATAGTGTATCATGAGCTACTGCCTTATAGTCATACGGTCAATTAGAAATACTACCTGGAAATTATTCGTCATTTGTGTGAATCAATTTGAAGAAAGTGATCAGAACTGTGGCAGAACCACTCCTGGAAATTCCATTACAAAGTTGCTTCTGCTCACACCTCAATGCTTTTTTGTGATATTTTGGCAAAAAACAAAACTCTTATGTTGTCTCAGCCATCGTATTTGCCAGACATGGCCCTCTGTGACTTCTTTCTATTCCTGAAGACCACAAGAGGATGTTGCGTTGCTTTGACTGATGAGATAGAAACAGAATCACTGAAGGAGCTGGACACCACATTGAAAAGAGCTCTAGAAGTGCTTCCAAGATTGGAAAAAGTGCTGGATCCGAAGTTGATGTTGATGAATAACTGAAGATTGTTTAATAAAAACCAAAATTCAAAATTCCCATTATGTTTTGATCATGATCATATTCTTTACAGCAATGGGGTGGGGCGAGGGGAGGGGGGTTGTCTTTCATGGTTATAATTATGTGACCACTTTTCTGGTCTCTGCAGGTGTGTGAAGCACGCATTAGTGAAGGCACAGAGCACATGATTCAGCAGAACAGGGCCGAGTACGACACACTGCTGTCCCGCGCCATGCAGCCACCTCCTCAGAAAGTCTGCGTTGGAAGTGTCTTTGTGGAGCACGCCATTAGGTGAGTGACACACCATTAATGAGTGTCCTTGTAATCCTTCTCAGTCCATATGTAGCATATATGCCACATGCAACTTCTTCTTCTTCTTCTTCTTCTTCTTCTTCTCCTTCTTTTTTGAGCTTTTTGTGCATTACTTCTTTTCAGTTTTGCATGTTCTTAGTAGGTGGCAGCATCTGCTTAAAAGAAAGGTGTTTATCACAATATCAGCATGTATTCAGGTATATTTCTGTTAGCTTTTGGTAATTTAGGGCTGGAATGTTTTTATAATATGCTGTAATACACTGATGTCATAAAAGTCATGGGATAGTGATACGAACATATACAGATGGTGGCAGTATCAAGTACACAAGGTATAGAAGAGTAGTGCTTTGGCGGAGCTGTCATTTGTACTCAGGTGATTCATACGAAGAGGTTTCAGACACGATTATGGTCGCACAATGGGAATTAATAGACTTTGAACGCAGAATGGTAGTTGGAGCTAGAAGCACGGGATGTTCCATTTCGGAAATTGTTAGGGAAGTCACTGTTCCAAGATCCACAAAGTGTACTGAGAATACCAAATTTCAGGGATTACCTCTCGCTACAGACGATACAGTGTCCGACAGACTTCACTTAACGATCGAGAGCAGTAGCATTTGCGTGGATTTGTCAGTGCTAACAGACTAGCAACTCTGCATGAAATAACCAGAGAAATCAATGTGTGATGCATCACAAACATATCCTTTATGTTAGTACAGAGAAATGTGGCTATGTGCTATGGTAGCAGATTACTGCCATGAGTGTCTTCACTAACAGCACATAATCACCTGTACCTCCTCTCCTGCGCTCGTGTCCATATCTGTTGAACCCCAGACAACTGTAAAACCTTGGCCTGGTCAGGTGAGTCTCGATTTCTGTTGGTACAAGCTGATGGTAGGGTTCGAGTGTGGTGCAGACCCCGCGAAGCTGTGGACCCAAGTTGTCATCAAGACACTGTGCAAGCTCCATAATGGTGTGGGCTGTGTTTTCAGGGGGTGGACTGAGTCCTCTGGTCTAACTGAACTGAACATTGACTGGAAATGGCTACGTTCGGCTGCTTGGAGACCATTTGTAGCCGTTCATGGACTTGATGTTCCCAAACACTCATGGAACTTCTATGAGTGACAATATGCCATGCCACTGGACGTCAGTTGTTTGAAGAACATTCTGGACAATTTGAGAGAATGATATGGCCAACCTGATTGTCCATCATGTGACGTAATCAAAAGGTCAGTTCATGTAAAAAATACTGCACTGCTAAGCTGCAACCACTGTGCTGCATTCTATGCAGGCATGACAACCAACAAGCTGTCTGTCCTCGTGAATGGCCACCAACAAACTGTGGCCAAGAAACAAGTGGACCACCCTGTTGCTGAACACACTGCCAAACATGATATTCTTCATTTCAGTGGCTGCTTCACAGCCTGTGCCATAAAGATCCTTCCCACCAACACCAGCTTTTCTGAATGACACAGGTGGGAACTTTCGTGCAATACATCCTACGTTCCCGTAACCCTCCAGGCCTTAACCTCCGTTAGTCACTGTTCCTCACCTATCCAGCCCCTTCCCTGTTCCCATTCCAGCACTACATAGCCGTCATTCCACCACCACACCCAGTATTTTTATTTATCTCCTTTTCTGCTACTCCCCCCTTTCTCCCCAGCTCTCCTCTGCCCTCCATGTGTGTGTGTGTGTGTGTGTGTGTGTGTGTGTGTGTGTGTGTGTGTGTGTGTGTGTGTGTGTGTGTGTGTCGTCTATTGTTGACGAAGGCCTTAATGGCTGAAAGCTTTAATTGTGAGAGCCTTTTGTTCTGCCTATCTGTAACTCAGCATCTCCGCTATATGGTGAGTAGCAGCTTTCCTTATGAATATTGTTACATTCAAATCCTGGACTGGCATCACTTTCACAATTATGAAGAGCTGTAAACGCAGCATAGCTCAGTATTTCTGCAAAGGAATTCCAACAACTTGTAGAATCCATGCCACGTCAAGTTGCTGCACTACGCTGGGCAAAAGGATGTGCGTCATGATATTAGGAGATATCCCATGACTTTTGTCAGCTCAGTGTACGCTAATATAACCTGTTATATTAAAGAAGTGAGTGTTTATTTCATCACAACAATACAGCCAGTGATTCAGCATTCACCAGTGACCAATATTTTCACATTCCAATGGCATAGTTTTCATAATTTTTGGGTATTAGACATTGAGTTTTCTGGATATCCTGCATAGGGCCTATTCCAGTTGTTTTCTAACATAACTAGCGTTCACTGTGTGCATATCCTAAAATTTTGACAAATCACACCAGTTTTTCAAATTTAGTATCCCAAGTCTTATTTTGTCCCTGAACAATGCGCTGACTGGCAGTATAAACTTTTCGTTCACAACATCTAAGCTCAGGACTGAGGAGGTTTTTGCAAGTTGACTCTTCTGTTTACTTGTGTGCATGGTGAGTTGCCAGACTGAGAGGGAAACCCAAGGATTGGGGAATTTTCCTATCAAAATTTTATTACACTGTATTTTGTGATTTTACTACAGTGTCCTATGATGAGTCAGTGGCTGGCCTTGGCTGGGTGCATTCTGGATGTTACTCTGTGCGCCACTACCCACACCTGGTTCACTTGGATAGTGTTCCCACATGAGTACTGCTGAGAGGGGACACTATTTCGATGTGTTGCTGACAGTAGGCTGCCTTGGGGTACAACACTGTCATCCAGCAGGAAAGCTGGAAATCGTCACTTGCGGGATGTGGATTGGGCCAGCTAAAAACATCCAGGACACACGGTACCAGCTTTCCTCTCGGCTAGACGTGTTTGCTAGTTCCTCTTTAAGAGTGTCGTGCACTCAGTCTAGCTGTGGCAGCCTCCTGACACTGTATTCCGTCTTTTTTGGTTTATGCTTTAGTATCAGTGCTCGAAGCAATAAACTCCAAATGTGACACTGAAGTTTTTGTCTTTGAAAAATTCCCCATCATGCCCAGGCAACAACATCCTGCCTCCATCCTAACTAGACCACCCCTGTACACTCGCATTTCAAATACATGTTTGAAATTTTCTGACAGATTAAAGCTGTGTGCCAAACTGAGACTCGAACCTGTAACATGAGGTATCTTTTTAAGTAAGCACCACTTTGAAATAAAAACAAAACAAATAAACTTTCCATAGCAATTTTATTTTTACCTGAAAGCCTGTACTTTATTCTAGTGTTGTACATCATTCCCACCAATACTAAGGCATATATTGTATCGTACAACTAGGTTTGAATACCGCCCTCATAGAAATCGGTGAGTTGAGCATAACTCTTGATCATTTAAACGTTCTGTAACAACTGCATAAATTGCACTGCTTTACTATTGCAAGCAATGTCATGGTATGGAAATGGGTGAGAGATTTTAAAGATGGCCATACTAATGAGGAATGAAGGGGGCAACCTTTTACTCATTACTGATGATGTGGAGCAGAAAGTGAGAGAGAACAGACTCTTTATAATTTCGGCGTTATGTGATGAGAGTCCTCAAGTGTCATGAGGTGTACTTTATGCTATTGCTACAGAACGTTGAAGTTATTGAAAGTTTCGTTTGTGTGGCAGATTTCTACGAGGATAGTATTCAAGGCAGGGTGTACAATGTGATAAGTGTCTTAATATTGGTAGGAATTATGTAGGAAAGTAGATTAAAGTACAGGATTTCACTTAAAAATCAAATAGCTAAGAAAAGTATGCTTGTTTTATTTTTTTAAATTTTGTTTTATGGGTATCCACAGCATCTAAATGATCAATAAAAGAAAACATGTTCCATAGTAGGCTGTAATATAGATGATATTTACTTAAATCATATGATTAGCAAATTTCAATGATTTGCCACTTTCAAGCACCTCATTAAGCTTTTAGAGGCTGTGAATCCTCACAAAAACAAAATATTATGAACTTTGCCTAGTGTGGCATGGGCTGCTGTAATTAAATACCAACATATTTGGATAAAGATGCTGCAGTTGAATGAATGTATACACTTCAGCAAGAAGTGTCTGCAGAAGAAGGTAATATCAAAGTGCTTGAAAGTGACAAGTCACTGTAATTGGCTAACTGTACAATTTAAATAGAGGTCTAACTGTACAATTTAAATAGAGGTCATGTACATTACAATCTACTATGTTTTCTTTACTTAAATGTTTTATTTTTATTTCAAAATGGTACTTGCTTAAAAAACACACCCCATTTCTTGAGCACTGACCCGCTATCCTGATGCAACACACAACCTGCCCTCACAGCTTCACTTCCACCAGTACCTCATCTGCTATCTTCAAAACTTCACAGAAGTTTTCCTGCACATCTTGCGAGACTAACACTCCTGAGGAGAGGTTATTGCAGAGACATAGCTTAGCCACAGCCTTCCAAAAAAGCTTTAAACAATTTCCAAACCTTTTTTTTCCTCTTACGTGCATACGTCAAACATTCAACACGACAACTCGTATCTAAAATAATCTGAAGTTTGAAGCTGTTTTATACATGGGAGTTTGATCCTTTAAAGATTGGGGGTTTACTGGTGCTTCAGAACCCACATTTCTGGCATCTGCGGAACATGTTGATTCGATAAAGATGATAGTTTTCCACTTACACTGTGTGTTGATTAAGAGCTCTCCTTAGAGAATTGTGCAACAGAAAACTCCGAGAGCCATGCTATTGTATATTTATTGACAGCCAACCAATTTCAGTCAAATGAGCATCTTCAAGTCACGGATGAACACTACATCAATACTGCACTGTGTATAGTTTGATAGACGTTTAGGGCTCTGTATTAGCTCAGTTAAGATAAGTGAGCCATTCACTCAAATGTATACATTGATTTACATCTAAACCTTTGGTGTTTCACAGCAGAAGGCAGCATCTGCTTATGGTAGTGGAGCATCAGCTGGCAAAACTGTTGCTAGCATCTGTGTAGTTAAATATACATAGTGCATTTAAAGGAATGTTCCTGAGCACCAAAAATACATTTTATACACTCACTGAGGACAAAACTCGACAGTCCACTGCAGTGGTCAGCAGACTTCCTGGTCAAAGTTGTATTATGAACTGATGACTCAATTAACTGATCAGTAATACCACTGTGGGTCTCAAAAAGCAACTGAGCATCAAAGCGCATAGAGGGTGCCAGGTGTTGAACTCTGCTACCAATTGTGGCATGGCACAGATAGTATTTCACAGTTTGGTTGGAGCTAACTCAGTGAGTACGGTACGCATAACAGCACAACTCGCCGGACATGAAGAAGACAACTGGTTCGGTTGTTGAAATACTGCGGATTAAATTGGAAGTGACAATTTGGCTTAACACCCAATAGCACACCATTAAAGCACCGCACATCCGACTGTTGGGGGTGCAGACATCTTTACTACTCATGTTGTGGTACGCGCACCACATGCCAATAACAAATAAAATTCTTTTTTTTTTTTTTTTGGTGCCTGTAACAACCACAGATTTACAACCAAACATTCTCACAGCACAGAACTATGCAACAGCCCATAGTGTAAATTTCTTTTGTATTTTCACTTCCCAAACCATCAAAATGTTCTTCACTGATTCCTTTACAGCTGCCACACATATTTATTTGTCTTTTTCAAGGTTTTGTCTTTTAGGGTACACTTTACACTTTTAATTCCGATATTCTCCTACAGTGATTAGCACAGTGTCATTATCATTCCTTCTCTCTCCTTACAGTGATTTTACTTTCTTAATGGATTCCTATGTACGTCAATTCAGGAAAATTATTCCTATCCCTAGCCAAAACCCAGTTTCTGCCTGAAACCACAGAAGACTCAAATGACCTAACCATAAAAGCTCTCACTGTGGATGTGTGTCCCCCCCCCCCCTCCCCCCCCCCCCCCACCTGTAGTGTTCCTATTTCACCAACCCCTTCGCCCACATATCTGATTAAAAAAAAAAAAAATTCCTGAAGTGTTCATACTCAGAGCGAGAGGTCGTGCAGTGGTTAGCTCCCTGGACTTGCGTTTGGGAGGATGAAGGTTCAAACCAGTGTCTGGCCATACTGATTTAGGTTTTCTGTGATATCCCTAAAATGCTTCAGGTAAATTCCAGTAAGGTTCCTGTGGAAGAGCACGGGCAATTTCCTTCCCTATCCTTCCTTAACCCGAGCTTGTGCTCTGTCTCTAATGACCTCACTGTCGACAGGACGTTAAACACTAATCTCCTCCTCCGCAATCCCTGTTACCTACACCCCATCTCCCAAATTGAAAATGATGCTCTCCAAACATCAGGATTGTCTACAAGTATCACCTCCCAAAAGGTTTTCAATACGCTGTCATGATACTCCAGCTACAGAATGCTATTATCCAAAAATACCTATCCTATCCTCTGTGGACCCCTCCCTCTCACAGCATCTGATCCTGCCTTGTTGACTTCTTCCAGCTGCCAGGTAAACAAAAATTTCCTCCCAACATCCCAGTTATCAGTCTTCAGACTGGTTCAAGGCGGACCTTCACGATATCTTATCCTGTGCCAATCTCTTCTTGTCATAGTAGTACTTGCACCCAGCATGAGAGATCTGAAAGCCAGAACCCAGAAGGCACTGAATATCCTAAAGAGCCTTAGCCTCAAGTTTTGGGAGCAGACAGGGCATGGCTGCTCCAGTTTTATAGGGCTTTTTTGCAGTCGTGGCTAGACTATGCGTGCACAATATATGGATGAGCGAGGCCCTCTTATCTGAAGATTATTGATGCCATCCACCGTGATGGGATTAGGATGGCCACAGGTGCTTATAGGACCAGCCCCATACCCATTCTCTGTGCTGGATGCTGGTGAACTGCCACTCACAGTCCAGTGGCAGCTCCTCATGGTGCATGAGGCATATAAGTTCCTTGCCACTCAGAATTCAGCAGCACGCCATACTGCTGCTCGTCTGTCTCTGGAACACTTTTTCTCCAAATGTCCGTGAGCAGTAAGGCTGCTTGGGATCCGCGTGCAGCCTGTGCTGGAGTCACTTGGTGTGTAGCAAGTACAGCTCCAAATCATTGTTTTAACCAACCTGCCCCCCTGGTTACTGTAGAGGCCCAGATGATTTTAGATTTAGTGCATTATAGGAGAGGTTGCACTCACTGCATATGTTTGTAATACATTGTTTTCTGACATTTTAACTGAGAACCACTACTCTGTGGCTGTTTTTATGGCTGCGTGTAAACAAGGGGACTCCATTGGTTGCTGTGTTGTTTTCCCCAGTTGTACCAAAAATTTATGGGACAGTGTTGAGAGGTCAGTGTGTGCACAAAATCCTGGGACAGCAACCCTTTTGCAATTATGGATGGCTATAGAGGCAGCATGGCTCAATATTTGTGCAGGGACTTCAAACAACTTGTTCAGTGTGTGCCACGTCAAGTTGCTGCTCTACGCTGGGCAAATGGATGTCCGACACAATATTCGGAGGTATCCAATGCTTTTTGTCACTTTAATGCTTATGACATCAACTGTATCATCGAACATAAGTAGTTATAGCTGTTGACTTTCTTCAGCTTTATCCACGTAACTGGCTTGTTTCTTCCCCTTGTCCTCCTAAGCACAAATACTTCATTTTCCTCTTAGTGACTTTCATCACTGTGTCTTCCAAAGCTTTTTTCCAGCATTTCAATCTCATCTCCAGCTCATCTTTGTTGGTGCTGTATAACACTATAACACTGTACCATCACCGAACATCGTATGCTGAGGAGCTGACACTCTAACACCTAATGATACAGGGTGTATACGCCATAGGAAATCTGGGGAAAAGACGTGAATTTTTTCATCCAGGAAAAATCTGTGAAAGACATGGAAACTTTTTAGAATTCCAGGAATTTTTCATTATTTTAGTTTTCAGTTAAACTTTTCAAATTTTGTTTGTGTGAGAACTGATACTCTGACAAAGAATTTTACTTTAGCTCTCTAAAGCAGAATAATTCTGCAGCAATAAAGCATAAGTGAATGAATAACATAAAAATAAACTTAAGTTGGAAAGAAAATGCACCATTCACAACAACAAAAACATAGTGTACACACAAGCATCTGCTGACAGCAAATTTATCAAAGACTTTAGGATAAAGACAATGTAATACTTCGCAACAACACACCGTTGTGAATTATGTTACTTGTGAGAATGTGTGATGAATGTCTTAAATCTGAGAACGTGTGATGAATGTCTTAAATCTGTGACCATGTAAATCTCATTCAGAACTTTACACTTTGAGGACCAGCCAGTTAGAAAAATTTTGGGCTCTGAAGACTAGCCATTTATGCCAATATTAATTTTTTACTGGGTAACACATGCTAAAAAACACCAAAATTATTTGTCAAACATTGAAAAATGCAGGATGGAATGTAACCATATCATGAGAAGAAAAGTTGCTGCTCACTGTATAGTGGAGATGCTGAGTTGCAGATAGGCACAACAGAAAGACTTACACAATTAAAGCTTTTGGCTATTGCCCTTTGTCAGCAATAGACACACATATGCACACACACAGACACAAATGCAAAACGCAACTCACACACATGACTGCAGTCTCAGGCAACTGAAACCACACTGCGAGCAGCAGCACCAGTGCATGATGGGAGTGGTGACTGGATGGGGGTAAGGAGGAGGCTGGGGCGGGAAGGGGGAGGGATAGTATGATGTGGGTGGCGGACAGTGAAGTGCTGCAGGTTAGACGGAGGGCAGGGGAGAGGTGGGGAGGGGAGAGGGGAAGTAGCGGAAAAGTAGAGGAATAAAAAGACTGGGTGTGGTGATGGAATGACAGCTATGTAGTGCTGGAAAGGGAACAGGGAAGGGGCTGGAAGGGTGAGGACAGTGACTAACGAAGGGTGAGGCCAGGAGGGTTGCGGGAATGTAGGACGTATTGCAGGGAAAGTTCCCACCTGCTCATTTCAGAAAATCTGGTGTTGTTGGGAAGGACCCATATGGCACAGACTGTGGAGCAGTCATTGAAATGAAGGATATCATGTTTGGCAGTGTGTTCAGCAACAGGGTGGTTTACTTGTTTCTTGGTCACAGTTTGTTGGTGGTCGTTCATGCAGACAGGCAGCTTGTTGGTTGTCATGCCTACATAGAAAGCAGCACAGTTGTTGCAGGATACCTTGTAGATCACATGAATGGTTTCACAGGTAGCCCTGCCTGTGATGGGATAGGTGATGTTAATGATCGGACTGGAGTAGGTGGTGGTGCGAGGATGTATGGGACAGGTCTTGCATATCGGTCTATTACAGGGGTATGAGCCATGAGGCAAGGGGTAGGAAGCAGGGAATGTGTAAGGATGAACAAATGTATTGTGTAGGTTCCGTGGACAGCAGAATACCCTTGTGGGAGGGATGGGAAGGATAATGGGCAGGACATTTCTCATTTCAGGGCACAACGAGAGGTAATCGAAACCCTGGCAGAGAATGTAATTCAGTTGCTCCAGTCCTGGGTGATACTGAGTTTATTATGTATTATATGTTAAAGCTTAGCTTCTCTTGTAGCTATACTGTATGTATATTAATTTAAACCATTAACTTTTCCTGTTTGTGTGTTGTTGCTATTGGCTTGTTACATCACATGTGCTGTACTCATTGACTGTGAGATCGTACAATATGAAGTATGACTGGCTGACAAAAGTGCATCGCAATCTCAGTTTCACACATCTCTGTGGCTGAGGTCACTAACGCACACTTGTGCGGTGGCGCTTGACCTGGGGGTAAGCTGGGTCAAATAATGGTTGTGAAAAAGGTATTCACTGCCAGTATTTGTCCGGCAAAGGGGGAGTTACCAATTGCCAGACTTTCTGCCGATGTTCTGGTTTAAATAACAAACCTCTCTGCAGCACCTCATGAATTGAGAGCATGTGGCACTGTTGATGGCGATCCATCTGTTGGATGGAGATGTTAAGCTTGGCAGCCCTGTTAGTGCTATTTGCTAGGAGTAGGGTATACGATGGCACCAGGTTTTGCCCTCTTCCTTCTCTTAAGCTCATCATCATACAAAACACACACACACACACACACACATTACACGCATTATTACAAATAATGTTATTGAACATAAAAAAAACATTGATTTCAATGATTTGGAAGCTATTGTACTGTATTTGGTGGAATTCGTATTTATATTTTCATAATATGATAATATGCAGCGTACATGTTGCCACACGTCAGAGATCTTTCCAAAAAATGTTGTTTTTTGCTGGGTTTCATCTCTTAAAAGTACCAGGAAGTTCTACGACCATGTATAAAACTTTTGCCATTCAAAGGATTGGTAAGTTTTACAGCTCTGACGAAAAGTGTAATGTCAGTTAATACAGAAAAATGTACTTTAATCCAGAAAAAAGTGTATTTCGACCCAGGAACAAAGTATTTTTAGTTGGGAAATCCGAAAAAAAAAACAAAAAAAAAAAAAACAGGAAAGCTTTTTTGTTGACTGCATGTACATCCTGTGATAATTTGTCGATGAGCAGATTGAAAATATGCAGTACCTTATTAAAACACACAAGTAATAATGGCAAGAATAAAAAGTGGAATGTCATTTGTGTGTTGCGCGCAGCCTTCTGGAGCGGGAGTACAGCCAGTACCGTGCGCGCGGCAGTGTGGAGGTGACGGCGCGGGTGCAGGACGTGGGCGTGGCGCTGTTCCACCACATCGTGGGGCTCTACGGGGAGGACGTGGCGCTCTACCCACCCAGCAAGCAGCTGCTCACCGGCTGCCTCGAGACCCTGGGCCAGGTACGGCGAGTGGCACCTGCACTTGTAGTCTTCGCGTGACCGAGTCAGTTGTCTCCACTGTGGAAAACTGCGAGAGGATTTTTGCACCAGAAGGGTGACACTAAAAAGCTGCTAGAAGTTCGTGTATACTTGAATTCATTTCTCCTCCTCCTCCTCGGATAACAGTGACGTACTGTGGAACACGAAATTCCTTGTGTTCTCAGTTTGTTCTTTTATTTTCTTATTGTTATACTCACTGCTTCACTCACATTTGCGTAGTAATTACAACAAAAATACAGAGTGATTATAATTGAAGTTAAACTTTCAAACCACTGTAGAAATAACACCACTGGTCTAAATGACGTCAAATTGCAATTTATCGGAGAAGGGGGAAAACGTATGGCAGAACAAAAATAAATAGTTGCAAAATGTAGCAGTAGATGGTGTGTAAGCATCATAATTTAATAGTGGCCAACTACAAATGACAAATGACAAATACAACAATGCGTAAGATGTACGTTTGACGTTAAACGAAGTGTACGACTCAGTGTGCATGGATGTACAGGTGTGATACTGTTGGTTATGTAAGCCCATCCATTATGGCAAGGTCCTGTCACATTGGATGGGAAAAATCAGTTTTTAATTGTCCTGAGGCCAAAAACCACATAAAAAGCATCACTCACATCAGTTTTTAATTGATCTGAGGCCAAAAATTGCATAGAAAGCATCAATCACATCGGTTTTTAATCGTCCTGAGGCCAAAAACTGCACAAAAAGCATTACTCACATCGGTTTTTAGTTGTCGTGAGGCCAAAAACCGCATAAAAAGCATCAGTCACATCGGTTTTTAACTGTCCTGAGGCCAAAAACTGCATAAAAAGTATCAATCACATCGGTTTTTAAACGTCCTGAGGCCAAAACTGCATAAAAAGCATTACTCAGATCAGTTTTTAATTGTCCTGAGGCCAAAAACCGCATAAAAAGCATCACTCACATCGGTTTTTAATTGTCCTGAGGCTAAAAACTGCATAAAAAGCATGAATCAAAATCAAATCGGATTATTAATTTTCGTGTGACTGGCGCAAAGCATGTTCAATGTGCTGTCCACTGTTTTCTGCAACAAGCTGAAATCGAGAAATAGCATGTTCCACAGCTGATCGAAGTGTTTCCGGGGTCACATTCAGAATGTGTTGCGCAGTGTGTGTCTTCAAGCCAGCTAAGTTTGCAATCGGAACACTGAACACAACATCTTTCAGTTAACCCCACAGCCAGAAGTCACACGGATTAAGATCAGGTGGTTGGAATGGCCAGGCTGTAGGGAAATGGTGGCTGATAATTTTCCGAAATGGCACTTCAGCAGCCGCTTAACCGGATTTGCAATGTGCGAAGGTGCGCCATCTTGCATAAAAATGATCCCATCCACGCATCCACGCTGTTGGAGAGCTGGAATGACGTGGTTGTGCCAAAGACACTTATAGTGCTTACCAGTAATGGTACAGGTAACAGGACCAGAAGCACCAGTCTCCTCGAAAAAAAAAAAAAAAAAAAAAAAAAAAAAAAAAAAAAAAAAAAAAAAAAAAAAAATTGCCCTATGATAAATGCTGTAAACCTGCACCACACAGTGACCATTTCAGGATGAAGTGGTATGGTTGATTTGTGTGTGGATTTTCCATTGACCATATTCGACAATTCTGTGTATTGACATATCCTGTCAGATGGAACTTCCGCAGAGCGATGTGTGCACAGTCATCATTATTGTAATACAGCTTTACAAGCAGTGTGCGATCCTGCATTGAGACAGTCATGGCAAACGTTGCAGACGCAAAAGGAGTAAAAGCCATGTACCCGGCATATTTATACCAACTTCAATGTGTCTTGCCCATGACAGGTGTTTTCGTTTACATATTCTGACTTGCACAGTGCCATCTATTGATCAATTTTCACACAATTTTTTTTTTCTTATGCCATATGTTTTCCTGCTTTCTCCAATAGTATTCTGTTGGAATTTGATGTAATCCCGACCAGTGGTATTATTTTTGCAGTGAATTGAAAGTTTAATTATAATCAACCCATAATTTCATAAACATACATCGGGCCCACTGAAAATTTAATGTATGAGTGAGCCATTTCTTTTTCTGTGCAATTCTGACAAAGCAAATTACTTGTTGTGACTGCTAAAATATCTTTCTTTGATTTAGTTTACACTTTCTAAACTTTTCATGCTAATTAAGGCCATAGAGGCATGGTCTTCTTTGAATGTACTTACGACCAAAAAGTGATTCTAGTTTATGTTAATCCCATCTTTTTAGTCCTTGTGGTGATATTGCTACAGAAACATTAACACATACGAGGTGTGTTAGAAAAGTAATGAGTCTGACAACACTGTGAGTCATTTGGCAGTGCTGTGTCGTTCTACTTGTGAAGGCTGTTGTGTTCATCCCTCTTAGATGCTCAGTCCAAGTTTCAGCTCTGTACAGCCATCACATCATTTTTGAGAGCTCCATCACTGAAGCTGTGTTTTTGTTGCATGTTACAAAAATGGAACAGCGGAATTTATAACATTATGCCATCAAGTTTTGTGTTAAACTTGGGGAATCTGCGCGGTGACCTTTGAAAAGTTGAAAGAGTCATATGGGAAACATTTCTTATCAACAGCACAAGTTTTTCACTGGCACCAACCATTTCTGGATGGCTGAGAATGAGTTGAAGATGAACCTCACTCAGGGAGATCTTCGACTTCAAAAACCAATGAAAACATTGAGTATGTGCATACTGTTGTGATACCAGACTGACGTTTAACAATAAGAATGATTGGTGACCTTTTAAATTTAAACACTTTTACCGTACATCAAATTTTGAAAGGTTTGTGCCAAAATGGTGCCAAAAGGCCACACAACTGAGCAGAAGGACAATCGAAGAAACATGTGCGTTGATCTTCTTGAGAGAATTGCCGACCACTAATGGTCCAGTTGTATGATAAGGTGATGAGTCCTGGATTTTTGCATTCAGGCCTTGACAAAGTGCTAAAGTGAGGAGTGGCACACTGAGACACCTTCTTAAGTGAAAAAAAGCGTGAATGAGCAAATCAAAGATCAAAACAATGCTGATTTGGTTTTTTGACTGTAGAGGTATCTTGCATAAGGTATTTGTTCCTCCAGAACAAACTGACAATGAAATGTTTTACAAAGATGTTCTTGAAAGGCTCAGGGAAAGGTAGAATTGCGTGAGATCAGATGTTGTAGACAAGTGGATGCTGCGTCATGACAGTGCCTCATGTCACACAGCAACTTCAGTCATGGAATTTTTGACTTCAAAATCCACTCCTGCACAGCCCCCTATTCACCTGATCTGAGTCCTTGTGACCTTTTTCTTTTCCTGAAATTGAAAACTGTCTTAAAAGGACATGATTTTGGGACTCTGGAGAAGATTCAAAAGAATGTGACCGACATGTTAAAGGCCCTACCAGCTGAAGCCTTTCAGTGCTGCTGCCAAGACCGGGAATGACGACTCTGCCAGTGTATACCTGCTGAATGGAACTATTTTGAAGGGGACAGTATTATTGTTGTTTGAAAAAATAAAAAACTTTGCTAGGTAAAAAAATCAGTCTCATTACTTTCCTCACAAACCTCGTAATACTTTACTTCTAACCGAGATGTCAGATACCGGTTTTCATAGACCAAAAAATTTTAAGATAATGAAATGTTTTCTTAAAAACTTTCATCCTCTATTCCACCCCATTAGTGGTTGAATTTTCAAAGACACTGAAACACATATTTTCTTATTTCTAATGAGACTCTAGTTTTCATAGATATTTTCATAGATTTAGCTTCAAAAATGCTTTTGTAATGAAGTAGTTCCATGAAAACTTCATCCCCCGAGGTATTTTTGTATTTCCAACCGAGAAACAAATTTTCATAGATTTACCTTTAAAAATGCTTTCATAACAAAATATTTTCATGAAACTTTTCATCCTGTGTCTCACCCCTTAGGGGTTGAATTTCAGAAAAACACAGAAACCCATATTTTTTATTTCTAACCAAGATGTCAAATACCATTATTCAGCTTTAAAAATAGTTTAGTAGGTCTTTAATGATGATTTATTAAAAAGAAAAAAAAAAAATTTACCCTCCACTTCAACCTCCTAGGGGTTGAAATCCAAAAATGCTGAAATGTGAAATAACTTCTGATCAAAAAACCAAATATTAAGTTTTGTAGTTCTAGCTTCAAAAATTGCTTTAGTAGTGACATATTTTCAACAAACTTTTCATCTTCTTTTTCACTCCCATAGGGGTGGAATTTCGAACTATCCCTTCTTAAATAATGCCTACAGTGTAAGAACAACACCTTCCCCAAATGTTGAGTTTCTCTCCCTAGTCGTTTGGACTGAGTCAGTGAATCAGACAGGACATTTCCTTTTACCTGACAGAGATGACAAAGTTAGGGTGACCAGACGTCCGGATTAATCTGGACATGTCCTCCTTTTTAGCTCTTTGTCCAGGGTCCAGGCGGATTTTTACAGTGTCTGGCTTTTTCGGAAAGTTGAGCATAATATAGTTAAATTTAAAATTCATCTCGTTCTATTGCTGTTTTCTTAAATACTTTAACTAGTGGCACAGCCTTTGTGATAAACACGCACAAAGGCGATGCTATTAGGTGGCACCAGGATTGTCGATGTTATCATTGTTCGACCTATAAGCGAATGCAAATATCGATTATTTAAAATTTTTGTTTTGTATATTCGCTTGGCTTCCTGTAGTGCACATGTGATTTGTGAGTGTAATTTTTAACCTTGTGAGTTACGTAAAATATTTGGCTATGCCTAAACAAAAGTGTACATTTTCTGATGTCCTTTCCTGCTAATAGCCGGCTTTCAAAAAAGGAAGAAATGAATTTGAAGAGGAATGTAAGATATGTGGAGCTGGAATGTACGTCTCAGTGGCCACAACTGCAAGGAATGAAGTAACATGCCGTATGCAAACCAAGGTTACCCTTTACGGAACCTAAAGGGACCCTTGTGTTAGATGGTGATCGAAAAATACATTTCACATCATATTCCGCAAAATACAACCATTCCTGCTGGAAATGCTCCCTGCATAAGGTGCACAGTAGTCAATAGTGCAACACATGTCTGACCTGTCTTTCACTATAACCATTCTGACAAAAAATGACTCCAACGTGGGCTAACTCAGGCTGCGAACTATCATGGTCCAAAACAGTGTGGGCCTGTGAACCAAGTTAGGAATCATCCCACGCTGAGCCAGATGGTGAAAACTGTCAACCTGCAGAGACAAGTCAGTGTGAGTATGCTTCCTGTAAATGGTGTGTTCCAATGTACCATCAGCCTTTCTGCTGACCAACTCGTCAAGGAAGGGAAGCTGCCAAGTCCAAAGCACGTCCCTCGAAGTCTTCCATAAACAGATTACAATAATAGGTGACAACAGGCTGCCCGACTCAACTCCATCTGTCTGCTCATAGTACTGGTTATTAAATAAAAAGTAAGGGGAAATCAATACATGTCAGAATAGGTTTGCTAATTTAACACCAAACCTAACCTCAATTAACCATAACAAATGAGACAGAGGAATGTGAGTGAAGAGAGAGAGTGTACAAAATTACCAGAATTTCAAAGTCATTCAAACACATTCCCTCTAATCGACGTATTGTCTCTGCCAAGTTCATAGTGCTGTGCTCACACTGACGTACTATTAGGTTCGACAGAGTAGCGAGGTGTTCTGTTACACAATATTTCAGGGCACCAATATTACTCACAGTTGGTCTAACAATAAGAGGAACCCCTTCCATGTGGTACTTCGGAAGGCCATATAACTTACGAGGAACAGTGCAATGAAAATTAAGACTCTTGATGTCTTCTATGACAAGGAAATTTTCTTCAGGAGGCCATTAGTCTTTCTCTCAACATTCTGTAGTGGGGTCTGCACCAGTCTTGCAATATGTTGAATCAGAGAGTAAACACTGGATCTCTTGGGTATAAACCACCATGTCCAAAACAATGTAGCACTGCCTTTGCTCTACAAACAGAGGTTTTAAAATCCCTTGCACAGTGCATACCTGCTGCAGTTTTGCCTTGAAAGTGATAGCGTGTGCTCGTGTCAGAATATCGAATGTTGATAATTTCACCTGGCTGCATTTCTGTAAGTTATTTGAAGGTTGAAATAAATTTAAATACAAGCAGGAAGAATGTTTCTATGACTCTGTGAATAGCAAAGATGTTGAACAAAAGTTGAATATTTGAAAAAAAAAAAAAGAATTGCATTTCTTTTGGAGTGACCCTTGTGTGTAATGAAAGAAAGAATAAAGTCATATCTAGAGGCAAATGCGACGAGCGGTTTCTGTTGCATTGTCAACAGCACTGAACCCAGCTGCAGGTAAAGATTGATGCTTTGTAAGTGCACTGAATCCTCTGTCTGTCTACTTGTACAAGTTTGCAAAAGGAACATCTGCTTTGTAGATTTTGTAGTTATGTTCAGTAGAGTAATGTGATACGATCTTTTAAATAGTTGTTAAAAACATTACAAAATTTTCTTCATCTTCCACATGCATTAAGCTTGTCATGGCTACAAGAACTACAGAGATCATATCTCTCTATGTTGTGTAACACATCACTTAAACTGCGTTTCTTGAATGATTGATTGGATTTCTCCCCTGAGAACCTTGGCACCATTAATGATGAACATAGAGTACTACTGTTCCTTAATGAAATTTCTCAAATGGAAAAGTGTGATCAATATAAATG
The DNA here is from genome assembly GCF_023864275.1 of Schistocerca cancellata. Taxonomy (NCBI): domain Eukaryota; kingdom Metazoa; phylum Arthropoda; class Insecta; order Orthoptera; family Acrididae; genus Schistocerca; species Schistocerca cancellata. The sequence continues at coordinate 124,238,724 of NC_064637.1, read as the reverse complement.
AAGCGCTGCAATGATGTCTGAATAATGCTGATCCTTATGAAGCGACATTCCCGAGGCAAAGTATTTCAGGAAATCAGGAAGGTCATATAGGGTGTCTCAAAAAGAATATACGTATTTTGTTGTCAGAACTATCAATCCCTGCAGCTCGGCACAGTTATTGGAGGAACAAATACAGTGTCTAGTTTATATTCATTGCTGCTAGATGTCGGTTGTCTTCCGTTTGCTAGGTTACCATCATATATTGTGAAACAGCTACTCCACTGCAAATATCATTTTGTGTTCTTGAGTTTGTGATTACAGTGCAGAAATGTTTCAGTTTGAGGTGCCAAACCGATCCTCCGAACAGATGGACCATTCACAGTTGGTATGACAGTGTAGACAAAGGATTTATGTGTAAAGTAAAGAGTCCTGGCCACCCTCATGTTTTGGAAGAAAATGTCGCCCGAGTTCAAACTGATTTCCATTGCAGTCCTACAAAATCAACTCGTCATGCCATTTGGGAGTTATAACTGCCTACAACAGTTTTACATGTTTTGAGATGCCAGCTGGTTATGAAGCTGTATGAGTTACAACTGTTACAGGCTCTACATGACGATGACAAATGGAAATATGTGACATTTTCTGATGAGCTTCAGGATGCTGTTGACTGTGATAACACTTTTGTACAACACATCATGCTCAGTGATGGAGCGACGTGCTGCATCCATAACACAGTGTGGTCGACAGTTGCTCGCAGCATTGTACGCTATTCATCTGGTCTGGAAAAGTCTGGATACAGGCTTGATAGACACAGTCTTTCTGATATCCCAACAACCAGAAGTCACGTGGATCTTGAAATGGCATAGTAATGATACAGTTCTTACCAAAGGTTTCTTGAAGCAAACCCTTCACTTGACAAGCAACATGTGGTGTCTCCCCATCTTGCATGAAAATAGTGGTGTGGACACAGTTGCTTTCTTGCAAAGTTGGAATCAGATGTTGCACAAGGAGGCCATTATAACCCTGAGGTGTCATTTACTTGAAGAAAAAAAGCCTGAGAATGAAGGAGCTTGTGAAACCACACCACACAGTCACATAAGCTGAGTTTTGTGAGTGTTCCAGCACAACATATGGCGGAGTAGAACCCCATGTGTGACAGTTCCGTGCTTTGACGGCAATGCGCAGGGTAAAATGTGTCTCGTCCATCCAACAAATATTCCCCAGCCACATGTCATTCGTTTCCATGCATGCAAAAACACAAGGGACAAAGTCATGGTGTTCTAGGCTATTTTGATGCTTTATTCGGTGCATATTCTGAATCTTGTATGGATACCAATCTAAAATGCACTGCAGAATCTTTTAAGTGTTGACCAGAGAAGAGAGAATTCCCATGACACAGCTTGAGCTAGAGCAGCTTCATCAACAGTTGCCTTGCAAATGGGTTGTCTCTCTCTCCCTGCTGCACCATCTAATTCACCTGTGTCTTCAGATTTATTGATCATATTATTTATTGACACGGGGTCTCTTCAGAGCTGTTTCTGCCAGCAATGTTCCTACAATGTAGCACTACTATTGCAGCCGTTCGTATAAAACAGCTTTACCAGCAGTGGACTGTCTTTCTTCTCAATAGCCATTGTGTTTCAATGGAAAACTTCAACCCTTTTTAACCCTTTATGTCAAGAATCACTTCATAAAAGAAATCAGTAGGCGTTGCCAAGTAACAGCCAGCATACTGACGTCAAAACAAGAAACATTTCACATTCTGACTGCTTACAGCACCTTCTTTTCACCTGCTTGCAGAAAGTGGAACTATTTATTTCAGCATTCCCTGTTAGCACACTGATTAATGAACATGCCTACAAAATGTTTCAGCATCTTTCAAAATACACAACCCAGACTGCAGCATTTGGAGCACCATTAGTTTCATTATAACCACCCAGTATATAACTTCTTTATTCCCAATTTAAAAAATTCTGATGATTGTGATTAAATCCAGAATGAATATTTACTGTGCAGTGGAGTGCGTGCCAATTTGAAGTTGTCAGGGTGGGTCACGAGTCGTGTTCAGATAGCTCAGTCGGCAGTGCATTCGCCTGCAAAACGCAGAGGTCCCAGGTTTGAGTCCAAGTCTGGCACACAATTTTAATATGCCTGTAAATTCCAGTGATAAAATTTTGTGACCATTCAATTAACATTTTGAATATTGCAAGAATGGGAGCAGTGTTACAGTCTGCAGAAAGAAAAGAATATCAGAATCGTTACTCTTAGTATGTGCACAGTAAAGCAGTGTCCTGTTCTTTCTCCCAGGTGTTTGTGAGTGGTGACGAGAGCCAGGGCTGCCGCCTGCTGGCGACCCTGCTGGAGCAGCCCCGCCTCGCCGGGATCCTGGGCCCACATTTCACGCCGTCTGCTGCGTCCACCACCACCTTCCTGCAGATGTACCAGACCGTGGTGGAGACGGCAGCACAGGCCCAGCAGCCCGTCGACCTGTGCTTTGTCCTACTGTCGAAGGTAACGTGTCCTCTGATTGATTATTCGTGTCTAATGACTTTATCTTATAAGACAGGTTGAAGAAAGGTGAACCTACATTTATAGCATTTGTAGGCGCAGAGCAAAATTTTGACGGCGTTGACTGGAACACCCTCTTTGAAAGACTTAGGGAAGCAGATGCAATGTTCCGCCAGCCCTTTACTGCGATATTGGGTATTAAAGTAAAGTCTGATCAGGAGCTAAGATTTTCTATTATTCAGTCTTACTCACCTTGCTGTTTCAGTACACTCGCCAACCTCTTCTGATCAAACTTTGTTTCTCGAAGTGCCACAGTTCCTGCTGGAAGTTAAGAGTGCAACTGGAAGAACTTATTCTCAAAATAAATATGATGCTTCTGACAATGAATGTATCCTATTCTGTACTCTTTTGTACAGTGGCCATTAATTACAAAGTTGTTTTAACATTTGGAACATCACAATTGCAGTGAATATGACTAAGTCCACAAATATACTGTGTTATTTAACAGATTCCAATTGAGCGAATGATAAAAGTTCTCTCTTGGTCCTGTAATGTCACAGGCATTGTCACAGCTATTCTTCCTCTGTGGCTTGCACCATATCTCCAAGGCATAAGCCGACAACACAGAGTAAACTGCATTACCAGCAAGTTCCTCGAACACGTTACAATGTTTATCATCCCAGCTTGCAAATACACTGCTCCCATCCATTTTGTGATACATGCATGTAAATAAAACATACATCCAAACAGTAGATACCTAATTGGTTATGAAAATAAACTTTGTACATTAGTGATCACCATTTGCCAACTTGAAAAGTGCTTGTGCATTATTTCACCTCAACGTAGTGATATGCTACACTACCTGGGGATAAAACACAGATAGTAAAAGGTTACGTACAACTTGTGCAGAAACTGGAGTGCAGTGTAAGAGTCGAACAACAAAAACGGGAAGCAGTAGTTGTGAAGGGATGTGACAAACTTGTTGTACATACAGCAAGCAGGGAATAAAACAAAGGAGAAATTTCGAAATGGAATTAAAGCTTAAGGACAAGTAATTAAAACTTTGACAATTGTCAGTGACGTTGCAGTTGTGTCACACATAGCAAAGGACTTGGAAGAGCAGTTGAATAAAATGGCTACTGTCTTGAAAAGAGTTATGAGATGAATATCAACAAAAGTAAAATGAGAGTAAAACAGAAGAAGTAGATGAGTTTTGCTATATTGGTAACAAAATAACTGATGTTGGCTGCAGGAGTGAGAACATAAACTGCAGATTGGCAGTAGCAAGAAAATCATTACTGAAGAAGAGAATTTTGTTACCATTGAACATAAATAAAATATTAGGAAGTCTTTTCAGAAGATATTTGTGTGGAGTGTAGTCTTGTCCTAAAGTGAAAAATGGGAGACAAGAAGTTCAGACAAAAAGAGAAAAGAAGATTATGAGATATGGTGCTGCAGAAGAATGGTGAGGATTAGGTGGGTGGATTAGATAACTGATGAGCAGCTACTGAACCAAATTGAGGAAAAAAGAAATTTGTGGAACAACCCAATCAAAAGAGGGGATCTTTTGGTAGGGACACCAAGGAACTGTAATTTTCCAGAGTGAGAATTTCAGTCTGGAGCTGAGTGTGCACTGATATGAAGCTTCCTGGCAGATTAAAACTGTGTGCCAGACCAAGACTTGAACTAGGACCTTTGCAAAGGCAAAGGCAAGGGCAAAGGTCCCGAGTTCGAGTCTTAGTCTGCCACACAGTTTTAATCTGCCAGGAAGTTTCATATCAGCGCACACTCAGCTGCAGAGTGAAAAATCTCATTCTGGAAACATCCCCCAGGCTGTGGCTAAGCCATGTCTCTGCAGTATCCTTTCATCTAGGAGTGCTAGTTCTGCAAGGGTCACAGGAGAAATTGCTTCTGTGAAGTTTGGAAGGTGGGAGACGAGGTATTGGCGGAAGTAAAGCTGTGAGGATGGGGCGTGAGTTGTGCTTGGGTAGCTCAGATGGTAGAGCACTTGCCTGCAATAGGCAAAGGTCCCGAGTTCGAGTCTTGGTTCAGCACACAGTTTTAATCTGCCAGGAAGTTTCAATTGTAATTTTGTTAGTGGAGGGAAGTTTGGGTGGTAAAAAGTGTAGGGGAGACCAAGGATTGAGTACATTAATCAGGTTCAGAAGGATGGAGGTTGCAGTAGTCAGGCAGAGATGAAGAGGCTTGCACACCATAGACTACTGTGGTGAGTTTCATCAAACCAGTATGGAGATAACAACAACAACAACAACAACAACAGTAACAACCAACTAGTGTATGCTGATTGTACATTTTCAAAAACAAAATGTACCAGTGTTAATAGGAATATGAACCAAAGAAACATTAAATTAAGCACAGACCTGCACACATGTATTTTGTTCCACATATGTCTTACAAATAACACAGAGAACTGACCATAGCCTAGTTTGAAAATTCAAAAGGGCCATAAAATAGGCCTGATTTGAGGAATGTAAGTCCAGAATTCGTTTGTGTTTCAAAATTGAGACTCGATTATTCTTTTTTCTGCTTACTCTCACAAACATTCTAAAGGCAACAGATGGGCTCCATCACATTCTTCTTTTTGTTCTAACCCCTTCAGTACCATCTCATGACAGTGAAAAGCTTATTTCAGGATGGCGCTTTTACAGCACACTTGTTATCGCTCGGCTCTTCCTCGTCATTATAAGACTTCATTCATTGATGACACTGGCAATTATTACATTGACTGCCAGGACTTGGTACTGCCTCCTCTCACCCTCTGACTAATATCGTTCCTCCTTCCAATAATAAGAAGCACTCCTCTCATCACCCAGTATCACCCAGGCCTTGAATGCCTCAGTACACTATTCTGCCAAGATATGAGTTTCTCAGATCGAGCTCTGGGATGAGATGTTCTTGCCCTTCATCCCTTCAGCACAGTTTTCAATTTTGGAAATAAAAAAAAAAGTCCACAGCGACCAGGTCTCGAGAATATGGAGGATGAGGCAGCACAGTGATCTCGTTTTTTGTGCAACAGTCACTCACGCACAGGGATGAATGTGTGGGTGCGTTAATCTTGATGCGAAAGCCATGAATTGTCTCGCCACATTTCAGGCCATTTCCTTTTCACATTTTCTCGAGACATCACAACACGTACTGATAGAGCACCGATTAACAGTTTGCTCCTGTGGCATAAATTCATGATGAATTAATCCTTCAAAGTCAAAGAAAATTATGAGCACAGCTTTGACGTTTGATCTGACCTGATGAGTCTTTTTTTGGTCTTGGAGAACCTTTCCTGACCTATTATGAAGTATGAACCTTGGTCTCAAAATCAGAACCCCAGACCACGTCTTATCACCAGTTATGATTCTCCTAAGGAACATCTCATTCTCATTTGCATGATCCAAAAGCTCTTCACACATTGTGAGACTAAGATCTTTCTGGTTGTCACATGAATCATGGGACAAACTTGTCAGCAACACAAAGCATTCCCAGAAGCTGTGTCAGGATTTCATGACGTGATCCAACTGAAATGTTACATTCTTCTGCAGTCTCTCGGACAGCCAGTCTTCACTGTCATGCACAGTTTTGTTGATGTTCCTGACATAAGCGTTGTCGGAAGATGTCAAAGGGCATCCAGAAGGAGAAGGACATCTTGAAGGAGGGTCATCTTTAACTTTTGTACGGCCACTTTTAAACTGTGTTAACTATTCGTAACACCAAGTACGGCATAAGCACTATTCACCATAGGCTTCCTGCATCATTTGGTGTGTTTCTGTAAAGGTTTTCTTGAGTTTCATGAAAAATTCAATGCAGGCACATTGCTCCTCTAACTCTTCCATCTCAAAATTCACGAACTGTTTGACACCACATTCTACTCAATAGAGGACTGAACAATAACTAACAGATATATAACATGAAACTTCCAACAGTTACACATTAAACACATGGGTGTACAGGGATACCAACCACATTCCACCCCAACACACCATTGGCTCGAAATTATGAATGTTCCGGAATTTTTAGAACAGACCTTGTATATGCTCTACCAGGCCTGGTAACAACACTAAACACAAACAACATTAATGCACTCTCGTGATCATTGTATGTGTTACAGAGAATTGTCATTTACACATCTGACAATGCTTTCTGTTTGTATTCAGTTACATTGGCACATAACCATATCTTCTGAATGCTCCAATTTTTTTGTCAGGCAATGTATACAGTGTGTAACAAAAAGGTTGGGCAAACTTTCAGCAAATATTCCTCGCGTGTGTTACATGGACATTGATCTTGAAACACTTTATTTCTATGTTAGAGCTCTTTTTCTACTTCTCTTCATAATTACGTTAATGATGGGAAGCACATAGAGCAGAATATGCCAGCATTACAGGCAATGTTTTCTTATATGAGTTGTTCAAAATACCCTCTCAGTTAAGTTTGGTAAGAATGGACAGTATGTTGTAATCCTGTCAATGTTTGGGCCAGCATTGTTGATAACTTTTTGCTTACACCCAGGCTCAACGGAAAAACTTACTTAGAGAATACTCTACATGTTCTGGTCGAGAATGTGCTTTTATGAGTGTGTGAAAATATTTACTTCATGCTCAATGGAACTCCATGTTTGTAGGCTTCTAAATAACAGATTCCTTGGCCTCCAAACCCTCTGGATCTAAACCCACCAGACTTTTATTTGTGAGCACGTTTGAAAGCTCTTGATAATGGAACCCTGGGACAAGATGTGCAGAGTCATCATCCTGTTTGTGGAAGGCTGTAAAACAACATGCAATTCTCCAGGGATACATCAGCCCATCAGGAATTCAGTATGACGAAGGGATGATGCCTGTGTCCTTGCTGATGGAGGGCATTTTGGATATTTCATTTAGGAAAGTGTTTCATACTGTGCTGATATATTCTTTTCCTGTGTGTTTCCCATGATCAGTGCATTGAAGAGCTATAGAAACTGGGCTGTAACATGAAAATAAAGCATTTTTGAATCGATGTCCATATAACACATTTTCTTCCTCTATGTTTGAGGAATGTTTACTGGAAGTTTGGCCATAACTTTTGTTAAAAAAAGCATCATTCTGTTGAAGGACATGATGAGTGTTTTCCTAAAAGGTATTATATTTTATTCTTCATGGAACAACTTTTTTATGACACAATCATAACCAGTTTCAGCCTCCAACAGCTGTCTTGAAATGCTACAACAGAGAAACGGCAAGAGACCTGAAATAAGTACAAATATTTTCTGTTAAATTTCAGTCACTTAATAAAACACACAAATGTAAAGGGTGTCAGTTCAATTAGATGTGTAGATTTTACAACTACAAACCACATAATTAGGAATCATTGCATAAAAATGTTACAAAGAAGTGCACCAGGGAGTGTGTTTTATCGCCAGGACACTTAGAAGGTGCAACATATCTACTGAAGTGACTGCGTAAATGACACTTGTCTGTCCTCTTGTGGAGCATTGCTGCATGGTACAGGATTCTTGCCAGACAGCATTGATGGAGGACGAAAAAGTTCTAAGGAGGTAATGTCACAGATATGATGAGTGAGTTAGGTGGCTATCATTGAAACAATGCTGTTTCTTTGTTACTAGGAGTTCCTTTGTTACTAGGAGTTCTTTTTCAGAAAATTTCATTCGCAAACATTCTCCTCCAAATGCCAGAATATTCTGTTCACTGCCATCTACATGGAAAAATGATTATCATAATAAAATAAGAGAAATCAGAACTTGTGTTGGAAATTTAGAGAGTTTATTTTCTCACATTCCATTGGACAGTGGAAAAGTAGAGAAATAGTCTGAAAGTGGTTTACTGAATCCTTTTCCAAGCACTAAAATGTAAATTCCAGAGTAATCATGTAGTTATTTGTGAGGTGCATTCAAAAAGTATCAAACCTTTGGTTGTCAGAAATACATTTATTGATTTTGTGATACAGAACCCTAATTACCTTCAAAGTACTCTCCTTGCTAATGCACATGCCTCTGCCAGTGTTACCACCATTGTTGGGAAGACTTTTGGAATACATCTTTCGGAATGATGATCAGCCTAATCTCCACATTCTGCTTGATGTCTTCTGTTGATTCAAACTGTGTTCCTTTGAGAGGCAATTTCAGCATGGAAATAGCTGGAACATACATGGAGCCATGTTAGGAGATTAGTAAGTCTGAATACCACAGGAATGATGTGTTCTGCAAGGAAAGTCTGAATCAGATGCACAGAATCTAAATTTTTGTTGCCCACAGATGCTGTCATTTGTGCTACACAGCATGACAGAGGGCCTCCTGATAGTATTTGTTTGTGATGTTTTGGCCTTCTGGTGATGCACCATCACAAGAGAGTTGAAGAAATTGGTCAACACAACCTTGAAATTGCTGTGGGCCTGCCGTGCATGTGGCCTTCCCCCCCCCCCCCCCCCCCCTCCCCCCCTCCCCCCCAGAATATTGAATGTTTCCACTTTGATGACTGCATCTTTGTTTCTGGGTCATACCCATAGACACACATCTCATTGCTTGTTTATGGTTTGTGGTTTGTCAGAAAGTTGGTGGTCACTGGTTGCTTTGTCCAGAGTAACTCTTGTGAATTTCAAATAGTGTTGCTTCTGCTCCATTGTCAGCTGTTTAAGTATGAACTTTGCAGGAATACTCCTCGTGTACAAAATGTTAGTCAGAATTTTATGTACTGTTCCAATGCTTAGCCGTGTCTCATTAGCAAGTTCTCATACTGTGATATTATGGTCCTCTGCGACGAAAGTCTCCATTTGCTTGATGCAATTCTGATTTTGCCTTGTTGAGGATCCACCTGGAAATGTATTCATCTTTGAAGCATTTGTACCACTCCTTTGTCTGTGAGTCGTCCAGCTCATCATCCCCAAAAGCCTATTGAATCTCACAAATGGTTTGGACTTTGGTAAAGGCATTTGGCAAAATCTGATGCAGTATTGCTGCTCAGTTTTTTCCATAATTTTACAACTTATTGGAGTCTGGCAAGCACTAACTACACATCCTCACTCGTTGGGTGACTGCTAGTGACTGATGGTTTCTGATGGTGGGAATATATTCACAACTGCATTTGAATGTTCCCTACCATATCACCACTGAAGCAAGTCTCATGCACGTCATGAGTCTATGCAGGAAAGAACAAGATTTGATACGTTTTGAACACACGTTGAATATGCAGAGTCAGCTTGTCTTTTATCCATATACACAATTGAGTTTTGAAAGTTTTGAATTGGGGAGAGCCAGATGAAATCATGTTTGGAATGAGGTATTCTTGTTCTCTTGTTGACAGTTCGATGTGACCCGCTGGCTGATGACCCGCAAGCCGCGCCTCAGTGAAAGGTCGCAGTTCATCGAGTTGGTTGGGAAGGCACTGACAGCGGCCGGCATCTGCCCAGAGGACGACAAGCTCATCCTGCACGAGGTATCATCCCATCACACTGCCTCATCCAGCAACACTCTGTGAGGTCCTCTTAGCGCCTTGTAGTGGACGTTTCCTTTTTCTTACTTCAGACTTTCAGGAATACATACACTGCAAATTGCTTCCACGGAATATATATGTGATTAGTTTGAAAAAAGACATTGAACCTTAAATGCTAGATTACCTGTTTTACCTATAACATTTTTCTGGAATAACAAGATGATCTTAGAGATTGGACTTCTTCGATCTTCACACTTACTGGAGTTGGAGGTCAGTGCTTAAACGTGAATTTCCTAAAGCAGTACAATGCACTTATTAGAATAACAAGAGGAGGGGAAGGGGGAGAGAGAGAGAGAGAGAGAGAGAGAGAGAGAGAGAGAGAGAGAGAGAGAGAGAGAGAGAGATTTCAGAGTCCTGCTAAACAGGGTGGTCTGAAACAGTCTGTAATATTTGTAAGGAGGTTGCAGGATAGGTTGTGCTAAAATAATTGTTAAGAAAGCAATTTGATACATTTCCAAGTTAATCAGCATTGAAGTTAGCCAATCAGACTGTTGTGCGCACAAATTTCAGCGGCCTGCCAGACACTGTGTCACCAAACATATGATGCATTTGGTTTGCTAAAACTGGACTAGAGAGTGATACAAAAATCGGACGTGGGTTGGCAATAAGGTTTGAACCTGAGCCAAAGGCTGAGCAGTCACATACCCTATCATCTACACTCTGAGGACAATGACACTAATTACATCTGGCAGCATGACTGAATTTGCATGTGCAATGGCCTGACTGGCTGACTTCAATGCTAATTAGCTTGGAAATAGCACAATATATTGAATACTGTTTAACAATTATTTCTCAGCACAACCTACCCTGCAACAGGTGCATAAGCTTTTCAGACTGTTTCTGACCACACTGTATATAATAAATTTTGAGCTTGCCAATAGAGCAACCCACAGCTGCATGCAAACTTTTCCTGTCTTATAATCACAAGGCTCCTTTTTCGATTCTTGCTAGACTTGAGGTTTTTCTTACTGTGTGTGTGTGTTTGTGTGTGTGTGTGTGTGTGTGTGTGTGTGTGTGTGTGTGTGTCTGTCTGTCTGGGATATTCTCCGAAACCCCTTGCTCAATTTCAACCAAGGGAATTGCAGAGAAAGGGGAGGCATGTGGAGATGGATATTGAGAGAGGGGGGGTGGATAGTGAGAGAGTGGGCAGAAAGGGACAGGCAGAGAGAAAGGGTGCATGAGGGTTTGGGCAGAGAGAGAGGGGGCCCAAGAGGAGAGGGGCAGAGCGAGGGAGTGCATCAGGGGTTGCAGAGATGAGTGGGAGGAGTTGTGATAGTGTGAGGGGTGGAGGTGATCGACAGGAAGAGGGGGAAGGAAGAGATAAATTTAGAGAGGTGGGGAGGAGCAGTTGTAGGAAGAGGGCCAGAATATGGATAGGAGGAGGGGGCCAGAACAATATGGAGGGAGAGAGGAGAGATGAGAAGACGGGCAGGATGAGAGAGGTGAGGAGGATATCGATGGGGAGTGTAGGAAGGAGAAGATGGATTGGGTGAGGTGGGGATGTGTAAGGAGAGGGGAGCAGGAGGAGATGGATAAGGGCGAGGGGGAGTGCGAGATGGACAGAGAGATGGGGCAAGAGGGGCTAGACACACAGAGGGAGGTAGGAGGTGATGGGTCAGAGAAAAACATGAGGACAAGATGGATTGGAGGGGGGGGGGATATTCACTGAGAGATGTGGGAAGGATGAGGTGGCCAGAGAGAGGGAGAGGAGGAAGTAGACATGTTCGAGACATGCCGAACTCCTGTGCATATTGCATTTTCGGATAGGATAAATAAGGTACAGGGGCAGTCCGTTAAATACTGCACAGTGGGATTTGTCTTCTCTCCAATTAGATCTTGGGTTAAATACCTATTACAGTCAAGTGTGTGTGTTAGGTACAACCACTCTTAAGGTGAATGGTTTACCTATAGATGTGCTGTTTGATTTGCATAATCCTCTCTGCAAATAGTTCATACTTTCTACACTGTGATCTCGGCTTCATGGGAATCACGTTTTCTTGATATGGTACTGCAGATACAGTTGACAATATTTTGTTAACAATTACAAACAAGAGTAAATATTCCATCCGTATCTCCTACAGAGAGAGGGGAGGAGTGTGAGACATGTGTCGTGTGTATCTGGGTGAAGCTGCAGCAGAAACAGTAGTTCATAACTACATTAAAATGACAGCCTCCATAGCTGAACAGTTAGTGTTGATGACTTCAATACGGAAAGACACAGATTTGGTTCCCGGTATTTCCTCAGATATTTTCTGAGGTGGGAAGGTGTCTAATGAGGGCCACACAACCTCATGAGGTCAAATGAGGAACTGTTTGAATAAAGAAGCGGTGGCATCATTAGTGCTCACCTACTGGCAACTTCAGCTGGAGTGACTGGCAACATGCTGATCGTGTGTCCCACGACTGCAGCAGTCGGCCAGCTGGAACGGGCCTCAGGTCTAATCCTGGAGTAGTATTAACATTTTACAAAACTGAAGTATTAAGTAATAAATATTAAGTCATAATTTTCTAACAAAAGTAACATCTTCCCTTTTTAACTGCTAATTGCATGTAAGTCAATTTGTTTTTCAGCTAGTAGTTTTTAAAAATATTGTATCAACCAGAATGCCATCTCTCAGCACTGGTATGAGCATTTGGCGATCAGTATGGCCGTAACAAAAGCTGCCCTCCGCACGGAATGCAGGGAGCACATATTGATATATATGATTTTTATTTAACGTTCACATAATTCACATTTTTTGTACGAGATTCTAATTTATAATGAGTATTCAAATTTTCAGGCAATTAGTAATTTAATATAAAAAGTACTGTCTGTAATAGAAGATTTGATACTGTAGTTCCTAATTAGGAATTTAAATATCAATGCACCGTGCACTGATATTACAGGGCACTGAGATCGAGGAAGTACTATGTCTGATCTTTCTGGATTTAGCTATAGTTACTATGAGTATTAAACCAGCTCGTAAAGAGATTTATCGTCAATATAACATCCCCAAACCGTCAAACTTCCAACTTGTATGGTTTCTTTGCCCTATAAGCAGTGCTTATTTTAACTGTGTGGAGTAGCTGGTAGTCTGCCTACGTATGACTTCATAGTGTGTGATTGTGTGTGAAATAAAAGCAACATATTTGCATTTTACAGAACTTAGTAAAAGAATCCACTGATGATTACATGAGGTGCTGAACATTTCAGGGCACTTGTAACAAGAGTTGTTTGCATAAAATGTCAACATGAACTGCCTCAATTCAGTCTGCCTACACGGGTGCTGCCAGAGGACTGTAACCGAATGAGAGCTGTTACAACATCTCACTCGTGCTGCAGGTATTCCGCAAGCACCTGCGCCTGATGCTGCTGTTCGACTTCCCCGAGCACTACGGTGAGGTACTGAGCTTGGTGCTGCGTGCCTCGGAGACGCAGCAGCTGGCACCCTCCGTCTGGTTCGACCTGCTCAATGCGTTGCTGCAACCGGTGGGTGCCGCTGCAGACCGTCTCAAGCCGGGCCTCGGGGCGGGCACCGTACGGGAGGAGGCGCGCCGCTTTGCCACGGAGCAGAGGTCGCTGTCACACAGTGAGGTGCGTATATGGGTCACCTAGTTCTGTGGTTTTCTGATGTTATTAGTGATCAGATATGACACAGTAAGTTACCGGAGTAGCACCACTCAGGGCAGAGTTCATGTGGGGCGCATTTTTCTACTCGGGGGTGTGTTGCACGAATCGTAATGAGTTCAGTGCTGGTTCTCACGTCAGCCGAGAAGGTTGTAGCTTCCTCTAGTGAATTTTTTCATCTCAGCTGTTTTGCTTTGTGGCGGTAGCTCTGGATCTTCAAAAATTTTATTTTGTTGTTATGATCATCCTTGAAACAATTCCCAGAATGTAGGCCACAATGTTTTTGTTGATTTAAAATAATTAAAGAAATATAGTACATCTCTGCCCAATCTCTTTGCGTTTACAAATGTCTGCTTGTGACTGTGTATGTGCGGATGGATATGTGTGTGTGTACACCTGCCCTTTTTTCTCCCTAAGGTAAGTCTTTCTGCTCCCGGGATTGGAATGACTCCTTACCCTCTCCCTTAAAACCCACATCCTTTCATCTTTCCCTCTCCTTCCCTCTTTCCTGATGAAGCAACCGTCGGTTGCGAAAGCTTCAATTTTGTATGTTTGTGTTTGTTTGTGTGTCTATCGACCTGCCAGCGCTTTCGTTTGGTAAGTCACATCATCTTTGTTTTTAGATACACTAAATATTTTTATGGATTCATTAAATCAAATGAAGATTAGTGATTTTCTACATGTCCTTTATAACTTTCATCCATATGCATATTCCCTTTAGTCAGATTTCAATTCAGCATAAATTTCTTTAATATTTTTAGACATGTATTACCTCATGGTATCTTTTTCAACAAATTAATTCATATCTTCTAACATGGTGTAATATCATTCTCAATACAGTATCAGTCCATGCATGACAGTGCACGGTACCAGTATAATCCAGAAAGCTGGAGGCAAAAATGCAGTTTTTCAGGGAGTTGTATCTCTGGTTCCACTGCTCATACAGATAGGGAGTCATGTGTTTTGGATAGCCCTTTCCTAGTGACCGTTTGTATACTTATTGGAAGAACATGCATATTGTAGTTATCCTACAGTACACGAATCAAAATTTAAACACTACACCCTTCCTCCATATGAGGCAAGTTCAGTAGATTGGTTGGTTCCTTTGCATTAGCTATGGCCTAAGGTGGACTAAGCTGGATTATAAAAGCACCATTTGTTCATGGGTGGCTTCTGAGAAAACTTCGAAAAACCATGATTTTTGGGCTACTGAAACTTTCAGTTGTGGAGTTGGCCACTTCAGTAATTTTTATTTATGATAAGTAGTCGAAATTGTTACTATGTGTTCTTGAGATGATGTTCTCAGGGAACTTCGAAACTTTTTTCAATATTCCATTACTGAGATCCAGAGGTTGAAAAGTATTGCACTTAATGCACAAACAAGTTTTTTTGCAATTGTGCACTATGGACCACAATTATCCGAAAAACTAACTTTAACAAATGACTCAAATTTCAACTGTACATTCTTTGGACATTTCTCTAGAAATGCCATTTTCCTGTTTTTGAAAATCTGTATCCATTATGAAGATACGTACCAGTAAAGCCATGATTGCTGGGCACCAAAAGTACCAGTTGTTGTGATTGGTCACTTCTATATTTCTATTCACAGCAAATTGTCGAAATAGCTTCTAAAGATGATGGCCTTATGGAACTTTGAAGCATTTTATGGTAACATTATCCATTACAGAGATCCAGTGGTTCAAAGTTACTGTACTTTTGCACATAAAATAAGCATGTAATATCCTGTGTGAAGTGAAAATGTAGTCTTAACTGATGTACTAAAAGCTTGGCTAGGATTCTGGGGTTGCCAAACTGTTTTAGTTGCTACTTTTTCACCAATAAAACTTTTATGATATGCTATCTCTATCTACTAGGCATTTCATATCTGTACAGGTTGCCTTGACCTGTAAATTTTCGGTGATGCCATGTGGTGGTGTAAGTGCCTTACAAAGAATTATTTTGTCATGCGAAATTCTTTGTACTTGTACATAAAACCTTACATTTTTTGGCATACTGTAGGTGTAGCCTAAAAATGTTTGCAGTTTTCTGTAAAGTAGTTTTGAAGGAACTTGTGTTGCATTACATAATTCATTTTATATAGGCAACCTGTTGGAGCACAAAAAAGATGAATATGCTCTGAGAGAAAAGTGTGGCTCAATCCTCGTTCCACCTTCCTCACCAAAAATATTGGTGTGGAAATAATTCACGCTTTTTTGGGCTGAGACAGAGCAACAGAGAAACAGTGACAATGAAAGAGGGAGGAGACAGTGATGGTGAGAGAGAGAGAAAGTGGCAGTGAAAGACAGAGATGAATAGATAAGGGCAGTAACAGTGGGAGCCAAAGGGAGAGGAGAGAATGAAAATAAAAGAGAGAGATAAATGGAAACCATACAGAGGCTGGCGAACTTTACACGAAAAAATTTGCTCATTTTGCCCTATCCCCTAGACCCGTGCATTAAGTTTCCCGGTCTAGGTGTCAAAACCCTGAGCAAATGATTCCCAAGGACATGTTTGGAGAAGAGAGAGTGATGACTGAAGAGGAAGACAGAGGCAGTGTCAGTGGGAGAGAAAAAGAGTGGGACAGAGACAGTGACAGTGAAAGTGGCAGAGAATGAGACTGCAGTAAGAAAGAGCGAGAGGAAGGGATGGAGATAGTGACAGTGAAGACGGTGACAGTGAAAGTGGCAGAGAATGAGACACTGTGATAAGAAAGAGCGAGAGGAAGGGATGAAAATAGTGACAGTGTGGGAAACAGACAGGAGAGAGTGCCAATGGGAGTTTAATATTTTTTTGTGGGATCTGAAATTTAAAAATCTCTTTCACACCGGCCTGATTTAGCTTCACTGATCGGGATAGTAAAAAACATGTGTATATTAAGGGAATTTTCATTCAAAAAGCAGGCTTATCACATTCACACTGTTCAATACTGTTTTATCCTGATTAAATTGAGCTTAACTTAAATTCCATAAAGCAGTGAAGCAATTTCGAAGTCTCGGTGCACCGAAAATTGTCAGTCGACCTCCTGAAAACATTTGTAATAATTATTAACTTTTGGTGATCACATGGGGAAGACCGGAGATCTGCTGGTAAGACCGTGTTAGCCCATTTATTGAAAGTAATACACTGGATATCTTATGCATACAAAACGGCAGGTTCGTCCAGTGTAAATCAGACGTTCCCCACTGATCCCGTGCAACACAGTGTAGTAAGCAGACACTGTCAATAATAATCAGTTAAATAATACGCAAACACACGTACTTTAGTTTAGTTCATGTATTAAATTCCTTCTCATACAGAATCTCATCAAGATGGCGACTAGCTCAACAGTACATACATATACATCTTCGTTCTTTCCCGGCTAATCGGCAAGATCTGAAACATTCTTTTCATAAGAGAAAACATAGATAGCAGAGAAGCTATTCCATGGAGTAAATGCACGCTCCAAGGAATAATAGGGCTTGAAACTACTTTGCATTGATAATAATTGTATATTTAAGTTTAGGAATCGGTAAGATAAGAAGAGATATTTCGAGATATGTACTGAGTTATATAATTTATAAAATTTTTGAAAATATCACGGAGAGTCCGCTGCAAGAGACATTACACGAGGAAAAGGAGACAGTGGGAGGCAGACATACATAAACAGTAGCAGTGAGACGCAGATGCAAGGGAACATTTTTCAGCCAGTAGTTTATTTATTATTTTCAAGTGTGTGTGTGTGTGTGTGTGTGTGTGTGTGTGTGTGTGTGTGTTTTCAAATAAGAAATAGGTGTGTCTGTTTGTGACTAAGACTGACAGTAAACTGAACAATTTCATCACGGCATACTATGTGATGATACGTGTTATTCATTGAATTATGTTAACATTTACAGTTGAATTTTAATTAACCCAATATGGCCAGAGGTCTGCAACATTGAATGTCTGGATTTTTTCACTATCACTGGCTGTTGCTTTAACCGCTCTTTCCTTGTGATATTAGATTTTAAATCTTAAACGTAAAGGACAAAATAAGCAAATAGAGAAAGTGTGATTATGCCAATGATGAAATCAGTGTAACTAGTAGTTGTCTGTCTATCATTAATAAGATGAGAAGAAAATTAAAGAAAATTTTAATGCCTTCTTGGCTTTGTAATAATAGGATACTTCAGAAATGATATCGGACTTTGTAACATAAATTTAAAGTGAAGGCAGGTGCTTGCATTGATAGTGCTATACACGTTTAAGGCTGCAATAACAAAAGCTGATCAGTGACATCACCATTGTAAGACAACGGGCTTGATTCAAACTCTTTGACAAATTGCTGAAAAAACATTTAGAAAACAGGTTAGGGCAAGGAATGTTTAAAAGTAATGAAGAACTGCAATATGCATCTCGCTAAGATTTTAATTACCATAAAATGTTGAGCTGCAGACAGGTACAACAAAAAGACTACTAACCAAATAAGCTGTTGGCCAAAAGGCCTTTCTGAATTAGATAACATACATACACATATTCATGCAAGTGCAACTCGCACACACATAACAGCTGTCGCTGGCTGTCCTCGGCAGCCGGAGACAGTGGTCTTGTGTGTGTGAGTTGCATTTGCATGAATATGTGCATGCATGTTGTCTAATTCAGAAGAAGGCCTTTAGGGCAAGAGCTTGCTTGTTTTCTGTTGTGCCTGTCCGTGACCTAGAATGTCCATATTTGGTGAGTAGCAATCTATCCTTTTCATAATATTGTCATTATTGCATCCCGGATTTTACATTGTTTAAATATCATAAGGAGGATCACCAGCAGAAGAAAGAGAATTGTAGTTGCTGCTGTGCCAGCATCTTTTCTTTAAACAAAATACAACTAAAAAGTGGCTCTGCGTTTGGGAAGCTGCAAGTGTTACTCTGCAATGTTCTGTTATATTGCATAAGTTGTGGAGGTGGCAATCTTAATGCCTATGGCTGCTGCAGTGAAATGTTGAATCTGGCCCACTCCCCCACACCTCTGCCTAAATCTGCCGTATTGAAAGTCTTCTTAACAACTCTTTATTTTCAAAAGGTAAATAAATACAAAAGAATAAAGGCTACAACTGGTTTATCATGACACTACAAATCCACTACATTCGAAGTAGTTGCTCTCTATGTTAATGGGGTCAAATGCCATCAGTCATTTTCTGTGCATTACTGTAACCACAGTGTGAACTTTTTAGTAATTTTCTTGTAAATGCTTCAAGCTATACAGCTAACTCATTGCAGCTACGGGAGACAGCGACACTGCTGGGTTCGCACTTCACCAAAGAGCGTCTGCAGTACGGTCTGTATGGGCTGTACCCTAAGTACCGGGCCTACGTGGAACCACTGACAGCGTTCCTCGCCATGCTGGGGCATGCCATTGTCGTCAGCTCCGTGCAACTGGAGAGGGGGGCGCTCTCCGACCAGTGTGAGTCTCTTGTCTTCATACACCATGTTCTGTCCATCAGAATATCTACAATGATAATAATAATAATAATAATAATAATTTAGTGTGACTCAATGGCCAGGAGCAAGTTTTTCAATTGGTCACCATTTTGGTAAGTTGTGTGCCCCTAACCTACCCCAGTTCTTTGGGGTGTCCCAGGAAAAATGGTCACTATTCAAGGATACAACAGAAACAATTATTTGAAACAAAAAAAAAAATTCTTCTACTGAACAAGTCTTTATAGTTCTTAAAGTAGGCATTTTAGAGCCCACATTTACTAGATAAATGTGTTTTGGTTCATACTATCTCCTGCCAAAATATGAAAAGCAAAGAGACTGCAGGAGAAGTGATTCATTTCACAGTATCAAAGATGAAGAAGTGCTCATAGCTCTAAAGATAAGCATTTTAGAGCCCAGTTTTACTAGAGTTTTTGCTTCAAATGTTGGTTCCTGTTGTACCCCTGTATATTGATCATTCCTTTACCCTGTAGAACTGAGGAAAGAGAATACAGTGAAACTCCTGTTTTATGTTTTTGTGTGGCCCAGGCTTTAAAAACGCAAAAATGAGGAAAATACTGAATCGAGGAAAATCTGTAAACCTACCAAAATACAAGCAAAAACACATGTACTTGGCATATATGATTAAAAATCACAATCCTGTCCAATACTTCATATAAAATCTATGTGAAAGAAATTAAATGTACAGTACACTGTTTATACAATAATTTGTGGTAATGAGTTTCATAAGTTCTTAAAAAAAATCACAGATGTCTAACAGCAAGTAAAAACTCATCAAAAAGTTGAAACTGGTATATGGGTACAAGCTATTTTTCAACATGCTACAATCACAAATTATACTTCCAAAGCACACATTTTTGAGAGATAATCCTTTGTGCTCGCCCAGAAAAAGGCAAAAATTGATGAACGTGGTGAATTAAACCAGAAACATCACACAGCTAAGTGATTAACCCTTAAGTATAAATGCAGACATCTGCTTAATAACAGACTTTGTCACCATTGCTGTTACTGTTTGATGCCTTTCTTACGAACCACACTTCATACGCTCACCACTATTAAAGTCTTATATAGCTTGATGAGAGAAACAGAGACACGAGAAAGTTTACTTCCCCAATTGATGTTACAAGCTTATTAGAAGTTGGCACAATGAATTTTTGTACACTGTGTAAAATGTAAATTTGAAAGAAAGCTCAGGTGCTCTGACCTCAGTTCATGCCCTCGGTCACTGCCGTCAATCTTTACGATCTACAGTGTGTTTAGTGTGTAGTGTGAAGTGTATATGCCTGACTAGTGTATGTAGTTTTGGCAACTGTATCGTGTCAGATTTGAACACAAAAGTCTCTAAAATATGTTGTCCCAAAACCCTTGTTCTATTTCCTTGTGATATCTCTGTCACAGCACATCATCTACATGAAAAGTGTGTTTTCAGCACTTCACAAAATGCTTTTGCCGCTATCTACACTCCCATTGTTGAAGGCCCACTCCCCCTCTCGACACATCCAGTAGGTGAGCTCATTTTAAGTGGGTTAGTGTGGTGTGGTGGCTGTGCTGGCTGTTGAGTGACTTAACAAGCTGCCAGCCAATAAGAGTTCACTAGCCAGAAACAGGTGATGTTTTCTTGATTATGACCAAGCATGTTCTTCGCTTATAACTCGTTCAGTTACGTCAGATGTCAATAGGAAGAAAACAGGATGAATTCAAGTGAGATCTAGAGTAAGAAGTTAGAATCGAGGTGAACCTAACTAGAAAGAAACGCAAAATCAGGGAATTTTTAGCATTGGTATTATGGGGTATTTTATAGGGGCTATGAATTTACGGTATAGGATCGCGAAAAAAGTAAAATCGAAGTTCCACTGCATACAGGTTAATGTGGAATGTGCGTGTTATCCCTGGCGACTCTTCTAATGGGGTGAAGATTAGAGTAAAGGCAGACTGAAAATTTCCATGGTCTTGCCAGGATTTTAACTTGCAGCCTAATCGATATCCAGGCAAGTGCCTACCACTAGAGCACCAGGCCCAACAATACCAACTAACCATTGTAAAATTATATCATTACAGGCTGTATATGGCCCCATGTTGCTGCTGCTCAGTATTGTTAAATTACAAAGAAAATAAAGAGAAAGCACACATTTATAATGTCTATAATTTTCCCAATCCTGCTTTGCATTCTGGCATATTAGCTGAAGATGTCCATTTCCTCCAACCCCCCCACCCCCTTTTTGTTCCCAAGATATCTAATAAACCATCTTATTGGTTCATCTTTTAGTGTCTTTCCTTACTATGTGGTCGGCACATTTCCACTCAGCCTGGTAACTCTTGCGATTTTCTGTTTTATCCATTTCCTTCTCCTTCTTGTAATGACCTAATTCCAGATCTTGTCCTCAAAGCTGATGCCTAGCATCCTCCCCTCTATTTGTTCATGCCATTATGTATGAGCACTTGCCTTTTGTATGTCCAGTCATTCTAGACCTCATTGCCACTCACAGGACACAAGTATAGTGCACGTCTTCTTTGTGTTAATTGTTTCATCCTAGTTGGTTGGGATGAGCTGAAGCCCCCTAAATGTCTCTTAGCTCAACCCAATTCTTTGTGGAAACTGTGCCTTTTGGCAGGCTTTCCCTAGCTGAATTTGACGACTGGGCTTCAATAGTCGTATATTTGGATTAAGGACTTAAGTTTTTCCCATATTCATCTCAAAACTAACTGGTGCAGAGTTAATTTTGAATTCTTGAATCTTGCAGGGCGTGAGTCGTGCTACGGTAGCTCAGATGGTAGAGCGCTTGCCCGCGAAAGGCAAAGGTCCCGAGTTCGAGTCTCGGTCGGGCACACAGTTTTAATCTGCCCGGAAGTTTCATATCAGCGCACACTCCGCTGCAGAGTGAAAATCTCATTCTGGAAACATCCCCCAGGCTGTGGCTAAGCCATGTCTCCGCAATATCCTTTCTTTCAGGAGTGCTAGTTCTGCAAGGTTCGCAGGAGAACTTCTGTAAAGTTTGGAAGGTAGGAGACGAGGTACTGGCAGAAGTAAAGCTGTGAGTACCGGGCGTGAGTCGTGCTACGGTAGCTCAGATGGTAGCGCGCTTGCCCGCGAAAGGCAAAGGTCCCGAGTTCGAGTCTCGGTCGGGCACACAGTTTTAATCTGCCAGGAAGTTTCATATCAGCGCACACTCCGCTGCAGAGTGAAAATCTCATTCTGGAATCATCATCATCACTCACAGTGGTTTTCATTATTATTCACGTAGCTAGAGCAGCAGCACAAATTATCATGGTACACCATGTATTTCAACTGGTTTACATGAACTGAAAAAAATACTGTGTTGTATTTGAATAATGACAACCACTGTGAGTGAATCTGGACACACCAAGGACTGTGTAAATGTCATTCACTGGTAAAAACAAATGTTCCAAGTGGTCATTTCATGGCAGCTGACCTGTAAACCAACATACCATGTGTTTTTCTAAAAGCGTATAAGCTGTTTGACAACATACAGATAGATCAGAAACAATCTGAAAAGCTTGTAAGGGTGTAGCAGAGTAAGTTTTTCTGAGAAATTATTGTTAAGCAAAGAAATTGATGTGGTGTGCCATTTCCAAGTTAACTTGCATTGAAACCAAATGGGCCATTGCACGTGCAAGTTCAAGTGGCTCACCAGAGATGGTTTTGCCAAATGTGTTCTTAATTTGGTTTCCTAAAACTGAAAGAGAGAGCAATACAAAAATTGGACACGGGACAATAGTAATGATGGAATCCGAGTCAAAGGCTGAACGGTCTTGTGCTCTGTCATCTATGCTGTGAGAACAGCTGACACTATTCGTATCTGGCAGGCCACTTGAATTTGTGTACACTATGGTCAGACTGACAAACTTCACTGCTTATTAACTCAGAAATTGTGCAACATACCAAA
This sequence comes from Schistocerca cancellata, assembly GCF_023864275.1. NCBI lineage: Eukaryota > Metazoa > Arthropoda > Insecta > Orthoptera > Acrididae > Schistocerca > Schistocerca cancellata. The sequence continues at coordinate 124,215,785 of NC_064637.1, read as the reverse complement.
TTTATTTATTCTTTTGTTTGTTTATTTCTTTTTTGTAATTTTTATTTTTTAACAGTTATTTCTTAGCGCAACCTACCCTGCAACTCCCTTCCTAGTTTTCAGACTGATTCTGAGCACGTGGTATATTATACTTTGAATCCCGCCAAACTTTGTTGATAAAAATACTAGTAAAATTTGGACTGAGTAGTTCTTCATTTCATATGCGAGAGTCAGCGTACACTCGTTTCCTCCTGTAACAGTGTGCGAACGCCACCTGTGGCCGGCCCTGAGTGAGATGTTCTCGCCGTGGCTCGCCCCTTACTGGACGCGCAACCTGCGAGAGCCGGCCGCCGCTTGGATCCAGCAGCTGGCCGACGACCGCTCTGTGCTGCTGCCGTGGATAGTGGCAGACGGGGCTCACGCACAGCGCTTTGTTGGCACTTTTGTGGAGTGCGTGCGGTTCGTGCTCGACACTCTACCAGGTATGCACATGCAGGTGTGTAGCTGTAGAGAGTTAATTGTAGGTACTTAAGGTTTTTAAGTGTCATCTTAAGGGGAGGTTTACTATCTTTTGGTTCAAAAAATCGATTTTTTTAAAAATTGCCTTTTTGGACCCATAAAAGTATTTAGAATCCACCCCTGAAGGAAACACACAAAAATCAAATGAAATTTTGAACGCGTGTGTTTGGAAGTTAGCCCCCAAGCATTTGCATTCTAGTGAGAAGACTGTGGGGATTGTGACTTTCCTGGCAGTGAGCAGGTTCAGTGAAGGGTATTCAGCAATTCTGAAGGCCATGACAACATTGGACGTCACCCTGAGACTCTATTCGACGCAGTTTGCCGAGCATTCGGACAACCACCAGATTAAAGCGGCCGAACACTGCTTGTCACCGGCCATACGAGCGGCTCTGGAGCAGCGCAGGATGGCCCAGAATGCCCTCTATGAGGAAGAGGAAGGACTAGTTGATGGACCTAGAATAGCAGATTGAATGTACGTTGCATAATATTGCATTTAAATGTAGTCAAAACTTCAAATGCATTTTTCTCAAAAAGACATTTTTTTATGCGCGGTGTGGTAACTTCAAATCTACTGAACTGATTGGCATGATTCTTTGTTTCTGACAAAGCTAACTAAAGTGTCTAGGCCGACAAAGTCGAAAAATCAATGAAGAAAAGCCTAGTTTTCTTCAAATGGACACCTTTTTGTTTCCTATGGTCCAAATAACTTAAGCGAGGTAAAACTCCTAAAGAATCTTATATACTTTGCTAAAGTCAACTCAATTTTGATTTCAGACGAGCCGGCTGACGTTTGACATACCGCACATGGAGGTCTACATCAAAATTTTGTTTCATTCCGACGGCACTTCCGCCTATGCTCTTCACCATTTCTGGTCAAAAAAGTTCCAATTTGTAGAGAAAATATCAGTAAACATTTTGACCAAATTTGACATTGATATCTATAATACACAGTGAGAAAAAAATTCTCAAAGAACATGCTTTTTTTGGGCCAAAGACAGTAAACCTCCCTTAATGGTAACAGGAGCTGGACAAAATAATATGGACACAATTGCAGAATGACTTCATTTCCAGATCCTGTGTGCTGACTCAAATGCAGTGGTATGACATTACCTTCATCTTTCCTGTCTGCCGGTATTCAGAGCAATCAGCATAATTGAAGGGTTATCATTCTAAAGGGGCTAAGTGTCAGTTTTGTATAATTTTTTTTTTCTATTTTATTAGATGGTATGTGAACAGGGCTTTTACATACTAAAAGGGCTACCTCTTATGATGGCTGCTGTATGTTCTACAAAAGCCAGAAGATGACATGAGAAGTAAGCCTATGACTTGTTCATGCTAAATGGGTAAATGCAGATTGTGTTAGATCAGTTGTCTATACTGGACATCAGGATTATACTCTCCAACATGGTCCTGCCACTTTGTAGCCTGTCTGTGGCATGTCTTCATTGGTGGTGGTACCTGTGCGTCAATAGAACGCAATTGTTTCTGGCCTCAGCTTTTTAGCTTGTGACTGTGATGTTCCATTTATTGAATAAAAGAGCAAAGGTGAAGAAGCATTTTGTTTCTCATGTTGTAATGAACATCTTAGCAACAACCCACAATAAGCAACCATTTCAAGTTGTTCAGATGAAAGGCAGTTATTTTATTGACTTTCAGAAAGCACCTGATAGGTCATTAACATAACTATGGGTAGTATAAGTACTGCCTCATGGATTAAAATCACCACACCTGGGTCAGAAGAAGAAGAAGGAGGAGGAGGAGGAGGAGTAGGAGTAGGAGTAGCAGTAGTAGTAGTGGCTGTAATAGAAGGATGGGAAATGATAAGAGTTTATCAAAACTAGACATGATTGTCTTCCGCGATCGTTCTTTAAATAAAAATATGGCATTTCAGTCTTTGATCGCTATTTTTTATTTTCAGTGACTGGTTTCAGGCTGGCTGCCCATCTTCAGATCATATATTGCAGTTCCAGAGTAACTTGTCAGTACAGAACTATCGGTTCACTGTCATGACAGTGTGCAAAAATTTAACAGGACAGGCTTCACTGAACAATTTGAGGTAGGGAGCTGGGGGTGTCATGACAGTGAACCAATAGTTCTGTACTGACAAGTTAATCTGTAACTGCAATATATGATCTGAAGATGGGCAGCTAGCCTGAAACCGGTCATTGAAAATAAAAAATAGCGATCAAAGACTGAAATGCCATATTTTTATTTTTATTTTTTTTTATGATAAGAGTGTTGGAAAAAAGATGGTGAAGTGAAGATTTCAAAACAATCACATTCATTGAGGCTACTGGTGCAAAAGGATTGTCTTCAGAGAAGAAAAGAAACTTCAGGAGTATGAAGAATACCTACCCGAGGTGCACGAACAGTTTTACAGCAAATTGTGCCAAGAATGAACAGTAAAATGATTACTAGAGGTACAAATACAGTATTACATAACTTGCATGGTGGATGTAGCTTTTTTGGCATTTCAGTGCAAATTTACTTAGGAAACTCATTTTTTATTTGTTGCTTTTGGATCTTGTCATGTGATAACTTGCTTCCTGAAGTCAATGAGCAAGTACATACTTATGTTCACGTTACCTGCTTAGCATTTATTCTGAATAATCTAGAAATTGCATTTTGTTGCTTAGCATTATAACTCTTCAATTGTGATCACTGTTTTTTTGAGCTGTAACACAGGATACCCTTCAGATCCTCAGTGCTCATTCAGATGGAGTATTTCTAATGACAATCATATACTGCCTGACAAAAAAAAAGTAAAGCACCCAGAAAATGTAGTTAGATGTCGATGCAACTTCATGTATGTACGTGCCTCTACTGGGTATGTAAATGTTGAGAGTTGCAATTCTCTGTGGCAAATGGATCGGTCACCTTAATGCATTTGTGTTGCTCATGTTTAATATTGTTACCACCCCTAATGTGCTGTACAAGAGGTGTGGATAGTGCCAGACGTTAAGTGATCACTGTGAAGGACATGGAGATGCTGTGTACTCGTGTGAGACAGCATTATCAGCTCCTGACAGAGTTTGAAAGGGGCCTCGCTTTGGTCTCCATTTGGCCAGCTTGTCAAGTTGTGCAATATCCAGATGTGTGAGACATTCAGATGTGACAGTGGCTTGATGTTGGTGCGCTGTTCCACTTGTTCTTTACTGTGCTATGGGGTGGTGAAGTAAAGTCTGATCGGGAGCTACGAATTCCTGTTATTCAATCTTGTACACCTTACTGTTTCAGAACACTTGCCAATCTCTTCTGATTGAACTTCTTTTCTCAAAGTGCTGCAGTTACTGCTGGAAGCTAACAGTACGCATCCAACATCCAAGTCTCAAAATAAATAAGAGGCTTCTCATTAAAAATGCCTCGTACACTGTACTCTTGTTTACAATAACTGTGCATTACAAAGCTATTACATTGTGCGGAAGATAGGAAAAACATGGCCACTCTTCCTCTATGGCAAGCACCACATCTCAGGCAGGAACTGATGACACGGAATAAACCTCCTGACCAATAGGTACTGTGAATACAATATGATATTTATCATTTTCCTAGCTCTCAGATACGCTGCATCAATCCATCTCACGACTCGTGCACAAAAATAAAACATACATCCAAACAGTAGTTTACTTAATACATTATAAAAATAAACTTTTTATAGTGACAATCGTCATTTGTTCAAAAAATGCTTGTGCAACACATGTCGTCATCAAGGTGATGTGTTACACTACACTGGACTGCATGGGAATGTGAGGGGTGGCATACTAGTCATCAAGGTTCCAGTTGACCACATCTGACCACCACGAGAGAGGACCATTTATATTGCACACAAAACACATCATAACCCCTTCACATCTTTACCTGCCAACTGAGAACAAGTAACGGACTCCCTGCCACATTCTGCATCATTGTGAACCATCGGTCGGATACTAGCAGCAGTCAAACTAGAGAATTACTGTCCCATATGCAGGCTGCTGTTAAGGCCATGGCACATATGGCTGCATTTGGAATTGTGCTGTGACAGGGAGGCATGGACTGCTGATGAATGGCATTCATTGATGAAGTGCAGTTCTGCACTACCTAGACTGCCAGCATCAGTGAGTATAGCAGTGACCTGGAATCCCAGAGAGAGGTGTCAGGGTGTGGGGTGGGGAGCCATCAGGTATGACTTCAGGTCATGACTGGTTGCGATGAGGGAGTTTTCATAGCACATACTGCATTCTCAAGTATTAACTCTTTTATGACAGTATTGTGTTGGCATTTTTCGACAGGTCAATGTTATCTGCAGATGACACGTGCCTGTGAAGTGTTTGCTTGATGTGGAGGTACACCCGTGGCCAGTAAGATCCCAAGATCAGTCCTCAATAGACACACACACAAAATTATTTTTTTAAAGCTATATATTTTCAGATTGTTCATAACATAACCTTAACCCTTCAAAATACTCTCCATTACAACGAATATACTTTTCCCATCGGTACTTCCAATGTTTGAGGCATTTTTTGTAGTCATCTTTACAAATGACCAACAGCTCCTCCCTAGTTTTTTTCTTGACTTCGTCAGTGTTGTCAAATCGGTCTCCTTTCATGTCCGTTTTCATGTGTGGAAATAAGAAAAAGTCACACTGAATTCCGTCAGGTGAGTAAGGTGCTTGGGGCAGTGCAAGTGTGCCATTTTTAGCCAAAAACTGTCTAACAGAGATGGCTGTGTGTGCAGGTGCATTGTCGTGATGGAAGAACCATTCTCCCATCTGCCACAAATCTGGTCTTTTTTGACAAACACTGTTGTGCAATCATCTTAAAACTTCGAAATAAAAGATGGCTGATGGCCTGACTTGGGGGAACAAACTCTGAATGAACTATGCCCTTGGCATCAAAAAAGCAAATCAGCATTGTTGCGATATTTAATTTGACTTGACGACATTTTTTGGGACGAGGTGATGGTGACATCTTCCATTGGCTCGACTGTTGCTTTTTTTCTGTGTCGTAACTATAGCACTGTGACTCATCACCAGTAATGATTCTTTGACAGAAAATCTGGATCAGTTTCAGGCTGTTGTTTCAAAGGACGACATGTTCCAACTCGATGTTCCTGTTGATTGTCAGTCAGAGGCCGAGGAACAAACTTGGCAGCAACCCTTTTCATTCCCAAATCTTCTGTTAAAATTTGCTGAGCTGAGCTCACAAATAACCCACTGATCTCCGACATTTGTTCAATTGTACGTCAGTGTTCAGAGAGCACAAGCTCTTGAACTTTTTCAATATTTTCGTCAATTTGGGCAGTCGATGGACATCTGGAATGAGGTTTGTCATTAATCAACATGTAGCCACTTTTAAATCGAGAAAACCTGTTTTCAACATTAAAATAGTTTCAGCAGCATTTTTACTGAGTAGAAAACAAAATTTCACTGCTGCACATTGTTCATGTAAGAACAGAACAAGCCAGGTTGACAACACAGATGGCACTGAAGTGGCAATGAGTTGCGTTTCACATTCCAAGTGACAGAAATGTGTACTACCCAAGCTCTGCCTATGGCAGTGTTATCTGGTTTTTTACCCCCCCCTCAGCTCAAATATAAACTCCACACCAGTATCAGTATCCCAAATATTGAGGGCCAGCTACGACGACTATGGTTCAGCTTGCCTCAGGAGAGGATACAGTGGCCATGTGACACCCTTCTGAACAGAAACAGTGTGTTCATCCTGGGCAGAGAGGGTGCAACATCATTTTGATATGTGGACTCATACTGTTAAGGTATCTGTAAATTTGACTCGATTTTGTGATCACACACCAGACATCCTCTCGACCCGTGAAGTTTCATTTTATTTCTGCCTCAGCTTTGTGGGTGCATAACGTTTTTGGTTGTGTACATGCTCTGCAAACCAGTGAAGTACATGACAGGTGGTATTTGTTATGATACCATATATTAGAGTTTCTTCAAGTTCCAATTGTGTGTCTGGTGCAGGAAGAATGATTCCATAAATACAGTAGCACTCCAATTATCTGTATGACTTGGGGCCGGATCCCATCCACATAATCAAATACTCAGATAATTGAATAAATCATGAAACCATGTCATTTCTTTACAAGAAAACTACATTTGTGTATACATACTACCGTGATATTAATTTAATGACTACAAAACAATGTTGTTTAGATTTTGTACAGTGTTGTACAATACAAAATCAGTTCTTGAACCTACTGATTGGAGTCAGTTGTTTCGCCATCTTCAGTCATTTTTGTGCAGCTGAGTCTCGCATCTGCTTGATGCTGAGCACCTGCATACGGTCATACCCTGGCTGCTGCTCCATCCATGTTAGCTCAGTGACGAGAAACTCAAAACTCCTCACTAGCTGGCAGTACCTCACCTGGTTCAGTGACATTGTCATCCTCCTGGCCATCAGTTTCTTCTCTTAAACTTCGAATGATTGCATAGTCACTGAGGATCTGGAATCCCAGGTCTGAAGAATAACAGGTAAGCCACTCACCTATACCTTCTGCAGTACAATTGTAACATCCAGGAACTTCCGAAAGGACCCTTTGTGTGTCCTCAAGTGATATTTTGTCCTCTACTGCTTCTCTTTCTTCCTCTTATTTTTCATGCTTCTTCATTTTGTCTTTTTCTGTACCTCATACCTGGTTTAAATGCCTTTCAGTTGGTTGAAATGTCTTTCAATTTATTCCGAGCTCTTTTTAATGTGTTATCTTCACCAGATTTCATGTTTCTGCCATCATGCATCATGTAAGAGCACTCTTTTAAATTCAGTTTTTGGTGATGAGCCACAGTGGCTTCTTCATTTCCATCTTCTGTCAAAGGCTTCCTCAACACTTGTTTCCATAATGCTTCATAGTTTTGATAAATGCTTGGTCCATTAGCTGTAGCAAATTCGTTACATTTGGTGGCAGAAGAGTGTTTAGGTGCATCCAGCTTCTCTACCAAGAAGGCTTTCTATTGGGGGGTGGGTGCATTGTGCAGAGTTAACATCACTTTACACCCTTGTTTTCACGTGACTTTTTGGTATTCTTTTGCTTCAGGCATGAAAATTGAATCTTATCATTCATGAAACAAAATACCAGTCATCCAGGCCTGTGGTTGATTTGTATAAAAGATGAGAATTTTTTTTTAACATTTTTGGAAGCCAGGATTTTCTTTTTTTTTTCTTTTTTTTTTTTTTAAATTTTCCTATCAACAGAAGGGATATTTTGTGGTTTCCTGTAGAATTAGTGCAGTTCAGCATGGCAACACAATCTTTACCAACTTTATGGCAAGTAGCGCTTGTTTTCCTTTTACAAGCTAAAGTTGTTTCAGGCAAAGCCATTCAGATAAGGAGTTTTTACAACCCTGCCAAAGCAGTCAGTGCCCTCTTATACCGTTTGTATGTGATACTACCACCACCACCTGTATATGTTCATATTGCAGTCCAATGACTTTTGTCACTTCAGTGTACTTTCACCATTTATTTTAAATCTCTGTTTCATTTCATTGGTTTTACTTACCATTACATGTTTCACTTTATTCATATTTATTGTGCTTGAGACACTGAACTTTATCTGCTGCATCGGCAGCTTCCTGTCTGCCAGTTTTACGTATCATGCACATATGTTGTTATGTATTCACGACGTCTACACCCTTATCATCAAAAGAAAATCTTGAGTAAAAATTATTATCTCCAGATATTGAATAATAAAATAAACGAAAAGAATCTGTATTGCAATATTTATGTTTTGAGATTATAAGTGTGGCCCTATGTCAGCATTGCTGCATGCTTTGCCAAAGGTAAGAATTGTCAGCCTTTGTACAGTTCCACTATGAATTAGCTTTTCATTGCCAGATTTGGCCCACATAAAAAAAATTATAGTTTTTACTTTTCCATTCTGGGTGCATACAAAAATTTTGGCTTTTAATGACCCGCATTCCCAAACTCCCTTCATTCTGGGTTTTTTAATATAGTACTTAAAACTTTTTTAGCATCTTCTTTTGCTAGGTAGGGCTATACCCTAATCTGTTTCTGTTTATTTTTTTCCCATGCAGTAATTCTGAAGATGCCTCAGAAAGGCAAAACTCGCAAGTAAAGCTTCTGCCATGATTTGCAACCTAGACTGTTTTTCTTGCTGCAGATATGTGCCATCCTTCTTTCAGTACATTCAGTACCTCCTGTTAGTCCAATCCAGTACAGGTCCCACATACTCAAGCAATATTCTAACATGGGACACACAGGTGAGCAGGAAGCAGTCTCCTTCGTAGACTGGATGCATTTTCTCTCTAGTCTGACACCCTTACACAAGACTGATGTTATGTCATCATATGGGACTGAATACTTGGATAGTTCTTTTTCAAATGCCATGACCAATTTCTAGTCCCATCCTTTCTCAATCTTAACTCGTGCTTCTTCTAAAGTGGCTTTGCTAGTGAGGAGTGATTAAACACCAGTTTCCCATTCTGTTTCAGGCTGCAGCAACATGCTGAGTTTTGTATGGCAGTTCTATGTGAACAACTTTGCCCATGCGGCAGTGAAGGACTACATCCTGAATGTCCTGCACGGAGGTCTGCTCACACTGTCCTGGGACCGCTTCTGGCCGGGACTCAATGACCTGGAGCTGATGCTCAAGGTGGGTTCCACTCCACACTCTGTGATTGAGATTCCACCAGCAAGCTGTTATTTCTCCTGTGTGTATTCCCCTTTGAACAACACTGGAAGCTTTAACCACTGCCACTTCTCAACTAATAATTGTGGATCATCTTTTAAGTTTGAAAAAGTTTGTTTGATACAAAGCATTTTGACAATATTATGGAAAGGATAGTTGCTACTCACCATATAGCAGAGACGTTGGGTTTCAGATAGTGACAACAACAGACTGTCAAACAAAGCTTTCGGCCAAACAGGTCTTCAACAGAACAGACAACCTACACATACACACACTTGTGCAAACGTAACTTGCAAAGACCTGGTTTGCCGGAAGCTTTGTCTGACAATCTTTTGTTGTGCCTATCTGCGACTCAGCATCTCTGCTATGCGATAAGTAACAACTATCTTTTTCATAATACTGTCATTATCCCATCCTGGATTTTCCATTGTTCATACAAGACATTTTATTATTTCTAAAAACATTTATACACTTTTGTGTGTGTTCTAACCAATTTTGGAAACTTTGTTTTGGTATTATTCAGCACCTTATTGAGGTGATGAGAATCATGGTCTACACATTTTTTGTTTCACATAGGGAATGTAAAGAAGTCTTTAGACTATAAATCGGGTAAATTCAGATGTTAGTTTAATTAAACGGGAAACCATTGGGTATCACTGGTACAAAGTAACCATTGAACATTCAGATGTAAAGGAGGACAGCAGTCAACTGCAGAAATCCATAATTTATTGCAGATGTCATTTTTGGCTATAACATAGTCATGATCAGGGCATTACTAGAAGAGTCATGTTGCCACAGATATGTCAGTGATAATTGATGCTAGTATTTACATGGCTAGTTGCTGCCATGTAAATACTAACATCAATTGGCACAAATTTATACTCTGACATGTCTGTGCCTATATGACTCTTATACATGGCTAGTTGCTGCCATGTAAATACTAACATCAATTGGCACAAATTTATACTCTGACATGTCTGTGCCTATATGACTCTTATGGTAATACACTGATGATGATTTATGTTGTAGCCAAAATCTGTGTCTTGATGTAATTAAAGATTTCTGCGACTAACTGCTGTTCTTCTTTACATTTATTCATGTAATGTTTTTCAGATATTATCTACATTATACACATATATCTAAAAACAAAGATGATGAGACTTACCAAACAAAAGCGCTGGCAGGTCGATAGACACACAAACATACACACAAAATTCTAGCTTTCGCAACCAACAGCTGCTTCGTCAGGAAAGAGGGAAGGAGAGGGAAAGACGAGTCTCATTTTTCAGGTGCGGCTTAGATTCGAGTAAATACGGTATACCCCTGCTATGGCTACTATCTAGCAGGCGGACTCTTCTCTTCTTAATCTCTTTTGTTACTGGTCCACATTTAATTTCTTGCTAGACATCTTCTGAACCCTACTGTGAGCTACAGCTGGATGAGATTGTTCCATTCCTACTTCACACAACAAGTCAAACTTATTAGATATGAAAAGCTCAAATGTACTTGAAGAAGTTGAAGAACTGTTCCCTTTTCATCCTTTACCCAATTCCATTATCTTTTTCCACTTTCAACATATCTGGTTCAAAGTTTGCGTAGTCTAATTCGGGCTGATGGCCACAAGTCTCTGCATGCTGTTCAGTGGTGCTTTTGTCTTTTTAGCGGAGCCTACAGTTCCACGGAAGAGCCTCGTCGAGTTCCCCAGTCAGTTCCCCGCTGCAATTACCCCAGTGGAATTCCAATCCACTCACTACCTTCACATACCACTCCCTTTCAGACTTACGTACAGCAATATACACACTCATCACACATTGCAACGGGCTTAACACTTAAAATTAGAATTAAATCACTTAAAACCCTTATACTTAATGAATTTTGGTCATTTAGAGCCACAAAATGTAGGCCAACAGTTTAGTGCTTCAGATGTAAGATATAAATTGAGGACTTAGTTATTTCCGGTTAAAACGAGACCTTGGCACTCACTTAACTCCAGTTTGTCAGTTAACTAATTCACAATCAAATACAGCTTCAGTCCCCGTTTATCATTAGTATTATTTGATATTTCACAATGCAAAATACAGCGTACTTCACATGATGTGATTTTAAGTGATAATTTAAATACAAAAATCATCAATTAGTACGGTGAAGGACATACAGGGTGGTCATAATCAAACTTTCGCTACTTGAGCAGGTGTAGACGAAAAATATTTACTATATGGATATCTAACATTATAGGAAATATGTTCACAGTATGCAGGTTTGCGTTGTTAGTAGTGTTAGTGCCATGGATTTCCATTAGGTGTTGGTATTGTGTACAGTTGAAACACAAGTGTCATTGTGCATTACAGTGGCAGACAATCAACATGGGTTTGGATGAGGTGAGCAGGGCTTTACTCATAAAGCTGTTACACCAAAACAGCAGCAATAGTGCTGCCACTCTGAGCGACTATCGACACATTAAAGGAATACTGCGAGGTCCTCTTTCTGCACTGGGCTTGGAGATGATGATTTGGGATTTGCTCCTCAGAGAGGGCAATGACCAATTGCTGCACAAACTTTTGAAGACGTTACTGTTGGCATGGCTGAGAATTCTGGACACAGTGTATGATCGTCAGGTTGTGCACCAGATGTGGCACGACTGCTGAACATACCGTGACCCACCATTCGAAAAATGCTACAAACAATTGTGATGTGGTATCTCTAGTGTGGCTCCAGGCTCTCGTGGACACAAATGGTCACCATATTGAACAACATTAGTAACCTGGAGTGTAAACATTCTAAGCAGTTAAGAAATGTTACCCTCCTGCATGGAAATTCACATGCGCTTTTCGGTGGTTTATTCGTTATTACTCTCCTGCATATACTTGCAAATGGTTCCACAAAGTCTCATTGTCCTATGATTATTTGTTTTTCATGGGGGTGCTCTCAAGTGGTGAAAGTGTAATTATGGCCACCCTGTTTAAAGGAAGGTGTTTAAATGTGGGAAGTGCGTCTAGCGACAAAGATGCAGATACGGGTAGGCACCAGTGCTGCCAACTCAGTGATTAATTTCAGTGGGTTTTGATTGACCAACACAATTTTCCTTAAATGTTTCACTGCAGCAGAGCACTGCTTGTCAAAGTTTCATTGTTATTATTTTTCTAGCTGACAGTTGATTACAGCATCCTTTTGTTTGTCAATGCATTTGTCCTGCTGATGGCGAGATGTGTGGTACTATTCTGTGCACCTCCCTTGAGTGAAGTGTAGTGGGAAGAAACCACACTTTGCAGTGGTTTGTAGTTTATTGATGTAGCTGCAGATGTAGACTATGTGTTTCTTGTGCCCTCAGGTGGTGGACCAATACCTGCCAGACTGCCACCAGTTCCTGGGCGGCATGTTCGTCGAGGTGGCCTGGTGGTCCTGGGTGGGACACGTGCTGTCCACTTTCCCGCCAGCCCTCACAGCGAGGGCCCACGCGTGCCTCCTCCACCTGCTTGTCAAGCTCTCCTGTGAGCCATCTGTCAGACAGGTAGGTGACATTATGAAAAGTAACATATTTAGTATCCATTGTTTAACATTTTTATGTGAACTGTGAAATTCATCTGTACCTGCACCATTTCCATGGTCAACATCATGGTCACCACCTGCATCATCAGCAACTTATTTCGTCAAAATTGTGAAACAATGTTACTTGGTGGTATGTATATTTCCTGAGGGGTCCTGAAAGGCACAAGAGACATTTCACAACAACTAAAATTGTATTTCACAACAAACAGAAACTACAGCTGGTGCAATGTTTCCCAGAGAAATACAGTTGGTGGTACTCCCTACAGCTTATAAAAGGATTAACCCTTTTGTGATTGCATCTCCTTGCTTACATCACCACAGTATTATAGCTAATTTAGCTGCACGGACTACCCTAGTCCCTTGCCCCCCCCCCCCCCCCCCCCCCACACACACACACCAACACACCAAACACAAACTTCTGTTCACATCTTCATCTTCCCCTTCTCAGCTCGTCACTATTGCTGAGGCTCTCTGGTATTGGGATAGCACTTCAGCATTGGACGTAATGGGGAAATCTTGCCTGTACCTCACTCAGATGAAGGTGATTTATAGATCTGATATAATTAAATTTTCCTTGAGACATTTGAGTCTCATCTTTATCTACAATAATGATGGAAGCTGAAGAAATGAATTAAAATTTGTGCAGTGGCCAGGACTTGAACACAGATCTCCTTGCTTACTAGGCAAGTATGCCAACCATTACGCTACCACAGCATTATAGCTAACATAGGTAATGGACAGCCCTACTCAGATGCCCTTGCTAACACAAATTTCACTTCTTCAGCTTATTTTCCCCTTCTTAGATTGTCACTATTGCCGAGGCTCTCCGGTATTGGAATATCGTTGGACATCCAATTCTGGGATGCTACTCCATACTGGAGAGCTTGACAATAGTGACAGCCAAAACCTTTATCAGAAAAGGAAACATGTACACATTGATTCACACAAACAAGCACATCTCATCACACATGACCGCCATCTCTGACAGCTCGGATCACAATGCAACTGTCACGTGAACAAAAACAGCAGTCTGGAGGGGGCAGGGAAGGGGAAAGGACCTCAAAGAACGGGTAGCGAGAGAGAGCAGACCGTGCTGTCCTTTCACCTTTCGTGCTTCCCCAGATTGCTGTTTTTTGTTCACGTGAAAGTTGCATCCTGGTCCGAGCTGCCAGAGATGGTGGTCATGTGTGTGTGAGGTGTGGTTGCTTGTGTGAATGAATGTGGTCGTGTGTTGCCAGATTTTAAACAATGCAAAATCTCCAAGACTGCCAGCGAAGCTCAAAACTTAGCATTGTCTTCATTGTGAAATGCTTGTAATAGACATTGTTGCATTACTTTGACACACCTTGCATTCCTGATATTTGTGTGATCCGGTCTTAAGTCATTACTAAATAATGCCTGGATAAATGACTTTCTTTGCAGTCTACAAAGCTACTGCCCCTGCTCCTCGAGTCTCGGAGGTTTGCGTGGCATCTGCTTGACTCTACTGCCTTCGAGTCCATTGCCAACTGGTACGTCATGAGCTGCGATCCCCGCGTCATTCTGGCACCCGAGGATACTGATGACGATGACACAGGCCATAGCATAGACATTGCAACACTTGGGTAAGTCAGTGCTGGATAGTTTTGTGTATGGAAATCAGTGAATAATGACATTTTGTTGTTGTTGTTGTTGTTGTTGTTGTGGTCTTCAGTCTGAAAAGTGTGTTGATGCAGCTCGCTGACTAGCCTATTCTGTACAAGACTCTTTATCTCTGTTGAACTACTTATAAATTTTGTAAAACCTGATATCATCAGGTTAGAAATTATTCATCTTAAATTTTAATGATCTGGATTGCAATATAATGTTCTTACAACTAGGTGAAAGCAGTTTTCAGTTGACTAACAACCATTCTGAAATATATGTAAACAAATAGAAGCCTCCACACATTAAAAATAGTACTAATTGACTATCGCAACCTACATCCACTTGAGTCTGCTTACTGATTCAAGCCTTGGATGCTACCCACAATTTTTAACCCGTACACTTGACTATTCCTTTATGTCTTAGGAAGTGTTCTATCAATTAATCCTTTCTGTTAGTCAAGTTGTGCCATAAATTTCTTTTTTTTTTCCCCAGTTCATTTCAGTACTTTCACATGTACCTATTTAATATTTACATTCTTCTGCAGCACCACATTTTAAAAACTATTTTCTCCTTGCTGTTTGCCGTGCATGTTTTGCTTCCTCACAAGGCTTAATCGAGATAAATACCACCAGGAAAATCTTCCTAACACTTAAATTTACATTTGATGGCAACAAATTTTTCCTTTTCAGGGATACTTTCCTTGCTACAGCCAGTCTGCATTTTATGTCCTCTCTACTTTTGACATTCCAGTCACTTTGCTGCCCAAATAACCAAACTCGTATATAAAGTACAGTCAAATGAAAATAAGACAGATGGAAAAAGTAAGAAACAGTTGATTACATCAAAAGTAATCACCGTACCTGTTAACACATGTATCCCGTTGAGAGACAAGATGGTCAGTACCTTAATGGAAAAACATTTGCAGCCGCCTATGGAACCATGATTGTACCCAGACATGCCCCTCTTCATCCAAAGGAAATCCAGCGTCTTTCATCAGGGTTCCAAAAATTTGGAAGTCACATGGGAAGAGATCAGAATTATATGGAGGCTTACCAGCAAAACTTCTGCAGTTTAGTCACAACAACCTTGCTAACATGTGGGTGGGCATTATTCTGCAACAGAATAATGCCATCTATCAGCACTTGTGGGCATTTGGAATTGGTGGTGCTCACTTCAGTCAAGGTTCGCTGGGAAGCTCTTGCACATCCTCCATAAAGTGCTGCTCTTGTCTCACAATGGGATAAATGTGTTAACAGTTATGGCAATTACTTTTCAAATAGCAAACAGTTTAATTACTTTTTTCCGTCTGTTTCAATTTCATTTGACTGCCTTATACTATGCTTAGTGATGCATTTCCCAATACAATTCTCCCAACATTGCAGCCATTTTAATGATAAGTTTGTGTAACAGTGGTGGCTGCATGAGGTAATAAATTCACACAAAAGGCAAAGTCAGTACCATATTGAGCAAAACAGAAACCAGTACTGAGAGAAAAGACAAACAAAGATTGACCTACATGGTCACATTTATAACTTTTAGACAATAATTATACATATTTTCAGTCAATTTTCTTTTATTTCCATCTTACATTACTTCTAATTTAATAATTTGTCACTTACCTTTAACATTCACCCACATAAACATAAACTTTTAGTATATCTAAAAACAAAGATGATTTGACTTACCAAACGAAAGCGGTGGCACGTCGATAGACACACAAACAAACACAAACATACACACAAAATTCTAGCTTTCGCAACCAACGGTTGCCTCGTCAGGAAAGAGGGAAGGAGAGGGAAAGACGAAAGGATTTGGGTTTTAAGAGAGAGGGTAAGGAGTCATTCCAATCCCGGGAGCGGAAAGACTTACCTTAGGGGGAAAAAAGGACAGGTATATGTGCTTGTGCCTGTATATGTGTGGATGGATATGTGTGTGTGTGTGCGCGCGAGTGTATACCCGTCCTTTTTTCCCCCTAAGGTAAGTCTTTCCGCTCCCGGGATTGGAATGACTCCTTACCCTCTCCCTTAAAACCCAAATCCTTTCGTCTTTCCCTCTCCTTCCCTCTTTCCTGACGAGGCAACCGTTGGTTGCGAAAGCTAGAATTTTGTGTGTATGTTTGTGTTTGTTTGTGTGTCTATCGACGTGCCAGCGCTTTCGTTTGGTAAGTCAAATCATCTTTGTTTTTAGATATATTTTTTCCCACGTGGAATGTTTCCTTCTATTATAAACTTTTAGTATAGTGGTTTTGTACAGTAAACATCGTTCTTGACAAAATTGTCATCTTTTGAGAAAAATTATAAGATTTAAGAGACATGAGCAATGAACTGCCCCCATACATGCATATTATTGGTTGATACTATTAGTTTATCCAATTACCTGATTGAATTTTCAGATGAAGAAAAATTCTCTGAAAAATAATCAAAATTGATAAATATCTATGGAAAACTCAAAGACTGAAGAGAGAAACTGCGTATATGAAATACACATATATCAAACAATGGGAAGTTGTGGATGGAATATAGAGAAGAGTATGAAAGGGATTGATTGTTACTAATCATAAAGATGAGTTGAGTTGCAGACAGGCACAATGAAAAAACTGTCACAGTTTTGTATATTGTGTTCTACAGAACTACTTGACATTGACAGTTATATTAAGATACTAATCAGCTGGAATGAGACAACAATCAGATCATCACTATGTTGGCATTAGCGAGTTACTATATAATTTATTCAAATCATTTGATGATTACTTGTTGAAAAATCAAAAGTGGTGGTGCAACTATTCATGTGACCTGGGGCTTTAATGGGTCATCATTGTCTGAAAGTGAACTGTAAAAATGGAAACAAATCTAGCATTTAATCACTTTAAGATGATACCCAGATCATGTGACCATTTGGTACATTCCAAGTCATTGAAATGCTGTGACTCTTCAGGCTTATGTGTTCGATATATGGCTCTCGAGTATGGTGCCGTATCACATTTTGTAAATCCCATAATGGTTCCTTGAGAGAACTGCCAGATATCTTCAGGTGTGGCAGCCGGTTACCACTGGCAAGTAGCTGTTGTCCACACTATGACTGTCGTCTTATAGAAACCTCATCATAAAGTCATACATACACAACTGGGTGACTTCCTGACAAATAACAGTAGCATGACCGTAGTCCGCTACCAGGAACTGAGCTGTAGATTTATTGCGCGTGGTCCAATTCACCAGCAGTGCTGCTGCATCTAAGTCTTGCAAAACCCATTTTCCAAAAAACTATGTTTCATGTAAAACATATGTATAAATATTGCAACTGCATCTGTGTAATAAAAGAAGGTGTAGCCTTCAAACTTTCTGAGATCGGCTAGAGAAGTCTGGATGTCCGCACTTATCTGCCTGCCTTCGCGTTTTGATATGTAAGCTTTGTGAGCTGTAGTTGTAGTCATTTCACAATATACTAACTTATTTTCAGTTTCTAAAGTTCTGTTTGATTATTGCTGAATCAGTTCACATTTTTAATCTCTTTATTCGTTGTATTATGAGTTTCATTTTTCAGCATTTCTAGCAGTAAAGACGCAACACTTCGATGTGTTACTGATCCAGCATTGACATGATTTTATTACTAATTTATGATGTTCATTCTTATTCATTGTATGTGTAGAACCTGCAGTCATTCGGAAAAGAAGTCAGAGTTTTTCAAATCAGTCATACAGCGAATACCAAATTGTGATTTGCAAATTACATCTACAAAATTTCAATTTGTCCACATATTCTGTTGCACCACTCTGAACACCAGTGTGGGACCACAATCACCATTAAGATCCTAAAATTCAGAAATACTTGAGTTAGTGGAGGTGGAAGCTAACTTACAGAGCCAAACCAAAACTGGTAACTACATCGATATTCGTATTCAGATCTATACTCTGCAAATCTCCAAACCACTGGGAATTGCATGGGAGAGGGTACTTCCCATTTTACCAGTGATTAGGGCTCTTTCCCCCATTCACAGTTGAAGTGTGGGAAGAATGATTGCTTAAAAGACTTTGAGCACACCGTGAACAGTGTTATCTTATCTTTGTGGTTCTTGCAAGAAGACAAGGGGCTTATTGTATATTTTTAGATTCATCACTTGAGGTTGGTTCTTGTAATTTTGTAAACAGGTTTTCTTGAGACAGTTTTATGTCTGTTTTTAAGAATCCATCACTTCAGTTCTTTCCACATCTTGGTGATGCTCTCCCATGGGTCAAACAAACCTGTCCTGCCCTTCTTTGAACGCATTCAATATCTCAAATTTGTACTATTTTATACATGCCCCACACACTTCAGCGATATTCGAAGATGGGTCACATGAGTATTTTGTAACATATCTCCTTCGTAGACTTTTTCCGTCTCTCTATCAAAAAACTGAAACCTACCACCTGCCTTACATATGAGTGAAGCTATGTGATCATTGCATTTCATATCCCTACAAATCGTTATTGTGTGCTATAGTACGAGATGAGTCCTTCCCTCTTGAATCATTGATATTATAGACATTTTTTCATTTCGTGAATTGCATCATTTTACATTTCTGTACATTTAAAGGACATTGCCAATCTTTGAACCACTTTGTAACCTTATGAAGATCTGACTGAATAGTTATAAAGCTTCTTTCAGACAGTACTTCATTATAGAAAACCTCATCAGCTGCAAAAAGTCTGAGTTTACTATTAATATTGTCTGAAAGGTGATTAACATATCCAACATGAACAACAAGAGTCCCAACGTACTTTCATTGGGCACACCCAAAGTTACTTCTACATCTGTTGATGACTCCCATCCAGAGATAACATGCTGTGCCCTCTCCACCTAGCTCGGTGAATCCCCCAGTATGATGCAACAGATTATTCACGCTTTTCTCTGTATTTAATGGCAGCAAATGCGGGTATGCCGACTGTATGTAGTCAGAATTCTGAGTTCCTATTTATAAGGGTCTCTGCTGTATGAGTGAATATTTCCATCAGGTAAACGAGAAGACCAAAATTTTCGGTGACAAGTTCTGCTGCAGCATAGTGCAGGATCAACTTAGTTACCAGTTTTGGTTTGGCTCCCAAACATGATGACATCATATGCAGACATGACATCTAGCAGTAGGGGGTTGTGATGCCTTCAATAATTTCTCTCCCTCCCTCTCTCTCTCTCTCTCTCTCTCTCTCTTTCTCTCTCTCTCTCTCTCCAATAATTTGAATGCTACTGGAGGACCATTTACAAAAAAGAATAAATATTTGAATGATGTGCTTAAGGTTTGAATCTCTCTTATGACTTCACCTCCTTTACTACACATGCAGATACACAATCTGTGTCTGCTTGAATGTGAGGATGAACATACGAGTAACTACATTAAATATGCAGTACCCAACTCACAGCAGTAGTGGGCACTTAATATGCTGACATTGCAAAGTCTAAAACATAGAACAAGGTTAATTGAACAATGAAATGAGAACAGGATTTACATTTTTGTTGTTATGATAGCTTGATGTTGCCATTTAAGTGTGTTTCATAGCTCAAGCTCTAAGTCAGCGATCCAATATCTCCAATATCAATGTAATGAAATAGCAACATCAGGAGTAATTGGCAGAATTCACACTGCTCTCTCTCTAGATCATCCAGATGACTGATAACTGACTAATGAAGCTGAAGCTGAAACTGGGGCCAGGACATGGGTTGGCACAAGGGAAAGAGTATGTTTGTCGTAATAACTTGCAGTGTTAGTTACAGAGATGATATAATGAAAATAACATTCTAATACTATTGCAATAAATAAAATTAAGTGTATCAAAATGGGTGCTCCCTCAAAAAGCTTATTGTTAGTCGGCTACAGTTCTAAAGGAACAACAATATTCATTTCTCCACATTAGGGTTGCACAATACTGCAACAAAAATTTTTGATCGCTTACCCAGTGGTATAAAATGCCTGACGGACATTGAAGTGAAATTTGAAAACAAACTGAGAAAGTTTCTCCATCTATTCCATAGAAGAATTTTTGTTACCGTAATGTGTAAAAGGGGGTGGGTGGGACTTACTAACTCACAACATTTGTATTTCTTTTTTCTTTTTGGGAAGAACTTAGAGATGTTCAGAATGTAATCATATGCGCAAGTTAATTTGTGATGTGTGCTTGTTCTACATCATTGTGATCTGTCATTAATAATAATCCACGGAACATAAAACTAACTGCCAGATGTCCATACGACCACTGCAGTGCGGACACAGGCAGTTGTCACTAGCTTGCAGTAACCGGTAGCTATGATACGATGATGTAGAGCAGTTGCCCCTAGGAAATATTGTGAAATACACAAAATGTGATCCAGTGGCTGACTCGAGAGCCGTATATTGTTGAAATACAGAATGAAAATTGAACTGACAAGTCAGGTGGCAGGCCGATGAAGTTCCTGCCTCTGTCACGACGCCGGACCTCTGTTCCTGCCCACAGGCTGCTTCGGGTGTCAGCGGCGCATATCCCGGAGGCGGTGCACTTCCACCCGCAGACGCTCACCAAGCGGCAGACGTTCGTCCGTGTCTGTGTCAAGCTGCTGACCAACTGCGCCGGCCGGCACAAGGCCCTCCTCTTGCGCAGGGAAAAGGACTTCCGAGCCGCCGTCGGGAACATCCTGGAGGACATAGAGTGTGTCGTCAGTGCCAGTAAGTCTCAGCCCTTATCTGAGTTACTAGTTTCTGTAGATCACAAGCATAAACACTGCAGAAAAAGAGTACACGTGGAAAGACTACATCAATTTTGAACTGATGATGGCAAATGCCACCTGGGGGTAGTAGAGGTATTGAGAATGGTTTCATCATTGTCCACCAACAGATAGTATAGTAGCATAGCTACCTGAGTGCCATCTGTGTCCATCCTTTAATAAGGAATGCTTACAACCAGAAGGCTCAGTGTGGTGCAAACGTGTGAAGCAAGTATGCAACTGTGCCACGGAGACACACTTGTGGCCAGCCGGAACGGCTGAGCGGTTGTAGGCGCTACAGTCTGGAACTGCACGACCGCTATGGTCGCAAGTTCGAATCCTGCCTCGGGCATGGATGTGTGTGATGTCCTTAGGTTAGTTAGGTTTAAGTAGTTCTAAGTTCAAGGGGACTGATGACCTCAGAAGTTAAGTCCCATAGTGCTCAGAGCCATTTGAACCATTTGAACACACTTGTGCTTCCTACAGCCAATTACGCTAATTTCAAAGGAGTCAAATTGCGGCCTGGCGAGTGACAGGATTTTCCTTGTGGAGAGCTGCCACTCATGTTGGACGTTCTGTGTCATTTGTGCAATGATGCTGGTATCAGTAATCACGTGAACAGTCTCGCACCTACTCGTGAAGTTCTGTATGTCCAAGCGGCACAGATGCCTGTCAGTATCATTGTATTGTAATGTAACTCAGTGGTGGCCAATTGTACAGCTACCACAGTAGAGATAAAAGGGCTTGTAAGCCCAGACATGTCAACACCAATTGTTGTGAACTGGTTATCGGGTACGTACACACGTCTAGCCCATCTTCCACTCACGCCATGGCATCAATGTGCACAGCTCGACTGGTGCCATCAGGGGATCACTTGGAAGATGGAATGGAGCGCTGTGGTCTTCAGCAACTGAAGTGTAGTCTCCCTGCGTGTGGGTGATCGTCTTTTGCTTTTATGACATAGACCTGGTGAGTGCTGTTTGTAGAGCGTATTCATCCAAAACGCACTGTGCTCACCCCAGTCCTTATGGTCTGGGGGGCAATAAGCTACAACTCTCATTCACCTTTGGTGTTTCTGGAGGGGATGCTAACCAGAGCTTAGTATGTGCAAAATGTTGTTAGGCCCACAACAGGAAGATCATGTGTTCTCCAACAGGATAATGCTCACCCACACACTGCCTGTGAACAAAATCAATGTGCTCTGCAAGATGTGCAGCAACTTCCCTGGCTAGCATGATCTCCAGACTAGTTTCCAATAGAGCACATGTGGGATATGATAGGATGAGAAATGACTTGTGTGACTCATAAACCAACAACCCTTATGGAACTGCCGTATTTACTCGAATCTAAACAGCACTTTTTTTCTGGTTTTTGTAATCCAAAAACCCGCTGCCGCTTAGAATCGAGTGCAAAGTAAGCAGAAGTTCTGAAAAATGTTGGTAGGTGCCGCCACAACTAACTTCTGCCGTCGAATTATGTAGTGCTTTGATGGCAAAAAAAAGACAAAAAAGTGGAAGACGAGCTTTTTGTTCACCGCCCCGAATTTCGACCACTGCATTTTCATACATTATCCAACGAAGTAAATACAAATTCCGTATTGTTCATCTTCGAATGTAGCAGCATTTCAACGTACTACGAAAATCCGAATGGCAAGATTGTTTGGGATGTTTGTCAATATGGCCAACTCTACGTTCTGAATTTTTTCATACATGTGACAAGAGATCGTTGCTAATAAGAACTTTTATGAATTGTGAATCGCATGCAGTATTCTTTTCACCATAAGAATAATACCGTACGAATATAAACATTTTGACATGTATTCTTTCGTGTTAGCTGCTATCTCATTTAAATCCTGTCTGCCTAAAAACTACGAAACTAGAGTTAGACAACAGCAAACGCGGAATAATATACATACCATGTCATGTTTATATTCGTATTGTTCTTATGCCTAATAGTGATACAGTCAGAAATGAAGCACGGCAATTGACAAGATTTTTAAATCTAAGATGACTAATTTCTGTGCAGAATGTAATGTACTACAGAGGCATCTGCAAAGATTTTCAACCGGAGAAAAATTTTCGTTAAACTCTCGTTCAGGACATCTTCTATCATATATTTGGTTCTTGTTGATCATTATCAAAGAAAGCAGCAGTGTAAGTAACAACAAATAGCAGTCTCTTGCCATTGTTTCGCTAATGAGACGATTCCTCTATTTTTTTAAAAATTGTAAGCGGCAGTAGAGCGCACAAAAGCAAGCCATGCCGCGAGCGGCGACAGGTCGTAAATACTCACTATCAGAATGCGACAAACAATGCATGACACAGTACAGTTATGCATTTTCAGCCTAGAGTGACATAAACATCTATAACAAAGAGAATGGCACTTACCAGATCAAAGAAAAATAAGCAATCAGTTCAAACCAGATGAAGCACATGAAAAAGGAATGGTACCCGTATAAATACGGACGGAGCACCTGACGCACAGCAATGGCTACATGGTAAAGCTTAAACTGCTAAGCTTAAGACTCGAACCAAACTACTGTAGCTGTATCATCATTCATTCAATCTAAATTGTGTCTCATGTTACAATGGACCAACTTTGTTTCGATTTGGAGGTGCGGCCTAAAACTTTTCTCTCCCTTGAATTTCGAGTATCAAATTTCAGGTGCGGCTTAGATTCTGGAAAATTTTTTTCCCTTGATTTCGAGTCTCATTTTTCAGGTGCGGCTTAGATTTGAGTAAATGCGGTCCATGAATAGGCCATGGTGGCATAACATATCCCAGGACAGTATTTGCCACCTGTATGATCAACTGGAGGCCAGAATCAGTGCATGCTTTGACACCCATGGAGGCGACACCATGTACTAATTGGGCATTTCAGCATGGTTTGATACCTGGTACCTGATACTTGATAGCTCAGAACTGTTTGCACTACTGCTCTGTAAATGTAATCATTTCATATACTCCATATGCACTGTTGGAACAATAAATCTTGAGTTAGTTGGAAACCTCTAAAATTTTGTGCTTCTTTCCCAGCAGTGTAGAATCGTACAAGCATCATTCGGCAAGTCCTTAGAAAACAAGTGATTTTGGGATACATAGTTTTTAACATAATCTTCTTTTAACTCTATTCACTTTTTCGAGTGTTGCTGCAACTTTTTTTAAATAATCCAAAAAGTAAGGTTTTGGAAGGTATGCAAACTATACATCTAGTTGGACAATGACCACCTCGTTAGATGATGAATCGTCATCCGCCTAATCATTTTTTCAAGTTTGGAAATCAAAGAAAATTACTTGGGGCTAAATCTGGCGAGTACAGTGGGTGTTACAGTGATTGAAACTTCAGTTCCATAATTTTGATCGTCAAAACTGTGCAGGCATTCATCCATGCATTGTTATGTTTGAAGAGGATCTTTTCCTTTATCAAAGGAGGACGTTTTCTTTGATTTCTTTGTTCAACCAGTCCAGTAATGATGCATAATACTCTGTAGTAGTTGTTTTTCCCTTTTAAGCAATTGATGTAGATAATTGTGCATGCATCCCAAAAAACTGTAGCCATCACCTTGCTGACAAATTTCACCGTCTTCACCTTCTTTGGAGCCTTTTTGCCTTCAAAAATCCACTGTTTGAATCATTCCTTAGTCTCTAGAGTGTAGTAGTGTATCTACTTTTTGTCCACAGTTACATATTGATGCAGAAAACCAGTAGGATTTTGACAGAAAAATGCCAAAACAGCCTCAGCATTGAACACACTGTTGCATTTATTCTCCACTGATAGCAGCAGCAGCATCCATCTTGCCAAGATTTTTTTTCATACAAATTGAAAAAGTATACCTTCCATTATGTCCGTGGCCTCAACTATTTCATGTACTTTGTTTTGTCAGTGAGTCAAAACCATATTGTGGATTTTGTGAATCAGTTTGGGGGAGGGTTGGTCACTTCCACCAGATCTCCCGAATGCTGCTCATCTTTTGTGGATCTGCACCCGTACATCTACACTTCACAAACCATTGTACAACTTCTTTGGGTTTCTTCCCATTCCATTCATGTCTGTAGCAAGGGGAGAATGACTGTTTAAGTGCCTCCCTCTATGCTGTAATTAATCTAATCTTAAACTCACAATTCCTATATTAATGGTAAATAGGGAGTTGTAATCATTTAAAGCTGATTCTTGAAAATTTGTAAATAGCTTTCTCAGGTCAGTTTACATATATCTTAGGGAGTCTGCTGTTTCAGTTTCTGCAGTATCTCTGTGACACTCACCCATAGATCAAATAAACCTGTGACCATTCATGCTCCCCATCTCTGTATACATTCAATTTCTCCTGTTAGTCCTGTCTGGTACAGATCACACATACTTGATCAGTATTCTAAGATGGGTTGTATGAGTGATTTGTAAGCCATTTCCTTTGTAGACTGATTGCATTTCCCCAGTATTCTACCAATAAATCAAAGTTTGCTGCCTGTTTTACCCATGCCTGGGCATTAGCGATCAATCCCTTTCACGTCCCTTCAAAATGTAACACTCAGGCCTTTGAATGAGATAGCTGATTCCAGCTGTGGCTCATTGATTTTATTGTCAAAGGATACTACTTTTTTGTTGTGTGAAGGGCACAGTTTTACATTTCTGAACATTTAAAGCAAGTTGCCAGTCTTCATACCACTTTGAAACCTTACCAAGAGCTGACTGAATATTAATGCATCTTCTTTCAGACTGTAGTACTTCATTATAGGTAACTGCATCATCTGCAGAAAGCCTGAAATTACTATTAATATTGTTTGCAAGGTAATTAATATACAACATGAACAGCAAGGGTCTCAACACTCTTCCCTGGGGTGCACACAGAGTTACTTCTACAGCTGACGACGACTCTCCATCCGAGATAACATGCTGTGTCCTCCCCACCAAAATTCCTCAGTACAGTCACAAATTTCACTTGATACACCATATGATCGTAGTTTTGACGATGAGCATAGGTGTGGCACTGCGTCAAATGCTTTCCAGAATTCCAGAAATACTGCACTTACCTGACTGCCTTGATCCAAAACTTTCAGTATTTCATGTGACAACAGTGTGAGTTGGGTTTAACATGATTGATGTTTCCAGAATTCATGCTAGTTGGCATGGAGGAGGTCATTCTGTTCGAGATAGTTCGTTATATTTGAGCTCAGAATATGTTAGGAGGTTCTACAACAAATTGATGTCAAGGATATTGGACCGTAGTTTTGTGGATAACTTCTTTCACCCTGCTTGTAAATGGGTGTGACCTGTGCTTTCTTCCATCTACTGGGCACAATTTTTTGTACAAGAGGAGCTAACTCAGCCACAAATTCGGTATAGAACCTGATAGGAATTTCATGGGCCCTGGAGCTTTGTTTAGTTTTTAATGTCAGCTGTTTTCAACATCAGTGACACTAACACTCATGTTTTCTGTGGTGCAAGGATTAAATAGGGGCAATTCTCGTGTTTTCTTTTGTGAAGGAATGTTTAAAAATGGAGTTCAACATATTGCTTTCACTTTTTTACCCACAATTTCAGTTCCGGTCTCATTTGTGAGTGCCTGGACACAAACTTAGGTGGCAGTAGCAGCCGTTACACATGACTGGAATTTCTGTTTTGTGAAATGTCATTTGACAATATTCTGTGGCAGTAGTTACTGAAGGCCTCACGCATTGCCCTCAGACAGCCAAACGCCTTTCATTCAGCATCTCTGTAGCTGTAGCCCTATGCTTTGTTTTACATCTGTTATGCAGTAGTCTCTGTTTCTTTAGAAGTTTCTTTACATGAACTATCTATTGGGGCTTTTTAAGGACTTACATAACAGTCCTGGTGTAAGTGACAAATCTGCCAAAAGACTGAATTATTTGTTGCTGTCAGTAGATGCAAATGAAACTAAAAGCGACAATGTTAGCTTAGCTGTGCAGGCTTTCATAGACGGTATTTACAACTCTTGCAATTTTTGTTTTACGGGCACTGGACCATGGTCCAAGGCAAATCTCTCTGCCTAACATTATGTCTTCCAATGTTGGTGACATCATCAGAGGCTATAACAACTCGGAAGGCAGTTTCAGGCTAAAGTTACTATAGTCAAATCCACGAACAATGGTGGTTCGTGCACGTCGAGGCATGGACGGGGATTGCATTGTTGACAGTTCTAAGTGACAGTTGCGGTACACACGTGCATGTTTTCCACTTGAAGAAAGCGTATATCCTGCAAATTATGTCTCTCGCTTGCTTATGCAGAATTTATCACTTACCCCCCACAATCAACAATGACAACTCACAACAAATGGAATCGAAATTCACTAAACAACTTGCTATGATCATGTTTAATGCTCACATTAGCTTCGCCATTCACAGCAGAACGTTCAAAACACTATTGAATGCCCATTGGGAGAATACGTGACATAGGTGCACAGAAAAAGCCTAAACTCGACTGCCATCATTCATTACTGCAACTATACAATACCTTTACAGAAAATCCAATCACCAGAGGAGTGATCAAAACTTTGCTGGATGAAACTAAAAGAAGGCTCAGTAATTCAGCTGGCTTCAGAAGAAACAGCTACTCTGACAAAGAGATAAATAGAGCATTACAGCCTAAAAGATCTGGAGCTTCTGGTGAGAAAGAATCAAATAAAGGGAAAGTTTTCCTCCCATTTGTAAAAAACAGTTGCAGTGTTTGGAGGTATTCACACAATGTTCAAACTGACAAGAATGGTGTATGACTATGTGAATGCGGATTAGGACGTATGCTGTGAGGGTCTGTCCTGCTTACAGTCTATTTTGTGCCCCATAGGCTATACAGACAGATTGTGAAATTACCGGTAGCCCACTACTGACTTGTTCGAACATCATATGACAAGTAGAAGATGCTGAAATTGCTGTAATTATTTAGTTTGACAGATGATATCATCATTCCCGATCAAAGTAAAAATACTAATGCAAAAGCATTTTCTAGCAAATCCGTTACACATTACCATGTAATGTCGGCATCTACCTTTAGTGTTTAAAATTAAGAAACCATGTACAGCGGGAATAAATCTAAAAACATGAACCATTGAAACAATTGAAACCGATACAACAAAACTGGAAAGGTTTGTGACACAATAAAGTTCTAACCTGTCCACGTATGCCGCATAATCATGTTGTCTGAGGTATCTCATTGTGAGAATGTCAAAAGTAGATCAATATCTACTGGAATCACAAGGAACTATTAATACTAAACTGTGTGGTTATTCCATGCCACATCTATTGTAGGTGAATGTGCACTTGGATGACTGTGAAAGGTGCCATACATTACACTACTGAGGCATCATCATGGTGGTTTCTTGGGGATATTGATAACCGCACTATTGACATGTGATTATTCGCAAAAGGTGTACTATGTGCACTGATATCTCTGACTGCAAGAAGTCTCAAAATTGATCATGGAATTAAAAAAAAACTTACAAAACAATCTTTGCATCCTGAGTTTATTTATTTTTGTTATAATAAACAGCTCTGTTCCCATCAACTATGTTAGGTAGTCAAAATCTGCAATAATTGTGTGAATTTTATGTATGAAAACGATGAAGTTTACTTACTGATACCACACCACGATGTAAAATGAAGAGGCAATACCCATTGAAATTAATTACTGTACCTTAGACATATTATGCAGGCCAGCCCAAACCTACTCAGCCCTAACTCACTTGCACTCGTCCACCCACAGGTGTGCCATCCCCGCAGCAAGTAGCAGAGTGCGGCTTCCTGCTGTCGGAGGTGGTGCCGCTGGCCGCACAGCCCCAGTCGCTGGCACCGCTCGCCCTGAGTGAACTCTGCAGCTGGCTAGCGAGCCGCGACGGCCGCAGCTGCGTGCTGCGTTCGCTGCTCAAGGTAGCCGCGCCGACGCTGGCGTCGAGCCCGCAGGCCCTGGGTGCCGTGCTCGAGGCGGCGCTCGAGGCTTTCTTCCGCATGCCCGAGCCGGAGGACCATCAAGGCGGACTAGGTAAGGAATCAATGAGCCGCAGGATAGATCCATATTGTCAGTGGGTAATTTCGTAAGATTACAGCTTTGCAAAAGACTAACTACTGTTATGAAAGTGCTCAATGTACTGAAAATAGCCACGGATGAACAGCAGCTCACTATTATGTGATATTTTGGATTTTAGCAAAGCTTTTGACGCTCTTGACTTTGAGATTCTGCTTGCTAAACTCACAAGCCAAATTTTTTCTTGAAGTGCTGTACAGTGGTTCCACTCGTACTTTACATCTCACAAACAGTGTGTAACGATGGGAACAAAAAGGTCTCTATGGAGGGATGTAGTATCAGAGGTTCCATAGGGCCAAGAATTGTGCCCATTACTCTTATTATTGTATGTTAATGTGTCAGCTATTCTCTCCCACTGCAAATATCATGTATACAATGACAACATTCAGTTATATCTGAGTACAAATCCAATAAACATGTGCACAGGCATCCAGCTTGTAAATGCCGATTTACTTGCCCTATCAGTGTGGGTGCAGAGCATAGGTTTAAAACTTAACCCATCTAAAGCACAAGCAATCACAGTTGCTCAAAAAAGACTTATTACCCCACAGTTCAGAGACGCCCTTCCACCATTAATCCTAAATGGCACAGAAATAACCTTTTCTTCTTCTGCAAAGAACTTGGGGATAATTCTGACCATTATTTAGACTCAACTGAACACACAGCTGCAGTTGGTAAGAATGTGTCAGCATCATTTCACACATTACAGAAATAAAAAGTAGGAGCTTAATAACAAGTTCATGGAGACTCTAATACTCACCGTATTTGACATTCGTACGAAAACTCGAGCAGTATGGAACTGACAATGAATGATTATATATGATACATTTGTGATGTATGAGGTCTGTTCAAACAATTTCTGAACTTTGACCACAAAATTTTTATACGCTTACCTTTTACTTATTGTGCATTATCTCCTTTGAAAGACTCTCCTCCACACTTGATACACTGCTCCCAACACCATTTTCACTTCTGGAAGCGGTCTAGGTATGCCTCTTGCTGGATCACGTGAAGCACCATCTGCAAATTTTCTTTTATCTTGCCTATTGTTGCAAATCTTAATCCTTTCAATGAGGTTTTCAACTTTGGAAATAAAAAAAGCTGCAGGGGCCAGGTCTGGAGAGTACAGAGAATGAGACAGCACAGTGATTTAGCTTTTGGGGCAATAGTCACGCACCAACAGGGATGAATGTGCGGCTACGTTATTGTGATGAAAGAGCCATGAATTGTCTCTACACATTTCAGGTATCGCAACAGGCCCGGTTAGTACCATTGATTAACAGTTTATCGAGTGGGCTGATTAGCACACTGGACTTGCATTCGGGAGGACGACAGTTCAATCCCATGTCTGGCCATCCTGATTTAGTTTTCCGTCATTTCCCTAAACCGATTCAGGCAAATGCCAGGGTAGTTCCTTTTCCAGGGCACGGCCGACTTCCTTCCCATCCTTTCCTAATCCGATGAGACCAATGACCTCACTGTTTAGTCTCTTCCCCCATATCAACCCAACCAACCATTAACAGATTCTCCCCGTGGCACAAATTCGTGATGAATTAATCCTTCAAAATAAAAGAAAACCATCAGCATGGTTCTGATATTCGATCTGACCTGACTTGACAAGTCCTGTTTTCTTTTGTATATTTGTTGTATTGGGTATGGATATTTCAATTAGTTGTGTTAATTTCTTCTTTTTATTGGTGAGTATGATGTCAGGTTTGTTATGTGGTGTTGTTTTACCTGTTATAATGGTTCTGTTGCAGTATAATTTGTATTCATCATTCTCCAGTACATTTTGTGGTGCATATTTGTATGTGGGAATGTGTTGTTTTATTAGTTTATGTTGTATGGCAAGTTGTTGATGTGTTATTTTTGCTACATTGTCATGTCTTCAGGGGTATTCTGTGGTTGCTAGTATTGTACATCCGCTTGTGATGTGAATCTACTGTTTTTATTTGTTGTTTGGAAAGTCTGCGTTTATCTGTTGTGGTATTGGAATCTTCAATAATATGCTTGCTGTAATATCTTGTGTTTATTGTTTGATCCTGTATTGCAATCATGAATCCTTCCATCTCACTGTATATATTGCCTTTTCTTAGCCATGTGCATCTTGATCGATGTGTGGCTATGTTAGATGATACGGGTGCTTGCCGTGTAGTGTTTTCTTTTTCCAATTTACTTTCTTCATATCTGTTGATGTTATGTGATCTAAAGGGTTGTAGAAGTGGTTATGAAATTGCAATGGTGTAGCCGATGTATTTATATGAGTGATTGCTTTGTGTATTTTGCTAGTTTCTGCTCGTTCTATAAAGAATTTTCTTAAATTGTCTACCTGTCCATAATGTAGGTTTTTTATGTCGATAAACCCCTTCCTCCTTCCTCTCTGCTTAATGTGAATCTTTCTGTTGCTGAATGTATGTGATGTATTCTATATTTGTGGCATTGTGATCGTGTAAGTGTATTGAGTGCTTCTAGGTCTGTGTTACTCCATTTCACTACTCCAAATGAGTAGGTCAATATTAGTATAGCATAAGTATTTATAGCTTTTGTCTTGTTTCTTGCTGTCAATTCTCTTTTCAGTATTTTTGTTAGTCTTTGTCTATATTTTTCTTTTAGTTCTTCTTTAATATTTGTATTATCTATTCCTATTTTTTGTCTGTATCCTAGATATTTATTGGCATCTGTTTTTTCCATCACTTCTATGGAGCCGCTGTGGTTATCCAATATGTAATCTTCTTGTTTAATGTGTTTTCCCTTGACTATGCTATTTTTCTTACATTTGTCTTATCCAAAAGCCATATTTATATCATTGCTGAATACTTCTGTTATCTTTAGTAATTGGTTGAGTTGTTGATTTGTTGCTGCCAGTAGTTTTAGATCATCCACGTATAGCAAATGTGTGATTTTGTGTAGGTATGTTCCAGTAATATTATATCCATAATTCGTATTATTTAGCATGTTGGATAGTGGGTTCAGTGCAAGACAGAACCAGAAAGGACTTAATGAGTCTCCTTGGTATATTCCATGCTTAATCTGTATTGGCTGTGATGTGATATTATTTGAATTTGTTTGGATATTAAGTGTGGTTTTCCAGTTTTTCATTACTATGTTTAGGAACTGTATCAATTTAGGATCTACTTTGTATATTTCCAATATCTGTAGCAACCATGAGGGGGGTACACTATCAAAAGCTTTTTGGTAATCAATGTATGCGTAGTGTAGCGACCTTTGTTTAGTTTTAGCTTGGTATGTCACCTCTGCATCTATTATCAGTTGCTCTTTACATCCTCGTGCTCCTTTGCAGCAGCCTTTTTGTTCTTCATTTATAATTTTGTTCTGTGTTGTATGTGTCATTAATTTCTGTGTAATGACTGAAGTTAATATTTTGTATATTGTTGGTAGGCGTGTTATGGGGCGATATTTTGCTGGGTTTGCTGTGTCTGCTTGATCTTTAGGTTTCAGATAAGTTATTCCATGTTTAAGTGTATCAGGGAATGTGTATGGGTCTGCAATGTAATTGTTAAATAATTTAGTTAGATGTGAATGTGTTGAGGTGAACTTCTTTAGCCAGAAATTTGCTATTTTATCATTTTCAGGGGCTTTCCAATTGTGTGTAGAATTAATTGCTCGGGTGACTTCATGTTGCAAAATTATCACTTCAGACATTTGTGGTATCATCTTGTATCTGTGTGTTTCTGCTTGTATCCACCGTGCATGTCTATTATGTTGTACCGGGTTTGACCATATGTTGCTCCAAAAGTGTTCCATGTCTGTTATGTTTGGTGGATTGTCTATTTTAATGTGTGTGTTATCTATTGTCTGGCTAAATTTCTTTTGGTTTGTGTTGAATGTTTGGTTTTGTTTCCTTCTATTTTCACTTTTTTTGTATCTCCTAAGTCGTTTGGCCAATGCTTGTAATTTCTGCTTCTTTTCATCTAATTGCTCTATCGCTTCTTGTTGTTAGATTTTACCTAACCTTTTTCGTTTTTTGTCTGATATTTCATTTCTTATAAATTGTGTTAGCTGTCCGATGTCTTTTCTCATTTTTTCTATTCTGATCGGGTAGCCTGTGTTGCCATGCTGGTTTTGTGGGTTTCTTCTGTGTGTTGGTTGGTTCTGATCTCTGCCTAGTGTGTATATTTAGTGTAGTGAGTGCTCCTACATAAATCCGTAGTTGTAACTCTTCCATAGTTGTATTTTCATTTATTTTGTTGTGTATGATTGTGTTGATAGTTGTTGTTGTTGTTGTTTCAACTTGTGGGTTATTTGGTGGTCTATGCAAGAATGGTCTAATGTCTGTATTTGTGTCTTTGTATTCTATACATGTCAACTGAAATTTGTCTTCTATATCTAACATGTGTGTGACTTCATGTT
Source organism: Schistocerca cancellata (assembly GCF_023864275.1). NCBI lineage: Eukaryota > Metazoa > Arthropoda > Insecta > Orthoptera > Acrididae > Schistocerca > Schistocerca cancellata. Next base: position 124,182,365 of record NC_064637.1, on the reverse strand, counting down.
CCATTTGTGCTTGTTCTGGTGGCTGTCTTAAGATTTCGTTTTCCTCTGATTGTTTAATTGATGCGTGTTCTTTGTTTGTTTGCTCTGGGATGTTTGAGTCCATTACTGTATTTTCTTCTTCTTCTTCTTCTTCTTCTTCTGATTGCACATTATTTTGTTCCAGTATTTGTTGTACTTGTTGTTTGATGTTTTCTAATTCTGACTGGGGTATCCTGTTATTTTTTATTATTACTCGGATCTGATCAGCTAGTCGTTGTTCTGTTAAAAATTTTAATTCTGGGTATCTGGTAATAAATGTTGTGTATACTTGTGATCTGTATCCAGTTGTGTTGGTTCCTAAGTTTGTTGCTTGGTAATAACAGAACATGAGGTGTTGGTTAACTTCATCTGACCATCTCATCCTCTGCCTTTATTTTCCTTCTAGAGTGGTTGCAGGAAGCATATCCTGCAAAACACCTCTATTTGGATTTAAATCATTTGCCGTGTGGCTAGCAGTGTCGTTAACATTGTGGACGGGCATAGGGTTCAAGTGTCGTCCCCGACCATGACAGCGCTTGTCCTAGGCTTCATTAGTTCTGTCCTGAACCAACTAATCACACTAAAAGGGGGGTTAGCCCTATTAGTGGTTCGTTCTTTTCGTCACCTTTTACGACTGGCAGAACATACCGGAGGCCTATTCTTTTCCCGGGCCTCCACGGGGTTTATTATTATTATTATTATTATTATTATTATTATTATTATTGTTACTTGGAACTTTTGTAATATCTTTTGTCTGTGTTGCTTCTGGCATCAAGGCCCTAATCTGGTCAGGCTAAATAAGCAACAGATAAATAAATAAATAAATAAATATGCAGAAGAAATTATTAATACTTTTCAAAGAAGTCTTAAGTGGTTCTTTCAAAGATGTCTCTGCCTTAATTTTGAGAAAACTAACTACCTTCAGTTTTGCGCTACAGGTAGAGTCGTACCGACTGCTGATATAACTCATGAGCATGTGTCAGTAAATAGGATAGGATGCTCTAAATTTTGGGTACCCATATTGATCAAAACTTGATCTGGCAGACGTGTATTAGTGAGCTACTCAAACAGTTATTTTCAGCTACTTTTTCTTTTCGTATAATTGCTTGAAAACAAGCAAATCAACCCCTTAACATATTTTGCTGATTTTCACCTGGCGTGTTGGGTAATAATTTTGTGAGCTAACCCATTACTTAGAAACAAAGTATCGATTTTACAGAAGGGAGCAGTAAGATTAATATGCTGTATTCACATGCAGACATCTTGAAAGTTCTGCTTCAGAAAGTTGGGCGTATATATTTATCATATCTTATAGTTTGTACATTTTAGCCAAAGTTTCAGAGACATACACTAAGTAAAAAATAATCAGTGTGTGTAACTACATCAGTGTAGCATATGACTGTAGTAAACCTAAAGGTAAATAAATTAATAGCTGCTGTCGGCATGTTCTCAGATGGAACTGTTCTCAATTTTTTGCTCACAGGGACCGAGACGGACCCGCGCCCGACGTGGCAGTGTGCGGTGTCGATGCTCTCGCCGCCGGCACTGACACCGGCTCTGGAAGAGGCGCTGACCTCGGGCGGCCACGTGCTGACGCTGCACGCCCTGCTGCTCAAGAAGCTGCCCTCCTGCCGCGACATCCGCGAGGAGGCTGCCGTGCTCGCCAAGCTCACAGACTGGATGGGCGCCGTCAAGCCTGGGTACGTTGCATCCGCTATATTTGCTGGTAGGATAACAGAACCGGCTGTCCAGAAAAATACACCTGGCCTCTTCACCACATGATGCAGTGTTCTTTTTCCAACCTCTTCACCTCAGGGTAGCACTTCCACTCTGTGTGCTCAGTTATTTGTTGGCTGTCTTCCCCTACAGTTTCTATCCTCTACAGCTCCCTCCACTACCACGCAGCTTATCTCTGAAATTTTAACATGTCCTATTTCTTCCCCACTGATAGTATGGTAAATCATCTCATTTCTTATCTAATCAGTCCACATAATTTTCAACATCATTATATACAGAGACAGGAAAAAATCATTTTATTTCCCGCCCAAGTTTGGTGTTTTTTTCTGACAGTTTTGGTTTGCCAAATTCTGTGCTCTCTTTGTCATCATGTCAAAGTTCATTATGTAGGAAATGAACTGTCAGTTTATGATTAGACGTGAACCTCAGACTTTTAACATTCAATAATTTGTTACGAATATTAATAAACTGCCATCCGCGGATTTATTACATTTTTGTACGGCTAAATTACAGATATTGCAATATCTCATAAAAATTATCAATTTAGGGTTATTCCACTAAAAACTTCTAATTTCACATTATTTTTCCCATTGTATTTAGTGCTAGGAGACTTATTTTGGCCAGAAATGCCCTCTCTGCCTGTCCTCTTGCTTGCAAGGTGGCAGAACTTCTTCACTTCATCTACTTTGGGGTCCCAACTTTGATATTAGGTTTATCACTAATCTAGGATAATGATGTAGGCCAAGGCAATTTGTACCAGCATAGGCTGTTGCCTACACATTATCATAAATAAAGGTGAGAATCAGTCTGTCTCAGGAATACAGACTATATATGATTTATAACTAATCTAATTTCTGCTGCTCTTTAGTACTTTCATCTTTCTTCAGTTTATTCTCAACCCTTATTCCAAGCAGTACATCCTGAAATTCTTCCTAGTCTCCATTCGCTATAGCCATGTCATCAGCAAATCTTATCACCAATGTTTTTCTGGCATGAATTTTAATATCTTTTCTGAACATTTCTTTTATTTCTGTCATCGCTTCTTTGATGTACGTGTTGAACAGTGGAGGGGGGGGGGGGGGGGGGACTGCTTCCTTGTCACACATGCTTTGTAATCTGAGAAGGAATGTTGCTACTCACCACATAGTGGAGATGCTGAGCTGCAGACAGGCACAACAAAAAGACACAATTATAGCTTTCAGCCATTAAGGCCTTTGTCAACAATAAACAGACATGTGCACACATATTCAGTTGCCTGAGACTGCAGTTGTGTGTGTGTGTGTGTGTGTGTGTGTGTAATGTTGATGAAGGCCTTAACGGTAACGGCCGAAAGCTATAATTGTGAGAGTCTTTGTGTTGTACCTGTCCGCAACTCAGCATCTCTGCTATGTGGTGAGTAGCAGCTTTCCTTCTCATAATATTGTTACGTTCCATATTGGATTTTGCATTGTTTGATTATTTCACTTACAAATATTGCATATTACTCGTCTTTTCTTATAACTTATATCTGCTTTGAACACCTTGCCTCATTTTACGTTGTTCAAACTTTTTCTGTGTCAAAACATTCTATAAATGTGTCTTATTTTTTCTTAACTCTTCTTTCCATTATGAAGCACAATGTCAGAACTTCCTGTCTGCTGTCTGATCTCTTATAGATCCTCTATTTTCAGACAACAGAAAATCCAGGACAGAATAAAGATAATATTATGAAAAGGACAGATTCTTACCCACCATATATTGGAGATGTTGAGTCGCAGACATGTGCAACAGAAAGACTGGTAAATGAGTGAGCTTTCAGCCAAAATGCCTTCTTCTAAAGTAGAAAACACACACACACACACACACACACACACACACACACACACACACACACACACACACACACACACACGAGCACATCTCACTCAAATGACCAATGTCTCTGGCTACCGAGGCTGGACTGTGAGAAGCTGCAAATGATGTGAGAAGCAGACTGGGTGACTGGGGTAAAGAGGAGGCTGGTGTGGGGAGGGGAGGGACAGCAGGGTACCTCTGACATCCTTGATGTCATTATGTTTTCATGCCAATTTCAGTTCACTGTCACCTTTCACCATCGGCCCTACTCCCTCGAGGTTCGTCTTGTTTCCCCATAATTCATCCATACCGCTGTTTTTGTATTTATGCATTTTTTGTGATTTTTTGCACTGATTTCTACATTATTTGCATATTTGCATGTGTTTTAATCCTCCACCATGGATCCTTGTTCCTTCCGTCTATGCCAATACAGAAAAGTTTCCTTATTGATAGCCAGAACCCAGTCCTGTGTACTGTTTCTGTGGTGTTGCCTGGCTCGAGGAATCCCCCCAAACAGCCCTTCTGTCAGATTACGCATCTCCAGCTTCAACCACTCCATCCACAATGACCTCCATCTGTTCAGATTATGCCAGTCCCTAGCACTCACTAACCTAATCCTGAAAAACCGTGTCAATCAGAATGAAATCTCCTTGAAATAACTACCCTTTAAATTCTCGTGCTCTGAAATCCGAAATTTCTGCACCTCATCTCTCACAATGAAACTTCTGCTCTCCAGGAACTAGAGCAGCATACACAATGTCACCTCAAAAAACTCTCTGACATCTTCACCTTCTACTCCTGCCTTGGACTACCACTATTCGCCACATTTACAACAGCCTCCAAACCTCCCCCACATCCCCTTGTAGCTGACAAACCCTGCCTTGCAGACCACACACTCACTCCCACCACTAGAATCCTGAACCCAGAGAGATCTGAAACACAGTCGTGAACCTTTCTTTCAAAATTTGTAGTCCCACAGAAGTTTCACTCCTTTCCAAAGGCCTTACCTTTTGCCCCACTCCCAAATTTAGTTATGTTGGACTTGTTGAAGACCTTCTCTCCTTTCCCGATTCTTACAGTGGAAATTCAGGGTGTCCATAAAGTCCCTTTACAACTTCAAAATTTTATTACAACGGCAGTTGTTGAAATATTTTAACAACATTTCTTTTATTATTATCAGTGTTTATAAAAGTGTTTTGACAGTGCTTAATAGACCTCTATATGGACAACTTTAGTTGCATGAAACACAAGACAGTACTCGATTTCTTGCCGTGTTCACTGTAGCATGGCGTCATCAATGGTGGCAACGGCATTATGAATCCTTTGCTTCAAGTCAGCAATGTCCCGTATCTGTGTTTGATACACAATGTCTTTTACATACCCCTATAAAAGAAAGTCCAAGGCAGTGATATCTGGCGAATACAGTGGCCAAGGAATTGGTCCATCCCTCCCAATCCATCTGCCTGGAAATGTTTCATTGAGGAACAGATGAACATGCAGTCCCCAATGTGGTGGTGCACGATCTTGCTGGAAAATGTCGGTTGTAAGTCAGTCAGTTGTGATGCTACATAAGTTGGTTGTAAGTCAGTCACTTGTGATGCTACATATTTGGTCAGAAGGTCGAGGTAAACATCTGCAGTAACTGTTGACTCGTTGAAGAGAAATGGACCAGTTATTCAGTTGCACATGATTCCACACCACATATTCAATTTAGACTATCCCAGTGAAGCTCCCTAGTCACATGGGGGTGTTCAGATCCCCAGATTCTCACATTGTGTCTGTTTAATGTCCCAGAAACATGAAAAGTTGCCTCGTCAATGAAACACACTCGCTTGAGGAATGCTTAATCCTCCGAAAGGCGTTCCAGCATGTTGAGTGCAAACTCTGTCCATTTTGGCTTGTCATTTGGCTCAAGTGTCTCTAACAGTTGCACTTTATAAGCATACAATTGTAATTGTTTATGGAGGACCTTATGCACAGTTGAACGTGTTAGTTGCAACTGTCTGGCAGCTGTGCGGATGGACTTCATAGGGGAACAAGTGAACACATTTAAAACGCAATTGATGTTTTCCTCGGATGTTCTTGGACGGCCGCTCCCCCATCCCTTTATCCAGCACTGTCCCTGTCTCCATAAATTTTTTGTGCCATGCACAGATTGAACGGCGTGATGGTGGATCTCTTCCATACTTCGTACTGCAGTTTCGTTGACTCTGAACATCCGATTTTGTCTCCATAAACCAGGACACACATTGTGCCTTCTCTTGAGGAGTTGCCATTTTATAGAGGTTCAGTTCCTTCCATCAACAGAATATATGAAACACAAAATTTTAATATGTGACTTACCAAATGAAAGTGCTGGCAGGTCGACAGACACACAAACGAACACAAACATACACACAAAATTCAAGCTTTCGCAACAAACTGTTGCCTCATCAGGAAAGAGGGAAGGAGAGGGAAAGACGAAAGGATGTGGGTTTTAAGGGAGAGGGTAAGGAGTCATTCCAGTCCCGGGAGCGGAAAGACTTACCTTATGGGGAAAAAAGGACGGGTATACACTCGCACACACACACACACATATCCATCCACACATATACAGACACAAGCAGACATATTTAAAGACCAAAATTTTAATATGTATAAAAACTTCAGTAAACAGTGATTACAATAAAAGATATTTTGTTAATATATTTCAACAACTGCCATTGTAATAAAATTTTGAGGTTGTAAAGGGTCTTTCAGGACACCATGTACTTTTTTTTTGCCACCAATGTTACCAGTCAGAATCAACCCAAAACCACTGTTGCCTGATTCAGTTCACTCTGTCATTCAACCATCACCCCCACTGCCCCTGAATCACCGCCTGTTAACATTCCTGAATTTTTTAATCCTTGCCTCACCATCAATCCACAAGTGTCTCAACATACAAGCTAACTGTACATCTGCAATCGACCACCTAAAAGGTGATCACTACTTATAACCCCATCTGCTGACAAAGGCTTCACCACTGTGGTTTTGAACTGTAGGGCTTACCTTATGGAAGGACTCCACCAGCTGTCATACTTACCCCATTCCACAAATCCAGCAGGATCTCCTTTCTCTCCTTAATCCTTAGGTTCATCCTAGAATCTCTCCCCAGAGTCCACCTATCTTCCCACTCCTGCTGCTCCCTTTAATCCTCCCTTCTAGATGCTTCCTAAAATTTATAAACCCAACCATCCAGGACACCCAATTTGGCCAGTTGCTGTGGCCGCACTGAGAGAATCTGCTCTCGTAGACCAGCACCTTCAGCCTATTACCTGCAACCTACCCTCCCATTTAAAAGACACCAACCAATTCCTCCTCTGACTCTCCACAGTTCTGCCCTGCCCATCACTGTTGATGTCACATTTCTTTATACTAACGTCCCTAATGCCCATGGCCTTGCCACTATTGAACACCACCTGTCCCAACACCCGATGGATTCAAACAAACAATCACCTTCCTGGTCACCATGACCAACCTGTATCTTCACCCACAATTACTTCACCTTTGAAGACAAACAAATTTGTGGTGCAGCACAGGCACCCATGTGGCACTATCCTATGCCAGCCTATTCATGTGCCATCTAGGGGAATCCTTCCTAACCTGTCGGAATCCCAAACCGCTCGCCTGCTTCAGCTTCACTGATGGCATCTTCTGGATTTGTATCTAGGGTGAGGACACTCTATCCACATTCCTCCAGAACCTCAACGCCTTCTCCTCCATTCCCTTCACCTGGTCCTCCTCAATCCAAGAAGCCACCTTCCTTGATATTGGCCTCCATCTAAAAGATGGCTAAATCAGTATCCCATCCATGTCAAAGCTACCAAACACCAGCAATACCTCCACTTCCACAGGTGCCACCCATTCCGTACGAAGAAGTCCCTTCCATACAGCCTAGCCACCTGTGGCTGTTGCATCTGTAGTCACGAGCAGTCCCTCTTAACTCATCGAGGCCCTCACAGACCGAATTTACCCTCACAACTTTGTACAGAAACAGATCTCCTGTGCCTTATCTCTCCAGACACCTGCAACCTCCCAAAGTCCTACCGTTGGGCTGCAAGGGAGCATTCCCTTTTTTACTCGGTGCCACCCTGGACTGGAGCAACTAAATCAAATTCTCCACCAGTGTTTCAACTAGCTCTTGTTGTGCCCTGCAATGAGGAATATTCTATCCACTATCCTTCCCACCCCTTCAGAGTGGCATTCAGACATCCATCAAACTTAAACAATATCCTTGTTCATCCCTGCTCCCAACCCTTACCTCATGGCTCATTTCTCTGTAATAGACCTAGATGCAAGATGTGTCCCATACATCCTCCTGCCACCACAACTTGCTCCAGTCTGGTCACAAGCATCACCTGACCTGTCAAAGTCAGTGCTACCTGCAGAACCAAAACCAGTTGTGCTCTACAAGCTAAGCTGTAACCACTGTGCTGCATTGTACGTGGCCTGTCCTCATGAATGGATGCTGACAAACCGTGCCATCTGGATCCATTCTACCACATCAGCTTTTCTGAATTCCGCAGGTGGGAACTGTCCCTGCAATATATCCTACATTCCTGTAAACCCCCCCCCCCCCCTCCCATGGCATCAACATTTGTTAGACACCCCCTGCAATCACCTATCCCCTTCCCTGTTCCCACTCCAACAGTACACAGCTTTCTATTCCATCAATGCGTCAACAGTCTTTCTACTCCTCTCCCCCCTCCCCCCCTTTTCCTCCTCCTCCTCCTCCTCTGTGTAACTTCCCCACTGCACCTAGCTGCCCTACCTTCTCCCCACCTCATCCATGTGTGCTCCCACAAGCAGCACTTTACCACCCCCTATCGGTATGCTGCTCTCTGTCCCTCTTCCTTACCGCCACCACCCAGACTGCTTCTCCCATCATGCACAGTTGCTCCTAGTCTGGCCACTGTGGCCAGAAACAGTGGTCATTGTGTGTGTGTGTGTGTGTGTGTGTGTGTGTGTGTGTGTGTGTGTGTGTGTGCGCGCGCGCGCGCGCGCATGTGTGCGTGTGTGCGTGTGTGTGCATTGTCTACTTTAGAAGAAGGCCTTTTGGCTGAAAGCTCACTTGTTCAGCAGTGTTTTTGTTGTGTCTGTCTGCAACTCAACATCTCCACTATATGGTGAGTAGAAATCATCTATTTTCACTCCAGTGTGTAGTATTCTTGTCATGGTGCTGAGGCTTTAAGCTGATTGTGCAGTAGTTCTCACACTTACCTGCTCTTGCTATCTTTGAGATATTATGGTTGATATTATTCTGTTAAAGCCTGATGGCATGTGAAGCTTGAGGCCCGTCATATGACCAACTAATGGTATTATGAATGTGTGTGTTCTGCTTGTGGGTCCATCATTTGATAGCCACCCACTGAATTTGTTCCTTTACAGATCATGTAGTGTGATCTTTGTCACGTCCTGCAGTGGGTTTGTGTTGGCTGATAGTTCCGTGGACAATGAGTAGATCATTGAGCATTTTGCTATCTGCGCAATACTCAAACATTTTGTGTGCATTGGTTTTCATTGCAAACTTGTCTGAAATTTCTTAGAAATTTTAAAAAGATCTCATATTTCTGAGAAGGGCAGTTCAACATACTTTGTAAAAGTGATAGTGAAGATGTGACTCCTGTGTGTGTTAGATGGAGGTTCTCACTCAAAATGAAGTATTGACACTTAAAAGATATAAATGTTACTTATCTATGAAAACAGAGAAGTGTTCCATGTAAAACATATTGGCCACAAAACAAATTCCTCCAGTTAGTGTGTCCGATAAGTGAGAAGGGTGTATGATCTAGACAAAAGACGTTTATTTTTGCAATATCTTTTGTTGATTTTACTGAAAATAGCAGTGTTAAGTTTTTCTTCTGATTATGGAAAAATATCATGCTCATTTTCATATAACTATATGGGTACTGGGAACATATGACCCTCCACCACTGAATCAATTTGTGGCAGTGAATTGATATATATATATGTGCCAGCCAGATGTACAAAATCATCACAGTATGATTGGTTGATGTGACAAAGAAAGGAGTTATTTTTTTGGATTTGCCCATGACCATAACTTGAATGAATTTGTCTGTTTTGTTGCTGTATCAATGTGTACTTCCCTATGTGTCTACAAGGAATAGTTTACCACTCAAGCTGTGTAACGCAGCTCAAGAACAATGATCGAGAAAGGACCTAACTGGCAAGGACCAGAGGTCAATGTCATGTCTTGTCAGTGACAGGAGGAATTGCTTCTGTCAGTGAATGCAGGTCCTTAATAAACAGTTCCCAGGTAAACATTGTGAAGGGAACAGCATGCTGCGGCCTCTGGAGTCTGGTACTCGGCATAAGGCCATTGCAGAAACCTGAATATAAAGCTGCATGTCTCCAGTGGCCTAAACAATACACAAACCGAACAGTAGCTCACTGGAGGCACATGTCAGTGCACTGATGGCCTAAAGATACTTTTAATCCACAATGTGTGGAGTGTGTAGTTCAGACTAGAGGTACTGAGATCACTGTGAACGTGAATCAGCATAATGGTTTCAAGGCTTTAGGTGACCAACTGTTGCCCATTATTCTACATCTTCACGATGACTATGCTGTGGACACTCCCATCTTTCAAGTGCTTTTCTTGAGCCATGTTACACGGCTGAGAGTGGTAAACCATTCCTTGTAGATATGTTGGGAAGTAAATGCTCATACTTCAACAAAATGGACAAATTCATTCAATACGTGATCATGAGTACATCCAAAAATTACAGCTCCTTTGAGCCATTTCGTAACATCGACTCGTCCTACTGTGCCGATTTTGTACAACTGACACTGAATGGAATGAGTGAGAGTGCAGACTGGAGCAAGAGTGAAAAATAAAACCAGACTCACACAAGTGACGTGATCTTTGGCCATATAAAGACTCGCTCCATGATATTACTGAACTTTGTTAATTTGTAATAGTTTACAAATTCTATAGGTCTGAAAGTCATCTTTTATCAGCCAGTGATTTTGTCACTATATTTTATTTGTATATAATAGAGGGAAACATTCCACGTGGGAAAAATATATTTAAAAAGAAAGATGATGAGACTTACCCAACAAAAGCGCTGGCAGGTCGATAGACACAAAAATAAACACAAACATACACACAAAACTCTAGCTTTCGCAACCAACGGTTGCCTCGTCAGGAAAGAGGGAAGGAGAAGGAAAGACAAAAGGATTGGGTTTTAAGGGAGAGGGTAAGGAGTCATTCCAATCCCGGGAGCGGAAAGACTTACCTTAGGGGGAAAAAAGGACAGGTTTACACTCGCACACACACACATATCCATCCACACATACACAGACACAAGCAGACATTTTCTGCTTGTGTCTGTGTATGTGTGGATGGATATGTGTGTGTGTGCGAGTGTAAACCTGTCCTTTTTTCCCCCTAAGGTAAGTCTTTCCGCTCCCGGGATTGGAATGACTCCTTACCCTCTCCCTTAAAACCCAATCCTTTTGTCTTTCCTTCTCCTTCCCTCTTTCCTGACGAGGCAACCGTTGGTTGCGAAAGCTAGAGTTTTGTGTGTATGTTTGTGTTTATTTTTGTGTCTATCGACCTGCCAGCGCTTTTGTTGGGTAAGTCTCATCATCTTTCTTTTTAAATATATTTTATTTGTATATTATTTATCGTGAGCAACATTTCTTAAAGTATGCAGTTGTAATTTATGCCTATGTAATGGGAATCCCAAGTTTATGACTAGGGGGTTGATTATGTATGTTAAAAATTACTAAATTTTGCATAAGTAAGTTTTAAGTAAGGATCCTTGCTCTTTAATATGGTTCTCAACAGATCCAGAAAAATCAAGCTGTCAGAAGTGTACGAAATCTGGGTTCGAGTCCCTGTCCAGCACAAGTTTTCATTGTTGTCATTCCATTCTACAGCCGATGGTAGCCATTACTGGGAATTGCAAATTCATCTGATGTACTACCTAATAAGATTTTCTCTATGGCTGGATGTAGACAATTCTACAATTGCAATAACTTTTGGTTTCATCATTTCTGATGAAACTGACTAGTTCGCTGCAACCGGGACAACAAACTGAATGACACGCATAATAATATTTTGCAGGGGAATTTGTTTCTACCATCCTGCTTAATGTAGGAACTCTCACACCTGTGAAACTTTTGTATAGACCTCAATACATGAAAAATAGGAGTGCATACCGAGTAGGATGACGAGTGTCAAGCTGCTCGGTCACTGCCTAGCCATCGAGTGGCTTCTGCAGGCTAGAAATTTGTGTACCCTCTCCCTCACCCAGTTACCTAACCTAGAGGTGATGTTACACGGTATTACAAAAAGGTCTCTTGGAGATTACTAATTTTTGCTCCAACATGTTTATTTCGTGCAGAGAGAGTGTGGAGGCGAAGCTGGCACTGCTGTGGGGGCGCTGCCTGATGCTGGCACAGCGGCAGTGCGAATTCTCGGAGGACACGGAGGGTGCCGTCACCTGCCTTCGGACGCTCGTTTCGCGCCTGCTCGCCCTCGCTGAGGACCGAACGTGGGGCTCCGCACTGCTGGGGGCTATCGGCCTGCGAAGGCCCGCCCCTGTCACAAACAAGTAAGTAACCCACTGACAGCACACTGTGATACACTAAAGATGGTGTCGTGTTGACACGAGCTGCCCCTGTACAACTGTACTTGTACAGCAAAACCGCAGGTTAAGTTGTGTCGGTTTTGGTTTTGTGTGTGTTAATTCATCTGTAAGTGTGAAGGCAAACCTATATTTATTGCATTTGAAGAAAGTTTTTGCCAATGTTAACTGGACTATGCTCTTTGAGACTGTGAAGGTAGTGGGGATAAAATTCAGGAAGTGAAATGTTATTTACAACTACTACTCATATTCTCCTACAGGGTGTGGACAAAAATATGGAAACAACACATTACTGTGCCTAATATGGTGTAGGAAAATTGTTGGCATTCAAAACAACTTCCTATTATCTCACAATAGATAAATACATCGATATCTACATGGATACTCTACAAATCACATTTAAGTGGCTGGCAGGTTCAGCGAACCACTTTCACAATAATTCTCATTCTCGAACAGCGCATGGAAAAAACGAACACGTATCTTTCAATCCGAGCTCTGATTTCCCTTATTTTATTATTATGGTCATTTCTCCCTGTGTAAATCAGCATCAACAAAATATTTTTGCATTCAGAGGAAAAAGTGGGTGATTCAAATTTCGTAAAACCTTTCTTTTATGGTGCCCACACCAAATCCTGTATCATGTCAGTGACATCTCTCCCCTATTTTGCAATAATACAAAATGTGCTGCTCTCCAGTGAACTTTCTCAATGTATTCCATTAATCCTATCGGATAAGGATTCCAGATTGCACAGCAGTACTCCAAAAGAGGACGGATAAGTGTAGTGTAGGCAGGGCAGTCTCTGTAGTAGATCTGTTACATTTTCTAAGTATACTCTACCAATAAATAGCAGTAATTGGTTTGCCTTCCCCACAATGTTTTCTGTGTGTTCTTTTCAATTTAAGTTGATCGTAATCATAATTCCTAGATATTTAGTTGGATTTACGGCCTTTAGATTTGATTGATTTATTGTGTAACCGAAGTTTCACAGATTTCTTTTAGCACTTATGTGGATGACCTCACACTTTTCATTATTTAGGGTCGATTGCCAATTTTCACACAATACAGGTATCTTTTCAAAATCGTTTTGCAGGTTTTTTTTTAATCTTTGACTTCACTAGATGATAAACAACAGCATCATCTGCAAACAGCGTAAGACGACAGCTTAGATTGTCTCTTAATTTATTTATATAGAGAAGGAACAGCAGAGGGCCTATAATACTACTTTGGGGACTGCAAAAAATCACTTCTGTTTTACTTGATGACTTTCCATCATTTACTATGAACTGTGACCTTTATGACAGGAAATCATGAATTTCAGTTACATAACTGAGATGATATTCCATAAGCACGCAATTTCCTACAAGCCGCCTGTGTGGTATAGTGTCAAAAGCCTTCTGAAAATTTATAAATATGGAATCAATTTGAAATCTCTTGTCAGTAATGCTAAACACTTCTTGTGTGTAAAGTGCTAGTTGTGTCACAAGAATTATGTTTTCTAAATCCGTGTTGACTGTGCGTCAGTAGACTGTTCTTTTCAAGGTAATTAATAGTGTTCGAACGCAATATATGTTCCGGAATCGTGCTACGTATTGGTCTTAATGGTATGGGCCTGTAACTTAGTGGGTTACTCATAGTGCCCTTCTTGGATATTGGTGTGACCTGTGCAACTTTCCAGTCTTCGGGTATGGATCTTTTGTCGAGTAAATGGTTGTATATGAGTGTTAAGTACGGAGCTATTGCATCGGCATACTCCGAAAGGAACCTAATTGGTATACAGTTTGGACCAGAGGCCCTCGTCACATGCCATTATTATTATTTTCATGATCAAACATTACTTTGTGTAACTAATTTATAACCTTGTATTGTAAGTAAACCAAACAATGGATAATCCAGGATCCCCCCCCCCACACACACACGCACTCTCTCTCTCTCTCTCTCTCTCTCTCTCTCTGCAGTCTCAGGCAACTGAAACCACACTGTGAGCAACAGTGCCAGTGAATGATGGGAGTGGCGACTGGGTGGGGGTAAGGAGGAGGTTGGGGCGGGGAGGGGGTGGGGGGGATAGTATAGTGGACAGTGAAGTGTTGCAGGTTAGATGGTGAGCAGGGGAGAGGTGGGAAGGAGGGGGAGGAAGTTGTGGAAAAGGAGAGAAGTAAATAAAAACACTGGGTGTGGTGGTGGAATGATGGCTGTGTAGTGCTGGATTGAGAGCAGGGAAGGGGCTGGATGGGTGAGAACAGTGACTAACGAAGATTGAGGCCAGGAGGGTTACGGGAACGTAGGATGTATTGCAGGGAAAGTTCCCACCTGTGCAATTCAGAAAATCTGGTGTTGGTGGGAGGGATCCATATGGCACAGGCTGTGAAGCAGTCATTGAAATGATGGATGTCATGTTTGGCAGTATGCTCATCAGCAACAGGATGGTCCATTTGTTTCTTGGCCACAGTTTTTTGGTGGCCATTCATGCAGACAGACAGCTTTTTGGTTGTCATGCCCCACATAGAATGCAGCACATTGGTTGCAGCTTAGCTTGTAGAGAACATGACTGGTTTCACAGGTAACTCTGCCTTTGATGGGATAGGCGATGTTAGTAACCAGACTGGAGTAGGTGGTGGTGGGAGGATGTATGGGACAGGTCTTGCATCTAGGTCTGTTACAGGGGTGTGAGCCATGAGGTAAGGGATTGGGAGCAGGGGTTGTGTAAGGATGGATGAATAAGATGAGTTTGTTGTGTAGGTTCGGTGCATGACAGAATAACACTGTGTGAGGGATGGGTAAGGATAGTGAGCAGGACATTTCTCATTTCAGGGCACAATGAGAGGTAATCGAAACACCGGCGGAGAATGTAATTCAGTTGCTCCAGTCGTGGGTGGTACTGAGTTATGAGGGGAATGCTCCTCTGTGGCCGGAAGATGGGACTTTAGGAGGTGGTGGGAGGCTGGAAAGATGCATGAGAGATTTGTTTTTGTACAAGGTTGGAAGGATAATTACAGTCAGTGACAGCTTCAGTATATTTTGAGAGCGACTGCTCATCACTGCATATGCAACAACCAAGGGCAACTAGGCTCTATGGAAGGTTCTTGGTAGAAGAAGACTACTGAGAGAAGTAGATTAGCCCCACAGCAATATCAGTCTTTTCCAAAGGCCTCACCTTTTGCCCCACTCCCAAATTCAATCATGCAGGAATTGTTAAAGACCTTCTCTCCTTCTCCAAGTCCCTACAGTGGAAACGCTTTTTCACGACCAACCCTATCAATCAGACTGAACAAAAGACCAATATTGAACCTTGCCTAACTCAGTTCACTCCTCCATCCAACTGTGATCCACCCCCACTGCCCCCAAACCACCCCCTGTTAACTTTCCAGAATTTCTTCACTTCAGACCTTGCCTCACCATCACTCCCAAGTCCTCAACATGCTGACTAACTGTACATCCACAGAAAGAGCAGCAGTCTACCAACTAAAACCTGATCCCAACCTTATGATTCTACTTGCTGACAAAGGCTCCACCACTTGTTCTGAACCACAAGGATTACCTGGTGGAAGGAGTCCACCAGCTGTCAGATACTTCCACCTAAAAACCTTGCCACTGTGACCCCATTCCAGTAATCCAGCTGGATCTCCAATCACTACTCAAACTCTTAGGCCCATCCCAAAACCTCTCCCCAGAGTCCATCTCTCTACTCAACCCTAACACTCCCTGCACTCCTACCTTCTACACGCTTCCAAACATCCATAAACCTAACCACCCAGGACACCCCATCGTGGCCAGTTACTGTGCCCTCACTGAGATAATCTCTGCTCTCATAAACCAACACCTTCAACCTATGACCCGGAACCTACCCTCCTATATAAATGATTCTAAACTTTTGTGGCGGCGTTCGTAGCGACAAACACTTCGCTGTAGAAACGGCTTACGAAATCACCGCCACACTTTTAATAGCGGGCCGACCGGTCCGCTGGAACAGTGAACAGAAAGATGAAAACCCAAACACTCTGATTAAATAAAAGTCGGTACTTATCTTTATTAACGAAGATACAGAAACACAGTAGTGAACTCCGTGTCTACAGAAATCTGTCTAGTTCGAGTCGGAGCGGCTAGGTCAGCGTCGGCTGACGACAAACAACTACTCTGCTGCGACGAACACACAACTGACTAGCAAGTACACAAATCAGTGACGAGTATACAACTGAGCGGCGAATACAGAACTGCCCTAGCGCTCGCGACTCCAGCACTTAAGAAGCCAGAAGCCAGCGGTGGCGCGCGCAGACTTGCGGCGATTTCCTGTATCGCTGGCGCTGCTTATGCGGACGGCGTCCGGACTTTGATGCTGCCAACCTTTTGGCAGCGGGCTCAGTTGGCATTACTGGCTAGGATATAACATAACCATTTCCTCCACCGACTCTCCACAGTTCCTGCCCTTTACCACATGGTGCCCTGCTCATCACTATTGATGCCACCTCCCTGTGCACTAACATTCCTAATGCCCATGGGCTTACCGCTATTGAACACTACCTTTCCAATGCCCGACAGATTTCAACCAACCAACTCCTTCCTAGTCATCATGACCAACTATATCCTCACCCACAACTACCTCTCTTTGAAGGCATTACCTACAAACAAATCTGGGGCACGGCTATGGGACCCACATGGCACCATCCTGTGCAAATCTATTCATGGGCCATGTGGAGGAATCCTTCCTAAAACTTAGAATCGCAAACCTGTCACCTGGTTCTGATTATTTGATAACATCTTTGCTATCTGGATAAAGGTGAGGATATCCTATCCACTTTCCGCCAGAACCTCAACAACTTCTCCCCCATTTACTTCACTTGGTCCTACTCAACCCAACAAGCCACCTTCCTAGATGTTGACCTCCACCTCAAAGACGGCTACGTCAGTACCTCCGTCCATATCAAACTACTAACCACCAGCAATACCTCCACATCGACAGCTGCCAAGTATTCCATACCAACAAGTCCCTTCTGTACAGCCTAGACACCTGTGGTTGTCGCATATGCAGTGACAAGCGGTCCCTTTGAAATATACCGAGGGTGTCACTGTAGCCTTCACGGACCGTAATTATCCTCCCAATCTTGTACAAAAACAAATCCAGTCTCCCACCACCTTCCAAAGTCCTACCTTCCAGCCACAGAGGAGCTTTCCCTTGTAACTCGGTAACATCCAGGTCTGGAGCAACTGAATTACATTCTCTGCGAGGGTTTCGATTACCTCTCGTCGTGCCCTGAAATGAGAAATGTCCTGCGCACACCTCCCACACTGGTATTCTGCCGTCCACCGAACTTACAGAATATACTAGTCCATCCTTACACAACACTTACTCCTACTCTCAGTCCATTATCTCATGGCTCATACCGTTTGCAGCTCATGGTCTAGTGGCTAGTGTATGGCCTCTGGATCACAAGGTCCCAGGTCAATTCCCTGCCGGGTTGGGGGTTTTCTCTACCTGGGAATTGGGTGTTTGTGTTGTTCTCAGTGGCTGGATGGTTTGTGTAAAAATTGGGACTTCGTACGGCTGATGACCGTGCAGTTGAGCTCCTTACAAACTAATCATCATCATGGCTTATACCCCTGTAATAGACCTAGATGCAAGACCTGTCTTGTACACCTCCCCACCACCGGCTACTCCAGTCCAGTCACTAACATCACCTACCCCATCAAAGGCAGAGCTACCTGTGAAACCAGTCAAGTGGTCTACAAGCTAAGCTGCAACCAGTGTACTGCATTCTATGTAGGCATGACAACCAACAAGCTGTCTGTCCGCGAATGACCACCGACAAACTGTGGCCAAGAAACAAATGGACCACCCTGTTGCTGAACATGGTGCCAAACATTATATCCTTCATTTCAATGACTGCTTCGTAGCCTGTGCCATATGGATCCTTCCCACCAACACCAGCTTTTCTGAACTGTGCAGGTGGGAACTTTCCCTGAAATACATCCTACGTTCCCGCAACCCTCCTGGTTTCAACCTTCGTTAGTCACCGTCCTCACCCATCCAGACCCTTTCCTGCTCCTATTCCAGCACTACACAGCCTTCATTCCACCACCAGACCCCACCCCATCTTTTTATTTATTTCACTACTTCCCCCCCTCCCCCTTTCACCTCTCCCTTACCCTCCATCTAACCTGCAGCTATTCGCTGTCCACCACCCCTACCATACTATCCTTCCCCAGCCTCCTCCTTACCCCCACCCAGTCACCACTCCCATCATGCACTGACTGTAGTTTCAGTTGCCTGCGACTGCAGTCTTGTGTGTGAGTTGTGTTTGTGTGTATTGTTGACGAATGCAACTGGCTGTAAGCTTTAAGTGTGAAAGTCTTTTTGTTGTGCCTAACTTGACTCAGCATCTTTGGGGATAATATGAGAATATCTCCTAATGGGTTTTCTTGCAAATGGCACAGTTGGGTACCTGTCCCTTGCAGCTTGTAAAATGTGTTGTCGAGGACGACAGGACTTTCTCAAAGACCATACCTCTTCTGCAGAATCATTGCAGCATTCCCCTCAAGAGATTATTAGAAACAAAATCAGTACAGGAGGACACCAAACAGAAATCGTGGCAGCAGAAATGCACGCAAATGACATCCATTCATTCTCCCTCCGTGTGAAGATGTCTCGTAAACTGTAGCACACTGTGCTACAGTGCCTGTACCTGTGAAAAGCCGCGTATCCCAAAAAGTGACCTAGGCTCCTCAGAAGTGTCACACCATATAGATATTCCAAGATTAGATGTACTTCTCCAACTGATCTATAATGAGGAGATCCTCAGGGATGTGATACTTCTTAGAAAGCACGAATACACAATACATATCTACAAAATAAGAACATGTATGCTAATGTACCTTCCACAGATTCCAAATGAAATTGCCCTTATGAATGTGGAATTGGTCAAAAAAGAATACAAAATCTTAAACATATTACATTTTACCTTTAAAAAGGATATAAAACTTGTCACCAAATATTAAATGTTCAGTACACTTAGGTGCATATGATAATCCTTAGGCTATTGTAAGCATGCATCATGAAAAGCATTTTAGAGCACTTATTTACAATGACCGCATTACTGCACAATATCTGTACAGAAGTTAGATTGTATGCAATATTTATTTTAGGTGATATTATTAATAATATACACACATACATTGGTTCTAAGAAATTCATCAGTGGAGTAGGGGTTGGACACCAATAATTTAGACTCTTCTCAAACTGGCATTTACTGTAAATGTTTATCACTGAAAAGTGGACACCTTTGGGAACCAAAGTAAGTGATTTTAAATCTTTTGAATGTTATACTTATTTCTAGTATTGATTCCTTGAACTGAGCTGTTGGTTTGGAGGAGGAGGAGGGGGGGGGGGTGGAAGAAGAAGACCATCAGGCGCAGTGTCTCTTCCTGATGCACACGATTGGCCCAAATGGAAGAGCAGTCACTCCAGCGGCTATAATGGAATGACTGGACATAAACCAGATGCTTCGCCTGAACAGGACGAGCAGGAAACGCATCCAGACATTGCAACAATACTATGAGGGTGATTTGATAAGTCTGTTAAAAAAATGTTTATTTCATAAACAACTCATCTTACTTCTTGGCATAGTGTCCTTGGTCCAACTGTCTTCCAGCTTTTACATCCCATTGGAAAAATAAGTTCTGTGAACCTCTGCAAAATGCTCGTTGACTGCAACTGTCACTTCCTAATATGCTGACTATTTCTTCTCAGAAAGCTGAAGTTTCGAGTTAGGGAACTTGACGAAGTCACTTGGGGGCCAATTTGTTGAACGATGCACCGATTAAAAGTCCAGTTCGTGCACCTTAGCCATTTTTATTGCTGATGTGTGGGATGATGCACTATCCTAGTGAAAGAGCACTTTGCATGTCAACCTTCATCTTTTTTCACTGAATCCAAGTTTCAAATGATCCAACAATGAAGTATAATAGGGCCCAGTTATGGTTCTGCCTTTTTCCTAGTCATCTGTGAGGATCATGTATCATAATCTTTACTCCCAAAATCAATTATTTAATTAAAAAGGGTGGCTATCTCTTTACCAAGGGACAAAATTGTCTTTGCCCATTGTTCTGACTGCTGTTTAGACTCTGGTGTGTCATGATGGACTGGTTTCATTGGCAGTCACAAGTCGGCGCGAAAAGTTGTATGGATTGCGATTATGCCAGACATTATGTTGTGCTGGATGCGCTTTTGTTGACCGAGAGCAATCGTGGCGCCCACCTCGCACACAACTTCTTCATGGCCAGTTCCTCATATAGGATATAATGCACTTGCTCAATTGCGTTGCCTACATTCTCAAGAATTTTTATTCGGCACTCTTGCTTGTCCGTATCATGGATTTTGTTGATGGTTACCTTTGTGGTCGTATTTGGTGCTTGTCTAACCAATTTCAAATTCTTTATTCCAAATCTCCAGTGATGGTGCAGTATCCACATGGACTTCATCCACTTCTGTTGTGATTTGTGCGGCGGTCTAACATTTCGAAAGAAAATGTTTAATAACAGCACAAAACTCGGCTTTCTTCTTTTTCAATCGCAGTCAGCACACTGACCAATTCAGACGACTGTAAAAAATCAACTGTACGCTGTAGTGTCGAAATTCTTTATACGCTCCTTGAAATAATCAAGCTTACCAACCATGACGGCGCGACAAAAAGAGTCCGTTCTGTCATGGAAATTTACATTTATTACACCAGCCTCGTACGCCACAATTCGTTTGACAATCTGAGAAGATTCCATCAACGAAATTCGTATAGCAAGCCCTCATTTCCATCTTCCCAGTTTATTGTTTCACAGAACACACAGCTTTAAAATTTCCACACTTCTGAACGCATTAGAACCAGTTTCGGAAGCTTTTTTTCCAACTCTGATGTTGGTATATTTGAAAAATGACTTCCCAAGGATCGAAGAGCTTCTGGAGGCAAAGGAAATTACTGCCACCATATTGACTACGTGACATAAGGGAACAAAAAAGGTCATCAGGTAAATACGGATAACAAGCTGTTTCCCGACGCCAAATAATCGATTGTTTGACTTGAAGCATTGAGTCCCAACTCGTGGTCTAGTGGCTTGTGTTGCTGCCTGTGGATCATGGGGTCCCGGGTTCGATTCCCGGCCGAGTTGGAGATTTTTCGCTGCCCGCGGATTGGGTGTTTGTGTTGTTCTAATCAGTTCATCATCATCATTCGCTGTGCTGTGTGAAAATTGGGACGCTGATGACCGCACATTTGAGCGCCCGAGAAACCAATCATCATCTTGGTGGGTTGACAGCTGTCGTAATCATGATAATGAATTAAGCAACGGATTTAATCGGCGACGTGTAACAGAGCAGTTGTTGTGTGCCATTCACATTAACCGTTCTTTTATGCTCTAAAGCAAAGGTCGTGAAACTGAAGCTCGAATTAAGTATTCACACTGACCGCGGTTCTCAACAGTATTTTATTGTAACCTGCATTCGGCAACTAACGGCCTAACCAAAAACGTAAACTGACGACCGAACCATGTGAAGGTTGCTGTATGCGGACGGTTTACTCCTGTAACCGAAATTGCAGGTACATTAGATGTTGATCGGATAGGATGAAAAAGGTTTTCATTTGTGAAATAGTAAATTAGTATCATTGTCATTTCAGATCTGAAGATTGTTCTACAGGAACGGAAACCGGTCATGTGAATAAATATTTTTACAAGTCAAGACGGATTATAAGTAACATTGTATAAACAATGATTGCGATATCCTCTCAGACATTACGCCTGTTTTTGCAAACTCAGGCGGGGTGAATCCTCGCCAGCCCTCTGGTAATGAAGCCCTGCACTACAGAAAGCGGAGTGACTAGTAGAGATGTCTAGCAGCGGAGCCATGAACAGTAAAATGGCTGAGAAAAGTGGGCGACTTAATTTTCTAGTCGCTGCTATTTATTTCTTCCTTCACACTATTATAACTGCTCTATTTGTTTATTATCATACTTTTGTGTACTTCACATGTTACAGAATAATTCTATTCTCACTTTTAATGCGAACGGTATCTCCAGTGGTAGACAGGACGTTGCATTTAACATTTCTTCCTTGTAGTTTAGTATTAATAAAACAATTTCACCCACGCTTTCAAGTATTTAAAATGGATATGTGGCGTAGAATTTAACAGCAAAGGCCACAGCCATAGTAGCAGTCCCACTCTTTTAATCCCAAGAAAACGAAACGGTGGTTGTTTTGTCTGCGCAGTGAAGGGATGAGATTACTCAGTGTCCACAGCTCGTGGTCGTGCGGTAGCGCTCTCGCTTCCCGCGCCCGGGTTCGATTCCCGGTGGGGTTAGGGATTTTCTCTGTCTCGTGATGACTGGGTTTTGTGTGATGTCCTTAGGTTAGTTAGGTTTAAGTAGTTCTAAGTTCTAGGGAACTGATGACCTCAGCAGTTAAGTCCCATAGTGCTCAGAGCCATTTGCCACAACTGTTATCGACTATTTCATGGAGACAAATTATGTATAGGTAGTAATATAACTTTTCTGACCCACAAGATACTTTCACAAAAAGTAAAAGCAGAGAGATTACATATAATTATTAATCGAAATATATGAAGTATTCAGGCCTGTTAGAAAAATCGCCGAGAAATTAACTCTGAACATTTAAAAAATTAACTGATTCATTCAGCTCTGAAAAACAGTATTATCCACTTCCGTACAAAAAAAAAAATAATAATAATAATATTATTGGTCTGTGCGATATCATACACTTTGACGCTGATGTAATTTAAGAAGAAACAATCCTGCGTCGATTTTGAAAATACATTTATAAAAACAGTTGCACATCGACTGTAACGTCACGATTTGTGTTACGGTATTTGTTATCGTATTATCATGAGGACACTAAAGGGCTGGAGAACGAGGCACGTCAAAATATTGTTTCTTTCGTCGTTGGGTTTGGTAATGCTAGAGATACAATATTCTGCATTTTCTTCCGACACTGAGAATGTATCAGTAAAATGGCTAAGAATAAATTTTTCAAATATTGATTGCTAACAGCAAAAAAAAAAAAGTGGATGATTTGTTATTAGTAGTAGCAGCAGCAGCTTTCAACGCACTAGGAACGACAGAAAAAAAGCCATTTGAAATTATATATAATATCGTTCAATTGCTTTTTAGTTAAATAATACTATGAATATATAGTAGCAGCCTGGCGAAGAATGTGTTTGTATTAAAATCTGTGTTTCCAACAACGTAATCAGGTGTAGTGTGGGAGTGAGCTCCACGTGGAATCCGAAGCACGGACCCCACGGGGGTACCCGGCATGCGCCACATGACAGGGCAGAGATGAAGGCTGGGGTTCGGAAGTCTGAAAATTCCAGCGCCGGCCGGGGATAGAACCCCGGCCCGGCTGGGGCGAATAGCCCCAGCCGAGGCGCTGGAACGTTCCAGACCCCTTACCACTACACCACCGAGGACCCCGGCTGCTTCCTGCCGTGAACTCCAGCTACTGGTCGTGTTACAGCACTTCCTGTTGTCGGCCGTATTTACATCGCCCACCGAGCGGCTAGCTGACAGCATTCGAACGCTGTGAGGAGAAGTGTTTACCTCCGACAGCTGACCGTGTCTTCTACTTAGTTTCACTTGGATAAGTATGTTGTTGTTGCTTTACAATTAACCACAGTGACTTGAAATCAGCCTTCGCTTCTGAATACAGTCCAGACTTGCTAATCGTTAATTTAAACATGACAACAAGTTTCTTGCAAAAACCTCGATAAATCGACGCAGACCTATGTGTTTTGGTACAGGCGATTGTCTCAGACGAAACGCGGATACTCTGTAATTAGAAGTCAGCGGCTAGCTAACACCCGAACTCGTCCTCACAGTCTTTCGATTGCAAAAAAATTTCTGTGCGCGCAGTTCGGGTCTGCACCATAGATTTTTTTTTTCATGAAAACGTCAGAATAAAATCATGTCTTTCGTACGAAAAAGTAATTTGATAATCAATCTCTTTAGTACAGTGGTCACATAGAGTAGTCTACGGCCACTCAATTATTTATATATATATATATATATTTATATATTTATATATATTCATTTTCCGACGCTGCCACATTCGCTCGGGCCATCTTTTTATGCTTTTTAGAGTCCTTTAACTCGCGTTTTTTTAATACTTCCGTGGATATTTACAAGTCATATGAGGCAGAGTCCTTCATTCTTTTATAGTTCCTAAATCAGTACCGATTTTCGCTTATATTTCGGCGAATTTTTTTTATTTTCTCACTTCGGCTCCAAGCAGTGTTCCTCATCACAATGACACAGGGTACAAAGCCAACTCGTAACAATCACACGCGTGCGCGCCTATCCGGGTACGGCGACGACAAAGGCATGCACAGACCTGATCTCTCCGTTGTGTGCTCAGCCTTCCTTTCTTTGCGAACTACTAGTTTCGTCCTTATCAGCGATTCCAATCTGACGAGGTGAAAGTGGCGTTTTCGTGTCAAAATAACATCCGTCAAGTAGAAGTGTTCGGCTTAGCAAAGCAGAAGCGGCTTATTGAAGCTGTAGAACGTGAAGTGCGACAAAAAGTAGCGTGTAACGAAATGTTTCGGGATTCTGCGTTCGCTCTGTAGACGTTCATCGAACTGAAAGATAAGATTGGTGTAAAGTATTGTAAGGAGGGAGCAAGCTGACAGGGCGAGGTGAGTTCCCGCTTCTTGCAGAACGCGGAGGCTGCGGTCATAGTGGCTTCGATATTGGTGGATTCCGACATCGGCCGATCTTTTCAAATCAGTACGCGGCAGTGAAGCGTTTGCGTGGTCCAAGACGAACCGTAACCAACAAAGTGGTTTATTTGCGAAACACTACCAAGAAAATGATCGCTTTTTTCTTTGTCACAGCTTTTGCTTTCGAGCAGTAGTCGTCAAACTTTTCTGCTCGAAAGCCAATACTGACATTCAGGTGTGGCACCTGGGGCCGCATATGTACCGATTTCATTATTACATCTGCATCATACTCCGCAAGCCACCTAATGGTGTGTGGCGGGGGGTACTTTCGGTACCACTATCTAATCCCTCCAACCCTGTTCCACTCGCGAATAGTGCGTGGGAAGAATGATTGTCGGTAAGCCTCTGTATTGGCTCTAATTTCTCAAAGTGTTCAATAGGCGAGATGTATGTGGGGGTGGGGGAGTAATACGTTGCCTAACTTCTCCTGAAAAGTGCTGTCCCGAAATTTCAATAGTAAGTCTCTCTGTGATGCGCAACGTCTGCCAGTGGAGTTTGTTTAGCATCTCCGTAACGCTCTCGCCAGCTAAACGATCCGGTGACGAAACGCGCCGCTCTTCTTTGGATCTTATCTCTGTCCTACCTGATAGGGATCCCGGATAGATGAACAGTACTCAAGAATTGGGCGAACAAGCGCATTATAAGCCACTTCTTTTGTGGATGAGTAATATTTCCTTAAGAGTCTTCCGATGAATCTGAGTCTTGTGTCTGCTTTTCCTTTTTATATGGTCATTTCACTTAACGTCGCTCTGGATAGTTACGCCAGACGCTGTCTCCAGCTGTTTGTCCTCAATAGTGTAGCTGTACAGTAGTGGATTTCTTTTCCTATGAATGCGCAGTATGTTACATTTACTTACGTTCAGGGTCAACTGCCAGAGCCTGCACCATTCATCAGTTCTCTGCAAATTATTACTATCTTCTGGCGTTGTTACTTTGCTATAAACAACTGGATCATCCGCAGTTAATTGTTAACCTCCATAAATTTGTATGTTATGAGCCCGCTATAGACCAGATACACTAAAAACGACCCCACACGTAGCTGCGTGCTTGAGAGTGTATAGGATAAAGGTATGCAAGCTTTAAGACGGTCCAAGCAGCCTGATGCTTGCTTGTGCATCAAGAATGTGGTGGGTTGTGCAAGCATTTGTCTGTGATCATGCTTGATTTAATTTTTATTTTGTTCTGTTAAATTACATTCTGTACAAACGTTATACTGTAGATCAAATCAAAAAACACAATATTACATGGAGAAAGGGAGAAGAAAATCAATAGTACGGTGAGATAGTTACCATGGCGTGTCTACCACGAATAGTTAACGTGGGAAATCACTTTCGTTTCTTTAACTACGCATTACTCCATATATCACATTTTAAATTTTGTTCCGTAACACAAGCAAAAAGGTTGCCAAAGCCAGCGCATCGTCATGTGAACTTGAAATTTTCTGTCAATCAAAGTAATTCGTGTACAAGCTTGCTTGAACCGTGTGTAGGTGCAAGGAATTTGTGCATGCTTGCACAACAAGCATGTAGTTAACGTCTGGCAGCGTCAAGTTTTCCTGGCGTCGAAGTACTGATCGTTAAAAGTCGGCGCGATTCGGAACACTTCGTGTCGTCTGTTCCCTGTTTCATATTGCTGCCACATTCAGCGATTCCAGTGTCGTGACACCAATTGTCTGATGGAATGCTGTGTGAGCGGATTGAAAAAAAGACGACCGTCTCTGGAATATGCATTCATGAATCCATGTTTCTCCCAGTTGAAATTTATACCGTAGCAGCTGATCGGAACGACACCAAGTCCATGAGTTGGCAACACAGGAAGACAATGAAGGAAGCATCCCTTCCTATCAGGTTCCCTCAGACCACAACGACATGCCTGCGTACCTCGTCACCCAGTTGGTCGGCCAACTTTTCGCGTGCAAACTATAATTCCACCGTTTATTTTTGCTTCGACGATGTAGTCAGATACGATAAAAATTGCAAATGGTGAGCATTTATTCTTTACTAGTTTATAAATTAACCCTTTTAAGCACCAGATACACATGGAAATGTATGTTCGAGATCGGCGAAGAATAAATAATTACCATTCGCAACTGTTGGCTGTACGTGACTCGGTCGTCGAATAAAATTAATCTGCAGTTGCTGACAACGATCAGCTATTTTCGTGATATTAAAATCGCCAAGTATAGGGAATATGGTATCGGCTGTTGGTTGCCAGATGCAGATTATTATAAAATACAACTGAGAACCGACGGTCGCATGAATACTTAATTCGGGTTGCAGTTTCACGACCACAGCTTCAGAGCATAGAAGAACAGTTGCTGTGAATTCTAGACAACAAATGGTTTGTTACACGTCACCTATGAAATCTGGAAAAAGAACGTCGCATAATTCAATCATCACGACTACGCCTGCTGCAACGCATCAAGTCAAACAATCGATTATTTGGCGCAAGGGAACAGCTCGTTATGCGTATTCACCTGATTTACTATCTGATGGCCTTTTCTTGTTCCCTTGTGTCACATAGTCAATATCGTGGCAGTAATTTCTATTGTCTCCAGAATATCTTCGATCCTTGGTAAGTCATTTTGCGGAGATAAGCGACATCAGAGTGGGGAAAAAAAAAATATCCAAAACTGGTTCTAACGCGCTCGAAAGTCTATAAATTTTAAAGCTGAGTGTTCTGTGAAACATCAGATTATCAAACGAGGTTGGGTTGATAAACGTGGTAAAACTTCATGAAAGAATGGAACTTTTTGTCACACCTTCATGGTTGGCAAGCATGATTATACCAAGGGAATAAAGAATTTCGACAATGTACAGCGTACAGTTGACAGCTGTCTGAATTGGTCAGTGTGTTGACTGTGATTAATAACAGCATAAAACTCGGTTTTCGTCTTTTTCAAACATTTTCGTTTGAAAGGTTGGACCGCCGCACAAATCACAACAGAAGTGGATGAAGTCTACGCGGATTCTGCACCATCAGTGACGATTTGGAATAATGAATTTATCGTGGTCAGACAAACACAGAAGACGAAGCGCGGTTTGGCTGTCCAGTTGAGGACACCACAAAGGAAACTATTGACAAAATCCATGATACGGTAATGCAAGACCGCCGAATGAAAGTTCTTATGCAGAAGCTGTGGGCGGCGCGATTGCTATCAACAAAAGCGCATACGGCCCAACATAATGTCTGGCGATGTTTAATCTGTACGACTTTTCGAAACGATTTGTGATTGTCGGTGAAACCTAAATCCATCATTACACACCTGAGTCTAAACAGCAATCAAAACAATTGCCAAAGACCAGTTTTGTCAGCTGGTAAAGAGATGGCCTTTTTTTTTTTTTTGGCTGAAAAAAGACCAAGGTTACCACGCAAAAAGTGCTCTTTCACCAGGATAGTGCATCGTCTCACAGATTAGCGATAAAAATGGTGAAAGTGCATGAACTGGGCTTTTAATTGGTTCCTCATCCAATAAACTTAACCCCAAAGTGGCTTCATACTGTTCCCTAACTTGAAACTTTGTCTTGCTGGGAAGAAACAGCCGGCCGCTGTGGCGAAGCGGTTCTAGGCGCTTCAGTCCGGAACCACGCTGCTGCTACGGTCGCAGGTTCGAATCGTGCCTCGGGCATGGATATGTGTGATGTCCTTAGGTTTGTTAGGTTTAAGTAGTTCTAAGTCTAGGGGACTGATGACCTCAGATGTTAAGTTCCATAGTGCTTAGAGCCATCTTTTGGGAAGAAACTTTCATCAAATGAGGAAGTGACAGTTGCAGTTAATGAGTATTTTGCAGAAGCTATTTTTCCGATGGGATAAAAAAGTTGGAGGACCAAGTGAATATCCCCCAAAGGAGGCTATTTCGAGGCTTATCAAATAAGCCTCTTAGTACTGTCGCAATGTTTGGATGAGTTTCCTGCTCGTCTTGTTCACGCGAAGTGTCGGGTTTATGTCCAGTCGTTCCATTATAGCCGATGGACTGACTGCTCTTCCATTTGAGCCAATCGTGTGCTTCAGGAAGAGAGACACCGTTTTTTATGGGTGGAGGGAAGAATGGCCTCCTGGGTGGCGCAACGAGTCCTGGTCCGGGAACACTCTGATGTGAAAGTGGCAACTGGGAGGAGCGTACCACAGAACTGTTGAATATACGAATCTTGTCACACATAGGTGAAATAATAATAAAAAAGCTCGTGTACTTTGCTGAACTAAAGAACATCGTGCTGTTTAAGGAACTGGAGATACAATCTAATTCTTCCCAATGTATTTGTCGCTTAATGGATTATGCCATTAAAAATATCTTTATTTTTTCCCCATACCAACAGCTCAATTCATGGAATCAATACTAGAAATAAGAGGGAAAGGTCCCGAGTTCGAGAGTCCGTTCAGCACACTGTTTTTATCTGCCAGGAAGTTTCAAATAAGAATAACTTCTTTGTAAAAATCACTTATTTGTGAACGAAAGTGTGTCCACTACCCAGCAATACACATGTTCAGTAACACGCCCGTTTGAAAAGAGTAAAGGATTTATTGGTGGCCAATCCCTATTTCATCGATGAATTTCTTAGCAGAACCGGCTGATGCTTGTGTGTTGTTAATATCACCCAATGTAAATATTGCGTACAGTAGTAACTCCTGTACAAATTTTGTGCAGTAATATGTACAATGATCGTAAGTGCTGAAAATGCTTTTTATTATGTATGCTACAACAACATTAGAATTATCATATGCACCTAAGTAGGCCGAACCTTTAATATTTGGTGACAAGTTTTGTATCCTTTTAAATGTAAATATGCTCAAGACTTTGTTTTCTCTTTTGACTGATTAGACATTCACAGGAGCAATTTCACTTGGGATCTGTGGAAGGTACATTAGCATACATGTTCTTATTTTGCAAATATTTATTGTGTATTCGTGTTTACTAACATGTGCCACATCCCGCAGGATCTCTTCATTATGGATCAGTTAAACGAAAAGTACATCTCATCTTGGAATACTTGTACGGAGTGACACTTCTGCGGAGCCTGGGTCTCTTGTTGAGATACGCTGCCTTAAACAGGTACAGGCATAGTAAGAAGTCTAGCACAGCGTGCTCCAGTGTACGACACGTCTTGACACGGAGGGAGACAAAATAGCTGCAATTGCCTGCGTTTCTGCCGCAACAATTTTGTTTTCAGTGTCCTCCCGTACAGGGTTTGATTCTAATAATCTCTCGAGGCTACTGCCACGATGATCCCCTAGGAGAGGCATGATCTTTGAGATTGTCTTGTCAGTCTCGATTAGCGAGTATTTTACAAGTTGCAAGAGACATTTAGCCGACTTTGTGTTGTTTGCTTGCAAACCCACAAGGAGATATTCTCACTTCTTTACGAGACAAGGTGTCTATAAATTAGTTGTAAAAAGTGACCTTTAGTTTTGGAAAGGGTAAATTAACTTTACAGAAATGTTTTCCACAGTTACAGGTTACTTTTGTATAAGTAATTTATAAACACTCTACTGTATACAGTAAACTCCCGTTTATCTGAACAAATTTTTTTCCGATTTTCCCGGCTCACATTGGCGCTGTCTGACTTTTGATAAGTTTCGACTTGCCTGCGCCGCGCCTGGAGCCGTGCATTCGCTGGTGTTTTTCGGCAGTTTACTGCTGGCGCGTGTCGAAAGTCCTAATGTCGTTCAAAAATGGTTCAAATGGCTCTGAGCACTATGGGACTTAACATCTATGGTCATCAGTCCCCTAGAACTTAGAACTACTTAAACCTAACTAACCTAAGGACATCACACAACACCCAGCCATTGTCCGCCGCTCGTGGTCTCGCGGTAGCGTTCTCGCTTCCCGAGCACGGGGTCCCGGGTTCGATTCCCGGCGGGGTCAGGGATTTTCACCTGCCTCGAGATGACTGGGTGTTTGTGTTGTCTTCATCATCATCCAGGAAAGTGGCGAAAGTGAGCAAAGATTGGGTAATTGTACGGGCGCTGATAACCACGCAGTTGAGCGCCCCACAAACCAAACATCATCATCATCATCATCAACACCCAGCCATCACGAGGCAGAGAAAATCCCTGACCCCGCCGGGAATCGAACCCGGGAACCCGGGCGTGGGAAGCGAGAACGCTACCGCACGACCACGAGATGCGGGCCGAGTGTCGTCAATTCGTGCATGTGTTGGCTGAAGTTATTGCGTGGCTTCATGCCGTTGCCATCTATTGGAACTCATGTACGTTCAGTATTGCTCTATCCAGTGCGATGTGGCCGTATCGAAACCGACAATGAGAGTGGGGCGCTTAACACTTTCCGCCTGTTCTCAGTACATCAGATGGAGCTGAGCCTTTAACAATGATCGCACAACGCCCTGTTGTGTTGCCGCTTAGGACAGGGGAGAGATGAATCGAATGTTTTCACTCGATGCCTGCCACAGCCTGGTTTCACAAGTTTTGCCTGTCTGTATGTTTCAGATTTAACGTTCCGTTCGCCCTATATGCTTTAAAATGTCCAGCGATAAAAGTGGCCAAAACCCAAAAAAGAATTAGTCGAGTGTTGGTTAATAAAAAAAAAAAAAAAAAAAACACGCTGAACGCGACTACGGGCGCCAAACGAAAAAAGAATGTGATCTCGTTGGAACAATAGCTTCGCGCTTTGCAGAGAATTGATGCTGGTGAGCCAGCCGCGAAGGCTGCTGCGGATTTGAATGTCGGTAGGAGATGCGATTACTGATTGGAAGACAAATCGATCAGCAATTGAAAAATTTTGTTACATCCAAGCGTCAGACAGCGCAGTGAAATGTCGAAAAACAATGAGTAAAGGTGCACATTCCCAGTTACTCCTTGTGTAACAAGTAAGAGCCAAAGGTGTGCCAGTATGGCATTTTATGAGCTGATTCAAGGAAAGGAGCGAGAATTCCTCGGAAGTGACGGCTGGCTGGATCGGTTCAAGAAGCGGCATGACATTCGCGAAATTGCCAGGGATGAACCCGCCATCGCTGGTTTTAAATAGGAACTGCACACTATCATCGACAAAGGAATGGATAGCCAGTATAAACTTTACAACTGTGATGAGACGGGGTTGAATTACAAAATGTTGCCAACTAAAACCCTTGCCTCTAAACAAGGAAAAAACTGCATCCGGGTATTAAAAAAAAGCAAAGAAAGATTTACTGTCCTCGCATACAGTAATGCCGCCGGCAATCATAAACTCAGTTGAAACCTGATAGTCAATGGAAGGCAGGATTCGGTTACGATTGTGCACGGGGCCGTAATCAGTTACAATTTATTTGAAACCAGTAATTCCAGACTCAACAACAAATAAAAAAAAATACCACGCGTTATTAATGAAGTAATAAACAACTGTGTAAATAATAGTGGTTTCAGTGAGTTACAGTTTAGCAAATCGTCATCAAATACAGATACAGCAGATAATGTTTGAAAAGAAAGTCACTGTGATCTGAGCAAAAGGCCTTACACGCCAGGAACGGCAATAATATAAAAAATTTAGAAACCTGCTGTGAAACAACAAATACCATAGTATAGGTTCATTAAAAAAACAAGCAACTAAGCACCAAACGGGAGAAATAAGATAATGGTATACTTTGTTACACAAGCCTTAACATCCACTGAACACTACACTGTTAGATTTATTCCAGAAGGCTACCAGAACTATTAATGCAGGCACAAGGTGTGGTGTCACCGCCAGACACCACACTTGCTAGGTGGTAGCCTTTAAATCGGCCGCGGTCCGTTAGTATACGACGGATCCGCGTGTTGCCACTGTCAGTGATTGCAGACCGAGCGCCGCCACACGGCAGGTCTGGAGACACTTCCTAGCACTCGCCCCAGTTGTACAGCCGACTTTGCTAGCGAAGCTACACTGACAAATACGCTCTCATTTGCCGAAACGATAGTTAGCATAGCCTTCAGCTACGTCATTTGCTACGACCTAGCAAGGCGCCATTACCAGTTTATATTGCGATTGTAATTATGTATCATCAAGAGCGATGTTCTCCAATTATGGATTAAAGTTAAGTATTACATCAACTACGTACTTTATTTGCTACTATACATTCCCTTAACTGTTCCAGACCTCACGCCAGTCTGCGTCAGCTTTAACGCGTGCCTTTCGGCTTCCTCCAAACTCCATGAATTGGCTCCTGCCAATTCACAACACAAGGTATTGTAATAAATAATACAATAATAAAACACAAGGACCAGTATATAAGTTCCTTAAAGGGGACTGAGGCAGATTATACTCACAGCAGGCGTGTGCTGAAGGAGCGTTACACTGAACTACTGGCCATCAGACCTCCTTTCAAATCACACGTGTCTTACAAGAACCAAGGGGGCCACAGACGGTGCTCCAGGAATTGACCTCTGAGTAGGTCCGGCAAAAGAAACAGTTTCGTGGGCGATGAGATAGGCAGCCAAGAGTTGCATTCACTTCACAAGATGGTAACTCAGACTAATGGCATTCTAACGAATGATAATCTTGTTGAAGCTACCTGATGTCCGATAAACCAAATACAACGATGGAACAATACACCAAAGCCGGAACACGCGGTCTGCACTACGTCCCCAGAATACTGTGTCTAGAGCGTTGGAACCACTGCCACCAGAGTAGAAGACTCGCTAACCGCCATACAATCAATACTGTCAAAACTACACGCCTTGCCGGACAGCAGCGGCAAGGCGAGGAAACGTACACTAACTCCCAGGGCAGGTAACTGGGGCGTTAGCGGCCACCAGGCAAGAAAAATTACCGTTGGTTGAACTTAACAAATTGTAATTAGAAGTCGAGGAAAGCTAATCAGCTCCACCTACCGAAGCAACCCACTCGCTGCTCTTCGCCACAGCAACACGAACCCAAGTCACTGGAGAATCGCTAGATATCACAGTGGTGGAGGTTTCTCTGCTTGGACTGAAATTCACTCATCTTAACGCGTGCTGGATCCGATTTACGACGAGGTCGTTTCACCCTCATGACCACAACCCTTCCATCCGGCAGTCCATGGCGTGCCGCCAGCGGTCCCGGCGTGTTCTGGCACTGCGCGGACCTGGCCCCTCCTGAACTTTCCCACTCACACGACCCCCATCAACAACGATGTCGCCCCAAAGATAGGGCAACAGTTACCACATACCGATAACCGCCACTGCTGCCACTAGCGGACTGGACACGCTTGCGAAACGGAGTGGCGCCAGTCAACACGAGAAGAAGACAAACAACCGCACGGCTCGCTGTGCCTAACATTAATTGGCAAATACAAAAAACCAAGAGCATTTAGACAGCAACCAGCTGATAGACCTTAGCCATTGTGGCACACTAATCAGTCTAAGGCATGGATGAACGGTGCCATCTTCAAAGAGTGGTTCCAGCTGTAGAAAAATACTCTACATGTCGGAAAATGGACTTTCTCGAAAAGCACTACTACATCTACATTTATACTCCGCAAGCCACCCAACGGTGTGTGGCGGAGGGCACTTTACGTGCCACTGCCATTACCTCCCTTTCCTGTTCCAGTCGCGTATGGTTCGCGGGAAGAACGACTGTCTGAAAGCCTCCGTGCGCGCTCTACTCTCTCTAATTTTACATTCGTGATCTCCTCGGGAGGTATAAGTAGGGGGAAACAATATATTCGATACCTCATCCAGAAACGCACCCTCTCGAAACCTGGCGAGCAAGCTACACCGCGATGCAGAGCGCCTCTCTTCCAGATTCTGCCACTTGAGTTTGTTAAACATCTCCGTAACGCTATCACGGTTACCAAATAACCCTGTGACGAAACGCGCCGCTCTTCTTTGGATCTTCTCTATCTCCTCCGTCAACCCGATCTGGTACGGATCCCACACTGATGAGCAATACTCAAGTATAGGTCGAACGAGTGTTTTGTAAGCCACCTCCTTTGTTGATGGACTACATTTACTAAGGACTCTCCCAATGAATCTCAACCTGGTACCCGCCTTACCAACAATTAATTTTATATGATCATTCCACTTCAAATCGTTCCGCACGCATACTCCCAGACATTTTACAGAAGTAACTGCTACCAGTGTTTGTTCCGCTATCATATAATCATACAATAAAGGATCCTTCTTTCTATGTATTCGCAATACATTAAATTTGTGTATTTTAAGGGTCAGTTGCCACTCCCTGCACCAAGTGCCTATCCGCTGCAGATCTTCCTGCATTTCGCTACAATTTTCTAATGCTGCAACTTCTCTGTATAATACAGCATCATCCGCGAAAAGCCGCATGGAACTTCCGACACTATCTACTAGGTCATTTATATATATTGTGAAAAGCAATGGTCCCATAACACTCCCCTGTGGCACGCCAGAGGTTACTTTAACGTCTGTACACGTCTCTCCATTGGGAACAACATGCTGTGTTCTGTTTGCTAAAAACTCTTCAATCCAGCCACATAGCTGGTCTGATATTCCGTAGGCTCTTACTTTGTTTATCAGGCGACAGTGCGGAACTGTATCGAACGCCTTCCGGAAGTGGACAACTCTCCTTCTCACGCAGATGATCTTCAAGATGGAGATGTCAAAGTGTTTCTCCCATCAAGCGTCACATCTCTATGTCAGCCGATGGACGAAGGTGTTTTTGACGCAATGGAAAAACATTAGAGACGCAAGTTGCGGGAATACTTAATCGGTGCGATTGATGCAGAAGAAGATTTTGTACTTTTTTTAAAAATGTTTTAAGTGTCATGCATTGGATCGCTGAAGCTTGGAATTTAACTCCTTCAATATCTCCCGTTGGGAGAAAGCTCTTATATCATAAGGCAACTCAAAAAAAAGTGGTGGGAACAAGGAGGCAACACCGACATTCAAGCAGACGTGCCAGAAACAGATGAAAATGACGTAATTTTGGTGACTTTACTGGAGAAGCTAGCGGGTTGTGAAGACGCAAACTTCGAAGAGTGGATGGACAACGTTTTTTGTTTATTTGACTGAGGGAGAAATCGTTCAGATTGCGACCAATCAGAAAGCGTCAGAAGATTATGTTTCTGATGACGAAACAGAGAACAAGATTTTCACTCTGCAGCGGAGAGTGCGCTGATATGAAACTTCCTGCTCTTGTCCGCGAAAGGCAAAGGTCCCGAGTTCGAGTCTCGGCTCGGCACACAGTTTTAATCTGCCAGGAAGTTTCAGAGAACAAGATTCCTCACACAGTCGGTTACGCCCTGGCGTACAGCAACCAACAGGAGGCGACTTATCCCGAAATCGACGTCTTCAACTTTTTGTAGTCCTGTCTTCCTCAGTTGCATGTAATATTACGGTATATTGATAATTTTTACTTATGGACCGTCTGACAGCAACTGAATAAAACACAATTTTAGTGCCATACGCGTTTCGCCTTTATTTTCTGCAGGGCATCATCAGTGGCCTGGAATATATACATATGTTAGCTATTTAATTTACATTTTTGTCACTGTCCTTATAGGTTATAAACAGTTCTGGTGGTTGGTATTTTCTATTAAGTAGTAATGTTTTGAATTGTACTTACAGGTTGCGTGGACAATTTCTTATATATTACGCTCCTGTTGCATTTTATGTGTTGTTCTTCTTCTTATGAACGCCAATTTGCGGTTTTTTTTCCACATTCGACAGCACTATGAACTGAACGCTTGTTTTAGTGCAATGTTTTGGTTTCTGTTGCCGACTGTCAAATGTTTTTGCCAAAGATAAAGGCGAAACGCGTATGGCACTAAAATTGTGTTTTATTCAGTTGCTGTCGGACGGTCCATAAGTAAAAATTATCAATATACCGTAGTATCCCGAAATCGTTTGTTTTCCAACATTGGAGATATATAGCCGCAACAAAAGTTCCCCAAAACAATTACAGACATTTTTACCAAAAAATAAATTCTAATTAAGCGTCCTAGAACTTGAACTTCCATTAGTTTAAAGGAAAAACACAGACTGGATTCGTTTCATAATTTTGTAAAGTATTTTATTTTTTACTGAAAAGAGTAGGTAATAAATTTGAAAGTCCTGTGTTTTCTTGCTGCCAAATAGGCGGATTTTGTCTGTAAGAACGCAAAATAAACAAGCTGTGTTATTCAGCATTTAAAAACTTCCGAGTTTTCAATCATACTTTGGCGCCTGTTTACACGCCAACAGAGTTTTTTTCAGTCAAAAACATGCAGACTTACTGATATCGTTGTGAACAACGTTGTACATGCCCTACTCACGTTTTAAAATCAAATTTGGCGGTACTGACGCATTTCGCGGTGTTTCACGCATGAAAACAGGGGACTTCTGTTCATCTGAACCGGCCGCTTGTTAACAGATCTGATAATTCAGTGGGCATATGTCGATGTTTTAATGTAATGCAGAGATCGGCAATCCATGTGACCTTTTACTAACTAAATCAGACGACAGATGTTTAGTGTGGCCCGTGTGCTGTGTGTGACTTGCAGGTGTCGCCTGCTGAGCCGTGCAGTGGCGGTGTTTGTGTTGGCGCAGCTTCCGGATGGAGAGCAGCCATTTGTAAGGACGACACCGAGTGCACCCGGAGCTCTGTCTATGCCAGTCATCATGTGAGTACAGTTGTTCAACAGGCATTACACAGCTCGCTGCGTCTTGTACTTCAGTAGGATGCCCTTGCACCAGCTTTATCTCCAGTTTTGTGGTATTTCTGGAATATTTTATTGCTGTCTGTGGGTGAAATTCCTTGGGTTCAGCACATAGCATCTCTTACTGTGTTGGCTTATTTATACTACTAAACAGGGTGGTCGGAAATTACTGTTACAAACTGCCAGGAATACACAATATTTTGGATAGGAACCAGTGTCCGAAAACGTACCGTTTCTAAGATAATTTCAATTCAGATCCTTTTAAGTTTCTACCGGGAGTATAAGTCGTTTAATGTTGTTACCAAAAAATCTTGAAATTTACTTCACCGGTTTGCTTCCAATTTTTACACGATACACTACAGAGTGACATAGGCCACATGTCTTTTTAAACAGCCGGCCGGTGTGGCCAAGCGGTTAAAGGCGCTACAGTCTGGAACCGCGTGACCGCTACGGTCGCAGGTTCGAACCCTCCCTCGGGCATGGATGTGTGTGATGTCCTTAGGTTAGTTAGGTTTAAGTAGTTCTAAGTTCTATGGGACTGATGACCTTAGAAGTTAAGTCCCATAGTGCTCAGAGCCATTTGAACCATCTTTTTAAACAACAATGTAGAGCGAGCGTTCCTTTTAACAAACCTTTCTTTCTCGGAGTCGATTTTGACTATGGTAAAGGCGCATAAGCATCACAAACATTGTTTCTCCCCTATATATATATATATATATATATATATATATATATATATATATATATATATATATATATATATATATATATATAATATACAGGTTGTAAACGGTGTAAGGCGCCAAAATTATACAGATGGTACATGTCGGTGTGCTTGACAAAAAAGTCTAATGACATTTTCTTGTATCATGTACTTCATTTTTGTACTATTAAAACCTAATGTTCGTAGGATAGATAGTATACGCATTTCTGTTTACATAGTCAACCGACAGTACACGGCGTACCGAGCTATTGCCTACAATGACGGAGTGGCCAGATAAAGGCAACGAGCCGACCAGAGGACTGAAATCATTAGACGTGTGCAACGACGTGGTGTGATAATCAGGTGGTACCGAAAAAAGGAATGTAAATGGTTTTTGGGTTGTCAAGAATGTGTAATTGGCTTTACGTGAATTGAATACAACCAGTCTGTTTCTCAACAACTCGATAACGAAGGTCGTAGTAGTAATGACGAGCTAATATGAAACACAATGTATTTCCATTAGTACAAATTCAATCAGTCACCAAGTAGATAGTTGTGCATTAATTACAACCAACTGTTTCACCTTTTTACGGCAATGCCATAACGAATACTAAATTCACATTATTTTCCTTCTGTACAACAACATCGTAACGAAAAGAAAACCCATTACTTCGTTTCCTCTTACACCAATACTACAATAAATGTTCGAAATGACCACTATTCGTTTCTACACATGCTTCATCACGGCGAACCCAGTTTCGTCGCACTCGTTCACACGCATGCACATTGGCCTTTATGGTATTGGCAGCATCGAAAATCTTCTGCGTCAATTTGTCCTCACTATTTACTGGCTCAGCATAAACAAGTTCCTTCATGTGGCCCCAAAAGTAAAAATCCAGTGGATTTAAATCAGGGCTGCGTGCTGGCCATCGACGTGGACCCTAACGCCCGATCCATCGTCCTGGAAATCGACTATCCAAAAATCTGCGTACTCTGTGACCAATGTGGGGTGGAGCACCATCGTGGAGGAACCACATGTTATGATGTATGCCTAACGGAATGTCTTCTAACAACGTTGGTAACAATGTTTCCTCTAGAAACGTTCGGTAATAGTTACCAGTAAAAACGTGCAGGTAAAACATAGGGCCCAATAATTAAATTATCGAGCATACCCTCGCCCACACATTTACGGAAAATCGTGGCTGAAAATGTGTTGCCACTACGTGGCGAGGATTGTGTGCATGTTCTGGAAATTAGTTATTCCGTCGCGAGTGAAACACGCTTCATCTGTGACGAGTATTTTGTTGACAAAATCATGCTGCGCACTGTGTAACAAAAACCGCTCTGAGAATTCACGTCGTGGAGGGAAATCTTGTTCTTCCAATGCTTGTACGCGTTAAATGTGGTAAGGCCGCAGACGCTCCTCTTGCAAAGTGCGATGAACGACAGTGTGCGATATACCCACGTGGCGGGCGATGCTTCTAGTTCTCTGAGAAGGATCCTCCTGGATGCGGTCCAGTATTCTTTCCTCAGCTTCCAATGTACGATCGGCGCGTTGTGGGCCTGTGCCTTCTGCGCAGGGCAGTAAAGAACCAGTATCTCAATGTAAGGAAATTAAATACGTACTCGTCAGTTGTATTCTGTCATGATGTAGCAAAAACAGAAAGCATATCAGAACAGAAGATACGTTTCGCATACGGACGAAAATGTACAAAGGTGCAGATAACTACTGTACTTTATTAAGATTTAAATGCATAATAATCGCATACAAGTAGAGAATTACAATAATACAAACCTTTGGTGCACAGCAGCAAATGTCTTTCGTGCAGGAAGTCGTCGTCGTGGGAAGCGTTCTCGATAAATTCGTACAACTACCCCGCAACACCTTTTGCCTCGCCATAAATTAAATGCATATGGCATAGTTCAGCTATAGTAAATCTCATTTCCATCCTAACAGTAAACAGAGTTGCAGTAATATCTGCACAGGTTACTCGCCTACTGTCGTCGCTCGGTGTATTACAATGACGCAGCCACTCAGGCCGCAGTTGCCTATGTGTTTACGATTTACGCTTGCGATGTCAATACGCGGAGGGCAATAACAGGAACCGATTGCTTACGTACGTGCACGGCCAAGTATCTACTTTTCCAAAACCATTATCCTGAGACGAACTGTTTT
The DNA here is from genome assembly GCF_023864275.1 of Schistocerca cancellata. Taxonomy (NCBI): domain Eukaryota; kingdom Metazoa; phylum Arthropoda; class Insecta; order Orthoptera; family Acrididae; genus Schistocerca; species Schistocerca cancellata. The sequence goes on along the minus strand of NC_064637.1, from coordinate 124,141,935 downwards.
TTCCTGGGACAACCGTAGGAAATACGCAAATGTGTTACTAGACTTTTTTGTCAAGCATTGCGAGATGTGCCATCTGTATAATTTTGGCGGCTTATACCGTTTACACCATATATATATATATATACTGCTGGCCATTAAAATTGCTACACCACGAAGATGACGTGCTACAGACGAGAAATTTAACCGACAGGAAGAAGATGCTCTGATATGCAAATGATTAACTTTTCAGAGCATTCACACAAGGTTGGCGCCGGTGGCCACACCTACAACGTGCAGACATGAGGAAAGTTTCCAACCGATTTCTCATATATAAACAGCAGTTGACGGGCGTTGCCTGGTGAAACGTTGTGATGCCTCGTGTAAGGAGGAGAAATGCGTACCATCACGTTTCCGACTTTGATAAAGGTCGGATTGTAGCCTATCGCGACATTGCTGCTCGCATCGGTCGAGATCCAATGACTGTTAGCAGAATATGGAATCGGTGGGTTCAGGAGGGTAATACGGAACGCCGTGCTGGATCCCAATAGCCTCGTATCACTAGCAGTCGAGATGACAGCCATCTTACCGCATGGCTGTAACGGGTCGTGCAGCCACGTCTCGATCCCTGAGTCAACAGATGGGGACGTTTGCAAGACAACAACCATCTGCACGAACAGTTCGACGACGTTTGCAGCAGCATAGACTATCAGCTCGGAGACCATGGCTGCGGTTACCCTTGACGCTGCACCACAGATAGGAGCGCCTGCGATGGTGTACGAATGGCAAAACGTCATTTTTTCGGATGAAACCAGGTTCTGTTTACAGCATCATGATGGTCGCATCCGTGTTTGGCGACATCGCGGTAAATGCACAGTGGAAGCGTGTATTCGTCATCGCCATACTGGCGTATCACTTGGCGTGATGGCATGGGGTGCCATTGGTTACACGTCTCGGTCACCTCTTGTTCGCATTGACGGCACTTTGAACAGTGGACGTTACATTTCAGTGGCTCTACCCTTCATTCGATCCCTGCGAAACCTTACATTTCAGTAGGATAATGCACGACCGTATGTTGCAGGTCCTGTACGGGCCTTTCTGGATACAGAAAATGTTCGACTGCTGTCCTGGCCAGCACATTTTCCAGATCTCGCACCAATTGAAAACGTCTGGTGAATGGTGGCCGAGCAACTGGCTCGTCACAATACGCCAGTCACTACTCTTGATGAACTGTGGTATCGTGTTGTAGCTGCATGGGCAGCTGTGTCTGTACACGCCATCCAAGCTCTGTTTGTCTCAATGCCCAGGCGTATCAAGGCCGTTATTACGGCCAGAGGTGGCTGTTCTGGGTACTGATTTCTCAGGATCTATGCACCGAAATTGCGTGGAAATGTAATCACATGTTAGTTCTAGTATAATATATTTGTCCAATGCATACCCGTTTATCATCTGCATTTCTTCTTGGTGTAGCAATTTTAATGGCCAGTAGTGTATATTCGTTCTCCTTTAAAATTATAAAAGAAATATTGCGTACACAACCGTGTGCTACTTTGTTTCGTTTCTTGCAGTTTCCTTTAATGGGAAAGCTGTATTTATGGATTATTAGTATGGAATTACAGAAATTTCGACTGGCAAGAACCAATGCTCTAACAAATATGTTTACTTTAGGCCACTATTGTAGCATAAAACCTATACGAGGTAATAACACCAAAATTGGTGGTTTGGGTGTTCGCTCACTACATATGTGTCCTATACTCTGAGTATCTCCGGTATTTGAATGGCAAGATCATAAATGTTGCCACGCATGAAAACGTGCTGTTTCGGGAAGCTCTATGCCGGTGTATAAAACCTTCAGAATTAAATAGATTGCTGAGTTTTACAGCTGCGAAGGAAAGTATATCGTTGCTTAACTCGGAAAAATTTGCTTTCATGTGGAGTACAGCGTATTTTTCACCCGAGAAAAAGTATATTTTTAATGGGGAAATACGGGAACTTTTTTTTTCTTGCCCGCATATACACCCTGTAGTACTACAGAATCTGAAACTTCTTAATTCTACCCATTTGCAGATTAACACTTTGTGAAATACTGTCACTGAAGAGCCAAAAAGAGAAACTGGTACTCCTGCCTAATATCACGTTGGGACCCGCGAGCATGCAAAAGTGCCGCAACACGACGTGGCACGGGCTCGACTAATGCCTGAAGTAGTGCTGGAGGGAACTGACACCATGAATCCTGCAGGGCTATCCGTAAGAGTAGGAGAGCATGGAGGTCTATTCTGAACAGCACATTGCAAGGCCGCCCAGATACGCTCAGTAATGTTCACGTCTGGGGAGCTTGGTGGCCAACGGAATTGTTTAAACTCAGGAAAGTGCTCCTGGAGTCACTCTGTAGCAATTCTGGACGTGTGGGGTGTCACGTTATGCTGCTGGAATTGCCCAAGCCCTTCGGAAAGCACAATGGACGGATGCTTACGTACGTGTCACATCTAGATGTATCAGGGGTCCATTATCACGCCCCACGCCAGTACAGATCCTCGACCAGCTTAAACATTCCCCTGAGGACAGGCAGAGACCATGGATTCATGAGGTTCTCTCCACACCCGTATCCATTGATACAATTTGAAACGAGACTCGTCCGACCAGGCAACGTGTTTCTAGTCCAGCATCGCTGTTGACGGGCCCAGGCGAGGTGTAAAGGTTTGTGTCGTGCAGTCATCAAGGGTACATGAGTGGGCCTTCAGCTCTGAAAGCCCATATTGGTGTTGTTTTGTTGAGCTGACACTTGTTGATGGCCGAGCGTTGACTTCTGTCATCGTCGGCCCGTTCTTGCAGGGTCTTCTTTCGGCTGCAGGCATGTCGGAGATTTGATGTTTTACTGGATTCCTGATATTCACGGAACTCTCCTGAAGTGGTCATACGGGAAAATCCCCACTTCATCGCTGCCTCAGAGATGCTGTGTCCCATCGCTCATGCGCCGTCTATAACACTACTTTCAAACTCACTTAAATGTAGCGGCAGTAACCGACCTAACAACTGTGGCAGACACTTGTTGCCGACCGTAGCGCCATATTATCCCTGTTTACATATATCTGTACTTGGATACCCATACCTATAACAGTTCCTTCGGCGCTTCAGTGTATTATCCTGAGAGGTCTCTCCCTTGACTGCTGTGGGTGGCCACAGGGGAACACTATTAACACCAAGTACCTGTCTACTGCCACCAGGAGCAAGTCGACAGGCAGTGTGGACCAGACGGTGCCGAACCCGAGTGCTCAGGCCCTGTCTGCGCTGTCGCAGCTGGAGGCGCTGGCCACCCACAAGGCCTACCAGGATCTGAAGCCCGCCGTAGAGCTGGCGGTGCGGCTCGCTGTCGACCCGGACAGCTCGCTGCACTCGGGCTGCGGTGCCGTCGCGACGCTTGCCCACGCCCTGTATGGGAAGGCGTACCTGGCAGCTGTGAAGGTAAGCCGACACGACTGCTTTGTGAACTGTCAGTCAGCAAACATTGCTGACTGTGGAATGTACCTAGCATACATGTGGAGTGATTTAGAAGGTTGGGCACAAGCTGAATTACTTAGCCTCTTCTAACAAGGTTGGAATAGTAGCTTATGGTCTTGCACATCATCCTGAGCCAGTGGACAGTGTGGAATTTGAGGAACAACATGGACAATCAATGCACCGTAGTTCAGCAGAGGTAACTGGTTCTGCGTACATACAGTTGGATCGAAGTGTTTTATGTAGCTGAGTCAGAACACTTCAAAGAGATGTGTCACATTTGATGTATTTACCTTTTTCTTTTGATACTGTCGCCGTAGTTGAGTCTCGTTACTTCTTCATGTTCTGCCTCTTGCCCCTGCCCCTCTCCCTTTTTTTAGCACCTTTAATTCCTACTCATTTCATGAAAAAGCACGTCCTCTACTTTCCTTTTACAAACATATATTTCCTTGGATGTGTGTATAGATCAGTAATGAGTCTCGTACAACACAACTTTTCATATTACATATGCATCAAAGGCTCAACCTTATGATGTACTTCAGTTGCCACAAAACCATCCTGTATTACGTTTTCATTCGTGGAGAGTGTCGTTGCTCTTTGACAGCCAAACCAAAATGTAAAAGACCCCCGCCCACAGCAGGCGAAGCCATTTATTTGTCATCACAGCTTGCTGTTTTCTTGTATTTTGCACCTTCCATTTCATGTCTACGCATACGAAAAGAAACACCTGCAGACAGTTTGTGTTTCGCAACTTACTCACTGCTTAATATTATTCTGTCACGATCATCTTTCCTTATACTACACAAGGAGTGTGAAATGTCATTTGGCGCAAATGCAACACCACAGGATGTGACTAGAGAGAGAGCATGTGCAGACTTTCCTGTGCAAATGTATGACATATCTAGTGCCACTTATCCCAAGCATTGGATCAGTTTATATGGGAGATCGAGTGGCATGTCCACCTCACTCACTAGGACATTTTCATATGGACTTTGATGTGACTTTAGCTAGCGAGCTGAATGCTTTGCCTGCTGTGTGCTAGAATTCTCTACAAGAATTTACATGGTGCTGGGCCATTAACACCTTCATGTGCAGTGTTCACGAGTAGACAGTACATGATCTTTGCTGAAGTTAAGGCTTGTTTGCATTGATAGTAACAATGAGTACAAACATTCCACACACTCACTGGCTCAGTATTACTTGCAAGGGCACAAGTTAATAATGCAACATTGTGTTTTTTAGCTCCTTCAATTTGTGTACTAAGAAATGTTAGAACACATTTTAGAGGTTTCCCACCTTGGCTGTTGCTCAACAGTAGCCGAGCTGGAAACCTTTAAAACATCTTCTAACAAATAAGTGGATATATATCTCACATGGCGAACTGCTGTATTTTTTGCCTGTGAAACAAGTGTCCTGCAGCAAATATTATTTTGTCGAGGGGGGGGGGGGGGGGTGTGGGAAAACAACCTATTGGAGTTTGCGTAACATAAATAGATCTCTCTGTGAGAAGACTTGGAAATAACAGTGCCGATTTGGTATCCTGAAACTTGTCTCTTGCCTTTCCCAGGATCAATACTATTTAACAAAAATTCATGGCCATTTTCACATTTTGTTCCTCAGCACCGGGCAAGTGAGTCACATATGTAATGTAAAGAAATAAACACCAATAATCCTTGATTTACTATTTTGTGTACAGCAACACATAAAAAATGATGGTAAAAGGGATATTTATTTTATACATTTCTAACATCGTCAGTGTGGGAGTTATCTGTAGTATTGTGAACACTGAATAAATTGATCTCAGTTATAGTACTATAAGTAATGCTATACAATGTGCTTGTGTTGGTATTGTTAGCTACACTAGAAGTCAGTTCTAAGCTGTATACACACATTATTGCACAATAACGTGTGTACATAACTGAGATGCTGACTTCCAATGTAGCTGACCACTGTATAGCACTACTTACTGTACTGAAGGATAAGATTGTGTAATCATGTACATGTAGGTATGTTGGTGTTCTGTGCATTGCAAATCTTCAGTGTTATTGTGTGTGCTGTTTGCAGTTGAGAATATGTTCAATACTGTCATCTGTTGGCCCATGACTACTCAGCTATGCAAACCTTCTCACGTAGTTACAGGCACTCCCAGAATGTCTCCCTTCACACGGCATTCATGGAAGAAGAAAAGAAAAAAGCCCACTAGTCTTGCGTGGGAAGGAAACCAGAGCTAGTAGCGTGGGAAAAATGAATGTGAGCAGAGAAGTGGCCTACGATGAGGAACCATTTCTGTCCAAGTAGCCACATGCTAAGGCTCACTCATGACCATAACATCAACATCCAAGGAGTAGCATGTGTTACAGAATCCTACTAGAATTGACATTATTGTGCTGCCACAGTGTGGCCTGATTTTCAATGCAGAAACTGATACTAAAATGTAAACTTTCACGGCCGGAAATATCATGTCCATTATAATTATCCGGGCTGTTATGCCGTGGTCGGTTGATGAATGCTGTGGTGATTCCCAACGTTTCGTCTCCGACTGCGGGAGACATCTTCAAGGGGGTCCGTAGCTTGATGGAAGATCCAACACACACACTGGCTCGCTACTGACTGCCGCTAAATTCCGTGTCCACGCGCCCCCGCGCCGCGGCGTGACGTCACGTGTTTTGAAAACGTCAGTGCAATTGGCCGCTGTCCGTTGCCGTCGATCGCCGTTGCCATCACCCAGTAGTGGACGAGTGGTACACATCTTCTTTAACACCGGCATCCATATACCGTTTAATTTGACGATGTGTACCACTCGTCCACTACTGGGTGATGGCAACGGCGATCGATGGCGACAGACAGCGGCCAATTGCACTGACGTTTTCAAAACACGTGACGTCACGCCGCGGCGCGGGGGCGCGTGGACACGGAATTTAGCGGCAGTCAGTAGCGAGCCAGTGTGTGTGTTGGATCTTCATTCAAGCTACGGACCCCCTTGAAGGTGTCTCCCGCAGTCGGAGACGAAACGTTGGGAATCACCACAGCATTCATCAACCGACCACGGCATAACAGCCCGGATAATTATAATGGACAAAATGCAGAAACTACCTTGCTGGCTGCTTGTGGTGTCTAATGTAGAATTGCTGTGGTTAAGTTGCTATTTTCCACAGTAATGTCAAAAAGTATTACTATTACTAATAGTGACAACACTACACTAAAGTATACGGGTCCTTGACAGCCTTACTGACACACACACACTTCTTTTCTTTCCTTCCATAATAAACCACTTTACATCTGTTCCCTTGACTACTCTTAAAAGCAACCCTCTGTATTTTATGTGAGAGTGTCAAAACAGAGCACAGAGTCACAAATTCTTCTGTTTCAGGATTGACTGCAGCGCAGCCCCCTCGACTTCCACTCGCCGACAGTCTCGGCGCGGGTCTCCATTGGTGACGTCCGGTGCTGACCTGTACTGGGGTCACAAAGCTGAGGAATTCTACTGAGTTTAGGGTGTCCTCAGTGGACAGCTGTGTGGAGAGGGGGCCAGGCAGCTGTTTACACTCCATTTGCACAGTAGCTTGTGTATCACTTATCTCTCTGTAATTATGAAAAGTGCAGAACATGTAAGCTAAAGGTCAGATTGTGCTCAACAGCTAACAGCTCCTTGAGATGTTACTCTGTTTTAAACTACCTACAGCAAATGTGTTGAATTGGAGCTCCTGCACCATTAGGCCAATACGGGAATAATATAATCCTTCATGTTTAACCACATGTGCACATTCTACATAGATAGGAGTGGGAGAAAAAGAGCAATAGTTTACATTTGATGTTGCCAAGAAGTGAGTATTTACAATGAATTGTTATGTTTACCAGGCATGAAAAGAATTTTACTGATGTAGCCTGGAGTGTTACATGACTTTCCCTGTCATGCATATTTTCACCATACAATGTTCGGATATTGAGGGAGACATAAAAGGTATCTTCATCCATGTGGACTAATGTAATTTGATCACAGCAATTGGTACAAAATGCTAAAAATCAAATAATAAAACTGAAAACATGATTTAGACTTTTTATTTGTTAGCAACAGGTTTCAGCCCTTCCCCAATGTCTGGTGACTGAGCAAGATCTGTGTAAGTAAGGTTGTCACCTACAGAGCTCACGCCATTTACTACCAGCAACTGTGGCGAAAAGCCTGAAGATTGTCTGATGAAAGGGCCAACTCCGATTGCTAACAAATCTGAAAATGTGATTGAGGCTGTCTTTATGGAATTTCTCTATGTTAAAGCCAATTATAGAGTGCCTCTGACCTCAGATCCAATGTAATACTGGTAGTGGTGAACTGCTTACATTATCCTCCTCCTTTCCACTCCCATTATAGATGCAATAAACTTTTCAGTTGTCTCCATGCAAGCAGTCTCTAGTCAAACAAAATGACTGTCTCATAATTGCAGTCTATGTAATATTTTCTAATTATCATCTTTCCTTCAAAGAAATAACCTGGCTGTTATAAGTACTTTGTAAACAGTTTAGTTGACATTGCAAGCTGTATTCTTGTCACTGGTGGTGTGTACAAAATGAAATCATTTAATGCCAAAGGAAGTGCCCATGGTCAGACTGATGACTTAAACATGACATTTTTTTTTTAATAGCACACAGTTTAAAGATTTTTATTTCACCAGATTGTGTGTGAAATGACAAATACAAAACCAATTATATTATATGTATTGGTATGATAATTGCTTCTTTACTGTTATTTTTGAAGGCTTTATGTATATATAGTCATTTGGTTGTGAAATAACATGATGGTGGCACATTGTTCCTACAGCAAGAGAAAAAGATGTTAGACCTGTGATTTGAAATATATCATTATTCTGATACTGTAGATATGTTTTATAATGTATGCCTAAGACATATGTAATTAATTTACCAGATGTATGGTCAACTTTTGTAATATGATTCTTCTCTCCTGCCGTAGCATGTATTTTATTGTGTTGGCATTCAGTACATAAATGTTTTGTTAATATATTACCATAAAATGTGACCTTTTTCCTCGATATTTACTTATTCTACTATTCTATCGTTTTACATACTGCCAGTCACAGAGCACAAAACTTTCCACATTACAAATATGAAGGTTAAACAATGCAAAAACCAGGATGCAGTATTATGAAAAGAGTATATTCCTACTCACCATAGATAAGGGGTGCTCTCACATGAGTTTTACATTAAAAGGAGGCCTTTGCAGCTCAGTGTCTTCTCTGTATGATGAGCAGCAATTTGCCCTTTTTCATAATATTTTAATACATGAACTACTGAGCCTTCAATGCTAGAAGTGTTTATGGACTTCCAAGAGGAAGACTAATCATCAACACAGAGCTTCAACTCTTCAGCCAGTAAAACAAAACTAAACTTCAAATTAATGATATGAATATAATAGAGGGAAACATTCCACGTGGGAATACTAATACTGTATACAAAACAATAGAGACATGGCAACTATTTACATTTCACACAAATCAGGACAGTAACATGTAGACTTTACCGATAAATCTTGTTGAGGTCTTCCATGATGTGCAGGAGAACCAGCACAACTAAAAAGTGTTCAAATATTAATATTTCAAGAGAGACATAACGCATTTAAAAGGAAAATTATGCACAGGAGAGAGGGGGAGGGGGGAGAACAACAACGTTGGACCAGCTGACTTGTACAAATCTCTGCATGTATCACTTTATAGGGACATGAAATGGAGCAATCTTATAGGCAAGGGAGGTAGTAGGCTTCAGTTTATTGGTATAAAACCGAGAAACTGCAATCTGTATAGAACCAAAGTTTATAAGTAGTCATCCATCCTAGAGCATTGCTCAAGTGTCCGGGATCTGTACCAAACACGACTAACAGATGATGGTGTACATACACAGAGAATGACAGCACCAATAGTCACAGGTTTGTTTGACCCTTCGGAGAGTGTCATAGAGATACTGAACTGGCTGGCACTTTTAAGATAGCTGGTATCTATAAGAATGCTTTTTTTGAGATAAAGTTTCAAGAACTGGCTTCAAATGACTCTGCCATGCACTTCACAGTGCTATATAGATATCATGCAAAAGTAATATGAGGTGGCTGCCATCATCTTCAGACAACCCGTGCATGTTTCTCCATTAGTAAACCTATCCATACTGCTCTGTGTCTGTTGAATGGTAAACTTGCAATCAAGAAATGGTGCATATGTTTTGGGCAGGTATTCTACAATTCTTATTGCATTTTTCTGTCATTATGACCTTCCTATATTCAACAGCAACACATCAATAATTTCACCCTGTCAAGAGAAACCTCAACAGACTAATCTTCTAGTAAGTCCGGATTTCAGCCACAAACATGGTCTGGTACTCTCCATTGTTAGATTACCTTCATAGCCTGATTCCTGAAAACTCTACTTTACTGAATACTTGTGACCTGTTACTTAGCATCAAAGAATAAGACAATATTATGGGGCAACTCTGTCATATTTCTCAAGGCCTTATGTTGATGGAGGAGGAAAATTAAATCAACTTGCTTCATCAGAATAGACATTTGGGAAGGGGGAGGGGGGGGGGGAGGAGGAGATTGGGGTTGGGTTAAAAGAAATAAAGTAAATAAGTTGTTTATTACCTTGCAACATCTTAGTAATTGGAAAGAAAATTATGTCATTTGTCTGCCTGAACACCTTACAACCACAGGAACAGAATATCTTTATGTCATATAGCTAAAGCAGGGGTGGTCATATGTAGAAATAACTAAACTCTGTATAGAAGCATGTTGTTAAAGGAATAAGAGATAAAAATTGATCCAGAGGAGCATATACTTTAATATTAACCATAAATTTCCCTAACCAAGATCCTCAAGATAAATAAACACATTACTACTAACAACCAGAAACTGAGGAGACACATGCCCATCTGGTGGTAAACAGTTAGTCGCAGCACATAAGCTGACTTCCTGTTGCTGAAACTTGGCAAGTCACTAAAGAAACCATGGATGACTACAGGTATCACAGTGTCCACACCAAAAAAAAAAAAGTTCTATTTTGTACACAAGTAATGTTAAGACAAAGACAAGGGAAAAAATGCATAGATGATGACACTACTTCTTCTTAAGTGAATGGAAACACTGCAAAAGAAGGTTCACATGGAGCAGACATTTTTTAAGAATAGTCAAGCACACCAGTGCAAAGAGAAAGCAAAATAGTACTCTGAATGAAGCACTGCAGGTGACATTTGAATCAGGAGGCAGAATTAGTCCTGCTTGCAGATGATAGAAGCATCAACACAGAAAATAGCAAAAATGTTTCACTGAAAGTTGCTACATTGTTTTGTCTAAACGAGTTACCTTTAAACTTTAAATAAATTTTGAGTGGACTGTATTTTTCCACTGTCAAAGATAACCCAGCTCCTATTGACATAGTACCAACAAGTAATAATAAACAGCAGAATATTGTAACTTCATAGGTATGGTTCATTTGATATCCAGCAGGAAGCTTAGTAATGGTTCATGGTACCTGCACTCAGATGGTGTACTTCGCATTTTTGTCCACAAACAACCGATCATCTGGAAGATGGGCCGCCGCTGCCACCACCACACAGCTCAGCAGGCAACACCTAAAAGTGAAAAATGAGAAAATTCAGTATCAGACAAAACAATATAAAGTCTCTGTTCATCGTACCATCACCTTCGTATACTACTGGCGAACATAAAAACATCTAATTACTGTAATTCCTAAAACAATGCATGATGTAAGTTCTAGAGCAGCTTTCTGCGACATAATAAATTGTACACCTAAGCAATAACCAACTTTTCACGGCTTTTGAGGACAATTGTGTTCTCTGGCCAGTTTTCATTTAAAAAAGATACAGGAACCATGAACGTAAGTTCTAGTCAATGATTATTACTTACAGAAAAAGAACTGAGATACACCCACAAAGTTTCGACAACATTGCTTTTGCCAATGTTTTGTAAGGACCGTTGCGCTAAATTATTTTTTGTTGACAATATTTATCCCAGGCAAGGCAGTTAAACAACAGCAACCTGTGACATTAGTTGCTCGTTTTCTGAGTGTCAAAAGGAGTCACAATAGTGCGCAGAGTTCCTCTGACCATTTTGTAATTTAAAAAAAAAATAATCCCACCAAATTCTACCTGTTTATTTTTCATTTTTTACAACAATGATTGCACTTCATTATTTTGTATTCTCACTCAATTTCTTTTTGTAAGAAAGCGAGAGTGTTTCAACATCTCAAATCTCCCCAAAGTCGTTATAACCAGATGAATGTAACCCCAAATGTTTGCGTGGTAGAGTAGTTATGATGCACCCGTACATGGAGACAGTGTTTGTGCAGCAATCGCCGGCATAGTGTAACTGAGGCAGAATAAGGGGGAACCAGCCCGCATACACTGAGGTAGATGAAAAACCATACACAGGCTGGCCGGCACACCAGACCTTGAAACTAATCTGCCGGGCGGATTCGTGCCGGTGGCCAGCACACCTTCCTGCTCGGGAGGCAGCACATTTTAAGATGTTCTTCATTTATCTGACACTGATAAATTTGGCTGCGTGACTCAGGTGCACAAGGATGGCACAGCCATTGCGGGGTTACAGGATGTGAGAGGGGCATTTTTGTTGTTTGTCTTCCAGTACGGGCATGCACAACTTGTAGCAATCAGCTGTTACAATTTAAGGTTCATAACATGGTTTTATGAATGTGGCGCAGTTGTTAGATCGGTTACTGTTGCTATAGTGGCAGGGCATCAAGGTTTCAGTGTGGTGTTACAGTCAACGGATGAGCGGTGGGACACAGCATCTTCAAGGTAGCACTGAAGTGGGGATTTCTCATGGCTGTACCAAATATCAGGGATCTCTGACATCATTGGGCAGGAAAAAGATCCTGGAACAATGGGACCGACGACGACTCAAGAGAATCGTTCAATGTGACAGAAATGCAACCCTTCCCCAAATTCCTTCACATTTCGGTGCTGGGCTGCCAACAACGATCAGCATGTGAACCATTCAACGAAACATCATCGCTGTGGATTTTCGGAGCCAAAGGTCCACTCATGTACCCTTGATGACTGTACAACACAAAGCTTTATGCTTCACCTGGGCCTGTGAACACCGACATATGACTGTAAACGTGTTGCCTGGTCAGATGAGTCTCGTTTCAAATTGTATCAACCAGATGGACGTCTATGGGTATGGAGACAACCTCATAGACTGTACATGTCAGCAGGGGGCTGGTGGAGGCTCTGTAATGGTGTGGGGCATATGCAGTTGGACTGATAAGGAGCTCAGATCACCTATGTCCATTGTGCATTCCGATGGACTTGGACAATGTGACACACCATACTGCTACTGTGTGGATCCTGGAACACCCTTCTGCTGGCCACCGAACTCCCTTAAAGTGAAAATTATTGAGCGTACTTGGGATGCCTTGCAATGTGCCGTTCAGAAGAAGTCTACATCCACTCTACTGTTGCGGATTTATGGACAGCCCTGCTGGTGTGGATGGTGTCAGTTCCATACAGTCTACTTCAGAAATTTGAAGTGCTGCACATGAATATGTTTCTGCGAGGACCCTACACGGTATTAGGCAGGTGTACCAGTTTCTTTTGCTCTTCAGTGTAGAAACGACCTTCCAATAGGGATACATATTTGTAGAAGGAAAAATAAAATCAATTAAAGGCTGTAAAATAGAAGCAGTTGTAAGGTGGCTATAATTTCATAGTTTGGCATGATTTACAACCGGAATTAGGTATCATTTGATAGGTTGTATATATATGGATATTTAAAGAAGGCTGATATTGTCATGTACACCTTGTAAATAGTTGTTGACGTCTATTGTATGAAAGGTGACGGAGTAATTAATCATTCGCTATACTAGTAGAGGTTGGAACGGCAGGTGCCACTGAAGGCCGCACAGGTGTGTTGTTCCTGCCTGACACAGGAAGTAGTCGAGGCACAATGCAGCAGCCAGAAGGATAACCGGATAATACTCTGAAAATCTTGGACGCAGCAGAGAGGAACGAGGAAGCGTTGCCTCAGAAATCATGTAGGCTGGGTTATTTCTGAGGATTTTTTACTCTAGGAAGCGTACCATTGTATGTATTCCTAATTAACGGGGATAGGTATTTCCTCGCAAACTTTCCGCACTGGACGACAAAAGACTAAAATATGGTTGGTTAGCGTTTGTGAGAATCTGTAGAGAGGGAGAACATTCCGTGGTTTCGAGGACATCATTCGCCTTCTGCAGTTACGTGGGAGGGGAGCTGAGCTTTCCTGGGAAGCCAGCAGTGGAGAGAATGAGGGCTTCCGTTTTGAGTTCCTGTGTTTGACGGTCACTCAGCATCGGCTTTTGTTGGTACAGACGAACTTCCTGTCTTTGCTCTCAGGAAATGTTACGGTTAGGCACTGTACTGTTGCGAACTCATACGATTCTGGACTTCGCCTCCAGGTAGGGAGTCGTCGAGTACGCAGCATTCAGTGACTGATGGCTTTTCTTCTGTCTATACTCATACTGAGACGTCATCTGAATTCCGTCCTTGAGGCTGGGAGTTCCCGTTTCTTGTCTGTGGAACACAGAGAGGAGAAGACACCATTAGATTATACTAGTCAGAAAATCGCCTACTGCCGTCCTAGTGTATGAATGAGGGTTTTATATTTTGTGGCTGGAGTTCTTCCATCGTCGCAAACGAGAACCATCACTCGGACGCAGTACATACGGCTTATTAGGGCTAAACAGCTGTGATCACGTAAGTTTTATTTCGACTGAGGTTGTAAATCATCTTTGAAAATTGTGTCTTCTAGCGTTTGGTACATAGATGATGTCAGTCATCATATTACATCGCATAGTCATAAAAAGGGACAGTTGTGGGCAACTGATCAATAATGTTAGTTAGGATATCCACGTGTATCTCTTTATGTCCGTTCCGCACATTAATTTTACACGCGCCTCGAGTATCATCTTGGACAGCGAGTAGAAGAAAAAGTTACATTTGTGAGTGGTCCTGTGACACATTTAAGTAAGTACAATTACTGTTCCCAGAACGGATTTCCCTCTGCGGCACAGTGTATGCTGAGCTGAATCTTCCTGGTTGATTAAAGCTTTGTGCCGGACTCGAACCTGAAGTATTCGCCTATAGCGGACAAGTTCTCTAGTGACTGAGCTATCCTACAACGAACCACCATCACCTTAGACCGATGCAAATCGGCTCATACTCCGTTGCAGAGAGAAAATTCATTCTAGAAACAATCCCCCAGGCTGTGGCTTGGTCAAATCTTCGCAATATCCTTTCTTCCATAAGTTCTAGAACTTGTGTGAAGTTTGGAAGGTAGGAGATGAAGCACTAGCGGAATTAATCATCCTCTCACACGGACAACAACACTTCCTCAGGCAACTGCAGGGTGTCTCAAGATGGCAACCGTCTTTTAATGATCAGTACACGAGGAGGGGGGCGGAGGCGAGGAACTCTCAAGTTTTGGTTACCAGTCAGTGACCAGGGCGGTACACACGCAACCTGAGGTGCCGTCCCACAGTGTCACCTTAAGCTCTGAGTAGGCGTCTAAACGGAAGCGTAATGGTGCGCCTGCTGGCGGGCAACCCACCCGACAGCCGGGCATTACCTAGCACACAGGCGTTACTATGCAAAAAATTAAGACCTGATTAACTAAACAAAACGTATGTCTAGTCGATCTGGGAAGGTGAGGGCTCTTCGGTCGGCATGTGTGTTTACCTGGCCGCTTGAAACTCATCACAATATCATAGCATGCCAGTGGTCCTCAAACTACTCGCCGCGGTTCTTAGCCTTCTTATATGACAACCTGTATGTAGCAACTAACAACTGAATCCAAAAACGTCAACTAACTAAACATCTTCTTATGAATGCAGTTTACCTTCTCAGCAACAAACAAAAATGCTTAGAGACGGTAATATTTTATGATGTATTTAACTGACAATGAATCCGGCCGTGAGCTAAATAAAGTTGGCCTCTTAGCTGAGGGGTTACGAGATGTGAAAGTGGGAACGTTTTCTTCCAGTACTGACATCTCACAGGCGTACGGGACTCGTACATATTTGTTGCAAGCAATATGAAATTAAATCACGGCTGTTTTAGCACAACACAGCGAGTAGAAGAAAAACGACTTTCGTAAGTATTTATGACCGTGTCTCGTATTGCATCTCAATAAAAGTACACTTACCGCTATTAATCAATAAATCAACCACTCACACAGAAAGCGCTACAATCCTTAGTTAGGAAATTACAGTGTCACAATTTTGGGGGCTCTGAGGATGGCAGCAATCTGAGACAAAAAAGTCCATGCGAAGTGTTCCTACATTTTCTAATCTATTGCAGGACCATCAAATACAAATTCATGTAGGTCACCTACTATTAATAATGTCGGTACATGTGCCGCTTTGCAATGTCAGTACTGGCTCTTGAGCAAAAAGGTTTGACGACCCCTGCTGCATACAATAATCGAACATGCACATATGGTTTTTATTTACCGTAAAGCCATCGCGTGTTTTCGATAGCGGCCACAGGAGGTCAAGTGAAATAATATCGTGATTGGGTAGTACACCATTTGACGGTTGTCGAGGTGGAGGATAAAAGGGCGTTGTGTGGTAAGAAGACAACTTCCAAGGGATGACCAGTTAGAGAAAGCCACAGTTGTCTAACGATGGACATTTTGTTTCTTAATTTTCAGCCTTGAGAAGCAAAGACAATACAGTCAACGGTAGTTACAAAAGTTCTATGTTAACATTATTGCAATTTTTAGAGTAGAGCAATAAAACAAGTTCAGCGTATTTTCTTTATGTAAAATAAAAATACTGAAAAATCAATATCATACAATCAGCAGCAGTCACAACAGTGCAATTTTCACAATAAAACAATGACCAGGAGACCCGCGTGAAGCTTTCGCCGTTCTAAGAGTATTTGTGGCAACGAACACAACGAAATGAAATAATAATCATGAATTTATGATGTATCACTGCATATACATTTCCATGTATATAATTTGAACTAAATACATGACAGTACCTCGCTGACGTAAGAAAGCAGTCTTCACGTTCTTCTTTGAGGGAGACACAAATGTTTGTTGATTCAGTTACTCTTCAAAAGGCTACATACAATTGTACGTGAGTAAAGAGGGCTTTTGTTGACAGTAAGCACGTTATGCTGTAGTAGCAATAGATAAATTACGACAATGACAAATACGTTTGTCTTTCCTAAAGTACAGGGTGTACCAAAAACAGTCATCCGATTTCGCACGTCTATATTTCTGAAACTAATGATAATAAACATATACAATGAATTTTGTTTTTTGATGGTAAGTATTCAATATGCCACCCTTCAGATACATGGCATATGTCACTGCAGCGAGCATGTCTTGAATTACAGGTGCTGTTTTGCGATGTCTCAGTTCATCCATTGTTGTTTGTAACGGAGGCACATATACAGTCTTTTATAAACCTCCACAATCAATAATCACGTACAGTCAGGTCCGGTGACCTTGCATGCCTGTAATGTAAGGCTGAATCAGTTGGTCCTGTGCGACCGACCCATCGTTCAGCAATACTTTGATTTAAAAATTCCGCACTTCCAGATGCCGGTGTGGAAGTCGTTCGAATCAGTCTCCAACTGTGGAAAAGAAAGTTCTCAAGTATGTCGAGAGATGCTTCCTGTAATAATGTTCTCAGTAAAGAAAAATGGACCACACACCTTTTCCCGTGAAACTGCACAAAACGCATTAAATTTTGGAAGATGATGACGTTGTTGTTTGGTCTGTGGGTCGCTCAACTGCGCGGTTATCTGTGCCCTTACAAATTCCCAATCTTTGCTCAGTCGCCCCTTTCATGAAGGGTGATGAGGACGACAGAAACACCCAGTCCCCGGGCGGAGTAAATCCCCAAACAGACCGGGAATCTATAAATTTTGGAGAGTCCCTCTCAAGTTTTACAACTTCATGTTGTTGATCCGCACCCTATTTTCTCAAAGTATGACGGTTCACCTTTCCATTTAAATGCAATGTTACCTCTTCACTACACACTAACAAGGGAACCTCCCCATCGCACCCCCTCAGATTTAGTTATAAGTTGGCACAGTGGATAGGCCTTGAAAAACGCAACACAGATCAATTGCGAAAACAGGAAGAAGTTGTGTGGAACTATGAAAAAATAAGCAAAATATACAAACTGAGTAGTCCATGTGCCAGATAGGCAACATCAAGTAGAGTTCGTGCTCCGAAGCGCCGTGGTCTCGTGGTTAGCGTGGGCAGCTGCAGAGTCAGAGGTCTTTGGTTCAAGTCTTCCCTCGAGTGAAAAGTTTATTTTCGCAAAGTTATGATCTGTCCGTTCGTTCATTGACGTCTCTGTTCACTGTAATAAGTTTAGTGTCTGTGTTTTGCGACCACACCGCAAAACCGTGTGATTAGTAGACGAAAGGACGTGCCTCTCCAATGGGAACCGAAAACATTTGATCGCAAGGTCATATGTCAACCGATTCCTCCACAGAAAAACTCTCTCTTCCGTGCGCTGTAGTCGATTGACGTCGTGTGTTTCGATGTTTGTTGAGGTGTAGCGTCCCCACACTACGGCGCAGTTACCTCGCATCGTACGGACAGATAATAACTGTCTGAAAATTAAAAATTTAACTTTTCATTTGAGGGAAGCCTTGAACCAAAGACCTCTCGTTCCGCAGCTGCTCACGCTAACCACGGGACCACGGCGCTCCTGAGCCCACAGTACCCTTGATGTTGCCTATCTTGCACATGGACTACTCAGTTTGTATATTTTGCTTATTTTTTTCATAGTTCCACACAACTTCTTCCTGTTTTCTCGATTGATCTGTGTCCAGTTTTTCAAGGCCTATCCACTGTGCCAACTTATAACTAAATCTGAGGGGGGTGCGATGGGGAGGTTCCCTTGTAAGCGTTAAAGAGAACTCCCATCTTCCCAAAAACGAAATTACGGAACCCCACACGTTGTTGTTGTTTGTCACCTTCACAAAGAGCGTGCAGTAGCTCAATTTTGTATGGTTTCACGTATAGATGTCGACGCAACACACGTCTGGGGGCATGGCGAGCTGCACGGTGAACAGATTTGCGTGGACTCCTTGTGAAACTGTGACGGATGCGTTCGACGTCTGTGTCAAACACTCGGAGACGGCCTGGCGACTTGCCTTTACACAAACAACCTGTTTCTCGGAATTGTTCATGCCATCGCCTAACGCTCTGGGCTGTACGACCACCCACACCATACCTAGTACGAAAGTCAGCCTTAACAGTTACTACTGACCCGCATTACGCAAAATGCAGATCAAAAACGTTCTCTGTTGTCCCCACAACATTTTTACTAGAACTGCGTTGTTCACGCACATATCACAACTGTTATGATTATTTTTGATGTATTCGTTTAGGAAAGTCAGCTTGTACGACGGGCAGAGATAGTAGACTACTGCAGAGGTCACAGTTATTACCTATGACAATGCCATGTACAAATTATCCAGTTAACAAGTAAAATGGTATTTTTAATAAAATAATCTTACTCGTCGCTTCGTAAAACGTAAGTATGAAGCTTGGCATCCATGATAGTTAAAGGTCTATTTTTACACAAATAGTAAGAGTCTGAAATACAAAGATGAGGTTTTAATATAAATTAAAACACAAAATTACGATCCAGGTTTCGGACCGAACCTGTTCCATAGGAGAATGGCATCCATAGTAACTTGTAGTAGAAAGCTCTAACAATGGCGTCGTTTGCAAAGTAAGAACAGTGTGCTGTCGCCGAAGATCGAAGCAGGTGCTGGATCAAACGCATCTATCACGAGAGAAGCCAGAGACACACTGACAAGAAACATCCCACCAACGCCCTCTCGACAGCAAGTATTTAGGTCGCTCTCGCTGACCGGAAAGCGTCACTGACTCACTCTGCCAGTATGGCGTCTGTCAGTTCATGTCACAGTCTACAACAGTACATAGTGACTACAGCAAGATTACCGAAATTGTCAGTAGGAGTACTATTACTGATGAGCTTGTACCACAGAACATAGACTCTATTCCAGTTCAGTACATGTTCATGTAAATAAAGAACCGTATTAATCCACGTGCCTTTTGATTGTGGCACCATTGGGAGTATAACAAAAGGGTGATAATGGTTTTTATAGACATAGAAAAGGCATATGACTCAGTTGACAGGGAAAGACTCTGGGAAGAACTGAAGAAGATAGATATAGAAGATGGATACATTAATGTTATAAAGACAATGTATAGAGGCCACAATTGTAGAATTAGAACACCATTGGGGAACTCTGAATACTTCGAAATAAGACAAGGACTTAAGCAAGGAAGTATTCTATCTCCTGCGCTTTTTAATGTTGTGATGGAGGGAATGAATAGGGCAGTTAAAGATATAGTAAAAGAAAAAGACAAAAAGATGATTTTTGCAGATGATATGGTAATATGGGGTGATAAAGAAGTAGATGTACAGTTACAGCTTGATGCGTGGAAGGAAATAATGAAAAGGTATGGATTAAGAATAAATAAAGATAAGAGTGAAGTAATGGTATTTGGAAGAGAGAAAGGAATCAATGGAAATATTACCTTGAATGGAGAACCCCTCAAAGTGGTAGAAAGTTTCACTTATTTAGGGAGTGAAATATCTAGGGATGGAAGAATAACTAACGAAATTAATAGGAGGTTACAGAAGGGAGGCAATTTCTACCAAACAATGAAACATCTGATTTGGAATAATGAAGTTTCAGTAAGAGCAAAACTCCTGATGTATAAGAATTATTACTTCCCTATTGTCACCTATGGTGGAGAAACATGGACAATGAAAGAAAGGGATTGGAGCAGATTGCAAGCAGGGGAAATGAAATTTCTCAGAGCAGTTAAGGGAAAAACAAGAATGGACAGAGTAAGGAATGTAGAGATTAGAAAGGACCTCAAACAAGAAAGTATGAGAGAAGAAATTGCAAGAAAGAGATTAAGATGGTATGGGCATGTTAAGAGGATGCATGGGCAGAGACTCCCCAAAATTATGGAAGAACTAAAGATGGATGGGAAACGACCTAGAGGGCGCCCAAGAACACGGTGGAAAATGGGAGTGAGAATATCTGTTGAAAGGAGAGGTGTGACCTGGCAGCAAGTGGAGGAAGAAAAGTGGTGGGAGGACCGAGCCAAATGGAGAGGACTCGTCAGCACCCAGACCCGGCAGTAGCTGGAGCGGGATTCGGATATAGATAGATAGATTAATCCACGTGTGCATTTGTGTTGAAGAAAGAGGATGCCAGCCATCCTTAACAATATTTGCAGAGTCTTGAAGCACACAGATGTTCAAGTGTTCGAATCGGCCTGGTTCCTTGGGAAGACAACATCCACACAATTTATAGGGCAAAGCTGGAGGCTGGCGACTGTTGCAATTGTTGTAAGGAGGGAGGGAGTGGGGGGGGGGGGGGGGTAGCCTCACACAACCAGTTTCTTCTACAAGACCGCTTCGGCGGCCACGTACTAGGTACATGCCAATGTTAGTCGTTCAGATCTGTCCTGATCACAGTGGCCAGAAGCGATGATTTTCAGTCGATATAGGTAGACGGAGTAACACGCGGATGAGTCACATGATGTTACTACACCGAGGTGAACCATGGCCGAGAAGAGACGTTCTGTTATAGGGCCACCATTCTACTGCTGGGATACGTGTCATTCACAACTCAAGTCTACATAAGAAGTCGTTCTGAGCAGGGACTAGTTTCACATCGATTATTTTCAAAAAGCTTTGTTGCCCACAGCAGCAAAAATGTCGCAAGGAGAAGACAGTGTATCACTGAGTGCATTATTTGTACCACGTAAACGTCGCTGTGTGGTGCAACTGGGATCATCCATAAGTGAGAATTCATCTGCTTCATCACTAATCGAATCAAGTACATGGTTTGATCCTCGACGCAACCAGCCAAACATTTTGCCTTTTGTGGGAAAGTGTAACGAAGCTGAAGATCTTTTATGGATTTTATGTCACAGGTGAAATACTTGAACACATCAGTGAACAAAATAAATATTCATGCTGCACAAAGGACTATGGTTGCCAACAAACGAAACTGGTGAAACTTCCATACATACATTTATATCGGTCGCAGCATGCATTGTACATTCTCGTGCAAGGCAGTGAGTACAGACAGTCGCGAAGTTCTGTTGAAAATGTTGCATTTCGAAGACAGTACTAAAGTTTATGCTTTATATCGTCTCTCAAACGTTCAGTTCATCATCGACAAACTGAACAAAAATATTGTTATCTTGCCGATATTGATAAGTCTCCAAACTGTTACAGGGTGTTCGGAAAGTCTTGTACTTGCAGAGACGAGTGAATATGTGATATTTTGAATAGGAACCCGTGTTCGGGAACGTACCATTTCCTTGCTACAGCCGACAGGATTACAGTCACAGACTCACTACGTAACACTACCCTCCTAACAAGTTCGAAGTGCCCCCATACTGGTAGTTAATTGCAGTTATTTCACTTATATGGTAAGAATAAAATCAGTCTCGGAACTTTTTGATGGACCATGCATGTTGCAAAATAGACAGCCCTGGGATGTGTCTGTTATCCCAAACACTGCTCCCTTGAAGACAGGAGTTAATGTGACGAAACATATCGTTAATGAAGGACAGAAATTGCTTTCCTTGTTGCCATAGCAGATAGGTGAGAAGAATATTAAGTCACTCGCCATCCCTCTACCTCCACTGAAATGACGTAGTAACGATGTGCGCTTTGAGCAACCTTCTTTCAGACGAAATTTTCTCGCCCGGCGGCCTGACACGTGCGTGCGATTAGGCGCGAATCTCTCTTCTTTTTTCACCCCTCAGACTCGCGCTCAGATAGGCGGCAGTAATGGCCGCCACTCTAACCTGATTGGCTGCGAGATGTGCGCTCCGCTGGCCACGTCAGCCTCAGGGCTGCCAACCTTGTTAGCGTGCTGGACATCGTTAGGGCTGTAATGCACAAAAAATACAGTAGCGAGGCGCCGGCTCATGGCAGCTCCCCACCCTGTCACTGCTTTAAATGACAGGCGCGTCATATTATACTCCCTCGCGAGGCAACTATTTCATCACGCGAGGTATCTTCGAAGGTGGCGACACAGAAATGAGGATCCACAGTAGCGCTCCGTGTGGCCTGTCAGTGAACTTTGAATTTTTAAAAATATGGCGCAATAATCTGTATTCTAGCATTTCGAAATACGAGCACTAGATGATAATATTTTTCGGTCACTCCTTATGAATCCATGTGGGAACTGCTCGATTTAAATTCACTGTAACTAAACTGTTCGTGTTCTACTTTATTTCTGTCGCATTTAACGGGGAGCACCGAAATGTTCATTGATTTCTGCTCTAGTCACCAAATCTACAAAGCATATTCGTCTACATTCATATTTTGCAAGCCACTGTGCAATGCGTGGCGAGAAGCAACAATATACAAAGCAGAATTACATACCCATTCCGTGACAAGCTGTAATAAAATTGAATACCAGTACTGTCGAGTAACTTGCTAACAACGAGTTTTCCATTTAATGCGAGAACGCATGAAAATAAAAGTGAAATAGAATAAAAGCAATATGCTTTTAAATTGTGCGGTTCACATAGATTCATTGGCAATAACAAACACACGAAAGTCCACAGAACACTATGTAATGAAAGCAGCTTCTGTTTTACACGAAACAAATACGGAATCATAATACGGTTATGAGCAGAACGCAATAAGAATATTTCCAATCCAATTTCTATTCTTCAATAGTGAAAGATGTCGCTAATTCTTACCGTTACAGGGCTATTACAAATGATTGAAGCGATTTTATAAATTCACTGTAGCTCCATTCATTGACATATGGTCACGACACACTACAGATACGTAGAAAAACTCAAAGTTTTGTTCGGCTGAAGCCGCACTTCAGGTTTCTGCCGCCAGAGCGCTCGAGAGCGCAGTGAGACAAAATGGCGACAGGAGCCGAGAAAGCGTATGTCGTGCTTGAAATGCACTCACATCAGTCAGTCATAACAGTGCAACGACACTTCAGGAATTCGGCGATGGTATGCGCAGTTTAATGCTTCTGGATGCCTCTGTAAGGGGAAATCAACGGGTCGGCCTGCAGTGAGCGAAGAAACGGTTGAATGCGTGCGGGCAAGTTTCACGCGTAGCCTGCGGAAGTCGACGAATAAAGCAAGCAGGGAGCTAAACGTACCACAGCCGACGGTTTGGAAAATCTTACGGAAAAGGCTAAAGCAGAAGCCTTACCGTTTACAATTGCTACAAGCCCTGACACCCGATGACAAAGTCAAACGCTTTGAATTTTCGGCGCGGTTGCGTTTTTTCCTCATGGAAGAGGATGCGTTCAGTGCGAAACTTGTTTTCAGTGATGAAGCAACATTTTTTCTTAATGGTGAAGTGAACAGACACAATGTGCGAATCTGGGCGGTAGAGAATCCTCACGCATTCGTGCAGCAAATTCGCAATTCACCAAAAGTTAACGTGTTTTGTGCAATCTCACGGTTTAAAGTTTACGGCCCCTTTTTCTTCTGCGAAAAAAACGTTACAGGACACGTGTTTCTGGACATGCTGGAAAATTGGCTCATGCCACAACTGGAGACCGACAGCGCCGACTTCATCTTTCAACAGGATGGTGCTCCACCGCACTTCCATCATGATGTTCGGCATTTCTTAAAAAGGAGATTGGAAAACCGATGGATCGGTCGTGGTGCAGATCATGATCAGAAATTCATGTCATGGCCTCCACGCTCTCCCGACTTAACCCCATGCGATTTCTTTCTGTGGGGTTATGTGAAAGATTCAGTGTTTAAAGCTCCTCTGCCAAGAAACGTGCCAGAACTGCGAGCTCGCATCAACGATGCTATCGAACTCATTGATGGGGACATGCTGCGCCGAGTGTGGGAGGAACTTGATTATCGGCTTGATGTCTGCCGAATCACTAAAGGGGCACGTATCGAACATTTGTGAATGTCTAAAAAAACTTTTTGAGTTTTTGTATGTGTGTGCAAAGCATTGTGAAAATATCTCAAATAATAAAGTTATTGTAGAGCTGTGAAATCACTTCAATCATCTGTAATAACCCTGTATAATGAAGGAAAAGTGCTGAGATGTACGCTGATTCATAATTTATTCTTTTACAATTAAAATCAGAAAATATGAACAGGACACAAGAGTAGCACAGTGGAGTTCCTTAACAGGCGTATACAAGGGAACACAAATAAGTTGAAATACAAAATCAGAGTGCTCAAGAAGTATATACTACTGCATGGGACAGAACTTCATACGACCAGTATGGAGTCGTGTGCATATTACACATTCCAAGAGGTTACTGAAAAGTACAATGTGTCCAGGATAATAAAATGGCCACCAGGTGACCCTGGTAATGACATGTCAGAACGTTAAACACAAATGTTAATTAGAAATTCACGTGAATCGTGAAAGGTTATGAAAGTAATTTTGCAACTAATCAATTTTTTTTAAAAAAATATACGTAATAAAATCGCAGAATTCAGGTGAATGATTCTGCTAAAAGTATGCTCATGGTGAAAGGAGGGGGGGGGGGGGCTTAGCGTAGGAAAACCATGGGGTGAAGATATCTAATTACGGTATATGACAATAGACAACATGTGTAACATACAAGCAAAACTGTTGTAAACATGTACTGCTAGGAACACACCCTTAGCTGATATAGACAAATGTGTGACTTCATCACAAATTTAAAATAGCATGCTTATTTTTCGTGAATGGCTATGCCCATAGCCTATAACTTCTATGTGGAGAGACACGTCCACTTAAAAACGTGGGGTATAGGCCAACCAACACTGCGTAGAGAAATAAATGACTGCATCCAACATCTTCTAACCCTTGCCATTTTTTCGGTCTGTTATTCTACTTGGAACTTCCAAGAGACGTGTTGCTTACCTGCTCTAACAACTTACGAGGGCGAATTGACAAGTATGTGACTTTGATACTGTGCACGCTCGTGATTTGTCATCAGAGCAGCATTCTGGCTGGATTGAAGAGTTTCTAGCAAACAGAATACAACACGTGTTCTGCACAGAGAGAAATCTTCGGGCCTACCCTAAGGGAGTCTTATATCACCATTTCTCTTCACAATAAAATATACAAATTACCTAGTGAATAACGTTGAAAGCTCCCATAAGGCTTTTCGCGGATTATGCTCTAGAATACAGGGGAGTAGCGATGCTAGAAAATTGTAGCCCAATGCAGAAAAGCCTGCACAGGATCGACAGATGGTGCAGAGTGGCAATGGACCCTCAACATAAAGAAATGTAACGTATTGCGAATACGTAGACAGAAAGACCCTTTATTGTGGGATTACACGATTGCAGAACAATCACTGGAAGCAGTCACTTCAATAAAATATCTAGGAGTATTCGTAAGGAGCGATTTAAAGTGGAGCGACCGCATAAAATTAATTGGTAGTACGTCTGATGGTAGAGTGACATTATTTGGAAGTACCCTCAGGAAATGTAGTCCATCAACAATGAGAGTAGCTTTACAAAACACTCGTTCGACCAATAGTTGAATATTTCTCGTCAGTATGGGACCCGTGTCGGATAGGAGTATTAGAGAAAGTCGAGATAATCCAAAGAAGAGCAGCTCATTTCCGTAAAGGTTCATTTGGTAAGCATGGAAGTGTCACGCAGATGGTCGACTAATCATGTGGCAGATGATGCAACAGAGGCATTCTTCATGGCAGTGCGGGTTTCTTTTCCTCGAAAAGTTAACAAATGCACTGTTATGTCCATCTCGCGAAAAACAATCTGGGAAAAATTAGAGAGATTCCAGTCCACACGGAGGCTTACCAGCAATATTCTCCCCACGAACCATTCGCGACTGGAACAGGAAAGGGGGGGGGGGAGTAGTGTGAAAGTCGCACACACCGCAAGACGAGGTGCGGAGTAGATTTAGAAGGAGACAGTTATGATCAGACTTAGGAGTATTAACCCATTCAAATTCTAAACGTCATGTAAGGGACTATGAGAATGACTGAAGCAGGGAACTTTCATATCAGTAGCGTATTGTGATACTTTATTACAAGAGGCGTAAATAACGAGAATAATCATTTCCCCCAAGTGTACTACACATTTTTGAATGGTAACACAAAATCTTGTGGTCCTGATATATTTCTGGTGATTTGTATCTTTACTGGGTGTATCCTGCAGGAAACTGATAAGCATTTGCAACACCATTCCTGAAATCTGTCACCTGTACTGTGTTCTCAAAATAGAACATAGTACAGGGTGATTCAAAAAGAATACTACAACTTTAAAAATGTGTATTTAATGAAAGAAACATAATATAACCTTCTGATATACATCATTACAAAGAGTATTTAAAAACGTTTTTTTTTTCACTCAAAAACAAGTTCAGAGATGTTCAATATGGCCCCCTCCAGACACTCTAGCAATATCAACCCGATACTCCAACTCGTTCCACACTCTCTGTAGCATATCAGGCGTAACAGTTTGGATAGCTGCTGTTATTTCTCGTTTCAAATCATCAATGGTGGCCGAAACACCATATCCTTAACATACCCCCATAAGAAAAAATCGCAGGGGGTAAGATCAGGGCTTCTTGGAGGCCAGTGATGAAGTGCTCTGCCATCTTAGCATCAACACGCTGACGCCTAGTCAACAGCGCCTCAAGCGAACAAATGTACAACTAAATGAAACTTTATAGCTCCCTTAATTCGCCGACAGATAGTGCTTAGCTCTGCCTTTTGTCGTTGCAGAGTTTTAAATTCCTAAAGTTGTGGTATTCTTTTATAATCACCTTGTATGATACGTATAGATAATTTTCCTCTAAACTGGATTTTAGGCCCTTGTTTATGAATCGACTGGTAACTTCAGAGACTGGGTATGTAAAAAATTACTTTCTTTTAAATTGGCATGTAGGTGCTGCTGCACATTTTAATATCAGTTTATAGTTAACAATTAACCCTCCAATCTGGATTATTCAAAGCATGGGACTCGCACGTATACAACAGATTCGTACATCTAATTACTTTACAAACGAGTTAGTGTGCTAAATATTTGACATTAAGCATGTAAAACCTTTATGCGTAGAGAACGAAAATTTAATTATGGGGCCGAATGCTCCCCATAAAAGATGCACCTCAGTTAGAAGTACAGTGTTAACAATGACGTCGACTGCTGGACAGTCCTTCAGATGGCGACAGGCAAGAACACAGAACACAAAATTCTACTAGGCAACTCCAGTCATATGGCATCAGACACGTCCCTTTAAGCTGCTCAGCGCATACCTCACAAACAGGAAACAAACAGTAACAACAAACCCCAATGATCAAGGACGTAAGGAAACGTAGTCCTCTACATCTACAAGGATACTCTGCAAATCACATTTAAGTGTCTGGCAGAGGGTTCATGGAACCACCTTCACAATTCTCTATTATTCCAATCTCGTATAGTGCGCGGAAAGAACGAACACCTATATCTTTCCGTACGAGGTTTCCCTTATTTTATTGTTGCGATCGTTTCTCCCAATGTAGGTCGGCGTCAACAAAAGATCTTCGTATTCAGAGGAGAAAGTTGGTGATTGAAATGTCATGAGAAGATTCTGCCACAACGAAAAACGCCTTCGTTTTAATTACGTCCACCCCAAATCCTCTATGATATCACTGAAACGCTTTCCCCTACTTCCCGATAATGCAAAACGTGCTGCTCCTTTCTTTTAACCTTCTTGATGATTCTATCTGGTAAGGATCCGACACCGCACAGCGGTACTCTAAAAGAGGACGGACAAGCGTAGTGTAGGCAGTCTCCTTGGCAGATCTGTTACATTTTCAAGTGTCCTACCAATAAAACGTCTTTGATTAGCCTTCCCCACAACATTTTCTGTGTGTTCCTACCGATTTAAGTTGTTCGACATTGTAATTCCTAGGTATTTAGTTGAATTTACGATGTTTGGTTTTGACTGGCTTATCGTGTAACCGAAGTTCAACGGATTCCTTTTAGCACTCATGTGCATCACCTCACACTTTTCGTTATTTAGAGTCACTTGCCAATTTTTGCACCATACAGATATCTTTTCTAAATCGTTTTGCAATTTTTTTGGTCTTCTGATAACTTTACTAGTGGATAAACGACAGCGTCATCTGCAAGCAACCTAAGACGGCTGCTCAGAGTGCCTCCCAAATCGTTTATACAGGTAAGAAACAGCAAAGAGCCTATAACAATACCTTGGATAACGGTAGAAATCACTTCTGTTTTACTCGAAGACTTTCCGTCAATTACTACGACCTGCGACCCCTCTGACAGGAAACCACGAATCCAGTCACGTAACTGAGACAATATTCCATAAGCACGCAATTTCACTACAAGCTACTTGTGTGGTACAGTGTCAGAAGCCTTTCAGAAATGTGGAATTAAGTTGAAATCCCTTGTCAATAGCACTCAGCACTTCATGCGAGTAAAGAGCTAGTTATGTTTCACATGAACGATGTACTACTCAGGCTATAGTAATATTGCACGGGTGGGAGGAGGGGTGTGTGGACTCTAAGGTTCAATACTTGGACCAATTCTGTTCCTGCTTAACATAAACGGCTTCCAGCTGGACATTACTGCCACTACCAGTATACTCTTTGCGGATGATATTAGTATCTTCATTACCAGAAAAAAGTGACCATAAATTCCAAAAGGCCGTAACTGAAAGCGCAGGTGGCCTGGATGATTGGTTTGGCAGAAGTAACTTGACAGTCAACACAAAGAAAACATCTATGGTGTGTGTGTGTCATATACACTCCTGGAAATGGAAAAAAGAACACATTGACACCGGTGTGTCAGACCCACCATACTTGCTCCGGACACTGCGAGAGGGCTGTACAAGCAATGATCACACGCACGGCACAGCGGACACACCAGGAACCGCGGTGTTGGCCGTCGAATGGCGCTAGCTGCGCAGCATTTGTGCACCGCCGCCGTCAGTGTCAGCCAGTTTGCCGTGGCATACGGAGCTCCATCGCAGTCTTTAACACTGGTAGCATGCCGCGACAGCGTGCACGTGAACCGTATGTGCAGTTGACGGACTTTGAGCGAGGGCGTATAGTGGGCATGCGGGAGGCCGGGTGGACGTACCGCCGAATTGCTCAACACGTGGGGCGTGAGGTCTCCACAGTACATCGATGTTGTCGCCAGTGGTCGGCGGAAGGTGCACGTGCCCGTCGACCTGGGACCGGACCGCAGCGACGCACGGATGCACGCCAAGACCGTAGGATCCTACGCAGTGCCGTAGGGGACCGCACCGCCACTTCCCAGCAAATTAGGGACACTGTTGCTCCTGGGGTATCGGCGAGGACCATTCGCAACCGTCTCCATGAAGCTGGGCTACGGTCCCGCACACCGTTAGGCCGTCTTCCGCTCACGCCCCAACATCGTGCAGCCCGCCTCCAGTGGTGTCGCGACAGGCGTGAATGGAGGGACGAATGGAGACGTGTCGTCTTCAGCGATGAGAGTCGCTTCTGCCTTGGTACCAATGATGGTCGTATGCGTGTTTGGCGCCGTGCAGGTGAGCGCCACAATCAGGACTGCATACGATCGAGGCACACAGGGCCAACACCCGGCATCATGGTGTGGGGAGCGATCTCCTACACTGGCCGTACACCACTGGTGATCGTCGAGGGGACACTGAATAGTGCACGGTACATCCAAACCGTCATCGAACCCATCGTTCTACCATTCCTAGACCGGCAGGACAATGCACGTCCGCATGTATCCCGTGCCACCCAACGTGCTCTAGAAGGTGTAAGTCAACTACCCTGGCCAGCAAGATCTCCGGATCTGTCCCCCATTGAGCATGTTTGGGACTGGATGAAGCGTCGTCTCACGCGGTCTGCACGTCCAGCACGAACGCTGGTCCAACTGAGGCGCCAGGTGGAAATGGCATGGCAAGCCGTTCCACAGGACTACATCCAGCATCTCTACGATCGTCTCCATGGGAGAATAGCAGCCTGCATTGCTGCGAAAGGTGGATATACACTGTACTAGTGCCGACATTGTGCATGCTCTGTTGCCTGTGTCTATGTGCCTGTGGTTCTGTCAGTATGATCATGTGATGTATCTGACCCCAGGAATGTGTCAATAAAGTTTCCCCTTCCTGGGACAATGAATTCACGGTGTTCTTATTTCAATTTCCAGGAGTGTATGTTTGAGACTTTAAAAGGTGTCTGGAACCAGTTTTATCTAGTTAAAGCACCTGTGCCTAGGTTTCAGGCAGGATCTCCCGTTTTGTTCGATGTTGAGGTGCTTTTCCAGTACAGTTTCAGCCTCTGCAATGCAGTTTGAATTTATGGGGGAGTACCAAGTTGGCTGAGCGTGGATGGGAGTTTGGACCGAGAAAGGAGGTTTCCTAGGGAAGATTGTGCAAATCCATCATACCAGGATGGCGTAATGGTTACTGATCTCCCTAGTGAGCTGAAGACCAGGGTTCGAATCCCAGTCTCGGTACAAATTTTCATTCGTTACTTGAGTCTGCATATACAAATCACACAGAAAACCACCTTGCTGAACTTCTACCTGAGAACCAAGGAATTTACACCCAATACGAAACTACAAGGTTATGAAATACCACCCCCCCCCAAAAAAATAAAAAATCAGGAACAACATCTTTAGGCCTGTGGATGCACGAAAACTTAAAACTGGAAACACTCATCAGCAAAATTAATAGTAAGCTGAACAGAGTATGCTACGAATTATGCATCCTAACATAATGCATGATCCCAGAGACTGTTCCCACTGCTTACTATGCATAATTTCGTAGTGTAATGCAATACTGTTTCATACTATGGGGAGATTCCTTACATCGCTGAGAAAGTCTCCTCAACCACAAGGCAGCTGTGAGAGTAACGAACAGGGCGAAGCCAACTGACAGCTGCAGATCTGTCTTCCTAAAATCATTCATTCAGCCCCTTGGCAGTCTCTACAGATTAGAAATATTTAAGGCAGTGATAATGCAAAATTCTCGAAAAAAAGTGGTAGTACTTGATCATGTTACAAGATCCCTGCCTTTAAAAATAAACACAAATGCGAAATATGTGCGAAAAAAGCTTGTGTTAATACCATCAGCAACTATGCAAATATTTTCTCTGCTTTCAGTACGTGTGTATTATCCTTGTAATAAATTGTAACCAGTAAGTATGTCTACTGAAATGAAATGTCGTGTGACTAGGGCCTACCGCAGGGTGCAACTCTTACGACTTGCGCCTCGGTGGGGATGAAATGATGATGATTAGGACTACACAACATGCCGTCCCTGAGCGGAGAAAATCTCCGACCCAGCCGGGAATCGAACCAGGGCCCTTTGGATTGACATTCTGTCGCGCTGACCACTCACCTACCGGGGGCGGACAGTATGTCAACTAGGTAATTGTTTTGTATATGTGTAAGTAATATAGTCGAATTAAATCAGGTGATTCTGAGGGAATTAATTAGGAAATGGAAAAAGAGAAATTTGTTAACTTCGAGTTCAGATGTCTCAGGAAGTCCATTCTGAAAGTCTTTGTATGGCAGTGAAAAATGGACGATAAACAGTTTGGACAAGACGAGAATAGAAGCTTTTGAAGTGTGGTGCTACAGAAGAATGCTGAAGATTAGACGAGTAGATCACTTAACTAATGAGAAGGTACTGAGTGGAACTGGGAAGAAATTTGTGGTACAACCTGACGAAAAGAAGGGATCGGTTGGTAGAAGACATTCTGAGACATCAAGGAATCACCAACTTAGTACTGGAGGGAAGCGTGTGGGGTAAAAATCGTAGAGGGAGAGAGTTGAATACAGTAAGGAGATTCAGAGGGATGTAGGTTGCGGTAGTACGCTTGCGCAGGAAAGAGTAGCATGGAGAGCTGCATCAAACCAGTCTTCCGACTGGAGACCACAACAGCAACATGTGTGTGAGAGGCATAAGAAACCAAAATAAATTATAAGAAGTATGTACAGGGTGTTTCAAAAATGACCGGTATATTTGAAACGGCAATAAAAACGAGCAGCGATAGAATATATTTGTTGCAATATGCTTGGGACAACAGTGCATTTTCAGGCAGACAAACTTTCAAAATTACAGTAGTTACAATTTTCAACAACAGATGGCGCTGCGGTCTGGGAAACTCTATAGTACGATATTTTCCACATATCCACCATGCGTAGCAATAATATGGCGTAGTCTCTGAATGAAATTACCCGAAACCTTTGACAACGTGTCTGGCGGAATGGCTTCACATGCAGATGAGATGTACTGCTTCAGCTGTTCTATTGTTTCTGGATTCTGGCGGTACACCTGGTCTTTCAAGTGTCCCCACAGAAAGAAGTCACAGGGGTTCATGTCTGGCGAATAGGGAGGCCAATCCACGCCGCCTCCTGTATGTTTCGGATAGCCCAAAGCAATCACACGATCATCGAAATATTCATTCAGGAAATTAAAGACGTCGGCCGTGCGATGTGGCCGGGCACCATCTTGCATAAACCACAAGGTGTTCGCAGTGTCGTCTAAGGCAGTTTGTACCGCCACAAATTCACGAAGAATGTCCAGATAGCGTGATGCAATAATCGTTTCGGATCTTCCTTTGGAAGAAATGGCGGCCCAGACCAGTACTTTTTGAGGATGCAGGGACGATGAGACTGCGCCAGTTCTGTTTATTGACGAAGCCGTCCAGGTAAAAATAAGCTTCGTCAGTAAACCAAATGCTGCCCACACGCATATCGCCGTCATCAATCCTGTGCACTATATCGTTAGCGAATGTCTCTCGTGCAGCAATGGTAGCGGCGCTGAGGGGTTGCCGCGTTTGAATTTTGTACGGATAGAGGTGTAAACTGGCAATGGCAAGGAAAGCGTTTCTGAAGAAGAGAAATTTGTTAACATCGAGTATAGATTTAAGTGTCAGGAAGTCATTTCTGAAAGTATTTGTATGGAGTGTAGCCATGTATGGAAGTGAAACATGGACGGTAAATAGTTTGGATAAGAAGAGAATAGAAGCTTTCGAAATGTGGTGCTACAGAAGAATGCTGAAGATTAGATGGGTAGATCACATAACTAATGAGGCAGTATTGAATAGGATTGGGGAGAAGAGAAGTTTGTGGCACCACTTGACTAGAAGAAGGGATCGGTTGGTAGGACATGTTCTGAGGCATCAAGGGATCACAAATTTAGTATTGGAGGGCAGCGTGGAGGGT
The DNA here is from genome assembly GCF_023864275.1 of Schistocerca cancellata. Taxonomy (NCBI): domain Eukaryota; kingdom Metazoa; phylum Arthropoda; class Insecta; order Orthoptera; family Acrididae; genus Schistocerca; species Schistocerca cancellata. The sequence goes on along the minus strand of NC_064637.1, from coordinate 124,108,208 downwards.
AAAAATCGTAGGGGGAGACCAAGAGATGAATACACTAAGCAGATTCAGAAGGATGTAGGTTGCAGTAGGTACTGGGAGATGAAGAAGCTTGCACAGGATAGAGTAGCATGGAGAGCTGCATCAAACCAGTCTCAGGACTGAAGACCATAACAACAACAACAGAGGTGTAAACTCTGGCGCATGAGACGATACGTGGACGTTGGCGTCATTTGGACCGCAGCTGCAACACGGCGAACGGAAACCCGAGGCCGCTGTCGGATCACCTGCTGCACTATCTGCGCGTTGCCCTCTGTGGTTGCCGTACGCGGTCGCCCTACCTTTCCGGCACGTTCAAATGGCTCTGAGCACTATGGGACTCAACTGCTGTGGTCATAAGTCCCCTAGAACTTAGAACTACTTAAACCTAACTAACCTAAGGACATCACACACATCCATGCCCGAGGCAGGATTCGAACCTGCGACCGTAGCGTTCGTGCGGTTCCAGACTGTAGCGCCTTTAACCGCTCGGCCACCCGGCACGTTCATCCGTCACGTTCCCAGTCCGCTGAAATTTTTCAAACAGATCCTTTATTGTATCGCTTTTCGGTCCTTTGGTTACATTAAACCTCCGTTGAAAACTTCGTCTTGTTGCAACAACACTGTGTTGTAGGCGGTGGAATTCCAACACCAGAAGAATCCTCTGTTCTAAGGAATAAACCATGTTGTCTACAGCACACTTGCACGTTGTGAACAGCACACGCTTACAGCAGAAAGACGACGTACAGAATGGTGCACCCACAGACTGCGTTGTCTTCTATACCTTTCACATCACTTGCAGCGCCATCTGTTGTTGAAAATTGTAACTACTGTAATTTCGAAAGTTTGTCCGCCTGAAAATGTACTGTTGTCCCAAGCATATTGCAACAAACGGTGTATTTCTATCGCTGCTCGTTTAGTTTTTATTGCCGTTTCAAATATACCGGTCATTTTTGAAACACCCTGTAAAACCGTGTTATGTAAATTTTCATGTCATCATACCGCATGATTTCCAACATCAAATGGATGAGTCTGTTCCGCGCACGTCCTGTACAAGAGTGCATCAGAGGACAAATAAGTAAATAAAAAGGATCGTTTCGGTGGTCCAGGTGTTGGGCGTGGCGAGGCAACATGTTGCATGAGCGTACTGGCCATACCACTACTCAAAGTTACTGTGACACTCTACTCCTTCCCTATGTGCGCCTTTTCAGGTCTGCATTCGGCCCTGACTTCACTTTTGTCGATCACACGGCGCAGTCGCATCAACATGCGCAGGTGGAGCAGCTCTTAGAACGAAAGTTCACTCTGAGAATCGACTGGCCTGCCCGTTCACCCCATCGACCGCGTGTGCGACACGTTGGTGGACGTATTGCACAGACGATCATCCAGCAGCTGTCACCCGCGCTGCTCGAGGAATGGAACGCCCCACCCAAAAACTCCTTGTGATCCTCATGGAATCATTTTGCAAAGCATACATTCGCGTCCGTGGTGATGACACATCCTTAAAAATCATGTACAGGGGACCATCATAAATCGCGGTGACTTCACTATAATTATTGTTGTCGTCGTATAAAAGTATCATTTCCGTTCATCTCATTGTCCGCAGCTCGTGGCCGTGCGGTAGCGTTCTCGCTTCCCACGCCCGGGTTCGATTCCCGGCGGGGTCAGGGATTTTCTCTGCCTCGTGATGACTGGGTGTTGTGTGATGTCCTTAGGTTAGTTAGGTTTAAGTAGTTCTAAGTTCTAGGGGACTGATGACCATAGATGTTAAGTCCCATGGTGCTCAGAGCCCATCGTTCATCTCATTGTGTATTTGGTTCATACATCCTGTGTACTACGCACACCAGTGGGTATTCGAGGTGATTCAGCTGTTTCTACCGATGTGTTATGCAACCCGCTATGTTATATCTGACCTTCGACAACCAGGCGCGAGATTTTCATATGCTCTCGCTTGCTACGCACGAACTATTAGCCCTATAGAAAAACTCAAAAGGGCCGTTTTGTAGGGAATTTAATGTAGTTCAATTTTCTACTGCTACACATTTTCGCTTGACGCCGTGAAACTTCTTTATTTAAACGAGTGTGGCTGTACTTAAATTGCTGAATGACTGAGACCCATAATATCCTATCGCAACGCAAACTGACTGCTCAAAAAAAGATAACCTGACTTCAAATAATTAATTCACCTCACAGAAATCATCGTTACGCGAACTACTGCAATACAGCGAGCTTCAATACTGCCAGCTAGACTTGGCCACTGTTTCGATACAGTGTATCGATACGTGGAACTGTTTCAGTGTTTCGGAACGGCTGTGGTTCACTGTTTCGAAACAGTGCTGTTTCATTCCGCCCCTGTCTCGGATAACCGCACCAGATTCGATCTCGAGCCAGACACAGAAACTCTATCGTTGTTTCAAAATAAGGCTGTTTCAGTCCACCTGCGCTTGGAACGGACTAATTGTATCGAAACAGTGATGTTTCATTCCGCTCTGTGTTGTACGAGATTCGGGCTCGGCACAGATACTGAAACATAACATTACACTTAATGAAACACTTTCAAGAGTGTCGAAATCTTTTTGACAAGCAATAGCATGAAGCTTAAGATATCTGAAAATAAAGCTTCGTTTCTAATTGACTGTCCTATTACGAAATGGCGTAACATCTGCTTTATAAACACTAACAAAACAATAAAACAACACATACTATTCACATTCAAAATAATAAATATGTGAAAATCATTCGATTAAATTACACTTTTTTTTTATAACATTCGCTTTTCTTTTCATACACAGTAATCGTATTACGAAACGCAAGTAGGCCTACAACATTTTGAATAAAAAAGGCGTAGAGTGACAGTTATTAGACATATACATAAATTTGATCTAGGTATAATTGCAAGCAATATGTTTGGCATGTCACTGATAGTGTAATTGTGAACGGGAAGGGCTGGGAAGCATGGTGACTTTATGGTAACGGTTCGAAACACCTTGAAAGATAAAATTTTTTTCTGTTATATTTTGTTATTTATTCGAATTATTTGGCGTTTTTTATGAGTCTATAGTCACTGTGCCTATTACGCACAATGATTCCCTTCGTGTGCATGTAAATTAGCAGGATGCGTATATTACCCATACTAACGGAATGTGCGAATCCCAGTAGCATATCCGTTGTTTCTGCAGTTCTCCAGTTCCGTTCGTGGTGGTTCTTCTGTCTTCAGCTATGGCTGTCCTCAGCCAATTGAAAAGTATGAAAGTCACATAACACGAAAGCAGCGCATTTACTGCAGGAAACACAAAACTGCCAAGACGCGCAAGTGATAGTTTCATACTTTCTGCGAAATAATTAGCGTTCTCGCACCTCATTTGTGTTTATATGGACATACTTATACAATAGACATTCAAGATGATAAAATGTGTAGGTTTATTAGATTACAAAACACAAACTGTTTCGAAACAGTGTATCGAAACATTACATTATATTGTTTCATTTGATTCGAAACAGTTAAGTGTTTCAGTTTGCCCATCTCTACTGCCAGCTAAATAAGAGATTCTAACTACTAATAGGCATGTGGTTAACAAAGGAAAGATTTTGTTGCAAAGCAAATAATGTATTTTTTTACCTTAATGTGACATCCAGTTCAGACACGAATATAAATTGTCATTGACATCCAGTACAAAGGTGTATAATCATGAATAACATTCAATCTCCATGTCGAACATGTACAGATCGTTAGCGTACTCCAGATCTCTACCCTCCATCAATGCTAACTTCTCACATCCACCACTACTGACTGTTCACCTCCAACAGTACTTCCATCATTGCTGGCGACTAACTTCCAACAACGTGTCCAACCAGCCACAGAGTCTCTTACAAATAAAGTGTAGTCAGACATCCAATACACAGAAGCAGCCCACTTACCAGCCGTAGTTTTCGAGTTATCCAAGAAAGCCGTACAGAAGTGACCTTCAAACGCCGCCCCGCCTCACCAGTCAAGATTTCTAGTACGTTGCTCACAGCACTTCTTGCTAACACTGTACAAAGATTTGCGACTGTACGAATTATTTCCCACATTCGATTTTTTCTTCATTGGCCTTGTTACGCCACCGGCGTAGCCAAGCACATACAAATTGAAAAAAATAACGTTTTCGTAAATTTTACGAAACACTTTCGTGAATATTAACGGCATAAAATAATTACATCGTTGTATGCGTCAGGCCTTCCGACTGCGAAACTACTGTGCTCATAAGGACTAAGTTCGGATCGAACTGTCAACGTTATTAGTTCTAACTACAGTTTAGAAAAGCCGTTTATCTTTCATTACCCTCACGAGGACATTTCAATGAATAATATTAACGAAGTAACCGCCTATGCTAATGGCGTAATAGCCCAATCAAAAAAGACCAGGAAAGATCAAATATCATTCGTGTAGTTGGAAATTTTTGTACAATGGTAGGAGCGAGTACCACGAACATCACAACAAAAAGCCTGACTGGTGAGGGATGAGTGTGAGGGCGGAGGTGAATATGAACGTCCCTTTTGTACGTTCTTCTTTAATAACCCGAAAACCGTGGCCTGGAGCGAAGACGTCCTCATCAGTTTTTCTATAGGACTAATAGTTTACGCGTAGCAAGCAAGAGAATACGAAAGCCACGCTTAGTTTTTGAAGGGCAGATATAACCTTGAGGGATGCATAAAACGACATCGGTAGTAGCAGCTGACTCCCCCTTTTATATATATATATATATATATATATATATATATATATATATATATATATATATATAGAGAGAGAGAGAGAGAGAGAGAGAGAGAGAGAGAGAGTTTTTATGCGAAAATTTGTAGAACTCACTGTCGATATTAGTGACTAGCTAGGAGCTGCTTAACTGCAATTCCGAAACAATGTCAATTACGTGCACAGAATTGACGTCATTCGGCAAAATCAGCGTTACTTGTTAGCTGTACGAATATAATTAACTTTGTAGTAATGGTGTTTCATATACAATAATAGCCAGCTAGTCCACTTCATGGCTGATGTATCGCAGTTGTAGGTTTCCTGCATAACGGCTTCCAGGGGCAACAAACAATTCATTTTAAGTACTTCATGTTATTACTGACCGAATTTATAAATTTAAATGCTGTTTTAACCTACCTTTAAGAGATAAGATTGTATGTTGTAAGTTTAACACTGTAAGACAAGTATTGCAGTTAGAACTATTCATCCAATTTTTGAGAATGAGAGAGTGACTTGCATGGAGAGAGAGAGGGAAAGTATGAAATGATGCATAGACTGGCTGGTGAGATAGTTTTTGAACGTAAATGAAAGAGGAATAGCATGGAAATATAAAGAGCAGATGGTACTCTAGCAGAAGAACCACAGGAGATTTTGAACAGATGGCAAGAATATATTGAATGTATGTATACGGGGGATGAAATGCAAAGCGAAATTAAGGTTGAAGAGGAGCACTATGTGCCGGAAGATGGAAAGGGATTTACCATCTTGGAAGCAGAAGTAGGAAAGGAGATGAAGAATAGGAAGGGATGTGGAATAGATAATTTGCCAGCAGAACTGTTGAAGAGTCGGGGAAACAAGGCAAGAAAATAAATAGTCTACCTCTGTAACGAGATATATGACAAAGGGGAATGGCCTGAGGACTTCGCTGCAACAGTTATGATACCAATAGAGAAACAGTAAAAAATTTGAAGAGCGCCGGACCATCAGTCTTACTTCTCATGCAGCTAAAGTCTTGCTGAGAGTGTTGAATAGAAGGTTATATGGCAAGCTGGATAGAGGGATTGCAGAGGAACAGTTCGGATTCAGAAGAGGAAAAGGAACAAGATATGCTATTGGCTTGCTAAGAACTATAGGGAAAAGGGTAAAGAAATCTTTGCTGTTTTTATAGATTTAGAAAAGGCTTTTGACAGAGTTCAGTGGAACAAGCTGATGGATATTTTGAAGAGGAAATGAGTAGATTGGAAAGAGAGACGACTGATACAGAATCTATATTTACACCAGAAAGTAAGGATAAGGATTGGAAATGAAATGTCAGAAGGAAGCAGCATTGGATGAGGTGTTAGACAAGGTTGTTGCCTTTCCCCATTGTTGTTTAACGTATACCTTTTTTTTGTGGTTTTAGGGCGGAAAACTTCAATGGTCATTAGCGCCCAGACTACCTTAGGAATGCACCGCCAGGAATAAGTTTAAAACAGCAACTAAAAGGGAAAACACGATAAAAGACAGACTGACAGGCATAGGATTAAAAAAAAAAAAACAGCATAATCAAAGGTCCTTGGAGAGGTTGGTCAAGTTGATAAAATGAAGAACGCGAGCAGCTGCTCGTGGGTCATCCGCTAAAATGGCATCTAGACTACAGGGCAAGCCAAGATCAAGACGCAGTGTGTTAAAATCCGGGCAGGACGTTAAAATGTGGCGGACCGTCAGCAATTGCCCACATGGGCAGAACGGCGCCGGCGCAGCCGTCAGCAGATGGTGATGGCTGAACCGGCAGTGTCCAATTCGTAACCGGGCCAAAACGACCTCCTCCCGCCGAGAAGGGCGGGAGGATGACGTCCAAGCCACGGGAAGAGGTTTCAAGGCACGAAGCTTGTTGTCTGTAAGTGCAGCCCAATCGGCATGCCACAGCGATAAAATGCGCCGACAAATGACCCTGCTACAATCTGACGAAGGGACACAACAAGAAGCTGTCCGAGGCTGGAGGACCGCAGCCTTGGCCGCTGCATCTGCAGCTTCGTTCCCAGGGATACCGACATGGCCAGGAACCCACAGAAAGCTAACCGGAGAACCGACGTCCACCAGCTGCTGAAGAGAGCGTTGGATCCGGTGCACGAAAGGGTGAACCGGATACGGATCACTGAGGCTCTGGATGGCGCTCAGGGAATCGGAGCAGATGACATAAGCAGAATGTCGGTGGCGGCAGATGTAAAGAACAGCCTGGTAGAGGGCAAAGAGCTCAGCTGTGAAGACCGAACAATGGCCATGGAGCCGGTATTTGAAACTTTGTGCCCCGACAATAAAAGAACACCCGACCCCGTCATTGGTCTTAGAGCCATCTGTATAAATTAAGGTCATATTAATGAACTTCGAACGAAGTTCGACAAAACGGGAGTGGTAGACCGAACCTTGAAGGGATTATTGCGAAAAGCTTAGATGGGAAAAGAGGAATATGTATTGGTGGAAAGAAAACAGAATGTATAAGATTTGCTGATGACATGGTATTAGTGGCGGACAGTGAATAACATGCTCAAAGATCTGAATGAAGCTTGTGTGGAATATGGGATGCAAATAAACACAGCAAAAACAAAGAGTACGGTCATCAGAACAAGACGCAGACTGTCCAATATTAAAATAGGACACTCTACCGTTAGCCAAGTAAGTTAATTTAAATATCTCGGAAGCACAATAACTGGAGAGATGTCACCAGGAGGTGAAAACTCGAATTGCCATAGCGAAGGAGGCATTCAACAGAAAGAGGAGCCTCTTATGTGGCAAATTAGATAAAGGACTAAGGAAAAGGCTTGGCAACTGTTTTGTCTGGAGTGTGGCACTACATGGGGCAGGAACATGGACGCCGAGACGAGAGGATGAAAAAAGTTTAGAAGCATTCGAGATGTGGAGGAGAACGGAGAGAATAAGCTGGATGGAAAAAGTGAGTAATGAAAGAGTATTGGAAAGGGTTAGCGAGAGAAGATGTCTGCTGAAGGTTGTACGAGAAAGGGAAAAGAACTGGTTGGGACATTCATTGAGAAGGGAGTGCTTGCTAGTAGATGCTTTGGAAGGATTGGTTTGCAGGAGAAGACTGAGAGGAAGAAGGAGATACAAGATGATAGACGACATAAAGAGAAGAGGAAATTATGCAGACCTGAAGAGGATGGCAGAAGACCGGACAGGCTGTAGAACTACCATGTGAAAACCTGCCTTTAGGCAGAACACTGATGATGAACAAAGTTAACACACAATTTCAAACCTTTACGAAACACTGTCTAGCTGTCTCGACCACAAAACGGTGAAACTGAACAAATTTTGCGGGTCCTACCCACATATACCAATGGATGTTCGTGCGAAATTACATCACTGTGCGACACATCGTTCAGGAGATATGACGTCATAACAAAACGAAAAAACCATCGTTAGCACGTGCCAATACAACTTCGTTGCTGGTGAAATGCGTACCGCCTCCGATTTTTACTGTGAAAACTCTTAATAATGTTTGTTCTATTTAAAAACTTTAACAGTCTACATCTTTATTCTTCATGTCTACACACTTGCAATCCTCTGCCGCTCGAAGGTACCGAATTGTAGCGTGTGACGTAACTACGGCGGTGCGTGAGGGACAGCGTGCTGTAATAGAGTTTTTAATAGCAAAGGAGTTCGTCTACACGTGGAGCATCCTCTCCCACAACCCGACAATGCCAGACTGCACACCGGCGCTGCGGCAACTACCGCACGCCTTGGATACAGTGCCATCGATCATCTTCCATACGGTCGCGACTGATCCCCATCCCGTTTTCAGTTTCCAGAAGTTAAAGAACATCGTCGAGAACTTCACTCCGCTTGCAAGCGGAGGTGACACCGTGTCGCACACTGTCAGTATGAAAAAAACTGGTCTCTCGTTGACAGAAACGTGTCCATCGCCAGGGTGGCTGTGTTCAGAAATAAAAACATATAGGACAGAGCACTCAAAGACCTGAGTCGAAACAAGGCCCCGGGAGTAGACAACATTCCATTAGAACTACTGACGGCCTTGTGAGAGCCAGTCCTGGCAAAACTCTACCATCTGGTGAGCAAGATGTATGAGACAGGCGAAATACCCTCAGACTTCAAGAAGAATATAATAATTCCAATCCCAAAGAAAGCAGGTGCTGACAGATGTGAAAATTATCGAACAATCAGTTTAATAAGCCACAGCTGCAAAATACTAACACGAATTCTTTACAGACGAATGGAAAAACTAGTAGAAGCCGACCTCGGGGAAGATCAGTTTGGATTCCGTAGAAATACTGGAACACGTGAGGCAATACTGACCTTACGACTTATCTTAGAAGAAAGATTAAGGAAAGGCAAACCTACGTTTCTAGCATTTGTAGACTTAGAGAAAGTTTTTGACAATGTTGACTGGAATACTCTCTTTCAAATTCTGAAGGTGGCAGGGGTAAAATACAGGGAGCGAAATGCTATTTACAATTTGTACAGAAACCAGATGGCAGTTATAAGAGTCGAGGGACATGAAAGGGAAGCAGTGGTTGGGAAGGGAGTAAGACAGGGTTGTAGCCTCTCCCCGATGTTATTCAATCTGTATATTCAGCAAGCAGTAAAGGAAACAAAAGAAAAATTCGGAGTAGGTATTAAAATCCATTGAGAAGAAATAAAAACTTTGAGGTTCGCCGATGACATTGTAATTCTGTCAGAGACAGCAAAGGACTTGGAAGAGCATTTGAATGGAATGGATGGTGTCTTGAAGGGAGGATATAAGATGAACATAAGCAAAACGAGGATAATGGAATGTAGTCGAAGTAAGTCGGGTGATACTGAGGGAACTAGATTAGGAAATGAGACACTTAAAGTTGTAAAGGAGTTTTGCTATTTGGGGAGCAAAATAACTGATGATGGTCGAAGTAGAGAGGATATAAAATGTAAGACTGGCAATGGCAAGGAAAGCGTTTCTGAAGAAGAGGAATTTGTTAACATCGAGTATAGATTTAAGCGTCAGGAAGTCATTTCTGAAAGTATTTGTATGGAGTGTAGCCATGTATGGACGATAACTAGTTTGGCCAAGAAGAGGATAGAAGCTTTCGAAATGTGGTGCTACAGAATAACGCTGAAGATTAGATGGGTAGATCATATAACTAATGAGGAAGTATTGAATAGGATTGGGGAGAAGAGAAGTTTGTGGCACAACTTGACAAGAAGAAGGGATCGGTTGGTAGGACATGTTCTGAGGCATCAAGCGATCACCAATTTAGTACTGGAAGGTAAAAATCGTGGAGGGAGACCGAGAGATGAATACACTAAACAGGTACAGAAGGATGTAGGTAGCAGTAGGTACTGGGAGATGAAGAAGCTTGCACAGGATAGAGTAGCATGGAGAGCTGCATCAAACCAGTCTCAGGACTGAAGACCACAACAACAACACATGAAGAGTAAAGATGTAGAATGTTAAAACCGCTGAGATTTCTCATAAATTCTGAGACGCTACGTACCCTTGTGGTTACTTGATTTCACGCTCATAATGGAATGATAGATATAAATGGAAAAAACTCAACGTTTTGAAAGCTTTTAAAAAAGCTCTGTAGTACTTACATTCAAAGATTTTAAAACATTAACTTACGCTAAACTGATGAACATAAGTTTTCTGGTTACTACATTCTACATGTTCATCCCTTAACAAAATAACAGTTTATAACGCCTCTTCTTCTTGATGATTTGGTTTGATTTGTACTTGGCCTCGGCTAAAACTCGGCGACAGTCGCTAGAGTGCTGAGATCGTTATCAAGTTACGAAGACGACTTTACACAAAATAACAGTGCTGAACCGAAATGTCGACGTGCGCGAGATATTTACTTCACCAAGAATCGTCATTAATCGTTCGTAATCGATGTTTAACTGATTAATGATGAAACATAAGTGATAAAACCAATACAGTCACATCCACAACAAATTCCCTACAAGCTGGTCGTCATTTCAAGTATCTAAGGAATCGTAACAGTGGGCTTGTTATTTGAGTCAAAGATTCTACACAAGCGCCGAGCGCTACAGTCAAATATTATCGCTGCGCGTAATTATTACTCGGGAGTTTCATGTTAATAATTTGATAGAATTTTAAATCACAAATGCACGACTTGGCACGAGAGGGTGTTTTATTGCACAATATCAGTCACTTCCTAACCGAGCCTTGAGAAAAAAACTCTCCCAGGTGTTGGGTGGATTTAAATTATATGCTTCGGACCTATCACTAAAGGTCCATAAACTACTGGCTATTATGAATGAAAATTGTCTATCAGTGGTCGTTGCCTAAATCACTGTCTAAGTAATGTTTGGTTCAATTATCTAGTTAAAAGTTTACTTTATTCTAGTAGGTAAAAGTCCTCCGTTCGAATTCTAATGCCGTGATATCTGAAGTCAGAAGATCGTATTACTGCGTCATAATAGATCACAATTATTCCATCTCAAAAACAATCTAAGCGCGCCTACATGTACGAGCATTCAAATATATGACCTGCTTCGGCTAACTCTCGTAACGTAGTGACAATGCATTGAATTATACTTAGTCATTACTCACGGTTCCCAAAGAGTACTCACACGGAGTATTCTTTGGGATCGTTGGTTCTACCTTGCGAATGTTAATTTATGCTAATTTTGCGATTTATTATTATTTTGATATTAATTTTACTGAAATTTAATCTTTCTTTCGTAGATTGCTAAATTGTTAAGTCTTAGATTCCTGATTTAATTACTTGTTATTGTCCTAATAATAGTGATAAATGGAACTTCGTTCGCTTATTCACTTTTCTGGGAATTTGGGACTCGGGGGAAATCTTTGGGGTATTGGGTGCTAATTTTTGATTTTTATTTCTCGTCCGAGGAAGTGGCATTACAAGGTGACCAGCGTAAAAAATATGGAGTTGTCTTTCAAGTCCCGGATCGGTCGCTGCAGGAGTCGGCAAAGTTGCCTCCCTATTACGTGGACTGAAATCTTCCTGCAGACGGTGGTAAACATCCCCAAGTCTGACAGCACTCACGGGCCGGTGTTGACGCACAGGATCACCGGCCATTGTAAACACGCCACGTACGGGAAGTGCCACGACCAACAGCTGCAGAGCAGGAAACAGCCGGAGTCCTCGGTGGTCTATACTCCATTCACCGAAACAAGAGACGTACTGTAAACACGGCAAGGCGCGTGACCACAGCGCTGCCGTCGAGAGGTGTACAAGGCTGGGGCGTCAGAAATTAAAAAATGAAAGTCGTGTTTTTTATAATTTGGCGCCTGAACATGATAAAGTGATCCGAGAACTACCTTCCGACACCTTTATTTACATTACATTAAAACTTATTGTCACTCAAAAAGAGAAATATTTAGGCTTTCAGGAAAAGTTGTTTTTTCACGTTACTCTATATTTATCATGCCATATCTTCTAAACTGTGTGTCGCACAGCAAAATAATTTTATAATTGCCTTCAGTGCTATATGTTGATAACGTCTGCAAATTTTCTGCCCAATAGAGTCAGTAATAGTGAAGCAATGAATTAAAATCTCACATCTGATATAGAACTTTTACCAAATCATCATCCGAAATATAGTAAGCGACAAACTTTTTCCCTTTAAATTCTTTTGTGGAGGTGTAAGCGAGAAAAGTTTCAGAAAAGTATGAATTTAATTTTGTAGTTTGTTCGAATGTGATGGGTGCAACCGTTTGTCCTTCATGAGCGATGCATTGTGCGGTTCTCAGGCGCGGCGCTCAGTCAGTGTGGCCGCCTCAGTTGCAGATGTGAGCTCGTTAGTGGGTGCTGTACAGCGACGATTTCAGCATATCTTATGTTCATCTGTAAAGATGCTTGAAAGACTAGTTGTTGATTATTAGAGTAAGTATATGTGTTTGTAGTCACGCTGAGCATTCACTGTTTATGTGCGCATCCAATAGCATCACATGCTTTCTTATTTTATATATTCACTTATTTCATTAGCATCACATACGGCTGTCCTTATCATCAACGGATTCAGCGAGCGAGGTCGACGTGTCAGTTTTGAGTCCACCAAAGAAGTGAGCAAAAAAGAAATCATCAAGTTCTGAGAAGCACATGGTGCTTAATGTGTATAAAACGGAACTTTTACATCCAGAGCAGTCGATGAGTGATATTGTTTCGAAAACAGCTGCAGCTACAGGTGTTGGACGTTCTTCAGTGTATCGTGTGATAAGTGAGTACAAGGCCACGACTCTTTGAAGTCTACCAAGAAAGGAAAATTACGACAAACTTTCTGAAAATGTTGATGACTTCGATAGAAATGCGATACGAAGGAAAGTACACGAATTTTTTTTTCGTAACGAATTGCCATCAATTGACAAAGTGGTTACAGTCGTGAACGAAGATGCAGATCTGGCCAATTTTCGGAGAACTACATTTTATAAGTTATTGAGAGGAATTAATTTCATATATGTCCGGCGTGCGCGCGATAGCATTCTAATAGACAGGGATGACATCTTCTTATGGAGGCGGCGTTATCTTCGAACCATTAAACGGTTGAGAGATGAAGCCAGACCCATTTACTATTTGGACGAGACGTGGGTGAACGCAGGGCATACCCGAAGTTAGGTCTGGGTAGATGACACTATAAATTCCTCAAAACGAGCGTTTCTGTCCGGGTTATCCACCGGAAGCAAGGGCCCATCAGGTAAAGCAAACGTCTGATTATCGCACACATTGGCAGCAAAGCAGGGTTCGTTGAAGGATGTTTGTGGACTTTCGAATCCAAGAAAAGTGGAGATTATCATGAGGAGATGTGCGCCGAAAGCTTCGAGAAGAGGTTTCAAGATGTTCTTCCTCGGCTTCAGGAAAATGCAGTTCTTGTTCTTGATAACGCGCCGTACCATTCTCGGAGAAAAGAAAAAGTTCCCAATGCGAATTCCAATAAGCACGAAATATCAGAGTGGCTAAAATCTAAAAACATCCATTTCGAAGACGGTATGTCGAAGAAAAAACTTTTAGATATAGTTAAAAATCACAGAACAGCGCACAACGAATACGCAATAGATGAAATGGCGAATAATGCAGGGAAAACAGTTCTCGTAATTCCTCCGTACCACTGTGAATTAAACGCCATCGAGTTAGTGTGGGCCAGAATCAAAGGCTATGTTGCAGTGAAAAACAAAACATACAAAATGCCGGAAGTTAAAGTACTGCTAGAAGAAGCAGTAAGAACAGTGACTGCAGAGGATTCGAACAAGTGCGTCCTCCATGTCGTAGAAAAAGTGGAAACTCAAATGTGGAAATTAGACTGCATTATAGAGGAGAGAGAGGAGCGGTTTGTTATAAATCTCAATGAAAACAGTTCAAGTTCGACAGAATGAACCTTGTTTCGTCCTTTCTCATTATTACTACTGGTATTGTTATTAAAATTAACAATTAATTGTGTTTTAATGGAGCGTTTTCTTAGCAACCTGAATGAAAATAAATCTGCTTCGATAGAATGAACTCAGTTTAACATTATGTTAACATTATTGTTAAATTTATTTCGTACATTGTTGCCCAGGTTTCTCACGGTCCGCTGTGACAGCTCGGCAGCCAGCCGAACGCCGCCAGCTGCAAAGCGTGCGCCAACGATTTTCCACACCCCTACGTATCACGTGAACACCTAATGCTTTCTCTGGAAACGAGCGTAGTCGCTCACGTGACACTGTTTATGTTTTGTCCCAGCTCTCGGTGAACAGACTTTAGTGGTAAGGGGTCTGGAACGTTCCAGCGCCTCGGCTGGGGCTATTCGCCCCAGCCGGGCCGGGGTTCAATCCCCGGCCGGCGCTGGAATTTTCAGGCTTCCGAACCCTGGCCTCCACCTCTGCCCTGGCATGTGGCGCATGCCGGGAACCCCCCGTGGGGTCTGTGCTTCAGATCCCACGTGGAGCCTACTCACAAACTACAAACCTCACCTGATTATGCTGTAGCCAATTGTGGATCTAGTTTTATTTTTCATTTTTTTACGTCCTCAACACTTAATATCCTCATCCGACTCAACTGTTGTATTTTAGTTAATTTATGCCATTTTTCTAATACCCCTTAACAATATTGCAAAAACGAAGATCTTAAGTGCGTTGGTTAAGGAACGCTAACGGCAGTGACTGAAAAGCATATAGATTAAATTGCATGTTGTCGAACTTGGTTTTTCTGACTTATTTTGTGGAATGCCTGCTCAGTTTCTGATACTCCGGAAGTAATAACAGCAACAATCTATGAGGAGAACATATATATGTACGTCGTCAGATGCCATTGTAGTCCCGCAACAAAAGGAGACAAGACCCTACTATACATTTTATTGTTAAGTCTCACTGTGCCAGGATCCATGTATAGTCGTTGGATGAATTTAAATTTAATCAATCTTAGTGTCGATTCTCGGCACCGTTACTTGCGGAGCATCAAATACGACACAGTTGCTGCATTTTTTTAAATAGCGTGATCCAACTGTATCAAATTATTGCATATAATGGGATCTGTGCGCTGTTCATTCACTGCTCTTAACTTTAACTACGAAGAATGAAACATAATATCAGAAATCTTTTTTTTTCCGAAGAATATTGTTAAATCTATTTTAATGGCGTAAAAGCGTCGATAAAATTATTTTATTAATTAATATATTGCGAATAACGACTGTGTGAGTATCATAAATCATCATTTAATTGTAAATCCAAGTCGTTATAGACAGTTCATATTAGTACACTGTCAGAACAGAATGACTTTGTTTTGTGAAATAACTGCATATTATAATACAAAATACTGTAATTGTGGAACACAGCAATAATGATTCAGTTTGTATCGTAACTTGCTGCTATCGTTATAGAGGGCGAAGTTGTTCAATTGTCGCAGCTGTGATGCAGTTCGCCTCTTCGCTACTAGATGACCCTGCTGGCAGAGACGAGAAGCTTGACTACCACTTGCCCGTCTGTTGTATATGGCTTCGCTGCTAGAGGTCTCTAGCTGTTCTTGCGAACTCTATGATAGTTTTGAGTAGACCTGTTGTTGGATTTTCCTTCTTAGCTACTAGACATTTAATGTGACAGTCATGAGCAGGAAACTTTTGTGGATTATGCTGTCACAGACAACAGACTAATCTCCCTGCACGGGAACTAATTTTTTTTCACAATTTTTACGAACATTTGTTCTTTCTTTTACAATACAGGATCAACCAAACACAATACAAAAGCATTAATTTCAGACACGTCGAAGTTATTTGCTTTTAAAACTGGAACTATGTGCACACAAGTTAAATCGAACTGGCTATGAATGCGAGCTGAACATAACGAGTAGGAAACTTGTCGAAATGTTGCCTCAGAACGACGTCCTTACTCGGCTGGTAACCCGAGAAGATATTATCATGCGGCCATTTATGTGACATATTTTGATACTCGTAAATTCACTCATTAAAACCTATATGATAGTTTCTGTTACCTAGAATCACGGAATTTGGCAAGAAGCACGGTGCCAAAGTACAAGTAACGGAAATAAATACGAAAATCGGTAATTTGTAATTGTATCACACGGAAAAAATATTTTTTGGGGGGGCCTTGTTATACGTCTGTTAAGACCCCATTTTTTCGTGTACGGGTACACGTAATAAGTTTAAATTTATCAGAATATTAAAATCTGTGGTTCCTTGGCGGTGCTTCTATGTCAATGCAACCCGAAAGATACGGCCATTTGTCACATATTTTGTTATGTTTTCAGTATCGAAACAGACAAAAATTATCGAAGTTCTCGATTCGCAGGATGGATGAGCTATCTACATACATAATTAAGTTAGAATGGAACCGTCGGTGATCAAGTGCTACTCACACTTCCCCAGATTTGTTTACAGACATTTCTGTTTAAACCGAACTCGCTTCTAGTAACATCTTTATGTCTGGTTCCACAGCCGCTGCAAATTCCTTAAGAAAAATTAATTTATCTGTGTAGGAAGTTAATTTCGAAATTAAGTTCAGTTCATTGTTAGAAATTAGCTAATTTCTACTCTTTAAACGTTATCAAAGCCACACAACGATACGGAATACTGCTAAATTCGTTGAGATGTATCGCATCTATTTTTAAGACGTTGATCGTGACTTTTGTGTCTTCGTATCAGTAGTTGCGTTAACATATTTTAATGTGTTATTTTACAGGAACAAACAGCGCGTAATTGTTCAACGTTTTCCTTTTACACATAGACTTCACATCTGTGACACTTGTGCCTTTCAACTCTATATGTAGAAGGTAATGTCTTGATTCACTGACTCACCATTACCCAGCCCAAACTGCTAAGGATAGAAACTTGAAATTTGGAGAGGGTCCTTGTCCACATACTTGCAGGTATAAAGTGTATAATTAAATCTATAATAATAATTTACATGCGTATCTGTTTCCTATTATTCTTTTAAAGTTGTTGTGGATGTGACGTCATTAAAGCGGATTTAATCTGAATATAATATTGGGTGTCTGAAGAGAGGAAAATTGTTAATAATGATCGTTCTAGTGAAATAGGAGAAGTGAATTGGTACTTCATGAGCCAATGGTTGATAAACAAGAAGGAAAATGCAAAGACATTGGCTAAAATACGGTCGAACCTAAAATATTTGCCGCTCAGGATACGTAAATTATAACATTTATTACTAGACACATCGCTGAGCGAGATTTTGTGGTGAAAATTATTATAATGGGGGTACCTGAAGTATATATAGCAGTCAAAGCGTACGTATTATGTCATTACCCTCATTTAGAGGGTGGGTCATAGCGAAAGTAGAATTCTTGTTTTATTTCTCTTGCGTGTCACCAACACGTCCAAAAAATAGTGAAACTACTTGCTAATCTTATACTGTACGAATCATTTAAGACCCGATTTTTTGAATTTCCACCCATACAGACAAATTGCGGTTGGCATCTGTTTTTATATAATTGTCGCTATTAAGGCAATTTTGAAGCTAGAGCTACGAAAATTGGTACTTGGTTTATCGGTATAAAAAACAATGTGTTTCATCATTTTTGGAAATTCAACCACTCAACAGGGTGAAATAGCAGGTAAAAGTTTTTTACAGTATTAATTAATGAACTACTGAAGCATTAAAACTAACACCTATGAAAATTGGTATTTTTGTTCTCATTTAGAAATAATAAAAATACATGTTTGTTGTCAAAAGAACAATCGAAAGAGATCATGCTCCTATTCCTTAATTAAGGAGAAAATTTTAGAATACACAAACGAATTACAGACTCTGGCTGCGAGTGGGCACCGATTTAAATCAATGGTTCAAATGGCTCTGAGCACTACGGGACTTAACACCTGTGGTCATTAGTCCCCTAGAACTTAGAACTACTTAAACCTAACTAACCTAAGGACATCACATACATCCATGCCCGAGGCAGGATTCCAACCTGTGACTGTAGCGGTCATGCGGTTCCAGATTGAAGCGCCTAGAACCGCACTAAATCAATGGTGATAGTCGAAAATTTGTGCCGAACTGTGATTCGAACTCTAGTCTCCTGCTTACTAGGCAGACACTGTGACCACCATGTCATCCAGACACAGTGATCATCCCAACTGCATGGACTACCCTAGCACATCCCTCGTCAGATCTGGCCCTAACGCCCGAAAGAACAGGCATCACTAGAAAAGTTTTGAAGGTGTCTATGAATTAAACCAAAGAAAGCTACGAGGGTCACTCCAAAAGAAATAAACACTATTTTTTTTAAATCCATCTTTTATTCTACATGTTTGAAAGTTTTACAGTGTGTAGATACATCCTTTAGGAACAACATTTTCATTTCTCCACATAATTTCCATCCCTCTCAACTGCCTTACGTCATCTTGGAACCAGCGCCTGTATACCCGCACAGTAAAATTCTGGACCAACCTGTTGGAGCCACTGTTTGGCAGCGTGCACAGGGGAGTCATCATCTTCAAACCTTGTCCCACAAAGAGAGTCTTTCAGTTTCCCAAAGAGATGATAGTCACATGGAGCCAGGTCAGGGCTGTAAGGAGGGTGTTTCAGTGTTGTCCATCCAAGTTTTGTGATCGCTTCCAGGGTTTTTTCTTTTTCTTTTTGATTGACATGTGGCCGTGCATTGTCGTGCAACAGCAAAACATCCAGCTTTTGCCGATATGGTCGAACACGACTCAGTCGAGCTTGAAGTTTCTTCAGTGTCGTCACATATGCATCAGAATTTATGGTGGTTCCACTTGGCATTGTGTCCACAAGCAAGAGTCCTTCGGAATCGAAAAACACCGTAGCTTAACTTTTCCAGCAGAAGGTGTGGTTTTGATTTATTTTTTTCCTTGGGTGAATTTGCATGATGCAGCTCCATTATTTGCCTCTTCGTCTCCATACACCTTTTTCAACTTCTTGTGGATGTTTCCCACTGCCTCGTTTTCACAGCAGAGGAATTCTGTGACAGCACGTTGCTTCTGACGAATGTCAAGTGTAGCAGCCATCTTGAAGACATGCTGTGACGGCGCCGCTCACGGGAACACGTTGAACTAAGTTTGAAAACAACCGGGAAGGACGTATCTGCACACTGTAAAACTTGCACACATGCAGAATGAAAACTGCATTTTTACAAAAATAGTGTGCATTTCATTTGGAGTGACCCTCGTATTAAACAGACACACGACAAATCGGCTTGATCAGAATTACGTAGGAAAATAAACGTACCTTCAATTCATTAATCTTTCAGTAGGCCAATTTTTATAAAATTATTTTCGTTTTAATTACGAGGCAAACTAGTCATTACTGATGTCATAATACGAAGGGCGTTCAATAAGTAATACAATTTTCGGGCTCTTTAGATTGAAAAAATTGCAGTATTTGTTGTGAGACATCGTGGTATATTTCCGCAACATTACTTCCAACGAGATGACGGCGCTACACGTAGCTTCCAAAATAGCGCCTCTAACGGATTTGCGTTCCGAGCAGAGAGCTGTCACTGAGTTTCTTTTGACGGAGCATCGCAGATATTCATAGGCACTTGCGGAATGTATACTGAGACCTGGCAGTGAAAGCACAGTGACTCGTTACACCAGGCGTCCGTCGTTATTGCAACAGGGTCGCGTAAACCTATCGATCTCCGGCATGCCTGACGGCTGCAAACAGCTGGGACGTTCGAAGTGATCGACGGATCACAAACACTTCGCTGCTGAACTGGACTTGTCTGTTGGCAGCGCTGACACACTCCTCCACCGTTGGAATACTCAAAGGTATGTGCGCGCTGGATTCCTCGCCGCCTAACAAAAGAGCGGTACGGGGCTGATCGTGTCAAGTTTTTATCGAACATCATGACAGGCGTTGAAACATGGGTTCATCACCTCGGACCGGAAACAAACCGACAATCCGTGGAATGGGGCCACACGATCTGTCCTCTGAGGGAAAGCTAAAATCCGCACCCACAGCTGGTAAGGTCTTGACGACTAACGTTTCAGACTTTGAAGGCGTTATTCGCTTTGATGTCTTGCCTCATGCTACAACGATCAAGGATGAAGTGTATTGTGCTGCGCTCAGGAAACTGAAGAAACGGCTTCAGCGTGTTGGTCGCCACAAAAATGCAGACCAACTTTTTCTTCTCTATGACAAGTCTGCTCACAAAACTTCTTTGGACTGTTCTTCCTCATTCATCCTACAGTCCGGATCTCGCACCATCCAAATTCCATCTGTCGGCCAATGAAGTATGCAACTCTGTGGGAAGCAGTACGTGCATGTGGCGATGGTTTTTGATGCAGCAACAAGCTGGCTCTGATCTTGATCTACAGAGTGGTACAATGCGGGCGTAGACACACTCATAGTAAGGAGGCATAGCGCCGCCCCATTGATTGGAGGTTAAGTTGGCTTATAGAGATTTGTAGCCAAAGAGTGGGGTATAACGCGTTGTATTGGAATCCAGAAGAAAATCAACCTGCTTTTAGAAGGAGAAAGTGTTGCATTACTTATTGAACACCTCTCATAGAAACTGCGTACATGTCTTGTCGTAGTGTAACTCACAGCATGCAAATTACCCAGACTATATTCATCCCCCATTCAAAATTTAAATACTGTATTTTGTACTACACTGATAACAAGCTGCAACTTTTCTGGTCACTACTTTGCGCTTGTTCCTCCCTTGACCAAATAATAGCTGATTGGCGTAAAAATCTGAGTTATCATTTGTGCCCCGTGTTGGACGCTGTTCAAGTCGGTGACCCTACCCTAGTCTGGCGTGGACTGGTAACTCCCTGCAAACGATGGTAAACATTCCCTAGTCTGGCAATGCCCACAGGCCGGAGTCGACGCACAGGATCACCGGTCATTGTAAACACGAAGCGTCACGACCGTCAGCTACAGAGCAGGAAACAGCCGGGGTCCTCGGTGGTCTAGTGGTAAGGGGTCTGGAACGTTCCAGCGCCTCGGCTGGAGCTATTCGCCCCAGCCGGACCGGGGTTCAGTCCCCGGCCGGCGCTGGAATTTTCAGACTTCCGAACCCTGGCCTCCACCTCTGCCCTGGCATGTGGCCCATGCCGGGAACCCCCGTGGGGTCCGTGCTTCGGATCCCACGTGGAGCACACTAGGAAACTACAAATTATGCTGTAATCAATCGTGTATCTATTTTATTTTTTTATGACCACAAGACTTATCCATGTCGCCATCACCTGTTGTATTTTAGTTAATTTATGCCATTTTACATAGTTACCTTGCCTTCGGCCATTTTTTCAAGTATCCTCTTCACAATGTTATTCAAAAGCAAAAAAGGATCATCTGTACATTGTTTCAGTAAAAGCTGACAGCAGTGACTGAAAAGAATATACACTGCATTGTATGCAAAAATTTCATGTAGTCAGACCTCGTTTTCTTCTGAACATTACTGCTATTATTATTTTGTAGAGTACCTTGCAGTTTTTGATATTACAGAAACAATAGCGCTAACAAAATAGGAATGACACACACACACACACACACACACACACACACACACACAACACACACACAGTTAACTGCCATATTTTTTCCGCTTTTATAAGATTGTGGTTTCGCAACAAACAAAGACAATCCCGTGCCTTACATCTCAATGTTATCTTGTTAACTCAGACCTTGCCAGGACCAATGTATAGTAGTCGGCTGAATTCACATTTAATGATCCTCAATGTAGATTGTTGGCACTGTTATTTGCGGAATATATATAATCAACGAAGTCTGTCAGTATAAAATTACTGCATACAAGGCAGTCTGTGCTCTTAATTTTAACTAGAAACAATAAAACTAACAAGGGAATGGTCAGACTTGTCATGCCGAAACATGTATTGATTTTTTTAGCACTGTTATTTCACTGTGCAAAAGATCCGTTTGCAAAATTGTAGCTGCTGACATGAACTGGAAGTCCCTAAAAAAGAATCACGAACATGGCTGTGTTTCCTGCTTGGCGCTTGCAGTGACGGCTGGCCACCCCTGGAAATGGCGAGTCGCGAGCGTTGTGCGCATGGTCTGGAAGTGCGGCCGTCTTATCTCGGCGTTCACTAAAGAGGAATATCGCTGCAAGGTTTTAGTGGAAAGGGGAAACGAATATTCATTTCTGTGGCATACACGTCCTTTTAATTTCTGGTACGTATTTCGAAACATACCGTCCTGAAACTGGTTAGAGATATGAAAGATGTTCTGTACATGTTCATCTATACTCCGCAAGCCACTTTACGGTGAACATTCATTCCCTCGTCACAGGTGATGGCGAACCCTGTAAATGTTTTGCTGCTTGCCATGGAGATATACCACAGTCGCCAAATGAAGCAATCAACAGAAAACACGCGTGAAAACTATGTGTTGTGCGACATGGTTGTTAAACTTATAGACGAGCATGTAAATGGCGCAGACATGTGGCTAGAAACAACTGGAACACTCGATATTGCAGACTGTGACTCTACAGATGGCGAAGACACCGACAAAAGTTGCATTCATGAAGACTCTTCGAGTGATAGTGCCACGTACCATCATCAATTATCTCCGAAAGTAACACCAGCAACTACAATTACCTTATCAGACAAAGAAAAAGCGGTGACGTATTGGTTGAACGAAAGTGGTAAGAAACGCCTACGTGTCAGTACTGTTCAAAATAAGTATCGCTTTGTCCGTTCTGAACGTGAATTGTATAGATGGAAAAAGCAAGTCGCTCGACGACGTAATAGTCGATTGGAAATTGCGACGGAGATAAATGCGCGACTTTTTGAGTTATTTACCGATGCCAGAGAACAGTCATTTGGTGTCAGCAATACAACTTTGCGTGATTGGGCGTTAGAGATTGCCAACGCGATAGGCGCTACAGAATTTACGGTTTCTCAAAGTTGGATTAGTCGCTTCAAAATATCACATAAAATTGTGGCAAGAAAAATAACAAAATTTGTATCGAGAAACAGGTCGGAAAATGAAGTGACACAAATCGAAATGATAGAAGCTTTTCTTACGAATGTAAAAAAATAAGATCGCTAGTTTTAGTGAATCGTACGTGTACAGTGCAGATCAATCAGGTTTTAAAAAAGAAATGCGTGCGAAAAGAACACTGTCATTCAAAGGGGAAAAACATATTGAGGCGATTGCACAGTCCACGACTGCACTCACCCATTCATACACTATAATGCCCATAATTAGTCTGGATGGTTCATTGCTGCCTAAAATATATGTGTGTCTTCAATAACCAACTGGACGTTTTGGACCACGTGTCAAAAGAACAATGTTCTATGCAAACAGTCTTGCAGTAGACGCATCGAAGTCTGGAAAAATGGGAAACGAAAACGTTACACTTTTCATGCGTCATGCTTTTCTTCCGTTCTGCGGGAACAAATCTCTTCTCCTTCTAGATTCGTGGTCAGGTCATAAAAGATCTGATTCATTAAAAGCTGTATTTCGAGCCCACCCTGACAAAGAAGTAGATATGCTTCAGATTCCACCAGGCACGACCAACGTAATTCAACCTTTAGACAGAGAATTTTTCCGCCAGTGGAAGGCATTTTACAGAAAACTAACAGAGAAAAATTATTGTGTGCTGATCACTGCAATTTCCTGTCTATCACCGTGACAATATTCTCAAGCTGCAATCAGTAGTACATTATCAATTTTCCTCTCCACGATTTCAGAATTTGATTAAATATGCGTGGCACTCCTCGAAATATGCTGATATTAGGCCTGATTCATTCCTAACACCAGCCCAGTTTTGTCTACGGACATCTAACAACGTCTGTGATTCGCAGGGCTGTCATATGTCGTCTTTGCTTCTATGTTCTTGGTGCACAAAAAAACCTATGTTTTGAACATTGTATCAATGTTTCGCATTTTTGCGGTAATTACAAGAAATAAAATTTGGACGTGTTCTAAATCGTATATTTATTTGTGTCTATTTCATAGCTATTTGGAAAGAATGTCGTAGATAACATATGAGCCATATTTGTCAACAAATGTTTAATTATCATACGATCGCTTTCACTGGGGGAATCAGCTCTCTCACCGCTGTGGCAAGAGAGCGGCGCGTAGCTAACGCCACCTTGTCCCTAGATGGCGTTGGTATAACGTAGCGAGAGAGGTCAGGGTTGTACAAGAGGCAGTTATAAGCGTGGAAACCGTGCGACAATAATGTCTTACTTCATAAAATTGTTTACAGACTTCCAGGTCATGTCAGCAGCTAAAATTCTGCATACAGACTTCTTGCAATGTTAACTCACAGTGGTAAAAAAAGCAACACAGGTTTCGACATGACAAGTATGACCATTCCCTTGTAAGTACTGAAGATCTTTCTTAAAATACTGTCAACAGGATACTTGAAAACCGCCTAAGAAAACAAATTTGTGACAGCGCTATGTTAACTAAAATACAACACTTGAAGACGGCATGAAATCAGATAAGCAAGGAGAAGTGTTATGGAGAGAGAAAGAGCTTTAGAGGTATTTACATCACAGCTGAAAAATTTCCAAAGAAATCTTTGGGTATGTCCAATAGCTATGGAGAAAGTTGAAAACAATTTAGGATACGTGTAATATACAATCGTGTAGTTAAGAAAAATATCTACTTTTAGAATGCTAAAAGTTACCATTATTTTTATACTCTGGGAAAATAGCCATCCCATACCTGTGTATGTGAAACAAAAAGAATGCTGTCATGTGTTGCTGTAGTCTTGTTGGAACAGCGCAGAATAATTTCGTATTGAGCCAAATAAACGACTCTGAAGTCCTTATAATTATTGCAGCCTTTCGAATATTTGTGTATGTCAATACACAATTGTTAAGTCTGGCCACAGGGTTTTGCTACTATTGCTGTTGCTCTTACTAATAAGTTTACTGGCCCAAGTCTATTTTAATAGCGTAAAAGCGCCGATAAAATTATTTTATCAATTTGGATATTGCGAGAAATGACTATATTAATTTCGTATTCCGTCTAACTGTAAATCGATGATGTTAGAGTTCATATTTAAACGCTGCCAGAACAGAATGATTTCGTAAAAGTGTGAAATAACTGCATATTATATAAAAAAATACGGTAACTGCAGAACACAGCAGTAATTTTGAGCCTGTTTAGTAATACTGGTATAAGCGACAAAATGAACAACAATTACAAATTTGTGTTATTCAATCGCCGCAAACGCGATGCATTTAATCTCTTGGCTGACAGATGTCTCTGCTAGCGCAGACGGGAGACCACTTCTGCCACTCGCCCGTCTGTAGTACATGGCCTCGCTGTCAGAGGTAGCTAGCTGTTCTGGTGAGTTCTATGACACTTTCGTATAGGACTGTTGGATTTTCCTGCATCGCTCCTAGATATTTAATCCAATAGTCTCGAACAGAAAACTAAAGGGGCTTAGGCAACAGACGCATCTTCTTGTACGGAAACTAATATTTCCGTACTCTTTACGAAATGCCTGATTTCTCAATTTTATTTAGTTTTAAATTTTGGCTCAACCAAAAAGTGTGAAAGAACTAATTTAACACATCTCAAAATTACATGCATCCAGAGCTAGAATTGTAAGCACACAAGGTATTTTCATTGCGTTGAAAAACTCATAAAAATCAGTTCATGCAAAGTCGTTACTAGTTACCTTTTTTTACAATATATGCATAGATGAACGTTTACAATTACTTTCCACGCAATGAAGATTTCTGAGTGAAGATATTTTTGATGGCACATTTGCGTAAACGAGTATGGGAAACTTAGGTGTATCAGCAAGAAAAAGTTAGACAATTTTATCTATTCGAGGCGATAATACAACCTATTGTATAACCATCTATTGTATCAAATTGTCGGACGGACCTTTCCTTCTTGGTTCTGTGAAGAATGTTCTCACTGTTATTTCACAAGTCCAGTTTTGTTTCTGTTTAAACCTAACTCCCTTCCAATAAGTCTTTTATGTATGAATCCACAGCTGCTGCAAATTTCTTAAGAAAGAGTCATTTACTTATTTAATTTTGAAATAAACAGTTTATTATTAAGAAAATGGTTCAAATGGCTCTGAGAACTATGGGACTTAACTGCTGTGGTCATCAGTCCCCTAGAACTTAGAACTACTTAAACCTAACTAACCTAAGGACATCACACACATCCATGCCCGAAGCAGGATTCGAACCTGCGACCGTAGCGGTCACGCGGTTCCAGACTGTAGCGCCTAGAAACGCACGGCCACTCCGGCCGGCTTATTATTAAGAAATCGCTAATTTGTACTCCATCAACAATACCAAGCCGCACCACGATAGAGGACCTGCTAAATTCGTCGGCATGTATCGTATTTGACTTTAAGACGTTGATCACGCTGTGTGTTCCCACTTCAGCACTTACATTATGTACACTGACGGAAAAAAATCGAAATACAGAGGAGGATTTGTGCGACGTAAACGGAAAATGATGTCTATTCAAATTTCGCGCCAGTCGCACAGGAGTAACGCTCGTAGCGCCACTGTAAGGATGCAGATCAAGTTTTCTTTAAATACACGCTGTACCGGTAGTAAGCCATAATTACTTTTGAGATTGGAAGTGGTGAGTTGATGTTAGGCAAAAACGCCTTTAAGGCAACAAGGACACCTTTACCAACACCTGAGTTTGAATAGTAACAGCACCATGAAATCTGGAGGTTCCTTATGCAGCATTTCCCATGCTGGCTGTATAGCCGTCCGCGAAAGTGGTGCCCGTGCAGGATGTTGTGTACGAACTTGTCTCTTGATTATCTCCCATACGAGGTGCATTCAAGTTCTAAGGCCTCCGATTTTTTTTTCTCCGGACTGGAAAGAGATAGAAACATGCGAATTGTTTTAAAATGAGGCCGCGTTCATTGTCAATACGCCCCAGAGATGGCAGCACTGTACAGCAGATGGAATTTTACCGCCAGCGGCGAGAATGAGAACTGTTTTAAATACTTAAAATGGCGACGTTTTCCTTACTTGAATAGCTTGTAATCATTCGTTTTCTGAATTTGCGTGGTGTGAAACCAATTGAAATTCATCAACAGTTGAAGGAGACATGTGGTGATGGAGTTACGGATGTGTCGAAAGTGCGTTCGTGGGTGCGACAGTGTAATGAAGGCAGAACATCGTGTGACAACAAACCGAAACAACCTGGGGCTCGCACAAGCCAGTCTGACGACATGATCGAGAAAGTGGAGAGAATTGTTTTGGGGGATCGCCGAATTACTGTTGAACAGATCGCCTCCAGAGTAGGCATTTCTGTGGGTTCTGTGAACACAATCCTGCACGACGACCTGAAAATGCGAAAAGTGTCATCCAGGTGGGTGCCACGAATGCTGACGGACGACCACACGGCTGCCCGTGTGGCACGTTGCCAAGCAATGTTGACGTGCAACGACAGCACGAATGGGACTTTCTTTTCGTCGGTTGTGACAATGGATGAGACGTGGATGCCACTTTTCAATCCAGAAACAAAGCGTCAGTCAGCTCAATGGAAGCACACAGATTCACCGCCACCAAAAAAATTTCGGGTAACCGCCAGTGCTGAAAAAATGATGGTGTC
Source organism: Schistocerca cancellata (assembly GCF_023864275.1). Taxonomy (NCBI): domain Eukaryota; kingdom Metazoa; phylum Arthropoda; class Insecta; order Orthoptera; family Acrididae; genus Schistocerca; species Schistocerca cancellata. The sequence goes on along the minus strand of NC_064637.1, from coordinate 124,080,495 downwards.
CATGTTCTGGGACAGCGAGGGCGTAATCCTTACCCATTGCGTTCCAAAGGGCACTACGGTAACAGCTGCATCCTACGAAAATGTTTTGAAGAACAAATTCCTTCCTGCACTGCAACAAAAACGTCCGGGAAGGGCTGTGCGTGTGCTGTTTCACCAAGACAACGCACCCGCACATCGAGCTAACGTTACGCAACAGTTTCTTCGTGATAACTCTGAAGTGATTCCTCATGCTCACTACTCACCTGACCTGGCTCCTAGTGACTTTTGGCTTTTTCCAACAATGAAAGACACTCTCCGTGTCCGCACATTCACCAGCCGTGCTGCTATTTCCGCAGCGATTTTCCAGTGGTCAAAACAGACTCCTAAAGAAGCCTTCTCCGCTGCCATGGAATCATGGCGTCAGCGTTGTGAAAAATGTGTACGTCTGCAGGGCGATTACGTCGAGAAGTAACGCCAGTTTCATCGATTTCGGGTGAGTAGTTAATTAGAAAAAAAATCGGAGGCCTTAGAACTTGAATGCACCTCGTAAATGTTCAATGGGTTTCAAGACCGGTGCCCTAATTGTCCAGTATGTTCTTCGAATCGGTCGCGAACAAATGTGGGCCAGTGACGTGGCTCATAGTCATCCATGAAAATTCCATCCCCGTTTGGGAACGCGAAGTGGACGAGAGGACCCACCCAGTCCATTCCACGGGAAAACAGCCCACACCATTACGGAGCCACCCACCAGCTCGGACAGTGGTTTGCTGACAACTTGCGTCCATGGACTCATGGGGTCTGCGCCACACTAGAACCGTACCATCCCAGCTGCAATGGGTATTTAAGTGACCTCGCCACTGCTTTCCACTCGCCTGCGGTCCGACCGATATGGTCACGAGCCCAAGATAGGCGCTGCAGGCGATCTCGTGCTGTTAGCAAAGCCACTCGCATAGGTCGTCTGCTGCCATACCTTATGAACGCCAAATTTCGCTGCACTGCCCTAAAGCATATGTTCGTGGTACGTCCCATAGTAATGTACAGGGTGTTTCAGAAATGAATTTACAACTTCAAAAATCCATATAAATTTATTGAAAGAAAATACAATTTTTTACCTTAAATTAAAGATGTTGGGCCGCTGGTTATCCCGCACGCAACCCATCGGAAGTCTATTTCAAATTCGCTGTAGCATTGCAGATGTAACTTGTTAATTGGTGGAGTAAATTCTTGCTCTAAGTTCAGGTAGAGAAGCCGGCACAAATACGATATCCTTGATGATATCCCCATTAAAAAAATCGAGTGGTGCCAGGTCTGGGGAATGTGGGGGCCCTGCGATTGGCGCATCATGGTCAATCCACTGGCCTGGAAAGCGTTCTCTGAGAAAATCCTAAACTTCAGCCACATAGTGGGGCGGTGCACCATCTTGCATCAACTAAACACTTCGTTCTTTGTCATCATCGCCGATCTGTGGCACCAAAAATTGCTGTAACATATCCAAGTACACTATCCCATTGCGCTTGGAAGACCTGATTTTTTCTAATGTCTTACCGAGCACCCTGTTTCTACAAAACATTTATGCTACTCATAAATTGTAGGCCTACTAGAAGAATCTTTAGCGTACTTAGTACGGGAATTACGCTGAACTGCTGACGCCGACTTCGATTCTTCAAATCAAAACAGAACATTTAACATGCCAGGCTCCAGTGAAGGCGGCCATTTTTAACGCAACTGCCGCTAGCGCTCCTTACGGTGCGATTCGGCACTAGCGAACTACGCAAGACAAAACTTTATATATTTCCCTACAAATTGACAGTACAACCACCTCTGTAGGTGCTACGAATTAATTTATATTAATTTTCAAAGTTGCAAAGTCCTTTCTGAAACACCCGGTATTCCACGTAGTTTCTCCCAGTTTCACAAATATCTCATTAGCAAGTCAGCCATAGATAGTCATGCAGTGCGCTCATTCATCTTCGTCCCAGTACAGTAAAGGTTGGTTATTTACAATGGCAGAAAACGTATGACAAACTTAGTGTTTACACATCGGCCACTGGGATGTCAAAAGAGCACAAATTAGTTGGTCACCAACATAAACTATTTATATTTTCGAGAAGAAAATTTTAACGTGTACTACACATGCATTGAAGGTACACTGATTGTATCATCTTCGGCAGGAAATTTACTGTAGAAGCCTTTTGATCACAGCCACACACGATTCTGTGTTTCTACGTGGGAAGCGGAGCCTACCCCGTGGTATATCAGGGCGGGTGCGCCATGATCGAGAATGTCACAGAGCCACAGGTGGGCTTAAAGGAACTCTTCCAGCTATCGCCAGATGGCAGGCGTGCGCGTTTACACTCTGTGGACTGTTGGATGCCTGTTTCCAGCGGTTCGTCTCCCTGGTGACAGCGGAACAGGTGGCAAATGAGTGTCTCTTTCCTGATCGAGGTACTTAATACGATTAAAAACACTTGTTATCGTTTCCTGCGGTAAATCTTTCACATTGATAACACGATTAGTTCCAGAATATAATATTTTCCAATGCAATACTGAACAGTTAGATAAACAATTTAGTACTGCATTTTGTCCATTTAGACATCTTTCAATTTAAAACGCCGTGGTAAACAAACCTACCCATACGATGTAAAAATGATTTCATTTTTTTCCACTAACAATTACCTTCTGCATAGTCACATATTGCAGTTACGTAGAATTGCCGTTCTGTTTCTAGTTAGATCATGACAGATAACCTCTCAGTTGCGAGGTACAAATTATAACTGGTAATAACGAATGTTAAATTCGGACTGCTTTTCATTACATTTTTCTATACTTCTATGTATCGGTCTATCTTCTTTTGGAAAGTACGAACACAATGTACGCACTGAGGTGACAGGAGTCATGGGACAGCAATATACAGGGCTATTAGAAATGATTGAAGCGATTTCATAAATTCACTGTAGCTCCATTCATTGACATATGGTCACGACACACTACAGGTACGTAGAAAAACTCAAAGTTTTGTTCGGCTGAAGCCGCACTTCAGGTTTCTGCCGCCAGAGCGCAGTGAGACAAAATGGCGACAGGAGCCGAGAAAGCGTATGTCGTGCTTGAAATGCACTCACATCAGTCAGTCATAACAGTGCAACGACACTTCAGGACGAAGTTCGACAAAGATCCACCAACTGCTAACTCCATTCGGCGATGGTATGCGCAGTTTAAAGCTTCTGGATGCCTCTGTAAGGGGAAATCAACGGGTCGGCCTGCAGTGAGCGAAGAAACGGTTAAACGCGTGCGGGCAAGTTTCACGCGTAGCCCGCGGAAGTCGACGAATAAAGCAAGCAGGGAGCTAAACGAACCACAGCCGACGGTTTGGAAAATCTTACGGAAAAGGCTAAAGCAGAAGCCTTACCGTTTACAATTGCTACAAGCCCTGACACCCGACGACAAAGTCAAACGCTTTGAATTTTCGGCGCGATGCAACAGCTCATGGAAGATGATGCGTTCAGTGCGAAACTTGTTTTCAGTGATGAAGCAACATTTTTTCTTAATGGTGAAGTGAACAGACACACCGTGCGAATCTGGGCGGTAGAGAATCCTCATGCATTCGTGTCGCAAATTCGCAATTCACCAAAAGTTAACGTGTTTTGTGCAATCTCACGGTTTAAAGTTTACGGCCCCTTTTTCTTCTGCGAAAAAACCGTTACAGGACACATGTATCTGGACATGCTGGAAAATTGGCTCATGCCACAACTGGAGACCGACAGCGCCGACTTCATCTTTCAACAGGATGGTGCTCCGCCGTACTTCCATCATGATGTTCGGCATTTCTTAAACAGGAGATTGGAAAACCGATGGATCGTTCGTGGTGGAGATCATATCAGCAATTCATATCATAGCCTCCACGCTCTCCCGACTTAACCCCATGCGATTTCTTTCTGTGGGGTTATGTGAAAGATTCAGTGTTTAAACCTCCTCTACCAAGAAACGTGCCAGAACTGCGAGCTCGCATCAACGATGCTTTCGAACTCATTGATGGGGACATACTGCGCCGAGTGTGAGAGGAACTTGATTATCGGCTTGATGTCTGCCGAATCACTAAAATATCGTATATTTGTGAATGCCTAAAAAAACTGTTTGAGTTTTTGTATGTGTGTGCAAAGCATTGTGAAAATATCTCAAATAATAAAGTTATTGTAGAGCTGTGAAATCGCTTCAATCATTTGTAATAACCCTGTATATGTCCACAGATCTCTGTAGCATTAGGTGCAGAAAGTATAAAAGGGCAGTGCACTGGCAGAGTTGTTATTAAATAATTTTTTCATAGTGTGTCTAATAGTGTATTTTAATACGACAGTATGCCATCTTAGGCTATTTATAACATTTAAAACACCAGATAATGGCACTTTGAAGCCGAAATCGTGATTGCGTAAGTGTAAATGTAACACTGCAAATAAACAAGTCTAATGGCGGTACTGACTTTAAAGGAGTTGTTAGTCTCTACGTGGATACTCTGCACCGTCCAGCAGTATTGTAAAAGAGGACGGTCTAGCGTAGTGTAGGCAGTTTCGTTGGTAGATCTGTTACATTTCCCAAGTGTCCTGCCAATAAAACGCAGTCCCTGGTTAGCCTTCCCCACAACATTTTCTGTGTGTTCCTTCCGATTTAAGTTGTTCGTAATTGTCATTCCTACGTATTTAGTTGAAATTATGGTCTTTAGATTTGACCGATATATCGTGTAATCGAAGTTTAACGGACTCCTTTTAGCGCCCATGTGGATGACCTCACACTTTTCGTTATTTAGGGTCAACTGCCAATTTTCACACCATACAGATACCTTTTCTAAATCGTTTTGCAATTTGTTTTGATCTTCTGATGACTTTACTAGTCGATAAACGACAACCTAGGCTGCTCAGATTCTCTCCCAAATCGGTTATATAGATAAGGAAGAGCAAAGGGCCTATAACACTACCTTGGGGATGATGATGATGATGTTTGGTTTGTGGGGCGCTCAACTGCGTGGTTATCAGCGCCGGTACAATTACCCAATCTTTCCTCAGTCCAATTTCGCCACTTTCCTGGATGATGGTGAAATGATGAGGACAACACAAACACCCAGTCATCTCGAGGCAGGTGAAAATCCCTGACCCCGCCGGGAATCGAACCCGGGACCCCGTGCTCGGGAAGCGAGAACGCTACCGCGAGACCACGAGCGGCGGACTACCTTGGGGAACGCCAGACATTTGTACTCATGTCTCGTGTGAAATGGTTTACGACGTGATTACGGCCATACGAGGGAAATTAACGGACTTTGGACGCTGACTGGTAGTTGGAGCTAGACGTATGGGACATTCCGTTTCAAAAATCGTTAGAGAATTCAATATTCCGAGATTCACAGTGTCAAAAGTGCGCTGAAAATAACAGATTTCATGCATTTCTCACCACAGACAACGCAGTGGCCGATGGGCTTCACTTAACGACCAAGAGCAGCGACGTCTGCATATAGTTGTCAGTGCTGACAGACAGGTAATACTATGTCAAGTAAGGGCAGAAATCAATGTGGGGCGTATAATGAACGAATCCATTAAGGCAGTGCAGCGAAATTTTGCGTTCTGCAGCTACATTTACATCTACATTTATACTCCCTTTCCTGTTCCAGTCGGATATGGTCCGCGGGAAGAACGACTGTCTGAAAGCCTCCGTGCGCGCTCTAATCTCTCTAATTTTACATTCGTGATCTCCTCGGGAGGTATAAGTAGGGGGGAAGCAATATATTCGATACCACATCCAGAAACGCACCCTCTCGAAACCTGGACAGCAACCTACGCCGCGATGCAGAGCACCTCTCTTGCAGAGTCTGCCACTTTGCTAAACATCTCCGTAACGCTATCACGCTTACCAAATAACCCTGTGACGAAACGCGCTGCTCTTCTTTGGATCTTCTCTATCTCGTCCGTCAACCCGACCTGGTACGTATCCCACACTGATGATCAATACTCAAGTATAGGTCGAACAAGTGTTTTGTAAGCCACCTCCTTTGTTGATGGACTACATTTTCTAAGGGCCCTCCCAATGAATCTCAACCTGGCACCCGCCTTACTAACAATTAATTTTATATGATCATTCCACTTCAAATCGTTCCGTACGCATACTATATATAGGCTATGGCAGCAGACGACCGACTCGAGTGCCTTTGCTGACATCGCCTGCAGCGACTCTCCTGGGGTCGTGACGATATCGGTTGGACCATAGACGACTGGAGTGGCCTTGTCAGGTGAGTCCTGACTTCAGTTGGTAAGAGCTGATGGCAAGATTCGAGTATGGCGCAGAGTCCACGAGGCCATGGACGCTAGTTGTCAACAAGGCACTGTGTTAAGTGATGTTGGCGGTACCATACCGGTGTTATCTCCGTGTATATGGAATGGACTGGGTCCTCTGGTCAAACTGCACCGATGATTGACTGGAAATAGTTATTTTCTGCTATTTGCAGCCATTCATGGACTTCATTTCTGTGGATGATAATGCGTCGTCTCACCGAGCTACAATTGTTCGCGATTGGTTTCAAGAAAATTCTCGACAATTCGAACGAATGATGTCGCTACCCTCATCGCCGGACATAAATCGCATCGAACATTTATGGGACGTAGATCCTTCACCAGTGACACTTTCGTGAATATGGGTGTCCATGCCACGCCGACCTGGCGCACTGCGCCGGGCCAAAAGGTGGTCCGTCGCGCTATTAGGAGGGTATACCAAGACTTTTTGCCACCTCAGTGTAAATTCCACATGATACTTTTCTACGGCGATATTTCCAGCGGAGTCGACAAATGTTTGGTTTCTAATGATATGACTCCTGCTTTTTACGTCCCAAAGAATAATGGCCAAAATTTAGACACAGCGAGATAGCAACAATGGATAGCTTTAAGTCATGGCGGATATACAGGGTGTGCCATGTATCTTGACCAACCTAAATAACTGTTTGTTCACGTGAGAATTACAAAATGTTTGAAGCAAATGTTCTTTAGCCGTCAGTGGGACATAAATCAGTATCTACATCTACATCCATACTCCGCAAGCCACCTGACGGTGTGTGGCGGAGGGTACCTTCAGTACCTCTATCGGTTCTCCCTTCTATTCCAGTCTCGTATTGTTCGTGGAAAGAAGGATTGTCGGTATGCCTCTGAGTGGGCTCTAATCTCTCTGATTTTATCCTCATGGTCTCTTCGCGAGATATACGTAGGAGGGAGCAATATACTGCTTGACTCTTCGGTGAAGGTATGTTCTCGAAACTATGACAAAAGCCCGTACCGAGCTACTGAGCGTCTCTCCTGCAGAGTCTTCCACTGGAGTTTATCTATCATCTCCGTAACGCTTTCGCGATTACTAAATGATCCTGTAACGAAGCGCGCTGCTCTCCGTTGGATCTTCTCTATGTCTTGTATCAACCCTATCTGGTACGGATCCCACACTGCTGAGCAGTATTCAAGTAGTGGGCGAACAAGCGTACTGTACCCTACTTCCTTTGTTTTCGGATTGCATTTCCTCAGGATTCTTCCAATGAATCTCAGTCTGGCATCTGCTTTACCGACGATCAACATTATATGATCATTCCATTTTAAATCACTCCTAATGCGTACTCCCAGATAATTTATGGTATTAACTGTTTCCAGTTGCTGACCTGCTATTTTGTAGCTAAATGATAAAGGATCTATCTTTCTGTGTATTCGCAGCACATTACACTTGTCTACATTGAGATTCAATTGCCATTCCCTGCACCATGCGTCAATTCGCTGCACATCCTCCTGCATTTCAGTACAATTTTCCATTGTTACAACCTCTCGATACACCACAGCATCATCTGCAAAAAGCCTCAGTGAACTTCCGATGTCATCCACCAGGTCATTTATGTATATTGTGAATAGCAACGGTCCTATGACACTCCCCTGCGGCACACCTGAAATCACTCTTACTTCGGAAGACTTCTCTCCATTGAGAATGACATGCTGCGTTGTGTTATCTAGGAACTCTTCAATCCAATCACACAATTGGTCTGATGATTGCCTTCGTTGTAGCTTTGTTTTTTTTTACAAAGATATGAACAGTGCTATGACTTTCTTAAATAGCACCTTGTATTTTATATTAAAAAATGGTTCAAATGGCTCTGAGCACTATGGAACTTAACATCTATGGTCATCAGGCCCCTAGAACTTAGAACTACTTAAACCTAACTAACCTAAGGACATCACATACATCGATTCCCGAGGCAGGATTCGAACCTGCGACCGTAGCGGTCGCGCGGTTCCAGACCGTAGCGCCTAGAACCGCTCGGCCACTCTGGCCGGCACAGTTGTAGCCAAAGACGGGGAACGTCACAGTCTCTGCGAGTACTTTGCACATCAGTAATGACTAAAACCGGAAAATAGGTGCTACTGATGCCGCATTGCGAGAAACTTATTTATGGTTCTCTTTGATTATTTAACACACACTGCGATGCAGTTATTCTGGTACTGTGTAATCCAAAAAAATGGTTCAAATGGCACTCAGCACTATGGGACTTAGCATCTATGGTCATCAGTCCCCTAGAACTTAGAACTACTTAAACCTAACTAACCTAAGGACATCACAGACATCCACGCCCGAGGCAGGATTAGAACCTGCGACCGTAGCAGTCGCGCGGTTTCGGACTGAAGCGCCTAGAACCGCTCGGCCACCGCGGCCGGCTTGTATTTTATATTCGGTAATTCATTTCCTCTCATAAAGACCTATTCAAAAATGTATCACAGTGTACCATTCACTGAAACACAACGTTATTAATTACGTAACACAACACTGACGTTGACGCTCCCAGCCGTTAATGCAGGTACTCGGGTTAATGGAACACATCCACGAGCTGACGTTGACAGACGACAAATGTAAACGTAAGTAAGTAGAATGCACACCCGTCATTCCGTCAACCATCGTCAGTTTAAGAGTTGTGTGAGTAGAATGTACACCAACGAAGAGAAGGTAGAAATGCTACTGATCTATGGGGAATGTAAGTTAGCAGAATAGTAACTGCAATACTGTTTTCTTATGTACTGGTGCATTTAGTTCAGTTGTTTAGCTCTTTTAAATACTGTTGTGTAGAGTAGGCCTAGAGTTGCGGCTGTCCTTCCTACAAACTGCATCGAGATAACCTTTGTAACGTTCCCTGGCAGCACACACACTATTAATAAACTAAAATTTAATTGTACTATTTACGCCGCTATGAAGCAATTTGTATATACTGTAATTATTTAACAAAAAAATATAATTTAATTTTGTATAAAGGACATTCGTTATTATTGTAATATTTTCTGTAATAATATTCTCGATGTATTTATGATTGTAATATTTCTATACTCATAATGTAATTACGAAATGTGTCAATATCTGCGATAAGAAAAATGTAAAATACAGCCGCAGATTGCAAAGAGACATTAACGGTTGGGAGTGGTATAAATAGGAATACGTAGTGTGCATTCTTTGTCGTCTTCCTCGAGAGCTGAGAGAGAGAGAGAGGAACCTGTGACGTAGCATTTTATGAATGAGTAGACTTCATTTGTTTATATCTAGATTTAGCCGCCATTAGAGGAGAAATTACAAACTAATGTAAGTTGAATTATTGTTGTGGTCTAAATACATTATAATTTTTCAAAATTGTGTATTACTAATGTAAATTAGCTTGCCCATGTCATCTATAATATTTCTTTAAAGAATTTTCAGCATTTTTAGCAATTATCGCTGGTGTTGCTGGGCTGTGCCGCGACCGAACGATTTGCAGCGGCGGCACATTTAAAAAATTGTTCCGCTAAGAAAAATTAACCAAACCCGTAAATCGGGAGCAGATAAAAATTTGCAGTGAATTAAGAAAATGTTTTTCTTTTACAGCGATCCTGAGACTGACGGAATTTATTACTAGTGTCACATTTGTGCATTCATAGGCGGATAGTTAACGTTGAAGTTTAACAATTTGTTGGTACTTTCAATTTCTAGAGCAAATAACTTAAACGTATAGTGAAGTGTGTTTTATCAATGATAATTAAACGTTCAGGTCGGCTTGGCAATATTTAACCATTTTCTGCTAACAGAGACAGTTTTGTGTTCCATAGCTAACGCCGGGGAAGAATTCAGTAAATATTTAAAATAAAAAAAAACCACTGCATTTAGAAAATGTGTGCCAAGGCCAGAAATATGTAAAAAATTTAATTTATACAATTTTCAACTAAATGTTCTTAATCCGTTAATATGAATTTATCAGCATGAGAGGGTTGACTAAGTTTACGTAACTTTAAATGTGCTTAATTCTGTCTAAATGAATTTTTATTACCACACGTAAATAAGGGGTTCTACAACAAAGTTCGTACTGAAAGAAAAATTAAATAACAAAAACAATTTAAAAGTAACATTTCCAATTCCCCCCCCCCCAACATTTTGAAAAATCAATTCACATTTCATTTTATATTTATATTTTTTAAAATTTAGTTTCATTAAACGTTACTTTTATTGTAGTTGTTGAAGGCAGGCGAAATGCTACGCACGCAACGGAACTGTACAGAGAGCGCTATCCTGCCAAGAAGACACCTCCCCGACGGATGTTTTCTCGTCTTGTGGCGACGATTCAGGAAACGGGAAGTTTCAACCCGCGACAACGCAATCGTCGTACCACTCGCTCAGACGAAGCTGCCGAATTTGCTGTTCTCGCTTCCGTTGCTATGAATCCACATGTGAGCCCACGACATCTTGAACACGAGATTGGCATTCCTAAAACCGGTGTACATCGTATTCTTACACGTCACCGGTTCCATCCTTACCATGTACACCTACATCAATAATTGCATGGGAATGATTTCCAGAATCGTGTACAGTTCTGTCAGTGGGCACAGCAGAAAATCCTCGCCAACCCAAACTACTTCTCCAATGTTCCTTCTCAAAGAAAGGACAGGTAAATACAAGGAACATGCATTATTGGTCCAGCGACAACCCACGATGGCTTAGACAGGTGGAACATCAGCGTCAATGGACAGTTAACGTCTGGTGTGGGGTGCTTGGTACTACAATTATTTGCTCTTATTTCAATAGTGGCAGTCCAAACGGCACAGCGTATGCCAACTTCCTCAGACGAATTCTTCCTCCTCTTCTGGATGAAGTGACGCTAAGAACCAGAATGCTTGCGTGGTATCAACACGATGGATGTCCAGCACATAATGCCTTGCGTGCAAGTCGTGTTCTGAATCGAAGGTATCCTGCCAGATGGATTGGTCTAGGAGGAACAGTTACTTGGCCTGCTAGGTCTCCTGATTTAAATACTCTGGACTTTTTTCTTTGGGGATGCATTAAAGACGTTGTCTATCGCGATATTCCAACAATTCCAGAGGACATGCAGGACGATATCGTGCTTGCTTGTAATTCTCTTCAGTAGGCAACAGTAGAAGCAGTAAATAATTCTTTCATTCAACGAGTGCACCAGTGTATCCGTGTCCAGGGTCACCACTCTGAGCATCTATGGATGTTCCACTCCTGGGCAATGGCACAGGAGAGTCAAAGTCAATTTTGTGTTATGGTTTTACTTGGTTTTCATCTGTTTTCAGAAAATTCCAGCAAGTGGACGAGTTTGTGATTCCGTAATTAATAACGTTGGGTTTCAGTGAATGGTATGCTGTGATAAATTTTTGAGTAGGTCTTTAGGAGAGGAAATGAATTACCGAATAAAAAATACAGGGTGCCATTAAAAAAGAGTGATACTGCTGTTCATATATTTGTAAAAAAGAAAGCTACTACGAAGGCAATCGTGCTGATTGATATCCCCCTGATTGCTAAAGAACATTTCCTTGAAACATTTTGTAATTTGCATCTGGACAAACAGTTATTTAGGGTGGTCAAGATAAATGGGACACCCAATACAGTATCACTGATGATGATTGTAATGCTAAATACGAGGGGTATTCGGAACGCAAATTCCGATCGGTTGGTAAATTGAAACCACAGTGAAAATTCGATGAAACCCTGCACGTATGTGTCCGACAGTCTCTCTAGTATGCCTCTCGATCGCGTAACGTCAGTCTTTTCAGTTCTGTGCGCACCGTGAGCACGTAAAGATGCCTAGAAAATAGTGTCTCCTGCCAAGTATGAGGGCCTGGTGAGAGATTTCGCCTGATGGCATGCAGCCCACGTAAATCCCATACGGTTCCTTCTTATTTACAATTCTCGGCTACACTCTGCAAGAGCAATGAAGATGCTTCTCCTGCATTTTCGATGGGAAGTGTTTGATCATCCACAATGCAGCCCTTAATTGTCTCCCGCTGAGTTTCATCTCTGCTCACGTAAACTGCTGGCTATGAAGACAAGTTTTGGCACAGACAAGGGGGCTGTAAAGCGGCGTAGAGTATTGGCGGAAAGCCTTCTATGACGAGGGTACTGGAAAGTTAGTACAACGCTACGACGAATGTCTAAGTCGGATCGGTGACTATGTAGAGAAGTGGGTGGAAGAGGTAGCTAATTATTGAAAATAAAACATTTTTGATATTCTCAGTGGTTTCCAATTCGAGACCGATTGGAACTTACTTTCCGAATAGACCTCGTGTATTAATCACACAGGAAGCATGTGTTCTGTTGTACAGGTGCCGAATGTCCTTATATCGTAGTGAAATGAGGATTCTTCTCTGCAGGCAGACATGAAATGACGAGTAGAAGAGATTACTCCACGCTGGAGCCAACAATTAATTGGTGTCAGTAATTAGATGACATCAAACAGAAAGGGTTTTGAGGTAAAGGGGTTTATATACACTGAAGCGCCAAAAGAACTGGTATAGGCACGAATATTCAAATACACAGATACGTAAACATGTAGAACACGGCGCTGCGGTTGGTAGCGCTTATACAGGGAGTACCATAATTAATGGCTTAAACGCATATAGTTGAAAGTACACGATACTAGAAGCAAAAGAGTCTCAGTAAATATAGAGTCGAAAATGCGTATCTTAAGAGATAGGAGCCATCTTTCATCTTAGATACTGTAAAGCAAAACTCTTCTACTGGAAGCTCTTTGCTTTCCACATTTTGGAAAGTAGTAATATGGACCAAAACAAGAAAAAAAATTCCAGTAAACAAGTGCTCTAAAATGCGTACCTTGAGAGGTATGAGCAGGTGATCATCTTCGCTACTTGGAAACACGACTCTTATAATGAACAATTGTCGGATCCGTGCTCCGGATTGTCCATGTGTGTTACTGGTCTTAAGCTTTATTTGTCCCGCATCGAATTTATCCAGGTTTCATTTCTATAGGTTCTGCTGTCCCCTTCATTTTAGCTATGGTGTACCGTTTTCAGCGCGCTATTTGTTTACAGTTTATCGTGAATGATGGGGAGTGGTTCTAAGGTAGTTACCTTTTCACTGCGAGTTGTTAAAGAAATCTCTATGATTACTCTTCAAGTATTGCAATCTAATACTATTTTTCAGTATTCCTTTATCCTTCAGGGCAATGTTAGGAATTCTTTATAAAAAAAATTCCACCTTTAGTTTATTCAAAAACCGAAAAATTTGCCTACGATGTCGCCATTTCTTCAACAGTACAGTGAGTTTTGCAATAAACTTTGCTACATATGGTCTCAGGAATGGGGCAGACCAAGAAACAGGAGACGATACTTGAGATTATTCTGTTAATTTTATTTTACTGTTGATAAAATGTAAAAGAAACTACTTATTTCTTAGTCAATGTACTGTACTATTGCTATACTTCTGTGATTGCATTTCGACAAATAAAAGGTAGTGCCTCTTTATTAATGGCACATGGAAAACACACTTTATTAGCACTTAGTACATACTTAATAAATTATTTTCCAATTTGGCTCTTTTTGCAGTGCAGATAAGTTATGTACAAAATCAGAGTCGTCCTTTTTTGATTCTCCCAAGACCTGTAGAATTTGGCAGAGTGTTTTTCACTTCCGCTCTTCGAATCGTGCACGAGTAGTAGTTACTTGGAAGACGACCGGAAGGGGGAGGAGATGCTACCGTTGTTCCATTTTCTATATGTCGTTCTTTGCACTTTTCTCCTGAAAACTCAGGTATTCCGGTTGACTTGTCACCTGTGAATTCGTGGTGACAGACGGGCGAGGTGCACCATGCCATGCATTCCGTCGTGACGGCCGCCCGCAGAGCATCCGTGATGTGTGGGTTGCCTACGTGGCAGCTGTCAGGGGACCGGAGATCGGTATCCGTGGGCGGTCCCACTTGCTGACCACAATGCGCACGCCTGGCCCCCGGAATTCTGCCTACTCTACACAACACCGCTACCCCGAACAGCAGGTGATCTGTTACGCTGAAACATACTTCTTTAATTTACACACACGTAATTAGCTTTGCAAATACCTACTGTGTTACGATGCGACACACATGACGGCAGAAAGGGACAATTAGCGAGAGTTAATTACGGCATTACTAGTGCCAGTAACATTAGGTCTGAGGTTCATCGCGATAATATTCATACGTTTGCAGACTGAATCATTTGCTTTGGAGCGGAGTGCGTGTGTTTTGAAACTTTTTATGATGGCAGATTAAAACTGTGTGCTGCACTGACACTCGAAGGCGGGATCTTGCAACTGTTAATCCGTTAAGAAATTCCATAACAGCGCCATTCACTTTTTACAGAATAAAGATTCGTTTCGGAAACGATCCCCTAGCTTGACGCTGCACTATATCTTCGCGAATCCTGTCTTTCAGGAGTGTTAGTACTATAATCAAATCAAGTCAAATCAAATCTCTACTTGCCTCACACAATCAAAGATTGTGCCGCCAATGATTTTTCAATTCGAACACTATACATAGGCTACTAAAATTAACCTAAGGTTATATACATACGGTGCTGCTTCTTCACGCAAACACTAATTTACACGGTAATCATTCATGAAATCTTATACACCGTAGTAGAATTCACTATTCGTGTTGTTTCCAGGTTTCCTTCAATATTTTCTAGAGCTGGATCACTCTTCCCCTTCCAGATTTCATTTATAAATTTCATCCATATAACTGAAACATTTTTCATGTAGTTTTAGTCTATGGGTAGGTAACGTATAAGCTACTCACGCTGATGCACTAAGCAGTTGCCGCGAAGAAGTTCTTGGTTTGTCTTTGTGAAAATGATTCTCAGATTTGCGTTATCAAATAAAAGTTTCTTCTTCTGCTATAGGTCAAATGACTTTTCTGTTGTCTATAAGCTTCGAGCATGTTAGTTTCCTCAAACCCACAGATAATTATACTATACGTCAAAATATGCTTATGTACATTTTTTGCAGTTCAATCACTGAAATTATATAAGGTGTTCATAACACAAACGAGACTTCACGCGACACAGAATGTTGTCCACATAATTACAACATATTTTTATGTACTAGTACCCCAAGAAATTTCCCACGAATAACAGTGTCTAGTTTTTTGCCACGCATTGTTGCTGATTGTTTTGTGGTAAAATTTGAACAGTTTTTGTTTTTGCAAAGATTAATTTTTAATTACGGTTTTTAACCTACGTCTCTAGTCTCATAATCGTTGGGTTTACGTCAAACTATCGCAGTTAAGTCGTATGCATAGATGATGATTAGTTTTGAGGGCGCTCAACTGCGCAGTCATCAGCGTCCGTACAAAGTCCTAGTTTTTACACTGTCCAATTTTCAATTCAATCCAGTCTAGCAACTGTCACGAATGATGATGATGATATCATAAACACCCAGTCCCCGGGCAGAGAAAATCCCCAACACGTACGCATAGAGGATGGTCGCAGACTGAACCTACTACGCCATATTATTCATATAACATTAAAATAGCAGTGGCCCTGATGTTGAACCTTGTGTAGCATCTAACTGTATTTGCAGCCACTGAGGGAATTCGTACCACTATTATGAACAAGTATTCGGTGAACGAGAAACAGTGTACATCCAGCTAAGTCATTTTCCTTGAAAACCATGGCCGAAAAAAGAAAAAAAATCACTTATGCAATAAAATCAGAGATAATGATCATCTCTCTCTTGTTTCGCAAATATTAGGTTGGTGCATGAGTTCGCAGCGTTTTTGTTTTACATGTTGGTATTTCGGTAGCCATAGGTTTATTTATCGAATGTAATTTTTTATTTGTAGTTTCTGTTGCTATTGGAATTTACATATTGTCAGTTTGTAGTTTGGAAATAGTGAATGGAGCATTGAACGCTAGAAAATGTAGTGCGAAATGGAGATATCTGAACAATTCCGACATATTCTGCTCTCTACACCTACATCTACATCCATACTCCGCAAGCCACCTGACGGTGTGTGGCGGAGGGTACCTTCAGTACCTCTATCGGTTCTCCCTTCTATTCCAGTCTCGTATTGTTCGTGGAAAGAAGGATTGTCGGTATGCCTCTGTGTGGGCTCTAATCTCTCTGATTTTATCCTCATGGTCTCTTCGCGAGATATACGTAGGAGGGAGTAATATACTGCTTGACTCTTCGGTGAAGGTATGTTCTCGAAACTTTGACAAAAGCCCGTACCGAGCTACTGAGCGTCTCTCCTGCAGAGTCTTCCACTGGAGTTTATCTATCATCTCCGTAACGCTTTCGCGATTACTAAATGATCCTGTAACGAAGCGCGCTGCTCTCCGTTGGATCTTCTCTATGTCTTGTATCAACCCTATCTGGTACGGATCCCACACTGCTGAGCAGTATCCAAGCAGTGGGCGAACAAGAGTACTGTAACCTACTTCCTTTGTTTTCGGATTGCATTTCCTTAGGATTCTTCCAATGAATCTCAGTCTGGCATCTGCTTTACCGACAATCAACATTATATGATCATTCCATTTTAAATCACTCCTAATGCGTACTCCCAGATAATTTATGGTATTAACTGCTTCCAGTTGCTGACCTGCTATTTTGTAGCTAAATGATAAAGGATCTATCTTTCTGTGCATTCGCAGCACATTACACTTGTCTACATTGAGATTCAGTTGCCATTCCCTGCACCATGCGTCAATTCGCTGCAGATCCTCCTGCATTTCAGTACAATTTTCCATTGTTACAACTTCTCGATACACCACAGCATCATCTGCAAAAAGCCTCAGTGAACTTCCGATGTCATCCACCAGGTCATTTATGTATATAGTGAATAGCAACGGTCCTATGACACTCCCCTGCGGCACACCTGAAATCACTCTTACTTCGGAAGACTTCTCTCCATTGAGAATAACATGCTGCGTCCTGTTATCTAGTAATTCCTCAACCCAATCACACAATTGGTCTGATAGTCCATATGCTCTTACTTTGTTCATTAAATGACTGCGGGGAACTGTATCGAACGCCTTGCGGAAGTCAAGAAAGACGGCATCTACCTGTGAACCCGTGTCTATGGCCCTCTGAGTCTCGTGGACGAATAGCGCGAGCTGGGTTTCACATGACCGTCTTTTTCGAAACCCATGCTGATTCCTACAGAGTAGATTTCTAGTCTCCAGAAAAGTCATTATACTCGAACACAATACGTGTTCCAAAATTCAATAGAGGGGTGACAGCAGCAGAAGCATTTGCAGTGTGTATGAAGATAATGCAACTGGGCAGAGGATGGCAAGATTTTATTTTTTTCATTTTAAGGAGGATCGTTTTAACGTTAGTGACTCTCCACGTTCATGACGACAGTCAGGGTTTCATGATCATTTACATGCATTAATTCACAACGATCCACTCAGTGTACTCGACAACTACCTAATATGATGAACTGTATTCATTCCACCATCGTGCGACATTTGCATGCAATGGGAAAGGTTCAAGACCGCAACACGACGTGGCGTGGACTCTACTAATGTCTGAAGTAGTGCTGGAGGGAACAGACACCATTCATCCTGCAGAGCTGTCCATAAATCCGTAACAGTACGACGGGGTGGAGATCTCTTCTGAAAAGCACTTTGCAAGGCATCCCAAATATGCTCAATAATGTTCATGTCTGCGGAGTTTGGTGACCAGCGGAAATGTTTAAACTCAGAAGAGTGTTCCTGGAGCCACTCTGCAGTAATCCTGGAGTTGCAGGGTGTCGCATTGTCCTGCTGGAATTGCCCAAGTCCGTCGGAATGCACAATGGACATGAATGGATGCAGGTGATCAGACAGGATGTTTACGTACGCGTCATCTGTCAGACTCGTATTTAGACCTATCAGGGGTCACGTATCACTCCAGCTGCACACGCCCAACACCATTACAGAGCCTCCAACCAGCTTGAACAGTCCCCTGCTGACATACAGAGTCCGGGGATTAATGAGATTGTACACGTCCGTCTGCTCGATATAATTTGAAACGAGACTCGTCCGACCAGGCAATATGTTTCCAGTCATCAACAGTCCAATGTCGGTATTGAGGCGAGGCGTAAAGCTTTGTGTCGTGCAGTTATCAAGGGTACACGGATAGGTCTTCGGCTCCGAAAGCGCATATCGGTGATGTTTCGTTGAACAGTTCGCACGGTGACACTTGTTGATGGCCCAGCATTGAAATCTGCAGCAATTTGCGGAAGGGTTGCGTTTCTGTCACGTAGAACGATGCTCTTCAGTCGTCGTTGGCGCACGAGCGATGAGACAGAGCATGTCCGAGGTAGCCGAGGTAGCGGTGAAGTGGGGATTTTCCAGTACGAGCATTTCACGAGTGTACCCTGATTATCAGGAATACGGTAAAACGTCGAATCTCCGACATCTCTGGGGCCGGAAAAACATCCTGAAAGAACGGGATCAACGATGACTGGAGAGAATCGTTCAACTTGACAGAAATGCAACCCTTCCGCAAATTGCTGAGGATTTCAATGCTCAGACATCAACAAGTGTCAGCATGCGTACCATTCGACGAAGCATCGTCGATATGGGCTTTTGGGGCCGAAGGCTCACTCGTGTGCCCTCGATGACTGCACCACACAAAGCTTTACCCCTCGTCTGGGCCAGTCAACACCGACACTGGACTGTTGATGACTGGAAACATGTTAGCTGGTCGGACGAGTCTCGTTTCAAACTGTATCGAGCGGATGGACGTATACAGGTATGGAGTCGACCTCATGCATCCATGACTCCCCATGCCAGCAGGGGACTGTTCAAGCTGGTGGGGGCTCTGTAATTATCTGGGACGTGTTGCACTCTAGATACAATCTGGCGGATGACACGTTCGCAAGCATTCTGTCTGACCACTTGCATCCATTCACGTCCATTGTGCATTCCGACGAACCTGAGCAATTCCAACAAGACAATGCGACACTCCACACGTCCAGAATTGCTACGGAGTGCATCCAGAAACACTTTTCTGAGTTGAAACACTTCTGCTGGCCACCAAAATCGCCGGACAGGAACATTATTGATCATAACTGGGATGCCTTGCAAGGTATTGTTCAGACGACATCTCCACCCCGTAGTACTCTTACGGATTTATGGACAGCTCTGCAGGATTCATGGTGTCAGTTCCCTCCAGCACTACTTCAGATGTAAGTCGAGTCCATGCCACGTCGTGTTCCGGAACTTCTGTGTGCTCGCGGGGTCCTACAAGATATTAGGCAGGTGTACCAGTTTCTTTGGCTCTTGAGTGTTCAGACCATGTCGGGGGAAGACGCGGAAAACAGTGTATACTGTTGCTCGACTAGCTTGGCGTCGAACCGTCGAAATCGGTCGTCGGTCTCGAGTAACATCCCAACACGTCCGGATGCGGATAATGGGGCGCGGCCAAAGGGGAATCAAAGTTCCGTCGAGCCAGAAAACAGGCATGACTGACATGCTCATAACGAGAGCAGCATGTGAGTGCAGCACCTCAGATGAGAATGCATCACCTGTAAAGCATTCTGAGGAGCGATGGGTACTCCTCTTATTATAAAAGATGTGTCATTGATTCAAACACTCTCCAAAGTGATATCAGTAAAAGAAACGTCGGGGACGGCCTTGTCACACATTCCTAAAGTAACGTATTTGGTGGATCGTATATTGCGCAAAAGCGTTGTAAAAACTTTTTATAAACGACAAAAAAACATCAGCGAGTGTCTCAGATCGGCAAAGCAGACCTCCAGACCAGATGTGAGGAAACTCAGATCAGCAAATCATAAGTAATTACCTTTTTACAAAAAAAAAAAAAATCGCGACGTGAACTGTTCAGTAATCTAAAACTAACAAAAGTGTATCGTTACACATTCCACTGATGATGCCTTAGAAGAAGATAAGGCGTAACGCGTATGGAATAAATAAGTTTAGTAGCAGCAAGAAAAAGTAGTTTTATTTGCAATACAAGTATTTATGGACCTGCTAATATTTACAGAATTAATGCGCTGTCAGAATGAAACATTGTTATACGCTTTTAATAATTTTACCATACATAAAATACCTTATCTTCACTGTTGTGACCAGGTGCTGTCAAAACTGAAATCCAACAGACATTTTTTACTTAAGCTGGTCTAACAGTCCCTGTTGTCTAACAATCCCTGTTAATATATTCATCAATAGAGTAGGAGTTGCCCATCAAAATGTGTTTCAGACTCTGTTTAAACCGTTCTTTATCTGAAACCACGTTTTTAATGGTTGCTGGCAATTTATTGAAAATGTGTGTTCCTTAATATTGGACCCCTTTTTGGACGAAGCTAAGTGCTTTTACGTCTTTCTGTAGATTGTTCTTATTCCTAGACTTGATAGCATGTATCGAGCTAACGGTTCGAAATAGGGAGATATATTACTTTTAACAAATTTCATTAAGGAATAAATATGCTGGGAAGCAGTAGTTGGAAAACAAAGTTCCTTGAACAGGTTTCTACAGGATGTTCAATTTACAGCACAAATGATTCTTATTACACACTTTTGCACGCTCAAAACGTTTGCTCGGTTTGATAAGTTACCCCGGAATACGATCCCGTATGACATAATAGAATGAAAGTAAGCAACATAAGCAAGTTTTTTTGTATTTATATTTCCTACATCTGACAACATTCTCACTGCAAATACGGACTTTTTTAGGCACTTCAGCAATTCTGTGGTATGTCCTTCCCAACTGCATTTATTATCGAGTTGCAATGCCAGAAATTTAACACTGTCAACCTCTTCGATTTACATGTCTTCAAATGTTACACACATGCAGGAAGGAAAACGCTTACAGGTTCTGAACTGCATATAGTGGGTCTTTTCAAAGTTTAATGACAGTGAGTTAGCTTTAAACCATTTATTAATGTCAGTGAAAATTTGATTATCATTAATATTCCTACTAACTGAGTGGGATACGCTCTTTCTTATTTTGGCGATAAGTTGAGCCTGCAGCTTCACGATGTTTTCAAAGAATACTTGACGTAATAAATTTCTGTCAAAACTATTTTATACAAGTCAAGCCACCAGATAGGGCTAGCAGACGTACTTTAGTTTACTTCTGCCTGAAAATACATTACAACGTTATAAAAGTAACTGTTATCATGAACAAAACTTAAAATACGCAGATGTAAGGTATGATCTGTTGGATTTACCATCAAGCAACAGTGATACTTTACATAGACGATGCAAGTCTTGTAATAAATCCCATTAAGACGAAAGCAGGAGAAGAAATTATAATGATGGCTTTAAAAAAAATTTGGAAGAGTTCTCTGAAAATCAGCTCTTCCAAAATTTTGAGGAAATACTGTATTCAGTTCTCTACAATAAAATCATACCAACAATTGATGTAGTACATGCGCAGGAGTTAGCGAACAGTATAATGCTCCGAATTTTTGGGTCTACGAATTCACGAAATCTTTAACTGGAGTAAGCATAATACTTTGCTTAAACTACTAAGTACAGCTGCTTTTGCTCTAAGAGTAATTGCTAGTCCTGGAAAGAAACGAATCAATATCTTGACGTACTTCGCATATGTCCACTCAATAATATCTTACAGAGTAATTTTCTGGAATAACTGATCACTTAGGAAGTATTGATTGCACAAAAGCAAGCAGTAAGAGTAATATGTGGTGTTCATCCGTGGTCGCCATGTAAGCACCATTTAAGGAGTTGGGGATTATACATGCATTATCACAATGCACACATTCGCTAATGAAATTCGTTATAAACAATCCTTTACAATCTGAGAAAATCAGCGATGTCTACACCTACAACAGCAGAGGAAAAAATGATCTTAATCACCCAATATTAAAGCTGCCTGTCACTCATTAAAGTATTAGGTATGCACCAACAAAATCTTTGAAGATTTGCTCAATGCCATAAAATATCTTTCGGATAGTAAGCAAGTTTCAAATCTAACCTGAAATCATTTCTCCCGGACAACTACTCCTATTCCATGGACGAAGTTTTGTTTAAAAACTGGTACTATTTAGAAAATAACTGTAGTTGTAACTGTAGTTGTAACTGTAGTTGCACGAGTAAGACTAAAAAAATAATATGCTCCTCAATGTTAACACTAATTATGCATATACATCCTGACTCTTTCCACACAATTTTGTTAAAGGAATCGTGCAAATGATCAAGGACAGACAGTTGAATGAATGAATGACTGATCGACTAACTTTCCAGTAGAAATCAGTAAACCAGTATATATTCTCGACAACCGGGTAACATCTCTCTATGTTTCTGTCAGTTTATTCCGATATTTGCATGCTCTACTTTAGAACACTTCTACGTTCCTTCGGTACACCTTTAGCTTCTCCTAATCTCTGGCTACGACAAAGGCAAGAACGCCTTATTTATAATTTTTTGTAGCGTTATAAAATTCATTTTTTCTTGGTAGTAACGCCCACAATGCACGGAGTTTGGAACTTCGGACAGCCGTTTTCCTCCCTCTAAATGCATTTCGCTCTAAACTGCGTATTAGCAACACATTTTCACATGAATTATTCGTTGCATTTTAAATATCTGTAATAAATCGCTAATGTAAACTGATAAATTGCAAAGTGACAAGAGTTATTATTAGGAATAATTTGTCGCAATTGAAACTTTATTCATTGACGGTAACGAGCTTTGGTAGTTATGGCGATCAAAATGACCATTCATTTATTTATTTATTTATTTATGGGATGCTGACTGGGACTTTCACGGTACGCAATTATTTTCCGACTGAAATCTGTATATTCAGATTCATTAATCAAGGCAAATATTGTAACTAACTGTCGCATGTATTCAGCCTTTATAAAGTGCAAAAAAAATTTTTTTTTTTGAAATTTCTATGTTTACATTTACATTTACATTTACATTTATAATCCGCAAGCCACCCAACGGTGTGTGGCGGAGGGCACTTTACGTGCCACTGTCATTACCTCCATTTCCTGTTCCAGTCGCATATGGTTCGCGGGAAGAACGACTGTCTGAAAGCCTCTGTGCGCGCTCTAATCTCTCTAATTTTACATTCGTGATCTCCTCGGGAGGTATAAGTAGGGGGAAGCAATATATTCGATACCTCATCCAGAAACGCACCCTCTCGAAACCTGGCGAGCAAGCTACACCGCGATGCAGAGCGCCTCTCTCACAGAGTCTGCCACTTGAGTTTGTTAAACATCTCCGTAACGCTATCACGGTTACCAAATAACCCTGTGACGAAACGCGCCGCTCTTCTTTGGATCTTCTCTATCTCCTCCGTCAACCAGATCTGGTGCGGATCCCACACTGATGAGCAATACTCAAGTATAGGTCGAACGAGTGTTTTGTAAGCCACCTCCTTTGTTGATGGACTACATTTTCTAAGGACTCTCCCAATGAATCTCAACCTGGTACCCGCCTTACCAACAATTAATTTTATATGATCATTCCACTTCAAATCGTTCCGCACGCATACTCCCAGATATTTTACAGAAGTAACTGCTACCAGTGTTTGTTCCGCTATCATATAATCATACAATAAAGGATCCTTCTTTCTATGTATTCTCAATACATTACATTTGTCTATGTTAAGGGTCAGTTGCCACTCCCTGCACCAAGTGCCTATCCGCTGCAGATCTTCCTGCAGTTCGCTACAATTTTCTAATGCTGC
The DNA here is from genome assembly GCF_023864275.1 of Schistocerca cancellata. NCBI lineage: Eukaryota > Metazoa > Arthropoda > Insecta > Orthoptera > Acrididae > Schistocerca > Schistocerca cancellata. Next base: position 124,056,553 of record NC_064637.1, on the reverse strand, counting down.
AACTTCTCTGTATACTACAGCATCATCCGCGAAAAGCCGCATGGAACTTCCGACACTATCTACTAGGTCATTTATATATATTGTGAAAAGCAATGGTCCCATAACACTCCCCTGTGGCACGCCAGAGGTTACTTTAACGTCTGTAGATGTCTCTCCATTGATAACAACATGCTGTGTTCTGTTTGCTAAAAACTCTTCAATCCAGCCACACAGCTGGTCTGATATTCCGTAGGCTCTTACTTTGTTTATCAGGCGACAGTGCGGAACTGTATCGAACGCCTTCCGGAAGTCAAGAAAAATAGCATCTACCTGGGAGCCTGTATCTAATATTTTCTGGGTCTCATGAACAAATAGAGCGAGTTGGGTCTCACACGATCGCTGTTTCCGGAATCCATGTTGATTCCTACATAGTAGATTCTGAGTTTCCAAAAACGACATGATACTCGAGCAAAAAACATGTTCTAAAATTCTACAACAGATCGACGTCAGAGATATAGGTCTATAGTTTTGCGCATCTGCTCGACGACCCTTCTTGAAGACTGGGACTACCTGTGCTCTTTTCCAATCATTTGGAACCTTCCGTTCCTCTAGAGACTTGCGGTACACCGCTGTTAGAAGGGGGGCAAGTTCTTTCGCGTACTCTGTGTAGAATCGAAATGGTATCCCGTCAGGTCCAGTGGACTTTCCTCTGTTGAGTGATTCCAGTTGCTTTTCTATTCCTTGGACACTTATTTCGATGTCAGCCATTTTTTCGTTTGTGCGAGGATTTAGAGAAGGAACTGCAGTGCGGTCTTCCTCTGTGAAACAGCTTAGGAAAAAGGTGTTTAGTATTTCAGCTTTACGTGTGTCATCCTGTGTTTCAATGCCATCATCATCCCGGAGTGTCTGGATATGCTGTTTCGAGCCACTTACTGATTTAACGTAAGACCAGAACTTCCTAGGATTTTCTGTCAAGTCGGTACCTAGTATTTTACTTTCGAATTCACTAAACGCTTCACGCATAGCCCTCCTGACGCTAACTTTGACATCGTTTAGCTTCTGTTTGTCTGAGAGGTTTTGGCTGCGTTTAAATTTGGAGTGAAGCTCTCTTTGCTTTCGCAGTAATTTCCTAACTTTGTTGTTGTACCACGGTGGGTTTTTCCCATCCCTCACAGTTTTACTCGGCACATACCTGTCTAAAACGCATTTTACGATTGCCTTGAACTTTTTCCATAAACACTCAACATTGTCAATGTCGGAACAGAAATTTTCGTTATGTATGGAACAAGTAACTAAAGAAAGAAGTAAGATCGGAAATAATTACCAGACTCTTCATATTTAAACAATAAGGGCACAAACTGTATATAAATGCAAGAGACACAGTAGCGTATACTACCTCCTTAGGCGAATTGACGAGATAAACGAAGGTCGAAGTGACACACGAACACACACAAACACCTAGACGATAGCCCGTACTGACGTCGGCGTACTAGCGGCTAGACTTCCCTCAGAATCTCCATATGGCTACTCGCATTCTTACGTGTAAAGCATGCACAGAAATTCGAAAACGATCTATTGATGGAAGCTCTGAAAATGTGTGTACTAGCTGCTTCTGTCCACAAATTAGTACGGTTCTGCAAAGCGTCGCTCGCGCTAAACTCTGATTGCACTTCTCTCACATGGTATCCTGCGAAGCATGGATGAAGGGCAACAGGCAGATTTCGTATGCCCTGATTTCCGAAGAGAGTTTGAGACGACGGCCCACCGGAAAAGTGAGTCGCTCGAAGTTCTTCTAGATAACAAAACCCAGTACGTTGTCCCAGACGGCGAGCGTGCTGGCACAAGAGTATAGTCAGGAGTGCCCCAAAGGAACTGTACTAGGACCGCTATTATTTTCTATATTCATAACTCATCTGGCAGACAGGGTGGGCAGTAATCTGCTGATGATGATCTGGTGTACCGTAAGAGCCGGCCGGAGTGGCCGAGTGGTTCTAGGCGCTACAGTCTGGAACCGCGCGACCGCTACGGTCGCAGGTTCGAATCCTGCCTCGGGCACGGATGTGCGTGCTGTCATTAGGTGGGTTAGGTTTAAGTAGTTCTAAGCTCTACGGGACTGATGACCTCGCAAGTTAAGTCCCATACTGCTCAGAGCCTTTTTTTTGCGTAAGATGTAATCGTACTAGGATGATACAAGGTCGCTTAGATGAAATTTCTAGTTGGTGTCTCGAATGGCAGCTAGCTCCAAATGTAGAAAAAATTTAAGACAATGCTGATGAATAGGAAAAATTCCGCCATGTTCGAAAATAGCGTGAAACGTCCCCTTAGAAAAATTTATGAATGACTGTGCTGATAAACCTATTAAATTATTTGATTTTCAAACAGCTGAGCAGAACTGAATGTACTCATACATTTCGCTCTTTACCTATTCTGATCAACACTAAGCTGACACACAATATTTTTAGCGCAACGCTACCTGACTTTCAACAATCCCTACAAAAGAATGGTCCTGACTAACACTGAACTATGCCTTTCACAAATCGCTTACCTCACAAAAATCTTCGTTACTCGAACTACTGCAATACAGCGAGCGCCACTACTGCCAGCTAAATAAAACATTTTAACTACTGAAGGGACTAACTACTGATAGGCATGTTAGCCAATGAAAGATTTTGATTGAGAACAAACAATGTATTTACCTTAATAGTGTTCAAAAGTCGTAATATATATAGCAGTTCATGACATCCAGTCTTACAAATTTCCTTTTTCTGACGGAAACACGCTCTCAAAACTCCGCCATTTCTCTCCCCACATCCACCACTGCTGGCGGCTCACCTCCAACTGCGCAACGCTACGCGCTGTTCAACATCCAACTGCCCAACACTACAATAGCAAACACTGCAACAATGCCGACCAGCCTCAGACTGCACACAGCACAGTCAGTGATTTTCATACATGGCGTTACCAACATAAAAACCTAAACAGCCTACTTACACATGCACACCGTACCGTGAAACTGATAAATTCTTAAACATGATCTTATCAGTGGTACAGGATAATGAATAAATCTCATAAGCTTCGAACGAGTTCACAAGTTTTCGTCTAAAACATTATTATTGTTACATGAACCCATATAATCTGCCGTACCTGAAACGCGTGGCGTATTTGTCCACCACAAAAGAAAGGAAAGAGCAAAAAAATTCTGTATGCATCGGGCAATGCTGGAAACATTTACCTAGAGATGAGTGTGATTAAGTCCGACAAGCCTATTACTTGGACGGACTAATGGAAACGATTCTGCACAAAGGGCCTTGAATAGTTGCCACTGCAAAAAACAACAAGCCCTAAGTTTGAATGTATCTCAGACGGGCACTAAAGGTCTGGCAATAAAAAAATTAAACTCCGTCTGTACAGGTAATGAAGGCCCAACGGTACCGACCGGTCGCCGTGTCGTCCTCAGGCCATAGGCGTCGCTGGATGTGGATATGGTGGTCAGCACATCGCTCAGCCCGCCGTATGTCAATTTACGAGACCGGAGCCGCTGCTTCTCAATCAAGTAGTTCGTCAGTTTGTCTCATAAGGGCTGAGTGCACCCCGCTTGCCAACAGCGCTCGGCAGACCGGATGGTCACCCATCCAAGTGCTAACCCAGGCTGACACCGATTACCTTCGGTGATCTGACGAGAATTGGTGTTACCACTGCGGCAAGGCCATTGGATGGTAATACTGCAAACAAAACTGCGCCAAGCGGGGCGAAACTGAAGTGCAGCTACTCACAGAAGTCCAGTGTGGATTGTACAGGGTTATTACAAATGATTGAAGCGATTTCACAGCTCTACAATAACTTTATTATTTGAGATATTTTCAAAATGCTTTGCACACACATACAAAAACTCAAAAAGTTTTTTTAGGCATTCACAAATGTTCGATTGTGCCCCTTTAGTGATTCGGCAGACATCAAGCCGAAAATCAAGTTCCTCCCACACTCGCCGCAGCATGTCCCAACAGTGAGTTCGAAAGCATCGTTGATGCGAGCTCGCAGTTCTGGCACGTTTTTTGGTAGAGAAGGTTTAAACACTGAATCTTTCACATAACCCCACAGAAAGAAATCGCATGGGGTTAAGTCGGGAGAGCGTGGAGGCCATGACATGAATTGCTGATCATGATCTCCACCACGAGCGCCCCATCGGTTTTCCAATCTCCTGTTTAAGAAATGCCGAACATCATGATGGAAGTGCGGTGGAGCACCATCCTGTTGAAAGATGAAGTCGGCGCTGTCGGTCTCCAGTTGTGGCATGAGCCAATTTTCCGCGGGCTACGCGTGAAACTTGCCCGCACGCGTTCAACCGTTTCTTCGCTCACTGCAGGCCGACCCGTTGATTTCCCCTTACAGAGGCATCCAGAAGCTTTAAACTGCGCATACCATCGCCGAATGGAGTTAGCAGTTGGTGGATCTTTGTTGAACTTCGTCCTGAAGAGTCGTTGCACTATGACTGACTGATGTGAGTGCATTTCAAGCACGACATACGCTTTCTCGGCTCCTGTCACCATTTTGTCTCACTGAGCTCTCGAGCGCTCTGACGGCAGAGACCTGAAGTGCGGCTTCAGCCGAACAAAACTTTATGAGTTTTTCTATGTATCTGTAGTGTGTCGTGACCATATGTCAATGAATGGAGCTACAGTGAATTTATGAAATCTCTTCAATCATTTGTAATAGCCCTGTAATTATCGTATGCCAGCGAAACTTTGTAAATATTCTAATGTGTTAAAGTGGAACCGATTTACGCAGGAAAAAAAAACTTAGTTCAATGAAAAAAAACTTAGTTCAATGTTGACCAATAGGTGCAAATCTGGCGCTGTGAATGCAAGGAAGACGTATATCAATGTTTCCATACGTAGTGGATTAGGAACGGGACGTATGCAGAAATGGTCAAACAAATACAAGGTGTACAACTTTGCTTCCGCCGTTTGCCGACAGGTGGCGACAACGGTAAGTAGCGGTCGAAAGAAACAGATTGCAGACGTCAGGCAGTTAGCTTGGTCAATATAACCTCACTCGAACATTAGCCGATTTGTGTCTGCATCATAAAGTTGCTCTTGATTGAAAATGTCAGTTTACGAGCCTGATTCTCGTCATTTACGGGAGGTGTTACTGTTTTGTTTCGGTATCAAGAAAACAGCTGCTGAGTCTCATCGAATGCTCTCAAGTACGTACGGTAAGGACGCTATTGGTGGAAGAACGTGTCGTGAGTGGTTTCAAAAGATGAAGAATTGGAGATATTGCTGAGTGAAGACTCGCGTCAAACTCAAGAAGAATTGGCACGAGTAGTTGGAGTGACACAGCAAGCCATTTCAAAACGTCTCAAGGCTATGGGCATGATTCAGAAAGAAGGAACTTGGGTCCCGTATGAGCTGAAACCAAGAGACGTTGAACGGCGTTTGTGACCAGTTGCTTCAGAGACTAAAACGGAAGGGATTCTGCATTGTGACCGGAGACGAAAAATGGGTTCATTACGATTATCTTAAACGCAAAAGATCATGAGGATATCCCGGCCATGCTTCCACGTCGACGGCCAAACCGAATATTCACGGCTCCAATATCATGCTCTGCATTTGGTGGAACCAGCTCGGCGTCGTGTACTACACTCCTGGAAATGGAAAAAAGAACACATTGACACCGGTGTGTCAGACCCACCATACTTGCTCCGGACACTGCGAGAGGACTGTACAAGCAATGATCACACGCACGGCACAGCGGACACACCAGGAACCGCGGTGTTGGCCGTCGAATGGCGCTAGCTGCGCAGCATTTGTGCACCGCCGCCGTCAGTGTCAGCCAGTTTGCCGTGGCATACGGAGCTCCATCGCAGTCTTTAACACTGGTAGCATGCCGCGACAGCGTGGACGTGAACCGTATGTGCAGTTGACGGACTTTGAGCGAGGGCGCATAGTGGGCATGCGGGAGGCCGGGTGGACGTACCGCCGAATTGCTCAACACGTGGGGCGTGAGGTCTCCACAGTACATCGATGTTGTCGCCAGTGGTCGGCGGAAGGTGCACGTGCCCGTCGACCTGGGACCGGACCGCAGCGACGCACGGATGCACGCCAAGACCGTAGGATCCTACGCAGTGCCGTAGGGGACCGCACCGCCACTTCCCAGCAAATTAGGGACACTGTTGCTCCTGGGGTATCGGCGAGGACCATTCGCAACCGTCTCCATGAAGCTGGGCTACGGTCCCGCACACCGTTAGGCCGTCTTCCGCTCACGCCCCAACATCGTGCAGCCCGCCTCCAGTGGTGTCGCGACAGGCGTGAATGGAGGGACGAATGGAGACGTGTCGTCTTCAGCGATGAGAGTCGCTTCTGCCTTGGTGCCAATGATGGTCGTATGCGTGTTTGGCACCGTACAGGTGAGCGCCACAATCAGGACTGCATACGACCGAGGCACACAGGGCCAACACCCAGCATCATGGTGTGGGGAGCGATCACCAACACTGGCCATACACCACTGATGATCGTCGAGGGGACACTGAATAGTGCACGGTACATCCAAACCGTCATCGAACCCATCGTTCTACCATTCCTAGACCGGCAAGGGAACTTGCTGTTCCAACAGGACAATGCACGTCCGCATGTATCCCGTGCCACCCAACGTGCTCTAGAAGGTGTAAGTCAACTACCCTGGCCAGCAAGATCTCCAGATCTGTCCCCCATTGAGCATGTTTGGGACTGGATGAAGCGTCGTCTCACGCGGTCTGCACGTCCAGCACGAACGCTGGTCCAACTGAGGCGCCAGGTGGAAATGGCATGGCAAGCCGTTCCACAGGACTACATCCAGCATCTCTACGATCGTCTCCATGGGGGACACATTCCTATGCAGAGACATACAATATCTTAAAAGCTGCGCCAAAGATAAATTGAGAGGCATGTATATTATAATCTTTGTAATGTTCACGTTGGATTCTCTTTTGTTTCATACTCCAAGGAGCTAAGGGACACTTTCGATTGTTGCCTCGTGGAGGATGGACGTGATTTTTGGACTGTGCGGAAAGGCAGCCATGTAGTTAGTAATTATGGTTTGTGCGACGAGCACTGCAAGTCTTATTGTCTTGTGAATAAAAATAGTGAGAAGTATCGAAGTGTTACGAAAATTATTTAAAGCAACGTAGCATTGTATTCCCTGGTTTCCACCGTCTTCGTGAAGTGAACCGATGCCGACTTAGGAAGATACACACGGTCAACAAAGAGAAGAACTTCGATGGCGACTGATGAATTAATATTGTGACAGAAGGACTAATTCTACGTCTAAGGTGAGAACTCTGATTAAATCAACAATGACGTAGAAATCAAAATGTAATTAAGCGAAATGGTAAATTATTTTACAGGCATATTTCACGCAGCACTGTATTTGTCCGCATTCAAGCCAGTCAATACGATCCGTCAAAAAGCCTTTCAAAAATTCTAAAGTTAAAAAACACAATTAAATCAAATGTTTTTTTATTTATTTCGCCACACTGGCGACCGCTGACAGGGACAGTGCTGGTGGAACAAAGAGTAAGTACTTCATTGTTGTGCTACAAATGTACTTGTACTAATTACTGTTTCTCTGTTACATGACGCACATGGAAAATGATGAATAAGGTGAAACAATGTTAACTGTATAAACAGATGGCACAATAACCAGAAGGAACAAGGACAAGGATTTACAAAACTAACGTAATCGTGAGTGACGCAGCTCAGCCGGAATTAAGGTAGGAAAGCGCAAACGCATGCAGTGGCTGCACCTTGGCTTAGCTCCACTTAAAGCAGAACCTTTTCCTTTCCATATTAAAATCCTGGTAGTGTTTGTGGCAACACACAATTACACTTTGATAATTACTTTTTATGTTCAACAATCGCAGAATTAGAAGACGTAGTGCGCCATGTTGTAAATTTCCGACGCGCAACAAATAACAATCGCGAGATATTTCTATTAATTCAACTGCGAGAGAATTTAAAGATTTAGATTAACAGTAAAGTACAGATAAAAATAATATCTCCACAATGGAATCGGAGAACTTTAATTTGACAAATGTTCATGGACACGTCACCGATTCTGACAATAGTGACGTAAATGATGACGCAATTAGTTTTTCAGCACAACATAATGTAGAAGTAAATACGATTCAGTTGCACTCCACAGGGATTAACAATAATGAACCACTTGCAAATGAAACCTTGTGCACAGTCGATGAAGCATCGATTACCAGATCAGATGAAAATATTTCGCGTGAAATCAGTGAACCTAGCCCGGGTTCGATTCAATCAGATCGTGGTAGAGAAACAATGGCTACAAATAATGGCATAAATACAAACACACAAGCTTCGTCAGTTACGCTTGAGGCATTATATAGTCTGATGTCAAACGTGAGCGAGCAATTATCTGATTTAAAGATGAGTCACAACACAACGAACACAAAACTGGCGAATCTAGAAGTCAGCCACAACACAACCAACACAAAATTGTCGAATCTGGAAATCAGCCACAACATGACAAACACAAAATTGTCAAACATGGAAATTGGGTTCCAACAGCAGTTTTCAAGTGTAAACACGCAATTTGAAAATATGCACAAACATTTTGATCAACGCTTAAATAAACTCACCAATGAAATCGATCAAAAGATCAAAGACAAAGTCATCAAAACCGTCAATAGTGTATACAATGTATTGGCAAATGATTTAGAAAAGAAATTGTCAGATCTCACAAACAAACAGGAACAGGAACTGTCAGAAATAGTAGAAACACACAATCAAACACAAACCGTACAAAAAGAAATACATGAAAACGTACAGGCTATTCAATTAAATTTAACAAGAGTACAGTCCGCATGTGAAGAAATACCTGACCAAGTTAATAAAGTTAACGAAGAAGTCGGTTTTCTGAAACAGGAGACTCAACGTATCAAGGCGGACATTATCAAAATAAATGAAACTTTAGAAAACGGTAATGTAAATGAATCAATAACTGACCGGGAAACGAAACTTTTTGAAAAATTAGGTAATGAAATCAAAGTAGCCGAGGACAGAATACGTAAGGAAATTGCTGGTAGACTAAATGTTTCAAATGATTTGCCTACGTCAAGCAACAAGCAGCGCGACACTTATTCGCCCGTGCCAGATTATGATGTCAATAACGCAGAACATCACGCACCCAGTCCGGCGTATGTGCACGCACAGGCGCAGGCAAACAATGGCTATTCGCCAAACGCGGTGCTGCAACAGGCAGTAGGCGTGTCGCCTTGCATCTCGACGATTCTAGTCGATGAGAGCCTGTTGAAACATAGACAGTTTCCAGTTTTCTCCACAGAATCCAGAAAAACTCATCCAGTCGTATTTGTAAGAGCATTTAAAAATGTCTTACCAAGAAACTGGACTGAGGCACAGAAGATTAGATATGTAGTAGGCTTCACACAAGGCGACGCACTTTTGTGGGCCACAGACATGGCTGAACAGTGCGTCACCTACGAACAATTTGAACGGGCTTTCTTGGAGAAATATTGGTCTGCTGGGGTCCAAGAAAGACTGCGACGTGAGGTATTCAACCCACAACCGTTCAACCTAAAAAACGGCGGGTTGAGAAAGTATTTCGAAAAGTACTTGAATAAGACGCGCTATTGGAACAATCCAATACCGCACGTAGACGTTCTCAAAATTCTGAAAAACAGACTGCCCGCGAATTTACGCGAAAAATTGGTAACCATACCGGAGAACGACCTTGAATACTTTCTTTCCGTGCTTGACTCAATTGATCTAATATACGAAGAAGAGCCGAGCACAAGTAATCGGAATGAATATTCCGGAACCAATCAAAACAACGGTAACGGGAATCATTTTAATGGCAATGGACAAAACCAACACAGTTGGCATCCGTATCCGACAAGGCCAAGTAATGGAACCTGGAATTACGGAAATCGGAAGAATTCGGCGCCACAGAGACGTGAAGACCGAAGGTATCGTGCAGATTACGGTCCACGCCGGTATGGAAATGATAGAAATCACGTGAATGATTGGTCAGGCCCGCGTGATGAAAGGCGGCACACAAATGAAAATTACAATAGTTACTGTAATAGGAATGACAGACCAAGGAGGAATAGCGACGGCCGGTCGCAAGAAAATGTTGCACGCAGCGGTCCGGAACCTAATTGGCGACAGAATAACCACTCAGTACACTTTGTAGAGGTAACGGACAGTACTGAAGCAACGCCGTTGTCTCCCCCGGTAAACAACAATCGGTCGTAATGAGCCCCCACCGGCCGACCGATTTGACAACAGGGGGCACAAACAAGCACACATTACATCTTAGACAATTATTTTTAAGATATGATCAGGATGCGACCGTAGAAGATGATCTATGTGAAGAAGAGATGAAAGCACCAGACAAGGTAAGTGACCTCGTGCAGGCTGTAATAACAGCAAAGATAGGAACTATAATTACCAACGTAATTTTAGATACAGGGGCATCTACGAATATTATTTCTAACAGTTTATTCAAAGAAGTTTCGAAAGCATTAAAAGTACCAGTGTTGCCAACGGAAAATTGTAAAATCTTGACAGCTGTAGGTAACACGTCAAAAAGTATTAAGTGGCAGACGCAAATACCTGTTACCATTAGCGATGTCACGATAAACTGTACATTCTTAATCGTTGACGAATTAATCGTCAATTGTATTTTAGGTATGGAAGTTTTCCGGCAGCATAAAGTAAACATCGAAACTAGTAACCAACTGGGGGCATATGCCAGCTAAAAAACGCATAGTCAACTACACCTAATGAGACATGTGTTACTGGGAGTCTTTAACACTATAAAATAAACCATACGGTACTTTTGTAGTCTAACTCAGTTATTTAAGAGAGAGGAACGAAGACAAATTAACGCGAAGGCCAGGGTTTGTTCGCTTGAGACGAGCAACAAGCCACGCGTCGAAGTTGCAATTCAACGCTCAGCTGATGTGCACGCGATAGCTGCATGTCAAGACAAGGTCATTGGCCGCGCTGTAGGCAGCGAGCCGGGGAGAAATCTTCCCCCTTCCCTGTCCGATCAGCTGAGTGTATACAAAGCGCGAAGGCGCATGCGCGGTCGAGTCCAGACGACACGTGACTCATATTACACGATGGCGGCTATCACGAATAATGTTCACCAACAATGCAGAGTTTTCTCCGCGCCTGCAGTCCAGTCATGGTACACAAGCGTGCATGCGCGGAACGTTTAAAAGTTTTGAGACCACGCTTACTATGGGACACAGTGACGAGAGCCATTCAAAAACAAGAAAGAAAAGGATACTCAAGTCTTGTAAATAGTAGCTTAGAAAATTTAATTATAAGCTGGTATTACGTAATAAAAGTGAACATACAAGGACATACTGGTCATGGACGGTATTGTAATATTATATTATATTGAGTAAAATCTTAGCTTGTACGGAAGGAGAAAGAAAATAAAAAAAAAATAAATAAATAAATAATGCAGATAGATAACCGGATGAAAGGTTATGTACACGAGAACAACACACAATTACATATTGGGAAAAAGCAGCAAAGAGGAAAGCAAAGAGATAACGCATACATTTACATTACACAGTAGCTAGCGATTTTTAGAATGAACAACAAGGTAAACGTGTGAATTTTTGTGACTAAGGAAAAGAATGACACAAGCGTTAAAATAGGAAAATAATAAACAGATCTATGCAGCGTGAGTAATGAACTGAATCGCTCTCAAAGCAAATACCTAGGATTTGAAACACATTAACGTTAGGAAACACCTAAAGCACTCAGCAAACAACTTTGTAGAATATATAAGCTATACACGAGGTTATATGTACGAAGGCTAAAGTGTAAAGGAGGAAAATACGGAATGATTGCGCATTAATGGACCGTAAGGCAGTTATGTATGTAGGAAGAAATATTTAGTTGTAAGTATTATTAGTATGAAGGGACGATGCTCAGCACACCCTAAACTATTTTGGAATATTGAAGGAATGGTGCAAGGTACCGAAAAAGGGCCACACCAGCAATGTGTAGATTAAGTGGTAGATATTTTTTGTGTGTATAAACGTATATATGAATGTGTGAAAGGCGAAAGAAGCTCTGTACATGTACGGAACTTAAACAATGTAGAAGTGTATAAGGAAAATTAAACTCTAAGACAACTTCGTATAAACAGGTATACCTAACGTCAAGAACCAACTTAATTAAAACCGTAAGACTCTACGAGTTTACGAGAAAATGCGAAAAACCTGATACAAAGTGCAACATTAGCGATTCTTCACTCATGTATGCAGAAGGAAGGTATGGATTACTTTACACACTTGAAACATGAAATGATAAATCACGTTAAAATTATATCTTACATACATATCAAGATTTACAGTCACAAAGAATGAAAATGATATCGCCGCTGTACGAGAAACAGGTAAGTAGTGTGATCGACGACCTGTAAGCAAAGGAATCGTCTATAAAATAAACTGTGAAAAAAAAGAACGTCATACAGAATTTCATGCTGCACTGAAGCTATGCAAGTCTGATTATTCGTGTACATAGATTTTCATGACAACCGATGCATTAAAATGTCTGTATTTTTTCTCCCATGATAACACAAGACGCCTATAAGCGTACTTAAATTGAAAATGATACACGCACACAAGGGCGTGCTGCTATTATGAAACACTGTACATATTAATACTTGCTACACCCTGAACTTCAAGATTGTATGTTTATATGTCTATGTTAATGTAGGAAATTTTATTAGAGGTAACGATTTACAAGCACACCAGAACGTGCTTAAGCACAAAACACTGTACATATTAGGGTTACGCTGCATATAAATGATTATTTCGTGCATTTTCATATTTTATAGGTAAAAACCGTAGCATACACGTAGTCGTTGCCATTACCCTAAGTAGAAGGTAGAAAATTCCCTTCCCAAGGTGCAGTGGAGCGGCTACAGGTGTATTCTCTGCATGCTGATGCATGTCGTTGCGTATGAAGAATACGTAACGAAGGTGAACCTTAACTTACACTCGAGTTCAAGAAAGAAAACAAAGGACTTGTTCCTTCTAACACATTAATGGAAAAAGGTGTGTGTGTCAGTAAAATCCAAGACGAAGAAGCCACTATGAGTGGTCAAAAATTTTTTTTCAATTTTCGTCGATAGTTTTTTCCTGTAATTAATGTAACCAATGTATTGTATGTGTTTTATGTTATTCCATTGTATGTGATGTACTTTGTATTTCATGCCAAGTCCCGTGACTTACAAATTTGTGAATATTTATGTACATTGACCAGAAGTATTGAGGGGAATGAGTCTCAGTACAATAGGTAAAAGGGGTTAATGCGAAAAAAAAAGTGTAGTGAAAAAGAAAGTTTCGATCGCAATACTCGCGGTTAAAGTGGTGTGTGTAGAAATTAAAATTGTGCAAAGTAGTGCTACGTTGCAAGTGTCAGCGAGCCTAAACAAGTGACATCGAAAATTGAAGCTTGTATCGTCAAACGACCCATGGCGTAACAATAGGAAAGGACAATGCCAGACAAGTTTGACATGGTACGCTTCTTACCTGGAGCGGCATCGACGGGATCGTCCTCCACCTCGCACATAGTGTGGTGTGTTCTTCGGGGCACATATTCCAATGTACCTCGTCGTATCCAGTCTAAGTACTGGAAGGAACTACAAAAAGCACACGCATACTGAGGTTCGGAAGTCTTGACGGTACCCGCACGTCGGTGTATATTCAGTGCACTGGCGCGCGCATTCAACCAACGTCGCCCGCTAACGGACGACCAAACAATCAGGCGCGCGTATCACCCGCCCATATTCAACACGGGCTAGCGAACAAAGCTCGTCGCCCCAGAATAAATACAGAAAGCAATACAAGGACTTAATTTTCACCTCTGATGAGGAAGGAAACATTTGTAAATAACGTTGTATTCATTGTATATTTTATTGTACAAACTTTACCACATGATGTTGTTTTCTCAGTGTTAACCAAAACTTTGTATATTAGGATTAAGGTTTGTAAATATTAGCATAAGTATACCAAAAACTGACACACACTCAGTAATACCAAAGAATTCACAGTGCCATGAAAATGAGACAATAAAAATGAAGGTTGTAAATAAAAGACCCCCAAACCTATCAATTGCAAGGTCGACTACTGTATCCTGTCAATCAAATAAAATTTTCTAGTGACAGTATACAGTAGGGGGGCAGTTGTAATGACACATTCCTATGCAGAGACATACAATATCTTAAAAGCTGCGCCAAAGATAAATTGAGAGGCATGTATATTATAATCTTTGTAATGTTCACGTTGGATTCTCTTTTGTTTCATACTCCAAGGAGCTAAGGGACACTTTCGATTGTTGCCTCGTGGAGGATGGACGTGATTTTTGGACTGTGCGGAAAGGCAGCCATGTAGTTAGTAATTATGGTTTGTGCGACGAGCACTGCAAGTCTTATTGTCTTGTGAATAAAAATAGTGAGAAGTATCGAAGTGTTACGAAAATTATTTAAAGCAACGTAGCATTGTATTCCCTGGTTTCCACCGTCTTCGTGAAGTGAACCGATGCCGACTTAGGAAGATACACACGGTCAACAAAGAGAAGAACTTCGATGGCGACTGATGAATTAATATTGTGGCAGAAGGACTAATTCTACGTCTAAGGTGAGAACTCTGATTAAATCAACAATGACGTAGAAATCAAAATGTAATTAAGCGAAATGGTAAATTATTTTACAGGCATATTTCACGCAGCACTGTATTTGTCCGCATTCAAGCCAGTCAATACGATCCGTCAAAAAGCCTTTCAAAAATTCTAAAGTTAAAAAACACAATTAAATCAAATGTTTTTTTTATTTATTTCGCCACAACGTCCAGCACGAACGCTGGTCCAACTGAGGCGCCAGGTGGAAATGGCATGGCAAGCCGTTCCACAGGACTACATCCAGCATCTCTACGATCGTCTCCATGGGGGAATAGCAGCCTGCATTGCTGCGAAAGGTGGATATACACTGTACTAGTGCCGACATTGTGCATGCTCTGTTGCCTGTGTCTATGTGCCTGTGGTTCTGTCAGTGTGATCATGTGATGTATCTGACCCCAGGAATGTGTCAATAAAGTTTCTCCTTCCTGGGACAATGAATTCACGGTGTTCTTATTTCAATTTCCAGGAGTGTATGAGGAGGTGTTAAAATCGACTGTAACTATCACAGGTGCTCGTTATCGAACGCAATTAATGCGTTTGAGCAGAGCAATAAAGGACGAACTGGCGCATACAATGAGAGGCACCATAAAGTGATTTTGCAGCACGACAACGCTCGACCCCACGTTGTAAGAGAGGTCAAAACGTACCTGGTAACGTTAAAATGGGAAGTCCTATCCCACCTTCCGTATTCTCCAGACATTGCTCCCTCGCACTATCACCTGTTTAGATCAATGGCGCATAGTCTGGATGACAAACACTTCCGATCTCATGAAGAAGCCGCAAACTGGATCAACTTGTGGATCGCTCCAAAAGATGAACAATTTTTTCGACGCGGGATTCGTACACTGCCCGAAAGATGGGAGAAAGTAGTGCTCAGGGATGGAAAATACTTTGAATGTTACATGTGTAACCAATTTGTTTCATTAAAGCCTCAAAGTTTGGGGGAAAAAAAACGGCAGAAGCAAAGTTGTACAGCTTGTAAGAATGGCGTAATGTTGATATTATTAATAACCGCCGTTTACACAATTTGTTCAATACGAGCACGTGAGACGTCGACAAGATGCTGGAGCAGCCCGAAAAACGCCGACAGGAAAACCCAAACCAAGAGAGACTACCTCTGTTCAGAGAAATATGCGGTCACGGCCGCTTCTCATTGGTTAGACTTACAACTCGTCAAAGTGTTTCACTTCAGATATACTTCCTAAGCTCGTCAATGACTGTGATACCGTCACTAATCGATTGCATGGTACAGAAGCATCTTAGCAACACGCTTGCAGTTCAGAATACGTGGAAGAAAAGAACAGTTTTGAAATTTAAGGTAATTCTCATTTATTGTTCCGTCTCACTTGCACATTTTAAATTAGATTACGTGTTTCGATCACTCTGGACCATCTTCAGATCTAAATTGTTGCAAGCATACTGTACTCTGGTAAGTGGTTCTATGGAGACAAAAAAATGGTTCAAATGGCTTAACATCTGAGGTCATCAGTCCCCTAGAACTTAGAACTACTTAAACCTAACTAACCTAATGACATCACACACAACCATGCCCGAGGCAGGATTCGAACCTGCGGCGGTAGCAGTCGCTCGGTTCCGGACAAACGCCTAGAACCGCTCGGCCACGGCGGCCGGCACCTGTGGAGACAAGACGGGTTGCTAACGCAATACATAGACCTGAAATAATCCAGGGTGATCCAAACATGTAACATAATTAAAAATGTGCGACAGACGGAATAATAAATGAGAATTATTTTAATTATTTGAAAGGTTGCTGCATCTCTCAAGTCGATTATATCGACTACAGTGCTCTGAAAGTTGTCACAGTGACAAACAATTTCAGTTATTAAACAAAGAAATTCTCAAACTGTAGTGCAATTGACAAGTTATTTTACTTTATTTTCGCTACCAGTTTCGGCAATTCAATATGCCATCTTCATGCCCAATTCTCATATCTCAAGCGTTACCGATACTGGTAAACTGGGGCCATCTGTTTCTGGATGTCATGAATTGTCAAGTGCTTGCTTCGAAGACTTGAGAGTTGCAATCAAGGCTTGGAAGGAAGGACTTGAGAATTTACGACATCCAGAAACAGATGGCCCCAGTATTCCAACATCGATTACGATTGAGAGGGAGACAGAGATTGGCATACGTCCAGCGCGTATTTGAGGACGCAGGTTGCAAGTTGTACTCTGAGGTGAAGAGGTTGGCGCAGGAGAGGGATTCGTGGAGGGCCTCATCAAATAAAATAAAATAAACATCTGAAATCTGAAAAACACCTGGGGAATTACTCCAAAGCAGTATTCCATAACGAATATGAGAATGGAAGAAATCAATGTATGAGAGCTATGACAACGGTTTGCCCATGCTGTTTCTTACATTACAATTAAAAAGTTTACGAGGTACTTTGTTTTCGTATGTACAATTGCTGAACAGATAAAGAACATCCAGTAAATGTAGCTCGAACAGACGCCGTGTGATATGTCATAGAAATAATGAACTGTTTCTCCAATCTACGCAAGGTAATTTCGAAACGTCCTGTGTACAGCAGCAAATGTCAACAACAAGCTTATATACTCTCTGAAGAGAGCTCTAAGTAGACATGGTGCTAATGCCGATTCAGAAATGCTTCGTGGTTACCGCATCACTTCTCGACGTATTTCGACATCGTTCTGACGTCAGGGAGTGCTCTGCGAAACAATTACAAGCGTCTGTGGTGGCAAAACAGTTGGCGAGGGTGACGTCACAAGGCGAGGTGTTTGTCACGCCCGCACAAACTGACGCAGGGAGCTCTCACCCCCATCCCTCTGCCCTCCTCCCCCTGAGGCGTGACGCCTTTCTTACGCAACGCGCGGAGTTCATTCTTCCTATTTTTAAAACGTCACAGCCGGCCTCCGTTGCAGGCTTAGCTAAGCCCATAGCCTCACCAGAGCAGATATCCAGCGAAGCAACTTTTATGCTTTCAAAAGCTACACCTGAAACAGGAGAAATTTGTGAAGTAGACTAGAGTTCGGGAAGAAGACGTAAGAAAATTGTGATGGCATAATTCCGCCAGAGGCAACAACTAACTTGTCATGAAATGGAAAAGAATCGTATATTGGATAAAGGTTATACACTGAAGCGCCAAAGAAACTGGTATAGGTATGCGTATTCAAATACAGAGATACGTAAACATACAGAGATACGTAAACAGTCAGAATACGGCGCTGCGGTCGGCAACGCCTATATAAGACAAGTTATGAAACGTCCCCTTAGAACAATTTATACCATACTGTGCTTAACCTGACACACAATATTTTTTAGCGCAACGCAATCTGACTATCAAAGATCCCTGCAAAAGAATGGCCCTGAGTAACATTAAACTATACCTTTCACAAATCACTAACCTCACAAAAATCTCCGTTACTCAAACTACTGCAATACGGCGAGCGCCACTACTGCCAGCTAAATAAAAGATTCAAACTACTGAAGGCACTAACTACTGATAGGGATAGTTAGCAAATGAAAGATTTTAATAGAGAACAAACACTGTATTTACCTTAATATCATCAAAAGTCATAATATATGTAATTTCAAAACTCCGCCATCTCTCTCCTCACATCCACCACTGCTGGCGGCTCACCTCTAACTGCGCAACGCTACGCGCTGTTCACGTCCAGCTGCCCAACACTACAATGGCAGACAACAATGCAAACTAGCCACATACTGCACACAGCACAGCCAGTGATTTTCATACAGAGCGCTACGTGGCATTACCAATATAAAAATCTAAACAGCCTACTTACAAAGTGTCTGGCATAGATGTTAGACCGGTTACTGCTGCTACAATGTCGGGATTTCAAGATTGAAGTGAGTTTGAACGTGGTGTTATAGTCAGCGCACGAGCGATTGGACACAGCATCTCAGAAGCGGCGGTAAAGTGGGAATTTTCCCGTACGACCATTTCACGAGTGTACCGTAAGTATCTGGAATCCGTAAACATCAAATCTCCGACATCGCTGCGCGGCCGGAAAAACATCCTGCAAGAACAGGACCAACAACGACTGAAGTGAATCGTTCAACATGACCGAAGTGCAAGTTATTGCAGATTTCAATGCTGGGCCATCAACAAGTGTCAGCGTGCGAACCATTCAACGAAACATCATAGGCTTTCGTAGCCGAAGGGCCACTCGCGTACCCTTGATGACTTCAAGACATTGGACTGTTGGTGACTGGAAGCATTTTGCCTTGTCGTACGAGTCTCGTTTCAAATCGTATCGAGCGGATGGACGTGTACGGGTATGGCGACAACCTCACAAATCCATGGACCCTCAATGTCAGCAGGGGAGTGTTCAAGCTGGTGGAGGCTTTGTAATGGTGTGGGGTAGTGCAGTGGGGGTGATATGGGACCACTGATAGGTCTAGATACGACTCTGACAGGTGACACGTACTTAAGCATCCTGTCTGATCACCTGCATCCATTCCTGTCCATTGTGCATTCCGACTTGGGCAATTCAAGCAGGACAATACGACAGCCCACACGCCCTGGATTGCTACAGAGTGGCTCCAGGAACACTCTTCTGAGTTTGAACACTTCCGCTGGCTACCAGACGCAGCAGACATGAAAATTATCGAGCATATCTGGAATGCCTTTCAGCTTGCCGTTCAGAACTCCAAACCCCCCCGCTCTTAGGGAGGTCTCTTGTGATTGCGATTTTTCTCGGCAGCTATATTAATTGCAGCACATTAAGTTTTCTTATTCTGACAACAACATCACGAAGCATACAAGAAAACAAGAAAGATGATTCAGTGTGGAGCACAATGACACACAAGCACAAACTTACACATAAAATAAACTATTTCAGAAGACAAGACAAAGATAGCGCTCAAAACTCTATCCCAAAGCACATCAAAAAATAACAAAAAGACACAGACATGCATCTGAGCCGTGCCTCAGCTGGCGTTGGTGCTGTTTGTAGGTTTGCGCCCTCTGTTGCAGGCCAGACGGTATCGTTTAGTTCGAATGGTTGCGGTTGTTTGTCTTCTTCTCGTGTTGACTGGCGCCACTCGGTTTCACAAGCGTTGCCTGTCCGTTAGTGGCAGCAGCGGCGGTTATCGATATGTAGTAACTGTTGCGCTATCTTTGGGGCGACGTCGTCGTTTTTCAGGGTCGTGTGAGTGTGCAGTTCGGTTTGGGACACACGAGGAGCTAGGTCCGTGCAGTGCAAGAACACGCCGGGAATGCTGGCGGCACGCATGGGCAGTCGGATGGGCTGTGGTCACGAGGGTGTACGACCTCGTCGTAAACCGGATCCAGCAAGCTTTAAGATGAGGACATCTCAATCCAAGTAGAGAAACCTCCACCATTGTGATATCTCGCGGTTCTCCAGTGACTTGGGTTCGTGTTGCTGCTCGTAATGTCGCCAAGGCGAAGAGCTGCGAGTGGAGTGCTTGGGGGAGGCGAATCTGGTTAGCTTTCCTCGACTTCTTATTACTATTTACTGCGTTCAACTTGTTACAATTTGTTAAGTTCAACCAGCGGGAATTTTTACTGCCTGGTGGCCGCTAACGCCCCAGTTACCTGCCCTGGAGGTTAGCGTATGTAACACCAGTGTACGTTTCCTCGCCTTGTCGCTGGTTCCTGATTGAAGGCCGGTTGGTGCTTCCTCTACTCTGGTGGCAGTCATTCCTTTCTCTTTCCGGACGCTCCAAGCACAGTATTCTGGGGACGTAGTGCTGACCGCCAGTTCCGGCTTTGGCGTATTGTTCCATCGTTACATTGTTTATCGGACGTCAGGTACATCTACATCTACATTTATACTCCGCAAGCCACCCAACGGTGTGTGGCGGAGGGCACTTTACGTGCCACTGTCATTACCTCCCTTTCCTGTTCCAGTCGCGTATGGTTCGCGGGAAGAACGACTGTCTGAAAGCCTCTGTGCGCGTTCTAATCTCTCTAATTTTACATTCGTGATCTCCTCGGGAGGTATAAGTAGGGGGAAGCAATATATTCGATACCTCATCCAGAAACGCACCCTCTCGAAACCTGGACACCAAGCTACACCGCGATGCAGAGCGCCTCTCTTGCAGAGTCTGCCACTTGAGTTTGTTAAACAGCTCCGTAACGCTATCACGGTTACCGAATAACCCTGTGACGAAACGCGCCGCTCTTCTTTGAATCTTCTCTATCTCCTCCGCCAACCCGATCTGGTACGGATCCCACACTGATGAGCAATACTCAAGTATAGGTCGAACGAGTGTTTTGTAAGCCACCTCCTTTGTTGATGGACTACATTTTCTAAGGACTCTCCCAATCAATCTCAACCTGGTACCCGCCTTACCAACAATTAATTTTATATGATCATTCCACTTCAAATCGTTCCGCACGCATACTCCCAGATATTTTACCGAAGTAACTGCTACCAGTGTTTGTTCCGCTATCATATAATCATACAATAAAGGATCCTTCTTTCTATGTATTCTCAATACATTACATTTGTCTACATTAAGGGTCATTTGCCACTCCCTGAACCAAGTGCCTATCCGCTGCAGATCTTCCTGCATTTCGCTACAATTTTCTAATGCTGCAACTTCTCTGTATACTACAGCATCATCCGCGAAAAGCCGCATGGAACTTCCGACACTATCTACTAGGTCATTTATATATATTGTGAAAAGCAATGGTCCCATAACACTCCCCTGTGGCACGCCAGAGGTTACTTTAACGTCTGTAGACGTCTCTCCGTTGATAACAACATGCTGTGTTCTGTTTGCTAAAAACTCTTCAATCCAGCCACACAGCTGGTCTGATATTCCGTAGGCTCTTACTTTGTTTATCAGGCGACAGTGCGGAACTGTATCGAACGCTTTCCGGAAGTCAAGAAAAATAGCATCTACCTGGGAGCCTGGGTAGCTCCAGCAAGATTATCATTAGTCATTCGTTAGACTGCCACTAGTCTGAGTTACCATCTTGTGATGTGAATGCAACTCTTGGCTGCATATCTGATCGCTCGCGAAAGTGTTTGTTGCCGGACCTTCTCACAGGTCGATTCCTGGAGCACCATCTGGATCAGTTGCTTTTTAAATTAACTTTTGCTATTATATTTCCTGTTTGACAGCAGGTTTCAGAATTTTTGAACATTATTGCCGTTCCTGGCATGTAAGGCCTTCAGCCGTGATTATGGTCATTTGCTTTTAAATTCTAATTTGGTATTTGTATTTTAGGTGTAAGCCTTAAAACATTATTTACTGCCATTCCTAGCGTCGATGTCTTCTGCTATGTTTGTGGTGGCTTACCTTAATATTTCAATACCTGTAAGTTGTAAGTTGCAGCGAGTTTTAAACAATTCTTAATTTATTGCAGCAACACGAACCCAAGTCACTGGAGAATCGCGAGATATCACAATGGTGGAAGTTTCTCTACTTTGATTGAAATACCTGTAAGATGTAAATTTCAGCGAGTTCTTAAACAATTCTTAATTTATTGCCATTCCTGGCGTGTAAGGCCTTCTGCCCAGATCACATTGGCCTGTTTTTATTGCTAAATTGTAACTCACTGAAAACATTTATTTACACTGTTGTTTATTCCTTCATTAATAACGTGTGGTATTTTTTATTTATTGTGTGGAATTATTGGTTTAAAATAAATGTGTAATTGTAAAAGGCAACCAGTAGTAACTGATTACGGCCCGTCCACAATCGTAACCGAATCCTGACTTCCCTTGACTACCTTCCAGGTCTCAGCATCAAAAGGCAGTTATATACTAATTAGTATGCAACATATATGACGAAAGGTATGCAGGACAAATTGACAGAGCATTCGACAACCGATACAAAAACCATATCAGAATCTGGAAGAGTGGGACAAGCCACTCAACTTTTGAGTAAGATAAATGAATGGAAAACCAACTACAAGAATGTAAATAGAATAAATAATGACAAGACATTGCTAACTTTACAATGAAATCATCGCCTGTGCAAAACAAAGGCGGAAAACAAACGAAACGAGTACGACACACCACTCACTGTTTGCACGTACTGATTACGTAGTTCCGTACACCGTGGTCAAGGGGTAAAGTCTTTGATTAGTAATCAAAACTTCCTCGAGTCCCGGGTTTGAACCTCGCCATTGCTTAAATTTTGAAAAAAATCATCAGCAATGGCCGCCAAAGGCTTCCGTCATAGGAAGTCACCATCGTTCTGTCAACGCCTTTGCCAAAGAGGGCGGAGGAGCGGAGAAAGGTTCTCTTGGCCTTAAAGGCGGAAAGTCAGCAACGGTCAACGGCACGAGGATACAGAAGCCAATGGAAGCCACAGCATTAAACACACATAATGTATTTACAATGAAATGAATACCCTTAGCTGCTTGGAGGCGTTGATTTAAGGCAACAGGGACAGTTGAAAATGTGTGTCCCGACCGGGACTCGATCCCGGGATCTCCTGATCACATAGCAGACGCTCTATCCATCTGAGGCACCGAGGACACAGAGGATTTCTGGCACGCCTCCCGTGAGACCCACATTCACAACTTATTGTCAAAATGGTTCAAATGGCTCTGAGCACTATGGGACTCAACTGCTTTGGTCATAAGTCCCCTAGAACTTAGAACTACTTAAACCTAACTAACCTAAGGACATCACACACATCCATGCCCGAGGCAGGATTCGAACCTGCGACCGTAGCGGTCGTGCGTTTCCAGACTGTAGCGCCTTTAACCGCTCGGCCACACCGGCCGTCAAACTTATTGTCCCGCACTATATTCATAGTGCCCCTGCCAATTATACTCATTACTCGCGGCTTTACTGCCGATTCCCGTAAGAGTTCGTGCATCGGCACTGAAGAAGATGGTGAAATGGCCGGTGAGCCTTAACTGTATATACACTCCTGGAAATTGAAATAAGAACACCGTGAATTCATTGTCCCAGGAAGGGGAAACTTTATTGACACATTCCTGGGGTCAGATACATCACATGATCACACTGACAGAACCACAGGCACATAGACACAGGCAACAGAGCATGCACAATGTCGGCACTAGTACAGTGTATATCCACCTTTCGCAGCAATGCAGGCTGCTATTCTCCCATGGAGACGATCGTAGAGATGCTGGATGTAGTCCTGTGGAACGGCTTGCCATGTCATTTCCACCTGGCGCCTCAGTTGGACCAGCGTTCGTGCTGGACGTGCAGACCGCGTGAGACGACGCTTCATCCAGTCCCAAACATGCTCAATGGGGGACAGATCCGGAGATCTTGCTGGCCAGGGTAGTTGACTTACACCTTCTAGAGCACGTTGGGTGGCACGGGATACACGCGGACGTGCGTTGTCCTGTTGGAACAGCAAGTTCCCTTGCCGGTCTAGGAATGGTAGAACGATGGGTTCGATGACGGTTTGGATGTACCGTGCACTATTCAGTGTCCCCTCGACGATCACCAGTGATGTACGGCCAGTGTAGGAGATCGCTCCCCACACCATGATGCCGGGTGTTGGCGCTGTGTGCCTCGGTCGTATGCAGTCCTGATTGTGGAGCTCACCTGCACGGCGCCAAACACGCATACGACCATCATTGGCACCAAGGCAGAAGCGACTCTCATCGCTGAAGACGACACGTCTCCATTCGTCCCTCTGTTCACGCCTGTCGCGACACCACTGGAGGCGGGCTGCACGATGTTGGGGCGTGAGCGGAAGACGGCCTAACGGTGTGCGGGACCGTAGCCCAGCTTCATGGAGACGGTTGCGAATGGTCCTCGCCGATACCCCAGGAGCAACAGTGTCCCTAATTTGCTGGGAAGTGGCGGTGCGGTCCTCTACGGCACTGCGTAGGATCCTGCGGTCTTGGCGTGCATCCGTGCGTCGCTGCGGTCCGGTCCCAGGTCGACGGGCACGTGCACCTTCCGCCGACCACTGGCGACAACATCGATGTACTGTGGAGACCTCACGCCCCACGTGTTGAGCAATTCGGCGGTACGTCCACCCGGCCTCCCGCATGCCCACTATACGCCCTCGCTCAAAGTCCGTCAACTGCACATACGGTTCACGTCCACGCTGTCGCGGCATGCTACCAGTGTTAAAGACTGCGATGGAGCTCCGTATGCCACGGCAAACTGGCTGACACTGACGGCGGCGGTGCACAAATGCTGCGCAGCTAGCGCCATTCGACGGCCAACACCGCGGTTCCTGGTGTGTCCGCTGTGCCGTGCGTGTGATCATTGCTTGTACAGCCCTCTCGCAGTGTCCGGAGAAAGTATGGTGGGGCTGACACACCGGTGTCAATGTGTTCTTTTTTCCATTTCCAGGAGTGTATATGAAGATACCATCTTCATATACACATGTGTATCCACCTGCGGCGTGTTATTGAAAAACTGTCGTGATGACTTCTCCATTGGCAAAGGATTCCCGACTAGTGCCTCATTCGGATCTTCGGAAGGGGACTGCCAAGGGGGAGGTGACCATGAAAAAAAGACGAAATAACCAACGAATGCGTAACGTTCTACGAATTAGAGAGTGGAATGTCAGAAGCTTGAACATGGTCGAGAACTAGAAAATCTAAAAAGGGAAATGCAGCTCACTCTAGGTATAGTGGGGATCAGTGAGATGAAATGGAGATTTCTGGTCGGACAAGATAATATCAACAGCTGCAGAAAAAGGTGTAACGGGAGTAGGATTCGTTAAGAATAGGAAGGTAGGGCAGAGGGTGCGTTACTGTGAACAGTTCATTGATAGGGTCGTTCTCTTCAGAATCGATAGTAAACCAACACCGACAACGATAGTTGAAATATACGAGCTGACGTCGCCAGCAGAAGATAGAGAAGGTAATATAAAGATACTGAATGGGTAATTCAGTACTTAAAGGGAGATGATAATGTAATAGTCAAGGGGGGACTGGATTGTGGTTGTAGAGGAAGGAGTAGAAGAAAGGGTTACTGGAGAATATGGGCTTGGTAGTAGAAATGAAAGAGGCGAAAGAGCGAGTTCTGAAATAAATTTCAGATTGTAATAGCGAATACTCAGTTCAAGAATCACAGGAGAAGGAGGTATACGTGGAAAAGACTGGAAGATGCAGGAAGATTTCAGTTAGATTACATTATGGTCAGGCAGAGAATCCGAAATCAGATACTGGATTCTAAGACGCACACAGGCTCAGATATAGTCTCAGATCACAATATCGTAATGATGAATAGTAGGCTGAAGTTTAAGAGACTGGTCAGAAAAATCAGTGCATACAAGTGGGTACGGAAATACTGAGAAATGAAGAGGTATGCTTTAAGATCTCTGAGGATATAGACATTGCGATAGTTAATAGTTCAGTAGGCAGTTCGTGGAAGACGAGTACACATCCCTAAAAAGGGTAGTCGCAGGAACTGGAGAGAAAAACGATGGTACATGGAAGGTAACTGAGAATAAACCATGTGTAACATAAGAAATTCTTCAATTGATTGACGAAAAAAGAAAGTACAAAAAGTTCCGGGAAATTCAGTAATATAGAAATACAAATCACTTCGGAATGAAATAATTACGAAGTGCTGGGAAGCTAAGGCGCATTGTATGCACGAAGAATGTGAAGAAATGGAAAACAAAATGACTGTCGGGAGGACTGACTCAGCATACAGAAAAATAAAAAAAAACCTGAGGTGAAATTAGAAATATAGTGTCACCGCCAGACACCACACTTGCTAGGTGGTAGCTTTTAAATCGGCCGCGGTCCGCTAGTATACGACGGACCCGCGTGTCGCCACTGTCAGGGATGGCAGACCGAGCGCCGCCACACGGCAGGTCTAGAGAGACGTACTAGCACTCGCCCCAGTTGTACAGACGACTTGTTAGCGAAGCTACACTGACAAATACGCTCTCATTTGCCGAGACGATAGTTATCATAGCCTTCAGCTACGTCATTTGCTACGACCTAGCAAGGCGCCATTTATCCTTTGCTATGTATCTGATGAAGCATGAACCATCTGACCGATGTACACCAGTTAGGGAATAAAGTTAAGTATTACTTCAACTACGTACTTTATTTGCTACTATAATTTCCGTTAACTGTTCCAGACCTCACGCCAGTCTGCGTGAGCTTGCACGCGTGCATTTCGGCCTCCTCTAGTAACACGGTGTTAGCTCTTCTGCCAACACTACAAGAAACATGAGCAGTAACACAGAGTGCAATGGGACTTCACCTATTAAATGCAGAGGAGAGAAGGGGTAGGTGGAAAGAGTACACCGACGGCTTCTATGAGGACGACGACTTATTAGATAACGTGATAGTAGAAGAAACAGGATACGATAGGGAAGAGATAGCCGATCCAGTATTAGAATCACAAGTTAAAAGGGATGTAGAAGACTTAAGCTCAAATACGGCAGAAGGGATAGATAACATTTCATCGGAATTTTTAAAATCATTGCTGGATGTACAAGCAAAATGTTTATTTTCGTTGGTGTGTAGCATTTATGATACTGGCGAGATGCCATCGTACCTTCGGAGAAACATCACCCACACCATTCCCAACATTGCTAGAGTCGTCTGCTCATCCATCCAACTTGCTGACAATAATATACAGAAGAATTGAAAAGAAAATCGAGGATGTGTTTAATGAATATCAGTTTGGCTTCAGCATAGATAAAGGCAGCAAACAAGCAGTACTGACAATGCAATTGATAAGGAAAGAACCACGCGGAGTGGCTACGCGGTTTGAGGAGCCATGTCACGGATTGCGCGGCAGCTCCCGCCGGAGGTTCGAGTCCTCCCTCGGGCAAGGGTGAGTGTGCTGTTCTTAGCATAAGTTAGTTTAAGTAATGTGTAAGTCTAGGGACCGATGACCTCAGCAGTTTGGTCCCTTAGGAATTGAAACACAACATTTTGATAATGAAAGCAAGACTAAAGAAAAATCGAGACTCGTTCATAGAATTTGTCGACCTCGAAAAAGCGTTCGATAATGTAAAACAGTGCAAGATGTTTGGAATCCTGAGAAAAATAGGGGTAAGCTAAAGAGAAAGACGGGTAATATACAATATGCGAAAGAACCAAGAGGAAACAATAAGAATGGAAGGCGAAGAACGAACTGCACGGATTAAAAATGGTGAAAGAAGGAATGTAGTCTTTCTCGCATACTTCTGAATCTGTAAGTCGAAGAAGCAATGACGAAAACACGAGAAAGGTTCAAGAGTGAGATAAAATTCAAGGTGAAACGTTGTGAGTGTTAAATTCGCAGATGATATTGATATCCTCAGTGAAAATGAAGAATACTTACAGGGTATCTGTTCAATGGAATGACAGTCTAATGAGTACATTGGATTGAGCGTAAATCGGGGAAGACCAAAATAATGAGAAGTTGCAGAAATCAAAACAGCGAGAAAGTTAACATCAGGACGGGCGATCACGGAGAAGATGAAGCTGGCAAAAAACGGCATTCTTGGCCAATAGAAGTCTACTAGTATCAAATATAGGTCTTAATTTGAGAAGGAAATTTCTGAGAATGTACGTCTGGAGTACAACATTGTATGTTAGTGAAACATGGCCAGTGGGGAAACCCTAACAGAAAAGAATTGAAGCAACTGGGATGTGGTGCTAGAGAAGAATGTTGAAAATTAGTTGGACTGATAAGGTAAGACATGCGGTTCTCCGCAGAATTGGTGAGGAAACGAATATATGGAGACACTGACAAGGAGGAGGGCGGATGGTACGACATATGTTAAAACATCGGGGAAAACTTGCATGGTACTAGAGGGAGCTGTAGAAGGTAAAAATTATAGAGGAAGACAGAGGTTGGAACACATCCAGTTAATACTTGAGGATGCAGGTTGCAAAATGATAGTCTAAAATGGAAATGTTAGCAGAGAACAGGAATTCGTGGCGGGCCATATCAAACTACACTCCTGGAAATTGAAATAAGAACACCATGAATTCATTGTCCCAGGAAGGGGAAACTTTATTGACACATTCCTGGGGTCAGATACATCACATGATCACACTGACAGAACCACAGGCACATAGACACAGGCAACAGAGCATGCACAATGTCGGCACTAGTACAGTGTATATCCATCTTTCGCAGCAATGCAGGCTGCTATTCTCCCATGGAGACGATCGTAGAGATGCTGGATGTAGTCCTGTGGAACGGCTTGCCATGCCATTTCCACCTGGCGCCTCAGTTGGACCAGCGTTCGTGCTGGACGTGCAGACCGCGTGAGACGACGCTTCATCCAGTCCCAAACATGCTCAATGGGGGACAGATCCGGAGATCTTGCTGGCCAGGGTAGTTGACTTACACCTTCTAGAGCACGTTGGGTGGCACGGGATACATGCGGACGTGCATTGTCCTGTTGGAACAGCAAGTTCCCTTGCCGGTCTAGGAATGGTAGAACGATGGGTTCGATGACGGTTTGGATGTACCGTGCACTATTCAGTGTCCCCTCGACGATCACCAGTGGTGTACGGCCGGTGTAGGAGATCGCTCCCCACACCATGATGCCGGGTGTTGGCCCTGTGTGCCTCGGTCGTATGCAGTGCTGATTGTGGCGCTCACCTGCACGGCGCCAGACACGCATACGACCATCATTGGCACCAAGGCAGAAGCGACTCTCATCGCTGAAGACGACACGTCTCCATTCGTACCTCCATTCACGCCTGTCGCGACACCACTGGAGGCGGGCTGCACGATGTTGGGGCGTGAGCGGAAGACGACCTAACGGTGTGCGGGACCGTAGCCCAGCTTCATGGAGACGGTTGCGAATGGTCCTCGCCGATACCCCAGGAGCAACAGTGTCCCTAATTTGCTGGGAAGTGGCGGTGCGGTTCCCTACGGCACTGCGTAGGATCCTACGGTCTTGGCGTGCATCCGTGCGTCGCTGCGGTCCGGTCCCAGGTCGACGGGCACGTGCACCTTCCGCCGACCACTGGCGACAACATCGATGTACTGTGGAGACCTCACGCCCCACGTGTTGAGCAATTCGGCGGTACGTCCACCCGGCCTCCCGCATGCTCACTATACGCCCTCGCTCAAAGTCCGTCAACTGCACATACTTTTCACGTCCGCGCTGTCGCGGCATGCTACCAGTGTTAAAGACTGCGATGGAGCTCCGTATGCCACGGCAAACTGGCTGACACTGACGGCGGCGGTGCACAAATGCTGCGCAGCTAGCGCCATTCGACGGCCAACACCGCGGTTCCTGGTGTGTCCGCTGTGCCGTGCGTGTGATCATTGCTTGTACAGCCCTCTCGCAGTGTCCGGAGCAAGTATGGTGGGTCTGACACACCGGTATCAATGTGTTCTTTTTTCCATTTCCAGGAGTGTAGTCAGAAGGCTCATGACTCAAAAGTACACGCAATGGAAAATACACTGGAAAAGCCGGCAGAACATTCAACACACGATGCAAAGACAATATCAGAGTCTGAAGATATGGGAGAAAACACGTTTTGGATAACACAAATGAATTTTAAGGGAACTACAAGACAGAAATAGAAGAAAATAGAACAAATAATTAAATACACTTGCTAAATTCTCAATAAAAATGGCTCTGAACACTTGGTACTTAACATCTGAGGTCATCAGTCCCCTAGAACTTGGAACTACTTAAACCTAACTAACCTAAGGACATCACAGACCTCCATGCCCGAGGCAGGATTCGAACCGGCGACCGTAGCAGTATCGCGGTTCCGGACTGAAGCGCCTAGAACCGCACGGCCACCACGGCCAGCAAATTCACAATAAAACTATCACTCACACAAAACCAAGGCAGAAAACAAACTTTATTTCTTTCATCACAATATATTTTGGAAAGCCTGAAACTGTATCATTCATGTTTTAAAAAATGAAAATACGTAGTGCGATTTTCTGTCTCTCTTGCACTGTAGCTATCTTTTCAAGGTTATACTGCAAGCAAGGCAGAAAATCACACATGTAAGCATCACAAAAAATATTTATGCAAACATATGCACTTCAAAATGAGAAGAAGTACTCGAAACACACTGTGCTAAGCATGAAAGAGTAAGTAGCTAGTGTAGTTTTTCATTATGTAAAATCAGAAAACAAAATACCTTTAGGGATGGAGTGATCATAGTCAGCCTCTCAGCTGTTTACACTCACTGATTACATAATACACACCCCAATACTTGATGAAAAATCCCATTTCTCTCCTAAGCAAAAAGTAATCAATGAATAAAAATCATCCCATACACACACACACACACACACACACACACACACACACACACACACACACACAATCAGGCAGAAAGCAAGTGAAAGCAAAATATTGGCTAAGTAGGCGACATGTACAAAAACTAATGATGTGTTAAAGGGAATTTTGGAGCAAAGAAATTTATGGAGGACACATTATGAGCATCAAAGAACTGTTCGTTTCGTGATGGGGGAAATCCGGGAGGGGGGGGGGGGAGATAAAAATTGTGCAGCAATACCAAAGCATGATACAGTAACCAGATTCAAATGGATGTAGACTGCATTGGATATTGAGAGGTGAGAAGGATTGCACTGGACAAAGCTACTCTTCACGCTAACGCCCCACCCCCACCCCATACCCGCCTCCATCAGTTTGATATCACCTCTCAATAAACGTCATCCCTAGACTTTCCCATGCGTGATGATCTTTAGTTGTATGTGTCCTTGTTCGTAGTGCATGTTTCATAATGTCAAAACAGCGTAGTCTTCAAGATATGCCGGACTATTGTGACACTCCCAATTTCCGACAAATCTAACGCTGGAACAAAATATACCAGACATCACAAACGAGGAGGAAAAGCATGGATGATTGAGGTTGCTATCGCAGGTGATTACAGAATCGACTACAAACAATTTGAAAGACTTCCCGTATAGGATGACGCGAAAATCGAACTACAGTGAGTCTGGCGTAAACCAGCGAAAGTAGTGCCAATGATTCTCTTCACATTGGTAGCTCACAGCGGGCACTTTACAACCATGTGACTGATGAAGTACCAGTCTACCAACTACAAAAAGCTACTTTAGTGGGACCTGCACGAAATACGCGATGATACAAGGAACTATCAGGAAGTTTCCGTTTGAAGGCCATACAGTCCATTTGAGTGAAAATTGCATACAGTCCATAGGAGTGAAAATTGCCATAAGAACTGAGGCAGTCATCCCACCAAAGCACCACGTTGATAACACCCGTTTCATAAAGCACCACATCATCCTGCGTGAAGTAGTTCTTAACCGCCTGCTGCACATGCTCGTCCGACAAGAATCGCCGACTATAGGACGTCTTTTTTAAGGCAAAGCTGGCGCGATAATCGCACTGGGAGAGGTCATGACTACAAGCTGGGTTCTCAGTTGTCTCCCACTTGAGTTGGCTCTACTTGTGTGTAACGGCTTTGGGGTAGCGGGTCTAGTGGAGTCGTCATCAGCACCGAACTTGTCGCACCTTTCCACAACAATGGTTTCTGACAGACACGATGCCACGTATACATTCTTGAGTCTCCGATGGATGTCCACCTCTGTTTGTTCCTCGGCAGCCAAGAAATTGAGCCGTGTGCGGCTCGCTTTGATGCCGTTCATAGCTTGGCATCTTGCAGTAACGATAGTGGCGTCTCGTTTTCTGAGTGTGTTCACTGGCGCCACTACGTCTCCTCGCCTTGTCTGTCCGTGAGTGGCAGCAGCAGCAGCAGCAGAAGCAGCAGCAGCAGGAGCAGCAGCGCTTATCGATAGAGCGTACTGTGGTCCCATATTTGGAGCGGCCTCTAATACGAGGTGCATTCAAGGTCTAAGGCCTCCGATTTTTTTTCTAATTAACTACTCACCTGAAATCGATGAAACTGGCGTTACTTATCGACGTAATCGCCCTGCAGACATACACATTTTTCACAACGCTGACGCCATGATTCCATGGCAGCGGCGAAGGCTTCTTTAGGAATCTGTTTTGACCACTGGAAAATCACTGAGGCAATAGCAGCACGGCTGGTGAACGTGTGGCCACGGAGAGTGTCTCTCATTGTTGGAAAAAGCCAAAAGTCACTAGGAGCCACGTCAGGTGAGTAGGGAGCATGAGGAATGACTTCAAAGTTGTTATCACGAAGAAACTGTTGTGTAACGTTAGCTCGATGTGCGGGTGCGTTGTCTTGGTGAAACAGCACACGCGCAGCCCTTCCTGGACGTTTTTGTTGCAGTGCAGGAAGGAATTTGTTCTTCAAAACATTTTCGTAGGATGCACCTGTTACCGTAGTGCCCTTTGGAACGCAATGGGTAAGGATTAAGGCCTCGCTGTCCCAGGACATGGACACCATCATTTTTTGAGCACTGTCAGTTACCCTAAATTTTTTTGGTGGCGGTGAATCTGTGTGCATCCATTGAGCTGACTAGCGTTTTGTTTCATGATTGAAAAACGGCATCCACGTCTCATGCATTGTCACAACCGACGAAAAGAAAGTCCCATTCATGCTGTCGTTGCGCGTCAACATTGCTCAGCAATGTGCCACACGGGCAGCCATGTGGTCGTCCGTCAGCATTCGTGGCACCCACCTGGATGACACTTTTCGCATTTTCAGGTTGTCATGCAGGATTGTGTGCACAGAACCCACAGAAATTGCAACTCTGGAGGCGATCTGTTCAACAGTCATTCGGCGATCCCCCAAAAAAATTCTCTCCACTTTGTGGATCATGTCGTCAGACCGGTTTGTGCGAGTCCGAGGTTGTTTCGGTTTGTTGTCACACGATGTTCTGCCTTCATTAAACTGTCGCACCCACGAACGCACTTTCGACACATCCATAACTCCATCACCACATGTCTCCTTCAACTGTTGATGAATTTCAGTTGGTTTCACACCAAGCAAATTCAGAAAACGAATGATTGCACGCTGTTCAAGTAAGGAAAACGTCGCCATTTTAAGCATTTAAAACAGTTCTCATTCTCGCCGCTGGCGGTAAAATCCCATCTGCCGTACGGTGCTGCCATCTCTGAGACGTATTGACAATGAACGCGGCCTCATTTTAAAACAATGTGCATGATTCTATGTCTTTCCAGTCCAGACAAAAAAAATCAGAGGCCTTAGAACTTGAATACACCTCGTATTTCCGGGTCGTCGTGTGTCGAGCTAGTGGAGTTGGGACGGAGCAGCAGTGGGGGCCGGGCAGCCAATACTCACCCGACAGTCATGCACTGTCCGACAGGAGGATGTGGTCGTGAGAGTGCACGACCACGTCAAGGACCGGATTCAGCGAGTTTTGGTTGAATGGACCGTGATATTCGAGTAGTGCAGTAGTGCAACTTTCACTTGTGTGCGTCTGCCCGTCGAAGTGACCTCACGGCAATAAGTTGCCAGTCGACGATTTACACTGGTACCTTTCCCGTGCATGACTTGAGTGGGGACGACCGTTGGTTGGTCGTTCGGTCGGTCGTCGCAGTGGACGACGTGGATTTGGTGTTCCGACCGCTTCTGGCTTCTCTGTGTTTGTGCCGACTTATAATTCGTCCGTGTTCTTTCACACTGACTGGTTTTAATATTGTGAGCAGTTGGTGGAATTGTTTTCCCGGATCCGTGTGTATCTTGTGTACTGGATTTGGTGAAGAGTTCCTAACGGAGATCAGTTGGTTGGGGCGCAGCAGCGAGCAGGTCCGTGCAGCTCAAGGGCAAGCCGGGGCCGCTGGCGGCGTGCTGCCACTGCCGGATCGAGGAGGGGTGGCTGCGAGGGCGACGACTTCGTTGCAAACCGAACCCTGGACGTTTAAGACGAATGAAGGGTTAACTGCTAACGTAACCTCGACTATTCTGAGACGTCGCCTTTGGTCAGCGGGTTGTTGCTGAAACGTCCCCTTAGAACAATTTATACAAAACTGTGCTTAACCTGGCACACAATAATTTTAGCGCAACGCAATCTGACTTTTAATAATCCCTACAAAACAATGGCCCTGACTAACATTAACCTATACCTTTCAGAAATCACTTACCTCACAAAAATCTTCATTACTCGAACTACTGCAATACAGCGAGCGCCACTACTGTCAGCTAAATAAAAGATTCAAACTACAGAAGGCACTAACTACTGATAGGGATAGTTAGCAAATGAAAGATATTAATAGAGAACAAACAATGTATTTACCTTAATATTCATAATTGACATCCAGTCTTACCGATTATCAAAACTCCGCCATCTCTCTCCCCACATCCACCACTGGTGGCGGCTCACCTCCAACAGCGCAACGCTACGCGCTGTTCACATCCAGCTATAGCGGTTCATGACAACAATGGCAGACAACAATGCAAACTAGCCACATACTGCACACAGCACAGCCAGTGATTTTCATATAGAGCGCTACGTGGCATTACCCATATAAAAATCTAAACAGCCTACTTACATAGCCCCCATGCTCCCCACAAAAAATTTTACAAATGGTATTGGGCACTGGCCAATACAGATTTGAAAAAAATTTTCATAATTACAATCACAAAGATATCAAATGCACACACTGATTAATACAAAGTTGGTCAAAAGCTAAAATTTTCTCACAGTCCATAAAGACAGTCCAGATTGTTCATCACAATAGTAATTACAGTTTTTTTTTTCACAAAGTCTCATTAGTAAAAAAAATTGCACACAGAAGTAGTGGATTTCCATGCAGTCTTGAAGAAGTAGTGTTGTCCTTCCAACGGAAAGACAGTGCTGACTCTTGACATGCTGACAGGTAATGGGCCACAACAGAGCAAACCCACAGAGTCATTCGAAGTTCTGACGAATATTGGTAGGTAGGTCATCACAGAGCAGACCCACTGTAGTCCTGGTAGAGATTGTGGTATTGGTGGGCCACCAGAGATGCAGACCCACTGTAGTCCTTGTAGAGACAATGGTTTTGGTGGGCCATCAAAGATGCAGACCCACTGTAGTCCTTGTAGAGACGGCCAGCAGCCATCTGTTGCAACTGTGCAGGTGCACAATCACCATTGAAGAGTCTTGCGGATAATATAGCAAGTCCATAACCACCACTTGTGCACTCACAAAGTTTTTGGAATTGTCCTTAGAACCAGCAATGCTGTTATCCAGTCCCTTGCTGAATTAGTAACACACGTGCAAACACGAACAGTCCCAGCTTCTCACATAGTGTCCATATAGTATGACCAACAGAAAAGTGTGCAGTGAAATGAATGCTTACAAGTTGATAATATGATGAACTGGTGTCAATTACAATTATAGAACATAAGAATACAATTACAAAGATACAAAATACATCATTAAAAACATAACAATACAGATAACATTTGTAGTAATAGGGGCTTTACAAAAGAATAGAAATAAACATATACATCAGTGTTACAGGAATTATGACATAAGTAAATACATAAACGATCAGAATAATTTTTGAAACATCAACGTCACACAAGAGCATTAAAACAAAATAGAATACATAATGTCTAAACATCTTTACAAAGAAAATACCATATTATTAATGCAAAGTATATTTGAGGATAACAGTATTCCTCATCATAGTGAATGTAGCTTAATATTAAAGGAAGAAAAAAATTCTATGAAATCAGAAGATTCCAGGTTCGAATCCTGGCAGGGTCGCCATATGAAACGTCCCCTTAGAACAATTTATACAAAACTGTGCTTAACCTGGCACACAATATTTTTTAGCGCAACGCAATCTGACTTTTAATAATCCCTACAAAACAATGGCCCTGACTAACATTAACCTATACCTTTCAGAAATCACTTACCTCACAAAAATCTTCATTACTCGAACTACTGCAATACAGCGAGCGCCACTACTGCCAGCTAAATAAAAGATTCAAACTACAGAAGGCACTAACTACTGATAGGGATAGTTAGCAAATGAAAGATATTAATAGAGAACAAACAATGTATTTACCTTAATATTCATAATTGACATCCAGTCTTACAGATTATCAAAACTCCGCCATCTCTCTCCCCACATCCACCACTGGTGGCGGCTCACCTCCAACTGCGCAACGCTACGCGCTGTTCACATCCAGCTATAGCAGTTCATGACAACAATGGCAGACAACAATGCAAACTAGCCACATACTGCACACAGCACAGCCAGTGATTTTCATACAGAGCGCTACGTGGCATTACCCATATAAAAATCTAAAGAGCCTACTTACATTGCTCCCAGGGCCGCTGAGCCTGGCGGCAAAGAGTGGAGCGTTTCGAGGCGGTGAAATATTGCAGCCGTCTTTCCCTATTTGTCATTCATCACTGAATTTAGTATTATTCTTATCGGTGCAAGTGCAACCAGCGGTATTTTCTGTTGTGGGTTGGCAGGAGAGCCAACACGGGTATGAGAGGAAGCCGAAAGGCACGCGTTTTAGCTCACGCAGGCTGGCGTGAGGTATGGAACAGGACAAGGGAATTAGACTTTAGCAAAAAAGGACGTAGCTGTGGAATACTTAACTTTAATCCATAAATGGTGAACGTCGCTCTTGACGGTACATGTTTTACAGCATCAATAGTAACTGGTAATGGCGCCTTGCTAGGTCGTAGCTAATGACGTAGCTGAAGGCTATGCTAACTATCGTCTCGGCAAATGAGAGCGTATTTTGTGGTGTCACCGCCAGACACCATACTTGCTAGGTGGTAGCCTTTAAATCGGCCGCGCTCCGCTAGTATACGTCGGACCCGCGTGTCGCCACTGTCAGTGATTGCAGACCGAGCGCCGCCACACGGCAAGTCTAGAGAGACTTCCTAGCACTCGCCCCGTTGTATAGACGACTTTGCTAGCGATGCTACACTGACAACTACGCTCTCATTTGCCGAGACGATAGTTAGCATAGCCTTCAGCTACGTCATTTGCTACGACCTAGCAAGGCGCCATTACCAGTTTATATTGAGATTGTAAAACATGTACCGTAAAGAGCGATGTACACCAATTATAGATTAAAGTTAAGTATTCCAGAAGCTATGTACTATTTTTGGCTACTATAATTCCTTGTCATTTTCCAGACCTCACGCCAGCCTGCGTGAGCTTAAACGCGTGCTATTCGGCTACAAGTCATAGTGGATTGGCTGTCGGGTCAGTCCACTACATATTTTGTCAGTGAACCATCGCTAGCAAAGTCGGTTGTACCACTGGGGCGAGTGCTAGGAAGTGTCTCTAGACCTGCCGTGTGGCGGCGCTCGGTCTGCAATCACTGATAGTGGCGACACGCGGGTCCGACGTATACTAACGGATCGCGGCCGATTTAAAGGCTACCACCTAGCAAGTGTGGTGTCTGGCGGTGACACCACATTTTCTGCCTTGTGGCCGCTAACGCCCCAGTTAACTGCCCTGGAGATCAGCGTACTTTTCCAGCAGTGTACCATTCCTCATTGTGTTGATTGAGTCCGACACGGGGTGTAGTTCTACGGCCTCTTGTATTGTACTGTGAATGTTTTTTTGGGAGGTCTACCTTGGTTCTAGTGTTTCCTTCGGCCTTGGGCGTTTTCTGAAGACGTAGTGCTGTCTGACTCTTCGCTCTTGCCCAAAATATTCTATCGTTGTACCGGTGATCGAACGTTAGGCGGATTGGTTAGTCGGTCGGCCGGAGCTTAAGCTGCCCCCAGTTTGACCTGCCATCCCGTTACTGAGTACAGCTCTTGGCTGTCTGTCTCACCTTACCTTATATTTGAGTTACCTTCCCAGGCAGACCCTTGGAACACCTGCTGAGAACCGCTTGGCCTGATTCCTTAGATTGTGATACTGTTTTGAGGGTATTTGTAATTTTCTAATTATTGTTGGTGTGGCCCTCAGCCGAGCAATAATTTCACTTCTTTCGTGATAAAGCCTTCAGCCGGGTTACAGATTTTTTAAGCAAACTTGTTTTAAAAGCAAAGTATTTATTATAAAAGTGCTATTTGCAATTGTTTTCCTGACTTCTAATTCACGCCTTCAGCCGCTTGTTATCTGAAATTGTTTTTGGCCTTGAGTCGTGTTACAGTGTTTTAAAACGAAGTGTTTATCTTAATATGTCTACTTGGAATTGTTCTTCTAACTTCTAATTCAGGCCTTCAGCTGTTGATTGATTGAGTTTATTGTTGCTGGCCTTCAACCCCAAAATTTTAGAATTTTTCCTGCGATAAGTCAACTGTTTTTTTTAGGAGATTGTTTTAAAATTTTAATTTCTTTAAATAAAGTTTACGTATTTGTTGGGCAACCAAGAGTAACTGTTTACGGTCCCGTCCACAATCGTAACCATATCCTGCCCCATCCTGAGAAACCATGTCTCAAAAAAATTAACAGCACGTTGGTCCTGTTTGGACGCTTATGGTAATAACGTCGTTATAGTTAACGTTTCCGCATATAACGCACGCTCGTCGGAAGGACACAAATGCCAAAGTAATCCCTTGTTTACATGTGAGTGCTTATATACGCCCATCGGAGTAGCGATACGTTGCATGCAAGCCGCAGCAGAGCCCTCAGAAGGAAACTACCTGTTCGCTCCTCGACAGTTGAAGCGACACTAGCGCTCCAAGCGGTGAGAAAGCAATCACACGCAAAATGTTTGTTTTGATTAATTTCTACTTGATTAACGAAATAGTAGTTTTATTTATGCGTTGCATGCGTTAGTGAATTACCATGATACATGAATTACTCTGAAATATATGTAAAAACAACCGAATCAAAGTGATTCTATGACATACGCTAGAATTTATTCATCAAGAAATACTTTCGAATGTGTGTCTCTTCAGCTTACTCCGCTGAAAACAAGAGACTATAAACAAATACTTCATGCATGAGAATCATGTACACTCCTGGAAATGGAAAAAAGAACACATTGACACCGGTGTGTCAGACCCACCATACTTGCTCCGGACACTGCGAGAGGGCTGTACAAGCAATGATCACACGCACGGCACAGCGGACACACCAGGAACCGCGGTGTTGGCCGTCGAATGGCGCTAGCTGCGCAGCATTTGTGCACCGCCGCCGTCAGTGTCAGATAGTTTGCCGTGGCATACGGAGCTCCATCGCAGTCTTTAACACTGGTAGCATGCCGCGACAGCGTGGACGTGAACCGTATGTGCAGTTGACGGACTTTGAGCGAGGGCGTATAGTGGGCATGCGGAAGGCCGGGTGGACGTACCGCCGAATTGCTCAACACGTGGGGCGTGAGGTCTCCATAGTACATCGATGTTGTCGCCAGTGGTCGGCGGAAGGTGCACGTGCCCGTCGACCTGGGACCGGACCGCAGCGATCCACGGATGCACGCCAAGACCGTAGGATCCTACGCAGTGCCGTAGGGGACCGCACCACCACTTCCCAGCAAATTAGGGACACTGTTGCTCCTGGGGTATCGGCGAGGACCATTCGCAACCGTCTCCATGAAGCTGGGCTACGGTCCCGCACACCGTTAGGCCGTCTTCCGCTCACGCCCCAACATTGTGCAGCCCGCCTCCAGTGGTGTCGCGACAGGCGTGAATGGAGGGACGAATGGAGACGTGTCGTCTTCAGCGATGAGAGTCGCTTCTGCCTTGGTGCCAATGATGGTCGTATGCGTGTTTGGCGCCGTGCAGGTGAGCGCCACAATCAGGACTGCATACGACCGAGGCACACAGGGCCAATACCCGGCATCATGGTGTGGGGAGCGATCTCCTACACTGGCCGTACACCACTGGTGATCGTCGAGGGGACACTGAATAGTGCACGGTACATCCAAACCGTCATCGAACCCATCGTTCTACCATTCCTAGACCGGCAAGGGAACTTGCTGTTCCAACAGGACAATGCACGTCCGCATGTATCCCGTGCCACCCAACGTGCTCTAGAAGGTGTAAGTCAACTACCCTGGCCAGCAAGATCTCCGGATCTGTCCCCCATTGAGCATGTTTGGGATTGGATGAAGCGTCGTCTCACACGGTCTGCACGTCCAGCACGAACGCTGGTCCAACTGAGGCGCCAGGTGGAAATGGCATGGCAAGCCGTTCCACAGGACTACATCCAGCATCTCTACGATCGTCTCCATGGGAGAATAGCAGCCTGCATTGCTGCGAAAGGTGGATATACACTGTACTAGTGCCGACATCGCGCATGCTCTGTTGCCTGTGTCTATGTGCCTGTGGTTCTGTCAGTGTGATCATGTGATGTATCTGACCCCAGGAATGTGTCAATAAAGTTTCCCCTTCCTGGGACAATGAATTCACGGTGTTCTTATTTCAATTTCCAGGAGTGTATTTCTAGTGTTGTCTGTTGTTATTATCATAGGTACTTTACTTAACGTTTGTGTGGAATCTAATGACTCGCCCGTTCTTACGTTACACTCGACTTTCTAAAAAAGGAATATTTTTTAAAAAAGTAATTGCTTTTCATTCAAATGCGAATTTATTGAAGATTCTTGCTGTTTGTGGCTCAGATGTAGCAATAATTGTGGACTTTGTTTTTTCTGTGTAGAGAAATAGTGTTGTTTTTGACGTTTTATTGTCAGCTCTGTGTGGTTTTTCTTTAAGCTACAGGTTGGTACTTTAAATGATGTAGATATTACATTCCATGTAGGTTTCCCACGTTCCACATCAACTGATTTGGCTGAAAGTGTAGCGAACAGAACTCCACTTTGTAGGGGTAGATATACGCCTATCTGCAGAAGGTCGTCTTCTGGTGTTTACTTGTAGTCTTTTTCTACTGAAGGAAAACGAAACTATTTAATAAATATACAACACAAGAGAATCGTAAATAAACTGTCCTATAATGCAACGTTTCGTAACTCCCTGGGTCCGCAGAAAACAAAAGAGTAACACATGTGCGTCACTTCTTACTTGTTATCAATTTTTATGACACTACATACACTCTGTATTACGAAACTATGTTACAAATCTTTATAATCGATAGTATTCGCACTCATTCGATATCGTATTAAGCCGGCCGCTTGGTACGCTGCCATCGCTGCGCTTAACAAAACCGAGACTGAGTGACGCGACTGTTAACGATATACCAATGGTTCCGAAAGTTTCTGAAACCATTACCTCTGAGTTTCATCAGATGTCAGCTAGTACGCCCCCATCCCGCCCCCCTACCCACACACACACACACACA
This sequence comes from Schistocerca cancellata, assembly GCF_023864275.1. Lineage (NCBI taxonomy): Eukaryota > Metazoa > Arthropoda > Insecta > Orthoptera > Acrididae > Schistocerca > Schistocerca cancellata. The sequence continues at coordinate 124,014,884 of NC_064637.1, read as the reverse complement.
CACACACACACACACACACACACCATAACTATTAATAATTAATATTCAGAATGAAAAATAGTTGCCTTTGAACACTTTAATTTTTAAAACGGCGAAAGATAAACGAAATGTTTTTGTAGACCGTAGCCCGCATCTCGTGGTCGTGCGATAGCGTTCTCGCTTCCCACGCCCGGGTTCCCGGGTTCGATTCCCGGCGGGGTCAGGGATTTTCTCTGCCTCGTGATGGCTGGGTGTTGTGTGCTGTCCTTAGGTTAGTTAGGTTTAAGTAGTTCTAAGTTCTAGGGGACTTATGACCACAGCAGTTGAGTCCCATAGTGCTCAGAGCCATTTTTTGTAGACCGTACTAAAGCACAAGAGCCACTGAGGTAGTCGATACTATTTGCGTGTAACCCTTTTCGCTTCCACCCTCTTTTTTTCCCTCATAAAACAAAGGCTATCCACACTGAGGTTGGACATTTGTAATTACACACCACTTCTCTTCCTACTAACGTTTGTTTCATCCACACTGCGCACCCAATTTAAAATCAAACAAAATATGTGTGCAGTAACTATGTCTGTAAATCACTTGATTGTTGGATTCCTTACTTCTGAACTGGTAAAAATTGGAAAACTTTTAGCTGCCAGTGCATTACGTCCGACCACTGGTACTACTACTACTACTACTACTACTACTACTATTAATAATAATAACAATAATAATACCCTTTAGCTCCTATGGCACTGCAGTACCTATTACAAAGTTATTGTCGTGTTGTATTATCAAACAGTTCATTTAATATCGTGAAACTTATAATGACGCAACATCTAATCAGTTGTAGGAGCTACATACAACATTTAGAAGGCATTTCCATGAGATATTTAAGCATATGTGATTTCTATGTCTCAATTTTACTTTTATAGATCCATCGTACGTCCCGGGTTCGATTCCCGGCGGGGTCAGGGATTTTCTCTGCCTCGTGATGGCTGGGTGTTGTGTGCTGTCCTTAGGTTAGTTAGGTTTAAGTAGTTCTAAGTTCTAGGGGACTGATGACCATAGATGTTAAGTCCCATAGTGCTCAGAGCCATTTGAACCATCCATCGTACGATGTATGTATGTAGGGGGTGAACTATTTGAGGAAGATGATAAAATTGTTAAATTATAACCCCACCACATTGCATCACATGTTAATGCTAGTATTCGAAAAAAATGCTTATTGGTAACTTTTATAATCAGCATGAAACTCGTGAAGTAGGGAGAATAGTTATGGACTACTAAAAATAATTTACACTACTGGCCATTAAAATTGCTACTCGACGAAGATGACGTGATACAGACGGGAAATTTAACCGACAGGAAGAAGATGCTGTGATATGAAAATCATTAGCTTTTCAGAGCATTCACGCAAGGTTGGCGCCGGTGGCGACACCTACAACGCGCTGACATCAGGAAAGATCCCAACCGATTTCTCATACAGAAACAGCAGTTCACCGGCGTTGCCTGTTGTTGTGATGCCTCGTGTAAGGAGGAGAAATGCGTACCATCACATTTCCGACTTTGATGAAGGTCGGATTGTAGTTTATCGCGATTGTGGTCTATCGTATCGCAACATTGCTGCTCGCGTTGGTCGAGATCCAATGACTGTTAGCAAAATATGGAAACGATGGGTTCAGGAGGGTAATACGGAACGCCGTGCTGGATCCCAACGGCCTCGTATCACTAGCAGTCGAGATGACAGGCATCTTATCCGCATGGCTGTAACGGATCGTGCAGCCACTTCTCGATCCCTGAGTCAACGGATAGGGCTGTTTGCAAGACAACAACCATCTGCACGAACAGTTGGACGACGTTTGCAGCAGCATGGACTATGAGCTCGGAGACCATAGCTGCGGTTACCTTTGACGCTACAGACAGGAGCGCCTGCGATGGTGTACTCAACGACGAACCTCGGTGCACGGATAGCAAACTGTCATTTTTTAGGATGAATCCAAGTTCTGTTTACAGCATCATGATGGTCGCATCTGTGTTTGACGACATCGGGGTGAACGCACATTGGAAGCGTGTATTCGTCATCGCCCTACTGGCGTTATCACCCGGCGTGATGGTATGGGGTACCATTGGTTACACGTATCGGTCACCTCTTGCTCGCACTGACGGCACTTTGAACAGTGCACGTTACATTTCAGATGTGTTACGACCCATGGCTCCACCCTTCATTCGATCCCTGCGAAACCCTACATTTCAGCAGGATAATGCACGACCGCATGTTGCAGGTCCTGTACGGGCGTTTCTGGATACAGAAAATGTTCGACTGCTGCCCTGGCCAGCACATTCTCCAGATCTCTCACCAACTGAAAACGTTTGGTCAGTGGTGGCCGAGAAACTGGCTCGTCACAATACGCCAGTCACTACTCTTGATGAACTGTGGTATCGTGTTGAAGCTGCATGGGCAGCTGTACCTGTACACGCCATCCAAGCTCTGTTTGACTCGATGCCCAGGCGTATCAAGGCCGTTATTATGGCCAGAGGTGGTTGTTCTGGGTACTGATTTCTCAGGATTATGCACCCAAATTGCGTGAAAATGTAATGACATGTCAGTTCTAGTATAATATATTTGTCCAATGAATACCCGTTTAACATCTGCATTTCTTCTTGGTGCAGCAATTTTAATGGGCAGTAGTGTAGTTTAATGACAGACAAAGTTTAAATATTCTGTTTTTATCCCTCATAAAATTACGTTTTACTTCTAACTGGGATCCACTGCATTGCACTGTGCTAGTACGTAGTCTCTTCAGGGAGTTAGACATGTCGCCCCACGATGAGACCACTGGCCAACCAGAGTGTCGCATTGTCAGGAGATAGTACGCGTTCCGGATATGTCGCAGACGGTTTCTGCTGCGGTAGCAGGTGCGTCGCAGTGTGCAAGTGAAATGCCAGAACAACCGGAAACGTACTCCAAAGCTGGCGTACGCGGAACAGTACGATTCCTGTGAGCAAAGCGCTTAGTTGTACTCCGATTCAACGAACTTCTGACGGTGTGTGGACCAATCGCGTCCACACACAGTGAAATAGTGTCGGCAATGTGACCGAGACCGCCCGATTGTGGGTGATTCCGATTGAGAATTCCACATCTCACACCATACGACTTCCACCTTTGCGGCAAGCTGAGGAGTATGTGCTGAAGAGCGGGAGGGATGGGGAAGAGATTTTCGAACGATGAGAGAGGTACACCCAGTTGTTCTCGAATGGCTCCATGAGCAAGCACCGGATTTCTGTTGTTGTTGTGGTCTTCAGTCCTGAGACTGGTTTGATGCAGCTCTCCTGTGCAAGCTTCTTCATCTCCCAGTACTTACTGCAGCCTACATCCTTCTGAATCTGCTTAGTGTATTCATCTCTTGGTCGTCCTCTACGATTTTTACCATCCACGCTGCCCTCCAATGCTAAATTTGTGATCCCTTGATGCCTCAGAACATGTACTGCCAACCGGTCCCTTCTTCTTGTCAAGTTGCGCCACAAACTCCTCTTCTCCCCAATCCTATTCAATACCTCCTCATTAGTTATGTCATCTACCCATCTAATCTTCAGCATTCTTCTGTAGCACCACATTTCGAAAGCTTCTATGTTCTTCTTCTCCAAACTATTTATCGTCCATGTTTCACTTCCATACATGGCTACACTCCATACAAATACTTTCAGAAACCATTTACTGACACTTAAATCTATACTCGATGTTAACAAATTTCTCTTCTTCAGAAACGCTTTCCTTGCCATTGCCAGTCTACATTTTATATCCTCTTTACTTCGACCATCATCAGTTATTTTGCTCCCCAAATAGCAAAACTCCTTTACTACTTTAAGTGGCTCATTTTCTAATCTAATTCCCTCAGCATCACCCGACTTAATTCGTCTACATTCCATTATCCTCGTTTTGCTTTTGTTGATGTTCATCTTATATCCTTCTTTCAAGACACTGTCCATTCCGTTCAACTGCTCTTCCAAGTCCTTTGCTGTCTCTCACAGAATTACAATGTCATCTGCGAACCTCAAAGTTTTTATTTCTTCTCCATGGATTTTAATACCTACTCCGAATTTATCTTTTGTTTCCTTTACTGCTTGCTCAATATACAGATTGAATAACATCGGGGATAGGCTACAACCCTGTCTCACTCCCTTCCCAACTGCTGCTTCCCTTTCACGTCCCTCGACTCTTATAACTGCCATCTGGTTTCTGCATAAACTGTAAATAGCCTTTCGCTCCCTGTATTTTACCCCTGCCACCTTCAGAATTTGAAAGAGAGTATTCCAGTCAACATTGTCGAAAGCTTTCTCTAAGTCTACAAATGCTAGAAACGTAGGTTTGCCTTTACTTGATCTATTTTCTAAGATAAGTCGTAGGGTCAGTATTGCCTCATGTGTTCCAGCATTTCTATGGAATCCAAACTGATCTTCCCGGAGGTCGGCTTCTACCAGTTTTTCCATTCGTCTGTAAAGAATTCGCGTTAGTATTTTGCAGCTGTGACTTATTAAACTGATGTTCGGTAATTTTCACATCTGTCAACACCTGCTTTCTTTGGGATTGGAATTATTATATTCTTCGTGAAGTCTGAGGGTATTTCACCTGTCTCATACATCTTGCTCACCAGATGCCGGAGTTTTGTCAGGACTGGCTCTCCCAACGCTGTCACTAGTTCCAATGGAATTTTGTCTACTCCCGGGGCCTTGTTTCGACTCAGGTCTTTCAGTGCTCTGTCAAACTCTTCACGCAATATGGTATCTCCCATTTCATCTTCATCTACATCCTCTTTCATTTCCATAATATTGTCCTCAAGTACATCGCCCTTGTATAGACCCTCTATATACTCCTTCCACCTTTCTCCTTTCCCTTCTTTTCTAAGAACTGGGTTTCCATCTGAGCTCTTGATATTCATACAAGTGGTTCTCTTTTCTCCAAATGTCTCTTTAATTTTCCTGTAGGCAGTATCTATCTTGCCCCTAGTGAGATAAGCCTCTACATCCTTACATTTGTCCTCTAGCCATGTCTGCTTAGCCATTTTGCACTTCCTGTCGATCTCATTTTTGAGACGTTTCTGTTCCTTTTTGCCTGCTTCATTTACTGCGTTTTTATATTTTCTCTTTTCATCAATTAAATTCAATATTTCTTCTGTTACCCAAGGATTTTTACTAGCCCTTGTCTTTTTACCTACTTGATCCTCTGCTGCCTTCACTACTTCATCCCTCAAAGCTACCCATTCTTCTTCTACTGTATTTCTTTCCCCCATTCCTGTCAATTGTTCCCTTATGCTCTCCCTGAAACTCTGTACAACCTGTGGTTCTTTCAGTTTATCCAGGTCCCATCTCCTTAATTTCCCACCTTTTTGCAGTTTCTTCAGTTTTAATCTACAGTTCATAACCAATAGATTGTGGTCAGAGTCCACATCTGCCCCTGGATATGTCTTACAACTTAAAACCTGGTTCCTAAATCTCTGTCTTACCATTATATAATCTATCTGATACCTTCTAGTATCTCTAGGATTCTTCCATGTATACAACCTTCTTTTATGATTCTTGAACCAAGTGTTGGCTATGATTAAGTTATGCTCTGTGCAAAATTCTACCAGGCGGCTTCCTCTTTCATTTCTCTACCCGAATCCATATTCATCCACTATGTTTCCTTCTCTCCGTTTTCCTACTCTCGAATTCCAGTCACCAATGACTATTAAATTTTCATCTCCCTTCACTACCTGAATAATTTCTTTTATCTCATCATACATTTCATCAATTTCTTCATCATCTGCAGAACTAGTTGGCATATAAACTTGTACTACTGTGGTAGGCATGGGCTTCGTATCTATCTTGGCCACAATAATGCGTTCACTATGCTGTTTGTAGTAGCTTACCCGTACTCTTATTTTTTTATTCATTACTAAACCTACTACTGCATTACCCCTATTTGATTTTGTATTTATAACTCTGTATTCACCAGACCAAAAGTCTTGTTCCTCCTGCCACCGAACTTCACTAATTCCCACTATATCTAACTTTAACCTATCCATTTCCCTTTTTAAATTTTCTAACCTACCTGCCCGATTAAGGGATCTGACATTCCACGCTCCGATCCGTAGAACGCCAGTTTTATTTCTCCTGATAATAATTTCTGTTATCAAGGAACTAAACGATTGATACAACGTCCCAACAGCTGCTGTGTTGAAAAAGTAATGGCACGCTTCTGAGACGCTTTGAAGCTTACTGCAGCACTCAGCTGCCAACATTATTTGTAACTAGTATTTTAAGTCCTTTCATTCGTAGCCAGGTAGCCAGCAGCGCTCTGCAGTCGGACAGCGACCTATGCCGGTCTCCATAGCAACGGCGCAATACAGCGTTTGGCACCGGGCTGTTCCGACGGCCACTTTGCATAGGTAATACGCCAGTTAGCGAACTGGAACACGGGACCCAGTTTGATTACCGCCACGGTCCGATGGAATATTCACCAGAATTAAGTACTAACTTTATCCGATGTCCCTAAATAACTTGATACTTGGCTCCTATGTCAGCAATTCAGTGCGTAGCATCGGTTACATGGGGAAGTTCCCATCACGGCATTACGTCTAACAGACATCTACGTCTACTAGTACAGAGAACGGGCAAAAATACTGAAGCACCAAAAACAAATCACCATGCCTATTAGGGTTTACGCAAAGTTGGCATTGAAAAGAGCTTCTAGTCGTCTATGAATTAATACGGGTCCTGTATGGTTTTCAAGCGGATCTTACACTACTGCAACGATGATGGACGTTGATAGCGATCACGCACCATTCTCTCCAAAGTACACAGGCTCAATAATACTAAAGATGTGGTGACTAGTGGCAGAGGAAGATGAGGCAATTCATCCGAGTGGTGACAAAACCAGTCCTTCGCAATTCGAATTGTGTGAACATGATCCCTGCAGTCTTGGAACACAGCAATATTGTAAGGTGGGATGGACTCGATCAGGTAAAATGATCACATAATGTGTGACAGTAACACGACCTTGCAGAGTAACCACGGAGTCCATGGAATACTAAGATGTGGCTACCTAAATCATCACTGAATCACCACCATGTTTGACTCTTGGGACGTAAACATTGGCGAAAATTGGGATCAGTGTGAAACAAGACTTGTACCAGGTGTAGAAGTATGAAACCGGAATTTCCATATAAATGGTGCTAACCGTGAGGTCTGGCAGCCATGGTTTCACCTTCTGGTTTAAATGACGTGCTTAAAGAGGTCATGTAAGTTGTGAACCTTACTGAAGGTAAAGCGTTTGCAAACCCGACTCTTTAGGATCATTTGTGAAGACATGAGTTGACTGCATCAAAGCCACCTCCATCCCTCAAGACAGATGGCCAGCCACAGGAAAGGTTTTTACACGAGTTCTCGAACTAAAAGCTAACCTGTTAATGTTCTTACAAGATTCTAAATCTGGGTTTGGAAATCATTTTTGTGACCCTGGTTGGCTATTAAAAATCAGCATTTCTCCTGGTCGTTTTAACCACGTATGTATTTTAACCAAGGGCCTCCAAGAGAGAGAAGGAAACGTTACAAAGACCGAGGATAAAGGAATCGCCGCAGAACTTCTTTTGTTTCCATCGTCTTTACAAAAGATAGTTGAATCTTTTGCTTGCGTTCAGAATATTGTCGAAGAAATTTAAATGGACCAATCGGTGGTTTTAAGTTCTCACATTCTTTGCGTGATGTGGAACCTTCAGAACTTTGGAGAGAAACTGGTAAGTTACTTTTCAGAACTGACGTCTGCAGCCTGACAACGGGCATAGATGGATACTATTTTTTTATTTTTTTTTACATCAGTGCAACCGACTGGTCAAAGCGCGAGGATGACAGCAAGATTTGGCTGCTGACGGCATGCTTAAAATGGAATTCAATTCACGAAAGACTGACGTCTTCTAGGTGAAGAGGAAAGAATATCCACAACTAGCAAGGGGAGCTTTGAAATAATTAGTACCATCCGCCACTTCCTACCAATGTGAATTAGTGTTCTCTTCCGTGGTGAACACAAGAATTAAGACAAACAGATTTCGATTAGAAAATAAAAAACAGAACCACGATTTGGCAAGTTATTTATAAATAAACATGCAAGTATTTTCACTGAAATTATTGTATTTGTACTGTAGTTTAGGATCTACAACCCTTGCTTAATTTTGTCTGTCACCCTGCGAATAAAAAACATTGAAAAACCAAATCCTTGTAAATGCTAGTACGATTTTAAATAATCCATGTACTAATTTACATTTACATGACAAACTCTATTTTCAGGGCTATATTTTAATTTGGACAAATGGATCTATGCAGATATTTGTAAAAACGACGATGATACATCACTCCATACTAATGTAAAATTGCCGCCTTCTGAAGAAGACAAATTTAAATTTGTTGAAACCTAGGTAAAGATTTCTTTATCCATTGCAACTGGTCGGCTGTTTTTAATTTTATTTAATACAAATGAGACATATTAGTCATTAATCATCAGACTGCAATTGCACCGACAAAGCGCTGTGCATTTGCGTATAAGCACAGAATCGTACCATTATTGTTATTGACTTCACTCTTGATGCTATGGATTACGCTCCGCGTGAAAGAAATGACATTAATATACAGAAATGCGTAAATAGCGTAATGGTTACATGAATATTATTATTACATGAACAAAGTACAGGCGAACATCGCTTAACCAGCACCTTCTATAAAACGTGATTCACGTAACGACCAATACACGATGCAGTTTAGTAAAAGGTCACATAAGGAGTCTGTTCAGTGCCTTTTTTTAGACTTCCGTAACCATTTCAGAAACCACCAGCTGACCTAGATAGACCTCTTCAGCTGCTATAGCTGGGCAGTAAGTCACTCGCTGTTCTGTGGCGCCCCGCTTTGTACAATAGAAGCTCTGATAAGTCACAATGCCGCTGACAATGCAGTACTGTTAGCTGCACTTTTTCGCGTTGCGATTGTTGGCTGAGGTACCTCTCCGCTCCGTCGTCCTCGACAATTTTGCAAGTTCTCTATGATGTGATGTAAGCCCTCCTAACTTTGAAGACTCATGTTAATTCATGGCCTTGAAATACCTGTTTTTGAATTCCATTTTAGATCTGTCGTTGTTGTTGTTGTTGTTGTTGTTGTGGTCTTCAGTCCTGAGACTGGTTTGATGCAGCTCTCCATGCTACTCTATCCTGTGCAAGCTTCTTCATCTCCCAGTACCTACTGCAACCTACATCCTTCTGAATCTGCTTAGTGTATTCATCTCTTGGTCTCCCCCTACGATTTTTACCCTCCACGCTGCCCTCCAATATTAAATTGGTGATCCCTTGATGCCTCAGAACATGTCCTACCAACCGATCCCTTCTTCTGGTCAAGTTTTGCCACAAACTTATCTTCTCCCCAATCCTATTCAATACTTCCTCATTAGTTATGTGATCTACCCATCTAATCTTCAGCATTCTTCTGTAGCACCACATTTCGAAAGCTTCTATTCTTTTCTTGTCCAAACTATTTACCGTCCATGTTTCACTTCCATACATGGCTACACTGCATACAAATACTTTCAGAAATGACTTCCTGACACTTAAATCTATACTCGATGTTAACAAATTTCTCTTCTTCAGAAACGCTTTCCTTGCCATTGCCAGTCTACATTTTATATCCTCTCTACTTCGACCATCATCAGTTATTTTGCTCCCCAAATAGCAAAACTACTACTACTACTTTAAGTGTCTCATTTCCTGATCTAATTCCCTCAGCATCACCCGACTTAATTCGACTAAATTCCATTATCCTCGTTTTGCTTTTGTTGATGTTCATCTTGTATCCTCCTTTCAAGACACTGTCCATTCCGTTCAACTGCTCTTCCAGGTCCTTTGCTGTCTCTGACAGAATTACAATGTCATCGGCAAACCTCAAGGTTTTTATTTCTTGTCCATGGATTTTAATACCTACTCCGAATTTATCTTTTGTTTCCTTTACTGCTTGCTCAATATACAGATTGAATAACATCGGGGAGAGGCTACAACCCTGTCTCACTCCCTTCCCAACCACTGCTTCCCTTTCATGTCCCTCGACTCTTATAACTGCCATCTGGTTTCTGTACAAATTGTAAATAGCCTTTCGCTCCCTGTATTTTACCCCTGCCAGCTTTAGAATTTGAAAGAGAGTATTCCAGTCAACATTGTCAAAAGCTTTCTCTAAGTCTACAAATGCTAGAAACGTAGGTCGTTGTTGTTAACCAACATAAATTCCGTAAAGCTGCCCACTAACCAACACGTACAGAGATGTTACATTCCACTGGCCGTCTCCCGTGTTTAGTATTCATTTGGAAGATCAGGCAAAAACAGGAATCTTTAGACAACTTTCTTGTAAAAAAAAAATCTAAAATGTTATACATTAATACTTTATCAACTGCTTTAGTATTTTTTCGGAATAGAACACATTTTCCTCTTTTTATTTTAATTCCTACAGAAAAGCATGTTTCGCATTGAACCTAAGAATCAGTAGCAAAGTCCCGCTGCAGAGAGTGCGAAGTATTTTTTTTTCGCAACTTATTTATTGGATCTTATTCACTTAATTATTGGTCGGTACCTGAAAACAGTTTTCAGGTTTTGTGTTTGTTCATAGCGAGCACGGTGTATTTAATAGAAAACAATCTACGTTGTATTCAGTTCAGAATTAATTTTTACAAAGAATTACATACTCTACTTTTTGATTAAAACATTTCATATTTTATGCCTATGTTTATGTATTACGGAACCCTAGTATTCGGACATGCATTCATCCAGCTTTAAAAGAAGATAACATTTCTTATTCATTAATTGCCATACTATACTGTATATTATATTACAAATTATTGTACTAGTTTCTTCAACTCTTTTATACAGTTCTAGCAAAATAACAATTATTCAGTTTGTAATAGGACACCATTTTCTAACATAACTTTTTTATAGAAATAACCGAAACCATGTATCTTATCTATTTTTGTATCTGTGGACATTATATCAGCTGTTTAACTGAGTTATGTTTTGGGCTAAAGTATGTATAAAAAGAAATTAATTTGGTAGTACTAGGTATGTACAGTTAAAATTACTCTTCCCTGTTCACCTGTGTGTGAAATCTTATGAGACTTAACTGCTGAGGTCATCAGTCCCTAAGCTTACACACTACTTAACCGAAATTATCCTAAGGACAAACACACACACACCCATGCCCGAGGGAGGACTCGAACTTCCGCCGGGACCAGCCGCACAGTCCACGACTGCAGCGCCTTAGACCGCTCGGCCAATCTGGAACTGGTTGTGAATGCTTGTATTCGTTATATCTGTGATGTTCGACTCCTTGACCATGTTTCACTATCATATCCTATCCTGCCTAAGCGCAGAGATTTTCATACCTTTCATCTTCTCTACTGTCTTGTCAACGAACACTGTTCCTCGTCTCTTTACTCGACCTTCTCAATACCAGGGAGTCTTCTCTGGAATAACCTCAGGCATTACATTACAGAACCGAAGCGAGTGACCTATCTACGAGGGCAAGTCAATTATAATCCTCAATTTAATAACATTTTTGTTTATTTTGGTAGTACTGTCATTTACTTTAGAAATATTTGAAATTATGAAATATTTGGCATACTCAAAATGAATATTATTAATTGTACAATCTAACGCTAATTATTAAATTTATTTCTGGATTCATTCATAAAATAATGTTTTAACTTGGTGATGATTCTTCTTTTGCCAAGAAAGTACGTAAACTTTTTCGCTTTGTAAACTCTTTGGAACAGAGTTAGTACTGAAGAATGTAAGGAGTAGTGGGCATGTTTCTCATGAAAACAGGCATGTTTTATGATTGATACCATCAATGTAATTTGCGATGTGATACGAGAGGAAATTGTAAAGACCCTGTGATTTTGAAAAATGTGACGAAGAATAAAATTCAAGAATAATAAAGGCAAATCATCAGTTATTTAGCCATCAGGAGCCCACAACGATATAAATCAAAATTTCAGCCACAAGAATGTACCCTTAGCCGCAATAACTGCAGCCAACAACAAGATGAAGAGAACTTGAAGGTAAGTAAAAAGTTTTTCTTTTGTGTATTTTACGCCTCACGTAACTTTCAAAACTTGTGCAGAGACAGAATTTTGATAGTGATGTGTGGGAGGGTAAGATTACAAGTTCACGGGAATCGCAATTAACAGTATGAAAGAAGTGAGAAGTGAACCAGGTGATATACAGCGATGATTTTGTGGGAATCCCGATCAAGCCACAGAGCTAAGACAACAGAAACAACTTCAACACTCACAGTGCCAATTACAGTCAGAGGTGAGCGGAAGCGTCCTAGATCTGCTCAGCAGATATTGCTGCAGTACGAGGTGCATTCAAGTTCTAAGGCCTCCGATTTTTTTTCTCCGGACTGGAAAGAGATAGAAACATGCGCATTGTTTTAAAATGAGGCCGCATTCATTGTCAATACGTCCCAGAGATGGCAAAACCGTACAGCAGATGGAATTTTACCGCCATCGGCGAGAATGAGAACTGTTTTAAATACCTAAAATGGGGACGTTTTCCTTACTTGAACAGCGTGCAATCATTCGTTTTCTGAATTTGCGTGGTGTGAACCCAATTGAAATTCATCGACAGTTGAAGGAGACATGTGGTGATGGAGTTATGGATGTGTCGAAAATGAACAGTTTAATGAAGGCAGAACATCTTGTGACAACAAACCGAAACAACCTCCCGCTTGCACAAGCCGGTCTGACGACAAAGTGGAGAGAATTGTTTTGGGGGATCGCCGAATGACTGTTGAAGAGATCGCCTCCAGAGTTGGCATTTCTGTGGGTTCTGTGCACACAATCCTGCATGAAGACCTGAAAATGCGAAAAGTGTCATCCATGTGGGTGCCACAAATGCCGACAGACGACCACATGGCTGCCCGTGTGGCATGTTGCCAAGCAATGTTGACGCGCAACGACAGCATGAATGGGACTTTCTTTTCGTCGGTTGTGACAATGGATGAGACGTGGATGCCATTTTTTAATCCAGAAACAAAGCGCCAGTCAGCTCAATGGAAGCACACAGATTCACCACCAGCAAAAAAATTTCGGGTAACCGCCAGTGCTGAAAAAATGATGGTGCCCATGTTCTGGGACAGCGAGGGCGTAATCCTTACCCATTGCGTTCCAAAGGGCACTACGGTAACAGGTGCATCCTACGAAAATGTTATGAAGAACAAATTCCTTCCTGCACTGCAACAAAAACGTCCGGGAAGGGCTGCGCGTGTGCTGTTTCACCGAGACAACGCACCCGCACATCGAGCTAACGTTACGCAACAGTTTCTTCGTGATAACAACTTCGAAGTGATTCCTCATTCTCCCTACTCACCTGACATGGCTCCTAGTGACTTTTGGCTTTTTCCTACAATGAAAGACACTCTCCGTGGCCGCACATTCACCAGCCGTGCTGCTATTGCCTCAGCGATTTTAGAGTGTTCAAAACAGACTCCTAAAGAAGCATGGCGTCAGCGTTGTGAAAAATGTGTACGTCTGCAGGGCGATTGCGTCGAGAAGGAATGCCCGTTTCATCGATTTCGGGTGAGTAGTTAATTAGAAAAAAAAAATCGGAGGCCTTAGAACTTGAATGCACCTCGTACTTTGTGGTTTCCCTCACTGCTGCCAATCGCGGCGATCTACTGTACGGTTCGAATCACGGTTACTGAAATGCACTGTAGTAACGGCGGTGCTAAGTCTTGCACACGTGAGCTTCCTGTGTATTGTTGTAGCGATTTTCCATCGTATTTCAATGTGCGCATCATTTCAAGGTGCTTTCACGAACTATGCTGGTTTAGTGAGATATTTTTACCATAGCAGATGATCGGCCCGAAAACTTAGTTGTCATTACCGCACAAGACGCTGCCCTCGCACCGCTGTTCCCACCGGTAAGTTAATATGGTTCTTCCATCTCCCGCAAAACACTGTTCAGATCCGCTGATGTCGGAAAATAAGTGTTTAACTGGTTCCAATTAAATTTATACCAATTAAATAAATACAGCATCTGAACTTGAGCAACTTTACCATGTGATTTCATGAAACCTTGTCACTACCGTGTAACATTTCTATCATAGCAAAAAATGGTTCAAATGGCTCTAAGCACTATGGGACTTCACATTTGAGGTCATCAGTCCCCTAGAACTTAAAACTACTTAAGGGGCACCGGAAAGGCTCAAAATCATGAAAAGTTCAATTTTTACTTTTTTGCGTTTTCTGAATCTGCAGACTATTACCTTTTAATAGATATACAATTTATTCAATTCCGAAGACTACAACTATTTTTAAATTTTTTTTTGAAATGTGTTCTACATGAGCGTGACCCACTGTGGCGCTGTTAAACTGCTGTCAAATGGTGTTATTATTAACGTCCGTGTTCATCAGGTACATTTTAGTGATGTGAGATGAAGTATGTGTTGTGGCTAACCTGTGATGGTTCAATATATATCGCTGGTGTGATTGTCGATTGTTTCATGTTTATTTACTCTGTCGTTATCTCGAAAATATTCGTAATTAATTCTGTTTCTTGAGTCTCTGTTTTGTTGAAGTATAATAATGAGTAAAAGTAAAGATGCTGTTGCGACTTTCAATGATGGCAACATTGTAAGGTGCAAGGTATTTAGAAATATGGGAATGAAGATAGGTTCTAACATGGTACGAGCGATGCTTGCTTTAGACAAGGAACGCCTTCGGGCTGCAGACAGGGCTGTAAAGAGTCTAGAAATAAAAGCAAGAGTAAACAGGAGGAGGAACAAGCGGAAGCTGGAGGAGGAGTTTGCAGAGGATGAAGATAATCCATCCTATGGACCTGGAATGCACTAAAAAGTTAATCCAATCTTTGTCGCTCGATTCCCAAAACTTTTATTTTCTCATACTAGTTACATGTTTTCTAAGGATCTTCCAAACATATTTGTTCCAAACTTTCAGTAAATGTTACACAGTACCTTCTGCATAATTTAACACAGCCTTTTTCCAAAAAACTGTATATTTTTGAATATATAAATAAAAAATTGCAAAAAAATATTGTGAATTTTCATTACAATTGAAAAAAAAATCATCTTTAATAACTGAACTAAAATTTTGTAAAATCCCTGTGTTAAGTTGTAGCACATATTCCAATAAATAATCTGTAAAAAGTTCAACTTCCTACCTCAAATACTTTGTGAGGAAAGATGTAATTTATAAGCGTTATTTTAACATTGCAAGTATAGGGCGTTCGGGAGCCCCTTAAACCTAACTAACCTAAGGACATGACACACAGCCATGCCCGGGGCAGGATTCGAACCTGCGACCGCAGCAGCAGCAGCGCGGTTCCGGACTGAAGCGCGTAGAACCGCTCGGCCACAGCGGCAGGCTCTATCATAGCAGACGATCGTCACAAAACATATGTTATCGGCCATGCTGCAGTTTCTGGTTGAACCATTTAAAGTGATTAAACTGATGAGAGTCAAGCGACTGCGACCTCCCGACCAAGACATTGTGACCCCCCTGGTGGTAGCGCTCCACATGCTGAAAAACACCGCGTTAACAAAATTATTCCACGTGTAGAAGTACGAAACCGGAATTTCCCTATAGATGGTGCTAGCCGTCAGTGTAGCGCCCGTGAGACTGCGTCTACAGAGGCACCTGCTTCCTGTAACGGCTGACGACCAATGTACACACACAGTGACCCAAGTTCCACACATCGGTATCAGTTTCAAATCCGTAAACGTGTCCACTTTTGTGCCTACGAACTACGATTTGTGGACAGCATTGGTTTTCTTCTATCATTTGAAGAAAACTGCTGCAGAATCGCATCGAATGCTTGTCGAAGCTTCCGGCAAACATGCTCTTGGGAAAACAGTGTTTCGAGTGGTTGAAAAAAATTCAAAAGTGGTGATTTTGACGTGGAAACGAAGAGCGCAGGACATCACCGTAAAAGTTCGAAGACAACAAATTGCAGGCCTTATCGGATCAGGATGATACCCAAACTCAACAAGAACACGCGGAAAGCCGTTGTCTTCAGTTGAAAGATGTGGGAAACGTGCAGGAAGTGGGGAAATGGTTTCCGCATGAACTGAATGAAAGACGGCAAGCAAATCTAAAGACCACTTGTGAAATACTGCTCGCCAGATACAAAAGAAAGTCGGGTCCACATCGAATAGCTGCAGGTGAGGAAAAATGGATCCTAAGCGACGTAAATCATGCGTGAATCCAGGCAAACCAACGACATCCACTGCGAGACAAAATTGCTTTGGAACGAAGACAAAGCTCTGTGTTTGGTGGGATCAGAAGGGCGTCATCTATTATGAGCTGCTAGAACCTGGAGAAACAGTTAACATTGATAGCTACCAACAGAAAATGATCGATTTAAGGCGAGCGTCACGTGGAAAACGACTGGAATATGGAAAAAGGCAACGCAAAGTCATATTGCTTCCTGATAACGCCCCATCACACAAAGCCAGATGGGTCAGAGAAACGGTCGAGGCGTTCAGTTGGGAAATACTAGCGCATGCGGCTTATTCTCCAGACTTGGCTCCGTCCGATTATCACCTGTTTGCATCACTGGAACATGCTCTCGCTGAATAACGCTTCAATTCGTATGGAAATGTACGAAAATGGCTCGCTGACTGCTTCGTTTCAAAAGAAGAACTTTTTCTTACTTTGCGTTCACAGCCTGCCGGAGAGGTGGGACAAATGTTTAAATATTAATGTAGATTATTTTGAATAAAATATTGTTTGAGTTTAAAAAACGTGTGTAATTATTGCTACCAAATTCCGGCTTCTACACATGGTAAATATCAAACAATATCGGCATTATCACGTGGTATTGCGTTACTACTGGAACAACATCTGGCTATTTAGTCCCTTTACAGCCCCTTTACGTATCCGTCAAGGTGCAAGTAACGGAAATTTGTAATTATATCACACGAAACAAATACTTATCTCGTCATTTACTATGGAACTTCAAACCTGAAATTATAAAATTCTCGAAAGTCGTGGGATTCCTGGTACCGATATCTTGCCAGTATCAATGTCGATAAAAGGCAACCCGGAACTGATGAACTGTCTGTATACAAAATTAAGTTTGTTCGGAACCCTCAGTGCAGTGTTCATCGGACCACCTTCACAATTATCTATTACCCCAATCTCGCATAGCGCGCGGAAAGAACGAACACCTACATCTTCCGTACGAGCTCCGATTTCCCTTATTTTATCGTGGTGATTGTTTCTCCCTATGTAGGTCGGTGTCAACACAATACTTTCGCATTCTGGAGGAGAAAGTTGGTGATTGGAATTTCGTAAGTAGATTCCGTCGCTACGAAAAACGTCTTTCCTTTAATGATGTCCAGCCCAAATCCTGTGTCATTTCTGTGACACTCTCTCCCATATTTCGCGATAATACAAAACGTGCGGCCTTCCTTTGAACTTTTCCGATGTACTCCGTCAGTCCTATTTGGTAAGGATCCCACACCGCGCAGCAGTATTCTAAAAGAGGACGTACGAGGGTAGTGTAGGCAGTCTCCTTAGCAGATCTGTTACATTTTCTAAGTGTCCTGCCAATAAAACGTCTTTGGTTAGCCTTCCCCCCAACATTTTCTTGGTGCTCCTTCCAATTTAAGTTGTTCGTAATTGCCATTCCTAGGTATTTAGTTGAATTTACAGTCTTTAGATTTGACTGATTTATCGTGTAACTGAAGTTCAACGAGTTCCTTTTAGCACTCATGTGGATGACCTCACACTTTTCGTTATTAGGGTCAATTGCCAATTTTCGCACCATACAGATATCTTCTCTAAATCGTTTTGCAATTTGTTTCGATCTTCGGATGACTTTACTAGTCAAACGACAGCGTCATCTGTAAATAACCAAACACGGCTGCTCAGATTGTCTCCCAATTCGTTTACTCGTATATAGATAAGGAACAGCCAAGGGCCTATAACACTACCTTGGGGAACGCCAGAAATCACTTCTATTTTACTCGATGACTTTTCGTCAATTACTACGAACTGTGACCTCTCTGACAGGAAATCTCGAATGCAGTCACATAACGGAGACAATATTCCGTAAGCACGCAGATTCACTACAAGCCGCTTGTGTGGTACAGTGCTAAAAGCCTCTGTCTTGTAATGTTCGAGACATCCTCAACGCCAAAAGAGACGCAGATAGCATTTTCAAACTTAATATAGCTTATCAAGCCGAATTGTTTACAAGTAACCGCGAAACGGACGCTTCATAACGTCATTAGACAGTCTTCGATAACGGGGCCACGCCAACAAGTGTTAAGGAATTTGTAGTGGCGGAGAATTGATGCTTTTTGCTTTGGCTCTGAGCACTATGGGACTTAACATCTGAGGTCATCAGTCCCCTAGAACTTAGAACTACTTAAACCTAACTAACCTAAGGACATCACACACATCCATGCCCGAAGCAGGATTCGACCCTGCGACCGTAGCGGTCGCGCGGTTCCAGACTGTAGCGCCTAGAACCGCTCGGCCACCCCGGCCGGCTGCTTTTTTGCTTTCCCTAGCACTCCGCTGACTAAGAAAGTAGGCTGAAAATTACATCCTGGACCGCATCTAATGCCCGTAGAGCATAAATCATCAAGAACGTAAATACCAGCCTTGAGAGTCCGCGTCGTATGTTCAACATACATCGACAGACGTAAAAGTAATTTCGAAATCGCAAGGGAGTGTTATAGGAACGTTACTGTTTACAATATACACTGGTCAGCCAAAAACATTATGACCCACTGACCACCGCGACGCTGGATGCAGCCTGGTGGCGTTGCGAGCACGTGACAAACGTATGCAAGCGGAGCAGAGACAGATGGGCTGCAAATGGGAAAATCCATCGAGATAAGCAACTTTAACAAAGGGCAGATCATCATCACGCAGAACCTGTGAACGAACGCCTCCAAAACGGCGAAGCTGGTCGAATGCTCACGTGCTACTGTCGTGATCATCTACGGAAAGAGGTAGGAGGACAGTGAAACTACCACTATGCGTTAATTGGTTGGACGTCCACTGCCCTTTACAGAACATGGCGTTCACAGGCTTGTCTGCTCCGTAAAGTAGAACAGATGGGGTGATCTGTGCCATCTCTGCCGAAAGAGTAAAATAGTGGTGTACGCACAAGCGTTTCGGAGCACGTCGTTCACCGTACGTTGTTGAACATGGACTTCCGCAGCAGACCACCTTAGCGTGTTCACATGTCGACCTAACGACATCGTCAATTACGATGTAGTGGGCGTGGGACCATCGGGACTCGAACCGCCCATCAATGGCACTGTGTCGGCTCTTCGGGTGACTCACATTTTTGCTACATTAGGTTAACGGTCGTCTCCAAAACCGCCATCATCGACGTGAACTGCACTCGAAATGGACAGTGTTCATAGACGCAATCTGGGGAAAGCACTATTACGCTATGGGAGACATTCTCCTGCTCTTGGATGGGACCTGTGGTAGTTATCGAAGACAGGCTGACAGCTGGGAACCATCTGCACCCCTCCATGTTTTATGTCTTCCACTACGGCGACGTAATCTTTCAGCAGTATAGTTGCCTGTGTCTCGGGGCCAGTACCGTGCTACAGTGGTTTGAGGAGTATGAGGTGCGACAATAAAGAAATGAGACTGATTTTCTTTGCAAGATATGGCAACCCTGCAGGCTTGCGTAGGCACAATATCTTTGACCTTCGTCTATCAGCTGCTTCTAGTCCAAGCGGCACATCAATGCAACTGCTCAGTCGTGAGTTGTGCTGCAATAAGTTAACACGTGTTTGTGTCTCTCGTCACGGAAATGGTGAAAATGGTTCAAATGGCCCTGAGCACTATGGGACTCAACTGCTGAGGTCATTAGTCCCCTAGAACTTAGAACTAGTTAAACCTAACTAACCTAAGGACATCACAAACATCCATGCCCGAGGCAGGATTCGAACCTGCGATCGTAGGGGCCTTGCGGTTCCAGACTGCAGCGCCTTTAACCGCACGGCCACTTCGGCCGGCCACAGAAATGGAACCACATAATATTGCGCGACGGTATGCAATTTCTCTCTGCGTTACACTAGGTAAAAGAATGTTTTTTTTCCAGTAGAATCGAGAGACAAAACGCCAAAGTTCGCAATTGTGCTCAAAGGGATCACCCAGACCAAAAGAAGCTCGCATGTCAAAGTCAAAAGTGAAATGCATGCTTGTGCGCTTCTTTGATTCCAAGGGAATTGTTCATAAATAGTGGGTGCCTCCTGGACAAACAGTTAACCAACATTACTACAAAGAAATTTTAGAAAGACTTCGTAAGAGAGTTCTTCGTGTCTGTGCCAACATTGCTGATAATTGGATTCTGCATCACGATAATGCGCCATCCCATAACGCTCTGTCAGTACAGCAATTTGTAACCTCAAAACAAATTTCAGCACTACCGCACCGCAGCCACCTTATTAACAAGATATCGCTCCGTGCGACTTTTTTCTATTTCCAAGGGTCAGAACGGCGGCCAAGGGACACCGTTTTCAAACAACACAAGATGTCCAAAACGCTGCGACGAGGGTCTTGGAAGTTATTACAGAAGATGAGTTCCAGAAATGTTACCATCAATGGCAGAAGCGCTGGAAAAAGTTCTTGCAATCAGAAGGGAGCTACTTTGAAGGAGACAACACTAAACTTGACTAAAACGATAAGCAACATTTTTTTTGCACATCAATCTCATTACTTTGTCACACCTCGTATTATAGTGAACTGGCGATGATGTCTCGGCCACCAGATGGGCCTGATGTTAATCCTACGGAACACATCTGGGACGCCATCACCGCATACGCAGATCAGTGGCCAGTTATTTACGCGAATTACACGACTTGGTCGGAGACATCTAATGCTACATACCTCCACAAACCTACCAACAAACTGTCGGATCCCTGCTACGCAGAATCAGTGATGTATTTCATTCCAAAGACGGCCAAACAAGCTATTAAGCAGGTGGTCATAATGGTTTTGCTCATCAGGGTTATTACAAATGATTGAAGCGATTTCACAGCTCTACAATAACTTTATTATTTGAGATATTTTCACAATGCTTTGCACACACATACAAAAACTCAAAAAGAGTTTTTAGCCATTCACAAATGTTCGATATGTGCCCATTTAGTGATTCGGCAGACATCAAGCCGATAATCAAGTTCCTCCCACACTCGGCGCAGCATGTCCCCATCAATGAGTTCGAAAGCATCGTTGATGCGAGCTCGCAGTTCTGGCACGTTTCTTGGCAGAGGAGCTTTAAACACTGAATCTTTCACATAACCCCACAGAAAGAAATCGCATGGTGTTAAGTCGGGAGAGCGTGGAGGCCGTGACATGAATTGCTGATCATGATCTACACCACGACCGATCCATCGGTTTTACAATCTCCTGTTTAAGAAATGCCGAACATCATGATGGAAGTGCGGTGGAGCACCATCCTGTTGAAAGATGAAGTCGGCGCTGTCGGTCTCCAGTTGTGGCATGAGCCAATTTTCCAGCATGTCCAGATACACGTGTCCTGTAACGTTTTTTTCGCAGAAGAAAAAGGGGCCGTAAACTTTAAACCGTGAGATTGCACAAAACACGTTAACTTTTGGTGAATTGCGAATTTGCGACACGAATGCATGAGGATTCTCTACCGCCCAGATTCGCACATTGTGCCCGTTCACTTCACCATTAAGAAAAAATGTTGCTTCATCACTGAAAACAAGTTTCGCACCGAACGCATCCTCTTCCATGAGCTGTTGCAACCGCGCAGAAAATTCAAAGCGTTTGTCATCGGGTGTCAGAGCTTGTAGCAATTGTAAACGGTAAGGCTTCTGCTTTAGCCCCTTCCGTAAGATTTTCCAAACCGTCGGCTGTGGTACGTTTAGCTCCCTGCTTGCTTTATTCGTCGACTTCCGCGGGCTACGCGTGAAACTTGCCCGCACGCGTTCAACCGTTTCTTCGCTCACTGCAGGCCGACCTTTTCATTTCCCCTTACAGAGGCATCCAGAAGCTTTAAACAGCGCATACCATCGCCGAATGGAGTTAGCAGTTGGTGGATCTTTGTCGAACTTCGTCCTGAAGTATCGTTGCACTGTTATGACTGATGTGAGTGCATTTCTAGCATGACATACGCTTTCTCGGCTCCTGTCGCCATTTTGTCTCACTGCGCTCTCGAGCGCTCTGGCGGCACAAACCTGAAGTGCGGCTTCAGCCGAACAAAACTTTATGAGTTTTTCTACGTATCTGTAGTGTGTCGTGACCATATGTCAATGAATGGAGCTACAGTGAATTTATGAAATCGCTTCAATCATTTGTAATAGCCCTGCAAATGATCTAGCCGCATAAACCATAGTCCTTGACGACGTGTAGTGCCTTGCGTACCTCAGCGATACACATGAGTGTACCGTAGGAGAAACTACAATGAGAGAATACCTGTTGAGAAGCCACACAAACGCGTGATTCCCAAAGAGAAGCAGCAGCCTTTCCAGTAGTTGCGGAAGGAGCAATCTGGATGATTGACTGATCTGGCCTGTAACATCAACCAAAACGGCCTTGCTGTGCTGGTACTGCAAACGGCTGAAGGCAAGGGACAACTACAGTCGTTTTCTTTCTCGAGGGCCTGCTGCTCTTGTGTATGGCTTATGATGATGGCATTATCTTTGGTAAAAGATTCCGGATGTGTAACAGTCTGGAAGGGGACTGCTCGGGTGGATGTCGTCATCAAGAAAACCAAGCTTCGTATTCTGCAGGTGAAAGATTGGAATGTTATATCCTTTAAAGGGGTAAGTGGGGTAGAGAATTTAAGAAGGGAAATGGATAGGTTGAAGTTATAGTGGGAATTAGTGAAGTACGGTGGCAAGAAGAACAGGACTTCTGGTTACATGAATACAGGTTACAAACACAAAATCAAATAGATAGCTAAGAGAGACCACAAAGACATCTCCCACCACGGCAGTACAAATTTATGTGCCAACTAGATCTGCAGATGAAGAAAACGAAAGAAAATATGACGAGATTACCGACGTCATTCAAATAGTAAAGGGAGA
The DNA here is from genome assembly GCF_023864275.1 of Schistocerca cancellata. Lineage (NCBI taxonomy): Eukaryota > Metazoa > Arthropoda > Insecta > Orthoptera > Acrididae > Schistocerca > Schistocerca cancellata. The sequence continues at coordinate 123,991,804 of NC_064637.1, read as the reverse complement.
CCAAAATTTAATTGTAATGTGGGAGTGGAATTTGGTAATAGGAAGAGGAGGGGAAAGAAAAGTGGCCAACATGGACTGGTGTAAAAGGAATGAAAGAGAAACCCAGTTGGTACAATTTAGCATATAATATAAATTTAATCACCGCTAAAAGCTACTTGGTGTAAGAAGCATGAAAGAATGTTGTATATGTGGAAGAAACCTGAGGACACAAACGTTTCAGACTGACTATACAATGGTAGACAGAGATTTCAAAACCAGATCTTACACTGTAAGACAGTCAGTGGTGGAGATCGACACTGATGATAATTTAGAGGTTATGAACTGCAGAGAAACTGAATGAACTGCAACAAAGTAGCAAATGAAGGAGAGGGGACCTGGGTAAGTTGAAGAAATCGAGATTATTGAAAGTTTCAGAGGGAGCATGAGGCAATGATTGACTGAAACGGCCGAAGGAATACAACAGAAGACGAGTGGGTAGCATTGAGCAACGAAACTGAGAAGGTAGCGGAGGATCAAATAAATAAAAAGCCAAAGTCTAAAAGTCCTTTGGATATACTGATTTGACGAAAAGAAAAAAAAATCCCAGCAAATGCAGCAGGCGAAAAGAAAAACGGGCATTAAAATATGATACTGAAAGAAAGTGCAAAATGCCTAAGCAACAACGAACAGACGAGAAATGCAAGGAGTAGGAGCATACATAACTAGAGGAAATATAGATGTTGCCTGCAGGAAAATTACAGAGACCTTTGCAGAAACGAGACGCAGCTGTATGAATATAAGAAAATTAGACTGCAAGCCGTTACTCAGTAAAGAAGAGAAAGCTGAAAGAAGAAAGAAATGTATGGACGGTCTGTATAAGGGAAATAAACTCGAGGACATTTTTCTAGACAGAGAATTGGAAGCTTGTAAAGATGACATGGAAGATAGAATACAGCAAGAAGAATTTGACACAGCGCTGAAAGACATAAGACATTTCCTGAGACCTTCTGATACCCTTCGGAATGCCAACCACGTCAGAACTACGAGTCGTACACTTGGTGTGCAAGGCCTCAGACTTCAAGAAAAATGCATTAATTCCATGTCCGAAGAATTCAGATGGTGACAAGTGAGACATCGGTTTAACATGTCATGGCTGCAAAATACTGACGCGAATTATTTACGGAAGACTGGAAAACGTGTCTGAAATCTACCTCGGGGATGATCAGTTGGTAAGAAAGGCAAACATAGCTTTTGACAGTGTTTACTGGAATACACACTTTGAAATTCTGAATGTAGCAGGGATAAAATACAGAGAGCGAAAGTTTATATACGAGGCTCGTCTGAAAAGTTCTCGGAATCACCCCAAGAGGTCATCACTAGCGAACGTGTTGTTCACGTGATATTCATTGGACTGTTGCCACGTCAGTGCTCTTGGAAGGGAGCTGTGGCGGTGACGTGGCTCTGTTGTTGTTCCCGCGTAGTGATTGCGAAGATGAAAAAAAAATCCAGATTCGAGCAGTGATTAAGTACTTTGTAAAGAAAGGTGTGAAAGGAAAGGACATTCGTGCCGATTTCCAGAATACACTGGGGGACTGTGCTCCTACATATTCAACTGTTGCCAAGAGGACAAATGAATTTAAATTTGGTCGGGACAACTTAGATGATCCGCGCAGTGGTCGGCCGAGATGTGTCACTACTCCAGAAATCATTGCGAAAGTGCACCAAATGGTCATGGAGGATCGCCGAATGAAAGTGCCTGAAATTGCTCACGCTTGCCTGATGTCATCTGAAAGGGTACATCACATTTTAACTGAAGAATTAGAAATGAACAAATTATCTGCAAGATGGGTGCCGCGACACTCGACGCGCGCCCGCACACATGTGCCGTCGCCGTGGCAAAATTGCACGAACTATGGTATGAGTTGTTGCCACACCCGCCTTATTCACCTGATATGGCTCCGTCAGACATCCATCTTTTCCCAAAACTGAAAATTTTTCTTTGTGGACGAAGATTCACGTCGAACTAAGAATTGATAGCCGGAGTTGACACCTATTTGGCAGGTCTGGATGAAACTACACTCCTGGAAATTGAAATAAGAACACCGTGAATTCATTGTCCCAGGAAGGGGAAACTTTATTGACACATTCCTGGGGTCAGATACATCACATGATCACACTGACAGAACCACAGGCACATAGACACAGGCAACAGAGCATGCACAATGTCGGCACTAGTACAGTGTATATCCACCTTTCGCAGCAATGCAGGCTGCTATTCTCCCATGGAGACGATCGTAGAGATGCTGGATGTAGTCCTGTGGAACGGCTTGCCATGCCATTTCCACCTGGCGCCTCAGTTGGACCAGCGTTCGTGCTGGACGTGCAGACCGCGTGAGACGACGCTTCATCCAGTCCCAAACATACTCAATGGGGGACAGATCCGGAGATCTTGCTGGCCAGGGTAGTTGACTTACACCTTCTAGAGCACGTTGGGTGGCACGGGATACATGCGGACGTGCATTGTCCTGTTGGAACAGCAAGTTCCCTTGCCGGTCTAGGAATGGTAGAACGATGGGTTCGATGACGGTTTGGATGTACCGTGCACTATTCAGTGTCCCCTCGACGATCACCAGTGGTGTACGGCCAGTGTAGGAGATCGCTCCCCACACCATGATGCCAGGTGTTGGCCCTGTGTGCCTCGGTCGTATGCAGTCCTGATTGTGGTGCTCACCTGCAGGGCGCCAAACACGCATACGACCATCATTGGCACCAAGGCAGAAGCGACTCTCATCGCTGAAGACGACACGTCTCCATTCGTCCCTCCATTCACGCCTGCCGCGACACCACTGGAGGCGGGCTGCACGATGTTGGGGCGTGAGCGGAAGACGGCCTAACGGTGTGCGGGACCGTAGCCCAGCTTCATGGAGACGGTTGCGAATGGTCCTCGCCGATACCCCAGGAGCAACAGTGTCCCTAATTTGCTGGGAAGTGGCGGTGCGGTCCCCTACGGCACTGCGTAGGATCCTACGGTCTTGGCGTGCATCCGTGCGTCGCTGCGGTCCGGTCCCAGGTCGACGGGCACGTGCACCTTCCGCCGACCACTGGCGACAACATCGATGTACTCTGGAGACCTCACGCCCCACGTGTTGAGCAATTCGGTGGTAGTTCCACCCGGCCTCCAGCATGCCCACTATACGCCCTCGCTCAAAGTCCGTCAACTGCACATACGGTTCACGTCCACACTGTCGCGGCATGCTACCAGTGTTAAAGACTGCGATGGAGCTCCGTATGCCACGGCAAACTGGCTGACACTGACGGCGGCGGTGCACAAATGCTGCGCAGCTAGCGCCATTCGACGGCCAACACCGCGGTTCCTGGTGTGTCCACTGTGCCGTGCGTGTGATCATTGCTTGTACAGCCCTCTCGCAGTGTCCGGAGCAAGTATGGTGGGTCTGACACACCGGTGTCAATGTGTTCTTTTTTCCATTTCCAGGAGTGTAATTTTCAAGATGGGATCAAGGCAGTGGAACATTGTTGGACGAAGTGCATTAATATACAAGGAGACTACACTGGAAAGTAAAAAATAAAAGTTTCAGTGATGTAAGTACTTTTTTTCTATTCCGTTCCGAGAATTTTTCAAACCACCTTCGTACAACTTCTACAGAAACCGTGCTAAAATTGTAAGAGACGAAGGACACGAAAGTGACACATTGGTCGAGAAGGAAGTGAGACAGTTGTAGTCTATCCCCGACGTTATTCAATCTGTACACTGAGCAAGGAGTATGGGCAACTGAAGAGAAATGTAGAGTAGGAATTCAAGGAGAAGAAATAAAAACTTTGAGATTTGCCCATGACATTGTAATTCCGTAATTAATGAGTTTTGCTATTTGGACAGCAAAATAACTTGCGATGGTCGACATAGCGACGATATAAAATGCAGACTGGCAACAGCAAGAGAAAAAGAAGAGGAAATTATTAAGATGTAAAATCAGTTTAAGTGCTAGGCGGACTTTTGTAAAGAAATTTGTCTGGATTGCAGACATATAAGGAGGTGAAACATGGACAACAAACAGTTCGGACATGATAACAGAGGCTCCTGAAATGGGGTACTACAGAAGAATACTGAATATTATACGAGGAAATCGCGTAACTGATGAATAGAGAAAAATATTGTGGCACTACTTCATTAAAAGAAGATATTTGCTGATAGTCTTCGAACTGAAAATCATGATAACTGCACAACGAAAATTAACATTATATGTGTGTGGATAATTATTGCTTTAGGATAACATGTTTAGTTGCCAGATTCACACTTTCCGTATTGTGTTGCCTTTCATTTCTACATATACAGGGTGTTTCAAAAATGACCGGTATATTTGAAACGGCAATAAAAACTAAACGAGCAGCGATAGGAATACACCGTTTGTTGCAATATGCTTGGGACAACAGTACATTTTCAGGCAGACAAACTTTCGAAATTACAGTAGTTACAATTTTCAACAACAGATGGCGCTGCGGTCTGGGAAACTCTATAGTACGATATTTTCCACATATCCACCATGCGTAGCAATAATATGGCATAGTCTCTGAATGAAATTACCCGAAACCTTTGACAACTTGTCTGGCGGAATGGCTTCACATGCAGATGAGATGTACTGCTTCAGCTGTTCAATTGTTTCTGGATTCTGGCGGTACACCTAGTCTTTCAAGTGACCCCACAGAAAGAAGTCACAGGGGTTCATGTCTGGCGAATAGGGAGGCCAATCCACGCCGCCTCCTGTATGTTTCGGATAGCCCAAAGCAATCACACGATCATCGAAATATTCATTCAGGAAATTAAAGACGTCGGCCGTGCGATGTGGCCGGGCACCATCTTGCATAAACCACGAGGTGTTTGCAGTGTCGTCTAAGGCAGTTTGTACCGCCACAAATTCACAAAGAATGTAATCGTTTCGGATCTGAAAAATGGGCCAATGATTCCTTTGGAAAAAATGGCGGCCCAGACCAGTACTTTTCGAGGATGCAGGGACGATGGGACTGCAACATGGGGCTTTTCGGTTCCCCATATGCGCCAGTTCTGTTTATTGATGAAGCTGTCCAGGTAAAAAAAAGCTTCGTCAGTAAACCAAATGCTGCCCACATGCATATCGCCATCATCAATCCTGTGCACTATATCGTTAGCGAATGTCTCTTGTGCAGCAATGGTAGTGGCGCTGAGGGGTTGCCGCGTTTGAATTTTGTATGGATAGAGGTGTAAACTCTGGCGCATGAGACGATACGTGGAAGTTGGCGTCATTTGGACCGCAGCTGCAACACGGCGAACGGAAACCTGAGGCCGCTGTCGGATCACCTGCTGCACTAGCTGCGCGTTGCCCTCTGTGGTTGCCGTACGCGGTCGCCCTACCTTTCCAGCATGTTCATCCGTCACGTTCCCAGTCCGTTGAAATTTTTCAAACAGATCCTTTATTGTATCGCTTTTCGGTCCTTTGGTTACATTAAACCTCCGTTGAAAACTTCGTCTTGTTGCAACAACACTGTGTTCTAGGCGGTGGAATTCCAACACCAGAAAAATCCTCTGTTCTAAGGAATAAACCATGTTGTCTACAGCACACTTGCACGTTGTGAACAGCAGACGCTTACAGCAGAAAGAGGACGTACAGAATGGCGCACCCACAGACTGCGTTGTCTTCTATATCTTTCACATCACTTGCAGCGCCATCTGTTGTTGAAAATCGTAACTACTGTAATTTCGAAAGTTTGTCCGCCTGAAAATGTACTGTTGTCCCAAGCATATTGCAACAAACGGTGTATTTCTATCGCTGCTCGTTTAGTTTTTATTGCCGTTTCAAATGTACCGGTCATTTTTGAAACACCCTGTACATTGAAGTGACAAGTGATGGGATAGCGATATGCACATACACAAGGTTTAAAATAGTGGATTGGCTGAGCTGTAATTTATACTCAGGTGATTCACTTGAAAAACTTCCCGACGTGTTTATGGCTGCATGACGGGAATAAACAGACTCTGAACGCAGAGTGGTAGTTGGAGCTAGACGCATGGGACATTCCATTTCGAAAATCGTTGGCGACTTCTATATTCTGAGATCCACACTGTCAAGAGTGTGCCGAGAATATCAAATTTCAGGCGTAGCTCTCACCACGGATAACACAGTGGCCGACGAGAGCAGTGGTTTTTGAAAGAGGTGTCCGTGTTAACAGCTAAGCAACACTGCATGAAATAATCACAGAAATCAATGTGGGGAACAAAGATGAAGATATCTTTAAGGACAGTGCGGCGAAATTTGGCGTTAATGGGCTATGGCAGCAGACGACTGACGCGAGTGCCTTTGCTAACAGCACGATATTGCCTGCAGCGCTCGTGACCACATCGGTTGGACCCTAGGCGAGTGGAAAACCGAGGTCTGGTAAGAGGAGTCGCGATTTCAGCTGGTAAGACCTGATGGTACGGTTCAAGTGTGGTCCAGGCCCCACGGAGCCACGGACCCAAGTTGTCAACAAGGCACAGAGCAAGCTGGTGGTGGCTCCATACTGGTGTGGTTGTTTGGTTTTGGGGTTTGATGGGGGCTAAACATCGAGGTCATTAGTCCCTAGTTTCAAACAGACGTACCTGTAAAAGGCCTATACAGTAAAAGCGTAACCTCTGCACCCCGAGGGAGGGAACACTAAGGGGTACAGAGCTAAAATGAACACCGCAATAACACATAATAGAGGACACTTAAAAGGAGCAGAGCAAGTAGTTGACTGGAGTAAAACAGACTACAGTGGTTGATGGATCAGGTAAAAGGTCAACCACTCAACTACGAACGAAGAACCTCCAGCTGGAAAGCGTTGTGAGAGGTACCAACACAACTTGTTACCATAAAAGACACCATTTTAGTATCCACGTCATAATGGTGTGGGCTGTTTTTACACGCAGTGGACTCTCTGGTCCAACTGAACTGATCATTGACTGGAAATGGCTGTATTTAGCTACTTGGAAACAATTTGCAGCCATTCTTGGATTTGATGTCCCCAAACAACGGTGTTATTGTCACCAGGCCAAAATTGTTCGCGACTGATTTGAAGAATGATGTGTCCACTCAGATCGGCAGACATAAATCCCGTCAAACAAATATGGACCATAATCTGGAGGTTAGTCTGATCACAAAATTCTGCACCGGCAACATTTACGCAATTATGGACGGCTGTAGAGGCAGCATGACCCAGTATTTATGCTGGGGACTTCCAATGATTTGTTGAGTCCAATCCACGTCGAGCTGCACTACGCCGGGAAAAAAAGTCAGGCAAGATATTATGAGGTATCCCATGACCTTTGTCACCTCAGTGTACGCATATAAAACACTGAATTTTCGATATTGTAACGTTTTTCTACTCTGCTGTCCTTTCCTAACTAACTGTTGTTACTTGCATCAAGCAGATGACTCACTAATCTCCCTCATACACTTTTATCCTCACCTATTGCAGTATTTTTTGCTTTAAGGGGCTCCGGAAAGGCTCAAAATCATGAAAAGTTCAATTTTTACTTTTTTGCGTTTTCTGAATCTACGGACTATTACCTTTTAATAGATATATAATTTATTCAATTCCGAAGACTACAACTATTTTTAATTTTTTTTTTGAAATGTGTTCTACATGGGCGTGACCCACTGTGGCGCTGTTAAACTGCTGTCAAATGGTGTTATTATTAACGTCCGTGTTCATCAGGTACATTTTAGTGATGTGAGATAAAGTAAGTCTTGTGGCTAACCTGTGATGATTCAATATATATCGCTGGTGTGATTGTCGATTGTTTCATGTTTATTTACTCTGTCGTTATCTCGAAAATATTCGTAATTAATTCTGTTTCTTGAGTCTCTGTTTTGTTGAAGTATAATAATGAGTAAAAGTAAAGTTATTAGAAATCCTCTGAAGGCTTTTCAGAAAAGGAGAAATGTTGGAAAGCCAAAGGTATGTGTTATTACTGTAAATAATAACATTCTAACATGGTACGAGCGATGCTTGCTTTAGACCAGGGACGCCTTCGGGCTGCAGACAGGGCTGTAAAGAGTCTAGAAATACAAGCAAGAGTAAACAGGAGGTGGAACAAGAGGAAGCTGGAGGAGGAGTTTGCAGAGGATGAAGATAATCCATCCTATGGACCTGGAATGCACTAAAAAGTTAATCCAATCTTTGTCGGTCGATTCCCAAAACTTTTATTTTCTAATACTAATTACATGTTTTCTAAGGATCTTCCAAACATATTTGTTCCAAACTTTCAGGAAATGTTACACAGTACCTTCTGCATAATTTAACACAGCATTTTTCCAAAAAACTGTATATTTTTTAATATAAATAAAAATTGCAACAAAAGTTGTGAATTTTCATTACAATTGAAAAAAAAATCATCTTTAATAACTGAACTAAAATTTTGTAAAATTCCTGTGTTAAGTTGTAGCCCATATTGCAATAAATAATCTGTAAAAAGTTCAACTTCCTACCTCAAATACTTTGTGAGGAAAGATGTAATTTATAAGCGTTATTTTAACATTGCAAGTATAGGGCGTTCCGGAGCCCCTTAAGCAGATGACTCACTAATCACCCTCATACACTTTTATCTTCACCTATTCCAGTATTTTTTGCTTTACTTTAGCTGTACATTTACTTCTTACCATTCTGTGTTTCAAGTTTCTTCCTGTGATATCAGTGTCTTCATCTCGAGTCTCCCCGTATTCTGGGTTCAATGTGAATACCTGCTTGCAAAATATGCAAAAACGGCGAACGGCCAGTAGCGTTCTCCGAAATCACGAGCGTGCGGCCTTTTGCCGAACTGAACATCCACGACTGATCCGCAACATGTTCCACACGTCAAATGGAAATTACGGTCCGGAACACAATCAGAGTTCCCGGCGCTATCTGATGGAACGCCCGTCACACAGGACTACGCTATCGCTGCATCCCGTGCACTAAAAACGTTAGTTATACTAAACGATACTGTTCCGAGGCTTTCATACAGAGGAAGTAGCGCCTAAGGAAACTACGGCAGGGTTTGATAATTTACAAACTAATGACTTTTCATGTGTATGAAACTACCGTATTTACTCGAATCTAAGCCGCACTTTTTTTCCGGTTTTCGTAATCCAAAAAACCGCCTGCGGCTTAGAATCGAGTGCAAAGCAAGCAGAAGTTATGAAAAATATCGGTACATGCCGCCACAACTAACTTCTGCCGCCGAATATATGTAGCGCTACGCAGGCATGTTTTGTAGGCACAAGGATAAATACTGGCGCCAAAATCTCAGCGTCAGTAAATAAATTAAAAAAAAAGTGGAAGACGAGCTTTTTTTTCTCCGCCGCGAGTTTCGACCACTGCATTTTCATACATTATCCAACGAAGTAAATACAAATTCCGATTTGTTCATCTTCGAATGTAGCACAATTTCAGTGTACTACGAAAATCTGACTGGCAAGACTGTTCGCGGTGTTTGTCAATATGGCCAACTCTACGTTCTGAACTTTTTCCTATCTGTGAGAAGAGATGGTTGCTAATAGGAACCTGATGAAATTTGAACCATATACAGTATTCTCTTCACCATAAGAATTATACGAATATAAACATTTTGCCATGTATTCTTTCGTGTTTGCTGCTATCTCATTTAAATCCTGTCTGCCTAATAAACTACGAAACTGGAGTGAGACAACAGCAAACGCGGAAGAATATACGTATCGTGTCATGTTTATATTCGTATTATTCTTATGCCTAATAGTGATACAGTCAGAAATGAAGCACGGCAAGTGACTAGATTTTTAAATCTAAAATGACTAATTTCTGTGCAGAATCTGATGTAATAAAGAAGCGACCGCAAAGATTTTCAAACGGAGAAAAATTTTCGCCTAACTTTCGTTCAGAACATGTTCTATCATACGCAGTCTATTATTTGATTCTTGTTGATCATTATCAAAGAAAGCAGCAGTGTAAGTAACAACAAATTGCGGTCTCTTGCCATTGTTTCGCTAATGAGACGATTCCTCTTTTTTTTTTTTTAATTGTACGCGGCGGTAGCGCGCACAAAAGCAAGCCGAGCCGCGAGCCACGACAGGCCGTAAACACGCACTATCAGAATGCGACAAACAATGCATGACACAGTGCAGTAATGCATTTTCAGCTTAAGAGTGACGCAAACACGTATAACAAAGAAAACGGCACTTATCAGATCAAAGCAAAATAAGCAATCGATTCAAACTAGACGAAGCACGTGAAAAAGGAAGGGCACCCGAATAAATACGGACGGAGCGCCTGACGCATAGCAATGGCTACGTGGTCAAGCTTAACTGCTAAGCTTAGACTCGAACCAAACTACTGTAGCTGTATCGTCATTCATTCGACCTAAATTGTGTCTCATATTACAATGGACAAACTTTGTTTCGATTTGGAGGTGCGGCGTAAAACTTTTCTCTCCCCTTGAATTTCGAGTCTCAAATTTCAGGTGCGGCTTAGATTTGGGAATTTTTTTTTCCTTTATTTCGAGTCTCATTTTTCAGGTGCGGCTTAGATTCGAGTGCGGCTTAGATTCGAGTAAATACGGTAGTTCATTTCGTCCTCTGTACGGACAGCAGTGGTGTTAAATGTGAACGGAGGCTTCCGCGGCCGTTGTCACAGTCAATAGCAACACACCCTGTCAGTTAGCAATACACCCTGATGAAGGCGCCTTGCAACAGTCGCCGAAACGTCGGTATTTTACAGATGACAATGCGGCCTCAAAGCCAGAACAACTTTATTGACACCACTGGTGTTGCTTACCAGCTAAAATCACTCCCTACAGTCTCCTACGCCTTCGCTTCTACTTTCTGGTACACGTGTCATATCTAGCTCATCACGTTTCATGATTTCTTCAAATTATTCTACTTTTTCAGTTTGAAGTGAAGTTCTTCTATTCCTTGTTGAAAGTTTCTATTAGTTTCGCAATGACTTCGCTGAGTGACGATCTGAGAGGCCTTGCTGTGGTCCCTCCCCCACCCTTCCTTTCCCTGCCGAATCCTGAACTCTGATTCCCATGAGCGAACAACCATCTTAATAAAGTAACAACAAATAAATTCACCAAAACGTTCGGATATTTTTAAGTTATAGTTGCGAAGGACGGACTAAGTAGACGAGAAAAGAAATTTGTAAATAGTAAACATGCAGACGTGGAGAAGAGCCACAGAAAACAACCTGAACAGAAAGAAATCTAGGGAAAAAATACTAAACGAAATTTAAAAGGAATGGTCGTTGAATAACATGATATAGGAATTAGAAACTACACTCCTGGAAATGGAAAAAAGAACACATTGACACCGGTGTGTCAGACCCACCATACTTGCTCCGGACACTGCGAGAGGGCTCTACAAGCAATGATCACACGCACGGCACAGCGGACACACCAGGAACCGCGGTGTTGGCCGTCGAATGGCGCTATCTGCGCAGCATTTGTGCACCGCCGCCGTCAGTGTCAGCCAGTTTGCCGTGGCATACGGAGCTCCATCGCAGTCTTTAACACTGGTAGCATGCCGCGACAGCATGGACGTGAACCGTATGTGCAGTTGACGGACTTTGAGCGAGGGCGTATAGTGGGCATGCGGGAGGCCGGGTGGACGTACCGCCGAATTGCTCAACACGTGGGGCGTGAGGTCTCCACAGTACATCGATGTTGTCGCCAGTGGTCGGCGGAAGGTGCACGTGCCCGTCGACCTGAGACCGGACCGCAGCGACGCACGGATGCACGCCAAGACCGTAGGATCCTACGCAGTGCCGTAGGGGACCGCACCGCCACTTCCCAGCAAATTAGGGACACTGTTGCTCCTGGGGTATCGGCGAGGACCATTCTCAACCGTCTCCATGAAGCTGGGCTACGGTCCCGCACACCGTTAGGCCGTCTTCCGCTCACGCCCCAACATTGTGCAGCCCGCCTCCAGTGGTGTCGCGACAGGCGGGAATGGAGGGACGAATGGAGACGTGTCGTCTTCAGCGATGAGAGTCGCTTCTGCCTTGGTGCCAATGATGGTCGTATGCGTGTTTGGCGCCGTGCAGGTGAGCGCCACAATCAGGACTGCATACGACCGAGGCACACAGGGCCAACACCCGGCATCATGGTGTGGGGAGCGATCTCCTACACTGGCCGTACACCACTGGTGATCGTCGAGGGGACACTGAATAGTGCACGGTACATCCAAACCGTCATCGAACCCATCGTTCTACCATTCCTAGACCGGCAAGGGAACTTGCTTTTCCAACAGGACAATGCACGTCCGCATGTATCCCGTGCCACCCAACGTGCTCTAGAAGGTGTACGTCAACTACCCTGGCCAGCAAGATGTCCGGATCTGTCCCCCATTGAGCATGTTTGGGACTGGATGAAGCGTCGTCTCACGCGGTCTGCACGTCCAGCACGAACGCTGGTCCAACTGAGGCGCCAGGTGGAAATGGCATGGCAAGCCGTTCCACAGGACTACATCCAGCATCTCTACGATCGTCTCCATGGGAGAATAGCAGCCTGCATTGCTGCGAAAGGTGGATATACACTGTACTAGTGGCGACATTGTGCATGCTCTGTTGCCTGTGTCTATGTGCCTGTGGTTCTGTCAGTGTGATCATGTGATGTATCTGACCCCAGGAATGTGTCAATAAAGTTTCCCCTTCCTGGGACAATGAATTCAGGGTGTTCTTATTTCAATTTCCAGGAGTGTATATTGGTTGGACACCTATGTCGACCCAACTTCATATAGCACCTTGGAATGGTTATTATTTATTTATTTATTTTATGTCATACACTAAAAGTTTTTAAGCACAAGAATAGCTATACAGTAGCACATACAAATATTGCTAATACATTACATGTTAACATAAACTGAAGAGCCAAAGAAGCTGGTACACGTGCCTAATATTGTGTAGGGTTCCCGCGAGCACGCAGAAGTGCAACACGACCTGGCATGGACTCCACTAATGTCTGAAGTAGTGCTGGAGGGAACAGACACCATGAATTCTGCAGGGCTGTCCATAAATACGCAAGAGTACGAGGTGGTGGAGATGTCTTCTGAACAGCACGTTGCAAGGCATCGCAGATATGCTCGATAACGTTCATGTCTGGGGAGTTTGGTAGCCACCGGAAGTGTTGAAACTCAGAAGAGTGTTCCTGGAGCCACTCTGTAGTAATTCTGGACTTGTGGGGTGTCGCACTGTTCTGCTGGAATTGTCCAAATCCGTCAGAATGCACAATGGACTCGAATGGATGCAAGTGATCAGACAAGATGCTTTACGTTTGTGTCACCTGTGAGAGTCGTATCTAGACGTATCAGGGGTCCCAAATCACTCCCCCACACAACTATAGAGCCTCCACCAGCTTGAACAACCCCCTGTTGACATGCACGGTCCATGGATTCATGAGGCTGCCTCCATATCGTACATGTCCATCCGCTCCATACAATGTGAAACGAGACTCGTCTGACCAGGAACACGTTTTCAGTCATCAACAGTCCAATGTCGGTGGTGACGTGCCCATGCGAGGCGTAAAGCTTTGTGTCCTGCAGTCCTCAAGGGTACACGAGTGTACACGAGTGAGCCGTCAGTTCCGAAAGCCCATATCGATGATGTTTCGCTGAATACTTCGCACGCTGACACTTGTTGATGGCCCAGCAACGAAATCTGCTGCAATTTGCGGAATGGTTGCATTTCTGTCGCGTTGAACGATTCTCTTCAGTCGTCGTTGGTCCCTTTGTTGCAGGATGTTTTTCCGGCCGCAGTGACGTCGGAGATTCGATTTTTTTCCCAGATTCCTGATATTCGCGGTACACCTCGTGAAATGGTCGTAAGGGAAAATCCCCGCTTCATCGCTACCGGTGTCCAAGCTGTCGTGCGCTGGCTATAACGAAGTTCAAACACACCTCTTTATAACCTACCATTGTAGCAGCAGTAACCAATCTAACAACTGCGCCAGGCATTTGTCTTATATAGGCGTTGCCCACCGTAGTGCCGTATTCTGGCTGTTTGCATATGTCTGTATTTGAATACGTGTGCCTACATCAACTTCTTTGGCGCTTCAGTATAGTTCTCCAGCCATATACGAGTAACAAGGTACTGCTAGAAAAAAAATTTAGGATCCTCAAGGGTACCAGGCGGGTACCAGGTTGAGATTCATTGGGAGAGTCCTTAGAAAATGTAGTCCATCAACAAAGGAGGTGGCTTACAAAACACTCGTTCGACCTATACTTGAGTATTGCTCGTCAGTGTGGGATCCGTACCAGATCGGGTTGACGGAGGAGATAGAGAAGATCCAAAGAAGAGCGGCGCGTTTCGTCGCAGGGTTATTTGGTAAGCGTGATAGCGTTACGGAGATGTTTAACAAACTCAAGTGGCAGACTCTGCAAAAGAGGCGCTCTGCATCGCGGTGTAGCTTGCTGTCCAGGTTTCGAGAGGGTGCGTTTCTGGATGAGGTATCGAATATATTGCTTCCCCCTACTTATACCTCCCGAGGAGATCACGAATGTAAAATTAGAGAGATTAGAGCGCGCACAGAGGCTTTCAGACAGTCGTTCTTCCCGCGAACCATACGCGACTGGAACAGGAAAGGGAGGTAATGACAGTGGCACGTAAAGTGCCCTCCGCCACACACCGTTGTAGATGTAGATAGATGTTCAGTTGCATCAGGGTATAATGTGTGCATACTCAGGGGTTGTAGTGTTAGCGATTCGTCCGTCACTGTCGTCGGCGATCAGACTGCGCTCAGGAGGCCCGTCTGTGCTCCCTCTGTTTTGACTCTGCAGGCAGTAACTGTGCTGAGTTCAGATGTGAACAGTGTTTTGCAACCTTCATTCTAGGACACAGTCATGCCCCACCTAAGAGTACTTAGCCATTTGAACGGTGTTGCTTGCAGCAAACTGAATGGACGCATGGACGGAGTGCTGCGTAGGTTAGGCACTCGTACTGGTGCTCTACTAGCCACGCACGTACACACCTGGCTGTGTGACACGTTGCGCTGTCCTCCTGGTAGGTGCCATCGTGACGACGAAAAACAAACTGCATGCAAGGGTGGACACGGTCCCCGAGAATAGATGCATATTTTTGCTGATCCATTGTACCTTCCCGAATGACGGGATCACTCGCGGTATGCCTCGAAAACATTCCACAGACCATAACGCTCCCTCTTCCCAGTTTGTACCCTTCCCGACGATTGTTAAATGCTGTTTGGTTCCAGACGTTTCACACTTTACAGGCCAACAGCCATCTACTATCTGGAAGTGCAAGTTGTCGCCACTCAGTGGAGGATGAACAGCTGTCAGCATGGGTGCATGAACCGGGCGCTGGATGGTCGTTAAGGAGACACTGTTGGAAGCCCGTTGGTTTATCTGGGCATCCAGTTGCTCAGTGTAGCAGGTCTGTTCGCCCTTTCGTATCTCCACAGACGTCGTTCAGCCCTGTCATGTATGGCCCGTGGTGCAGCATAGTTGCCTCTTGGATTACGGCATCTTGCCATACACGTTACACTTTAACCGCGGCGGCACACAAACAGTTTACAAACTTGGCCGTTTCGTGAATGCTTCCACCCTAGGTCCGAAAGCCAATGATCATGCCCTTTTGGACTTCAGGTAAATCGATCCGTTTCCGCATTACGATACGAACTGTTCTGTTTTGCGCGGCCCACCGATACACTTCATATGCCCTCCACTGCTAGTGCTGCCACTTGCCATCTGTGAGTGCTTATTGGACGTTGACGGCGAACGTAGGCGATGGTCACATTAATGTGACTGTACCATTTAGGTGTGGCAACGGCCCTGCCGCAGTGGCTACACCGGTTCCCCTGAGATCACCGAAGTTAAGCGCTGTGGGGCGTCGTCGGCACTTGGATGGGTGACCATCCAGACCGCCACGCGCTGTTGCCATTTTTCGGGGTGCACTCAGCCTCGTGATGCCAATTGAGGGGCTACTCGACCGAATAGTAGCGGCTTCGGTCAAGCATACCATCTTACGACCGGGAGAGCGGTGTGCCCACCCCACGCCCCGCCTATCCGCACCCTCCACCGAGGATGACACGGCGGTCGGATGGTACCGCTAGGCCACTCGTGGCCTGAAGACGCAGTGAGTACCATTTAGGTGTAATCGCACCTTATGGGTGAGAAGTGGTGGGTGTCTTTCTTTTGCGAATAACGTACCCTTTGTTCCGAGCAGTACTGTTCTTTCAGTGTATATGTACAGTGCAACTTAGTTTATCCGATCCTCAGTAAGACAACTTTTTTTCAGCAGCTCTAAAGTATTTGTTGATTTTTGAGTGAGTCTTCCGTCTGATTTGATGGTGTCCCACCACAAATCCTTTCTTTTGCCAACCTCTTAGTCTCCGTGTAGCACTTGCTACGTACGCACTCAATCATTTGTTGGATGTGTTCGAATCTTCGTCTTCCACTGCAGTTTTTCCTTCTACAGCTCCCTCTGGTATCATGGCGCTACGGAATCGACGAGAAGTTTTTATCTTTGACGTACTATGATCGATAGTTTAATAATTTTTATCTTTGACAAGGTTTATCTCTGCTATCACGTGGAATCCAGACTACGCCCACTTTCTACGATATTTAGGCCGCTCTTCGACGTCAGACTCAGCACAACCAGGAGCACCTCCGAAGGTGTCCAACGTAGCATTTGACGAAACTTCAGGGACTGAAGAGTTCCATGGACCACGGCCATACAACCTGGAAGAATTCTCAGCAGCTGAAACATCCGGTCGTGAAAGCCTTCATTGTATGATCATGGAAATAATTTCCCGATGTCTTCACAGGTGCACTCTCATCCCGTCCCTTCTTCTTCTTCTCAGTGTTTTCCATGTGTTCCTTTCTTCGTCGATCTGCAGAGAACCTCCACCTGAATATGAGGGGAAAGGAAAGATTAGCTGAGCACCTTGCAAAAAGTGTAAACAGACAAGATAAAATCCCTGTGATTACTGAAATCAAAGGGTCAAATTTATTTTAGGTTAGGATTAGGTTACGGAAAGAGAGTACCGAAAGAGCTTAGTACAGGCCTATAATCGATGTAGCACTTCCCAGAAAACTAAAAATTTGTTTCATCAGAACATTAGAGGGTTGAAAAACAGGACCGATGAGCTTACTATATTCCTAGATGATGTGGAAAATTCTACAGTAATAGATGTCCTGTGCCTTTCTGAACATGATGTAACCACAGGGATGCAGAAGGAGCCGGCCGTTGTGGCCGAGCGGTTATAGGCGCTTCAGTCTGGAACCGGGCGACTGCTACGGTCTCAGGTTCGAATCCTGACTCGGGCATGGATGTGTGTGGTGTCCTTAGGTTAGTTAGGTTTAGGTAGTTCTAAGTTCTAGGGGACTGATGATCTCAGATGTTAATTCCCATGGTGCTCAGAGCCATTTGAACCATTTGATGCAGAAGGATAATAGACTTGCACTATTTTCCTGTGGAGAAGATGGAAAAGTGAGGAGTTTCAACATACGTAAAAGTTGGACCAAGGGTCAGAAATATTGAAAAGAATAGTTTTTGTGTTGATCAGAATCTAGAAGCCCGTGCTTATGAGTTATTACCGCAGAATGCTTCTCTGAGAATTATAACAGCCCACAGATCCCTCTACGAAAGGTTCAACTATGTATGAGAAATCCAGATGCATCGCTGAGCAACCTGTCAGGCAAGGAAAAACAATAGTTTGTGGTGATGGCAATCTAGATTTCTTAAAAGGTAAGTACAGGACAAACGATCTAGAATTATGTCGTTGGTTCAATGTAATTTCAGCAGCCAGTTTTCCAACTCACGTGCAGTAATAAATTAGGATACTGATTGACAACATTTTTATAGACAGTGCTCAGGCTGAAACAACTGATGTGCATCCAACTGATAATGGACTATTTGAGCATGATGTACAGCTAATGCAAATAAACAGTATGGCAACTTGCGACCCTGAGGTAGGTTCATGAAAAGGGGGTGAGGCTTATTAATGAGAAGCATGATACAATACACTACTGGCCGTTAAAATTGCTACACCACGAAGATGACGTGCTACAGACGCGAAATTTAACCGACAGGAAAAAGATGCTGTGATATGCAAATCATTAGCTTTTCAGAGCATTCACACACGGTTGCCGCCGGTGGCGACACCTACAACGTGCTGACATGGGAAAGTTTCCAACCGATTTCTCATACACAAACTGCAGTTGACCGGCGTTGCCTGGTGAAACGTTGTTGTGATGCCTCGTGTAAGGAGGAGAAATGCGTACCATCACGTTTCCGACTTTGATAAAGGTCGGATTGTAGCCTATCGCGATTGCGGTTTATAGTTTCACGACACTGCTGCTCGCGTTGGTCGAGATCCAATGACCGTTGGTAGAATATGGAATCTGTGGGTTCAGGAGCGTAATACGGAACGCCGTGCTGGATCCCAACGGCCTCGTATCACTCGCAGTCGAGATGACAGGCATCTTATCGGCATGGCTGTAACGGATCGTGCAGCCACGCCTCGATGCCTGAGTCAACAGATGCTCACGTTTGCAAGACGACAACCATCTGCACGAACAGTTCGACGACGTTTGCAGCAGCATGGACTAGCAGTTCGGAGACCATGGCTACGGTTACCCATGACGCTGGATCACAGACAGGAGCGCCTGCGATGGTGTACTCAACGACGAATGGCAAAACGTCATTTTTTCGGATGAAACTAGGTTCTGCTTACAGCATCATGATGGTCGCATCCTTGTTTGGCGACATCGCGCTCAACGCACATTGGAAGCGTGTATTCGTCATCTCCATACTGGCGTATCACCCGGCGTGATGGTATGGGGTGCCATTGGTTACACGTCTCGGTCACCTATTGTTCGCACTGACGGCACTTTGAACAGTGGACGTTACATTTCAGATGTGTTACGACCCGTGGCTCTACCCTTCATTCGATCCCTGCGAAACCCTACATGCAGGATAATGCACGATCGCATGTTGCATGTCCTGTACGGGCCTTTCTGGATACAGAAGGTATTCGACTGCTGCCCTGGCCAGCATTTCTCCAGATCTCTCACCATTTGAAAACGTCTGGTCAATGGTGGCCGAGCAAATGGCTCGTCACAATACGCCAGTCATTACTCTTGATGAACTGTGGAATCGTGTTGAAGCTGCATGGACAGCTGTACCTGTACACGCCATCCAAGCTCTGTTTGACTCAATGCTCGGGCGTATCAAGGCCATTATTACGGCCAGAGGTGGCTGTTATAGGTACTGATTTCTCAGGATCTATGCAACCAAATTGCGTGAAAATGTAATCACATGTCAGTTCTAGTATATTTGCCCAATGAAATACCCTTTTATCATCTGCATTTCTTCTTTTTGTAGCAATTTTAATGGCCAGTAGTGTATTTGCAAGAGTAAGCTAGAAGGGGTTTTATTGGATGACTCGTAGGCACTGCTTCAAAGTGAGAGGGATTTTAACTGTTCCGTCGCAATACATATATTCGCTTGCGAAATTCGGCATAAGTAATCCGTCACAATACGACAAGAATAGTGATGTTCAAACCTACAACATGACAGGGAAAAATTACCTTTATTACCCATTGTCAAAGCTGCCAGGGCCTCAGAAAGAAGTTCAATATGCACACCAAACATTTTTGGTCATTTGCCCAACATAAAATGTGTGGTAGAGAGGAAAGAAAGTTTTAAATGTAATTTAAAATCACTTCTACTGGATAACTCCAACCATTCCACTTAAAAAGTGGTAGCGAATAAAAAAAAGCGTAGTGGCATGGGTAGGACCAAAAGTAATGATGTACAGCTCTTATACACGTCTTATATAAAAGAAATGTTCGGGTGATCTGTAGATTATGGAACTAACAACGCAATTGGAAAAAGTAATGGCCCGATGGCCCGTATTTACCTTATTCATCAGAAAACGACTTGTTTTTGTTTCCGTATAACAAAAGGCGCATCGACAAAGATTTTCGCCATCTCAAGAAGCTGTACAATTCTTTTAAAATCCTACCAAAACAAGATGCTTGAGGGACTTACCCAGTGCAAAGCAAAAATTTCTGGTTTCGTTGGACCAGGTATGAGACCTACTTTTAAGGCAATACTTTTGAGGAAGAATAAAACTACACTATCTTTCAAAAGTACCCGGACACCTATTAGTGGAAATGGTAATGTATTATGTCCAGCCGTCGGTGTAATGACCTGTTCACAAGTCCTCGACACCAATTAGTGGAAATGGTAATGTAGTATGTTCAGCCGTCGGTTTAATGATGGCTTTAACCCTGCCGAGGACGCTCAAAATGAAGTATCTTAATATCTGTGGAGGAGTGGCAGCCTGTTTCTCCTCAGCAGTGCCGCGTGGGATTAGCCGAGCGGTCTACGGCGCTGCAGTCATGGACTGTGCGGCTGGTCCCGGCGGAGGTTCGAGTCCTCCCTCGGGCATGGGTGTATGTGTTTGTCCTTAGGATAATTTAGGTTAAGTAGTGTGTAAGCTTAGGGACTGATGACCTTAGCAGTTAAGCCCCATAAGATTTCACACACATTTGAACATTTTTTCCTCAGCAGCTAAAGCCAGAGAAGGTAATGATGCTGGACTCTGGGGTCTGGAGTCGAGTTCCAGCTCTTCCAAAGCGCTGTTGTCCACAAATATGTGTCTCAGATGCTGGCTGCTTCGTAACAGGATCCGTTAGCAGGTACCTTCAATCGTTCCTCCATCACAAGTGTTTTCCTTGAATGAAGGAAACAGCGACTAGTCAAATCACTACCTAAAACGGAAGATGCCGCAGCACTCACTGACTACCGTCTTGCACTGTCCGAGGCCTTAGAATATACCGTATAATTCACGACCAACTAAACTGCCTTATCACAAACTACCTGAGCCGGTACGACTCGCTATTTAATTTTTTTGTTTGTTTTTTTGAAACCACCCACTTTCTCAGTAGTCTCCGCCATGTGAGTATCGATATCAGATCGCAGTCTCTGGTCGCCGCATACAGGGTTATTACAAACGATTGAAGCGATTTCACAGCCCTACAATAACTTTATTATTTGAGATATTTTCACAATGCTTTGCACACACATACAAAAACTCAAAAAGTTTTTTTAGGCATTCACAAATGTTCGATATGTGCCCCTTTAGTGATTCGGCAGACATCAAGCCGATAATCAAGTTCCTCCCACACTCGGCGCAGCATGTCCCAACAGTGAGTTCGAAAGCATCGTTGATGCGAGCTCGCAGTTCTCGCACGTTTCTTGGTAGATGAGGTTTAAACACTGAATCTTTCACGTAACCCCACAGAAAGAAATCGCATGGGGTTAAGTCGCGAGGGCGTGGAGGCCGTGACATGAATTGCTGATCATGATCTCCACCACAACCGATCCATCGGTTTTCCAATCTCCGGCTTAAGAAATGCCGAACATCATGATGGAAGAGCGGTGGAGTACCATCCTGTTGACCGTCGGCTGTGGTACATTTAGCTCCCTGCTTGCTTTATTCGTCGACTGCCGCGGGCTACGCGTGAAACTTGCCCGCACGCGTTCAACCGTTTCTTCGCTCACTGCAGGCCGACCCGTTGATTTCCCCTTACAGAGGCATCCAGAAGCTTTAAACTGCGCATACCATCGCCGAATGGAGTTAGCAGTTGGTGGATCTTTGTTGAACTTCGTCCTGAAGTGTCGTTGCACTGTTATGACTGACTGATGTGAGTGCACTTCAAGCACGACATACGCTTTCTCGGCTCCTGTCGCCATTTTGTCTCACTGCGCTCTCGAGCGCTCTAGCGGCAGAAACCTGAAGTGCGGCTTCAGCCGAACGAAACTTCATGAGTTTTTCTACGTATCTGTAGTTTGTCGTGACCATATGTCAATGAATGGAGCTACAGTGAATGTATGAAATCACTTCAATCATTTGTAATAGCCCTGTATCTTTGGCGAGTTGTTTCCATATCTCTCCCACACAACGGCCTCCCGGGAGCTTGGATTACAGGAGTACGCCACTACTCCCAGCTTTCCGCGCGCCGCGAAGCGGGCAGGAGGGGGAACAGGGGGTTTGCGGGGAGTCAGCTGTGGAATGTGGGTGAGGAGCGGCGTCGGTGTCGGAGGGCAAGGCCGCTCGGTCGGTGGCATGGAGGTAGAATAAGGGGAGATGGCGCTAGAGACTTACGCTGTACGTTGTTTTGAAGCCAGTGGGCGGGCCCTGCCGCCATCTTGGATCCCCCAAAACATTAGCAGACGAGTGTTTACAATTCCTTCTTGTTCGTTATTTCTGTCGTGTGTACACGATATTTATTTTATATAGTAAATGTTACACTGTTTTAGTGAACAACACAGCATAAGGAACGCAACTTCAAACGTTTTTCTGGTCTTCAATGCGCATTCGATACAGTAATACGACACCAAAATATGAAGCTTCTGGCCTCAGTACTGTAATTCCTTTTTGTTTATACACTTCGGATAACCTAGGAGAGAAGTATGTGCTATGAAAAGCGTGCTTTCGTAATCCATTTCTATTCACTTTCATTGTGTCTGTGTCGATAATTGATAAAGCCAGAACTCCAAAAGCAATGATTGATAGTTTAGAGGCACCGATTTGTATTCGTTGCATTTTCAAGTCAAATGCAAATTTTAAATGTTGAAGTTTGCAAGAAACTTGCCTTATTTCCTTCGATGTCCCATAGATGTATGCAGGGATGATGTAAACAAGCCAGCTGTCACGTCAACAAACTGAAAGGTTTGTTAAATTACGAAGGAAAAGAACAGAATTTAAGATTGTCAGGCCCATTGTAGTTCACACATCTACTATGTTTTTAAATTGTACCTACCAAGTGACATTCAGTGTGTCAAATAACAGCAATTTACAGGGTAACACGACAACACAGGGATTAATGCAATGATCTAAATAGCCTGGACATACACTCCTGGAAATGGAAAAAAGAACACATTGACACCGGTGTGTCAGACCCACCATACTTACTCCGGACACTGCGAGAGGGCTGTACAAGCAATGATCACACGCACGGCACAGCGGACACACCAGGAACCGCGGTGTTGGCCGTCGAATGGCGCTAGCTGCGCAGCATTTGTGCACCGCCGCCGTCAGTGTCAGCCAGTTTGCCGTGGCATACGGAGCTCCATCGCAGTCTTTAACACTGGTAGCATGCCGCGACAGCGTGGACGTGAACCGTATGTGCAGTTGACGGACTTTGAGCGAGGGCGTATAGTGGGCATGCGGGAGGCCGGGTGGAAGTACCGCCGAATTGCTCAACACGTGGGGCGTGAGGTCTCCACAGTACATCGATGTTGTCGCCAGTGGTCGGCGGAAGGTGCACGTGCCCGTCGACCTGGGACCGGACCGCAGCGACGCACGGATGCACGCCAAGACCGCAGGATCCTACGCAGTGCCGAAGGGGACCGCACCGCCACTTCCCAGCAAATTAGGGACACTGTTGCTCCTGGGGTATCGGCGAGGACCATTCGCAACCGTCTCCATGAAGCTGGGCTACGGTCCCGCACACCGTTAGGCCGTCTTCCGCTCACGCCCCAACATCGTGCAGCCCGCCTCCAGTGGTGTCGCGACAGGCGTGAATGGAGGGACGAATGGAGACGTGTCGTCTTCAGCGATGAGAGTCGCTTCTGCCTTGGTGCCAATGATGGTCGTATGCGTGTTTGGCGCCGTGCAGGTGAGCGCCACAATCAGGACTGCATACGACCGAGGCACACAGGGCCAACACCCGGCATCATGGTGTGGGGAGCGATCTCCTACACTGGCCGTACACCACTGGTGATCGTCGAGGGGACACTGAATAGTGCACGGTACATCCAAACCGTCATCGAACCCATCGTTCTACCATTCCTAGACCGGCAAGGGAACTTGCTGTTCCAACAGGACAATGCACGTCCGCATGTATCCCGTGACACCCAACGTGCTCTAGAAGGTGTAAGTCAACTACCCTGGCCAGCAAGATCTCCGGATCTGTCCCCCATTGAGCATGTTTGGGACTGGATGAAGCGTCGTCTCACGCGGTCTGCACGTCCAGCACGAACGCTGGTCCAACTGAGGCGCCAGGTGGAAATGGCATGACAAGCCGTTCCACAGGACTACATCCAGCATCTCTACGATCGTCTCCATGGGAGAATAGCAGCCTGCATTGCTGCGAAAGGTGGATATACACTGTACTAGTGCCGACATTGTGCATGCTCTGTTGCCTGTGTCTATGTGCCTGTGGTTCTGTCAGTGTGATCATGTGATGTATCTGACCCCAGGAATGTGTCAATAAAGTTCCCCTTCCTGGGACAATGAATTCACTGTGTTCTTATTTCAATTTCCAGGAGTGTAGATAGGGAACTTTGCTTTAACAAATATGTAACCCTTTAAGTACTCATAATTTAACCACTGTAACAGGTGTTCCACACATTTTACTGAAGATTTAATTAACTACATGTAGTTACATTACATTTATATTAAATTATCGCATTTTAAAACATTAGTCCCCATTTCCAGGATATTTCATGACAGGACTTTTCAGTTACTTGGGAATAACCAAACAATGTAAACCAAGTATATTGCTCACCTCCAGAGAGTTCTTCGCATTGGACTGATAGGAAATCTAAAGTCAAATCACAGAAATAAAACTATACTGTAGAACTTTACAGCGCATCAGAATTTCAAGTATATATAAGAAAATAGCGCTTAAATAAGTCCACTTACGAATGAAATGGGATTTGTTTAAACTTTAGACTACAATCAGAACGATTAGTACACCAGTAAGCGACGCAAGCCGGCATTTTTTTACAAAACACTTCATGACTACACGGAATCAAACTACCAGAAGCGAATGTTTTGGGGTAGCTAACATGGCGGATCTTGACTTGGGTCGGCTTCAAGTTTGTGACGTCATGACAACTCCTCTTATTTTTACCTCCATGGTCGGTGGGCCCCGCAGAAGCAGTCGGTTGTGGACGGAACGCCGTGGACTCTAAGATCCCAGTGCGGAGGGCCGGTGTTGCCCCGATGGCGGTCATCGTGTGGTCATTCAGGAGCCGAAAAGTGATTTCTTGGTTCTGCCCTTGGCGTCCGACGAAGAATTTCGTCAAGTTTGGTGTATAAGTTGAACATAAGAACTCTAAAAAGGTGGTCATTGGTGGCGCGTATATCAGACTAGTTGGTGGAGTAAGCTTTGCTTTGGTACCGCAGTCTCCAGTTAGAGCGCTGCTTGGGAGGAGAGCGCTGATGTCGGCATTGTCGTCTATTTAGCTGCTTTAAAGTAAGTAATTGTTTTGGATAGAAGGTGGAACCAAGTGAAGGATCGAATCATTGCTTATTAAAACAACCTAAGTCGGCCCCAGCGCGTTTAACTTTTATCTACCGTTATAACGACTAATTCACACCCTGGTAGTGTCCACGAGTGAACTTTGGAAGTACTGTGAAGTGTTCTAGTAATGGAAAGATTGACTGTGGAGCTTTTCAATCGGACGCTGATGAATCGTGTTAATTGTAATTCACCTCTTATGGTACTTTACGGTTCTACTTGTCGTGGCAAACCGAGCGAGGTGGCGCAGTGGTTAGACACTGGACTCGCATTCGGGAGGACGACGGTTCAATCCCGCGTCCGGCCATCCTGATTTAGGTTTTCCGTGATTTCCCTAAATCACTCCAGGCCAATGCCGGGATGGTTCCTCTGAAAGGGCACGGCCGACTTCCTTCCCCATCCTTCCCTAATCCGATGAGACCGATGACCACGCTGTCTGGTCTCCTTCCCCAAACCAACCAACCAACCAATCTACTTGTCGAGGCGAAATTGCTGATAGTACTTTCATCGTTTAGCTTTCTGTGGTTTGCTGTGGCCAATAGTTTAAGCTGCCAAATATTTTGTTACTGCCTTGCTGAGGTCGCCTTGTAAGGGTTGTTGATTTGTCTTTTGCCTTCCTCACCGTACTGCCGTTTGGTGAGGTGCAGTATAGTCGAAGTGTTCGGTAGTACCACATCTACTCCATCGCCCGTTTTAAGATTTGCGAGCCGCAGCCACATCGACGAATAATCCCAGTATGCAATTTGTGTAAGTTGGTTGCGCCCTGTTAACGTTTTGTACATCGGAGAAAATCTTTCCCGTGCCGCACGTAACGCCGAAGCAGGGCAAGGTGCACAACAGAGCATGACCACGAAGAAATCAAAAGATATGTATTCTATATTTTTTAACGGATGTAATCACTGAGGTGTGTTTCTTATTTACTTTGAAAGGAAAAGATTACATATCTGGTTAATTATAACATAAATGCTTAATATTATTTTTCATAATTCGTTGGGTGTAGTATGAATCACATATAGTGGGTTTATGGTGTAAAGTGTTTAAAAGGAAGGAAAATATTTTTTGATACGGTGCGCGTTGTTGTTGTTGTTGTTGTTGTTGTTGTCGTCTTCTTCTTCAGTCCTGAGACTGGTTTGATGCAGTTCTCGTTGCTACTCTATCCTGTGCAAGCTGCTTCGTCTCCCAGTACCTACTGCAACCTACATCCTTCTGAATCTGCTTAGTGTATTCATCTCTTGGTCTCCCTCTACGATTTTTACCCTCCACGCTGCCCTCCAATACTAAATTGGTGATCCCTTGATGACTCAGAACATGTCCTGCCAACCGATCCCTTCTTCTAGTCAAGTTGGCCACAAACTCCTCTTCTCCCCAATTCTGTTCAATACCTCCTCATTAGTTATATGAGCTGCCCAGCTAATCTTCAGCATTCTTCTGTAGCACCACATTTCGAAAGGTTCAATTCTCTTCTTGTCCAAACTACTTATCGTCCATGTTTCACTTCCATACATGGCTACACTCCATACAAATACTTTCAGAAATGACTTCCTGACACTTAAATCTATACTCGCTGTTAACAAATTTCTCTTCTTCAGAAACGCTTTCCTTGCCATTGCCAGTCTACATTGTTCAAATAGCAAAACTCCTTTACTACTTTAAGTGTCTCATTTCCTAATCTAATTCCCTCAGCATCACCCGACTTAATTCGAGTACATTCCATTATCCTCGTTTTGCTTTTGCTGATGTTCATCTTATATCCTCCTTTCGAGACACTGTCCATTCCGTTCAACTGCTCTTCCAAGTCCTTTGCTGTGTCTGACAGAATTACAATGTCATCGGCGAACCTCAAAGTTTTTAGTTCTTCTCCATGGATCTTAATACCTACTCCGAGTTTTTCTTTTGTTTCCTTTGCTGCTTCCTCAATATAGTTGATAGTAATAAGATTTTATTGCATTTAAGTTGGTTTAATTATAAATTTTGTGATCAATATTTTATTGCATTTAGAGATCACAGATGATACTAGAAAAATTTTGTTTTTGCCATGTGGCGTTAGAATCTTTTATTTAACCTTTAATTATGCAATTTCTGTTTTTTCCTTTGCCTAAAAAGTGATTTTGAGTTTTAAGCGTTGTAAATTTATTCTGATAGCTGTTCCTTGATCTGTTAAAATAATACTTCAGGAAGTATCGTTCAAATGGCTCTGAGCACTATGGGACTTAACTGCTGTGGTCATCAGTCCCCTAGAACTTAGAACTACTTAAACCTAACTAACCTAAGGACATCACACACATCCATGCCCGAGGCAGGATTCGAACCTGCGACCGTAGCGGTCACGCGGTTCCAGACTGAAGCGCCTAGAAACGCACGGCCTCTCCGGCCGGCCGAAGTATCGTTAACAAACCATATTGAGGATCTTGTTGTTCATGATAACGAAAGTTCACTTACTATTTTAAAATCAAGGTAATAAAGTTGTAAAATTTAAAGGTAAAAAAAAAGCTTTTGTTAGAGAAACGGTGCCTGCCCATACTCCCCACAACTTTCACCTATTCAAAGCATTGGCCTTCGGACGTTGCCTGGTGTTTTCCCCGGTGTCTGTCCCACCTAACCCCTGCAGGGCCACGTCACAACCTACTAGACGAGCACCACTCAGGTTTCCGTAAACGACGCAGCACAACTTCTGCTTCAATAAAAGTAACAGGCAACCTAAAGCTTATCGTGGATGATCAAGAGGCGACTATCATGCACTTCTTAGATTTCAGAAAAACCAGTGACACCGTCAACTTCGTCGATTTTACTTGCCAAACTTGGCAGCCTGAATTTCTCGCCCAGTATAGCGCAGAGGTTTCGCTCATGCTTTGCATCTAGCCAGCAATTAGTCATGGTCGGCACGATGAAGATGCCCCACAGGGTTCGGTATTAGAACCTATACTTTTTTCATTGTCCGTAAATAATGTTTCGCTAGTTTTGTTCTACTGAAAATACCACATGTAAGCTGATGACCTTGTATCTAAGTGCAAAAACAACAAACTTTAGAAGAGGTATCGAGAATCTCAGTACTGACCTGTGTGCACCATCAAAATGGAGACAGGATACACGGCTGAAGCTCAAACCCAAGCTATCTGCCTCGTCATTCTAGGCTCATTAGACCAAAGTATTGGGGATCCATGACATCTGTAATCTTAAATGGTGCAAATATCAGCATCCGTCCTTTAGCAAGGAGTCTAAAACTAACAACAGACGAAAATCTAAACTGGACTGAGCAAGTTCCTGGAAAGTGCAAGAAGGCATCAGCATTTCTCCACGCCCTACAAAAACGTGAATAAGAGGTGTGAAAAAGAAAAACCGGAATAACACTGCAGTGGGCGGAGGTTGTGTAGTAAGCATTTCTGATGCTAGGCGTGTATACCGCAACTCATTCCCAGTTCAGTGCCGCCTATGTTGTCAACCTGGCGTGTTGTTCTGTTCATCTGCAGCGATTGTGTTTGCTAGCGCTGTTTTTTGGGAGCGAAAGGCTATTTACAATTTGTATAGAAACCAGATGGCAGTTATAAGAGTCGAGGGGCATGAAAGAGAAGCAGTGGTTGGGAAGGGAGTAAGACAGGGTTGTAGCCTATCCCCGATGCTATTCAATCTGTATATTGAGCAAGCAGTAAAGGAAACAAAAGAAAAATTCGGAGTAGGTATTAAAATCCATGGAGAAGAAATAAAAACTTTGAGGTTCGCCGATGACATTGTAATTCTGTCAGAGACAGCAAAGGACTTGGAAGAGCAGTTGAACGGAATGGATAGTGTCTTGAAGGGAGGATATAAGATGAACATCAACAAAAGCAAAACGAGGGTAATGGAATGTAGTCGAATTAAGTCGGGTGATGTTGAGGGTATTAGATTAGGAAATGAGACACTTAAAGTAGTAAAGGGGTTTTGCTATTTGGGGAGCAAAATAACTGATGATGGTCGAAGTAGAGAGGATATAAAATGTAGACTGGCAATGACAAGGAAAGCGTTTCTGAAGAAGAGAAATTTGTTAACATCGAGTATAGATTTAAGTGTCAGGGAGGCGTTTCTGAAAATATTTATATGGAGTGTAGCCATGTATGGAAGTGAAACATGGACGATAAATAGTTTGGACAAGAAGAGAATTGAAGCTTTCGAAATGTGGTGCTACAGAGGAATGCTGAATATTAGATGGGTAGATCACATAACTAATGAGGAAGTATTGAATAGGATTGGGGAGAAGAGAAGTTTGTGGCACAACTTGACCAGAAGAAGGGATCGGTTGGTAGGACATGTGCTGAGGCATCAAGGGATCACCAATTTAATATTGGAGGGCAGCGTGGAGGGTAAAAATCGTAGGGGGAGACCAAGAGATGAATACACTAAGCAGATTCAGAAAGATGTAGGTTGCAGTAGGTACTGGGAGATCAAGAAGCTTGCACAGGATAGAGTAGCATGGAGAGCTGCATCAAACCAGTCTCAGGACTGAAGACCACAACAACAACAACAACAACAGCGCTGTTTTGTTCGTATTTCGTCGTTTATGATGGAAAGTTTAAGTGAACAACGTGCAGCTGTTAACTTCTGTTTTCTGCTCCGTAAAAATGCTACTGAAACAGTTTTGATGCTGAAAACAGCGTACCAAGATGACACTATGGGAAAAACTGAATTGTACGAGTGGTTTGCTCGTTTTAAAAATGGACATGTCGACTGATGACAAACCTCGTTCTGGACGTCCACAGCTGCCCGAATCGACGAGAATATTGAAAAAAATCCAAAGTTTGTGCTCACAGACTGTCGACAGACAATTAATTGATCAACTGTCGGAGATTATTGGGTTATCTTGGAGCCTGGTTCACCGAATTTTAATGGAAGATTTGGGAATGAAATGGGTTGCTGCCAAGTTTTTTTCCTGCCAAGTTTCGAGATGAAACATGTGCTTTGGAGCAACAGCTTAAAAGTGATCCAGATTTTCTGTGTCATGGTGCTGTGGTTACTACCCAAAAAACAAAGCAACAGTCCACCCAATGGAAGACGTCATGATCGCACCGCCCAAAAAATGGCGTTAAGTCATATGAAACATGAAAACAATGCTGATTTGCCATTTTAATGCTATGGGCGTAGTTCACTCAGTTTGTTCCTCCAGATCAGACCATCAATCAAATCTTCTATTTGGGAGTTTGAAGAAGATTGCGCAGCGTTCGTCAAAAAAGATCAGATTTGTGGGAGAGAGGAGACTGGTTCCTTCACCGTTATAAACCACCTGCACACACAGCCATCCGTGTCATACTGATTTTGGCTAAAAATGGAAGTGTTCCTTTGCGCCACGCACGTTGCGCGCGTGATATGGCTGTGTGCGACTTTTTCTTATTTCCAGCCATGGAAAGGGGCATGAATGGACACCGATTTGACAACATTGAAGTAGTCAAGAAAAGAACGAGGGAGCAGCTGTCGATTCTGAAGCTAGCGACAAAAAAGGTTTCGAACAGTAGAGGCACTGGAGTGACAAATGTATTAGTTGCAATGGACAGTATTTTGAAGGGGAGAAGGTTGTTTTGCAACAATTTGAAAATAGAAAGCTTTTAAAAAATAATTTCACTTTTGGGGACCCTCTCGTAGCTCTTCCCTCTTGAGATGAAAAAGAAACTTCTGCAAACAGTTATATTTCCAATTACTAATTAAGGTGGGAATTTAAGGAGATGGGACCTGGATAAACTGAAAGAACCAGAGGTTGTACAGAGTTTCAGTGAGAGCATAAGAGAACAATTGACAGGAATGGGGGAAAGAAATACAGTAGAAGAAGAATGGGTAGCTTTGAGGGATGAAGTAGTGAAGGCAGCAGAGGATCAAGTAGGTAAAAAGACGAGGGCTAGTATAAATCCTTGGGTAACAGAATAAATATTGAATTTAATTGATGAAAGGAGAAAATATAAAAATGCAGTAAATGAAGCAGCGCAAAAAGGAATACAAACGTCTCAAAAATGAGATCGACAGGAAGTGCAAAATAGCTAAGCAGGGATGGCTAGAGGACAAATGTAAGGATGCAGAGGCTTATCTCACTAGGGGTAAGATAGATAATGCCTACAGGAAAATTAAAGAGACCTTTGGAGATAAGAGAAACACTTGTATGAACATCAAGAGCTCAGATGGAAACCGAGTTCTAAGCAAAGAAAGGAAAGCAGAAAGGTGGAAGGAGTATATAGAGGGTCTATACAAGGGCGATGTACTTGAGGACAATATTATGGAAATGGAAGAGGATGTAGATGAAGATGAAATGAGAGATACGATACTGCGTGAAGAGTTTGACAGAGCACTGAAAGACCTGAGTCGAAACAAGGCCCCCGGAGTAGACAACATTCCATTGGAACTACTGACGGCCTTGGGAGAGCCAGTCCTGACAAAACTCTACCATCTGGTGAGCAAGATGTATGAGACAGGCGAAATACCCTCAGACTTCAAGAAGAATATAATAATTCCAATCCCAAAGAAAGCAGGTGTCGACAGATGTGAAAATTACCGAACAATCAGTTTAATAAGCCACAGCTGCAAAATACTAACACGAATTCTTTACAGACGAATGGAAAAACTAGTAGAAGCCGACCTCGGGGAAGATCAGTTTGGATTCCGTAGAAATACTGGAACACGTGAGGCAATACTGACCTTACGACTTATCTTAGAAGAAAGATTAAGGAAAGGCAAACCTACGTTTCTAGCATTTGTAGACTTAGAGAAAGCTTTTGACAATGTTGACTGGAATACTCTCTTTCAAATTCTAAAGGTGGCAGGGGTAAAATAGGGGTAAAATAGCGAAAGGCTATTTACAATTTGTACAGAAACCAGATGGCAGTTATAAGAGTCGAGGGACATGAGAGGGAAGCAGTGGTTGGGAAGGGAGTGAGACAGGGTTGTAGCCTCTCCCCGATGTTATTCAATCTGTATATTGAGCAAGCAGTAAAGGAAACAAAAGAAAAATTCGGAGTAGGTATTAAAATCCATGGAGAAGAAATAAAAACTTTGAGGTTCGCCGATGACATTGTAATTCTGTCAGAGACGGCAGAGGACTTGGAAGAGCAGTTGAACGGAATGGGTGGTGTCTTGAAGGGAGGATATAAGATGAACATCAACAAAAGCAAAACGAGGATAATGGAATGCAGTCGAATTAAGTCGGGTGATGTTGAGGGTATTAGATTAGGAAATGAGACACTTAAAGTAGTAAAGGAGTTTTGCTATTTGGGGATCAAAATAACTGATGATGGTCGAAGTAGAGAGGATATAAAATGTAGACTGGCAATGGCAAGGAAAGCGTTTCTGAAGAAGAGAAATCTGTTAACATCGAGTATAGATTTAAGTGTCAGGAAGTTATTTCTGAAAGTATTTGTATGGATTGTAGCCATGTATGGAAGTGAAACATGGACGGTAAATAGTTTGGACAAGAAGAGAATAGAAGCTTTCGAAATGTGGTGCTACAGAAGAATGCTGAAGATTAGATGGGTGGATCACACAACTAATGAGGAAGTATTGAATAGGATTGGGAGAAGAGAAGTTTGTGGCACAACTTCACCAGAAGAAGGGGTCGGTTGGTAGGACATGTTCTGAGGCATCAAGGGATCACCAATGTAGCATTGGAGGGCAGCGTGGAGGGTAAAAATCGTAGAGGGAGACCAAGAGATGAATACACTAAGCAGATTCAGCAGGATGTAGGTTGCAGTAGGTACTGGGAGATGAAGAAGCTTGCACAGGATAGAGTAGCATGGAGAGCTGCATCAAACCAGTCTCGGGACTGAAGACCACAACAACAATTACTGTGATGTTATCCCCCACAGTCTTTCCCAGAAAAGCTCACGGAGCCTGAAACTGTTTTATTTTTATTTTTTAAATCTTATGGGACTTAACTGCTAAGGTCATCAGTCCCTAAGCTTTCACACTACTTAATCTAAATTATCCTAAGGACAAACACACACATCCATGCCCGAGGGAGGACTCGAACCTCCACCGGGACCAGCCGCACAGTCCACGACTGCAGCGCCGTAGACCGCTCGGCCAATCTGGAACTGGTTGTGAATGCTTGTATTTGTTATATCTGTGATGTCCGACTCCTTGACCATGTTTCACTATCATATCCTATCCTGCCTAAGTGCAGACAAGCGCAGAGATTTTCATACCTTTCATCGTCTCTACTGTCTTGTCCACTGTCCCTCGTCTCTTTACTCGACCTTCTCAATACCAGGAAGTCTTCTCTGGAATAACCTCAGGCATTACATTACAGAACCGAAGCGAGGGACCTATCTACGAGGGCAAGTCAATTATTATCCTCAATTTAGTAACATTTTTGTTTATTTTGGGAGTACTGTCATTTTACGTTGATGACACATGCTTTGTTTCCAGAATGAGATTTTCACTCTGCAGTGGAGTGTGCGCTGATATGAAACTTCCTGGCAGATTAAAACTGTGTGCCGGGCCGAGACTCGAACTTGGGACCTTTGCCTTTCGCTGACAAGTGCTCTACCAACTGAGCTACCCAAGCACGACTCACGCCCCGTCCTCACAGCTTTACTTCTGCCAGTAGAGCACTTGCCCGCGAAAGGCAAAATTCCCGAGGTCGAGTCTCGACCCGGCACACAGTTTTAATATGCCAGGAAGTTTCATAACATGCTTTGTTTATTTGTTGTTATATCTTTGCAGTTTTCAAGCTGCCAGATTAGTTTCGTTATGGCTGCTCCGCTGTCTATTTGCACCAGAGAAGAACAACGTTCAGTGGTCAGCTTTTTGTCGTCGGAAGCCGTATCAGGGTCCCAAATTCATCGAAGACTTTCGGTACAGTACGGGAACATGTTTCGCCACAAAGGAGTCTCTACGAAGATTGAAAAATTCCGAAATGGTCGCACAAGTGTTACGCACAATGAAGGAGCCGGACGACCGTTTACCGCCACAAATTAAGAAACCATTGAGCGTTCACTTGAAATGATTCTCTTAGACGATTAACTATTGACGAAGTGGCATATCGTCTGCAAATTAGTCACGGTTCTGCCTACGAAATCATCCACAACAGACTTGGGTTTCATAAAGTTTGTGCAAAATGGGTCCCAAAACTACTCACAGTTGCATAAACAAACGCGCTTGGACATCTGCAATAAGCATCTGGATCACTGTGGTAACGATTTGGGACAACTTCTTAGACGGGATCATTACTGGTGACGAAACATGGATCCATCATTACGAGCATTCGGGAGGAGGACGGTTCAATCCCGCGGTCGGTCATCCTGATTTAGAAACCGTGAGTTTCCTAAATCGATCCAGGCAAATGCCGAGATGGTTCCTCCGAACGGCACGGCCGACTTCCTTCCCCGTCCTTCCTTAATCCGATGAGACCGATGATCTCGCTGTTTGGTATCCTCCCCCAAACAACCCAACCCAGATGATTTTTGTCAGACAGCAAAGGACTTGGAAGAGCAGTAGAACAGAATGGACAGTGTCTTGAAAGGAGGATAGAACATCAACAAAAGCCAAACGAGTATAATGGAATGTAATCGAATGCTGAGGGAACCGGATTAGGAAACGAGACAAAGTAGTAGATGAGTTTTGCTATTTGGGCAGCAAAGTAACTGATGATGGTCGAAGTATAAAGGATATAAAATAAAGACTAGAGATGGCAAGAAAAGCGTTTCTGAGAAAGAGAATTTTGATATCTTCGAGTACAGATTTGTGTCAGGGAGTCTTTTCTAAAAGTATTTGTATAGAGTGTAGCCACGTATGGAAGTGAAACATTGGCGATAAATAGATTAGACAAGAAAAGAAGATTAGAAATGCGGTGCTACAGAAGAATGCTGAAGATTAGATGGGCAGATGACGTAACTGATGAGGAGGTACTGAATGGAATTCGGAAGAAACATTTGTGGCACAACCTGACTTAGTTGACAGGATAGATTCTAAGACATCAAGGGAGCACCAATTTAGTGTTGGAGGGAACCGTGGAGGGTAAAAATCGTAGAGGGAGACCAAGAGATGAACACATTAAGCAGGTTCAGAAGGATGTAGGTTGCTGTAGTTACTGGGAAATGATCAGGCTTGCACAGGATAGAGTAGAATGGAGAGCTGCATCAAACCATTCTTTGGACTCAAGACCACAACAAGGAAGTGTACTCGTTCCAAAAAAATACGTTTTTCTTTCATCCTATTTGTAATTAACGTACCCTGTATGCCATTGCTGTGTTTAGCGGCGTCTAATACGACAGCAAATGTTCGATTTTCGGTAATTTTCCTGTCGCGCGCGCGGTCCTTGAGAAAACCTCCATTCCTTATTCCGCTCTCCTCTAACTAATACACACACACACACACACACACACACACACACACACACTATTTTCTCTGCGCAAAATGTTTTCCCTCGTTACGCGCCTTACGTATATGCCCCGGTTTCGTGAAATGAGAGGACGGTAATTCTGCACGTAAGTGTTTCTCTCTCTCTCCCCCCCCCCCCCCCCCCATTCTGGCACCCCGTAAGACGTGATGTTCACTCGTTGCCAACAGAACCGCACGACACGTACCTCTTCCGCGATATAGCTACAGGACGTTTCTTCCCTGCCACACTGCATAGCACACTATAAAAGCGTAACGGGGACGCATATAGCGACTTCTGCATTCGTGTTAACACCGAACTCCAGAACGCGATTCTTTTTTATCGCTAGCCTATCTGCAGATGTTTGAATAAAATTACACTTATTGTGAAACACCTGCAGGCTTGCTGCTCGGCAGTATTTGTTGAAAAACATCTTTATGTTCGCCATGAGCTGCGTTTAAAATATTGTATTGCGAGACTGGTATTCGGGCATTCAGCATTCAGTCCATCGTCAGTGCAGGATGCATAGTGAACGTCTATATCAAATGACGTCTGTGTGAAGTATGAAACGTTTATAATGCTAAAATTGGTGCATAACTCTGTGGTACACAGCAAGGTGTGTGTGTTATGACTTTCACAACCTAAACGACCGTATGTCGTGATACTAATGGACACTACTGCCACGGGATGAAAGTTTCTGGGCGTGCGCGCTTGCGCCTGCGTGCGTGTGCGTTTGGTAAGCTGGCAAGAAATCTCTCATTCATATCCATGAAAAAATTTTTTTAACAGCTCTTTCGAAAACCCCAGCATCTGTTGAATCTACTGACGGAAGAAAGTGTTGTATTGTGGAGATTTTCTCCTCAAGCAAACCCTGTAATGAAAGTTTTATATAATTTCGCACTCCATTTTTAAATGAAATTCATTTTCTGTGTGCTGCAGCTTTTTGCTGAAAATAGAAAAAAAATACTCCGGGAAAGTAAGGTTTGTCCGAATGAGCAAGCGTATTTCAAGGCTTAATACGGTCTTGTACCTATATTGTTTGTACATTATTTAATAATGTATCTGTTAAATTATTACTCTGCTACATATCGGTGATCACTACGGGAAACTAAATTAAGTAGAAGTATAATTGAAAACAAATTACAAGTCATATACCTTTCAAAACTGACGCTATTGAAAAGCTGAAACAAATTCTATTTTAGAAACAGAAATTAAAGAAACTCAGTTATTAGGTACGTGCATAAGTTCGTTGCGTTTTCGTTTTACATGCTGGTATTTCTAGTTGGTGTGGGTTCATTTATCGATTAGTAATTTGTATTTGTTGTCCACTGTTGCTATTTCATCCTTCAACTTTTGTAGTCCTGTCTGCGCGTAATATTACGGTATATTGATAATTTTTACTTATGGACCGTCTGACAGCAACTGAATAAAACACAATTTTAGTGCCGTACGCGTTTCGCCTTTTTTTCTGCAAGGCATCATCAGTGGCAGGTTGCGTGGACGATTTCCTACATACACTCCTGGAAATTGAAATAAGAACACCGTGAATTCATTGTCCCAGGAAGGGGAAACTTTATTGACACATTCCTGGGGTCAGATACATCACATGATCACACTGACAGAACCACAGGCACATGGACACAGGCAACAGAGCATGCACAATGTCGGCACTAGTACAGTGTATATCCACCTCGCAGCAATGCAGGCTGCTATTCTCCCATGGAGACGATCGTAGAGATGCTGGATGTAGTCCTGTGGAACGGCTTGCCATGCCATTTCCACCTGGCGCCTCAGTTGGACCAGCGTTCGTGCTGGACGTGCAGACCGCGTGAGGCGACGCTTCATCCAGTCCCAAACATGCTCAATGGGGGACAGATCCGGAGATCTTGCTGGCCAGGTTAGTTGACTTACACGTACTAGAGCACGTTGGGTGGCACGGGATACATGCGGACGTGCATTGTCCTGTTGGAACAGCAAGTTCCCTTGCCGGTCTAGGAATGGTAGAACGATGGGTTCGATGACGGTTTGGATGTACCGTGCACTATTCAGTGTCCCCTCGACGATCACCAGTGGTGTACGGCCAGTGTAGGAGATCGCTCCCCACACCATGATGCCGGGTGTTGGCCCTGTGTGCCTCGGTCGTATGCAGTCCTGATTGTGGCGCTCACCTGCACGGCGCCAAACACGCATACGACCATCATTGGCACCAAGGCAGAAGCGACTCTCATCGCTGAAGGCGACACGTCTCCATTCGTCCCTCCATTCACGCCTGTCGCGACACCACTGGAGGCGGGCTGCACGATGTTGGGGCGTGAGCGGAAGACGTCCTAACGGTGTGCGGGACCGTAGCCCAGCTTCGTGGAGACGGTTGCGAATGGTCCTCGCCGATACCCCAGGAGCAACAGTGTCCCTAATTTGCTGGGAAGTGGCGGTGCGTCCACCCGGCCTCCCGCATGCCCACTATACGCCCTCGCTCAAAGTCCGTCAACTGCACATACGGTTCACGTCCACGCTGTCGCGGCATGCTACCAGTGTTAAAGACTGCGATGGAGCTCCGTATGCCACGGCAAACTGGCTGACACTGACGGCGGCGGTGCACAAATGCTGCGCAGCTAGCGCCATTCGACGGCCAACACCGCGGTTCCTGGTGTGTCCGCTGTGCCGTGCGTGTGATCATTGCTTGTACAGCCCTCTCGCAGTGTCCGGTGCAAGTATGGTGGGTCTGACACACCGGTGTCAATGTGTTCTTTTTTCCATTTCCAGGAGTGTATTACACTCCTGTTGCATTTTTTGGTGGTGTTCTTCTTCTTACAAATGCCAATTTGCGGTTTTTTCCCCATATTTCACAGCACTATGAACTGAATACTTGCTTCGATGCAAAGGCGAAACGCGTATGGCACTAAAATTGTGTTTTATACAGCTGCTGTGTGATGGTCCATAAGTAAAAATTATCGATCTACCGTTTCTATTTCAGTTTACTATTATCTTTTTATCAGTTGGAGATAACTGTGGACGCTAGAAAATGGAGTGCCAAGTGGTGATATCGGAACATTTCCAGCATGTTCTTCTGTTTGAGTTCAGTAGAGGGGTGGTAGCCATGGGAGCCAGAAACATTTGCGCCGTGTATGGATAATGCCACTGGACAGAGAACGGCAAAAAAATGGTTTTCTCGTTTTGAGGGCGATCGTTTTGATATTAGCGATTGTACACGTTCAACAAGATCTTGGGGTTTTAATGAAGAGTGTTTAAACGCATTAACCCACAATGCTCCGCGTCAGTGTACTCGAGAACTGGCAAATGTGATGAACTGTTGATCGTTCCACCATCGTGTGACATTGGCATGCAATGGGGGGAGGTTTAAAAATCGGGCGTATGGGTATCACATGCTCTAAAGCAAAATCACAAAAATCTTTGGCTGGCCATATGTGACTCTCTGCTTGTTGGTCAGCAACTGGCTCGCGAACAACGCTGACCATTCCTATCCAGTATCGTTACCAGTGAAGGAGCAGCTCCCTGTGCAAAGACCTGCTCGCATCCACAAAAGATAGTGCTACGCATCTGGTGGAACAGCGACGGTGTGTTGTACTACTACACAACTGGCCATTAAAGCTGCTACATTGAGAAGAAATGGACAAATATGGACAAATATGTGATACTAGAACTGACATGTGATTACATTTTCACGCAATTTGGGTGCATACATCCTGAGAAATCAGTACCCAGAACAACCACCTCTGGCCGTAATAACGGCCTTGATACGCCTGGGCATCGAGCCAAACAGAGCTTGGACGGCGTGTACAGGTACAGCTGCCCATGCAGCTTCAAACACGATACCACAGGTCATCAAGAGTAGTGACTGGCGTATTGTGACGAGCCAGTTGCTCGGCCACCATTGAACAGACGTTTTCAGTTGGTGAGAGATTTGAAGAATGTGCTGGCCAGGGCAGCAGTCGAACATTTTCTCTATCCAGAAAGGCCCGTACGGGTCATGCAACATGCGGTCTTGCATTATCCTGCTGAAATGTAGGGTTTCGCAGGGATCGAATGAAGGGTAGAGCCACGGGTCGTAACACATCTGAAATGTAACGTGCACTGTTTAAAGTGCCGTCAATGCGGGCAAGAGGTGACCGAGACGTGTGGCCAGTGGCACCCCATACCATCACGCCGGGTGATACACCAGTATGGCGATGACGAATACACGCTTCCAATGTGCGTTGAGCGCGATGTCGCCAAACACGGATGCGACCATCATGATGCTGTAAACAGAAACTGGATTCATCCGAAAAAATGACGTGCACCCAGGTCCGTGATTGAGTACACCATCGCAGGCGGTCCTGTCTGTAATGCAGCATCAAGGCTAACCGCAGCCATGGTCTCCGAGCTGATAGTCCACCCTGCTGCGATCGACGTCGAACTGTTCGTGCAGATGGTTGTTGTCTTGCAAACGTTCCCATGTGCTGACTCAGGGATCGAGACGTGGCAGCACGATCCGTTACAGCCATGCGGATAAGATGCCCGTCATCTCGACTGCTAGTGATACGGGGTCGTTGGGATCCAGCACGGAGTTCCGAATTACGCTCATGAACCCACCGATTCCATATTCTGCTAACAGTCATTGGATCTCGAACAACGCGAGCAGCAATGTCGTGATACGATAAACCGCAATTGGGATAGGCTACAATCTATCAAAGTCTGAAACGTGATGGTACGCGTTTCTCCTCCTTACACGAGGCATCTCAACAAGGTTCACCAGGCAACGCCGGTCAACTGCTGTTTGCGTACGAGAAATCGGTTGGAAACTTTCCTCATTTCAGCACGTTGTAGGTGTCGCCACCGGAGCGGACCTTGTGTGAATGCTCTGAAAAGCTAATCATTTGCATATCACAGCATCTTCTTCCTGTCGGTTAAGTTTCGCGTCTGTAGCACGTCATCTTCATGGTATAGCAATATTAATGGCCAGTAGTGTAATTGTTTCCCTGAGGTGTAACCATGACTGCAGACATTTCTTCTCAACGACTGAGACGTCTTGCAGAGGCAGTCCAAGAACAACGACCAGGGAGACGGCGTGAAGTGATGTCACCCCACGACAACGCCCGCCCTCATTTTGCTACACTGATGAAAAGCACTACACAGGAGTTGGGCTGGGAAGTCATTCCACACCCACTTTATTCATCTGAACTTGCGACCTCAGATTCTCACATTTTCCGCTCTCTATAGAACTGCCTGCGAGGCACTTTCTTTCCGAATGACAACGAGCACCAAACATGGCTTAACGAGTTTTCTCAAAACCAGGTGACTTCTACAGGTGTTCTCCCAGCGATGTCACACAGTTGTAAATAGTTAAGGGAAATATATTTCAGCCGTTCTCCGGCTCGCGTTGGTGCTGTTGTAGGTTTCCGTCCTCTGTTGGGGGCCAGACTGTATCTTTTAGTTGACATGGCTGTGGTGGTTTGTCTTCTTCTTGTGTTGCCTGTTCGCTAGTGGCAGCAGCGGCGGTTATCGATATGTAGTAGCTGCGGCCCTATCTTTGGGGTGACGACGTCGTCCTTCCGTGTCGTGTGAGTGAGCAGTTCAGTTGGGGATGCAGGAGGAGCCAGGTCCGCGCAGAGCGCAAACACGCGGGGACCGCCGGTGGCGCGCATGGACTTCCGGATCCAAGTGCTGTGGTCACGAGGGCGCACGATCTCGTCGAAACCGGCTCCTGCGAGTTTTGAGTACATTTCAGTTCGAGTACACAAACCTCCACCATTGTGAAATCTCGCGATTCTCCAGTGACTTGGGTCCGTGTTGCTGCTCGTAGTGTCGCCAAGGCGAAGAGCAGCGAGTGGAGTGCTTGGGGGAGGCGAATCTGGTTAGCTTTCCTGGGCTTCTAATTACTGTTTACTACTAAGCAAAACGAGGATAATGGCATGCAGTCGAATTAAGTCGGGTGATGCTGAGGGAATTAGATTAGGAAATGAGACACTTAAAGTAGTAAAGGAGTTTTGCTATTTGGGGAGCAAAATAACTGATGATGGTCGAAGTAGAGAGGATGTAAAATGTAGAGTGGCAAAGGCAAGGAAAGCATTTCTGAAGAAGAGAAATTTGTTAACATCGAGTATAGATTTAAGTGTCAGGAAGGCGTTTCTGAAAATATTTATATGGAGTGTAGCCATGTATGGAAGTGAAACATGGACGATAAATAGTTTGGACAAGAAGAGAATAGAAGCTTTCGAAATGTGGTGCTACAGAAGAATGCTGAAGATTAGATGGGTAGATCACATAACAAATGAAGGGGTATTGAATAGAGTTGGGGAGAAGAGGAGTTTGTGGAACAACTTGACAAGAAGAAGGGACCGGTTGGTAGGACATGTTCTGAGGCATCAAGGGATCATAAAATAAGCATTGGAGGGCAACATGGAGGGTATAAATCGTAGAGGGAGACCAAGAGATGAATACACTAAGCAGATTCAGAAGGATGTAGGTTGCAGGAAGTACGGGGAGATGAAGAAGCTTGCACAGGATAGAGTAGAATGGAGAGCTGCATCAAACCAGTCTCAGGACTGAAGACAACAACAACAACCTTCAGTTACAATTGTTAAGTTCAACCAGCGGTATTTTCGTGCCTGGTGGCCGCTGACGTCCCAGTTACCTGCCCTGGTGGTTAGTGTATGTAACGGCAGTGTACATTTCCTCGCCTTGCTGCCTCTGTACGGTGAGGCGTGTAAGTTTGACAGCTTTCTTGATCATACGTTTGTTGGCGATTCTTCTACCTTGGTGGTAGTGATTCCTTTCTTGTTTCGGGCGCTCTAAGCACAGTATCCTAAAGTCCAGACTGCCGGTTCCGGCTTTGGCGTATTTTTACATCTTTGCATTTTGTTTCAAAATGGCTCAAGCACTATGTGACGTAACGTCTGAGGTCATCAGTCCCCTAGGCTTAGAACTACTTAAACCCAACTAACCTAAGGACACCACACAAATCCATGCCCGAGGCAGAATTCGAACCTGCGACCATAGCGGTCGCGGGTTCCAGACTGAAGCGCCTAGAACCGCAGGCCACTCCGGCCGGCGGCATTTTGTTTATTGGACGTCAGGTAGCCGTAGCAAGATTATCATTAGTCACTCGTTATACTGCCACTAGTCTGAGTTAGCATATTGTGGTGTGAATGCAACTCTTGGCTGCCTTTCTCATCGCTCGCGAAAGTGTTTTTGGCCTGACCTACTCAGAGGCCAATTCCTGGAGCACCATCTGTGACTGTCCCTTGTGTTTTTTATTGTCTCATTATTTTATTATTTTATTGCCAAGTTACCATCATTTGTCTCACCTGTTTGGTGATCAGTTGCTTGTCGTTTTGAATTAACCTTTGTTCTTATATTTGCTATTTTATTATGTGTTGTTAAATTTTTTTAATAATTGCCATTCTTGGCGTTAAAGGCCTTTAGCCATGACTGTTGTTACTTGCCTTAAAATTCTAATTGCGACCAAGTTGGCTTGTTTTTAAAACGTTATTTGCTGTGTCTGTATTTTATGTATCTTTGTTAAATTTTTTTAATAATTGCTATTCCTGGCCGTTTAAGGCCTTCAGCTGTGAAACAATTATTAATTTATTGCCATTAAATCCTTCAGCTGTGAGCATGGTTACTTGTTTTAAAATCCTAATTTGGTAATTCTATTTTAGCAGTGGGCTTTAATATCTTTGGTGATTTGTCGGTTGTATTTTAATAACTGTAATTATAAGTTACAGTAAGTTTAAACAGTTCTTAACTTATTCTCATTAAGGCTTGAGCTGTGAAACAATTCTTAAATTATTGCCATTATTTTATTTTGTTGTTGATTTTAAATAAATTGTGTGAGATTAAAAGAAAACCCAACCAATAGTAACTGATTATGGCCCCGTCCACAATTGTTACCGAATCCTGCCTTCCTTGACTACCAGGTTTCAACATTACTGATGAATAAAGTCGGTTATGTGTATCTGTTGTGTTTATAAAAACGCTACGAACCTACGCACTGACACAATTTACAGGTATGTCTGTTCGATAACAGAAAACGTTATGTCGTTTCAAGGTATGAGATGGTACACAACCAACTGGTTTAGCTATTCACATATTGTGTAACTGCTTTTAAGATTACTGGTATGTAGAATTTTACGCCGCATAAAATTGTGTAAGTAAAGAATGAACAATATCTTCCAAATAGCTTTAATATATTCAGCACTAAAAATGGTAGCAAATGTTGCACAAAACACGACCTCTTGTCTGCCAGCAACAAAAAGAGCGTAGAAGCTGCCGGGAATTGTTTATCGCGATTTCTAAAGCGAAATCCTTCATTTGATTATAAAATCTGTTACTAGATTGGAACACCGACCAAGAAACGTCATGTACTCCTAAGTACACTACTGGCCATTAAAATTGCCGGTGGCGACACCTACAACGTGCTGACACGAGGAAAGTTTCCAACCGATTTCTCATACACAAACCATGCGAACCATCACGATTCCGACTTTGACAAAGGTCGGATTGTAGCCTGTCGCGATTGCGGTTTATCGTATCGCGACATTGCTGCTCGCGTTGGCCAAGATCCAATGACTGTTAGCAGAATATGGGATCGGTGGGTTCAGAAGGGTAATACGGAACGCCGTGCTGGATCCCAGCGGCCTCGTATCACTAGCAATCGAGATGACAGGCATCTTATCCGCGTGGCTGTAACAGATCGTGCAGCAACGTGTCGATCCCTGAGTCAACAGATGGGGACGTCTGCAAGACAACAACCATCTGCACGAACAGTTCGACGACGTTTGCAGCAGCATGGACTATCAGCTCGGAGACCATGGCTGCGGTTACCCTTGACGCTGCATACAGACAGGAGCGCCTGCGATGGTGTACTAAACGACGAACCTGGGTGCACAAATGGCAAAACGTCATTTTTTCGGATGAATCCAGGTTCTGTTTACAGCATCATGATGGTCGCATCCGTGTTTGGCGAAATTGCAGTGAACGCACATTGGGAGCGTCTATTCGTCTTCGCCATACTG
The DNA here is from genome assembly GCF_023864275.1 of Schistocerca cancellata. Classification (NCBI taxonomy): domain Eukaryota; kingdom Metazoa; phylum Arthropoda; class Insecta; order Orthoptera; family Acrididae; genus Schistocerca; species Schistocerca cancellata. The sequence continues at coordinate 123,947,195 of NC_064637.1, read as the reverse complement.
GCGTATCACCCGGCATGATGGTATGGGGTGTCATTGGTTACACGTCTCGGTCATCTCTTGTTCGCATTCACGGCACTTTGAACAGTGGGCGTTACATTTCAGACGTGTTGCGATCCGTGGCTCTACCCTTCATTCGATCCCTGCGAAACCCTACATTTCAGCAGGATAATGCACGACCGCATGCTGCAGGTCTTGTACGGGCCTTCCTGGATACAGAAAATGTTCGACTGCTGCCCTGGAGAGCACATTCTCCAGATCTCTCACCAATTGAAAACGTCTGGTCAATGGTGGCCGAACAACTGGCTCGTCACAATACGCCAGTCACTACTCTTGGATGAACTGTGGTATCGTGTTGAAGCTGCATGGGCAGCTGTACCTGTACACGCCATCCAAGCTCTGTTTGATTCAATGCCCAGGCGTATCAAGGCCGTTATGACGCCCAGAGGTGGTTGTTCCGGGTACTGATTTCCCAGGACCTATGCACCCAAACTGTGTGAAAATGTAATAACAACTCAAGTTCTAGTATAATATATTTGTCCAATGAATACCCGTTTATCATCTGCATTTCTTCTTGGAGTAGCAATTTTAATGGCCAGTAGTGTACACTGTCCTCCAGGTGTAACACTCTCCCCTACACTCCTCATTTACTGGAGTAGAAATATCTTCAGTGATGAGTCCCGCTTCGAATTGAGCCACGATAACGAGCGGAGACGTCTGAAAACGCCCCGCACAGCCATGGGATGGCTGTCGCTCGCCACACCAGACAACCAGCAGTGATGGTTCTGGATACCGTTTCTTCTCATTGCAGGACCCCTTTGGTTGTCAATCGCGGTACCCTCGGAGCACAGCAGTACGTCGACGGTATTCTACGCTACGTTTGGATGCCCTTCAAGATAACCTATCCTGGGCTTACATTTCAGCAAGATAATGCCCGCCCGCACAAGGCGAGACTTTCTACTGCTTGTCTTCGTGCTTGCCAGACCTTACCTTAGCCAGAATGGTAGTCGGATCTCTTCCCAATTGACAACGTCTGTAGCATGATGGGTAGAGTCCTCGACGAAGTTCGGGATTTTGTCAATCTAACGTGGAAATTGGTCGGATTCTGGCAGTATATCCCCAAGGAGGATATCCTCCAACTCTACCAATCAGTGCCAAGCCGAATATGCTTCCATAAGGGCTACGGATCGGACCGTGTAATGTCAGATACCTTAATCGGGCAGGTAGGTTAGAAAATTTAAAAAGGGAAATGGATAGGTTAAAGTTAGATATAGTGGGAATTAGTGAAGTCCGTTGGCAGGAGGAACAGGACTTTTGGTCAGGTGAATACAGGGTTATCAATACAAAATCAAATAGGGGTAATGCAGGAGTAGGTTTAATAATGAATAAAAAAATAGGGGTGCGGGTAAGCATAGTGAACGCATTATTGTGGACAAGATAGACACGAAGCCCACGCCTACTACAGTAGTACTAGTTTATATGCCAACTAGCTCAGCAGATGATGAAGAAATTGATGAAATGTATGATGAGATAAAAGAAATTATTCAGGTAGTGAAGGGAGACGAAAATTTAATAGTCATGGCTGACTGGAATTCGAGAGTAGGAAAAGGGAGAGAAGGAAACATAGTAGGTGAATGTGGATTGGGGCTAAGAAATGAAAGGCGAAGCCGTCTAGTAGAATTTTGCACAGAGCATAACTTAATCATAGCTAACACTTGGTTCAAGAATCCAAGGCTGTATACTTGGAAGAATCCTGGAGGTACTAGAAGGTATCATATAGATTATATAATGGTAAGACAGATTTAGGAACCAGGTTTTAAGTTGTAAGACATTTCCAGTGGCAGATGTGGACTCTTACCACAATCTATTGGTTATGAACTGCAGATTAAAACTGAAGGAACTGCGAAAAAGGTGGGAATTTAAGATGGGACCTGGATAAACTGAAAGAACCAGAGGTTGTATAGAGTTTCAGGGAGAGCATAAGGGAACAATTGACAGGAATGGGGGAAAGAAATAAGAAGAAGAAGAATGGGTAGCTTTGAGGGCTGAAATAGTGAAGGCAGCAGAGGATCAAGTAGGTAAAAAGACGAGAGCTAGTAGAAATCATTAGGTAACAGAATAAATATTGAATTTAATTGAAGAAAGGAGAAAATATAAAAATGCAGTAAATGAAGCATGCAAAAAGGAATACAAACGTCTCAAAAATGAGATCGACAGAAAGTGGAAAATGGCTAAGCAGGGATGGCTAGAGGACAAATGTAAGGATGTAGAGGATTATCTCACAAGGGGTAAGATAGATACTGCCTACAGGAAAATTAAAGAGACCTTTGGAGGAAGGAGAACCACTTGCATGAATATCAAGCGCTAAGATGGAAACCCAGTTCTAAGCAAAGAAGGGAAAGCAGAAAGGTGGAAGGAGTATATAGAGGGTCTATACAAGGGCGATGTACTTGCGAACAATATTATGGAAATGGAAGAGGATGTAGATGAAGATGAAATGGGAGATACGATACTGCGTGAAGAGTTTGACAGAGCACTGAAAGACCTGAGTCGAAACAAGGCCCCCAGAGTAGACAACATTCCATTTGAACTACTGATGGCCTCGGGAGAGCCAGTCATGACAAAACTCTACCATCTGGTGAGCAAGATGTATGAAACAGGCGAAGTACCCTCAGACTTCAAGAAGAATATAATAATTCCAATCCCAAAGAAAGGAGGTGTTGACAGATGTGAAAATTACCGAACTATCAGTTTAATAAGTCACAGCTACAAAATACTAACGCGAATTATTTACAGAAGAATGGAAAAATTGGTAAAGCCGACCTCGGGGAAGGTCAGTTTGGATTCCGTAGAAATATTGGAACACGTGACGTAATACTGACCTTACGACTTATCTTAGAAGAAAGATTAAGGAAAGGCAAACCTACGTTTCTAGTATTTGTAGACATAGAGAAAGCTTTTGACAATGTTGACTGGAATACTCTCTTTCAAATTCTAAAGGTGGTAGGGGTAAAATACAGGGAGCGAAAGGCTATTTACAATTTGTACAGAAACCAGATGGCAGTTATAAGAGTCGAGTTACATGAAAGGGAAGCAGTGGTTGGGAAGGGAGTGCGACACGGTTGTAGCCTCTCCCCGATGTTATTCAATCTGTATATTGAGCAAGCAGTAAAGGAAACAAAAGAAAAATTCGGAGTAGGTATTAAAATCCATGGAGAAGAAATAAAAACTTTGAGGTTCGCCGATGACACTGTCATTCTGTCAGAGACAGCAATGTACTTGGATGAGCAGTCGAATGGTATGGGCAGTATCTTGAAAGGAGGATATAAGATGAACATCAACAAAAGCAAAATGAGGATAATGGAATGTAGTCGAATTAAGTCGGATGATGCTGGGGGAATTAGATTAAGAAATGAGAGACTTGAAGTAGTAAAGGAGTTTTGCTATTTTAGGAGCAAAATTACTGATGATGGTCGAAGTAGAGAGGATATAAAATGTAGACTGGCAATGGCAAGGAAAGCTTTTCTGAAGAAGAGAAATTTGTTATCATCAAGTATAGATTAAAGTGTCAGGAAGTCGTTTCTGAAAGTATCTGTATGGAGTGTATCCATGTATGGAAGTGAAACATGGACGATAAATAGTTTGGACAAGAAGAGAATTGAAGCTTTCGAAATGTGGTGCTACAGAAGAAAATGGCTCTGAGCACTATGGGACTGGTGCTACAGAATTTAATTATTTCATTCTAGTGCTCTGCGTGGTCACCGATGGTATCTGTCCTTTTGGACATGTCCGAAAGAACACCATCTTCATATAAAAATAGTACGTAATGTCCAGAAGCTTTCGAAATGTGGTGCTACAGAAGAATGCTGAAGATTAGATGGGTAGATCACTTAACTAATGAGGATGTATTGAATAGAATTGGGGAGAAGAGGAGTTTGTGGCACAACTTGACAAGAAGAAGGGATCAGTTGGTAGGACATGTTCTGAGGCATTAAGGGATCACAAATTTAGCATTGGAGGGCAGCGTGGAGGGTAAAAGTCGTAGAGGGAGACCAAGAGATGAATACACGAAGCAGATTCAGAAGGATATAGGTTGCAGTAAGTACTGGGAGATGATGAAGCTTGCACAGCATAGAGCAGCATGGAGAGCTGCATCAAACCAATCTTAGGACTGAAGACGACAACAACAGCAAGAACAACAAGGGCCAGAGGTGGACCAACGCGTTAGTGAGTTGCTCAATTTGTGTAGCTCTTTCTCTTCTCCAATATTTCTGAAATTATAATCTTTTGTTTATCTGTACTTCGTACATAACATCTACATATTTCCGCCCTATTGGGTAATTCCTTCCTGGTGGGTCTTTTTTTATCGTGGCGTGCACAGTACATAAATAACATATGACACATCAACTAATTTGTCGTAATTAAACTGTAAGATAACATCGCAACTTCCGAGAGGCAGTTGTAGGCATAATGAAGTCACGACGCTAGAAAATTTTAGGGAAATGCAGGATGAACCAGTAGGAAATCTACGCCTGGTTCAGCGACTGGTAGCTGGCTGTAAACATGAATGTAGCGTCCCCCAAAGTGTAGGCAGTGAAACGCAACGGTTATTATTTTTGAAATGGTTGTGCGGGCTTTTCCATGGAACGGAGCGACGCTGTTTGATAGCATCCCTGGGTGTGCGGGCTTCGACGCCAATCCCACCAGGACGCGTATTTCGCCACCTGGCTTTCAAATTCCCGTCACGTTTCAGGCCCCACGTGACAATCGTAATATTTTACGCCACGACACACACCTGGCTATGTTTGCAACCTGCGGGGGCACTTTACTCAACCTGCAGGCTGGCGCTTTGTTTTTATTTTTCGTTAGAACGAGATGTTTACAGATAGTTTGGTGACAGACGATAAAATTATGTCCAAGTATCCAACGTGTGTTGTACTGTATTGAAGTACACTACTTAGACAAAAGGGGAATTCAATGGTGCCATCTAAGGTTCCACTTTAGGTCCGTTATTTTTTACCTGTGTTAATGATATTTCATCAGTAAATTTAACAGATACTAAGTTTTAGAAAGAGCTGTTTTAATGGAGTTTCCATGGACGTCAATGAAAGACTTCTTGCCAACTTACTGTAATTCGAAAAATCCTCACTGTATCTGTTTGTCCTCGTATATCTGGGATATGTTGGGTACAAATGCCTTGCAGATTAAAAAATCTGCATGGCATTTGCACCCAACATATCCCAGAAATACGAGGACAAACAGATGGAAGAATTTGAAAGTCCTAAATTAACGGTATTAAAACTTGAAAATAAATTCAGTTGGTGAGAACGTACCGCAGAACTGCTGAAGTGTCTGAACAAATCTTTGTTTGCAATGCGAGCGTTGTCATGCTTTGACTGGGTGAAAGCGTGATATACACTCCTGGAAATTGAAATAAGAACACCGTGAATTCATTGTCCCAGGAAGGGGAAACTTTATTGACACATTCCTGGGGTCAGATACATCACATGATCACACTGACAGAACCACAGGCACATAGACACAGGCAACAGAGCATGCACAATGTCGGCACTAGTACAGTGTATATCCACCTTTCGCAGCAATGCAGGCTGCTATTCTCCCATGGAGACGATCGTAGAGATGCTGGATGTAGTCCTGTGGAACGGCTTGCCATGCCATTTCCACCTGGCGCCTCAGTTGGACCAGCGTTCGTGCTGGACGTGCAGACCGCGTGAGACGACGCTTCATCCAGTCCCAAACATGCTCAATGGGGGACAGATCCGGAGATCTTGCTGGCCAGGGTAGTTGACTTACACCTTCTAGAGCACGTTGGGTGGCACGGGATACATGCGGACGTGCATTGTCCTGTTGGAACAGCAAGTTCCCTTGCCGGTCTAGGAATGGTAGAACGATGGGTTCGATGACGGTTTGGATGTACCGTGCACTATTCAGTGTCCCCTCGACGATCACCAGTGGTGTACGGCCAGTGTAGGAGATCGCTCCCCACACAATGATGCCGGGTGTTGGCCCTGTGTGCCTCGGTCGTATGCAGTCCTGATTGTGGCGCTCACCTGCACAGCGCCAAACACGCATACGACCATCATTGGCACCAAGGCAGAAGCGACTCTCATCGCTGAAGACGACACGTCTCCATTCGTCCCTCCATTCACGCCTGTCGCGACACCACTGGAGGCGGGCTGCACGATGTTGGGGCGTGAGCGGAAGACGGCCTAACGGTGTACGGGACCGTAGCCCAGCTTCATGGAGACGGTTGCGAATGGTCCTCGCCGATACCCCAGGAGCAACAGTGTCCCTAATTTGCTGGGAAGTGGCGGTGCGGTCCCCTACGGCACTGCGTAGGATCCTACGGTCTTGGCGTGCATCCGTGCGTCGCTGCGGTCCGGTCCCAGGTCGACGGGCACGTGCACCTTCCGCCGACCACTGGCGACAACATCGATGTACTGTGGAGACCTCACGCCCCACGTGTTGAGCAATTCGGCGGTACGTCCACCCGGCCTCCCGCATGCCCACTATACGCCCTCGCTCAAAGTCCGTCAACTGCACATACGGTTCACGTCCACGCTGTCGCGGCATGCTACCAGTGTTAAAGACTGCGATGGAGCTCCGTATGCCACGGCAAACTGGCTGACACTGACGGCGGCGGTGCACAAATGCTGCGCAGCTAGCGCCATTCGACGGCCAACACCGCGGTTCCTGGTGTGTCCGCTGTGCCGTGCGTGTGATCATTGCTTGTACAGCCCTCTCGCAGTGTCCGGAGCAAGTATGGTGGGTCTGACACACCGGTGTCAATGTGTTCTTTTTTCCATTTCCAGGAGTGTATATTGCTGATTTTTATTCCTTGAAATCATATGGTGTCACGTTCTGTGGTAAGTCAAGAAGCCAAGATAAAATTTTACTGTACCACATAAGTATAATACGAATTTTACGTGGTGGGCCGTCTAGTAAAAGCCTGTTCAAAGAACTGGGTGTACTTACTACTGCTGTGACATATGTGTATACCTTGATCAAATGTTAAGCTCTTCCAAACCCTGTAGCTCAATTCACAGGAACAATAACCCATCCATAAAAATATCTTCATAAGGAAAAATGTCTCCCACTCTGGTTGTGGAAGGTGTCTACTGCTCAGGAAGACAAAATTTCAATAGCTTGCCAGCAACAATACAAAGATAAACTACTAATTAACTATTGTTGAAGAGAAGTCTGAAGGGATTATTGGTTGGTAACTCCTCCACTCATGAATTTTATAGCAGAACCGATTCGTGTACATTATTGTTACCATGCCTGGCAGAGAGAACGACAGAAGATGAAGTAATGACTTAAAATTTGTGCAGACGCCGGGACTTGAACCTGAGTCTCCCACTTATTACGCAGCTCATCTAACCACTACACCATCCCGGCACTGTGATTCATACAGCTGCACAGAATACACTACTCCAACGCCCTCCCTAACATATTTAGGAAAGGGAAAATGGGCTGAAGGCGTGAGCTGGCAGTGAAGTTGTGGTTATCAGGCCTGACTCATAAGCAGGAGCCCCAAGTTGAAGTCACGGCTCTGGCACAAATTTTAATTCATTACTTCAGCTTCTACAGGGTGTTACAAAAAGATACGGCCAAACTTTGAGGAAACATTCCTCACACACAAAGAAAGAAAATATGTTATGTGGACATGTGTCCGGAAACGCTTACATGTTAGAGCTCATCTTATTACTTCTCTTCAAATCACATTAATCATGGAATGGAAACACACAGCAACAGAACGTACCGGCGTGACTTCAAACACTTTGTTACAGGAAATGTTCAAAATGTCCTCCGTTAGCGAGGATACATGCATCCACCCTCCGTCGCATGGAATCCCTGATGCGCTGATGCAGCCCTGGAAAATGACGTATCACAGCCGTCCACAATACGAGCACGAAGAGTCTCTACATTTGGTACCGGGGTTGCGTAGACAAGAGCTTTCAAATGCCCCCATAAATGAAAGTCAAGAGGGTTGAGGTCAGGAGAGCGTGGAGGCCATGGAATTGGTCCGCCTCTACCAATCCATCGGTCACCGAATCTGTTGTTGAGAAGCGTACGAACACTTCGACTGAAATGTGCAGGAGCTCCATCTTGCATGAACCACATGTTGTGTCGTACTTGTAAAGGCACATGTTCTAGCAGCACAGGTAGAGTATCCAGTATGAAATCACGATAACGTGCTCCATTGAGCGTAGGTGGAAGAACATGGGGCCCAATCAAGACATCATCAACAATGCCTGCCCAAACGTTCACAGAAAATCTGTGTTGATGACGTGATTGCACAACTGCGTGCGGATTCTCGTCAACCCACACATGTTGATTGTGAAAATTTACAATTTGATCACGTTGGAATGAAGCCTCATCCGTAAAGAGAACATTTGCACTGAAATGAGGATTGACACATTGTTGGATGAACCATTCGCAGAAGTGTACCCTTGGAGGCCAATCAGCTGCTGATAGTGCCCGCACACGCTGTACATGGTACGGAAACAACTGGTTCTACCGTAGCACTCTCCATACAGTGACGTGGTCAACGTTACCTTGTACAGCAGCAACTTCTCTGACGCTGGCATTAGGGTTATCGTCAACTGCACGAAGAAATGTCTCGTCCATTGCAGGTGTTCTCGTCGTTCTAGGTCTTCCCCAGTCGCGAGTCAGAGGCTGGAATGTTCCGTGCTCCCTAAGACGCCGATCAATTGCTTCGAACGTCTTCCTGTCGGGACACCTTCGTTCTGGAAATCTGTCTCGACACAAACGTAACGCGCCACGGCTATTGCCCCGTGCTAATCCATACATCAAATGGGCATCTGCCAACTCCGCATTTGTAAACATTGCGCTGACTGCAAAACCACGTTCGTGATGAACACTAACCTGTTGATCCTACGTACTGATGTGCTTTATGCTAGTACTGTAGAGCATTGAGTCGCATGTCAACACAAACACCGAAGTCAACATTACCTTCCTTCAATTGGGCCAACTGGCGGTGAATCGAGGAAGTACAGTACATACTGACGAAACTAAAATGAGCTCTAACATGGAAATTAAGCGTTTCCGGACACATGTCCACATATCATCTTTTCTATAAGTTTGGCCGTAATTTTTGTAACACCGTGTATATAAAATGCTGATAATTTTATTGCGAATGCGATGGTATAGGGTTACCCTACGAAAAGAAGGCAAATTTTACGGTTGCTGCAATTTTATCCTTACACCAGATGAAGCGAAACAAGCGCTGTGTCGTTTGAGAGATTCAGAGGCGAGCGAGTGCGTCGGGACTTTACCCCAGTTCCCCGCCAGTAGCGCCACGTCACTGTGACGCGTCTGCGCGAAGCGCGCAAGTATTGCACCACAATTAAGTATAAAATTAAAAGTCAAAATTTCCGTTTAAAACTTTGTCAACATATATTTTATTGCAATAACGTTTTAAATATCAAGTCTTAATGTAATTAAACTAATAGTTTCCGTAAAAAAGCAGTTTAAAAAAATAAGTGGCGCTAAATAATAAAGCTCGAAAGCCAGAACTTGGTCAGAGTGTACCTGTGGAGATCAGAAATAAATGGTGCAAGTTTCGAAGTAAAAGAATGAAAATTACAACCGGAATCCACGTTTTTAAGAAAATGGAAGGCGCCAAAAATTGGACTTATTCTTCAGCTCACTCTAAGAATAATAACTAGGAGACCACAGTAAGCTACCTCTTATAGTTTTTGAGGTAATTGAATGAAAACCATAGTTGTAACTAAAATATACCTATTAGTAGTCGATTAAGTACCTGCTATTTTAATTATAGAAAATTTTGGTTACAGCACATGATAAAACCTACTAAATAATAGAGCTATACCAAATTTTAGAACCATAATAGCAATAACATCAAAAACAAGTTTTTGTAAAGGTATATTTCAGAGGTAACGATCTAACGTTTGTACCACTTTAAACATTCTAGAAGGCGAAGTTTTTATTCGAGCAACCTGAATCTTTTTCTGTGCTGTCAAACAATTTACCTAAATACATGTAAAAATATGTCCCTTGCACGTTCCCCGTGAGAGCACAGGTTGCCCGAACTCTTACAGGAATCGTCCGTCACCTTAGTGTGCGCGAGTAATGAGTGGATGGGCAAATATCTATTAGGTACATTACGCATGTAGATTGTCGACAGTTGGGAATGTGGGTCTCACGGAGAGCGTGCAAGGGATAAGTCCCTGCAGTTGCGCTACTCATCTGTGTCCTCGGTGGCTCAGATGGATAGAGCCTGACATGGAAGCAGGAGATCCCGGGTTCGAGTCCCGGTCGGGGCACACGTTTTCAGCTATCCCCATCGAGCTATAACAACACCTGTCGACAGCTGAGGGTTTCAATTAATTATCATTTATTCTAGAGAAGCTGCACGGTCATCAATGGTATCTGTTCTTTCGAGAACTGTTACTGTCTTCATATGTAAATATGTAAGACGAAAAAGACATGGAAGCACATATAAAATATTGTTACTGAGAAAAGGTATTCGTCAAATACGGCTAAAATACCCAGTAATTGAACTTGAACAACATAGAAGATGGTATAAAACTACCAAGAATAAACCTAAATCGATCAAACGGGAAGGATCTTTAAAAGTTGATTCCAAAAACATTAGCTTATCGAAGGGGCTGGCAGGCAGGTACTATATTACTCGGCCTCTGCTGAGCATATTAAATCTAGTGACCACCTGTTACCTACGCTCTGGAACTTTATGATTTCACTCGGTGCTCCCAAAGGGAGGAGCCTTAATCTTCTGGAAGAGATTGACATCGTTAAGTACTTAGTACTAGGAAGGATGTCTTAATGATCATATGGGCAGTGAAATTTTTTTTGTGATTCTACAACTGGTTTTCGTAATTACATAATTCTCTATAGTATACTTGGGATTTGTAGTTTCTTTTGCTTTATCCTGAAAGTCCTCGTTAATAGCAGCAGAGCCTTATGGCAATTCTTAGCTTATGAACTATTGTTAAAGGTCCATCTATTTATGACAATCACAATTGCTGCTTTTGCTTCGGTCATTTTACTTAATTTTACTAATATGCTCTCTCCCTCGTGTGCCCACTAGCCTGTGGCCCGGTGCATAATACTTTGTTACAAAGATATAGTTTTTAATTTATAAGCCTCTTTCTGGGTTTCTTTTATGGTTATACGCTAAAAAATTCTAGTGTTATAATTCCATTACATTTTATGAATGTTTTGGGTTTGCAGTTTCGTCTCATTTTGCATCTAAGGTTCCTGCCCATGGCAGCAGAATTTATATGCCAGTTTTAGGAATATGAGCTAACTGTGTTTCAGGCTATGCGCTATTGACAATTATTAGCCCTCCTTTAGTTTTAGGCATCCTGCTTTGTTTGTTGTTGACAGGATTTCCTGCTACTGTACCTTCTAATTGGTGTTCTGCAAAGTTTTAATTAGGAATGTTTCTCCTTGGATGCAATACTGTTTAATTATTTTTATACTATCTTTTTATTGTATGTCAGCTTCGCGACTCTATTGTATCACGTACCTCTGCCGCATTTGTTTCTCTGGTTTCTAATTCTTTTCTCTTTAATTGCTATGACTGAAGACTCACATCGCACAACGTAAATCGATGGTTACACTTTTTAAACATTCTTCTGTAGGTTTGTTCTCAGTGTTTTTATACTATCTTCTATGGTGTTTTTTACTTTCGGTTACCGGGTATTTCAGGCGTATTTGAGGAATGCTTTTTTGTCAGTAATTATAATATTTTATACGTACTTTCCTATCCTTTCTGTCTTATATATTTACATTTTTGGCTTTCATTTCGGCTGTAAGACCACACCCAGTTATTTACTATGCTCATTTACTACTGTACTTCCAAACGACCTGATGATGGCCTACCCGGAAGAAACAATCGTTTTCGAACCAATAATGAACGTTGTATCACCTGGGGCTGTGTTTTAACATTAACAACGTTATAAGGTTGCTGTACCACCGCCCCACAGTGAACTGGAATAAATTTTAGATAAAAGCTGTTTACACAATAATGGCGACTAATCGAAAAGTAAGCCTTCATATTTTCTTGCTTATCCCAAGCAGCATCGCCGAAAAATAAAATCGAAAACGGTTGAGCTTCATCTGGCGACATTACATCTTCCTTATTCGAAAACATAAAATATCCAATATTGTTCCACTTTCCAAACACTTGTCCTAGAAATTTATAAACACACTGCTGAAGCGATTTGGAATATGAAGTCTTAAATTCGAGACCATTTTCAACAAGAATGTTTATAATCACATACGTTTTTCCGCAGTTAGAAGGACCATATATAATGCCTCTAATCGTATCTGGAAATAGATCGCCCTATGAAAGACATTTGCGACAGTAATAGGACTGAGGGGAATTTGAAGTGGCACCTTTAACATACTAAACATTCTTCTTCCGTGTAGCAACTTATAGATAAGAGCATAGCACGAATTTTGGTACATGAATCGTCCGGTGGAATTCGAGCGATGAAGGACAACAAGAATCAGAAGCAAGGTAGATCTCTCCTTAACTGTGCTATTAACGACTTGCCTATAGAACTTCATGTAGCTATCTGGCCACTAATACTATGGGGGACGAACAAAGTCGATGGAACGATTAAATAGACGTAGTTTGCAAAGATCATGATATTGCAATGTACCCAGACAGTTTGTTAGATAGACATCGAGCTGACCAATTCTGGATGAAAAATCGTGGCATACAGTTAAGGCAAAAGACGCATAGTTCAGTGACAAATTAGCTGCCTTAGCTTTGAGGGCTGCAATGAAATCTAGAGTTAAAGTGGGTATGGGTATGAAAAAAACGAAGAAGAAGACGAGGAATGCATAGAATGTAATGAACAGAATAATTGAAACAATTCAGACCAGTCTATAGTGTATGAACCCAGGCAGTAATTTCACAGCAGTCGCGAAAATCCCTCATAAAACTACTTCACAAGTTGCTCCTAAAGAAAAACCGCTTGACTGAGGCCATATAATACCAGCCCGCAAAACAGGTGGAAAATTACCTCACACTCCCATATTTAATTCATTAGCTGCACTTTGAAGATTAGCGGGAGGTGCGGCAAGTGTTGTGGTGGCCGTAAATGATGCGAAAGCTATTCTCAAACAATTAACTGAGATTATGTGGAATAAATTATACTGCTGCAGTCACTTTTTACGAATATTTTATTAGCACAATACATTTCATAAGTTTCCTTTAATTTACCTCTATCGTCACAAACTTTTTGTTAACATATTACCGGTTTCGGTCTTTAACGACCATCATCAGATCTGTTTCATAAAAACAAAGTCCTAATGTGCTGCAGCCATGGTGGCATCGTCCAATGCCACTATGGCTGCAGTACATTAGGATCTGATGATGGTCATTAAAGACCGAAACCGGTAATCTGTTAACAAAAAGTTTGTGACCATAAATTAAAGGAAACTTATTACATATACGGGTCACTGTTTTTCCGCGACGATGTCGCAGCTTGTGACAATGCATTTCGGCAGCAAGCTGCCATCATCAACATTCTCCATATTGCCAATACGTCTAGATAAAAGTCCTCATCTTCACTACAGTTGTATATTACTGTGTTTGAAATTATAAGTAGTTTACCTTACATTTTATAACTCTCTGGAAAGATGTTACCAGTCTTTGAAATTGTAAGTAGTTTATCTTAGATTTTAAAACTCTTTGGAAAGATGTAGATGTTTGTGAAAATCCTAAGTTGTGATTTACCTGTTACTGTGCTGTGCGCGCCAGAAAATGAAATCGCCAACAGAAATTCAAGCAAACGTAATAATATATTACCTAACCATGCTATTCACATAATGTACACACTGCATCAGATTCATCCTTCCACACAGGTTTATTTTTGGATTCTTTACACCACTGGCACACACATCTAATGTACATAACCTATCAGCTCATGTATAAGTTACTGTATAATGCACCTGATGACGGCAGCATGCTGTCGAAACGAATTGTGCTAGTAAAGTATTTTTAAAAAGTGACTGCAGCAGTGTAAATTAGTCCACATAATCTTATAATACAGTCGCAGACCTCAAACAACATCCATATAGCATGGATAAATTTAAAAATTAACTGAGCTGCAAGACATAACCATACAGTGGAAGCAACACCACTTTGTGAAGGGAGGTGTTGCATTTAGCTACAGAAAAACTGGTTTGGCCTATATTTAACAAAGAAAAAGTTTTCCTTCGACACTCTTAGAACAGAATATTATGGTAGAAAAACTGGAAATACCAGACTTTCGAGTTATATTTATGAGAGAATCTTTACTCAAATTGCCAAAAAAAAAAAATGAAAATGCGATTGTTAATCTCGATACTGAAGGTAAATCTGGTTCAAATTGGGTATCTTCTAAGAAAAAGCGGAACGGTGTGTATTATTTTGATAGCTTCGGCAACTTAACGCTTCCGCTGGAAACAGTGAGGTATTTTAAAAATTGTACAATAAAGTACAACTACAATACGTTTTAATCGCCTAAAAGTTAGAGACTTGAGTAGTTTTGTTTAAAGTTTCTGAACTCCAGATAAATTATCAAGTTTTGTAGCACATACTGACAACAGTACGAAAGTTGAAGTCATGAACCATGGTGTAATGTTAAGCCTATCGTGTTAAAACCTCGGTTATAGCTGCTGCCTTCGACCTCACGCTAAATTTATCTCGTCATTCATACGAAATATCTCTTACTCAATTTAGTTACCCGCAATACCACACTGAACCTTACATCGTGAAACAATAACTTCTACTGTTATAATCAAATAGGCGATGTGGAAATTCTGGACAGAGTTACTTTACAACATGGAACTTATGAACTCCATGACGTTATTTCCAACTTGTTGAGGGAGAGACAACCATACATCGTCAAGGCAGAGTACGAAGATGACACACAGATAAAGGAACAAAGTCAGACTTAAGATAAGTTACAGTAGAACAAACAATGCGGGATAAAGAGTAACGTGTATATTGATTTCGAGTTGGATAATAGTACAGGCTTAGTTTTAGGTTTTGAGGAATATGTAATTGAAATAGCCACAGTAGAGAGAGGGAGGGAGAGAGGGAGGGAGAGAGGGAGAGAGGGGGAGAGAGAGGGGGAGAGAGAGGGGGAGAGAGATGGGGAGAGAGAGGGGGAGAGAGAGGGGGAGAGAGAGGGGGAGAGAGAGGGGGGAGAGAGGGGGAGAGAGAGGGGGAGAGAGGGGGGGAGAGAGAGGGGGAGAGAGGGAGGAGAGAGAGGGGGAGAGAGAGGGAGGGAGAGGGGGAGAGAGAGGGGGAGAGAGAGGGGGAGAGAGAGGGGGAGAGAGGGGGAGAGAGGGGGGAGAGAGAGGGGGAGAGAGAGGGGGAGAGAGAGGGGGAGAGAGAGGGGGAGAGAGAGGGGGAGAGAGAGGGGGAGAGAGAGGGGGAGAGAGAGGGGGAGAGAGGGGGAGAGAGGGGGAGAGGGGGAGAGGGGGAGAGCGGAGGAGGGAGAGAGGGGGAGAGCAGAGGAGGGAGAGAGGGGGAGAGCGGAGGAGGGAGAGAGGGGGAGAGGGGGAGAGGGGGAGAGGGAGAGAGAGGGAGAGAGGGAGCAGAACATCCAGGAAATATTCAGAACGTTAACGTTCTATGCTTTGAGCAACATTTCTGGAGGTTCATTCCACAATGTTACTCCTGCACATACGTGATCTCGGTTCTGGCTTGCAGTACCACTTATATATACCACTGTGGAAGCACGAAGTCCACCTTTTTACATGCCAATTGTGGTAACATATGTTTCAGAATTAACACTTTGCCATCCGCACGCCTCGTACAAATTGATTCGCTTGGCGCCGGCAGCGCTAATTCGGATTGCTTGGCTTGTCGCCGGCCGCTTGTCACCTTTCCGTTGATGACAAACACATTGGCTTTTGCGCGCTTTAATTGTTCCGGAAATCCACTATTTTTCCGTATCGTTCCACAAACTCGAATTTTCTTTTCAACTTACTTTTCTGCAAGTTCTACACTGTTATAATAATTAACCATGTAGAGGTGATGCCACTTTCCATAAGAAGTTGTCAACAGTTACATCACTGTTTTTGCTGAAGGTTGTCCAGCGCCGGAATATATCTTCAATGAGGAAATGTGTCCCTACTCGAATCACACAGCATCCGAATGAGTATGCCATATTTCGTAATTTTCTACGGATTGTAAACTTCAAAATTTAACTGTCCACGCCAAGGTATCATTCCTTCATCAATTGAGATGTTTTGACTTAGACTGAACGTTTCTTTAAACTTTTTGGAAAAATAATCAGTTACGAATAGAAATTTGCAAAGCCGGTCGGCATTATCCCGTTTATTATTGTCGTCGGAAAATGTAAAAATGATAATACTTGTCTGAATCGGTTGCGGGACATCGTTTTGCGAAATATCGGTGTGTGTATCAACGGATTCGTTGACCAGTAATCATCGATCCTTTCGTTTTTTACAGTTCCCATAAGGATAGCAAGCTCAAACCATTTCCTAAGTTCGGGTTCCGTAAAGCCGACAAATTTGGCATTTTTTTTATCCAATTTCCTTCTATTGCAATTTTGACTAAAATACTTGTTGGTTTCGTTGCTAATATATTCAAATAGTTCGTTCCACATATACAATTCTACGATATCCACGACGCTCTATGTATCTTTGGGAAATATGTGTCGACCCGGAGGTCCTTCAAATTTATTATTGGTCCTCAGTAGATCACTGTCTTTTTCGTCTGATTCATCCGAATCAGTTGGCAACAGTAGCGTTCGCCGAATTCTTCTTGGACGGATTTCACTATCTTCCGACGATTCTGCTTCAATTTCATTTTTTTTGATATCCAATGTCTTCTTCCCAATCGGCCAAGTCGTCCGGAACGTCAGACAAGACCTCCGCGCATTCATCGTAAATAATCGAATCGTCTCATTCGTCTGACATGATGAAAATGCACAAGTTATAATAAAAAACTTCTTAACGTGTGTAACTTATTGTTACCTAAACGAAACACCAACAGAATGAAAAAGATACTAAAGTGCTGTCACGGGCAACTGCGCGATACTATGTTCAGGACAGCACTGTGGTGTCGCCGGCCGTGGACCGCTATTTCGCGCACGACTCCACCGGACCCAAAGTGATAACTGTATTAATTAGAGATGAAGATGGACTCTTGTGTATTTTGACGATGTACAAATAACTGTTCGAGTAAACATAAGGAAACCTAAAAGGCACCGTGTTCAGACATATTAAATTTGAACAGAAAAATATGAATACGAAAAAGGAGGAAGCGAAATATGTGCTGACTCCTCACAATCGACAAATACAATCATCGCTAGGGTACACACTGATATACAGGGTTATTACAAATGATTGAAACGATTTCACAGCTCTACAATAACTTTATTATTTGAGATATTTTCACAATGCTTTGCACACACATACAAAAACTCAAAAAGTTTTTTTAGGCGTTCACAAATGTTCGATATGTGCCCCTTTAGTGATTCGGCAGACATCAAACCGATAATCAAGTTCCTCCCACACTCGGCGCAGCATGTCCCCATCAATGAGTTCGAAAGCATCGTTGATGCGAGCTCGCAGTTCTGGCACGTTTCTTGGTAGAGGAGGTTTAAACACTGAATGTTTCACATAACCCCACAGAAAGAAATCGCATGGGGTTAAGTCGGGAGAGCGTGGAGGCCATGACATGAATTGCTGATCATGATCTCCACCACGACCGATCCATCGGTTTTCCAATATCCTGTTTAAGAAATGCCGAACATCATGATGGAAGTGCGGTGGAGCACCATCCTGTTAAAAGATGAAGTCGGCGCTGTCGGTTTCCAGTTCTGGCATGAGCCAATTTTCCAGCATGTCCAGATACACGTGTTCAACCGTTTCTTCGCTCACTGCAGGCCGACCCGTTGATTTCCCCTTACGGAGGCATCCAGAAGCTTTAAACTGCGCATACAATCGCCGAATGGAGTTAGCAGTTGGTGGATCTTTGTTGAACTTCGTCCTGAAGTGTCGTTGCACTGTTATGACTGACTGATGTGAGTGCATTTCAAGCACGACATACGCTTTCTCGGCTCCTGTCGCCATTTTGTCTCACTGCGCTGTCTAGCGCCCTGGCGGCAGAAACCTGAAGTGGGGCTTCAGCCGAACAAAACTTTATGAGTTTTTCTACGTATCTGTAGTGTGTCGTCACCATATGTCAATGAATGGAGCTACAGTGAATTTATGAAATCGCTTCAATCATTTGTAATAGCCCTGTAAATATTGACAATTCTCTGAGAACTCTCATTCGGGATGAAGGTGGGAGGAGGAGAAACACACACTGAATGTGAAACAATTGCCGTTGAGAACTGTATTGCTCGCTTCGAATATCGTCAACGCGAGAGTTGCTGGTATGTTGAGGGAAGAGGTGCTGAAAGCTACTGAAATTGGTTTACATAAAAATTGTGCAGTTCACTTGTTTTCGGGAATTCAGCATCGTCTTTATGAACAAATTATTAATCTGGAGCAAAATCCAGGCACTTTTACACCAAATGACACAATCGTATTGCATAATTCTTGTTGGGAAACGAAAAATGAACTAAAAGGACGTTTTCGTTTCAAAATCCCGCTCAGCATGGTATAGGGTTCGCAGGAGATCACAGGCGAGTTAATTTAAACGCTCATCATGAACTTGAACTGATTTCATCATTGGGATTTAATTGAACGTGTTACGCCGGAAACTGGTACATGGACGTGGCAAGCCAAATTCAGTAGAGCGCTTGGAAGTCTAAGATACATAATTTCAGATTTTCAGACAAACAAGAATTTCATTACAGGTGATTGCAGCCTGTTCGATGCAATAGACATAAGAGAGCTGAATGTATACCTGAATTCGTCTAATTATCCTGAAGAGAACTATTCAGTTAACTTTAGCTCAAAAAGTACTGCCCAAGTTTGTGAAATGTACTGCAATTTCCAGTCGCTGTATTATGTAAAGAGTTATACAGAGTTCCACGAACTTCCCATATAAATCATCGATTGTTTGCACCAAGGAGAAGGAGCAGTGAAATGTGTCACTGGTATGAGAACTGAAATGCAAACAAAGACATCGCTGTAAAAAAAAATGGTAGTATACAGCCTGGTTATTCACGACTAAGCTATAGAAATGACGCTTCAGCTTACTTGGTAATAAAGGGTAGCCATATGTCAGAGATTTAAAGACGTATACATGAAAGGAATCTCACAGTTTCTCAACCAGAAGTGAAGTGACGATGATACATATAAGAACCCCCGAAAAACCACATCAGTATCCTGCCAGACATGTTACTGAAGGTACGGATGGAAATGAGACTTCTCTCATGCTTAGGATTATTATTTTGCTAGCATTAGATTGATCATTACTATGTTTTTTCTGCACAAAGGAATTACAGACGTTGGCTGCAAGCAGGCATTGATTTAAATCAATGGGGAAAATTGAAAATTTTTGCTGGACGGGGATTCGAATCCAGGTCTCCTGCTTATAAGGCAGATGCGCTGAGCACTACACCTTTTGGACACAGTGGTTGGTTGGTTTAAAGGCGGGGGAAGGGACCAAACTACGAGGTCATCGGTCCCTTGTTCCTAATAAAACAATGCCACAAGTGTGAGAATAAAATGAACGAACCATAAAAAACAAAACGGAAGGAAAGGAAAAACCGCAAGAACTAAGGGAAGGCAACGACCACTAAAAGGAACAAAAGAGGACAAGAAAAAAACAGAGACGCTATGAGAGTAAAACATGAAAGCAGATTACAGTGGCTGGCCAACCACGAGAATAAAAAGGGAAAGCCAGCCACTCTGGAACACATCAAAACCTCCACCCTAAAAGCACTAGGGTGGTGGACACAGAGGGACAAAGGACATGCGATAAAACCTACATAGGAGTATAAAACCCACTCTGACGGATAAAACGTAAAACTAAAGCTGCTGTGGAAACATTGTCGCCCAACACCGAAGGCTGGGGGCTGGGAAAGTTAAAAGTCTGCCTCAGAGCGTCTAAAAGTTGGCAGTTCAGCAAGAGACGGACGACTGTCATTTGGGAGCCACAGCGACACTGAGGTGGGTCCCAGGGACGGAGGAGGTAACCATGCGTTAGCCACGTATGGCCAATGCGGAGCCGGCGGAAGACAACTGACTCCCTGCTAGAGGCCTGCATGGAAGACTTCCACACGTTCATAGTCTCCTTAATGACATGCAGTTTGTTGTGCGTGATGTTATGCCATTCCGTCTCCCAAAGCCCAAAAACCCTGCGGTGTAAGACAGAACGCAGGTCATCTTCGGAGAATGCCCATCTCCAGAAGGGGTTTCCGCGTCGCCTGTTTGGCCAGCCTGTCGGCAAGTTCGTTGCCTGGGATTCAAACACGTCCTGGGGTCCACACAAACACCACGGAACGGCGGGCATAGATGGACTCCTGAATGGACGCTACCAGAGGGTGGCGAGGGTAGCACTGGTCGATAGCTTGTAGGCTGATCAAGGAGTCAGTACACAGGAGAAACGACTCGCCAGGGCATGAGCGGATGTGCTCAAGAGCACGAGCTATGGCCGCCACAGCTCTGCAGTGAAAACACTGCAGCCGACTGGAAAGGACTGTTGCTCAATACGAGGCGCATTTAAGTTGTAAGGCCTCCGATTTTTTTTCTCCGGACTGGAAAGAGATAGAAACATGCGCATTGTTTTAAAATGAGGCCGCGTTCATTGTCAATACGTCCCAGAGATGGCAGCACCGTACGGCAGATGGAATTTTACCGCCAGCGGCGAGAATGAGAACTGTTTTAAATACTTAAAATGGCGACGTTTTCCTTACTTGAACAGCGTGCAATCATTCGTTTTCCGAATTTGCGTGGTGTGAAACCAATTGAAATTCATCGACAGTTGAAGGAGACATGTGGTGATGGAGTTATGGATGTGTCGAAAGTGCGTTCGTGGGTGCGACAGTTTAATGAAGGCAGAACATCCTGTGACAACAAACCGAAACAACCTTGGGCTCGCACAAGCCGGTCTGGCGACATGATCGAGAAAGTGGAGAGAATTGTTTTCGGGGATCGCCGAATGACTGTTGAACAGATCGCCTCCAGAGTTGGCATTTCTGTGGGTTCTGTGCACACAATCCTGCATGACGACCTGAAAATGCGAAAAGTGTCATCCAGGTGGGTGCCACGAATGCTGACGGACGACCACACGGGTGCCCGTGTGGCATGTTGCCGAGCAATGTTGACGCGCAACGACAGCACGAATGGGACTTTCTTTTCGTCGGTTGTGACAATGGATGAGACGTGGATGCCATTTTTCAATCCAGAAACAAAGCGCCAGTCAGCTCAATGGAAGCACACAGATTCACCGCCACCAAACAAATTTCGGGTAACCGCCAGTGCTGAAAAAATGACGGTGTCCATGTTCTGGGACAGCGAGGGCGTAATCCTTACCCATTGCGTTCCAAAGGGCACTACGGTAACAGGTGCATCCTACGAAAATGTTTTGAAGAACAAATTCCTTCCTGCACTGCAACAAAAACGTCCGGGAAGGGCTGCGCGTGTGCTGTTTCACCAAGACAACGCACCCGCACACCGAGCTAACGTTACGCAACAGTTTCTTCGTGATAACAACTTTGAAGTGATTCCTCATGCTCCCTACACACCTGACCTGGCTCCTAGTGACTTTTGGCTTTTTCCAACAATGAAAGACTCTTTCCGTGGCCGCACATTCACCAGCCATGCTGCTATTGCCTCAGCGATTTTCCAGTGGTCAAAACAGACTCCTAAAAGAGCCTTCGCCGCTGCCATGGAATCAGAGTCAGCGTTGTGAAAAATGCGTACGTCTGCAGAGCGATTACGTCGAGAAGTAACGCCAGTTTCATCGATTTCGGGTGAGTAGTTGATTAGAAAAAAAATCGAAGGCCTTAGAACTTGAATGCACCTCGTATGTCCTCCATGAATAGATGGGAAGCCTACGTGACCATCAGCCAATGAGCCGTCGGTGTAAACCACTTCAGAGATCCCGGAACACGTCAAGAATCGAGAGGAAGTGACAGCGGAGAGCGGCGGGGTTAACGGAGTCCTAAGGGCCATGCAAAAGGTCTAGACGAAGCTGCGACCGAGGTGTACACCATGGAGGAGTATGTGAGTGTGCCGCAAGCAGAGGTGGTAAAGACTCCAGTTCGGAGATAAGAGACAGCACGCGAACCGCAACCGTTAGCCCCGATCTGGGCCGCCGATGCGGGAGATGGACTGCCACGGGCGGGAAAAGGAGATGGTTATTCGGATGCGCAGGAGAACTATGAATGTGTGCTGCGTAACTTGGCGAGCAGTTGAGCACGTCTGATCTGCAGTGGAAGGACACCAGCCTCCACCAGTACACTGGTCACCGAACTTGTCCTAACAGCTCTTGTCACTAATCGAACCCCACAGTGGTGCACAGGGTCGAGTAAATGCAATGCTGAAGGCGCTGCCGAACGATGAACCACACGCCCATAGTCAATTCGGGATTGGACAAGGGCTCTGTAGAGCTGCAGCAGCGTACAGCGATCTGCACCCCAACTGGTGTCGTTCAGGCAAGAGAGGACATTGAGGTGCTGCCAGCACTTTTGCTTAAGTTGACGAAGATGAGGTAGCCAAGCCAATCGAGTGTCGAAAATCAGTCCCAGGAATGTATGTGTCTCCACTACAGCGAGTGGATGGTCATTAAGGTAAAGTGTGGGTTCCGGATGAACGATATGACGCCGACAGAAACGCACGAGACACGACTTTGCGGCTGAAAACTGGAAGCCGTGGGCTGGAGCCCATGACTGCGCCTTGTGGATGGCTGCCTGCGGGTGCCGCTCAGCAACAGTACTGGAGCAGCAGTAGGAAATGCAGAAGTCGTCTGCATACAGAGAAGGCGAGACGGAGGGCCCGACAGCTGCTGCTAGACCTTTAATGACCACTAAAAATAGTGATACACTCAACACAGAGCCCTGCGGGACTCCATTCTCCTGGATATGGATGGAACTATGGGAGTCACCAACTTGGAAAGTACGGAGCGACAGGAAGTTTTGGATAAAAATCGGGAGTGGTCCCCGGAGACACCACCCATACAATGTGGCAAGGATGGACACAGTGGCGATCGCAGTTGCACAGGCTACCCTAGCACGCCTCCCGTCGAACCCAGATTCTCAACTTAGCCACGCACTACTAATGTAGTATTCCTTCCCCATTATTCGAGGCATTTCACCGATTACCGGAGGAATTCGAGCCTGGTGCGCATTTGCACTGAAGAGACACCACGAAGACTCCACCCCATCCCCAGAACCTTATACGACGTGCTCTTCGATTGCCAAAGGCTCTGCACCAAAGACAATCGATTTGTTCTGATGGAACTTGCATTTCGAATGTTGGGCGGTGCTCGAAGTAGCGTTGTTGCTTCTGGTGGTTTCATTCTACAGCGGACAATGACCTGCTTAGCCGGATGTAACTTCTGCGAAATGGCTGATGAAAAATCACCACCTGCAAATATGGGCTCAGATGCTTTTTTTTACCTTTTGGAGACGGCGCTGAATGGTATGCGCTGTTATTCCACGGGAGTCATGAGTGTTCGTGATGGGTTTGGAGAAAGAGAGGTGGATTAAAGAATGTTACCAGAATATGACGTGCGCAATATTGAGGATAAGGGGCACCCCTCACTTCCTGTGGTGTGATTGTTACAGTTTTTGTGTTACAATTTATATCTTGAAGTCAATGTATCTTGTTGTTTAGCAAACAAATGTAAGCTTTTTAATAATAAAATCGGCTGTATAGTGCTTTTATCTGTTTTAGTTCTCCCCCCCCCCCCCTTCTTCTGTAATGCAAATGTAAAGAAACATTTTATTATTGGTGCATCATTCCAAAGGGTCTTGCTGACTTCAATGTGAACATCAAACCTGGAATAGCTGAAGAACATCGCCCAGCACACAGTTTATCGGAGGATAGTGGTTATCACTGGTACTGAGGTCGCAGTTGCGTTTAGAAAAATATACAGGAAAAGTAACAGCATTCCCTAACATTTAAAACAGATTTACATAAGGAATTTTACAGTACTTATTGCAAGAAGGTAATGGGGTAACATGAAATAAATCACTCTTAATGTTTCCAAGTTGAAAGCTTGAGCTGTGGATTCAATGCCACATTTCACTGCTCAGAGTTCTTGCAAATGAACTGATATAGTGCAAGAACTAGGCAATGAGTGTAATCATACAAAACAGAGAATTACTAATACGAAACATGATGATGTGATAACAGCTGTTAAGTCTGTGTGTGTAAAAAGATCAATATGAGGAAGCCACAAAACACTAAATTCAAAGTCAGTAATTTTGTTACAATTAGTAAACATAGCTCGATTTTTCGAGAGAGGCTTCACGCCAATCCGGTGTTCTGAGATATACGAAACTCGAGTAGTTCAGGAGATGAACCGAAGACTGTATCTGCAGGAAGATTATGTGTTGCAACCTGTAACAAATGGTTCAAATTGCTCTGAGCACTATGGGACTTAAAATCTATGGTCATCAGTCCCCTAGAACTTAGAACTACTTAAACCTAACTAACCTAAGGACAGCACAGAACACCCAGCCATCACGAGGCAGAGAAAATCCCTGACCCCGCCGGGAATCGAACCCGGGCGTGGGAAGCGAGAACGCTACCGCACGACCACGAGATGCGGGCACCTGTAACAGGTTGTCTCCACAGCAGATAACTACAAAAAGCCAAATACACCATCCACCTTGTAGCGCTACGGTTCGGTTCAGTAGGCGTGCTAATCGGCTACCCAGAACTGGTAAGAGGTGTTTGCGAAGCTGTGCGGCCTCAGGGTCGAGAGCGTATCGTTGCTGAGCAGGCCGCAGCAGCCACTGCAAACAATCCAGGTGCAAGGGCGTCAGCAAAGGGCCAGACGTGGGTGATACCCGGTATGGAGAATTCTGATGCTTAAAATGACAGTGCTGCAAGAAATGGTGGAATGTCACACAATCTTAAAGGTGGCTAAGTTACATCTCTTTGAATTAAACTAAACTCCACCCGCTCTTTGAATTAAACTAAACTCCGCCCGAACAGGCTGTGAAGACCCAACGGTACCGACCGGCCGCCGTGTCACCCTCAGTCCACAGGCGTCAAAAATGGGTCAAATGGCTCTGAGCACTAGGGGACTTACATGCTGAGGTCATCAGTCCCCTAGAACTTAGAACTACTTAAACCTAAGTAACCTAAGGACATCACACACATCCTGACTGTAGCGCCTAGAACGGCTCGGCCACTCTGGTCGGCCTCTCCACAGGCGTCACTGGACGCCGATTGGAGGGGCATGTGGTCAGCACACCGCTCTCCCGGCCGTATGTCAGTTTACGAGACCGGAGCCGCTACTTCTCAATCACGTAGCTCCTCAGTTTGCCTCACAAGAGGTGAGTGCAGCCCGCTTGCCAACAGCTTTCGGTAGACCGGATGACCACCCATCCAAGTGCTAGCCCAGCCAGACAGTGCTTAATTTCGGTGATCTTGAAACGTCCCCTTAGAACAATTATACATGACTGTGCTTAAACTGACACACAATATTTTTTAGCGCAACGCAATCTGACTTTCAGAAATCCCTACAAAGGAATGGCCCTGACTAACATTAACCTGTACCTTTCACAAATCACTTACCTCACAAAAATCTTCGTTACTCAAGCTACTGCAATAAACCTGTACCTTTCACAAATCACTTACCTCACAAAAATCTTCGTTACTCAAGCTACTGCAATACAGCGAGCGCCACCACTGCCAGCTAAATAAAAGATTCAAACTACAGAAGGCACTAACTACTGATAGGCATAGTTAGCAAATGAAAGATGTTAATAGAGAACAAACAATGTATTTACCTTAACAGTCATAATATATATAGTAGTTCATGACATCCAGTGTTACAAATTTCAAAACTCCGCCATTTCTCTCCCCACATCCATCACTGCTGGCGGCTCACCTCCAACTGCGCAACGCTACGCGCTGTTAACATCCAGCTGCCCAACACTACAATGGCAGACAACAATGCTAACTAGCCACAGACTGCACACAGCACAGCCAGTGATTTTCATACAGAGCGCTACGTAACGTTGCCAATAAGAAAATATAAACAGCCTACTTACAATCTGATGGCTTGAACAATAAATCACAGTTTTATATTAAAGGAAATCTGAATATTTCTTTAAAGTCAGTACCGCCATTAGACTTTTTTTTTTATTTGCAGTGATACATTTACACGATTATGAGTTTGGCTTTAAATTGCCATTATCAAGTGTTTCAATGTTATACAGTGCCTAAGATGGCACACTGTCGTATTTAAAATAGACCCTTAGACAATGTGTCTAATAGTGTATTAAGTACGACAGTATGCTATCTTAGGCACTGTGTAACATTAAAACACCTGATAATGGCAAGTTAAAGCCGAAATCATGATCGTGTAAATGTATCACTGCAAATAAAAAAAAAAGTCTAATGGCGGTACTGACTTCAAAGAGATGTATTATGACTGTGGCTCCACATTATTAAAAAATTATCAAATGTGAATACATCTACCATCTCAGGAGAATACGGCGCATACAATGCCACAACGATATTTCCAATGTCTCTAAAACTACAGTAGTTAATATTTCACAGAGAATAAATATTTTCATAATGAATCTTCGAATTAACAACTTTTAAACGCTTCATGCAGTTTCAACATACAGTATCTCGATGATAGCATTGCACTATATCTATCACCTCTGAAAGATGCGTATCTGACATAGCATCCTTTATATTTTTTTCATTATGCAGATGTATCAGAATATTGTATCCTCTGCAATTACACAGCAAATGAATACAGCACGAATACCTCATATTCTGTCATATTTGTATATTTATTTAATGAGCAGTTTATTATTTTGCCAGTACATTTATTTAAATGTTAATTACAACTGAAAATGCAGAAGGATGGTAATTTTGAGAAGTGGTTAATCACATGTGTTACCTTTGTAAAACAGTGCCAATAGATACTACTGGCAAGCAGAGTTAAATAACTATTTAAACAATATTTTAAAGACAATCTGTTGTCATTTATCGTGAAGAACACTATCATATTTATTTATGGACAAACCTATATTCACATTTATTGTGAATGATCTGAGTGCGACTGAATTTTATAAAATTTCTTAATTTAAATATTGCTGTAATATATTAATTTTGTACTGGAAGTGCTCATCTTGAGTCAGATGATGTGCGTGGAATGTAATAACGATGTATTTTTGGTGAGGAAGACCTTCAGCCGATGAAAAAGCACACAGTAGCAGAAAAGTACGGGGAATCAAGTGGAAACTGGGACTTTTCGAGTGAAGAGCTCAAGGGAGCGATTCTGTGCACTTTCACGTTTGTGCTTGAAGGAGACAGATCTGCCTGTGGTAACGAGTGGTATTTGATCGTGGAGGTGTGTGATTCACTCTGGGCGGTGAACGACTACTACCAGACTAACTTCTGAAGAGACTTTATATTCCGAGAGGTCTGAGTGTGGTCCACAGTAGGGCTCGTAACTTTTCTGCTTGTATTACGGAACTGAGGATGGACAGAGTATGAGTTACCATGTTTTATATCACGTGTGTTAATTCGCAGATCACAATTTTGAACTCAAAACTGTTTTGAGCAGGTGAATATTTCGTGTATTATGAGCACAAAATGGACTTCGTTTTCATCTTTGATGACTATTTAGTTTGACGATTTTGCTACTATTCTCATAACGCTCTCAACGTAACTTTACTGCGTTTGACAAGAGTACTGCATTTGATAAACGTCTATGTTTTAACTAAAAGTCGTAGAACCACTTCCCGTTTATTCAGGATGTCATTCCTTGAAAAAACAATGAGCTGTGCTGCAACTCGCATTGGTGCTGTTGAGAGGTGGCGTGAGCCCACTCTCATATTTCTATCTTACGGTTTTCCTCTCTAATTGCATGCAGTGAAAAGTCGCTATTCCTTCACACGCGGACTTCCCACGCAGCGTCTCTCGTCACCCGGGTGGTCTGGTGACAGGCGGGCTCTACTGATCTGGAAAGCGTTAAGCCGACGGGTGTGAGGAAGTCGAGTGAATGCTTTGCAGACGCTGACATTGTCAAAAGACACGCCTGGAGGGGTCTGAAGTAGCGGCTGGGCTAGAGGTTCCATTACTTCGCAGAAACTTAGCGAAAACACTTTCTGGCGGGCTACCAGCGAGGCGTGGGAATGACTTGTGTACCCAGGCAGTTGTGGCGGGAAAATTCCCGCGCTTTCTGCAAAATAGTAACTGTGATTGGCTTGCTCAGGGCATAGCTCCGTGACGTAGCAAAATCAGCGCAGAAATTGGCGCCAAGAATCTCCATTGGTGGAATGGTAGTGCTCCGGCAATAGAGTGGAATTTTACGCCGGCTTTCGAGTTGCTGATTGGACGTTTAACCATGGCCACTGTCGTGGGGGCGGGAATGTTGTGTGTTCGGCCTGTATGGGTGCTCTAGGTAGTCGGCTCTCGCCTTTCGGTCGAGGACGTCGAAGCAACCAGCCATCGCCTCCGGTACGCCAGATCGTGTTCTGGCAGTTAAGAAGACAGTTTGGTAATGTATGTCCGCAGCACCGGCAGATAGGGATTTTCCTAGGTGATAATCAGAGCTCAGCAGAGCGCGCCTGTCCGTCTTTTTCTTTGTTCTGTCTTGAGTAGCAGCAATTAATATTGGGTTAGCTGTGTGTCTCTCTTAAGATTTGAGTGGCAAGAAATTGGCTCCACATACCACTTCGTCTTAAACCTCACAATCTAGTTTAGGGACAACTTCACCTTCATAGCGTTCGTTTGAGCATCCAATTTGAGCCAATTTGATGTATTATAAATGTTTCATGTGTTTTTGTTTATTATTTTGTGTTTAGTCTTAACAAATCATATTGTTATTCTGGACAGAACTTTCATTCTGTTAATCGGTAGAGCAACCCCATCATTCCTCACTATGTTAATGAAACCTTCGTTTATTTAACTTATTTATCAAATTAAATTATTGCAGGTGCCAAACTCTCTTCTACTCCACTGGCAGGGTTGATTAGAGTCAGTTCGCGTTTTTTTTTTTAATCCTTGTGCAACAGCAAAAGTTGGAGATAGAATAGGGGGGGCTTAGAGCATCATTTACATATGTAGATTCTAGAAGAATTGAGTGTTAAATACACTGCTAGCCCCGGCACCTCGCACTGTTTGTAGGTATCTGTCCTCTGTTGGAGGCCATACCGTATCGTTTAGCTGACATGGTTGCGGTTGTTTGTCTTCTTCTCGAGTTGACTGGCGCCATTTGGTTTCACAAGCGTTGCCTGTCCGCTAGTGGCAGCAATGGCGGTTATCGATGTGTAGTAACTGTGGCCCTATCTTTGGGGCGACGTCGTGGTTCTTCCAGGTCGAGTCAGTGTGCAGTTCGATTGGGGAATCAGGAGGCGCCAGGTTCGCGCAGTGCCAGAACACACCGGGACCGCGGGCAGCGCGCATGTACAGCCGGATCGAAGGGCTGTGGTCACGAGGGTGCACGATCTCGTCGTAAACGGGATCCTGCAAGATTTTAGTTCAGCAAGTAGAGAAACCTCCACCATTGTGAGATATTGCGATTCTCCAAAGACTTGGGTTCGTGTTACTGCTCGTAGTGTTGCCAAGGCAAAGAGCAGCGAGTGGAGTGCTTGGGGAAGGCGGATCTGATTAGCTTTCCTCGACTTCTAATTACGATTTATTCCGTTCAGTTTGTTACTGTTTGTTAAGTTGAAGCAGTGGTATTTTTCCTGCCTCGTGGCCGCTAACGCCCCAGTTACCTGCCCTGGGGGTTAGTGTATGTAACGGCAGTGTACGCTTCCTCGCCTTGTCGCTGCAGTCAGGTGAGGCGTGTAGTTTTGACAGCTTTCTTGATTGTAGGTTGGTTGGCGATTCTCCTACTCTGGTGGTAGTGATTCCTTTCTCGTTCTGGGCACTCTATGCACAGTATTCTGCGGACGGCGTCCAGACCACTGGTTCTGGCTTTGGCGTATTTTTACATCTTTGCATTTCGTTTATCGGACGTCAGGTAGCCTCAGCAAGATTAGCATTGGTCATTCGTTAGACTGCCACTAGTCTGAGTCACCATCCTGTCAAGTGAATGCTCTTGGCTGCCTATCTCATCGCCAGACGTTCTCAGAGGTCGATTCCTGTTGCACCGTCTGTGATTGTCCCTTGTGTTTTATTATTCTGTTTACTGTTTTATTGTATGTTTCTAAAAATTGTATGTTGTTGTTGTGGTCTTCAGTCCTGAGACTGGTTTGATGCAGCTCTCCATGCTACTCTATCCTGTGCAAGCCTCTTCATCTCCCAGTACCTACCGCAACCTACATCCTTCTGAATCTGCTTAGTGTATTCATCTCTTGGTCTCCCTCTACGATTTTTACCCTCCACGCTGCCCTCCAATGCTAAATTTCTGATCCCTTGATGCCTCAAAACATGTCCTACCAACCGATCCCTTCTTCTAGTCACGTTGTGCCACAAACTTCTCTTCTCCCCAATCCTATTCAATACCTCCTCATTAGTTACGTGATCTACCCACCTTATCTTCAGCATTCTTCTGTAGCACCACATTTCAAAAGCTTCTATTCTCTTCTTGTCCAAACTGGTTATCGTCCATGTTTCACTTCCATACATGGCTACACTTCATACAAATACTTTCAGAAACGACTTCCTGACACTTAAATCTATACTCGATGTTAACAAATTTCTCTTCTTCAGAAACGCTTTCCTTGCCATTGCCAGTCTACATTTTATATCCTCTCTACTTCGACCATCATCAGTTATTTTACTCCCTAAATAGCAAAACTCCTTTACTACTTTAAGTGTCTCATTTCCTAATCTAATCCCCTCAGCATCACCCGATTTAATTTGACTACATTCCATTATCCTTGTCTTGCTTTTGTTGATGTTCATCTTATTTTCTCCTTTCAAGACACTGTCCATTCCGTTCAACTGCTCTTCCAAGTCCTTTGCTGTCTCTGACAGAATTACAATGTCATCGGCGAACCTCAAAGTTTTTACTTCTTCTCCATGAATTTTAATACCTACTCCGAATTTTTCTTTTGTTTCCTTTACTGCTTGCTCAATATACAGATTGAATAACATCGGGGAGAGGCTACAACCCTGTCTCACTCCTTTCCCAACCACTGCTTCCCTTTCATGCCCCTCGACTCTTATAACTGCCATCTGGTTTCTGTACAAATTGTAAATAGGCTTTCGCTCCCTGTATTTTACCCCTGCCACCTTCAGAATTTGAAAGAGAGTATTCCAGTTAACGTTGTCAAAAGCTTTCTCTAAGTCTACAAATGCTAGAAACGTAGGTTTGCCTTTTCTTAATCTTTCTTCTAAGATAAGTCTTAAGGTTAGTATTGCCTCACGTGTTCCAATACTTCTACGGAATCCAAACTGATCTTCTCCGAGGTCCGCTTCTACCAGTTTTTCCATTCGTCTGTAAAGAATTCGCGTTAGGATTTTGCAGCTGTGACTTATTAAACTGATTGTTCGGTAATTTTCACATCTGTCAACACCTGCTTTCTTTGGGATTGGAATTATTATATTCTTCTTGAAGTCTGCGGGTATTTCGCCTGTCTCATACATCTTCCTCACCAGATGGTAGAGTTTTGTCATGACTGGCTCTCCCAAAGCCATCAGTAGTTCTAATGGAATGTTGTCTACTCCCGGGGCCTTGTTTCGACTCAGGTCTTTCAGTGCTCTGTCAAACTCTCCACGCAGTATCTTATCTCCCATTTCATCTTCATCTACATCCTCTCCCATTTCCATAATATTGTCCTCAAGTACATCGCCCTTGTATAAACCCTCTATATACTCCTTCCACCTTTCTGCCTTCCCTTCTTTGCTTAGAACTGGGTTGCCATTTGAGCTCTTGATATTCATACAAGTGGTTCTCTTCTCTCCAAAGGTCTCTTTAATTTTCCTGTAGGCAGTATCTATCTTACCCCTAGTGAGACAAGCCTCTACATCCTTGCATTTGTCCTCTAGCCATCCCTGCTTAGCCATTTTGCACTTCCTGTCGATCTCATTTTTGAGACGTTTGTATTCCTTTTTGCCTGCTTCATTTACTGCATTTTTATATTTTCTCCTTTCATCAATTAAATTCAATATTTCCTCTGTTACCCAAGGATTTCTATTAGCCCTCGTCTTTTTACCTACTTGACCTTCTGCTGCCTTCACTACTTCATCCCTCAGAGCTACCCATTCTTCTTCTACTGTATTTCTTTCCCCCATTTCTGTCAATTGTCCCCTTATGCTCTCCATGAAACTCTCTACAACCTCTGGTTCTTTCAGTTTATCCAGGTCCCATCTCCTTAAATTCCCACCTTTTTGCAGTTTCTTCAGTTTCAATCTGCAGTTCATAACCAATAGATTGTGGTCAGAATCAACATCTGCCCCTGGAAATGTCTTACAATTTAAAACCTGGTTCCTAAATCTCTGTCTTACCATTATATAATCTATCTGATACCTTTTAGTATCTCCAGGGTTCTTCCATGTATATAACCTTCTATCATGATTCTTAAACCAAGTGTTAGCTATGATTAAGTTGTGCTCTGTGCAAAATTCTACCAGGCGGCTTCCTCTTTCATTTCTTTCCCCCAATCCATATTCACCTACTATGTTTCCTTCTCTCCCTTTTCCTACTGACGAATTCCAGTCACCCATGACTATTAAATTTTCGTCTCCCTTCACTATCTGAATAATTTCTTTTATCTCGTCATACATTTCATCAATTTCTTCATCATCTGCAGAGCTAGTTGGCATATAAACTTGTACTACTGTAGTAGGCATGGGCTTTGTGTCTATCTTGGCCACAATAATGCGTTCACTATGCTGTTTGTAGTAGCTAACCCGCACTCCTATTTTTTTATTCATTATTAAACCTACTCCTGCATTACCCCTATTTGATTTTGTATTTATAACCCTGTAATCACCTGACCAAAAGTCTTGTTCCTCCTGCCACCGAACTTCACTAATTCCCACTATATCTAACTTTAACCTATCCATTTCCCTTTTTAAATTTTCTAACCTACCTGCCCGATTAATGGATCTGACATTCCACGCTCCGGTCCGTAGAACGCCAGTTTTCTTTCTCCTGATAACGACGTCCTCTTGAGTAGTCCCCGCCCGGAGATCCGAATGGGGGACTATTTTACCTCCGGAATATTTTACCCAAGAGGACGCCATCATCATTTAATCATACAGTAAAGCTGCATGTCCTCGGGAAAAATTACGGCTGTAGTTTCCCCTTGCTTTCAGCCGTTCGCAGTACCAGCACAGCAAGGCCGTTTTGGTTAATGTTACAAGGCCAGACCAGTCAATCATCCAGACTGTTGCCCCTGCAACTATTGAAAAGGCTGCTGCCCCTCTTCAGGAACCACATGTTTGTCTGGCCTCTCAACAGACACCCCTCCGTTGTGGTTGCACCTACGGTACGGCCATCTGTATCGCTGAGGCACGCAAGCCTCCCCACCAACGGCAAGGTCCATGGTTCATGGGGGAAGAATTGTATATGATTGCTATTCTTGGCGTTACAGCAGGTTTAAATGATTATGCTACCATATTTGCCATCATTTGTCTTATCCGTTTGGTGATCAGTTGCCTGTCTTTTTAAATTAACCTTCGGTGATTGAGCAGACCAAGACAACATGTTGGGTTACAACAGCGGCTTGTGGGCGATCATTATCCTGTTGGAAAACACCCCCTGGAATGAAGTTCATGAATTGCAGCACAACAGATAGTATCACTGGCGTGCAGATTTGCATTTCTGTTTTAGTGTGTATGTGTATGGCCGTTATTGGCGTTAAAGGACTTCAGCTGTGACTGTGGTTATTTGCCTTAAGATTCTAATTGGGAACACACTGGCTTGTTTTTAAAACATTATTTGCTGTGTCTGTATTTCATGCTCGTTTGGTAAATTGTAATGCACTGAAAGCACTATTAATTACACAGTTGTTTATTCTTTCATTAATAACGTGTGATATCTTTATTTATTGCTGAGTCTGGAATACAGTTTTAAAATAAATGTGTGTAATTGCAGAAGGGAACCAATAGTTACTGATCACGGCCCCGTCCACAATCGTAACCGAATCCTGCCTTCCTTGACTTCCAGGTTTTAAACGTTAATCAACATAATTTTCTATCGTCTACAGCAATTACAGACGTTAGAACAGAGTCTGGCGATATACCATCTGACTTTCGGAAATGCATCATCCACACAATTCCGAAGACGGCAAGAGCTGACAAGTGCGAGAATTATCGCACAATCAGCTTAACAGCTCATGCATCGAAGCTGCTTACAAGAATAATATACAGAAGAATGGAAAAGAAAATTGAGAATGCGCTAGGTGACGATCAGTTTGGCTTTAGGAAAAGTAAAGAGACGAGAGAGGCAATTCTGACGTTACGGCTAATAATGGAAGCAAGGCTAAAGAAAAATCAAGACACTTTCATAGGATTTGTCGACCTGGAAAAAGCGTTCGACAATATAAAATGGTGCAAGCTGTTCGAGATTCTGAAAAAAGTAGGGGTAAGGTATAGGGAGAGACGGGTCATATACAACATGTACAACAACCAAGAGGGAATAATAAGAGTGGACGATCAAGAACGAAGTGCTCGTATTAAGAAGGGTCTAAGACAAGGCTGTAGCCTTTCGCCCCTACTCTTCAATCTGTACATCGAGGAAGCAATGATGGAAATAAAAGAAAGGTTCAACACAAGGTGAAAGGATATCAATGATACGATTCGCAGATGACATTGCTATCCTGAGTGAAAGTGAAGAAGAATTAAATGATCTGCTGAACGGAATGAACAGTCTAATGAGTACACAGTACGGTTTGAGAGTAAATCGGAGAAAGACGAAGGTAATGAGAAGTAGTAGAAATGAGAACAGCGAGAAACTTAACATCAGGATTGATGGTCACGAAGTCAATGAAGTTAAGGAATTCTGCTACCTAGGCAGTAAAATAACCAATGACGGACGGAGCAAGGAGGACATCAAAAGCAGACTCGCTATGGCAAAAAAGTCATTTCTGGCCAAGAGACGTCTACTAATATCAAATACCGGCCTTAATTTGAGGAAGAAATTTCTGAGGATGTACGTCTGGAGTACTGCATTGTATGGTAGTGAAACATGGACTGTGGGAAAACCGGAACAGAAGAGAATCGAAGCATTTGAGATGTGGTGCTATAGACGAATGTTGAAAATTAGGTGGACTGATAAGGTAAGGAATGAGGAGGTTCTGCGCAGAATCGGAGAGGAAAGGAATATGTGGAAAACACTGATAAGGAGAAGGGACAGGATGATAGGACATCTGCTAAGACATGAGGGAATGACTTCCATGGTACTAGAGGGAGCTGTAGAGGGCAAAAACTGTAGAAGAAGACAGAGATTGGAATACGTCAAGCAAATAATTGAGGACGTAGGTTGCAAGTGCTACTCTGAGATGAAGAGGTTAGCACCTTGTTATTATATTATTTTGTATTTTATTAACTCGCCGGAGCAAGAACTATCTGACTGCGCGATCATAGCTTCAGGTCATTATCTGCAGCGAATTAGCTGTGGAGCATTAAAGCAGCTCGACCCTATGACTACATCGAGCTGGTGGTCTTTTTAAACTGAGCCGTAGATAGCCGAAGTACCTAAAATACGAGTAGCCGCAACTAAAGACACAACTGGTTTCCTCGGATGCAACTTCACTAGCAGTAAGCGTTAGGTACCGTCGCATCCTATTTAGCTGAGAAAGTCATACAAAGAAAAGGGAACTAAGCTGTCGTAAAATGGCTGGGTTTTGATAAAACACGCCATTCGTGGATTACTTTGCAACAGAGGGTATGCGAGACAAGCATGTTTACACAAGTAACGTATATCTTAAGGCTACTCGTGTGCCGCACCGCAAGCCCGAGGTTTAGAGCACATTACAGAGAATGTCGAAGTGCCCACGGTACTGCAGCTCAGGCAAGAGAGAGAACTGGAGAACTGTTGGCAGTATTAGTCTGCGTGAGTCAGACTTCCCCGGCATGTACGGGGACCGCGGCTGTGAGCACAGCCAGCTATGCGTCCCTGGCGGCATCCGGGACGTAACGTTTCCCTCGCGTGTGCGGTGCGGCGTCGGATTTCAAAAGCGACGCGCTTGCCGCGTGTGGCTGTCTGTCAAAATCTGGCCATATTGCTCACATGACAACACGTATGTCTTACTCTGCATAAGCAGGTAACTGTATCATCAGCGTGGCTCAGAGCACAGAGAGAGAGAGAGAGAGAGAGAGAGAGAGAGAAAGAATGTGCGCGCGCGCTAAATACGCTGAATACGACAGATTTACAGAATTAACATGATGAAGCTTACGTAATTTTATTTCATCCGAAAGACCTACTGTGGCAGAATTAAAACATAAAGGAAGGACAAAAAAAAAGAAGAAAACACTCACTGGCTGCAAAAAATATTTAGCCGTCTGTACTACACTGACGGAAAACGTCGCAGCACTAAAAAATAATTAATGTAATGAAATTTCGGGAATGTATTTCTGTTGGTGCCGGAACGACGGGACTGCTACGGTCGCAGGTTCGAATCCTGCCTCGGGCATGGGTGTGTGTGATGTCTTTAGGTTAGTTAGGTTTAAGTAGTTCTAAGTTCTAGGGGACTGATGACCTAAGATGTTAAATCCCACAGTGCTCAGGGCCATTTGAACCATTTGAATTTGATTAAACTATGCAAGGTCACAGGATAATGTAGAAGCGAGATAAGCCATTGCAAATATGGAAGGCCAGTGCACTAATAACTGGTGTAACCGACAGGATCTTGAATGCAAGCATGCAAACGTGTATGCAATGTGTTGAACAGGTACCGAATGTCAGTTCGTTGGAAGCAGTTCCACTGGCCCTTAAAATTGCTACACCAAGAAGAAATGCAGATGATAAACGGATATTGATTGGAAAAATATATTATCCTAGAAATGACATGTGATTACATTTTCACGCAATTTGGGTGCATAGATCCTGAGAAATCAGTACCCAGAACAACCACCTCTGGCCGTAATAACGGCCTTGATACGTCTGGGCATTGAGTCAAACAGAGCTTGGATGGCGTGTACAGGTACATCTGCCCATGCAGCTTCAACACTATACCACAGTTCATCAAGAGTAGGAACTGGCGTATTGTGACGAGCGATTTGCTCGGCCACCATTGATCAGACGTTTTCAATTGGTGAGAGATCTGGAGAATATGCTGGCCAGGCCAGCAGTCGAACATTTTCTGGTGCCAGAAAGGCCCGTAAAGGACCTGCAACAAGCGGTCGTGCATTATCCTGCTGAAATGTAGGGTTTCGCAGGGATCGAATAAAAGGTAGAGCCACGGGTCGTGACACATCTGAAATGTAACGTCCACTGTTCGAAGTGCCGTCAATGCGAACAAGAGCTGACCGAGACGTGTGACCAATGGCACCCCATACCATCACGCCGGGTGATACGCCAGTATGGCGATGACGAATACACGCTTCCAATGTGCGTTTACCGCGATGTCGCCAAACACGGATGCGACCATCATGATGCTGTAAACAGAACATGGATTCATCCGAAAAAATTATGTTTTGCCATTCGTGCACCCAGGTTCGTCGTTGAGCACACCATCGCAGGCGCTCCTGTTTGTGATACAGCATCAAGAGTAACAGCGGCCACGGTCTCCGAGATGATAGCCCATGCCGCTGCAAACGTCGTCGAACTGTTCGTGCAGATGGTTGTCTTGCTAACGTCCCCATCTGTTGACTCAGTGATCGAGACGTGGCTGCACGATCCGTTACAGCCATGCGAATAAGATGCCTTCATCTCGACTGCTAGTGATACGAGGCCGTTGGGATCCAGCACGGCGTTCCGTATTACCCTCCTGAACCCACCGATTCCATATTCTGCTAACAGTTATTGGATCTCAACCAAGGCGAGCAGAAATGTCGCGATACGATAAACCGCAATCGCAATAGGCTACAATCCGACCTTTATCAAAGTCGGAAACGTGATTGTACGCATTTCTGCTCCTTACACGAGGCATCACAACAACGTTTCACCAGGCAACGCCGGTCAACTGCTGTTTGTGTATGAGAAATCGGTTGCAAACTTTCCCTATGTCAGCACGTTGTAGGTGTTGCCACCGGCGCGAACCTTATGTTAATGTTCTGAAAAGCTAATCATTTGCATATCCCAGCATCTTCTTCCTGTCGCTTAAATTTCGCGACTGTAGCACGTCATCTTCGTGGTGTAGCAATTTTAATGGCCAGTATTGTATGTTGCACTTGGTCGGTCAATACGTGGATGAGAAGTAGGCTCCTGTTTGTGGATGACGCTGGAGTTGTCGTCCGAAGTTTTCGCGTATCTGCTCGATTGGATTTGGTGATCGAGCAGACCAAGGCAACATGTTGACGCTGTGTAGAGCGTGTTGGGTTACAACAGCGGCTTGTGGGCGATCGTTATCCTGTTGGAAAACACCCCGTGGAATGATGTTCACGAATTGCAACACAGCAGATAGTATCACCGAACTGGCGTGCAGATTTGCAGTCAGGGTGCATGGGATAACTACGAGAGTGCACCTGCTGTCACTGAAATTGCACTCCAGACCATAACTCCAGGCGTAGTTCCAGTGTCTAGCATGCAGACAGGTTGGTTGCTGGCCCTCAACTGGGCCCCTCCTAACCAACACACGGCCATTGCTGGAACCGAGGCAGAACCAGCTTACATCAGAAAAAACAACAGAGCTCCATCCTGCCCTAC
This sequence comes from Schistocerca cancellata, assembly GCF_023864275.1. Classification (NCBI taxonomy): domain Eukaryota; kingdom Metazoa; phylum Arthropoda; class Insecta; order Orthoptera; family Acrididae; genus Schistocerca; species Schistocerca cancellata. The sequence continues at coordinate 123,908,329 of NC_064637.1, read as the reverse complement.
AATGAGCTTTCGCTTGACAGCACTGAAGCTTCAAACGGCGGTGGTTGGGAGTGAGTGGAATTTACGCTACATGGGGTTCTGGCTCGGAGCTGTCCTTGAATTAACCGATTTGTATCATTTCGTTGTATCGGTGTAGTGCAACTGCTGCTCAAATTGCAACTGCAGATGCAGTATGATGCGCCAGAGCCTCACGCCGAACACGACGGTCTTCCCTCCCGGTAATGCCACGTGGCCATCCGGAGCATGGTCTTCTTGCTACCGTACATTCTCGTGACCACCGCTGCTAGCAATCATTTACAGTGGCTACATTCCTGCCAAGTCTTTCTGCAATACCAAGGAACGAACGTCCAGCTTCCAATAGCTCTACTACTTGACCTTGCTCAAACTCGAATTCTAGATAATGGCGTCTTTGTCGCGTTAAAGGCATTGTTGACTATCACCACCTCACCAGGTCCAATCTCAAAGGTAACTAACGCCCATGATCGTTACAACGTATTTTTGAAGCAAACCCGACATTTTCCGCCACTTTCGGCACTCTAGTTCCGGATTGGAAAGGAAGTGGAGGTACCCTATGATCGTCTCATTCAGGTTGGATGGTGAGGTATCAGATGGATGTAAATTATACAGTAACAAAACTCTTGCGACAGCGATACCCACATATACAGATGGCGGCAGCCATAATTACATCGCCGGCCGGAGTGGCCGAGCGGTTAAAGGCGCTACAGTCTGGAACCGCACGAGCGCTACGGTCGCAGGTTCGAATCCTGCCTCGGGCATGGATGTGTGGGATGTCCTTAGGTTAGTTAGGTTTAAGTAGTTCTAAGTTCTAGGGGACTTATGACCACAGCAGTTGAGTCCCAGAGCCATTTGAACCATAATTACATCAGAAACCATATGAGTCACTTGAGCACAAATTAACAAATTACATCTCCGCCGATCGACTGCCCTTTTATACCTTATGTACGCCTACATAAGGTATAAAAGGGCAGTCGATCGGCGGAGATGTAATTTGTACTCAAGTGACTCATATGGTTTCTGATGTAATTATGGCCGCTCGACAGGAATTAACGGACTCTGAACGCGGAATGGTAGCTGGAGCGAGATGCATGGGCCATTCCAGTTCGGAATTCATTAGGGAATTCGATATTCAGACATCCACACTGCCAAGACTGTGCTGAGAATATCAAACTTCTGGCATTATCTCTCACCACGGACAATGCAGTAGCAGACGGCCTTTACTTAACGACCGAAAGCAGCAGCGTTAGCGCAGGTTGTCACTGCTAACAGACAAGCAACACAGCGTGAACAAAGGCATAAATCAATGTGGGACGTACGACGAGAGTACGCGTTAGGCCAGTGCGCCGAAATTTGGCGTTAATGAGCTACGGCAGCAGACGACCGGCACGAGGGCCTTTGCTAACAGCCCGACCTCGTCTGGAGGGCCTCTCCTGGGCTCGTGACTATAGCAGTTGGAAAGTAGACGACTGGAGAAACGGCCTGGTCAGATTCCCGATTTCAGCCGACGAGAGCTGATGGTAGGGTTCGAGAGTGATGCAGACACCATGAAGCCATGAACCCGAGTTGCTGATGCCTCCTTTATGGTCTGGGCTATGTTAACATGGAATGGGCTGCGCCCTCTGGTCTAACTGAACCGATCATTGACTGGAACTATTTCGACTACTTGGAGACCATTTACACCGATTCCTAGACTTTATGTTCCCAAACAATGACGGAATTTTTAAGAGTGACAATGCGCCATTTCACTGGGCGACAACTGTTCGCGATTGGGTTGGAGGACACTCTGGACAATTCGAGCAAATAAGTCGGCCAGCCGGATCGATCGACATGAATCCCATCGAATATTCATGTGACATGGCCGAGAGGTCAGTTCGTGCAGGAACTCCTGCACCGGCAACACTTTCGAAATTATGGACACCTGTAGAGGCAGAAAATTGAGAACGCGCTAGGTGACGATCAGTTTGGCTTTAGGAAAAGTAAAGGGACGAGAGAGGCAATTCTGACGTTACGGCTAGTAATGGAAGCAACGTTAAAGAAAAATCAAGACACTTTCACTTTCATAGGATTTGTCGACCTGGAAAAAGCGTTCGACAATATAAAATGGTGCAAGCTGTTCGAGATTCTGAAAAAAGGAGGGGTAAGCTATAGGGAGAGACGGGTCACATACTATATGTACAACAACCAAGAGGGAATAATAAGAGTGGACGATCAAGAACGAAGCGCTCGTATTAAGAAGGGTGTAAGACAAGGCTGTAGCCTTTCGCCCCCACTCTTCAATATGTACATCGAGGAAGCAATGATGGAAATAAAAGAAAGGTTCAGGAGTGGAATTAAAATACAAGGTAAAAGGATATCAATGATACGATTCGCTGATGACATTGCTATCCTGAGTGAAAGTGAAGAAGAATTAAATGATCTGCTGAACGGAATGCACAGTCTAATGAGTACACAGTATGGTTTGAGAGTAAATCGGAGAAAGACGAAGGTAATGAGAAGTGGTAGAAATGAGAACAGCGAGAAACTTAACATCAGGATTGATGGTCACAAACTCAATAAAGTTAAGGAATTCTGCTACCTAGGCAGTAAAATAACCAATGACGGACGGAGCAAGGAGGACATCAAAAACAGACTCGCTATGGCAAAAAAGGCATTTCTGGCCAAGAGAAGTCTACTAATATCAAATACCGGCCTTGATTTGAGGAAGAAATTTCTGAGGATGTACGTCTGGAGTACTGCATTGTATGGTAGTGAAACATGGACTGTGGGAAAACCGGAACAGAAGAGAATCGAAGCATTTGAGATGTGGTGCTATAGAAAATGGTTCAAATGGCTCTGAGCACTATGGGACTCAACTGCTGTGGTCATAAGTCCCCTAGAACTTAGAACTACGTAAACCTAACTAACCTAAGGACAGCACACAACACCCAGCCATCACGAGGCAGAGAAAATCCCTGACCCCGCCGGGAATCGAACCCGGGAACCCGGGCGTGGGAAGCGAGAACGCTACCGCACGACCACGAGATGCGGGCGGTGCTATAGACGAATGTTGAAAATTAGGTGGACTGATAAGGTAAGGAATGAGGAGGTTCTACGCAGAATCGGAGAGGAAAGGAATATGTGGAAAACACTGATAAGGAGAAGGGACAGGATGATAGGACATCTGCTAAGACATGAGGGAATGACTTCCATAGTACTAGATGGAGCTGTAGAGGGCAAAAACTGTAGAGAAAGACAGAGATTGGAATACGTCAAGCAAATAATTGAGGACGTAGGTTGCAAGTGCTACTCCGAGATGAAGAGGTTTGCACAGGAAAGGAATTCGTGGCGGGCCGCATCAAACCAGTCAGTCGACTGATGACCAAAAAAAAAAAAAGAGGCAGCATGGCTCCATTTCCTTCACGAGACTTCCAATCACTTGTTGAGTCCACGCCAAGTTCAGTCCACACTAGGCAAAACGTCCGACAGGGTATTACGAGGTATCCCATGACTTTTTCACCTTGGTGTAACTGGCATTAGTAATCCATTCTTATACGGGTGTGTTAAGTTGCGGTAATGTTGCGGCTCGCTTTTTTGTTTTTAGTAATCATCATATAAACTCTGTGGATCGTAGACTAATGGAGTATGTGTAATAATGTGGTGCTTTCAGTACATTTGTCGTATGCCGATTTACTACCACGAGGTGGTTTTTCCTATTCATTTTCTTTAGTTTTTCTTAAGAGTTTGTTAACATTCTCTTTGTGAGATGGGCCTTACGCCTTTGACTTCTAGGATAGCCTTGTGGTCGCAACCATTCTGTCAAAGAGCTGGTACCTTAGGGGAGAGTCGACCAGTGTCGGCTGGTTTACAGTACCGGCCGATATTGTGATTTCTCTTTCCGCCTCCAAATGGAAGAAATGTACACTAAGCTGAAATCAGCTTGTATATCCATGCACATTGAAGTCAGATATCTTCCTCCTCTCTTCAGTGCTTTGTCCCGAGTGATTGATGGTGGATACTGTAGCTCTCAGTGTACGGAAGATATTCTGCGGCCTGTGGTACCCGTTCCCAAGGTAAGTGATTAATTTAGTTGTATATCTTACTTAAGGGATGATATCTAACAAACGTTTGATGGTAATTTCTACAACCAAACATCACTAGATCCTACTGCGTGGTTGTCGTGCTATACCGACCACTGTACTTTCTGTCAGCATCCGCAAGAAGTAATTTCATTTTTTAAAATTTTATCTTCTTCTTCAGTTCAGACTGAAATGGCGGAAAATGAGAAAAGATTGGTCACATGGCAGCACGCCTCGCGTACTGATGGTTATTATGTATATAGACAGTTTATCCGTTCCAGGAATCGACAGTTTCTACTATTTTTGGCTGTTATCGGCATTGATGCTGATAAAGTATTGGTCGCAGTGATTCCAAGATATTCGAGTGTAACACTCCACCCGTCACGTATCTGGTTTTGGCGTGTGTTCAGACCAACAGAGAGTGCAAAACTGCCGCAATATCGGATAACACAAAGAAAGTAATGAGGCCCTGTGACTCCTGGCTGAACTGCGGTGGCAGTTTTGACATTAATTGATTCAGAACTGATCCCCTTTAATTAAAAAGGGGTGCATAATGATGTTATATTCAGCTATTGAGCACCAGATGCAAATGTTGAACATAAAATTAATGAAGAAAGTGACTTGACGTTTCAACTATTTGATTGAAAACAGATGCAGTCGATTAGCACAAATTTATTTTAACTCACAACCTTCAATCATCACATTACATGACTCCTAACAGGCAGTGGGAATAAATTCCGTTTATGTGGAGTAAAGCACGATAAATCAAAATTAATTCCTATCGACTGACCCAGGCGTAATGCGAAGTGCGAGAAGAATTATACAATACACAGCCCATGAAACCCTCATGGAAACTTTGCCGACGTGATCCAACAAATTAATCAGTGGCCTAACCCAAGCCGAAGCGGGCGCAATATCACCGAATTCAGTGTGGCGGGGCAGCGTCGCTGTGTGGACGCCGGACGGCCTCGTGGTACTGCAAGGCTGCACTCGTCTATTCACTCCTTGCTATCTTGCTCAGTACATAGCTGAACAAAAACTTTCTATCTCTAAGCTCAGTCGTTCCGTTTGCTAAGTCCTAAACTGCAGAGATGCTCACTCTCTCTCGGGCAAGCTGAGTAAAAAGCGCCACGTCCGCACTCTAGGCAAGCTGGGAACGGAAGACCTCTATGTTTTGCCAGTCCGCTCTTCGCCTCTGTTTCCCCTCCAGCAAAATCACTTACGCCCATCGCAGCGCAAGTTGCGTTAATTATGCATTGCATCCCAGCGCCGACCATTGCCTGCTCTGGGAAGTGAACAAATTCCCACAAAATTTCCCTTCCTCTCAACTTCTGCTATTTAGCTCCTCCCAGGCCACCCATCAAGGTTAGCGTCTGCATAAAACACCAATTTTTCAAAAATTCTGAGTCCCAGGAGAGTACTTCAAATTCCCTGGTCCTACATTCCCATCGGAGGCCGGCATATTTCATTCTGTCACTCTTCACCTGATTTACTTCAGACTCTGCGGATCGTGAATTCAGCGTGACGTTGCTATAGTCACGAATACGCATATTTAGGCCTCTATTGACCGCTCCACTGTAGCTTTGCGTGGATTTCTCCCATGTTTCACTGAAAATGGGATGACAGACATTTATCAACAGGTGTACAAGTTCTCCATCTGCTTCCTGGTACACCAGCATGGGGTCAACCACCCCCTCACTGTCACTCATCTTAAGACAGTTGGAGGCCGCGCCCGTTACCGCTTTCTCAGAGCTTGAGGCGTCCTAAGCTGCCTATTGTCGCTTCCCATCGGCGCTTCCCAGCCGCGCGCCGCCACCCAGCCATGGTCAACTCTGAATACTTCCCTGGGATAAATTAGTCTTCAGTAAATCGACGCGCTCCCACAAAATTTTCACGTCGCGTGAATTACTTTAAAACCATCACCCAACATTAATTATTCCAATACAACCATACAATACCCTCTACAAGATGCATTGCACCTTGTCAGCCATTTTTGTTCAGCCCTACTGTTCGCTCAACGTGAGTTCGGTGATCTTTAATGACTTCATCTAAGGGGCATGGTTCTTGCCATCTTACACGAGAATGTCACATTTGTATTATTGGAATTAAAACAAAGTCAAGCTCGAGACTACCATTTTTATAATAGTAATTCTACATTCAGGCTGACCGTGGAGCAGTGGTAGAAGTCGAACATAAGGCGAGGAATAACGTTATTACTCACACGATGCGTTTCGGAATTTATCCACCATCTGATTTCCAGGAGCCATTGCTGCATGTAGATATGACAGTTTAAATTCTATGTGAGACAGACCTTTTCAGACTGTTCTGCGAATGTTCGTTTTAGATACAGCTTGAAACGCCATATCTACGTGCAGTAGTCACTGTTGGATATCTGATGGATAAATTCTGAAACGCGATGTGTGAGCAAATAACTGTCTTGCAAAGTTCGCAGGAGAGCTTCTGTGAAGTTGCAAAGGTACTGTCGAAAGTAAGGCTGTGATGACGGTGCTTGGGTAGCTCAGTTGGTTGAGCACTTACCCACGATGGCAGCCCTCCCGTGTTCAAGTCTCGGTCCGGCACACAGTTTTGATCTGCCAGGAAGTTTCATATGAGTGCACACTCCACAGCAGAGTGAGAATTTCACTCTGGAATAATGTCATTCCCTGTCTGATGATTGACTTTCATCATCGCAACCCTGTCAGCCTGGATACAGAACTACTGATTATTATAATTTCAAGTTGACTATCACCACCTCACCAGGTCCAATCTCAAAGGTAACTAACGCCCATGATCGTTACAACGTATTTTTGAAGCAAACTCGACATTTTCCGCCACTTTCGGCACTCTAGTTCCGGATTGGAAAGGAAATGGAGGTACCCTATGATCGTCTCATCTCTTGCGACAGCGATACCCACATATACAGATGGCGGCAGCCATAATTACGTCAGAAACCATATGAGTCACTTGAGCACAAATTAACAAATTACATCTCCGCCGATCGACTGCCCTTTTATACCTTATGTACACCTACATACATTTGTTCTCAAGTGACCTATATGGTTTCTGATGTAATTATGGCCGCTCGACAGGAATTAACGGACTCTGAACGCGGAATGGTAGTTTGAGCGAGATGCATGGGCCATTCCAGTTCGGAATTCATTAGGGAATTCGATATTCAGACATCCACACTGCCAAGAGCGTGCTGAGAATATCAAACTTCTGGCATTATCTCTCACCACGGACAATGCAGTAGTTTGAAGTCATTTACCAAATAACAAAATATTTTTTCGTATACTGCAATTACAGATTTACAGTTTTAAAATGTTTCCCCCTTCACTTGTGCTGTGAAACGTTGCTTCTTCCCAAATTTCATATTCTAGGTGAATGAGAAGTGCCCTATAGACTTTGATGGGAGTTTAAGAGCATTAAAATATGTGACATAAATTGCCGTTTCTTTTGATTAAATTGACTTAGAAGCCTCGGTGTTTCATTTCGCCTACGGGAAATAGACTTCAGTATGTGACAAATTTTAACTTGACACCTTTCCGTGTTCCTCAGAAAAGCAGTGATTAGCAAACAGAAAGTCAGTCTATGACTCAAGCAGATGGACAACAAAGCTATCCTATAATTGTTCCGTTTCTATCGATTGCGGCACGGAGGGCTCGAAAGAGGAAAATGGAATGAAGACGGCGTGAGAATGCCTGTCAGCAAGGTTATGTTTAACAAAATGACCACGAGGCAGACAGCTGAAGAGTTTTCAACGAACAGAAAAGGAAATTTGTTGTGACTTGGCAAGACAGCCAAGCCACTAAGACCCGTAGCTGAAAGGCACGCGTTTAAGCTCACGCAGGCTGGCGTGAAGTCTGGAACAGTTAAGGGAATTTATAGTAGCTAATAAAGTACGTAGCTGATGGGATACTTAACTTTAATCCATAATTGGTGAACATCGGTCTGACGGTACATGCATCACAAGATAAATAGCAAATGATAATGGCACCTTGCTAGGTCGTAGCAAATGACGTAGCTGAAGGCTATGCTAACTATCGTCTCGGCAAATGAGAGCGTAATTTGTCAGTGAATCATCTCTAGCAAAGTCGGCTGTACAACTGGGGCGAGTGCTCGGACGTCTCTCTAGACCTGCCGTGTGGCGGCGCTCGGTCTGCAATCACTGATAGTGGCGACACGCGGGTCCGACGTATACTAGCGGACCGCGGCCGATTTAAAGGCTACCACCTAGCAAGTGTGGTGTCTGGCGGTGACACCACAAAATTATCACCACTGAAAAGAAGGGAAAGGAAGGGAAGGGAAGAAAAAATAAATAAATAAAAAACCCTGAAAGAGAGCTGAAGTTAATTCGGGTGTTAGAAACTAAAATGAACACATACGAGTACATGGTGGTCATGGAAAGCCAATCACAGAGCCGCAAAGGAAACTGGAATTTGCTGGAAATAACGGTTCAACAGAAGAGAGTGAAAAGTGCGTTATATGTTTGGAGTCATTTGAAGACTGGGAGCCATCACCAAGTGTAGAAACTTATGGATGTGTGGATCAAGAGAACGCTTTGTATTTTATGTCAAATCTCTGTAAGACAGTGAGCTAAGCATTTATGAACTGAGCTGAATAGTAACAAGTTTCTATGCTTATGTTTTCTGTTATTACTCATTAAATGTAAGTCCAGTATAAATGATGTGAAGCCACTGTACCAGTTTCGTGTATCAGTAACAATCGAAATTATCATGGAAAAGATGATGACTGATACCGAAAGACACTTTCTACAGCCTTATAATTGGATCTTTTGCTTTTGAAGTAATATGTATACAGCGACGAGACAAAATATTATCACCAACTTAATAGTTTGTTGTGCCATCTTGCAACTCAGTATATTACCGTTTCTGCGGAGCATCAATGGTATATTTGTGGAGCTATGTAACGCCAGGTATCTACGCGCCAGGCATGTAATTCGCGTAAATAACTGGCACCTGATCTGTGTACGCGTTGATGGCACTCGATAGCGACCCAGATGGAGACCATCCGATTCACATCAGGCGAATTTGGAGGCTATGACTTTAACGTGATTTCACTACCATGATCCTCGAGCCACAGTAGCACCATTTTGGCTTCGAGACACGACAATTATACTCCTGGTAGATGACATCGCCGCCGGGGAAGACATCAAGCACGAAGGGACGCAGAGGTCTGCAGCTGACTTGGTGTCTTAGATTACTACCGCAGGTCCCATGTAAGCGCAGGAGAATGTCTACCATAGTATACCACTGCTCCAATCAACCTGCGTCCGTGACGCTCTGCACCGCACCTTTCAAGCTGCTGTTCACCTCGATGACTGCGTTTGTGGTTGGTTGGTTTGTGTGGGTTGAAGGACCCAGACTACAAAGGCCATCGGTCCTTTATTCCACGACCATATAACATCCACAAGGAAGAAAAACAAGCAACGGAGACAAGGGACGACATAGAACAAGAAAGACATAGACCAGAAAAGAGGAATTAAAAACACAGATAGTGTTACAGTGGTTGGCCGAACATGGAAACAAAAAAAAAAAAAAAAAAAAAAAAAGGAAAAGCCAATCACCAAGAGACACAATAAAAACCCCAATCTAAAACCGTATGCCAAAGGCCAGACTCAACACAAAAAAAGACACAAACCATCAGATCGAGCAATAAAAGCCCCCTGCGTGAATAAAACTCAAAACTAAGGCTGCCATTGAAGTGTCATTTGTTAAAAGTGCAGGGAGCGTATCAGGCAGCGCAAACGTACGTCTGAGCACAGTTAAAAGCGGTAAGGCCAACAAGATGTGGACCACTGTCAACGCTGATCCACAGGGACGTGGAGGTGGGTCCCTGCGGAGCAATAAATGCCTATGCATCATCCACGTGTGGCCAATTCGCAGCCGGCAGAGAACAACAGAGTCCTTGTGAGAGGCCTGCAAGGACGAGAACCACACACTTATAGTCTCCATGATAACCAGAAGTTTATTGGGGGAAGGTAGGGAGCGCCATTCATCACCCCAAGTTGAGTTCTATCTGCAGGAAAGTCTTGAATTCAAAGATTCTCTCTCTTTTTGTCTAATGGATGAATAAGCGCATATTTCTATTCCTGAGGTATGGTGCTAGAGTTTACAGTAGCTCAGCAGTAATCACATTCTCACTAGGTTTTCTATTGTTTTTAACTTTTAAACTTTTATAATATAAGAAAACAGATAAAGTATTCAGCCATTTTGATTATAAAGATACTAGTACACCAGAAAAGTTATAGAACTCCAATTTGGAGGTTTTCAAAGGAAATGAAAAATCAACCATTTTTATCAATGAAGGAGGACTAAACAGTTTAAGTAATGGGTTACTTATGATGTTTTACCATCAATTCGAAAAATGGAAAATATATAATTAAGAAAAATACACAAAATGTATAAAGAACAAAAAACTTACTAAAAATTTAATTAAAATATAAGACGAAAATATAGAAGATTTCAGAGAAGTAGCTCATGATGCAATTGTAATAATAGACAAAAGAAATGAAGAAATAAATCCATCATTACCACATTTTGATCCTGAATTAAGCGATGAAGCTTTAAGACCAACTCCTGTTGTTTTAAGATTACATGATTTTAATTATAAATGTTATTTGAACAAAATCAAAAATGCACAAAATCAAACATATTATTAAGAATTAATGATGTACCAAATTCAACATCATTAAATTTCATGTAACATTCATAAGTATTTTTACATACATTTAATAAGCAAAACTTACTAAATCCATCATTTGATTCTATCAACTCGAACTGAAAAATCTTCATATGATTTTGACATTAAATCATTTTGATTACCATTTATTTTAATTTCAAGATAAACTATCTTCTTTAATGAAACAATGAACATAATGAATATTATATTCATTGTTAAACATATTTAAAGTTTCGATAGCTAAGTCCACTATACATGGAAGATGTCATTAGCTATTGAAAATTACATTACTTTCATTTACTCAACTATTGTGTGAATTCTCAAAACCTAACCATTTAATGGACTTTATTACCTTTCTTATTTAAAACTTTCACATCAAGGTAAACTTCTGGAAATTTCTTAATCAACAGTTGTTGCTCATAAAAATTTCCTTGTATTTGATCACCACTTAAACTTTTCAATTTATATGTAATTTGATTAAAATGAATAATATCTTCAATTTCAAAAAATTCTGTTGACCAATTTTCTGTACATCCTTTTCCAAAACGTCATCTTAATTCACTTATTCTAACTTTATCACCAATTTTATATTTAGATTCAGTATCTAGCAAATTTGTTACATAAGCAGTTTTCAATAAGATTTTTTCAGTTTCTTTATTCACACCTTTTGGGGCCATTTTTATTGTTGAGTGTGTTCTGTTATTATATTCATCAAATTGTTTCAAAACTAAGTCAATGTAAATAAAATTTCCTTGAAGAGCAAATTTCTTCCGCATATTTCAATGTTCTATTTAATCATTCCTTCCCCATGAACCATGGACCTTGACGTTGGTGGGGAGGTTTGCGTGCCTCAGCAATACATATGGCCGTACCGTAGGTGCAGCCACAATGGAGGGGTATCTGTTGAGAGGCCAGACAAACGTGTGGTTCCTGAAGAGGGCAGCAGCCTTTTCAGTAGTTGCAGGGGCAACAGTCTGGATGATTGACTGACCTGGCCTTGCAACATTAACCAAAACGGCCTTGCTGTGCTGGTACTGCGAATGGCTGAAAGCAAGGGGAAACTACAGCCGCAATTTTTCCCGAGGGCATGCAGCTTTACTGTATGGATAGATGATGATGGGTAAAATATTCCGGAGGTAAAATAGTCCCCCATTCAGACCTCCAGGCGGGGACTCCTCAAGAGGATGTCGTTATCAGGAGAAAGAATACTGGCGTTCTACGTATCGGAGCGTGGAATGTCAGATCGCTTAAGCGGGCAGGTAGATTAGAAAATTTAAAAAGGGAAATGGATAGCTTAAAGTTAGATATAGTGGGAATTAGTGAAGTTCGGTGGCAGGAGGAACAAGACTTTTGGTCAGCTGAATACAGGGTTATAAATTCAAAATCAAATAGGGGTAATGCAGGAGTAGGTTTAATAATGAATAAAAAATAGGAGTATGGGCAAGCTACTACAAACATCATAGTGAACGCATTATTGTGGCCAAGATAGACACGAAGCCCACGCCTACTACAGTAATACAGGTTTATATGCCAACTAGCTCTGCAGATGATGAAGAAATTGATAAAATGTATGATGAGATAAAAGAAATTATTCAGGTAGTGAAGGGAGATGAAAATTTAATAGTCATGGGTGATTGGAATTCGAGAGTAGGAAAAGGGAGAGAAGGAAACATAATAGGTGAATATTGATTGGGGCTAAGAAATGAAAGAGGAAGCCGCCTGGTAGAATTTTGCACAGAGCATACCCTTAATCATAGCTAACACTTGGTTCAAGAATCATGAAAGAACGTTGTGTACATGGAAGAATCCTGGAGGTACTAGAAGGTATCAGATAGATTATATAATGGTAAGACAGATTTAGGAACCAGGTTTTAAATTGTAAGACATTTCCAGGGGCAGATGTGGACTCTGACCACAATCTATTGGTTATGAACTGTTGACTAAAACTGAAGAAACTGCGAAAAAGGTGGGAATTTAAGATGGGACCTGGATAAACTGAAAGAACCAGAGGTTGTACATAGTTTCAGGGAGAGCATAGGGGAACAATTGACAGGAATGGGGGAAAGAAATACAGTAGATGAAGAATGGGTAGCTCTGAGGAATGAAGTAGTGAAGGCAGCAGAGGAACAAGTAGGTAAAAAGACGAGAGCTAGTAGAAATCCTTAGGTAACAGAATAAATATTGAATTTAATTGATGAAAGGAGAAAATATAAAAATGCAGTAAATGAAGCAGGCAAAAAGGAATACAAACGTCTCAAAAATGAGATCGACAAGAAGTGGAAAAGGCTAAGCAGGGATGGCTAGAGGACAAATGTAAGGATGTAGAGGCTTATCTCACAAGGGGTAAGATAGATACTGCCTACAGAAAAATTAAAGAGACCTTTGGAGAAAAGAGAACCACTTGCATGAATATCAAGAGCTCAGATGGAAACCCGGTTCTAAGCAAAGAAGGGAAAGCAGAAAGGTGGAAGGAGTATTTAGAGGGTCTATACAAGTACTTGAGGACAATATTATGGAAATGGAAGAGGATGTAGATGAAGATGAAATGGGAGATAAGATACTGCGTGAAAAGTTTGACAGAGCACTGAAAGACCTGAATCGAAACAAGGCCCCCGGAGTAGACAACATTCCATTAGAACTACTGACAGCGTTGAGAGAGCCAGTCCTGACGAAACTCTACCATCTGGTGAGCAAGATGTATGAGACAGGCGAAATACCCTCAGATTTCAAGAAGAATATAATAATTCCAATCCCAAAATAAGCAGGTGTTGACAGATGTGAAAATTACCGAACTATCAGTTTAATAAGTCACAGCTACAAAATATTAACGCGAATTCTTTACAGACGAATGGAAAAACTGGTAGAAGCCGACCTCGGGGAAGATCAGTTTGGATTCCGTAGAAATGCTGGAACACGTGAGGCAATACTGACCCTACGACTTATCTTAGAAGAAAGAGTAAGGAAAGGCAAACCTACGTTTCTAGCATTTGTAGACTTAGAGAAAGCTTTTGACAATGTTGACTGGAATACTCTCTTTCAAATTCTAAAGGTGGCAGGTGTAAAATACAGGGAGCGAAAGGCTATTTACAATTTATGCAGAAAGCAGATGGCAGTCATAAGAATCGAGGGGTATGAAAGGGAAGCAGTGGTTGGGAAGGGAGTGAGACAGGGTTGTAGTCTCTCCCCGATGTTATTCAATTTGTATATTGAGCAAGCAGTAAAGGAAACAAAAGAAAAGTTCACCGTAGGTATTAAAATCCACGGAGAAGAAATAAAAAGTTTGAGGTTTGCCGATGACATAGTAATTCTATCAGAGACAGCAAAGGACCTGGAAGAGAAGTTGAACGGAATGGACAGTGTCTTGAAAGGAGGGTATAAGATGAACATCAACAAAAGCAAAACGAAGATAATGGAATGTAGTCGAATTAAGTCGGGTGATGCTGAGGGAATTAGATTACGAAATGAGACACTTAAAGTAGTAAAGGAGTTTTGATATTTGGGGAGCTAAGTAACTGATGATGGTCGAAGTAGAGAAGATATAAAATGTAGACTGGCAATGGCAAGGAAAGCGTTTCTGAAGAAGAGAAATTTGTTAACATCGAGTATAGATTAAAGTGTCAGGAAGTCGTTTCTGAAAGTATTAGTATGGAGTGTAGCCATGTATGGAAGTGAAACATGGACGATAAATAGTTTGGACAAGAAGAGAATAGAAGCTTTTGAAATGGAGTGCTACAGGAGAATACTGAAAATTAGATGGGTACATCACATAACTAATTAGGAGGTATTGAATAGGATTGGGGAGAAGAGGAGTTTGTGGCACAACTTGACTAGAAGAAGGGATCGGTTGGTAGGACAAGTCCTGAGGCATCAAGGGATCACAAATTTACCATTGGAGGGCAGCGTGGAGGGTAAAATTCGTAGAGGGAGACCAAGAGATCAATACACGAACCAGATTCAGAAGGATGTAGGTTGGTACTGGGAGATGAAGAAGCTTGCACAGGATGGGGTAGCATGGAGAGCTGTATCAAACCAGTCTCAGGACTGAAGACCACAACAACAACAACAATAACAACAACAACAACAACCTTGAAAACAGCCAAGGCAAACCGCTGCATTTGTTTCTGTGCAATACCAAGCGGGTTTTCGTAGAACTTAAACACAATGAACCTGAGATACACAAATCACAAGAACAGGGAGTCTCTGAGAGTAGTCTGTCGATGAAGTATGTAAGCTAACACGAAACTGGTCGGCCGACAAACGCGTGCGGAGGTAGGAGCCTTTAACAGGACGACATGGGTCGTCACCCATTACTGATTATGAATTCCACTTGCCGCGTGAATAGAGTGGTAGCTTGCCTTTTTTTTTAAAAAAAAAACATTCCTTGGTTTTCCAACTCACTACTGAACGCTACCTTTTAGCGAAAGGTATACGGGCTACGCTATAGATCAGCCTCACCACGAACTTCCTTCCAGAATATAGCACAAATAATATTAAATTCGTAATAGTTACCGCCAGGAACGCTTGTTTCACGTCACTTGGTCTATGGTGAGACTGGCTTGATAGAAGCAAACTGAATATACGCTCTATTAAAGACATGTGACGCTGAAGTCTCATTTGACTGAAGAAAGGACTTTCACTTTGTTGTACTAACGATAAATTCTCAATTATATATGAAATAACGTTCTCACATGGATCATATCATGCTGAATACTGAAGGCTCCACAATTAAGAATAATAGTTGGAGTCCATTCAAGGTCACGCTGCAGACATTTATTTAAAGAACTCGGGATATTCAACATTTTCGTAGTACGTATATTCACTTATGAAATTTTATTAATAACTCATCCAAATTCAAAAATAATAGCGAAGTGCATAGATACAACACTAGAAGAAACGATGATCTTCAGTATGTTGGGTTAAATTTGACTTTGGCACAGAAAGGGATGTATTACGCTCCCACTAAAGTCTTGATGACACAAATATAACTGTGCACACGAAGTATATCCCAAGAACAAAATACGGAAGTAGTTAACATCTGGACTATATTGTTACTAGTACCTTTATTATCCACATTCAACGCATCCACTTAAAAAAAAAAAAGCTTTCTCTGCAATAGGTGACTTTTGAAAATGGGCCGTAGCAATAAACAGAATGCAGCTTTGGTGTAGACAGTTAAAAGTGCCTTTCTTCACTGTTTCAGAGCCGCAAGACGCGACTTACTGAAAACTTTTATATTTTATTTCATGGCTTTCCGAATTTCCACACCCACAAGAATCACATGATTTTTTGGATGTATGGAACGAAAACTTAATCTAAACATGCTACCAAACTCCGCTATTTCGAGGCAACGGTGCATTAAGGCTCTCTCGGAGAAACGTCGATTTTAGGACATGCCTGTCAAATGTGACGCCGGCAGATAAAATCATTCTGAAAGTTCATAACTGTGCACACAAAGTATATCCCAAGAACAAAATACGGTTTTGGGCGAGAACGTCATTAATTGCGCCTTCAATCCTACTACAGTCCTGATCACAGGGAGAAAAAAAGGGGGTTTCACTGAAAGTACGGAATAGTGAAGGTATTAAAAAAATAGTCATGACATTCGTTGGCTTCGCCTGTAGAAGTTAAATACTGAACCACTTGCATTTTTCGCATCAGGTATTATTTACGTCACATTCTCGAAAACACTCGTCGATGACTTGTCCATTACGTAGTATAAGTTTCTTGAAATTATCTTGCCATTTTAGTTTTTATCTTGAAAAGTGGGTTAAATGTGGATAAATGAGTTACATATGGCGCGAACTTCAGCAGTAGAGTACGTTATAGAGCAACCTGTGGCCACAGCCTTTATTCCACATTCACGTTCGCTGGCTTCGCCAACTCTCAACCAATACGTCACCGCTGGACCTAACAAGGACGTCGGGCTACGCTGCAGGTCTTATCTCAACCAAGACTTCAAGGGGGTCCACTATCACACTCCAGCCGGCTTCGCCAATAAACTACCAGCTGCTAAGCTAACCTAGACCCAAGGCTACGATGCACATCACTCTGTCACAAGACAAAGTGACGTAGTTGGTCAAAGCAAGACGTCAGTGTTGCTAACTTCACTACACCTTCCCGGTACACTTTCTGAGCTATAGTCATTTTGGTGAAGGGTGAATTGCTGGAATTACAAACATTATTCCTGCTGAAATCAAACGAATTATCTACGATAAATTTCACAACAGAAGGCAACTACAATGCTGTTTTTAAAATTGCCAACGCAAAGAGTTGCCTACAGAACTGTAGTGGCTAAACTAGAAAAATAATTTGTATATGCTTGACATTGTGTCACGGCTGGGAAGACCTGAATTGTTTTATATTCTCGAATATCAGGTACGCCGAGATCTCTTGTAAATCTATTGATTACCATTTTCGACAGATCTGTGCTGTCATCATCCGATCTTGTAACACATTAACAGAAGTTCGTTATCTTTACAATCTTACAAGTCACTTATGTTGCGTCATTTTACGATAAAAGGTTTCACCGAACATAGCCACGTCAAACATAAAATAGCGCCATTTTAGTGTCACGTGAACGAGTGTGCTAGGGCATGAGCACAACGTGATGCATGTTTCATAAATGCTGTATTTTGTTTGACATGCTGATATTCCTTGCTCCCTTTCACCGTAAAACGGCGCATCATTACTAAGTGACTTGCAAATTTGTAAGGATCGAGAGCTTGGGCTCATGTACACTCCTGGAAATGGAAAAAAGAACACATTGACGCCGGTGTGTCAGACCCACCATACTTGCTCCGGACACTGCGAGAGGGCTGTACAAGCAATGATCACACGCACGGCACAGCGGACACACCAGGAACCGCGGTGTTGGCCGTCGAATGGCGCTAGCTGCGCAGCATTTGTGCACCGCCGCCGTCAGTGTCAGCCAGTTTGCCGTGGCATACGGAGCTCCATCGCAGTCTTTAACACTGGTAGCATGCCGCGACAGCGTGGACGTGAACCGTATGTGCAGTTGACGGACTTTGAGCGAGGGCGTATAGTGGGCATGCAGGAGGCCGGGTGGACGTACCGCCGAATTGCTCAACACGTGGGGCGTGAGGTCTCTACAGTATATCGATGTTGTCGCCAGTGGTCGGCGGAAGGTGCACGTGCCCGTCGACCTGGGACCGGACCGCAGCGACGCACGGATGCACGCCAAGACCGTAGGATCCTACGCAGTGCCGTAGGGGACCGCACCGCCACTTCCCAGCAAATTAGGGACACTGTTGCTCCTGGGGTATCGGCGAGGACCATTCGCAACCGTCTCCATGAAGCTGGGCTACGGTCCCGCACACCGTTACGCCGTCTTCCGCTCACGCCCCAACATCGTGCAGCCCGGCATGAATGGAGGGACGAATGGAGACGTGTCGTCTTCAGCGATGAGAGTCGCTTCTGCCTTGGTGCCAATGATGGTCGTATGCGTGTTTGGCGCCGTGCAGGTGAGCGCCACAATCAGGACTGCATACGACCGAGGCACACAGGGCCAACACCCGGCATCATGGTGTGGGGAGCGATCTCCTACACTGGCCGTACACCACTGGTGATCGTCGAGGGGACACTGAATAGTGCACGGTACATCCAAACCGTCATCGAACCCATCGTTCTACCATTCCTAGACCGGCAAGGGAACTTGCTGTTCCAACAGGACAATGCACGTCCGCATGTATCCCGTGCCACCCAACGTGCTCTAGAAGGTGTAAGTCAACTACCCTGGGCAGCAAGATCTCCGGATCTGTCCCCCATTGAGCATGTTTGGGACTGGATGAAGCGTCGTCTCACGCGGTCTGCACGTCCAGCACGAACGCTGGTCCAACTGAGGCGCCAGGTGGAAATGGCATGGCAAGCCGTTCCACAGGACTACATCCAGCATCTCTACGATCGTCTCCATGGGAGAATAGCAGCCTGCATTGCTGCGAAAGGTGGATATACACTGTACTAGTGCCGACATTGTGCATGCTCTGTTGCCTGTGTCTATGTGCCTGTGGTTCTGTCAGTGTGATCATGTGATGTATCTGACCCCAGGAATGTGTCAATAAAGTTTCCCCTTCCTGGGACAATGAATTCAAGGTGTTCTTATTTCATTTTTCAGGAGTGTATTATCTTTTAAGAAAAGATGTATTTCTTTTTGAACGTGATGTCAATCTTCATATCAATATATAGAGGAATTTCGCTGTTTTCCACATTTTATCGTGGAAACAACCGGAATTTTATGAGATAAACAGTATTATATTCAACGAACGGTATTATTTCCGACGCGTCAGGAAACGAGACTGCAATGATTAGTTTTTCAGAATGGCTGCTAGGTTATACACAATGTAGACAGAACGTTCTAACACAGGATAACTGTAAATGGTACTCACCTACTGCCTCGCCACCCCCATTACATTCTCAGCGTCAGACCTCGTCCTGCCTACACCTCAGCTCCGAGCACTTGCGCAGCACGACACATACTGACGCTGGCCGCACACAAAGCAATTCCGCCGTTGCCAACTTTACCCTGTTTGGTGACAACAAGGCCATCGAAACATTCTCACAGAGAAGTGCGACAACGCAACAAGTTGTGGTACCACTGTTCGCTGCCTGTTTGTTTACGGTTGCATGTTAACTGGAAAATGTGCTCAGAACACAACATATGTAGGCGGCCATGAATTTGTTACCTAGATATCGAAGGAAACTGTGCCACTCGTAAGAATTACTGCTAAAAATTAAATGCTGAACTCTAAATTTAAATGTTTGTTATCGGTTACGATGTGTGTGGGAGAGGGTACTTTTCATTATGTCTTCAGTTAAAATACCTAATAGTTCTATGAAACGATACTATCATTATATCAACATCCTTACATATCCTTTGTGTATGTTTATTTGATCTATTTATTTCTTTGCATTTCGATGAAAAATCCTACTCCATTGTGAGAAAATCCCTGAAAGAATAAGTAAATAAAGTTCAGTACCAGCTGCGTTTAGGTTCAGTCTTTCACTCCTAAACAAATTGTTTACGGTTTGAGGAAATTCTGTGCGAGATTAAAACTGTACGCCACACTGGATCCTTAAAAAAAATAATAAAAATACTTGTACTGGTCCGACAGGTGTGGCGCTGGAGGACCTATATAACTAAACGATTAACCCAGGGCACGGGGAACAATAATAATTGCAGGTTGGCTTCTAAGCTTCCAGAGACAACATAAATGTGATTTTCAGTATTTTACATAATTACTGACAGAATTTAGAAAATTTACAATGCAGTCATAATCTACTCAGTAAAAAAATATAGTCTTACTGAAAATGGTTCTGAGCACTATGGGACTTAACATCTGTGGTCATCAGTCCCCTAGAACTTAGAACTACTTAAACCTAACTAACCTAAGGACATCACACACATCCATGCCCGAGGCAGGATTCGAACCTGCGACCGTAGCAGTCGCGCGGTTCCGGACTGAGCGCCTGAACCGCTAGACCACCGCGGCCGGCAAAATATAGTCTTACGTTAAAGATTTAACACTGTAAGACAAGTGTTGCAGTTATTAGGCTGGTGCGTGAGTTCATAATGTTTTTGTTTTGCAGTTCATATTCCGGATGCTACAGGTTTATTTATTGACTGCGATTTTTTGTTTGTTGTTCAGTGTTACAATTTGAGGTTACATCTTGTCATTTGGAGACAGTCAGTGCAGCTGTAGACGCTAGAAAATACAGTGCCACCCAGTGGAGAAATCGGAACATTCCGACATATTCCTCTGCTTGATTTCAGTAAGTGGGTGTCAACAGCGGTGGCGGTCAGAAACATTTGCGCTATGTACGAGGATGATGCCCCGGGGCAGAGCATGGCGAGGAGATGGTTGTCTCGTTTCAGGATGGATCGTTTTGACATTGGTGACTCTCCACGTTCAGGAAGACCTCCGGGGTTTGATGAAGATCGTTTAAACTGGATTAATTCACGATGACCCATTTCTTTGTACCCGAGGACGTGCAAATGTGATGATCCGTGATCACCTTCGTGCGACATTTGCCTGCGATGGGGAAGGTTCGAAAATGAGGTGTGTGCTCCAAGCCAAAATCACAAAAAATCAGCATGTGCATCTCTGTTTACTCATCAACTGGCTCGTGAATAACACTGCCCTTCCTATCCTGCATCGGTACTGGTGAAGAGAAATGGTGTCTTTATGCTAACGTAAAAGGTATGGCTGAGCTCAAGCAAAGCAACAGCTCCCTATACAAAGTCCTTTAAAAGATAGTAATATTACTCGTATGGTGGAACAGCAACGGTATGGTGTACTACGAATTGCTTCACCGATGTGTAACCATCACTGCTGACTTTATTATCAACAACAGAGACGTCTTGCAGACCCAGTACAAGAAAAACGACCACTAAGACTGCGTGAAGTGATGCTACTCCATGGTGACAA
This sequence comes from Schistocerca cancellata, assembly GCF_023864275.1. Classification (NCBI taxonomy): domain Eukaryota; kingdom Metazoa; phylum Arthropoda; class Insecta; order Orthoptera; family Acrididae; genus Schistocerca; species Schistocerca cancellata. The sequence goes on along the minus strand of NC_064637.1, from coordinate 123,887,112 downwards.
CCCACCCGCATTCTGCTGGACTGACAAACTTGGGTTGAGAAGTCGTTCCGCGTCGTCGTTATTCACCTGATCTTCAGATTTTCATCTTTTCCTCCCTCTATCGAACAATCTTGAGAGAACTTCCTTTCCGGCTGAAATTCGCTCCGAACATGGTTCGACGAATTCTTCGCCTCAAAACAGCTTTATTTCTACTGTCACGGAATCGAAAGTTACCCTGGCGCTGGCAGGGGTCGTAAACAGCGAAGCAGAATGTGTTACTGATGGCTAAAGTCTCTACTATGTGTTCATTAAACTTAACGGAAAAACGCTACGAACTTACGCACCAACCATGCTGAAACCACTGAAGCACATAGTGACCCGCAACAAACTTAAGACACAATTTAAAAGCCCTACGAAACATTTTATAGCTTACAACCCCCCTCCCCCCCTCCAAATGAGGAAGGGAAAAAGTTTATCGCTGTCACTTGGAACATTTTCGCTGTTTTTGCACGAGAACTTGAGCATTATTCAAATGGTTCAAATGGCTCTGAGCACTATGCTACTTAACTTCTAAGGTCATCAGTCACCTAGAACTTAGAACTAATTAAACCTAACTAACCTAAGGACATCACACACATCCATTCCCGAGGCAGGATTCGAACCTGCGACCGTAGCAGTCGCTCGGTTCCAGACTGTAGCGCTCAGAACCGCACGGCCACTCCGGCCGGCTTGAGCATTATTCAAGACGTTTTAATTGAATACTTCTTTACTAATAACTCTATTCGCTACTCATTATGGAGACAGTATGCACATCGTTGTTGTTGTGGTCCTAAGTCCAGAGACTGGTTTGATGCAGCTCTTCATGCTACTCTATCCTGTGCAAACCCCTTCATCTCGGAATAACAACTGCAACCTACTTCCTTCTGAATCTGCTTAGTGTACTCATCTCTTGGTCTCCCTCTACGATATTTACCCTCCATGGTTCCCTCCAGTTCTAAACTGGTGATCCTTCGATGCCTCAGAACATGTCCTATCAAGCGATTCTTTTAAGTCAAGTTGTGCCACAAACTACTCTTCTCCCCAATTCTATTCAGTACCTCCTCATTAGTTACATGATCTACCCATCTAATCTTCAGCATTCCTCTGTAGTACCATATTTTGAAAGCTTCTATTCTCTTCTTGTCTAGTCTATTGTTCATGTTTCACTTACATACATGGCTACACTCCATACAAATACTTTCAGAAAATACTTCCTGACATACTCGATGTTAAAAAATTTCTCTTCTTCAGAACGCTTTTCTTGCCATAGCCAGTCTACATTTTACCATATATCCTCTCTACTTCGACCATCGTAACTTATTTTACTCCCCAAATTTCAAAACTCATCTAGTACTTTAAGTGTCTCATTTCCTAATCTAATTCACTCAGCAACACCTGAGTTAATTCGACTACATTCCATTATCCTCGTTTTGCTTTTGTTGATGTTCATCTTATATCCTCCTTTGAAGACACTGCGGATTCTGTTAGGCAGCCCTTCCAGGTCCTTTGAGGTCTCAGGCAGAATTACAATGTCATCGGCAAACCTCAAAGTTTTATTTCTTCCCAATGGATTTTAATTCCTGCTACGAATTTTTCTTTTGTTTCCTTTACTGCTTGCTCAATATACAGATTGAATAACATCGGGGATAGGCTACAACCCTGTCTCACTCCCTTCCCAACCACTGCTTCCCTTCTGTGCCCCTCGGCTCTTATAACTGCCATCTGGTTTCTGTACAAATTGTAAATAGCCTTTCGCTCCCTGTATTTTACCCCTGCCACCTTAGGAATTTGAAAGAGAAGATTCCAATCAACATTGTCAAAAGCCTTGTCTAAGTCTACAAATGCTAGAAACGTAGGTTTGCTTTTCCTTAATCTATCTTCTAAGGTAAATCGAGGGTCAGTGTAGCCTCGCGTGTTACAACGTTTCTACGGAATCCAAACTGATCTTTCCCGAGGACAGCTTCTAGCAGTTTTTCCATTCGTTTGTAAAGAATTCGCGTTAGTATTTTGCAGCTGTGACATATTAAACTGATAGTTCGGTAGTTTTCACATCTGTCAACGCCTGCTTTCTTTGGGATTGGAATTATTATATTATTCTTGAAGTCTGAGGGTATTTCGCCTGTCTCATACATCTTACTCACCAGATGATAGAGTTTTGTCAGGGCTCGCTGTCCCAAGGCTGCCAATAGTTCTAACGGAGTGTTGTCTACGAACAGTTCGACGACGTTTGCAGCAGCATGGACTATCAGCTCGGAGACCATAGCTGTGGTTATCCTTGACAATGTACTACAGACAGGAGCGCCTGCGATATTGTACTCGACGACGAACCTGCGTCACGAATGGCAAAACGTCATTTTTTTTTCAGATGAATCCAGGTTCTGTTTACAGCATCATGGTGGTCGCATCCGTGTTTGGCGACGTCGCGGTGAACGCACTTCGGATACTGCCGTATCACCCGGCGTGATGGTATGGGGTGCCATTGGTTACCCGTCTCGTTCACCTTTTCTTCGCATTGACGACACTTTGAACAGTGGACGTTACATTTCAGATGTGTTACGACCCGTGGCTCTACCCTTCATTCGATCCCTGCGAAACCCTACATTTCAACATGATAATGCACGACCCCCCCCCCCCCCCCATGAACCATGGGCCTTGCCGTTGGTGGGGAGGCTTGCGTGCCTCAGCGATACAGATAGCCGTACCGTAGGTACAACCACAACGGAGGGGTATCTGTTGAGAGGCCAGACAAACGTGTGGTTCCTGAAGAGGGGCAGCAGCCTTTTCAGTAGTTGCAGGGACAACAGTCTGGATGATTGACTGATCTGGCCTTGTAACATTAACCAAAACGGCCCTGCTGTGCTGGTACTGCGAACGGCTGAAAGCAAGGGGAAACTACGGCCGTAATTTTTCCCGAGGGCATGCAGCTTTACTGTATGATTAAATGATGATGGCGTCTTCTTGGGTAAAATATTCCGGAGGTAAAATAGTCCCCCATTCGGATCTCCGGGCGGGGACTACTCAAGAGGATGTCGTTATCAGGAGAAAGAAAACTGGCGTTCTACGGATCGGAGCGTGGAATGTCAGATCCCTTAATCGGGCAGGTAGGTTAGAAAATTTAAAAAGGGAAATTGTTAGGTTAAAGTTAGATATAGTGGGAATTAGTGAAGTTCGGTGGCAGGAGGAACAAGACTTCTGGTCAGGTGACTACAGGGTTATAAACACAAAATCAAATAGGGGTAATGCAGGAGTAGGTTTAATAATGAATAGGAAAATAGGAATGCGGGTAAGCTACTACAAACAGCATAGTGAACGCATTATTGTGGCCAAGATAGATACGAAGCCCACACCTACTACAGTAGTACAAGTTTATATGCCAACTAGCTCTGCAGATGACGAAGAAATTGAAGAAATGTATGATGAAATAAAAGAAATTATTCAGATAGTGAAGGGAGACGAAAATTTAATAGTCATGGGTGACTGGAATTTGAGTGTAGGAAAAGGGAGAGAAGGAAACGTAGTAGGTGAATATGGATTGGGGCTAAGAAATGAGAGAGGAAGCCGCCTGGTAGAATTTTGCACAGAGCACAACTTAATCATAGCTAACACTTGGTTTAAGAATCATGATAGAAGGTTGTATACATGGAAGAACCCTGGAGATACTAAAAGGTATCAGATAGATTATATAATGGTAAGACAGAGATTTAGGAACCAGGTTTTAAATTGTAAGACATTTCCAGGGGCAGATGTGGACTCTGACCACAATCTATTGGTTATGACCTGTAGATTAAAACTGAAGAAACTGCAAAAAGGTGGGAATTTAAGGAGATGGGACCTGGATAAACTGAAAGAACCAGAGGTTGTACAGAGTTTCAGGGAGAGCATAAGGGAACAATTGACAGGAATGGGGGAAAGAAATACAGTAGAAGAAGAATGGGTAGCTTTGAGGGATGAAGTAGTGAAGGCATCAGAGGATCAAGTAGGTAAAAAGACGAGGGCTAGTAGAAATCCTTGGGTAACAGAAGAAATATTGAATTTAATTGATGAAAGGAGAAAATATAAAAATGCAGTAAATGAAGCAGGCAAAAAGGAATACAAACGTCTCAAAAATGAGATCGACAGGAAGTGCAGAATGGCTAAGCAGGGATGGCTAGAGGACAAATGTAAGGATGTAGAGGCTTATCTCACTAGGGGTAAGATAGATACTGCCTACAGGAAAATTAAAGAGACCTTTGGAGATAAGAGAACCACTTGTATGAACATCAAGAGCTCAGATGGAAACCCAGTTCTAAGCAAAGAAGGGAAAGCAGAAAGGTGGAAGGAGTATATAGAGGGTCTATACAAGGGTGATGTACTTGAGGACAATATTATGGAAATGGAAGAGGATGTAGATGAAGATGAAATGGGAGATACGATACTGCGTGAAGAGTTTGACAGAGCACTGAAAGACCTGAGTCGAAACAAGGCCCCCGGAGTAGACAACATTCCAGTAGAACTACTGACGGCCTTGGGAGAGCCAGTCCTGACAAAACTCTACCATCTGGTGAGCAAGATGTATGAAACAGGCGAAATACCCTCAGACTTCAAGAAGAATGTAATAATTCCAATCCCAAAGAAAGCAGGTGTTGACAGATGTGAAAATTACCGAACAATCAGTTTAATAAGCCACAGCTGCAAAATACTAACACGAATTCTTTACAGACGAATGGAAAAACTAGTAGAAGCCGACCTCGGGGAAGATCAGTTTGGATTCCGTAGAAATACTGGAACACGTGAGGCAATACTGACCTTACGACTTATCTTAGAAGAAAAATTAAGGAAAGGCAAACCTACGTTTCTAGCATTTGTAGACTTAGAGAAAGCTTTTGACAATGTTGACTGGAATACTCTCTTTCAAATTCTAAAGGTGGCAGGGGTAAAATACAGGGAGCGAAAAGCTATTTACAATTTGTACAGAAAACAGATGGCAGTTATAAGAGTCGAGGGGCATGAGAGGGAAGCAGCGGTTGCGAAGGGAGTGAGACAGGGTTGTAGCCTCTCCCCAATGTTATTCAATCTGTATATTGAGCAAGCAGTAAAGGAAACAAAAGAAAAATTTGGAGTAGGTATTAAAATTCATGGAGAAGAGATAAAAATTTTGAGGTTCGCCGATGACATTGTAATTCTGTCAGAGACAGCAAAGGACTTGGAAGAGCAGTTGAACGGAATGGATGGTGTCTTGAAGGGACGATATAAGATGAACATCAACAAAAGCAAAACGAGGATAATGGAATGTAGTCGAATTAAGTCGGGTGATGCTGAGGGTAGTAGATTAGGAAATGAGACACTTAAAGTAGTAAAGGAGTTTTGCTATTTGGGGAGCAAAATAACTGATGATGGTCGAAGTAGAGAGGATATAAAATGTAAACTGGCAATGGCAAGGAAAGCGTTTCTGAAGAAGAGAAATTTGTTAACATCGAGTATAGATTTAAGTGTCAGGAAGTCATTTCTGAAAGTATTTGTATGGAGTGTAGCCATGTATGGAAGTGAAACATGGACGGTAAATAGTTTGGACAAGAAGAGAATATAAGCTTTTGAAATGTGGTGCTACAGAAGAATGCTGAAGATTAGATGGGTAGATCACATAACTAATGAGGAAGTATTGAATAGGATTGGGGAGAAGAGAAGTTTGTGGCACAACTTGACCATAAGAAGGGATCGGTTGGTAGGACATGTTCTGAGGCATCAAGGGATCACCAATTTAGTATTGGAAGGCAGCGTGGAGGGTAAAAATCGCAGGGGGAGACCAAGAGATGAATACACTAAGCAGATTCAGAAGGATGTAGGTTGCAGAAGGTACTGGGAGATGAAGAAGATTGCACAGGTTAGAGTAGCATGGAGAGCTGCATCAAACCAGTCTCAGGACGGAAGACAACATCAACAACAACAACAACAATGCACGACCGCATGATGCAGGTCCTGTACGGGCCTTTCTGGATACAGAAAAGGTTCGACTGCTGCCCTGTCCAGCACATTCTCCAGATCTCTCACCAATTGAAAACGTTTGGTCAGTGGTGGCCGAGCAACTGGCTCGTCACAATACGCCAGTTATTACGGCCAGAGGTGGTTGTTCTGGGTACTTATTTCTCAGGATCTATGCACCCAAATTGCGTGAAAATGTAATCACATGTCAGTTCTAGTATAATATATTTGTCCAATGAATACCCGTTTATCATCTACATTTCTTCTTGGTGTAGCAATTTTAAGAGCCAGTAGTGTACGTGTTCTTTAAAGAAAAAACATTGGGAAACTTACTTTCTGGGTAATCCTCGTAGTTAGCAGTAAAGAGGTAATGCAGAGTGTATCAGAAAGAATTATCCGATTAAAAAAAAATCCTAACTGTTATGTTATTTGAGGTATGAGCATGAACAACGTACTGTTTGAAAGAGCAAACTCTCGAGTTTTACATGGTTCCCGCTAGGTAGCAGCAGTGTCCGTCCACTTCAGTTCTATTAAAAATGATGTCAGGACAACAGAAACAAAAAAAAAGTGTGTGAAATCTTATGTGACTTAACTGCTAAGGTCATCAGTCCCTAAGCTTACACACTACTTAATCCTAAGGACAAACACACACATCCATGAACGAGGGAGGACTCGAACCTCCCCTGGGATCAGCCGCACAGTCCATGACTGCAGCGCCATAGACCGCTTGGCTAATCCCGCGCCGCGACAACAGAAACGGTTTTGTGTTCTACGTTTGGCGCAGGCCGGGTCAGCGTGACTTAATACTACGTGTGGTGTGGATCCTACTAGTGCACAAAGGATAAGACGAAGGCATGAACAATTCCGAGATACAGGTTGTTTGTGTAAAGGCAAATCGCTGGGCCGTCCCCGAGTGTCTGACACAGATGCCGAACGCATCCGCCATACGAGGTGCATTCAAGTTCTAAGGCCTCCGATTTTTTTTCTCTGGACTGGAAAGAGAAAGAAACATGCGCATTGTTTTAAAATGAGGCCCGTTCATTGTCAATACGTCCCAGAGATGGCAGCACCATACGGCAGATGGAATTTTACCGCCAGCGGCGAGAATGAGAACTGTTTTAAATACTTAAAATGGCGACGTTTTCCTTACTTGAACAGAGAGCAATCATTCGTTTTCTGAATTTGCGTGGTGTGAAACCAATTGAAATTCGTCGACAGTTGAAGGAGACATGAGGTGATGCAGTTGTGGATGTGTTGAAAGTGCGTTCGTGGGTGCGACAGTTTAATGAAGGCATAACATCGTGTGACAACAAACCGAAACAACCTCGGGCTCGCACAAGCCGGTCTGACGACACGATCGAGAAAGTGGAGAGAATTGTTTTGGGGGATCGCCGAATGACTGTTGAACAGATCACCTCCAGAGTTGGCATTTCTGTGGGTTCTGTGCACACAATCCTGCATGACGACCTGAAAATGCGAAAAGTGTCATCCAGGTGGGTGCCACGAATGCTGACAGACGACCACACGACTGCCCGTGTGGCATGTTGCCAAGCAATGTTGACGCCCAACGACAGCATGAATGGGACTTTCTTTTCGTCGGTTGTGACAATGGATGAGACGTGGATGCCATTTTTTAATCCAGAAACAAAGCGCCAGTCAGCTCAATGGAAGCACACAGATTCACCGCCATCAAAAAAATTTCGGGTAACCGTCAGTGCTGAAAAAATGATGGTGTCCATGTTCTGGGACAGCGAGGGCGTAATCCTTACCCAATGCGTTCCAAAGGGCACTACGGTAACAGGTGCATCCTACGAAAATGTTTTGAAGAACAAATTCCTTCCTGCACTGCAACAAAAACGTCCGCGAAGGGCTGTGCGTGTGCTGTTTCGCCAAGGCAACGCACCCGCACATCGAGCTAACATTACGCAACAGTTTCTTCGTGGTAACAACTTTGAAGTGATTCCTCATGTTCCCTACTCACCTGACCTGGCTCCTAGTGACTTTTGGATTTTTCTAACAATGAAACACACTCAACGTGGCCGCACATTCACCAGCCGTGCTGCTATTGTCTCAGCGATTTTCCAGTGGTCAAAACAGACTCTTAAAGAAGCCTTCGCCGCTGCCATGGAATCATGGCGTCAGCGTTGTGAAAAATGTGTACGTCTGCAGGGCGATTACGTAGAGAAGTAACGCCAGTTTCATCGATTTCGGGTGAGTAGTTAATTATAAAAAAAAACGGAGGCCATAGAACTTGAATGCACCTCGTAGTTTCACAAGGAGTCCGCAGTAATTCGTTCGCCGTGCAGCTCGACATTTCAACATGCCCCGATGTCCGTCTGGCGCGTGTTGCGTCGACGTTTATACATGAAACCATACAAAATTCGGCTACTCTAAGCTCCTCGTGAAGGTGACAAACAACAGCATGTGGAGTTCTGTAATTTCGTTCTCGGCAAGATGGAGAATGACAGTTTTCTTCAATGCTTAGTGTTTAGTGACGAGGCATCATTCCATTTAAATGTAAAGGTGAACCGTGATAATGTGAGAATATTGGGTGCGGAACAACCACATAAAGTTGTACAACGTGAAAGGGATTCTCAAAGATTCAATGTGTTTTGTGCAGTTTCACGTGAAAAGGTGTATGGTTCATTTTTCTTTGCCGATAACACCGATACAGAAAGCACATATCTCGATATGCTTGGGAACTGTCTTTTCCCACAGTCGGAGACTAATTCGAACGAATTAATTTACGGACACCGCCACACTGGCATCTGGAAGTGCAGGAATTTTAAAATCAAAGCATGACTGAACGATGCATCGGTCGCACTGGACCGAATGATTCGGCCTTGCGTTACTATCCTCGAAGATCACCGAACCTGACTGTATGTGGTTATTTCTTGTAGGGCTTTACAAAAGACTGTTTACGTGCCTCTGTTACCAACAACAATGAATGACCTGGGACGTCGCATAACAGCAGCTATAACTCAAGACATGCTCGCTGCAGTGCTGGAACGTTTTGAATACCGCGTTGTTATATGCCGTGCATCTCAAAGGAGGAATATTGAACACATACGAAACCGTATGAGAAAGAAACATTTTTGAGTTTCCCGTTCATAAAAACAAAATTCATTGTATATGTTTATTAGTTTCAGAAATACACACGTGCCAAATGGAATGATTCTTTTTGATACTCTATGTGTATTAAAACACCTTGCCTGATGCGGCACTGTTATGCTTGAACGGCGAAAACATAATAAGCAGTAACCTTTTTTCCTTCTATCATTTTATGGGTATTATCGGCGAGAAAAAGTTTCGCGAAGGTGTAAAATTATGTGCAAAGCTTGTTGCATGTCGCTGAATGATATCATTCTCAAATATTCGATGAATAAAATATGGGTATTCGTGGGTCATGGACAACATTGCTTTCTCATCCCTGCCCCTTATAAGCAGGTTGTTCTTAAACCCACAGCGATTCCTTCCAGTTAGTAAGTGACATGTGTACCAAGTGTGGTTGATATAGGTCCAATGATTTAGGAACATATTTACGTGCTTACATTCATTTATTTATATATATATATATATATATATATATATATAGGGTGTTACAAAAAGGTACGGCCAAACTTTCAGGAAACATTCCTCACACACAAAGAAAGAAAATATGTTATGTGGACATGTGTCCGGAAACGCTTACTTTCCGTGTTAGAGCTCATTTTATTACTTCTCTTCAAATCACATTAATCATGGAATGGAAACACGCAGCAACAGAACGTACCAGCGGGACTTCAAACATTTTGTTACACGAAATGTTCAAAATGTCCTCCGTTAGCGAGGATACATGCATCCACCCTCCGTCGCATGGAATCCCTGATGCGCTGGTGCAGCCCTGGAGAATGGCGTATCACAGCCGTCCACAATACGAGCACGAAGAGTCTCTACATTTGGTACCGGGGTTGCGTAGACAAGAGCTTTCAAATGCCCCCATAAATGAAAGTCAAGAGGGTTGAGGTCAGGAGAGCGTGGAGGCCATGGAATTGGTCCGCCTCTACCAATCAATCGGTCACCGAATCTGTTGTTGAGAAGCGTACGAACACTTCGACTGAAATGTGCAGGAGCTCCATCGTGCATTAACCACATGTTGTGTCGTACTTGTAAAGGCACATGTTCTAGCAGCACAGGTAGAGTATCCCGTATGAAATCATAACGTGCTCCATTGAGCGTAGGTGGAAGAACATGGGGCTCAATCGAGACATCACCAACAATGCCTGCCCAAAGGTTCACAGAAAATCTGTGTTGATGACGTGATTGCACAATTGCGTGCGGAATCTCGTTAGCCCACACATGCTGATTGTGAAAATTTACAATTTGATAACTTTGGAATGAAGCCTCATCCGTGAAGAGAACATTTGCACTGAAATGAGGATTGACACATTGTTGGATGAACCATTCGCAGAAGTGTACACGTGGAGGCCAATCAGCTGCTGATGGTGCCTGCGCACGCTGTACATGGTACGGAAACAACTGGTTCTCCCGTAGCACTCTCCATACAGTGACGTGGTCAACGTTACCTTGTACATCAGCAACTTCTCTGACGCTGACATTAGGGTTATCGCCAACTGCACGAAGAATTGTCTCGCTCATTGCAGGTGCCCTCGTCGTTCTAGGTCTTCTCCAGTCGCGAGTCATTGGCTGGAATGTTCCGTGCTCCCTAAGACGCCGATCAATTGCTTCGAACGTCTTCCTGTCGAGACACCTTCGTTCTGGAAATCTGTCTCGATACAAACGTACCGCGCCACGGCTATTGCCACGTGCTAATCCATACATCAAATGGGTATCTGCCGACTCCGCATTTGTAAACATTGCACTGACTGCAAAACCACGTTCGTGATGAATACTACCCTGTTGATGCTACCTACTGATGTGCTTGATACCAGTACTGTAGAGCAATGAGTCGCATGTCAACACAAGCACCGAAGTCAACATTACCTTCCTTCAATTGGGCCAACTGGCGGTGAATCGAGGAAGTACAGTACATACTTACGAAACTAAAATGAGCTCTAACATGGAAATTAAGCGTTTCCGGACACATGTCCACATAGCAGCTTTTCTTTATTTGTGTGTGAGGAATGTTTCCTGAAAGTTTGGCCGTACCTTTTTGTAACACCCTGTATATATATACATTTGCAGTCAGATGTTTGAAGCTGTTTTATATGCATACGACTTAGATCATTTGGGTGGGGTTACGGTGTTCCTAGTCTCTCCTCAGAAGAACGATTGCTGTGATTTTCCAATCAGCACTTGCAAGTATTGGTTCTAAATCTACGGAGCAAGAACCAACTCGTTTTGCCAACTTTTTCTATTAAGGAAACTGCAATAAACTAGAGATGGGGGATCCGCTCTTGAACTAATTCATAGAGTTCAATCTTTCAAAGGAGTGAACAATCAGTGATTCAGAAAAAAAGAACGGTAGCTCCAAACGTTTCCCACGGCAGAGAGAGAGAGAGAGAGAGAGAGACGGAGCATATCAGCAGCGCCTCTGCTGGTCAGAGCACAGTGCACGCCACACAACACAGCCAGTGCCGGCCTCTGCCCTGCTTCTACCTTGGCTGCCTGCATTGTGCAGTGCCCCATTGGATTTTGTGTTTCACATATGCCGTGCCGTCTCTGTGCGTCGTCTGCCGTGTGCACTGTGCAGTGTCTGGCGCAGCGTAACTTCGCATTGCACTCTGTCGGCGATCGTTTCAGTCGCACGTCCTGCCCTCTGGGCAGTTGATGCGAGCAACAGGACAGAGAGCCACCTAGCGGATAACATAGGAACTACTTGCAAAAACCTGCTCGCAAGGGAACGGACGATTTGTCTCGGAGCGGGTGAGTTCACCGCTCCCCCCCACCCTCGGAACTCGTCCGCTCAACGCTCACCCCACCGTCTCGACTCTAGCCAGAGCGTCGAGCAAAGCGACTCAGGTGTCACTCTGGTCTCTGCGGTCTCAGCTCACGCAGTAATACAGCTCGCGGCTCGACCTGCTCGACTCAGCGCCTCTGCATCGGAGTTCGTCCCCACTGGATATTGTATACATCAATTGTTTTTATTTTATTTTTATTTGTTTAAACTGATTAGATTAGGTTCCTGATGACTCCTCTTACTATAGGATTTTTATTATGGACACTCGAATTTACGCTTTAATTACGAGCGAACCGATAAACGTATCGCAAAATGTGATACACCAATATTTTCCTTGTTTTATTCTGCGTAAGGCTATATGCAGCACTTTCGTTTTACAGTCAGTTCCGCACTGTCGCCTGATAATCAAAGTAAGAGCCTACGGAATATCAGACCAGCTGTGTGGCTGGACTGAAGAATTTTTAGCAAACAGGACACAGGATGTTGTTATCGATGGAGAGACGTCTACAGACGTTAAAGTAACCTCTGGCGTGCCACAGGGGAGTGTTATGGGACCATTACTTTTCACAGTATATGTAAATGACCTAGTAGATAGTGTCGGAAGTTCCATGCGGCTTTTCGCAGATGATGCTGGAGTATACAGAGAAGTTGCAGCATTAGAAAATTGCAGCGATATGCAGGAAGATCTGCAGCGGATAGGCACTTGGTGCGGGGGTGGCAACTGACCCTTAACATAGACAAATGTCTAAGGTTGAGATTCAGTGGGAGAGTCCTTAGAAAATGTAGTCAATCAACAAAGGAGGTGGCTTACAAAAAACTCGTTCAACCTATACTTGAGTATTGCTCATCAGTGTGGAATCCGTATCAGGTCGGATTGACAGAGGATATAGAGAAGATCCAAAGAAGAGCGGCGCGTTTCGCTACAGGGTTATTTGGTAAGCGTGATAGCGTTACGGAGATGTTTAGGAAACTAAAGTGGCAGAATCTGCAAGAGAGGCGCTCTGCATCGCGGTGTAGCTTGCTGTCCAGGTTTCGAGAGGGTGAGTTTCTGGATGAGGTATCAAATATATTGCTCCCCCCTACTTATACCTCCCGAGGAGATCACGAATGTAAAATTAGAGAGATTCGAGCGCGCACGGAGGCTTTCCGGCAGTTGTTCTTCCCGCGAACCATACGCGACTGGAACAGGAAAGGGAGGTAATGACAGTGGCACGTAAAGAAGCCTCCACTACGCACCGTTGGGTGGCTTGCAGAGTATAAATGTAGATGTAGATGTATTTATCCATACACATGTAAGCTCGTACGTTCAATATCTGCTTTTAAACCGCAGCTTCGATTTCAACCAAACTTGGTCCACGTATCACTTACCGTCTGGATAGAAGCGTTGTGGGGGTAAGAACCACCTACCTATCAAAGGGGGTGGGGGTGGGGCTCAAAAAGAAATGTGTCCCACAACGGTGTAATACCCAGACTTTATTGGTTTAGTATGTGAGAATGAGCGCACTTAAGAGACTTTTTTTTCGATAAATTTATACATATTTTCGGAACTTTATCAGACTTCTTCCCGCAGACAATCCGCACAAATGATGAAAAGAAAAAAAAGTTTATCGCTTACAACATTTTCGCTTTTCATACAGTAAAACAGCCGCTTCAGACACGAAGTCCTAATATATTACTTCTTTGCCACTAACTCTATTCACAGACAGCGTTCACATATAGGACTTGATATATGTGTAAAAATATATCATTGTACGACACTTACTTCAGGAGACATGACGTCATAGACACTCAGCTGCTTGACAAAGAAACTGCAGGGCCAAATTCACTAGTGATACATGTGAAATACGTGTACAGATACGTGTGAAATATGATAAATAAATATGTGATATGGGCATACGTGGTACAAGTCACGGGTAAAAAGCTCCTCCTAAACACTTTGACTGATTTCAGTCGGACTTGGTACAGATGTTACTTCCTAGCTGGTGAGAAATACTGTGGGGCTAAGAACCACCAACTTCGTATTAGGGTGCGGATGATAAGGTGGAGAGAAAAGGGGGAGAAGAAGATGGACATACTCTCAGCTCGAATACAGTAAAATTTATTACGATCGAGAACCTTATGTCCACGAATCAGCACGGCTTTAGAAAGCATCGCTCGTGCGAAACTCGGCTTCCCCTTTTCTCACATGATATATTGAGAACTATGGATGAAGGGCGATAGGCAGATTCTATATTTCTAGATTTCCGGGAAGCATTTGACACGGTGACCCATTGCAGGCTGTTGATGAAGGTACTAGCATATGGAATAAGTTCACAGATATGTGAGTGTATCGACGACTTCTTGAATAATAGAACCCAGTATGTTGTCCTCGACGGCGAGTCTTCATCAGAGACAAGGTTATTGTCAGGAGCGCCCCACGGAAGTGTGATAAGACCGATGTTGTTCTCTGTATATTTAACCCTTTGTTTCCTGACATAAGAAAAAATTTACTTTCTAACATTTTCTTTGCAGAATTTATGCTATTGTGGCCTCAAATGACGGTAGGATTTTTTGTAAAATTTTATTTTATTTTTCACAACTTTTTTCTCTCCTGGTACTCAGAAGTACCGTCAGACTCCATGGACAGAATCACAACATGCGCAGAAAAATGCTCCAATTTTTATAAGTTGTACTTTATTCCACATAAATATTAAATATTTTTACATTAGAAAATTAATTAACAGAAATATGATATTTCTGAATTTTTTTTAAATTTCACGTAGATTTATTCTAGAGCAACTTCACAATACATAGTAACTTAGCTATACATTTTTGACAGTATATACATATCACATATTTAGTGATACCTCATGAAATTGTAGGAAAAAGTTCTTTTTCTCATTGCAGCACAAATACACTTTACATGTACTACATTGTGAATGTGGTTTCGGCTGAATTTTATTTTTCGCACACATTTCGCATCGTCCTCTTTTACAACTGAACACTACAAAATGGTTTCCTCTGTTGCCAAGACGTACATCCTTCGGAACAGAAAAGTTATCCTTCCTTCTATTTGGGAGAGTTATTTCATCTTTACCAGAGTTTCTCTTTTTGAGATTTGGCACTTGCTGTTCATTCATTAGCCCTAGTGCCACAGCACGCCTGAATTCCAGCAGTGGCAGTGCCCCATGTAGATCACTGAAAATGATGTAAGCATTGACAAAAGCAATTTCTATTGCTCCCCAGAAGAGACGGTGCCACCATTTCTTTGATCGCTTGTCAAGACCATAAGTTGAACGTAATCTGTCTGCATGATCCACACCACCCATGTTTTTATTGTAATCACATACAATAACTGGACATGGTATAGTCATACTAGTTCCATCTTTCTGTTTTCAGTGCCATGGAAGTTTGACGCAAAATACACTACATTATTTTCCTTCCATTGAAATACTGTTAGGTCTAAAGATGACTCTCTGTGATTTGATTTAGACATTTTTCTTTAGGTAAATTGCCTGGCAAACCTTTCCTGTTTGTTCTAATTGCTCCACAGGCAAATGCATTTACCGATTTCTATGTGAGAAAAAGTGGACAGAACAACTAGTGAGAGGTAACGCATTGTTGCTACAAAAGTGTTCACACAACCTGACGGTACTAATAAGTCCGCTTTATATTTTCCACTTTATCTCATTCACATGTAACGTAATGCTTCAAACTATTATAAAAAAACAAAGAAGATAAGTACGTGTAATTGGAAACTCAACGGAAGTTTCAATAAATTGCGCACAAATTCAGGCAACATCATGGAAACAAGCACATACAATCTTCTGTTTTCACAGCAGCGCGCGAAAAACAATTTCAAGCTCTGACCGCCAGAGAGGTCTATGTATTGCACAATAACATCTATGAAACAGTAGAGCAGAGTTACTGTTACGTACCGACAGGCTCTCAGATCACGAAACTGCACCACGAGAAAATAATGAGAGTCAAAACTTACTGGTACTTTTAAGTACCGTCAGGCAACAAAGGGTTAAATGATTTTGTGGACACGGTGGCCAGCAGTCTTCGGTTGTTTGCTGATGAAGCCGCGGTGTACGGTAAGGTGTCGAAGTTGAGTGACTGTAGGGAGATGTAAGACGACTTAGATAAAATTTTCAGTTGCTTTGATGAATGGCAGTTAGCCCAAAATGTGGAAAAAATGGGTAAGTTAATGCAGATGAGTAGGAAGATCAAGCCTGTAATGTTCGGATACAGTATTACTGATGTCCTGTTTGACACAGTGTAGTCGTTTAAATGTCTGAGCGTAACGTTGCAAAGAGATGTGAGGTGGAACGAGCGTGTGATAACTGTACTAAATAAGACGAATGGTCGACTACGGCTTATTGGGAGAATTTTAGGAAAGAGAGATTCACCTGTAAAGGAGACAGTATATAGGACGCTACTGCGACTTATTCTTGAGTACTGTTCGAGTGTCTGGGATTCGTACGAGGTCGTATTGAAGGGAGACATCGAAGCAATTCAGAGGTGGGCTGTCACATTTGTTACCGGTAGGTTCGAAGAGTACGTAAGCGTTGCGGAAATGCATCAGGAACTCAAATGGGAATCCCTGGAGCGAAGGCTACGTTCTTTTCAAGAAACACTACTGAGAAAATTTAGAGAACCGGCATTTGAAGCTGACTGCCGAAGGATTCTGCTGCCGCCAAGATACATTGAGCTTAAGAACCACGAAGATAAGATACGAGAAATTACGGCTCATAGGGAGGCATATAGACAGACGTCATTCCCCCGTTCTATCTGCGAGTGGAATAGGAAAGGAAATGATAAGTAGTGATAAAGCGTATCCTCCGCCACGCACTGTTCGGTGGCTTGCGGAGTATCTCAGTAGAGGTAGATGTAGAAGGATAAGGAGCAGATGGAGACAGATAAGGGAGGAGGGCGAGAGCAACAGAATGAGGAGGAAGGGGAACTAGGAAGGAAAGAGAAGGAGATGGACAGAGACACGGAGGTAGCAATGGGTAGAGAAAGGGGTAGGAGCAAATGGCTAATGAAAGGGGGGAAGAGGTGGTAGGAGGAAATGGTCAGGGGAAGAGAAGGGTTGAGTTGTTTTGGGGATGAGACGAAATGTAAGTAGGCTGTTTAGGTTTTTATGAAGGTAAACGTCACGTAGTGCTCTGTATGAAAATCAGTGGCTGTGCCGTGTGCAGTCTGTGGCTGGTTAGCATTGTTGGAATAGTCGCTATTGTAGTGTTGGGCAGTTTGATGTGAACAGCGCGTAGCGTTGCGCAGTTGGAGGTGAGCTGCCAGCAGTGGTGGATGTGGGGAGAGAGATGGCAGAGTTTTGAGAGCGGATGATCTGGACGTGTGTCCGTCAGAAAAACGAAATTTGTAAGACTGGATGTCATGAACTGATATATATATATATATATATATATATATATATATATATATATTATGACTTTTGAACACTATTACGGTAAATACATTGTTTGTTCTCTATCAAAATCTTTCATTTGCTAACTATGCCTATCAGGAGTTAGAATCTTTTATTTAGCTGGCAGTATTGGCGCTCGCTGTATTGCAGTAGTTCGAGTAACGAAGATTTTTGTGAGGTAAGTGATTCATGAAAGGTATAGGTTATTGTTAGTCAGGGCCATTCTTTTTTAGGGATTATTGAAAGTCAGACTGCGTTGCGCTAAAAATATTGTGTGTCAGTTTAGTGTTGATCAGAATAAGTAAAGAGAGAAATGTCTGAGTACGTTCATTTCTGCTCAGCTGTTTGAAAATCAAATGACGTAATAGGTTTATCAGCACTGTAATTCATAAATTTTTCTAAGGGGATGTTTCAGAAATAGTGAGGTCATTGGTCTCATCGGATTAGGGAAGGACGTGGAAGGAAGCTGGCCGTGCCCTTTCAAAGGAACCATCCCGGCATTTGCCTGGAGCGATTTAGGGAAATCATGGAGTACCTAAATCAGGATGGCCGGACGCGGGATTGAACCGGCGTCCTCCCGAATGCGAGTCCAGTGTACTAACCACTGCGCCACCTCGCTCGGTGGGAAATAGATCAAGAGGAGCCGGGAAGAGAGTGGAAGAGACTGGAGGAGAAAGAAAAGAAGAGGAGACGGGCATACAGTGTGGGGAGCAGGAGATGTAAAGACAGGCGGGGGGGGGGGGGGCGGGGAGGACATGGACAGAGAGATGGGGAGGATCACACGGAGGGAGGGGGTAGGGGGGGATTTGATCAGAGAGAGGAGAAGGAGATGGAAATAGGAGGAGATGGAGGGCAAGGAGGATATGGACAAACAGGAAATTGGAATATATACATACCTGGGCAATGCTGGGTAAGCACCCAGTTTTGTACAGAAATAGATCTGAGAATTCTCACTAAATTTTTGCAAAACAAGTGAATGAAGTACAGCAGAGTTTTAAAAGGGTTAACTATTGCTTTTGACAAGGCTGTTGTCAGTGAATCAAGAGCAGACGAACGATACGGATGTTTCGAAGGAAGTCGTGAAGACACTGTACCTGGACGCCCTGGCATTTCATCGACCGATGAAACCGTAGAAAATGTGATAGCAATGATTATTATGAACGATAACCGAATCACAAACAAAGAGTTCCCAGATAATCTTGGCCTAGCATCTGGCTCAAGTGATGAAATGTTTTGGGTGTGCCCCAAAATTATTGTTTCCAGAAATTACTGCAACCAGTCCCCGTCTGTTTAATTCTTCAATTTTTCTATTCCATTAACGATTTCGAATCGCCTGCCGATGCATCATCAGATGGTGGGTATTTATTGCATGTTTTCAGCATTGTGGGGTTCGTGTATCTGTGGCAAAATACACTACTGGCCATTAACATTGCTACACCAAGAAGAAATGCAGATGATAAACGGGTATTCATTGGAAAAATATATTATACTAGACCTGACATGTAATTACATTTTCACGCAATTTGGGTGCATAGGTCCTGAGAAATCAGTACCCAGAACAACCACTTCTGGCCGTAATAACGGTCTTGATGCGACTGGGCATTGAGTCAAACAGAGCTTGGATGCCGTGTACAGGTACAGCTGCCCATGCAGCTTCAACACGATACCACAGTTTATCAAGAGTAGTGACTGGCGTATTGTGACGAGCCAGTTGTTCGGCCACCATTGACCAGACGTTTTCAATTGGTGACAGATCTGGATAATGTGCTAGCCAGGGTAGCAGTCGAACATTTTCTGTATCCAGAAAGCCCCGTACAGGACCTGCAACATGCGGTCGTGCATTATCCTGCTGAAATGAAACGAATGAAGGGTAGAGCCACGGGTCGTAAACACATCTGAAATGTAACGTCCACTGTTCAAAGTGCCGTCAATGCGAACAAGAGGTGACTGAGACGTGTAACCAATGACACCCCATACCATCACGCCGGGTGATACGCCACAAATACACGCTTCCAATGTGCGTTCACAGCGATGTCGCCAAACACGGATGCGACCATCATGATGCTGTCAACAGAACCTGGATTCATCTGAAAAAATGACGTTTTGCCATTCGTGCATCCAGGTTCGTAGTTGAGTACACCATCGCAGGCGCTCCTGTCTGTGATGCAGCGTCAAGGGTAACCGCAGCCACAGTCTCCGAGCTGATAGTCCATGCTGCTGCAAACGTCGTCGAACTGTTCGTGCAGATTGTTGTTGTGTTGCAAACGTCCCCATCTGTTGACTCAGGGATCGAGACATGGCTGCACGATCCGTTACAGCCATGCGCATAAGATGACTGTCATCTCGACTGCTAGTGATACGAGGCCGTTGGGATCAAGCACGGCGTTCCGTATTGCCCTCCTGAACCCACCGATTCCATATTCTGCTAACAGTCATTGGATCTCGACCAACGTGAGCAGCAATGTTGCGATACGATAAACCGCAATCGCGATAGGCTACAATACGACCTTTATCAAAGCCGGTAACTTGATGGTACGCATTTCCCCTCCTTACACGAGGCATCACAACAACATTTCACCAGGCATCGCCGGTCAGCTGCTGTTTGTGTATGAGACATCGGTTAGAAACTTTCCTCATTTCAGCACGTTGTAGGTGTCGCCAACGGCGCAACCTTGTGTGAATGCTCTGAAAAGCTTATCATTTGCATATCACGGCATCTTCTTCTTGTCGGTTAAATTTCACGTCTGTAGCACGTCGTGGTGTAGCAATTTTAATGGCCAGTAGTGTACATTTGATATGTGGTACGACAGGCAATCAGCTGACTGGGCCCGCTGGTTACTGCATCGCCTCATAGGGCACCATTATCTAGACTTCATTGAAATCGAGCTCCCAGCATTATTGGAAGAGGTTCCTTTGGGCTACGTGACGGTTATGTTCTTCCAGCATGACGGGATTCCTGTATATTCTAGTCATTATGTGACACATCATCTACACCAAACATTCCCGAGAGAAAGGATCTGCAGAAATGGTCACGTTTCTTGGTCACTACTGTCCCCAGACCTCGCTACATGAGGTTTTCGGCTGTGGGCATGATTGGAAAAAGAGAGGGGCGAGCTGATCAGATTACGGGTAGCAGTGCCTTTTTAAAAGAACCCCCAGAGGACTGAGAAGAGCTAGACGAAGTGTTGTCAAGCGAATTCTATACAGTGTTGAAGTCGGAGGTGTCATCTGGGAAAATCAACATTGAACTTAATCATTTACCTTTGCTTCAAACCTTGTGTCTGTATATGTTTTGGTTACATTCTAACAGCCGTACCTCTATTGCAGTGGCATCTGGTGATCATGGGCTACAGCGCACTGTAAATATCGCTCTAAAATTACGCCATTTCGCTTCGAAGGTGAGCTGGAAATCTCACTAAAATTACATTTCTCTTCCTGTGCGTGGTGGTATACGAATAAAACGGATGAAAACGTGTATTTAGCGTTCTCTCCACAACTGCCGAGAGCTAAAATGATGGCCAGCGGCGCTACGAATAACTCAGAGAAAGGACGCAGACGTCTGTTTCCCAATACCCATGCTCTGATGAGATGTCATCCCTGCTGGGCCACAGCGCCAGGTCAGTATTTTTCGTTGAAAGTGCTCGTAAAGTGTTGAGCAAGCAACGTAGCGAATTCTGTAGATGGTTTTTTTAAAGAGGCTCTTTCCAGTAGACCTCTGGAGGATAAAGTGGGAGTTGAACAGCTAGGCAGATCTTCTCCAAATTGAAATCTAATAAAGGGAGTGGGACAGTGCTCACCGATTTGGGTCAGAATATGCGAGTAGAAGCAGGTAGATGTACTTTTCACGTTTCCCAACATACGTCTCCTGAGTGGGTTGCAGGAAAAGATAAAACCCTCTCTAAAGTTTTACGAGTGTTTTCAGCAACACTGGTCAAATTAGTGTGTGGTGCAGTGGTCTGTTGCTCCATCTGGTAATTCGTCGGCTTGGGTTCAATTTTCGCCACTTCTGCGTGTTTTTACTTCGTTCTATTTTATTCCTCACTCTGTTTAACTATTAATTACGAAATTTAAATGTATTTAAACATTTGAATTTATATATGATAGATAGATAGATTAGGCAGGATTGGTGGTGGAGTGTTTGTGTCTGTCAGTAGTGGTTTATCGTGTAGTGAAGTCGAAGTAGATACTCCGTGCGAATTGGTATGGGTGGAGGTTATACTTAACAGCCGAACTAAGTTAATAATTGGCTCCTTCTACCGACCCCCAGACTCCGATGATATAGTTGCTGAACAGTTCAGAGTCTCGTAACAAATAAATACCCCACTCATACGGTTACAGTTGGTGGGGACTTCAAACTTCCCTCGATATGTTGGCAAAAATACTTGTTCAAAACCGGTGGTAGGCAGAAAACATCTTCCGAGATTGTCCTAAATGCTTTCTTCGAAAATTATTTCGAGCAGTTAGTCCACGAACCCACGCGAATTGTAAAGGGCTGCGAAAACACACTTGACCTCTTAGCCACAAACAATCCAGAGCTAATAGAGAGCATCATGACTGATACAGGGATTAGTGATTACAAGGTCGTTGTAGCTAGGCTCAATACCGTCTAACATTCTGTGTGGTGTCTGTTTGTTCTAAGTCCTGTCTCCCTACCACTTTCGCGCAACGACGCTCTGAGCGTGTTTTTTATGGGAATTGACTAGTTTGAACCTGGGACCTGTTGCTGGTAAGGAGACGTCAGACCACACATGACATGTAGAGTTCAGAAGAGTTTAGTGAGACTAGCGATGATATAACCAAATACTTAATGATTTCAGCGTCAGCTCCACTGCACTTCCTGTAAAAGAATCTTAATACTAACGAAATTTAGTGGAAGGGGTTCAAGGTTTTCCTATTTTTAGTTAGCTGGTAAAATAACGTCGAAAAAGCAGTTAAGTTTACCATTGGATATTTTATTCTACTCACAAAACATTGTTTATAAGTTGCACTATTGATAAAAGGAAATGTTTTAATACAGGATGGTAAAGACCAACTGCGTTCAACAAAAATGTGAATGAATATTCCCGGAGTGGGTTTCCAAGCTCTACAATGGATCGAAGGATGACCTATGCCATATCACATCTATAATCTAGGTTTAAATTAATTTTCACAAAAGAGAAAACTATCAAAATGGTCTACAGTGACCCTCAATTATCTTTAATTACTTATCTAACTTGTCGTAAATTACAGTGGCTGATGTGGCTTCTCAATAACTATTTAACAGAAAAATCATCGCGTTTCAGATTTTTACTTCAAGTGGCAAATGTGAACACCATGAGCTTTAATTGACGATCGACACTAGTATTACGCAAAAAGGGGATGTAACAGATGAGACTTCTGCAGTTCTGAGTGAAGCTTTATGCGCTGTTATGCGGCATCGCGTGCATTCATTACCTTGTCGGTGTTCGTCAGGGGGCGGCGGGCAGCACAGCTCCGCTCACCTCGCCGTCTCAGAAGCAACTCTCGCCTAACTTCTCCTTACTACAATTTACCGAAGTTGGTTTAAAAAAAATATCTGGCTGTGTTTTCATCTGACCAATCAGGGTTTCAATGTTAACCTTAAGCTCCGCCTACAAAAATTCTGTCTATCCAATGAGAAACGTTATACTTTTCGTGGTGGGGCAATGTTTTTAAAGTTTGCAACGTAACAGAGACGCGAAAAAGTCTCACGCTAAAACTTGCAGCTGGTGTGGTCCTTTTAGTGTTATCGTAAGATCTATACTGTTCTGGAGGGCTCTATCTTTTAACATGGGCTGGGGGATGGACCTGACATAGCAGAGACGCGAAAAAGTCTCACGCTAAAACTTGCGGCTTGTGGTGGTCCTAGCGGTTAGCTGGTGACGTGGGTGTCCGTCCCTTATCGTACGGCCTTCCAGCTTAACACGGTTCTGCTCTCGGCTTCTGTTCTCGTTTCTCCCCTCAGAACTGCGTCTGTGTCACGGTGGGAAGGTATGACATGCATTTAGGCATTCTTGTGTTAGTCTGTGGTATTCCATTTGCTCACTCGTTACTCGTATTACTTTGGTTAATTTAATGTCACGATTTATTCGGAGCTATGTGACATACTACTGTATTTGCTTATCATGTCAGGGTTTTCATGGAAGGTGTTGGATTTGCCTGACACCTTACAACCGTTTCTTCCAAATCCACCAGAAACAAACGCAAAATAATTTTATTTAAAAAAGCGGATAAAGTGTCACTAGAAGCCTTCCTAAGTGACAATCTCCATTCCTTCCGAACTGACTATGCAAATGTAGACGAGATGTGGCTCAAATTCAAAGATATAGTGGCAACAGCAATTGAGAGATTCATACCTCATAAATTGGTAAGAGATGGAACTGATCCCCCATGGTACAGAAAGTAGGTGCGAACGCTGTTGCAGAGGCAACGGAAAAAGGATGCAAAGTTCAGAAGAACGCGAAATCCCGAAGATTGGCTAAAATTTACAGACGCGCGAAAATTGGCACGGACTTCAATGCGAGATGCCTTTAATAGGTTCCACAACGAAACATTGTCTCGAAATTTGGTAGAAAATTCGAAGAAATTCTGGTGTTATGTAAAGTACACACGCGGCAAGACGCAGTCAATACCTTTGCTGCGCAGTGCCGATGGTACTGTTACCGACGACTGTGCCGCGGAGTTATTGAACCCAGTTTCCCAAGATTCCTTCACCAGGGAAGACGAATGGAATATTCCAGAATTTGAAACACGAACAGCTGCTAGCATGAGTTTCTTAGAAGTAGATACCTTAGGGGTTGCGAAGCAAATCAAATCGCTTGATACGGGCAAGTATTCAGGTCCAGATTGTATACCGATTAGGTTCCTTTCAGATTACGCTGATACAATAGCTCCCTACTTAGCAATCATATACAACCGCTCGCTCACCGATAGATCTGTACCTACAGATTGGAAAACTGCGCAGGTCGCACCAGTGTTTAAGAAGGGTAGTAGGAGTAATCCATCGAACTACAGACCTATATCATTGACGTCGGTTTGCAGTAGGTTTTTGGAGCTTATACTGTATTCAAATATTATGAATCACCTCGAAGGGAACGATCTATTGATACGTAATCAGCATGGTTTCATAAAACATCGTTCTTGTGCAACGCAGCTAGCTCTTTATTCGCACGAAGTAATGGCCGTTATCGACAGGGGATCTCAAGTTGATTCCGTATTTCTAGATTTCCGGAAAGCTTTTGACACCGTTCCTCACAAGCGACTTCTAATCAAGCTGCGGGCCTATGGGGTATCGTCTCAGTTGTGTGACTGGATTCGTGATTTCCTGTCAGGAAGGTCGCAGTTCGTAGTAATAGACGGCAAACCATCGAGTAAAACTGAAGTGATATCAGGTGTTCCCCAGGGAAGCGTCCTGGGCCCTCTACTGTTCCTGATCTATATAAATGACCTGGGTGACAATCTGAGCAGTTCTCTTACGTTGTTCGCAGATGATGCTGTAATTTGCCGTCTAGTAAGGTCATCCGAAGACCAGTATCAGTTGCAAAGCGATTTAGAAAAGATTGCTGTATGGTGTGGCAGGTGGCAGCTGACGCTAAATAACGAAAAGTGTGAGGTGATCCACATGAGTTCCAAAAGAAATCCGTTGGAATTCGATTACTCGATAAATAGTACAATTCTCAAGGCTGTCAATTCAACTAAGTACCTGGGTGTTAAAATTAGGAACAACTTCAGTTGGAAAGACCACATAGATAATATTGTGGGGAAGGCGAGCCAAAGGTTGCGTTTCATTGGCAGGACACTTAGAAGATGCAACAAGTCCACTAAAGAGACAGTTTACACTACACTCGTTCGTCCTCTGTTAGAATATTGCTGCACGGTGTGGGATCCTTACCAGGTGGGATTGACGGAGGACATCGAAAGGGTGCAAAAAAGGGCAGCTCGTTTTGTATTATCACGTAATAGGGGAGAGAGTGTGGCAGATATGATACGCGAGTTGGGATGGAAGTCATTAAAGCAAAGACGATTTTCGTCGCGGCGAGATCTATTTACGAAATTTCAGTCACCAACTTTCTCTTCCGAATGCGAAATTATTTTGTTGAGCACAACCTACATAGGTAGAAATGATCATCAAAATAAAATAAGAGAAATCAGAGCTCGAACAGAAAGGTTTAGGTGTTCGTTTTTCCCGCGCGCTGTTCGGGTGTGGAATGGTAGAGAGATAGTATGATTGTGGTTCGATGAACCCTCTGCCAAGCACTTAAATGTGAATTGCAGAGTAGTCATGTAGATGTAGATGTAGATGTAGATGTAAAATTAATATATTCTGTTTAATAACGAATACTGCCCTTGTAAGCCAAAAGGTACTAGGTGATGGTAACAGAACGAGTATATGTAAAAATTTAACATGAATCTGTATGAAAAAGAGTTGGCTCTGCAGATGTAATGTTTGCAATGCAATTTTTTGCTTCCCAAGTTCGTTATTCGTAACTGTGATACATGGGTACAGGGGGAGTTAAAAATCTAAAACATTTCACTGCATAAATAAAAAAAAACATAGCGGGAATCATAAACATATAAACAGTATACTAGATCTTACTGAATTAGTTAGGTAAAGCTATTATCGCAACAATGTTAACTCGCGCCAATCATGAATACGTAATGAAACACATTGTGTTAATTTTTGTAATATTGTAGCACATTTATAAAATTTTGCAAGAGCCGCAACTATTCTGTAACCAATAAAATGGACACGTGCTATACGTAATGGCTTATTCGACTTAGTCTAAACTACCATCTCTTAAAATTTTAGTATCTCTCTAGAAACTACGTGTATTTTTTCTTCCTCCATATGCGAATGAACACCATATAAAGTAGGTAACACATCGGTACGAAACACTCTTCTCCGTGCACTGTGAAGTGAATTTCGAAGTACTTTGTACAGATATAGATTGTAATGAGGGAAACATGGTGCAGACATGTCACATGTCACACACGTGAAACGTTTACCCGCTCTACGTACGGCAACAGAGAAGCGAATACCCAGATTTAATTCGCACCGGTCGATCTTTCGCAGGACACGGAAACATACTTCAGTAATCTAGAACAGAAACGGACCGAACCTACAGCTCAACACTTTCGAACGACGCGAAGGAGTTATTTCCGGAATTCTTCTGTTGTGGAACGCGCGAAAATTCGCTGATTTCCTTCGCAGCTTTTAGCGACGTTCCCGTTCTCTTTTTTGCGTTTTAATCTGCCGGAGAGTTTCATTTCAAAGCGCAGCCCGAAGAAGGGTAGAACATTTTATTCTGTAAACACACTTTAGGCGGGCTGTTAAACCTTTCGCGGTGTAAGCTTCCTTAAATATAGCGAGCTAACGCGATGGAAAGAAGAGAAGACATATTGTGACTCTAGTTTCTCGACAGGCGATTGACGAGTCTGGCACATTCCTACCAAACGGCAGGAAAGAACCATACTAATTTTTAAGTATCGTTAGTCTAAACATAATTTTCAAAGTTCGAAAACAAGTACGACGCGAAATTTGTGTATAATACCGAAGCGTCTCAAGAAGAATGTAATGATTCCAATACCAAAGAAAGCGGGTGTTGATAAGTGTGAAATTTACCGAACTATCAATTTAATAAGTCACGGCTGCAAAATAATAACACGAATTCATTACAGACGAATGGAAAAACTGGTAGAAGCCGACCTAGGAGAAGATCAGTTTGGATTCCTTAGAAATGTTGAAACACGTGAGGCAATACTGACCCTACGACTTATCTTAGAAGAAAGATTAAGGAAAGGCAAACCTACGTTTCTAGCATTTGTAGACTTAGAGAAAGCTTTTGACAATGTTGACAGGAATACTCTCTTTCAAATTCTGAAGGTAGCAGGGGAAAAATACAGGGAGAGAAAGGCTATTTACAATTTGTACAGAAACCAGATGGCAGTTATAAGAGTCGAGGGGCATGAAAGGAAAGCAGTGGTTAGGAAGGGAGTGAGACATGGTTGTAGCCTGTCCCCGGTGTTATTCGATCTGTGTACTGAGATATCAGTAAAAAAGCAGTAGAAAAGTTTGGAATAGGAATCAAAATCTATGGAAAAGAAATAAATACTTTGAGGTTTGCTGATGACATTGTAATTCTGTGAGAGAGCAGCTGAACGGAATGGACAGTGTCTTGGAAGGAGAATATAAGATGAACATCAATAAAAGGAAAACGAGGATAATGGAATGCAGTCGAATTAGGTGATGCTGAGGGAATTAGTTTAGGAAATGAGACAAAGTAGTAGATGAGTTTCGCTATTTGGGAAGCAAAATAACTGATGATGGTCGAAGTAGAGAGGATATAAAATGTAGACTGGCAATGGCAAGGAAAGCGTTTCTGAAGAAGAGAAATTTGTTAACATCGAGAATAGAGTTAAGTGTCAGGAAGTCTTTTCTGAAAGTATTTGTATGGGGTGTAGCCATGTATGGAGGTGAAACATGGACGTTAAACAGTTTAGACAAGAGGAGAATAGAAGCTTTCGAAATGTGGTGCTACAGAAGAATGCTGAAGATTAGATGGGTAGATCACATAACTAATGAGGAAGTATTGAATAGGATTGGGGAGAAGAGAAGTTTGTGGCACCACTTGACCAGAAGAAGGGATCGGTTGGTAGGACATGTTCTGAGGGACTAAGGGATTACCAATTTACTCGTAGTATTGGAGGGCAGCGCGGAGGGTAAAAATCGTAGAGGGAGAGCAAGTAAGCAGATTCAGAAGGATGTGGGTTGCAGTAGGTACTCGGAGACGAAGAAGCTTGCGCAGGATAGAGTAGCATGGAGAGCTGCATCAAACCAGTCTCTGGACTGAAGACCACAACAGCACGAACCATCAGTTTAATCGGTACTCATGCGGCAACATGCGCTACCTAATACATTCCAAAACGTCGCACATAAAAATGGGATTCTTCTGGACTTAATACCTCGGCTTTTGTTAGTGAGATAGGGTAAAGTGTTCTGGATAGTCCTAGGGCCAGCGACCATTTGTGTACCAGATAGAATGATCATCTATCCTATAATACAGGATCAAAGTTCGAATATTACACACTTCCACGGCCGGCCGGAGTGGCCGAACGGTTCTAGGCGCTACAGTCTCTAACCGCGCGACCGCTGCGGTCGAAGGTTCGAATCCTGCCTCGGACATGGATGTGTGTGATGTCCCTAGGTTAGTTAGGTTTAAGTAGTTCTAAGTCTATGGGACTGATGACCTCAGATGTTAAGTCCCATTAGTGTTCAGAGCCACACTTCTACGTGCTTAGGCAAATGGAGCAAATCGGTTGGTTCGTTTTGCTTTGACATGGTCCATGGTGGCCTTAAGGAGCTTATGGAGGTACCGTTAGTTCATGAATGGTTTCTTACAAAACTGCCAAAAAGTTTTTTTTGTCATTTCTTCGTACCAAAACCGAACGGCGGTTTTCCAAGGCGGCTATGCATAGTAAATGGATTAAACTTTTACAAAATATTCCTACGATTCCAACCTGGAGTGACGTTGAAAATTTTACTGATATCTTGATCCATTTATGAGATACAGTGCGTCTACAAGTATAATCCTGTATGGGCGCGAAATAATAAATAACCGCAGAAACATGCTCAAATTTTAAATGTATATTCTCTAGGCATTTACCTAGAAGTGCCATCTCCTCGTTTTCAAAAATATATATTCGTTATCAAGTAACACCCCAAAAACGTTGCTTTTGGGTACCAAAACTGAGCCGCAGTTTCTAAGACAGCTACGCAGCCGGCCTGTGTGGCCGAGCGGTTCTAGGCGCTACAGTCTGGAACCGCGCGACCACTACGGTCACAGGTTCGAATGCTGCCTCGGGCATGGATGTGTTGATGTCCTAAGGTTAGTTAGGTTTAAGTAGTTCTAAGTTCTATGGGACTGATCACCTCCGATGTTAAGTCCCATAGTGCTCAGAGCCATTTGAACCACAGCTACGCACAGTAAATGGATGTTATTTTTGCTATATATTCCTAAGATCCCGATCTCGAACAAACTTGAAAATGTTTTTGATATATTTATCGATTTCCGAGATGGAGACGTGCGAAGTTACCTTAGTTGTACACGTAAAACACGCGCGTAAAATCCGGTGTGAGGTGAAAAGGTAGTTTATAAAGTGACGTAGCACGGAGAAATATGCTGTGAAGCGTATTCGTTATCATCAGAAGGGTTCTGGGAACCGCTAAGACACATGTATGATTTTGTGCACGTAAAATCCTTTTTCAGATGTAAAATTACTTCTGAATTACTCCAATTTCCCATAATTAAACTACCAAAATTTTAGTGACTCATGGAGTTCTTTTCACGTAAGAGACATACCTCGCAGTGGCAGCGAAAAGAAGGAAATCAGCGGGAAGATGCTCCTATCGCCGAGCACAAAAAAAAAAGCGAATACGCTCCTGTTTAAAAAAGATTGACTGCAAAGGGGCGTGCCGGCAGCCTCGTTCTGCCTTCTTCAGCACCTTTACAATTTTTCCCAAAAATTTTGGCATGCGAATATATTCGCGCTTTTTTATGCTGAGAGAGAAGGCGGCAGTGACAGTGGGAAAGAGACGGAAAAGTAAAAAATACAGGAAGATAGTGGTCTAGTGGTTGTGGAGTAGAAAGAGAGGAGGCAATGGCAGTGGGAGAGAAAGAGAGGTAACGGTGGCAATGGAACATAGCTGACAGTGACAGAACAGTGAAGGGGAGAGTGTCGGTGGGAGAAGAATAAAGAGAAGAAGGAAATGGAAGTGGGTGAGAGCCAGTGATAATGGGAGAAGAGGCTGTACAATGGCAACGAGTAAGATAGCGACAGTAACAGTGAGAAGAGACAGCAGCAGTGGGTAGGAAAGAATGACATAGTAGCAGTAAAAGAGAGCAAGAGAGAGACAGTGACGGAGGGAGGAGACAGTAATAGTGGGACAGAACGAAGGAGGCTGCGTTTGTGAGACACTGACAATAAGAGAGAGACATAGAGAGAGTGACAATGAGTTGCGCAGAGTGAGTGAGAATGGACAAGTGTGAGTGGACGGGTATGAGCAAGTGACAGGAATGGACTAGTGGGTGTATACTAGTTACAATTAGGGGTAGCCTGTGGGAGTGACAAGTGAGTTGCACATTTAAAAAAATGTTCAGATGCCAATTTTGCGGGAAAATTGCTGATGAGATGTGGATCTACGTTTATGCTGTTGAGACCAAGGTTGAATCTTCACAGTGTGTTGGGAAAGGTTCTTCAAGACCAGAAAATCTGGTCAGGTCATGTCAAATGTCGAAGCCATGGTGATTTCTTTGACTTCGAAGGATTTGTTCATCATGAATTCGTGCCGCAGGGACAAGCTGTTAATCGATGGTACTATCGGGACGAGTTGCGACGCCTGTGAGAAAATGTGAGAAGGAAACGGCCTTAAATATGGCTTGACAACTCATAGCTCTTGCATCATGATATCGCATCCGCACATTCATCCCTGTGGGTGCGTGACTACTGCACAAAATTCGAAATCACTGTGCTGTCTCATCCTCCGTACTCTCCAGACCTGGTCCCTGCGAACTTTTTTATTAATTTCCAAAGTTGAAAACCACGTTTAAAAGCCGAAGAGATAAAAGAAAATTCGCCGACGGTGCTTCGCGCGATCCAACAGTGCTTCTTCCGATAGTGAAGACGGCGTTGGGAACGGTGTGCAGGAGAGTATTTCGAAGGCAGCCATGCACAATAAGTAAAAAAAAAAGGTGTTGAAAAATTTTGTGGTCAAAGTTCCGCAATTTTTTGAAGAGACCTTGTAATAAACAGGCGATGGAGCCTTACACACGAGAATGATGGTAAATTTTTGAACACCATGTCCTCCTGATTCTTGGTGCAGGACAAGAATATAAAATATGAAACATTCAGTCATGCGAACAGCATTGGATTAAAACGGTCCAGCTCTTGACCTACGAGAGAGTGCGAGGAGAGAAAACCTGGAGAACTTTGTTGATTGGCAAGAAAGGTAACGGAAGCCGGAGCAAAGAACTTCAGACAACTAGTCCGATATCATCTTAAATAGCGCCCGGTCTATAAGCGCAACATAACAACGATCGCTGCAGAATGACAACTTGGAGATGAAATTAACTACAGTAAAACCCCTTTTTAACGAACTCAGGGGATCAAAAAATTTGTTCCTTAAAAGAGGGTTTTCCTTCAGTAAGTGTTTAGGTCAAAATGTACTAAATAAGTGTTCCAGAATCAAAATTGGAACCTAGGCTATTTAGGCCATATTAATACTCCATAATCACAAACTCACCTTGTGCTGCACACAAAAATACAATGAACATGAAAATGTTTCTTGGCAAATTTAAAACTACTCGATATATTTATAATACTTTTTTTAAGTCCAAGCTCCTCAGAAATCTTATAAAAATATCTGTCGTCATACAGGCATTTTTGTTAAACTCATATTTGTACGGAAGTGTCTTTATGTTCTTAAAACACCTCAGAGTTTTAAATTTACCAATAATTAAAGGTGGCAACTTTTCCCTTCCGTCATTGTTCACGCACAATAATGCTATCATTCTCTCTTTACTTTTTTGTCCCCCATGACATTTTTCACCCTTAATTGATAGTGTTTTAGATGGAAGGAGGTTATAAAATACACCAGTCTCATCGGCATTAAAAATATTTTTGGAATCATACCCTTGAATCAGACGTGGCAAAGTATAACTTTTCCATTGCTCCACACTTTCACTGTCCACAGCCGCACTTTCTCCACTTAAATTTTCGGTTGAGAGATCCAGCCAGTCGTTAGATGCACTGAAGTTCTCATATCCCATCCTCAGCGCAATTTCTCGCACCTTCTCACGCCACACATTGCCACCTATGGGAATATTTGCGGCTCTTATTCCCTGAAACCAGTCTAAAAGAGCAGTTTCTGCGGCTTTGAAAGACGACTCACGAATATTCTTCCTTTTTGATGAACATGAACCGTCTACTTCTAAATTTAATAAAGCCTACTTATTTTTTATTATTCCGCACAAAAATGATGGCGTCAAATCGTACTTCTTTGCAACGTCGCATAATGTCATACAGGTATTGCGATTCTCTTCAAAATCCCGAATAATTGTTAGCTTTTGCTGTATCGTCAGGTTTCTTCGTTTGCTGGCCATATTACACGTACAAAAACACTATTGTAAGTAGACTACACAAGTGCAGTATACACTTAGTGCTTTCACCTTATAGCGTCAGACATGACAGCTGGAACGCGCTAGTGCGGAAGAATTGTTTTCAAACGATCAGTTTAACATTCACCAAATTTTTACGGCGGAGACAGTGACAGTTCTGCAAGCATTTAAGTTTGTCTCTAGCACTTCCTTCCCCAAGACATTGATAGTATCTGACTCGCAAAGCGTTCTTAAAAACATTCAGTACAGTCGATGGAACAAAACAACCAACAGTTATATCTTGGATGTGATATCTGGATATATTCGCAGCACACGCACGGGCCGGACGATCCTACAGACTACTTACGTGAAGTCAAGGATCACGCAAGACAACAATGGCAGGAAGCGTGGAACGTTTCTCAACACATAAAAGGCGGTTGTTACGCAGTGCTACAACCTCGGATTCCTTCACAGCCGTGGTTCATGAGGACACATCTGGACCGATCCACGATTTCTACCATCATAAGACTCCGCTTCAATCGTGCCTCTTTCCCACAACATCTACATCGGATCAACGTTTACAGTTCACCAGCATGTGAGTGTGATCCTGAGTCGGAAGCTGATGTCAACCACATCTTATTTATGTGCCCCAAATTTGACCGTAAACGGTTGGTCTTTCTGAAGACATTGCTGAGTATGGGCTACCATCTTCCTCAATCAGCTTCTGCTCTTTTGTGTAATAAAGACGTTCGTCTATATAAAGTGATAGTTAACTTCATCAAGAGTACTGGTTACAATCTGTAGGTTTTAATGGTATACGTAAATTATAAATATGTCTTGCTGATGAAGATATTTCAGAATGGGTGTGAATTGTAAGCCAAGACACTTTTCATTATTTTCCAATTCAATTCAATTCAATTTTTAAAACATTATGTACAAAACAGTAACAGTTAAGCTTTTTATTCTTGTAAATATGCATTTCTGTATTTGTTTATTCAATTATGTGTACATTGTCACTATGGGTTGCCGAGTCTGAGTACACACTCAAAGGCCAAATAAACAAAACAAGAAACAAAAAAAACCTTCACCAATCTCGATAACTTCACAACTAACGATACGAGACCAATATCCGAACGCTAACGCGGACATCGATTTTAAGAACGCAAATGATCAAAGCCTAACGTTACGATTTAATGTCCGAAAACAAGAAGTGCAGCTGCAGACCGTAGTTTAATTTGCGAATTGTAAAACACTTATTCCTTAAAAGCGGGATTTAAAAGAAAGCGCTATTCGTTAAAACCGAATTTCAGGAACACTGTTTTTATGGCGTTATCGCCGGGACCAACGAAAGTATTCCTTGAAAGCGGGATTTCCTTAAAAGCGGGTCCGTTAACACGGGGTTTTACTGTTATCAGCAACCTCGCGAGCAAACTATACACAGTGCACACTCACCGACGCTAAGACGGCGGCTGGTCGCAAACTGACGACCGCAGCTGCATACCCACCCCCATTCAACTCGATCGGATAGTCGCAAGTGCCGCAGTTATGGCGTCTCTCGACACTTTTGTGGCCGAGGAGCCATCGACATAATACGCCTGTGCCGGCAGGAAGAGGGCCGTTTAGCGCTGCGGTTACTGTCGGCTCCCTTCTGCAGGGGTCAGAAGTCGCGGCCCGGGGGTTGGGAGTGCTGAAAAACGGCAACTTCGGCGAAAACCTTGGGCACTTTCGTGTCCCTCCGCGGCAAGTAGCCGTGGCCTGAAGACTGGCGAGCCTCTGGCCGTATTCGCCATCTAGCGATATTGTAGAATCGATAAAATCAGGACCCATAAACAGCGGCGGCTGCTGTGTAGGAACGCAAGAGCATGTGAACACCTTAACTTTTGACACCTTGCGGATTTATTCGTTATTTTTCTTTGAACGCTGTTAAACGTAATGTAGATGCGGTAATCTGAAATACACGGAATTAAATCTACCACACTGTGCTGCATATTGCTCCTTAGACTCTGTTGTGGCGTAACAAGACAGCCACGCCACTCGGAAGTAGCCGAAAGGCACGCGTGAAGCCCACGCAGATGGGCGCGAGGTCTGAAACAGGATACGTAATGAATGCTATAAAGAAAAGTACATAGCTGCTGGAATACTTAACTTTAATCCATCATTCTGGTACATCGCTCTTGACGATACAAGTGAGACTCTTTAGATACATGCAATGTAATGCTAATGGCGCCTTGCTAGGTCGTAGCCATTGACTTAGCTGAAGGCTATTCTAACTATCTGCTCTGCAAATGAGCGAGGCTTCGTGTGCATCGCTAGCTAAGTCGTCCGAACAACTGGGGCGAGTGCTAGTAAGACTCTCAAGACCTGCCGTGTGGTGGCGCTCGGTCTGCGATCACTGACAGTGGCGACACGTGGGTCCGACATGTACTAATGGACCGCGGCCGATTTAAAGCTACCACCTAGCAAGTGTGGTGTCTGGCGGTGACACCACAGACTCGGTGAAATTTGGCATCATGGTCCCGAGCACACCTTCATTTGTGCCCATTTTAAGGCGCTTTGCGCATGCACAACTGGCATGATGTAATTGCCTTATGAGCCAAATGCATACGGATTTGATAATGTGCACGGTTCGCAGTGTGCACTGGTAGCCCTTACCACTCAGCTACGGCCGCGCGGCATTATTCAAAATGGCTCTGAGCACTATGGGACTTAACAGCTGTGGTCATCAGTCCCCTAGAACTTAGAACTACTTAAACCTAACTAACCTAAGGACATCACACACATCCATGCCCGAGGCAGGATTCGAACCTGCGACCGTAGCACGCGCGGCATTAGCTGAGAGGTCTAGGGCGCTGCAGTCATAGGCTGTGCGGTTGGTCCCGGCGGAGGTTCGAATCCTCCCTCGGGCATGGGTGTGTGTTCAAATGGTTCAAATGGCTCTGAGCACTATGGGACTTAACTGCTGAGGTCATCAGTCCCCTAGAACTTAGAACTAGTTAAACCTAACTAACCTAAGGCCATCACACACATCCATGCCCGAGGCAGGATTCGAACCTGCGACCGGAGCAGTCGCGCGGCTCCAGACTGTAGCGCCTATAACCGCTCGGCCACACCGGCCTGCCATGGGTGTGTGTGTTTGTCCTCAGGATAATTTAGGTTGAGTAGTGTGTAAGCTTAGGGACTGATGACCTTAGCAGTTAAGTCCCATTAGATTTCACACACATTTGAACATTTGAACTCAGCTACCAGTTTATGTCAGTGCCACCAGATGGCACAGACTTTTATTTACGTTTGCTCGGCATAAATCACGGTAGCCGGTAGCACACGCCACAGATACGCGAATTCACTCACTTTATAGTAAACGTAGATGGAATATCAGTATGTGTTATACTGATAGAAAAACGTATTTGTGGGTGCAACGTAAAAATGCCTGATTTTCGAAAATAGTTCAAATGGCTCTAAGCACCATGGGACTTAACATCTGAGGTGATCAGTCACTTAAACCTGACTAACCTAAGGACATGACACACATCCATGCCAGAGGCAGGATTCGAATCTGCGACCGTTGCAGCAACGCAGTTCCGGACTGAAGCGCCTAGAAACACACGGCCATAGCTGCCGGCCCCCTATTTTCAGCCCGGGAGTTAATTCGTTAACTAATACACGAATTAGGGATCTTCAACATTTGTGTATAAAAATGAAAGAGCATGAAAACTCCAGCATACACAAAAATGTAGTAGTAAAAGCTTAAACATTATCTCGTTCTTGGCATAAAATGTACTTAATTATGTACAAAACAACAAAATTACTGACCGGCTAAATTTGTATAATATGTTGATAAGCACAACTGCTACATAACAGATGCTATTAATTTCGGACTCCATATTTATTTGAATTTAAAAATTTGTAAACACTTAGAACGTCCACCTACGAGCCGCCACTGCCCATAAAATTCGTCCACCCCAAGAGCCCGTAGTCTGCTGGTTAGGCCACCCGAGGGTGATCTCAAATCGTCGGCGAAAATTAGTCTGATAGCGAATAATTAAAGATTTATTATGACAACTTTCGAGGCAACAATTTCAAATGGTT
This sequence comes from Schistocerca cancellata, assembly GCF_023864275.1. Lineage (NCBI taxonomy): Eukaryota > Metazoa > Arthropoda > Insecta > Orthoptera > Acrididae > Schistocerca > Schistocerca cancellata. The sequence goes on along the minus strand of NC_064637.1, from coordinate 123,850,592 downwards.
CAAATGGCTCTGAGCACTATGGGACTAAACATCTGAGGTCATCAGTCCCCTAGAACTTAGAACTACTTGAACCCAAACTAACCTAAGGACATCACACACATCCATGCCAGAGGCAGGATTCGAACCTGCGACCGTAGCGGTCGCGCGGTTCCAGACTGAAGCGCCTAGAACCGCTCAGTCACAACGGCCGGCGGTAACAATTTAGTCAACTCGAGATGTACATCAAACGAAAGGTGATTTTCTTAATAATCCGAATCCTGTATGATAGGCATTGGTTTACTTTACTTCGTGCACTCCCCCTTTGTCACTGAGCTGCACCAAGCAGCAGCAGAGACTTGTGGCATGCATTGTGGCCTGTCCACGGAAAGTGTGCACTGTACATGAAGTTCATCTTATAACCTCTTTTTCAAGTCACTGTTGTTTCCATTCAAATGCTCTTTCAAGTCCTTTGCCATCTATGACAGATTTACATCGTCATCGAATAACCTCGAAGTTTTATTTCTCCTGGCGTAACTTTAATTCTCTTTCCGAATTTTTGTTTGGTTACCTTCACTGCTTGCTGAATGTACAGACTGAATAACACTGGAGAGACCCTGTCTCGCTCCTTTCTCCGCCACTGCTTCCCATTCACGTCCTTCAACTCTTATACCTGCAGTCTCGTTTCTGTACAACCTGTTTATAACCTTTCGCCCCCCGTATTTTATCTATACTACCGTCAGAATTTCAAAGAGTGTATGCCAGTCAACATTGTCAATAACGAGCTTTTAGAAATAGGAAATACGTAAATCGACATCTAAAAAAAATGGAAATTTTAATTTATTTGTATGTTAATGTAGAAGCTATTTATAATTAATTATCAATCTCAGAAATCTGTTCATGCCCATAAAAGCGGTAACATTTTGGCAACTTTATGACGTCAACAGAGCCAAAGTGAATAGTTTTGCAAATTGCTACTGTGTTAACTTACTGTGTTAAGTTCCATGCTGTTTGAAATTTGTTACCTTCATAAGTATATGCAGATAAGCGTATGTGTGAGATATGTGCACTTTAAGTTAATATGGATGTTGGAAATACCTTTTTCTCAATGTATTGCAGTCTAATAGTTGTAGAAATAAGAGAATTCGTGTCGCCATGTCTGTACGGTGCGTTTAAGCTACGCTAATATAGATTTGTTTCAATGCTATTAACAACCTGTTATAAAGATGACATATGTGTATTAACTCCTATAAATGCAGAAATTATAATTTTAATTTGTAATTTTACAATGTCTTTTCAAATGGTTCAAATGGCTCTGAGCACTATGGGACTTAACGTCTGAGGTCATCAGTCCCCTAGAACTTAGAACTACTTAAAATTAACTAACCAAAGGACAGCACACACATCCATGCCCGAGGCAGGATTCGAACCTGCGACCGTAGCAGTCGCGCGGTTCCAAACTGAATCGCCTAGAACCACTCGGCCACACTGGCCGGCCTATGTCTTTTCAAAATTATTTCAATAAGCAGGTATGTTTTCTTGGGCATGTATATGTGAAATCCCGAAATAGTGGTGGGTATTATGCCACAGATTAGTGATTTAGCGTTTTTTCATTTGTATTATATTAGGCTTCGTGAGGTAGCTTCAGCAAAGCGCATATCGACAGGGCTTTGACTCGCTCAACAAGAAATGATATGTATTGCTGTTTAAACTTAAAATGAACCGGACCATATGGAACTTAGCAGACTTGATGTATTATAAAATGTACTAAACAAACCCAGCTGACTATCTCAGTAAATGGTAGAACGCTAATTTTAATTTCAAAATATATACGTGGATGTTTTAAACATGGCTGCTTGATTCAGTTACTTAAGGGGCTCCGGAAAGGCTCAAAATCATGAAAAGTTCAATTTTTACTTTTTTGCGTTTTCTGAATCCTTTTAATAGATATATAATTTATTCAACTCCGAAGACTACAACTATTCTTAATTTTTTTTAAATGTGTTCTACATGGGCGTGACCCATTGTGGCGCTGTTAAACTGCTGTCAAATGGTGTTATTATTAACGTCCGTGTTCATCAGGTACATTTTAGTGATGTGAGAGAAAGTATGTGTTGTGGCTAACCTGTGATGGTTCAATATACACTCCTGGAAATGGAAAAAAGAACACATTGACACCGGTGTGTCAGACCCACCATACTTGCTCCGGACACTGCGAGAGGGCTGTACAAGCAATGATCACACGCACGGCACAGCGGACACACCAGGAACCGCGGTGTTGGCCGTCCAATGGCGCTAGCTGCGCAGCATTTGTGCACCGCCGCCGTCAGTGTCAGCCAGTTTGCCGTGGCATACGGAGCTCCATCGCAGTCTTTAACACTGGTAGCATGCCGCGACAGCGTGGACGTGAACCGTATGTGCAGTTGACGGACTTTGAGCGAGGGCGTATAGTGGGCATGCGGGAGGCCGGGTGGACGTACCGCCGAATTGCTCAACACGTGGGGCGTGAGGTCTCCACAGTACATCGATGTTGTCGCCAGTGGTCGGCGGAAGGTGCACGTGCCCGTCGACCTGGGACCGGACCGCAGCGACGCACGGATGCACGCCAAGACCGTAGGATCCTACGCAGTGCCGTAGGGGACCGCACCGCCACTTCCCAGCAAATTAGGGACACTGTTGCTCCTGGGGTATCGGCGAGGACCATTCGCAACCGTCTCCATGAAGCTGGGCTACGGTCCCGCACACCGTTAGGCCGTCTTCCGCTCACGCCCCAACATCGTGCAGCCCGCCTCCAGTGGTGTCGCGACAGGCGTGAATGGAGGGACGAATGGAGACGTGTCGTCTTCAGCGATGAGAGTCGCTTCTGCCTTGGTGCCAATGATGGTCGTATGCGTGTTTGGCGCCGTGCAGGTGAGCGCCACAATCAGGACTGCATACGACCGAGGCACACAGAGCCAACACCCGGCATCATGGTGTGGGGAGCGATCTCCTACACTGGCCGTACACCACTGGTGATCGTCGAGGGGACACTGAATAGTGCACGGTACATCCAAACCGTCATCGAACCCATCGTTCTACCATTCCTAGACCGGCAAGGGAACTTGCTGTTCCAACAGGACAACGCACGTCCGCATGTATCCCGTGCCATCCAACGTGCTCTAGAAGGTGTAAGTCAACTACCCTGGCCAGCAAGATCTCCGGATCTGTCCCCCATTGAGCATGTTTGGGACTGGATGAAGCGTCGTCTCACGCGGTCTGCACGTCCAGCACGAACGCTGGTCCAACTGAGGCGCCAGGTGGAAATGGCATGGCAAGCCGTTCCACAGGACTACATCCAGCATCTCTACGATCGTCTCCATGGGCGAATAGCAGCCTGCATTGCTGCGAAAGGTGGATATACACTGTACTAGTGCCGACATTGTGCATGCTCTGTTGCCTGTGTCTATGTGCCTGTGGTTCTGTCAGTGTGATCATGTGATGTATCTGACCCCAGTAATGTGTCAATAAAGTTTCCCCTTCCTGGGACAATGAATTCACGGTGTTCTTATTTCAATTTCCAGGAGTGTATATCGCTGGTGTGATTGTCGATTGTTTCATGTTTATTTACTCTGTCGTTATCTCGAAAATATTCGTAATTAATTCTGTTTCTTGAGTCTCTGTTTTGTTGAAGTATAATAACGAGTAAAAGTAAAGTTATTAGAAATCCTCTGAAGGCTTTTAAGGAAAGGAAAAATGTTGGAAAGCCAAAGGTATGTGTTATTACTGTAAATAATAACATTCTAACATGGTACGAGCGATGCTTGCTTTAGACAAGGAAAGCCTTCGGGCTGCAGACAGGGCTGTAAAGAGTCTAGAAATACAAGCAAGAGTAAACAGGAGGAGGAACAAGAGGAAGCTGAAGGAGGAGTTTGCAGAGGATGAAGATAATCCATCCTATGGACCTGGAATGCACTAAAAAGTTAATCCAATCTTTGTCGCTCGATTCCCAAAACTTTTATTTTCTCATACTAATTACATGTTTTCTAAGGATCTTCCAAACATATTTGTTTCAAACTTTCAATAAATGTTACACAGTACCTTCTGCATAATTTAACACAGCCTTTTTCCAAAAAAACTGTATATTTTTGAATATATAAATAAAAAATTGCAAAAAAATGTTGCGAATTTTCATTACAATTGAAAAAAAAATCATCTTTAATAACTGAACTAAAATTTTGTAAAATCCCTGTGTTAAGTTGTAGCCCATATTCCAATATATAATCTGTAAAAAGTTCAACTTCCTACCTCAAATACTTTGTGAGGAAAGATGTAATTTATAAGCGTTATTTTAACATTGCAAGTATAGGGCGTTCCGGAGCCCCTTAAATGCAAAGGTTCCGCTTTCTCTGTTTACTAGGGCGGGCAGAATACCAACGGCCAACTCACGTTTGTGAAACGCCGCGAGCGCGACGAACGTCAATATTTCACCACCTCGTCGAAAAGGCGCTCAAGGACATCCATGCATACCCGCTCTCGTAGGTACACACCGTAATTATCCAAATCGTAATTATGTTGATGTGGCCTGAGAAGAACAGCGGTTGGTTAGCCACGAAAGAAAATAATAAAATTTTCACCGAGAATAACTACTACTGCAGTGATGTTCTCCTGCACGTCAGTGTAGAAGTTGGCTCAGAATCAGCTAAGTGAAAAATCCGTGCAAAACGCACGTTTATTTACGTATAAAATCCGATTTCGGAATTTTGCCTCGTGTGAGATGGCGAGTGCAGGTATTGTGTGTCGTTTTTAAGTTCTCGATTCGCTTATTTTACTGATCGTGTCGCTTCTGCATAATTTTCCATTGATTCTATAAATACCCGTTCGTATCGTTATTGTGAAATTTCGAATATTCACCAGTGTCGCTGTTATCGTCAACTATAGGCTTAAACATAATTGTGTTGTTTTGAAATTTTTGAGAACAGTGGACCTATCCTCAGTCGTTCTCTAATTTTATTGTACAATTCCTTGAGAAAGAGGTTATTTTTTTGAATTTTCGGGCCCTTACAAAACTATATTTTCGTAAGTTTCGGGTACGATTGTATTGGTTGCGTTGTTTATTTCGAAGCAGATCAGATGTGGTTCACAGTTCAGCCAAAGTTTATTGTATATCGACGCAAATAAACGTGGGTTTTTGCGAATTGCATCCACCGTAAATAACTATGCATTCGGGTTTGCAAACAACTATAATTAATCTCAAAACGTTTTGGGTAACTAGCAATTTTTACTAAAAGTTTTTGTGTTGCCTGAATAGAAGTCTCGTTTTATGTATTTGATTGAACTCTTACAGGGAATTGGCAACTTTTTAGCTCAACAGACTAAAAGATCCAGAATGGGATTTTCACTCTGCAGCGTAGTGTGCGCTCGGATCGAGACTTGAACTCGGGACCTTTTCCTTTCGCAGGCAAGTGCTCTACCAACTGAGCTATTCAAGCACGATTCACGCCCCCTCCTCACAGCTTTACTTCTGCCAGTACCCCGTCTCCTACCTTTCAAACTTTCCAAAACTCTCCTGCGAACCTTGCAGAACTAGCACTCCTGAAATAAAGGATATTGCGGAGACATGGCTTAGCCACAGCCTGGGGGATGTTTCCAGAATGAGATTTTCACTCTGCAGCGGAGTGTGTGCTGATATGAAACTTCCTGGCAGATTGAAACTGTGTGACGCACCGAGACTCGAACTCGGGATCTTTGCCTTTCGAAGGCAAGTGCTCTACCAACTGAGCTACCCAAGCACGACTCACGCCCCGTCCTCACAGCCTTACTTCTGCCCGTATCTCGTCTCCTACCTACCAAACTTACAGAAGCTCTCCTGCGAACCATGCAGAGCCGGCCGCGGTGGTCTCGCGGTTCTAGGCGCGCAGTCCGGAACCACGCGACTGCTACGGTCGCAGGTTCGAATCCTGTCTCGGGCATGGACGTGTGTGATGTCCTTAGGTTAGTTAGGTTTAAGTAGTTCTAAGTCCCATAGTGCTCAGAGCCATTTGAATCATTTGAACCATGCAGATCTAGCGGTCCTGAAAGAATGGATATTGCGGAGACATGGTTCAGCCACAGCCGGGGGGATGTTTCCAGAATGAGATTTTCACTCTGCAGCGGAATGTGCGCTGATATGAAACTTCCTGGCAGATTAAAACTGTGTGCAGGTCCGAGATTCGAACTCGTGACCTTTGCCTTTCGTGGGCAAGTGCTCTACCAACTGAGCTACCCAAGCACGACTCGCGAACCCTCCTCACAGCTTTACTTCTGCCAGTACCTCGTCTCCTACCTTCCAAACTTTACAGAAGCTCTCCTGTGAACCTTGCAGAACAGTTTTAACCTGCCAGAAAGTTTCAGATTAAAAGATAATCAGTGGGCCTAATTTAGAGTTTTTTTTCACTACCTTGTAATACATTTCACCAGCCAAAATGCAAAACCATTATGAATGCTGTTCTCGAATATGGGATGAGTTGGTTGACGTTGGTAAGGAGCTAGAAATCGCCCTGTCTTCTGTCAAACGCTTGTCAGGTGCTGCGAATCGCCGTCCGGGGTGGCCGAGCTGCTCTAGGCGCTTCAGTCTGGAACAGCGCGACCGCTACGGTCGCAGGTTCGAATCCTGCCTCGTGCATGGATGTGTGGATGTGTGTGATGTCCTTAGGTTAGTTAGGCTTGGCTCTGAGCACTATGCGACTTAACATCTGTGGTCATCAGTCCCCTAGAACATAGAACTACTTAAACCTAACTAACCTAAGGACATCACACACATCCATCCCCGAAGCAGGATTCAAACCTGCGACCGTAGTGGTCACGCGGTTCCAGACTGAAGCGCCTAGAACCGCACGGCCACACCAGGTTAGTTAGGTTTAAGTAGTTCTAAGTTCTAGAGGACTGATGACCTCAGAAGTTAAGTCCCATAGAGCCATTTGAACGTTTTTTTTTTTTGAGAATTGGTGTGTTGGAAGAGCTTCCGATAGTCATGTACCTGTGATACCTGTACTAGAGGTACCTCAAGTATATCCTTCCCTGTGGATCCTGACTCCTCTGCAGAAAGTACAGGATCTGTCATTACTTGACCACTTGACTGCGAGTGGCGTGTCAATGGTAGGTCTGAGGGTCCTCCACAGGGTGGATGTGGAACAGGAGCTACTCCACGTGTTGTACCAATCCATCTAACCAACATGTTTGAGGTTCTCTCTATCACCGAAACTAAAACTGAACCAGTGGGACTCACTTCACCTGTTTTGGGGAAACCTGCTTTGTCAAGTATCAAGAGGAGGCAAACGCAAAAAGGGTAGGTGTCTATTAATAGTCGGCAGTTCAAAAGTACAGGGAACGATGGTTTACTTTAGCAAAATGGCAGCAAGGGGCAGGAAAGGACACCAGGTGCCCTCAGTGTGTTTGCCTGGGGGGCATCATTCAACATGTTGAAGATTGTGGCACATGTTGGAACAAATTATGCCTGCCAGCTGGCTCCGAGGTCATACTTGGGCCATTCCAGCGACTGGCAGAGAAGGTTGAGAAGACCTGCCTTGCGCATGGAGTTTCAACGAAGCTCACAATTTGCAGCATTGTACCCAGAACTGATCGTGGCCCTTTGGTTTGAGTGAAGCGGAAGGATTGAACTGAGGACTTCAAAGATTCTGTAAGAAGCTAGACTCTGACTTCTTGGACTTGCGCCGTAGGGGTGAGAAATGTAGGGTCCCCCTAAATGGATCATGTGTCCACTACACATCAGAGGTAGCTGTCTGTGTGTGCGGCATAGAGAAAGGTTTTTCTTTTTTTTTTAGATTAGGTGACTCTCCAGGTGACAGCCCAGATAATGACAGATATAGAAAACACGGAAATATTAGTGTTTTCCTATCCTAATGATAAACTACCGAAGCATTCACAACGAAGTGCGACAGTTTGAAGCGCTCATGAAAAGCAGAGGCACTCACATAATACTTGATACGGAAAGCTGGTTGAAATCTGAAAGGACAGGCAAATGGCAAATAGAAATGGCGTATTTCACAGCAGACAAAAAACTCAAGTCCGCGGAGACAGAAATTGAAGTTGCAGGTGAGATTTTTTGGGAAAGTCTCAGTATCAGGGGTGGGCATAAAATGATACCTGAATCCTTCCATCGCCCACGAAACTCATCTGATGTAACAAAAAAATGGTTCAAATGGCTCTGAGCACTATGGGACTTAACATCTATGGTCATCAGTCCCCTAGAACTTAGAACTACTTAAACCTAACTAACCTATGGACACCACACAACACCCAGTCATCACGAGGCAGAGAAAATCCCTGACCCCGCCGGGAATCGAACCCAGGAACCCGGGCGTGGGAAGCGACAACGCTACCGCACGACCACGAGCTGCGGACATCGGATGTAACAGAAAACGTGAAAGAGAACCTCTGTTCATTTGTATGTAAGTTCCCGAATTGTACTATAATCATCACTGGAGACTTAAATCATCCAACAATTAATTGGGAAACTTAGTTAATTCTGCGAAACTTTACTAAATGCCTTGTCTAAAAACTACCTTGACTAGATAGCAGGGAAATTCACTCACGATGGAAACATATTGGATCTAACGGCAACCAATATACTTGATATCTTTTGAGGATGTCCACATCGAAACTGGTATCAATGACCATGATACAGGTGTGGCAACAATGGTTACCAATGTACAGAGGACAACTAAACCAAGCAGAAAATATGTATGTTCAGTAAACTAGATAAAAATATCAGTAGTGTCATATCTCAATGAGGAACTTGGAACTTCCTACACAAGGCAGGAGCACATGGAGGAACTACGGCTCAAGTTTAAAAGAATAGTTGACCACGCACTGGGTAGATATGTATCCACCAGAACAGTTCACAATGGGAGGGAACCTCTATTGTTAACAGTCACTTCTATGGAAACAGAGCTTACTGCACCACTGGTGTAAAACGAAGTGTAGGGATATACACTCCTGGAAATGGAAAAAAGAACACATTGACACCGGTGTGTCAGACCCACCATACTTGCTCCGGACACTGCGAGAGGGCTGTACAAGCAATGATCACACGCACGGCACAGCGGACACACCAGGAACCGCGGTGTTGGCCGTCGAATGGCGCTAGCTGCGCAGCATTTGTGCACCGCCGCCGTCAGTGTCAGCCAGTTTGCCGTGGCATACGGAGCTCCATCGCAGTCTTTAACACTGGTAGCATGCCGCGACAGCGTGGACGTAAACCGTATGTGCAGTTGACGGACTTTGAGCGAGGGCGTATAGTGGGCATGCGGGAGGCCGGGTGGACGTACCGCCGAATTGCTCAACACGTGGGGCGTGAGGTCTCCACAGTACATCGATGTTGTCGCCAGTGGTCGGCGGAAGGTGCACGTGCCCGTCGACCTGGGACCGGACCGCAGCGACGCACGGATGCACACCAAGACCGTAGGATCCTATGCAGTGCCGTAGGGGACCGCACCGCCACTTCCCAGCAAATTAGGGACACTGTTGCTCCTGGGGTATCGGCGAGGACCATTCGCAACCGTCTCCATGAAGCTGGGCTACGGTCCCGCACACCGTTAGGCCGTCTTCCGCTCACGCCCCAACATCGTGCAGCCCGCCTCCAGTGGTGTCGCGACAGGCGTGAATGGAGGGACGAATGGAGACGTGTCGTCTTCAGCGATGAGAGTCGCTTCTGCCTTGGTGCCAATGATGGTCGTATGCGTGTTTGGCGCCGTGCAGGTGAGCGCCACAATCAGGACTGCATACGACCGAGGCACACAGGGCCAACACCCGGCATCATGGTGTGGGGAGCGATCTCCTACACTGGCCGTACACCACTGGTGATCGTCGAGGTGACACTGAATAGTGCACGGTACATCCAAACCGTCATCGAACCCATCGTTCTACCATTCCTAGACCGGCAAGGGAACTTGCTTTTCCAACAGGACAATGCACGTCCGCATGTATCCCGTGCCACCCAACGTGCTCTAGAAGGTGTAAGTCAACTACCCTGGCCAGCAAGATCTCCGGATCTGTCCCCCATTGAGCATGTTTGGGACTGGAAGAAGCGTCGTCTCACGCGGTCTGCACGTCCAGCACGAACGCTGGTGCAACTGAGGCGCCAGGTGGAAATGGCATGGCAAGCCGTTCCACAGTACTACATCCAGCATCTCTACGATCGTCTCCATGGGAGAATAGCAGCCTGCATTGCTGCGAAAGGTGGATATACACTGTACTAGTGCCGACATTGTGCATGCTCTGTTGCCTGTGTCTATGTGCCTGTGGTTCTGTCAGTGTGATCATGTGATGTATCTGACCCCAGGAATGTGTCAATAAAGTTTCCCCTTCCTGGGACAATGAATTCACGGTGTTCTTATTTCAATTTCCAGGAGTGTATGTAAAGGCTATTAGTGACACCAAAATTAGTGTCCAGTCTGTAGCAAATCAGGAACTGAAACTCATGGTAGCAAGCAACTGTTGAAATGCTTAACTTCGTTTCCAATTGTTCCTTTACACAGGAAAACCCAGGAGAATTTGCCCCAGTTTAATCCTCGTACCACTGAAAAGATGAATGAAATAAGTATTAGTGCCAGTGGTGTTGAGGAACAGCTGAAATGGTTAAAACTGAATAAAGCTCTAGGGACCGATGGAATCCCCATCAGATTCTATACTGAATTTGCGGCTGAGTTAGCCCTTCTTCTCACTGTAATCAATCGTACACCCCATGAACAACAATCTGAGCTCAGATCTTCGAAAAAAGACGGATCACGCCTGCCTACGAGAAGGGTAAGGGTAGTAGAAGTGATCAACAAAACTTACTGTCCAGTATCCTTGACATCAGTTTGTTGTACAATCTTAGAACATATGCTGACCTCAAAAGATAATCATAATCTTGAACAGAATGACCTCCTCAGTGCCAGCCAGCATTGATTCCAAAAATAGACTCCTGGAAATTGAAATAAGAACACCGTGAATTCATTGTCCCAGGAAGGGGAAACTTTATTGACACATTCCTGGGGTCAGATACATCACATGATCACACTGACAGAACCACAGGCACATAGACACAGGCAACAGAGCATGCACAATGTCGGCACTAGTACAGTGTATATCCACCTTTCGCAGCAATGCAGGCTGCTATTCTCCCATGGAGACGATCGTAGAGATGCTGGATGTAGTCCTGTGGAACGGCTTGCCATGCCATTTCCACCTGGCGCCTCAGTTTGTAACGCCGGAAATGCATATCCTCCTATTTCCATCTGTTGTACTATTTTTTTTCCTTGCTTTGTTACCTCAAGATATGACATTTCTGTCTCTTTGTATATTGTAATTGTTTTACTATTTGTATATTTATGCATTTATGTCGATGTATAATTGGTTTGTTTCGTAAATATTATTTGTATTTTTACGCTGGGTCTTGCTAGGGAAAACTGCTATCGAACGATTACGTCGATAGGTCGTGTGAAGAGTCAAAGTGTGTAGGATCTTTGGGAGTGTTAACTCTGCCGCGTGGAGCGCTGGCTGAGAGAGGGGGTCTGGCGGGAGTAGCGAGTGGAGCAGGTGTGTTGTGTGACGCTCCCGCGAGTTGCCGCGCTTTCGGGGTTTGGCAGCATGTAATTGCGCTCGACTTGAGATGATAGTTTCTGACATGGTGTCGCGGACGGGAAACATTAACTAGCGCACATCAAGAGCCCGTTTCGTCTGGTGACCGTGTCGAGAAGAAGGCGCGCCAACATCCAGCTTCTGCAACAGCGACGGCCGACAATGAGTGACTGTCGCCACCTCCTCGATCGACGGCTTCAAACCTTCAATCAACCATCAAGGAAGACTGGAAGCAAGTAAAGTTTTAGAACTGTATGGCAGACCTCAGCTTTTCAAACTGTACCATTTTCGTAACTATAATAACAGCAACTTAGCATGAACCTTTGTTGCTCATTGTCCCAATTGCATTACCAAGCAGGGTCCCTTCCTTTTCCGAAATGAACCCGAGTGTCGTTGAAATTTAAACGCCAGCACTAAAGTAATATAGCTAATTCTATTTCACTGCTTTAATTTCAAAGTTCAGTTAGCTGGCTACAATATTCAGATTACACAAGCACAAATTAAGAGTGCGAGTTTTGTTATCGTATTTTTGCTTACCTGTGACTGCAGCTCAGCTTGGTACGTACTAAATTTTACTATTGTTAATTGTTCAGAATCATTTAATTCAAGTTCAAAGTTAAATCTCTTATTTCCAAATTGCGTAGATTCAAGTAGTTTTTTGAAATGATTGTTGAGGTAGTCCAAGAATAACCGTATTTTACTGAATTTCGATGTGCTTCAGAAAGAAAGCTCACTATTAACTTCAGTCACTAAATTAACTTTCGATTTTCCGGTTTTATTAATTCTTTGCTAAATTAAGTCAGGGTGTAGCGAAATTTATTACTTCTGACAAACTTTCTGTTTTCACACTACACGTGTCAACCTTCAGTTGCCACGCTTCTAGTGCTAATTATATGTGTAATAACCTTTCTTTTTCAGTTACTATAGTAATTGTCCTTAGGACTGGCGACCGTGATTTCCCCCAAAATCTCAAATACCTAATTACCGCTAGTTAATTGTTAACGTAACGGCTGCACATTTACTTTCTTTATTAACTTTACCCCTTTTCAAAATTAATTTCCACCAGTTTCATTAGCACATTTCCTTTCATTTAGATGTAACCCTTTCCTCCCTCTTTACCGACAGGTTAACTTCGGTGACGATTGCTTTTCCAAAACTCCCATTAGGTACACGCGGTTTCATTTTTCACTGTCATTAAGGTCGGTAAGTGAGGGGGAGGTTACAAGTTGGACCAGCGTTCGTGCTGGACGTGCAGACCGCGTGAGACGACGCTTCATCCAGTCCCAAACATGCTCAATGGGGGACAGATCCGGAGATCTTGCTGGCCAGGGTAGTTGACTTACACCTTCTAGAGCACGTTGGGTGGCACGGGATACATGCGGACGTGCATTGTCCTGTTGGAACAGCAAGTTCCCTTGCCGGTCTAGGAATGGTAGAACGATGGGTTCGATGAAGGTTTGGATGTACCGTGCACTATTCAGTGTCCCCTCGACGATCACCAGTGGTGTACGGCCAGTGTAGGAGATCGCTCCCCACATCATGATGTCGGGTGTTGGCCCTGTGTGCCTCGGTCGTATGCAGTCCTGATTGTGGCGCTCACCTGCAGGGCGCCAAACACGCATACGACCATCATTGGCACCAAGGCAGAAGCGACTCTCATCGCTGAAGACGACACGTCTCCATTCGTCCCTCCATTCACGCCTGTCGCGACACCACTGGAGGCGGGCTGCACGATGTTGGGGCGTGAGCGGAAGACGGCCTAACGGTGTGCAGGACCGTAGCCCAGCTTCATGGAGACGGTTGCGAATGGTCCTCGCCGATACCCCAGGAGCAACAGTGTCCCTAACTTGCTGGGCAGTGGCGGTGCGGTCCCCTACGGCACTGCGTAGGATCCTACGGTCTTGGCGTGCATCCGTGCGTCGCTGCGGTCCGGTCTCAGGTCGACGGGCACGTGCACCTTCCGCCGACCACTGGCGACAACATCGATGTACTGTGGAGACCTCACGCCCCACGTGTTGAGCAATTCGGCGGTACGTCCACCCGGCCTCCCGCATGCCCACTATACGCCCTCGCTCAAAGTCCGTCAACTGCACATACGGTTCACGTCCACGCTGTCGCGGCATGCTACCAGTATTAAAGACTGCGATGGAGCTCCGTATGCCACGGCAAACTGGCTGACACTGACGGCGGCGGTGCACAAATGCTGCGCAGCTAGCGCCATTCGACGGCCAACACCGCGGTTCCTGGTGTGTCCGCTGTGCCGTGCGTGTGATCATTGCTTGTACAGCCCTCTCGCAGTGTCCGGAGCAAGTATGGTGGGTCTGACACACTGGTGTCAATGTGTTCTTTTTTCCATTTCCAGGAGTGTATTAAGCATGTGAAACCCTGCTTGCAGTTTACTCACATGACATACTGAAAGTTTTGGATCCAGGCAACAAGGTAGATGCAATTTTTCTTGATTTTCGAAAAGCATTCGACTCAGTACCACGTCTACATTTATTGTCAAAAGTTCCATCATATGAGGTATCAAGTGAAATTTGGGGCTGGATTGAGAACTTTTTGGTAGGGAGGTCACAGCATGTTATTTTGGATGGAGAGTCATCGTCAGATGTAGAAGAAAGTTGGGGCATGCCCCAGAGAAGTGTTTTGGGACCCCTGCTGTTCATGTTGTTTATTAATGGCCTTGGAGACAATATTAATAGTAACATTAGGCTTTTTGCAGATGATGCAGTCGTCTGTAATGAATTACTGTCTGAAAGAAGCTGCATAAATATTCAGTCAAACCTTGATAAGATTTGAAAGTAGTGCAAAGATTGGCCAACGTGCTTTAAATGTTCAGAAATGTTAAATTGTGTAATTCACAAAATGAATAAACGTAGTATCCTATGACTATAAAATCAGTGAGTCACTATTGGAATCAGGAAATACATACAAATATCTTGGTGCAACACTCTGTATGGGGGTGAAATGGAATGATCACATAGGCTGTCATGTCCCGACACAGGTCCAAGGGTTTGGGGCTCGGACAACGCTCTGTTGTGGGTAAGGCAGGTGGTGGACTTCAGTTTATTAGTAGAATACTGGGGAAGTGCAATCAGTCTACAGGGGAGATTGCTTACAAATCACTCATGTGACCCACGTTAGAATATTGATTAAGTGTATGGGACCCTGTGTTATATTATATAACACAGGGTATTGGAAGTATGCAGAGAAAAGCAGCATAAATGGTCACAGATTTGTTTAAGCTGTGGGACAATGTCACAGAGATACCGAAGGAACAGAAGTGTCAGATTCTTGAAGATAGCTGATAAAGTCTATTAACAAGGTTACAAAAGCCCCTTTTAAATGGTAATTCTAGAGATATATTACAGCCCCTTACGTACAGCTCACATCGTGAACAATTACTGTACACACAGAGGCATTCAAACAATCATTCTTCCCGGGCTGCATTTGTGAATGGAACAAGAAGAAACCCTAATAACTGGTACAGTGGTACGTACCCTTTGCCATGCACCTAACAGTGGTTTGCGGAGTACAGATGTAGATGTAGAACTGTAAGCATCAAATGTAACTGAGAGGCGCTATGTCCGCTAATAAATGGCAGCTACAATGGCAAGGGACTGATAGTTGAATTGTGTCTGGCACCTATTAAGGCGAGAGCACACAAAAGACAGCGGTATGAGGCAGACATCTTCCTTACAGGCCTCATGTCATGTTAAATATAATTCTTCTCACAAATTACTTACTCGCTACTATCTGCTTGGATAATCTTTGAAGGCACAAACATCAGAAATCTCGCAAACACCAAGCTATGCGCCGAAATCACTTACCCATCATGTTGAGAGAGCGTATTCGTCACAGTTCGAAATGAAACTTGTACACACATTCAGTCACTCCATAGGCGTACACCTTTACTGCGTGTAACATTGCGGAATAACCTATCACTACCCAGACAGTGTAGTGTCAGAAAAGCGACAGTACTCCGAAAGTGTTATAATACACCAGGAAATGAACATTGTTACCGAGCATTCCTCTACGTCACCTGTCTCTCAGGCAACCGAGAAGCAACTGTCTATTCCTGGCTCGCCTACACCCTAGCTATGGCGCCCTCCATGAAGCATATGCTTCCGCGACCGTGACTCGCCGTAGATGTATATGCTTTTGAAAGTGAACGAAAACATATGACCACAATCAGAGGAATCTGACCCATTAGGTATTGTCCTCTGTTGGTTCAAATGGCTCTGAGCACTATGGGACTCAACATCTTAGGTCATAAGTCCCCTAGAACTTAGAACTACTTAAACCTAACTAACCTAAGGACATCACACACACCCATGCCCGAGGCAGGATTCGAACCTGCGACCGTAGCAGTCCCGCGGTTCCGGACTGCAGCGCCAGAACCGCTAGACCACCGCGGCCGGCTTGTCCTCTATTACCTTCTTTAGATAACAATTAAAATAAATAGTTTTCAACCTACAGGGCTGAGAACTCCTGGAACTATTTTACGATTTGTTCTATATCACGATCTACAGCATAGCAGACCAGCACTGAGTTTTCCCTTCGGCGTAGCCGTTCCGCACGCTTTTCAGATGACGGAAAAGTCTACCTACGCAAAGATCCTTCTAGAACAATCCAGACGTTTTCCGTATTCCCGCGCAAACGCCTCGGCCGTATTACTTCCGGCTAATTCACTCTCGCTTTCACGCTCTGCGAAACCCACCGCCTTCCTTACGTGGCGTACCGTTGTACGCCTACCTATCGTCATTTCAAATCCTTCCTCTTAGTTTAATTGGAGTACAAAGAGTTTAGTTCACGTCAATTATGGGTGGCTTGAAATTCTTCTCTTTAAATTTAGGTGAAGCCTTTACGTTTAATTATTGTTATCAAATGTAAGTAACATGAAAATTAGGAGGGTACATTTACTCATTACTACGTAACGTAGTTGCTACGTTACATATACAGTTTACGTTATCTGTACACTATCAACTTACTCCATACACAGTCCAATATTTGTAACGTGAGGCCCTCATCTACACAATGTAAATGGTTCAAATGGCTCTGAGCACTATGGGACTTAGCATCTGAGGTCATCAGTCCCCTATAACTTAGAACTACTTAAACCTAACTTAACCTAAGGACATCACACACAGTCATGCCCAAGGCAGGATTCGCACCTGCGACTGTAGCGGTCGCGCGGTTCCAGACTGAAGCGCCTAGAACCGCTCGGCCACAGCGGCCGGCTGCAGAATGTAAGTTATCACATTGTAAATTGAATGAGCTGATTTATCTTGTTGTGTGCTGGTGTAACACATTGTACTCCCACTGTTCTGAACATCCTCGTATTGTTCGAGTGAAACATCGATACACAATAAAAATTGATGTACATGTATAGATTGCTAGTCACCGTAAAGATGATACATTGAGCTGCAGACAGGCACAACGTAAAGAGACTTACACATAATATACTGATATTCCAGTCTGGAGTTTCCATTGTTTGATGTATGTATATATGTATGTATATCTGGTACACATCCCCTCCTGAACCACTGTACCAATTTCAACCAAACTTGGTACATGTATCTCATACTGCGTAGAAATCATCGCTGCGAGGGTAAGAATCACCTACCTATCAAACGGTGGGGGTGGGGATGAAAAGAAGTGTAGTCCACGATGCGAGTATACACAATTTCAATCCTTCACGAAACTTTTCCTCGCCGATAGACCCCACAAAATGACGAAAGGAAAAGAAAGTATCACTTACTACACGTTGACTGTTCATACAGCAAAATTGCCACATGAAGCATAACTTTTTAATTCATTACTTTTTTACTCCTAATTGTATTCGTGATGCATTTGCAGACAGCGTAAAACCGAAACTGCGAAGCGAAATCTACTAGAGGTGCAGGTAAAATACACTACTGGCCATTAAAATTGCTACACCACGGAGGTGACGTGCTACAGACGCGAAATTTAACGGACAGGAAGAAGATGCTCTGATATGCAAATGATTAGCTTTTCAGAGCATTCACACAAGGTTGGCGCCGGTGGCGACACCTACAACGTGCTGACATGAGGAAAGTTTCCAACCGATTTCTCATACACAAACAGCAGTTTACCGGCGTTGCCTGGTGAAACGTTGTTGTGATGCCTTGTCAAAGGAGAAGAAATGCGTACCATCACGTTTCCGACTTTGATAAAGGTCGGATTGTAGACTACCGCGATTGCGGTTTATCGTATCGCGACATTGCTGCTCGCGTTGGTCGAGATCCAATGACTGCTAGCAGAATATGGAATCGGTGGGTTCAGGAGGGTAATACGGAACGACGTGCTGGAACCCAACGGCCTCGTATCACTAGCAGTCGAGACGACAGGCATCTTATCCGCATGGCTGTAACGGATCGTACAGCTACGTCTCGATCCCTGAGTCAACAGACGGGGACGTGTGCAAGACATCAACCACCTGCACGAACAGTTCGACGACGTTTGCAGCAGCATGGACTATCAGCTCGGAGACCGTGGCTGCGGTTACTCTTGACGTTGCATCACAGACAGGAGCGCCTGCGATGGTGTACTCGACGACGAACGTGGGTGCAAGAATGGCAAAACGTCTTTTTTCGTATGAATCCAGGTTCTGTTTACAGCATCATGATGGTCGCATCCATGTTTGGCGACATCGCGGTGAATGCACATTGGAAGCGTGTATTCGTGATCGCCATACTGGCGTATCACCCGGCTTGACGGTATGGGGTGCCACTGGTTACACGTCTCGGTCACCTCTTGTTCGCATTGACGGCACTTTGAACAGTGGACGTTACATTTCAGATGTGTTACGACCCGAGGGTCCACCCCTCATTCGATCCCTGCGAAGCCCTACATTTCAGCAGGATAATGCACGACCGCATGTTGCAGGTCCTGTACGGGCCTTTCTGGATACAGAAAATGTTCGACTGCTGCCCTGGCCAGCACATTCTCCAGATCTCTCACCAATTGAAAACGTCTGGTCAATGGTGGCCGAGCAACAGGCTCGTCACAATACGCCAGTCACTACTATTGATGAGAATTTTAAAGGTCTGTTTTAGACAAAGTGTAGATAACTTTTGACTCTCTCTCATATTTTATAGAATATTTTGATACACCTTTCGAGGCGGCACCAAAAACAAAGCTTTTCAGCTACGAACTGCACGTGGGGTTCTCAGAGAGAAAGTCAGGCTTTTCGTCCTACGCTAAGACCATTGTGCGACAAGTGGTTCATTACCAGAAGGGAGTAGGGGAAGGTGGGGTAAGACGGCCAGGGCGGGAAAAGCTTCCACTGCATATTGTTTGACCTGAACAGTGCCACCGCCATCCAGAAGTTGCCAAAAATACACACCATTATTGTTGTCACTGAATTGGACAGAGGAAGTTTGTTTCGTTATTTTGTTTGGTAAAACGTTTCTGATTTTCAGCTGTCTGACTCAGGGTAAGTCATTTTATTACCCCTTTTAGCTTATTTAAACATACACTAATCCGAGAGGTATACAGTAATCAACGCAACACTTTTTTTCTGAAAGGATTCCAACAAAACACGTTATTCCCCTCTGTTTCACCTAAAAACCCTACTTTTCAACATAAACTTTGTTCAATGCGGTGGCCCTACGCCACCACACTGGTGGTGAGGGTGGGGGGTGGGGGGGGGGGGAGCGGATGTATATGCCCGCATGGCACAATTCTACAGGTAGACGTCGGAGGCAACGTATTGCTGCATCAATAATCTCCCCATCATCCACTGAGGCTTTTTGCGGATGATGCTGTGGTATATCGAGAGGTTGTAACAATGGAAAATTGTACTGAAATGCAAGATGATCTGCAACGACGCATGGCGCAGGGAATGGCAATTGAATGTCAGTGTAGACAAGTGTAATGCGCTGCAAATACATAGAAAGAAAGATCCTTTATCATTTAGCTACAATATAGCAGGTCAGCAACTGTAGCAGTTAATTCCATACATTATTTGGGAGTAGGCATTAGGAGTGATTTAAAATGGAATGATTATATAAAGTTGATCGTCGGTAAAGCAGATGCCAGACTGAAAAAAATGGCTCTGAGTACTATGGGACTTAACATCTATGGTCATCAGTCCCCTAGAACTACTTAAACCTAACTAACCTAAGGACATCACACACATCCATGCCCAAGGCAGGATTCGAACCTGCAACCGTAGCGGTCGCGCGGTTCCAGACTGAAGCGCCTAGAAACGCTCGGCCACTCCGGCCGGCCTGCCAGACTGAGATTCATTGGAAGATTCATAAGGAAATGCAATCCGAAAACAAAGGAAATAGGTTACAGTACACTCGTTCGCCCACTGCTTGAATATTGCTCACCAGTGTGGGATCCGTACCAGATAGCGTTGATAGAAGAGATAGAGAAGATCCAACGGAGAGCAGCGCGCTTCGTTACAGGATCATTTAGTAATCGCGAAAGTGTTACGCAGATGATAGATGAACTTCAGTGGAAGACTCTGCAGGAGAGACGCTCAGTAGCTCGGTATGGACTTTTGTTGAAGTTTCGAGAACATACCTTCACCGAGGAGTCAAGCAGTATATTGCTCCCTCCTACGTATATCTCGCGAAGAGACCATGAGGATAAAATCAGAGAGATTAGAGCCCACACAGAGGCATACCGACAATCTTTCTTTCCACGAACAACACGAGACTGGAATAGAAGGGAGAACCGATAGAGGTACTCAAAGGACCCTCCGTCACACACCGTCAGGTGGCCTGCGGAGTGTAGATGTAGATGTAGATCCACGTACTGCTTCTCCCGGAGTGCATCCTTCATTGTCCTAAACAGATGCAAGTCCAGAGGTGCGAGATTTGGGCGGTAAGGTGGATGAGAAGCAACAGTCCAATGAAGTTTTGTGAGCTGCTCTTGGGTGCGCAGGCTTGTGTAAGGCTTTTTGCTGTCACGGAGAAGGAAAAGTTTGTTTGCATTTTTGCGACGACGAACACGCTGAAGACATTTCTTCAGTTTCCTGAGGGTAACACAATATAGGTCCCAATAGATTGTTGCACCACGAGGGAGAACATCAAACAGAACACCCCATTCAGAGTCGCAGAAAACCGTCGCCTTGACCTTATCGGCTCAGTGTGTGGTAGGGAAGGTGGTGCGCACTACTCCATGGATTGACGTATTATTTGAGATTCGAAGTGATGAACCCATGTTTCATCGCCTGTAACGATGATGTACTAAAAGTAGCCCAGTAACGCGCAAGCAATTAGGCACCGGTGGTTCTTCGTTACACTTCGAGGAACCCAGGGGCGGGCACAATGCTTTGAACTATATTACGAAAGCAGATTCTGAACCTATATGTAATTGTAATGAGTCTGCCTTATCATTTAATGTTCGATTGCGCCGGTGGGCGGAACGTACTGAGTATATAGATTATACAGATCCATTTCTTGTTAATAATTGGTCTCGTGTTAGGTTTATTGAGAAATACTTCGAATCATTTCAGGGTAAGAAGTGTGTTGCACGTTCATTAACGGAGTGCCATCTTACATGTAATGGCTGGGCGGGCCGCGTGGTCCGCTGGTACAACGAGGCCTTTCGGTCCAAAGTGGTGCGTAAAAAGCAATTGTATTTATATGGAGACACAAATATTGGCAAATCTACCCTTATTGAAAAAGTCTTATCTCGTAAGCAGCACGTATATATGCCGTTCTGCTCTGAATTCGGTTTTGGAGGGTATGATCCTCGCGTACACCGTGTTATATTGTTTGAGGAATTTGACTGGCTTCGTTGGCGTCCTTTTGCATCAACGTTGAAACGAATTGTTGAAGGGCGACCTGTGACTGTTAATGTCAAAAACAAGCCGGGTATGGTTATTAAACGTAGAGGACTTGTCATATTTGTGTCTAATGACTTTATTATAGGTGACGAAGCTCTAATTACACGTCTGAGTGTTGTACATGCCGATTGTTATATAATCCATTGTTTAAATGTTAAGGAGGAAATGGCGTCGGACACGTCGGACGTGGAGGCCGAAGCGGAGACTATTTGTATATCGTCGGATGAAGACGATGAGCCGGTATCGCCGTGTACGTCCGAGGCGTTGGATACGCCGACGGAACATTCTGACTAGGCCATATTTCGGGAGAATATGTAAATGGCGTACGGAGTATACTCAGTCCGACGGTCTTCGATTTGAATATGGCAAAATGGGTGCTACAGAGAAATATGATGAAAACGCTTTGAACTTTACGACACCTAAGCATTATGACATTACTGATGAGTTTAATTTCTTTGCGAATAAATATGCTTCTGTAATTATTTATAAAATAGTAACATATGTGTATAGGATTAATGTAAGAGTAGAGAGACTAACACTTGATGTCAGGGCAAATAAGAAAATATTTGAGGATCAAGGTGCATTGGAGAAAGTAAGGCTTGCTTGTAGTAATAAGTTAGGTCCGTTTAGTTTAAGGCCTGAACGTTCTTCAGGCGTTCCTTGGCGTAAATACAGTAGACGTACTCGTTTTAAATTTGTTACGTATTCTAAGCCTGAGACCAGTGCTGATATAAATAAAGTAAAGTCATGGACTGATTTGGAGAATCATTGTAAATGTAAGAACAAATTGTTTCAAGGTGTCAATCCATTTTATTTGGGATTGGAAATAGCTGGAGATGAGCCTGCTAAGAATGATGTTATTCAGAGTGAAGTAAAGTATGTAACATTTGTAGTGAGGAACAGAGTGTATATGACGTTTTGTAAACGAAAAGGTACGGTTACATTTTAAATAAAGATTATTGTTTACAGCTAATGTCTGCGTTGGAATTTTTTTATGGAAACTGGGACCATATCAGAAGCTATCCTGACGACCTGCGCCTGGCCTTCCTGGTTCCTACTTCACAGCAACGAATCGACGATTTAGCTTTAACATTTTATGGAAACAAAATTAATTATGCAGCTGCTGTAATTGTTTTACGAGGGCCGTTCAGAAAGTAACCTCCGGTTGATTTAAAAAAATACACCAAGTTAAATAAAAATATTTTAATATATACATCTTACAACTACATCTTTGCACTATTTTTCTACATAGTCTCCATAGCGATTGAGACACTTATCGTAGCTCTTCACAAGCTTTGAAATTCCTTCTGCATAAAAATCACCCGCTTGTGCCTGGAGCCAGCCTGTGACCGCATCTTTGAGCTCTTCGTCGTCATCAAACCGCTGTGACCCGAGCCATTTCTTCAAATGCATGAAGAGGTGATAATCACTTGGCGCCAGGTCTGGGCTGTAAGGTGGATGGTTGATAACGTCCCACTTGAAGGACTCAAGAAGGGCCGTTGTTCTGCGAGCAGAGTGAGGACGGGCGTTATCGTGCAAAAAAACGATACCGGAAGTCAGCATACCACGGCGTTTGTTCTGTATAGCCCGTCCTAACTTTTTTATTGTTTCACAGTACACGTCTTGATTAATGGTCGTACCACGTTCCATGAATTCAACCAACAACACCCCTTTGGCATCCCAAAACACCGTTGCCATCAGTTTTCTGGCAGAAAAATCTTGCGAGGCTTTTCTTGGTTTGGTAGGCGAATTTGAATGTGCCCACATCTTTGATTGTTCTTTTGTCTCAGGGTTCACGTACTTAATCCAGGTTTCGTCACCGGTCACGATTCTGTTTAACAATGGTTCTCCTTCGTCCTCATAACGTGACAGAAAGTCTAATGCAGAGGCCATTCTTTGAGTTTTGTGGTGGTCGGTAAGAATTTTGGGCACCCATCGTGCACAGAACTTACGGTAACCCAATCTTGCTGTCACTATCTCGTACAAGAGAGTCTTAGAAATCTGTGGAAAACCAGTAGACAACTCAGACATTGAGAAACGTCGATTTTCACGAGCTTTTGCATCAACTGTTTGAACGAGTTCGTCAGTCACCAATGATGGTCTACCACTCCTCTCTTCATCATGAACGTTTTCTCGTCCACTTTTAAATAAACGTACCCATTCACGGACAACTCCTTCACTCATAACTCTCGGTCCGTACACGGCACAAAGCTCACGACGAATAGCTGCTGCAGAATATCCTTTGGCTGTAAAAAACCTTATGACAGCACGCACTTCACATTTGGCGGCGTTTTCTATTGCAGCACACATTTCAAACTGCCACAAAAACTAAACTAGCGCAGGTACGACGTTCACTCGACCACGGCTTGATGCCGACTGACCTGTTGAGTGCGTGAACGCACAGATGGCGTCGCTACTCCCCCCCAACCCGTACTGTGACCGATCGGAGGTTACTTTCTGAACCGCCCTCATAGAAGAATTGTGGTACTACAAGCCTAATTTGCAACAACTTATCGCACAATTTAGGGATGCATACAGAGAGTTTGTCTTCATGCCTAATGGAATAAGGTGCGCTCATCGTTATTACGACTTTAGGCAAGGACGTTATAGGCCTCTATGGTACACGTATTAGAGCCTCAATAGTTTACACACAGTCCTTCTCAGACACACAGCAGTATCGCAACTGGTGGACGAGTGTGTCAGCACTATCAACGGAGACGTCTAGTGAGCAGCGAGGTGTTTGATTGTGATCAGTCGATCACACCGATTGAGAGTGTCCGCACGTTGCGGCATTGCAGGAGTCACAGCAGTTTGCGGTCGGCCATCACGTGGGAGATCCGACAGGTTTGCGCCCCCTTGTTGCGATGACGACAGACGCCTCGCCCGACGACTCACCGTGCTTTTGTTCGCTGACAGATCTCCGTAGACATTCTGCGAGCGCCTACGAATATCTGCGATGCTCTGAGTCTCCGTCAACAGAAATTCAGTGGCAGCTCGCTGTTTGAAACGCACCTACGTTACAGACACCATTTTGAAGGCTACGTACAGCACCATCACCGATCGAAACTTAATCAAACTACTGGGACTGAAGCGGGAAATTTTTTCCACGATTTCCCTCAACAAATTCCGAATTTTTCCAACTGAAATTGGCCGAGAAAAAAACGTGATACATTACGTATTGAACGTCCCCCGTACTGTTTCTGCAACGTATATGTTTTAACAGTATCTTTTAGTTTGTAATTATTGTAGTTCCTCGTTGTTTCTTTGCTTTGATAGTTTGATCTGTGAACCATTAATGCCGACATGGCATCCTATCGGGCAAAGTGATCACGGTACTTATCGGGGAATGT
Source organism: Schistocerca cancellata (assembly GCF_023864275.1). NCBI lineage: Eukaryota > Metazoa > Arthropoda > Insecta > Orthoptera > Acrididae > Schistocerca > Schistocerca cancellata. The sequence continues at coordinate 123,825,842 of NC_064637.1, read as the reverse complement.
GGCCAAGGTGGCTGCTTATGCCAAAAGCTTATTTTTTAATCTGCTTACCCTACTGAAACGGCCTTGCCGCAGTGGATATACCGGTTCCCGTGAGATCACCGAAGTTAAGCGCTGTCGGGCGTGGTTGGCACTTGGATGGGTGACCATCCGGGTCGTCATGCGCTGTTGCCAGTTTTCGGGGTGCACTCAGCCTCGTGATGCCAATTGAGGAGCTACTCGACCGAAGAGTAGCGGCTCCGGTCAAGAAAACCATCATTACGACCGGGAGAGCGGTGTGCTGACGACATGCCCCTCCTATCCGCATCCTCAACTGAGGATGACACGGCGGTCGGATGGTCCCGATGGCCACTTGGGGCCTGAAGACGGGGTGCTTTTTACCCTAATAGGAATGAGTTACTTCCATGTAGCACTCATAATACTGCACATTGGCTTCTGACTCCTTTAACATGCAAAGGTATCATCCATCAGTCTGTCCCTTTGTGACGATTAGGAAGTAGTTAATTTGTATTATTTAATACCGTCTCTGTTCTTTTAATACAAATATCCGTTCAGTATTGTTTCAGATGCTAGAACTTCATTGTACCCAGAAAATACATTCGGAAATCAAAACAAACATGGGATCCTCTCAGGATGGAAGATACGATTGAGGCGGTAAAGAACGATAAGATGTCTTCTTCTACAATAGCAAGACAACTTTATTTCTGACGTAATACGCTCACAAGAAGAGGTCTACGAAGAAACAGAGATGCAGTAAACGCTAAAAAGGTTCAGATGGTTCAAATGGCTCTGAGCACTATGGGACTTAACTGCTGTGGTCATCAGTCCCCTAGAACTTAGAACTACTTACACCTACCTAACCTAAGGACATCACACACATCAATGCCCGAGGCAGGATTCGAACCTGCGACCGCAGCGGTCGCGTGGTTCCACACTGTAGCGCCTAGAACCGCTCGGCCACTCCGGCCGGCGCTAAAAAGGTAATCGTACGCTTATGGAGTGTGTTCAGTAAATACCAGGACTCAAAATCTTTGTTTGAATTTTTGAAATGGAAAAGCGTTTTTGTGGATTTATAGAGAACGATGTATGGTAATCAGTATTCAAGCTGTCAGATCTGAACGAAATACGTCGGAGATGTCAGACAAGGACAGCACCCAAGTCTTCGGAAGTCTACCCCGATAGCTAGAGGATAAGATTTGAGCAAGTCCAACGTAGATAAGACAACCATGAGACAGTGCAGGGAAAACAGTTTCATCGTGCTGATCATATCTATAATCTCTATGAAGCCGCTAACACTTCAGCCCTAGAATTGCGAAGAGTTTCCGCGTAAAGGAAGACGCAGTAGGTTGCTTCAGCCGAAAGAACGTTGCTGCCACTTTTGGAGTACGAAGGACGTTCAGCAAGTAATGCAGGGCTCTTTTGTTTCTCGGTCAATTTCGGTAGAAAAAAAGTATGGAATTTGATGTGGAACATCGTGGAATATTCCCATATCAGTCAGTATAGTTTCAAGAAGTTCTGGTAGGTAGCGATGCTATATGTAGCCATCAAAATGGCGTCTCTAACGGAGGTGCGACTCATGCAGAGAACTGTCATTGAGGTTTTTTTTTTTTTTTTTTTTTTTTTTTTTTTTTTTTTTTTTTTTGTGGGGAAATCAGAGCTTTGCAGGTATTCATAGGCACTTGCAGAATGTTGGAACGTGCAGACACTCTCACTGGACGTGATCGACGGATCACAATCAAACACGTCAGTACACAACTGGACGTCTCTGTTCATACTGCTGACACTTGTCTACCAGTTGGGGTATTCAAGTCTTTGTGAACGCAGGGATTCCGGCTATCGCGAATCTCCTGCTCAGAGCAACGTCGCAAGCGACTGGCAGAAAACACAGGTTGGTTGGTTGGTTTGGGGAAGGAGACCAGACAGCGAGGTCATCGGTCGCATCGGATGAGGGAAGGACGGTGAAGGAAGTCGGCCGTGCCCTTTTGAAAGGAACCATCCCGGCATTTGCCTGGAGCGATTTAGGGTTCAAAAATGGTTCAAATGGCTCTGAGCACTATGGGACTTAACATCTATGGTCATCAGTCCCCTAGAACTTAGAACTAATTAAACCTAACTAACCTAAGGACAGCACACAACACCCAGCCATCACGAGGCAGAGAAAATCCCTGACCCCGCCGGGAATCGAACCAGGGAACCCGGGCGTGGGAAGCGAGAACGCTACCGCGCGACCACGAGATGCGGGCGCGATTTAGGGAAATCACGGAAAACCTAAATCAGGATGGCCGGACGCGGGATTGAACCGTCGTCCTCCCGAATGCGAGTCCAGTGTCTAACCATTGCGCCACCTCGATCGGTGAGAAAACACAGGAAACTCCCGTATATAAGAAGGGTAAAAGCACGGCCCCGCAATATTACAGACCAACATCCCTAACATCAAAATGAAATTTTCACTCTGCAGCGGAGTGTGCGCTGGTTTTGAAACTTCCTGGCGGATTAAAACTGTGTGCCGGACCGAGACTCGAATTCGGAACCTTTGCCTTTCGCGGGCAAGTGCTTTATCAACTGAGCTATCCAAGCACGACTCACGACCCCTCCTCACAATTTTACTTCTGCCACTACCTCGTCTCCTATCTTGCAAACTTCACAGAAATTCTCCTGCGAACTTTGCAGGACTAGCACTACTGGAAGAAAGGATATTGCGGAGACATGGCTTAGCCACAGCTTGGGGGATGTTTCCAGAATTCCGGACACATCCCATCCAATTACCCACGAAGGAACTGGTTTCCAGCACATGTTGAACAAAACTCCCCTCGATGAGGAAAACTGCAACAATGAGCTACAGAAAATCAAACGAATAGCTGTCGAAAATAGATACAAAACAAGCGTGATAGACCAACTAAACCACAAAACTAAAACAAAAATGAAAAACACGCACACAGGTAACAGCAAAGAGATCAGCATCAACACACAAGCATAGACAGACGGAACATAAACGTACAGAACAAAAACATCCACAACACGTCTGGAAAAGTAACAACCACAGCAACAAAGAAATAGCTGACACTAACCTACAAGAACAAAACAACTCACAGGGTAGGTAACATATTCAAGAAAGAAGGACTGAAAATAACCACGCAACAGATAGCTCCATCAGAAGAAATTGAGGACAACTCACACTAACACAGACGAGCACAACACATCTGCAATCTGTCAACTCATTTTACATTAGACAGAAAAGTGGAAATTTCAGTAATAGATACAATGAACCCACAAGGACACTTAACAGCAGTCCTATATTTGCTGACCACTTCATGGATATCAAAGCACTGACCGGCAGCCATAAAAATTGACTTTAAAATTCTTAAACGCTGCAACAAATGGCTCTGAGCACTATGCGACTTAACTTCTCAGGTCATCAGTCGCCTAGAACTTAGAACTAATGAAACCTAACTAACCTAAGGACATCACACACATCCATGCCCGAGGCAGGATTCGAACCTGCGACCGTAGCGGCCGCTTGGTTCCAGACTATAGCGCCTAGAACCGCACGGCCACTTCGGCCGAAACGCAGCAACAGCCGTCCAAAGAAAATACCGTATACAAAAAGCCATCGTGGAAGTAAAAGATGTAATGAATGAATACCTACTGTATCATGTGTGTCATTCTCAGCTCTAAAATAAAACACACACACACACACACACACACACACACACACGAAAGTCTAATATCACTTCAGAATTCAAAATACTCACCCAGAAGTCATAGGACATGATGGCAGAACAAGTCAATATCAGACAAAAAGTCAAACAGTGTGTTCCGCTCAACCTCCGTGTGGAAAAGTGAGTACAGTCAGTTTACACACATAACCCCCTCCCCAATTTACAAATCCTATTCACCATAAAATGTCTCCAACACATTTTAGAAATATAGTACTTTCAGTTAAGAAACGGTAGTCAAAGCACAAAATCATTCAATCTTCGTTGAGAACAGAACGTTATTCAGGGTGGTCCATTGATCGTGACCCGGTCAAATATCTCACGGAAATAAGCGAAGCGTCAAACAAAAAAACTACAAAGAACGAAACTTGTCTAGCTTGAAGGGGGAGACCAGATAGCGATATGGTTGGCCCGCTAGATGGCGCTGCCATAGGTCAAACGGATATCAACTGCGTTTTCTAAATAGGAACCTCCACTTTTTATTACATATTCGTGTAGTACATAAAGAAATATGAATGTTTTAGTTGAACCACTTTTTTCGCTGTGTGATAGATGGCGCTGTAATAGTCACAAACATATGGCTCACAATTTTAGACGAACAGTTGGTAACAGGTAGGTTTTTTAAATTAAAATAGAGAACGTAGGTACGTTTGAACATTTTATTTCGGTTGCTCCAATGTGACACAGGTACCTTTGTGAACTTCTCATTTCTGTGAACGCATGCTGTTACAGCGTGATTACCTGTAAATACCACATTAATGCAATAAATGCTCAAAATGATGTCCATCAACCTCAATGCATTTGGCAATACGTGTAACGACATTCCTCTCAACAGCGAGTACTTCGCCTTCCGTAATGTTCGCACATGCACTGACAATGCGCTGACGCTTGTTGTCAGACGTTGTCGGTGAATCACGACAGCAAATATCCTTCAACTTTCTCCATAGAAAGAAATCCGGGGACATCAGATCCGGTGAACGTGCGGGCCATGGTATGGTGCTTCGACGACCAATCCACCTGTCATGAAATATGCTATTCAATACCGCTTCAACCGCACGCGAGCTATGTGCCGGACATCCATCATGTTGGAAGTACATCGCCATTCTCTCATGCAGTGAAACATCTTTTAGTAACATCGGTAGAACATTACGTAGGAAATCAGCATATATTGCACTATTTAGATTGCCATCGATAAAATGGGGCCAATTATCCTTCCTCCCATAATGCCGCACCATACATTAACCCGCCAAGGTCGCTGATGTTCCACTTGTCGCAGCCATCGTGGATTTTACGTTGCCTAATAGTGCATATTATGCCGGTTTACGTTACCGCTGTTGGTGAATGACGCTCCGTCGCTAAATAGAACGCGTGCAAAAAATCTGTCATCGTCCCATAATTTCTCTTGTGCCCAGTGGCAGAACTGTACACGGCGTTCGAAATCGTCGCCATACAATTCCTGGTGCATAGAAATGTGGCACGGGTGCAGTCGATGTTGATGTAGCATTCTCAACACCGACGTTTTTGAGATTCCCGATTCTCGCGCAGTTTGTCTGTTACTGATGTGCGGATTAGCCGCGACAGCAGCTAAAACACCTACTTGGGCATCATCATTTGTTGCAGGTCGTGGCTGACGTTTCACATGTGGCTGAACACTTCCTGTTTCCTTAAATAACGTAATTATCCGACGAACGGTCCGGCCTCTTGGATGATGTCGACCAGGATACCGAGCAGCATACATAGCACACGCCTGTTGGGCATTTTGATCACAATAGCCATACATCAACACAATATCGACCTTTTCCGCAATTGGTAAACGGTCCATTTTAACACGGGTAATGTATCACGAAGCAAATACCGTCCGCACCGGCGGAATGTTACGTGATACCACGTACTTATACGTTTGTGACTATTACAGCGCCGTCTATCACAAAGCGAAAAAAGTGGTCCAACTAAAACATTCATATTTCTTTACGTACTGCACGAATGTGTAATACAAAATGAGGGTTCCTATTTAAAAAAAAACGCAGTTGATATCAGTTTAACCTATGGCAGCGCCATCTAGCGTGCCAACCATAGTGCTATCTGGTTTCCCCCTTCAAGCCAGACGAGTTTCGTTCCTTGTAGTTTTTTCGTTTGATGCTTATTTCGTGAGATATTTGGCCCAGTCACTATCAATGGACCACTCTGTATACAGGTACTATTACTGTAATACAACTTGAGGAAAAAGGAAAAAGCAATAATTCGATTTTAGGTCTAAAATTTGGCAAATTGCCTAACATAACATTGAAAAAAAACTGATTAATTGCAGATGACATACTGGAGCGTAGTAATTATAAGTGTGCTGCTAACATCAGATATCCATATGAAGATCAGTGTGTAATACTAAGGTATATAGGTTTCATGTTAATTTTTTTCTGTTAGACACTTTTATTAATTTAAATACCATAACCTTAAAAACTGTTTTGTGTTACCATGCAAAATTCTTTACTTGTTATTTGACACAGTATAAATGAACCCACTTAAGGTGGAGAAACTTCTCCAGTACATGTTCGGGTGTTAAAAGAAGAAAAATTGTGTTTTCTCAAAGCAGAACGACGTTTCTATATTATTTAAACTAGTGTCCTATTGTCTTCTTGTTTGAACTTTCTGTAGTTTCTTTTATATATATATATACTTCAGCTTTTTCCTGCTCAACTCGTTCCTTCTTGAAAGATTACAACTGTGTGTATGAACAGAGAAGCAGAACCTGCAACTTTACGATTCTCGTGTGCTTTAAGTAGACTTAATTTTTGTAAAACTGCTTTTTGTATCCTTTCTTGTCACGGTTGTGTTGACTGGTTCATGTGTGTCGTTCTGAGACAAGTTAGGAGTGAGGAAATTACGAAGGGAAGGATTCCTGTGATGCAGCTAAAATGAAAGTCTTGAACAATTCATGGTACACAGCTTCTACATGTATTTTGCAATTCATTGCATTTCGTACATTGTTATTAAGCTACTTACTAGCAAAGCTGTTTTAAGCAGCAATCAAGAGGATCAAAAAAGCAAGTGGAATGCAGTGTGCGACGTGACACATAGAGAAGAAATCTGGTCAGACACGAATTACAGAGAGTGATGACTTTTTTCTGGGATGTTTATTTAACAGACTTTTTTTACACTGCTACAGCAAATACAATAACAGCTTCGTATTCAGAAGTAGCATTAATAATACGTTTTGTATTTTACATTGATACTCTAAGGGAAACGGGTCCACCGTGGTTGGATCGGAGCGTATTTCACAGACGCTGTTGTTGAGCGTCTTGAAAGAGAAGTTCTCGTTTTAAAATACTATCCGTACAGTGGTTTCTGGTGGGACGAAAACAAACGGAGAGATTTCTACAGCAGTTACGTTGGATGTGGGTTAGAGAGTAGCTATGGTCGTTAGCGGCGGCATTCAGGGCCTTCAGTTCTCCACTGGACTCTCTGGAGCGCCCAGCTGGTTCTGAAACAGACGAAACAGGTTATTCAGTAGGGGCAGCCCATAGAAAAACAAAAGAAACAGACGATTCATACGTTTTTAGAAACAAAGTGGGATAGAAAGCATGAGGTTTACATTGAGATTACTAGTGATGTGTAAGACTCAAATTGACAAAAGTGGTATAGGTAATCCATTTTGGCCCATTCTACATCTACGGTGTGTAGTCTGCATCTAAATCTGTATTTGCATCCACAACCTGACATGTATTTCTGTATTTATATCTACAATTTGAAATCTACATCTGCAGTCTGTAACTCATAATATGAAACCTACATACACAATATAAAACCTATATCTACACTCCTGGAAATTGAAATAAGAACACCGTGAATTCATCGTCCCAGGAAGGGGAAACTTTATTGACACATTCCTGGGGTCAGATACATCACATGATCACACTGACAGAACCACAGGCACATAGACACAGGCAACAGAGCATGCACAATGTCGGCACTAGTACAGTGTATATCCACCTTTCGCAGCAATGCAGGCTGCTATTCTCCCATGGAGACGATCTTAGAGATGCTGGATGTAGTCCTGTGGAACGGCTTGCCATGCCATTTCCACCTGGCGCCTCAGTTGGACCAGCGTTCGTGCTGGACGTGCAGACCGCGTGAGACGACGCTTCATCCAGTCCCAAACATGCTCAATGGGGGACAGATCCGGAGATCTTGCTGGCCAGGGTAGTTGACTTACACCTTCTAGAGCACGTTGGGTGGCACGGGATACATGCGGACGTGCATTGTCCTGTTGGAACAGCAAGTTCCCTTGCCGGTCTAGGAATGGTAGAACGATGGGTTCGATGACGGTTTGGATGTACCGTGCACTATTCAGTGTCCCCTCGACGATCACCAGTGGTGTACGGCCAGTGTAGGAGATCGCTCCCCACACCATGATGCCGGGTGTTGGCCGTGTGTGCCTCGGTCGTATGCAGTCCTGATTGTGGCGCTCACTTGCACGGCGCCAAACACGCATACGACCATCATTGGCACCAAGGCAGAAGCGACTCTCATCGCTGAAGACGACACGTCTCCATTCGTCCCGCCATTCACGCCTGCTGCGACACCACTGGAGGCGGGCTGCACGATGTTGGGGCGTGAGCGGAAGACGGCCTAACGGTGTGCGGGACCGTAGCCCAGCTTCATGGAGACGGTTGCGAATGGTCCTCGCCGATACCCCAGGAGCAACAGTGTCCCTAATTTGCTGGGAAGTGGCAGTGCGGTCCCCTACGGCACTGCGTAGGATCCTACGGTCTTGGCGTGCATCCGTGCGTCGCTGCGGTCCGGTCCCAGGTCGACGGGCACGTGCACCTTCCGCCGACCACTGGCGACAACATCGATGTACTGTGGAGACCTCACGCCCCACGTGTTGAGCAATTCGGCGGTACGTCCACCCGGCCTCCCGCATGCCCACTATACGCCCTCGCTCAAAGTCCGTCAACTGCACATACGGTTCACGTCCACGCTGTCGCGGCATGCTACCAGTGTTAAAGACTGCGATGGAGCTCCGTATGCCACGGCAAACTGGCTGACACTGACGGCGGCGGTGCACAAATGCTGCGCAGCTAGCGCCTTTCGACGGCCAACACCGCGGTTCCTGGTGTGTCCGCTGTGCCGTGCGTGTGATCATTGCTTGTACAGCCCTCTCGCAGTGTCCGGAGCAAGTATGGTGGGTGTGACACACCGAGGTCAATGTGTTCTTTTTTCCATTTCCAGGAGTGTATACCTACTACGTTATACTCATTTCTATATCTGTATCAACAATCTGAAATCTACAACATGAATTTCACATACACAATGTGAAATCTACACCTATATCTAAAATCTATTTAATAGCGTGTTACCGGCGAATTTCGTGCAGTGTGTCAAAACTGTATGAGCTGGCGCCTGCCGATAGGCCACCCCTTCGGCAGCAAACGTGACTTTGTACACTGACAGACCATAAGCGGAACGTCTCAGAATGCTGTTTGTTATTCAGTGATCGGGACTCATTGCCACAACCGCCAGCAGCTAGCTGCTGCATAGAAAGGCCTCGTCTCCTAATACTGCGATGCTCTGTTGTCTCGGTGGATGACGGTTTCGGGCATTGGTTTCCATCTGCAGTAGATTATCCTGAAATCATCTAAAATCTCCAGTTCGGTTTGCAGGAGAAAAAACTGTGGATGGAACCCCATGGCCGAAACTGTCATCCGCTGAGGCAACAGAGCAACTCATTCACAGGGACAAGGGCTGTCTACACAGCAACTAGCTCCATTTTCTCCACTGGCAGTCATGGCAATCAGTCGCGATCACTGAATAACGAACAACGTTGCGAGATGTTCCACCTGCAGACCATCAGCAAACAATGTTACGTTTGCTGCCGAAGGGACGGCAAAGTGACGGCTGTCAGAAACACAGCTGGAGGATGTTTCCAGACACGGCTTCCCATTCTCAGTGTGTTCCTCAAGACGCCTTCTACAGCCCCACAAAGTTTGTCGATATCTTATAAAATGAAACGACACAATTTCAGAGATCTCATACAGATATGATTTTATGTACATAGACTGAAGCGCCTAATGCAAAATTGTACCAACTCAGGGAATCCAACCAGGGTCTGCCACTTAATATGCATGGCCACTAAGCTAAGAGGAATTTGCAGCAGGCTTGGGCACCAATTGGAATTTGGAGCGAGGGAAGAAGCGTGCCAGGGTAATCCGTCCAGTTGTGTGAACCACTGTGCGAAGGTGGTTTAATGGCTAAAGCGTCTGCCTAGTAAGCGGAGTACCCGGGTTCGATTCCTGGCCTTGTTACAAATTCTCATCCGCCGCTACATTATATATTTGTCGGGATCATTTTGTAACACCCTGTATATCTGTATCTACACTCTGAAATCTACAATTTTAAAATCTACATTTTGAGTCTTAAACTGGAATGTAAAATCTACATCTGCAATATAAAATCAACAACTACTATATAAAATCTACAACTACTGTATAAAATCTACATCTACTATATAAAATCTACATTTACAATATGAACTCTACGCATGCAATAGGAAATCTACATCTACATCCACCCCTCTACTCCTAATGTCACAGTATGGTGTGAAGCAGACAGTATGCAGTGCACCTGCATTATTTTTCTCTTACAGTTCTGTGGTGTAAGGGGACACCATGTTATATTACGTTTCCACATAAGCCACTCTCTGATGCTTTGCCAATGGCGTTATTACAAGAAATTTACTTTTCTCCTACTGGCTACAACAGTAACAATAAAGAATATAAAAAATACATGTAGCTACCAAGAACGAGCCGACAAAACCAGTGGGAGTGTAATGGGTGAATTACTTTTGACAATAGATATAAATGACCTAGTCGATGTCGGAAGCTCCTTAAAGCTGTTCTCGGGAGCTGCTGTTGTACGTAGAGAAGTTAAGAGGGTAGAAAACTGTAGTGAAATGCAGCGAAACCTGTAGCGTATCGACGGTTGGTGCAGGGATTAACAACTAACCCTGAAGTAATGTGACGAAGTGCAAATCAGTCGGCGGAAAGATACTATATTGTACGATTACAGAGATGCAGGTAACAGTCAAATCGATTAAATATATGAGAGCAAAACACCAAGATAAAAAGAATCGTAGGAAAGGCAGGCGTGAGATTACGAATCATTCGGAGAATCATCTGAAAGTGCAGTCCGCCTGCGATGGTCGTATCTTACGAGAAACTCGTTCGATCAATAAATGAATATTGCTCTTCTGTATTCGACCCGCACATATAGGACCTATAGAAGAAATAGAGAAGAGCCAAAGAAGAGCGACACGTTTTGTTACAGGTTGATTTAGTAAGCAAGAAAGCGTGACGCAGGGGCTCAGCCAATCGCAGTGGCAGACGCTGCAAGAGCCGCGTTGTGAATCCTGCTAGGATTTACAGTTAAAATTACAAGAGCGTAATGTTCCTGAAAGCAATATATTCCTTCCTGCTACGTATACCTCGCGAAAAGACCATGGAGGTGAAATTAGAGAGATTCGAGCCTATACGGAGACTTACCAACGATCATTCTTCCACGAACCATTCGCAACTGGAACACGTAAAGGATGAAGTGATAATGGTACATAAAGTACCCTACACCATACTCTATTAGCTGGCTTGCGCAGCATACAACAAGATGCAGATAACGGCCATAATGCGCTGAAATTTGTTCTGTAATCCTATTATTTGTTTCTTTCCCTCTCCTACCAAACATATGTCAATTGCTCGGCGAGTAACCGTATATTCTGGCACATTTGCGCATAAAAATTCAATGTTTTCTCGTTGCTGGTGCTTAAATTTGAGTTTTTTTTGTCGTTTATTATTCCTATTGTTCTCAGATCTACTATTATTCCGCGCATGTTGTATTTTACACTGAAGAGCGAAAGAAACTGCCTAATATCGTGCTGGACCCCCGCGAGCACGCAGAAGTGCCGCAACACGACGTGACATGGACTCGACTAATGTCTGAGTAGTACTGGAGGGAATTGACACCATGTTCAATAATGATCATATATGGGGAGTTGGGTGGCCAGCGGAAGTGTTTAAACACTGAAGAGTGTTAATGGAGCCACTCTGTAGCAATTCTGGAGGTATGGAGTGAGGAATGAAATAAATAGGAAGTGCAGGGAAGCTAAGACGAAATGGCTGCAGGAAAAATGTGAAGACATCGAAAAAGATACGATTGTCGGAAGGACAGACTCAGCATACAGGAAAGTCAAAACAACCTTTGGTGACATTAAAAGCAACGGTGGTAACATTAAGTGTGCAACGGGAATTCCACTGTTAAATACAGAGGAGAGAGCAGATAGGTGGAAAGAATACATTGAAAGCCTCTATGAGGGTGAAGATTTGTCTAATGTGATAGAAGAAGAAACAGGAGTCGATTTAGAAGAGATAGGGGATCCAGTATTAGAATCGGAATTTAAAAGAGCTTTGGAGGACTTACGGTCAAATAAGGCAGAAGGGATAGATAACATTCCATCAGAATTTCTAAAATCATTGGGGGAAATGGCAACAAAACGACTATTCACGTTGGTGTGTAGAATATATGAGTCTGGCGATATACCATCTGACTTTCGGAAAAGCATCATCCACACAGTTCCGAAGACGGCAAGAGCTGACAAGTGCGAGAATTATCGCACAATCAGCTTAACAGCTTATGCATCGAAGCTGCTTACAAGAATAATATACAGAAGAATGGAAAAGAAAATTGAGAATGCGTTAGGTGACGATCAGTTTGGCTTTAGGAAAAGTAAAGGGACGAGAGAGGAAATTCTGACGTTACGGCTAATAATGGAAGCAAGACTAAAGAAAAATCAAGACACTTTCATAGGATTTGTCGACCTGGAAAAAGCGTTCGACAATATAAAATGGTGCAAGCTGTTCGAGATTCTGAAAAAAGTAGGGGTAAGCTATAGGGAGAGACGGGTCATATACAATATGTACAACAACCAAGAGGGAATAATAAGAGTGGACGATCAAGAACAAAGTGCTCGTATTAAGAAGGGTGTAAGACAAGACTGTAGCCTTTCGCCCCTACCCTTCAATCTGTACATCGAGGAAGCAATGATGGAAATAAAAGAAAGGCTCAGGAGTGGAATTAAAATACAAGGTGAAAGGATATCAATGATACGATTCGCTGATGACATTGCTATCCTGAGTGAAAGTGAAGAAGAATTAAATGATCTGCTGAACGGAATGAACAGTCTAATGAGTACACAGTATGGTTTGAGAGTAAATCGGAGAAAGACGAAGGTAATGAGAAGTAGTAGAAATGAGAACAGCGAGAAACTTAACATCAGGATTGATGGTCACGATGTCAATGAAGTTAATGAATTCTGCTACCTAGGCAGTAAAATAACCAATGACGAACGGACCAAGGAGGACATCAAAAGCAGACTCGCTATGGCAAAAAAGGCATTTCTGGCCAAGAGAAGTCTACTAATATCAAATACCGGTCTTAATTTGAGGAAGAAATTTCTGAGGATGTACGTCTGGAGTACAGCATTGTATGGTAGTGAAACATGGACTGTGGGAAAACCGGAACAGAAGAGAATCGAAGCATTTGAGATGTGGTGGTATAGACGAATGTTGAAAATTAAGTGGACTGATAAGGTAAGGAATGAGGAGGTTCTACGCAGAATCGGAGAGGAAAGGAATATGTGGAAAACACTGATAAGGACAGGATGATAGGACATCTGCTAAGACATGAGGGAATGACTTCCATGGTACTAGAGGGAGCAGTAGAGGGCAAAAACTGTAGAGGAAGACAGAGATTGGATTACGTCAAGCAAATAATTGAGGACGTAGGTTGCAAGTGCTACTCTGAGATGAAGAGGTTAGCACAGGAAAGGAATTCGTGGCGGGCCGCATCAAACTAGTCAGTAGACTGATGACAAAAAAAAAAAAAAAATGGAGTGTCACATTGTTCTGCTGGAATTTCCCAAGTCCGTCGGAAAGCACAATGGACATGAATGGATGCAGGTGATCGGACAGGATGCCTACCCACGTGTCGCCTGCCGGAGTCGTTTCTAGACGTATCAGGTCTCCCATATCACTCCAACTGCACACGCCGCACACCATTACAGAGCCTCCACCAGCTTGAACAGTCACCTGCTGACATGCAGGGCTCATGGATTCATGAGGTTATCTCCATACCCGTACACGTCCATCCCCTCGATACAATTTGAAACGAGACTCGTCCGACCAGGCAACATGCTCCATTCATCAACAGTCGAATGTCGGTGTTAAAAGGTCCAGGCGAGGCGTAAAGCTTTGTGTCGTGCAGTCATCAAGGGTACATTAGTGGGTCTTCGACTCCGAAAGACCATATCGATGATGTTTCTTTGAATGGCTCGCCCGCTGATACTTGTTGATGGCCCAGCATTGAAATCTGCAGCGATTTTCGGGAGGGTTGCATTTCTGTCACCTTGTAAGTAGGCTGTTTATGTTTTCTTTATGTGAGAAGGCTGTTTATGTTTCCTTATTGGCAACGTTACGTAGCGCTCTGTATGAAAATCACTGGCTGTGCTGTGTGCAGTATGTGGCTAGTTTGCATTGTTGCCTGTCATTGTAGTGTTGGGCAGCGGCAGCTGGTTGTGAACAGCGCGTAGCGTTACACAGTTGGAGGTGAGCCGCCAGCAGTGGTGGATGTAGGGAAAGAGATGGCGGAAGTTTTGAAATTGAACTGCTAAATATATATTATGATTATTAAGGTAAATACAGAAGGCTGTTCATGTTTTCTTATTGGCAACGTTTCGTAGCGCTCTGTATGAAAATCACTGGCTGTGCTGTGTGCAGTATGTGGCTAGTTTGCATTGTTGTCTGCCATTGTAGTGTTGGGCAGCGGCAGCTGGTTGTGAACAGCGCGTAGCGTTACACAGTTGGAGGTGAGCCGCCAGCAGTGGTGGATGTGGGGAGAGAGATGGCGGAAGTTTTGAAATTGAACTGCTATATATATTATGATTATTAAGGTAAATACAGTGTTTGTTCTCTATTAAAATCTTTCATTTGCTAACTATCCCTATCAGTAGTTAGTGACTTCCGTAGTTTGAATCTTTTATTTAGCTGGCAATAGTGGCGCTCGCTGTATTGCAGTAGTTCGAGTAATGAAGATTTTTGTGAGGTAAGTTATTTGTGAAAGGTATAGTTTAAAGTTACTCAGGGCCATTCTTTTGCAGGGATCTTTGATAGTCAGATTGCGTTGCGCTAAAAATATTGTGTGTCAGGTAAAGCACAGTCGTGTATAAATTGTTTTAAGGGGACGTTTCAACCTTGAATGATTCTCTTGACTCGACGTTGGTTCCACTCCTACAGGATCTTTTTCTGAGCGCAGCGATATCGGAGATTTGATGTTTTACCGGATTCCTGATATTCACTGTACATTTGTGAAATGGTCGTAAGGAAAAATTTCCACTTCATCGCCAGCGCCGTTTTCGGCCTGTTTACATATCTTTGTATCTGAATACGCATGCCTGTACCAGTTTCTTTGGCGCTTCAGTGTAGGGGTAGTGGATTTGCCAAAGTATAGCTTGTCTCCGAATTTCGTCACGTTGGTACACTGTGAGACGGACTGACCCGAGGTTCAGACGCTCTTGTGGATCTCTTGCTGGTATGGCGAGAAAAATATATAAAATTAGTTGTACCGCCGTTAATAATGTTCACGAAGTGTCATCTATGGTCAGTTTATTCAGGGGAGTGTCAGAAGACAATTTTACTGTCATAATTTTGGTGGCGTAGAGCAAGGCAAAATTGTGGATGTGATTATTGAGACTGAGTGTGGGCCATCGGCTCTGCACTCTATTGTGTGAATAATTGAGGGTGAAATTTGTCTATTTGAGAGAATTCGTGAAGCTGTTGCATTTTAACTATACTTTTTTGTGGGATAAAGCTGAATCTTGTGCAAGTTTCTTTGTAATGGGGCCGCGAGCATATGTTCGCGCCAATTGACGAGTAGAAATTACAGTCTTTGCGGTTGTTTAATAAAGTTAAATGTTTGCTAAAGTAAATGAAAGTGGGGACAGAGTATTTTTAATCAGTTATTTTATGAAGTTTTGGGCTTTTTGTTTGTGACTACAGTGGTCGCCTCGTGTGCGTGTGAAATATGTATTAACTCAACGAAAGGAATCGGAATCTGTTAAATTGTTTTAATGTTTTCTAAAAGTGATTCTGAGAATTTTGAGACACCTGTTGTGAGAATTTTTGTTCCTTTCTATGTGAGATCTGTCCATGTGTGCAGGAACAGTTCATGTGGCACCTAAATCGTGATTAATTCAGATGTTGGTCGACCTCTTGCTGTTTGTTGTAACGATTTTCATGGTCCTCAGCTTTGTGTTACGTAATAATTTGGTAATTCTTGGTGAGATGTCTTTGTGAGCGCTAATGGACTCCATGTGTTCCAGCCACTGAGTGTTACTTCCCCAAAGCTGTCAACTAATTTGTTTCAGTCCCTTGGTATGAAGTAATGGCTAGTAGTTCAGTAAAGTATTTCATATTTCAAAGCGCGTTAGATTTTATTTGTTGAGTCAATCCAGACCATCTTTCTTTGCGAGAACAATATCAGATACGGTGATCCATCCTGATAGTATAAAGCATACTCAGGAATCTCTGTTTCGTTCTGTTTTCCGACGGCGTAAACTGGCACAGTTAGTGCGAATACCAACAACTTGCACCAGCCCCCCCCTCCCCCCTCCACCTATAGTTTTTGTGTGTTCGTGTCAATATTACATTGCGTGCTGCTACGCTGAACAGTTCTGAAGTTAATCCATGCCCATATCCCGTAGTGTGATCGCAGTTTTCTTGTGTACGTAGGATTCAAATAAAGAAAAAATCTTAACTGTTTTCGTTATTTGAAATGTGACGCCAACACCAAGAGTCAATACTATTCTAGCTGTTTTTACCGTCCAGCAATCTATGTTACACAACCGCATAGTGAAACCTGTTTTTAGAATAATAAAAGCAAATAATTGCAAGGAATCACCTGTTAATATGGACGTAACGAAATTACCACTAGCTATCCTCATTCAATGCAAGTTCTGTTCACCCTCACTTAAAAGAGTAATTTGAAGGATAACGTAAGAGACTGTAGGAGGAATAGTGTATTAAGGGAACAAAAGTCAGTTGTAGCTTACTTACGGTCATGGAAGACCACCGCCCTCTTTACTGAACGAGTTCGTTCGAGGTTTAGTTAGCGTTATCCGTTCCTTTTTTAAACTGATTAGAGTTTGAGCTTCCATGTAGAACCAGTAAACACGTAATTAGAGTCGACTCGTCTTTATGAAATAAAATCGCTGTACCAAGAACCCCAACGTACAGTAAGAGTTGGAGATTTGCGTAGTAAATACCAGAGAGTAGTGGAAGGTGTAAGTACAAGTTGCAGAGACGTGAATACAGAGAAAATTACCTCAGAACAGGAAAGTAGCTGCATATCATATACCATAGTTTCATTAAACAAAAAACCGTACCCAGTTCTTGGAAAAAACCACAGGTCACACCCGTCTACAAGAAGGTAGTAGAAGTAATCAACAAAACTCCCGTCCAGTATCCTTGACATCGACTTGATGTAGAATCTTAGAACATATTCTGAGCTCAAACATAATGAGGTGTCTTGGACAGCATGACTCCCCATTGCCAGCCACCACGGATCCCGAAAACTTCGATCATCTAAAAGCTATCTCGCATTTTATTCACATGACATACTGAAAGATTTGGATCAAGGCAGTCAGATAGAAGCAGTATTTCTTGATTTGCAAAAAACATTTGACTCAGTACCACACCTACGCCTATTGCCTAAAATACGATCATGTGGGGTACGAAGCGAAATTTGTGGCTGGATTGAAGACTTTTCCATAGGGAGGTCGCAGCATGTTGTCTTGGATGTAGAGTCATCACTAGATGTAGATGTAACTTCGGATGTGTCCCAGAGAAGTGTGTTGGAACCCTTGCTGTTCGTGCTGTATATTAACGACCTTGTAGACAATATTAACAGTAACATCATGCTCTTTCCAGATGATTCATATATCTATAATGAAGTACTGTCTGAAAGAAGCTGCATAAATGTCAGATCTTGAAAAGATTTCAAAGTGGTGCAAGGATTGGTAAGTTGTTCGAAATGTTCAGAAATGCAAAACTGTGCACTTCACAAGAAGGAAATACTTATTATCCTGTTACTATAATATCAATGAGTCACTGGAAATTCATACAAGTATATGGGTGTAGCAGTTTGTAGGGATATGAAATGGAATGAACACATACGCTCAGTCATGGGTAAAGCAGGTGGAAGATTTCGATTTATTGATAGAATAGTGGGGGATCAGTCTACAAAGGAGATTCCTTACAAAACACCCATCCTAGAATATTACTCGTGTGTGTGACCCATAGAGGATGTTGAACGATTACAGAGAAGGTCAGCTCGAATGGTCACACATTTGTTTAATCCGTCGGAGAGTGTCACGAAGATACTGAAGGAATTGAACTGGAAGACTCTATGTCGAGGAAGTATATTAACGAAGTTTCAAGGACCGGCTTTAAGTGATGAGTCCAGGAATTGACTACAATCCTCTGTGTATTGCTCACATAGGGGTCGTACGTACTGTATGCAAGAAGCATTCAAGCATTCTTCCCGCGCTCCGTACGTGAATGGAACGGGAAGAAACCTTAATAACTTGTAAAGTGGGACATACCCTCTGTCATGCACCTCACGGTGGTTTGCAGGGTATAGATGTAGATGTAGACACCTCTGTCGGTAACCTTGCATTACTTGATTAATTATTACTGGTACAGTAAAATTATTTGTGACTTCTTCATATTTAGTTTAAGTCCCAGGCCTTAACCCATCGACCGCTGATGACAGATCCTCATTCATCTCGGTTAAGGCAGTATTGATACCGTGAGGCCCGTTTTTTAAGTCGGTCGTCGCCATAGGTATATTCCTGGGAAGACAGAACCGACGGGATATTATATTGAAGGAGAACAATAGTGAGCGCAAAACTGACCCCTGGGGCACTTCTTACATATTACTCTTCTGAAAAACTTTTCACTCGTACAGACAAGACGTTGATGTCTATTTCTCAAGTAAGTGTGAAATTTCGGTGTGATTTGCGTGACGGGTAGCTGTGTGGTGTGCTGTAAGCACAGAGAGGGAGAGTTTGCGTGTGTCTGGTGTGTAGCAGGTACTTACGGAGAGCAGAGGATCAGAGCGACGTCCGAAGCGTAGGCGGAGGGATGGAGAGCGCGCAGCCACGGCCAGCGAGTCCTGTCCAGACCCTGCGGCGGCGGAGGGTGCCTGCAACACCACGAGGGCACACGCTGGAATTATATAGACCTAGGGATAGGCGATGTCTCAACACAACAGCACACTGTAGTGTCATAAAATTGCTGTCACTAACATTCATATGCCTACTGCTGGCGCAGTCGCATGTAATGTCCAGTACAACTGGTTTGAATCATACTTAAATATGGTGCAAAAGGTGCTGAATAATTGAAACAATGTCAGAAGGGTAGAAAATTTTATTGACTAGGAGAAATCACAAAGGTAGTCTCTCAGGGTTCAATTTTTGGTCCACTCCTATTCCTTATATACACTCCTGGAAATTGAAATAAGAACACCGTGAATTCATTGTCCCAGGAAGGGGAAACTTTATTGACACATTCCTGGGGTCAGATACATCACATGATCACACTGACAGAACCACAGGCACATAGACACAGGCAACAGAGCATGCACAATGTCGGCACTAGTACAGTGTATATCCACCTTTCGCAGCAATGCAGGCTGCTATTCTCCCATGGAGACGATCGTAGAGATGCTGGATGTAGTCCTGTGGAACGGCTTGCCATGCCATTTCCACCTGGCGCCTCAGTTGGACCAGCGTTCGTACTGGACGTGCAGACCGCGTGAGACGACGCTTCATCCAGTCCCAAACATGCTCAATGGGGGACAGATCCGGAGATCTTGCTGGCCAGGGTAGTTGACTTACACCTTCTAGAGCACGTTGGGTGGCACGGGATACATGCGGACGTGCATTGTCCTGTTGGAACAGCAAGTTCCCTTGCCGGTCTAGGAATGGTAGAACGATGGGTTCGATGACGGTTTGGATGTACCGTGCACTATTCAGTGTCCCCTCGACGATCAGCAGTGGTGTACGGCCAGTGTAAGAGATCGCTCCCCACACCATGATGCCGGGTGTTGGCCCTGTGTGCCTCGGTCGTATGCAGTCCTGATTGTGGCGCTCACCTGCACGGCGCCAAACACGCATACGACCATCATTGGCACCAAGGCAGAAGCGACTCTCATCGCTGAAGACGACACGTCTCCATTCGTCCCTCCATTCACGCCTGTCGCGACACCACTGGAGGCGGGCTGCACGATGTTGGGGCGTGAGCGGAAGACGGCCTAACGGTGTGCGGGGCCGTAGCCCAGCTTCATGGAGACGGTTGCGAATGGTCCTCGCCGATACCCCAGGAGCAACAGTGTCCCTAATTTGCTGGGAAGTGGCGGTGCGGTCCCCTACGGCACTGCGTAGGATCCTACGGTCTTGGCGTGCATCCGTGCGTCGCTGCGGTCCGGTCCCAGGTCGACGGGCACGTGCACCTTCCGCCGACCACTGGCGACAACATCGATGTACTGTGGAGACCTCACGCCCCACGTGTTGAGCAATTCGGCGGTACGTCCACCCGGCCTCCCGCATGCCCACTATACGCCCTCGCTCAAAGTCCATCAACTGCACATACGGTTCACGTCCACGCTGTCGCGGCATGCTACCAGTGTTAAAGACTGCGATGGAGCTCCGTATGCCACGGCAAACTGGCTGACACTGACGGCGGCGGTGCACAAATGCTGCACAGCTAGCGCCATTCGACGGCCAACACCGCGGTTCCTAGTGTGTCCGCTGTGCCGTGCGTGTGATCATTGCTTGTACAGCCCTCTCGCAGTGTCCGGAGCAAGTATGGTGGGTCTGACACACCGGTGTCAATGTGTTCTTTTTTCCATTTCCAGGAGTGTATGTGAATAAATTCCACTTAACATTCATCCAGTAAAACTAGTACATAGTGCACACGGTTCTAGGATTATAATAAACTCCATCAGAGAGGAAGTAGCAGAAGAAATAATAAATGATATTTTCCAACGAATTATTAAATGGTTCTCAAAAAATGATCTCACCAAAAAACCCAATGTATTCAGTTATGCACAACAAACAGTCATACCAGCAATTGATGTAGCACACGAGCACGAGTCAGTAAACAGAGTAAAATACTTCACATTTTTGTGTGTACATGTTGATAAATATTTGAACTGGAAGAAGCATATTACTGAGCTTCTCAAACATTTAGTTCAGATACTTGTGCTCTTCGTGCAATTGCTAGTCTTGGAAACAAACGAATGAACCTCCTGTCATATTTTGCATACACTCCTGGAAATGGAAAAAAGAACACATTGACACCGGTGTGTCAGACCCACCATACTTGCTCCGGACACTGCGAGAGGGCTGTACAAGCAATGATCACACGCACGGCACAGCGGACACACCAGGAACCGCGGTGTTGGCCGTCGAATGGCGCTAGCTGCGCAGCATTTGTGCACCGCCGCCGTCAGTGTCAGCCAGTTTGCCGTGGCATACGGAGCTCCATCGCAGTCTTTAACACTGGTAGCATGCCGCGACAGCGTGGACGTGAACCGTATGTGCAGTTGACGGACTTTGAGCGAGGGCGTATAGTGGGCATGCGGGAGGCCGGGTGGACGTACCGCCGAATTGCTCAACACGTGGGGCGTGAGGTCTCCACAGTACATCGATGTTGTCGCCAGTGGTCGGCGGAAGGTGCACGTGCCCGTCGACCTGGGACCGGACCGCAGCGACGCACGGATGCACGCCAAGACCGTAGGATCCTACGCAGTGCCGTAGGGGACCGCACCGCCACTTCCCAGCAAATTAGGGACACTGTTGCTCCTGGGGTATCGGCGAGGACCATTCGCAACCGTCTCCATGAAGCTGGGCTACGGTCCCGCACACCGTTAGGCCGTCTTCCGCTCACGCCCCAACATCGTGCAGCCCGCCTCCAGTGGTGTCGCGACAGGCGTGAATGGAGGGACGAATGGAGACGTGTCGTCTTCAGCGATGAGAGTCGCTTCTGCCTTGGTGCCAATGATGGTCGTATGCGTGTTTGGCGCCGTGCTGGTGAGCGCCACAATCAGGACTGCATACGACCGAGGCACACAGGGCCAACACCCGGCATCATGGTGTGGGGAGCGATCTCCTACACTGGCCGTACACCACTGGTGATCGTCGAGGGGACACTGAATAGTGCACGGTACATCCAAACCGTCATCGAACCCATCGTTCTACCATTCCTAGACCGGCAAGGGAACTTGTTGTTCCAACAGGACAATGCACGTCCGCATGTATCCCGTGCCACCCAACGTGCTCTAGAAGGTGTAAGTCAACTACCCTGGCCAGCAAGATCTCCGGATCTGTCCCCCATTGAGCATGTTTGGGACTGGATGAAGCGTCGTCTCACGCGGTCTGCACGTCCAGCACGAACGCTGGTGCAACTGAGGCGCCAGGTGGAAATGGCATGGCAAGCCGTTCCACAGGACTACATCCATGGGAGAATAGCAGCCTGCATTGCTGCGAAAGGTGGATATACACTGTACTAGTGCCGACATTGTGCACGCTCTGTTGCCTGTGTCTATGTGCCTGTGGTTCTGTCAGTGTGATCATGTGATGTATCTGACCCCAGGAATGTGTCAATAAAGTTTCCCCTTCCTGGGACAATGAATTCACGGTGTTCTTATTTCAATTTCCAGGAGTGTATTTACACTCCAAAATGTATACGGTATAATTTTATGGGGTAGCTCACCACTTATAAAGAAAGTACTGATTGCACAAAAGCGGGCAGTAGGAATAATATGTGGTGTTCACCTCCACATGTCATGTAAGTACGTCTGCAAGGAGCTAGGCATATTAACTGCTCCATCATGATACACATATTCGCTAATGACATTCGGCACAGTTTGAGAAGAAGAGTAGTGTCCATAATTGAAACACTAGAGGGGGAAGTCACCTTTATTACGATTATTAAAGCTGTCATCCTTGCTCCATCCGTCATGGGTTATTTTGCTGCCTAGGTAGCAGAAATACTTAAATTCGTCTACTTCGTAATCCCAGATTGTGAAGGTAAGTTTCTCGCTGTTCTAACTTCTGTTACTTCTCGTTTCTGTCGTCTTTCTTCGGTTTGCTCTTAATACATATTCTGTACCCAGTAGACTGTTCATTCCATTCAACAAATCTTTTAAGTCCTCATTACTTTCACTGAAAATAGCAATGTCATCAGGAAATCTTATAATTGATTTCGTTTAACTTTGAACTTAAATCCCTCTCTTGAACCTTTTTATTTATTTCCGTCATTGCGTCTTCGACGAACAGACCGAACAGTAGGGGCGAACGACTACATTCCTGTCTTACACCGTTTTTAATCCTTGCACTTCGTTCTTGGTCGTCCACTGTTATTGTTCCCCCTTGTCTCTTATACGTATTGTATATTACCCGTCTTTCCCTCGTTTCTCTCAGAATTTCGAACATCTTGCATCATTTGACATTGTGGAACGGGTTTTCCAGATTGACAAATCCTATGAATGTATCTCGATTTTTCTTCAGTCTTGTTTCTCTTATTAACCGCAATGCCAGAACTGCCTCTCTAGTGCCTTTAACTTCCCTAAAGCCAAACTGATCGTCATCTGACACAGTCTCAATTTTCTTTTCCATTCTTTTGTATATTATTCTTATCAGCAACATGGATGCATGAGTTGTTAAGCTGATAGTGCGGTAATTCTCACTCTTGCCGGACCTTGCATCTTGGGAATTGTGTGGATGATGTTTCCCGAATATCAGATGGAATATCGCCAGACTCACACATTCTGGAGCAGTCGTTTTGTTGCCACTTCTTCCATTGATTTTAGAAATTCCTATGGAATGTTATCTATTCCTTCTGGCTTACTTGGTCTTAAGTCTTACAACGCTCCTTTAAATTCTTATTCTAATACTGAATCCCCTATCTCTTCCCTGTCGACTTCTATTTCTTCTATCATTATACAAGTCCTCCCCCTCACAAAGGCCTTCAGTGTACTCTTCCCACTTGTCCGCTTTCTCTTTTGAATTTAACAGAAGAATTTCCATTGCACTCTTAATGTTACCGTTCTCGCCTTTATTTTCGAAGAAGGCTGTTTTGACTTTTCAATATGCTCAGTCACTCCTGACAATCATTTCTTTTTCGATTTCTTCACATTTTTCATGCAACCATTTTGCCTTAAGTTTCTTGCACTTCCTATTTATTTCATTCTTAAGAAACTTGCGTTTCTGTATTCTTGAATCTGCTTTGTGTAGAATGGACGATCAGTGCCATCTGTTATTAATTTATTTGGTACAAATGTCCCAATCGCCTCCGAACCTACTTTTTTTCAATTTGAATCACATCTGGTCTACACAGATAGTTTGTTGGGAAGGAAGACAACTGTCTGTGTTTTAGGGGCACGAAACGAACTCGTGTTGATGTCTCAGCCACCAAAATTCCTTGACCTGAAGTCAGTGGAAGGCACGTGAGACGCTATACGGCCCCGGCTCCGCACCACAGACCACGAAAACTGCGTGAGCTGTCTGTCTGGTGACGTCTGGTGTTATTTACATCCGGGAACGCACAAAGGACTTGTCAAATCCACGGCATGTCGAGGCGATGTTGTATTACCTTCCAAAGGCAGGTCTCCAGATATGCAGGTAGCCACAATGTTTTGGCCCACCCTGTTTATGAGAGGGGGTTACTAATTACATTTTCCTAACAAGTAAGGCAAATCTATCGAAAACCTTGGTCGGAGCCCCGGTGATTAGCCCGTGCTCTTACAGTAGCCACTGCTTTCTGTTGCTCCATGCTGCAGGTAGGACCGCGTTAAATTGCGGCCCAGTTTCGCCCACGTTTTTCGCAGACTGCGTGGAAGGTTTTAGGGTGTGAAAGCGCCCCGCCACCAGCAGGTGGGGAATGCACTCGTGTCACTTTTCTCCGCCCACGGCGATGAGCGATGGCCGGCCGTGATGGCTCGCTAATTAGCTGTCCCTCACCTTTGACGCACTACTCCTACACATCGAAGTTGCGGAAGTTAATTTTGTCTTGCCACAAACGTTGCCGTTTGTCACTGCTGTCTACAAAGAGAGAAGCACGTCCGACTGCGCCCGAGCTACGTTCTTCTCTTTATTGGCATCTGCTTATTGCCACACAGCCATCCATCATATTTACAGAGTACCATTATTAATGGCTATTCTACTATTGTCATCCAGGTGTTTTTTTCTTGAAGTTTCATTAAGGGTGTGGTTTGAGGGATGCGGATTGTTAGTCTGCAGTCCCCGAGTGCTTTGGTGGTGACCCCACCTTCGGCCTAAGGACGTACCATCGTAGCTACAGGGTCACTTAAAAGTCTCTTACCTCCTTTTCCTGAGGTGTGTCACACTCTACGTCAGGCCTCCCTGCTATTTACGAGTACAAAGAAACTGTACACGTGACAGTAGGATTAGCGCTCCGACGGATCATAACAAAGTTATGTATACAGGGTGTTACAAAAAGGTACGGCCAAACTTTCAGGAAACATTCCTCACACACAAATAAAGAAAAGATGTTATGTGGACATGTGTCCGGAAACGCTTAATTTCCATGTTAGAGCTCATTTTAGTTTCTTCCACCTACGCTCAATGGAGCACGTTATCATAATTTCATACGGGATACTCTACCGGTGCTGCTAGAACATACGACACACGTACGACACAACATGTGGTTCATGCACGACGGAGCTCCTGCACATTTCAGTCGAAGTGTTCGTACGCTTCTCAACAACAGATTCGGTGACCGATGGATTGGTAGAGGCGGACCAATTCCATGGCCTCCACGCTCTCCTGACCTCAACCCTCTTGACTTTCATTTATTGGGGCATTTGAAAGCTCTTGTCTACGCAACCCCGGTACTAAATGTAGAGACTCTTCGTGCTCGTATTGTGGACGGCTGTGATACAATGCGCCATTCTCCAGGGCTGCATCATCGCATCAGGGATTCCATGCGACGGAGGGTGGATGCATATATCCTCGCTAACGGAGGACATTTTGAACATTTCCTGTAACAAAGTGTTTGAAGTCACGCTGGTACGTTCTGTTGCTGTGTGTTTCCATTCCATGATTAACATGATTTGATGAGAAGTAATAAAATGGAAAGCAAGCGTTTCCGGACACATGTCCACATAACATATTTTCTTTCTTTGTGTGTTTCCTGAAAGTTTGGCCGTACCTTTTTGTAACACCCTGTATACACTGAAGAGGCAAAAAACTCTTACACCTGCCAAATACCGTCTAGCGCACCCGCGAACACGCAGAAGTGCCTCAACACGACGTGGCATGGACTCAACTAATGTCTGAAGTAATGCTGGAGGGAATTCAAACAATGAATCTTGCAGTGCTGTCCATAAATCCGTACGAGGGGGTCGAGATCTCTTCTGAACAGCACGTTCCAAGGCATCCCAGATACGCTCAGTAATGTTCATGTCTGGGGAGTTTGGTGGCCAGTGGAAGTTTTTGAAACTCAGAACAGTGTTCCTGGTGCCACTCTGTGACAATTCTGGACGTTTGGGGGTGTCGCATTGTCCTGTTGGAATTGCCCAAGTCCGTCGGAATGCACACTGGACATGAATGGATGCAGGTGATCTGGCAGGATGCTTACATATGTGTCTACTTCAAAAATGGTTCAAATGGCTCTGAGCACTATGGGACTTAACTTCTGAGGTCATCAGTCCCCTACAACTTAGAATTACTTAAACCTAACTAACCTAAGGACGCCACACACATCCATGCCCGAGGCAGGATTCGAACCTGCGACCGTAGCGGTAGCGCGGTACCAGACTGTAGCGCCTAGAACCGCTCGGCCACTCTGGCTGGCTATGTTTCAACTGTCAGAGTCGTATCTAGACGTATCCGGGGTTCCATATCAGTCCAACTGCACATACCCCACACTATTAGGGAGCCTCCACCCGCTTGAACAGTCCGCTGCTGACATGCAGGGTGCAAGGATTCATGAGGTTGTGTCTTTACCCGTACACGTCCGTCCGCTCGTTACAATTTGAAACGAGACTCGTCCGACCAGACAACAAGTTTCCATATTTTAACTAAAGTTCAGTCTTGATCACAACACTTATGTATCAATAACATAGGTGACCGGTTTCGGTTATATTTATATAACCATCTTCAGACCTGTGAATTAATTTTAGAAAATACTAGAGACCAATCTTAAAATAAATTGAAAAGTGTCTAATGAAGCATTCATAACCATCAGTTGACTTCGTAGCAACTGAGGAGAGCTCCGCCTACCATCCTCCAAGGAAGCCATGGGTATAATAAGTTTTATTTTATCTTGTTAAAATTTTGTCGTCATTAAACACTTTTCATGTTATTTTAAGATTGGTCTCTAGTATTTTCTAAAATTAATTCACAGGTCTGAAGATAGTTATATAAATATAACCGAAACCGGTCACCTATGTTATTAAGACATAAGTGTTGTGATCAAGACTGAACTTTAGTTAAAACATAATACTCTATTGATCACTGTTTCCAAAAATGTTTACCAAAAAACAAGTTGCCAGTCATCAACAGTCCAATGTCGGTGTTGACGGGCCCAGGGGAGGGGCAAATCTTTGTGTCGTGCAGTCATCAAGGGAACACGAGTGGGGCTTCGCTCCGAAAGCCCATATAGACGGTGTTTCACTGGATGGTTCACACGCTGACACTTGTTGATGTCCCTTCATTGAAATCTGCTGCAATTTCCGGAAGTTTTGCACTTCTGTCACGATGAACGATTCTCTTCAGTCGTTGTTGGTCCCGTTGTTGCAGGATATTTTTCTGGCCGCAGCGATGTCGGAGATTTCATGTTTTACTGGATTCCTGATATTCACGGTACACTAGCGAAATGGTCGTACGGGAAAATCCCCACCTCATTGCTACATCGGAGATGCTGTGTCCCATGGCTCGTGCGCCGACTGTAACACCACGTTCAAACTCACTTAAATCTTGATAACCTGCCACTGCATCGCCAGTAACCGATCTAAAAACTGCGCTAGACACTTGTTGTCTTATATAGGCGTAGTCGTCCACAGCGCCTTATTCTGCCTCTTTATATATCTCAGTAATTTAATACGCATGTCTATACCTGTTTCTTCAGCACTTTAGCGTAGACAACAATAATTTCTTGTGGCTCAGTCTTTAGTCTTTACTGGACACCACTTCGGCGACTTTCGTGTCCCTACAGTTTAACGTCGAATGCAAACCAAGTGTCGTTTCTGGCGACTCCTCACAGCGCTTAGAAGTGAAAGGTGCGTTAAAACGTAGACGGATATGTCCGTCGTCTGACCGAGGTTTGATCACAAGACCTCTCGGCTTCCAGCTTTACCGCTAGTCCACTGGACCCGACATTCTTATGCAGGGTGTTCAGACATTCCCGTTAGTGACTTCTAGGACCTGTAGAGGGGAGTGAGTGCATAATATTTCGAACAGGAAGCCACGTCCAGAAACGTACTGTTTCCGTGCTACAGTTGTTTGAAAGCATGTCTGCTAGTTAGGTGTGCGACAGGGTAGTCATTGTTGGGGGGGGGGGGGGGTACCTACGTCGGATCGGCTGATGTCATTTGACGTCCTTTCTCTCTGATCCGGTTGGTTCAAATGGCTCTGAGCACTATGGGACTTGACTTCTGAGGTCATTAGTCACCTAGAACTTAGAACTACTTAAACCTAACTAACCTAAGGACATCACACACATCCATGCCCGAGGCAGGTTTCGAACCTGCGACCGTAGTGGTCGCGCGGTTCCAGACTGTAGCGCCTAGAACCGCTCGGCCACCCCGGATGGCCTCTGATCCGGTTCGAGCATCATTCACGCGTCTGTGAATGTAATAGGCCTATTAACATGGTTGAGTACACGTTTGCAGAGTACACCGACAAGATCCTTCTGCAGGGCGAAGCTCACGGTAATGAGAGATCTGCTCGTCGCCTTTATCAAGGTCGTTTTACACTCCATCGCATACCCTTTCCGCCACAATTGCGCAACCGCTTGAAGGAAGGGTGCCTTCACCCTGAGCAGGCTCAGACTGTGGTGCTCATACCCGAAATGGAAGGGTTTGCACTGCATCACCTTGAGGGGAACCCATCAACGAGTACACGAGCGTTTTTTTGGCTATTAATGACTGGAACTGTAAAACAAGTGAAGTACTGGACCACGCCTAATCGCTTACTTGTTCACGCGGTCGTGTTACCAACATGTTTTCAAATGGCTGTAGCACCGAAACGGTACTTTCCCGGACATAGCTTCCAGTTCAAAATATTGTCTAATCACTCTCGTCTGTAAGTGTAGAAATCTGTAACGGAAATTTATGAACATCATGTATGTAGTCCCTATACAGTGATTTTCCAAGTATCAAAAGAAGTCAGATATATGGACGTATCTTTTCAATATATTAACTTAGAAGCTTAAATTAGTTACACCACCAACGGACTGCAGACTTTAGTGCAATGGTTCCCATCATAGATGTAAAACACAATATCTGAGGGTAAAATTAAAGGGGTGAACTGTCTTTTGGTCGCAAAACTAAATTGTTATTACATCATTATTACCATCATCATCTTCCGCCCCCCGGTAGCTGAATGGTCAGTGCGACAGAATGTTAATCCTAAGGGCTAGGGTTCGTTTCCCGGCTGGGTCTGGCCGTGCGGTTCTAAGCGCTTCAGTTTGGAACCGCGTGACCGCTACGGTCGCAGGTTCGAATCCTGCCTCGGGCATGGATGTGTGTGATGTCCTTAGGTTAGTTAGGTTTAAGTAGTTCTAATTTCTAGGGGACTGATGACTTCAGTAGTTAAGTCCCATAGTGCTCAGAGCCATTTGAACCATTTGAACCGGCTGGGTCGGAGATTTTCCCCGCTCAGGGAGTGGGTGTTGTGTTGTCCTAATCATCATCATTTCATCCCCATCAACGCGCAAGTCGCCGAAGTGGCGTCAAATCGGAAGACTAGCACCCGGCGAACGGTCTACCCGACGGAAGGCCCTAGTCGCACGACATTTTTTTTATTTATCACCATCATCACTATTTTGAATGTCTGTAATATTCATCGCATAAGCTAAAATTAATTACTTTTTTCGAATAACAGCAATAACATGTGACGCAGTGTGGTAGAAATTACAGTTTCTGAAACAAATACGTATATGAACATCATCTTTCTCTCACAGTTCACTCAATACATAGGTAATTTTGTACTTTGTAACATTCATCTGCATTACTTAGACGTAAGGTATTTCACGGACAATAAGACGCACTTCTTTCTTCGAAAAATTGCCTCCAAACTTCAGGCGCGTCTTACTCTCGAAATTAATATAATAATGTCCAGTGTTTGATTTAAAATTCCCGCCAGTCTTAAAAATGGCCATAAATTCGATGCCGCGGGAAACCTATCTCTATCTGGCAACACTGGATTCAACTGGCAACAGCAGTGCACCGATGCGACGAACATGAGTTGCGGGAATTCACGAGCTTGCAGAAAACGTCTCTCTCCAGGCCCGTCATCACAAACCCAGAACACCGTCTATTAATAGCTAGTTTCGTAATGGAAAAAATAAAAGGTATTCATATGATGCGGGCTGTAACTGAAATTAACAGCGCATGCAGAATAACATGGGAACAGAGCAGCTGAATGGCATTTCGGCCCTCCAACAACAGAAAAATCCACTCGCGATTGGCCGGCTAGTATAGAAGAACTGAAAGAAAAGAAAAAGACTAAATGTGAAAATAGAGGACTGAATGTAAAATGGCCAAAACTGCTGACGGTATACAGGGATTTTAAAGGTGAGTTCCATTTCATAAACTAAGAATTCTTTTAGTCTGGCTTTGCAATCTAATAAAAAAGGTAAAAATGTTTTTCTTTTAAATTGCTTAAAAATTAAGGTGCGTCTCGTAGTCCGTAGCGTCTTATAGTCAGTAAAATACGGTATGTGTCACAATGCTTAAATATGTCATGAAAGTGCCTGCTCCGAACTGTAGGCTGTTGTCGAAATAGATAGGAAAGTGATTCATTATTCACTTTCCAACAATAAATGAACTAATCTTCAGTAGAACACGACAGCAACTGTGTAATGGCCACTACACTGCTGTAGGGCCTACAAAGTTTTATTATTATTAATGTTAGTAGCAGTGGTCACATTTGGCTGCCTAAAGTCTTCCACTTCCTGCCAGTTCATAAGCAAGCAGAAAAGCAATCAAGTGATTTACAACATGAGGTGTTAGTATGATGCACAAATTTTATTTTTGTTGATGTTGAATATGAGTGCAGACTAGGAGTGATACCAGTTGTCTGATTTCCTTGTTAGTTAGTTGTTTGATGAAACTACAAAAACTAAATACCGTTTACCTTTCGCCATTTTAAAAATGAAAGTGTTCAAAGAAAATTGTTTTTCTCTCCAAGTTAGGTACGAATGTTGATGATGGTGGGGAAGCGGGAGGGCTGGGGTGGTACTAGGTAATCTCCCGTTACATTCAGGGGTAATGCTCAGAGAAAACTTGGGAACCACTGCCATAGTATTCGATTCAATTTTCAACTTGATACTTGTACCGGTACCTGAGAAAAATGGGTGTTTGCAGACGACCTTATCTTTTGATTGCACTGACTTGGACGTTTAAATCTTGTACGCAACCGAGGGACCGTAGGCCTTAGTATATGACATAAACTGCAGCTTGATATCTCTACCCATTCCTCATGAAAAGGGATCGTAGCAGACGGACTGACAGACAGACAGCAAATGACAAAAAAATAATTTTATGTGACATAATTACAAATTAACAATTTTCGGTGTCTTTCCTTTACTTGCAGTCTGTAACATTGCTTCTTTTCACATTTCATCGTTGCTGGTCAACGGGAAGTCCGCAGCAGGTGTCGATGGGTGTTTGCGAGAATCGAAACTTAAGTAGATTGGAGCTAACCAATATATTCGTGAAAGGAGAACGCAAGGTTGATTAAGCAAATTTTTGGCGACAGATGGGCTAATGGCCACACATATTCCAGATCAAATGAGGAAATGTGCAGAAGGACAGTAACGAGTAATGTCATCGATTGAAAAGAAAAGGGTGTTGTTCTAAGGAATCATCTTCACAATGTCCACTGGTAGTCTATCAGAGAAAATCTGGCATTTCGTGAGGATAATAACAAAAATGAAAAAAAAGGGCTGGAATGGTACCAACAATGTAATATATATCTTAAAGAAATGGGCATCAGAGAGGACAAAATCGTGAATAGGACCGAATAAAAAAAAGCTGAGATAAGAACTCGAAAGATGACGGGGGCTTAAGTCAGAACACTAGAAGAAGGCACCGAGTGATGGACTCAAGACGCTCTGGCAGGACATCAAAGATGGCAGCCGAACAAGAGCTAAAAATGGAGAGTAACGTTGATTGTTAACTCTTAGTCCATAGTGATATAACTTGAATGTACAAAAACAATAATAATTACACGTAATGTGCTCATTATCTCTACCCCAGTTATTCAACCGGGGAAAGGGGACATACAGTTTAACGTGGAATCCGAACCACGTGTCGTTTCTGGCGAATCCTCACGTTGTCGAGAGGTGAAGACTGAGTTAAAACGAAGACTAAAAGACTCATAGTCCGACCGAGATTCGATCCTGCGTCCTCTTAGTTTCAGGCACACGCTTTGCCACTTGTTTGTGCACCTATCTCCCTATCCAAAAAAGGTAAAAAAGAAGAAGGAACAAAAAACAAATCTACCCCTACTTGGCGCCCTAACTACTCCCAAACATTCACCCATTCCTATAGGTTCCACAGTGGCAGTAGACCACCGGCCTCGACATTTATGAATATGGTTTATTTATTGGTTTTAACGAGTGGGTTTGCGTATCGAAATATGCGACACAAATAGTCACATCTTTTGATTGAAATGCCTTACAATCTTCAACTTTTGACAGCACCAAGGGACCACAGTATCTGACACAAATTTCAGCTTTATACCTCTACATGTTCCTGAAAAAAAAAAGTGGTGTTAACAGACATACAGACAGAAAGAGTGTGGTACAACAAAGTGATTCCGTAAGTGTTCCGTTTATACCGATTGAGACACGGAACCCCGAAAAGTGCAACAGGTAGCACACGTAGTGTGCACACTGTCTACTCAGAAGTGTCCGGACACCCCCTGTGTAGTGCGGAATTTACGACTGGATGTCGCGAGAAGGGTACCCACCTGTATACGAGGGCAGTTCAATAAGTAATGCAATACATTTTTTTTCTGAAACAGGGGTTGTTTTATTCAGCACTGAAATACACCATGTTATTCCCCAATCTTTTAGCTACACAACACTATTTTTCAACGTAATCTCCATTCAATGCTACGGCCCTACGCCACCTTGAAATGAGGGCCTGTATGCCTGCACGGTACCATTCCACTGGTCGATGTCGGAGCCAACGTCGTACTGCATCAATAACTTATTCATCATCCGCGTAGTGCCTCCCACGGATTGCGTCCTTCATTGGGCCAAACATATGGAAATCCGACGGTGCGAGATCGGGGCTGTAGGGTGCATGAGGAAGAACAGTCCACTGAAGTTTTGTGAGCTCCTCTCGGGTGCGAAGACTTGTGTGAGGTCTTGCGTTGTCATGAAGAAGAAGAAGTTCGTTCAGATTTTTGTGCCTACGAACACGCTGAAGTCGTTTCTTCAATTTCTGGAGAGTAGCACAATACATTTCAGAGTTGATCGTTTGACCATGGGGAAGGACATCGAACAGAATAACCCCTTCAGCGTCCCAGAAGACTGTAACCATGACTTTACCGGCTGAGGGTATGGCTTTAACTTTTTCTTGGTAGGGGAGTGGGTGTGGCGCCACTCCATTGATTGTCGTTTTGTTTCAGGTTCGAAGTGATGAACCCATGTTTCATCGCCTGACTAGAAATTGTCACCCTCAGCCACATGACGAGCAAGCAAATCCGCACAGATGGTTCTCCTTTGCTCTTTATAGTGTTCGGTTAGACAACGAGGGACCCAGCGGGAACAAACCTTTGAATATCCCAACTGGTGAACAATTGTGACAGCACTACCAACAGAGATGTCAAGTTGAGCACTGAGTTGTTTGATAGTGATCCGTCGATCATCTCGAACGAGTGTGTTCGCACGCTCCGCCATTGCAGGAGTCACAGCTGTGCACGGCCGGCCCGCACGCGGCAGATTAGACAGTCTTGCTTGACCTTGCGGCGATGATGACACACGCTTTGCCCAACGACTCACCGTGCCTTTGTCCACTGCCAGATCACCGTAGACATTCTGCAAGCGCCTATGAATATCTGAGATGTCCTGGTTTTCCGCCAAAAGAAACTCGACCACTGCACGTTGTTTGCAACGCACATCCGTTACAGACGCCATTTTAACAGCTCCGTACAGCGCTGCCACCTGTCGGAAGTCAATGAAACTATACGAGACGAAGCGGGAATGTTTGAAAATATTCCACAAGAAATTTCCGGTTTTTTCAACCAAAATCGGCCGAGAAAAACAATGTGTTGCATTACTTATTGAACTACCCTCGTAAAAGCACCTGGAATTCGAACTTGGACGTCACTGGACGTCACCTGACTAACAAACCCATCAGGGGCATTTCAACCGTTCTAAGACTATGCATGTTTGTTGGTGACGTGCTTGTGAAATGGAAAACCGATGGAACAGACGCACCTAAACCGAGACGAGCCAGACATCATGTACTGACGGGTTCGACTTCGAAGGGTGGTTGAAAAAAGTCACATGAACTGAGTGGAAGGAGTCACTCGTAAGCTCTAAAGTGGTATCAGGAGTGCGGCTAGCACGGTCACTGTGCGTGGGAGTTAAAACGAATGAATTACAAGCGTAGAGCACCCTGTTTATGTAATCACTGCCAAGCAACGCTTCTGGTGATGTAATGAGGGAGACCACAGGACCTAGGATGACTGAAAACGAGTGACGTCGAGTGATGAATCACTGCTACAGGCCAGTGGCTCCCAACAGGTGGTCCGCGGTCCCACAGGTGTCTATGCCAGAGGGGTCCAGAACATCCTATTAGAATAAAAAAATATATTAAATACACTCCTGGAAATGGAAAAAAGAACACATTGACACCGGTGTGTCAGACCCACCATACTTGCTCCGGACACTGCGAGAGGGCTGTACAAGCAATGATCACACGCACGGCACAGCGGACACACCAGGAACCGCGGTGTTGGCCGTCGAATGGCGCTAGCTGTGCAGCATTTGTGCACCGCCGCCGTCAGTGTCAGCCAGTTTGCCGTGGCATACGGAGCTCCATCGCAGTCTTTAACACTGGTAGCATGCCGCGACAGCGTGGACGTGAACCGTATGTGCAGTTGACGGACTTTGAGCGAGGGCGTATAGTGGGCATGCGGGAGGCCGGGTGGACGTACCGCCGAATTGCTCTACACGTGGGGCGTGAGGTCTCCACAGTACATCGATGTTGTCGCCAGTGGTCGGCGGAAGGTGCACGTGCCCGTCGACCTGGGACCGGACCGCAGCGACGCACGGATGCACGCCAAGACCGTAGGATCCTACGCAGTGCCATAGGGGACCGCACCGCCACTTCCCAGCAAATTAGGGACACTGTTGCTCCTGGGGTATCGGCGAGGACCATTCGCAACCGTCTCCATGAAGCTGGGCTACGGTCCCGCACACCGTTAGGGCGTCTTCCGCTCACGCCCCAACATCGTGCAGCCCGCCTCCAGTGGTGTCGCGACAGGCGTGAATGGAGGGACGAATGGAGACGTGTCGTCTTCAGCGATGAGAGTCGCTTCTGCCTTGGTGCCAATGATGGTCGTATGCGTGTTTGGCGCCGTGCAGGTGAGCGCCACAATCAGGACTCCATACGACCGAGGCACACAGGGCCAACACCCGGCATCATGGTGTGGGGAGCGATCTCCTACACTGGCCGTGCACCACTGGTGGTCGTCGAGGGGACACTGAATAGTGCACGGTACATCCAAACCGTCATCGAACCCATCGTTCTACCATTCCTAGACCGGCAAGGGAACTTGCTGTTCCAACAGGACAATGCACGTCCTCATGTATCCCGTGCCACCCAATGTGCTCTAGAAGGTGTAAGTCAACCACCCTGGCCAGCAAGATCTCCGGATCTGTCCCCCACTGAGCATGTTTGGGACTGGATGAAGCGTCGTCTCACGCGGTCTGCACGTCCAGCACGAACGCTGGTCCAACTGAGGCGCCAGGTGGAAATGGCATGGCAAGCCGTTCCACAGGACTACATCCAGCATCTCTACGATCGTCTCCATGGGAGAATAGCAGCCTGCATTGCTGCGAAAGGTGGATATACACTGTACTAGTGACGACATTGTGCATGCTCTGTTGCCTGTGTCTATGTGCCTGTGGTTCTGTCAGTGTGATCATGTGATGTATCTGACCCCAGGAATGTGTCAATAAAGTTTCCCCTTCCTGGGACAATGAATTCACGGTGTTCTTATTTCAATTTCCAGGAGTGTATATTTCGTATGATAACAGATTTTTTGTTTTGGCTGCTTCCTGCATGAGCAGAGCTTTGGCGAACGCTAACTTCTGCGTCTAGCATCTTCCTAGAGCCTACTGATACTAGCACACTCTAGCGCAAAACTAGAATTAGATAGAGGCAATGCTGTTAGACTGCGCGCGCTGCCTCTCTGCAGCTGACAACCGACAGTCAATTTACACAGAAACTCGCATGGCCAAAAAGTGTCAGATCTGGGCGTCAAGGATAGAAAACGAGTCACTAACTAACTTTTCTACTTTAAAACGATTCTTGGAGTAACCAGAGGAGAGTCTACCTGAGCAGATCCAAGATCAATGTAGCTGAGCATCTACGCGCCCTAGCCACCACTTTTAGAGAGTACTTCCCTGAACCCGACCCTGACGACAGATGGATTCGAAATTCCTTCAGCTGTGAAGAAATAGACAAAATCCAAGGCCTCACTGAAGAAGAGCAACTTGTGGATCTGTCCAGCTGTGGTACGAAGATAAACATTTTCATCGGTGATAAAATTACAGACTTCTGGGCATCAGCACGCAAGGACTACAAAAAACTTGGAGATAACGCAATGAAAAAGATCCTTCCATTTGCAACCACATATCGGCGTGAGCAAGCATTTTCTTCCTTGTGTTTCAAGAAAAGCAAATATAGGAATCGGTTCGACATTCGGTCGGATTTCAGAGTGAAAGTTTCAAGTTTGGAACCTAATATTTCAGAAAGAATGGACTCAAAGGTCAGATTGATCTCATCTCATTAAGAGCTGAAAATTTAAACTAACTGTAAACTGATGGAGTACTCTGTTGTAACTGAATTTTTTCAAATAAATAACACCTTGTATGAAATTAGTGTTTTCTTATTTTTCACGCTTGTCTACTCAAATCCGATTCCACCAAATGTCACCGAATCGCCGGGAACGTCTAAGGAACTACATTAAGACACCTCATTGGACGTGTCCCAAACAGAGTTCAAACCATGAGAGAAACAGAGGATGGACACAAACTATATTGACTAATAGGTGTCCGGAAATCTTTGACCAGATAGTGTATGTACTTACGGTATGTGCACTTTAAGCTCATTGACAGCTTGTCTAAAGCAATATATACGAAATACTGTATTAGAATGTGTCATTATTGCTATTACTTTCATAGATCATACGTTTTGTAGTAAAAAAAAATCCCTTTTCTCTCCTCCTTCCTAGAAATTCAAAAAATTTAAAGGCAAGATTAAATTACAATTAAATAACATAACTAATAGCATAAGAATTACGTAAAAATGTATTTCTGACTCTAGGGTTACGATATTTGGTCTAACACGTCTGTAGAATTTTCGTGTCAAATGTGAGAATAAATTCACACCATGAAGAAAAGACATGAAAATTATTCACGTGGTGGCTATAATTAAAATTTCGCTACTTCAGCTAGTGTTGAGGGAAAAATATTTACCGTATGGGTACCCAGTTTTCTTGGAATGACTTTGAAACTGTGCGCTGCAGGATTTGCGTTGTTTGTAGTGTCAGCGCCGCTGCTTGCCTTTATGTGGCTTTACTGGTACGGCGACGTAGGGTTGAAAGACAATCATCATTGTGCATTACACTTGCAGACAGTCAACGTGGGTCTGGCCATGTTAAGCAGGGCTTTACCCGCAAAACTGTTTTATCAAAGCAACAGTGTTGCTGCATTTCCCGAGTATCGACGCATGAAAAGGAATACGGAGAAGTCTTCTTTCTGCAGCGTGGCTGAATAACATGATTTGGAAGTTCAAATTAACTGGCTATTTGGGAATTACTTCTGGGAGAGGTCGATGGCCAATTCTACCACAAACTGTTGAAGAAATTAATGTTGTCATGGCTGAGAATACTGGTGCAATGGTCGATGTTCGGGCAGTGCACGAGCTGTGTCCCTGGTTCACCGTTCGAAAACTGCTGCGAAGAACTGCAGTTAGGTATTTCTAGCGCGGTTTCAGTTTGTCGTGGATGCCGATGGTCGTCACACTGAGCAACGTTTGTGACATGGAACGTAGATGTGGTACGCATTTATGGAATGTTATACTCTCATGTGTTCCTTTCACTGATTTATTAGTTATTTCTCTTCTGCGTGTCTTTACAAATCTTTCGACAAAGTTTCATTGTCCTACGATCACACATTTTCCATGGGGGCCCATTCAAGCAGTTTGGTTTTAACCACCCTGTACATTCGTATTACCAACAACAAGGACCAAGGACACAGCCTTGTGGGACACAATTACGAAGTCAGAATTTTCTGGGGCTGTTAGTAAGATTCCGAAAATAGCATAGCAGAGATTTTGGAGATAAAACCGCTTCAGTTGTATGTACTTTATCTACAAAGCGTGCTACAGAAGAATGCTGAAGATTAGATGGGTAAATCACATAACTAATGAGGAAGTATTGAATAGGATTTGGGAGAAGAGAAGTTTGTGGCACAACTTGACCAGAAGAAGGGATCGGTTGGTAGGACATGTTCTGAGGCATCAAGGGATCACCAATTTAGTATTGGAGGGCAGCGTGGAGGGTAAAAATCGTAGGGGGAGACCAAGAGATGAATACACTAAGCAGATTCAGAAGGATGTAGGTTGCAGTAGGTACTGGGAGATGAAGAAGCTTGCACAGGATAGAGTAGCATGGAGAGCTGCATCAAACCAGTCTCAGGACTGGTGACCACAACAACAACAACAACAACATCTACAAAGCACGACCGGTTTCGCAGCATTTTAGCTCCATCATCAGATGCAATCTGTACAAATTAACAAAGAGTCATGTAAGGCAAGTAACTAAAATGAGACCGGACGAAAATACAAAATCAAGTCATGTTCTGATCAGAAAGGAGACTGGGAAGACAAACTATCTGGTAGGTAAAATACTACCACCATGAGTACAGTATTTGCTGAACTAACTGGTTCCCATCTACCGAAAAATTGATCACGAACTGACCGTACATTGTCATCTGCGGATTACGGTTGGTTGTTTGATTTGAGGGAAGGGACGAAACAGCGAGGTCATCGGTCGCATCGGATTAGGGAAGGATGGGGAGGAAGTCGGCCGTGCCCTTTCGAAGGAACCATCCCGGCATTTGCTTGACGCCAGTGTTAGGGAAATCATGGAAAACCTAAATCAGGATGGCCGGACTCGGGTTTGAACCGTGGTCCTCCTGAAAGCGAGTCTAGTGTGCCACCTCGCTCAGTTAGGGATTATGCAAAATTAAGCAGCACTAAGTGACTTACTTCAGAATTGGTCTTATTTTCAAAATGTTATATTTTCAAAATGTTATGCCCTGACTACGAAGTTCAGTGCATAGTAGAGATTGTCGATGGAGATTCCTGCTACTAGGTGCAGTGTCGACTGTACCTGACTAGAGCTTGGTTCAGTACTCACCCCGAAGAGAGGGTCAGATCGGCGTCCGAAGCGCAGTCGCAGGGATGGCGATCGGTTGGACTTGCGCACCAGCTGGTGGTCGTCGGCAGCGGCGGCGAGACGGGCGCCCTCCGCCTCGCGCTGCAGAAGCAGCTCGTACAGGTCGCGCACGTCTGCAACACATGTGGAAGCACACATGCACATGTCAGTACTCATTTCACCTCCTCAGCCCTTATGTAGCATATACTCTACATGCAGCGTCTGTATCACACAGTGAAGTAGGCTGAGGTGGGACAGCGGTATGCACATATACAGATAGCGGCAGTATATAGTCAGTGCTAACAGACAAGCAACACTGCGTGATATAATCACAGAAATCGACGACCCATCATGGCAGTGCCGCGAAATCTGGTGTGAATGGGCTATGGCAGCAGACAGTAAACTACAGTCAGGTAGCCTACAGATGGCGGCAGTATCGCGAAAACATGATACAGGGTTATTACAAATGATTGAAGCGATTTCGTAAATTCACTGTAGCTCCATTCATTGACATATGGTCACGACACACTACAGATACGTAGAAAAACTCATAAAGTTTTCTTCGGCTGAAGCCGCACTTCAGGTTTCTGCCGCCAGAGCGCTCGAGAGCGCAGTGAGACAAAATGGCGACAGGAGTCGAGAAAGCGTATGTCGTGCTTGAAATGCACTCACATCAGTCAGTCATAACAGTGCAACGACATTTCAGGATGAAGTTCAACAAAGATCCACCAACTGCTAACTCCATTCGGCGATGGTATGCGCAGTTTAAAGCTTCTGGATCCTTCTGTAAGGGGAAATCAACGGGTCGGCCTGCAGTGACCAAAGAAACGGTTGAACGCGTACGGGCAAGTTTCACGCATAGTGATGTGAAAGATTCAGTGCTTAAACCTCCTCTACCAAGAAAGGAATGAGGAGGTTCTACGCAGAATCGAAGAGGAAAGGAATATGTGGAAAACAGTGATAAGGAGAAGGGAAAGGATGATAGGACATCTGCTAAGACATGAGGGAATGACTTCCATGGTACTAGAGGGAGCTGTAGAGGGCAAAAACTGTAGAGGAAGACAGAGATTGGAATGCGTCAAGCAAATAATTGAGGATCTAGGTTGCAAGTGCTACTCTGAGATGAAGAGGTTAGCACAGGAAAGGAATTCGTGGCGGGCCGCATCAAACCAGTCAGTAGACTGATGACCAAAAAAAAAAAAAAAAAAACCAAGAAACGTGCCAGAACTGCGAGCTCGCATCAACAATGCTTTCGAACTCATTGATGGGGACATGCTGCGCCGAGTGTGGGAGGAACTTGATTATCGGCTTGATGTCTGCCGAATCACTAAAGGGGCACATATCGAACATTTGTGAATGCCTAAAAAATTTTTTTGAGTTTTTGTATGTGTGTGCAAAGCATTGTGAAAATATCTCAAATATTAAAGTTATTGTAGAGCTGTGAAATCGCTTCAATCATTTCTAATAACCCTGTATAAATGGGCACTGCATTTGCGAAGCTGTTCTTTGTACTCAGGTGATTCATGTGGGTAGGTGTCTGAGGTGTTTGTGGTCACATGACGGGAGTTAAAAGACTCTCAACGCGGGATGCTAGTTGGAGCTGGGACATTCCATTTCGGAAATCGTTTCGGAATTTAGTATTCCGAGAACCACAGTACAAGACTGTGCCGCGAATACCAAATCTGAGGCATTAGCTCTCACCTCGGACAACGCAGCAGCCGACGGCTGCCGCTGACGACCGAAAGTAGCAGCGTTTGGTTACAGTTGTCAGTGCTAACAGACAAGCAGCAATGCGTGATATAACCGAAGAAATAGATTTGATACGTACGACGAACCTATCCATTAGGGCAGTGCTGCGAAATTTGGCGTTAATGGAGTACGGCAGCAGACAACCGACACGAGTGCCTTTGTTAACAGCACGACATACCCTGCAGCGCCTCTCCCGGGCTCGTGTCTATATCGCTTGGACCCTAGACGACTCGAAAACAGTGGCCTTGTCAGATTAGTCCCAATTTCAGTTCGTAAGTTCAAAATGGTTCAAATGGCTC
Source organism: Schistocerca cancellata (assembly GCF_023864275.1). Classification (NCBI taxonomy): domain Eukaryota; kingdom Metazoa; phylum Arthropoda; class Insecta; order Orthoptera; family Acrididae; genus Schistocerca; species Schistocerca cancellata. The sequence continues at coordinate 123,784,047 of NC_064637.1, read as the reverse complement.
TGAGCACTGTGGGACTTAACATCTGAGGTAACCAGTCCCCTAGAACCTAGAACTACTTAAACCTAAATAACCTAAGGACATTACACACATCCACGCCCGAGGCAGGATTCGAACCTGCGACCGTAGCGTTTGCGCGGTTCCAGACTGTAGCGCCTAGAACCGCTCGGCCACCCAGGTCGGCTCAGTTCGTAAGTGCAAGTGTTCGAGTGTGGCCCACACCCCACGTATCCAGGGACCTAAGTTGTCGAGAAGGCACTGTGCAACTTGGTAGTGTGTCTATAATGGTGTGACACGGAATATGCTGGGTGGGTTGTCTGGTTCAACTGAACAGGAAGTGGTTATGTTTGGCTACTTGGAGACCATTTGTAGCCTTCCATGGACTTCATGTTCCCGAACATGTCATTAGGTCACAGTTGTCCGTGATTGATTTTAAGAACGTTCTGGACATTGGACTGGGTGGGTTGTCTGGTTCAACTGAACAGGAAGTGGTTATGATTGGCTACTTGGAGACCATTTGTAGCCTTCCATGGACTTCATGTTCCCGAACATGTCATTAGGTCACAGTTGTCCGTGACTGATTTTAAGAACGTTCTGGACAATGGACTGTGTGGGTTGTCTGGTTCAACTGAACAGGAAGTGGTTATGATTGGCTACGTGGAGACCATTTGTAGCCTTCCATGGACTTCATGTTCCCGAACATGTCATTAGGTCACAGTTGTCCATGATTGATTTTAAGAACGTTCTGGACAATGGACTGGGTGGGTTGTCTGGTTCAACTGAACAGGAAGTGGTTATGTTTGGCTACTTGGAGACCATTTGTAGCCTTCCATGGACTTCATGTTCCCGAACATGTCATTAGGTCACAGTTGTCCGTGATTGATTTTAAGAACGTTCTGGACAATGGACTGTGTGGGTTGTCTGGTTCAACTGAACAGGAAGTGGTTATGATTGGCTACTTGGAGACCATTTGTAGCCTTCCATGGACTTCATGTTCCCGAACATGTCATTAGGTCACAGTTGTCCGTGATTGATTTTAAGAACGTTCTGGACAATGGACTGTGTGGGTTGTCTGGTTCAACTGAACAGGAAGTGGTTATGATTGGCTACTTGGAGACCATTTGTAGCCTTCCATGGACTTCATGTTCCCGAACATGTCATTAGGTCACAGTTGTCCGTGATTGATTTTAAGAACGTTCTGGACAATGGACTGGGTGGGTTGTCTGGTTCAACTGAACAGGAAGTGGTTATGTTTGGCTACTTGGAGACCATTTGTAGCCTTCCATGGACTTCATGTTCCCGAACATGTCATTAGGTCACAGTTGTCCATGATTGATTTTAAGAACGTTCTGGACAATGGACTGGGTGGGTTGTCTGGTTCAACTGAACAGGAAGTGGTTATGTTTGGCTACTTGGAGACCATTTGTAGCCTTCCATGGACTTCATGTTCCCGAACATGTCATTAGGTCACAGTTGTCCGTGATTGATTTTAAGAACGTTCTGGACAATGGACTGTGTGGGTTGTCTGGTTCAACTGAACAGGAAGTGGTTATGATTGGCTACTTGGAGACCATTTGTAGCCTTCCATGGACTTCATGTTCCCGAACATGTCATTAGGTCACAGTTGTCCGTGATTGATTTTAAGAACGTTCTGGACAATGGACTGTGTGGGTTGTCTGGTTCAACTGAACAGGAAGTGGTTATGATTGGCTACTTGGAGACCATTTGTAGCCTTCCATGGACTTCATGTTCCCGAACATGTCATTAGGTCACAGTTGTCCGTGATTGATTTTAAGAACGTTCTGGACAATGGACTGGGTGGGTTGTCTGGTTCAACTGAACAGGAAGTGGTTATGTTTGGCTACTTGGAGACCATTTGTAGCCTTCCATGGACTTCATGTTCCCGAACATGTCATTAGGTCACAGTTGTCCATGATTGATTTTAAGAACGTTCTGGACAATGGACTGGGTGGGTTGTCTGGTTCAACTGAACAGGAAGTGGTTATGTTTGGCTACTTGGAGACCATTTGTAGCCTTCCATGGACTTCATGTTCCCGAACATGTCATTAGGTCACAGTCGTCCGTGACTGATTTTAAGAACGTTCTGGACATTGGACTGGGTGGGTTGTCTGGTTCAACTGAACAGGAAGTGGTTATGATTGGCTACTTGGAGACCATTTGTAGCCTTCCATGGACTTCATGTTCCCGAACATGTCATTAGGTCACAGTTGTCCGTGACTGATTTTAAGAACGTTCTGGACATTGGACTGGGTGGGTTGTCTGGTTCAACTGAACAGGAAGTGGTTATGATTGGCTACTTGGAGACAATTTGTAGCCTTCTATGGACTTCATGTTCCCGAACATGTCATTAGGTCACAGTCGTCCGTGACTGATTTTAAGAACGTTCTGGACAATGGACTGTGTGGGTTCTCTGGTTCAACTGAACAGGAAGTTGTTATGTTTGGCTACTTGGAGACCATTTGTAGCCTTCTATGGACTTCATGTTCCCGAACATGTCATTAGGTCACAGTTGTCCGTGATTGATTTTAAGAACGTTCTGGACATTGGACTGGGTGGGTTGTCTGGTTCAACTGAACAGGAAGTGGTTATGATTGGCTACTTGGAGACCATTTGTAGCCTTCTATGGACTTCATGTTCCCGAACATGTCATTAGGTCACAGTTGTCCGTGATTGATTGTAAGAACGTTCTGGACAATGGACTGGGTGGGTTGTCTGGTTCAACTGAACAGGAAGTTGTTATGTTTGGCTGCTTGGAGACCATTTGTAGCCTTCCATGGACTTCATGTTCCCGAACATGTCATTAGGTCACCGTTGTCCGTTATTGATTTTAAGAACATTCTGGACAATTCGAGCGAATAATTTGCCCATCCAGATCGCCTGACATGAATGCCACCGAACATTTATGGGATATAATCAAGAGGTCGATTCGTGGAAAAAATCCTGCACCGGCAATACTTTCGCAATTATGGACGGCTACAGAGGCAGCATGGCTCAAATATGTCCAGGGGGACTTCCAAAGACTTGCTGAGTCCATACCTCGTCGATTTGCTGCACTTATTCTTCTTCTTCTTTTCCTTCAGCGTTTGTTCCGCATGACTGCGGGGTGCGCTACAGGGGTCCGTTGTCTCCATTCCGCTCTACCACGGGCTGCATCTGGGTGGATGTTCACGCATTTAAGGTGTTTATGAATCGTATCAGCCCAATGTCCTTTGGGTCTACTACCGACGACTTCAAGTGTGTAATCCGCCTAGGCAATAGAGTCATCACCGGTCCGTAAAACATGCCCAAACCATTGAAGACGACTCTCAGGCATCTTGTCTTGGATCGGTGCAGCACCAAACTGTTTCCTAACGCTGTCATTAGAAACGTGATCTAACTTACTGAGGCCTGCTGTCTGCCTTAGCATCTTCGTTTAGCCGGCCGTGTTGGCCGAGCGGTTCTAGGCGCTACAGTCTGGAACCGCGCGACCGCTACGGTCGCAGGTTCGAATCCTGCCTCGGGCATGGATGTGTGTTATGTCCTTAGGTTAGTTAGGTTTAAGTAGTTCTAAGTTCTAGGGGACTGATGACCTCAGAAGTTGAGTCCCATAGTGCTCAGAGCCATTTTTGAACCACCTTCGTTTCCATTACACTTGGGCGGCGTTCTGTCTCAACTGTAGTCGGCCAGCACTCACAACCATACAAGGCGACTGGTCGGATGACACTACAATAGATTTTTTATTTTAAATTATCTTTCATCCTGCGCTCGCAAGTGACTCCCGTTGTTGTTCGCCACTTCATCCAGGCTGCTCTGGTGTTGACCTCTCCGGTGAGTCGGTGATCGTGGAACCATGGTACTTAAACTTCATCACACGAGTCAGATCTTCACTATTAATCGTGATGGTTCCCATTTCATGTCTGTCTGATGTCAGTACCCGGTTTTCTTGAAATTAAGGCGCAAAACGAGTTGCGCCAGCCGGTCACTCCATTCTTGAGTTAGGCTCTGCAGTTCAAGCATGTTTTCTGCTGCCAGCATCACGTCCTCAGCATAAAGTAGGGTCCAAGGCAATGGTCGGTGCAGGTCAGCTGTCACGGTGTCCAGTTTGAGAATGGACAGAAGTGGTGATAATGCAGAACCTTGATGGGCGCAGACTGTGATGGGGAAGTCCTTGGATAGTCCTGCGGTTGTACGGACACAACTTCTTGGCTGTGCATAAAGTACACTCCTGGAAATGGAAAAAAGAACACATTGACACCGGTGTGTCAGACCCACCATACTTGCTCCGGACACTGCGAGAGGGCTGTACAAGCAATGATCACACACACAGCACAGTGGACACACCAGGAACCGCGGTGTTGGCTGTCGAATGGCGCTAGCTGCGCAGCATTTGTGCACCGCCGCCGTCAGTGTCAGCCAGTTTGCCGTGGCATACGGAGCTCCATCGCAGTCTTTAACACTGGTAGCATGCCGCAACAGCGTGGACGTGAACCGTATGTGCAGTTGACGGACTTTGAGCGAGGGCGTATAGTGGGCATGCGGGAGGCCGGGTGGACGTACCGCCGAATTGCTCAACACGTGGGGCGTGAGGTCTCCACAGTACATCGATGTTGTCGCCAGTGGTCGGCGGAAGGTGCACGTGCCCGTCGACCTGGGACCGGACCGCAGCGACGCACGGATGCACGCCAAGACCGTAGGATCCTACGCAGTGCCGTAGGGGACCGCACCGCCACTTCCCAGCAAATTAGGGACACTGTTGCTCCTGGGGTATCGGCGAGGACCATTCGCAACCGTCTCCATGAAGCTGGGCTACGGTCCCGCACACCGTTAGGCCGTCTTCCGCTCACGCCCCAACATCGTGCAGCCCGCCTCCAGTGGTGTCGCGACAGGCGTGAATGGAGGGACGAATGGAGACGTGTCGTCTTCAGCGATGAGAGTCGCTTCTGCCTTGGTGCCAATGATGGTCGTATGCGTGTTTGGCGCCGTGCAGGTGAGCGCCACAATCAGGACTGCATACGACCGAGGCACACAGGGCCAACACCCGGCATCATGGTGTGGGGAGCGATCTCCTACACTGGCCGTACACCACTGTTGATCGTCGAGTGGACACTGAATAGTGCTCGGTACATCCAAACCGTCATCGAACCCATCGTTCTACCATTCCTAGACCGGCAAGGGAACTTGCTGTTCCAACAGGACAATGCACGTCCGCATGTATCCCGTGCCACCCAACGTGCTCTAGAAGGTGTAAGTCAACTACCCTGGCCAGCAAGATCTCCGGATCTGTCCTCCATTGAGCATGTTTGGGACTGGATGAAGCGTCGTCTCAAGCGGTCTGCAAGTCCAGCACGAACGCTGGTCCAACTGATGCGCCAGGTGGAAATGGCATGGCAAGCCGTTCCACGGGACTACATCCAGCATCTCTACGATCGTCTCCATGGGAGAATAGCAGCCTGCATTGCTGCGAAAGGTGGATATACACTGTACTAGTGCCGACATTGTGCATGCTCTGTTGCCTGTGTCTATGTGCCTGTGGTTCTGTCAGTGTGATCATGTGATGTATCTGACCCCAGGAATGTGTCAATAAAGTTTCCCCTTCCTGGGACAATGAATTCACGGTGTTCTTATTTCAATTTCCAGGAGTGTAACTGCACCCACTTAGTAAGCTACTCTGGCACTTCATGCTGTCTGAAGTGCTAGCCAGATAAGACTGTGTGGCACCCGATCAAAGGCCTTTTCGAATTCCAGGAATGCTGGATGCAGCGGCTTGGCTTTCTCATGATGTTTCTCGATTAGTAGTCCTGCAGCATGAGTCGCATCAGTTGTGCCGCAGTTCTTCACAGATCCAGCTCGGTTTCTGGAAATCTGTGTGATCTCACGGATCCTTTGGTCCACAACACGGTCAAAGATTTTCATGTTGAGGCAGAGACGTCGCACTGGACGGTAGTTTGTGCACTCAGCGGGATTTCCCTACTTGTTAAAGATAGGCACGGTGATGCTCTGCTGCCAACCAGCTGGTGTTTATCCCTCTTGTCGAAGACTTCATTTAACCATTCGGCTGCCTTCCAATGATGGGAATACCATAACTCTTCTGGGAGGTCATATGGACTGGTGGCTTTCCCAGGCTTCATTTCCCTCAAACCAGTCTTGACCTCTTCGACTGCAATTTCTCTTACGGACCCTTCAACAGCATGGCCGGCGGGTATTGGTGGATAAGGGAACTATTCTGTTGAGATTTTCTTGAAGTAGCTGCGCCATCGTTCTCTGGCCTTCTTCCAGTCATAGAAGACTCCGACACCATACGAAGAGGTATTCCACGATTTTTGTCACCTCAGAGTATATTCTGTGTGCAATATTTATTTTTTTGTCTCTGACGATTAACTAAAGTTGCTGCCCCTAATTGTAACGTAAAGTCGTAAATTATCTTTCACAAAGAATTTCTGTTAACGGCAAAAAAAGTTAGCGTCCAGTCACTCGCGGACGAGACAACTGAAATTAAGGATAGTAAAGCAAAGGCAGAAATGCTTAACTTCGTTTTTAAATGTTCCATTACAGCGGAATAACCAGGAGCAGTACCCAGATTTAGTTCTCGTACCACTGGAAATATGTGTGAAATACACTCCTGGAAATTGAAATAAGAACACCGTGAATTCATTGTCCCAGGAAGGGGAAACTTTATTGACACATTCCTGGGGTCAGATACATCACATGATCACACTGACAGAACCACAGGCACATAGACACAGGCAACAGAGCATGCACAATGTCGGCACTAGTGCAGTGTATATCCACCTTTCGCAGCAATGCAGGCTGCTATTCTCCCATGGAGACGATCGTAGAGATGCTGGATGTAGTCCGGTGGAACGGCTTGCCATGCCATTTCCACCTGGCGCCTCAGTTGGACCAGCGTTCGTGCTGGACGTGCAGACCGCGTGAGACGACGCTTCATCCAGTCTCAAACATGCTCAATGGGGGACAGATCCGGAGATCTTGCTGGCCAGGGTAGTTGACTTACACCTTCTAGAGGACGTTGGGTGGCACGGCATACATGCGGACGTGCATTGTCCTGTTGGAACAGCAAGTTCCCTTGCCGGTCTAGGAATGGTAGAACGATGGGTTCGATGACGGTTTGGATGTACCGTGCACTATTCAGTGTCTCCTCGACGATCACCAGTGGTGTACGGCCAGTGTAGGAGATCGCTCCCCACACCATGATGCCGGGTGTTGGCCCTGTGTGCCTCGGTCGTATGCAGTCCTGATTGTGGCGCTCACCTGCACGGCGCCAAACACGCATACGACCATCATTGGCACCAAGGCAGAAGCGACTCTCATCGCTGAAGACGACACGTCTCCATTCGTCCCTCCATTCACGCCTGTCGCGACACCACTGGAGGCGGGCTGCACGATGTTGGGGCGTGAGCGGAAGACGGCCTAACGGTGTGCGGGACCGTAGCCCAGCTTCATGGAGACGGTTGCGAATGGTCCTCGCCGATACCCCAGGAGCAACAGTGTCCCTAATTTGCTGGGAAGTGGCGGTGCGGTCCTCTACGGCACTGCGTAGGATGCTACGGTCTTGGCGTGCATCCGTGCGTCGCTGCGGTCCGGTCCCAGGTCGACGGGCACGTGCACCTTCCGCCGACCACTGGCGACAACATCGATGTACTGTGGAGACCTCACGCCACACGTGTTGAGCAATTCGGCGGTACGTCCACCCGGCCTCCCGCATGCCCACTATACGCCCTCGCTCAAAGTCCGTCAACTGCACATACGGTTCACGTCCACGCTGTCGCGGCATGCTACCAGTGTTAAAGACTGCGATGGAGCTCCGTATGCCACGGCAAACTGGCTGACACTGACGGCGGCGGTGCACAAATGCTGCGCAGCTAGCGCCATTCGACGGCCAACACCGCGGTTCCTGGTGTGTCCGCTGTGCCGTGCATGTGATCATTGCTTGTACAGCCCTCTCGCAGTGTCCGGAGCAAGTATGGTGGGTCTGACACACCGGTGTCAATGTGTTCTTTTTTCCATTTCCAGGAGTGTAGATATTTAAGTCAATGACGTCGAAAAAGAACTGACGTAGTTAAAATTGAACAAAATCCCAGGATCCGACGGAGTCCCTGTAAGATTCTATGCTGGCGAGAAGAGCACTGCCGTGTCGGAACCCAGTTTCTCAGCAGCTTCGCCCAGTGGAAGAGGAGTCAAAGTAAGCGAATACGTGTCTCGGCTTATAGTAGATGCTCGACTATTTCTGACAAAACAGTGGCCAAAGTTTTCGAGGTATTTTTGAGGTACTGTATTTGCCTTTTACCGCGCAGTGTTCTCAGATCAAATGGTGACACAATGATTAGCGTCGCGGCTTAATAATTCTGCGACCCATGTTCTAGATCCGAATGCTGTTTTTATTTATTTTATTTTTATTATTTCTATTTATCTTCCCATGTCTGTACAAGGTTACTACATGAATACTTCTAATCGAATTACGGAATACGATGGCTTTATATTAATCGTAAAATTACATCTGTATTTCACAATAAATTCCATACATTTATTGTATAATATACGTGTGCATGGCATGTTGAGGGTTTCCAGTCTTTTTTAACTCTGATATTCTGTTATTTCATTCTCAAATTATTGTTATAGTAATTCTTATATTTTATTCGCATGTTTATTCATCAGCAAGATTTTCTGCGTTCCCTTGGATGATACCGAACATAGAAACATTGTAAACACAAATATTCCGAACACAACGTGCATCGTGCGAAGGCACGTTTGCCACAGTAATGTTTTTTCGGATGAATCACTCGGGATAGAAACGCCGGAAACATTGGTGAACATTTAGCGCGCTGGCAATAATTTCGCGGCAAATCATGCCTAATGCATCACTTTTCCGGAGACTGACGCAGTTCATTACGTATCAATATGCACTATAGGAATTTCACCGAAAACAGTTGAAAATAATTTCCTCATTCATCTGATATACAATTAGTAAACGAATAAGGATAACGTTATATCAACATACACTGCAAAACATTCGTGCAGAAATCTTCTGTAGACATGTTATATAAATGAAAATAAAAATAAAAGTAATAATCGGGTTTCGAACGCGGGGCTCAAAATTAAGAAGTTTCGACGCTTACCACTGTGCCATCATTTCGTCTGAGGACATCTCGCGATGAAAGGCACATAAAATACCTCGAAACTAGCTCGAAAATTTATAACGTCATTTTTTTTAGAAACGATCGAGTATCTACGCATAAGCCGAAACACTTCTTCGCTTACTTTGACCTATCTTACACTGGGCGAAGTTCCTGGGAAATAGGGTTCCAACACGACCTATTTTCCTCGTGATTTTGTTACGTTTCTTTTTTGCCCTTCCCGCTCCCGTGGTTCTTACCACCGCAGCAATTCTTTCCAGATAGTAAGTGATATGTGTACCAAGTTTGGTTGAAATCGGTTCAGTGGTTTCCAGGAGATGTGGGATATCCTAAGTCAGACTGTAACGAAATAAAGCCTATAAGGTGTCCCTAGCTGCGCTGAACATACCAGTGAAAACCCCATAACAATCTCTCATGTAGTTTTGCAGATCAGCATGTTTAGACAGACAGACGAGACGGTTTTACTAAAACTTTAAGTCACGATACCTTCGTTTTCTGCAAAAACCAATGAAAATCTGTCAAGTTGTTTTGGTCCAAAGACTGACAGACAGACACGATAGTTTTACAGTATTATTACTAGCATAGATGTATAGTATAGCTGTCAGTGACTTAGGAAGTAGTTCAGTGTGCATCAACTAATATTTTTGTTCTATTACCCAAGTACGACAAATGTCTGACAGGCAGTAGAACAAGTTTTTTTTTTAAACTAACCTAGAATCATTCATTCTCGCTGTTGGCTGTGATCATAAAGTTTTTGCTCGCAGTGTACGGGTATGAAGACCTCGGCTGTAAACAATGGTAAGTTGGTTGTTTTCAGAAACTTAGCAGTGAAGTACCAATACAATCTCATGAATAAGATATTTCAAGAACCCGTGGTAATTTTTTTACCTACTGTTAAGATCTTAAGATCTATCCAAAATTTTTTCTTAATAATACATCAACGGGCACTTAACACTGATTACTAGCAAACTGAGTGCAGTTAACATGGCTTAGCATTGACTTACCATTGTTTACTTGCTCGGAGAGTTAATAAGACATCATTGTGATATTCCTCAAATATCAAATTTAAAATGTCTGAACTGTTTCAATTGCTGTACTAAAACTTCATTAACAACTTTTCGAATAATAAACCATAACAACCTCAGAATTAATCTATGATTCAATACAATGTCAATGTTGTATTAATATTTTATGTGGATAATGTCAACGATAGCTCTTAATCTTTCTGCCATGACACTGTCAAGTAAATTCATGTGGACAGCGGTAAGGGACACGAATGAACACATTTTTCTTGCGTAAATCACGATTAGGATTACCTGATTAGCGACAACTTTTGGAGTGCATTTACTTTCAGGAACATATTCAGTATCTTCGTCTGAGACCTAGTCACCTGCACCATTCTGGGATTTGCAACAAATCGTCCATGAAAAGCATTTTTCTGGCACGAACTTTGCACACGTTACTACCACTGGCAGCACTTACTACTGTTTACATGCACACGTCCTGACAAAGACCGAGCCATGGACTGTGCGGCTGGTCCTGGCGGAGGTTCGAGTCCTCTCTCAGGCATGGGTGTGTGTATTGGTCTTTAGGATAGTGTAAGCTTAGGGAATGATGACCTTAGCAGTTAAGTCCCATAAGATTTCACACACATTTGAACATTTTTTTAAAGACCGATCGATTTGCCGTAGTAGTTAGCACATTGGCCTCGCATCCGGTAGGACGACGGTTCAAACCCGCGTCCGGACATCCTGATTTAGGTTTTCCGTGGTCTCCCTAAATCGCTCAGGTAAATGCCGGAATGGTTCCTGTGGAAGGGCACGGCCGACTGCGTTTCCCAATCCAAATGGCTCTGAGCACTATGGATGGGACTCAACGGCTGTGGTCATAAGTCCCCTAGAACTTAGAACTACTTAAACCTAACTAACCTAAGGACAGCACACAACACCCAGCCATCACGAGGCAGAGAAAATCCCTGACCCCGCCGGGAATCGAACCCGGGAACGCTACCGCACGACCACGAGATGCGGGCGTTCCCCAATCCGATGGGACCTATAACCTCGCTGTTTGGTCTCCTTTCCCGAATCAACCAACCAACCTGACAAAGTGTGCATTAACGACAATTTGAAATTCTGAACTATCAACGAATGCCAATAAAGCACATCACATACCATGTTTTACATTCAAATTTTCTGTTTCTCACAGACTGTTCCTTGCCATTATTTATGGCTGAGGTCCATATCAGGAAGGAAGGAGAGAAGATGCGAATTGAAGGTGGCGTCGACAGCATGATCATTAGAGATCAGACATCCAACCCGAGGATGGGTTGGGAAAATGGCTGTGCCCTTTGAAGGAAACCATCTCAGCACTTATATTTAGGGAAATTTTAGGAAACCTAAATTTCGATAGCAGGGCACGAGTTTCAACCGTCATCCTTCAGAAAGTGAATCCAATGTACTGACCTCAGCCGGCCGCGGTGGACGAGCTGTTCTAGGCGCTTCAATCCGGATCCAAGAGGCTGCTACGGTCGCAGGTTCGAATCCAGCCTCGGGCATGGATGTGTGTGATGTCCTTTGGTTAATTAGGTTTAAGTAGTTCTAAGTTTAGGGGACTGATACCCTCAGCTGTTAAGGCCCATAGTGCTTAGAGGCATTTTTTACTGACCACAGCGCCACCTTGCTCGGTGTCAGTATCCAAGGTCTGTGAGGAAAGTAACGAGACTGACAACACTGTCAGCGATCTGGCAACACTGTGTTGTTCTGATCCCCCGGACCGGTGTGTTCACTCCTTGCAGATGCTCAGTCCAGGTTTCAGCTCTGTACAGCCATCACGTAATTTTTGAGAGTGCCGTTAGTGAAGTCGTGTTTTTGTTATGTGTTACGAAAAGGGAACAGCGAAATTTAGAGCAACGGCCATCAAGTTTTGCGTTAAACTTGGGAAATCCGCGAGTCTTTCCTTTGAAAAGTTGAAACACACGTATGGGGAACATTCCTTATCTAGAGCACAGGTTGATCGCTGGCACAAATCAGTTTCTGGAAGGATGAGAACATGCTGGAGATGAACCTTGCTGCTGCTGCAACGGTGGCAGGTTCGAATCCTGCCTCGGGCATGGATGTGTGTGATGTCCTTAGGTTAGTTAGGATTAAATAGTTGTAGTCTAGGGGACTGATGACCTCAGATGTTTAGTCCCATAGTGCTTAGAGCCATTGGAACCATCAGATGAACCTTGCTCAGAGATACCTGAATGCAGTGATTGTTCCTCCATGACAAAGAGTCAGCCAAGAGTTTTATAAAGATGTTCTTCAGAGGTTCAGGAAAAAGATCGATCGAGTGAGACTGGACATTGTAGACAAGTGGAGGCTGCGTCATGATAATGCCCCCTGTCACATGGCCACTTCCATCACGAAAGTTTTAACCCCAAAAGGCCGTCCTGTTGTTCAACAACCTGTCCCCCCCCCCCCCCCCCCCCGTCCTATTCACTTGATCTGGGTCTTTGTGACTGTCTCGAAATTGAAAAAGGTCGTAAAAGGACGTCATTTTGGGACTCAGGATAACATTGAAAAGGAATATACCGACATGTTAAAGGCCCTACCAGTTGAAGCTTTTCAGCGCTGCTACCAAGACTGGCAACGACTACTCCGCTGGTGTACAGCTGCCCAAAGGAACTACTCTGAAGAGGGCAATACTTTTGTTAAAAAATAAATAAAAACTTTGTAGACAAGTCTCATTACCTTTCTCACACGCGTCGTATCCCACAGTGAATTTATAAACAATACTAGCAAACTCGGCGATGCTTCGAAGTTGCTAAATATTTACAAGAATTGGATATACGTTCTAATCTCCTGCTCCCCACCCTCTCTGTCGATCTCTTCCTTTTCCCCACATTGTACTGTCCATCACCTCCTCTCCTTTCTCCCACTCCAACTTGTAATGGTCGCCTGATCGTAGATATAGCTAATTGCTATAATCGCACTATTTCACTCCCATTTACGGAGCTTGTTAGCACTTGATGTTAGGTTGGCGCCATTAAAATGCATTGTGTTGTGGTAATCGCTGTTACTTGCTGGATCGCTGCTGTCTCTCGATGCTGATGCTGGCTCTAAATCTGGTTGTCTAGGGTTAAAAACATGAGGTCCCGTGTTTTTTATATGCTTTTTATGATAAAGAACGAGCGAAACCAACAAATATGTAAACCTCAAATATTTATTACTCTGGTGGCCATCTTAATTCCACTGTCCACCAAAGACCATGACACAAGACAAAGTAGTATTTCCGTTACATGTTCTTTGCATTGTTTATCCACCTCAAACAATAACACACAAACACACTCTACCAAAGTGACATTCTGACTGCCTCCCGACCGTTCTTGCTGCTTGTATTTATAACACTGTCAAAGAACTACTAAAAAGAGATATAGTTTACAAGTCACATGTACATCTGTTATCATAATTTGTGCAGAAAAGTTATTAATTTGCATCGAGTGACATAATTTAACATGTTATTAAAATGACAGACAGATTTGTTGACTTGACAGAATAATTCTTTGTTACAAAAATTGTTACAACATTGGTTTTCGTCTAAAATAGGATTGATTACGTGAATACTGAGTGAAAACCGTCCTAGTGAACAAATAGGTTTCACTGGGTGATTTTTATTTAAGGAGATCCAAAATACCTAAGTTGGCCACTATTTTTCGTACTTCATATTAATTATTTAAGATGAACTTAGTGTTTTTACATGATGACATTTGCTGTATCAGTGATCAAGTGATATAAACTTTTGTGTGGGTCAGTTATTCAGTATAATTTAATGGGTTGACTGTTTATGCAGACATGTTATGCAATCATTGTTAACATACACAATAACTTTTCTATAATCATAAATACTCGTTAAACTAGTTGAATTTGGAGGGTATCGCATACTTCGGTACAGTAAAGCCTTTAATATGTTCCGTTACAAACTCCCACACTCTATGTCTACCTCTTTCTTCTCCCTCTATATGCCCATTTCGTCCTTCTCCTCTCCCTCCCTCCCATCCTCCCTCCAACCTTCAGCCCTGTTTATTGTTATTGCAAACGAAACCATCACTGGCAACTGAAGTCGCTTAAAGTGAATGGGTAAACTGGTTAGGAAAGAACGCTCCAGCTGCTAGATCGGTGGGGATAGTAACTTCGATGACAGTATTTTGTATAGTTTTGATCAGGGAACTGATAGGATTACGAAGTTTCGCACGATTCAGATCCCATAGTACTATTCTGATCTCAAGCCTATAAGCCATAAACAGAAATTCCTGTTTTCTGTTACAACCAAGTGCGAGAAAAAAAACAACAAAGTAGCACATTGCTGTGTACACAGTTTTTTGTTTGTAGTTACACAATGGGAAAGAATACAGGTGGGAGAAGCAATGTGTGTCTACTGGTTTAAATTCGCCACTATTATACTTAAAACTGGCAGTGAGAAAGAAAACGAAACCGCCCATTTTCACAGGGCAGCATTTCCTTTCTCGTACTCCATTTTAACAGAAGACCTGTACCTTGCTGCTAAAAAGACTGTAGAGCCCATTTCAATATAAATGTTCACAAGAGCGTCGTGTAAAAATATGAAATAAGTCGGCCAATAAATGTTCGAGACTTTCGCTAACAACAATATACAGGATGTTACAAAAAGGTACGGCCAAACTTTCAGGAAACATTCCTCACACACAAAGAAAGAAAATATGTTATGTAACATGTGTCTGGAAACGCTTACTTTCCATGTTAGAGCTCATTTTATTACTTCTGTTCAAATCACATTAATCATGCCATGGAAACACACAGCAACAGAACGTACCAGCGTGACTTCAAACACTTCGTTACAGGAAATGTTCAAAATGTCCTCCGTTAGTGAGGATACATGAATCCACCCTCCGTCGCATGGACTCCCTGAAGCATTGATGCAGCCCTGGAGAATGGCGTATTGTATCACAGCCGTCCACAATACGAGCACGAAGAGTCTCTACATTTGGTACCGATGTTGCGTAGACAAGAGCTTTCAAATGCCCCCATAAATGAAAGTCAAGAGGGTTGAGGTCAGGAGAGCATGGAGGCCATGGAATTGGTACCAATCCATCGGTCACCGAACCTGTTGTTGAGAAGCGTACGAACACTTCGACTGAAATGTGCAGGAGCTCCATCGTGCATGAACCACATGTTGTGTCGTACTTGTAAAGCCACATGTTCTAGCAGCACAGGTAGAGTATCCCGTATGAAATCATGGCGGTGAATCGAGGAAGTACAGTACATACTGACGAAACTAAAATGAGCTCTAACATGGAAATTAAGCGTTTGCGGACACATGTCCACATAACATCTTTCCTTTATATGTATGTGAGGAATGTGTCCTGAAAGTTTGGCCTTACCTTTTTGTAACACCCTGTATATCGACAAATTGTAGCCCACTTCGGTCCCAACACTCATTAAAGCACTGTGTGAACATTTGAAGTAAATCGGACAAGAACTTCTCGAGATTTTTGGATACAACAACGGTTCACCCATAGACTGGGTGACAGTTATTGAACTATGCGAAATAAAATCGTCATAACTTCTGAGCGGTTTGAGATAGGACGTCCAAACTGCACGGTTGACCGCAGGCCATAATGGGAATTAGTATGCACACGCAATGGTTTGGTTTAGCGACGAAGCCCACTTTCATTTGGATGCGTTCGTCAATTAGCAAAATTGGCGCATTTGGGGGACTGAGAATCCGCATTTTCCAATCGAGAAGCCTATTCAACCTCGACGGGTGACTGTGTGATATTTGCCTCTACATCCTTACATTTGTCCTCTAGCCATCCCTGCTTAGCCATTTTGCACTTCCTGTCAATCTCATTTTTTAGACGTTTGTATTCCTTTTTGCCTGCTTCATTTACTGCATTTTTATATTTCCTACTTTCACCAATTAAATTCAATATTTCTTCTGTACCCAAGGATTTCTACTAGCCCTCGTCTTTTTACCTACTTGATCCTCTGCTGTCTTCACTACTTCATCTCTCAAAGCTACCCATTCTTCTTCTACTGTATTTCTTTCCCCCATTCCTGTCAATTGTTCCCTTATGCTCTCCCTGAAACTCTGTACAACCTCTGGTTCTTTCAGTTTATCCAAGTCCCATCTCCTGAAATTCCCACCTTCTTACAGTTTCTTCAGTTTTAATCTACAGTTTATAACCAATAGATTGTGGTCAGAGTCCACATCTGCCCCTGGAAATGTCTTACAATTTAAAACCTGGTTTCTAAATCTTTGTCTTACCATTATATAATCAATCTGATACCTGTCAGTATCTCCAGGCTTCTTCCATGTATACAACCTTCTTTTATGATTCTTGAACCAAGTGTTAGCTATGATTAGGTTGTGCTCTGTGAAAAATTCTACCAGGTGGCTTCCTGTTTCATTTCTTAGCCCCAATCCATTTTCACCTACTATGTTTCCTTCTCTCCCTTTTCCTACTACCGAATTCCAGTCACCCATTACTATTAAATTTTCGTATCCCTTCACTATCTGAATAATTTCTTTTATTTTATCATACATTTCTTCAATTTCTTCGTCATATGCAGAGCTAGTTGGCATATAAACGTGTACTACTGTAGTAGGCGTGGGCTTCGAGTCTATCTAGGCCACAATAAGGCGTTCGCTATACTGTTTGTAGTGGTTTACCCCCACTCCTATTTTTTTATTCATTATTAAACCTACTCCTGCATTACCCCTATTTGTCTTGTTCCTCCTGCCACCGAACTTCACTAATTGCTACTATATCTAACTTTAACCTATCCATTTCCCTTTTTAATTTTCTAACCTAGCTGCTCGATTAAGGGATCTGACATTCCACGCTCCAATCCGTAGAACGCCAATTTTCTTTCTCCTGATAACGACGTCCTCCTGAGTAGTCCTCGCCCGGAGATCCGAATGGGGGACTATTTTATCTCCGGAATATTTTACCCAAGAGGACGCCATCATCATGTAACCATACAGTAAAGCTGCATGCCCTCGGGAAAAATTACGGCTGTAGTTCCCCCTTGCTTTCAGCCTTTATTCTGAACGCTCATCATGCCATGGGCTCTACCACACACACACACACACACACACACACACACACACACACACACACACACACACATATATATATATATATATATATATATATATATATATATATATATATATATATATATATATATATATGTGTGTGTGTGTGTGTGTGTGCGCGTGTTTGTGTGGTAGAGCCCGTGGTGAGTATGATGAGCGTCCAGAATAAAGGAGTTGCAGACAATTCAGTGCCTCATCAGTTGCTCGATTTTAGCACCTATCTTCAGCATCCACCTGGGGCACCACATTTCAAAAGCTTGTGTTCTCTTCTCACCTGAACTGTCTACGTTACACTTCTGTACAAGGCTACACTCCACACAAGCACCTTGAGAAAAGACTTCCTAATACTTCAATTTATATTCGATCTTAACAGATCTCTCTTTTTAAAAAAAATATTTTCTTATTATTGGCAGTGTGTATTTTACATGCTCTCTATTTCAGCCGTAAACAATTATTTTGCTGCCCAATTAGCAAAATTCATCAACCACTTTTAGGGTCTCATTTCTCAATCTAATTTCCTCGGCGTCACCTGATTGAATTCCCTTTCCAAATTTGTGGTTGGTGTGCTTTACTTCTCGCTAAATCTGCGTAGACAGAAAGGCTAACACCCTATGATAGTTCCTTGTGAACCTATTGCATACCTGTCATGTTCTCCCACTATTATAAGTTGGGGTTGTTTCGGGGAGAAGACCAGACAGCGAGGTCATCGGTCTCATCGGATTAGGGAAGGAAGTCTGCCGTGCCCTTTCGAAGGAACCATCCCGGCATTTGCCTAGAGCGATTTAGGGAAATCACGTAAAACCTAAATCAGGATGGCCGGACATGGGATTGAACCATCGTCCTCCCGAATGCGAGTCCAGTGCACTATTATAAGTGCACTACTGCTCTTTGATCAACTCATCACAGAAAATATGTAATAATCGTGTATTTAAACTTATCATTTGACGTTTCTCCGGATGTGCATGGGCTTTATGAGCTAGTGAATGAAGTGTTGTGTGTGTGTGTGTGTTTGTGTGTGTGTGTGTGTGTGTGTTTGTGTGTGTGTGTGAGCAAGAATATCAAACCAGCGTAGCGAGTAGACACAGCTTAATTAACCACCGGTCACCTCTATTGTGACCGTGCGCCGTTGCTGGATGTGCACACTCTGTCTGGCAACAACAGGGTTCACGGTTCGATCCTCTGGCCGGCCCCCATTCTGAAACGGATGAGCCGTCGCCGTCCCACTCAGTACGGCTATACGCAGTGGGAATATTGAACTTAACGATACTGCTCGTACGCTGTTGTTCATTATGCCATCAACATGACGAAAATAAACATTCGCCGAAATCCAAAACGTGTAAATTACGCGGCAGTAACTCTCATGACACGATAGTCGTTGGTTTCACCAATTCATAACAGAACTGTCATCTACCAACGTAACCTGGACTTCCGGTTACGCTCGAGGTTAGCCTGTTACCACAACCAACATCTCAGGAAGTTAGTTACGCCTTATTAGGGCAAGCCGAATTTTTATTGAATGCTGCACTACACTTCAATCGGACGCAGATACATGTAACAATGAATTCATGCTGAACAGTCACCCAAATGTTTATTTCAAAACTCTTAAAGCTTTTTAAATTAAATAAACTTTATCGAGATTCTACATCCTTGTTCTTCGTGTCTACACAAACTACTGGCCATTAAAATTGCTACACCAAGAAGAAATGCAGGTGATAAATTGGTATTCATTGGACAAATATATTATACTAGAACTGACATGTGATTACATTTTCACGCAATTTGGGTTCATAGAGCCTGAGAAATCAGTACCCAGAACAACCACCTCTTGGCGTAATAACGGCCTCGATACGCCTGGGCATTGAGTCAAACAGAGCTTCGATGGCGTGTACAGGTTCAGCTGCCCATGCAGCTTCAACACGATACCACAGTTCATCAAGAGTAGTGACTGGCGTATTGTGACGAGCCAGCTGCACGGCCACCATTGACCAGACGTTCTCAATTGGTGAGAGATCTGGAGAATGTGCTGGCTAGGAAAGCAGTCGAACACTTTCTGTGCCCAGAAAGGCCCGTACAGGACCTGCAACATACGGTGGTGCATTATCCTGTTGAAATGTAGGGTTTCGCAGGGATTGAATGAAGGGTAGAGCCACGGGCCGTAACACATGTGAAATGTAATGTCCACAGTTCAAAGTGCCGTCAGTGCAGACAAGAGGTGACCGAGACGTGTAACCATGGCACCCCATACCATCACGCCGGGTGATACGCCAGTGTGGCTATGACGAATACACGCTTCCAGTGTGCGTTCACCGCGATGTCGCCAAATGTCGCCAAACACAGATGCGACGATCATGATGCTGTTAACAGAACCTGGATTCATCCGAAAAAATGATGTTTCACCATTAGTAAACCCAGGTTCGTCGTTGAGTACACAATCGCAGGCGCTCCTGTCTGTGATGCAGCGTCAAGTGTAACCGCAGCCATGGTCTCCGAGCTGATAGTCCATGCTGCTGCAAACGTCGTCGAGCTGTTCGTGTAGGTGATTTTTGTCTTGCAAACGTCCCCATCTGTTGACTCAGGGATCGAGACGTGGCTGCACGATGCGTTACAGCCATGCGGATAAGATGGCTGTCATATCGACTGCTAGTGATACGATGCCATTGGGATCCAGCACGGTGTTCCGTATTACCCTTCTGAACCCACAGATTTCATTTTCTACTAACAGTCATTGGATCTCAAACAACGCGAGCAGCAATAGCACAATACGATAAACCACAATCGCGATAGGCTACAATCCGACCTTTATCAAAGTCGGATACGTGATGGTATGCATTTCTCCTCCTTACACGAGGCATCACAATAACGTTTCATCAGGCAACGCCGGTCAACTGCTGTTTGTGTACGAGAAATCGGTTGAAAACTTTCCTCATGTCAGCATGTTGTAGGTGTCGCCACCAGTGCCAACCTTGTGTGAATGCTCTGAAAATCTAATCATTTGCATATCACAGCATCTTCTTCCTGTCGGTTAAATTTTGCGTCTGTAGCACGTCATATTCGTGGTGTAGCGGTTTTAATGGCCAGTATTGTGTTTGCAGTAGAGATGGGGGATCCGCTCTTGAACTGATTCATAGAGTTGAATCTTTCAAAGGAGTGAACAATCAGTGATTCAGAAAAAAAGAACAGTAGCTCCAAACGTTTCCCACGGCAGAGAGAGAGAGAGAGAGAGAGAGAGAGAGAGAGATGGAGCATATCAGCAGCGCCTCTGCTGGTCACAGCACAGTGCACGCCACACAACACAGCCAGCGCCGGCCTCTGCCCTGCTTCTACCTTGGCTGCCTGCATTGTGCAGTGCCCCATTGGATTTTGTGTTTCACATATGCCGTGCCGTCTCTGTGCGTCGTCTGCCGCTTGCAGTGTCTGGCGCAGCTTAACTTCCCATCGCACTCTGTCGGCGATCGTTTCAGACGCACGTCCTCCCCTCTGGGCAGTTGATGTGAGCAACAGGACAGAGAGCCACCTAGCGGATAACATAGAAACTACTTGCAACAACCTGCTCGCAAGGGAACGGACGATTTGTCTCAGAGCGGGTGAGTTCACCGCTTCCCCCACCCTCGGAACTCGCCCCCTCAACGCTCACCCCACCGTCTCGACTCTAGCCAGAGCGTTGAGCAAAGCAACTCAGGTGTCACTCTGGTCTCTGCGGTCTTAGCTCACGCAGTAATACAGCTCGCGGCTTGACCTGCTTGACTCAGTGCTTCTGCATCGGAGTTCGTCTCTACTGGATATTGTTCTTCGTAGTAATACCGCTATGTATATTACATTATTATGTTATGTATACATCATTTGTTTTTATTTTATTTTTATTTGTTTAACTGATCAGATTAGGTCCCTGACGACTCCTCTTACTATAGGATTTTTATTATGGACACTCGAATTTACGCTTTAATTACGAGCGAACTGATAAACGTATCGCAAAATGTGATACACCAATATTTTCCTTGTTTTATTCTGCGTAAGGCTATATGCAGCACTTTCGTTTTACAGTCAAATTTATATTTTTTTTCTTATTCTGGTACAGATTTTGCGATTTTAGGCGTCTTCGGAAGGAAACGTTCACTTTAAAAATATATGACTTGCGATGTATTTGTATGAGGTTAATGAAATTTTAATACATTATAGCCAAATATATTGTTAATGTAAATCTCAAGTTACAACATTTTCCGATCACCCAAAAAACCATGATAGTGCAAAATAAATCAATAATCAAAAACTTTGTCATATCGTGGAAATTTCAATAAACAATACAAAATTCTTACTCATTATCTGTGTTACTTCAAAATAAGATCAAATAAGATCAAAATACAGGTATAGTACTGGAATAAACCAAGTTTAAAGGGCAATGTGCCTTCCATTTATTTTCTATTGTAAATGAGTGGTGAGTCATGAAAAAGAGCTAATTCATTTCAGGAAGTGAACAGTTCTGATCCGATCTCTGAAAAGAACAGTTTTGCACATCTCTAGTTTGCAGCCCTCTGCCACTCCAGGTCTCCGAACTG
This sequence comes from Schistocerca cancellata, assembly GCF_023864275.1. Classification (NCBI taxonomy): domain Eukaryota; kingdom Metazoa; phylum Arthropoda; class Insecta; order Orthoptera; family Acrididae; genus Schistocerca; species Schistocerca cancellata. The sequence goes on along the minus strand of NC_064637.1, from coordinate 123,762,227 downwards.
TAGCGTCTAACATGGCAGTGCGTAAATTAACTATGTTGGTGTGTGAGAAGCAGCATGCTGTAATCGAGTTTCGAATTCGTAGAGTTTGTCCACACATGGAGTACCCTCTCCTTCAACGTGACAAAGCCAGGCCACACAGGAGCGCTACGACATCTGGAACAATCTGGCGCTTTGCGTTCACTGCCATCGATCATCTTCCATACAGTCTCGACGTGGTCCCATTCGAATTTCGTCTGTTACCAAAACTTAAAGAACGTCTCCGAGGATTTCACTTCGATAGTGATGAGGCATTGCAAGTGGAGGTGAGGTTGTGGTCCCGTCAACAGTGTGAAACACTCTACAGTGACGGCTTCAGCAAACTGATCTCCTCTTGGGAGAAATGTGTTCGTCACCAGGGAGAGTGTTGGGAAATAAATATGTAGACATGAAGAATAAAGATGTACAATGTTAATAACATCTGTTTTATTTAAAAAGCTTTAAGAGTTGTCACATAAAATATTTCGAGTCACTACTATTCAGTGCGCCCTCGTGTTTATCACCGTAGTCAACAAGTGTGAGTAAGCAGCTGTCTGGACATTCTACCGATCGTTCGATTCCTAGATGACAGAAAACTGCTCCTTGGAGCCATTCGAGAACCACTGTGTAAGCTTCCTCATCGTTGAAAAATCTCTCTTCCAACACATATGTTCCTTCAGCTTGCCGATAAGATTGAAATGGCGCGGGGCAAGATCTGAACTTCCCGGTCAGCATCAGTCACGTCTGTGCAGCCTTGGTCAGATTGTTGACACCGTTTCGCTAAGGCTGGACGCAACATTGTATTTGGTCTATATACGGCCAGAATTTCAGGGTGAATCTGTGTACAACTTAGAGGTCTTCCCCACAAGTGTCTTATCGTCCCACGTACACTCTAAGATAAAAAGAACTGCGCACCACGAAGGAATTACTCGAATGGGACGCAAGTCAGTGTGATGTACATGTAGAGACAAACAACTGATTACTATTTCAGACAAATTGGGTGGTTGATTCAAGACAAAGAGCTTCAGAAATGGAGCAACGCAATAACGTGGTGGTCCAGATCTCAACCTTATGCAAGCAGCTATTCGGCTAGGCATTGCTTGATAAGATCTGTTGCATTTTCCCCAGAGGCATTTCGTGCCATAGTCTGTCCAATTGGCGTGTTACATGGTGAAACGTCTCTGTGAAGTCGTTTCATAAGACGCTTGTCGAATTCGGTACAACCTATTCCTTTTACTACCTGATTTTAGCTCAATTCATGAACTCTTCCAGAAAGACTGAGCACTCAAATAAGGCCTATTGATTATTATATGTGTGTTTTAATGTGGGTTTCGGTTTTGTTTTGTGGGAAACACTGAGCTGGCCATCGTCTGCTGGGAGCAGACGATGTTGCTTCTCGTTCAAAGGAGAGCACAGGATGACCAACTTAGGTTTCCAATACCTGAACAGAGAGGTTTACCCATCTTAGTCGAGGGCTGTGTCGAAGGCTGTTTTTGTGTGTGAGGTTGGTGACGGAGGCTATCCCTCTGGTAGCTTCCGCTGCACGGGGAGCCAGGTAATCTGGAAAGAGAAAGGGGCACTCTTCGGTGAACGCTTGGTGTGTACGGATAGTAGCTCTTAAGGGGGGTTTCAGGTGATGGGAATCAGGTTGAGTTAGGACTTCGTTATGTTTAAATGGTGAAATACTTAAGAACTTTAGCTTATCTGAAGCGTGTGAAGCGAGTTATTTTATAATGATTTTAATCTTATATTTTGTGGAAATTGCTTTTGTCTTTGTGTGTCGATTTTGTGCCACTTGTTTGGTAATCAATGACCCTTCTGGTCCACCACGGCACCGCAATAGGCTTTATTTTAACAGTTTGCTTGTTTAATGAGCTACAATGTCTGCAAGAATATCTGTTCTTTTCGTGCGCTTTCTACAAAGCAGCACAACAGTTTGAGCCAGAATGCGCCACGTGCTCTAGTTCGGCCGTTTTTAAGCAGCAGACGTAGCTAATATGTTAAATAATTATCGCACAACCTCGTGTCTTGGTTAAACCTCTGTCCAGAATAGAGCATGCGTAGAATCGTAATGGAAATCTCACATATTTTTATGGTATTAATGCAAAGGAGATGATAGTATAATTGTCTCCCACCCCCGTCTTCTGTGTTTCTTCTTGCTGTAGTTAAATTGTGCTATGTTTCATTCTCACGTAATTCTTACTTAAATATTTCGAATCAGGCATCAGTTATGTGTAGTTAGGATGCGCAACCAAATATTTAGTTACAACAAATAATCTACGTGAAAGATAAATTCTTTGGTGTCGATCTTACCCCCTTACTCTGATTTCCATTCTTGAATTAATCAAGTTGCTTCATGCACGACGTGGAGTGCTATTTATCTGGCTGCTTATCGAAATTTGCGTACTTGTAATTAAATTATTAAAGTAATTAAACTAATGATTTTCCAGCTCGGTTTTTTCTAAATGGTTAGGAAGGGCTTGGGCTGGTGGCGACGCTGAATTCCTGAATTTTTATCATTATTTGTGTGAGAGAGGCAGCTAGAAATGCGAAATAACGTAAATGGCTCGATGAGATACGTCGTAAATATAGTAATACGTTACAATGGCCAAAGTGCAGACATCCTCCGGAAGGATATGGTGCAAAATTCTCTCCAATTGGAGTGTCACTTCGTCAAAGTAGCGGACTGTTTGGAGGGCCCTGCCATAATGCTCCAAACGTTCTCAATAGTGGAGAGGTCCAGCGACGCTGGTGGCCAAGGTAGGGTTTGGTAAACACGAATACAAGCAGTGGGAACTCTCGCTGTGTGCGGGCAGGCATTTTTTTCCCGGAAGTGAAAGCCCAGGGTGGTTTGCCATGAAGGGCAATAAAATGGGGCGCAGAATATCGTCGACGTACCGTAGGGGTGCCACCGATGACAACCAAAAGGGTACTGATATGGAAAGAAATGGCATCCGAGACCACCAGTCGTGGCTGTCCACCATAGAACCAAGAGTGACTAGCTGAGGCGCCATTTCCTTTCATAGCAGGACCCTTTCGGTTGTCATCCGCGGCACCGTTACAGCACATATTCTCCAGAGGGATTTAATGCCAAAGTATCCAATTGGAGTGTTACATCGTCAAAGTGCAGATATACTCCAGAAGCATATGGTGCAAAATTCTGTCCAATTGGCGTGTTACTTTCGGCCCTGCCATAATGCTCCAAACGTTTCAATACGGGAGAGATCCAGCGACGCTGGTGGCCAACGTAGGCGTTGGTCGGGTTGGTATCGCACCGCTGTCCAGGGCATTTCCAGACATGTCTTCGCTGCTCATTGGGCCTCAGTTTGAAGCGGGAGTCATCACTGAAGACTAGTCATTGGGACGTGTCTGGTGATACCCAGACAGCGGTAGGATATCGACCTGAGTCTGGTCCACCATACAACCAAGAGTGACTAGCTGAGGCGCCATTTCCTTTCATAGCAGGACCCTTTCGGTTGTCATCCGCGGCACCGTTACGGCACAGCGGTACGTCGGCCATATTCTATGCCCCGTTTTGTTGCGCTAATGACGAGCCATCCTCAGGTTACATTTCAGCAAGATAATGCCAGACCATACACAGTGAGTTTCTACGGATTGTCTTCGTACTTGCCAAACCCTACCTTGGCCAGCACCGTCGCTGGATCTCTCCCCACTTGAGAACAGTTGGAGCATTGTGGGTGGGGCCCTCCAACCAGCTCGAGATTTTGACGATCTACTGCGCCAACTGGACAGAATTTGGCACGATACTGCTCTGCTGGACATCCAACAACTCTTATCAATCAATGCCAAGCCGAATTACTGTTTGGATAAGGGTCAGAGGTGGACCAACACGCTGTTGGCTCGGCTCTGATCACTATGCGACTTAACTTCTGAGGTCATCAGTCGCCTAGAACTTAGAACTAATTAAACCTAATTAACCTAAGGACATCACACACATCCATGCCCGAGGCAGGATTCGAACCTGCGACTGTAGCGGTCACGCGGTTCCAGACTGAAGCGCCTTTAACCGCACGGCCACACCGGCCGGCAAACAACACGCTGTTGTCTTGCTCAATTTGTCAAGCCCTTTCCCCGAAAGGATCATCCATTCTTTCTGGAGCTGTAATCATTTGTTTGTCTCTGCAACTGCACATGCTCTCCGTGTCTTAGAGTGTACTTGACCTATTATGTTGGACCTTTAACGTAAGACTTTAGCTTTCAATGTTTAGATTAATGTGCACTCCGTCTTCAGGCCACAAGTGGCCCATCAGGACCATCCGACCGCCGTGTCATCCTAAGATGAGGATGCGGATAGGAGGGGCGTGGGGTCAGCACACCGCTCTCCCGGCCTTTATGACGGTTTTCTGTGACCGGAGCCGCGCTATTCGCTCGAGTAGCTCCTCAACTGTCATCACGAGGCTGAGTGCACCCTGAAAAATGGCAACAGCGCATGGCGGGCCGGATGGACACCCACCCAAGTGCCAGACACGCCTGACAGGGCTTACCTTCGGTGATCTGACGGGAACCGGTGTATCCACTACGGCAAGGCCGTAGATTAAAGCAGGATTTAAATTTTTAAATCCTTCAATAATAATGAAATATTGAAAATAAAAATTCTGTTGCCCACTGAAGTCCTTATATAGGCAACGGGCAACTGGAAAGCTGCGACAATTTCAGACGGTTAGTTATGTGGGCGGGTAGGCAGCAACGTGGACAATCCAGTTACAGTACCAAACACTTTGCCATACAAATCAGCCACTGACTGGCATCAGTTCCTGAACCAAACAGTACTGGCTGTATTGCAGAACGTTACACTTGCAGAATGACAGCGGCTCGTAGTTTGTGCGTAACGGGGCGGTTAAGGGGCTCCGGAAAGGCTCAAAATCATGAAAAATTCAATTTTTACTTTTTTGCGTTTTCTGAATCTGCAGACTATTACCTTTTAATAGATATACAATTTATTCAATTCCGAAGACTACAACTATTTTAAAATTTTTTTTTTGAAATGTGTTCTACATGGGCGTGACCCACTGTGGCGCTGTTAAACTGCTGTCAAATGGTGTTATTATTAACGTCCGTGTTCATCAGGTACATTTTAGTGATGTGAGATAAAGTATGTGTTGTGGCTAACCTGTGATGGTTCAATATATATCGCTGGTGTGATTGTCGATTGTTTCATGTTTATTTAGTCTGTCGTTATCTCGAAAATATTCGTAATTAATTCTGTTTCTTGAGTCTCTGTTTTGTTGAAGTATAATAATGAGTAAAAGTAAAGTTATTAGAAATCCTCTGAAGGCTTTTAAGAAAAGGAGAAATGTTGGATAGCCAAAGGTATGTGTTATTATTGTAAACAATAAAGACGATAACTAAGAAAGTATCGCCCATATGTAACGACGCAGAACGCCTTCGGGCTGCAGACAGGGCTGTAAAGAGTCTAGAAATACAAGCAAGAGTAAACAGGAGGAGGAACAAGAGGAAGCTGGAGGAGGAGTTTGCAGAGGATGAAGATAATCCATCCTATGGACCTGGAATGCACTAAAAAGTTAATCCAATCTTTGTCGCTCGATTCCCAAAACTTTTATTTTCTCATACTAATTACATGTTTTCTAAGGATCTTCCAAACATATTTGTCTCAAACTTTCAGTAAATGTTACACAGTACCTTCTGCATAATTTAACACAGCCTTTTTCCAAAAACTGTATATTTTTGAATATATAAATAAAAAATTGCAAAAAAATGTTGTGAATTTTCATTACAATTGAAAATAAATCATCTTTAATAACTGAACTAAAATTTTGTAAAATCCCTGTGTTAAGTTGTAGCCCATATTCCAATAAATAATTTGTAAAAAGTTCAACTTCCTACGTCAAATACTTTGTGAGGAAAGATGTAATTTATAAGCGTTATTTTAACATTGCAAGTATAGGGCGTTCCGGAGCCCGTTAAAAATGGTTCAAATGGCTCTGAGCACTATGGGACTCAACTGCTGTGGTCATAAGTCCCCTAGAACTTAGAACTACATAAACATAACTAACCTAAGGACGTCACACACATCCATGCCCGAGGCAGGATTCGAACCTGCGACCGTAGCGGTCGTGCGGTTCCAGACTGTAGCGCCTTTAACCGCTCGGCCACTCCGGCCGGCCCGGAGCCCCTTAATGAGTAGTGGATCTGACGTCGCTTCTATACAGCACAATGTTCAGATCCACTCGAATGTGGCCTGATGTAATGGTCAAAACTCGGTCGTTGATTTCTACATCTACATCCACGTGATTACACTGCAGTTCACAATTAAGTGTATGACGGAGGGTTCACGGAACCACGTTCAAGCTCCTTCTCCACTGTTCCACTCTCGAACAGCGCGCGGGAGAAACGAACACCTCTATCTTTCCGTACGAGCTCTGATTTCTCTTATTTTATTACCGATGGTCAATTCTGCCTATGTGAGCAGCAGCCAACAAAATATTTTCGCATTAAGGAGAAAGCTGATGACTTACCACTAAGGAAAACGCCTTTGTCTTCATGATTTCCACCCCAATTCGCTTATGATACAGGTGACAATCTCTGGCATATTTCGCGATAGTACAAAACAAGTCTCTCTTCTTTCAACTTGTTCGATGTCCTCCGTCAATCCTAAACGGTGTATATCCCACACAGCATAGCAAAATACTGTTGAAGAGGGCGGCCAAGTATAGTGTAAGCAGTCTCTTTAGCTGATCCGTTACATTTTCTAAGTGTTCTGCCAATTGCAGTCTTTGGCTTACTTTCCCCAAAACACTATCCGTATGATCGTTCCAGTTTAAGTTATACGTAATTGTAATCTGTAAGTATTTAGTTGAATGTACATTCCTCAGATTCCTGTGATTTATCGTGTAACTGAAATTTAGCGGATTGTTGAATGTGGCAGAATCGGAAAGGAATATGTGGAGAACACTGATAAGGAGAAGGGATGATAGGACATCAGTTAAGACGTGAGGGAATGACATCCATGGTACTAGAGGGAGCTGTAGACGGCAAAATCTGTAGAGGAAGACAGAGATTGAAACACATCCAGCAAATAACTCAGGACGTAGGTTGCAAGTGCTATTTTGAGATGGAGAGTTTGGCACAGGAGAGGAATTCGTGGTGCGCCGAGTCAAACCAGTCAGAAGACTGTGGACCCCCCCCCCCCCCCCATCCCCCAAAAGTGGTAGAACGACGGGTACAGCGCACATTTTTTATTATTTAGTGTCAATTACCAGTTTTTGAACCTTACAGATATATTGATATATTGTATAATTCTTTTTGCAACTGATTTTGATCATCTGATGACTTTACAGGACGGTAAATAACAACGTCGTCTGCAAGAAATTTAAGACGCCTGCTCAGATTTTCTCCTTAATAGTTTATGTAGATCGGGAACTGCAGAGGGCCTTGGGAAACACTCCCTTGGGAAACGCCAGATATCACTTGTGTTTCAGTCGATGAGTTTGCGTCAGTTACCACGAACTGAGATCTCTCTGACAGGATCTCACGAATTAAGTCAGACAATTGAGACGATACTCCATAGCCACGCAATTTGATTAGAAGTCACATGTGCGGAACGGTGTCAGAAACCTTCTGGAAATGTAAAAATATGGAAACAATTTGACATCCCCTGTCCAAATCACTCATTACTTCGAGAGAATAAAGAGCTAATTGTGTTTCAGAAGAACGACTTTTCTGAATTCGTCTTGGATATTTGTCAAAAAAATCGTTCGAGGTAATTTATGACCTTCGAACACAGTACACGTTCCAAATTACTACTGGAGATCGACGTTCGTGGTGGCCTTGCTCACTGCACTCATTTCTCGCGGCAGACAATCTTACCGAGTCCCGTAAGAGTTCGGGCAATGCGTGTGCATCCAGCACAGAAGGAGAAGGTCAATGGCCTCTTAGCCTTAACTATATGAAAATGGTATCTGTTCTTTCGGACATACCATCTTCATATCGTAGTTTATAGTTTTCTGGGTGGTTTTTGGTTGGTTGGATGGGGAAGGAGACCAGACAGCGTGGTCATCGGTCTCATCGGATTAGGGAAGGACGGGGAATGAAGTCGGCCGTGCCCTTTGAAAGGAACCATCCCGGCATTTGCCTGGAAGGATTTAGGGAAATCACGGAAAACGTAAATCAGGATGGCCGGACGCGGGATTGAACCGTCGTCCTCCCGAATGCGAGTCCAGTGTCTAACCACTGCGCCACCTCGCTCGGTGGTTTTTGGTAAGACGGACACAGACTTCTCACAGTTAACGTCTAGAAACGCAAGTTGACGACGGAGGCTTACCGTTAATCCCTTTTAATAAGGAGGCGAAGCACGCCACGAGCTAAGTCGTTGTAAACAAGGGTTAGTCTGCGATCGGACTGCACCGGGTGCGGTCGGAAGCGAAGTTTGACTGCGAGGCAACAGGCGGCCGCTTACAAGTTCCGTCATTGGGCGGCGGCAGGCAGTTAAGGGGGGAGTGCCAGTCCGTCGCGGGCGCAAAGCCGTCAGTGTGATCCGATTTGAGGCGAGGGCTCCGAACAGTGCAACCAAACTCGAGAAGATGTTAACTCCGAGTCTACAAGGGCGTCATTAGTGCCAGGGTAAGCCGATTAAATTCATTATAAAATACGCAATAGCTGCCGAACAAATTCAGAGACAAGAAATCTACATCTACATCTTCATACATAGTCCAGTAGCCACCGTACGGTGCATGGTGGAGGGTACTCTGTACTAATACTAGTCACCTGCTTTCCTATTCCACTCGCAAATAGAGCGAGGGAAAAACGTCTGCATGCCTCCATATGAGCCCTAATTTCTCGTATCTTTGTCGTCCTTAGGCGAAATATAATACTGTACTAATACTGTACTAATACTAGTCACCTGCTTTCCTATTCCACTCGCAAATAGAGCGAGGGAAAAACGTCTGCATGCCTCCATACGAGCCCTAATTTCTCGTATCTTTGTCGTCCTTAGGCTTTGGGAGAGCCAGTCCTGACAAAACTCTACCATCTGGTGAGCAAGATGTATGAAACAGGCGAAATACCCTCAGACTTCAAGAAGAATATAATAATTCCAATCCCAAAGAAAGCAGGTGTTGACAGATGTGAAAATTACCGAACAATCAGTTTAATAAGGTACAGCTGCAAAATACTAACACGAATTCTTTACAGACGAATGGAAAAACTAGTAGAAGCCGACCTCAGGGAAGATCAGTTTGGATTCCGTAGAAATACTGGAACACGTGAGGCAATACTGACCTTACGACTTATCTTAGAAGAAAGATTAAGGAAAGGCAAACCTACGTTTCTAGCATTTGTAGACTTAGAGAAAGCTTTTGACGATGTTGACTGGAATACTCTCTTTCAAATTCTAAAGGTGGCAGGGGTAAAATACAGGGAGCGAAAGGCTATTTACAATTTGTACAGAAAACAGATGGCAGTTATAAGAGTCGAGGGACATGAAAGGGAAGCAGTGGTTGGGAAGGGAGTAAGACAGGGTTGTAGCCTTTCCCCGATGTTGTTCAATCTGTATATTGAGCAAGCAGTAAAGGAAACAAAAGAAAAATTCGGAGTAGGTATTAAAATCCATGGCGAAGAAATAAAAACTTTGAGGTTCGCCGATGACATTGTAATTTTGTCAGAGACAGCAAAGGACTTGGAAGAGCAGTTGAACGGAATGGATGGTGTCTTGAAGGGAGGATATAAGATGAACATCAACAAAAGCAAAACGAGGATAATGGAATGTAGTCGAATTAAGTCGGGTGATGTTGAGGGAATTAGATTAGGAAATGAGACACTTAAAGTAGTAAAGGAGTTTTGCTATTTGGGGAGCAAAATAACTGATGATGGTCGAAGTAGAGAGGATATAAAATGTAGACTGGCAATGGCAAGGAAAGCGTTTCTGAAGAAGAGAAATTTGTTAACATCGAGTATAGATTTAAGTGTCAGGAAGTCATTTCTGAAAGTATTTGTATGGAGTGTAGCCATGTATGGAAGCGAAACATGGACGGTAAATAGTTTGGACAAGAAGAGAATAGAAGCATTCGAAATGTGGTGCTACAGAAGAATGCTGAAGATTAGATGGGTAGATCACGTAACTAATGAGGAAGTATTGAATAGGATTGGGGAGAAGAGAAGTTTGTGGCACAACTTGACCAGAAGAAGGGATCGGTTGGTAGGACATGTTCTGAGGCATCAAGGGATCACAAATTTAGTATTGGAGGGCAGCGTGGAGGGTAAAAATCGTAGGGGGAGACCAAGAGATGAATACACTAAGCAGATTCAGAAGGATGTAGGTTGCAGTAGGTACTGGGAGATGAAGAAGCTTGCACAGGATAGAGTAGCATGGAGAGCTGCATCAAACCAGTCTCAAGACTGAAGACCACAACAACAACAACAGGCGAAATATACGTTGGCGGCTGTTGAATTCTTCAAATGCCGATCCCATAAATTTTCTCAATAGTGTCCCTCGAAAAGGACGTCGCCTTCCCTCCGGGGATTCCTTTTGGAGTTCCAGAAGCGTCTCCGTAATACCTGCGTGTTGTACGAAGCTACTGGTACCAAACATAGCAGCTCGCGTCTGAATTGCTTCGACATCTCCTTTAATTCGACCTGCTGAGCATCGCACACACTCTAGCAGTACTCGAGAAGGATTCGTACCAGCGTCCTATAAGCGTCCTAAAACTTCGTCCAATAAACCAAAGTCGACCATTCCCATCTCTGCTACAGTTCTCACAAGATCGTTCCATGTCATATCGTTTTGCAACGTTACGTCCGCATATTTAATCGACGTGACTCTGTGACTATGACTAAGTAACAAACTACTAATACTGTAGTCGAACATTACCGGATTGTTTTTCCTACTCATTTCCATTTCTCTACAGCTAGCTGGCGTCAGATTTGATTTTATTAAATTCTTTTCTGTTGGTTTTGGTGCGCCTTCTTACCTCTTGGATAATTCGATTTTTCTCTCGATTTTTTTTATATAACCATTTATCCTGAAAATTTAGTAACTACAGATCTGGTACTGGTATACAAATCACACATACACAATACACATTAGAAATTACATTAATTCCAAATGAACTTCATGGCACAGTCTGTGCATTCACGCAGTCAACACAGTCCATGTACCACAAAATCTTACGCTGGATCTTTGAGTCTGACTTATAACTGCATATCCGCTTCTTGCAGAAACTGGGCAACTCCGACGTAGTCCGTCATGGTCAGATGTGAAAACAGGTCCGTCATTGATGTAGCTTGAGGAATTCATGGCCTTAAGTAACTTGCGGCGTCGTCTGTCATATTTCGAGTATCTTACATTGAAGCGCCAAAAAACCTGGTATAGGGATGTGTGTTCAAATACAGAAATACGTAAACAGGCAGAACACGGCGCTACGGTCCGCAACGCCTATATAAGACAACAACTGTCTGGTGCAGCTGTGAAATCCGTTAGTGCTGCTACAATGGCAGGTTATCAACATTTAAGTGAGTTTGAACGTGGTGTTATAGACGGCGCACGAGCGATTGGACACAGCATCTCCGAGGTAGCGACAAAGTGGGGAGTTTTCCGAACGACCATTTCACGACTGTGCCGTGAATATTAGGAATCTGGCAAAACATGAGTCTCCGACATCGTTGCGGTCGGAAAAAGATCCTGCTAGGACAGGACCAACGACGACCGAAGAGAATCACTCAACGTGACAGAAGCGCAACCCTTCCGCAAATTGTTGCAGATTTCAATTCTGGGTCCGCAGCTCGTGGTCGTGCGGTAGCGTTCTCGCTTCCCACGCCCGGGTTCCCGGGTTCGATTCCCGGCGGGGTCAGGGATTTTCTCTGCCTCGTGATGACTGGGTGTTGTGTGATGTCCTTAGGTTAGGTTAGGTTTAAGTAGTTCTAAGTTCTAGGGGACTGATGACCATAGATGTTAAGTCCTATAGTGCTCAGAGCCATTTGAACCATTTCAATGCTGGGCCATCAATAAGTGCCAGCGTTCGAAACATCATCGATATCGCCTTTCGGATCCGGGACCACTCGTGTACCCCTGAAGCACAACACAAAGCCTTATGCCTCGCCTGGGCCAGTCAACGCAGACGTTGGACTGTTGATGACCGGAAACATGTTACCTGGTCGGACGGGCCTCGCCGGCCGTGGTGGCCGAGTTGTTATTGGCGCTTCAGTCGGGAACCGCGCGACTGTCACGGTCGCAGGTTCGAATCCTGCCTCGGGCATGGATGTGTGTGATGTCGTTAGGTTAGTTAGGTTTCAGTAGTTCTAAGTTCTAGGGGACTGATGACCTCAGATGTCCCGTAGTGCTAAGAGGCATTTGAACCATTTGGACTAGCCTCATTTCAAATTCTATCGATGGATGGACGTGTACGGATATGGAGACAACCTCATGAATCCATGGACCATGCATGTCAGCTGGGGACTATTCAAGCTGGCGGAGGCTGTGTACTGGTGTGGGGCGTGTGCAGCTGGAGTGATGTGGGACCCCTGATACGTATGGATACGACTCTGGCAGGTGACACATACGTAAGCATCCTGCCAGATCGCCTGCATCCATTTATGTCCATTGTGGGCGGGTCCCCCCGTCGGAGGTTCGAGTCCTCCGTCGGGCATGGGTGTGTGTATTGTCCTTAGCGTAAGTTAGTTTAAGTTAGATTAAGTAGTGCACAAGCTTACGGACCTATGACCTCAGCAGGTTGGTCCCGTAAGACCTTATCACAAATTTCCAATTTTTCCATTGTGCATTTCTATGGTTCAAACGGTTCAAATGGCTCTAAGCACTATGGGACTTAACATCTGAGGTCACGAGTAACCTAGACTTAGAACTACTTAAACCTAACTAACCTAAGGACGTCACACACATCCATGCCCGAGGCAGGATTCGAACCTGCGACCGTAGCAGCAGCGCGGTTCCGGACTGAAGCGCCTAGAACCGCTCTGCCACAGCGGCGGGCCCATTTCGATGGACTTGGGCAATTCCATCAGGACAATGCGACACCCCAGACGTCCAGAATTGCTACAGACTGGTTCCAGGAACACTCTTCTCAGTTTAAACGCTTCAGTTGGCCACCAAACTCACATGTACATTATTTACCATATATGAAATGCATTGCAACGCGCTGCTCAGAAAAGATCTCCACCCCCTCATTCCTTTACGGATTTATGGACAGTCATGCAGGATTCATGGTGTCAGTTCCCTCCAGCACTACTTCAGACATTAGTCAAGACCATACCACGACGTGTTGCCGCACTTCTGCGTGCTCGCAGAGGGGGGGGGGGGGGGGGTTGCTACAGGCTACAGGCAGGTAAAATGGAATTGAGCATATGGCATCGCTGACCGGGAGGCCTCATCTGGGAAAGTTCGTCCGCCAAGTGCAAGTCTTATTTCAGTCGACGCTATATCGGGCGACATGTGCGCCGATGACGACGATGAAATGATTACGAGAACTACACCACACCCAGTCCCCGAGCGGAGAAAATCAGCAACCCGGCCAGGAACCGAATCCGGGCCCGCTTGCATGGTGGGCAGACATTAGGCAGGTATACCAGTTTCTTTCGATTTCCAGTTTAGTATCCTGAAGAGCACATCAGGTGACTCATTTGCAACTCTGTGGGGCAGATTCTTCTGGAGTCCGCAGTGAACAGATGACATTCAGCACACCATTGTGGGGAATCTTGTCAATTATTCCTGCTCTGGTATCCTGTCGCCGCGGTGTTAATTCTAGCTGATCCAGAGAGCTAAGCTACGTGCCGGTGGTTTCCTTCAACCGAATCCTCCAGAAAGCCCTGAGAACTTTTGTATTACTTGTACTGTTCCACCTGAAAGCCGAGTTACGTTTATTCCCAGGTCAACATCTGAACAGTGCTGTGACCTCAAGTTGGTCGCGTTGTGTTAACATTCACAATATATATAAATGACCTAGTAGATAGTGTCGGAAGTTCCATGCGGCTTTTCGCGGATGATGCTGTAGTATACAGAGAAGTTGCAGCATTAGAAAATTGTAGCGAAATGCAGGAAGATCTGCAGCGGATAGGCACTTGGTGCAAGGAGTGGCAACTGACCCTTAACATAGACAAATGTAATGTATTGCGAATACATAGAAAGAAGGATCCTTTATTGTATGATTATATGATAGCAGAACAAACACTGGTAGCAGTTACTTCTGTAAAATATCTGGGAGTATGCGTGCGGAACGATTTGAAGTGGAATGATCATATAAAATTAATTGTTGGTAAGGCGGGTACCAGGTTGAGATTCATTGGGAGAGTCCTTAGAAAATGTAGTCCGTCAACAAAGGAGGTGGCTTACAAAACACTCGTTCGACCTATACTTGAGTACTGCGCATCAGTGTGGGATCCGTACCAGATCGCGTTGACGGAGGAGATAGAGAAGATCCAAAGAAGAGCGGCGCGTTTCGTCACAGGGTTATTTGGTAAGCGTGATAGCGTTACGGAGATGTTTAACAAACTCAAGTGGCAGACTCTGCAAGAGAGGCGCTCTGCATCGCGGTGTAGCTTGCTCGCCAGGTTTCGAGAGGGTGCGTTTCTGGATGAGGTATCGAATATATTGCTTCCCCCTACTTATACCTCCCGAGGAGATCACGAATGTAAAATTAGAGAGATTAGAGCGCACACGGAGGCTTTCAGACAGTCGTTCTTCCCGCGAACCATACGCGACTGGAACAGGAAAGGGAGGTAATGACAGTGGCACGTAAAGTGCCCTCCGCCACACACCGTTGGGTGGCTTGCGGAGTATAAATGTAGATGTAGATGTAGAATAGCTACTGCACGTAACAAATGAATAAGTGCCTCCCTTATGCTTTGGTTACGTTGCTTGCTTACGGTAACAAATCTGTGGAGTGTTTAACGTCCCCCCAACAACAAGGTCATTAGAGACGGAGCACATACTCGAATTAGGGAAGGATGGGAAAGCGGCCGTCCCCTTTCACAGGAATCATCCCAGCATTTGCCTGAAGCTATTTAGGAAGATCACGAAACCCTAAATAAGGATGGCCGGACGCGGATTTGAACCGTCGTCCTCCCGAACGCGAGTCCAGTGTGCTAACCACTGCGCCACCTCGCTTGGTAAACAAAAGTATGTTTCAGGTATTTCTACCCAAATGTTCTTCTTTGATAACGCACTGTAATGGCCACCTTGATGACTGATATTTCCTTAAAAACCCAGAAATCAGCTCTATGACAGTGGGGCTTGTACCTGTACGGTATTATTTGTAGGTAGGCTCTTAACTTCAGTCATCTGGGTTTCGATTTGTCGTGTTTGAAGCTAGTTAGGGTTTTAATTTGCCGTGCTGTAAGGTGGGTGGTTGATGATGATGCTTTCAAGAGGCAGTAAGGACCACTTGGATAACTGACCTAGAAGAGAATGTGAGAATGAAAATTGTACAGTATACGCTCTGACGTAGACATTTTTGACAGTCAAATATAATGGGTCTGTACACTCTTCAAAAAATGGTTGAAATGGCTCTGAGCAGTATGGGACTTAACATCTGTGGTCATCAGTCCCCTATAACTTAGAACTACGTAAACCTAACTAACCTAAAGACATCACACACATCCATGCCCAAGGCAGGATTCGAACCTGCGACCGTAGCGTTCACGCGGTTCCAGACTGTAGCGCCTGTACACTCTTCTGTGCTCTATTAATAGTTATAACCAGTATCCTACGACCCCGGTCCGTTTTAAGAACTGCTAATTTTTCACGCATCTCATTGTTTATGATGCCACATTCTCTGAATTATGTGTCGTATAATGCTGTAATTCTGCAAGTACATTCGGTGGTATATGTGGGTACTGTCTGCAAAATGTGCTGCGAATACTTTTAAGAGTAAAGGAGTTGTAAATTAAGACGTCATGTGTAACACTGCAGTTTTACTGCAAATGATAAAGTTTAGAAAAGGTTTGAAATTATTTGTGAAGTTCGTTGGAAGTCGGTAAGTGCTCTCAGTCTCAAATACTGCATGAATATAGTCTAAGTAATTTGCGTCCCGTGTGTTGCGCTGGTTCAAATGGTTCAAATGGCTCTGAGCACTATGGGACTTAACATCTATGGTCATCAGGCGCCTAGAACTTAGAACTACTTAAACCTAAGTAACCTAAGGACATCACACAACAGCCAGTCATCACGAGGAAGAGACAATCCCTGACCCCGCCGGGAATCGAACCCGGGAACCCGGGCGCGGGAAGCGAGAACGCTACCGCACGACCATGGGTTGCGCTGCTGCGATACGTATACGTATATGTATAACCTGACTTACTGTGTCAAATCAGTTGCTACTGATTATCCGTCTTGAGATTACTTCAATTTAACTAAAGAGAAACCGAGCGGGGTGGCGCAGTGGTTCGACACTGGACTCGCATTCGGGAGGACGACGGTTCAATCCCGCGTCCGGCCATCCTGATTTAGGTTTTCCGTGATTTCCCTAAATCACTCCAGGCAAATACCGGGATGGTTCCTCTGAAAGGGCACGGCCGACTTCCTTCCCAATGCTTCCCTAATCCGATGAGACCGATGACCACGCTGTTTGGTCTCCTTCCCCCAAACCAACCAACCAACTAAAGAGAATTACACCAGTCATTCCACCAGGAAAGAGGTACCAGGCTCGTGTTGCCTATAGTTCAACCATGCCTAGACAGTCAATACTGCGTCCGCATTACTACTTCGTGCCGGGAAGGGGTCTCAGCAAGGGAAGTGTCCAGGCGTCTCGTAGAGAACCAAAGCGATGTTGTCCGAGATGGAGGAGATACAGAGAGACAGGAACTGTCGATGACTTGCCTCGCTCCGGCCGCCCAGGGGCGACTACTGCAGTGGATGACCGCTACCTACAGTTTATGGCTCGGAGGAAACCTGATAGCAACGCCACTGTGTTGCATAATGGTTTTCGTGCGGCCACAGGACGCCATCTTACGACTCAAACTGTGCGCAATAGGCTGCATGATGCGCAACTTCACTCTTGACGTCGATGGCGGGGTCCACCTTTGCAACAAAGACAACATGCAGCGCGGTACAGATGAGCCCAACAACATGCCGAATGGACCGCTCAGGACTGGCATCACGTTCTCTTCACCGACGAGTGTCGCACATGCCTTCAGTCAGACAATCGTCGGGGACGTATTGGAGTCAACCCGGTTAGGCTGAACGCCTTCGACACACTAACCAGCGAGTGCAGCAAGGTGGAGGTTCCATGCTGTTTTAGGGCGGCATTATGTGGGGCCAACGTACGCCGCTGGTGGTCATGGAAGGCGCCGTAACGGCTGTACGATATGTAAATGCCATCCCCGGACCGATAGTACAACCATATGGGCAGCATATTAGCGAGGCATTCGTCTTCATGGACGACAATTCGCGTCCCCATCTTTCACATCTTGTGAATGACTTCCTTCAGGATAACGACGCCGCTCGACTAGACTGGCCAGCGTATTCTCCAGACATGAACCCTGTCGAAGATGCTTAGGATAGATTGGAAAGGGCTGTTTATGGACGACCTGACCCACCAACCACTATGAGAAATCTACGCCAAATCGCCTTTGAGGAGTGGGACAATCTGAACTAACCGTGCCTCGATGAACTTGTGGATAGTATACAACGACGAATACAGGCATGCATCAATGCAAGAGGACGTGTTACTGGGTATTAGAGGTACCGGTATGTATAGCCATCCATCTGGACCACCACCTCTGAAGTTCTCTCTGTATGGTGGTACAACATGCAATGTGTGGTTTTCATGAGCAATCAAAAGGGCCTAAACATAGTTTATGTTGATCTCTATTCCAAGTTTCTGTACAGGTTCCGAAACTATCGGAACCGAGATGATGCAAACCTTTTTTAGATGTGTGTTTTACCGGTGCCGAATTTTGTGCATGAACTGACCTCTTGATTACGTCTCATAAATGTTGGCTGGATGACCAGATCTTTCGCTCAACTGGTCCAGAATGCTGTTCAAACCAGTCGCTAACAGCTGTGGCCTGGTGACATGGAGCTCCATCGTTGTTTGCTGCAATACTTTGAAGATGGCTGCACTGCAGCACCGGTTAGAGAACAGCAGTTGTAAAAGACAGCCAACCAGTTGCAATAAATGGTGGTTTTCAGTCGGCATGTAGCTGCCAACATGGTCTGTTATTTTAACTGATTGGTTTTACTGTTATGACAAAGATCGTTGCCGATACATGTCATGTGCATACAGGTTTTATGAGTGAATTGACAATGTGAAATTTGTCCTTCTGAAGAAGACGGGTTTAAATCCGTCGAAACCATGGTAAAGATTATTTGAAAACCACCATTTATTGCAACCGGTTGGCTGTCTTTTACACTTGCATTTCAACTCAGTTTCTACTCAGGTAATTACATTTTGAAGATAAGTTTTTTAGATATTAATACTATTCAGTGCGCTCAAGTCGGCCGCTAAAGCAGAGTGAACCTGTCATTATTACTAATCTTCGGATATATACAGGGTGAGTCACCTAACATTACCGCTGGATATATTTCGTAAACCACATCAAATACTGACGAATCGATTCCACAGACCGAACGTGAGGAGAGGGGCTAGTGTAATTGGTTAATACAAACCATAAAAAATGCAGGGAAGTATGTTTTTTAACACAAACCTAGGTTTTTTTAAACGGAACCGCGATAGTTTTGTTAGCACATCTGAACATATAAACAAATACGTAGTCAGTGCCGTTTGTTGCATTGTACAATGTTAATTACATCCGGAGATATTGTAACCTAAAGTTTACGCTTGAGTACCACTCCTCCGCTATTCGATCGTGTGTATCGGAGAGCACCGAATTACGTAGGGATCCAAAGGGAACGGTGATCGACCTTAGGTACAGAAGAGACTGGGACAGCACATTACGTCCACATGCTAACATCTTTTTATTGGTCTTTTTCACTGACGCACATGCACATTACCATGAGTGGTGAGGTACACGTTCGACGGGCGTTTCATAGGACGTGGAGGACGCATAAATTGGCAAGCCCGTTCTCCTGATCTTACATCTATGGACTTCTTTCTGTGGGGTACGTTAAAGGAGAATGTATACCGTGATGTGCCTACAACCCCAGAGGATATGAAACAACGTATTGTGGCAGCCTGCGGCGACATTACACCAGATGTACTGCGGCGTGTACGACATTCATTATGCCAGAGATTGCAATTGTGTGCAGCAAATGATGGCCACCACATTGAACATCTATTGGCCTGACATGTCGGGACACACTCTATTCCACTCCGTAATTGAAAACGGAAACCACGTGTGTACGTGTACCTCACCCCTCATGGTAAGGTACATGTGCGTCAGTGAAAAAGACCAATAAAAAGGTGTTAGCATGTGGACGTAATGTGCTGTTCCAGTCTCTTCTGTACCTAAGGTCCATCACCGTTCCCTTTGGATCCCTACGTTATTCGGTGCTCTCCGATACTCACGATCGAATAGCGGAGGAGTGGTACTCAAGCGTCAACTTTAGGTTACAATATCTCCGGATGTAATTAACATTTTACAATGCAACAAACGGCACTGATTACGTATTTGTTTATATGTTCAGATGTGCTAACAAAACTAACGGGGTACCATTTAAAAAAAAGGAAGGTTTGTGTTAAAAAACATACTTCCGTGCATTTTTTTTGTATGGTTTGTATTAACCAATTACACTAGCCCCTCTCCTCACGTTCGGTCTGTGGAATCGATTCGTCAGTATTTGATGTGGTTTACGAAATATAGCCAGCGGTAACGTTAGGTGGCTCACCCTGTATATACATTAGGTGTGGTTAGGCGCTATCTCTGAAGAGAAGGTAGTGGAATTTAGTGGAATTTTATATTGCGAAGCGAGCTACGTAAGATAACATTCGGCCATAAGATTACGTAAGCTGCTATTCCATAGGTTCCCTGTAAATAGATTGCGACATGACGCAACATGAGATTAAACATCTTTAAGCACATAGGGCAGTTAGTGTTCAGATGGGTTCAAATGTTAACAAGCTTGGCAACTTTTCATACTATTCTATGTTACATTTTTAAAATTGACGAGCTACAGTTCGTAACGAAGATGTGTTTACTTAGTACTCATGTACAGTTCTTAATAAGCATGGTATGATTTGTTATATCTTACTTTTCCCTATGCATCTGTTACTATTGTTTCTTAATCTGGTCTAGTGCTGTCATTTTTAACAAAAGGCACTGTTGGTTTTCTCCATCTGCTCAGGATTGGACTCTGTAACTCTGTTGCTATAGCCCAAAGGGCTGACGATCAGGCGATAGTTGACCGACCGCCGTGTCATCCTCACCAACAGTGTATTGAAACCTGGATCATTAGTGAGCAGGGTATGTTTTCATTATTTCTATTCGCCTTTTTTCTGCAATGTCTTACAATTGTTTGTTGCTCACTTTCACCTGGAGGCATTTTCCACTTATGTACATGGTGCCGAGAGCCATGGTATTCTAACCTACGGTGTCCACAGATAGAGGGCTTACCACGAGTACTATGTTAACACTTCTAACAAACACTACTTTGAAATAATGTATGTTATTGAAGTCTGTTAAATTCATTAGAACCTAAGGAAATTTTCGGTTTGAGATTACTTGTACAAATATGTAGATTATTGTTTGGCAATCGAAACTAGTAATCAACTGTAAAGCAAGATTTTTTTGTGATCAAGACAACTAAAAGATTTTAATCAGATTTTTTAAAAAAGTTTTGCAGATGCAGATTAGTGGTGAAATGGTGCTTCGGTGAATAACATATCTCAGAACCTATGCTATATGCTCAGACATTCGTTAGCAGTCTTTAGTGTGGTACAGTGCTGAACACTTTCGGGAATACAGGCGTACAGGAAACCTGTTTGATGGCCTTCATCCATTCTTCGTAGGATATCGTCTATGGAAAGGGAGAGCTGTTTTTGGCAAGAGTGATACTTCACAAATCCTTGCTGATTTATGGACAGGAGATTTTTATCTCTCTAGAAAATTCGGTAGTCGTTATTTGCCGTGACAGATAGTTTCCTTGACCAAAAACGAGTTATCAGTGAAGCTGTCTCAGAGTTCTTGAGTTTGTAAAGAGGTGAATGGATCGGCTCCTTACAGTTTCTTTAAAGGAAGCGATGCTGACGTCTCTAAGGACAAGTGGTGTGCTTCAATAGAAATTCGATGGTCTGTGCCTAAGTATCAGCCCTTAGATAGCTCGACGCTTCCTCGAAAGGACACAGCAGCATTAACGGGGACTTTGGGTGCCCATAACGACGTTGACATCGACGTAGCCCTGTTCAGGCCGGACCGTGAATGGGCCACGGGTCTGTGTACCAGTAGGTGTTGGCAGCCCTGCGTCGCTCTAATAATGTAAAAGCGTGTCACAGCACAGGTCGGGGGTTCCCCCAACTCTGCAAGATTAATTACCCACTGGAGACAGTAGTGGAGTAAGAGGGGGGAGGCTCAGGGGGGGGGGAGAGGGAGGGAAGACATGCCTGCTGAATGTTATCACTGTCCCCTGCCTCCCCCCTCCATCCTCGCAGCTCGTCCTCCCTGCCAACTCCTCCACGTGTATGCAAAGGACACTGCAGAAGTTGGCTGCCCTGCGTGCGACACGACGACGCGGTGGAAGTGCAAGTTGTTTGTTATCTGAGGTCGCAAGCTATGTCGGTAGATGCCGTTCGCCTCGCTTCAAAAGCTATACTCTGTGGACTGAGCTAAAAGGAACACGGTACAGTTTCATGGAATAAAGAACAATGAACAACTGACACGCTGCAGGTCAATACGAAAATCTCATCTGCAGCACTGACAAACCTGAGCATCACTGGACATTGTTCTAGGACAGGGTTGGAATCGAAGTTCGTAGCGTTTTTCCAGAAGTATAATCGGCACAACAGAAACTTTAGTGAACAAAAATATGTTCTCCTTCACCATTTACGACAGTCTGATAACGCTGGGATAACTTTTCGATTCTGCGACTATAGAAATCACGTAGTTTTGAGGCGAAGAACTCGTTGACCCATGTTCGGACCGCATTTTTCATCCGGAAAGGAAGTTCCTTGAAGGTTGTTAGAGAACGGAAACGGTGAAAATCCAAGGGGGTAATATCAGGTGAATAAGGTGACTTCCCAACCCAACTTCTTTTTAGTGTTTGTGGTCAGTCTGGCACAATGGTTCCCAACCTGGAGGTAATTACCCACCGAGGGGTGCCGCGATTCTGCTTCAGTAACAAAAATAAATTATTTTCAAAAATCATTACTATTATCACAATATTTTGGAACTCTAACACTGATTATATAATTTATCAATAATTGATTTTCCTCAATTAGTAGCATTAATGCGGTGGAGGTTACATGTTCCTCATACAGTCCACCGACTATACATATACGTCGTGCTTTGTCCCGTACTTCGCTGATGATATACCTGAAGTGTATACCTAAGAAATGCTAAATGTCTCAAGGAAATGTCTTCTTTGAGTTTTAGGTAGAGCCTGCAGTACTCCAGAAACTGCTCCATTACTCACTTCGAAACAAATGAACGAATCAATTGACATCACGACGCAGCAGTAACTACGTAAAGGCTATTATAGTGATGTACACAGCTATTATTATTATTATTGTAAATGTTACTATTAGTGGGAGGGTCAGACGCAAAGCATTATCAGTCCTCAGCTCGTGGTCTTGCGGTCGCGTTCTCTCTTCCTGAGCACGGGGTCCCGGGTTCGATTCCCAGCGGGGTCAAAGATTTTCACCTGCCTCGAGATGACTGTGTGTTTGTGTTATTCTCATCATTTCATCATCATTCATGACAGCGGAGAGACTGGACTGAGCAAAGGTCTGGAGTTTGTATGGGCGCTGATAACCGCACAGCTGAGCGCCCCACATATCAAGACATCATCACCAAAGCAGTAAAAGCCTGAAATTTTCCAATTTCTGCCAGTACAAACGTAAGGAATGCAGCAATCAAGTGATTCACGAACAGTAAGTACAGTGCGCACATTTTAACTCGGCTGATTTTAAATGGGGCTGCAGTGTGCAGGTCAAGCAAGTGCCGCTATGGAGAGGAGTGATGCAGGGAAAGAATGCCTTGTAACAAGTGTCTGCCCTCATTGTGGACAGTTAGCTCTCTTTTCTGAAAAGGAGTTGTGGGTAGCACTTGCGACACACCACGAATTCCTTCGTAATGTATTCTAAGAACCCTCCACACACACACACACACACACACACACACACACACAAACACACACACACACACGCACACGCACACACAGCCGGCCGGAGTGGCCGAGCGGTTCTAGGCGCTACAGTCTGGAACCGCGCGACCGCTACGGTCGCAGGTTCGAACCCTGTCTCGGGCATGGATGTGTGTGATGTCCTTAGGTTAGTTAGGTTTAAGTAGTTCTAAGTTCTAGGGGACTGATGTCCTCAGAAGTTACGTCCCATAGTGCTCAGAGCCATTTGAGCCATTTTTTGAACACACACACACACACACACACACACACACACACAAATATCATTCACGTTTTAAAGATAAGAGTGTTATAAGAAAAGTCTTTCATTCTACAGTTTAGTTAGATGCTAAAGTTGATGATAATGTGGAAGAGGAAGGGGGGAGGGCAACACATGGCATGGGGGAGGGAGGGTGGGGGTACTAGCTAATGTCTGACAGCAGAATGCACTCAGGGGTAATGGTCTAAGGAAGTTTGCGAACCATTGGTCTAGCTGAATACGGGCAGGCATTATGGTGGAGTAGAATCACTTCAAAAAGTCTTCCTCGTCGACATCCTCGGACAGTGTCTGCAAGATGTCTCAGTTGTTGACAATAAATGTCAGCGCTGATGGATACACCTCGGGGAAGCAATTCGTAGTACACCATGCAATCGCTCTTCTACCAGATGCATGAAGTTATCTTTTGCGGATGCGTGCGGATCTTTGCACTGTGGGTTGCTGTTCTGCTTGGGCACAACCATTTTTTTCTTTCCCTTATGTTGGCATAAAGACACCAGTAACGATACAGCATAAGAATGGTCGATATTGTTCATGAACCAATTGATGACGAGCAAGCAGAGATGCACGTACGACGACCGATGTTTTTTTTTTTATTTTGGTTTAGAGCATGCCGTATACACTAGATTTTTGAACCTTCCCCATCGCATGCAAATGTCGCACGCTGATTGATTGATCACTCTTCATGACATTGTCAGTTCTCGAGTACACTGAAGAGAATCGTTGTGGGATAACGCGTGTAAACGACCTTCATCAAACCCTGAAGCTCTTCCTGAACGTGGAGAGTCACTAATGTCAAGGATATCCTCCTTAAAATCCATTTTGTTACCATTCTGTGTCCAATGGCATTATCCCCAAGCACGGCACAAATGTTTGTGGCTGCCTCTCTGCTGCCGCCACCCCCTATTGAACTCAAACAGAAGAATAAGTCGGAAATGTTCTTGTTTCTCCATTTGGCGTCCAGAGATCCATTCACTGTCTCCAAATGATAAAATGACAGTATGTAAACTCAAATAGCAACACTGAATTGTACATGTCCGAAAGAACTGATACCCTCTTCATATAGTTAAGGCTATCCGGCCATTGAGCTTCTTGTTCTGTGCGCATGCACACGTATTGCCCGAAGTCTTACGGTAAGATTGCCGCGAGTTCAAATGGATCAAATCGCCCTGAGCATTTTGGGACTTAATTTCTGAGGTCATCAGTCCCCTAGACCTTAGAAATACTTAAACCTAACTAATCTAAGGACATCACACACATCCATGCCAGATGCAGGATTCGAACCTGCGACCGTAGCGGTCGCGCGGTTCCAGACTGTAGCGCCTAGAACCGCTCGGCCACTCCGGCCGGCTTTGATGCGAGTAATGAGTGTAATGGGCAGGAGCACAAGGAATGTAGTGTGTGGACATTAAGTTGGGAATGTGGGTCTCACAGGGAGCGTGCAAGGGATAAGCCCTTGCAGTCGCACTATCCTCTGTGCCCTCGGTGGCTCAGACGGATAGAGTGTCTGCCTTGTAAGCAGGAGATCCCGAGTTCGACTACCCCATTGATGTATATCAACGCCTGCGTAGGGTGTTGATTTAATTATCATTTCATTCTACTGCGCTGCGTGGTCACTGATGGTGTCTGTACTCTCGGACATGTCCGAAAGAACACCATCTTCATATAAAACATAGTACGTGATGTCTAGAAGCTTTGGAAATGTGGTGCTACAGAAGAATGCTGAAGATTAGACAGGTAGATCACATAACTAATGAGGAGGTATTGAATAGAATTAGGCAGAAGAGAAATTTGTGGCACAACTTGACTAGGAGAAGGGATCGGATGGTAGGACATGTTCTGAGGCATCAAGGGATGACCAATTTAGTGTTGTAGGGCAGCGTGGAGGGTAAAAAGCGTAGAGGGAGACCAAGAGATGAATACACTAATCAGATTCAGAAGGATGTAGGTTGCAGTAGGTACTGGGAGATGAAGAAGCTTGCACAGCATAGAGTAGCATGGAGAGCTGCATCAAACCAGTCTCTGGACTGAAGACCACAACAACAACAACTTCAAATATCTTATTTATGAGACATTACTGAAACTTTAACGCAAAAATTCTCAAAACAACTAACTTGTCCCTGACCCTTGTTTACAGCTGAGATCTTCACATGAGGCGATACCATCTGTGATACACTACTGGCCTTTGAAATTGCTACACCACGAAGATGACGTGCAGCAGACGCGAAATTTAACCGACAGGAAGAAGATGCTGTGATATGCAAATGATTAGCTTTTCAGAGCATTCACACAAGGTTGGCGCCGGTGGCGACACCTACAACGTGCTCACATGAGGAAAGTTTCCAACCGATTTGTCATACACAAACAGTAGTTGACCGGCGTTGCCTGGTGAAATGTTATTGTGATGCCTCGTGTAAGGAGGAGAAACGCGTACCATCACGTTTCCGACTTTGATAAAGGTCGGATTGTAGCCTATTGCGATTGAGGTTTACCGTATCGCGACATTGCAGCTCGCGTTGGTCGAGATCCAATGACTGTTAGCAGAATATGGAATCGGTGGGTTCATGAGGGTAATACGGCACGCCGTGCTGGATCCCAACGGCCTCGTATCACTAGCAGTCGAGATGACAGGCATCTTATCCGCATGGCTGTAACGGACCGTGCACCCACGTGTCGGTCCCTGAGTCAACAGATGGGGACATTCGCAAGACAACACCATCTGCACGAACAGTTCCACGACGTTTGCAGCAGCATGGACAATCAGGTCGGAGGACATGGCTGCAGTTACCCTTGACGCTGCATCACAGACAGGAGCGGCTGCGATGGTGTACTCAACGACGAACCTCGGTGCACGAATGGCAAAACGTCATTTTTTCGCATAAATCCAGGTTCTGTTTACAGCATCATGATGGTCGCATCGCGCTGAACGCACATTGGAAGCGTGTATTCGTCATCGCCATACTGGCGTATCACCCGGCGTGATGGTACGGGGTGTCATTGGTTACACGTCTCGATCACCTCTTGCTCGCATTGACGGCACTTTGAACAGTGGACGTTACATTTCAGATGTGTTACGACCCGTGGCTCTACCCTTCATTCGATCGCTGCGAAACCCTACATTTCAACAGGATAATGCACGACCACATGTTGCAGGTCCTGTACGGGCCTTTCTGGATACAGAAAATGTTCGACTGCTGCCCTGGCCAGCACATTCTCCAGATCTCTCACCAACTGAAAACGTCTGGTCAATGGTGGCCGAGCAAATGGCTCGTCACAATACGCCAGTCACTACTCTTGATGAGCTGTGGTATCGTGTTGAAGCTGCATGGGCAGCTGTACCTGTACACGCCATTCAAGCTCTATTTGACTCAATGCCCAGGCGTAACAAGGCCACTATTACGGCCAGAGGTGGTTGTTCCGGGCACTGATTTCTCAGGGTCTATGCACCCAAATTGCGTGAAAATGTAATCACATGTGATTTCTAGTATAATATATTTGTCCAATGAATACCCGTTTATCATCTGCACTTCTTCTTGGTCTAGCAATTTTAATAGCCAGTAGTTAGGATGCTGGCTGATAATCGAGTATCGCGTAGCTGGACAAGACGTTGTGGACATTCCTCTCACAAAACATTTCAGCTGAACTTCATAACTGTAACTCTGGACTCTGTGTCTGTGTATGTGTGTGTGCTACGGATGCGTGTCACGCATTTGTAGGTCGCCGCTGACAGTCTAGATCTGGAGGGCCTGCAGGTCCTCAGCTGAGCTGCGTGCGTGACGAAGTGGGGTGGGGTGAGGCGCGGTAAGAAGGGGCCCTGACACGTCATCAGCGCCACAATGGCGCCCCATCGGCTGTCCCTCCTATAATTACTGGAGCGCATCTGTCTGTGGCTGTCAGGGGGAGCAGACGAGCTGCGCGTGTCTGTGTGTGTGTGTGTGTGTGTGTGTGTGTGTGTGTGTGAGAAGCTACCCCACACACGAGAGCAGGCTGGGCGGAACAGTCGCTGAGGAAACGACATGCACGCTCAAAGGAATTCACTTTATCACATGGTAACCAATTCCTGGACACTCACTGCCAAGAGGAATGAAGTAGATTGCAGGGCTTGGGCGAAATACATGATTGTAGTGTTGGAAATGCTTGTACACCGGCGTGAAAAACTCAAGGACGAAAGTAACTTTCACATCATGTGTCACTGCCAAGTCGCTTGTAAGTAGGCTGTTTAGGTTTTTATGTTGGTAACGCCACGTAGCGCTCTGTATGAAAATTACTGACTGTGCTGTGTGCAGTCTGTCGCTGGTTTGCATTGTTGTAATATTCGCTATTGTAGTGTTGGGCAGTTGGATGTGAACAGCGCGTAGCGTTGCGCAGTTGGAGGTGAGCCTCCAGCAGTGGTGGATGTCTGGAGAGAGATGGCAGAATTTTGTGAGCGGATGATCTGGACGTGTGTCCATCAGAAAGAGTAAATTTGTAATACAGTATATCATGAACTGACATATATATGATGACTTTTGAACACTATTAAGGTAAATACATTGTTTGTTCTCTATCAAAATCTTTCATTTGCTAACTATTCCTATCAGTAGTTAGTGCCTTCAGTAGTTAGAATCTTTTATTTAGCAGGCATTATTGGCGCTCGCTGTATTGCAGTAGTTCGAGTAACGAAGATCAAAAAAATGGCTCTGAGCACTATGGGACTGAACATCTTAGGTCATAAGTCCCCTAGAACTTAGAACTACTTAAACCTAACTAACCTAAGGACATCACACACACCCATGCCCGAGGCAGAATTCGAACCAGCGACCGTAGCAGTCCCGCGGTTCCGGACTGCAGCACCAGAACCGCACGGCCACGGCGGCCGGCATAACGAAGATCCATGAAAGTTATATGTTATCGTTGGTCACGGCCATTATTTTGTAGGGATTATTGAAAGTCAGACTGCGTTGCGCTAAAAATATTGTGTGTCAGATTAGTGTTGATCAGAATAAGTAAAGAGAGAAATGTCTGAGTACGTTCAGTTCTGCTCAGCTGTTTGAAAGTCAGCTGATAAACTAAAATGTGCTGATAAACCTCTTACGTTACTTGATTTTCAAACAGCTGAGCGGAACTGAACGTACTCAGACATTTCTCTCTTTACTTATTCTGATCAACACTAAACTGACACACAATATCTTTAGCGCAACGCAATCTGACTTTGAATAATCCCTACAAAAGAATGGCCCTGACTAACAATAACCTATACCTTTCATGTATCACTTACGTCACAAAAATCTTCGTTACTCGAACTACTGCAATACAGCGAGCGCCAATACTGCCAGCTAAATAAAAGATTCTAACTACTGAAGGCACTAACTACTGATAGGAATAGTTAGCAAATGAAAGATTTTGATAGAGAACAAACAATGTATTTACCTTAATAATATTCAAAAGTCATAATTTATATATCAGTTCATGATATACAGTATTACAAATTTACTCTGATGGACACACGTCCAGGTCGTCCGCTCTCTAAACTCTGCCATCTCTCTCCCCACATCCACCACTGCTGGAGGCTCACCTACAACTGCGCAACGCTACGCGCTGTTCACATCCAACTGCCCAACACTACAATAGCGAAAAATTCAACAATGCAAACCAGCCACAGACTGCACACACCACAGTGAGCGATTTTCATACAGAGCGCTACGTGGCGTTACCAACATAAAAACCTGAACAGCCTACTTACACGCTGAAACAGACCATAGATAGAAAGAACTACTACAGTGCATTACAGTACAATACAGTGCAGAAGGCAACTGGAAGAAATACGCAGTGAGACGAACAGAAATGACACTCTTATTAAAAGGCAATCTAATCCAATGTACCACAATGTGATGTGACAAAGCCCGCTCCTTTTGAAGGAGATCTTTTTAGAAATAATGAAACCAAGACCAAGGGCTAGTAAACCTTTGTTTCGCAACTGGTTGGTTGGTTTTTCAACCTCTTCAGATTTTTACAGTTGCTGATTCGCAACCACGTTTAAGATTTTCACACTGATGCGTCCACACTTCGGCATCATGATGGCTCCAATACTAGTCGAGACACTTTCGATGAGGAATCTGAATGTGTGTTGAGAAATGGCAGCTTCCTCAAGAGCAGTGGCGGGGAAGGTAGCGGTGTTGGATGGAGGGGTCTGAAACGATGTTTGCATTCTACTCCTCCCAGAGGTGTTCCACTGCGTATAGGTTGAGACCGTGGAAACATCAGTCCATTTGAGGAGTGCTCTTGTCAACAAACCACTGCCTCACAGATGCTGCTCTTATGTCTGGGTGCATTATCGTGCTGAAACAAGCGTCGCCTCCAAACTGGTCCTCTCCTGCACGCAGTACAAAAAGTGTTCATATCGCTCCCCATTTAGCGTTTTCTTAACACTTTCCCTGCGGCTGACGCTGATAGGCGTCACAAGAAGCCACGAGCCAGTCCGGCTGACGCTTAGAAGGCGACTCGTTCCTGCAGGTCTGCAACCGCTCACCGTCGGTGGCAGCCCTGTCCTGTGGCGCCCAACGGCGCATTACCTCGGCGTCACCATCGACCGCCGCCTCACGTGGGTTCCGCACATCCGCGAAGTGAAGGCCAAAGTGCGGAAAAGGCTCCGCATCCTGTACCCGGTGCTGAACCCCGGCTCCCAACTACCACCGCGGATGGGCATCACCCTGTACAAGGCGCTGCTCCGCGCTGTACTCCAATATGCCGCTGTCGTCTGGGGGAACGCCGCCAACACGAACCTGAGAAAGCTGGAGACACTGCAGAACCGCATCCTTCGGCTGGCCTTACACCTGCCTTACGATTTTCCCACCGCTCATCTTCACGACGTCGCGGAAGTACCTCTGCTCCGTGACCTCTTCCAGACGACCGCCCGCACCTTTTACGAACGTGCTGGCCGGTCGCACAACGCTCAAATCCGGACGCTGGGCAGCAAACTGCAGCGCAGCGTCACCACCCGCTGGCCGCACCTGCTCGCTGCATAGCTAGCTCTGCAGAACTGTGCTGAGGAGACACCCAAGAAGACAATCCACATATGAAGACGCAACACCAACATGCATGGGAGGCAAAGCACTAACTGCTGTGAACTCCATCACACATCGGAGGAAAAGTTATCTCCGTGCAGATCCACGCGAGAAGCGACCGCGCTCGCTTTTTTCTGGTCAATTATCGAACGTATATTGTTCGTAATGGCAGTTAATGGACCTTCCAGAGTGAAAAGGAGCAGGAAAAGTGTTTCGCTTAACAATTTCTACACATCCGGGCGTCCCCTGGGCGTCTATGATAAATGTAGACGGCTAATTCTCTCACACCAGGAGCAAACACGATACTAAATTGACGACCTCTATCAGAGTCAATCTTAAAAAATGCGCATTTGAAGTAAATATAATTTCGAATTAATCCAGTTCCCTTTTTTTTCCTTCTTAAGAATATGCATTTTGGAATCCAAATTGTATTTTTTGCTACATTATCAACAAATCACGAACATTTGAATGACGCCTGTGACCCCTACAGGTGTCAGATAGGAAACAGACTTTAAAACATGACGACATTACAGTCGAAGCTTCCCACGTAGGCTTTCACGGCCGGCGTCTTCATCAGTAAACACTTCCGGGCTAAGTTGCCGTGGTCGATCTATAGAACTTCTTCTCCCTGACGTTTCGTTCTCAACTACGGAGGACATCTTCCGAGGTGAGTCGACGACTGGCTGCTAGGAGTTTTTTTTTTTACTTTATTGTTATTTTAAACCTGTACAACAGGCAGGCTGTCAGCAGCACACTACGCTTCTCTTCAGCCATAGAAAATACAAGGAGCAGAAACAGTGAGAAGACACATTAGTGACAGAACGGTGGGCAATAAAACAGGAGACACATAGAGACAAACACGGAGCCGTTCACACTCGTCGATAATCCACACTGATAACTGATGAGACGACACACAAACACTGAAGATGACGATGGCACTGGTGAACGATGGAGTGTGACGGCGAACACTGAGCACTAAACACGACGGCACACACGAAACACTGATGGCGGTGATCTCCGGCGCGCGAATGTCCACTTAGCGTGTGCGAGTCCACTGCTAGGAGCTGGGGCCGCCGCTTATATGGAGATCGTAGAAGGCGCCACCGCACGTCACGTGGCGTCGATGTGCAGCTATCTCTGGCTATCGTCTGTTCTCTCGATTGCAGGCAATCGATTGTCACGTGATTGATGCAACGTCGATCGCCATATCTTGTCCAATTTTAATCCTTCTTCTTTACGATTAAAATTGTATTGATGTTTGTGGATTTCAATTGCCTCTCTACACATACGTGTATAATAATGCGACGTCCTCGCTAGCACGGTTGTCTCACCAAATTTTATTTCGTGATCTCCATCCTTAAAAACATGTTCCGCTACTGCCGATTTGTCGATATGTCCCAAGCGACAGTTTCTTTTGTGCTCCTTCAACCGTGTATTGATGCTTCTTTTTGTAGTTCCTTCAGGGTGTTTCAAAAATTACCGGTATATTTGAAACGGCAATAAAAACTAGACGAGCAGCGATAGAAATACACCGTTTGTTGTAATATGCTTGGGACAACAGTACATTTTCAGGCAGACAAACTTTCGAAATTACAGTAGTTACAATTTTCAACAACAGATGGCGCTGCGGTCTGGGAAACTCTATAGTACGATATTTTCCACATATCCACCATGCGTAGCAATAATATGGCGTAGTCTCTGAATGAAATTACCCGAAACCTTTGACAACGTGTCTGGCGGAATGGCTTCACATGCAGATGAGATGTACTGCTTCAGCTGTTCAATTGTTTCTGGATTCTGGCGGTACACCTGGTCTTTCAAGTGTCCCCACAGAAAGAAGTCACAGGGGTTCATGTCTGGCGAATAGGGAGGCCAATCCACGCCGCCTCCTGTATGTTTCGGATAGCCCAAAGCAATCACACGATCATCGAAATATTCATTCAGGAAATTAAAGACGTCGGCCGTGCGATGTGGCCGGGCACCATCTTGCATAAACCACGAGGTGTTCGCAGTGTCGTCTAAGGCAGTTTGTACCGCCACAAATTCACGAAGAATGTCCGGATAGCGTGATGCAGTAATCGTTTCGGATCTGAAAAATGGGCCAATGATTCCTTTGGAAGAAATGGCGGCCCAGACCAGTACTTTTTGAGGATGCAGGGACGATGGGACTGCAACATGGGGCTTTTCGGTTCCCCATATGCGCCATTTCTGTTTATTGACGAAGCCGTCCAGGTAAAAATAAGCTTCGTCAGTAAACCAAATGCTGCCCACATGCATATCGCCGTCATCAATCCTGTGCACTATATCGTTAGCGAATGTCTCTCGTGCAGCAATGGTAGCGGCGCTGAGGGGTTGCCGCGTTTGAATTTTGTACGGATAGAGGTGTAAACTCTGGCGCACGAGACGATACGTGGACGTTGGCGTCATTTGAACCGCAGCTGCAACACGGCGAACGGAAACCCGAGGCCGCTGTCGGATCACCTGCTGCACTAGCTGCGCGTTGCCCTCTGTGGTTGCCGTACGTGGTCGCCCTACCTTTCCAGCACGTTCATCCATCACGTTCCCAGTCCGTTGAAATTTTTCAAACAGATCCTTTATTGTATCGCTTTTCGGTCCTTTGGTTACATTAAACCTCCGTTGAAAACTTCGTCTTGTTGCAACAACACTGTGTTCTAGGCGGTGGAATTCCAACACCAGAAAAATCCTCTGTTCTAAGGAATAAACCATGTTGTCTACAGCACACTTGCACGTTGTGAACAGCACACGCTTACAGCAGAAAGACGACGTACAGAATGGCGCACCCACAGACTGCGTTGT
This sequence comes from Schistocerca cancellata, assembly GCF_023864275.1. Lineage (NCBI taxonomy): Eukaryota > Metazoa > Arthropoda > Insecta > Orthoptera > Acrididae > Schistocerca > Schistocerca cancellata. The sequence continues at coordinate 123,728,860 of NC_064637.1, read as the reverse complement.
CTTCTATATCTTTCACATCACTTGCAGCGCCATCTGTTGTTGAAAATTGTAACTACTGTAATTTCGAAAGTTTGTCCGCCTGAAAATGTACTGTTGTCCCAAGCATATTGCAACAAACGGTGTATTTCTATCGCTGCTCGTTTAGTTTTTATTGCCGTTTCAAATATACCGGTCATTTTTGAAACACCCTGTATGTAAACCCTGCCACAACTACACGGAAGTTCTACAGATCGACCACGGCGATTTAGCTCGGAAGTGTTTACTGATGACAGTCGAAGCTTATTTGAAGTAATGCATCTAAGGTGTCATTATTAAGTCAGTATTTAAAATCATCCTACAGACCTTACAAGGTCTTGACGTCGGGCTGTAGCTCAGGTGTGCTTAGGAGCGTCGGCTCCGAGCGGTACCTGCCGTTCCAGAGTGTTACCGGCTCGCACTCGAGCGTTACCGGGCCGCATTGGAGAGTTGCGCGCCTGTACCGATGCCGCAGCGAAAGTGTTAAGGGGCTCCGGAAAGGCTCAAAATCATGAAAAGTTCAATTTTTACTTTTTTGCGTTTTCTGAATCTGCAGACTATTACCTTTTAATAGATATATAATTTATTCAATTCCGAAGACTACAACTATTTTTGGTGTCCGCCGCTCGTGGTCTCGCGGTAGCGTTCTCGCTTCCCGAGCACGGGGTCCCGGGTTCGATTCCCGGCGGGGTCAGGGATTTTCACCTGCCTCGAGATGACTGGGTGTTTGTGTTGTCCTCATCATTTCATCATCATCCAGGAAAGTGGCGAAATTGGACTGAGCAAAGGTTGGGAAATTGTACGGGCGCTGATAACCACGCAGTTGAGCGCCCCACAAACCAAACATCATCATCATCACTACAACTATTTTTAAATTTATTTTGAAATGTGTTCTACATGACCCACTGTGGCGCTGTTAAACTGCTGTCAAATGGTGTTATTATTAACGTTCGTGTTCATCAGGTACATTTTAGTGATGTGAGATAAAGTATGTGTTGTGGCCAACCTGGGATGGTTCAATATATATCGCTGGTGTGGTTGTCGATTGTTTCATGTTTATTTACTCTGTCGTTATCTCGAAAATATTCGTAATTAATTCTGTTTCTTGAGTCTCTGTTTTGTTGAAGTATAATAATGAGTAAAAGTAAAGTTGCTGTTGCGACTTTCAATGATGGCAACATTGTAAGGTGCAAGGTATTTAGAAATATGGGAATGAAGATAGGTTCTAACATGGTACGAGCGATGCTTGCTTTAGACAAGGAACGCCTTCGGGCTGCAGACAGGGCTGTAAAGAGTCTAGAAATACAAGCAAGAGTAAACAGGAGGAGGAACAAGAGGAAGCTGGAGGAGGAGTTTGCAGAGGATGAAGATAATCCATCCTATGGACCTGGAATGCACTAAAAAGTTAATCCAATCTTTGTCGCTCGATTCCCAAAACTTTTATTTTCTCATACTAATTACATGTTTTCTAAGGATCTTCCAAACATATTTGTTTCAGACTTTCAGTAAATGTTACACAGTACCTTCTGCATAATTTAACACAGCCTTTTTCCAAAAAACTGTATATTTTTGAATATATAAATAAAAAATTGCAAAAAAATGTTGTGAATTTTCATTACAATTGAAAAAAAATCATCTTTAATAACTGAACTAAAATTTTGTAAAATCCCTGTGTTAAGTTGTAGCCCATATTCCAATAAGTAATCTGTAAAAAGTTCTACTTCCTACCTCAAATACTTTGTGAGGAAAGATGTAATTTATAAGCGTTATTTTAACATTGCAAGTATAGGGCGTTCCGGAGCCCCTTAAGTGCAAAACGGAAACCACACACTAATCAAGAAAAACATCGCCTTACCGTAACACCAAATCCTCTGCAGTCATTCGCACAAACCCAGACGCTTCCATTGGACTGCCACACGAGGTTCATCGCTCCGAATCACTCTCTTCCAGACACCCGGCGTCCAGTGATGTCGCTTTTGACACCAGCTGAACTGTCGGTTAGCTTTAACTATAGAATTGCGTTGCTTATGACGAAGTACTCGACCACTGTACGCCACATTTTTAACTCCTTACACACAGCCACTTTGCTAGCTGGACTGCTGACAGCACTTTTGGAACTCGCCAGTGGCTCCTTCCGCTGATTAAATGCGATTTTTTACAACCAACCTCCACAATTCTCCACACTGCCCGTCCGTTTGTACATAAGGTCTGCCATACCTCGATTTAGCTGTCATTAATCCTTCGCGTTTCCACTTGACGATCACATCACAAACAGTCGACTTTGGAGTCTTTAGAAAGGATGAAATGCTACTGATGGATTTGTTGCTCAGATGAAATGAAATGTCGTGTGACTACGGCCTTCCGTCGGGTAGACCGGTCGCGTGGTGCAAGTCTTTTGATTTGACGCCACTTTGGCGACTTGTGTGTCGATGGGGATGAGATGAAGAAGACAACACAACAGCCATTCCTCGAGCGACGTGCAATGACCTGTTCAAAGTCACTGCTAACCGACCATTCGTTGTGTTGGTCTATTACAGGGCTTCACAACATGTGTGCTCGCGGAGCAAGCTGTGAGCAGCAAGGCGCGAGCACGGAACAGCGCGAGCACGCTACCCCCACTACCGGACCAGAGCGGAGAGTGGGGAAAGTCACGTGGGGCACACAACAGCTGCCGCCAGTCAATGTAAATCCGCGGCCACCTGCAGGGATATCACTCACGAATTATTACTGCGACAAATGAAACAAATAAAGGAGAATGTACACATGCCACATAATTTTATTAGCTTAGTGCGTGGCTCTACATTCGCATTAATTTTTGAACTGTTACACAATAAAAGGCGTCATTGAAGTGTGGGATTCTCGGTTATCTTTTGCCCTTTACAATTGCGTCTATGTTCGGAGTAATTGTTCTTGTGCATTTTAGGCGCAGCGTGCAGTTTAAATTTCGATCAGACAATGCGTTTCTCAGGCGCGTCTTGTTACATTTCATTGCAGAGAACAGTTGTTCACAAACATACGTGGAACCGAACATTGATATTACTGTAGCCGCCAGTTTGTGCAAACGAGGAAATCTATCCTGAGGGAAGTGTCTGTATAATTCCAAAATGTTTTTCTTGTTCTGAAATTTGTCTCTGTATTCTCTGTCACACTGCAGGTCAATAATTTCTTGCTGCAGCTCAGAACGAATCTCTTAAATATTCGCTGAATGTGGAGAGAACAGATCAAAATCACTGTCTAGTGCTGTCAGATCTTGAAAGCGCTGATCAACTAAACTATGTGAATAACGTTCACAGTTTTTGTGAACATCTTGCATGGATGATAATTTAGGAAAATGAGCTACGTTTCCTGTTTCCAGCTGGCTCACACAAAGTGTCAATTTCATTTTAAAAGCTCGTATTCGATCTATGAAATGAGTAATTAGCAGATCTTTACCTTGTAGTAAAATGATGAAAGCATTCAGATGGCTAGTTGAATCTGCTAAGAACGCGAGATCACATTCAAACGTGCGCGCGCATTTCCCCTCCCTCCTGTAGGGAAGCAGCCTACTCACGCTGTAGTAAATTCACATCAGTTTCCATTGTGTGCCAGCCACTCTGCTGTAACTAGCTCTGACTTCATAAATGTTGCGCAATACCTTTAAAATCAAGCAAATGACCTAAAACTTTTCTAGCATGTCAGGAATAATACTAAATTAATGTGTGTTAAATATCAGTTCGATAACTTCAGCCATTTTCGAAATTTGGACGTTTTTCTGAAAAAATCATTGGCACAACAGAAAAGAGCTAGAGACTTCTAAATTTATATTTAGATTCATCTTTCATAATGATTTAATAAAAACAGTACTTTGGATTTCACAAATGAAGACTTTAGTGGAAATTCATGATTTTCTGGTTTTCGTCTCAAATTTGATAAACGTGAAATCCATGACCTAGCAAACTCTTTAATAGATTCCTTGCCTGCATTGAAGCGTTTTCCACTCCAAAATTCTCTCAACACTTCATTTTGCTTATTACTAGACCAATATTCATTAATGAAAGCTGTTTTAAACTCCGCTAATGTTTTACACTTCAACATAACATCAGCTGACCAACGCATGGCGTCACCTGCTAAATGGCTTTTAATAAATGAGATTTTCTCTCGTTCAGACCAAGTTGGTGGAATCACATCTTCAAAATCGTTCCAGAAATCTAGCGGGTGGATATTTTTATCTGGATCAAACCGCAAGAACTGCCGACACCCGATAAAAGCGCGCACCACTTCAAGTTACATAATAATTTATAGCTTCTTTTGCTGATGGCCGATGAAGCTCTTAATTTAAACGTGCATTCAAGACACAGGTAAGTATTGATAATAAAATTTTGACGTGGCTAAGTTAAATATTTTGGGCGAGAGAATTAATTAAATTACACTGCACGCAGCAGATGAACTCTGAACTGGCCCTTTTGAGATCCGCTATCGCTATAATTTTATAGGTATTCAAAAGAAACTTTTCACATCTTCACAGTCATAGCGGACCTCCAACCTATTTAAATCTAAACATCCTGGCCTTATTTATTAGCCTACTTAATCTATCTTGCTTCCTTCAGTTTTGAGACGAAAACCAGAAAATCATGAATTTCAACTAAAGTCTTAATTTGTGAAATCCAAAGTACTGTTTTTATTAAATCATTATGAAAGATGAATCTAAATATAAATTTTGAAGTCTCTAGTTGTTTTCTGTTGCGCCAATGATTTTTTCAGAAAAACGTCCAAATTTCGAAAATGGCTGAAGTTATCGAACTGATATTTAACACACATTAATTTAGTATTATTCCTGACATGCTAGAAAAGTTTTAGGTCATTTGCTTGATTTTAAAGGTATTGCGCAACATTTATGACGTCAGAGCTAGTTACAGCAGACTGGCTGGCACACAATGGAAACTGATGTGAATTTACTACAGCGTGAGTAGGCTGCTTCCCTACATCACCCTCTACTTAAATTTTTTTGTTTATGAATGTTAATGAATGAAAAAAAATTAATTACAAAAAGGGAAGCAAGAGTACATTTAGATTCATCTTTCATAATGATTTAATAAAAACAGTACTTTGGATTTCACAAATTAAGACTTTAGTGGAAATTCATGATTTTCTGGTTTTCGTCTCAAAACTGAAGGAAGCAAGATAGATTAAGTAGGCTAATAAATAAGGCCAGGATGTTTAGATTTAAATAGGTTGGAGGTCCGCTATGACTGTGAAGATGTGAAAAGTTTCTTTTGAATACCTATAAAATTATAGCGATAGCGGATCTCAAAAGGGCCAGTTCAGAGTTCATCTGCTGCGTGCAGTGTAATTTAATTAATTCTCTCGCCCAAAATATTTAACTTAGCCACGTCAAAATTTTATTATCAGTACTTACCTGCGTGCTGAATGCACGTTTAAATTAAGAGCTTCATCGGCCATCAGCAAAAGAAGCTATAAATTATTATGTAACTTGAAGTGGTGCGTTACTAGCCCAGCGGCTAGTCGGGAGAGCCGATTTGATCAGGCGTTCCCTTAGCCGTCCGCACCGCGGCTTTATATATAAGAACGCTGCGCGAGGAAGGAAGGCCCCAGTTCTCTCCAGACGCTGAATAACACGCCATCTGTGTCGGGAGTCGCGTCGCATCGATATCACTGCTACAAACAGCCTCGGGTGCCGTATTAAGTTACTAGAGATACGCGGAACCATGAAATCATTTCAAGTGAAGGGTTAATTCTGGGATGATTTTCATTATCTAGCTTCAGTTTGCGGATTGTCGTATTTTCACGTGCCGTCGCGGGACAGACATTCTACCAATTATTTAGCGTGGCGTTTGATGAAATATTCTCATCAAATTATGGCGAGCATTCATTTCAACATTTAATTCGGACATTTATAGTTGCATCAGCGCATTAGACTCTGAACTGCTCTGTTAGTTAGGTTGTAGGGATACTTGTGTTTTTTATCAGTGAATTTCAGAATATACTCAACTATTTTGGAAAATTGTTTTTGATTAGAAATCCCGGACAATCTCCTAATTCCTCAGAGCTATAAGCTGCAGCTATAATGGTATTCTCAGATGAAGTGGGCACTAGGAACTCTAATTATAGGCTTCACGTTTTGTTAAATCACTTTCTGGGTGCTAAAAAGTAAATAGAGAGCCAGTGTTGAGAACGGCGAAAGACAGCATTAACAACATTCTAAAAGCCAGAAACGGATTCAACATGCAAGCATTTATACAGCAAAATTTAATTTTCACGAGTAACCGTCGCCCCACACTCCCCTCCCTCCCTACTCCGCGACCTTGCACCTGCTCGCGAGCACCTGCCTGAGCAGACGCGAGTACTCGCGCTCAAAACCGGCCAGTTGTTAAGCCCTGGTCTATTATTATTGTCACGCCCAACACATACACTGAAGAGCCAAAGAAACTGGTACACACGCCTAATATCGTATAGGACCGCCGCGAGCATGCAGAAGTGCCGCAACACGACGTGGCATGGACTCGGCTAATGTCTGAAGTAGTGCTGCAGGGAACTGACGCCATGAATCCCGCAGAGCTCTACACAAATCCGTAAGACTGTTCTGTAAGACTCGGAAGACTGTTCCTGGAGCCTCTGGTCGTGTGTCCTGCTAGAATAGCCCAAGTCCGTCGGAATACACAATGGACATCAATGGACGCAGGTGATCAGGCAGGATGCTTACATACGTGCCACCTGTCACAGTTGTATCCAGACGTATCGGGGGTCCAATATCACTCCACCTACACAAGCCCCACATCATTACAGAGCCTCCACCAGCTTGAACGGTCCCATACTGATATGTAGGGTCCATGGACTCATGAGGATGTGTCCATACCTGCACACGTCCATCCGTTCGATACAAGTTGAAACGAGACTCGTCCGACCAGACAACACGTTTCCAATCGTCAACTGTCCAATGTCAGAGTTGACGGGAACAGGCGAGACATAAAGCTATGTGTCGTGCAGTCATCAAGGGACAACGAATGGGCCTTCGGCTCCAAAAGCCCATATCGACGAATGATTCTCAGGCTGATACTGTAATCTGCAGCTGTTTGCTGAAGGATTGCATTTCTGTCATGTTGAACAAATGTCTTCAGTCGTCCTTGGTCGCGTTCTTGCAGTATAATTTTCCGGCCGCAGCGATGTCGGAGGTTTGATGTTTTACCGGATTCCTGACATCCACGGTACACTCGTGAAATGGCCGTAGGGAAAATCCCCCCTTCATCGCAATCTCGGAGATGCTGTGTCCCATCGTTCGTGCGCCGGCTGCACACCACGTTCAAATTCACTTAAATGTTGATTGTAGCAGCAGTTGCCGATGTAACAAGTGCGCCAGACACTTGTTGTCTCACGTAGGCATTGCCGACCGCAACGCCGTATTCTATGTGTTTACATATCTCTGTTCAAAATGGTTCAAATGGCTCTGAGCACTATGGGACTTAACATCTATGGTCATCAGTCCCCTAGAACTTAGAACTACTTAAACCTAACTAACCTAAGGACAGCACACAACACACAGCCATCACGAGGCAGAGAAAATCGCTGACCCCGCCGGGAATCGAACCCAGGAACCCGGGCGTGGGAAGCGAGAACGCTACCGCACGACCACGAGATGCGGGCTTACATATCTCTGTATTTGAACACTCTTGCTAAAACTAGTTACTTTGGCGCTTCAGTGTATTTACGTAGCAACATAGCGTCGTCGGTTATAGTAGCTTACCCTTGTACTCGCCCTGCTTTCTACGCTGGTGTAGTCCACTTGTGTCTGACAACAATCTCAAATGGCGAGTTTTCGATTAAACGGGAAGTGGTGAAGAATGATAAACATCTTCTAATATGTTTTGAAAACATGTCTGTATTAATAACCCACACTTCTCCACCTACCCTTACACACACACACACACACACGCGCGCGCGCGCGAGAGAGAGAGAGAGAGAGAGAGAAAGAGAGAGAGAGAGAGAGAGAGAGAGAAAGAGAGAGAGAGAGACAGAGAGAGAGAGAAAGCGAAAGAGAGAGAGATAGAGAGAGAGAGAGAGAGAGAGAGAGAGAGAGACAGAGAGAGAGAGGGAGATAGAATATCTTGAACGTCAACAACACGTGCAAGTATCTTCAGTGTCAGCAACACCCTGAAATTCGCGCGTCGTCCTTCAGCCTTCAGACACCCGCAAGAAGACAAATGTACGGCAAACAGCCACGAAACACGCTAGAAGATGACTAAAACATAGCGTTATGCGACAAAGTAAATAGAAATTTAAGTGAAACTGTCGACGGTTAACAAAAAGTTAAGCGTCTTAACACACCAAAAATAACGGGAAACCCGACTAGAGCATCAAAAATCGTAAGCAACTCGCTAAATGGTGCTATTTTCGGTCTGAAATGCACGAAAAAGGAAAAAAGTTGTACCCGTTTTATTTGTCTACAGATGACAGGTTTTAAAAATGGCAGCATAAATACAGCATGTCAGCTTCTTGTAAGGAATGTGTAAAGCTATATAAATATTTGTTTCCCGACCTAGTATTTCTGGGCCTACCGGATAACGGCAAGAAGAGCAGCGTCCTGACCAGATGCTCTTCCACATCACAGCTGATGACGCCACTGCCAGAGGACAACACGGCAGAAGTTTCGGTCAGAAAGGTGAACTTAACCTTATTATTTCCAGGCCTAATTCTCGCCATGATATAAACATAGAATATTATGTGTATCAGTTAGGTGACATTAACTACTGGCCATTAAAATTGCTACACCAAGAAGAAATGCAGATGATAAACGGGTAACCATTGGACAAACTTATTATACTAGAACTGACATGTGATTACATTTTCACGCAATTTGGGTGCATAGATCCAGAGAAATCAGTACCCATAACAACCACCTCTGGCCGTAATAACGGCCTTGATACGCCTGGGCATTGAGTCAAACAGAGCTTGGATGGTGTGTACATGCAGCTTCAATACGATACCACAGTTCATCAAGAGTAGTGACTGGCGTATTGTGACGAGCCAGTTGCTCGGCCGCCATTGACCAGACGTTTTCAATTGGTGAGTGATCTGGAGAATGTGCTGGCCAGGGCAGCAGTCGAACATTTTCTGTATCCAGAAAGGCCCGTACAGGACCTGCAACATGCGGTCGTGCATTATCCTGCTGAAATGTATGGTTTCGCAGGGATCGAATGAAGGGTAGAGCCACGGGTCGTAACACATCTGAAATGTAACGTCCACTGTTCAAAGTGCCGTCAATGCGAACGAGAGGTGACCGAGACGTGTAACCAATGGCACGCCATACCATAACGCCAGGTGATACGCCAGTATGGCGATGACGAATACACGCTTCCAATGTGCGTTCACCGCGATGTCGCCAAACACGGATGCGACCATCATGATGCTGTTAACAGAACCTGGATTCATCCGAAATAATGACGTTTTACCATTCGTGCACCCTGGTTCGTCGTTGAGTACACCATCGCAGGCGCTCCTGTCTGTGATGCAGCGTCAAGGGTAACCGCAGCCACGGTCTCCGAGCTGATAGTTCATGCTGCTGCAAACGTCGTCGAACTGTTTGTGCAGATGGTTGTTGTCTTGCAATCGCCCCCATCTGTTGACTCCGGGATCGAAACGTGGCTGCACGATCCGTTACAGCCACGCGGATAAGATGCCTGTCATCTCGACTGCTACTGATACGAGGCCGTTGGGATGCAGCACGGCGTTCCGTATTACCCTCCTGAACCCACCGATTCCATCATCTGCTAACAGTCATTGGATCTCGACCAACGGCAGCAGCAATGTCGCGATACGATAAACCGCAATCGCGATAGGCTATAATCCTACCTTTATCAAAGTCGGAAACGTGATGGTACGCATTTCTCCTCCTTACACGAGGCATCATAACAACGTTTCTCCAGGCAACGCCGGTCAACTGCTGTTTGTGTATGAGAAATCGGTTGGAAACTTTCCTCATGTGAGCACGTTGTAGGTGTCGCCACCGGCGCCAGCCTTAAGTGAATGCTCTGAAAAGCTAATCATTTGCATATCACAGCATCTTCTACCTGTCGGTTAAATTTCGCATTTGTAGCGCATCTACGTGGTGTAGCAATTTTAATGGCCAGTAGTGCACATAGTGACACATAAACACAGCTCTCAGCATAATATATTTCAAATGACAATAGCCATAGGCGAATGTCAAGGTCTCTTATTTATCAGACCATTCGTCACTTTCAGGAAATCTTCGAAAAACCCCTGACTGCTGAGCTCTCATGACCGATCTATTCTGCTGTTAACAGCTGGCAACACAATACTGCCCGCCTCCACCTGTCGTTCCTTGTAGTGGTCAATTTCGTATTATATAGGAATGTCTTGACAGTTTTGACCCGATAGTGAAGGTGACGCGTGATGGGGATATAAAAGTGGAGCAGTACGCATCGGTATGATCATTAGCGCTGGACAGTAATGCTGTGAGCGAATACTGACGGTGGGCAAGGAGGTCGCAGGTAGGCGGGTGATCAGGGAGCGCTGTCTGGAGCCAGGGAGGGGAGGGACGCCGCTTTTGTGCTCCCAGATTGGCGCTGCCTGCGCCCAGCTCCGCGCAAACAATGCCACCGCCTGGGGCCACGGCTGGCCGCTGCCTGCTCCGCTACAACTCCACCCTAACTGCCGCACTCCACACTCCGACTGCGCGCTCCGCCGCCCCTGCACAATTTCCGCCTTCATTCGCGTCAATCCTTCTATCTGTGCCCTTTCGGCTGACATGCTAATACACTCGCTACTTCAGTGCCAGTATCATGTTTGCTGGTTTACAAACCGCATACAGTGGTTTGCGGATTCTCGAGCAGGGTATCTAACAGTGGCTGGTTGAAACTTCCTGGCAGATTAAAACTGTGTGCCGGACCGAGACTCGAACTCGAGACCTTAGCCTTTCGCAGGCAAGTGCTGTGCCATCTGAGCTACCCAAGCGCGACTCACGCCCCGTCCTAACAGGTTTGCTTCCGCCAGTACCTCGTCTCCTACCTTCCAAACTTTTACAGAGGCTTTCCTGCGAACCTTGCAGAACTAGCACTCCTGAAAGAAAGGATATTGCGGATACATGGCTTAGCCACATCGTGGGGGATGTTTCCAGAATGAGATTTTCACTCTGCAGCGGAGTGTGTGCTAATATGAAACTTCCTGGCAGATTAAAACTGTGTGCCGGACCGAGACTCGAACTCGGGACCTTAGCCTTTCGTGGGCAAGTGCTCTACCATCTGAGCTACCCAAGCACGACTCACGCCTCGTCCTCACGCCCTGTCCTAACAGGTTTGCTTCCGCCAGTACCTCGTCTCCGACCTTCCAAAATTTTACAGAAACTTTCTTGCGAACCAGATGGTAGGGCACTTGCCCGCGAAAGGCAAAGGTCCCGAATTCGAGTCTCGGTCCGGCACACAAGTTCAATCTGGCAGGAAGCTTCATATCAGCGCACACTCCGCTGCAGAGTGAAAATCTCATTCTGGAAACATCCCCCAGGCTGTGGCTAAGTCATGTCTCCGCATTATCCTTTCTTTCAGGAGTGCTAGTCCTGCAAGGTTCGCAGGAGAGCTTCTGTAAAAATTTGGAAGGTAGGAGACGAGGTGCTGGCGGAAGTAAAGCTGTGAGGACAGGGAGTGAGTCGTGCTTGGGTGGGTAGCTCAGATGGTAGAGCTCTTGCCTGTGAAAGGCAAAGGTCCCGAGTTTGAGTCTCGGTCCGGCACACAGTTTCAATCTGCCAGGAAGTTTCATATCAGCGCACACTCCGTTGCAGAGTGAAAATCTCATTCTAGTGGCTGGTTGATTTGGAGGTGGTGACCAAGCAGCAAGATCATCGGTCTCATATCTATTAGTGGCATCACTCTCCAAGAAAGACAGGCTGTTAGTTTCAACGAGTTCTTCCGGCTAGTTTTGAGAGTGTGCACTCTGAAGCACACATTTTTATCTACACTAACAGGAAAAAGAATCGAAGTACCAAGAAGAAGTTGTGCGATATAAATGAAAGCTGGAAGGCGTGTTTCTGTATCTCAATGACGGTATCTATTCAAATTTCACGCCAGTCGCATAAGAGAGGCGCTACTTGCATCTCTATGAGGTTGCAAATCTGGTTTGCTTTAAATACACTCTTTGACGATCGTGAGCGTTAGTTACCTTTGAGATTGGACGTGGTGAGTTGATGTTAGTTAAGAAGTCTTTAAGGCAATTAGTCAAGAATGTCTTTAAGGCAACAAAGATGCTAATGTCACTAACATTGAATAGGGTCGTGTAACACGGCTATGAGAGGCTAACTGTTTCTACAACGATGTTGCACATGGGCTTGGTAGAAGCAATAGGCACGAGAAAACATGGTCACAAGTAGCACATTGAGATTTTAATTTCCGTACTTAATATAATATGATTGTAATATCCCGGCTGCGAGTGCCAGTGATGATGCGCTACCGTAATTTGATACGACAACGCTCTTTGCTCTGACGACAACGCTCTTTGCTGAAAAAAAGAGGAGCATCTACGTTTTCTTGTAATTGTTGGAGATGAGAAATGCCTATTGGACATTGTGCCTTTTTGATGTCAGCTAAGTTTGCATATAGAAGTAATGTGAAGTGCAAAGGTCAACATGTAACCACGATTATCAAGAATAAAAACTGAATTTGGAAAAAGAGAGGTAAATATCTTTACTAACATTTATTCGATGTTGGATCCTCGGGCCTTCATAAAAACAGTGTGTTTAGCAACACAGCGCATAGTGATTTCTACGCCCCCGTCAGCTTGTATGTTCAAGACTTTCCCTGAGCGGCCAGTTTGTTAGTCAGAAGATATCATACTGCCATTGTTGTCCAACCTTATCATTCTGAAAGTGCTTCCAGAAAAGAAAATCTTACTGCGACTGCTAAGGGAGATGGCGTCTTCATCGTGAGTCGTAGCAGTTTTCTCCGACTTTGCCTGGCGTTCTCTGAGAACCGGAGGAGCAGAAACCTCCGACCGCCGACTCATCCTGTACCTAACCCGTTCTCTCCTTACAGCAGCCACGAATAAAAAATACATTCATTAACAGTCAAAATTTTTTACAGATTGTTTATATTAGATTGGTAAAAATTTTATAATGTACGCATCTAGGCAGAAAACTCAAAAGAGAGTTTTTTGATGCAGTACCTGTCTCAACTGTGTCAAAGAAAAAAGTCAAAGAGCAAGTGAATTAATTAATCATTTTTGTTTTTACGTAGCAGTTTCATTTCACTCTGTCGCATCATATTGCATCTACAGCAGCAATCTGAGCAGTAGTTGGCATTACAGAGACGCAACGTACTGTTAAAATGACGAATGTATTTAACGACATACGAATGTATCAGCTTACATTACGTTGACATGGCTTAAAGCCATTATATCACTTGATAATGGCCTAAGGCAGAAATGGCAATAGTGTAATAAAAACTTATAACAGTCACTGGCGTGAAGATGATGTCTTTCAAAAAAATTTTATGACTATGAATCCCAGCTACAACAAGTTTATGTCATTACTTACTTATTTATATTTGTATTAGCGTGTATTTGAACTTCCGCGCTTCCTGTGCAACCGTAGCAAGCACGAGTGTTCAAGTGAAAAATGTGAAAGCTCGGACAGTGGAAAATTCCGCTCCTTGACCGGTGCTACCCTGTATCTTAAACGGTCTGCTTGGTTTCAAAAATACCTCCCACAATCGGCCCACGCGTTGAAAACTCTGGACTGGCGTAACAGTGCTTGCTCGAAGTATTTCGAAAGTTCGTGAAACTGAAAGCTTCCGCGCCCCTAAGTAACTACTCTGCGCGATAAATCCGGACGCCCACTTCTCGGTTTGATATGGTGTTCGAGAAACAGCTGGAGGAGAGACTGTCAGGGAGAAGTTAAACAGATAGGTGTGTGTGGGTGGGTGAGTGTGTGGGTGTGTGGGTGGGTAAGACCGTCAGCGATAGGCAACACGCGATCTTGTGACGAACAGTGGAGTATAAGCGTGTCTGCGGGGAGTCTCAGCAAGCAACTATTTCTGTCACAGCGTCGGGAATTTTTCTACCTCTATCTGTGCCCCCCCCCCCCCCCCCTAAACTATTCCGACATTACGACGGCAGCCTCACTGGTCAGATTCGCAGCAAGAATAAGAAAGGTGGCGCATCGAGGGAGCAAGTACGGTGCCCGAAATAGAAAGTATTACGTCAAGAACGCTACCCAGTTGGTAACCTAGTATTTACATACCTGTGGGATATGTTGATTTAAGTTTCATCGAGATGCAAGCTTATTTTCTATACTTCACTACACAAAAGGACACATTCCTTGACCTGAAGAACGGCGCGATTACGTGCTGGCTATTGGAGATGTCTAAAGCAACCCGCATACGATCAAACAATCTGTCAAACTTCATTAGGTTTGTCAAATATCTGACTGCGCGCGGCGCTGGTCTACATGTTTGTCAAACATAGAGCGAGTTCCACATGTTTTAGAGATATTTTAATCGACGACACAATTGACAAGACGGTGGATGTTGTTCGTGTCGACGTCTCGCTGCGCATGTCCAGTGAAAAAGTGTTTTATTAAAATTTATCTCACTGCATACTGAGTTTCCACAACTATGTAAACTACGAAACTATGGTCAAGGTCGAAAACAAAATAGCATTGGCAGTTACCGAAATGGGAGAGGCGTTGCGTCTTTCCCAGACACATATTTCACAAGAAGAGGTTATGAAGACACGCACGACATGCAGCTGAGAGCGCAATAAAATAAAATAAAGAAAAACAGTCAAGTGCGTAAAGGACTCAAACTGTGAGGGCTACGTACTACCTCCGTTACGTATATACACTCCTGGAAATGGAAAAAAGAACACATTGACACCGGTGTGTCAGACCCACCATACTTGCTCCGGACACTGCGAGAGGGCTGTACAAGCAATGATCACACGCACGGCACAGCGGACACACCAGGAACCTCGGTGTTGGCCGTCGAATGGCGCTAGCTGCGCAGCATTTGTGCACCGCCGCCGTCAGTGTCAGCCAGTTTGCCGTGGCATACGGAGCTCCATCGCAGTCTTTAACACTGGTAGCATGCCGCGACAGCGTGGACGTGAACCGTACGTGCAGTTGACGGACTTTGAGCGAGGGCGTATAGTGGGCATGCGGGAGGCCGGTTGGACGTACCGCCGAATTGCTCAACACGTGGGGCGTGAGGTCTCCACAGTACATCGATGTTGTCGCCAGTGGTCGGCGGAAGGTGCACGTGACCGTCGACCTGGGACCGGACCGCAGCGACGCACGGATGCACGCCAAGACCGTAGGATCCTACGCAGTGCCGTAGGGGACCGCACCGCCACTTCCCAGCAAATTAGGGACACTGTTGCTCCTGGGGTATCGGCGAGGACCATTCGCAACCGTCTCCATGAAGCTGGGCTACGGTCCCGCACACCGTTAGGCCGTCTTCCGCTCACGCCCCAACATCGTGCAGCCCGCCTCCAGTGGTGTCGCGACAGGCGTGAATGGAAGGACGAATGGAGACGTGTCGTCTTCAGCGATGAGAGTCGCTTCTGCCTTGGTGCCAATGATGGTCGTATGCGTGTTTGGCGCCGTGCAGGTGAGCGCCACAATCAGGACTGCATACGACCGAGGCACACAGGGCCAACACCCGGCATCATGGTGTGGGGAGCGATCTCCTACACTGGCCGTACACCACTGGTGATCGTCGAGGGGACACTGAATAGTGCACGGTACATCCAAACCGTCATCGAACCCATCGTTCTACCATTCCTAGACCGGCAAGGGAACTTGCTGTTCCAACAGGACAATGCACGTCCGCATGTATCCCGTGCCACCCAACGTGCTCTAGAAGGTGTAAGTCAACTACCCTGGCCAGCAAGACCTCCGGATCTGTCCCCCATTGAGCATGTTTGGGACTGGATGAAGCGTCGTCTCACGCGGTCTGCACGTCCAGCACGAACGCTGGTCCAACTGAGGCGCCAGGTGGAAATGGCATGGCAAGCCGTTCCACAGGACTACATCCAGCATCTCTACGATCGTCTCCATGGGAGAATAGCAGCCTGCATTGCTGCGAAAGGTGGATATACACTGTACTAGTGCCGACATTGTGCATGCTCTGTTGCCTGTGTCTATGTGCCTGTGGTTCTGTCAGTGTGATCATGTGATGTATCTGACCCCAGGAATGTGTCAATAAAGTTTCCCCGTCCTGGGACAATGAATTCACGGTGTTCTTATCTCAATTTCCAGGAGTGTACATAGTAATAATAATAACAACAATCGAGGAAAAGCAGCCTACAGTTTAGCGCGGAAACCGCACCACGTGTCCCTTTTGCAGACTTCTCACATCGTTGAGAAGTGAAGGCTGGGTTAAGACGAAGACTGAAATATCCGTGGTCGAGCCGAGATTCGATCCCGCAACCTATCAGTTTTCAGCTTTGTCGCCAGGCGATTAGGCCCGACGTGTTTGTACATAGCTCACCAATACGTTTAGATGAGTGAATCTGAGCGTCAAAGTATGTGACATATATCGTCCTATCTTTTGACTCTATTTACTTACAAACTTAAATATTTTCCAGCGCCAAGGAAACGCACCGTTACTACCTGACATAAATTTCAGCTTGGCACCGAAACCTCGTTCCTGAGCAACGGGTTGTAAACAATCACATATACAGATAGATAGATAGATAGATAGATAGATAGAGGCATGTACAGAGAGAAAGTGACCTTATAAACGCTAAAAGTCGATGCTGCCTGTTGGAGCACGGAGGATGTATCTCTTCCCACATTGTGGTATTTTAATGAACTGTCATTACAGGACCAACTAGAGCATAACGAATTATCGCATTCTTTTCAATGTGAGGAAAGTAACTTCTTTATTGAAAGTCTGACTGTCTATTCACAGAGAGTTATTGTAATCATCTGTTCATGAGTGTAATGTTTCCTTTAGCACATATTCATGAGTATATTTCGTATTCAAACAGTTCGTGAATCAGAGTCCCATTTTATTTTACATTCTACATCTACATTTACATCTACATCATCATCTACACTCATGCTCATAAATTAAGGATAATGCTGATACCTGGTGAAACAACGCTCTGGTGGGCGGTTTGCGGGTTTGAATCACCTCGGGGTATGACCATGCGGTGCATCTGACCTGCGATCGTCGCACGGTGGCGCTGGCAGCATTTCATATACGCAGAGGTGTGTTGGTGCATGTCAAAGTACGGTGCAGCGAGTAAGTGTGCAGACGTTTTGAGACGTGCTAATGGTGACTGTGTCTTGAAAATGTCTCAAAGAACACATATTGATGACGTTATGAGGGGTAGAATACTAGGGCGACTGGAGGCTGGTCAAACACAGCAGGTCGTAGCACGGGCCCTCCGTGTGCCACAAAGTGTGATCGCAAGATTATGGCAACAGTTGTCTCCTGACACACAGTCTACAGAAGACTGAACAGACATGGTTTATTCGCCCGGAGACCTGCAAGGTGCATTCCACTGATCCCTGGTCACAGGAGAGCCCGTAAAGCCTGGTGTCAAGAACACAGTACATGGTTACTGGAACAGTGGTCCCAGGTTATATTCACGGACGAATCCAGGTATAGTCTGAACAATGATTCTCGCCGGGGTTTCATCTGGCGTGATCCAGGAACCAGATACGAACCCCTTATTGTCCTTGAAAGGGACCTTTATGGATATCGTGGTTTGATGGTGTGTGGTAGCATTATGACTGGTGCACGTACACGCTTGCATGTCTTCGACAGAGGAACTGCAACAGGTCAGGTGTATCGGGACGTCATTTAGCACCAGTATGTCCGCCTTTTCAGGGGTGCAGTGGGTCCCTCCTTCCTCCCAATGGATGATAACGCACGGCCCCACCTAGCTGCCATCGTGGAAGAGTACCTTGAAACAGAAGATATCAGGCGAATGGCCTGCCTGTTCTCCAGACCTAAACCCCATCGAGCACGTCTGGGATGCTCTCGATCGACGTATCGCTGCACGTCTTCAAACCCCTACGACACTTCAGGAGCTCCGACAGGCACTGGGGCAAGAATGGGAGGCTATACCCCAGCAGCTGCTCGACCACCTGATCCAGAGTATGCCAACTTGTTGTGCGGATTGTGTACGTGTGCACGGTGATCATATTCCATACTAATGTCGGGATACATGCGCAGGTAACAGTGGCATTTTGTAGCACATGTGTTTTGGGACGGTTTTCTCAACTTATCACCAATACCGTGGACTTACAGATCTGTGTCGCGTGTGTTCCCTATGTGCCTATGCTATTAGCGCCAGTTTTGTGTAGTGCCACGTTGTGTAGCATCACATTCTGCAATTATCCTTAATGTATGAGCATCTACATACATACTTGATATACGAATGGTACCATGTTCTAATACTAGGTATTTCTTTTCCTGTTCCGTTCGCAAATAAAGCGAGGGAAGAACGCCTGTCTGTAGACCTCCATGTGAGCCCTAATTTTTCGTATCTTATCTTCGTGGACCTTATGCGCAACATACGTTGGTGGCAGTAGAATCGTTCGGTTGTCAGCTTCAAATGCTGGTTCCCTAAATTTTCTCAACAGCGTTTCTCGAAAAGAATGTCGCCTTCCCTCCAGGGATTCCTATTTGAGTCCCCGAAGCATCTTCGTCATATCTGCGTCTTGTTCAAACCTACAGATAACAAATCTTTCAGCATCCTCTTAATTACTTCGACGTCTCCCTGTAATCCGACTGGTACGTATCCCAAACACTCGAGCAGTACTGAAGACTGCGTCGATTTCCTTGAGCTGCATTTCTATAATTTTTTTCCAATAAAAAGAAATCGACCACTCGACTTCCGTACTACTGTTTTTACGTGCTCGTTCCATTTCAGATCGGTATGCAACGTCACACTTGGGTATTTAGACGACGCGATACGTCAAGCAGCACGCTACTAATTCTGTATTCGAACGTTACTGGTTTGTTTTGCTGACATATGTACATTCTACCACATTTGGAGCAAGCTGTCGTTCATGACAGGAACTAGAAATTTTGTCTAAGTCACTTTTTATCCTCCTGCAGTCACTCAACATCACCACCTTCCCGTGTAGAACAGCGCCATCAGCGAATAACTGCAGACTGCCACCCACCCTGTCCGGCACATCATTTGTATGTAGAGAAAATAACAGCGGACCCACCACACTTCCCTCGGGTAATCGTGAAAATACTCCGGTCTCTAACAATATTTTTTAAAATTTTTTCATATTGCTGGGCCACAGTCACAATATATTTCTTTAAAGTCAGTACCGCCATTAGACTGTTGTTTATTTACGGTGTTACATTTACACTTTCGGCTTCAAAGTGCCATTACCAAGTGTTTTAAGTGTTATAAATTGCCTAAGATGGCATACTGTCGTATTAAACTACTCTACGAGGTGTGGCTAGAAAAAAACCGGACTAGTACTGGTGAAACAATAAAACGAATGCAATAAGGCTGAAAGTCGTGTGGCCTGTCAAGTGACTCTCGTTCCGCCTACTGCTCGAGTTTCATCTGCCTCCTGCACTCAGTCTGCCCGTGGCGTCTGTTTTAAGTAGTTGACGTTTTGTCTGTGCGTCGGAAAATGTTGAGTGTACAGAAAGAACAGCGTGTTAACATCAAATTTTGTTTCAAACTAGGAAAATCTGCAAGTGAAACGTTTGTAATGTTACAACAAGTGTACGGCGATGATTGTTTATCGCGAACACAAGTGTTTGAGTGGTTTAAACGATTTAAAGATGGCCGCGAAGACACCAGTGATGACACTCGCACACTTTGTTCATGTTGAAACTTTCATGAAGAATCTGCCTAACACTTTCCTTGTCAACTCCTGTTAACTGAGACACTGCTCTGATTGTTAAACGGCGATATTGTCGAACAAGTTTACCGATTTTTTCAATGTTTGCATCAGTTTTTGCTGACAATGGTCTGCCAGTGCGAGTGTAATCACTGGTGTCTTCGCGGCCATCTTTAAATCGTTTAAACCACTCAAACACTTGTGTTCGCGATAAACAATCATCGCCGTACACTTGTTGTAACATTACAAACGTTTCACTTGCAGATTTTCCTAGTTTGAAACAAAATTTGATGTTAACACGCTGTTCTTTCTGTACACTCAACATTTTCCGATGCACAGACAAAACGTCAACTGCTTAAAACAGACGCCACGGGCAGACTGAGTGCAGGAGGCAGATGAAACTCGAGCAGTAGGCGGAGCGAGAGTCACTTGACAGGCCACGCGACTTTCAGCCTTATTGCATTCGTTTTATTGTTTCACCAGTACGAGTCCGGTTTTTTTCTAGCCACACCTCGTATTAGACACGTTGTCTAAGAGTCGATATTTCTGGCAGAGCCTACTGCTTTCAAGCAATTTAAAGACTCCGGCCTCTGTTGAACGCTCGTCGTCGTAGACACCAACTGGTTTCTATTACTTGAAACGTTTTCGAGCCACCGACATATCTGCACTTACCTAATCCGTACGCTCGTACCCTACTTACGATTCCGCAGTGGGGCACCATATCAAATACTTAGTGGATGTCTAGGAGTATGGAAACTATCTCTTTGCCCTCCGTTTATGGTTTGTAGGATATCATGTGAGAAAAGGGCAAGCTGAGTTTCGTGTGAGCGTTGCTTTCCAGAAGAATGTTGATCAGTGTAGAGGAGCTTTTCCGTCTCAACGAAATGTATTGTATTCGAACTCAGTACAGGGTGATTCAAAAAGAATACCACAACTTTAAAAATGTGTATTTAATGAAAGAAACATAATATAACCTTCTGTTATACATCATTACAAAGAGTATTTAAAAAGGTTTTTTTTTCACTCAAAAACAAGTTCAGAGATGTTCAATATGGCCCCCTCCAGACACTCGAGCAATATCAACCCGATACTCCAACTCGTTCCACACTCTCTGTAGCATATCAGGCGTAACAGTTTGGATAGCTGCTGTTATTTCTCGTTTCAAATCATCAATGGTGGCTGGGAGAGATGGCCGAAACACCATATCCTTAACATACCCCCATAAGAAAAAATCGCAGGGGGTAAGATCAGCCGGCCGGTGTGGCCGTGCGGTTCTAAGCGCGTCAGTTTGGAACCGCGTGACCACTACGGTCGCAGGTTCGAATCCTGCCTCGGGCATGGATGTGTGTGATGTCCTTAGGTTAGTTAGGTTTAAGTAGTTCTAAGTTCTAGGGGACTGATTACCTCAGTAGTTAAGTCCCATAGTGCTCAGAGCCATTTGAACCATTTGGGTAAGATCAGGGCTTCTTGGAGGCCAGTGATGAAGTGCTCTGTCACGGGCTGCCTGGCGGCCGATCCATCGCCTCGAGTTGTTGACGTTCAGGTAGTTACGGACAGATAAGTGCCAATGTGGTGGCGCTCCATCCTGCTGAAATATGAATTGTTGTGCTTCTTGTTCGAGCTGAGGGAACAGCCAATTCTCTAACATCTCCAGATACTGTAGTCCAGTTGTTTCCCGCGGATTCTCAGTGCCCCATATACAGACATTGTGACGGTTGACTTTCCCGTTAGTGTGGAAAGTTGCTTCATCTCTAAACACAATCTTTGAAACGAAAGATTCATCTGTTTCCATTTGAGCAAGGAGAAAATCACAGAAATCGATTCTTTTAATCTTATCAGCTGCAGACAGTGCTTGAACCAATTTCAGACGATAAGGTTTCATAACTAACCTTTTTCGTAGGACTCTCCAAACAGTTGATTGTGGAATTTGCAGCTCTCTGCTAGCTCTGCGAGTCGATTTTCCTGGGCTGCGAACAAATGCTTGCTGATGCGTGCTACATTTTCATCACTCGTTCTCGGCCGTCCAGAACTTGTCCCTTTGCACAAACACCCATTCTCTGTAAACTGTTTATACCAACGTTTAATACACCACCTATCAGGAGGTTTAACACCATACTTCGTTCGAAATGCACGCTGAACAACTGTCGTCGATTCACTTCTGCCGTACTCAATAACACAAAAAGCTTTCTGTTGAGCGGTCGCCATCTTAGCATCAACTGACGCTGACGCCTAGTCAACAGCGCCTCAAGCGAACAAATGTACAACTAAATGAAACTTTATAGCTCCCTTAATTCGCCGACAGATAGTGCTTAGCTCTGCCTTTTGTAGTTGCAGAGTTTTAAATTCCTAAAGTTGTGGTATTCTTTTTGAATCACCCTGTATATACTCGAGAATTCTGCAGCAAACGGTTGTCAAGGATGTTGGTCTGTACTTTTGTGAGTCCGTTCTTCTTATATACAGGAATCACCACAGCCTTAATCCAGTCGCTTGCTACTGCGATGGGCGCGAAATTAGCGATAAATGCAAGTTAAGCAAGGGGGCGAGTGCCGCAGGGTACACACTGTGTAACCGAATTGGGATTCCATCTGGCCTTGACGACTTGTCTTCAACTGTCTCAACTGATTCTCAACGTCAGGGATTGCTATGTCCATCATGTGGGAGTCTGTGCAATGGTCAAAGGAAGGTGTGTTTGTAAGATTCCACTGCGTGAACGATTTCTCAGTTGCGGAATTTAAAACTTCAGCTTTCCTTTTGCTGCGTTCCAGTGCCACACCAGACTGGTCAACGACTTACTGGACGGAAACTTTCGACCCAGTTAGAGATTTTACGTAGGACTAGAACTTTTTCAGATTCTCGGCGAAATCATTTGCTATGGTACACCACATGTATCTCAATGCAACATAAACATCAGTGGCACGTGAGTTGACAGCTTTTAAGTAAGGGATACTCGTATGAATAGAGAACTTCCCAAGGAACTGTGAAAGTCAGACTACCTCCAAACATCCAAAGAGTCTACGATAGTAAAAAAGTTTAATTTACATTCCGAAAGAAAAGGCGTTGGTGTCGCCCCAGGCTGAAACAACCATATTACAAGTATCTTCGCACATCCATATTTAAATCGGATGAGGGTGCGACATCAGCTGGTAAAATTTTTATTAAAAATGAAACTCCTCCAGCTGTACTAAAGATTTCATATTTATCTGGCTACTTGTTTCGACGTTGCGTCAACGCCATCTTCAGGCCCACACACTTTGATGATATCAATTGTGTGTGGCTGAGTACTAGAAGTCCGCGGTGAGACCAATGCGTGCTCCACATGGATGGCGGGCAGTAACTAGTGTTACTAGTGTTGCTGCCCGCCATCCAGTAACTAGTAGCTAGCACTAACTAGTGTTACTAGTGTTACTGCCCGCCATCCAGTAACTAGTAGCTAGCAGTAACTAGTGTTATTGGTGTTACTGCCCGCCATCCAGTAACTAGTAGCTAGCACTAACTAGTGTTATTGGTGTTACTGCCCACCATCCAGTAACTAGTAGCTAGCACTAACTAGTGTTACTGGTGTTACTGCCTGCCATCCAGTAACTAGTAGCTAGCACTAACTAGTGTTACTGGTGTTACTGCCCGCCATCCAGTAACTAGTAGCTAGCACTAACTAGTGTTACTAGTGTTACTGCCCGCCATCCAGTAACTAGTAGCTAGCACTAACTAGCGTTACTAGTGTTACTGCCCGCCATCCAGTAACTAGTAGCTAGCACTAACTAGTGTTACTAGTGTTACTGCCCGCCATCCAGTAACTAGTAGCTAGCACTAACTAGCGTTACTAGTGTTACTGCCCGCCATCCAGTAACTAGTAGCTAGCACTAACTAGTGTTACTAGTGTTACTGCCCACCATCCAGTAACTAGTAGCTAGCACTAACTAGTGTTACTAGTGTTACTGCCCGCCATCCAGTAACTAGTAGCTAGCACTAACTAGTGTTACTAGTGTTACTGCCCGCCATCCAGTAAATAGTAGCTAGCAATAACTAGCGTTACTAGTGTTACTGCCCGCCATCCAGTAACTAGTAGCTAGCACTAACTAGTGTTACTAGTGTTACTGCCCGCCATCCAGTAACTAGTAGCTAGCACTAACTAGCGTTACTAGTGTTACTGCCCGTCATCCAGTAGCTAGTAGCTAGCACTAACTAGTGTTACTAGTGTTACTGCCCGCCATCCAGTAACTAGTAGCTAGCACTAACTAGTGTTACTGGTGTTACTGCCCGCCATGCAGTAACTAGTAGCTAGCACTAACTAGTGTTACTAGTGTTACTGCCCGCCATCCAGTAACTAGTAGCTAGCACTAACTAGTGTTACTAGTGTTACTGCCCGCCATCCAGTAACTAGTAGCTAGCACTAACTAGTGTTACTAGTGTTACTGCCCGCCATCCAGTAACTAGTAGCTAGCACTAACTAGTGTTACTAGTGTTACTGCCCGCCATCCAGTAACTAGTAGCTAGCACTAACTAGTGTTACTAGTGTTACTGCCCGCCATGCAGTAACTAGTAGCTAGCACTAACTAGTGTTACTAGTGTTACTGCCCGCCATCCAGTAACTAGTAGCTAGCACTAACTAGCGTTACTAGTGTTACTGCCCGCCATCCAGTAACTAGTAGCTAGCACTAACTAGCGTTACTAGTGTTACTGCCCGCCATCCAGTAACTAGTAGCTAGCACTAACTAGTGTTACTAGTGTTACAGCCCGCCATCCAGTAACTAGTAGCTAGCACTAACTAGTGTTACTAGTGTTACTGCCCGCCATCCAGTAACTAGTAGCTAGCACTAACTAGTGTTACTAGTGTTACTGCCCGCCATCCAGTAACTAGTAGCTAGCACTAACTAGCGTTACTAGTGTTACTGCCCGCCATCCAGTAACTAGTAGCTAGCACTAACTAGTGTTACTAGTGTTACTGCCCGCCATCCAGTAACTAGTAGCTAGCACTAACTAGCGTTACTAGTGTTACTGCCCGTCATCCAGTAGCTAGTAGCTAGCACTAACTAGTGTTACTAGTGTTACTGCCCGCCATCCAGTAACTAGTAGCTAGCACCAACTAGTGTTACTGGTGTTACTGCCCGCCATCCATGTGGAGCACGTACTGGTCTCACCGCGGACTTCTAGTACTCAGCTACACGCAACTGATATCATCAAAGTGTACGGACCTGAAGATGGCGTTGACACAACGTCGAAACTAGTAGCCAAATAAATATGAAATGTTAAGTAAAGCCGGAGGAGTTTCATTTTTAATAAAAATAGTACGAGTAGTACGTGCTGCAGCTTCTACAGGGAGGGGGGAGGGGGGGGGGCGGGGGGCAGACGCTGGCTCTGGCATCAATTCGATCGTACAGACGGCGAATACCATCCTGGCATACGTTATGCCACGCCTGCTAGACTTGCACGTTATTGGTCGACGAGTTTCGCGAGTCACTTCTCGTCCGATCATACCTCACCCGTGCCCGACGGGAGACAAGGCCGGAGATCGTGCTGGTCAGGGAATTTTCTATAGCGTCTTGTAGGGGACAACAAGTTTCACGGGCAGTGTGTAAGCATTATCGTGTTGGAAAAGAGGAGGTCTAACAGCTTTCTGCATGTACCGAGTGCTGGGTAGCGTCCCATCCAGAAACACTAATGGTGAACGAGAGTCGTAGCTTATGGCACCCCAGACCGTAAGGCCTTGGACGAATGCACTCTACGAGGCAGCGCTCACCAGGGCTACGTCATACGCGCGGACGAGCGTCACTTGCGTGCAGGTAGAATTTGCTTTCATCGCTTGTAAGCATGTATCGAGTAGCACTGATATCGATTATGATAACATCGCTATGGTCGCTTCTTTTGTTTTTTCGCGCCAGACCGAGCGAGAGAGTCACGTGGTGGTGTGAAGATGTTAAGGAATCAGGCTAAGAGAACAAGTAAATTTTATAACTATAAAGGTGTTGTTGCTGTGTAATCATTCGTGTACCTCACGAGACGTAATCCGCGGTTCGCGAAGTCATAAACCACGAGAACAATCGCGAGAACATGATTAGATGCCCGCGACCATCTCATCCGCGCCGGTAAATGAAACTTGGATTACCTATATGGCCACGAACACCGCATCTGGATTGCAGTGTGGGATAATGTAGTGCAAGTGTTAAGAGTTATATGTGCTCTAATGTATTACCTTAGATGGTAATATGATATCCTTCATTATTCTAATTGTTCTTTTACCCATTATTTACCACGCATTGACACACCACTTTGATTTAAGGATAAGTTTTTGCTGATTGGGTCTCATAAAATTATGTCAAAAGTTTGTGTGTCATATTCGTGTAAGGGTGGCCACAGCTATCTCCCTTTTAATTCTTCTTAAGATGTAAGTAGGCTGAAATGTCATGGGGCGTTTACTGTTTGTTTCATGGCCTGAGGGAGTTTGCTGTACAAGATGAGGTTAGCAGATAATTTCTACAGCAACAGACGTCACACATAATGCTGTCAATAGCTGCCCAACCCATCCCTGACAATTGCCATCCTGGAGCAGTGACCCCCCCCCCCCTTCCAGGCAGTGTGAAGTGAGCTACAGTTAATATTCACCATATTCATTATTAAAGGTGTATTCAGGAGTGTAGTGTGCTGCGTGTGACAATACGTGATAAATGTTAGGCCTATATGTTGCTTTCTTTCACTTTCTCTGTTTGTGATCATATAAACTGCGTATGATAGCGTTGTAATGAGTTAGTTCTACCCATATTGGTATTTAAACTCAGTAGTGTAGTGAGTTCAATATTCAGTATTTTGGTATGTTTACAATGCTTTCGGCAGTTAGGTGGATATTTTATTTTCTCTCATCATTTTCTTTTAACTATGTTCAGACTACAGCTGGTAATGTTATGTTATCTTTGAGTGCATGTCAATTGCCTACACTGTTTTACTTTATATGTGCTATATTACTTCCTGTTTGTAATTTTTTTCATACATGTTTCTTATGTCCTCTTGTTTGATTATGTGTTTGTGCTTTGGCTGCACTGTAGGTGAAGGTATAACAATGTATGCTTCTTCCCTTTATTTTTTCTTCTGATGGACCCCGCCCCCCCCATTAGTGTTTATTTTCGTAAATTCCTTCAGAATTTAGAAACAATTTTCGTGCGGGAATGTAAGCATGTATCGAGTAGCAGATATCGGTTATGATAACATCGCTATGGTCGCTTCTTTTGTTTTCTCGCTCCAGAACGAGCGAGGGAGTCACGTGGTGGTGTTTAACCGTGTGCGTGGTGTGAAGATGTTAAGTAATCAGGCTAAGAGAACAAGTAAATTTTGTGACTATAAAGGTGTTTGATGCTGTGTAATCACTCGTGTACCTCACGAGACATAATTCGCGGTTCGCGAAGTCATAAACCACGAGAACAATGGTGAGAACATGATTAGATGGCCGCAAGCATCTCATGCGTGCCGTTAAATGAAACTTGGATTACCTATATTGCCACGAACGCCACATCTGCATTGCAGTGTGGGATACTGTAGTGTGGTGTAGTGTTACAGTATGTATCAGTGTATCAACATATTTGTTATTTTGTGAAGAGTGTAAAAGTGCAGCCCTGTGTGGTGCAAGTGTTAAAAAAATACATCAATGTATTACACTAGGCTAAAACTTGAACGTTGGTAATTGGCACTCCTTTGTTCCCCTTGTTAGTTATCGTTTATTACAGCAATAACTGCTGTTCCTAGACTGCAAGGGAAGAAGCGAATGACGATTGGATTTACGAGGTGAAAGGGTACTATTAGCAAACTCAGACGGAACTATAACCCCACCGTGCCCCATTCGCTGACACGCTGAAGACCACGGCGCGCGATTCCATCTTCCAAGCGACCCTCTGACGGCATCAGCCGAGCCGTGAACGTCGATGCAGTGGCGTGACTGGAAGACGGACTAGAGATACGCATGGCCATAGGCCCACACTGCTAATAACCGGTTCGTGTTGACATATCTGGGCTCACAAGCACCTCTTATCTGTGCAGAGGTGGCTCTACGGTCTGTCACTGCTGCCTTTGCAATACGTCGATCCCGGCGGGCGTCTGTGCTGAGTGGAGGTCCAGAACCTCGTCTGCGGTTGTGAGGTGGTCACGTGACCAGTGATACCAGCACCGTTGCACAACGAAACCGACACGTCCAACCTGTGTGGCAATTCTCCGAAAGGAGCATCCCGCCACTCGGAAGACCGCCGTTTGACCCCTTTCAAACCCGCTGAAGGAAGCACGAGTGCCTCTCTACGGCTTGGCTGCCTGCTTGCTTCGCACGTGTGCACCACGCGGCGCCTTCTGGTCGTGAGTTTCCCTATTAAATGGTAGACACAGATGCCGCTCTGGCAGCTGTGCCACTACGCTGTCTCTTTGCGGACGACGATGAAACCACTATCAGTACCTCCACTACCCCGCAGGTGGCATATGGCCGTCATGGGGTCAAAATAGGGCTCCCTTTCCAGGTGTACTAAGTTTTTTCGTCAGTGTATGGGGTATAATCTCGGTTTGTGTGTGGTGTAGGTAACGTAAAAATGGAAAATAAAGGAAATTTTCTGTTTAAGGAGTCGATCCCCCGACCTTCTGATTACCGTTCTACACTCATGCTCATAAATTAAGGACAATGCTGATACATGGCGAAACAACGATCTGGTGGGCGGTTTGCGGGTTTAAATCACCTCGGGGTATGACCTTACCGCAGCCACTGGAACAGTTGTCTCCAGACACACAGTTTACAGACGACTGAACAGACATGGTTTATTCGCCCGGAGGCCTGCAAGGTGCATTCCACTGACCTATGGTCACAGGAGAGCCCGTAAAGCGTGGTGTCAAGAACGTAGTACACGGCCATTGGAACATTGGTGCCAGGTTATGTTCACGGACGAGTCTGAACAGTGATTCTCGCCGGGTTTTCATCTGGCGTAAACCAGAAAGCAGATACCAACCCCATAATGTCCTTGAAAGGGACCTGTATGGAGGTCGTGGTTTGATGGTGTGGGGTGGGATTATGATTGGTGCACGTACACCCCTGCATGTCTTTGACAGAGGAACTGTAACAGGTCGGGTGTATCGGGACGGCGTTTTGCACCAGTATGTCCGCCTTTTCATGGGTGCAGTGGGTCCCATCTCCCTCCTGATGTTGTTTTGTAGGGCGGGAATCCACAGCCAAATCTCGACATTTTTTTTTTCAAAGAAAATTCCACATTGGCTGAGTGAATGATTTTTATTAAATCTGCGATCGGTTTCGCACCAGATATAGGTGCATCCTCAGGCAATATACGCTGTGTATAACATAGTAACGTTGAACATTGCCCTATATATTGCTATAGCCACTCCCCACCATTCACGTCCAATATACCGTCATCTGGTGAAAGCGGTAGTTAAAATTTAAAACATCTTTTTAAAATTTTTTTTTAAATGATGGGAGCGGCAATGACCGTGCTAGTTGAGAGGAGCTGCGCGGTAGCGGACACGGCCTGACTGACTCCTGATGGATGATAGCGCACGGCTCCACCGACTTGCAATCGTGGAGGAGTACCTTGAAACAGAAGATATCAGGCGAATGGAGTGGCCTGCCTGTTCTCCGGACCTAAACCCCATCGAGCACGTCTGGGATGCTCTCGGTCGACGTATCGCTGCACGTCTTCAAACCCATAGGACACTTCAATAGCTCCGACAGGCACTGGTGCAAGAATGGGAGGCTATACCCCAGCAGCTGCTCGACCACCTGATCCAGAGTATGCCAACCCGTTGTGCGGCCTGTGTACGTGTGCACGGTGAACATATCCCATATTGATGCTGGGATACATGCGGAGGAAACAGTGGCGTTTTGTAGCACATGTGTTTCGGGACGGTTTTCTCAACTTGTCATCAACACCGTGGATTTATAGATCAGTGTCGTGTGTGTTCCCTATGTGCCTATGCTTTTAGCGCCAGTTTTGTGTAGGGCCACGTTGTGTGGCACCACATTCTACAACTATTCTTAATTTATGAGCATGAGTGTATATTCTGTACGTTGCGCCAACCGCCAACTAGATACTGCGCTAACGTGAATGGCTCATGCCGCGTCCGATCAGCACTAATAATGTTATTTTTTTCCAAACGCTTGACCATCCGGAGTGCCCACTTCTACCACCAGCCATGCATATAAATTTGTACGAAGTCGGTGATGACGGTTGTGTCCCCTCGCTAGTAATGTGGACAGGTGACAGACACACGCATCCCGGCAGCTGGACTCAAGCGCAGGCAGCGCCAACGGACGAGCGTTCTGCTCCCACAGAGCAATAAGCGGGAGACAAAGGCGGCAGCCGTGACGTCACGGGTCGCCATAAGAGAGCTGGAGGCAGCAGGGGGACCAGTCGCGCGGGCGAGTTAGCCGATATGGTCGCCGTCGGGACGTGCCGCGGCGCCAGATGAGGGAATCCGAGGTGGCGGGAATTAGCTGGCTGCTCCAGATACTGGAGCGGAGGTTGGGGCCACACCGAGAATTCGCCCCTCGGAATAGGTGGGCAGTCTTAACAGCAGGGCTGGCTCGCGCGCCTCGAAGTTGCAGAGCAGCCGTACAGTAACGCACGCGCGAGGCAGGATTCGAAACTCTACACATAACGCTACTGGCGAAAGCCGCCGCCGTCTAGGCCGAGCCGAGCCAGAGGCGCTATTATTACGCAATCCGACCACCGGTTTGATACAGTTGTCCAAGTTCGTCCACCACGCGAATGTCCTTTCATCTCTGCACAGCTATCGCAGGCAACATCCTTTCGAACCTGCTTAAGCCCTTAAATACACGATTTTTTAAGTTTAATAAATAAATTCTGGAGTCTTTACACTGAGGTGATGTCAAACGAAAATAGCATAATTCCAATGAACCACATTCTGGTAGCTTTAGCCGCCAATATACCTACCAACACATTGTACAACAAATTATGTGCCTCTGAGACATCTTTAATGCATTGTGTTGTGTACATAGTTCCTCGTAGTCAGCGCGTACACAACTTTCCCACTAGAAAAAATGGTTCAAATGGCTCTGAGCACTATGGGACTCAACTGCTGTGGTCATAAGTCCCCTAGAACTTAGAACTACTTAAACCTAACTAACCTAAGGACAGCACACAACACCCAGCCATCACGAGGCAGAGAAAATCCCTGACCCCGCCGGGAATCGAACCCGGGAACCCGGGCGTGGGAAGCGAGAACGCTACCGCACGACCACGAGATGCGGGCTTTCCCACTAGAGCGCGCCCCGCTAAGCACAACAGTGCAGGCGCAGCGCTCGTCCGTCTCCGCACTACGAGATGGCGCTGCCTTAGAGACGGACCAAATTCTGCTTCCACCGATCCGCGTATTAATATGTAACGCAGCCAATGAGATTGTTGCTAACGTAGAACCTTTTCTCCTCGCGGATCACACTCGCGCAGTGATACCTGAATGCGCGAGGTATTATAACAAGTGTACAGACCTCCGATTAGTCAGTCTGCATTTGTCTGCACCAGTCTGTACCAGTCTGCATTAGTCTGTACCAGTCTATAGTCACGTTTCAGTCTGTACCTAATAAGATTACCACATTCCTGTACATAGCCATGAAGATAAATGTATAGACACTTTGTCAAGTATCAGAGATATGTGAGAATAAGATTAACGTACCAAGACCAAAGGAACTTCAGATTGACAATTGTAAATAGCATCCAGAATCAAGTTACGTAAGGTTTATGCTTGTTACTATTTTAATAAATGTGTGTGAAAATTAATCAAGTTCTGTATAAAGTTGGTCACCGTCAATCTGCTACTCTGAGCATGCTAGTGGCATTTCTATCGTCTGACCTAACAGCAGAAGATAAACACGCCACGATAAGACCACGAGAGATATTGCTGACACTCGCCTACTTTGTTAGAGCGACGAGTCAAATAATCTGATGGTGTGTGTACCGAAGGTCTTACAGTACGCACACCACACATTGCTTCAATTAAACTACATGTTTGCATAGCATCTAAGATTGCACACTGTCCTGTCAAAAAGTCCTGAGACTGGTTTTGTTCCCGGCATACAAGTGACGTCAGTGCAGTAAATACAGCGGCAGCTGGAGCTAACAGACGTGCATTGCGGGCGGGAAGTGTTAAGTAGTGGACGTGCGACAGTGGTGTGTCAACGTTATGCCGCAAATCGCACTGGAGCAAAGAACTGGACGTCTCTAAATGAAGTGTTCAAGACATTCGCGAGGATGTTCAGAAGAAGAGAAAAGTATGTGAAAAATTTGTTCTGCACACCTTGACTCCGGAACAAAAACGACGACTCATGTATGAAATTAAAAAACGCGACAATTCTTTTCTGGAAAAAATCATTCCGGATGACGAGTGTTATCAATACGATCTTACCATAAAACTACAAAGCATACAATGAGTCTCTGGTGATTCTCTAAGACGGAAGAAGCTGCAAATGTGTTGCATGATTTGAACAACATCCCAAAAGAACGATTTTTCTGACAGTTGCATACGGTTGTTTGAAAGTTCTGTGCGTTGTACTGAAGTGTGGAAGACTAAGTACAAAATTTTCTCTATTTTTTTAATTAATCTAGTCTCGAAACTTTTTGGACTGATGGCCCATATGAGAACCAGTAAAAACGGCACTTTACATTACACAAATACGTATGTACATTACTATGGTCACGTTAAACTATTACCTCTATTCGAAGTTAAAAGAATTCGAAACTTTCTTCATAATTGGCGGGAAAATAATTTTTTTTTTGTGATAAAATCAACAAGCATGATGAGTCACATGAGGGGATTTAAATGTGTACCAGAACTTCAGAGATGTACCTTGAAGAATTAAAAGGAATGCTGCGCAACTTTACTCATTTTTTCGAGGTGATAAAACATTATGACCACCTGGCATTCTTCTAAAGAAACAATTCTTATTTTAGACTGGCTATTAGCAATGGCTTTGTTCGTATATCAGTCGTTTTGTTATGATGAGTATTGGTAAGATATTGTATGCGCAATAATGTCAGCTTCGCTCACATGTCGGCCTGCTTGGGCATGCATAGTCTGTGATGTGTGCCGCGCCCCCCCTCCCCCCCCCCTCCCCCCCCCCCCCCCTCAAAAGCGGTCCCAACGCATGATGCATTAGCAGGCACCAACTCGCTTGTCAGTAGTGCATCCAGAGGAGCAAGGACAAGAGTACGCATCTATGCTTTGTGCTACTGAAGTAGATACACATCATACACCGTGCACATAGTGCAGCAAATAGTATGGAAGTATGGAGGAAACACACTGAAAATTGTATAAACCTTTTAATCGTTACTTTGAATAGCACATATAAACCAATAACAGCCTTTTGACATGTGTGACAAAGGTCAAAAGTCAAAGACTAAATAGATATTTTCAAAAGTCCATATTTTTACGTAATTCATGTAATATCTTCAAATCAATAAGTATCTTGTACTACACACTTTCTAAAGTAGCGTATGTTCTAGCTCAGGGTTCATTCTATTTCCATAGCATATCTTATCGAAATCGTTTCAGCAGGTTAGTCGTGAAAACTTAACGGACGGAGTTACTTTCGCACTTATAGTAGCAGTGTGGATAAAATTTTCAATTACGATGTCTTTTTTTCGGATTATTCGAGTTAGATGAAATGAAACCTACACGGTGCCTCTAGATATACTCAAGTTAACTGCGAAAACACCATGAAAATTTGTCTAGTAGTTTTGATGAAGCGTGATGAAACACACAAACGGACGGAGATGACAGATTTAATGTTAGTATGGAAGATATTTTTAATTCAAGCAGAAATGATCTTTCCATTTGACTACTTTTAAATCTGAAGTGTTTTACTTTTTTTGTAAATATTGGACCATCGAAAGTAGGACTTTATCCACTTGTGCAGAATCTGAGTTGTGGTTCGCGTGATTGTGTTTTTGGTATCCACCTTGTGTATGTCGAGAATGTGTTTTCGTTGCAGGCGAGACATTGTGAAGATTCCTACTGAGTTACACGGTATCTACAGTCTAGTGCAAAGGCTGAAGTGTTCCGTGGCGAGGTGTTAAGGGGATGTAGGGGAGGAAATGAGAGGCATGCACGTGCATACTGATGACAGACGCTGAGAGAGCTGACGAGTCGGCAACAACCGCGGACTGCCGTGACTCACGCCTCGTTACGCCAGAGAGTGGCTGAAGATGTGCTGTACGTGACGAAACGCTTCTTTACGTGGGATGTGCGAGCTGGCGTAAGTGAATGTCAGTGCGACCTGATACAATCCCAGAGAGCTTCTGAGAAGTAGTTTATGATGAATCCCAAGGGACTGCAATAGCACTAATACTATTTAGATTTTCTGCTCTTGCATTTGCCGTGTTTTCAGTTAAAATTGTTGGTTACAAGAGCCTCCTGCTATGATAAACGCTTTATTTTTCATGTGATCCATAGCCCACAAGCACCCAAGTAAAATAGAGAAAATAGAGACAGATTTTAAAATATTAATATCCAACCACAACCTGCACCATAACCTGGCAACTGAAGAAAACGTCCACACACAGAAGACAATGGCAGAAAGGAAACAGGTTATAAATGAATACATACACTATGAAAAGCATACTATTTAAAACCTTAACCAGGAAACGCAGTTGTGGGGATCGTTTTCAGTACCACTGAAACTGTAGCCCCTGCCATTTTTTCTGTTGGTCATTCTATTGTTGTTGGTTCCACATATCTTTTGGGCAGGTGGTAACCAACCTGTGTACAAACTAGAAGGTTTGTCGAGTTCTTTGCTTTCTCCACGCACAGTTGTAAAGTTTGGGTGGTGCCATTATACCCCACAAAATCATAAATATTTCTGTTTCCTGTATGGTCAAAATTTACCTATCAATTAAATATCATTTTATTTTTAAACACAGTTAGTGTTTCCATTAATTTTCAGCGTTAAGGCTTCGAGCACATATATCAGTGCTTGATACAAATTTTCTGGACTTTGGGAGGAAAATGTTAGAAGTAGATGAAGGTAGTGATGCAAACGAACTTGAAGATGAAAATGACCCTTCTTACAGTAACGAACATGAGACTGTTCCCCATGTCAGTGAGAAAAAGGCCAACCTGGCTCTGAGCACTATGGGACTTAACATTTGTGGTCATCAGTCCCCTAGAACTTAGAACTACTTAAACCTAACTAAGCTAAGGACATCACACACATCCATGCCCGAGGCAGGATTCGAACCTGCGACCGTAGCGGTCTCGCGGTTCCGGACAGGCCAACCAGTATTGTATCTCTGCAGTCGTCCAGTTTTCCAAGCATGTCACTGAGTAATATATAAAGAGTGTGAGAGAATTTTAATAACTAATGAACATTTGTGAAAAACGGTGTATCAGTTGATAAGTCTAATTTTTCACGCCCTATATGTTCTTCTCGCGGCAATATATTACTGTTTCACGTTACTTCTAATACGTGAAACTAGTAAGAGTTTTTACGTTTCATTTCACGTCACTATTATTCAGGGTTAGGTAAACTTACTTTTCTTTTGTGATTTATTTGCAATTATTTGCGATAAACTGATATTCTATATGTTAAGAGAGTATATTTAAATACAAAATAAAAGAAGAAATATTTGTAATGAAAGCAAAATAAATTACTTTAATTTGATAAAACGAAGCGGTATCCTTTTGGAGTTCACAACACCATTTGCGATTCAAAGTAGTCACAAGTCCGTTCGAGGGTTAAAGAAACTTAACATAAGAGCGCGCACACACACACACACACAGACACACACACACACACACACAAACACACACACACACACACACACACACACACGAAGACAGAGAGAGAGAGAGAGAGAGATATCGAAAGTAAACAAAATTCCAATTAGGCACCAAACGCACTTCAGAACAAGTGAACGTCTACTGGGATGGGACACACTATAACAGCATTTACACTATGATTTGGCGAAGTGAAAAGCGTTTGTTAGGAAGAAAATTCTGTGAAAAGAGAACACAAATGCCAAAGGATGTGCCAAAGTAAAACGTAAGTACTAATCAGCTACAGCTGTTGCTTGCATTGATATGGCAGAAGAGAGAGGCGCGCTGATTATGGTGTGCCCAGCGGTGAAACTGAACATCACATCGTGATGTAGTTATAAAGATCATCAAACATCGTGGGAAATCGGTATAGATAAATGGCAGAACATAACATAGCAAATAATACAGCATGTGAAAAACAAACTCTCAAACTTTTTTTTATTTGATGCCTGGAAGTTTGACATATCGCCGACAAGGTTGTTGCTGAAAGTGATATAACCTGTATGGACAAGCTGAATAGTGTCTAATGCCGCAAATTGCAACTCACATCAAGGATTCGATCTGGCAACAAGGGGACACTCCTCCACATTTGCATAATTGCGTATGAGGTTTCCCACACGCGACGTCGTCACACCGAGCGACGCGGCGCAGTGGTTAGCACACTGGACTCGCATTCGGGAGGACGACGGTTCAATCCCGTCTCCACCCATCCTGATTTAGGTTTTCCGTGATTTCCCTAAATCGTTTCAGGCAAATGCCGGGATGGTTCCTTTGAAAGGGCACGGCCGCTTTCCTTCCCACTCCTTCCCTAACCCGAGCTTGCGCTCCGTCTCTAATGACCTCGTTGTCGACGGGACGTTAAACACTAACCACCACCACCCACCACCGACGTCGTCACGTCTTCGGGATCACTGACCTGGCACTGTTCACGTAACCACCACCGTCGCTGGAATTGTAGTCTTACGATATTTTTCTTGTAGGTTACATCAAGGAAGAGTTTCTGTTCCACCTGAACCGCAGAACCTCGAAGACTTGCGTCATCGCTTCGTTGCAGCTGTCCTTACCACTGTCTCCATTATGGGCAGAATTAGACTACCAATTACATATGCGCTGAGCGACGAAAGATGGATGCATAGAACATTTATAAACATTGTAAAAAACCTTAGACGGTTTGCCAGTTTTGAAATGTTTCGTGGATGTTGTGTAGGGGTTGGAGGAAAATATGCAAACACCACAAGAACTGCATGCTTGAACATAAAGATCCTAGCGAAGCAAGCAGGTTTCGCTCTTGTACACTACTCGGCATTAAAATCGCTGCACCACGAAGATGACGTTCTACAAACGTGAAATATAACCGACAGGAAGAAGATGCTGTGATATGCAAATGGTTAGCTTTTCAGAGAATTCACACAACGTTGGCGCCAGTGGCGACACCTACAACGTGCTGACATAAGGAAAGTTTCCAACCGATTTCTCATACACAAACAGCAGTTGACCGGCGTTGCCTGGCGAAACGTAGCAGTGATGCCTCCTGTAAGGAGGAGAAATGCGTACCATCACGTTTCCGACTTTGATAAAGGTAGGATTGTAGCCTATCGCGATTGCTGTTTATCGTACCGCGACATTGCTGCTCGCGTTGGTCGAGATCCAATGACTGTTAGCAGAATATGGAATCGGTGGGTTCAGGAGGGTAACACGGAACGCCGTGCTGGATCCCAATGCCCTCGTATCACTAGCAGTCGAGATGACAGGCATCTTATCCGCATGGCTGTAACGGATCGTGCAGCCACGTCTCGATCCCCGAGTCAACAGATGGGGACGTTTGCAAGACAACAACCATCTGTACGAACAGTTCGACGACGTTTGCTGCAGCATGGACTATCAGCTCGGAGACCACGGCTGCGGTTACCGTTGACGCTGCATCACAGACAGGTGCGCCTGCGATGGTGTACTCAGCGACGAACCTGGGTGCACGAATGGCAAAACGTCATTTTTTTTCGGATGAATCCAGGTCTGTTTACAGAATCATGATGGTCGCATCCGTGTTTGGCGACATCGCGGTGAACGCACATTGGAAGCGTGTATTCGTCATCGCCATATTGCCGTATCACCCGGCGTGATGGTATGGGGTGCCATTGGTTACACGTCTCGGTCACCTCTTGTTCGCATTGACGGCACTTTGAACAGTGGACGTGGCTCTACCCTTCATTCGATCTCTGCGAAACCCTACATTTGAGCAGGATAATGCACGACCGCATGTTGCAGGTCCTGTACGTGTCTTTCTAGATACAGAAAATGTTCGACTGCTGCCATGGCCAGCACATCTCCAGATCTCTCACCAACTGAAAACGTCTGGTCAATGGTGGCCGAGCAACTAGCTCGTCACAATACGCCAGTCACTACTCTTGATGAACTGTGGTATCGTGTTGAAGCTGCATGGGCAGCTGTACCTGTACACACCATCCAAGCTCTGTTTGACTCAATGCCCAGGCGTATCAAGGCCGTTATTACGGCTAGAAGTGGTTGTTCTGGATACTGATTTCTCAGGATCTATGCACCCAAATGCGTGAAAGTATAATCACATGTCAGTTGTAGTATAATATATTTGTTTATTATCTGCATTTCTTCTTGGTGTAACAATTTTAATGGCCAGTAGTGTATTTCACCAGAAGCGGCACCTGTGCAGCGACCTCAATACGTTGTAAGTGTCAGTCGTGGTCATAACTGTCTTCTGTGTAGTTCTGAGTGCGTTACGTTGGAGCTGAGTGATTCGACCGTGGAGAGATTGTTGGTGCTCGTACGTTGGCGTTTCCGTAATCAAGATAACCGAAGAGTAAGGTGTTTCAAGAGGCACCGTATCGAAGACCTATACTGCATACAGTTAAAGCGAGAAAACATCATCGGCTATGTCACATCGCGTACGAAAGTCTGAGTTGGGTGGTCGTGACGTACGATCATTGAAGCGAACTGTGGCGAAAAAATAAGATGACGACATCTGCAAATGTCAGTGCAGAAATGAATGTCGCACTTGTGAACCCTATCAGCACAAAAACAAAACGAAAGGAGCTCCATAACCAGAGAACTGATGGACGAGCTGACATTCCAGAAACTACTCATTGGGCACTGACATTATTTTAAAGGATGAAATGCCCAACTACGTTGAGCAGCGCAGATGGAAGAGCTCTTGCAGAGCACGCATCTGCGGTGACCTCACACCCTATTAAGAAGCAAGTGTCACCTTTGGTAAGGTCCAGGGAACTGTAATAAATTATGGTGGCTTCAGTGTAATTGTAGTCTTTGAATAAAAGTGTTATTTCTGTTCCACTCCTTTTTTTTCAGTTTTCTTCTATGGTCTAAATTTAGTCGAGCTATGTTAACTGGCAGTGATACATCACGTAAAAGTTACTTTCGAGCTTAAGTTTTTCGCAGCAATGAATATCCCCCGCCAGCGCTTCTCGATAGCGCAGCGCGTCGTTCTGAATTACCCGTATATAAAGTTTTATAAGAAATTAGCACAGGACAACACCCCACGCAGC
Source organism: Schistocerca cancellata (assembly GCF_023864275.1). Lineage (NCBI taxonomy): Eukaryota > Metazoa > Arthropoda > Insecta > Orthoptera > Acrididae > Schistocerca > Schistocerca cancellata. The sequence continues at coordinate 123,689,689 of NC_064637.1, read as the reverse complement.
TGACACGATCGTCTTTTACGAAACCCATGCTGATTCCTACAGAGTAGATTTCTAGTCTCCAGAAAAGTCATTATACTCGAACACAATACGTGTTCCAAAATTCTACAACTGATCGACGTTAGAGATATAGGTCTATAGTTCTGCACATTTGTTCGACGTCCCTTCTTGAAAACGGGGATGACCTGTGCACTTTTCCTATCCTTTGGAACGCTACGCTCTTCTATACCGCTGCAAGGAGGGGGGGGGGGCAAGTTCCTTCCCGTTCTCTGTGTCAAATCGAATTGGTATCCCATCAGGTCCAGCGGCCTTTCCTCTTTTGAGCGATTTTAATTGTTTTTCTATCCGTCATCTATTTCGATATCTACCATTTTGTCATCAGTGCGACAATCTAGAGAAGGAACTTCCTCTATGAAACAGCTTTGGAAAAAGACATTTAGTATCCTGTGTTTCAGTACCATTTTCGTCACAGAGTGTCTGGACATCTTGCTTTGACCCAGCTAGCGCTTTGACATAAGACCAAAATTTCTTAGGATTTTCTGCCAAGTCGGTACATAGAACTTTACTTTCGAATTCACTGAACACCTCTCACATAGCCCTCCTCACACTACATTTCGACCGAGCGAGGTGGCGCAGTGGTTAGCACACTGGACTCGCATTCGGGAGGACGACGGTTCAATCCCGTCTCCGGCCATCCTGATTTAGGTTTTCCGTGATTTCCCTAAATCGCTTCAGGGAAATGCCGGGATGGTTCCATTGAAAGGGCACGGCCGATTTCCTTCCCCATCCTTCCCTCACCCGAGCTTGTGCTCCGTCTCTAATGACCTCGTTGTCGACGGGACGTTAAACACTAATATCCTCCTCCACTACATTTCGCTTCGCGTAATTTATGTTTGTCTGCAAGGCTTTGGCTATGTTTATGTTTGCTGTGAAGTTCCCTTTGCTTCCCCAGCAGTTTTCTAACTCGGTTGTTGTACCACGGTGGCTCTTCTCCATCTCTTACGATCTTGCGTGGCACATACTCATCTAATGCATATTGTACGATGATTTTGAACTTTGTTGACTGATCCTCAACACTATCTGTACTTGAGACAAGACTTTTGTGTTGAGCCGTCAAGTACTTTGAATTGGAACGCGACGGTACCGGTCACGTGACCAAGTTAGTTTCCACTACAGCTGTGTAACTACCTCGCCGAGTAACACGTGCGATCCTCACGTCAGACCGAGCGCGAGTGAGCAAATGAAGGACTTCGCACGTTGAAATCGACCGTAGGTATTGTGTATCAGGCACAAGGACTGTTGTGACTATGAGAGACAGTACCGACGGAGCTGAGAGGCGGCCGGTCGGAACAGGTGGCCACGTGTGCTCTGCACGTGTTGTCCTTGAATTGGTGGTGCTCTGTGATGAAGGCGGCTGTTTGCACGCGTGTAATGTGTTTGCACGTCTCCTCTACCAAGTGGCGCCGGCCCGCCCTTCCCGGACACGATCCCGCACTCTACACTCTGCAGGGTATAGAGTGCAGGGTCTGACTCACGCGGACAGTGCTGTCGCTGCAGGCCGCGTGGTGCGCCTGGCGAGCTACCGTGCAGGCAAATGTTGCGACAGTGCAGTGTGGCGGGTTGCAGCTTGGCCCTTGTCAGGGAACGGTCCACTTGCGAATCCTATGTACGCAGCTAAGTCAAAACATTGTGGCCACTGCGCGCCGCGAGTTCAAATGCCGCCTAGTAACTGCGCATGTGCGTGGTGCAGTAAGGAAAGTACGAGAATGTGGGACAAACTGCCCTAGGCGAGAAAAATGACCACTGTAAATTTTTCATCCTGAACGGTGCTGCTGCCTGCCGAGAAATGATCAAATGCACACCATCACTGCCGTCAGTGAGGCTGACAGAAGAATTTTCTTCCGTTATTTTTCAGTAAAAGGTTTTCTGATTTTCAATCGTCTGATGTAAAATAAATCATTTATTTTATTCTTACAAGGGAAACTCCCCATCGCACCCTCTTCCCCCCAACCGCTCCCCCCACCTCTCCCCCAGATTTAGTGGTATGATGACGCAGTGGATAGTACGTCAAAAACTGAAAACAGATCAGGCAGCAAAACAGGAGGAAGGTGCACTCAACTATGAAAAAAGCAAGATGAGCAACATATAGCGATTTTGAATAGCTACCGTATCGTGGTTATGTGATGACTGTGTTTGCCTATGAAGGGGGAGATCCGTGTTCAAATCTCCATCGTGACTTTTTTTTCCTACAAAATTATGCAATTTCCGCCCGGTTACTGACGTGACTGTTCGTTATATTCAAATCTCTGTCTGTGTCGCGGTGTAACGTCCGGTTTCAACAACGAGGAGCAAGGAAGTGACCTCCAGACGTCCATACCTCTTGTTCGTTCTACACAAGTACCACATGGCATGCGCACCGTATTGTAAGTTTTGACTCTTTAATTCGTTTGTTGTAACATAGTTCGCACTGGTTTATTTGTTGATTTCATTTCTGTGAGAGGTCTATGTGGCTTCGCGTCTGCTCTCACTATTCATCACATTTACTTATGACGGTAATATATTCTTACCAGATGACTCATTTCCTCTAACCGATGTACAGTATGACAATTGGCAAGACTGCAGAAGGAGAACAGACACGTCAATGACCGGAACGGAAGTTCATAATTAAAAAGAAAAAAAACAAAAAAGAAAAAAAAGACGGCACGAAGGAAGTTTGAATACATAAATCCCCTTTCAGAGTCTAACACCGTGAGCACACAACCACAAAGCAGCTGTTCTTGCTATTCGCTCAATGTTGCCCACCTTGAACTTGGACTGTTCACTGTTTCTATTTTCCTTCTCTTTTTACAGCTGAGTACACCTCCTTCCTGTTTTCATGCCTGATCTGTGTTTAGTTTTTGACGCGGTATTCACTGGACCGTCTTACCACTACATCTGAGGTGGGTGCGATGGGGAATTCTCCTCGTTAGTAGTTGGGGGAACTGGCATTGTCCGAGCATGTATTTCTCCCTGTCTCCTATTAGTCCATCTCCTCTTTGTCCCTCTCTCTGCCTGTCACCTCCCCCTCCTTTCTGTGTCCATCTCCTCCTTTCCCGTCTCTATGTCTCTATCTTCTCCTTGCCCGCTCTTCCCTGTCATTCACCCCCACTTCAATAGGAGGCTGAAGATTCTTCACCCATAGTATTCCTTCCAGATTTTAAGTAATATGTATACCAAACTGGGAGAAACTTTCTACCCGTGGCTTCAGCCACCACTTCTCAAACCGTAAGTTGTTTCTTGAAATAAACACTGGTCGCGGAAGAGTGCTTTGCGTTATTTTCCGTCGTTCATTTTTGCCACCTAACGATATGCGACACTCTCGGTGACCTTGTAGAGGCGGAGATTCGGGAGGGGCGACGCGCAAGCAAAGATCCCTCTGCAGCGGCCACGTGTGGCTGTGCTCGTGTGCGTAAGTGCGTAACGCGCTGCGTGTGCGTGTGCCCGTCCGTGCGTGCTCTTCACGCGTGGGCTCGCTTCCCCTCACGCGCTCACGCACCGGCAGGCCGGAGTCTGGGGTCGGCGTTCCCCACTGATCCACAGAGTCCGTCCCCAGCGGCGATCGAAGCCGCCAGACCGACGTCGTTTTCTGCTGCCGCGAGGCGCCAACAGAAGCTGCTACGGCAGGCTTAAAGAGATTGGTTTCACTCATTTTTAATAAAAACGTTTTACAAATATCGGTAGGGAGAGGAAAAAATTGTTTTGCTTTCTGCTAATTTTGTAGTCATTATTGCCTACTTCAGTGTAATTTTTCTCAAAATCGGTGTTATTTTGTCAATTTCAGTGTTATTTTCTTGCCAAAATCAGAGTTACTTTTCCCTAATTTCGGTTAAATTTCTAGGCAATTTAAGTGTTACTTTTTGTCAGCTTTGTTGTTATTTTTTACCAGTTTTTAAAATAATTGTGTGGTGTCACCGCCAGACACCACACTTGCTAAGTGGTAGCCTTTAAATCGGCCGCGGTCCGTTAGTATACGTCGGACCCGCGTGTCGCCACTATCAGTGATTGCAGACCGAGCGCCGCCACACGGCAGGTCTAGAGAGACTTCCTAGCACTCGCCCCAGTTGTACAGCCGACTTTGCTAGCGTTGGTTCACTGACAAAATACGCTCTCATTTGCCGAGACGATAGTTAGCATGGCCTTCAGCTACGTCATTTGCTACGACCTAACAAGGCGCCATTACCAGTTACTCAGATGGTTCAAATGGCTCTGAGCACTATGGGACTCAACATCTTAGGTCATAAGTCCCCTAGAACTTAGAACTACTTAAAGCTAACTAACCTAAGGACATCACACACACCCATGCCCGAGGCAGGATTCGAACCTGCGACCGTAGCAGTCCCGTTACCAGTTACTATTGATGCTGTAAAACATGTACCGTCAAGAGCGATGTTCACCAATTATTAATTAAAGTTAAGTATTCCAGTAGTTACGTACGTTCTTTGCTACTATAACGTCCTTGTCCAGTTCCAGACCTCACGCCAGCCTGCGTGAGCTTAAACGCGTGCCTTTCGGCTTCCTCCTAGTGGATTGGCTGTCTTGCTAGTCAACAACAAATTGAAAATCCACGTTCGCTTCAATCGTTTATTAGATGACCGGTTTCAGCACTCTGAAGGTGTTCACTGCAAAATTTTACCAGTTTGTTTACTTTCTGCCAGTTTTCCAGGTGTCTTCTGCCAATTTTGGTATTATTTTATGCCAGTATTGGTGTTACTATCGGTCAAATTTCCGTATAATATTTGTCAACTTTCGAAATTAAAACAATCTCGAAAACTTGGAGTCCCCGGGACCGACATCTTGCCAGTATCAACATCGGTAACAGGCAGAAATCGTTCATATCCTCTGTTCCCGAAATAGATGGACTGTCTACCACAATTTGGTTGCAATAATTCCAGGTCTGGTGTTTGAAACTGATGAACGGTATTTTATCGAAAATATTTTCCGTTGCTATTTACACTTTTCTCCCACCTCTCTGGCAGGCTATGAGTGACACACACACACACACACACACACACACACACACACACAAACGGTCTTCTTTTGAAGCGAACTAGTCAGCGTGCCATTTTCGTACGAAATGAGGCGTTATTCAGCGACAGCGTGTCCCAGTGATGCAAATAGATGATAATCGGAAGGAGCCAAGTATGGAGAATAGGCCGCATGCGCCAGTATTTCCCAACTGAATGCCTCGATCGCTTCCCTGACCCTTTTGGCTCTGTGTGATGGGGAGTTATCAGTTAGCAATATAACTTTGCGTTGCCTTTTTCCATATTCCGGTCGTTTTACACGTGACGCTCGGTTTAAATCGATCATTTGCTGTTGGCAGCGATCAGTGTTAACTGTTTCACCAGGTTTCAGCAGCTCATAATAGAGGACGCCCTTGCCCGCCGGGGTAGCCGAGAGCGCTAACGCGCTGCTTCCTGGACTCGGGTAGGCGCGCCGCCCGCGGATCGAATCCGCCCGGCGGATTAACGACGAGGGCCGGTGTGCCGGCCACCCTGGGTGTGGCTTTTAGGCGGTTTTCCACATCCCACTAGGTGAATACCGGGCTGATCCCCACGTTACGCCTCAGTTACACGCGTCGCAGACATTTGAAACACGTTCGCACTATTTCACGATTAACACTAGATGCAGACAGCTGGGGTACACTGATTCCACCCCTGGGGGTACAGAAGGCGGCATGAACGGCATCTGGCCACCCATAAAACTAATCTTGCCAAAACCGTTCTAACCACGCCGACCCTGCGATCGCTGCTGGACTATGGCGTAAGCGAAAGAAGCGAAACGAACGAATAGATGACGCCCTTCTGATCCCAACAAACACAGAGCTTTGTCTTCGTTCCAAAGCGATTTGGCCTTGCTGTGGATGTCGTCGCTTTGCCTGGATTCACGCATGATTAACGTCGCTTAGGATCCATTTTTGCTCACCTGCCGCTACTCAATGGAGAAACGAGTTCCTTTTGTATCTGTCGAGCAGCATTTCACAAGTGGTCTTTCGATGTGCTTGCTGTCGTTCATTCAGTTCATGCGGAAACCATTTTCTCACTTTCAGCATCTTTCCCATAGTTTTCAACCGAAGCGAAACGGCTCTCTTCGTCACACTCAATTGTTCCGCGAGTTCCTGTTGAGTTTGAGTATCATCTTCATCCAACATGGCCCGCAATTCGAGCTTTTTCGGCGGTTTACGGCGCTCGTCTCTCACGTCAAAATCACCACTTTAGAAGTTTCTGAATCACGCGAAACATTTCCGTTTTCCCAAGAGCGTGTTCGCCGAAAGCTTCAACAAGCATTCGATGCGATTCTGCAGCAGTTTTCTTCAAACGATAACAGAAAACCGATGCTGTCCGCAAATCGTAGTTCGTAGGCACAAAACTCGACATGTTCAGGGCTCTGAAACAGATTCCGATTTACGGAACTTGGGTTACTGTGCGGTCTTAGCCGTTACAGGAAGGAGATGGCGCTGCAGACGCGGTCTCACGAGCTCTACACTGACAGCTAGCACCATCTATAGGGGAATTCCGGTTTCATACTTCTACACCTGGAACCCTCAGTGTTCTACTTGCACCTGGGTCAACTTCTTTAATGACAAAGACAATATCGACTCTTCTTCTTCCTCTCGGACTCTTCCCATCATTCATCAGTCCATGTGGAGCACCTGTTGATCTCACCGCGGACTTCTAGACTGAGCCACACACAACTGATTTCATCAAAGTGTACGGGCCTGAAGATGGCGTTGACGCAACGCCGAAACTAGGAGCGAAGTAAATAAAAAATCTTAAGTACAGCTGGAGGAATTTCATTTTTAATAAAAATTCACGTCTGTCCATAGTGGCAGATAAATTTTTCGCAATATAGTAGGTGCAGTCGTGAAGTTTTAATTATATCGCGAATAAAATTAAATTTACGTAGTTAATTTGGTTTATTTGGAGATATGACTAACCCCGTTCACCCACGTCAGTTACATGTTGCCAATCCAGCGCCTTCATATAATTAGCGCGGGAATTTAAATTTAAAAATTTAAAATGTTGTCATAATTTATTAATTGAGGGGTATAATCTTTCGTTGAAGATTTAATCCAATAAGTGAAGAATTTAAGTTAGAAACAGAGTTTCTACCTCGGCTATTGCTTACGCGTACTTACAGTTCGCGTGTAACAACGAAAGCAAGTACTACATACAATGACTCACAATGTGACAACAGTTTCGTGAATGACTATTACTGTATCCAGTAAACAGCCTATTTTCAAAATTGATACTTGACTTTATGTACTCGTTATGAGATCTGTTAAAAAAAAAGTGTGTGAAATCTTATGGGACTTAACAGCTAGGGTCATCAGTCCCTAAGCGTACACACCACTTAATCTAAATTATCCTAAGGACAACACACACACCCATGCCCGAGGGAGGACTCGATCCTCCGCCGGGACCAGCCGCTCAGTCCCTGACTGCAGCTCCCTAGACCTATCGGCTAATCCGGCGCGGCCAGATCTGTTACGTCTGCTGTTAAATAATCGGATAATATTACACGTTAGCACCAACAGCACTTGCAAACGGCGTGTTGAGTTTGGAATTCGGCGATAGTGTGAGTTTCAATAAAATAAATACCTGTAAGCAACAGCTGAACACACTGTTAAGCAGAAATTGAGGAAACGAACAGAGCTTTTGCAATGGGAGCAAAGAATGAGGGAGGGCGCGTCGTGTTGGTTTAGTTTGGTGGGCGTTTCGCTTAATTGGGCCACGGAGACAAGGCAAACAGGGTGCAATCAATTTTCGTTTCGTTTTCGCGGTGGGTGTTTTCCGCAGGTAGCGTCCAGGTGGAGATAGGCGGCATCGGAGGCGCGAGTAATTAGACGGCCGTTTACAGGGTTTCCGGCGGCGGTGGGTGGCGGAGGGTGGTGGGCGCCGGGAGTAATTACCTGCTCCCCATCCGTCTTCCTCGTCCGGCGTGGCCCTGACACAAATATGGCGCCCGATGCTACTACGCTCAGCTGTCGACAGCGGCCGTCTCCGGCGCTTAGCGTACGCGCCTCCGTGCAGAGGCCAGCAGCCTTATACGAGGTGAACTTAAAGTGTTCCCCTGATTTCAAAAATTTACTTCTAAGCAACTATGGTACTATAGCCACACTCTTCGTAGCGTAAAACATAGTGTTGTTTATAGATATGCTCCGACTAAGTAAAACCCATATACAGGGTTATTACAAATGATTGAAGCGATTTCACAGCTCTACAATAACTTTATTATTCGAGATATTTTCACAATGCTTTGCACACACATACAAAAACTCAAAAAGTTTTTTTAGGCATTCACAAATGTTCGATATGTGCTCCTTTAGTGATTCGGCAGACATCAAGCCGATAATCAAGTTCCTCCCACACTAGGCGCAGCATGTCCCCATCAATGAGTTCGAAAGCATCGTTGATGCGAGCTCGCAGTTCTGGCACGTTTCTTGGTAGAGGAGGTTTAAACACTGAATCTTTCACATAACCCCACAGAAAGAAATCGCACGGGGTTAAGTCGGGAGAGCGTGGAGGCCATGACATGAATTGCTGATCGTGATCTCCACCACGACCGATCCATCGGTTTTCCAATCTCCTGTTTAAGAAATGCCGAACATCATGATGGAAGTGCGGTGGAGCACCATCCTGTTGAAAGATGAAGTCGGCGCTGTCGGTCTCCAGTTGTGGCATGAGCCAATTTTCCGCGGGCTACGCGTGAAACTTGCCCGCACGCGTTCAACCGTTTCTTCGCTCACTGCAGGCCGACCCGTTGATTTCCCCTTACTGAGGCATCCAGAAGCTTTAAAGTGCGCATACCGTCGCCGAATGGAGTTAGCAGTTGGTGGATCTTTGTTGAACTTCGTCCTAAAGTGTCGTTGCACTGTTATGACTGACTGATGTGAGTGCATTTCAAGCACGACATACGCTTTCTCGGCTCCTGTCACCATTTTGTCTCACTGCGCTCTCGAACGCTCTGGCGGCAGAAACCTGAAGTGCGGCTTCAGCCGAACAAAACTTTATGAGTTTTTCTACGTATCTGTAGTGTGTCGTGACCATATGTCAATGAATGGAGCTACAGTGAATTTATGAAATCGCTTCAATCATTTGTAATAGCCCTGTACAACAAAGCCACACTGAAGTGCCAAAGAAACTGGTACACCTGCCTAATATAGTGATAAGTACCGCAGGACGACGTGGCACAAACTCGGGTAATGTGTGAAGTAGTACTGCAGCAACTGACACCATTAATCCTGCAGGGCTGTTCATAAATCCGTAAGAAAAAAATGGTTCAAATGGCTCTAAGCACTATGAGACTTAACATCTGTGATGGTCAGTCCCCTAGACTTAGAACTACTTAAACCTAACTAACCTAAGGACATCACACACATCCATGCCCGAGGCAAGATTCGAACCTGCGACCGTAGCAGCAGCGCGGCTCCCGACTGAAGCGCCTAGAATCGCTAGGCCACAGTGGCCGGGACAATCCGCAAGGGTGTGAGGGGGTGGAGATCCCATCTGAAGAGCACGTTGCGAGGCATGCCAGATATGCTCAATAATGTTCATGTCTGGTGAGTTTGGTGGCCAGCGGAAGTTTTTGAACTCCGAAGAGTGCCACTGGAGCCACTCTGTAGCAATTCTGGGCCTGTGGGGTGTCGCAGTGCCATCTTGAATCGCCAAATTCCGTCGGATCACCTGCATCCATTATGCAATGGATGCAGGTGATCAGACAGGATGCTTACGATCATGTCACATGACAGATGATGATGATGAGTTGGGTTGAGGGGGCGCTCGACATCACGGTCATCAGCGCACTGAGGAAAAGTCAACATGAAATCTCATGGGTGGGGACGAAGGCTGTCCCAACATGCAGAGCAGTTTATAACGTACTAGAGTCTGCCTGACCCACCAGTTTAGGGATGAGGCCTGATACTTCACAAAATTTCTCCACTGTGTTAACGCTGGTTTCGGTATCTGCGAGGACGGTGGGCAGATCTCCAGCGAGACCGAGGGCTGCCCTATTATCAGTATACAGGACACACGTAGCCACAATATGCTGAACTGAAAGCGGCACGCCACAAACTTCACAGAAAGGTGGATTCTGTTGTGGATTGGCAAGACAGCCAACCCACTATGAGAGGAAGCCGAAAGACACGCGTTTTAGCTCACGCAGGCTGGCGTGAGGTCTGGAACAGGTCAAGGAAATGAGACTAGCAAAAAACGTACGTATCTTCTGGAATACTTAACTTTAATCCATAATTGGTGAACATCGCTCTTGACGGTACATGTTTTACAGCATCAATAGTAACTGGTAATGGCGCCATGCTAGGTCGTAGCAAATGACGTAGCTGAAGGCTATGCTAACTATCGTCTCGGCAAATGAGAGCGTATTTTGTCAGTGAACCATCGCTAGCAAAGTCGGCTGTACAACTGGGGCGAGCGCTAGGAAGTGTCTCTAGACCTGCCGTGTGGCGGCGCTCGGTCTGCAATCACTGATAGTGGCGACACGCGGGTCCGACGTATACTAACGGACCGCGGCCGATTTAAAGGCTACCACCTAGCAAGTGTGGTGTCTGGATGTGACACCACAGATTCTCCCACGGGAGGAGGAAGTCATGTGTGAAAGGGCTACGCCCGATTCGCGGTCTGGTAAGCAAAACCTCCTTCCAGCGGCGAGGCTGACACGAAGGCCGCCAAGCTTTTGTGGTCGGTTTGAGTGACCGCAGTTTGTTGTCCGACACCTGCAACCATTCAGTCTCCCACTGGCGCATGATGCATGTCAGAAAATGCGGTAATGGCGTGCAATGGGATGGGACATCGCTGGACAGCACCATCCCAACACGCTTCCTTGGCAGCTTTGTCAGCCATGTCGTTTCCCTGTATGCCAATGTGACCGGGTACCCAGCAAAAGGTCACCTCCTTGCCACGGCGCTGGAGCCGCTGTAAGCAGTTACGAATGGGCTGAATCAGCGGGTCTACCGGTTACATTTGGTGAACCGCTTGCAGGGCACTAAGAGAGTCGGAACAGACAAGAATACTCGTACAGTGATGTCTGTGAACCCTCTCTTTGTCATTAGGATGCCATATAACTCCGCATCATAATTTGTAAATTGTTCTGGAAGACGCACTTTAAAAACCGAGAGCATTCCACGGCTGGGATCAATCTGTGTAAATAACAATAAAACTACGGCACATACACTCCTGGAAATAGAAATAAGAACACCGTGAATTCATTGTCCCAGGAAGGGGAAACTTTATTGACACATTCCTGGGGTCAGATACATCACATGATCACACTGACAGAACCACAGGCACGTAGACACAGGCAACAGAGCATGCACAATGTCGGCACTAGTACAGTGTATATCCACCTTTCGCAGCAATGCAGGCTGCTATTCTCCCATGGAGACGATCGTAGAGATGCTGGATGTAGTCCTGTGGAACGGCTTGCCATGCCATTTCCACCTGGCGTCTCAGTTGGACCAGCGTTCGTGCTGGACGTGCAGACCGCGTGAGACGACGCTTCATCCAGTCCCAAACATGCTCAATGGGGGACAGATCCGGAGATCTTGCTGGCCAGGGTAGTTGACTTACACCTTCTAGAGCACGTTGGGTGGCACGGGATACATGCGGACGTGCATTGTCCTGTTGGAACAGCAAGTTCCCTTGCCGGTCTAGGAATGGTAGAACGATGGGTTCGATGACGGTTTGGATGTACCGTGCACTATTCAGTGTCCCCTCGACGATCACCAGTGGTGTACGGCCAGTGTAGGAGATCGCTCCCCACACCATGATGCCGGGTGTTGGCCCTGTGTGCCTCGGTCGTATGCAGTCCTGATTGTGGCGCTCACCTGCACGGCGCCAAACACGCATACGACCATCATTGGCACCAAGGCAGAAGCGACTCTCATCGCTGAAGACGACACGTCTCCATTCGTCCCTCCATTCACGCCTGTCGCGACACCACTGGAGGCGGGCTGCACGATGTTGGGGCGTGAGCGGAAGACGGCCTAACGGTGTGCGGGACCGTAGCCCAGCTTCATGGAGACGGTTGCGAATGGTCCTCGCCGATACCCCAGGAGCAACAGTGTCCCTAATTTGCTGGGAAGTGGCGGTGCGGTCCCCTACGGCACTGCGTAGGATCCTACGGTCTTGGCGTGCATCCGTGCGTCGCTGCGGTCCGGTCCCAGGTCGACGGGCACGTGCACCTTCCGCCGACCACTGGCGACAACATCGATGTACTGTGGAGACCTCACGCCCCACGTGTTGAGCAATTCGGCGGTACGTCCACCCGGCCTCCCACATGCCCACTATACGCCCTCGCTCAAAGTCCGTCAACTGCACATACGGTTCACGTCCACGCTGTCGCGGCATGCTACCAGTGTTAAAGACTGCGATGGAGCTCCGTATGCCACGGCAAACTGGCTGACACCGACGGCGGCGGTGCACAAATGCTGCGTAGCTAGCGCCATTCGACGGCCAACACCGCGGTTCCTGGTGTGTCTGCTGTGCCGTGCGTGTGATCATTGCTTGTACAGCACTCTCACAGTGTCCGGAGCAAGTATGGTGGGTCTGACACACTGGTGTCAATGTGTTCTTTTTTCCATTTCCAGGAGTGTACTTAAAATAGACGATAACAAAGATGTAAAAACCACGTCTGGAGTACTATTTTTCGGGTACTGCCTCAAGCTTAAAATCACTTTGGGCCTCCGAAGACACCAAGGCGGCAGTGCGTTCCCTCCCTGGGTCTGTATTCTCGTGCCCGAGAGGTCCAGACGCTTGAGGCAGTCCGTAGCACGTATACCAAATGGCTCGGTCGCTTGGGGCCGGTTCCTCAACAGTCGATTCAAAGGCGGGTTGGATCAGTGAACTAAATGCCAATGACTGGGGTGACGCTGAGATTTTTCAGCGCCTGTCGAGCCAAAAGGATACGTCGCCGAATCCAGAGACGTGGTTCACCAGCCTCTGCACACAACTCTGAACTGGGCTGGTCCAAAAGGCTCCAGTCGATATCCGAATACCCGCATGGAGGACACCCGTCAAAATCGTATCTAGATGTATAAGGGGTCCCACATCAATCCAACTGCACATGCTCCAATCTCTTAGGAGTCTCCACTAGCTTGAACAGTCCCCTGTTGACCTGCAGGGTCGATGGATTTTTGAGGTTATCTTCATACCCGTACACGTCCATCCGCTCGATACAATTTGAAACGAGACTCGTCCGACCAGGCAATATACCCTCCTGGAAACTGAAATAAGAACACCGTGAATTCATTGTCCCAGGAAGGGGAAACTTTATTGACACATTCCTGGGGTCAGATACATCACATGATCACACTGACAGAACCACAGGCACATAGACACAGGCAACAGAGCATGCACAATGTCGGCACTAGTACAGTGTATATCCACCGTTCGCAGCAATGCAGGCTGCTATTCTCCCATGGAGACGATCGTAGAGATGCTGGATGTAGTCCTGTGGAACGGCTTGCCATGCCATTTCCACCTGGCGCCTCAGTTGGACCAGCGTTCGTGCTGGACGTGCAGACCGCGTGAGACGACGCTTCATCCAGTCCCAAACATGCTCAATGGGGGACAGATCCGGAGATCTTGCTGGCCAGGGTAGTTGACTTACACCTTCTAGAGCACGTTGGGTGGCACGGGATACATGCGGACGTGCATTGTCCTGTTGGAACAGCAAGTTCCCTTGCCGGTCTAGGAATGGTAGAACGATGGGTTCGATGACGGTTTGGATGTACCGTGCACTATTCAGTGTCCCTCGACGATCACCAGTGGTGTACGGCCAGTGTAGGAGATCGCTCCCCACACCATGATGCCGGGTGTTGGCCCTGTGTGCCTCGGTCGTATGCAGTCCTGATTGTGGCGCTCACCTGCACGGCGCCAAACACGCATACGACCATCATTGGCACCAAGGCAGAAGCGACTCTCATCGCTGAAGACGACACGTCTCCATTCGTCCCTCCATTCACGCCTGTCGCGACACCACTGGAGGCGGGCTGCACGATGTTGGGGCGTGAGCGGAAGACGGCCTAACGGTGTGCGGGACCGTAGCCCAGCTTCATGGAGACGGTTGCGAATGGTCCTCGCCGATACCCCAGGAGCAACAGTGTCCCTAATTTGCTGGGAAGTGGCGGTGCGGTCCCCTACGGCATTGCGTAGGATCCTACGGTCTTGGCGTGCATCCGTGCGTCGCTGCGGTCCGGTCCCAGGTCGACGGGCACGTGCACCTTCCGCCGACCACTGGCGACAACATCGATGTACTGTGGAGACCTCACGCCCCACGTGTTGAGCAATTCGGCGGTACGTCCACCCGGCCTCCCGCATGCCCACTATACGCCCTCGCTCAAAGTCCGTCAACTGCACATACGGTTCACGTCCACGCTGTCGCGGCATGCTATCAGTGTTAAAGACTGCGATGGAGCTCCGTATGCCACGGCAAACTGGCTGACACTGACGGCGGCGGTGCACAAATGCTGCGCAGCTAGCGCCATTCGACGGCCAACACCGCGGTTCCTGGTGTGTCCGTTGTGCCGTGCGTGTGATCATTGCTTGTACAGCCCTCTCGCAGTGTCCGGAGCAAGTATGGTGGGTCTGACACACCGGTGTCAATGTGTTCTTTTTTCCATTTCCAGGAGTGTATAAGAGAGAGGAAATGCTCATCAGTCACCAAGAATATCGCTGTTGACGGGCCTAGGGAAGGCGTAAAGTTTTGTGTCGTGCAGTCATCGAGAGTACACGAGTGGGCCTTCGGCATCGAATGTCCATATCGATGATGTCTCGTTGAATGATTTGCACACTGACACCAATTGACGGCCCAGCGTTGAAATTTGCAGCAATTTGCGGATGGGTTGCACTTCCGTCACGATGAACGATTCTCTTCAATCGTCGATCCTGTCATTGCAGGATCTTTTTCCAGCCACAGCGATGTCGGAGATTCGGTATTTTACCGGATTCCTGGTATTAAAGGTGCACTAGTTGAGCCGTGCGTGGTTCGTGTTCTCGCTATCATGTATTTTACACCCTTTGTTTAACGTACAGGGTTATTACAAATGATTGAAGCGATTTCACAGCTCTACAATAACTTTATTATTTGAGATATTTTCACAATGCTTTGCACACACATACAAAAACTCAAAAAGTTTTTTTAGGCATTCACAAATGGTCGATATGTGCTGCTTTAGTGATTCGGCAGACATCAAGCCGATAATCAAGTTCCTCCCACACTCGGCGCAGCATGTCCCCATCAATGAGTTCGATAGCATCGTTGATGCGAGCTCGCAGTTCTGGCACGTTTCTTGGTAGAGGAGGTTTAAGCACTGAATCTTTCACATAACCCCACAGAAAGAAATGGCATGGGATTAAGTCGGGAGAGCGTGGAGGCCATGACATGAATTGCTGATCGTGATCTCCACCACGACCGATCCATCGGTTTTCCAATCTCCTGTTTAAGAAATGCCGAACATCATGATGGAAATGCGGTGGAGCACCATCCTGTTGAAAGATGAAGTCGGCGCTGTCGGTCTCCAGTTGTGGCATGAGCCAATTTTCCAGCATGTCCAGATACACGTGTCCTGTAACGTTTTTTTCGCAGAAGAAAAAGGGGCCGTAAACTTTAAACCGTGAGATTGCACAAAACACGTTAACTTTTGGTGAATTGCAAATTTGCTGCACGAATGCGTGAGGATTCTCTACCGTCAAGATTCACACATTGTGTCTGTTCACTTCACCATTAAGAAAAAATATTGCTTCATCACTGAAAACAAGTTTCGCACCGAACGCATCCTCTTCCACGAGCTGTTGCAACCGCGCCGAAAATTCAAAGCGTTTGACTCTGTCATCGGGTGTCAGGGCTTGTAACTATTGTAAACGGTAAGGCTTCTGCTTTAGCCTTTTACGTAAGATTTTCCAAACCGTCGGCTGTGGTACGTTTAGCTCCCTGCTTGCTTTATTCGTCGACTTCCGCGGGCTACGCGTGAAGCTTGCCCGCACGCGTTCAACCGTTTCTTCGCTCACTGCAGACCGACCCGTTGATTTCCCCTTACAGAGGCATCCAGAAGCTTTAAACTGCGCATACCATCGCCGAATGGAGTTAGCATTTGGTGGATCTTTGTCGAACTTCGTCCTGAAGTGTCGTTGCACTGTTATGACTGACTGATGTGAGTGCATTTCAAGCACGACATACGCTTTCTCGGCTCCTGTCGCCATTTTGTCTCACTGCGCTGTCGAGCGCTCTGGCGGCAGAAACCTGAAGTGCGGCTTCAGCCGAACGAAACTTTATGAGTTTTTCTACGTATCTGTAGTGTGTCGTGACCATATGTCAATGAATGGAGCTACAGTGAATTTATGAAATCGCTTCAATCATTTGTATTAGCCCTGTACTTCCAACTCACTACGTTAATTTAAATTACTACTGTCGCTGAGTTGCTGCTTTGCTTGACCGTGAGCGGCGTTAGCAGCACATACCGATATATCCCCGGTCGTAGTATCTTTGCTAGACTGCTATTACTTCCCGGTCGCAAGGGAGCTCGGGTCGCGAGTTCGGGCTGCCAGTCAGTTGGAACGCGTCTGGATCGCAGTCCGGATCTGCCAGTCGGGGAGTTGCAATGCGGCACTAGTGCAGTCGGGTTGGAGCAGCAGTGAGGTCTGCGTCGACATGGCTCGCCCGACCATTGCCACCACGCATCACTTCAGCCGGGCCACGGTCTTGGTGGATCGTCATACCGGACGACGCGTTTTGGCTCGCCGATCCTCATGAGTCGGCTGTGTGTGTGTGTGGATCGACTCCCGATTTGTCTTCATGCGTGCTTAGTTACTGCTCAGGTCTTCGTGCAAGTTTTTGTCAGGTTGTGTGTGTTGTTGGCGCTATTTCCACTGACGACTATTTTAGCAGTTGTCAGCATTCTGCGGCTATCCGGTCGGTGGGTGGGGACCAGGGACGATATCTCTGTGCGGCGCAGTCGATGACCGCCACCTACGGATTGTGGCTCGGAGAAACCCTAACAGCGACGCCACCATATTTCGTGCAGCCAGTGGTGTTACGACTCAATCTGTGCGCAACAGGCTGCATCATGCACAACTTCACTCCCGACGTCCATGGGGAGGTCCATCTTTGCAACCACGACACCGTGCAACGCGGTACAGATGGGCCCAACAACATGCGGAATGGACCGCTCAGGATTGGCATCATGTTCTCTTCACCGATGAGTGTCGCATATGCCTTCAACCAGACAGTCGTCGGAGACGTGTTAGGAGACAACCCGGTAACGCTGAACGCCTTAGACTGACTGTCCAACGAGCGAAGCAAAGTGGAGGTTCCCTGCTGTTTTGGTGTGGCATTATGTGGGGCCGACGTACGCCGCTGGCGCTCATGGAAGGCGCCGTAACGGCTGTACGATATCTGAATGCCATCCTCCGACCGATAGTGCAACCATATCGACAGCATATTGGCGAGGCATTCGTCTTCATGGACGACAATTCGCGCCCCTATCGTGTACATCTTGTGAATGACTTCCTTCAGGATAACGACATCGCTCGACTGGAGTGGCCAGCATGTTCTCCAGACATGAACCCTATCGAATATGCCTGGGATAGATTTGAAAAGGGCTGTTCATGGACGTGACCCTACAACCACTCTGAGGGATCTACACCGAATCGCCGTTGAGGAGTGGGACAATCTGGATCAACAGTGGCTTGATGAGCTTGTGGACGAATACAGGCAAGCATCAATGCATGAGGGCGTGCTACTGGGTATTAGAGGTACAGCAATCTGGACCAACACCTCTGAAGGTCTCGCTGTATGGTGGTACAACATGCAATGTGTGGTTTTCATGAGCAATAAGACGGGCGAAAATGGTGTTTATGTTAACCTCTGTTCGAATTTTCTATACAGGTTCCAAAACTATAGAATCCGAGGTGATGCAAAACTTTTTTTGATGTTTGTAAAATAAGAGTAAAAGAACGGGCCAGCGAAATTACGAACCTATATCACTATCTTCTGTTTGCTGCAGAATCCTTGAATATGTTCTCAGATGGAATATAGTGAAGTTTCTTGAGACTGAGGAGCTTATGTCTACGAATCTGCATGGCTTTAGAAAGTATCGCTCGTGCGAAACTCAGCTTGTTCTTTTCTCACATGATATACTGAGAACTATGGATGAAGAACAGTAGGCAGATTCCATATTTCTAGATTTCCCGAAAGCATTTGAAACTGTGCCCCACTGGAGGCTGTTAAAAAAGGTACGGCCATCTGGGATAAGTTCACAGATGTGTGAGTGGCTCGAAGACTTCTTAAGTAATAGAAGCCAGTACGTTGCCCTCGATTGTCAGTGTTCACCAGAGACAAGGGTATTGTCAGGAGTGCCCCAGGGAACTGTGATAGGACCGCTGTTGTTCTCAATATACAGTCCTGGTTCAAATGGCTCTGAGCACTATGGGACTTAAAATCTATGGAACTTAAAACTACTTAAACCTAACTAACCTAAGGACAGCACACAACACCCAGTCATCACGAGGCAGAGAAAATCCCTGACGCCGCCGCGAATCGAACCCGGGAACACATACATCCGCTTGATACTACACTCCTGGAAATGGAAAAAAGAACACCTTGACACCGGTGTGTCAGACCCACCATACTTGCTCCGGACACCGCGAGAGGGCTGTACAAGCAATGATCACACGCACGGCACAGCGGACACACCAGGAACCGCGGTGTTGGCCGTCGAATGGCGCTAGCTGCGCAGCATTTGTGCACCGCCGCCGTCAGTGTCAGCCAGTTTGCCGTGGCATACGGAGCTCCATCGCAGTCTTTAACACTGGTAGCATGCCGCGACAGCGTGGGCGTGAACCGTATGTGCAGTTGACGGACTTTGAGCGAGGGCGTATAGTGGGCATGCGGGAGGCCGGGTGGACGTACCGCCGAATTGCTCAACACGTGGGGCGTGAGGTCTCCACAGTACATCGATGTTGTCGCCAGTGGTCAGCGGAAGGTGCACGTGCCCGTCGACCTGGGACCGGACCGCAGCGACGCACGGATGCACGCCAAGACCGTAGGATCCTACGCAGTGCCGTAGGGGACTGCACGGCTACTTCCCAGCAAATTAGGGACACTGTTGCTCCTGGGGTATCGGCGAGAACCATTCGCAACCGTCTCCATGAAGCTGGGCTACGGTCCCGCACACCGTTATGCCGTCTTCCGCTCACGCCCCAACATCGTGCAGCCCGCCTCCAGTGGTGTCGCGACAGGCGTGAATGGTGGGACGAATGGAGACGTGTCGTCTTCAGCGATGAGAGTCGCTTCTGCCTTGGTGCCAATGATGGTCGTATGCGCGTTTGGCGCCGTGCAGGTGAGCGCCACAATCAGGACTGCATACGACCGAGGCACACAGGGCCAACACCCGGCATCATGGTGTGGGGAGCGATCTCCTACACTGGCCGTACACCACTGGTGATCGTCGAGGGGACACTGAATAGTGCACGGTACATCCAAACCGTCATCTAACCCATCGTTCTACCATTCCTAGACCGGCAAGGGAACTTGCTGTTCCAACAGGACAATGCACGTCCGCATGTATCCCGTGCCACCCAACGTGCTCTAGAAGGTGTAAGTCAACTACCCTGGCCAGCAAGATCTCCGGATCTGTCCCCCATCGAGCATGTTTGGGACTGGATGAAGCGTCGTCTCACGCGGTCTGCACGTCCAGCACGAACGCTGGTCCATCTGAGGCGCCAGGTGGAAATGGCATGGCAAGCCGTTCCACAGGACTACATCCAGCATCTCTACGATCGTCTCCATGGGAGAATAGCAGCCTGCATTGCTGCGAAAGGTGGATATACACTGTACTAGTGCCGACATTGTGCATGCTCTGTTGCCTGTGTCTATGTGCCTGTGGTTCTGTCAGTGTGATCATGTGATGTATCTGACCCCAGGAACGTGTCAATAAAGTTTCCCCCTCCTGGGACAATGAATTCACGGTGTTCTTATTTCAATTTCCAGGAGTGTACATATAAATGATTTGGTGGACAGGGTGGGCAGCAATCTGTGGTTGTTTGCTGATGATGCTGCGGTGTACAGGAAGCTATCGAAGTTGAGTGACTGTAGAAAGATACAAGACGACTTCGACTAAATTTCCAATTGGTGTGATGAATGGCAGCTAGTCCTAACTGTGGAAAAATGTAAGTTAGTGCGGATGAGTAGAAAGATCAAACCTGTATTGTTTGGATACGCTATTGCTAGTGTCCTGTTTGACACAGTTAAGTCATTTAAATACATGGGCGTAAAGTTGCAAAGCGATATTAGGAGGAAGGAGCCTGCGATGACTGTGGTAGGGAAGGCGAGTAGTCGACTTGGATTTATTGGGAGAATTTTAAGAAACCACATACAGGACGCTGGTGTGGAAACTGTAATGCCACTTCCTCGGACGAGAAATAAAAATCAAAAATTAGCTCCCAATACCCCAAAGATTTCCCTCCCAAGTCCCAGATTCCCGGAAAAGTGAATAAGCGAACGAAGTTTCATTTATCACTATTACTGGGACAATAACAAGTAACTAAATCAGCAATCTAAGACTTGACAATTTAGCAATCTACGAGAGAAACATTAAATTTCAGTAAAATTAAAATCAAAAACATAATAAATCGCAAAATTAGCATAAATTAACATTCGCAAAGTAGAACCAACGATCCCAAAGAATATCCCGTGTGAGTACTCTTTGGGAATCGTGAGTAATGTCTAAGTATAATTCAATGCATTGTCACTACGTTATGAGAGTTATCCGAAGCAGGTCATCTATTTGAATGCTCGTACATGTAGGCGCGCTTAGATTGTTTTTGAGATTGAATAATTGCGATCTATTGTTGTTGTTTTTGTTGTGGTCTTCAGTCCTGAGACTGGTTTGATGCAGCTCTCCTTGCTACTCTATCCTGTGCAAGCTTCTTCATCTCCCAGTACCTACTGCAACCTACATCCTTCTGAAACTGCTTAGTGTATTTATCTCTCTGTCTCCCTCTACGATTTTTACCCTCCACGCTGCCCTCCGATGCTAAATTGGTGATCCCTTGATGCCTCAGAATGTGTCCTACCAACCGATCCCTTCTTCTGGTCAAGTTGTGCCACAAACTTCTCTTCTCCCCAATCCTATTCAATACTTCCTCATTAGTTATGTGATCTACCCATCTAATCTTCAGCATTCTTCTGTAGCACCACATTTCGAAAGCTTCTATTCTCCTCTTGTCCAAACTATTTATCGTCCATGTTTCACTTCCATACATGGCTACACTCCATACAAATACTTTCAGAAATGACTTCCTGACACTTTAATCTATACTCAATGTTAACAAATTTCTCTTCTTCAGAAACGCTTTCCTTGCCATTGCCAGTCTACATTTTATATCGTCTCTACTTCGACCATCATCAGTTATTTTGCTCCCCAAATAGCAAAACTCCTTTACTACTTTAAATGTCTCGTTTCCTAATCTAATTCCCTCAGCATCACCCAACTTAATTCGACTACATTCCATTATCATCGTTTTGCTTTTGTTGATGTTAATCTTATACCCTCCTTTCAAGGCACTGTCCATTCCGTTCAACTGCTCTTCCAAGTCCTTTGCTGTCTCTGACAGAATTATAATGTCATCGGCGAACCTCAAAGTTTTTATTTCTTCTCCATGGATTTTAATACCTACTCCAAACTTTTCTTTTGTTTCCTTTATTGCTTGCTCAACATACAGATTGAAGAACATCGGGGACAGGCTACAACCATGTCTCACTCCCTTCCCAACCACTGCTTCCCTTTCATACCCCTCGACTCTTATAACTGCCATCTGGTTTCTGTACAAATTGTAAATAGCCTTTCGCTCCCTGTATTTTACCCCTGCCACCTTCAGAATTTGAAAGAGAGTATTCCAATCAACATTGTCAAAAGCTTTCTCTAAGTCTACAAATGCTAGAAACGTAGGTTTGCCTTACCTTAATCTTTCTTCTAAGATAAGTCGTAGGGTCAGTATTGCCTCACGTGTTCCAACATTTCTGCGGAATCCAAATTTATCTTCGCCGAGGTTGGCTTCTACCAGTTTAACCATTCGTCTGTAAAGAATTCGCGTTAGTATTTTGCAGCTGTGGCGTATTAAACTGATATTTCGGTAATTTTCACATCTGTCAACACCTGCTTTCTTTGGGATTGGAATTATTATATTCTTCTTGAATTCTGAGGGTATTTCGCCTGTCTCATACATCTTGTTCAGCAGATGGTAGAGTTTTGTCAGGACTGGCTCTCACAAGGCTGTCAGTAGTTCTAATGGAATGTTGTCTACTGCGGGGGCCTTGTTTCGACTCAGGTATCTCAGTGCTCTGTCAAACTCTTCACACAGTATCCTATCTCCCATTTCATCTTCACCTACATCCTCTTCCATTTCCATAATATTGCCGTTAAGTACATCGACATGTATAGACCCTCTATATACTCATTCCACCTTTCTGCTTTCCCTTCTTTGCTTAGAACTGGGTTTCCACCAAAGCTCTTGATATTCATGCATGTGGTTCTCCTTTTTCCAAAGGTCTCTTTAATTTTCCTGTTGGCAGTATCTATCTTAACCCTAGTGAGATAAGCCTCTACATCCTTACATCTATTATGACACAGTAATACGATCTTCTGACTTCAAATATCACGGCATTAGAATTCGAACGGAGGACTTTTACCTACTAGAATAAAGTGAACTTTTAACTAGATAATTGAACTAAACATTACTTAGACAGTGATTTAGGCAACGGACACTGATAGACAATTTTCATTCATAATAGCCAGTGGTTCATGGAACTTCAGTGATACGTCCGAGGCATATAATTTAAATCCCCCCAACACCTGGGAAGGTTTTCTTCTCAAGGTTAAGAAGTGACTGGTACTGTGCAATAAAACACCCTCTCGTGCCAAGTCGTGCATTTGTGATTTAAAATTCTATCAAATTATTGACATGAAACTCCCGAGTAATAATTACGCGCAGCGATAATATTTGACTTTAGCGCTCGGCGCTTGTGTAGAATCTTTGACTCAAATAACAAGCCCACTGTTGCGATTTCTTAGATACTTGAAATTACGACCAGCTTGTAGGGAATTTGTTGTGGATGTGACTGTATTGGATTTATCACTTATGTTTCATCATTAATCAGTTAAACATCGATTACGAACGATTAATTACGATTCTTGGTGAAGTAAATATTTCATGCACGTCGACATTTCGGTTCAGCACTGTTATTTTGTGTTACGTCGTCTTCGTAACTTGGTAACGATCTCAGCACTCTAGCGACTGTCGCCGAGTTTTAGCCCAGGGCCAAGTACAGATCAAACCAAATCATCAAGAAGAAAAGGCGTTATAAAACGACGCAACGTATCGTTTTTTTTATTAAGAATTACTTGTCAGCACAACCTACTATGCAACACCATTACAAGTTTTCAGACTGTTTCTGACTACCCTGTATGATCTCGCGTCAAGTTGTAGCGTGTCGAGTATCAGCTAAGCCCAAATCTTGGAACTTCGCAAAAACTGTTGGAAAAATCATGATACTCGGTGTGTCGCACGGAACGCCTGACCTCCTGGGCCGATCACCATCCCCTCCACCAGCGCCTACCGCGTCTCTGGCTTTGCATAGGTGCCGGGACGCATCTCCCTGCGCTATTCCATCACTCGGAATCCACGGGGACCCAGCGCGCCGAGGGAGAAGAGAATTGCGAGACGTGTATCCGACATCTCGCAATTATTTCCCCTGTGGTTTCGCGTGTCGCCTTACTGCGTCTGTACATGTGTGTGTATTTGTGTGTCTGTGTGTGTGTGTGTGTGTATGTGTTTGTGTGTGGGGGGGGGGGGGCTCGCAGAATTTCATTAACGCAACGGCGCCGCCAATCATGCAAATATTAACACTCCGCGTTTTACTCCGGGAGCTTCCATTACGATGATTATGACGCTCTGCGCTCGCATATTTTTGGCGTTTACTGGACATAAGCTCGTTCACTCGCCCGTGACGAGTCGTGACCGCTCTGATATCTGAAAGTCAATTTGTTGGCGGACGCTCCAATTATCCGCAGCTAGTATTAACATGCATACATACGTAAATATATCTGCACACTCCATAAGCCGGGATACGGAAGATTACGCGAGGTACTTCGCGCCAAATTCTCTGTGAGCCCTGCGGTTGTGGTGGTTAGCATCGATGGCAGCCGGCGTGTACGTCCGGCATTCGATTCCCGGTAACGGCCGCCAGTCGTTTCTGTGTTGCAAAGGTCAGTAGCGGAGTGTAACCAGCACCGTGGGTCACCGCTGCTGAATCTACACCCCCACACATCACACGAGCCTCGCTGCGGAGTATGGTGGGGGTACTTCGTTCTGTTGGTAGGAATCTGTTATTCTACCAGAAAAACCTGTACATCCGATTTTTTAAAGAATTGAACTCCCATATGCACGTCATATCTCCCGAACTACGCGTGGTACCTTTAGTGATACATACGGAAACTGTCTGCAAAATCTGTTGCACATAGAGATGGTAGTAAGGAAGTTAAATAGTAAAACGTCATGCCTGACGGTGCAGTTTTACTGTAAGAACAGTGAAAAAAAACGTTTTCCTTTCATCGTTTTGTGGAGGATGTCAGCGAGAAACAGTTTCGTGAAGATATGAAATTATATATTAGGTTTGTCGGATGTCACTAGTGTCTCATTCTCAAATACTACATGAAAGAAGTTTGGGCATTCATGGAGGCATGTTCCATCTCTGCAACTAAACGAAAGGCGTTTCGCTTCTTTTATTTGTGAAGCATTTTCAGTGGCCTGTAA
Organism: Schistocerca cancellata; assembly: GCF_023864275.1. NCBI lineage: Eukaryota > Metazoa > Arthropoda > Insecta > Orthoptera > Acrididae > Schistocerca > Schistocerca cancellata. The sequence goes on along the minus strand of NC_064637.1, from coordinate 123,664,826 downwards.
TGCATGTTTCTTTTCATTCATACAATGAATATATTATGTAGTAGTTACAATATATTACTACGTTACATTTTGTCATGCTGTTCTCTTACTTTGAGATTCGAATGAACTTTTATAGAACAAATTTCGTGAGATGAAATTATCGTTCGCTGTTACTTACGACTTCAGTGCTATTAGCTTATCTCCAGAAGCACACATATGGGCTAACGGCACTGAAGTCGTAAGTTACATCGAACGATAGTTTTACCTAACGATATTTTTGCTGCAATAGTTGATTCTAATCTGGAAACAAGAGAAAAACATTTCAAAATGTAACATAGTAACATATTGTTACAACAACATAATACAGTGCCAAAGAAACTACTATACCTGCCTAAGATCGTATAGGGCCTTCGCGACCACGCAAAAGTGCTGCAACACTACGTGGCTTGGACTCGAATAATGTCTGAAGTAATACTGGAGGGAATTGACGCCATGAAGTCTGGAGGGCTGATCATAAATCCGTAAGAGTGCGAGGGGGTGGAGATCTCTCCTGAACAGCACGCTGCAAGGCATCCCAGATAATTTCAATAATGCTCATGCTTGGGGAGTGTTCCTGGAGCCACTCTGTACCAATTCTGAACGTGTGGGGTATCTCCTGCTGGAACAGCCGAAGTCCATCGGAATGCCCAATGGACATGAATGGTTGCAGGTGATCAGACAGTATGTTTAAGTACGTGTCACCTATCAGAGTCTTATCTTGACGTATCAGGAGTCTCATCTCACTCCAACTACATACGCCCCACACCATTAAAGAACCTAGACCAGCTTGAACAGTCCCCTGCTGACATGCAGAGTCCATGGATTCATGAGGTTGTTGCCATACCTGTACACGTCCATCCTCTCGATAGAATATGAAACGAGACTCGTCGACCAGGCAACATGTTTCCAGTCATGAACAGTCCAATGTCGTTGTTGATGGGCCCAGGTGAGGCGTAAAGCTTTGTGTCGTGCAGTCATGAAGGGTATACGAGTGGGCCTTCGACTCCGAAAGCCCATATCTATGATGCCTACATCTACATGATTACTCTGCTATTTAGTTTTTAACATCCACCCTAGATTTCTTAATAACTAAACCTTAACCTCTATCTTTTTTAAAACTGTAGACTGTTTTTTGTAGACTGTTGAGTTGTTTATTTAGGGTATTTCTCCATTTTCATTCACAATCATGTCGGGATCAGTGTCATCACCGGATTACATGTCGGAATTAGTGCTGTTTTCCACCCTGTGGATTCCTTCCTGTCTTTGCACATAGGCTCGTTGTCTGGCTGGAACATACTCTCTATAGGTCGATTTATACAGGGTGATTCAAAAAGAATACCACAACTTAAGGAATTTAAAACTCTGCAACGACAAAAGGCAGAGCTAAGCACTATCTGTCGGCGAATTAAGGGAGCTATAAAGTTTCATTTAGTTGTACATTTGTTCACTTGAGGCGCTGTTGACTAGGCGTCAGCGTCAGTTGATGCTAAGATGGCGACTGCTCAACAGAAAGCTTTTTGTGTTATTGAGTACGGCAGAAGTGAATCGACGACAGTTGTTCAGCGTGCATTTCGAACGAAGTATGGTGTTAAACCTCCTGATAGGTGGTGTATTAAACGTTGGTATAAACAGTTTACAGAGAATGGGTGTTTGTGCAAAGGGAAAAGTTCTGGACGGCCGAGAACGAGTGATGAAAATGTAGCACGCATCCAGCAAGCATTTGTTCGCAGCCCAGGAAAATCGACTCGCAGAGCTAGCAGAGAGCTGCAAATTCCACAATCAACTGTATAGAGAGTTGGAACTTATCTGTCCGTAACTACCTGAACGTCAACTACCCGAGGCGATGGATCAGTCGCCAGGCAGCCCGTGACAGAGCACTTCATCACTGGCCTCCAAGAGCCCTGATCTTACCCCCTGCGATTTTTTCTTATGGGGGTATATTAAGGATATGGTGTTTCGGCCACCTCTCCCAGCCACCATTGATGATTTGAAACGAGAAATAACAGCAGCTATCCAAACTGTTACGCCTGATATGCTACAGAGAGTGTGGAACGAGTTTGAGTATCGGGTTGATATTGCTCGAGTGTCTGGAGGGGGCCATATTGAACGTCTCTGAACTTGTTTTTGAGTGAAAAAAAAAACCTTTTTAAATACTCTTTGTAATGATGTATAACAGAAGGTTATATTATGTTTCTTTCATTAAATACACATTTTTAAAGTTGTGGTATTCTTTTTGAATCATCCTGTATAAGTCAGTGAATATGTTTAACATGGTCCATTGGTCTTCGTCTCTGAGCATTTTTTGACCGCTATGGAGGCAGTATTGCTCAGTATTTCTGCAGGTGACTTCCAAGAACTTCTTGAGTCCATGCACGTGGAGTTGCTGCACTAATCGGGACATAAGGAGGCCCGACAAGGTATCTGGCGGTATCCCATGACTTTTGGTACCTCACTGTACGGTGCTAGGAAGAAGCAATACTTTAATTCTGGTGCGCTGTGTACTTACAAAGGTGTATCAGGGGAAGCAAAGCAAAAGAAGAGGTTTTCTATTTGATCAGGAAAATAACAGACGATGACGAAATAGAGAGGTTGTTAAGTAGAGACTACCAAAAGAAAACCATTTCTGAAAAAGAGGAGTGTTAGGAAGTCGTTTATGCAGATATTTTTCTGGAGTGTAGAATTGTGTGGAAGACGATCTCGGACAACAGACCTATTAGAGAAGTAGAGAATAGAAACCGTTGGTAAGCAATGCTACAGGACAATTTTGGAAGGTGGGAAGAATGAGTAAATAATGAGGAAATACTATATGGAATGAAGGAGGAAAAATTTAAGGAACATTTTAAGTAAAAGGCGGGATAGTTTGTTAGTAATCATTTTGGTCATCAATGAATCGACACTTCGGCAATAGAGGGAAGCATGGGCGTAAAATATGGAGACGGAGACCGAAGCTAGAACACAGCTAGCAGATTCAAATGCATGCAGGTTGTAGTGTCTATCTCGAGTCGAAGGACCGACAAGCGTGGAGAGGTGCATCAAGCCAGTCATTAGAATGAAGACCACACCATGTACACCGCGCATGTGAGCTTCGAGCTGTGTGCCACGCTGCATTGTCCTGCTGGTGGGTGCCATAGTGTCGAGGAAGAACGAACGGTATTTATGAGTGGGCGTGGTCCCCAAGGATCGATGCGTACTTGTGTTGATCCACTGTAGCTTCCAGAAGGACGAGATCATCCCCGAAGACGCCACGAACACATTCCATTTTGATGTTACTAGGTCATAATAATTTTGTAAATGAAAGGGACATCATTCTAAAGATTTGTAAAAGGAAATTCGCCTTTATTGGTGAAACATAAGGGTCACTTATGCAGAGTGGCCCATTGATAGTGACCGGGCCAAATACACTCCTGGAAATGGAAAAAAGAACACATTGACACCGGTGTGTCAGACCCACCATACTTGCTCCGGACACTGCGAGAGGGCTGTACAAGCAATGATCACACGCACGGCACAGCGGACACACCAGGAACCGCGGTGTTGGCCGTCGAATGGCGCTAGCTGCGCAGCATTTGTGCACCGCCGCCGTCAGTGTCAGCCAGTTTGCCGTGGCATACGGAGCTCCATCGCAGTCTTTAACACTGGTAGCATGCCCTGACAGCGTGGATGTGAACCGTATGTGCAATTGACGGACTTTGAGCGAGGGCGTATGGTGGGCATGCGGGAGGCCGGGTGGACGTACCGCCGAATTGCTCAACACGTGGGGCGTGAGGTCTCCACAGTACATCGATGTTGTCGCCAGTGGTCGGCGGGAGGTGCACGTGCCCGTCGACCTGGGACCGGACCGCAGCGACGCACGGATGCACGCCAAGACCGTAGGATCCTACGCAGTGCCGTAGGGGACCGCACCGCCACTTCCCAGCAAATTAGGGACACTGTTGCTCCTGGGGTATCGGCGAGGACCATTCGCAACCGTCTCCATGAAGCTGGGCTACGGTCCCGCACACCGTTAGGCCGTCTTCCGCTCACGCCCCAACATCGTGCAGCCCGCCTTCAGTGGTGTCGCGACAGGCGTGAATGGAGACGTGTCGTCTTCAGCGATGAGAGTCGCTTCTGCCTTGGTGCCAATGATGGTCGTATGCGTGTTTGGCGCCGTGCAGGTGAGCGCCACAATCAGGACTGCATACGACCGAGGCACACAGGGCCAACACCCGGCATCATGGTGTGGGGAGCGATCTCCTACACTGGCCGTACACCACTGGTAATCGTCGAGGGGACACTGAATAGTGCACGGTACATCCAAACCGTCATCGAACCCATCGTTCTACCATTCCTAGACCGGCAAGGGAACTTGCTGTTCCAACAGGACAATGCACGTGCGCATGTATCCCGTGCCACCCAACGTGCTCTAGAAGGTGTAAGTCAACTACCCTGGCCAGCAAGATCTCCGGAACTGTCCCCCATTGAGCATGTTTGGGACTGGATGAAGCGTCGTCTCACGCGGTCTGCACGTCCAGCACGAACGCTGGTCCAACTGAGGCGGCAGGTGGAAATGGCATGGCAAGCCGTTCCACAGGACTACATCCAGCATCTCTACGATCGTCTCCATGGGAGAATAGCAGCCTGCATTGCTGCGAAAGGTGGATATACACTGTACTAGTGCCGACATTGTGCATGCTCTGTTGCCTGTGTCTATGTGCCTGTGGTTCTGTCAGTGTGATCATGTGATGTATCTGACCCCAGGAATGTGTCAATAAAGTTTCCCCTTCCTGGGACAATGAATTCACGGTGTTCTTATTTCAATTTCCAGGAGTGTATCTCAAAAAATAAGCGTCAACCGAAAAAAAAGCAAAGAACGAAGCTTGTCTACCTTGAAGGGGGAAACCAGATGGCGCTATGGTTGGCCCGCTAGATGGCGCTGCTATAGGTCAAACGGATATCAACCTTTTTTTTAAATAGGAACCCCCATTTTTATTACATATTCGTGTAGTACGTAAAGAAATATGAATGTTTTAGTTGGACCACTTTTTTCGCTTTGTGATAGATGGCGCTGTAATAGTCGCGAACATATGGCTCACAATTTTAGACGAATAGTTGGTAACAAGTAGGTTTTTTAAATTAAAATACAGAACGTAGTTACGTTTGAACATTTTATTTCGGTTGTTCCAAAGTGATACGTGTAGCTTTGTGAACCTATCATTTCTGAGAACGCATGCTGTTACAGCGTCATTACCTGTAAATACCACATTAATGCAATAAATGCTCAAAAGGATGTCCGTCAACCTCAATGCATTTGGCAATACGTGTAACGACATTCCTCTCAACAGCGCGTAGTTCGCCTTCCGTAATGTTCGCACATGCATTGACAATGCGCTGACGCATGTCTTCTGGCGTTGACGGTGAATCACCATAGCAAATATCCTTCAACTTTCCCCGAAGAAAGAAATCCGGGGACGTCAGATTCGGTGAACGTGCGGGCCATGGTATGGTACTTCGACGACCAATCCACCTGTCATGAAATATGCTATTCAATACCACTTCAACCGCACGTGAGCTATGTGCCGGACATCCATCATGTTGGAAGTACATCGCCTTTCTGTCATACAGTGAAACATCTTGTAGTAACATCGGTACCGAACATTACGTAGGAAATCAGCATACATTGCACCATTTAGATTGCCATCGATAAAACGGGGGCCAATTATCCTTCCTCCCATAATGCCGCACCATACGTTAACCCGCCAAGGTCGCTGATGTTCCACTTGTCGCAGCCATCGTGGATTTTCCGTTGCCCAATAGTGCGTATTATGCCGGTTTAAGTTACCGCTGTTGGTGAATGGCGCTTCATCACTAAATAGAACGCGTGCAAAAACTCTGTCATCGTCCTGTAATTTCTCTTGTGCCCAGTGGCAGAACTGTACACGACGTTCAAAGTCGTCGCCATGCAATTCCTGCTGCATACAAATATGGTACGGGTGCAATCGATGTTGATGTAGCATTCTCAACACCGACGTTTTTGAGATTCACAATTCTCGCGCAGTTTGTCTGCTACTGATGTGCGGATTAGCCGCGACAGCAGCTAAAACACCTACTGGGGCATCATAATTTGTTGCAGGTCGTGGTTGATGTTTCACATGTGGCTGAACACTTCCTGTTTCCTTAAATATCGTAACTATCCGGCGAACGGTCCGGACACTTGGATGATGTCGTCCAGAATACCGAGCAGCATGCATAACAAACGCACGTTGGGCATTTTGATCACAATAGCCATACATCGACATGTTATCGACCGTTCCCGCGATTGGTGAACGGTCCATTTTAACACGGGTAATGTATCGCGAAGCAAATCTACATCTACATCTACATTTATACTCCGCAAGCCACCCAACGGTGTGTGGCGGTGGGCACTTTACGTGCTACTGTCATTACCTCCCTTTCCTGTTCCAGTCGCGTATGGTTCGCGGGAAGAACGACTGTCTGAAAGCCTCTGTGCGCGCTCTAATCTCTCTAATTTTACATTCGTGATCTCCTCGGGAGGTATAAGTAGGGGGAAGCAATATATTCGATACCTCATCCAGCAACGCACCCTCTCGAAACCTGGCGAGCAAGCTACACCGCGATGCAGAGCGCCTCTCTTGCAGAGTCTGCCACTTGAGTTTGTTAAACGTCTCCGTAACGCTATCACGGTTACCAAATAACCCTGTGACGAAACGCGCCGCTCTTCTTTGGATCTTCTCTATCTCCTCCGTCAACCCGATCTGGTACGGATCCCACACTGATGAGCAATACTCAAGTATAGGTCGAACGAGTGTTTTGTAAGCCACCTCCTTTGTTGATGGACTACATTTTCTAAGGACTCTCCCAATGAATCTCAACCTGGTACCCGCCTTACCAACAATTAATTTTATATGATCATTCCACTTCAAATCGTTCCGCACGCATACTCCCAGATATTTTACAGAAGTAACTGCTAACAGTGTTTGTTCCGCTATCATATAATCATACAATAAAGGATCCGCTCTGGCGGAATGTTACGTGATACCACGTACTTATACGTTTGTGACTATTACAGCGCCATCGATCACAAAGCGAAAAAAGTGGTCCAACTAAAACATTCATATTTCTTTACGTACTACACGAATATGTAATAAAAAATGGAGGTCCTATTTAAAAAAAACGCAGTTGATATCCGTTTGACCTATGGCAGCGCCATGTAGCGGGCCAACCATAGCGCCATCTGGTTTCCCCCTTCAAGCTAGACGACTTTCGTTGTTTGTAGTTTTTTCGTTTGATGCTTATTTCGTGAGATATTTGGCTCGGTCACTATAAATGGACCACGCTGTATAACATACTCAGTAGAATCATTAAAGTTGCCAGAGCGCTCTTGGTATGAAGTTTTACGACGCTCTTTTGTCTCACTCTCACTTGCTTCGTCCTCCTTGTCCTAACGAACGTTTGAACCGGACGTGGAGCTGAATGTGACATGAAGTACAAAAGAAGAATATACGAATCTTGGTGCGATAATGAATTACTGCGAATAACAATCCGAAACAGTTTTGAAGTCAAGAAGATTTAGCAACGTAAATGTCCGATTCACCTGCACCACGACTACATCAGAATAACTGCTGAAAATTGTGTGACGACGTAAGCCACACAGGGAAATCACAAGAGAACACAAGGTAAAAAAAAACTTCATTACATTTACCGACACTGGATCACGTAAGTGCGTTAAGGGGCTCCGGAACGTCCTATACTTGCAATGTTAAAATAACGCTTATAAATTACATCTTTCCTCACAAAGTATTTGAGGTAGGAAGTTGAACTTTTTACAGATTATTTATTGGAATATGGGCTACAACTTAACACAGGGATTTTACAAAATTTTAGTTGAGTTATTAAAGATGATTTTTTTTTCAATTGTAATGAAAATTCACAACATTTTTTTGCAATTTTTTTATTTATATATTCAAAAATATACAGTTTTTTGGAAAAAGGCTGTGTTAAATTATGCAGAAGGTACTGTGTAACATTTACTGAAAGTTTGAAACAAATATGTTTGGAAGATCCTTAGAAAACATGTAATTAGTATGAGAAAATAAAAGTTTTGGGAATCTAGCGACAAAGATTGGATTACCTTTTTAGTGCATTCCAGGTCCATAGGATGGATTATCTTCATCCTCTGCAAACTCCTCCTCCAGCTTCCTCTTGTTCTTCCTCCTGTTCTCTTGCTTGTATTTCTAGACTATTTACAGCCCTGTCTGCAGCCCGAAGGTGTTCCTTGTCTAAAGCAAGCATCGCTCGTACCATGTTAGAACGTATCGTCTTTATTGTTTACAGTAATAACACATACCTTTGGCTTTCCAACATTTCTCCTTTTCTTAAAAGCCTTCAGAGGATTTCTAATAACTTTACTTTTACTCATTATTATACTTCAACAAAACAGAGACTCAAGAAACAGAATTAATTACGAATATTTTCGAGATAACGACAGAGTAAATAAACATGAAACAATCGACAATCACACCAGCGATATATATTGAACCATCACAGGTTAGCCACAACACATACTTTATCTCACATCACTAAAATGTACCTGATGAACACGGACGTTAATAATAACACCATTTGACAGCAGTTTAACAGCGCCACAGTGGGTCACGCCCATGTAGAACACATTTCAAAAAAAAATTTAAAAATAGTTGTAGTCTTTGGAATTGAATAAATTATATATCTATTAAAAGGTAATAGTCTGCAGATTCAGAAAACGCAAAAAAGTAAAAATTGAACTTTTCATGATTTTGAGCCTTTCCGGAGCCCCTTAAGAACTGGTATACAGATGTTCTCAACTTAGGCGACTTACCAAAATATCTTCATAATATTTCGTAAAATATGAACATTATTATTATAAGGGATTAATACTGTGATCGTTACACAAAGTATTTCATTAATATATTATACCTGAAACCGTAACGCTTCCAACGATTCTTGCTGGGTGTCTGCTTTCAGACCAGTTGTTGTATTCTGGCTTACGTCGCATATGAACTGCAGTCAACATGGGTGCACGACCACGGCGCCCGCTACGGAGGTCCATACGCAGGAACGTTCGCTGGACGGTAATTGAGGACACACTGCTGGTAGTCCATTGGTTCATTTGGGCGATCAGTTCGTCAACAGTTGCACGACTACTCACCAGTACACGTCTCCGTAGCCGTCGTTCAGCCCTGTCATCCACGGACCGTGCTGCACCACAGATTCCTCGGCGCCATTTTGGATAGCGCCATTCCACTATGGCGGCAAGCGATAAGTTAACAAACTCGACCGTTTCGCAAATACACTACTGGCCATTAAAATTGCTGCACCACTAGGATGACGTGCGACAGACGCAAAATTTAACCGACAGGAAGAATATGCTGTGATACGCAAATGATTAGCTTTTCAGAGCATTCACACAAGGTTGGCGCCGGTGGCGACACCCACAACGTGCTGACATGAGGAAATTTTCTCATACACATACAGCAGTTGACCGGCGTTGCCTGGTGAAACGTTGTTGTGATGCCTCGTGTAAGGAGGAGAAATGCGTACCATCACGTTTCCGACTTTGATAAAGGTCTGATTGTAGCCTATCGCGATTGCGGTTTATCGTATCGCGACATTAGTGGTCGCGTTGGTCGAGATCCAATGACTGTTAGCAGAATATTGAATCAGTGGGTTCAGGAGGGTAATACGGAACGCCGTGCTGGATCCCAACGCCCTCGTATCACTAGCAGTCGAGATGACAGGTATCTTATCCGCATGGCTGTAACGGATCGTGTAGCCACGTCTCGATCCCTGAATCGACAGATGGGGACGTTTGCAAGACAACAACCATCTGCACGAACAATTCGAGGACGTTTTAAGCAGCATGGACTATCAGCTCGGAGACCATGACTGCGGTTACCCTTGACGCTGCATCACAGACAGCAGCGCCTGCGATGGTGTACTCAACGACGAACCTGGATGCACGAATCGCAAAACGTCATTTTTTCGGATGAGTCCAGGTTCTGTTTACAGCATCGTGGTGGTCGCATCTGTGTTTGGTGACGTCACGGTGAACGCACATTGGAAGCGTGTATTCGTTGTCGCCATACTGGCGCATCACGTGGCGTGATGGTATGGGGTGCCATTGGTTACATGTCTCGGTCACCTCTTGTGCGCATTGACGGCACTTTGAACAGTGGACGTTAAATTTCAGATGTGTTACGACCCGTGGCTCTACCCTTCATTCGATCCCTGCGAAACCCTACATTTCAACAGGATAATGCACGACCGCATGTTGCAGGTCCTGTACGGGTCTTTCTGGATACAGAAAATGTTCGACTGCTGCCCTGGCCAGCACATTCTCCACATCTCTCACCAATTGAAAACGTCTGGTCAATGGTGGCCGAGCAACTTGCTCGTCACAATACGCCAGTCACTACTCTTGATGAACTGTGGTATTGTGTTGAAGCTGCATGGGCAGCTGTACCTTTACGCGCCATCTAAGCTCTGTTTGGCTCAATACCCAGTCGTATCAAGGCCGTTACTACAGCCTTAGGTGGTTGTTCTGGGTACTGATTTCTCAGGATCTGTACACCCAAATTGCGTGAAAATGTAATCACATGTCAGTTCTAGTATAATATATTTGTCCAATGAATACCCGTTTATCATCTGCATTTCTTCTTGGTGTAGCAATTTTAATGGCCAGTAGTGTACTTCTACACTTGGCCGGAAAACCAAAGACCATGTACTTTTGGAAGTCAAATAAATAGCTCCGTTTCCGCTTTACGACAAAGACAGCAGTGCTTTTTCGTGTCCCCTCGCCCCTCGACACGATTTGTATACCCTTCACTGCTAGTGCTGCCATATGCCGTCTTTGAGTGGTTATCGCACGTTAACGTCGAAGATAGTAAATGGTCACATTAAAGTCAATGGACTATGTATTACATTTCCCTAGTGCCCAGTTTTCTTTTTCAAAAATTCGTGAAACTTTGAAAATCACAGCGCTGGCCGTCTTGTACTTGACCTTTAGCTAAGCGACTGCCTGCGGCCACATCTTCCTGTTTTCATTAACGCCTTTCTCCCAGGCGGCAGCGCGGCCAGCCGATATGACGCGGTAGATGGACAGCGTTTGTCGCAGTCCCCAGGGAGCCATACGTCACATCCAGGTATCGCGCTAGCCGACAGTCTAAACACGCCCGTGCGGTCCATCTGCGGCAAGTATTTAATGAATACTAATGGCTGCATTACAATGCAGAACGCGACCGCCGTGTTCAGCTATGATCGCTATCAGTTGTTCCCGGGTACGTCAGTATGACATACGCACTGTGCGTGGTGTTGTTTACTCGTGCGTTGCCGAATATCCCATCGCGTAGTGGATCATAAGCTGAACGAATCGAAAATGAGCGAAAGTAGTGAAATGCGAGAAGCGTTGGCTCTGAGCACTATGGGACTTAACATCTATGGTCATCAGTCCCCTAGAACTTAGAACTACTTAAACCTAACTAACCTAAGGACATCACACAACACCCAGCCATCACGAGGCAGAGAAAATCCCTGACCCCGCCGGGAATCGAACCCGGGAACCCGGGCGTGGGAAGCGAGAACGCTACCGCACGACCACGAGATGCGGGCGAGAAGCGTTAAATGAACGCCAAAGTACACTTCTGCCAAATAGTTCGACTAAAAATCTTAAGAAGATTACAAAGTCAGTAGCGGACTGAAATAATTTATTCAGTCGCTCAGTGACCAGACTGTCATCAAAATGGAATATGACAGAGAGATGCCAAAATATTCAATTCCGTCTTCCGAAAAAGTTTCTCCGTGGAAGATCCTTTCAATCATAGCACGGAAGCCGAATTGGCAGGTGCTGGGACACCTAATCTCTGAATAGAGTCGTTTAAAAATATACACTCCTGGAAATTGAAATACGAACACCGTGAATTCATTGTCCCAGGAAGGGGAAACTTTATTGACACATTCCTGGGGTCAGATACATCACATGATCACACTGACAGAACCACAGGCACATAGACACAGGCAACAGAGCATGCACAATGTCGGCACTAGTACAGTGTATATCCACCTTTCGCAGCAATGCAGGCTGCTATTCTCCCATGGAGACGATCGTAGAGATGCTGGATGTAGTCCTGTGGAACGGCTTGCCATGCCATTTCCACCTGGCGCCTCAGTTGGACCAGCGTTCGTGCTGGACGTGCAGACCGCGTGAGACGACGCTTCATCCAGTCCCAAACATGCTCAATGGGGGACAGATCCGGAGATCTTGCTGGCCAGGGTAGTTGACTTACACCTTCTAGAGCACGTTGGGTGGCACGGGATACATGCGGACGTGCATTGTCCTGTTGGAACAGCAAGTTCCCTTGCCGGTCTAGGAATGGTAGAACGATGTGTTCGATGACGGTTTGGATGTACCGTGCACTATTCAGTGTCCCCTCGACGATCACCAGTGGTGTACGGCCAGTGTAGGAGGTCGCTCCCCACACCATGATGCCGGGTGTTGGCCCTGTGTGCCTCGGTCGTATGCAGTCCTGATTGTGGCGCTCACCTGCACGGCGCCAAACACGCATACGACCATCATTGGCACCAAGGCAGAAGCGACTCTCATCGCTGAAGACGACACGTCTCGATTCGTCCCTCCATTCACGCCTGTCGCGACACCACTGGAGGCGGTCTGCACGATGTTGGGGCGTGAGCGGAAGACGGCCTAACGGTGTACGGGACCTTAGCCCAGCTTCATGGAGACGGTTGCGAATGGTCCTCGCCGATACCCCAGGAGCAACAGTGTCCCTAATTTGCTGGGAAGTGGCGGTGCGGTCCCCTAAGGCACTGCGTAGGATCCTACGGTCTTGGCGTGCATCCGTGCGTCGCTGCGGTCCGGTCCCAGGTCGACGGGCACGTGCACCTTCCGCCGACCACTGGCGACAACATCGATGTACTGTGGAGACCTCACGCCCCACGTGTTGAGCAATTCGGCGTTACGTCCACCCGGCCTCCCGCATGCCCACTATACGCCCTCGCTCAAAGTCCGTCAACAGCACATACGGTTCACGTCCACGCTGTCGCGGAATGCTACCAGTGTTAAAGACTGCGATGGAGCTCCGTATGCCACGGCAAACTGGCTGACACTGACGGCGGCGGTGCACAAATGCTGCGCAGCTAGCGCCATTCGACGGCCAACACCGCGGTTCCTGGTGTGTCCGCTGTGTCGTGCGTGTGATCATTGCTCGTACAGCCCTCTCGCAGTGTCCGGAGCAAGTATGGTGGGTCTGACACACCGGTGTCAATGTGTTCTTTTTTCCATTTCCAGGAGTGTACATCGTCTATGTTCTTCCGAATGTTATTGGACTATTGTGTAAAACGTTGAAGTAAATTGGTTATGAACTTTACAAGATTTTCAATAAAACGTTATTCCTTTTTTTAATATATATAATATAATTAGGGGGTGTCCCGCAAATAGGGATGACTATTAAAGTGCTATAGAACGTACAAAATTTGTTGAAAATGTAATTTTTTTTACAAACAAATTATATAATTTCTCCCATTTATGTATGAAAAATTATACTCAAGGGCGAAAGAAACTAGTAAAACTGGTATAGATATGCGTATTCAAATATACAGATAAGTAAAGAGGCAGAACACGGCCCTGCGGTCGGCAAAGCCTATGTAAGTCAACAGGTATTTGGCGCAGTTGTTGGATCGGTTATTGCTGCTACAATGGCAGATTAAAAAGATTTAAGTGAGTTTGAACGTTGTGTTATAGCCGGTGCACGAGTGATGGGACACAGCCGGCCGGGGTGGCCGAGCGGTTCTAGGCGCTACAGTCTGGAGGCGCGCGACCGCTACGGTCGCAGGTTCGAATCCTGCCTCGGGCATGGATGTGTGTGATGTCCTTGTGTTAGTTAGGTTTAAGTAGTTCTAAGTTCTAGGGGACTGATGACCTTAGCAGTTAAGTCCCATAGTGCTCAGAGCCATTTTTGATGGGACACAGCATCTCTGAGGTAACGATGACGTTCGGATTTTCACGAGTGTATCGTGAATATCAGGAACGTGGTAAAACATCAAATCTCCGTCATCGATGCGGCCAGAAAAAGATCCAGCAAGAACGGGACCAATGACGACTGGAGAGTACCGTACAACGTGACAGAAGTGCCACACTTCCCCAAATTGCTGCAGATTTTAATGCTGGGCCATCAGCAAGTGTAAGTGTGCGAACCAATCAACGAAACGTCGTCGATATGGGCTTTCGGAGCCGAAGGCCCACTCGTGTACCCTTGAAGACTGCGAGACACAAAGCTTTACGCCTCGCCTGGGCCCGTCAACACCGACAGTGACCCGTTGATGACTGGAAACATGGTGGTGCCTGGTCGGACGGGCGGATGGTCGTCTACGAGTATGGAGACAACCTCATGAACGCATGGACCCTGCACGTGAGCAGGGAACTGTTCAAGTTGGTGGAGGCTGTGTAATGGTGTGGGGTGTGTGCAGTTGGAGTGATATGGGACCCCTGATACGTCTAGATTCGACTCTGACAGGTGACACGTACGTAAGCATCCGGTCTGATCACCTGCATCCATTGTGCATTCCGACGGACTTGGGTAATTTCAGCAGGGCTTTGCGACACCCCACACGTCCAGAATTGCTACGGAGTGGCTCCGGGAACACTCTTCGGAGTTTAAAAACGTCCGAAGGCCATCGAACTTTCCAGACATGAACACTATTGAACGTATCTGGGATGCCTTGCAACGTGCTGGTCAGAAGATATTCCCCCGCCGCTTCGTACTCTTCTCTTGCGGATTTGTGGACAGCCCTGCAGGATTCACGGTGTCAATTCCGTACAGCACTAATTCAGATATTAATCGAGTCCATGGCTGGTCGCGCTGCGGCATTTCTGCGTGCTCGCGGGGGTTTCACACTATATAAGGCAGGTGCACCAGTTCCTTTGGTTCTTTAGTGTACACTTATGGCTAACTGGTTTATGATTGGAATACTACTACAAAATCTGAATCTGCAATAACAGTAAACAAGACTCATGGTCACAGTTGGGGGAAGAGTAGTGAACAGGGGGGAGTGAGGAAATTGAAAGCGGAAAGGAGGAGATGGACAGAGAGAGAGGGAAGGAGAAAATGAAGAGAGGGGGTGGGAGCAGAAGATGGTAATGGAGAGGGGCAAGGAGGTTATGGACAGAGGGGAGAGCGTCAGGAAAAAATGTGGAGAGGGGGTACTGACTTTTGTCAGTTCTCCCCCATCGATCTGTACACACGTCTCAAAAAATTTGCACCATTTTTTCCACCACTTGGTAAAGTTACCCGGTCTAGGGGTCAAAACTCGGAGCAAACCCTCCCCAAGGATGTGTGTGGAGACCAGAAAATGATGGTTGAAGAGAAAGGCAGCAGACTGCAGCAGAGGCAGTGGCAAAAGGAGAGAAGAAGACTGGGACAAAGTCAATCGCAGTGGGACAAAAAGACTGAGAATTTGGCAGAGAGGAGCATATAATGGTAAGTAAGAGCGAGAGAAAGGAATGAAACGGTGTAAGAGGAGGAGTAAGACAGGAGGAAGTGCAAATGGGAGAAAAAGGCGATAGAGCAAGAGACATGTATACAAACAGTGGCAGTGAGAGGGAAATGTTGACTATGAAGGTTTACCGACAAAGAGAGACTGGATAGAAGAATTTGGAATTTTCTGTGTTAAAAGAGTGCGAATATGTTTGCATGCCAAAATTTTTGGTGAGGATTGCCGGAGGTGGTTCCTCACTTTTGTCAGAATCGTACTCTCCGACAGTACTTCCCTGCTTGTTTATGTTTACTTCGTTACCAACTTACTAAAGTAGAAAAAAATAGTCACCCTCGAAGTAACGGCGCAGTGGTTCTTTTGAACTCAGAGTAAACAAACCACTCCGCCAGTTTCTGAGCTCCACACGTTTTAGCAATAATAAATGAAAATTTTTAAAATAATTGTCTCATCTCAATTGAGTCACTCAGTGGACATACAAAAAGAGTTACATTCTACTCTCGCATCCTGCACCACAAAGCACCGATAAGTTTTGCGAGCTTCGTCGAGTAACAACGTGTTTACGATCTGCGGATGTCGTAAAACTACGACAATACGCAGCCCCGTCCTACATAATTGTTTCGGCGTTGGCGCGATAAAACTCGGCTTGCCCGTGGGGCTTTTCCCTGCAACAGTCGGTGTTAAAATCCGTGGAACGAGCTTCATTTAACAGCTACTAAACATTGTTTCCACGACCGCCACGTTTTATCGGTTACCGAATGCACTGCTGAGCGTTGCAGCATAGCACTGTTGTTAAACGCACGCTTTCAATGAAGATTTCCCCATCGCGTTATGTTAAAGATAAGTATTATCGAGAAAACGGTAGCATGTGAATTACTAGTTCGTTACCTTTTTCCTCACAACGTTTCACGATGTATTGTCCGGATGTGAAACGAGCGTATTTAGTGGCTATTAAGAGTAACATTTTTTTAATACATGACTTTATTCCCTGTATGGTCTAAAGAGGGCCAATCAAGCAATTTCCGGCCCAGATTGTGTACCGCCTCCGATATATGTGCACTCAACTGCGAAGTTTTCAGCGAACTGTATGCCGGTTAGATTCCTTTAAGAGTATTCTAATCAAATGGCTCCATGTTTGGCAATCATGTTCTACCACCCGCACGAAGAAAGTGCCGTACCTTAAAACTCGAAAATTGCGCAGATCATAAGAAAAGGCAAAAAAAGAAAAAATGCGCCGCGTTATAGACCCATATCATTCACATCCATTTACAGCAGGATTTTGGAACATACACTATGTTTGACTATTATGAAATATATGGAAGAACACGGCCTTTCGACACACAGCACGCATTCAGAAAATATCGCTCTTTTGAAACGCAACTGACCCCTTATTCACGCGAAGTAAAGGCTGCTATCAACGGGGCATCTCAAACTGATTCCATATTTCAAATTTCCAAACGGCTTTTGACAGTGTTCCTCACAATAGACTTCTAATTAAATTGTGACTCTGTGGAGCTGTGCGACTGGATTTGTGATTTCCTGTGAGAGAAGTCACAGATCGTAGAAACTGACGGAAAGGCACCGAGTGAAACAGAAATGATTTCTGGTGTTCCCCAAGGAGGTGTTACAGGCCCTTTGCTGTTCCTAATCTATATAAACGATTCATGGGACAATCAGATCAGCCTTCTTAGATTGTTTGGGGACGATACCGTCTAGTAAAGTTATCAGAAGATAAAAACGAACTGCAAAAGGGGGACAAAATATCTGCTGGCACGGAAGCACTTGGTCCTGATCAATAAGAAGTGTGAACTCCTCCATATGGGTATTTAAAAAAACCCTTAAATGTCGGTCACGTGATAAATCACACGACTTGAAGGGTTATCGATTCAACTAAAAATTGTGAACAACGGGAATTGGAAACATTACACAGAAAATATTGTGCGGAAGCAAATGAAAGACTGTGGTTTACAGGCAGAGCAATTAGAAGATGCGACAGATGTACTAGAGAGACTGCCTACACCATGTTTTTCCCTCCTCTACTCGAGTACTGCTGCGCGGAATGGGGTCCTTACCAGATAGGCCTAGCGGAGGATATCGATTGATGATGATGATGATGATGATGATGTTTGGTTCGTGGGGCCCTCAACTGCGCGTTTATCAGCGCCCGTACAAATTCCCAATCTGTACACAGTCCAGTCTTCGCCACTTTCATGAATGATGATGAAATGATGAGGACAAAACACTCAGTCATTCCGAGGCAGGTGAAAATCCCTGACCCTGCCAGGAATCGAACACGGGACCTCGGGCTCGGGAAGCGAGAACACGAGCAGCGGACCGGAGGATATAGGAAACGTTCAAAGAAGTACCAGATAGGACTAGCGGAGGACATCGAAAAAGTTCAAAGAACGGCTGCCCATTTCGTATTATTACGAAATAGAGGTGTGTCACGGATATTATAAGCGATTTGGAGAGGTATTCCTGGAAAAAAGGCGTTTTTTGCTTCGGCGAGTTTTCACCAGAAATATTTTGTTAACTTCCACCTACATATGGAGAAATGCCATAGTAATAACAGAAGAGAAATCACAGCCCGCACGGAAACATTTAGATGTTAACTTCTCCCTCGCACTATTCCACAGTGGAAAGGTCCGGAAATAGTCTGAAAGTATTTCTATTAAACCTTCTGCCAAACATTGAACACCAGAGGAGGTATATACATGTAGAATACGGTATTTATTCCTCTTTTTCTGAGGGTTGAGTGACACTTAGGCGTTTTTTGTTCTACAGACTTTTATTTGTATGAACAAGTTTTTGGCTTATTACGCCGTCTTCAGATAAGTACTGGCTATTGTTTACAAGGAGCTTTTGTTCTTACAAACCAAACATTCTGGACTAAGATACACCGCACTTACTTTAGTTGTGGTATTGTCTTTGGAATTGTGAAACGGGTCTTTTCACTTTTTGTTCTGTAAAACTATTCTATAACATAATAAATCACCTTTTATGGTTTGTCAGTACCATGTGTGACAACAATTAGAATTATTTAGAATACACATTATTACAAAATTACAATTTTTTGGTATTTGTTGTGAACAGTTGCACTGGACATTAATTGTTGGTTGCACTACAGCGATGTTTTCTTTGGGGGTTACATTTTGTTATTAGAAAAATTATGCATTAATAAATACCAAATATTACATTGTTACAGTTGTGTTACAGTTAGGAATGTAAAGACATAAGGGATCTTACATTATATTCGGGTGTGAATTTGTTTACTATTGGGACACTTTGTCGTTAGTAGCAGGTTTGCTGTATTGTGTAAAGTTTAAGAGTGGTGGTGTGCTCAGTTGGAATTGGTCATTTAGGACCAGCTGGGGATTTGGGGATAAATGTTTGTTAATTTCAAGTGCTTCTAGTAGGCTGAGTTTTCTGCCTTTGTTGGCTATATGTAGCACTTCCGTGTGTGTTAGATATTTGTGTCCTTCTTTGAGCATATGTTCAGCAAAGATGGAGTCTGATTTATTTAATCTCCAGCTGCGTTCATGTTCAGTCAGCCTTGTTGATATGGCCCAACGTACCAATGACCAATGTACAGTTTATTGCAGTCAGTGCAGGTTATTTCGTAGACCCCACTGTTGCTTAGTTTATCTGTTTTGTCCTTGCTGTTGAATAGTAGATTAGCTATAGTGCCTCTTACAGAAAATGATGTTTTGTACTTTTGGGATTTCAGTGTTTTGGCTAGTTTGTATGATAACTTACCTAGATGTGGAATAGTACAACAGTTGGTTTTTTTCTGATGTTTGTATTACTTCACAGCGAATGTGAATTACAATTTATTATATCACGTTGAGTTTCTTTTCTACTTCTTCCAATATTCCCCTGTCATTCTCGTGCATCTTTTGGTGATGACAATTCTTTCCAGGAAAGGGTCTTGAAACATACTGCCGGTAAAAAGACAAAATCATTTTATTGGCAGCTGAGGTGAGAGTTAGTTCGTTATCTTAGGAGTATATGATAACAAATTCAGACTAGCTGAGATACACATGTAACAGTAAAGGTTGCCTGGACAGTCAGATCAGTACACAGTACACTACCCCACCTCCTCTGCAGGCAACGCAGACTATTAACCACGCAAAAGCGCCCATAAAGATGCAGAATGGCATCCTGCGATAGACTGTTCCAAGCGTCTTGCACCCTACAGTGCAATTCAACAACGGTTCTCGCAGGTTCTGGGCAATGCGTGAGTTCCCACTCCGTCACGTCTGACGCGTGTTCAATTGGCGAGAGATCTGGTGACCTTACTGGCTGGGTAGTAGTTGTACAACACGAAGAACTCGTTGTGTTGCTGCAACCGTATGTGGACGTGTTGTCCTACTGAAAAGGCGCACAAAATTCATATCGAAGAAACTGAAGTAGAACGAGTATAACAGCCTGTACAATATGATTGAATTTTCTCATTTTGAGACGTCAGATGGAGCGATCTGTTTGCTAGCTTATATATATATATACTCCTGGAAATGGAAAAAAGAACACATTGACACCGGTGTGTCAGACCCACCATACTTGCTCCGGACACTGCGAGAGGGCTGTACAAGCAATGATCACACGCACGGCACAGCGGACACACCAGGAACCGCGGTGTTGGCCGTCGAATGGCGCTAGCTGCGCAGCATTTGTGCACCGCCGCCGTCAGTGTCAGCCAGTTTGCCGTGGCATACGGAGCTCCATCGCAGTCTTTAACACTGGTAGCATGCCGCGACAGCGTGGACGTGAACCGTATGTGCAGTTGACGGACTTTGAGCGAGGGCGTATAGTGGGCATGCGGGAGGCCGGGTGGACGTACCGCCGAATTGCTCAACACGTGGGGCGTGAGGTCTCCACAGTACATCGATGTTGTCGCCAGTGGTCGGCGGAAGGTGCACGTGCCCGTCGACCTGGGACCGGACCGCAGCGACGCACGGATGCACGCCAAGACCGTAGGATCCTACGCAGTGCCGTAGGGGACCGCACCGCCACTTCCCAGCAAATTAGGGACACTGTTGCTCCTGCGGTATCGGCGAGGACCATTCGCAACCGTCTCCATGAAGCTGGGCTACGGTCCCGCACACCGTTAGGCCGTCTTCCGCTCACGCCCCAACATCGTGCAGCCCGCCTCCAGTGGTGTCGCGACAGGCGTGAATGGACGAATGGAGACGTGTCGTCTTCAGCGATGAGAGTCGCTTCTGCCTTGGTGCCAATGATGGTCGTATGCGTGTTTGGCGCCGTGCAGGTGAGCGCCACAATCAGGACTGCATACGACCGAGGCACACAGGGCCAACACCCGGCATCATGGTGTGGGGAGCGATCTCCTACACTGGCCGTACACCACTGGTGATCGTCGAGGGGACACTGAATAGTGCACGGTACATCCAAACAGTCATCGAACCTATCGTTCTACCATTCCTAGACCGGCAAGGGAACTTGCTGTTCCAACAGGACAATGCACGTCCGCATGTATCCCGTGCCACCCAACGTGCTCTAGAAGGTGTAAGTGAACTACCCTGGCCAGCAAGATCTCCGGATCTGTCCCCCATTGAGCATGTTTGGGACTGGATGAAGCGTCGTCTCACGCGGTCTGCACGTCCAGCACGAACGCTGGTCCAACTGAGGCGCCAGGTGGAAATGGCATGGCAAGCCGTTCCACAGGACTACATCCAGCATCTCTACGATCGTCTCCATGGGAGAATAGCAGCCTGCATTGCTGCGAAAGGTGGATATACACTGTACTAGTGCCGACATTGTGCATGCTCTGTTGCCTGTGTCTATGTGCCTGTGGTTCTGTCAGTGTGATCATGTGATGTATCTGACCCCAGGAATGTGTCAATAAAGTTTCCCCTTCCTGGGACAATGAATTCACGGTGTTCTTATTTCAATTTCCAGGAGTGTATATATCCTGAAGCGCCAAAAAAAAAAAAAAAAAAATGGTATGGCCATGCGAACTCAAATATACAGATACGTAAAGATGCAGAACACGGCGCTGCGATCCTCAACGCCTATATAAGTCAACAGGTATTTGGCGCAGTTGTTAGATCGGTTTCTGTTGCTACAATGGCAGGCTATCAAGATTTGAGTGAGTTTGAACGTGGTGTCATAGTCGGCGCACGAGCGATGGGACACAGCATCTCCGAGGTAGCGATGAAGTGGGCATTTTCCCATGCGACCATTTCATGTGTGCTCTATGAATATCAGGAATCCGGTAAAACATCAAATCTCCGACATCGGTGCTGCTGGAAAAAGATCCTGCAAGAACGGAACCAACGACAACTGAATAGAAATATTCAACGTGACAGAAGTGCAACAGTTCCCCAAATTGTTGCAGATTTTAGTGCTGGGGCGTCAAGAAGCGTCAGCGTGCGAAACATTCAACGAGACATCGTCGAAATGGGCTTTCAAAGCCGAATACCCACTCGCGTACCCTTGATGGATGCACGACGCAAAGGTTTGGCCCCGTCAACACCGATATTGGACTGTTGATGACTGGAAACATGTTGCCAGGTTGGAGGAGTCTCATTTCAAATTGTATCGAGCGTATAACCATCTGCGGGTATGGAGACAACCTCATGAATCCATGGACCCTGCACGTCAGCAGACTACGTTCAAGCTGGTGGAGGCTCTGTAATGGTGTGGGGTGTGTGCAGTCACGGTCATGATACGTCTGCATACGACTCTGACAGGTGACACGTACGTTAGCATCTTGTCTGATCACCTTCATCCAAACATGTCCATTGAGCATTCCGACGGACTTGGGCAATTCCAGCAGGACAATGCGGCAGCCCACACGTCCAGAATTGTTACAGAGTGGCACCAGGAACACTCTTATGAGTTTAAAGACTTCCGCTGGCCACCAAATTACCCAGACATGAACGATATTGCGCGTACCCGGGATGCCTTGCAACGTGCTGTTCAGAAGAGATCTCCACCCCTCGGAATCTTACAGATTTATGCAGGACTCATGGTGTCAGTTCCCTCCAGAACTACTTCGACATTAGTCCATGCCACGTCGTGTTGCGGCACGTCTGCGTGCTCGAGGGGGCTCTACACGATACTGGGCAGGTGTACCAGTTTCTTTGGCCCTTCAGTGTAACACCGCTCGCAGATGATGGTTACGTTATACACTCCTGGAAATGGAAAAAAGCACACATTGACACCGGTGTGTCAGACCCACCATACTTGTACCCGACACTGCGAGAGGGCTGTACAAGCAATGATCACACGCACGGCACAGCGGACACACCAGGAACCGCGGTGTTGGCCGTCGAATGGCGCTAGCTGCGCAGCATTTGTGCACCGCCGCCGTCAGTGTCAGCCAGTTTGCCGTGGCATACGGAGCTCCATCGCAGTCTTTAACACTGGTAGCATGCCGCGACAGCGTGGACGTGAACCGTATGTGCAGTTGACGGACTTTGAGCGAGGGCGTATAGTAGGCATGCGGGAGGCCGGGTGGACGTACCGCCGAATTGCTCAACACGTGGGGCGTGAGGTCTCCACAGTACATCGATGTTGTCGCCAGTGGTCGGCGGAAGGTGCACGTGCCCGTCGACCTGGGACCGGACCGCAGCGACGCACGGATGCACGCCAAGACCGTAGGATCCTACGCAGTGCCGTAGGGGACCGCACCGCCACTTCCCAGCAAATTAGGGACACTGTTGCTCCTGGGGTATCGGCGAGGACCATTCGCAACCGTCTCCATGAAGCTGGGCTACGGTCCCGCACACCGTTAGGCCGTCTTCCGCTCACGCCCCAACATCGTGCAGCCCGCCTCCAGTGGTGTCGCGACAGGCGTGAATGGAGGGACGAATGGAGACGTGTCGTCTTCAGCGATGAGAGTCGCTTCTGCCTTGGTGCCAATGATGGTCGTATGCGTGTTTGGCGCCGTGCAGGTGAGCGCCACAATCAGGACTGCATACGACCGAGGCACACAGGGCCAACACCCGGCATCATGGTGTGGGGAGCGATCTCCTACACTGGCCGTACACCACTGGTGATCGTCGAGGGGACACTGAATAGTGCACGGTACATCCAAACCGTCATCGAACACATCGTTCTACCATTCCTAGACCGGCAAGGGAACTTGCTGTTCCAACAGGACAATGCACGTCCGCATGTATCCCGTGCCACCCAACGTGCTCTAGAAGGTGTAAGTCAACTACCCTGGCCAGCAAGATCTCCGGATCTGTCCCGCATTGAGCATGTTTGGGACTGGATGAAGCGTCGTCTCACGCGGTCTGCACGTCCAGCACGAACGCTGGTCCAACTGAGGCGCCAGGTGGAAATGGCATGGCAAGCCGTTCCACAGGACTACATCCAGCAACTCTACGATCGTCTCCATGGGAGAATAGCAGCCTGCATTGCTGCGAAAGGTGGATATACACTGTACTAGTGGCGACATTGTGCATGCTCTGTTGCCTGTGTCTATGTGCCTGTGGTTCTGTCAGTGTGATCATGTGATGTATCTGACCCCAGGAATGTGTCAATAAAGTTTTCCCTTCCTGGGACAATGAATTCACGGTGTTCTTATTTCAATTTCCAGGAGTGTATGTCGAAACCGTTTGTTTTAAATAATGAAATATTCATGCAATCTTGGCTTTAGAATGTTTTAAGCAATCCTGTCGAATGTAGAGGGCACTGGTTCCTTTAACCTGCATAAAGACCAAACTGATGGTCCACTCACACCATGAGGACTGGGTGGGGCCTGTGTGTCTTGGGCGAATGCACTCTGCGGGAGATCACCAGGTCTACGCTATACTCGAGTACGTCCACCACTCGCGTACAGACAGAACCGAGTCCCATCCTTGAGTGTAACAGTGCCATTCCATGGTGACGTGGTTGGCGGTGCCGTGGTGTCAGTCGTACTCTGCCCAGAGGCACAAGTGATCTTAGTCCTGCTGGGAGGAGACCGTTCCCAGTGGTCCCTGATGTGACGACCCAGCAGATCCAATACAAGACCAGATTTCGTCTGTAGATGCTCGGTCGACCAGTACTGCTTGCACAATGCGTCGATCTTGACGCGCGTCTGCACTACGTGCAAGTCCAGAACCTGGTCTACAGGCGCGGCGATGTTCCACAGACCACTCTTGAAAGCAGCGACACACCGCCAATACTTTGCACTCAACCCTTCGGCATTGGCCCCTTAGCTACTCTGCATTATCGTGACTCTCTCGCCCCCACAGAAAGTTCCAAGCGACTGGGAGAAATCGCAGGTGACTCCACTGTGTAAGAAGGGTAAGAGAACGAGCCCGAAAATTACTGATCAGTATCCCTTCGGTCTGCTGCGGAATCTTTGAACATATCCACAGTTCAAACGTAACAGACTTTCTTGAGACCGAGATGCTCATGTCCACGAATCAGCATAGTTTTAGAAACGATCGCTCTTTCGAAATTCAGCTTGCCCTTCCCCCACTACGAACTATGGATGAAGGCAACAGGCAGATGCCATATTTCTAGACTTTCGGAAAGCATTTGACACGGTGCACCATTGCAGGCTGTTAACGAAGGTATGAACCTAAGTAATAAGTTCACAGATATGTGAATGGCTCGAAGACTTCTTAATTAAATGAACCAACTGTGTTGTCCTCCGCTGCGAGTGTTGATCAGAGATAAGGGTACCGTCAGGAAGTGTGATACGACCGCTGCTTTTCTCTGTATATACACTACTCGCCATTAAAATTTCTGCATCAAGAAGAAATGCAGATCATAAACGGGTATTCATTGAACAGATATATTATACTAGAACTGACATTTGATTACAATTTCACGCAATTTGGGTGCATAGATCCTGAGAAATCAGTACCCAGAACAACCACCTCTGGCCGTAATAACGGCCTTGGTACGCCGGGGCATCGAGTCAAACAGAGCTTGGATGGCGTGTGCAGGTACAGCTGCCCATGCAGTTTCAACACCATACCACAGTTCATCAAGACTAGTGACTGGCGTATTGTGACGAGCCAGTTGCTCGGCCACCATTGACCAGACGTTTTCAGTTGGTGAGAGATGTGGAGAATGTGCTGGCCAGGGCAACAGTCGAACATTTTCTGTATTCAGAAAGGCCCGTAGAGGACCTGCAACATGCGGTCGTGCATTATCCTGCTGAAATGTATGGTTTCGCAGGGGTCGAATGAAGGGTAGAGCCACAGGTCGTAACACATCTGAAATGTAACGTCCACTGTTCAAAGTGCCGTCAATGCGAACAAGAGGTGACCGAGACGTGTAACCAATAGCACCCCATACCATCATGCCGGGTGATACGCCAGTATGGCGATGACGGAAGCACGCTTCCAATGTGCGTTCACCGCGATGTCGCCAAACACGGATGCGACCATCATGATGCTGTAAACAGAACCTGGATTCATCCGAAAAAATTACGTTTTGCCATTCGTGCAACCAGGTTAGTCGATGAGTACACCATCGCAGGCGCTCCTGTCTGTGATGCAGCGTCAAGGGTAAGCGCAGCCACGGTCTCCGAGCTGATAGCCCATGCTGCTGCTGCAAACGTCGTCGAACTGTTCGTGCAGATGGTTGTTGTCTTTCAAACGTCCCCATCTGCTGACTCAGGGATCGAGAGGTGGCTGCACGATCCGTTACAGCCATGCGGATAAGGTGCCTGTCATCTCGACTGCTAGTTATACGAGGCCGTTGGAATCCAGGACGGCGTTTCGTATTACCCTCCTGAACAACACGTGAGTGTTACGGATATGTTTCGGGAACTTAACTGGCAATCCTTGGGGGAAGGAGACGTTCTTTTCGAGAAATGCTATTCAGAAAATTTAGAGAACCAGCATTTGAAACTGACTACCGAACGATTCTATTGCCGCTAACATACAATGCGCGTAACGACCACGAAGATGAGATACGGGGAATTAGGGCCTATCGAATGCACACACCGCCGTTTTTCCTTCGCTCTGTTTGCGAGTGGAACAGGAAGTGAAATGAAATGAGTCCATGCAGTTACTCGCAGGCCGACAATGCTACCCCGTTCAGGTGGATGAAGTTGTCCCAACAGGGCCGGCCGGGGTGGCCGAACGCTTCTAGGCGCTTCAGTCCGGAACCGCGCTACCGCTACGGTCGCAGGTTCGAATCCTGCCTCGGGCATGGATGTGTGTGATGTCCTTAGGTTAGTTAGGTTTAAGTAGTTCTAAGTCTAGGGGACTGATGACCTGAGATGTTAAGTCCCATAGTGCTCAGAGCCATTTGAACCATTTTTTGTTCCAACAGGAGTACGTTGCCGTCGGTGGGGCTCGGCTGCCCCCTAGACTGATAGTTGCAACCACTTGTAAACTCTGTACAGCTACAGCCTACAGAGGGGGTACGGACAGACCTCCTAAGCTCCACCTGATCGCCGATGACTATGGGAAATGAATCACCTAAGGTGGAAAACTGGTCCTAAGGAAAGAAGAGAAAGCTAAAAGGTGGAAGGAGTATATAGAGTTTATATACACGGAAGTTGAACTTGAAGGCATGTAGAAGTGGAAGACGGCGTAGATGAAGACGAGATGGAAAATACCATACTGCGAAAAGAATTTGACAGAGCTCTGGAGGAGCTGCGTCGAAACAAGGCTTCAGCAGTTGACGACATTCCGTCAGACCTAGTCATACCCTTGGAAGAGCCAGCCATGTCAAACCACTCTTCTTGACAGTCAACATTTATGAGACAGGTGAAACACCCTCACACATCAGGAAGAATGTAATAAGTCAAATTCCAAAGATAGGACCCGGTGCCAGATGTGATAGTTACCGAACTATAAGTTTAATGAGTCATGGCTGCAAAATACTAACACGAATTCCTCACAGAAGAACGGCAAAACCTATAGAAGTCGACGTCGGGGAAGATCACTTTGGATGCTGGAAAAATGTAGGAATACGCGAGGGAATACTGACCCTATGACTTAGCTTAGAAGGCTAACGAAAGCGAAACCTAGGTTTGTAGCGTTTGTAGACAACGAGAAAGTTCTGTCAATGTTGACTGGAAGCCTCTCTTTGAAATTCTGAAGGTAGGAGGAGTAAAATACAGGGAGCTAAAGTGTATTTACATTGTGTACGGAAAGCAGTCGACAGTTGTAAGAGTCAAGGGGCATTAAAAGGAAGCAGTGGTTGAGAAGGGGGTGAGGCAAGTGTTGTAGTCTATCCCCGATGTTATTCAATCTGTATACTGAGCAAGCAGTAAAGGAAACCAATGAAATATTTACAGAGGCGATTAAAGTTCAGGGAGAAGAAATACAAACTTCGAGGTTTGGCAATGACAAGCTAGTTCTGTCGGAGACAGCAAAGAACTTGGAAGAGAAGTTGCGTGGAAAGGAGGGTACAAGATGAACATCAACAAAAGAAAAACGAGGATAATGAAATGTAGTCGAATTAAATCAGATAATGCTAAGGGAATGAGATTAGGAAACGAGACGCTTAAAGTAGTAGAAGAGTATATATGACGGTAGTATCTGTTCCCGAAAGAACAGTTACCGTGGATGACCATGCAGCTATGCTAGAAATGAAATGATAATTAAATGGACACCCTAGCTGCAAACAGGCGTTGATGTACTTCATTGGGGACATGTTGAATATGTGTGCCCCGACCGGGACTCTAACCCGGGATCTCCTGCTGTTCTTTCGGGAACAGATACTACCGTCATATATAGTTAAAATACGGCTCCCGGCCATTGACCTTCTTGTGCGAACGCACACGCTATGCCCGAACTCGTACGGGACTTGGTAGATTAATCTGCCACGAGTAATGAGTATGATGGGCAAACATCTATCAGGCGCACTACGAATGTAGTGGTGTGGACATGTTGGGAAAATGGATCTCACGGGAAGCGTGCAAAGGATAAGTCCCTGCAGACGCACTATCCTCTGTGCCCGCGGTGGCTCAGATGGATAGAGCGTTTGCCATGTAAGCAGGATATCCCGGGTTCGAGTCACGGTCGGGGCACACATTTTCAACGTGTCCCCAACGAAGTACATCAACGCCTGTTTGCAGCTAGGGTGTCCATTTAATTATCATTTCATAGTAGAAGAGTTTTGGTTTTTTGGCAGCAAAATAAGTGATGATGGCCGAAGCAGATATAATGCAGACTGACAATGGCAGGAAAAGCGTTTCTTAACAAGAGAAATTTGATAACATCTAATATAGATTTAAGTATTAGGAATTTAACTCTGAAAGTATTTGTATGGACTGTAGCCATATGTGCAAGTGAAACATGGACAAACAGGGTTTAGACAAGAAGAAAATAGAAACTTTTGAAACGTGCTGCTACAGAAGAATGCTTAATATTTGGTGAGTGGATCACGTAACTGATGAAGAGGCACTGAACAGAATTGTCGAGAAATGAAATTTGTGGCACAACCTGACTAGAAGAAGAGATAAGTTGATGCGACACATTCTGAGACATCAAGGCAGAGAATTCTGAGGAGTAAAAATCGTAGAAGGAGACCAAGAGATGAATACTGTAAGTAGATTGAGAAGGATGCAGGACGCTGTAGTTATTCAGAGATGAAGAGGCTTGCACAGGACAGAATAGCACCGAGGGCTGCACCAAACCAGTCTTCGGACTGAA
Organism: Schistocerca cancellata; assembly: GCF_023864275.1. Lineage (NCBI taxonomy): Eukaryota > Metazoa > Arthropoda > Insecta > Orthoptera > Acrididae > Schistocerca > Schistocerca cancellata. The sequence continues at coordinate 123,635,691 of NC_064637.1, read as the reverse complement.
GACCTCAACGACAACCACACTACAAACTCTCCGCATGAACATGTTATATCCTGGTACCACTAAACACAGTGCTTGAGCGTGTTGCATTTTTTCCGGCAGTGTATATAGTTCCGGGACAAATACGGACGCACTTTGACGGTCATGGACACACTGATGCATTTGGGCAGATATTCAATGCGGTGCTGGCATTGGAAGCATTTCGATGTTTCGCGCAACACGGGCGCGCGTTATCGCATTACCGTAGCAGCCATCAGTTGGGATTGTTCATTCGTGGGCTCCCGGCTGGAAAACCGTGTTTTACCGTTAAAACATATTACGCCCACTGCAGCATCGAAAAAAAAATTCGAATGAATGAGGAATTCAATGTTTGCATATTTGTTTGCGAATTTTCACCTGCTATACGGATATTACGTCGCCGGGTGACGCGCGCACAAAGGAATTTAGCGCTCATTTTGGTTTTTGTTGTTTGTCGGTGCAGAAGAATGCGGTTTGGTGGCGGCCGCGGACGAGCTGCGTTTGTGTCCAGGTGGGGGCGGAGCGTGCTGGAGTCTGCTGCAATATGGCCGTCTGCGTCGCTGCATGTGTGAGTGGTTAAGCGAAAGCGTAACCGCTGTAGAGGAGAGGAAAACCCCAAGAGAAGAGGACCGAAGCGCATAAGATATGCTGGCAGAGGTGGATGCTGGCAGCTAAACGGGAACGACAGCGTTACGGTCAAAAAACTAAAAATTTTTTGATTACGGAGTTCGAATGTACATACATTGAAGAATTATTCCCCGAAACATTATGTGCGATCTCCAAACAGTAACGATTCTGTGAGAGTTTGAAGTCGAGCATGCATGGCATGCCTCGGCGTTGGAGAATGGTTGCCAAAAGTCATTATCGACGCCATCACCCCTATTTATACCGATTTGAACAAAGCTGATTTGTTGGAGCGTTGTTTGGGCGGTTTTACTCAAAATGTGAACGAAAGTTTCAACAGTCTCAGTCGGAGATACGCTCCAAAAATAGCATCCAGACGAAACGAAATTGTCAACATTGCTTCCAATTTGGCCGTATGCCTATTCGATGTAGGCCATACTGTATGAATGTAGGTGGCAAATACCCTTCAAATCAATACTGAGTGAAAAATTAGCCACGCTTCTGTTAAGCTTCATGCACGTGTCAGGTATGCCTGTCGACCGGTCAGCTATGTACTACGTAGAAGAGACAGCTTTGACATATGAAACTGTATGGTATCGAACGGAAGGGACGTGTTTGCACGTGTGACGAAGAGGCTTCCAGTACACAAACTTTACAGTACTTAACAATCGGTCCACTGGATATCAGTATTCCACATATCCAAACCGCTGCTTGATGAGAAATCTCACGCTCCGTTAAAACCGTCGTTTCCGATAGCCGACACGTCATCAGGAAAATTGCGAATGAGTCGCTGATTGACACTGGTAGCTCATGTGTGATATCGACCATCACTCGCCTTGCTGCTCCACCACTCTGACTGCCAAGAGTTTTAGAAAGACACAAGTCTGTCATTTCTGCGTTGTAATTCACACGCTATAGGGATACAGTAGCAACATACGATTTTTTTCCATAATCTGCCCTGGACACTAAAATTTAACAATTATTACGATAATATATTCTTAAGACTGGTTTCGTGTCTACAGGTAATACCCCATAAAACAATTCGTTAGCTATTACGGAGGAATTTAAAGGTACATACAGGGTGCATCATAATTAATGGCGTAAACGCACACTGTGGAAAGTATACGATACTAGAAGCAAAAAAGTCTGAGTAAACATGGGCTCTGAAACGCATACCTTAGGAGCTATCTCTCCTACATCATCTTCGAATCTGTGAAACTTATATCGTCTACTGAACAAGTGCTCATAGATACGCGCTTTGGAACCTATATTCACTAGACAGTTTTTTCTTCTTTTAGTCCTTCATAAATAAGGAAAATAAATAGCTTGCAATGGATTTGTTTCACAGTATCAGAGATACTGTGCTCGTGTCTGTGAAGGTATGTGTTACAGCCCATATTTATTGAGACTTTTTTCCCCTTCTAGTATTGTGTGTTTCCAGTTGTACGCCTTTATGCCATTAATTATTATTTGGGTGCAAACACCCCACTCTGTCGATCCCCTCCTATCGTCTCTGTCCATCTCCTGTTCTTTTTCTCGGTCCAATTCCTACTCGCTATATCTGTCTCCATCTCAAACTCTTCTTCTCTCATTTCATCTCCTCTTCGCATCTTTGTCCATCTCCTCCTCTCCCCTTTCTTGGTTAATTTCCCCCTATCCTTCTAAATGTCCATCTACTCCTCCCCCATATCATTGTCCATCGCTTCTTCCCTCCATTCTCTCTCTCTCTACACTACCACCCCAAATCAATAGTAGATTGCTGCTTCATACCCCACCTCCCTCCACAGTATATGTTTCCAGACAGCAATCATGTTTCCGAGTTCGAGTCTCGGTCGGGCACACAGTTTTAATCTGCCAGGAAGTTTCATATCAGCGCACACTCCGCTGCAGAGTGAAAATCTCATTCTGGAAACATCCCCCAAGCTGTGGCTAAGCCATGTATCCGCAATATCCTTTCTTTCAGGAGTGCTAGTTCTGCAAGGTTCGCAGGAGAGCTTTTGTAAAGTTTGGAAAGTAGGAGACGAGGTACTGGCAGAAGTAAAGCTGTGAGTACCGGGCGTGAGTCGTGCTTCGGTAGCTCAGATGGTAGAGCACTTGCCCGCGAAAGGCAAAGGTCCCGAGTTCGAGTCTCGGTCGGGCACACAGTTTTAATCTGCCAGGAAGTTTCAGCAAGTAATATGTTTACGAGGTTTGGATCAAATCAATCCAGAGGTTCAGAAGGAGTTTCTATCCACGTCTTTACCACCATACACATGTGTCACATACACTATGTGATCAGAAGTATCCGGACACCTAACTGAAAGTGACGTACAAGTTCGTGGCGCCCTCCATCGGTAATGCTGGAATTCAGTATGGTGTTGGTCCACCCTTAGCCTTGATGAGAGCTTCCACTCTCCCAGGCATACGTCCAATCAGGTGTTGGAACGTTTCTTGGGGAATGGCAGCCCATTCTTCACCGAGTGCTGCACTGAGGAGAGGTATCGATGTCGGTCGGTGAGGTCTGGCACGAAGCTGGCGTTCGAAAACATCCAAAAGGTGTTCTATAGGATTCAGGTCAGGACTCTGTCCAGGCCAGTCCATTACAGAGATGTTACTGTCGTGTAACCACTCCGCCACAGGCTGTGCATTATGAAAAGGTGCTCGATAGTGTTGATAGATGCAATCGATATCCTGGAATTGCTCTTCACAGTGGGAAGCAAAAAGCTGCTTAAAACATCAGTGTAGGCTTCTGCTATGATAGTGCCACGCCCCTTCCACGAAAAGCACGACCACACCATAACTCCACCGCCTCCGAATTTCACTGTTGGCACTACACACGCTTGCTGACAACGTTCAACGTGCATTCGCCATACCCATACCTTGCCATCGGATCGCCACATTGTGTACTGTGGTTCGTCACTCCACACAACGTTTTCCACTGTTCAATCGTCCAATGTTTACGCTCCTTACACCAAGCGAGGCGTCGTTTGGTATTTACCAGCTTGATGTGTGGCTTATGAGCAGCCGCTCGACCATGAAACCCAAGTTTTCTCACTTCCCGCCTAACTGTCATAGTACTTGCAGTGGATCCTGATGCAGTTTGGAATTACTGTGTGCTGCTCTGGATAGATGTCAGCTTATTACACATTACGACCCTCCTCAACTGTCGGCAGTCTCTGTCAGTCAATAGACGAGGTCGGCCTGTACGCTTTTGTGCTGTGCGTGTCCCTTCACGTTTCCACTTCACTGTCACATCGCAAACAGTGGACCTAGGTATGTCTGGGAGTGTGGAAACCTCGCCTAGAGACATATGACACAAGTGACACCCAATCATCGCACCAAATTCGAAGTCCGTGAGTTCTGCGAAGCGCCCCATTCTGTTCTCTCTCGATATGGAGTACATGGCAGTAGGTGGCAGCACAATGCACATACTATGAGAAACGTATGTTTTTTGGGTGTCTGGATACTTTGGCTCACATAGTGTATATTTCACATATACACTCCTGGAAATTGAAATAAGAACACCGTGAATTCATTGTCCCAGGAAGGGGAAACTTTATTGACACATTCCTGGGGTCAGATACATCACATGATCACACTGACAGAACCACAGGCACATAGACACAGGCAACAGAGCATGCACAATGTCGGCACTAGTACAGTGTATATCCACCTTTCGCAGCAATGCAGACTGCTATTCTCCCATGGAGACGATCGTAGAGATGCTGGATGTAGTCCTGTGGAACGGCTTGCCATGCCATTTCCATCTGGCGCCTCAGTTGGACCAGCGTTCGTGCTGGACGTGCAGACCGCGTGAGACGACGCTTCATCCAGTCCCAAACGTGCTCAATGGGGGACAGATCCGGAGATCTTGCTGGCCAGGGTAGTTGACTTACACCTTCTAGAGCACGTTGGGTGGCACGGGATACATGCGGACGTGCATTGTCCTGTTGGAACAGCAAGTTCCCTTGCCGGTCTAGGAATGGTAGAACGATGGGTTCGATGACGGTTTGGATGTACCGTGCACTATTCAGTGTCCCCTCGACGATCACCAGTGGTGTACGGCCAGTGTAGGAGATCGCTCCCCACACCATGATGCCGGGTGTTGGCCCTGTGTGCCTCGGTCGTATGCAGTCCTGATTGTGGCGCTCACCTGCACGGCGCCAAACATGCATACGACCATCATTGGCACCGAGGCAGAAGCGACTCTCATCGCTGAAGACGACACGTCTCCATTCGTCCCTCCATTCACGCCTGTCGCGACACCACTGGAGGCGGGCTGCACGATGTTGGGGCGTGAGCGGAAGACGGCCTAACGGTGTGCGGGACCGTAGCCCAGCTTCATGGAGACGGTTGCGAATGGTCCTCGCCGATACCCCAGGAGCAACAGTGTCCCTAATTTCTTGGGAAGTGGCGGTGCGGTCCCCTACGGCACTGCGTAGGATCCTACGGTCTTGGCGTGCATCCGTGCGTCGCTGCGGTCCGGTCCCAGGTCGACGGGCTCGTGCACCTTCCGCCGACCACTGGCGACAACATCGATGTACTGTGGAGACCTCACGCCCCACGTGTTGAGCAATTCGGCGGTACGTCCACCCGGCCTCCCGCATGCCCACTATACGCCCTCGCTCAAAGTCCGTCAACTGCACATACGGTTCACGTCCACGCTGTCGCGGCATGCTACCAGTGTTAAAGACTGCGATGGAGCTCCGTATGCCACGGCAAACTGGCTGACACTGACGGCGGCGGTGCACAAATGCTGCGCAGCTAGCGCCATTCGACGGCCAACACCGCGGTTCCTGGTGTGTCCGCTGTGCCGTGCGTGTGATCATTGCTTGTACAGCCCTCTCGCAGTGTCCGGAGCAAGTATGGTGGGTCTGACACACCGGTGTCAATGTGTTCTTTTTTCCATTTCCAGGAGTGTATTTGACATATTTCACAGATATTTCTACACATATTTCACCAATATGTCTAATGGATTTCGCCTTGTAGTTTCGTTTTTATGGAGCTGAACCTTCAATGATATAATTTTGTACATACATTCAGCGGTATATGTGGACACGGTCTGCAAAATGTGTTGTTGGTAGTGTTAGCAGAAACGAATGATAAATTTAAACGTCATGCCTGATGCGCCAGATTTACTGTCGCATGAACAGCGAAAATGTAATAGCGATAGACTTTCCTGCTTTCATCGTTTTTTGGGGATGGTAGCGACAGAAAATGTTTTGTAAAGGTTTCAAGTTATACTTAAAGTTTGTTGAAAGTCGCTGACTGCTCTCATTCTCAAATACTGGGTGACTGAAGTCTAGTTATTCTCGCGTCACCCCTATGATAGTTATGTCGTTTTTACTCCCACACCGATTATTTCCAGCTGGTAAGTGATAGTAAGTGATACGTGTGTTTAGTTTGGTTCAAATCTGCCCGGCTGTTTAGGAGGAGTTATGGAACATCATACATACATAAACTGACGAAAAAAAAATCGCAACTCGAAAAAATAATTAATGTAGAGTGATGAAATTTCGGGACTGCATTTGTCTAGGTAACACATATAAGTAAAATTGCAAGGTTAATGTAAGCATGAGATGAGCCATTCCAAATGTAAAATTCATATCGTTTCCGTATTTCTGGATTTCCAGAAGGCTTTTGGCACTGTACCACACGAGCTGCTCGTAGTGGAATTGCATTCTTATGGAATATCGTCTCAGTTATGTGACTGGATTTGTGATTTCCTGTCAGAGGGGTCACAGTTCGTACTAACTGAAGGAAAGTCATCGAGTAAAACAGAAGTGATTTCTGGCGTTCCCCAAGGTAGTGTTATAGGCCTTTTGCTGTTCTTTATCTATATAAAAGGCTTGGGAAACTATCTGAGCAGCCGTTTTCGGTTGTTTGCAGATGACGCTGTCGTTTATCGACTAATAAAGTCATGAGAAGATCAAAACAAACTGCAAAACGGTTTAGAAAAAAGTCTGTATTGTGCAAAAATCGGAAATTGATCCTCAATAACAAAAAATGTAAGGGCATCCACATGACTGCTAAAAGGAATCCGTTAAACTTGGGTTATACGATAAACCAATCAAATCTAAAGGCCGTAAATTCGACTAAATACCTAGGAATTACAATTACGAACGGCTGAAATTGGAAAGAACACACGGAAAATGCTGTGGGGAAGGCGAACGAAAGACTGTGTTTTGTTGGCAGAACACTTAGAAAATGTAACAGACCTACTAAGGAGACTGCCTTCACTACGCTTGTCCGTCGTCTTGTAGAATACTGCTGCGTGGTGTGGGATCCTTACCAGATAGGATTGACGGAGTACATCGAAAAAGTTCAAAGAAAGGCAGCACGTTTCTTATTATTACGAAATATGGGTGAGAGTGTCACAGAAATGATACAGGATTTGGGCTGGACGTCATTAAAAGAAAGGCGTTTTTCGTTGCTATGGACTCTTCTCACGAAATTCCAATCACCAACTTTGTCCTCCGAATGCGAAAATATTTTGATGAGACCGACCTACATAGGGGGGGACGATCACCACGATGAAATAAGGGAAATCAGAGCTTGTACGGAAAGATATAGGTTTTAATTCTTTTTCGTGCGCTGTAGGGGATTGGAATAATGGAGAATTGTGAAGGTGGTTCTATGAATCCTCTGGCAGGCATGTGGTTTTCAGAGTATCGATGTAGATGTAGATGCTGGTACATTAATAACCTGTGTAACCGTCAGACTGAAAGCATGCAAATGTACATGCATTGTGCATTACAGGTGACAGACGTCGGTTTTTGGGATGGAGTTCCATGCCTGTTGCCCTTGGTACGTCAGTACAGGGACGGTTAATGCTGGCCGTCGATGACGCAAGAGTTGTCGTCCTATGAAGACTGAAGACTTATCTGCTGATCGCGCAGGCCAAGGTAGCACATCGACGCTCTTAAGACCATGTTGGGTTACAGTAGTGGTATGTAGGCGAGCGTTGTCCTATTGGAAAACACTCCCTGCAATGCTGTTCATGAATGGCAGCATAACAAGTCTATACACCAGACTGGCGTACAGTTTTGAAGTCAGGGTGTGTGGGATAACCACGAGAGCGTTCCCGCTGTCATACGAGGCCACCACACAAGATGGGAAAGTTGTGACACCCACTGTTACCCACATTTCACCACTTGTTTTGAGGTCTCTGCCATGGGTAGAGAGCCGGCCGCTGTGGCCGAGCGGTTCTAGGCGCTAGAGTTTGAAACCGCGCGACCGCTACGGTCACAGGTTCGTACCCTGCCTCGGGCATGGGTGTGTGTGATGTCCTTAGGTTAGTTAGGTTTAAGTAGTTCTAAGTTCTAGGGGACTGATGACCTCAGAAGTTAAGTCCCATAGTGCTCAGAGCCATTTGAATCATTTTTGTCATAGGAAGTGGCACCCCAGACCACAACTGCTGGTGTAGGTCCAAAGTGTCTAGAGTGCAGACAGGTTGGTTGCAGGGCCTCAACTGGCCTACTCCTAACCAACACATCGGCGTCATTGGCACCGAGGCAGAAGCAGCTTTCCTCAGAAAACACAACAGATCTCCATCCTCTCCTGCAATGATGTTTCGCTTACCAGCACTGAAGTCGCAAGTGGCAGTGTTTTGGGGCCAATGGAATGCACGGTACACGGCGTTTGGCTCGAAGCTGTCCTTCAAGCTGAAAGGGTACAGTACCGCCCGACATTGAAAATAGGTACAACATACTTCATTATTTTTGTCAGAACAACACATTTTTTTTGTAAAATAACTCAATTTCAATTAATACAGCGAAGCCGGATACCAGTGTGGGAAAGAATGACAATTTATTTATTTAATTGATCACATGTGCACTCCCACAAAGTAAATCCCTACATCCAGTTTGGTGAGATCTGTGAAATGAATGAGTGTATGGTCGTCTGCTAAACGCAGATAGTGAATGTGAATATATGACCATCTTTGAGACGATCCTTTGGCCACCTTTGGTGGGACCAAAGAGATGAAATTTACCTGAGCTTTGAGCGCCTGAAATGTGGCTGACCAATACGGTAGCAAGGTGCTCTCCCACTTCAGGAGAGGTGCGAGAGTACCTGAAGAACGGCCATGTTTCGGCACTCTGCTGCTGGATCTTGTGCTGTTAAGACCTGTCTTAGTTGTGCTCCGTAAAGACAAAAGAGTGGAGACATGGTATGCATGTGGAATATTTAAGAGTAGTTTGAAATAATAATTTCTGTATTTCAGGAACTTTTGTGGGGAGAATTAAATGTCAGGCAGGTAATATTAATGGGATCGTACTAATCTTCGGAAGTGACCAACGGTCACAATGAAACCACGTGTAGCAATAAGTTGAAATACTTCCGTGTGCTTAAGTTAAGCTGAATTACTAGCGTGTGTATTATAAGTTGAAATATTTAAGAAATAGCGTGTGCAGGACTTGAAATTAGAGGCGAGTACTTCCACGTGGTGAGCACTGTGTGAGTCTCAATCTGTGTATGAGACAAAGGATAAAGAGAAGTACTCGTCCATGGTATCAGTTGAGGACTCGTGTGTGTGATGAATGTGTTCTTAATATTACTTTGCGAGATATGTTTCCGTGTGGCGCTTGATTCAAACTACAACACTCTGAGAGAGAAACAAGGTGAGTCAGCCGTCTATCCAGCAACGCCACTTGGCTTGCATTGCACAGGAAGACGTGCATATATCTCTAGAGTTCATAGTGGGAAAGTAGAATTACAAAGTGGGGCAGTGTCGTGTGAAACTGGGATAAATATTAATTGAAGTGGGAAAGCTGAAAGTGATAATGTTGTGACTATTCCCTGTGTAGTATTTCATGTTGTAGTGTGGTGTATGTCATGTAATTTAAGTATGTGTGGTTTGCATGGGAGAGTAGCAAGGTATTTTCAGAGGTAGTGGGTTATGCGTGTTCCTTTCGTACTGCTCGGTCTGGAGGGAAGTTTCGTGATTATGATTGTGAGAGTCGAAGTGTGAGAAATAATAAAAGATCCACCATCCCATCCAGAAAGTGCACTGTAGCGTTGAATAATTACGAGACCATAAGATAGAGAATCACCAATGTAAAGCCATGCCCACTGGGCGGAATATCTCATGTGTTATTGTTGTAGGTTATAAAATTTGTGTGTTTAGGTTATACACTCCTGTAAATGGAAAAAAGAACACATTGACACCGGTGTGTCAGACCCACCATACTTGCTCCGGACACTGCGAGAGGGCTGTACAAGCAATGATCACACGCACGGCACAGCGGACACACCAGGAACCGCGGTGTTGGCCGTCGAATGGCGCTAGCTGCGCAGCATTTGTGCACCGCCGCCGTCAGTGTCAGCCAGTTTGCCGTGGCATACGGAGCTCCATCGCAGTCTTTAACACTGGTAGCATGCCGCGACAGCGTGGACGTGAACCGTATGTGCAGTTGACGGACTTTGAGCGAGGGCGTATAGTGGGCATGCGGGAGGCCGGGTGGACGTACCGCCGAATTGCTCAACACGTGGGGCGTGAGGTCTCCACAGTACATCGATGTTGTCGCCAGTGGTCGGCGGAAGGTGCACGTGCCCGTCGACCTGGGACCGGACCGCAGCGACGCACGGATGCACGCCAAGACCGTAGGATCCTACGCAGTGCCGTAGGGGACCGCACCGCCACTTCCCAGCTAATTAGGGACACTGTTGCTCCTGGGGTATCGGCGAGGACCATTCGCAACCGTCTCCATGAAGCTGGGCTACGGTCCCGCACACTGTTAGGCCGTCTTCCGCTCACGCCCCAACATCGTGCAGCCCGCCTCCAGTGGTGTCGCGACAGGCGTGAATGGAGGGACGAATGGAGACGTGTCGTTTTCAGCGATGAGAGTCGCTTCTGCCTTGGTGCCAATGATGGTCGTATGCGTGTTTGGCGCCGTGCAGGTGAGCGCCACAATCAGGACTGCATACGACCGAGGCACACAGGGCCAACACCCGGCATCATGGTGTGGGGAGCGATCTCCTACACTGGCCGTACACCACTGGTGATCGTCGAGGGGACACTGAATAGTGCCCGGTACATCCAAACCGTCATCGAACCCATCGTTCTACCATTCCTAGACCGGCTAGGGAACTTGCTGTTCCAACAGGACAATGCACGTCCGCATGTATCCCGTGCCACCCAACGTGCTCTAGAAGGTGTAAGTCAACTACCCTGGCCAGCAAGATCTCCGGATCTGTCCCCCATTGAGCATGTTTGGGACTGGACGAAGCGTCGTCTCACGCGGTCTGCACGTCCAGCACGAACGCTGGTCCAACTGAGGCGCCAGGTGGAAATGGCATGGCAAGCCGTTCCACAGGACTACATCCAGCATCTCTACGATCGTCTCCATGGGAGAATAGCAGCCTGCATTGCTGCGAAAGGTGGATATACACTGTACTAGTGCCGACATTGTGCATGCTCTGTTGCCTGTGTCTATGTGCCTGTGGTTCTGTCAGTGTGATCATGTGATGTATCTGACCCCATGAATGTGTCAATAAAGTTTCCCTTTCCTGGGACAATGAATTCACGGTGTTCATATTTCAATTTCCAGGAGTGTAGAATTTATCGGAATAAATAAGATAGTGAAAAGAAAAAGATTGGTGGCCTTTTCCTGCGAATTGCATGTTGTCATGATATCCAGAATTTATAATGTGTGCGCCAATCATATTCAGTGCGATGGCCAGATGCTGATAAAAGCCGTGAAATAAAAAAAAAATGAAAATGTGGTATTGCCAGTGCGTAGTGAACAGTCAGAGTTCTGTAAATTGCTGATAGTCAGATGAGCGTTTCCGTTGCGCATTATTCATACAGGAGGATAATTTGTAACTTTTTTTGTGAGTACTAGAGTTCATGTTACTCGACAGATAAGAATGAATCCACTCGCTTGGCAGACCACTCATCTTGCAGGCCTGACTGCTTGATGCCACAGTATGAGCAAGGCATGTGGGTGCCTCTCAAAGCAACCGATTTGAAACAGTTAGCTGTGTCAGTGTGGTGCCGACTCTTGCTCACTCTGCTGCTACAGGTGCAGTGCGATGACACAGAGCCGTATGCTCTCCACAGTGGTCTTCCGTTTCGGGAGTGTCACGTGGCCGTCCGGAGCCCGGTCTTCTTGCGATCGTTCCATTCATTCTTGGGACAGCCGCTGCCAGCAGTCATGCACAGTGGGTACGTTCCTGCCAGTTCCTTCTGCAGTATCGCAGAAGGCACACGCAGCTTCTTGTAGCGCTATTACACTACGTCGTACAAGCTCTGTGAGGTGCTGAAAATGGCGTCTAAAGACATTCTTGACTGACATCAACTCACCGTGTCCAGTCTCAAAGGTAACTCATGCTGCGACCGTTACAGCGTTTATTTAAAGCAAACCTGATTTGCATCCTCATTGTGGCGCTGAACATTGCGTTGTAATTCGGAATAACACAGACATTGCAATATCGTATTTATCCGCCGGCGCTGGACAAGCGACTTTCAACTAAAATGTTTCCCCAGTAGCGGAATACATAAGGAGCACAACTTTGCTTCCGCCGTTTGCCGATAGGTGGCGACAACGGTAAGTAGCGGTCGAAAGAAACAAATTGCATATGTCAGGCAGTTAGCTTGGACCTCAGTCAACATAACCTCATTCAAACATTAGTTGATTTGTGCCTGCATCGTAAAGTTCTTCTTCATTGAAAATGTAAGTTTACGAACCTAATTATTGTCATTTGCGGGAGGTGTTACTGTTTTATTTCAATATGAAGAAAACAGCGGCTGAGTCTCATCGAATGCTCTCAAGTACGTATGGTAAGAACGCTATCAGTGAAAGAACGTGTGGTGAGTGGTTTCAACTCTTCAAGAGTCGTAGACCGACATAGTGGAGGAAGAGAGAATGTTTTCGAAGATGCGGAATTGGAGGCACTTCTGAATGAAGATTCGCGTCAAACTCAAAAAGAATTGGCACGATTAGTGGGAGTGACACAGCAAGCCATTTCAAAACGTCTCAAGGCTATGGGCATAATTCAGAAAGAAGGAACTTGGGTCCCTAGTGTGCTCAAACCAAGAGACGTTGAACGGCTTATGTGTGTTTATCAACAGTTGCTTCAGAGGCAAAAACTGAAGGTATTTCTGCACCGCATTGTGACTGGGGACGAAAAATGGGTTCATTACGATAATATTAAACGCAAAAAATCATGGGGATATCCCGGCAATGCTTCCACGTCGACGGCCAAATCGAATATTCACGGCTCCAAGATCATGCTCTGCATTTGGTGGGACCAGCTCGACGTCGTGTACTGTGAGGTGTTAGAACGAAGTGAAACAATCAAAGGTGCTCGTTATCGAATGCAATTAATGCGTTTGAGCAGAGCATTAAAAGACAAACGGCCGAAATACAGCGAGAGGCACAATGAAGTGATTTTTCAACACGACAACGCTCGACCCTACGTTGCAAAAGAGGTCAAAACGTACTTGGAAACGTTAAAATGGGATGTCATACCCCACCCTCCGTATTCTCCAGACATTGCTCCCTGTGACTATCACCTGTTTAAATCAATGGCGCATGACCTGGCTGACCAACACTTCCGATCTCATGAAGAAGCCACAAATTGCATCGATTCGTGGGTCGCTCCAAAAGATGAACAATTTTTTCGACGCGGGATTCGTACACTGCCCGAAAGATGGGAGAAAGTAGTGGCCAGCGATGGGAAATACTTTGAATGATACATGTGTAACCAATTTGTTTCATTAAAGCCTGAAATGCTGGGGAAAAACGGTGGAAGCAAAGTTGTACACCTTGTACATAATGGATGTAGAGTACAGGATGTTGACACCTGCTTGACGACATATAGAAGTTGAGGTCTGGCCGTGAGCCGTGCTGGGGTAGCCAAATGGTAAGGCGACCGCTTGCGATATGCGGGAAAATCCGGGTTCGAGTCTCGGTCCGGTACAAATTTTCACTGTCATCATTCCAGTATACAGATAATGATTGTCCGTATTCGCAATTGTGAATAAATTTCATGTACGACAGTCGAAGGTCCGGTGATGTACTACAAGCACATGCCAATGATATTGCATTTGAACAGGTCTTATGAATGTCTCTGCTGTAATTGGCATGCTAAACTACCTTCGGTGTAAATCGTTCCTAGTATCGGAAATTGCCAGCAGGGACCATGGGTATCATAACTAAATATGTTTCTTTTGTTGTTCTCTAGCTCGGGTATTAATTCGAAAGAATAGTTTCGGAACGCCCTGTGTTTATACAGCAACAACATATTGTTTCTAAAATAGTAAGTTCCAGCCAGGACTGTATTCTTAAAAATTCTTCAGTGGGTGCTCAGTACTGTTTACCTGGAAACTGAGAGCACTTTAACATGGCTTAGCATCGACTTACTTCTCTTTACATGCTGGATGAATTAACGAAACATTGCTGCGAAGCCCCGCTTAGTTTCAGTTTTTTATTCTAACATTTGCATTAACAATTTTTGCAATAATAAAGTACAACACTCTCATAAATTAATCATTATTCAGAACAATATAAAATTAACTTTGGCAAGTATTTCACTGCAGCTCGTAAACGATGTTAAGGATGTCCGTTAACATTTCTATCATCATCCTGCGCTGTAAATGCATGTAAACCATGATAAGGTACCCAACATAACACTGTTTACTTGCTTAAATGAGTATTCAGATTCAATTATGTCGGTGGCCGAGCGGTTCTAGGCGCTTCAGTCCGGAAGCGCGCGACTGCTACGGTCGCAGGTTCGAATCCTGCCTCGAGCATGGATGTGTGTGATGGCCTTAGGTTAGTTAGGTTTAAGTAGTTCTAAGTTCTAGGGGACTGATGACCTCAGATGTTAAGTCCCATAGTGCTCAGAGCCATCTGAACCATTTGCATACGCGCTCACATCCTGAAAAAACTGCCGTTAGCGAGAATCCGTTTTGTTTGCAATAACTGTTTCTCATAGTCTTTCCCTTACCGTTGTTCACAGCCGAGGTCATCATATTTACGAAAAAATAAAAAACGGCTGTTTACGATTTTCCTTATGTATAATGAAAGACACTGTATTCTGGAGAAGGCAGGTGTTTAAAAGCCGCAGAGATGACTGTTGGGAATTACTATTAGGAACATCAGAAGATAGAAATTGTTAGACTGAAATGGACAATTAGTTACAACTGAAATGAGTTTGTGGAGTAAGTGGGTGTGGCTTGAAGGCAGACAAACTGTTGGTCAAGGGGCTACACAAGTTCCCTTCTGGATCCTTAGAGAAGAGAGAAAACGTAGACCTCGCGAACTATTCGAAGCTAGCCAGATGACATTCGGAAATGTGTTACTTCCTAACTCCTTACTAATTTCGATGTACTCGTTCCTAATTTTCGTCTCGATTTCGTTCTTTACTACTGGAAAGCGGTAGAGTACTAGGAATGTGACTTGTATTTGTGTTTTAGTATAATACTGAATATTTTGTGACTACGTTTCGTGGTAATTAAAGTCGTACAGTTTCCGTACAACTGTACTTTATTCAGCTTTAAATATATGGATGTTTATTTCGTGTTGTTATTAGTTTATACTATTGTCTGGTTTCTTAATGTTACGCTCTTTGGTAAAGATACTTCATGTTGCCAGGTAAACAGTTTCCTTTGCCGTCCCAGTAAGACGCCGTGAATAGGCAGCATTATTACAGATTCTTTTTCAACTGGTTCAAAGACTACGGTAAATTTCGTCTCCTCCTTGGCTTTCAACCAGCGTTCAAGAAATGCGGCGGACGTATCGCTCTAAGTTTTATAAAATTTTATTCAGTCTATAAGACATTAAAGGAGTCCGGCCCATTTTTTACTCTTCCATCATATCGCACGCCTTTACAATACGCGCGTATTCGTACTTCAAGGGCTTCCTCTTCTTTAGGAGCAGACTGTACGTTGTATACTTATAATGTTAAATTTGTCAATATTAGGTACATTCATCTCGTGAACGGTCCATGATAATGTTATAAAATTTTAATCACTGGTGGAGGAAGATCCTCTCTCCATTGACCTATTTTTGTAGGTAAGTCGCTTGCATAATTTATTTTTTAGAGAATTTTTTGCAAGTTATAAAATTTTTTCCACATATTTAAGCTTAATTAAGTCATAATTTCTACGATATCGAACCGAACTTCTTTTAAAAATTCATCATTGATGTTCATCCCAGTTTCCGTAAGTTTTGCAAGTTTCGCTGTTCTACGATGGTAAGTTCCTGAAAAAATGTACCTAATCGTTAAAAAAATAAAATCTCAGGAATCCGGCTTTAAAGATGAACATAGTTTGTTACTGACCTTAGATCATCCTTGCACCATATCCTGGGTGATCTGCATTTTCTTCATCCTCTCTGGCTCTCTTAGTATTCTTTGAGTGCATTCTTGCCTTCCTAGCAAACAGTCTCTTCATAATCTGCTTTCTTCACACGGACAGCATCCAATTTGGAACATGCCATCGCCATATTTTCTCCAGGTTGTATGCGTAAATTATGAAGTAGCACATAACTCTCCCCACATTGCCATTATTAAATGAAAGAACTGCATCATAAACACCCAAATTCAATGTGTCTTTACCTACAAATACTGTTTTAGGACTTCCAGACATTATGACACCGTTAAATGGTTCATTGTGTTCTGGAAGGATAGGGAACAAGTGAATGTAGCGCGCGAACAGGGCAGCCAACTGTGAACACGAAATATTTTCACAAATCAGCAAATTAGGTTTCTGAAGTTCAAGAAGTTGGCAGAAGGCAAAATGGGGGCGTGACAACATATGGTGCCCTTAACGTAAATGAATATTTAAACCTTTAATAGCTAAAATGCCCTTAGATAACATATTTCTCTAGTAAAATACACTCCAAGGAATGAATGTTTATGAGCAAAAGATTTTTTTAATGTATTTTGCCGCTACTAAGTAAGGTACAATCTCCACTGAAGTTGCTCGTGCAATACCATATTGTCCATTATCCCGTTGTCTTCTAAGCGGTTGTAGTTTTGCACTTCCTTCATGTGGATCATCCTTCAGCTTCTTTGAACTACTGAAAATGAACTATCAGACGCGTTGCAAAACTTGGTCAAGTTGGGATTAACCACCAAAGAGAGAAGTTTATATTAGCACAGTGTTATAATATATCAACGAGACGTACGCAATACGAATACTTAAAAGTTCCAAAACCAAAGTACACCGCTCATCAAAGTGAGACTTCATTAACGCTATAGCACAAGACGCAGCATGATATTATTGTCTTCAGTCCGAAGACTGGTTCAATGCAGCTCTCCACGCTACACTATCCTGTGCAAGCCTCTTCATCTTTGCGTATTGGCTGCAACCGTAGCCATTTGAAACTGCTTACTGCATTCAGGCCTTGGTGCCTTCTACTACACTCCTGGAAATTGAAATAAGAACACCGTGAATTCATTGTCCCAGGAAGGGGAAACTTTATTGACACATTCCTGGGGTCAGATACATCACATGATCACACTGACAGAACCACAGGCACATAGACACAGGCAACAGAGCATGCACAATGTCGGCACTAGTACAGTGTATATCCACCTTTCGCAGCAATGCAGGCTGCTATTCTCCCATGGAGACGATCGTAGAGATGCTGGATGTAGTCCTGTGGAACGGCTTGCCATGCCATTTCCACCTGGCGCCTCAGTTGGACCAGCATTCGTGCTGGACGTGCAGACCGCGTGAGACGACGCTTCATCCAGTCCCAAACATGCTCAATGGGGGACAGATCCGGAGATCTTGCTGGCCAGGGTAGCTGACTTACACCTTCTAGAGCACGTTGGGTGGCACGGGATACATGCGGACGTGCATTGTCCTGTTGGAACAGCAAGTTCCCTTGCCGGTCTAGGAATGGTAGAACGATGGGTTCGATGACGGTTTGGATGTACCGTGCACTATTCAGTGTCCCCTCGACGATCGCCAGTGGTGTACGGCCAGTGTAGGAGATCGCTCCCCACACCATGATGCCGGGTGTTGGCCCTGTGTGCCTCAGTCGTATGCAGTCCTGATTGTGGCGCTCACCTGCACGGCGACAAACACGCATACGACCATCATTGGCACCAAGGCAGAAGCGACTCTCATCGCTGAAGACGACACGTCTCCATTCGTCCCTCCATTCACGCCTGTCGCGACACCACTGGAGGCGGGCTGCACGATGTTGGGGCGTGAGCGGAAGACGGCCTAACGGTGTGCGGGACAGTAGCCCAGCTTCATGGAGACAGTTGCGAATGGTCCTCGCCGATACCCCAGGAGCAACAGTGTCCCTAATTTGCTGGGAAGTGGCGGTGCGGTCCCCTACGGCACTGCGTAGGATCCTACGGTCTTGGCGTGCATCCGTGCGTCGCTGCGGTCCGGTCCCAGGTCGACGGGCACGTGCACCTTCCGCCGACCACTGGCGACAACATCGTTGTACTGTGCAGACCTCACGCCCCACGTGTTGAGCAATTCGGCGGTACGTCCACCCGGCCTCCCGCATGCCCACTATACGCCCTCGCTCAAATTCCGTCAACTGCACATACGGTTCACGTCCACGCTGTCGCGGCATGCTACCAGTGTTTGCCACGGCAAACTGGCTGACACTGCCGGCGGCGGTGCACAAATGCTGCGCAGGTAGCGCCATTCGACTGCCAACACCGCGGTTCCTGGTGTGTCCGCTGTGCCGTGCGTGTGATCATTGCTTGTACAGCCCTCTCGCAGTGTCCGGAGCAAGTATGGTGGGTCTGACATACCGGTGTCAATGTGTTCTTTTTTCCATTTCCAGGAGTGTATATCTACACCCCACACTATCTCTTGATGCCGCATGAAGTGTTCCGTCAGATACCATAAAATTATTTTCTTCCAAATTCAATTCAGTACTTCTTCATTAATTACCTGATCTACTTACCAAATCTTCACCACTATTATGCAGCACAATATTTCGTAACATCCAGTTCTCTTATTACTTGGACAACTTGGCCCCCACCTTCCGCTTCCATATAAAGCTATACATTAGATAAGTATTTTTAGAAAAGACTTCGTAACAATTAAATATACGGGGCTCGACAAAAATATGGAAACGCCACGTGAAATGCATGACTGAACACAAATGCAGACTCTAGCCTGCAGGTTGCGCTGTCGTATCTGACCACGAACACGACCTGTGCAGCGTCGTCAGTCGTCGTCAAAACCGTGTTCCGCGTGATTATGACTGCTTTGTATCAGAGCTAAGTGAATTAGAACGTACGCAGGTTGCTGGTTCTCGTGTGATAGGTCTCCCCATGACCAAGGTATCCGAAGCTTTTGGTGCTTCAAGAGGAATCGTATAGAGATTTGTACCGCATACAGGGAAAGTTGGAACACGTGAGGCAATACTGACGCTACGACTTATCTTAGAAGCTAGATTAAGAAAAGACACATCTACGTTTCTAGCATTTGTAGACTTAGAGAAAGCTTTTGACAATGTTGACTGGAATACTCTCTTTCAAATTCTGAAGGTGGGTAAAATACAGGGAGCGAAAGGCTATTTACAATTTGTGCAGAAACCAGAAGGCAGTTATTATATTGAGCAAGCAGTAAAGGAAACAATAGAAAAATTTGGAGTAGGAATTAACATCCATGGAGAAGAAATTAAAACTTTGAGGTTCGCCGATGACATTGTAATTCTGTCAGAGACAGCAAAGGACCTGGAAGTGCAGCCGAACGGAATGGACAGTCTCTTGAAAGGAGGATATAAGATGAACAACAACAAAAGCAAAATGAGGATAATGGAATGTAGTCGAATTAAGTCGGGTGATGCTGAGGGAATTAGATTAGGAAATGAGACACTTAAAGTAGTAAAGGAGTTTTGCAATTTGGGGAGCAAAATAACTGGTGATGGTCGAAATAGAGAGGATATAAAATGTAGACCGGCAATGGCAAGGAAAGCGTTTCTGAAGAAGGGAAATTTGTTAACATCGAGTATAGATTTAAGTGTCAGGAAGTAGTTTCTGAAAGTATTTGTATGGAGTGTAGCCATGCATGGAAGTGAAACGTGGACGATAAATAGTTTAGACAAGAAGAGAATAGAAGCTTTCGAAATGTGGTGCTACAGAAGAATGCTGAAGATTAGATGGGTAGATCACATAACTAATGAGGAGTTATTGAAAAGAATTGGAGAGAAGAGAAATTTGTGGCACAACTTGACTAGAAGAAGGGATCGGTTGGTAGGACACATTCTGAGGCATCAAGGGATCACCAATTTAGTATTGGAGGGCAGTGCGGAGGGTAAAAATCATAGAGGGAGACCAAGAGATGAATATACTAAACAGATTCAGAAGGATGTAGGTTGCAGTAGGTACTGAGAGATGCGGAAGCTTGCACAGGATAGAGTAGCATTGAGAGCTGCATCAAACCATGTTTCATGTATTTCCATCTTCTCCTTCCTCTGTCCATATTCTACTCTTCCATCTCAAACTGTCCTGATCCCTTCCCATAGCCCCTGAAATACAGTTCAATATAACAGGGCAGTACTACTCCCAAAACACACCTATCGTGCAGGGCAGGCTACACATTAGGGGCTTGAAAATCAGTTATTTGCTCCTGACAATCAGACTGCCATGCAAAGAAAGTGGATGAAGAAGGCCAATACTACACCAACAAAACACACCTCTCATGCAGGGTAGCCTACATGTTGTGCCAGGGAAAGAACTTTTGTTGCCCCTGACTTGTAGTGTGCCCTGCAGAGCAGGTTGATTTGGCATACCAGTACTGTTACAATACAACTTCCCTGTTGTGCAAGGTAGCCTATATGCCAGGGAGTGGAAAAAATGTTTTTGCCTGTATCTCCACTCCTATTGAAGCTAGGAGACTATAAACCCTTCAGTGGTGAAACTCATGACACCTGCAGCTCTTGTGCCAGACCTGGATGGCATCGATACAAGGCTTAGGTAGGAGATTCAGACCTGTACACTTACACATATACACTCTGCTTGATATATGCAACAGATTTGTCGAGGCTAGCGGTGATATTACATGGTAATAGGGAGTTTCGTCATGGGAGGGAATAACTGTTTATTTAGTGCCTGTCGTCGTGAGTTCACATGTGACTAGGGGCTGAGCTACCATCAGTGGGCGGGGCAGCAGCTGACAAGCTGGGTGTTCGGAGAGATCCGGGGGCTTCTTCTACCGACGCGGCTTGTGATGCCAGCAACCAGGGCAGGCAAGTTTCTTTAATCAGCGGCTGCGTGGCCTGGCCAGTGGCTCATCTGCCTGCGGTGTTGGTATTCCGTTGGCAGCCCTGCAGACTTTAATTACCTCCACAGGGCTGCAGCAGCCACCAAGGAGCGGCGGCTCCGTCTTTGAGGCTGAAATCTGCTGGCGGCGACCAGCTGCTCCTCTGTGCGTTGCAGGGGGGTGGGGTCGGAGGGGACTGGGCCACCGCACCAGATAACACGCCCTGTACTTCACAGCACGGCCAGTGGCCTCAAATTAAATACCAGCTACATGCTAGCAGGGCAAAGTTGGAAACCACTGCTGGCGGACATGTCGAATATAGGAGGGCGCGCTGGAAGTATGCTTGTGAATTAATGTGAAAACCCTTGAAGCTTTTTAAATGAGACATACTTCGTGTCCCCATATTTATTTCTCAGCATAGTCACACTGGCGATGACGACAATTATCTCAACGAGAGACAAATTTGGTGACGATGATGATGATTTTGTTCGTGTGGCGCTCAACGGCGTGATTATCAGCACCGGTACAAATTCCAAATCTTGTTCACTGGACAGTCCTACCTCTTCCCTAAATGATGATGAAATGGTGAGGACAACACAGACATCCAGTCCACAGGTGGAGAAAATCCCCGATCCAGCTGTGAATCGAATCTGGGACTCTGTGATCCAGAGGCAGCATTGCTAACCACTATACCACCAGCTGCAGACCTGAGACCGATTTGTTGATGCTGTCACTGTAGGATGTTTGACTTTTTTGACAGAGCCACAACTTCACCTCTGCTTGCACCGATTCATCTCTGTCAAAGGGAAGACCTCTAAGGATTTATTTGAGTTTTTGAAACAGATGAAAATCGGGTGGGGCCAAGTCGGAACTGCGTAAAGGACGATCCAAAGTGTTGGACCGACGCAGGTGTTGCATCACTAGTGTGTGTGGTCTGGCATTGTCATGCTGAAGGACAGGGTGCTTTATCTGTGGACGGACTGTTCGAATGCGTGCTTTTAGTTCTCTGATGGTCAGTTACTCACTCACCGACGTAGTTACGTTACACACTGCCATGTTACACGCTACAATTCAGAACCCTCTACCGGCCGAGTGTTGCAAGTTGCGTCAGTGAAGCGCAAAAGTCGACCAAGTGACATGTAATACATCAACAAATATTGAGAACAGAATAAAAAAATTCCGAGGCGTTACTTCCCAGCACGCTCTAAAACGAGTTCGGGCGCCCAGTTCCAGTTTCATGCTGGCGACCTAACACCTTTCAGGAGCAACAAAAATTCGATTTGGGGCATTTCATATTAATATGAACTAAATGTAAAAATTTAAAAAGCTATAGACTAACGTTAAAGTTTTAACACAGTGAGACAGGTTTTACAGTTATCAGCTTTTTATATACCTTGAGACAGCGTAATTCTCAGCGGCCTAGTTACCCAGACACTGTTCCTCTAGTACATGACAATGACAGCACTTTGCGACTTCCAACAAAGTGTACACATAATTTCAAATCTTAACAGAAAGTTTTCTGGCTGACATCCCCCCCCCCCCCCCATTAATGATAAGAAGAAAGTTTACCAACTGCTATATTTTTGCTATACATAAAATCGTATCCTTGTGAGACCAGGTAAGTCTCTGAAATTATGTTATTTCATTTGCATAAGTACCTACACCTGGCTTTCAGGCTGGATTCCCCATTTACGGGAGTTGCTATTCCAGAACATGGAGAGCGTCGACAATTCTGTTCTTCTGTAATGGGGAATTTAAAATAGATTGGGATGGCAGTGAAAATGTCGATCGAGCAGGGAAGCAATGCCAAGCTAGTCCGTGCAGTTCTGTGAACCACTGGGTAGTAGTAGTAGTAGTAGTAGTAGTAGTAGTAGCAGTAGTAGTAGCAGCTAGGCATCTGTCTAGTAAGCTCAAGACCCAGGTTCGATTCCAGGCTTGGTACAAATTTGCACAGGGCGGTTCAGTCTACATACATATAGAAAAAATTGTAGCTACTATGAACATGTTGAGCATGGAACATTTACATGTCAGTAACATATTTATCAAGTTACCTTTACGAAAGTGGGTGCACTCAGGGACTGTTATGTAATTTATAAATGATAGAGCGCAGGAATCAGTCGTCCTTTTTTTTTGCTGGTTTTATTACGCAAATCCAGATTTCGGCTAGTGCCTAGCCATTATCAATGCACTATTTTTTAAACTCGATGCATATTAGTTCCCTGTTGTTCGGGCGTCAGTCACAGTTCTTTGAATACTAAAAAAAACTGTGACTGCGCCCGAACAACAGGGAACTAACATGCATCGAGTTTAAAAAATAGTGCACTAATAATGGCTAGTCACTAGCCGAAATCTGGATTTGCGTAATAGAACCAGTAAAAAAAAAAAAAAGGACGACTGATCGTTTCGCTCTGTCATTTATAAAGTAACATATTTGTCAGTAGCTGAGTGTGCAGGGTAGAAGTCTTTCAAATATCGGTAGTAACGACAATGCATTTTTACTTCTTTCAAATTACGTGTTTATAAAGAAACAGACATGTTAATTACCAAGTATTGAATTATAATTTTGGAAACAATGCAGCTCATAGCCAAAAACAATGGATGTAACACCCACATAATACAAACAATGCAGCACAAAATTGAAAAAAAGTACAGAAAAATGGAAATAAAAGGAGGACACAAACACCACACAGGAATACCTCTGATAGGACCAACGAAAAGAAATTGTACTGTTTAAAATGCAAACCCAAATCGGCACACAGAGCAGCAAATCCACTGAAGAAATGGGGGTCACACGTACCTTACAGAAAAGTAAAGACACTCAGTTACATTTTACATATACCAATAGAAAGACCAGACGAATACCAAGGATCTCGTATATTCTAATTAGAATGTGAAGACTGCAGTTGCGTGTATTTCTGAATGAGAGGCATAAATTTAAAAACTAGATAAAAGAACGCATGTGAACCTGGAAATAAGAAGAGAGCTACTCTACCTTTGCTGAACACCTAATAGAGCATGGACATGAAGCATCTAACATGGAACAAGAATGAAAACTGTTAGGGTGGACAAACACAATAGAAAACTCCTTTCACATACAAAGACTAAGGAAGTAATAAGTGACCAAAGCAACAAAATAAAGATTAATTAATTATGCTAGCTACTAAAAGAACAACAGACAGATGCACGACGCACCTATGCTCACGCACACACTCTTTCCTTGCCCGCCTGGCGCTGCAAAAAGCCGTTATTCAGGCTTCCCACAGGTGGTCACATTAATGTGACTAGACAGTGTATAACAGTGTAATAATTATACAGGGTGTAACGAAAAGAATATACGCATTACAAAGTATTATTTTGTCCAAACTATCGATCGCTGCGCCTCGGCTCGCTATTGGAGAAACGAATATATAGCCTAGTCTATATTATGTTATTCAATCTGTATATTGAGCAAGCAGTAAAGGAAACAAAGGAAAAATTCGGAGTAGGTATTAAAATCCATGGAGAAGAAGTAAAAACTTTGAGGTTCGCCGATGACATTGTAATTCTGTCAGAGACAGCAAAGGACTTGGAAGAGCAGTTGAACGGAATGGACAGTGTCTTGAAAGGAGGATATGAGATGAACATCAACAGAAGCAAAACGAGGATAATGGAATGTAGTCAAATTAAGTCGGGTGATGCTGAGGGAATTAGATTAGGAAATGAGCACTTAAAGTAGTAAAGGAGTTTTGCTATTTAGGGAGTAAAATAACCGAAGATGGTCGAAGTAGAGAGGATATAAAATGTAGACTGGCAATGGCAAGGAAAGTGTTTCTCAAGAAGAGGAATTTGTTAACATCGAGTATAGATTTAAGTGTCAGGAAGTCGTTTCTGAAAGTATTTGTATGGAGTGTAGCCATGTATGGAAGTGAAACATGGACGATAACTAGTTTGGACAAGAAGAGAATAGAAGCTTTCGAAATGTGGTGCTACAGAAGAATGCTGAAGATAAGATGGGTAGATCACGTAACTAATGAGGAGGTATTGAATAGGATTGGGGAGAAGAGAAGTTTGTGGCACAACTTGACTAGCAGAAGGGATCGGTTGGTAGGACATGTTCTGAGACATCAAGGGATCACAAATTTAGCATTGGAGGGCAGTGTGGAGGGTAAAAATCGTAGAGGGAGACCAAGAGATGAATACACTAAGCAGATTCAGAAGGATGTAGGTTGCAGTAGATACTGGGAGATGAAGAAGCTTGCACAGGATAGAGTAGCATGGAGAGCTGCATCAAACCAGTCTCAGGACTGAAGACCACAACAACAACAACATATTAATAGCCGCTACATGTCAGATCTGGCTTGCTTGGTAACCGTCATATGTTTAAAATGGCTACTCTGCAGCAGAAATCATTTTGTGTTCTCGAGATTGGGAAGTGCAGTTCCGTGATTACAGTGCAAAGACGTTAGAGGCTGAGGTACCAAATTGGTCCTACGAATAGGCGGAACATTTGCAGATGGTATCGACAGTTTCTAGATACAGGGTGTTTATAGGAAAGGGTCCTGGCCGCCCTCGTGTTCCTGAAGAAAATGGTTGCACGATTTCAAACTGCTTTCCAACATAGTTCTTCAAAATCAACTCGTCGTGCCAGTCGGGAGTTACGACCGCCTACAACAACAATTTGGGGTGTTTTGAGACATCGGTTGTTTACGAAGCCTTACAAGTTAGCCGCCCGGGTGGCCGAGCGGTTCTAGGCGCTACAGTCTGGAACCGAGCGACCGCTACGGTCGCAGGTTCGAATCCGGCATCGGGCATGGATGTGTGTGACGTCCTTAGGGTAGTTAGGTTTAAGTAGTTCTAAGTTCTAGGCGACTGATGACCTCAGAAGTTAAGTCCCATAGTGCTCAGAGACATTTGAACCTTACAAGTTACAGCTGTTACAAGCTCTGCGTCCTGATGACAAACGCAAACGTGTGGCATTTTGTAACGAGATTCTTGCTGCTACTGACAATGATTACACTTTCGCACAACGCATCGTGTTTCGTGATGAAGCGACTTTCCGTGTAAGAGGTCAGGCAAACAAACACAATGTTCGAATTTGGGGCCTACACGCTTCAGTTTGGAACCGCGTGACCGCTACGGTCGCAGGTTCGAATCCTGCCTCGGGCATGGATGTGTGTGGTGTCCTTAGGTTAGTTAGGTTTAATTAGTTCTAAGTTCTAGGCGACTGATGACCTCAGCAGTTAAGTCGCATAGTGCTCAGAGCCATTTTTGGCGCCTACAGAACCCACATGCAGCCATTGAACATGCACGAGATTCGCCCAAAGTCATTGTGTTTTGTGCGATATCCCGACCATCTGTTTACGGCCCATTCTTCTTTGATGGGAACGCGGTTATCTCGCTATGTTACAAAACTGGTTGTTTCCGAGGCTGCACGAAGACAACTTCATTTTTCAACGAGACGGGGCACCCCCTCACTGGAATCGCCAAGTGCGTGAATATCTCAGTGGAAGTCTGCCGAACCTTTGGATTGGTCGTTAAGGAGCTGGCGACGTAGCATGTCTCAGCTGGGCTCAACTGTCACCGGATTTGACACCCTCTGACTTCTTCCTGTGGGGTTTCGTTAAAGACAACGTTTATGCACCACCTCTCCCACAGAACCTGGACGAGTTGAAGAACCGGATCCGTACCGCCATAGCATCAGTGACGAAGGACATGTTCGCCCGAGTATGGGGGGAATTTGAGTCATCATCATCATCACCATCATCATTTAAGACTGATTATGCCTTTCAGCGTTCAGTCTGGAGCATAGCCCCCCTTATACAGTTCCTCCATGATCCCCTATTCAGTGCTAACATTGGTGCCTCTTCTGATGTTAAGCCTATTACTTCAAAATCATTCTTGACCGAATCCAGGTACCTTCTCCTCGGTCTGCCCCGACTCCTCCTACCCTCTACTGCTGAATCCATGAGTCTCTTGGGTAATCTTGCTTCTCCCATGCGTGTAACATGACCCCACCATCTAAGCCTGTTCGCCCTGACTGCTACATCTATAGAGTTCATTCCCAGTTTTTCTTTGATTTCCTCATTGTGGACACCCTCCTGCCATTGTTCCCATCTACTAGTACCTGCAATCATCCTAGCTACTTTCATATCCGTAACCTCAACCTTGTTGATAAGGTAACCTGAATCCACCCAGCTTTCGCTCCCATACAACAAAGTTGGTCGAAAGATTGAACGGTGCACAGATAACTTAGTCTTGGTACTGACTTCCTTCTTGCAGAAGAGAGTAGATCGTAGCTGAGCGCTCACTGCATTAGCTTTGCTACACCTCGCTTCCAGTTCTTTCACTATGTTGCCATCCTGTGAGAATATGCATCCTAAGTACTTGAAACCGTCCACCTGTTCTAACTTTGTTCCTCCTATTTGGCACTCAATCCGTTTATATTTCTTTCCCACTGACATTACTTTCGTTTTGGAGATGCTAATCTTCATACCATAGTCCTTACATTTCTGATCTAGCTCTGAAATATTACTTTGCAAACTTTCAATCGAATCTGCCATCACAACTAAGTCATCCGCATATGCAAGACTGCTTATTTCGTGTTCACATATCTTAATCTCACCCAGCCAGTCTATTGTTTTCAATATATGATCCATAAATAATATGAACAACAGTGGAGACAGGTTGCAGCCTTGTCTCACCCCTGAAACTACTCTGAACCATGAACTCAATTTACCGTCAACTCTAACTGCTGCCTGACTATCCATGTAAAGACCTTTAATTGCTTGCAAAAGTTTGCCTCCTATTCCATAATCTTGTAGAACAGACAATAGCTTCCTCCTAGGAACCCGGTCGTATGCCTTTTCTAGATCTATAAAGCATAGATACAATTCCGTGTTCCACTCATAACACTTCTCCATTATTTGCCGTAAGCTAAAGATCTGGTCCTGACAACCTCTAAGAGGCCTAAACCCACACTGATTTTCATCCAATTGGTCCTCAACTAATACTCGCACTTTCCTTTCAACAATACCCGAGAAGATTTTACCCACAACGCTGATTAAAGAGATACCTCTGTAGTTGTTACAATCTTTTCTGTTTTCATGTTTAAAGACTGGTGTGATTACTGCTTTTGAGTATCGATGCAATATTGTTCGGTCGATGACGGAGGACATATTGAACATTTGTAATCTGAGGTTCGTAAATATGTGTGTAAAGTTTCATATTCGTCTGTCTTAAAGTTTGATAAATACATGCATTCGAAATACGTACATTCTTTGTAGAAGACCCTGTATTTTAGTGTAGGCAGCAGGAGAGCGAGAGGGAAAGGGGAGGAGGGGAGAAAAAGAGAGAGAGAGAGAGAGAGAGAGAGAGAGAGAGAGAGAGAGAGAGAGGTGGGCGAGTGTAAGTTGCTGGGTTTCAAGGGTGTTGTTTCTCTAGAATTCACTGTAGCTTGGCCGAGTAGCTGCGTGGTGTGTTAAAATAACTGACTGAAAAATTGCGGTGAGTGGAAGTGTGTGCTTCCGGCATGCGTCACCTGGCACGACGGGCATGTCTTTGCATTTATTTTTTAAATATTTTATTTACAAATTTATTGGAGAGTTTCTGAGCAGGTATGCGTCTGTATATGCGGAAGAAAATTTCCTCGCGCTATCCGCGGAGCGTTCCTGCGCACTGGCGCGTAATGCGTCACCAGTTGCTCGTTTTTCTTTTCTTACTCGCTTCGCGGTGTCACCGGGAACGCGGGCTAGGCAGCTGGCGGCGTGTATGCATAAAAAGGTGGCCCTGTGTCGCGGGTCAGTTGCACCTGCCACCGGCCGCGGAATGTCTGTGAAAGCTTACCCGGGTAGTCGCAAATATTGATTACACTGAAATATTCCGGAGTAATGTAGGAACACACGAGGCCAGAAAAATGCACAGGGCGGACATTATTAAAACCGACAAACTGCAGGGACGGATTCCTGACTGGAAATGGAAGGAAAAAGCTCCTACAAACATGTGTACGGAAATCCATAGTTCCCTCTACAGGAAGGATTTTGTCGAAGATTTCTGCAACAGACCATCACAATTATGTGATCACTCTCATCAGTCCTCTTTACCGACGAACCATTCCGCCGCTTACAGTATGCTGCGTCAATCGCACAACGTGAAACACAACAGTAAGGTGTGCGGACATTTGCCACGATTTTACCTGCTCCGAAGGGTTGGGTCCCTTGTCTCCCCCTCCTCTTCCTCCTCGTCGCTTACTGAGCCTTTCCGCTGGTTTACTTAACAGAGAATTTGGATTTTCCGCCACATTTCTAGAGAGAGTTTCGTTGTTGAAACTATTAAATGCATCTCGTATTGAAATCGGCACCAAATTTCGAGCATCAGTAAAACTTCGCCAATCTGGGAGATTTTGCGTTCGTCTAAATTATACTTGCCTTTTTCGGTGCTCCTGCAGCAACTTTCTGTCGTGTTTTGTGTGCCATGAGGGATCAGTTCCGTCTCTTATTAATTTATTTGGTATGAATCTCTCGTGTGCTGTTGATACTATTTCTTTGAACTTAAGCCACATATGGTCTTCACTTACATAGTGTGGGAGGATTGGAGACTGTCTCTTAGAAATACGTCTACCGAATTTTTGGTTGCTTTTATAAACAGATATATTTCGCGTTTAGTTTTGGTGAATTTCTTTGTTACGGAATTGAGCCTCGCTACGACTGTGCGTTCACTAATCCCTGTATCCGTCGTGATGCTCAGGATTATTTGTGGCTAAGAGGTCAAGTGTGTTTTCGTAACCATTTACAATTTGAATAGCCTCGTGAACTAATTGTTCAAAATAATCTTTAAAAAAAGCATTTAGAACAATTACGGAAGTTGTTTTCTATCTACAATAGGATCTGAAAATGCATTTTTCTCAACATTCGGAAGGTGGATTGAAGTCGCTGCCAACTATAATTGTATGAGTAGGCTACATATTTGTGATGAGACTCAAGTTTTCTTTGAACAGTTCAGCAACTGTTTCATCTCAGACCGGGGGTCGGTAAAAGGAGCTAGTTATTAATTTATTCCGGCTGTCGAATATAACCTCTGCCCATACTAAGTCACAGTAACTATCTGCTTCAATGTCGCTTGTGAGCTGAAACACACATTACATTATTTTTCCTTAAATTGTGCTTCTTGTTTCTGTTGTAGTGCAGATCATTACAATTACGGCTTTTCCCTCCAAAACCTAGGATGCTTTCTCTGTGAACCTATAAATACCAGAGCTAAACAATGTAGAACAACAACGTACGTTACAAACATAGCGTTCTGTATTACTTCATTTCCTTATTTCTAACATTTTAAAAATGTATGATATGTCAATTACAGATGTTCTTATCTCTATTTAGTGAACGTATTTTCAGTCATGTTTTGAGCATTGTCCCCTACACATTATTAACTAATGTTTTACCGCAAGGGATATCGCACTTTAGAGAGTAAATTAATATGGAGTATGTCGTTCTTCTTTTCAAACATTCACATACCCATTTTTTTCTTTCCTTATTGTCTTTTGGGCATGCAGTTGTAGTAATTAAAGTAGGCACAAATGCAGTGATCAAAAAGAAATGATTAGCGTACATTCGCATTCTCGTTACATCGTTCCTTTCTTGTTGCTCCCATGGCGATGGGCTGTTTCTATCGCAATCAGTAAGCGTGAAAGGAAGCTACCGTACAGACAGAGGAATCTATATTTATACTTGGCAGAACTAATTACATACTGACATAATCGTCGGTATTGCTTTCGTTTCCCAAAAGTTATAAATATTTCGATTTCGGAAAAGAAGCCCTGTATTTGGCCAAGATGTCGAAGAAGTTGTCCCTAACGTACTGGATGTATCGAGTAAGATGTGGAGTCGGCGGTTTGAAAGCGGACAGAAGTACTAGGAAGGGCGTCCCTTACCTGAGGGATCGCTACCTGACGAAGGGGCAAGTGTGGCAAATGTCCGGCGTGGCAAATGTCCGGGATTCCAACAATAAGACACGGCACGTGATTAGAGGAACTTAATTCGTCGGCGCCACCTACCGTGGCAACGCTGCGTTTCCAGGACCCGTGTTCATAAGACCTTTTTTTCCTCCATTTCCAGTCGGGAATGTGTCCATGGATTTGCCCGTTTTATTAATGTTCACCCCGTATATACAGGCTGATGGTATGATCATGTTACAAACTTCCTATTTGAGCACAGAGAAGCTGTTCATCTCCGCTACTGGGAAAAACGCCTCCCACTGAACAGTGCCCGTAGCTCTTAAGGGGTGCTGGTTCGATCCCACGTTTATTGGACATTTTTATATCGAAATAATCGGCAACAAACTGCACAAAAGAAATTTTATTTCCTTAACCAATTTCAGGCAGTTAGTGTCCCTCCTCAGAAGGTATAGCTATCGCATTATTTGCTAGTGTCAACAATAAGATAAATAATGTGATAGTTATAACCTTCTGAGGAAGGGCACTTAGTGCCTGTGAAAGCTATACACACCGGGTAAAATTCTGTAACAAAATTTGATATTGAACCAGAGATCGTCAAATGTAGTATCGATTGTGCAGTAGCATCGCTTCTCAACAGCGATCGCTGATTCACGGTCTTATGGGTAATGTGTTAGAGTAAATTTAGATAGAGAGATGTATGGAGGATTTTCAAGTGTAGAGACGTGTTGTATCTGATGTGTGCTGGATTTGCTACGGGCAGTAATGATTTCTACTTTCAAGATATCATACTTGGCATAATGAAGGTGAGAAAAGTTGTTTTGTTACCAGCGCAACGCGCGTATTCACACGTGAAGATTGAAACAATGTATAGCACTCACATCCAATGATTTTTAAAGCTAATTCTTAATGTGTAATAAGTTTATTGTGTGTTACTTTTGAGTATTATTAATTTTCAAAGAGCTAACATACAAGATTTAAAGTTAGTGCTGTATCGTTATTTATTACAAGTCAATACCTGTTCCCAGATCAATGTCATTTTTGATTAACTATTTTGCTCAAGAAGTTATTGTCTCAGCCGTATTCGATTTAATTAAAATGTATGCTAAGCAACAGCCTTGCACAATAGCTGTATGCTAACTATACAATTTAAAGTACTAACAGCGAACCATGTGAAGAGCGCTACCACTACGCAGATAAAGGCAAAAAAAAAATTACTATTTCAGGGATAGCATTCATTTAGCACAGGGACTATTATTTTCAAACTGATCGAGTTTTGTTTTGTTACCAGGGCCAATTTCAAATCAGTACTGTTGCATCAGGTTCAGTTTTTGTGATACGTAAATTCATGCAGTTTTGGTTTGGTTTAAACTTATGACAGTTTACATTCTCGCAGAAGTTCAGTACTGGGCGAAGCGTTCAGCGACGAGATAAAAATGGACGTTCGCATGCCATTCCCATTCTGAAAGGCTACTACCAGTTGCGTTACCACAGATATACATGCTTCACGTGAAACCGATTAATGAAATAAAATTTCTTTTATGCAACCTGGTCGCTCATTATTTCGATGTGTACAACTACAGCTTCTGAAGATGGATAAAATAACTGGACATATTTTTCCTTGTTTTGGTCTATACTACCGCCTCTTAGGGATTGAAGGGTTGTAGCTACCAAACTAAAAGTGACAGGAATGTAATTTAAATTGATGTATACACAGATGGTGTTATTGATTCCAGTGCATGATAGAAACAACTATTGTTCCATTTAAAAATTGTATCTTTTGGCTGTAAATCTTTGGATAATAACACAATAAACTACGTTCATAGCTCCGCAGACAGTGTAACGTTTCTTATGGTGACCTACCGCAATAAATATTTCCGTCGCCTATTACTTCGTAACTTACAGAGGCAAACACATTTAATGGAACACTCTGTATATACTGAGAGAGGTCCATAAAAATGTAGACACTCTTTGATAGTCAACATTAATGGAACAAAATGACACATCCTCACAATTCTTGCAAGGGGGAATGTTATTTTATGTGTTCAAGCGACCCACATTAGCAGCAATACAACGTCGATGCCGCTGATCTGTAGACCGAACTGCAGCTTACAGTATTGCGGGTGTGAGAACCGCACGCAACGCCTCGATGGTTTTCCGT
Source organism: Schistocerca cancellata (assembly GCF_023864275.1). Classification (NCBI taxonomy): domain Eukaryota; kingdom Metazoa; phylum Arthropoda; class Insecta; order Orthoptera; family Acrididae; genus Schistocerca; species Schistocerca cancellata. The sequence continues at coordinate 123,602,793 of NC_064637.1, read as the reverse complement.
AGCTCGTTTAGTGTAGGTGGCTTCTGTTGATAAATTTAATTTTTCCATATCCGCCACAGGTAGAAGTCAAGAGGTGTAAGGTCTGGAGACCGTGGTGGGTACTCAAAAAAATGGCTCTGAGCACTATGGGACTTACCATCTGAGGTCATCAGTCCCCTAGAACTTAGAACTACTTAAATCTAACTAACCTGAGGACATCACACACATCCATGCCCGAGGCAGGATTCGAACCTGCGACCGTAGCGGTCGCGCAGTTCCAGACTGAAGCGCCTAGAACCGCTCGGCCACATCGGCCTGCTAGGTGGGTACTCAACAGCCCCTTTTCGACCTATCCACTGTCTAGGTAGATTTTCATCCTAGTATGCTCTGACATTTGTGTGGCATTGAGACGAAGCGCCATCGTGTTGTAAGGAAAATCTTTCATTTCCTAACACCTCTCGGATGGCAGGTAAAATCGATGTTTGCAGCGTATGAAGATACGCCTCACTGGTTACGGTACCTTCAACGAAAAATGGTTCAGTCAAACAGCGCGATGACACACTAACACACGGTAGATTCACATGTTTGTCCACGTGACGTGAGGTTTTTCAGGAATCAAGCACACGCAGTTGTGGCGGGTTACAGTACCGTTTAGTTTGAACTGCTTCTCGTCAGAACAGATCACCACTCCTACAAACCGTTAATCCTCGAGAAGCACGTCTTCAAACCACTCGCCCACTACATTCTTCGATACGGATCGTTCTTGCTCATAGCGTGCAGCGCTCTTGGAATGTGCACTTATCACTTTGCAGCCTTCGGAATTCGTCGTGCGCTTGAGCGGCTCGCCCCACTTTCAAGTGCACCCTGCTTCACAGGTTTTTGAGGTGACCTAGTAAAATGCTGAAACACAATAACGCTGGAAGCTGGACTTATGCATGTTTTTGGTCGGCCAGTCCTTTCGTTGTGCAAGTCCTGAACAGTATCGTCGGCTTCAAATTAATCCCGAATAAGATGAAGTGTTGTACGTGCTGGTGGCTAAGTTCCGTTCACATTACGCCACTGCCGTTGTACCTCCATCATGTTCTCATACTTCCAGTACTGCCCTTCGTTGCTCAAACGACAGTCTCCTTTCACTGCTGCGCTTTCACCTGCCGGATCTGTCGAGAAAGCAATAGGCTACGCTACCGCTCAAAATTGCAGCGATATGTCACAATGTCACTTTGTTCCAAAGGTATTGGCTATCAAAGAGTACATTTTTCTGGACGCCCTCTCGCTATCTCTCTGTCTTTTTCTCTTTATACAAGGTGGGCAGAAACTGTTTGAAAAGGTTGTAAGGACGCTATTGGGTACGTTGACAATGTAAATAAGAAAAAAATTCGTTACATTGTATCGTTTCCGAGTTAATTAGCATCGAAGTTAGCCAATGAGGCCGTTGCGTCAGAGATAGTGTCGCGAAACGTGTTCTTCGTTTGGTTTCCTGAAACGGAACAAGAAAGCGATACCAAACTGGACACGGAAGCGTAGTAAGGACCAAACGTGGATCAAAGACTGAGCAGTCTGGTGCGCCATCATCTACGTTATGAGAGTAACTGACACCTGTATCTGGCTGGCCAATTCGATATAAAATATGGAGTTTCAGTCTTCGATCGCTATTCTTTATTTTCAATTACCGGTTTCAGGCTAGCTGCCCATCTTCAGATCATACACTCCTGGAAATGGAAAAAAGAACACATTGACACCGGTGTGTCAGACCCACCATACTTGCTCCGGACACTGCGAGAGGGCTGTACAAGCAATGATCACACGCACGGCACAGCGGACATACCAGGAACCGCGGTGTTGGCCGTCGAATGGCGCTAGCTGCGCAGCATTTGTGCACCGCCGCCGTCAGTGTCAGCCAGTTTGCCGTGGCATACGGAGCTCCATCGCAGTCTTTAACACTGGTAGCATGCCGCGACAGCGTGGACGTGAACCGTATGTGCAGTTGACGGACTTTGAGCGAGGGCGTATAGTGGGCATGCGGGAGGCCGGGTGGACGTACCGCCGAATTGCTCAACACGTGGGGCGTGAGGTCTCCACAGTACATCGATGTTGTCGCCAGTGGTCGGCGGAAGGTGCACGTGCCCGTCGACCTGGGACCGGACCGCAGCGACGCACGGATGCACGCCAAGACCGTAGGATCCTACGCAGTGCCGTAGGGGACCGCACCGCCACTTCCCAGCAAATTAGGGACACTGTTGCTCCTGGGGTATCGGCGAGGACCATTCGCAACCGTCTCCATGAAGCTGGGCTACGGTCCCGCACACCGTTAGGCCGTCTTCCGCTCACGCCCCAACATCGTGCAGCCCGCCTCCAGTGGTGTCGCGACAGGCGTGAATGGAGGGACGAATGGAGACGTGTCGTCTTCAGCGATGAGAGTCGCTTCTGCCTTGGTGCCAATGATGGTCGTATGCGTGTTTGGCGCCGTGCAGGTGAGCGCCACAATCAGGACTGCATACGACCGAGGCACACAGGGCCAACACCCGGCATCATGGTGTGGGGAGCGATCTCCTACACTGGCAGTACACCACTGGTGATCGTCGAGGGGACACTGAATAGTGCACGGTACATCCAAACCGTCATCGAACCCATCGTTCTACCATTCCTAGACCGGCAAGGGAACTTGCTGTTCCAACAGGACAATGCACGTCCGCATGTATCCCGTGCCACCCAACGTGCTCTAGAAGGTGTAAGTCAACTACCCTGGCCAGCAAGATCTCCGGATCTGTCCCCCATTGAGCATGTTTGGGACTGGATGGAGCGTCGTCTCACGCGGTCTGCACGTCCAGCACGAACGCTGGTCCAACTGAGGCGCCAGGTGGAAATGGCATGGCAAGCCGTTCCACAGGACTACATCCAGCATCTCTACGATCGTCTCCATGGGAGAATAGCAGCGTGCATTGCTGCGAAAGGTGGATATACACTGTACTAGTGCCGACATTGTGCATGCTCTATTGCCTGTGTCTATGTGCCTGTGGTTCTGTCAGTGTAATCATGTGATGTATCTGACCCCAGGAATGTGTCAATAAAGTTTCCCGTTCCTGGGACAATGAATTCACGGTGTTCTTATTTCAATTTCCAGGAGTGTATGTTGTAGTTACAGAGTAACTTGTCCGTACAGAACACACAGTTCACTGACTTATGACAGTGAACTGTGTGTTCTGTACGGACAAGTTACTCTGTAACTACAACATATGATCTGAAGATGGGCAGCTAGCCCGAAACCGGTAATTGAAAATAAAGAATAGCGATCGAAGACTGAAACTCCATATTTTACTTAATGAACGATCGCGGAATTCCCAGTGAGACAACTATGTCTAGTTTTGATAAACCAATTCGATGCGCCTGCGCAACGGCCCGATTGGCTAACTTCAATGGCAATTAATTTTGGAACGGCACAATGTATCGAATTTTCTGTCTTAACAATTATTCTTCAATTTCCCAGTACAAGCTTTTCAAGATTATTGCTGAGCATTTCCTCTATCTTATATAATAGGTGAATGAGGATGGTGTACGTAGATACACTGGTAAATATATCATTTGCAAACTGATAATTAGCCATCACAAGTCGTATGTTTTTAGGTTGGGTAGCAGCTCAAAGACATGTGGCAAGAGCAAGTCATTAATGCCCACTTTCCCCTGGCCAGCAGGCCAGGTGTTACAGTGTGCACAATTGGAAGAAAAACGGGTAACCTGTACTGACAGGAATAGTCCACTTAGTGGTGCAGTTATGACAGTGCAGAAAACATCGGTCACTAAATTATGTGACGTGTTTGTGGGAAGACAGTTCGATGCAGAGAAACAAAACCACAAATAGATATGTCTACATATTAAGGTACCACATATAAAAGTTTCTGCACTTACACCTGTTATATATAAGTTTTGCAAGAACTCCTGAAGGTAAACGTTGACTGTGGAATTTTATCACAGGCACAGTCCCTTTGACTATCAAGAGATGTCACTAAACCCGCCCAAAGTTGTGTACAACCATTTATGAGCAGCGCCTATCAAACGGAGGGGTTCCGACAGCCGATCACTTCCAGTCATTTCACCAGGAAGGAAGTACGCGGCTCGTGTTGTTGGCCAAGACGGCCAGTACCGCGATTCGATCGCGTCCGCATTGTGCCGGGAAGGGCTCTCAAGAAGGGAAGTGTCCAGGCGTGTCGGAGTGAACTAAAGCGAGGTTTTGTTCTGACATGAAGGAGATACAGAGAGATACAGGAACTGTCGATGACATGCTTCGCTCAGTCCGCCCAAGGGATACCACTGCAGTGGATGGCCGCTACGTAAGGATTATGGCTCGGAGGAACCCTGACAGCAACGCCACCATGTTGAATAATGCTTTTCGTGCAGCCACAGGACGTCGTGTTACGACTCAAACTGTGCGGAATAGGCTGCATGATGCGCAACTTCACTCCCGACGTCAATGGCGAGGTCCATCTTTGCAACCACGACACCATGCAGCGCGGTACAGATGGGCCCAACAACATGCCCAATGGACCGCTCAGGATTGGCATCACGTTCTCTTCACCAATGAGTGTCGCATATGCCGTCAATCAGACAATCGTCGGAGACGTGTTTGGAAGCAACCTGGTCAGACTGAACGTAGACACACTTTCCAGCGAGTGCTGCAAGGCTGATGTTTTGGGGTGGCATTATGTGGGGCCGACGTATGCTACTGGTGGTCGTGGAATGTGCCACAACGGCTGTGCGATACGTGAATGTTATACTCCGACCGACAGTGCAACAATATCGGCAGCATATTAGCGAGGCGTTCGTCTTCATGGACGACAGTTCACGCATCCATTGTGCATATCTTGTGAATGAATTCCTTCAGGATAACGACATCGCTCGACTAGAGTGGCCAGCATGTTCTCCAGACATGAACCCTATCGAACATGCCTGGGATAGGTTGAAAGGTGCTGTTTATGGACAACGTGACCCATCAACCACTCTGAGGGATCTACGCCGAATCGCCCTTGAGGAGTGTGACAATCTGGACCAACAACGCCTTTATGAACTTCTGGAGAGTATGCCACGACGAATATCGGCATGTACGAGGGCAGTTCAATAAGTAATGCAACACATTTTTTTTTCTGAAACAGGGGTTGTTTTATTCAGCATTGAAATACACCAGGTTATTCCCCAATCTTTTAACTACACAACACTATTTTTCAACGTAATCTCCATTCAATGCTACGGCCTTACGCCACCTTGAAATGAGTGCCTGTATGCCTGCACGGTACCATTCCACTGGTCGATGTCGGAGCCAACGTCGTACTGCATCAATAACTTCTTCATCATCCGCGTAGTGCCTCCCACGGATTGCGTCCTTCATTGGGCCAAACATGTGGAAATCCGACGGTGCGAGATCGGGGCTGTAGGGTGCATGAGAATGAACAGTCCACTGAAGTTTTGTGAGCTCCTCCCGGGTGCGAAGACTTGTGTGAGATCTTGCGTTGTCATGAAGAAGGAGAAGTTCGTTCAGATTTTTGTGCCTACGAACACGCTGAAGTCGTTTGTTCAATTTCTGAAGAGTAGCACAATACACTTCAGAGTTGATCGTTTGACCATGGGGAAGGACATCGAACAGAATAACCCCTTCAGCGTCCCAGAAGACTGTAACCGTGACTTTACCGGCTGAGGGTATGGCTTTAAACTTTTTCTTGGTAGGGGAGTGGGTGTGGCGCCACTCCATTGATTGCCGTTTTGTTTCAGATTCGAAGTGATGAACCCATGTTTCATCGCCTGTAACAATCTTTGACAAGAAATTGTCACCCTCAGCCACATGACGAGCAAGCAATTCCGCACAGATGGTTCTCCTTTGCTCTTTATGGTGTTCGGTTAGACAACGAGGGACCCAGCGGGAACAAACCTTTGAATATCCCAACTGGTGAACAATTGTGACAGCACTACCAACAGAGATGTCAAGTTGAGCACTGAGTTGTTTGATGGTGATCCGTCGATCATCTCGAACGAGTGTGTTCGCACGCTCCGCCATTGCAGGAGTCACAGCTGTGCACGGCCGGCCCGCACGCGGGAGATCAGACAGTCTTGCTTGACCTTGCGGCGATGATGACACACGATTTGCCCAACGACTCACCGTGCTTTTGTCCACTGCCAGATCACTGTAGACATTCTGCAAGCGCCTATGAATATCTGAGATGCCCTGGTTTTCCGCCAAAAGAAACTCGATCACTGCCCGTTGTTTGCAACGCACATCCGTTACAGACGCCATTTTAACAGCTTCGTACAGCGCTGCCACCTGTCGGAAGTCAATGAAACTATACGAGACGAAGTGGGAATGTTTGAAAATATTCCACAAGAAATTTCCGATTTTTTCAACCAAAATTGGCCGAGAAAAAAAATGTGTTGCATTACTTATTGAACTGCCCTCGTATTAATGCAAGAGGACGTGCTACTGGGTATTGGAGGTACCGGTGTGTACAGCAGTCTGGACAACCTACTCTGAAGGTCTCGTTACATGATGGTACAACATGGAATGTGTGGTTTTCATGAGCAATAAGAATGGCAGAAATGATGTTTATGTTGATCTCTATTACAGTTTTCTGTACAGGTTTCGGAACTCTCGGAACCGACGTGATTCAAAACTTTTTTGATGTGTGGATGTTCACTTCTAACTGATAACTAGCAAGTGGCCCTGGCTTCGCATGAGCAGCACTAAGTTTCTACAGCTGTGTGACTTCTCTGGCATAGTTGTAATAACATACAGAACCCCTCCTTGTGATTCAGTCTATCTATTAGCCAAAATCCCTACAGTCATTCCTGAGGTTACCCTTTACATACAGCTAGAGGACCAGAGCAGGAGATCTTTAAGTTATAATATGAACAGATAACAGTCATGATTAACATTGTGCGTGTAGCGGAAGTGCTGTGTACCCTCGGCTACACTCGCGCCCTCGTGTGCGCGCTCTCCTTTCGATGCTGGTATAGTACACTCGTAACCGACAAGTGGCGAGTTCTGAGTTAGGCTGGTAGCGGCACATGCTGACAAGTTCGGTCTCTCAGCGTACAGAAATGGCCAGTTCGGAGATGACGTCATAGGCCACGCCCATGAGGACCCACGAGAAATGCGGGCCGCACATCGAACTTGTGACGTCACAGTAGTCGCCGTGCTATACATAGCAAACGCCCGGCTCCGTGCAGAGTCCACGAGAGATCAATGTGTCAATGAAAAGATACGCACTAAATACTAACTTTGTCATGTGCTGTCGAGAGCTTACATGTATTGAACACAGAGTTCAGAATTAATAAACTCCCCTGAAATAGTAACTCGTGTCTCGGCACTCGTAAGACTGGCAGTGTCACGTTGTGCGATGCACGCCACAGGGCCTGCATAACCCTATTGCCCAGTCCTTCTGGCGAGTTTAGAGAGCTAATTTCTGATCTTTGCTGGACAGCTACAGGCCAAATAAATACACTCCTGGAAATGGAAAAAAGAACACATTGACACCGATGTGTCAGACCCACCATACTTGCTCCGGACACTGCGAGAGGGCTGTACAAGCAATGATCACACGCACGGCACAGCGGACACACCAGGAACCGCGGTGTTGGCCGTCGAATGGCGCTAGCTGCGCAGCATTTGTGCACCGCCGCCGTCAGTGTCAGCCAGTTTGCCGTGGCATACGGAGCTCCATCGCAGTCTTTAACACTGGTAGCATGCAGCGACAGCGTGGACGTGAACCGTATGTGCAGTTGACGGACTTTGAGCGAGGGCGTATAGTGGCCATGCGGGAGGCCGGGTGGACGTACCGCCGAATTGCTCAACACGTGGGGCGTGAGGTCTCCACAGTACATCGATGTTATCGGCAGTGGTCGGCGGAAGGTGCACGTGCCCGTCGACCTGGGACCGGACCGCAGCGACGCACGGATGCACGCCAAGACCGTAGGATCCTACGCAGTGCCGTAGGGGACCGCACCGCCACTTCCCAGCAAATTAGGGACACTGTTGCTCCTGGGGTATCGGCGAGGACCATTCGCAACCGTCTCCATGAAGCTGGGCTACGGTCCCGCACACCGTTAGGCCGTCTTCCGCTCACGGCCCAACATCGTGCAGCCCGCCTCCAGTGGTGTCGCGACAGGCGTGAATGGAGGGACGAATGGAGACGTGTCGTCTTCAGCGATGAGAGTCGCTTCTGCCTTGGTGCCAATGATGGTCGTATGCGTGTTTGGCGCCGTGCAGGTGAGCGCCACAATCAGGACTGCATACGACCGAGGCACACAGGGCCAACACCCAGCATCATGGTGCGGGGAGCGATCTCCTACACTGGCCGTACACCACTGGTGATCGTCGAGGGGACACTGAATAGTGCACGGTACATCCAAACCGTCATCGAACCCATCGTTCTACCATTCCTAGACCGGCAAGGGAACTTGCTGTTCCAACAGGACAATGCACGTCCGCATGTATCCCGTGCCACCCAACGTGCTCTAGAAGGTGTAAGTCAACTACCCTGGCCAGCAAGATCTCCGGATCTGTCCCCCATTGAGCATGTTTGGGACTGGATGAAGCGTCGTCTCACGCGGTCTGCACGTCCAGCACGAACGCTGGTCCAACTGAGACGCCAGGTGGAAATGGCATGGCAAGCCGTTCCACAGGACTACATCCAGCATCTCTACGATCGTCTCCATGGGAGAATAGCAGCCTGCATTGCTGCGAAAGGTGGATATACACTGTACTAGTGCCGACATTGTGCATGCTCTGTTGCCTGTGTCTATGTGCCTGTGGTTCTGTCAGTGTGATCATGCGATGTATCTGACCCCAGGAATGTGTCAATAAAGTTTCCCCTTCCTGGGACAATGAATTCACGGTGTTCTTATTTCAATTTCCAGGAGTGTAACATGACCTTGCTTTTGTCCTGTCATAGAACTCGCTTATTTGAAAAGTACGAAAGACAATAATGTCTCTTTCATTAAAGCTCCCCATTCCTCCAACTGAAGCCTCTTTGTATCCAGGATAACATACTATTGCAACTGTCACCCATCCATTTCCATGATCGTAGTCAGCTATATTATCAGTTGTTAAGTTACTCCACAAAACGCCCTCGAATCATCACTAGTGACGATTCCTTTGAGCAAGTCATCGCATTCTGTGGCGTTGAGCATTAAGTGATCCAAGCTTGTCATCATTCGCTGGCCCTTGTGGTTGTCTGTCAGGTTCCTAGATACCCAGCCAGCATTAACTTTACGATATTCCAGCGTGTCATGAACAGCGTCATCCATCGGACCATGCGAAATATTGAGCTGCTGCGATAAGGTTCGCAGCTGTACACATCTGTTGTTCAGGACTGCTGCGCCAATGGCTCCCACTTCCTGCAGGTGTTACCGACCGCACGGAGCGGGGCGGATCAAAGAGGTTTACACACCCCCTTGGAAGAACACACACCACCAGGGGACGTTGCTAAGGTCCGCACTGTCGTCCCCGTACACGCCACACATGTTCCTGTAAATTTCACTCGGTTTAAGTCCATTTGCCTGGAAATGTCGAACTACACTTCACTATTCTCCACGAGCTGACGACATACGCCCCAGGTTTGTTTTGTAGTTCAGACAAGGCTTCAAATTATTTTAACTGAATCATTTTAAGTGAATCACCCGTGGGTTCTTGGTGAGATTAACTAAACAAATACTGTTTTTCTGCCTTGTTTCCAAAGCTTTATTATGGTTACTGCAGAGTCTAGTGTTCTGGTGGTAAGCATATTGCTTATTCCAAAGATGATAAAGAAAAAAATAAACATGTCAACATCTTAATGTATCGATCCTTGGGTTCGTGTGAAATTATTTCAAGGAGCTTTTTTTTGACAAATTACACAATTCAGGAATTACACTAACACGACTAAACATACCAAGGAATAAAGTTATGCATCATCCAGTTAGAAATTCTAGAAATAAAAAAAATCAGACGTGTATATCTGCACACCTGTTATTAAATGAGGAACCCAAATTAATCATGATATTGTAACTGCTAGATAGAAGTAAAACTTTGGACCTCATCCATGAGTAGATAAAAGTATTAGGCTGATTTCCTGGTATGTTTACTCATGTTAGTCTAAAATGTTCAAATGTGTGTGAAATCTTATGGGACTTAACTACTAACGTCATCAGTCCCTAAGCTTACACACTACTTAACCTAAATTATCCTAAGGACAAACACACACACCCATGCCCGAGGAAGGACTCGAACCTCCGCCGGGACCAGCCGCACAGTCCATGACTGCAGCACCCTAGACCACTCGGCTAATCCCACGCGGCATGTTAGTCTAATTGCTGAATTGCATAATTCCATATGTAATTTGACAAAAACAGTTAATAAATAAAAGAATAAAAAAGTGGTTGAAGTAATTTCACTAAAAGCCAAGGATCGATATGTTAAGGAATTTGTATTTGCACAGTCATCATGTTTATCTTTGATTTATTACCTCTGGAATCAGTAATGTACTTGAAAATGGTCTTATAGCCCGAAACGTAGGTTGTGCAGTAACTATAACAAAATTTGTGAAACAAAGCAAAAAAACAGTATTTGTTTAGTTAAACTTCAAATTATCTTTCGCTAGAGCTGTGCATGGAAACAAAATACACTCTTCAGCGCAAACTTCAATCCGTATCGTCGTGAAATTTTAAAATTCCGGCTGCAGTACCAGGGTATAAATAAATTCTTCTGCCTTATTTTCCGATTCGCGCTCGTGTAATAAAAAACGAGCAGCCCGCGAAACAATTCTGTGTTGGGGTGAGTCATTAAAGCATCGATATTCCATTCCTGTGGTCCCGGTATTCATGCACAGCTGGCATTCCGGGGCGCCTGAATGCGTGCAGGAAGGGCGGGCTGGAGACCGCTCCGGTACTCACTGTCATAGTCTGGGTAGCTGGGAGCAGAGGCTGCCAAAGCGGCCACCAGGAGCAGCACCAGCGCCACCTTGCACACAGCGGACGTCGATGCCATCGCGATGAGTGTCTGCAACATAAGCACAGCGGAGCCAGGTTAGCCGAAGTGCAGTGTGAGCGTTAGTAGAGAGCTGGATTCGCAACTTTTAAGGAGTTTTTGGCTGCAAAATACTAACACGAATCCTTTACAGACGAATGGAAAAACTGGTGGAAGCCGACCTCGGGGACGATCAGTTTGGATTCCGTAGAAATGTTGGAACAAGTGAGGCAATACTGACCCTACGACTTATCTTAGAAAATAGATTGAGGAAAGGCAAACATACGTTTCTAGCGTTTGTAGACTTAGAGAAAGCTTTTGACAATATTGACTGGAATACTCTCTTTCGAATTCTGAAGGTGGCACGGATCAAATAAAGGGAGCGGAAGGCTATTTACAATTTGTACAGAAACCAGATGGCAGTTATAAGAGTCGAGGGACACGAAAGGGAAGCAGTGGTTGGGAAGGGAGTGAGACAGGGTAGTAGCCTACCCCCGATGTTATTCAATCTGTATATTGAGCAAGCAGTAAAGGAAACAAAAGAAAAATTCGGAGTAGCTATTAAAATCCATGGAGAAGAAATAGAAAAACTTTGAGGTTCGCCGATGATATTGCGTTTCTGTCAGAGACAGCTAAGGAGTTGGAAGAGTAGCTGAACCAAATGGACAGTATCTTGAAGGGAGGATATAACATGAACATCAACAATGGAAAAACGAGGATAATGGAATGCATGGGAATTAAGTCAGGTGATGCTGCGGGAATTAGATTAGGAAATGAGACTCTTAAAGTAGTAAATGTGTTTTGCTATTTGGGGAGGAAAATAACTAATGATGGTCGAAGTAGAGACGATATAAAATGTAGGCTGGCAATAGCAAGGAAAGTGTTTCTGAAGAAGAGAAATAGTTTGGACAAGAAGAGAATAGAAGCTTTCGAAATATGGTGCTACAGAAGAATGCTGAAGATTAGATGGGTAGATCACATAAATAATGAGGAGGTACTGAACAGAATTTGAGAGAACAGAAATTTGTGGCACAACTTGACTAGAAGAAGGGATCCGTTGGTAGGGCATATTCGGAGGCATAAATTGATCACCAATTTAGTACTGGAGGGCAGCGTGGAGGGTAAAAATCGTAGAGGGAGACCAAGAGATGAATACACTAAACAGATTGAGAAGGATATAGGTTGCAGTAGGTACTGGGAGGTGAAGAAGCTTGCACAGGATAGAGTAGCATGGAGAGCTGCATCAAACCAATCTCAGGACTGAAGACAACAACAACAACAACAAGGAGTTTTTATTTATTTTTTCATTGTTTTACGGTTCCGTACCTCAATCGGTAACAACGGAACCATTATGGGACCACTTTGTTGTCTGTCCGTTCATCTGCCTGTCCGACTATTAGAACACGTTTTTCTGAGGAACGGGTAGACGTATCAAGCTGAAATTTGTGTCACATATTGAGATCTATCCTTCCTTGGCAGTGTAAAGCACTGAAACTTCTGACTCAATGCTGTCAGAAGATAAAGCCATTCATGTCACATATTTTGATACAAACCACTCACCTAAACCTACAGGGAGTAGGGAGTCATGAATTTCGTATGAATGAAGGCTTCTCAGTACAACCAAAATCCGAATACTGTAAATTTTGTATCGTATCACACGAAAAAAAAAATTGTTGTTATTTCGTATCTGACTGTCTGTGTGCCAGTCTGTCTGTCAAGACACTTTTTTCTGACGAACGGGTGTATGTAGCAAGTTGAATTTATGTCACGTAATAATGCCTAGATTACTTGGCGGTGTAATAAACTTTAGCTTCTAAGTCAATGCAGTCAAAAGGTACGGCCATCTAGGTCACGCATCTTGATACTCGAAAACTCACTCATCGAAACCTATGGGGCACTTCCCATTGGTCTACAATGATGAAATTTTGCAAGAAGTAAGTTTTCACAGTACAAATGAAGGAAAAGATCCGAAAATTGTTAATTGTAATTATATCACATGAAAAAAAATTTTGTTTTGTTATTTGTTACCTGACGTCAAACTCGAAATAAAACAAGCAGTAATTCTTCATTCAGGGTGACTGGGTCGCAATGGTAAAAATAATGATAATAATAATCAGGCAAGGGGTGACTTTAGTGCTCATATGAGGCGTTTCGGAATTTATCCACACAGGAGCGATTCACATACAACTTGACACGCCATGCCTGCGTCCGGTAATCGCTCCTGGATACCTTGTGATGCATAAATTGCGAAAGGCGACACGTGAGCAATAAAGTCATTCCTTGCCTGGTATTTGGCTTTTACTATTGCGACCCAGTCGATGTGACTGTGCAACTACTGACTATTATAACAATGGTCACCTGCCTCCTGCGAGACTTTATGTCACATTTGTATTACTGAAATAAAAAAATCTTGGAATTTACATCTACATGGATACTCTGCAAATCACATTCTAGTGCCTAGCAGAGGGTTCATCGACCACCTCCACAATTCTCTATTATTCCAATCTCTTACAGCGCGCGGAAAGAACGAACACATATATCTTTCCGTACGAGCTTTCAGTATTGGAGTCGGAATTTAGACATGCTTTCAGTGACTAAAAATCAGATAAGACAGAAGGGATAGGAAACATTCAATAGAAATTTCTAAAATCACTGACGGAAGTGGGAAGAAAACGACTATAAATGTTGGTGTGAAGAATTTGAGACTGACGACACAGCGTCAGACTTCCGGAAAAACGTCTTCCACACAGTATCGTAGATAGCAGCTGCGGACAATTGCGAAAATTATTGCACAATCAGGTTCACAGCACATGCTTCCAAGTTGCTGACAAGAATAATATACACAAGATCGAAAAAAATTTGACCATTTGTCAGATGACAATAAACTTGGCTTTAGGAAAGGTAAAGGCACCACCAAGGCAGGCCTAACGTTGCGTTTGATAATCGAAGCAAGACTGAAGAAAAATTAAGACATCTTTACAGGATTTGTAGACCTACAAAAAGCACTCGACAAAGTAAAATGGCGCAAGGTGCTCGAAATTATGAGAAACATAGGAGTAAGCTGTAGGGACATACGGGCAATATACGGAGTCCAGTCACAGTAATGTGACCACCGCCTGTGTTCATAGTTATCACCATCAGTGTTCTGCCAAAAGGCAGGTTTTCACATGGTGGTTCTCCAGGCTGTCCGGTCTTCTGCCATCCTCTTCAGGTCTGCATAATTTCCTCTTCCCTTTATGTCGTCTGTCATCTTGTATCTCCTTCTTCCTCTCAGTCTTCTCCTGCAAACCAATCCTTCCAAAGCATCTACTAGCAAGCGCTCCCTTCTCAATCAATGTCCCAATCAGTTCTTTTCCCTTTCTCTTACAACCTTCAGCAGACATCTTCTCTCGCCAACCCTTTCCAATACCCTTTCATTGCTCACTCTTTCCATCCAACTTATTCTCTCCATTCTCCTCCACATCCACATCTCAAATGCTTCTAACCTTTTTTCATCCTCTCGTCTCAGCGTCCATGTTTCTGCTCCATATAGTGTCACACTACAGACAAAACATTTGCCAAGCCTTTTCCTTAGTCCTTTATCTAATTTGCCACGTAAGAGTCTCCTCTTTCTGTTGAATGCCTCCTTCGCTATGGCAATTCGAGTTTTCACCTCGTGGTGACATCTCCAGTCTTCAGTTATTGTGCTTCCGAGATATTAAAATTAACTTATTTGGCTAATGGTAGATTGTCCTATTTTAATATTGGATAGTCTGCGTCTTGTACTGATGACCATAGTCTTAGTTTTTGCTGTGTTTATTTGCATCCCATATTCCACACAAGCTTCATTCAGATCTTTGACCATGTTATTCACTGTCCGCTCACTTTCTGCCTGGTATCATGGTATTATCAGTGTTCAGAGTAATGTGCAATAATCACTCACAGACGGTAGGTGGCAGCACTAGCAATGGAGGGTACATAAAGCGTGTCTGTGGGACGCGAAAAGACACCACAGCCGTTGTCGTAATACGGTAACGGAGCGATTTATCTGACGTCCAAAAGGGCATAGTCATCGGGTTCAAGGCCAAGGGTGGAAGCATTTCGGAAACGACTAAGTCTGCATCCTGTTCACATGCCACCGTGGTCGAAGTACAACATGTATCACAGTCTGGCGATATCCAAAACCGGCTCAAAGACGACTGTGGTGTACCACGGGCCGTAGATGACTGGGGTGAAAGGTGGCCGGGGAGATGTGGTCGGGCGAACACGCGTGCAACCGTTCAGCAACTGACCACCCAGATGAAACAAGGGGGCTATGAACAGTGTCTCCTCAACTGTCATTTAGCAAACGTTGCTGAATAAGGGCCCCCGCAGCCGCAGCCGTGCAACCGTTCAGCAGCTGACCACCCAGATGAAACAAGGGGGCTGTGAACAGTGTCTCCTCAACTGTCATTTAGCGAACGTTGCTGAATAAGGGCCCCCGCAGCCGCAGACGTGCAACCGTTCAGCAGCTGACCACCCAGATGAAACAAGGGGGCTGTGAACAGTGTCTCCTCAACTGTCATTTAGCGAACATTGCTGAATAAGGGCCCCCGCAGCCGCAGCCATGCAACCGTTCAGCAGCTGACCGCCCAGATGAAACAAGGGGGCTGTGAACAGTGTCTCCTCAACTGTCATTTAGCGAACGTTGCTGAATAAGGGCCCCCGCAGCAGTGTCTGGTTCGTGTAGCCACGCTCACTGCTGTTGATCAGCAGCGCGCGCGATTAGCCGAGCGGTCTCAGGCGCTGCAGTCGTTGACTGTCATTTGGTCCCGGCGGAGGTTCGAGTCCTCCCTCGGGCATGGGTGTGTGTGTTTGTCTTTAGGATAATTTAGGTTAAGTAATGTGTAAGAGTCCGTTCCCGGGTTCGATTCCCGGAGGGGTGATTGATTTTCTCCGCCTCGTGATGACTGGGTGTTGTGTGATGTCCTTAGGTTAGTTAGGTTTACGTAGTTCTAAGTTCTAGGGGACTGATAACCATAGAGGTTAAGTCCCATAGTGCTCAGAGCCATCTGAACCAATGTGTAAGCTTAGGGACTGATGACCTTAGCAGTTAAGTTCCATAAGATTTCACACACATTTGTTGATCAGCGAAGAAGGCTGGAATTTGCACCACCGTACCGCAACTGGACTTCGACTGAGTGCCGACAAGTGGTCTTTTCGGATGAACCACGTTTCATGCTCCATCTTACAACTGGTCGTTTCCGTGTACGGCGTGAAAAATCTGAAAGCGAACACCCTGCAACGATCGTCAGAAGACGGAGGACGGAGCATTATGGTCTGAAGGATGTTTTCGTCGCATTCCCTGGGTGATATCGTCATCCTAAAGGCGCAATGGATCAACACAAGTAGGCATCTATCCTTGGGGGACGGCCGGTGTGGCCGAGCGGTTCTAGGCGCTTCAGTCCGGAACCACGCAGGTGCTCCGGTTGCAGCTTCGAATCCAGCCTCGGGCATGGTTGTGTGTGATGTCCTTAGGTTGGTTAGGTTTAAGTAGTTCTAAGTCCAAGCAAAACGAAGATAATGGAATGTATTCGAATTAAGTCGGGTGATGCTGGGGGAAACAGATTAGGAAATGAGACACTTAAAGGAGTAAAGAAGTTTTGCTATTTGGGGAGCAAAATAGCTGATGAGAGTCGAAGTAGAGAGGATATAAAATTTAGACTGGCAATGGCAAGGAAAGCGTTTCTGAAGAAGAGAAATTTGTTAACATCGAGTATAGATTTAAGTGTCAGGAAGTCGTTTCTGAGAGTATTTGTATGGAGTGTAGCCACGTATGGAAGTGAAACATGGACGATAAATAGTTAGGACAAGAAGAGAATAGAAGCTTTCGAAATGTGGTGCTGCAGAAGAATGCTGTAGATTAGATGGGTAGATCAAATAACTAATGAGGAGGTATTGAATAGAATTGGGGAGAAGAGGAGTTTGTGGCACAACTTGACTAGAAGAAGGGACCGGTTGGTAGGACATATTCTGAGGCATCAAGGGATTACCAATTTAGCATTGGAGGGCAGCGTGGAGGGTAAAAATCCTAGAGGGGGACCAAGAGATGAATGCACTAAGCAGATTTAGAAGGATGTTGGTTGCAGTAAGTACCGGGAGATGAAGAAGCTTGTACAGGATAGGGTAGCATGGAGAGCTGCATCAAACCAGTCTCAGGACTGAAGACCA
The DNA here is from genome assembly GCF_023864275.1 of Schistocerca cancellata. Classification (NCBI taxonomy): domain Eukaryota; kingdom Metazoa; phylum Arthropoda; class Insecta; order Orthoptera; family Acrididae; genus Schistocerca; species Schistocerca cancellata. The sequence goes on along the minus strand of NC_064637.1, from coordinate 123,585,644 downwards.
CAACAACAACGACAAAGTCTAGGGGACTGATGACCTCAGATGTTAAGTCCCATAATGCTTAGAGCCATTTGAACCATTTTTTTTTATCCTTGGGGACTAAGCAGTTTGCTTTTCTCCGGCATGATGCTATCTACTTGCGGGACAATGCAACGTGTTATACAGCTCCCAGAGTGGCTTCAAGAGCGCCACGATAAGTTCACCATACTTCACTGGCCACCAGACTCCGTGAATTCAAACCCAGCTGAGAACCTGTGCTACCACCTTGGGCGGTCTGCACGCGTCACGGGTGGTGTACCGAGAAACCTAGCGCAGCTGGTCACCGTAGTGGAGTTTTCATGGCTCCGCATCCCTGTCGGTACCTTCCATAACCTCAGTGACTCTCTTCCAGCACGCCCGCAGCGGTCCGTACCGCAAAAAGTCGGTTTTTCAGGCTTTTGACTGGTGTTCACATCGATGTGACTAGACAGTGTACTATATGCACAAGAACCAGAAGGGAACTGTAAGACTGGAAGGTAAAGGTCGAAGTGCTTGGATTAAAAAGGTGGAAATGCTAAGATGAAGTCTTTCGCCTCTAGTGGTCAATCTACTCGCAGAAGAAGCAATGACGGAAATAAAAGAAAGGTCCAAGAGTGCAATTAAAATCCAAGGTAAAAGGACACCAGTGAAAAGAATTGATGGTGATATTGCTATCCTCGGTGAAAGTAAAGAATAATTCTACATCTACATCTACATCTACATTTATACTCCGCAAGCCACCCAACGGTGTGTGGCGGAGGGCACTTTACGTCCCACTGTCATTACCTCCCTTTCCTGTTCCAGTCGCGTATGGTTCGCGGGAAAAACGACTGTCTGAAAGACTCCGTGCGCGCTCGAATCTCTTTAATTTTACATTCTTGATCTCCTCGGGAGGTATAAGTAGGGGGAAGCAATATATTCGATACCTAATCCAGAAACGCACCCTCTCGAAACCTGGACAGCAAGCTACACAGCGATGCAGAGCGCCTCTCTTGCAGAGTCTGCCACTTGAGTTTACTAAACATCTCCGTAACGCTATCACGGTTACCAAATAACCCTGTGACGAAACGCGCCGCTCTTCTTTGGATCTTCTCTATCTCCTCTGTCAACCCGATCTGGTTCGGATCCCACACTGACGAGCAATACTCAAGTATAGGTCGAACGAGTGTTTTGTAAGCCACCTCCTTTGTTGATGGACTACATTTTCTAAGGACTCTCCCAATGAATCTCAACCTGGCACCCGCCTTACCAACAATTAATTTTATATGATCATTCCACTTCAAATCGTTCCGCACGCATACTCCCAGATATTTTACAGAAGTAACTGCTACCAGTGTTTGTTCTGCTATCATATAATCATACAATAAAGGATCCTTCTTTCTATGTATTCGCAATACATTACATTTGTCTATGTTAAGGGTCAGTTGCCACTCCCAGCACCAAATGCCTATCCGCTGCATATCTTCCTGCATTTCGCTACAATTTTCTAATGCTGCAACTTCTCTGTATACTACAGCATCATCCGCGAAAAGCCGCATGGAACTTCCGACACTATCTACTAGGTCATTTATACATATTATGAAAAGCAATGGTCCCATAACACTCCCCTGTGGCACGCCAGAGGTTACTTTAACGTCTGTAGACGTCTCTCCATTGATAACAACATGCTGTGTTCTGTTTGCTAAAAACTCTTCAATCCAGCCACACAGCTGGTCTGATATTCCGTAGGCTCTTACTTTGTTTATCAGGCGACAGTGCGGAACTGTATCGAACGCCTTCCGGAAGTCAAGGAAAATAGCATCTACCTGGGAGCCTGTATCTAATATTTTCTGGGTCTCATGAACAAATAAAGCGAGTTGGGTCTCACACGATCGCTGTTTCCGGATTCCATGTTGATTCCTACATAGTAGATTCTGGGATTCCAAAAACGACATGATACTCGAGCAAAAAACATGTTCTAAAATTCTACAACAGATCGACGTCAGAGATATAGGTCTATAGTTTTGCGCATCTGCTCGACGATCCTTCTTGAAGACTGGGACTACCTGTGCTCTTTTCCAATCATTTGGAACCTTCCGTTCCTCTAGAGACTTGCGGTACACGGCTGTTAGAAGGGGGACAAGTTCTCTCGCGTACTCTGTGTAATTACAGGATCAGTTGAATGGAATGAAAAGTCTCGTAAGTACAGAATATGAAGTGAACCGAAGAAAGGCAATAGTAATGTGAAGTATCAGAAATGAGAACAGGGAGAGGCTTACCATTAAGACTGGAGATCAAGAAGTAGACAAAGTTAAAGAATTATGCTACCTTAGAAGGAAGGTACGTCACGGTGGAAGAAGAAAGGAGGGAATAAAAATCAGAGAAGCACAGACAAAATGATAAATCCACTGGTCTCAAACAAAGGTCTTAATTTGAGGAAAAGAATTCTAAGAATGTACGTTTGGAGCACACAGCGTTGTATAGTAGTGAATCATGACCTGCGAGAGAGCCGGAACAGAAGAGAATCGACCCGCTTGAGATGTGGTGCTGCACAATAATGTTGAAAATTAAGTGGGCTGATGAGGTAATGAATGCGAAAGTTCTCCGTACCCTCGGCGAAGAAAGGGATGTATGGAAAACTCTGACAAAAAGAGGGGACAGGATGACAGGACACGTCTTAAGGCATCAGGAAATAACTTTATGGTACAAGAGAGAGCTGTAGAGGGAGACAGAGACTAGAATGCATCAAGGAAATGGTTAAGGGCGTAGGTTTGCAAGTGGTACTTCGGGACGAAGAGCGTAGTACAGGAGAGGAATTCGTGGGGGGCCGTTTCGAACCAGTCACGAGACTGAAGACCAAGAGAAGCAGTTGGGTAAAAAGTGGACTGTAAACTCCCGATTAGCTCGCTCTTCCGCATCACGGTAAAGAATGAAATGTGCTAAAGTCAGCAACAACAACAACAAAAGTTGATGGTACAATTCTGGAGGCACATTAAGTAATATAGTGTGTGCAAAAAGTGTTACGAATAGTTTTAGCAGTAAAAAATTAATTCAATTTCAATATACACTGAAGCGCCAAAGAAATTCGTAAAGGCATGCATATTCAAATACAGATATATGCAAACAGGCAGGATACAGCCCTGCGGTTGACAACGCCTATGTAAGACGACAAGTTCCTGGCGCAGTTGTTAGATCGGTCTCTACTGCTACAATGGCAGGATAGCAAGATTTGAGTGAGTTTGAACGTGGTGTTATAGCCGGCGCACGAGCGATGAGGCACAACATCTCGGAAGTGGCGATGAAGTGGGGATTCTCCCATACCGTGAATATCAGGAATCCGATAAAACATCAAATCTCCGATGCGGCCGGGAAAAGGTCTTGCAACAACGGAACTAACGCCGACCTAAGAGAATCGTTCAACGTGACAGAAGTGCAACGCTTCCGCAAATTCCTGCAGATTTCAATGCTGGGCCTTCAATAACGGCCAGCGTACGAACCATTCAACGAAACATAATCGATACGGGCTTTCGGCCCAGTCGTGTACTTTTGACGACTGCACGACAGAAAGCTTTACGCCTCGCCTGGGGCCGCGAGAGATTAGCCGAGCGGTCTTAGGGCGCTGCAGTCATGGACTGTGCGGCTGGTCCCGGCGGAGGTTCGAGTCCTCCCTCGGGTATGGGTGTGTGTGTTTGTCCTTAGGATAATTTAGGTTAAGTAGTGTGTAAGCTTAGGGACTGATGACCTTAGCAGTTAAGTCCCATAAGATTTCACACACATTTGAACATTTTTGCCTCGCCTGGGCCGGTCAGCACCGTCATTGGACTGTTGGTGACTGGAAGCTGTTTCACAGAGGAAGACTGCACTGTAGTTCCTTCTCTAGATTGTCGCACAGATGACAAAATGGTAGATATCGAAATAGACGACAGAGGGATAGAGAAACAATTAAAATCGCTCAAAAGAGGAAAGGCCTCTGGACCTGATGGGATACCAGTTCAATTTTACACAGAGTACGCGAAGGAACTTGCCCCCCTTCTTGCAGCGGTGTACCGTAGGTCTCTAGAAGAGCGTAGCGTTCCAAAGGATTCGAAAAGGGCACAGGTCATCCCCGTTTTCAAGAAGGGACGTCGAACAGATGTGCAGAACTATAGACCTATATCTCTAACGTCGATCAGTTGTAGAATTTTGGAACACGTATTGTGTTCGAGTATAATGACTTTTCTGGAGACTAGAAATCTACTCTGTAGGAATCAGCATGGGTTTCGAAAAAGACGGTCATGTGAAACCCAGCTCGCGCTATTCGTCCACGAGACTCAGAGGGCCATAGACACGGGTTCACAGGTAGATGCCGTGTTTCTTGACTTTCGCAAGGCGTTCGATACAGATCCCCACAGTCGTTTAATGAACAAAGTAAGAACATATGGACTATCAGACCAATTGTGTGATTGGATTGAGGAGTTCCTAGATAACAGGACGCAGCATGTTATTCTCAATGGAGAGAAGTCTTCCGAAGTAAGAGTGATTTCAGGTGTGCCTCAGGGGAGTGTCATAGGACCGTTGCTATTCACAATATACATAAATGACCTGGTGGATGACATCGGAAGTTCACTGAGGCTTTTTGCAGATGATGCTGTGGTGTATCGAGAGGTTGTAACAATGGAAAATTGTACTGAAATGCAGGAGGATCTGCAGCGGATTGACGCATGCTGCAGGGAATGGCAACTGAATCTCAATGTAGACAAGTGTAATGTGCTGCGAATACACAGAAAGATAGATCCTTTATCATTTAGCTACAAAATAGCAGGTCAGCAACTGGCAGCAGTTAATACCATAAATTATTATTAGGAGTGATTTAAAATGGAATGATCATATAATGTTGATTGTCGGTAAAGCAGATGCCAGACTGAGATTCATTGGAAGAATCCTAAGGAAATGCAATCCGAAAACAAAGGAAGTAGGTTACAGTACGCTTGTTCGCCCACTGCTTGAATACTGCTCAGCAGTGTGGGATCCGTACCAGATAGGGTTGATACAAGACATAGAGAAGATCCAACGGAGAGCAGCGCGCTTCGTTACAGGATCATTTAGTAATCGCGAAAGCGTTACGGAGATGATAGATAAACTCCAGTGGAAGACTCTGCAGGAGAGACGCTCAGTAGCTCGGTACGGGCTTTTGTCAAAGTTTCGAGAACATACGTTCACCGAAGAGTCAAGCAGTATATTGCTCCCTCCTACGTATATCTCGCGAAGAGACCATGAGGATAAAATCAGAGAGATTAGAGCCCACGCAGAGGCATACCGGCAATCCTTCTTTCCACGAACAATACGAGACTGGAATAGAAGGGAGAACCGATAGAGGTACTGAAGGTACCCTCCGCCACACACCGTCAGGTGGCTTGCGGAGTATGGATGTAGATGTAGATGTAGAAAAATGTTGCCTGGTAGGACGGGTCTCGTTTCAAATTGTATCGAGAGGATGGACGTGTACGGATAGAGAGACAGCCTCATGAACCAATGGACGCTGTATGTCAGCAGGGGACTTTTGAAGCTGGTGGAGGCTCTGTAATGGTGTGGGGTGTGTGCAGTTAGAGTGACACGGGTCCCTTGATACGTCTTTTTTATTTATTTTATTTATGCACTTATTTTACCTGGCAAGATACGACTCTGACAGGTGACACGTACGTAAGCATCGTGTATGATCACCCGTATCGCTTCATGTCCGTTGTGCATTCCGTCGGACTTAGGCAATTCCAGCAGGACAATGCGACACCCCACACGTCTATAATAGCTAAAGAGTGGCTCCAGGAACGCTCTTCTGAGTTTAAACACGTCCCCTGGCCACCAAACTCCCCAGACATGTACATTAATGAGGGTATCTGGGATGCCTTGCAACGTGCCGTTCAGAAGAGATCTCCACCGCCTTGTACGTATTGCAGGACTCATGGTGTCAGTTGTCTTCAGCACTACTTCAGACATTAGTCAAGTCCATGCCACGTCGTGTTGCGGCACTTCTGCGTGCTCGTTGGGGCCCTGCCCGATGTTACGCAGGTGTACCAGCTTATTTGGCTCTTCAGTGTGTGAACAGGGAAAATGTAGTGAGGGATAAAGTTGTTTCCGTCTTGGCTGAGCCCCAGAGAGAAATAGTTCCGTAAAGGTTTGAAATTATTTGTAAAGTCTACGTGCTCTCATTCTCAAATGCTGGACGAATATATCGGGTGATCAAAAAGTCAGTATAAATTTGAAAACTGAATAAATCACGGAATAATGTAGATAGAGAGTTACAAATTGACACACATACTTGGAATGACATGGGGTTTTGTTAGAACCAAAAAAATATAAAACTTCAAAAAATGTCAGACAGATGGCGCTTCATCAGATCAGAATAGCAGTAATTAGCATAACAAAGTAAGAGAAAGCAAAGACGATGTTCTTTACAGGAAATGCTCAATATGTCCACCATCATTCCTCAACAATAGCTGTATTCGAGGAATAATGTTGTGAACAGCACTGTAAAGCATGTCCGGAGTTACGGTGAGGCATTGGCGTCGGATGTTCATCTACATCTACATCTACATCCATACTCCCCAAGCCACCTGACGGTGTGTGGCGGAGGGTACCTTCAGTACCTCTATCGGTTCTCCCTTCTATTCCAGTCTCGTATTGTTCGTGGAAAGAAGGATTGTCGGTATGCCTCTGCGTGGGCTCTAATCTCTCTGATTTTATCCTCACGGTCTCTTCGCGAGATATACGTAGGAGGGAGCAATATACTGCTTGACTCTTCGGTGAAGGTATGTTCTCGAAACTTTGACAAAAGCCCGTACCGAGCTACTGAGCGTCTCTCCTGCAGAGTCTTCCACTGGAGTTTATCTATCATCTCCGCAACGCTTTCGCGATTACTAAATGATCCTGTAACGAAGCGCGCTGCTCTCCGTTGGATCTTCTCTATGTCTTGTATCAACCCTATCTGGTACGGATCCCACACTGCTGAGCAGTATTCAAGCAGTGGGCGAACAAGCGTACTGTAACCTACTTCCTTTGTTTTCGGATTGCATTTCCTTAGGATTCTTCCAATGAATCTCAGTCTGGCATCTGCTTTACGGCAATCAACATTATATGATCATTCCATTTTAAATCACTCCTAATGCGTACTCGCAGATAATTTATGGTATTAACTGCTTCCAGTTGCTGACCTGCTATTTTGTAGCTAAATGATAAAGGATCTATCTTTCTGTGTATTCGCAGCACATTACACTTGTCTACATTGAGATTCAGTTGCCATTCCCTGCACCATGCGTCAATTCGCTGCAGATCCTCCTGCATTTCAGTACAATTTTCCATTGTTACAACCTCTCGATACACCACAGCATCATCTGCAAAAAGCCTCAGTGAACTTCCGATGTCATCCACCAGGTCATTTATGTATATTGTGAATAGCAACGGTCCTATGACACTCCCCTGCGGCACACCTGAAATTACTCTTACTTCGGAAGACTTCTCTCCATTGAGAATAACATACTGCGTCCTGTTATCTAGGAACTCCTCAATCCAATCACACAATTGGTCTGATAGTCCATATGCTCTTACTTTGTTCAATAAACGACTGTGGGGAACTGTATCGAACGCCTTGCGGAAGTCAAGAAACACGGCATCTACTTGTGAACCCGTGTCTACGGCCCTCTGAGTCTCGTGGACGAATAGCGCGAGCTGGGTTTCACATGACCGTCTTTTTCGAAACCCATGCTGATTCCTACAGAGTAGATTTCTAGTCTCCAGAAAAGTCATTATACTCGAACACAATACGTGTTCCAAAATTCTACAACTGATCGACGTTAGAGATATAGGTCTATAGTTCTGCACATCTGTTCGACGTCCCTTCTTGAAAACGGGGATGACCTGTGCCCTTTTCCAATCCTTTGGAACGCTACGCTCTTCTAGAGACCTACGGTACACCGCTGCAAGAAGGGGGGCAAGTTCCTTCGCGTACTCTGTGTAAAACTGAACTGGTATCCCATCAGGTCCAGAGGCCTTTCCTCTTTTGAGCGATTTTAATTGTTTCTCTATCCCTCTGTCGTCTATTTCGATATCTACCATTTTGTCATCTGTGCGACAATCTAGAGAAGGAACTACAGTGCAATCTTCCTCTGTGAAACAACTTTGGAAAAAGACATTTAGTATCTCGGCCTTTAGTCTGTCATCCTCTGTTTCAGTACCATTTTGGTCACAGAGTGTCTGGACATTTTGTTTTGATCCACCTACCGCTTTGACATAAGACCAAAATTTCTTAGGATTTTCTGTCTTTCAGCATCCCTAGAGATGTCGGTCGATCACGATACACTTGTGACTTCAGGTAATCCCAAAGCCAATAGTCGCACGGACTGAGGTCTGGGGACCTTGGAGGCCAAGCATGATGAAAGTGGCGGCTGAGCACACGATCATCACCAAACGACGCGCGCAAGAGATCTTTCATGCGTCTAGCAATACTTAGTTTTTGTTCTAATAAAACCCCATGTCATTCCAAGCATGTGTGTAAATTTTTAGCTCTCTATCTACATTATTCCGTGGTTTATTAAGTTTTCAAATTTATACTGACTTTTTGATCACCCGGTATTCTGGATAATTTGCGCGCTACGAGTTATGCTGCCATTAGAGAAGGACACAGTTTCTAATTATAATACCTGACGTATTGTACTTAACATAAGATTGTATCTCTCAATGAGTGGGTTATGACAGCATTTCCAATTTTTTAATTCGTTCAAAAAGTCAACCTGGATCACATATCGAAAATCAGAGTTTTGCTCCCCTTGGAAGCTGTTAGGTACGCCGACTGCGGCTGATATTGTGCCCCGGGTTATCCGTGTACTAATAGAGACAGTCATTAGGTAGGCTACCGAGAGAAGGCAGTGAAATGCAGGACAATCAGCACGAAACGCTTCTATACTTTATAAACTGCGTCTCCCATTAACTAACAGAAATCGGCAACTTCTATGCAAATACATAGTCATCCGCTCGCGACCCACTACCTGTGATGTTACTGCTGCCTCATTTGCCAAAGAGTCGACATGGAGGACTTTCCCAGGCGACCAAAGCGCCAGCCAATACGATTACAAAACCAGAAACTACAGTCGGTGGTGCTCCCAGTCGTAACATTACTGTGTGCGGTTAGCGTTTCCACGTTCAGTTGTCCGTGTGTAAGCCCCAGTGTTGACATACATTCATGATCGAACACAACAGCCATCTGGGTAGGGGTGGGGGCAATCAGTATGGACGCCGACGAATGAAAAGTGCGCGTACGTGTAATACCCTCTCGGGTCCTACATTTTCCTCGACTGAAGAGACATTGGCACGATGTCAGTTCACTAGTTGCAATTCTGAAGCACTTTCTGATGACAGCCAGCACCATATTTTGTGGTTTTATTAAAATAAAGATGAATTCGATTTTCGTTTGTACTTTACTGCTACATATTTAATGTGCCTCCATAACGTTATGTAACCAGTAAGGGTAAAAATTCTCTGTAAGTTAGTGATTAGCTTTTACTTTTATCGTATAACTACACATTACCATATTTTAGGTGTTAAATCATAGATCCTTCGGAAGAAAACGTTTTTAAACGTAACCTAGGCCTAGGCTATTTCAATAAACCTTTTGCTACAACAGCTGATTGGGCTGTTTTTCACCTTTTCCTCACGAAGAATGACTTTCTTTCTAAGTTATTCATATATGTACGAAAGCAGCCTTCAACCTACGGTATTACTACTATCATGTGTGCTGACCTTGAGCTCATGTCGTGGTTAGCCCTGTTATTAAATATGTGTGCCCCATTTAAGTAGGTGCGGTAGGGTATGGAAATTGGTTAGGGACAGACAGTTGATAGTCCCTAATTGGAGAGTCTTCACCCTGTTTTGAAATTAGCAGCGATTACCAGGCATTATTAACACCTGTGACATTTGCGGTCGTGAAACTTTTTTATGACTGCGGTGAAATAAACATGAAAAATAAGCAATTAAAACCCTATTTGCATGTAATGCATTTCCAGCCACTAAAACTAATCTAGGGATATCGGAAATAGGTCTAAGTAAAACTGTGGTCCAGCAACACAAATGGAAATTAATTTTCATGTTAAATATTTGTAATAGAAGTAACAACACTTTTTAGCTGACAACTTATTCTTTAGATAATGTCAAGATTGTGTTGGTATCAGTATAATTTTTACATAATTCCAAGATGGTGTAGGTATAAGAATGTTGTTGTTGTTGTTGTGGTCTTCAGTCCTGAGACTGGTTTGATGCAGCTCTCCATGCTACTCTATCCTGTGCAAGCTTCTTCATCTCCCAGTACCTACTGCAACCTACATCCTTCTGAATCTGCTTAGTGTATTCACCTCTGGGTCTCCCCCTACGATTTTTACCCTCCACGCTGCCCTCCAATACTAAATTGGTGATCCCTCGATGCCTCAGAACATGTCCTACCAACCGATCCCTTCTTCTGGTCAAGTTGTGCCACAAACTTCTCTTCTCCCCAATCCTATTCAATACTTCCTCATTAGTTATGTGATCTACCCATCTAATCTTCAGCATTCTTCTGTAGCACCACATTTCGAAAGCTTCTATTCTCTTCTTGTCCAAACTATTTACCGTCCATGTTTCACTTCCATACATGGCTACAGTCCATACAAATACTTTCAGAAATGACTTCCTGACACCTAAATCTATACTCGATGTTAACAAATTTCTCTTCTTCAGAAACGATTTCCTTGCCATTGCCAGTCTACATTTTATATCCTCTCTACTTCGACCATCATCAGTTATTTTGCTCCCCAAATAGCAAAACTCCTTTACTACTTTAAGTGTCTCATTTCCTAATCTAATACCCTCAACATCACCCGATTTAATTCGACTACATTCCATTATTCTCGTTTTGTTTTTGTTGATGTTCATCTTATATCCTCCCTTCAAGACACCATCCATTCCGTTCAACTGCACTTCCAAGTCCTTTGCTGTCTCTGACAGAATTGCAATGTCATCGGCGAACCTCAAAGTTTTTATTTCTTCTCCATGGATTTTAATATCTACCCCGAATTTTTCTTTTGTTTCCTTTACTGCTTGCTCAATATACAGATTGAATAACATCGGGGAGAGGCTACAACCCTGTCTTACTCCCTTCCCAACCACTGCTTCCCTTTTTTGTCCCTCGACTCTTATAACTGCCATCTGGTTCCTGTACAAATTGTAAATAGCCTTTCGCTCCCTATATTTTACCCCTGCCACCTTTAGAATTTGTAAGAGAGTATTCCAGTCAACATTGTCAAAAGCTTTCTCTAAGTCTACAAAAGCTAGAAACGTAGGTTTGCCTTTCCTTAATCTTTCTTCTAAGATAAGTCGTAAGGTCAGTATTGCCTCACGTGTTCCAGTATTTCTACGGAATCCAAACTGATCTTCCCCGAGGTCGGCTTCTACTAGTTTTTCCATTCGCCTGTAAAGAATTCGTGTTAGTATTTTGCAGCTGTGGCTTATTAAACTTATTGTTCGGGAAACTACGGCCGTAATTTTTCCCGAGGGCATGCAGCTTTACTGTATGATTAAATGATGATGGCGTCCTCTTGGGTAAAATATTCCGGAGGTAAAATAGTCCCCCATTCGGATCTCCGGGCGGGGACTACTCAAGAGGATGTCGTTATCAGGAGAAAGAAAACTGGCGTTCTACGGATCGGAGCGTGGAATGTCAGATCTCTTAATCGGTCAGGTAGGTTAGAAAATTTTAAAAGGGAAATGGATAGGTTAAAGTTAGATATAGTGGGAATTAGTGAAGTTCGGTGGCAGGAGGAACAAGACTTCTGGTCAGGTGACTACAGGGTTATAAACACAAAGTCAAATAGGGGTAATGCAGGAGTAGGTTTAATAATGAATAGGAAAATAGGAATGCGGGTAAGCTACTACAAACAGCATAGTGAACGCATTATTGTGGCCAAGATAGATACGAAGCCCACACCTACTACAGTAGTACAAGTTTATATGCCAACTAGCTCTGCAGATGACGAAGAAATTGAAGAAATGTATGATGAAATAAAAGAAATTATTCAGACAGTGAAGGGAGACGAAAATTTAATAGTCATTGGTGACTGGAATTCGAGTGTAGGAAAAGGGAGAGAAGGAAACGTAGTAGGTGAATATGGATTGGGGCTAAGAAATGAAAGAGGAAGCCGCCTGGTAGAATTTTGCACAGAGCACAACTTAATCATAGCTAACACTTGGTTTAAGAATCATGATAGAAGGTTGTATACATGGAAGAACCCTGGAGATACTAAAAGGTATCAGATAGATTATATAATGGTAAGACAGAGATTTAGGAACCAGGTTTTAAATTGTAAGACATTTCCAGGGGCAGATGTGGACTCTGACCACAATCTATTGATTATGACCTGTAGATTAAAACTGAAGAAACTGCAAAAAGGTGGGAACTTAAGGAGATGGGACCTGGATAAACTGAAAGAACCAGAGGTTGTACAGAGTTTCAGGGAGAGAATAAGGGAACAATTGACAGGAATGGGGGAAAGAAATACAGTAGAAGATGAATGGGTAGCCTTGAGGGATGAAGTAGTGAAGGCAGCAGAGGATCAAGTAGGTAAAAAGACGAGGGCTAGTAGAAATCCTTGGGTAACAGAAGAAATATTGAATTTAATTGATGAAAGGAGAAAATATAAAAATGCAGTAAATGAAGCAAGCAATAAGGAATACAAACGTCTCAAAAATGAGATCGACAGGAAGTGCAAAATGGCTAAGCAGGGATGGCTAGAGGACAAATGTAAGGATGTAGAGGCGTATCTCACTAGGGGTAAGATAGATACTGCCTACAGGAAAATTAAAGAGACTTTTGGAGATAAGAGAACCACTTGTATGAACATCAAGAGCTCAGATGGAAACCCAGTTCTAAGCAAAGAAGGGAAAGCAGAAAGGTGGACGGAGTATATAGAGGGTCTATACAAGGGCGATGCACTTGAGGACAATATTATGGAAATGGAAGAGGATGTAGATGAAGATGAAATGGGAGATACGATACTGCGTGAAGAGTTTGACAGAGCACTGAAAGCCCTGAGTCGAAACAAGGCCCCCGGAGTAGACAACATTCCATTGGAACTACTGACGGCCTTGGGAGAGCCAGTCCTGACAAAACTCTACCATCTGGTGAGCAAGATGTATGAAACAGGCGAAATACCCTCAGACTTCAAGAAGAATATAATAATTCCAATCCCAAAGAAAGCAGGTGTTGACAGGTATAAGAATAAAGAACTCAATATATTTATAATTCATTAGTTAAGATTACTGTCAAAGGTACATGTAACTTTTTTATTAGTAGGGGTTCCGAACATATTCGTTCATTCTCAAACCATTACCTACACTGAAAGCTACAATTTTATTAACAAAACATGAAATACAAAAGTTTCATATTTTGTGCAAAGATTACGGTAGTGCAAAACACTTTTTATGATGACATACCAGTAATTAAAAAAATAATGCGACAATGTCTGAAGCCTTTATCAGTACACTACGCAATTAGTTCCAACATTATGATGTCTAGAGAGACAGTGCGTATGAACACATAACGAACTACTGATGGCGCCTGTCAATTTTTTCTGCATAAACAACAAAAAACATCTATGGAATTTTGAATGCAGCAAGACAACTGTAACACAGTCAAATAACAATTGCTAATTAAGCTGATATAGAAAGAAATGTATTGTGTATAGTCTAACATTAAAAACGGAGGTATATAATAAAAGATTTATTGAGCTACTGCAATCCGTGCACACAAGTTGTTTGCGAATTTTCTATGTCATGGTTTGTTAATAAAACTGTACCTTCTAATGCAGGTAATGGTTTGAGGGTGAACAAAAATATTCAAGCTAATGATGAATAGAATATTACATGAAACTCCGACGAAAACATTAATTAATAAATTACTAACTTATTCTTTATTGTACATCTACATCTACATTTATACTCCGCAAGCCACCCAACGGTGTGTGGCGGAGGGCACTTTACGTGCCACTGTCATTACCTCCCTTTCCTGTTCCAGTCGCGTATGGTTCGCGGGAAGAACGACTGTCTGAAAGCCTCTGTGCGCGCTCTAATCTCTCTAATTTTACATTCGTGATCTCCTCGGGAGGTATAAGTAGGGGGAAGCAACATATTCGATACCTCATCCAGAAACGCACCCTCTCGAAACCTGGCGAGCAAGCTACACCGCGATGCAGAGCGCCTCTCTTGCAAAGTCTGCCACTTGAGTTTGTTAAACATCTCCGTAACGCTATCACGGTTACCAAATAACCCTATGACAAAACGCGCCGCTCTTCTTTGGATCTTCTCTATCTCCTCCGTCAACCCGATCTAGTGCGGATCCCACACTGATGAGCAATACTCAAGTATAGGTCGAACGAGTGTTTTGTAAGCCACCTCCTTTGTTGATGGACTACATTTTCTAAGGACTCTCCCAATGAATCTCAACCTGGTACCCGCCTTACCAACAATTAATTTTATATGATCATTCCACTTCAAATCGTTCCGCACGCATACTCCCAGATATTTTACAGAAGTAACTGCTACCAGTGTTTGTTCCGCTATCATATAATCATACAATAAAGGATCCTTCTTTCTATGTATTCTCAATACATTACATTTGTCTATGTTAAGGGTCAGTTGCCACTCCCTGCACCAAGTGCCTATCCGCTGCAGATCTTCCTGCATTTCGCTACAATTTTCTAATGCTGCAACTTCTCTGTATACTACAGCATCATCCGCGAAAGCCGCATGGAATTTCCGACACTATCTACTAGGTCATTTATATATATTGTGAAAAGCAATGGTCCCATAACACTCCCCTGTGGCACGCCAGAGGTTACTTTAACGTCTGTAGACGTCTCTCCGTTGATAACAACATGCTGTGTTCTGTTTGCTAAAAACTCTTCAATCCAGCCACACAGCTGGTCTGATATTCCGTAGGCTCTTACTTTGTTTATCAGGCGACAGTGCGGAACTGTCAAAGGTACATGTTTATTTTTTATTAGTAGGGGTTCCGAACATTTTCGTTCATTCTCAAACCATTACCTACACTGAAAGCTACAATTTTATTAACAAACCATGAAATACAAAACATGAAATACAAAATAATTGTAGCCGCAGAAGCAATAACATTGCTAGAGATACGGGGATTATAAAAAAGTACCATGTTCCTGCAGGAAGTAGTATTGGTGAAAACCAGAAAAAAGGTTCCTGTACTGATGTTGAGATATGCGGCAATCCATCCCCTCGTTCGCATCTTTCTGTTACGCAGACGTTCACACTATAAACAATACTTCACGCCTCTACCATTCATCTTGACACGTTCTTCAGCATTTTTCGCAGTGAATTTGGGCCTCTTTCAAACAATAGTGGCTCAGTTTGGATTGCATCACATAAATTGCTCTCGCGCTTCAGTGACGCAATGCCTTTAAATTTCCCCACAGCCATAAATCCAACGGATTCAGATCTGATGAACAGGGAGTCATTGACGCCCGACCTATTCGACCAATCCTTCGCTAGTTTAACGTTGCGGTTAGCTACTGCCGCACTATTCATAGAAAATGGGATGGTACCCCGTCGCGCAAAACCACAGTCGCTGTCATTGTACAAGAGTAACGTTCTCCAATGGCACTGGTTATTCATCGCGTAGAAATCGTCGATACACAGCACCTGTTAATGTGTTTTGTAAAGTGAGTGGCCGTAGGAGTCTGTCGGCAACAATTCCGCCAATACAGTAACGATGAAGCGATCCTGATGTCTCACATCCGTTACTGCTGGAGAATTTGCATTTACCTACAATGTATTATTGTAATAATTTACTATGCCATATCTCGCGAACCCTGCCATATCTGTCAATAGTACACATTACTCCTCACAGTTAAAAGGGACCATATTGCGGCCAGTAGCGGTTTCCGGACATATAATTAAAGGAAATTTTCTTCCAGTTTCAGTACCCCGTAGAATTAACCAATAAGAAATTACAGTTCATGCTATGTGCCCATTGACACCACTTCCATACTTATGTAAAACTTAAATATAGATGACTAAAAAACCCTACATCAACACAAACAACAACAAAAATAACAACAACAACAAGCAAATGAGAAAGTGAAGTCCATACAACAGCCACAATACACCTAAAGAGACGATAGGAAAGCTCGCCACGACAGTTGGCAATACTACAGTCAGTAAACACACAGACTTCCCAGAAACGCATTGTTAAACGCGAAGTACGTATGTGAAATGCGCACAAAAATTTTAAGAACATATTTTGGTATACCAAAAATTTTTAGGCGGGCATGCACGTCTTTTAAAATTCTCCAAATTACTGATGTCAAAGATATGGACCTATACTATGTGCGCCTGTTTGACGACCTTCCTTGGAAATGATGTACCCAATTTTTCAATCTGTATGAACTCTTCGCTTCTCCAACGATCCACGGAAGATTTCTATTAGAATAGG
Source organism: Schistocerca cancellata (assembly GCF_023864275.1). Lineage (NCBI taxonomy): Eukaryota > Metazoa > Arthropoda > Insecta > Orthoptera > Acrididae > Schistocerca > Schistocerca cancellata. The sequence goes on along the minus strand of NC_064637.1, from coordinate 123,569,137 downwards.
ATCAAGTTCTTTCGCATACTCCGGTTGGAATCGTACAGGCATCCTACAAGCCCAGTCACCTTTCCTCCGTTGACACGTTATACTTCATATATTCTGGGTCATCGATACTTATTGCTATATGAATAATTTTTATTTACATGCGACTGCTGAAAACAAAAACCCTGTACGATCTTCCTTAGTAAAACGAGATAGAAAAAAGGATGTAAGTATTTCGGCCTTTTCTTTGTTATCCTCCGTTCCCTTCCATTACGGCCACAGTTTGTGTGGACAGATGATCTAACAATATGAAACAACTACAACCTATTCCATCGAAGAAAATTTGCCAAAAAGAGCAATGAATCCGTAAGAGGCACGAAAAATTTGACACTTAGAGTAACTTGTACACTCAGAGACCGCAACCTCATCTGAATATGAAATTCACGAATACACAAGAATATGTCTGGTAAAATGGAGGATATTGAAGTGTCGGCAGAAGTGTCAACACTGTTTTGTTTGAGGAGACCGAAATGCACGCTATAAGCTCACGCAGGCTGGCGTGAGGTCTGAAACAGGATACGTAATGAATGCTATAAAGAAAAGTACGTAGCTTGTGGAATACTTAACTTTAATCCACATTTGCATACATCGCTCTTGATGATACATTAATAGAATCTCAATATCAATTGAATACGGCGCCTTGCTAGGTCGTAGCAAATGTAGCTGAAGGCTATGCTAACTATCGTCTCGGCAAATGAGAGCGTAATTCTCAGTGAACCATGGCTAGCAACGTCGGCTATACAACTGAGGCGAGTGCTAGTACGTCTCTCTAGACCTGCCGTGTGGTGGCGCTCGGTCTGCAATTACTGACAGTGGCGACACGCGGGTCCGTCGTACACTAGCGGACCGCGGCCGATTTAAAAGCTACCACCTAGCAAGTGTGGTGTCTGGCGGTGACACCACAGATATCATTAATAGGACTATTAATGTATACTCTAAGGAAAAAAGAAGGACTCACTGCGAAGAAATTAGCCGAATAGGACGGAAATCGGTAGATGTGATGTACATGTACAGACAAACCAATGATTACAATTGGAAAAGTCGGATGATTTATTCAAGGGAAACAGCCTCACAAATTGAGCAAGTCAACAACGTGTTGGTCCACCTCGGCTGTAAGGCAAGCAGTTACTTGGCGTGGCATTGATTGACAGAACTGTCGGGTGTTATCCAGAGGGATATCGTGCCAAATTCTGCCCGACTGGCGTGTTACGTCGTGGGAACCCCGAGCTGGTTTGAGGGCGCTGTCTATAATGCTCCGGACTTCCTCAATTGGAGAAAGATCCGACTGCCTTGATGGCCGAGGTAGTGTTCGGCAGGCACGAAGACAAGGAGTTGAAACTTTCGCCGTGTGAGGGGCGGGCATTATCTTGCTGAAATGCAAGTCCAGGATGGCTTGGCATGGAGGGTACCAAAACAGTGGGTAGAATATCGTCGACTTAGCGCTGTCTTGTAATGGTGTCGCAGATGACAACCAAACGGTTCCTGGTATGAAAAAAAAATGGCAATCCAGATCATCGCTCCTGGTTATCTGTCTGTATGGCGTGCAACAGTCACGTTTCTGTCCTACCGCTGTCGACGAAATCTCTAGACACGTCTTCGGCCTAGAATCTCATGTGCTGGAGTAGAATTGTCTTTAGTGACGAGTCCAGCTTTGCTGTTTATCACCTACTCTTTTCAACCTGTACTTGGAAAATATGATTGACCAATGTTCATTAGATGACAAAGGAGTAGAAATTGGAGGAAGAAGAGTAGGGTGCTTGAGATTTGCTGATGACATGGTCCTTCTAGTCACAGGGGAAAAATAATTACAGGATTCGGTGGACACCATTGCAACTAACGGAAAAAAATATGGAATGAAAATTAACACAAATAAAACAAAAGTATTGGCAATAGGAGGAAATAAGGAAATAAAAATTGTGCTGAATGGAGAAACACTAGAACAGGTGCAAAATTTTAAGTATCTTGGAAGCAGGATAGACACCGACTGGAAGTGCACCATAGAAATTAAAACAAGGATCGCAATGGCAAAAGAGGCATTTTATAAGAAAAGGAGAATCTTCTGCAGCGGTCTGGACAGAGAACTCAGAAAGAGACTCATAAAATGTCTTGTATGGAGTCTACATCTACATCTACATTTATACTCCGCAAGCCACCCAACGGTGTGTGGCGGAGGGCTCTTTACATGCCACTGTCATTACCTCCCTTTCCTGTTCCAGTCGCGTATGGTTCGCGGGAAGAACGACTGTCTGAAAGCCTCTGTGCGCGCTCTAATCTCTCTAATTTTACATTCGTGATCTCCTCGGGAGGTATAAGTAGGGGGAAGCAATATATTCGATACCTCATCCAGAAACGCACCCTCTCGAAACCTGGCGAGCAAGCTACACCGCGAAGCAGAGCGCCTCTCTTGCAGAGTCCGCCACTTGAGTTTGTTAAACATCTCCGTAACGCTATCACGGTTACCAAATAACCCTGTGACGAAACGCGCCGCTCTTCTTTGAATCTTCTCTATCTCCTCCGTCAACCCGATCCGGTACGGATCCCACACTGATGAGCAATACTCAAGTATAGGTCGAACGAGTGTTTTGTAAGCCACCTCCTTTGTTGATGGACTACATTTTCTAAGGACTCTCCCAATGAATCTCAACCTGGTACCCGCCTTACCAACAATTAATTTTATATGATCATTCCACTTCAAATCGTTCAGCACGCATACTCCCAGATATTTTACAGAAGTAACTGCTACCAGTGTTTGTTCCGCTATCATGTAATCATACAATGAAGGATCCTTCTTTCTATGTATTCGCAATACATTACATTTGTCTATGTTAAGGGTCAGTTGCCACTCCCTGCACCAAGTGCCTATCCGCTGCAGATCTTCCTGCATTTCGCTACAATTTTCTAATGCTGCAACTTCTCTGGACACTACAGCATCATCCGCGAAAAGCCGCATGGAACTTCCGACACTATCTACTAGGTCATTTATATATATTGTGAAAAGCAATGGTCCCATAACACTCCCCTGTGGCACACCAGAGGTTACTTTAACGTCTGTAGACGTCTCTCCGTTGATAACAACATGCTGCGTTCTGTTTGCTAAAAACTCTTCAATCCAGCCACACAGCTGGTCTGATATTCCGTAGGCTCTTACTTTGTTTATCAGGCGACAGTGCGGAACTGTATCGAACGCCTTCCGGAAGTCAAGAAAAATAGCATCTACCTGGGAGCCTGTATCTAATATTTTCTGGGTCTCATGAATAAATAAAGCGAGTTGGGTCTCACACGATCGCTGTTTCCGGAATCCATGTTGATTCCTACATAGTAGATTCTGAGTTTCCAAAAATGACATGATATTCGAGCAAAAAACATGTTCTAAAATTCTACAACAGATCGACGTTAGAGATATAGGTCTATAGTTTTGCGCATCTGCTCGACGACCCTTCTTGAAGACTGGGACTACCTGTGCTCTTTTCCAATCATTTGGAACCTTCCGTTCCTCTAGAGACTTGCGGTACACGGCTGTTAGAAGGGGGGCAAGTTCTTTCGCGTACTCTGTGTAGAATCGAATTGGTATCCCGTCAGGTCCAGTGGACTTTCCTCTGTTGAGTGATTCCAGTTGCTTTTCTATTCCTTGGACACTTATTTCAATGTCAGCCATTTTTTCGTTTGTGCGAGGATTTAGAGAAGGAACTGCAGTGCGGTCTTCCTCTGTGAAACAGCTTTGGAAAAAGGTGTTTAGTATTTCAGCTTTACGCTTGTCATCCTTTGTTTCAATGCCATCATCATCCCGGAGTGTCTGGATATGCTGTTTCGAGCCACTTACTGATTTAACGTAAGACCAGAACTTCCTAGGATTTTCTGTCAAGTCGGTACATAGAATTTTACTTTCGAATTCACCGAACGCTTCACGCATAGCCCTCCTTACGCTAACTTTGACATCGTTTAGCTTCTGTTTGTCTGAGAGGTTTTGGCTGCGTTTAAACTTGCAGTGAAGCTCTCTTTGCTTTCGCAGTAGTTTCCTAACTTTGTTGTTGTACCACGGTGGGTTTTTCCCGTCCCTCACAGTTTTACTCGGCACGTACCTGTCTAAAACGCATTTTACGATTGCCTTGAACTTTTTCCATAAACACTCAATATTGTCAGTGTCGGAACAGAAATTTTCGTTTTGATCTGTTAGGTAGTCTGAAATCTGCCTTCTATTACTCTTGCTAAACAGATAAACGTTCCGCCCTTTTTTTATATTCCTATTAACTTCCAAATTCAGGGATGCTGCAACGGCCTTATGATCACTGATTCCCTGTTCTGCGCTTCGGGTCTGTTTGTTACCAGTAGGTCCAAGATGTTATCTCCACGAGTCGGTTCTCTGTTTAATTGCTCGAGGTAATTTTCGGATAGTGCACTCAGTATAATGTCACTCGATGCTCTGTCCCTACCACCCGTCCTAAACATCTGAGTGTCCCAGTCTATATCTGGTAAATTGAAATCCACCTAAGACTATAACATGCTGAGAAAATTTATGTGAAATGTATTCCAAATTTTCTCTCAGTTGTTTTGCCACTAATGCTGCTGAGTCGGGGGGTCGGTAAAAGGAGCCAATTATTAACCTAGCTCGGTTGTTGAGTGTAACCTCCACCCATAATAATTCACAGGAACTATCCACTTCTACTTCACTACAGGATAAACTACTACTAACAGCGACGAACACTCCACCACCGGTTGCATGCAATCTATCCTTTATAAACACCGTCTGTACCTTTGTAAAAATTTCGGCAGAATTTATCTCTGGCTTCAGCCAGCTTTCTGTACCTATAACGATTTCAGCTTCAGTGCTTTCTATCAGCGCTTGAAGTTCCTGTACTTTAGCAACTCAGCTTCGACAGTTTACAACTACAATACCGATTGCTGCTTGGTCCCCGCATGTTCTGACTTTGTCCCGCACCCGTTGAGGCTGTTCTATATGGCGCTGAAACATGGACTATGAGGAAAAAAGACAGAGAAAGGCTGGAGGCTTTTGAGATCTGGACATGGCGGAAGATGGAAAGAATAAGTTGGATGGACAGAGTAAAAAATGAAGAGGTACTGAGAAGAGTGGGAGAGAAAAGACAGTTACTAGATGTAATAAAGCGAAGAAAAAGAAATTGGATTGGGCATATATTAAGAAAGAATGACGGACTGATAAAAACAGTTTTAGAAGGTTATGTAGAAGGGAAAAGGAAGCGAGGAAGGAAGAGATTCCAGATACTGGATGACATGATGGACGGTACAACATACAGCAGCCTTAAGAAGGAAGCAATGGATCGCAGAAAATGGAGAGGCAAAGGACCTACTAATATAGCAGATAACTGATGATGATGATGATTCCAGCTTCGAACTGAGTCCAGACGACCAGCGAAGACGTGTCTGGAGACGCCCTGAACAGCAGTGGGATGTCAAACTGAGTGTCACCCACAATACGTCCCGACAACTAAGTCCGCGGTTCATTTGTTATAATAGCATAACCCCTTAGGTTGTTATCCACTGCAACCGTACGCCGGCCGGAGTGGCCGTGCGGTTCTTGGCGCTACAGTCTGGAGCCGAGCGACCGCTACGGTCGCAGGTTCGAATCTTGCTTCGGGCATGGATGTGTGTGATGTCCTTAGGTTGGTTAGGTTTAATTAGTTCTAAGTTCTAGGCGACTGATGACCTGAGAAGTTAATTCGCATAGTGCTCAGAGCCATTTGAACCATTATTTTTTTTGCAACCGTACAGCTAGTTTTGTTGCCTCTCATGGCAAGTCAACCAGGGTTTACATTTCAGCAAAGTAACGCACTCCCGTACAAGGCTAGCTTTTCTGCTGCTTGCCTTCGTGCTTAACACTCGACTCGCATTCGGGAGGACGACGGTTCAATCCCGTCTCCGGCCATCCTGATTTAGGTTTTCCGTGATTTCCCTAAATCGCTTCAGGCACATGCCGGGATGGTTCCTTTGAAAGGGCACGGCCGATTTCCTTCCCCATCCTTCCCTCACCCGAGCTTGCGCTCCGTCTCTAATGACCTCGTTGTCGACGGGACGTTAAACACTAATCTCCTCCTCCTCCTCCTCCTCTTCGTGCTTACCAAACCCTACCTAGTCCAGCAAGATCGCCGGATCTCTCCCCAGTTGAGAACGTTTGGAGCATTGTGGGCAAAACCCTCCAACCGGCTCTGTATTTTGACGATCTAACGCTGGAAGTGGACGCAATTTGGCACAATTTCACGCGGGAGGACATCAGGAAACTCTGTAGATCAATGCCAAGCCGCATAACTCGTTGCATAAGGGCCAGAGGTGGACCAACCCGTCGATGACTTGCTCAATTTGTGAAGTCGTTCCTCTTCAATAAATCATGCATTTTTTCCGAAATTATAATCATGTGTTTATCTGTACCTGTAAATCACATCTACCGATTCCCCTTCCATTCGGATAAGTCCCGAAATGCTTCGTTTTTTTCTCTGTGACAGAACGTATTTTATCCCCTCTGAAGACAGAGGTCACCTCTCACCCTCGTTACTGGCAGCAGGTCAGGACGCGGCGCTGGGGTTGTGGGCAGGTTGGCGAGCAGTGCGGCTGACTTCCTGGAAGCGAGAGGTCCGGCGGCTCCAGCTCCAGGCGGTGATTGGTTTGCGCCGCGGAACGCCGGAAGCTGCTGGAGGCGAGATTAGCGGCGCGGGCAGCCCACAAAGAGCCCCTGTTTGCGGTCGCAGGGCCCGGGGCCGCAATAACGCCCCGACACAGCCACACCCTACCCTTCAATCGCCTGTTAGGGGCGCATTCCACACACGACGACACCCCTCACCGCGAGGGAAAACGTTGATCCGGGGGTGAGCCGCGGCGTACCCTTCAGCAGATGCCGCCCCGCAATACGGCGCAGCTCGTCGCAACACTCACATCCGTGTTCTGCCCGACAGAGATGCTGATCTGCGGCCTACGAAAGTATCCCCCACCCCCGTAGATAGTCTACGTCATCACTTGGTTATTTTGAGTAATTATTCTAATTGGCGCTAGCAAAAAAATGACTCCATCTCAGTAAACGATCAGGTCATAATCTGGAAATATCATTTCAGAAGTTAGTCGCGGGTCAGTTTTAGGTCCATTTCTCCTAACATTGTATGTCTCACATGGTATATGTCATTCCTTGCAAGATTTACGTACTTAAGGCTGGAATGTTTTTAATTTTGAGTTTAAGACTTGAGCATTCTGCTCTAAACTTTGACTATAGCCTTCTCGCATTGTAACTTTAAAGTTTTTAAATTTTTATTCTGATGAAAACATCCCCAGAGGTGTCGAAACCTAGGTCAGTGTATTAAACAATTATTTGCAACCGGCTGGGTGTATTATTTCTCCGTTGAAACATATGTACTTGTTGCTGAAAGACAGCCATGTTAGAAACTGTATAACTGATGTACTTGGTGTTAGAGAAGATATAAGATTTACGGCAAAATTATGGATCAAAGATTGCAGACTATCGCTGTCGCAATAATTTCTGAAGAAGAATCACGCTTCCGGAAGGGATGTTTGAGGAATGATAACAGATTCGTAATAAGATAAGTTACTGGAAAAGTAAGGAGCTTGGCTTAGAAATTTATTTAGCATTTATTGATTTCAAGAAAATTTTTGATAAGGTAAGAAGACCCCTTTTTTCGGAAAATATTAGGAAATTAACGTTTTACTAAACACTTTATTAATAGACAGTCTACATGTTAACTCGAAGATATATGTAAATTTAGGTTTGAAAATGTCGGATGGAACTTTAATAAAGGTCGGTGCTAGGCAAGACTGTAGTCTGCCACCCACTTTCTTTAATTTATCTATTGATGATCTAGCAGCGGATATTCAGTTCACCAGGTATGTAAGGGGCTGTAACATCATGAATAAAATGACGGATGAAACAGCAAGATCAGATTTAAAACGTCTTTTCAGTTAATGGCAAGATAGAATAGAGTAGAATGAAGTGGAAGGATCACGTTGATAGGATGACTGAAAATGGACTGCCAAAAAAAGAATAATGAATCATCTTTTTCTTAATACCTTCGTTTCTTATTCTATCTTCTAGTTATATCCTTTAACTGTTCTACAGTTTATGACGTCATTATTCGATTTCTCTTGTCCTTGTTTGCTACCCAAGCCTCATATCCATAAAGTAGCACCGGAAATGCTAATATTTTGTAGAATTTAAGTTGACTTTCTTTAATTGTCTTCTTTTTAAATTATCTTTTTTGTTGTTCAGCAGATACCCTCAAATTGTGCTGTTGTATTCTTTATATCTTTATCATATTCAAAGCAAATGTCGCAACCCACGTAGTTAAAGTGACCTACTTGCTCGACGATTTTGTTTCCAGTTATTATTTTTGAGTACACCAGTTGTTCCCTCGGAGTGATATTACTTTTGCACCTTCTATAGATATTTTGAAACTAAAACTTTTGACTAGTTTGATTTTGTTTAAAAAAATTTCTTTTTAATTCTTATTCTGATGTGATTATTATAGTCTTGCCATTAACAGACATTATTGTTACGTATTTCTTTCTTTACTTCTTTGTCGTTTTTGTTTCCGCATTCTATTTTTTTAGTAGCTTTATTACTGTATATGTAGACTGAATAAAACTGGATGGAGACTGCAGCATCGTATAACTCGTTGGTTAGTTAAAATACCATTCTCATTTGTTTATTTCCCTGTTTTATTACAAATTTAGTTTCATTGTATAAGATTCTTTTGGTCCGTATCATGTGTTGTGTTATCTTGACCAGGGTTTTGTGCTGCTTAATCTGTAAAACACCTTAAGGTAGTTTATAAAAGCTATCTTTAGAGTAAATATATTATCCATTGTTGTTTATCCAAATATAAATCTGTCCTGGTCTTCAATTAAAATTGTTTGCTTTATTGGCCTTAGCTCTAGAGTTAAAATTTTTGCATGCACTTCATATCCAACTGTCAAGCCACTTATTCCTTCACAATTATTACAGTCTTTTTTATCTCCTTTTTTTAAGGCTTGAATACACATCAGCTATTGACCCTATTTCCAATATTCTCGCTTACTCCCAGGACAAATGTAGCAAATGTAAGAATTATCGTTTGAGGAGAATTCCTCCGAATTTGAATAACTTCCTATTAATGCCATCTATACCAGCTGTCTTTCTGTTCTTCATTGTTTTTAAAGCTGCTTCTCATTCTGCTAATGTCAGCACATCCAACTCTTTCCCATATTCATGCATTTATTCTTGCTCTATTAACATTTGATCATACCACTACCTTTTATAATGTTCTTGCCATTGTCTTTCATGGATTGCGTTAATGTTTGATGTATATTTTTCTTTTCTGTTTAAATGTTTGATTGCTCTAAAGGCAAATTCTTGTGGTCCATAAATGTCATTTTCAAGATTACGTATATTCCCATTCCAAATTGTTCTGTGTGTTATTTTACTATTTTGTGTGGAAACTGCTCTTTTTTCATCATATTCTGCCCTTGATTCTCGTGTAGATATTTTAGATATGCTTCCTTTTCGGTTTAATCTCAGTTCATATTATGTTCTGATTGAACCATTCATTCCATTTAACAAGGCCTGCAATCTTTCCTCTTTTATAACAATATCAGTACTGTGGATCAATACTTTTTCACCTCGAATTTTAACTAAGTCTTGAACTTTCTATTTATTGACCTCACGGATTCTGCGATGTCTAGATTGAAAAGTGGGGTGAAAGACTATATTGCTGTCTTATACCACCTCCATTCCAACAATTTCTTTCTCGCTCTTCCACACTGTTAGAGTGATATCTGTTGGGAGTGACAAACTTTTGTTCAGCGTCCTTCCTGTACTTGGAAAAACAATGTTATTGTCTTCTCGACCAATCTTAACAAACTAATCCATACACATATGTATGTATGTGCTTTTCCACATCTCTTCCTGAAACACGGGGCCAATTTCAACCAAACTTGTTACATGTATTACTTACTACCTGGAAAGAAGGGCTGTGGGGTAAGAACCAGCAACCTCCTATTGGGGTGGGGGGTAACAACATTGGAGAAAGATTGGAAGAGGAATATATGGACAGAGAGTGGGAAGGAGGAGGATACAGGTATGGGGAAGGAAGGAAGGAGGAAGAGAAAGAGGAAATGATCAGAGAAAGGAAAAGGAAGGTGATGAATAGAAAGAGGGGAAAGGAGGACATGCACTGAGAGAGGAGGGAGGAGAGAGATAGTAGATGCACAGAGAGATGTGGAGGACGAAATAGGCAGAGAAAAGGAAGAGGAAATCACACACACACACACACACACACACACACACACACACAGAGAGAGAGAGAGAGAGAGAGAGAGAGAGAGAGGAGATGGATAGAGGGGCAGAGGGAAAGGAGGGTCAGAGAATCAGGGCGAAGAGATGGTTAGAGATGCAGGGGGATGAGAAGAACAGAGAAGGGGAACAGGGGAAAGAAAGAGTGAGAAAGAGACTGAGGGGAAAGAAGGAGTTGGACATAGAGGGGGAAGGAAGAGATGGACTGAGGAGTGAGGGGAGTGGACAGAGAGACAGGGAGAAGCAAATGGACAGAGAAGGGGAAGACGAGATGGTTAGAAAGAGGAGTAGGTGATTGACAGAGAAAGGAAAAACTAAATGGATAGAAAGAGGAGGGAGTAGGGGATTGACAGAGAAAGGAAAGACGAGATGGACATAGAGAGGAGGGAATGGGTGATGGACAAAGAGGAGGAGATATAGAGATATAGATGGTGAGGGGCAGATAGACAAAGAGAGTAGGAAGGGGCAGATATACAGAGAGAGGGAAGATGCAGATAGACAGAGAGCAGATAGACAGATAGTACGTGATATAGGAGGTGGATGTAAGGGGGGGGGGGGCACAAAGTGAGGGACAGAGAGGGGGCAAGGAGGAGATGGACTGATAGAACTGGAATAAATACATTCCCAGGCACGCTGGATACTCAGCTAGTATAGCAAATATAATCGTCTCACAAAAGACAAAAGCTTATAGTTACGTCACGAATCGGAAATGAGAATGATACGTGTGAGCTACAATTCTGAAGCGGGCACAGTTTCCGACGATTCTGTTGAGAAGCGGCGCTGCAAACGAGATTTAGAGAGGAGAAAAGATGCGAACCGCACCGTCAACAGCACATGGCCGTAAAGAGCTACAACGAAACGCCAGAAGCAAAGGACAGTGCGCGGGTGAGTTGTCGTGCTGAAAATTCTGCCCGCGGGCGAGAGACGTGACGCCGCCACAGTTAATTTCAATTCCGGAGCCCGCGCGAAGTGCGTAGCTCAATTACCGGCCGGGATAAACGACCCTGTGTGTGTGTGTATGTGTGTGTATGTTTAGCTGCGGTTAAAACGCACGGTGACTTGTTTCTGCAAAATACGTCGCCTATAAAATGGGAATAACTTCATTCCAGGCACACTACCGGCGAAAGTGTAAAACCTCTGCTATACAGCTGCCTCTGTTTTGTTACCGTCTGCGAGGCACTGCGGTCCCCAATGATATCGCTCGTCTACACGCTGCGCAGGTATGTTTTCTTTTTTTTTTACTATACAGTTCCGTGTAACATGTGCCACTGATACAGCCTGAGCAATTCTGTCGATGCCACCTGCCGCGCAATTCTCATTTGCAGAATTGCATACTTCAGCTATGATGTCATCCACGTTTTACAGCCTGCGCTGAAATGAAATGGTTTGCTCCCATAAACTGAGCAGAGGTACAATGTTTGTGCGTGTGTGTGTGTGTGTGTGTGTGTGTGTGTGTGTGTGTGTGCGTGTATCTGCCGATGGAGCACAACTGTAGCTTCAATGTTGAGGCTCGTAGGATAGGAAAGCAAAATGTGTTATTCGTGTCCGGCGAGCAAATGGAAAATTGGGCCGCTAACAAGAGAACGTGTTTGCCTGGACGTGGCAGAGATGGAAAACTCATCGCCCGCGTGGCTTCCACGTGTCGGGTCCCGACAAAACAGGACCATTCAGTTCTGACAATGAAAATATCATGGTACACTATTTCCAGGGTTTCGACTAAACTACATAAAATACTTCAGTGGCAAAACACAATACAGTACACTGCAACGCCCCAGATGTTTTTCGTAAGTCAGTATAACTGGGAAAGAATATACATATCTGTTTGAAGGACAGAAGAAATTGACCATGAGCGAGTGGAGCTCCGCACTGAAGGGTTCCATAATAGCTTAATTGAAGATTAGATGGGTAGATCACGTAACTAATGAGGAAGTACTGAATAGGATTGGGGAGAAGAGGAGTTTGTGGCACAACTTGACTAGAAGACGGGATCGATTGGTAGGACATGTTCTGAGGCATCAAGGGATCACCAATTTAGTATTGGACGGCAGCGTGGAGGGTAAAAATCGTAGGGGGAGGCCAAGAGATGAATACACTAAGCAGATTCAGAAGGATGTAGGTTTCAGTAGGTACTGGGAGATGAAGGAGCTTACACAGGATAGAGTAGCATGGAGAGCTGCATCAAACCAGTCTCAGGACTGAAGACCACAACAACAACAACAGGTAAAGTTCATCCATCCTGGGAATTGAGAATCTCAATGATTTTTGTCTGTTTTCTATATAGATACTGGCAAGATATCGGGCCCGGAAATTCCATGACCACGTCAAAACCTCTGCAGTAGTTCCTCAGACTGGGCCGAACATAACAAAAAGACGCGAGCAGGGGACTTAAATTTATATACGTAGATATACAGGGTGGTCGGAAATTTCCGTTACAGATTTCTAGGACTTATAGAGCGGTACATCGTATTTTGAATAGGAACCCATGTCCGGAGGCGTCTCCCAGTGAGACTACAGAGCGTGAAAGCTATAGGCGCCGGAGTCTGTAAATGTGGTTATACACGGGGTGATTCCGTGGTAATGTTACAGACTTTCTATGATGATAGAGAACGATAAATGTATTTGTAGTGGACTGACCCGACAGCCAATCCACTATGACTTGTAGCCGAATAGCACGCGTTAATCTCACGCAGACTGGCGTGAGGTCTGGAACAGTTAAGGGAAATTAGAGTAGCAAATAAAGTACGTAGTTGAAGTAATACTTAACTTTATTCCATAATTGGTGCACATCGCTCTTGACGGTACATGTTTTACTATGTCAATATAAACTGGAAATGGCGCCTTGCTAGGTCGTAGCAAACGACGTAGCTAAAGGCTATGCTAACTATCGTCTCGGCAAATGAGAGCTTATTTGTCAGTGTAGCATCGCTAGCAAAGTCGGCTGTACAACTGGGGCGAGTGCTAGGACGTGTCTCTAGACCTGCCGTGTGGCGGCGCTCGGTCTGCAATCACTGACAGTGGCGACACGCGGATCCGTCGTATACTAGCGGACCGCGGCCGATTTAAAGGCTACCACTTAGCAAGTGTGGTGTCTGGCGGTGACACCACAGTATTAATTTGAAGTAAGGATCCCTGTGCCGGAAACGAACGGGTCGAAAGTTATAAACGAAAACCGTTCTGATAACTCTCACAGTTGAATACATGTACCGGTCCTTATGTTGCGAAGAGTGTAGGGTTCGTAAGTTTCAGTGATGGTAGTGTGGACAAAAACGAGAAAAAATGTCCAAAAAATGTGGGCTCTAAATTGCATACCTGAGGAGCTATGACCATTCGTTCATCTTCGCTAATATGAAACACATCTCCTCTACTGAGCAACTGTTCATAGTTGTTAAGCTATGCATTTTAGAGCCCACGTTTACTGGACATTTTTTCTCGTTTTCGTCTACACTACCAAGACTGAAAATTACCAACCCTACACTCTTCGCAACACAAGAACCGGTACATGTATTCAACTGTGAGAGGTATCAGAACGATTTGCGTTTGTAACTTTCGATCCGTTCGTTTCCGGTACGGGATTCCTTACTTCAAATTAATACATTTATCGTTCTCCGTTATCCTAGAAAGTCTGTAACATCATCACGGAATCACCCCGTGTCTACGTACATTTACAGACGCCCGCGCCCATAACTTTCACGCTCTGTAGTCTCGATGGATGACGTTTCCGGACTTCGGTTCCTCTTTAAAAAGACGATGTACTCACTCCCCTCTACAGGTCCTACAAGTCTGTAACTGGAATTTCCGGCCACCCTGTAGAAGATTTAATGAAATATTTCTTATCTACTTGCTAAGAGGTTAGGTTAGGTTAGTGTTGTTTAACGTCCCGTCGACAACGAGGTCATTAGAGACGGAGCGCAAGCTCGGGTTAGGGAAGGATGGGGAAGGAAATCGGCCGTGCCCTTTGGAAGGAACCATCCCGGCATTTGCCTGAAACGATTTAGGGAAATCACGGAAAACCTAAATCAGGATGGCTGGAGACGGGATTGAACCGTCGTCCTCCCGAATGCACCACCTCGCTCGGTCTACTTGCTAAGAAAACATAACAACAACTTAAGTTTTCTGTTTGCATGTATTAATGTTCGTCTATTATGCTTTTGACAGATGATGATTACAATGTAAGTTCTAATGGTAACAAGATATTTTTATGTGATTTAATTACAGTCTAACAATTTGCGGACTTTTTTACTTTATTTGTACTGTGATTCCTTGCTTCTTGCTGAATTTCATAATTCTACGTCAACGGGAAGTGCGCTATGGATTTTGATGAATGACTTTCCGAGTATCAAAATATGTAACGTAAATAGCCGATTGTCTTGACTGCATCGACTTAGAAGCTTAAATTTTTTTTTACACGGCCAAGTGGCCATAAATTTGTGACGTAGATTTTATTTTATGCGCTAGCATGTTCAAAAGGGTTCCTAACAGTCGGACAGACAGAAGAACAAAGATCAAAACGATCGTGTAACGGTCCCTTTTTTTTTATAGATTAAGGCTGCTCGGAACCGTAAAAATAATGGTTTTGAATCAAACGATGATCGACAAATTGAAGGTTCAGACGAAAGGAAATGAGCGTAGGGAAGCAGATGCATGAATCCCGCTTTCGTAGTGGAGGTGGTTTGTTGTTGCCTTGCTCCAACTTGTTACCAATAGGACTGTCAACATTTTTAAAAATATCGGGAATCCGATAAACCTATACAGGGCTATTACAAATGATTGAAGCGATTTCATAAATTCACTGTAGCTCCATTCATTGACATATGGTCACGACACACTACAGATACGTAGAAAAACTCATAAAGTTTTGTTCGGCTGAAGACGCACTTCAGGTTTCTGCCGTCAGAAGGCTCGAGAGCGCAGTGAGACAAAATGGCGACAGGAGCCGAGAAAGCGTATGTCGTGCTTGAAATGAACTCACATCAGTCAGTCATAACAGTGCAACGACACTTCAGGACGAAGTTCAACAAAGATCCACCAACTGCTAACTCCATTCGGCGATGGTATGCGCAGTTTAAAGCTTCTGGATGCCTCTGTAAGGGGAAATCAACGGGTCGGCCTGCAGTGAGCGAAGAAACGGTTGAACGCGTGCGGGCAAGTTTCACGCGTAGCCCGCGGAAAATTGTCTCATGCCACAACTGGAGACCGACAGCGCCGACTTCATCTTTCAACAGGATGGTGCTCCACCGCACTTCCATCATGATGGTCGGCATTTCTTAAACAGGAGATTGGAAAACCGATGGATCGGTCGTGGTGGAGATCATGATCAGCAATTCATGTCATGGCCTCCACGCTCTCCCGACTTAACCCCATGCGATTTCTTTCTGTGGGGTTATGTGAAAGATTCAGTGTTTAAACCTCCTCTACCACGAAACGTGCCAGAACTGCGAGCTCGCATCAACGATGCTTTCGAACTCATTGATGGGGACATGCTGCGCCGAGTGTGGGAGGAACTTGATTATCGGCTTGATGTCTGCCGAATCACTAAAGGGGCACATATCGAACATTTGTGAATGCCTAAAATAACTTTTTGAGTTTTTGTATGTGTGTGCAAAGCATTGTGAAAATATCTCAAATAATAAAGTTATTGTAGAGCTGTGAAATCGCTTCAATCATTTGTAATAACCCTGTATAGAGCGGTGTGAGTACATCGTATTTTGAATAGGAACCCATGTCCGGAGGCGTCACCCAGTGAGACTACAGAGCGTGAAAGCTATAGGCGCCGGAGTCTGTAAATGTGGTTATACACGGGGTGATTCCGTGGTAATGTTACAGACTTTCTAGAATGATAGAGAACGAAAAATGTATTAATTTGAAGTAAGGATCCCTGTGCCGGAAACGTACGGGTCGAAAGTTATAAACGAAAACCGTTCTGATACCTCTCACAGTTGAATACATGTACCGGTTCTTGTGTTGCGAAGAGTGTGTGGCTCGTAACTTTCAGTGATGGTAGTGTGGACAAAAACGAGAAAAAATGTCCAATAAACGTGGGCTCTAAATTGCATACCTGAGGAGCTATGACCATTCGTTCATCTTCGCTAATATGAAACACATCTCCTCTACTGAGCAACTGTTCATAGCTGTTAAGCTATGCATTTTAGAGCCCACGTTTACTGGACATTTTTTCTCGTTTTCGTCTACACTACCAAGACTGATAATTACCAACCCTACACTCTTCGCAACACAAGAACCGGTACACGTATTCAACTGTGAAAGGTATCAGAACGATTTGCGTTTGTAACTTTCGATCCGTTCGATTCCGGTACGGGGTTCCTTACTTCAAATTAATACATTTATCGTTCTCTATCATCATAGAAAGTCTGTAACATCATCACGGAACCACCCCGTGTAGACGTATATTTACAGACGCCCGCGCCCATACCTTTCACGCTCTGTAGTCTCGATGGATGACGTTTCCGGACATGCGTTCCTCTTTAAAAAGACGGCGTACTCACTTCCCTCTACAGGTCCTAGAAGTCTGTAACTGGAATTTCCGGCCACCCTGTAGAAGATTTAATGATATATTTCTTGTCTACTTGCTAAGAAAACATGACAACAACTTAAGTTTTCTGTTTGCATGCATTAATGTTCGTCTAGTATGCTTTTGACAGATGATGATTACAGTGTAAGTTCTAATGGTAAAAAGATATTTTTATGTGATTTAATTACAGTCTAACAATTTGCGGACTTTTTTACTTTATTTGTACTGTGATTCCTTGCTTCTTGCTGAATTTCATAATTCTACGTCAACGGGAAGTGCGCTATGGATTTTGATGAATGTCTTTCCGAGTATCAAAATATGTAACGTAAATGGCCGATTGTCTTGACTGCATCGACTTAGAAGCTTAAATTTTTTTTACACGGCCAAGTGGCCATAAATTTGTGACGTAGATTTTATTTTATGCGCTAGCATGTTCAAAAGGGTTTTTAACAGTCGGACAGACAGAAGAACAAATATCAAAACGATCGTGTAACGGTCCTTTTTTATATAGATTAAGGCTGCTCGGAACCGTAAAAATAATGGTTTTGAATCAAACGATGATCGACAAATTGAAGGTTCAGACGAAAGGAAATGAGCGTAGGGAAGCAGATGCATGAATCCCGCTTTCGTAGTGGAGGTGGTTTGTTGTTGCCTTGCTCCAACTTGTTACCAATAGGACTGTCAACATTTTTAAAAATATCGGGAATCCGATAAACCTATATTTAAAGAATATCGTTATCGGCTCTCGATATACTGAATACAGGATCGATACGTCGGCGGAAAAATATAACTGCCTATAAAAATATCGGGTGCACATTGTAAATATACAGCCGGTTTTAGATCTCTGTATTTAAGAATGGATTTATTATTGGATATTCTGTAAATGAACAAGCTAGGAGCCTGTCCACCCCACTTAGAGGAAGGACTGAAAGGAGGTCGATGCACGTTCATTTCTTGGCGGAAGCCACTTTGGTAACAATGGTACCTGCATGTAAGTGGCACAATCAATGGTGTCTGATGGGTCCATTGTTCTGTTTCGACGCATATCGGTTTTTTCCTGAACAGTGTTCATGTCGATTTCCCTGTTTTTCATTTCTGCAAACGCATATGACCTGGCAGTTATAGTGTCAACATTGCGTGGTGAAGCTAAACGTTGCAGTCCCCGCTGGTAGCTTCGCTCGCCGATTAAGTCAGCGTTTCCCCTCACACGTCTACTTCCAACGCAAAGACGTCATTTAGCTCTTTGTTCATCACTTTCAGGAAGTTTTTGAAGAATGCCGATGTGCAGAAATAGCACACTAGTTACGTTAGAAATTGTTTTGTAACGCAGCTGATGTGCTGTTACTTCACATCGGAAATCTTGTTATTCAATCACACCGCCACCCTTCCCCTCCCCTCCCAACCCCCAGTGCTATTGGATTTCTTCTTTTTTTTGCCACCTGTACTTGCTTCACACAGTCAAAGAAAAAGATTACACCTGATGTCCTACTACAATGTCAAATGAACAGCTTCAAATATTTTCCAAAAATTGTGAAAAAATATAATACAAGGTGTGACAATAAAGTAATGAGATTGATTTTCTTTGCAACATGTGGCAACCCAGCAGGTTTGTGTAGGCACAATATCTTTGACCTTGGTCTATAAGCTGCTTCTGGTGCAAGCGGTACATCGATGCAACTGCTCAGTCGTGAGTTGTGCTGTAATATGTTAACATGTGTTTGTGTCTCTCGTCACGGAAATGAAACCGCATAATATTGTGCAACGGTATGCCATTTCTTTTTGCGTTAAATTGGGTGAAAACGCGAAGACAACTTACGGTAAGCTTCAGATGGCTTTTGGAGAGGAGGTTATGTCAAGAGCTCAAGCTTTTCGTTGGCACAAAATGTTTAGTGAGGGCAGAACGAATGTTGAAGATGAAGACCGCAGTGGAGGACCATCAGCCTCACAGACGGGCGACAACTTGGCCAGGGTGCGTGAACTCGTACGGTCTGATCGAAGATTATCCGTGAAAATGATTGCAGAAGAACTGAATGTGGTGTCACCGCCAGACACCACACTTGCTAGGTGGTAGCTTTAAATCGGCCGCGGTCCATTAGTACATGTCGGACCCGCGTTTCGCCACTGTCGGTAATTGCAGACCGAGCGCCACCACACGGCAGGTCTAGAGAGACGTACTAGGACTCGTCCCCGGTTGTACGACGACTTTGCTAGCGACTACACTGACGAAGCATTTCTCTCATTTGCCGAGAGAATAGCCTTCAGCTAAGTCCATGGCTACGACCTAGCAAGGCGCCATTAACCACTTCTAGAGAGAGTCTCACTTGTATTATCAAGAATGCTGTATACAAATGATGGATTAAAGTTAAGTATTCCAGCAGCTACGTACTTTTCTTTATAGCATTCATTACGTATCCTGTTTCAGACTTAACGCAAGCCGGTGTGAGTTGACGCGTGCCCTCTCGGCTTCCTCGCCTTGTGTCTAGACTGTCTTGTCTAGACACAACACTGAACATCAATCGAGAAACGGTTCGTGTCCATGCCAACATTGCCGATAATTGGATTCTGCATCACGATAATGCGCCATCCCATACTGCTCTGTCAGTACAGTAATTTTTAACCTCAAACAAATTTCAGTACTACCACAGCTACCTTATTCACCAGATATCGCTCTGTGCGACTTTTTTTCTACTTCCAAGAGTCAAAACGGCGGTTAAGGGACACGATTTACAAACAAGATGTCGAAAAACCTCTGACGAGAGTCTTGGAGGATATTACAGAAGATGAGTTCCAGAAATGTTACCATCAATGGCAGAAGCGCTGGAAAAAGTGTGTGCAATCAGAAGGGAAGTAAAAAACTTCCTGGCAGATTAAAACTGTGCGCCCGACCGAGACTCGAACTCGGGACATTTGCCTTTCGCGGGAAAGTGCTCTAACAACTGAGCTACCGAAGCACGACTCACGCCCGGTCTCACAACTTTACTTCTGCCAGTATCATTCTGGAAACATCCCCCAGGCTGTGGCTATATCCGCAATATCCTTTCTTTCAGGAGTGCTAGTTCTGCAAGGTTCGCAGGAGAGCTCCTGTAATGTTTGGAAGGTAGGAGACGAGATACTGGGAGAAGTAAAGCTGTGAGACCGGGCGTGAGTCGTGCTTCGGTAGCTCAGTTGGTAGAGGACTTGCCCGCGAAAGGCAAAGGTCCCGAGTTCGAGTCTCGGTCGGGCACACAGTTTTAATCTGCCAGGAAGTTTCATAACAGCGCACACTCCGCTGCAGAGTGAAAATCTCATTCCAGAAGGGAAGTACTTTGAAGGAGATAACACTAAACTTGACTAAAACGGTAAGCAACAATTTTTTTTCACATCAGTCTCGTTACTTTATCGTCGCACCTCGTATAAAAACGTATCGGCACTCGATATTGCCGTTTTGACATCGATATATCGGGGGAAAACATACCGGCGACGTATATTGACATTTTATGAAAAAAATTCGATGTATCGATATTTCCTCAAGTCCCCTTGTTGCGAAGTGTCAATTGTGAACCTGTGTCATGTGGATGACTGTGGTGAGTGCTTCTACAGTGCAGTATTGGGTTTGTGTTGTTGTGGATGAAGGGAAGGGAGAGACTTGAGACTCGGCTGCTGGCACAGTGCATACTACTCAAGAGCAACGCCAGGGGGCTGCTGGGCCTAACAAACCCACCCGGCAGACGAATCACCACATCACTGTCGCATGACCGGTCTACATGAGCCTCTGTGGAGAGGCTAGGAAGTGAATCCAGGGCACAGGCGCAAAGTGTGGCGGTGGGAGATTTACGCCAGCAGCTCTCCATTTCTTGCCGGCCAAATACTGGCAGTGGGAATATCGTCCGACACCTGCAGTCGAACCGGCCTACCGCCGAGTCGAGCACCACTACAAAGGGGTGCCTTAGCGACCTCGGGAACGGAGACAGGTAAACTGAAGACCGTCTACCTCTAAATACGAATGTTTCGATTGAAGAATATTGTAAAATTATCCAGTAATTTTCATACGGTAAGCAAGTGCACAAAATACTGATCAAAGTGCTCTGATTTCGTAACTTTAATGGTAAGGAAAGAATTATGATCGATACCGTTCACAATATTTTCTACAGGGAAAATAAAAGTTCCGCCGATAAACTTTCAGAGGTGGCAGTATGTATAAAACCCAGAAAAAAGGTCCAGTAAACATGGACTCTAAAATGCATACTTTAAGGGGCTCCGGAACGCCCTATACTTGCAATGTTAAAATAACGCTTATAAATTACATCTTTCCTCACAAAGTATTTGAGGTAGGAAGTTGAACTTTTTACAGATCATTTATTGGAATATGGGCTACAACTTAACACAGAGATTTTACAAAATTTTAGTTCAGTTATTAAAGATGATTATTTTTTCAATTGTAATGAAAATTCACAACATTTTTTTGCAATTTTTTATTTATATATTCAAAAATATACAGTTTTTTGGAAAAAGGCTGTGTTAAATTATGCAGAAGGTACTGTGTAACATTTACTGAAAGTTTGAAACAAATATGTTTGGAAGATCCTTAGAAAACATGTAATTAGTATGAGAAAATAAAAGTTTTGGGAATCGAGCGACAAAGATTGGATTAACTTTTTAGTGCATTCCAGGTGCATAGGATGGATTATCTTCATCCTCTGCAAACTCCTCCTCCAGCTTCCTCTTGTTCCTCCTCCTGTTTACTCTTGCTTGTATTTCTAGACTCTTTACAGCCCTGTCTGCAGCCCGAAGGCGTTCCTTGTCTAAAGCAAGCATCGCTCGTACCATGTTAGAACCTATCTTCATTCCCATATTTCTAAATACCTTGCACCTTACAATGTTGCTATCATTGAAAGTCGCAACAGCAACTTTACTTTTACTCATTATTATACTTCAACAAAACAGAGACTCAAGAAACAGAATTAATTACGAATATTTTCGAGATAACGACAGAGTAAATAAACATGAAACAATCGACAATCACACCAGCGATATATATTGAACCATCACAGGTTAGCCACAACACATACTTTATCTCACATCACTAAAATGTACCTGATGAACACGGACGTTAATAATAACACCATTTGACAGCAGTTTAACAGCGCCACAGTGGGTCACGCCCATGTAGAACACATTTCAAAAAAAATTTAAAAATAGTTGTAGTCTTCGGAAGTGAATAAATTATTAATAGTCTGCAGATTCAGAAAACGCAAAAAAGTAAAAATTGAACTTTTCATGATTTTGAGCCTTTCCGGAGCCCCTTAAGAGCTATGAGCACTTGTTCAATAGAAGAGCTGTATTTCACAGTAGCAAGGACCAACAAAGTGCTGATAGCTGTACATGTACATCGACACTCCGCAAGCCACCGTACAGAACGTGGCGGAGTCTACCCCGTACCACAAGCAGTCATTTCCCTACCTGTTCCACTCACAAACAGAACGAGGAGAAAGCGACTGTCCATATGCCTCTGTACGAGCCGTAATTTCTCGAATCTTATCTTCGTGGTCCTTACTCTCAATGTACACTACTGGCCATTAAAATTGCTACACCACGAAGATGACATGCTACAGACGCGAAACTTAACCGACAGGAAGAAGATGCTGACATATGCAAACGATTAGCTTTTCAGAACATTCACACCTGGTTGGCGCCGGTAGCGACACCTACAACGTGCTGACATGAGGAAAGTTTCCAGCCGGTTTCTCATACACAAACGGCAATGAATAACCGTTCATCATCTGCATTTCTTCTTGGTGTAGCAATTTTAATGGCCAGTGGTGTATGTTGGGGGCAACAGAACCGTTCGGCAGTCCGTTACAAATGCAGGTTCTCTAAATTTTCTCGACAGTGTTTCTCGAATAGGACATCGCCTTCCCTCCAGGGATTCCCATTTGAATTCCTGTAGCATCTCTGTAACACTTATGTGTTGTTCGAACGTACCAGTAACAAATCTAGCAGCGTCCGATTTTGTACGGATCCAAAACGCTCGAGCAGTACTCAAGAAAAGGTCGCAACAGCCTCCTATAGGCGGACTCCTTTACAGATGAACCACTCTTTTCTAAAATTCTTCCAATAAACAGAAAGAGGCCACTTGCCTTCCCTACCACAGTTCGCACATGCTCGATCCATTTGCTATCGCTCTGCAATGTTACGTGCAGATAGTTCAACGACTTGGCTGTATCAAACAGGACACTTATAATACTGTAACCGAACATTGCAGGTTTGTTCTTCCTACTCATCCACATTAACTTACATTATTCCACATTACTTAGAGCTGCTACTCGTCACATCAACTACAAATTCTGTCTAAGTCATAGTGTATCGTCCAACAGTCACTCATCGACAATACCTTACCGTACACCACAGCGTCATTGGCAAACAACCGCAGACTGCTGTCCGCCAAATCATTTATGTATACGCAGAACTACGGAGGTGCCATCACAGTCCCCTGGGGCACTCCTCGCGATACCCCTCTCCTTGATGAACATTCACCGTCTAGGACAACATACTGGGTTCTATTGTTTAAGAAACTTCAAAAAAATGGCTCTGAGCACTATGGGACTCAACTTCTGAGGTCATTAGTCCCCTAGAACTTAGAACTAGTTAAACCTAAGTAACCTAAGGACACCACACACATCTATGCCCGAGGCAGGATTCGAACCTGCGACCGTAGCGGTGAGAAAAGGGCAGGATGAGTGTCGCATGAACGATGCTCGCTGAAACCATGCTGATTCGTGGACGTAAGCTTCTCAATCTCAAGAAAATTTACTACATTCGAAGTGAGAATACGTTCAAGCATTCTGCAGCAAATAGACGTTATGGATATTGGTCTGTGATTTTGTAGATCCGTTCTTTTACTCTTCTTATATACTGGAGTTACCTGCACTTTTTTCCAGTCACTTGAGACTTTGTGCTGGGCGAGACATTCACGATCAATGCGGGCTATGTAAGGGGACAGTGCCGTAGCGTAAAAGCGACTTGAGATTCCATCCGGACCTGGTGATTTATTCGTTTCCAAACCTTTTGTGGTGTCGCCGCCAGACACCACACTTGCTAGGTGGTAGCTTTAAATCGGCCGCGGTCCGCTAGTACATGTCGGACCCGCGTGTCGCCACTGTCAGTAATTGCAGACCGAGCGCCACCACACGGCAGGTCTAGAGAGACGTACTAGCACTCGCCCCAGTTGTACAGCCGACTTTGCTAGCGACTACACTGACGAAGCCTTTCTCTCATTTGCCGAAAGATAGTTAGAATAGCCTTCAGCTAAGTCCATGGCTACGACCTAGCAAGGTGCCATTAACCATTTCTATAGAGAGTCTCACTTGTATCATCAAGGATGCTGTATACAAATGATGGATTAAAGATAAGTATTATAGAAGCTACGTACTTTTCTTTATAGCATTCATTACGTATCCTGTTCCAGACTTCACGCCAGTCGGCGTGAGTTGACGCGTGCCCTTTCGGTTTCCTCGCCTTGTGTCTAGACTGTCTTGTCTAGACACAACACCTTTCACTTGTTTCTCTATGCCAGGAATGCTTATTACTATGTCTTCCGTACGGGAGTCTGTCCGATAATCAAAGCTCTTAAGGTATGATCTTAGCACCTCAAAATAAGTAATACTTCTTTTAAAAATCTCTCGAATATTTTGTGACGTTTTTAGCTGTCGGTATAGCAGACCGACCAGACACAGGGCATAGCGTAGAGTCGTATTCTAAGAATTTTCTACGTCCATGTTACAACATGGACCACAAGTGATTGGAACGTGGAAGAGGGGAAAAATAAATCCCCTCAGGAGCTGTGACTGCCGACCCAACGCCAACGTCCAAGCCTTCATCTGCCGAGACTGAAAAATTAAAAATAAAATAAAATGTTTGGTTAAATCAGTTCATTAAATTTCTGCTTTGATTTGACGCATGAATGCAAATGAAATATTCCCAGTAGCGTAATTACATCTTCGTCTGGATGCTGATCCAAAATTATATATTACTGCAATTTTTTCCGCGTTAATAATTATTTCGTATGCAAATGATATGGACATGTATCCTGCGAGAGCCATTAATCAGATGCCCGCTACAGAATAATTACTCCTCCACTGCTAACAACTTCTGTTGGATGACGCAACATTTTTGATGCAAAATGTCCTCGCGTTCCGGAAGTTCACCGCACAATAAATAGTGACTCCTAGAGAAATCGCTACGAGCGTCATTTTGTACCGTGTAATTCCGCCCGTCGAGTTGCTAACCGTCTCGATTCGGTTAGCAAGCCGGCCTCTGTGGCCGAGCGGTTCTAGGCGCTTCTGTCCGGAACCGCTCTGCTGCTACGGTCGCAGGTTCGAATCCTGCCTCGGGCATGGATGTGTGTGATGTCCTTAGGTTAGTTAGGTTTAAGTAGTTCTAAGTTCTAGGGGACTGATGACCTCAGATGTTAAGTCCCATAGTGCTTAGAGCCATTTGAACCATTTTTTTTTCGGTTTGCAAGTTAGCCCACAAGTCTGTGCAGGTTCGTCGTATCCACGTCAAAGCACTCGCTGAGTATCTGATTGCACAAATCCACCAAATTTAGAGGATGCTGAAGTCGGCGATTTACTCGCTGTTCCGACGTATACCCGAGATTTTCTATAGCGCTCAGGTCAGATGTAATAGGGTTGGAGGAGCGTTCAGAAAGCATTTCACATATTATTCCAGCACGATGAACTTTGGTGTCGTTTTTATGTGCCTGTGTGAGCAACGGCGTCTTGCGAGGTTACCGATTCCAAATGCTCATTGCGTGCAGTTCGCGTTGCAATGATCTCTCGCTGACAGGTTCGGATGGGCCTTCACTCACTGCTGCCGTCGTGTTTCGTGGCCAGCCGTGTTACGCCACTGCTCGTACATACGTTGAATAGTCGGCCGGCGAGCGCCAATAAATCCAGCAACTTCACAGACCGTATGACCATGGGCACGGCCAAATATGATTGCCTCTTTGCTGCCACCCTATAACATTTTTATTTGACGATCCTACAGCTGACAAATACACTCCTGAAAATGGAAAAAAGAACACCGTGAATTCATTGTCCCAGGAAGGGGAAACTTTATTGACACAGTCCTGGGGTCAGATACATCACATGATCACACTGACAGAACTACAGGCACATAGACACAGGCAACAGAGCATGCACAATTTCGGCACTAGTACAGTGTATATCCACCTTTCGCAGCAATGCAGGCTGCTATTCTCCCATGGAGACGATCGTAGAGATGCTGGATGTAGTCCTGTGGAACGGCTTGCCATGCCATTTCCACCTGGCGCCTCAGTTGGACCAGCGTTCGTGCTGGACGTGCAGACCGCATGAGACGACGCTTCATCCAGTCCCAAACATGCTCAATTGGGGACAGATCCGGAGATCTTGCTGGCCAGGGTAGTTGACTTACACCTTCTAGAGCACGTTGGGTGGCACGGGATACATGCGGACGTGCATTGTCCTGTTGGAACAGCAAGTTCCCTTGCCGGCCTAGGAATGGTAGAACGATGGGTTCGATGACGGTTTGGATGTACCGTGCACTATTCAGTGTCCCCTCGACGATCACCAGTGGTGTACGGCCAGTGTAGGAGATCGCTCCCCACACCATGATGCCGGGTGTTGGCCCTGTGTGCCTCGGTCGTATGCAGTCCTGATTGTGGCGCTCACCTGCACGGCGCCAAATATGCATACGACCATCATTGGCACCAAGGCAGAAGCGACTCTCATCGCTGAAGACGACACGTCTCCATTCGTGGTCTCCATTCGATGTTGGGGCGTGAGCGGAAGACGGCCTAACGGTGTGTGGGACCGTAGCCCAGCTTCATGGAGACGGTTGCGAATGGTCCTCGCCGATACCCCAGGAGCAACAGTGTCCCTAATTTGCTGGGAAGTGGCGGTGCGGTCCCCTACGGCACTGCGTAGGATCCTACGGTCTTGGCGTGCATCCGTGCGTCGCTGCGGTCCGGTCCCAGGTCGACGGGCACGTGCACCTTCCGCCGACCACTGGCGACAACATCGATGTACTGTGGAGACCTCACGCCCCACGTGTTGAGCAATTCGGCGGTACGTCCACCCGGCCTCCCGCATGCCCACTATACGCCCTCGCTCAAAGTCCGTCAACTGCACATACGGTTCACGTCCACGCTGTCGCGGCATGCTACCAGTGTTAAAGACTGCGATGGAGCTCCGTATGCCACGGCAAACTGGCTGACACTGACGGCGGCGGTGCACAAATGCTGCGCAGCTAGCGCCATTCGACGGCCAACACCGCGGTTCCTGGTGTGTCCGCGGTGCCGTGCGTGTGATCATTGCTTGTACAGCCCTCTCGCAGTGTCCGGAGCAAGTATGGTGGGTCTGACACACCGGTGTCAATGTGTTCTTTTTTCCATTTCCAGGAGTGTAGTTTTCGAAATATATTCGCTGAACTGCGAATTATTTTAGCATCTGCCGTATTAAATATGACTTAACTATGACATGTTTTTTTCACGAATTTTTTTTATTCCATAAAACAGTAACAAAAACGGCTAGCTTACAATGAAATGACATAAATAAGGTGACAGATAATTGCAGTCATAAATTACAGCATTCAAAGAATGAGGTATGATATTCAGTCTTTAGCAGTAGCACACATTTAGCACCTTCACTGTCACCTTCAACTGGTGGCATTTCAGCACGCACATTTTCTTCTCCTGCAACCTGAGGTTCCTCATCATCATTTCCCGGACCCAAATTAATCATCCAGTAAATCCTTGACGTGTGTTCCTTCCAGGGTAAATTACGTGGACAGAGGAGCAGTCCCAAACAGCGACATCGCAAAGCCCTTCACTGCCTTGTTATTTCGGGCACTTCCAGCCTTCTAAACACATAGTTATTGCATTCAAGATCTTCCCTTATAACAGACACCAGATGTTTGCCGTCATATTCTTGTATCTGCTGTACTACTGATTTATTTTTTATGTGTGACTTACAGGTGAGGTTTGGGGCGGGAACGCGACACAACCCATCCCCTCTCCACGAGGAATCCAGTTCCTAACCTATACCCACTCTGTTGAAGACAATTCGGAACATGGTACCATATTTCTTATTGTGATCCTGATACTTAAGTGTTTTCTCGAATTCATTTTCCGTATACATCTTGTATTCAATACGTTCATCGCTCCCAATATTGTTAAAAATATATTTTCCCACTAACCAAATCACTGCGTTATTTTTTGCCTGAGGGTAGTAACTTTCTTCTGGTCTGAAGACAGCGTGGAGGCAGCGTGTTCGGATAGCCTAAGTGGTGAGACGATAGCGTGCAGTAAGCGGGAAATCCGGGTTGGACTCCCAGTCCAGCACAATATTTCATATGTCACCTACGGATAGTATGACTACACCCAATACAGCTGATTCTAAATTAATTCGCAATTCAGCGAATGTATTTTTCAAAATCAATCCTTACTTTTACCGATGTTTACATACAATGTTCACTTTGTGGTGTCACCGCCAGACACCACACTTGCTAGGTGGTAGCCTTTAAATCGGCCGCGTGTCGCCACTGTCAGTGATTGCAGACCGAGCGCCGCCACACGGCAGGTCTAGAGAGACGTCCTAGCACTCGACCCCAGTTGTACAGCCGACTTTGCTAGAGAGAGTTCACTGACAAATTACGCTCTCATTTGCCGAGACGATTGTTAGCATAGCCTTCAGCTACGTCATTTGCTACGACCTAGCAAGGCGCCATTATAATTTGCTATTTATCTTGTGATGCATGTACCGTAGAGATGGGTCGAACTCGTTCATTCCCGTGAATTGCTTCATTCATTTAACTCTTTGCCGTGAAGCGTTCAAATGAAGTAGTTCATTCATGAAGTACGGAAGCCTGGCGACGTTGCCCAGTTCGCCGCTCAGCCGCGGCTACGCTCGCTTCGCCTCGCTCGTACAAAAAGCTTCGTAATACTTCATAATTTTACCAACAGATGGCCGAACTATGCAGTAACGTGCACGCAACGTTTTACGCTTTTACAACGTCTGAGCTAACTTAAATAGAGTATGGTCGAAGAGGACAAAGGAAAGATAAACAGAGAAGCCTGTCACATATAAAGAAGGTATTACATTTAATCTTGTTCGACATTTTCTCATGAAGCGCCCAAAAAAGTCTTTATCAGCCTAGTGAAACATTATTTGTTGTATTCATGGGTTGAAAACTAGGGCTACCAACGAAATGCAGTCCAATTTTATGTTCCTTTTAAATTTTAATCCAAAATAGAATGTGTATGTTTACCACTGTCACAAAGTCTATATATCTACTTTAAGTAATAATTCAGAAGTTTTCCTGTAGATTTATTTTTGTTGAGAATAATAACCCTCCAGATTCAAAACGTAAACTGTCACCTGTAGTCATTGGTACAATTTCAGTGTTATTAACATGTTGGCTGTGCGTGCTCACACAGCCAGCCTCATCGTTTGTATCTGTAATATTCATTTGTCCGCAAGCGCTGCCAACAGTATGCTACCGGTAGACGCGAAGTATAACTGAACTGCACAAATAGTCACGGGTAATGATGTCAGCACTGCAGGAAGCAGCTGACCCTGCCTTCCCCTCGCCCCTCACCTCCAAAACCCCACGCAAACCTATCGTTTCTCACAAACGCCGCGCGATTCGTCGACAGGCAGTAGAAGGGGAACTCAAGTGAAGGGAGAATAAGTGACGTAGCGCCGATGTACTGGGATGAGGGAGAGGGGAAGAGAGTGAGTGAACTAGAAAAAAGTGTGGAGTGTGTCATCTGTGAAGAGTTTGAAGTATCAGTTCATTGAAATTGAGTGGTTAGTTCACACTTCACTGGAGTGAAGCGTTCATTTAAACGACTCATTCACGAGCCTCCCATCACTAATGTACCGTCAGACCGATGTTCACCAATTATGGATTAAAGTTAAGTATTCCAGCAGCTACGTATTATTTTTACTAGACTCAACTCCTTTAACTGTTCCAGACCTCACGCCAGCCTGCGTGAACTTAAACGCGTGCCTTGGCTGTCTTTCCAAGTCACAACACACTTAATATATACGTGTCTCACTTCCTTATACTCGCGGAGAGGCAGTGCGCGTGTGGTTCAACATGTGACTCTACCGATGCGCCTTCTGTAAAGGCTTAGCGATTCATCTGTGCGTGCGCACGGTGGTGACCAGTTTGATACCCAGTGAGAGCATTACAAGATAGATGTTGGTGGGAAAGTGTTGTATACTACTTTGATGTGCCGTGCAAAATGAGTAGCGTTAGAAAAAATTAGTCGCTTTCCAAAATATATTTCGCTTTTAATATAGCGTTACTTCATACTATAATCCTTTAGCGACAATTTTCTACGTGATAAGTCCGTCCATTTCTTGCAAACGCCTACCACGCGAGGCATTGTTGTGTTTGACTTCGCTGCAACACACGAGCATTAAAAGTGATTTCTTATGCTATTACGAGGAACAATAGTTCTTATAATTAAGAAGCAGTGAAGATCGACTGCGATTTCTTAAGCCCTTATATCGTTGTCACGAAATCAAAGAAAGTAAAGCTCATTTGGGGGGGTACCGAGGAGGGCTGCTACTGTTTACAGTCATTAAATGCAGCAGAGTACGCCTGTCCTGATTTGGTATAATTTAACAAATGGCAAACAGGTGGACATACCCTGATCAGCCAAGAACATTATGACCATTGCCACCGCGACATTGATGCCGCCTGGTTGCGTTGCGGGCACATGACGCGGTAGCAGAAGTATGTAAGCGTAGCAGTTGCGGACGAGGGCTCACCCTAGCGAATATATATAGGCTGCAAATGGGGAAACGCAATAAGATAAGCGACTTAGGCTTTGCATAATACACTACTGGCCATTAAAATTGCTACACCACGAAGATGGCGTGCTACAGATGCGAAATTTAACCGACAGGAGGAAGATGCTGTGATATGCAAATGGTTAGCATATCAGAGCATTCACACGAGGTTGGCGCCAGTGGCGACACCTACAACGTGCTGACGTGAGGAAAGTTTCCAACCGATTTCTCATACACAAACAGCAGTTGACCGCCGTTACCTGGTGAAACGTTGTTGTGATGCCTCGTGTAAGGAGGAGAAATGCGTACCATCACGTTTCAGACTTTGATAAAGGTCGGATTGCAGCCTATCGCGATTCCGGTTTATCGTATCGCGACATGCTGCTCGCGTTGGTCGAGATCCAATGGCTGTTAGTACAATATGGAATCGGTGATTTTCAGGAAGGTAATACGTAACGCCGTGCTGGATCCCAACAGCCTCGTATCACTAGCAGTCGAGATGACAGA
This sequence comes from Schistocerca cancellata, assembly GCF_023864275.1. Taxonomy (NCBI): domain Eukaryota; kingdom Metazoa; phylum Arthropoda; class Insecta; order Orthoptera; family Acrididae; genus Schistocerca; species Schistocerca cancellata. The sequence continues at coordinate 123,537,945 of NC_064637.1, read as the reverse complement.
AATCTTATTCGCATGGCAGTAACGGATCGTGCAGCCACGTCTCGATCCCTGAGTCAACAGATGGGGACATTTGCAAGACAACAACCATCTGCACGAACAGTTCGACGACGTTTGCAGCAGCATGGACTATCAGCTCGGAGACCATGGCTAAGGTTACCCTTGACGCTGCACCACAGACAGCAGCGCCTGCGATGGTGTACTCAACGACGAACCTGGGAGCACGAATGGCAAAACGTTATGTTTTCGGATGAATCCAGGTTCTGTTTACAGTATCATGATGGTCGCATCCGTGTCTGGCGACATAGCGGTGAACGCACATTGGAAGCGTGTATTCGTCATCGCCATACTGGCGTATCACCCGGCGTGATGGTATGGGGTGCCATTGGTTACACGTGTCGGTCACCTCTTGTTCGCATTGACGGCACTTTGAACAGTGGACGTTACATTTCAGATGTGTTACGACCCGTGGCTCTGCCCTTCATTCGATCCCTGCGAAACCCTACATTTCAGCAGGATAATGCACGACCGCATGTTGCATGTCCTGTACGGGCCTTTCTGGATACAGAAAATGTTCGACTTCTGCCCTGGCCAGCACATTCTCCAGATCTCTCACCAACTGGAAACGTCTGTTCAATGGTGGCCGAGCAACTGGCTCGTCACAATACGCCAGTCACTACTCTTGATGAACTGTGGTATCGTGTTGAAGCTGCATGGGCAGCTGTACCTGTACACGCCATCCAAGCTATGACTCAATGCCCAGGCGTATCAAGGCCGTTATTACGGCAAGAGGTGGTTGTTCTGGGTACTGATTTCTCAGGATCTATGTACCCAAAATGGCGTGTGACATATAATCACATGTCAGTTCTAGTATAATATATTTGTCCAATGAATACCCGTTCATCATCTGCAATTCTTCTTGGTGTCGCAATTTTAATGGCCAGTAGTGTATATGCCTCCCGACAGAATAACGCCTGGGCGACCAAGACGATCACGTTCGACAGCGCTCCTGGCTGCATATGTGGCTCCCACATCTCGCCATACGAGGGTGCGCCCAGCACTGTCCAACGTCATCGTTCTGGTGGTGCAGGTGTTATGGTGTTGGGCGGCGTAATGTTGCTCGGGCGTACTGATCTCCAAATCTTCGTTCACGGAACACTCACCAGATAACGTTATTGTGACGAGGTATTTCCTTCTCATGAGTGTCCCCTCAGTAGTGCATCCAGCCTTGATATCACACACATACATGCCCGAGGACAGAATTCGAACCTGCGACCGTAGCAACGGCGCGGTTCCGGACTGAAGCGCCTAGAACCGCTTGGCCACAGCGGCCAGCAACACATTCCGAGATTTTATTACGAATACAGTACAAGTGCGTTCTCCCATATTCATTGTTCCTCAAATTTTTTCGGCCGAGTAGAGAACGTAGGATGAACAGATATTAGGCGATTGCCGAGTGTGTCGTTAGGCACGAATCTAAGCGGACAGCGCAAATTGCTGAGAGTGGAACGAGGAAGAACAACATTCATATTCTTGCTCGTCACGAAGTTGTAGGTATTGTGTCTGACGCCAAATTGACGTCACCTTTGGAGAAAGTCTCGTGAGATGAGTGTAACCCACCTAATCCTTACACAAAGGAAAAATACGTGGTGTGCAGGGAATTGAACCCGGATCGTCAGACAAACTGACGACTCAGCTACTGACATAAACAGGCGGGAAGACCATTTGACGTTCTGTTAGCCGATTGGTGCTCAATCACCAGGGCAGCCAGAACTGTTAAATGTGTAGTGTGCCTTTGCCGCGATCTAATGTGGACCGACCACACGGGAGTAAGTGCGGAAATTGCAGATACCCAGCTGCGCAGAACACCGGCAAACCCGCGACCGTAAATCAGCAACCTCGTGACTGGGCCATTCGTCAGAGCAGCGCTAATACCGTGGCGAATGGTGGCGGGCTGTATGGCCGATTATGCTGCACTCATCAATCAGTCCGATTCTCCGATACGCGGGGAGCCAGCTGCTCTGCTTTTAACATTCTGCGCTATTGGTACAAGTTGTCTGCCAGTCGCTCGAATACTGTCTACTGGCTAATTGTAATCTGAGGTGGCTAATTTCTAAACTGACGGCAGCCTGATACCAGTACATCTACATCCGTATTCCGTAGTCCGCCTTTGCAGTGTGTGGTGGAGGGTACCTGAGGTTCCACTATCATTTTCCATCTTCTCTGCTCTATTCCGGAATTGTGCATGGGGTGAAAGACTGTCAATAAGATTCCGTATAAGCTACAGTTGGGATTCCGTAGAAATGTTGTAACACGTGAGGCAATACTGACCCTACGACTTATCTTAGAGGCCGGACGCGGTGGTCTAGCGGTTCTGGCGCTACAGTCCGCAACCGCGGGACTGCTACGGTCGCAGGTTCGAATCCTGCCTCGGGCATGGGTGTGTGTGATGTTCTTAGGTTAGTTAGGTTTAAGTAGTTCTAAGTTATAGGGGACTTATGACCTAAGATGTTGAGTCCCATAGTGCTCAGAGCCATTTGAACCATTTTTAACTTATCTTAGAAAATAGATTAAGGAAAGGCAAACCTACGTTTCTAGCATTTGTGGACTTAGAGAAAGCTTTTGACAATATTGACTGGAATACTCTCTTTCGAATTCTGAAGGTGGCACGGGTCAAATACAGGGAGCGGAAGGCTATTTACACTTTTGTACAGAAACCAGATGGCAGTTATAAGAGTCGAGAGACATGAAAGGGAAGCAGTGGTTGGGAAGGAAGTGAGACAGGGTTGTAGCCTCTCCCCGATGTTATTCAATTTGTATATTGAGCAAGCAGTAAAAGAAACAAAAGAAAAATTCGGAGCAGGAATTAAAATCCATGGAGAAGAAATAAAAACTTTGAGGTTCGCCGATGACATTGTAATTCTGTCAGAGACAGCAAAGGACTTGGAAGAGCAGTTGAACGGAATGGACAGTGTCTTGAAAGGAGGATATAAGATGAACATCAACAAAAGCAAAACGAGGATAATGGAATGTACTCGAATTCAGTCGGGTGATGCTGAGGGAATTAGATTAGTAAATGAGTTCTGCTATTTGGGGAGCAAAATAACTGATGATGGCCAAAATAGAGACGATATAAAATGTAGACTGGCAATGGCGAGGAAAGCGTTTCTGAAGAAGAAAAATTTGTTAACTTCAAGTATAGATTTAAATGTCAGGAAGTCGTTTCTGAAAGTATTTGTATGGAGTTTAGCCATGTATGGAAGTGAAACATGGACGATAAATAGTTTGGACATGAAGAGAATAGAAGCTTTCGAAATGTGGTGCTACAGAAGAATGTTGAAGATTAGATGGGTAGATCACGTAACTAATTAGGAGGTATTGAATTAAATTGGAGAGAAGAGAAATTTGTGGCACAACTTGACTAGAAGAAGGGATCGGTCGGTAGGGCATATTCTGAGGTATCAAGGGATTACCAATTTAGTATTGGAGGGCAGCGTGGAGGGTAAAAATCGTAGAGGGAGACCAAGAAGGATGTAGGTTGCAGTAGGTACTTGGAGATGAAGAAGCTTTCACAGGATAGAGTAGCATGGAGAGCTGCATCAAACCAGTCTCTGGACTGAAGACCACAACAACAACAATGAGCTACAGTTAATTCTTCGTATAGTGGTGTAGGAGGAAGTACACATTTGTGCAAAATTTGAGGACCAAAGTATATTTCGCATGATCTGGAATATCTAGATGGACGGTACACCATACATAGAAAGAACTACTGAGGTGTAGTACAGAAGGCAGTTGAAAGAAATACGCAGCGAGACAGAAATGACTTTTTTTTTTAAAGGCAATAATTTCAATAACGTCATCGCGATTTATGATGGTCTTCTGAACATTACAAGATATGGGACATTGTTCTTAAGAGGGTATGTGATGACCACGGACTGCAGTGCGTGATCTCGAACGTGCTCCCGTGCTGGCATCAAGGTTGGTAAGGAATTCTTATTGTAAGGAGTCGTATTCCTCGCAAACATCTAATGTGCCTACAGTATTCACAGTAAGATATAATCCTGTCCAACTTTTGTTTTATTCATATACAGGCTGCCTGTAAAATGAATGACATCACTGGTAAACAAACATCCTACTTTACATATTGTTTTCTTTCTTGCGCCGACAAACTTACAACCTATATTCTAATCTGCTTTTGATTGTTCAATCGTCCACTTCTCAGTCACTTACTCGGTCACGCAGAACTCGGGTGGACGGCTCACAGAAAGGGGGGCTGAATTCAGTGCGCCCCTTGCGCCACCTACGGCTGACCTCCGCACATCAAGGAGCTCACATGCAGTGGTGTCGGGAATATTAGGTTTTCAATCTCACTGACTGGACTAGCATTAGCTTCGGTGTGAGTCCCGCTTCGAATTGAGCCCCCATGGTCAACGAAGACCTTGCGCAGATAGGCCGCTGGATCTCTACCCTATTGAGAACTTTTGGAGCATTATGGGCTGGGTCCTCCAACCAGATCTGAATTTTGTCGATCTAACGGGCCAGCTGGATGGAATTTGGCACGTTATTTCTCAGGAGGAATCCAACAACTCCGTAATTTGTTTGTCTGTACATGTAAATCACATCTACCGAATTTCGTCCCATTCGGATAATTACTTCTTTTTTCCTGTCTTACAGTGTACATAAAAATTTTTGAACTGCAAGTGGACAGTGATTCTAGGATTCTAGCAGTCTGTTCATCATTGGGGCAACTCTCCTCAAGTTTACGTCAGGCACGACTTAATCATGATAATGATTGATTTGTGGGACACTCAACTGCGTGGTTATCAGCGCATGTACGAACTCCCAATTTTTACACAGTACATTCTAGCCAGTTTCACGAATGATGATGAAATGAGGACAACACAAACACCCAGTCTCTGGGCAGAGAAAATTCCCAACCCGGTCGAGAATTCAACTAAATACTTAGGGATTACAATCACAAATAACCTAAAATGGAACGGTCACATAGAAAATTTTGTGGGTAGAACAAACCAAAGACTGCTATTCATTGCCAGAACACTTAGAACGTGCAACAGGTCTACCAAAGAGACTGATTACACTACGCTTGTCCGCCCTATTCTGGAGTATTGCTGTGCGGTGTGGGATCCGCATCAGGTGGGACTGACGGATGACATCGAAAAAGTACAAAGAAGGGCAGCTCGTTTTGTATAATCGCGAAATAGGGGAAATGGTGTCACACACATGATGCGTGAATTGGACTGGCAATCATTAAAACAAATACGTTTTTCATTGCGACGGGATTTTCTCATGAAATTTCAATCACCAGTTTTCTCCTCCGATTGCGAAAAAATTCTGTTGGCACCCACCTACATAGGGAGAAATGATTATCATGATAAAATAAGAGAAAAATTTAAGTGCTCGTTTTTCCCGCGTACCGTTCTAGAGTGGAACGGTAGAGAGACAGCATGGAGGTGGTTCACTGAACCCTCTGCCAGGCACTTTACTGTGAATAGCAGAGTAATCACGTAGATGTAGAATCGAACCCGGGACCCTGTGATTCAGGGACAGCAACGCTAGTCACTAAACCACGAGCTGAGGACATGCGCGACTTAATGCCGCACCTTACCTGAATGTATCAGTCAGTTACAGAAACAACCAGTTCAACTGTGAGTAGAGTCATTATGTGATGCTGAAGTGCTGATAGCTGGACGGGTTATTACTGTAACCGACACATTCAAGTCTGAGAATGAGCCATGTCGAGTTGGAAGCGGTCATTTAAAATGACAATGCAGTAAATTTGAATAACAAATCTGCTTCCAAGCACATTTCTCAGCGGAAACTCACCCGTAATACGACTTCGCGGAGTAAACCGGCGGTGTTGCGTGTGTCCTTAGGCGGCGAAGAATCCAGCCGAAGCAGGCAGGGCGGCCCCCTATCCCCTTCCCCCCTTCCATCCTCCCCCTTCCAACCGCACCCCCACCATCCCACCTTCTCTCCCCCTCTCCGTAACTGTTTACAGAACAATGGCAACGCAACTCGTTTCCACGAGCGCACCGCAACTTGGAAACGTCGTTTGCGAACGCAGGGGGGGGGGGGGGGGGGGGATGGGGGGGGAGGGGGGGGAGAAAACTATGCTCGCAGCTTTTCGCCCTCGCCTTTCAAATACGGATCTCGCTTTCAGCATATCGATAAGGCGCGTTATAAGAAAGGCCATATCGCCGAGTTTCTTTTGTTTCGGCGCCCTGAATCGCAAAGTGCAAACCCCTCGCTCCACCCACCTCTCTCGTATTACCACAGGCCGTTTCGTAGGGTCGGTGAGGGAAGACTAAGACCCACTAATGCTGCTGGCAACCGGCTACCACCTGCAAGCGGTATCGATCAAAGGGGAGTACGAATACCTCTTCAGTGCCAACCTCTTCATGTCGGAGCAGCACTTGCAACTTACGCCCTTAACTTCACTACTGGCCATTACAACTGCTACACCACGAAGATGACGAGCTACAGACGCGAAATTTAACCGACAGGAAGAAGATGCTGTGATGTGCAAATGACTAGCTTTTCAGAGGATTCACACAAGGTTCGCGCCGGTGGCGACACCTACAACGTGCTGACATGAGGAAAGTTTCCAACCGATTTCTCGTACGCAAATAGCAGTTGACCGGCGTTGCCTGGTGAAACGTTGTTGTGATGCCTCGTGTAAGGAGGAGAAATGCGTACCATCACGTTTCAGACTTTGATAAAGGTCGGATTGTAGCCTATCGCGATTTTCGTTTATCTTTGCTGCTCGAGTTGGTCGAGATCCAATGACTGTTAGCAGAAAATTTAATCGGTGGGCTCGGGAGGGTAATACGGAACGCCGTGCTGGATCCCAACAGCCTCGTATCACTAGCAGTCGAGATGACAGGCATCTTATGCGCATGGCTGTAACGGATCATGCAGCCTCGTCTCGATCCCTGAGTCAACAGATGGGGACGTTTGCAAGACAACAACCATCTGCACGAACAGTTCGACGAAGTTTGCAGCAGCATGAACTATCAGCTCGGAGACCATGGCTAAGGTTACCCTTGCGCTGCATCACAGACAGGAGCGCCTGCGATGGTGTACTCAACGACGAACCTGGGAGCACGAATGGCAAAACGTCATTTTTTCGGATGAATCCAGGTTCTGTTTACAGTATCATGATGCTCGCATCGATGTCTGGCGGCATCGCGGTGAACGTACGTTGGAAGCGTGTATTCGTCATCGCCATACTGGCGTATCACCCGGCGTGATGGTATGGGGTGCCATTGGTTACACGTCTCGGTCACCTCTTGATCGCATTGACGGCACTTTGAAAAGTGGACGTTACATTTCAGATGTGTTACGACCCGTGGCTCTACCCTTCATTCGATCCCTGCGAAACCCTACATTTCAGCAGGATAACGCACGACCGCATGTTGCAGGTCCTGTGCGGGCCTTTCTGGATACAGAAAATGTTCGACTGCTGCCCTGGCCAGCACATTCTCCAGATCTCAGACCAATTGAAACGTCTGGTCAACGGTGGGCGAGTAACTGGCTCGTCACAATACGCCAGTCACTAGTGTTGATGAACTGTGTTATCGTGTTGAAGCTGCAAGGGCAGCTGTACCTGTACATGCCATTAAAGCTCTGTTTGACTCAATGCCCAGGTGTATCAAGGCCGTTATTACGGCCAGAGGTGTTTGTTATGGGTACTGATATCTCAGGATTTACGCACCCAAATTGCGTCAAAATGTAATCACATGTAGCAATTTTAATCGCCAGTAGTGTATTTGCTGGATGTATTAATATCTCTATACTCCTATAAAGTTTTTACCTTCTACAGTTCCCTCTAGTACCATGGAAGTTATTCCCTGCTGTCTTAATAAATGTCCTACCATTCTGTTCTTTCTTCTCGTCAGTATTTTCCATGTATTCATATCCTCTCCGATTCTGTGGAGAACCTCCCCATTCCTTACCTTATCAGTCCACCTAATTTTCAACATTCCTCTGTACCATCTCAAAAGCCTCGACTATATTCTGTTCCGGTTTGCCACAGTCCATATTTCACTACCATACTAAGCTGTGCTGCAAACGTACATTCTCAGAAACCTCCTCCTCACGTTAAGACTTGTGTTTGGTACTAGCACACTTCTCTTGGCCAAGAATGCCCTTTTTGCCAGTGCTGGTCTGTACTGTTTACTTCGTCATTGTTCTGTCCGTCACGGGTTATTTTGCTGCCGAGGTAGCAGAGATCCTTAACGTCATCTGCCAGGTGACCATCAATCCTGATGTTAAATTTCTCGCTGTTCTCATTTCTGCCACTTCTAATTACCTTACTTTCAGTCCATATTCTGTGCTTATTAGACTATTCATTCAGTTTAGCAAGTCCTGTAATTCGTCTTCACTCTCACTGAGGACAGCGATGCCATCATCGAATCTTAACACTGATACTACACTCCTGGAAATGGAAAAAAGAACACATTGACACCGGTGTGTCAGACCCACCATACTTGCTCCGGACACTGCGAGAGGGCTGTACAAGCAATGATCACACGCACGGCACAGCGGACACACCAGGAACCGCGGTGTTGGCCGTCGAATGGCGCTAGCTGCGCAGCATTTGTGCACCGCCGCCGTCAGTGTCAGCCAGTTTGCCGTGGCATACGGAGCTCCATCGCAGTCTTTAACACTGGTAGCATGCCGCGACAGCGTGGACGTGAACCGTATGTGCAGTTGACGGACTTTGAGCGAGGGCGTATAGTGGGCATGCGGGAGGCTGGGTGGACGTACCGCCGAATTGCTCAACACGTGGGGCGTGAGGTCTCCACAGTACATCGATGTTGTCGCCAGTGGTCGGCGGAAGGTGCACGTCGACCTGGGACCGGACCGCAGCGACGCACGGATGCACCCCAAGACCGTAGGATCCTACGCAGTGCCGTAGGGGACCGCACCGCCACTTCCCAGCAAATTAGGGACACTGTTGCTCCTGGGGTATCGGCGAGGACCATTCGCAACCGTCTCCATGAAGCTGGGCTACGGTCCCGCACACCGTTAGGCCGTCTTCCGCTCACGCTCCAACATCGTGCAGCCCGCCTCCAGTGGTGTCGCGAATGGAGACGTGTCGTCTTCAGCGATGAGAGTCGCTTCTGCCTTGGTGCCAATGATGGTCGTATGCGTGTTTGGCGCCGTGCAGGTGAGCGCCACAATCAGCACTGCATACGACCGAGGCACACAGGGCCAACACCCGGCATCATGGTGTGGGGAGCGATCTCCTACACTGGCCATACACCACTGGTGATCGTCGAGGGGACACTGAATAGTGCACGGTACATCCAAACCGTCATCGAACCCATCGTTCTACCATTCCTAGACCGGCAAGGGAACTTGCTGTTCCAACAGGACAATGCACGTCCGCATGTATCCCGTGCCACCCAACGTGCTCTAGAAGGTGTAAGTCAACTACACTGGCCAGCAAGATCTCCGGATCTGTCCCCCATTGAGCATGTTTGGGACTGGATGAAGCGTCGTCTCACGCGGTCTGCACGTCCAGCACGAACGCTGGTCCAACTGAGGCGCCAGGTGGAAATGGCATGGCAAGCCGTTCCACAGGACTACATCCAGCATCTCTACGATCGTCTCCATGGGAGAATAGCAGCCTGCATTGCTGCGAAAGGTGGATATACACTGTACTAGTGCCGACATTGTGCATGCTCTGTTGCCTGTGTCTATGTGCCTGTGGTTCTGTCAGTGTGATCATGTGATGTATCTGACCCCAGGAATGTGTCAATAAAGTTTCCCCTTCCTGGGACAATGAATTCACGGTGTTCTTATTTCAATTCCCAGGAGTGTATTTCATGCTGAATATTGGAACTTCCTTTTATTTCCATCATTGCTTCTTCGATGGATAGATTGAACAGTAGGCATGAAAGACTACAGCCACTCTTATACCCTGTTTACCTTGCGCAATTTGTACTTGGTCTTCCACTCTTATTGCTACTTCTTGGTTCTTGTGAATATTCTCCCTATAGCTTAACCCTGTTTTCCTCAGAATTTCTAACATCTTGCACCATTTGACATCGTCGAACGCCGGCAGTAGTGGCCGAGCGGTTCTAGGCGCTTCAGTCTGGAACCGTGCTGCTGCTAGTGTCGCAGGTTCGAATCCTGCCTCGGGCATGATGTCCTTAAGTTGGTTAAGTTTAAGTAGTTCTCAGTTCTAGGGGACTTATGACCTCAGATGTTAAGTCCCATAGTTCTCAGAGACATTTGAACCATTTTTTGAATATCGTCTAACGCTTTTTCCAGGTCGACAAATCCTATGAATGTGTCTTGATTTTTCTTTAGTCTTTCTTCCATTATCAACCGCAACATCAGAACTGCCCCTCTGGTGCCTTTATCTTTACTAAAGCCAAACTTATTGAAACTTCCTGGCAGATTAAAACTGTGTGCCGGACCGAGACTCGAACTCGGGACTTTTGCCTGGCTGCGGCTAAGCCATGTTTCCGCAATATCCTTTCTCCCAGGAGTGCTAGTTCTGCAAGGTTCGCAGGAGAGCTTCAGTGAAGTTTGGAAAGTAGGAGACGAGGTACTGGGAGAACTGAAGCTGTGCGGACCGGGCGTGAGTCGTGCTTTGGTACCTCAGATGGTAGAGCACTTGTCCGTGAAAGGCAAAGATCCAGAGTTCAAGTCTAGGTCCGGCACACAGTTTTGATCTGCCACGAAGTTTCATATCAGCGCACGCTCCGCTGCAGAGTGAGAATCTCATTCAGCCAAACTCTTTATCATCTAACAGATCCCTATTTTCTTTTCCATTTTTCTGTATATTATTCTTGCCAGCAACTTGACGCATCAGCTGGTAAGGCGGCTCTGCGATACTTCTCACGCTTGTGGACTTTTGCTGTCTTGATAATCGTGCGGGTGGTATTTTGCCGAAAGTCTGATTGTATATCGCCAGTCTCATATCTTCTGCACATAAACGTGAATAGTCGTTTTGTTGCCACGTCACGCCATGATTTTACAAATTCCGAAAGAATGTTGGTCGTCCCTTCTACCTTATTTTATCTCAGCTGTAGAGTCTTGTACCTCAAGGAAACAATGTAGAGGATGTTGTTATAGGTGGCCAGTATCCTCTTTGTACAACATGAATGCACACGTGGAATAATACGGCATCAACTGGAAACATTTACTTAACTGGAATAGAGTCCATGTTTTGTGGTACAAGCTTATTGGTATTAGTCCTCTTGCAGACTGATGTAATGTCTGTGGTGTCACCGCCAGACACCACAAATGCTAGGTGGTAGCCTTTAAATCGGCCGCGGTCCGTTAGTATACGTGGGACCCACATGTCGCCACTGTCAGTGATTGCAGACCGAGCGCCGCCACACGGCAGGTCTAGAGAGACTTCCTAGCACTCGCCCAGTTGTACAGCCGACATTGCTAGAGATGGTTCACTGACAAATTACGCTCTCATTTGCCGAGACGATAGTTAGCATAGCCTTCAGCTACGTCATTTGCTACGACCTAGCAAGGCGCCATTATCATCTGCTATTTACCTTGTGATGCATGTACCGTCAGACCGATGTTCACCAATTATGGATTAAAGTTAAGTATTCCAGAAGCTACGTACTTTTCTTCCCTCGCTGCTAGTAAAGTACAGTTCTGGTTGACGTGAACTAGTCACACTATAGTCACTAATCTGGTCGCTATGTACTGTCATAGCCTGTGATGAACTAAACCCACTCTGCGATCAGACTGACAGACGCCAAACTGGTTTATTGAGTGAGACCCTCCGGTCAGCGGCGGCCGATTAAATAAATGCTGTCGAGAGGGCGTAGCGGATTGTTGCTGGTGGGTGTGTTTCTGGCATCTCTCGTGATAGGTGCACTTGATGCAGCATCTACTAATCGATCTTCGCGCTTCATCTTTTCCAACAGGTGTGCTGGCGACAGCTTATGCCAGCACATTAGCTCCCACAAAGCTCTGAAATTCTGATTCCAATACTGGAGCCCCTATCTCTTCCCTGTCGATTCTTGTTTCTTACTCCATCACGTCGCCAGACAAGTCCTCCTCCTCATGGAGGCCTTCAATGTACTCTTTCCTCCTGATTGCTCTCTTCTCTGGATCCAACAGTGGAATTTCCACAGCACTCTTAACGGTACCGTCCTTGCTTTCAGTTCCACCGAAGATTGTTTTAATTTTTCCGTGCGCTGATTCAGTCCTTTCGCCAATCATTACTTTTTCGATTTATTCACTTTTTTCGTGTGACCATTTCACCGTAGCTTCGCTGCACTTGCTGGCAGCACGAAACCCCATGATTCACATTGTCGTGTGGTGGAGGAAGGAAGGAAGGCGCACTGAACATGAATGTGGTGGCTACGTGTTAGACGGCAAAGCAAACTGAAGACATGTCCAGGGAGGCAGCACCTCCACCATTGCGCCCCAGAAAGACGGAGGGGTGCTAACATTAGCGTAGACTCCAGTGCGCTGGCGAGTGGGGCGCTACACCTCTGTACGCCAATTTCCTGCATAACACGAGAACGAGCTGCTATTTGTTTGACAGCACTACCACAACACTATCACTATGTCAGTGTTTAATTACAGCATAAAGTGTATGGGTTTCCGTTTGTTCTACGAAAATCACTGGCCACCTTAGGTCATGTGAAGCAAAACCCCATAAAAATTACACTCCTGGAAACTGAAATAAGAACACCGTGAATTCATTGTCCCAGGAAGGGGAAACTTTATTGACACATTCCTGTGGTCAGATACATCACATGGTCACACTGACAGAACCACAGGCACATAGACACAGGCAACAGAGCATGCACAATGTCGGCACTAGTACAGTGTACATCCACCTTTCGCAGCAATGCAGGCTGCTATTCTCCCATGGAGACGATCGTAGAGATGCTGGATGTAGTCCTGTGGAACGGCTTGCCATGCCATTTCCACCTGGCGCCTCAGTTGGACCAGCGTTCGTGCTGGACGTGCAGACCGCGTGAGACGACGCTTCATCCAGTCCCAAACATGCTCAATGGGGGACAGATCCGGAGATCTTGCTGGCCAGGGTAGTTGACTTACACCTTCTAGAGCACGTTGGGTGGCACGGGATACATGCGGACGTGCATTGTCCTGTTGGAACAGCAAGTTCCCTTGCTGGTCTAGGAATGGTAGAACGATGGGTTCGATGACGGTTTGGATGTACCGTGCACTATTCAGTGTCCCCTCGACGATCACCAGTGGTGTACGGCCAGTGTAGGAGATCGCTCCCCACACCATGATGCCGGGTGTTGGCCCTGTGTGCCTCGGTCGTATGCAGTGCTGATTGTGGCGCTCACCTGCACGGCGCCAAACACGCATACGACCATCATTGGCACCAAGGCAGAAGCGACTCTCATCGCTGAAGACGACACGTCTCCATTTGTCCCTCCATTCACGCCTGTCGCGACACCACTGGAGGCGGGCTGCACGATGTTGGAGCGTGAGCGGAAGACGGCCTACCGGTGTGCGGGACCGTAGCCCAGCTTCATGGAGACGGTTGCGAATGGTCCTCGCCGATACCCCAGGAGCAACAGTGTCCCTAATTTGCTGGGAAGTGGCGGTGCGGTCCCCTACGGCACTGCGTAGGATCCTACGGTCTTGGCGTGCATCCGTGCGTCGCTGCGGTCCGGTCCCAGGTCGACGGGCACGTGCACCTTCCGCCGACCACTGGCGACAACATCGATGTACTGTGGAGACCTCACGCCCCACGTGTTGAGCAATTCGGCGGTACGTCCACCCGGCCTCCCGCATGCCCACTATACGCCCTAGCTCAAAGTCCGTCAACTGCACATACGGTTCACGTCCACGCTGTCGCGGCATGCTACCAGTGTTAAAGACTGCGATGGAGCTCCGTATGCCACGGCAAACTGGCTGACACTGACGGCGGCGGTGCACAAATGCTGCGCAGCTAGCGCCATACGACGGCCAACACCGCGGTTCCTGGTGTGTCCGCTGTGCCGTGCGTGTGATCATTGCTTGTACAGCCCTCTCGCAGTGTCCGGAGCAAGTATGGTGGGTCTGACACACCGGTGTCAATGTGTTTTTTTTCCATTTCCAGGAGTGTATTATGTCTGTGTAAATGAGAGCTGGTTCTGACTTTCGTTACTACATCTACATGGTTATTCTGCAATTCACACTTAAGTGCCTGGCAAAGGGCTCATCGAACCATTTTCATACTGTTAATCTACTATTCCACTCTCGAATGGCTTGTGGAAAAAAGGGTAAAACCGCCTATGTTTCAGTGACTGCCACCCTAACTCGCGTATCATATCAGTGACACTCTCACCCCTATTGCGCGATAACACGAAACGAGCTGCCCTTCTTTGCACTTATGCGATGTCCTCCGTCAATCCTACCTGGTAAGGATCCCACACCGCGCAGCAATATTCCAGCAAAGGACGGACAAGTGTAATGTAGGCTGTCTCTTTAGTGAGTTTGTCGCATCTTCTAAGTATTCTACCAACAAAGCGCAGTCTCTGTTTCGCCTTCCCCACAATATTATCTATGTGGTCTTTCCAATTTAAGTTACTCGTAATCGGAATTCTTAGGTATTTAGTCGAATTGACAGCTCTTAGATCTGGTCGATTTTTCGCATACCCAAAATTTATCCGATTTATTTCACTACCCATGTGGATGACCTCGCACTTTTCTTTGTTTAGTGCCAATTGCCACTTTTAACACCATAGAGAAATTCCCTCTAGGTCACTTTGAAATTGGAATCGATCGTCTGATGATTTTACTAGACGGTAAATTACAGCATCATCTGCAAACAATCTAAAGGGGCTGCTCATATTATCACCTAGATCATATATGTAAATCAGGAACACTAGAGGGCCTATGACACTACCTTGCGGAACGCCAGATATCATTTCTGTTCTACTCGACGATTTACCGTGTATCACTACGAACTGTGACCTCTCTGAGAGGAAATCACGAATACAGTCACACAACTGAGACGATACTCCATATGGACGTGTCTGGCCTAATTTCCGCGAAGGAAACGAATGAGAATGACGTCACAAGCCACCAGAATAAATAGATCTCAGCTGAAGGTGTAGCGAGCAGACATATAGTCAGCTGTAGATGTGCAAATTGTAGAGACGGTGCTGTAATGTACATGTCGAATGCGAAGGTGCCAACTCTGACGCAGCGTGATAGTTGAGTGCATGTCACTTGTTTGTTCGTTTTTTACTCAGTACTAAAACCAAACATTATTCAAAGTTTATGTTTCCTATCTATAAAGTTAAGATTACATCAACCAAAGGAATATGTGATACTGACTACCACAAAGCAAATACGAGGTGGTTAAGATTAAAGTGCATCTCCCAGAGGTCCTGTATGGTGGGCTGCAGTTATCGTATGGCAGAGAAATATGACAGGTATTCTAATGCATTAATGTCTAACGGAGCAACAGCAGCAAAAAAAAAAAAAAAAAAAAAAAAAAAAAAAAAAAAAAAATATATATATATATATATATATATATATATATATATATATATATATATATATATATATACTCCTGGAAATGGAAAAAAGAACACATTGACACCGGTGTGTCAGACCCACCATACTTGCTCCGGACACTGCGAGAGGGCTGTACAAGCAATGATCACACGCACGGCACAGCGGACACACCAGGAACCGCGGTGTTGGCCGTCGAATGGCGCTAGCTGCGCAGCATTTGTGCACCGCCGCCGTCAGTGTCAGCCAGTTTGCCGTGGCATACGGAGCTCCATCGCAGTCTTTAACACTGGTAGCATGCCGCGACAGCGTGGACGTGAACCGTATGTGCAGTTGACGGACTTTGAGCTAGGGCGTATAGTGGGCATGCGGGAGGCCGGGTGGACGTACCGCCGAATTGCTCAACACGTGGGGCGTGAGGTCTCCACAGTACATCGATGTTGTCGCCAGTGGTCGGCGGAAGGTGCACGTGCCCGTCGACCTGGGACCGGACCGCAGCGACGCACGGATGCACGCCAAGACCGTAGGATCCTACGCAGTGCCGTAGGGGACCGCACCGCCACTTCCCAGCAAATTAGGGACACTGTTGCTCCTGGGGTATCGGCGAGGACCACTCGCAACCGTCTCCATGAAGCTGGGCTACGGTCCCGCACACCGGTAGGCCGTCTTCCGCTCACGCCCCAATATCGTGCAGCCCGCCTCCAGTGGTGTCGCGACAGGCGTGAATGGAGGGACGAATGGAGACGTGTCGTCTTCAGCGATGAGAGTCGCTTCTGCCTTGGTGCCAATGATGGTCGTATGCGTGTTTGGCGCCGTGCAGGTGAGCGCCACAATCAGGACTGCATACGACCGAGGCACACAGGGCCAACATCCGGCATCATGGTGTGGGGAGCGATCTCCTACACTGGCCGTACACCACTGGTGATCGTCGAGGGGACATTGAATGGTGCACGGTACATCCAAACCGTCATCGAACCCATCGTTCTACCATTCCTAGACCGGCAAGGGAACTTGCTGTTCCAACAGGACAATGCACGTCCGCATGTATCCCGTGCCACCCAACGTGCTCTAGAAGGTGTAAGTCAACTACCCTGGCCAGCAAGATCTCCGGATCTGTCTCCCATTGAGCATTTTTGGGACTGGATGAAGCGTCGTCTCACGCGGTCTGCACGTCCAGCACGAACGCTGGTCCAACTGAGGCGCCAGGTGGAAATGGCATGGCAAGCCGTTCCACAGGACTACATCCAGCATCTCTACGATCGTCTCCATGGGAGAATAGCAGCCTGCATTGCTGCGAAAGGTGGATATACACTGTACTAGTGCCGACATTGTGCATGCTCTGTTGCCTGTGTCTATGTGCCTGTGGTTCTGTCAGTGTGATCATGTGATGTATCTGACCCCAGGAATGTGTCAATAAAGTTTCCCCTTCCTGGGACAATGTATTCACGGTGTTCTTATTTCAATTTCCAGGAGTGTAGAACAGTTCACTAACAGCGCACTGTCTCTCTGCTCAATAGATATATTGTTCGCTCACATTACGGCTTACCAAATGACTGTACGGATCCAGAATGAAATTTTCACTCTGCAACGGAGTATGTGCTAATATGAAACTTTCTGGCAGGTTAAAACAGTATGGCGGACCGAGACTCGAACTCGGGACCTTTTTTTGGAATTTTTATTTATTTATTTTTATTTACTGTTTTTAATATATTCTTAATTTGGTTTTACTTTATGTTGTTGTTGTTGTTGTGGTCTTCAGTCCTGAGACTGGTTTGACGCAACTCTCCATGCTACTCTATCCTGTGCAAGCTTCTTCATCTCCCAGTACCTACTGCAACCTACATCCTTCTGAATCTGCTTAGTGTATTCGTCTCTTGGTCTCCCCCTTCGATTATTACCCTCCACGCTGCCCTCCAATACTAAATTGGTGATCCCTTGATGCCTCAGAACATGACCTACCAACCGATCCCTTCTTCTGGTCAAGTTGTGCCACAAACTTCTCTTCTCCCCAATCCTATTCAATACTTCCTCATTAGTTATGTGATCTACCCATCTAATCTTCAGCATTCTTCTGTAGCACCACATTTCGAAAGCTTCTATTCTCTTCTTGTCCAAACTATTTACCGTCCATGTTTCACATTCATACATGGCTACACTCCATACAAATACTTTCAGAAATGACTTCCTGACACTTAAATCTATACTCGATGTTAACAAATTTCTCTTCTTCAGAAACGCTTTCCTTGCCATTGCCAGTCTACATTTTATATCCTCTCTACTTCGACCATCATCAGTTATTTTGCTCCCCAAATAGCAAAACTCCTCTACTACTTTAAGTGTCTCATTTCCTAATCTAATACCCTCAACATCACCCGACTTAATTCGACTACATTCCATTATCCTCGTTTTGCTTTTGTTGATGTTCATCTTATATCCTCCCTTCAAGACACCATCCATTCCGTTCAACTGCTCTTCCAAGTCCTTTGCTGTCTCTGACAGAATTACAATGTCATCGGCGAACCTCAAAGTTTTTATTTCTTCTCCATGGATTTTAATACCTACTCCGAACTTTTCTTTTGTTTCCTTTACTGCTTGCTCAATATACAGATTGAATAACATCGGGGAGAGGCTACAACCCTGTCTTACTCCCTTCCCAACCACTGCTTCCCTTTTTTGTCCCTCTACTCTTATAACTGCCATCTGGTATCTGTACAAATTGTAAATAGCCTTTCGCTCCCTGTATTTTACCCCTGCCACCTTTAGAATTTGAAAGAGTGTATTCCAGTCAACATTGTCAAAAGCTTTCTCTAAGTCTACAAATGCTAGAAAAGTAGGTTTGCCTTTCCTTAATCTTTCTTCTAAGATAAGTCGTAAGGTCAGTATTGCCTCACGTGTTCCAGTATTTCTACGGAATCCAAACTGATCTTCCCCGAGGTCGGCTTCTACTAGTTTTTCCATTCGTCTGTAAAGAATTCGTGTTAGTATTTTGCAGCTGTGGCTTATTAAACTGATTGTTCGGTAATTTTCACATCTGTCAACACCTGCTTTCTTTGGGATTGGAATTATTATATTCTTCTTGAAGTCTGAGGGTATTTCGCTTGTCTCATACATCTTGCTCACCAGATGGTAGAGTTTTGTCAGGACTGGCTCTCCCAAGGCCGTCAGTAGTTCCAATGGAATGTTGTCTACTCCGGAGGCCTTGTTTCGACTCAGGTCTTTCAGTGCTCTGTCAAACTCTTCACGCAGTATCGTATCTCCCATTTCATCTTCATCTACATCCTCTTCCATTTCCATAATATTGTCCTCAAGTACATCGCCCTTGTATAGGCCCTCTATATACTCCTTCCACCTTTCTGCTTTCCCTTCTTTGCTTATAACTGGGTTTCCATCTGAGCTCTTGATGTTCATACAAGTGGTTCTCTTATCTCCAAAGGTCTCTTTAATTTTTCTGTAGGCAGTATCTATCTTACCCCTAGTGAGATAAGCCTCTACATCCTTACATTTGTCCTCTAGCCACCCCTGCTTAGCCATTTTGCACTTCCTGTCGATCTCATTTTTGAGACGTTTGTATTTCTTTTTGCCTGCTTCATTTACTGCATTTTTATATTTTCTCCTTTCATCAATTAAATTCAATATTTCTTCTGTTACCGAAGGATTTCTACTAGCCCTCGTCATTTTACCTACTTGATCCTCTGCTGCCTTCACTACTTCATCCCTTAAAGCTACCCATTCTTCTTCTACTGTATTTCTTTCCCCCATTCCTGTTAATTGTTCCCTTATGCTCTCCCTTAAACTCTCTACAACCTCTGGTTCTTTCAGTTTATCCAGGTCCCATCTCCTTAAATTCCCACCTTTTTGCAATTTCTTCAGTTTTAATCTACAGTTCATAACCAATAGATTGTGGTCAGAGTTCACATCTGCCCCTGGAAATGTCTTACAATTTAAAACCTGGTTCCTAAATCTGTGTCTTACCATTATATAATCTATCTGATACCTTTTAGTATCTACAGGGTTCTTCCATGTATACAACCTTCTATCATGATTCTTAAACCAAGTGTTAGCTATGATTAAGTTGTGCTCTGTGCAAAATTCTATCAGGCGGCTTCCTCTTTCATTTCTTAGCCCCAATCCATATTCACCTACTACGTTTCCTTCTCTCCCTTTTCCTACACTCGGATTCCAGTCACCCATGACTATTAAATTTTACTTTATACCACAACAAAAATAAATGTACCTAGCATCGCATCATGCTCTGATTAAAGAAAACAATATCTCGGCACGTTCCTACACCAAGGTAATGGATATGGGGAAAACGAAAAAAAAAAAGTGCTGCGTACATGATGCAGAAGGGTTTGTCGCTACTCTCCTTACGCTTCATCATCCAGGTACGTCTTCAGGTATGTCGTATGTTATTCCACCGAGAATCGAACTTAGTCTTGTCAGCTCACTCAACGGGTGTCTTCTCCTACCTGTTGATGATCCAGCTGCGTGGAGGGTCGCGTAGGGCACTCCGTAAGTAATTAGATAAATATTGTCTGTATTTTGGGTTCCGTACGATCTTGCAATGACGTTCTTGTAGGTAGTTCCAAAAGTAGAATACATCTTTAGGTCCATCGTGAAATAAGTAATGTACCGTATGCGCACGGATCCACGTGACATCGTTGGTCTTGGTGCGCGGGAAATACTGTTGATCCAGAAATAGTAGAAACCGATGTGTAATGTGTTCCGGAGTCACTCACAGAAAATACGACAAAATTTGTCGCACGAAGCGCCATACGTCTCCTGCCGCGCCACATGTGAGACGGTGTTCGTCCGTGTCTGGCATCTCGCAGTCTACACATAGAGGCGATTCCGCTATGTTTATCTTGTGGAGGCGTGATCGGGTGATCTGTGATGTACCATGTGGACCGGACGTCTGTGTCCAGTGTAACCGCGTGAATCGTCTTCCACACCACCTTCCAATTAAACTGAGGACTTTTGGTCTCCACGATGTTTGGTGGGCGCCTCTGCTGTAGGACATGATATATATCCCGCGCCGACGCCTGTTTCGTCGGTGGTACTGCGATACGGACAGCTGTGTTCAATGTAAAAGTTCCCTAAGTAGTAGAAGGGTGGGGGTATGTCTTGCGTCGTCAGTGGGGGCATAAGGGAGGGCAGAGATAAGGACTCCAACAGCTACCTGTCAAACTTTCCGGATGGTGGCGCCACAGCTTGAGGTGTGAGCTGACATACAGGGCCACAGCTCTGTCGTGGACATGGACTAGACCAAGACCTCCCCTTTCCGGGGGAAGGGTCAGCGACTCATGACCTTTGGCTTTCGCGGGCAAGTGCTCTATCGACTGAGCTACCCAAACACGACTCACGACTCCTCCTCATAGCTTCAGGTACTGGCAGAATTGAATCTGTGGGGATGGGCCGTGAATCGTGTTTGGGTAGCTCAGTCGATAGAGCACTTGCCCGCGAAATTCAAAGGTCCCGAGTTCGAGTCTCGGTCCGCCACACAGTTTTAATCCACCAGAAATTTTTACGACAGCATATGTTTCATACCGGCACGCAAACAGCTTACAGCGCCAGATTTGCACCTGGGGGGCCACAAATGGAACTAATACTTTTTTTTACTGCGCAAATCCGTTTCGCAGTAAAATACTTTTTTTTACTGCGTAAATGCGTTTCGCATTAGTGCATTAGCATCTCTCCCAAGTTTCACGGTAATTGACCAACGTGAGTAGCTGCACTTTAATTATAACCACCTGGTAGATCCACACGGTTTGTGGATTTTCGATCTACATTAGCAGTTGTGGCTCATGTTAATGGCATCTGACATGGAAATAGCCTACATAGACCTTAACAGGAAGGCGAACTTTAAAGACGAAATGTCATCACTGAGGATGGGAAACATGTAATGGCAACGTCGATTGGCAGCGAAAGCAATGGATCTGTGCTCGAATCTTAGTCTGCAAAAAAGATTTCACGATACGCCCAGGTTATTTATTTACTTTTAGTTGTTTACACGTCTATTCCCGGAGGACTAATCTGAGGAGTCAATCTCAAAGCTCATGGAACGAGTCAGTACATGAAATTAAACATCGGGAAAGTAAATAACACATAGATAAAATTTATTGGAATCCTATTCAGGCAATCTGGCGGCCAAGCTGAGTATATTAACGTAATCATCAATCGTATAACATAGAAATTTGCAAATTTTTTTCTTCAGGCAGTTTCCTACAGGATATACTGAGTGAGCAATGTGGGAATTCTTCAATTTGAAAGTGCCAAGACCATTGTTAACATTTTTTGATTCTTGTAAGAGCTTACTGTCAATGGATGGATGCAGAAGAACATTGTACGCCTTTTGAAGATGGGTCAAGGAGGTACGATGCAAACGCAGATCGAATTTCTGCCTAGTATTAACTGAATGAAAGCTGCTAATTGTAGGGGGAAAAACATTGTCAATAACATACGACATCAAAGGAATTATACGTTCAAAGGACAACGTCAGAATTCCCATATTGCTCGAACTGCTCGTTAATGAGCCAAAAAATTCTTTTCAGGATGGAAACAGTTACCCCAGAATATGATGCCGTATGTCAGAAGCGAATGACAATAAGCAAACTTGACCAGCTGCCGTGTTGGACTATCAGTTACTGTAGATATTTTTCTAATGGTAAATGTAGCTACATTTAAATTTTGAAGAAGGTCCTGAAAACGGACTTTCCAAGACAGCGTACCATCTATCCGAACACCCAGGAAATTTTCCTCTTCAGACATCTTAGCGACCGCTGTTTCACTCTATAGACACTATGGTCTGCAGGGATTTTTCTGTTTCTCTTCAATCCAATTTTTATGTTATTCACAAATTACAACTCAAACTAAACTCTTCGAGCTAGTTAAGGGCATGGAAACACGATCATCTCCGAATGAAGTTCCGATCAAAAGGCGACAGTAGCAGCTGCAGTCGGAGTTATTTCTCAGTCCTGTCTTTTGACTTCTTGTGGTGAAATTTCCGTAGAAACTTTTATCCCAAGATATATATTTCCGTATATCTAACCGAAAAGCCAAAAAGCAATTTTTATAGATCTAGATTTAAGAATGATATAACATAACGAAATATTTCTTATAAAATTTCATCCCTATTTTAAATTCCCAAAATCAGTGAAACACCTATTTTTTTCTAACGTAGAAGAGAAATACCTTTTGCTTTATAGCTTTAAAAATGGTATAGTAGTTCTTTAATAAAAATTTCGTTTAAGGAACAGCCTGTTTTACTCCCTTAGCGGTTCAGTTTGCAAAAATGCTGAAACATGTATTTTTTTCATTTCTGACGAAGAAACCAAATACCAAATTTTATAGATTTAGCCATAAAAATGTTTTGATAACGAAATATTGTCATAAAACATTTCACTCCTTATTCACCTTCTTAGGGTTTGAATTTCAAAAAACAGTGAAACACGAATTTTTTTTATTTCAACCGAGAAGCCAATTACACATTTACAGAGATTTAGCTCAAAAATGCTTTCATGATGAAATATTTCCATAACAATTTTCATCCCCTATTCCATCCCCATAGTGACTGATTTTCCAAAAATGCTGAAACTCTTATTTCTTTGATTCAGCCTGACAAACCCGAAAGCAATTTTCGTTGTTCCAGCTTCAAAATTGCCTTAACACCGAAATGTATAAAAAAAAAACAATTTCATCCCTTATTTCACCGCGTTAGGGGCGGAATTTTGAAAAATCCCTTCTTAAATGGCGCCTACAGCATAAGATCAACATCGTGGTCAAATTTAAAGTTTCTATCCTTAGCGATTTGTACTGGGCAATGATGAGTCGGTAAGTCAGGACATTGCCTTTTATATAATAGAATCAAAATGTCAGTTTCAGCTGTATCGTGTGTTACCAACTGGAAACACGGGTCTTACTGTGTTTTAGCATCAGTTTATTTTCTACAAGCCATGAACTCATGTCTTGAAGTGCGCTATTTGATACGTTGTCTATGTTGCACTCAACATCCTTCACTACGTCATGAGCAGACAGAAATGTCTTAGAATCTATTGTCACATTAGAATCCGTAGCACTGTAGAAATGGCATAATGGTAAGGCATTATTGGCCATGAGACGCCATCTGTGGTTATTCGACCGCCTAGAGCAAGTAATTTTGTTTGACACCACTTCGGCTACTTGCGCGCCGATTATGATGAGAAAATGATGAGGGCAACACAACAGCCAGTCTCTGGGTGGATGAGATATCCGACCCGGTTGGTACTCGTACCCAGGACAACCTACACCCGCCACGCATCGATCCTCGCTGGTAGCACCGTCCAGTAGGTTTCGCTGGTGCCTGGTACTCAGGAAACACCTGCTCACTTAGACGGCAGGGAAAACCTCTCCACGCTCCATCCAGAAAGAGAAGACCTCGGCGAGCAGTGCACATAACCCCCTCCCCCTCTTCCACTCTTCCTCCTCCACTGAAAGCTCACCCCCACGCCCAGTAACCCGCGTATTTTTCCCTTTTTCTTTTTTGTGTTGGCGTCTGCCCGCAACAGGCTCGGCCGCGCTGTTTTTTCAGAATAAACACCCGCCCCCCCCCCCTCCACCGCTCTCCCGCGACGCCCACGCGCGAGCCGAAGCGGCCGCCCCGCTGCTGCCGCTGACACTCATTAACGCCGGCGACCCGCTCCTGAAGATGGTCATCAGGATGCGCCCGAAACGCCAGCACGCGACGCGGAAAGGCGTTGAGTTGTGCCGCCTCTTGTACGGGGAGAAAAGCGGCTTTCATTCCAGGGTGTACCTGTCGGTATTCTGAGAGACAGAATCGCTGGCAGTCATCGCTGAGCACAAGCATAGAGAGTAGTGAAAATGCACAGCTATAGTGCGTATTTCCGCTACCACGTGGGTTGCTTCGCAAGTATGATTGTAGTAGCTCGAATTAACAACAGTCCCTTTCCTACCACCATAACTGGTGCCAGATTCTCATAACCACTCACGAGGAGATCACGACTGCTGCCATAACCCGATTACCCAGGAACTACGCTCAGTGGAAGAGGGGTCAAAATAAGCGAACCTGAGTCTCGGCTCATCCGTATATACTCGACCGTTTCTGAAAAAAAAAAGACTGGAAAGTTTTTGGAGTAACTTAGATGCCTTTTAGCTGGCAATTAGCTCAGCCAAACTGGTAGCATAATAAGTAGCGTCGCGAGCTTTCAGTTTTACGTCGTATTTTCGAAACCCAGTTACTGCTTTTTAATTTGATCTAGTTTTTTTCAATTATTTAACCACGTCCATAGAAAATTACTTCACTAATGTTGCTTATCGAGTTATGGGGAACGAGGGCGTTATCTTAATAGTAAAATTACAACTGGGTTTCAGAATAGGTGTCATACATTTATTTTGCAATACAAGTGTATTGATATTTTCAGTAGTTACAACGTTTTTAATTTTAATATTCTTATACTTCATTGTTCTATCAGTTATTGATTCTATACTACAAGAATTTCACCAAGAAAGATTTCAAATAATTTTTCCGCTTATTTATTGTTTCTTTTTCTTGTTTTAAGTGTATTCCCCAGACATACAAATAGCAAACGAATAAGGACAAAGTTATTTCAACATACCTTGGAAAACATTAGTGTAGTTATCTACGGACACAAGTGGAAAATGAAAATAAAATTAATAATCGGGTTTCGAACACGGGGCAGAAAACTACGAAACCGTGATGCTAGCCACCGTGTCAGGACTTTCGTTTCACTGTTTGCTCCCTACCGCACCTAGAAAATGTTGACCGTCGTTTTCTCAGAAACGATCGGGTACCTACGGATAAGCAGCGAGACGTGTTCGCCTATTTGGACCTCACTTTCACTGAGCCATATTTCTGGGAAATTGGGTTATTGCGCTTGCCCTGTTCTCCTAGTGAGCTGTTAATAAGGAGAATAGTTCAAAACAATCCGTTTTGTAGATGTTGTTGCTGTTGTGGATGCGGTCTTCAGTCTCAAGCCTGGTTTTATGCAGCTAGTTTATCCTGTGCGAATCTTTTCATGTCTGCATAATTACTGCATCCTACATCCACTTGAACTTGCTATTGTTGTCAAGCATCGTTCTCCCTCTACAATTTCTACTCCTCCCTCCGTCACCCTCACTGAACCTCTCACTATTACTAAATGCCTCGGAATATATCCTCCGGCCGGGGTGGCCGATCGGTTCTGTGCGCTACAGTCGCAGGTTCGAATCCTGCCTCGGGCATGGGTGTGTGTGATGTCCTTACGTTAGTTAGGTTTAAGTAGTTCTAAGTACTAGGGGACTAATGACTTCAGAAGTTAAGTCCCATAGTGCTCAGAACCATTTCAACCACGTCACTGTCACAGGCTGCTGGGGAAGGTATAGCAGTCTGGGAGACACTCACATAAGCTTCCACACGGATACGTGAAACTTATTGTGGATGCTTGGAATATACACAACACCACTGTCACAGGTTGCTGGGGAAAGTATTGCGGTTTGGAAGACACTCACGTTTGCTTCCACGATACTATGTGAAACTTATTGTGGCTGCTTGGAATCTACACCAGCAAAATAACTACAAATCTACTGATCTGTATGAAATAAAAGAGGAAGTGAAGTCTTGGTCCTAACCAGAACAACAGGAAGACTGCATATAAATGTTCGAATTGTGATAGGCCTATATGCTTAAAATATTGTAGAACAATGTGTGTTAAGTGTTTAATAGATTAATTAACTCAAAATATTTGTGAATTTGAAGCTTACACTGTAATTTTTTTTCTTTACACTATTCACGTATTTTTATAGAGTTCCATTTGTAAGTAGGCTGTTTATATTTTCTTATTGGCAACGTTACGTAGCGCTCTGTATGAAAATCACTGGCTGTTCTGTGTGCAGTCTGTGGCTAGTTAGCATTGTTGTCTGCCATTGTAGTGTTGCGCAGCTGGATGTTAACAGCGCATAGCGATGCGCAGTTGGAGGTGAGCCGCCAGCAGTGGTGGATGTGGGGAGAGAGATGTCGGAGTTTTGAAATTTATTAGACTGGAGGTCATGAACTGCTATATATATTATGACTATTAAGGTAAATACATTGTTTGTTCTCTATTAAAATCTTTCATTTGCTAACTATCCCTATCAGTAGTTAGTGACTTCCGTAGTTTGAATCTTTTATTTAGCTGGCAGTAGTGGCGCTCGCTGTATTGCAGTAGTTGGAGTAACGAAGATTTTTGGTGAGGTAAGTGATTTGTGAAAGGTATAGGTTAATGTTAGTCAGGGCTATTCTTTTGTAGGGATTTTTGAAAGTCAGATTGCGTTGCGCTAAAAATATTGTGTGTCAGGTTAAGCACAGTCTTGTATAAATTGTTCTAAGGGGACGTTTCATACATTATACGAGTGTTTATGGAAGTACTACATATACGAATCCTTCTTGATGGGGGTGTTTAGTGACTTATTGCTCAGTTTGGTCATTGTACTAATAAATTAATGCATCCCGTTGCCAGAAAAGCAACATTTATTCGGTATTTTTGTTACCGTGTCTGTCAAGTACCTATTAAGTCATAAAAATCATTCTCCCTCTTAAGGGTTACGCAGGAGGTCTTAATGTTTTGGCTTATGAGTGTAATGCGACTCATGCATATCCCTTAGGGTAGGGTGAACGACGGCCCTGTTACGGCCCCGTTAAGACAAAGCGAAACAAAAAATTAGGGTTTAGCGTGCTGTCGATGATAAGGTCAATGGAGATGGTGAATCAGCTCTGACTTGGAAGGACGGGGAACGAAATCGCCGCTGATCATTTCAGACGATCCGTGCCGGTATTTACATTAGGGAATGTAGAGAAACTATGAAAAACATACTGCTGAACGATTGGCTAGGGATTTGAAGCAATGATCTCCCGAATGTGTGTCTGCAGTGTCGACTGGAATCATCTCTTTGAAATTGCGAAGATAGCAGGCGCAAAATACAGGCAACGAAAAGCCATTACAACTTGTACAGAAACCACACGGCAGTTGTACAAGTCGAGGGGCATGAAAGGGAAGCACTGGTTGAGAAGGGAGTGAGACAGGGTTGTAGCCTTTCCGCGTTGTTATTCAATCTGTACATTGAACAAGCAGTAAAGGAAACCAACGAAAAATGTGGAATATGAATTAAAAAGTTCAGGGAGAAGAAATAAAAACTTTGTCTGCTGATGACACCGTAATTGTCACAGACAGAAAAGAACCTGGAATAGCAGTTAAACGCTGCGCGGGATTAGCCGAGGGGTTAAGGCGCTGCAGTCGTGGACTGTGCGGCTGGTCCCGGCGGAGGTTCGAGTCCTCCCTCGTGCATGGTTGTGTGTGTTTGTCCTTAGGATACTTTAGGTTAAGTAGTGTGTAAGCTTAGGGACTGATGACCTTAGTAGTTAAGTCCCATAAGATTTCACACACATTTGAACATTTTTCAGCAGTTGAACGGAACGCTCCGTGACTTGAAACAAGAATATAAGATGAAGATCAACAAAAGCAAAACAAGGATAATGAAATGTAGTCGAATTGAAT
Source organism: Schistocerca cancellata (assembly GCF_023864275.1). Lineage (NCBI taxonomy): Eukaryota > Metazoa > Arthropoda > Insecta > Orthoptera > Acrididae > Schistocerca > Schistocerca cancellata. The sequence goes on along the minus strand of NC_064637.1, from coordinate 123,509,926 downwards.
TAGGTGATTGCAAGGGAATTATATTAGGAAACGTGACGCAAAAAGAAGTAGATAAGTTTTACTGTTTGGGCAGCAATATAACTGATGATGGCAGAAGAAGATTGTATGTAAAATGTAGACTGGCATTGGAAAGAAAAGCATTTCTGAAGAAGACAAATTTTTTTAACATGGAATATAGATTTAAGTATTAGGAGGTATTCCTTGAAGGTATTTGTCTGGAGTTTAGCCATGTATTGACGTGAAATATTGACGATGAACAGTTTAGACAAAAAGAGAATAGAAGATTTCGAAATGTAGTGCTACAGAAGAATGCTGAAGATTGGATGTGGAGGTACTGAACAAAACAGGTGAGAAAAGAAATTTGTGGCATAACGTGACCAAAAGAAGGCGCGCGATTGATAAAAATCGTAGAGGGATACCAAGATATGAACACAGTAAACAGATTCAAAAGGATCTAGGCTGCAGTAGTTATTCGTTGCTGAAAAGGTTTGTAAGGACAGAGTCGCATTGAACCACGGGCTGAAGACGGCAACAGCAATAAACAACAACCCTTACACTCTTTCCTTCCAACCAGATCTTCCTCATCTCAGAATATTCTTAGTTGATGCAGTCTCCTTAAATTTGCCTTTCCCAGAGCTCACTATATCAGGAAACATATTTCTGTACACCTACGAATTCTTTTCATATTTGCCACTATCATTATTATTATTATTATTATTATTATTATTATTGTTATCATTAACACCATTATCACAATTAGTGGTAGCAGCTGCAGTAGTAGAGTTACTACCAGTATTAACTTCATTAATTCACCTTTAGTGTTATTTACTCACATTGCCACTTCAGACATTCAGATCATTTTGATATTATCAAGAGACCAGATAAGGTTAAATAAATAAACAAATAAAGAGTAAACTGGAAGTCACATGTTGCCACTTTTCTTGCCCACTAAAACTCTACAGTTCCTGAGTTAAGGATCTGTTTCGTCCAGTCAGTGAGTGCCACTTGCAGATTGTCTATCTGACGGCTTCCACGGGCAGCAAAAATTTGAATTTTAGTATTTCAAATAGTTATTGACGAAATTTAGTATTTTAAAATGCACTCATTAAGAGGTATAATCTTAAGTTGAAGGTTTAAGACAGTAAATCTAGTATTACAGTTATAATCTGTGTATATGTGTCGAGGCAGCATAACTCATGGAGTGAAAATTATCCAGACTATATTCCTCTAGTATTTGGGAAAAAGGGCGTCTAGCGATTCAAAAAACTTCACACATAATTTCAAACCTTAAAGAAGCTTTTATCAGTTACTACATTTTCGCCTATCATCATGTTCAACTTCATCAGGCATGACTTTTATTACTTCTTCACTACTAACTCTGATAACACAATATCTTGCAGACAGTTTCACATATATTTCAGAATGTACCATACAAAATTATGCCATTGCACAGCATACAGTTCAGGAGATATGACGTCATAAACATTGAGCTGTGTAAAACAAATAGCTTTTCTTAAAACGGAGCGGAAATCACCCAGACTATACTCATCCAGGGTTTCAAACGAGAGCACTTGGCGACCTGCGATAAACTGTTAGGGTCCACTCTCCTCAATCTGCCTATAATATAAGCGATTTTTACGATTTTTTTTATGGAGAAACTAACTAATGAAGCAGCCGACACAAACCGTTTTGCGCATTTTTTTATTCATTCTTGGACAACGTTTTATTATTTTTTATGAAGTTCAGTCGTTATTAAGCATCCATCTGAGTAGTTACAGTGTGTCCACGACTTAAGTCCCACAGTATGAAAATTTTACCTCGAATCAAAAAAATAAATAATTTCCTTAATCTATAGGATACTGCGTGTGTTGTAATAACAGTTTTTTTGAAATACACTGTATCTCAAGCTGAGGAAAAGACTCAAGGCACACTAATAAATATATCTTTCTGAAATTTGGCTGAATAGCTATTTGGGCATATTTGCAAACAGTAATTCTTTATTTTAATTTACTCATTAGTTATATCAAAAAACGTGACCAAAAGAATATGACAAAATTACTTTTTTTGTTTCAGACATCCATCATTTTATTACTCTTTCAAATTTCAAAAAACTGTACTATATCTTCGTGTGCAATACCCTATGGATTAAGGAAATTGTTTGTTTTTTGATTTCAGACGAGACTGCAGGACTTTTCTCTGCCACAGACACCCCTTAATTTGGAGAGAGGAATTTTAACTGCTCAGGTGGGGAGCCTAACGACAACTCAGTTTCTTAGAAAATAAGATAATGTCGTCCTAGAATGAATAAAATAATGTGCAAAACAATTTACTTTGATTGTTTCATTACTTTTTCCAAAAAAATCGTAAAAAAATGCTTATTTTATAGGCTGAGGGAGGGAATCGACACTTCAACATAATCTCAAATCTTTCCTAAACTATCGGTCAATAATCCGAAACTAATAAAGCCAACATAATTAGCGTTTTTCCTATCCAATCATAAACGCTTCACATGCTCAACGTCAAATACTGAACACACAAAATCATTTGTAAAGGGATCAGACCTCTGATACATGGGGGTCCGATTATTTTAACAATATTGGCAGTGGGAGTTAGCGATATTAGAGTAATACATTGGGAGAAACTGAGGGACCACGGCAATTTATTTTTGCGTGATGTACACAGTTTAGTGGAACTGGAAGTATAAAACTCATGTGTTGTGTAATAGTTGCATGTATCACGATTGATAGCACATTTCCAAAGACAGATATAATACTGAGACGTAATATGAAATACTGGAAATTGCGCGGGATTAATCACTGTAGCTGTGACGTGTTGGAGCGGTTCTCTCTTCTCCAGCTATCTGTCTTCCACCCTGCCAGCTGCAAAATTATCCGACAAGGCCAACGCTCGCCGACGTCACGTCTCGTTTCGGCCACGGACCCCGTCCTCAGAGCGGCGACAGCGGGTTTTCCCCGGCAGCAGTGTTGCCACCTGTCAGTGGCAGTGTGCGCGCCTATCAGCTTGCAGACAGCTGAGTGCCACAGTGGCAGCTGTGCCAATCGCGGTCGCCACCGCTACTGCAGCTGCGCCATTTTAATTTAGGAGCACAAGCAGAAGCAGAGGCAGAGGCAGAGGCAGAGGCAGAGCCGAGAGGTTTCGCTGACTCGCTGTCATCCGCAGGCAGGGACAATGCGCGTCATAACCGGGGCTTCTTTTAGACCGCCTCAGGGTGTTCACGATCGGGTGGAGGGTCGTTGTGTACTAAATAACAGCCACAGTCGATTTGTCAAATCCAGATGTTGTGGCGCATATTAAAACAGAAGCATAACTGTCAGTCTTTTATAGACGCCTAACATCTTCACTTCAAATTACTCTGGCCTGTTTAAGACATTTTGTGACGAAGCAGGTTGACGTCCACCATCCCAATGAGTATGCACTCCTATTTCGTGTATTAAGGTCTACATAAAATTCTCGCTAACTTTATTTTCAAAATTCCGACGGTGAAGTTGCTACATTAAGCACACAGTATGCACATTATTGCAACTGTCGTCTAGGGGTAGCGTCTTTGATTAGTAATCAAAACGTCCTAGGTTGTGTGTTCGAACCCCTGCACCTATTAAGTTTTGAATAAAAATCAACAGCATTGGCGGCTAAGGACTTTCGTCACCAGTAGCTATCCTCATTCTGCCAACGGTCTTGTCAGAGAGGGAGGAGATGAGGGCAGGGGTTCACTGCCTTAATTTGAGGAAGAAATTCCTGAGAATGTACGTCTGGAGCACAGCACTGTGTGGCAGTGAAATATGTGGACTTTGGAAAAACTGGAGTGGAAGAGAATTGAAGCATTTGAGATGTGGTGCTACAGATGAATGACGAAAATTAAGTGGACTGGTAAGGTAAGGACTGAGCAGGTTATACACAGAATCAGAGAGGAAAGGGATATATAGAGAACACTGACAAGAAGAAGAAGAGACAGGAGGACAGGACATCTGTTAAGAGATCAGGGAACAACTTCCATGGTACCGGAGGTAGCTGCTGAGAGTAAAAACTGTAGAGGAAGAAATACATTGGAATACATCCAACAAATAACTAAGGAGGTAGGTTGACATTGCTATTCTGAGATGAAGCGGTTAGCACAGGAGAGGAATTCGCGACTAAAAAAAAACGCATACTATCAAAATAGCAAAATGGTAGAAAAAATTCGCCTCCTGAAACTTAATTATTCAGGTCATTCAGTTTGTTGTTGTGGTTGCAATGAGCTAATTAGTTACGGCAGAAACGATGGCAATCAAAAATTGTCGTAATTATAAAATTTCGTACATCTAGCCATAGAGAAAATCGTAATGAGCTAATAAGTAAATTCGGAAGGAACGACCACTTCAAAATTGAAGAGTTATTTCGTTTCATTTCAGTAAAGTATTTACATTAACTCAAACAAAATTAGTTTAAAAACTATTGTTAGTTAAATATTTCACCTGGAACTGTCAGTGCCTATTATAGCCAAACTATTGTAAATTTGCGGCTGTTCGATTGCACGATTTTTTTAAATTTACTGATACCCTTATTAATGAATAACAGTTCCTAATTAAGAAGTGCCAAGTTTTCAATAACTAAATTTTAATGTACAAGATGTACCCAATGTTTGTAAACCTGTGTGATTTCCAACTGAGTAAGCATAATTTAGTACTTCATATTTTAGTAAATGTTGCTTATGAGAATTAATATACAACCAAAATGTAATGACAGCATCCGTCGCCAATAAAACGTGAGGTTTCTGTCCTACAGAATTTATAAACTATTACAGACTAAAATAGCTGACGAATATTCTGGAGCTAATCTGTATAACTCCAACTCTCGCGCCATTTTCAGTCAGTCTGCACTCTCGCTCATTGTGTTCAGTGCCAGTCTGTTCTCATTCTGTCCAAAAATGGTTCAAATGGCTCTGAGCACTATGGGACTCAACATCTTAGGTCATAAGTCCCCTAGAACTTAGAACTACTTAAATCTAACTAACCTAAAGACATCACACACACCCATGCCCGAGGCAGGATTCGAACCTGCGACCGTAGCAGTCCCGCGGTTCCGGACTGTAGCGCCAGAACCGCTAGACCACCGCGGCCGGCTCATTCTGTTCATTCTGCTCTTTGTCTTCGTGTGGCATAGCTTCAGGTTAGCTACTACGCATTTTAGACCAGCCTGGGGAACTGTTTGAGTTGTCTCTCCTTTCGTTTAATTCAAGCAGAGTAAACATTTTTATAATGTTTTGGACCACTTGGACAATATTTGTGACTCGTAACTTACTGTGACCTTTCCTACTTAGTGGCGTGCGAAACAGCTTCTTATTACTCCGTCTGTACTGGTGTTCTTTTATTCTCTGACGAGATAGGAACAATTAAACTCCACACATGTCCGTACTGCCGGCAGGAGTGGCCGTGCGGTTCTAGACGCTGCAGTCGCAGGTTCGAATCCTGCCTCGGGCATGGATGTGTGTGATGTCCTTAGGTTAGTTAGGTTTAATTAGTTCTAAGTTCTAGGCGACTGATGACCTCAGAAGTTAAGTCGCATAGTGCTCAAAGCCATGTCCGTACTAACTACCTGTTTGTCAACATCAGAGACTGAGACACCTGGTCATCACCGGCAAATCTTATATGCATGATTAAAGATTGGTAAATTTGTAATTCTGAACTTAGAAAAGAAGTTTATGGCTCTTCATTTTAAGGGTAGATCCTACAATTTCACTTTCAGGTTGTGACCAAACGGAACTACGCACCTGCCAAGGCTTGTTCCATTACAGATAGGACTAGTTTAGGTGTTTTCAATCAGAACACCCACCAGGGGTTCTAGACACGAAACAGCAACGAGTGCTCACAGCTCAAGAGGCAGACTGAAAGTCCTGTCCTCTCAATGTTAAATTATCAAATTTGTTGACCTATTATCTTGGAAGATATCTAAGACGTTAACTTCCAATTTTCCATAATTAATGAATGTATCTTTGTAGCTGTACTAAACTAGAGTTATTGCGAAAAATATAATCTGTGGACTCTTGTGATATTTTTCTCAAAAACTTAATTTTTATGACATAATTTTGTAAATAACTGGACGTAAAAGTACGTACAGAACATTTTTATTATTCTACTTCCACAGGTGTTGAATCTTATTCTTGGTATCCTATGAAAATTTCGTGTTCTTACCTTCAGTACTTTTTGAGACAATGAGTCAGTTATAGCAAAAGAAAGTAGTTCTGACACATTTAGGTTGAAAGTTCTTTTGTAATTACAAATTTCTATACAGACTTAGTTGCGACTCTGACGCACTAGAATTGTCCTGGCCCTTACTGTGTGTTTTCTTAGTGTCACAACCGCCAAATACTTGCTGCCTCCTTTTCTTTCTTGCATCTGTTGGCACTAGCTAAGCAGCATCCAGTTCTGGAAGTCCTCTATCTGCGTTCTGCCCTAATCTCACATCTGACTTCTCCGGGAGGGTGGCGCAGTGGCTAGCACACTGGACTCACATTCGGGATGACGACGTTTCAAACACGCGTCCGGCCATCCTGATTTAGGTTTTCCGTGATTTCACTAAATCACTTCAGGAAAATACCGGGATGTTTCCTTTGAAAGGGCACTGCTCACTTCCTTCCCCATCCTTCCCTACTCCGATGCGACTGATGACCATCCTGTTTGGTCCCCTACACCAAATCAACCAATCATCCCTAGTTTCTCCTAAATCTTCAGTCTTTCATAGTTCCAACTGTTAAAAGTTATTACAGCATCAGACACTGCTAACTTTAGAATCATGAGGCCAACAAAAACATTTTTAGGCGCGCCACAGAACGTTATTGAAGAAGACAATTACATTCTGGGCCTTTCCATGCAAATATTTCTTTAGGAGCTCCGCATTTTCCAAATGTTTAGTGCAAGTTGATTGAGAAAGATAATGTTTATGAGTAAATGCATTTAGTTTCCGGAAAATTCAACTTGTCTATTCTAACAACAAGCAATCGAGTACATTGTTCCGTTTGTTTAAAATTACTTCACTGTTTGCACACCTGTCTTCTAGAATTTCTGTCTCTAAATCTGGACTGATGCACCTGTTAGCCACAAATTTGCGTTTTCTTTATGCTTAATCAATTTATGTACGTTAAAAAAACGATATATGGAAGTAGGTTACAGAAATCGCTGACTAGCACACTATTTAAAAAAAAAACTAGTGACAGAAACAAATGACTGATTTGTTTATTCGTAATTGCAATTTCTGAGACCTAACAGTGCCTTGTTTAGGGCTATTCACAGCTGTCTGGACTGTAAGGTTCCCAAGATATGACTGATCAACTCTAGCAGTGTATACAAGGTGGTGAAAATTGAGACGCATGTCTAATTTATAAACGTTATTTGAAGGTCTTAAGATTTTCATGTATGATATACCAAAATGTGCATTAGGGTCTACATCTACATCTACACCTACATGATTACTCTGCAATTCACATTTAAGTGCTTGGGTTCATCGAACCACAATCATACTATCTCTCTACCATTCCACTACCGAACAGCGCGCGGGAAAAACGGACACCTAAACCTTTCTGTTCGAGCTCTGATTTCTCTTTATTTTATTTTGATGATCATTCCTACCTATGTAGGTAACAAGTACGTTATGAAACAGAAAACAGAAAATATAAAGTTTCATGGTATTTGACGTACAACCTCCCACTAGAACCCAGTAACAGGCATCAACAGTTTTTTAATTTATTTTTTAATGGATCTATGATATTTATTGCCTCCAGAATAGCAGATCTCGACGAGACAACTTCAGTGGTTTGGATCTTCTGTGCATCTAACAAGAAATCACAGAGTAAAAATACATTTAATATAGCGATTTTCGTGCTGTTGTTGCAGCTGTTGAATGACCCACCATGCAAAAGATGGTTTGCTGCCGACACAGTAGGTACGTGAGGTATACGCTACTCTTGGCGTAACCCCTGTCATCGAGACGAGACGTACGTCGTCATTTCTGCGTTGCCCTTTCCAGGAGCTAATCGTCAAAATACACAAAACTCGGAGACTCCAATGAAACCGGATTGTTTTTTTTTTTTTTTTTTTTTTTTTTTTTTTGCGATTGAAACACTCACATGAAACAGAAAAAGAGGCAAGCGAATTTTATCCGTAATGAATGCTGTTGAACTCCACGACAGTTCCTTTATAGGTTGTAGAATGAGATCCTTTACCAGTTACAGTTGAAAGCGATTTATTTAAGACATAACCGGTTTCGGGCTTCTTCAGGTGGTTATAGATTCATTTTCACTTTTCCCCACTCAGTTTTGTAGTTGAGTGTGCAAAGAAAGGGCGGATTTCGTGATGATGACTAAATAGACACAATTTAATGCGCGAAAATCGAAAATGTGTTTGTAAAATATTGGGCAGATGTACAGTTACGATTTGGATACTGCGGTTGTGTGTAAGTACACAAGTACTTTCAACACACATCACTTAGCCTCTTCCAGTTCTTTCGCTTGTGTCTATTTAGTCAACGTCACAAAATTTGCCATTTATTTAAACGATGAAGTATAATAGTGAATGAGGAAACGTGGAATGAATATATAATCACCGGAAGATGAGCACAAGCCCGACACTAATCGTGTCTTACATAAATCATCTTCAGTTGCGACTGCTAGCGGGCCTTCTACACCATGGGAGCAAAAGAACTTGCTCCCGCGCTTCCACAATACCTTATCATTATGATCATCATCATCGTCATCATCATTAGTCTACACACTAGAAAGAGAGACATTGACGAAATCCAAAAGAGAGAATGAAAAGAAATCAGGAAAGTTTTGGACCCAATTACATTGAAAAAGGAACGTACAATGAGCAAATAAATACTAACTGAGCAATTAAAGAGACTGTAAAGTATTATTCAGATACGAAAACAAAGTTGGATAAAATTTTTTAGGCATATGAAAAGATTGAAAGCAACCATATGAGATAAGCGGGTTGTGAAGTTTCTACAAACGTCGCAGTAAAACTAAAACTGAAAATAGAAGAGGACCTGAAGGGTGTAGGAATTGATATACCAGAGATGAAGAAAATAGTGTTTAAGAAGAAATTCACAAGTGAATAGCTAACCTGGCGGAAAAATTCAAGCTGACCGGAATAGTTTGCTCAGACGCGGGGTAAAGATTCCATTCTGAGATAATAAAAGCAATGTGACCAAAAAGAAAAGCTAAACAAAAACTATGAAAATGACCTGTGTTATAGACATAGTTGGTTGAGTAGGACTAAATCATGAATAATAGTAGAGGGCGATTCATCTAACCCGTTCACCCCAGAAACATCCTGAACTGGCTCAAGCATGAAGATGGTCTGCTAGATCGAAATCGGTCATCTGTACTACTATAATATAAAGACAAGTAGTTGTTTAACGTTGTTAGCAAATATCTCGAAAAGTACTTAATCGATTTAATTCAAACTTTTACACGATACTTTAATGACATTCGGACGGACATAAGGTATACGTACTTAAATACACTATTGGCCATTAAAATTGCTACACCACGAAGATGACGTGCTACAGACGCGAAATTTAACCGAAAGGAAGAAAATGCTGTGATATGCAAATGATTAGCTTTTCAGACCATTCACACAAGGTTGGCGAAGGTGGCGACACCTACAACGTGCTGACATGGGGAACGTTTCCAACCGATTTCTCATACACAAACAGCAGTTGACCGGCGTTGCCTGGTGAAACGTTGTTGTAATGCCTCGTGTGAGGAGGAGAAATGCGTACCATCACGTTTCCGACTTTGATAAAGGTCGGATTGTAGCCTGTCTGCACGAGCAGTTCGACAAGGTTTGCAGCAGCACGGACAGCTCGGAGACCACGGCTGCGGTTACCCTTGACGCTGCATCACAGACAGGAGCGCCTGCGATGGTGTACTCAACGACGAACCTGGGTGCACGAATGGCAAAACGTAATTTTTTCGGACGAATCCAGGTTTTGTTTACAGCATCATGATGGTCGCATCCGTGTTTGGCGACATCGCAGTGAACGCACATTGGAAGCGTGTATTCGTATACACGTGATGGTATGGCGTTATGGTATGGCGTGCCATTGGTTACTCGTCTCGGTCACCTCTTGTTCGCACTGACGGCACTTTGAACAGCGGACGTCATATTTAAGATGTGTTACGACCCGTGGCTCTACCCTTCATTCGATCCCTGCTAAATCCTACATTTCAGCAGGATAATACACGACCGCATGTTGCAGGTCCTGTACGGGCCTTTATGGATACAGAAAATGTTCGACTGCTGCCCTGGCCAGCACATTCTCCAGATCTCTCACCAATTGGAAACGTCTGGTCAATGGTGGCCGAGCAACTGGCTCGTCACAATACGCCAGTCACTGCTCTTGATGAACTGTGGTATCGTGTTGAAGCTGCATGGGCAGCTGTACCTGTACACGCCATCCAAGCTCTCTTTGACTCAATGCCCAGGCGTATCAAGGCCGTTATTACGGCCAGAGGTGGCTGTTCTGGGTACTGATTTCTTAGGATCTATGCATCCAAATTGCGTGTGACATGTAATCACATGTCAGTTCTAGTATAATATATTTGTCCAATGAATACCCGTTTATCATCTGCATTTCTTCTTGGTGCAGCAATTTTAATGGCCAGTAGTGTAGAAACAAATGCGTAAATATTTCTGTAATGTACGAGGAGTGTTCGATAAGTAATGAAACAAGTCTCCTTATCGGCCAATTTCGGTTGAAAAATTGCGGAATTTGTTGTTGGACATAGTGGAATATTGAAGCTTCAGCCTCTGTAGTTTTATGAAGTACCGATATGTGGCGGCGCTATACGTAGCGATCAAAATGGCGTCTGTAGCGGAGGTGTGTTCCAAGCAGAGAGCTGTCATCTTCATAGGCGCTTGCAGAATGTCTACGGAGACGTGCCTGAGGACAAAAGCACGGTGAGTCGTTGGGTATCCGAGAGTAGCTCAAGAAACTTCATCTGACTGTTCTCCCTCATCCACCCTACAGGTGGAATCTCGCATCTTCGGACTTACATCTGTTTGGCCCATTGACGAATGCATTGCGCGGAGAGCAGTATATGGATGACTGAGAGGTTATTGACGCACCGTGACCTTGGCTCCGACATCGACCAGTACAGTCGTACCTGCAGGCATACAGGCCCTCCGAATAAGGTAGCATAAGACTGTCGCATTGAACAAAGATTATGCTAAAAAATAGGGTTTTATAGCCAAAAGAATGGGGAATAATATGGTGTATTGGAAATGTGAACAAAACCAACTTGTTGTCAGAAAAAAATAACGCCTCTCCTATGTAAAGGGGTAAGGTTGTTACCAAAAATAGCGAAAAGTTCGTCACCGCTTTACTGCAAATTTTCACACGATTCTCTGCTGAACATTCGGACGCGGATAGACTATATACTTTTGTAATGTATGTAGTGTTTTGAAAGGGGAAATATTGTAAGCAAAAATGTTTAGAAGTTGTTGACTGATTTACTTCAAATTTTACACCATACTCTAACAAAGATTCCAACCGACATAGGCTATATATGTTTTTAAACGACAATGTACAGGTTTTCTATTAAAACAGGCTGAGACGAAGAAATTGGTGTGCCGTGAAAATCTGCCATTTTGAGTTCTTTCTCAAAGGCTATGATAGGATGGCGTGTAAATCATTAGAGAAACTGTGTCCCCCATATACGAGCACATTTTCATTCAAATCTACGTTATCACCTTACGATCAGAACACTACTATGGAATCTGAACCGTCTGAAACATTATAAACCTGCTCATTGGCACTGATGCTACTAGGAGGAGATGGGCAGAGAGAAAACAAAGGGGGCGGAGCAGAGTAAGATGTATAACCAATTCCCACACCTATTTAGCAATTGCGAAACGTTGCCGAAAAATGTGAAATTTGGATGTGTTCATCTTATTCTGTAGGCGTCGTTTAAGAAGTGATTTTCCTCAGTTACACTCTTACAGGGGTGAAATACGGGATGAAAGCCTTTTTGAAAATATGTCGCTATTAAGACCATTTTGAAGATAGACCTACGAAACTGGTATTTAGTTTCTCGGTCAGAAATAAAGAAATACGTGTTTCTGAGTTTTGGAAATTCAACCACTAAGGGAGTAAAACAATGGGTTAAATTTTTTTGAAAATAGATCATTGTTAAAGAACAATTAGAGCAATTTTTAAACCTATATCTCTGGAAAATGGTGTTTGACTTCTAGGTTAGAAATTAAACAAATACGTGTTTCAGTGTTTTTTTTTAAATTCTACCCCGTAAAGTGAAATATGGGATGAAAAGTTTTATGCAATTATTTGATTATAAATGCATTTTCAAAGGTAAATCTATAAGAATTTGTATTTGGCTTAACAGTTCGAAACAAAAAGAATTCATGTACTGTGTTTTTTGAAATTAAAAAAAATGAAAAATTGTAAGAAAGTATTTCGGTGTTATACAAACAAATATTAAAGCTAAATTAGCACTTCACTTCTCCGTCAGATAAAAACAAATTTGTGTTAGAGAATGACAATTTCTATCGAAATATGACGACAGGAACGCAAAAGGCATGATAACAAAAATCTTTGACTTCAGCTAGCAGAATCGCTTTTTGGTGAGAACTACATTCGGTAAAGACCATGCCTCAATGACCATAATCGGCGGGAAATTTTGGAAGGTCTTGCAGTTTGTGAGCAACATAAAACTTCGATAAAAGAAGAATAAAGTCTGTGCAGAAGGTATATTAACGGTATATTAATTATATATTAATAATCAAGTGGATGATCTTTTAGATAAAAAAGGACGTTCGTGGATATGCAAATAACATCAGCTAGTACCGCCAAGCGACGAACGACCCTGTCGCCTGTTCGTCAGAGCACCAAACAAGCAGTCATGTGTTGCGGGGAAGTCTGCCCGTGTTCTGTAGGCGCTACTAATTGTGCGCCGCACGGCGCAACAGGAGGTGCCGCACGACATGGAAAACCTTTCCGAGGCGGCGTTTTTTGTGGCGGATGCCGCGCGTAAAAGGCCGACAGCGGAACGCTCTCGCGGCCGTGCGCGTGCAATACTAAGCTCCTGCTTCCTCTCGTACCTGCGGCTCCCCGGAATCCAGTAATTTTTTAATAACGGGATGACACACGTGGTTACGAAGTCAAAGAAAATACTGCTCCTGGAAGGTAATAACCGAGTCCGCGAAAAGGACGATTTCTGTTTATGCTGAAACCAAAAACAGGTAGAAGCGGATCACATATTTTGTACAGATAATTGTGCTGATGAGACTATGCGTTTCCTCTGCATCCTAGGCTTGTTTGTGAAACTGGACACTTGCAACGATTCTGACGTCAACGATACGAAATACTGTGACTTAGATTCCTGCCTTTATTGTGTTGTGTGCACGTACTTAATAGAGAAAACATCCGTTCACTGGGTTTCCATTAGGACAACGACGTTTCGGAGTCTGAATGAAGCCTATCTTCTTTAAATTTGTCTACATACATTATCACTGCGTGACGCAAATAGTAAGGAAATCAAAGACAGAGCGGGGATGTAGAGATATTGACAGGGTATAAAGAAACAGGATACGTTTTTGTGTGGATGAGAGAAAGAGAGAGAGAGAGAGAGAGAGAGAGAGAGAGAGAGAGAGAGAGAGAGAGAGAGAGAGAGAGGGGTGATGAGAGAGAGGGGGGAGAGAGAAGGAGAAGGTGGGGGGGGGAGAAGAGAGAGGGAGGGAGGGAGTGAGGGAGAGGTAGGTGGAAGTTTAGGAGGGAGAGAGGAGGAGACTAGCAGGAAAGAGAATCTTGGAATAACTGTAAAATATCTGAAAAGCACTTTTTGTTTATTTCCAATCATAATACTGGAGACATGAAGAAAGTAGTTTTCACAAAACTGTAACTGTAGTGTGTATTTGGCTCTAATCAGAAATTTTTGAGCACATTTGGTATGGGTAACATTATGCGGAACCATATTTCATTGCCATCGTTGCCTTTCCTGTATGCTCTTCTTTGTAGTCTGCCTTCTTTCATTGCGACTCAATACACACCTGCAGGCCTATCGAATTCGAAGTAAAACCGATATTTCCTAATGGTTGCCTCGTTACTTACATTGAATAAGCAGCAAAGGAACACAAGGATAAATCTGAGAAAGGAATTTAAGCTCAAGGAGAAGATGATGCTGAAATTCTCTCGCAGACGGCAACGGACTTGGAAGACCTTTCTGGGTGTACCATAAAATACTTTCGACAGAAATTTCGGCTGCGTCGCAGCGATATTCCTGTGAGATATTATATGTTAACTAATTTCTCTTTTTCGGAAAATATTTTCTTGCTATTGTAAGGGCTGCAGTTTGACCCTCTCGACTTCGACTATCGTCAGTTATTTTGTTATCCAAATAGTGAAGCTTGTGTACAACATTATGATGTCTCATTTGCTAATGTAGTTAGCTCAGCATCGTCTGATTTAATTCGACGAAATACCATCGGCGTTGTTTCATTTTTTTATGTTCACGCTGTCGATTCTGTTCAACTGCTTTTCCATGTCATTCGCTTACTCTGTCAGAATTATAGTGACATCAGTAACTCTCAAAGGTTTTACTTCGTCTCGGTGAACTTGAATTACCTTTCCAAATTTCTTCTTCACAGATCGTTCAGTGAGTTTGCTTTATTCATTTGTTCTTCCTTTCTCAGTTCCCTGCCTCAGTTCGTGAAAAACAGACGCTTATAGGATCACTTTGATGTCCGTTTGTCAGTCTGTTAAGACCCCTTTTCCTCAGGAATGGGTATAGGTATCAGGATGAAATTTATGTCACATACTAAGTTGTGAACACTTGACAGTGTAACAAATGTAAGCTTCTATGTCAATGCAGTCGAAAGATGTGGCCACGTATGTCACGTATTTTGATATTCACGAACTGATTGAGCGAAACCTATAAACGAACTATTTAGATCAGAGGCGGCCAAGATTTCTGACCTCGGGCCATGCCTGGGAATGAGTGCCAAAGAGGTCAGCCTCGCTTCGCGTTTCCCCCACCATCACATCATGCGGCCTGTACGTGAGCAGGCAGGAGGGGGGAAGACTGTGAACGGTCCACACATTTAAATGGCGATGCAGTCGCACTGCATACGATGGAGGATGCTAAGTTCACCCAACCTGGATATGATGTGACGTCATTATGACGTATATACGGTTTAGTCGATTAACACACCTATCGAATTTTACGAACGTTCGAGATTCTAAACTGTCGTCAGCTAGTGGTTTGTTTTGACACGTGCGATTCTGAAAACAGCTGTGTGGCAGCGTATATGTATTTCGCCAAAAGTAAAAGAGATGGATATTAATAGAAATATTCCAGACCGTGGCCTTGAAAACATCACGGACAACACGTTTCGTAAAAAAGTGAAGTCTTCTTATGTCCCGACCAGATTAGATTGTGTGATTGTTGTATTGAATGCTTACGCCGAAAATAATATTTATTTATTATCAACATTTTAGTATGGTTTCATACAATTGGTCTTGTCAGTACATATTAGATTGTAGCAGCATACTCTTGCTGACTTCTTTTTCTTAATTTATATAGCTGAAAGAGAACTCGTGCAAGTTTGTTAGCTAAGTAATTTACATGTCCATCCCAAGATAGTCTTTTATCAACCATAATTCCAAGTAATTTTGCACTCGGACCGCAGGGACAGGTACCTTAGTGTCCAGTAATGACTGGTGTGTAGAATGATTGAATTTCGAACTTAAAAAGAAAAATATGAGGCATTGTTGAAGAAAAGTCGTCACCGGAGATGAAATACGAGGGGAAGTGGATTTCTCAATGTAATCTTAACCAAAGGTTAGTGTCTAGTACTGACTGACGTATGAAATGATTGAATGCAGTGTCAAAGCATTCCATGGTGGTATGATAAACCAGACGTACTGTATATTATGTCATGTATACAACCACAATAGTTTTAGCATGTACCTGGCCATGTCAATGTGCTTCATGTCAGCAGTATAATTTGCTAAGACAAGATTATGCAAAATACGAATTCCTTCACAACATGAGCGGATAGCCACAATAATTAGAGACGATCAAACGAAAAACAACGCACAGGACACAAACATAGTGCAATACACGATTTCAACGCAAGGAACGCAAAACACATTTAAACGAATGGCGCAGAGCACAGCGCTACCCTGTCACAACCTCTCGAAAGTTCACAAAAGTCGAATAGTCGATATACGGTTTCTATCGTTTTCGATGTAGCGTGTATACGTCATAATGACGTCACATCGTATCCAAGTCCGGTGAACTTAGCATCCTCCGCATACGATTTGGTTTCACATATCTCAATAATAGGTCACAAACAAAAGACACTTTCAGTATTATTTAATTATTTTTGGCGGGCTGAAGACATAAGCCGGCCGGGGTGGCCGAGCGGCTCTAGTCGCTACAGTCTGGAACCGCGCGACCGCTACGGTCGCAGGTTCGAATCCTGCCTCGGGCACGAACGTGTGTGATGTCCTTAGGTTAGTTAGGTTTAAGTAGTTCTAAGTTCTAGGGAACTGATTATCTCAGACGTTAAGTCTCATAGTGCTCAGAGCCATTTGAACCATTTCTTGAAGACAGAATATAATTCTTATCTGCTGCAAACTGCCGGCATAAAGACAATTGCAGGCGTTTTCATGGTGTTTCGCAATCAAGTTGCCACATAATCACGACTTTTTTCATAATCGAAAAAAGGCCCTTCACACATATATGGTGACTGCAATATTGTAACACATTTGCAACCTCATTATGGAGACTTGGAAACACTAGCTGTGAAGGCAGTGTAGATGTCCTGGGCAGTTTTAAGATACAAGGATCTGTCATTAAAATAGGAATTTCCTTGTAGGGTAATCAGCTACATCTGCATGTGCTTTCACTGAAACTGCAAATGGCCTCGAAAACAGTTAGTAAACGGGTGTAAGACTGACAGTGTCCTCAAAACGCTTAGGAAAATATTCTTGTAATTCTTTCAAGGCCACAATGAAGTCCTGAAACTTTGCGTTTTCTTTAATGGCAGTGAGCATAGAGAACTGGGGTGTTTTTATCAGAATGTGTCTCTTCTACAATGCGAATTTCTTTTAAATACATGATCATCGAATCAGAAAGAAGTTATCTTCCAACTGTGGATAGTGTGCAGTCAAGTCCACTTAAAATGCGAAGTCTGCTCTCCATTCCAAATGTTTTATTTTTCGTCCTTGCACTCAGTTTTATTTCAGAAATTCAACAGTGGCGAGTTTTAAATCGAAAAATCGTTCCAGTCCTGCCTCTTGACTACATTTGCAGTAATATATGAAGACTCCATACTGGGTGTTCAGTTCCATTGAAAAAGTGTTTCAACTAACAATGAGATAACTTGTGCGACTTCAGAAATTTTTGCTATTTATACCACCAGTTTCTTCACACGACCAGGCCTGCAAATGTAGCACGAAGTGCTTTCTGACGTGCAGGACAATGAATCCCGTCTGTCGATCGTTGTAATTTTTTGCTCTTTCATTGTCAGTTAAATCTTTAAATTCTTTCTGCATGGTATTGTAGCGTTGTTTCTTAGCAAACATGCAGTACCTGAATGAAATTTTCACTCTGCAACGGAGTGTGCGCTGATATGAAACTTCCTGGCAGATTAAAACTGTGTGCCCGACCGAGACTCGAACTCGGGACCTTTGCCTTTCGCGGGCAAGTGCTCTACCAACTGAGCTACGGAAGCACGACTCACGTCCGGTACTTACAGCTTTACTTCTGCCAGTATCTCGTCTCCTACCTTCGAAACTTTACAGAAGCTCTCCTGCGAACCTTGCAGAACTAGCACTCCTGAAAGAAAGGATATTGCGGAGACATGGCTTAGCCACAGCCTGGGGGATGTTTCGAGAATGAGATTTTCACTCTGCAGCGGAGTGTGCGCTGATATGAATATAGTACCGGACGTGAGTCGTGCTTCGGTAGCTCAGATGGTAGAGCACTTGCCCGCGAAAGGCAAAGGTCCCGAGTTCGAGTCTCGGTCGTGCACACAGTTTTAATCTGCCAGGAAGTTTCATATCAGCGCACACTCCGCTGGAGAGTGAAAATTTCATTCTGGAAACATCCCCCAGGCTGTGGCTAAGCCATGTCTCCGCAATATCCTTTCTTTCAGGAGTGCTAGTTCTGCAAGGTTCGCAGGAGAGCTTCTGTACAGTTTGGAAGGTAGGAGACGAGATACTGGCAGAAGTAAAGCTGTGAGTACCGGACGTGAGTCGTGCTTCGGTAGCTCAGTTGGTAGAGCACTTGCCCGCGAAAGGCAAAGGTCCCGAGTTCGAGTCTCGGTCGGGCACACAGTTTTAATCTGCCAGGAAGTTTCATGCAGTACCTGTCATTTACACCGGCCGGGGTCGCCGAGCGGCTCTAGGCGCTACAGTCTGGTACCGCGCGACCGTTACGGTCGCAGGTTCGAATCCTGCCTCGGGCATGGATGTGTGTGGTGTCCTTAGGTTAGTTAGGTTTAAGTAGTTCTAAGTTCTAGGAGACTGATGACCACAGATGTTAAGTCCCATAGTGCTCAGAGCCATTTGAACCATTTTTGTCACTTGCACACATTGAGAAATCTATTCCCCCTCTTCTCTCATTCCTCTCCATTTTAAAAGATTGCGGCGATAGATCGGTAGACTGCTTCTTTTTGTGCATACAGCCAATGGACCTGTGAACGTCCTTCATACCGCAGAAAAACAGTGAAAGTTAATCAGGGCTGACAGCGCGATTCTGCCGAAATGAAGTAAGTTCTGCCGAACGAAGATTGCCGCACCGCAATGCTAAATGAAATGTCGCTTTTTTCCGGATACTTCCGAGAAGAACCGAGCAACGCCTTGGCCCACCCACGCCCGCACCCGATGGACGCGTGAAGTTTGGCACGCCGTGGCCGGCTCTGACTTAAACACAGGGTGTGTCAAAAAGAACTTTACAACTTTGAAAATTCATATAAATTAATTCATAGTACCTAGACAGGTGGTTGTAGTGTCAATTTGCAGCGAAGTACATCAAGTCTTGTCTCACGTAGTTCGATAGTGCCGAATCGCACCGTAAGCAGCGCTAGCGGAAGTTGCGTTAAAGGCGGCTGGCTTCACAGGGCCCTAGCGTGCTAGCTGTGTGTTTTGGTTTGAAGAACCGAAGTCAGCGACAACAGTTCAGCGTAATTTCCGTACCAAGTATGCTAAAGATTCTCCTAGTACGCCCACGGTTTATGAGTGGCACAAATGTTTTGTCGGAGATGAAGAAGCTTGCACAGGATAGAGCAGCATGGAGAGCTGCATAAAACCAGTCTCTGGACTGAAGACCACAACAATAACAAATGTTTTGTAGAAACAGGGTGCTCAGTAAGACATGGCAAATCGTCAGTTTGTCCAAGCATATCTGGCGACGTCGTTGAGCGAGTGAGACAACGTTTCGTCAACAGCCCTTCGAAATCGACCTGGCTTGCATCTCACGACCTGCAAATCCCTCATATGACTGTTTGGGGTATGTTGAGAAACCGTTTGCATTTGAAACCATACAGGTTGACGATCCTACAAGCAATAAAAGACTCTGACAAAATTGCTCACAATAACTACTGAGTGGATATGTTAAATCGATTACATGAGGACGGACATTTCTTGGACAAAACCATCTTTTCTGACGAGGCGACTTTTCACTTAAGTGACCACGTTAACACACATAAATTTAGGATTTGGGGCAGTGAAAATCCACATCAAACATTGTAACATGTTCGTGATAGCCCTAAACTGAACGTTGTTTGCGCATTGAGCAAGAACAAAGTGTATGGCCCTTTTTTCCCTAACGGGATAGTGTACATGGATATGTTACAATTTGTGATACGACAGATGGATGAGGATGATCGAGAACGAAATGATTACTTCATGCAAGATAGTGCCCCACCCCACTATCTGACTAACATCAGGGATTTTCTCAGTGACCGCTTTCCAGGTCAATGGATTGGTCGTGATGCGCCACTTGTATGGTCCCCTCGTCCCCCAGACCTGACACCACTTCATTTTTTTTAATGAGGTTTCATCAAAGATATCATGTTTGTACTTACTGTGACGGCTTCTCTACCTGAACGCTTCGCCGGCCGGAGTGGCCGTGTGGTTCTAGGTGCTACAGTCTGGAACCGCGAGACCACTACGGTCGCAGGTTCGAATCCTGCCTCGGGCATGGATGTGTGTGTTGTCCATATGTTAGTTAGGTTTAATTAGTTCTAAGTTCTAGGGGACTGATGTCCTCGGAAGTTGAGTCCCATAGTGCTCAGAGCCATTTGAACCATTTTCTACCTGAACATAGGGAAAGAATTTACACCGCCACTGAGCAAGTTAAACCTGCAATGCTACAGCGAGTTTGGGAAGAAATTGACTTCCGATGGGATGTGAGCAGGAGAACCAACGTCCGCAGCTCGTGGTCGTGCGGTAGCGTTCTCGCTTCCCGCGCCCGGGTTCCCGGGTTCGTTTCCCGGCGGTGTCAGGGATTTTCTCTGCCTCGTGATGACTGGGTGTTGTGTGATGTCCTTAGGTTAGTTAGGTTTAAATAGTTCTAAGCTCTAGGGGAATGATGACCATAGATGTTAAATTCCATAGTGCTCAGAGCCATTTGAACCATTTTGATAACCAACGGAAGCCACATATAACATTTTTAGTTTAAGTTAAAAGAAGCCTGATGTGTTTCCCTACAAAATAACACTATGTCTAGCTCTATGTCTTCTTTCAATAAATTTATATGAATTTTTAAAGTTGTAAAGTCTTTTTTGAAATACTGTTTACATGTTGGGCTTGGTGGTCCATCGGTAAACCGAGATGTTACTGTTTCGAAGCTGGCTCGGACAACTGATTGTTCAGTCTTAGTTTTAATCTAGCTTTCACTTCCATGTGAAGAATCGACATAAAGAAGGTACAGTCCAGACTGTAGATTGAACTATAGTTTCCTTTCCACAGTTGGATAAGGAGGGTAGGTTAAGGAGACGTAAAACGCCGAAGTGGCGTGCAATAGAAAGACTTGTATCAGTCCACTGAGCTGCACGAAATTATTATCAGTTTGTTCTGAACCCTTAGAGAGCGAATCTTACACGTACATGGCTGTTTTTTTTTGGGAAGGGGGGGGGGGATGGAGTGGGGTAATCAGTCTTCTGACTAGTTTGATGCGCCCTACCACACATTCCTCTCTTGCACCAACCCCTTTATCTCAGAGAAGCACTTGGAACACACATTCTCACTTATTCGCTGGGTATATTCCAATGTCTGTCTTCCTCTATTGTTTTTACCTTCTGCAACTCCCTCTAGTACTCTACAAGCATTTCTCTGATGTCTTAACAAATATCATCCTTTCGCTTTTTTTTGGCAGTGTTTTACATATGTCTCTTTTTCCTCGACGATTCTGCAGAGAACTTCATCAATCGTTACCTTATCAGTCCATGTAATTTTTCAACACTTATCGTCTGTAGCATTACATTTCAAATGCTTCGATACTCTTCTGTTCCGATTTTCCCTCAGTCCATATTTCACCACTTACAATACTGTGCCTCAAACCTACATTCTCAGAAATTTCTTCCTCAAATTAAAGCCTAGGTTTAACAGTAATAGACTTCTCTTAGCCAGAAATGCCCTTTCCCCCTGTTTTAGTGTACTTTCGTTGTTCTCCTTGCTCCGTCCGCTACTGATTATTTTGCTGCCTACATAGCAGAATTTCTTAACTTCCTCTACTTCGTGGTATCCGATTTTGATGTTCATTTTCTCGCTATTCTCACGTGTGCTACTTCTCATTACTTTCACCTTTCTTCAGTCTAGTTTCAATCCCTATTGTGTACTCTCATTAGACCGATCCATTCACTTTTTCACTTTCACTGTGGATAACAATGTCATCAACGAATCTTATCATTGATATTCTTTCATCCTGGATTTTAATACCACTTCTGAACATAAATTTTGTTTACATCATTGCTTCTTATATATCAGATTCAACAGTAGAGTAAAAAGAGTACAACCATTACAGCCCTTTATAGTCGGACAACTTCGTTATTCATCGTTTCTTTTTATACCTCTGTACCTACATGACTACTCTGTAATTCAACCTAAAGTGCCTAGCAGAGGGTTCTTCGAACCACCTTCAGACCATTTTTCTATCGTTCCATCCATTAACAGCGCCTTGTAAAAATGAATATTTAAATCATTCTGTACGACCTCTCATTTATTTTGTTATTATGATCATTCTTCCTATGTAGGCTGGCATTCAGAGGAGAGCATTGGTGACTGAAATTTCGTGAAAATCAAAATCGCCTGTGTTTTAATGATTACCGTATCCGTGACACACTCTCTCTATATCGCGATAACCTAAAACTAGCTGCCCTTCTTCGATCTTTTTCGATGTTATCTGTCGATCCTATTTGGTACGGATCCCATACCGCACAGTAGTAATCTAGCAGAGAACGAACAAGCGTGTTGTAAGCAGTCTCTTTAGCAGACCTGTTGCATTTTCTACGAGTTCCACAAATAAAGTGTAGTGTTTGGTTTGCTTTCCCCACAGAATTATCTATGTGATCCTTCCAGTTTGAACTGTTCGTAATTACAATTCCTAGATATTTAGTCGATTTGACATCTTTTAAATTGTGTGCCTTATCGTGTGACCGAAATTTAACGGATTCCTTTTCGTGCTCATGTGGACGATTTCACACTTTTCATTATATACCGTTAAATTGCCACTTTTCGCACTCTACAGATACCATGTGTAATTCATTTTGTCATTGGTTTTGATCTTCTGATGACTTTAATGGACGGTAAATAAGATTGTCATCTGCATACAATCTAAGACGACTGCTCAGATTGTCTCCTGTATCGTTTATGTAGATCAGGAAGAGGAAAGGGTCTAAAACACTTACTTGTGGAACGCCGGATATCACATCTGTTTTGCCTGATGATTTTCCGTCGATTACTACGTACTGTGACCTAGCAGAAAGGAAATCACAAATTTGCTGTTCCTTCTTTGTTCACGTACACGTCATAAATTATCCGTCTGGGCTGTTAACTTACAAGTTTCTGATACTTTCGACCATCTTCCTCCATCTGACATTGTCGAACGCTTTACCGCTGTTACCCGTTGATATGCGATAGCAGAAAGGCTGTTTTAGAAGCGCGGGGTGCGGAAATGGCTGTGCGGGTGTAGGAAATTGACATTTTCTGGGGCGATAAGAGACGGCGAACTATCAGCGGCGCCGAGTTCTGCGAACTTTCCGTGTTGGGAGGGCGGATCCTGGAATTATTACTGTACTTCCGCTAGCTGCTGCACGCAACTCTACTGAAACACACGCATGTGGCGCGGCGTGCAGTCAAGGCACCGACCTATGTACACATGTCACCTCTCAGCATGTACCAGTTTTGTGACTCACTACTCGTGTAGGTAAAGAGTACTACATTACCACGTTTCTACAGTGAAAATTGGAATAGTGAAGCATCTTAAATCGCTTAATAAAGGCAAGTATTCCGGTCCAGACTGTATGCCAATCAGGTTACTTTCAGAGTGCGCTGATCCAATAGGAGTCGTACTTGGCAATATGCAACCGCTCTCTACATGAAAGATGAGTACTTTAAGACTGAAAAGTTCCGCAAGCCACACCAGTATCTGCGAAAGGAGATGGGAGTACTCCGCTATTATACACCCATATCGCTACCGCCACTTTCCAGTAGGATTTTGACACACATACTGCGTCGAAACATTACGAATTACCTCGAGGAAAACGATTTATTTACACGCAGTCAGCACGGATTCAGAAAATATCGTTACTGAGAAACACAAGCAGTCCTTTACCCCCACGAAGTAATGAGTAATATCGACAGGGGAGTGGAATCGATAGCATATTTTTAGATCTCCGGGAAGGTTTTGACACTGTTCCTGACAAGCGATTCCTATCTAATTGCGTGCCTATGGATTATCGTCACATTTGTGCGACTGGATTTGTGATTTCCTGTTAGAAAGGTCACAATTCGTAGTAATCGATGGAAAGTCATCGAGTAAAACAAAAGTGACATCTGGCGTTTCCCAAGGAAGCGTTAGTGGCCCTCTGTTGTTTCTAAGCTGCACAAATGACATTTGGAAACAGTCTGAGCAGCAAGTTTAGCTTGCAGATAATGATGTTATTTACCGTCTAGTAAAGTTATCAGATCAAAACCAATTTCAAAATTGGTACTATGTGGCAATTGACTCTAAGCAAAGAAAAGTGTGAGGTCACCCACATGAACGCTAAAAGGAATACGTTACGTTTCGCTCACACAACAAATCACACGAATTTAAAGGCTGTCGGTTCAACCTAGGCATTACAATAACGAACAAATTAAATTCGAACGATCGCCTAGACAATGTTGTGAGAAAGGGCAACCAATGACTGCGTTTTATTCGTAGAACATATAGAAGATGAAACAGGTCTACTAGAGAGAGTGCCGACACTACACTTGTTCGCCCTATGCTAGAGTGTTGCTGTGCAGAATTGGAGAAAGACCAAAGAAGGGCCGCTTCTTCTGTATTATCACGAAATAGGGAGAGACAGTGTCACAGTTATGATACGCGAGTTGGGGTGGCAATTAGCAAAACAAAGGCGTTTTTCGTTTCTGCGAGATCTTTCCATGAAATTTAAATCTCCTACATTCTCCTCCAAAGGTTAAAATATGTTGGTGATGCCAACCAACAGTGACAAATGACCATCATAATAAAATAAGAGAAATGAAAGCTCGGACGAAAAGATTTAAGTGTTCGTTTTTCCCGCATGCTGTCCGAGATTGGTAAGGCAGAGAAATAAAAGACTGAATGGAGCTCGATGAACACTATGCCTGAGAATTAAGTGGGAATTGCAGACCAGTCATGTAGATGTAGGAGTAGGCGGGAAGCTGGACGTAATAACGCATTTTCACCACGTACTATGAGAATACATAAAATTCAGTAAAGCAGTGGAGGATCATTCTTAAATAGCTACGTGGTTCCAGAAGACTACTGTGGGGAAAACTGGAAGACATACAGAAAATAGATACGTATTTGTGGACAGAGCATCTCTGTAAGTTTTTGACTGCCATTACAGATGCTCATATAATCAGCTTTTGTGATGCGAAAACGCCGGCACGATAAGCAGGACAGGAACACAGCAATCAAACTCTCGCCATAG
Organism: Schistocerca cancellata; assembly: GCF_023864275.1. Lineage (NCBI taxonomy): Eukaryota > Metazoa > Arthropoda > Insecta > Orthoptera > Acrididae > Schistocerca > Schistocerca cancellata. The sequence continues at coordinate 123,484,727 of NC_064637.1, read as the reverse complement.
AAGCCCCAGCACGTCATGGTCGATATCAGCAAACGCATTAATTATCGTCATTTTCGACAATGCTAGACGTATGTTCATATGGCGAGAGATGGGAACACGTAATGCAGCCAGTTTTTTTACCTCATCAGTCTTCTGGCTGATTTGATGCGGGCCGCCACGAATTCCTGTTCTGTGCCAACCTCTTCATCTCAAGGCAGCTCTTCCAACCTACGACCTTAACTATTTGCTGTATGTATTCCAATCTCTGTCTTCCTCTACGGTTATTACTCTTTACAGCTCCCTTTAGCACCGTGGATGTTATTCCCTGATGTTTTAACACATGTCCTGTCATCGTGTCCCTTCTTCTTGTCAGTGTTTTCCCTAAATTCCTTACCTAACCGTTTCTCTGGAGAGCTTCCTCATTTCTTACCTTACTAGTCCACCTAATTTTTAACATTCTTCTGTAGTACCACATCTCCAATGCTTCGATTCTAAAAAAAAGTTCACACATGTGTGAATTTCTAAAGGACCAAACAGATGTCACAGGTTCTTAGACTTACACACTACTTAAACTAACGATGCTAAGAATAACATACACACACCCATGCCCGAGGGAGGACTCGAACCTCCGGTGGGAGAGGCCGCGGAGTCCGTGACATGACGCCTCAAACCAAGCGCTCACTCCGCGCGGCGCTTCGATTGTCTTCTGCTCCGATTTTCCCACAGTCCATGGCTAACTACCATACAATGCTGTGCTCCAAACATACATTCTTAGAAAGTTCTTCCTCTGCCTAGGTAGCAGAATTCCTTAACTTCATCTGCTTCGTGACAATCAATACTGATGTTTGCTTTCTCGATCTTCCCATTTCTACTACTTCTCATTACTCTCGTCTTTCTTCGAGTTACTCTCAATCCATATTCTGTACTCATTAGATTGTTCATTCCATTCACCAGATCATGTAATCCTTCTTCATTTTCACTCAGGATACCAATGTCATCAGCGAATAGTATCACTAATATCCTTTCATCTTGAAATTCAATTCCACTCTTGAAACTTTCTTTTATTTCCATCATTGCTTTCTCGATGCATAGGTTGAATAGCTTTTGCGTGTTGTCTCTCCCTACAACTTACCCCTATTTTGCTCAGAATTTCGACCATTTTGCTCCAATTGGCATTTCCGAACGCTTTTCCAGGTCGACAAGTCTTATGAACGTGTGTTGCTTCCATTATCAGCCGCAACGTCGGAATTGCCTCTCTGGTGCATTTACCTTTCGTACAGCCAAACTCATCGTCGTCTAACACATCCTCAGTTTTCTTTTCCGTTCTTCTGTATATTATGTTACCAACAACTTGGGTGCATGAGTTATTAAGCTGATTGTGCGAAAATGCATTTGTCGCCTCTTACAATCTTCGGAACTGTATGGATGATCTTTTTCCGAAAGTCAGATGATATTTCGCCAGACTCGTACATTCTACACAGCAACGTGAGTAATCGTTTTGCTGCCACTTCCCCCAATGTTTTTAGAAATTACAATGGAATGTTATCAATCCCTACTGCCTTATTCGATATTGTGTCTTAGAAAGCTCTTTTAAATTCTGATTCTTACATTGTATCCCCTATCTCTTCTGTATCGACTACTGTTTCTTCTTCTGCCACATCGTCAGACATGTCTTCACCCCCATAGAGGCCTTCAATGTACTCTTTCCTCCTATCCGCTCTCTCCTTTGCATTTAACAGTGGAATTCCCATTGCGCTTTTAATGTTAACACTTTTGCTTTTAAATTCACAGAAGGTTGTTTTACTACTTATATATGCTGAGCCAGTCCTTCCGATAGTCATTTGTTTTTCGATTTCTTCACATTTTTTACTAAGCCGTTTCGCCTTATTTTCTGCGCACTTCATAGTTACGGTCTTTCATTGCTAAGTGACTTGTATTTCTGAATTTCCCTGATAATTTTTGTAGTTCCTTATTTCGTCAATCGACTGATTTATTTCTTCTGTCACTTATAGTCTCTTTGCAGTTATCTTTCTTGTATCTCTAGTTTTCTTGCCATTTTTTGTGACTGTCCTTTTTAGAGATGTCCACTCCTCGACAATTGATCTGCGCACTGAGTTGTTCCTTATCGCAGTATCTACAGCCTCGGAGAAATTCAAGCGTCTCTCTTCATTCTTTCGTATTTCTGTATCCCACTTCTTTGAGTACTGATTCTTTCTGACTAATGTCTTAAATTTCAGCCTACTCTTCATCACTACTACATTGTGATCTGAGTCTACACCTGCTCCTGGGAACGCTTTTTAATCCAGTATCTGATTTCGGAATCTCTGTCTGACCATGACGAAATCTAACTGAAATTTCCCGTATCTTCCGACCTTTTCCAAGTATACCTTTTCATCTTGTGATTCTTGAACAGAGTGTTCACTATTAGAAGCCGAAATTTTTTTGTAGAACTGAATTAGTCTTTCTCCTCTCTCATTCATTGTACCAAGCTCATATTCTTCCGTAACCCTTTCTTCTTCCCCTACAACCGCTTTCCAATCCCCCACATTCTCAATTACTAGTTCAATATCCTCATATACTTTCTCTATCACTTCATTTTCGGCTTGCGACGTCGGTATGTATACCTAAACTATATTTGTCAGGGCTGGTTTGCTGTCGATTCTGATGAGAACACCCAGTAACGTTGTCAAACATGATCTTTCCGCTGGTCTGTGTGTTATGGTGTGGGACTGCATCAAGTTGCAAAGGCACACTGATCTCTAGATGTTTCAACACGGTACATTCACCGGGCATCGTTACTGCGACGCTTTACTCCTTTTTGAGGGGTGCATTCGGTCCTGATTTCATTTTTGTGGATGACAATGCGCGACCACATCGAACAGCGCAAACGGAAGAGCTCTAGCTACGGAGGACATTCGACAAATCGACTGGTCTGTCAGTTACTCTGTCTTAAATACCATCTCACATGTGTGAGACGCGGTGGGGAGACATAATGCATGACGTCTACTTGAACCAACGACCATTCAACTGTTATTAACCGCGCAGGTGAAAGGTCAGAACGTCCTGCCACAAGAACTCCTTACAACCTTTTAGCCAGCATGGAAGTACATTGCAGGGCATGCATTTTCATCCGTGGTGATTATACACTGTATTAAGCACAATGTCAGTCATTTTGTAATGTTGAAGGGACCATCATAAATCAATATGACTTCAGCGTAATTATTGTCCGAATAACAGTGTCATTTCTGCGCATCTCATTTCGCATTTCTTTCAATTACCTTCTGTACTATACTCCGGCAGTTCTTTCTACATATGGTCCGTCTTTCATCGGGCTATGTTGCTTGCGTGTGACACGTCATACGGAAGTTATTTTACTCCTTAAGTTTTGCATACCATAGGATAGAGAGAATATAAAATGTAGACTGGCAATGGCAAGGAAAACGTTTCTGAAGAAGAGAAATTTGTTAACATCGAGTATAGATTTAAGTGTCAGGACGTCGTTTCTGAAAGTATTTGTATGGAGTTTAGCCATGTATGGAAGTGAAACATGTTCGATAAATAGTTTGGACAAGAAGAGAATAGAAGCTTTCGAAATGTCGTGATACAGAAGAATGCTGAAGATTAGATGGGTAGATCACATAACTAATGAGGAGGTATTGAATAGGATTGGGGAGAAGAGAAGTTTGTGGCACAACTTGACTAGAAGAAGGGATCGGTTGGTAGGACATGTTCTGAGGCATCAAGGGATCAGCAATTTAGTATTGGAGGGCAGCGTGGAGGGTAAAAATCGTAGAGGGAGACCAAGAGATGAATACACTAAGCAGAGTCAGAGGGATGTATGTTGCAGTAGGTACATTAACAGTTATAGCCCGTAAGCCACATTATGGTGTGTGAAGGACGGTCCTTTGTGTACCACTTTCCCCTTTTCCTGATCGACTCACAAATAATGACACACGAGGAGAAACTTTGTTGGTAAGCTTCCGTGTGATTTTATATCTAGTTTTACCTTCAACTTTTGTAGTCCTGTCTTCCTCAGTTACGTGTAATATTACGGTATATTGGTAATTTTTACTTATGGACAAAGGTATGACATGCAGGAATTCTAAAACACGATACAAAGAACATATCAGATGTTGGAAGTACGAAACAAACCATTCCACATTTGCAGAACATTTGAAACACCATAACCACCACCCTACAAACATGGAACAAGAAATGAAAACAATGAGAATAAGCAACCATGACAAACATCTTATACAAACGCAAGAACACTTCCACATTCAGAAAGCCATCGCCGAAAACGAACATGTGATAAATAAACAAACACATATCAGCATAGGCTCCCTACTACTAAAGAAATGATAATATATAAAAAAAAAGAAAACAGAAAGAAACCAATCGTTCCTCTCACACAAACAGAAAAAAACTCTTCCCCTTTCGCCTTCTGGACCTTTTGGAGACACACACACACACACACACACACACACACACACACACGCACGCGCGCGTACGCAGCCTCCCCCAAAAAAGATATCACTCTCTCTCTCTCTCTCTCTCTCTCTCTCTCTCACACACACACACACACACACACACACAGCCGGCTGGAGCAGCCGAGCGGTTCTAGGCGCTACAGTCTGGAACCGTGCGACCGCTATGGTCGCAGGTTCGAATCCTGTCCCGGGCATGGATGTGTGTGATGTCCTTAGGTTAGTTAGGTTTAAGTAGTTCTAAGTTCTAGGGGACTGATGACCTCAGCAGTTAAGTCTCATAGAGCTCAGAGCCATGTGAACCATTTCTGAACACACACACACACACACACACACACACACACACACACAAATGCATACACGAACAGGTCACAGATACTTCAATAATTACACTCGAAAGTTTGGCAATAACATTCGATCTTTCGCAAAAACATCTGACTGTCGGCAACAGAAACCAAAACATTGCATCGAAACAAGTGTTCAGTTCATAGTGCTGTGAAATGTGGGAAAAAATCTGCAAATTGGCATTTATAAGAAGAAGAACAACGCCAAAAATGCAATATGAGCGTAATATGTAGGGAATCGTCCACACAACCTATAAGTACAGTTCAATACATTACTACTTCATAGGAAATACCAACCACCAGAAATGTTTATAACCTATAGGTACAGTGACCAAAATGTAAATTAAATAGCAAACATAGGTACATATTCCAGGCCACTGATGATGCCTTGCAGAAAATAAAGGCGAAAAGCGTATGGCACTAAAATTGTGTTTTATTCAGTTGCTGCCAGATGGTCCATAATTAAAAATTATGAATATACGGTAAACTAGTTTTACCTTCATGGTCTTTTCGTAAAATTTACGTGTGAGGGTGTAAAAATGGTTCAAATGGCTCTAAGCACTATGGGACTTAACATCTGAGGTCATCAGTCCCCTAGACTTGGAACTACTTAAACCTAACTAACCTAAGGACATCACACACATCCACGCCCGAGGCAGGATTCGAACCTGCGACCGTAGCAGCAGTGCTGTTCCCAACTGAAGCGCCTAGAACCGCTCGGCCACGGCAGCCGGAGGAGGGTGTAATATATTGGTTGATTCTTTTAGGAAGAGATTGAAGAAATTAACTCATTTGGGAAGTAATGCGACGTGTGTAGCTGTTTTATACGTGGGCCTTCGATTCTTTAAGGAATAAGAGATTGAGGGTTTATTGGAAGGAGTCTAATACGAAACAGCTTATGATGTGGTTTCTAAATATACTACATCGATCTCATTTTGAACTGTAATGGTTTGAAACTACTAATCCATAGGATGAAATAGAGCCTTCTATATAACCCATACACTTTGACCGTTGACATCACGCCGAGCATGATATCAGAATGACATCATGACATCAGTCTTTCCCGTGGCGCGAAAATATGAGCATAAAAATTAGTTACGAAATCATAAAAATTCTGTATAATAAATATTGGAAGTATCAGGGAAACCACGGGAAAGTGGAGATTTTATGGTGGGTGGCGAGAGTAAACTAAACTCTAGAATAAAAACCACAAAATAACGAAAATGTTAAAAGATACAAAACAGAAGAACCAGAAAAACAAGATACAGTGGCTGATATGAAAGACACAAATAGAATTGGCAGTAACTTACTATAACTGATATTAAAAGGATCATCTGCGCTACATACCTTAACTGGGAAGCCCAGTACCGATACAGAAAACCAAAAACCGATACCATGAGAGATAGCCAAAAACTGAATTGTTGAAAAGATCACCTGATAGCATTTAGTGATCTGATATACGGATTATACTTTTCAGGTTCCCAGCCACGGCACCGTAGAGATGACGTCCACTGAGAAAGTAGCCCAATTATTTTGCCGCGAGGATTAACTTCACGGTTCGCATGGCAACAGTTCCACCGCATTCAGACTGATTGTTGGGGTCAGCCAGCCGAGAACAACCGACTGTCGCGTCCAGAGATAACGCACGGCGGTCTTCCGGCAGAGATATTAGTAACAGTGCTGCGTTAGAATCCATCACGGCCGCCGCGGGCGGATTAGCATACTGCGACAGCGGAACCCTCTCTACAGAGAGGCCAGATTCCGGTTCCTAGCGTGCGACATCTGATACACGCCACGTCTTTGTGAAGAGTGGATACATGGAAAGAGCTTAGCGGCGCAGAAAGTGACTTACTAAACAGTATGGGGAGTTCAAACTCAGAGTGTGTTTAAAGCGGCCCCTAGACTGTTAATAATACCACGCAATATATCATATTCTGCAATATTATTGACCGTCTATGGGTAAGATTGAAGTTTGTGCAATATATTGTACAATATATTGAATGATCTTCTGAAATTAGATTTTATTATGTAAACTGCTTGGACTGTCCAATCTCTGGATAATACACAGTATACAAATGTATAAAGAAGAAATGTCGTCTCCAAAAGTTCTTCCCCAATTTACGTCAAACTTTTACAGGATACTCTAACAAACATTCGGAATGACATAGGCTATATGTTTTTGATATATATAAATATGTAATGTGGTATCATTGTACCCGACAACAGACTCAGTTGGTGAGTTTTCAGTGACATAGCTAGCGCCAGGGACTGGCGGTTCTCCGAGCATACGGAGGCGGTGACGTCATAGGAGCCGCTGGTCGGTTTGAGCCTTTACCCTTGACACACTGAAATTCGTATCTTACTTTATTTCTTTATTCATGATTCAATTATCAATTGGTTCATAAAATATTATTTCACGCTATTCGCCTGTATTGTGATGACGATAACCGTAATAACTGGGACCAAGATTTATCTTGCACTTAGTTATTAAATTCTGACTTTAATAAAAATGTAGAATTACTGAAAATCTCAAGGCTTTTCTTTACTAGTATTTTCAAAACAGCAACGGCTCACAGGTTACTTGGAAACAATTCGATTGTCTTGAGTCACTAACGCGAAATATTGACATTAGCTCCGTCAAGTTCGAAAAGACGATCGGACCACTGAAAAAAGGAAAGTGATTGCAGTTACTACTGTAATTAATGTCGGAAAAATAATATTGCCGAACTTGACCACTGAAATTAAGTCCTATACCAAACGAAAAGCTTCCACATTGAATTGTATCACCTTTTATTCTATTATGAACTTTTCGCTTTTTATTAAAATTAAAAGACAATATTAAAGAAAGTAATCAGGATATAGGTAGCTCTGTCACTTAAACTATTGCAAGTACTGACTTACACGATAATACGCGACAGCTCACATGAATTAGCAATCTCGACGGCAAAGGAAAATCAGTTGAGAGACAATCTAATAGGGAGGCAATACTGCAATGGCCGATTTCGTTATTGTCTCTTCTGTATATAATTACACCACACAAGAGGCTCTTCTTCGTCTTTGTTTTCATAGTGACATAGTACAATGTTTATAATGATCGTTGGTCTTGCACAAACGACAAATACTTCACACATTAATTACACTACTGGCCATTAAAATTGCTACTCCACGAAGATGACGTGCTACAGACGCGAAATTTAACCGACAGGGAGAAGATGCTGTGATATGCAAATGATTAGCTTTTCAGACGATTCACACAACGTTGGCGCCGGTGGCGATAGCTACAACGTGCTGACATGAGGAAAGTTTCCAGCCGATTTCTCATACACAATCAGCAGTTGACCGGCGTTGCCTGGTCAAACGTTGTTGTGATGCCTCGGATAAGGAGGAGAAATGCGTACCATCACCTTTCCGACTTTGATAAAGGTCGGATTGTAGCCTATCGCGATTGCGGTTTATCATATCGCGACACTTCTGCTCGCGTTGGTCGAGATCCAATGACTGTTAGCAGAGTATGGAAACAGGGGGTCCAGGATAGTAATACGGAACGCCGTGCTCGGTCCCAATGGCCTCGTATCACTAGCAGTCGAGATGAGAGGAGTCTTATCCGCATGGCTGTAACGGATCGTGCAGCCACGTCTCGATCCCTGAGTCAACAGATGGGGACGTTTGCAAGACGACAACCATCTGCACGAACAGTTCGACGACGTTTGCAGCAGCGTGAACTATCAGCTCGGAGACCATGTCTGCGGTTACCAATGACGCTGCATCACAGACAGGAGCGCCTGCGATGGTGTACTCAACGACGAACCTGGGTGCACGAATGGCAAAACGTCATTTTTTCGGATGAATCCAGGTTCCGTTTATAGCATCATGAAGGGCGTATCCGTGTTTGGCGATATCGCGGCGAACGCACATTGGAAGCGTGTATTCGTCATCGCCATACTGGCGTATAACCCGGCGTGATGGTACGGAGTGCCATTGGTCATACGTCTCGGTCACCTCTTGTTCGCATTGACGGCGCTTTGAACAGTGGACGTTACATTTCAGATGTGTTACGACCCGTGGCTCTACCCTTCATTCGATCCCTGCGAAACCCTACGTTTCAGCAGGATAATGCACGACCGCATGTTTCAGGGCCTTTCTGGATACAGAAAATGTTCGACCGCTGCCCTGGCCAGCACATTCTCCAGATCTCTCACCACTTGAAAACGTCTTTTCAATGGTGGCCGAGCAACTGGCTCGTCACAATACGCCAGTCACTACTCTTGATGAACTGTGGTATCGTGTTGAAGCTGCATGGGCAGCTGTACCTGTAAACGCTATCCAAGCTCTGTCTGACTCAAAGTCCAGGTGTATCAAGGCCGTTATTACCGCCAGAGGTGGTTGTTCTGGGTACTGATTTCTCAGTATCTATGCACCCTAATTGCGTGAAAACGTAATCCCATGTCAGTTGCAGTATTATATATTTGTCCAATGAATACCCGTTTATCATCTGCATTTCTTCTTGGTGTAGCAATTTTGATGGCCAGTAGTGTACTAGCGTGATTGCTTGGCAGAGAGCCGCCTCACTGCGGAATAACCGCGAGGGAGCGCGTGGAATTACTGCTGGATGACTGCCAAGCCCGCGGAAAGCATTCGAGCTGTAGAAACGGGGACGCTACCGCGTGCAGGCAAGAAGGGAGCAGCTTCCACCAGATGAGTCCGGTCTGCTGCTCGTCGGACGGTGCTCGGATACTGGTTGAGGGGGGGAGGGCGGCCAGCAGGGAGGAGGCTTTGTAGAGGCACGCGTTGCGCCTCCGGGTAGTCTTCAGCGCCTGCTTCTCGTATCATTCACATCGGTCTGCTGTAGGCTTCTGCATCTTACGCTGTGTTCGAACATTATGAAGTACATCGGTAGAATAGATTCATTACGTGACAAGCACGGATTCAGAAAATATCGTTCTCTTTTATCAACACGAAGTAATCAGTCCTCATTACAGGAGACTAGCTGCAAAACTCGGCTTTGCCTGGGGTGTTTAGAATCTATCAAACGGGTTCACAAGTAGATGCCGTGTTTCTTGACTTCCGCAACGCGTTCGATACAGTTCCCCACAGTCGTTTAATGAGCAAAGTAAGAGCATATGGACTATCAGACCAATTGTGTGATTGGATTGAGGAGTTCCTAGATAACAGGACGCAGCATGTCATTCTCAATGGAGAGAAGTCTTCCGAAGTAAGAGTGATTTCAGGTGTGCCGCAGGGGAGTGTCATAGGACCGTTGCTTATTCACAATATACATAAATGACCTGGTGGATGACATCGGAAGTTCAGTGAGGCTTTTTGCAGATGATGCTGTGGTGTATCGAGAGGTTGTAACAATGGAAAATTGTACTGAAATGCAGGAGGATCTGCAGCGAATTGACGCGTGGCGCAGGGAATGGCAATTGAATCTCAATGTAGACAAGTGTAATGTGCTGCGAATACACAGAAAGATAGATCCTTTATCATTTAGCTACAAAATAGCAGGTCAGCAACTGGAAGCAGTTAATACCATAAATTATCTGGGAGGACGCATTAGCAGTGATTTAAAATGGAATAAGCATATAATGTTGATCGTCGGTAAAGCAGATGCCAGGCTGAGATTCATTGGAAGAATGCTAAGGAAATGCAATCCGAAAACAAAGGAAGTAGGTTAGAGTACGCTTGTTCGCCCACTGTTTGAATACTGCTTAGCAGTGTGGGATCCGTACCAGATAGGGTTGATAGAAGATATAGAGAAGATCCAACGGAGAGCAGCGCGCTTTGTTACAGGATCATTTAGTAATCACGAAAGCGTTACGGAGATGATAGATAAACTCCAGTGGAAAACTCTGCAGGAGAGACGCTCAGTAGCTCGGTACGGGCTTTTGTAAATTTTCGAGAACATACCTTCACCGAAGAGTCAAGCAGTATATTGCTCCCTCCTACGTATATCTCGCGAAGAGACCATGAGCATAAAATCAGAGAGATTAGAGCCCACACAGAGGCATACCGACAATCCTTCTTTCCACGAACAATACGAGACTGGAATAGAAGGGAGAACCGATAGAGGTACACAAGGTACCCTCCGCCACACACCGTCAGGTGGCTTGCGGAGTATGGATGTAGATGTAGATGTATCACACAAAGTGGTTGGCCCTGTGCTTTGTGCATACTCATAGCGAATGCAAGCTGCAATCGCTTTATGTCGAAAGGCTTATTGGAACCACTGGGTGTCAACGGAAACCGACGAATGGATACGTCTGCCCGCGATCTAGTGACTTTTTTGATACTACACTGAAGAGTCAAAGAAACTGGTACACCTAATATCGTGTAAGGCAGCAACCAGCACGCAGAAGTGCCGCAACACGACGTGCCATGGGCTCGACTAATGTCTGAAGTAGTGCTGGAGGGAATTGACAACGTGGATCCTGTAGGGCTTCCGTAAATCCGGAAGAGTACAAAGGGGTTGAGATCTCTTCTGTACAGCACGTTGCAAAAGGTCCTAGATATGCGATTCTTCAACTTATCCCGGCGTATTACTTCCTCGAACAGTCCACGGGTGTACTGCCGGTCTATAGTGTCCAACGGGCCCTCCTTCGGTGGCGCAGCTTGTCGTTGGACACTATGGACCGGCAGTACGCCCGTGGACTGTTCCGGTCCCAGATATGCTCAGTAATGTTCATGTCTGGGGAGTCTGGTGACCACCGGAACTGTTTAAACACAGAAAAGTGTTCCTGGAGTCACTTTGTAGCAATTCTGGACGTGTAGGGTGTCACATTATGCTGCTGTAAATGCCCAAGTCCGTCGGAATGCAAAATGGACGTAAATTGATACTTTGAACGGTTTTCTCCAGTAGTCGGTGGTCCAGTTCTTGCCGGATCTTTTTCCGGCCGCAGCGATGTCGGAGATTTGTTGTTTTACCTGATTCCTGTGGTTCAAATTGTAACGCCGGAAATGCATATCCTCCTATTTCCATCTATTGTACTATAATTTTTTCCTATTTTTGTTACCTGAATATATGACATTTCTGTGTCTTTACATATTGTAATTGTTTTACTATTTGTATATATATATATATATATATATATATATATATATATATATATATATATATATATATATATATATTTATGCATTTATGTCGATGTATAATTGGTTTGTTCGTAAATATTATTTGTATTTTTACGCTGGGTCTTGCCTAGGGAAAACTATGCTATCGAACGAATACGTCGATAGGTCGTGTGAAGAATCGAAGTGTGTAGGATCTTTGGTAGTGTTAACTCGGCCGCGTGGAGCGCGGGCAGAGAGAGTCTGGCGGGAGTAGCGAGTGGAGCAGGTGTGTTGTGTGAAGCTCCCGCGAGTTGCCGCGCTTTCGGGGTTTGGCAGCATGTAATTGCGCTCGACTTGCGATGATAGTTTCTGACATGGTGTCGCGGACGGGAAGCATTAGCTGGCGCACATCAAGAGCCCGTTTCGTCTGGTGACCGTGTCGAGATGAAGGCGCGCCAACATCCAGCTTCTGCAACAGCGACGGCCGACAATGAGTGACTGTCGCCACCTGCTCGATCGACGGCTTCAAACCTTCAATCAACCAACAAGGAAGACTGGAAGCACGTAAAGTTTTAGAACTGTATGGCAGACCTCAGCTTTTCAAACTTTTAAATTGTTGCATCACAAAATTACAGCTACTTAGCACGAACCTTTGTCGCTCATTGTCCCAATTGCATTACCAAGCAGGGTTCCTTCCTTTTCCGGAATGAACCCGAGTGTCGTTCAAATTCAGACGCCAGCATTAAAGTACAATCATTCCATTTCACTACTTTAATTTCCAAGTTCAGTTAAAGTATTCATAGCTGGCTACAATACTTAAATTACACAAGCACAAATTAAGAGTGTGAGTTTTGTTACCATATTTTAGCTTACCTGTGACTGCAGCTCAGCTTGGTACGTACTAAATTTTACTATTGTTAATTGTTCAGAATCATTTAATTCAAGTTCAAAGTTAAATCTCTTGTTTCTAAATTGCGTAGATTCAAGTAGCTTTTGAAATGATTGTTGAGGTAGTCCAAGACTAACCGTATTTTACTGAATTTCGATGTGCTTCAGAAAGAAAGCTCACTATTAACTTCAGTCACTAAATTAACTTTCGATTTTCCGGTTTTATTAATTCTTTTGCGAAATTAAGTCAGAGTGTAGCGAAATTTATTACTTCTGACAAACTTTCAGTTTTCACGCTACACTTGTCAACCTTCAGTTGCCACGCTTCTAGTGCTAATTATATGTGTAATAATCTTTCTTTTTCAGTTACTATAGTAATTGTCCTTAGGACTGGCGACCATAATTTCCCCCAAATCTCAAATATCTAATTACCGCTAGTTGATTGTTAACGTAACGGCCGCACATTTACTTTCTTTATTAACTTTACCCCTTTTCAAAATTAATTTCCACCAGTTTCATTAGCATTTTTCCTTTCATTTAGATGTAACCCTTTCCTCCCTCTTTACCGACAAATTAACTTCGGTGACGATTGCTTGTCCCAAATTTCCATTAGGTACACGTGGTTTAATTTTTCACTGTCATTAAGGTCGATAAGTGAGGAGGAGGTTACAAAATGGCTCTGAGCACTATGGGACTTAAATTCTGAGTTCTTCAGTCCCCTAGAACTTAGAACGACTTAAACCTAACTAGCCTAAGGACATCACACACATCCATGCCGGAGGCAGGTTTAGAACCTGCGAACGTAGCAGTCGCGCGGTTCCAGACTGTAGCGCCTAGAACCGCTCGGCCACTCCGGCCGGCCCTTGATTCCTGATATTCACGGTACACTCGTGAAATGGTTGTACGGAAAAATCCCCACTTCATCACTACCTCGGAGATGCTGTGTCCCATCGCTCGTGCGACAACTATAACACTAAGTTCAAACTCATATCTTGATAAGCTGCCACTGTAGCAGCAGTAACGGATCTTACAACTGCGCCATACACTTAACGTCTTATATAGGCGCCATCTCTGAGATCGTTCATATAGATTAAAAATACCAGACGGCGTATAAAACTTCGCTTTGACAAGGTGACCTTCCGTTCCTTACTACGAACTGTGACCTTTGTGACAGGAAATCGCGATTACAGCCGCACGACTGAGGCAATAGTCTGTTGACTTGCAATTTAATTGGAAGTCGCTTGTGAGGAACGATGCAAAAAGCCTTTGTAAACATAGAAATTTGAAATCAACTTGTGATTTCTCTCTCTCTCTCTCTTTCTCTCTCTCGTTACCGTTCGTTTGCATTTTTATAATTCGTACAAATCTACAGTTTTATTCTGATCTTGACGAAATTTTGCACACTTTACCTTTAAGATAAGAGGAAGATCTGCGTACTGCTTCGTAACCTGACTCTAAAGAAGCGCCAAAGAAACTGGTATAGGCTTGCGTATTCAAATACAGAGATATGTAAACAGGCAGAATATGGCGCTGCGGTTAGGGGTTCATGCAAGTTCAGTTTACCATGAACTTGTACGGCTGTGCCTCACCATATCATAAAGTTGTGTGTCCTCTAATTCACTTTTGGTACTCCTGGTGGCTTGTATAGTATTTTCAAAACATCGTTAAGACTGGCAGCTGCGATGCAAGCAGGGGGGCGGGGCTCACCAAGAAGGCAGTCCAAGTCTCCAGCTGACTCCAAGAAACCTGCTGTGTTGCCGCAGCTGCATCGGCCACCCACAGTTGCCACACCTCCACCTCCACCTGAACCTCCAATACACCTCTCCCCACTTGCACTAATCTTTTTTTTAATCTTGCGCAAGTATATTCTTCTGATGTTTTTTTTTTATTTTGCCTTTGAAGTAATGGGTGGTTAATGGGTTACCGTACTCAGACACTCCACTGATGCATCTTAATTATGGTTCTTGTATGACCTCTTACCCTTATTTGTTATGCTAACTAAGATGTTTGCCATAGTACGTCATCCCCTGTACCATTCGCCCCAATGCTCTGCTGCTTACTATTGGTTCACGACGACCCCTTTTCATGAGGTTTGATTATGTGACCATATAACCAATAGTAAGCGGCATAGTACTGGTTCGAACAGTACAGGGATGACGCACTATGGGAAACAGTGCCTTATTTAACGTAATAAATATCAGTGAAAGGCAATACAGGAACCATAAATAAGGTACTCAGTGGAGCATCTGAGTACCGAAACCCATTAACCACTCCATTTCCACAAAGGTAAAGTATGCTGTAGAAGAATACAATTGTGGAAGATTAAAAATCACGAATCAAGACGTTACTCGATCTATTGCGCCTACATGTACATCCATGTAAAAATTGAATGTAAATGAAGGAATAACTGTATTAAAAACCTTACAAGATTATGAACTTTATTTAAGACGTTTACCAAAAACTGTAACACCCGAGAACAAACATTGGATGATAGGTGACCTCATTTACAAAGACGAACCTAGGAACCAGAGGAACAGATTAATGAACTTGTAGTATAACTTGGCAAACGGCCTTGCCGCAGTGGTAACACCAGTTCCCGTCAGATCACCGAAGTTAAGCACTGTCGGGCTGGGCTAGCACTTGGATGGGTGACCATTCGGTCTGAAGAGGGCTGTTGGCAAGCGGGGTGCATTCAGCGCTTGTGAGGAAATCTGAGGAGCTACTTGATTGAGAAATAGTGGCTCCGATGTCGTAAACTGACACACGGCCTGGAGAGCGGTGTGCTGACCACATGTCCTTCTATATTCGTGTCCAATGATGCCTTCGGTCTTAGGATGACACGGCGGCCGGTCGATACCATTGGGCCCTCATGGCCTGTTCGGGCGGAGTTGTTGTTGTTGTTGTTGTTGTGGTCTTCAGTCCTGAGACTGGTTTAATGCAGCTCTCCATGCTACTCTATCCTGTGCAAGCCTCTTCATCTCCCAGTACCTACTGCAGCCTACATCCTTCTGAATCTGCTTAGTGTATTCATCTCTTGGTCTCCCCCTACGATTTTTACCCTCCACGCTGCCCTCCAACACTAAATTGGTGATCCCTTGATGACTCAGAACATGTCCTACCAACCGATCCCTTCTTCTAGTCAAGTTGTGCCACAAATTTCTCTTCTCCCCAGTCCTATTCAGTACCTCCTCATTAGTTATGTGATCTACCCATCTAATCTTCAGCATTCTTCTATAGCACCACATTTCGAAAACTTCTATTCTCTTCTTGTCCAAACTATTTATCGTCCATGTTTCACTTCCATACATGGCTACACTCCATACAAATACTTTCAAAAATAACTTCCTGACACTTAAATCTATACTTGAAGTTAACAAATTTCTCTTCTTCAGAAACGCTTTCCTTGCCATTGCCAGTCTACATTTTACATCCTCTCTACTTCGACCATCATCAGTTATTTTGCAACCCAAATAGCAAAACTCCTTTACTACTTTAAGTGTATCATTTCCCAATATAATTCCCTCAGCAACACCCGACTTAATTCGACTACATTGCATTATCCTCGTTTTGCTTTTGTTGATGTTCATCTTATATCCTCCTTTCATGACACTATCCATTCCGTTCAACTGCTCTTCCAAGTCCTTTGCTGTCTCTGACAGAATTACAATGTCATCGGCGAAACTCAAAGTTTTTATCTCTTCTCCATGGATTTTAATCCTTACTCCGAACTTTTTTTGTTTCCTTTACCGCTTGCTCAATATACAGATTGAATAACATCGGGGAGAGGCTACAACCCTGTCTCACTCCCTTCCCAACCACTGCTTCCCTTTCATGTCCCTCGACTCTTATAACTGTCATCTGGTTTCTGTACAAATTGTAAATAGCTTTTCGCTCGCTGTATTTTACACCTGACACCTTCAGAATTTGAAAGAGAGTATTACAGTCAACATTATCAAAAGCTTTCTCTAAGTCTACAAATGCTAGAAACGTAGGTTTGCCTTTTCTTAATCTAGCTTCTAAAATAAGTCGTAGGGTCAGTATTGCCTCACGTGTTCCCATATTTCTACGGAATCCAAACTGATCTTCCCCGAGGTCGGCTTCTACCAGTTTTTCCATTCGTCTGTAAAGAATTCGCGTTAGTATTTTGCAGCCGTGACTTATTAAACTGATAGTTCGGTAATTTTCACATTTGTCAACTCCTGCTATCTTTGGGATTGGAATTATTATATTCTTCTTGAAGTCTGAGGGTATTTCGCCTGTCTCATACATTTTGCTCACCAGATGGTAGAGTTTTGTCAGGACTGGCTCTCCCAAGGCCGTCAGTAGTTCTAATGGAATGTTGTCTATTCCCGGGGAATTGGTTCGACTTAGGTCTTTCAGTGCTCTGTCAAACTCTTCACGCAGTATCATATCTCCCATTTCATCTTCATCTACATCCTCTTCCATTTCTATAACATTGTCCTCAAGTACATTGCCCTTGTATAGACGCGTCCACCTTTCTGCTTTCCCTTCTTTGCTTAGAACTGGGTTTCCATATGAGCTCTTGATATTCATACAAGTGGTCCTCTTTTCTCCAAACGTCTCTTTTCCTGTAGGCAGTATCTATCTTACCCCTAGTGGGATAAGGCTCTACATCCTTACATTTGTCCTCGAGCCATGCCTGCTTAGCGATTTGCACTTCTTGTCGATCTCATTTTTGAGACGTTTGTATTCCTTTTTGCCTGCTTCATTTACTGCATTTTTATATTTTCTCCTTTCGTCAATTATATTCAACATTTCTTCTGTCACCCAAGGATTTCTACTAGCCCTCGTCTTTTTACCTATTTGATCCTCTCCTGCCTTCACTACTTCATCCCTCAAAGCTCCCCTTTCTTCTTCTACTGTATTTCCTTCCCCCAGTCTTGTCAATTGTTCCCTTATACTCTCCCTGAAACTCTGTACAACCTCTGGCTGAGTATAGTTTTTAATATAACTTGAATGTGCAAATAGACCAATGCACGAAACTTACATACCCTGTAGTTGAATTTCGCTGGCACTGGAAACGGTCAGCTATAGACTGAACTGGCGGGGACTTCCATACGACCAGCGGCGCCATTGTACAACAAAACGCGATAGGCGCGGCGGGTCTTTGAACTCCGAAGGCTGATTAATGGTTTACACTTCTCAGACGCACGCTCCACATATCTGATGTGTGCTTGTTTATTACTTTTCAGCCAGATTTGTAACGTTAACTACAGTTCTTTTTGGATAGTGCCTCATCCCCTACACTATTGTTTTAAAATGAAGTTAGATTATGTGGCGACGAACACTGGAGGTGTCTCCGATTCCTCAGCCATTGGCACTACTGTGTTTTTTTTTTTTTTTCAAGATAAATTTCAGGTATCAGTTGCAAATGCATTTTATAACCTCGACCGGTTTGGACAAATTAATATGTCATCTACGGAAGCCTACATAAAATATGACATACAGTTTTAATATGTGGAAGGGATGGGCTAATTTTTTCAAATATATTACGTACAACTTCTTTATATGCGTTGTTTGTATTTTTTATATGTGATTTTATGTGTTCCTTGCTGCTAGCAGAACAGATACACAGATTTGATTCAGTGATTGTCAAACAGTGTTTAAAATAATCACATGCAATACTTAAATTTCTGAACATGCCATGGCATTATCCTCCTATGAAGAAGATATTACTGTCTCCTAAACTAAGTAAGTTTCTGTAATACACTTTGTATACTTCACATAAATGTACAGTCAGGGTCTAAAGATTTACAATATCCCTAATTTTGTAGACTTCTGAAGACGACAAATTAATTTGTAGCAACAAGTAAACATAATAAAATCTTCTTGCAACTGATGATTGAAATTTATCCTGAAAAGATAATACTATAGTTGTTGAAAATTACAGCTGCGAATAAAGTAGTAAGTAGCATTGTTTAGGTTTCACTTTTATTGGCTGTCCTTAATCAATTTTTTGATATGTAGATTACAACGATGCATTCCTTCCTGTGTAGAACACCATGAATATGCTGCTTTCACGCTGTGAGACCGGTCGTAAACAAATCATCACTTAACAGCTGTTTGCGCGTTACTGAAGTTCAATTTACTATGATTTAGAGAATTTGACAAATACCATTCTTTCTTTTGTGACATTTTTTCTCGTCAAAGTTTCTTCAGAAATATCTCGTCTAACTATTCTTACTTGCAAATTCGGGC
Organism: Schistocerca cancellata; assembly: GCF_023864275.1. Lineage (NCBI taxonomy): Eukaryota > Metazoa > Arthropoda > Insecta > Orthoptera > Acrididae > Schistocerca > Schistocerca cancellata. The sequence continues at coordinate 123,465,760 of NC_064637.1, read as the reverse complement.
AGTACTTGGAAAATAACGAAGACGGAAAGCCGTTATATCAGTTGGCGGTGATGGCCGGAATACCGTGATACAGTCTCCGCTGATTCTTGCGATCAGTATGGACTTCAGACGCGCCTCTATCATCACAGGTGGTTACGTCCTCTTGCCTGAGGAAGCAGGCGATCCGATTACAGCGGATGCCAGGCACCACGACGCAGGAGAGACATTCTGCGCTGCGGGGAAGTCCCGTACCAGAGATTACTACCATCTGGGAATCGCCATTTTCCATAGTCGGTGGCGTCTCGGCGGGGGCACGACGAGCAGCACAGGAAACACGTTATTTAGTTGGATAGTTAGTCACGCGTTCCAGAGATTATATACACGTGATGTGTGTGTCACTCTGCCCCCTCACAAGTTGATGCAGCGTACCTGCCAAGGAGTGCGTATAAAAGGGACGTGTGCAGGAGTGCACGTCTACGCATCATGCTACTGAACTAGCTGTTCATTATACAACGTGTACATCATACAATAAATAGTGTGGAAGTACGGATTAAACACATTCTAGATTATAGAAGTGTTGTATTAAACTTTGAATCGTGTCACGTAGCATATATCAACCAATAAAAGGATTTTCACAAACACGGTAAAGATCAAAAATATTTTTCCGTAATTCCCGTAAAATTCATCAATGTGTCATGTAGTGTAGACTTTCTACAGAAGCGTATTCTTTTCTTCAGGGTTCAAGCTATCTCCATACTAAATTTAATCGGTTCAGCAAGTTAGTCGCAAAAACGTAACGAACAGAGTTACTTTCACACTTATAACATTGGTATGGATAACTCTTTCAATTCCGATATCTTATATTTCCACGATCCGATTTTGGTGGAATGTTGGCTATATAGTGCCCCAACTTCACTCAAGTTATCTGCGAAAACCCTATTACGATTTGTCCAGTACTTTTTGGAGAAGCCTGTTCAAATAAAGAAACAGGCAAACACGAGAGGTTTACAAATTTGTTATCAGTATAAACAGATAAAAGTTATGATGGACAATGTGTCATCTGAACGAACACAGAGCGCACAAAAAATTTTTAAAAAATTATTTACGTGGATTGCTGCTGGTCATTTACAGGTATTTTCCTCTATAAATGACAAATAATTTTTGTTCAAGAATAGCCCATGTTATGAAGGAGTTATTAACAAAAAACATCTTCCATCTACATTTCACAGTTGCTTATTTCGCCTCTTTCTACGTCAAAGTTAGTTTTACTAGAGGGTAATGCGGATAATTTTTACGTCTAGTGTTGGGCCATTGATTATCTTTGTCACTATCAAACTCGCATGGGTTATCGAAGAAAAGAATTTCATAAGTGAATGCAGTGTACTGCGAGGCGGTGGTTATTATTCTGCATCTGCATGAGTTACGTGTGTGAATCCTGCTGCATCGGGGCCTACGCCTACTCGTCCGGCAACCCACATTACAGCAAAGTTACGTGGGCAGCCTGCTTCAAGGGCTGCACGCTGGATGCATACGAATTTGTTCAACTACGAGCTCACTTTGGAGCCGCCGCAACAGCGATGCAAGGTTTCGTGTTAGTATTTCTGCGAGTGGAGTTGTAGGAATACTAGACTTTGTCTTCATTTGTGATACTCCAAAGCTGGCTACGTTTTCATCATACTGAAACCTTATGCTTGGGAATTCATTCGGTACTTGGTCGTTTTTAGCGTAGTATTTCGTGTGATTTCTAGTTAGTAACATTTTTCAATAATGTCTGATTCCTTCTTACCATCGGCTGTGCTGAATTCTCAGACTTGGCATATTCCTATGTTTGTGTTTAACTCCAATTCGCGAGACTTAGAAAACTTTCCATCGTTAACTTTGACTCTAGCTAGTGCCTTCAGGTCTTTATTTCTGCACTGAGGGTGCCAAGAACTTCAGAACTCTTTGATTTCTGCATTACCTGGCCTTCATCCTGAAGTTCTGTTGTGTGGTCATACCAGATGAGTTTATTTTGTTCATGCCTGCTTTAAGACCTGTTTCCAAGAAAAAAGTTTGTGTTCTCTTAATTCAAATAATCGTGCTGTCAATTTTATACGTCAGCCTTTACTTTTAACCGCCTGCACGGGATGCTCCAAATCCCATACAAAATTCCAGTTTGTGCAATGGATTCTTTTTGCTTAAGTGAACAGTTATCCCATTTATACTATCCTGCAAGACATCAGTGAATCAAAATATGAAGAATATATTTAATTTCTGATCTACATCCCCAATGGCAATTATTATTAAGAAACTTCCTGGCAGTTTAAAACTGTGTACCGAACCGGCACACAGTTTTAATTTGCCAAGAAGTTTCACATCAGCGCACACTCCGCTGCAGAGTGAAGATCTCATTCTGGAATTATTCTTAAGGCTGAAGTAGTCGAACCTGTTTTGTGAGGTATACTGCGCGGTTTTTCCAGTTTCAGTTTTCAATCGATATGCACACCTAGGAACTTTGATTTTTGCAACCTGATTATTGTTTGTTGTTTGTGTCCTAGGTTACTAAGAAGTTGGATTTATTGACAATACGAAACTAGAAGAGATTTTCGAAGTGTAAAGGTAGATCATATCTGCAAAGGCAGTGAGTAACTTTCACGAAAACAGCTTCTCTGCTGGGTTTTACAAGAGTACCGGCATCACTTGCAAAAATAGCTAATTGTTGGTCCTCGTTCAAATAAAATGTTACATCGTTAACATCGACCAAGAACAGTGATGGGCCAATGATCTAATCCTGCGGAACTTCCACTGTAGTTTCTCCCCATGCAGACAATGTGGCGTCCCTCTTAGTAATACAGCAGTGTAGGGTATCTTTCTGTTTCTTAAATAAAAACGGAACAAGGTATGTACTCAACAACGCATTCCATAGAAACATAACTTCTATAATGGAATATTGTCACTAGCACAATCAAATGCCTCCAAGCTACAGAAAAACCCAAGTGATGATATTTTAGCACTTAAAGAGTTTATTATTTGCTCAGTAAATGTGTAAGTAGCTTGTTACTTGTGAACAACGTTCACACGCAGCGCAACTTCCTGAATGCGAATGTCGAATTTCTGGAAGGTGTTTATGCAGCCGTGTTTACGCGTTAAGGCCTGAATCAACTGATCAACTGTTTTACACGAATAGTCTCTGGAAATCAACTGTTCAGATTTCCGATTTAGCCATCACGATGGCTGTTTCTCTTCATTCGAATACAGATTGACAACTCCCTCGTCAGTCTATTATTTCTTCTTCTCCTTCGCCATTCGGATTAGCCGAAGTTTGTTTGAAAATAATGTGGAATATGACACCCGACGCAAATTCAAAAACGCCAGGGCGTTTACATGGGAACTAAAACAGATTGTGAGCCGCGTTTGAAAAATCGATAGTGGAGTATTTAGGTGACAAACCAGGAGCGACACTAAGAAAGCGTTTCACAGAAGACGGATTTGGAAGACCGATGTTAACGTAAATACACTCCTGGAAATGGAAAAAAGAACACATTGACACCGGTGTGTCAGACCCACCATACTTGCTCCGGACACTGCGAGAGGGCTGTACAAGCAATGATCACACGCACGGCACAGCGGACACACCAGGAACCGCGGTGTTGGCCGTCGAATGGCGCTAGCTGTGCAGCATTTGTGCACCGCCGCCGTCAGTGTCAGCCAGTTTGCCGTGGCATACGGAGCTCCATCGCAGTCTTTAACACTGGTAGCATGCCGCGACAGCGTGGACGTTAACCGTATGTGCAGTTGACGGACTTTGAGCGAGGGCGTATAGTGGGCATGCAGGAGGCCGGGTGGACGTACCGCTGAATTGCTCAACACGTGGGGCGTGAGGTCTCCACAGTACATCGATGTTGTCGCCAGTGGTCGGCGGAAGGTGCACGTGCCCGTCGACCTGGGACCGGACCGCAGCGACGCACGGATGCACGCCAAGACCGTAGGATCCTACGCAGTGCCGTAGGGGACCGCACCGCCACTTCCCAGCAAATTAGGGACACTGTTGCTCCTGGGGTATCGGCGAGGACCATTCGCAACCGTCTCCATGAAGCTGGGCTACGGTCCCGCACACCGTTAGGCCGTCTTCCGCTCACGCCCCAACATCGTGCAGCCCGCCTCCAGTGGTGACGCCACAGGCGTGAATGGAGGGACGAATGGAGACGTGTCGTCTTCAACGATGAGAGTCGCTTCTGCCTTGGTGCCAATGATGGTCGTATGGGTGTTTGGCGCCGTGCAGCTGAGCGCCACAATCAGGACTGCATACGACCGAGGCACACAGGGCCAACACCCGGCATCATGGTGTGGGGAGCGATCTCCTACACTGGCCGTACACCACTGGTGATCGTCGAGGAGACACTGAATAGTGCACGGTACATCCAAACCGTCATCGAACCCATCGTTCTACCATTCCTAGACCGGCAAGGGAACTTGCTGTTCCAACAGGACAATGCACGTCCGCATGTATCCCGTGCCACCCAACGTGCTCTAGAAGCTGTAAGTCAACTACCCTGGCCAGCAAGATCTCCGGATCTGTCCCCCATTGAGCATGTTTGGGACTGGATGAAGCGTCGTGTCACGCGGTCTGCACGTCCAGCACGAACGCTGGTCCAACTGAGGCGCCAGGTGGAAATGGCATGGCAAGCCGTTCCACAGGACTACATCCAGCATCTCTACGATCGTCTCCATGGGAGAATAGCAGCCTGCATTGCTGCGAAAGGTGGATATACACTGTACTAGTGCCGACATTGTGCATGCTCTGTTGCCTGTGTCTATGTGCCTGTGGTTCTGTCAGTGTGATCATGTGATGTATCTGACCCCAGGAATGTGTCAATAAAGTTTCCCCTTCCTGGGACAATGAATTCACGGTGTTCTTATTTCAATTTCCAGGAGTGTAGGAGCAGCAGGAATGTTCACTGGGTTGTTAGAATCATAGGAGAATGTCACGGAGATGCTTGGGAAACCGAACTATGAAACGTTTGAAGATCTCGTTTAAGTCTACTTAGTAAATTTCAAGAACCAGCTTTAAGTGATGAACCTTGGAACATACTGCAACCACCTGCCTATAGCACCCCGAGCTCCAAACGTGAATAGAACGAGGAGAAACAATGACGTTCAGTGCAATGGGAATATTCGTCTGCCACTGCACTGTAGTTTGTAGAGTGTAGATGTATGCGTAGACTAGCTTAGTGGCCGCCGTTTCGCTCGCGTATACCGTATGGTGTGCACAGACCTTTTTTTGTTTTTCTTTGATCGAATTTGTGTGTCGTTACGCACGTTGCTCATTTGAAAATCCACGCACTATAAAAGAGTTAGTGACCGTTTACATAGGTGCCACCCATACATTGGGTGGTTATCAAACATTATTTGTTGTCTGTATTTTATGTATGTTTGCTAAATTTTTTAAATAATTTCCATTTTGGGCGTTGAAGGCCTTCAGCCGTGACTGCGGTTACTTGCCTGAAAATTCTGATCACGACCTCATTAGCTAGTCTTCAGAATTATTGGTTGTCTGTTTATTATGTATTTGTTAAATTTTAAATAACTGCCATTTTTCGCGTTAAAGGCCTTCAGCCGTGATTGTGGTTAGGTGACTTAAAAGTCTGATTGCGAACTCTTTGGCTTGTTTTCAAAAAAATTTATTAGAATAACTGAGTGAAATTGCAAGGAAACCAATATTAATTGATTCGGGCCTCGTCCACAATCGTAACCCAATCCTGCCTTCCTTAATTACCAGGTTTCAGTGCCAGATTTGCATAATTAAAGTGTTCCATCGTGTTTAATTTAATTTCATATAGCGAGCTAAACAAAAAAAGAGACTAATCGGATAAGAGGTTCTGTGATTAATAGCACCATTATTAGACCTAATACTGTACTGGCGGCCGGAGTGGCCGAGCGGTTAAAGGCGCTACAGTCTGGAACCGCACGACCGCTACGGTCGCAGGTTCGAATCCTGCCTCGGGCATGGATGTGTGTGATGTCCTTAGGTTACTTAGGTTTAAGTAGTTCTAAGTTCTAGGGGACTTATGACCACAGCAGTTGAGTCCCATAGTGCTCAGAGCCATTTGAGCCAATACTGTACTCGCTCATCTCAAACGGAGTTTCCTGTACATAAAATGGCGTTGAAACGTAGTAACTATTTCGTCAACAGTAATTGTTACTTTGGGTACTAATTACAATAACAATAATTTTATATACATATATCAGGAGTACTGAATAATTGATGTGTTAAAGAATCGTTTCTCTTTCTACGCAGTTTTGACAGCGCCGATTTGTCGTGGTTATTACAAAATAGGTTTCTTTGATTTACTTCAGAATTTGTAACACCTAAGGTAGTGACGCTAATTAAGCTCTAGAAGTTTTATCTTCTCCGAATGGTCTTTTGACCAAAAGGCGATTCTGCTTTCATAATGAAATATTTTCATAAAACTTTTCATTCCCTACTTCACCCCCATAGGGCCTGCATTCCAAATGCACTGAACCATTTATTTTTTTATTTCTAACCGAGAAGACAATACCAATTTTCATAAATGTTGCTTTAAAATGCTTTAGCAGTTCTTTGATAATGATTTATTTTCAGAAAAACGTTTCACTCAATATTTCACCCCATTAGGGACTGAATTTCCGAAAATGCTGAAAGATATTTTTTTACATCCCATCAACTAACCAATTACCAATTTTCGCAGCTCAAGCTTTAAAATTGCCTTAATAAAGATATATTTTCCAAAAAGCCTTTCATCCTCTATTTCACTCCTTTAGGAAGTAGTAATTTCGAAAAAAATCCTTCTTAAGCGAAGCCTGCAGTGTAACATCAACACCCTCTCCAAATTTCAAGTTTTTGTTCCTACCCGTTTGGGCTGCGCGGTGATGTGTCGGTGAATCAGTGAGGTCATTTCCTTTTATACACTTAGGTGACAAAAGTCTGGAATAACGATGTGCATATACGTAAATAGCAGTAGTGTCACGCACACAAAGTGTATGAGGGCAGTCCTAGGCGAAGCTGCCATTTGTACTCATCCATGTGAAAGGATTTCCGAGGTGGTTATGGGACCACGATGAGAATTAACAGACTTCGAACGCGGAGTGGTAGTTGGAGCTAGCTGCATGGGACACTTCATTTCGTAAATCATTAAATAATTCAATATTTCGAGGTCCACAGCTTCAAGAGTATACCGAGAACACCAAATTTCAAGCATTACCTGTCACCATAGACAGCGCAGTGGCCGAAGGCTTTCGCTTAACAAGCGAGAGCAGCAGCACTTGCATACAGTTTTCAGTGCTAGCATTGCGTCAGATAACAGCAGAAATCACTGTGGGACGCATGACGAAGGTATCCGTTAGGGCAGTGCGGCGATATGTGGTATTAGTGGGCTATGGCAGCAGACGACTGACGCGAGTGCCTTTGCTAAGAGCACGACAACGCCTGCAGTGCGTCACTTGGGCTCGGTACCGTATCAGTTGGACCCTAGATGATTGGAAAACCGGGGCCTGGTCAGATGAGTTCCGATTTCAGTCTGTAAGAGCTGATGGTAGGTTTCGAATGTGGCGGAGACTCCGCGAAGCCATGGACCCAAGTTGTCAACAAAGCACTGTGCAAGCTGGTCGTGGCTCCATAATGGGATGGGCTGTGTTTACATGGAATGGACTGGGGCCTCTGGTCCGACTGAACCGATCGTTGACTGTAAATGGTTATGTTCGATTACTTGGAGATCATTTATGGCTATTCAAAAATGGAATTTTCATGGATGGAAACATGCCATGACAAGAGACCACAATTGTTCGCTACTGGTTTGAAGAATGAGCGAATGATTTGTCCACCCAGATTGCCTGACACGAATGCCGTTGATAATTTGTGGGACATAATCGAGAGGTCAGTTCCTGCACAGAATCCCGCTTCGGCAAGACTTTCGCAATTTGAGACCTGAGTTTCTACTGGCGTATACAACTTTCAAATAACTTCCGGGAATTCAGCCAGGTAACACTTTCAGCGACCGCCGATATTTCGGCTGAATTCCCGGAAGTTATTTGAAAGTTGTATACGCCAGGAGAAACTCAGGTCTCACATTGTTTACCTCTACGGGGAGGAAATGTATCGGTGTTTACGTAAGTTGGATAAACTTCGTAGCTGTCGAGTTAGACTGCAATGTGCCTTGTTTTTATTGAGGTGTCGTGATGAAAATCATGTCCCAACATTTGCTAAGGTTGTGCACCACATTAATTCTCCTGCCGCCAATCGAATTAAGCAACGTGCTGGCTTGGCTCTTGTTCGCGAAAGGATTCGTTTTACTCGTCGACGTTTGGATTCTGTTTCCAAAGAATTGTATCGTTTTCATTTAATGGTTGCATCTGAAGTGTCTGATTTCACTTGGGATTGGTTGGACGGTGCCTCATGGACCCAAGCTGACTGGGAGTACAACTCCGTTACTGCCCGGCATTTGGCAAAGTTTGAACGTTTTCATCGCGCGGAGTCGGATGTTATATCTCGACGTTCTGTGATAAATCTCACAGAGAAATCTTTTGACGACGCAACCTTATCCGTGCTAGGGAAGGGTTTAAATTTTGCACCCACTCCGAAGAATTTGCCGGTAGTTGATTTTATTAGTTCAATTGAACAGGCAGTTTGCAAACTACCTCCTGACGCTGCAGAGGAAGTTAGGAGGGAGGCATGCCGTGTTTTGACTAGGGCTCGTCCACCCAAGAGTAATGTAACAGCAGCAGAGAGGGCTGCTTTACGCTCTCTCAAAGTTGATCCCAGTATTGTTATTTTACCTGCTGACAAGGGCAATGCCACCGTTGTTTTAAATAAACATGATTATGTACAAAAGATGCAACGTTTACTATCTGATTCAACGTATCGCAGAATCGATGCTGACCCCACGAAAAGTGTTGAGAGAAAGACCAACAGCCTCCTGAAGAAAAGTGGTTTGTCGCAGGACACAATCAAGAGGCTTAACACCTATAGTGCGGTTCCCCCTAGGTTATATGGCCTTCCAAAGGTTCATAAGGAAGGGGTTCCTTTCCGTCCTATAGTGAGTAACATCGGCGCCCCGACATATCGTGTATCCAAGCATCTTGCTTCTCTGTTGAGTCCACAAGTAGGACGGTGTGAACATCATATCAGGAACTCAGCTGATTTTTTACGTCGTTTGGAGGGACTGAGGCTGAGTGACTCTGATATTTTAGTGAGTTTCGATGTGGTCTCTCTCTTCACTCGTGTTCCTCTGTCTGATTCGTTGCGGTTAATTGAAGCCAGGTTTGGTGCTGATTTAACTAATCTCTTTAGGCATGTGTTGACATCCACTTACTTTTTATTTAGTGACCAGTATTACGAGCAGAAAGATGGAGTTGCGATGGGTAGTCCGTTGTCTCCTGTGATCGCAAATTTGTTTATGGAAGACTTCGAGGAACGTGCATTGGAGTCGGCGCCTTTGAAACCCGCCTGTTTCTTTAGATACGTTGACGATACCTTCGTTGTTTGGCCTCACGGTAGGGAGAATTTGAATGTCTTTCTAGAACATCTGAACTCGATCCACCCGAACATTCGTTTTACGATGGAGGTGGAAGAGGATGGTTGCCTTCCCTTTCTCGACGTGTTGGTTAGGAGGAAGGATGATGGATCATTGGGAAATGCAGTCTACAGGAAACGTACTCACACCGACTTGTACTTACAAGCTAATAGTTGTCACCATGCGGCTCAGCGTGAAGGGGTACTTCGTACCTTGGTACACAGCGCACATGTCGTTTCTGGCGCTGAGACTTTGCCAGCTGAGCTGTCCCATCTTGAAGTTAAATTTCGTCAAAATGGTTACAGTGATAGACAGATTGAACGTGCGTTGCGCTATCGACCAACTGCACATCGGGTGATTGATGATAATTCTGAGTCAACACCTAAGTCTACTGCCTACTTGCCTTACGTAGGAAACACGTCCAATAAGATCGGTCGTATTTTACGGAAATACGATGTGAAATGTGTTTTCCGACCTCCATCTAAAATTAGAGCACTTTTGAGTTCCGTTAAGGATGACCTTGGACTGCGTAAGGCGGGTGTATACCGTATCCCTTGTAGCTGCGGCATGGCATATATTGGTCAAACTATCAGGACCGTGGAGGACAGATATACTGAGCATAAACGGCACACGCGATTACAGCAGCCAAACAGATCTGCTATTGCCGAACATTGCTTGGATACTGGTCACTCCATGTTATATAATAACACCGAGATATTGGCATGCACGTCCAGCTATTGGGACAGTGTCATTAGGGAGGCAGTTGAGATTAAATTAGCGAGCAACCTCGTTAACAGGGATGGAGGTTTCTGTTTAAACTCTGTTTGGAATCCGGCTCTCTTCTTTGTCAAAAAACAGAGGAACAGAGTCAATGCTGCCTCACCTGCGAATTCATAGTCTCACTGTCGATAGCTCTGACTTTGGTCATCTTTGGTGGCACTAGTGTCCGTGTGAGTGTGTGTGTGTGTGTGTGTGTGTGTGTGTGTGTGTGTGTTATCTTTCCTGCTTCGGTCCGAGAACCGAGGTATTAAATTTGCATGTATGCCGCCTGTCCGTTGCAGTTTGCCTTGAAAATGGCGGGGTGTTCTCCCGCCGAAATATCGGCGGTCGCTGAAAGTGTTACCTGGCTGAATTCCCGGAAGTTACACTCCTGGAAATTGAAATAAGAACACCGTGAATTCATTGTCCCAGGAAGGGGAAACTTTATTGACACATTCCTGGGGTCAGATACATCACATGATCACACTGACAGAACCACAGTCACATAGACACAGGCAACAGAACATGCACAATGTCGGCACTAGTACAGTGTATGTCCACCTTTTGCAGCAATGCAGGCTGCTATTCTCCCATGGAGACGATCGTAGAGATGCTGGATGTAGTCCTGTGGAACGGCTTGCCATGCCATTTCCACCTGGGGCCTCAGTTGGACCAGCGTTCGTGCTGGACGTGCAGACCGCGTGAGACGACGCTTCATCCAGTCCCAAACATGCTCAATGGGGGACAGATCCGGAGATCTTGCTGGCCAGGGTAGTTGACTTACAGCTTCTAGAGCACGTTGGGTGGCACGGTATACATGCGGACGTGCATTGTCCTGTTGGAACAGCAAGTTCCCTTGCCGGTCTAGGAATGGTAGAACGATGGGTTCGATGACGGTTTGGATGTACCGTGAACTATTAGTGTCCCCTCGACGATCACCAGTGGTGTACGGCCAGTGTAGGAGATCGCTCCCCACACCATGATGCCGGGTGTAGGCCCTGTGTGCCTCGGTCGTATGCAGTCCTGATTGTGGCGCTCAGCTGCACGGCGCCAAACACGCATACGACCATCATTGGCACCAAGGCAGAAGCGACTCTCATCGCTGAAGACGACACGTCTCCATTCGTCCCTCCATTCACGCCTGTCGCGACACCACTGGAGGCGGGCTGCACGATGTTGGGGCGTGAGCGGAAGACGGCCTAACGGTGTGCGGGACCGTAGCCCAGCTTCATGGAGACGGTTGCGAATGGTCCTCGCCAATACCCCAGGAGCAACAGTGTCCCTAATTTGCTGGGAAGTGGCGGTGCGGTCCCCTACGGCACTGCGTAGGATCCTACGGTCTTGGCGTGCATCCGTGCGTCGCTGCGGTCCGGTCCCAGGTCGACGGGCACGTGCACCTTCCGCCGACCACTGGCGACAACATCGATGTACTGTGGAGACCTCACGCCCCACGTGTTGAGCAATTCGGCGGTACGTCCACCCGGCCTCCCGCATGCCCACTATACGCCCTCGCTCAAAGTCCGTCAACTGCACATACGGTTCACGTCCACGCTGTCGCGGCATGCTACCAGTGTTAAAGACTGCGATGGAGCTCCGTATGCCACGGCAAACTGGCTGACACTGACGGCGGCGGTGCACAAATGCTGCGCAGCTAGCGCCATTCGACGGCCAACACCGCGGTTCCTGGTGTGTCCGCTGTGCCGTGCGTGTGATCATTGCTTGTACAGCCCTCTCGCAGTGTCCGGAGCAAGTATGGTGGGTCTGACACACCGGTGTCAATGTGTTCTTTTTTCCATTTCCAGTAGTGTAGATACAGATTTATATCTGCACAAATGCTGATCTAGTATCGCGCAATAGAAATACGAATATGATTTTAACTACATTGTCCTCACCGCGCCATCAGTGCTGGTTAGGCTGGTGGATGGGTGTGAACAGGCAATCTCTAAGGTTTTTTGCAGGTCAGTCTTAACTAAAATGCGTCTGCGCCTTCATGGATCCCCGGGGTACACTTAATCTCTGGCTACACGCCCATACGAGATTAGACGCACGCACAGTGGCGAGGAAGTTTGTGGAGGGGAAATTTGCGATACCTGCGTTATCATCAGCTGCGAATCCTGAGGAGTGACGAACTTTGGCTTCGCATGTTAGGCGCGGGAGAGACAGATAGTGGCGTGCTGGTGGGACGTGCTGAGCGCGAAGCTGTTATCTCTCTATTGTCTCCGTTCTCACGCAGGGTTCAACAAAGCTCCTGCGCCATAAAAGACTGTTTTATTCATACGGCACTCCAAAACTTTTCCGCACCGGTGGTATATACGTAGAGGTGTTGTATTATTTATAAGGGGCGATGAGAAATTTTCCATTCGAAGACCGTACAGTCCAAAATCGGCATACCAATCGGGCAAAATCTTCGTGGCGATCTGATGACTGACGCTCAAGATTGAAGTGCTTGTTTGGTAAAACACCGTGTCCTGCTGCGTGAAGAACTCCGCAACTGGCTGCTGCACATCCTCATCCGGTAGGAATCGTTGACACTTCGAACCTTTTTTAAGGGACTGAAGCCGTGATAATTGCATGGGGGGAGAGGCCAGGACTATAGGGCGGGTGCTCGGGTGTCTCGCACTTGAGTTAGCGTAGCTTTTGCCTTACAACTTTTTCGATGTGGGGAAGTGAGTTATCACGAAGCAACAGGAGTTTCGTCTTAAAATTGCGGGCCGTAATTTCTCCAGCGTTGTGCAGTACCGCTCCCCGGTGATGGAGACATCAGGCACCTTGTAGTCAATAGGCAGAGCAAACATCTACATCTACATGGTTACTCTGCAATTCACACTTAAGTGCCTGGCAGAGGGTTCATCGAATCATTTTCATACTACTTCTCTACCATTCCACTCTCGAATGGCGCGTGGGAAAAAGCAACACCTAAATCTTTCCGTTCGAGCTCTGATTTCTCATATCTTATTATAATGATCATTTCTCCCTACGTAGGTGGGTGTCAACAAAATATTTTCGGATTCAGAAGAGAAAGTTGGTGACTGAAATTTCCTAAATAGATTTCGCCCCAAAGAAAACCGCCTTTGTTTCAGTGACTGCCACCCCAACTCAAGTATCATATCAGTGACACTCTCACCCCTATTGCGCGATAACACGAAACGAGCTGCCCTTCTTTGCACTTTTTCGATGTCCTTCGTCAATCCTATCTGGTAAGGATACCCACCGCCCAGCAACATTCCAGCAAAGTACGGACAAGTGTAATGTAGGCTATCTCTTTAGTGGGTTTGTCGCATCTTCTAAGTGTTCTGCCAACAAAGCGCAGTCTTTGCTTCCCCTTCCCCACAATAGTATCTACGTGGTCTGTACAATTTAAGTTGCTCGTAATTGTAATTCCTAGGTATTTAGTCGAATTGACGGCCCTTAGATTTGTGCGATTTTATCGTATACCCAAAATTTATCTGATTTCTTTTAGTACCCGTGTGGATGACCTCGCACTTTTCTTTGTTTAGTGCCAATTGCCACTTTTCGCACCATACAGAAATTCTCTCTAGATCATTTTGTAATTGGAGTTGATCGTCTGATGATTTTACTAAACGGTAAATTACAGCGTCATCTGCAAACAGTCGCCGGCCGCGGAGGCCTAGCGATTCTAGGCGCTTCAGTCCGGAACCGCGGGGCTGCTGCGGTCGCAGGTTCGAATACTGCCTCGGGCATGGATGTGTATGATGTCCTTAGCTTAGTTAGATTTAAGTAGTTCTAAGTTCTAGGGGACTAATGACCTCAGATGTTAAGTCACATAGTGCTCAGAGGCATTAACTCTTTGCGCTAATGGCGGCGCTTCTAACTCTATCAAACGTCGAAGAATTGGGCACTTTTTTCTCTCGTGCTCTTAATTTCAGGGACAAATTGGGCTAGCTGTGACGTCTGTTAGCGGAGTCAATGTCGATATTTCTAGATTTTTGTTCTCTAAAGTCATAATACGTGAGCATAAAACACGTTCCATAACTATACAACTGATTAACGACGTCGGGTGCAAGTGCTATTCTGAGACGAAAAAGTTTGCACAGGAGGGGAAGTTGTCGCGGGCTACACGAAGCCACTCGGAGGACTGGCAGACCTTTCCCTCCCTCCCCCCCCCCCTACCACATCTCCCACCCGACTCTCCTCAACACCGAGGCAAAATGTCGTACTATCAATCCTGGAGGTACGTCCGTTTCACTGCGAAGCGCTTCGTAACAGCAAAAGTTAGACCCGTTGCTGTCGCCACAGAACAGGTCACTTTTACTGTCGCGAGTTGGGACGGGGAATAAATTTCTACAGTCTGGCAGGTGTGGAATTGCAGTGCTCAAACATTAATCAAGTGCAGCCGGTGGGAACTGTGGAACTCAGCGGGGACCCACGGTGGCAGTGTCGTGAATAAGAAAGTAAGCGCAGGTGGAGAGATACGGGAGCTGAAAATGAAGTAAATTTAGAAACACTTCTGTGCTATTCTTGTGATGAAAGATGGTTTTGACACCAGCAGCTATTTCGTTATCCGCTGTAAAGGCGGCTTTAGAGATAGGGCTCTTCATACTTATAACACGTGAAAGTGAGCCACTGTACGTAGATTTCCTAAGGCAATCCTCAAAAAAAAAAAAAAAAAGAAAAAAAAAGGAATGGTCGCCTTTATACATTTCAAATTTCCAAGCTCAGTAAAGTACGAAACATTTCCATAAATTAATTAGATTCATTTGTAGATAGATGTGTAGAGTATAGTTCTTATAATCGCAAATTATCGGGCTCCATTTGTAGTGGACTGACCCGACAGCCAATCCACTATGACTTGTAGCCGAATAGCACGCGTTTAAGCTCACGCAGGCTGGCGTGAGGTCTGGAACAGGTCAGAGAAATAAGACTAGCCAAACAAGAGTAACTGGTAGAATACTTAACTTTAATCCACAATTGGTGAACATCGCTCTTGTTGATACATTATACAATCTCAATATAAACTGGTCATGGCGCCTTGCTAGGTCATAGCAAAGGACGTAGCTGAAGGCTATGCTAACTATCGTCTCGGCAAATGAGAGCGTATTTGTCAGTGTAGCTTCGCTAGCAAAGTCGGCTGTACAACTGGGGCGAGTGCTAGGGAGCCTCTCTAGACCTGCCGTGTGGCGGCGCTCGGTCTGCAATCACTGACAGTGGCGACACGCGGGTCCGACGTATACTAGCGGACCGCGGCCGATTTAAAGGCTACCACCTAGCAAGTGTGGTGTCTGGCGGTGACACCACACCATTCTCGCTAGTAACCATTTTTATTTGTGTTCTGTATTTATTATGAAATATTGAATTATAATTTTTCAATAAAAATAACATCTAGTCATTTTAATTACAACCAGTGAACCCACCAACAGTCCGCAATTGCTAAACATGTATGAGAATTACAATAAAGTACTATCTGAGGTTCAACTAAGAATTCTGTCAGGGTGCAAATTTCGACTCCTCGTAGCGACTTCGGCCAGTTTGAAGGATGAAACTCGAAATAATACTAAATCATACAGAATACGAATAAAGCGCTCCTTTTTGTTTCTGATTTTCACTGTTGTTAAGGTTTTTTTTTTAAAAAACTATCCGTTTGTAATGGAGCAACATACGACTGACCACGACAAAAATTTCCTGCGACTGCGAGCGAGAAAACAAAACAGACCGTTTTCACAGCACACTTTTATAATTTTCATATATCTATGCACATTACAAAAACTGGTACATCTGCCTAATATCGTGTAGGGCCTCGCGAGCACGCAGAGGTGCCGTAACACGACGTGACGTGCATTCGACAAATGTCTGAAGTAGCGCTGGAGGGAACCGACGCCATGAATCCTGCACGGCATAGTTAACACGATTGCAGGAAACAACGAAACCGCACACTTCCACAGCACAGCACGCGATTATTCTTTCTTGCAGTCCTCTTTAACAAAAGCTTGTGCACTGTCGTTTGGAAAACATAAACAGCTTGTGTCTGTCGGAATGTTTATCATGTAAAAATTTTATGCAAGTCGGTGAACAACTTTCAAAACTTTTTCGAACAACGTTTCTCTTGTATACAGAGTGAATCAAGAGGACGGGTACATGCTTTGATGGGTGACAGTATCAGCGACTGCGAACGAAAAACTTCATTTGGACACATGTCCTATTCCGAATGGTTTCACATTTAACGTACATTGTTACAGGGTGTTTCAAAAATGACCGGTATATTTGAAACGGCAATAAAAACTAAAGGAGCAGCAATAGAAATACACCGTTTGTTGCAATATGCTTGGGACAACAGTACATTTTCAGGCGGACAAACTTTCGAAATTACAGTAGTTACAATTTTCAACAACAGATGGCGCTGCAAGTGATGTGAAAGATATAGAAGACAACACAGTCTGTGGGTGCGCCATTCTGTACGTCGTCTTTCTGCTGTAAGCGTGTGCTGTTCACAACGTGCAAGTGTGCTGTAGACAACATGGTTTATTCCTTAGGATTTTTCTGGTGTTGGAATTCCACCGCCTAGAACACAGTGTTGTTGCAACAAGACGAAGTTTTCAACGGAGGTTTAATGTAACCAAAGGACCGAAAAGCGATACAATAAAGGATCTGTTTGAAAAATTTCAACGGACTGGGAACGTGACGGATGAATGTGCTGGAAAGGTAGGGCGACCGCGTACGGCAACCGCAGAGGGCAACGCGCAGCTAGTGCAGCGGGTGATCCGACAGCGGCCTCGGGTTTCCGTTCGCCGTGTTGCAGCTGCGGTCCAAATGACGCCAACGTCCACGTATCGTCTCATGCGCCAGAGTTTACACCTCTATCCATACAAAATTCAAACGCGGCAACCCCTCAGCGCCGCTACCATTGCTCCACGAGAGACATTCGCTAACGATATAGTGCACAGGATTGATGTCGGCGATATGCATGTGGGCAGCATTTGGTTTACTGACGAAGCTTATTTTTACCTGGACGGCTTCGTCAATAAACAGAACTGGCGCATATGGGGAACCGAAAAGCCCCATGTTGCAGTCCCATCGTCCCTGCATCCTCAAAAAGTACTGGTCTGGGCCACCATTTCTTCCAAAGGAATCATTGGCCCATTTTTCAGATCCAAAGCGATTACTGCATCACGCTATCTGGACATTCTTCGTGAATTTGTCGGTACAAACTGCCTTAGACGACACTGCGAACACCTCGTGGTTTATGCAAGATGGTGCCCGGCCACATCGCACGGCCGACGTCTTTAATTTCCTGAATGAATATTTCGATGATCGTGTGATTGCTTTGGGCTATCCGAAACATACAGGAGGCGGCGTGGATTGGCCTCCCTATTCGCCAGACATGAACCCCTGTGACTTCTTTCTGTGGGGACACTTGAAAGACCAGGTGACCCACCAGAAACCAGAACCAATTGAACAGCTGAAGCAGTACATCTCATCTGCATGTGAAGCCATTCCGCCAGACACGTTGTCAAAGGTTTCGGGTAATTTCATTCAGAGACTACGCCATATTATTGCTACGCATGGTGGATATGTGGAAAATATCGTACTATAGAGTTTCCCAGACCGCAGCGCCATCTGTTGTTGAAAATTGTAACTACTGTAATTTTGAAAGTTTGTCTGCCTGAAAATGTACTGTTGTCCCAAGCATATTGCAACAAACGGTGTATTTCTATCGCTGCTCGTTTAGTTTTTATTGCCGTTTCAAATATACCGGTCATTTTTGAAACACCCTGTAATTAACTTCTGTAGCCGGCCGGTGTGGCCGTGCGGTTCCGGGCGCTTCAGTCTGGGACCGCGTGACCGCTGCGGTCGCAGGTTCGAATCCTGCCTCCGGCACGGATGTGTGTGATGTTCTTAGGTTAGTTAGGTTTAAGTCGTTCAACTCTAGGGGACTGATGACCACAGATGTTAAGTCCCATAGTGCTCAGGGCCATTTTTTTTAACTTCTGTATTATTCAAATATCGGGATTCTTTACAATGTACCTTCCGCAGTGTAGAGGAAGTTGAGAGGAACAATTTGATACAGAACACTTGAGGTCTGTCAAATCGGGAAACTGCCCCAAACTGGTCTACAAAAACTATCTAAGCTGCAGTGCATAGGCGCAGCGAGAGATTTTAAATATTCTTACACTCTCTTCCCTCAAGCTATTAGTCCTAGCGAAAAAAAGGACTTTTTCATGGAAAAATTAAATGTAGTTCAATTTTGTATTGTGGCACGTTCAGCTGGAAGGTGCGGTTTTCGAGTTATTCAAGAATGATCTATAGAAGTGATATTAAATGTGTTGCATCTCGGAAACCATCCGGAACAGGGCATACGTCGATATGAATGTTTTTCGTTCAGCATCACTAATACGGTCCCCGCTCAAACCATTTACCTTTGCTCCGTATATTGGCTCTGAGCACTATGGGACTTAACTTTTGAGGTCATCAGTCCCCTAGAACTTAGAACTACTTAAACCAAACTAAGGAAATCACACACATCAATGCCCGAGGCAGGATTCGAACCTGCGACCGTAGCGGTCGCGCGGTTCCAGACTGTAGCGCCTAGAACCGCTCGGGCACTCCGGCCGGCGCTCTGTATATTAGTACAGATTACTAATCGCATGAAACTGTGAGTATTCAGAATAAATTGAAGTTAGGTACAGAAGTACGACACATCAAATAAAGGATAAAATAAGTCTATTTATTTCAACAGACTTTATAGTATTATTGTGGTATACAATTTCTCTTCCCATTTATATCAAGTATGCACCTATTCATGCACTAGCTTAATTAGGCGTCTGGGACAGAAAATTTTGCGAAAAATTCAGGTACGGAAAGTTTCTCGAACGTTTCGGATGAGTGGCGTTCCGCAAATTCTGTATAAATGATGAACGCCATTTTTTCGAAACTACATATTTAGGGGATGTGAAAGTTATTTATTACTCAGCTGGTGTTCGGAACGAGATATTTTTCTGACGCTAAGGCCAATGTGCATCGTGCTTTTACGCACTAACAAGGGAACCTCCCCATCGCAGCCCCCTTAGATTTAGTTATAAGTTGGCACAGTGGATAGGCCTTGAAAAACTGAACACTGATCAATCGAGAAAACAGGAAGAAGTTGTGTGGAACTATGAAAAAAATTAGTAAAATATACAAACTGAGTACTCCATGCGAAGATAGGCAACATCAAGGACACTGTCAGTCAAGGAGCGACGTGGTCCCGTGGTTAGCGAGAGCAGCTACGGAACGAGAGGTCCTCGGTTCAAGTCTTCCCTCGAGTGAAAAGTTTAACTTTTTATTTTCAGTTTATGTGACAAACTCTCATGTTTTCATCACTGTTTTGGGAGTGATTATCACATCCACAAGAAAACCCAAATCGGGCAAGGTAGAAGAATCTTTTCACCCATTTGCCAAGTGTACGAGTTAGGTGGGTCGACAACATATTCCTGTCACGTGACGCACATGCCGTCACCAGTGTCGTATAGAATATATCAGACGTGTTTTCCTGTGGGGGAATCGGTTGACCTATGACCTTGCGATCAAATGTTTTTTGTAGAGGCACGTCCTTTCGTCTACTAATCGCACGGTTTTGCGGTGCGGTCGCAAAACACAGACACTAAATGATGTGTTGGCAGATGTGCCAACACCTTGTAATTAGAGGAGGCCGAAATGCACGCTATAATCTAACGCAGACTGGCGTGAGGTCTGGAACAGGATACGTAATGAATGCTATAAAGAAAAGTACGTAGCTGCTGGAATACTTAACTTTAATCCATCATTTGTATACAGCATTCTTGATGATACAAGTGAGACTCTCTCTAGAAATAGTTAATGGCGCCTTGCTAGGTCGTAGTCATGGACTTAGCTGAAGGCTATTCTAACTATCTCTCGGCAAATGAGAGAAACGCTTCGTCAGTGTAGTCGCTAGCAAAGTCGTCCGTACAACTGGGACGAGTCCTAGTACGTCTCTCTAGACCTGCCGTGTGGTGGCGCTCGGTCTGCAATTACTGACAGTGGCGACACGCGGGTCCGACATGTACTAATGGACCGCGGCCGATTTAAAGCTACCACCTAGCAAGTGTGGTGTCTGGCGGTGACACCACACTAAACTTATTGCAGTGAACAGAGACGTCAGTGAACGAATGGACAGATCATAACTTTGCGAAAATAAAGAAAGTAAAATTTTCAGTTGAGGGAAGACTTGAACCAAGAACCTCTCATTCCGCAGCTACTCACGCTAACCACGGGACCACGGCGCTCCTGAGGTCACAGCCTCCTTGATGTTACGTATCTTGCGCAGGGACTACTCAGTTTGTATATTTTACTAATTATTTTCACGGTTCCACACAACTTCTTCCTGTTTTCTCGATTGATCTGTGTTCAGTTTTTCAAGGCCTATCCACTGTGCCAACTTATAACTAAATTTGAGGGGGGTGCGATGGGGAGGTTCCCTTGTAAGTTACATAATCACAACGGTGGATGTACGAGTGAGAGCTGGAACGTTATAACAGCAAGCAAGAGCGGGAAAGTCGTCGGTGCATTAAGGCCACTCCACGGCTGCCGCGCGGCTTTCGTGTCGCGTTTAGCGTAGACGGCGCGGTGTCGGCATGTTTATGACGCTGCCGTAAAAAGGCGTGCGGTTGAGATTCACTCTGCTGTAGAGGGAGATGAGACAGACAGATGTGCTACACGAAACGGTGGCACGGTAATGTAAATGCCGTGTGGCTAGGGCCTCCCGTCGGGTAGACCGTTCGCCGGGTGCAAGTCTTTCGATTTCAGGCCACTTCGGAGACTTGCGCGTCGATAGGGATAAAATGATGATGATTAGGACAACACAACACATCCAGTCCCTGAGCAGAGAAAATCTCCGACCCAGCCAGGAATCGAACCCGGGCCCTTAGGATTGACATTCAATCGCGCTGACCGCTCAGCTACCGTGGACGGAGCCGTCTTGCTTAGAGAGAGAGACACACAAACACACACACAGACGCACACACACACACACACACACACACACACACACACACACACACACACATACACACACACCTCGGTGGTTCTGTCTGTCTGTCAAGTCATGCCTACTTTTTTCGTAATTCAAAGATCGGGTCACATGGTGGGCGACAGTAATGTTGGTATCTACATTTACATCTACATTTATACTCCGCAAGCCACCCAACGGTGTGTGGCGGAGGGCACTTTACGTGCCACTGTCATTACCTCCCTTTCCTGTTCCAGTCGCGTATGGTTCGCGGGAAGAACGACTGTCTGAAAGCCTCTGTGCGCGCTCTAATCTCTCTAATTTTACATTCGTGATCTCCTCGGGAGGTATAAGTAGGGGGAAGCAATATATTCGATACCTCATCCAGAAACGCACCCTTTCGAAACCTGGCGAGCAAGCTACACCGCGATGCAGAGCGCCTCTCTTGCAGAGTCTGCCACTTGAGTTTCTTAAACATCTCCGTAACGCTATCACGGTTACCAAATAACCCTGTGACAAAACGCGCCGCTCTTCTTTGGATCTTCTCTATCTCCTCCGTCAACCCGATCTGGTACGGATCCCACACTGATGCGCAATACTCAAGTATAGGTCGAACGAGTGTTTTGTAAGCCACTTCCTTTGTTGATGGACTACATTTTCTAAGGACTCTCCCAATGAATCTCAACCTGGTACCCGCCTTACCAACAATTAATTTTATATGATCATTCCACTTCAAATCGTTCAGCACGCATACTCCCAGATATTTTACAGAAGTAACTGCTACCAGTGTTTGTTCTGCTATCATATAATCATACAATAAAGGATCCTTCTTTCTATGTATTCGCAATACATTACATTTGTCTATGTTAAGAGTCAGTTGCCACTCCCTGCACCAAGTGCCTATCCGCTGCAGATCTTCCTGCATTTCGCTACAATTCTCTAATGCTGCAACTTCTCTGTATATTACAGCATCATCCGCGAAAAGCCGCATGGGACTTCCGACACTATCTACTAGGTCATTTGTATATATTGTGAAAAGCAATGGTCCCATAACACTCCCCTGTGGCACGCCAGTCCCCTGTGGCACGCCACTGCCCACGGCATCTCCCGATACGTCTGCGGCCTGGTATCTCAGCGATTGGAGTAGAATTGTCTTCAGTGATGAATCCCGCTTCGAACAGAGCCCCTATGACGGCAAAGATGTGGGAGACGCCTCGATTAGCGGTGGGACCACCAACCTGATTGTCAGCCGCAATACGGCACAACAACCTGAAGAGAGTGCAGTTCATTTCATAGCAGGACCAAATTGGCGATTTTTTTGTCATCCGCTCAGAGGTACGTCGACTATGTTCTAAACCGCGTTTTGTTCCCCTTCATGGCAAGATATCTTGGGCTTACACTTCAGCAAGATAATGCCCGCCCGCACACGACGAGTGTTTCTGCAGCTTGTCTTCGTGCTTGCCAAGCTCTACCTTGGCCAGCAAATTCGCCGTACCTCTCCCCAATTGAGACCATTTGGAATATTATGAGCAAAGCCCTCCAACCAGCTTGGGATTTTGACGACCTGACTCGCCAGATGGGCAGAATTTGTCACGATATCCCTCAGGAGAACATACAAGAACTCTGTTAATCAATTCCAGCCAGAGTAACCAATGTGTTAAGAATGAGATTTTCACTCTGCAGCGGAGTGTGCGCTGATATGAAACTTCCTGCAGATTAAAACTGTGTGCCGGACCGAGACTCGAACTCGGGACCTTTGCCTTTCGCGGGCAAGTGCTTTACCAACTGAGATACCAAAGCACGACTCGCGATCCGTCCACACAGCTTAAATTCTGCTCAGTTGGTAGAGCACTTGCCAACGAAAGGCAAAGGTCCCGAGTTCGAGTTTGGGTCCGCCACACAGTTTTAATCTGGCAGGAAGTTTCAACCAATGTGTTATTGAGTTGCTCACATTGTGGAACTCTTTCTCTTGTGTAAATCATCCAATTCGTTCGTAATGAGTATTTCTGTTGTCTTAGAGGGTATTTAGAAAGTTCACCCAACCCGGAAATCGAGGACCTCGACGATTTTTGCCTGTTATCGATATCGATAGTGGAAAGCTATTGGCTCTGGGAATGAAAAGATCGTACCAGTATCTAGAGTAGTTCATGAGACTAGCCCGGACATACAATAAGAAGCGACCAGGGGCTTCCTTTTATGTATGAAGAGAGAAAAGATTTAATGAAATATTTTTGTTTACTTACTGAAACATGACTGCTACTTGTACATTGAAGAGCCAAAGAAACTGGTACACCTGGCTAATATCGTGAAGGGCCTCGTGAGCACGCAGAAGTGTCGCAGCACTAGGTGACATGGACTCGACTAACATCTCAAGTAATGCCGGAGGGAATTGACACCATGAATCCTGCAGGGCTGTCCATAAATCCTTAACAGTACGATGGGGCTGAGACCACTTCTGAACACCGCATTGCAAGGCATCCCAGATATGCTCAATGTTGACATCTTGGATATTCGGGAATCCTCAACGGATGTGGTTATCATACCTCAGATGATAACCACATCCGTTGAGGACGGCCAGAACGGGCGCCGACGGCAGTCGGAACATCTGCGACTGGAGGGGTCCATTGAAGCCGAGTCTGGCGGGCGCGGACCACAGATGGAACACTCGACCCGGCGCGGACCGATTAGGGAACGCCCAGCTCCTCCCAGGCATAAATACTGGACTCGATCGACCCAAGGACCAGTCTCAGGTAGCACCTGAAGAAGACAGCGAGGCACGGTGTTGAAATATCGTGCGAGACGACGCGAACATCCGGCTGGATTCCCGAATATCCAAGATGTCAACAGATCGCCGGGAAAGCATGAAGAATTACATGCTCAATGTTGTTTATGTCTCGGGAGTTTGGTGGCCAGCGGAAGTGTTTAAGCTCCGTAGAGTTTTCCTAGAGCCACTCTAGCAATTCTGGACCTGTGGGGTGTCCCTTTGTCCTTCTGGAAACGCCCAAGTCCGTCGGAATGCGCAATGGACATAAATGGGTGCAGGTGATCACACAGGATGCTTACGTACGTGAGACCTGTCAGGGTCGTATCTAGACGTATCAGAGGTCTTGTATCAGTACTACTGCACGCGCTTCACACCATTACAGAGCCTCCACCAGGTTGAACCGTTCCCTGCAGACAAGTATGGTCCACGGATTCAAGAGGTTGTATCCATACCCGTACTGAGCCATCCGCTCGATACAATTTGAACGAGACTTGTCCGACCAGGCAACATGTTTCAAGTCGTCAGCGGAGCAATGTCGGTATTGACGGACCCAGAAGAGGCGTAAAAATTTGTGTCCTGTAGTCATCAAGGGTACACGAAAGGACCTTCGGTTCTGAAAGCCCATATCGATGATGTTTCGTTGTAAGGTTCGCACGCTGACACTTGTCGATGGCGCAGCATTGAAAGGTGCAGCAGTTTACGGAAGGGTTGCACTTCTATCACGGTGAACGATGCTCTTCAGTCGTCGTTGGTCTCCTCCCTGCAGGATCTTTTTCCGGAGGCAGCGATGTCGGAGACTCGATGTTTTACCGGATTGCTGATATTCACGGTACACCCGTGTAATGGTCGTATGGGAAAATTCCAACTTCAACGCTAGCTTCCAGATGCTGTGTCCCATCGCTTGGGCGCCGACTATAGCACCACTTTCAAACGCACCTAAATCTTGGTAAGCTGCTATTGAAACAGCTGTAATCGATGTGACAACTCCGCCAGACACTTGTTGTCTTATATAGCCGTTGCGACCGCAGCGCCGTGTTCTGCCTGTTTACATATCTCTGTATTTGAATACGCATGCCTATACCAGTTTCTTTGGCGCTTCAGTGTGTCTACAAAAGTACGTTAATTACAGTACTGGCCATTAAAATTGCTACACCGAGTAGAAATGCAGATGATAAACGGGTATTCATTGGACAAATATATTATACTAGAACTGACATGTGATTCCATTTTCACGCAGTTTGGGTAGATAGATCCTGAGAAATTAGTACCGAGAACAATCACCTCTGGCCGCAATAACGACCTTGATACGCCTGGGTATTGAGTCAAACAGACCTTGGGCGGCGTGTACAGGTACAGCTGCCCATGCAGCTCCAACACGATACCACACTTCATCAAGAGTAGTGACTGGCGTATTGTTGCTCTGCTACCATCGACCAGACGTTTTCAATTGGCGAGAGATCTGGAGAATGTGCTGGCCAGGGCAGCAGTCGAACATTTTCTGTATCCATAAAGGCCCGTACAGGATCTGCAACATGCGGTCGTGCATTATCCTGCTGAACTGTAGGACTTCGCAGGGATCGAATGAAGGGTAGAGCCACGGATCGTAACACATCTGAAATGTAGCGTCCACTGTTCAAAGTGCCGTTAGTGCGAACAATAGGTGACCGAGACCTGTAACCAATGGCACACCATACCATCATGCGAGGTGATACGCCAGTATGGCGATGACGAATACACGCTTCCACTGTGCATTCACCGCGATGTCGCCAAACACGGATGCGACCATCATGATGCTGTAAAGAGAATCTGGGTTCATCCGGAAAAATGACGTTTTTCCATTCTTGCACCCAGGTTCGTCGTTGAGTACACCATCGCAGGTGATCCTGTCTGTGATGCTGCGTCTTGGGTAACCGCAGCCATGGTATCCGAGGTGATAGTCGATGCTGCTGCAAACGTCGTCGAACTGTTCGTGCAGATAGTTGTAGTCTTGCAAACATCCCCATCTGTTGACTCAGGGCTGCACGATCCGTTACAGCCATGCGGATAAGATGCCTATCATCTCGATTGCTAGTGATACGAGGCCGTTGGGATCTAGCACGGCGTTCCGTATTACCCTCCTGAACCCACCGATTCCATATTCTGCTAACAGTCATTGGATCTCGACTAACGCGAGCAGCAATGTCGCGATACGATAAACCGCAATCGTGATAGGCTACAATCCGACCTTTATCAAAGTCGGAAACGTGAGTACGCATTTCTGCTCCTTACACGAGGCGTCACAACAACGTTTCACCCAGGCAACGCCGGTTAACTGCTGTTTGTGTATGAGAAATTGGTTGGAAACTTTTCTCATGTCAGCACGTTGTAGGTGTCGCCACCGGCGCCAACCTTGTGTGAATACTCTGAAAAGCTAATCATTTGCGCAATACAGCATCTTCTTCCTGTCTCTTAAATTTCGCGTCTGTAGCACGTCATCTTCATGGTGTAGCAATTTTAATGGCCAGTAGTGTAGTTATCGAAAATTGGAAGCTGAGATATAAAAAAACTTTCCTGGTTATGGAGACACAAAATTTGATAATTTAGCGCTTAAGACAAACAACCACCCGTTCGGAAGAGCATTGCGAACCGTGCCTTTACGCTTTAAATTACAACAACAACACGCAAAAAAAAAGGGTTCAAATGGCTCTGAGCACTATGGGACTTAACATCTATGGGCATCAGTCCCCTAGAACTTAGAACTACTTAAATCTAACTAACCTAAGGACAGCACACAACATCCAGATCACGAGGCAGAGAAAATCCCTGACCCCGCCGGGAATCGAACCCGGGAACGCGGGCGTGGGAAGCGAGAACGCTACCGCACGACCACGAGATGCGGGCAACAACAACACGCAGAGGTGTGAGAATGAGAGCAGGACTATTGTGGTTGCAAGCAGGAACCAAAAAGTCGTCGGCGCATTAGCGGCGCTTCGCAGCTGCCGCGTGGCTTTTGAGACGCGTTTAGCGTATACTGCGAGGCGTCGGCCGCTTTATGGCAGTGATACAAGGCGAGCTTTAGAGATCCGCTCTGCGATGGGAGAGGGGAAGGGGTTGTGGAAGAAATGTGTGAGACTAAACGGCGGTGCAGTCTGCAATCGTCTGGAAGGGTGGGAGGGAGTCAGGGGGGGGGGGAGGGAGTGAGGGAGGGAGGGAGGGAGGGAGGGAGGGAGAGAGAGAGAGAGCGGTAATCCATTAGTAGGAGAGCAAGTGCTTGGCTGCCGCGGTGTTCCGCCGCGTTACGCGCCTTGCCGGGCAGCAGCGTCGGCCGGGAGCGGCTCGCCTGTTTAATATTTCCGCTGCAACGGGCGAGCACAATGGGGCGCCCGCGGACACCCGCCTCCCGCTGCAGGGCGCTGACTGCTGACGCGGCGTCATACCGCCGAGTGGCGCTCCGTGAGCCGCCAGTCAGCGGCCGCGACAGCTGCTGACTCTCGCTGACTCGCTTACCGTGCCCGGGTTCTAGCGTCGTCTCTACAGACGAGCACTAGAGACGGGGGATCCGCTCTTGAACTAATTCATAGAGTTGAATCTTTCAAAGGAGTGAACAATCAGTGATTCAGAAAAAAAGAACGGTAGCTCCAAACGTTTCCCACGGCAGAGAGAGAGAGAGAGAGAGAGAGAGAGAGAGAGAGACAGAGCATATCAGCAGCGCCTCTGCTGGTCAGAGCACAGTGCACGCCACACAACACAGCCAGCGCCGGCCTCTGCCGTGCTTCTACCTTGGCTGCCTGCATTGTGCAGTGCCCCATTGGATTTTGTGTTTCACATATGCCGTGCCGTCTCTGTGCGTCGTCTGCCGCGTGCAGTGTCTGGCGCAGCTTAACTTCGCATCGCACTCTGTCGGCGATCGTTTCAGACGCACGTCCTGCCCTCTGGGCAGTTGATGCGAGCAACAGGACAGAGAGCCACCTAGCGGATAACATAGGAACTACTTGCAACAACCTGCTCGCAAGGGAACGGACGATTTGTCTCGGAGCGGGTGAGTTCACCGCTTCCCCCCCACCCTCGGAACTCGCCCGCTCAACGCTCACCCCACCCTCTCGACTCTAGCCAGAGCGTTGAGCAAAGCGACTCAGGCGCCACTCTGGTCTCTGCGGTCTCAGCTCACGCAGCAATACAGCTCGCGGCTCGACCTGCTCGACTCAGCGCCTCTGCATCGGAGTTCGTCCCTACTGGATATTGTTCTTCGTAGTAATACCGCTATGTATATTACATTATTATGTTATGTATACATCAATTGTTTTTATTTTATTTTTATTTGTTTAAACTGATTAGATTAGGTTCCTGATGACTCCTCTTACTATAGGATTTTTATTATGGACACTCGAATTTACGCTTTAATTACGAGCGAACCGATAAACGTATCGCAAAATGTGATACACCAATATTTTCCTTGTTTTATTCTGCGTAAGGCTATATGCAGCACTTTCGTTTTACAGTCAAATTTATATATTTTTTTCTTATTCTGGTACGGATTTTGCGATTTTAGGCGTCTTCGGAAGGAAACGTTCACTTTAAAAATATATGGCTTGCGATGTATTTGTATGAGGTTAATGAAATTTTAATACATTATAGCCAAATATATTGTTAATGTAAATCTCAAGTTACAACATTTTCCGATCACCCAGAAAACCACAATAGTGCAAAATAAATCAATAATCAAAAACTTTGTCATATCGTGGAAATTTCAATAAACAATACAAAATTCTTACTCATTATCTGTGTTACTTCAAAATAGGATCAAATAAGATCAAAATACAGGTATAGTACTGGAATAAACCAAGTTTAAAGGGCAATGTGCCTTCCATTTATTTTCTATTGTAAATGAGTGGTGAGCTAATTCATTTCAGGGAGTGAACAGTTCTGATCCAATCTCTGAAAAGAACAGTTTTGCCCATCTCTAACGAGCACCGCGGCGTGGAGGGGTGTTCAACGAGTCGGAGGGCTACAAAGAACCCCAGGTTCTCAGGTTGCCCTTTTCTCACATGAGATACTGAGAACTAAGGGTGAAGGTTCAAAAATGGTTCAAATGGCTCTGAGCACTATGGGACAACATCTATGGGCATCAGTCGCCTAGAACTTAGAACTACTTAAACCTAACTAACCTAAGGACATCACACAACACCCAGTCATCACGAGGCAGAGAAAATCCCTGACCCCGCCGGCAATCGAACCCGGGAACCCGGGCGCGGGAAGCGAGAGCGCTACCGCACGAGCACGAGCTGCGGACAACTAAGGCTGAAGGGCAACAGGCAGATTCCAAATTTTTAGATACCCGGAAAGCATTTGACACGTTGCCCCATTCTCTTGACGAAAGTACGACATATGGAACAAGTTCACAGGTATATGAGTGGCTCGAAGACTTCATAAACAATAGAAGCCAGTATGTTTTACTCAGTCCGTAGCTCGTGGTCGTGCGGTAGCGTTCTCGCTTCCCGCGCCCGGGTTGCCGGGTTCGATTCCCGGCGGGGTCAGGGATTTTCTCTGCCTCGTGATGACTGGGTATTGTATGATGTCCTTAGGTTAGTTAGGTTTAAGTAGTTCTAAGTTCTAGGTAACTGATGACCATAGGTGTTAAGTCCCATAGTGCTCAGAGCCATTTGAACCATTTTTTTTTGTTTTTTTTTTTTTGTACTCAGTAACGAGTGTTCAAAATGTGCAAATGTGTGTGAAATCTTATGGGACTGCTAAGGTCATCACTCCCTAAGCTTACACACTACGTAACCTAAATTATCCTAAGGACAAACACACACACCCATGCCGGAGGGAGGACTCGAACCTCCACCGGGATTAGCCGCACAGTCCATGGCTGCAGCGCCTAAGACCGCTCGGCTAATCACGCGCGGCGACGAGTGTTCATCAGAGACAAGTTTCGCCAGGGTGCCCCGTGGAAGAGTGATAGGACCGCTGTTGTTCTTTATACACATAAATGATTTGGTGGACGGGGTGGGCAGCAATCTGCGGTTGTTTGCTGATGATGCCGTGGTGTACGGTAAGGTGTCGAAGTTGAGAGACTGTAGGAAGATACAAGACGGCTTAGACAGAATTTTCAGTTGGTGTGATGAATGGCAGTTAGCGCTACGTGTGGAAAAATAAAAGTTAATGCGCATGAGTAGAAAGATCAAACCTGTAATGTTCGGATACTGTATTACTAGTGTCCTGAAATGAAATGAGCGTATGGCATCATTGGCCGCGAGGCCCCTTTGCGGGGAAGTTCGGCCGCCCAGTGCAAGCCTTATTTCATTCGACGCCACATTAGGCGACTTGCGCGCCGGTGATGAGGATGAAATGGTGATGAGGACAACACGAGTTCCCGAGCAGAGAAAATCTCCAACCTGGCCGGGAATCGAACCCGGACCCGCTTGCATGGAAGGCGAGCACCTTACCGCCCAGCTAAGCAGGCGGACTACTAGTGTCCTGCTTGACACAGTCAAGTGGTTTAGATATCTGATATCTGGGCGTAGCGTTGCAAAGTGATATGAGGTGGATCGAGAATGTGAGAACTGTGGTAGGGAAGGATAACGGTCGACTTCGGCCTATTGGGAGAATTTTAGGAAAGAGTGGTTCACCTGTAAAGGAGACCGCATACAGCACGCGGGTGCGACCTGTTCTTGAGTACTGCTCGAATGTTTGGGATCCGTACCAGGTCGAACTGAAGGCAGGCATCGAAGCAATTCAGAGGCGGGCTGCTAGATTTTTTACCGGTAGGTTCGAACAACACGGAAGTGTTACAGAGATGCTTTGAGAACTCAAATTGGAATTCCTGGAGGGAAGGCGACGTTCTTTCCGAGAAACAGTACTGAGAAAATTTAGAGAACCGGCATTTGAAGCCAACTGCCCAACGATTCTACTACCGGCGTCATACATTTGCTCGTAAGAACCTCGAAGATAAGATACGAGAAATTAGGGGGTGGGCATGCAGACAGTCGTTTTTCCCTCTCTCGTTTACGATTGGAACAGGAAAGGAAATGACATGTAGTGGTACAAGGTACCCTCGGCCACGCACCGTGCGGTGGCTTGCTGAGTATGAATATAGATGTAGATGTAGACAATAGTCTACGACAGCTGAATGTTCCTCAATAAAAAATTAGCCTCTACATGACTATCCTGGAATTCACACTTACGTGCTTGGAAGGAAGGTTATAGCGTGTAACATGGCAACGTGTAATGCAGCTATGGTCGTGCGTGCGAAAGCAGCTCGGAAAACTGAAGTTCTTCCACACGGAGGGCACCATCTCCTTCAGCACGACAACGGCTGACCACGTCTGAAACAATTCGACGCCATGAGTCACTGTCATGGATCATCCTCCATGACAAGCGGAGTGGCCACGCGGTTCGAGGCGCCATGTCACGGATTGCGCGGCTCCTCTCACCGGAGGTTCGAGTCCTCCCCCATGCGCGTGTGTTGTTCTTAGCATAAGTTAGTTTAAGTAGTGTGTAAGTCTTGGTCCTTTAGGAATTCACACATTTTGAATCATCCTCCATACAGTCCCGACTCGGAGGCATGTGTTTCCAAAAATTTAAACTGGTACAAGCAGCGGCTGTGTATGGTTGTTAGGGACGAAACTAATTCATCGGTCTCTGTGAGTCCGTCTTTATACAGGTAGTTGCGGGACCTCGGCTGTTCAGTATGAATCTAGAATCAAAACTCCGGCAACAAAGTCAAGTATTCTACAATATCTGAATCAAGAAACTGCTCTCTCGATTGCTGAAATTTGTCCGTCCGCCCAGTGACTATGTTGAGATATAAATATGTAGACATGCAGAATAAAGACGTAGAATGTTAATAACGTTTGTTTTATTTAAAAAGCTTTAAGACTTTTCACATAAAAAAAATTCGGAGGCATTACTTTTCAGCAAGACCTCGTACTTACAGCTTACACGTTTAGAATAACGTTCGAAGATTTAAGATAAAAATCTGTAAATTTAAATCTACCCGTAGAGGAGACTTCTCGATCGCTAAATGCGGATTCTCAGTACCCTAAACGCGTCAATTTTGCTTTCTGACGAACCCATCCAAATGAAACTAGGCTTCGTCGCCAAACCAAACCATATTCACATCAAAGTCCTGTTCGTCAATTCTGTGGACAACAATGTTGGTGAAATACAACCACTGTTACATGGCCCTGGCGGTATCAGTTTTGTATGGGAAGAGATGCAGGACTTAAGCAACAACTAGTCGCAGTGTCTTCTGCTTGAGGCCCTCCTTTTGTGCAACTCGTCTGATCAACTTCCTGGGGTTGGTATGAAACACAGCGCATGTCTTCTCGATGTTTTCAGGCGTTTTCAGCCTTTTTCGATCACCAACATTGCCAACACTGACATCACGTACAGTATCCGTTCTCTCAAACTTGCGAAACAGATTCTTGATTGTTAGCACACTTGGACCGGTTGTCTTCAGCTTGAACTCGATCGTCATTGCATAGTAGTCTTCACAAGCGTTATACGCTGTGGGACGCTGTAGCGTGGTATTTTCACGTGCAAATGGCTGACAACAAGAAGTCGTGTGCGCATGAGCATTCTAATTCCCATCATGACCCGCGGCCACCGTGCAGTTTGAACGTCTTAACGCAAACCGTTCAGAAGTTATGATCATGTTCTGTCATACACATTGAAGCGCCAAAGAAACTGGCAAAGGCATGCGTATTCAAATACAGAGATGTGTAAACAGCAGAATAAGGCGCTGCGGTCCGCAACATCTATATAAGACGACAAGTATCTGGCGCAGTTGTTAGATCGCTTACTGCTGCTTCAATGGCAGCTTATCGAGATTTAAGTGAGTTTGAACGTGGTGTTATAGTTGGCGCACGAGCTATGGGACACAGCATCTACGAGGTAGCGATGAAGTGGGGATTTTCCCATACGACCTTTTCACGAGTGTAACGTGAATGTCAGGAATCCGGTAAAACATCAGAACTCCAACATCGCTGCGGCTAGAAAAAGAGCCTGCAAGAACGCGTCCAACGACGACTGAAGAGAATCGTTCACTGTGCGAGATGTGCAACTCATCCACCAATTGAAGCAGACTTCAATGCTGGGCCATCAACAAGTGTCAGCATACGAACCATTCAACGGAACATCATCGATATGGGCTTTCGGAGCCCAATTCCCACTCGTGACCGTTGATTACTACACGACACATAGCATTACGCCTCACCTGGGCCCGTCAACACCGACATTGAACTGTTGATAACTGGAAACATGTTGTCTGGTCGGACGAGACTCGTTTCAAATTGTATCGAGCGAATGGACGTGTACGGCTATAGGGACAACCTCATGAAACCATGGGCCCTGCAGGGGACTGTTTGTAGCTGGTTGAGGCTCTGTAATGGTGTGGGGTGTGGGCAGTTGGAGTGACATAGGACCCCTGATACATCTAGATACGACTCTGACAGGTGAAAAATACGTATGCATCCCGTCTGACCACCTGTATCCTGTATCATGTCGATTGTGCATAGCGACGGTCTTGAACGATTCCAGCAGGCCAATGCGACGCCCATACGTCCAGAATTGCGACAGAGTGGCTCCAGGCATACTTTCTGGCTTAAAACACCAGCTGATCACCATATTCCACAAACATGAACATTATTAAGCATATTTGGGATGCCTTGCAACTCCACCCCCTCATACTCTTATGGATATATGGGCAGCCCTGAAGGATTCATGGTGTGAATTCCCGCCAGCACTACTTCACCCATTAGTCGAGTCCAAGTCACGTTGTGATGCGGCACTTCTGCGTGGTCACGGGGGTCTTACACGATATTAAGCAGTTTGTTTGGCTCTACAGTGTAGTTCAATAATTGTCGCTCTGTATACATGAACGTTCCAGATCTCCTATTAAACCACTGGGCCGGCAGGAGTGGCCAAGCGGTTCTAGGTGCTTCAGTCTGGAACCGCGCGACCGCTACTATCGCAGGTTCGAAACCTGCCTTGGGCGTGGATGTGTGTGATGTCCTTAGGTTAGTTAGGTTTAAGTAGCTCTAAGTTCTAGGGGACTGATGACCTCAGATGTTAAGTACCATAGCGCTCTGAACCATTTGAAACCACTGGTTGTAATTCAACCAAACATGGTACATGTATCCATTACCATTTGGAGTCGTCAAGTTACGGCTTCCTGCGGCGTTTACCATCTTTGATGCCGAATTGTTTGCGATCTTGCGGGCATTGGAGCAGATGAGATGTGTTACCAGTCTTAAGTTCCTCATCTGTTCTGACTCCCTGAGTGCCCTCCAGACCTTGCAACACTTGTACCCAGCGGATACGGTCGTCCAGAACATCCATGATGCCCTCCTCCACCTGCCACGGCAAGGGAAGGAGGTTTCCTTCTGCTGGGTGCCGGGGCACGTGGGTATTAGGGGTAACGAACTGGCGGATGTGGCTGCCAAAGATACATGTTCCCTCCCTCACGTTGTTGAATGTGCCGTCCCCCTCCATGCTGTTACCTCCCTCCTGCGTTTTCGCGTTATGCGTCAGTGGGAAGAGGAGTGGCTGACAGTCGGTGAAAATAAGCTGCGTCTGGTCAAGGCCACCACGCGGCCATGGCGTACATCCTACCAGTCATGCAGGCGGGATGAGGTTCTCCTCACTCGCCTCCGCATCGGGCACAGTCCCTTAACGCATGGTTTTTTACTCCGGCGGGAGGACCCCCCAATCTGCAGTGCTTGTGCCGTCCAGATTACTGTCCGCCACATTTTACTTGACTGTCTTTTATTCTCTGACCAGAGGGCGGTGGTTTCCTTGCCACCGGATTTGCCCTCTATTTTGCAAGATGACGCAACGACTGTAGTTAAGGTCTTACGGTTTTGTGTCCTGTCCAATTTGTTGCCTCGGATTTTAGGGAGAGGGTTTTAATGTGCTGCTGGGTGACTGGCTCACCCAGGTTTTTAGGTAAGAGGTCAGCCAGTCACGATTACCTCCTTGTTTCCCTTCGGTTTCTGTTCTCTTTTCCTTGTGTTTCCTTTCCTTTTTAGTGTGTCCCTTCTCCTCTTGTTTTGCCTCTGTATGTGAGGATTTGGAACTGTGTCAGGTCTGTGTCTTTTAGCCGTTCTCCTTGTTCGCTGTTTGTCTTAGTCCCTTCACTGCATGTGTTCCTGTTTTTATGCGTTTGGGCGCTGATGACCACGCTGTTTAGCGCCCGTAAACTTCACACGCACACACACACACACACACACACACACACACACCATCTGGAAATCATCAACCTACCTATCAAGATGAGTGGGACTGTGGGGATTAAAGATCAATGCAGCTCATGATGCATATGAGAATGAGAGTACCTAGTGCCTTGGAACAAACTTTACACGTAGTTCAAACCCTTACGAAAATTTTTGTCGGTGGTGACAACCCCCACAAAATGAAGAAAGGAAAAAAGTTTATCGTTTACTGCATTTTCGCTGTTCATTCAGTAAAACTGAAAGATGAAGTTTTAATTTATCATTTCTTTTCTACTAACTGTATTAATCTCTCATTTTGCAGACAGTATTCGCGTGTAGTAGTGATTGTGCCAGCTAAACGATATCATAGTGCAACACACAGTTCAGGAGATATGACGCCGTAAACACTGGGACGCGGGAAATACTGCCGCATCATAAATGGCGTTTAAATTTATTGCTTCGTTTGTAGTAACTCTATAAGCAACAATTTTCGCAGACGGTATCCACATATGGCACTGGACTACCTGCAAAGTTGTATCATTGTACAACACATAGTTCATGAGATGTTGTTGTTGTTGTTGTTGTTGTTGTCTTCAGTCCTGAGACTGGTTTGATGCAGCTCTCCATGCTACTCTATCCTGTGCAAGCTTCTTCATCTCCCAGTACCTACTGCAACCTACATCCTTCTGAATCTGCTTAGTGTATTCATCTCTTGGTCTCCCCCTACGATTTTTACCCTCCACACTGCGTTCCAATTGGTAATCCCTTGATGCCTCAGAACATGTCCTACCAACCGATCTCTTCCTCTGGTCAGGTTGTGCCACAAACTTCTCTTCTCCCCAATCCTATTCAATACTTCCTCATTAGTTATGTGATCTACCCATCTAATCTTCAGCATTCTTCTGTAGCACCACATTTCGAAAGCTTCTATTCTCTTCTTGTCCAAACTATTTACCGTCCATGTTTCACTTCCATACATGGCTACACTCCATACAAATACTTTCAGAAATGACTTCCTGACACTTAAATCATGAGATACGTCATAGAAATTAAGCTGCCTGAAAATGAAACTGCAGGGCAAAATTCACTAGAGTTACAGCTGAAATATTGTGTAAAATTACGCGAAAATATATTACGTAAACGTGAAATATGCTCGACATGTGGATACGTGGGCGAATCAACGGGTAAAAAAATCGTTGGAACGGTTTCAACCAAATTAATGCGCACTATCGAACACGGTAGGATGTCGGCAGCAGGGCTTCGGGTCGTTAACCGCCTCTGGAATCGATCGTAAAGCAGCGTCCGAGTCGCTCTGACAGCACAATGACTCAGGGCCCCTTGTCCTTGGTTGTCTCTCAGTGTGTGTAAAGCAGGAACACGCGTACTAAAAGTCAAGGGCTACGGCTGGCTCTCTAGTCAACTGGATCGGTCTGGAGCGAGCCGGTGGCTTCCCCACACCAACTGGAAAACTTCCGGCGGTGTGTGTGTGTGTGTGTGTGTGTGTGTGTGTGTGTGTGTGTGTGTGTGTGTAAGGAATCGCGAGCGAGCAGCAATCAGCTGGATTGCGCCGCGCTACTGGGGACCGGAGCTCAGCTGCAAAGTGGACAGTGTTACTGGTGGTGGGGCGGGTGTGGTGGCGGGGGGGAGTGACAACTATCACGTGA
This sequence comes from Schistocerca cancellata, assembly GCF_023864275.1. Lineage (NCBI taxonomy): Eukaryota > Metazoa > Arthropoda > Insecta > Orthoptera > Acrididae > Schistocerca > Schistocerca cancellata. Next base: position 123,428,915 of record NC_064637.1, on the reverse strand, counting down.
CGCCTAGTGAGGAGGTGGAGGGGGTTCCCTCTCACGCGGCTGCGACGCCACATTTGCGCTCCTTCTTTAACACTACCTTCTCCTGACGTTTCAAACGCACTATACCAGGTAGCCACCAAAATTGTGTCCCTAATCAACCTATATTTATATTCTTCCACTGCACAATTTTATTTCAACATGGCTACCTAGTTCAGTGGTTAAGTAGGGGAGCATATTATACAGGGTGGTCCACTGATCGTGACTGGGCCAAAAATCTCACGAAATAAAGAGTCAAACGAAAAAACTATAAAGAACGAAACTTGTCTAGCTTGAAGGGGGAAACCAGATGGCGCTATGGTTGGCACGCTAGATGGCGCTTCCATAGGTAAAACGGATATCAACTGCGTTTTTTTTTATATAGGAACCCCCATTTTTTATTACATATTCGTGTAGTACGTAACAAAATATGAATGTTTTAGTTGGACCACTTTTTTCGCTTTGTGATAGACGGAGCTGCAATAGTCACAAACATATGGCTCACAATTTTAGACGAACAGTTGGTAACAGGTAGGTTTTTTAAATTAAAATACAGAACGTAGGTACGTTTGAACATTTTATTTCGGTTGTTACAATGTGATACAGTACCTTTGTGAACTTATCATTTCTGAGAACGCATGCTGTTACAGCGTGATTACCTATAAATGCCACGTTAAAGCAATAAATGCTCAAAATGCTGTCCGACAACCTCAGTGCATTTGGCAATACGTGTAACATCCGTAATGTTCGCACATGCATTGACAATGCGCTGACGCATGTTGTCAGGCGTTGTCGGTGGATCACGATAGCAAATATCCTTCAACTTTCCCTATAGAAAGAAATCCGGGGACTTCAGATCCGGTCAACGTGCGGGCCAAGCTATGGTCGAAGACCAATCCACCTGTCATGAAATATGCTATTCAATACCGCTTCAACTGCACGCGAGCTATGTGCCGGACATCCATCATGTTGGAAGTAAATCGCCATTCTGTCATGGCTCTGAGCACTATGGGTCTCAACTGCTGAGGTCATTAGTCCCCTAGAACTTAGAACTAGTTAAACCTAACTAACCTAAGGACATCACAAACACCCATGCCCGAGGCAGGATTCGAACCTGCGACCGTAGCGGTCTTGCGGTTCCAGACTGCAGCGCCTTTAACCGCACGGCCACTTCGGCCGGCGCCATTCTGTCATGCAGTGAAACATCTTCTAGTAACATCGGTAGAACATTACGTAGGAAAGCAACATAGATTGCACCATTTAGATTGCCATCGATAAAATCGGGGGCAATTATCCTTCTTCCCACAATGCCGCACCATACATTAACCCGCCAAGGTCGCTGATGTTCCACTTGTCGCAGCCATCGTGGATTTTACGTTGCCCAATAGTGCATATTATGCCGGTTTACGTTAGCGCCATTGGTGAATGACGCTTCGTCGCTAAACAGAACGCGTGCAAAAGATCTGTCATCTTCCCGTAATTTCTCTTTTGCCCACTGGCAGAACTGTACACGACGTTCAAAGTCGTCGCCATGCAATTCCTGGTGCACAGAAATATGGTACGGGTGCAATCGATGTTGATGTAGCATTCTCAACACCGACATTTTTGAGATTCCCGATTCTCGCGCGATTAGTCTGCTACTGATTTGCGGATTAGCCTGCGACAGCATCTAAAACACCTACTTGGGCATCATTGTTTGTTGCAGGTCGTGGTTGACGTTTCGCATGTGGCTGAACACTTCCTGTTGCCTTAAATAACGTAACCATTCGGCGAACGGTCCGGACACTTGGATGATGTCGTCCAGGATACCGAGCAGCATACATAGCATATGCCCGTTGGGCATTTTGATAACAATAGTCATACATCAACACGATATCAACTTTTTCCGCAATTGTTAAACGGTCCATTTTAACACGGGTAATGTATCACGAAGCAAATACCGTCCGCACTGGAAGAATGTTACGTGATACCACGTACTTATACGTTTGTGACTATTGCAGCGCCATCTATCACAAAGCGAAAAAAGTGGTCCAACTAAAACACTCTTATTTCCTTACGTAATACACGAATATGTAATAAAAAATGGGGGTTCCTGTTTTAAAAAACGCAGCTGATATCCGTTTGACCTATGACAGCGCCATCTAGCGGGCCAACCATAGCGCCATCTGGTTTCCCCCTTCAAGCTAGACAGGTTTCGTTCTTTGTAGTTTTTTCGTTTGATGCTTATTTCGTGAGATAATTGGCCCGGCTACAGTATTGTCGCCTGGAAATGGAAAATCTGCTAAATAAATATTTTCTTGCGTGTGAATAGACATGAAGTGACAGAAGCACAAAAGCCAATATACTAAGATAATGGTCGTACCTGCAATGCAACAATATCAAAGAAAATACAGTGTTCACTGTTAACAGTAATTGTGCATAGTCTGTGGTACTAGTGAAACTTACTTCTGTTCGCGTCCTTGGGAGAATAAGACACTGACTTTGTACGCTAACATTTTATTACGTGGATGGAAAGGTCTTTGACGTGATAATTTCTCAGAATATAATCATTGTTCGGTAACATAAAACAATGGATTTTATTTACAGTTCAATGTGTATAAAGCGGCTTTCCTCCGAATTATTGCCGTTTTAAGCATAGCAGATGTACATTAACTGTTGGCCGCCATTGGTGCAATTTTCTCTAAAGTCACCTAAAGCTGGGCGTGGCGCCCGCATATTCGCCAAAAATTGGGTTCATTAATGTAGTGAAGTAAAATGTGCAAGCAATACAAGCACATATGGTCCGAATTGTAAATTGTTTCAGGTACACCAGGGCGCAGCCAGCCACGCAGGTTAAACAACGACGCAGCTCATTTTCTTTTACATTTTCAGCTACTTATAAATGTTTTCTACGTCATCAGCAGCAGTACATGCAGAAATCACATTTCCCCTGAAAATAAGTTGGCTCATGCTCTCCTACTAAATCTGCCGTTTAAGAGAATAGTCGTCGTCACACTCTTATGAAGCAAATTGTAATCATCGTGAGACTTTCGTCTGTTACTACGTGTACTGTTACGTGAAATGGACATCATTCTCTTAACACTGTTGTATAATCAAGCTTATATGAACCTCGTACGAAACTTAAAGAACTTTAATCCCCATAAACTAGATGAATAAATATAAAGTGCAATATTTTTTTGTTCCCTTTTATTCACCACATACATTTGTAATAAGTTAGGATATATTACACTATATCGAATCCTTTCTTCGTTCTCTTTCCTTGGGAGCTCAAAAACTTGATATTTCGAAGAAAAGCCGCCGATATATCAAAGTTTTTGCAAGGCTCTAAAAGGGCACATTGTAGCTTCGTGTATTGAAGTTCAGTGGACAAAAACTCTTTACATCCAAGTCACCTCTTTCATAAGGTACCTGTGTATATCGAAGTGCGTTCAAATAGGGGAATCCCAGTCCCTTATCTCCCTGCTTCGATGCGTCAGCGAGATCTGCGTCGCGTCGCAGTTCTCACGCCCTCCATGCAGGTGCGATTTGAGGTTTTTTTTTTTTTTTTTTGACTGTGTGAGCTGTGAGCGAATAGGCTTGACAATCGCTGAAAAGCGAAGAAAAGAAAGAGGTAGCTGCAGACTTTGTGATTCCGGCAAGCACACTGTAGACAATAATCCCAGAATGAAGTCCCCATGATTGCCAGAGATGAAGGGAGAGATCGGAAACGACAACGAAAGGATGAGTTTCCAGATTTAGAGGAGTGTTTAGTGCAGTGGCTCCAGCAACAGAGGAACAATAATGCAAAGATTGGTGGACTTGTTTTGAAAGAAAAGGCAGACTGTTTTGCAGCAACTTTGGTATACGATATGTTTCGTACGAATCGCGGATGGTTAGAAAATTTCAGGAAAAGACACCGCATTCTTTTCCGAAATGAGAGTGGGTAAAGTGTCAGTGTAGATAACAAAATTTGTAATGAGAGGGAGTTAAAATTGCAGAGATTTCTTCAAGTTTACAAACCAGATCACGCTTTTAAGGCAGACGAACTTCGACTTTTTTCTAACGTCTTAAGACAAAACTTTCACTTTCCAAGGAGAATATATCACGAGGGAGGCTAAGAAGAGATCGTGTTACCTTTCTGTTAGTAGCAAATATGACCGGGACAGAAAACCTCAAACCACATGAGAAGAAACCGTGATGTTTTTCCGGGTGTAATTCGCAGCATGTGGAGAACGCTGCAAACAAGAAAGCATGGCTGACGTCAGAAGTGTTTACCAACTGGTTAAAGAATTTTGATAGGAAAATGACTCGTGAAAATAAAAAAGTTGTCCAGTTTGTGGACAACAGCAGTGCGCACAATGCTATCAAATGTTCAAATGTGTGTGAAATCTGATGGGACTTAACTGCTAGGGTCATCAGTCCCTAAGCTTACATACTACTTAACTTAATTATCCTAAGGACAAACACACACACCTATGCCCGAGGGAGAACACGAACCTCCGCCGGGACCAGCCGCACAATCCATGACAATGTTAACCCTCCGCTAAAAATCGTGACAGTAAAGTGTTTACTACCTAACATTACGTCGAAATTGCAGCCCTTAGATCAAGGAATAATCAAGAATGTCAAAGAAAACTACAGATGTGAAATAGGCCGAATGACAGTCTGCAGTATTTTAAATACTATGATAATGATGGATGAAGTGGGCAAAAACATGAAGGAGCAAACGATCGTGAATTGTTTCCGAACATGTGTGAAAATCAGCAGCTGGTGGGATTCATAGTTAAGTATGAAAGTTCGATACTGACACTGGTTTATGGGAATTTTGACCAAAGCTTTTATTTTATACAGTATTTACAGCAGACCGCCTCTATCAGTATCTTCGAGCCCGAATGGACGAAAGTGGTGACTCACTTTAACACCGATCACGTTCGTTTTGAAGACTTCGTGGATGTGGACAATTTCGAAGCAGCAGAATCGCTAACAGAAGCCGAGATTGTTTACTCCATGAAGACAGCGAACGAAAAAGAAGGCGGCAACAATGACGAAGAGAAGTGGGAAGGAGAGGGAATTGGGGGGGGGGGATGTCGAAGAAGCACCGCCAGCGACTCCCAGGCAGGCAAAAGCGGCTCTCGACACAATCAGGACGCATGTGGAGAAGTGTGAGGAGGTAGAGGACACAAGGCGTTCTCAGCTATCGTAATCACAGACAATGAAATGATCGAAACTTCAAAGCAAGCCACAATTATGCATTACTTTTAAAGCTAACGATTTCTGGAAATTTTTATGTACGAACTGTGTATTCCCTTACTGAATTCAGTTTTTTTCTGATGAAAGTATTTTATTTTAAACATATAAGCTATTGCACCAAAACATAGGCCTATACCGCACGAAAAAAATCACAGTATAGTAATAAAAATATCGTGGGTTGTATTTTTGTATTGTTTTAGCTAACCTCAATATATTGAATGAATTTTACCTTCCCTATAGATTCGATACGTCGAAGTTTGACTGTAACGAAGTTACTGTTGTTTTAAATATCACATTTATGTTTTTGCTATGGAAATAAGCGGTAGAAAAATTTTAGATCACTCCCTTCCTTTTTCCTTGCTTTACAGACATTCGTCAACCAATTAATTAAGTTAATTTCTTATAACTCTTGCTTACATTCACCACTCAATCAGCTGTGTCACTGAAACATGTTCAATGTGCTTTTTTGTTAAAAAAAATAAATGGAATGCATAAAACATATTACCTCCCTTTCACGTTACACTACCAACAGTAATTATTTGTATCCGCGTACGATTCTTAGCAGTGAGAGCGCTACTGATTAAATTTCACACAAGTATTTTTGTCAGATGCGTAATTTTCCAATAAGTTCGTACAAAGAGATTACTCATATGTCAAGATAACCAACACTGGACTGAATGTCAAGGGACTAATTTATTTCTCGCCTTATCCAACATCTGCTGCGTAATTTTGTAAGGCATTCCACTTAAGAGGAATAGTGTGGTGTTTCACGCACATGCACACAATTTGAAAAACAACACGAATAAACAAACACTCCAAGGGAGTCTTACAGAGTAGAGGATGCCTAGACAGTCTCATCAATGAACGATATACCCGTCTCTTACGTCAACCCAGGCGTGTTTTTTTGCGTACGAACGATCTACATCTACATCTACTTTTATACTCCGCAAGCCACCCAACGGTGTGTGGCGGAGGGCACTTTACGTGCCACTGTCATTACCTCCCTTTCCGGTTCCAGTCGCGTATGGTTCGCGGGAAGAACGACTGCCGGAAAGCCTCCGTGCGCGCTCGAATCTCTCTAATTTTATATTCGTAGAGGTGCTGAATGGCATCCTGCGTTACTCTGTTTCGAGCATCTTCAAAATTTATTTGCCATTCGGCAATGTTTCTTGCACGCCCTGGAGAACGAGTACGTTGCTGCTTTACTGGGTTCTGTATGCGTTCAGCTGGCGAGAGATCTGGTGTGTTGTACACCGTAAAGGGCACGTTGCCGTATGTGGACTTGTACTGTCGTGCTGAAACAGCATGCGAGCGTTCTGTCGAATAAATGGCAGTATTGCGGAGATAACAGCCCCTGTAATGCAGCAGGCACTGGTTACTTTACCCAGAAGAAACACCAAATGCTGACACAAGATGTAACCGCGCAACTGCTACGGTCGCAAGTTTCTAATCCTGCCTCGGGCATGGATGTGTGTGATGTCCTTAGGTTATAGTCTGTCAGTAAACTGAAGAGCGAGCGAGCGAGTCCCCACTCTGCCAACCCAGCTACGTCACAGGGCGCTTCTACAGGCTGTTTCACAATGTAGTATCGCCCCTGCCGCGGCGCGTGCTTTAAATCTGTGGAGATGCCGTGTACAGATACGTCTCGGCTGCGTTCATTTTTAGATAAATGTATTAAGACCATAAGGAATACAAAAAACTATAGCTTCTTCCGAAACACAACATTATAGAGTAAATAATATCAAGATAAGAATGTTCATGCGAATGTATTGATGTTCCCCTACTGCTATTCGTAAAACGAACCCCATATAATGCAATCAATCTGTAGAAATTGAGGCTTGTTCTTACTTTGTGTTTCTACTAGAAGGTAGAAGTTTTCTTTGAAGGACTGCATTGAAACTTAACAAGTTTTGCAACACGATAAGTGGTTAAAAAGTAAGCATAAATTTATAATTTTGCGTGTTGTATTAGTCCGATTTGCACTACTTTTTTGTCACTGTCTTCGTAAACATGACTTAAAAGTATGTGTACAATGTTATGCATATTGGGTATTTACTCTGTTGTGAGCAGTCAAAAAGGTTACATGTGTTTTGGTAGCAGCAAAGATTATTTGTTTTGTATAAAAATAGATTACAGAATCTGCATTAAATTTTGTTATAGAAATGGAATAAAGTTTATGAAATTTTGCTTTTGGTGAGCCTGTTATAAGTGAACCAAGGGCATACAAGTGGTATAAACATTTCAAAGCGGGCCTTAAAGGACAGCGGTTTTACGGGCATGGATGAGATTAAAAATGCACAGTTAAGAGACCTACAAACTACCCCGAAGAAATAGTTCCTAAAGAATTTCGGGAATTGGAAAAAGCACTGGCACAAGTATATAGTAGGCAATGGGGAATATTTTGAAGAGGATAACATTGCTGTAGATTAACAAATAAAGTTCTTACCAAAAATTAAAAATTAATACGTGAACGCACCTGGTATTTCAAGCTTTTTGCTTAGAAGTCCAGAATCAATGTACATGTTTCGAAGAAAATTTCAGCAGTGTTTAGAATAGCTACTGCGCACAAATTTCAAGCAATATGTCTCAGAATCAGGTGAATAGCGACCGAGATAGACATTTAGTGTTCCATAAGCACCAAAGGTTTTATGTTATTTTGAAACTGTCTATAACGATCGGTTTCCTCCCAAGATTATTAGTTTTCCTTCGTGGTGATTCCACTAAACCATGCGGCTTATTTTCGCGTTCCTTCCTTTTGCGTCCTATTGGACGAGGCTGACGTTTGCATAAATTGCAGCCCTTTGATTGAGACTGGTAATATTAGCCAACAGCTCTTTTTGGGTCGCCTCTTTAATACACGCTGTTATAACATTAGAGACGATCGAACGCTCGTTACTCCGCAAATACCTCCTCTTCCTCGTATTCTGCACATTTTCTTACAATGCTAGACGATTATCCATCAGTAAGTATACAAAGTTAACTGACTGACACTGGCAACTAAGATCATATGAACAGAAACGACGTATATCACTGCACGCCGATCTACACCGCTATACAGGTAACGGGCAACAGATTTAGGGTGCCCCTGTAGGCCGGTGGCAGCTTTCTTCCGGGAAAGGCCACTTCCCCCACCAAAAGCGCTGCTCGCTCTTGAGTTTACAGACAGACTATAGTTAGGTTTACGTAGTTCTAGGGGACTGATGACCTCAGATGTTAAGTGCTCAGAGCCATTTTAGTTTTGACCTGATGGCCCCCTCACGTGATGAGGGCTGGGTGGGATCTGTGTGTCGTGGGCAACTGCACTCTGGAATGGGCAGCTCACTGGGTCCACGCAGTACACACATGACCATCGCTCGCATAGACAGAACCTACTGTCATCACTGAAGACAACACAGGGCCATTTCACAGCAGAGTAGCCGCGCTTGGAGGTGTCGAGCTGACTGTGGCCGCCTGTCCAGAGGCACAGGTGTTCTTTATCGTGCTGCAAGTAGACGCTTCCCAGTGGTCCCTGATGACTCAGCAGGTGCAATAACTGCCCAGGTTTCGTGCCGGGATTATGTTCGGTGGGTACCGCTGCTCTGCACAATATATCGTTCCTGACGCAAGTCTGTACTAACAGACTTCCAGGACACTGGCTGCAGGTATTCGAATGTTCCAGAGATCACTGCTGGAAGCAGCCACACACCATCGACATATTGCGCCCAACCTGTGCTACACTCTGTCGATACGTCCATTCGGTTTGCCGCAAGCCCTCTATGCGACCCCATTCAAATGACTGAGGTTGTTCGTCCGGAGTATGACTCATCCTCAAAATTACAGACCAATATCCTTAACAACAGTTTGTTGCAGGATTCTCGAACATATTCTCAGTTCGAATATAATGAATTTCCTTGAGAAGTTGCTGTCCAAGCATCAGCACGGCTTTAGAAAGCATCGCTCCTGCGAAACGCAACTCGCCCTTTTTCACATGATATCTTGCGAACCATGGATGAAGGGTATCAGACGGATGCCATATTCCTTGACTTCCGGAAAGCGTTTGACTCGGTGCCCCACTGCAGACTCCTAACTAAAGTACATGGGATTGGTTCCCAAATATGTGAGTGGCTCGAAGACTTCTTAAGTAATAGAACCTAGTATGTTGTCCTCAATGGTGAGTGTTCATCGGAGGTGAGGGTATCATCTGAAGTGCCCCAGGGAAGTGTGGTAGGTCCGCTGTTGTTTTCTATCCACATAAATGATCTTTTGGATAGGTTGGATAGCAATGTGCGGCTGTTTGCTTATGATGCTGTGGTGTACGGGAAGGTGTCGTCGTTGAGTGACTGTAGGAGGATACAAGATGACTCGGACAGGATTTGTGATTGGTGTAAAGAATGGCAGCTAACTCTAAATATAGATAAATGTAAATTAATGCATATGAATAGGAAAAAGAATCCCGTAATGTTTGAATACTCCATTAGTTGTGTAGCGGTTGACACAGTCACGTCGATTAAATATTTGGGCGTAACATTGCAGAGCGATATGAAGTGGGACAGGCATGTAATGGCAGTTGTGGGGAAGGCGGATAGTCATCTTCGGTTCATTGGTAGAATTTTGGGAAGATGTGGTTCATCTGTATAGGAGACCGCTTATAAAACACTAATACAACCTATTCTTGAGTACTGCTCGAGCGTTTGGGATCCATATGAGGTCGGATTGAGGGAGGACATAGAAGCAATTCAGAGGTGGCTGCTAGATTTGTTACTGGTAGGTTTGACCATCACGCGAGTGTTACGGAAATGCTTCAGGAATTCGGGTGGGAGTCTCTGGAGGAAAGGAGGCGTTCTTTTCGTGAATCGCTACTGAGTAAATTTAAAGAACCAGCATTTGAGGCTGACTGCAGTACAGTTTTACTGCCGCCAACTGATATTTCGCGGAAAGACCACGATATACGCTCAGACTTCAAGAGGAAGGCAATAATTCAAATTCCAAAGCAAGCAGTTGCTGACACGTGTCAATATTACCGAAGTATCAGTTTAAGTCATCGCTGAAAAATACGAATACGAATTCTTTAGAAAAGGAAGGAAAATGTGATAGAAGCCGAACTCAGAGATGAACAGTTTGTATTCCAGAGAAATGTAGGAACACACGAGGCAATGCAGGCAGACCATACGACTTATGTTAGAAGATCGAGTAACGAAGGGCAAACCTACGTTTATAGCAGTTGTAGATTAACAGAAAGCTTTTGTCAATGTAGAATACTCTCTTTGAAATTCTGGAGGTGTCAGGGATGAAATACAGAGGGCGAAAGGCTATTTACAACTTGTACACAAACCAGATGGCATTTGTAATAGTTGAGGAGCATGAAAAGGAAGCAGTTGTTGAGGGGCGAGGGAGTGAGATGGAGTTGTAGCCTATCTCCGAAGTTATTCAATCCGTGTTGAGTAAGCAATAAAAGAAACCAAAGAAAAATTTGATTTGGAGTAGGAATGAAAGTTCACGGGGAAGAAATGCAAACTTTAAAGGCTGCCGATGACACACTAATTCTGTAAAAGACAGCAGAGGACGTGGAAGAGCAGTTGAATGGAAAGGGTAGTGTCTTGAAAGCAGAATGTAAGATGAAGATCAACAAAAGCAAAACGAGGATAATGATGGTGGTGGTAAGTTCCTATGGGACCAAACTGCTGATGTAATCGGTCCCTAAGCTTACAAACTACTTAAGCTAACTTTAACTTAAACTAACTTATGATAAGGACAACACACCCACCCATGTCCGAGGAAGGACTCGAACCTCTGACGTAGGTAGCCGTGTGAACCGTGGCAAGGCGCCCGAGACCTCGCAGCTACCCCGCGCGGCGGAGGATAATAGATGTAGTCGAATTAAATCAGGTGATACTGAGGGAATTGGACTGGGAAACGAGACGTTTAAACTAGAAGATGAGTTTTGCTATCTGGGCGGCAAAGTAGCTGGTGATATAAAATACAGAGTGGCAATGGTTCCTCGAGAGGGGAAATTTGTTGATTTTGAATATAGATTTAAGTGTTAGGAAATCCACCTGAAAGTGTCTGGAGCTTAGCCATGTATGGAAGTGAAAAGTTGACGATAAACCGTTTAGACAAAAAGAGAATAGAAGGTTTCGAAGTTTAGTTCTGCAGATCGAATGATGGGATCGGTTGATAGGACACATTCTGAGACATCACGAAATCAGCAATTTAGAATTTTAGGTAAGTGCGTGTGTGGAAGAGGGGGGGGGGGTGAGGGGCATCAAACCAATCTTCGAACTCAAGAGCACAACGCCAACAACATGGAATGAGCCTCACACAGCTATAGTATTGTTATGGCATAAGCAAAACTAGCAACATCAAGTAAACTACCATCAACATAAAGCCACTCACCTTTCTGTGTTGTTTGATCTGTGGGCGTGATATACAGTCTTTTGAGAGGTACCAGATTCCAAACGTCTATTGCATGCATTTCCTTTAGCACTGTCCGATGAAACACTGATGGAGACATAATTGTATTCAGTGACAACAGCAATTTCTGTAGGTGTTGAAACAGAAATATCATTGTAGTCCCTGTCGATTAGAATACTTTTACAAGCAGTAGTGGCCGGCCGCGGTGGTCGTGCGGTTCTAGGCGCTTCAGTCCGGAACCCCGCGACTGCTACGGCCGCAGGTTCGAATCCTGCCTCGGGCATGGATGTGTCTGATGTCCTTAGGTTAGTTAGGTTTAAGTAGTTCTAAGTTCTAGGGACTGATGACCTCAAATGTTAAGTCCCATAGTGCTCAGAGCCATTTGAACCAGTTTGAACAAGCAGTAGTGCGTGAGATGCCTACCTGCTACCACGACGGACTTCCTTACGTAGTCAAAATACCAGTTCTACACCATCTACAACGAAGCAGAATGACGATTGTGTACTGCGAAGTGTTATAGTTGAGTGACTTTAGGAAGATACAGGATTAATTAGATATAACTTCTGTGTGGTGAGATGAGTGGCAGCTTGCTGTAACTGTGGAAAACATGTGCATAAGAGGGAAAAAACAGTCATGGTCGAGTACAGTATTGATGATTTGCTGCTCGATAGAGCCACGTCGACTAAATACCTCGGCCTAACATTGCTGGACGACGTGAAATAGATCAAGGACTTAAGTTCGGTTTTAGGGAAGGCGTATGGTCAGCTTCTGTTTATTTGGGACAATTCTAGGAAAGTGTAGCTCATGTCTAAAGGAGAGGGCGTACAGAACTCTAGTGCGACCCATTCTTGAGTACTGCTCTAGTGTTCGGGATCTCCATCGGGTCGGATTAAAGGAAGAAATCGAAGCAGTTCACAGGCGTGCTGCCAGACTTGGTACCATAAGAATGGTCGACAAGCTAATATTACTTAAATGCTCCATCAACTCAAATGGGAATCCCTGGAGGAAAGAAAACGTTCTTCCTGTGTAACACCATTGAGAAAGATCAGACACACGGCGTTTGCGATACACTACAGAACGGTTCTACTGTGACCAATATAGGTCTCGCATAAGGATCTGAAAGACAGGATAAGAGAAATCGGAGCTCGTAAGGAAGCACAGATACGGTCGTTATTGTCTACATCTACATCTACATCTATACTCCGCGAGCCACCTTACGGTGTGTGGCGGAGGGTACTTATTGTACCACTATCTGATCCCCCCTTCCCTGTTCCATTCACGAATTGTGCGTGGGAAGAACGACTGCTTGTAAGTCTCCGTATTTGCTCTAATTTCTCGGATCTTTTCGTTGTGATCATTACGCGAGATATATGTGGGCGGTAGTAATATGTTGCCCATCTCTTCCCGGAATGTGCTCTCTCGTAATTTCGATAATAAACCTCTCCGTATTGCGTAACGCCTTTCTTGAAGTGTCCGCCACTGGAGCTTGTTCAGCATCTCCGTAACGCTCTCGCGCTGACTAAATGTCCCCATGACGAATCGCGCTGCTTTTCGCTGGATCATGTCTATCTCTTCTATTAATCCAACCTGGTAAGGGTCCCATACTGATGAGCAATACTCAAGAATCGGACGAACAAGCGTTTTGTAAGCTACTTCTTTCGTCGATGAGTCACATTTTCTTAGAATTCTTCCTATGAATCTCAACCTGGCGCCTGCTTTTCCCACTATTTGTTTTATGTGATCATTCCACTTCAGATCGCTCCGGATAGTAACTCCTAAGTATTTTACGGTCGTTACCGCTTCCAATGATTTACCACCTATGGCATAATCGTACTGGAATGGATTTCTGCCCCTATGTATGCGCATTATATTACATTTATCTACGTTTAGGGAAAGCTGCCAGCTGTCGCACCATGCATTAATCCTCTGCAGGTCTTCCTGGAGTACGTACGAGTCTTCTGATGTTGCTACTTTCTTGTAGACAACCGTGTCATCTGCAAATAGCCTCACGGAGCTACCGATGTTGTCAACTAAGTCATTTATGTATATTGTAAACAATAAAGGTCCTATCACGCTTCCTTGCGGTACTCCCGAAATTACCTCTACATCTGCAGATTTTGAACCGTTAAGAATGACATGTTGAGTTCTTTCTTCTAGGAAATCCTGAATCCAATCACAAACCTGGTCCGATATTCCGTAAGCTCGTATTTTTTTCATTAAACGTAAGTGCGGAACCGTATCAAATGCCTTCCTGAAGTCCAGGAATACGGCATCAATCTGCTCGCCAGTGTCTACGGCACTGTGAATTTCTTGGGCAAATAGGGCGAGCTGAGTTTCACATGATCTCTGTTTGCGGAATCCATGTTGGTTATGATGAAGGAGATTTGTATTATCTAAGAACGTCATAATACGAGAACACAAAACATGTTCCATTATTCTACAACAGATTGACGTAAGCGAAATAGGCCTATAATTATTCGCATCTGATTTATGACCCTTCTTGAAAATGGGAACGACCTGCGCTTTCTTCCAGTCGCTAGGTACTTTACGTTCTTCCAGCGATCTACGATAAATTGCTGATAGAAAGGGGGCAAGTTCTTTAGCATAATCACTGTAGAATCTTAAGGGTATCTCGTCTGGTCCGGATGCTTTTCCGCTACTAAGTGATAGCAGTTGTTTTTCAATTCCGATATCGTTTATTTCAATATTTTCCATTTTGGCGTCCGTGCGACGGCTGAAGTCAGGGACCGTGTTACGATTTTCCGCAGTGAAACAGTTTCGGAACACTGAATGCAGTATTTCTGCCTTTCTTCGGTCGTCCTCTGTTTCGGTGCCATCGTGGTCAACGAGTGACTGAATAGGGGATTTAGATCCGCTTACCGATTTTACATATGACCAAAACTTTTTAGGGTTCTTGTTTAGATTGTTTGCCAATGTTTTATGTTCGAATTCGTTGAATGCTTCTCTCATTGCTCTCTTTACGGTCTTTTTCGCTTCGTTCAGCTTTTCCTTATCAGCTATGATTCGACTACTCTTAAACCTATGATGAAGCTTTCTTTGTTTCCGTAGTACCTTTCGTACATGATTGTTATACCACGGTGGATCTTTCCCCTCGCTTTGGACCTTAGTCGGTACGAACTTATCTAAGGCGTACTGGACGATGTTTCTGAATTTTTTCCATTTTTGTTCCACATCCTCTTCCTCAGAAATGAACGTTTGATGGTGGTCACTCAGATATTCTGCGATTTGTGCCCTATCACTCTTGTTAAGCAAATATATTTTCCTTCCTTTCTTGGCATTTCTTATTACACTTGTAGTCATTGATGCAACCACTGACTTATGATCACTGATACCCTCTTCTACATTCACGGAGTCGAAAAGTTCCGGTCTATTTGTTGCTATGAGGTCTAAAACGTTAGCTTCACGAGTTGGTTCTCTAACTATCTGCTCGAAGTAATTCTCGGACAAGGCAGTCAGGATAATGTCACAAGAGTCTCTGTCCCTGGCTCCAGTTCTGATTGTGTGACTATCCCATTCTATACCTGGTAGATTGAAGTCTCCCCCTATTACAATAGTATGATCACGAAACTTCTTCACGACGTTCTGCAGGTTCTCTCTGAGGCGCTCAACTACTACGGTTGCTGATGCAGGTGGTCTATAGAAGCATCCGACTATCATATCTGACCCACCTTTGATACTTAGCTTAACCCAGATTATTTCACATTCGCATTCGCTAATAACTTCACTGGATATTATTGAATTCTTTACTGCTATAAATACTCCTCCACCATTGGCGTTTATCCTATCCTTGCGGTATATATTCCATTCTGTGTCTAGGATTTCGTTACTGTTCACTTCCGGTTTTAACCAACTTTCCGTTCCTAATACTATATGCGCACTATTTCCTTCTTGCTCCGTTTGCGAGTGGAAGAGCAAAGGGAATGACTGCCAGAGGTGTGAGGTATCCTTCGCCAAGCACCGTATGGCGGCTTCCAGAACGAGTATGATAGCTGCAGATGTAGATGAAAATTTACCATCCGAAATCGTCTTAACACTAAAATGAAGAAGCGTCTGTAAAGTTCAGTGAATGGTCTCAGAAAATGGAGTAAACAGGAGGTACAAACAGAATACCTTTACTGCTCATCAAAGTAGTTACATCATACACTCCTGGAAATGGAAAAAAGAACACATTGACACCGGTGTGTCAGACCCACCATGCTTGCTCCGGACACTGCGAGATGGCTGTACAAGCAATGATCACACGCACGGCACAGCGGACACACCAGGAACCGCAGTGTTGGCCGTCGAATGGCGCTAGCTGCGCAGCATTTGTGCACCGCCGCCGTCAGTGTCAGCCAGTTTGCCGTGGCATACGGAGCTCCATCGCAGTCTTTAACACTGGTAGCATGCCGCGACAGCGTGGACGAGAACCGTATGTGCAGTTGACGGACTTTGAGCGAGGGCGTATAGTGGGCATGCGGGAGGCCGGGTGGACGTACCGCCGAATTGCTCAACACGTGGGGCGTGAGGTCTCCACAGTACATCGATGTTGTCGCCAGTGGTCGGCGGAAGGTGCACGTGCCCGTCGACCTGGGACCGGACCGCAGCGACGCACGGATGCACGCCAAGACCGTAGGATCCTACGCAGTGCCGTAGGGGACCGCACCGCCACTTCCCAGCAAATTAGGGACACTGTTGCTCCTGGGGTATCGGCGAGGACCATTCGCAACCGTCTCCATGAAGCTGGGCTACGGTCCCGCACACCGTTAGGCCGTCTTCCGCTCACGCTCCAACATCGTGCAGCCCGCCTACAGTGGTGTCGCGACAGGCGTGAATGGAGGGACGAATGGAGACGTGTCGTCTTCAGCGATGAGAGTCGCTTCTGCCTTGGTGCCAATGATGGTCGTATGCGTGTTTGGCGCCGTGCAGGTGAGCGCCACAATCAGGACTGCATACGACCGAGGCACACAGGGCCAACACCCGGCATCATGGTGTGGGGAGCGATCTCCTACACTGGCCGTACACCACTGGTGATCGTCGAGGGGACACTGAATAGTGCACGGTACATCCAAACCGTCATCGAACCCATCGTTCTACCATTCCTAGACCGGCAAGGGAACTTGCTGTTCCAACAGGACAATGCACGTCCGCATGTATCCCGTGCCACCCAACGTGCTCTAGAAGGTGTAAGTCAACTACCCTGGCCAGCAAGATCTCCGGATCTGTCCCCCATTGAGCATGTTTGGGACTGGATGAAGCGTCGTCTCACGCGGTCTGCACGTCCAGCACGAACGCTGGTCCAACTGAGGCGCCAGGTGGAAATGGCATGGCAAGCCGTTCCACAGGACTACATCCAGCATCTCTACGATCGTCTCCATGGGAGAATAGCAGCCTGCATTGCTGCGAAAGGTGGATATACACTGTACTAGTGCCGACATTGTGCATGCTCTGTTGCCTGTGTCTATGTGCCTGTGGTTCTGTCAGTGTGATCATGTGATGTATCTGACCCCAGGAATGTGTCAATAAAGTTTCCCCTTCCTGGGACAATGAATTCACGGTGTTCTTATTTCAATTTCCAGGAGTGTACTTCTGGCATCGATTGTAAAGCTGTCAGCAAATTCCTCTTGAAGAATTACTCGAGACACCATGGTTCACAGTGTGGAATATCTACATCATAACATGAGGTGATACCTGGTGCTACCAATACGATCCGGAGACCAAAAGACCGTCGATGGCATGATGTTCACCGTCTTCCCGGCCTCCATCGGGTAGAAATTCTTGATGGATCATGCACTTGGTGTCAAAACAGGCGATCAGCGTCGTCTCAATCTCTGATTTTTGTCGGTCGACT
Source organism: Schistocerca cancellata (assembly GCF_023864275.1). Classification (NCBI taxonomy): domain Eukaryota; kingdom Metazoa; phylum Arthropoda; class Insecta; order Orthoptera; family Acrididae; genus Schistocerca; species Schistocerca cancellata. The sequence continues at coordinate 123,411,430 of NC_064637.1, read as the reverse complement.
TTTATGGGAGTTGATAAAGGCGATGAACACCTTGGTCTCCCGATCGTCTTTGCAGCGTCTTTGCATCCTCTGTACAGACGCGGATATTCAATAATGTAGGCCACGGTGCCTCGAGCAATTCCTCAAGAAGGGTTTGCTGTCAGTTTCCAGAAACTTTGCAGTCGATGTCAGAAGTGTGTTGTAGCTAATGGTGATTAATCTGATGGCCAGTAAAGGTATTCTGATTGTAACTCACGTTTCTTTTATTATCTGAGATCATTCACTAATCTTTTCAAAGGCACCTGGTATCTAAGAGTGGGGGATCAGTAACACTAAAGGTAAAACCACCAAACAGTATTAGTTGTAAGTAATATTTGAATAACGATACAGAACCAGCAGCTGTTTTCGAATCTAACGTCGTTTATTCTTTTTTATCACATACTACCAGTTTCGACACCACATGTGTCATCTTCAGGCCCGGAACATAAGATGCTATCCACAACCATTTTCATGTGCATAGATGACATATTACGTTCGCAGCGTGAAGATGACACATGTGATGTCGAAACTGGTACCATGTGTTAAAAAGAATAAACGCGTTAGACTCAAATAGAGCCGCTTGTTTTGTTATCATTATTCAAGTACTGCGCGTTCGGCTGCTGTCCCACTTTCCTTGATGGATTATCAGACAGTCTCTCTCTCTCTCTCTCTCTCTCTCTCTCTCTCTCTCTCTCACACACACACACACACACACACACACATACACACACACACACACAATACATGGTAATTAGTCTAACTAAATTTAATGAACCCACAAAAGGACCTAACTTTCAAACTGCTCTTCCAGCCGCCTCTTCCCCTCGAACTGTTACAATGCAGGATCAATATAGTAGATACATAAGATTTAAAGAACAGCAGCACGTTTCGTCACTGGATCTTTTAGTAACACCGAGTGAGTTACGCAGTTGCTCAACACACTCCAGTGGCACACGTTACAAGAGAGGCTTTTTGCTTCACAGAGAATTGAACTGTTAGTATCTGAAAGCTCCGACAAAAGTTAGGCAATAAATTATTCCCACATACGTCTCCCGAAATGAACATGGCGAGAAAATTCAGAGAAATTGGCGCTCATACTGAGTTTTACCGACAAGCATTGTTGTCGCGCATCATTTATAAGTTGAAAACAGGGAAGGGCAAAATGATAACACATCCAGAATTACTGTTTTCCACGCGCTGTAAGAGGTCTTGCCAAATATGAATGTGGATCCTTACGAGCAAAGAAAATCACATGTGTACGGCTTCGTGAATGGTTTCTTCGATCGGTTACAGAGGTAACGACGGAGTACAGAATACGTAATAATGGTAGTTGTTCAATCACGCCACATCTACAGTGTACAAGATGAACGGTCTAAAGCAACTTCAGAAACATCAAAACGGCGTTCCGCATTTTGCCGGAAAGGTCATCCTGAATGTCGCTGCATACATAAAGCATGAAACTCGAAATCACTTCTGATTCAAAAGGAAGCGAAATTGTACTTCATATCTCACTTCTCCCACAAATGGTCTCACTATCTTAAATCGTGTATGGCGCTGTTATCTGGTTCGGAACTCAGAGGTCCCGCTAAGATGATCACAAGTAGCCATGTTCACAGTAAATAGGCTGCTACTCTTTTAGCACCCACGAAACTGAGTCTTTGGTAAATATAAAATTTTTCGTTTAAGACAGCAAATACGAAAGTTGCCTAGAAATTAATGCACAGCATTTTTTTCTTCAACAATTATTAATTGAACATAATGAGAATTAGACACACGAAATAATAGTGCGAAACAAGGGCGTGTGGGCCCTGTATTTACCAATCTTCGTCTTTGTGCCGACCGCTGTGGCCGAGCGGTTCTAGGCTCTTCAGTCCGGAACCGCGCGACCGCTACGATCGCAGTTTCGAATCCTGCCTCAGGCATGGATGTGTGTGATGTCCTTAGGTTAGTTAGGTTTAAGTAGTTATAGGGGACTGACGACCTCAGGTGTTAAGTTCCATAGTGCTCAGAGCCATTTTTGTCCTGGTGGCGGAGCCATTGCTTCACTGTGTGAATAACCTCCTTATCGTCCTCACTTCTACGAATCGCATCCTTTAATGGCCCAAACAAGTTGAAGTCCGAGGGGACTAGGTCAGGTGTGTCAGGTGTGATAGCCGTGGATGGTCTCCCCGACCGCTGCAAATCGTCTTCTGATGACCTCACCCTCCATGCCCAGCGACTAACTGCACTTCTGTCGACAGCAGATGCTCCATAGACTTTGCACAAGCGTTTGTGAATATTTCCCACTGTTTCTTTCTCTGCAGTGAGAAATTCAATGACGTCACATTGCTTGTAACTGACAGCCGCTCATTTTTGGCCCCTTTCCACAATTCCAACTACCTGTTCTGCCCTGCGGGTTTAACTAGGCGTTTCACAACTGCTCAGTTCCGGCTGTTCTTCCGACAGGATTGTTTGCTCCCAAAAAAATGTATTTTCCTTGCCTTGAGGTTCTAAGGGACCATAGTATGCCCAAGAAGTCTCTCAACGTTTAAGAAGTGTAACTGAAGCTACAGTACGCCGTCTTACCTTACACCCAACAAGAATAAACGAAAAGAGAGACAATCTGCAGTACCCGACACAAAATAACCACCTTGTACATACTTCATTGTTGACACTACACACGATGGCAGACAGCGCTCTCCACGTGTTCGGCAAACCCAAACCCTTCCATCGGATTGCCACAGGATGCAGAGAGATTCGTTATTCCAGGTCACTCGTTTTCAGTCATCCAGTGTCCAGTGCCGTTGCTCTTTACACCGCCACGGGCGACGCTTAGCACTGACTACAGAAATGTGTAGCTTACCAGCAGCTCCTGGATCACTGTACCCCCACTCGTTTTAGCTGCCTACGCACACCTCACTGTACCAACTGGAGTGCTGGCAGCACTTTGGGACTCACGACTGATGATCTCCGAAGTGTTCGGCTGCCGCTGTCCGCCAGTGCACGGGGTCTGGTTGGCTGAAGTGTCTCTGATGGATTTGCTACTCATATGACGTCCGAATAACTAGGAAAGGGTCAAAGTCACTGAGTTTTCTCGAACAATGCTTTCTGCTTGATCTAGGAAACCCCTCCACCTTCTTCTGTATCGGCGGGTCCGCCTACCTTGACAGACAGTGGTCGAGTCCGCATTACATAGGAGTCCAGCGACGGGATACTTCAGATGGTGAACACTTAGACGTTCAGGTGTGCCAATCACATTGTTTTTGATAAATACGAGGGCAGTTCAATAAGTAATGCAACACATTTTTTTTTCTGAAACAGGGGTTGTTTTATTCAGCATTGAAATACACCAGGTTATTCCCCAATCTTTTAGCTACACAACACTATTTTTGAACGTAATCTCCATTCAATGCTACGGCCTTACGCCACCTTGAAATGAGGGCCTGTATGCCTGCACGGTACCATTCCACTCGTCGATGTCGGAGCCAACGTCGTACTGCATCAATAACTTCTTCATCATCCGCTTAGTGCCTCCCACGGATTGCGTCCTTCATTGGGCCAAACATATGGAAATCCGACGGTGCGAGATCGGGGCTGTAGGGTGCATGAGGAAGAACAGTCCACTGAAGTTTTGTGAGCTCCTCTCGGGTGCGAAGACTTGTGTGAGGTCTTGCGTTGTCATGAAGAAGGAGAAGTTCGTTCAGATTTTTGTGCCTACGAACACGCTGAAGTCGTTTCTTCAATTTCTGAAGAGTAGCACAATACATTTCAGAGTTGATCGTTTGACCATGGGGAAGGACATCGAACAGAATAACCCCTTCAGCGTCCCAGAAGACTGTAACCGTGACTTTACCGGCTGAAGGTATGGCTTTAAACTTTTTCTTGGTAGGGGAGTGGGTGTGGCGCCACTCCATTGATTGCCGTTTTGTTTCAGGTTCGAAGTGATGACCCCATGTTTCATCGCCTGTAACAATCTTTGAAAAGAAATTGTCACCCTCAGCCACATGACGAGCAAGCAATTCCGCACAGATGGTTCACCTTTGCTCTTTATGGTGTTCGGTTAGACAATTAGACAACGAGGGACCCAGCGGGAACAAACCTTTGAATATCCCAACTGGTGAACAATTGTGACAGCACTACCAACAGAGATGTCAAGTTGAGCACTGAGTTGTTTGATGGTGATCCGTCGATCATCTCGAACGAGTGTGTTCGCACGCTCCGCCATTGCAGGAGTCACAGCTGTGCACGGCCGGCCCGCACGCGGGAGATCAGACAGTCTTGCTTGACCTTGCGGCGATGATGACACACGCTTTGCCCAACGACTCACCGTGCTTTTGTCCACTGCCAGATCACCGTAGACATTCTGCAAGCGCCTATGAATATCTGAGATGCCCTGCTTTTCCGTCAAAAGAAACTCGATCACTGCTCGTTGTTTGCAACGCACATCCGTTACAGACGCCATTTTAACAGCTCCGTACAGCGCTGCCACCTGTCGGAAGTCAATGAAACTATACGAGACGAAGCGGGAATGTTTGAAAATATTCCACAAGAAATTTCCGGTTTTTTCAACCAAAATTGGCCGAGAAAAAAAATGTGTTGCATTACTTATTGAACTGCCCTCGTACACAGCGCCATGCTGGACGGACAGAACAACGACTAAGCTCACCGGTAAAAACATTATCAGGGCTTAACGTCTAGCCGAGAATGTGTGGCTAGTCGAAAACAATGATAATCCAAAATACAAGTTTTTACCGGAAACTGCTTATTCTACATCTACATGTGTACTCCGCTAGCCACCGAACGGAGTGTGGCAGAGGGCACTATTCGCGCCAAAGTCAAATCCCCCCCCATCCACCACCCCCCTGTTCCATTCGCGGATCGCGCGAGGGAAACCGACTGTCTGAACGCCTCAGCACTCTGATTTCCCTTATCTTTGAATGGTAATCATTGCGCGATTTGAAAGTTGGTGGTAATAACATATGCTCTACATCCTCGGCAAAGATCGGATTTTGGAATTTAGTGAGCAGCCCCTTCCGTAAAGCGCGCCGTCTATCAGCAAGTGTGTCCCACTTCAAACTTTGTATGAGATTTGTCACGCTCTCGCGATGGCTAAATGTACCAGTCACGAATCTTTCCGCTCTTCTTTGCACCTTCTCAATCTCTTGTATCAGACCCAACTGGTAAGGGTCCCATACAGACGAACAATACTCTAGGACTGGACGAACTAAAGTATTGTAAGCTATTTCCTTTGTTGAAGGACTGCATCGCTTCAGGATTCTACCAATACACCGCAATCTAGAGTTTGCCTTACCCGTTACTTGTGTAATCTGATCATTCCATTTGAGATCATTTCGAATCGACACACCCAGATATTTGAAGGATGTTACCGCTTCCAAAGACTGGGAATTTATTTTGTACTCGTACATTAATGAGAATTTTAGCCTTATTATACGCAGTACTTACTAATATTGAGAGATAAGTGCCAGTCATTATTTTCTGCAAATCCTCATTTAGTTGTTCACAGCTTTCGTGTGATACTACTTTCCTGTAGACTACAGCGTCATCGGAAAACAGTCTAAGGCCGCTGTCAATACCATCAACCAGATCGTTTATGTAAATCGTAAAAAGCAGAGGACCTATTAGGCTGCCCTGGGGCACACGTCATGTTACGCTTGTTTCTGTTGAAGTCACCCCGTTCAGGACGACATACTGCTCTCTGTCTGTTAGAAAACTTTCTGTTCAGCCGCATATGTCATCGGATACACCGTAAGCGAGCACTTTTTGGAGCAAGGGACAGTACGGAACTGAGTCGAACGCCTTTCGAAAGTCGAGAAATATGGCATCAACATGGGAGCCGGTATCTAGAGCCGGTTGTATATCAAAAAGAGGGCCAGCTGTGTCTCGCACGACAGCTGTTTCCTAAAGCCGTGCTGGTTTCTGCAGATGAGCTTCTCAGAGTCTGGAAAGGTCATTATGTTTTAACACAAAATACAGTATGTTCCATGATTCTAAAACAAATCGACATCAGTGACATTCGCCGGTAATTATGTGCATCCGGTTTTCTACCCTTTTTATAGATTGCTATGACCTGGGCCTTCTTCCAGTCCCGTGGAACTTTCCGCTGTTCCAGTCGTCTCTGACAGATGATGTATAAGAATGGCACTATATTTGTAGCATAGTCAACATAAAATGTTACGGGGATGCCGTCAGGGCCAGATGCCTTCCTCGCGTTAAGTATGTTAACTGTTTTATAATCCCAGATACACTAAACATTATCTCAGCCATTCTTGCATTTGTTCTATAATTGAAAGTGGGAATGGTGCTGCAGTCCTCTATTGTTGATGAATCCACCAGAGGTGAGTGCTGAGAGACAGAGAGAGAGAGAGAGACAGAGAGAGAGAGAGAGAGAGAGAGAGAGAGGGCGGAAATAATTACAAGTACACAGACTGTTATGCAGCAAGTCTAAGAGAGTCCGTCACACAACCAAAGTGGTCTTAAAGAACCACACTCAGAGAAACTACAAATAAGGTCGCTAACGCGCTCGAGGAACTCCATTGTCAAACAGGGCGAGATCGCTGTTGCGTCTTCCTTAAGCCGACTCAATGGTGGATCTACTCACACGTACAACAGGTTCAAATGGTTCAAATGGCTCCAAGCACTATGGGACTTAACATCTGAGGTCATCAGTCCCATAGAATACTCAAACCTAACTAACCTAAGGACATTACACACATCCATGTCTGAGGCAGGATTCGAACCTGCTTCCATAGCAGCCGCGTGGTTCCAGACTGAAGCGCCTAGAACCGCTCGACCACAGCGGCTGCGTATAGTAAGAATTGTGGCTGCAAGTCAACCATAGATTGGCTTGTCCGTCACATGGTTTACAGCCAACAGAGGGATGCATTCTGCCTGGTGCGGTATCGATAATGTACAACACCACAATAGTGTTTACAAAGAAATCTATCTACATGTCACATTTAAACGGCTGCTACATTTCTTGCGTGTTACCCCTCCGGAACTGACAAATTATTTGTAGAATTACGCTTAAAACGCACTCGTTTTCGTATAACTCGCTTTCAGTTCGCTTTCTTCCTGTTCCCGTTCTCATTTACTTTTCCCCTGAGGACAGCTCGCACTGTCTAGCGAGTCAAGATTTCAGCAGACGAGATTTGTCCTATGTATCATAACAATTACATGTCAGGACGTCTCAGAGGCCCGGTGGGCGTGATAAAGCTTTCCTCGTTCGAATCGTCTTCGCTGGACACCAGCACGCTTTATTCTCTAAATTAACTACACTTTGTTGCTGTAATCCCTGTGCATCAGTACCAGTATTAAACGATTCGCGAATGTTTTCGTTGTATACTTTCTTCACAATCAAAAATTAGTGTACGAAATCAAAACATTCGTTATAATTTGTACATTACGCTTCATCGTTTTATTTCATGGAGAAACAAGTAGTCACAGAAAATCCACAGCCTGAATAGTGTGCACCCGGACAGTCGGCAGTCTGCTGCACGTTATCGCTGAGAAAGCGGCGCTCATGCCGGTATCTCCTTCGCGCTACATGTCCGAACAATGGACCACACGAAATCTTAAGTTAGACGAAAAACTATTAAAACCCCAGAGCAATTTTCGCGGAAAAATTTGTTTTGACCTACAAAATAACAACCGAAGAGTAAAGCAAAAACAAGTTCAGAAATACTGCATGACATGCGTAACATAAATTATAGGCAGTGATATGTTTCAAAAATAAACTAGCGAAATCCAAGTGGCAGCGGTTTTTTTTTTTTTTTTTTTTTTTTTTTTTTTTTTTTTTTTTTTTTTTTTTTGTCATCAGTCTACTGACTGGTTTGATGCGGCCCGCCACGAATTCCTTTCCTGTGCTAACCTCTTCATCTCAGAGTAGCACTTGCAACCTACGTCCTCAATTATTTGCTTGACGTATTCCAATCTCTGTCTTCCTCTACAGTTTTTGCCCTCTACAGCTCCCTCTAGTACCATGGAAGTCATTCCCTCGTGTCTTAGCAGATGTCCTATCATCCTGTCCCTTCTCCTTATCAGTGTTTTCCACATATTCCTTTCCTCTCCGATTCTGCGTAGAACCTCCTCATTCCTTACCTTATCAGTCCACCTAATTTTCAACATTCGTCTATAGCACCACATCTCAAATGCTTCGATTCTCTTCTGTTCCGGTTTTCCCACAGTCCATGTTTCACTACCATACAATGCTGTACTCCAGACGTACATCCTCAGAAATTTCTTCCTCAAATTAAGGCCGGTATTTGATATTAGTAGACTTCTCTTGGCCAGAAATGCCTTTTTTGCCATAGCGAGTGTGCTTTTGATGACCTCCTTGCTCCGTCCGTCATTGGTTATTTTACTGCCTAGGTAGCGGAATTCCTTAACTTCATTGACTTCGTGACCATCAATCCTTATGTTAAGTTTCTCGCTGTTCTCATTTCTACTACTTCTCATTACCTTCGTCTTCCTCCGATTTACTCTCAAACCATACTGTGTACTCATTAGACTGTTCATTCCGTTCAGCAGATTATTTAATTCTTCTTCACTTTCACTCAGGATAGCAATGTCATCAGCGAATCGTATCATTGATATCCTTTCACCTTGTATTTTAATTCCACTCGTGAACCTTTCTTTTATTTCCATCATTGCTTCCTCGATGTACAGATTGAAGAGTAGGGGCGAAAGGCTACAGCCTTGTCTTACACCCTTCTTAATACGAGCACTTCGTTCTTGATCGTCCACTCTTATTATTCCCTCTTGGTTGTTGTACATATTGTATATGACCCGTCCCTCCCTATAGCTTACCCCTACTTTTTTCAGAATCTCGAACAGCTTGCACCATTTTATATTGTCGAACGCTTTTTCCAGGTCGACAAATCCTATGAAAGTGTCTTGATTTTTCTTTAGCCTTGCTTCCATTATTAGCCGTAACGTCAGAATTGCCTCTCTCATCCCTTTACTTTTCCTAAAGCCAAACTGATCGTCACCTAGCGCATTCTCAATTTTCTTTTCCATTCTTCTGTATATTATTCTTGTAAGCAGCTTCGATTCATGAGCTGTTAAGCTGATTGTGCGATAATTCTCGCACTTGTCAGCTCTTGCCGTCTTCGGAATTGTGTGGATGATGCTTTTCCGAAAGTCAGATGGTATATCGCCAGACTCATATATTCTACACACCAACGTGAATAGTCGTTTTGTTGCCACTTCCCCCAATGATTTTAGAAATTCTGATGGAATGTTATCTATCCCTTCTGCCTGGACCGTAAGTCCTCCAAAGCTCTTTTAAATTCCGATTCTAATACTGGATCCCCTATCTCTTCTAAATCGACTCCTGTTTCTTCTTCTATCACATCAGACAAATCTTCACCCTCACAGAGGCTTTCAATGTATTCTTTCCACCTATCTGCTCTCTCCTCTGCATTTAACAGTGGAATTCCCGTTGCACTCTTAATGTTACCACCGTTGTTTTTAATGTCACCAAAGGTTGTTTTGACTTTCCTGTATGCTGAGTCTGTCCTTCCGACAATCATATCTTTCTCGATGTCTTCACATTTTTCCTGCAGCCATTTCGTCTTAGCTTCCCTGCACTTCCTATTTATTTCATTTCTCAGCGACTTGTATTTCTGTATTCCTGATTTTCCCGGAACATGTTTGTACTTCCTCCTTTCATCCATCAACTGAAGTATTTCTTCTGTTACCCATGGTTTCTTCGCAGCTACCTTCTTTGTACCTATGTTTTCCTTCCCAATTTCTGTGATGGCCCTTCTTAGAGATGTCCATTCCTCTTCAACTGTACTGCCTACTGCGCTATTCCTTATTGCTTTATCTATAGCGTTAGAGAACTTCAAACGTATCTCGTCATTCCTTAGTACTTCCGTATCCCATTTCTTTGCGTATTGATTCCTCCTGACTAATGTCTTGAACTTCAGCCTACTCTTCATCACTACTATATTGCGATCTGAGTCTATATCTGCTCCTGGGTACGCCTTACAATCCAGTATCTGATTTCGGAATCTCTGTCTGACCATGATGTAATCTAATTGAAATCTTCCCGTATCTCCCGGCCTTTTCCAAGTGGCAGCGTAACAAGCAACTAATTTCGACGCAGAGAGGGAATTTACGTCCTACCTGTAATCCGTCCCCCCCTCCCCCCCCCCCCCCACCAACGAAACGACTATTTACAGAATCAATATAGCGTGTATAAAATGTATTTCGAATAGAATTAGTAGTGCAGAAATAATAAATTACAACGTCATGCGTGATGCTGAAATTTTACTGTATGAAAATTGAAAGTGTTCGTTTTTACCTTTCATTATGTTGGGGAAGATGTCAGGGAAAAAAACTTTTAATGAGGCTTTAAATCATGTTTGAAATTGTGCAAGTCGCTAAGTTCTGTCGTTCTCAACTATTAGTTGACTATAGTATGGATAATTCGTCCCTCATGAGCTGTGCTGCAAGATGTATACACAGTTTTTAACTCTTTTTAAGTCTCGATTTACTGTGCTAAATCTTTAATATGTCAATATATCTCCTAATGGATAGATTATGACTGCATTTAAAATCTTTGAATTCTGTCAATAATGATTTGAAATACTAAAACTCAAGCTGCTGAATAGTTAACCTGCAACTGGGACAATAAACAGAAAAAAAACAAAAAATCACAGGTAAAAATAATCGTCATCAAATTCAATAAGAGAAATAATAAACAATGTAAATGTTGTGGACTGACAAGACAGCCAGTCCACAGTGACGGGTAACCGAAAGGCACGCGTACACACACGCCGGCTGGCGTGAGGTCTGAAACAGGATACTTAATGAATGCTATAAAGAGAAGTACGTAGCTCCTCGAATACTTTATTCCATCATTATGGTACATCGATCTTGACGATACAATTGAGAGTCTTAAAATACAAGCACTGTAAGGCTGATGGCGCCTGGCTAGGTCGTAGCCATGGACTTAGCTGAAGGCTATTCTAACTGTCTCTCGGCAAATGAGAGAAAGGCTTCGTCAGTGTAGTCGCTAGCAAAGTCGTCGCACAACTGGGGCGAGTGCTAGTACGTCTCTCTAGACCTGCCGTGTGGTGCCGCTCGGTCTGCAATTACTGACAGTGGCGACACGCGGGTCCGACATGTACTAATGGACCGCGGCCGATTTAAAGCTACCACCTAGCAAGTGTGGTATCTGGCGGTGACACCACAGTAAATAAAGAGAGAACAATGAACTTTTTAGTCATTTAGTAATAAAGATGAAGATGTTAATTATGACTTTCGTCATCACGCAACGACACAGGATATATAAACTGATGATAAAAATGCAGAGTTTAAATTTTAGTTCGTCTCACTAGCAGCTGATAACTTGTTTTCAACGTACTGGAAACTGCAACTCTCTCCCCGTCCAAGGAAGTTCTCCTTTAGAACTGAACCGATGTACTACGGTGAGTGAATGAATGAATGGTCGCAATGAGACAGATTCACCAAACAGGAGGGCTTTCTCGGATGGAGCGTCGTATCGAGTGGGGATAGTCCCCACGGTCGGAAGGTTCCTTTCCACGAGATCGCCGTAATGGCGTGTTTTACAAGGAACACAAAAGAGTGCCGAGGCGACGCCGCACCGGACTGTGAGAACTGAATAGCGGAAGTTCGGAGGCGGAAGCCGATAACCGATAATGGGAGGAAGACTTCATTAAGCGGGTCATTCTTCGAGATCAGCAGCGGTGTGAAATTAAAGCCCGCCTCCACGGGCCAGGTGGCGCCGGGACGGAGATTAATGCGGGGCCCCGCGAGGGAAATGAGCTCTCAGAGCTAGCGCCGCCCCTGGCGATGCGTTTGTACTGAGATCCGCGTCAATTTGGAGATCGCCTGGCGAAAAGGGCTGCACTGTGTTAGCGGTGCGCCTGGACGCATGTAACCTGTCCGGCGGCGGAGTTCGACGGGTAGCAGATATTGCTAGGGGCTGACAAGCCGCTTATGTTCCACCGACTCCTTTGAGCGTCTAACTCTCACACACTATTACACTAGGTGATACAAATCACGGGATACCTCCTAATATCGTCTCGGACCTCCATTTTCCCGGTGTAATGCAACAGCTCGACGTGGCGTGTGGACAAGTCGTTGGGAGTCCCTTGCAGAAATAATAAGGTATGCCGCCTCTATAGCCGTCCGTAACTGCGAAAGTGTTGCCGGTGTAGGATGTTGTGCCATCTCTCGATTACGTCCCATAGATATTCTATGGGCGTCATGTCGGGCGATTGGCCAAACCGATCGCTGAAACTGTCTTGAATTTCTTCAAACGAGTAGCGAACGAAGTTCACAAAATGTCCGACAGATGGCGCTGGACAGCAAAACTGCTACCGTGACGGGTGAGAGGTACGCCGATATGTTACAGAATCGCATCATCCCCAGCCTGGCTGATAAACACCTGCTGGAACGTACCATGTTTATGCAGGATGGCGCTCCACCCCATATTGCTAGACGCGTGAAAGATTCTTGGGCGCGTCGTTTGGTGATGATCGTGTGCTAAGCCGCCACTTTCTTCATGCTTGGCCTCCCAGGTCCCCAGACCTCAGTCCGTGCGATTATTGGCTTTGGGGTTACCTGAAGTCGCAAGTGTATCGTGATCGACCTACATCTCTAGGGATGCTGAAAGACAACATCCGACGCCAATGCCTTACCATAACTCCGGACATGCTTTACAGTGTTGTTCACAACATTATTCCTCGACTACAGCTATTGTTGAGGAATGATGGTGGACATATTGAGCATTTCTTGTAAAGAATATCATCTTTGCTTTGTCTTACTTTGTTATGTTAATTATTGCTATTCTGATCAGATGAAGCGCCATCTGTCGGACATTTTTCGAACTTTTGTATTTTTTTTGTCCTAATGAAACCCCATGTCATTCCAAGCATGTGTGTCAATTTGTACCTCTCTAACTACATTATTCCGTGATTTATTCAGTTTTCAAATTTATACTGACTTTTTGATCAACCGGTATTTTGACCTCCTGCTGCGGTCCAAGAACCTCAATTGCCTCGAGAGTCTTTTCTAAAACACTACGAATAAATGTTTGTAGTGTTAAGCATTAACCAAGAGCGAAAACAGAGCTGACGTAACAAATATACATAAAATGACTAGCATGAACAGAGACGTAGAGCATCGAAACCAACAGTCATTAAGAATAAATGTAGGTTATATTTTACAAAAGCATTTTCGTCTGAACCAGTTGATTATCTGTAGGTCGAAAGCTTGCAATCGATCCTTGATTTATGAAAAAAAGGGGAGAACTGACAGAAGTGTATCACACGTTTATCCTCAACGAGAAAAATGACGCAGAAGGCTATTCGCATAAATGAAATGATCGTATGACCATTGCTTCACGGACCTACACGCTGGTAAGCAGACGGTCGTAACGATTTGTCTTATCACTGTAGGTTCTCCTTCGCTTGCCATATACGAGGATAGCACAGAAAGAAATTCACCGCCGTAGCCGAAAACAGTGCTACGAGTGCGAAACGTTACGTATGTGTTACTTGAAGTCTCCCGAGTGAGCGCGCAGGGTTTCCGTCACTTCCGACAGATAGCATAGCTGCAGGACAGTTTCAAAATGGCGTCTGTATCTGATGCACGTTACAAGCGTTGTGGCGTCATCGTATTTCTCACTGCAGGGAAAGAAACTGTGGGGAATATTCACAAACGCTTGTCCAAGGTCTATGGAGCATCTGCGGACAACAGAAGTACAGTTAGTCGCCGGGCACGGAGAATGAGGTCATCAAAAGGCGATTCGGCGGAGCTCCACGATTTGCAGCAGTCGGGGAGACCATCCACGGCTGTCAAACCTGAAGAAGCTACTGCATGCATAAAAGATGTTATGCAATTTTGCAGCACCATAGAAATTCTTCCAAGCTGTTGGAACATGGCAAAAAATTGCGTAGAATAAACATTTTTGAACTGGAAAAAATGACAAAAAAATAAATACGAGAATAATATGTGTGTACATACAACAATAAACGAAATTAAAGTTAGAGAAGCAATACGGAAATGCCATGTTATTTACCAGTTTCTGAAAAATTCTAGTGTTCTGTTGTACAATATACATTAAATGAACGTCTACTGTGCAGGAGTGAAGGTACGTAAATACGTTCATATCTGCCAAATTTTATGTAACCTAATGAGTTTTGTTTAACCCGGAAACCTGTCCAATTCGGAAAATTATTTCAGTCCCCGTTGTGGCCGAGCGGTTCTAGGCGCTTCAGTCTGGAACCGCGCTACCGCTACGGTCGCAGGTTCGGATCCTGCCTCGGGCATGGATGTGTGTGATGTCCTTAAGCTAGTTGGGTTTAAGTAGTTATAAATTCTAGGGGACTGATGGCCTCAGATGTTAAGTCCCTTAGTGCTCAGAGCCATTTGAACCCATGCGTTTCCTTTTAGGGCAAATTTTACTGTAGTTTTAATATTGGTGTAATGCTCAATTTGTTAAATGGTATTTTATTATTTTTCCACTTGAGTATCTTGATAATGCCCAGGGGGCTTGATGAGATGTTGGATATTTGTGTTGAAAATTATTCTGCGCTCCTCGCGTAGAACATTATAACATGGCGGGCCTCAGATCTTCAGCTACCAGACTGGTGAAATTTTATGTTACTCCATTTCTTGTAAGCTACGTTCATTAATATCAACCATCGCTTGTGGCGAGCCAAATGTGGGAATTGTGATTTTTTAACATCACTGCTGTCATTTTTGGCCCAGCACTAAGCGCTTGTTTGAGTTGTATTTGATTCTAATACTTGCTTGTCAGTCCTACCTCAATTATTGATTTTTCGTTTAAATTAACTAATTAATCATAAACTGGTTGAGCTGTAGAAATTTTGCAGTAACTGCCTCAATTATTTGTATTTTATTAGTGTTTTTGGTATCTGTTCAATAAAAGATTGTTGGACATTTGCGAAGTAACAAATTATTTGTCACAAATCGCCTGCACATTAGTTGTTTGCTTATCCTGGGGCGTCCACTGATATTTCACTCGGCAATGCTGATGCGAGGTTAGAAAGGGGAACAGCAATGGGTTGAGGTTCAAATGGTTCAAATGGCTCTGAGCACTATTGGACTTAACAGCTGAGGTCATCAGTCCCCTAGAACTTAGAATTACTTAAACTTAATGTTGTGTCTAGACAAGACAGCCTAGACACAATGAGAGGAAGCCGAAAGGCACGCGCTTAAACTCACGCAGGCTGGCGTGAGGTCTGAAACAGGATACGTAATGAATGCTATAAAGAAAAATACGTAGCTTCTGGAATACTTAACTTTAATCCACATTTGTAGAACATCGCTCCTGATGATACATTAATAGAATCTCAATATCAATTGAATACGGCGCCTTGCTAGGTCGTAGCAAAATGTAGCTGAAGGCTATGCTAACTATCGTCTCGGCAAATGAGAGCGTAGTTGTCAGTGAACCGTTCCTTGCAAAGTCGGCTATACAACTGGGGCGAGTGCTAGTACGTCTCTCTAGACCTGCCGTGTGGCGGCGCTCGGTCTGCAGTTACTGACAGTGGCGACACGCGGGTCCGTCGTATACTAGCGGACCGCGGCCGATTTAAAAGCTACCACCTAGCAAGTGTGGTGTTTGGCGGTGACACCACACTTAACTAACCTAAGGAAATTACACACATCAATGCCCGAGGGAGGATTCGAACCTGCGACCGTAGCGGTCGTGCAGTTCCAGACTGAAGCGCCTAGAGCCACTCGGCCACACCGGCCAGCTGGGTTGAGGCATTAATTGGACTTTGTATCGGAGAGGGAGATACACTGGGATATCCATGCAGCTGTGGTAGTCAGACGTGCGAGGTACGACACATATGCCTAGGAAGTAGGAGGCCCTGGTTCGATTCATGGACATCGTACAAATTTTAATTCATTGCTTTAGCCTTCATCATTATCATAGATAAAGCTGCCAAAGATCATATTTGAAAGGTAACAAATGATATCGTGCTCTGTCCTTCCTCATCACAAATTCAGGCTTCATCTTAATGAACTCCTCGTTGAGGTAACGTTAAACTTAATTTTCCCCCCTTCCGTCCACACATTCCACTGGAACTGGATCGCTAACGATGGAAACGCAGGCGCGCTGGTGGCACTCAAGCCGTCCCTCTGTGTCTCCTTCTCTCTGTCCGCGACTCCCACCCAGACATCGCCTCACTGGAAGCTGCTGGGGCGATCTGGCCACCATCTTCTTCCCGCGCTTGCTACAAGGTCAATACGAGGGCTCAAAACGGGCCTTCACTGCGTTAGCCTCCCGAGCAGTAATGCCGAGTGTCGAGTGCTAGCTAGGCCGTAACACGGCCCGCTTTATGGCGCAGAACCCCATAACCGGCACGGGGCAGCGGTTTACGGCGCTGCCCAGAAATCGAGGCGACGAGTCAGATCGCATTTCAGCGCGCAGCCCATGACGCTCGATAGCGGATAAAAGACAGAAATGCCTCGCATTAAAAGAAACGCGAGGGAGGCCGAGCAGCCGTCCATACTCCAGGCTGCATCTTCCCAATAGCAGAACGCAAGGGCAGAAGGCGCGGACCTGCTTGGTATTACTATACGCATTCTGTTACTGTAGTGTGGTGATGCCAAAGTTTATGCTACAAAAATTCGCTCGCAGCTGGGATCGTATCTCTGGTGCTATCGGTCAGAGAGATAAGGAGTATTCTGTTTTTGGAGTGAAGCAGCGATAGGTATAAAACGCTAACAATCAAATAAAAACAGTCTCGATAGCGTTTATTTATTAGCAACCGGTTTCGGCCCTTTCCTCAGACCATCTTCAGGCTCGTGCAGTGACATCCTGACGAGCTCTATCTGCCGCCACCAGCTGTGGTAATGGCGGAGAAGCTTGAAGATGATCTGGGGAATGGGCCGAAATCGGTTGCTAAGTCTGAAAACGCGACGCAGACTGTTTTGATTCAATTTCTAACAGAGATAAGGGATCAAGTGTTTTGGACAGCCTTTGGCCTAGCGACTATCTGTATACGTATCGTAAGAACGTGAATAATCTAGCTGTCATACAGTACAGCGTGAAAATTTAAACATCATACATTTCCTCCTGGCCAAGAAAATTGAGCAAACTTCGTTTTTTTTGGTTGGTTCAAATGGCTCTGAGCACTATGGGACTCAACTGCTGTGGTCATAAGTCCCCTAGAACTTAGAACTACTTAAACCTAACTAACCTAAGGACAGCACACAACACCCAGCCATCACGAGGCAGAGAAAATCCCTGACCCCGCCGGGAATCGAACCCGGGAACCCGGGTCGTTTTTTTTTTTTTTTTTTTTTTTTTTTTTTTTTTTTTTTTTTTTTTTTTTTTTTTGCATTGGGTGCAAAAGCAAAACGAGGATAATGGAATGTAGTCGAAGTAAGTCGGGTGATGCTGAGGGAATTAGATTAGGAAATGAGACACTTAAAGTGGTAAAGGAGTTTTGCTATTTGGGGAGCAAAATAACTGATGATGGTCGCAGTAGAGAGGATGTAAAATGTAGACTGGCAATGGCAAGGAAAGCGTTTCTGAAGAAGAGAAATTTGTTAACTTCAAGTATAGATTTAAGTGTCAGGAAGTCGTTTATGAAAGTATTTGTATGGAGTGTAGCTATGTATGGAAGTGAAACATGGACGATAAATAGTTTGGACAAGAAGAGAATAGAAGTTTTCGAAATGTTGTGCTACAGAAGAATGCCGAACATTAGATGGGTAGATCACATAACTAATGACGAAGTATTGAATAGAATTGGGGAGAAGAGGAGTTTGTGGCACAGCTTGACAAAAAGAAGGGACCGGTTAGTAGGACATGTTCTGAGGCATCAAGGGATCACAAATTTAGCATTGGAGGGCAGCGTGGAGGGTAAAAATCGTAGAGGGAGACCAATAGATGAATACACTAAACGGATTCAGAAGGATGTGGGTTGCAGTAAGTACTGGGAGATGAAAAAGCTTGCACAGGATAGAGTAGCATGGAGAGCTGCATCAAACCAGCCTCAGGACTGAAGACCACAACAGCAACAACAACAACAACGTGGCTAGGGTGCACCTCAGGCGAACTGCAGAAATGCAATATTTGTTCGTGGGTGGTCCCTGAGAAAATCCCGGAGAACCAAGATTTTTTGGTTGAATTTTCTCGTATTGACAAAATATTGTAATTTTCAACAATCAGCTCTGAGCGCTACGTGTATGGACATAGCTCTGTGCACGGGATGCTTTTTGAAACTTCTTGGCAGATTAAAAGTATGTCCCGGACCAAGACTCGAACTTTTATGAAGTTTGAAAGGTGGGAGACGAGATATTTTCGCAAACAGAGCTGTGAGGACGGCTCGTGAGTCGTGTTTGGGTAACTCGGATTGCAGAGTACTTGACTGCGAGACACTAGTTACCGGAGTTCGAGTCTCGCTCCGGTACACGATTTTAATCTGGCAGGAAGTCCCATATCAGCGCGCACTCCCCTGCGCAGTGAAAATTTCAGAAAAACGACTATCTATACGCCTCCGTAAGAACCCTACTCTCTCTAATCTTATCTTCGCAGTCCGCCCTCGAAGTGTACATTGCCGGCAGCAGAATCGTTCGTCAGTCAGCTTCAAAGGCCGGTCTGCTAAATTTTCTCAATAGCGTTTCCCGAAAATAATGTCGCCTTCCCTCCAGGAATTCTCATTTGTGTTCCCGAAGCATCTCCGTAACAGAAACGTGTTGTTCGGACCTACTGGTAACAAATATGGCGGCCCGCCTCTGAATTACTTCGATGTCTTCCTTCAATCCGAACTGGTACGGATCCCAAACTCTCGAGCAGTACTCAAGAATAGGTCGCACCAGTGTCCTATATGCAGTCTCCTTCATAAATGAACCGCTCTTTCCTAAGATTATCCCATAAATCGACGTCGATAATTCGCCTTCCCTATCACTGTTATCACATGCTCGTTCAATCTAATTTCCCTTTTCAACGTTACGCGCAGATATTTAAAAGACTTGACTGTGTGAAAAAGGACGCCAGCGATACTGTATACGAACGTTACAGGTTTGTTCTGCCTACTCATACGCATTAACTTACATTTTACTACATTTAGATCTGGCTGCCAGTCATCACACCAACTACAAATTTAGTCTAAGTCGTCTTGTATCTTCCTACTATTACTCAACTTCGACACCTTACTGTACACCACAGCATCATTAGCAAACAACCGCAGACAGCTCCCCATCCTGTCCGCCAAATCATTTATGTATATAGAAAACAAGAGTGGCTCTATCACACTTCCCTGGAGCACTCCTAATGATAAAACGGTTCAAATGGCTCTGAGCACTATGGGACTTAACATCTGAGGTCATCAGTTCCTAGACTTAGAACTACTTAAACCTAACTAACCTAAGGACATCACACAACACTCAGTCATCACGAGTCTTCTTAGCAGGTCTGGTAGTTTGTGAAGGGGAGTGAATAGCGAGAGAGATTGAGTGCTCACTGTGCAGGACAAGAAAACGCCCCGTACACGTGCGAGACAGCGTTATCAGCACCTGACAGAGCTTGAACAGGCCTCCTTGGCTGGCTCTTCCAATCGTGCAGTATCCAAATTTGTGGAGCATTCAGATGTGACAGTGACCCCCATGCTGGGCTTCATGGGAATGTGAGGGCAGGCATGTTCGACGTCAGGGTTCTTTTCGACCACGTCTGACCACCATACAGCAAGATCGTCGTATTGTGTACCAACCACATCATAAACCAACCACACCTGCGCCTTCCACCCGTGAAGAAGTAATATCCTCCCTGGAGAAGTATGTTTTCTTACCTCCACAGATCCTATTTAAGTCCACGTGGCACTTCCGTAATACTCTCGTGTTGATCGAACCTACCGGAAGCATACCTAGCAGCGTGCTTCCGGCGTACTTCGATGTCTTCCAGTAGTCCGACGTGGTGGGGATCCCAAACACTCGAGCAGTACTATAGAATGGGTCGCACAAGCGTTCGGCACGCGGTCAGCTTTACAGAAGAGCTACACTTTCCTAAAATTCTCCCCACAAGCCGAAGCCGACATTTCGCCTTCTCTATACCTGTTGTTATGTCCTCGTTCAGTTTCATGTCATTTTGCAACGTTGCGCCTAAGTCAAGCAGCACAGTACTAGTACTGCATTTGGGAATTTTTTTTAATCATCAGTCCTCTTACTGGTTTGATGCAGTCCTCGACGAATTGCTCTCCTGTGCCAAATTCTTCATCGCAGAGCAGCACTTGCAACCTACGTCCTCATTTATTTCTGGTATGTACAAGTATTCCAAAGTCTGTCTTCTCTAACTGTTTTTACCCTATGCATCTGCTTCTAGTACCACGGAAGTTCTTCCCTGCTCCCTTAACAATATCCTATCATTCCGTCCCTCTTTCTTGTTAGTGTTTTCCAAATGTTCCTTTCTTTGACAGCTCTGTGGAGAACCATCTCATTCCTTACTTTATCAGTCCACCTAATTTTTGACGTTCTTGTATGGTACTACATCTCACATGCTTCAATGATCTTCTGTTCCGGTTTTCACTCGCTCCGTGATTCAGTACCACAGGATTCTGTGCTCTAAAAGTACATTGTCATATATTTATTCCTGAAATTAAGGCCTATGTTTGATGCTGGTAGACTTCTCTTGGCCAGGCGTGTCCCCCTTGGTTCTGCTAGCCTGCTTTTTATGTCCTCATTGCTTCGTTCGCCATGGAATATTTTCCTTCCCAGGCAGCAGAATTGCTTAACTTCGTCTACTTCGTGATCACCAGTTTTGATGTTAAGTTTCTCGTTACTGTCCTTTCTGCTACTTCTCATTACTTTCGTCTTCCTTCGCTGTACTGGCTTCTATATATTCTGTACTCATTAGACTGCTCATTACATTCATCAAGTGCCGTACCACTTCTTTACTCTCAAAAAGGACCATTTTTCTTGCTGAAGGGTATTCATTTAAAACTTTTCCAGAGTGGAAATAGCTGCCATTCATTACACCAGCTGAAATACAGTGCAAGTCATCCTGTATCATCATACAGTCATTCAACGATGACACTTTAATCAGCAAATAGTCCCAGATTGCTGCTCACCCCGCCCGTTAAATCCTTTATGTATACAGAGAACAGGGTGCTCCTGTCACTCCTGGGACAAAAAATGGTTCAAATGGCTCTGAGCACTATGGGACTCAACATCTTAGATCATAAGTCCCCTAGAACTTAGAACTACTTAAACCTAACTAACCTAAGGACATCACACACACACCCATGCCCGAGGCAGGATTCGAACCTGCGACCGTAGCAGTCCCGCACTCCTGGGACACTCTCGACGCAATCATTGTTCCTTGCCGTCCAGAACAGTAATGTTACGATTGTATAGCTACATAAAGTGGAATCTAAAAGGTGTAGAAAATCTGACAGACGTAATTAATCAAATAAATCTTCTAGAAGGAGCAGTAAATTGAACTGGTCTCAAAATGTGAGCTTAAAAAATGAAATTCGTGACAAATAAAAAAAATGCACGTAAATTTATATAAACAGAAAAAGTAAACTAGAGTGAGGTAGTAAATTTAAGTATCTTGAAGAAACAATAGAACAAAATGGACTAGAATAATTTGCAGTAGATGTAAGAGTTATGAAAATGGAAACAGCATATGGTTTGACAAAGAATATTTACAGCAAGAGATGCATAACTAGAAAAACAAAATGGAAAAACTATATCACAATGATATGACTGGACTGGTTATGTGGATGTGAATACCGAATGATGGACTATAAACCAGACAGAATGGTGGTGCATGAAAGACGGAGTGATAGAAAAACACTGGCTGAGGTACAAACTAAGGATGGCTGGAAAATGAGAAGATCTAAAAAAATACAGAGAAAATATGAGAAGTAATGGCTGAAAGAAAATTAATCCTTTTATACAGCTCTACCGAATGAATGAGAACAGGCTCACGAAACAAATATTCTTGTATTCTGGAAGAAGAAATCGACTACAACATGGGTTACAGAAATGAGGAATGAACTAGAAAGAAACAACATGAAAGAATCGGAAATAACAGACAAAAACGTGTTTAAGAATGAAAAACTAAATCTAGAAGTGCTGAAAGGTGGCTACACTGAGCCACAGCGCCAAAGATCGCGCCAGAGAGTATTGTTCCGCCGCCTCCACTGGCAGTGCTTATTGAGACGTAGCGGCAGGCAGTGCTTGCCGAGAAGTTGTGGTGGACACTGCTTGTCGTGAAGTGAGAGTGAGATGTGGTAGTGGAGAGTGTTGTTCCATGTTTTATGCAGTGGTTTGATGGGAGTGATAGCAGATGTTGTTCTAATGGAGATATTGTAATGGTCAGAGTGCATTTCGTCAATATATATGGAGGTAATAAACTCTTTTTTCTTTTATTCTTTCAGTGTCCTGAATAGTGTGTCATGACAGGTTCAGTCAACAAAGCATCTGGCGTGTGTTCTTGTATTACAGTGTAATTCTGGTTTTCTTGCGCAATTATAGTATTTCTAATTTTCTTTTATCACGTCAGTATAATTGGTATTTAAAAATTCTTGTCTCGTTGAAGAAGAACCGTGCCAGATGTGCGTTGAGTCATACTACCACATACAGAACAGCTACACTTGTGTTTGTTGTTTCGTAGGTTTTATAGTTGCTGGGGACTTAATTAATTAATTGTGCTAACAGAAATTTTCTTACATTCTTTGTTGTCATTCTAAGCAGTCAGATTGCGTAATAATACTAGTCAGGGCCAGCCGTTTACGAGACTTGCGTAATCGGACTTACAGCTACCAAAAATATTTGCATTCTTATTATATAAATAAAGCCCCCATGGAGTGTTTCAATGCAAAATAAATAAGAAATCAGGAACAACATGGACAGGAGAAAGGAAAACACAGCATGGAGAGAAGACAAAGGAGTACTTTAAAAACAGGAAACAACAAGGAAATATGAGGCAGTTGTTACGTGATCCTAGTTGGTCAATATGAATAAAAGATGTAGTGTCAGGAGGAAAGTAGAGAGAACTGCAATAGACGCACAACGGTGTGTGTTGTTTGACAGCCCCTCCCAGGTGTGAACCCATCGCGTTGCGTGTCCCCCGGCATTACGCAGTGTGTGCCGTTCCGACATGCGAGCGCAGACATTACGAAATGAGGAGGCGTCGCGTGCTGACGATGCGCACGTAACGCCGAAACTCGAGGTCATCGGCGGGCACAGCCGGGAAAAGCCGCCTCTGATGACTGCTGCGGTCGGGGTCCGAATCTCCGTGACCAATACGAGTCAGTAAGAGCGTGGGCAGATAAATGATTGAAATGTCGTACAAGTAGCTGAACATCTTCTGCTAGATTGGTTGGTTGGTTGATTAGGGAGAGCGGACAAAACAGCGAGGTTATCGGTAGGGAAGGAAATCTGCCGTGCCCTTTCAAAGGAATCATGCCGCCATTTGCCTGAAGCGATTTTGGGAAATCACTGAAAACCTAAAACAGGATGGCCGGACGCGTGTTTGAAACTTCGTCCTCCCGAATGTGAGTCCAGTGACCCAACTGCTGTGGTATTCCGCTCGGTGCTATAGCATAACAGTTAACAACTCTAACATTATTAACTTTAGACTCAATATTATATCAATAAAAGTGTTTGTTTTTAGACGATCTTCCGTCGTATAGCGATGCGATTTTGGGCCGTTAACTTTGGGGGAAAAAAACCTACTTGGTTGTTTAGCAAAAAGCCGAAACTAGTCTCTCTTTGTTTGCAATATAAAACGAACTTGCAATTGGTAACCCACATGTCGGACCATTTTATTTGTATGCCTTTTGGGGCGCGAATGACCGCGCGGTTAGAGGCGCCATGTCACTGACTGCGCGGCCCCTCCCGCCGGAGGTTCGAGTCCTCCTTCGGGCATGGGTGTGTGAGTTGTCCTTAGCATAAGTTAGTTTAAGTAGTGTGTAAGTCTACGGACCGATGACCTCAGTAGTTTGGTCCTTTAGAAATTCACACACATTTAAACATTTGTATGCCTTTTATTTGTATGCGTTCCACATTCCTCTGTAAAGTCCACACTGATGAAAGCATAAAACATTCTGAAGGGAGCTTAATGCCTCAGTGCTGTAATAATAATAAATTTAGAGCAAACAGCTTATTTTCGTCTTTCCGTATTGCAGCATATTTCTCCTTCTAATCTGACTTAACAACAAATCAAAGGCATCTTTTTTTAAATATCGGGATAACACAATCTTCAAAATTTGTTTGTCCTTCTTCATTTGATCCTTCTGATACAGTTTCTGATAGGCGTTTTTCTTGTTCTGTAATAGTTTTGCACGAAGTCTAGCTATCTGCACGTTCTGACACTTCACACGCTTTTGCAAGACACAATAACTGGACTTAATCTGACCATTTCATCGCCAAAGCAGGTCTGTATTGACGATTCAGATGAATATGGCACACATATATGGAGAGTTGAACGGCTTCTATCCCATAGGACTGTTTTACAGTTTTAGACCGATTATCGAAACTTCATGACAGTTTCCTCTTCATCGTCAGTTGAGGTAGCTAATTCGGGATGTCAAACAGGGCGGATACTGCATTCCACACGAGTTTATTGTTGTCTGCATTCATGAACTGGTTTGGTTCGAAGTGTAGCTATCAAAACTTAACATTATTATCAAGGTCAACAGGTTATTTTTTTCATAAGATCTTCTTGTCTGCTATTCACTAACCATTTTCTGCTTCTAAAACGAAACGTTAATCATTAATACAGCTGTAGTTTGCAAGCACACCCTGACGATACAGTTTAGTAACATGATGGTATATACCTCTCAGGGTCCTTAGGAAACCTAAGAAAAGACAGATGTGATATCTTCTTCTTGTTGCTGCGATTTATTGCGCTACAGACGCTCCCGTTTGTAAAAACCATTGCACAAACCAAGATAAACAACTACTATTCGCTTTCGCTTTCGCGATCGCGCCGAACAGTTTTACTAATTGGCCTCTTGGCGCGCTGCTGGCGCAGTAGGCAACAAAATCGAGGCGCAGTGTTGCGACTGTTTTGTTTGTGGTTTGAAACACAAAACGTCGCCGCAAAGCACGCCAGGCTGGCAGGACGACTAAATTTGTGTGGACTGCGTGTTGCAAAACTCTGCTGAATGCGATCTGCTTCTTGAACGCACACACATGGGTGCGACCGGTGTGTTAGCCGACCACAATACAGGGTGTCCCACTCAAAGCTCCTAGATTTCAAAGACCCCAGAAAGAAAAAGAAAAGCAACAGTAGATACGACAATGCACCGCATGGTAGAGCATCTCAAAGAATAATTATTTATCATCAATACAGGGCTATTACAAATGATTGAAGCGATTTCATAAATTCACTGTAGCTCCATTCATTGACATATGGTCACGACACACTACAGATACGCAGAAAAACTCATAAAGTTTTGTTCGGCTGAAGCCGCACTTCAGGTTTCTGCCGCCAGAGCACTCGAGAGCGCAGTGAGACAAAATGGCGACAGGAGCCGAGAAAGCGTATGTCGTGCTTGAAATGCACTCACATCAGTCAATCATAACAGTGCAACGACACTTCAGGACGAAGTTCAACAAAGATCCACCAACTGCTAACTCCATTCGGCGATGATATGCGCAGTTTAAAGCTTCTGGATGCCTGTGCAAGGGGAAATCAACGGGTCGGCCTGCAGTGACCGAAGAAACGGTTGAACGCGTGCGGGCAAGTTGCACGCGTGGCCCGCGGAAGTCGACGAATAAAGCAAGCAGGGAGCTAAACTTACCACAGCCGATGGTTTGGAAAATCTTACGGAAAAGCTTAAAACAGAAGCATTTCTTAAGCAGGAGATTGGAAAACCGATGGATCGGTCGTGGTGGAGATCATGATCAACAATTCATGTCATGGCCTCCACGCTCTCCCGACTTAACCCCATGCGATTTCTTTCTGTGGGGTTATGTGAAAGATTCAGTGTTTAAACCTCCTCTTCCAAGAAACGTGCCAGAACTGCGAGCTCGAATCAACGATGCTTTCGAACTCATTGATGGGGACATGCTGCGCCGAGTGTGGGAGGAACTTGATTGTCGGCTTGATGTCTGCCGAATCACTAAAGGGGCACATATCGAACATTTGTGAATGCCTAAAAAAACTTAATGAGTTTTTGTATGTGTGTGCGATGCATTGTGAAAATATCTCAAACAATAAAGTTATTGTAGAGCTGTGAAATCGCTTCAATCATTTGTAATAACCCTGTACAGCTCTACATGTGAACCATTTGTAGCATGAAGAATATCGAGTCTGCATTCAATTTCTTGCCAAGTTCTTTGTAACATTTCCTCTGTTATTGTTGCAATCGCGTTAGGTACATGTCGCAATGTAGGAATATCGTCCACTTTGCTCGCATACACGCAGTCCTTCACGAATCCCCATATGAAGATATCAAACAGCGTAATGTCGCATGAACTTATTGGCCAGGCAATGGGTCCACGTCCGATCCAACGAATGGGAAATTTTGTACCCAGGAACTTGCGAACAGCCGTTGGCCAATGCAGTGGAGCTGCATCCTGTTGAAAAATGATGTTGGATTGCAAGTCTTGTATCTGAGCGTACACAAACTGCTCCAACATGTCCAGATACACTGACCCATTCACTTTTTGTTCCGCAAAGAAGAACGGTCCAACAATCCTGTCGTGCATTAGCCCACACCAGACGTTTAGTTGAGGGCTATCACGAACATGTTCAGTAACAATGTGTGGATTTTGCGAACCCCAAATCCGAAAATTATGGCTATTAACCCTTCCTGATAGATGAAAGGTTGCCTCATCTTTCCATGAAGCTGGCATCCATATCAATACGCTGCAGCATATCCGCAGCAAATTGTTATCGGCGTGGTTTGTCGTTCAGCGTCAGATGTTGCAGAATTTCCACTTTGTAAGCACACATACGAAGACGTTGGTGAACTACACGATGCAATGATGATCGAGGTACATCAAGTTGCCTAGATGCTCGATGAATTGACTTACATGGGCTTCTGAGAAACGTTTCTCTGATGTCCTCCACTGTATCTTCTGAAACTCCGTAATGTGCGCCGTCAGAATGTTTCAGAACACTTCCTGTCGCCAGAAACTTCATGTACCATTCCTTAATTGTTTTCACATCAGGTGGATCACATTCACGCACACGAGGATAATTTGTCTGCACAGTAATCGGCAATTTTGTTTCTGCAAACCACACTACTGCTTGCTCGCGCTGCTGTGGAGCTCGCCATTTTCACTTCAGCGACCAAATTGCAGTCTGGCGACGATACTTGGCACTTCTGACGCGGCAATATAAATTCTTTGGGATGCGCATTTTTCAATGTCGTATCTACTGTGGTTTTTCTCCCCTGGGTCCTTGAAATCAGGGAGGTTTGAGTGGGTAGCTACAGTCGCCCTATTGTGAGGCAGGGCGTAATAGGGTTTTCAGAGGGAAGGGAGGACTGTACAGCTACGGTTATGCGACGAAAACTGCTCTAACCCCGGTGATTAAAGTTATGAAATGGATGCTGAATGACACAAGGGGTAAACGTTAAGTGTTTATTTTTCTGTATCTGTTTCACAGGAATCCATTCCAATTTCATCCACAGCGTCAGTTTCTACATCACTGTTGTCGTCATGTGCTGCGTAATCATTTTCAGACTCATTACCAACATTGGTTATTATATCATCTTTTGCTTCCACCATTTAGCGATCTATGCGCCAACATTCATTTTCAGTCCTATTACAGGTTCGGAAGCTTTTCACCAGAACTGTCGAATTACCTCAGAGAAAGCCTATCTGGCTGCTTGTCTTAACGTACTTAAATTTATGGAACAGTCCTTTTCTACTGCAGTTTTTATTTAATTGTATTTCTGATTAACGATATAGTATTGAAAGAACAGTGGTATGGTGGAAGCCTCTGAACAGTACACGCGTTACGCTGTTAGAGGGCATCTGCTTTAACAACAGGCTTTGGCTTATTGTCACGAACCATTTGTAAAACCTCATTTCTTGTTAAGCTGTGTTCAAAACTGATTTTGTTCTGAATGAGCCAGTCAATTACGTCCTTTATTGCTAGTTGCAGTATGGGGGCTTTATTAATGTCTGGACCGTTCGATACGGTGGGTTACCAAGAACAACAGCATTACAAGTTGGGATGGGAATCAGTTTCTCTTTTAACCATTTGGTATAAATATCCCTGTACGTATCATCGTGATAAACTTGGGGATGAAGGTTTCGAATCATAAATTACCTCTGTCTCTTTTATGGAGCCCATTGCTCCTCCAGCGTGAACAACAATAGCTCTTTAGCCTTCGCTGCTATCAGTCATTACACTCGCGTTTCATCCGTGAATACTACTTCTGTATTTGGCGCATTATATCTGATTGCGTAACATTGCGTTGGGATTGGTTCCCTTACTTTTACATTTTTTGAAACTAACTCCCATCTCTTTCAAACTGTTTCGAAATGTTTACCTTTCCCCCCGAAAATACATGTCAGTTTTTGAAGACATAAGGAGCTTGTACTGCTCATAAAAGTTCATCCTAATGCTTTATCGAAGACCTTTAGAAAACGTTTTTATCTAATGCTTTATTTTCTACGAGTTTTAACCTCGTCCCGTGTTTTCCCCACTTCCTGAAGTTTTTCAAACTGTTTTTTACTGTTCTTTTTGACTCCTCTACCATTTTTCGCACCTGCAGGATTCCTTTCAGTAGAAGTATCACTACCCTTTTCTACTTTGTTCTGCATGATAAAATTCTACATCTTTGAATATAAACTTTTTCTCACCTGAATCTGCCCGCTTTCGTGACATCTTCCTCTATTTATTACTGCCAAGGGTGTGCAAGATTAAGTATAACACAGCACTACACTATGGACCATATTTCACGAGTACACGCTTAATCACGTTTCACTTGTTTCGAACCGAGCGAGGTGGCGCAATAATTAACACACCGGACTCGCATTCGGGAGGACGACGTTCAACCCGCGTCCGGCCATTCTGAATTAAGTTTTACCATGATTTCCCTAAATTGCTGCAGGTAAATGCTGGGATGGCTCCTTTGAAAGAGCACTTCCCCATCCTTTCCTAATCCGATGGGACCGACGACCTTGATGTTTGGTCCCCTCCCTCGAATGAACCAACCAACCAGCACGTTCGCGGTATCGCGTTATAGACCGAGGAGCTGCCAGAACCAGTCACAGGCGGCCCAAAAGTTCTGAGGATGACTTTAACATAAACCGAAACTGACCGTAATCAAGAAATATTATTGCGATCTCGACTGTTTTCTCTAACCTAAATATTGCACCGGGTCGCTGCGCTCCATAGACAGTGGTGTCCAAATTTATGGACTTTCCAATTGATCAGAAAGAAATCCGTTTTCATTAGTCGCCACTTTACTTGTTTTCTACACTCCTGGAAATTGAAATAAGAACACCGTGAATTCATTGTCCCAGGAAGGGGAAACTTTATTGACACATTCCTGGGGTCAGATACATCACATGATCACACTGACAGAGCCACAGGCACATAGACACAGGCAACAGAGCATGCACGATGTCGGCACTAGTACAGTGTATATCCACCTTTCGCAGCAATGCAGGCTGCTATTCTCCCATGGAGACGATCGTAGAGATGCTGGATGTAGTCCTGTGGAACGGCTTGCCATGCCATTTCCACCTGGCGCCTCAGTTGGACCAGCGTTCGTGCTGGACGTGCAGACCGCGTGAGACGACGCTTCATCCAGTCCCAAACATGCTCAATGGGGGACAGATCCGGAGATCTTGCTGGCCAGGGTAGTTGACTTACACCTTCTAGAGCACGTTGGGTGGCACGGGATACATGCGGACGTGCATTGTCCTGTTGGAACAGCAAGTTCCCTTGCCGGTCTAGGAATGGTAGAACGATGGGTTCGATGACGGTTTGGATGTACCATGTACTATTCAGTGTCCCCTCGACGATCACCAGTGGTGTACGGCCAGTGTAGGAGATCGCTCCCCACACCATGATGCCGGGTGTTGGCCCTGTGTGCCTCGGTCGTATGCAGTCCTGATTGTGGCGCTCACCTGCACGGCTCCAAACACGCATACGACCATCATTGGCACCAAGGCAGAAGCGACTCTCATCGCTGAAGACGACACGTCTCCATTCGTCCCTCCATTCACCCCTGTCGCGACACCACTGGAGGCGGGCTGCACGATGTTGGGGCGTGAGCGGAAGACGGCCTAACGGTGTGCGGGACCGTAGCCCAGCTTCATGGAGACGGTTGCGAATGGTCCTCGCCGATACCCCAGGAGCAACAGTGTCCCTAATTTGCTGGGAAGTGGCGGTGCGGTCCCCTACGGCACTGCGTAGGATCCTACGGTCTTGGCGTGCACCCGTGCGTCGCTGCGGTCCGGTCCCAGGTCGACGGGCACGTGCACCTTCCGCCGACCACTGGCGACAACATCGATGTACTGTGGAGACCTCACGCCCCACGTGTTGAGCAATTCGGCGGTACGTCCACCCGGCCTCCCGCATGCCCACTATACGCCCTCGCTCAAAGTCCGTCAACTGCACATACGGTTCACGTTCACGCTGTCGCGGCATGCTACCAGTGTTAAAGACTGCGATGGAGCTCCGTATGCCACGGCAAACTGGCTGACACTGACGGCGGCGGTGCACAAATGCTGCGCAGGTAGCGCCATTCGACGGCCAACACTGCGGTTCCTGGTGTGTCCACTGTGCCGTGCGTGTGATCATTGCTTGTACAGCCCTCTCGCAGTGTCCGGAGCAAGTATGGTGGGTCTGACACACCGGTGTCAGTGTGTTCTTTTTTCCATTTCCAGGAGTGTATAACATCGCCGCGTGTTTGCGGTAAGAGTCACAGGAGGTTAAACTGTAGTAATATCGTGGCTGAGCAGTATCACTCCTCGCGTGAATAACCAGCGTCTTGAAACTGCAGCTGCCACAGTCGAATGCTTTGAGCTGTAGTAGAACAGTGTTGGCCCCCTCGACGCAAGTCACCTAGCGCCGTTGTAACTAAACCCCAAACGCCTTTCGTTTCTGTGTTGTAGCCGCGAAGACTTTACCCATATTGTGCAGCTAATGAATGAACTAGCTGTGTCACGGACACCACCTACCGGCAAACACGTGGTCTGGCAAGTTACAACTGGCCGCTTAGTTTAGACCAGTGAACTGCCGATTCTTGAAACAATCAAAGCCGGCCGCTGTTTCCGAACTGTTCTAGGCGCTTCAGTACGGAACCGCGCTGCTGCTACGGTCGCAGGTTCGAATCCTGCCACGGGCTGGATGGGTGTGATGCCCGAGGTTAGTTAGGTTTGAGTACTTCTAAGTCTAGGGGACTGATGACCTCAGATGTTAAGTCCCATACTGCTTAGAGCCATTTGAACCATTTTGAAACAATCAAATTCCCGTATATAAAAAGCATCAAACATCCTATTACTTTACAAATGAGTCACGTTTCCGTGTGTGAAACAGCTTCAAACATCCGATTACTTTACAAATGAGCTAATACGATGAACATTCCACGTTATGCACGTAAACGAAAAGTTTAGAAAATACTTAAAATCACGTTCCAAGTTTGTTGGACGTCACCAAGTGCTACGATTGTGAAACGCGGGATCAGTACAATCTGGGTGATCTGATTTCCATTTTAAGTAAGTGTTTTTGACACGTCCTAACGTTTATGACATATTTCCTGAACTATAGGGATCGGAAAAACCGACCACTTAAAACCAATATCGGTATTTTAGTTCTGAATAACCGATGTCGTCAACTGACGTACGACCGCGAGAGCGGTGTGCTGAACATATGCCTCTCAGCATCCGCATTCAGTGGCGCCTGCGGGTTGAGGGTGACACGGCGGCCGGTCGGTACCGTTGGGCCTTCATGGCTTGATTGGGCGAAGTTTTCTTTTTGGTTCTGAAAAACCAGTATATTTCGGTATTTATTTTGTCTCGCTTGTAACAAAAAAATGGCTCTGAGCACTATGGGACTAAATATCTGTGGTCATCAGTCCCCTAAGAACTACTTAAACCTAACTAACCTAAGGACATCACACACATCCATGCCCGAGGCAGGATTCGAACCTGCGACCGTAGCAGTCGCGCAGTTCCGGACTGAGCGCCTAGAACCGCTAGACCACCGCGGCCGGCTCCCTTGTAACAGGTGATTTTTGCTTTTTGCTGATAACCAGGTAAAAAACTCGAAATATCAATTGGCCACTGCAGCAGAGCTATAATTTTTGCTTTTTAAATAACTAACTTTTTAAAAAAACGAGTCATTTTATAGCTTCAATATATTGCGTTATTATAGAAAATGGGGGAAAGCGATTAGTGCTATTTTAATAACAATGCCGACAGAAACGAGCAACAGTGATGTGGCATTCGAATTGGAACAGCACTGCTGAGACAGTAATGTCCGTGTTGCCGTGTGTCGTGGCTTGCACCGTGCAGGACTCTCCCCCCCACCTGGTCTGTACGGCAGTTCCTCGCTGTCGTCGCCGCACATCCGTTGTGCTGCAGAATGGCGCCAAGTCTTGTCTCGAAGTGACTTAGCAATGAAGTACAGTGCTTGATTTGCTTTAAAATATTGAAGATTTGTGCGCCATTTGTATGAGGTAATACAAAGAGCCAGCCGGAGTGGCCGCCCGGTTCTAGGCGCTACAGTCTGGAACCGAGCGACCGCTACGGTCGTAGGTTCGAATCCTGCCTCGGGCGTGGATGTGTGTGATGTCCTTAGGTTGGTTAGGTTTAAGTAGTTCTAAGTTCTAGGCGACTGATGACCTCAGAAGTTAAGTCGCATAGTGCTCAGAGCCATTTGAACCAATAACATAAGAAGGCTTGCTGAGTATGGATGTAGATGTAGATGATTATTCGTAATGCCGAAATAATAGGGTGATCCCAGATTACAGCATGATTTTTGAGCACTGTTTCAAAAAATTAGAATTAGTAGAACAATACTGGTGTTTTTTCGTAATATCCAACCACTCATCACTTTTCAAGAAAGGCAGCGAACAGTGGCTGGACTAAGTTTTATTTTGTTTGCCTATTTAATTTAATAACTTGATTCCATGTGTCTTGAAACTGGAGAATTCAAAATTTTTTAGTCTTCGTTGGATTTCTACGTTTATTAAGCGAACTAATAGGAACAAAAGATCGAAAATAGGTTATTTCAGAAACTGGTTATTTTGAGTGGTTTTGGTTTAAATGGCTCTGAGCACTATGCGACTTAACTTCTGAGCTCACGAGTCGCCTATAACTCAGAACTAATTAAACCTAACTAACCTAAGAACATCACACACATCCATGCCCGAGGAAGGATTCGAACCTGCGACCGTAGCGGTCGCTCGGTTCCAGACTGTAGCGCCTAGAACCGCACGGCCACTCCGGCCGTGTTTTAACACTCAGGTTAAACGGGGACTGAGAAAAAAAACCGACATAACAGAAAACCGGTTATTTCAGCGATAACCGCCATCACTGCTGAACTAGGTGTTGTACAATGATATATTTCTATTGGTACTTTCAGTCTTATATGAGGATGCCGTCAGGAAACTGAGTTACGAATAGGGTTGTAGTCAGGTTCATACAGGCAGAAGATAGTCTCGTGTTTCTGAAGTAGCCTGCATAGAGATTGGTGTGTGGAGAGGTAGCGATAACTTGCAGAAACTGAATTTAACAGCGTCTAGAAGCAATACGAAACGAGTTTATGGGGAATCACTTGAGCGTTATCAGTTAATTAGTTAGGCGCCAGGCGGGGGAGTAGCACCGTACGCAGAATTTCCCTGTTCCAGCGTGGCTGTTTCCTGCACGTATAT
Source organism: Schistocerca cancellata (assembly GCF_023864275.1). Classification (NCBI taxonomy): domain Eukaryota; kingdom Metazoa; phylum Arthropoda; class Insecta; order Orthoptera; family Acrididae; genus Schistocerca; species Schistocerca cancellata. Next base: position 123,377,597 of record NC_064637.1, on the reverse strand, counting down.
CACCTGAGTTCCTAAACTCACACAGCGTCTACATTTTACTCTGCTCTTTTTCCCACAGTATAAATTTGAAGTTCTTTGCTTTTTGTGTTGTGCTATGCGACCGGAAGTATTTAAGTTCCAATTGTGCGAAATCTAAATCGTCATGGAAGTCAGGTTACGGCGGACGACAAGATAGGGAAATAGCCATGTACAGCCGTAGCGGCCGCGCGGTTCCAGACTGTAGCGCCTAGAACCGCCCGGTCACCCCGGCCGGCTCCACCAGATTCAGAGAGCACAAATAACATAAGCGAGAATTTTAAGACGTCGTTTAGCAAAATTCTGTTTAAATGCAACCATAGCACGAACTTCACTGACGAGATGTGAAAGTTACTGCACAGTGTCTTGAAGGGTAAATTAATGGTTGCTCTGGGTGACATAGAGATTTATAGCGCCTTTAAAGGGCAACCGAAAAATATATTCAATAAACAAACAGACCTCAGAATTAACAAATTCTTAGATTTTTATGACGAGTACTCTAAGTACACACTTTAAGCTATAAAAACCCCCTATTATGTAGATGGTCCACTCAAGATCATGCTATACAGGGCGATTCAGCTGCCACTATGTAAGAGTTTTATGCAACCCACAACATCGTCAAAAACCACGCACGAAATTTTCGTATCGTCTCGCTCGCTACTCACAGGTTATTAGTCCTATACAAAAAATGAACAGAATATTTTTGTTGGAAATTTAATGGAGTTAAATATTGTACTGGGATACGTTTTCGCTGGAGGCCACGGTTTTAAACAATTAAAGAAAAACGTTTTTGTACATTTTTCTTGAATAATTCAAAAACTGTGGCCTGAAAACGTGTCCAAGTACAAAATTTAGGTAAATCAAAATTACTACTAAAAGGTCCTGATCATTGTTTCTGTAGCACTATTAATTTGCGCGTATCCAGTGATAGAATAAGAAAATCATGCGCGTGGTATTCGAAGGTTTTGCCAGTTGCATAAAAGAACGTCACCTTGAACCCTGAACTGGAATAGTAATACTCGATACAGTAAATAATTTTGAAGTAAGCGATACATCAATGTCTGATTTGAAGATGTCAGATTCCGTTTATTTATCTTTTCACACTTTAACCTTGCGTATATGGCAATGGTGTCTACAACTTATGAATATTGAGTCGCATATAATAGTTCCAAAAGGACATTGAGTATACCATTTAGCGTAACCTTGAAGCAAGCACAAAACATTAGCTAGCCTTCTCTGTGCATTCCTCTGTATTTAAACTAATGGCCCGAATCAAATTGGTAATTGTGAGAACGTAAAATTATTTATTGCTGTAATTTCTTTACATGTAATATTTTGTGTAGATATTGTCTTTGGCTTCGAGTTTAACAACTCGAAGAGACTGTCATCTTTGATCATTCGGGGAGGAGATGGATCTTTGGAACACGAGGTTCGGGCTCTTTTATCTCTAGCGTCGGTTGGGGGAGGTGGTGTTACAGATGTGGAGGAAGACGCTTGAGTGTAAATTTGGTGAAAGACAATGTTGCATTTTATATTGCTGTAGAAGTGTTAAATGTGAGAAGATTTATTAAATAGTGACGTGCATAAACTAAAATAACTCTTTTTCTCTAAAAAACAAAATACCACGTTACCATACAAACCGGTTAGTCTCATCCTAACATGAAGAAAACCGCCGAAACCTCTCAGTGGAATCACTCCTAGACTTAATGAAGCCAAGATATACTATGAAGACAATAACGAAGCCATCATCGTAAAAGCTAAGTACCAACACCGTTCGTACTTGTTAACGACCTCTAGCTATAAATTTGAACCTCCTCTAGATTCTAAAGTCACCATGTGGACAAAGGAGTAGGACAACTTATAGACTGTGGAAATTTAGGAAGGAAGAGGTCTGTTAAAAGTGGCAGTGAAATCAACCTGTATGAAATGGGATACCATGAGTCATATAAAGTGCAGCTGACTAGTTTGTTCTACGTAAGTCCTACACTGTTCTAGTTTGTCTGAATTCAGCCTGCATGTAAATTTAAAAAAAAATAATAAAAATTTAAAAAAATCAGCTCACGTCAGTGAATCAACTATTGAGTATACTACCTTCAAGATTGACAAAGATCTACAAGAACATTATTTTTAACCTATTTCTATGCCATAATATAACAGCAACTCAAGGACGTGAGTGTAAACAAATTGCAAATTTGTTGCACATACTATTACTTTCATATAAGTTTTTTCCTAAGACGTCTTTACACTACATGCTCGAAAATGGCACAAAAGCTGGAAGTGCAGTAGCGCAACAAAAGTTAATAGTGAATGTGACGTCATTTAAAAAATAATTGAGTATTGGCAGAAACACCTTTAATCTGTCTGTCGCAGGTAGACGATATCTGACGTCCGCAAGTCAAGCAGATAAAAGCTCATGGAACGCAGGAAACTACGACCATGAAAGTGCCTGAGATTACAGTTTCATGCAAAACTGTGCCGTCGATATTACACAAATATTTCACGTCCATTGTGTGGTACCACAAAGAAGGCAATATTCAAAAAATAATGAAGGACTGTTTAGTCAGAATATTTGTTTCGTTTAGGATCAGAAAAAAAATCAGCAAACCGTCTTTGGAAGTGTCTGAAAAGGAGTAATACCTAACGAGGTAATTAAAAACTTGTTTTACTGGAGCATCGGGTCTGCAGTTTTTTCTTGTCCTTCATTAGCGTTAAGTCTTTGTTTACATGGGGATGGAAGGAGGATACATCTCATTCTTTTGAGAACCTTATAATATGACAGTTTCAGAATAAAATCTTGGCTAACACAATTAAGGAAAAACTTAGAACGAAACAATAAAAAATTGGAAACTGAAAACAAAAGTTTCTTAAACAACGTAATACTAAATTTACATTGTCGCCAAAGTGGGAAAAAATTAAGATATCTGGAACTTGAAAAACTAGAAAAAGAAAAAAAAAACAAAAAAAAATTTTTTTTTTAAACCATTGAATGTCGCTTGCAACAATTAGAGTTGTTTACTTTCTTATTGCTGCATATGTACTGCCTTAGGCTACTTTCAGGTACATATATACTTTTGCGATGAGAAATATTTAAAAAATCATATGAAAATTACGTAACTTAGTAACGTCATGAAAATTATTGGAAAATTACCAGTCTAGGCGACATAGAATAATTTTAAATTGTTAGTACGAACGGACGCAGCCAGATTCAAATAAAAACATCGTAAGCATAAGTGTTACTTAATGCTGTTTCGCCAGCACGACAGGACAAAGGGAAAGACCCTACATCTACAGCCTCATGATTACTAAATAATTATGCTTCACAGAGCGTCCGCCGAATCACTTTCTGGCTATCTCTTACTGTTCCGCTCTCGTACAGAACGAGGCAAGAACTAACATTTCAGACTTTCCGTGCCATCTTTGTTTTCTCTTATTTTATTATGACATAATTGGGAGTCAAAGGAACACGAGGGGCGTTCAATAAATAATACAACACATTTCTTTCTGGAGGCAGGTACGTTTTATTCATGATTCCGGTACGTCATATCATTCCTCACGCTTTTGGGTACGAAGCACTTTTTTCAACATAATAGAAGATCTGAATTGATTGGCGACTCCAAAGAGTGCTGTGTGCACAACGTCCATATACGTGAAATTAGAGAGAAGGTCAGCGTTGGCCGTAATGTTGATGGTTTATTGACAGCAAAATCGATTTTCAATCGCATAGTGGTCATCTTCAGTTCTGTGGTGTACAAATTAAACTCTGAGGCACTAGTGTCAAGTTATTATCAGTAACCAAAGCTTATGAAACGATCACAATAACGGAGTTATGCTTGATCCGGAAGTTTTACTGCATGAACAGGGAAAACGTAGTAAGTGGTGTACTTTTTCCTCTCATAATTCTGTGGGGGTTGTCAGCGTGAGAAGATTTCGTAAAGTTGAAAGTGAACTCTTAAGTTGTTTGCAAATCATTAAGTGCCCTCATTCTGAAATACTGGATAACTAAAATACGTGTATTCGTAGGTCGTCTTCTACAGAACTTTTGCACACCCACTCCCTCCACTTTGACAAGTGGTCATTCTTCCACCCACAGTAATTTAGGAGATGGGGAACATACATGCACATGTATTTTTATGTACGAGGCCTATTCGGAAAGTAAGGTCCGAACGGTCGCGAAATGGAAACCGCAGTGAAAATCTAACATTTTTTAACAATAAAAATCGCCAAACAGGCGTGCAATTGAGAATTTATTTCACTTTATTTTCGCTACTAGTTTCGGCAATTCACTATGCCTTCTTCAGGTCTGACATGGACCTCTCAAAAATAGTCGACACTGTAATAGTGGGGCGATACGTTTCTGGATGTCGTAAATTCTGAGGTGCTTCCTTCGAAGACTTGACTGCAACTGCAGTCCAGGAACGTTCTTGGAAGGCATCACTTGAGATTTCACGCCATCCACAAACATCTGGCCCCAGTGCGCCAACATCGATTATTTTGACAGGTGTATATGGGACGGGAAGAGTTCGCAATGAACTGCCGAAAATGGTAGGGAAAATAAAGTAAAATGACTTCTCTATTGCACAGCTGTTTGGCGAACGTCATTGTTAAATATTTAACCTGCCGCTGTCCCACGTCCACAATGGATCAACAGAGACTCAAAAAGTTTTGTTTGCAACAGTTAGCTACACCTTCCAGCTACTTCTCCACACAGTCGTCACTCCGACTTACACATTTGTCGTAGTGTCGTAGCAACTCTCCAGTATCCTCGTCATGGAAGCAGTTGCCTCTGCTTTCCGACAATTTTTTACCCCGGTCTGCAGTTCGCTGTCTGTGGAAAAAATGCTGTCTTCATACCACAGCCAGCAGTTCATGCGAAACTCAGGAGGAGCCAGTTACGGTCTTTATTGTCAGTGACCAGAGACTCCACATCGAAAACGCTGCAGGAACATCCTCGTTGCACCTGCACAGCACGGTCGAAAATTACACCACTGGACATTACAATTGCTACACCACGAAGATGTGCTACAGACGCGAAATTTAACTGACAGGAAGAAGATGCTGTGATATGCAAATGATTAGCTTTTCAGAGCATTCACACAAGTTTGGCGCCGGTGGTGACACCTAGAGCGTGCTGACATGAGGAGAGTTTCCAACCGATTTCTCATACACAAACAGCAGTTGACCGGCGTTGCCTGGTCAAACGTTGTTGTGATGCCTTGTGTAAGGAGGAGACATGCGTACCATTACGTTTCCGACTTTGATAAAGGTCGGATTATAGCCTATGGCAATTGCGGTTTATCGTATCGCGACATTGCTCCTCGTGTTGGTCGAGATCCAATGACTGTTAGCAGAATATGGAATCGGTGGGTTCAGGAGGGTAATACGGAACGCAGTGCTGGATCCCAACGGCCTCGTATCACTAGCAGTCGAGATGACAGGCATCTTATCCGCATGTCTCTAACGGATCGTGCAGCCACGTCTCGATTCCCGAGTCAACACACGGGGACATTTGCAAGACAACAATCATCTGCACGAACAGTTCGACGACGTTTGCAGCAGCATGGACTATAAGCTCGTCGACCATGGCTGCGGTTACTCTTGGCGCTGCATCACAGGCAGGAACGCGAAACACTACATTTGAACAGGATAATGACAAAACGTCATTTTTTCGGATGACTCCAGGTTCTGTTTACAGCATCATGATGGTCGCATCCGTTTTTGGCGACATCGCGGTGAACGTACATTGGAAGCGTGTATTCGTCATCACCATACTGGCGTATCATCCGGCGTGATGGTGTGGGGTGCCACTGGTTACGCGTCACGGTCACCTCTTGTTCGCATTGATGGCACTTTGAACAGTGGACGTTACATTTCAGATGTGTTACGACTTGTGGCTCTACCTTTCATTCGATCCCTGCGAAACCCTACATTTCAACAGGATAATGCACGACCGCATGTTGCAGGTCCCGTACGGGCCTTTCTGGATACAGAAAATGTTCGACTGCTGCCCTGGCCAGCACATTCTCCAGATCTCTGACCAACTGAAAACGTCTGGACAATGGTGGCCGAGCAACTGGTTCGTCACAATACGCTAGTCACTACTCTCGATGAACTGTGGTATCGTGTTGATGGTGCATGGGCAGCTGTACCTGTACACGCCGTCCAAGTTCTGTTTGACTCAATGCCCAGTCGTATCAAGGCCGTTATTACGGCCATAGGTGGTTGTTCTGGGTACTGATTTCTCAGGATCTATGCACCCAAATTGCTTGAAAATGTAATCACATGTTCTAGTATAATATATGTGTCCAATGAGTAGCCGTTTATCATCTGCATTTCTTCTTGGTGTAGCAATTTTTAATGACCAGTAGTGTATTATTTAGACATCTTTACGTGCTCAGAACTGAAAACAGCGACGTGACGTGATCGACGGGCATACTACACACACTGTCCAATATGTCTGTGCAAAGCATCATCGGATTTTTCACTGTCGTTTCCACTTGCCGACCTATGGGACCTTACTTGCCCTCATATGTATTGATCAAGTTCGTACGGAACCCCCGTAGCTTTCCAGATTTGTTTTTTTTTTCAGGCACTTGTGGTACTAGAATCCTCCTATGACACGCGAGATGCAATGTGATGAGATACGCCAGTTTTCGTGGAAACAACAGGAACTGAGGTTAAACTGTAAAGCTTGACATAATTCCGCGCAGAAAACTGTGGGAATCGACCCGGACAGGTGGGAGTAAGGGAGAGCGACAGAAGCGACAGCCCCGCCGGTTCGCATATCGGCGTATTTCACGTGAGACGCGGCGCCGCAGGGCAGCGGTTAGCACGGCGCGCACGCTTTGACGGACGCCGATCGCCATTCGGAGTCCAGTTACCGTCCGCCGTCCGTGCTCGGCGGGGATCGGCGGCGCGCCGGCCGCGGCAAAAGCCGTATAAATGCTCGTAACTGGCCCACTGGCCTGTCATCATCTGCGCCCGCCCTGTCCCCGCTGTTCAGATTACTCGCCTGCGCCGGGCGGCGCGCGCGCGAATAAACTCGTCAAAGCTGGCGCCACGTGCTGCGCCGCGGCACGCAGAGGGCTGGAAATTCCAGTGCGACTGTGCGTCGGACGTTAGAGGAGACTCTACAGTATCGGTTTTACGGGCATTAGGCCAGCTGTGCTCGGCGTGTTTCTGTGCTCAGAGCGGAACGGGAGAATTTGGCGCACCTAAGCGCAAAAGAAACGGTACATCTACATCTACATGACTACTCTGCAATTCACATTTAAGTGCTTGGCAGAGGGTTCATCCAACCACAATCATACTATCTCTCTACCATTCCACTTGTAACCCCGGAAATGCATATCCTCTTATTTCCATCTATTGTACTATAAACTTCTTTTCCTTATTTTTGTTACCTGAATACGTGACATTTCTGTGTCTTTATATATTGTAATTGTTTTACTATATATATATATATATATATTTATGCATTTATGTCGATGTATAATTGGTTGTTTTGTAAATATTATTTGTATTTTTACGCTGGGTCTTGCCTAGGGAAAACTATGCTATCGAACGAATACATCGATAGGTCGTGTGGAGAACCAAAGTGTTTAGGATCTTTGGTAGTGTTAACTCTGTCGCGTGGAGCGCGGGCAGAGGGAGAGTCTGGCTGGGGTGGTGCAGTGGAGCAGGTGTGTTGTGTGAAGCACCCGCGAGTTGCCGCGCTTTCGGAGTTTGGCAGCGTGTAATTGCGCTCGACTTGCGATGATAGTTTCTGACATGGTGTCGCGGACGGGAAGCATTAGCTGGCGCACATCAAGAGCCCGTTTCGTCTGGTGACCGTGTCGAGAAGAAGGCGCGCCAACATCCAGCTTCTGCAACAGCCACGGCCGACAATGAGTGACTGTCGCCACCTGCTCGATCGACGGCTTCAAACCTTCAATCAACCAACAAGGAAGACTGGAAGCACGTAAAGTTTTAGAACTGTATGGCAGACCTCAGCTTTTCAAACTTTTAAAATTGTTGCATCACAAAATTACAGCTACTTAGCATGAACGTTTGTTGCTCATTGTCCCAATTGCATTACCAAGCAGGGTCCTTTCCTTTTCCGGAATGAACCCGAGTGTCATTGAAATTCAAACGCCAGCATCATTCGATTTTACTGCTTTAATTTCAAAGTTCAGTTAAGGTATTCATAGCTGGCTACAATATTTAGATTACACAAGCACAAATTAAGAGTGCGAGTTTTGTTACCGTATTTTAGCTTACCTGTGACTGCAGCTCAGCTTGGTACGTACTAAATTTTACTATTGTTAATTGTTCAGAATCATTTAATTCAAGTTCAAAGTTAAATCTCTTATTTCTAAATTGCGTAGATTCAAGTAGCTTTTGAAATGATTGTTGAGGTAGTCCAAGACTAACCGTATTTTACTGAATTTCGATGTGCTTCAGAAAGAAAGCTCACTATTAACTTCAGTCACTAAATTAACTTTCAATTTTCCGGTTTTATTAATTCTTTTGCTAAATTAAGTCAGAGTGTAGTGAAATTTATTACTTCTGACAAACTTTCAGTTTTCACACTACACGTGTCAACCTTCAGTTGCCACGCTTTTAGTGCTAATTATATGTGTAACAACCTTTCTTTTTCAGTTACTATAGTAATTGTCCTTAGGACTGGCGACCGTAATTTCCCCCAAATCTCAAATACCTAATTACCGCTAGTTAATTGTTAACGTAACTGCCGCACATTTACTTTCTTTATTAACTTTACCGCTTTTCAAAATTAATTTCCACCAGTTTCATTTGCATTTTTCCTTTCATTTAGATGCAACCCTCTCCTCCCTCTTTACCGACAAATTGACTTCGGTGACGATTGCTTTTCCCAAATTTCCATTAGGTACACGCGGTTTAATTTTTCACTGTCATTAAGGTCGATAAGTGAGGGGGAGGTTACACACTCCCGAACAGTGCGTGGGAAAAACAAACACCTAAACCTTTCTGTTCGAGCTCTGATTTCTTTTATCTTATTTTGATGATCATTCCTACCTATGTAGGTTGGGCTCAACAAAATATTTTCGCATTCGGAAGAGAAAGTTGGTGACTGGAATTTCGTAAATAGATCTCGCCGCGAAGAAAAACGTCTTTGCTGTAATGACTTCCATCCCAATTCGCGTATCATATCTGCCACACTCTCTCCCCTATAACGTGATAATACAAAACGAGCTGCCCTTTTTTGCACCCTTTCGATGTCCTCCGTCAATCCCACCTTGTAAGGATCCCACACCGCGCAGCAATGTTCTAACAGAGGACGAACGAGTGTAGTGTAAGCTGTCTCTTTAGTGGATTTGTTGCATCTTCTGAGTGTCCTGCCAATAAAACGAAACCTTTGGCTCGCCTTCCCCACAATATTATCTATCTGGTCTTTCCAACTGAAGTTGTTCGTAATTTTAACACCCAGGTACTTAGTTGAATTGACAGCCTTGAGAATTGTACTATTTATGGAGTAATCGAATTCCAACGGATTTCTTTTGGAATTCAGGTGGATCACCTCACACTTTTCGTTATTTAGCGTCAACTGCCACCTGCCACACCATACAGCAATCTTTTCTAAATGGCTTTGCAACTGATACTGGTCTTCGGATGACCTTACTAGACGGTAAATTACAGCATCATCTGCGAAAAACCTAAGAGAACTGCTCAGATTGTCACCCAGGTCATTTATATAGATCAGGAACAGCAGAGGTTTCAGGACGCTTCCCTGGGGAACACCTGATATCACTTCAGTTTTACTCGATGATATGCCGTCTACGAACTGCGACCTTCCTGACAGAAAATCAAGAATCCAGCCGCACAACTGAGGCGATACTCCATAGGCCCGCAGTTTGATTAGAAGTCGCTTGTGAGGAACGGTGTCAAAAGCTTTCCGGAAATCTAGAAATACGGAATCAACTTGAGATACCCTGTCGATAGCGGTCATTACTTCGTGCGAATAAAGAGCTAGCTGCTGATTACGTATCAATAGATCGTTCCCTTCGAGGTGATTCATAATGTTTGAATACAGTACATGCCCCAAACCCCTACTGCAAACCGACGTTAATGATATAGGTCTGTAGTTCGATGGATTACTCCTACTACCCTTCTTAAACACAGGTGCGACCTGCGCAATTTTCCAATCTGTAGCTACAGATCTATCGGTGAGCGAGCGGTTGTATATGATTGCTAAGTAGGGAGCTATTGTATCAGCGTAATCTGAAAGGAACCTAATCGGTATACAATTTGGACCTGAAGACTTACCCGTATCAAGCAATTTGAGTTGCTTCGCAACCCCTAAGGTATCTACTTATAAGAAACCCATGCTAGCAGCTGTGCGTGTTTCAAATTCTGGAATATTCCATTCGTCTTCCCTGGTGAAGGAAATTCGGAAAACTGCGTTCAATAACTCCTGCCTAATATCGTGTAGGGCCAACACCGACTCAAAGCATCCTCGGCGCTTGTTGGTGGTGTCACGTCAGCTAGGCAAGGCGAACGCCTGGTCTGTTGCAGGCAGAAACGCCTGGGCGTGCTTATCACTATAAATCTCTTATTTTTGCACAAAATGTTTGGTATTGTTTTGGATTCTGCAGTTTTATTTAGATGAAAGATTTTCTTACTATCGTAAAGCTGCAAATGAAGATCATAGTTCTGTATTACTGAATCGTTTCGACACAAACGTAGATCAATATGAGAAGATGCTTTGCCCCATTGCAAGCTTCGGAAATTTTACATTCAAGTAACTGTATTTACTCGATCCATTTTGCTATCGAAACTTACCTCAACCCCCTTACAATTAACTCGTTTCTTTTATTTATTTATTTATTTTCGTTTGACATGGTCACTAGAAATGTGAACTAATTTACATGTGTAAATGTCCAACTGTTGCGAGTCATTAGATTACAGTCGTTTTCAACGAAAGGAATTCTAAACAGGAAACAAAATAGCTTCATACATCGAAAATACTGCTGAGCTTAAACTTTTTTAAACATGCACATTAGAAAAGATAAATATTCCCCTCTTGCAACTGAAAGGAGAAACTTTATAAGATAAAAAAATTATTTGATAAAACAAGTATCTCTCTTTTGCCTCTTCTTCTGTGCCGCCCCCCCCCTCCCCCCTCCGCCAACGCAAGATATTTCATTAACATTCAGTGCTCCTCACCCCATAGTCAACCAAGATACCTACAGAAGAGGACCATTAAGTTCACAGTTTCTTGTAAAAGCAACCCAGTACAAACGTAACTTCCTCAGATTTACAAATAAGGTAAAGAAGCACCAATTCTGTTGCTGCTGGACCATGAAGTTGTTTTTGTCTGTCGATCCTTAAAACAGGTGGAAATTTAAGTTCAGCAGTACATTATTTGTTAAGAAGTGTAATGAATTGCACAATAAATTGATTGCAGAAATCTCTCAGAACAATGTGTGTTGGTCAACTACCGCCATAGTTTCACATTTTCCTCTGTCAGGGAGGGAGACACCACCATTATCAGTATGCCTGCAACAGAGTGGCGTTCGCCGTTCCTAGCTGACGTGACGTCACGCGAGCACGCATAAGTACCTCAACAAGACGTGGCCTGGACTCGACTAATGTCCGAAGTAGTGCTGGAGGGAACTGACACCATGAATCGTGCAGGGCCGTCCGTAACTCCGTAAGAGAACAAAGGGGTGGAGATCTCTTCTGAGCAGCACGTTGCAATGGATGTCAGATACGCTCAATAAAGTTCATGTCTGGGGACTTTGGTGGTCAGCGGAAGTGTTTAAACTCAAAAGAGTGTTTCTGGAGCCACTCTGTACCAATTCTGGACGTGTGCGGTGTCGCACTGTACTGCTGGACTCGCCCAAGTCCGTCGCAATTAACAATGGACAAGAATCGATGTAGGTGATCAGGCAGGATGCTTACGTACGTGTCACCTGTCAGACGTAGCTAAACGGAGCTGATATAGAACTTATGAACAGTTTAGAACTCCGATTTTCGGTTGCTTGATGGGAGAAATTGTATTTTATTTCGTTATCCACAACATATATGGGTGAGCATCCGGGCCGCCATGCGCTGTTGCCATTTTTCCGGGTGCACTCAGCCTCGTGATGCCAATTGAGAAGCTACTCGACCGAATAGTAGTGGCATCGGTCAAGAATACCATCATAACGGCCGGGAGAGCGGTGTGCTGACCCCACGCCCCTACTATCCGTATCCTCACCTGAGGATGACACGGCGGTCGGATGGTCCCGGTAGGCCACTCGTGGCCTGAAGACGGAGTGCTTATCCACGACATATGCACAATCCCATACCCCTTTGGTCGCAAGGCTTTCACGAGCTGATATCATATTGTCTTCAAGGCTGTAATGGCCGTGGTCGAAGAGAGTTTTCGGTTCTTGAAGTTTCGTTCAGACCTGCGCTGGACATCTTCGGTGGTCCTCCTGGAAGCTATGAGTCTTGTCGACTGGCGAGTCAGATGTCGGAGAGCGACATAAATACTGTTTACGGTGGGGATGGTCGAGGTTATACGTGATCAGAACAGATAATCTTTGTCAGAGATTAAAGTTTACCTATCGAATAGATTATGTAGAGCCACTGTCCATATATCATTGAGTTTCACGACTTCTTCTTCTCCGTTAAAATTATCACAACACTAGTACATTCCGATAACTTCGATACATAGTCGTGGATGATAGTTCGGTCGGCAAAATTTTGCAGAAACATGACGTCAGACAGGTTTTATACCAACTAAGAAAATATGCCAGGCACTCCGATCTGTAGAAGACATACAGCCTCCGCTGTCAGGAATTGGAGTATATAAGATCTGTGTACTTGTGACAATGTCTATTTTGTAAGCACCAAGAGAAGCGTGAATACAAGACTGAAAGAACGTTAAAAAGTCGTTGCTGACTAGAGAAGAGAGAAATATCAGCTGTAACCCAGTCATAAAATCATGGAACGAAGTTTCCGAAGACACAATTTTATTTGCTATGACAAACGATTATCCACGACTACATACAGAAGCTATGGAAATATGTGAGCATAGTGATAATTTTAATCGAGAAGATGCAGCCCTGAAACTCAGTGATATATGGACAATGTCTCTGTAGAATCGATAGGTAAGTTTTTAATCTTCACAGTTGTATTTTATGTCCGACAACGATTATCTCTGCTGATCACATGGAAACTCCAGCACGCCCACTTTCCACAGTATTCACGTCGCTCTCCGACGTCCGACTCGTCATGCAGTAAGTCTAAGCGTCGCCGGGAGCTCCTCTGAAGATGTCAAGCGCAACTCTGGACGAAACGTCGTGAACCGAAAAGTTTCTTAGACCACGACCATACAGCCCGGAAGACTCATCAACAGTTACTGACTAAATTTACAATGCACTCATAATCCACTCATTGAGATCTGTAATCTTACGTGAAACACACTAAGTCGAGTATCACTCAACAGAGGAAAGTCCACTGGAGAAAGTCCACTGGACCTGACGGGATACCAATTCGATTCTACACAGAGTACGCGAAAGAACTTGCCCCCCTTCTAACAGCCGTGTACCACAAGTCTCTAGAGGAACGGAAGATTCCAAATGATTGGAAAAGAGCACAGGTAGTCCCAGTCTTCAAGAAGGGTCGTCGAGCAGATACGCAAAACTATAGACCTATATCTCTGACGACGATCTGTTGTAGAATTTTAGAACATGTTTTTTGCTCGAGTATCATGTCGTTTTTGGAAACCCAGAATCTACTATGTAGGAATCAACATGGATTCCGGAAACAGCGATCGTGTGAGACCCAACTCGCTTTATTTGTTCATGAGACCCAGAAAATATTAGATACAGGCTCCCAGGTAGATGCTATTTTTCTTGACTTCCGGAAGGCGTTCGATACAGTTCCGCACTGTCGCCTGAGAAACAAAGTAAGAGCCTACGGAATATCAGACCAGCTGTGTGACTGGATTGAAGAGTTTTTAGCAAACAGAACACAGCATATTGTTATCAACGGAGAGACGTCTACAGACGTTAAAGTAACCTCTGGCGTGCCACAGGGGAGTGTTATGGGACCATTGCTTTTCACAATATATATAAATGACCTAGTAGATAGTGTCGGAAGTTCCATGCGGCTTTTCGCGGATGATGCTGTAGTATACAGAGAAGTTGCAGCATTAGAAAATTGTAGCGAAATGCAGGAAGATCTGCAGCGGATAGGCACTTGGTGCAGGGAATGGCAACTGACCCTTAACATAGACAAATGTAATGTATTGCGAATACATAGAAAGAAGGATCCTTTGTTGTATGATTATATGATAGCGGAACAAACACTGGTAGCAGTTACTTCTGTAAAATACCTGGGAGTATGCGTGCGGAACGACTTGAAGTTGAATGATCATATAAAATTAATTGTTCGTAAGGCGGGTACCAGGTTGAGATTCATTGGGAGAGTCCTTAGAAAATGTAGTCCATCAACAAAGGAGGTGGCTTACAAAACACTCGTTCGACCTATACTTGAGTATTGCTCATCAGTGTGGGATCCGTACCACATCGGGTTGACGGAAGAGATAGAGAAGATCCAAAGAAGAGCGGCGCGTTTCGTCACAGGGTTATTTGGTAACCGTGATAGCGTTACGGAGATGTTTAACAGACTCAAGTGGCAGACTCTGCAAGAGAGGCGCTCTGCATCGCGGTGTAGCTTGCTCGCCAGGTTTCGAGAGGGTGCGTTTCTGGATGAGGTATTGAATATATTGTTTCCCCCTACTTATACCTCCCGAGGAGATCACGAATGTAAAATTAGAGAGATTAGAGCGCGCACGGAGGCTTTCAGACAGTCGTTCTTCCCGCGAACCATACGCGACTGGAACAGAAAAGGGAGGTAATGACAGTGGCACGTAAAGTGCCCTCCGCCACACACCGTTGGGTGGCTTGCGGAGTATAAATGTAGATGTAGATGTAGATTACAGTTAGGCACCGTGTATATGTAGACATCTAGCAGAGCGGATACGCCAGCAGCGGTAGCAGTAGCAGTTGTCTGATACACAGTAACTTAATTTAGTTCTTTTTTTTTTCATGCATGTCCAAAGGAACTTTGCATCGTAATTCAGAATAACACACGCATTGCCATATCATTTATAATGTATATAAGACAGCAAGTTTCTGGCGCAGTTGTTAGATCGATAACTGCTAATACAATAGCAGGTTATCAAGATTTAAGTGGTTTTGAACGTGGTGCTATAGTCGGCACACGAGCACTGGGATACAGTATCTCCGACGTAGCGATGAAGTGGAGATTTTCCTGTACGACCCTTTCGCGATTGTACAATGACTATCAGGAATCCGGTAAAGCATCAAATCTCCGACACCCCTGCGGCTGGAAAAAGATCTTGCAAGAATGTGACCATCGATGACGCAAGAGAATCATTCAACGTGGCAGAAGTGCAACCCTTCCGCAAATTGCTGTAGATTTCAATAATGAGCTATCAACAAGTGTCAGCGTGCGAACCATTCAACGAAACATCATCGATAGGGCTTTCGGAGCCGAAGGCCCACTCTTGTACCTTTGATGACTGCACGACACAAAGTTGTACGTCTCGCCTGGGCCCCTCAGCACCGACAATGGACTGTTGACGACTGGAAACATGTCGCCTGGTCGGACAATCTCTGACAGGTGACACGTATCTAAGTATCCAGTCTCATCACCTGCTTCCATTCATGTCCATTGTCCATTCCGACGGGCGATTCCAGAAGAACAGTGCGTCGCCCCACACGTCCAGAATTGCTACTGATTGGCTCCAAGAACACTCTTCTGAGTTTAAACCCTTCCGCTGGCCACAAAACTTCCCATACACGAACATTATTGAGCATATCTGGGACGCCTTGCAACATGCTGTTCAGAAGAAATCTCCATCCCTACGTACTCTTACGGATTTATGGACAGCCTTGCAGTATTCATAGTGTCATTTCCCTCCAGCACTACTTCAGACATTAGTCGAGTCCATGCCACGTCTTTTTGCGGCACTTGTGAGTGCTCGCTAGGACCCTATACGATTTTAGGCAGGTGTACCAGTTTCTTTGCCCCTTCAGTGTGTATAAATGATCAAGTAGAAAACGTCGGATGTTCCTCAAGTCTCTTCGCAGAATATGTGGTTGTCTGTAAATAAGTAACAACGCCAGAAGATAGTAACGATTAGCAGAATGACCTCTAGAGGATTGATGAAGAGTACGAGCTCTGACAGTTAATTCTGAACATGAGTAAATGTGCCGGCCGCGGTGGTCTCGCGGTTCTAGGCGCGCAGTCCGGAACCGCGCGACTGCTACGGTCGCAGGTTCGAATCCTGCCTCGGGCATGGATGTGTGTGATGTCCTTAGGTTAGTTACGTTTAAGTAGTTCTAAGTTCTAGGGGTCTGATGACCACAGCTGTTAAGTCCCATAGTGCTCAGAGCTATTTGAACAATTTTTTTTGAGTAAATGTAACATATTGCGCATAAATACGATAATCCACTACTGTATAGCTACACTATTGTTGACAGCTGGAAACCGTATTCACCGTAAAATATCCAAAGTGACCTTAATTGGAATGACGACATAAAACCAAAAGGAGGAATAGCAGACGCCAGACTGAGGTTCATAGAACTGTCTTAAGGATATGTAACTCAACCACGAAGGAAGTGGATTATACGGCGCTTGTTCGGCCGATTCTCGAGTATTGTTCATGTATCTGTGATATCTACCATTTAGGACCGATAGAACAGACAGAGGAGACCCGAGTATGGGCGGTGCGTTTCGTCGCGTACTTTCCGTCCGACGAGGGAGCGTCACAACAGACGCCATTGGCAGCCGTTACAAGAGAGTCGTCGTGCAATACGGAGGGATTTAGTATCGAAATATCGAGAGCGCACATTTCGGGAAGAGTCAGTCGCCCGATGATCACGAGGAGAAAATTCGAGAAATTAGAGCCAACACAGAGGCTTATCGACAATCACTCTTCCCACACGCTACTGGAGAGTGGAACAGGGTTGACGGGATCAAATAGGGGTACAAAAAGTACCCTCCGCCACTCACCACCAGGTGGCTTGCGGAGTACGAGGTGCGACAATAATGTAATGAAACTGACGTGAAAAGAAAATGTTGCTTACCGTTTAAGTCAAGTTTAGTGTTGTCTCCTTCACAGTAGTTCCCCTCTGATTGCGCACACTTTTTCCAGCGCTCCAGTTATCAGCAATGTTGGCACAGGCACGAAGAACTCTCTTACGAAATCTTTCTAAAATTTCTTTGTAGTAACATTGGTTAACTGTTTGTCCAGGAGGCATCCACTCTTTATGAACAATTCTCTTGGAATCAAAGAAGCACACAAGCATGCATTTCACTTTGAGTTTTTTTGTGGTCTGGGTGATACCTTTGATCACCATTGCGAACTTTGGCGTTTTGTCTCTGGGTCGTACTGAAAAAACCAACTTTCATCATCAGTGATAACACGGCTTAACAATTCTGGATTGATTTCCGTTTACTCTAACAGATCGGCTGCCAAATTTTTCCGTGTTTCTCGTTGTTGTGGTGTGACCATTTTTGCACAAATCTTTCTCGTACCAAGATCTTCAGTTATTATTAGGTGAACCGTTTCTCGACTGATGTTCAGTTCTTCTGCAATCATTTTCACGGATAATGGTCGATCAGATCTTACGAGTTCACACACCCTGGCCAAGCTGACATCCGTCCGTGAGGTTGATGGTCGTCCACTGCGGTCTTCATCTTCAAAATTCGTTCTGCCTTCACCAAACATTTTATGCCAACAAAAAACTTGAGCTCTTGACACAAACTCCTCTCCAAAAGCCTTCTGAAGCTTACCGTAAGTTGTCGCCGCGTTTTCACCCAATTTAACGCAAAAAGAAATGGCATACCGTTGCACAATATTATGCAGTTCCATTTCCGCGACGAGAGACACAAAGACAAGTTAACTTATTACAGCACAACTCACGACTGAGAAATTGCATCGATGTGCCAATTGGATTAGAAGCAGCTTATAGACCAAGATCAAAGATATTGTGCCTACGCAAGCCTGCAGGTTTGCCACATCTTGCAAAGAAAATCAGTCTCATTACTTTATTGTCGCACCTCGTATAGTGTAGATATTGTGCCTATGCAAGCCTGCAGGGTTGCCACATCTTGCAAAGAAAATCAGTCTCATTACTTTATTGTCACACCTCGTATAGTGTAGATATTGTGTCTACGCAAGCCTGCAGGGTTGCCACATCTTGCAAAGAAAATCAGTCTCATTACTTTATTGTCGCACCTCGTGTAGTGTAGATATTGTGCCTACACAAGCCTGCAGGGTTGCCACATCTTGCAAAGAAAATCAGTCTCATTACTTTATTGTCGCACCTCGTGTAGTGTAGATATTGTGCCTACACAAGCCTGCAGGGTTGCCACATCTTGCAAAGAAAATCAGTC
This sequence comes from Schistocerca cancellata, assembly GCF_023864275.1. NCBI lineage: Eukaryota > Metazoa > Arthropoda > Insecta > Orthoptera > Acrididae > Schistocerca > Schistocerca cancellata. The sequence continues at coordinate 123,359,144 of NC_064637.1, read as the reverse complement.
TCATTACTTTATTGTCGCACCTTGTATAGTGTAGATATTGTGCCTGCGCAAGCCTGCAGGGTTGCCACATCTTGCAAAGTAAATCAGTCTCATTACATTATTGTCGCACCTCGTATAGTGTAGATATTGTGCCTACGCAAGCCTGCAGGGTTGCCACATCTTGCAAAGAAAATCAGTCTCATTACTGTATTGTCACACCTCGTGTAGTGTAGATATTGTGCCTACGCAAGCCTGCAGGGTTGCCACATCTTGCAAAGAAAATCAGTCTCATTACTTTATTGTCGCACCTCGTATAGTGTAGATATTGTGCCTACGCAAGCCTGCAGGGTTGCCACATCTTGCAAAGAAAATCAGTCTCATTACTGTATTGTCACACCTCGTGTAGTGTAGATATTGTGCCTACGCAAGCCTGCAGGGTTGCCACATCTTGCAAAGAAAATCAGTCTCATTACTTTATTGTTGCACCTCGTATAGTGTAGATATTGTGCCTACGCAAGCCTGCAGGGTTGCCACATCTTGCAAAGAAAATCAGTCTCATTACTTTATTGTCGCACCTCGTATAGTGTAGATATTGTGCCTACGCAAGCCTGCAGGGTTGCCACATCTTGCAAAGAAAATCAGTCTCATTAATTTATTGTCGCACCTCTTATAGTGTAGATGTAGATATGTCTTCAGGCAGCGTAATTCACCAAGCACATATTCCTTAAACGACATTCAGTGAGTATTCGAGAATTTAGCGGCAAAATATTTCGCAGACAGTGATCACATGTACCACTGAATGCACCTGCTCAAATATATAATTGTACGACACATGGTTCAAGAGATGTGACTTCATAAACACTGTGATGCGGAAAAAATTGCAACATCATGTATGATGTTTTAATTTATTACTTCTGACTATTCGTAACACATTTCGTGGACAGTGTCTACATATGCCATGGATGTACTTGTAACATGTTGTATAACACATAGTTCAGGAGATATGTCGCCTTAAATACGGAGCTGTGTGAAAAAGAAACTGCAGGGCAAAATTCGCTGGCGATTCAGGCGAAATATGAGCAAAAATATAAATGAGATATATTAAATATATGTTAAATGTGAGTCGAATGTGTGTATGCGGACAAAGCCGCGGGTAAAAATCACCTTCTAAGCACCTCGATCAGTTTCAACCAAATTTGCCAGTCATCTTACTTACCGTCTGAAAACAAATGCTATGAGCGTAAGAACTAGGAACCTCCTACTGGGGTGCGGGGTGATAACGTGGAGAGAGAAGGCTAGAGGAAGCGATTGACAGACAGAGAGGGGGGAACGAGGAGACAAACGCAGTAACGGGAGGTGAGGGACAGAGGGGGGAGGGTGAAGTGGAGAAAGGGAAGATAAGGAGGTGGAAAGAGAAAGAAATGGGCACAATGTTGAGAGCATTTAGGAAAGCCATCGAAGACCAATACTTGCATACTGGAAGGATGTACAAGACCACGGAATTGAGGGAAGCAAGAGTCGATCCTTTCAGCACAACAATTGTCTGAGCTGTCCGGCTCTATTTGTGATATACTGTCAGAAAGGCCATAGTCCGTACTATTTAATGGGAAATAGTCTAGTGAACGAGAAGTGATATCTGAGGTTCCACAAAGGAAGTGTTAATGCTATCTGCTGTTCGTAATCTAGATAAATGATTTAGGGAACAATCTGAGCAGCCGTCTTAGACGGTTTGCAGATGATGCTGTACTAGTCGTCTAGCCACGAAGTAATCAACCTAAATTGCTAAATGATTTAGACAACATGACTGTAAGGTATCAAAAGTGGTAAATAACCTTAAATAACAAGAAGTGTGAGGTGCTGCCCATGAGTACTAAAAAATACGATAACTTTGGTTACATGATGTAACACACAAATATTGAGAAATCGTCAGTAAAAAAAAAATTTCTGAAGGTTGGCGATTCAACTGAACATCTAGTGATTACAATCAAGAAAAACTTAAATCGGAACGATCGTCTAGAAAATGTTACGAAAAAGGCCAACCAAAGTCTATGTTTTATTGGAAGAACAATTAGACGGTGAAACAAATCTACTAAAATGATAGCCTACCATATGCTTGTCCGTCATAGTACTGACGGAGGGTATCGAAAAAGTTCAAAGAAGGGGAGTTTGTTGTGTGTTCTCGCGAACTACGGGAGGGACTGTGATAGACATGATACGTGAGTTGAGGTAGCAATCATTGAAAGAAAGCCGTTTTTCGTTCAAAGTTTCCACGGAATTTCAATAGTAACCTTTCTTCTCTGAATGCGAAAATAATTTATTGACACCTGCCTACACAGAGATAAATGATTATCATAATAAAATAAGGGAAACCATAGCTTGCACGGAGAAATGTTCATTTTTCCCAGGTGCTATTCCAAAGTGGAACAGTCGAAAAATAGTCTAAGAGTGATTTTGCCAAGCATATTAGTGTGAACTGCACATCACTCATGTAGATGTAGAGAAGGTGCAGTCAGAACCTGTCTGAGAGTGTTCTGTACGGGAATCCGTGAGTCGCCGTTAGGAAGGGATAGCTTAACTTTGAAGAAGACGGTAGTGCCTAGTTGTCTATTCTGACAGGTGGGACTCAGTAGCCATCGAGCAGAGCGTGGGTGCGACTGTTGGACGCTCCACCCCCACTCAACAGCTGAGCTGATGGCAAACCTCGCTCCTCTGTGACACCGGACACTGGGCAGGATCGGTTACCGTGTAGTAATCAATGACGCACCAGCGTGAGTGTTTGCGCCGGACGTGCGTACGTGTGTGTGTGTGTGTGTGTGTGTGTGTGTGTGTGTGTGTGTGTGTGTGTGTGTGTATGTGTGTGTGTGACAGAGAGAGAGAGGGGGGGGGCGGAGAGGGGGCAGAAATAGTCCTCTATCTGCACGGTTCTTAAGTTGCTAAGCTTCTGAGGCAGAAGTGACAACTGACCACCAAGAGTTCTTCTCCTGTACCAACCTGTCCATTTCAGAGCAGCACTTCCAGCCAACTCTCTCAATTATTTGTGGAGTATATTCCAATCTCTATATTTCTCTAGAGTTTTAATCTCAATGGAACACATATTCCTTACCTTTTCACCATCTCCAAACATCTTTCGGTAGCACCACTTCTCAAACTCTTCAGTTCTCTCTCTCTTTTTCTTTCTTTTTTTTTTACACTGTCCATAACTCACCTCTTGTGCTGGCATAAGCTGGCACCAGCACACCATGCGGTAAAGAGGTTGCGAGAAGGGTGCTAGGGGCCAACGACAGACTGTCAGGAAAGACGCCGCCAGTGCCCTCTTGGCCGAAAGTATTTAGATAGCCGCAGTGGACCGGAGCATCAGACTGTCGCACCGTCTGAGATCCAGTGTCATCAGTCGCACCCCAGCGGGAATGCCGGCCGAAGTGGCCGTGCGGTTCTAGGCGCTTCAGTCTGGAACCGCAAGACCGCTACGGTCGCAGGTTCGAATCCTGCCTCGGGCATGGATGTTTGTGCTGTCCTTAGGTTAGTTAGGTTTAACTAGTTCTAAGTTCTAGGGGACTAATGACCTCAGAAGTTGAGTCCCATAGCGCTCAGAGCCATTTGAACCATTTGAACCCAGCGGGAATCGCAGCAGCAGTTAGCTTCGCCACTAACTCAGAGACAGACAGCACATGACAACCCTAATAGTGTACATGGTGGACTTTGTACTTCACTAGCGGTGACGCTAACGTGGACTATACAGAAGAGCTTGTACCACAACACGAATATCTTGAGTTAAGTAAACTTTCCATTCTTATGAATAAAGAATCCAGTTAATCTATGTGTGCAGTTTGTGTTATAGAAAGAGGATATCAGCCACCAAACACCACCCTCTCCTTGCTTCCCATGGTACAGCTCTACAGAGACAACCAGACGACATGAAACTTCTGTACACTACTGTGCTCGAGACCTACTCTCTTATAAATTTCTATCTCAAATTAACGCAGAATTTCGATGCTAGTAGATTTCTTTTCGCTAGGAATACGCTGTTTCCCTATGCTAGTCTACTTTTCATGTCCTCGCTTCATGCAATATGTGATATTTTTATTTGGCCTGCATCAAATGGCTCTGAGCACTATGGGACTTAACTTCTGTGGTCATCAGTCCCCTAGAACTTAGAACTACTTAAACCTAACTAACCTAAGGACATCACACACATCCATGCCCGAGGCAGGATTCGAACCTGCGACCGTAGCGGTCGCACAGTTCCAGACTGTAGCGTCTAGAACCGCTCGGCCACTCCGGCCGGCTGGCCTGCATCATAGTAGACTTCCTTCAGGGTGTCTGATTCATGGTTCCCAATTTTGATGTAAAGTTCACTGTTAATTTAATTTCTTTTGCTCCTCATTACTATGACCTTCCTTCAGTTTACTCTCAATCTTTACTCTGTACTCATGTCATTCAATACAGATCACTCGGGTCTTCTTCACATTCACGGGAACGGCTACGTCATCAGCGAAATCATCATTGATCTACTTCCTCCCTGAATCTTGATCCCACTCCTGGACCGCGCTGCTTGTTTCGTGTATGTACTGAACAACAGGAGCGAAATATCACATTCGAAATTTATAATAGTTTTGATTCAAGAACTTATTTTTGGTCGTCCGTTCTTATTGTTCTGTATTGGTTCATAAACATATTAGCCGTCTTTCCCTACAGCTTATTTCCATTCTTCTCAGAATTTTGAACAGCTGGCACCATTTTACGTTGTCTAACTTTTTTATGGTTCAAATGGTTCAAATGGCTCTGAGCACTATGGGAATTAACTGCTGAGGTCATCAGTCCCCTAGAACTTAGAATTACTTAAACCTAACTAACCTAAGGACATCACACACATCCATGCCCGAGGCAGGATTCGAACCTGCGACCGTAGCGGTCGCGCGGTTCCGGACTGTAGCGCCTAACATTTTTGTGTCGACAGATCCTGTGAATGAGCTGGATTTCTTCAAGTCTTGCTGCCATTATCAACTGCAACGCCGGAACTGGCTTTCTGGTCCCTTCATCTTTTCTCAAGCCAAAGTGTAAAAATGGAAATCAGCGTTTGGCGACATTAGCCGGGAGGCCCCGTGCGGGGCAGGTCCGGCCATGTTCTTAATAAGATTGTTCCAATAATTACATTGAGTCCATGGAAACCTGTTGCAACAAAGAATGTTGATCCATGTACTGCGTCTGCGATAGTGAATGGTGCTTCTCAATATTCATATGCTTGAAGTATTGTGAAAGATAATCGCCACATTGGGCGACCTGCGTGCCGGATGTGGATGAAATGATGATGAAGACAACACAACATCCATTTCCTGACCGGAGAAAACCCCCGACCCAGCCGGGAATCGAACCCGGGCCCGAATCAGGGCAATCCGTCACGCTGACCACTCAACTATCGGGGCGGACTCAACCCAAAGTGATCGGCTTTTAGCAGATCCTTAGTTTTCTTTTCCATTCAACTTTACAATATTATTGTCAGCAACTTGGAAGCATGCTTTGCTAAGCCCGTTGCACGATAGTTCTCACGAATTATTTTAACGAAACAGAGTAAATCGCCCAGAACATACCGACAAGACGCTTGAAGCAAGAAAACCGAAACTGGCATTTAAGGACCTCCAGCATGCTGCAGGTGAAATAGGTCAGCAGGTCTCCTTTTATTGAAATAAATGGTTGGAAATCCTTCGAAAGTCGGATTAACAAGTATCTTCTATTTGCTAGTGCCAAAGGCCTTGCCGCAGATACACCGGTTCCCGTCAGATCACCGAAGTTAAGCGCTGTCAGGCATGGCCGGCTTATGGATGGGTGACCACCGGGCCGTCATGCGGTGTTGCCATTTTTCGGCTGCACTCAGCCTCGTGATGCCATTTGAGGAGCTACTCGACCGATTAGTAGCGGCTCCGGTCACAGGAAACCATTAGCCGCGCGGGATTAGCCGTGCAGTCTAGGGCGCTACAGTCATGGACTGTGCGGCTGGTCCCGGCGGAGGTTCGAGTCCTCCCCCGGGCATTGGTGTGTATGTTCGTCCTTAGGATAATTTAGGTTAAGTAGTGTGTAAGCTTAGGGACTGATGACCTTAGCAGTTAAGTCCCATAAGATTTCACACACATTTGAACATTTTGTATGCTTGTCCGTGTTTTCAAAATTGTTCGTAATTAATGGAAAGAGAACGACAAATTGCTTTTTAAAAACCGTCATAACGACCGGGAGAGCGGTGTGCTGACCACACGCCCCTCCTATCTGCGTCCTCAGTTGAAGATGACACGGCGGTCGGATGGTCCCGATGGGCCACTTGTGGCCTGAAGACGGAGTGAGTGATTTATTTGCTAGTGACAACTACTTTCGGACACTGTATCCACTTTCCAAACCAAACTTCAAAAACAAAGTTGCAGTAAATGTCACAATAATTATACGAATGTGGAATGAACATACAGGCATTACTTCTTGTTATATGAAAGGTTACATTCCGACTTCGTGATTAACTGAAATACAGTCAAATCGCATGCTTGTAATTACCGACAGCAAAAAAATCCAGATTGGCAATACGGGTAATTCCACGCACCATAAGCAAAGTGTGCTGAACAGTACAGGGAGAAGTCATGCAGATGCTTAATTTGTCCAATACGCTACCGATAGGCAGACCTATCCCTTATGTAGGATCTTCATGGCAGTAATAAGAGACCAAATCAGAAAGTCTTTGCCCCTATTTTTTATCAGCCAAAGAAAAGTACATACATGTAATGAAAAATATACACTCCTGGAAATGGAAAAAAGAACACATTGACACCGGTGTGTCAGACCCACCATACTTGCTCCGGACACTGCGAGAGGGCTGTACAAGCAATGATCACACGCACGGCACAGCGGACACACTAGGAACCGCGGTGTTTGCCGTCAAATGGCGCTAGCTGCGCAGCATTTGTGCACCGCCGCCGTCAGTGTCAGCCAGTTTGCCGTGGTATACGGAGCTCCATCGCAGTCTTTAACACTGGTAGCATGTCGGGACAGCGTGGACGTGAACCGTATGTGCAGTTGACGGACTTTGAGCGAGGGCGTATAGTGGGCATGCGGGAGGCCGGGTGGACGTACCGCCGAATTGCTCAACACGTGGGGCGTGAGGTCTCCACAGTACATCGATGTTGTCGCCAGTGGTCGGCGGAAGGTGCACGTGCCCGTCGACCTGGGACCGGACCGCAGCGACGCACGGATGCACGCCAAGACCGTAGGATCCTACGCAGTGCCGTAGGGGACCGCACCGCCACTTCCCAGCAAATTAGGGACACTGTTGCTCCTGGGGTATCGGCGAGGACCATTCGCAACCGTCTCCATGAAGCTGGGCTACGGTCCCGCACACCGTTAGGCCGTCTTCCGCTCACGCCCCAACATCGTGCAGCCCGCCTCCAGATATGTCGCGACAGACGTGAATGGAGGGACGAATGGAGACGTGTCGTCATCAGCGATGAGAGTCGCTTCTGCCTTGGTGCCAATGATGGGCGTATGCGTGTTTGGCGCTGTGCAGGTGAGCGCCACAATCAGGACTGCATACGACCGAGGCACACAGGGCCAACACCCGGCATCATGGTGTGGGGAGCGATCTCCTACACTGGCCGTACACCACTGGTGATCTTCGAGGGGACACTGAATAGTGCACGGTACATCCAAACCGTCATCGAACCCATCGTTCTACCATTCCTAGACCGGCAAGGGAACTTGCTGTTCCAACAGGACAATGCACGTCCGCATGTATTCCGTGCCACCCAACGTGCTCTAGAAGGTGTAAGTCAACTACCCTGGCCAGCAAGATCTCCGGATCTGTCCCCCATTGAGCATGTTTGGGACTGGATGAAGCGTCGTCTCACGCGGTCTGCACGTCCAGCACGAACGCTGGTCCAACTGAGGCGCCAGGTGGAAATGGCATGGCAAGCCGTTCCACAGGACTACATCCAGCATCTCTACGATCGTCTCCATGGGAGAATAGCAGCCTGCATTGCTGCGAAAGGTGGATATACACTGTACTAGTGCCGACATTGTGCATGCTCTGTTGCCTGTGTCTATGTGCCTGTGGTTCTGTCAGTGTGATCATGTGATGTATCTGACCCCAGGAATGTGTCAATAACGTTTCCCCTTCCTGGGACAATGAATTCACGGTGTTCTTCTTTCAATTCCAGGAGTGTACATCCTATTCTACTTAACTTACACTATTTTTGCACATAGTCCCCACACCCATTCACACATTTGTCACCTGGGAGCAGTAAATCTGAGATGCCCCTGCAGTAGAATTCGTCCGGATGACTATGGAACCGCCGTCGGACTGCTGTCTTGGCTTCATCGTTACTTGTCAATCGCTGTCCTGCCAGGCGAAGACGTGGAAATCACTAGGGTCGAGGTATGGACTGTATGGTGGGTGGTCCAGAATCTCCCAGTCAAATGCCCGGAGCTTAATGGCAGTTTTCACTGCCACAAGTGGTCTCGCATTGTCGTGGAGCAGAATCACGTTGTCCACATCGAGAATCCCTCGGCGCTTTTGCCTGATGCCAGCCCTCAGACGTGACAGGCTATTTACAGTTTGTACAGAAACCAGAAGTCCATTACAAGAGTCGAATGGGCGTGAAAGGGAAGCAGTGGTTGACGAACGAGTGAGACTGACCTGTAGCCTGTTCCCGATGTTATGCACTGTGTGCATTGAGCAAACACTAAAGAAAAGTAAAGAAAACTAAATAAAAATTTTGAGAAGGGATCAAAGTTGAGGGAGAAGAAATAAAAAGTTTGAAGTTTGCCGATGACATTGTAATTCTGTCAGAGACAGCAAAGGAAATGGAAGAGCGGTTGAACGGAATGGACAGCATTTTCACAGGGGAATTGTAAGATGAACATCAAGTAAAGCAAATCAAGGAGAATGGAACGTAGTTGAATTTAATCAGGTTATGCTGAGATAATTAGATTATTAAACGAAACCTTTAAGTAGATGAGTTTTGCTATTTGGACAGCATAATGAGAGACGTTATAAAATGTAGACTTGCAACGGCAAGGAAAGCATTTCTGAAGAAGAGAAATTTCTTAATATCGAATATAGATTTAACTGTTAGGAAGTTTTTCTGATGGTATTTGTCTGGAGCGCAACCTGTATAGATGTGAAACATGGACGATAGATAATTTAGACAAGAAGAGAATAGAACAGCTTTCGAAATGTGGTGCTACAGAAGACGGCTGACGTTTAGATGAGTAGATTCCATTACTAACGAGAAGGTACTGAATAGAATTTGGGCGACAAGAAAATTGTGGCACAAGTTGACTAAAAGAAGGGATCGGTTGATGGGACACATTATGAGACATCAAGGGACCACCAGCTTACTGTTGTAAGGAATTATGAGAGGTAAAATGAGTGAAACAAAGAGTTGATTGCAGTAAGCAGAATCGGAAGCACGTAGGTCGCAGTAGTTATTTGGAGATGAACAGGCTTGCACAGGATACAGTAGCGTGGAGAGCTGCATCAAACCAGTCTCTTGACTGAAGACGACAACGACGGCAACAACAACACCATATAGGACATACAAATATATACAGAGTCTTAATAAAAGTCGCTGTAGCTTCAGAGAGACAACGTAACATGTAGTCATATTAAAATATTCTACAAAGTCAGTTCGACCTTTGCAGACAGTATATTTCTTGTCATTTACTGAAATAATTAATACGAAATGAAATATGATTATTAAGATGGTGAAATATCTATGTAGTATCCGGAAAGGGGCGTTATGACATCATCTGATGATAACTAAATTAAAACGATACAAAAATGTCCCCTTAATTACAAATAATAAAACTTCTTAGAGGTGGAAGGCCAAATGTTGCCATTCACACCACGATCAAGCTTCACATATCAGTGAAAAGAGCGAGAGATTTGTCCTTGTTCCCATACTTGAGCTGCATTTCTCCGTGGGTTTCTATGGACGTTCGTTCCTTGCCCCATAGATAACAAACTCTATTTCATTGCTCGTGCTCTGTGGACGTGTGAAGCACAACCACCGACTTCGAAAACTGACAGCAGCGCACAGAAACATCTCGTCGGACAACATGCAAAAACCATAGACTACAAAATCTGCTCATGCTGAAGTTGCTCAGCAGTCCACAATAAAAATATACAAGTATGTCCTGTATGATGTTATTGTTGTCGTTGTTGTTGTTGATGGTGGTGCTGCTGGTGTCTTTAGTCCAAAGACTGGTTTGATCCAACTATCCACTCTACTCTATTCTGTGCAAGCCTCTTCATCTCCAAGTAACTACTGCAACCTTCATGCTTCTGAATCTGCTTGCTTTATTCGTATTTTGGTCTCCCTCTGCGATTTTTACCTCCCACACTTCCCTCCAAAACTAAAGTGGTGAGCCCTTGATGCCCCAGTATACATCGTGGATTGTTGAGCAACTTCGGAGTGAGAGCGTTTTGCAGTCTATGGCTTCTGTGGTTTCTGTATGTCATCCCGCGAGATGTTTCTGTGCGCATGGGCGTGCTATTTTCATTGATATGTGTAGGTTGACCCGGCCTACCGCTTGTAAGAAGTTTTATTATCTGTAATTGAGGGCAGATTTTTCTACTTCCTAATTTAGTTATCATCAAATGATGTCGTAACGCCCTTTTTTCAATACCGTATAGATATTACACAATTCTATTAACTGTATTTCATTTCGTCACTAGACGGCAAGAAATATACTACCTGTAACAGTCGACATGACTTTGTAGAATATTTTAATATGAATATATGATAGTCGTCTATGACGCTACAGCGACTTTTATTAATAATCTGGATATACTTGTAATTATTTTAATCCATACTGCAGGTGTCTTCGAGCACCAGTTCTCTCTGTAGTGTTCAGCATAGTTTGGTTAAGGCGTGTGGAACTGTCTGTATTCTCATTTTGGATTGTCTGTTATGGCTATCTCCCAGAATGTGCATCTGACTGTATTTTAATTGTTTACGAAGACGAAATGTAACCTTTCGTGTAACCTAGTAGGAAATAATGCCTGTTATTCAGGCCTGATTTGTATAATTACTGTAAAATCTATAGCAACTGTTTTTATAGGGTGGTTTGATAGTGGACAACATGTCCGAAACTAGCCACCACCAATAACTAAGGATTATTCTTAATGCGACTTCCGACGGAATTCCAATCAATTGTTTCAAAACAGGTGAGCTTAAAACGAGATCGCGGAAGGCAACGCAAGAGATGACTAGAATCCTATCGGAAAAGGTGAGGGTCGTAGCCCTAGTAGACATGAGGAACTAGGCTGAACCACAGTCTGTGCAACAAAAAATTGTCAGTTCTTGATAGAATGGTGTAGGTTGCTGATACTGTCGTAGGGCTCAAAATAATCCACAGGCTTTTGTGTGTGTGTGTGTGTGTGTGTGTGTGTGTGTAAACTGCAGTCGGGCAAGCGTGAGGTGGGGGAAGAGCTCGGAGCAGTGTAAACAAGCCTCGCGCTGCTATCTGAAATAGGAAAAGTTGTCGCGACGCGCTAAACGAGAATACAGGCCCGGCCGTGTTTCGGCCTGTCGTCATCTTCAGGACCGGTATTCTCCGCAAGCGGCAATCATTTGTAGTCGGGCTCGCTCTTTTCGTTCACGAGTCCCAGTAAGTCTGTCGATGAAGGGAATGGTGCCGACAGCGCAGTTTCTGACTTCCCGGGAGCATGCTACACACTTCCACTGTGTCACCTAGTGTCTGAAGCACAACCCAACGGTCGAAAAAGTTTCGAGGCTGGATTAATAAAACGAGAAACCGAGAAGTGCGAGCAGGAGTCGCGCTCAGAGGTCCCCGTACAAACTTAATTATGTATATAAATGACAACAACTACAAACTAATAATATCGTGTGGCTCAATCGGCTGGTGCGAGTCTTTGTATTGGATTCCACTTGGGCGACTTGAGTGTCCCTAGCGTAACCCATTTACCCAGCTGGGCAGAAGGGATCCTGCAATTCAACATGGAATCTCAAGGCTAGTTCAAATGGTTCAAATGGCTCTGAGCACTATGGGACTTGACATCCAACGTCATTAGTCCCCTAGAACAGAACTACTTAAACCTAATTAATCTAAGGACATCGCACACATCCATGTCCGAGGCAGGATTCGAACATGCTACCGTAGCGGGCGCGCGGTTCCAGACTGAAGCGCCTAGAACGACTCGGCCACTACGGCCGGCCTCCTCAAGGCTACGTTTGAACGAAGACTGAAAAAGTATATGATGTGTCCAATATTGCATCCTGAGACCTTTCAGTTTCCAGGAAGCGCTTTAAGACAAGACCACGAGGGCATATGTGTATATAGATAGTGCATCTATAGGTTTTTGGTTGGTTGTTTGGGGAAGGAGACCAGACAGCGTGGTCATCGGTCTCATCGGATTAGGGAAGGATGGGGAAGGAAGTCGGCCGTGCCCTTTCAGAGGAACCATCCCGGCATTTGCCTGGAGTGATTTAGGGAAATCACGGAAAACCTAAATCAGGATGGCCGGACGCGGGATTGAACCGTCGTCCTCCCGAATGCGAGTCCAGTGTCTAACCACTGCGCCACCTCGCTCGGTTATAGGTTTTTGATGAGTGGTTTAGCAATTATATGAGATGTGGCGGAGATGTCAATATGATCTGACTTCACTGTCTTAGAAGCTTAAATTTTTTACACGCCAGGGGACTGCATACCTTAGTATTTGACAAAAGTTACAACTTGGTTCAAAAATGTGTGTGAAATCTTATGGGACTTAACTGCCTTGTTCATCAGTCCCTAAGCTTACTCACTACTTAACCTAAATTATCATAAGGACAAACACACACAGCCATGCCCGAGGGAGGACTCGAACCTCCGCCGGGACCAGACGCACGTCCATGACTGCAGCGTCTTAGACTGATCGGCTAATCCTACGCGGCAAAGCTTGTTACTAAAAATTCTGAAAAGATCTTGAATGATTTACTTCTTATTTTTATAGGTGTCAAAGTAAGAGAGAGTGGGGAAAACGAGATTGACGGAGAGGAGGGGAAGCAGGAAATGGATGTGGAGAGGGGAAAGGAGGCGATGGGCAGAGGGAGGGGGAGACGGAGATTGGAGGTACATCCTGTTCCATTAAATATTTAGCAATTTAGATGGATTGCCCGGTTCGCTAGTACAAGATAGCAAGAAAATGGATTTAAAACATAGACAATGCTGGAAATCAATTTCTTTCAAGAAATTTATCACGGCTGTGGACTTTGCTGCACCCAAATGATTGCTAGTGATTCAACGGTGAAAGTGCGGTTGGAATGCCTGCTGCTGGGAATCCCCGACAGCAGGGTGAGCGCAACGGGGAACCCCCGACAACAGGGGAATGAATCGCGTTAGCGCGGCAGCTCATTAGGCTAATGTGACGCCATAAAGCGGCGCTTCTCGCCTGACCCGACGGACGAGCGACCGCTGCATTCTTCCACAGCTCGCCGCGGTTCACCTAGCTGAGGCTGCCACAAGTGGAACGGACGCAAGCGGACCCCACCTGCTGTGCAAACACTTTGCCAAGTAACGTTACTTTCGTCTCCTGCAGGACGGAACATTTACAGCCCATAACGCATTACAAGTCTCCCATGGTGTTTTTGTTTCAGGAGCATTTTTCCCAAAACAGTCCCGTAACTAATATAAAATCAGAGTTAAAAAGACCAATCACATTTCAACAATTAATCACCACTTACTAATAAGATGTATATCAGTACCTGTAATTGCGAGTAGCTGATCAATGCAGTTTCCATTCTTATACTGCCTTGTACGAGTCAGTCTGAATAACAGGCCACTTTGGAAACAACACTACTGCACATTAAAATTGCTACACCAAGAAGAAATGCAGATGATAGACGGGTATTCATTGGACAAATATACTAGAACTGACATGTGATTACATTTTCACGCAGTTTGGGTGCGTAGATCCTGAGAAATCAGGATCTCTGGCCGTAATAACGGCTTTCATACGTCTGGGCATTGAGTTAAACAGAGTTTGGATGGCGTGTGCAGGTACAGCTGCCCACGAAGCTTCAACACCATACCACAGTTCATCAAGAGTAGTGACTGGCGTATTGTGACAAGCCAGTCGTTTTCAATTGGTGAGAGATCTGGAGAATGTGCTGGCCAGGCCAGCAGTCGAACATTTTCTGTGTCCAGAAAGGCCCGTACAGGACCTGCAACACGCGGTCGTGCATTATCCTGCTGAAATGTAGGGTTTCACAGGGATCGAGTGAAGGGTAGAGACACGGCTCGTAACACATCTGAAATCAAAGTGCCGTCATGCGAACAAGATTTGACCGAGACGTGTAACCAATGGCACCTCATACCACCACTCCGGGTGATACGCCAGTATGGCGATAATGAATACACGCTTCCAATGTGCGTTCACCGCGATGTCACCAAACGCAGATGCTACCATCGTGATGCTGTAAACAGAACCTGGATTCATTCGAAAAAATGACGTTTTGCCATTCGTGCACCCTGGTTTGTCGTTGAGTACACCATCGCAGGCGTTCCTGTCTGTGATGCAGAGTCAAGGGTAAGGGCAGGCATGGTCTCCGAGGTGATAGTCCATGCTTTTGGAAACGTCGTCGAACTGTTCGTGCAGATGGTTGTTGTCTTGCAAACGTCCACATCTGTTGACTCAGGGATCGAGACGTGGCTGCACGATCCGTTACAGCCATGCGGATAAGATTCCTGTCATCTTGACTGCTAGTGATACGAGGCCGTTGGGATCCAGCACGGCGTTCCGTATTACCCTCCTGAACCCACCGATCCCATATTCTGCTAACAGTCATTGGATCTCGACCAACGCGAGCAGCAATGTCGCGATACGATAAACCGCAATCGCGATAGGCCACAATCCGACTGTTATAAAAGTCGGAAACGTGATGGTACGCATTTCTCCTCCTTACACGAGGCATCAAAACCACGTTTCACCAGGCAACGACGGTCAACTGCTGTTTGTGTATGAGAAATCTGTTGGAAACTTTCCTCATGTCAGAACGTTGTAGATTGCGCCACCCGCGCCTACCTTGTGTGAATGCTCTGAAAAGCTAATCATTTGCATATCACAGCAGCTTCTTCCTGTCGGTTAAATTTCGTGTCTGTAGCACGTCGTCTTCGTGGTGTAGCAATTTTAATGGCCAGTAGTTTACATTAGTAATTACCTTTATCTACCATATTTCGGCTAATAAGAAACAGGGCAAAGGCAATCAGATTCTCCCTCGTGTATGTATAGAATTTCTTCGAAGACTGCTGTAAGGTTACACACGGTGCTTCAGCTATGGCTCAACTTCAAAAACCACACACGAGATTTTAGCTTTGTCTCGCTAGCTACGTGTAAACTATTGGACATACAGAAAATGTGTACAGGACCTCATCTGTAGTAAATATAAATTTTGTATTCGGGTATGTTTTCGCAAGAGGTCGTAGGTTTCGAATTATTCAAGAAAAAAGTGCGGAAGTGAACTTGAGACGCGTGTTCCGCGAATAACTCGAAAACCGTGGCCACCAGCGAAGACACATGCCGGTACAAAATTTGTCTACATTAAATTTCCTACAAAAAGGTCCTGATCATTTTTCTGTAGGACTAATAGTTTGCACGCAGCGAGCGAGAGAATACTAAAATCTTGCACGCGGTTTTAAAGGTGTTGCGGGATGCATTCAACACATAGGTTGGGTCTGCTGAATCGCCCCGTACACATATTACACTAATCTCTATTGAGAGCATGTGTAAAAGTTATGTGGGTATACAGATACTTTCAACACGTTACCGAGTCTGTCACGACAGTACAAGAAAACATGACATGGGAATTAAGAGTATTCTCTAAATGGTCGTTAATTATTAAAATAAATTTACAGCAATCTTAGAAAAAGTTACTGAAATGAAGGATCAGCTAAGATAGCTCGCTATTAGGCCATAAACGCAAGTCGCCATGACCAAAATAACTCACAAATGGCGCCCATTTTGTCCTCAGAGAGAACTAGTCGTTGACTAGGAAGCAACAGGAGCGCCATACTGCTGGCTGTTCTGTCTTGTCACAGAGGAGTGCAGCTCTAAATCATACACGTCGATGACATGTGCGTGCACAAAGTGTCATTGACATCCGACCGTGTCCTCTTGGTGCTTCACTTTCTTTGTCAGGCTGTCTCTACAAATGACGAAGTGAATATCAGTTCAGTTTCGAGGCCTTTCGCTGGTGATGCTGTTGTGTAAAGACAAGGGGCAACGCTAGAAATTGTATAGAAATAGAGGAAGACCCGCAGTCGATCGGCGGTTGTGCAACGTTTGGCAGATGATCATCCACACAAAAAAATATTACCTAGAAACCTAATTTACGCAGATAGAAAGACCTATTATTGTACGAGTACACGATTTGGAACAATAACCGTTAGCAGTAACATCCATAAAACATCTGGGATCCAAAGAAAACAGGTCATAGATTCATTTAGTAAGTCAGAAACTTCATCAGGATTCATGGTCACGAAGTAGATGTAGTCAAGGATTTCTGCTAACTAGACACTGAATTAACCAATGACAGACGGAGCAAGGAGGACATCAAAAGAAGACTAGCAATGGCAAAACGGGCATTCCTGGCCAAGAGAAGTCTACTAGTATCAAACATAGGCCTTAATTTGAGGAAGAAATTACTGAGAACGTACGTCTGGAGTACAGCATTGTACGGTACTGATACGTCGACTGTGGGAAACCCGGAACAGAAGATAATCGATGCATTTGAGACGTGGTGCTACAGACGATTGTTAAAAATTAGGTGGACAGATAAGGTAGGAAAGAGGAGGTTCTCAAATGGCTCTGAGCAATATGGGACTTAACATTTGAGGTCATCAGTCCCCTAGAACTTAGAACTACTTGAACCTAACTAACCTAAGAACGTAACACACATCCAAGCCCAAGGCAGGATTCGAACCTGCGACCGTAGCAGTCGCGCGGTTCCGGACTGAAGCGCCTAGAACCGCTCGGCCACCGCGGCCGGCTGAGGAGGTTCTGCGCAGAATCGGAGAGGAAAGGAATATGTTGAAAACACTGATAAGGAGAAGGGAAAGGATGATACGACATCAGTTAAGACATGAGGGAATGATTTCCATGGTAATAGAGGGAGCTGTAGAAGGCAAAAACTATAGAGGAAGACAGAGACTGGAATACAACCAGGAAATAATTGAGGACGTAGGTTGAAAGTGCCACTCTGAGTTGAAGATGTTGGCACAGGAGAGGAATTCGTGGCTAGCCACATGAAACCAGTCAGAAAACTTGATGAAAAAAAAGTAAGCTCGAAAGACGCTTGGAGATGCACAGCCAACTGAAGTGGCAGACGGTACAAGAGAGGCGTTTTGCATTAGGGTGTGATTTACTGTTAAAATTCCGAGAGCGTACTTTCTTCGAATAAGTGACCATTACATTGCTTTCTACTACGTATATCTCGCGAAAAGATCATAGAGGTAAGATTAGAGAGATCTGAGTTCACATGGAGGCTCACCAACAACAATTCTTTCCGCAGATCTTTCGAGCCTCGACTAAGGGCACAAGTGTCAGTAGTACACGAAGTACCCTCCGCCACACACCAAAGGGTGGCTTGCAGCACATCGATGTAGATGTAGATTTAGAGAACACCAAACTTCGTGGCTACAGCTTGCGCTTTTACGCGGGGCGATAATTAAAACTTTCGAGTGACGTTCTTATGTCAAGCACACATTTCTACAAGTCCCTCTCTTCGTAATACAGGGTGATTCAAAAAGAATACCACAACTTTAGGAATTGAAAACTCTGCAACGACAAAAGGCAGAGCTAAGCACTATCTGTCGGCGAACTAAGGGAGCTATAAAGTTTCATTTAGTTGTACATTTGTTCGCTTGAGGCGCTGTTGACCAGGCGTCAGCGTCAGTTGATGCTAAGATGGCGACCGCTCAACAGAAAGCTTTTTGTGTTATTGAGTACGGCAGAAGTGAATCGACGACAGTTGTTAAGCGTGCATTTCGAACGAAGTATGGTGTTAAACCTCCTGATAGGTGGTGTATTAAACGTTGGTATAAACAGTCAACTACCCGAGGCGATGGATCGGCCGCCAGGCAGCCCGTGACAGAGCACTTCATCACTGGCCTCCAAGAAGCCCTGATCTTACCCCCTGCGATTTTTTCTTATGGGGGTATGTTAAGGATATGGTGTTTCGGCCACCTCTCCCAGCCACCATTGATGATTTGAAATAACAGCAGCTATCCAAACTGTTACGCCTGATATGCTACAGAGAGTGTGGAACAAGTTGGAGTATCGGGTTGATATTGCTCGAGTGTCTGGAGGGGGCCATATTGAACATCTCTGAACTTGTTTTTGAGTGAAAAAAAAAACCGTTTTAAATACTCTTCGTAATGATGTATAACAGAAGGTTATATTATGTTTCTTTCATTAAATACACATTTTTAAAGTTGTGGTATTCTTTTTGAATCACCCTGTATAATCTCCTCATGAGTTCCACAGGCCTTTCTTCCGCTGCAGACTTGCGCCCTCATAACTCGCCATATTGCCCGCACTGTCCTCCACTGCCGTCTACCTGATTACGCGGCCAGTATCGGACACGCACACACACACACACACACACGCACACACACACGTGTGCACCCCAAACTGCATTTGCACAGGTCACAGGCCCTGACTGACAGCTCGCCGCCGCGGCGCAAAGGCCAATTACAGACCCTCCCTCGCGCAGGTTGGCAGCCCTGGCCGGGGCTCCCCGTCCAGCGAGCCGCTACTAAGTTAGTTCCCCTATGTGCCTCCGCTCCGCTGTGGATTATTGGGTTCGAATCCTGATCGGGTGAGTTCTCTAGCACAGGACGCAATATGAATGAACGCCTTGCCGTGTGCTGCGCTACAAAGCGTGCAATTATCTCAAACTGCCATTTTCTAATCCACCGTGTTCTATTCGCCTGGGCATCAGAGCAGATTCGTCGTAGGGGACGAATATCAATATCGGACGCCAACACCACAGAAACAGACAGTACCAGAACAGTTCTGGGTTTCAGTAGGCCGGAAATAGTAGAATCGGTGTTGGTAGTCGGCCAGTTTCTGTACTCTTTAATACACGTCACAAAGGATTACAATGTAGCATTTTATTTCTTGTCATTTTAAGTGTTTTCCGTATCTCTGACAATTGGGCGTGTTAGATTCCAGAGGCGTTTCAGTGCGTAATGCAGACATCGGAGTCATTTTCGTTCTAGTCGCTGGCTATTAGAAAATAGGAAAAGCAATGCTGCCTTTCTGTTAACCTCACTTCTGCCGTAGATTTTGCCTAGGCCTTACTTGAGTAGCAGAGCTTATCGAACTGATTCGATAATACATATCTTGAGAATTATTTCGAGAGAAACGCTTAATTTATCTTTGCAATGTAGCTGGCGTAAGGTTTACTCTGAATAAAACCATATAGTCTTGTGAATGATTTACTAATCTTCATCGCTGAAATATTTAACACAGGAAAGAGATAGTCTGAAAATGGTGAATAAAAGTAAATTTCGTGCATAGTTTCGGGACCTTATGTGTAAGACAGAATTTCATAATCGCTATTCAAACTAAATTTTATTTTCATGACACACGAACATGCTACGCTTAACAAACATTAAAAACGTACAATAAGTGGCATATTTTCCAATGCTAGTTGCTTCCAGATAAAACGAGTGTAATTGTCGTACTGAATACTATCAATCAGAAACGAAGCACAGATTTCGCTACGCCCGTGGGTAAAAGAAACTTTATAATCGGGCCTGGCAAGCACTGTTATACGAGGATGCTGGTACAATTTCAGAACGGGGGAAAGTATACGTAAGCCGTTGGTTGATACCACGATATTCATCTAATCTACAATGAGAGTTGAGTTCAATATAGAAACATTCAAACAATAACAAATACAATAAAGGAAATGCCGAAACGCAACGATTGACTGAAACTAGGACGAGGAACACCATTGAAGGCGAATGGATAGTCCTGAGAGATGAAAAAGTGTAAGCACTGGAGGATTCAACAGGCAGAAAGAGAAGATGCAGTAGAAATCCTTGCATAACGCACTAGATATTGAATTCAGTTGCCGAGCGGAGAACATACAAAAATGAAGCAGGCAAAAGAGATATTAACAACCAGTATAAAATGAAAAAGCATAAATGGCTAGTTGACGCAAGAAAACATAAGTGGAAGATTGATATGTGTCGTCTACAGGAAAACTACAGAGAAAAAAGACCCAGCTGTATGAATATCAAGTCAGAACTAAGTAAAGAAGGGAAAATTGAAGGTAAGTTTATACGACGAAAGGAACTTGAATACGATATTACAGAAAAGGAATGAGATAGCACGGAATACATTAACGACATGATTAGAAGTTAAACATTGAACTTTAAAATCCAACGCTACGGTCGCAGGTTCGAATCCTGCCTCGGGCATGGGTGTGTGTGATGTCCTTAGGTTAGTTAGGTTTAAGTATTTCTAAGTTCTAGGGGACTGATGACCTCAGATGTTAAGTCCCATAGTGCTCAAAGCCATTTGAACCATTTTTTAAAATCCCATGAGAGTATAGCACCGTAATGCCGTAGTTTTAGATTGAAAATATTCAATGTATCATAATTTTACACAAACAGAATGTCATGGAACTTTCTTTTCAGCTGTCGTGTGATGGATGCTCACTTTTTGCACCGTATGTGGCCCGCGGGCCACCGGTTGGACACCCTGTTGTACATGATTCCGAGCATTATTCAAAGGCGCGTCAAATGTTTCTCTACACTCTTATTTCTTACTCTTACAAAAATTATTTCACAAAATGTTTGACCGTTTGAAAAAAAAATTATTTCATTTTTTTGGTTACAGTTAAATATCACACCAATGTACAAAATTTCTAGGTCTACAAGAGATGAATTTTTTGACACCCCATTAGTAGAAAATTTTGGTGAAATATTTCAATTATCGGTTAAATCGCTAATTATAAAGTACCCTTGTTACTTTCAAGCAGTTAAATATTTGTTTCGCGAAACTAGACCTCAAGCTGGTCAATTTGAGAACCCATGTATCTGTTTTTTTTTTTTTTTTTTTTTTTTTTTTGACATTAGGAGTACTCGTAGATTCACCTTCACAGCTCACCTGATACAAGTCACACGGTGCACAGTATCGGAAACAACCTCGTAAATCTTCATACAGTGAAAGAAGTATACTTGATGGACATATACACTGAAGCGCCAAAGAAACATGCGTATTCAAATATATATATATATATATATATATATAACTCTGGCGCAGTTTCCAGAATGAGATTTTCACTCTGCAGCGGAGTGTGCGCTGATATGAAACTTCCTGGCAGATTAAAACTGTGTGCCCGACCGAGACTAGTTCTGCAAGGTTCGCAGGAGAGCTCCTGTAAAGTTTGGAAGGTAGGAGACGAGATACTGGCAGAAGTAAAGCTGTGAGTACCGGGCGTGAGTCGTGCTTCGGTAGCTCAGATGGTAGAGCACTTGCCCGCGAAAGGCAAAGGTCCCGAGTTCGAGTCTCGGTCGGGCACACAGTTTTAATCTGCCAGGAAGTTTCATATCTGGCGCAGTTGTTAGATCAGTTACTGCTGCTAAAGTGGCCGTTTTTTCAAGGTTTCAGTGAGTTTGAACTTGATGTTATAGTCGGCGCACGAGCGATTGGACACTGCATGTCCGTGGTAGCGACGGTGTGGGGATTCTCCCGTACGACCATTTCATGAGTTTACCGTGAATATCAGGACTCAGGTAAAACATCAAAACTTCGACATCGCTGCCGCCGGAAAAAGATCCTGCATGAACGGGACAAACGACTGCTGAATAAAATAGTGCAACCCGTCCAAAAATTGCTGCAGATTTCAATACTGGGCCGTCAACATGTGTCAACGTGCGAACCATTCAACGAAACATCATCGGTATGAGCTTTCAGAGCCGGAGGTCCACTCGTGTACCCTTGATGACTGCACGACGCAAAGCTTTACGTCTCGCCTGGGCCCATCAACACCGACATTGGACTGTTGATGACTGGCAACATGTCGCCTGATCGGATGATTCTCGTTTACAACTGTATCGTTGTATCGAGCGGATAGACGTGTACGGGTATGGAGACATGGACCCAGCATGTCATCAGGGAACTGTTCAAGCTGGTAGAGGCTCTGTAGTGGTATGAAGCGTGTGCAGTTGGAGTGATGTGGGGTCCCTGATACGTCTAGATACGTCTCTGACAGCTGACACGTCCGTAAGCATCCTGTCTAATCACCTGCATCCATTCATATCCATTGTACATTCCGACGGACTTGGGAAATTACAGTAAGATAATGCGACACCCCAAACGTCCAGAACTGCTCTAGGAACACTCTTCCGAGTTTAAATACTTCGGCTAGCCACGAAATTCTCCAGATATGAAAATTATTGGACGTATGTGGGATGACTTCCAACGTGGTCTTCCGAAGAGATCTCCACCCCCTCGTACTCTTAAGAATTTATGGTGTAATTTTCCTCCAGCTGGACTTAAGACATTAGTCGGGTACATGGCACTTCTGTTTCTTTGGGTCTTCAATGTACGAAGAAATAGATATTTATGCGAATCAGCAAAAATCCAGGGAAAATGCACTCAGTGAGCAATGAACACTACGAAACACCAGTTTCCTGGATGTGTTGTCACCCCGTCATTGGTAGCTTCCTGTAAGGCCACTCCGCGGTTTCCTGACTGTGTTTTGGTGTTAGTAAATACGGCGTTGGCTCATTACTTTCCAAGTATCGTTCTTCCCTATGCTTATGTGGAGCAGATGGAAGATCAGTTCCAATGCCTTAAAATGTTTCTCTCCATTACGTGCTGTATGTAGAATTCAACACACAAAAAGTTCGTGAGAATCTGCTACGAAACCTTTTTGGCGTTTAGCAAACGCAAGATCTGTCACCCCTGTCACTGAGACTACATGTTGACGTTTTGTATAAGGGATGGTCCCAGCTAAAATCCACCGTTCAGCTCTGTGTAATACAACATGTTGTTACCACTACCCTAACTATTTACGTGTTACGGAGACCAGATGTTGACTTCTCTTCTGAGTAAGGAGTAAGGAATTACGGTTTAGCGTCATTCTATGACTGCCAAGCCTAGTTTTGAGCGGGGGGGGGGGGGAATACTATTCGTCTTTTGATTGGTCTGATGCTGCTCTGCAGCCCGCCATAAATTCCTTCCCTCTCGCCTGCCCCACAGCAGAGTAATTCTTGCACCCTACACGAATTACTTATTGTATATATTCTGTCTTCCCCTACAATTTTCCCCTCTACAGCTGCCTCAGGAAACACGGAAGTTATTCCTTGATGTCATATCTCCTATTAGCCTGTACCTTCCTCTTCTCAGTGTTCACCATACTTTCCTCTATTTAACAATTCTGCGAAGAATCTCCTCATTTATTATCACTCCACCTAATTTTCGACGTCTTTCTATAACACTGTAACTCAAACGTTTTGACTGCCTTCATTTCCGATTTTCTCACCGTCCACGATTATTTCCGTACAATCCTGTGTTCACAACGCACACTGTCAGAAATTTCTTCTGCAGATTAAAACCAATGTTTGTTAACAGTAGACTTCTTTTGGCCATGAATACCCTGTTTGCGTGTGCTACTATGATTTGTACGTCTTCCTTGCCTCCGCAGTTAATATTAAGACTAAATATCGTATGTGTATATGGCAAATGGTCCCTCAAAGCCTCTCATAACCAATCAACATTGTGCAGTCTGACTTCTCGAGACGACTTCCACTGCTCTCTCCCTGACAATGAGGTTAAATCTCCATTTATTGTATGACTAACGGTTCTTCATAAACTCCGATTCACCGTTCAGTAATAGGCAATGACGCTTCACATTAAGGCTATGCTCCCTCAAGAGTGAAGCAGCTGCACTTTGCCTTTACGCGATCCGACGTTGCGTTCACGTCTAGCGAGAATCGATCGTAATTCAGCCTCGAGACTCGGTCATTCAAATAGGGCGAGGGAGCCACATGCGAGATCCCTGGTCCCCTGGGACACCGGAAGTGACGTGTGACGTGCGCAACCAAAGGCGCCGCCAGGTACGGGCAGTGCGGTGGTGCGGTGGCTGTGTGCTGGAGGGGGGGGGGGGGGGACATAATGGGAGCGGTGCATTGTGGGTCGGTGCCCCAGGGAGGCGGCTAAGCCTAATGGCGGGCATTCAGTGCAGGTAAAGACCTCCCACGCTCCCGGAACCTCCGCCTTCCCTTCCACGTCACCCGCCAGCAATTACTTTACCAGACCAGTAGCAAGACTAGTGCGAAAATGATCAGTGTCTCAGACAAGGTTTGATTGCAGTGTACCTCATCAAGAAACGCATGTTCGAAATTATTCGTATGACAGAGAAAATGTGTGAAACGCTTGTAGGTATATTACAGGGCAGGTTGTACTGATACATAAACGTTAAGAAATAAATTCGATACGTTCCTCCGTTTCCGAGTTATTTAGGATTGAAGTTAGCCAATCAGATCGTCGCGCGCGTAAATTTTTCAGCTAACAAGACAAACACTCGGTTGGGCAACACCGCCCCTGGCAGGCCGCTTGAATGTGAGCGCGCGACGCCCCGATTGGCTAAATTCTATGCTAAATAACTCGGAAACGGAGCAACGTATCGAATTTCTTTCTTAACATTTATGTCTCAGTGATGATGATGTTTGGTTTGTGGGGCGCTCAACTGCGTGGTTATCAGCGCCCGTACAATTATCCAATCTTTGCTCAGTCCAATTTCGCCACTTTCCTGGATGATGATGAAATGATGAGGACAACACAAACACCCAGTCATCTCGAGGCAGGTGAAAATCCCTGACCCCGCCGGGAATCGAACCCGGGACCCCGTGCTCGGGAAGCGAGAACGCTACCGCGAGACCACGAGCGGCGGACGTTTTATGTCTCAGTACAACCTGCCCCGTAACATCCCTACAAGCATTTCACACACATTTTCTGACCACCCTGTATATACAACTGTCATCTTTCCTCTACACTTGGCAGTCTGTATGTGTACATTGTGTACTTTCTTGTATTGGCTACCACAAGCACCATAACAGAAACACTCGTCCTCATCTACGTCCAGAGGGGCCTATGTAAAACATCTACTGGTGCTCCTCAGGGTTCAGTTTTGAGACCAGTACACAGGGTGTGCCATTTATCCTGAACATCTCCAACAACTTTTTTCCAGATGCATAACAAAAAAAGAATGAGTCAAGGAAACGTTGTTTAGCTACCAAGGTGACAGTAACGAGCCTGATTGCCTTTCCAATAACTTCCCTCGTTACAAAGATACGAACAACACAAATTCATTTTTGAACAGCATGCTATTTTTATATATACTTGTTTTTCAGATGCTTTTCTGCTCCTCAAGGGACAGTGGTACTATTCACTTAAAAATGCTGCATATTTCAATACTGGGCCATCAACAAGTGTCAGCGTGCAAACCATTCAAGGAAACATCATCTATATGGGCTTTCGGACCCGAAGACCCACACACGTACCCTTGATGGTTACATGATACAAAGCTTTACACCTCTCCTGGGCCTGTCAACACAGATATTGGATTGTTGGTGGGTGGAAACGGGTTCTCTCGTCGGATGAGTCACTTTTCAAATTGTATCGAGCAGATGGACGCGTACAGGTATGGAGGGAACCTCATAAATCCATGGACCCTGCATGTCAGTAGGGGACTGGTGGAGGCTCTATAATGTTGTGGGGCGTGCGCAGTTGGAGTGACATGGGACCCACCATGTCTAGATACGACTCTGGCATGTGACACGTACGTAAGTATCCTCTCTGATCACCTGCATCCATACTTGCATTGCGGCGGACTTGGCCAATTCCAGCAGGACAATGCGACACCATGCACGTCCTGAATTGATACAGAGTGGCTCCAGGAACACTCTTCTGAGTTTAAACACTTCCACTGGTCACCAAACTCCTCTGAAATGAACATTATTGGGCATATCTGGGATGGCTTGCAACGTACGGTACGGAAGAGATCTCCACCCCTTCGTACTCTTACGGATTTATGGAAAGCCCTGCAGGATTCATAGTGTAAATTCCCTCCAGTACTACTTGAGACATTAGTCGAGTCCATGCCACGCCGTGTTGCGGCACTTCTGCCTGCACGCGGTGACCCTACACGATATTAGGCAGGTGTACCAGTTTCTTTGGCTCTTCAGTGTATTAAGATCTTAGCGAGTTATTTATATTCCTTACTGGAGGAATTTGCAGCTCCCGTTCAGTAGTTCTCTTTTACACCTTACATTTTAATGAAACTTATTTCTCAGGGTGTATGGCCTTATTGAAAAAGTTCTGTAAGTGCAATCATGCTTAAAGAATAACTTTCATTTGTAGTGAAATTTAGTGAGAAATTTGTGTTCGGCGTTTTTTAGCAGCACCCGCTAAGTTGCCGGGACAGAGTTCCATGTCGGCAGCTTCTTGTCGTGTGGGTCTGCCCTGCTTGCAGCCATGTGGACGGCTCTCTAGCTATTTTGTTTGCAGTCGAGCTTCCTGACTGTGTGTGCTCAAGCGAGTGTATTGTGTTATCTTACACTGTAAATTAAATTTTGCTGTCGGCCAAGAGGCCTTTGACTAACTGGCTCTGCACGGGAAATTTTCCCTTTGTTGTCATTGTATTGTCTGATTCATATTTTAGCCTTGTCCTTTTATTGTAAATTACTTGGTATAAACCTTTTGCGTATGCTGAAAAGACGAACTGTTAGGTCTTGTTAACTAGTTAATGCCTAATGGATTTGAGCTCGCTTGAAGAAGTTTATGTACAACTCAGTTTACATTATTTTTGTTGGCTGGTTTATTTGAACCTTTTCAAACTTATTTTTTTTAAAGGCCAATGTTGTTGAAGGACAATAGTCCTATATCTTGTTGGAGGCTATTGTTGCTGATATTCAGTGACTGTGTAACTCACTATTTTTAACTCCTTCAGGTCTGTAAATAGAACACGGCAAGTTAACTTGGAATTTTCATACCTGTTTTTCTTAAACGGGACCAATTGTTACTTTAAAAATAAAAATAAATAAATAAATATCTGTCAAAAGGGTAAATGATGCTACTTACAGGGGTCTAGTCCTTCCATTTCATTTCCCTGATCCTGGTAATTCCCGATTTCAATTCCTTCGCAATTTATAAAACCAATCCAAGAAATCCCAACGAAAAGGTGATTCAAACTAGTGTGTATAATATGTGAAAATTGAGGAAGGGGAGGGAGGGAGGGAGGGAGGGAGGGAGGGAGGGAGGGAGGGAGGGAGGGAGGGAGGGAGAGGGAGAGGGAGAGAGAGAGAGAGAGAGAGAGAGAGAGTTATAAAATTACAGTTGATTACAAACACTTATGAAGACACCTTCATACGAACTATCTACTTAGTGACAAAATTCTTCATTGGTCATTCTGTCTGCCTGCGATATTATTAGCGTTCACAGATATCGCTATAGCTCAAATGCTGCAATTATTTCTTTTTTGCTGTTCCTGTTGCCCTACGATAGGCCAGGCGCCAGAAATTTTCCAGCAAACATTTAATAGGTACTACAGAGTTACTGGCACCAGTTTCGATCACCTCAAGAAACTCGTTATTTTTAGAAGAATTTTAGGATTCTAAATCTTCAGTATGACCAACCCCTGTAATATTTACCACAAATTCCTGCAATTCAGCTTGCTTATTATATTTCTTACGCGGAATAGCTGTAGTAGGAGAGTATCATAAAAAAAAGAAGAAGCAGAGACATTAATTTTATTTTAATGGGAAAAATCCAAGTTTAAGTCGTCGAAAGTTCCATCTACTGGTCCAATTCTTTTCTGTTTTCATGAATTTTGCGTTTATTTCGTTAAATAACTCTGAAATATTACGAAACTCGAAATGAGACTTAGGTACTGTATAGGACAAGGAGTGTATGGGCTTCGTTCAAATAAGAGTATGTGTGTGTGTGTGTGTGTGTAGGCACGCCCCCATTCAGCTAATTACATCACATCGCGCGGGTAATCATGTTAAACTGCTCGCAGCATTTTTAATCAGCTTTTTAAACTGACTCTGCTCCAGGGGAGAAGATAAATATTCCGGTAACTGTGTTTGTGCCCTTAATTGCCGTTACAGTAGCGTCAGTCTGTTTGCGGTGCGAGTTTCTCATGACTTACGGTGAACCTGAAATGCACGAACAACAACAGACGGCTACATCTCGGGCCCAGCCTGTTACAGGGTGTTTCAAAAATGACCGGTATATTTGAAACGGCAATAAAAACTAAACGAGCAGCGATAGAAATACACCGTTTGTTGCAATATGCTTGGGACAACAGTACATTTTCAGGCGGACAAACTTTCGAAATTACAGTAGTTACAATTTTCAACAACAGATGGGGCTGCAAGTGATGTGAAAGATATAGAAGACAATGCAGTCTGTGAGTGCGCCATTCTGTACGTCGTCTTTCTGCTGTAAGCGTGTGCTGTTCACAACGTGCAAGTGTGCTGTAGACCACATGGTTTATTCCTTAGAACAGAGGATTTATCTGGTGTTGGAATTCCACCGCCTACAACACAGTGTTGTTGCAACAAGACGAAGTTTTCAACGGAGGTTTAATGTAACCAAAGGACCGAAAAGCGATACAATAAAGGATCTGTTTGAAAAATTTCAACGGACTGGGAACGTGACGGATGAACGTGCTGGAAAGGTAGGGCGACCGCGTACGGCAACCACAGAGGGCAATGCGCAGCTAGTGCAGCAGGTGATCCGACAGCGGCCTCGGGTTTCCGTTCGCTGTGTTGCAGCTGCAGTCCAAATGACGCCAACGTCCACGTATCGTCACATGCGCCAGAGTTTACACCTCTATCCATACAAAATTCAAACGCGGCAACCCCTCAGCGCCGCTACCATTGCTGCACGAGAGACATTCGCTAACGATATAGTGCACAGGATTGACGACGGCGATATGCATGTGGGCAGCATTTGGTTTACTGACGAAGCTTATTTTTACCTGGACGGCTTCGTCAATAAACAGAACTGGCGCATATGGGGAACCGAAAAGCCCCATGTTGCAGTCCCATCGTCCCTGCATCCTCAAAAAGTACTGGTCTGGGCCGCCATTTCTTCCAAAGGAATCATTGGCCCATTTTTCAGATCCGAAACGATTACTGCATCACGCTATCTGGACATTCTTCGTGGATTTGTGGCGGTACAAACTGCCTTAGACGACACTGCGAACACCTCGTGGTTTATGCAAGATGGTGCCCGGCCACATCGCACGGCCGACCTCTTTAATTTCCTGAATGAATATTTCGATGATCGTGTGATTGCTTTGGGCTATCCGAAACATACAGGAGGCGGCGTGGATTGGCCTCCCTATTCGCCAGACATGAACCCCTGTGACTTCTTTCTGTGGGGACACTTGAAAGACCAGGTGCACCGCCAGAATCCAGAAACAATTGAACAGCTGAAGCAGTACATCTCATCTGCATGTGAAGCCATTCCGCCAGACACGTTGTCAAAGGTTTCGGGTAATTTCATTCAGAGACTACGCCATATTATTGCTACGCATGGTGGATATGTGGAAAATATCGTACTATAGAGTTTCCCAGACCGCAGCGCCATCTGTTGTTGAAAATTGTAACTACTGTAATTTCGAAAGTTTGTCTGCCTGTTGTCCCAAGCATATTGCAACAAACGGTGTATTTCTATCGCTGCTCGTTTAGTTTTTATTGCCGTTTCAAATATACCGGTCATTTTTGAAACACCCTGTAGATACTGCAGTAGAGCACTGACCACCCGTGTACCAGGAACATCGGTTAACCGAAACCGTTCCAACACCAAATTCGCGCTGCGCGACACGTAAAAATTGCGCTAGCGATTTCTCCCGCTCTGGAAACCGTCATTGTTGGTGCTCTGCGTGCATGTCTCAGCTAGGGATATTATGTCATTTATACTAATAATAAAACCGTAAAACTGTCGTGTCTGTAAATTAAAAATAATTGCGAATAACTGAATGCGAGTGATGTAGGGATTGCAACAGAGCCACGCGAAGTGGCCGTGCGGTTTGAGGCACTATGTCACGGATTGAGCGGCGCTTCCCGCTGGAGCTTCGAGTCCTCCCTCGGGCATGGGTATGGGTGTGTGTGTGTGTGTGTGTGTTGTTTTTAGCGTAAGTTAGTTTAAGTAGTGTGTAAGTCTATGGGCCGATGACCTCAGCAGCTTGGTCCCTTAGGAATTCACACACATCTGAACATTTTGAGTGTAACAGAATACAACAACACTATTCTTAAGAACTGTTTGTCTATTTGAACACGCTAATCTCCAAAACTCTTACACACAATTTCATGGGGTTTTCACAAATCAGTTAAGCATAGCTTGCGATAGTACACAGGCTTTATTTCATCAAAATAAAAGTATTGTAATTTAAAATTTTAGGAGTCTTCTCAGCTTATTAGTTCGGAATTTTAGTGACCCTATCATAACGGTGTAGTACACCAAAATTGGCGCTGTTAGTATCATAGTACACCAAAGAACCAATAGACTGCGATGTAAGTTTTTTTACCCCAGTGACAGAAATATTTTCGCAACTTTACGTCAGTGACAGAATTAAGCGCCACAATCTTACTTTTACGAATACAAAATAACACTGAAGTGTCTAGGATTATCGATTTACTGATTTTGCTTTGTGTATTAAAAGCGAAACGAAACTGCTTTGATTCTTTCGATAGGTTTTAATTATACCTGATTTATTTACGTTCTAATGCTGGTGCACTGCCGAGGCAGTTTATGATATTAATCTACATCTACATCTACATGGATACTCCGCAAATCACATTTAAGGGCCTGGCAGAGGGTTCATCGAACCACCTTCACAATTCTCTATTATTCCAATCTCGTACAGCACGCGGAAAGAACGAACTCCTATATCTTTCCGTAAGAGCTCTGATTTTCGTTATTCTATCGTGGTGATCGTTTCTTCCTATGTAGGTCGGTGTCAACAAAATATTTTCGCATTCGGAGGAGGAACTTGGTTATTGGAATTTAGTGAGAATATTCCGTCGCAACGAAAAACACCTTTCTTCTAATGATGTCCAGCCCAAATCCTGTACCATTTCATTGACACTGTCTCCCATATTTCGCGATAATACAAAACCGTGTTGCACTGCTTTGAACTTTTTCGATATACTCCGTCAGTCCTATCTGGTAGCGATCCCACACCGCGCAACAGTATTCTAAAAGAGGAAGGATAAGCGTAGTGTAGGGCGTCTCCTTAGAAGATCTGTTACATTTTCTCAGTGTCCTGCCTACAAAACGTAGTCTTTTTCCCCACATTTTCTGTGTGCCCCTTCCAATTTAAGTTGTTCGCAATTGTAATTCCTAGGTATTTAGTTGATTTTATGGCCTTTAGATTTGACTGACTTATCGTGTAACCGAAGTTTAATGAATTCATTTTAGCACTCATGTAGATGACCTCACACTTTTCGTTATTTAGTGTCAACTGCCAAATTTCGCACCATTCAGATATCTTTTCTAAATCGTTTTGCAATTTGTTTTGATCTTCTGATGACTTTATCAGTCGATAAACGGCAGCGTCATCTGCAAAAAACCTAAGACGGCTGCTCAGATTGTAACCCAAATCGTTTATATAGATAAGGAACAGCAAAGGGCCTACAACACTACCGTCGGGGACGCCAGAAATCATTCCTGCTTTTCTCGACGACTTTTCGTCAATTACTACGAACTTTGACCTCTCTGACAGGAAATCACAGATCTAGTCACATGACTGAAATGATATTCCCTACTTACGCAATTTCGCTACAAGTTGCTTGTGTGGAACACTGTCAAAACCCTTCCGAAAATCCAGAAATACGGAATCGAGCTCAAATCCCTCGTCAACAGCACTCAACACTTTATGCGAATAAAGAGCTAGTTGTGTTGCACATGAACGATGTTTTCTAAACCCATGTTGACTGTGTGTCAATAGACAGTTTTCTTCGAGGTAATTCATAATGTTCAAACATAAAATATGTTCCAAAATCCTGGTGCATATCGACGATAATAATATGGACCTGTAATTAAGTGAATTACTCCTATTACCTTCGTTGAATATTGGTGTAACCTGTGGAACTTTACAGTCTTTGGGTACGAATCTTTTTTCGAGCGAGCGGTTGTATATGATTGATAAGTATGGAGCTAATGCATCAGCATACTCTGAAAGGAACCTAATTGCTATACAGTCTGGACCAGAAGACTTGCTTTTATTAAATGATTTAAGTTGCTTCACTACTCCGAGGATTTTACTTCTTAGTTACTCATGTTCGCAGCTGTTCTTGAGTCTTGATTCGAATTCTGGAACATTTACTTCGTCTTGTTTTGTGACGGCATTTTGGAAGGCTGCGTTTAGTAACTCTGGTTTGGCAGCACTGACTTCGATAGTATCTCCATTGCTACCGAGCAGAGAAGGAATTGCTTGGGTCTTGTTGCTAACTGACTTCACATCCGGCCAGAATCTCTTTATATTATCTGCCAGGATTCGAGACAAAGTTTCGTTGTGGAAACTATTATAAGTATCTCGCACTGAAGTCCGCGCTAAATTTCGATCTTCTGTGAAAGAGACCGAGCGAGGTGGCGCAGTGGTTAGCACACTGGACTCGCATTCGGGAGGACGACGGTTCAATCCCGTCTCTGGCCATCCTGATTTAGGTTTTCCGTGATTTCCCTAAATCGCTTCAGGCAAATGCCGGGATGGATCCTTTGAAAGGGCACGGCCGATTTCCTTCCCCATCCTTCCCTGACCCGAGCTTGCGCTCCGTCTCTAATGACCTCGTTGTCGACGGGACGTTAAACACTAAATCTCCTCCTCCTCCTCTTTCTGTGAAAGATCGCCAATTTTGGGGATTTTGCGTCGGTTTAGATTTGGCATGTTTGTTTCGTTGTTTCTGCAATAGTGTTCTGCTCGTTTGTGTACCAAGGAGGATCAGGTCCGTCGTTTGATAATTTAATTGGTATATATCTCTCAATTGCTGCCGATACTATTTCTTTGAATTCAAGCCGCATCTGGTCTACACTTATGTTATTAATTTGGAAGAAGTGGAGGTTGTCTCTCAGGAAGGCGCGAAGTGAATTTTTATCTGCTGCATAAATTCTTTCAGTTACATCGAACATTTAATTTACCTAGAGACATGTTCTAAAAACGATTCGTTTGAATGACAAGCAGTCTGGTTATCGAAAGTCTTCATTTTGTCTCGAACATCGATGTCACGATGTGTCAAAGACTTCAGTACCGATAGCAAAACGTCGATTTTTTTGAACTTAGAGCATAGACATTTTCTAAACATTGATGACTAACGACCCGCCCTGGACTTGCACTGAAAATCTAAGCCTGGTCGAGGAGCGTATTAATGCGTAACACTCCCGATCAGAATTACATCATGGCTCACCTTCAGAAGGAGCCTCCAAAGAGACAGTTGAAGCCTGATGTTCTCGAGGCACAGAAAGTCTCTTCTCATGACGTTCATTAGGTTCTAGAGACCAATTGGTTCTAGAGACCTCCTCAGCATTTCAGCAATGTTATTAGTACTGAGAAAGACTCGGCTGTGTTGTAGGCATTTTTATCCGTAAACAAAATGAAATCGTGAGGTAATAAGCAGGCACACAAATCACAAAGCAAATTAAATAAATTCGTTTTTCCTAGCCAGTAAGTCAAGTAATACCGTCATAAATTCCCTAATAATAAACTAGAATCCCTTTGACAGCATCCATTGATGTGTAAAAGGACCGACAAGATGTTACAGACTCGCTGAAATACAAACATAGATCAAAACATCATAATCAGAAATTTGACTAGCGACAGTAAGTACTGCCGATTACATTTTTTCTCATCGAATCTTGTTCGGTCGTAACAATATGATGACCAATGACGTAGCATAATGAGTGGGAATGCGTGGGTGTCTTCCTTCATTCACAGTGAACAGCGTCCGGAAAGGAGACGGGAAGGTCCAGCAAAGAGGAGGAAGAGACCGATCAGTCACAGAGAGGGGGGAGGATGGGGAACATTTTCTGTGTCTCAGCAGTAGATTGGATGGGGGCGGGGGCTTGCAGAGTCAAAACCCATTGACGCCTTTCATGATAGCGTCAGTAGTTAGGAACCGTCGCCTGGGAACTTCTTGTGTGCCCTGCATCCTAGAAAGAATTGTCGCCCCTTTGTCTCTCAAAGACGGAGGTTCTTCTTGGACCACCTTATAAGTCTCCAGGCTTCTCGCTAGAGACGCGGTCAAGTTCGCTGCCTGCAGAATCTCACATAATCCCGGGATCGCGATTTCTGCGTTAATCGTCTCAGATACACGTGGTGGCACCATCGAGCACTTACGACGTTGTCTAACAGTTTAAAAATAACAACTGGTGAATACTGTCGGGTTGATAAATATGTGTCGTGATAGGTAGTACAAAGTTCCACTCACACTGAATACATTTATTAAAGGGAGGTTCTGGTCGACAGGTATAAAACATTTTTTTTACTTAATTTGCATTTGTGAACTGTTAGATTATCCTGCAAAAGGACTTTTTGATTGTCAAAGTATTTTGAAAGTTATAGCGTGTTAAATGGAATCGTGCGTCGAACGAAACACAGGCAGCTGTAGGCACTCCAATTAGATGAAGAAAAGATTCGACCAATATATGGGTTTCTGTTCAATGATTTTTGCTTATAACTGCACCGGTGCCAATATGCAGAATACAAAGAGAGCTTCAAAGCGTGCATTTTGAAACTGGTGAACATCTTCATTGTGGTGCAAAAACTGTTGGAGTAGAGGTATATATACACTCCTGGAAATTGAAATAAGAACACCGTGAATTCATTGTCCCAGGAAGGGGAAACTTTATTGACACATTCCTGGGATCAGACACATCACATGATCACACTGACAGAACCACAGGCACATAGACACAGGCAACAGAGCATGCACAATGTCGGCACTAGTGCAGTGTATATCCACCTTTCGCAGCAATGCAGGCTGCTATTCTCCCATGGAGACGATCGTAGAGATGCTGGATGCAGTCCTGTGGAACGGCTTGCCATGCCATTTCCACCTGGCGCCTCAGTTGGACCAGCGTTCGTGCTGGACGTGCAGACCGCGTGAGACGACGCTTCATCCAGTCCCAAACATGCTCAATGGGGGACAGATCCGGAGATCTTGCTGGCCAGGGTAGTTGAGTTACACCTTCTAGAGCACGTTGGGTGGCACGGGATACATGGGGACGTGCATTGTCCTGTTGGAACAGCAAGTTCCCTTGCCGGTCTAGGAATGGTAGAACGATGGGTTCGATGACGGTTTGGATGTACCGTGCACTATTCAGTGTCCCCTCGACGATCACCAGTGGTGTACGGCCAGTGTAGGAGATCGCTCCCCACACCATGATGCCGGGTGTTGGCCCTGTGTGCCTCGGTCGTATGCAGTCCTGATTGTGGCGCTCACCTGCACGGCGCCAAACACGCATACGACCATCATTGGCACCAAGGCAGAAGCGACTCTCATCGCTGAAGACGACACGTCTCCATTCGTCCCTCCATTCACGCCTGTCGCGACACCACTGGAGGCGGGCTGCACGATGTTGGGGCGTGAGCGGAAGACGGCCTAACGGTGTGCGGGACCGTAGCCCAGCTTCATGGAGACGGTTGCGAATGGTCCTCGCCGATACCCCAGGAGCAACAGTGTCCCTAATTTGCTGGGAAGTGGCGGTGTGGTCCCCTACGGCACTGCGTAGGATCCTACGGTCTTGGCGTGCATCCGTGCGTCGCTGCGGTCCGGTCCCAGGTCGACGGGCACGTGCACCTTCCGCCGACCACTGGCGACAACATCGATGTACTGTGGAGACCTCACGCCCCACGTGTTGAGCAATTCGGCGGTACGTCCACCCGGCCTCCCGCATGCCCACTATACGCCCTCGCTCAAAGTCCGTCAACTGCACATACGGTTCACGTCCACGCTGTCGCGGCATGCTTCCAGTGTTAAAGACTGCGATGGAGCTCCGTATGCCACGGCAAACTGGCTGACACTGACGGCGGCGGTGCACAAATGCTGCGCAGCTAGCGCCATTCGACGGCCAACACCGCGGTTCCTGGTGTGTCCGCTGTGCCGTGCGTGTGATCATTGCTTGTACAGCCCTCTCGCAGTGTCCGGAGCAAGTATGGTGGGTCTGACACACCGGTGTCAATGTGTTCTTTTTTCCATTTCCAGGAGTGTAGCTGCAGTTATATTCAATGAAG
Organism: Schistocerca cancellata; assembly: GCF_023864275.1. NCBI lineage: Eukaryota > Metazoa > Arthropoda > Insecta > Orthoptera > Acrididae > Schistocerca > Schistocerca cancellata. The sequence continues at coordinate 123,322,869 of NC_064637.1, read as the reverse complement.
GTTATTCATTAACAAACGTGCTAGGAACCGTCATAGGGACGAGAAGCAAAAACTTGGCGGAGTTGTCTGACAGCGAACACATTGATGTCGTTGAACATGGAATGTCTCAGTTTGTTAAAAGAACCCGAACTAAAAAAAAAAATACAGCACCAAATTCAGAACGAGTGCGTGTTTAAGGAAGACGGTTGCCTTTATGCTCCTGGGATCGCAGATTCACGGTATATTTTGAAACAACATTAATTTGTTACTCCAAACTTTAGACGCGTTTTTCTCGAAAAAACATTTTACAGAGTGCGAAGCGCGCTAGAGCCTCGACAGATTTACCTATTCATTTGATTTTTTTTTTGTAAATAAATGATAATTAATTTTAGGGGCCATAGCGAGAGTCTTCTTGTATTCGAACTTTAAGTATTTTTTAAACATTCGAACTTTGAAACACATTATAAGAAACTGACATGTTTTTCAAATAACTTCCAGTTTTTAAGTATTTTTCAGAGCCCCATCGTGATGCCCCCCCCCCCCCAAATTCATTGAAACTTAAGCATTTTCTGTTTTTACGGGTTTGACAAAGGCACGAGTCTGTGCAACACTTCGCGCAAATCAGTACGCGCTTCGAGGAGCACACTTTGAGACAAAGGCTGCAGCCGCCATTTTTAATTTGTTATGAGATAAAAATTTTTCATACACGAATGTATCTATAATAAAATGGTAAATAATGCTAATGAAAAGTTGGCAATTTGTGCAAAGATAAATTTGTGCCGAACAGCATAAAGTAACCAGAAGACTAATTACGTTTATCCATTACGGATATTTTAGAACCGTGACTGTATATTAATGTAAATAAGTTATACACAACTGCAACCAGTCACTTTTTTAATAATAATGCTTTATTACATTAACCGGTTTTCGGACCCTTTCAGGTTCATCTTCAGATGATTTCGGGAGGATCCGGGAAGTTACATCATTACTGGTAGTAGCATAATGCTGGGTGCTGGTTTGTGACAGTATAGGCGGCTTTTTTCGTATCTGTCTGCCTCCATTTCGGTGTCCTGAACACTTTCACACGACCTATATTAGTTCACACTTTAACAGTGACACTTTACCAGCATCCAGCATGCGCTTTACAACTGTTGCTTATAAGCAACCAGCATTATGCTACTTTCCCGGATCCTCCCGAAATCATCTGAAGATGAACCTGAAAGGGTTCGAAAACCGGTTAATGTAATAAAGCATTATTATTGAAAAAAGTGACTGGTTGCAGTTGTGTATAACTTATTTACAACCAGAAGACTTATGGAAGAAAAAGAAGAAGAAGAAGAAGAAGAAGAAGAAGAAGAAAAACCACCACATCTCACACGCTTCGATTCTCACCTTTTCTGCTTTTCCAAGAGTTCGTGTTTCACAACGACACAACGTTCTGCCCCAAACGTACAAGTACATTCTCAGAACTTTATTCGATAAATTAAGACCTATGTTTGATACCAGTAGACTCGTTTTGGCCAAGAATGCCCTCCTCCCCTGTGCTAGCCTACTTTTTGCGTCCTCCGTACCTCACACACATGCATTATTTTGCTTCCAAGATATCGAAATTCGTTCACTACGTTTTCTTCGACGCCCTCAATTCTGATGAAGGAGTTTATCGCTAATCTCACTTACGCTGCTCCTCATTGCCTTCGTCTTTCTTTGGTTTACTCTCAGTTCGTATTCTGAGATCATTAGCCTGTTCATTCCATTCAATAGATCCTGTAATTCTTCCTCACCGCGACTCTCGATAACGGTATTAACATTAACATCCTTTCACCTCAAATATCAATCCCATTTCTGAACCTCTCTTATTTCCATCATTGCTTTTTGCATGTACGGGTTGAACAGCAGCGCAGAAGGACTGCATCCCTGCCTTACATGCTTTTTAATTTTTCCACTTTCTCACTTGGTATTTCATTCTCCTTGTTCCCACTTTGCTCTTGTCTTCCTTTATACACACATCAAAAAAAGTATTGCATCACCCGAGTTTCCGGAACTCTTGAAGATAGACGTTGACTGTGGGTTTTCTATCACAGACACAGACCGTTTGTTCAGAGATGTTACTGACCACGCCCAAAGATGTAAACAATCATTCACGAGCAGCGCCTATTAGGCGGAGGGGGTCCGCCAGCGGATCAGTTCCAGTCATTCCATCAGGAAGGAGGTACACAGCTCGTGTTGTCTGTAGTTCAAAAGCCGGCCGAAGTGGCTCAGCGGTTCTAGGCGCTACAGTCTGCTACCGCGCGACCGCTACGGTGGCAGGTTCGAATCCTGTCTCGGGCATGGATGTGTGTGACGTCCTTAGATTAGTTAGGTTTAAGTAGTTCTAAGTTCTAGGGGACTCGCTTTTCTAGGGGACTGACCTCAGAAGTTTAGTTCCATAGTGCTCAAAGCCATTTGAACCATTCTGTAGTTCAAAAATGCCTAGTCTGACGATCGCGTCCGCATTGGTACTTTCACTTGCTCTCAACAAGGGAAGTGTCCAGGTGTCTCTGAGTGAACCAAAGCGATGTTGTTCGACGTGGAGGAGATACAGGGGGCAGGAACTGTCGATGACATGCGTCGCTCAGGCCGCCCAAGGGCTACTACCGCATTGGATGACCGCTACCTGCGGATTATGGCTCGGAGGAACCTGACGGCAACGCCACGATGTTGAATAATGATTTTCGTGCATCCGCAGGACGTAATGTTACGATTCGAAGTGTGCTCAATATGCTGCATGATGCGCAACTTCACTCCAGGCGTCAATGGCGAGGTGCATCTTTGCATCCACGACACAATGCAGCGCGGTACAGGTGGGCCCAAAAATATGCCGAATGGACCGTTCAGGATTGGCATCACGTTCTCTTCACCGATGAGTGATTCAACGACCGTTCAGCGAACGTTTCTGCGTAAGGGGCTCCGCAGCAGGCGCCTGGCTCATGCACCCATGCCGACGACGGCTGGAATTTGCACCCCAATTGGAGGTCCGCTGGGTGGCGACAGGTAGCCTTTTCGGATGAATCATGTTTCGTGCTCCATTGGGCAGGAGGTGATCGTTGCTGTGTACTGCGTGAAACTCAAAACAAACTAAGTGCAACCAGAAGGAAGCGTTATGGTCTGGGGAATATTTCCGTAGCATTTCCTGAGTGATCTCGTCGTTTTGGAAGGCATAATGGATCAACACAAGTGTGCATCCGTCCTTGGGGATCATGTCCACCCCTACGTGCTGTTTGCTTTTCCTCGACACCACGGAATCTACCAGATGGTCAATGCATCGAGTCACACAGCTCGCAGTGAACGTGCGTGTTTCCGAGAGCACGGGATGAGTTTAATGTACTCTCTCGGACACCAATACCAATCGAGAATGTGCACATCCCTGTCGGTACCTTCCAGAACCGCACTGAACCTCCCTGCACTTCTCGCATCTGTCCGCGCTACAAAATGTGTATAAAATGTATGCCATCACTCAAAAACGAAATAAGTGAACATAATAAACCTCTATTTTACAAATGGCTAGAGCAGAGTGTACTAAGGCACCAACATTCTCTTCTACCAGTGGGATCAAATGGCTCTGAGCACTATGGGACTTAACACCGGAGGTCATCACTCCCCTGGAACTTAGAACTACTTAAACCTAACTAACCTAAGGACATCACACACATCCATGCCCCAGGAAGGATTCGAACCTGCGATCGTAGCAGTCGCGCGGTTCCGGACTGAAGCGCCTATAACCGCTCGGCCACTGCGGCCGGCCTACCACTGGGAGTGCTGCAGTTGTGTAATCACAGGCTATCTACTGTAATCCCGGTGCTGAGCGACGTAAAGCCTGGAAACTGGAAAGAATCTCGATACGACTGTTTTCGGAAATCCTACACGGGATTTTTTTTTTATTTGCATTATTCAGGTGGGTGTACGAGAAAGCTTGTGCATACCGGGTACTTCCCCTGGTGTGCCCTTGTTTGCCTGCCTGTGAAAACAAAATACCCACTGCGGTAGAACCGTGGGATCGCCCCCTCCCTCCCTCTTATTCTTCCCCCCTTCCTCCCACCGGTTGATAGCACGCGGGTGCGTTCCAAGTAATCCCCTGTGTGTGTGTGTGTGTGTGTGTGCGTCAGGATGGCAGGTGGGGGAGGGACAGATTTATCCCACCCCTCCCCCACCCTTCAGCACCGAGCCGCGACCGACGTGCTCAGATCGGCGGCGATCGACCGGACAACGGGAGGAAACGCTTCAGACGCGACGTTATATGAAATAGTTGCGAGATTTGCGCTTTTGCCTGCGCGGGTCGCAACAGGGACCCAGAACGAACGGCCGGCCGGGACAAAGGATTACCATTCCACTGGAGTGCGGGTGCGCGATAAAAAAAAAAAAAAAAAAAAAAGAAAGCCTTTAGTGCCGGCGCTCACAGTGGCTGGCATGGCAACCCATCGAAGCGGAGCACGTATGTATTTCGAAATTACACTGCCTCGACTACGGACTAGCACAGCACCCCGTTCCATAGTTTAGTGAAGTGTACAGTATCCGCATACAGCAAGATCCCACTTATCCGGGTATGTACTTTGCAGTTTGTGGAGTATCCGTGCACAGTTGGGCGATTCTCGGAAAAATAATAAACAGAGCCTGAAGTGTAATTGAAACGAATATTTTCGTCTGGAATGCAAACCGGTAACTGCCACACACACTCAGACCTTAACGGGAAACGTCTAAGAAAACACACAGGTGAGCGAACTGTGTAAGCTAATGTAACTTTTACTATTCGAGAGAAAAATGACCAAATTATACATATGTTGTCATTATTAGCTGCAATATACATTGTTTTTTCAATTTTTTACGAATAATTCAATCAGGACGTTGCTTGGTTATACGGGCCAACGAAAAATTTTTTTTTAACTTTTTTCACTTTGATATCTGATCTTTATAGATTTTTATGAGCTTAATCTATCCTTAGGTTTTTTGTATCAGCCACAGTTTTCGATCAATATGCTTTTTATTATATAGTGTATAAATCCTATGCTACACGGTAGACGGGGAAAATAACAGAACACTTTGTTACAACACAAGAAGCATGGTTTGTATTTACAGTAAGCTACTTAAAATAATCATATGTGTTAATAGAGGTTTCACTTGTCAGCTGGAATTGGTTTGTATTTTCCTTTTTTCTTTGAAGCTTCTTGTGTAGTTTTTTCTACGATGAGTTCGAATTATGACCAGTAATGTCAACAATGAAAAAGTAGCATTCATCGGAATGATTTCTTGGCTCCCTCCATATCATAGGAACAGCAAATTTAAAGGCTTTTTTCTCCTTTTTGGACCATTTTCTCAGATCTTCAACACACACACATCATACCTTACGCGGGGCCCAAGATTTATCTTGATCACCAAGTTTAGATCCAAGATATGATAGATAAACCTTTTTCACGAAGTCTGTAATGTTTCTTTGGTGTCTTTTAATCACAAATTCACCACAAATATAAAAAAAACTGTCAGTAGAAGTTTTACATTGCACTGAACTCATGTACAGGAAACTGGAAAGTGAAGTTAGGTTGACAGTAAAAAAAAAAAACACCATCTGTTAACAAAAAAAAATAGAATCGACCGTTTTTGGCAGCAAATGGTTTTCGCCTGCTGCCGAGAGAAGACCTCGCCTCCGAGACCACAGCCAGCCTGCGGTCAGAATTAGCTGCTGCAAGCTGCAACTGCTGTTTGGTCACTGCCGTGACTGAAGGAGTGGTGAAGTGCCATACCCAGTGACTGCAGAGTGCTGCATTTAACACGTTGGGCGATTTGTCTGAGTGGGTAGAAACCCTACCGAAGCTCTGTAATTCACGAGGGAATGTTACTGTCGACTAGTAGTTAGTAGATTTCGAGGTCACTGCCCATTCAAGCAGTATATCCCGAGTACTCCAGCAAAATATTGGCTCAAAATATGGGTCCTGTGCAACAGCAAACCTTCATACATACTGAGACCCCCAGGAAAGCTGAGCAGAATAAAAAATCAATGAATGTGGGTAGTTGCCGATCTCATTTCAGAGTTGCGAGGTCAAAAATCATATGTAACAACTTTTTTACGTCATACAATTCACGACCGCTGTTCCTGAAGAGGAGAGGAAATTAACGCTGTTGTGAACTGTACTGGAAAATACAGAAAATACGCCATAAATTAATATATATATATATATATATATATATATATATATATATATATATATATATATATATCAACGAGTAAGATCATCACTGTTCGGTTTACTTCACAAATAACAATGTGGTGAGTTATATTCCTAAGAGAAACAAGTCTCTCGCACTAATGAACGCGCTCTACCGTGATGATAAAATCAGTGACAGGGCTGATAAGAAGCCAAATCTTATTTTGCTTTATAATTCCACTAAAGCTGGAGTAGACACACTTCATCACCCAATAGCTCCATATGCATGCAAACAGAAAACATCTACAACAATTTTCCACAATACTCGTGATGTTTGTGCTTACAATACATATGTCTTCTGGACTTTTATTGATCATAGCTGGAACGCATTAAGATTGACTAGAGGGAGAATATTCTTGGAGGAACTTCGAAAATGACTGGTAACGGAATAGATTGCATTGAGGACGCGTTTCCCAAGAACAGAAGATTCTCTGAGAATGGTTAGCAGCAAATGTGTCACAAACAGTAACAAAAAGAAAAGCTGCTGAATGTGCATGCATCTCAGCAAGTAATTATACGAAAAGAAACATATAGTGTGGACAATATAATAAACATGTTTGCAAAACATGTGTTACATACTTACGTCCAAGCTACAATGAGTAAGAACGAATATCAATGGTTTCAAAAATAAATGACTATGTTTCATATTTGTGATTCAAACAGAGGAAAATCCGGGATGGAATGCAACAATTATGAAAAGGACAGTGAAAGGGTCCTGTAGCCACCTTTCATTAGTCCGTTAGCCCAATTTCACAAGTATTTCTCTTTCTTTTCCTTGTTTCTCTTTTCTCTTTACTCTCATAGTGGCGTGATTGAATGAATGTGGTTGTGTGTCACGTTGCTGGACGGTAGCGTAGTCTGCTGCAGAAAGTCTGCGACAGTCGTACAGATTCAGCAGCACTGGTACAGAATAGCAAACTCTCGTAGTGGTCAAGTAGGCAAAGAGGTTTGCACTACTTGTGAGAAATCCACCTGCGTTAGGTTGGTGGCGGAAATGCCTTCTTTGGGTTTTCCGGTCCACGCGGAGCGTGGAGGAGGCTGGAGAGGAATCAGGGAGGCAGTCTGCCGCCGGTACGGGAAGCGTCCACAGCTGTGCTCCAGTCGAAGAAGAGCGAGTTAGACTGACCGCGTGGCGCGTTGTTACTTGGCGAGGGGAGAGCTGTTAGCTTTTGGTCTCGCTTTTCAAATCTGGAAGATTGCTTTGCCTTGTCGCAGCAAGGAGTGCTAAACTTTGGCAGATTTTTCTTTTAGCCAATTTCTGTAGCAGACTTGGATCCGCCGGAAGAGCGCCAGACAAAGGTGTCGATAAGAAGTGAGCACTCGCTTCTGTAATGTCTGTCTGCCTTCAGCTGTGCCTGAATAAGCTTTCACCTTTCTAAATATTTAGAGCTTTGCCATCTCGTAAATTTTCCTTGCTTTATGTGTCTTTCGTCCGTGGGGAGCCAACCACGTGGTAGAACATTATACACTCCTGGAAATGGAAAAAAGAACACATTGACACCGGTGTGTCAGAACCACCATACTTGCTCCGGACACTGCGAGGGGGCTGTACAAGCAATGATCACACGCACGGCACAGCGGACACACCAGGAACCGCGGTGTTGGCCGTCGAATGGCGCTAGCTGCGCAGCATTTGTGCACCGCCGCCGTCAGTGTCAGCCAGTTTGCCGTGGCATACGGAGCTCCATCGCAGTCTTTAACACTGGTAGCATGCCGCGACACCGTGGACGTGAACCGTATGTGCAGGTGACGGACTTTGAGCGAGGGCGTATAGTGGGCATGCGGGAGGCCGGGTGGACGTACCGCCGAATTGCTCAACACGTGGGGCGTGAGGTCTCCACAGTACATCGATGTTGTCGCCAGTGGTCGGCGGAAGGTGCAGGTGCCCGTCGACCTGGGACCGGACCGGAGCGACGCACGGATGCACGCCAAGACCGTAGGATCCTACGCAGTGCCGTAGGGGACCGCACCGCCACTTCCCAGCAAATTAGGGACACTGTTGCTCCTGGGGTATCGGCGAGGACCATTCGCAACCGTCTCCATGAAGCTGGGCTACGGTCCCGCACACCGTTAGGCCGTCTTCCGCTCACGCCCCAACATCGTGCAGCCCGCCTCCAGTGGTGTCGCGACAGGCGTGAATGGAGGGACGAATGGAGACGTGTCGTCTTCAGCGATGAGAGTCGCTTCTGCCTTGGTGCCAATGATGGTCGTATGCGTGTTTGGCGCCGTGCAGGTGAGCGCCACAATCAGGACTGCATACGACCGAGGCACACAGGGCCAACACCCGGCATCATGGTGTGGGGAGCGATCTCCTACACTGGCCGTACACCACTGGTGATCGTCGAGGGGACACTGAATAGTGCACGGTACATCCAAACCGTCATCGAACCCATCGTTCTACCATTCCTAGACCGGCAAGGGAACTTGCTGTTCCAACAGGACAATGCACGTCCCCATGTATCCCGTGCCACCCAACGTGCTCTAGAAGGTGTAACTCAACTACCCTGGCCAGCAAGATCTCCGGATCTGTCCCCCATTGAGCATGTTTGGGACTGGATGAAGCGTCGTCTCACGCGGTCTGCACGTCCAGCACGAACGCTGGTCCAACTGAGGCGCCAGGTGGAAATGGCATGGCAAGCCGTTCCACAGGACTACATCCAGCATCTCTACGATCGTCTCCATGGGAGAATAGCAGCCTGCATTGCTGCGAAAGGTGGATATACACTGTACTAGTGCCGACATTGTGAATGCTCTGTTGCCTGTGTCTATGTGCCTGTGGTTCTGTCAGTGTGATCATGTGATGTATCTGACCCCAGGAATGTGTCAATAAAGTTTCCCCTTCCTGGGACAATGAATTCACGGTGTTCTTATTTCAATTTCCAGGAGTGTAGATGAATCATAAATATAACAATTATGAATAGGACAGTTGCTACTCACCATATAGCAGAGATGCTGAGTCGCAGATAGTCACAACAAAAAGACTGTCAGAAAGTGAGCTTCCGGCCAACAAGGCGTTCGTCGGACATAGACAAAATACACCACACACCACACACACACACACACACACACACACACGCACACACACACACACACACACACGACTGTAGTCTCTGGCTGCTGATGCCTGACTTAGCAGCCACAGACTGTGTATGTGTGTGCGTGTGTGTGTGTGTGTGTGTGTGTGTGTGTGTGGTGTATTTTGTCTATGTCCGACGAACGCCTTGTTGGCCGGAAGCTCACTTTCTGACAGTCTTTTTGTTGTGACTATCTGCGACTCAGCATCTCTGCTATATGGTGAGTAGCAACTGTCCTATTCATAATTGTTATATTTATGATTCATCTACACTCCTGGAAATTGAAATAAGAACACCGTGAATTCATTGTCCCAGGAAGGGGAAACTTTATTGACACATTCCTGGGGTCAGATACATCACATGATCACACTGACAGAACCACAGGCACATAGACACAGGCAACAGAGCATGCACAATGTCGGCACTAGTACAGTGTATATCCACCTTTCGCAGCAATGCAGGCTGCTATTCTCCCATGGAGACGATCGTAGACATGCTGGATGTAGTCCTGTGGAACGGCTTGCCATGCCATTTCCACCTGGCGCCTCAGTTGGACCAGCGTTCGTGCTGGACGTGCAGACCGCGTGAGACGACGCTTCATCCAGTCCCAAACATGCTCAATGGGGGACAGATCCGGAGATCTTGCTGGCCAGGGTAGTTGACTTACACCTTCTAGAGCACGTTGGGTGGCACGGGATACATGCGGACGTGCATTGTCCTGTTGGAACAGCAAGTTCCCTTGCCGGTCTAGGAATGGTAGAACGATGGGTTCGATGACGGTTTGGATGTACCGTGCACTATTCAGTGTCCTCTCGACGATCACCAGTGGTGTACGGCCAGTGTAGGAGATCGCTCCACACACCATGATGCCGGGTGTTGGCCCTGTGTGCCTCGGTCGTATGCAGTCCTGATTGTGGCGCTCACCTGCACGGCGCCAAACACGCATACGACCATCATTGGCACCAAGGCAGAAGCGACTCTCATCGCTGAAGACGACACGTCTCCATTCGTCCTCCATTCACGCCTGTCGCGACACCACTGGAGGCGGGCTGCACGATGTTGGGGCGTGAGCGGAAGACGGCCTAACGGTGTGTGGGACCGTAGCCCAGCTTCATGGAGACGGTTGCGAATGGTCCTCGCCGATACCCCAGGAGCAACAGTGTCCCTAATTTGCTGGGAAGTGGCGGTGCGGTCCCCTACGGCACTGCGTAGGATCCTACGGTCTTGGCGTGCATCCGTGCGTCGCTGCGGTCCGGTCCCAGGTCGACGGGCACGTGCACCTTCCGCCGACCACTGGCGACAACATCGATGTATTGTGGGGACCTCACGCCCCACGTGTTGAGCAATTCGGCGGTACGTCCACCCGGCCTCCCACATGCCCACTATACGCCCTCGCTCAAAGTCCGTCAACTGCACATACGGTTCACGTCCACGCTGTCGCGGCATACTACCACTGTTAAAGACTGCGATGGAGCTCCGTATGCCACGGCAAACTGGCTGACACTGACGGCGGCGGTGCACAAACGCTGCGCAGCTAGCGCCATTCGACGGCCAACACCGCGGTTCCTGGTGTGTCCGCTGTGCCGTGCGTGTGATCATTGCTTGTACAGCCCTCTCGCAGTGTCCGGAGCAAGTATAGTGGGTCTGACACACCGGTGTCAATGTGTTCTTTTTTTCATTTCCAGGAGTGTATATTTGTGTAACTACTTCTTCCAAATTGTAAACAACAAAGAACAAAAAATGAATTTTCTAAGAATAAACTGTCCGCTGTTTCAGATATACCATAAGTGAATAATAAAATATTTTTATAAAATGTTCGTATTATTATTATTATCACCATCAACAGCAACATATTGGAATACAGCAATGTCAACAAATTTACGAAAAACGTTTCTTAGTAGAAGTTTCTTTGAGTATTGTAATGTTGGGTCATACTGACGTGAACAATACATGTATATAGTAAAATTGAACAGAACAGCAGGGCTAAAAATATCGGACAAGTCCAAGTACTACTCGCTTTCTGAAGTTTCCGTACAAACTTAATGATGTATATGGGTAATAATTTCGTGTGATTCAATGACGTGGTGAAAATCTTTCAGTTGCATAACGTTTCGCCGATTCACTTGTCCCTAAACAACTCAATTTATCCAGTCTGGGAAAAAGGACCCACAGTTCAACATGGAATCCGAACCACGTGTTGTTTCTGATGACAGGCGAAAGTTAGGTTAGAACGAAGACTAAAATATGTGTAGTCCGACCTACATTCGATCCTGCGACCTCTCTGTTTCCAGGCATGCGCTCTATCGCTAAACCTTCAGACCTGACATATATTTAAATAGTTAATATACAGAATGAGATTTTCACTCTGCAGCGGAGTGTGCGCTGATATGAAACTTCCTGGCAGATTAAAACTGTGTGCCCGACCGAGACTCGAACTCGGGACCTTTGCCTTTACCGGGCAAGTGCTCTACCATCTGAGCTCCCCAAGCACGACTCACGCCCGGTACTCACAGCTTTACTTCTGCCAGTACCTCGTCTCCTACCTTCCAAACTTTACAGAAGCTCTCCTGCGAACCTTGCAGAACTAGCACTCCTGAAAGAAAGGATACTGCGGAGACATGGCTTAGCCACAGCCTGGGGGATGTTTCCAGAATGACATTTTCACTCTGCAGCGGAGTGGGCGCTGATGTGGTAGAGCACTTGCCCGCGAAAGGCAAAGGTCCCGAGTTCGAGTCTCGGTAGGGCACACAGTTTTAATCTGCCAGGAAGTTTCATATCAGCGCACACTCCGCTGCAGAGTGAAAATCTCATTCTGGAAACATCCCCCAGGCTGTGGCTAAGCCATGTCTCCGCAATATCCTTTCTTTCAGGAGTGCTAGTTCTGCAAGGTTCGCAGGAGAGCTTCTGTAAAGTTTGGAAGGTAGGAGACGAGGTACTGGCGGAAGTAAAGCTGTGAGTACCGGGCGTGAGTCGTGCTTCGGTAGCTCAGATGGTAGAGCACTTGCCCGCGAAAGGCAAAGGTCCCGAGTTCGAGTCTCGGTCGGGCACACAGTTTTAATCTGCCAGGAAGTTTCATATCAGCGTACACTCCGCTGCAGAGTGAAAATCTCATTCTGGAAACATCCTCCAGGCTGTGGCTAAGCCATGTCTCCGCAATATCCTTTCTTTCAGAAGTGCTAGTTCTGCAAGGTTCGCAGGAGAGCTTCTGTAGGAGACGAGGTACTGGCGGAAGTAAAGCTGTGAGTACCGGGCGTGAGTCGTGCTTCGGTAGCTCAGATGGTAGAGCACTTGCCCGCGAAAGGCAAAGGTCCCGAGTTCGAGTCTCGGTCGGGCACACAGTTTTAATCTGCCAGGAAGTTTCATATCAGCGTACACTCCGCTGCAGAGTGAAAATCTCATTCTGGAAACATCCTCCAGGCTGTGGCTAAGCCATGTCTCCGCAATATCCTTTCTTTCAGGAGTGCTAGTTCTGCAAGGTTCGCAGGAGAGCTTCTGTAGGAGACGAGGTACTGGCAGAAGTAAAGCTGTGAGTACCGGGCGTGAGTCATGCTTCGGTAGCTCAGATGGTAGAGCACTTGCCCATGAAAGGCGAAGGTCCCGAGTTCGAGTCTCGGTCGGGCACACAGTTTTAATCTGCCAGGAAGTTTCAGTTAATATACAGGTTATGATGAGTGAGTTGCTGATTACCAAAATACAACGTACTCCACGTGATCAAAAGTATCCGGATACCCCCAAAACATACGTTTTTCATATTAGGTGCATTGTGATGCCACCTACTGCCAGGTACTCCATATCAGCGCCTTCAGTAGTCACTCGACATGGTGAGAGAGCAGAATGGGGCGCTCCATGGAACTCACGGGCTTAGAACGTGGTCAGGTGATTGGGTGTCACTGGTGTCATACGTCTGCACGCGGGCTTTCCACACTCCTATATACCCCTAGGTCCAATGTTTCCGATGTGCTAGTGAAGTGGAAACGCGAAGGGACACGTACAGTACAAAAGCCTACAGGCCGATCTCGACTGACAGAGACCGCCGACAGTTGAAGAGGGTCGTAAGATGTAATAGGCAGACATCTATCCAGACCATCGCACAGGAATTCCATACTGCACAAGAAACCACAGCAAGTACTATGACGGTTAGGTGGGAGGTGAGAAACCTTGGATTTCATGGTCGAGCGGCTGCTCATAAGCCACCCATCACACAGGTAAATGCCAAACGACGCCACCCTTGGTGTAAGGAGCGTAAACACTGGACTATTGAACAGTGGAAAAACGTTGTGCGGAGTGACGAACGACGGAACATAATGTGGCGACTCGATGACAGGGTGTGGATGTGGCGAATGCGTGGTAGGGCCAACAGTAAAATTAGGAGGCGGTGGTGTCGTGTTTCTCACGGAGGGGGCTCTCAGCCCTTGTTGTTTTTCATGGCACTACCACAACACCACAACACAGGCATACATTGATGTTTTAAGCACCTCCTTGTTCCCTCTGTTGAAGACCAATCCGGGGATGGCCATTGCATCTTTCAACATGATCGAGCACCTGTTCATAATGCACGGCCTGTGGCGGAGTGGCTACACGACAATAGCATCCCTGTAATGGACTGGTTGCACAGAGTCCTGACCTGAATCCTATAGAACTCCTTTCGGATGGTTTGTAACGCCGTGTCAGGCCTCACCGACCGACATCGATACCACTCCTCAGTGAAGCACTGCATCAAGAATGGGGTGCCTTCCCCAAGGAACCTTCCAGCACTTATAGAACGTATGCGTGTGAGAGTGGAAGCTGTCGTCAAGGCTAAGGGTGGGCCAACACCACACTGAATTCCAGCATTACCGATGGTGGGCTCTACGAACTTTTAAGTAATTTTCAGCCAGGTGTCCGGATACTTTTGATCACATAGTGCATGTGGCGTAAAGCGATGTATTTTTTGACTGCATCGGCTTAGCTTAAATTATTTACACTACCGAGGGACCGTAGACCTTAGCATACGACACAAATTTCAGCTTGATACCTTTACCCGCTCCTGAGAAAAAGGGGTCATAACAATCGGACGGACAGACTGACAGACAGGCTTCTAAACGGACAACGAAGTGGTAAGGATTCCATTTTCACCGACTGAGGTACGGAACTATAAAAGGGAGGTCTGATTTAACAATTTACCCACTCGAAGGCCAAGGAAGTAGTTTTTCAAGGTAAGTAGTAAGGCAGTTTTTCGATTTAGTGAGACGTCGAAGAAAACTAATATAATGTGCGCCCATAAATGTATGCATCTTGCAACAACGACTTGATTTTGGGATCTTTGGAACGAGTAAATTGTTAACTTTACTATGCTTCGTATATGAAATTAGCTGGTATTCTGTTTCACTCGCAACAATTTAAGCTAAGCTAATAGGTCCCAACATACCCACCACCACTTCAGGAATAGCGATGTATTACGGAAAAACAGCGAAACGTTAGTAATATCTGTGATTAAGAACATCTTTGCTAGGCTTATAAATTTCATAGCAGCAATTTATTCTAAACTATAAGGTTCCACCGTAACCACAATGTAGGAAACAGCGACATGTTACGAGAAAAAAAAACACCAATAAATTTGTAATAAAAGTGTTGGTGAACGTCTTCCCACGCTCTCAGGTCCCACGCTAACCACCACCACCACGACTGAAGAGAACCGTTCAAGGTGACAGAAGTGCAACCCTTCGGCAAACTGCTGCAGATTTCGATGCTGGGCCGTCAACAACTGCTAGCGCAAGAACCATTCAACGAAACATAATCGATATGGGCTTTCGGAGCCGAAGACCCACTCGTGTATCCTTGATGACAGCACAAAGCTTTACACCTCGCCTCGGCCCGTCATCACCGACATTGGACTGTTGTTAAAACTGTATCGAGCGGGTGGCCGTATACGGGTTTGGAGACAACCTCATGAATATATGGACCCTGCATGTCAGCAGGGGAACTGCTCAAGGTGGGGGACGCTCTGTAATGGTATGCGGCGTGTGCAGTTGGAGTGATCTGGATACGACACTGACGCGTGACACTTACGTAAGCATCCTGTTTTATCACCTAAATCCTTTCATGTCCAGCGTACATTCGACGGACTTAGGGCAACTCCAGCAGGACAATGCGACACCCCACACGTCTAGAATTGCTACAGAGTGGCTCCAGGAACGCTCCTCTGAGTTTGAACACTTCCGCTGTCCCCTAAACCTCCACACATATGAACATTACTGAGCATATTTGGGATGCCTTGCAAGGTGCTCTTCGTACTCTTACGGATTCATGGTGTCAATTTCCACCAGCAATACTTGAGACATTAGTTGAGTCCAAGCCACGTCGTGTTGCGGCACTTCTGCGTGATCGTGGGACCCGACACCATACTAGGCTGGTGTACCAATTTCTTTGGCTCTTCAGGGTATATCCTGCCACGGCATCGAGAATTTGCGTCCTAATACTTCAAAGTGGAAGCGGAATTGTCCGTATGGAACGGAACTCGGTAGCTGTGATGGGTTATGTATATGTATGGACAAAGAATTGTTTACAATTTCAGAAAAATTGGTTGATTTATTCAGCTCAGAAAGCCTCCCAAATGACAAGTCAATAGCGCGTTGTTGCTCGTCGGCCCTTACGCAAACATTGGTACTGATTGACAAAATTGTTGGATGTCGCCCTGAGGGATGTTGTTGTTGTTGTGGTCTTCAGTCCTGAGACTGGTTTGATGCAGCTCTCCATGCTACTCTATCCTGTCCAAGCTTCTTCATCTCCCAGTACCTACTGCAACCTACATCTTTCTGAATCTGCTTAGTGTATTCATCTCTTAGTCTCCCCCTACGATTTTTACCCTCCACGCTGCCCCCCAATACTAAATTGGTGATCCCTTGATGCCTCAGAACATGTCCTACCAACCGATCCCTTCTTCTGGTCAAGTTGTGCCACAAACTTCTCTTCTCCCCAATCCTATGCAATACTTCCTCATTAGTTATGTGATCTACCCATCTAATCTTCAGCAGTATTCTGTAGCACCACATTTCGAAAGCTTCTATTCTCTTCTTGTCCAAACTATTTACTGTCCATGTTTCACTTCCATACATGGCTACACTCCATACAATTACTTTCAGAAATGACTTCCTGACACTTAAATCTATACTCGATGTTAACAAATTTCTCTTCTTCAGAAACGCTTTCCTTGCCATTGCCAGTGTACATTTTATATCCTCTCTACTTCGACCATCATCAGTTATTTTACTCCCTAAATAGCAAAACTCCTTTACTACTTTAAGTGTCTCATTTCCTAATCTAATACCCTCAACATCACCCGACTTAATTCGACTACATTCCATTACCCTCGTTTTGCTTTTGTTGATGTTCATCTTATATTCTCCCTTCAAGACACTATCCATTCCGTTCAATGCTCTTCCAAGTCCTTTGCTGTCTCTGACAGAATTACAATGTCATCGGCGAACCTCAACGTTTTTATTTCTTCTCCATGGATTTTAATACCTACTCCGAATTTTTCTTTCGTTTCCTTTACTGCTTGCTCCATATACAGATTGAATAGCATCGGGGAGAGGCTACAACCCTGTCTTACTCCCTTCCCAACCACTGCTTCTCTTTCATGCCCCTCGACCTTTAGAATTCCCTGAGGGATAACATGCCAAATTATGTCCAACATCGTCAAAATCCCGAGCTGCTTAGAGGGCCCTGCCCGTAATGTTCCAAATGTTCTCAGTTGGGGAGAGATGCGGCAACCTTGTTGTCCAATACAGGACTTGTCAAGCACGAAGATAAGCAGTAGAAACTCTCGCTGTGTGTGGGCGGGCATTATCTTGCTGTAATGTAATCCAAAAAGATGGCTTGCCATGAAGGGCAAGAAAACGGGCCGTGGAGTATCCTCGATATGGCACAGTGCTGCCAGGGTAGCACGGATGACAACCAAAACGGTCCTGCTATGAATGCGACTGACAGTCAGGTTGGTATACCAACGTTGGTTCAAATGGCTCTGAGCACTATGGGACTTAACATCTATGGTCATCAGTCCCCTAGAACTTAGAACTACTTAAACCTAACTAACCTAAGGACAGCACACAACACCCAGCCATCACGAGGCAGAGAAAATCCCTGACCCCGCCGGGAATCGAACCCGGGAACCCGGGCGTGGGAAGCGAGAGCGCTACCGCACCACCACGAGATGTGGGCTATACCAACGTTGTGCGGGGCAGCTCGACACGTCTTCGCTGCTCATTAGTGCTCAGTTAAAAGCAGGACTCATCACTGAAGACAATTCTATTCCACTCAATGATATTCCAGGCCGAAGACGTGTTAGTAATTATTACAGACCTATTTTTGCGAGATCTACCTAAAACGTGCTTAAACTATATTAACAGTCAGTGAACAGTCTTACAGTTTGGGGATTATAACGGCAGGTACGTGATCAGTCTTCCCAATTGTCACTCTTCTTCCTATGACAATCTTGTGTCGAAATAAACTAAAAGGTCTTCATCGATCAAAATAACGAATTATCTGTTCTTCTGGGACAGAAAACGGAAAGGTGTTCAGTAACTCTGGTCCTTTCAGTTAGACTTACAAAGGAATAACAGTGATCTGTAGTTGAATATTAAGATTTGTAATTTAATCCAGTTTATCAAGGAAGTTATATTTTTTGTGTCAGTTCGTTTAAACGTCACCAGGATGAGCATAAATTACCTAGCAACAACATAGTCTTACTGATTGGGTCGGTTTGTAATTTATTGCGTTCCTTTGTCCGTTGGGCGTTCGTAAAAGAGAACACCCTTTCGACGTCATTATGAAATGGAATTGCAAAGTCATATTCTGCCAATTTCAAAAATTAGAAATAAAATTCTATGATGTGACTTGATAAGGTGTTCAATTTCCGTGAGGAAGGACCAATTTCGTGAAATTTTGCCACTGATCGGAGAATTTGCTGTCGCCTAGCTTAACGCTTTTTATAGAACAGCACTGGATGGTGTATCTGTATATCCTGTTGGTATATCTCCATATTTCTGTTAATACTTATTTCTCGCCCTTACGTCAGTGGCCTGGAACGGGCCTTAGGCCGGTATTACACGATCAAATTTCTTTGTCAAATATTTGATCAAAGATGTGATCAAATATTCCGTCAAATATATTTGACAAAGATCTCTGACTTAGCGCTAGAAGGGGTATCACACCGTCATAATATTTTTCGTCAAAGTTCAAGATGGCTGACAACAACTACTTGTTATTAACCGCAGCAGTTGCATGTACCTCAATTGCACTATGTGCACATGTGGAAGAGAAGCGGGGAAAAAGGATACGTACCTGGGTGAAGCCGTGGATTTTACGACGACACGATAAAAGCATTCAACAAAACTTGTTACGTGAGCTTATAGTGGCGGACGTCAAGTCGTACATCAATTACTTAATAATGGATGAGCGTACCTTTCTGTATGTGCTCAGTGAAGTGTATCCTCATATCACAAAGCACAATACTCACTTAAGAACTGCTACATATGCAGAAGACAGGCTCACTGTAACACTCCGATTCCTTGCTACAGGAGAGGGTTAGGTTAGGTTAGGTTAGGTTAGGTTACATCAGGTCAGGTCTCCAATCTACTTACTCTATGTTTGTATTCAGGGTGCCTCACGTTGTAAAAGGCCTCATCAGCTTCATACATCTCTATTAATTTTGTAGTTGTTGGCACACCAATTGTATTTACCGGCAATGTTTATAAATACACTACAGATGACAGAACGCTGCAGCGATGCTAGCGCTCCATATCACATTGCAGTGAGCAGAAGACAAGCGACTTCTTTGATCAGATCTACAGCGAGGCCCTAGATTTGATCAAATATTGGACGACATTTGACAAAGTTCCCTATTACACCATCAAATATCTTTGACAAAGATTTTTGACAAAGATATTTGACAAAGAAATTTGATAGTGTAATACCGGCCTTACGTCAGTAGCTAGGAACCGGCAGTTACGCATTCTCCACCTGGTCGATGAGAAGTCAAATGGGACTTGTACACAAGACAGTAAAAGGCCGGATAACCTGGCAACCGTGACTACTGAAAGCGGACGCCTCTGGCGAAAATACATGACACCACGGGATGGCTGGCAGCTGACTGCCAGGGCTGAAGCAACAGGTGGCTCCGCCGCTACAAGCACCCTCCCTCCCTGCACCCCGCCTTCCACTTGTCACGGCTGACTCCTCCCAGGGGAGCCGGCTCACACCGCCACTCCTCTACACTGCGTCCTCCAAAACAAGACGCTGGGACCTCTACCGGTCGATTCGCGCTTGACGGCAACGTAAAGTCACAGAATGCAATGGAACGTCGCTGTGCTACATCTAGACGGCACCAAAGGCCCAAGCTGTCACTTTCCGTAACCAGTTCTCCTATGTTTATTAGGATTACTGAGTACCCAAAGTCGCCCGGCTGTTGTTGTGGTCTTCAGTCCGAAGATTTGTTTCATGCAATGCTCGATCCTGAGCGAGCCTCCTCATCTCCGATAACTACTGCAACCTCTCTGAATCCGGTTAAGGTATTCGTATCCTCTCCTCCCTCTACGATTACTTCTCGACGTAATCGCCCTGCAGACGTACACATTTTTCACAACGCTGACGCCATGATTCTATGGCAGCGGCGAAGGCTTCTTTAGGAGTCTGTTTTGACCACTGGAAAATCACTGAGGCAACAGCAGCACGGCTGGTGAATGTGCGGCCACGGAGAGTGTCTTTCATTTTTGGAAAAAGCCAAAAGTCACTAGGAGCCAGGTCAGGTGAGCACGGAGCATGAGGAATCACTTCAAAGTTGTTATCACGAAGAAACTGTTGCGTAACGTTAGCTCGATGTGCGGGTGCGTTGTCTTGGTGAAACAGCGCACTCGCAGCCCTTCCCGGACGTTTTTGTTGCAGTGTAGGAAGGAATTTGTTCTTCAAAACATTTTCGTAGGATGCACCTGTTACCGTAGTGCCCTTTGGAGCGCAATGGGTAAGGATTACGTCCTCGCTGTCCCAGAAGATGGACACCATCATTTTTTCAGCACTGGCGGTTACCCGAAATTTTTTTGGTGGCAGTGAATCTGCGTGCTTCCATTGAGCTGACTGGCGCTTTGTTTCTGGATTGAAAAATGGCATCCACGTCTCATCCATTGTCACAACCGACGAAAAGAAAGTCCCATTCGTGCTGTCGTTGCGCGTCAACATTGTTCGGCAACATGCCACACGGGCAGCCATGTGGTCGTCCGTCAGCATTCGTGGCACCCACCTGGATGACACTTTTCGCATTTTCAGGTCGTCATGCAGGATTGTGTGCACAGAACCCACAAAAATGCCAACTCTGGAGGCGATCTGTTCAACAGTCATTCGGAGATCCCCCAAAACAATTCTCTCCACTTTCTCGAACGTGTCGGCAGACCGGCTTGTGCGAGCCCGAGGTTGTTACGGTTTGTTGTCACACGATGTTCTGCCTTCATTAAACTGTCGCACCCACGAACGCACTTTCGACACATCCATAACTCCATCACCACATGTTTCCTTCAACTGTCGATGAATTTCAATTGGTTTCACACCATGCAAATTCAGAAAACGAATTATTGCACGCTGTTCAAGTAAGGTAAACGTCGCCATTTTAAGTATTTAAAACAGTTCTCATTCTCGCCGCTGGCGGTAAAATTCCATCTGCCGTACGGTGCTGCCATCTCTGGGACGTATTGACAATGAACGCGGCCTCATTTTAAAACAATGTGCATGTTTCTATCGCTTTCCAGTCCGGAGAAAAAAAATCGGAGGCCTTAGGACTTGAATGCACCTCGTAATATTGTATCGAGTTAAGGTACACAAACACACTGCTAGATCTCACAGTGCACTATAAATTAATGTGAACTGCTTGCCACACGGACATCTGAAGGAAAGAGGCCAGTTCCAATGGAACCGACCTAGGTGGCACCACAACAGTGTTGTTGTGGATACTCATCAGTGCCCTTTGTGCGAAATCTGGGCAAATACACAACAGAGACGCTTAGTCTTTATATGTTTAAACTTGTCTTTTTTTGTCAGGAAATGGCTATGATAGAATATCCTAAACGAAATGACTTTTGAACAACAAGTTTATAGTTGTGATAGGGTAGGGTAGGGTATAACTAAGAATCCTCCAGCTAACCGACGATAAGGGTATTGGTGTGCAGGTTTTTCAATCCATTATTTTACCCTCCTTACACGTGATAACCATGTACGCTTCCTTCCAAACACTTCGAACAAGCCGCGCGGTCTAGGCCGTCTTCTCACGTTCTGCGCGGCTCCCTTCGTCGGAGGTACGAGTCCTCCGTCGGCCATGGATGTGTGTGTTATCCAAAGCGTAAGTTAATTTAAGTTAGATTAAGTAGTGTGTAAGCTTAGGGACCGATGACATAAGCAGTTTGGTCCCGTAAGATCTTACCACAAATTTATAATTTTATATCGAACAATCTGCTGGTCAGGATATTGGCGAGAAATGGCAGCTAAGTATGGGTCCAGTGCATGAAGAGTGTTCTTCGACATGTCAGTTAATTTGTAGGAAGGGGATAAGTGAGGGGGAGGCGTGGGGGAGGGGTGTGTGGAAGAAATGCCACTGTTGCATAATGTACCCTCTGCCACACACCGTACGGTGTGCTGCATTTGCAGACGTAGCTGGAGATTCAGGCGAAGAGGCGGAGCGGCGGTCCAGTTCCAGAAATAGTGCCCTACCTATACGGCTATCTCCAGGGAGGTTTTATTGTGCGCGGCAGCGTTAGAGGTCAGTCGCAGCCGATATTCGGCCGGCAGTTAGCAGTAACAAGCAGCTAACGAGGCGTTCCGCCTCCACTTCAGGTCGTAAAGCGGCAGAGGCGCCCAGAGGGTGTTCCAGACCACAAGCAGCTGACCATACGCTACAGCCGCGCTCCTGCAGGCAGCACCTTCATCCAGGTACGGTAGAAGGAGAAGACTATGGGCGTGAAACACCCACCCAGTAAAAATAAAAGCATTTCAGTATAATTGTTTAAACTTATACGTGAGCCAATAATAAGCAAGAAATGTAAGAGTCTCGAAACTACAAAAGTTTCTAGAAAATTAGAACCGAAGCTGAGGAAACAAATATTATTATTATTATCGTATGCATCAATTGTTGTAATACACATTGAGCAAAACAAAGAAATATATATACACTCCTGGAAATGGAAAAAAGAACACATTGACACCGGTGTGTCAGACCCACCATATTTGCTCCGGACACTGCGAGAGGGCTGTACAAGCAATGATCACACGCACGGCACAGCGGACACACCAGGAACCGCGGTGTTGGCCGTCGAATGGCGCTAGCTGCGCAGCATTTGTGCACCGCCGCCGTCAGTGTCAGCCAGTTTGCCGTGGCATACGGAGCTCCATCGCAGTCTTTAACACTGGTAGCATGCCGCGACAGCGTGGACGTGAACCGTATGTGCAGTTGACGGACTTTGAGCGAGGGCGTATAGTGGGCATGCGGGAGGCCGGGTGGACGTACCGCCGAATTGCTCAACACGTGGGGCGTGAGGTCTCCACAGTACATCGATGTTGTCGCCAGTGGTCGGCGGAAGGTGCAGGTGCCCGTCGACCTGGGACCGGACCGCAGCGACGCACGGATGCACGCCAAGACCGTAGGATCCTACGCAGTGCCGTAGGGGACCGCACCGCCACTTCCCAGCAAATTAGGGACACTGTTGCTCCTGGGGTATCGGCGAGGACCATTCGCAACCGTCTCCATGAAGCTGGGCTACGGTCCCGCACACCGTTAGGCCGTCTTCCGCTCACGCCCCAACATCGTGCAGCCCGCCTCCAGTGGTGTCGCGACAGGCGTGAATGGAGGGACGAATGGAGACGTGTCGTCTTCAGCGATGAGAGTCGCTTCTGCCTTGATGCCAATGATGGTCGTATGCGTGTTTGGCGCCGTGCAGGTGAGCGCCACAATCAGGAATGCATACGACCGAGGCACACAGGGCCAACACCCGGCATCATGGTGTGGGGAGCGATCTCCTACACTGGCCGTACACCACTAGTGATCGTCGAGGGGACACTGAATAGTGCACGGTACATCCAAACCGTCATCGAACCCATCGTTCTACCATTCCTAGACCGGCAAGGGAACTTGCTGTTCCAACAGGACAATGCACGTGCGCATGTATCCCGTGCCACCCAACGTGCTCTAGAAGGTGTAAGTCAACTACCCTGGCCAGCAAGATCTCCGGATCTGTCCCCCATTGAGCATGTTTGGGACTGGATGAAGCGTCGTCTCACGCGGTCTGCACGTCCAGCACGAACGCTGGTCCAACTGAGGCGCCAGGTGGAAATGGCATGGCAAGCCGTTCCATAGGACTACATCGAGCATCTCTACGATCGTCTCCATGGGAGAATAGCAGCCTGCATTGCTGCGAAAGGTGGATATACACTGTACTAGTGCCGACATTGTGCATGCTCTGTTGCCTGTGTCTATGTGCCTGTGGTTCTGTCAGTCTGATCATGTGATGTATCTGACCCCAGGAATGTGTCAATAAAGTTTCCCCTTCCTGGGACAATGAATTCACGGTGTTCTTATTTCAATTTCCAGGAGTGTAAAAATGATGTGAAATTGTATAAACACAAGTTTTGAAACTGTTCAGACTACACATGGATGTTGATGGACACGATCCAGTGGAGTGAATCGTGGGATGCTTGATGGAGCTTCTCAATGCCACCAGGGAAGCGTCTGATTGGACATTCATTCAGAATGTGGCTCATTGTTTGGGTGTCACCACAGTCACACACACTGCCACTTGAAAAGCCCCACTTATGCATGTTGTATTTGCACCTACCCTCTTCAGTCCGATATCTGTTTAACTGCACCCACACCTCCCTCGGTTGGTGGAAGCCTGGAACTGAAACTGTTGGATTGTCTTCAAGTTCGTGGCTTCGGGTTCTTGTATTTTGCCACTCACGTTTCCACTCTACGTCCTGGTCGAATCCTGTGGATAGCATTCGGACTCCCATTTCATATGCTGGTCTTCTAGATTTGAGGCGTTTTCCTAGGCAGTGATAGCAAATCGTCATGAAGAGGGGTCGAGTTGTTTTCAGAAACTTGCCGACAGAGGTTGTAAAGAGCAGCCTTTCGACGGAGGTCTGGTGGACAGATGTTTGAAAGCACTGGTAGGCAGCAAGTGGGTGTAGACCGGACTGTAGACCTCTAATTACTCTCCTAACTGAGTTCGGTTGGACGTCTACTTTCACTACGTGGGCGCTTTGGAGCCAAATTGCACAGTATTCTGCTGCAGAGTATACGAGTGCAAAGGAATGCTCCTCGGGGGACTGATGTGGTTGCTCCCCATGTACTGCCTGCAGGCTTTCTCACAAGGTTCACTCCTGTTTGTATCTTCTTGGCCAAGTTGGAAAGGCGGTTTTTTGTATGTTGAAGTTCTGTCCAGAGTGACTCCCAGATATTTTGGGCTTTCGTTGTATCTGACTGTGCCAAGAGGGCCGAACTGTGGACTGATCTTTGCTGATGAAAGGCGATTAGAGAGGTGGAACAGGCTTACTTCGGTTTTAGAAACGTTTGGTCTCAGACGCCATGTCTCAACAAACATTGAGACCACCTTCTTAATAATAGGTTGGTTGTCTACCTTTGAATTACAACAGAGATTCTAACTGGAAAGGATTAGACAAGCCCTTGTTAGGTTTTCGGAGGTATGTGGATTCAGATGTCTACGCACGGGTACACAAGTCCTGTAAATTGCATGCTGGTGGTTTGTGGGACCGGAGCTAGCAACAGACAGCGTCTCATAGTGTTCCATCAGTGGCCAAGACATCAATAGGAGTTCACCGTCATGCTGCTCACGATGTAGCACGATTCTGCAGCTGAGACAGTCAATTACCCTGCTAGAAGATGCCATCGTTGTCAGGGAGGCCGTAAGTGTGAAGGTATGCAGGTGCACCGCATAATGTTGGCATAGCTCGAAGCTTGTCACGGTGCTTTCGATTGCTGCAAGCTCCATGGAAACGCAGAGGAATGTTCCTTACAGTGCAATACTACCTCCAGTGGTCTGTATCCTTCGTACGGTGCATGTTCCAAGGAGCCATTCACCTGGATGGTGGCGTATCTGGACACAACCGTCAACCTGATGTAAAAGAGATGAGGATCATTAGATCAGGCGACACGTTTTCACTGACCCAAAGTGCAAACTCTATGGTCCCGTGCCCACTGCAGTCATAGTTGACGATGTCGTTGGGTCAGCATGCGATCTGGTATAATGCTCTCCTGTGGAAGCTCACGTTCAAAAATGTGCGCTATGAAGTCCTTGTGCTGCCACCAGCATTTTTCAGGGTGGTTATAAATAAACTGCAGTGTCGTTTGTATACATGGCAGGGAGCAGGGTATGTTCATTAACAGAGCGCTCGTAGAACATGCTGAACATAAGAATAGTTCCTCTTCCCGCCACCAGGTGAAAATATGGCGCGTGAAGCAGTCAACGTGGTCTGGGTTGGTGCAGGAAGAGGGGAAGATCTACCAAACATGATAGTGGCAAGTTTATTAGGATATGGTTACGACAAGTGTTCATTACGGTCTCCAGATTCAGAAACATACTACATCCATAACATGGCATGGTCGAAAACTGCTCACAGGACATCCAGTGTAATCGGAGCGATGTCTCATCGTATGCTGTCCTTCACATCAGGAAGTGTCCAGATACATGCCTGATAAACACGATCTTTCAGATATCCAGACTGCCACAATTCGCATGGATTTAGATCAGAGGATGTGGTAGACCAAACATATTGAAAATGTCGAGATGAAGTGGTCGTTGCCGGAGGTATCTCGGAGCAGATCTTACACATGACAATCTACATGTGGCGTCACCCCATCTTGCCTATAAATAATATTTCCGCGAAATGTAAGTTGGCGGCAGTAAAATTGTACTGCAGTCAGCCTCAAATGATGGTTCTCTAAATTTCCTCAGTAACGATTCTCGAAAAGAACGCTTCCTTTCCTCTAGAGACTCCCACCCGAGTTCCTGAAGCATTTCCGAAACACTCGCGTGATGATCAAACCTACCAGTAACAAATCTAGCAGCCCGCCTCTGAATTGCTTCTATGTCCTCCCTCAATCCGACCTGATAGGGATCCCAAACGCTCGAGCAGTACTCAAGAATAGGTCGTACTAGTGTTTTATAAGCGGTCAAGCCGTCTCCTTTACAGATGAACCACATCTTCCAAAAATTCTACCAATGAACCGAAGACGACTATCCGCCTTCCCCACGACTGTCATTACATGCTTGTCCCACTTCATATCGCTCTGCAATGTTACGCCCAAATATTTAATCGACGTGACTGTGTCAAGCGCTACACTACTAATGGAGTATTCAAACATTACAGGATTCTTTTTCCTATTCATCTGCATTAATTTACATTTATCTATATCTTGACAGGGAGGTCGGAAAATTGAGCTTGTCTACTGTTCAAGATGTTTGGAATACTTTACAGACGTGTTGGAGTGTAGGATCTGCAAAAACATTACAAAATATTATCTCCAGAATGCCAGGAGTTTATGCATCTGTAATCACGGCAAGGGGCAGATCCATTGAAGAGGCTAAATCTGAACCATATTGTATTTTACCTAGTGATAGAGAGAGAAGACTCCTATTTTGTTGATCTGTTTAGTTTGTACGATGTGTGAGTAGACTGAAATAAAGTATGTAGCTTTTTTCGTGGGTGATCGAAAACTTTTGACCGGTGGTGTATATATGTGGCAAGCCCGTAAGTGGGGTATTGATATAGGTAGACTACAGTGTTATCTCGACAACAGTCACACTTCGTCGGGACACTAGGAGTGGACTGGTGGCAATCCGTGAGGTCACCTTTTAACCCCAGAGAAAAAACCCGATACTCATTTTACAGTGAGCTGAGTGGACCTGGGGCCATGCAGGAGGGACTGGAACGAGAACAAAATACCTGTTTTTACATGGAATTAAACCAGTGACGTCTACTGACGATTATCGTGCCACACTTGATGCAAGGCACTACCAAACGCTAAAATTGAAGACTTCCACGTCTAAACTGTTCTACAGGATTAGTGGCGTGTTGCTTGACAAGTCACGCCGATTAGATATCTGGGTTCAACGTTGCACAGCGATGTGAAATGGAATGAGCAGGTAAGGCTGGTGTGGTCGACATCGTTATAATGGGAGAGTCTTAGGAGAGAGTATTTCGTCTGTAAGAGAGACTACATATAAAACACTAGTGCAACGCATTCTTAAGTACTGCTTGAGTGTTTGGTTTAAATGAAGACACTGAAACAATTCAGAGGCATGCTGCTGGATATGTTACTGGTAGATCTGATCAATAGCCAAGTAATACAGAAATAGTATGTGAACTCAAACTGGAATCTCTTTGTGAAACACTATCAAGAAAGTTATGACCACCGGCAATTGTGACAATGCGGAATGATCCTACAACGACCAACGTAACAACTATCATGAAGACCAGAGTTAAAAAATGAGGCAGTCGTATTTCCTATGCTTCGTTTTCGAGTGTAAGAGAAAGACTGAAGGATGGCTCGAGGACTATGTATGTCGATGTAGATCTTCTGTACCATGTTGTACTACACCGTCGCTCTCCACTCATTGGAATCAGCTACTAGGATCAGTCACAACAAAGAGAATACCACTCAAGACACATTAGCTGCCAGTGAGCATTCATCAACTCATTCGGAAAAGTTGAAAATTTGTGCCAGACTGGGATTCAAACCCAGGTCTCCTGCTTACCAGGCAGATGCGCCATCCAGGCACAGTGGTCATGCACGGACTACCCTAGTATGCATCCTGTCAGACCCAAATTATCAACTTATACCACACACTGCTAATGTGGTGCCCCTTCCACGTTATGCTCATTACTCGTGGCATTTCGCTGATTCCCGTAAAAGTTCGAGCATGGAGTGCCTACGCACTAAAATGATCAATTCATCCTTCTCGCCTTAATTATATATGCCTGGGAGAACAGTTGCCACATATAGAATATAATTTCTGAACATTTCTGTCAGTTTATTCATTACTTCAGAGAAGAAAGTCTGTGTCCCTGCCACACGGACTTTTTAATCCTGTCCACCCATTCTTTTCTTATGATTATAAAAAATTAACATCTTCTTATTATGGAAAATGGTGCCAAGAGGCCGTGGCGCAGTGAGCGTGCAGTAAATAAATTCTCCGGTAGCAATCTTCCGTCACTCGCCGTAATGGGAATATTCTGTGTGAACCACGCGCAGCGGAATTAACGGCGATTCTAGGCCGGGCTGGCGGTGACGAATCAGCGAACGCCCGGGGACAGGCGCCTCACTGTTGTGACGTCACGGCGACAGATGAGCGACGCCGCGCGCTCCACCGGGCGTTTTTCCTGAAGACGCAATTCTCGGCTGCGGCCGAAACGACGTCTGATTTAGTGGCGGCACGGTGGGTGCCGTGAAAAGTGCGCCGCCGGCAGAGGATCATAAATACAGGCTGCAGGGCCGGAAATGAAGCCCTCAACGGCCCGCACAGGGTGTTGCGAAAGCAGAGGCTGACGTAAGGTAGCGTAAA
This sequence comes from Schistocerca cancellata, assembly GCF_023864275.1. NCBI lineage: Eukaryota > Metazoa > Arthropoda > Insecta > Orthoptera > Acrididae > Schistocerca > Schistocerca cancellata. The sequence goes on along the minus strand of NC_064637.1, from coordinate 123,293,991 downwards.
ACTGCAAATCTGCAATGCTACTATCACTATTATTTATTTATTTACATTGTTTGGACCCCTAGAGGATCACATAAAGCAATTTATGAACTGTGGCTGTTATATTTCTCGTTCATCCACAACTGTTTCATAATCTCGCTATGCTTAGCTCGACGTTCATCTGACAACTTTCTTCTAGATACCTTGGGTTTGTCTTCTGATGAAATTTCCCAGCTGCAGGCCTCATTTCTGAAGACGTTTCGATCTTCGATGCCGGTCGGTGAGACTTGGGCATTTCTTAGATCAATCTGGACTTGTTTTATCCATACTTTTGTCGTTTTCAGTTTCTGTAAGTACGTCAAAATTTTCTGTGGTAGTCGGTTGTCATTTAGTCTCATAATGTGTCCATAGAATTTAAATTGTCGTTTACCGAGATCGGTTTCGATGTTAGAATATTTTTCCGTGACTGTGTGTAATTGTAGACGGTATCCTTTGTCTGTGAGCTTTGGGCCAAGCATTTTTCATACGATTTTTCTTTCAACCTTTTTGATATTTTCGAGGTCTCCTTTGTAATTAAGGTTTAGAGTTTCGCTGGCGTAGAGTGTTTCAGGTCTGATAATAGTCGTGAAGTGTCGAGCTTTCGTGTTGATCTTTATGCTTTTCTTATTCTAGATGCTCACAACTTTCCCACATGCTTTCCTGTGTTTTTTGTGCTAATCTTTCTGTACCTGTAGGTTCAATAATTTTTCCCAGGTACTTGAACTGGTTAACCTTGTTCACTGTGCCACATTTTGTGATTAAAGTTTGTGTTTTGATGTGTTTTGTAGCCACGAATTCGGTTTTAGAAAAAGAAATTTCGCGGCACATTCTTTGAGGACTTCAATCTGATGGATAGCTGTTTATTCACCACCTGAAAAGATCGCGAAGTCATCAGCGAAGGCTAAGTATGTGACGTCGGTGCTATCCTATTATTATTATTATTATTATTATTATTATTATTATTATTATTATCATTATTAGGGGCTGCCAGCAAATTTGGGCTAAACATAAACGAAGCCGTTATGACACGTGGTCATTGTCAGACTGCTGATCATCTACAATCACAACAGGTTGGGGACGAGTCCTACAAGAGAGTGCAAGAATTCAAATACCTAGGGCCACTTTTCACTGAGAACTCGTCATGTGAAGCAGAGATCAATACCAGAATACAAGCAGTAAACCGATCTTACCACAGCCTATCACAACTGCTTCGGTCCAGATATCTCTCCAGACAGGTTAAGATTCAAATGTACAGAACCCTGATCCAGCCTGTTGTTCTATACGGTTGTGAGACATGGAGTATCCGGAAACAGGACTTCCATAAGCTCCTTGGTTTTTGAGAGAAAAAGTGCTTCGGAAGATCTTCGGTCCGGTTCTGGGTGTAGATACAGGGGAATGGAGGATCAGATACAACCAAGAGCTTGAGGAACTATACCGGCAGCCCAACATAGCAGGAACTGTCAAAGCCAAACGAATGCAGTAGGCCGGTCATGTGGCTCGGATGGAGGATCACAGATGGTCTCGGAAGCTCCTGGATTTCACACCTACAGGAAAGAGACCGTCAGGGAGACCCAAGAAGCGTTGGAGGGATGGACTCCATGAAGATTTAAACCAAGTGTCAATAGATGTGAACGGATGGCGGATAGCAGTGGAGGAGGAAACTTGTAGATGCGTGCTGTCCACTGGGCCTGATCACGTAGTAGTAGTAGTAGTAGTAGTAGTAGTAGTACAATTATTAGGGGAAGTGGGGTAAAGCGGACACTCTAAGGAAATCAAATTTTCAGCAAAATATGGTTACTGACAAAAGCTTGCCACTTATACACTTGAAGCTACATAAACAAGATCTTCACAAAGCGAGCAAGTCAATAACCCAGTTATTGGATGTCCTGCTGAGGGATATCGTGCCAGATTGCTGCACTAGATCGTCAATGTCCCTAGTTGGTTGGAGAGCCCTACCCATAACGCTCCGAATGTTCTCAATTCAGGCGAGATCGAGAGACCTTTCTGGCAAAGGCAGGTTTGGCAAGCCTGAAGACAACCAGCAGAAACTTGCCGTGTGCGGGCGGGTAGTATCTTGCTGAAATGTGAGCGCACGGTGGACTGTCATGAAGGGCGTAGAATATCGTCGACGTACCTTTGGGTTGTAGGAGATCCACACATGACAATACCAAAAAGATTTTTTTATGAAACGAAATGTCACCCCAGACCATCACTCCTGATTATCGAACCACATGGCAGGCGACTGTCAGGTTGGTATCCCACCGTTGTATGGGGCGTCTCCAGACATGCCTTCGACCTGAAATCTCATTTACTGCGGTAGAATTGTCTTCAGTGATGAATTTCACTCTGAATTGTGTACCGATAACCAGCAAAGATGAATGTGGAGATGCCGCAGACAGCGGCAGGATACCAACCGGCCTGTCACCTGCCATACTGTCTGACAACCAGGAGTGCGGTGCCATTTATTTACTCAGGAGGACCTGTTTGGTTGTCATTCGCGGCACCCTTGCAGCACAACGGTACGTCGACGATAGTCTACGCCCCATTTTGTTGCCCCACATGGCAAGCCGTCCTGTGCTTACATTTCCGCAAGATAATGCCCATCCACACATGGCGAGAGTTTCTACTACTTGTCTCCATACTTGCCAAACCCTACCTTGGCCGTCAAGGTGTCCGGATCTCTCCCCAGTTGAGAACGTTTGGAGCATTATGGGCAGAGCCCTCGAGCCATCTCGAGATTCTGATGATCTAATGCGCCAATTGGACAGCATTTGGCACGATATGCCTAGTGGAAACTTCCAAGAGTAGCAATCTATGCGAAGCCCAATAACTGTTGTATGTGAAGTATGTGAAGCTCTTTGTCATGAACAGCCGGCCGGAGTGATCCAGCCTGTTGTTGTACATGGCTGTGAGACATGGAGGATCCGGAAACAGGACTTCCATAAGCGGACTGTTTTTGAGAGAAAAGTGCTTCGGAAGATCTTCGGTCCGGTTCTGGATGCAGATACAGGGGAATGGAGGATAAGATACAACCAAGAGCTTGAGGAACTATACCAGCTGCCCAACATAGCAGGAACTGTCAAAGGCAAACGAATGCTGTGGGATGGCCATGTGGCCCGGTTGGAGGATCACAGATGGCCTGGGAAGCTCCTGGATTTCACACATACATGAAAGAGACCGCCAGGGAGACCCAAGACCCATTGGAGGGATGGACTCCATGAAGATTTAGACCAAGTGTCAATAGATGTGAACGGATGGCGGATAGCAGCAATGGACAGAATACAGTGGATGAGAAAACTTGTAGATGCGTGCTGTCCACTGGGCCTGATCACGTAGTAGTAGTAGTAGTAGTAGTAATAGTAGTAGTACAATTATTAGGGGAAGTGGGGTAAAGCGGACACTCTAAGGAAATCAAATTTTCAGCAAAATATGGTTACTGACAAAAGCTTGCCACTTATACACTTGAAGCTACATAAAAAAGTGCTTCACAAAGCGAGCAAATCAATAACCCAGTTATTGGATGTCCTGCTGAGGGATATCGTGCCAGATTGCTGCACTAGATCGTCAATGTCCCTAGTTGGTTGGAGAGCCCTACCCATAACGCTCCAAATGTTCTCAATTCAGGCGAGATCGAGAGACCTTTCTGGCAAAGGCAGGTTTGGCAAGCCTGAAGACAAGCAGCAGAAACTCGCCGTGTGCGGGCGGGTAGTATCTTGCTGAAATGTGAGCGCGCAGTGGACTGTCATGAGGGGCGTAGAATATCGTCGACGTACCTTTGGGTTGTAGGAGATCCACACATGACAATACCAAAAAGATTCTTCTATGAAGAGAAATGTCATCCCAGACCATCACTCCTGATTATCGAACCACATGGCAGGCGACTGTCAGGTTGGTATCCCACTGTTGTATGGGCCGTCTCCAGACATGCCTTCGACCTGAAATTTCATTTACTGGGGTAGAATTGTCTTCAGTGATGAATTTCACTTTGAATTGTGTCCCGATAACCAGCAAAGATGAATGTGGAGATGCCGAAGACAGCGGCAGGATACCAAACGGCCTGTCACCTGCCATACTGTCTGACAACCAGGAGTGCGATGCCATTTATTTACTCAGGAGGACCCGTTTGGTTGTCATTTGCGGCACCCTTACAGCACAACGGTACGTACCATAGTCTACGCCCCATTTTGTTGCCCCACACGGCAAGCAGCCCTGTGCTTACATTTCTTCAAGACAGTTCCCATCCACACACGGCGAGAGTTTCTACTGCTTGTCTGCATACTTGACAAACCCTACCTTGGCCGGCAAGGTGTCCGGATCTCTCCCCAGTTGAAAACGTTTGGAGCGCCCTCGAGCCATCTCGAGATTCTAATGATCTAACTCGCCAGCTGGACAGCATTTGGCACGATATCCCTTGAGGAAACTTCCAAGGGTATCGATCAATGCGAAGCCCAATAACTGTTTACATAAGGGGCGCGGGTAGGCTAATGCGTTACTGAAGTTTGTGAAGCTCTTTGTTTTGAATAGCCAGCCGGAGTGGCAGAACGGTTCTAGGTGCTACAGTCTGGAACCGCGCGACTGCTACGCTCGCAGGTTGGAATCCTGCCTCGGGCATGGATGTGTGTGATGTCCTTAGGTTAGTTAGGTTTAAGTAGTCCTAAGTTCTATGGGACTGATGACCTCAGAAAAGTCCCCTTGTGCTCAGAGCCATTTGAAACATTTTTGTCTTGAATAAAGCATCCAATTTATGCGAAATTCTCATCATGTGTTTCTAGGACACCATTTACATCCCATTTGGTAACTTCTTGGTGCCTTACATTCCCCCCTCCCTCCCCCCCCGCCTCCCCCTGTTTGTTGCTATCTTAAATTATATTATAAGGTACTGCACAGTCTGTTTGTAAAATTATGCCTGTTATCGATATCGATGTTGCCAAGATATTGGTCCTGGGACTTTCGAGAATGTTTTAATTTTGAACTTCAAATTTTTTGTGTAATTTAACATTCGTTATTACTATTTTTCGTTTATTTGATTAATTTGGAGTTATATTAACATGCTATGTGAATTGTCAATTGCGGATGTGTTGACTATTGACTTCGTCTACTGTCGTTCAAAAATGGTTCAAATGGCTCTGAGCACTATGGGACTCAACTGCTGTGGTCATTAGTCAACTAGAACTTAGAACTAGTTAAACCTAACTAACCTAAGGACATCACACACATCCATGCCCGAGGCAGGATTCGAACCTGCGACCGTAGCGGTCGTGCGGTTCCAGACTGTAGCGCCTTTAACCGCTCGGCCACTCCGGCCGGCCGTCTACTGTCGTCCCTGTCCGCCTCTCGTGGTCTCGCGGTAGCGTTCTCGCTTCCCGAGCACGGGGTCCCGGGTTCGATTCCCGGCGGGGTCAGGGATTTTCACCTGCCTCGAGATGACTGGGTGTTTGTGTTGTCCTCATCATTTCATCATCATCCAGGAAAGTGGCGAAATTGGACTGAGCAAAGATTGGGTAATTGTACGGGCGCTGATAACCACGCAGTTGAGCGCCCCACAAACCAAACATCATCATCATACTGTCGTCCCTGATGCATTTATTGGTAAGGTTTGACGGAAGTCTGCAGAGAAGAAACGGTACAACCAGCCATAGTGATACCGTTGTTACGTAAATGTCCAATTGTTCTGTGGAATGCTTCAATGGATATTTTATAGCATTCAGGAACCTCATCCCAAAAAATGTAAGTGCAATCCTGTATCAGTTAATTACTTTGCTTTGAAACATTACACATGCTACACATGTCGTAGGCACAGGCTGTCAGCACGGTTGGAGGACGGCCTTTTGTTTACCTCAGCTAGATGGCAAAGCCATCATTTTCATAGTGGCAGAGGATTTCACTTCAACATACTTAAACCAGTTAGTATCATATATTTTTAAATTATGTACTCAGTCCTTCGTTGTGAATCACTCTGTTACAGAAAACCTAATCAAAATCCCTACAGTACAGGATGTTTGAATAAGGACTTCACCACTTCGAAAATTCATCTAAATTAATTCATAGTATTTACGGAGGTGATTGTAGTGTCAATTTGTAGGGAAATATATCAAGTTTTCAAACAGCTTACGGGAATTCAGTCAGGTAATATTAACAGCGACCGCCAATATTTCGGCGGGAGCACACCCCTCCATTTTCAAGGCAAACTGAAAATTGTATACGCCAGGAGAAACTCGGGTCTCATATATCAAGTTTTGTCTCGCGTAGTTCGCTAGTGCCGAAGTAAAGAGCGCTAGCGGCAGTTGCGTTAAAGATTTCTGCCTTCACTCGACCCGAGCGTCCTAGCTGTGTGTTTGGTTTGAAGAATGGAAGTCGGCGACAACAGTTCAGTCTAATTTCTGTACCGAGTACGCTAATGATCCTCCTATTGGGCCTAAAATTTATGAGTGGCATAAATGTTTTGTAGAAACAGACTGCTCGGTAAGACATGGGGAATCATCAGGTCGTCCAAGGACATTTGGCGACGTCGCTGAGCGAGTGAGACAACGTTCTGTCAACAGCCCTACGAAATCGATCCGCTGTGCACCTCGCGAACTGCAAATCGCGCATACGACTGTTTGGCGTTTGTCGAGTAACCGTTTGCATTTGAAACGGTACACATTGGCGATCGTACAAGCAATACAAGACACTGATAAAATTGCTCGCAAAAGTTTCTGTGCGGGTATGTTAAATCGTTAAAATGAGCATGAACATTTCTTGGACAAAAACATCTTTTCTGACGAGTCGACTTTTGACTTAAATGGCAAGGTTAACACACACAACTGTAGGATTTGGGGTATTGAAAATCCACATCAAACAGTGAAATATGTTCGTGATAGCCCTAAACTGAACGTTTTTTGTGCATTGAGCAAGAACAATGTGTATGGCCACTTTTTTTGTGAGAGAAGCTTCAATGGGATAGTATACCTGGATATGTTACAACAATTTTTGAGAACACAGATCAATGAGGATGACCAAGAACGAAATGTTTACTTCATGCAGTATGGTGCACCACCCCACTACCTGGAGGAAGTACGGGATTTTCAAAAAAATGGTTCAAATGGCTCTGAGCACTATAGGACTCAACATCTTAGGTCATAAGACCCCTAGAACTTAGAACTACTTAAACCTAACTAACCTAAGGACATCACACACACCCATGCCCGAGGCAGGATTCGAACCTGCGACCGTAGCAGTCCCGCGGTTCCGCACTGCAGCTCCAGAACCGCTAGACCACCGCGGCCGGCTACGTGATTTTCTCTGTGACCGCTTGCTTTCCAGGTCAATGGATTGGCCGTGGTGCGCCAATTACATGGCCCCCACCTTCCCCAGACCTGACACCACTCGATATTTTTTATGGGGATTCATCAAGGATGTCGTGTTTGTGCCTCCTCCGCCGGCTTATCTACCTGAACTTAGAGCAAGAATTTACGCTGCCACTGAGCAAGTTACACCACAAAAGCTACAGCGAATTTGGGAAGAAATTAACTTCCGATGGGATGTGTGCAGGATAACCAGCAAAAGCCACATACAACATCTTTAGTTTAAGTTAAAAAACTTGATGTGTTTCTCTACAAAATAACACTAAACCCAACTCTATATCTTCTTTCAATAAATTTAAATGAGTTTTTAAAGTTGTAAAGTCCTTTTTAAAACACCCTTTAGATCCTAATATTTTTTAACAGATGTCTTATGGCATGCATGTTTGTAATGGAAAAAAATGAAAATATGTACTCGTACTGTGTAACTTCGCTTCTTCCAAATTTCGTGAGTCTAGGTCAGTAGGAAGTGCATTATGCATTTTGATGAGTGAGTTTGCCTTGTCAAAAATGGCGGTGTCTTTCGACTGCATTGATTTACAGGATTAAATTTTTTACACCGCCGTGGGACTGTAGATCTTAGTATGTGACATCAATTTACACTAGACACCTGTATCCGTTCCTAAGGAAAAAGGGGTCTTAACAGACCAACAGACAGAAAGGCGGACGACAAAGTGATTCTATAAGAGTTCCGTTTTTACTGCTTGAGTTGCGGAACCAGAGATAAACTCACTCCCCACCCCACTTCACACACAGTAAAGTGGATTACGTAGTATATATGCGGATACGTGTGAGCAGTTATGTACACCGTGATACATATGGCTCGTGCCATGAAATTCCTCCCCTCTGACCCATCAGCACGCCGTATCTTCTTGTATCTGTCCTTCATTTCTCTTTTATTTTTCCTTCAGTGATAGTTTTGGGAACAGTTTTGCGTCACAGTGTCTCCAGTCCAGACCTTTCCTTTTTCTGAGGTACTTCAGGACAGATCTTGTTTCTTACAGTGTCTGGAACAAATCATCATTATTATTATATCCATACATTAAATTTTTCTTCTTTTCCCATCGATCCACATTTGAAAGGTTTTTGAATTATTTTTCCTCTTTTTTTTCTCAATGTCTAACGTTCTAAGCGATATGTAACAGCTCAATAAATGACTAATTTCAGACGTCTCTTTCTTAGGTCAGTTCCTACTGTTGTTCTTATCTATTATTCTTTATTCTCGTAAATACTTCTTTTCCAGATGGTATCCTTTTTCTTATTTCTTGGAAAAATGACGGCAGGAACATAGAAACGTCGAAGTGCTGTCTGCTCTTTGTTCTCTAACCTATTAACCAGTGTGTATTTACAATAAATAGCTGGTCACCAGGTAATAAAGGTAAATAATTGACATTGGAGAATCTGTTAGTTCAATTATTTTAGCATTATATGAAGCTCGTTGTTGGCTGCGAATGGCGAAATGAAATAAACATGCTGCTGTATGCGCAAACAAATAAACGAGTTTAATGGCTGTTTACGCATTGCCGGGTCACGCATTACCGTAAATCAGATTAGCGAACCTGTGCTGCAGGTCTCGGAATTTATGAAATAGGGTTTCCAATGTGTCGATTCTCTGCCACAGTGGATGTTGTTCCATCGCCGAAGAGCACAGCATTAAGGTGAACGCGAGCAGCCAGGAGACGACATAGAACAGAACAGGGGAATGATGTTATCTGACCTTTAACGACGTGGAATTGACAGATATGCAGAAAACCGATCACGGAATGAATAAGCAAGTACAATGGCTTACAAGGGGAGGCAACGACGTTTGGAACGCGGATTTATTGCAAACTTCGCACACTCGTAGTACTCCACGAGGACAACAAAATGTGCAAGCAGTAGCGCGTACTTCTCAAGCGTTACTGAGAAACTCACAAGATAATTTTGGTCGTCAAATGTATAACAGTGCGTCGCCATTTTTACCATGAAGCGGTGGCAGCCGAGTGGTTAGCGTTCGAGCTGCGTAATCGCTGGATCGAGTCCCGTTCGTCAGTTTTTTTATTTCTAACAGAGTCATTTTCTTTAATATTTATATTACAATTAATATAATGGAAAAAATACGTGTAATCGGATGGACTTTTACTAAATTTGCAACGTTATTTGGCAGTCTACAAATTTTTATTATCACAAATAATATAATATTCATAACTATCGACTAGTAAACGGCCAAATGCATAAGCCGGCCGGGGTGGTCGAGCGGTTCTAGGCGCTACAGTCTGGAACCACGCGACCGCTACGGTCGCAGGTTCGAATCCTGCCTCGGGCATGGATGAGTGTGATGTCCTTAGGTTAGTTAGGTGTAAGTAGTTCTACGTTCTAGGGGACTGATGACCTCAGAAATTAAGTCCCATAGTTCTCAGAGCCATTTGAACCAAATGCATAAAGTGATACTGAAAATGTATGATTGTCCGTGATTTGAGACATCCCTTATACTTGGAAGGAGCCCGAAACTACTTGTTACCTCCAAGTTTTGACCGGCACAGACGGCTTTCGAAAGATGTACAATTGATCTTCGCTTTCGACATTACGAGTACAAGTTGCAGGATGGTATTTTTCGTAAAAACATGGAAAACATAAAATTAAACGGCACCAGCTGCATTGAATAAATGCTATGTTTCCGCATACGCAAGGTCTTTTGAGGTTTTCCGTGGAAAAAAAAAACCTTGTTAACAATTTCAAAAAACCTCTCTTTCAGCAGATAATTTGCAAGCAAACCATGAATAACGCAGCATTTCCTTAAATATCGGCGCTGGTAATTGGTCATGCAGTACAGAGTGTATTTCAGTAGCGTCTCCACGAGACGTTTTCAATTGGTGAGAGATCCGGAGAATGTGCTGCGCAGGGCAGCAGTCGAACATTTTCTGTATCCAGAAAGGCCCGTACAGGACCTGCAAAATGCGGTCGTGCATTATCCTGCTGAAATGTAGGGTTTCGCAGGGGTCGAATGAAGGGTAGAGCCACGGTTCGTAACACATCTGAAGTGTAAGTCCACTGTTCAAAGTGTCATCAATGCGAACAAGAGGTGGCCGAGACGTGTGACCAGTGGCACCGCATACCATCACGACGGGTGATACGCCAGTATGGCGATGACGAATACACGCTTCCAATGTGCGTTCACCGCGATGTCGCCAAACACGGATGCGACCATCATGATGCTGTAAACAGAACCTGGAGTTATCCGAAAAAATGACGTTTTACCATTCGTGCACCCAGGCGCTCCTATCCGTGATTCAGCGTCAAGGGTAACCGCAGCCATGCTCTCCGAGCTGATAGTCCATGCTGCTGCAAACGTCGTCGAACTGTTCGTGCAGATGGTTGTTGTCTTGCAAATATCCCCATCTGTTGACTCAGGGATCGAGACGTGGCTGCACGATCCGTTTCAGCCATGCGGATAAGTTGCCTGTTATCTCGACTGCTAGTGATACGAGGCCGTTGGGATCCAGCACGGCGTTCCCTCCTGAACCCACCGATTCCATATTCTGCTAACCGTCATTGGATCTCGACCAACGCGAGCAGCAATGTCGCGATACGATAAACGGCAACCCCGATAGGCTACAATCCGACTTTTATCAAAGTCGGAAACGTGATGGTACGCATTTCTCCTCCTTACACGAGGCATCACAACAACATTTGACCAGGCAACGCCGGCCAACTGCTGTTTGAGTATGAGAAATCGGCTGGAAACTTTCCTCATGTCAGCACGTTGTAGGTGTCGCCACCGGCGCCAACATTGTGTGAATGCTCTGAAAAGCTAATCATTTGCATATCACAGCATTTCTTCCTGTCGGTTAAATTTCGCGTCTGTAGCTCGTCACCTTCGTGGTGTAGCAATTTTAATGGCCAGTAGTGTATTTGTGCTTGGATTCAAGACTTCAACAAGTCGTTCTGAATGGAAAGAAACAGATATATGTGAAGGTAACTTCTGGAGTACCCTAAGGAAGTATGATAGGACTTTTACTGTTTACAATGCGTGTAAATGATTTAGTAGAAAGCGTAGGAAGGTCTTTAAGACGGTTCCCTGCTGATGCACTTGTGTGTATGAAAGCAGCAAAGCCAGAAGACAGTGTGGATGCGCAGAACGACTTGCAGAGGATTGATGAATGGCGTTGGTTGTGGTAGTTGACTGTGAACTTAAATAATTGAAACATAATGTGCATACATAGGTCACTACTGCACAACTACACTATTGGCTTGATTCAAATGGCTCTGAGCACTATGGGACTCAACATCTTAGGTCATAAGTCCCCTAGAACTTATAACTACTTAAACCTAACGACATCACACACACCCATGCCCGAGGCGGGATTCTAACCTGCGACCGTAGCTGTCCCGCGGTTCCGGACTGCAGCGCCAGAACCGCTAGACCACCGCGGCCGGCAACTACACTATTGATGAGTAACTGCTGGCAACAGTATGACAATATAATATCTAGGAATAACTATCCAGAGCGATCTTAAGTGGCATGACCACATACAGCAAGTAGTAGGAAAAGCAGATACTAGACAGATTCATAGGAAGAATCTTAACGAAATGTAAATCATCTACGAAGGGAGTTGCCTGTTAGACCGATTCTTGAATAGTGTCCATCAATCTCGGATGCTTACGAGGTAGGAATGACAGATGATATAGAGAAGGTCCAAAGAAAAGCGACGCGTTTCGTCGCGGGATCGTTTAGTCGGCGCGAGACGTTACAAGAGAGGCGTTGTGCATGACGGAGAGGTTTACTATTGAAATTTAGAGAGAACACTTTGCGAGAAGAGTCGGATAATATATTACTTTCTTCCACATACATCACGCGAAATGACGTCTACGAGATAATCATTCTTCCCACGCGCCATTCGCGAGTGGAACAGGGAATGGAACAGGGGACGAGATAGTGGTATCAAAAGTACCCTCTGCCACACACCATTACGTTGATTGTGAAATATGATGTAGACGTAGGTGTCTAGAAGACAACAGAAGAGCACGTGGATATCTGATGCTCTCACCGGGATCCACATAGGTAAATGAATTTGGCGAATCTAGCATCAGGTAAACTGTTATCTGGAAGATACTCAGGTGGTATGGAATATATACCAACGACAGAACCTACAATGTTTGAAAGCAACCGTAATGTTACGCGAAGACAGCATTACTAAACGCGAGTCACTAAATGCATTCTCAAGAATCGGAACGAGCAGACAGCGTGATTAATTTCGATGTAGTATATATCGCCGGCCGAGGTGGCCGAGCGGTTCTAGGCGCTACAGTCTGGAACAGCGCGACCGCTACGGTCGCAGGTTCGAATCCTGCCTCGGGCATGGATGTGTGTGATGTCCTTAGGGACCTCAGAAGTTAAGTCCCATATTGTTCAGAACCAATTGAACTAAATTTTGAAATTGATGTAGATATCTTTAGTACACAGAGGCAGCTTAAGATATTTAATAAGTGGAAGTCTTCGGGTCCAGATTCTACACCAGTCGGTGAATCCCAGTTCTTTAAAGAATCCAACACTTTTGTACAAAACAGTTTCAGACTTGTGATTACTTTACAATGTGTCAAATATTTATTGTTAAGGATGTACGCAAGAAAACATTTAGGAAATGTTTCATATTATGTTTCAAGTTTGCTGGAAGCCGTAAGTGCTATCAGTATCAAATAATGGGTGTGTATGGCCAGCGTAATTTCCTCCCTGCGTTAAGCAAAAGCTGGTTTTTCACGCATCTCAACGTTTATGACGCCATATTTCATGTTTATTGAATTTTGTGTCGTACAATGATATAATTTTGCAGTACTTTCAGTCGTGTGTGTGTGTGTGTGTGTGTGTGTGTGTGTGTGTGTGTTTGTGGACAATACTTCACGAATTGAGTAAGAAACAAACAATTAATTAAAACGTAACGTTTGATGCTAAAGTATTACTGTATGAACAGCGAAAGCGATAAGCTATCGTTCTCTTATAATTTGTGGTGGGCGTCAGTGAGGATGTGTAAACTTTGTTGAAGTGGTTAAGTGCTGTTATTGTTAAATGATGGATGAATATAATATGGGTGATTTGCTTTCGGTGAGTTACATTGGATCTTTAGCATAAGATTTTCTGTGTTAATGTGTATATTACGGCATAATTTTAAATTTTTGTATTCGGTCAATATTTATATAACATACTGAAAATCATATTTTTGTTATCCCTGGGTGGCGTATTATTTTTCCACCTGACTGAAAGTGCCCCAGCGAAGTTCGTCATAAACGTGCAGCCAATATTAAATTCGACTAATATGTGTCCGGAGACTTTCGGTTAGCTGGTGTACGAACGTCAACGAACTACAGTCCTAGTTGCTTCTGACCGGCCTACATCTTGCAGGAATCCACGGAGGAATATTATCGTCGTATTTGGAAGACATCGAAGCAGTTCGGAGAGGGGCTGTTTGATTTGTTACCGGTAAGTTCGAACAACACATAAGAGTTACGGAGACACTTCGGGAACTCAAACGGGAATCTCTGGAGTGAAGGCGACGTTCTTTTCGAGAAACACTGTTGAGAAAATTTGGAGAACCGGCATTTGAAGCTGACTGCCGAGCGACTCTACTGCCACAAACATACACTATGTGATCAAAAGTATCGGGACAAGCCCAAAAACATACACTTTTCATATTACGAATGCTCGGTGAACGTCATCTGCCAGCGAGCGCAGTGCCACCAGTAAAATTCGGAGGCGGTGGTGTTATGGTGTGGTCGTGTTTTTCATGGAGGGGGCTTGCACCCCTTGTTGTTTTGCTTCGTATTATTACAGCACAGGCGAGCACAGTTTTAAGTATCTTCTTGCTTCCCACTGTCGAAGAGCGATTCGGGGATGATGATTGCATCTTTCAACACGATGGAGCACCTGTTCATAAATCACGGCCTTTGGCGGAGTGTTTACACGACAATAACATCCCTTTAATGAACTGGCCCGCACAGAGTCCTGACCTGAATCCTATAGAACACCTTTGGGGTGTTTTGGAACGCCGACCTCGTGCCAGGCCTCACCGACCGTCATCGATACCTCTCCTCAGTGCAGCACTCCGTGAAGAATGGGCTGCCATTCCCCAAGAAACCTTCCAGCACCTGACTGAACGTATGCCTGCGAGAGTGTAAGCTGTCATGAAGGTTAAGGGTGGGCCAATACCATATTGAATTCCAGAATTACCGATGGAGGACGCCACGAACTTTTAAGTCATTTTCAGTGAGGTGTCCACATACTTTTGTTCTTATAGTGTACAGTACCCGTAAGGACCACGAAGATAAGATTCGAGAAATCACGGCTCATTAAGAGGTATATAAACAGTCGTTTTTTCCTCGCTCTATTTGCGAGTGCAACAGGAAAGGAAATGACTTTTAGTGGTACAAGGTATCCTCCACCAAGCACCCTACGGTGGCTTGCGGCGTATCTACGTACATGTAGAAATGGATCGTCCACACGTCAAGAGAATACAAAGGGTGCACTCCGTCGAAAACGAACCTGTTACAGTTCTGCCGCCGCCACCACCTTGTATCTGACGTCATCGGACATCATCATCCGTAGGGTAGAGCTCAGCAACTTTACAACTTCACATCGCCATAAAGTTCTCCTTCTGCAAAGACAATTTGTTTGGCCTATTCTGCGAATGTATTCTCATGGGATTAAGGTAACTTGTTTTGTTTTAGGAGTTTTGTTTACTAACTGCGAGCATGACTTTCACAGTAACTTTGATGTCGAAACGCGTTCTTCCGGCCCTCAGTTGATTAAATGTTACTTCATTGCGATTCTGATCTAAATATTTAGGTACATTCAAGGTTAAAATTCGATTGTTTACTTAACATACGATTTTGTTACGCACAGCTCGCAGATAATATCAAAATGTTCAAATGTGTGTGAAATCTTATGGGACTTGAATGAGATTTTCACTCTGCAGCGGAGTGTGCGCTGATATGAAACTTCCTGGCAGATTAAAACTGTGTGCCGGACCGAGACTCGAACTCGGGACCTCTGCCTTTCGCGGGCAAGTGGTCTACCATCTGAGCTACCGAAACACGACTCACGCCCGGTACTCACAGCTTTACTTCTGCCAGTATCTCGTCTCCTACCTTCCAAACTTTACAGAAGCTCTCCTGCGAACCTTGCAGAACTAGCACTCCTGAAAGAAAGGATACTGCGAAGACATGGCTTATCCACAGCCTGGGGGATGTTTCCAGAATGAGATTTTCACTCTGCAGCGGAGTGTGCGCTGATACGAAACTTCCTGGCAGATTAAAACTGTGTGCCCGACCGAGACTCGAACTCGGGACCTTTGCCTTTCGCGGGCAAGTGCTCTACCAACTGAGCTACCCAAGCACGACTCACGCCCGGCGCTCACAGCTTTACTTCTGCCAGTATCTCGTCTCCTAAACTAAGCTAAATTATCCTACGGACGAACACACACACCCATGCCCGAGGGAGGACTCGAACCTCCGCCGGGATCAGCCGCAAAGACCATGACTGCAGCCCCTTAGAGTGCTCGGCTAATCCCGCGCGGCTCGCAAATAATATGCACGAAGTTTAATTTCGTTTATAGCCAGGTTCATTACAGGTAGCTTCTTGCACCTGGTGTTGCTGACTGATCAACAGCTCCGTCAATGACTTTTCTATTGCAATGAAAAGATGGATATAATCAAACAACTTTTTGTTCCTAGGGTTCACAGTAATGCAAAATTTTAAAAAGATCGTCATAGTCGTCTTCGTAAATCAGTGTACTCATAAAATCATGTACTGTAATTTCGGCTGTGTGCCGTAATCTTTGCAGCAGTCCGCTTCATAATGGCCACGCAGCCGAGATAACAATAGTGGATTTATGAACAAATAGTTCTTCAGTCAATACCGACCAAAATGAACTTTGAACAAATTATAATATCTTGCAGGGACCATTCTCAAATTTGCGAGCTGGCGAACAGCGATGGTTAACATGTTAAAACTGTACAGCACCCGTAGAAAATGTAAGATGCGACTTTTGGCTGGTCTACATTCTAAAAGTACTCTCTAGTAAAGCACAAGAATGTTTGTTATTATTTCATCAAAACGCAAATACTGAGAATAAGAACAAAAAGAGTGAAATATGCAAGGAAGAGAGAGAACCTTGAAACTGACTTCCCGTATTTCCCTGATTTAGGAAACTTACGAAAGGTCCTACAAGATGCAATGAAACAGATAAATATTCTCCAACAGGTATCAGAAAAAACTGAATCACAGATTTCGTTTGAAAAACCATCTACATGACTTGCGTTAAAGACGCACTAAAATACAGTGCATCAAAGTATGGAAAAAATAAAGAAAGTCTCAGAATTTAAATATTTGGGAAGAATAATCCAGCCAAATGCCCTGGACGAAGCAGCTAACAAATAGAGCCAGAGAAACGGAAATAGCATTCCACATAACCAAGAACACATATAATAATAATCCTTATCTATTAATAGGAGCGTTACCTTCTATCTGGGGGATAGTGTACATAGGAACATATGATGCTTCCTGGTCTGTGTTTCAGTGTAGTGGCTGGTTGTAGAAGCACATGAAGAATGTGCACTGTAGACTTCCATGAGCAGTTTCCGCCATTTTGTAGAATTTTTGTTGTTAGGAAAAATGGGGTCGTGTTCTGAGCAGCACTTGGCTTCTACACTCGTTAAGTGAGGTATAATATCTATTGGAATATACACTTAAGTCTTCAGTTACGGAATTTTATGGCGAAAAACTCTATATATTTTAAAACTGGTTATGAAACATGGAGACGGTCAAGTCATAATTAGTCAGTAGTGTACCATCCATCAACTTACAGCAAGAGGTAGTCTTTTACTATGGATACTGGAAAATGAAATTCTTTAACGTCGTAACAATTTGACCTGTCTTGAAAATATTTTAATTTCCAGTAGATTTTATTTCAAAACATATTGAACCTGTGTTTGGCTTTTTGTATTCCTTATGCTTAATTAATTTTTTGCCTTACTGATTAATGGTGTGTCGTAAAGTAATATTGTAACATTGGACTATCAAATACATAGTTAACAAGATTTTATCGATTACAACACTTTTAAATGACAATAGAATGTTGTACCACGGAACATTTTTTTGCAGTTGGAAAAACATTGCTTTTCCTGAGAACTTTTTCTTTTTTAATTTGAGAAATAAGCTGCAATGCCAAAACGTGAATGGTAAAATTTAAAAGTGGAATAAGGAACTATATTAATCCTCTATTACAGGACTCGCTATAGGCGAAATTCTGAGAAGTGTTCCCCTACAGAACTGATGCATTACAATGTCTTGATTAAGATAGGGTGTTTTTATGTCCTACGATGCGTCGCCATAAACGCAGCCAAACAGTTAAACAATCTGCAGAAGAAAGACGAATAATTTAAAAAATTGTGGGTCCATAGTGTCAAATTAAGATTTTTATATTGAGAAATTTCAAGCAGCCGTCTGAATGCATGTATAATTCAACTTCTTTGACAAAAATACAAAACCATAATTTCACAGTTTATGGAAGTTAAGAAAGGTCTACAGGAATTGGGAGTAAGAGACAAAGACAGAAAACAGAAATGAATTAAGGCAAAACATACGAAAAGTCAAGAAATAAAAGAAAAGATGAGAGATATGTACAGATGATGGAAGAGGAGAACAAACTGCAAGAACGTAGAAGTACTGGGAAGCCAAAAAAAAAAGAGAAAACAGTATGATGTCATAAATCAGCTGTTACACGTGGTGTTGCATTGGTCGAATTTGAATAATAATTTTAAAAAAATACGAGTAATATTGTTAAGCTCTGCTACTAGACAAGAATGTGAAAGGCAGCACGACAACGCTTTATTCTCCGAAAGTAATATGAAACCGTAAGACTGCTGTTTCTTATTGAATGTCCATTTTATTGCCTTGCTTTTCTTCCTGTTTACGTGACAATATTAGCATCTGGGATTACAGTTTCCTTTCGGAGCTATTCACAAAAAATTGTGGGGACAGATGTAAAAGGGCTGTACGAGAAGTCGAAAAGGGATTCTTAATTATGTGCAAGCATAAAGGGGATTGAATAGCTTGCTGCAGGCGGAAGCATTCGGAATTTATTGAAAAGGCAGTGTTATCACGTTTTGAGGCCTGCCGAAGTTGGATCTCTGTTATGCAGCGCCGGTGATAAAACGGGATCAGGCGAAATGAGATTTTCTCGCTTTCGTGTCCACGTCTCTTTTAGGTACGTATCTTTTGTTAGTTACGTTATAAATGGATATTTCACCAAGGAAAGGCGATTAAAGACCCACAAACACCCTATCCGACGGTTGATGTGTATCACTTACAACCTGAGCTTTAGAAACTACAGTGGGAAACGGAACCACCGAATTTCAAAGACGGAACTTAATGTGTAAACTGGATAATTTGCACGCTGATCCAATTCTGCGCAGTATCAGCTGCTGTTTAATATTTAATCTCACAAGCTGCAACATAGTCGCGAATACAAACAGTGATTCAGTTACTGTCAAATGTTTTTTTTATTCCAGTCTTTGATCACAATATAAAGTCCTTCAACGATGACCGGTTTCAGTCAGTAATGACCATCTTCAGATCTACAAAATAAAAAAAATATACAACTAATTGTCAGTCTGTCTGTCAAAACAATACAGTATTTCATATCACAATATACTCTCATACAAACTGGGAATGTACAGATAAAATAAAGCAAAGCCTACCTGTTCTACACCATGTACAATGTGATAAAGCCGTAATGGCGTCGTCAAAACGTATAAATACACTCAGCAAAGCATCTTCACGTAGAACTAAAGGCGTATCACGATGTACGAAAATCCCTCTAGCGGTTAAGTTCTTAGGACGTTGCGCGCCTACGTAACATCCTGACGGCCGAGCCAACAGAGGGCGCTTTTCTGTTTCGAAACTAGCTACTAACATAAATATTGCACTGTTACCGATAACACAAATCACTTTCAATTCTAGTTCACTGGAATCATAGATTTCAATGACGCATCATAGGTTCTGGGTTTGTGGTGGTGGGGCGGGAGGGACACTGTGTTAGCAAGCTTGTGAATCCGCGCAACTCACGTTCGTCCTGTCAGTGCAATACTGTTGCCAGTTGAATCCAATGTTGCCAAATAGAGATAGGTTTCCCGTGGCATCAAATATATGTCAAGTTTTAAGACTGGCCGGAATATTACGAGGTGCATTCAAGTTCTAAGGCCTCCGATTTTTTTTCTAATTAACTACTCACCCGAAATCGATGAAACTGGCGTTACTTCTCGACGTAATCGCCCTGCAGGCGTACACATTTTTCACAACGCTGACGCCATGATTCCATGGCAGCGGCGAAGGCTTCTTTAGGACTCTGTTGTGACCACTGGAAAATCGCTGAGGCAATAGCAGCACGGCTGGTGAATGTGCGGCCACGGAGAGTGTCTTTCATTGTTGGAAAAAGCCAAAAGTCACTAGGAGCCAGGTCAGGTGAGTAGGGAGCGTGAGGAATCACTTCAAAGTTGTTGTCACGAAGAAACTTTTGCGTAACGTTAGCTCGATGTGCGGGTGCGTTGTCTTGGTGAAACAGCACACGCGCAGCCCTTCCCGGACGTTTTTGTTGCTGTGCAGGAAGGAATTTGTTCTTCAAAACATTTTCGTAGGATGCACCTGTTACCGTAGTGCCCTTTGGAGCGCAATGGGTAAGGATTACGCCCTCGCTGTCCCAGAACATGGACACCATCATTTTTTCAGCACTGGCAGTTACCCGAAATTTTTTTGGTGGCGGTGAACCTGTGTGCTTCCATTGAGCTGACTGGCGCTTTGTTTCTGGATTGAAAAATGGCATCCACGTCTCATCCATTGTCACAACCGACGAAAAGAAAGTCCCATTCATGCTGTCGTTGCGCGTCAACATTGCTCGGCAACATGCCACACAGGCAGCCATGTGGTCGTCCGTCAGCATTCGTGGCACCCACCTGGATGACACTTTTCGCATTTTCAGGTCGTCATGCAGGATTGTGTGCACAGAACCCACAAAAATGCCAACTCTGGAGGCGATCTGTTCAACAGTCATTCGGAGATCCCCCACAACAATTCTCTCCACTTTCTCGAACGTGTCGGCAGACCGGCTTGTGCGAGCCCGAGGTTGTTTCGGTTTGTTGTCACACGATGTTCTGCCTTCATTAAACTGTCGCACCCACGAACGCACTTTCGACACATCCGTAACTCCATCACCACATGTCTCCTTCAACTGTCGATGAATTTCAATTGGTTTCACACCACGCAAATTCAGAAAACGAATCATTGCACGCTGTTCAAGTAAGGAAAACGTTGCCATTTTAAGTATTTAAAACAGTTCTCATTCTCGCCGCTGACGGTAAGATTCCATCTGCTGTACGGTGCTGCCATCTCTGGGACGTATTGACAATGAACGCGGCCACATTTTAAAACAATGCACATGTTTCTATCTCTTTCCAGTCCGGAGAAAAAAAAAATCGGAGGCCTTAGAACTTGAATGCACCTCGTATATCAAACATTGGACACTTCCATATTGATTTCGAGTATAAAACGCACCTGAATTTTGGAGGCAATTTTTCGAAGAAGAAGGTGCGTCTTATAGTCTGTAAAATACGGTACAATTTTTTTACATTCACGTGTTCTTGGCTGCAGTTACCTACAAACCCCATCAAAAGAGGGCAGGGTGTGCCAGATGGACAAGGCTACACGTAGCAATACATCTGCAAGGCAGTTTCCAGTGTTAAACTTCAATGACTACAATGAAAACAGAGTGGCACGTCTGCAAAACGGCGCTATGAAAGTCTAACCGTTCATAAATGCACAATTGCGCGCTACACGACTCCAAAAACCTTAGTATAGCGTAATTACAGTGTCTATGACTTACATTTGCAATCGGTTAACTCATATAAATTCTTGGGTGCATCTATTGATAGGTATATGAAACTCATCGATTGTATGGCGTCAGACGTGTATAAAGCGGATGGAGAACCTTGGTTTGTTGGTACCGATACTGGGAAAATACAATTACTTTACAGCGGATTTTGCTTACAAAACACTCGTGCGACCCATTCTAGAAAAATGCTTATTATGTACCTTGTAACGTTCCCTGGCAAACTCACACTATTAATAAACTAAAATTTAATTGTACCATATACGCCGCTATGAAGCAATTGGTATATACTGTAATTATTTAACAAAAAATATTATTGAATTTTGTGTAAAGGACATTCGTTATTATTTTAATATTTTCTGTAGTAATATTCTCGATGTATTTATGATTGTAATATTTCTATACTCATAATGTAATTGCGAAATGTGTCAATATCTGCGATAACAAAAATGTAAAATTCAGCCACAGAGGAAAATAATGTTGTAAGATTACAAAGAGATGTTAATGGTCAGCAATAATATAAATAACACTGAATGGTGTGCGTTCTTTGTCATCTCCCTGTAGAGCTGAAAGTGAGAGGAACCTGTGACGTAGCATTTTATGAATGGGTAGACTTCTTTTGTCTGTATCTAGATTTAGCCGCCATTAGAGGAGAAATCACAAACTAATGTAAGTTGAATTATTGTTGTGGTCTAAATACATTATAATTTATCAAAAGTGTGTATTATTAATGTAAATTAGCTTGCCCATGTCATCTATAATATTTCTTTAAAGAATTTTCAGCATTTTTAGCGGTGTTGCTGGGCTGTGCCGCGACCGAACGATTTGCAGCGGCGGCACATTTAAAAAATTGTTCCGCTAAAAAAAAATTAACCAAACCCGTAAATCGGGAACAGATAAAAATTAGCAGTGAATTAAGAAAATGTTCTTTTACAGCGATCCTGAGACTAACGGAATTTATTACTAGTTTCACATTTGTGCATTCATAGGCGGATAGTTAACGTTGAAATTTAACAATTTTGGTTCTTTCAAATAACTTAAATGTATAGTGAAGTGTGTTTTATCAATGATAATTAAACGTCGGCTTGGCAATATTTAACCATTTTCTGCTAATAGAGACAGTCTTGTGTTCCATAACTAACGCCGGGAAAGAATTCAGTAAATATTAAAAAAAAAAAACCACTGCATTTAGAAAATGTGTGCCAAGGCCGAATTATGTAAAGGATTTAATTCTCAACTAAATATTCTTAATCAGTTAATATGAATTCACGTAATTTTAAATGTACTTAATTCTGTGTAAATGAATTTTTATTACCACACGTAAATAAGAGGTTCTACAACAAAGTTCGTACGTACAGAAGGAAAGAAAGGCAAATTAACTAAAAACAAATTTAAAAAAGAAAAGGTAACTGTTGTAACTGATTATGATTTTTTATTTTTTTAATTAGTAATTTCATTAAAACCTGTGTCAAATACGCTAACAAGGAATGATAAGTAAACAAAACTCCGTTCGAACAGGTCTCTGAAGAGCTACGACCGACCGCCATGTTATCCTCAACTCATCGGCGTGTCTAGATGCGGATATCGAGTGCCACGTGGTGAGCACGCCGCTCTCCCGGCCTGTGTCAGTTTTCGTGACCAGACGCTAACAAGGAATGTTGCACATGTACAAAGAATGCTCACAGGTATGTTACGAAGATGCTGGAGGAACTGGGCTGGTATATCCTTGAAGATAGACGTCAAATTTCCGGTGAAAGTCTGTTAATTGTAGTGGCTGGTGGGGGATGACGTTCTAGTCTCTCTGCAACCAAGAGCCAGATGTTACCAGAGCTGATCTGGGCGACAGTCTATAACACCTTTGTTTTGAGGCAGGCCAGGGCAGCAAGGGAAACATATTGTTTTGCATTATGTAGCTGGAACATGATGTCATGGAGATCTCGAAGAAAGAACTCAGTAACTGGCCTTGAAACATCAGAAATGTAACAGCTGGTGCCCAAACTACAGGGCTATTACAAATGATTGAAGCGATTTCATAAATTCACTGTAGCTCCATTCATTGACATATGGTCACGACACACTACAGATACGTAGAAAAACTCATAAAGTTTTGTTCGGCTGAAGCCGCACTTCAGGTTTCTGCCGCCAGAGCTCTCGACAGCGCAGTGAGACAAAATGGCGACAGGAGGCGAGAAATCGTATGTCGTGCTTGAAATGCACTCACATCAGTCAGTCATAACAGTGCAACGTCACTTCAGGACGAAGTTCAACAAAGATCCACCAACTTATAACTCCATTCGGCGATGGTATGCGCAAAGCTTCTGGATGCCTCTGTAAGGGGAAATCAACGGGTCGGTCTGCAGTGAGCGAAGAAACGGTTGAACGCGTGCGGGCAAGTTTCACGCGTAGCCCGCGGAAGTCGACGAATAAAGCAAGCAGGGAGCTAAACGTACCACAGCCGACGGTTTTGAAAATCTTACGGAAAAGGCTAAAGAAGAAGCCTTACCGTTTACAATTGCTACAAGCCCTGACACCCGATTACAAAGTCAAACGCTTTGAATTTTCGGCGCGGTTGCAACAGCTCACGGAAGAGGATGCGTTCAGTGCGAAACTTGTTTTCAGTGATGAAGCAACATTTTTTTCTTAATGGTGAAGTGAACAGACACAATGTGCGAATCTGGGCGGTAGAGAATCCTCACGCTTTCGTGCAGCAAATTCGCAATTCACCAAAAGTTAACGTGTTTTGTGCAATCTCACGGTTTAAAGTTTACGGCCC
This sequence comes from Schistocerca cancellata, assembly GCF_023864275.1. Taxonomy (NCBI): domain Eukaryota; kingdom Metazoa; phylum Arthropoda; class Insecta; order Orthoptera; family Acrididae; genus Schistocerca; species Schistocerca cancellata. The sequence goes on along the minus strand of NC_064637.1, from coordinate 123,269,950 downwards.
CTTTTTCTTCTGCGAAAAAAACGTTACAGGACACGTGTATCTGGACATGCCGGAAAATTGGCTCATGCCACAACTGCAGACCGACAGCGCCGACTTCATCTTTCAACAGGATAGTGCTCCACCGCACTTCCATCATGATGTTCGGCATTTCTTACACAGGAGATTGGAAAACCGATGAATCGGTCGTGGTGGAGATCATGATCATCAATTCATGTCATGGCCTCCACGCTCTCCCGACTTAACCCCATGCGATTTCTTTCTATGGGGTTATGTGAAAGATTCAGCGTTTAAACCTCCTCTACCAAGAAACGTGCCAGAAAAGCGAGCTCGCATCAACGATACTTTCGAACTCATTGATGGGGCATGCTGCGCCGAGTGTGGGAGGAACTTGATTATCGGCTTGATGTCTGCCGAATCACTAAAGGGGCACATATCGAACATTTGTGAATGCCTAAAAAAACTTTTTGAGTTTTTGTATGTGTGTGCAAAGCATTGTGAAAATATCTCAAATAATAAAGTTATTCTAGAGCTGTGAAATCGCTTCAATCATTTGTAATAACCCTGTACTATGTATGAGAACCAGAGGTGATCGTGTTGTGTACGCAACGCCACCACCTGCCATCCCACGAGGATATGGGTCCACACGAAGACGACCAATGTAATCCGGCAACATTCATTCCCTTTGGAAACTGCACACACGAACATTGTGATGTCGTACTAAGAACTGAGACTCGTCTGAAAAGACGACAGGTTGCGTTCCTGTGTGCATTGTTATTGTTGGGCGCTCCAGTGTCGACATGCTTCTCTCTGCTGTCACATCAAGAGAAGGTGCGACAATGATCACCTTGCTGACAACCTGTGATGCTCCAACCGCTGCCACACTTTCCACATGGATAATTGTCTTGCTGCGAACAATCAATATTCTTACTCAAGATACATGACTTGACCGTAGGATCCTTAATGCCCGATTGAGCATTGTGTCTACAGAACGGTAAGCTGCATCATCCGCAGGCTAGAAACCAGCCGGGTTGAATTCCGACAGCTGTTGGTGCAAGTTTCTCCTTGTTATAAGGAGTTACCTCGATCTTCTTACAAGTGGTATATCTGAATGAGCAACTCGCTGCTTAGTTTTTCCTCATATACAGAATGTAGATGGCGCTACTGTCAAAAACCGGCCTACATGATTATTCTGGGAATATACTACAACCTTTTACGCATTGATCCCGTATCGATCGCGACGGTAAAATAGGCTAGTTAACATGTAACACAGAGGCGTTTAAAGGGGTAATCCTTTCTGACAATTTCAAAAAAGTCGATTTTCTTTGGAGGCTTAAAACATTCTCTGGGATATCTGCTTTATTGTGGTGTTCATCCCAAGATCTCCAGACACCCCGTTATCAAGTCCGAAAGCGATATTGTAAAAAGTGTCGCCGAAAATCGTTCATAGCGGAACGAAATAGGCAATATGTAATATCAACCATGGCCTGACAGGCGTTATGGGAATTATGACCGTGCTAGAACTGGAAGCTGGACCAGCCTGTTACAACTTCTGCACAAAAGCGGACGAAAAGTGCATCGACCGAACAGCGAAAGGAACCCGCAGGACCATCATGGCTAAGAGCAAGATGAAGAAGGACCTCCTTTGGATCTCGATGGACTGCTGTATCGTACGGTGCCCGCTGACTAGTATTTAACTTAACTACACACATCAGAAAAAGTTATGCATCACCCCGGTTCCCAGAAATCCTGAAGATAGACGTTTACTGTGGATACTGCATCACAGATACAGTCCATCTGATTGTTCAGAGATGTCACTAAACCCGCCCAAAGATGTAAACGACCATGCACGAGCAGCGCCTATTAGACGGAGGGGGTCCGACGGCCGATCACATCCAGTCATTCCACCAGGAAGGAGGTACACGGCTCGTGTTGTCTGTAGTTCGACCATGTCTAGACGGTCAACACCGCGGTTCGATGGCGTCCGCATTGTTACTTTGTCCCAGGAAGGGCTCTCAACGAGAGAAGTGTCCAGGCGTCTCGGAGTGAACCAAAGTGATCTCGTTCGGACATGGAGGAGATACAGAGAGACAGGAACTGTCGATGACATGCCTCGCTCAGGCCGCCCAAGGGCTACTACTGCAGTGGATGACCGCTTCCTACAGTTTATGGCTCGGAGGAAACCTGACAGCTACGCCACCATGCTGAATAATGATTTTCGTGCAGGCACAGGACGTCGTGTTACGACTCAAACTGTGCGCAATAGGCTGCACGATGCGCTATCACTCCCGACGTCCATGGCGAGGTCCATCTTTGCAACCATGACACCACTCACCGCGGTACAAGTGGGCTCAACAACACGTCGAATGGACCGCTCAGGCTTGGCATCACGTTCTCAAAAAATGGTTCAAATGGCTCTGAGTACTAATGGGCTTAACATCTGAGGTCATCAGTCCCCTAGAACTCAGAACTACTTAAACATAACTAACCTAAGGACATCACACACGTCCATGCCCGAGGCAGGATTCGAACTTGCGACCGTAGCAGTCGCACGGTTCCAGACTGAAACGCCTAGAACCGCTTGGCCATACAGGCCGGTGGCATCACGTTCTATTCACCGGTGGGTGTCGCATATGCCTTCAACCAGACAATCGTCGGAGACGTGTTTGGATGCAACCCGGTCAGGCTGAACGCTTTAGACACACTGTCCAGCGAGTGCAGCAAGGTGGAGGTTCCCTGCTGTTTTGAGGTGGCATTATGTGGGACCGACGTACGCCGCTGGTGGTCATGGAAGGCGCCGTAACGGCTGTACGATACGTGAATGCTATCCTGCGACCGATAATGCAACCACATCGGCAGCATATTGACAAATTCGTCTCCATGGACGACACTTCGCGCCGCCATCGTGTAAATCTTGTGAATGACTTCCTTCAGGATAACGACATCGCTCGACTAGAGTGTCCAGCATGTTCTCCAGACATGAACACTATCGGAAATCCAGCGAGTCCCTTTTCGGGCTGTTTATGGACGACGTGAACCATCAACCACTCTGAGGGATCTACGCCGAACTGCCGTTAAGGAGTGTGACAGTCTGGACCAACAGTGCCTTGGTGAACTTGTGGATAGTATACCTTGACGAATACAGGCATGCATCAATGCAAGAGGACGTGCTACTGGGTATTAGAGGTACCGGTGAATACAGCAAACTAGACCACCACCTCTGAAGGTCTCCCTGTACGGTGGTACAACATGCAAAGAGTGGTTTTTATGAGAAATGAAAAGTGTGGAAATAGTGTTTACGTTGATCTCTACTCCAATTTTTTGTACAGGTTGCGGAACTCTCAGAACCGACGTGATGAAAAACTTTTTGAAGCGTCTGTACAAAAGAGTCTAATCCGAAACTTTAAACTTGTTTTTCTCGAAAACCGTGTTTTTGAAATTCTCGCAAATATAACTTGCGGACGGTAGATATTATTTTGATCGGAATTTGCTGCAGGCGTTCGGATATATCAGCGTCCTGAGCCGATTTGGGATACTTCAAAGGTCTACTGTTTATGCAGTCTTTTTTCTCGATTTTGTGGGCGAAGAAAATGACAGAAAATGCTGATGGGAAATATATATAAAATGACTTACAAAAAATTATTTTGTGGCAGGTCCAATATGAGGACTTTGGGATTCCACCCGATGACGATGCATAGGTCCTTAGGCCTGGTGGAGCGGTTACAGGGAGAGCCCGATGGGGACTTGAAGCAGATTTCTTAAAGATATAAGTGTAAGGAATAAAATTGCATCATCAGATTTAGCATTCCTTATTATTTTACTTGAAGAAAATCTGGAAATTTACCCATTTTTCACGCTTTCAAAGGCATCTATGCCCTTAAGCAGTCATCCTCCCGGCCCTCCGTATTGAAATGGAAGCGGAAAGATGCTCTAGTAAGTGGGTAGTACCTTTTGTCAGGCACTTCATGGTATTGTGAAGTCTTCGCGAGCAACCAGCGGAGTCATGGTTTCTTGTTGTCGCAACATTTATAAGGGATTTTTATTCCTCATCTTCAGGCGAGGATGACGAGCAGGAAACACGTCAAACCTTATGAGGTGTGCATGTAATCTTTGCTGTTACAGAACGGTAAATTCTAACTTTCCGTGGTCTTTGATTGTGTTCTTACACCGTCTCTGCCTGAGAGAGCGTTATTATTAGCCGAGGCGTGTTGAGAAGCAGACGTGGATCTGAATCGTCAAGAAATTTTCATCTGGAACTGACCTGCCAATTCTGAATGCACATTTGCTGGTGCTGATTGAATAAGATGATGGGAGTGTATTTATGGTTTCTGAAAGCAGTTTTGTTAAATATTGTGATTCAACGTAAATCCGCAGCTTTGCACACTTGCGCGAAGTTAGCACTTTGTTGTAAAATTAATTGTCGTACTAATATTTGGTGGGAGAATTTCTCATGGATTGCTCACAGCTAAAGAAGTTTGTTCTCCTACTCCATATATTTTCTAAAAAAGAAAAAGAGATTATTTTGGGTAGGTTAATCTTTCGTATATTGAGCAAGCAGTAAAGGAAACAAAAGAAAAATTTGGAGTAGGTATTAAAGTCCATGGAGAAGAAATAAAAACTTTGAGGTTCACCGATGACATTGTAATTCTGACAGAGACAGCAAAGGACTTGGAAGAGCAGTTGAACGGAATGGACAGTGTCTTGAAAGGAGGATATAAGATGAACATCAACAAAAGGAAAAGCAAAAATCGTAGAGGGAGATCAAGAGATGAATACACTAAGCAGATTCAGAAGGATGTAGGTTGCAGTAGGTACTGGGAGATGAAGAAGCTTGCACAGGATAGAGCAGCATGGAGAGCTGCACCAAACGAGTCTCAGAACTGAAGACCACAACAACAACAATCTTTTGTGCAAAGTAAATTTTCAAATGAACAATCAGTTAGAACTGTTTCTAAAACCAGTCACTTTTGTATAAAGTGAACAGTGTTCACAATCTTGAAAGTGGAGTTACAACGTAACTCTTTCCTATAAAATTGTTGCAGAACATTGTTACCCAAAATTATTTACATGCAACAAATATTATGTTGCTTGCGTCTGCATTCCACGTGGCAGTAACCACGCTTTTGAATGTAATTTTTAGTTCACCATTTTAATTTCGTTTTGCTGCGGCTCTGCTTGCCGTGCTCCACTTTCGAGAGGAAATTTTTACTGTACCGAAGTGACTGCAAGAATCGTTCAGGGACCTAGTCATACAGAACAACGTCATTACACAGTTAATCAGATGCTAAGTTAAATAGCTTACAACCAATTTGGAACTTATTTTATTATCATACAAAGCACAATTCAAGGAATAATGTGACGTATTCGTGCGTGAAACATTTTGGTATTCTGACTTTTGTTTCGGAAGTACGTAAATGTTAAAGTAATTTGGGTAAATTAGACAAAATTTAGTAGTTAATTGATGGTTCTATTTTTATTGGTTTCATTGTGGCGTATTTGTAAGATTTTGGAAACTGTACACTGTAATGTCGAGAAACACACCACTGTTCACTCAACTGCACAATATAGGACTTCAGAGATCACATTTTTCCGGTATAGTTTTGTTCATTTACAGTCTACACTTCAGACACAGAGATACGTAAGGAAGTAAAGTTACAGCCTTCTTGATAACACGACGCCTCGACTTGTCTAATAGTCCAAGAACCTTTCATCAATGACATTCGCCGAGGAAATCCGCATTCCCATGTAACGCTTGCGAAAGCAAAGAGAGCTTCACTGCAGGTTTAAACGCAGCCAAAACCTCTCAGACAAACAGAAGCTAAACGGTGTCGAAGCTAGCATAAGGAGGGCTATGCGTGAAGCGTTCAGTGAATCCGAAAGTAAAATTCTATGTACCGACTTGACAGAAAGTCCTAGGAAGTTCGGGTCTTACGTTAAATCAGTAAGTGGATCGAAACAGCATATCCAGACACTCTGGGATGATGATTGCATTGAAACAAAGCATGACACTCGTAAAGCTGAAATACTAAACACCTTTTTCCAAAGCTGTTTCACAGAGGACGACCGCACTGCAGTACCTTCTCTAAATCCTCGCACGAACGAAAAAATGGCTGACATCGAAATAAGTGTCCAAGGAATAGAAAAGCAACTGAAATCACTCAACAGAGGAAAGTCCACTGGACCTGACGGGATACCAATTCGATTCTACACAGAGGACGCGAAACAACTTGCCACCCTTCTAACAGCCGTGTACCACAAGTCTCTAGAGGAACGGAAGGTTCCAAATTTTTGGAAAAGAGCACAGGTAGTCCCAGTATTCAAGAAGGGTCGTGCAGCAGATGCGCAAAACTATAGGCCTATATCTCTGACATCGATCTGTTGTAGAATTTTAGAACATGTTTTTTGCTCGAGTATCATGTCGTTTTTGGAAACCCAGAATCTACTCTGTAGCAATCAACATGGATTTCGGAAACAGCGATCGTGTGAGACCCAACTCGCTTTATTTGTTCATGAGACCAAGAAAATATTAGATACAGGCTCCCAGGTAGATGCAATTTTCCTTGACTTCCGGAAAGCGTTCGATACAGTTCCGCACTGTCGCCTGAGAAACAAAGTAAGAGCCTACGGAATATCAGACCAGCTGTGTGGCTGGATTGAAGGGTTTTTAGCAAACAGAACACAGCATGTTGTTCTCAATGGAGAGACGTCTACATACGTTAAAGTAACCTCTGGCGTGCCACAGTGGAGTGTTATGGGACCATTGATTTTCACAATATATATAAATGACCGAGTAGATAGTGTCGGAAGTTCCATGCCGCTTTTCGCGGATGATGCTGTAGTATACAGAGAAGTTGCAGCATTAGAAAATTGAGCGAAATGCAGGAAGATCTGCAGCGGATAGGCACTTGGTGCAGGGAGTGGCAACTGACCCTTAACATAGACAAATGTAATGTATTGCGAATACATAGAAAGAAGGATCCTTTATTGTATGATTATATGATAGCGGAACAAAGACTGGTAGCAGTTACTTCTGTAAAATATCTGGAAGTATGCGTGCGGAACGGTTTGAACTGGAATGATCATATAAAAGTAATTGTTGGGTAGGCGTGTGCCAGGTTGAGATTCATTAGGAGAGTCATTAGAAAATGTATTCCATCAACAAAGGAGGTGGCTTACAAAACACTCGTTCGACCAATACTTATCGCTCATCAGTGTGGGATACGTACCAGGTCGGGTTGACAGAGGATATACAGAAGATCCAAAGAAGAGCGGCGCGTTTCGTCACAGGGTTATTTGGTAAGCGTGATAGCGTTACGGAGATTTTTAGCAAACTCAAGTGGCAGGCTCTGCAAAAGAGGCGCTCTGCATCGCGGTGTAGCTTGCTGTCCAGGTTTCGAGAGGGTGCGTTTCTGGATGAGGTATCGAATATATTGCTTCCCCCTACTTATACCTCCCGAGGAGATCACGAATATAAAATTAGAGAGTTTCGAGCGCGCACGGAGGCTTTCCGGCAGTCGTTCTTCCCGCGAACCATACGCGACTGGAACAGGAAAGGGAGGTAATGACAGTGGCACGTAAAGTGCCCTCTGCCACGCACCGCTGAGTGGCTTGTGGATTATAGATGTAGATGTAGACGTAGATACTGGCTTGCAGCGTACAGTTGTAGATGCAGGTAGATCAGTGTGGTGCAGGGAGGGAGCTTGTCTAGGACGTGGGGGCGCGTGTCTAGGAGCGTCCCACGTGGCTGCTACGTCACGTGCGAACAGCCGTGTAGCTATTACTCGACTGTGTGTTATAGCACGGCTGCCGCCCCTGTACCGTATAATGAGTACAGGGCCGTGCGAACCTAGGCCTACCAGCGCGACAGATTGCTGGCGCCGAGGGTCACACGCAGGGGCAAGGGGCTCCCTGTTCCCAATAACTCTCTCATTAATAAACGGTCACAACGCCCATATAGTACTAGGGACAGAAAGTTGGCTGAAACCAGAGTAAACAGTAATGAAATCATAAACTCAAATTGGAATGTATACCGCAGGCTGGACAGTGAAGGGGGAGGCGTGTTTATAGCGATAAGTAGTGCAATAGTATCGAAGGAAATTGATCCGAAATGTGAAATGATTTGGGTGAAGGTCACGGTTAAAGCAGGCTCAGACATGGTAATTGGATGGCTCAGCAGCTGTTGTGGCTGAGCACCTGAAGGATAATTTGGAAAATATTTCGAGTAGATTTCCCCACCATGTTATAGTTCTGGGTGGAGATTTTAATTTGCCGGATATAGACTGGGAGACTCAGACGTTCATAACGGGTGGCAGGGACAAAGAATCCAGTGAAATTTTTTTAAGTGCTTTATCTGAAAACTACCTTGAGCAATTAAACAGAGAACCGACTCGTGGCGATAACATATTAGACCTTCTGGTGACAAACAGACTCGAACTATTTGAAAAAGTTAACGGAGAACAGGGAATCAGCGATCATAAAGCGGTTACGGCATCGATGATTTCAGCCTTAAATAGGAATATTAAAAAGGGCAGGAAGATTTTTCTGTTTAGAAAAAGTGACAAAAAGCAGATTTCAGAGTACCTGTTGGCTCAACAGAAAAGTTTTGTCTCAAGTACAGTTAGTGTTGAGGATCAGTGGACAAAGTTCAAAACCGTCGTACATAATGCGTTAGATGAGTATGTGCCAAGTAAGATCGTAAGAGATGGAAAAGAGCCACCGTGGTACAACAACCGAGTTGGAAAACTGCTGCGGAAGCAAAGGGAACTTAACAGCAAACATAAACATAGCCAAAGCTTGGTTCAAATGGCTCTGAGCACTATGGGACTTAACATCTATGGTCATCAGTCCCCTAGAACTTAGAACTACTTAAACCTAACTAACCTAAGGACAGCACACAACACCCAGCCATCACGAGGCAGAGAAAATCTCTGACCCCGCCGGGAATCGAACCCGGGAACCCGGGCGTGGGAAGCGAGAACGCTACCGCACGACCACGAGATGCGGGCTAGCCAAAGCCTTGCAGACAAACAAAAATTACGCGAAGCGAAATGTAGTGTGAGGAAGGCTATGCGAGAGGCGTTCAATGAATTCGAAAGTAAAGTTCTATGTACTGACTTGGCAGAAAATCCTAAGGAATTTTGGTCTTATGGCAAAGCGGTAGGTGGATCAAAACAAAATGTCCAGACACTCTGTGACCAAAATGGTACTGAAACAGAGGATGACAGAGTAAAGGCCGAAATACTAAATGTCTTTTTCCAAAGTTGTTTCACAGAGGAAGATTGTACTGTAGTTCCTTCTCTAGATTGTCGCACAGATGACAAAATGGTAGATATCGAAATAGACGACAGAGGGATAGAGAAACAATTAAAATCGCTCAAAAGAGGAAAGGCCTCTGGACCTGATGGGATACCAGTTCAATTTTACACAGAGTACGCGAAGGAACTTGCCCCCCTTCTTGCAGCGGTGTACCGTAGGTCTCTAGAAGAGCGTAGCGTTCCAAAGGATTGGAGAAGGGCACAGGTCATCCCCGTTTTCAAGGAGGGACGTCGAACAGATGTGCAGAACTATAGACCTATATCTCTAACGTCGATCAGTTGTAAAATTTTGGAACACGTATTGTGTTCGAGTATAATGACTTTTCTGGAGACTAGAAATCTACTCTGTAGGAATCAGCATGGGTTTCGAAAAGACGGTCATGTGAAACCCAGCTCGCGCTATTCGTCCACGAGACTCAGAGGGCCATAGACACGGGTTCACAGGTAGATGCCGTGTTTCTTGACTTCCGCAAGGCGTTCGATACAGTTCCCCACAGTCGTTTAATGAACAAAGTAAGAGCATATGGACTATCAGACCAATTGTGTGATTGGATTGAGGAGTTCCTAGATAACAGGATGCAGCATGTCATTCTCAATGGAGAGAAGTCCTCCGAAGTAAGAGTGATTTCAGGTGTGCCGCAGGGGAGTGTCGTAGGACCGTTGCTATTCACAATATACATAAATGACCTGGTGGATGACATCGGAAGTTCACTGAGGCTTTTTGCAGATGATGCTGTGGTGTATCGAGAGGTTGTAACAATGGAAAATTGTACTGAAATGCAAGAGGATCTGTAGCGAATTGACGCATGGTGCAGGGAATGGCAATTGAATCTCAATGTAGACAACTGTAATGTGCTACGAATACACAGAAAGATAGATCCTTTATCATTTAGCTACAAAATAGCAGGTCAGCAACTGGAAGCAGTTAATACCATAAATTATCTGGGAGTACGCATTAGGAGTGATTTAAAATGGAATGATCATATAATGTTGATCGTCGGTAAAGCAGATTCCAGACTGAGATTCATTGGAAGAATCCTAAGGAAATGCAATCCGAAAACAAAGGAAGTAGGTTACAGTACGCTTGTTCGCCCACTGCTTGAATACTGCTCAGCAGTGTGGGATCCGTACCAGATAGGGTTGATACAAGACATAGAGAAGATCCAACGGAGAGCAGCGCGCTTCGTTACAGGATCATTTAGTAATCGCGAAAGCGTTACGGAGATGATAGATAAACTCCAGTGGAAGACTCTGCAGGAGAGACGCTCAGTAGCTCGGTACGGTCTTTTGTTGAAGTTTCGGGAACATACCTTCACCGATGAGTCAAGCAGTATATTGCTCCCTCCTACGTATATCTCGCGAAGAGACCATGAGGATAAAATCAGAGAGATTAGAGCTCACACAGAGGCATACCGACAATCCTTCTTTCCACGAACAATACGAGACTGGAATAGAAGGGAGAACCGATAGAGGTACTCAAGGTACCCTCCGCCACACACCGTCAGGTGGCTTGCGGAGTATGGATGTAGATGTAGATGTAGAACTCACTCGGCCACAAGGGGACGAATCAGAAACACAGGTAGTCGACGTTAGAAACCGTGAGATTCTAAGAGAAATGCCAAGTGAGGCGTATGAAGCTCCCCGAGGGATAACCAAAGAAAAAGTGATATGAATGGTAGGAGCCGGAAGAAAAATAAAGCTAAAAAAGGTCTGCAGAATTATCGCAGAATATTATGGTGGCTGAGGCATGGGGAATCACTCAGAAGCTTTCCAAGCACACATACTGACTGCCATGTAGAAGTCATTCGCATTCTGCGAACACCCTACACTGACACCACTGTAAACGTTGAAACTTGTTTGTCAGATTCGCCGTTTCTTATCCACTCGTTTGTCAAACCGTAGCCCGCTATAACGCTCTACGAGCCACGGCACTCCTTACCTTAGCTCGTTATGATATGGAAGTTCATTCCGTCACCGCACGGTACTGACTGTTTACTGTTAGCAGATGCTACCGACAAGGAAAACTCCCCATCGCACTCCCCTCAGATTTATTGGTAAAATGGACCAGTGGGTAGCCCCTCGAAAACTGAACACAGATCAACCGTGGGAACAAGAAGGTGTACTGAAATGTGAAAGAGACACAAAATAGTGGAAGCTGAATAAATGAATTAAAAATTTGTGCCACAACGGGGACCTGAAGACCTGAACCCAGGTGTCCTTGCTTAATAGGCAGGAACGCTAGCCACACAGAGTGGCCGCACGGTCTGAGGCGCCATGTCACAGATTGTGCAGTACCTCCATCCGGAGGTTCGAGCCCTCCCTCGGGCATGTGTGTGTGTGTGTGTGTTGTTCTTAGTGCAAGTTAGTTTAAGTCTAGGGACCGATGACCTCAGCAGTTTGGTCCCTTAGGAATTCACGGACATTTGAACATTTGAACAGGAATGCTAACCATTGCACCTCTGCACCATTACGGCTAACATTGCTGCACAGACAGTGCATGTCCAATGTCCTTCCCCCAACACAATCTTCAACTCATATCTATTCTATCGCTTGCGCATTTGTCCCGCATTTTGCGCGGGGTTGGCGTGGTTAAATCGGATTTGGCATGTTAATTTGAAGGGGTGACCGGATGCCCTTACTGCCACCACCCCGTACCCCCCCCCCCCCCTCCCCTGCACAGGACGGAATCAGAGTACCCCATCTGTCTGCGTCTAGTGTACATGTGTACATCATGGAAAAGTGCGGATGTTAAAAAAAAAAAGGTTCAAATGGCTCTGAGCACTATGGGACTTAACTGCTGTGATCATCAGTCCCCTAGAACTTAGAACTACTTAAACCTAACTAACCTAAGGACATCACACACATCCATGCCTGAGGCAGGATTCGAACCTGCGACCGTAGCGGTCACGCGGTTCCAGACTGTAGCGCCTAGAACCGCACGGCCACTCCGGCCGGCCAGTGTGGATGTGTTTCAAATGTCTGTGAGTCGTGGAACTGAGGCGGGACGTGGGGACCAGCCCGGTATTCACCTATAGGGATGTGGAAAACCGCCTAAAAACCACATCCAGGCTGGCCGGCACACCGGCCCTCGTCGTTAATCCGGCGGGCGGATTCGATCCGGGCCCGGCACGCCTACCCGAGTCCAGGAAGCAACGCATTAGCGTTCTCGGCTAATCTGGCGGGTTAAACTTCAACTCATATCTTCAGCTTATTTTCCCTTTAAATCGTCACTATTGAGGAGGGTATGGGAACTGGGTAGTCCGTGCGGCAATGTTCACCATAGCGCTGCGGTGGTGCAATGGTTAGCATTCCTGCTTACCAGACAAAGAAACCCGGGTTCAAGTCCCGGCTATGGCAGAAATTTAATTCATTTATTCAGCTTCCCCCATTGTTGTAGAAAAGATGAGGGTTAAATGTCTCTAGGAAATTTAATTACAAAAATCTAGACGCAGAAACAGTGAAAGGTCCAAGCTCAAGATGTGAGGCTTGCAAGAAGCACGGTAAAGTTGTTGGACTGCAAAACGGGAATCCCTGCTCAAATTTCCCTCGTACCCGACCGTGTTTTCATATATTTATGAACTGTCCGTCCAGGCATTGATGTGTTTGTTCTCCTTCCATAGTCTTGGAAATAGGCTTACCACACACTGGCTGTAGACTATGAGTCATGTACTAAGATATATTTTCATCGCAAGTAAATGGCAGTGAACTATGTTGCAGCGAAAGCATTAAAGAATCAAAGTTTCCAAAACGGAAAGCAAGATGCATAAGATGCGGAACTTGTGCAGAAGAAATAGGAGGTACGTACGTCTGGATATCCCTTCGTTATACGTCGATATATCAAACGGACGACACACCACGATACAGACACGAATCTGAATACGCAGGCAGACACGTCCATCACCGGACGGACACTACATAATGTTGTAAAGAAAAATGAGGGGTCACGAGGAAGAAACGAAATCTCACCATTCGCAAACCAACGCCGTGACCACATAACCGCGGAGTCAATGTCGTTTAAGAAACTTCCTGGCAGATTAAAACTATGTGCCGGACCGAGACTCGAACTCCGGACCTTTGCCTTTCACGGGCAAGTGCTCTACCAAATGAGCTACTCAAGCACGACTCACGCCCCGTCGTCACAGCTTTAATTCCGCCAGTACCTCGTCTCCTACTTTCCAAACTTCACAGAAGCTCTCCTGCGAACCTTGCAGAACTAGCACTCCTGGAAGAAAGAATATTGCGGAGACATGGCTGCCAGGAAGTTTCATATCAGCGCACACTCCGCTGTAGAGTGAAAATCTCATTCTAGAAACATCCCCCAGGCTGTGGTTAAGCCATGTCTCCGCAATATCCTTTCTTCCAGGAGTGCTAGTTCTGCAAGGTTGGCAGGAGAGCTTCTGTGAAGTTTGGAAAGTAGGAGAAGAGGTACTGGCGGAATCATAGCTGTGAGGACGGGACGTGAGTCGTGCTAGGGTAGCTCAGTTGATAGAGCAGTTGCCCGCGAAAGGCAAAGGTCCCGAGTTCGAGTCTCGGTCCAGCACACAGTTTTAAGCTGCCAGGAAGTTTCATATCAGCGCACACTCCTCTGTGGAGTGAAAATTTCGTTCTAGAATATCGTTTAAAGATACTGAATGTTGCACATCTTGAGCTTGGGCCATTCAGTGTTGGGCAGGGACCGTAGAGCATTGTGATGGGTGGTTGTAAAAAAGTGAAACGAACGAGCGAAAGAAATCACTTGCGGGTTCCAAAGTGTTGCCAGCAGTCCCACTTAGCCTAGGGAGTCGAAACGAATGGGGTGCAATGGTCGGGCAGGCCTCGTATACCACACTTTATTGTAGTCGGTGCTAAGCGAGGCCATTGGGTACCGAATGACTGGAAACGTGCGAATTGGAGTGACAATCACGCTCAACCCTGCGGCAGTCCGATGGAAACGGCCATAAGGCCGAAGTGTGGACACACCGTACTTATGTCTGCTATTACGTGTCCGGATACTTTCTATCAATGTAGCAAAGATTCCAGACTGAGAAGCAGTACCACGCTTGTGGATCGTGGCTCGCGTTTAGGAAAGGGAGCCTGTAGCTCCGTGTCCATTTCTCTAGTGTCCGATCGCGCCTTGTAATATACTGCTTATTCCTTGCTACTGGCCCGCATCTCGTGGTCGTGCGGTAGCGTTCTCGCTTCCCACGCCCGGGTCCCCGGGTTCGATTCCCGGCGGGGTCAGGGATTTTCTCTGCCTCGTGATGGCTGGGTGTTGTGTGCTGTCCTTAGGTTAGTTAGGTTTAAGTAGTTCTAAAGTTCTAGGGGACTGATGACCACAGCTGTTAAGTCCCATAGTGCTCAGAGCCATTTGAACCATTTTGAACCTTGCTACTGTAGAGTTATCTTGAAGCTGCGAGGAAGGAAGACAGGCGCTCCAAGGTGCCGAAGCACAGACGATGCTGAGGGCAGATGAAACTACGAGAGATATTGTTACATTAAGTAAACCGTAAGGAGACAGCCTTGCGAAAATGCAGATGTCCCCAGAAGCGGTCCCAGGGCGCTAGCTACTCTTCAAGGAATTGACATATAACTTCATACATCGTCTAGACGCTGTGGTAGGTTGCCACCGAAGAACTTTGTAAGCAACAGGCACGTACCAGCGTATAAAGCCAGCTTGATACCAGCCCTGAGAACAGCAACGTCAGTAGGCTCACAAGAGTTAGAAAGAGAGCGAAAACGCTAACAGCTGTTGACCTAGCAGTCCCTACTCCGGGGAGCCCGAGAGGCGGGGCTAAATGACGTATAACAATAATGTTGCGAGCCTTATTTGGCAGAGCAGTTACGTTTCACTTTTAGCTGAACAATGTTGATACCAAATACGGACTTAGTGCAACTGCATTAACATCTCCGCCTTAGGAGCAGAAGAGGGAACCTACCTAAACCGTGATTGGCAGGCGCCTGCAAGAGACCTGCGGGATTAGCTAGGTGGCTTTAAGCGGGAAAAACAGTGCCCCCATGCGACTCTTTAAAACCCCCAGATTCCGCATTTTGGCGGAGTTCTCAGTCAGGCGATCTGGGCGCCGAATCGCCGTCCTTCGTCTCCAGGCTGGGTCCAGCTCCGCGTAAGTCTACTCTAAAAAATGGTTCAAATGGCTCTCAGCACTATGGGACTCAACTGCTGAGGTCATTAGTCCCCTAGAGCTTAGAACTAGTTAAACCTAACTAACTTAAGGACATCACAAGCATCCATGCCCGAGGCAGGATTCGAACCTGCGACCGTAGCAGTCTCGCGGTTCCACACTGCAGCGCGTAGAATCGCACGGCCACTTCGGCCGGCTAAGTCTACTCTCTCTCTCTCTCTCTCTCTCTCTCTCTCTCTCTCTCTCTTGGAGTGCCTCAGTGAACAGTGTCACATTCAGCGCGTTTTGTGTTGTATAGCTACAGAATGCGGAAATGCACGCGTTAAACTCAAGTAGGCTGGCGTGAGGTCTGAAACAGGATACGTAATGAATGCTATAAAGAAAAGTACGTAGCTGCTGTAATACTTAACTTTAATCCACATTTGTAGAACATCGCTCTTGATGATACAGAAGTATTATAGCAATTGAATACGGCGCCTTGCTAGGTCGTAGCAACTGTAGCTGAAGGCTATGCTAACTATCGTCTCGGCAAATGAGAGCGTAATTCTCAGTGAACCATGGCTAGCAACGTCGGCTGTACAACTGCGGCGAGTGCTAGTACGTCTCTTTAGACCTGACTTGTGGTGGCGCTCGGTCTGCAATTACTGACAGTGGCGACATGCGGGTCAGTCGTATACTAGCGGACCGCGGCCGATTTAAAGGCTACCACCTAGCAAGTGTGGTGTCTGGCGGTGACACCACATTTTGTTTTGCAACTAAGTTGTTGCCTTAAAATGCTGCTAGTGGTTACTACTGTGGGTAGCATCAACTCCTGGGACTTGTGCACTGGCTTCTGTTGTAACGGTGTTATTCATGCTTTTTCTAACCCTAGAACTAACCTCCAGTGTATTAGCTAGTCCTGTGCGGAATAAACAACTATTTCAAAACCCTGTCTGTCCAAGAGTCTCCACAACGAGTTCCCTGCCAAGTCTCACCACCTGCATTTCTAGTAAATGCCTGTGCCAGTATTGGCTCAAATAGAAGGAAACAATCAAATGCCTTCACTGCGAATTGTCCTTCTGCCTTCTGCTCTGTACCGCTCGGGAGCGCAGGCTGACCAGTAACCCCTTTTCTGCCTCTCCCACCTATGTCAGGACACGACAGCCTCAGCTTCCGACATCGCTGCCTCAGCAGCTGTGTGGGCGGACAGGTGTTGCTTACGGTCAGCGAGCAGTTCGGGGAGGTCCGCGAGTGTGGGATCGCATCTGCGGCATGCATAAAGATGTCCATGTGACGTGACGTCACCTGGGGTGAAGTGGGAGGCATGTTGGAAGGGTGGAGGCAGCAGCACAGGCGAACGCACGGCGTCATATCTGCAAGGGAAATGCGAAGGCTGCGGTCGAATGCTGCGCCGCACCAGAGCACACGCTGCATAGCGCCAGAGGGTGCAGCCGTTTCCAAGCGGCCAGCCTCACTAATTCCCTCAATTCAGGCGACTCCCTACACAGCCGGCCGTGACGCTAATCGCTTCGCTAGCGGACCGAACAACTTCGCGAAACGTAACAGTCTGTGGACAACAAGCGTCTGCTCAGTTTGCTTTGTACACTACTGGCCACTAAAATTGCTACACCAAGAAGAAATGCAGATGATAAACGGGTATTCATTGGACAAATATATTACACTAGAACTGACATGTGATTACATTTTCACGCAATTTGGGTGCATAGACCGTCAGAAATCAGTACCCAGAACTACCACCTCTGGCCGCAATAACGGCCTAGATACGCCTGGGCATTGAGTCAACCAGAGCTTGGATGGCGTGAACAGGTACAGCTGCCCATGCAGCTTCAACACGATACCACAGTTCATCAAGAGTAGTGACTGGCGTATTCTGGCGAGCCACTCGCTCGGCCACCATTGACCAGACATTTTCAGTTGGTGAGAGATCTGGAGAATGTGCTGGCCAGGGCAGCAGTCGAACATTTTCTGTATCCAGAAAGGCCCGTACATGACCTGCAACATGCGGTCGTGCATTATCCTGCTGAAATGTAGGGTTCCGCAGCGATCGAATGAAGGGTAGAGCCACGGGTCGTAACACATCTGGAACGCAACGCCCACTGTTCAAAGTGCCGTCAATGCGAGCAAGAGGTGACCGAGACGTGTAACCAATGGCACGCCATACCATCACGCAGGATGATACGCCAGTATGGCGATGACGAATACACGCTTCCAATGTGCTTTCACCGCGATGTCGCCAAACACTGATGCGACCATCGTGATGGTGTAAACAGAACCTGGATTCATCCGAAAAAATGACGTTTTGCCATTCGTGCACCCAGGTTCGTTGTTGAGTATACCATCGCAGGCGCTCCTGTCTGTGATGCAGCGTCAAGCGTAACCGCAGCCACGGTCTCGGAACTGATAGTACATGCTGCTGCAAACGTCGTCGAACTGTTCTCGCAGATGGTTGTTGTCTTGCAAACGTCCCCATGTGTTGACTCTGGGATCGAGACGTGGCTGCACGATCCGTTACAGCTATGCGGATAAGATGCCTGTCATCTCGACTGTTAGTGATACGAGGCCGTTTAGATCGAGCACGGCGTTCCGTATTACTCTCCTGAACCCACCCATTCCATATTCTGCTAACAGTCATTGGATCTCGACCAACGCGAGCAGAAATGTCCCGACACGATAAACAGCAATCGCGATAGGCTACAATCTTTATCAAAGTCGGAAACGTGATGGTATGCATTTCTCCTCCTTACACGAGGCATCATAACAACGCATCACCAGGCAACGCCGGTCAACTGCTGTTTGTGTATGAGAAATCGGTTGGAAACTTTTCTCATATCAGCACGTTGTAGGTGTCGCCACCGGCGCCAACCTTGTGTGAATGCTCTGAAAAGCTAATCATTTGCATATCACAGCATCTTCTTCCTGTCGGTTAAATTTCGCGTCTGTAGCACGTCACCTTCGTGGTGTAAAATTTTTGATGGCGAGTAGTGTAGAACCTACAGGGGGTGGGAAAAATATGGAAACACCGAAGCCTTACAAGGTGTAGCATAACCGTTGGCATTCCAGTCGTGTCATAATAGATAAAACGGGTCCTGTGTGGTTTTCAAGGGGAACCTTATACCATTCTCCCTGCAGACAATGGGAAGTTCAGCTAACTGAGGAGATGGGTAGTGATCTCTCATCTTTCTCCCTAAAGTGGACCACAAAGCCTCGAGGATACTGAGATCTGGTGGAGATGTGAAAATTCATCCTCGTGCTCGAAAAGTCACTCTTGGACGATGCGAGGTGTGTGAACAGGGGTCCTGTCATCTTGAATTACAGCACCACCGTTGGCGAACAAGTATTGTACCATATCAAGCACCTGGTCACTCAAAATATTCAAGTAATCATAGAATGAAGACTTTCACGAACGGATGTTTCAGCTGCCGAGAATTCTTTCGGGTTGTTGGCAAGACTCAGCACAGCCTCCGAAGATGTCCAACGTTGCTTTGGACGAAACGTCAGGAATAGAAGAGTTGAATGAACTACGGCCATATAACTCGGAAGAATTCTCGGCAGCTGTTCAGGTAATCCTCGGCAGTAAAGCGGCCTTGCAAGGTAGCCATGGGGCCCATGCAGTACGGTAATATGATGCCCGGATTATCATCGTACCCTCGACGTCTTTCACTCTTGGGACATAATCGCAGCCAGAAGTTAGTATGAAATGAGACTCATCCTGCAACCTTCCACAATCTAGGTGTTATGACTTCGGCAGCACATTTCCAGTGGTTTTGGAATTCCATCTCGCGCTACAATTCGCTGCTTAGTCATACGGAGCTCTCTTCGTGTAGTTTGGGTGCTGACAGCGTTCGCAAGTGCGACGTTAAGTTCTGTAATGACCGTCCGTCGCGATGACTCACGCTTTCGTTCGCGTTGTGACTTAGCGGTTGGTGTTTCTTCGCTTTCCCCTTATGCGGTATAAATCTCCGATACGGTGCCTCTTCAGACTCAAACCACTACAGCAATCTCACAAAAAGAGCACTGCTCATCTTCGATTTCACTTAGCTCCGACGAAATGCAGTCACATTTACACAGAACACTGTTGTGGTCACGACTGATACTTGCAACGTACTGACAACATTGCAGAGATGCCGTTGGCGGTGAAAAACAACAGCGCAACCTCCACGCTTGGCTAGCTTCTACATTTAACTATCTGTTTATCCCGGTATTTCTATATTTTTATTCAACGCCTACATCACACTACAGAAATGTAGCGACTGTGCGGCTTGGGTTCTAGACTTTAAGACTCCGGAGATGCCCCATCACACATTCAGAAAAACCTCATACACGCAATCCCGAAGATTGCAAGGACAGATAAGTCCGCCAACTTCATGTCGCACGCTTACAAGTTGCTGACAAGATCAGTACACGGAAGAATGCAAAAGAAACTTAAAAATTGTTACTGGGGGATCAGTTTTGATTTCGGAAAGCAAAAGGCACCCACAAGAAAGAGAGTTATAATGTTCCAATTGATAGTGGAAGAAATCCTTAAGAAAAAAGAAGACACGTTCATTGAAGATGTCGACGTACGGAAAGCGTTCGACAGTGCAAAAATGTAGAAGTCCTTCGAAATTCAGAGAAAAATAGGAGTAAGATATAGGGAACAATGGGTAATGTACAGTTGGTTCAAGCATCAAGAAGCGGAACTAAAAATGGAAAACGGAAAGTGCCCCGACTGAAAAGAGTGTACGACAGGGAAGCAGACTTTGTTCCCTACTGCTCAATCTATATGTAGAATAACCAACGATGGAGATAAACGAAAGGATCAGGAATGGGATTCAAACTCAGGGTGAACGGATACCAGCAATAGAATTCGCAGATAACTTTGCTATCCTTAGTTTAACTGAGGAAGAACTGTCAGACCCGTTGAAAGTGCTAAGCAGTCTAATTAGCACCGAGAGAATACTGAAGAAACATGAAACTTACGACGAGTAACAGAAATGAGATTAGTGATAATCTTTAATATTAAAATTAGTGATACTGAAATAGATTAAGTAAAGGAATCCTGCTACCTTGAAGGCAAACCAACAAATGACATATGAAGGAAGGAGGATATAAGAAGTCGATTATGACATGCAAGGAGAGAATTCTTGGATAAAAAGAGGACTAGTTGTGGCAAAGATACACCTTGAGGAAGAAATATCTGTGAATGTACATTTAGAGCATTACAGGTAGATCCATTGGATTAACTGAAGAGTTCGATACCGCCGAGCGGCACGACTACGCAACTGTCACCTTCGAACTGAACCTGGCTATCGAGCCACGTTACATATCAGTCTGCTTCACCTTACATTCCAAACACTGATACAGACACAAAAGGAAATAGTGCCAGTTTTCTGTTCTCTTTACGCTTGCACAAAATTTTCATTACTTGCCGCTCCATAACCACGTCGGCATAAGACACACTTTCGGTATCGGTAGGTTCAGTTTAACGGGTCCGTTCGAAAGAGAAAGAGGTGTAGCGATCAAAGACTTGTTTCCCGAACGTTCCATTACGTCGCATATCCACAGGTGTTTGACACACGCTTGAAACGTTATCTCTTCGCCAGCTTATTGGTCGTTGCGGTATCGGTAGGTTCAGTTTAACGGGTTCGTTCGAAAGAGAAAGAGGTGTAGCGATCAAAGACTTGTTTCCCGAACGTTCCATTACGTCGCATATCCACAGGTGTTTGACACACGCGTGGAACGTTATCTCTTCGCCAGCTTATTGGTCGTTGCGAGCCCGGAAGCCGGTGCGCGAAGAGGCAGGCTAGGGGGCGTTGCGGCTCCTGTGGTTGCGGCTGTTTCTCATCTCCGGCGCAGAAGCAATGACGAACGGGGGCGTCGCTTTGTTCACGTCTGATTGGAAGCTACAGCGCGGTGCGGAGGACACGTAGTGTGCGTGCGTGCCTGTGTGTGTGTGTGTGTGTGTGTGTGTGTGTGTGTGTGTGTCACGTGGATAGGGGAAGAGCGTGGGAGGGGTGGAACAGGTGGGATGGGGGTTCTAGGTGAGAGAGAAATGAGCAGACGCTTCTGCCTGCCAATATTCCTCCCACAACCTGCAACGTGAGCATCGATTCGCAACATTTATAACAGCAAAGGCGAAAACTATTGCACGTCCAACCACTGCACCTGAACCAGTCACTGGACGCAGAGGATCAAGCTGACGTAACGTTCTATATTCTAGATTGCTTTGATGCCATCCTCCATACGGTGGGTCCGGGGGTAAAAAATGTACAAACTGCATTAACGCTCAACAGAACCTACCATAGCACTGCGAAAATCAGTTTTGCAGAGTGTTATTGAGCCAAGTCCGCGGCTAAAATTTTATCCACCTGATGGCATCAGTACTCTTAGAAATAGTCAACTATTTTCAGAGTTAAATTGATCCAAGTCCACAGCAGTCTTCTTTATCGACACTAGAGATTCATGGTATTTGTAAATGGACAGTAAAAAAAACTAGTGTCTGAGTTTTAGTACTCTGTCGAGGCATGCGCGAAACTTCAACAACGTAATTTCCCTCTATAGACTCGTGTGCTGGAGAAACCTTAAACTTCAGAATAGCTATAAGTGTATCAGAAATCAGCAAAACTCCTGGCAATAATGCTAAAAATCTGGGAACAGGTAACACACACAAGGAAACACTACAAACCGTCGGGAACAGCTTACTGCAAGCTGCGTTGAGATCTCAGGTTGTCATTCGCCGTATACACCTGACACCATACCATATCCATCTTGCACTGCGTGCAGCTTATACACTACTGGCCATTAAAATTGCTACACCAAGAAGAGATGCAGATGATAAACGGGTATTCATTGGACAAATATATTATTCTAGAACTGACATGTGATTACATTTTCACGCTATTTTGGTGCATAGATCCTGGGAAATCAGTACGCAGAACAATCACCTCTGGCCGTAATAACGGCCCTGATACGACTAGGCATTGAGTCAAACAGAGCTTGGATGGCGTTTACAGGTACAGCTGCCCATGAAGAGAAGTGATGGCGTATTGCGACGAGCCGTTTGCTCGGCCACCATTGAGAAGACGTTTTCAATTGGTGAGAGATCTGGAGAATGTGCTGACCAGGGCAACATTCGAACATTTTCTGTATCCAGAAAGGCCCTACGGGACCTGCAACATGCGGTCGTGCATTATCCTGCTGAAATGTAGGGTTTCGCAGAGATCGAATGAGGGGTAGAGCCACGGGTCGTAACACATCGAAAATCTAACGTCCACTGTTCAAAGTGCCGTCAATGCGAACAAGAGGTGAGCGAGACGTGTAACCAATGGCACCGCATACCATGATGCCGTAAACAGAACCTGGATTCATCCGAAAAACTGACGTTTTGCCATTCGTGCACCCAGGTTCGTCGTTGAGTACACCATCGCAGGCGCTCCTGACTGTGACGCAGCGTCAGGGGTAAGCGCAGACACGGTCTCCGAGCTGATGGTCCATGCTGCTGCAAACGTCGTCGAACTGTTCGTGCAGATGGTTGTTGTCTTGCAAACGTCTCCCTCTGTTGACTCAGGGATCTAGACTTGGCTGCACGATCTATTACAGTCATGGGAAAAAGATGCGTGTCATCTCGACTGCTAGTGATACGAGGCCGTTGGGATCCAGCACGGCGTTCCGTATTACCCTCCTGAACCCACCGATTCCATATTCTGCTAACAGTCACTGGATCTGGACCAACGCGAGCAGCAATGTCGCGATACGATAAACCGCAATAGTGATAGGCTGCAATCCGACCTTTATCAAAGCCGGAAACGTGATGGTACGCATTTCTCCTCCTTACACGAGGCATCACAACAACGTTTCACCAGGCAACGCCGGTCAACTGCTGTTTTTGTATGAGAAATCGGTTGGAAACTTTCCTCATGTCATCACGTTGTAGGTGTCGCCACCGGCGCCAACCTTGTGTGAATGCTCTGAAAAGCTTATCATTTGCATATCACAGCATCTTCTTCCTGTCGGTTAAATTTCGCGTTTGTAGCACGTCATCTTCGTGGTGTAGCAATTTTAATGACCAGTAGTGTATGTAGTGGGTTATCGAGTGACATTCTGTGGTTTTCGGAGATGAGTCTTGCATCTGTTTAAGGCGGTCGCACTGATGCCAGCGTTTCCCTAGACGGTCTGATGAAATGTCAGAGGAAGCAACTTAGCTCGACTTACGTATTTCTCCAGCTCCTGGAATGACGATGTGGGGAGATATCGGATACGACTACAGGGTTGGTTTGCTAGTGGTTGTAGAGAACACGAATGCTCGCCAGCATGTGGCAAGAATGGCAGATCCTGTTGTCATGCATTCCATAATCATGGTAGCAAATGACATGTTCCTCACGCTGAATACACACCTCGAACGCCTTTCGAATTATGCGGATCCTTAACTGTACCACCTTGTGCCCTCATCTGTCTGTGTTGGGGCGCAATTGGGAGACGTATCGATTCGGACCAGCCCTCAGACAGCAACCCTCTTGAACTGAAACACCACGTACACTATGTCATCAAAAATATCAGGACACCCCCAAAATCATGCGTTTTCCATATAAGGTGCATTGTACTGCCACCTACTGCAAGGTACTCCATATAAGCGACCACAGTAGTCATTATCCATCGTGAGAGAGCAGAATGGGGCGCTCCGCGGAACTCACAGACTTCGAACGTGGTCAGATGAGTGGGTGTCACTTGTGTCATACGTCTGTACGCGAGATTTGCACACTCCTAAATATCCCTAGGTCCACTATTTCCTGTGTGATAGTGAAGTCGAAACAACAGACACGTACAGGCCGATCTCGTCTGTTGACTCAGAGAGACCGCCGGCAGTTGAAGAGGGTCGTAATGAGTAATAGGCAGACATCTATCCAGACCATCACACAGGAATTCCCACCTCATCAGGGTCCATTGCGAGTACTATGAATGTTAGGCAGCTGGTGAGAAAACTTGGATTTCATGGTCGAGTGGCTGCTCATAAGCCACACATCTTGCCGGTAAATGCCACACGACTCCTCGCTTGATGTAAGGAGCGTGAACATTGGACGACTGAGCAGTGGAAATACGTTGCGTGGAGTGACGAATCACGGTACACAATGTGTCTATCCGATGGCAGGGTGTGGGTATTGTGAATGCCCGGTGAACGTCATCTGCCAGCGTGTGTAGTGCCAACAGTAAAATTCGGAGGCGGTGGTGTTATGGAGGGGGAGGCTGATGCGGCCGAGCGGTTCTAGGCGCTTCAGTCTGGAACCGTGATGCTGCTACGATCGCAGGTTCGAATCCTGCCTCAGGCATGGATGTGTGTGATGTCCTTAGGTTAGTTAGGTTGAAGTAGTTCTAAGTCTAGGGGACTGATGACCTCAGATGTTAAGTCCCATAGTGGTTAAAGCCATTTGAACCATTTGGTGTTACGGTGTGGTCGTGTTTTTCTTGGAGGGGGCTTGCACCCCTTGTTGTTTTGTGTGACACTATCACAGCACAGGAATACATTGATGTTTTAAGCACCTTCTTGCTTCCAACTGTTTAAAAGCACCTGTTCATAATGCACGGCCTCTGGTGGGTTGGTTACACGACAGCAACATCTCTGTAATGGACTGGGCTGCACAGAGTCCTGTCCTAAATCCTATAGAACACCTTTGCGATGTTTTGGAACGCCGTGGCAGGCCTTACCAACGGGCATGGATACCTCTCCTCAGTGCAGCACTCTGTGAACAATGGGCTGCCATACCCCAAGAAACCTTCCAGCAACTGATTGGACGTATGCCTAAGAGAGTGGAAGCTGTCATCAAGGCTAAGGGTAGGCCAACACCATATTGAATTCCAGAATTACCGATGGAGGGCGTCACGAACTTGTAAGTTATTTTCAGCTATGTGACCGGATAATTTTGATCACATAGTGTATTTCAGCCGTAGCAAGATCGCCAGTGTTCAAGATCTTGGTCAAAGACTTAATGCTGCCATTATTAGTATTGAACAGCATCTCAAGTAAGTGATAGTTTGACACGAAAAGTAGTCTGCGTTGCTTATTTTCATTCGTTTATGACGTTTGGTATTATATTTGCGGTAACTCTTCCCATTCTCAAAGGGTACTTTTGGGTCAGAAACGGGCAGCTCGGGCAATAAGTGGTGTTAGTTCGCGAACCTCTTGTCGATCGCTGTTCATTAGTTTGAGTATTCTGACATTGGCCATTCTTTATTGTTATTTCTTGTTAACAATATCAGCTTATTTCCAAGATTTATCATCTTTCACCTGATTAACACTAGGTAAAAATCCAATCAGCACTGGGTCGCACTTCCCTCACTCTTGTGCTGAAAGGGGGGGCAGTATTCTGCTGCATCCGTTTTCAATAAGCTACCACAAGAATTCAAAAACCTTACCAGTAATCCACGCACCTTCAAATCTAAACTGAAGAGTTTCCTCATGGGTCAATTCTGTTCTGTCAAGGAGTTGAAAAATTAAGTTGATTCCTGTGTTATACTGTTGATTGCGTTTATATTAACTTACAGCTTGACATCTTTGTAGCGTTCATAAATATTTTATTTTATCTCTTATTACTCTTCTGTGATGATGTTTTGGTTTGTGGGGCGCTCAACTGCGTGGTTATCAGCGCCCGTACAATTACCCAATCTTTGCTCAGTCCAATTTCGCCACTTTCCTGGATGATGATGAAATGATGAGGACAACACAAACACCCAGTCATCTCGAGGCAGGTGAATTATTATTACTCTTCTGTTGTAATTTCATGTACTGACAAGTTCCACGACCATGGAGATTTGTTTCTGGATTTGGTCCTACAAAATAGACGTCTAAAATAAAATAAATAGATAAATAAAATTCCACTAATACGAGAAGACTGTATTCCCTCTCATGACGATCCCAGCTCATAGTGTTTTTGACAGTGAAGATCACTTCCGAATGAAGTATGGTCGATTCATGATCATTATCTTCTTCCCAGTATCAGGTGCTGTAGTCACCTGTTCCGGTCTTTATCACCCATCTACCCATCTCGTACGAGTTCTACCTAGTTCTCTCTTTCCAGTCGGCCGATAATTAAGTATTTTTTTGTCATTATATCAAGAGTACCTTTCCATACCACTGTGTTCTCTTCTGTCCTGTCATTGAGTGAAAATATTTTTAAATTTTTAAATTTCATTCCACAATTTATCCATTTTATTTCACCCCCTTACATACCTCACATACTTCATTTCTGCCGCCTGCATACGTGACGTTTTCATTTCTCTGCTACTGTCCACGATTCGAAACCATATACAAGTGTAGCTACAGTCATAACTTTATAGAATTTCAATTATGTGTATCTTTTTTGTTTTTGTTACACAAATAACCTCGCCAAAGACAGTCCAAATGCCGGTTGAGAAAGGAGGTTGTTGTGGATTAACACCTATTTAAAAACCCTTTGTTCACCTTGCCCAGGTGGTAGTATCTTGCGAGTGTCCCTTGCCAAGATTACAGCGAAGATTGCAACTGTCAATAAGGTAACGTTGGGCCAGTCGCTACCTGCAATGACTTTTACAGTGGTACAGCTGGGGTTTAACACAGAGGAAAAGGGTAGGTAGAAAGGCTCCGGAAAGGCTCAAAATCATGAAAAGTTCAATTTTTACTTTTTTGCGTTTTCTGAATCTGCAGACTATTACCTTTTAATAGATATATAATTTATTCAATTCCGAAGACTACAACTATTTTTAAATTTTTTTTGAAATGTGTTCTACATGGGCGTGACCCACTGTGGCGCTGTTAAACTGCTGTCAAATGGTGTTATTATTAACGTCCGTGATCATCAGGTACATTTTAGTGATGTGAGATAAAGTATGTGTTGTGGCTAACCTGTGATGGTTCAATATATATCGCTGGTGTGATTGTCGATTGTTTCATGTTTATTTACTCTGTCGTTATCTCGAAAATATTCGTAATTAATTCTGTTTCTTGAGTCTCTGTTTTGTTGAAGTATAATAATGAGTAAAAGTAAAGTTATTAGAAATCCTCTGAAGGCTTTTAAGAAAATGAGAAATTTTGGAAAGCCAAAGGTATGTGTTATTACTGTAAATAATAACATTCTAACATGGTACGAGCGATGCTTGCCTTAGACAAGGAACGCCTTCGGGCTGCAGACAGGGCTCTAAAGAGTCTAGAAATACAAGCAAGAGTAAACAGGAGGAGGAACAAGAGGAAGCTGGAGGAGGAGTTTGCAGAGGATGAAGATAATCCATCCTATGGACCTGGAATGCACTAAAAATTTAATCCAATCTTTGTCGCTCGATTCCCAAAACTTTTATTTTCTCATAGTAATTACATGTTTTCTAAGGATCTTCCAAACATATTTGTTTCAAACTTTCAGTAAATGTTACACATAACCTTCTGCATAATTTAACACAGCCTTTTTCCAAAAAAACTGTATATTTTTGAATATATAAATAAAAAATTGCAAAAAAAGTTGTGAATTTTCATTACAATTGAAAAAAAAATCATCTTTAATAACTGAACTAAAATTTTGTAAAATCCCTGTGTTAAGTTGTAGCCCATATTCCAATAAATAATCTGTAAAAAATTCAACTTCCTACCTCAAATACTTTGTGAGGAAAGATGTAATTTATAAGCGTTATTTTAACATTGCAAGTATAGGGCGTTCCGGAGCCCCTTAATCGGTATTATACGTAGGAGAAAGTGTTCTGATTTAACACTCTGTCCCTCATTATGGGGGTTGTCCAGTGGGCTGGTTACCCATCCATATACATATAAAAAAAACCGTAAGTCTCTAAGGAATAAGCTAGATAGTTCTCCAAGTCGACAACAAGTGTAATCGATTATCGATTAATATCCAATATACACTGACTTTGATAAATACCGGACTGATGCTTCATGGTGCAGCACTTTGTGTGTGTGTGTGTGTGTGTGTGTGTGTGTGTGTGTGTGTGTATGTGTGTCTTGCGGTATTCTCCAGAATCAAGGCGAGGAGACAGAGTGAGTGTAGTGTTAATCAGGTGAGCAAGTTTCTTTGCTCCCCACGCCAGGTAAACAGTCATTACTCTTGTGGGCCTCACGGCGGCTGCGAGTTCTCTCGAGTTCACACACGGGGTTGCCAACTTCGCGACGCGACAAATCACGCAAGAAAGTTGGCGTCCTCCCCGTGGAAGTGCGCCGTCGGGCGAAACCGTGTCGCATCTCACATCCACAGGTGAGGTCGGTGATGGTGGTGGTGGTGGTGTAGGCGAGGGGGAGGGGGAAGAACAACAGCAGCTGGAGAAAGGGAGGAGCGACTCCACACAGCCCCTCCTGAGCGAGTGACACAACTTGCAGGAACAACAGCGCCTTCCTCGCAGCACGCCGAAATCGCACGTGTCCGCAGTTTTTGCAACACGTATTACCGCAAAATGGGTGAACGCAGAACATTGCTGCTGTTTATGGAGTAGGACTGTTGATACTATTAAAATATCTGGAATCCGATATACCGATGTTTAAAAAGATCTCATTATCGGCCCTCGATGCATCGAAAAAAGTATCGATATGTCGAAGGAGAAAGTATCGACATACTTGCCTATGAAAATATCTGCTGCACATTGTAAATATACTGCTGGTTTTAGAGCTGTGTATTTAAGTATTGATTTAGTATTAGATATTCTGTACATCAACAAGCTAGCAGTCGTGCCCTAAGGAAGGCCGATGCAATTCGGCCGAAACGTCGATTTTAGTTTATTATTGTTTTTTAGCAATGACGCGGCATAATACCCAGAAGAATTTTAATCACTAAGCTAGCAGTCTGCTTATCATCCTCAGAACAAGAATTGAAAGGGAATCGGTGCATGTTCATGCTTGGCGTCAACCACTTTGCTAATAATGGTAACTGCATGTAAGATCGTATGTGCACAGAACACTTCATGTCAACTTCCCTGTTTCTTTCATTGCTGCCAACGCCAGCGAACTAGCAGTCGTAGTGTCAGAAGAGCGCCGTGAAGTTAAACGTTGCAGTTTATGTTGGTAGCGCCGAGAGCCGATTACGTCACCATTTCCCCTCACAAGTCTCCGCCTACCGCAACGACCGATCTTGTCGTTTAGATTTTATCGTTTTTAGCAACTGTTTTTGAAGAATGTCGAAGTGAAAAAAAGCGCACTGCTTGTGATGGTTTTCTAACGCACCTGGTGTGCTATTTCTTCACATTAGAAATCTTGTTATTTCATTGACACCGCCACCCCCCACTGCAATCGTACTTTTTTGCTACCTATATTTGCTTTAGATAGTCAAAGAGAATAACTGGACGTGATAAAAGTACAAAAAGTAATAAGACTGCTTCATAGAGTGAAAGTAAAATTATGTTCTACTACAACTACAAAACAACAATTTCAAATATTTACCGAAAATTGGGAAAAAAATAATATAAAATAAAAATATCGGCCCTCGATTTTGCCATTTCGATATGGATATACCGGGAAAGGTAGCTGTGGTTAGGCTGTGGTCCCCTTATTGCTCTTTAAGAAACAGACAAGTGAGGAAGGATAAGCACACAATTTACAGTATTGTTTATTGCGTGCAGAACACAATGATTGTTTCTGTCAGCTTTGCAATGCGCCCTGGCATAAAGAATCATTATGACGGAATCGTCTGTGGACTAGCCTGCCCAGAGATCCGGCCTGACATTAATGGAAAAAAATGTGTGTGAAATCTTATGGGACGTAACTGCTAAGGTCATCAGTCCCTAAGTTTACACACTACTTAACCTAAATTATCCTAAGGACAAACACAAACACCCATGCCCGAGGGAGGACTCGAACCTCCGCCGGGGTCAGCCACACAGTCCATGACTGCAGCGCCTTAGACAGTAATGCAGGGCCGGCCAAACGCTGCACAGTGTGCACACGTGCGGAAGTGCTGCACGTGTGTGACAGCGAGCGACAGGGACATCTGTTATTAGACATGTGTCCTAAATGAAGGGCGGCGGCTCCTCTTCCCTGTTTATGTGGTACAAGCAAGAGCGCAACATACCCAGTCTCGTTTACCCCCTGGTGACCGTAACCTTGACAGAGAAGTACTGAGAAATGGCAGGTACTGTGAAAAAGCAAAGGACGGCAGATTTATGTTCTCGGTCGTTTCGATCAAGCATCAGTGATGAAAATCTCCCGCAATTGCTGGCGTTTGTCAATGAGCCGTGCTTTTTTGCCCGACATTAACTATATCTTTTCGCATGACCAGTGATAAACGTGTTTGGATTTATTCGTTTCATAATTAAAAATTAGTGTTTACTAACTGTGCATTATTGCCTCATTCTGCTCCATGTTACATTACTATCAGGAAAATTGGTCATTAAACCGATTGTTGTATACTTACATTTAGGATTTTTTTTTATGTGGGAAGGGCTACGCTCAGCAGCAGCCGATAAAACATAACATTCATCTAATTGTCGGTTATTATGCAGATTTCATACGGAACTGATGAAAGATGTGGCAATAATGGTATTGAAATAACAGATGATCATCAAGAGGTCTGCGGTTACCATTCTGTTCAGAGGTCAGTGAGACAGATATTATGTGGGTGTAACTGGGGGCACCGAGAATTAGTTATAGGAAACCTTGCACTGGTTTAATGTTATTTGAAATCATGACTAAGGTTCGTTGGAAGTCGCTAAGTGCTCTCTTTCTTAAATACTAGATCAAAAACATTACGCGTATTTACGTGCCGTCAGTCAAGCTGCCTCAATAAAAACCCACGGTTGTTAACTGTATTACTTGTCTTATTGGGTTAAACTGTTCACATAAAAGTAGACGTCTCAATGAGTAGACTGTGACAGTATTTTAAATGTTTAATACGCGAAATACCTTCCCATGGTCGGCTTGCAAGCTGTGGAAAAAGCACTAGAATGCGCCGGTACAGAGAATCTCAGCAAGTGGATTAAGCGACATCTGTGCGTACAAACATGCACTACATGAACACTGACGGCTGCGGCATGCGTGCACGCTGTGACCCGGAAGTTGCACATGTGCAGGAGCACCGCACACGTGCAGAATTTCTGGCCGGCCCTGCACTAATGGAACACCTTTGCAAAGATTTAGAAGTCTATATCGTCCGCCTCTCCTCCCCCCTCCCCCCTTCCCCCCTTCTCTGTCTGTCTGTCTGTCTGTCTCTCTCTCTCTCTCTCTCTCTCTCTCTCTCATAAAAGGTGTTGGTTTGTTACGCTTGGAATCATGGATGAAAATATTTGTAAGTCATGACGTCGCGCATACTTCGCACACTCGTAATTGCGGCTAAAATTTACGCTAATAATCATCACTGTTGCTGCGTAGGTAAATGATTCTGAGTAAAAGATACTAGGGTGGATTATAATAAGTTACTTACGCTAGCTCAAAAATGCGCCTGGTTTGTTTGAAATTGTAGTACTTAGTGCCCGATAAATAAATATTGTTGCAGTGGGAGACACGATATAATCACCTACATTGCTGTACTACTATTCTCAACGCCACTTAGTTCTTTGTTAATCACTGACCTTTTATACAGCTAATTATGATTTGAGTGATATTTACGTCAGTGAGAAGAGGATTTATTTTCTACCAGTAAACAATTTACTCGTAAGCAAGCCTGAGCATCGTATTAATAGTTATTACCTTTGTGTTCGTCGTGTATATTTAACGAAAACTTTTCCGCATGAAAAGTTTCCTTTTCCTGATAGCAAAAATATTTAAAGTAATTTTTTCTGTTATCTTTCAGCTGAAGCCCGAAAATCATGTGATAAATTATATTTCACGTAATGGCTGCCCATTCGCTATTACGACAAAAGAATGGGAGATGGCCAATGTTGAACTAGCGATAATTGTTTCCACTTAATTATATTCACATGGAGAGAGATTATAAGGACAAATACTTTTTACATACATATTCTAAACAAATTTAAGTACAGTTAAATTCGTGCGTTCAAAAACAACCTGGTACAAAAGCGTCTAGTAGGTTCGAGAGCTGACACCAGTATGATCATTTTATTGATTCTAGTCTTTATCACAATTCCATGACGTGATGTTCTCGTAGTATTTGTTATTCCTAATATTTATTATACAGAAGTATACTTCTTTTTAATATTTTTGTGTTCAAAACACGAAAAGGTGGAGACTTTTCCTCGTTCAAAAATAATACGAGTATTTCGTAATCGATGGCATATTTACATACATAAACAAGCATAGCTTTCTCCGTTATTGTCACAGTTCACTTGTTGTTGTCATAACATTTTACTACGGTGCTTAGAAGGCTTTCCAGGAGGCGGTACAAGTCGATTTCGCACCAGACCTCGGAGGGCAACACAACTTCTCGCCTTTCAACTCTTGAAGACCAATGGGCTGCCATTCCTCCCCAGGCATTCGAACGTCTCAGTATAACAATCATGTCGTCATAAAGGCAATGGATGGACGCAAAGACATAGCAATGTCTGCTAATAGGTATTCGAATACTGTTGAGCAGACAGTGTATATGTAGACTAGACACACATGTGGATGAAGAATGAAAACCAAAACACAAATACTTCTCCTCGCGAGTATTCGCCTAGCTGAATGGAGTCACGTACTTACACTCCAGTTACACTGTTTGTTCAGCGAAACCGTTCAGCGTGTACTGCGGTGATGCGTTTCAACAGCGTGGTTCTGTTTCGCCATGTCCGCCCTATGCCGCCAGGAGGAAAACACGTCCACACCACAGACAAACCAGGATTTCCTTCTTATCGAGGGACTTCGCCCTATCTATTAAGCTATATGACTACACACCCATGCCTGACTACTCAAACTTTGAAACTTCCTGGCAGATTAAAACTGTGGCTAAGCCACGTCTCCGCAGTATCCTTTCTTTCAGGAGTGCTAGTTCTGCAAGGTTCGCAGAAGAGCTTCTGTAAAGTTTGGGAGGTAGGAGACGAGATACTGGCAGAAGTAAAGCTGTGAGTACCGGGCGTGAGTCGTGCTTCGGTAGCTCAGATGGTAGAGCACTTGCCCGCGAAAGGCAAAGGTCCCGAGTTCGATTCTCGGTCGGGCACGCAGTTTTAATCTGCCAGGAAGTTTCATATCAGCGCACACTCCGCTGCAGAGTGAAATTCTCATTCTACTCAAACTTTCATTGTCACTGATATTTCTTCACATATTTGCTTTTAATAATTTTATATGGGTTACTGTATTCGTCTTTTAATCTATCACAATTGACTTCTATGATAGTTATCAATTTTAAAAGTCTGCTACATGTATTTTACCTAATGTGTTTTTATCAGATTATGTTTTTTACGTAAACGATACCTACATATAAGCCCACAGTAGCGACATCTAGGGAGGATGTAGGCAAATAGATTTCTGGCAGCTGCTGTACTTCAGTAGCCAGTTGCAATAATGACTGTATGGACGATGTGGCCTATTCTACAATGTGACGATGCTGTGCTGATTTATATGTTTTGACGATGCCATTATGGCCTTATCACTTTAGGACATGGTGTAAAAAAGGTATGTTTTACCGTATTTTACCTGTACATTTATGTGGTTGTATGATAGTATATTATGATACGTATTGCTGTATTATGTTGAAAGATACAATGCTCATTAGGTGTATATATTTGTATATTGTAGATCTGAGGATGGTCATTACGGACTGAAACCGGTCATCGTCTAAAGAGTTGATAATGTGATCAAAGACTGGGATAAAAAACATTTGAGTGATATTTCCCCTTATCGTTGTGTAATACGACTTCCAGATGTTATCCTCCAGGGTGTGTGGTAATGGCATCATTGGGAAAACGGTGTTGGCGGGAGGACCATGACTTACGATTCCAAAGTTTAAGAAATTCACTGGAACTGGTGCGAAGTACCCTCTGGCACACATTTTACAGTAGGTTCCTCAGTACGTACACTGATGAGTCACAACACTATGAGCACCTATTTAATAGTGTAATGATGTATTTTGCATATGCGGCCACGCAAACATCGCAAACTTTCCATAAATTTTGGCCGGTGTTTTGAGAGCGTGGAGCTGGCGCCCAGTAGGGTCCCATCTGTGTTCACTGAGGTTCAGATCAGCCAAATTTGGCCGCCAGGAAATCAACAAGAGCTCAGTATCCTCCTCAAACCACAGTAGCTCGATGGGACACGGAGAGTTATCCTGCTGGAAGATAACATTGCCATCTGGGGTGAATTCAACCACGTAGTTCCAGTGATGCGTCTTTGATTCATAATCAAAACGTCTTCGGTCCCGGGTTCGATCCCCGCCACTGCCTAAATTTTGGTAAATAATCAGCATTGAAGACTTCCGGCAATAAGAAGTCAGCCTCATTCTGCCAACGGCCTTGTCAAAGAGGGCGGAGGAGCGGATAGAGGTTCAGGGCACTCTCTTGTCCTAGGGGTGGGAAATAGCCCCTAAAGGCGGAAGAATCAGCAATGATCAACGACATGAGGTTGCAGAAGGCAATGGAAACCACTGCATTAAAGACTCGTATCGTGTATCCACAGGACATGTGGCCTGTAATTGAAGAAGTGTCATGATGATCTCTCCATTGGCAAAAGATTCCGGAATAGTCCCACATTCGGATCTCCGGGAGGGGACTGCCAAGGGGGAGGTTACCATGAGAAAAAGATTGAATAATCTACGAAAGGATAACGTTCTACGAATCGGGGCGTGGAATGTCAGAAGCTTGAACGTGGTAGGGAAACTAGAAAATCTGAAAAGGGAAATGCAAAGGCTCAATCTAGATATAGTAGGGGTCAGTGAAGTGAAGTGGAAGGAAGACCAGGATTTCTGGTCAGATGAGTATCGGGTAATATCAACAGCAGGAGAAAATCGTATAACAGGTGTAGGATTCGTTATGAATAGGAACGTAGGGCAGAGGGTGTGTTACTGTGAACAGTTCAGTGACCGGGTTGTTCTAATCAGAATCGACAGCAGACCAACACCGACAACGATAGTTCAGGTATACATGCCGACGTCGCAAGCTGAAGATGAACAGATAGAGAAAGTGTATGAGGATATTGAAAGGGTAATTCAGTATGTAAAGGGGGACGAAAATGTAATAGTCATGGGCGACTGGAATGCAGTTGTAGGGGAAGGAGTAGAAGAAAAGGTTACAGGAGAATATGGGCTTGGGACAAGGAATGAAAGAGGAGAAAGACTAATTGAGTTTTGTAACTCGTTTCAGCTAGTAATAGCGAATACCCTGTTCAAGAATCACAAGAGGAGGGGGTATACTTGGAAAAGGCCGGGAGATACGGGAAGATTTCAATTAGATTACATCATGGTCAGACAGAGATTCCGAAATCAGATACTGGGTTGTAAGGCGTACCCACGAGCAGATATAGACTCAGATCACAATATAGTAGTGATGAAGAGTAGGCTGAAGTTCAAGACATTAGTCAAGAAGAATCAATACGCAAAGAAGTGGGATAAGGAAGTACTAAGGAATGACGAAATGCGTTTGAAGTTCTCTAACGGTATAGATACAGCAATAAGGAATAGCGCAGTAGGCAGTACAGTTGAAGAGGAATGGACATCTCTAAAAAGGGCCATCACAGAAGTTGGGAAGGAAAACATAGGTACAAAGAAGGTAGCTGCGAAGAAACCATGGGTAACAGAAGAAATACTTCAGTTGATTGATGAAAGGAGGAAGTACAAACATGTTCCGGGAAAATCAGGAATACAGAAATACAAGTCGCTGAGGAATGAAATAAATAGGAAGTGCAGGGAAGCTAAGACGAAATGGCTGCAGGAAAAATGTGAAGACATCGAAAAGATATGATTGTCGGAAGGACAGACTCAGCATACAGGAAAGTCAAAACAACCTTTGGTGACATTAAAAGCAACGGTGGTAACATTAAGAGTGCAACGGGAATTCCACTGTTAAATGCAGAGGAGAGAGCAGATAGGTGGAAAGAATACATTGAAAGCCTCTATGAGGGTGAAGATTTGTCTGATGTGATAGAAGAAGAAACAGGAGTCGATTTAGAAGAGACAGGGGATCCAGTATTAGAATCGGAATTTAAAAGAGCTTTGCAGGACTTACGGTCAAATAAGGCAGAAGGGATAGATATCATTCCATCATAATTTCTAAAATAATTGGGGGAAGTGGCAACAAAACGACTATTCACGTTGGTTTGTAGAATATATGAGTCTGGCGATATACCATCTGACTTTCGGAAAAACATCATCAGCCGGCCGGAGTTGCCGTGCGGTTATCGGCACTACAGTCTGGAACCGCGTGACCGCTACGGTCGCAGGTTCGAATCCTGCCTCGGGCATGGATGTGTGTGATGTCCTTAGGTTAGTTAGGTTTAAGTAGTTCTATGTCCTAGGGGACTGATGACCATAGTAGTTAAGTCCCATAGTGCTCAGAGCCATCTGAGCCATTTGAAAAGCATCATCCACACCATTCCGAAGACGGCAAGAGCTGACAAGTGCGAGAATTACCGCACAATCAGCTTAACAGTTCATGCATCGAAGCTGCTTACAAGAATAATATACAGAAGAATGGAAAAGAAAATTGAGAATGCGCTAGGTGACGATCAGTTTTGTTTTAGGAAAAGTAAAGGGACGAGAGAGGCAATTCTGACGTTACGGCTAATAATGGAAGCAAGGCTAAAGAAAAATCAAGACACTTTCATAGGATTTGTCGACCTGGAAAAAGCGTTCGACAATATAAAATGGTGCAAGCTGTTCGAGATTCTGAAAAACGTAGGAGTAAGCTATAGGGAGAGACGGGTCATACAAAATATGTACAACAACCAAGAGGGAATAATAAGAGTGTACGATCAAGAACGAAGTGCTCGTATTAAGAAGGGTGTAAGACAAGGCTGTAGCCTTTCACCCCTACTCCTCAATCTGTACATCGAGGAAGCAACGAGGGAAATAAAAGAAAGGTTCAGGAGTGGAATTAAAATACAAGATGAAAGGATATCAATGATACGATTCGCTGATGACATTGCTATCCTGAGTGAAAGTGAAGAAGAATTAAATGATCTGCTGAACGGAACGAACAGTCCAATGACTACACAGTATGGTTTGAGAGTAAATCGGAGAAAGACGAAGGTAATGAGAAGTAGTAGAAATGAGAACTGCGAGAAACTTAACATCAGGATTGATGGTCACGAAGTCAAAGAAGTTAAGGAATTCTGCTACCTAGGCAGTAAAATAACCAATGACGGACGGAGCAAGGAGGACATCAAAAGCAGACTCGCTATGGCAAAAAAGGCATTTCTGGCCAATAGAAGTCTACTAATATCAAATACCGACCTTAATTTGAGGAAGAAATTTCTGAGGATGTACGTCTGGTGTACAGTATTGTATGGTAGTGAAACATGGACTGTGGGAAAACCGGAACAGAAGAGAATCGAAGCATTTGAGATGTGGTGCTATAGACGAATGTTGAAAATTAGGTGGACTGATAAGGTAAGGAATGAGGAGGTTCTACGCAGAATCGGAGAGGAAAGGAATATGTGGAAAACACTGATAAGGAGATGGGACAGGATGCTAGGACATCTGCTAAGACATGAGGGAATGACTTCCATGGTACTAGAGGGAGCCGTAGAGGGCAAAAACTGTAGAGGAAGACAGAGATTGGAATACGTCAAGCAAATAATTGAGGACGTAGGTTACAAGTGCTACTCTGAGATGAAGAGGTTAGCATAGGAAAGGAATTCGTGGCTGGCCGCACCAAACCAGTCAGTA
Organism: Schistocerca cancellata; assembly: GCF_023864275.1. NCBI lineage: Eukaryota > Metazoa > Arthropoda > Insecta > Orthoptera > Acrididae > Schistocerca > Schistocerca cancellata. The sequence goes on along the minus strand of NC_064637.1, from coordinate 123,231,841 downwards.
GACTCATGACCAAAAAAAAGCGATGCTGCTGGTTCACAAGTACTGTTCGTCTAGTACACAGCTGTCATGGAGCCTTCGGTTAGTACCACAGGTCCCACAGAAGCTCAGGTGAATGTCCCTCATAGCACAATACTTCCCTCAAATTCAAGTCGTCACACCACGCACGAAATAAATGTAACATTCACCGTAAGTGGATCAGCAGAAATCGACACGTTTCTAGGACAGCGACGTCTTCAAACCCTAATTCTGTGAGTATGACTACCCTACAAAGAAGTGGTAAACCAAAGAGACGAACTGATCGTTCAGATTATGACAGGAGCGCCATGACGACCTCGGAGTAGCGTAGAAGGTTTTATCAAGAGAAATCGAAAGTGTGATGTTGCCAGAGAAGGTACTTATGAACGTGAGTTTCAATCACTTGCCTCTCCTTAATATCTATTGTATGTTTTCTGGTTACATTCTAACAGCTGCATGTGTGTAACTTGTCATTTTACGTTCTTCCTTAAAGTAAGGAAAATAATGGGTGATCAAAAAGTCAGTATAAATTTGAAAACTTAATAAACCACGGAATAATGTTGATAGAGAGGTAAAAATTGACACACATGCATGGAATGACATAGAGTTTTATTAGAACAAAAAAAAAAAAAGTTCACAAAATGTCCGACAGATGGCGCTGGACAGCAAAACGTGAGTGACTGGGCATCGAAATAAGTGACATCGAAATAAGTGTCCAAGGAATAGAAAAGCAACTGGAATCACTCAACAGATGAAAGTCCACTGGACCTGACGGGATACCAATTCGATTCTACACAGAGTACGCGAAAGAACTTGCCGCCCTTCTAACAGCCGTTTACCGCAAGTCTCTAGAGGAACGGAAGGTTCCAAATGATTGGAAAAGAGCACAGGTAGTCCCAGTCTTCAAGAAGGGTCGTCGAGCAGGCCTATATCTCTGACGTCGATCTGTTGTAGAATTTTAGAACATGTTTTTTTCTCGAGTATCATGTCGTTTTTGGAAACCCAGAATCTACTATGTAGGAATCAACATGGATTCCGGAAACAGCGATCGTGTGAGACCCAACTCGCTTTATTTGTTCATGAGACCCAGATAATATTAGATACAGGCTCTCAGGTAGATGCTATTTTTCTTGACTTCCGGAAGGCGTTCGATACAGTTCCGCACTGTCGCCTGATAAACAAAATAAGAGCCTACGGAATATCAGACCAGCTGTGTGGCTGGATTGAAGAGTTTTTAGCAAACAGAACACAGCATGATGTTATCAATGGAGAGACGTCTACAGACGTTAAAGTAACCTCTGGCGTGCCACAGGGGAGTGTTATGGGACCATTGCTTTTCACAATATATATAAATGACCTAGTAGATAGTGCCGGAAGTTCCAGCATTAGAAGTTGCAGCATTAGAAAATTGTAGCGAAATGCAGGAAGATCTGCAGCGGATAGGCACTTGGTGCAGGGAGTGGTAAGTGACCCTTAACATAGACAAATGTAATGTATTTCGAATACATAGAAAGAAGGATCCTTTATTGTATGATTATATGATAGCGGAACAAACACTGGTAGCAGTTACTTTTGTAAAATATCTGGGAGTATGCGTGCGGAACGATTTGAAGTGGAATGATCATATAAAATTAATTGTTGGTAAGGCGGGTACCAGGTTGAGATTCATTGGGAGAGTCCTTAGAAAATGTAGTCCATCAACAAAAGGAGGTGGCTTACAAAACACTCGTTCGACCTATACTTGAGTATTGCTCATCAGTGTGGGATCCGTACCAGATCGGGTTGACGGAGGAGATAGAGAAGATCCAAAGAAGAGCGGCGCGTTTCGTCATAGGGTTATTTGGTAACCGTGATAGCGTTACGAAGATATTTAACAAACTCAAGTGGCAGACTCTGCAAGAGAGGCGCTCTGCATCGCGGTGTAGCTTGCTCGTCAGGTTTCGAGAGGGTGCGTTTCTGGATGAGGTATCGAATATATTGCTTCCCCCTACTTATACCTCCCGAGGAGATCACGAATGTAAAATTAGAGAGATTCGAGCGCGCACGGAGGCTTTCAGACAGTCGTTCTTCCCGCGAACCATACGCGACTGGAACAGGAAAGTGAGGTAATGATAGTGGCACGTAAAGTGCCCTCCGCCACACACCGTTGGGTGGCGTGCGGAGTATAAATGTAGATGTAGATGACAATCGTGTATAAAACGAGCTGTAATGAGAGAGAGAATCAGATGCGCCAGCAGTCGCAGCATGTTGACGTTACCTGAAAAGCCGCTTTTAGTGAAGCTGTATTATCAGAATGGGGAACGTGCTAGTTCAGCGTTACGATCCTATCGCCTTAGGAAAGGGATTCGAACGGGTAAAGGTCCGTTGACAAATGCAGCTGTGACGAGAATGATATCGAGGTCCGAATCCACGGGTTGTTTACACGATAGACTCCCTAGTGGCCGACCGAGCACAAGGCGTAATACTGCTGAGACAGTTCAGGAAGAAATGGAGACTATAGCGGGTTCCTCTATGCACGGCGAAGTCAGCGCCCGTGCAGTCGCACGTCGCACCTGCATTTCATACACTACTGTTTGGTTGGCACTTAGGCGTACCCTCCGATGCTATCCGTACAAAATCCGTCGGCATCATGAACTGTTACCCGGCGATTTAGTGATGCCGAGGGCATTTGCGGTGTGGGCGTTTCAAAAGTTGGCGGAAGATGACAATTGGTTCAGTAACGTGTTGTGGACCGATGAAGCTTTATTTCACGCTCCGAGGGCCTGTCAACGCCCACAACTGCAGAATTTGGGCTACCGAAAATCCTAGCACTGTCGTGGAAACTCCATTGCACGACGAGAAAGTCACTGTATGGGTTGGATTTACCACATCTACCGTTATCGGGCCTTTTTTTCTTCGAGGAAATGCGTGATTCTGGTTTTGTAACTGCTACCGTGACGGGTGAGAGGTACGCCGATATGTTACAGAATAGCATCATTCCCAGCCTGGCTGATAAACACCCGCTGGAACGTACGATGTTTATACAGGATGGCGCTCCACCCCGTATTGCTAGACGCGTGAAAGATTCTTGCGCACGTCGTTTGGTGATGATCGTGCGCTCAGCAGCCACTTTCGTCATGCTTGGCCTCCCAGGTCCCCAGACCTCAGTCTGTGTGATTATTGGCTTTGGGGTTACCTGAAGTCACAAGTGTATCGTGATCGAGCGACATCTCTAGGGATGCTGAAAGACAACATCCGACGCCAATGCCTCACCATTACTCCGGACATGCTTTATAGTGCTGTTCGCAACATTATTCCTTGACTACAGCTATTGTTGAAGAATGATGGTGGACATATTCAGCATTTCCTGTAAGGAACATCATCTTTGCTTTGTCTTACTTTTTTATGCTAATTATTGCTATTCTGATCAGATGAAGCGCCATCAGTCGGAAATTTTTAAACTTTTGTATTTTTTGGTTCTAATAAAAACGCATGTCATTCCAAGCATGTGTGTCAATTTGTACCTCTCTATCTACATTATTCCGTGATTTATTCAGTTTTCAAATTTATGCTGACTTTTTGATCACCCGGTATTTGCCTTGTGTTTGAAGTATAGTGGTTCATGGTGTGGGTTCCTGTAGTCATGTCCTAGTTCATGAACCACGGGCAACGTATGAGTGGCCAAGTAAGTGGTCCCGACAGTCGGGATTCCAGTTACTTTGGAATAAGGCTGGGCATCTCGGACATATTCTGAGTCGTGGCCACCTTTGTGCTCATACGGCAAAGACTACCAAATCCACCGGTTAGTCCCTCAGCCGTTAGGAGTAAAACCCAATGGGACTCGGGGCAAGTAAGGCTAGCAACCTGCTTCCCTGGTACTTTAAATATGATGCTGGCAACAATCAGAGCAAAATGCCTCGGACCTTTGGAGGTGACGGAGTCCCACCTCTAACTGACAAACCAGAGACTCCTAAGATACGACTTGGCAAACAAATGGTAATGAGATGGGGAGCTATTAATATCAATGGGGGCTACTCTGGGAAGAAGGTAGAGCTGGCAGAGGCTGCAAGTAAGATGGGGCTGGACGTTTTAGCTGTTAGTGACATTCGGGTAAGGGGTGAGAAAGAAGAGGAAGTGGGAGAAGGTCTACCTGTCAGGAGTCAAAGCAGGAATAGCACAATGGGGTGTAGGGCTTTACATCAGGAAAGAAATGGAACCAAGCGTAGTTGCAATAAGGTATGTAAACGAACGACTGATGTGGATAGATTTGACAGTGTCTAGCAAGAAAATTAGGATTGTGTCAGTATATTCGCATTGTGAAGGGACAGATCAAGATAAGACGGATAGTTTTTATGAGGCACTCAGTGATGTAGTCGTTAGAGTAAAGGACAAGGACAGTGTTCTGCTCACGGGTTGGATTGGAAATCGAACAGAAGGGTATGAAAATGTTATGGGTAAATTTGGAGAGGAAACGGAGGCAAACAGGAACGGGAAACAACTTTTGGATTTCTGTGCCAGTATGGGCTTAGTAATCACAAACTCCTATTTTAAACGTAAGAACATTCACCGGTATACTTGGGAAGGCAGGGGAAGCAGATCTGTCATTGACTACATAATAACAGATCAGGAATTCAGGAAGGCTGTGAGGGACACACGTGTATTCAGGGGATTCTTTGATGACACTGATCATTGTTTAATCTGCAGTGAAATTGGGATTGTGAAGCCGAAAGTGCAGGAGGTAGGTCCATATGTAGGAGGATAAGAGTGGAGAAACTTCAGGATAAGGAAATCAGGCACAAGTACATAACAGCGATCTCAGAAAGGTACCAGTTAGTTGAATGTAGTCAATTACAGTCATTGGAAAAGGAATGGACAAGGTACAGGACACAGTACTAGAAGTGGCTAAAGAATGTCTTGGAACAGTAGTGTGTAAAAGTAGGATGAAGCTAACAGCTTGGTGGAATGATACAGTCAAGGCAGCCTGTAAAAGGAAAAAGAAGGTGTATCAAAAATGGCTACATACCAGAACCCAGGTAGACAGAGAAAGTCATGTTGAAGAAATAAACAAAGCCAAACAGGTAATTGCAGCATCCAAGAAGAAATCGTGGGAAGACTTTGGAAACAGGTTGGAGACTATGGGTCAAGCTGCTGGAAAACCATTCTGGAGTGTAATTAGCAGTCTTCGAAAGGGAGGTAAGAAGGAAATGACAAGTATTTTGGACAGGTCAGGAAAACTGCTGGTGAATCCTGTGGATGCCTTGGGCAGATGGAGGGAATATTCTGAAGAGCCGGCCGCGGTGGTATAGCGGTTCTGGCGCTGCAGTCCGGAACCGCGAGACTGCTACGGTCGCAGGTTCGAATCCTGCCTCGGGCATGGGTGTGTGTGATGTCCTTAGGTTAGTTAGGTTTAAGTAGTTCTAAGTTCTAGGGGACTTGTGACCTAAGATGTTAAGTCCCATAGTGCTCAGAGCAACAATCGAGGTAGAATGGGATAAGAATGATGATGGAAATAGGATCACATTTGAGGAAGTGGAAAAAATGGTCAGTACATTGCAGTGCAATAAAGAGGCTGGGGTGGATGAAATTAAGTCGGAACTCATCAAATACAGTGGAATGTCAGGTCTTAAATGGCTACACAGGATAATTGAAATGGCCTGGGAGTCGGGACAGGTTCCATCAGACTGGACAAAAGCTGTAGTCACACCAATTTTCAAACAAGGAAACAGAAAAGATTGTAACAACTACAGAGGTATCTCTTTAATCAGCGTTGTGGGTAAAATCTTCTCAGGTATTGTTGAAAGGAAAGTGAGAGTATTAGTTGAGGACCAATTGGATGAAAATCAGTGTGGATTTAGGCCTCTTAGAGGTTGTCAGGACCAGATCTTTAGCTTACGGCAAATAATGGAGAAGTGTTATGAGTGGAACAGGGAACTGTATCTATGCTTTATAGATCTAGAAAAGGCATATTACCGGGTTCCTAGGAGGAACTTATTGTCTGTTCTACAAGATTATGGAATAGGAGGCAAACTTTTGCACTCAATTAAAGGTCTTTACATGGATAGTCAGGCAGCAGTTAGAGTTGACGGTAATTTGAGTTCATGGTTCAGAGTAGTCTCAGGGGTAAGACAAGGCTGCAACCTGTCTCCACTGTTGTTCATATTATTTATGGATCATATGTTGAAAACAATAGATTGACTGGGTGAGATTAAGATATGTGAACACGAAATAAGCAGTCTTGCATATGCGGATGACTTAGTTGTGATGGCAGATTCGATTGAAAGTTTGCAAAGTAATATTTCAGAGCTAGATCAGAAATGTAAGGACTATGGTATGAGGATTAGCATCTCCAAAACGAAAGTAATGTCAGTGGGAAAGAAATATAAACGGATTGAGTGGCAAATAGGAGGAACAAAGTTAGAACAGGTGGACGGTTTCAAGTACTTAGGATGCATATTCTCACAGGATGGCAACATAGTGAAAGAACTGGAAGCGAGGTGTAGCAAAGCTAATGCAGTGAGCACTCAGCTACGATCTACTCTCTTCTGCAAGAAGGAAGTCAGTACCAAGACAAAGTTATCTGTGCACCGTTCAATCTTTCGACCAACTTTGTTGTATGGGAGCGAAAGCAGGGTGGATTCAGGTTACCTTATCAACAAGGTTGAGGTTAAGGATATGAAAGTAGCTAGGATGATTGCAGGTACTAGTAGATGGGAACAATGGCAGGAGGGTGTCCACAATGAGGAAATCAAAGAAAAACTGGGAATTAACTCTATAGATGTAGCAGTCAGGGCGAACAGGCTTAGATGGTGGGGTGCATGGGAGAAGCAAGGTTACCCAAGAGACTCATGGATTCAGCAGTAGAGGGTAGGAGGAGTCGGGGCAGACCGAGGAGAAGGTACCTGGATTCGGTTAAAAATGATTTTGAACTAATGGGTTTAACATCAGAAGAGGCACCAATGTTAGCAGTGAATAGGGGACCATGGAGGAACTGTATAAGGGGGGCTATGCTCCAGACTGAACGCTGAAAGGCATAATCAGTCTTAAATGATGATGATGATGATGATGATGATGATTTGAAGTATAGAATTCTGCTACAGATCACAATTATTCCGTCTGCGGCAATAGTTTTACTCGAATTTTCTTCGGTTTCTTTTTCTTTTCATTTTCTCCCAAGTTCTCCCGTTTGTTAGCGACTCTATATTTCTAAACCGTGCAGATTAAAATTTTAATAAGTGTTTGGCAGGGAGCTAGCTAATTTCGGCGCCCCTTGATCTACAGTACTCGTATCTGGGGTATATTGCTGGTCTGTAGAGGGCAGATAGCTCACAGCTTGCCGAGTTTTCGCCGCCGCCCGCAGATACAGTGAGATTTGCGTCCACTCCGGCGCAGCGCCTGCTTACCATGACAATGTGACGGCCACAATGCGCCGCCACACAGATAATGCGGCCTAATTTACAATGGCCTCAAGTTTCTGCACGACTTGTCCGCTCTGCCCGCAAACTTCGCTCCCTCACTCACCGCACGCCACTTATCACCCCACTCAACTTCTTCCACTCTCATTATACTTCATTTTCATCCACAAACTTTCATAATCATTACGAAGGAAGACAGTCCGCCTGGTTAGCTGGGGCCAAATTAGGTGTCGCTGACATATGCAGGATCTGAGTTCCACCTCCGTCCTTACTAACTGGTCTTAGTTGGTGAGAGAATTATATCTGAAGTCACTGCTTAACAAATTTGTAACTGGAAAACTTTTGATAAGCCGTGCTCCGTATCGCTGACAGATATACATCTGTACTCAGAGAGCCGCCTGAGGTCTGTGGCGGAGGGTACCTTGTGTGCTACTGCCCTGTCCCTTCTTTTCTGTTTCAGTAGCAAAAGTGGAAGGAACGATTATTGCTGTGGCTCTGTGTGAGCTCTAATTTAAGTTTACTTTCACAGTCCTTTCGCGAGACGTAAGAAGGAGGAAGCAAGCAATACATCGGTTGTCTGGAGAGCTGCACACTCGGAATTTTAAAATAAGACCATATAGTGATGCAGAACGACTCTCTTGGTCAGCCTGTAACTGGAGTTGCCTGAGCATCTCCGTGAGTCTTTCCCGCTTACTGAATGTACCTGTTGCGATACGTGTTGCTGTTCTTTGGATGTCCTCTATTACTTTTTCACTGTGAATAAACCCGCTCCACTTGTGATTGCCAAATCCTTTATGTCGATAAAATCGTACACACAACCCATCTTCAGGCACTTCATTGCGTACGAGAAAATCGTCTACTCTTCTAAAAGATCCAGCAAATTTATCCAGTAGCGAATTTTTTTCTTGATTTTTTACCCCACTTGTACAACGTTTGGGTATACATTTAAGCGCCTGAAGTTGGGATTTACACTACTGGCCATTAAAATTGCTACACTACGAAGATGACGTGCTACAGGCGCGAAATTTAACCGACAGGAAGAAGATGCTGTGATATGCAAATCATTAGCATTTCAGAGCATTCACACAAGGTTGGCGCCGGTGGCTACACCTACAACGTGCTGATGTGAGGAAAGTTTCCAACCGATTTCTCATAAACAGCAGTTGATCGGCGTTGCCTGGTGAAACGTTGTTGTGATGCCTCGTGTAAGGAGGAGAAATGCGTACCATCACGTTTCCGACTTTGATAAAGATCGGATTGTAGCCTATCGCGATTGCGGTTTATCATATAGCGACATTGCTAATCGCGACATTGCTAGTCGCGTTCGTCGAGATCCAATGACTGTTAGCAGAATATGGAATCGGTGGGTTCAGGAGGGTAATACGGAACGCCGTGCTGGATCCCAACGGCCTCGTATCGCTAGCAGTCGAGATGACAGGCATCTTATCCGCATGGCTGTAACGGATCGTGCAGCCACGTCTCGGCCCCTGAGTCAGCAGATGGGGACGTTTGCAAGACAACAACCATCTGCACGAACAGTTCGACGACGTTTGCAGCAGCGTGGACTATCACCTCGGAGCACGTGGCTCCGGTTACCCTTGACACTGCATCACAGACAGGAGCGCCTGCGATGGTGTACTCAGCGACGAACCTGGGTGCACGAATGGCAAAACATCATTTTTTCGGATGAAGCCAGGTTCTGTTTACAGCATCATTATGGTCGTATCCGTGTTTGGCAACATCGCGGTGAACGCACATTTCATCATCGCCATACTGGCGTATCACTCGGCTTGATGGTATGGGCGCCATTAGTTACACGTCTCGGTCACCTCTGGTTTGCAATGACGGATCTGTGAACAGTGGACGTTACACTTCAGATGTGCTACGACCCGTGGCATTACCCTTCATTAGATCTCTGCGAAACCCTACATTTCAGCAGGTTAATGCACGACCGCATGTTGTAGGTCCTGTACGGGCCTTTCTGGATAGAGAAAATGTTCGACTGTTGCCCTGGCCAGTACATTCTCCAGATCTCTCACCAATTGAAAACGTCTGGTCAATGGTGTCCGAGCAACTGGCTCGTCGCAATGCGCCAGTCACTACTCTTGATGAACTGTGGTATCGTGTTGAAGTTGCATGGGCAGCTGTACCTGTACACGCCATCCAAGCTCTGTTTGACTCAATGCCCAGGTGTATCAAGGGCGTTATTTCGGCCAGATGTGGTTGTTCTGGGTACTGATTTCTCAGTATCTATGGACCCAAATTGCGTGAAAATGTAATCACATGTCAGTTCTAGTATAATATATTTGTCCAATGAATACCCGTTTATCATCTGCATATGTTCTTGGTGTAGCAATTGTAATGGCCAGTAGCGTACATTCTGAAACTCGCGTTGTGGGTACGATTTAATCATAATAGTAGTTTTGTCAAGTGCAACTGGAGCGGATTTATTCATCAAGAAAAATGTTAGCGACAGTTGTGAATGTTCCGCAAAGAATGTATTATGCTTCTCTATCACATCTGTCGATCCTGTCTGGTACGAACATATTCAATCACCGATCAGACGAATGTTTTGTAAGCTACCTCCTTACTGGGCGCACTGTAGTTCCGGAGTATTTTTCCTTTCCCACGAATCTATTTATTTATTTATTTTTCTTTTTTTACGGTCGTTGCATTTTAAATCGCTCCGTGTGCATATTCCTGCCCATATAGTAATTGGTCTTTGATACGGTCTGTCACGACTTCACCTGTGCGAACCTCTTCATTATTTGTTGCACATATTCCAATCTCATTTGGAGGGGGCACGGGGTAATATACAGGGAGCGAAAGGCTATTTACAATTTGTACAGAAACCAGATGGCAGTTATAAAAATCGAGGGGCATGAAAGGGAAGCAGTGGTTGGGAACGGAGTAAGGCAGGGTTGTAGCCTAACCCCGATGTTATTCAATCTGTATATTGAGCAAGCAGTAAAGGAAACAAAAGAAAAATTCGGAGTAGGAATTAAAATCCATGGAGAAGAAATATAAACTTTGAAGTTCGCCGATGACATTGTAATTTTGTCAGAGACAGCAAAGGACTTGCAAGAGCAGCTGAACGGAATGGACAGTGTGTTAAAAGGAGGAGAAGATGAATATCAACAAAACCAAAACGAGGATAGTGGAAGGTAGTCTAATTAAATCGGGTGATGCTGCGGGAATTAGATTAGTAAATGAGACGCTTAAAGTAGTAAATGAGTTTTGCTATTTGGGGAGAAAAACAAGTGATGATGGTCGAAGTAGAGAGTATATAAAATGTAGACTGGCGATGGCAAGGAAAGCGTTTCTGAAGAAGAGAAATTTGTTAACATCGAGTATAGATTTAAGCGTCAGGAAGTCGTATCTATAAGTATTTGTATGGAGTGTAGCGATGTATGGAAGTGAAATGTGGACGATGAATAGTTTAGACAAGAAGAGAATAGAAGCTTTCGAAATGTGGTGCTATAGAAGAATGCTGAAGATTAGATTGATAGATCACATAACTAATGAGGAGATGTTGAATAGAATTTGGGAGAAGAGAAATTTGTGGCAGAGCTTGGCTAGAAGGAGGCGTCAGTTGGTAGGGTATATTCTGAGGCAGCAAGGGATCACCAATTTAGTATTGCAGGGCATCGTGGAGGATAAAAATCGTAGAGGGAGACCAAGAGATGAAGGACGTAGACTTCAGTAGGTACCGGGAGATGAAGAAGTTTGCACAGGATAGAGTAGCATGGAGAGCCGCATCAAACCAGTCTCTGGTCTGAAGACCACCACAACAACAACAAAATTCCATCCTGACTCTTCTCCAGCTACCTCTAGTACGAGAGGCGTTCAGTAAGTAAGGCAATTTTTTTTTCTGAAAGCGGGTTGAGTGTATTCAAAATTACATCATACCATATTATTCCCCACTCATTAGGCTACAAAAACCTCTTCTTCAACATACTCTCCATTATGTGCGACGGCCGAACGCCATCTTACTGTGAGGGCCTGTATGCCCGCAAGATAACACTCTACTGGTTGACGTCAGAGCTAATGTCTTGCTGCATCAATAATCTACTGCTCCCCGCGGAGTGCGATCATCATTGGGCCAAATATGGAAGTCGGAAGGAGACGAACGCCCTGAAACTGCGTCTTCAATTTCGTGGGGGTAGCACGATACACTTCACAGCTGATAATCGTTGCACCATAAGGGACGACATAAAAAAGAATAACCCGTTCAGAGTCCCAGAAGATAGTCGCTATGACTCTGGCTGAGGGTTCGCCGTTCAATGTACTGCAATTTTTTTTACAGTTCCAAGTGATGAATCTACACTCCTGGAAATGGAAAAAAGAACACATTGACACCGGTGTGTCAGACCCACCATAATTGCTCCGGACACTGCGAGAGGGCTGTACAAGCAATGATCACACGCACGGCACAGCGGACACACCAGGAACCGCGGTGTTGGCCGTCGAATGGCGCTAGCTGCGCAGCATTTGTGCACCGCCGCCGTCAGTGTCAGCAAGTTTGCCGTGGCATACGGAGCTCCATCGCAGTCTTTAACACTGGTAGCATGCCGCGACAGCGTGGACGTGAACCGTATGTGCAGTTGACGGACTTTGAGCGAGGGCGTATAGTGGGCATGCGGGAGGCCGGGTGGACGTACCGCCGAATTGCTCAACACGTGGGGCGTGAGGTCTCCACAGTGCATCGATGTTGTCGCCAGTGGTCGGCGGAAGGTGCACGTGCTCGTCGACCTGGGACCGGACCGCAGCGACGCACGGATGCACGCCAAGACCGTAGGATCCTACGCAGTGCCGTAGGGGACCGCACTGCCACTTCCCAGCAAATTAGGGACACTGTTGCTCCTGGGGTATCGGCGAGGACCATTCGCAACCGTCTCCATGAAGCTGGGCTACGGTCCCGCACACCGTTAGGCCGTCTTCCGCTCACGCCCCAACATCGTGCAGCCCGCCTCCAGTGGTGTCGCGACAGGTGTGAATGGAGGGACGAATGGAGACGTGTCGTCTTCAGCGATGAGAGTCGCTTCTGCCTTGGTGCCAATGATGGTCGTATGCGTGTTTGGCGCCGTGCAGGTGAGCGCCACAATCAGGACTGCATACGACCGAGGCACACAGGGCCAACACCCGGCATCATGGTGTGGGGAGCGATCTCCTACACTGGCCGTACACCACTGGTGATCGTCGAGGGGACACTGAATAGTGCACGGTACATCCAAACCGTCATCGAACCCATCGTTCTACCATTCCTAGACCGGCAAGGGAACTTGCTGTTCCAACAGGACAATGCACGTCCGCATGTATCCCGTGCCACCCAACGTGCTCTAGAAGGTGTAAGTCAACTACCCTGGCCAGCAAGATCTCCGGATCTGTCCCCCATTGAGCATGTTTGGGACTGGATGAAGCGTCGTCTCACGCGGTCTGCACGTCCAGCACGAACGTTGGTCCAACTGAGGCGCCAGGTGGAAATGGCATGGCAAGCCGTTCCACAGGACTACATCCAGCATCTCTACGATCGTCTCCATGGGAGAATAGCAGCCTGCATTGCTGCGAAAGGTGGATATACACTGTACTAGTGCCGACATTGTGCATGCTCTGTTGCCTGTGTCTATGTGCCTGTGGTTCTGTCAGTGTGATCATGTGATGTATCTGACCCCAGGAATGTATCAATAAAGTTTCCCCTTCCTGGGACAATGAATTCACGGTGTTCTTATTTCAATTTCCAGGAGTGTATATTTCATCGCCTGTAACGATATTCGACAAAAAATTGTCACGATCACTTCGTAATGAGCAAGCAGTTGCAACGAAGCAATTTTGGTCTTCTGTCAAGCGGCGAAGAATCCAGCGGGCACACACCTTTGAGTATCCGGTGGACATGTGTGTCAGCACTACCAACAGAGGGGTCCAGCTGACAGGTTGCTGTTTTGTGATCGGTCGATCATCTCGATTGAGAGTGTCCGCACGTTCCAACACTGCTGCAGTCACAGCTGTATGCAGCCGTCCGGCACGCGGGAAATCGGACAGGTTTCCGCGACCTCGCTGCGACGATGACCGACGCCTCGTCCAACGACTCACCGTGCTTTTGTTCACAGCCAGGTCTCTGCAGACATTCTGCAAGCGCCTATGAATATTTGCGATGCTCTGGTTAGCCGTCAAAATAAAGTCAATGACAGCTATCTGCTTCGAACGCACCTCCTTTACAGACGCCATTTTGCGGGGGGGGGGGGGGGGGGGAAATTCATGATAGCACGTGGGCTGAGGTGGGAATATTCCACGACAACAAATTCCGCATCTGCAGTTTTTTAAAACGAAATCGCCCGAGAAAAGAAAAAAAGGTGTTGCATTACTGACCGAATGCCCGTCGTACCATGGAAGTTATCCCTAGATGTCTTAGCAGATGCCAAGTCATCCTGCCCTTTCTTCTTATCTGTGTTATCCTTTCCTCGCCAATTCTTCAGATCGGTTCCTCGTTTACTATTTTATCAGTGCACATAATTTTCAACATTCGTTGCAAACGGCTGGTCACAGGCCTTTCGTTTCTTATCTTTTGCCGGCCGGGGTAGCCGAGCGGTTCTAGGCGCTACAGTCGGGAACCGCGCGACCACTACGGTCGCAGGTTCGAATCCTGCCTCGGGCATGTATGTGTGTGATGTCCTTAGGTTAGTTAGGTTTAAGTAGTTCTAGGGGACTGATGACCTCAGATGTTAAGTCCCATAGTGCTCAGAGTCATTTGAACTTTTTCATATCTTTTCCAGTCTTTCCACAATGTATGATTCACATTATTCTACATCCCTAACATTTCAAGAAAAAAGCGTTTTATAGTAAGGCCGATATACTAGTAAACTACTTTTGAACACAAATGCCGTCTTCGCCTACGCTAATACACTTTTATGTCCTCCTTGCTTCGTCTGTCATTTCCTATTTTGCTTCCAAAGCAGCAGAATTCCTTCATTTCGACTACTTCGTGGTCACGAATTTTCGTATCAAGTTTGTCTCAGATCTTGTTTATGCTACTCATTAGCTTTGTCTTTCTTCGGTTTACGTTCATTAGACTGCTCAGTCCATTCACCAGATCCTGTAATTGTTCTTCATTCTCACCGAGGATAGCTATCTCATCAGCGAATCTTATAACTGACGAATCTTTCAAGCGGAATTTTATTGGCGCTCTTGAACCTTACATTTATTATCTTCATTCGTTCATTGAGGTATAGACTAAATAGTAGGGGCGAAAGACTATCTGACACCGGTTTTAATCCGGGCACTTGGTGCTTGGTATTCCAATCTTAGTTTTACCTCTTGGTTCTTGTACATGCTGTTTTTTATCTGTATTACTCTATAGCTTAGACCTATTTTTGTGACAATTTCGAATCTTTATTGAACATTTTACAGTATCGAATGCATGTTTTAAGCAGGCATGGATTTTGTGACGGTCACAGATTGTTATTCGCTTCCTATCCCCATTTGCCTGAATTATCAACTTTCAGTCACACTCAGTTTTAACATGCCATAGTGTCTACACCCCAACTGTGGAGGTTTGGATGAGGCTGTGAGGCGTGCACAGGTAGCTCAGATGGTTTAGGTTGGTTGGCTGATTGATTTATTTTGGGGAGCCTTTCAAAGGAACCATCCCGGCATTTGTCTGAAGCGATTTAGGGAAATGACGGGAAATTTAAGTCAGGATGGCCAGACACGAGTTTCAACCATGCCCCTTCCCCCCGACCCTCCGCATGCGAGACCAGTGTGGATGGTTATGGCGACGGCGTGTGATAAGCGGGAAATCCGGGTTCGAGTCCCGAACCGGCACAAATTTTCATGTATCATCAACAGTCACGATTTCCATGCCTAATACAGCTGATGTCAAAAATACTCTACTGGCCATTAAAATTGCTACACCTAGAAGAAATGGACAAATATATCATACTAGACATGTGATTACATTTTCACGCAATTTGGGTGCATAGATCCTGAGAAATCAGTACCCAGAACAACCACCTCTGGCCGTAATAACGGCGTTGATACGCCTGGGCATTGAGTCAAACAGAGCTCGGATGCCGTGAAGAGGTACAGATGCAACTTCAACACGATACCATAGTTCATCAAGAGTAGTGACTGGCGTATTGTGAAGAGCCAGTTGCTCGGCCACCATTGACAAGACGTTCTCAGTTGGTGAGAGATATGGAGAATGTGCTCGCCAGGGCAGCGGTCGGACATCTTATATATCCAGAAAGGCCCGTACAGGACCTGCAGCCTGCGGTCGTGCATTATCCTGCTGAAATGTAGGGTTTCGCAGGGATCGAATGAAGGATAAAGCCACGGCTCGTAACACATCTGAAATGTAACGTCCACTGTTCGATGTGCTGTCAGTGCGAACAAGAGGTGACCGAGACGTGTAACCAATGGCACCCCATACCATCACGCCAGGTGATAAGCCAGTATGGCGATGACGAATAGCCCGCATCTCGTGGTCGTGCGGTAGCGTTCTCGCTTCCCACGCCCGGGTTCCCGGGTTCGATTCCCGGCGGGGTCAGGGATTTTCTCTGCCTCGTGATGGCTAGGTGTTGTGTGCTGTCCTTAGGTTAGTTAGGTTTAAGTAGTTCTAAGTTCTAGGGTACTTATGACCTCAGCAGTTGAGTCCCATAGTGCTCAGAGCCATTTGAACCATTTTTTGCGATGACGAATACATGCTATCAATGTGAGTTCACCACAATGTCGCCAACCACGGATGCGACCATCATGATGCTGTAAACAGAACCTGGATTCATCCGAAAAAATGAGTTTTGCCATTCGTGCACCCAGGTTCGTCGTTGAGTACACCATCGCAGACGCTCCTGTGTGTGATGCAGCGTCAAGGGTAACCACAGTCATGGTCTCCGAGCTGATAGTCCACGCTGCTGCAAACGTCGTCGAACTGTTCGTGCAGCTTGTGGTTGTCTTGCAAACGTCCCCAGCTGTTGACTCAGGGATCGAGACGTGGCTGCACGATCCGGTACAGCCATGCGGATAAGATGCCTGTCATCTCGACTGCTAGCGATACGAGGCCGTTGGGATCCAGCACGGCGTTCCGTATTACCCTCCTGAACCCACCGATTACATATTCTGATAACAATTGGATCTCGACTAACGGGAGCAGCAATGTCGCGATACGATAAACCGCAATCGCGATAGGTTACAATGCGAACTTTATCAAAGTCGAAAACGTGATGGTACGCATTTCTCCTCCTTACACGAGGCATCACAACAACGTTTCACCATGCCACGCCGGACAACTGCTGTTTGTGTATGAGAAATCGGTTGGAAACTTTCCTCATGTCAGCACGTTGTAAGTGTCGCCACCGGCGCCAACGTTGTGTGAATGCTCTGGACAGCTAATCATTTGCATTTCAGAGCATCTTCTTCCTGTCGGTCAAAATTTCGCGTCTGTAGCACGTCATTTTCGTGGTGTAGCAATTTTAATGGGCAGTAGTGTATATAGATAGTCGTTTACCCCCTAGATGGATTTGCGAGTGGGATGGAAATTAATAATAGTGGTACCGGATACCCTCCGCCACGCACCGTGCGGTGGCTTGCAGAGTATCGATGTACATGTTGAAGTGTCGGTGTCGCGGAGGTCTCCCTAGAGCTGTCTGCTGTTCTTTCTTCTACTTTTGTGAGGAAGCGGCGACGGCGTTTAGCAGTGAGTGAGTCCACAGCGGAGGGCCTAACCGGATTGCGGGGCCGCCTTCTGCCTCGAGAGAGACAGAGCTGCGGATGGTAATGGCAGCGCCTTATTGAAAGCGTTGCCGGCCCTTTTGGGCGTTATGAGGGCCCGCGGGTAAATACAGCGTCCGCTTCCGCCCGCGCGGCTCTTATTGCGCGACACGGCGCCGGGACGGCGGGGGTGGCGGCGGGGGCGGCGCCGGAATTGAAGCGCGTCGCGCGGCATTCATCTCTGCCGCCTCCGCCAGAATAAAAGACGTTGTGGGTCTCGACTTCTGCTGCTGCCCTCGCGTTCTGAGCCGCCGGCTCCACTCGTGCCGCCCCCGCTCCTCCGCCCCCGCAGGCAGGGCCCACGAGGCCACCGTAAGGCTCCGTTTCAGACGTCCAGTCCGAGGCGGAATGTAATCCGGTTCCAGGCCTGCCGGAGATGGCCAGCTAAAACGCCAGCCGTGCCTCTGGAGTAATCAAAATGGTGTACACTGACGTGACTAAGGTCGTGGCATAGCGATGTGCACACATACAGATACACACGTGCCGGTAGCACCGCGTACCTAAAGTACAGGGTTATTACAAATGATTGAAGCGATTTCACAGCTCTACAATAACTTTATTATTTGAGATATTTTCACAATGCTTTGCACACACATACAAAAACTCAAAAAGTTTTTTTAGGCATTCACAAATGTTTGATATGTGCTCCTTTAGTGATTCAGCAGACATCAAGCCGATAATCAAGTTCCTCCCACACTTGGCGCAGCATGTCCCCATCAATGAGTTCGAAAGCATCGTTGATGCGAGCTCGCAGTTCTGGCACGTTTCTTGGTAGAGGAGGTTTAAACACTGAATCTTTCACATAACCCCACAGAAAGAAATCGCATGGGGTTAAGTCGTGAGAGCGTGGAGGCCATGACATGCATTGCTGATCATGATCTCCACCACGACCGATCCATCGGTTTTCCAATCTCCTGTTTAAGAAATGCCGAACATCATGATGGAAGTGCGGTGGAGCACCATCCTGTTGAAAGATGAAGTTGGCGCTGTCGGTCTCCAGTTGTGGCATGAGCCAATTTTCTGCGGGCTACGCGAGAAACTTGCCCGCACGCGTTCAACAGTTTCTTCGCTCACTGCAGGCCGACCCGTTGATTTCCCCTTACAGAGGCATCCAGAAGCTTTAAACTGCGCATACCATCGCCGAATGGAGTTAGCAGTTGGTGGATCTTTGTTAAACTTTGTCCTGAAGTGTCGTTGCACTGTTATGACTGACTGATGTGAGTACCTTTCAAGCACGACATTCGCTTTCTCGGCTCCTGTCGCCATTTTGTCTCACTGCGCTCTCGAGCGCTCTGACGGCAGAAACCTGAGGTGCGGCTTCAGCCGAACAAAACTTTATGAGTTTTTCTACGTATCTGTAGTGTGTCGTGACCATATGTCAATGAATGGAGCTACAGTGAATGTATGAAATCGCTTCAATCATTTGTAATAGCCCTGTATAAAGGGCACTGCGTTGGCGGACCTATCACTTATACTAATTCATGTCAAAGGGTTTTCGGTGTCATTATGGCCGCACGACAGGAATTAATAGGCTTTGGATTGCGGAATGACACTTTGGCACATGCCACATTCCATTTCGGAAATCGTAAGGGAATTCAATATTCCGAGATTCACGGTGTCAAGAGTGTGTCCAGATACCACATTTTAGGCTTTACCTCTCACCTAGGACAACGCAATGGCCGAAAGCCTTCACTTAACAACCGAGATCAACGGCGTTTGCCTGGAGTTGCCAGTGCTAACAGACAAGCAAAACTGCGTGAAATAACCACTGAAATCAATGTAGGTCCTACGACGAACGTATCCGTTACGACAGTATGGCGAAATTTGGCCTCAAAGGGCTATGGCAGCAGACGACAGACGCGAGTGCCTTTGGTAACAGTTACTTCTACTACATCTACACCCATACATCGCAAGCCACTTGACGGTTCGTGGCGGAGGGCACTTTAAGTAACTCTATCGGTTCTCCCTTATATTCCTGTCTCGTACTGTTCGTGGAAAGAGAGACTGCCGGTATGCCTCTGTGTGGGCTCCAATCTCTCTGATTTTAGCCTTATGGTCACTTAGCGAGATATACGTAGGAGGGAGCAATATACTGCTTGATTCCTCGGTGAAGGTATGTTCTCGAAATTTCAACAAAAGCCCGTACCGAGCTACTGAGCGTCTCTCCTGCAGAGTCTTCCACTGGAGTCTATCCGCAGCGCTTTCGCGATTACCAAATGATCCTGTAACGAAGCCCGCTGCTCTCCGTTGGATCTTCTCTATCTCATCTATCAACCCTATCTGGTACGGATCCCACACCGGTGACAGTATTCAAGCACAGGAGGAACAAGTGTCCTGTAACGTACTTTCATTGTTTTCAGACTGCATTTCCTTAGGATTCTTCCAATGAATCTCAGTCTGGCGTCTGCTTTACCAGCGATTAATTTTATGTGGTCATTCCATTTTAGATCACTCCTAGTGCCTACTCCCAGATAATTTATGGAATTAACTGCTTCCAGTTGCTGACCTGCTATATTTTAGCTAAATGATAAAGCATCTTTCTTTCTATATATTCGCAGCACATTACACTTGTCTAGATTGAGATTCAATTGCCATTCCTTGCACCATGCGTCAATTCGTTGCAGTACCTCCTGCATTCCAGTACAATTTTCCATTGTTACAACCTCTCGATAAACTACAGAACCATCCTCAAAAAGCCTCAGTGAACTTCTGATATTATCCACAAGGTCATTCATGTATATTGAGAATAGAAACGGTCCTACCACACTCCCCTGCGGCACACCTGAAATCTCTTTTACTTCGGAAGACTTCTCTCCATCGAGAATGACATGCTGCGTTCTGCTATGTAGGAACTCTTCAATCCAATCACACAACTGGTCTGATAGTCCAAATGCTTTTACTTTGTTCATTAAACGACTGTGGGGAACTGTATCGAACGCCTTGCGGAAGTCAAGGTACACGGCATCTACCTGGGAACCCGTGTCTACGGCCCTCTGAGTCTCGTGGACGAATAGCTCGAGCTGGGTTTCACACGATCGTCTGATTCCTACAGAGTAGGTTTCTAGTCTCCAGAAAAGTCATTTTTTTTTTTTGGTCATCAGTCTACTGACTGCCCGCCACGAATTCCTTTCCTGTGCTAACCTCTTCATCTCAGAGTAGCACTTGCAACCTACGTCCTCAATTATTTGCTTGACGTATTCCAATCTCTGTCTTCCTCTACAGTTTTTGCCCTCTACAGCTCCCTCTAGTACCATGGAAGTCATTCCCTCATGTCTTAGCAGATGTCCTATCATCCTGTCCCTTCTCCTTATCAGTGTTTTCCACATATTCCTTTCCTCTCCGATTCTGCGTAGAACCTCCTCATTCCTTACCTTATCAGTCCACCTAATTTTCAACATTCGTCTATAGCACCACATCTCAAATGCTTCGATTCTCTTCTGTTCCGGTTTTCTCACAGTCCATGTTTCACTACCATACAATGCTGTACTCCATACGTACATCCTCAGAAATTTCTTCCTCAAATTAAGAACGGTATTTGATGTTAGTAGACTTCTCTTGGCCAGAAATGCCTTTTTCGCCGTAGCGAGTCTGCTTTTGATGTCCTCCTTGCTCCGTCCGTCATTGGTTATTTTACTGCCTAGGTAGCAGAATTCCTTAATTTCATTGACTTCGTGACCATCAATCCTGATGTTAAGTTTCTCGCTGTTCTCATTTCTACTACTTCTCATTACCTTCGTCTTTCTCCGATTTACTCTCAAACCATACTGTGTACTCATTAGACTGTTCATTCCGTTCAGCAGATCATTTAATTCTTCTTCACTTACACTCAGGATAGCAATGTCATCAGCGAATTGTATCATTGATATCCTTTCACCTTGTATTTTAATTCCACTCCTGAACCTTTCTTTTATTTCCATCATTGCTTCCTCGATGTACAGATTGAAGAGTAGGGGCGAAAGGCTACAGCCTCGTCTTAAACCCTTCTTAATACGAGCACTTCGTTCTTGATCGTCCACTCTTATTATTCCCTCTTGGTTGTTGTACATATTGTATATGACCCGTCTCTCCCTATAGCTTACTCCTACTTTTTTCAGATTCCCGAACAGCTTGCACCATTTTATATTGTCGAACGCTTTTTCCAGGTCGACAAATCCTATGAAAGTGTCTTGATTTTTCTTTAGCCGTGCTTCCATTATTAGCCGTAACGTCAGAATTGCCTCTCTCGTCCCTTTACTTTTCCTAAAGCCAAACTGATAGTCACCTAGCGCATTCTCAATTTTCTTTTCCATTCTTCTGTACATTATTCTTGTAATCAGCTTCGATGCATGAGCTGTTAAGCTGATTGTGCGATAATTCTCGCACTTGTCAGCTCTTGCCGTCTTCGGAATTGTGTGGATGATGCATTTCCGAAAGTTAGATGGTATATCGTCAGACCCATATATTCTATACACCAACGTGAATAGTCGTTTTGTTGCCACTTCCCCAATGATTTTAGAAATTCTACTGGAATGTTATCCATCCCTTCTGCCTTATTTGACCGTAAATCCTCCAAAGCTCTTTTAAATTCCGATTCTAATACTGGATCCCCTATCTCTTCTAAATCGACTCCTGTTCCTTCTTCTGTCACATCAGACAAATCTTCACCTTCATAGAGGCTTTCAATGTATTCTTTCCACCTATCTGCTCTCTCCTCTGCATTTAACAGTGGAATTCCTGTTGCACTCTTAATGTTACCGTCGTTGCTTTTAATGCCACCAAAGGTTGTTTTGACTTTCCTGTATGCTGAGTCTGTCCTTCCGACAATCATATCTTTTTCGATGTCTTCACATTTTTCCTGCAGTCGTTTCGTCTTAGCTTCCCTGCACTTCCTATTTATTTCATTCCTCAGCGACTTGTATTTCTGTATTCCTGATTTTCCCGGAACATGTTTGTACTTCCTTCTTTCATCATCTACTGAAGTATTTCTTCTGTTACCCATGGTTTCTTCGCAGCTACCTTCTTTGTACCTATGTTTTCCTCCCCAACTTCTGTGATGGCCCTTTTGAGATATGTCCATTCCTCTTCAACTGTACTGCCTACTGCGCTATTCCTTATTGCTGTATCTATAGCGTTAGAGAACTTCAAACGTATCTCGTCATTCCTTAGTACTTCGGTATCCCACTTCTTTGCGTATTGATTCTTCCTGACTAATGTTTTGAACTTCAGCTAACTCTTCATCACTACTATATTGTGATCTGAGTCTATATCTGCTCCTGGGTACGCCTTACAATACAGTATCTGATTTCGGAATCTCTGTCTGACCATGATGTAATCTAATTGAAATCTTCCCGTATCTCCCGGCCTTTTCCAAGTATACCTCCTCCTCTTGTAATTCTTGAATAGGGTATTCGCTATTACTAGCTGAAACTTGTTACAGAACTCAATTAGTCTTTCTCCTCTTTCATTCCTAGTCCCAAGTCCATATTCTCCTGTAACCTTTTGTTCTACTCCTTCCCCTACAACTGCATTCCAGTCGCCCATGACTATTAGGTTTTCGTCCCCCTTTACATACTGCATTACCCTTTCAATATCCTCATACACTTTCTCTTGAAGGAGGGAATTTCGCTATCGTCCCGAGAACTATACCTATAGAGGACATCATTGCCAACACCGAAGCAGCCATTCGGACCCTTCCTTGTGAAAGGGCAGAGGAAATACGCACGGAAACAGCCAGGATACTGCGCCGAGCTAAACCACCAGCTTGCAACCTGAAGAAAGAAGAGGTACAACCCATTAAGGATCTCAACGTCGACAAGAGTATATTGGTACTGCCTGCCGATAAGGGGAATGCGACCGTTCTAATGAAGACCGAAGATTACGAGCAAAAGATCCGAGACCTATTAGATCCGACGACGTACCGAAAACTAAGCGCAGATCCGACGGAGCGTATCACTCGGAATAAGAATCGATTAATTAAGGCGTCTTCTCTGCCGGCGGACATACAGAGAGACCTGCGCAACACGGAAGCCCTACCACCTCGGCTGTATGGATTACCCAAGATCCATAAGAACAACTTTCCACTGAGACCGATCGTTAGCGCTCCTGGCTCACCAACGTATAAACTGGCAAGACACTTGGCCTCTCAGCTCCAGCCACCCGTGGGGAAGACCGACACATACATTAAGGACTCAGGACATTTCATTGAGAAGCTGAAGAAACTGAAACTTGCACCAAACGACATCCTGGTCAGCTTTGATGTTGTTTCGTTATTTAGGAAAGTGCCACTCAGTGACGCTCTTGAGCACATCGGTTCCATGTTCCCGCAAGACATCAAAAAGCTCTTCCATGCATGTCTCACTACGAGCTGTTTCACGTGGAATGGCGATTTCTACGAACAGCTGGAAGGCGTCGCCATGGGTAGTCCTCTCAGTCCAGAGGTGGCCAACTTCTTCATGGAACAATTCGAAGCACAGGCACTGGACTCGGCGACTTGCAAACCGAAGGTGTGGTACAGGTACGTCGATGATACTTTCGTGGTGTGGAGCCATGGTGAAGAACAGCTCGGTGACTTCCTAAGACACTTGAACAGCCTCCATGCCAACATAAAATTTACCATGGAAGTAGAAAAGGACAAGAAACTGCCATTTCTAGATGTGCTGGTCACAAGGGAAGGCGAAAACCTGGGACACAGCGTGTATCGAAAACCGGCACACACGGACCGATACCTGCACAAACTGTCAAACCACCACACGAGCCAGAAAAGAGGCATGATTAGTACGCTCGTAACGAGAGCAGGACGAATATGTGAGCCGCAACACCTCAAACGAGAAATGCAACACCTGGAAACTGTTCTGAGGAGCAATGGGTACTCCACAAATTACATTAGAAGTGTAACAGAGCCCAACACTCGGCGAAGTAAGGAACCAGAAAAAGAAATGTCGGGTACGCCCTTTCTGCCATACATTCCCAGAGTGACGGACAGAATCGGCCGTACATTGCGCAAACATGGCGTAAAGACGATTTTCAAACCGACAAGGAAGATCAAAGAGTGTCTTAGATCGGCGAAGGAGAAAAGAGACCCACTTGCAATGTCGGGAATATACCGTATACCATGCACGTGCGGAAAAGTTTATGTCGGAATGACTGGACGATCAATTAACACCAGGATCAAAGAGCATAAGCGACATTGCAGGTTGGGGCAGGTGGAGAAATCGGCCGTGGCAGAGCACGCACTGAATGGGACCGACCACGTAGTAAAATTCGCCGACACGGAAGTTCTACTTGTAGAGAAGCACTATTACACGCGCTTGTTCAGAGAAGCTGTAGAAATCCAAAAACACGCGAACAGTTTCAACAAGAAAGAGGAAAGCCTTAAGGTAAACGAATCCTGGCTTCCCGTACTGCAGCGAACGACCGTCGCAGGTAGCAAGAGGAGAACCGAACCGGAAATGACCGCGGAGAAGCCGTCGTACGTTGGCGCGCCAGGTACATATAGTCTGCGGCCGCGAGCTCGCCTCCAGTTCACCACCGGCAATGGAGGGTGAAGCTTTGACAATGCCAGCCACTCGTGCAGGCGAAACGTCAGAAAAATCATTAGATGAACGTCGGCCGAAGAACCCGAGACAGAAGCCAATAGGCAGTTTGTCAACAAGTGGCCACGAAAGCCTTAACAATTTTGTAGATGTCATTCAGTTTTTTTCGTGGAAAACCAGAGCATCACATACATTCTTAGACGCTTGCAGAACGTCTATGGAGGCTTGTTAGTGAACAAAAGCACGTTGAGTCGTTGGCCGAGGCGTCTGTCACCATCGCAACAAGGTCACGCAAACATGTCCGATCTCCCAGGTGCTGACTGGCCGCACACAGGTATGACTCGTCCAATGTTGGAACGTGAGGACATTCAAGGCGATCAACGGATCACAATCAAACACTTCGCTGTACAACTGGACGTCTTTGCTGGTTGTGCTCACACACCAGTTGGGGAGTTCACAAAGCTTCATTGGACCGTTCTTCCTCATCCACCCTACAGCCCGGATCGCGCACCTCCCGACTTCCATCTGTTTGACCCCATGAAGGATGCATTCCGCAGGAAGCATTACGTGGATGAAAGAAATATTGTTTCAGCAATACGTTGGCTCCGACGTCGACCAGTAGGACGGTACCTTGCGGGTGTACAGGTCCTCCCAGTAAGATGCCGTAAAGCCGTCGCACTGAACGGAGATCATGTTGAAAATAAGGTTGTGTAGACAATAGAGTGAGCAATAATTTGGTGTATTGGAATCCTAAATAAAACCAACCTGCTGACATAGTATTAAAACTCTGTAATGGAGCACGTTGTAAATAAATAAACAAAAAAAATATTGAAAACCTGCTTTCAGAAAAATGTGTTGTATTACCTATTGAACACCCCTGGTATTAAAGGGCCGTTTCTTTTCCTATGTAATTCTGGCAAGTGTGATGTGTCTTGGTCATCATTAAATAGCTTTCTTTGATTTAGTTGACAAATTGCAATGCGTTCTAAACTTTTCACGCTAATTAAGGCATGGTCTTTTCCGACTGTAAATCTGACTAAAATACGATTCTGGTAGCTGGAGTTGCAGGTTTTGAGTTCTTATGGTGATATTTCCATAGAAACTTTCATCCTTTAAAGCACATTTCTTAATTTATAACCATGAAATCAAATACCAATTTTCTTAGAACTAGTTCTAAAAGCGTTTTAATAAAACGAAATAGTTGCATAAGAACTTTCAGCCCCTATTTCACCCTCTTACAGGTGAATTTTCAAAAAGACGTGAAACACATTTTTTTATTTACAGACGAGAAGCCAAATATAAATTTTGACAGATTTAGCTTTTGAAATGCTTTCGTAATGAAACATTTTCATAAAACCTTTCATGCCCTATTTCGCGCGCCTGGGGTGGAATTTCGAAAAATCCTTGCTTAAACTATGTTTGTAGTGTGAGATTAACATCCTACCGAAACCTCAAGTTACTTTTCTTAGCGGTTTTGTCTTGACGTTGACGAGTCAGTGAATCAGTCATGACAACTCGTTTTACACGTATATACAAGATGATCAGCAACAGTCTGAAAATGTTTTACGGGTGTTGTTAAGGAAGAAATTCGATACGTTGCTTCGTTTTAGAGCTGCCAATCAGGTCTTTGCAAGCGTTAATTCAAGCGACCCGCCAGAGACTGTGTCACCAAATATGTTCTTCGTTTCGTTTTCTGAAACCGAACAAGAGAGCGATACAGGAACTGGAGATGGGACGGTAGTAAAGACTGATTCTGAGCTAAAGTTTGAACAGTCTCGTGCGCCATCGCCTACGCTGTAAGACCAATTTATACTAATGTTATATCTGATGGGCAGCTTGAATTTTCACGCCTAACTTCCTGATTGGCGAAGTTCAATTCTAATTTACTCTGAAAGCGCGGTGCGTATTGAATTTTTTTAACAACCTTTTCTCATCACAACCTAGCGTGTAACTCGATGACGAGCTGTTGACATTGTTTCTGACCACCCTGTATATCAGTGACCTATTGGATTACAGAAGACCCATGATATTGTACGACTTCACAACTGGCGCGACTGAAAATCGTACGTACAGTAAACTAGCTGTCATTTACCATCTGGCTCCATCTGAAGTTGAATGACCACTGAAAACAAACAGTGGGTGAAGCAGATGCCAGACTGAAATTTACTGGAAGAATCTGAAAAAAAGTGTAATTCGTCCTCGAAAGAAGCGGCTTATAGGACACTTGTTCGACCGTTTCTTGAACACCTTTCATCAGTGTGGGACCTCTTCCTGGTTGGATTAGTAGAGAAAACGGAGAAGACCCAACAGAGAGCGGCGCCTTTCGTCACAGGACCGTTTAGTCGGTGCGAGATCATTACAGGGATCCTCAACTAACTCCGGTGGCAGATGTTAGAGGAGAGGCGTCGTGCGTCACGAACAAGTTTACTATTGAAATTCCGAGAGCGTACATTGAGTAAAGAGTCAGTTACAATGTTACTGCCTCCCACGTACGTCTCGCGACATCATCTGCTACTGATGGCTCCTGACGGTTTGGTCAGTCGGATCAGGTTTCTCTCTAGTCGTTACCGATATTCTGTCGAATCTCAGTTCCAATAGAGGCGTTAAACTTCGAAATTAGTTGGTTAACTGCAAATTTGTTGACATCAGCAATATTCACAATCGACGAATTAATATTTCGAAATATTTCGTACGGCTGTGGATCGTCAACAGTGTCTGTTCTTTCAGACATGCTTGTAAAAGGCGTTTAAGCCACAGTGTAAGGAGGTCGTAGTATTAGGTCACTTGTTTCGTGGGTGTTTTTCGTACTGCGACCTGTACCAAATCATTCAGGTTACTGTGAACGTGAAGCAGTATATTTATTTCAGCATTCTGAACGACCATGTGCTGCCTTTCTTTTGCGCCTTCACGATGATCAGTGGATAATCCCATCTTCGAAGATGGCTACAGCTGTGTTCACAGGGACACTCACACACACACACACACACACACGTTCCTGGCTTGATGAACACTTACGTATCATATCGCACTTGGACTGACTGGCCCACTAAACCACACAACCCTAATCACAAAGAAAATGTCTGTATTGAAACAGCTGGTAAAATGTAAGAACCATAATCCATATAATTTCCTAGCTCTATGGAATTTAATCCTCTTCCTGAAGCTATTATTAACACTAGAGTTCGTACTACAAGGTATTGGCGTGGTGTCTCCTGGTACTAAATTTTTGTCCCATGTAATTATCTTTTTACTACCATAACTGATGTCACAAGTGCGACAGAAACTTGGTAGCTGTGTTTGAGGAATGGCTCAGAGCAAAATGACACACTGTGTAGTATTGTGAGCTTACCCCTTCTTTGCCAGCAACCCACATTACATCTACGTTATGCAAGCAGCAGGCTTCTTAACAGGCGCGATACGTCCGGCTGCCAGACGGCGAACGAAGCGTCAGCGTAGATCGCTGGCACCACGGAAATCTTTCCTGTGTTGGCCACGTGATAGGAATCAAGGCCAAATTTGTCCTGGCGCCGAGGGCTGCACTTCGGCTGGTGCGCGGGCCCTGACAGCCGGTTCACTCCTTGGACTTCCTCGTCTAGACGCCGAATACTTACGCATTTCTAGAACCAGGAACTCACTTTAGAGACGCTGCAGCTACGACGCAAGGCTTCTTGTTAGGATTTCTGCTAGTGGACTTCTATAAATTCTGGACTTACTTTCCATTTGCGATACAGCGGGCTTGATTTTACGTTTTCGTAGTACTGGAACCTTAATATTGAACTCTCCTTCAAGGACTTGAATTGAGTGTGAGTTCTCAACATTTTCACTTCGGATTGTTTCGTCGTGACTTAAACTTTTTTGTGGCATAGTGCTTTGTGTCAATAACAGTAAAGTTTTCCAACAGTGTTTGCTTTCGTTCTAGAGCCCTTCTGCCTTCAGGTCTAATTCATGTTAATTCTTTCGATCCACCAGCAGCACCGAATTTAGTATTCAGCAAAGAGTTTGCTAGTTCCCTCAGGACTCTAATTCGGACACTATGTATGGGAGGACATCAGTTCTGAAACTTTGTTTATTTGCAATTAATAGTCACTCTTCGTCGAGGACTCTTTGTGTTTCAACCAAGAGAGCATTTCGTACCTGACTGTTTTACAGCTTGTTTTCTCACTGTGAATCAAGTTTTCCATCGTTTACCTCGACTCCTTAGCGTGAGTGCCAGACTGGTTCCTTCGTAAGCGCAAGGCTTAATTCGTTCCCCATCCTTCTCACAATTCGAGCTTGAGTTCCATCTTTAAAAACCACCTTGTTAACGGGGCGTTAGATCCTAATGTTCTTCCTTTGAGGAAAGGTCAAAATCACGGTTAGATAACGCACTCAGGGACAAAACACGACTGCAAGTTTCATAGCGTGTTGGTCCACTTCTGAAACGTAATACAACAGCTACTTTGAGTAGCATGCAATGGAAAAGTTCTTCGTGGGTTTCTGGAGAAATGTGGCAGTAGGTGCCCGCCACCGGTCAAAAAATTCCCGTCAATTGGGGCCATCAGTTTGTGGATGTGGAGCTGGCACCCGAATGCGTTGGAAATGTGATTCATGTGGTTCAAATCAGGAGAGTTTGGTCACCAAGTTCATTACAAACGCCTCAACACTGTTAGACGATTATGACCTTGTGACTCAGACAGTCGTTCTGCTGGAAAATGACGTCTCTGTCAGGAAAGGCATGAAGTGTGAGGAGATTCAGGTGGTCTGAAATAATATTCACGAAGTCCCCAAATGTCGTGGTGCCCTTGATTACTTCCACATATCCTACGGAAACAAAGAAGAATGTCATCAGTAGCACAATTATGAACCCATGTGCAGTATATCATTTCAGCAACTGTCTGCATGGATTTGTGGCGTATCCAGACACAGTCATCGACCTGATGTAACAGGAAACATGATTCATCCACCAAGGCGACACGTTCCCAGGATGAATGGTCCAATTTCAATGATCCAAAAACGGCTGCAAGCGTAACTGATGAAGTCGTTGTGTCAACATTGGAACATGCAGGCGTAGTCTGCTGCATAACCCTATGTCCAACAATGTGTGCTTCATGATGTGCTTTAAAACACTTGCACCTGCAGCAACAATGTACTCTGTCATCAGAGCTGCAACAGATCGGCTCCTCCCCCGCTTTACAGAGCAGACAAAACCCACCCTCCACACGTTGTGTGACGAGGCGTCCACGACCAACACCTTGTCGCCTATTCGTGGTCTCATCAGCCTTCAAACACACTCCGTACATGTTCAAGACAGTAGCACGCGAGCACCCGACCAGCTTTGCTGTTTCTGACTCGTTCCCAGGTGCTTTGCCACAACAAGTCAGCCAAAGAGACTCAGTGAATTTCCACTTTTGTAGCCCATATCGTCACTAGAATGATTCTCCTTTCGTTTCTGCTTCGTTTACAGTCATTCCTTATTGCACATTGTGATCACATTGCTAACACGCAGCATTATATCTTCTGGTGGTCCATGGTCATAACTTTTTGCCTCGTGAGTGTATCTATCCAGCTCATGGTCAACTGTTACTCTAAACATGAATCACAGTTCCTCTACACGTTTATGCCCATGACTGTTTCTATTGACTTCATAGAATGCGACAGCACTGCTTCTTTATCTGTCTAACTAAAATGTAACAACACCCCGGCCACTATTTTTCAGCAAGATAATGCATGACCACATCTTCCTCCACAAACACGTGCTTTCTTGATGTCACAGAATTTCAGCCTTTCGGCCTGGCCCGCCAGATCACCAGACATGTCGCTGATCGAATGTGTGTGGGATATGGTGAAACGAGGGATGCAGCGCTCCCAATGCCAACCAGAACAAATGAACTTTGGAACCAGGTGAATGCAGCATGGGTGGCTGTACTACAGGATACCGTTCGCACCTAATACGCGTCGATGCCATCACACATGGAACAAATTGTACGGGCCAATAGTGGACTTGCAGTAGGTCTGATGTATAAGGAGCGATAAAAAAGTTTCCATTTGAGGGAACTGCTGCAGCACTTATGCAAGGTAGCGCGACTCCGATGTGCATTTATAAGTACCGACGCGTCGGGAAGGGTTTAGTATGACATACGTGTCTTTCTGTCATGCATGTGGTAAATATGGAAATGTTAACTATGGCGACATTATTACTAAATGCTGCCAAACAGGAATAAAATGCTGTTATTCTTTTCTTGCTTGCCAAAGGATAAATGCCGTTAGACATCCGTCGAAGAATGAAGAATATGTATGAGTCAGCATGTCTCTTGAAAACTATGGTTGTGGAATGGTGTGCTAAATTCTGTGCTGGTCGCAATTCGACGCAAGACATCAATCGACGACGGAGGCACCAACTCCTTCTCAAGTGTGAGACACTCTAGCACCCGCCTCATAGTCCTGATCTCTCCCCACGAGAAGATCACGCTTTCACTCCCTTAAAAAAGATGGAAAATGGTTAACGATTCCTGTCGGACGAGGATCTGCAGCACCTAACAGGACACGGTGTTTTACCAAACAGGTATCTTCAGTCTGGTGCATCAGTGGGGTGATTCGCTCAATGCTCACTACGATTCTGCCTGATAAGCATATCGATTCAATGGAAGCTGTGTGATGACCCTTTATACTTCCATCTATCAGGCATAAAAGTAATGAGCGTAAATGGAACGTAAGAGTACACCATATGTATACTAAGAGAGCGAGAGAACGGTCATTTTAACACTGCAAACCAACTGAAGAGGAGCAGCGTTCCAAGTCATCTCTATCAGTCAATTTCTCTCAATCGCGTAAGGTGAATGTTGGCAGTATAACTTTAGAAAGGGCATGGGTTGTTCCTGTTCATATACTTGCTCCAACTGAGCTATAGTTGGAGTGACAGACGATGTCAGTCGAGTTCAACTCACTCTGCACACCTACGTCGCGGATTCAGTAATGTTCTGAGCGCTATGCTGTGAATGTCGCAGGCAATGCGAGTCTTAACCGTGATCATAGTGACTTCATTTGTGAATTTTCATTTCATACGTTTTGTGTCTTCATTTCTGAGGGTGATAGTAAGCGAGAAAATGTATATAAGCAAGCAATAGAAATAATTTGCAAGATACACTCTTTCGTCAAGTGCAAAAGGAGGTGTATGTACCTACTGCAACTGTCAGTTAGAACTGGCAACAGTAAAATCCCTGTCCATGCATCAACCTTTGTGAATCTTTATTATTAGCGAATCGGACGGTAGTCCTCTTGCAACAGCAGCATTGTCAAACTGGCGCTACACCCTAATATCACATTTTGCCAGCTTTAAAACGGACCTAGCTGGGGGAGGTCCGAGCGTTTCACATTCACGCCATTTGATTCATGTTAAAGAGGGATTTTTCAATATTGCAATGTAGTAACGCTGTAGGAGTCTCACATGAGAGCACGAGAACATTCTCAAAAGTAATGTCTCCCAATTTTCTATTCTGTTCTCATAATTGGTTGTGGTATTGCGTGTCATGCATATAACTGCGTTGACTTTTCCACTTCGCTGACGCAAGTTACATCCTTCTGCCGGTACAGGACTCCAAACTGTGGTGTGTAACGTGGCGGCGTGTGTAATAAACATCGTGCTGTTATCGAATTTCTAAGAGCAGAAATCGTGCCTCAAACTGAAATCCATTAAAGAATGAAGCTGTGTTCAGTGATCATCGTATCCACTTCAATAATGTGTGACATTGCATTGTCTGTGCTCATAATAAAGAAAATGGTGGTTGCTAATATCAATGTAAATGATCGAGTTTGGAGCGTTTCCAAAACTTAAAGAACACCATCGAGAAGTACTTTAACAGTGATGAGGTGGTTCAAGCTAGATGAGGTTGTGGCTCTGTCAGCAAAGTAAAACATTCTATAGCAATGGTATGAGCAAACTGGTCACTTAGTGGGAGAAATGATCCATCACCAGGAAAACTATGTTGACAAATAAATATGAAAATATGAAGAATAAAGATGTAGAATGCTAACAAAGTCTGTTTTATTTAATAAATTTTAAAACCTTTCACATAAAAAAATTCGGAGATATCGCTTTTTAGGACGCCCTTGTATATTATAATGATTGCCTTTAACACGTAACTAACAATACCACAATTGTAATGCAGTGCTAGCTGAATGGCGTACAGCACACACTGTTACAGAAGTCACTGTGTAGAGCTGGACATCTGATGTGCCGCTGTTTGCCTCCCTGAGTCCAAGGGCAGCCGTCACACGTCTGACGTCCCCATCACGGCTGCTGCTCTCCCGCCGGCGAAACAGGAGGTGCGGCGGAGTGCCGCCAGGGGCGCTGCAGTCGCGCGCCTAGAGGGCGCCGCCGGCGAGGGCAATCTCTGCCGCTGATTGGCCGGGCCCCGCGGGGCTCGCAACCTCATTACAGTACATTAGGGCGAGGTCGGCCGAGCCGCGCGCACACACACTTGTTGCGGCAGTGCCGCACCAGTGCGCTCCCTGAGTTTACAGGACGCCATGGCTGGGAGGAGCCACGCTGTAGCGTAGGGACGGTAATGCTATGCAGAAATCTCCAGGGAAACAGAATGAGGCAGTGGTTTATAAGAAACAACAGACTTAGAAACACACACAGAATACTCCAGTGCACAAGAAACAAGAGGGAAAAGCAAGAGTGTAAGATGAAGCACACATAGGAATGAGTACAATACAGGGATGGAGTCACTCACCCCTACTGTTCAGGTTAAGGAGGCTTCTAGCGGCCAGAGCAGGTAAAGTGGCAATTTTATCATCCTGGAGGCTGCTGCAGTCTAGTGGCAATCATTTGAAACTATTCAAAGAGACTTTTTTGGTTTTTTCAGCAACTCATGGCGATAGCTATGCATGCTCCTGTGCAGTGAAATACTTCGTGTTTTGTCTACATCTGATGTAACACAAGTGAATTTTATGAATCGACCAAAATCTAAATACCTTATTGTTTGACCCTACAGGTGCAAGACCCTGTTTTATATCAACACATTCTGATTATTTGGTCACCCAGAAGACTATGTTCATTTTACTGGGATTTGGTATTATTTCACACATTGTACAGCAAGAAAGTGGAAAACTGGAGAAAAAAATGGTTCAAATGGCTCTGAGCACTATGGGATTCAACTGCTGTGGTCATAAGTCCCCTAGAACTTAGAACTACTTAAACCTAACTAACCTAAGGACAGCACACAACATCCAGCCATCACGAGGCAGAGAAAATCCCTGACCCCGCTGGGAATCGAACCCGGGAACCCGGGCAGAAAACTGGAGAATTAGATATAATGTACATTATATTATCAACTGATACTTCCAATAAAATTGAAAATATCAATAAGTATCAATTGAAAGTATCACAACATATGGTGCAGAGTTGTGGGAGCAGAGGAAGAAAGATTGCCTGCTGGCTGTCGAAATGGATTTCTGGAGACAGAGTTGTAGATATTCCAAGCTTGATCATATTAGAAATGATAGTATCAGAGAGGTTATGAGTGTGGAAAGCACAATCCTAGACTACATAGAAAAGAAGCATGTTCTCTGGCATGGTCACTTAGAGCATATGCCAGACAAAAGATAGCCAAAACGTGTATGGCAATGGACTCCATATGAAAGAAGAAAGTGTGGTAGACCTGTGCTATGCTGGAAAAACGACGTCAACGAAGCAATGGTGGCGAGAGGTCTTAATGAAGGAGACTGGAATGACCGTGAATGATGGAGATTGGGATGCAAGAGGCGGCGGCAGCTGTAGAAATCTTGCTCATATATATATAATACTTTATCAATTGGATTAACTGGATTCATCATGTGAAAGTGAGGATTCATCATATGAATGACACGTGTGTGTGTGTGTGTGTGTGTGACAATTGCTACAGTTCTAGGATTGGTTGGTTGGTTGGTTTGGGGAAGGAGACCAGACAGCGTGGTCATCGGTCTCATCGGATTAGGGAAGGATGGGGAAGGAAGTTGGCCGTGCCCTTTCAGAGGAACCATCCCGGCATTTGCCTGGAGTGATTTAGGGAAATCACAGAAAACCTAAATCAGGATGGCCGGACGCGGGACTGAACCGTCGTCCTTCCAAATGCGAGTCCAGTGTCTAACCACTGCGCCACCTCGCTCGGTACAGTTCTAGGAAAATGTTATATTATAGCCTTTGAAATGACATGCTTATGGATTGTCTAGCTCAGGTAATTGAATATTCAAACAACATTTAGTGCAAGAGCGTGCAGCCAGGCATAAGACGAGTTGCCTGATGGGTCGAAGTGGCCAAGTGGTCACTTTGGCCAAACATGTATTTTCTGCTTATATTTGGTTATGAACTACAATTGCAAATGTTGATATGTATTTCTGAATTTCAACTTAACTGTAATGGTAGTAAATGTACCACATAAAGTGACATATGAAAATTTATTAAGTGGAATTTCAAGAACAAATTACAGTGTATTCTGAAAAGTGTTTACCTTGTTTTAAGACAACTGCAGTGATAACAAAACTAGATTACTTCATAAAATAAGTGTAATAAAGCATTAGTGTACTAAAAACTTGTTAGGAAGCTTTTGCTCTTACTACAGGTTTATGTTAAGATTCCATCAAATTACTTAAAAAAATCACTAGAACAATCATGGGATTCTGAAGCTATGCAACAGGCATTGGAAGCAGCAACGAAAGAGAAAGTGCCATCTGCTGCAGCAGACGAACTATTCAATGCCTCAACAAACATACTCAAAAGAAGAATTCTAAAGGAACTGTGGTTCTCCAGAAGAAGAGAGGATTCTTGCTCACTTCAGATGTGTATTCACCCAAGAGCAAGAAATCCTAAAACATATTTTTGACGTACAATGAAGATTACCGATTTACGCTACTTGGCTTTTCAGCTTGGTGATCTACCACACCCATTCGACAAGCAGAAAAAGTTCGCAGGCAAGAATTGGTTAATGCATTTCAGGGAGAGACATCCTAACATAAGCTTACAAAACCAATTTCAACTTCATCTGTGTCTTGTGTTCCCTCTTCTCTGTCTCTGCCCACTTTGCCCTCCCTATTGGGCAATGTGGCCATTTTTTGGACTTTCACTTAGTTTCATATTTGTAATACAAAAGAAAGATCTGGATAATGATACAATTGTTTCAGAGTTACAAAAAGTATGCGGTTTATACAGATTTATTTACTATGATTGTCTGAGACGTGATGTCAGAGAGAAACACCATTTTCTTAGGGTGACCCCTGCACCCAGTTTCCCCACAGAAGTAGTAATGACGGAAATAAAAGAAAAATTGGGTGTGGGGCTAAAATTCATGATGAAAAGTTCTCAAGAATACGATTCACTTGTGACATTGCTATCCGCAGTGAAAATGAGGAAGAAGTGCAGATCTGACGAGTGGAATGAACGGTCTGAGGAGTGCACCCTGTAGGCAGAAAGTGAACCGAAGAAAGACGAACTAATGAGGAGTGGCAGAAAGGAGATTAGTGATTAACTTCACTTCAAAATTACGGGCTATGAAGTAGCTATCTTTTAAGGAAAATAATGCAAGACCTGAGTCGAAACAAGGCCCCCAGAGTAGACAACATTCCATTGGAACTACTGACGGCCTTGGGAGAACCAGTCCTGACAAAACTCTATCATCTGGTGAGCAAGATGTATGAAACAGGCGAAATATCCTCAGACTTCAAGAAGAATATAATAATTCCAATCCCAAAGAAAGCAGGTGTTGACAGATGTGAAAATTACCGAACAATCAGTTTAATAAGCCACAGCTGCAAAATACTAACACGAATTCTTTACAGACGAATGGAAAAACTAGTAGAAGCCGACCTCGGGGAAGATCAGTTTGGATTCCGTAGAAATACTGGAACACGTGAGGCAATACTGACCTTACGACTTATCTTAGAAGAAAGATTAAGGAAAGGCAAACCTACGTTTCTAGCATTTGTAGACTTAGAGGAAGCTTTTAACAATGTTGACTGGAATACTCTCTTTCAAATTCTAAAGGTGTCAGGGGTAAAATACAGGGAGCGAAAAGCTATTTACAATTTGTACAGAAACCAGATGGCAGTTATAAGAGTCGAGGGACATGAAAGGGAAGCAGTGGTTGGGAAGGGAGTGAGACAGGGTTGTAGCCTCTCCCCGATGTTATTCAATCTGTATATTGAGCAAGCAGTAAAGGAAACAAAACAAAAATTCCGAGTAGGTATTAAAATCCATAGAGAAGAAATAAAAACCTTGACGTTTGCCGATGACATTGTAATTCTGTCAGAGACAGCAAAGGACCTGGAAGAGCAGTTGAACCGAATGGACAGTGTCTTGAAAGGAGGATATAAGATGAACATCAACAAAAGCAAAACGAGGATAATGGAATGTAGTCGAATTAAGTCGGGTGATGCTGAGGGAATTAGATTAGGAAATGAGACACTTAAAGTAGTAAAGGAGTTTTGCTATTTGGGGAGCAAAATAACTGATGATGGTCGAAGTAGAGAGGATATAAAATGTAGCCTGGCAATGGCAAGGAAAGCGTTTCTGAAGAAGAGAAATTTGTTAATATCGAGTATAGATTTAAGTGTCAGGAAGTCATTTCTGAAAGTATTTGTATGGAGTTTAGCCATGTATGGAAGTGAAACATGGACGGTAAATAGTTTGGACAAGAAAAGAATAGAAGGTTTCGAAATGTGGTGCTACAGAAGAATGCTGAAGATTAGATGGGTAGATCACATAACTAATGAGGAAGTATTGAATAGGATTGGGGAGAAGAGAAGTTTGTGGCACAACTTGACCAGAAGAAGGGATCGGTTGGTAGGACATGTTCTGAGGCATCAAGGGATCACCAATTTAATATTGGAGGGCAGCGTGGAGGGTAAAAATCGTAGGGGGAGACCAAGAGATGAATACACTAAGCAGATTCAGAAGTATGTAGGTTGTAGTAGGTACTGGGGGATGAAGAAGCTTGAAGAGTAGCATGGAGAGCTGCATCAAACCAGTCTCAGGGCTGAAGACCACAACAACAACAATGCATAATGGACGAATCAAGGCGGACATAAAAAGCAGACTAGTGCAGGAGAAGAGGACATTTCCGGCCAAATGAAGTCTGCTAGTTTTAGACGTCATCCGTAATACGAGGAAGGAGGTTTTGGTAATGCACCTACGGAGCACAGTATTGTATGGAAGTGAGTCATGGGATTGTGTAAAAAATCAGAAAAGAAGGCAATCAAAGCAGGTGAAATGCGGTGCTATAGAAGAATGCTGGAAATTAAGTGGATTTACAACGTAACGTATGAGGAGGCTCTGTACGGAACTGGCGTAACACGGCTGGCGTAAGACGACAGCTTACTGCAGGGGAAAGGGGCACTTTATTTAATCACAAACACGCGACAGCGCGCGTATAGGCGGCGGCTGAGATCGGGTCGTATTTGTGTTAACAGCTGAAATCAGCTTGACAGGAGCAAGTGGAGGGACAGTTTTACAATATGCTCCAAAAATGGCTCTAAGCACTATTGGACTTAACATCTGAGGTAATCAGTCCCCTAGACTTAGAACAGCACTACTGGCCATTAAAATTGCTTCACCACCAAGATGGCGTGCTGCTGACGCGAAATTTAACCGACAGGAAGAAGATGCTGTGATATGAAAATGATTAGCTTTTCAGAGCATTCACAAAAGGTTGGTGCCGGTAGCGACACCTACAACGTGCTTACATGAGGAAAGTTTCCAACCTATTTCTTATACACAAACAGCAGTTGACCAGCGATGCCTCGTGAAACGTTGTTGTGATGCCTCGTGTAAGGAGGAGAAATGCGTACCATCACTTTTCCGACGTTGATAAAGGTCGGATTGTAACCTATCGCGATTGTGGTTTATCACATCGCGACATTGCTGCTCGCGTTGGTCGAGATCCAATGACTGCTAGCAGAATATGGAATCGGTGGATACAGGAAGGTAATACCGAACGCCGTGCTGGATCCCAACGGCCTCGTATCACTAGCAGTCGAGATGACAGGCATCTTATCTGCATGGCTGTAACGGATCGTGCAGCCACGTCTCGATCCCTGAGTCAACATAAGGGGACGTTTGCAAGACAACAACCATCTCCACGAACAGTTCGACG
Organism: Schistocerca cancellata; assembly: GCF_023864275.1. NCBI lineage: Eukaryota > Metazoa > Arthropoda > Insecta > Orthoptera > Acrididae > Schistocerca > Schistocerca cancellata. The sequence continues at coordinate 123,193,057 of NC_064637.1, read as the reverse complement.
ACGTTTGCAACAGCATGGACCATCAGCTCGGAGACCATGGTTGCGGTTACCCTTGACGCTGCATCATAGACACGAGCGCCTGCGATGGTGTACTCAACGACGAACCTGGGTGCACGAATGGCAAAATGTCATTTTTTCGGATGAATCTAGGTGCTGTTTACAGCATCACGATGGTCGCATCCGTGTTTGGCGACATCGCGGTGAACGCACATTGGAAGCGTGTTCTCGTCATCGCCATACTGGCGTATCACCCGGCGTGATGCAATGGGGTGCCATTGGTTACACCTCTCGGTCACCTCTTGTGCGCATTGACGGCACTTTGAACAGTGGACGTTACATTTCAGATGTGTTACGACCCGTGGCTCTACCCTTCATTCGATCCCTGCGAAACCCTACATTTCAGCAGGATAATGCACGGCCGCATTTTGCAGGCCCTGTACGGGCCTTTCTGGATACAGAAAAAGTTCGACAGCTGCCCTGGCCAGCACATTCTCCACATCTCTCACCAATTGGAAACGTCTGGTCAATGGTGGCTGAGCAACTAGCTCGTCACAATACGCCAGTCACTACTCTTGATGAACTGTGGTATCGTGTTGAAGCTGCATGGGCAGCTGTAACTGAACACGCCATCCGAGCTCTGTATGATTCAATGCCCAGGCGTATGAACTTCTGTAAAGTTTGTAAGGTAGGAGACGAGGTACTGGCAGAAGTAAAACTGTGAGGACGCGGCGTGAGTCGTGCTTCGATAGCTCAGATCGTAGAGCACTTGCCCGCGAAAGGCAAAGGTCCTGACTTCTAGTCTCGGTCCGGCACACAGTTTTAATCTACCAGGAACTTTCATATCAGCGCACACTCCCCTGCAGAGAGAAAATCACATTCTAAGGTATAGATTGTTTCCACACCTGCCTTATTCACCTGATGTGACTACGTCAGACGTCTATCTCTAACCAAAACTGAAATTTTTTCTTGGTGTACGAAGATTCACTTCATGGCCCGAGTTGACAATTATTTTGCATGTCTGGAGGAAACTCATTTCTGAGATGGGATCAAGGCACTAGAACTTCGTTGAACCAAGTGCAGTAATCTACAAGGAGACGACATTGAAAAATAAAGTTTCAGTGACGTAAGTACTTTTTTTCTATTCCGTTGCGCAAAGTTTTCAAACCACCCTCGTAAGCCAAGCATGGCTTTCCATGAAGGATAACAAAACGGGACGTAGAATAACGTCGAAATACCACTGTACCGTAAGAATTTGTATCCCACCACGGTACAGGACATCTCTAGGCACGCCTTCGGACTGGAATCTCGTCTACTGAAATACAGTTGCCATCAGCGATGAGTCTCACTTCAAACTGAGCCCCGATGGGTAGTGTAGGTGTGCCTGGAGACACCTGGACAGCAGTGGATTACCAACGTGATTTTCGCTCACCATACGGCCCGAAAATATGGAACACTGGTCTAGGGCGCCATTGCTTTCCATGTCAGGATCCCTGTGGTTGTCATCCTCGGCATCCTTGCAGCACAACGGTACGCCGACGATATTCTGTGCGCCGTTTTCTTACTCTTCATGGCAAGCTATCTTAGGCTCACATTTCAGCAAGATAATGCGAACATTAACACGGCGAGAGTTTCTACTGCTTATCTTTGTGCTTGCCAGAACCTACCTTTGCCAGGAAGGTGGGAAGATCTCTCCGCATTTGAGAAAATACGGAGCTCTTTGGGAGGACCCTTCAACCAGCTCGGGACTTTGACGATCTAACGCCTAAATTGGACGCAATTTGATGCAACATCCCTCAGGAGGACATACAGTAACTTCATCAATCAACATCAAGCCGAATAACTGCTTGTATTCGGACCAGAGGTGGATCAAAGCATTATTTACTTGCTCAGTTTGTAAAGGTCTTTCTCTTGAATAACAACTACCGATTTCCGTCCCATTAGGATAGCTTCTGAGTGTTGCGTGTTAGAGAAGACCTTGGCACGCCTCATAATGCTGCTCATGATTTCGAACATTATTCAAATGTTTCTCTACTCTACTTTCCTTCTTACTTTTAGGCAAAACCAATTTTCCAGTTCTGATATTTTCCATTGTTTTCAGCTGCTCCCTGCACAGTCTCATACTTCCTGTAGATTTGTCTTTTTGTAACCACTGCCTCACACTTCTTTGCATTAAGTTTCAGACCATATGCTTCCAAAGTTTCCTCCCAAAATAAAGCAAATGTATGGTTTTAGCAGAAACTGCTGACGCCACAAACATTTGATGTAATTTGTCCGATAGGCTCCTCCATTGGGACAGGCAGCGTCAAGCTCAAACACGTTCTGACTTTTCAGTCCGTGCCCAGAGATGCTTGAGTGAGGTTGCGTTTACTGTGTCTGTCGCGCATCACGGATTTTGCACAACGCGTGAAAATTAAGGTCTGTTTCAAGTTGCAAAAAAGTGCCAAAGACATGAAATGTTGAAATTGGTGTATGGTGATAGTGCTGTAACTCTGAAGACAGCTTACAAGTGCTATGAACGATATGAAAGTGTAAATGAGTCGATAGAAGACGGGCAACAATCCGGAAGTCCATTAACCTCAAAGACGTGCCGAAAGTGGAAAAAATTGTTGCTTCAAACAAGCGAATAACTATTCGAGAGATTACTGAAGAACTTAACATCTGGTGCGGGCCCGTTCAAAACATTTTAACCGCTAATTTGCGAATGAAACGTTTCAGTGCAAAATGTATTCCCAGACTTTTGAGTAATCAACAAAAGGAAAACCGTGTCTCACTTTGCGCGGAGTTGAAGGATAATCTTCGGTCAGATCGTGACTTCATGGCCAAAGGTTTAACTGGGAACGAAACTTGGGCCTATGTGTATGAATGTGAGACGATAAAACAGAGTCTGCAGCTCGTGGTCGTGTGGTAGCGTTGTCGCTTCCCGCGCCCGAGTTCCCGGGTTCGATTCCCGGCGGGGTCAGGGATTGTCACTGCCTCGTGATGACTGGGTGTTGTGTGCTGTCCTTAGGTTAGTTAGGTTTAAGTAGTTCTAAGTTCTAGGGGACTGATGACCATAGCTGTTAAGTCCCATAGTGCTCAGAGCCATTTGAACCATTTGATAAAACAGAGCTCCGAATGAAAAACCAGTGAAACCCTTCGCCACAAGGCCCTTTTCATTTGAGAGTTTTTGGCCGGAAGAAGTGTTTCTGTTTGTCCACATCCACATTACTGACCAGATTTAGCACCATGAGACTTCTGGCTCATCCTCAAAACCGAAACCGAAATAGGGCCTAAAGGAAAATATTTTGACACTATTCCTGACATTCGGAGGGCCATGACGGAACACCTTAACGCCGTTCCAAAAGAAGCCTTCCATAAATGATTCGAATCATGGCTTGAACGTTGGGATAAATGAATTGCTCCCTAAGATCAGTATTTTAAAGGAGATTAAATCAAGTTCCATTTAAGATTGTTACTTTGTTTCTGATAAAATTATTCACTGTATTTTTTGATCACGCCTAGTTCATCAACTGAATTTCTGAAAAATGTCAGAGGCCAATTTGTTTTTCCTTCTGCAGGGGTAAGCATGCACTGTATGATCTAATCAGTCCACCACTTTACGTCTCATTATAGGACTTTATTACGTCAGGCTTAGAAACATCTTCAGTTATTGCATTTAATGTATGACGCATTGTAGAAAGCAGCACATCTGAGAGACGCAGCTCACGTATTAATGCATGGATATTTATAAACTAATTGAGTTATTGAAAAACAATATAAAAACGTAGGGCTTATTTACAGAAGCAAAATAAGATGCTAGGAGAATAGCTAAATTGTGAAATTGTGCTACTAATATTTATGGCTGATAAAAAAGAAAATCTAACGTGATGAGTCTCGGAGACTCACACTCACATTAGGGTTGGAAAAAAAAAAGACCAGCTGACAGGGTTGGACCTACAATGCGATGAAAATAAATTCTGACGACAGGTATATTAGGCACAGTGGAGGGACAGAGGAAATTAAGAAGAAGAAATGAAATGCAGGATGAGGTGAAAAGACGGAAATTACTATAAATCAGTTGGCCAGGATCAGGTGGAGACAGGAACAGTGTCAGAAACTTGGGAGTTTCAACAACACTATATTATAATGATCATGATGACGTACCGGTTACCCAGATTCCCAGAGACTGCGTAAAAACGTTCCTGATGTATAGATAAACGTTCTCGTACGTTACTGTCTCAAATTAAAGAGGCTATGCCGAAGGTAACGCGTTTTTTCGGTCTGTGTCTAGGCTCCACATGTTGGTATGAGAACATCATCTCATCCCCGCGTGTCAGATCACAAGCCTGCCGCTAATGAGGTTCTCCTGTGACGTATACCGCCCGCTGCACTGGGCAGTAATGCGGGTTGCGGTCCGGCTGGTGGTAGGGGTCCACAGTCGCTGCCGGCAGCGACACGGTAGCGGCGGCGGTTATCAAGTCACCCGTTCTCCTTCCCACGCACAGCGCCTGTTGTGAACGAACTTTTAATTGGAACAGTACAGTTCGACATCGTCAAAGCGCCATCTCACAGGTAACGGCGCTGGTTTTAACACAGAGCTCTTGAACCATGTGAATATGAAGGTTTTGCAGAAAACGCTAATATCATAAATCCATACATATTATAAAACGTATATGTGTATGATGTTTCGCAGCTCCTCCTAAACCAACCGAACGATTTGAACCAAATTTGAATGTTCATTTTGTTATAAACTAATTTGAGGCACTAAGCCAAAGCTACTATAGTATCATGCATGAGTGTCTATTTAAAATCTTTGATGTATTTTTGTTACTAAGCTTAAAAAATAATTGAGACACTTATAGCCTCCTGAACATCGTCTTTCTTCTTCTGTTTTCCCTCACGTAAGAACGCATGTTCTTGTTACTCATGCTATTACAGATAATAATAATAATAATAATAATAATAACAGTATTTCCTTTAATTTACGTCTATGGTCACAATCTTTTTGTTTAAGAGATTACCGGTTTAGGTCTTTAATGACCATCATCAGATCTGCAGCAAAAATGAAAAAAATATAAATACATTCGCAAACTGTGTACAGCTTAAGAGCAATACATAGACCATACTGAAAAAATTTACATTTGTGCGCTTTAAATGTGAAGAGGCATACGTGTTTCATAAAAGCAAAGTCCTAATGTACTGCAGCCATAGTGTCATCGTCAAATGTTAAATGCGGAATCAGCACCAGCATCTTCAAATACATATAAATCACATCACATTCACGAGTAATGTTGTCAGTAATACCACTGTTTAAAACAAGCTGCCCAACACCACAAAACCAGGTAATGGAGAAGTTTTATTTTGGCCGAAAGTAAGTGTGAATTTAATCAAACTTGAACTTCTTATGATATATCTACTGTCAGGCTCGTGCTGTGGTCACTGATGTATCCCGAATCTGAACAATTCATTTCATTTCAATTATATTCTTTCCTTTGTTCTGAAATGGATACATTACAATATCACTCGCTTTCTTGAAAGAATCGTTGTGGGGGTAAAAACCACGTACCCATCAAAGGGCTGGGGGTGGCAAAGTAGTGTAGTTCACGACGCGTAAATACCCAGACTTTATAAATCTGGTCTTAGAGAACGAGAACACCTGAGGACTTTTATACGTAATTTCAAACGTTTATAAAACTTTTTCTCGCTCACAACCCTGACAAAATGACTAGAGGAAACACGTTTTCGATTACTACGTTTTCGATGTTCACGCAGTAAAACTGACACGTCACGCGTGACATTTTAGTTTATTACTTCCTTGCAACTATGTATATTCACTACACATTTCGCGGACAGTGTTAACATACGACACTGAATGTACTTACGAAATTGCATCATTGTACGAAACATAGTTCAGGAGATGTGACGTCAGAAGAATTAAGCTGTGTGAAAACAAAACTGCAGGGTGAAATTCGCTAGAAATACAGGTGAGCTCTGTATAGAAATATGTGTGAAATACGTAACATATGTGGCATGTACGTACGCGAGCAAAGACACGGGTAATTATCTCCTTCTAAATGCCCGGATCAATTTCAACCAAATTTGGTTACACATGCTGCTTAATATCGGGAAAGAAGTGTTCTGGGGTAAGACCCAGCAGTCTCCTATTGGGGTGGGGGAGATAACGTGGAGAGTGAACGGTAGAGGAGGTGATGGATAGACAGAGATGGGAAAGGAGCAGATGGACTAAAAGCAGACTGTAATGCATACAGACCTGGGCAACGTGGAGCAATCAACTAGTAAATAACAAAGCCACAGTACAAAAGTAAGAATCTGCAACACTGTCATGGAACCGGAGAGTCTTTAGGAGGCCGAAAATCAACGAAGGTATGCAAAATAAAAATTAACAGCAATCAGAAAAATTTTATGATCGTATTATAATCAAGAAGGTAACTTAGCTCCTTCATTATCAGCAAATTTAATGTTAAATTTCTCGTTATCGTTTCTACTACTATTCGTCCGTTTTTCTTTTTACACCTTACTACACCGTCTTAAAAGAATAAAGTTTCCAAAGGCAGTATTAAAGAAACTACACTGTAATAATAAAAGAAACAAAGAAAGGAAAAATACAGGGTGATTCAAAAAGAATACCACAAATTTAGGAATTTAAAACTCTGCAACGACAAAAGGCCGAGCTAAGCACTATCTGCCGGAGAATTAAGGGAGCTATAAAGTTTCATTTAGTTGTACATTTGTTCGCTTGAGGCGCTGTTGACTAGGCGTCAGCGTCAGTTGATGCTAAGATGGCGACCGCTCAACAGAAAGCTTTTTGTGTTATTGAGTACGGCAGAAGTGAATCGACGACAGTTGTTCAGCGTGCATTTTGAACGAAGTATGGTGTTAAACGTCCTGATAGGTGGTGTATTAAACGTTGCTATAATCAGTTTACAGAGAATGGGTGTTTGTGCAAAGGGAAAAGTTCTGGACGGCCGAGCCGGCAGCGGTGGTCTAGCGGTTCTGGCGCTGCAGTCCGGAACCGCGGGACTGCTACGGTCGCAGGTTCGAATGCTGCCTCAGGCATGGGTGTGTGTGATGTCCTTAGGTTAGTTAGGTTTAAGTAGTTCTAAGTTCTAGGGGACTTATGACCTAAGATGTTGAGTCCCATAGTGCTCAGAGCCATTTGAACCATTTTTTCTGGACGGCCGAGAACGAGTGATGAAAATGTAGCACGCATCCAACAAGCATTTGTTCGCAGCCCAGGAAAATCGACTCGCAGAGCTAGCAGAGAGCTGCAAATTCCACAATCAACTGTATGGAGAGTCCTACGAAAAAGGTTAGTTATGAAACCTGAACGTCAACTACCCGAGGCGATGGATCGGCCGCCAGGCAGCCCGTGACAGAGCACTTCGTCACTGGCCTCCAAGAAGCCCTGATCTTACCCCCTGCGATTTTTTCTTATGGGGGTATGTTAAGGATATGGTGTTTCGGCCACCTCTCCCAGCCACCATTGATGATTTGAAACGAGAAATAACAGCATCTATCCAAACTGTTACGCCTGATATACTACAGAGAGTGTGGAACGAGTTGGAGTATCGGGTTGACATTGCTCGAGTGTCTGGAGGGGGCCATATTGAACATCTCTGAACTTGTTTTTGAGTGAAAAAAAACCTTTTTAAATACTCTTTGTAATGATGTATAACAGAAGGTTATATTATGTTTCTTTCATTAAATACACATTTTTAAAGTTGTGGTATTCTTTTTGAATCACCCTGTATTGTAAAAGGTTCGCAGGGGGTAGGTAATCGTTCTAGGCCGCATCAAACGTTTCAAAAGACTGATTAGCCCCAAACAAAAAACGTTATTCTCAAAAATTTTGGTGAACCGGGTGGAGTCAACACATGGTCTCCAATTTGGTGAATATAATTGTCGGTTAAGAAAGGAGAGATCGTGCTCGAAACAAATACAGAATTTAAAATCCATGATGCTTTGCAGATTACCAAACTATAAGGACATAGTTGTAACTTTTATTTGTCTGAAGAGTGCTTTTCACTCTGTTGACCGGTGAAGTACCGATAAAGTAATCCGGGAAGTCGGAGTTAAATTAAATACGCGAACCTAATATTGAACTCTCTCACAGGCGCAACCTCGAAAACAAAATTTTTGTGTAAAACATCAGAGCCCCACAAAATAAACACTCAAGTGAGGCATAATAAGTCACCCTCATTCTGCTAGCTGTCCAGTCAGAGGGAGCAGGTGCGGACAGAGGTTCAGGGCATACTCTTGCCCTTTGGGTGGGAAACTACCTCTGGAGGTGGAAGAATCACCAATGATCAAGGGCATGAGAATCCAGAAGGCAATGGAAATCACTGCCATAGAGACACGCAACGTGTATCAATAGGACGTATGGCCTGTAACTGAAAATGTGTCATGATGATCTCTCCATCGGCAAAAGATTCCGGAATAGTCCCCCATTCCGATCTCCGGGAGGGGACTGCCAAGGGGGAGGTTACCATGAGGAAAAAAAAGATTTAGTAATCAACGAAAGGATAACGTTCTACGAGTCGGGGCGTGGTAAAAAAGCTAGAAAATCTGAAAACGGAAATGCAAAGGCTCAGTCCAGAAATAGAGGGGCATGTGAAGTGAAATGGAAAGAAAACAGGAATTTGTGGTCGGATGAGTACAGGGTAATATCAACAGCAGCAGAAAATGGTATAACGCGAGTAGGATTCGTTATGAATAGGAAGGTAGGGCAGAGAGTGTGTTACTGCGCCCCGTTCAGCAATAGGGTTATTCTTATCAGAATCGAAGCAAACCAACACCGACAACCATAGTTCACGTATACATGCCGACGTCGAAAGCTGAAGATGAAGAGATAGAGAAAGTATATGAGGATACTGAAAATATGATACAGTACGTAAAAAGGGATGATAATCTAATAGTCATGGGGGACAGGAATGCAGTTGTAGGGGAAGAAGTAGAAGAAAAGGTTACAGGAGAATGTGGGCTTGGGACAAGGAATGAGAGACGAGAAAGACTAGATTTCAGCTAGTAACAGCGAATACTCTGTTGAGAATCACAAGAGGAGAAGGGATACTTGGAAAACGCCGGGTGATACGGGAAGATTTCACTTAGATTACACCAGACAGAGATTCCGAAACCCGATACTGGATTGTAAGGCGTACCCGGGAGCATGTATAGGCTCAGATTACAATGTAGTTGTAATGAAGAGTAGGCTGAAGTTTAAGAAATTATTCAGAATCAATACGCAAAGAACTGGGATAGGGAAGTACTAAGGAATGACGAGATACACTTGAAGTTCCCTAAGGCTGTAGCCACAGCAAGAAAGAATAGTCCAGTAGGCAGTACAGTTGAAGAGGAATGGACATCTCTGAAACGGGAATTCACAGAATCTGGGAAGAAAAACATAGGTACGAAGAAGGTAATTGCGAAGAAACCGTGGTAATAACAGATATACTTCAACTGATCGATAAAAGAAGAAAGTACAAAAATGTTAAGGGAAATCGAGGCATACAGAAATACAATTCGCTGAGGAATGAAATGAAGTCCGGGGAAGCTAAGACGAGATGGCTGGACGAAAAATGTGAAGATATCGAAAAAGAAATGATAGCCAGAAGAGCTATAAGCATATAAGAGAGTCAGAACAACCTTCGGTGAAATTAAAAGCAAGGGTGGTAACATTAAGAGTTTAACATGAATGCTACTGTTAAATACAGAGGAGAAAGCGGATAGGTGGAAAGAGTACACTGAAGGGCCGTGCGAGGCGGAATATTTGTGTGATGTGATAGAAGAGTCGATTTAGAAGAGATAGGAAACCCAAAATTAGAACCAGAATTTAAGAGAGCTTTGGAGGGCTTAAGATCAAATAAGGCAGCAATTCCACCAGAATTTCTAAAATTATTATGGGAAGTGGCAAGAAAAAGACTATTCACGTTGGTGTGTAGAATGTATGAGGCTGGCAATACACCGTCTGACTTTCGGAAAAATATCATCCACACAATTCCGAAGACTGCAAGAGCTGTCAAGTGCGAGAATTATCGCACAATCAGCTTAACAGCTCATGCATCCAAGTTGCTGACAAGAATAATATACAGAAGAATGGAAAAGAGGATTGAGGACGTGTTAGATGACGATCAGTTTGGCTTTAGGAAAGGTAAAGGCAACAGAGAGACAATTCTGACGCTGCGGTTGATAATGGATGCAAGACTAAAGAAAAATCAAGACACGTTCATGTGGTTTGTCGACCTAGAAAAAGGGTTCAGTAATGTAACATGGTGCAAGATGTTCGAAATTCTGAGAGAAATAGGGGTAAGCTACAGGGAGTGACGGGTAATATACAATATGTACAAGAACCATGAGGGAATAATAAGAGTGGACGACCAAGAACGAAATGCTCGGATTAAAAAGGTTGCAAGACAGGGATGTAGTCTTTCGACCGTACTGTTCAGTCTGTACACTGAAGAAGCAATGATGGAAATTTATTTATTTATTTATGCATTTATTTTACCTGGCAAGATTAGGGCCTTCAGGCCCTCTCTTACACCTAACCAGGCATACTCAGATTCAACAAATTTCAGTTTCTACAGAACATTAAGGGCATATAACATGTTATACAGTATTAATGTTAAAGAAAAAAAATAGAGATTATAAAAGTAGTACAATGATAATTATAACAATCAAAAAATAATTATAACAATCAAGAATAATAATAATAATAATAATGACTATGTATATGAAAGTAAACATATTTTTCTTTTATGAATGTCAGTCCTATTGCTAGTTGGGAATTTTCTCGTTATATTCTCGCAGCTTGTGAGTTATTCTCATCAAGCAAAGACATAAGACGATAGAATGGGGTGAAAGAGATATAGAAGAGGTAGATAGGTTAGAGGAAGAGAAATAGAATGGTAAAATTCGAAGCTATGATGGAGAGGAGAAAGAAAAAGATGAGAGGGGCACAACAATGGTGGCTATACCGTCCCTAATATGTAAGTCTTGAGTTCCCTCTTGAATGTTGAGTGGTTCTGAATAAGACGCAGATCACAGGGGAGCGCGTTCCATAGTCGTATGGCTGAGATGGAAAATGACACGGAGAAAGATTTTGTGTTATGTAAAGGTACAGCCAAGATGCTAGACGTATCCGATCTGGTATTGCGGTTGCGGAATGATGATAGTTGTTTAATGTGAGAAGATAAGTATTGGGGGCACCAGTGGCTAAGAAATCGATGAAGTAAGGACATCGTGTGGAGATCGCGTGCCTTAAGTGGGCGTATCCAACCTAGCTGGGAGTATGAAGGACTGATATGATCATACAACCGTATATTGCATACGTATCTAACGCAAGCATTCATCACTAGCTCGAGGCATCTCGAATTTTCACTATTTGTGCCGTGTTGAACTACATCACAGTAGTAAAGATTAGGCAAGACTATAATAAAGGGATGATTCAGGAGTGGAATTTAAATTCAAGGTGAAAGGATGTCAACGATATGATTCGCTGATGATGTTGCTATCCTGAGTGACAGTGAAGAAGAATTGCATGATCTGCTGAATGGAATGGGTAGTCTAATGAGTACAAAATATGGACTGAGAGTAAATGGAACAAGGACGAAAGTAATAAGTAGCAGAAATGAGGACATCGAGAAACTTAACATCTTGATGGTCACGAAGTAGATGAAGTTAAGGAATTCTACGACCTAGGCAGCTAAATAACTAATGGCGAACGGAGAGCGGAGGACATCAAAAGCAGTCTAGCACTGGCAAAAAGGGCATTGCTGGCCAAGAAAAGTCTACTAGTACCAAACGTAGGTCTTAATCTAAGGCAGCACAGCATTGTATGGTAGTGAAATATGGACTGTGGGAAAAACGGAACAGAAGAGAATCGAAGCATTTGAGATGTGGTGCTACAGACGAATGTTGAAAATTAGGTGGGCTGATAGACAAGAAATGAGGAGGTTGTTTGCAGAATCGGAGAGGAAAGGAATATATGGAAAACACTGACAAATGGAAGGGACAGGATGATAGAACTTCTGTTAAGAAATGAAAGAATGACTTTCATGGTACTAGAGGGAGCTGTAGGGGGCAAAAAATGTAGAGGAAGACAGAGATTGGAATATATCCAGCAGATAATTCAGGACGTAGGTTGCAAGTGCTACGCCGAGATAAAGAGGTTGGCACAGGAGAGGAATTCGTGGCGTCAGTATCAAACCAGCCAGAAGACTGATGAAAAAAAATCTGGTTGGCCGCAAAGGTATATTTTTCTAGAAATCGAGAAAAGAAACTGATACAGCTGCCGCTGATGTAATCATAAGAGAAACGCTGCAACCAGCGTTTGTCGCAGCTGATGGCGTACGTAAAATGACTCATTCGTATACTGGGCAGCGTTCCATAACAGCGTCTGTAAAATTGTTACCCACAGTTTTGCCGTGCTTGTAAGAAACTAATGCTTAATTTGGCCCTCGGGGTGTAGCAGAGGTCATTCGTTTAAACGACTCGTTAAAAATGTTTTTCACTCGCTATAAATCCGGGAAATTAACATATGAAATTTACAAACCGTACCTTGAGAACGTTTTAAAACCAAACGTTGCTGATAACGGGGTGGACAGACTAATACCGGTATGTAGGATATCATGTTTATAGACCACGAGGATGAACCGACTAGCAGACGGTCGAATAAATACCGCCATACTGTAAAACTGTACGACAGCCATATGATGTTTGTTTTTATAGCCAAGTTAAAAACTTTAGTTCGACGCTTCAAAACTGCACAAACGAGTGGATGTAATAACGACCCACAGCATAATTGACGATCAACTTGCAGCACCTATGTTTCAGGCAACGTTATCGTATGCGTGGCACGCATCAAAATTACTTCACGAAAGAGCCATTTTTAAAGGTAAACCAAGTATGTTTTCCGCCGTATCTACGGAAGTAACTACGTAGTTGCGCGAAAACTGCTTTCATTAGATTTTCTTGGAGCCGCAAGTATATTTGCTTCGAACGTTTATATGAGAAATACCATCCTTCAACTTGTTTGAAAGAAACGGAGCACATGTAAGAGAATGAGTGAAAGAACCATCATACAGGATTACAGTGTTAATCCTTTACTAATCCAAGTCGTTTGATAAATTTATTTCCCTTCCTTCTTATTAATGCTTACTGATTTACTTATTAACTCTGCTAATCCTTTCAAGTTCGAAACAAGAAAAGTACAAATGAAAAGAAATTCACTTGGGAACCGTTCATTGGTTCTCTGCTACCCAGCCAAATGCCTTGTTCGCTATATCAGCGGGACTTTCGCTGCACGGCGTTTACCTAATAGGTACATAAGCGACAGACAAAAAATGTGTCTTTCCTGGTCTCCTAGGAAAATATGCGTTTGCAGACGCCACATATGATGAGGTAAAATGCTCCGTTTTCAATTACTTATCGACTTCTCCAGTTGAGAGTACACTGCGTGTCATGAACGTTACTGGGGCGGGTGGTTCCCAAAAGAGGTATTGTTGAGCCAAAATATCACAGAGCCCAAATAACTTACGTGAATGTAGCCGGGAGATGTCGAAAACCGCCGATTTCGTCAGGAGCACACCCCACTATTGTCTAGGCAAAACTGTTTATTGAAAACTTCGAGGAACCTGGGTGTTGATATACTTTCCGGGATGTGAGGTCGTGGTCCAAGAACTTTTCTGCTCCTTACGTTTCGTCCAGGACTGCGCTGGACTTCCTCAGAGGCGCTGCTCCGCTGAGTGTTGCCGACTGACTGGTCTGAGAGCGACTTATATATTGTGAGAAAGGGGGGCGTGGTTCAGGTGACACGTGATGAGCAGTGATAATCCATAGCAAAGATAAGGTTGACTATCGATTACCACCTTGTCAAAGATAAAAATTGTTGGCAATTTTATAGAGCCACTGTCCATATATCGCTAAGTTTCATAACCTCCTCTTTCCTATTAAAATTATCGTTATGTTTATAAATTTCGATAGCTTCTCTATAAAGCCGTGGATAGTAATTTAACGTTGTAGATAAAACTTCGGTATCCGAAAACTTCACCGAAGTTTTATCTACAACGTTAAATTACTATCCACGGCTCTATAGAGAAGCTATCGAAATTTATAAACATAACGATAATTTTAATAGGAAAGAGGAGGCTATGAAACTTAGCGATATATGGACAGTGGCTCTATAAAATTGCTAACAATTTTTATCTTTGACAAGGTGGTAATCGATAGTCAACCTTATCTTTGCTATGGATTATCACTGCTCATCACGTGTCACCTGAACCACGCCCCCCTTTCTCACAATATATAAGTCGCTCTCAGACCAGTCAGTCGGCAAGACTCAGCGAAGCAGCGCCTCTGAGGAAGTCCAGCGCAGTCCTGGACGAAACGTAAGGAGCAGAAAAGTTCTTGGACCACGACCTCACATCCCGGAAAGTATATCAACAGCCATGTCAACCAAAAAAATGGTTCAAATGGCTCTGAGCACTATGGGACTCAACATCTTAGGTCATAAGTCCCCTAGAACTTAGAACTACTTAAACCTAACTAACCTAAGGACATCACACACACCCATGCCCGAGGCAGGATTCGAACCTGCGACCGTAGCAGTCCCGCGGTTCCGGACTGCAGCGCCAGAACCGCTAGACCATCGCGGCCGACCATGTCAACCGGTCGTGAAAGCCTTCATTCTACAATTCGAGGAACCTGTCTTGGATTCGGTGGCTTTAAAAGCTTGTTTTTTCCAGATATTTAGATGCTTTTGTTGCTTGGTCTCAGGGCAGGGAGAATTTGAACGACTTTTTAGAATACTGGAATTCAATCCACCCGGCTATTTATTTCACGATGGAGGTGGAAAATGATGTCTTCCTTGATGTGTTGGTCAGGAGGAAGATGGATGATACATTGGGACATGCCGCAGCAAGCTTGCTGACACTGTCTTGCATCTGCAGGCTGATAGTTGTCACCATGCGGCTGAACTGCAGGGTCACTTCGTACCTTTGTTCAAATGGCCCACATCATGTTGGACCCTGAGAGTCTATCAGCAGATCTATCCCACCTCGAAGTCACCTTTCGTCAGAATTGTTTCAGTAAAAGACAGATTAGACTTGCGTTGCACTATCGACCAATATGCAGCGGGCGAGTGCTGATACACGGAGGTGACACCAGTTCCTTTCTGCGTTTCGCAAGGAGTATTTTCAAAAACATTAGTCGTATTTTGCAGAAATATGCTGTGAAGTGTGTTTTTAGACCACCATATGAGGTTAAGGTCCTTTCGGATTCCGTGAAGGATGATCTCGGCTTGCGTAAGGCGGGTATCTTCCGTATACTTTGCAGTTATGGCACGTTATATACTATGATGTATGAGACAGGCGAAATACCCTCTGACTTCAAGAAGAATATAATAATTCCAGTCCCAAGGAAAGCAGTTTAATAAGTCACAGCTGCAAAATACTAACGCGAATTCTTTACAGACGAATGGAAAAACTGGTAGAAGCTGACCTCAGGGAAGATCAGTTTGGATTCCGTAGAAATGTTGGAACACGTGAGGCAATACTGACCTTACGACTTATCTTAGAAGAAAGATTAAGAAAAGGCAAACCTACGTTTCTAGCATTTGTAGACTTAGAGAAAGCTTTTGACAATGTTAACTGGAATACTCTCTTCCAAATTCTGAAGGTGGCAGGGGTAAAATACAGGGAGCGAAAGGCTATTTACAATTTGTACAGAAACCAGATGGCAGTTATGAGAGTCGAGGGACATGAAAGGGAAGCAGTGGTTGGGAAGGGAGTGAGACAGGGTTGTAGCCTCTCCCCGATGTTATTCAATACGTATATTGAGCAAGCAGTAAAGGAAACAAAAGAAAAATTCGGAGTAGGTATTAAAATTCATGGAGAAGAAGTAAAAACTTTGAGGTTCGCCGATGACATTGTAATTCTGTCAGAGACAGCAAAGGACTTGGAAGAGCAGTTGAACGGAATGGACAGTGTCTTGAAAGGAGGATATAAGATGAACATCAACAAAAGCAAAACGAGGATAATGGAATGTAGTGAAATTAAGTCGGGTGATGCTGAGGGAATTAGATTAGGAAATGAGACACTTAAAGTAGTAAAGGAGTTTTGCTATTTAGGGAGTAAAATAACCGATGATGGTCGAAGTAGAGAGGATATAAAATGTAGACTGGCAATGGCAAGGAAAGCGTTTCTCAAGAAGAGGAATTTGTTAACATCGAGTATAGATTTAAGTGTCAGGAAGTCGTTTCTGAAAGTATTTGTATGGAGTGTAGCCATGTATGGAAGTGAAACATGGACGATAACTAGTTTGGACAAGAAGAGAATAGAAGCTTTCGAAATGTGGTGCTACAGAAGAATGCTGAAGATAAGGTGGGTAGATCACGTAACTAATGAGGAGGTATTGAATAGGATTGGGGAGAAGAGAAGTTTGTGGCACAACTTGACTAGAAGAAGGGATCGGTTGGTAGGACATGTTTTGAGGCATCAAGGGATCACAAATTTAGCATTGGAGGGCAGTGTGGTGGGTAAAAATCGTAGAGGGAGACCAAGAGATGAATACACTAAGCAGATTCAGAAGGATGTAATTTGCAGTAGATACTGGGAGATGAAGAAGCTTGCACAGGATAGAGTAGCATGGAGAGCTGCATCAAACCAGTCTCAGGACTGAAGACCACAACAACACCAACATATACTGTTGAGAATATCAGGAATATAGGGAACGGCGTACTGAGCGTAAGAGGCACACACGCTTATAAAAGCCAAGCAAATCCGCAATTGCAGAACACTGTCTTAGCATCGGTCATTCTATGGAATATAACAACACGGAGATTCTGGAATGACGTTTCAGCTATTCGGATAGTGTTATTAAGCAAGCTGCTGAACTTAAATTGCCAAGCAACCTAACAAACGGAGACGACGGTTTTCGTTTAAATTGTGGATGCAATCCTGTTTTTGTCCTGTCAAAAAACGGAGGGACAGGGTTGTACTATCTCACCAGCTGATTATTAAAATCACTGTTGGTAACTTTGGCGTTGATCATCATTGGCTTGTGATGGCGCTAGTGTTTACAGTGTGCGACAGTGCCATCTTTCTGGCGTTTCTCTGAAAACCAAGGTTTCGAAGTCGTTCGCACAGCAAAAAACTTGCTGCAGTTTTGTCTTAAAAGTGGCAGGGTGTACTCTTGTTGAAATACCGGCGGTTGTTGAAGACGTCGCCGGCTGCATTGCCGTAGGTTACGTGAACATTGTATGCGCCGGGAGGAACTCGGGTATAGTATCTTAGAGCCTTTCACTTTATGGTTGTACACAAGTGAACTGACAATTGAAATAGCCGAATCGGCTGGCCGTGTGTGTTGCCTCCCCCTCGTGTGCTAGCTGTTAGTCCGTGTGCCTAAATTAATCTGCTGTCTGGTGGTAACGCCTTCCTACATGTAACACGTCCATTAAGCAGTATTCACATTTATAACTGGCTCTGATTCCTGCTTCAACTTTGTGCTATTGGACGCTACCGACAGTTACTACCCTTTACTGTCTTTTCATCACTCAGACTTCTCTGTTTTCCTCGGGCTGAATAGAAAAACGGTTCATATAATGTTCTGGTTTATAACTTACTAATACAACTTCTAACAATACCACCACTTGCAAAGTAGGTTAGAAATCAGATTAATAATGTTGCTCACGCAGCATATGTTCGCTTTATCGGGTTATTGACTGTGGATGGCATTGTCAGAATGGAAATAATGAAGTCACTGTAAAAAAAAGTCATTAATTTTGGCACTTATCTTAAATGGATTCCCACGTAGATTTCGTTGAAGTTGTTATGGCTCATCTTTTTGATTCTAGGGTGATTCTGCTTCGACTGCTAGAAGGTCCAGATCTGTATTTTAGCAATATTTGATGACCTAACAAATGCGTTTTTCAGGAAATTTCTAATGATCAAACAATCCCAGATCAGAACAATGGTATGGTACAAATAATTTTTGCCTTGGTGTTCACGATCCATGTTTTTATTAAACTTCTTGTAAATTCACATGTACTTCTTCTTAATTGTAACATCATCAAGAAAACAGGTTTGTATCAATCTTCATATATTTAATTTCCACTTTAACCAAACACAAGACTTGACTGTTCTTTCACAAAGCGAAATAACAACTTAACTTCTGCAAAGTGAAACAAAGACTGCTCTGTGTGCATTCGTGCCAAAACGGTGACAAGTAAGTCAAAGATTATGACAGTCTCACAGAAATGAATGCGCACAAGAACCATAACACTGTAATATATCGATACATCGGAGTACCTATGCATGAATAAAACCAAATGTGAATATTGTCACAAAAAAAGGCTGTTACTTCGCAGAAAAGTAGTACGATATTACTGGTATCGAGAACTGGGGTTGGATCGCCGTAATGGTCACGTAAATAAAGAACCATTACAAACTGACGTAGAGAAATTTACTGATCAAAGATCCACGACACTAAACTCGCCACATACAGCAGTATAATATGTGCCACGGTTGTGATCCGCACTGTAGTTAATTTAATCCGTGTAAACAAACGCATTTAATTTAATTCTACCAGGGACTGTTAAGGTTTTATATATTTGTGTGCATAATATGTTTTCTTGATTATGTTACAATTAAGAAAAAGTACATGTGAATTTACAAGAAGTTTAATAAAAACATGGATCGTGAACAACAAGGCAAAAAATTATTTGCACCATACCATTGTTCTGATCTGGGATTGTTTGATCATTAAGAATTTCCTGAAAAACGCATTTGTTAGGTCTTCAAATATTGCTAAAATACAGATCTGGACCTTCTAGCAGCCAAAGCAGAATCACCCTAGAATCAGGAAGTCGTTTCTGAAAGTATTTGTATTGAGTGTAGCGATGTATGGAAGTGAAACATGGACGCTAAATAGTTTGGACAAGAAGAGAATAGAAGCTTTCGAAATGTGGTGCTACAGAAGAAGCCTGAAGATTAGATGGGTAGATCACATAACGAATGAGGAAGTATTGAATAGGATTGGGGAGAAGAGAAATTTGTGGCACAACTTGACCAGAAGAAGGGATCGGTTGGTAGGACATGTTCTGAGGCATCAAGGGATCACCAATATAGTATTCGAGGGCAGCGTGGAGGGTAAAAATCGTAGGGGGAGACCAAGAAATGAATAATCTAAGCAGATTCAGAAGGATGTAGGTTGCAGTAGGTACTGGGAGATGAAGAAGCTTGCACAGGATAGAGTAGCATGGAGAGCTGCATCAAACCAGTCTCAGGACTGAAGACCACAACAACAACAACAATATAAGCCTCAGAAAACCGTCAACTATCACTATCGACAAATACTCTACTTAATAAGTCCATACTCTTCGAACGCCAGCCAGTGATGATCTTCGCACACAAACTAGCTGCGTGCATCTTAAAGAGTGTAACAACGTATCTAATACGCATAGTGACGCCAGAGAGGCTTACTACTTCTGCCACTGTCTTGGAGGCCAATACTGACTAGAAATGAGGTAAAAAAAAGAAAAAAACGAATATAAATACCGGGTGTCTCTCCTATGGGTCGGCGGGATGATTTTCTCTGGTATTTTGGCATATATTTGAATTTTTATTTCGCAGCGTGTAGCTGGAGTCACACCAAACAAATACTGCCCTTCACGTCGTGTCGCCTCTCCGTGTGTCATTCATAGATTGTGGAAATCCTGCAGATGGACAGGTCAGTACGCAAGGCGAGTTGGACAAGGTCGGCAACTCATCACCACCGACATCTCGTCACCTGTGCGTCGGTGCGCCGTGCAGCTGCCGCCAGACCACTGCAAGACGAACTTCCAGGAGGGCCAATGCAGCCGGTGTGTCCGATCAGACTGCATGGGACAGGCTGCAAGAAAGGACTTTACGATCCAGACGCCCTGCTGCAGTAGCTCGCTAGACGCGGCAACATCTCGTTCACTGCTCATCTACATCTACATCGGTACTCAGCAAAACACATTTAAATCCCTGGCACAGGGTTCGTCGAACCACCTTCACAGTAATTTTATATTATTCCAATCTCGTACAGTGAGCGAAAAAAACCAACACATACATCTTTCGGTGCGAGCTCTGATTCCCCTTATTTTATTATGGTCATCGTAGGTCGGTATCACCAAAATATTTTTGCATTCGGAGGAGAAACTTGCTGATTGAAATTTCGTGAAAATATTCCGCAGCAACGGAAAAACCTTTTGTTCTAATTATGCTCACCCCAAATCCCGTATCATTTCAGTGATAGTCTGTTCACTATTTCGCGATAATACAAAACGGGCTGCCCTTCTTTGAACTCTCTCGATATACTCCATCAGTCCTGTCTGGTAAGGATCCCACACCGGGCAGCAGTATTCTAAAAGAGGTCGGACAAGCGTAGTGTAGGCAGTCTCTTTAGTAGATCTCTTACATTTTCTAAGTGTCCTGCCAATAAAACGCAGTCTTTGGTTAGCCTTCCTCACAACATTTTCTACGTGATGCTTCCAATTTAAGTTGTTCGTAATTGTAATTCCTAGGTGTTTAGTTGAATTTGCGGCTTTTAGATTACACTGATTTATCTTGTAACCGAAGTTATACGGATTTCTTTTAACCCTCATATGGGTCAATTGCCAATTTTCACACCATTCAGATATCTTTTCTAATAGTTTTGTAACTCATTTTGATCTTGTGATAACTTTACTAGTCGATAAACGACAGCGTCAACTGCAAACAACCGAAGGCGGCTGCTCAGATTGTGTCCCTAATCGTTTATATAGTTGAGGAACAGCAAAGGGCCGAAATCATTACCTTGGGCACCGCCAGAAATCAGTTCTGTTTCATTCGATGACTTTCCGTCAGTTACTACGAATTGTGATTTTTCTGACCGGATATCACGAATCCTGCCACATAATTGAGACGATAATCCATAAGCTTGCAATTTCACTTCCAGCTGCTTATGTAGTAGAGTATCAAAAGGTTTTTGGAAATCTAGAGATGCGGAATTAATTTGAAATGCTTGGTCAATAGCAATCAACACTTGGTGTTAGTAAAGAGCTAGTTTGTGTTTCACAAGGACGATGTTTTCTAACTCCGTGGTGACTGTGTGAATAGGCCGTTTTCTTCGAGGTAATTCATAATCTTCGAACACAATATATGTTCCAAAATCTTGCTGCAGATCGACGTTAATGATATGTGCCTACTATTTAGTGGATTACTTCTACTGACTTTCTTGAATATTGGTGTGAACTGTGCAATTTTCCAGTTTTTGTGTAGGGATCTTTCGTCGAGCGAACGGTTGTATGTGATGCTGACAGCCATAGTGATCTTGTCGTTGTCCATGGTCGCTTTACTGCCGGGCAGTTCATCTAAAAGATCCTTTTGGACTATGCCGTGACTGCCGGCGGCCCCGAATTCATTCCCACGCCACGGCCCATGTGGCGGGTGACAGCAGGGATATTTCTGGACACTGAGGTAATATAATGGCCGGCTGAGGTAAGTACCTACCTCAGCCCCAAGCTCCGAAAGTCCAATGAAATGCACCCAGAATCACGGGATTAATTACTGATTCTACATTGTTTTAGACATCTGTCGGACATTCATTGCTAGGTAAATGATCGAGAATGTAATAATGTATTGTTGTGTACGTAATTTGTGAACGGTAAGGGTATAAATTCGTAACATATACAGTCGTTAATTATTGCTCAATAGAGTACGGCAGACGTACAAAGCCGTGTTCCCACAGTTCCTTTGAGCGGTATACATAATTGACAAAATCACCAACCAGTTGCATCAAAGACAGTTTAATTCTTCATCGGTGTTACGTAGTTAGTACCCTTCTCCAGAAGAATTTACAGAAAAATATACCACCAATAACGAAATAAATCTCGGGTGAACAGCCTGGTATGAGTGTGCATAGGACACAATATTTCGGCAATCGACCTCGTTGCCGTCATCAGGTACGCTGATGTACATCGATTGCCGAAATATTGTGTCCTATGCACTCTCATACCAGGCTGTTCACCCGAGATTTATTTCGTCATAAAATACGTCCGGAGAAATTGAAAAATCACATACTACCAATAAATACAAGCTAGATAAAAATATGACACATACTTTCAATTATCGCATTATTAGCGACCGTCAAAAATATACAGGTGTAAGCAGCACGATACTGTAGTCCTTGTATTGTACTTTGTTGTAGTTTTATTGTAAGGTATGTGGTGAATGTGTGATGAATGCTTCTGGTTTTGCCATCTTTATGCCTAACTGTAGACTTCTCCTTCGCATGTAGATATGTGAGCGTGGTATGTCGTGTTATCGAAAATCTTAATTCTAATAAAGCGACACACAGATGTTGAACGAAATGATTATTTTAGTAATATTTTGGAGCCCATGCACAACAGGAAGGTTGTCGCAGCCACTGCTGCATATCCGCTGTTCCAGCACCCGCCGGTTCGCGATATGTGATCTTTCCGTGTGGCAGCTGTGTGTTGGTTGGCGCAGCGACCCGCTAATCCCTCCGCACCGCTCTGGAACACGTTCCGGCGCGCATGTTATTGCATTCGGTTGTTATCGGGATTTTTATTTCGCACTGCCAGCTATGAAAAAAGGAAAAAAACTATCATCCTGTCACCTTGAATTCTCGGACACGCCTACATACTGGAAACATAGTTAAGTGATACTATCTTCTCTGTCGTCGGCTAAATATACGTATTAGGATGGATTACACTGTACTATCATTCCCGTCTCCAGTTATGTTACCAAATTTTATACTACGTTCCCAGAATTTGAAGAACATCTACATGCAAGTCTTTCAGTTGGAAGGACAACACTACTTCTTCAAGACTGCATGGGAATCCACTACTTCTGTGTGCAATTTCTTTTACTAATGAGACTTTGTGAAAAAAAAACTGTAATTACTATTATGATGAATGATCAGGACTATCTTTATGGACTGTGAGAAAATTTTAGCTTTTGACCAACATTGTGTTAATAAGTGTGTGCATTTGATATCTTTGTTATTGTAATTATGAAAAATTCTTTCAAATCATTATTGGCCACTGCCCAAAAATATTTTGTAAATTTTTTTTAGGGAGCATGGGGGCTATGTAAGTAGGCTGTTTATATTTTCTTATTGGCAACGTTACGTAGCGCTCTATATGAAAATCACTGGCTGTGCTGTGTGCAGCCTGTGGCTAGTTTGCATTGTTGTCTGCCATTGTAGTGTTGGGCAGCGGCAGCTGGATGTGAACAGCGCGTAGCGTTGCACAGTTGGAGGTGAGCCGCCAGCAGTGGTGGATGTGGGGAGAGAGATGGCGGAGTTTTGTAATTTGTCATGAACTGCTATATATATTATGACTATTAAGGTAAATACATTGTTTGTTCTCTATTAATATCTTTCATTTGCTAACTATGCCTATCAGTAGTTAGTGCCTTCCGTAGTTTGAATCTTTCATTTAGCTGGCAGTAGTGGCGCTCGCTGTATTGCAGCAGTTCCAGTAACGAAGATTTTTGTGAGGTAAGTGATTTGTGAAAGGTATAGGTTAAAGTTAGTCAGGGCCATTGTTTTGTAGGGATTATTGATAGTCAGATTGCAATGCGCTAAAAATATTGTGTGTCAGTTTAAGCACAGTCATGTATAAATTTTTCTAAGGGGACGTTTCACAAGCAACTAGAAGTGACGAGTTTTAGCGGACCTGCCCCGAGAATAGCGCAGGACAGTGCCAAAGAGGTATCGTACTCATTGGTTTTCAATGACCATTTTGTTGGTACACAGAAAACCAGGAAAGAAAGTTTTGAACCAAGCTGTTCTATGTATCCCTCTTCATTCTACACCTTCGTTGCCCCTGTACTAATATTCACGAAGGTAGTCCCACAGGACTCAATGTAGGGTCCTCTTATTCCTTAAATATAGGGCGTAAAATAATTACGATATCAAATTTGAGGGAGTCTGTAGCAGATAAAAGCTTTGAAGCTAGAAGTGTAATGTTCAGCGATGGTGTTCAAATTGTCGTGTGACTAATATCATTTCACAGATGTTGCCTGACTACTACGGATTAATTTTTGTGGGGAAGATGAAGCGTTTCATGTACGAGACACCTAAAGGCTTTCCAGAAGAGCTGCTTACCCATAATTCGTCAAACACCTGGTCTGCTGGTTCGAGGCTTGCTGCTTCCGAATGGTAGGTCGGCAGCTGTGTAATATTGAGGAAAGTATTTTGTCCGCCTCAGTAGTATGAATATACAATTTATTGCCGCAGACGTTACCGGTTTCGGGCTGACTCGCCCATTCTCAAATCCTAAAATTACAATGTACATATCGTACAGAAAATATTTACAAACAGTATGCATGTCCATATGACAAGTGCTTACGTGTTGATGGACATACGTTGTTATTAACCTTAAATAGTTACGCAACATGATTCCAAATGGCACGAACTGATTCACACAAACTGAGAGCAACAAATACGATCATGGATGTGACAGACGGTTTGTCTACTGTTTCACCTGAACGACTCTGTCAAACTGACGAATATAATGTTTAGTGTTGCTTCCAAGCCACTGTGATTTTATGTTGTAAATGTCTACTGTATTATGACAGCTGTCAGCATGACCTAACATGTGTGTTACAGTTTCTATTATATGGATAGATATGGTAAATTTAAGCAGTTTTTGATGTGTGAGTATGTTAAGTAATATAACAGTATAGGAGTTATTTACAATGGAAAATGCGTTCACAGTGGCTTGTAAGCAAAAGATAATTTGCAATGTTTCTGATACATAGTAATTAGGACCGGAAATATGGGATGGTTAAGGGTTTGAGTGTACAACCCGAGATGGGTGTGTTATGACACAGGATCGCTATATGGGAGGGATATATTATACTGTGAGTGGCAGGTCTAACGGACTTCAAGGTGATGTAATACATGATGTTATACTAGTCTTTGGCTTTGAATGAGTTCTTCCCATGTACTGTTTATTTCTTGCGTAACTGGAGGTTAGTTACCAAAGGTTACATAAATAACGCAAATGAATAAGATGTAACTTTTTATGTCGTTTGCCTTATTTTATTTCTTCGGCCAGTAAGTGATTAACGTATAATCAAAAAGAAGATTTTAGATTTTAGCATTTACTTCCCGTTTGGAATGCAAAAATTTTAGTACTGTATTATTACAAGAGAGAGGTCGAAAATATTTTACCTTGCAATGATGATACAGGACGGGGTGCTAGCCGTCGCCTGCTGGCTTGGTGAGTTTAATTTAGATGCTATGTTATATATATTTTTAAATTGTCAACATTTGTTGTGATATAGAACTGGTACTTCCTGTGCTATAAAACAGGTTATAAATAAACGACAGTGGGTGTCGCAGCACTATAGCAGACTAATAGGCAGCCATATGCACTTGCAGATATGTATGAGGGCTACACCTATCAAGGTGTCACCTATGCATTACACCAGATGTACTGCGGCGTGTACGACATTCATTACGACAGAGATTTAAATTGTCTGCAGCAAATGATGGCCACCACATCGAACATCTATTGGCCTGACATGTCGGGACACACTCTATTCCGCTCCGTAATTGAAAACGGAAACCACGTGTGTACGTGTACCTCACCCCTCATGGTAATGTACATTTGCGTCAGTGAAAAAGACCAATAAAAAGGTGTTAGCATGTGAACGTAATGTGCTGTTTCAGTCTCTTCTGTATCTAAGGTCCATCACCGTTCTCTTTGGATCCCTACGTAATTCGGTGCTCTCCGATACACACGATCGAACACATTTTACAATGCAACAAACGGCACTGATTACGCATTTGTTTATATGTTAAGATGTGCTAACAAAACTAGCGGGGTTCCATTTTAAAAAAACGTAGGTTTGTGTTAAAAACATACTTCCGTGCATTTTTTATGGTTTGTATTGACCAATTACACTAGCTCCTCTCCTCACGTTCGATCTGTGGAATCGGTTCGTCAGTATTTGATGTGGTTTACGAAATATATCCAGCGGTAACGTTAGGTGACTCACCCTGTATATGTCTAGAAAAGCCATGCTGACTGGATAGAGATTTGAACACTGGAGTTCCTAAATATCAGTCTCCAGTATTAAGAAGATAGATGGAATTTAGCAGATAAGCTGCTAAGGGACCTGTTAGTAGTTAACTTGGCTTTGAAATATCTTACTACACTACTGGCCATTAAAATTGATACACCAAGAAGAAATGCAGGTGATAAACGGGTACTCATTGGACAAATATATTATGCTAGAACTGACATGTGATTACATTTTCACGCAATTTGGGTGCATAGATCCTGAGAAATCAGTACCCAGAACAACCACCTCTGGCCGTAATAACGGCCTTGATACGCCTGGGCATTGAGTCAAACAGAGCTTGGATGGCGTGTACAGGTACAGATACCCATGCAGCTTCAACACGATACCACAGTTCATCAGGAGTAGTGACTGGCGTATTGCGGCGAGCCAGTTGCTCGGCCACCATTCACCAGACGTTTTAAATTGGTGAGAGATCTGAAGAATGTGCTCACCAGGACAGCAGTCGAACATTTTCTGTATCCAGAAAGGCCCGTACAAGACCTGCAATATGCGGTCGCGCATTATCCTGTTGAAATCTTGGGCTTCGCAGGGATCGAATAAGGGGTAGAGCCACGGGTAGTAACACATCTGAAAATTAAAGTCCACTGTTCAAAGTGCGGCCAATGCGAACAAGAGATGATCTAGACGTGTAACCACTGGCACCCCATCCATCACTTTGGGGGATACGCCAGTATGGCGATGACGAACACACGCTTCCAATGTGCATTCACCGCGACGGATGCGACCATCATGATGCTGTATACAGAACCTGGATTCATACGAAAAAATGACGTTTTGCCATTCGTGCACCCAGGTTCGTCGTTGCGTACACCATCGCAGGCGCTCCTGTCTGTGATGCAGCCTCAAGTGTAGCCGCGGTCATGGTCTCCGAGCTGATAGTCCATGCTGCTGCAAACGTCGTCGAACTGTTCGTGCAGATGGTTGTTGTCTTGCGAACGTCCCCAGGGATCGAGACGTGACTGCACGATCCGTTACAGCCATGCGGATAAGACGCCTGTGATCTCGACTGCTAATGATACGAGGCCGTTGGAATCCAGTACGGCGTTCCGTATTACCCTCCTGAACCCACCGATTCCATATTCTGCTAACAGTGATTGGATCTCGACCAACGCGAACAGCAATGTCGCGATACGATAAACCACAATCGCGATAGGCTACAATCCGACCTTCATCAAAGTCGGAAACGTGATGGTACGCATTTCGCCTCCTCACACGAGGCATCACAACAACGTATCACCTGGCAACGCCGGTCAACTGCTGTTTGTGTATGAGAAATCGGTTGGAAACTTTCCTCATGTCAGCACGGTGTAGGTGTCGCCACCGGCGCCAACCTTGTGTGAATGCTGTGAAAAGCTTATCATTTGCATACCACAGCATCTTCTGCCTGTCGGTTAAATTTCGCGCCTGTAGCACGTCATCTTCGTGGTGTAGCAATTTTAATGGCCAGTAGTGTACAAGGCAAAAATTGTTATCAATCGTAGGGGGCACACTAATAGCAGATGCAGTTGAAGATTAGCTTGGTGTATGTTGTTAGTGCTTTTGTCTTGCATGTTGGTATTCCAGTTGCTACGGTTTTATACAATTGTTGCCATTTTTTGTTTGTAGTTCACTCTTGCTATTTGAATTTACATATTGTCATTTTGTCATTTGGAGATGATGAGTGGAGCTGTGGACGCCAGAAATGGAGTGTCATGTGGAGAAATCCCAACGTTTCCGACCTATTTTTCTGTTTCAATACAGTAGATTTATGAGTACAGCAAGCAAAGGATTTTATCATTTTCAGGAGGATACTCCTCACCTTTGTGGCCCTCCACATTCAGTAAAACCTCCAGGGTTTGATGAAGATCACTAAGGCACAATGATCCATGTCATTGTAAAAAATGGCTCTGAGCACTACGGGACTTAACATCTATGGTCATCAGTCCCCTAGATCTTAGAACTACTTAAACCTAATTAACCTAAGGACATCACACAACACCCAGCCATCACGAGGCAGAGAAAATCCCTGACCTCGCCGGGAATCGAACCCGGGAACCCGGGCGTGGGAAGCGAGAACGCTACCGCACGACCACGAGATGCGGGCCATGTCATTGTACTTGACAGCTGGAAAACTGGAACTGTGAACACTCCACCCTCGTGCAACATTTCATGCAATGGGAAGGTTCAAACAAGAGATGTATGAACACTGCATGATCCAAGCGAAAATCGCGAAACTCAGCAGGTGGACATATGTACATCTCTGTTTGCTCATCATCAACTAGCTCCTGAACAACACCAACCATTCGTATCCTGTATCATTTACTGATGACGAGAAACGGTGTCCTTATGCTAACACAAGGAAAATATAGGAATCGTTGAGCCCAAACAAAGAAGGAGCTCTCCCACACAAAGACGTGCATGCATCCAAAAAAGATAACGTTATGCATCTGGTGGAGCAGCGATGGTGTTGTGTACTACGGATTGCTTCCTCGAGGTGTAACAATCACTGGTGACATTTATTTTCAACAAATGAGACGTCTTGCAGACGCTATCCAAGTGAAGTGATGCTACTCCACATTAACGCCCCCTGCATTCTGCTTCAATGACAAAAACACTATACAGGAGTTTGATTGGGAAGTAATTCTGGACCCATCTTATTCGCCTGATCTTATGCCCTCAGATTTTCACCTTTTCCACTCTGTATCGATCATCCTTCAAGGAATCTCCTTTCTGGATGGAAACAGAAGTAACTCCAGCGTTGGCAGACTGTCGTGAATTGTGAAGGAGAAATATTATTGATGACAAAGTCTCTTATTTGTATCTGTTGAGTTTATTAATCTTATGGGAAAATGTGATGAACTTGTGCACCAACCTAATAGGTAATGTGGGATGGCGTGGATATTAATAAATTAAATTATTAGCCCAAGACAGGAAGAAGGAGACATTAAAAACCAATCTGCAAGAACGATGAAGGAAAGAAAAATTATATTAGAAAGCGTGTCCTTCAGGTGCTGGCGTGAAGGAACAAAATCGGGATACCGTAAACGTGTGTAGACGAGCATCGAAACGTAGTAGACAAGAGGGAAGGGGTGGGGGGACTCCCCTGGCTTTGAGGTGGGGCAGCGACACGCCTGACTGGTTCTCAGACGGTCACTTCTGCCGCCTCATTGGCCAACACACACTGGGCTTCCCAAAACAGCGGCGGCTCGCGTGGCGTTCAAGGTCGTGCAGCTAACGTGGCGGAGAATTCACACAGCAGCTGTGTGTGTGTGTGTGTGTGTGTGTGTGAAGGTACACAGCACCGCAGTTCGCTGCTCCCAGCAGCTGGTAAGGGGTCACGGCGACAGCAGGTCCACAGAAACCTGTAGCAGCTTGAGAAGCAACCAGCCCTCTACTGTGAGTATGCATCACAGAAATAGGAGCCGGTGAGATTGTATCAGACAGCAGACTGTGTTCGACAAGTCTAGCCTTAGTGCCGGCACCTGTCACGCCAATGTAGTGTGAACTATAAAGCAACAAGACCTCTCGCACGATTTTGAATCAAAAGAATGGTGTCTCTTGGAGGGGCAACAAGTTATCTGTGCGTTGGGAGTTTTTTCAGTGAACGAACTTAACTTTGATGTGTTGTATTTTTGTTTTTATGTAACTATGCATTACGTTTTCATCGCATATTTAGACACAGCTGCTGATATTCTCTGTATTACAGGCTGCGACGATGTGTAGGCCAGTTAATAACAATGGGAAAAAATGACCACTGTTGTATGTTTGAGTTTTATCAGAAAAAGCGATTTCGTGTTCTAACAGACAAAAGAAACAGGCTAAAAATATATTGTGAGGAAGTTACGAGATGTAAAGTATAACACTATAACGCTTGAAGCAATTTCAGCCACCCTTTGAGCCCAAGTTGTTTCTTATTTATGCTGATAATACATCTTATTTGTTGTGATTGTATGCAGCCAATCATGCAATTTCCCATTGTGCCAACTTTTTCATCTCACAGTAGCAGTTGGCTATGGCCTCAGTTATTTGTTGGATATATTCAAATGTCTGCACTCCTCCACGGTTTTTACCCTCTACAGCTCCCTCCAGTAAAACGGAAGCTGTTCCTTGATGTCTTATCACACTTCCTAGCATCAGGTTCATTGCTACGGTCTTCCCCACAGACTGCTTTCGTCGTCGATGCTCTTGAGAACTTTAACTGATCAGTGCATTTAATCTTCAGCAGTCTTTCATAGCACCACTCTACTTGCACTCAACTCTCTTCTTTTTGGGTTGCCTCTCAGGTGCAGATTCACTATCATACAATACCGTACAGACTTACATTCTTAGAAATCTCCTCCTAAAATTAAGCCATATGTTTGATACAAGCAGATGTCTTCTGTCCAAGAACGTCCTGTGTGCCTGTGTTAGTCTGCTTTTTAAGTACGTCTTGATTGGTCCGTTACTTGTTAGGCTTCCAAGGTAGCAGAATCCATCCTCATCATCCACTTCATAGTATCAAGTTTTGATGTCAAGTTTATTACTAATCTCACTTCTGCTCCTCCTTACTACATTCTTCAGTTAACTCCCAACCCATATTTTATACTCATTAGAAGTATTATTCCATTGTCAGCTTTGGTGACACGAGATCACAGGGCCCTGTGATCGATTCCCCGCCGGATCATTGGTATCCTCCACTCGGGTGTGTATCTTATCGTCATCATCACTTCATCGGTGTGCAAGTCAATGAGATGGTGTCAAATATAACGATTTGCAGCAAGTGCTTGAACTTCCCGGAAGAGGACTTCCTGCCAATAGTTCCAAACTCAGAATTAATTTCATATTACTCCATTCTGCAGTTCCTGTAGATAATCTCCAGTTTCACTCTGGACAGCAATGTCATCAGCAATTTTTTTTAGTGATATTGTTTTACCCTCAATATTAACCCAGATGCTGAAGGTTTATTGGTTGGTTTATGTATACACTGATGGAAAAAATCTCAATTCCAAAAAATAATTAATGTAGAGTAATGAAATTTTAGGAATACTTTTGTCGAGGTAACATACAGTATGTTAAGCCACTAACACTGCGAGATCACAGGTTAATGTCTATACAATATAAACCACTGCAAATGTGAAATGCTGGTACTTTAATAACCAGTATAACCGCCACAATGTTTTATGCAAGCATGAAACGTGCATGGATTGCGCTGTACGGGTTCTGAATGTTAGTTTGTGGAATGGAGTTTCATGCCTATTGCACTTGGTCGGTCAGTAAGGAATGGTTAACGCTCTTTCTGTATGATGCTGGAGTTGCAGACCCATGATGTCACATGTGCTCAACTGGAGACAGACGTCGGCCGCTGGTGGCCGAGCGGTTCTAGGCGCTTCAGTCTGGAACCGCGCGACCGCTACGATCGCAGGTTCGAATCCTGCCTCTGGCATGGATGTGTGTGATGTCCTTAGGTTAGTTAGGTTTAAGAAGTTCTAAGTTCTAGGGGACTGATGACCTGAGATGTTAAGTCACACAGTGCTCAGAGCCATTTTGGAGACAGATGTGGTGATCAGGCAGGCCAAGGTAAAATATGGACGCACTGTAGAGGCTCAAATGGCTCTGAGCGCTATAGGACTTAACATCTGTGGTGATCAGTCCCCTAGACTTAGAACTACTGAAACCTAACTAACCTAAGGACATCGCACACATCCATGCTCGAGGCAGGATTCGAAACTGCGACCGTAGCAGCAGTGCGGTTCCGTATTGAAGCGCCTAGAACACTGTAGAGAATATTGGGTTACAACACCGGTATGTGGGCCAGGGTTGTCTCGTTGGAAAATGCCCCCTTGAACGCTATTTATAAATGGCAGCAAAACAGGTCGAATCACCAGTTTGACGTACAAATTTGCAGTCAGGGTGCGTGGGATAACCACGAGTGTTACTGCTGTGATATGAAATCGGACGGTAATTCCAGGTGTAGGATCAGTGTGTGCAGCATGCAGACAGGTTTGTTTGCATGCCCTCAACTGGCCTTCTCCCACCTAACACACGGCCATCACTGGCACCGAGGCAGAAGGGATTTTCTAAATCGAATCTGGTCTCTAACAGGTCGTCAATTTTCTCCTCCATTTCACTGTATACTATTTCTGTCAGATACTTGGATGCAGGAGCCGTTAACCTGCTTGTGTGAGAGTTCGCGCAAGTATCTGGCATTGCTATTTTCGAGACTGTGTGGACGGTATTATTCCGAAATTCCGATGACATGTCTGGAGTTTACTGATTATATGCACTGACTAGGGAAATTGTTTGGTTGTCACTTTCCTCAATAATCATCATCATCATCGCTATCATCATCATCATCATAATATTGCTTTCCAGGAGTAGGCTATTGCCCGTTCCGAACTGACAAACAAAATTATTCCCTGAATGATATTTCCACTATGCAGCGGAGTGTGCGCTGATATGAAACTCCCTGGCAGATTGTGTGCCGGACCGAGACTCGAACTCGGGACCTTTACCTTTCCCGGGCAAGTGCTCTACCAACTGAACTACCAAAGCACGACTCACGCCCCGTCCTCACATTTCACTTCTGCCAGTACCTCGTCTCCTAGCTTCCAAACTTTACAGAAGCTCTTCATCGAACCTTGCACAACTAACACTCCTGAAAGAAAGGATAGAGCACTTGCCCGCGAAAGGCAAAGGTCCAGAGTTCGAGTCTCGGTCCGGCACACAGTTTTAATCTGCCAGGGAGTTTCAAAATTATTCCCTTCTGTTCCGAGGTCTTTTCCAGTTCGGTACATACTTAATGATCTTTTGGGGAATTCCGTGACCTGATATTCTCGTGAGATGCTGTCTCCGAATTTCTTAAACATTCCCGAATCATTTCAGGAATTACGAAGATGTTTCGTCCATCCCTTCTCCCTTGTCTTCCAAATATAAGTTAGACTGTCACCAATTCTGAATACCCTATTTCTTACAAGACATCCCAAGACATTTCTATCCATTAATGGGGACAAGTAAATCAATACCCGTGTGAAATGCTTGGAGTAACTTAACTTCAGCTATCAAAATATTATGATTTATTTTCTGGAGTAATACTTTATAATGAAATTTGTTATATTTATTCTTATAAAACATATCAGTATAGTTAGGTACATGCTCCGTCGATCACTTGAACGATTCTGTTGTCGAAAAGGAGTGGACACATTCGCTGTCTGGCCTCAAGAGCGTGAAGAGCTGTAAGGATTTTTCAACCGCATCAATAGTATTCATGATAACATCGGATTCACGGTGGAAGTTGAGACAGATGGTCCCTCGCATCAGACGAAAGAATATGGGTGTCTCAGCCACAGTGTTTATGGCAAACACACCCACCCAGACCGATATCTGCATGCTACCAGCTAGCACCACCTTTCGCAGTAAAGTTATCTTCTGAGGGCATTGGTGAATCGAGCGGAAGTCGTTTCAGACGCTGAAAGCCTTCCGAAGGAAAGATTAGCCGGCTTCAAAAGAAGCACAAAATCAATACTGTTTTTAGGGCACCGGCCAAAATTTGTTAGGTAATGAGACCTGTGAAAGACGATGTTAGACCCAGAACGCCAGGAGTATATAAAATGCCGTGTGGATGTGGACAATTCTATGTGGTTGTGGGCTATTCTACACTACTGGCCGTTAAAATTGCTACACCACGAAGATGACGTGCTACAGACGCGAAATTTAACCGACAGGAAGAAGATGCTGTGATATGCAAATGTTAGCTTTTCAGAGCATTCACACAAGGTTGGCGCCGGTGGCGACACCTACAGCGTGCTGGCATGAGGAAAATTCCCAACTGATTTCTCATACACAAACAGCAGTTGACCGGCGTTGCCTGGTGAAACGTTGTTGAGATGCCTCGTGTAAGGAGGAGAAATGCGTACCATCATCTTTCCGACTTTGTTAAATGTCAGATTTTAGCCTATCGCGATTGCGGTTTATCGTATCGTGACATTGGTTCTCGCGTTGGTCGAGATCCAGTGACTGTTAGCAGAATATAGAATCGGTGGGTTCAGGAGGGTAATACGGAACGCCGTGCTGGATCCCAACGGCCTCGTATGACTAGCAGTCGAGATGACAGGCATCTTATCCGCATGGCTGTAACGGATCGTGCAGCCACGTCTCGATCCCCGAGTCAAGAGATGTAGACGTTTGCAAGACAACAACCATCTGCACGAACAGTTCGACGACGTTTGCAGCAGCATGGACTCTCATCTCGGAGACCATGGCTGCAGTTCCCCTTGACGCTGCATCACGGACAGGAGCGCCTGCGATGATGTACTCAACGACGAACCTGGTTGCACAAATGGCAGAACGTCATTTTTTCGGATGAATCCAGGTTCTGTTTACAGCATCATGATGGTCGCATCCGTGTTTGGCGACATCGCGGTGAACGCACATTGGAAACGTGTATTCGTCATCGCCATACTGGCGTATCACCCGGCGTGATGGTATGGGGTGCACGTCTCGGTCACCTCTTGTTCGCATTGACGACACTTTGAACAGTGGACGTTACATTTCAGATGTGTTACGACCCGTAGCTCTACCCTTCATTCGCTCCCTGCGATACCCTACATTTCAGCAGGATAATGCACGACCGGACGTTGCAGGTCCTGTACGGGCCTTTCTGGATATAGAAAATGTTCGACAGCTGCCCTGATCAGCACATTCTCCAGATCTCTCACCAACTGAAAACCTCTGGTCAATGGTGGCCGAGCAACTGGCTCGTCACAATACGCCAGTCACTACTCTTGATGAACTGTGGTATCGTGTTGAAGCCGCATGGACAACTGTAGCTTTACACGCCATCCAAGCTCTGTTTGGCTGAATGCCCAGGCGTATCACGGCCGTTATTACGGCCAGAGGTGGTTGTTCTGTGTACTGATTTCTCAGGATCTATGCACCCAGATTGCGTGAAAATGTAATCACATGTCAGTTCTAGTATAACATATTTGTCCAATGAATACCCGTTTATCATCTGCATTTCTTCTTGGTGTAGCAATTTTAATGGCCAGTAGTGTATATCGGACGGACAGTGCGTACTATTGAACAGCGCGGTGTGGAACACGAGAGATGTTTTCGACTACGGTATGTTGAGAAATCAGAGGTGGCGGAACATCCTTTAGAAAACAGGTACTGTATTGGATTTGCCGAGACACCTGCTATTTCGCGGACTACTATTTTCTGGGACAGTGTCATAAAAGAAGCGATCGAGTTAAAAATTTCTGACAATACCCTCAGTAAAGACGGCGGCCTGCTGCTAAGCACAGCCTGGAACCCGGCTATCGGAAATCTGGAGCGGGCACGGAAAGCGCGCAATGAAAACATTATCATGTATGGCGCTGGAGCAAGCACCAGTGACGTCACTGAAGACAGTGCGGCTATATAAAAATGGCCGCAATCATTCGACAGTCACCACTTGACAATGGCCAAGGAGAACTCGGTCGAGAACTCTTGGATTTTAAACCACTGGACGCGACTGGAAGCTCGAGAAAATTTTATCAAGAGTGTACGTATTTGCAATACGTCATACACTCCTGGATATGGAAAAAAGAACACATTGACACCGGTGTGTCAGACCCACCATACTTGCTCCGGACACTGCAAGAGGGCTGTACAAGCAATGATCACACGCACGGCACAGCGGACACACCAGCAACCGCGGTGTTGGCCGTCGAATGGCGCTAGCTGCGCAGCATTTCTGCACCGCCGCCGTCAGTGTCAGCCAGTTTGCCGTGGCATACGGAGCTCCATCGCAGTCTTTAACACTGGTAGCATGCCGCGACAGCGTGGACGTGAACCGTATGTGCAGTTGACGGACTTTGAGCGAGGGCGTATAGTGGGCATGCGGGAGGCCGAGTGGACGTACCGCCGAATTGCTCAACACGTGGGGCGTGAGGTCTCCACAGTACATCGATGTTGTCGCCAGTGGTCGGCGGAAGGTGCACGTGCCCGTCGACCTGGGAACGGACCGCAGCGACGCACGGATGCTCGCCAAGACCGTTGGATTCTACGCAGTGCCGTAGGGGACCGCACCGCCACTTCCCAGCAAATTAGGGACACTGTTGCTCCTTGGGTATCGGCGAGGACCATTCGCAACCGTCTCCATGAAGCTGGGCTACGGTCCCGCACACCGTTAGGCCGTCTTCCGCTCACGCCCCAACATCGTGCAGCCCGCCTCCAGTGGTGTCGCGACAGGCGTGAATGGAGGGACGAATGGAGACGTGTCGTCTTCAGCGATGAGAGTCGCTTCTGCCTTGGTGCCAATGATGGTCGTATGCGTGTTTGGCGCCGTGCAGGTGAGCGCCACAATCAGGACTGCATACGACCGAGGCACACAGGGCCAACACCCGGCATCATGGTGTGGGGAGCGATCTCCTACACTGGCCGTACACCACTGGTGATCGTCGAGGGGACACTGAATAGTGCACGGTACATCCAAACCGTCATCGAACCCATCGTTCTACCATTCCTAGACCGGCAAGGGAACTTGCTGTTCCAACAGGACAATGCACGTCCGCATGTATCCCGTGCCACCCAACGTGCTCTAGAAGGTGTAAGTCAACTACCCTGGCCAGCAAGATCTCCGGATCTGTCCCCCATTGAGCATGTTTGGGACTGGATGAAGCGTCGTCTCATGCGGTCTGCACGTCCAGCACGAACGCTGGTCCAACTGAGGCGCCAGGTGGAAATGGCATGGCAAGCCGTTCCACAGGGCTACACCCAGCATCTCTACGATCGTCTCCATGGGAGAATAGCAGCCTGCATTGCTGCGAAAGGTGGATATACACTGTACTAGTGCCGACATTGTGCATGCTCTGTTGCCTGTGTCTATGTGCCTGTGGTTCTGTCAGTGTGATCATGTGATGTATCTGACCCCAGGAATGTGTCAATAAAGTTTCCCCTTCCTGGGACAATGAATTCACGGTGTTCTTATTTCAATTTCCAGGAGTGTATTTCTTGATGCTGACGGCCAATTGCAGTAATCGCACCATGCGTCATACCTCTGCAGGTCGTGCTGCATTTCGATACAATTTTCTAGCGTCGTGACTTCTCTGTATACAACAGCATCGTCCAAGAACACCCTCGTGGAACTTGCAACGTTGCCTACTAGGTTAATTGTATAGAGCGTGCAAAATTGTAACAGGACACAGAGAATGCTCCACTGAACAATTTGAGGTAGTGAACCTGTGGTCGGAGAAGGCAGCTTAAGGTGATATGGAAGTAAACTTGTCTACCGCTTTGTGAAGCATTACTGTCTCCAAGCTTATTTACAACTAACACGTGTACATGTTTACACGTACAGTGCTGTTTATTTACATGTACATTATTTATTGCAAGAACACAAGGAGGACGAGCCTGATTACTAGGAAGTCATGATGGAGGTTCTGTTTACCTTACTTGTCCACGACGTGGCTCTATTGTATCGTACTTACACTGTACCATTACAGAACTTGCTATAATTCGACAAACCCATTCATTACTCTGTGGTATTCAGAGACGTCCAGTACATTACGATGGAGCAGTACCGGTACAGTTTCACAGAACTCACTGACATCCACCTTGTGTATGGGGACGTACGTCGCAATGCTATCGCTGCTGGAAGGCTGTTACAGGGAACGATTTCCTAACAGGCCTCATCCGTCGCGACAAGTGTTTATTTCGCTTGGTCGACGAATGCGGAGGAATGGTTCATTGGAAACAAGAAAAGAGAGGCCTGGCAAATGGCTCTGAGCACTATGGGACTTAACTTCGGAGGTCATCAGTCCCCTAGAACTTAGAACTACTTAAACCTAACTAACCTAAGGATATCACACACATCCATGCCCGAGGCAGGATTCGAACCTGCGCCCGTAGCGGTCGCGCGGTTCCAGACTGAAGGGCCCAGAAAAATGGTTCAAATGGCTCAGAGCACTAAGGGGCTTAACATCTGAGGTCATCAGTCCCCTAGAACTTAGAACTACTTAAACCTAACTAACCTAAGGACATCACACAACACCCAGTCATCACGAGGCAGAGAAAATCCCTGACCGCGCCGGGAATCGAACCCGGGAACCCGGGCGAAGTGCCCAGAACCGCTCGGCCACACTGGCCGGCAGACCTGACAACATGGGGACCACTCGCACACCCGATTTTGAAGAGGAGGTGCTGGAACGTGTTGCAGCTGATGCCAATACAAGTAATCGTCGTATTGCACGTGAAATGGGCGCTGCACATACCAGCGTGTGGCAAGTAGTCCACGAGCAACAGCTACACCCATATCACCCAGAACGAGTTCTTGCAATACTTGTGGCTGACTCTGCACCAAGTGTCGCATTGTGTCAGTGGTTACTCCCTGGTTACAGACGAGGCCACATTTGATCACGACGATATTTCGAACAGCAGGAATAGCCATGTGTGGGATGATGAAAACCTTTAATCTGTATAGAGTCATACCATTCCTACTATCTCCTTAAGCTGGCTTCTCCGACCCTAGGTTCCCTACTTCAAATTGTTCAGTGGGCCGTCCTCTGTGTCCTATTACATTTTTGTACGCTGTTACGGAGACACCCTGTATATTGTGAAAAGTAATGGACCTTCCCTGGGGTACCCCCGAAGACACCGTATGTGCTACCGTAAAATGGGGTTACTTTGTGACTGTGGGGGCTACTTTGTGACATACGTTAATTTTCGCTTATTTCGAATCTCCCGCTGCGTCCACGATGCCTAGAAACCAAAGATTAGCTCCAGCGGCTTGCCTGCAGTGCTGCACCATCTTGCGGCAGCCAGCTGAATCTGCCGCTCTTCTTTTGTTCGTCGGCAGTGCGTTCGTAGTGAAACCTGCTTTGGAGCCATTGTTTGAATTGTTGTAAACTTTCTGTGCTGGTGCCGTTCATGTGATAGAACTGCAGAAATCAGGTATGTATGCCTGATTGTTAATATGTTGGCTATATTATGGCGTGATTTGACGTTAATTGTAATGTTTATGTAAGCAGTATAATTCTACAACCATAAAATCAGCATAACAGTAGTAGAAGCGACCACTGGTAAGACGAAGGCGAAATCTTCGAGTCCTGGTATCGGCACTACTCAGCAGCCGAAGAAAAAGTGTTCTGAAGTGTCAAGAAGAGTCGCAGATAAGGTCGAGTCCTCAGATGAGAGCGAAAGCATCAAGTGGACCGATGAAGATCCGAGTGACTCGGAAGCTCTCTATGAAAGTTCATCAGATGAGCCATCAGACAGAGACGCACCTTCGACTACTGGTAAGTTACATCGAGACACAAGAAACGACCACCACTTGAAAAGGGCCACTAATGCACATTCAAACTAGATGACTTTGTGGTAGTGAACTTCGAAGGTGAAATGTTCCCTGGAAGAGTGACTGATATCGATCCAGGTGGCTACATGGTAAGGGACATGGAAAGGTCAAAAATATGCTGTGGCCAGAACGAGATGATTCCATTTATTATTCAACGGAGGACGTTCTGTATAAAATAGCACTTCCAACACCAGTAGGAAAGCGAGGTCTTTTTGATGTTAAGGATTTAGTTTTACATTAAGTAGCTACCTTTGTAAATTCTTTATGTTGTAAAACAATAAACCAATGTTTTGTATATTGCTTTAAATAAACATCTGATGGCGTAACTTTGTGTCAATGTTTACTTTCCATACATTTCGAAGCAAAAACAGAGCTTGTCACATAGTAGCCCCACCCAGTGACGTAACTTCGTGACAACTTGTAACAATTATATAATGGTTTTCTGTTGAACATATTTATTTGTATAACATATCGCCACATAGTGGAAGGTTTCAGCAAATTCTTGGTATTACTTATTAAATTTCATAATTAACACTGTCTGGCCCATGTGAGCAAACCCTTAAAAACTGTCACAAAGTAACCCCATTTTACAGTATGTTATATTTGCTAGAGTGTCTCCAATCCAGTCACACAGTTGGTTTGATATTCCACACGCTCGTATTTTTATTCATTAGGCAGCAGTACAGAACTGTACAGACGTAGTCATGGAACACGGCAACTACATGGGCGCCTGTATCTACTGTTTTCTGGGTATCGTGGATGCACAGAGCGAGCAGGGTTTCACACGATCATTGTTTTCGGAACCAACGCTGATTCGTACAGAGGAGGTTTTCGGCCGCCAGAATTGTCCCAATACGCGAGCATAGCTACGGACTTCGGAGATCACAGATATAGACCCATAATTTTGTGCGTCTGTTAGATGACTCTTCTTGGAAAAGGCAACAAGCTGGGCTTTTTTTCCAATCATTGGGAACGCTTCACACCTCTAGACACCTAGGGTAGACTGCTGCAGGGAATGCTCTTCCGCATACTCTGTGTAGACTCGAACTGGCATTTCGTCAAGTCCATTGGCCTTTCCTTTGTTGAATTTTCAGTTGCTTTTCTAGATCATTAGGCAACGGCCTTGCCGCAGTGGATACACCGGTTCCCGTCAGATCACCGAAGTTAAGCGCTGTCGGGCGTGGCCGGCATTTGGATGGGTGACCATCCGGGTCGTCAAGCGCTGTTGCCATTTTTCGGGGTGCACTCCGCCTGGTGATGCCATTAGAGGAGCTACTCGACCGAATAGTAGCGGCTTCGGTCAAAGAAAACCATCGTAACGACCGGGAGAGTGGTGTGCTGACCACACGCCTCTCCTATCCACATCCTCAGCTGAGGATCCAGTGAAATTTTTTTAAGTGCTTTATCTGAAAACTACCTTGAGCAGTTAAACAGAGAACCGACTCGTGGAGATAACATATTAGACCTTCTGGTGACAAACAGACCCGAACTATTTGAAAAAGTTAACGCAGAACAGGGAATCAGCGATCATAAAGCGGTTACGGCATCGATGATTTCAGCCGTAAATAGGAATATTAAAAAGGGTAGGAAGATTTTTCTGTTTAGAAAAAGTGACAAAAAGCAGATTTCAGAGTACCTGTTGGCTCAACACAAAAGTTTTGTCTCAAGTACTGATAGTGTTGAGGATCAGTGGACAAAGTTCAAAACCATCGTACAATATGCGTTAGATGAGTATGTGCCAAGCAAGATCGTAAGAGATGGAAAAGAGCCACCGTGGTTCAACAACCGAGTTAGAAAACTGCTGCGGAAGAAAAGGGAACTTCACAGCAAACATAAACATAGCCAAAGCCTTGCAGACAAACAAAAATTACGCGAAGCGAAATGTAGTGTGAAGAGAGCTATGCGAGAGGCGTTCAATGAATTCGAAAGTAAAGTTCTATGTACTGACTTGGCAGAAAATCCTAAGAAATTTTGGTCTTATGTCAAAGCGGTAGGTGCATCAAAACAAAATGTCCAGACACTCTGTGACCAAAATGGTACTGAAACAGAGGATGACAGACTAAAGGCCGAAATACTAAATGTCTTTTTCCAAAGTTGTTTCACAGAGGAAGATTGCACTGTAGTTCCTTCTCTACATTGTCGCACAGATGACAAAATGGTAGATATCGAAATAGACGACAGAGGGATAGAGAAACAATTAAAATCGCTCAAAAGAGGAAAGGCCTCTGGACCTGATGGGATACCAGTTCAATTTTACACAGAGTACGCGAAGGAACTTGCCCCCCTTCTTGCAGTGGTGTACCGTAGGTCTCTAGAAGAGCGTAGCATTCCAAAGGATTGGAAAAGGGCACAGGTCATCCCCGTTTTCAAGAAGGGACGTCGAACAGATGTGCAGAACTATAGACCTATATCTCTAACGTCGATCAGTTGTAGAATTTTGGAACACGTATTGTGTTCGAGTATAATGACTTTTCTGGAGACTAGAAATCTACTCTGTAGGAATCAGCATGGGTTTCGGAAAAGACGGTCATGTGAAACCCAGCTCGCGCTATTCGTCCACGAGACTCAGAGGGCCATAGACACGGGTTCCCAGGTAGATGCCGTGTTTCTTGACTTCCGCAAGGCGTTCGATACAGTTCCCCACAGTCGTTTATTGAACAAAGTAAGAGCATATGGACTATCAGACCAATTGTGTGATTGGATTGAGGAGTTCCTAGATAACAGGACGCAGCATGTTATTCTCAATGGAGAGAAGTCTTCCGAAGTAAGAGTAATTTCAGGTGTGCCGCGGGGGAGTGTCATAGGACCGTTGCTATTCACCTGGTGGATGACATCGGAAGTTCACTGAGGCTTTTTGCAGATGATGCTGTGGTGTACCGAGAGGTTGTAACAATGGAAAATTGTACTGAAATGCAGGAGGATCTGCAGCGAATTGACGCATGGTGCAGGGAATGGCAACTGAATCTCAATGTAGACAAGTGTAATGTGCTGCGAATACACAGAAAGATAGATCCTTTATCATTTAGCTACAAAATAGCAGGTCAGCAACTGGAAGCAGTTAATACCATAAATTATCTGGGAGTACGCATTAGGAGTGATTTAAAATGGAATGATCATATAATGTTGATTGTCGGTAAAGCAGATGCCAGACTGAGATTCATTGGAAGAATCCTAAGGAAATGCAATCCGAAAACAAAGGAAGTAGGTTACAGTACGCTTTTTCGCCCACTGCTTGAATACTGCTCAGCAGTGTGGGATCCGTACCAGATAGGGTTGCTACAAGACATAGAGAAGATCCAACGGAGAGCAGCGCGCTTCGTTACAGGATCATTTAGTAATCGCGAAAGCGTTACGGAGATGATAGATAAACTCCAGTGGAAGACTCTGCAGGAGAGACGCTCAGTAGCTCGGTACGGGCTTTTGTCAAAGTTTCGAGAACATACCTTCACCGAAGAGTCAAGCAGTATATTGCTCCCTCCTACGTATATCTCGCGAAGAGACCATGAGGATAAAATCAGAGAGATTAGAGCCCACACAGAGGCATACCGACAATCCTTCTTTCCACGAACAATACGAGACTGGAATAGAAGGGAGAACCGATAGAGGTACTGAAGGTACCCTCCGCCACACACCGTCAGGTGGCTTGCGGAGTATGGATGTAGATGTAGATGTAGATGTAGGATGTTAACGGTGGTCGGATGGTCCCGGATGGGCCGGAAGACGGAGTGCTTTCTATGACACTGTGTCGTTCGTACGACGATTTAGAGCAGGAACTTTGATTTTTAACAATATTATGAAAAGAATAGTTGCTACTCGCCATATAGCAGAGATGCTAGGTCGCAGATATGCACAACAAAAAGACTGTCAGCAAGTAAGCTTTCGACCAACAAGGCGTTCGTCGGAAACACACACACAAACACACACACACACACACACACACTCCCGCTAACGCAACTCACACACACACACACACATGACCATAGTCTCTGGCTGCTGATGATGCCACAGACTGTGGTCATGTGTGCCTGATTTGCGTTTGCGTGTGTATGTATGTTGTCAGTTTCCGACGAACGCCTTGTTGGCCGAAAGCTTACTTGCTGACATTCTTTTTGTTGTGCCTGTCTGCGACCGAGCATCTCCGCTATATGGCGATTAACGACTATCCTTTTCATAACGTTGTGACATTCCATTCTGGATTTTCCGTTGTCTGAATTATAATTTTTGTATGAAGAAAGAAGCAGTCTTGGTTGGAGTGTTAATTTTTTTAATTATTATTATTAACACCGCAATCAAGACTGCTTGTTTCGTTATATCATCCATACTGGTTGCTGTATCAACTTCGGAATGAACTGGAAAAGGTTTTATGATTTCTACGTCTCAGTCATGCACATCTTTTGCTAAACTAAAGATTTCATTCTTTTTCCTGTATTACAGAAACTAAAGTGAGTCAGTTTCGGGAATGTTTTGATCGCATCTACAGGATACGACAGTACGATGATCGCATCAAACTGAGCAAAACAGAGAAAAATCACAGCTTGCGCCTGTCTCTGCGAAGAATAAGATCGATCCTAAGAAGGAAACATTCGCTACCTGATGCCGTGACAATGACATATGACTTGCTTTTTCTGTTTCTTTCTTTGCGGATTCCCCTAATGGCGATGTCAGGCAGAAGAGTGGGTGAGGTGACGGAAGGCCTCAAAGTTGCTCCAATCCCGGCCGGCGCGGCCAGCCGCCCATCTAGAAGGGCGCTGCTGGTACACTCCTGTCCTTTAAAATAGCGACACCTCCAGGACGGCGTGCAACCAACACCAAGGCAGCATGAAGCGTACTACATGGTTGCATATGCAAATGATTCGCATTTCAGCACAACTACACTAAGTGGGTGATAGTAAAGCCATCTACGTTATCTATACGCGGAATGTTTACACCAGTGCCGGCCAGAAATTCTGCACGCGTGCGGTGCCTCCGCACATGTGCAACTTCCGGGTCACAGCGTGCACGCCGCAGCCGTCAGTGCTCATGTAGTGCATGTTCCTACGCACAGATGTCGCTTTATCCACTTGCTGAGATACTCTATACCGGCGCATTCTAGTGCTTTTTCCACAGCTTGCAAACCGACCATGGGAAGGTATTTCGCGTATTAAACATTTAAAATACTGTCACAGTCTACTCATTGAGACGTCTACTTTTATGTTAACAGTTTAACCCAATAAGACAAGTAATACAGTTAACAACCGTGCGTTTTTATTAAGGCAGCTTGACTGACAGCACGTAAATACGCGTCATGTTTTTGATCTAGTATTTAAGAAAGAGAGCACTTAGCGACTTCCAACGAACCTTTGTCATGATTTCAAATAACATTAAACCAATGCAAGGTTTGCTATAACTAATTCTCGGTGCCCTCAGTTACACCCACATAATATCTGTCTCACTGACCTCTGAACAGAATGGTAACCGCAGACCTCTTGATGATCATC
This sequence comes from Schistocerca cancellata, assembly GCF_023864275.1. Lineage (NCBI taxonomy): Eukaryota > Metazoa > Arthropoda > Insecta > Orthoptera > Acrididae > Schistocerca > Schistocerca cancellata. The sequence continues at coordinate 123,148,178 of NC_064637.1, read as the reverse complement.
TGTTATTTCAATACCATTATTGCTACATCTTTCATCAGTTCCGTCTGAAATCTACATAATAACCGACAATTAGATGAATGTTATGTTTTATCGGCTGCTGTTGAGCATAGCCCTTCCCACATTTAAAAAAAAACCCTAAATGTAAGAATATAACAATCGGTTTAATGACCAATTTTCCTGATAGTAATGTAACATGGAGCAGAATGAGGCAATAATGCACAGTTAGTAAACACTAATTTTTAATTATGAAACGAATAAATCCAAACACGATTATCACTGGTCATGCGAAATGATATAGTTAATGTCGGGCAAAAAAGCACGGCTCATTGACAAACGCAAGCAATTGCGGGAGATTTTCATCACTGATGCTTGATCGAAACGACCGAGAACATAAATCTGCCGTCCTTTCCTTTTTCACAGTACCTGCCATTTCTCAGTACTTCTCTGTCAAGGTTACGGTCACCAGGGGGTAAAAGAGACTGGGTATGTTGCGCTGTTGCTTCTACCACATAAACAGGGAAGAGGAGCCGCCGCCGTTCGTTTAGGACACATGTCTAATAACAGATGTCGCTGTCGCACACGTGCGCACATGTGCAGCGCTTCCGCACTTCATGCTGATTGTTCTGGCCTACCATGATACGGACGGTGTTGGACGGTTGCCCTGGTGAGAACGAGATCTCTGTCACCCGCTGCAACCATTTGAATATTGTTTGTGAGCAAATCAAGCTGTCCCACGCATCACAAGGATAAAATTTTACCGGAACTTGTCGGAATTCGACAGCATAATGATTGTGGCGTTCCTAGACTGTGGTTTGTCGTTCCAACATACTGCTGCACGTGTCGGTTGGGATACCAGCTGTGATGTGCATATGAGATCAATGGAGAGTACTGAATGAAATGCAGTATCTCAATGGCCCACGCGACTAGCGTCTGAGAGGACAGGCGTAGAGTTTTCTTGGCTATGGAGGATCGTACGTCACTTATTTTGATGCAAAAAATGTACTTGTAAGACAAGTATCGACATGAACAATGGGGCAGCGCCTAGAGCACCACTGACTGTCAGAATGAGGACAGTTGCTGCAGTTTCGCTTGATGCTCTCTTGCAGTTTTGGCGCCCAAAGACAACACTGAACGCGGGAATGGTTCTGCGTACCCCGCCATGATGGGCGCATCAGTATGACGTGGCTCCAAAGAGAAGGGACACTACCACATAGCATTCTTCGTCGTCGTAGAGGCCTATAACTTGTCGCGATTGTATCAGGTTCCACTGGGTACTCAGCACTATCACATCTTGTTCGCATACCCTGTAATATGGAGAGTGGCTGTTACCTTTCTAACATATTAAGACTGCTAGCTGTGACCTGTTGGAGACCTCTGTCAAGTTGTCTTTCAACAGGATAACACAAGACCGCCAGTTGCCCGAGCTGCTACGACCAGCCACGAAATAGAGGGCTTTGAAGAGCGAAACCGTGTCTCGAAATCTGGTAGAAAACCCAAAGACATTCTCACAAGCTGCGACGTTGTCGCAAATAAAACAGTGACCCGAATATAGAATAAATTTCCTTTACTTTTCGTCTATGGTCACAAACTTTTTATTAACAGACAAATAAATTTACTTTACTTTACGACTATGGTCACAAACTTTTTGTCAACAGATTATCGATTTCGGTCTATAATGACAACCTTAAGATCTATTTTATAAAAACAATGTCCTAATGTACTGCAGCCATAGTTTCAACGTCAAATATGCAGGCATGGTTTTGCGACATTATTCCTTCTACAAATAAGACGAAGTAAATATTTCAGAATTCGAATCAAGAACAACTGCCGACATGAGTAACTGAGATGTAGACATCTTCATTGCAGGGAAGTCGCTTAAAACAGTGAAAGAAAGGCTTCATTCCAGATTGTATACCAGTCAGGTCCTGTTCAGTGTGTGCTGATACACTACCTCCATTCTTAAGAACCATTTACAACCGCTCCCTCATAGAAATATCCGTACCTAAGGACTGAAAAGTTGCGCAGGTCACACCAATATCCAAAAAAGCAAATATGCGTAATCCTCTGACTTGCAGACTCTCATTGATTTGCCATAGGGTTTTGCAACATATACTATTTTCGAGCATTACGAACTGCTTTGAAGAAAACTAAACAAGTTACACGGATCCAGAAAATATTGCTCTTTTGAAACACAGCCAACTCTTTATTCTCATGAAGTATTGTGTACTGTTGACTGGGGATCTCACATTGATTCCATATTTCTAGATTTCCATAACGCCTTTGACACCATTCCTCACATGAGACTTCTAATCAAATTGTGTGTCTACACTTTATAGTCTCAGTTGGGCGACTGGATTCGCTATTTGGTGTCAGATCACAGCTCGTAGTAATAACCGAAAAGTCGTCTAGTCAGACAGAACTGATATCTGACGTACCCAAAAGAAGTGCTACAGGCCCTTTACTGTTGTTGATCTACACAAATGATTTAGGAGACGATCTGAACAGTCCTCCTTGATTGTTTGCGCATTAAAGCAAAGAAGGGAAAGCAGAAAGGTGGAAGGAGTATATACAGGGTCTATACAAAGGCGATGTACTTGGGGACAATATTATGGAAATGAAGAGGATGTAGATGAAGATGAAAGGGGAGGTATGATACTGCGTGAAGAGTTTGACACAGCACTGAAAGACCTGACTCGAAACAAGGCCTCGGGAGTAGACAACATTCCATTAGAACTACTGACAGCCTTGGGAGAGCCAGTCCTGACAAGACTCTACCATCTGGTGAGCAAGATGTATGAGACAGTCAAAATACCCTCAGACTTCAAGAAGAATATAATAATTCCAATCCCAAAGAAAGGAGGCGTTGACAGAAGCGAAAATTACCGAACTATCAGTTTAATAAGTCACGGATGCAAAATACTAACGCGAATTCTTTACAGACGAATGGAAAAACTAGTAGAAGCCGACCTCGGGGAAGATCAGTTTGGATTCCGTAGAATTATTGGAACACGTGAGGCAATACTGACCTTAAGACTTATCTTAGAAGAGAGATTAAGAAAAGGCAAACTTACATTTCTAGCAGTTGTAGACTTAGAGAAAGCTTTTGACAATGTTGACTGCAATACTCTCTTTCAAATTCTGTAGGTGGCAGGGGTAAAATACAGGGAGCGAAAGGCTATTTACAATTTGTACAGAAACCAGATAGCAGTTATATGAGTCGAGGGACACGAAAGGGAAGCAGTGGTTGGGAAGGGAGTAAGTCAGAGTTGTAGCCTCTGCCCGATGTTATTCAACCTGTATATTGAGCAAGCAGTGAAGGAAACAAAAGAAAAATACGGAGTAGGTGTAAAAATCCATGGAGAAGAAATAAAAACTTTGAGGTTCGCCGACGACATTGTAATTCTATCAGAGACAGCAAAGGACTTGGAAGAGCAGTTGAACGGAATGGACGGTATCTTGAAGGGAGGATATAAGATGAACATCAACTTAAGCAAAACGAGGATAATGGAATGTAGTCAAATTAAGTCGGGTGATGCTGAGGGAATTAGATTAGGAAATGAGACACTTAAAGTAGTAAAGGAGTTTTGCTATTTGGGGAGCAAAATAACTGATGATGGTCGAAGTAGAGAGGATATAAAATGTAGACTGGCAATGGCAAGGAAAGCGTTTCTGAAGAAGAGAAATTTGTTAACATCGACTATAGATTTAAGTGTCAGGAAGTCATTTCTGAAAGTATTTGTATGGAGTGTAGCCATGTATGGAAGTGAAACATGGACGATAAGTAGTTTAGACAAGAAGAGAATAGAAGATTTCGAAATATGGTGCTACAGAAGAATGCTGAAGATTGGATGGGTACATCACATAAGTAATGAGGAGGTATTGAATAGAACTGGGGAGAAGAGAAATTTGTGGCACAACTTGACTAGAAGAAGGGATCGGTTGGTAGGACATCAAAGGCATCAAAGGATCACCAATTTAGTATTGGAGGGTAAAAATCGTAGAGGGAGCCCAAGAGATGAATACACTAAGCAGATTCAGAAGGATGTAGGTTGCAGTAGGTACTGGGAGATGAAGAAGCTTGCACAGGATAGAGTAGCAGTCTCAGGACTGAAGACCACAACAACAACAACATTCTACAACGTTATTCTTCATTTCTACATATCTTTAGCATACTGTAACCGAGGTTCGAATTCGAAGAGTTCGTCCTCAAGTGGAGTATCATCTGCTCCAGCACGACAATGGCACACCACACACGAGCCCTGCGCCATCCTCAACAATCCGACTCCTTGGATTCACTGTCATTGATCATCTTCCGTATAGCCACGACGTGGCCATATCCGATTTTCATCTGTTTCCAAAACTTACAGAACGCGCTCGAGGACTTCACTATGACAGTGATGAAGCAGTGCACGCAGAAGTGAGGTTTTGGCCTCGACCACAAAGTAAAATATTCTACAGTGACGGATCAACAAATTGGAAATGTGTTGGTCGTTAGGATAGTTAATAGCGTTTTGTTTCAAAAGTTTTAAAAGTTTTCACATAAAAATAGTACGCACTACTTTTCGGCATGCCCTCGTACGAACGACTGAAGCTGAAACAAGCATTGAGGGTAAGGCTAACGGAACGCTACGCTTTTTTTGGAGGCAAGCTTAGCAGGAGATGCAAGAGGTCTACCGAAGAGATAGCCTGAACTTAGCACGTCCATCTTCTTCTGAAGTAATGCTACGCGATACGGGATCCTTATGTAGTTGGATTTACAGAGTATCTCGGAAAAGTTCAAAGAATGGAAGCTCTTTTTGTATTATCGCGGAACAGGGCACAGTGTGTCATGGACATGATATGCGAGTCGGGATGACGACCATTAGTACGCTGGCGCTTCTCGTCGCGGCGAAATCTTTTGGCGAAATTCCCAGCATCAACTTTCTCCTCCGATTGTCGAAATGCTTCATTCACTTCCCAAGGAGAGAAATGGCAATCATATAAACATAGCGTAGATCAGAGCTCGCACGCGAAGATCAGAAATAGTCTGAAAGTAAATCTACGGATCGTCTGTCAAACACTTATTGTAGAGTAATCGTGTAAACGTAGACGTAGTTTGCTTTACGTAGACTCGTACTTCTCCAGAGCCAGCACACACCTCCCGCCAGGTGGGTTTTTATCTGTGTTCTCAATCCGGCCATTCACAATGCTTCCAGGGGCTGCACAGTTGGATATAACCAGACACGCAGGCTATCAAACTCAGTACGCAATTAATCCTAAAATGAGAGAATGTTACGCGGCATCCTGAAGGAACTTTTACGTAACTCTGCGCAATCGATGTCGTGACGCAAACACTTTTAAAAAGTTATCCCACTGCCGCCCTACGCAAATCTGGCCGAGATAAGCGACGGAATTGTAATGAATAAATATTTTTACTTATTATTATCTCTTTTGCGTACAAGATGTTTCGAGCAGAATATTATATAAAAAACTACGTCTACAAAAGTGTAGTGTGTTTAGAGGAGGAAAAAAGAAAACAGCTTTTCTGTGTCACAGATGTGCCGTTTCCGTACTAGGGATCTGTTAAAGATTTTTACGCTAGCTGTATTCAGAGAAAGTGCTCGAACTGTTGCGTGTTTTAGAAATGTTGCTACGAATGTCATCCGTTTGCATTAATGGAGAACTGGCATCTGCGTGCTAACGATTGTCTATCCCATGCAAAACAACCAGTTGTTTGCCACGCAATGGCTGCAGCTTCAACTGAATGGACAACTGCCTCTTCTGGACTGTCTGTCGGTGGCTCGTATACCAAAAGTTTCATCTCCGCTCCACAAAAAGAAATCCGTGTTATCGCAACATCTGTGAAACAAAATTCATCATACGGTAGTCTGAGCACCGTCTCTAAACATCACCACATTTGTATCTCCGTCCTCATGTACGTGACTGCTCAGTAATTTGCACTCAAGTGCCTGGCAGAGCGTTCGTCAAATCACTTTCAAGCCATTTCTCTGCCATTCCTCTCTCTAACAGAGCGCGGGATAAACTAACACTTAAATCTTTCCGTGCGAGCTCAGTTCCCTCTTCATTACTATGATTGCTTCTCTCCATCTAAATGGGCGTCAACAGAATATTTTTTATATCCGGAGGAGAAATTTCGTGAAAAGATCTCGCCGCAACGAAGAATGTCTTTGTTTGAACGATCGCCACCCCATGTCTGGTATCTTATCCGTGACACTCTCTGCCCTAGCTCTACGAGGGCAGTTCAATAAGTAATGCAACACATTTTTTTTTCTCGGCCAATTTTGGTTGAAAAAACCGGAAATTTCTTGTGGAATATTTTCAAACATTCCCGCTTCGTCCCGTATAGTTTCATTGACTTCCGACAGGTGGCAGCGCTGTACGGAGCTGTTAAAATGGCGTCTGTAACGGATGTGCGTTGCAAACAACGGGCAGTGATCGAGTTTCTTTTGGCGGAAAACCAGGGCATCTCAGATATTCATAGGCGCTTGCAGAATGACTACGGTGATCTGGCAGTGGACAAAAGCACGGTGAGTCGTTGGGCAAAGCGTGTGTCATCATCGCCGCAAGGTCAAGCAAGACTGTCTGATCTCCCGCGTGCGGGCCGGCCGTGCACAGCTGTGACTCCTGCAATGGCGGAGCGTGCGAACACACTCGTTCGAGATGATCGACGGATCACCATCAAACAACTCAGTGCTCAACTTGACATCTCTGTTGGTAGTGCTGTCACAATTGTTCACCAGTTGGGATATTCAAAGGTTTGTTCCCGAACTTCTCCTTCTTCATGACAACACAAGACCTCACACAAGTCTTCGCACTCGAGAGGAGCTCACAAAACTTCAGTGGACTGTTCTTCCTCATGCACCCTACAGCCCCGATCTCGCACCGTCGGATTTCCATATGTTTGGCCCAATGAAGGACGCAATCCGTGGGAGGCACTACGCGGATGATGAAGAAGTTATTGATGCAGTACGACGTTGGCTCCGACATCGACCAGTGGAATGGTACCGTGCAGGCATACAGGCCCTCATTTCAAGGTGGCGTAAGGCCGTAGCATTGAATGGAGATTACGTTGAAAAATAGTGTTGTGTAGCTAAAAGATTGGGGAATAACCTGGTGTATTTCAATGCTGAATAAAACAACCCCTGTTTCAGAAAAAAATGTGTTGCATTACTTATTGAACTGCCCTCGTAGATACCACCAGAGGGCTCACCATTCTTTGAACTTTTTAGATATCTTCCGTCAATCCCATACGCCAAGAATGCCATGCAGCACAGCAGTGCTCTAACAGAGAACGGACATCGTGACCTACTTCATTTTCTACGTGTTCCCCCAAATAAAACGTAGTCTTCGATTTTGCCATCCCCACAACATTACCAATGTTCCAGTCAAAGTTGTTCGTAATCGTGATTCCTAGGCATTTGGTCGAATTAAAACGCTTTAGATTTGTAAGACTTGTCGTGTAACCGAAATTTGACGACTTCCTTCTGCTATTCATGTGGATGACCTCAAAGCTCACATTATTTAGGGTGAAATGCCACTTTCCGCACCATACTGATACCTCGTCTGTTTTGTAGTTCGTTTCGATCTTCTGATGATGTTACTGGATGGCAAATGGCAGCAACATCTTACACCTAAGAAGGCCACTCATATTTTCTCCTAAGTCCCTTATATACATAAAAAATCAGTGACAGCACTGAGGTGACAAAAGTCACACAGTATCCACATATACAGATGACGTAAGTATCGCGTACGCAGGGTATAAGAGTTGCCATTTTTAATGCCATTTGTACTTAGGTAATTCATGTAAACAGGTTTCCGACGTCATTATGGCCGCACGACGGGAACTGAACGCGATATGGTAGTTGCAGCTAGACGCACGAGACATTTCATTTCGGAAGTCGTAAGAAAATTCAATATTCAGAGATCCACAGTGTCGAAACTGTGCCGAGAATACCACATTTGAGGAATTAACTACCACCACGGGCAACGCAGTGACCGACGGCGTTTACTTAACGGCCGAGTGCAGTGGTGTTTGCCTAGAGTTGTCAGTGCTAACAGAAACAACACTGTGGAAAAAAATCGAATAAATCAATGTCGGACTACGACAAACTTATTTGTTAGGACAGTGCGTCTAAATCTGGCGTTAATGGGCTATGGCAGCAGACGACTGACGCGAGTGCGTTTGCTAACAGCCACTCTAGGCGGTGGAATTCCAACACCAGAAAAATCCTAAGGAATAAACCATGTTGTCTACAGCACACTTGCACGTTGTGAACAGCACACGCTTACAGCAGAAAGACGACGTACAGAATGGCGCACCCACAGACTGCGTTGTCTTCTATATCTTTCACATCACTTGCAGCGCCATCTGTTGTTGAAAATTGTAACTACTGTAATTTAGAAAGTTTGTCTGCCTGAAAATGTACTGTTGTCCTAAGCATATTGCAACAAACGGTGTATTTCTATCGCTGCTCGATTAGTTTTTATTGCCGTTTCAAATATACCGGTCATTTTTGAAACACCCTGTATGTAATATGTAAACAGGCAGAATAGGGTGTTGCGGTCGGCAAGGCCTGTATAAGACAAGTGTCTGGCGCAGTCGTTAGATCGGTTACTGCCGCTACAATGGCAGATTATCAAGTTTTACGTGAGTTTGAACGTGATGTTGTAGTCGGTGCAAGAGCGATGGCACACAGCATCTCTGATGTAGCGATGAAGTGCGGATTTTCCCGTACGACCATTTCACGAGGGTACCGTGAATATCAGGAATCCGGTAAAACATCCAATCTCCGACATCGCTGCGGCCGGAAAAGATGCTGGAAGAACGGGACCAACGACGACTGAAGAGAATCGATCAACGTAACGGAAGCGCAACTCTTCCGCATATTTCTGCAGATTTCAGTGCTGGGCCATCAGCAAGTACCAGCGTGCGAACCGGTCGACGGTACATCATGGATATAGGCTTTCGGAACCGAATGCCCACTCGTGTACCCTTTGCGACTGCCGGACATAAAGCTGGGCCCGTCAACATAGAGTTGGTCTGTTGATGTCACCGGGCCACAACTGGTTTGAAGAACTTTCTGGACAATTTCTGATAATTATCTAGCAGCGCAGGTCAGCAGACATGAATCCATCGAACATTTATATGAAGTCAGTTGGTGCACAAAATACTGCACCGGCAATAGTTACGCAATTATGGACGGCTTAGGGACATCACGGCTCAATATTTCTGCAGCGACTAGTTGAGTTCACGCCACGTCTAGTCACTACACTACGCCGTGGATAAGGAGATCCGACACGATATTAGAAGGTATCCCATGGCTCTTGACACCTCGTTGTAGTAGTATTTTTGGAAGAATCTTCTCAAGTACAACGACTAAACGAACTGAAACATCACAGAAAATGCTAACTACACTCCTGGAAATGGAAAAAAGAACACATTGACACCGGTGTGTCAGACCCACCATACTTGCTCCGGACACTGCGAGAGGGCTGTACAAGCAATGATCACACGCACGGCACAGCGGACACACCAGGAACCGCAGTGTTGGCCGTCGAATGGCGCTAGCTGCGCAGCATTTGTGCACCGCCGCCGTCAGTGTCAGCCAGTTTGCCGTGGCATACGGAGCTCCATCGCAGTCTTTAACACTGGTAGCATGCCGCGACAGCGTGGACGTGAACCGTATGTGCAGTTGACGGACTTTGAGCGAGGGCGTATAGTGGGCATGCGGGAGGCCGGGTGGACGTACCGCCGAATTGCTCAACACGTGGGGCGTGAGGTCTCCACAGTACATCGATGTTGTCGCCAGTGGTCGCCGGAAGGTGCACGTGCCCGTCGACCTGGGACCGGACCGCAGCGACGCACGGATGCACGCCAAGACCGTAGGATCCTACGCAGTGCCGTAGGGGACCGCACCGCCACTTCCCAGCAAATTAGGGACACTGTTGCTCCTGGGGTATCGGCGAGGACCATTCGCAACCGTCTCCATGAAGCTGGGCTACGGTCCCGCACACCGTTAGGCCGTCTTCCGCTCACGCCCCAACATCGTGCAGCCCGCCTCCAGTGGTGTCGCGACAGGCGTGAATGGAGGGACGAATGGAGACGTGTCGTCTTCAGCGAAGAGAGTCGCTTCTGCCTTGGTGCCAATGATGGTCGTATGCGTGTTTGGCGCCGTGCAGATGAGCGCCACAATCAGGACTGCATACGACCGAGGCACACAGGGCCAACACCCGGCATCATGGTGTGGGGAGCGATCTCCTACACTGGCCGTACACCACTGGTGATCGTCGAGGGGACACTGAATAGTGCACGGTACATCCAAACCGTCATCGAACCCATCGTTCTACCATTCCTAGACCGGCAAGGGAACTTGCTGTTCCAACAGGACAATGCACGTCCGCATGTATCCCGTGCCACCCAACGTGCTCTAGAAGGTGTAAGTCAACTACCCTGGCCAGCAAGATCTCCGGATCTGTCCCCCATTGAGCATGTTTGGGACTGGATGAAGCGTCGTCTCACGCGGTCTGCACGTCCAGCACGAACGCTGGTCCAACTGAGGCGCCAGGTGGAAATGGCATGGCAAGCCGTTCCGCAGGACTACATCCAGCATCTCTACGATCGTCTCCATGGGAGAATAGCAGCCTGCATTGCTGCGAAAGGTGGATATACACTGTACTAGTGCCGACATTGTGCATGCTCTGTTGCCTGTGTCTATGTGCCTGTGGATCTGTCAGTGTGATCATGTGATGTATCTGACCCCAGGAATGTGTCAATAAAATTTCCCCTTCCTGGGACAATGAATTCACGGTGTTCTTTTTTCCATTTCCAGGAGTGTATATGCCCGTATACAATTAGAACCCATTACCTTAGCCTATCGCAGGCCATCTAGTTATCTTCTGAGTTATCCAAGTACGACTCACGAGTCGTCCTGACGGCTTTACTTTCGACAGCGCCTCGTTTTCCACCTTCCGAACTTCACAGAATCCGTCCGGCATATATAGCTAGCACTCCTGCAAGAAAGGATATTTTGGAGGCGTGGCTTACGTACAGCCTGTGGCATTATTTCGAGAAGGAATTTTCACTCTGCAGCGGAATGTGTGGTGAACTGGAACTTTCTGACGGATTAAAACATTGCGTTGCAGCGGGACTCTAACTCTACTTCACTTTTCCGAAAACGAATTACTGAATATAAGCAAAACTTGTACGAAGAAAAGTCATGACTGAAAACCGATTTTGAATCTATTATGTTGCTATAGGATGAATGGTAAATACACAGGCAGTAACATAGATGTTAGCCAAACTTTCAGGAACCATTCCTGACACACAGCGGAAGAAAATATGAAGGGCTTATTTCAATATGGTACAAGTCCATTATCTGCAATGCTTCTGAAATGAATGAGTGAAACAATCAGAAAGAAAGGTTCATCTCTAGCAAGTAGCCATATGCTTGAATATTTCTGGTATCTCAACTGCAGATTTTTCAGCGCTCATTTGACTTTAGGACTCTGTAACTCAATATGAACAACAAAGGACTTGTATCACTATTGAAATAAGCCCTTCATATGTTACATGATCATGAAACTGAAAACATTGCTCCCATGTTATAGTTCATTTTCTACCTCCCTTCACAATCACATTAGTCCTGGCAAACACACAGAAACAAAAAGTAGCAGCATTACGTGAAAAAGCTTTCCTACCCGAAATGTTCGAAATATCCTCTTGGTTAGTTTGGTTAAAATGTACAGTTAAGTTGACAACTAACTCGCATTGCTTGTGCTGACATACATATGTTTCTGAATACCACACACCGTGGCAGGTGAATCGGTAGAAGTGGACCAATTTCTTGGCCTCCTTGCTGTGCAGACCTAAAGCCTCTAGAGTTTTATTTGCGGTGGTATTGAAAGGTCTCATGTACACAACCCTGGTACAAGATGTACAGAGCCGTCGTGCCCGTATTGTGGAAGGCTGTGAACAATGCGCAATTCGCCATGGATAAATCATGCATCAGAGATTCAGTGCATGCAAGTTCCTTGCTAATGGAGTGCATATTGATCATTTTACTTAGGAGCATGTTCCATACTATGCCCAGGACTTCCCCTTATTGCCTTGAGCAGTTGTAGAAACAGATATTACTTTCAAAGAAAGCGTTTCCTGACCCACGTCCATATAACACAGTTCCTTCCTCTGCGTGCCAGAAATGTTTCCTGGAAATTTGGCCACACCTTTTTACGCCCTGTGTTTTAGGAGGTGATGGCGTAGAGTAATTCGAATAAGCCATTCCGTACAGCATATCTCCAACTTAAATCGGTTACGGAAATATGCCTAGTTGCAGACAAGTTTATAATTCGCATGTTCGAACTCCAGTTGTTGTGGGTTTATTTATCTAATTTCATTTTCTTTCCAAGTTGTAAAGTCGTGCATCAGTTTATATAATTCAGTTTTTCAATTGTTATTGTAATAGTGGTTTGTTGGTCATTTCTTCAATATCTTTTAAGCCTTCCATATTCATGTACGAAAGCCGAATGTGACGACACATTATTTGTGTACTGGTTTTGAAATGGAAACGCTGCATTTAGACAAAACTATGAACGACTTCCTAACCGCCCAGCTCTAGATTCAAGAGCATTTATCGTGTTTTAACTAAACTGCGTAGGACTCGTGCATCTTCACAGATTCCGTTAACCACACTTCCTTAAAAACTGGCTTCCGGCATCAATGGGGGAGGTTCCTTTGGCTTCGTGGATGGGTATGTTCTCCCAATATGACGAAGCCTTTGATCATTCTACTTGTCAGGTGACAAGCTTCCGAGTTCGAGTCTCGGTCTGACACACAATTTTAATCTGCCAGGAAGTTTCACATAAGCACACACTCCATTGCAGACTAAAAGTTTCATTCTGAAATCATCCCGCAGTCTGTGGCTAAGCACTGTCTGCCCAATATTCTTTCTCCCAGGAGTGCTAGTCCTGAAAGTTTCGTCGGAGAACTTGTGTGAAGTCTGGAAGATAGGTACTGGTGGAAGTAAGGCTGTGAGGAGGGGTCGTGAGTCGTGCTTAGGTAGGCCTAGTATAGCACCTGCCTGCGATGGGCAAATGTGCCGAGTTCGAGTGTCAGTTAACGCACAATTTTAATCTGCCAGGAAGTTTCATATCAGCACCCACTCCGCTCCAGAGTGAACATTTAGTTCAGAGGACACATCATCTACACCTAAAATTTCAACAAAGATCGATCGATAGAAATTTTCGCGGTTGCCTTTACGGGTATCTGAATGGCGAAGTCTACAAAAGGAAAACTAAACACAAAAGACGAATTGATCTTCTGGGTTATGGGTAGCGCTGCTGTCACAAAAGAACGACCTCACACGAGCTACACGTGGTGGTGTTGTCAAAGAAATTCCGAAGTTAGAGTTTATGAACATCAGCTTTGAGCTTAATCAATTGCCTCTGTTTAACAACATCATCTGAATATTTGTTTGGATTATACTGAAACAACTGTATCTCTGTAAGTAATAAGGAATTGAACACCTGTTACAGGCAATGTTTCATTCCAATTAATGTATACCATCAGATCCTAAAATATTTACTATTCCTACTGAAATAGCCTGCGTTTCCTAAATGCCTGCTACCTACTAATAATTGTCCTGTGTAAAAGATGCGTCAACTGCCCCTGAAAATGGTGTGTTATGCAAGCCGCACTACTTTTGTTTCGGGGAAGCTATCCAGACAGGCGATAGACAGTGCTTTGGTCGTCTGTTAGCAAACGTAACTATGATGTACAAAATACAAGTAAGGAATAGACATCAGTTACACAGTATTTTTGGACCGAGATATACCTCACTTCTGCCGTACTTGTCCAAGTATTTCCAATCTTTCTTTGTGTCATTAGCGGTGTAGTCGTACCGGTTTTGGATGTGTCTTTAAGTTTATTCCGTTTATAGTATTTACTCTCGTAAATAGTTCAGCGGTTATATTTTGATGTCGGCTATTAATTGCGTTATTTCCGACAGTGAACCAAACTTTTCAGGCAAAGTTTCTGAGCCGTTAACGAAAATTAAGTACTATAGTGGGAATAAACTTACTGAGACATCCAAAACCAACATGACTACACTGTTAGACAAAGTAAGACTGGAGACTCTTGGGTAAGTACGGTAGTTGTTGTTGTTGTGGCCTTCAGTCCTGAGACTGGTTTGATCCAGCTCTCCATGCTACTCTATGCTGTGCAAGCTTCTTCATCTCCCAGTACCTACTGCAACCTACATCCTTCTGAATCTGCTTAGTGTATTCATCTCTTGGTCTCCCCCTACGATTTTTACCCTCCACGCTGCCCTCCAATACTAAATTGGTGATCCCTTGATGCCTCAGAACATGTCCTACCAACCGATCCCTTCTTCTGGTCAAGTTGTGCCACAAACTTCTCTTCTCCCCAATCCTATTCAATACCTCCTCATTAGTTATGTGATCTACCCATCTAATCTTCAGCATTCTTCTGTAGCACCACATTTCGAAAGCTTCTATTCTCTTCTTGTCCAAACTATTTACCGTCCATGTTTCACTTCCATACATGGCTACACTCCATACAAATACTTTCAGAAATGACTTCCTGACACTTCAATCTATACGCGATGTTAACAAATTTCTCTTCTTCAGAAACGCTTTCCTTGCCATTGACAGTCTACATTTTATATACTCTCTACTTCCACCATCATCAGTTATTTTGCTCCCCAAATAGCAAAACTCCATTACTACTTTAAGTGTCTCATTTCCTAATCTAATACCCTCAACATCACCCGACTTCATTCGACTACATTCCATTATCCTCATTTTGCTTTTGTTGATGTTCATCTTATATCCTCCCTTCAAGACACCATCCATTCCGTTCAACTGCTCTTCCAAGTCCTTTGCTGTCTCTGACAGAATTACAATGTCATCGGCGAACCTCAAAGTTTTTATTTCTTCTCCATGGATTTTAATACCTACTCCGAATTTTTCTTTTGTTTCCTTCACTGCTTGCTCAATATACAGATTGAATAACATCGGGGAGTTGCTACAACCCTGTCTCACTCCCTTCCCAACCACTGCTTCCCTTTCATGTCCCTCGACTCTTATAACTGCCATCTGGTTTCTGTACAAATTGTAAATAGCCTTTCGCCCCCTGTATTTTAGCCCTGCCACCTTTAGAATTTGAAAGAGAGTATTCCAGTCAACATTGTCAAAAGCCTTCTCCAAGTCTACAAATGCTAGAAACGTAGGTTTGCCTTTCTTTAATCTTTCTTCTAATTTAAGTCGTAAGGACAGTATTGCCTCACGTGTTCCAGTATTTCTACGGAATCCAAACTGATCTTCCCCGAGGTCGGCTTCTACTAGTTTTTCCATTCGTCTGTGAAGAATTCGAGTAAGTATTTTGCAGCTGTGGCAGTAGTAAGTTATATTTTGGCCCAAAAATACGGTGTAACTCATGGCCAATCCTCAGTTGAATTTTTTGTAATATGATTTCGTTACAGGCGAAATACCCTCAGACTTTAAGAAGAATATAGTAATTCCAATCCCAAAGAAAGCAGGTGTTGACAGATGTGAAAGTTACCGAACTATCAGTTTAATAAGTCACAGCTGCAAAATACTAACGCGAATTCTTTACAGACGAATGGAAAAACTGGTAGAAGCCGACCTCGGGGAAGATCAGTTTGGATTCCGTAGAAATGTTGGAACACGTGAGGCAATACTGACCTTACGACTTATCTTGGAAGAAAGATTAAGAAAAGTCAAACCTAAGTTTCTAGCATTTGTAGACTTAGAGAAAGCTTTTGACAATGTTGACTGGAATACTCTCTTTCAAATTCTGAAGGTGGCAGGGGTAAAATACAGGGAGCGAAAGGCTATTTACAATTTGTACAGAAACCAGATGGCAGTTATAAGAGTCGAGGGGCATGAAAGGGAAGCAGTGGTTGGGAAGGGAGTAAGACAGGATTGTAGCCTCTCCCCGATGTTATTCAATCTGTATATTGAGCAAGCAGTAAAGGAAACAAAAGAAAAATCCGGAGTAGGTATTAAAATTCATGGAGAAGAAGTAAAAACTTTGAGGTTCGCCGATGACATTGTAATTCTGTCAGAGTCAGCAAAGGACTTGGAAGAGCAGTTGAACGGAATGGACAGTGTCTTGAAAGGAGGATATAAGATGAACATCAACAAAAGCAAAACGAGGATAATGGAATGTAGTCAAATTAAGTCGGGTGATGCTGAGGGAATTAGATTAGGAAATGAGACACTTAAAGTAGTAAAGGAGTTTTGCTATTTAGGGAGTAAAATAACCGATGATGGTCGAAGTAGAGAGGATATAAAATGTAGACTGGCAATGGCAAGGAAAGCGTTTCTGAAGAAGAGAAATTTGTTAACATCGAATATAGATTTAGGTGTCAGGAAGTCGTTTCTGAAAGTATTTGTATGGAGTGTAGCCATGTATGGAAGTGAGACATGGACGATAACTAGTTTGGACAAGAAGAGAATAGAAGCTTTCGAAATGTAGTGCTACAGAAGAATGCTGAAGATAAGGTGGGTAGATCACGTAACTAATGAGGAGGTATTGAATAGGATTGGGGAGAAGAGAAGTTTGTGGCACAACTTGACTAGAAGAAGGGATCGGTTGGTAGGACATGTTCTGAGGCATCGAGGGATCACAAATTTAGCATTGGAGGGCAGCGTGGAGGGTAAAAATCGTAGAGGGAGACCAAGAGATCAATACACTAAGCAGATTCAGAAGGATGTAGGTTGCAGTAGGTACTGGGAGATGAAGAAGCTTGCACAGGATAGAGTAGCATGGAGAGCTGCATCAAACCAGTCTCAGGACTGAAGACCACAACAACAACAACAACATGATTTCGTTTGATTACAGTTCCACAAAGCTCTGAGGTGCACTGATTACGTGGCTGTCGCCTGTCTGGATACCATTCCCGACACAGACGTGGTCTAGGTTGCATAATAGGACATTTCCCACACCTCCCAGCTATTTCTCTACATCGTCGCTCTCTAACTGAGACCTTTGTCGTAGCGTTGTACCAGTTTTGCAGTACCCTCGTCATAGAAGGCAGCCGCTTGGGCCTTCCGCCACTCCTCTGCGCTGGTCTGAAGTTCGTTGCTTGTGCCAAAATGTTGTCTTCATAGCCATCGGTTTTTGTGAGCAGAGATGAACATTAGAGGGTGCGAAGTGCGGTTTGTATGGTGGCTGAGAACGCTGCTGGGTCGTCCTCATTGCCCCTGCAGTGTGCGGCTGAGAATTGTCACCAAGAAGGAGATGTATAGCAGTTATGTTATGTGAGGTTGCGTGAAATCAGGGGAAACCTCGCAGGGGACACCCGTACTAGGCGCGAGACACTATTGTTCTAGGCATCTTTACGTGCTCACCGCATGCACAGAACTGGAAAGAGCGATATGACGTGTTCGCCTGGCATACTAGAGACACTACCTGACAAAACTTCATTGGGTTTTTCTCTGTTAGTTCTATTTCGCAACCTATCGTATTAATAACAGTCATATTAACGCCTTGCATTTACGCCAGCTCTCAACTTTTCTTGGCATACTCACCACTTAGGTAAAAAATTAATGAAATTAGTCGACATTTCGACTGGTAACCTGTTCATCGTAGTCATAACAGTTGCAATACTTGAGAATAAATATAAAATTCAAGTCATGCTTATACAATTTACAATTTTTTAGGACACGGTAGGTGCCCGTGTCGGATTGTTAGTGGTGTTTGCACAGTATGCAAAACATAATACTCTGTCAATGGCATGTGTATTTATTTGTTCCTCAAGAAAGTGGTAAAGATTACCGCCTGCACATGAACATCTATGAATCTACAGTGCCCTTGTAAGCCACTAGATTGATTGTAACCAGATTTGGGATACATATCGCTTACCATATGGAAAGGAGCGACGTGGGAGGGTAAACCTGCCCCTCACTAAGTAGTCGTTAGGGTAAAAGGAGGCATTATTCAGGGATGTCCAGAGTAATTCCAACGAAATTTTGTGTACATGTGACTTATTTGTATAAAAATACTTGAGAAGTAATATTTCCCCACCATCCCTAGAAGTGGGGGTGGGAAGATGTGACTTGAAAAAGATATTCGATGAAGACCGATATTAGAGTCGAATGCATATTTTTCTTGGTCGCTAGACTTACTGGTGATAGTCCCAAAGACGTTTCACTGCCAGCAGTGGTGGAGGTAGTCGGGGGACAAAGACAGTGACCTAACAGCGTATCTCTGTAACGCCTGACGCAGTTTCAATGCAACTTCCACTCTTACCACTTGCCGTCTGGAAAGAAATTACTTTGACAGTAAGACACCCCTATCTGCCCTATGGCAGAACGTGGGGGTAAAAGAATTGACGTGAGAGCAAAACTCAGGAACTAATGGAGCAATTTTAACCAAATATTGTGTATGCATGCATTTGTACAAAAATATGTGGGAGTAAGATAGGCTCAGTATCCCTAGGGCTGGGGGTGAGAATGAGAAAGGGTGACATTTCAGAATGTTCGAAAATGGCGTATTGATATTTGTTTCTTGTGTTTAGCTGAAATGGAACCTTTTAAAAGTATGAGGCTGAAGTTTCTTATCTGCGTTGTTCAGCGTATCAACCACATCACGAGAATGGGCATTGTAGCAATTCAGTAATTTTGTCAGCGTGTTCTGCTAAAATCCCACATTGCTGAATACCACAGATACAGTTAACGTACTCACTGGAGCCAGATGTTGTAAAGCAGCGGAGATTCAAACAATTGCCCTCAAGATTCCTTCTTCTCGAAGCTGCAGTAAGTTTGAGTTCACAGTACGTGTAAAAGGAGACAGTAGTCAAAAGGTCATGTTCAATGGAGAGGAAATTTGTGTAAAATATGTGTATATAATCTATTTGGCGTACGTATGTGTGGGTAAAGTCACGGGCAAAATGTCAGTCGTACATAAAAGGTGATTCAGCTGCCCCTACTGATGTCATTTTATGCAACCAGTAGTATATCTGTACCGGGAATGGTATCCAGGCAGGTGACAATCATGTAATCAATATAAGTTTCCTCTCGGAACTTTGGCCGACAGTTAGCAAACGGAAGAATACTGTAAAAAGTAAAAGTGAGGATTTGCGATGAGGTGCACAGTATTTTTGGATCAAGATATACTTCACTTCAGCCATGCTTATGCAAGTGTCTTCAGTCTTTCCCTGTGTAATTAGCGGTGTAGTCATACAGCTTTTGAATGCATCTGTAAGTTCATTCCGCTTACAACACTTAATTGTTATAAGTAATTGTTATAAGGAATTATACCTATGAAAATCATTTTACATCTGTCTTTTCTTAAATTCGTACTTCACCCTCATCTGCAACTCTTCGTTAGTAAATTACACATTACTGGATGACCGTCAACTGCATCAACACAGTTCTTTCATTCTTCTTCTTTGATTTGCTTTAAAGTCAGTAGTAAGGTTTGCACATGTTATTGCAAATGTAAAAGGGATGATGGAACTACGAGAAACCGATGACAGTCGCAATGGGTAGACCTTCTCCTGACCAGTGCATTGTTGAACAATTGCTCATCTTCTGAAGATGGGAAAATTTATCTAGCAAAATCAGTAAAGGAAACTAAAACTAATTGAGTAGACAAATAAAGTCTGAAAGGAGGCACCAGGAAAAATACAGTAAGAACCGTTCGAATTTTTTTCTCCCTCTTTTTACATAAATTCCCGGTAGTCTATCTTGCTAAAGATTTCATAAATACCATCAAAAGTTTCAGGCAGTATAAATTCAGTATTCTTCTCCAGCTTTGGTTTCTGCATGCTGCTTTCCCTGTATATTTGTCAGCACTGTTGGACTTATTTTAATTTCTTCCTGGAATAATACTATCCTAGACGAATGAGAGAGAATTAATATATAAGTACATATAAAAGCAGATAACAGATAAATATCAGCGTTCATACCACGGAAGCTGCTTGAATGATGTTTAATTACAGCTAATATATTTGGAGGGAAAATGGGAATGATTCAGCTTTCTTCATCGTGGTAATGGTATCTCTTGTCTATTCCAGTAACTTACGATAATGTGAGAGTTTGATGTTTGAGTAAATCTTTAATTAACGAATGAGCACGACTCATTCTACAGGAAACCTTCACCTGAGATGCCTCATTTCTAGTGGAATATAGAAGGTCATAATAAAGGGTACAGCTATCAAATGTTAGAATTTGAAGAATGTTTTTTATATTTTATTATTAGTTCCAATCAATTCTTATATCCTCAGATCAATATGTTTTAATAAAATGTCGTGAAAATCTTATGTTTTCCACACTACCTTTTTAATCTTCACCGGTCGGACGATTTCATAATTGTTGGACACAAGTAATAAAATAGAATATTTTTTAGAAACTGCCTTGAAAGATTGAAAAAAAAATCTGTAACCGAGTCATCGTTACCATTTCCAGATGATTTTCCTCATTCCCCCCCCCCCCCCCCGCTCACAACTAACCAATCTCTTTTCGAACTTCTGCTACGCAACTGTGAACCTTTTCTTTTTTACTATTTTTTTGTATCCTTGTGCATTCACTTTGGGTGGGTGCACCGTTTTTTCAGCCGTATTTTATATGGTGTGACTTATGATACTGTCTGCATGGGGATGGGAACAAGCTGTCAAAACACAGTATGTTAATCTGGGCAATGAATAGCCACTTATAATGCCCATTGTGTTTAAAATACTTCTCTCAACTTCAAATATATTCTTGAAATTACATTAGAAATTTGCAGTATCGATTGCCGTGAAAGGTGTCAGTATATCACAAGCGATTTAACCCACTGAGTATGTATCTTATATTAATTTTTTAAAGTTAGATACAACGTGTATGGCAGAAAGAAAGTTACAAAAACAGTACAAATAAATGATGTCAGTACTTGCAAAAATTGTGATGTAATTGCACTATACAACCTGTGGGCGATGTTACTTATGCAACAGGTATAAAGCCTTAAGTTGCTTAATTTGAAACACATAACTCATGAAATTTCATACAGAGATGGTAAGTGTATTATTGTATGAGGTGCATGAAACGCATTCTGAGACTTTTATTTACACAAAAGCTATAAAGAATAGGTTCCAAGCAGGCACGATAAGATAAAAATAAAGTCTGGAAGCAAATAGGAGGTGACTGATGTAATTATGTGAGGAACTTGTAATATATATTGTCATTGTCACAGCAAAAAAGTTCAGCGATGTAATTCATGTAACTTTTCCAGTAAGTTCAGAAATTCCACCAAAGCTCACGGGTTTATTTTTTAATTATTTTTCAATCATCAGATACAAAAGCGTCTTCCGATATTACTCGGAATTAGAAAACATGTCTATTCTCAGTAAAGATAGATAAAGAAGTGCTGGATTCAGGTTTTAGTTGTTTCTATTGCCAGAAAAAGCCGGCGGTAACGGTTTGCCCACCTAAAAATTATGCAAATGAAAAGCTGAATAAATTTGATCTCAACGGTAATTAAATAAATGCTACAGGAAATATACTGAGAGGCGAGGTGTATGAGACGTTACAGATAGTAAAAGCAGATTATCGGTAGAATATCACTTTTGGGGCTGTCTTGTATTTTACTCTTCTCTTCCACCACTTTATTTTTTGCTTAATCATGACGATTTTTGTACGTAAGTTCAAATCAGATATTTCCATTATTTTTTCTGATTCGAATGTCCTGTTCTGTTCTACACCATTGTCAATGCAAATTTGTGTACAAAATGTGCTGACTTAGGATGGTGGAGTACTATAATAAAACGACAGAACTGCTGAGGTTAACTGAGAAATTTTGCAATATATTTTATATGACTGCGACACACAATATGGTTCGCTGTGCTTCATCGTCAGCACAAATGGGTGCATATGTGCTGATCTGATGTAGGCTGATGGTGGAATATGACAACAATGCTTGACAAAACTGATGAAGTTAAATGAGAAATTCATGCTGTAAATTACATAGTCACGTCTGTGAAACAAAATACGGTTCACTCTGTAACTTCGCCAACATGAAGTAGTGTAAAATATGTCCTGACTCGGTGTGGACAAGTGTGTAGAACCTAACTCGAGAAAATTCACTGAAGTCTAGTGTGAAACTTATGGATTATGTTGACGTGACTGGGACACAAAATATTGTACGCTCTACGTCTTTC
Source organism: Schistocerca cancellata (assembly GCF_023864275.1). NCBI lineage: Eukaryota > Metazoa > Arthropoda > Insecta > Orthoptera > Acrididae > Schistocerca > Schistocerca cancellata. The sequence goes on along the minus strand of NC_064637.1, from coordinate 123,126,000 downwards.
TCAACAAACAGTAGTGTACAATATGTACTGACTTAGGGTGAACACATGTTGGAATACTAGAATAAAGTTCAACGAAATTGATGAATTTAGGTTTTAAATTTATGCAATATGTAGTCGTGACTGAGAAACGAAATATGATTCGCTCTGCAATTTTGCCAACAAAAATTAGTGTACTATATGTGCTGATTTGTTGTACACAAGTGCTCGAATGCTAGACTAAAACTCAACAAAGTTGATGAAATTAACTAAGAAATTTTTGCAGTATATTGCATGACTAGATAACGCAATGGCCAACAGAAGGTAGTGAACAACTTGTGGTCACTAGAGGTAGACAGTTAGTGAAACACTATAATAAAATTCGACAAATTTAATAAAGTTAAGTGTTAAATTTACTCAGTAGATTATCTTGACTCGGACCCAAAATTAAAAGATTTAAATTATACATCACATACACAAGACAATGGTCTGGAACGTGACTGGACAGACAGTGGAAGGAAAGCTGGAACGTGCCTGGAGAAAATTGACGAAATTAGTTGCGAGATTTGTATTGTTAATTATCATGACGGCCATATAAATGCATCGCGCGCCTTAAAACTGTTCGACAACTGCGACAGTAAGAGGCATACGGGGGTTGGGACGGGGGGGCGGTAATTTATTGCCGGGGGCGGAGCGCCGCGGACAGCGCGGCGGAGCGTCGGCGTCCTACCTTGCGGAGAGCGAGCAGGCGTCGGCGTCGGAGCGAAGCGAGCTCGTGCGGCGTCGGGGCGGCAGTGAACGCCCGAGGCCGCCGCCGTCTTATATAGGCGATGTGCGGTGGCGAGCATGCGCAGTGGGTCGCCTGCCAGGAGAAGGGAGGGGGCGGCGCCCGCGGCCGGTCGGTGGTGGTGGGGGTGGGGGCGTGGGTGGGTACCCACTACCCTCTACCCGCCTGCACCGCCCGCCGCGACCTGGAACCGAGGGCAGCCTCGTCTCAGAACGCCGGCAATAGAGCGAAAAATACCCGTAAAATTTCATCACACACTCACACACGATGTACTAAACATCCCTTTGGAGACATCTACATAATATCGTTGCAGTTCACAGTGACGTGTTTAGCAGAGGGCTTGTAGAAGCACTTACGTATTATTTCTCTATGGCTTTCCTCTCTAATAGCATGTCGGAAAATCGAACACCTAAATGTTTTCGTGGAAGCTCCTCTTACGTTATTACGAGAGTCATTTATCCCTATTTGACAGGGAGTGAAAAATATATTGTTGCAATTAGAAGAAAAAGTGGACCGTTGAAATTTAGTGAAAACATCTCGACGCAATGCAAAACGCAGTTTTTTTAAATTAATTGCCACTCCAACTCGCGTATCATATTCGCGACACTCTCATCCTATTTCGTGATAATACTGCAAAAATAGGGATCCATCTTTTATCTTTTTCGATGACGTCTGTCAATCCTATCTGCAGGAGTATTGCTGGGCGATATAGGATCATTAACAGGGGGCGGTCTCTTTCTTAGACTTGTTACATCTTCTAAGTGTTCATTCAGTCCTTGCTTAGCCTTTCCCACAACTTTTTCTATGCGATCGATCCAATTCAAGTAGTTCGTAATTGCAATCCTTAGGTATGTGGTTTGATTGAATTTACAACCTTTAAATTTGTGTTATTTGTCGTGTAACCGAAATGCAACAGCTTGTTTTCATAGGGGAGGATAATGAAAGTAGGAATCCATGACAGTTTTTGCTATGTACCTGAGCCTAGAGACTAATTTTAGGACCGCATTAAGGAACACGAACTAGCGACCGTCATAAGCAGTTTCCATCATTTTCTTTTGATTTCTTGCTGCTAGACGTGAAATTGTTTTTAGCTCAACGTTTGTAAACAGTCTGAGTTCCGCATTTTCAAGTGTGCTAAGGAAGGTAGAATCAGGCAGCTGGTATCCCACTTTGCAGCCAACCTATTAAACAGACAGGACATAATCGCATTTTTTTCCGCTGATTCCCTTCTATTACCTGCTGCAGCAGGGGATGTAACTCATATGGAAAAAAAAATTAGTGGTTCACTTACGTGAAATTGAACTAACCGAAAACTAATTTTACACCTCACATCAAATTTTAAACGCAAAAAGTTTTGGATGTGCTTCATTACTGCAACATGTGGTTCTCAGATGGTACCGAAGGCACTTTATAAATTATGTTTTCGTCTCACATTGTACTTTACGTGATTATTTTACCTGAAAAAGTATCGTGTCTTTAAACCTATGTATCTTAGAAATGGATAAAGGTATCAGAAACTTTTCAAGGTTGTTCGAAATGGTTCAAATGGCTCTGAGCACTGTGGGACTTAACTTCTGAGGTCATCAGTCCCCTAGAACTTAGAACCACTTAAACCTAACTAACCTAAGGACATCACACACATCCATGCCCGAGGCAGGGTTCGAACCTGCGACGGTAGCGGTCACGCGGTTCCAGACTGAAGCGCCTAGAACCGCTCGGCCACTCCGGCCTGCCTAACCGAAACGTAATAGCTTCTTTTCGTAGGGGATGGCATTGTTCCTAGAGGATAGTGGACGTAGGAATACATGACGTTTTTTGCTATGTATCTGAGCCTGGAGACTAATTTTTGAACCGCATTAAGGAACACGAACTAACGACCGTCATAAGCAATCATTTTCTATTGCTTTCTAGATGTGAAGTTGTTTTTAACGCAATGTTTAAACATTCTGATTTCCGCATTTTTAAGTGCGCTGAGGAAGGTAGAATCAGGTAGTTCGTATCCCACTTTGCAGCCATCCTATTATACAGAGAGGACAATCGCATTTTTTGTGCTCCGATAGGAGCATTTTTCCACTGGTTTCCTTCTATTACCTGTTGCAGCAGGGGGTGTAACTTGTATGAAAAAAATTTGTGGTTCACTTACGTGAAACTGAAGTAACGGAAAACTAATTTCACACCTCACACCAGATTTTAAATGCAAAAAGTTTTGCATGTGATTCAGTACTGCAACATGTGGTTCCCAGATGGTAGCGATGGCACTTTATAAATCATGTTTTCGTCTCACATTGGACTTAAAGTGATTATTTTAGGTGAAAAAGTAAGGTGTCTTTAAACCTATGTATCTTGGAAATGGATAAAGGTATCAGAAAATTTTCAAGGTTGTTCGAGATCGGCCATTTACTATACATACCTGCATAGCCGTCTTGGAATTCTCGGATGGGATTTGGACCGCTGCTGACGGTGAAAATATAGTAAAAAAAATGTTTTTTGGTGTTATCTCTAAGAAATCGTCCATGAACTAACGATGCTTCCATATGCCCCTTACGTCTTATCGTAGACCATCTCAAATGCAACCTATTTGCTCCATTTCCCTAAGCAGGAGGCAGTGTCTAATAGTCATACTTTAACCCTTTTACTGTAGGATAGGGAGACTAGGACGATCCTTCTATGGGGTATACAAATGGTGCCTAGCCCAAGGGCTATCCAGAACACTTGACCCTACCTTTCTGTCACGAATAGAACCCGAGGCATCAGCGGTGTCTCATGCATACCAATATGGAATATATGGTTAATTCTTCAGTTACATATTTTTAAACCAGTTGAGATTCTATATACATTTAAAATTAATTATATATCGTGAGGACACCTAAGTCATACTCCATCTGTTGCACACTGCCTTGTGCCTTGAAACAGACGAAGATCTTTTACGACGCAAGATGCGATATCTGCAAATTGAGTTTCGTTTCTGTCTTAACAACTGTACCTGTCTTGATAACGGAAATTTGTGTTAATTCCAGTTTCAAAATCCAACTTGTAACTTTTTTCATAATACTTCTGCTTATTTTGATTTCTCTTACTGATTGTTATATTATTATTCTATTAAACACCAACAAATTGTTCCAATGGCTCTGAGCATTATGTGACTTAACATCTGAGGTCATCAGTCCCCTAGACTTAGAACTACTTAAACCTAACAAACCTAAGGACATCACATATGCCCAAGGCAGGATTCGAACTTGCGACCGTAGCAGCAGCACGGTTCAGGACTGAAGTGCCTAGAAGCGCTCGGCCGAAACGGCCGACCAATAATATAACACATAGACGACTGAGTAAATTATTGACAAAACTTCATCGATTGCATCGCTTTTAAATCTCAACTGAATATTTGTTCCTAGTTACATGACCGTGATGTAGCTTGGAACACGGTTTTTGAAATTACACAAAAAGACTGAAGCACACAAAAAAGTGAATGCCTCCATTTAAAAATGAAATAAGAATATACACGGACGCAAAAAGTAGCAACGCCAAGCAGGAGTTGCGCGACATAAACAAAATTGATAGGCGTGTTTCTGCATCTGAAAGATGTCTATTCAAATTTTGCTCCATTCGCATAAGAGTGGTGTCGGCAGCGGCATTGTTGTTGTTGTGGTCTTCAGTCCTGAGACTGGTTTGATGCAGCTCTCCATGCTACTCTATCCCGTGCAAGCTTCTTCATCTCCCAGTACCTACTGCAACCTACATCCTTCTCAATCTGCTTAGAGTTTTCATCTCTTGGTCCCCCTCTACGATTTTTACCCTCCATGCTGCCCTCCAATATTAAATTGGTGATCCCTTGATGCCTCAGAACATGTCCTACGAACCGATCCCTTCTTCTAGTCAAGTTGTGCCACAAACTACTCTTCTCCACAAGTCTATTCAGTACCTCCTCATTAGTTATGTGATCTACCCATCTAATCTTCAGCATTCTTCTGTAGCACCACATTTCGAAAGCTTCAATTCTCTTTTTGTCTAAATGTTTCAATTCCGTACATGGCTACACTCCATACAAATACTTCAAGAAACGACATCCTGACACTTAAATCTATACTCGATGTTAACAAATATCTCTCCTTCAGAAAAATTTTCCTTGCCATTGCCAGTCTACATTTTATATCCTCTCTACTTCGACCACCATCAGTTATTTTGCTCCCCAAATAGCAAAACTCCTTTACTACTTTAAGTGTCTCATTTCCTAATCTAATACCCTCAACATCACCCGACTTAATTCGACTACATTGCATTATTCTCGTTTTGCTTTTGTTGATGTTAATCTTATATCCTCCTTTCAAGGTACTGTCCGTTCCGTTCAGCTGTTCTTCCAGGTCCTTTGCTGTCTCTGACAGAATTATAATGTCATCGGCGAACCTCAAAGTTTTTATTTCTTCTCCATGGATTTTAATTCCTACTCCGAATTTTTCTTTTGTTTCCTTTACTGCTTGCACAGTATACGAATTGAATAACATCGGTGAGATACTACAAACCTGTCTCACTCCCTTCGCAACCACTGCTTCCCTTTCATGCCCATCGACTCTTATAACTGCCATCTGGTTTCTGTACAAATTGTAAATAGCCTCTCGCTCCCTGTATTTTACCCCTGCGACCTTCAGAATTTGAAAGAGAGGCAGTCAACATTGTCAAAAGCTTTCTCTAAGTCTACAAATGCTAGAAACGTGGGTTTGCCTTTCCTTAATGTTTCTTCTGAGATAAGTCGTAGGGTTAGTATTGCCTCACGTGTTCCAATATCTCTACGGAATCCAAATTGATCTTCCCAGAGGTCGGCTTCTACTAGTTTTTACATTCGTCTGCAAAGAATTCGCGTTAGTATTTTGCAGCTGTGGCTTATTAAACTGATTGTTCGGTAATTTTCACATTTGTCAACACCTGCTTTCTTTGGGATTGGAATTATTATATTCTTCTTGACGTCTGAGGGTATTTCGCCTGTCTCATACATCTTGCTCACCAGATGGTAGAGTTTTGTCAGGACTGGCTCTCCCAAGGGTGTCAGTAGTTCTAATGGAATGTTGTCTACTCCCAGAGTTTTGTTTCGACTCAGGTCTTTCAGTGCTCTGTCAAACTCTTCACGCAGTATCATACCTCCCCTTTCATCTTCATCTACATCCTCTTTCGTTTCCATAATATTGTCCTCAGGTACATCGGCCCTGTATAGACCCTCTATATACTCCTTCCACCTTTCTGCTTTCCCTTCTCTGCTTAGAACTGGGTTTCCATCTGAGCTCTTGATAAAGAAAGAGTAGCGGCACTATGAGGATTAAAATCAGGTTCGTTTTAAATACACGCTCTAACAGTCGTGAGCGATAGCTACTTTCGAGTTTGGACGTGATGAGCTGATGTTAGTCAAGAATGCCTTAAAAGCGGAAAAGCGTCAGTATAAACGCTTCACTGAATTTGAACGAGATCGAACAATGGGGTTACCAGAAGCTGGATGTTCCTTCTGCGTTACTGCAGAAAGACTTGGCAGGAATGTAGGCACTGTACATGATTCCTAGCAGCAGTGGTCACAAAATGTACGGTCGCAAGAAGACTGGTCTCTGGACGGCCACGTAGCACTGCCGAGGGGGTAGCCATTGCGTTCGCAGCATTCCTGCCAAGTCTTTCTGCAGTGACGCAGAAGGAACATCCAGCTTCTGGTAACCCCATTGGTCGATCTCGATCAAATTCAGTGAAGTGTTTAATACACTCCTGGAAATTGAAATAAGAACACCGTGAACTCATTGTCCCAGGAAGGCGAAACTTTATTGACACATTCCTGGGGTCAGATACATCACATGATCACACTGACAGAACCACAGGCACATAGACACAGGCAACAGAGCATGCACAATGTCGGCACTAGTACAGTGTATATCCACCTTTCGCAGCAATGCAGGCTGCTATTCTCCCATGGAGACGATCGTAGAGATGCTGGATGTAGTCCTGTGGAACGGCTTGCCATGCCATTTCCACCTGGCGCCTCAGTTGGACCAGCGTTCTTGCTGGACGTGCAGACCGCGTGAGACGACGCTTCATCCAGTCCCAAACATGCTCAATGGGGGACAGATCGGGAGATCTTGCTGGCCAGGGTAGTTGACTTACACCTTCTAGAGCACGTTGGGTGGCACGGGATACATGCGGACGTGCATTGTCCTGTTGGAACAGCAAGTTCCCTTGCCGGTCTAGGAATGGTAGAACGATGGGTTCGATGACGGTTTGGATGTACCGTGCACTATTCAGTGTCCCCTCGACGATCACCAGTGGTGTACGGCCAGTGTAGGAGATCGCTCCCCACACCATGACGCCGGGTGTTGGCCCTGTGTGCCTCGGTCGTATGCAGTCCTGATTGTGGCGCTCACCTGCACGGCGCCAAACACGCATACGACCATCATTGGCACCAAGGCAGAAGCGACTCTCATCGCTGAAGACGACACATCTCCATTCGTCCCTCCATTCACGCCTGTCGCGACACCACTGGAGGCGGGTTGCACGATGTTGAGGCGTGAGCGGAAGACGGCTTAACGGTGTGCGGGACCGTAGCCCAACTTCATGGAGACGGTTGCGAATGGTCCTCGCCGATACCCCAGGAGCAACAGTGTCCCTAATTTGCTGGGAAGTGGCGGTGCGGTCCCCTACGGCACTGCGTAGGATCCTACGGTCTTGGCGTGCGTCCGTGCGTCGCTGCGGTCCGGTCCCAGGTCGACGGGCACGTGCACCTTCCGCCGACCACTGGCGACAACATCGATGTACTGTGGAGACCTCACGCCCCACGTGTTGAGCAATTCGGCGGTACGTCCACCCGGCCTCCCGCATGTCCACTATACGCCCTCGCTCAAAGTCCGTCAACTGCACATACGGTTCACGTCCACGCTGTCGCGGCATGCTGCCAGTGTTAAAGACTGCGATGGAGCTCCGTATGCCACGGCAAACTGGCTGACACTGACGGCGGCGGTGCACAAATGCTGCGCTGCTAGCGCCATTCGACGGCCAACACCGCGGTTCCTGGTGTGTCCGCTGTGCCGTGCGTGTGATCATTGCTTGTACAGCCTTCTCGCAGTGTCCGGAGCAAGTATGGTGGGTCTGACACACCGGTGTCAATGTGTTCTTTTTTCCATTTCCAGGAGTGTATGACGTCTTTTTCGCTTTTAAGGCATTCTTGGCCAACATAATCCCACTGCATCTCCAGCAGAAGTCTGAGCAGTAGTTGGCATCACAGACACACAAAACACTGTTAGAAGTCTGTTACTACAAGGACAACTCCGGGCCAGAAGACCTTAGCGTGTATTCCACCGACCTCATACCATCTCAATTTGCAACTTCAGTGGTGTCAATCGAGTGTTCATTAGAGGGCAGGGTCAAGTTCTGCCGTGTTTTCTGATGATATCTGGTTCTGCCTTGGTCCTAGTGATGGTGTGTGTTGTTTAGAGGGAGGCCATTTGAGGGCGCGCAACCATCCCGTCAGCGTGGTAGACGCACTGGAGTGATAGCGGGAGCTACTGTCTGGGGCGCGATTTTGTGTAACAGCAGGAGCACTCTCGTAATTATCCCACGCATCCTAACCGTAAATTTTTTCATCAGTCTCGTGATTCGAACTGTTGTGTCGCCATTCGTGAACAGCATTCCAGGGAGTGTTTTCCAACAGGATAACGCTCGCCCACAAACCGCTGTTGTAACCCAATACCCTCTACAGATTTTTGACATGTTGTCTTGGCCTGATCGATCAGCAAATCTGTCTCCACGCGAGCATGTATGAGACATCATAGGACGACAACTGCACCGTGTCACCCACAACCAATATTTACCGTCCTGTACTGTCTGACCAAATATGATATGGAAGTCCACCGCACAAACCGACACCTGGCACCCTTACAACGCAATTCACGCACGTTTGCGTGCTTGTATTCAACATTCTGGCGTTTACTACGGTTATTAACTGACTAGTATGTCATATTTGCAGTAACTTATCTTGCGCTTGCCAACGACCTTGCCGCAGTGGTAACACCGGTTCCCGTCAGATGAGCGATGTTAAGCGTTGTCGGGCTGGGCTAGCACTTGGATGGGTGACCATCCGGTCTGCCGTGCGGCAAGCGGGGTGCACTCAGCCCTTGTGAGGTAAACTGAGAAGCTACATGATTGAGAAATAGCGGCTCTGGTGTCGTAAACTTAGCGGTGTGCTGACCATATGCCCCTCCATATCCGCATCCAGTGACGCCTGTGGGGTAGGGTGACACGGCGGCCGGTCGGCTCCTTTGGGCCTTCATGGTCTGTTCGGGAGGAGTTTAGTTTATTTTTTATCTTGCACTTACATTAACTTGTGAGCTTACAATGTTAATCACTGAAATATACTGGGTGTTACAAAAAGGTAGGGCCAAACTTTCAGGAAACATTCCACACGCACACAAAGAAAAAAAATATATTATGTGTCCGGAAACGCTTACCTTCCATGTTAGAGCTCATTTTATTACTTCTCTTCAAATCACATTAATCATGGAATGGAAACACACAGCAACCGAACGTACCAACGTGACTTCAAACACTTTGTTACAGGAAATGTTCAAAATGTCCTCCATTAGCGACGATACATGCATCCACCCTCCGTCGCATGGAATCCCTGATGCGCTGATGCAGCCCTGGAGAATGGCGTATTGTATCACAGCCGTCCACAATACGAGCACGAAGAGTCTCTACATTTGGTTCCGGGGTTGCGTAGACAAGAGCTTTCAAATGCCCCCATAATTGAAAGTCAAGAGGGTTGAGGTCAGGACAGCAAGGAGGCCATGGAATTGGTCCGCCTCTACCAATCCATCGGTCACAGAATCTGTTGTTGAGAAGCGTACGAACACTTCGACTGAAATGTGCAGGAGCTCCATCGTGCATGAACCACATGTTGTGTCGTACTTGTAAAGGAACGTGTTCTGGCAGCACAGGTAGAGTATCCCGTAGGAAATCATGATAACGCGCTCCATTGAGCGTAGGTGGAAGAACATGGGGCCCAATCAAGACATCACCAACAATGCCTGCCCAAACGCTCACAGAAAATCTGTGTCGATGACGTGATTGCACAATTGCGTGCGGATTCTCGTCAGCTTACACATGTTGATTGTGAAAATTTACAATTTGATCACGTTGGAATGAAGCCTCATCCGTAAAGAGAACATTTGCGCTGAAATGAGGATTGACACATTGTTGGATGAACCATTCGCAGAAGTGTACCCGTGGAGGCCAATCAGCTGCTGATAGTGCCTGCACACGCTGTACATGGTACGGAAACAACTGGTTCTCCCGTAGCACTCTCCATACAGTGACGTGGTCAACGTTACCTTGTACAGCAGCAACTTCTCTGGCGCTGACATAAGGGTTATCGTCACTGCACGAAGAATTGCCTCGTCCATTGCAGGTGTCCTCGTCGTTCTAGGTCTTCCCCAGTCGCGTGTCATAGGCTGGAATGTTCCGTGCTCCCTAAGACGCCGATCAATTGCTTCTAACGTCTTCCTGTCGGGACATCTTCGTTCTGGAAATCTGTCTCGATACAAACCTACCGCGCCACGGCTATTGCCCCGTGCTAATCCATACATCAAATGGGCATCTGCCAACTCCGCATTTGTAAACATTGCACTGACTGCAAAACCACGTTCGTGATGAACGCTACTAACCTGTTGATGCTACGTACTGATGTGCTTGATGCTAGTACTGTAGAGCAATGATCGCATGTCAACACAAGCAACGAAGTCAACATTACCTTCCTTCAATTGGGCCAACTGGCGGTGAATCGAGTACTTACCGACGAAACTAAAATGAACTCTAACATGGAAATTAAGCGTTTCCGGACACATGTCCACATAACATCTTTTCTTTATTTGTGTGTGAGGAATTTTCCTGAAAGTTTGGCCGTACCTTTTTGTAACACCCTGTATAACGTACACAAATGTATTCCCGAAATTTCATTACTCTACGTTAATTATATTTTGGTGCTGCGATTTTTTTCCATTAGTATAATTCAGGGCCACTTGATATTGATCATAATGACTGAAACCGGTAATTGAATAAACAAATATCTGCAATCAGAGACTGTTGTGATGTATACAAAATTTCGTAACATTGGATCGCTGTCATCTTCATAGTGTACTCACGCCTCCTGAAGAGAAAACAAGTGGCAAAATTTTTTTTTTTTTTTTTTTTTTTTGGTGACATGATTCAAGGACGTGACTGAGCAAGATAATACCGTCCAGAACAAATATAACATTGCTAGGAAGAAACATGATAATATTAAACTGGTAACTGAAACAACTGAAATTACAAAAAGGAAAATTATGGAGGTAATGAATCAGCAGAAACTGAAACAAAGTAAAACCAGACTAAAAAGTACTATCATAGCACAAAAAGGCAAATATGTCCTGGGCAGAATTAGGGGTGTAAAAGAATGGATTTAGCTTTTTAACTTATCTGTCAGCTTCAAAGACATTTAAATCAAAAGATCTTCAAATAATCAAGCTTTTTTAATTTTTGGTATGAGTCTCAATTCCATGTAATAAAACGCTTTATGTCAAGTCAGGTAACATCACATGTGGCGTCATGTCATATAACATGACACATGCCACCTTGTCATCCATCATGGCATTTGTCATATCGTGCAGTAGGACATAAAATGCCATTAAAGTTTAGGATGGATGCATCCCCACTGTGGAAAACTTCCTATTACAGGTGCACCCCCACTCTCGGATACTTCCTATTGCAGATGCAAGCCACTCTCTAGAAGCACGTAAATACGTGCCTATTTGTTCTTACACCCCTGAACCATACATGAAACAGGGGCTCTTTTCTAAGAGACTCACTGCACTGGTGAAGTTGGGTTAACTCGTAAAAGAGCGCGAATATTTCAAGCTGTTTTGATTTAAATGTTTAACGACGAGGGCCGGTGTGCTGGGCAACCTGGACGTGGTTTTTAGGCGGTTTTCCACATCCCGCTAGGTGAATACCGGGCTGGTCCCCACCTTCCGCCTCAGTTACACGACTCACAGACATCTGAACACGCTCTCATTATTCCATTACTTACACTAGACGCAGACAGTAGGGGTACACTAATTCCGTCCTAGGGGTACGCGTTGGCCGCAGGAAGTGCATCCGGCCACCCCTTTCCACTAACCTTGCCAAATCCGTTCCTCACAATGCCGACCCTGCGTCAGCGCGGGATATGGCACCAGTGAAAGAAAGAAAAGCAATCCGGCACTGCAGCCACAGGTGTGGAAGGAGGATGAACGACCCCTTCCGCCCCACAACTTTTAAGTTTATCCTTTTATTCCAACTACCACACAACATGATATCAACTTCCTAAGTGAAGGCGGGTATCCCAGCCAGTAGTTAATAATATCCACAAAGTTGAGGCACCATGTATTAATTACTCTTTACCATGTAGGTTTCACCCGATAATGAGGCTGTAGACCGCGAAACCGACTGTGTTTCAATAAAACAACAGATTTACAGCTGTCAGCGGAGTTGTTCTTAACCCCACACGCAGTTTAACTTCCACAGGAGCACTGCCAGCCCAGTATCGAGGAATCCCGGGACGGCCAGCGTCGGAAGAGGCGACGGCTCCGACGGGGATGGCTGGTCGTTCGGTGCCGGTGCTGTCAAGTGTTATCCGGGGATGGGGAGATACGACCTGTGAAAACCGATGCCGGTATTTTAGTTTTGAAGAACTGGTATTTTTAGGTAGTGTTCGTATTATTATAGCAGGCTTTCTGAAATTTTTACTAATAACTACAGGGTGTTTCAAAAATGACCGGTATATTTGAAACGGCAATAAAAACTAAACGAGCAGCGATAGAAATACACCGTTTGTTGCAATATGCTTGGGACAACAGTACATTTTCAGGCGGACAAACTTTCGAAATTACAGTAGTTACAATTTTCAACAACAGATGGCGCTGCAAGTGATGTGAAAGATACAGAAGACAACGCAGTCTGTGGGTGCGCCATTCTGTACGTCGTCTTTCTGCTGTAAGCGTGTGCTGTTCACAACGTGCAAGTGTGCTGTAGACAACATGGTTTATTCCTTAGAACAGAGGATTTTTCTGGTGTTGGAATTCCACCGCCTAGAACACAGTGTTGTTGCAACAAGACGAAGTTTTCAACGGAGGTTTAATGTAACCAAAGGACCGAAAAGCGATACAATAAAGGATCTGTTTGAAAAATTTCAACGGACTAGGAACGTGACAGATGAACATGCTGGAAAGGTAGGGCGACAGCATACGGCAACCACAGAGGGCAATGCGCAGCTAGTGCAGCAGGTGATCCGACAGCGGCCTCGGGTTTCCGTTCGCCGTGTTGCAGCTGCGGTCCAAATGACGCCAACGTCCACGTATCGTCTCATGCGCCAGAGTTTACACCTCTATCCATACAAAATTCAAACGCGGCAACCCCTCAGCGCCGCTACCATTGCTGCACGAGAGACATTCGCTAACGATATAGTGCACAGGATTGATGACGGCGATATGCATGTGGGCAGCATTTGGTTTACTGACGAAGCTTATTTTTACCTGGACGGCTTCGTCAATAAACAGAACTGGCGCATATGGGGAACCGAAAAGCCCCATGTTGCAGTCCCATCGTCCCTGCATCCTCACAAAGTACTGGTCTGGGCCGCCATTTCTTCCAAAGGAATCATTGGCCCATTTTTCAGATCCGAAACGATTACTGCATCACGCTATCTGGACATTCTTCGTGAATTTGTGGCGGTACAAACTGCCTTAGACGACACTGCGAACACCTCGTGGTTTATGCAAGATCGCACGGCCGACGTCTTTAATTTCCTGAATGAATATTTCGATGATCGTGTGATTGCTTTGGGCTATCCGAAACATACAGGAGGCGGCGTGGATTGGCCTCCCTATTCGCCAGACATGAAGCCCTGTGACTTCTTTCTGCGGGGACACTTGAAAGACCAGGTGTACCGTCAGAATCCAGAAACAATTGAACAGCTGAAGCAGTACATCTCATCTGCATGTGAAGCCATTCCGACAGACACGTTGTCAAAGGTTTCGGGTAATTTCATTCAGAGACTACGCCATGTTATTGCTACGCATGGTGGATATGTGGAAAATATCGTACTATAGAGTTTCCCCGACCGCAGCGCCATCTGTTGTTGAAAATTGTAACTACTGTAATTTCGAAAGTTTGTCTGCCAGAAAATGTACTGTTGTCCCAAGCATATTGCAACAAACGGTGTATTTCTATCGCTGCTCGTTTAGTTTTTATTGCCGTTTCAAATGTACCGGTCATTTTTGAAACACCCCGTAGGTAAAAAATACCGGCACCAGTAACAGTGCTAAAATTTGTTTTTTTTTTCAAAAAAACCTTTGTTTTTCAAGCCGAGTGCTGTGTATTCGCAAAATTTTGATTGCTTTGAAAAAACTGGCTTATTATTATAAAAATTGGGAGAAGCTATCAGCACTATTTTAAGAACAACGCCTGCAGTCAGCACCTAGAAACAATCGTATGACGTAAGAATCGGTACAGCATTGCAGAAACAGTACTGCGCCTGCTGCAGTGTGGCGTCGTTCGTTGGATGGCCTGCAGTGTGCGAGAGTTGTCCCCACCTGGGCTACGAGAGGCACTTTGTCCCTGTCGTCTTCAGGCCTCAGGGGTGTTGGCAGTACAGCGCTCTGTCTGCTGTAAAAGATTAAAAACGGGAGGAGGCACGACAAACTTGCGACATCATATGGGGAGAAGAGGAAATATCCACAGTGTCCTTTGGAAGAGAAGGTAAATTTGATTGATTTATCCCTGGCTGTCACCGCGCCCGTCGTCTTCAGCACCGCAGTCTTTTCTGGAGACAGTAAGACCCACTTCCACCGCAGCCTCAACCCCGTATTGATCGTGATCTGCTACTCAATCACCTTCATTAGCGTTTCTCAATCTCCTTTAGAAGTCTGCATTTATTACCGCAAGTAATCCATGTATGTTATTAAAATGTATTTGTGTATGTACATACCTGTGTGTGTGTGTGTGTGTGTGTGTGTGTGTGTGTGTGTGTATGTGTGTGTGTTTCCACATGTCCTCCTAAACCACTGGATCGATTGCAACCAGGCTTGGTTCACTAATCACTTACTGCCGGAAACAACCACTGTGGAGTAAGAACAACCTATTTGTCAAAAATTTTGGAGTGGTGACGAAAGAGAACCGTGGCTCCCAAGGCACAAATATCCAGATTATATTCATAAATGGTTTGAGAATAAGAGCACTTAATGCCTTACAGCCCACTTTGCACATAGGTTCAAAGCCTTACGAGACATTTTCTCTCTCACACCTCCCAAAATGATGAAAACAAGAAAGTTTGTCGCTTACTGCATTTTCGCTGTTCTTGCTGAAAAAGTATTTATTACTTCTTTACTAACGATTTTATTCACATACATTATGGAGACAGTATTCACGTATGCCGCTGAATGTACCTTCAAAAATACGCCATTTTACTACACATAGTTCAGGAGATATGACCTTATAAACAGTAAGATGCGTGAAAAAAATGCCACATGATGCATGACGTTTTAATTTATTAATTCTTAGCTACTTAATATATTCGCAACAAATTTCGCAGGCAATGTCCACATATACGGCTCAATGAATAAGCAAACTTATATCATTTCACGACACACAGTTTGCGAGATATGACTTCAGAAACAATGAGATGCGTGAACACGAAACTGCAGGGTGAAATTCACGATTATGTGCGGAATATATTGGTTATATATGAAATGCGTATGACATGTGCATTTGCGGGCAAAGCTGCAGATGCCAACTCCTCCTAAACACCTGGATCCATTTCAACAAAACCTTTCATACAAATTACTAATCATCTGGAAATATAGCCGTCGGGGAAAGAAAATGGCTCTGAGGTCATCAGTCGCCTAGAACTTAGAACTAATTAAACCTACTAACCTAAGGACATCACACATATCCATGCCCGAGGCAGGATTCGAACCTGCGACCGTAGCGGTCGCTCGGCTCCAGACTGTAGCGCCTAGAACCGCAAGGCCACTCCGGCCGGCTTCTGGGTAAGATACAGCACGTAAGACTCAGCAAGTAAGATCCAGCAACCGCGCATGAGTGTGCCAGTGATGACCTAGAGGGAGAAGGTAGGAGAAACAGATGGACAGACAGAGAGGAAGAAGGAAGTCGTGGTCATATATATGAAGGAAGAGGAGATGGCGAGAGATAGATGGAAAGTGAAAGAGAAAAGGGAGAGCAGTAGTTGGATAGAGAGAGGATGAGGGGGAATTGGTGAGAAAAAGGAAAGAGCAGAAGTTGGGCAGAGAGGGGCCAGGGAAAGATGAGGTGGACAGAGAGATGGGAGAGGACAAGGTGGACGGAAGGGAGAGGAGCAGATGAACAGGGAGAGAGAGAGAGAGAGAGAGAGATAGGGGGGGGGAAGCAGGAAATGGACAAATAGAATTGAAATACATACATATTCGAGTAACGCTGGATACTCAGCTAGTGACAATAAAAAACCAAAATCGGTTATTTCAGAAACAAATTTCTTGCGCGGTTTTAACAGTCTGATCAATGTTGTTGTTGTTGTTGTTGTTGTTGTTGTTGTGGTCTTCAGTCCTGAGACTGGTTTGATGCAGCTCTCCATGCTACAGTAAAGCTGCATGCCGTCGGGAAAAATTACGGCCGTAGTTTCCCCTTGCTTTCAATCGTTCGCAGTACCAGTACAGCAAGGCCGTTTTGGTTAGAGTTACAAGGCCAGATCAGTCAATCATCCAGACTGTTGCCCCTGCAACTACTGGAAAGGCTGCTGCCCCTCTTCAGGAACCACACGTTTGTCTGGCCTCTCAACAGATACCCCTCCGTTGTGTTTGCACCTACGGTACCGCTATCTGTATCGCTGAGGCACACAAGCCTCCCCACCAACGGCAAGATCCATGGTTCATGGGGGGAAGGTCAGATTAATATAGAAACGAAACAGGTGTAAGCGAAAATCAGTGGGTTCACTGATGACCGCCATCCACAGTGTCGTCGCTCGACTGGCCTTGGAGAGACCTCTGACTGACGGGCATCTGGGTGACCGATACAAAGCCCAAAGCCGCGTCTTAAGCAGGCCGTAGGCGTTAGGATACAGCACATCGCTCGGCGAAGAAGACGTCACTTGCGGATGCAACATAGTTCCTGCGTTTGTAGCGCCGCTGTCACTGCTATGCACACCGTTTGTACCCGAGGTTGGCGCCTCTGTTGCCATATACCGTAGATTAACGTGCTAAGAGTCGTCTTATACTCCGTCAGGAACAATGTCTGCAAAATATGCGGTGTACATGCTACAGTATGTTCGCTGCATCACTCCCGCTGGAGCAGCGCCTGCTGCATTGCAGCAGACAACCCGCTAGTCGCAAGTGTCGTCCCGGCAGCGGTAGTGGCAGGCGAACTGCCAGATAGAAGAACGAAACCTACCTCTACAATTACATACAAGGTGATTCCTTGACGATGTTACAATCTTTCGGGGGTGATTGAGAAGGCAAATGTGTCACCCTGAGGCAAGGAAGCTGTTCTGGAGCGACCGAGTCGTAAGATGTAAGGGAAAATCGTTCTGACAGCTCTAACAGTGGAATACATGCACGAGCACTCTTGTTGCTAGGATTGTAGGATGGGTAATTTGAGAGGTGGTAGTATGGACCAGAGCCAGAAAAAACTGCACTGAACATTGTCTCTAAAGTGCATGCTTTAAGAGCTACGAGCAGTTGCTGTTCGTCGACGGCTTTTAAAGTCCGCTACGTACTACTCATATTTACTGGATATTTTTCCCTATTTTGGAGCACACTATCTCCTTAGAAAATATGAAAGCCAAAAACCTTGCTTTAGAAGAGATGTGTTTCACAGTATCGAAGATGAATAAGTGCTCATAGCTCTTAAGGTATGCAATTTAGAACCCATGTTTACCACAATATTTTGTTGTTTCGATCCATAGCACCACCTCCGAAAATTGCCATTCTATTTTCTTAGCTACAACTGTACCGATACATGTGTTTCCCAGTCAGAGGTATCGTTTCCGGTGAAGGATCCCTCACCTCAGTTTGACATGTTTACTCTTGTCCATCATCGCTGGAATCTTTTTAACATCACGGAATCACCCTGTATATTCTCCGCAAGTCACGTTATGATGTGTGGTGCAGTCTTCTTCGTGTACCGCTGACGCTTCCTCATTTCCTGTACCAATGGAATAACTTTTATCCGTAACTACACTCCTGGAAATTGAAATAAGAACACCGTGAATTCATTGTCCCAGGAAGGGGAAACTTTATTGACACATTCCTGGGGTCCGATACATCACATGATCACACTGACAGAACCACAGGCACATAGACACAGGCAACAGAGCATGCACAATGTCGGCACTAGTACAGTGTATATCCACCTTTCGCAGCAATGCAGGCTGCTATTCTCCCATGGAGACGATCGTAGAGATGCTGGATGTAGTCCTGTGGAACGGCTTGCCATGCCATTTCCACCTGGCGCCTCAGTTGGACCAGCGTTCGTGCTGGACGTGCAGACCGCGTGAGACGACGCTTCATCCAGTCCCAAACATGCTCAATGGGGGACAGATCCGGAGATCTTGCTGGCCAGGGTAGTTGACTTACACCTTCTAGAGCACGTTGGGTGGCACGGGATACATGCGGACGTGCATTGTCCTGTTGGAACAGCAAGTTCCCTTGCCGGTCTAGGAATGGTAGAACGATGGGTTCGATGACGGTTTGGATGTACCGTGCACTATTCAGTGTCCCCTCGACGATCACCAGTGGCGTACGGCCAGTGCAGGAGATCGCTCCCCACACCATGATGTCGGGTGTTGGCCCTGTGTGCCTCGGTCGTATGCAGTCCTGATTGTGGCGTTCACCTGCACGGCGCCAAACACGCATACGACCATCATTGGCACCAAGGCAGAAGCGACTCTCATCGCTGAAGACGACACGTCTCCATTCGTCCCTCCATTCACGCCTGTCGCGACACCACTGGAGGCGGGCTGCACGATGTTGGGGCGTGAGCGGAAGACGGCCTAACGGTGTGCGGGACCGTAGCCCAGCTTCGTGGAGACGGTTGCGAATGGTCCTCGCCGATACCCCAGGAGCAACAGTGTCCCTAATTTGCTGGGAAGTGGCGGTGCGGTCCCCTACGGCACTGCGTAGGATCCTACGGTCTTGGCGTGCATCCGTGCGTCGCTGCGGTCCGGTCCCAGGTCGACGGGCACGTACACCTTCCGCCGACCACTGGCGACAACATCGATGTACTGTGGAGACCTCACGCCCTACGTGTTGAGCAATTCGGCGGTACGTCCACCCGGCCTCCCGCATGCCCACTATACGCCCTCGCTCAAAGTCCGTCAACTGCACATACGGTTCACGTCCACGCTGTCGCGGCACGCTACCAGTGTTAAAGACTGCGATGGAGCTCCGTATGCCACGGCAAACTGGCTGACACTGACGGCGGCGGTGCACAAATGCTGCGCAGCTAGCGCCATTCGACGGCCAACACCGCGGTTCCTGGTGTGTCCGCTGTGCCGTGCGTGTGATCATTGCTTGTACAGCCCTCTCGCAGTGTCCGGAGCAAGTATGGTGGGTCTGACACACCGGTGTCAATGTGTTCTTTTTTCCATTTCCAGGAGTGTATGTGTGAGCACCATGGTCCCTAATTCTAGATTCATCCTTTTGTCGTGAGATAAACGCAGGAGGAAGCAATATATTGGACAAGCCTTCTAGGAACGTGCGCCCTCGGGACTTTAACAGCAAACCACACCGTGATGCAGAAAGCCTCTCCTGCAGCGTTTGCCACTGGAGTTGGTTGCGCAGTGCTGAACCTCTCCCTGACACTTTTGCGCTTACTAAATAACTCTGTAACCATAATGCACTACGCTTCTTTGTATCTTCTTTATTTCCTCTATTCTACCTCCTATTGATCCCAAACACACCATCACGTTTGAAGCACTGGTCGAAGAAGGTGTTGCGGCCACATGTAGTAAGCGTTGCTTCACGCAGTGGAGAATGGCAAAACAGAGGCACGCCGACCACCGAGGCACAGATAGCCTTGCTGACAGCTGCAGTCTACCAGCAGGCTGACGTGAGGACGCACACAGACCGAGCGCCGAGCGAAGTCTGGAGAGTGCCGAGTAAGGGGAAGTGAGGCCAGCACGCTACGTTACTCTGCAATATACTGCAGGAGCAATAACAAAAAGTTACCACCGAGGGTAAAAAACGACCTCCTGCCGGATATAAATAGTGGAGCGCAGGCAGCAGCAGACAGAAGCCATTAGGAAGCAGTTCGGATCTGAGGACGGACGTGGTCCGTGTTCGAATGTTCAGTCTTCGTAGGTGACGATTCCGGAAGTCTGTTCCAGCTCGCGGGAGTCATCCGTTCGCCGCCAGATGTCAACTTCAGCTCTGGACGTCGGCCCGAGTTCAGTCGGCACCACGGCTGACTAACTACAGCGAGAATTTCCAGCAGGACCGGCCGCAGGCGCCGCCGGGGACTGAAGCCCGGACTTCACGGCAACCCGGCCCCACGGTGCGTAGCCCGTCCGTTTTTTGTTTTTTTTTTGTTTTTTGTTTTAGGGCGCAAAACTTCTATGGTCATTAGCGCCCAGCCCGTGACTTAAGACAGTAAAAAACATAAATTGAAAACCAGCAGCAATGGGAACAAAGTCATAAAATTGGAGAAACTAAAAATAGAAGGAATGCTTAAAAATCCACTACAGAAAGGTGGTGGTTGTCCCCAAAAAAAACTTCAAATGACTGACGTCATTTCACTGTCACTAATAGACTGGAGACCGCGGTCGGCTGAGCGCGTGTCATCTGCTAAAATCGACGATAGATCAGGCGATAGCTGTAGACGGGAGCGTAACGGATTAAAATAGGGGCATTTAATTAAAAGGTGTCTTACCGTCCACAGCTGAGAGCAGTGGGGACAGAGTGGGGGAGGATCGCCGCTTAAAAGGTGTCGATGGCTAAAAAGACAGTGCCCTATCCGGAGTCTAGCTAAAATTACCTCCTCCCGACGACGCGTTAGGGAGGAAGAGGTCCAAGCGCAAGGAAGGGCTTTCACTTCCCGCAATTTATTACGGGAAAGTGTTGACCAATGCGCATGCCATAAATGAGCAACTTTGCGACATAAACCGCTCCGTAGATCGGTGAAGGGAAGCGACTGAATAGCTGGCCGAGCAAGAGAGACTGCAGCCTTGGCCGCTATATCGGCCGCCTCATTCCCACAGATACCAGCGTGTCCCGGGAGCCAGAGGAACGCCACCGAGACGCCCCCCAGGTGGAGCAAGCGCAGACAGTCCTGAATCCGGTGGGCCAGAGGGTGCACAGGGTAAAGAGCTTGGAGACTGAGGAGAGAGCTGAGAGAATCTGAGCAGATAACGTACTGTATCCGCTGATGGCGGCGGATGTAGTGGACAGCCTGGAGAACAGCGTAAAGCTCCGCAGTATAAACCGAACACTGGTCGGGAAGCCGAAAGCGATTTGGGGTGTCGCCAACAATATGGGCACTCCCTACACCTAACGATGTTTTCGAGCCGTCGGTGTAAATAAATAAGGCGTCCGTCATTTGTGCACATAGAGCAGCAAATGCCCGACGATAAACAAGTGTAGGGGTACCATCCTTGGGAAATTGACAAAGGTCACGGAACAGGCAGATCCGGGGACGGAGCCAAGGCGGTGCTGCACCCCAAGTTGTCAAGAAGGTAGCCCGTCCGTGACGGGAGCTCGCGGACATCGCGACTGACGGATTCCCAGCCGCGGGTGCAGCAGGCGTCGGCAGCTGACCTCACGGCGACGCGGCTCCGTGGGCGTGCCGTACTGGGGCGCCGAGCGGCTCCGAGTTCATCTCAGCCACAGGGCATTCTGGCTTCAGCGAAGCACTGGTGGCCTGAGGCTCTCGAGTGCGATCAGCGGCGCGAATTGCGCGCATTGTCGGAGAATCTACACAGCAGCAGCCAGGCGGAGGGATCCGCAGGGCTGGGCAGCGACGACGAGGGAGAAATTGTAAAGAAAGTTCAATAAATAATTGTAAAACTCCACGCCGTCTCAGTCTTTGGCGCAGCCACTGTGGCTGCTGCTAACAAGTGGTGCAGAAGGCCTAACAAAGGGTTTTGCAAACTGTGTCCTCCGTGGGTGGACTTTAATTTACAATAATTCGCCCAGTCACTTTTAGTCTGGCTTCTCCTTTATCTGCACTAAATTTTATCTGACCGTTTCACTGATAATCGCTCCGTGCGCGGCGGTCGCTGTGGCCGAGCGGTTCTAGGCGCATCAGTCCAGTCCAGAACCGCGCTGCTGCTACGGTGGCAGGTTCTAATCCTGCCTCGGGCATGGTTGTGTGTGATGTCCTTAGGTTAGGTTTAATTAGTTCTAAGTCTAGAGAACTGATGATCTCAGATATTAAGTCCCGTAGTGCTTAGAGCCATTTGAACCATATTCAGGCTTCTTGCGCGTATTTCCGGTTTTTTTAGTATGTCGTGTAATCAAATGACGACGGGTTTTTGTTGTTATTTGTGTTCAAAGCATTATCTTCGGTTATTTTTAGGGTTAATTGTCAGTCATTGCATCAAGCGTCTGTTCTCTACAGGTCTTCCTGCATTTCGCTACGATTCTCTAGTGTTGCGATTTCTCTGTATACAACAGCAACATCTACAGCGAATAGAGTTGAGGAAAATCCGATGCTGTCCACAAGATTAGTTATATATTTTGGTTAAAACAGCAGTCGAAATCGCAATAACGTTTGTTTATTATGACCGGTTTCGGCTTATGTTAAGGCCATTCTCAGATTTGTTTGAGCCCTGCAAGGCTTGGAACAGCAAAGTTACGAACAGTACTAGTACATGTGGCGTTAAAAGAAAATACTGAAATCTTGTAGCATTTAACCATACGGATGGTGTCAGCGGCTCCCTTGTTTTTTCACGATTGTTCACTGTGACTGACGGCTGTGTAGCCACGGGTTAAACAGTGTGCAGTTCCCCCTCTGACTGCCGATTACGTCAGCAACAGCCAATGGCAAACGCTTCAGAAGAACCGAAACGTCTTTGCTGTATGAAATGTGCAAAGTTAGTTCTCGTAGACCAAGTACGAGTACACAAGAACTTAATACTCTCTCTCTCTCTCTCTCTCTCTCTCTCTCTCTCTCTCTCTCTCTCCCGAACAGGCCATGAAGCCCCAACGGTACCGACCGGCCGCCGTGTCATCCTCAGCCCACAGCTGTCACTGGATGCGGATATGGAGGGGCATCTGGTCAGCACACCGCTCTCCCGGCCGTATGTCAGTTTCCGAGACAGGAGCCGCTACTTCTCAATCAGGTAGCTCCTCAGTTTGCCTCACAAGGCACCCCGCTTTCCAGCAGCGCTCGGTAGACCAAGTGCTAGCCCAGCCCAACAGCACTTAACTTCGGTGACCTGACGGGAACCGGTATTACCACTGAGGCAAAGCCGTTGGCTATACAGATATTAGATAAAGACATAATAGCAGGTAAAATTACATTAAAAGATACAACCATTAAAATACATGCACGTCGTTGTATATTTACTAGGCAGCGCCCTCTGGTAAGAATTCAAAATGACGCCGTTGTCTTGGCAACGTAAAAGTCAAGATGACCGCCATGAAATGATAGAAAACTGTAGTGAAAGGGATGCCATTGTCATGGTAACTTAATGGCAGAAGTGGAAGCTAATCAGCCAAAGAAGTACACTTGGGGATGCCGACTGCAATCAAGGTATTGATCCAGGTCGATAACGTCGAAGACGATTGTGCAGACGACTCATAAATTGATGGTAAAACTGAAAAACATCGCTACCTTATTACATATACACTCCTGGAAATTGGAATAAGAACACCGTGAATTCATTGTCCCAGGAAGGGGAAACTTTATTGACACATTCCTGGGGTCAGATACATCACATGATCACACTGACAGAACCACAGGCACATAGACACAGGCAACAGAGCATGCACAATGTCGGCACTAGTACAGTGTATATCCACCTTTCGCAGCAATGCAGGCTGCTATTCTCCCATGGAGACGATCGTAGAGATGCTGGATGTAGTCCTGTGGAACGGCTTGCCATGCAATTTCCACCTGGCGCCTCAGTTGCACCAGCGTTCGTGCTGGACGTGCAGACCGCGTGAGACGACGCTTCATCCAGTCCCAAACATGCTCAATGGGGGACAGATCCGGAGACCTTGCTGGCCAGGGTAGTTGACTTACACCTTCTAGAGCACGTTGGGTGGCACGGGATACATGCGGACGTGCATTGTCCTGTTGGAACAGCAAGTTCCCTTGCCGGTCTAGGAATGGTAGAACGATGGGTTCGATGACGGTTTGGATGTACCATGCACTATTCAGTGTCCCCTCGACGATCACCAGTGATGTACGGCCAGTGTAGGAGATCGCTCCCCACACCATGACGCCGGGTGTTGGCCCTGTGTGCCTCGGTCGTATGCAGTCCTGATTGTGGCGCTCACCTGCACGGCGCCAAACACGCATACGACCATCATTGGCACCAAGGCAGAAGCGACTCTCATCGCTGAAGACGACACGTCTCCATTCGTCCCTCCATTCACGCCTGTCGCGACACCACTGGAGGCGGGCTGCACGATGTTGGGGCGTGAGCAGAAGACGGCCTAACGGTGTGCGGGACCGTAGCCCAGCTTCATGGAGACGGTTGCGAATGGTCCTCGCCGATACCCCAGGAGCAACAGTGTCCCTAATTTGCTGGGAAGTGGCGGTGCGGTCCCCTACGGCACTGCGTAGGATCCTACGGTCTTGGCGTGCATCCGTGCGTCGCTGCGGTCCGGTCCCAGGTCGACGGGCACGTGCACCTTCCGCCGACCACTGGCGACAACATCGATGTACTGTGGAGACCTCACGCCCCACGTGTTGAGCAATTCGGCGGTACGTCCACCCGGCCTCCCGCATGCCCACTATACGCCCTCGCTCAAAGTCCGTCAACTGCACATACGGTTCACGTCCACGCTGTCGCGGCATGCTACCAGTGTTAAAGACTGCGATGGAGCTCCGTATGCCACGGCAAACTGGCTGACACTGACGGCGGCGGTGCACAAATGCTGCGCAGCTAGCGCCATTCGACGGCCATCACCGCGGTTCCTGGTGTGTCCGCTGTGCCGTGCGTGTGATCATTGCTTGTACAGCCCTCTCGCAGTGTCCGGAGCAAGTATGGTGGGTCTGACACACCGGTGTCAATGTGTTCTTTTTTCTATTTCCAGGAGTGTATGTGCTCCCTTTCTGTGTGTATGTTCAATATTCTTTGTTAGTTTTATTTTGTACAGGTCCAACGGACTTTAGCAATATTCTACGGTGGTTCGCATGAGTCACATGCAAGCAGTCTCCTTTGCTGATTACATGTCCCCAATGCTCTATCAATAAATCGAAGTTTGCAGTCTGCTTTACCCACGATACAGCCTATGTTATCGTTTCGTTTCATGTCCCTAGAAATTGTTAAACGCAGCTATTAGTATGAGTCAACCGACTCTAACGATGACTCGTTGATAGTGTTGTACAGGGTAGTACGCTTTTTCGTTTTCCGAAGAGCACAATTTTACATTACTGAACATTTAAAGCCAAGGTTTGCTCCATTTTGAAATCTTATCATCCGAACGAATACCTGTGCAGCTTTTTCAGATAGTACTTCATTAGAGATAGCTGTATCATCTGCTAGACGCGTAAGGTTATTATTAATATTGCCTACGAGGTCATTAATATAGAATATGAACAGCAAGGGTCCCAACATATTTTCCGGGAGAAACCAAAGGTTACTGCTAGAACTGTCGATTGCTCTCTGCCCACTTACTGTGTTCTGCCCACCTAGATAGTCACATCTTATTTATCCTTGTTCGATTATTGAATGTGTTATTCCCTGATTGCCTTAGATGGAGATGTGTTGATCCTTTGATTAGGTGACAAATAGGGTGATTGAGATTACATGAAAGCTGTATTGATCAATGAGCAGGTATTCTAATTTCAAGCTTTGTGTATTAGCACGAATTCATTAATTACACTATGTGAATACCCTAAGCTCATTGACCACATTATAGTAATATTTTTGTATTTTCACTTAGAAAATTGTGTTTGTGCTTCGTTTGCGTAAGTTTTTGGTGACAAATGACAGTAGCAGTAAGGCACTCTTGACAAACAGTATGAAAGTTGTTCGTATCCTTCAAAGTTCTGATGATTATATGAATACATGCTCTGTTTTAATTTTATATGCTGATAGTATTTCTCTTCTAAAGGATAATGATCCGGATTATGCCCTAAGATAGTCCCTTAACGGATCATTCATGTTGTTACCGTTACACATGACTGTGATTGGATTTAAAAGCTATTGTGTTACTGGACGGTAATTTTTTCCTAAAAGATCTGTAAATTGAGATAATACATTCTAGCTATGTATGTTCGCAAGGAGCGGATATTTGCAGTATGATATTTACTCCATTCTGATAACTTCGTTATATTTTATTGTATCTTTAGTCTTTATGACAACAAAAAATATTGTTACCATAGTGTAACTAAGTACAAGAAAACATTACATAATGTAGTTTTTAATGTTTATTACTTCGTCTTCTTGAAAATGATGGTTGGAATACAGTTTAGTCATCAGATGTATGGGTAGAGTTATCTTCATTCTGGCTACAAATTATTTGTTATGAGTTCTAGATTTTAAATGCCAGATTATATCTCGTGGTGGTTCTCTTCAGTTACTCCATTCTGATAACTTCGTTATAGCTATATCATACTTCCAATATTTGAAATTAACGAAACTTTTAAATTAGATATGTAATATTGGCTGCAGATTAATTTTTCGACGTAAGTATTGTTTCTGTTATTACATTCGAAATCGTCTTGTGTACTTGCAGATCTTTTCCTTCCTGGATTATGACATGATTTTTGTTTTGTATTTCATACAGGACCGTGAACATGTTTTATGAACGAAATCAGCCAGAATAAAATATAAATAATGCCAGCATTTGTGTGTTACGCCGTTTATAAAGTATTTACAAGCCGATAACTGCCTTAACGAGACGTGTAAGGTGTCAGGCAAATCCAACACCTTCCATGAAAACCCTGACATGATAGCAAATCCGACAGTATTTCACATAGCTCCAAATAAATCCTGACATTCAATTAACCAAAGCAATACGATCAACGAGTGAGCAAATGGAATACCACAGACTAACACAAGAACGCCTAAATGTATGTCATACCTTTCCACCGTGAAACAGACGCAGTTCCGAGGGGAGAAACGAGAACAGAAGCCGAGAGCAGAATCGTGTGGGCCCTACGATAAGGGGCGGACACCCACGTCGTCAGCCGACCGCCAAAACCACCCCCCAGCCCATGTTAAAAGATAGAGCCCTCCAGGAGAACAGTATAGATCTTACGCTAACACTAAAAGGGCCACACCAGCTGAAAGTTTTAGCGTGAGTCTTTTTCGCGTCTCTGTTACGTTGCAAACGTTAAAAACATTGCCCCACCACAAAAAGTATAACGTTTCTCATTGGATAGACAGTAGTTTTGTAGGCGGAGCTTAAGGTTAACATTGAGACCCTGACTGGTCAGTTGAAAACACAGCCAGATAGCTTTTTTTTTAAACCAACTTCAGTAAATTGTAGTAAGGAGAAGTTAGGGGAGAGTTGCTTCCGAGACGGCGAGCTGTGTGGAGCAGTGCCGTCCGCCGCCCCCTGACGCTGCCTAACCAACTACAAGGTAATGAACGCACGCGATGCCGCATTTTTGAGCGCACAAGGCTTCACTCAGAAAAGTTAAAATCTGAAACGCGATGATTTTTCTGTTATATAATTATTGAGAAGCCACATCAGCCACTGTAATTTATGTCAAGTTAGATAAGTAATTAAAGATAATTGAGGGTCACTGTAGACCATTTTGATAGTTTTCTCTTTTATGAAACTTAACTTAAATCTAGATTATAGATGTGATATGGCATAGGTCATCCTTCGATCCATTGTAGAACTTGGAAACCCATTCAGGGAATATTCGGTCACATTTTTGTTGAACGCAGTTGGTTTTTATCATCCTGTATTAAACCATTTTCTTTTATCAATAGTGCAATTTATAAACAACGTTTTGTGAGTAGAATAAAATTTCCAATGGTAAAATTAAGTGCTTTTTCGACGTTATTTTACCGGCTAACTAAAAATAGGAAAGCCTTGAACCCCTTCCACTAAATTTAGTTAGTATTTAGATTCTTTTACAGGGAGTGCAGTGGAGCTGACGTTGAAATCATTAAGTATTTGATTATATCGTCGCTAGTCTCACTGAACTCTTCTGAACTCTACATGTCATGTGTGGTCTGGCGTCTCCTTACCAGCAACAGGTCCCAGGTTCAAACTGGTCAATTCCCTAAAAAACGCACTTAGAGCGTCGTTGCGCGAAAGTGGTAGGGAGACACGACTTAGAACAAACAGACACCACGCAGAATGTTAGAGACGTTTCTACCAATAAATCCTCCTCAGTCCAGTAGCAGATTTGGCAAAATGCGCTATCCTGCTTTCGATAATGTGGTACTGGTTTAAATGTCATATCCGCCACAGAGCGTGACAACAGCACAGTCAGCCTGGTCTCCGCGAAAGCACCCTAACGACTCTGTCACTAGGGTGTGAAACGCTGCAGCCGGTCGCCGTGTACAGTTCCCCCTCAGCGAGATGAGCCGCGTCGACGGTCGTGTCATTAGGGCCAGCCACTGGACACCGCTCGCAGTGGCCTGTGCCGGTTAATTCTCGAACACACACAGCCGGCGCTTTTCACGCCCCCTACCCCGCACGTCCACTCCCCCTCCACCCCGCCTATCGAAGCCTCATTAGTCGCTATTACGTCCAGCACCCGCCAATTACGGCCTTATGACGTCACCAGATAAGCCTCAAGTGGTCACTGCCGGGGCGTATGGTGACGCCAGCACGTATACGCTATCCGCCATCTACATATACGCCCTGCGTGGTCCAGTTTGTTGGAACACTGTTACATTACTGACGAGTTTACGGAAGCGCTTCTTAAATCTTTCAGCCGCAATTGAGAATGGAGTGGCACACGATTCCAGCCTGTCGACTATCTACACCTACATTTACATGGATACTCTGCAAATCACATTTAAGTGCCTGGCAGAGGGTTCATCGAACCACCTTCATAATAATTCTTCATTATTCCAACCACGAACAGCGTGCCGTGAAAAACCAACACCTACTGTATATCTTTCCGTGCAAACTCTGACTTCCTTTATTTTGTTATGATGATAGTTTCTCCCTATGTAGGTTGGCTCAAAAATTGTTCAAATGGCTCTAAGCACTATGGGACTTAACATCTGAGGTCTTCAGTCCCTGGACTAAGGACATCACACATATCCACGCCTGAGGCACTGCGACCGTAGCAGCCGCGTGGTTCCGGACTGAAGCGCCTACAACCGCTCGGCCCCAGCGGCCGGCTGTTGGTTGGCGTCAACAAAATATTTTCGCATTCGGAGTACAAAGCTGGTGAATGAAATTTCGTGAGAAGATTCCGCCGCAACGAAAACCGCCTGTTGTAATGATGTCCACTCTAAATCCTATATCATGTTAGTGATACTCTCTCCACTATTTCGCGATAATACAAACCGTACTGCTCTTCTTTCAGCTTTGCACTGCGCAGCAGCACTCCAAAAGAGGACGGACAAGCGTAGTGCAGGCAGTCTCTTTAGTAAATATGTTCCATTATCTAAGTGTTCTACCAATAAAACGAATTCTTTGGTTTGTCTTCATCGCAACATTTTCTGTGTGTTCTTTCCAACGTAAGTTGTTCGTGACTGTAATTCCTAGGTATTTAACTAAGTTTACGACCTTTAGATTTGACTGATTCTTCGTGTAACCGCAATTTAACTGATTTCTTTTAACACTCATGTGGATGACCTCACATTTTTCATTATTTAGTGTTAATTGCCAATTTTCGAAACACGCATGTATCTTTTCTAAATCGTTTCGAAATTTGTTTTGATCTTCTGATGGCTTTACTAACCAGACGCGACAGCATTATCTACAAACAACCTAAGACGGCTCCTCATATTGTCTCCTAGATCATTTATATAGATAAGGAACAGCAAATGGCCTATAACACTACCTTGTGGAACGCCAGAAATCACTTCTGTTTTGCTCGACGACTATCCGTCACTTTCTACGAACTGACAGGAAAATGAGACGATATTCCATAAGCACACAAGTTCACTTTAAGCCTCTTGTGTGGTACAGTGTCGAAAGCCTTCTGGAAATCTAGAAATACAAAATCATTTGAAATCCCTCGTCAGTAGCACTCAGCACTTCATGTGTGTAAGGAGCTAGTTGTGTTTCACAAGAACAATGTTTTCTAAATTCGTGTCGACTGTGTGTTAACAGACCGCTCTTCTCGAGGTAATTCATGATGTTCAAACAAAATATATGATCGAAAATCCTGCTGCATATAGAGGTCTATGATACAGGACTTTAATTTAGCGGATTACTCCTACTACCTTTCTTGTGTATTCCTGTGACCTGTGCGACTTTCCAGTCTTTAGTCGAGTGAACGGTTGTAGATGACTGGTAAGTATTGAGCTATTGCTTCAGCATACTCTGAAAGGAACCTAAGTGATATACAGTCTGGAACTAAGACTTGCTTTTATTAAGTAATATAATTTGCTTCAATGCTTCGAGTATATCTATCTCTAAGTTACGCATGATGATGATCAATTTGGGTAACTGAGCAAGTAGTAAAGGAAAGCGAGGAGCAATGTGGTAAAGGAATTGTTTCACTACCATACAATGCTGTACTCCAGACGTACATTCTCGGAAATTTGTTCCTCAAATTAAGGCCGGTATTTGATATTAGTAGACTTCTTTTGGTCAGGAATGCCCTTTTTGCCATTGCTAGTCTGCTTTTGATGTCCTCCTTGCTCCGTCCGCCATCGGTTATTTTACTGCCTAGGCAGCAGAATTCCTGAACTTCATCTACTTCGCGACCATCAACCTGATGTTAAATTTCTCGCTGTTTTCATTTCTACTCCTTCTCATTACCTCCTTCTTCGATTTACTCTGTACTCATTAGACTGTTCATTCCGTTCAGGATATCATGTAATTCTTCTTCACTTTCACTAAGGATAGCAATGTCATTAGTGAATCTTATCATTGATACCCTTTCACATTGAATTGTGTCAGGATTTCGTAACATGAGCCAACTGAAATGTTACATTCTTCAGCAATCTCTCGGACAGCCAGTTTTTGATTGGCACGCACAATTTAGTTGATGTTCCTGACACGAGTGTCATCGGTAGATGTCCAATGGCGTCCTAAAAATATTCAAATGTGTGAAATCTCATGGGACTTATCTGCTGAGGTCATCAGTCCCTAAGCTTACACACTACTTAACCTAAATTACCCTAAGGACAAACACACACACCCATGCCCGAGGGAGGAATCGAACCTCCGCCGGGACCAGCCGCATAGTCCGTGACTGCAGCGCCTTTGACCGCTCGGCTAATCCCGCGAGGCTACAGCGTCCTAACCGAAGGCCACTTTTAAACCGTGGGAACGAATCGTAACACCGTGTATGGCACTCATCACCATAGGGCTCTTGCATCATTTGGCGCGTCTCTGTGTATGTTTACTTGAGTTTCACGCAAAATTTAACGCAGACGCGTTGCTCCTGTAATTCTGCGATCTCGAAATCCGCAAAACGCGTGACACAACGTTCTGCTCAATACAGCACTGAACAATATCTGCATCTACATCTACATACATACTCCGCAATCCACCATACGGTGCGTAGCGGAGGGTACCTCGTATCATAACTAGCATCTCTCCCTGTTCCATTCCCAAACAGAACGAGCGAAAAATGACTGCCTATATGCCTCTGTACGAGCCCTAATCTCTCTTATCTTATCTTTGTGGTCTTTCCGCGAAATGAAAGTTGGCAGCAGTAAAATTGTACTGCAGTCAGCCTCAAATGCTGGTTCTCTAAATTTCTTCACTAGCGATTCACGAAAGGAACGCCTCCTTTCCTCCAGAGACTCCCACCCGTGTTCCTGAAGCATTTCCGTGACACTCGCGTGATGATCAAACCTACCGGTAACAAATCTAGCAGCCCGCCTCTGAATTGCTTCTATGTCCTCCCTCAATCCGACCTGATAGGGATCCCAAACGCTCGAGCAGTACTCAAGAATAGGTCGTATTAGTTTTGTAAGCGGTCTCCTTTACAGATGACCCACATCTTCCCAAAATTCTACCAATGAACCGAAGACGACTATCCGCCTTCCCCACAACTGCCATTACATGCTTGTCCCACTTCATATCGCTCTGCAATGTTACGACCAAATATTTAATCGACATGACTGTTTCATGCGCTACACTACTAATGGAGTATTCAAACATTACGGGATTCTTTTTCCTATTCATCTGCATTAAATTACATTTATCTGTATTTAGAGTTAGCTGCCATTCTTTACACCAATCCTGTCCAAGTCATCTTGTATCCTCCTACAGTCACTCAACAACGACACCTTCCCGTACAGACACGCAACAATGGAACTTGAGCAGGCGTCCACCCAACAATGAAACTTCTGCAGGCGTGTGCAGGGTCGCGAATCGCATTTCGCTGCAACACGCCAGTGGCGCGACATTACTAATGTTCCGGATTTTTTTTTTTTAACAGACCCCGTACTTTCTACCTACAAACTTGGTTCCAGAGTCCTCAGAGCAGCGATTCGAGAGCGATGGTGCAACGTATCGTAAAGAAAAATCAAGACACTTTCGTAGGATTTGTCGACCTGGAAAAAGCGTTCGGCAATATAAAATGGTGCAAGCTGTTCGAGATTCTGAAAAAAGTAGGGGTAAGCTATAGGGAGAGACGGGTCATATACAATATGTACAACAACCAAGAGGGAATAATAAGAGTGGACGATCAAGAACGATGTGCTCGTATTAAGAAGGGTGTAAGACAAGGCTGTAGCCTTTCGCCCCTACTCTTCAATCTGTACATCGAGGAAGCAATGATGGAAATAAAAGAAAGGTTCAGGAGTGGAATTAAAATACAAGGTGAAAGGATATCGATGATACGATTCGCTGATGACATTGTTATCCTGAGTGAAAGTGAAGAAGAATTAAATGATCTGCTGAACGGAATGAACAGTCTAATGAATACACAGTATGGTTTGAGAGTAAATCGGAGAAAGACGAAGGTAATGAGAAGTAGTAGAAATGAGAACAGTGAGAAACTTAACATCAGGATTGATGGTCACGAAGTCAACGAAGTTAAGGAATTCTGCTACCTAGGCAGTAAAATAACCAATGACGGACGGAGCAAGGAGGACATCAAAAGCAGACTCGCTATGGCAGAAAAGGCATTTCTGGCCAAGAGAAGTCTACTAATATCAAATACCGGCCTTAATTTGAGGAAGAAATTTCTGAGGATGTACGTCTGGAGTACAGCATTGTATGGTAGTGAAACATGGACTGTGGGAAAACCGGAACAGAAGAGAATCGAAGCATTTGAGATGTGGTGCTATAGACGAATGTTGAAAATTAGGTGGACTGATAAGGTAAGGAATGAGGAGGTTCTACGCAGAATCGGAGAGGAAAGGAATATGTGGAAAACACTGATAAGGAGAAGGGACAGGATGATAGGACATCTGCTAAGACATGAGGGAATGACTTCCATGGTACTAGAGGGAGCTGTAGAGGGCAGAAGCTGTAGAGGAAGACAGAGATTGGAATACGTCAAGCAAATAATTGAGGACGTAGGTTGCAAGTGCTACTCTGAGATGAAGAGGTTAGCACAGGAAAGGAATTCGTGGCGGGCCGCATCAAACCAGTCAGATGACCAAAAAAAAAAAATCGTCGACAGCGGACGCCCTTGTCGGACCGATCGCGAGATGATAATGGACCCCACCATGCGTCCTTTGACGAGGACTTTGGGGGAAGTGCCAGGGATTTGCCACATCACGACGGTGACAAAATTCCGTGGAAACTTCATTATCGTCACCGCTTCTCGGATCACATAGCATACATATTCACGGTCACCCTACGTCCTCAACAGGTGTGGAGGAGTCCCGATGCCTGTAAATTGAATACGACACTCCTCGGAAGACCTGAGTGCCGACAGTTGGCACCCGTGTGAGCGACACCTCCCGACATATCCGTGGACGTTACAGTGATGGCTGGAATGCGTTAACGTGCATCACGCCGAGCCTTGATTGCCTACGGAAGAGAGCAGGCGATGTGGAGGCGCCACAAGATGGAATTCACGATGTTCCTGGAACTTTCTGTACAAGTGTCCTCACAAGACCGGAGTGTTGCCAAAAAAGCGAGCGGAGAACCACGCAAGTTCCACAACACGACTCCATCTGCAGGAGGTCGCAGTCCGCGCAGGGACCTTTCAACACCTGTGCCTCATCTTTTCTAAGGCACAATTAAAATCTATTGACGACAGTATACCCCGGAGACAACGTGTTGTTGCCAATGTGATCACACCGCGGTAGTCACTGACTGTCTTTTGTGTAATAAGTTTCCTTTAATTTACGTCTATGGTCACAAACTTTTTGTTAACAGATTACCGGTTTCGGTCTTTAACGACCATCATCAGATCTGTTTCATAAAAACAAAGTCCTAATGTACTGCAGACATAGGACTTTGTTTTTATGAAACAGATCTTATGATGGTCATTAAAGACCGAAACCGGTAATCTGTTAACAAAAAGTTTGTGACCATAGACGTAAATTTAAGGAAACTTATTACATATGTTGTGGACTGACAAGACAGCCAGTCCACAGTGACGGGTAACCGAAAGGCACGCGTTTACACACGCCGGCTGGCGTTAGGTCTGAAACAGGATACGTAATGAATGCTATAAAGAAAAGTACGTAGGTGCTGGAATCCTTAACTTTAATCCATCATTTGTATACAGCATTTTTGATGATACAAGTGAGACTCTCTCTAGAAATGGTTAATGGCGCCTTGCTAGGTCGTAGCCATGGACTTAGCTGAAGGCTATTCTATCTCTCGGCAATTGAGAGAAAGGCTTCGTCAGTGTAGTCGCTAGCAAAGTTATCGTACAACTGGGGCGAGTGCTAGTACGTCTCTCAAGACCTGCCGTGTGGTGGCGCTCGGTCTGCGATCACTGACAGTGGCGACACGCGGGTCCGACATGTACTAATGGACCGCGGCCGATTTAAAGCTACCACCTAGCAAGTGTGGTGTCTGGCAGTGACACCACAACATACACGGGTTACTGTTTCTTTGCGACGATGTCGCAGCTTGTGTCTTTTGTGTATTGCTATGTCCTCCCAACTGGGTTTGATCGAGTGATATCATTTGGCGCAGTACGCGTCTGAAACGTGCTACAGGTATCCTGGTGTGGATCTCGCAGTCACAGTTAACGAAAAGGTGAGACACGCCTGTTGAAAGGCCCTTTCGTGGGCTGCGACAACATGCACATGGCGTCGAGTTATGGAAGTGGCGTGGATCTAAGCTCGTTTTGTGGCAGCACTCCGATTTTGTGAGGACGCTTGTATAGAAAGTTGACGAAACGTCGTGAACTAGAATTCCGTCTTGTGGCGCCTCCACACCGCCTGCTCTCTTCCGCAAGCAATCAAGACTCGGCGTGATGCAGGCTTAACGCATTCCAGCCACCAGTGTAACGTCGGCGGATATGTCGGGAGGTGTCGCTCACACTTGTGCCGCCGGATAGTTTGGGGATGGGCACGATTATTCTTCCCACAAAGATCGACGGAAGTAGCACATTGAAGGATAACAATTCGCGCAGTCCACCGCAGAGTCCTTAGATCTTTAAAATGTCCGGTAAAACACTAACCGAAACCCACCGGCCCCTCTGATACACTCCTGGAAATGGAAAAAAGAACACATTGACACCGGTGTGTCAGACCCACCATACTTGCTCCGGACACTGCGAGAGGGCTGTACAAGCAATGATCACACGCACGGCACAGCGGACACACCAGGAACCGCGGTGTTGGCCGTCGAATGGCGCTAGCTGCGCAGTATTTGTGCACCGCCGCCGTCAGTGTCAGCCAGTTTGCCGTGGCATACGGAGCTCCATCGCAGTCTTTAACACAGGTAGCATGCCGCGACAGCGTGGACGTGAACCGTATGTGCAGTTGACGGACTTTGAGCGAGGGCGTATAGTGGGCATGCGGGAGGCCGGGTGGACGTACCGCCGAATTGCTCAACACGTGGGGCGTGAGGTCTCCACAGTACATCGATGTTGTCGCCAGTGGTCGGCGGAAGGTGCACGTGCCCGTCGACCTGGGACCGGACCGCAGCGACGCACGGATGCACGCCAAGACCGTAGGATCCTACGCAGTGCCGTAGGGGACCGCACCGCCACTTCCCAGCAAATTAGGGACACTGTTGCTCCTGGGGTATCGGCGAGGACCATTCGCAACCGTCTCCATGAAGCTGGGCTACGGTCCCGCACACCGTTAGGCCGTCTTCCGCTCACGCCCCAACATCGTGCAGCCCGCCTCCAGTGGTGTCGCGACAGGCGTGAACGGAGGGACGAATGGAGACGTGTCGTCTTCAGCGATGAGAGTCGCTTCTGCCTTGGTGCCAATGATGGTCGTATGCGTGTTTGGCGCCGTGCAGGTGAGCGCCACAATCAGGACTGCATACGACCGAGGCACACAGGGCCAACACCCGGCATCATGGTGTGGGGAGCGATCTCCTACACTGGCCGTACACCACTGGTGATCGTCGAGGGGACACTGAATAGTGCACGGTACATCCAAATCGTCATCGAACCCATCGTTTTACCATTCCTAGACCGGCAAGGGAACTTGCTGTTCCAACAGGACAATGCACTTCCGCATGTATCCCGTGCCACCCAACGTGCTCTAGAAGGTGTAAGTCAACTACCCTGGCCAGCAAGATCTCCGGATCTGTCCTCCATTGAGCATGTTTGGGACTGGATGAAGCGTCGTCTCA
Source organism: Schistocerca cancellata (assembly GCF_023864275.1). Taxonomy (NCBI): domain Eukaryota; kingdom Metazoa; phylum Arthropoda; class Insecta; order Orthoptera; family Acrididae; genus Schistocerca; species Schistocerca cancellata. Next base: position 123,089,214 of record NC_064637.1, on the reverse strand, counting down.
CGCGGTCTGCACGTCCAACACGAACGCTGGTCCAACTGAGGCGCCAGGTGGAAATTGCATGGCAAGCCGTTCCACAGGACTACATCCAGCATCTCTACGATCGTCTCCATGGGAGAATAGTAGCCTGCATTGCTGCGAAAGGTGGATATACACTGTACTAGTGCCGACATTGTGCATGCTCTGTTGCCTGTGTCTATGTGCCTGTGGTTGTGTCAGTGTGATCATGTGATGTATCTGACCCCAGGAATGTGTCAATAAAGTTTCCCCTTCCTGGGACAATGAATTCACGGTGTTCTTATTTCAATTTCCAGGAGCGTATGTCCGGAAAAACACTAACCGAAACCCACCGGCCCCTCTGATATGTTTGATGGTCCCTTACCGAGTTACGTTGTGCTCTACGACTTTCCCTCTTAGCACTGGTTCGGCCGTCGCGTCGAGACACGCGAATAGCATCCGTGTAACAGGATATCATGGAAAGCTACCTACATTTACATCTACGTAGATACTCCGCAAGCCACCTTACGACGCGTGACGGATAGTACCCTGTAGCACTAATAGTCATTTTTGAAGTGTCGGCAGAAGTGCCAACACTGTTTTGTTTGAGGAGACCGAAATGCACGCTATAAGCTCACGCAGGCTGGCGTGAGGTCTGAAACAGGATACGTAATGAATGCTATAAAGAAAAGTACGTAGCTTCTGGAATACTTAACTTTAATCCACATTTGTAGAACATCGCTCTGGATGATACATTAATAGAATCTCAATATCACTTGAATACGGCGCCTTGCTAGGTCGTAGCAAATGTAGCTGGAGGCTATGCCCAGTATCGTCTCGGCAAATGAGAGCGTAATTCTCAGTGAACCATGGCTAGCAACGTCGGCTGTACAACTCTGGCGAGTGCTAGTACGTATCTCTAGACCTGCCGTGTGGTGGCGCTCGGTCTGCAATTACTGACAGTGGCGACACGCGGGTCCGACGTATACTAGCGGACCGCGGCCGATTTAAAAGCTACCACCTAGCAAGTGTGGTGTCTGGCGGTGATACCACAATTTTCTTTCCAGTTCCACTCGCAAATAGGGAAAAACGACTGTCTCAATGCCTCCGTATAAACCTTAATGGCTCCAATATTATCTTCGTGGTCCTTACGAGCAAAGTATGTTGGCGGCAGTAGAACAGTTCGGCGGTGAGTTTCAAATACCGGTTCTCTAAATTTTCTCAACAATGTTTCTCGCAAAGCATGTCGGCTACTCTCCAGGGTTTCCTATCTGAGCTCCCGAAACATCTCCGTAACACTTAGTTTTGTTCGAACCTACCGGTAAAAAAAATCTAGCAGCCCGCCTCTGAATTGCTTCGATGCCTTCTTTCAGTCAGACCTGGTACGGATCCCAAACACTCCAGCAGTACTCAAGAATAGGTCGCACCAGCGGCCTCCTTCACAGGTGAACCACTCTTTCCTAAAATTCTCCCAATAAACCGAAGTCGACCATTCACCTTCCCTACCATAGTTCTCACATGCTCGTTCCATCTGACAGCACTTTGCAACGTTACGCCCGGATATTTAAACGACTTCGCTGTGTCAAGCAGGATGCTACTTATACCGCATCTGAACACTACAGTTTTAATCCTGTTACCCATCTATATTAACTTACTTTTTTCACATGTAGAGCTAGCTTCCATTTATCACACCAACTGAAAATTTTATCTAAGTCGTCTTGTATATTCCTACTCACTGTGTTTCTCTTCCTCACAGAGGTGACTGTATTGCTCCACAAAGGCGTCGGCAATATCATCTTGCGATGTCATACGGCCGCCATGCGGCAGTACGACCGCCCGTATTAAGGTTCTGCGACTACGTCGTTTTCCTCGCATCGACGGCGATTTTCCAGGGACTCGTTCAAAGGCCCTTGCGCGTACTGCTCCGCTGCAGACAGCGTCACGTTATGGAAACTGCGTGGTCGTTTTCTGGCACCACTCCGATCTTGTGAAGGCGCTTGTAAGAAAGTTTACGGAGCATCGTGAAACAAAATTCCATCGTGTGTAGTCTCCACAGCGTCTGCTCTCAAATCTCAGCGTAATGCAGGGTTAGCGCATTCTATTGCGACGTCGACGGGTATGTCATATGTACCAAAGTTTTCACAGTTGGGTTCTCTGAAGTTTGCGGTATCCAGTTTCCAAGGACCGCGACTGCTCCACACCTGCTGACGGTACGGAGACCATACATGTGTATGCTATGTGATCCGAGAAAGCGACTGGCTATAATTCCGCATCGAGAGTCGTACGTGGATTATGTGTAACGTAAATTCGATTGAGGCGATTTACAGAATGACTTGTAACATATACTACAGGCCATTAAAATTGCTACACCACGAAGACGACTTGCTACAGACACGAAATTTAACCGACCGGAAGAAGATGCTGTGATACGCAAATGATTAGCTTTCCAGAGCATTTACACAAGGTTGGCGCCGTTGGCGACACCTACAACGTGCTGACAAAAGGAAAATTTACAACCGATTTCTCATGCACAAACAGCAGCTGTCCGGCGTTGCCTGGTGAAACGTAGTTGTGATACCTCGTGTAAGGAGGAGAAATGCGTACCATCACGTTTCCGACTTTGATAAAGGTCGGATTGTAGCCTATCGCGATTGCGGTTTATCGTATCGCGACATTGCTGCTCGCGTTGGTCGAGATACAATGACCGTTAGCAGAATATGGAATCGATGGGTTCAGGAGGGTAATACAGAACGCCGTGCTGGATCCCAACGGCCTCGTATCACTAGCAGTCGAGATGACAGGCATCTTATCCGCATGGCTGTAACGGATCGTGCAGCCACGTCTCGATCCCTGAGTCGACAGATGGGGACGTTTGCAAGATAACAACCACCTGCACGAACAGTTCGACGACGTTTGCAGCAGCATGGACTATTAGCTCGGCGACCATGGCTGCGGTTACTCTTGACGCTGCATCACAGACAGGAGCGCCTGCAATGGTGTACTCAACGACGAACCTGGGTGCACGAATGGCAAAACGTCATTTTTTCGGATGAATCCAGGTTCTGTTTACAGCATCATGATGGTCGCATCCGTGTTTGGCTACATCGCGGTAAACGCACTTTAGAAAGCGTGTATTCGTCATCGCCATACTGGCGTATCACCCGGCGTGATGGTATGGGGTGCCACTGGTTACACGTCTCGGTCACCTCTTGTTCGCGCTGATATCACTTTGTACAGTGGACGTTACATTTCGGATGTGTTACGATCTGTGGATCTACCCTTGATTCGATCCCTGTGAAACCCTACATTTCAGCAGGATAATGCACGACCGCATGTTGCAGGGCCTGTAGGGGCCTTTTTGGGTAAAGAAAATGTTCGACTGCTGCCCTGATCAGCACATTCTCCAGATCTCTCGCCAATTTAAAACGTCTGGTCAATGGTGGGCGAGTTACTGGCACGTCACAATACGCCAGGCATTACTCTTGATGAACTGTGGTATCGTGTTGAAGCTGCATGGGCAGCTGTCCCTGTACACGCCATCCAAGCTCTGTTTGACTCAATGCCCAGGCGTATCAAGGTCGTTATTACGGCCAGAGGTGGTTGTTCTAGGTACTGATTTCTCAGGGTGTATACACCCAAATTGCGTGAAAATGTAATCACATGTCAGTTCTAGTATAATATATTTGTCCAATGAATACTCGTTTGTCATCTGCATTTATTCTTGGTGTAGCAATTTTAGTGGCCAGTAGTGTTCATATAACCGAACCTATCAGCACGGACCGTCTCTCACGTATCGGTTAGATCACGTCCTGTATCAGTTTACACAGCTCCTGGCATGAGTTATAACGTGGTTATTGATCCTTTGGTGCAAGGACGCATTAGAAGATATCTCCAAATAATACGTACTCATAGCTGTGGAAGAAAAGTAGTGAAGTTTACTTCGCGTAAAATCGGTAACGATAGCGCCTTCTGTTAGAATCCGGCGGGGTGTAGATATTGATGATCCGTAGTCGTAGCACTGTTAATGCCAATCCTTGCCCCACTCGTCCACCATGGCCCCTTTAAATTAAAATACAACATATACACTCCTGGAAATTGAAATAAGAACACCGTGAATTCATTGTCCCAGGAAGGGGAAACTTTATTGACACATTCCTGGGGTCAGATACATCACATGATCACACTGACAGAACCACAGGCACATAGACACAGGCAACAGAGCATGCACAATGTCGGCACTAGTACAGTGTATATCCACCTTTCGCAGCAATGCAGGCTGCTGTTCTCCCATGGAGACGATCGTAGAGATGCTGGATGTAGTCCTGTGGAACGGCTTGCTATGCCATTTCCACCTGGCGCCTCAGTTGGACCAGCGTTCGTGCTGGACGTGCAGACCGCGTGAGACGACACTTCATCCAGTCCCAAACATGCTCAATGGGGGACAGATCCGGAGATCTTGCTGGCCAGGGTAGTTGACTTACACCTTCTAGAGCACGTTGGGTGGCACGGGATACATGCGGACGTGCATTGTCCTGTTGGAACAGCAAGTTCCCTTGCCAGTCTAGGAATGGTAGAACGATGGGTTCGATGACGGTTTGGATGTACCGTGCACTATTCAGTGTCCCCTCGACGATCACCAGTGGTGTACGGCCAGTGTAGGAGATCGCTCCCCACACCATGATGCCGGGTGTTGGCCCTGTGTGCCTCGGTCGTATGCAGTCCTGATTGTGGCGCTCACCTGCACGGCGCCAAACACGCATACGACCATCATTGGCACCAAGGCAGAAGCGACTCTCATCGCTGAAGACGACACGTCTCCATTCGTCCCTCCATTCACGCCTGTCGCGACACCACTGGAGGCGGGCTGCACGATGTTGGGGCGTGAGCGGAAGACGGCCTAACGGTGTGCGGGACCGTAGCCCAGCTTCATGGAGACGGTTGCGAATGGTCCTCGCCGATACCCCAGGAGCAACAGTGTCCCTAATTTGCTGGGAAGTGGCGGTGCGGTCCCCTACGGCACTGCGTAGGATCCTACGGTCTTGGCGTGCATCCGTGCGTCGCTGCGGTCCGGTCCCATGTCGACGGGCACGTGCACCTTCCGCCGACCACTGGCGACAACATCGATGTACTGTGGAGACCTCACGCCCCACGTGTTGAGCAATTCGGCGGTACGTCCACCCGGCCTCCCGCATGCCCACTATACGCCCTCGCTCAAAGTCCGTCAACTGCACATACGGTTCACGTCCACGCTGTCGCGGCATGCTACCAGTGTTAAAGACTGCGATGGAGCTCCGTATGCCACGGCAAACTGGCTGACACTGACGGCGGCGGTGCACAAATGCTGCGCAGCTAGCGCCATTCGACGGCCAACACCGCGGTTCCTGGTGTGTCCGCTGTGCCGTGCGTGTGATCATTGCTTGTACAGCCCTCTCGCAGTGTCCGGAGCAAGTATGGTGGGTCTGACACACCGGTGTCAATGTGTTCTTTTTTCCATTTCCAGGAGTGTAAAAGTAGTACATGAACTACTCATACAAAAACTTTTTCCGTTACTAATTAATAAAACAGACCATGAAGAGATATTATTAATTCAAGCAATAACAATGATTACACTGGTTTACACTACTCAGTCTGTGATTTTTTGCCAGTGAATTTTATAAAATCATTTAAGAAGTCAGCTACTATAATGGCGCTTCGTCATGGAATAGTCTCTTGACTGATGTTATACTTTATAAATTTTAATATTTTACGCGTTTCGGCTTTAAACTATCTTCACAATCCGTCAGGTAACAGGACATAAATGAGAAGTAGCCCTTTGTGGAGCACAAGGTGCAGCACACATCTACGTGAAACGGAACCGTCGTATAAAGCGGTCATCGGTACACAGCGCCTCATCAAAAGTTTCACTGTAGATGAGTGCCGTGCGCTCGAGGCTGTGTTAAGTGACACGAGCCGTTTTAACTGGAACAACCTGTGGCCGTCTGATGGCATTATTCGGACGCCCTTCTGAATACAACAGCTAAAAGTTGTGGTATTAGGCGTACAGTGTTTTTCTATAAAATAAATGAAATCTGTAAACGTCATAAATGTGCTACTGCTATGGAATATCGCGATAATGGAAATAATTTAACATATCACTCAATATTACAGCAACTAACATAAGCTCTGATACGCCCGTTAAACCAGCTGGACCGAACAGGTGATTAGAATTGTGCCGAAAGCCTCAACGCAAGGGTGGATAGAGAAACATAAACAAGATGCAGTACAAACGGCTGAAGGCCCACAATAAAATATTCAAGATTTTAAAATAAATTACCATAACCTTTCAAAGGCAGAAGGCCGCAATGTTTTAAGCTTGAAAGATAATTTTAAGAATAAGCTTCCAAAGCTGAAGGCCTACAATTAATTTTCCAAAATTAAAAAAAATGTAACCATAAGCCTTAAATATTAAGTAGCTGAAACCGGACTAAGAAAAGACAACACAATGACAATAACCTTTCAGCAAATACAGTGAAACCTCTTTATAACGTTCCTCCATATAACGTTTTCCTCTATGTTACATCCATTTTATTCGGTCCCGACTAACAGCCCATATAAACTATGTTAAATTTTCCTCTTTACTGTGTTTCCTCTATATTACAATTTCCTCCATGTAACGCTCATATTTTTGGAACCCTCGTCAATTATTTACCTCTTTATAACATTTAAGTGACTGAATGTAGTCGCATCATTTTCCGTTCTGTGGATTCACAGTCGGCACCGGCTTGGAAAGCCCGCACTCAGAGTGTTTCATATGTCAGCGGCAGAACCTGGTCATGTGATACGTGATGCACATTCTGCTTGTGCTGCTGTTTGTGGACAGATGTGTGGCACATCCACCAGACGTATCCTTTCTCAGAAATGTGAAAGTATTTTACAGGCAATGAACTTAATTATGTACTTGTGGAAGGAAGTCAGTGCTGAAACTATTAAAAACTGTTTCACAAAAGCGGGATTCTGTGAAAATGAGATGGCAGCTCTTGTGAACGATGTTGCAAGTGATTTGCAAGAGTTTCCGGAATTAATAGGCTGTGATTCTGTCACTTTTGAGGACTTTGTGGTTGTGGATGACAAGGTGGCAACCACAGGAGTAGAAAGTATTGAGGAGCTGACTGCAGAGAGAAGCTTGGAGAATAATAGTGTAGTGAAAGTGACAGTGACAAGGAAGATGACCCTGTGCCGTCATATACTAAGGCAGCTGAAGGCTTTGAAACATTCAGGAGATACATGATGGCCCACAGACTTGAGGACGGAACAGTAGTTCAACTTGCTCATTTGGCCATAGAGTCTAGGAGAAATAGAAAACAAACATGCTTACTTGAATATTTTAAAAATCATAGGTATGTGATTTTCAGATTGCATAGGTTCCTAGAGTTTTGTGCGGATTTAAGTTCCATTTCATAATTTAATTATTAAAGTAATTTTTTTGTAACTAGTTCTTTTTTAATCTGTACCATTTACTGTGTTTTTATGTAATATGTTCAGTATATCATAAACAAAATTTGGCTCATATTCTATAATTGGGTCAACTGAAGAACGGGATACCACCTGTCAGCTTTGGACAATGATGTCATATCTTAAGAATCTGTTATAACTTTTTACAGTACAAACTGATGCATTTCCTTTCACCCATCCACCTACCGGGCCCCATGTTTTAATTACAAAAAACTAATCATTTGATACACTGATCATTTGCAATGAATATCATATTACAGTGTTGTGAAAATTTAAAATGTTATCTATGGCACCATTTGTCAAAGCTGATTAGTGGTATCCCGATCTTCAGTAATGCCCTATAATTATTATTTGGAAGCCTTCCTCTTTATAGTGTTTTCCTCTATACAGTGTTCAGAATTTGTTGTCCCTTGAAAATCGTTGTATAGAGGTTTCACTGTATACACTTTCCGGAATTCAAACTTACTTACATAAAAACAAAATAAAACCAAGAATTTTTTTAATCATTGGCTATGATAGATTATAAACAGACAATTAAACACTGGTGAGGAAGGCAGTAGAGGCATTCAGAAGCCTCCAGGGGTTCGGTCTGCCCTCGTTCACTTAGGTGAGACAGGGGGTGAGCCCACCTACACTTGATCCGTCGGAACCCAACCAGGGGATAGTCACGGACCGACCGACACAACGACTTGCTTGCCACCAATCGTACATGAGAATTCAAACACAAAATGTTACGGGCGTAATTATCCACAATCAAATGTGTATATGTATTAAGCTGTCAGAACTACACACCATGTTGGACAGCGACAACAGGTGAGGGAAGGACACTGGCTGAAATTACGTCAGTGGCCAGGGCAGGTAACCGGAACACCAACGGCCACAAGACAGAAAATTCCGCTGGTGCACTTGAATTGTAGTCAACCAATATAGTTAATTCCACCAGATGGCGGCTAAATTTCAGCAATACAAACACTCAGTGTTACTCACGGGAAAGCCTCCCCAACAGCGAACCACCGAAACGAACCATACTACATGGATAGGCGTGAATTGGGTACTTAACACACCACTCAACTTTGACGTCCTAGGTCGGTGAACCACGAAGCTCATAGCGATTGGAGAGCTCCACACACGCTCCGAAACTGGACTGGGACCGCCAGCGGACCCAGCCTACAGCACCACACGGAGATAACTTCCCTGGTCCGCAACAACCGACTGACTCACTGCAGACCCCCTAGCCAGAACCTATATGCACAAAACCAAAGATGGTACACGGTGCAAATATCGATATGCATCGCTGCTGCCACACGTTGAAGGAAGAAGAATGACGGCGTAACCGCAACAAGGGCGGAAAACCAAACACAAATAGACAGCCAAGCTCACGAAAACGCATAGTTGGAAGTGAGCACAGCTCAAGCTCTTTTTAAAAGTTTGAAAAAGCTGATTTTATGTAAACAGGGATGATGTAAAATAATTACGGCTCTATGATTGCAATACGTAGAAAGGGCGTTAAATACTACAATTAAAATGAAATACTGTGAATCGGTGTAGTCGCCTTCTCGCAGTCGCCGTGTTTACCTTGGGTGCTCATACTGGAATCTGTGATATGTGTTGCAGGACACTGTGTTACTCCATAATAAGCTTCCCATTAGGGGAGATACGATACTGCGTGAAGAGTTTGACAGAGCACTGAAAGACCTGAGTCGAAACAAGGCCCCCGGAGTAGACAACATTCCATTGTAGCTACTGACGGCCTTGGGAGAGCCAGTCCTGACAAAACGCTACCATCTGGTGAGCAAGATGTATGAAACAGGCGAAATACCCTCAGACTTCAAGAAGAATATAATAATTCCAATCCCAAAGAAAGCAGGTGTTAACAGATGTAAAAATTACCGAACAATCAGTTTAATAAGCCACAGCTGCAAAATACTAACACAAATTCTGTACAGACGAATGGAAAAACTAGTAGAAGCCGACCTCGGGGAAGATCAAAAAAATGGTTCAAATGGCTCTGAGCACTATGCGACTTAACTTCTGAGGTCATCAGTCGCCTAGAACTTAGAACTAATTAAACCTAACTAATCTAAGGACATCACATACATCCATGCCCGAGGCAGGATTCGAACCTGCGACCGTAGCGGTCACGCGGTTCCAGACTGAAGTGCCTTTAACCGCACGGCTACACCGGCCCTCTCGGGGAAGATCAGTTTGGATTCCGTAGAAATACTGGAACACGTGAGGCAATACTGACTTTACGACTTATCTTAGAAGAAAGATTAAGGAAAGGCAAACCCACGTTTCTAGCATTTGTAGACTTAGAGAAAGCTTTTGACAATGTTGACTGGAATACTCTCTTTCAAATTCTAAAGGTGGCAGGGGTAAAATACAGGGAGCGAAAGGCTATTTACAATTTGTACAGAAACCAGATGGCAGTTATACGAGTCGAGGGACATGAAAGGGAAGCAGTGGTTGGGAAGGGAGTAAGACAGGGTTGTAGCCTCTCCCCGATGTTATTCAATCTGTATATTGAGCAAGCACTAAAGGAAACAAAAGAAAAATTCGGAGTAGGTATTAAAATCCATGGAGAAGAAATAAACACGTTGAGGTTCGCCGATGACATTGTAATTCTGTCAGAGACAGCAAAGGACTTGGAAGAGCAGTTGAACGGAATGGATGGTGTATTGAAGAGAGGATATAAGATGAACATCAACAAAAGCAAAACGAGGATAATGGAATGTAGTCGAATTAAGTCGGCTGATGTTGAGGTTATTAGATTAGGAAATGAGACACTTAAAGTAGTAAAGGAGTTTTGCTATTTGGGGAGCAAAATAACTGATGATGGTCGAAGTAGAGAGGATATAAAATGTAGACTGGCAATGGCAAGGAAAGCGATTCTGAAGAAGAGAAATTTGTTAACATCGAGTATAGATTTAAGTGTCAGGAAGTCATTTCTGAAAGTATTTGTATGGAGTGTAGCCATGTATGGAAATGAATCATGGACGGTAAATAGTTTGGACAAGAAGAGAATAGAAGCTTTCGAAATGTGGTGCGACAGAAGAATGCTGAAGATTAGATGAGATCACATAACTAATGAAGAAGTATTGAATAGGATTGGGGAGAAGAGAAGTTTGTGGCACAACTTGACCAGAAGAAGGGATCGGTTGGTAGGACATGTTCTGAGGCATCAAGGTATCACCAATTTAGTATTGGAGAGCAGCGTGGAGGGTAAAAATCGTAGGGGGAGACCAAGAGATGAATACACTAAGCAGATTCAGAAGGATGTAGGTTGCAGTAGGTACTGGGAGATGAAGAAGCTTGCACAGGATAGAGTAGCATGCAGAGCTGCATCAAACCAGTGTCAGGACTGAAGACCACAACAACAACAAGGGGGGAAAAACCAAACATTACACGTAATCCTCATATAAATCTCAAGATAGGGCAAAATACACGGTCCAGTTACAATACAATGACCACCAGCTATCCTCGATGTCAACGTGCAACAGTCACTGACAGGCGGCAGGTGGCAGCATTAGCAGGGGAGGGTGTATAAAGCGTGACGGGCGGCAGTGGCGGAAAGTTGTGGGGGGGGGCGGGGGGGGGGGGGGGGTTGCGGGAAACAGTGCAGTCGCTGTCGTAGTGCAGCAACAGAACGATTTATTTGACGTCCCAAACGGCATAATAATTGGCTTTCGAGCAGGGGTGGAAGCATTTCCGAAATGTCCAAGTCTGTAAACGGGACACGTCCGGTAGTGGTTACAGTATACTGTGCATGGCAAAATTGCGCCTTCCAAGACAGGCGCGAAAGCAACTCTGATGCACCACTGGCCGTATATGACAGAAGTCAACCACGGCTGCGGAGATGCGTACTGGCGATTAGACGTGAAACTGTTGAGCGATCGACTGACACAAGTGAACTAACCGTTCAACCGTTCGACGAACGCTCCTACGTATGGGCCTCCGCAACAGGAGCCTTGTTCATGCACTCGTGTCATCGGCAACGAAGGCTGGATTTCGGACGCCAATACCTCAGCTGGACTTACCGCGTGATCAAAAAGTCAGTATAAATTTGAAAACTGAATAAATCACGGAATAATGTAGATACAGAGGTACAAATTGACACACATGCTTGGAATGACATGGGGTTTTATTAGAACCAAAAGAATACAAACGTAAAAAAAATGTCCGACAGATGGCGCTTCATCTGATCAGAATAGCAATAATTAGCGTAACAAAGTAAGACAAAGCAAAGATGATGTTCTTTACAGGAAATGCTCAGTATGTCCACCATCATTCCTCAACAATAGCTGTAGTCGAGGAATAATGTTGTGAACAGCACTGTAAAGCATGTCCTGAGTTATGGTGAGGCATTGGCGTCGGATGTTGTCTTTCTGCATCCCTAGAGATGTCGCTCGATCACGATACACTTGCGACTTCAGGTAACCCCAAAGCCAATAATCGCACGGACTGAGGTCTGGGGACCTGGGAGGCCAAGCATGACGGAAGTGGCGGCTGAGCACACGATCATCACCAAACGACACGCGCAAGAGATCTTTCACGCGTCTAGCAATATGGGGTGGGGCGCCATCCTGTATAAACATCGTACGTTCCAGCAGGTGTTTATCGGCCAGGCTGGGGATGATGCGATTCTGTAACATATCGGCGTACCTCTCACCCGTCACGGTAGTAGTTAAAAAACCAGAATCACGGATTTCCTCGAAGCAAAATGGTCCGATAACGGTAGATGTGGTAAATCCGACCCATACCGTGACTTTCTCGTCGTGCAATGGAGTTTCCACGACAGTTCTAGGATTTTCGGTAGCCCAAATTCTGCAGTTGTGGGCGCTGACAGACCCTCGGAGCGTGAAATGAGCTTCGACGGTCCACAACACGTTACTCAACCAATCGTCATCTTCCGCCATCTTTTGAAACGCCCACACCGCAAATGCCCTCTGCTTCACTAAATCGCCAGGTAACAGGTCATGATGCCGATCGATTTTGTACGGACAGTATCGGAAGGTACGCCTAACCGCCAACCAAACAGTAGTGTATGGAATGCCGGTGCGACGTGCGACTGCACGAGCGCTGACTTCCCCGTGCATAGACGAACCCGCTACAGTCTCCATTTCTTCCTGAATTGTCTCAGCAGCATTAAGACTTGTGCTCGGTCGGCCACCCGTGGCTTCGAACTTCGAAATCATTCTCGCCACAGCTGCATTTGTCAACGGACCTTTACCCGTTCGAATCCTCTTCCTATGGCTGCAGGATCGTAACGCTGAACTAGCACATTCCCCATTCTGATAATACAGCTTCACTAAAAGCGCCTTTTCAGGTAACGTCAAAATGCAGCGACTGTAGAGCATCTGACTCTCTCTCGCATTACGGCTTCTTTTGTACAAGATTGCCATGCGCAGTCACTGACGTTTTGCTGTCCAGCTTTTTTTTTTTTTTTTTTTTTGTTCTAATGAAACCCCATGTCATTCCAAGCATGTGTGTCAATTTTTACCTCTATCTACGTTATTCCGTGGTTTATTAAGTTTTCAAATTTATACTGACTTTTTGATCCCCCGGTACACTGAGAGGCTATAGGTGCCTCTTCATGTGAATCACGTTTTATGCTCTATCACGCAGATGGCACTTTGCGTGCATGGCCCTACAACAGCCGTCGAAAGGTGAAGAAAACGAACCACCACAGCCGTATCATAAAAGAAATTTGTTTCAAACGACTAATTTCGGTGCAAGTTTTACACCTACTTAAGGGGACATTGTACATGAAATTCGTTGAAATTTGACATTTGCTGTTTTCTACTCCATGATGTACTTTGGACTTTTATGAACATTTTGGTATATAATACACTAAAACTAGATAATTGTGACACCTTAAAATAATATTCTGAATGTTGACGTGTGACCGTCAAATTTCGCGGCTACGCATATACTGCCACAGTTGAACGGCCATATCTTGGTAACTACACAGTGTAGAAGGCTGTGAATGCTTTGTTTTGTGCAGGACATGTCAAGAAAAGGATGAGAATACGTCTGCGTAACCTAAAAACCAAGCTGGGTTACACAAAAGTGTCTGGTGGCAAGACAATAAGATGTGCTGGAAGACTAACGGACAAAGTAATTGATGAATTACTGGAATATTATGGGAAGGCCATTACGGATAATGCATGGGGGCTTTATTAAATAAAATGAAAATATTTTATTTGTAGCTGTAAGTCCGATTACGCAAGTCTCGTAATCGGCTGGCCCTGACTAGTATTATTACGCAATCTGACTGCATGAAACAACAACAAAGAATGAAAAGAAAATTTCAGTTAATACAATTAATTAATTAAGTCCCCAGCAACTATAAAATCTACGAACCCAACATAGCACAAGTGTAGCTGTTCTGTGTGTGGAAGTATGACTCAACGTACACATCTGGCACGGTTCTTCTTCAACAAGACAGGAATTTTAAATACCACTTATACTGACGTGATAAAAGAAAATTAGAAATACTATAATTGCGCAAGAAAATCAGAATTACACTCTAATACAAGAACACACGCCAGATGCTTTATTGACTGAACCTGTAATGATGCATTATTTAGGTCACACAAATAATAAGAAAATAAAGAACAGTAGTTAGTAACCTTAATTTATATTGACGAAAAGCACTCAGATCATTACAATATCTCCATTGGAACAACATCTGCTATCTCTCCCATCACATAGCTGCATAACATGGAACAACACTCACTACTACCTCATCTCATTCCCACTTCAGATACCAGCAGTGTCCACCACGACTGCTCGGCAAGAACTGCTTGCCACTACCTCTCAATGAGCACTGCCAGTGGAGGCGGCGGAACAATACTCTCTCTGGCGCGATTTTTGCCGCTGTGGCTCAGTGTAGCCACCTTTCATATGCCCTTCCTCCACGGGCTAGAATTTGATGGTATTTTTGCCAGCATTGGTGGTGAAAATACCACCAAATTCGTCAAAAAAAAATACAGACAAAAATAAAAGATAATATTAATACGTAAATATCATATAACTAGATAAAATTTTGGCTTTGCACTGACCTTTCAATAGCCTAATATATAAAATACACTAAGCAATACAAATTCTTTCATACATGTGACTTTACATAATAGTTTACAGAAATATCATGTGGTTAAACAATTCAATCGATAACGTCAGCAATGACGAATATGAGCAGGTAAGAGTCTTATAACTTTTCACAAACAGTAATACACAAAAAATCAGTTAATACAAATATTCACAACAAGTAGTTCACAGTTCCAGCAGTAGCACCCAGCACTGTTGAATAGGTGCTGACAGCAACAAGTGACATCTCAGTAGAAGCAGTCCATCAGTGGCACCCAGCATTGTGGAACAGGTGCAAACAGCAACAGGTGACATCATCTCAGTAGAATCAGTCCATCAGTGGCACCCAGCATTGTGGAACAGGTGCAGACTCCAACTGGTGACATCATTTCAGTAGAAGCAGTCCATCAGTGGCACCCAGCATTGTGGAACAGGTGCAGACTCCAACGGGTGACATCATTTCAGTAGAAGCAGTCCATCAGTGGCATCCAGCAATGTTGAACAGGTGCTACAGCAACAAGTGACACCATTTCAGTAGAAGCAGTCCATCAGTGGCATCCAGCATTGTGGAACAGGTGCAGACTCCAACAGGTGACATCATTTCAGTAGAAGCAGTCCATCAGTGGCACCCAGCAATGTTGAGTAGGTGCAGACAGCAAGAAGTAACATCATTTCAGTAGAAGCAGTCCATCAGTGGCACCCAGCATTGTGGAACAGGTGCAGACTCCAACAGGTGACATCATTTCAGTAGAAGCAGTCCATCAGTGGCATCCAGCAATGTTGAACAGGTGCTACAGCAACAAGTGACACCATTTCAGTAGAAGCAGTCCATCAGTGGCATCCAGCAATGTTGAACAGGTGCTACAGCAACAAGTGACACCATTTCAGTAGAAGCAGTCCATCAGTGGCACCCAGCATTGTTGAGTAGGTGCAGACACCGACAAATGACATTAAACAACTATCACTGATCACACTGTTCCTCATCACAAATTAAACATGTCCTAGTGGCACCAATCATGTAGAAAAAGTACAAGTAACAGTCCATAATCAGTCACTATTTAGACAGTTCAAGCATGAACAATAGTTTGAATGCACATACAAATGCTTTTACAATGCTCTTACACTAAACATACAAATCATAACAAACACACAAATGATATCAGATAATTGTCATATTACTATTACAAGTGTAAGTAGGCTGTTTAGGCTTTCTTTATGTAAGTTTGCTGTTTATGTTTTTTATTGGCAACGTTACATAGCACTCTGTATGAAAATCACTGGCTGTGCTGTGTGCAGTATGTGGCTAGTTTGCATTGTTGTCTGCCATTGTTGTCATGAACTGCTATAGCTGGATGCGAACAGCGCGTAGCGCTGGGCAGTTGGAGGTGAGCCGCCAGCAGTGGTGGATGTGGGGAGAGAGATGGCGGAGTTTTGAAAAATGTCATGAACTGCTGTATATATTATGAATCTTGAGGTAAATACATTGTTTGTTCTCTATTAGAATCTTTCATTTGCTAAGACTATCAGTAGTTAGTACCTTCAGTGGTTTGAATCTTTTATTTAGCTGGCAGTAGTGGCGCTCGCTGTTTTGCAGTAGCTTGAGTAGCGAAGATTTTTGTGAGGTAAGTGATTTGTAAAAGGTATAGGTTAAAGTTGGTCAGGGCCATTGTTTTGTAGGGGTTATTGAAAGTCAGATTGCGTTGCGCTAAATAATATTGTGTGTCAGGTTAAGCACAGGCTTGTATAATTGTTCTAAGTGGACGTTTCACATGTACAATTGTTCAAAGAGGACGTTTCATATGTCGACCCTTAGCCTAGGATACCTCACTGGAATCTTCTGATTTTTTTCTTGTAGTTTGTGTATTTAGTGTAGCTTTTGTTTATTGCTAGCGCGTAATTGTAGAGAGAATCTCCTTTGTAGTTGCAGTCTTTCATTGTTGTACAGTAAAACAGTTGTGGCATGCATGTAGCTTTGCGCCAAGTATTTCGCTGCTGCAATTAACTAGATATTATTTTCAGTGCTATGTTAATGTGTTCTCTTGTTTTTGCTATTCAAGTTGTGCTTTTCTGTGTTGTCGTGTGAAATATTGTGACAATAATGGCGTGTGAAAAACGTAACACTAGGCTCCAAACTAAATTGAGAAATAATAGTGACGACGAGCGTAGCTTATCAGCACCACTGGGTAGTGAATTAACTAATATTCAAAGTAGTAATTTGGTAACTGTGCATAGGGAAATGGAGCGGGCGTCAGACAATGGCGTAGGCAGTGAAACAGGTAGTGAACAGGGAAGCATTGTCGATCGATCGGTCGGCAACAGCTCGCCTCAGGAATCCGAAATGATAGGACACAATTTTGCAAATACTGTAGATTCAGGTTTTGCGTCCTCACCGTTTTCTCAAATGAGTCAAGACACATTTTCCGCTTGTCAAAATGTGAATGTTGCCGGTGCAAATTCACTGCCGAAAAGCACTGAGGAACATGTTTCAGACACCAGTGCATTGTTATTACAGTTAATGCAACAAATGGGACAAAGGCTACAAAAGTTAGACACAACGCTTGAACAAAATCAGAAACAAATGGGACAGAATCTTCAAAAGTTAGACACAATGGAACAAAATCAGAGACAAACACAGCAAAAGCTTCAAAAGTTAGACACAATGGAACAAAATCAGAGACAAACACAGCAAAAGCTTCAAAAGTTAGACACAATGGAACAAAAGCTTCAAAAGTTAGACTCAGTGGAACATATGCTTGAACAAACACGTGAAGATTTAACTACTGAGTTACATAAAATAGAATCGAAATGTCAGAAAGTCTGTAATGACGTAAAAACACAAATTTGTGAGCATTTCCAACCTATTTTTTCGCGTCATGAGAATGTATTACAGAATCACGAAGCAGCCATAAAAGAACTGCAAACCATTGTTCATGAAAATCATGAGACCTTGTGGGCTAAAATTGACTCAGTTGCATCTACCGATTCGGTTACGCAACTGGCAAAAACTCAGGAAAACTTAAAGAACACAGTAGATTCGATTTCAACACAAATGGACACTCTGAAACTTGGTTCAGAAAAACACACTGAGGAAATGTGTTCACTATCGGAGAAAGTAGCTGAACTTTCGGATCAGGTCACTAACTTATCTACAAAGGTAGATGATGATCTGAATGACACAAGACCCGTAGCCTTCACTGACACAGAAGACTATGAACAAATAAGAAAATTCAAACAAAATCAAAATCAAATTAATACACAGTATAAAAGAGAAATCCGGGAAGTACAAGATCAGTTGACGCAGGTGATACAAGAATTACGTATTTCAGAGGACACTCGCGCCCCAATACTGGAAGAGGGACATAGAAATACGGAAAAGCCACAATATAATAACACAGAGCATTTCGGTAATTATGAAAGAAATTGGCAAGGTGCACCGAATTTTGAGATGGAACCGCCGACACGACGTAACAATGACCGATATGTGACTCGCCGACATGATGATTTTGACTATAAGCTGTTCATTACTACACGTAAATTCAAAACATTTAAGAATTCTGGCAACGACATTCATCCACAAGCGTGGCTCCATCAATTCTCTCATTGTTTTCCTCCCAACTGGTCATTAGAACACAGATTAGAATTTATGTGTGGCTACTTGGAGAATGAACCAGCTGTAAGAATGCGATCGGTCATTCACGATTGCCACAGTGAAGGAGAATTTTACCATGCCTTCCTCTCAGCATATTGGTCTCAAGCTACACAAGACCGCGTAAAACATAGCATCATGATGATGAAACACTTTGAACAATCTGAATTTTCCAGTCTTGTCAAATATTTTGAAGACATGTTGCACAAGAATCAGTACCTATCAAACCCATACAGCCCCTCAGAACTCATCCGCATTTGCTTAATCAAACTGCCTGAACATTTACGACACATTATTTTGGCAGGACGTTGCAAAGACGACATTGAAGCTTTTCAGGGACTGTTACAAGAACTGGAAATTGACACAGACAGTCGTGGGATGCGAAAACAGGAAATCAATCACTACAGGTCACATCCGTCACAATTCCGTGACGACAGAAATAATAACTGGACACAAGTCTATTCTTACAACGCAAATCGTGACCAAAACAGACACCACCCGTATGACAACCGTTGGCAGAGTAGTAATAATTACAGGGAAAGATCACCTCTCCGCAGTAATGACTATCACAGAGACAATCAGAGAAACAGACAATATGGGAACCAAAATAACTATTATCAAGGGAGACAGAATAACTTTAGACGCAACGGTCCAGCGCGTAGTTACGATTCAAGGAGAAATTCTCCACCACGTGACCGACAAGAAAGAAACTATGGAATCTACCGACATGACGACAGACGATATGATCGTAACGACAGACCTGAATTGCATCAGAACTGGCGAGATTTAAACAGAGCAGAGCACTCTCGTCACGATGAATTTGTAGAAGTTAGGTCTCCAAATCCCAATAACGACGCGCGCCAACAAAGAGACAATAGGCGATGACTCACACCACTGGCAGCCACAAGACGTACTTATGAAACTGACGACGCAGCTGCCGTAGCTAGTAATTACGTAAAAATGGAAGACATTAGGGACATCTTACTCCAGGAACACGACGTAAAACATAACAACATTGCATATCCTGTGATTCATATTACTGTAAATGACGTAAAATTTACGGCAGTACTTGACTCTGGCAGTCCCATTTCAGTAATTAGTGAAACAGCTTTTAGCAAATGCAACAAATCGAACGATTGCCCCACACTTCCGTTACGTAAGATTAAATTACAAGGTGCAATCTTTGGAAAAAGTGTAGATGTACGCCAACAAACCAATTTAGAATTCTTTTGCCAAAGCCACAGCTTCTCTATGAACTTTCTTATTGTTCCATTATTGTCGACGGAAATTATACTGGGAGTAGACTTTTTGAATGAATACAAAGCAATTTTAAGCTTTCACGATGCTGAAATAAGTTTAGAGAAAGAAGGTATGTCAATAGCTTTGAAATTTGAAGACTGGCTCTCAAACCATGATGTGGAAATTAATCGGCTTTACCTTCTGTTAGATAACAGTTCGGAATTTTCTACGGAACTAGACACTAACAATCACTCTGCAAGTACTGACAGGGATGACATCGACGGCATATTTGAAATTAATGAGTTAATTCAGAATAAAATTCAGACAATTGAGAATTGTAATGACACTGATAGGCAGGACCTTTTTGAGATTTTACAAGCACATTCCACAGTTTTTACTCACAAAACAGGAACAATCAAGGGATTTCAATACCAATTTCGTGTTCGTGAGCATACTAAATTTTGTGTAAGACCATACGTAATTCCAGCACATTATAGGGACCGTGTTAGAACAGAAATACAATCTATGCTTGACGAGGGCATTATTGAGCCTGCAGTAAGCTCATACAACAATCCGTTACATGTTGTTGAGAAGAAAAATGGATCGATCAGACTTGTCTTAGATTCGAGACAAATCAATACTATCATTATTCCTGAAACAGACAGGCCGCAGACGATGGAAGAACTTCTTCAAAATTTTAATGGTGTAAAAGTGTTATCTTCCATTGATCTCAGATCCAGCTTTTATCAGATCGAACTACATCCAGAATGTAGAAAATATACAGCTTTCCTTTGTTTCGGCGTTTGTTATCAGTTTCGGAAACTTCCTTTTGGTTTGAACATTTCTTCAGCAGCATTCATTCGCGGGTTAAATTCCATATTACCTGAGTTCTTAAAACGTCACATCACCTTATATGTGGACGATATTCTAATAGCAGAAGCCTCATGGGAACAACATAACCGCATCCTCAACAGTTTGTTACGTACTTTTGCAGAATCTGGAATTACAGTTAACTTGGAAAAGTCTGAATTCGGTAGGTCAAAGGTGAAGTTTTTAGGACATATTATTTCTTCTGAAGGCATTCAGCCGGATCCTGAAAAGTTAGAAGCAATCAGAGCCATTCCAGTTCCATCCACAAAAAGACAAGTCCGCAGTTTTCTAGGTCTCGTAAATTTTTACCGTCGTTTTCTGAATATGCAAATTCTAGTTACACCAAAACTTTGTTCTCTCACTGGAAAAAAATACTATTTGGAACTGGGACGAACAAGCACAGTTGGAATTCAATTCTTTGAAAGAAGCGTTACTTCACGCGCCAATACTAGCTCATCCAGATCTGTCACAAGATTTCTGCCTTAGCACTGATTCTTCCAAAGTTGGTCTTGGTGCCCATTTATTTCAAGAAGCCATAGAAGATGACATTACTGTTCAGAAAACCATTGCTTTTGCTAGCCGAGTACTAACAAAATCTGAAAAAAATTATTCCGTTACTGAATTAGAAGCTTTAGCTATCGTTTGGGCATTTAACAAATTCCGTTTCTTTCTTTCTGGTAAGCACGTAAAAGTATACAGTGATCACCGTGCATTACAATTTCTTATGTCTTCAAAATTAAATCATGATAGGTTAAAACGTTGGGCATTGTTTCTGCAAGAATTCCGCTTCACAATAGTCTACATTCCCGGCAAGGAGAACATTGTTGCGGACGCACTGTCACGCGCACCGGCTGGGCTTGAGAAAAGTAACACAGAAGGCAACCTCGAGAAAAATTTCAGTATTCTTTACATTCAGAAAGTCGCCTTTGAAAACTTCATCACCACATCTTTAAAGGACATTGCTCATGAACAAGATAAAGATCCGATTTGGAAAGACATCAAAGGTAAATGGCATGAAAAGACACACACTCAGATTCGGCATTATTACCTGGTTAGAAACAACATACTCTTCAAACGCTGCACTGTTGATGACAAGCTATGGGTACTTTGCATTCCAGACGATTTTGTTAATAAGCTCATTTGGTACATTCATTTCAGCTATGCACATTTTGGCCCACGAAAATGTTTTCATATTCTTCGAACGACTTGTTATTTTAACAATATGGAAAAGCGAATTCGAAGAGTCTTGTCTATTTGTAAACTTTGTCAAAAGGCGAAACCGTCTACTATCTCACATCGTGCTCCGCTGTTTCCTATCATTCCTTCTAAATTAAAAGAATTTGCTGCTGTTGATCTCTTGGGACCGCTTGTCAGAACATCTAATGGATTTGCATACGTTCTAGTCGCTGTTGAACTTACTTCAAAATTTGTTTCTTTCACTCCGTTACGTAAAGCCACTGGACGGTCTGTATCCAACGCCTTTGTTAAAAATTTCTTACGTGAAGTTGGACACGTTAGTAAAGTCATTTCAGATAACGGACCGCAATTCAGATCTGCTGTTTGGTCACGCATGCTTCGGAATCATAAAATCAAACCTGTTTTTATTTCATTGTATTCACCACATTGTAACCCGTCTGAACGGATTATGAAAGAAATCAATAAGCTTTGCAGACTTTATTGTCACAGAAAGCATCAGCATTGGGACAGATATTTACACTTATTTCAAAATGTGCTGAATGAAATGCCTCATGATTCCACTGCTTTACCACCTACTCTTGTACTGAAGAATGTAGAACCACCGAACAGAATCAGAGAGCTTGTACCTTTCCCGAATACACGTAAACTGCGACACAAAGACATAATTGATTTGGCTCTTAAAAATATAAAATCTGCAGCAGAGAAAAGGAGAAAACTACACGGTAAAGCAAATGCAAAGAAATTATATATTGGTCAGAAAGTTCTCATTAAAGCTCATTCATTGTCACACAAGAAGAAACACTTGAGTCACAAATTCTTTCTAGTTTACAATGGACCTTACAGAATCCGACGTATACCACATGATAATTGCGTTGAAGTTGAAACTCTGCGTACTAGGAAGAGTAAAGGTTTACACCACATTTCTCATGTAAAACCATTTATTGACAGATAATCTGCTTTTTAACTTAGTCTTTGCAATTTTCACTTCACGCTACTTGTACAATTTGTCAGAGTTAAGAAACTGTTAACATGCAACATTTTGGTTTGCTTACGAGTGGATTCTGGATTTGAGGTGCTTTCTGTGAAATGCCAGATGACACAGTGGTTGGTTTGTGTGACAGCTACACGATTATATCACGACGTTACTAATGAGTGACAATTTACAATGTTGCTTTTGCGGTGTATCTGTTTGATATCTGCACAGTTTTTCTGAATTCTTCTGTAAAGTAAAACATGTTTTAGTAGTAACTTTTGTGCTATTGCTACAAGGAGACAGCCTTTTCTGTAGCACAACAATACGTTACAGCACAGTACTTTCCTCATCACGGCAATAAGCGTAATAAGTATGATATCTATACGCAAAGCATTTCACTTTTGTGTATCATGAGGTAAGTACATTGACTTCTGCAGAACTTAGCTTTCGGAGGACAATAACTACGACACTCCCCAGAGATTATCTTAGAGCAAGACGCACATTTAGCGCTACTGGACACGTATTTGAGTGATTAATTTTGTACTTAAGACATTTATTTTTAGAGATTTTTGAATTACAAAGAAAGTTTTTCGTGACACATTTCATTTCATTGCTGTAAGCTGTAATACCTGAGGATATAATTACAATAAACCTCAGGGGGGTACACGCCTACTTTGTGTACCATGTGTTTGGCAAGCACAAGGAGCCCTAGCTAATATGGTATTTGCTTATACAACTTTACACATCGGTACCATATTTCTCTAACACATAAATTACACACCTATCTGATCATTTAACAGAGAAACAAACATCCTTTTACTACGTCAGTGACACATGTTTACGCAATTACAGAGTTGGATAACTTCACACTTAAGAAATTGTACTTTGTCTGTACTTTGTGCACTGTTCATATTTTTTTGGAACCATTGTGATACTATGAGAACTTTGAATGATGTATTTGGTAAGGGAGTATAATTTTTAAAGTACGTTTGAGGTAGATGACACTACTGAAATGAGCAGAGAATTTTCTTTAGGTTTTGAAATCATTGGAGGAAGCTACGACGTTTTTGACATTTGACTGAGGTGTTATGATGTTATTTTTACGACGACGATGTGTATTATGCTGTTGAGGTATGTTTATGTCAATAAAATTCTTGACCTATGAAATGTTTTTATATGAGACTGTCACTGTAGCGGAAACTGCTGTCGTAAATATTTCCGTAAGAAAGTTAAGTGACCACCTGCACATAATGCGACGTGGGCACCCAGGTGTGTCAGACACCTGGAGAACAAGCCTTTTCAGACGCTCAGGTAGAAAAGAAAGCCATTAGGATGTGCCTTTCATCGCTAATGCGACACGCTCGTTACTTGAAAACATATGATTTTTGTAATGCGTTGTGGGCACACAGCTGTGTCAAACACCTGGAGAATAAACCATTAGGATGTGCCTTTCATCGCTAATGCGACACCCTCGTTACTTAAAAATTTATGATATTTACTGAAATGCCTAACAAAATGACAAGAAATATTTTTACATCTGCACACCTGATTATGACAAGAGTCTTTGTACGAGAGTTGAGAGCAATTAACTTATGAAATGAAATGTCACATGACTACTGAATGACATTTTTATGCTTTGGTTTGTGTAATTGCTTATTTCATTTGATGTCTGGTTTCCAGCTGTGTTGCAGCATTGCTTTTATAAAATGAGATGCATTTGCTAATGTGAACTCTTTCTGTCAACAGATCTATTAAATGATAATTTTGTAATCCACATTCTTTAAAAAAGGAGCACTTGGAAAGGAAAGAACAATAAGAAGTAACTCGTAACAGTAACACTTAATTTTCTTTTCAGGTACATGATAATATTTTTTTTACAATAAGTTGTTATGGTGCACCACTTTAATTACATAGACATTAAGATGACCACTTTAATTACATAGACATTAAGATTTGAATATGCATTTCCCTTGTCTGCATTGTTGTTTTTACTGTAATATTTTTTCTGCTTGCGCTATGTCATGTTTAGGTATAAGTTGCTGCTGTTTGCCAGGCATAGTGTTATTGAATTTGACTTTTGCTAATTTATGCTGCTAGCTTTGCCACTTTGCATTTTTTGTCATTTCTGTTTGTGTTGATTTGTTGTGATGCTGCATTGCCTCGTCCCTTGGTATATATATCTGAGCTCAGTAGATTTAAGTTAGCTTAAGAGGGGGTAGACCATATAAGAAACTAACTATGATGAATTGGAAGAAATGCATTAAGAAGCTATAAGAAAATAGTTTGGCCAAAAAAAAGTAGTGCACAGTGGAGAAAAACTATTTTTGAAAGAGGATGTGAACAGAATACAGAAAGCATGCTTGGATAGGATTTTTTTGGTGGAAACAAATGTTGAAATAAGACGAAAGATCTATCGAATGAAGTTGTGGGGTGGACTGCAGTACCAAATGTTACATTGAAAACGAACCCTGTCCTTTCCTTTTGTGTTATTCCGCTATATGTTTGTGTGCCCTTGTGTATTTGTGTTTTTCCTGTCTTTATGTGTTTAGTTGATGAGAGCTATGTTGTAGACTTTTTCTAATAATATGTTATTTACCTTGTAAAGATGTTTAGACATTATTTATTTTGTTTTAATGCTCATGTGTGAAGTTGACGTTTCAAAAGTTATTCTGATCTTTTATTTTTGTACTCATGTCATCATTCCTGTAACACTGATGTATATGTTTATTTCTATTCTTTTGTAAAGCCCCTATTACTACAAATATTATCTGTGTTGTTATGTTTTTAATGATGTATTTTGTACCTTTGTCATTGTATTCTTATGTTATATAATTGTAATCGACGCCAGTTAATCAAATTAAGTAACTTGTAAGTTCCATTTCACTGCACACATTTCTGTTGGTCATAGTATATGGACAATATGTGAGAAGTAGGGATTGTTAGTGTTTGCACGTGTGTTAATAATTCAGCAAGGGACTGGATAACAGCATTGCTGGTTCTAAGGACAATTCCAAAAACTTTGTGAGTGCACAAGTGGTGGTTATGGACTTGCTCTATTATCCTCAAGACTCTTCAATGGTGATTGTGCACCTGCACAGTCGCAACAGATGGCTGCTGGCCATCTCTACAAGGACAACAGTGGGTCTGCTCCTCTGGTGGCCCACCAATACCATACTCTCTACCAGGACTACAGTGGGTCTGCTCTGTGATGACCTACCTACCAATCTTCTTCAAAACGTCGAATGACTCTGCTGTGGGTTTGCTCTGTTGTGGCCCATTACCTGTCAGCATGTCAAGAGTCAGCACTGTCTTTCCGTTGTAAGGACAACACTACTTCTTCAAGACTGCATGGAAATCCACTACTTCTGTGTGCAATTTTTTTTACTAATGAGACTTTGTGAACAAACACCTGTAATTACTATTATGATGAACAATCTGGACTGTCTTTATGGACTGTGAGAAAATTTTAGCTTTTGACCAACATTGTATCAATAAGTGTGTGCATTGGATATCTTTGTTAGTGTAATTATGAAAAATTTTATCAAATCATTATTGGCCACCGGCCAAAAACATTTTGTAAAATTTTTTGTGGGGAGCATGGGGGCTATGTAAGTAGGCTGTTTAGGCTTTCTTTATGTAAGTTTGCTGTTTATGTTTTTTATTGGCAACGTTACATAGCACTCTGTATGAAAATCACTGGCTGTGCTGTGTGCAGTATGTGGCTAGTTTGCATTGTTGTCTGCCATTGTTGTCATGAACTGCTATAGCTGGATGCGAACAGCGCGTAGCGCTGGGCAGTTGGAGGTGAGCCGCCAGCAGTGGTGGATGTGGGGAGAGAGATGGCGGAGTTTTGAAAAATGTCATGAACTGCTGTATATATTATGAATCTTGAGGTAAATACATTGTTTGTTCTCTATTAGAATCTTTCATTTGCTAAGACTATCAGTAGTTAGTACCTTCAGTGGTTTGAATCTTTTATTTAGCTGGCAGTAGTGGCGCTCGCTGTTTTGCAGTAGCTTGAGTAGCGAAGATTTTTGTGAGGTAAGTGATTTGTAAAAGGTATAGGTTAAAGTTGGTCAGGGCCATTGTTTTGTAGGGGTTATTGAAAGTCAGATTGCGTTGCGCTAAATAATATTGTGTGTCAGGTTAAGCACAGGCTTGTATAATTGTTCTAAGTGGACGTTTCACATGTACAATTGTTCAAAGAGGACGTTTCACAAGTACATAAACATCAGTAAACCTATAATATTTATGGGTGTCAGTGCAAGCCACTACAAACAAATAAAATAATATTTAGGAGATAGGTGGGTAGGATTAGGAAAGGAAAACACACAAAACACACTCACTCATCTTTCATCCACATTAAGTACTACTGTGTAATTGTATAGTGTTAACTGTCTGAATCCACTTCTGTCAAATTTCATGTTCATCATGTGTATCAAGTAATAGTGGCAGCAATGTATAACAGTCAATAATAGTTAAGTCAACGTCATAGTCATCATGTCAAGACCAATGTTTGCCAAGCCAGATCAAAATGTACGGTTGCTGAACAACTGTCAGTGTGCCAAGATATGCAACTTCCTCTCTCCAAAAAAAGTACATACTGCTTAGTGATTTAACAAATTGTGTGTAGACAATCTTCCTTCCATTTTAGTGTTCTAGTCTGCTATCTTCATCCTCCTTGTTCCATATAGACCAACAACAAAAAAAATATGCACCTCACTTACTTTACCTCTTATCCACAAAAACTCCAATCAACTTCATATAATCTCAATAATACCTCAATAATACCTCTTCAATACGTCGATACATATAAACCTTAGCACCAATATCATTTCACTTCCATAACAACTCTTTCCTCAAGTCAGTCTCCTCGAATAAGTACAGATAAAATCCTAATGCAAACCTCCTCATCCCATACAATCCGAAGACACACTGTCAACACACAACCTCTGTGTAATCCATCTGACCAAAATCTTCTACTCATTATGAATTATAAACAAAGAATGCATACATGACCTCTAACAGACTTAGTTCGAATAACTCTCAGTAAGTAAGTCCGATTACGGAGTGTGAATGATCCTAATATTTCACAGTGTGTACACCACTTCAAGAATTATGACAAAGAGAAGCAAACATGTGGAGTATTTCTTGTGTCAAGTGTCACTTCCTATTTTAGTTGCTCACAAAAAAAATGCAGTGTAATAACTGTCAATGGTCTAAACCTAGTTTTGGTATGTCATGTCGTTAGCTTCCTTTCTATTAGCACAAATTTATACAGATTCCATAAAACCTCCAGCTCATGTGACTTCTATGACGTTTCTTGTACTAAAGTCGCTCGTCGAATTATAGCAGTTCATTTTCTTATCTTAAAAATATAAGGCACTGAGCGTAAGCAAGGCAAGCAACAGCGAGTAAATATACCAGTAGAGAACAGAATGTCAACAAGTGGATGCAGCACAAATCTTACAACGAGGCCCTGCCAAGCGAACAATCTGTAACTAGTACCATAGTGTAACCTAAACTCTACGTTTGTACACTGTACATCAGCATTGCTATATACCAAATTGAAGTATAGTTATGACAACAAGCAGAAATGTGTAAATGTGCAATCCATACGCATAGCAGTAAACATATATCTTACGTACTAAACAGGTCATTAGCATCGTATCTTAATAAGTAAACATGAAGGCGCAAGCAGATAAATCACAAAGTATAACTTACATACCTAACCACATCAGCACAATTAATCAGGTGACAATTATAATTTAAATAAATAGGCACAGCAGGCACATAATTAAAAAATATGACATCAGTGAAAAAGCAGTGCAGCCAAGCGATGCATAATATACACAAGTAACAACTCAATTCATGGATAATCATTGTCAAAATCAGTTGACGTACGCAAGCACGTCGCTTCACAAGCAAATTCATAGAACATGTAATTAGCACAAAGTATGAATCACGTAATCGCGCAGCAAATTACGTCTAAGGTACGTACCTAAGTGGAAATATGTTACCTGAAAAATAAACTCAATTAATAGTTACCTTTTTTAGTTTATTACTTTCTTCTTCGAAATGACATTTTTCCCGAAATTTTCTCGATAGCAAGTCGTCTCAACGTCGGACACGCACAGAATTTACCTGAAGTTCTTAAATACCTTATAGAACCGTATCCTGAAAAATACTGAATGTTAATAACAGAATTCATCAAGTCACTATAGCTTTATACTGATTTTAATCGGAGAAATTAGACTGTGTATTTATTTACGGCTGTCAGTGCATTCGCACTGAGCGCTCGATCAGCTGTAGGCGCGTGACGTAGGAAGTGATTGTTTGCGGTCAACGACTGCCCTGTGCGGCGCGCAGACTTGACTGTTGCTTTGAGTATACGCCGCCGCCAAAACACAGCGCGGTATCCTTGTACTCTCCGCATGTTTACATGTAGCTGTTCGTTTCTCACAAGTATGTCATTCTACAAAAATTTTGACGTTTGATATATGATGTATTCCCTTAGAGCGTCGAGATTTAAGAGTTTCTACTTCAACAGTGTTATCATGTATAATTTTGCGAACTCTATATGGACCGTTATAAAGCAGAAAAAATTTGCGACACAAGCCTTTTCCTTTGTGAGACAATCGATGAGACTTAATTAACACCTTCTGACCAACTGACAAGATTTTTAAACGACCAGGACGCTTAGCTGATTTCTCTCTTCTAGCAGCCGCAGATGCAATATTTTGTAGAGCCAGGTTGACAACTTCAGAATGCCGCAGTTTCCGTGTAGGCGGAAAAGGAACGATTTCAGAAATGCGATTTGTCGGTGCTTTGTTTTTTAATATCAGTATAGGTGGTAAAGAAGTTGAGTCGTTAGGAAGTTCATTCAGAATGTTTTGAAAAATATGAAGATACTGATCCCAAGTTCTGTGATTCTGATGACAATAAAGACGACACAATTTATTGATTTCCTTCATCCATCTCTCTGAAGCGTTAGATTGAGGGTGAAAAAGTGAAATGAAAATTGGTTTAATTTTACGACGCCGTAGAGTACGAAGCCAAATTTTAAAACGAAACTGTGATCCATTATCTGATATAACCTTATCAACATGACCCACTTCTTTAAGAAAATGTTTGATGAAAGCATTAGATACTGAACGAGCTGTTGCTTTGCGTAACGGTGTAAAACACACATATTTTGATGTCAACTCCACTGCTACGAAAATGTACGCAAAACCATTAGTAGATCGAACCACTGGACCGAACAAATCAACTGCAGCCATGTCCTTTAATTTTGCTGGAATGATAGGAAACAACGGTGCTCTGTGAGAAACTGTTGGCGGTTTAGCCGTTTGACATAATTTGCATTTGGCAAGAACAAATCGAATACGTTTTTCCATATTATTGAAGTAGCAATTTTCTCGTAATTTATGAAAGCATTTTCTGGGACCAAAGTGCGCATAACTGAAATGCGTATACCAAATCAGCTTATTAACCCACTCATCAGGAATACAAACTAACCAAACAGAGTTGTCGACCGATTTTCGTTTGAAAAGAATGTCATTGCGAACTAAATAATGCTGTCTAATCGCTACGCTTTCCTTTCTCCTCCACTTCTCCTTAATGTCCTTCCAGATTGGATCCTTATTTTGCTCCTTAGCGATGTCCTGGAGCGAAGACGAAATAAAGTTCTCAAACGCAACACCTTGAATATACATCAAACAATAATTGTTTTCCTTGCAGTCCTCTTCAGCACTTTGTTTCAAACCCGTAGGTGCACGTGATAAAGCATCAGCAACAATATTTGAAGAACCCTGTATGTAAACAATACTAAAATCAAATTCCTGTAGGTACAACGCCCATCGTGACAATCTGCCGTGAGTTAATTTTGTTGACATAAGAAATTCCAGAGCTCGATGATCGGTGTAAACCTTAGTATGTCTGCCAAACAAAAATGTGCGAAATTTTGTAAAAGCCCAAACAACAGCCAAAGCTTATAAGTTCCGTAATCGAATAATTCTTTTCTGACTTAGGGAGAACACGACTTCCAAATGCAATAGTCTTTTGTACTACAACGCCGTTTTCTTCTATCTCTTGAAATAAATGTGCACCTAGGCCTTTGTATGATGAGTCCGTCGCCAAACAAAAATCTTTAGATAAATCCGGGTGTGAAAGAAGTGGAGCACCAACTAAAGCATCACGAAGTTGTTCAAATTCTGACTGAGCATCCTCATCCCAACACCAATTAGATTTCTTTCCAGATAGTTCACATAAACGAGGTGTGGCCAAATTGTCCAATTTAACAAAGCGTCTAAGAAAATTACAGACACCAAGGAAACTACGAACATCACGTTTTGTGGTAGGAACAGCATAATTACGAATAGCGTCTAATTTCTCTGGATCAGGAAGAATACCTTCTGTAGAAATAATGTGACCGAGAAATTTCACCTGAGAACGACCAAATTCGGATTTTTCTAAGTTCACCGTAATGCCAACTCTTGCAAAGATACGTAACAATGAATCCAAAATTTTGTTGTGCTCACTCCAAGAATGTTTAGCAATAAGAATGTCGTCAACATATGAAGTAATATTGTCACGAAGATAAACAGGTAAAATTTCGTTTAAACTACAAATGAATGCTGCTGAAGGTAAAGCCCAAACGGTAATTTACGAAATCACATTTAGGTAAATAGTCATATCCGGTTATTGTTTACTTACTCACTAGATAGATTGATAGTCGAAGAGTTGTTTTGACAGATGCAAAGAATAGTAAAAGAGTAGGCAGCGGTACAGAAAACTAAAAGAGAAATAGCACCACTACAGCTCGAGGCCCTGTGCACGCTACGGCACATATTCACTTAGAGTAGTGAATCCCCTGAGGACATTAATAGCTGCACATTAATTTCAGTTTGTGACTTAGTGGCAATTTTAGCGGAAGTGCGTACAGAAATTGAGCTAGCCATGAACATGGATGTATGTCATTCTTAGATTTGCGAAAGATCTTAAATTTCCGAACAGTCAAAAAGTGTTTATAGTCAAAGTTTTCGCCTCGTGGCGACAAAGACCTACCGCGTCTGTCCCACTCCCAATGTCGATTATTGTGAAGTTCGCGCGCCTGGCGCTCTCTTGTTGCATCCCGTAAATGAAACAAATTACTTTCTTCAAACCCCTCTGCTATCTGTGATTCTAAATTCCTTCTGCTGTCTTTTCCTACGATTTCGCCTTCAATTTGTTTCACTTGCTTTCGTAATGCCTCAACTTCCCTTTTAACGCGTTCATTAAATTTTCCCTGATTTTCAACATGTTTATTTATGTTCTGATACTCTTCGGTTTCTGCAAATGGCAATGGTGCTGTGTCATCTGAATCTTTGTCCCCATTTAAACTAAGACTTGTCAGTTTATCTGAAATCTCCTCAACTCTTTCCGATAAATCACCTATTTGTTCTTTCTGTTTATTTACGTCTTCCGTAAGTGTCGCGACTCGCGTTTCGGTATTGACGCATTTAGTAGTTAACTGTCCATACTGTTGTGTTAGGTTATTTAGTCTGTCATTTGGTACGGATTCCTCGATTCTCTCAAATATTTCTTCCTTATCTTTTGCACGTTGTAAATTTAACTCTGAAAATTTCTGTACTATCACGCGATCTCTTTCTTCCTGTTCTCTATCCTGTTCCTTTTGTCTGATTTCTACTGCAGTTAATCTATTATTGTGAGAATTCAAAATCGGTTGTACTTCTTCTCTGATTTCTTTCTTTAATTCATCTTTCATATTTTTGAAACATGTCCCTATTCGTGAATCTAACCGTGTTTCCAAAGTTCCCATCTCTGTTTTTAATTCAGATCCAAACCGTGTTTCCATTGTTCCCATTTGTGATCCCAGAGAGTCTAACCGTGTTGCCATTGTTTCCATATCTGTTTCTAATCGTGTTGCCAAAGTTCCCATCTCTGTTTTTAATTCAGATCTAAACTGAGTTTGCATTGTTCCCATATTTAATATAGCACTCATCAACTGCTCCAAAGTAACTGTTTCAAAATTCTTTTCACCCCTCACATTTCCCACAAAACCAACTTCCTTCTGCATAGCCATAAGGCCATCTGTGTTCGATACTGTTCCAGAATCTTCTGTCATTAATCTCGAATTCTGTTGTGAATTTTCTGATTGAGAAAAATTTTGAAATGGTTCCGGACTATTTTCTCGACTTATTACGTTGTTTTCCACTTCATTACTCATCATACTGTTCTCCTGTGTTGGCGAGTTCGCCATGTCAACAATTTCGTTATTCTCACTATTCATCATTTTTGCCTTTTTCATCGATCGCGTAATCATTTACAAAATATACAAAACTGGTCACTATATGAAAATTGCACACAATGACACTTTATCTCCAACAATACCATTCACACGAAATGTTTCCTTCAAACACGATTAACGAACAATAGAAGAATGACAATCACCAAATCTACACATGCAATACAGACTACAACTATTAAGTTACAAATTACTACAACAATACTACTGTCTACTATTTTTACAATCAGAAGATTCCAAGGGACGATCCGAAGCAGCGGTCGCCACGTGCATGGGGGCTTAATTAAATAAAAAAATTAAAATGCCAATAATTTTAGTTGCTGTATGTCCGATTACGCAAGTCTCGTAAACGGCTGGCCCTGACTAGTAATTGTTACGCTATCTGACTGCATAGAATGACAACAAAGAATGTAAGAAAATTTCTGTTAACACAATTAACTAATTAAGTCCCCAGCAACTATAAAACCTACGAAACCAACAAGCACAAGTGTAGCTGTTCTGTATGTGGTAGTATGACTCAACGCACATCTGGCACGGTTCTTCTTCAACAAGACAAGAATTTTTTAATACCAATTATACTGACGTGATAAAGGAAAATTAGAAATACTACAATTGCGCAAGAAATCAGAATTACACTCTAATACAAGGACACACGCCAGATACTTTGTTGACTGAACCTGTAATGAAGCATTATTCAGGACACACAAATAATAAGAAAATAAAGAACAGTAGTTAGTAACCTTAATTTATATTGACGAAAAGCACTCAGATCATTACAATATCTCCATTGGAACAACATCTGCTATCTCTCCCATCACATAGCTGCATAACATGGAACAACACTCACTACTACCTCATCTCATTCCCACTTCAGATACCAGCAGTGTCCACCACGACTGATCGGCAAGAACTGCTTGCCACTACCTCTCAATGAGCACTGCCAGTGGAGGCGGCGGAACAATACTCTCTCTGGCGCGATTTTTGGCGCTGTGGCTCAGTGTAGCCACCTTTCAATAACTGTGACAATTTAGAGAAGATCAAAAGAGCTGTGTGGAGCACTTTCCTTCATCGAATATCAACCGATGAAAAGCCATGTCATGCTTTGTGTCCCTGCATGAATTTACACGCAAACATTCTCTTCCTTTGGCAGTAACGGAGACAATCAAGCCTATTTACAGTGATTTGACGAATCCTGAGCTACTAAAGAAATGTTTACATGGGAAGACCAAGAATGTGAATGAGTCTTTCAATAATGTTGTGTGCTGCCGTGTGCCTACAAATGTATTTGTTGGCCTTATGAATCTAATGTTACCAGCGTCTGATGCTTTAATAACTTTTAATGGTGGGAACTATGAAAGACTTAAGGTTCTGGAGAAGTTAGAGATAAGATTTGACAGAGCTAAAGGACTGCGGGAACTGGAAGAGCCTCGTGTACGTGAAGCAGAGTTAGCTGCTCAGCAAATGAGAAAAGAAGCAAGAAAGAAAAGGAGGAGGCAAGCACTGGGTTGTTGTGATACTGAAGAGGCCGGCCGGAGTAGCCGAGCGGTTCTAGGCGCTTCAGTCAGGAACCGCGCGACCGCTACGGTCGCAGGTTGGAATCCTGCCTCGGGCATGGATGTGTGTGATGTCCTTAGGTTACTCAGGTTTTTTATTTTATAGAAAAAGACTGTACGCCTAACACTAAAACTTTGAGCTGTTATATTCAGAAGCGCTTCCGAATAATGCCACCAGACGGCCGCAGCTTGTTTCAGTTCTAGGGGACTGATGACCACAGATGTTAAGTCCCATAGCGCTCAGAGCCATCTGAACCATTTTTGATACTGAAGAAGACACAGACTATGGGTCAGGGCAATTATAGCTCATAAAAGACGCAGAAATGTATGTACAAGAATTTGTAAGAAAAAATGTTTTCAATCTCAGTATCTCTGAACTACATTTTTCGCAATAAATGACCCATTTTCTAAACAAGTACTGATGGTAGAGACATGAAATTTTCACAGCAGGCCAAGGGCGAGATTCAACACATAAAGAATATCCTGAGTTGTTTTGTTTTTATGTACATTTACTTACAAAATTCTGTCAAAGAGTTGAGTGTTTGGAAAAAAAAATGACAGCCCCACAATACAATTATAGTAACAATTCTAATTCAATGTGTGGTGTCACCGCCAGACACCACACTTGCTAGGTGGTAGTTTTTAAATCGGCCGCGGTCCGCTAGTATACGACGGACCCGCGTGTCGCCACTGTCAGTAATTGCAGACCGAGCGCCACCACACGGCAGGTCTAGAGAGACGTACTAGCACTCGCCCCAGTTGTACAGCCGACGTTGCTAGCCATGGTTCACTGAGAATTACGCTCTCATTTGCCGAGACGATAGTTAGCATAGCTTTCAGCTACTTTTGCTACGACCTAGCAAGGCGCCATTACCTATTGATATTGTGATTATAAAGCCTGTACAGTAACGAGAGATGTTCTACAAATGTGAATTAAAGTTTTCCAGAAGCTATGTACTTTTCTTTGTAGCATTCATTACGTATCCTGTTTCAGACCTCACGCCAGCCTGCGTGAGCTTATAGCGTGTATTTCGGTCTCCTCAAACAAAACAGTGTTGGCACTTCTGCCGACACATCACAATGCATTCAATAGTTTTGGAAAATTGTAGGTTGGTATCTTAAAAAGTTTCCAAGATAATGGATCACATAGTTCGATTATTTAACATTGGCGGCATAGGACATACAATGTCCTCTTAAGGTCCACTATAAACCAAAAGTGTACTTTCATTCCGTGGCCCATGTGTCGTAGAATCCATGTAATGCTAGCTGCCGTGAACTGCATACATCAGAAGTGTTTATTGTACAACGTGTTGTCACCACTGTGACCACATGGACATTACGTTCATGTAGTCACAGTGGTGACAACAGGCTCTAGAGTACACTCCCTGACGTATTCATTTCACGACAGCTAGCATTACATGGATTCTGCGATACATGGTGTTGTGACTTGGCAAGACAGCCAAGCCATTATGATTGGTAGCCTAAAGGCACGCGTTTAGCTCACGCAGACTGGCGTGAGATTTGGAACAGTTAAAGGAGTTGAGTCTAGTAAAAATAATACGTAGCTGCTGGAATACTTAACTTTAATCCATAATTGGTGGACATCGGTCTGACGGTACATGCATCAAAAGATAAATAGCAAATGGTAATGGCGCCTTGCTAGGTCGTAGCAAATGACGTAGCTGAAGGCTATGCTAACTATCGTCTCGGCAAATGAGAGCGTAATTTGTCAGTGTACCATCGCTAGAAAAGTCGGCTGTACAACTGGGCGAGTGCTAGGAAGTGTCTCTAGACCTGCCGTGTGGCGGCGCTCGGTCTGCAATCACTGACAGTGGCGACACGCGGGTCCGTCGTATACTAGCGGACCGCGGCCGATTTAAAGGCTACCACCTAGCAAGTGTGGTGTCTGGCGGTGTCTTATACGGCTGTGGTGGTTCGCTTTCTTTACTTTCATCACCAGCCGAAGTCCCACACTCACGAGAGCCATGCACTTCCACAACTGTCAGAAGGGTGGAGGTAGGAGGAGTGTTTTCGTGGCATTCTCTGTGGTGTCACCGCCAGACACCACACTTGCTAGGTGGTAGCCTTTTAAATCGGCCGCGGTCCGCTAGTATACGTCGGACCCGCGTGTCGCCACTGTCAGTGATAGCAGACCGAGCGCCGCCACACGGCAGGTCTAGAGAGACGTCCTAGCACTCGCCCCAGTTGTACAGCCGACTTTGCTAGCGATGCTACCCTGACAAATACGCTCTCATTTGCCGAGACGATAGTTAGCATAGCCTTCAGCTACGTCAGTTGCTACGACCTAGCAAGGCGCCATTACCAATTGATATTGAGATATTAAAAGCATGTACATTCAAGAGCGATGTTCTCCAATTGTGGAATAAAGTTAAGTATTACTTCAACTACGTACTTTATTTGCTGCTACAATTTCCCTTAACTGTTCCAGACTTCGCGCCAGTCTGCGTGTGCTTTGCACGCGTGCATTTCGGCCTCCTCTAGCTACAAGGTGTTGGCTCTTCTGCCAACACTTCATTCTCTGGGTGATCTCGTCACTCTGGGAGGCACAGTGGGTGTACAGGAGTATGCGTTTATCTCTGGCGACCGCGACCTCCCCTACACGCAGTGTCTCTTCCCTCGGCACGGTGGCACCACAGCGCCACTTGTCTCACAGCTCTCTGCGTACGTCCACAGCTGGAAGAACATGTAATGGTACTTTGACTACCGCGCCTCCGCCAATACAAAGATATAATTCACGATCGCGCACGCAGAAGAGCGCTGCGCCAGCGACCGATTTTTATAAATAATTTTGTTCTTTTTTTTTTACTTTTGCGTAGGTGTTTGTTTTTTAACAACTAATTTGATCACTCTCTCTCTCTTGTCTTCATACGAAAGACGTGTATTTTTCGGCGCTGTGTTGAATGTGCTTTTGGGTGGAAATTAAAATTATATTACAAAGCGAGGTTGTTTCAATAGTGATTCGAGGTGGTTATCGCCAAATTTGTAAATTGATCATGACAGTGACAACTTGAAGAAGTTTTCAACAGACGGAGAAAAGTGATAGACGGGTCGTCCTACAAGAGAAATTAGGAGGACAGCCATGAAGACTATATTGTAATTAGTACTGCGTTTCTAACAAAATTATAAAGTAAATTTCTGATGCCATTTCCGTACAGTCGCTTTTTGTAGTGTTGCCCATCCGGTCTGCCATGCACGGTCAAACTGCAGCACAATCTCTGTGGTGTCACCGCCAGACACCACACTTGCTAGGTGGTAGCTTTAAATCGGCCGCGGTCCATTAGTACATGTCGGACCCGCGTGTCGCCACTGTCAGTAATTGCAGACCTAGCGCCACCACATGGCAGGTCTAGAGAGACGTACTAGCACTCGCCCCAGTTGTACGACGACTTTGCTAGCGACTACACTGACGAAGCCTTTCTCTCATTTG
Source organism: Schistocerca cancellata (assembly GCF_023864275.1). Taxonomy (NCBI): domain Eukaryota; kingdom Metazoa; phylum Arthropoda; class Insecta; order Orthoptera; family Acrididae; genus Schistocerca; species Schistocerca cancellata. The sequence continues at coordinate 123,051,408 of NC_064637.1, read as the reverse complement.
CCGAGAGACAGTTAGTATAGCCTTCAGCTAAGTCCATGGCTACGACCTAGCAAGGCGCCATTAACCATATCAGGAGAGAGTCTCACTTGTATAACCAAGAACGATGTACCACAATGATGGAATAAAGTTAAGTATAACCTCAGCTACGTACTTCTCATTATAGCATTAATTACGTATCCTGTTCCAGAATTCACGCCAGTCGGCGTGAGTTGACGCGTGCCCCTTTCGGTATCTCCGCCTTGTGTCTGGACTGTCTTGTCTAGACACAACAATCTCAATCAATAATACGAAGTCCGCCTTATCCGTAACTTATTCCACCAAAATTCTAAACCCAATCAGATTTTCTATTTTGCATTTTCACGGCAGAACCCCGAGGATAGCAAACACTACAAACACCAGAATCAGTTTACCGTACTCCCCTGGCCATGAAACTCCCCGGATTTACACCCAACCGAGGATCTGTGCGACCATCTCGATCGAGCTGTTTGAGCCATGGGTCATCAACTGTGAAACCTAACAATACTGGCCACGACACAGAAGTCGGCGTGGTTCCACGTCGCCGTCGGTACCTTGCAGAACCTCATTGACCCTCTCCATACACGTCCGCACTGCGAAAGGTGGTTATTTAGGTATTTTGACAGGTGGTCACGTTAATGACACTGGACCTTGTGCAAACTTGATATCAAAACCTTGACTTCCTTTCGCCGAGAAATGCTATGCAGTTGCAAAATCCGAGATGTACAATCATTGCTGCGACCTCGTGGCCGTCGGCTGAACGACGAGCAATTGAGTTCCAGTGCATGTTACGTCTATTACATGTGATACCACATACTGTTACGGCGTAAAGTCAAGCGCCGGCGCGCCAGTCGGAAACGACAGGGAAGTCTGTGGGAAGAAGTCAGCCAGTCGCACACTGACCGACCTCCCTTCCAGGACGACAACGTGACAGCAGCGGCCCCTAGGTGAAGAGGACATAAGTGCCGCGCCCGACTGGTGGAGCCATTTCAATAGCAATTACCTACTCGATAGCAGCGTCAACGATAGCCACTTGGATAGCAGCATCAGTATTGACGTTGCTGATGTTTGGTTTGTAGGGCACTCAACTGCGAGGTCAGCAGCGCCCGAACAAAGTCCCAATTTCTGCACAGTTCAATTTCTTCACAATCCAATCTAGCCACTGTCATGAACGATGATGATGATGATGAAATGCTGAGGACAGTATAAACACCCAGTCACTGGGCAGAGGAAACCCCAAACCCGGCCGGAGCAGCGTCAACATTAGGCATTTCCGTATCAGTTCAGGAAAGATTGGTTGGTTGGTTGGTTGGTTGTTTCGGGGAAGGAGACCAGACAGCGAGGTCATCGGTCTCATCGGATTAGGGAAGGACGGGGAAGGAAGTCGGCCGTGCCCTTTGAAAGGAACCACCGCGGCATTTGCCTGGAGCGATTTAGGGAAATCTCGGAAAACCTAAATCAGGATGGCCGGACGCGGGATTGAACCGTCGTCCTCCCGAATGCGAGTCCAGTGTGCTAACCACTGCGCAACCTCGCTCGGTGTTCAGGAAAGACCTTTGTCATTTACAGATCAGCAGTTACTGCAAAGACTGATTATTTCGTACGTCGCCTTTTGCTTTCGACACATCTGTGTAATTGCCGAAGTTAATAAAACTCATTAATACGAGTTGTTTGATTGTTTGTCTAGCAAAACGAGGATTCCTAGACACAACACATACCATAAAAGGTTAGGCTGCGTACGCAGCCTTGCAAATAAATAAATAAATAAATAAATAAGTAAATAAAATAATACCTAAACGTATCATTCTGTATGTGGTACTTCAGGACTGAAGATGGTATCCATAACACAGCCTCGTTCACGTACCTGCGTCTACAAAGAATTTTACGACAATACTCGTATCAGACGAGCTATCAGAAAATGGTTCAAATGGCTCTGAGCACTATGGGACTTAACTTCTGAGGTCATCAGTCCCCTAGATCTTAGAACTACTTAAACCTAACTAACCTAAGGACATCACACACATCCATGTCCGAGGCAACATTCGAACCTGCGACCGTGGCGGTCGGGCGGTTTCAGACTGTAGTGCCTAAAAACGCTCGGCCGGCAGCCGTTTTATCCTTTTTATGTACTGCTACATTTGTTTTGTAGGCTTGGCTTTCGGTCGTGTTATATCTATTATTCTTATATTAATGTTTTCCCATTTTGTCTTAAGGGACTCCGGAACGCCCTATACTTGCAACGTTAAAATAACGCTTATAAATTACATCTTTCCTCACAAAGTATTTGAGGTAGGAAGTTGAACTTTTTACAGATTATTTATTGGAATATGGGCTACAACTTAACACAGGGATTTTACAAAATTTTAGTTCAGTTATTAAAGATGATTTTTTTTCAATTGTAATGAAAATTCACAACATTTTTTGCAATTTTTATTTATATATTCAAAAATATACAGTTTTTTGGAAAAAGGCTGTGTTAAATTATGCAGAAGGTACTGTTTAACATTTACTGAAAGTTTGAAACAAATATGTTTGGAAGATCCTTAGAAAACATGTAATTAGTATGAGAAAATAAAAGTTTTGGGAATCGAGCGACAAAGATTGGATTAACTTTTTAGTGCATTCCAGGTCCATAGGATGGATTATCTTCATCCTCTGCATACTCCTCCTCCAGCTTCCTCTTGTTCCTCCTCCTGTTTACTCTTGCTTGTATTTCTAGACTCTTTACAGCCCTGTCTGCAGCCCGAAGGCGTTCCTTGTCTAAAGCAAGCATCACTCGTACCATGTTAGAACCTATCGTCTTTATTGTTTACAGTAATAACACATACCTTTGGCTTTCCAACATTTCTCCTTTTCTTAAAAACCTTCAGAGGATTTCTAATAACTTTACTTTTACTCATTATTATACTTCAACAAAACAGAGACTCAAGAAACAGAATTAATTACGAATATTTTCGAGATAACGACAGAGTAAATAAACATGAAACAATCGACAATCACACCAGCGATATATATTGAACCATCACAGGTTAGCCACAACACATACTTTATCTCACATCACTAAAATGTACCTGATGGACACGGACGTTAATAACACCATTTGACAGCAGTTTAACAGCGCCACAGTGGGTCACGCCCATGTAGAACACATTTCAAAAAAAAATTTAAAAATAGTTGTAGTCTTCGGAATAGAATAAATTATATATCTATTAAAAGGTAATAGTCTGCAGATTCAGAAAACGCTAAAAAGTAAAAATTGAACTTTTCATGATTTTGAGCCTTTCCGGAGCCCCTTAACAGATCCAATGGTGGCTGAAGTCCGAAACCGATAATACTGTGAACTATACAATGAGGTTTGATAAACATGGAAAATGATTAACAATGACAATGGTGGCATCCGCAATGGTAAGACGGAAACAGCAAAGTGATTTGTGATATGTGGATGGCTGGTGCCGGCCGAATCCAGTAATTTCTTATGAAATGAGTGTCTTTATATCCCATTATTACCAAAAATACCATCAACCGCTGTACATGCCGCGCCCACTGAAATGTCATTCTTTCCGAATTATTAATGAAATGCCAAGTTTGACAGGTGCCTTGTAAACAGACTTTACGCGTCGAGTTGGTGATTTAATATGCATTCTGGAGTATCTGTGTTTTCATGTTACCTATGAAGATTGCGTGCACATTAACCGAATAACTGGCATGTTGCTGTTAGTAAATTTATTTATTTAGAGGCAATGACTAAGATTATATGACTGCTTCATATGTATTGCTACTAATAGGTGGCTGTCCGCTACTGGAAAAGGCATAAAAACTGGTGGAAGAAGCAGTGGAACAACTACTATAGGATGTAGTCGATACGATTTAAGCTCAAGCAAAGACTCATGGATTGAAAATAAATACAAAAAAAGTAATGTAATGTTGCTAGGAGGAAATAAAAGGATAAAAGTAACATTTAATGGAGAAATATAACCACATATAGGAAGCAGCAAAGAAAGCGACTGGGCAAGCAGTACAGAAATTAAAACCAGGATAGCAATGGGTGAAAAGGTATTTTGTAATAAAAGTAGAATTTTATGAGGAAAAATGGACAAAGATTTGAGGAAATAATTAATAAAATATTTTGTATGCAATGTCCTTCTATACGGTGCTGAAACATGGACATTGAGGGAGGAAGGCAGAGTTAGGCTGGAGGCTGTTGAGATGTGGACATGGTGGAGGATGTAATGAATAAGATGGATGGATAGGGTGGAAAATGAAGAGATATTGACAATAGTACGGTCCAAACTGACATGTCCAAACCTGCTCTGGAACTTTCTATACAGGAAGAATATACCGAAAGAAACACACTGTCAAAATTTTAGCTATCAAGTCACAATGGATGTATTTTTTTTTTAATGTAGACAACTGCAAAATTCGTAGCTCACCAGCCGCCTCGAAAACTGCGTACCCCTGTAGTTGTAGACGACTGTGCGTGCACTCAACCTCGGTTGACGGCACGTCGGTAAACAGATAACACGGCACTAAGCGATCGTAATTTGTGACGCGAATTTCATTTTCCGTTGATAGTTTCTCTGGAAGTTATTCGTAGTTACTATTCGCTTGAATTTTCAACGCATTTATTATCAATAATAATTAGCTGTGGTCGCCAATGGTGCAGGTTCCAGAGTTTCACAGTGATGTGGAGTCCAGTTAATGGTTTCAACCTTGGAAAGATGAAATATGAAGAATGTGGTATGCACTCGAAATCTCCTACTTCTTCTGAAGACCTGCGCAAGTGCTATTTACTAGTTAATTTCTTCGACATTCATTCATTAGAAATTGTGCAAATACTGGAACTAGAAGGAACAGGAAATAAGTTGGACGATTCCGTGAATTGTAGTTCGATTAAAGTCCAGAACAAAAATGGATTAGCTACCAAGCCCAAAGGAAACATGTGCAGTAATAGCTTTCAGTGACAAAAGAAAGGCAGTAAATGTTTCGGTGAAGCCGAGAGGGGAGAAACTCCTTAAGCAGTGTGAAAAGTCAGTTTCATTTCATAACATCTGAACACGAATTGTATAAATGGAAGAAAGATTTACACAATTTGAGAAATATGTGGCAAAAAACAAGCAAAAGAGTGACAGAAAAGATATTAGATTGATTTAGAGTTGCTCCTGAGAGTCAGTGCACTATTACCAAGGGAGAACTACGAGATTGGGCGCTGTTAATTACAAGTGAGATGAATATTACTGATTCCCAGGCTTTCCCGATCTGGTTAAACAGATTCAGGAGATTATGCGAAAAGGAAGTCGCGAACTTACGAAGTATACCTCAAGTAAACGTGTAGAGGAGATGTCATTAACAGGTATTACTATAAAGAGATTCATAGGCGACGTGAAAACAAAGCTTTTTATCCCCCAATATGCTTTGTATAAAGCCAGTCAATCACGTTTCGTCCAAGAAATGTGTGCAAACCGCACTTTATACCATGTCGGAAAAAACTGAAAGAAACCACAGAAATAGTCGCTTGTACAGTCGATAAATGCTGTGACACATTCGTATACAATTCCAGTGATAAGTATCTTCAGAAATATCAAGGCAAATTAAGAAAAATTTTTAAAAAGTACAAACTTACTTGCAGTCTACTTGGTAACAGCTGGAAAAATGGGAAGTCATAATTTTCAGTGTCACACCCGAAACATCCTGTTATCATTTGCAGAAAATAATTCACTGCTTTTGTTGGACTCTGGTCTGGACATAACTACACCTCTGCCTTTAGGAGAGCGATGAAAAGATTGTTAATATAATTCCCATTCTCGATAAAAAGTTTGTGAATAGTGTAAAGCATTTTTCAGAAAATTGTTGGACAATTTCCTGACAGTTCTTTGTCATTTAAGGTTTGTCGTGGGCCAGTGTTGTTAAACTTCAGATGTTTCAGTTTTGTTAATTTGCATCACCACATCTTAAGAATTTGATAAATTACGCCTGCCACGCAGCACAATATGCAGAATAACGACCACGGACATTTCTTAACCTATCCTAAGTCTGCCTAAGTAAAACAAGTAATTGCTGTGAAGTGCCCGAATGAATTAATTTTTCTTTTATCAAGTGTGCCTGGTGTAAGGAAAATGTCTTCAACAACCAGTAGACACTTCCCATTTTTCTGATGACTACAGTGAGCAAACAAGTAATAGTTTCACTGTTAGTGAAATATACATTACTCAAAAATTATTATGAGAACCGTGCTACAGGAATTGTTATAAAATGTTTAATGTCAACAAATTAAAGTCCCCATTCATGGAAGTCGTCTGTAATGTAACATCATACACTGCCGTGATTTTTTTTTCTTCTGCTTGTCGCTTGTATAACAAATACATCTGCAACAGTTAAGCCGTCGATATGAAGTGCAAATTGGCCAGAAAATAATTTGAGACATGTTACACCTTGAAGGGCCAAAGAAATTGGTACACCTGCCTAATATCGTGTAGGGCCCCCGCAAACACGCAGAAGTGCCACAACACGACGTGCCATGGACTCGACTAATGGCTGAAGTAGTGCTGGAGGGAATTGACACTGTGAATCCTGCAGGGCTCTCCATAAATCTGTAAGAGTACGAGGGGATGGGGATATCCTTTGAACAGCACGTTGCAAGGCATTCCAGATATGCTCAATAATGTTCATGTCTGGGGAGTTTGGTGGCCAGCTGAAGTGTTTAAACTCAAAAGGGTGTTCCTGGACCCACTCTGTAGCAATTCTGGATGTTTGGGGTGTCGCATTGTCCTGCTGGAATTGCCCGAGTTCGTCGGAATTCTGAATGGACACGAATGGATGCAGGTGATCAGACAGGATCTTACGTGCGTGTCACCTGTCAGAGTCATATCAGGACGTATCAGGGGTCCCATATCACTCCAACTGCACACACCCCACACCATTACAGAGCCTCCACCAGCTTGAACAGTTTGTCTGCATACCGTACACGCCTATCCGCTCGATACAATTTGAAACCGGACTCGTCCGACAAGGTAACATCTTTTTAGTCATGCCGGTCGGTGTGACCGAGCGGTTCTAGGCACTTCAGTCCGGAACCGCGCGACCGCTATGGTCGCAGGTTCGAATCCTGCCTCGGGCATGGATGTGTGTGATGTCCTTAGGTTAGTTAGGTTTAAGCAGTTCTAAGTTCTTGGGGACTGATGACCTCAGCAATTAAGTCCCATAGTGCTCAGAGTCATTTTTTTTCTAGTCATCAACAGTCCAATGTCGGTGTTGACGGGCCAAGGCGGGGCGTGAAGCTTTGTGTCGTGCAATCAAGGTTACACGAGTAGGCCTTCGGCTCCGAAAGCCAATATCGATGATTTTTCGTTGAATGGTTCGTACGCTGACACTTGTTGATGCCCCAGGATTGAAATCTGCAGCAATTTGCGAAGGGTTGGACTTGGTCATCAACTTGGTCATGTTGAACGATTCTCTTTAGTCGTCGTTGATCCCGTTCTTGCAGGCTCTTTTTCGGGCCGCAGCGATGTCGGAGATTTGATGTTTTACCCGATTCCTGATATTCACGGTACAATTGTGTAATGGTCGTACGGAAAAATCCGCACTTCATCGCTACCTCGGAGAAGCTGTGTCGCATGGCTCGTGCGCCGACTATAACGCCACGTTCGGACTCCTTAAATGTTGATAACCTGCCATTGTAGCAGCAGTACCTGGTCTAACGCTGCGGCAGTGACTTGTCTTATATAGGTTTTTGCGGATCACAGCGTCGTATTCTTCCTGCCTAAATGCACGCATGCCTGTACCAGCTTCTTTGGCGCTTCTGTGAAGTTTGCGTGCTCAGTATTCGTGTGTGTGCACTTTGGACTTCGTGGTACATGGCGCTTAGTTCTCATGTCGCGGCTGCGTCTGCTTACTCACTTATCACGCGCTAGGCAGGAAGGGCTCTACAAACTCGTTTTCAGTACGCTTCACTCACGACAGCGTGGAATACTTACAAACGAAACTTAGTGAGTTTGTCTGTCACATAAGCCTAACACACTGTGAATCAAGTTGTTGTGTACCTGTTGAGACACACTGTACATTTACTATATCTTTGACACATATAATACATTCATGCTCATAAATTAAGGATAATTGCAGAATGTGGTGCCACGCAACAAGGTACTACACAAAACTGGGGCTAATAGCATAGGCACATAGGGAACACACACGACACAGATCTGCAAGTCCACAGTATTGATGATAAGTTCATAAACACGTCACGAAACGCATGAGCTACAAAACCCCAGCCGCGCGGGATTAGCCGAGCGGTCTGAGGCGATGCAGTCATGGACTGTGCGGCTGGTCCCGGCGGAGATTCAGGTCCTCCCTCGGGCATGGGTGTGTGTGTTTGTCCTTAGGATAATTTAGGTTAAGTAATGTGTAAGCTTAGGGACTGATAACCTTAGCAGTTAAGTCACATAAGATTAAAAATAAAATACAAAACCCCATTGTTTCCTGCGCATGTACACCGACATTGCCGGCCGGGCTGGCCGAGCGGTTCTAGGCGCTACAGTGTGGAAACGTGCGACCGCTACGGTCGCAGGTTCGACTCCTGCCTCGGGCATGGATGTGTGTGATGTCCTTAGGTTAGTTGAGTGTACGTAGTTCTAAGTTCTAGGGGACTGATGACCTCAGAAGTTAAGTGCCATAGTGCTCAGAGCCATTTGAAACATTTTAACACCGACATCAATATGGCATATGTTCACCATACACACGTATACAGACCGCACAACGGGTTGGCACACTCTGGGCCAGGTGGTCGAGCAGCTGCTGGGGTATAGCCTCCCATTCTTGCACCAGTGCCTGTCGAAGTTCCTGGAATGTAGTAGGGGTTTGAAGACGTGCAGCGATACGTCGACCGAGAGCATCCCAGACGTGCTCGATGGGGTTTAGGTCTGGCGTACGGGCAGGTCACTCCATTCGCCTGATATCGTCTGTTTCAAGGTACTCCTTCACGATGGCAGCTCGCTGGGACAGTGCGTTATCATCCATCAGTAGAAAGGTGGGACCCACTGCACCCCTGAAAAGGTGGACATACTGGTGAAAAATGGCGTCCCGACACACCTGACCTGTTACAGTTCCTCTGTCAAAGGCATGCACGAGTGTACGTGCACCAATTATAATCCCACTCCACACCATCAAACCACGACCTCCATACAGGTCCCTTTCAAGGACATTAAGGAGTTGGTTCCTAGTTCCTAGTTCACGCCAGATGAAAAACCGGCAAGAATCACTTTTCAGACTATACCTGGACTCGACCGTGAACATAACCTGGAACCACTGTTCCAATGACCATGTTCTGTGTTCTTTATGGGCTCTCCTGTGGCCAGGGGTGAGTGGAATGCACCTTGCAGGTCTCCGGGCTAATAAACCATGTCTGTTCAGTCGTCTGTAGACTGTCTGTATAGAGACAACTATTCCAGTGGCTGCGGTAAGGTCCCGAGCAAGGCTACCTGCAGTACTCCGTGGCTGTCTGCGGGCACTGAGGGTGAGATATCGGTCTTCTTGTGGTGTTGTACACTGTGGACGTCCCGTACTGTAGCGCCTGGTCACGTTTCCTGTCTGCTGGACTCGTTGCCATAATCTTGAGATCACACTTTGTGGCACACGGAGGGCCCGTGCTACGACCTGCTGTGTTTGACCAGCCTCCAGTCTCCCTAGTATTCCACCCCTCCCAACGTCATCAATATGTGTTCTTTGAGTCATTTTCAACACACAGACCCCATTAGCACGTCTGAAAACGTCTGCACACTTACTCGCTGAACCGTGCTCTGACATGCACCAACACACCTCTGCGTATGTGGACTGCTGCCAGCGCCACCGTGCGACGACCGCAGGTCAAATGCACCGCATGGCCATACCCCGAGGTGATTTAAACCCGCAAACCGCCCACCAGAGCATTGTTTCACCATGTATCAGCATTATCCTTAATTTATGAGCCTGATTGTAGTAATGGACCTACCCAGACACCGTCACGCTGCCGTTAAGAGAACATGTTCACTGTAAATTACGCAACAGAATCACTATCTTGAAATCGGCTAACACAGAATCATAAGGTGGGAAATTGTAATAATCGTACTACATAACCATCCCTTCAGTCAATAAAACAGATAACTGAATTGGGGGGAACAACGTGCTTCTAAAAATAAAAAGGCAAAAGAAACATAAACAGACTATTTATCATATTCAACAGTTAGAAAGTATTGGCATCAACATTCTAAGAAAACCAAAGTTAATTCCTGACGATAGCTAATAAGACAGGTAAGCGGAGGGATGGTTATCGTATCCTAGCTGCACCTTAAATCATTAATCCAACACAACCCAACAATTAATTTAGAAACTCCAGTGGTAGACTGAATACAACGTCAAAGTATACTAAGGCACGAAACGGGTTAGCGGAGCTGTGGAAAGGGTACCATTTCTATATAACATTAAACCCCATCCAGTGAGCCATGCTGCTGTATACTCTCACCAGGCGTCTGTGGCGGTAAGTCGGAGGACTGTGGTCGTAGTGGTGAGTCAGAATGTCGTTCGTCAGGACTCGGACACCTAAAAGCGTCACGACGTGTCGAACCGGCGACCTGTCTCCATCCACCACCAAACCAAGAGTGTCTCTCTCGCTCTCTCTCTCTCTCTCTCTCTCTCTCTCTCTCTCTCTCTCTCTCTCTCTCTTCCACGAGCTCTAGACTCGACATTTTGCACCAATCTGGCCGCGAAGGCCAATAAGGAAAAATATTACTCCTTTCCGCCAATAGCGTGTCAGTGCCACGTTTAACAAATCCCCACCCCGGAATACCGTCAGTCAGGGGCCAAACAGAGCACATCTTCCTCTCTAGCATGTCCCAGAAATTCCCGTCTGACGTCAGCCGGCGAAGGGGCCAAGTCTTGTACTTTTCCGCCATCAACTGTGATGTCGCACCAAACACTTCAAACTATTGCCCTAGGCCAGGGGCGGGCAGGAATTCTGCACGTGTGCGGTGCACATGCACGTGTGCAGTTAACAGGTGTTCTGCGCGCACACAGGGGCAAGCTGGCCACCCGCTTCTCTCCCCTCCCCGCCATACCGTCTCATCGCTTCTTCCTTTGTAAGGCGTCTTATTTCCTGGCCTGCTTTATTGAATGAAGGAATAAGGTTAGTAGGAGTGCTTGAAAGTAATCGTGGTTTGAAGGAGTACCTATTACCTACGATACGTTTTATTTAATTATCACAGGTGGAGTTTACAATACGTTTAATGTCTGCAACAAAATTTCTACATACAGACAAACACAAACAGTTGCGTAAATTTTCATTACTGATGTTTGCTCTTAACCGAGACTTTCATAACAGAAAAAAATCTCTCACAAACGTATGTCGAGCCAAACATTGACATTATCTTCATGGCTTCACGATGGAGACGAGGAAACTCTTGCTGTGGAAAGTCGTGATAAAAATCTATTACACGTCTTGCCAAAAGGAACTTGTCTCCCAGACGAGAATTACGCTGTAGATCTATTAATTCTATTTGCAAACTGGGATGAATATCATCTACAGAAACAGCAGATTGTCTCGAGAACTATTCAGAACCTTGGGATAAGTAAGATATATCCCCAAATCGCTTGAGAAATTCCTCTTTTATTGCATCAAGAACGGCAACATACTGAAATTTATTATAATGGCGTTCAATATTAAACTTCCGTTGACCAGCGAGAATACTGTCACATATAATACATTTCCAATTTTCACGTTTTTGCACAGAGAAAAAAATGATTCTCCCATTCCTTTTTAAAAGATAGTAAATCTCCAATTCTCCGTTTCCTTGATTCACTCAGCATTTTCCGGTTATTGAAATACAACGTTCACTACGTAGTGGTCGCTTCGCTTCAACGTCCGCATCTTCGCCTGGTACTACACTGCCGCAACCTGCTGGCTGTCGCCACTGCCCCTGTCGACGCCTGCACGCGAGCAGCACACGTGCAGCGCTGTGCGCTCATGAGCCGCGTGCAACGTTTGCCCGCCCCTGCCCTAGGCCATCTCACAAGGGAACCTCCCCGTCGCACCCCCCTCAGATTCAGTTATAAATTGACACAGTGGGTAGGCCTTGAAATACTGAACACAGACCAATCGAGAAAACAGGAAGTAGTTGTGTGGAACTATGAAAAAATAAGCAAAATATACAAACTGAGTAGTCCATATGCAATATCAGGAAGTAGTTGTGTGGAACTATGAAAAAATAAGCAAAATATACAAACTGAGTAGTCCATATGCAATATCAAGGACACTGTGAGCTGAGGAGCGCCGTGGTCCCGCGGTTAGAGTGAGCAGCAGCGGAACGAGAGATCCATGGTTCGAGTCATGCCTCGAGTGAAAATTTTACTTTATTTATTTTCGCAAAGTTACGATCTGTCCGTTCATTCATTGACGTCTCTGTTCACTGTAATAAGTTTAGTGTCTGTGTTTTGCGACCGCACCGCAAATCCGTGCGATTAGTAGACGAAAGGACGTGCCTCTCCAATGGGAACCGAAAACATTTGATCGCAAGGTCACAGGTCAACCGATTCGTCCACAGGAAAACGCGTCTGATATATTCTATACGACACTGGTGACGGCATGTGCGTCACATGACAGGAATATGTTGTCGACGCACCTAACCTGCACACCTGGCGAATGGGTGCAAAGATTCTTCTACCTTGCCCGATTTAGGTTTTCTTGTGGATGTGATAATCACTCCCAAAAAAGTGATGAAAACATAAGAGTTTGTCACATAAACTGCAACAAATGAATGCAACAGTTTCACAGTCGCACAGTTTTCCCTGTGCTCTGTCAAAATATATGTTTTTTACGTTTTCAAATGTTTCCGTGTGTAGACCGTCAAATCCTGCATATGTCCAAGCAAATCTGAACATGTCTTGGAATTTTGGAGAGCGAAGTTGATTGTGTGTGGGTGCCTGAACTTTGATAATTGTCTGAAAATAAAAAAAATTAAACTTTACACTCGAGAGAAGAGTTGAACCAAGGACCTCTCGTTCCGCAGCTGCTCACGCTAACCACGGGGCCACGGCGCTCGTAAGCTCACAGTCTCCTTGATGTTGCCTACCTTCCCATGGACTACTCAGTTTGTATATTTTGCTTATTTTTTTTCATAGTTCCACACAACTTCTTCCTGTTTTCTCGATTGATCTGTGTTGAGTTTTTCAATGCCTATCCCTGTGCCAACTTATAACTAAATCAGAGGGGGGTGCGATGGGGAGGTTCCCTTGTCAGGAGGTAAGGTCGGGCCCCGACTTAATGAAAAGGGCCGGTAGGCCCCGTGAACCTCCGTCGGTGGCCACCTGACACGAGCCAGCCAGTACAAAGCTCTGAGTGCCGCGTTCAGAGCAGTGCGCGAGCTGTGCATTTCCCACGTATTCACAGACGGCAAATATTAGCTCCTTTACCGACGACCAGGGAGCGAAAGGCTATTTACAATTTGTACAGAAACCAGATGGCAGTTATAAGAGTCGAGGGACATGAAAGGGAAGCAGTGGTTGGGAAGGGAGTAAGACAGGGTTGTAGCCTCTCCCCGATGTTATTCAATCTGTATATTGAGCAAGCAGTAAAGGAAACAAAAGAAAAATTCGGAGTAGGTATTAAAATTCATTGAGAAGAAGTAAAAACTTTGAGGTTCGCCGATGACATTGTAATTCTGTCAGAGACAGCAAAGGACTTGGAAGAGCAGTTGAACGGAATGGACAGTGTCTTGAAAGAAGGGTATAAGATGAACATCAACAAAAGCATAATGGAATGTAGTCGAATTAAGTCTGGTGATGTTGAGGGTGTTAGATTAGGAAATGAGACACTTAAAGTAGTAAATGAGTTTTGCTATTTGGGGAGCAAAATAACTGATGATGGTCGAAGTAGAGAGGATATAAAATGTAGACTGGCAATGGCAAGGAAAGCGTTTCTGAAGAAGAGAAATTTGTTAACATCGAGTATAGATTTAAGTGTCAGGAAGTCATTTCTGAAAGTATTTGTATGGAGTGTTGCCATGTATGGAAGCGAAACATGGACGATAAATAGTTTGGACAAGAAGAGAATAGAAGCTTTCGAAAAGTGGTTCTACAGAAGAATGCTGAAGATTAGATGGATCACCAATTTAGTATTGGAGGGCAGCGTGGAGGGTAAAAATCGTAGGGGGAGACCAAGAGATGAATACACTAAGCAGATTCAGAAGGATGTAGGTTGCAGTAGGTACTGGGAGATGAAGAAGCTTGCACAGGATAGAGTAGCATGGAGACCTGCATCAAACCAGTCTCAGGACTGAAGACCACAACAACAACAACAACCGACGACCTCTGAAATTTTATAAAATACATTTCCCTGTAACGAATCAACGTAATTAGACTTTAAGTAGATGCAACCCAATACCCTGCCTGTCGCCAGACGTAAAAAGGGTGACGTGAGTTTAATATAAGTGGGGGGAGGCAAACCAGACGGCTGGTAACCATTAACATTGAGATGCGTGGAAAAATAGCTTTCCTTCTCTCTTTTTTTTTTTGTTTTTACTACGCAAATTAACGAACTATCAGTGTAATAAGTCATTGTTGCAAAATACTAATAAGAGTTCTTTACAGACGAATGCAAAAACTGGTAGAAACCCACCTCGCGGAGGACCAGTTTGGATTCTGTAGAAATGTTGGAAAACGCGAGGCAATATTGATCCTACGGCTCGTCTCAGAAGCTAGGTTAAGGAAAGGCAAAGCTACGTTTATAGCATTTGTAGACTTAGAGAAAGCTTTTGACAACGTTGAGCGGAATACTTTGTTTCAACCTCTGAAGGTGGCAGGGATCAAATACAGGGTGCAAAAGGCCATTTACAATTTATAGAGAAACAAGATGGCAGTTATAACAGTCGAGGGGCATGAAAGGGAAGCAGTAGTTGGGAAAGGATTGAGACAGGTTTGTAGCCTACCCCAGACATTATTCAATCTGCATATTGAGGAAGCAGTAAAGGAAACAAAAGAAAAGTTCGGAGTAGGAATTAAAATCCATGGAGAAGAATGGACTTTCAAAAGCAGTTGAATGGAATGTACAGTGTCTTGAAAGGAGGAAATAAAATGAACATCACCAAAAGCAAAACGAGGATAACGGAATGCAGTCGAATTAAATCAGGTCATGCTGACGGAATTAGATTAGGAAATGAGACGCTTCAACTAGTAGATGAGTTTTGCTATTTGGCGGAAAAATAACTGATGATGGCCGAAGTCGAGAAGATATAAAATGTAAACTGGCAATGGCAAAAACAGGGTTTCTGAAAAATAGAAATTTCTTAACATCGAGTATAGAATCAAGTGTCAGGAAGTCCTTTCTGAAAGTATTTGTATGGTGTGTAGCAATGTATGGAAGCGAAACATAGACGATAAATAGTTTAGACAAGAAGAGAATAGAAGCTTTCGAAATACAGGGTTATTACAAATGATTGAAGCGGTTTCACAGCTCTACAATAAGTTTATTATTTGAAATCAGATGAAAAACAGCCGACCAGTTGCAAAGGATAAAGTAAACTTTACCTAGGTTTCAATAGGTTTAAACCTATCTTCTTCAGAAGACGGCCTGAGGAAAATGAACATCATGTTTTATATGAAAGGTATACACATAGGTCAAGTTTAGAGTTTAACATATATTAGGAGGCACTTGTGTTACAAAATATGAGATAAATTTCTTGTACTTACAGTATTACATTAACATGGCATGATACGTCGTTGCAATTTTAACAAACATCTCCATAGCTCCTTTAGTTCAAATACAATATAGCCCTACGAGTAGGGTTCGTCAAATAAATAAAATTAAGTACATGGAGGTCGGAGCGCGTATAAGCAACTGAGTAAAATCGGCCTGCGTGGTAGCAATGCGGCCAGGGCAGGTGGCGCTCATGTCGCGTACAATGTGCCGATTGGCGTACTGAAGCAACATGTAAAATATAAATATTAGTTGCGTCTTTAGAAGAAGTGACAGTGAACAAACTGAAAGCGTTTAACATTCCCATTATAACAATGTGGGAGCCTTAGAAATAGTAACGTAGAAACATATATCAAAAGGCAGGTGGCGCATACGCCATGAGTTACATACAGTGGCATATACAGCCAAAATAAAATTATATTACCACATTAGTGAAGCACACAGAACCATATAAGTCAAAACGTTAAGCATAAACAGTAATGGCATCTCAAGACATAAATTACGAAAACTGGTGCACAGTTTAGTTATTATACATTCACTGGGATCCGAGGCTTTAAGATAAGCGAGAATTACAAGAAGGCTAGTGTAGTGGCAGCCATACATCATGAGTAAATCACATTGCATAAAAGGTAGTGAGCTTAGAGATATAAAAGTGCATTATAGCTTCCTGAGGAAAAAGACTACTGAGGTTAACAACATTAAAGTTATGAATTAAATAATACGGGTTTAAAGCCTTCCAAAAATTGTCTACTGGCAAGGTTCAACTGATCGTTGAGTATGTTGCCGTCTTTTAGCTCCAGATGTTTAAAAATAAATAGCTCTTCCCACAGATCTAATCTCCGTCCTTTAACTTGTCTGTGTAGGATAACCGTGTCTTCTAACTGTTTAGGCGTATGGCCGGCTAACCAGAGGTGTTCAGCAAAAGTAGAGTTGTGAACACTAGTTCCTTTTTTTCTTAATAGATGTTCTTTATATCGTGTTTTAACAGCTCTGCCTGTTTGACCAATATAATATGAGGGGCAGTTACTACAGGTTATTTTGTATACACCTGAATTAGAAAACCAATCGTTAGCAATTTCTACTGAATGTATAAGATTTCTTTTTAAACTGTTGTCTGTAGAAAAGGAGACGTTACAGTTATATTTTTTAGTTAGAAGACGTTTAATCCTATATGATATGTTACCCAAGAAAGGGATGGAAATAAATTTTTTAGTTTCTGTGATATCAGTGGGGAGGTTATTACTCAAAGTCGAACAATTTTGGGAAGATTTCTTATTAAGCAGGTGATCGATCATGTTCTGGTTGTATCCATTATTAACAGCGATCGTTTTGATGACATTCAATTCTTTTTGTTGATCCGCAGGTGATAAAGGTGTGGTTACCATTCGGTGAATGGCGGAATGAAAAAATGCCAATTTATGCGATTTAGGATGAGTCGAGTCAGCAGGAATGACATTATCTGAATATGTTTCCTTGCGGAAGATATTGAAATGGAAGGTATTATCTTGTATAGAAATTGTTAAATCTAAGAAATTCAGTTCATGTTTATCATTTTGAAGTTCTTTAGTGAAGGAAATTTTTTCATGTAGACCATTGAAAGTGTTGAAGAGCTGCTCTAACTCATAGTCAGTGCCATCAAAAGCAATGAGAATGTCGTCCACATAACGTGTATAATAGCGGATTTTTTGATGTAATTCTGAACTAGACTTGAAAAATGCTGTTTCCAGGGCGTTAATGAAAATATCTGCTAGAATACCGGCAAGGGGGCTGCCCATAGCTAGACCATCTGGCTGTATATACATTTTCCCATTAAATGTAAAATAATTGTATTTTAATATGACCTTAAGCAAACCAATAAGTTCAGCAATCTGAGTTTCACTTAGTTTTTTATGCTTCAAAAGATTTTCTTTTACAAGGCCTATGGTTTCATCAACCGGGACATTTGTATAGAGGCTGACGATGTCGAAGGACACCAGTCTAGTATCAGGTGTACATCTTACAGATTGAATATTATTAATTAATTCCTTACTATTTTTTATAGAAAAATTATTTTCAAATGTGAAGGCATCTTTAATTTTAAAATGGAGGTGCCTAGCAAGCGTGTGATGTGGACTACCTATACCATTCACTACAGGGCGGATCGGATGATTTTGTTTGTGCAGTTTAAACTGGCTTCTGAGCACAGGTGGTTTCGGGTTCATATTTATAAGCCATTTCTTTTGAAACTTATTAAACAGGCTGACGGAATTAGATAGGGTACGCCGGATTTCATTTTGCAGTTCAGCAGTTGGATCTACGGTAACCTCAGTGATGTCTTTTTCCTCAAAAAACTTTACAGTTTTCTCTATATATTCGTTTTTATAAGCCACGACAACGGTATTACCTTTGTCGCTCTTAGTGGCTAAAGCGTCATGCTCTCTAAGTTTATGATTAATGCTTTTTACTATACTATATTCACGCGACTGACAATTAGGAGATAATTTAATTTCCTTCTCTATTATGTTATTACATTCGTAAGCAAATTTAACTTGCTCAGTTTTCTCTAATTTCAGAGATTCTAAACCAGTTTTCAGATTTACAATGAGGTTACAAATAACTGGATCTTTATCGAGTTTAGAAGGCAAGTTATATTTAAGGCCTTTACACAATAAGTCATTCTCAGCCTGCGTAAAAGTAATGTTAGTTTTATTTAGTACTCTTTCGTAAAATAGGTGCTTGCCACTATTATCTGATGTATTAACACTTTTACTTGTGGTCCTGTTACTAAACTTCAAAAGCTTTCTTTCATGTCTAGCCTTGATTTCTTCTTTACGATTAGAGAGCCATTCATTAATGCTATTTAATATATAGTCAATTTGAAAATTACAATGATCTTTAAAAGCTTTAGTTAAAAATAGGTATATACAGTAGGCTTCACTATTAAGAACATCTTTTTTCTTGTACAAATTTACTATGCTATCTGAAATGACTAGATGCACTAACTTCTTTTTAATGGAAGGCACTCTGTTACACTGTTTAAAGTTTATGTACGCCTTTACGTAATCAGGGATAATGTCTTTATCTAGGCACTGTTGATTAAAGTCAATAGCCATACCTGCTTTCACAATTTTTAATTTGATGTCCATATACCTGGATGCAGCTTTTGATACCTCGGCAGGCAAGAATTTCATTATTTTAAACATAGCTGCGTAACAGCAACGGTTCCACGTAATCAGATGAAAAACAGCCGACCAGTTGCAAAGGATAAAGTAAACTTTACCTAGGTTTCAATAGGTTTAAACCTATCTTCTTCAGAAGACGGCCTGAGGAAAATGAACATCATGTTTTATATGAAAGGTATACACATAGGTCAAGTTTAGAGTTTAACATATATTAGGAGGCACTTGTGTTACAAAATATGAGATAAATTTCTTGTACTTACAGTATTACATTAACATGGCATGATACGTCGTTGCAATTTTAACAAACATCTCCATAGCTCCTTTAGTTCAAATACAATATAGCCCTACGAGTAGGGTTCGTCAAATAAATAAAATTAAGTACATGGAGGTCGGAGCGCGTATAAGCAACTGAGTAAAATCGGCCTGCGTGGTAGCAATGCGGCCAGGGCAGGTGGCGCTCATGTCGCGTACAATGTGCCGATTGGCGTACTGAAGCAACATGTAAAATATAAATATTAGTTGCGTCTTTAGAAGAAGTGACAGTGAACAAACTGAAAGCGTTTAACATTCCCATTATAACAATGTGGGAGCCTTAGAAATAGTAACGTAGAAACATATATCAAAAGGCAGGTGGCGCATACGCCATGAGTTACATACAGTGGCATATACAGCCAAAATAAAATTATATTACCACATTAGTGAAGCACACAGAACCATATAAGTCAAAACGTTAAGCATAAACAGTAATGGCATCTCAAGACATAAATTACGAAAACTGGTGCACAGTTTAGTTATTATACATTCACTGGGATCCGAGGCTTTAAGATAAGCGAGAATTACAAGAAGGCTAGTGTAGTGGCAGCCATACATCATGAGTAAATCACATTGCATAAAAGGTAGTGAGCTTAGAGATATAAAAGTGCATTATAGCTTCCTGAGGAAAAAGACTACTGAGGTTAACAACATTAAAGTTATGAATTAAATAATACGGGTTTAAAGCCTTCCAAAAATTGTCTACTGGCAAGGTTCAACTGATCGTTGAGTATGTTGCCGTCTTTTAGCTCCAGATGTTTAAAAATAAATAGCTCTTCCCACAGATCTAATCTCCGTCCTTTAACTTGTCTGTGTAGGATAACCGTGTCTTCTAGCTGTTTAGGCGTATGGCCGGCTAACCAGAGGTGTTCAGCAAAAGTAGAGTTGTGAACACTAGTTCCTTTTTTTCTTAATAGATGTTCTTTATATCGTGTTTTAACAGCTCTGCCTGTTTGACCAATATAATATGAGGGGCAGTTACTACAGGTTATTTTGTATACACCTGAATTAGAAAACCAATCGTTAGCAATTTCTACTGAATGTATAAGATTTCTTTTTAAACTGTTGTCTGTAGAAAAGGAGACGTTACAGTTATATTTTTTAGTTAGAAGACGTTTAATCCTATATGATATGTTACCCAAGAAAGGGATGGAAATAAATTTTTTAGTTTCTGTGATATCAGTGGGGAGGTTATTACTCAAAGTCGAACAATTTTGGGAAGATTTCTTATTAAGCAGGTGATCGATCATGTTCTGGTTGTATCCATTATTAACAGCGATCGTTTTGATGACATTCAATTCTTTTTGTTGATCCGCAGGTGATAAAGGTGTGGTTACCATTCGGTGAATGGCGGAATGAAAAAATGCCAATTTATGCGATTTAGGATGAGTCGAGTCAGCAGGAATGACATTATCTGAATATGTTTCCTTGCGGAAGATATTGAAATGGAAGGTATTATCTTGTATAGAAATTGTTAAATCTAAGAAATTCAGTTCATGTTTATCATTTTGAAGTTCTTTAGTGAAGGAAATTTTTTCATGTAGACCATTGAAAGTGTTGAAGAGCTGCTCTAACTCATAGTCAGTGCCATCAAAAGCAATGAGAATGTCGTCCACATAACGTGTATAATAGCGGATTTTTTGATGTAATTCTGAACTAGACTTGAAAAATGCTGTTTCCAGGGCGTTAATGAAAATATCTGCTAGAATACCGGCAAGGGGGCTGCCCATAGCTAGACCATCTGGCTGTATATACATTTTCCCATTAAATGTAAAATAATTGTATTTTAATATGACCTTAAGCAAACCAATAAGTTCAGCAATCTGAGTTTCACTTAGTTTTTTATGCTTCAAAAGATTTTCTTTTACAAGGCCTATGGTTTCATCAACCGGGACATTTGTATAGAGGCTGACGATGTCGAAGGACACCAGTCTAGTATCAGGTGTACATCTTACAGATTGAATATTATTAATTAATTCCTTACTATTTTTTATAGAAAAATTATTTTCAAATGTGAAGGCATCTTTAATTTTAAAATGGAGGTGCCTAGCAAGCGTGTGATGTGGACTACCTATACCATTCACTACAGGGCGGATCGGATGATTTTGTTTGTGCAGTTTAAACTGGCTTCTGAGCACAGGTGGTTTCGGGTTCATATTTATAAGCCATTTCTTTTGAAACTTATTAAACAGGCTGACGGAATTAGATAGGGTACGCCGGATTTTCACAATGCTTTGCACACACATACAAAAACTCAAAAAGTTTTTTTAGGGATTCACAAATGTTCGATATGTGCCCCTTTAGTGATGCGGCAGACATCAAGCCGATAATCAAGTTCCTCCCACACTCGGCGCAGCATGTACCCATCAATGAGTTCGAAAGCATCGTTGATGCGAGCTCGCAATTCTGGCACGTTTCTTGTTTGAGGAGGTTTAAACACTGAATCTTTCACGTAACCCCACAGAAAGAAATCACATGGGGTTACGTCGGGAGAGCGTGGAGGCCATGACATGAATTGCTGATCATGATCTCCACCACGACCGATCCATCGGTTTTCCAATCTCCTGTTTAAGAAATGCCGAACATCATGATGGAAGTGCGGTGGAGCACCATCCTGTTGAAAGATGAAGTCGGCGCTGTCGGTCTCCGGATGTGGCATGAGCCAATTTTCCAGCATGTCCAGATACACGTGTCCTGTAACGTTTTTTTCGCAGAAGAAAAATGGGCCGTAAACTTTAAACCGTGAGATTGCACAAGACACGTTAACTTTTGGTAAATTGCGAATTTGCTGCACGGATGCGTGAGGATTCTCTACCGCCCAGATTCGCACATTGTGTCTGTTAACTTCACCATTAAGAAAAAATGTTGCTTCATCACTGAAAACAAGTTTCGCACTGAACGCATCCTCTTCCATGAGCTGTTGCAACCGCGCCGAAAATTCAAAGCGTTTGACTTTGTCATCGGGTGTCAGGGCTTGTAGCAATTCTAAACGGTAAGGCTTCTGCTTTAGCCTTTTCCGTAAGATTTTCCAAACCGTCGGCTGTGGTACGTTTAGCTCCCTGCTTGCTTTATTCGTCGACTTCCGCGGGCTACGCGTGAAACTTGCCCGCACGCGTTCAACCGTTTCTTCGCTCACTGCAGGCCGACCCATTGATTTCCCTTTACAGAGGCATCCAGAAGCCTTAAACTGCGCATACCATCGCCGAATGGAGTTAGCAGTTGGTGGATCTTTGTTGAACTTCGTCCTGAAGTGACGTTGCACTGTTATGACTGACTGATGTGAGTGCATTTCAAGCACGACATACGATTTCTCGCTTCCTGTCGCCATTTTGTCTCACTGCGCTCTCGAGCGCTCTGACGGCAGAAACCTGAAGTGAGGCTTCAGCCGAACAAAACTTTATGAGTTTTTCTACGTATCTGTAGTGTGTCGTGACCATATGTCAATGAATGGAGCTACAGTGAATTTATGAAATCGCTTCAATCATTTGTAATAGCCCTGTATAGTGCTACAGGAGAGTGCTGAAGATTAGATGGGTGGATCCCGTAACTAATGAGGTGGTGCTGAATAGAATTGGAGAAAACAGGAATTTGTGGCACAACTTGACTAGGAGGAGGGATTGGTTGGGAACACGCTCTGAAGCGTCAAGAGATCACCAATTTCGTATTGGAGGGCAGCGTGGAGGGAAAAAATCGTACAGGGAGAGCAAGAGATGAATTCACTAAGTAGATTCAGAAGGACGTAGGTTGCAGTAGGTACTTGGAGATGAAGAAGCTTCCACAGGATAGAGTAGCATGAAGAGCTTCATCAAACCAGTCTCTGGACTGAAGACCATAACCACAACAACAACAACAACAATAATAATAATACGAAGAGCGAATTACACAACCTGTACTCACCCATTGAATAACAGGAAACTAATGAAACTAGAAAATCAGGGTTTTGCGTCTTCAGCCACAAAAGCTTCACATGTTTAACGTGGAGTATTTAACAAATTAACTCATTTGTAATCAAATGTACATGGGAATCCGATTCTTTAAAGAATCGACGGCGGAAGCCGGGGGTGTCACCAGCGTACGGCTACTGTGTGGCCGGATATCCCAACGTCGGTGTGCCCGCCAACCCGCTGTGAGCCGCCCTTAGCGGAGATCAGCTGTGTCGGACCGGGCGGCACGTGCCGCGCTCTTGACGCCTTATTGGCGCCGCCAGAGCCCTGGGCAAACACCGCGCCTGCCACCTGCCAGCGCTGCTCCCCAGGGCTCCGCGCCGGGACCTGCGCTACTGCCTCGCTGCTTCCACAGCGCCTCCAGACGGCCACGTCAACTGTCAATTTTTTTATTGGTTCCTCTATGGGTTCCGCACGATCATCTTCGGTTTTTCTGCTAAGCCGTTGCTAAGTGGTTCTGAAACTGCCGTAAATATGATAACGAACAGTTTTGCACGGTGTCCCATGAGGAATTTCCAATACTCAGCGATATGACAAAACGATCATTTGAAGCAAAAATGTCTAGTAAACATGGGCTCTAAGGTGCAAACCTTAATACACGAAGATGACGTGCTACAGACGCGAAATTTAACCGACAGGAAGCATATGCTGTAATATGCAAATGATTAGCTTTTCAGAGCATTCACACAAGGTTGCCGCCGGTGGCGACACCTACAACGTGCTGACATCAGGAAAGTTTCAAACCGATTTCTCATACACAAACAGCAGTTGACCGGCGTTGTCTGGTGAAACGTTGTTGTGATGCCTCGTGTAAGGAGGAGAAATTCGTACCATCACGTTTCCGACTTTGATAAAGGTCGGATTGTAGCCTATCGCGATTGCAGTTTATCGTCTCACGACATTGCTGCTCGCGTTGGTCGAGATCCAATGATTGTTAGCAGAATATGGAATCGTTGGGTTCAGGAGGGTAATACGGAACGCCGTGCTGGATCCCAACGGTCTCGTATCACTAGCAATCGAGATGACAGGCATCTTATCCGCATGGCTGTATCAGATCGTTCAGCCACGTCTCGATTCCCGAGTCAACAGATCGGGACATTTGCAAGACAACAACCATCTGCACCAACAGTTCGACGACGTTTACAGCAGCATGGACTATCATCTCGGAGACCATGGCTGCGGTTACCCTTGACGCTGCATCACAGACAGGAACGCCTGCGATGGTGTACACAACGACGAACGTGGGCGCACGAATAGCAAAACGTCATTTTTTTCAGATGAATCCAGGTCCTGTTTACAGCATCGTGATGGTCGCATCCGTGTTTGCCGACATCGCGTTGAACGCACATTGGAAGCGTGTATTCGTCATCGCCATACTGGCGTATCACGCGGCGTGATGGTATGGGTTGCCATTGGTTACACGCCTCGGTCACCTCTTGTTCGCATTGACGGCACTTTGAACAGTGGTCGTTACATTTCAGATGTTTTACGACCCGTGGCTCTGCCCCTCATTCGATCCCTGCGAAACCCTACATTTCAGCAAGATAATGCACGACCGCATGTTGCAGGTCCTGTACAGGTCTTTCTGGATACAGAAAATGTTCGAGTGCTGCCCTGGCCAGCACATTCTCCAGATATCTCACCAATTTAAAACGTTTGGTCAATGGTGGCCTAGCAAGTGGCTCGTCACAATACGCCGTCACTACTCTTGATGAACTGTGCTATCGTGTTGAAGCAGCATGGGCAGCTGTACCTGTACACGACATCCAAGCTCTGTTTGACTCAATGCCCAGGCGTATCAAGGCCGTTATTACGGCCAGAGGTTGTTGTTCTGGGTACTGATTTCTCAGCATCTATGCACCGAAATTGTGTGAAAATGTAATCACATGTCAGTTGTAGTATAATAAAATTGTCCAATGAATACCCGTTTATCATCAGCATTTCTTCTTGGTGCAGCAATTTGAATGGTCAGTAGTGTAGCTACGAGCACCTGTTCAGTAGAAGAGATGTGTTTCGCTGTAGCTGAAGTGAACAAGTGCACGTAGGTCTAAAGGTATGCATTTTAGGGCCATGTTTTAAGAAAAGAATACCGTATGTTCCACAAAAGACGTACTCGTCTCTATTAGACTGTTGTGGAACAAGTAGTGTTATTCCCACTATAACGTTTTGGATTTTCTGTCAGCTCGTGGTCTAGTGGCTAGCGTTGCTGCCTCTGGATCATGGGACCCTGATTCGATTCCCAGTCAGGTTGGGGATTTTATCCGCTCGGGGACTGGGTGTTTGTTATGTCCTCACCATCATTCATGAAAGTGTCGAGATCGGACTGAGTAAAGACTGGGAATTTGTACGCGTGCTGATAACCGCACAATTGAGCGTCTCAAAAACCAAACATCATCACTAGCCAGAAAGGAAACTGGTTTCTGTACTCATATAATCTATTTTTGCCTTATATGTTGTCATGATCGTTCACGACCGAAATCTGTAGATATTAAGGTCCAAACAGAAACGGGTGATGGGTAAAATGCGATTTTGCAATTGCTTGGCGGTTGTTGAATGTCACCTAGCCAAAACATTAACATTTTACTGATCTTAAATCTTTAACCTTTACAGTTCATATCTTATGACGAATAATGAGACTTATGTGACGTTACGATACAATGTAACTATAATTCACTTCCCAGTTACCTCCAACATGTTATATCGACAGAGGCCGTTGTTCCTCGCCTATTGTAATCTCTGACAGCACTGTAGACTGCCTCATCGGAATAGGACGCCGTTTCCTCGGCAAACCTAGATGTATCTTTGCGAGTGCCGTCTCCCTGTCGCTTTAACAACCTTTGGTGCATCTTCGCAGAGTACACGTTAGAGGGCAGCATACTTTTAGCTGATTTTAAACCAAGTACCCTTTATAGTTTATACACTCCTGGAAATTGAAATAAGAACACCGTGAATTCATTGTCCCAGGAAGGGGAAACTTTATTGACACATTCCTGGGGTCAGATACATCACATGACCACACTGACAGAACCACAGGCACATAGACACAGGCAACAGAGCATGCACAATGTCGGCACTAGTACAGTGTATATCCACCTTTCGCAGCAATGCAGGCTGCTATTCTCCCATGGAGACGATCGTAGAGATGCTGGATGTAGTCCTGTGGAACGGCTTGCCATGCCATTTCCACCTGGCGCCTCAGTTGGACCAGCGTTCGTGCTGGACGTGCAGACCGCGTGAGACGACGCTTCATCCAGTCCCAAATATGCTCAATGGGGAACAGATCCGGAGATCTTGCTGGCCAGGGTAGTTGACTTACACCTTCTAGAGCACGTTGGGTGGCACGGGATACATGCGGACGTGCATTGTCCTGTTGGAACAGCAAGTTCCCTTGCCGGTCTAGGAATGGTAGAACGATGGGTTCGATGACGGTTTGGATGTACCGTGCACTATTCAGTGTCCCCTCGACGATCACCAGTGGTGTACGGCCAGTGTTGGAGATCGCTCCCCACACCATGATGCCGGGTGTTGGCCCTGTGTGCCTCGGTCGTATGCAGTCCTGATTGTGGCGCTCACCTGCACGGCGCCAAACACGCATACGACCATCATTGGCACCAAGGCAGAAGCGACTCTCATCGCTGAAGACGACACGTCTCCATTCGTCCCTCCATTCACGCCTGTCGCGACACCACTGGAGGCAGGCTGCACGATGTTGGGGCGTGAGCGGAAGACGGCCTAACGGTGTGCGGGACCGTAGCCCAGCTTCATGGAGACGGTTGCGAATGGTCCTCGCCGATACCCCAGGAGCAACAGTGTCCCTAATTTGCTGGGAAGTGGCGGTGCGGTCCCCTACGGCACTGCGTAGGATCCTACGGTCTTGGCGTGCATCCGTGCGTCGCTGCGGTCCGGTCCCAGGTCGACGGGCACGTGCACCTTACGCCGACCACTGGCGACAACATCGATGTACTGTGGAGACCTCACGCCCCACGTGTTGAGCAATTCGGCGGTACGTCCACCCGGCCTCCCGCATGCCCACTATACGCCCTCGCTCAAAGTCCGTCAACTGCACATACGGTTCACATCCACGCTGTCGCGGCATGCTACCAGTGTTAAAGACTGCGATGGAGCTCCGTATGCCACGGCAAACTGGCTGACACTGACGGCGGCGGTGCACAAATGCTGCGCAGCTAGCGCCATTCGACGGCCAACACCGCGGTTCCTGGTGTGTCCGCTGTGCCGTGCGTGTGATCATTGCTTGTACAGCCCTCTCGCAGTGTCCGGAGCAAGTATGGTGGGTCTGACACACCGGTGTCAATGTGTTCTTTTTTTCCATTTCCAGGAGTGTATTTTATGACGAATAATCATTTATAATGATGTTACAATGTAATTTAACTATAACTCACTTTTTAATCTACTTCTTGTGCTTACCTAATCATAGACGTATTTCTGACTGGCTAGCAATGATGTCACACTCAGGACGGTGGGCGTGACCGAACCTATTTGATAACCGTTCCCTCCTCGTCCGATTAGCAGTTATTCCAGCGTCGAAGATCGGCGCAATTTGCACCACGGAGTCCACCCACCGTTCTGGAGTCTGACGATGGTTCTTAAATATAATCGTAACCGATCACTCCAATAAAAATAAAAAATTGCGATCAAGACTGTTTTTAATCCTTAAATTTTAATTTTAAAGGTCGCTGGTAATGTTTTCAAAAATTTTTAGTTCCGTTCTTGTTCCAGTCGCAAATAAAGTGAGGGAGAAACGACTGGCTACGCGCTTCCGTATGAGCCCTGATCTCTCGTATCTTCGTCGTCTTTACGCGAAATGTTTCTTGGTGGCAGTAGAATCGTTCTGCAGTCAGATTTCTCGAAAAGAATGTCGCCTTCTCTCCAGGGATTCCAGTTTAAGTTCTCGAAGCATCTCGGTAATATTTGCCTGTTGTTCTTATTGATTCTACATTACGTGCATTGTCTACTGGTTCGGAAAATTCCGCTGCTCATGATATAATTGCATATTCTTGCATCCTTTCTATACGATGATTCCATACTTTCGCTTGTTTTTAAAACATTATTTGCTGTGTCTGTATTTTATGCTCATTTGGTAAATTGTAACGCACTGAAAGCACTATTAATTACACAGTTGTTTATTCCTTCATTAATAACGTGTGATATCTTTATTTATTGCTTAGTCTGCAATTAACGTTTTAAAATAAATGTGTGTAATTGCAAAAGGGAACCAATAGTAACTGATTACGGCCCCATCCACAATCGTAACCGAATCCTTCCTTCCTCGACATCAAGGTTTCAGTGGCTGCAACTCGTCGCCCAGGCGTACTCCATGGGATTCATTCAAGTTGGAAGCCCGTGCAGGCCACGCCATCCGTGCAATTTCTTCGAAGAAAACATCAACCACCTCTGCTGTATGAAGTCGAGCATTATCGTCCATCTATACGAAGTCTGGTCCCACACCACTTAGTAACAAACGCGCACGATGTCCCAAGATCTCGTCGCGATGTCGGAACAGCAGTTAAACGTTGCCGATTCACCCGCACAATTTAAAGAAGAGCTATTTGAGTGGTGAACATAATCCTTGCCCACACCATTAGCGATCATTTTCGATACTGGTTTCTTTCCACAATACTTGGGTCCCGAAATTGTGTTTCACATGCCCTCCAGGTGAAAATCCGTCGCGAATCACTCTCGGAATCGGAAGACGGAATCGGGACTCATCTGTGAAAATAACACTGGCCCTCTGCTCGACCGGCTAGGTGGCATGTTGAGACTCAACTGTAATTATTTTGACTTACACCACCACGAATTAATACTATCTGAAACAAACTAAATCTAACCTTACATAATAAATTTAAAACATTATTAGGACTGAAATCATCCAATGGAACAACAATTATCTTTGTTTCAAATGGTATTCGTGCCGATCTTTCTGGGTCAAATCCACATTCACATGGTGATCTTTTTATGTTTCCTGCTGGCCTGTGTGGTCGAGCGGTTCTAGGCACTACAGTCTGGAACCGCGCGACCGCTACGGTCACAGGTTCGAATCCTGCCTCGGGCATGGATGTGTGTGATGTCCTAAGGTTGGTTAGATGTAAGTAGTTCTAAGTTCTAGGGGACTGATGACCTCAGATGTTAAGTCCCATAGTGCTCAGAGCCATTTGAACCATTTTTTTTTGTTTCCCTCTGTGAAGACGTTTCAGGGGTATACGTACAGCAGTCTCCGGCAATAAAGGTCACTCTGCCGAAGCCTTCTCTACACCGTTTGCCTCGATACAACACGTCTAAGGGATGCTGCGAGGTCAGAGGCCGGTTGCGTTGCACTACCAAGGCGGCACCGCCGTGTCTTCACAGCCAAATAACGGTACTGTTTTCCTGATGTCACACACGATCGGCCCTGCTATGGGGTTTGTGATACATTTGCGGTCTCTATGTACTGTCGCCACACCCGAGAAATAACAGAACGATTCACATTAAGCCAGCGGGCCAATTCTTCCTAGGCCCTCGACCACAGAAACACTGATAGGCGCTTTGTCTGTGCCATGCTGTATCGTCTGCGAGTGTGTACACGGTGGTTGTGGATGAGGGGCTACCCGGCAAGCACCATCCCGTTTGATGGGTGACCTGACGTCATAGTCGGCGTCGTTGTCCGTTGCCCTGAATACCATGTTCCATGCAGAACATGATCGTCTATATGGTTACATTGTGAATGAGACACAGGACGGGCAAACAACAGTTCGTTGCTTTAATTTTGTGGACACCAGTATATATATGACGGTAGTATCTGTTCCCGAAAGAACAGTTACCGTGGATGACCATGCAGCTTTGCTAGAAATGAAATGATAATTAAATAGACACCCTAGCTGCAAACAGGCGTTGATGTACTTCATTGAGGACATGTTGAAAACGTGTGCCCCGACCGGGACTCGAACCCGGGATCTCCTACTTACATGGCAAACGCTCTATCCATCTGTGCCACCGCGGGCACAGAGGATAGTGCGTCTGCAGGGACTTATCCCTTGCACGCTCCTCGCTATGCCCGAACTCGTACGGGACTTGGTAGATTAATCTGCCACGAGTAATGAGTATGATGGACAAACATCTATTAGGCGCACTACGAATGTAGTGGTGTGGACATGTTGCGAATGTGGATCTCACGGGGAGCGTGCAAGGGATAAGTCCCTGCAGACGCACTATCCTCTGTGCCCGCGGTGGCTCAGATGGATAGAGCGTCTGCCATGTAAGCACGAGATCCAGGGTTCGAGTCCCGGTCGGGGCCCACATTTTCAACATGTCCCCCAATGAAGTACATAAACGCCTGTTTGCAGCTAGAGTGTCTATTTAATTATCATTTCACACCAGTATATTTGTGCCAAACAGAAATTACAAATGTTATCGCTGTTAATTTCACTCGTAACCATTTAAGCTATAGTCGTAGGTTCCCCCCTAACCACACTCTCGGAAATCGCCTCCTATTCCGAAATAGTGAATCATTTGTGACAGTAGAGAATATGAGTTGTATCGCTTCTCGTTTAAGCTGTCCTCGGGATTCAAGACCTAGGTCATCAAGGAAAACTGGAATCGTGAGAGGCGCAATATTCTCAGGGCCCACAACAAAAAAGCTCGTCAATACAACCATAATCGGGGAGCCTTCAAGGATAAGCTGGGAGATCAGGTGTATGGAATTTTCGTCGCAAGGACGATTCCCCACTAGTCTCTGCCACAGTAGAGGCCGTGGAAATTATAAGGGAAATATTATTTAAAGGGTTAAATGATTTTTAAGATTATTCTGAAATATATTATCAGATTTAGGAGAGGTAGCTAACAGCCAGTGTAGGCAATGAAGAAAAAATTCAACAATAAGATTTTGTTATGTATACATGGATATCAAAATTAAAAAAGTTCTTATATCACTTCTTATATCCCTTCTTGAAAGATCCAGTCCCCGGGCAGAGAAAATCCCCGACCTGGGCAGGAATCGAACCCGGGACCCTGTAATACCTAAAAATTACTGCCACACGCTTTTATACCAGGTGGTTGTAATTAAAGTGCATCTAAAAGAATTTGAAGTCATTTTGACTATTTTTCGACCGTGACTGTCTCGGTTTGCGAAGTCCGAAACAGTCAATGTCTTCTTTAAAGTGAGTTTTAAAATTTTTGTTGCAATGACTGCATGTAATATTATAAATTTCTCATGTGTTAAGTTTCTCTGTGGGATGTGAGATGTCACGTATCACTTTCGTTTTTGTTATTGGTTGCAAAGGTGATCCTTATGTCTGTTATTCTTAAACAGCTTGGCTATTTTGTCTGATATGACGCCTAATTACGGTAACGTTATGTACTTTGGTTTTTGGACATTGTGTGAGGAAGCTGTGAAGCGAATAAATCAGCTATAGGGAAACATACACTCCTGGAAATTGAAATAAGAACACCGTGAATTCATTGTCCCAGGCAGGGGAAACTTTATTGACACATTCCTGGGGTCAGATACATCACATGATCACACTGACAGAACCACAGGCACATAGACACAGGCAACAGAGCATGCACAATGTCGGCACTAGTGCAGTGTATATCCACCTTTCGCAGCAATGCAGGCTGCTATTCTCCCATGGAGACGATCGTAGAGATGCTGGATGTAGTCCTGTGGAACGGCTTGCCATGCCATTTCCACCTGGCGCCTCAGTTGGACCAGCGTTCGTGCTGGACGTGCAGACCGCGTGAGACGACGCTTCATCCAGTCCCAAACATGCTCAATGGGGGACAGATCCGGAGATCTTGCTGGCCAGGGTAGTTGACTTACACCTTCTAGAGCACGTTGGGTGGCACGGGATACATGCGGACGTGCATTGTCCTGTTGGAACAGCAAGTTCCCTTGCCGGTCTAGGAATGGTAGAACGATGGGGTCGATGACGGTTTGGGTGTACCGTGCACTATTCAGTGTCCCCTCGACGATCACCAGTGGTGTACGGCCAGTGTAGGAGATCGCTCCCCACACCATGATGCCGGGTGTTGGCCCTGTGTGCCTCGGTCGTATGCAGTCCTGATTGTGGCGCTCACCTGCACGGCGCCAAACACGCACACGACCATCATTGGCACCAAGGCAGAAGCCACTCTCATCGCTGAAGACGACACGTCTCCATTCGTCCCTCCATTCACGCCTGTCGCGACACCACTGGAGGCGGGCTGCACGATGTTGGGGCGTGAGCGGAAGACGGCCTAACGGTGTGCGAGACCGTAGCCCAGCTTCATGGAGACGGTTGCGAATGGTCCTCGCCGATACCCCAGGAGCAACAGTGTCCCTAATTTGCTGGGAAGTGGCGGTGCGGTCCCCTACGGCACTGCATAGGATCCTACGGTCTTGGCGTGCATCCGTGCGTCGCTGCGGTCCGGTCCCAGGTCGACGGGCACGTGCACCTTCCGCCGACCACTGGCGACAACATCGATGTACTGTGGAGACCTCACGCCCCACGTGTTGAGCAATTCGGCGGTACGTCCACCCGGCCTCCCGCATGCCCACTATACGCCCTCGCTCAAAGTCCGTCAACTGCACGCTGTCGCGGCATGCTACCAGTGTTAAAGACTGCGATGGAGCTCCGTATGCCACGGCAAACTGGCTGACACTGACGACGGCGGTGCACAAATGCTGCGCAGCTAACGCCATTCGACGGCCAACACCGCGGTTCCTGGTGTGTCCGCTGTGCCGTGCGTGTGATCATTGCTTGTACAGCCCTCTCGCAGTGTCCGGAGCAAGTATGGTGGGTCTGACACACCGGTGTCAATGTGTTCTTTTTTCCATTTCCAGGAGTGTTCAAATGAAACAGGACACAGTGTTACAATAGACAACGATTTCAAAGTACCACATAATTTAGAAAAGAACTGAAAATAGACATCTTGTAAGAAATGGAAATATTCATCCATGGCGACATCGGGAATAACTAGATCCTGAATGAAATGACAGGCTTCAAAAATTTACATTACTTTTCCAAATTCGCTACAGTACTCTTAGAATAAAAGATACATAATATGACAATCGTTTGACTCTAGCCCCAGCAATAGCGTAGAAATATGTACAACAAATAGTTTATATCATGACGTATACAATAATATTGTAACAGGTGCTCAATTTGTAATGTATTTCGTCAACCTACATCTGTAATACGATAGCAAGACGTGCACAATACATGTAAACATCTGACAACATAGATCGACAAATCGATAGTTAAATCTAAACCAGGCGTATTTCTACCGCCATCTTGCCCACTGCAGTACAGATTTGTTTTTGTGATCGTGTTTCCGAGTTATTGTTACGTTAGTGGAAATTTGTGAAAGCCAAGAAAGCCACGGAAATGCAAACACCACAGCGCATCACAACGAGACTGCCACGCCAGAAGAACAAAGTGAGTGACCGTTACAAAACATTTTCATGCCAGCATGAGTGCAGCTTCCAAAGTGACATCGCCTCTTACTAAGTTTTCTTTTCTTCCATAGGCTAACCACAGCATTTATGAAGAGACTATGTAACATCAGAATGACCTTAATCTAAAGTTCTTTCTGTAATGCCATTTAGCCTGAAGATGAGGTATTCTCTCGAAGCATGTCGCTAAATAAATAAGTAATACAATAGTTAACTAAGTTTGTGACTAGTAGCGGTAATTGAAACAACCTTTACACAAAATACAGCTAATCACAGAGGTCCAGTATGAGAACTAATTATTGTATCCCAGAGGAATTATATAGATATTCTAATGTCTGAATGCAGAATTGAATTACTCTTGGCAAAAATTAGCCACCATTATGGTCATTAGGTGCAAACCTGGTGCTGTGAATCAAAGAAAAACTTATGGAAACGGTTCCAAATGTAATGGATTAGTAATGGGATATGGGCAAATAAATTCAAACAATCAAGAAAGAAATAACGTTGAATATATTATTAACCGCTGCAGTAAGAGCACTGGAGACTTTGACAAGATGTTGTACAGCGCCAGATTTTCACCTGGTGGTCAAAATTGGAACTATTTTTCTTCCAGCAAAATCGGTTCCGCTTTAACGCATTAATATTTGTACCAAGTTCCGCCCCCTCACGATAATTACAGCCCACACCGGAACTCCATGCATGGCTGCATTATAACCACACCACCCTTCCTTTAATGCGTCACGTGCCCACAACGGCATTCAGCGTCGTAGTGGAGAGTGGTCATAATGTGTTGCCCTATCCGTGTATGTACGGTTATAAGATAATACTGCTTTAAAGTAATTTCCCATTTTCACACTAGAGGTCATGTAGACTGGTCTACTCCCTGAGAAGCTGTGACAGCCAGGTACAAACACACATTTTGTTCCCATCACATTTTCCGCGGAAACACTAACGGGCGAGCATTAAAAAGTTAGTGGCGCGACATCTGAAGATGAAAGCGGAGACAAAAAAATTCATGAGCAGCAGTTCCGCGACTTTGAGCGACCCGGCGTTTCCGTTTTTAGGAATTCCCTCTCTGTACACTCCGCTCATGTGCAGAGCTCATTAGAGACCGTGTGTGGTGTGCCGGTGGCTACGAGAGCGATTAGCGCGCGATGTTTCGGCGCATTACCGCGTCGCCGTCCTCAGTTATTCACGGCGCGGCTGCCTCATTACGAGTAATGGCCGATTCCTCACGAGCGCCCAATTCCGCAAAGTGCAGGACGCGTCCCCGCAGAAGCCGTAGCCGTTTGTTTCTGACCCAGTGTACTGCCGTCACTCGCCAGCGGAGCAAAGTGAAGTTTGCGGAAGCCTGTGATTCATAGCGGTCGTCATCTTTCAGTAGGTTACACACGATAGGAAGACAGCTAAAGTCACCAGGCAGTAACAGCGATGGCTATCGATACAAATTGCATCATAAAATATCATCAAATGCTGTCTTCAGTAGCTCTCTTCGTATAGTGTTCCAAAACACCGATGCAAGATATATCAGGTATGGCATCTCAGCTATGCCTATACATAATATTATACCTTTTCTCTATCTCCCTCTACGCGTATAATAAACTACCTTATTTAATATGGGAATGCAGGTTGTCTCGAAGAAATTAGATGATGAAGTCTTCTTTTTTTTTTCTTTTTTTTTTCGTAAGAGGTGGAGCCCCTCCACGCCCACACCGGCATGATGGCCAACACAAAAGGTCTACTGCCATCTCTGCATAAGGGTTAGT
Organism: Schistocerca cancellata; assembly: GCF_023864275.1. Classification (NCBI taxonomy): domain Eukaryota; kingdom Metazoa; phylum Arthropoda; class Insecta; order Orthoptera; family Acrididae; genus Schistocerca; species Schistocerca cancellata. Next base: position 123,016,072 of record NC_064637.1, on the reverse strand, counting down.
ATTGACTAAAGTGAGGTGTCGCAGGATGTGGGTACTGCGATGTTTGCGTACGTCTGGTTAGGATTAACCATTAATACGCGCTCATCTGGAGATAGATTGGTCGAAATCTGACGAAGGGTAGCGGTTTGAAGGGCAGAGGAAAAAAAGTGCCAAAGCAAGAGCCAAGGGAAAAAAACCTCTGCGAAAGGTCGGGCGGCACGAGCAGTAGCGGTTGTCTTGCTGCCTGCGATAGGTTGTGCAAGGATAGGCTTTGTTAGTAGTGGGTATCATGCATGTCGATACCTTGACGTTGTGCGTTTGTGCTGCTCGGCGGCCGGCGCTGGGTGCTGGTACAGAGTCCTCGTTCAGCGTCCTGCAACCTGCAACAGTTAGGTTTGTTATCGGTCTTGTGTCCGATAGGTCATATACCGGAGGCACAGTGTGAGGGAGTGTTGGGAGATTGTTCGTGAGTCTGTGGGCGAGCTCGTCGGTGTCCCTGCTGTGGCCTGTTGGTCGGCTCTAATAGCAGCTGGTAGTTGCCAGTCAGTGTTTCTGATATGCAGGGGCTTACCGACGTTTGTCGCTGTTTGCGTATGTTAGTTTACCATAGGTGGTTATGCCCTAGCTAGCAGTGTCTTTGGTCGCTTGTGTTTCCACCTGTGGTTGTGATCGTAGTTTCAAAGAGTGAGGATGAAAGGATTGTTCGAGTGTCTCGAGTTCCTGTATAGTCGTGTGGCGTGTTTCTTGAATACTTCCTTGAGGGTATCAAGGCGGTATTCATGGTCTTGGGTTATCAGCAAGTTTTATACTCGTAATCTTCAGGCGAAGTGTCGGATTCACGTCCAATTCTTATCTCTATAGATCTCCGTACTGTTACATCTAATGTTGTGAGCATCCACGGAAAGAGGTAGGAGGACAGTGAAACTAACACTAGACGGTAAATGGCTGGACGCCCACAACTCTTCACAGAACGTGCGGTTAGGGGGCTTGTCTGCTCTGGGAAGTAGGATGCATGGTGATGTGTGGCATCTCTGCCGAACGAGGACATGCTAGAGGCACGCACAAGTGTATTGGAGCACACCGTTCGTCGCACATTTTTGAACATGGAGCTCCACAGCAGATAATCCCGACGTGTTCACGTGTTGACGCAAAGGCTTTGCTAATTACGATTGCAGTGGGCATGGGACCATCGGGATTCGACCGTCGATCTATGGAACCGCGTCTGTTCTTCGGATGAGTCACATTTTTGTCATACTAGGTCGAGGCTCATCTCCGCAAACGCCGTCTAAAGGTGAGCGGCGGTTCGAAACGTGCAGCGCACCGCGGCCGCGCGTCGGTGGGAGCAGTATTACGCTCTGCGAGATATTCTCCTGCGCTTCCACGGGACTTGTGGTACTAAAGGACGACACGCTGACAGCTGCTAAAAACCTGCACCCCATCATGCTCGATGTCTTTCCCGACGGCGATGTCGTCTTTCAGCAGTATATTTGTGGTTGTCGCACAGCCACTGGTTGAACTAACGTTGATGTCTCGTCGACCAAATTCGCCTGACGTCCCGATGAAGTGCATCTGATACGCTACTGTTTCTCCACAAATGGCTGGCCCACAACGTACGGGCTTTACGTGATCTGATCATAGATGTATAAGGCCCCATACTTCCACAGATCGCCGGCCGGATTGGCCGAGCGGTTAAAGGCGCTAAAGTCTGGAACCGCACGACCGCTACGGTCGCAGGTTTGAGTCCTGCCTCGGGCATGGATGTGTGTGATGTCCTTAGGTTAGTTAGGTTTAAGTAGTTCTAAGTTCTAGGGGACTTATGACCACAGCAGTTGAGTCCCATAGTGCTCAGAGCCATTTGAACCACTTCCACAGATCAATCAACAAACTGTCGGATCCCGGGTAAGCAGAATCAGTTATGTACACTACTGGCCATTAACATTGTTACACCACGAAGATGACGTGCTACAGACGCGAAATTTAACCGACAGGAAGAAGATGCTGTGATATGCAAATGATTAGCTTTTCAGAGCATTCACACAAGGTTGGCGCCGATGGCGACACCTACAACGTGCTGACATGAGGAAAGTTTCCATCCGATTTCTCATACACAAACAGCAGTTGACCAGCGTTGCCTGGTGAAACGTTGTTGTGATGCCTCGTGTAACGAGGAGAATTGCGTACCATCACGTTTCCGACTTTGATGAAGGTGGGATTGTAGCCTATCGCGACTGCGGATTATCGTATCACGACATTGCTCCCAGCGTTGGTCGAGACGCAATGACTGTTGGCAGAATATGGAATCGGTGGGTTCAGGAGGGTAATACGGAACGCCGTGCTGGATCCCAACGGCCTCGTATCACTAGCAGTCGAGATGGCAGGCATCTTATCCGCATGGCTGTAACGGATCGTGCAGCCACGTCTCGATCCCTGAGTCAACAGATGGGGACGTTTCAAGACAACAAGCATCTGCACCAACAGTTCGACGACGTTTGCAGCAGCATGGACTATCAGCTCGGAGACCATGGCTGCGGTTACCCTTGACGCTGCATCACAAACAGGAGCTCCTGCGATGGTGTCCTCAGCGACGAACCTGGGTGCACGAATGGCAAAACGTCATTTTTTCGGATGAATCCAGGTTCTGTTTACAGCATGATGATGGTCGCATCCGTGTTTGGCGACATCGTGGTGAACGCATATTGGAAGCGTGTATTCGTCATCGCCATACTGGCGTGTCACCTGGCGTGATGGTATGGGTTGCCATTGGTTACACATGTCTGTCACCTCTTGTTCGCATTGACGTCACTTTGAACAGTGGATGTTACATTTCAGATGTGTTGCGACCCGTGGCTCTTCCCTTCATTCTATCCGTGCGAAACCCTACCTTTTAGCAGGATAATGCACGACCGCATATTGCAGGTCCTGTACGGGCCTTTCTGAATACAGAAAATGTTCGACTGCTGCCCTGGCCAGCACATTCTCCAGATCTCTCACCAATTGAAAACGTCTGTTCAATGGTGGCCGAGCAACTGGCTCGTCACAATACGCCAGTCACTACTCTTGATGAACTGTGGTATCGTGTTGAAGCTGCATGGGCAGCTGTACCTGTACACGCCATCCAAGCTCTGTTTGACTCAATGCCCAGGCGTATCAAGGTCGTTATTACGGCCAGAGGTGGTTGTTCTGGGTACTGACTTCTCAGGATCTATGCACCCAAGTTTCGTGAAAATGTAATCACATGTCAGTTCTAGTATAATATATTTGTCCAATGAATACCCGTTTATCATCTGCATTTTTTCTTGGTGTAGCAATTTTAATGGCCAGTAGTGTATTTCGTTCCAATGACGGACATAAAAATTATTCAGAATGCGGTCATAACGCTTTGGCGCATCAGTGTATATGTTACTCTGATGTACACAAGCCTTCCTCGTGAATCGGTCTACCCCTCAGAGGAAACAGTAGCAAAATCCCTGCAGTAACACCTAAGACTGAGGCGGGACACTTCGGTTTATTATACAGGGTGATTGTTATTAAAGTCTGAAAACTTCGAAGCCACATAGACGATGCTGGGACAGACAATTTAGTGTAAGACACGTGGACCGCAAATGTCGGGAAACACCCCAAAAGTGGACGACGAATGTTGAACTTTTGACGTCGCCAGGTGACGTGTCACGCCGCTCGTGCAGCAGTAGTGGATCCTATTGGTCTGTCGCTCCCGACCATCCTAAACCAATTCAGGTATTCAGCGTCTGTGTAACTCTGGGCGCGACTTGAGCGCGTGAGGCTCGGGGTTCGAGTAATGTGCCTAGCTGGCAGTATTTTTCTCATTGCTTGAGGAAATTATGTGTGTACATTGAGGCATTAATTTATGTATCGGTCTCGCGGTCTCAGCTGGTTCATTTCAAAGCTCAGTAGAAGATCAGTCACTATCCTTGTTGGCGTCTGTCAGTTCACGTTACCAACTACGAGAGTGTAGTGTACATAGCGGGACTCGTACTTCACCAGCAGTGAGGCTAACATGGGCTATTACGGAAGAGCTTGTACCACAACACACGGACAGGCTTAAGATAAGTAGTTTCCTGTTAATGTAAATAAAGAACCCTGTTAATACATGTGTGCAGTTGTATTGTAGAATGAGGATACCGGCCACCAAACATCATCATCTCCCTTGCTTCCCATGGTACAAGACTCTACACAGGCAACGACGAGACAGAAGTCTGTCCTCTCGTTCTCATCTACACTCCTGGAAATGGAAAAAAGAACACATTGACACCGGTGTGTCAGACCCACCATACTTGCTCCGGACACTGCGAGAGGGCTGTACAAGCAATGATCACACGCACGGCACAGCGGACACACCAGGAACCGCGGTGTTGGCCGTCGAATGGCGCTAGCTGCGCAGCATTTGAGCACCGCCGCCGTCAGTGTCAGCCAGTTTGCCGTGGCATACGGAGCTCCATCGCAGTCTTTAACACTGGTAGCATGCCGCGACAGCGTGGACGTGAACCGTATGTGCAGTTGACGGACTTTGAGCGAGGGCGTATAGTGGGCATGCGGGAGGCCGGGTGGACGTACCGCCGAATTGCTCAACACGTGGGGCGTGAGGTCTCCACAGTACATCGGTGTTGTCGCCAGTGGTCGGCGGAAGGTGCACGTGCCCGTCGACCTGGGACCGGACCGCAGCGACGCACGGATGCACGCCAAGACCGTAGGATCCTTCGCAGTGCCGTAGGGGACCGCACCGCCACTTCCCAGCAAATTAGGGACACTGTTGCTCCTGGGGTATCGGCGAGGACCATTCGCAACCGTCTCCATGAAGCTGGGCTACGGCCCCGCACACCGTTAGGCCGTCTTCCGCTCACGCCCCAACATCGTGCAGCCCGCCTCCAGTGGTGTCGCGACAGGCGTGAATGGAGGGACGAATGGAGACGTGTCGTCTTCAGCGATGAGAGTCGCTTCTGCCTTGGTGCCAATGATGGTCGTATGCGTGTTTGGCGCCGTGCAGGTGAGCGCCACAATCAGGACTGCATACGACCGAGGCACACAGGGCCAACACCCGGCATCATGGTGTGGGGAGCGATCTCCTACACTGGCCGTACACCACTGGTGATCGTCGAGGGGACACTGAATAGTGCACGGTACATCCAAACCGTCATCGAACCCATCGTTCTACCATTCCTAGACCGGCAAGGGAACTTGCTGTTCCAACAGGACAATGCACGTCCGCATGTATCCCGTGCCACCCAAAGTGCTCTAGAAGGTGTAAGTCAACTACCCTGGCCAGCAAGATCTCCGGATCTGTCCCCCATTGAGCATGTTTGGGACTGGATGAAGCGTCGTCTCACGCGGTCTGCACGTCCAGCACGAACGCTGGTCCAATTGAGGCGCCAGGTGGATATGGCATGGCAAGCCGTTCCACAGGACTACATCCAGCATCTCTACGATCGTCTCCATGAGAGAATAGCAGCCTGCATTGCTGCGAAAGGTGGATATACACTGTACTAGTGCCGACATTGTGCATGCTCTGTTGCCTGTGTCTATGTGCCTGTGGTTCTGTCAGTGTGATCATGTGATGTATCTGACCCCAGGAATGTGTCAATAAAGTTTCCCCTTCCTGGGACAATGAATTCACGGTGTTCTTATTTCAATTTCCAGGATTGTATTACGCAGAAGTAGATAGTGTAGGCAATGCTGGATACGGTTACCATGCGTCCTGACGCAATCTTCGTCCCTTTCCCCTGTGAATGACGCACTTTTTCAAATACACCTGGATCCGTTTGGACTGCGTCAAATGCATTGGGCCCATGCTCGTGTAAGGTCTGTTCTAAAAGTCAAATAAAAATGATTCGATTGCATTTTCAGATGTTTATTCGTTAGGAACCATTTTCAGCCCTCTCCTCAGCCGATCTTCAGGCTTTTCCCTGTCATTATGGCTGCTGGTGGCGGCAGAGGGAGCGAGGCCGGCAAAAGTAAGGTGGTTACTGAAAACGCGATCTAGACTGTTTATGTGATATTTAGCATTTTATGCCGATCGCTCCTGTGCTCCAATTACAGAATGTTTCCTAAAATTTCTAACTTCTGTACATCGTGGACGGGTTGATTATACATCAATGCCTTTAAAATGAAATTCGGCAGGCAATTCTGCATCCATATTTTCTGTTGTGAATTGGCAGGAGCCAATTCACGTAGTTTGGAGGAATCCGAAAGGCACGCGATTAAGCTCACGCAGGCTGGCGTGAGGTCTGGAACAGGTCAGAGAAATAAGACTAGCAAAACAAGAGTAACTGGTAGAATACTTAACTTTAATCCACAATTGGTGAACATCTCTCGTTACTGTACAGGCTTCACAATATTAATTATGAAATGCTATGGCGCCTTGCTAGGTCGTAGCAAATGACGTAGCTGAAGGCTATGCTAACTATCGTCTCGGCAAATGAGAGCGTATTTGTCAATGTAGCTTCGCTAGCAAAGTCGGCTGTACAACTGGGGCGAGTGCTAGTACGTCTCACTAGACCTGCCGTGTGGCGGCGCTCGGTCTGCCATCACTGACCGTGGCGACGCGCGGGTCCGTCGTATACTAGCGGACCGCGGCCGATTTAAAGGCTACCACCTAGCAAGTGTGGTGTCTAGCGGTGACACCACATTTTCATCAAAATTCAAGTGAGATTTTGTAATTCAGAGACTGACAACGAGCTACATCGGAACGAGAACCTTTATTGATGAGGTGGAATCAAAGTGACTGGGAGTACAGTGTGCTACAAGTAACTTTCATTCTTTATTTTATTAACGTGAAAACATCACTGGTTTGTAAAAGCCTCTAGTGCGCGCACGAATAAACAGCGTGTTGAGTCTGAGACGGTGAGAGAGCAGTGCTTCAGCCAAACGGGACCGACTGGGAGCAAAGACAGGCAGCTCTGTTGGTGAATTCTCACAACGAAGGCTGGAACGGCAGCAAGTTGTCCAGCTGGACAGCAGTGCAATACCCAGGAAAGGAGGCTGGAGCGTCTTTCAGGCTTTTGCGGACCTCCTCTGAAGGATGGCCGGATGCAGTGGCAGTGATTTTTATTTTTGCTATTGGTAACTAGCACTATTTGGCGGAAAGGAATCAGGAGGATGTAACAGGTGCCACAAAAGAGACACCCCTGGTTTGGTCGCCTAAGTATTAGCATCCACTTGCGGTTCAGTCGCGGAGGTGTACGTATCTTCTGCTTCCGTCGTGGAGGCACCTGGATCGAATCCGTGGACAACAGTAACAGAGGACGTCTTCATGAAGGGGCCAGTGCTTCTGCTGCATATAGCTGGGCACACAACTGTCATGTTTAGATGAGCATATTTCGCAGCACCGGCAGAGTGGCTCAGTTTGATTTCACGACTTGTGGAATCCAGGACGACCGCCTGTCTGAATTTCATCACACTTTTATTGAGTGTGTGAAAATCTCGGGGCAGTCAGAAACTTCTTAGTCACTGTTTCGGACAGGAATTTGCAGCGTTATATGGATTTCAATTATAGTTGTACTTTATTGGAGTTCAAATTCTCAAGTGAGCAAGTAGTAAATTCATAGACAGGCAAGTAATGTTGCTATCCACTTAAACTTACACATGCCATGGACTCGCATTCAGAAGGACGACGGTTCAATCCCGCGTCCGGCCATCCTAATTTAAGTTTTCGGTGATTTCCCTAAATCGCTTCAGGCAAATGCCGGGATGGTTCCTTCGAAAGGACACGGCCGACTTTCTTCCCCATCCTTCCGTAATCCGATAAGACCGATGACCTCGCAGTTTGGTCTCTTCCCCCAAATAACCCAACGCAACTTACACCTGAGTTTGGAAAAAGAATTGTCACAGTTTTCTTAGTAGAAAAAATCTGACTATTTAACTAGTCAGGGTTTGTGTTTGAGACCTTCACTATACTAAGTTAGTTGCAGTGAATCAGTTTTCAGGGAGATACTTTCAACCACAGCAGTAAATTTTATGCAAATAAATTTTGTTGCAGTCGGATAGAGTCAATCACATTTAAATTTATGCAGTTTCTCATCTTTAAAGTCTATGCCCATTGCCGCAGTTCCGGTTTATCCATTAAACTTTTCACCCAATTGAAATTTAAAGGATAGATCTTAAAGAAGTTGCCTACTCACAGTTAATCCTGAGGGGTTGGCAATTTAACCACCACTGCAATTTCACAAAATGTCCCCACGGCCATAAATCCAGTAGATTCAGGTCCGATCAAGGGGGACGCCAAGGTACCAATCATGAAACAGTGTGGTGGGGTACCGTCGCGTGATCCGTAGAAAATGGGGTACCGCCCCGTCGTGCATAATACTGTCTTCGTCTTTCTCCAAGGGCAACGTTCTCCAAAAGCGCTGGGAATTTATCCCTCAGATATCGCTGATACACAGACCTCCACGATTCCCGGAGGATTTTCATCTACCCAAAAGCGCTCATTATTGTAATTTACTATGCTGTTTCTTGTGAATCCTGCCTACAGCAAGTAACAGTTATTGGTTTCCGGACATACAAGGGACGATCAAAATATTTCCGTTCGAAGGCCACACTAATTTGTCGGTGCTTACATAAGGGCATCATAGTCGTGATAGGTTGCATTGACGCTGCATCAACGCCCGCAGCCGGCCGCGGTGGTCTCGCGGCTCTAGGCGCTCAGTCCGGAACAGCGGGACTGCTACGGTCGCAGGTTCGACTCCTGCCTCGGGCATGGATGTGTGTGATGTCCTTAGGTTAGTTACGTTTAAGTAGTTCTACGTTCTAGGGGACTGATGACTACAGATGTTAAGTCCCATAGTGCTCAGAGACATTTGAACCATCAACGCCCGCAATCAAAAACTTTTTGATCGCACCTGATATCATTAAAGGAACTTTTCTCGTAGTTTTGATCAATAGTTGCTCTTGTAGGAATACGTCGCAATATTTTTAATCAACCTGTACATCGCGTAATTGATGTACCAAACCGAGACAATAAATTATGTGTCGTTGTCTTTCAGGAGATCGTCCGGTGCTGGGGGTAAGTATAGAGTGTGTCCCAGCAGGAGTTGTCAATGGTGATGGATTATTTCAAGGAAATTATTCATGCCTACCTATCCCCTCTTCCAAATGGTTTGCGAGATAGAATACATTTAATGCACTCTTATTTATGTTCTGTATTTTTCAATACATTGTCAGGTTTACGCATGAGCAACAGTTAACAAACACTGCAACATGCATCTTACAAAGTATGTAACCTCCCCTCACTTATCGACCTTAATGACAGTGAAAAATTAAACCGCGTGTACCTAATGGAAATTTGGGAAAAAAGCAATCGTCACCAAAGTTAATTTGTCGGTAAAGAGGGAGGAAACGGTTACATCTAAATGAAAGGAAAAATGCAAATGAAACTGGTGGAAATTAATTTTGAAAAGGGGTAAAGTTAATAAAGATAGTAAATGTGCGGCCATTACGTTAACAATTAACTAGCGGTAATTAGATATTTGAGATTTGGGGGAAATTACAGTCGCCAGTTCTAAGGACAATTACTATAGTAACTGAAAAAGAAAGGTTATTACACACATAATTAGCACTAGAAGCGTGGCAACTGAAGGTTGACACGTGTAGTGTGAAAACTGAAAGTTTGTCAGAAGTAATAAATTTCGCTACACTCTGACTTAATTTAGCAAAGGAATTAATAAAACCGGAAAATCGAAAGTTAATTTAGTGACTGAAGTTAATAGTGAGCTTTCTTTCTGAAGCACATCGAAATTCAGTACAATATGGTTAGTCTTGGACCACCTCAACGATCATTTCAAAAGCTACTTGAATCTACGCAATTTAGAAATAAGATATTTAACTTTGAACTTGAATTAAATGATTCTGAACAATTAACAATAGTAAAATTTAGTACGTACCAAGCTGAGCTGCAGTCACAGGTAAGCTAAAATACGGTAACAAAACTCGCACTCTTAATTTGTGCTTGTGTAATCTAAATATTGTAGCCAGCTATGAATACTTTAACTGAACTTTGAAATTAAAGCAGTGAAATCGAATGATGCTGGCATTTGAATTTCAACGACACTCGGGTTCATTCCGGAAAAGGAAGGGACCCTGCTTGGTAATGCAATTGGGACAATGAGCAACAAAGGTTCAAGCTACGTTGCTGCCATTTAGTTATGAAAATGGATCAGTTTGAAAAGCTGAGATCTGCCATACAGTTCTAAAACTTTACGTGCTTCCAGTCTTCCTTGCTGGTTGATTGAAGGTTTGAAGCCGTCGATCGAGGAGGTGGCGACAGTCACTCATTGTCGGCCGTCGCTGTTGCAGAAGCTGGATGTTGGCGCGCCTTCTTCTCGACACGGTCACCAGGCGAAACGGGCTCTTGATGTGCGCCAGCTAATGCTTCCCGTCCGCGACACCGTGTCAGAAACTATCATAGCAAGTCGAGCACAATTACATGCTGCCAAACCCCGAAAGCGCGGCAACTCGCGGGAGCTTTACACAACACACCTGCTCCACTCGCTACTCCAGCCAGACTCTCTCTCTGCTCAGCCCGCGCTCCTCGCGACAGAGTTAACACTACCAAAGATCCTACACACTTTGATTCTTCACACGACCTATCTATGTATTCGTTCGATAGCATAGTTTTCCCTAGGCCAGACCCAGCATATAAATACAAATAATATTCACAAAACAAACCAATTATAAATCGACATAAATGCATATATATACAAGCAGTAAAACAATTACAATATATAAAGGCACAGAAATGGCACACACTCCTGGAAATTGAAATAAGAACACCGTGAATTCATTGTCCCAGGAAGGGGAAACTTTATTGACACATTCCTGGGGTCAGATACATCACATGATCACACTGACAGAACCACAGGCACATAGACACAGGCAACAGAGCATGCACAATGTCGGCACTAGTACAGTGTATATCCACCTTTCGCTGCAATGCAGGCTGCTATTCTCCCATGGAGACGATCGTAGAGATGCTGGATGTAGTCCTGTGGAACGGCTTGCCATGCCATTTCCACCTGGCGCCTCAGTTGGACCAGCGTTCGTGCTGGACGTGCAGACCGCGTGAGACGACGCTTCATCCAGTCCCAAACATGCTCAATGGGGGACAGATCCGGAGATCTTGCTGGCCAGGGTATTTGACTTACACCTTCTAGAGCACGTTGGGTGGCACGGGATACATGCGGACGTGCATTGTCCTGTTGGAACAGCAAGTTCCCTTGCCGGTCTAGGAATGGTAGAACGATGGGTTTGATGACGGTTTGGATGTACCGTGCACTATTCAGTGTCCCCTCGACGATCACCAGTGGTGTACGGCCAGTGTAGGAGATCGCTCCCCACACCATGATGCCGGGTGTTGGCCCTGTGTGCCTCGGTCGTATGCCGTCCTGATTGTGGCGCTCACCTGCACGGCGCCAAACACGCATACGACCATCATTGGCACCAAGGCAGAAGCGACTCTCATCGCTGAAGACGACACGTCTCCATTCGTCCCTCCATTCACGCCTGTCGCGACACCACTGGAGGCGGGCTGCACGATGTTGGGGCGTGAGCGGAAGACGGCCTAACGGTGTGCGGGACCGTAGCCCAGCTTCATGGAGACGGTTGCGAATGGTCCTCGCCGATACCCCAGGAGCACCCGTGTCCCTAATTTGCTGGGAAGTGGCGGTGCGGTCCCCTACGGCACTGCGTAGGATCCTACGGTCTTGGCGTGCATCCGCGCGTCGCTGCCGTCCGGTCCCAGGTCGACGGGCACGTGCACCTTCCGCCGACCACTGGCGACAACATCGATGTACTGTGGAGACCTCACGCCCCACGTGTTGAGCAATTCGGCGGTACGTCCACCCGGCCTCCCGCATGCCCACTATACGCCCTCGCTCAAAGTCCGTCAACTGCACATACGGTTCACGTCCACGCTGTCGCGGCATGCTACCAGTGTTAAAGACTGCGATGGAGCTCCGTATGCCACGGCAAACTGGCTGGCACTGACGGCGGCGGTGCACAAATGCTGCGCAGCTAGCGCCATTCGACGGCCAACACCGCGGTTCCTGGTGTGTCCGCTGTGCCGTGCGTGTGATCATTGCTTGTACAGCCCTCTCGCAGTGTCCGGAGCAAGTATGGTGGGTCTGACACACCGGTGTCAATGTGTTCTTTTTTCCATTTCCAGGAGTGTACATCCCACGGAGAATTCCTCGCTGCTCCACGCCCACCTACCGACTGGTCGCACACCGCCCAACTAGAAACTATAAGTGCCAGGTCACAGATAGTCAGTTGCTGACCCTCATGAATCGAAACATGACGCGTCGTCGTTTCATGATTCGAGGGTCATCAACTGATAAAAAAAAGGGGTCCCCGGGGTCCCAAGGTCGCGATGGCGGCGTCACTGTCCCGCCGAGATAATTTGTCCTTTTAGGACAATTATCTGAGCAAGCACCCACGCCAGCAAAAGGTTGCGCGACACTACGAACTGCGACCTCTCTGACTGGAAATGAATTCAGTCGCATAACTGAGACGTCATTCAGAAAGCCTCCAATACATTGACTTCTCCTTTGGAAAAGCTTGATACTGTGACTCACGCAGTTAAATTTGAGAAGTATAAAGATGTCATGAACCCTGCCAGCCTGAGAGATTGAATTTTATAATAAGGTGGTCTGTGATAGAACTATTACGGATGCTACATATAGTTCATCAGAAGGAGATGCAAAATGAACTTCTTATTAATCTTCCATATCTCTGACTTTTATTAGGCAAGCTATTTTTTTATGACTGGATTGTTGGATTGGATTGTATGGGGGGAAGAGACCAAACAGCGAGGTCATCGGTCTCATCGGATCAGGAAAGGATGGGGAAGGAAGTAGGCCGTGCCCTTTCAAAGGAACCAGCCCAGCATTTGCCTGGAGCGATTTAGGGAAATCACGGAAAACCTAAATCAGGATGGCCGGACGCGGGATTGAACCGTCGTCCTTCCGAATGCGAGTCCAGTGTCTGACCACTGCGCCACCTCGCTCGGTCACGAAATCAGAGTGCTCAGTCTAAGACAGACTTTGATGTCTCCTGATATCCTCATGCTGAACAGATATTTTGCTGTGAAAGACACCCGTGACGAATATCGATACACACCGCTGCTGCCACTCGTGGAAGGAGAGGATAACAGTACAATCGCGATAACTGTGGGAGACTAAAGGCAGAGTCGCAACGAAGGTTTAATCCAGCGCATACCATGAGCCAGCCACGGCTCACACCTGAGGCTTCATCCAACCAAGTAAATAAGAATCGAATGGCGTAATGTCTAGCGATCTTGGTGGACAGTTCATTGTACTACCACGAGCAATTAACCGACTAGGGAAGTGTGGTTGAGATGTTCCCTCACAAGTCTAGTAAAAGTGCTGTTCAACAAATTAAGTAAGCGAGTAATCATACCCCGTTATTCGCTCTTCTAAAATCACTTCTCCAAAAACAAAAGTACGTTAAATGTGTTCCAACTCCAGGAACACGATTTCAGGAAATTTGGATGATTTATTCAAGAGGCAGAGCTTCATGAACTGGACAAGAGAACAGCGCACTGGTCCGTATGCAAGTAGTTATTCGAAGTCGGACGTACTCCTGAAGGATATCGCGCCCGATTCCGTCCCACTGGTGCGTTATACTGCCAAAATCCCAAGGTGGTTGCAGCGCCCTGCCCGTAATGTAACGAACGTTCTCAACTGCGGACGTATCTATCGATATTGCTGACTAAGGTAGGGTTTGGCAAGCACGAGGACAGTCAATATAAATTCCTACCGTGTGCCAGTGGGCATTATCTTGCTGAAATGTAAGCGCAGGATGGCTTGCCATAAAGGACAACAGAACAGACAGTAGAACATCGTCGACATACCGCTCTGCTGTAAGAGGTCTGCAGATGACAACCAAAGATGACACGACACGAAATACACTCCTGGAAATGGAAAAAAGAACACATTGACACCGGTGTGTCAGACCCACCATACTTGCTCCGGACACTGCGAGAGGGCTGTACAAGCAATGATCACACGCACGGCACAGCGGACACACCAGGAACCGCGGTGTTGGCCGTCGAATGGCGCTAGCTGCGCAGCATTTGTGCACCGCCGCCGTCAGTGTCAGCCAGTTTGCCGTGGCATACGGAGCTCCATCGCAGTCTTTAACACTGGTAGCATGCCGCGACAGCGTGGACGTGAACCGTATGTGCAGTTGACGGACTTTGAGCGAGGGCGTATAGTGGGCATGCGGGAGGCCGGGTGGACGTACCGCCGAATTGCTCAACACGTGGGGCGTGAGGTCTCCACAGTACATCGATGTTGTCGACAGTGGTCGGCGGAAGGTGCACGTGCCCGTCGACCTGGGACCGGACCGCAGCGACGCACGGATGCACGCCAAGACCGTAGGATCCTACGCAGTGCCGTAGGGGACCGCACCGCCACTTCCCAGCAAATTAGGACACTGTTGCTCCTGGGGTATCGGCGAGGACCATTCGCAACCGTCTCCATGAAGCTGGGCTACGGTCCCGCACACCGTTAGGCCGTCTTCCGCTCACGCCCCAACATCGTGCAGCCCGCCTCCAGTGGTGTCGCGACAGGCGTGAATGGAGGGACGAATGGAGACGTGTCGTCTTCAGCGATGAGAGTCGCTTCTGCCTTGGTGCCAATGATGGTCGTATGCGTGTTTGGCGCCGTGCAGGTGAGCGCCACAATCAGGACTGCATACGACCGAGGCACACAGGGCCAACACTCGGCATCATGGTGTGGGGAGCGATCTCCTACACTGGCCGTACACCACTGGTGATCGTCGAGGGGACACTGAATAGTGCACGGTACATCCAAACCGTCATCGAACCCATCATTCTACCATTCCTAGACCGGCAAGGGAACTTGCTGTTCCAACAGGACAATGCACGTCCGCATGTATCCCGTGCCACCCAACGTGCTCTAGAAGGTGTAAGTCAACTACCCTGGCCAGCAAGATCTCCGGATCTGTCCCCCATTGAGCATGTTTGGGACTGGATGAAGCGTCGTCTCACGCGGTCTGCACGTCCAGCACGAACGCTGGTCCAACTTCGGCGCCAGGTGGAAATGGCATGGCAAGCCGTTCCACAGGACTACATCCAGCATCTCTACGATCGTCTCCATGGGAGAATAGCAGCCTGCATTGCTGCGAAAGGTGGATATACACTGTACTAGTGCCGACATTGTGCATGCTCTGTTGCCTGTGTCTATGTGCCTGTGGTTCTGTCAGTGTGATCATGTGATGTATCTGACCCCAGGAATGTATCAATAAAGTTTCCCCTTCCTGGGACAATGAATTCACGGTGTTCTTATTTCAATTTCCAGGAGTGTAGCTCGCGACAGTCTGGCTGCTGGTATCCCACCAGTGTCCGGGACGTGTCCAGACACGTTTCCGCTGGTCATCCGGGCTCTGTTTGATGCAAGACTCGTCACTAAAGTCCATTCTACTCGATTCCAGACCGAAGACGTCTCCATACAATCCTGTCATGTCCCTAAGTACTGATGCGTTTCACTTGTGAAACTTCCAGCCAGATTAAAACTGTGTGCCGGACCGAGACTCGAACTCGGGACCTTTGCCTTTCGCGGGGAAGTGCTCTACCAACTGAGCTACCGAAGCACGACTCACGCCCCGTCCTCACAGCTTTACTTCTTCCAGTACCTCGTCTCCTACCTTCCAAACTTTACAGAAGCTCTCCTGCGAACCTTGGAGAACTAGCACTCTTGAAAGAAAAGATACTGCGGAGACATGGCTTAGCCACAGCCTAGGGGATATTTCCAGAATGAGATTTTCACTCTGCAGCGGAGTGTGCAAAGATATGAAGTTCTTCAAGTTTCGCAGGAGAGCTTCTGTAAAGTCTGGAAGGTAGGAGACGAGAAACTGGCAGAAGTAAAGCTGTGAGGAGGGGGCGTGAGTCGTGCTTTGGTAGCTCAGATGGTAGAGCACATTCCCGCGAAAGACAAAGGTCCCGAGTTCGAGTCTCGGTCCGGCACACAGTTTTAATCTGCCAGGAAGTTTCATATCAGCGCACACTCCGCTGCAGAGTGAAAATCTCATTTTCGTTTCACTTGTATTTGCAACTGATCTCTTGGATAACATGGAATGTGTGATGCTGAACTCCCGCCAACCGTACATACAAATCCAGCGGAGAATTCTTAGGTAGGGTCACATGGTGCAGACTGCAAATGGTTCAAATGGCTCTGAGCACTATGCGACTTAACTTCTGAGGTCATCAATCGCCTAGAACTTAGAACTAATTAAACCGAACTAACCTAAGGACATCACACACATCCATGCCCGAGGCATGATTCGAACCTGCGGCCGTAGTGGTCGCTCGGCTCCAGACTGTAACGCCCAGAACCGCACGGCCACTGCGGCCGGCTGCAGACTACAGAAATGGTTCAAATGGCTCTGAGCACTATGCGACTTAACTTCTGAGGTCATCAGTCGCCTAGAACTTAGAACTAATTAAACCGAACTAACCTAAGGACATCACACACATCCATGCCTGAGGCAGGATTCGAACCTGCGACCGTAGCGGTCTCGCGGTTATAGACTGTAGCGCCTAGAACCGCTCGGCCACCCCGGCCGGCTGCAGAATCCACCCTTCGCCACAGACCGCAAGGTGGATAGCGGCGTAGGCGGCGGTGCGTGCGGCAGCTTTTGTGAATACGCAGCTCCGCTTTTCTTCCTCGGTCCAGAGCGGGACATTTTACATGGGCCTCCCCCTTCCCAGCCCCCTCCGCCGGTTGGGGGTTAGGGGCTTCCTCGCCGCTGGGTTTCTGGCCACTGCTCTCCATCGCGAATGCCCGCTCCCCATTAGCCTGCCGACCGCACACAGTTTGTTCTGGGCGCCGTGGCCTGGAACGGACCGCAGCTAGTCTGCCCCCCCCCCCCCAACTCTCCCTCAGAACCACCTGTTGGCACTCGGCCCAGCTGCAAGCCCAACGCCCCCCCTTTATCGGCTTGATGTTCTCTCAGCCACAGCGCCCCACGGTAAGCCCCTTAATTATAGCCTCCTCTGCGGCACGCGCAGCAGACTCAGTTTCCGTATTCCCTGTTGACCGAGACGCGACGGCCTGCACCGCCTTCTGCTGTCTAATCTGTCTGTAGTCTGAAGAGCGAGCAGCGGCTGTAGTTGGGGAAGGTAGCATTTCCCGGAACACCGCTACAGCTGGCGTATAGGAGTAACAGAATTCGCTTCGCAAACAGCACTGCATTCGCGATATTGTTCTACTGAACTCGCCACTCTCCTCATAAATCCGTCATGGACTGCGATAAATTTTATTCGTCGTAATCTACACTACTGGCCATTAAAATTGCTACACAAGGAGAAATGCAGATGATAAATGGGTATTCATCGGACAAATATATTATTCTAGAACTGACATGTGATTATATTTTCAACCAATTTGGGTGCATAGATCCTGAGAAGTCAGTACCCAGAACAATCACCTCTGGCCGTAATAACGGCCTTGATACGCCTGGGCATTGAGTCAAACAGAGCTTGGATGGCGTGTAAGGTACAGCTGCCCATGCAGCTTCAACACGATACCACAGTTCATCAAGAGTAGTGACTGGCGTATTGTGACGAGCCAGTTGCTCGGTCACCATTGACCAGACGTTTTCAATTGGTGAGAGATCTGGAGAATGTGCTGGCCAGGGAGGCAGTCGAATATTTTCTGTATCCAGAAAGGCCCGTACAGGACCTGCAACATACGGTCGTGCATTATCCTGCTGAAATGTAGGATATCACAGGGACAGAAAGAAGGGTAGAGCCACGGGTCTTAACACATCAGAAATGTATCGTCCACTGTTCAAAGTGCCGTCAATGCGAACAAGAGGTGACCGAGACGCGTAACCACTGGCACCACATACCATCACGGCGAGTGATACGCCAGTATTGCGATGACGAAACACGCTTCCGATGTGCGTTCACCGCGATGTCGCCAAACACGGATGCGATCATTATGATGCTGTAAACAGAACCTGGATTCATCCGAAAAAATGACGTTTTGACATTCGTGCACCCAGGTTCGTCGTTGTGTACATCATCGCAGGCGCTCCTGTCTGTGATGCAGCGTCAAGGGTAACCTCAGCCATGGTCTCCGAGCTGATAGTCCATGTTGCGGGAAACGTCGTCGAACTGTTGGTGCAGATGGTTGTTGTCTTGCAAACGTCCCCATTTGTTGGCTGAGGGATCGAGATGTTGCTGCACGATCCGTTACAGCCATGCTGATAAGATGCCTGTCATCTCGACTGCTAGTGATACGAGGCCGTTGGGATCTAGCACGGCGTTCCGTATTACACTCCTGAACCCACCGATTCCATATTCTGCTAACAGTCATTGGATCTCGACCAACGCGAGCAGCAGTGTCACGATACGATAAATCGCATACGCGATAGGCTACAATCCGACCTTTATAAAAGTCGGAAACGTGATGGTACACATTTCTTCTCCTTACACGAGGCATCACAACAACGTTTCACCAGGCAACGCAGGTCAACTGCTGTTTGTGTATGAGAAATCGGTTGGAAACTTTCCTCATGTCAGCACGTTGTGTGAATGCTCTGAAAAGCTAATCATTTGCATATCACAGCATCTTCTTCCTGTCGGTTAAATTTCGCGTCTGTAGCACGTTATCTCCATGGTGTAGCTATTTTAATGGCCAGTAGTGTAAATTCTACACGATGAAAATTGGTTCTGGTACAACAGAAATAACTTACAGCCGCTGCATAAAAATTCTTGAACTTAATTCGTCCATTTCCATACCTACAGGGGTAAGTAAAATAATGTGAACATGCGTACTTATTTGGGAATGGTTTATTAATAAGGGGTTGGACCCACATTTGCCCGTAATACGGCTGCGATTTTTCTTGGAATACTGGCATATAATGATTGTACGGTATCCAGTAGAATGTTATTCCATTTTTTGAGGAGAAACTCTTCTAGCTCCTGTAGTGACGAGGGAGGTGGAAATCTGCTCCGGAGTCTGCGCTCCAATAACGCCCACAAGGATTCGATAATGTTGAAGTCTGGGGACTGTGCTGGCCAGGCAAGGCGCTGCAGTTCAGTTTCATGCTCCTCATATCACGACTGTACTGTTCCGGTTGTGTGAATGTTCGCATTATCGTCCTGAAAGATGGCATCATTGTTGGCAAAAATATTTGAATCATAGGGTGCATCTTATCACCTATAATGTTCAGATAATCGTTGGCTGTAACATGACCTTTGAGGGTAATGATGGGACCAGCAGAATACCGTGATATGTCTGTCCACACAATCGCACTTCTACCTCCGTGCTTAACCACTTGAGTCAAACAATGAGGACTGAAGGCTTCTTTTGGCTGTCTCCAGATATAAACCCGGCCCGTTGTTGGAAAGACGAAAACGTTGACTCGTCGGACCACATGACGCCTTTCCACTGATCAGCCGTCCAGGATTTTTGCTCCCGATACTATGTTTTATGCTTCTGCGCGTTAGTTACTAATGGTTTCGGTATAGCAGCTCGTCCATGAATATTCGCTTTGCGGAGTTCTCGGCGGACAATGTCGATACATACCGGGTCCCGAAGTTGGCCATTGACCTCTGCAGTCACGTTAGCCGCCGTAGTTGTGCGTTGTTGTGACACAGTTCGTGTTAGCGTACTACGATCTACACTCCTGGAAATGGAAAAAAGAACACATTGACACCGGTGTGTCAGACCCACCATACTTGCTCCGGACACTGCGAGAGGGCTGTACAAGCAATGATCACACGCACGGCACAGCGGACACACCAGGAACCGCGGTGTTGGCCGTCGAATGGCGCTAGCTGCGCAGCATTTGTGCACCGCCGCCGTCAGTGTCAGCCAGTTTGCCGTGGCATACGGAGCTCCATCGCAGTCTTTAACACTGGTAGCATGCCGCGACAGCGTGGACGTGAACCGTATGTGCAGTTGACGGACTTTGAGCGAGGGCGTATAGTGGGCATGCGGGAGGCCGGGTGGACGTACTGCCGAATTGCTCAACACGTGGGGCGCGAGGTCTCCACAGTACATCGATGTTGTCGCCAGTGGTCGGCGGAAGGTGCACGTGCCCGTCGACCTGGGACCGGACCGCAGCGACGCACGGATGCACGCCAAGACCGTAGGATCCTACGCAGTGCCGTAGGGGACCGCACCGCCACTTCCCAGCAAATTAGGGACACTGTTGCTCCTGGGGTATCGGCGAGGACCATTCGCAACCGTCTCCATGAAGCTGGGCTACGGTCCCGCACACCGTTAGGCCGTCTTCCGCTCACGCCCCAACATCGTGCAGCCCGCCTCCAGTGGTGTCGCGACAGGCGTGAATGGAGGGACGAATGGCGACGTGTCGTCTTCAGCGATGAGAGTCGCTTCTGCCTTGGTGCCAATGATAGTCGTATGCGTGTTTAGCGCCGTGCAGGTGAGCGCCACAATCAGGACTGCATACGACCGAGGCACACAGGGCCAACACCCGGCATCATGGTGTGGGGAGCGATCTCCTACACTGGCCGTACACCACTGGTGATCGTCGAGGGGACACTGAATAGTGCACGGTACATCCAAACCGTCATCGAACCCATCGTTCTACCATTCCTAGACCGGCAAGGGAACTTGCTGTTCCAACAGGACAATGCACGTCCGCATGTATCCCGTGCCACCCAACGTGCTCTAGAAGGTGTAAGTCAACTACCCTGGCCACCAAGATCTTCGGATCTGTCCCCCATTGAGCATGTTTGGGACTGGATGAAGCGTCGTCTCACGCGGTCTGCACGTCCAGCACGAACGCTGGTCCAACTGAGGCGCCAGGTGGAAATGGCATGGCAAGCCGTTCCACAGGACTACATCCAGCATCTCTACGATCGTCTCCATGGGAGAATAGCAGCCTGCATTGCTGCGAAAAGTGGATATACAGTGTACTAGTGCCGACATTGTGCATGCTCTGTTGCCTGTGTCTATGTGCCTGTGGTTCTGTTAGTGTGATCATGTGATGTATCTGACCCCAGGAATGTGTCAATAAAGTTTCCCCTTCCTGGGACAATGAATTCACGGTGTTCTTATTTCCATTTCCAGGAGTGTATGTCATTTCGTTTTGATTTGCGCCCACTATTACGTTTACACGATGATGTCTTTCCATGTTTTGTGTTGGCTGTCATGACTGTTGTAACAGTTGTTCCTGAAAAATTCAATAAGTTGGCTGTCTTGGCTACTGATGCTCCAGCTAACCGGGTCCCCACAACCTGCCCTCTTTGGAACTCTGTTAGATCATTCATTGCACGGTGTTCTCGTCCCCTGAATGCAAATACGGAGTGTGCGCAACTCGTAAACAACTTACTCTGATGCCTAGTCAGTACTGAACACGCACAGTCAAGCGCGACACGTGCCTTACCCGCGTTGTTGGCCGTCAAACACAAGCATCCCATACTGTTCACATTATTCTGCCTATCCACTGTAGTTTATGGGCTTTCTTCGCGTGATTCTTTTCGTATTTGGTCTGTCGTTTAGAAATTATTCCCAGCTTCACTATACGAATTTGAAGTCAGGCCCTGCTGCTACAACGACAAAATAGGTTTTGTGGGAAACAGTTCCCATGACTGCTGCAAAGTCTGACATGTGAAAAGAGTTCATCTTAATGGCGACATTTTTGTTTAGAAGGTGAAAACAAAGGCCATATAGAGAGATATGAAGAGGCGTTGCCCTTGTCAGAATTTACAAAATCGCGTTGAAGACACGCGAACCGAGCGATGTGGCGCAGTGGCTAGAACACTGGACTCGCATTCGGGAGGACGACGGTTCAATCCTGTGTCCGTCCATCGTGATTTAGGTTTTCCGTGATTTCCCTAATTCATTCCAGGCAAATGCCGGGACGGTTCCTTTGAAAGGGCACGGCCGAATTCCTTCCCCGTCCTTCCGTAATCCGATGAGACCGACGACCTCGCGGTCTCGTCTCCTCTCGCAAAAACAACCCAACCCAACACGCGAACTGGCTGCGCCTAGCCTACAGAAACCCGGCACATCATACTTATACATTTGCATATTATAGTTATTTCCTTGTACGGCTGTTTCATACTTTCAAAGGTGTTTCCGCGGGTACATAGAAAAGAAATTTTTACGATACAACACTACGAACTACACTCCTGGAAATTGAAATAAGAACACCGTGAATTCATTGTCCCAGGAAGGGGAAACTTTATTGACACATTCCTGGGGTCAGATACATCACATGATCACACTGACAGAACCACAGGCACATAGACACAGGCAACAGAGCATGGACAATGTCGGCACTAGTACAGCGTATATCCACCTTTCGCAGCAATGCAGGCTGCTATTCTCCCATGGAGACGATCGTAGAGATGTTGGATGTAGTCCTGTGGAACGGCTTGCCATGCCATTTCCACCTGGCCAGGTCCTCAGTTGGACCAGCGTTCGTGCTGGACGTGCAGACCGCGTGAGACGACGCTTCATCCAGTCCCAAACATGCTCAATGGGGGACAGATCCGGAGATCTTGCTGGCCAGGGTAGTTGACTTACACCTTCTAGAGCACGTTGGGTGGCACGGGATACATGCGGACGTGCATTGTCCTGTTGGAACAGCAAGTTCCCTTGCCGGTCTAGGAATGGTAGAACGATGGGTTCGATGACGGTTTGGATGTACCGTGCACTATTCAGTGTCCCCTCGACGATCACCAGTGGTGTACGGCCAGTGTAGGAGATCGCTCCCCACACCATGATGCCGGGTGTTGGCCCTGTGTGCCTCGGTCGTATGCAGTCCTGATTGTGGCGCTCACCTGCACGGCGCCAAACACGCATACGACCATCATTGGCACCAAGGCAGAAGCGACTCTCATCGCTGAAGACGACACGTCTCCATTCGTCCCTCCATTCACGCCTGTCGCGACACCACTGGAGGCGGGCTGCACGATGTTGGGGCGTGAGCGGAAGACGGCCTAACGGTGTGCGGGACCGTAGCCCAGCTTCGTGGAGACGGTTGCGAACGGTCCTCGCCGATACCCCAGGAGCAACAGTGTCCCTAATTTGCTGGGAAGTGGCGGTGCGGTCCCCTACGGCACTGCGTAGGATCCTACGGTCTTGGCGTGCATCCGTGCGTCGCTGCGGTCCGGTCCCAGGTCGACGGGCACGTGCACCTTCCGCCGACCACTGGCGACAACATCGATGTACTGTGGAGACCTCACGCCCCACGTGTTGAGCAATTCGGCGGTACGTCCACCCGGCCTCCCGCATGCCCACTATACGCCCTCGCTCAAAGTCCGTCAACTGCACATACGGTTCACGTCCACGCTGTCGCGGCATGCTACCAGTGTTAAAGACTGCGATGGAGCTCCGTATGCCACGGCAAACTGGCTGACACTGACGGCGGCGGTGCACAAATGCTGCGCAGCTAGCGCCATTCGACGGCCAACACCGCGGTTCCTGGTGTGTCCGCTGTGCCGTGCGTGTGATCATTGCTTGTACAGCCCTCTCGCAGTGTCCGGAGCAAGTATGGTGGGTCTGACACAACGGTGTCAATGTGTCCTTTTTTCCATTTCCAGGAGTGTAATTGTTTTCTCATAGAAAATTGCAAAATGAAAACCCGGGAAATGGCGCATTTCTTTGGTAGTTCTACGTAAAAGACGATGTTTTTATTACTATTAATTAATTAAAATATCGATAATGATACATCGATAAATCTCGCAATATTTTCTCTAGACAAAATCCAGTTTCCGTTTCGCAATTCTCAGATCAAACAGAGTAATTTGATACCCGTTACTACAGTATTCTGTTGGTTTTGGTTTTGGCATTTCTCTAGCGATTTTTGTTTTTGTACGTTGTGTTGTTTTTAATATGTACGTTGTTGTGTTCTGTCAAGTGGTGTGTACACGTGCAGCTCATTAAACCGTATGATTTGTAGGCACATATACAGAACGTATAGTTACACATCAAATGGTACCACAACCACTAAAGTGTTAACACAACTTATCAACGGAAAATTACACAGACGTTTTTTTTCGTAGAAATATTATTTGGAAGTTTAATTACCCGCAATATGAAACACGTAAAGAGGGGAGTGATGTAGCGTACTAGCTCGTATGTCAACAAAATATCTCCTGTTCTTTTTGCATTGCAGTTTCATTGAAATTAATACTGCTTTAACGTCATGAGTTCACGTAGAGATATGTCGTTGTGTATCATATTTATCACTGATCATCTGGGAGTAAGTAAATATCTGTCAATTTACGAAGCTAATACAAAAGATAGCCGTTATGTGGCAACCACATGAATTTAATACCGCGGGTCTGTGCTGATTAATATTGGCAATATTCAAATAAAACGTTGCGGCCGTGCAAATGGCCGACAACAGTCAATTATAACCTCGCGCTGTATTCCGTGTTCTGATACTCTGAAAAAATAAATCCTTAGTTTCCTGACATGTAGGATGCTAAAAATACATAAATAAACACAGGTATTTAACCAAAATGCAACATAAATACACTTACAATATGTCTCACGTCTACCGTCATTCAGCATCAAGAACACAGTAAGTAATTACATAAAATCATTCGATTATTTCAGTTATTAATACATTTATCGCCGGCCGCGGTGGCCTTGCGGTTCTAGGCGCTGCAGTCCGGGACCGTGGGACTGCTACGGTTGCAGGTTCGAATCTTGCCTCGGGCATGGATGTGTGTGATGTCCTTAGGTTAGTTAGGTTTAAGTAGTTCTAAGTTCTAGGGGACTGATGACCTAAGATGTTAAGTCCCATAGTGCTCAGAGCCATTTGAACCATTTTTTGAATACATTTATCATAAAACAAAACATAATATACTTAATAAATCGATATTGTTTTTAAATACATTAACGTTGAATGATAAATGCTTTTCTGTATATTTTTACGTATTTCTTTCAACAATCAATAATTCATTGCACTGTTCGTAATTCCATATGAATAAATATTGTTCTCCCCAGGGCAGTTAGCACAACATTCAGCCCTCCAACCCCCGTGCAACTCGATTGAATGAGTAGTAGTAAAACGATTCACATTGATTACAACCGCCTATTTCTAAGGAAGTACCAGCATCATTTGGTTGCGCTGATTGTCCATATAATTAGCCATCAGCATAACGTAAAATTACACTGAATTTAATTTAACATCTTAACTCTTTCGGGCCCTAATTCGACGGGAACAAGAATGACGTCACAAGCCATTAGAATGAAACCAACAGCCCAATAATTATGAAGAGTGACGTTTGGGAATTAGGAGCAATTATGGGCACATTTTTGTCAAGCTATCGACAAAAGATGTGCGTATGTTTTTCACGATGGCGATATACTGTTTCTGGCGATCGTGAAGGTGTCAACTCTGATGCAGCAAGACAGTTCAGATCAAATCACTAGGGTCGTTGTCTCTCTGTGGAAGGAAAATAAATATTACGTAAAGATTTGTTCATTATTTATAAAGCTGTTGTTGTTGTTGTGGTCTTTATTCCAGAGGCCGGTTTGATGCAGCTCTCCATGCTACTCTATCCTGTGCAAGCTTCTTCGTCTCCCAGTACCTTACAGCAACTTACATCCTTTTGAATCTGCTTAGTGTATTCATCTCTTGGTCTCGCTTTGCGTTTTTTTCCCTCCACGTTGCCCTCCAATACTAAATTGGTGATCCCTTGATGCGTCAGAATATGTCCTACCAACCGGTCCCTTCTTCTAGTCAGTGCCACAAATTTCTCTTCTCCCCAATTCTATTTCCTCATTAGTTATGTGATCTAACCATCTAATATTCAGCATTCTTCTGTAGCACCACATTTCGAAAGCTTCTATTCTTTTCTTGTCCAAACTATTTATCGTCCATGTTTCACTGCCATAAATGGCTACACTCCATACAAAAACTTTCAGAAACGACTTCCTGACAAATCTATACTCGATGCTAACAAATTTCTCTTCTTCAGAAACGCTTTTCTTATCATTGCCAATCTACATTTTATATCCTCTCTACTTCGACCATCATCAGTTATTTTGCTCCCCCAAATAGCAAAACTCATTTACTACTTTAAGCGTCTCATTTTCTATAATTCGCACAGCATCATCCGACTTAATTCGACTACGTTCCATTATCCTCGTTTTGCTTTCGTTGATGTTAAATCTTTTATCCTCCTTCATTCGATTCAGCTGCTCTTCCAAGTCCTTTGCTGCAAGTCCTTTGCTGTCTCTGACAGAATTACAATGTCATCGCCGAACCTCAAAGTTTTTATTTCTTCTCCATGGATTTTAATTCGTACTCTGAATTTTTCTTTTGTTTCCCTTATTGCTTGCTCAATATACAGATTGAATAACATCGGGAATAGGCTACAACCCTGTCTCACTCCCTTCCCAACCACGGCTTCCCTTTCATGTCCCTCGACTCTGATAACTGCCATCTGGTTTCTGTAGAAATTGTAAATAGCCTTTCGCTCGCTGTATTTTACCCCTGCCACCTTTAGAATTTGAAAGAGAGTATTCCAGTCAACATTGTCAGAAGCTTTCTCGAAGTCTACAGGTGCTAGAAACGTAATTTTGCCTTTCCTTGCCTTATCTTGTAAGATAAGTCATAGGTCAGTATTGCCTCACGTGTTCCAACATTTCTATGGAATCCAAACTGATCTTCCCGGAGGTCGGCTTCTACCAGTTTTTCCATTCGTCTGTAAAGAATTCGCGTTAGTATTTTGCAGCTGTGACTTATTAAAGTAATAGTTCCGTAATTTTCACAATCGTCAACACCTGCTTTCTTTGGGATTGGAATTATTATATTCTTCTTGAAGTCTGAGGGTATTTCGCCTATTTCATACATCTTGCTCACCAGATGGTAAAGCTTTGTCAGGGTTGGCTCTCCTAAGGCTATCAGTAGTGCTAATGGAATGTTGTCTATTCTCAAGGCCTTGTTTCGACTCTGTCAAACTCTTCACTTAGTATCGTAGCTCCCATTTCATCTTCATCTACATCCTCTTCCATTTCCATAATATTGTCCTCAAGTACATCGAACTTCTGTAGACCCTCTATATACTCCTTCCACCTTTGTGCTTTCCCTGTCTTGACACTTTGTACTTCAGAATGTACACAGAAACATCAAAGAAACAGCTATAGGTATGTTATTCAAATACAGATATATGTAATCAGGCGGAATACGGCGCTGCGGTCGGCAACCCCATGTACAAGACAACAAGTGTCTCGCGCAGGTCTTAGATCGGTTACTGCTGCTACAATGGCGGGTTATCAAGATTTAAGTGAGTTTGAACGTGGTGTTACAGTCGTCACACGAGCGATAGGACAACATCTCCGAGGTAGCGATGAAGTGGGGATTTTCCCTACTATCATTTCACGAGTGTACCGTGAATATCAGGAACCCGGTAAAGCATCGCTGCGGCCGGACAAAGATCCTGCAAGAACGGGACCAACGACGATTGAACAGCATCATTCACTGAGACAGGAGTGCAACCCTTCCCCAAATTGCTACAGATTTCAATTCTGCGCCATCAACAAGTGTCAACGAGGGAACCATTCA
The DNA here is from genome assembly GCF_023864275.1 of Schistocerca cancellata. Lineage (NCBI taxonomy): Eukaryota > Metazoa > Arthropoda > Insecta > Orthoptera > Acrididae > Schistocerca > Schistocerca cancellata. Next base: position 122,988,538 of record NC_064637.1, on the reverse strand, counting down.
ACGAAACGTTATCGATATGGGCTTACGGAGCTGAATACTCACTCGTGTACCCTTTATGACCGCACGACACATACCTTTACGCCTCGCCTGGACCCGTCAACAGCGACAGTGGACTGTTGGTGACTGGAAACATGTTGCCCGGTCGGACGAGTCTCGTTTCAAATTGTATCGAGCGGATGGACGTGTACAGCTACAGAGACGACCACATACATCCATGGACCCTGCGTGTCAGTAAGGGACTGTTCAAGCTGGCGGAGACTCTGTAATGGTGTGGGGCGTGTGCACTTGGATTGATGAGGGACCCCTGATACGTCTAGATACGACTCTGGCAGGTGACACGTACGTAAGCATCCTGTCTGATCACCTGCATCCATTCATGTGCATTGCGCACTCCGTTGACTTCGGACATTCCAGCAGGACAATGCGACATTCCATACGTTCAGTATTGCTACAGAGTGGCTCCAGGAACATTCTTCTGAGTTTAAACACTTCCATTGGGCACCGAATTCCATAGGCATGAACTTTATTGAGCATATCTGGGACGCCTTGCAACGTGCTGTTCAGAAGAGATCTCCAGCCCTTCACGGATTTATGGACAGCCCTGCAGGATTTACGGTGTCAGTTCTCTCCAGCACTACTTCAGACATTAGTCGAGTCCATGCCACGTCGTGGTGTGGCACTTATGCGTGCTCGCCGGAGCCCAACACAATAATAGGCATGTGTACCAGTTTCTTTGGCTCTTCAGTGTAAAATTCCCTAACGATTTCCGAAATGTAATGTCCCACGCGCCTATCTCCAACTACCATTCCGCGTTCAAAGGCTGCATTCCTGTCGTGCGGCCATAATCAAGTCGCACACGTTTTCACATGAGTCACCCGAGTTCAAATGACAACTCCGCCAATGCACTACCTTTTTCATAGCTTGTATACGCGACACTACCTTCTCTATGTGTGCATATCCCTATGCCAGACTTTTGTCACCGCAGTGTAGGATGGAACGAACACACAAAACTAATTATCGTCAAATCAAATCGTTGTGATAATTTCGCAAGACATGTTTGAGAGGATGTAAGAAGTTTCCCGACACTTTTCCGCATGTACGCGAAATGGTAGGAGCGGGAGGGGAGTGGGAAGGTACCAAGGCACAAAAATACCTCAAAAACATGTTTAATGGTAGTCATATCAAAACTTCAAACACTTGAACACAGTAGGCCACTTCAGAAACCTTTAAACAACCTCTGATAACCAGTGTTATACAACATTATTAACTTTATGATTCTGATTGCTGACAGTTATCGACGATAATTGACAAGAATGGGGGAGAGAAATGCAGTAGAAGAAGAATGGGTAGCTTTGAGGGATGAAGTAGTGAAGGCAGCAGAGGATCAAGTAGGTAAAAAGACGAGGGCTAGTAGAAATCCTTGCGTAACAGAAGATATATTGAATTTAATTGATGAAATGAGAAAATATAAAAATGCAGTAAATGAAGCAGCAAAAAGGAGTACAAACGTCTCAAAAATGAGATCGACAGGAAGTGCAAAACTGCAAAGAAGGGATGGCTAGAGGACAAATGTAAGGATGTAGAGGCTTATGTCGCTAGGGGTAAGATAGATACTGCCTACAGGAAAATTAAAGAGACCTTTGGAGAAAGAAGAGAACCACTTGTATGAATATCAAGAGTTCAAATGGAAACCCAGTTCTAAGCAAAGAAGGGAAGGAGTATATAGAGGGTCTATACAAGGGCGATGTACTTGAGGACAATATTATGGAAATGGAAGAAAATGTAGATGAAAATGAAATGGGAGATACGATACTGCGTGAAGAGTTTGACAGAGCACTGAAAGACCTGAGTCGAAACAAGGCCCCGGGAGTAGAAAACACTCCATTAGAATTACTGACAGCCTTGGGAGAGCCAGTCCTGACAAATCTGCACCATCTGGTGAGCAAGATGTATGCGACAGGCGAAAGAGACCTTTGGAGAAACAAGGCCCCGGGAGTAGAAAACACTCCATTAGAATTACTGACAGCCTTGGGAGAGCCAGTCCTGACAAATCTGCACCATCTGGTGAGCAAGATGTATGCGACAGGCGAAAGAGACCTTTGGAGAAAGAAGAGAACCACTTGTATGAATATCAAGAGTTCAAATGGAAACCCAGTTCTAAGCAAAGAAGGGAAGGAGTATATAGAGGGTCTATACAAGGGCGATGTACTTGAGGACAATATTATGGAAATGGAAGAAAATGTAGATGAAAATGAAATGGGAGATACGATACTGCGTGAAGAGTTTGACAGAGCACTGAAAGACCTGAGTCGAAACAAGGCCCCGGGAGTAGAAAACACTCCATTAGAATTACTGACAGCCTTGGGAGAGCCAGTCCTGACAAATCTGCACCATCTGGTGAGCAAGATGTATGCGACAGGCGAAATACCTTGAGACTTGAATAGGAATCAGCTTAATAAGTTACAGCTGCAAAATACTAACGCGAATTATTTGCAGACGAATAGAAAAACTGGTAGAAGCCGACCTCGGGTAAGATCAGTTTGGATTCCGTAGAAATATTGGAACACGTGAGGCAATAATGACCCTATGACTTATCTTACAAGATAAGTCAAGGAAAGGCAAAATTACGTTTCTTAGAAAATAGATTAAGGAAAGACATACCTACGTTTCTAGCATTTGTAGAATTAGAGAAAGCTTTTGACAATGTTGACTGGAATACTCTCTTTCAAATTCTGAAGGTGGCAGAGGTAAAATACAGGGAGCGAAATGCTATTTACAATTTGTACAGAAACCAGATGGCAGTTATCAGAGTCGAGGGGCCTGAAAGGGAAGCAGTGTTTGTGAAGGGAGCGAGACAGGGTTGTAGCCTATCCCCAATGTTATTCAATCTCTATATTGAGCAAGCAGTAAAGGAAACAAAAGAAAAATTAGGAATAGGAATTAAAATCCATGCAGAAGAAATAAATACTTTGAGTTTCGCCGATTACATTGTAATTCTTGAGAGACAGCAAAGGATTTGGAAGAGCATTTGAAGTGAATAGACAGTGTCTTGAAAGAAGGATATAAGATGAACATCAACAAAAGCAAAACGAGGATAATGGAATGTAGTCGAATTAAATCGGGTGATGCTGAGGGAATTGGATTAGGAAATGAGGCACTTAAAGTAGTAGATAAGTTTTGCTATTTGGGGAGCAAAATAACTGATGATGGTCGACGTAGAGATAAAAAATGTAGACTGGCAATGGAAAGGAAAGCCTTTCTGAAGTAGAGAAATTTGTTAACATCGAGTATAGATTTAAGTGTCAGGAAGTCGTTTCTGAAAGTATTTGTATGGAGTGTAGCTATGTATGGAAGTGAAACATGGACGATAAATAGTTTGGACAAGAAGAGAATAGAAGCTTTCAAAATGTTATGTTACAGAAAAATGTTGAAAATTAGATGGGTAGATTATATAACTAATGAGGAGGTATTGAATAGAATTGGGGAGAAGAGGAGTCTGTGGCACAACTTGACCAGAAGAAGGGATCGGTTGGTAGGACATGTTCTGAGGCATCAAGGGATCACCAATTTAGTATTGGAGGGCAGAGTGGAGGGTAAAAATCATAGAGGGAGACCAAGAGATGAATACACTAAGCAGATTTAGTAGGATGTAGGTTGCGGTAGGTACTGGGAGATGAAGAAGCTTGCACAGGATAGAGTAGCATGGAGAGCTGCATCAAACCAGTCTCAGGACTGAAGACCACAACAACAACAATCGACGATAAACAATACATGCAAAGAATTCCTGCCATACTGTCCCAGGTGTGACAGCAAAGGAGTACCAAGACATCACTGTTTATGCAGTAAAACACAGTCATCATCACTGGATAAAAGTAGCACTCCATGATGACAATGTCAACAAATAAGACCCGGCTTTAGATGCTAGAGTGCTTCTCTCATGATTTGTGACACCCATAAAAATGAGTCGACGCCTTCCAGTCGAGCACAGAAACTGATGCAGCACAAAACGAAAAAACTGATAAAAATACAAATGTAGAGTTAAGAAAATAATATATTTGTAAAAACATTTTTACTTTTTGTAAAAGCAATTCTCCAACAGAAAGAGGTTCCTACTCAATGGTCTGAAGATGACCACAGTAGTGGTCGAAACCGGTCACCTTGTTAAATAAATCGTGATCAAGACTGTTTTTAATAGTAATTATTAAAGAAAATTAATTAGTATAAGTAGATAATATCAAAAATCCCTGTAAAGCCAGGTTAGTTTTTCATATAAAAAAGGTTTTGGTTAATCATAGGTTGAAAGAGGATAGAATAAAAAAAACTCTTCTTCACTTTTAAAACAGTGACACAAATAATGCCTAAATAAATAAAACAAAGTCACACAACAGAGCTTTCGCGAACATTCACACAAGCTTAAGTAAAGAAAAGATATAACCACACTAAAACATGATACACTGTACACTAACGAGTTTAGAAAATTTAATATTGTAAAAACAAAGACACGTACTGGCAACGACAAAGAATAACAACCTTTGTAAATTCTATATTTGCCTAACAACAAAACACAAATTATAAAAAAACCAAAAAAATAGAAACAATAGCTATAAAGAAATCATTAGAAAAAAATTGTTAAGAATGGCTGAGAAAAGTTTATGGGAAAATCTAAAAGAACAATGTTTTCCTCGGCATTTACAAACCCCAGACAAGAATTTTGTCAGAAGGAGGGAGGTATGTAAGACGTCGTGGTCTCCTGACCTTTATTGCTTACATATTCTGCCCTCACAATCATATTCCTCACATCAAGACGCTTCATTCGAACCCAAACTCGATAAGATAAAGTCAATGCTGTATGAATTCATGTAAACGATATGCAAATAACTAGTAAATCGCAAGTTCTCACTGAGATTGAAATACTCGAGGCAGGTGTACACACACACACATATTCAAGACACGACAGTTGCAGGGGCTTTTAGTTCAGGAGAGGCAAACTGCACGCCGGGGGACCGGTCCCTTCAGAGGACGAGTCAACCTACCTATGTTGGCCAGCGACCACCCATAAAGCAGACAGCATTTGCACGACTGAAAGGCAAAACGACTCCGTCTTTGGCTTAAAAGCGAATTCCACTACATTGTGTGGGAGTGCCCAGCCTACACATTCTTTAAAGTGTGTGTGTGTGGTTTGAGGTTTTCGGGCGCTAAACAGCGTGGTCATCAGCGCCCAAACGCATAGAAACAGGAACACATGCAGTGAAGGGACGAAGACGGACACCGAACAAGGAGAACGGCTAAAAGACACAGACCTGACGCAGTTCCAAACCCTCACATACAGAGGCAAAACAAGAGGAGAAGAAACACACTAAAAGAGGAAAGGAAACACAAGGAAAAGAAAACAGAAATCGAAGTGAAACAAGTAGGTAATCGTGACTGGCGGACCTCTTGCCTAAAACCTGGGTGAGCCAGTCAACCAGGAGCACATTAAAATCCTCTCCCTAAAATCCGAGGCAACAAATTGGACAGGACACAAAACCGTAAGACCTTAACCACAGTCGTTGCGTCGTCTTGCAAAATAGAGGGCAAATCCGGTGGCAAGGAAACCACCGCCCTCTGGTCAGAGAATAAAGGACACGCAAGTAAAATGTGGTGGACAGTAATCTGGACGCCACAAGCACTGCAGATTGGGGGGTCCTCCCGCTGGAGTAAAAAACCGTGCGTTAAGGGACTGTGCCCGATGTGGAGGCGAGTGAGGAGAACCTCATCCCGCCTGCATGACTGGTAGGATGTACGCCATGGCCGCGTGGTGGCCTTGACCAAACGCAGCTTATTTTCACCGACTGCCAGCCACTCCTCTTCCCATTGACGCATAACACGAAAACACAAAAGGGAGGCATGGAGAGGGGCCGTTCCGTTGTCGCTCTTGGAGCGAGAACACATAACGAGAGCATGTGCACTCGTACATGTACTCATAGAGCGAGGAACAAGTCTCTCCTCAGTACTTCACTGGGAGAGCACCTCTGTTGAGAGCGAATTGGAGTGCGACTCTATATTGAGTCCTTGCGATTAAGCGTTGTTCACTGTGTTGGCCGCCACACTTATTGTGCAGTGTGAACAGATAGTTATAGTTAAATGCCTGTGAGTGAAGTTTTGAGTGGCATCATGGTGGACTGGTTATCTCACCGGTGTACCACGCCAATAGTTAGACTAGGGGCGAATAGGAGTCCTTGACTTCATCAAGGTGTAGGGAAAGTTTGATTGGCTAAGGTCATTCCAGATAGAACAAGAGCTATCTTATTTGTTAGCAGCGAGCGGCGCAGACAGCAGTCATCGCAGCTTACGGTATTGTGCACTACAGCTTTTCCGAGACCCTTATTTCATCCACAACAGTACACATCACTGCATTTCACACGTGACAGCCTCGACCTTACCTAGCAACATTCTAACGGATAATTATTCAAGTTGAGTAGGTGCGGATCTCAGCCATTCTGCCAAATCAATAACAATCTTAAACTTTGTACAGAAATTTCATTAGCGAATCCTATCCTTGAGAGGTAACTTCACATTCCGAAAAGAACCCGGAAATAACTTGTTCAGTTCATAACTAGAAGTGCCATTGTGATTTCTCAGAATGTTTGCAAAATAAATAATAATTTTCATTAGCTTCATGTTTTTCTTACACTAACTAGCACTACTCCAGTACCCAAGGATCCCACTAGTTACGTAAGAAATTTTGTGAATTTTTGTGTCATTCCCTTACAGCGGACGACTCCAGAAAATATTTATTGCTGAAAGTTTTTCAAACATTTCTCTTTAGGAAGTTAGCAGCGTCTGTCTGACTTCTGTAGTAGTGTGGGGTTGGAAATTGCATCTTGCAGGAGCCACAGGGTATAGGGTACATCTCAGATTAATCCGTTGCACAGAATGACAGAATAGCACCCACACGCTCACAATATGTAACCTGGACAAATATATTCACGAAATTTAATTAGTCCACATTAATTATTTTTTGGTGTTGTAGTTTGTGCTATCAGTGTAAAGTTAGAACAATTACAAATGAAATCAGAAATTTAATTTGCATGGCAACTGATGGATAACAAAGTTATGTTTACTGTAATTTCGATTCTAGATCATTTAAGTAGAGATTTGTTGTTATTAATTTTCATTGTACGAGTTCGATATTACGAAATGTGCCTACATGAATTATAACAATATATTAACAGAAAAATTGTTTTTTGGCAACAAAATGTGTTCAGAAATATCTACAGATTAGGAACATACATACAATTTAAATCAATGAATTAACCGAAGACTTGCAACAGTTCAGGTAAAATAGAACAGTTCAGTTAACCTGCGAAAGTTCCGACGAGGCAAGGTTCATTGCATCTTCCAGTAATAGTTCATCGTAGATCGCTGAAGCAACGAAGGATATGTAGCAACTAGAAAAATGTACAAGTATTTTCCGTTTTCAAGAAGGGTCGTATGACTGTTAAAGATAATTGTAGCTATGTTTCGCTGACGCCATTATGTTGTAGAACTAGGGAAAACGTTCTGTGCTCATGCATAATGATATTTCTGGGAAACGAAGAGACTCCTATACGAAGATCAACATGGAATCCGCGAACCGAGATTTTGGTGAACACAGATCGCTTTTTTCCGCTGTGAGATCCACACCACCGTGCAGATCGGCTAGCAGATTGAAGTTGTGTTCCATGACTTCTGAAAGGCATCCGATACCATTCTGTACTGAGGTTAACTGAAAACCGTGTGAGCTTACCGAGTATCGGACGAGATTTATCACAGCGTGAAGGACTTCCTTCCCAAAAGCAGTTAGTACCCCTTCAAGCGGGTGTTATGGGGCCCCTACTACTTACAATTGATAATGACGACCAAGTGGATAACTCTGGGTGCTCCATGAGCCTGAAAATCGATAAGAGTCTCTCTATAACTTCGAACTGTTTGTGGGTGATCTAATTATGAAAAAGTTGTAGGACAGTTCCAGGATCATGAAATGTAAGTCTAATAGATTTTTATTTTCTTCATGATGGACAACTCACAAGAAGTTAATAGAGAGGAAAGTTCTCTAAAATGTAAGTAGATATTACAGAGAATGACGACGATATATTATACACTGTGAGGTGGTACGATATCATATGGAAGACTATATGAAGAAAATGCAGCAAGATTTCCTGATCTGGGCAGCTCTCGAATTCAAAGCTAACGAGAAAAAGGATAATCAAATCAACAACTGAAGTCACGTGGCAGTTCAAATGGCTCTGAGCACTATGGGACTTAACATCTGAGGTCATCAGTCCCCTAGAACTTAGAACTCCTTAAACGTAACTAACCTAAGAACATCACACACATCCATGCCCGAGGCAGGATTCGAACCTACGACCGTAGCGGTCACGCGGTTCCAAACTGAAGCGCTTAGAACCGCTCGGCCACACCGGCCAGCCACTTGGCAGTATATGTAAGTTGCGTGCTGAACTGGATATGGATCTTGCTACCAGAACTGCGCCACTTACTGTCGCCAACACACTGGTCGTCATAGACGAAGCACTGGATCAAGTGCGCCTGTCACGAAGGAGGCCAGAGACACATCCACAAGCATCATGCCACCAACGCCACCTCGACAGCATGTATTTAGGTCGCCACCACTGCTGATTGGAGGCTCTCACTCAGCCTCACTCAATCATCCAGTTTAGTGTCTGTCAGTATATTCGCAGAGGGCGTTTAGTTCGTCACAGGCTACAACAGTACATAGCTACCAGATTAGTGACAATAGAGGGACTAGTTTACGACCCACTAGGATAGCCAAGAGCGCTAACGCGCTGCTTCCTGGACTCGGGTTGGCGCGCCGGATTAACGACGAGGGTCGGTTTGCTGGCCAGCCTGGATGTGGTTTTTAGGCGGTTTTCCACATCCCTCTACGTGAATACCGGGCTGGTCCCCACGTCCAACTACAGTTACACGACTCACAGACATTTGAAACACATTCGTACTTTTCCATGATTTACACTAGACGCAGACAGGTGGGGTACTCTGATTCATACCTGGGAGGAGTACGGGATGGCGACTGGATCCGGCCACCCCTTCAAATTAACATGCCAAATCCGATTTAACCACGCCGACCCCGTGCACAATGCGGGACAAAGGCGCAAGCGATAGATAGAATAGAATAGGGACTAGTTTACCTCACTCAGAATTGTCGTTTATTGGCAGTGAAACGAATATTTGTAATAGCAACATTACCAAGATTGACATTACACCAATCTGCAAGAGGACTATTACCGATGACCTTGTACCACAAAACATGGACTCTATTCAAGTTAAATAAATGTTTGCAGTCCATGTAATAAAGACCCTTATTAATCCTCGTATGCATTTGTGTTTTAGAGAGAGAATAAAGGCCACCCATAACAATATCCACTCCGTTGCTTCCTTGCGGTACAAAACACTACACTTACACTCCTCAAAAATCTGCTATGGTGCGACAGTCTGCTCAGCACAGTAGCTGGGGACGAAAACACTCACAAACTTCCTTCTCCGCCCTGAAATCAGAACTTTTCAAAAAAATCTGTTGTGGATTGGCAAGACAGCCAACCCACTATGAGGAAGCCGAGAGGCACGCGTTTAAGTTCACGCAGGCTGGCGTGAGGTCTGGAACAGGACAAGGAATTATGCTAGCAAAAAAACGTACGTAGCTGCTGGAATACTTAACTTTAATCCATAATTGGTGAACATCGCTCTTGACGGTACATGTTTTACAGCATCAATAGTAACTGGTAATGGCGCCTTGCTAGGTCGTAGCAAATGACGTAGCTGAAGGCTATGCTAACTATCGTCTCGGCAAATGAGAGCGTATTTTGTCAGTGAACCATCGCTAGCAAGTCGGCTGTACAACTGGGGCGAGTGCTAGGAAGACACTCTAGACCTGCCGTGTGGCGGCGCTCGGTCTGCAATCACTGATAGTGGCGACACGCGGGTCCGACGTATACTAACGGACCGCGGCCGATTTAAAGGCTACCACCTAGCAAGCGAGTGCTAGGAAGACACTCTAGACCTGCCGTGTGGCGGCGCTCGGTCTGCAATCACTGATAGTGGCGACACGGGGGTCCGACGTATACTAACGGACCGCGGCCGATTTAAAGGCTACCACCTAGCAAGTGTGGTGTCTGGCGGTGACACCACAAAATCCACATGGAGAATCGGCTCCGTGGTGAAGCCAATGTGATGAACGAGAATACCGCTTGTTTTACGAGGAACAGGGGAACACAGTGACGAGAAACACCTGTTCTAGCAAACAATAGCACAGAGCAGGCCGTGACCCTACTGCTGCAGAACTGCTTAAGTCCCCGACGATGTTTGAAAAGACGACATGTTGTCCATGGAGTGAGTGATTGATTATTTTGTAAACCTGTTTGTTTGTTTATAGACACAATCACATTCTTATGACACAGTCATAACCGGTTTCGGCCATACAATGACCATCTTCAGATTCTAAAACAATACAAAATTAAATTTATATTAAAACCTAAAAATAAGTGCAATATTTAACTAGGCTTATTACTAATCTAACTGAAACTATACGAAATACATGTAGTTCCCTGAGGATGCTCGTCACTTCCAGACAGACATACTGACTGTCTTCTTCTACCGACAAAGAGGATCTGCAGACTATACCGGAAGCGAATTTTCCCAGGAGAAAAATGCAGGTCGCTAAAGAAGGAAAGGGACTCACTTGCATTGTCTGAAGTATACCGTATACCATGGATATGCAGAACAGTTTCTGTTGGAATGACTGTGTAAGTGTACTGTCATATCACTGGTTTAGCTGTGGAGTATCTTTGCAGGCAGTCTGTCTGTCGAGTCGAGCACGGGACACGAAACTGTTATGTTGTGTAGTGTGTAGCTCTGCATGTGAGATCAATTGTTAGTAGGGGAGTTGAAGTGTTACTACAAGTGCTATTACAGTAAAGTGATCAAATAAGTAAATGATTCAGAGGAAAGTGCGTCAAGGAGTAATTTAAAAGTGAGCAGTGCCGCTGATAACGTATTTGTGTATCCTCTCATTGCGTGTCGTACCGTACAGTATCAATCATCCGCGCCGTGTTCGGTCTCCCAGAATGATCTAATGTGAATCAGCAAAAATTAGTTACCACAAAAGAGTGCAAACAAGTGCCAGTGTATTGTAGCGAGGGCGAGAACGCGCGTTCGATCATCGCGTTTCCGCATTGTCAACAATCAGCCGCGCCGCGACGGTTACGCGCAAGCTCGTACAAGCGAGAACTGAGAACTGATAAATTAACTTTACGGACAGTGTCATATTATTACTAGTGTGAAGGAGGACTGGTACCAAAAGAAATCTGTGTATGCCTGGCGAGCCTAAGAACTTTCGTTCGATCATTCGGTTTTCGTATCATCAACAATCATTCGCGTCGTGTTCGGTTACGCGAACGCTCGTCCTAGTGAGTTTTGTGGACAGACAATCGTTCATTAATAGGAATAAACACTTATGAATTAGAATGTAAACAGTGCAACCTGTGATTTCCATATCGTCTCAGAATATAGATGTTCATACCAGACGTAGAACAGTGCTGTGCTTAACATTGAGTGGCTCTCCTTAGTCGCCTGCATCTTTTGATAGATAATTTCAGGCAAGCCAGCAGCAGTGTGGAGCAGAAATGTACGACCGCCGCGGGATTATCAGTTACGTGATGTGGACAGGGCGCACGGTCGAAACGACAAACAGTTTAAAAGGTACCCCACCCATTTGTATCCAGGGCGTGTTAGAACTGGACCATCAATCAACACCAGGATCACATAAAGAAAGCGGCATTGAATGTCGTAGGAGGTGGAGAAATCGGCCGTGTAAGAGCGAATGTTCAAATGTGTGTGAAATCTTACGGGACTTGACTGCTAAGGTCATCAGTCCCTAAGCTTACACACTACTTAACCTAAATTATCCTAAGGACAAACACACACACACCCATGCCCGAGGGAGGACTCGAACCTCCGCCGGGACCAGCCGCATAGCCCATGACTGCAGTGCCTGAGACCGCTCGGCTAATCCCGCGAGGCTCCGTGTCAGAGCACGCGCTGTGTGAGGCCGGCCACGTAGTGAAATTAGCCGACACGGCCGTTCTGGCTGTACAGAAGAGCCATCACACCCGCTTGTTCAGAGACGCTAACATAAGTATAGCTCCAACAAGAAAGAAGACAGCCTTAAGGTGAGTGGATCCTGGATTCCCATGCTGCAGCGAACGACCATTGCAGGTAGCAAGGGCAGAACCGCAGCGGACATTACCACGGAAAATCCCTTGAAAGTTGGCGCACCAGGTAGATGTAACTTTATTTTACAGGTCCGTCTTGATTACATAAATTTTACATTCTACTATGACCTGTTTCGACTACTGCCATCTTCAGATCATTAAATATTCTGATGTAGTATTAACGTTGGTACTACATCAGGATATTTTATGATCTGAGGATGGCAGTAGTCGAATCAGGTCATAGTAGAATGTAAAATTTATGTAATCAAGACGGACCTGTAAAATAAAGTGCCAAAAATATGACTACGGGCTCATTTTCAGATTTTATGTCTTCAGTTGATAGGTACGTGTAACCTGCGACTGCGAGCTCGACTCTGGCCCACCACCAGCAATGGAAAGTGAAGCTTTGACATTGCCAACCACTCGTGCTGGCGAAACGTCAAATAAATCACCAATCAAAACGTCGGCCGAAGAACCCGAGGACGAAGTAAACAGCGGCCAAGGAAGGCGTTAACAATTTCATATTAGCTGCACAGATTGAACATCGAATAAGGAAGTACTGAATGGAATGGGGAGTAGAAGAAATTTATCGTAAACTTGACTAAAAGATGGGATCGTTTGATAGGAGATACGTTGATGGATCAAGGAATAATAATTAATGGAAGAAATTGTGCGGGATAAAATTCGTACAGGGAAAGACCACGGGATCAATACAGTAAGGACCGGCCGTAGTGGCCAAGCGATTAAAGGCGCTGCAGTCTGGAACCGCGCGACCGCTACGGTCGCAGGTTCGAATCCTGCCTCGGGCATGGATGTATGTGATGTCCTTAGGTTAGTTAGGTTTAAGTAGTTCTAAGTTCTAGGGGACTGATGACCTTAGAGGTTGAGTCCCATAGTGCTCAGAGCCATTTTTGAATACAGTAAGGGGGTCCAAATGGGCGTATCTTTCAGAATTTTTAGAAAGACGGAGAAACTTAAACAGGATAGAGCAGCGTGAAGAGCTGTATCATACTAGTCTTCGGAATGAAGGTCGACAACGTATCCTCACTAATTTTCTAGTATGTATATGTATACGCCTTCGTTAGGAGAGGTTGCATTGAAGTGCAAATTATTCATGGATAGCTGATACAGCATAGCATTTCCCCTTCAGTGTTGAGTACAATTATGACGTCACATGTAATTGCGGATAGAAATTAAGAAAAATGAACCCACTGTTTGGCACAAATCAGAAAGGGAGCGAGTACGAGTGTGATGTTTGTGGCGGTAGGTTAGGTTACGTGAAGTTAGGTTAGGTTAGCTCTCTGGCCGCTAGATAGCGACAACATCTGTGGCTACGATAAAAGATAGGGAGGCCAGAGAGGATTATTAATGAGGAATCCAGCGCGCACTTATTAATTAATAGCCGTCGGTCTGTCTGTGGTGAGATCAAATAGAGACCAGACGCATATCATGACTTGTGTAAAAAATGTACGGACGGCATGTATTATTAACCGTGTTAACGTACTACGTAAATGTTGCGTATGAAAATATATTCAGGGCAGTTTTAAAAAGTTGTTTAAATAATTATTTATTAGTCCATGAAAAGACACCATAAGTAATATTTCGACGATCTTGAACACCTGCAGTAATAATGGAAGGAAACATAATCTACATCTACATGGATACTCTTCAAATCACATTTAAGTGCCTGGCAGAGGGTTCATCGAACCACCTTCACAATTCTCTATTATTCCAATCTCATATAGCGCGCGGAAACAATGGACACTTACATCTTTCCGTACGAGCTCTAATTTCCCTTATTTTATCGTGGTGATCGTTCCGCCCTATGTGTGTCGGTGTCAACAAAACATTTTCGCATTCGGAGGAGAAAGTTGGTCATTGGAATTTCGTGAGAAGATTCCGTCGCAACGAAAAACGCCTTTCTTTTAATGATTTCCAGCCCAAATCCCGTATCATTTCTGTGACACTCTCTCCCACATTTCGCGATAATACACAACGTGCTGCCTTTCTTTGAACTTTTTCGTTGTACTCCGTCAGTCCTTCCTGGTACGGATCCCACATCGTGCGGCAGTATTCTCTGCAGCAGCAGAGGACCGACAAGCGTAGTGTATGCAGCCTCCTCAGTAGGTCTGTTACATTTTCTAAGTGTCCTGCCAATAAAACGCAGCCTTTGGTTAGCGGCGCTGCAGTCCGGAACCGCGGGACTGCTACGGTCGCAGGTTCGAATCCTGCCTCGGGCATGGGTGTGTGTGGTGTCCTTAGGTTAGTTAGGTTTAAGTAGTTCTAAGTTCTAGGGGACTTATGACCTAAGATGTTGAGTCCCATAGTCCTCAGAGCCATTTGAACAATTTTTTTGGTTAGCCTTCCCCACAACATTTTCTGTGTGTTCTTCCCAATTTGAGTTGTTCGTAATTGTAATACCTAGGTATTTAGTCGAATTTACGGATTTAGCTTAGACTGATTTATCGTGTAACCGAAGTTTAACGAGTTCCTTTTAGTACTCATGTGGATGACCTCACACTTTTCGTTATTTAGGGTCAACTGCCACTTTTCGCACCACTCAGATATTTTTTTAAATCGTTTTGCAGTTTGTTTTGATCTTCTGACGACTTTATTAGTCGATAAACGACAGCGTCATCTGCAAACAACAGAAGACGGCTACTCAGATTGTCTCCCAAATCGTTTATATAGGTAAGGAACAGCAAAGGGCCTATAAAACTACCTTGGGGAACGCCTGAAATCACTTCTGTTTTACTCGATGAGTCCGCAACTCGTGGTCGTGCGGTAGCGTTCTCGGTTCCCACGCCCGGGTTCCCGGGTTCGATTCCCGGCGGGGTCAGGGATTTTCTCTGCCTCGTGATGACTGGGTGTTGTGTGATGTCCTTAGGTTAGTTAGGTTTAAGTAGTTCTAAGTTCTAGGGGACTGATGTCCATAGATGTTAAGTCCCATAGTGCTCCGAGCCATTTGAACCATTTTTTTACTCGATGACTTTCCGTCAATTACTACGAACTGTGACTTCTCTGACAGGAAATCACAGATCCAGTCACATAACTGAGACGATATTCCATAAGCAGGCAATTTTACTACGAGCCGGAATACGGAATCGATCTGAAATCCCTTGTTAATAGCACTCAGCACTTCATGTGAATAAAGTTCAGGTGTGTTTCACAGGAACCATGTTTTCTAAACCCATGTTGACTGTGTGTCAATAGATCGTTTCCTTCGAGGTAATTCATAATGTTCGAACACAATATATCTTCTAAAATCCTGCTGCATATCGACATTAACGATATGGGCCGGTAATTTAGTGGATTACTCCTACTACCTTTTTTGAATATTGGTGTGACCTGTGCAACTTTCCAGTCTTTGGGTACGGGTCTTTCGTCAAGCGAACGGTGCCACCGCAGCGTTGAAGAGGTATAAGAAATCGTTTGAAGAAGGGACATAAGAACATTTTTTAATTTTATAGCTGTGTATTCATAACGAAATCTTGTTGCCGAATTCTTTCTTCATTAGCTACGATGACTGTTTTGATAGCCAAAACCCCTCCTTTATCCGAATAATCTTTTTAAAAAAATTTAACCCTTTGAATAATACTTTCCTTACCATTTCCAAATCCTTTTCCTATAATTTTACATGTTGAAGGTTGAATGCGTTGCAAATGAAGGAGCCTTCGTCACGTCAGTGCTACACTGCCTTCCTTCCCTCCTTCCCGCTGTAGTTCACAAGCATAGAAAGTCCGAGAACGATGGTGCAGCGGGAGGCAGGTACCTGCTCATCGATTAGTTCTCTCTTTTACTGAGGCGTGCGGGAGTGTAAGGCTAGTCGTGGCTTAGCACTGAAGTTACGTGTAAGATCTTGCTGTTGTAAAGAAGGGCATATAAGATGAAAGTCACCTATTTCGGAATCAGATGGCCTCAACTGCATTCGATACAACTGCAAATTTGCTCCATGAGGGGAACAGTAATGACTGGAAAAAGTCCAGTGCTATGACCCACACATACTGCATGGGGGCTTAATTAAAATAATACTGCAGATATTTTTTAGTAGCTGTAAGTCCGATTACGCTGTTTCGTAAACGGCTGGCCCTGACTAGTATTATTACGCAATCTGACTGCATAGAACAACAACAAAGAATGAAATGAAAATTTTCGTTAACACAATTAATTAATTAAGTCCCCAGCAACTATAAAACCTACGAAGCCAACAAAGCACAAGTGTAGCTGTTCTGTGTGTGGAAGTGTGACTCAACGTACACATCTGGCACGGTTCTTCTTCAACAAGACAAGAATTTTTAAATACCAATTATATTGACGTGATAAAAGAAAATTAGAAATACTATAATTGTGCAAGAAAACCACAATTACACTCTAATACAAGAACACAAGCCAGATGCTTTGTTGAACCTGTAATGATGCATTATTTGAGACACACAAATAATAAAAGAACATAGCGTTTTATTACCTTCATATATATTGACGAAATGCACTCTGATCATTACAATATCTCCATTAGAATAACATCTGTTATCTCTCCCATCAAATAACTGCATAAAACATGCAACAACACTCTCCACTATCACATCTCACTCCGACTTGACGACAAGCAGTGTCCACCACAACTTCTCGGCAAGAACTGCCTGCCGCTACTTCTCAATAATCACTGCCAGTGGAGGCGGCGGAACAACACTCTCTGGCGCGATCTCTGGCGCTGTGGCTCAGTGTAGCCATCTTTCAATACTAAATTCGTACAGTGCAAACAAAATCGTTGTATTCTTGTTTCTTATCCTTCCACTGTGAGAAAACATATTTGATCCGTCCAGCGAAAACTGGACAATGCGCAATGTCACTGTTATGTCCCTGTGAGCAAAAAGCGCGCCATTTGTGTAGTGTTTTCGTCATGGAAACTTGAGTTGATGAGATAACAGCGACTTATGTCATTTCTGTAACTTTTTCGAAGACTTCTGAGAATTTACTTTAATAATTAATCACTGATTGGCATGTTGAATGGAATGAATAACCTAATGAGTACACAATATGGACTGAGAGAAAATAGAAGTAAAAGGAAAATAATATGCAGTAGTAGAAATGAGAACAACGAGAAACTTATCAGGATTTATGGTCACTAAGTAGATGAAGTTAATGATTTCTACTACCTAGGAAAAAAAAAACAGAGACAGACGGATCAAGGGGGACATCGAAAACATACTAGCATTGCCAAAAAGGACATTCATGGGCCAAGAGAAGTCTACTAGTATCAAACATAGGCCTTAATTTTAGGAAGAAATTTCTGAGACTGTACGTCTGGAGCACGTCACTGTATGGTAGTGAAACATGGACTGTGGGAAAATCGGAATAGAAGAGAATCGAAGCATTAGATGGACAGATAAGGTAAGGAATGAGGAAGTTCTGCGCAGAATCGGAAATGAATACGTGGAAAACACTAAGAAGGAGAAGAGACAGAATGATAGGTCAACTGTTAAGACATCAGGACTTCCACGGTACTAGAGGGACTGATAGAGGGCAAAAACTGTAGAGGAAGACAGAGATGGGAATACATCCAGAAAATAATTGAGGACGTAAGCTGCAAATTCTTCTCTGAGATGAAGAGGTTGGCACAGGAGAGGAATTTGTGGCGCGCCCCATCAAACCAGGCAGAAGACTGATGTCTCAAAAAAGAAGTGTCGTCGTGCACAATGGTAACGCCGGATGAAAGGTCTCTGTTGGGTTCCTTTCATGTTAATTTCTTGTATCTGTTGTCTTTTACAACATACATTCCACTTCTAAATTTACTGTGGTGTTTCTGACTCTATCTGGGAGGAGACTGAGCAGTGGAACGTGTTACTTTTACAAATAAACAAGAACGATCTGTCACACTACCACACTTAAAACACAGTTTATATGTAATTCATGTCACACAGTCTCATACGGAACCTATATCCGCTTTCTTTTATATACTGTATATGATAAGATACTGTCATCCCTCTTCCCTTCTGTGTGAGAGGATGAATGAGCAAATGTATTTCTAGTTACATGCTTGATGGTAGCAGACAAGCCTGTCTGCTAGAGAATAGTAGGACCAACGTCAGAACAGGTAGCTACGCTTTCTAAAGGCAAGGTGGTTTCTATTCATGGTATGGTCCTGTCCGTCCCTTGTCATGTTGGTATAGGAAGCTGCCCCTCTGGCCACTTCCGTTTGTATCCATGAAGCACCCTCGGTAGGGGCCCACGCCAGTCAGTCCGCGGCGAGCGTCTGAAGTGGTAAGATCGCCGGCTAAGCGCGTCTCTGCTAAGTCCGTAGGAGAATGGATTTCTTAAGTTCAGCCTAACTGAAAATTTAATCACCTTTATTTAAGGTTTAGATCTAAAATATCTAATGTTATCTCAAACTGCAATACAGTGTAATTCGAGTGTGAAGTTCAGAATATCTTTCAGTAGCTGCTTTGTCACTACTTTGTGAGCAAAGTGGAACCACATGTTGATGATCCGTAACTCTAACTAAGATCATCAATCTTAAATGCGAATGTGTGTGAGACTATAACGTCTCGTCTTGACTATATTTTTCAATATAGCAACTTTTCTTTATGTTCAACCCATGTGGGGTGTACTTTGTGAGACCAGTACCACGTGCTTATATAATTGTTTGACCCATCAGGTTAATAGTATGACGATAGTAACCAGTTCGAGGTTTTTCTTTTGTAAATTGCATTTCGATGTAATTTATTTTAATTGTCAAAATTATTGTGGAGTTACACTCTTTGTTTAAACCAAGTTGACCACGTGAAGCATGTGGTGTAATCATCAAAGTAGCTCTCAGCTATTCTTTTCGAGAAGATTTCACAGACAATTAGTATGCATTTGGTATACCAGTGGGCGGTAATTTCATGACGGACAGGATTGGGCTACAACTGTCACTTCTTTGGGTGAAAATTGAATCGGTCGGTTGTGGTTAATTTCCTATTGCATATGTTTCAACGTTCTTTGTGTGTTA
This sequence comes from Schistocerca cancellata, assembly GCF_023864275.1. NCBI lineage: Eukaryota > Metazoa > Arthropoda > Insecta > Orthoptera > Acrididae > Schistocerca > Schistocerca cancellata. The sequence goes on along the minus strand of NC_064637.1, from coordinate 122,969,281 downwards.
CTTTATGAATGCAGTGTTGTATGCAGTCTCCCAATCTTGGCTCCATATTTGATGTGTTCCGTAAGATTACAAACTCACATTTTGACAATCCTAAATAAGGCAACAGTTTAGTTATGAATCAAGTTTAATATGCTGAAATTTTAACGGAACAATGATCAATGTTAAAATAAATGTCCAAATATAAACTGATTTATTTCTTTTTATTTAAACTCTCTTTTCATATATCACTGGTTGTCGTAAGATTACTATTAAAAGATTACAATTAACGTTAGTCTGGTTGGCAATTTGGTAAACTAGACTGGATACCTGGTGAAACAGTTGTTCAGTAATGCAAGGATAACTTCCTCAGATAGCTCGCAGCTTTTAACTCGCTTTTATTATCTTGAGTATCAGCACCACTTTCAGAACAACTTCATGCATCAACTTTACACGGAAGTTGTCGGCTATGTTTGGAAATTCATGTACCCGCTCTGCTTTCTGGGCCGGTACCGTCCACAGGTACTCGACAACAGACCCGAGTGACGAGTTTTCAGTCAAATGGACAGCGGCGGAGACTGCCGAGTCGGGCCTCCGTACGGAGATTGCCGAGTTCGGAGATGACGTCATAGGAGCCGCTGTCGAGTGTACAGAGCTCAGGGTACAGCAGCAGCAGCAGCAGCAACAGGCAGTAGCAGCGGACTCTGCAGAGATTCGCAGCGCGCGGCTGCACAACCGGCCGGATTCCCCCCGCCCAGGGCGACGCCTGCCCTCGCGGCCCTATGCCGGCCCTCGGTTGGCCCTTTGGCCTGCCCGCTTTCCCGCACTGACAGCTGTCCCTTCACGGAGGCGCCCTTTGTGCCGCCATCAGCGCTGCTGCCCTCTGTTTGCCCGCCACAATTCGCACCTCGCTCACTCTTTCCTTCTTTCTCACCCCCCCGCCCTTTGAGGCTACCTTGCCCATATCGCTGTCCGTTCTCAGGAGAGCTCTCACACGAGACACAGCTCGCCTCTACTTGTATGTACACAGCTGTGGCGAACCGTTCCACCAGGGACCAATCGCCGGAAAAAACCGGCAAACTCACTTGTGCGGCACAGGCGTAACTTATGTGTCGAAACAATAACTGCAGCGGTAGAACAAATATTAAATGCTCTTGTCAAACAACTCACCTGAGTTTATTTTCTTTCGAATAGTTCTATTGGCATTTGGTGCATATGGAGTGAGAAATGATTTTTTGCCCCATCCCACGTATCTGTTAAAATGAAGCAGTAAGCGCCCCACTCGGGATTCTGTACACAAACACGAAAGATCACCCACGCATTACAAATGAGTTAATGTGTTAAGTACTTGACGTGAAGCATGTAAGACTGACTCCTTGTTGTTGCCTATCTTCCACATGGACTACTCAGTTTGTATATTTTGCTTATTTTTTCATAGTTCCACACAATTTCTTCCTGCTTTCTCGATTGATCTGTGTTTAGTTTTTCAAGGCCTATCGAATGTGCCAACTTATAACTAAATCTGAGGGGGGTGCGATGGGGAGGTTTCCTTGTCAGCATTGTGGGGCCCCGTGATGCAGGCCAAGAGGAATGAGGGCACTGTAGCTAAAAAACAATAAATCACTTGGAAAGTTCAAGCAAAGTTTTAATATGGCACCTCCTGGCATCACCCACTACATTTGGTGTCAGAATAGCGGATGTCGTTTGTACAGTACGACATTCAAGCCCACCGCCTGCATTATGGTCACAAGATGTGGTGAGTTTTGACCACTTTTCTTTTGTGTATTGGACGTTTTCTTGCCTTTTTGTTGTTTTTTCGAGTATGGCTCCTGGCAAGCCACATTTTAGATGTTTTGCGTAGGTATATTTTTTTTTTTTTGTCAGAATAAGTGTCAGTGTATTTGAGGCAGTAAGATTTATAATGTATTGGTTTGAGTATGATGTTACCGAGTATGATGATACTGGGTATAATGATACAGAGCTGTAGGAAGTCAGGTTATTCTTATACTTAATTGTTTTGTTTTGGGACTAACTGGGAACAAAAGCAACACAATGGCAGAGTCAAGGACGTAAGGTGTTTTAGAACCAGAAGCGCTGTGGATTTTGACGGGAAAGGTAGCACAGTTGACAGTAGACAATACGCAGTTGAGAAGTGAATTAACATCTAGAAGTGAGCCGGAACACGCATCTGATCAGTCGTTGTTGCACAGGATGCTACAGCAGGAGATTGATCCAGCTGCTGCGAGTTTGGTTATTCCATTTTCTGGCAAGGCATCTGAGGATGTGCGTTCATTTGTGGAGCTCTCATGAATGGTTAGTCTGATGAACAGTTGTTACATGTAGCCAAGATTAGGTTAACAGGTAAAACGAAGACATATGTAAGGTGTTCTGAGGCCTTAAGGAAGGCAGGGCAGTTTAAGCAGTTGAAGGAGGGGATTTTACACAGGTACAAGAAACAGAATAGCACTCGGTACTTTAGAGAGAGGTTAAGTACAATGACAAAGAGACAGGGGCAGGCGATAGAGAAATTTGTGGAGAGTATAAGGGAAATTAATGAGTCTACTTACGAGTTGGGTCAGAGCGATGAAGCGAATAGTGTTCTGTTGCAGGAAGCCGAGCAAAGGGCACTTGATGTATTTTTGAGAGGGTTACCGGAGCATATCTCACGGAAAGTGCGTGAAGGGACTCCGAAAGATTTGTATTCGGCCATTCAGTGTTTATAGTGGATGTGAAATGTTTTAAGTGCGGTCGTACGGGACATGTGCAGAGGCAATGTACCCGGTCACCTAGGAATAAAGGAAGGGGTGGAAATCAACAGCGTGGAGGATGGAGAACTGGAGCTAGAAGAGGTGGACAATCGTTAAACGGCGGAGAGGGCCCAAGACCCACCTAAGGGAGCTACCGTTTAATTTAAATGCTACAAATACGTATGCAGAAGTGAAATGTTCAGTGGTAGGGTCCATAGGACCTAAAAAGTTTAACATTTTGTTGCACACAGAGGCGCAAGTGTCAGTGGCTACTAGGAATACAATGGGACGAAGGAAGCTAGACCCATCACGTTATAGGTCGTGTGGAGTGGGGGATAAGGAGGTCAGGCCTTTGGGGTCGGTGACAGTTAAATTTCGAACAGGGAAAGTCCGATTTAATGCATGCATGGAGATAGTACCATGGGAAAGCGAGGGCTACGACATGATCCTAGGAGTAGATTTCTTGCATCAGCATCATGCCAAAATTGACCTTGGACAACGAACTGTGGAACTTGGTGGAATGTTATTTGAGCTAGGGGAAACTGTTGTCAATGCAGAGCTGTCTTAAGGGGCGTTCAACGTAATGAACAAACCAATTGAACGGCATACACTGGCATTAAAGCTTAATTTGCATGACTGTGTTTCTAGTGGTACCGGGAAGTCGCTTTGAGTAAGTGAGGAGTCGAATCTACCTGTGGGTACAGTATGTGTTATTGAACCATTGTAAGTAAAACTGTTAAACATCTCTTACTTAAATTGCCACCAAGTAAACGGTATAAATACTGTTTGCATTAATTGCAGGACGTGCTTGAAATTAGCACTAACGCCGAAACAGACCAATAGCATAGAATCAATAAATCTTTCAGAAGCTAACTGGAGTTATCTTTTTTATAAGATGTTGTACTTAGAGGAAAATTCTGTTAATGTTCACTGGAATACTCTCTTTGAAATTCTGATAGCAACAGGAGTAAAATACTGGGAGCGAAAGGTTATTTATAATATTTTTTACAAAAATAAAATGCCAGTTATAAAAATCGAGGGCAAAAGTGGAATAGTGTTTGAGAAAGGAGTGAGACACGGTTGAAGCCTGTCCCTCATATTCTTCAATCTGTACACTCAGTAAGCAGTAAAGGGAACCACAGAAAAATTTAAAAGAATTAAAGTTCAGGGAGAAGAAATAAAATATCTGAGGCTTACTAATGACACAGTAAGTCTGTCAACAAAAGCAAAGCTAGGATAATGGAATGTAGTCGAATGAAATCAGGATTAGATTAGGAAGTGAGACACTAAAAGTAGTAGATGAGTTTTGGTATTTGGGCAGCAAAATAACTGAAGATGGCCAAAGTGAACAGGACATAAGACGTATGAGCCATGTGTTGCATGAGAACGAGACATGCACTCGACTCCCTCCTTACCTACCACCTAATTAATAATGCACACAACGGTAACGAAGGGAAACGATGGTGGATGCTGCTAGTTTGTTAATGGGCTATGACAGTAGAGGACCGACACGAGCGCCTTTGCTAGCAGCACATCGCCTGCAGCACCTTTCCTGAGCTGATGAGCATGTCGGTTGCACCCCAGACGACTGGAAAACCGTGGCATCGTCAGATGAGTAGCATTCTAATATGGCGCAGACCTCAGAAAGCTATGGACCCATGTTGTCAATAAGGTACTAAGCTAGCTAATGGTGTGAGTTGTGTTTACATGGGGTGTACTGGGTTCTCTGGTCCCAGTGAACCGACCATTGACTGGATATGGTTATTCACCTGGCCACAATTGTTCGTAAATGGTTTGAAGAACATTATGGACAGCTAGAGCGAATGATCTGGCCTCCCATGGAAAATGTATGGGCCATAATCGAGAGATCAGTTCATGCACAAACCCTGCACCGGTAACACTTTCGCAGATGTGCAGAACTGCAGACCTATATCTCTAACGTCGATCAGTTGTAGAATTTTGGAACACGTATTGTGTTCGAGTATAATGACTTTTGTGGAGACGAGAAACCTGCTCTGCAGGAATGAGCATGGGTTTCGAAAAAGAGGATCGTGTGAAACCCAGCTCCAGCTATTCGTCCACGAGACTCAGAGGGCCATAGACACGGGTTCCCAGGTAAATGCCGTCTTTCTTGACTTCCGCAAGGCGTTCGATACAGTTCCCCACAGTAGTTTAATGAACAAAGTAAGAGCATATGGACTATCAGACCAATTGTGTGATTGGATTCAAGAGTTGCTAGATAACAGGACGCAGCATGTTATTCTCAATGGAGAGAAGTCTTCCGAAGTAAGAGTGATTTCAGGTGTGCCGCAGGGGAGTGTCATAGGACCGTTGCTATTCACAATATACATAAATGACCTGGTGGATGACATCGGAAGTTCACTGAGGCTTTTTGCAGATGATGCTGTGGTGTATCGAGAGGTTGTAACAATGGAAAATTGTACTGAAATGCAGGAGGATCTGCAGCGAATTGGCGCATGGTGCAGGGAATGGCAATTGAATCTCAATGTAGACAAGTGTAATGTGCTGCGAATACACAGAAAGATAGATCCTTTATCATTTAGCTACAAAATAGCAGGTCAGCAACTGGAAGCAGTTAATACCATAAATTATCTGGGAGTACGCATTAGGAGTGATTTAAAATGGAATGATCATATAATTTTGATTGTCGGTAAAGCAGATGCCAGATTGAGATTCATTGGAAGAATCCTAAGGAAATGCAATCCGAAAACAGAGGAAGTAGGTTACAGTACGCTTGTTCGCCCACTGCTTGAATACTGCTCAGCAGTGTGGGATCCGTACCAGATAGGGTTGATACAAGACATAGAGAAGATCCAACGGAGAGCAGCGCGCTTCGTTACAGGATCATTTAGTAATCGCGAAAGCGTTACGGAGATGATAGATAAACTCCAGTGGAAGACTCTGCAGGAGAGACGCTCAGTAGCTCGGTACGGGCTTTTGTCAAAGTTTCGAGAACATACCTTCACCGAAGAGTCAAGCAGTATATTGCTCCCTCCTACGTATATCTCGCGAAGAGACCATGAGTATAAAATCAGAGAGATTAGAGCCCACACAGAGGCATACCGACAATCCTTCTTTCCACGAACAATACGAGACTGGAATAGAAGGGAGAACCGATAGAGGTACTGAAGGTACCCTCCGCCACACACCGTCAGGTGGCTTGCGGAGTATGGATGTAGATGTAGATATGGACGGCTAAGTGGCAACATTTCTGCAGGGCACTTCCAACTACTTCTTGAGTTCGTGCCACGTGGAGTTGCTGAATTATTCCGGGCCAGAGGAGGTCCAGCACGATATTAGGTAGTGTCCCATGACTTCTGTCACCTGATTGTAGTATTGTCCGCCCCGATAGCTGAGTGGTCAGCGTGACGGATTTCCGTCCTACGGGCCCGGGCTCGATTCCCGGATGGGTCGGGGATTTTCTCCGCTCAGGGACTGGGTGTTGTGTTGTCTTCATCATCATTTCATCCCCATCCGACGCGCAGGTCGCCCAATGTGGCGTCGAATGTAATAAGACCTGCACCAAGGCGGCCGGACCTGCCCCGTAAGGGGCCCTCCCGGCCAATGACGCCAAACGCTCATTTCCAGTGTAGTATTGTTTACCTCAGTGTAGTATTGTGTAGTGTAGATTTAAAAATCACAAAATTTGTGATCCAGCAGTTTAGTACAGCCTATCAATTGCATGTGCCTTCTGGTTTCAAATGGTTCAAATGGCTCTGAGCACTATGGGACTTAATATCTATGGTCATCAGTCCCATAGAACTTAGAACTACTTAAACCTAACTAACCTAAGGACATCACACAACACCCAGTCATCACGAGCCAGAGAAAATCGCTAACCCCGCCGGGAATCGAACCCAGGGACCCGGGCGCGGGAAGCGAGAACGCTACCGCACGACCACGAGCTGCGGACGCCTTCTGGTTTCCTGATGAACATACAGAGTAGTTAGGGGCGTAAGGGAAGATACTTTTGTTAATGGCTGAGGACAGTGTGCTGAACAAAGTCACATCAGTATTTACTTCATTTGCAGACTAATAACTATAACTTTTACGACTAGAATGTTCATGTTCTTAGGTTGGTCTGTACGTCCAAGTACGCATGGCACAAGTTCTCCGTTAGGTACCGTGGGCAATAGGGCAGGTACTGAATTGTGGACACAGGTAGTCTGTATTGACAGGGGTAGGTCAATTTTCGGTGGAGTGAAGACCATGCAGAAAACGTCACATAGCCTACTGTGTGACGATTGCGGGAAGACAGAAACAGAGGAAAAAAAACAACAAGTATCACTCTGAAAGGGATACATGTGAAGCTGCCAATAATCACAGTATGTGTAGGTATACCGTTTACACCTGTGCACCGGATGACGAGCTGTTACTATCTAGATTTTTCAAATTATTTATAATATATATTTATATTTATAATATAAAGCCAGGCAACAAGTGAAATCACTACAAGGAATAGCAGAGAAAGTAGGCCTTAGAAAAAAAACGGAGATTATGCTAACTGATCCACCACTTGCCAACAAAATTGCAATAGGAGAACAGGAAATCAAAATTGTTGATAAATTTAAATTTTTAGGCGAAATAATAACATACAATCTTAATGAGAAGCCATCATGGCAGAATAGAATTAAAAAACTGTACTACGCAAATTACATTACCAAAACTACATTCAACAAAAAAAGTTTGTCTATAGATGCAAAATTAAAACACAATAAAACAGTTACTCAACCAGAAATAACGTATGCAGCTTAAACTATCTTCAAAACAACTAATACAGCAGAAATTGACAGAATACTAAAAATAGAAAGAAGAATAATTAGGACATGTATAAATAAACAGTATAAAATAAATGGACATTGGAGAATAGCATCAAATGAAACAGTATATGAGAAAATAGAACCAGTCATGATCACGATCAGGAAGAAACGCATCTCATTCTTTGGGCATCTGATGAGAACTCCAGAAAACAGAATTAGTAAAAAAATAATACAAAAATTGGGGAATAGCAAGAGCGAAATTAAATGGATCACAGAAATTAAGGAAGATATAAAAGAACTCCAAATTACAGTAGAGGACCTAAAAAACAAGACAGAGCAAACCAGAATACTGCAAGACCCGCAAACCAGACTACAAATGAAAATCAATAAAAGGAGTACAGGAAGAGTGGTCTCAGATGAAGAAAGAAAGAAAATATCTGAAAGAATGAAGAAATATTGGGCAGACACCTTTCATATAAGAATAGACTCTAATAATTATATTACCTAAATATCATATTAAGTTATTGTAGAGCCAAATTGTATCCCTGTGTAACAACTTGATTACAACTGTGTATTTTTGACTAGAGTCGTCCAATGAAGGCCATAAAATAAATAATAATAATTTTTTTAAAGTAGTTATTTTACGTCTCTTTCTCCTTACATAAAGTGATGTTTAGTTACGTTAATATATTGCGTGTTATATTCATATGTAGTGTTTCGTGTGAAATACTTGGTCTGTTCTCATATCTAGTTCACAAAGATCAAGTTTAATCCCGCATTATTTTATCAACCACAGTCCCAGACGGAATTAGTGTTAGCAAATTCTTCAAATGCTAAACTAAAATAGCAAATAAATAATGAATAAATCTATCTCTCTCTCAGTGTTTATATGCTCTCCTCCTCCTCCTCCCCCCCCCCACCCCACACACACACATTTCTCTCTTTCTCTCACACGCACACGCACACACACACTTGCGCGGCTGCTTACTTCCCCATTTTCATTTTTATGGCTTTTTTTCGTGGCGACCCCTGGCAGATGGCTGCAAGCCAAAGTTTTTCGCGTGCAAGGCAGCGCCGGAGTCCGCAGATTGCTTCGGAATTAAAAATCCATCAGATCAAAAGTTGGCGCTTAATGGCCGGATTGTTTATGAGGCAATCTTTTCCCCAGGCGCTACATTCCGTTATCTCTTACTGTGGCTCCAGCGGCATAACGAGTTACAGCGTCCCAGGCCGCCAGAGGGTGAGTTACCGAGTGGCTGCATGCACTGTACAGAGGCGCTGCCACGGTATGTGCGTAGTACACCTCCACACGCTGTACACGAGCCTTGGGACACGAGAGGAGCATTCGAAAAGGGCCGTTCACGAATAGGAGTACACACATTTTTCCTGAACAGCCACTACTTGAATCACACGATGAGAGCTCTTAAGGGGCTCCGGAAAAGCTCAAAATCATGAAAAGTTCAATTTTTACTTTTTTGCGTTTTCTGAATCTGCAGACTATTACCTTTTAATAGATATATAATTTATTCAATTCCGAAGACTACAACTATTTTTAAATTTTTTTTTTTGAAATGTGTTCTACATGGGCGTGACCCACTGTGCCGCTGATAAACTGCTGTCAAATGGTGTTATTATTAACGTCCGTGTTCATCAGGTACATTTCAGTGATGTGAGATAAAGTATGTGTTGTGGCTAACCTATTTTCAGAGACTTAGCAGCACCTGAACTGTTGAAAAAGTGTATTCACGGAAAAACTCAAAACCCCAATGAAAGTGTAAATAGTGTTATATGGTCGAGAATCCCCAAGACTGTATTTGTTGGAATAGAAACACTTCACTTTGGTGTGTATGCTGCTGTTGCGACTTTCAATGATGCCAACATTGTAAGGTGCAAGGTATTTAGAAATATGGGAATGAAGATAGGTTCTAACATGGTACGAGCGATGCTTGCTTTAGACAAGGAACGCCTTTGGGCTGCAGACAGGGCTGTAAAGAGTCTAGAAATACAAGAAAGAGTAAACAGGAGGAGGAACAAGAGGAAGCTGGAGGAGGAGTTTGCAGAGGATGAAGATAATCCATCCTATGGACCTGGAATGCACTAAAAAGTTAATCCAATCTTTGTCGCTCGATTCCCAAAACTTTTATTTTCTCATACTAATTACATATTTTCTAAGGATCTTCCAAACATATTTGTTTCAAACTTTCAGTAAATGTTACACAGTACCTTCTGCATAATTTAACACAGCCTTTTTCCAAAAAACTGTATATTTTTGAATATATAAATAAAAAATTGCAAAAAAATGTTGTGAATTTTCATTACAATTGAAAAAAATCATCTTTAATAACTGAACTAAAATTTTGTAAAATCCCTGTGTTAAGTTGTAGCCCATATTCCAATAAATAATCTGTAAAAAGTTCAACTTCCTACCTCAAATACTTCGTGAGGAAAGATGTAATTTATAAGCGTTATTTTAACATTGCAAGTATAGGGCGTCCCGAAGCCCCTTAAGGGTAAATACAGTGATATCCATAAATGCCTCTGTAGCGTGGGAAGACAACAGCGCGAAAGTTTCAAGATTTACAGAAAGCACACACATCTCCGTGGGTAAAGCATCTCTCCATGTTTTTAACTCACACGACAGGTGCTGCATATGGGCACAGTCCGTGATGCGGCGAACTTAAATGGCAGTGCTCAGCTTACTGAAGTCACCGACAACACCTCGTTAGGAAGGCGCGACAGCAGCCCGCTTTGGAAATCTCTTTATTGGGTTGCCTACCTGCAGGCTCTAACTAACTCAGCTGGCTAGTTTAGGCAACTGCCTAGTAAACGGGAGATCTAGGGTTCGAGTCCGAATCAGGCACACATTTTCACTCGTCGTCGCTGATTCCACATATAGTCACGATGCAGCCGATATCATTAATTCTTCCTATTTACTTTCTTTTTCTGCACTCCGTCTACAATTTGCATAATACACTCCTGGAAATGGAAAAAAGAACACATTGACACCGGTGTGTCAGACCCACCATACTTGCTCCGGACACTGCGAGAGGGCTGTACAAGCAATGATCACACGCACGGCACAGCGGACACACCAGGAACCGCGGTGTTGGCCGTCGAATGGCGCTAGCTGCGCAGCATTTGTGCACCGCCGCCGTCAGTGTCAGCCAGTTTGCTGTGGCATACGGAGCTCCATCGCAGTCTTTAACACTGGTAGCATGCCGCGACAGCGTGGACGTGAACCGTATGTGCAGTTGACGGACTTTGAGCGAGGGCGTATAGTGGGCATGCGGGAGGCCGGGTGGACGTACCGCCGAATTGCTCAACACGTGGGGCGTGAGGTCTCCACAGTACATCGATGTTGTCGCCAGTGGTCGGCGGAAGGTGCACGTGCCCGTCGACCTGGGACCGGACCGCAGCGACGCACGGATGCACGCCAAGACCGTAGGATCCTACGCAGTGCCGTAGGGGACCGCACCGCCACTTCCCAGCAAATTAGGGACACTGTTGCTCCTGGGGTATCGGCGAGGACCATTCGCAACCGTCTCCATGAAGCTGGGCTACGGTCCCGCACACCGTTAGGCCGTCTTCCGCTCACGCCCCAACATCGTGCAGCCCGCCTCCAGTGGTGTCGCGACAGGCGTGAATGGAGGGACGAATGGAGACGTGTCGTCTTCAGCGATGAGAGTCGCTTCTGCCTTGGTGCCAATGATGGTCGTATGCGTGTTTGGCGCCGTGCAGGTGAGCGCCACAATCAGGACTGCATACGACCGAGGCACACAGGGCCAACACCCGGCATCATGGTGTGGGGAGCGATCTCCTACACTGGCCGTACACCACTGGTGATCGTCGAGGGGACACTGAATAGTGCACGGTACATCCAAACCGTCATCGAACCCATCGTTCTACCATTCCTAGACCGGCAAGGGAACTTGCTGTTCCAACAGGACAATGCACGTCCGCATGTATCGCGTGCCACCCAACGTGCTCTAGAAGGTGTAAGTCAACTACCCTGGCCAGCAAGATCTCCGGATCTGTCCCCCATTGAGCATGTTTGGGACTGGATGAAGCGTCGTCTCACGCGGTCTGCACGTCCAGCACGAACGCTGGTCCAACTGAGGCGCCAGGTGGAAATGGCATGGCAAGCCGTTCCACAGGACTACATCCAGCATCTCTACGATCGTCTCCGTGGGAGAATAGCAGCCTGCATTGCTGCGAAAGGTGGATATACACTGTACTAGTGCCGACATTGTGCATGCTCTGTTGCCTGTGTCTATGTGCCTGTGGTTCTGTCAGTGTGACCATGTGATGTATCTGACCCCAGGAATGTGTCAATAAAGTTTCCCCTTCTTGGGACAATGAATTCACGGTGTTCTTATTTCAATTTCCAGGAGTGTATGTATCAAAATTGCGGGCCTAGTGCGGTGTCTGTTCCTTCGGACGTGTCTGAAAGGACACTACATACAGGGTGAGTCACCGACTATTGCCACCTAGAGTAACTCCGAAAGTATGATAGTAGCTGAAAAGTTTGTGGGGCAAATGTTGCATGGAACAACGGGGGCCACAATATGACGTTGGTTTTATGTTGCTAGGTGGGATCGCGTCAGAGATATGAAGGTCAATTTTGTTTCTTTAAATGGGATGCTATAGTTTGGTATTTATTTTCTTATAGCGGCTATCGAGACGAGTCCAATAATGTGTAACAGTAAGGTCATTGAAGGTGAACGAAGATCAAAAAGGTTGCATGAACGTCCATTTACAGAAGGTGTTCGAAGTGATGACCATTGGTATCAACAGTGCTGCAATCTTCTTATCATGCATTGAATGGTATTCCTTATCACTTAGGCACTTATCGAAGCACACGCTCTGATAATCCTCTCTCCTATATCACGAAAAAAGCAAATATTCGCCGAATACGGTGTATCCATTTAGCGTGCCATTGACATGTAAACACCATTCGACGGTTTCGCAATACAACAGTAATAGGAACAGTAATGCTAGTATCGTCGAATCAAGCGAATTTGAATGATATATTCCTTCGAAGAACAATTCGATATGCGTCTCATTTACAGATAATGCCAACGAAATTCAGTGAGAGCTAGAGACTTATACGCTAAAAGGTATCCTCAACGTACTCACCCTACACGTCGTACATTTAAATATGTGCATGATAAATTGAGAACAACTGGACCTTTAACGCATCGGAAACGTATCCGGCATAGGAAAGTTAGTAACGAGGAAACGGAAATTGGTACTCTTACAATTATGGTTCGAGATCCTTGTGTCAGTTCGCGTCAAATCGCAAGGGAATCTGGTATGAGCCAGCGTAGTGTTGTTTGTGATCTGCATCGCTATAAATATCGTCCTTACCATATCATTTCCCACCAAGAATTAATTGGTACGGATTGTATACGTCGCGTTGAATTCTGCCGATGGTGCCAACTTCACATTCAGAGGGATAAAACATTTATAAATTTGATTTTATTTACTGACGAGGCTACATTCACGAACCATAGAAATGTTAATTTGCATAACATGCATTACTGAGCAACTGAAAATTCATGTTGGATGGGCCGGCCCGAGTGGCAGAGCGGTTCTAGGCGCAGTCTGGAACCGCGCGACCGCTACGGTCGCAGGTTCGAATCCTGCCTCCGGCATGGATGTGTGTGATGTCCTTAGGTTACTTAGGTTTAAGTAGTTCTAATTTCTAGGGGACTGATGACCACAGCAGTTAAGTCCCATAGTGCTCAGAGCCATTTGAACCATGTTGGGTGAAGCAAGTTGCACACCAAAAACCGTAGCTGGTGAATGTATGGTGTGGGATTCTGGAGGACAGAATTATAGGCCCCTATTTTATCGAAGGAAATCTTAATGGTATGAAGTACACCACATTCCTGCACGAACCATTAGGTCTGTTACTGGAAGAAATACCTTTAGGAGCAGAATGTGGTATCAACACGATGGGTGTCCGGCACATTTTCCGCTGATGTCTAGTAAAGAGTTGCAGAGACAATTCCCATATCGTTGGATTGGACACGGAGGAGTTGTGTCGTGACCGGTTCGTTCGCCAGACTTGACACCTCTGGAATTTTTCTTGTGGGGATTCGTAAAAGACATTGTTTATAAAGACGTTCCAACTACACCTGAAGATGTCCGCCGCTCGTGGTCTCGCGGTAGCGTTCTCGCTTCCCGAGCACGGGGTCCCGGGTTCGATTCCCGGCGGGGTCAGGGATTTTCACCTGCCTCGAGATGACTGGGAGTTTGTGTTGTCCTCATCATTTCATCATCATCCAGGAAAGTGGCGAAATTGGACTGAGCAAAGGTTGGGAAATTGTACGGGCGCTGATAACCACGCAGTTGAGCGCCACACAAACCAAACATCATCATCATCATCACACCTGAAGATATGCGAAAGAGAATTGTCAGAGCATGTGCTTCGATAAGTGCCGATGTGATATGGAGTACCACTCAGTCCATGAAAGGAGATTGCAGCACTGCATTGATACCAATGGTCATCACTTCGAACACCTTCTGTAAATGGACGTTCATATCACCTTTGTTACCTTCGTTGATCTTCAAAGACCTTACTGTTACACATCATTGGATTCGTCTCCATAGCCGCTATCAGAAAATAAGTACCGAACTATTTCATCCCATTTAAAGAAAAACAAAGTTGGCCTTCATATCTAAGCGACCCCACCTAGCAACAAAAAACCAAAGTCATATTATGGCCCCCGTTGTCGCATGCAGTTTTTGTCCCACAAACGTTTCAGTTCCTATCATATTTTCGGAATTATTCTTGGTGGCAACAGCTAGTGATTCACCCTGTATTCATACAAATAATTCGCCTGAATCAACAACGAACCCCCAACCTCTACCAGGTTAGAATCACAGTCCGGCGACTTTTTGACTCATTGCCGCTGATTCTGTACGAAATCCCGATGCAGCTGACATCGTTACTTCCTTCCCTTTCCCTTCTCCCCGACCCCACTTCAGTTTACATAGTATGTACCACACCTGTGGATCCCGTGTAGTGTCTGTTCTTTCGGACATGTTCGCAATTACAGACACCACTCATTCATATTAAGAAATCAAACTCGTGTGACAGTACGGAGCTATTGATTTGTCTACGTGTTCTGATACTCCTGGCTTGTACAGGAATTTCCACTTGTAATACTTACAAAATAAAAGTTTATTCCGGTGTGAATATTTTTCATCAGTGCCTTCAGGAATTCAGTCTGAAGATGCACCAGCCTCAGACTCATCATCACACGGAATAAAATCAATTGAGCTTCACTTTCATGTTGGGATTGGTACAAGTCTGCTTCACTGAGAGAAAATTATAGCGTCAGTACGTAGACCGATAAACCGTTTTTTCGAAATGCCATGTTAGAGTAAAAAATTATGTATTGCTGCAAGGCTCTGAGCACTATGGGACTTAACATCTGAGGTCATTAGTCCCCTAGAACTTAGAACTACTTAAACCTAACTAACCTAAGGACATCACACACATCCATGCCCGAGGCAGGATTCGAACCTGCGACCGTAGCGGTCGCGCGGTTCCAGACTGAAGCGCCTTTAACCGCGTGGCCACACTGGCCGGCTATTGCTGCAAGCTAAGAAGACTAAGAACCGATGGCAAATTTTACTAAGAAGATTTTGTGAATTGGACGTAACTTTAGGTAAAAGCAACAGTAGGAAAGACTAAGTATACTATTATGTGCAGGTAAGGTTGAAACGGAAAAAAATCTTGCGATATTTCGCCTCACAGCAGCAATAGTGCAAACGCGTCCTCCAGCGGTGTATTAATACAAAATTAGAATTACAGTCTACATTTACTGGCTGCGTATTCCTCGTGTATTGTGTATTTAAAACTCATTAGACTGTTCATTCCGTTCAGCAGATCATTTAATTCTTCTTCACTTTCACTCAGGATAGCAATGTCATCAGCGAATCGTATCATTGATATCCTTTCACCTTGTATTTTAATTCCACTCCTGAACCTTTCTTTTCTTTCCATCATTGCTTCCTCGATGTACAGATTGAAGAGTAGGAGCGAAAGGCTACAGCCTTGTCTTACACCCTTCTTAAAACGAGCCCTTCGTTCTTGATCGTCCACTCTTATTATTCCCTCTCGGTTGTTGTACATATTGTATATGACCCGTCTCTCCCTATAGCTTACCCCTACCTTTTTCAGAATCTCGAACAGCTTGCACCATTTTATATTGTCGAACGCTTTTTCCAGGGCGACAAATCCTATGAAAGTGTCTTGATTTTTCTTTAGCCGTAACGTCAGAATTGCCTCTCTCGTCCCTTTACTTTTCCTGAAGCCAAACTGATCGTCACCTAGCGCATTCTCAATTTTCTTTTCCATTCTTCTGTATATTATTCTTGTAAGCAGCTTCGATGCATGAGCTGTTAAGCTGATTGTGCGATAATTCTCGCATTTGTCAGCTCTTGCCGTCTTCGGAATTGTGTGGATGATGCTTTTCCGAAAGTCAGATGGTATATCGCCAGACTCATATATTCTACACACCAACGTGAATAGTCGTTTTGTTGCCACTTCCCCCAATGATTTTAGAAATTCTGATGGAATGTTATCTATCCCTTCTGCCTTATTTGACCGTAAGTCCTCCAAAGCTCTTTTAAATTCCGATTCTAATACTGGATCCCCTATCTCTTCTAAATCGACTCTTGTTTCTTCTTCTATCACATCAGACAAATCTTCACCCTCATAGAGGCTTTCAATGTATTCTTTCCACCTATCTGCTCTCTCCTCTGCATTTAACAGTGGAATTCCCGTTGCACTCTTAATGTTACCACCGTTGCTTTTAATGTCACCAAAGGTTGTTTTGACTTTCCTGTATGCTGAGTCTATCCTTCCGACAATCATATCTTTTTCGATGTCTTCACATTTTTCCTGCAGCCATTTCGTCTTAGCTTCCCTGCACTTCCTATTTATTTCATTCCTCAGCGACTTGTATTTCTGTATTCCTGATTTTCCCGGAACATGTTTGTACTTCCTCCTTTCATCAATCTACTGAAGTATTTCTTCTGTTACCCATGGTTTCTTCACAGCTACCTTCTTTGTACCTATGTTTTCCTTCCCAACTTCTGTGATGGCCCTTTTTAGAGATGTCCATTCCTCTTCAACTGTACTGCCTACTGCGCTATTCCTTATTGCTGTATCTATAGCGTTAGAGAACTTCAAACGTATCTCGTCATTCCTTAGTACTTCCGTATCCCACTTCTTTGCGTATTGATTCTTCCTGACTAATGTCAGGAACTTCAGCCTACTCTTCATCACTACCATATTGTGATCTGAGTCTATATCTGCTCCTGGGTACGCCTTACAATCCAGTATCTGATTTCGGAATCTCTGTCTGACCATGATGTAGTCTAATTGAAATCTTCCCGTATCTCCCGGCCTTTTCCAAGTGATCCTCTTGTGATTCTTGAACAGGGTATTCGCTATTACTAGCTGAAACTTGTTACAGAACTCAATTAGTCTTTCTCCTCTTTCATTCCTTGTCCCAAGTCCATATTCTCCTGTAACCTTTTCTTCTGCTCCTTCCCCTACAACTGCATTCCAGTCGCCCATGATTATTAGATTTTCGTCCCCCTTTACATACTGCATTACCCTTTCAATATCCTCATACACTTTCTCTATACACTTGCCTATACTAAACATCTATAATTTATCACGCAGTATCGACGTGTTTTACCTTTTCCTGCTCCTATTCACTTCTTACATTCGGCCTACCCTTCAGTTTACGCACCGCCTTCCAGGCGGGATACGAAACTCACAAATTCTTCCAGTAAGTTATGTATGAGTTACCGAATACAATTCTTGTGCGTTCATATTGTGCTCATATGATGAGTTGCATTTTTTCGTTTCCTCAAGCGCAAAATTTTACAATTTGAATGTTTAGAGCAAGTCGACAGTCATTGCACAACTTAAAAATGTTATCAAGATCTGACTCAATATTTGTGCAGCTTCTTTTAGGCTGTACTTCAATATGGACAACTACATCATCTGTCCAAAGTCTAAAGTTACTATTAATATTTTCTGATGACTCGCCATCCAAGGTAACTTACTGTGTCCCTCACTCCAGTTACTAATTTCGCCTAATATCCCATACGACGGACATTTGATAATAGAAGCAGGTGTGATTCTGAGTAGAATGTGATCTTCTTTAGGGACAGAAATATTAAAAAATACAAAATGAATGTGGTATTCGTCAGGCTGCACCTGAACGAATAAGGTTGATTTGTTAGTTAATTAATTAGATTCATTTTTCATAGATCATTTGTACTATTAATCGTAATAATATGAAAAGAGTCATTTTACATTCACTTACACATTTATATGTGAATGCGGCTGTGACTTGACCATTTACAAGTGTTTTTATTTTACACATTGTAAAACTAGAATTTTTTTTACGGAATAGCAGTAGAGGAGGAGAAACTTTTGCAGTTTGTTATCAAATTTAACTCCGCCTTCTGTCAGACATTTTATGTCACTGAAGATGAAAAATTAGTTGCAGCTATCTTCACCCCTTTCTCTGCTAAAGACAACATTAACATGGAACAATGAATGCCATTTTTCCTTCTGGTATTGTACATCATTGTTGCTTTCGAACTGCAGTGGATTATTTGCAGCAAACTTCATGGGGAAATAAATGTGCTGTGAAGCAGTAGTCAGAAGGGCCAACTCCTTAAACAAATGTCTACAAGACGATCGTGGGTGAGCACCACATATTATTCTGACAGCACGTTATTGCACAATGAAGACTTTCTTTCTTAAATTTGAGTTACTGCAATACGTTATTCCATATGACATTATTCAATGAAAATATCGAAAATATATACGCTTACTCATTTGTGTCTCCCCAGCATTTGCAGTGATTCTAACTGCAAATGTTGATGAACCAAGTTGTTTTAGGAGTTCCAAACGGGTGCAATTTCCAATTTAAATTCTCGTCCTGCTTATTTTTTCCGCACAATGTGCTACAGTTATCACTGGCGTAGTACTCCTACATATGCGGAATTGAATGTGTTACGTCTTCTTAAAATTCGCAGAAAAGGACATTGTTCACTATTTATTATTTTGCTCTATGTATACTTAGATTGATTGCAATACCAGTGTCATCTGAAAAAAAAAAAAACTAATTCTGCTTCTTGAAACAAGACAGTGTTGACTGCAGAATCTTTTTGATCTATTTTTAGGAAAAGACGCGTTTCGCCCTTATGGGTCATCACCAGATGGAAATTAATGTGGAAAACCAACACTCGTCTATTAGTGCCCACATATGACATTATGATAAAATTTTATAAGGAATCATCGTCCTATCGTCATGGGATCAAATTTACCTTAATGCCATATGTTGGCATTTATCGACAAATGTTGGTTTTCCACATTAGTTTTAACGGAAGTTCGCAGTTATGGATAATTGTAGAGACGACTGCACAGCCTGGAACATTGCCTCTTTTGTCTTTTTATATTAGCTCCATTTCCACATTTTACACTGCATATGCCTCAAATGGTTCAAACGGCTCTGAGCACTATGGGACTTAACTTCTGAGGTCATCAGTCCCATAGAACTTAGAACTACTTAAACCTAACCAACCTAAGGACATCACGTACATCCATGACCGAGGCAGGATTCGAACCTGCGACCGTAGGGGTCGCGCGGTTCCAGACTGTAGCGCCTAGTACCGCTCAGCCACTCCGGCTGGCCGTATGCCTCACTATTGTCATTTTTCACCCCTAGCTCAATCCAATGATGGCCCAGAAGGGCGAAAAGCATCATTTCATGTAAATAAATAAAAAAGATTCTGCAACCAAAACTGTTTTATTTCAAGAAATTCATAACCGGTTGCTGTTTTTCTCTACCGGGCGTCCAGTATGGAATGGAACCAATTTTACTAATTCTGCTTGTTTTCGCCGAACGATACCGCACTGCAGGGGTTGGTTTGTTGCTGGCGAGGCACGTAAAACGGAACTTATTTTTTGCCGAGCAGCGCCGTTAAATAGACTGTAAACGACACAATTCCAGCGGACAGCTAATGGAAGCTGGACTGTACCGCTGCCAGTCGATGAACATAAACACGGCCTGAAGCGGCCCCACTGCGAGCTTTGCGGGCACACTTACCGCAGGCACGAGGACTAATAAAAAGGAATCCATTAGGCGGGGTTCATGATTTTAGTCCAGCTAATATCTTTCCCCACTGTTAAACGGAGAGGAAAGAGTTGTTAGATGGAAAGACTACACTGCAGGTCTCTACAAGGGGGAGGATCTGATGATGGGAGTGGGGAAGAAATGAGAGTGTACATGAAAGTTAAAAAAGATCCAGAATTAGAGACTGACAGAGATCTGAAAGACTTGCGATCAAATGGGGCGGTAGGCGTAGACAATAATCGCTCGAAATTTTTAACGTAACTGGGGAAACTGGCAACCAAACGACTATATAGGAATGCATGATTTCGTTCGTGGCGATATACGGGGTATCCCTCCTAACAAGGGAACCTCCCCATCGCACCCCCCTCAGATTTAGTTGTAAGTTGGCACAGTGGATAGGCCTTGAGAAACTGAACACAGATAAATCGAGAAAACAGTAAGAAGTTGTGTGAAACTATGAAAAAAATGATCAAAATATACAAACTGAGTAGTCCATGCGTAAGATATGCAACATCATGGATAAATTGAGCTCAAGAGTGCCGTGGTCCCGTGGTTAGCGTGAGCAGCTGCGGAGCAAGAGGTCCTTGGTTCAAGTCCTCTCTCGAGTGAAAAGTTTACTTTCTTTATTTTCGCAAAGTTTTGATCTGTCCGTCCGTTCATTGACGTCTCTGTTCACTGTAATAAGTTTAGTGTCTGTGTTTTGCGACCGCACCGTAAAACCGTGCGATTAGTAGACGAAAGGACGTGCCTCTCCAATGGGAACCGAAAACATTTGATCGCAAGGTCATAGGTCAACCGATTCCTCCACAGGAAAACACGTCTGATATATTCTATACGACACTGGTGACGGCATGTGCGTCACATGACAGGAATATGTTGTCGACCCACCTAACCTGCACACCTGGCGAATGGGTAAAAAGATTCTTCTACCTTGCCCGATTTAGGTTTTCTTGTGGATGTGATAATCACTCCCAAAAAAGTGATGAAAACATAAGAGTTCGTCTCATTAACTGCAACAAATGAATGCAACAGTTTCACAGTCGCTCATTTTTAACTTTTAACGTTTTCAAATTTTTCTGTGTGTAGACCGTTAAATCCTGCATATATCCAAGCAAATCTGAACATGTCCAGGAATTTTGGAGAGCGAAGTTGATTATGTGTGAGTACCTCCTGAACTTTGATAATTGGTTGAAAATAAAAAATTAAACTTTTCACCCGAGGGAAGATCTGAACCAAGGTCCTTTCGTTCCGCATCTGCTCACGCTAACCACGGGACCACGACGCTCCTGAGCGCTCACCATCCTTGATGGTGCCTATGTTGCGCATGGACTACTCAGTTTGTATATTTTGCTTATTTTTTTTCATGGTTTCACACAACTTCTTCCTGTTTTCTCGATTGATCTGTGTTCAGTTTTTCAAGGCCTATTCACTGTGCCAACTTATAACAAAATCTGAGGGGGGTGCGATGGGAAGGTTCCCTTGTAAGAACCCTCAAGCCCATTTTTCTCTGGTGTTTCGACAGTTGCAAGAATTCAAATACCTAGGGGCACTTTTCACTGAGAACTCGTCATGTGAAGCAGAGATCAATGCCAGAATACAAGCAGGAAACCGATATTACCACAGCCTAGCACAACTGCTTCGGTCCAGATATCTCTCCAGACAGTTCAAGAATCGACTGTACAAAACCCTGATCCAGCCTGCTGTTCTATATGGCTGAGAGACATGGAGTATCCGGAAACAGGGCTTCCATAAGCTCCTTGTTTTTGAGAGAAAAGTGCTTCGGAAGATCTTCGGTCCGGTTCTGGATGCAGATACAGGGGAATGGAGGATCAGATGCAGCCGGGAGCTTGAGGAACTATACCGGCAGCCCAACATAGAACGAACTGTCAAAGCCAAACGAATGCAGTGGGTCGGCCATGTGGCCCGGATTGAGGATCACAGACGGCTTCGGAAGCTCCTCGATTTCACACCTACAGGAAAGAGACCGCCAGGGAGACCCAAGAAGCGTTGGAGGGATGGACTCTATGAAGATTTAAACCAAGTGTCAATAGACGGATGGCGGACGGCAGCAATGGACAGAATACAGTGGAGGAGGAAACTTGTAGATCCGTGCGGTCCACTGGGCCTGATCACGTAGTAGTAGTAGTAGTAGTAGTTTCGACAGGTATCTAAAGTTCCGTTTTTGCAATGTGTAGCTGAAGTCAGCTCAGACAAATGCTGCTCATCACGTCTTCCATGGCACTGCAAGTGTCGACGGAAAACTTAGGCTGGCTTCCTGTGAGTAAACAAAATTATTTTTAAATCGAAATTCTATGTGTCCATTCGATAAAGCAGTTCAGAATCAGTCTAGCGGTATATTTTCTTTATCGATAGGTATTAAGACGAATGGTGGAACAGGAAAAACAAGCAGTACCCCACAACTCCACCGCCATGGTCTGCGCTGGCTTTTACTGCCGTGCAGCAGTGTTTCTCAGCAGCTGCTGGAGTACTGTATGTTATTCTTCGTGTTTTACTGTCCCTATTCATACATATCGGTAAAACGAATATCACACCAGATTAGTATGGGACTGCTCTAACCAGTGTGAATTTGAAATTCTGGTTTAAATATAGTTTTCTTAGTAACATCAAGAGCTAAAATACTAGTAAAATAATGCGTGTGACAACTCTTCAGACTTATAAAATTATCACCGGCTTCAATGTGAGATGCTTTTAACAATTTCCACAACGAAACTCTGTCTCGGAATCTGGCAGAAAACCCAAAGAGATTCTGGTCATACATAAAGCAAACCAGTGGCAGGACGCAATCAATACCTTCACTGCGACTAAAGCAGAGTTCTTAAACATGGTTTTCCGAAACTCCTTCAACAAAGAAGACGAGGTAAATATTCCTGAATTCCAATCAAGAACAACTGCCAAGATGAGAAACATAGAAGTAGATATCCTCGGTGTAACGAAGCAGCTTAACTCACTTAATAAAGGCAGGGTCTCCGGTCCAGATTGTACAGCAGTCAGGTTCTTTTCAGAGTATGTTGAAACAATAGCTCCATATTTATCAATTATATACACCCGCTCGCTCACAGAAAGATCCGTACCAAAAGACTGGAAAATTGCTCAAGTCACACCAATGCACAAAAAGGGAAGTAGGAGTAATCCGCTGAATTACAAGCCCATATCACTAACGTCGGTTTGCAATAGGGTTTTGGAACATATACTGTATTCGAACATTATAAACTACCTCGAAGAAAACGATTTATTGACACACAGTCAGCACAGATTCAGAAAATATCGTTCTTGTGAAACACAATTAGCTCTTTACTCTCATAAATCTATCGACAGGGGATATCAAATTGATTCCATATTTTTAGATTTCCAGAAGGCTTTCGACACCATTCCTCAGAAGCATCTTCTCACCAAACTGCGTTCCTATGAAATATCGCCTCAGTTGTGCTACTGGATTCGTCATTTCCTGTCAGAAAGGTCACAGTAATAAATGGAAAGTCATCGAGTAAAACAGAAGTAATATCCGGCGTCCCCCAAGAAAATGTTATAGGCCCTCTATTGTTCCTCATCTATTTTAACGACATAGCAGACAATCTGAGTAGCCGTCTTAGATTGTTTGCAAATGATGCTATCATTCACCGTCTTCTACAGTCATCAGATGATCAAAACGACTTGCAAAATGATTTAGATAAGATATCTGTATGGTGCGGAAAGTGGCAATTGACCATGAATAAAGAAAAGTGTGAAGTTATTCACATGAGTACTAAGTGAAATCAGCTAAATAACGATCACGTGATAAGTCACACAAATCTGAGGGCTGTAAATTCAACTAAATATTTAGGGACTACAATTACAAATAACCTAAATTGGAACGATCACATATATAATTTTGCGGGTAGAGCAAACCGAAGACTGCGATTCATTGGCAATACACTTACAAGGTGCAACAGGTCTACTAAAGAGACTACTTACACCACGCTTGTCCGCCATATTCTGGAGTATTGCTGTGCTGTGTGGGATCCGCATTAGGTGGGACTGACAGATGACATCGAAAAAGTTCAAAGAAGGGCAGCTCGTTTTGTACTATGATAGTTGAATTGGAGCGGAAATCATTAAAACAAAGGCATTTTTCGTTGCGACGGGATCTTCTCATGAAATTTCAATCACCAGATTTCTCCTCCGATTGCGAAAACATTCTGTTGGCACCCACCTACATGGGGAGAAATGATCATCACGATAAAATAACAGAAATCAGGGCTCGTACAGAAAAATTTAAGTGCTTGTTTTTCCCGCGTGCCGTTCGAGAGTGGAACGGAAGAGACAGCTTGAAGGTGGTTCATTGAAACCTCTGCCAGGCACTTTATTGTGAATAGTAGAGTGATCACGTAGATGTAAAACTCACGAGCTTTCGCCTGAGTACACCTTGGCCATTGTTACGTGGTGACTGATGGTACTTCACCAGTCTCACAGATTATCCTCACCAACTTAAATAGTCGCAGATTTTGTTGGGTCTGCAGCCACGTTAAGTGGTTTAAATTTCTACCGAATACTCCTTGGCCGTTGTCAGGTGGTGACTGACGTGTTCACACTGGGATTTTCGCACAATCATCTTAACAGCACACGCATTCCAGACGCTGACAAGAATAACATACAGAAGAATGGAAAAGTAAATTGAGGTCCTGTTAGATGACGATCAGTTAGTTTTCGGAAAGGTAAGGAGACTGGGAAGGCAATGCTGACATTGCAATTTATAATGGACCCGGGCTTAAGAAAAAATCAGGACACGTTCATAGGACTTCACCCCCCCCCCCAAAAAAAAGTATTGGGCAATGTAAAATAGGTATACGATACATACAAGAACCAAGAGGTAAGAACAAGAATGGAAGAAGAGGAAGAAGATGAAAGTGGTTGGATTGAAAAGAGTGTAAGAGAGGGATGCGGTCTTTCGTCCCGATGTTCACACTACAGAGTGAACGAGAACTCCACTGGAAAACGTGTTCAGATGTTGTTCAGGGGCATCTTCTGAGTGTTTCAGAATAATGGACACACAGTCTCTGATAGCTGATAACAAAATTATTGTATTTCATTTAGTTTCTTTCCCCTTTGGCTTTTTACCTTTACTGCACTGAAAACATTGCACAACAGTGCATATGTCCGTGGTGTGCGCTGTGTGTCTTGCTTAGAAACGAGCTTGGAGCAGGTGAAAATCTTAGTTTGTGAGACTCCTGTCGTTACTTGCATGGACCCGGTTGCTAGAATTATCCCAATCGCGGAAACAGTACGCCAAAGCCCTGGAGCTCTTGAGCATGTAAGACCGTCTGCGTCTGTGTACCCTCTACCGTGATAGTGGTTCTCAATACGTCTGCTCTAGGGAGGCTCTGCGCCTACTTAGCCTGCAACCGGCGCTACAGCCGTGTTAAGCGGTCACGTAACTGATAGGGGCCAGCCTTCCTGCAGACAGATCAACTTTGCACGATTCGCCCGGTCACCAGATAGCATCCCAGGTGCTTGCACAGGTCGCTGGTCCCACGCACCTCTTGTCCTGCGCGGGCTATGTGACAAAGCAGGGCTTACGGTATTCTGGCGCCGGATCTGTAACGAGCAGTGCATTCCAAATGGGCTTCCTGGGGCCGGCGCCGAATTTAGTCGCTTTCTTCAGTCGGGGACTCATTTTGGAGCCGCCGCTACGACAACGCCGCGTTTTGTATCGGTGATCAGTTAGTGGACTTTTAAGATATTCTTGCCTTCATTTCATCCCCGGACTTCACTATGTTTGATCATACTGGAACTTTGAAACTGGACTGTGCTTCTCGGTCTTTAACTATTAGTGAGTCTGACTACGAAGTATCTCATCGGGACTTTAACTTCTGCTAGCATAGTGTACTGCTTATTTAATAGTTAGTGGTACTTTGTAGTATTAGCTATTTTCGAAAAGGCCTTTAGCCTTCAGTCAGTATTGGTGTTCATTCCTTATTTAAGGGGCTCCGGAAAGGCTCAAAATCATGAAAAGTTCAATTTTTACTTTTTTGCGTTTTCTGAATCTGCAGACTATTACCTTTTAATAGATATATAATTTATTCAATTCCGAAGACTACAACTATTTTTAAAAATTTTTTGAAATGTGTTCTACATGGGCGTGACCCACTGTGGCGCTATTAAACTGCTGTCAAATGGTGTTATTGTTAACGTCCGTGTTCATCAGGTACATTTTAGTGATGTGAGATAAAGTATGTGTTGTGGCTAACCTGTGATGGTTCAATATATATCGCTGGTGTGATTGTCGATTGTATCATGTTTATTTACTCTGTCGTTATCTCGAAAGTATTCGTAATTAATTCTGTTCCTTGAGTCTCTGTTTTGTTGAAGTATAATAATGAGTAAAAGTAAAGTTGCTGTTGCGACTTTCAATGATGGCAACATTGTAAGGTGCAACATATTTAGAAATATGGGAATGAAGATAGGTTCTAACATGGTACGAGCGATGCTTGCTTTAGACAAGGAACGCCTTCGGGCTGCAGACAGGGCTGTAAAGAGTCTAGAAACACAAGCAAGAGTAAACAGGAGGAGGAACAAGAGGAAGCTGGAGGAGGAGTTTGCAGAGGATGAAGATAATCCATCCTATGGACCTGGAATGCACTAATAAGTTAATCCAATCTTTGTCGCTCGATTCCCAAAACTTTTATTTTCTCATACTAATTACATGTTTTCTAAGGATCTTCCAAACATATTTGTTTCAAACTTTCAGTAAATGTTACACAGTACCTTCTGCACAATTTAACACAGCCTTTTCCCAAAAAACTGTATATTTTTGAATATATAAATAAAAAATTGCAAAAAATGTCGTGAATTTTCATTACAATTGAAAAAAAATCATCTTTAATAACTGAACTAAAATTTTGTAAAATCCCTGTGTTAAGTTGTAGCCCATATTCCAATAAATAATCTGTAAAAAGTCAACTTCCTACCTCAAATACTTTGTGAGGAAAGATGTAATTTATAAGCGTTATTTTAACATTGCAAGTATAGGGCGTTCCGGAGCCCCTTAAGAACTAATTGCCTTGTCAAGTGAATAATTCTTAAATCGCACTAAAACACACTTTGGAGAAGACGTATTTTTATTTGTTAATTTAACATGCTATACCAAACTGAAATGAACATTTCTTGTCCTCCAAATTAGGTGCACACAACAATTTTGAACACCACTGTTAAGAGAAAACTCCTGCATTTGTTAGGTACTGTACGTGTTTGTTGCATTCACTCAGTTTTTTGTGTTGCGTGTTGTACGTTTTCGTTACTGCATATTACCGGCTTATTCACTGTTGCGGCTATTTTCATAAAAAAATAAGACTGACTGAGGTAATGAACTCAATAAATCTTAATTACATTATTAGTCTTTAACGAGGCACCGGAGGATCGCGGGTGTCTGTTAGCAGAACATCTGTATACACTGAAGAAGCAATGACGGAAATAAGAGAAAAGTAGAAGAATCCACTGTGAATCAGCATCAATGA
The DNA here is from genome assembly GCF_023864275.1 of Schistocerca cancellata. Taxonomy (NCBI): domain Eukaryota; kingdom Metazoa; phylum Arthropoda; class Insecta; order Orthoptera; family Acrididae; genus Schistocerca; species Schistocerca cancellata. The sequence continues at coordinate 122,942,087 of NC_064637.1, read as the reverse complement.
CACATTTCGCTGATGTCATTCCAGTCTTGAAAAAAAAAAGCAAGGAATAATTACAGGTGTTACTGCATGGAATCGTCTAATGAACACAGATTATGATTAAGAGTATACCAAAGAAATACAAAAGTAATGATGAGGAGCAGAAATGAGATTAGTGGTAAACTTAACGTCATTGACCAGGAAGCAGACGAAATTTGGGAGGGGGGGGGGGGTTCTGCAATCTTGGAAGCAAAACAAACGTGTGACGGACGAAGGGAGGACAACATAAAAAGCAGACCAGCAGAGGCAAGAGAAGGCATCAGGCGTACAACATCATTTAAGCCAGAAATTTCGGAGAATGCCCGTTTAGAGCCCAGCATTGTATAACAGTGAAACGTGGATTGTGGGGAAACCGGAAAAGAAGAGAATCGAAGTGTCTGAGATGTGCTTCTACAGAACAATGTTGGAAATTAGATGCTGATAAGATAAGGAATGAAGAGATTCTCCGCAAGAGGAAAGGAAAGGACATCACGCTTGCTATAGGTCTATATCCATAACCTGTGTACTGTCTAAAACAGGGGCGGGCAAACGTTGCACGCGGCTCACGAGCGCACAGCGCTGCACGTGTGCTGCTCGCGTGCAGGCGTCGACCGGGGCTGTGGCGACAGCCGGCAGGTTGCGGCAGTGTAGTGCCAGGCTAAGCTGCGGACGTTGATGCGAAGCGAGCACTATGTAGTGAACGTTGTATTTCAAGAAACGGAGAAGTGGAGATTTGCTATCTTTTAAAAAGTAATGGGAGAATCATTTTTCCTTTGTGCAAAAACGTGAAAATTCGAAATGTTTAATATGTGACAGTATTCTCGCTAGTCAACGGAAGTTTGGTATTGAAGGCCATTATAATAAATTTCACAAGGACGAGTACAGTTTATTGTCGGATTCTGAGCGAATGGGGAATTGACTGAGCTTAAGAAGAGCGATCTGACGATACCAGATGAATCTGTCGTAGTTGGCCGGCCGGAGTGGCCGAGCGGTTCTAGGCACTACAGTCTGGAACCGCGCGACCACTATGGTCGCAGGTTCGAATCCTGCCTCGGGCACGGATGTCTGTGATGTCCTTAGGTTAGTTAGGTTGAAGTAGTTCTAAGTTCTAGGGGACTGATGACCACAGCAGTTAAGTCCCATAGTGCTCAGAGCCATTTGAATTTGTCGTAGTTGCTGTTGTCACGAGAGATCTGCGACTTTTTCTCGTCATGTTTCTCATCTAACTGATTTAACATTTTATGGAGCACTGTTTTCAAGTTTTCAGGACGACAACAATAATAGCCCAGCGGTATGTGCAAGTTATAAGACTGCGCCTAATATAGCGAGAGCTGGAAAACCATTTGCTGAATTAATAAGTCTCGGTTAAGAGCAAACATCAGTGATGAAAATTTGCGTAACTGTTTGTGTTTGTCTGTATGTAGAAATTTTGTTCCAGATATTAAACGTATTGTAAACTCCACCTGTGATAATTAAATAAAACGTATCGTAGGTAATAGGTACTCTTTCAAACCATGATTTCTTTCAAGCACTCCTACTAACCTTATTCATTCACTCAATAAAGCAAGCTAGGAAACAAAACGCATTACAGAGGAAGGAGCGGACAGAAGGTATGGTGGGGATGGGAGATAAGCGGGTGGGCAGCTTGCCCCTGTGTGCACGCGGAACACCTGTTAACTGCACGCGTGCAAGTGCACCGCACATGTGCAGGATTCCTGCCCGCCCCTGGTCTAAAATTTTTAAACAATTATTTGTGATCAAGTTAGTATTTACGTGGATAAATCAAATGTATTTAGTGATAAAAAATTTGAATTTAGAGAAGGTTAATCTACAAATGCACAAATCCACAATGGATTCCATAGTAAATCTTGTGCTAGATGTATTCGAGGCTAGGGGCTATGCCCAGGCTACATTCTGAAACCTAAGCAGAGCTGCTGCTTTGTTGAATAAGCTGTTCCGTTAAGGTTTTGTTGGCAACAGCATAAATATGTTAAAATCTTTCCTGGAGAACCCGCCAACAAGTTGTGTGCGTTGGCAGCAAGAAGCCAAATTTGGTTTATGTTAGGTCTGGAGTGCCACAAGGATCGCTGCTCGGACCTTTATGGTTCCTACTAATGATCTGCCTCTACTAGTAAAGTGCCACGCAATATTGTATGTCGGCAACACAAGTTTTCTAAATGAAATTCAGATCTAAGCTCATTGAAAACATTAAACAAAAACACCTTGACTCATTGATCATTATGGTTTAGAGCAAATGGTTTCCTACTGAATGAAGGTTAAACACGGGTACTTAACTTTAGCCTCAAAGAGATTCATAACCATCATGCATTAGAAACAGTTGAATTTTTAGTTGTTCTTATTGATAGTAAATTGATCTTAGAACAACAGATTAAAATACTAGGGTTGGAAGTTAAATAGTGGCAACTATTTATTCACTACCATACAAAAGAGTTACATGTTTCCATCTGTTACTATCCTTCAAAGTAGTCACCACAGTTGTGTAGAACCCGCTGCCGGCGATGTGGAGGGCGTAGTATACCGTTAGCAGATGGTGCGAATGGAACGTTCTAAAGTTATGGTGACTCGACAGTGATGGTGTTATCATAACGCATTACGTTCCTCCACGGCAGACCGTCAATGCACAGTATTACTGTTCGTTTTTAGAGCATCACCTCCGACCAGCTTTGCGAAAGAAGCGGCGACACTTTCCGCGCAACCCACCCATCATTTTGCACGACAATGCGCGGGCGCATACAGCGCAAGCTGTGGCTGCTCTGTTCGGTCGATGGGACTGGGAAGTACTGTACCTTCCACCATACTCCCCGGACTTAAGTTCTTGTGACTTTGATTTGATTACGAAGATGATGCAACCACTTCGTGGCATTCGCTTCAGAACTGTTCCGGAGATTCGACAGGCAGTAGACCGCTCCATTCGCACCGTCAACAGAACAGGCTCTGCTAACGGTATACTACTCCTTCGACATCGCTGGCAACGGGTTCTACACAGCGCTGGTGATTACTTTCAAGGACAGTAACAGGTGCAAACTTGTAACTCTTTTGTTCAAAATGGTTCAAATGGCTCTCAGCACTATGGGAATTAAATTCTGAAGTCATCAGTCGCCTAGAAGTTAGAACTAATTAAACCTAACTAACCTAAGGACATCACACACATCCATGCCCGAGGCAGGATTCGAACCTGCGACCGTAGCGATCGCGCGGTTCCAGACTGTAGCGCCTAGAACCGATCGGCTCCCCCGACCGGCAACTCTTTTGTACCTGGTGTGAATAAATAGTGGCCACATTTAAGTTCCAAGCCTCGTATATATGCTAGACTTTCAAGAGTTATTTATTTAATTAGAAATTTAAAAAGATATGTTTCAGATAAATTCAGGTAACTATGTAAGATCAGCATATTTTGTTTTCTTATAGAATATTATTGTGGATAGTGGTTGTCATGTAAATGACATTTTACTCTTACAGAAGAAAGTAATAAGAATAATAACTGATTCTGATAAAACACGACATTGTAAACCTCCGTTCATTAAACAAGAATGTCTGTAGTAGTAAATTTATTGATCTATAAAGTTTCATTGTATGTCAGTGTTTCTAATTTTGTATTGAGAAGTGATGTGCATAGTTATGAAACTAGAACTTGAACATTTGTAGACATGCCACATCGTAGATTATGTGAGTCACATAACTCCTACCTAGTCCTTGGACTAAGAATGTTTAATAGGATAAGACTACAGTTTAAAGAATTGCCTGTAAATATTTTTAAAGCTAAATTGTATAAGCTGCTGGTAAAGAATTCTTTTTACACAGTTGACGAATTTTTTGAAGATGAAAATATTACTTTCTAACATGCAGTTTCCAGTTTTCCCTATTTCATGTAAACTAAATTACATTGCTGTAGTAGTTAATGTAGAAACGTATGACTTTGAGTGTCTATTGCTGTAAGAGCTGAATGACAATTTTATTATTATAAATATACGGAAAACACTGACAAGAGGAAGGGAGAGGGTGATAGGACATCTCTTGAGACATCAGGGAATAACTTCCACGGTAGAGGAAGCTGTAGAGGATAAAAAGTGTAGAGGAAGATAGAGATTGGGATACTTCCAGCAAATAATTGAGGACGAAAGTTGCAAGTGCTACTTTAAGACGACAATGTTGGCGCAAGACAGGAATTCGTGGCGGTGCGTTTGAAGCCAGTCAGAAGATTACTGATTTTAAAAAAAGTAGCTTTTATTGAATATTTCAACTGACATATAAGGGGCACAGATATAAACACTATTTTTCAACATAGTCTAAAAAGTTTGTAAACAACGGCCAGAATGTTCTGCCAGTCGCTCAGTTCTTTGGCGTAGAAACCCCCTGCTTATTCCATTGTAATCCGTGGCGTACATCCGGGACATTATTATTTCTTTTTCCCATATTTTGGCTGTTTACACCTTACAGACATCTTCAAGATATGTCGCTGGCACACAATACTGCTGCGTAAACGATCGTTTAAGCAGGTGGCTCCAGAACTGTGTATGTCAGACACTCCAGAACGCCGGTGCGTGGCGGTGCCCGCAGCGGAGCGGACCGGATAACTTCCAGCCGACCGGCTGTGGTTTGCTAGCGGAGCGCGGGCGCAGCTAAAATCTTGGCAGTCCGCCCCCGGTCCGAAACTTGGCGAGCATCCGCCGAGAGCGGCTTGCAGCGGGCGGCGGTGATTGTGTACCCAGCATTCCTGCCGTTCGAGCACGTCCGGGGCGTCAGAAGTTGAGCCGCCCGGCACGTGAGAGCGAGCCCCACTCGCAGAAGTGCTGACGTAGGCTGCGGTAGGGAAACGAGCGCCGACTTCGGAACTGCCTCCCAAGATATACGTGGGCTCCAGCTACGGAGACGCTACGGAGCCTACATTTGGATTTTACATTTTTTTTGTCACCAATAAATGACGGAAAGTAGTAACAGCTGTCGAGCAATTAAGTGCTCATCCTCCACCAATGGCGTCATTTGGATGGGGTAATAGGGGAGAGGGTGTAAGTAGGCTGTTTATACACTCCTGGAAATGGAAAAAAGAACACATTGACACCGGTGTGTCAGACCCACCATACTTGCTCCGGACACTGCGAGAGGGCTGTACAAGCAATAATCACACGCACGGCACAGCGGACACACCAGGAACCGCGGTGTTGGCCGTCGAATGGCGCTAGCTGCGCAGCATTTGTGCACCGCCGCCGTCAGTGTCAGCAAGTTTGCCGTGGCATACGGAGCTCCATCGCAGTCTTTAACACTGGTAGCATGCCGCGACAGCGTGGACGTGAACCGTATGTGCAGTTGACGGACTTTGAGCGAGGGCGTATAGTGGGCATGCGGGAGGCCGGGTGGACGTACCGCCGAATTGCTCAACACGTGGGGCGTGAGGTCTCCACAGTACATCGATGTTATTGCCAGTGGTCGGCGGAAGGTGCACGTGCCCGTCGACCTGGGACCGGACCGCAGCGACGCACGGATGCACGCCAAGACCGTAGGATCCTACGCAGTGCCGTAGGGGACCGCACCGCCACTTCCCAGCAAATTAGGGACACTGTTGCTCCTGGGGTATCGGCGAGGACCATTCGCAACCGTCTCCATGAAGCTGGGCTACGGTCCCGCACACCGTTAGGCCGTCTTCCGCTCACGCCCCAACATCGTGCAGCCCGCCTCCAGTGGTGTCGCGACAGGCGTGAATGGAGGGACGAATGGAGACGTGTCGTCTTCAGCGATGAGAGTCGCTTCTGCCTTGGTGCCAATGATGGTCGTATGCGTGTTCGGCGCCGTGCAGGTGAGCGCCACAATCAGGACTGCATACGACCGAGGCACACAGGGCCAACACCCGGCATCGTGGTGTGGGGAGCGATCTCCTACACTGGCCGTACACCACTGGTGATCGTCGAGGGGACACTGAATAGTGCACGGTACATCCAAACCGTCATCGAACCCATCGTACTACCGTTCCTAGACCGGCAAGGGAACTTGCTGTTCCAACAGGACAATGCACGTCCGCATGTATCCCGTGCCACCCAACGTGCTCTAGAAGGTGTAAGTCAACTACCCTGGCCAGCTAGATCTCCGGATCTGTCCCCCATTGAGCATGTTTGGGACTGGATGAAGCGTCGTCTCACGCGGTCTGCACGTCCAGCACGAACGCTGGTCCAACTGAGGCGCCAGGTGGAAATGGCATGGCAAGCCGTTCCACAGGACTACAGCCAGCATCTCTACGATCGTCTCCATGGGAGAATAGCAGCCTGCATTGCTGCGAAAGGTGGATATACACTGTACTAGTGCCGACATTGTACATGCTCTGTTGCCTGTGTCTATGTGCCTGTGGTTCTGTCAGTGTGATCATGTGATGTATCTGACCCCAGGAATGTGTCAATAAAGTTTCCCCTTCCTGGGACAATGAATTCACGTTGTTCTTATTTCAATTTCCAGGAGTGTAACATTGTCAAAGAACTACTAAAAAGAGATATAGTTTACAAGTCACATGTACATCTGTTATCATAATTTGTGCAGAAAAGTTATTAATTTGCATCGAGTGACATAATTAACATGTTATTAAAATGACAGACAGATTTGTTGACCTGACAGAATAATTCTTTGTTACAAAAAGGCCGTTTTTTAGAAGTTTGTCAATTGACTTGTCTAATTTGCATAAATAAGTAAATAACATGAATTATTAAGAATTACATTGGTTTTCGTCTAAAATAGGATTGATTTCGTGAATACTGAGTGAAAACGCTCCTAGTGAACAAATGGGTTTCACTGGGTGATTTTTATTTAAGGAGATCCAAAATACCTAAGTTGGCCACTATTTTTCGTACTTCATATTAATTATTTAAGATGAACTTAGTGTTTTTACATGATGACATTTGTTGTATCAGTGATCAAGTGATATAAACTTTTGTGTGGGTCAGTTACTCAGTATAATTAATTGGATTGACTGTTTATGCAGATATGTTATGCAATCATTGTTAACATACACAATAACTTTTCTATAATCATAAATACTCGTTAAACTAGTTGAATTTGGAGGGTATCGCATACTTCGGTACAGTAAACCCTTTAATATGTTCCGTTACAAGGGGAACGTGGAGTCAGTACACTCCGTAGGAGTACGGCAATCAGAATTTCGTCCTCTGTATGGCAGCGAGCACGCTGACGGTCGGGCTGATAATACGGACGATGTCCGGCCCCGATAGCTGAGTGGTCAGCGTCGCGGAATGCCACGCCCGGGGGCCCGGGTTCGATTCCCGGCTGGGGCGGGAGATTTTCTCCGGTCAGGGACTTGGTGTTGTGTTGTCCTCATCATCATTTCATCCTCATCTCCGACGCGCAAGTCACCCAATGTGGCGTCGAATGCAATAAGTACAGGGTTATTACAAATGATTGAAGCGATTTCACAGCTCTACAATAACTTTATTATTTGAGATATTTTCACAATGATTTGCACACACATACAAAAACTCAAAAAGTTTTTTTTAGGCATTCACAAATGTTCGATATGTGCCCCTTTAGTGATTCGGCAGACATCAAGACGGTAATCAAGTTCCTCCCACACTCGGCGCAGCATGTCCCCATCAATGAGTTCGAAAGCATCGTTGATGCGAGCTCGCAGTTCTGGCACGTTTCTTGGTAGAGGAGGTTTAAACACTGAATCTTTCACATAACCCCACAGAAAGAAATCGCCTGGGGTTAAGTCGGGAGAGCGTGGAGGCCATGACATGAATTGCTGATCATGATCTCCACCATGACCGATCCATCGGTATTCCAATCTCCTGTTTAAGAAATGCCGAACATCATGATGGAAGTGCGGTGGAGCACCATTTTCCAAACCGTCGGCTGTGGTACGTTTAGCTCCCTGCTTGCTTTATTCGTCGACTTCCGCGGGCTACGCGTGAAACTTGCCCGCACGCGTTCAACCGTTTCTTCGCTCACTGCAGGCCGACCCGTTGATTTCCCCTTACAGAGGCATCCAGAAGCTTTAAACTGCGCATACCATCGCCGAATGGAGTTATCAGTTGGTGGATCTTTGTTGAACTTCGTCCTGAAGTGTCGTTGCACTGTTATGACTGACTGATGTGAGTGCATTTCAAGCACGACATACGCTTTCTCGGCTCCTGTTGCCATTTTGTCTCACTGCGCTCTCGAGCGCTCTGTCGGCAGAAACCTGAAGTGCGGCTTCGGCCGAACAAAACTTTACGAGTTTTTCTACGTATCTGTAGTGTGTCGTGACCATATGTCAATGAATGGAGCTACAGTGAATTTATGAAATCGCTTCAATCATTTGTAATAGCCCTGTACTTGCCCTCGGCGGCCGAACTTCCCCGAAAGGGGACTCCCGGCCCACAATGCCGTACGCTCATTACCAATACGGGCGATGAAACGTAATCGAGAAGATCACTTTTTTCTTTATCTGCAATGGTGCTCCACAAGCCGCCCTACGATAACTGGCTGGGGGTACATTCGTCCAGATGTCAGGCACTGAGATCGGTATCAAAAACTGTTTGTCGATAATGAACCAAAACACCCATTTAGTTCGTGCTATATGCTGTCGTCCACTAGAATATAGGTAAGCGGTAGTTAAAAGTATCATCAGAGCTATAAAGGGCAGTAAAAGGGTATCTGTGTGTGGTTGTACTGTAGAGCTCACGTGGATGAGAGGGTAGAGCATTCGGTTGTCATAACAAAGGCCCAGCGTTCAAATCCCACTAAAGACATTTTTTTTAAATGTTTACACGTAAAACTTATATGGGAGAATATATCCGTGACATGTGAAAGGACTCTTCGGAGTTCGTAGCAATGTTCTTTCAGCAGTCTGCTTTCACATCCTCAAAAGAACGTTATGTACATATTATTGACATTATTTTGTTCATTACTACTCCTACTACCACTACTACTTCTATTACTTCAATACGTCTGATGCAATTGTTTTTTTTATTTTTCTGTTCTGATTGTTTATTCTGTGAAACTGCAAATTTAATCTATAGCTTTACTATTTTCAAAGAAAAGAAAAGAAAGCGAAAGCAGCTTGCCAAGAGAAGAAGGTTGGGAACTCCAAACATCATTTTTAGATGTCATAAGCACATTGTCCCAACCAACATTTCCATTCATAATACATTTGTTGTTGTTGTGGTCTTGGGTCCAGAGACTGGGTTGATACAGCTCTCCATGCTACTCTATCCTGTGCAAGCTTCTTCATCTCCCAGTACCTACTGCAACCTACATCCTTCTGAATCTACTTAGTGTATTCATCTCTTAATCTCCCCCTACGATTTTTACCCTCCACGCTGGCCTTCAGTACTAAATTGGTGATCCCTTGATGCCTCAGAACATGTCCTACCAACCGATCCCTTCTTCTAGTCAAGTTGTGTCAGACATTTCTCTTCTCCTCAATTCTATTCAATACCTACCTCCTCATTAGTTATGTGATCTACTCATCTAATCTTCAACATTCTTCTGTAGCGCACACATTTTGAAAGGTTCTTTCTATTCTCTTCCTGTCCAAACTATTTATCGTCCATGTTTTACTTTCATACATCGCTAGACTCCAGCCAAATACTTTCAGAAACGAATTCCTGACAAATCTATACTCGATGTTAACAAATTTCCCTTCTTCAGAAACGCTTTCCTTGCCATTGCCAGTCCACGTTTTATATCCTCTCTACTTCGACCACCATCAGTTTTTTTGTTGCCCAAATAGCAAAATTCATTTACTACTTTAAGCGTCTCATTTCCTAATCTAATTCCCTCAGCATCACCCGACTTAATTCGTTTGACTTTTGTTGATGTTCATCTTATATCCTCCTTTCAAGACACTGTCCATTCCGTTCAACTGCTCTTCCAGGTCATTTGCTGTCTCTGACAGAATTACAATGCCATCGGCGAACCTCAAAGTTTTTATTTCTTCTCCATGGATTTTAATTCCTACTCCGAATTTTTCTTTTGTTTCCTTTACTGCTTGCTCGGTTTACAGATTGAATAACATCGGGGATAGGCTACAACCCTGTCTCACTCCGTTCCCAACCACTGCTTCCCTTTCATGCCCCTCGACTCTTATAACTGACACCTCGTTTCTGTAAAAATTGTAAATAGCCTTTCACTGCCTGTAATTTACCCCTGCCACCTTCAGAATTTGAAAGAGAGTATTCCAGTCAACATTGTCAAAAGCTTTCTCTAAGTCTACAAATGCCAGAAACGTAGGTTTGCCTTTCCTTAATCTTTCTTCTAAGGTAGGCCCTAGGGTCAGTATTGCCTCAAGTGTTCCAGCATTTCTACGGGATCTAAACTGATCTTCCCCGAGGTCGGATTTTACCAGTTTTCCCTTCGTTTGTAAGGAATTCGTGTTAGTATTTTGCAGCCGTGACTTATTAAACTGATAGTTCGATGATTTTCACATCTGTCAACACCTGCTTACTTTGGGATTAGGATTATTATATTCTTCTTGAAGTCTGAGGGTATTTCGCCTGTCTCCTACATCTTGCTCACCAGATGGTTGTTCTAATGGAATGATGTCTACTCCCGGGTCTTTGTTTCGACTTAGGCCTTTCAGTGTTCTGTCAAACTCTTCACGCAGTATCTCCTATTTCATCTTCATCTACATTCGCTTCCAGTTCTATAATATTGTCCTCAAGAACGTCGCCCTTGTATAGACCCTCTATATACTCCTTCCATTTTTCTGCTTTCCCCTTCTTTGGTAAGAACTGGGTTTCCATCTGAGCTCTTGATATTCATGCAAGTGGTTCTCGTTTCTCCAAAGGGCTCTTTAATTTTCCTGTAGGCAGTATCTATCTTACCCCTAGTGAGATATGCCTCTACATCCTTACATTTGTCCTCTAGCCATCCCTGCTTAGCCATTTTGCACTTCCTGTCGATCTCATTTTTGAGACGTTTGTATTCCTTTTTGCCTGCTTCATTTACTGCATTTTTATATTTTGTCCTTTCATCAATTAAATTCAATATTTCTTCTGTTACCCAAGGATTTCTACTAGCCCTCGTCTTTTTACCTATTTGATCCTCTGCTGCCGTCACTACTTAATCCCTCAAAGCTACCCATTCTTCTTCTACTGTATTTCTTTCCCCCATTCCTGTCAATAGTTCCCTTATGCTCTCCCTGAAACTCTGTACAACCTCTGGTTTAGTCAGTTTATCCAGGTCCCATCTCCTTAAATTCCCACCTTTTTGCAGTTTCTTCAGTTTTAATCTACAGTTAATAACCAATAGTTTGTGGTCAGAGTCCACATCTGCCCCTGGAAATGTCTTACAATTTACAACCTGGTTCCTAAATCTCTGTCTTACCATTATATAATCTATCTGATACCTTTTAGTATCTCCAGGGTTCTTCCATGTATACAACCTCTTTTATGATTCTTGAACCAAGTGTTAGCTATGATTAAGTTATGCTCTGTGCAAAATTCTACCAAGCGGCTTTCTCTTTCATTCCTTACACCCATTCCATAATCACCTGCTACGTTTCCTTCTTTTCCTTTTCTTACTATCGAGTTCCAGTCACCCATGACTATTAAATTTTCGTCTCCCTTCACTATCTGAATAATTTCCTTTATCGGATCATACATTTCATCAGTCTGTTCGTCATCTGCGGAGCTAGTTGGCTTATAAACTTGTAGTACTGTGGTAGGCGTGGATACCGTATCTAGCGTTCTCGCTTCCCACGCCCGGGTTCCCGGGTTCGATTCCCGGCGGGGTCAGGGATTTTCTCTGCCTCGTGATGGCTGGCATAGTGCTCAGAGCCATTTGAACCATTTTTTTTTGATACCGTATCTATTTTGGCCACAATAATGCGTTCGCATGTTCTGAGGCATCAAGGGATCACCAATTTAGTATTGGAAGGCAGCGTGGAGGGTAAAAATCGTAGGGGGAGACCAAGAGATGAATACACTAAGCAGATCCAGAAGGATGTAGGTTGCAGTAGGTACTGGGAGATGAAGAAGCTTGCACAGGATAGAGTAGCATGGAGAGCTGCATCAAACCAGTCTCAGGACTGAAGACCACAACAACAACAACATGCTGTTTGTAGTAGCGTACCCGCATTCCTATTATCCTATTAATTGTTAGACCTACTCCTGCATTACCCCTATTTGATTTTGTATTTAGAACCCTGTTTTCACCTGACCAGAAGTCTTGTTCCTCCTGCCACCGAACTTCACTAATTCCCACTATATCTAACTTTAACCTATCCATTTCCCTATTTAAATTTTCTAACCTACCTGACCGATTAAGGGATCTGACATTCCACGCTCCGATCCGTAGAATGCCAGTTTTCTTTCTCCTGATAACAACGTCCTCCTGAGTAGTCCCCGCCCGGAGATCAGAATGGGGGACGCCATCATCATTTAACCATACTGTAAAGCTGCATGCCCTCGGGAAAAATTACGGCTGTAGTTTCCCCTTGCTTTTTTTTACATAATACAGTAAAAAATAAATAAAAAATCTGTCGTCATTGCGATTTGAACTCGGGGCCATGGGCACAACAATCTAACGCTCTACCACCTTCCCCACGGCAGAAATACGTGATACAGTTATGCTTTTGATGTGCGCGGTAGTTCTGGTGTTGTTTTTAATTGACGTTTACGCCCGTTCTGTTGGACGACAGCACATAGTGCGAACTAAATCGGAGTTTTGGTTGATTATCGCAAACAACGTTTGGTACCGATCTGAGTATATGGAATCTGGAGGTTTGAGTGTAAAACTGGGACCAAATGATGAGTATAAATGCAAAAGGTTTGGCAGTATTCTGCGAGAAGCCTTGCAGACGTATGTGCTCAGCAAAGTTAAGAGGGGTGGTGTAAGACCTGCCGTGGTTCGCCGTGCAAAATAGCTTAACCATAGCTTTTTAGACAAACAAAAACTAAACAACGGCATGATTAGAGGGAGCAGACCAAGAGTGAAGCGTTGAACGAAATCGTAACTCAAATTTTATCTATCTGGCAGAAAATTCAGAGACGTAAAGACGTTTTGACCTGATGTTTACCAGTGAACCACCCACTGCTGGTTATTAAAAATCAAACTCCGATATATGAAACAGCTTCAAACTCGGGTTTGCCTTACAAATAAGTTAATGTGTTAAATATTTGACGTTAAGCATGTAAGCGAGAAAAAAAAATTACTAAGGATTTCAACTCTGTTGGAAGTCACTAAGTCCGTTCACTATCAAAAAAGGATGGTACTGTGGGCAACACGCCTGGGTTCCCGGGTTCGATTCCCGGCGGGGTCAGGGATTTTCTCTGCCTGGTGATGACTGGGTGTTGTGTGATGCCCTTAGGCTAGTTAGGTTTAAGTTGTTCTAAGTTATAGAGGACTGATGACCATAGATGTTAAGTCCCATAGTGCTCAGAGCCATTTTTGAACTGTGGGCAATTTACGCTCCGTTTCGAGCGAACGCTAGTTTTTCACGAAACGAATTGTTTATGCCGTCCTAGCTCCTGAAGTATACGACGAGTTGCGAAACTATTAATTTGAAAGAATTATTAATTTGAAAGAATTAATACAGCTCGTACAGAATAACAAAACAAATATATAAAGTGTATCAAAAAGAATCATCCGTTTTTAAAAAATAACTCTTATGTTACTGGAGATATGTGCGTGAACAACGTACTATTGGAAGGAGTTTTACGTGGTTCCCGCCACAGTGACATTCTTAAATCAAAGGATAACTGAATGGTGGATCGGTCACACTGGACCAAATGATTCAGCTTTACTTTACTGGCCTCCAAGGTCACCGTACCTGACTGCATGTGATTATTTCTTGTGGGAGCTTATAAAGGACTTTGTTTATGTGCATCCTTTACTAACAACAATAAATCAACTGAGAAATCGCGTAACAGCAGCTGTGGAAGCTGTACCTCAAGACATGCTCGCTGCAGTTTGGGAACAATCTGAATATCGCATTGAGATATGCCGTGCATCTCAAGGGGGACATATTGACCACCTATGAAAATGTATGAAACAATACTCCTTGAGTTTCCCGTTCATCAAAAAACAAAATTCATTGTATATGTTTATTAGTTTCAGCAATATAGACGTGCCAAATCGGATGATTCTTTTCGATACACCCAGTTAGTTATAGTGCATACGATACCTGACGGCAATTTCTGATACTAGGGACGGCTTACAGCGTTTTAGAGATGGTTGCGGGACTCGGCTGTCCGACACAAGATGTCAATTAAAGACCTTTCAGCCGTCTAGTTTCCAACGTTATTTTATTTGCCAACCAGTTATAGCGTTTTACTACGCCATATTCAGGTCCCTGACCGATGTGTAAGGAGATTCTATCTCGGTTGTGATCAAAACAGGGGCCATCAATACTGGTATTAGTAGATTTTTGCTATAGCGATCACTTCAGTCGTCATCTGCCGACTGTTTGTCTAACAGTTTATAACTCAAGTGATCACTATAGCAAAACTCTACTAATACCAGTATTGATGGCCCCTGTTTTGATCACAACCGGGGTCGAATCTCCCTACACATCGGTCAGGAGCCTGAAGATGGGGTAGTAAAGCGCTGAAACTGGTTTCCAAATAAAATAAAGTTGGAAAATAGATGGCTGAAAGGCGTTTCATTGACGTCCTGGTTTACAAAGAGGATAATTTACTATGTTAATTACAGCGGTGGCATTCACAGGAACGGCTCGATTGTGCGACCACTGGCCTGTATGTACGCAGTATATCGTCGGACCATTAATTATGGAGTCCGTTCGAAGAGTCCAGGCATGTCTGTAATGGTACCGGCTGCGACGGTAGTTCTAGCGACGAGGTCTTCTTCTGTTTCAACAACGGTTTCGTGCACCAGCTGCTTCGTAATGAAGAAATCCCCCACATAAAGAAATGCACCTGGCTGGCCAGGCTACAGGGTCACGTAAGCCAGTACATGGATTCTCGAAGGTGGCTCTCACATGATTAGTCACAGCAGTACTGTAACGGGCTGGCGTTCCACCGTGCTGGAAGTACATCGTCTAACATTCAGAGGTACGTCCTCCACCAGGTCTGACAATGTATGTTGGGAACAAAGACCACTGTCAAGTGTTCGTACACACTCCTAGCGAGAGACGCTGACAAACTGCTTACGTCAGCACCGCTAACAAAATGTTACCTAACATTACAAGCTGACTTCGGAGACCTAATGTTCCTTATCGAAATATACACTACTGGCCTTTAAAATTGATACACCAAGAAGAAATGCACATGATAAACGGGTATTCATTGGACAAATATATTATACTAGAACTGACATGTGATTACATTTCCACGCAATTTGGGTGCATAGATCCTGAGAAAACAATCCCCAGAACAATCACCTCTGGCCGTAATAACGGCCTTGATACGCCTGGGCATTGAGTCAAAAAGAGCTTGGATGGCGTGTACAGGTACAGCTGCCCATGCGGCTTCAACACAATACCACAGTTCATCAAGAGTAGTGACTGGCGTATTGTGACGAGCCAGTTGCTCGGCCGCCATTGACCAGACGTGATCAATTGGTGAGAGATCTGGAGAATGTGCTGGCCAGGGCACCAGTCGAACATTTTCTGTATCCAGAAAGGTCCGTACAGGACCTGCAACATGCGGTCGTGCGTTATCCTGCTGAAATGTAGGGTTTCGCAGGAATCGAATGAAGAGTAGAGCCACGGGTCGTATCACATCTGAAGTGTAACGTCCACTGTTCAAAGTGCCGTCAATGCGAACAAGAGCTGACAGAGACGTGTAACCGATGGCACCCCATACCATCGCACCGGGTGATACGCCAGTATGGCGATGACGAATACACGCTTCCAATGTGCGTTCACCGCGATGTCGCCAAGCACGGATACGACCACCATGATGCTGTAAACAGAACCTGAATTCATCCGAAAAACTGACGTTTTGCCATTCGTGCAAACAGGTTCGTTGTTGAGTACACTATCGCAGGCGCTCCTGTCTGTGATGCAGCGTCAAGGGTACCTGCAGCCATGGTCTCAGAGCTGGTCGTCCATGCTGCTGCAAACGTCGTCGAACTGTTCGTGCAGATAGTGGTTGTCTTGCTAAGGTCCCCATCTGTTGACTCGGGGATCGAGACGTGGCTGCACGATCCGTTACAGCCATGCGGATAAGATGCCTATCATCTCGACTGCTAATGATACGAGGCCGTTGGGACCCAGCACGGCGTTCCGTATTACGCTCCTGAACCCACCGATTCCATATTCTGCTAACAATCATTAGATCTCGACCAAACCGAGCAGCAATGTCGCGATACGATAAACCGCAATCGCGATAGGCTACAATCCGACCTTTATCAAAGTGGGAAACGTGATGGTACGCATTTCTCCTCCTTACACGAGGCATCATAACAACGTTTCACCAGGCAACGCCGGTCAACTGCTGTTTGTGTATGAGAAATCGGTTGGAAAGTTTCCTCATGTCAGCACGTTGTAGGTGTCGCCACCGGCACCAACCTTATGTGAATGCTCTGAAAAGCTAATCATTTGCATATCATAGTCTTCCTGTCAGTTAAGTTTCGCGTCTGTAGCACGTCATCCTCGTGCTGTAGCAGTTTAAATGTGTAGTAGAAAAGATACAACAGTTCTTGGTCCCGATCAACAGTAATCGTAGGACTGTTAAGAAACAAATTTTGCCGGCCGCGGTGGTCTAGCGGTTCTGGCGCTGCAGTCCGGAACCGCGGGACTTCTGCGGTCGCAGGTTCGAATCCTGCCTCGGGCATGGGTGTGTGTGGTGTCCTTAGGTTAGTTAGGTTTAAGTAGTTGTAAGTTCTAGGGGACTTATGACCTAAGATGTTGAGTCCCATAGTGCTCAGAGCCATTTGAACCATTTTTTGAAACAAATTTTACGCGATTTTTTACGCTAGTTATAAGTGCGGGTTGAAGTAAAGTAAATAGATTTTGAGGGTCTGGTGACAAGCTGTAATATTATGTCAAAGAATTAAGTCAGTAAGACAAGTAGTACAGTTAAAACCTTCTGTGTACGTCTTGAGGCCTACGAGAAAGACAGGCAGCGACGCGTGCGTGAACTTGGTCGCCCCCTCAACTCAGCAGACAAAATGCGTTTCCAAACCTGTTAGCTCGTACCTACTAATGAGAATTACATCTTCTACTGGAATCACCTGTTACGAAGTCTGAGATATTACTAGTCGTACAACAGAATTTAAGATTAACTGTCGACATAAACGCTATAATGGCTTTTTTATAGCTTGTAGTCTTTTCTGCGTAACAGTCTTCATTTCGTACAAGATGTGATGCCTTATGCGACTGATAATCATTTTGTCATGACTTTAATTTTATTGTACCCCAGTACAGCGGTAACAAATTATTAGTAGGCCTGTAGACTTCCTGTCGTTGTGAGACTACCAAACAATAAAACTCCGTAATAGTAGATTCTAGCAGAAGATGCAATTCTCGTTTGTAGATACAGTCCCAATTACGAGTCAAAGGGTGTAAAAACGAAGTTGCTCAGCTAAGCGAGTGAGGAAGCGAGCTCGGCCTACCTTCGTGACGTACGCGCCCCGCCTCTCTCTCTCGTAGGCCTCGGTCTTGAACCAGCGAACTGCGCGGACTTTATCCTCCTAGTATTTGAGAAAAAGAGCGTCCAGCGACTCCCAACAAACTCTCCACATACTTTCAAATCTTTTCTAAAAGCCTTATCGATTACATGCTTAACACGAAATACGGGACACTTTAACTGTTTAGCATAGTAATCAGACGTTTCAAGCTGTTTTATCCACGAGAGTTTGAATCTTTAAAAAATGGGGCGGTTGGCAGCGGTCGTGCTGTTGGCACGACCGGAAGTATAAGGGTGGTGAGCGTGGGTGGATGGGAGGGCATAGGGAGAGAGGCAGAGAGAGAGAGAGAGAGAGAGAGAGAGAGAGAGAGTGAGAGAGTGAGAGTGAGAGAGAGAGAGAGAGAGAGAGAGAGAGAGACGAACAGAGGGTGGAGGGAGGTAGGGAGGTAAAGATGGAGGGAGGGAGTGAGTTGTGTTTTCGCCACCTGTATAGGAAGCCCGCCCCAGCCAAGGGAAGCCAGACTGCGTTTATTTCACTCCTCCGGCAAATTGTGACGACACCCCAACCCTGCTCTCTGCCAATAAGGCTGCATTAACAGCCCGCTCGAAGGCCTCATGGGAGGTGGTGTTTATAGGCGCACCAGTCTAGGATATACGGAGCTGTAACTTAACCAGTTCCAACCCTGAACTAGAATGTAATTACCGCACGGTCCGCCTTTAAAGAATTTAAAGAAAACTGAAAAAAGGAACAATTTATTTGGTACAAATGCTTTTTTCTGCCAATCTGTAATGCTTTAACCTGGCTAGCGGGAAACAGTAAAACATACACAGTCTAAGGACAAAAAGAAGATGACATACGATACACCACGAAGGAATTATCCGAATGGGACGGAAATATCACAATTTCAGAAAAATTGGACCACTTACTCAAAAGGAAGAGTTTCACGAACTGAGCAAGTCAATGACGCATTAGTCATCCCTGGCCCTTATGCAAGCTGTTATTCGACAATGGATTAATAGAGGTTTTGGATGTCCTCCTGAGGGTTGAATGACCCTGTCTACAATGGCTTCAATTGGGGTGCGATCCGGCGAACTTTGTCACCAAGATAGGATTTGGCCAGCTCGAAGACATGCAGTAGCAACTCTGCGCCGTGTGATGGAGGGCATTATCTTTCTGAAAATTGAGCCCTGGATGGCACGCCATTAAGGGCAACAAAAGGGGACGGAGAATATCGTTGACTTTTCAACGTGTTGTAAGGGTGCCGCGATTGAGAACCAAAGAAATTTTGCGATGAAGAAAAAAGACACCCCTGACCATCACTACTGGCTGTTCTGACTGTTGGGCTGTACGGCAGTCGACAGTCAGGCTGGTATTCCACTGTTGTCGAGGGAGTCTCCAGACGCGTCGCTGGTCATCAGGGCTCAGTTGGAAGCGAGCCTCATCACTGTAGACAGTTGTATACCAGTCAGAGACTCAGATCCGAAGACGTGAGTCTGGAGGACCCCAGACCGCGGTGGAATAACAGTCTTACTGTAGCACGTAATACGGCCGAACAACCAGGAGTTATGGTCTGAAGCGGCATTTCTTTTCATAGCCAGATTTGTTAGGCTATCACTCGCGGCACCCTTAGAGCATAGCCGTACGTCGACGGTATTCTACACCCCGTTTTGTCGCCCTTGATGGAGAGCCATGCAGGGCTCACTTTTCAGCAAGATAACGCCCGCTAGCACGTGGGAGAGATTTGATACTACTTTATTCGTCCTTGCCAGACCCTACCTTGGTCACCAGGTTCGCCGGATCTCTTTCCAGTTGATGCATTATGAGAATGGTCCTGCAGCCAGCTAGGGATTTTGACTATCTTCAGCGTCAGTTGGGCAGAGGGAGACAAGTGCAATTTTGAGACAAGACTTGGAGCATGTGCTGGTGGAGGGTCGGTGGACTGGGTAGGTGGAGGTGCGGTAGCACACTAGGACTGGAAAGGAGAGGGGACACAAAGGACTGCTCGAGTCCAGTTTGCTGATGGTGTAGGCTATCCGGAGGTGCTTAATTTGGGTGTGGAGAGGTGGGAATTTGATGAGTGTGCAGATAAATTCATCTCTCTGTCAGAGAGGTCACAAGCATCGTTGACAGGGAGTATGGCTAACGTAGGATAACAGTTTTAGTGTTGCTACACCAGGCGATAGTGCCGAAAATGGCACAACGTAGACATCTGATGTAACATTCCTTCGCAGACCTACAAATGACTTATTGAATCCATGAAACGCAAAATCCCAACTGTATGACAAACGAGAAGTGGAAGTAAATATCCACTTAGAAAAACACGATGCAGCGCGAAGGAGTTACCAAAATCAGTCACTATCTGATATTCAACAACTCATTAGAACTACTGATAGCCTTGGGAGAGGCAGCCCTCACAGAACTCTACCATCTGGTGTGCAAGATGTATGAGACAGGCGAAATACCGTCAGACTTCAAGAAAAATATAAGAATTCCAGTCCCAAAGAGCAGGTATTGAAAGATGTGAAAATTACCGAAGTATCAGTTTAATAAGTCACGGCTGCAAAATACTAACACGAATTCTATACAGACGAATGGAAAAACTGGTAGAAGCCGACCTCGGGGAAGATCAGTTCGGATTCCGTAGAAATGCTGGAACACGTGGGCAAACTGATCCTACGACTTATCTTAGAAGATAGATTAAGGAAAAGCAAACGTACGTTTTTAGCATTTGTAGACTTAGAGAAAGCTTTTGACAATGTTGACTGGAATACTCACTTTCAAATTCTGAAAGTGGCAGGGGCAAATTACAGGGAGCGAAAGGCTATTTACAATTTGTACAGAAACCAGATGGCAGTTATAAGAGTCGAGTGACATGTAAGGGAAGCAGTGGTTGGGAAGGGAGTAAGACAGGGTTTTAGCCTCTCCCCGATGTTATTCAATCTGTATATTGAGCAAGCAGTAAAGGAAACAATAGAAAAATTCGGAGTAGGAATTAAAATCGATGGAGAAGAAATAAAAACCTTGAGGTTTGCCGATGACATTGTAATTCTGTCAGAGACAGCAAAGGACTTGGAAGGGCAGTTGACCAGAACGGAGAGCTTCTTGAAAGGGGGATATAATATGAACATCAACAAAACGAAACGAGGATAATGGAATGTAGTGGAATTAAATCGGGTGATGCTGAGGGAATTAGATTAGGAAGTGAGACACCTAAAGTAGTAAATGAGTTTTGCTATTTGGGGAGCAAAGTAACTGATGGTTTAAGTAGAGAGGATATAAAATGTAGACTGGCAATAGGAAGAAAAGCGTTTCTGAAGAAGAGAAATTTGTTAACATCGAGTATAGATTTAAGTGTCAGGAATTCGTTTCTGAAAGTATTTGTATGGTGTATGGAAGTGAAACGTGGACGATAATTAGTTTAGACAAGAAGAGACAAGAGAGTACACCATCGTAGGCGCTCCTGTCTGTGATGCAGCGTCAAGGGTAACCGCAGCCATGGTCTCCGAGCTGATAGTCCATACTGCTGCAAACGTCGTCGAACTGTTCGTGGAGATGGTTGTTGTCTTGCAAACGTCCTCATCTGCTGACTCAGTGATAGAGACGTGGCTGCACGATCCCTTACAGCCATGCGGATAAGATGCCTTTCATCTCGACTGCTAGTGATACGAGGCCGTTGGGATCCAACACGGCGTTCCGTATTACCCTCCTGAGCCCGCCGATTCCATATTCTGCTAACAGTCATTGGATCCTGACCAATGCAAGCAAGATGTCGTGATACGATAAACCGATAGGCTACAATTCGACCTTTATCGACGTCGGAAACGTGATGGTACGCATTTCTCCTCCTTACACAAGGCATCACAACAATGTTTCGCCAGGCAACGCCGGTCAACTGCTGTTTGTGTATGAGAAATCGGTTGGAAACTTTCTTCATGTCAGCACGTTGTAGGTGTCGCCACCGGAACCAGCCTTGTGTGAATGCTCTGAAAAGTTAATCATTTGCATATCACAGCATCTTCTTCCTATTGGTTAAATTTCGCGTCTGTAGCACGTCAACTTCGTGGTGTAGCAATTTTCATGGCCAGTAGTGTATTACGTTGAAATTTTCGTGAGATGCTCCTATTTCTAAGTCAATGCAGTCAAAAGATGTGGCCAGTTATGACACATATTTCAGTATACGCACACCCATCCATCAAAACACACGGGGCACTTCCAGGTGACATACAATCATTGAATTTGGCAAGAGAAACGTTTTCCCAGTACAAGTTCAGGGAAAAGTTAAAACATTGTGAATTTGTCATTCTGTAACAGCCGGCCGCTGTGGCCCAGAGGTTCTAGGCCCTTCGTTACGGAACCGGGCTGCTGCTACTGTCGCAGGTTCGAATCCTGCCTCGGGCATGGATGTGTGTTATCTCCTTAGGTTAGTTAGGTTTAAGTAGTTCTAAGTCTAGGGGACTGATGACCTCAGATGTTAAGTTACATAGTGCTTAGAGCCATTTGATCCATTTTTTAGAATTCTATAACACGAAAGAAGTATTTGTCATTTATTACGTGACGTCAAATTTAAAATCAAAACATTCTCGCAATCCCTGGAACCGATATCTTGCCAGTATCAATGTGCGGACAGTAAGCTACGTTGTGGAACACGGCAGCTGCTGAACGTCTAAAGCATCGTCTGCATTGATTTCTAACACGTTTTGCGCAAACGTGAGCGTACGTAGCACAACAAACTATAGCAATAAGAAAAAGATGACTTCAAATCTACTATTCTGTAGGTTTCCTAAGGGCGTACGCAGCCGCATGATGGAGAGTTTAGTTACGATTTTCTTGCAACCGACAGATGTTTAATGAGGAATAACTTTTCATTTCGACAACAAAAGATACACCACGAGCAATGATGAATGGCAGAAAGACGATGTGTACCTAAAAAATTAACGTGAAGTGTTGTTCACTACACTGATAAACAAACAAGTATATGAAGGTTTCAAATAGAAAACTGGTGTTTTCTATTTGAAACTCTAACAGTGTTTAGAGAGCATTTCTCCAAACAAGAACATATTATTTATTGGTTAAAAACAGTCTTGGTTGCAATTTTAGTTTTTGATTTTTCAACGATGCGTTTCGCCTTATTTAGGCATCTTCAGGTTGTCTACATAGAAAACAGAGAACAAATACACATATTTAAGAATCGCGATCGCGTTATGCAGACTTGGGATAACCTATAAGCATTTATAAACAGATCAATTATTGAAAGAGCAAATACCTTAATTTGGTATTTCTTGGAAGAATCCAAAGTGCATCGCCGAATATATCAGGCCAACATCGCCTTCGTTAAACTCAGTAAAAACTAGAAATATAAAATAGTAAAATCATTACCTTTTCTAGATGGACGCGAGAGGCACCAAGATCAGCATCACGCGTTCCCGTTCACAGGAGCGAGTAACAGAGTAACATGGGGGTTCAGGTAGTAAGAATAATGCGACACAGCGTCGTGTGCCAGTACTGAAGCCTAATACAGAATCACCTCAAGAGGTGGCGCTGCGACGCAGCTGTGATAAAAATGAGAGATCATAAACTAGATATACATACCCACTAAAACTTTATAAATGTAATGCACATAAAACATTGATAAGATGAATTACTAGGGGCAACACCTGTGCATAACGTTTCCTAACATTTTGACGAAGTAAAATATAAATGAAGGCGGTAAATTTAAATGAGAAAACAAGGTGTATAATACAACACACAGATGCAGTACATAAACAGATTATTCGTATCATATACCACTAGAACAAGAACATTAAAAACACAGGCATATTATTTGGCGCCTTGCCCACCCCCGCCCCTCCCTCCCTCCCCCTCATATTCCCACACACCCCCTCATCACTCTCTCCCTTCCTTACTACGCTGAAGCGCCAACGAAACTGATGCAGGTAGGCGTATTCAAATATACAGGTATGTAAACAGGCAGAGTACGGCGCTGCGGTCGGCAACGCCTATATACACTCCTGGAAATGGAAAAAAGAACACATTGACACCGGTGTGTCAGACCCACCATACTTGCTCCGGACACTGCGAGAGGGCTGTACAAGCAATGATCACACGCACGGCACAGCGGACACACCAGGAACCGCGGTGTTGGCCGTCGAATGGCGCTAGCTGCGCAGCATTTGTGCACCGCCGCCGTCAGTGTCAGCCAGTTTGCCGTGGCATACGGAGCTCCATCGCAGTCCTTAACACTGGTAGCATGCCGCGACAGCGTGGACGTGAACCGTATGTGCAGTTGACGGACTTTGAGCGAGGGCGTATAGTGGGCATTCGGGAGGCCGGGTGGACGTACCGCCGAATTGCTCAACACGTGGGGCGTGAGGTCTCCACAGTACATCGATGTTGGCGCCAGTGGTCGGCGGAAGGTGCACGTGCCCGTCGACCTGGGACCGGACCGCAGCGACGCACGGATGCACGCCAAGACCATAGGATCCTACGCAGTGCCGTAGGGGACCGCACCGCCACTTCCCAGCAAATTAGGGACACTGTTGCTCCTGGGGTAACTGCGAGGACCATTCGCAACCGTCTCCATGAAGCTGGGCTACGGTCCCGCACACCGTTAGGCCGTCTTCCGCTCACGCCCCAACATCGTGCAGCCCGCCTCCAGTGGTGTCGCGACAGGCGTGAATGGAGGGACGAATGGAGACGTGTCGTCTTCAGCGATGAGAGTCGCTTCTGCCTTGGTGCCAATGATGGTCGTATGCGTGTTTGGCGCCGTGCAGGTGAGCGCCACAATCAGGACTGCATACGACCGAGGCACACAGGGCCAACACCCGGCATCATGGTGTGGGGAGCGATCTCCTACACTGGCCGTTCACCACTGGTGATCGTCGAGGGGACACTGAATAGTACACGGTACATCCAAACCGTCATCGAACCCATCGTTCTACCATTCCTAGACCGGCAAGGGAACTTGCTGTTCCAACAGGACAATGCACGTCCGCATGTATCCCGTGCCACCCAACGTGCTCTAGAAGGTGTAAGTCAACTACCCTGGCCAGCAAGATCTCCGGATCTGTCCCCCATTGAGCATGTTTGGGACTGGATGAAGCGTCGTCTCACGCGGTCTGCACGTCCAGCACGAACGCTGGTCCAACTGAGGCGCCAGGTGGAAATGGCATGCCAAGCCGTTCCACAGGACTACATCCAGCATCTCTACGATCGTCTCCATGGGAGAATAGCAGCCTGCATTGCTGCGAAAGGTGGATATACACTGTACTAGTGCCGACATTGTGCATGCTCTGTTGCCTGTGTCTATGTGCCTGTGGTTCTGTCAGTGTGATCATGTGATGTATCTGACCCCAGGAATGTGTCAATAAAGTTTCCCCTTCCTGGGACAATGAATTCACGGTGTTCTTATTTCAATTTCCAGGAGTGTAAGACAAGTGTTTGCCGCAGTTGTTCGATCGGTTACAGCTGCTACAACGGCAGGTTATCAAGATTTAAGCGTTATAGTCGGTGCACGAGTGATGGGACACGGCACCTCCTAGGTAGTGGTGAAGTGGGAATTTTCACGTACGACCATTTCAGGAGTGTACACTGAATAATAGGAATCCGGTATAACATCAACTCTCCGACATCGTTGCGGCCGGAAAAAGATCCTGCGAGAAAGGGACAAACGACGACTGAAGACAATTGTTCAATGTGACAGAAGAGTCAGCGAGCGAACCATTCAACGAAGTATCAGCGATATGGGCTTTCGGAGCCGAAGGCCCACTCGTGTAGTCTTGATGACTGCAAGACACAAAGCTTTACGGCTCGCCTGGGCCCATCAACACCGACATTGGACTGTTGATGACTGGAAACATGTCGCATGGTCGAACGAGTCTCGTTTCAATTGTATCGAGCGGATGGGCGTGTACGGATATAGAGACAACGCCACAAATCCATGGACACTGCATGTCAGCAGGGACTGTTCAAGCTGGTGGAGGTTCTGTAATGGTGTGGGGCGTGTGCACTTGGAGTGATATGGGACACTGATACGTCTAGATACGATTCTGACAGGTGACACGTACGTAAGCATCCTGTCCGATCGCCTGGATCCATTCATGTTATTGTGCATTCCGACCGACTTGGGCAGTTCCAGTACGACAATGCGACATCCCACACGTCCAGAATTGCTACAGAGTGGCTCCAGGAACATTTTTCTGAGTTTAAACACCCGCTGGCCACCAGACGTCCAAGACATAAACGTTACTGAGCATACCTGGGACGCCTTCTAACGTACTGTTCAGACAAGATCTCCAATCCTTCGTACTCGTACGGAATTCATGATGTCAGTTCCCTCCAGTACTACTTCAGGCATTAGGTTAGTCCATAACACGTAGTGTTGAGGCACTTCTGCGTGCTTGCGGGGGCGCCACACGATATTAGGCAGGTGTACCAATTTCTTTGGCTCTTCAGTGTAGATCTAAGTCTAATGAGTGTGGAAATGGATTGTTTTCGCAGCTAACCACAATATACTCAGTATAAAAATTTCATATTAGGGTGTCTGTGGCGCACCTCTTAGCTCGGCAACTCAAACGGCCGCTTGGTCCTTAAACCGGCGTTATAAAAACAGGACAAAAACTACGAGGGCTGTCCAGAAAGTAAGTTACGATCGGTCGCGAAATGGAAACGACTATGAAAATCCGATAAAGCTTTGCAAAGATGTGTTGGGCAGTGTCTCTAGTACGACTCTAGGTAGAATTATGTCGCTCTTTTCATTCCTGAGCTCTTAGTGAGCGCGTAAAGATGTTATAGAAAATAGTGTCTCCCGCCAAGTACGAGGGCCTGGTGAGAATTTTCCCCTGAAGCTGTGCAACCAACATTACATAGCTGTCGTGCGGTTTCTTCTTCAAGACAATTCTCAGCCTCATTCTGCAGGGGCAATG
This sequence comes from Schistocerca cancellata, assembly GCF_023864275.1. Lineage (NCBI taxonomy): Eukaryota > Metazoa > Arthropoda > Insecta > Orthoptera > Acrididae > Schistocerca > Schistocerca cancellata. The sequence goes on along the minus strand of NC_064637.1, from coordinate 122,915,619 downwards.
AAGATGTTCCTGCATCTTTCCAATTGGAAATGTTTGGTTACCCACAATACAGCCCGTAATTGTCTCCCACTGAGTTTCATCTCTGCTCAAACGAACCGCTGGCTATGAAGACAACATTTTGGCACAGACAACGACCTTTAGGCCAGCCTAGAGAATTGGCGGAAAGCACTGACGGCTGCCTTCTATGATGAGGGTATTGGAAAGTTGGTACAACGCTACGACGAATGTCTGAGTCAGAACGGTGACTACTTAGGGAAGTAGCTGAAAGGTGTAGCTAACTGTTACAAATGAAACATTTCTGATTTTCACTGTGATTTTCATTTCGCGATCTATCGTAACTTACTTTCTGGACAGCCCTCGTATAACATTGGTCGACTCAAACGAAACCAGTTTCGTAATTGTTGGTACAGCAGAGTCACAAACGTCAGGATTTTTCTACACAGACGTCTTCTAAAGAAGCGAACACTTGTGAGTTGGAAAGACGAGTGAAGTGTTACAAAGAACAAATCTTTAGACCTAATGCGAAACTATTGCATGTCAAAGGAAGCGATTATCGTAACAGCGAACGACAGGAATGTATGCTTTTCATGGATAAACCACAAAGGATAGGGCAGACAAACGTGTGGTTTCTGAAGACGGGCAGCAGCCTTTCCGGTACCAGCAGGTGTCTGAATGATTGGCCGATCTGGCCTTGTTACGACAACCAAATCGGCCTTCCTGTGCTAGTACTGTGAACGGCTGAAACCAATGGGAAACTACAGCCGTAATTTTTCCCAAGGCATCCAACTCTATGATTAAATGAAAATGGCGTCCTCCCCGATAAAATACTCCGAAGGTAAAATAGTTCCTCATTCGGGTCTCCGCACTGGGATTACTCTGGAGGATGTAGTCATCAAGACTGGCGTTCCACAGATCGGAGCGTGGAACGTAAGATCTCTTAAACGCGTAGGTAGGTTTGAAGATTTAAAAATGGAAATGCATTGGTTAAAGTCAGATGAAATTCGGTGGCAAGAAGATCAGGACTTCTGGTCAAGTGAACACAGGGTTATAAATTTGAAATCAACTAGGGGTAATACGGGAGTGTGTTTAATAATGAATAAGAAAATAGCACTGCATAGTGAGCGCATTATCTCAGTCAAGATAGACACGAGCCGCACACACCACAGTAGTACAAGATTATATGGCAACTAGCCCATCAGATGATGAACAGAATGAGGAAATGTATGATGAGACAAAAGAAATTATTCAGATAGTTAAGGGAGTCGAAAACTTAATAGTCATGTGGCACTGGAATTCGATAGTAGGAAAAGGAAGCGAAGGGACAGTAGGTGAAAAGGGATTAGTGGAAATGAACGAAATAAGAAGCTGCCTTGTAGAATTTTGCACAGAGCATAATTTAATGATCGTCAGAGCTCGCTTTGTTGTTGTTGCTGCTATGCTCTTCAGTCCCGAGACTGCTTTGTTGCAGCTCTCCATGCTACACTATCCTGTGCAAGCTTCTTCACCTCCCAGTAACTCCTGCAACCTACACCCTTCTGAATCTGCTTAGTATATTCATCTCTTTGTCTCCCTCTACGATTTTTACCTTTCACGCTGCCCTCCAATACTAAATTGGTGATCCCTTGATGCCTCAGAACATGTCCTACCAACCCATCCCTTCTTCTTGTCAAGTTGTACCACAAACTTCTCTTCTACCCAATCCTATTCAATACATCCCCGTTAGTTATGTGATCTACCCATCTAATCTTCAGCATTCTTCTGTAGCACCACAAAAAATGGTTCAAATGGCTCTGAGCACTATGGGACTTAACATCTGAGGTCATCAGTCCCCTAGAACTTAGAACTACTTAAATCTAACTAACCTAAGGACATCACACACATCCATGCCCGAGGCAGGATTCGAACCTGCGACCGTAGTAGTCGCGCGGTTCCGGGCTGAAGTGCCTAGAACCGCTCGGCCATCGCGGTCGGCTGTAGCACCACATTTCAAAAGCTTCTATTCTCTTGTTATCCAAACTATTTATCGTTCATGTTTCACTTCCATACATCGCTACACTCCATACAAATACTTTCAGAAATGACTTCCTGACACTTAAATCTATACTCGATGTTAAAAAATTTCTCTTCTTCAGAAACGCTTTCCTTGCCATTGCCAGTCTGCATTTGATATCCTCTCTACTTCGACCATCATCAGTTATTTTGTTCCACAAATAGCAATACTCCTTTACTACTTTAAGTGTCTCATTTCCTAATCTAATTCCCTCAGCATCATCCGACTTAATTCGACTACATTCCATTATATTCGTTTTGCTTTTGTTGATGTTCATCTTATATCCTCCTTTCAAGACACTATCCATTCCGTTCAACTGCTCTTCCAAGTCCTTTGCTGTTTCTGACAGAATTACAATTTCATCGGCGAACCTCAACGTTTTTATTTATTCTCCATGAATTTTAATACCTACTCCAAATTTTTCTTTTGTTTACTTCACTGCTTGCTCAATATACAGATTGACTAACATCGGGCAGAGGCTAGAAACCTGTCTCACTCCCTTCCCAGCCACTGCTTCACTTTCATGCTCCTCGACTCTCGTAACTGCTATCTGGTTTCTGTACAAATTGTAAATAGCCTTTCTTTCCCTGTGTTTTAGCCCTGCCACCTTCAGAATTTGAAAGAGAGTATGCCAGTCAACGTTGTCAAAAGCTTTCTCTAAGTCTACAAATGCTAGAAACATAGGTTTGCCTTTCCTGAATCTTTCATCTAAGATAAGTCGTAAGGTCAGTATTGCCTCATTTCTACGGAATGCAAACTGATCTTCCCCGAGGTCGGCTTCTACCAGTTTTTCCATTCGTCTGTAAGGAATTTCCGTTAGTATTTTGCAGCAGTGACTTATGAAACTGATAGTTCGGTAATTTTCACATCTGTCAACACCTGCTTTCTTTGGGATTGGAATTAATATATTCTTCTTGAATTCTGACGGTATTTTGCCTGTCTCATACATTTTGCTCACCAGATGGTAGAGTTTTGTCAGAACTGGCTCTCCCAAGGCTGTCAGTAGTTCTAATGGAATGTTGTCTACTCCTGGGGCCTTGTTTCTACTCTGGTCTTTCAGTGTCTGTCAAACTCTTCACGCACTATCATATCTCACATTTCATCTTCATCTACATCCTCTTCCATTTTCATAATACTGCCTTCAAGTACATCGCCGTCGCATAGACCTTCTGTAAACTCCTTCCACCTTTCTGCTTTCCCTTCTTTGCTTATAACTGGGTTTGCATCTGAGCTGTTGATATTCATACAGGTGGTTCTCTTTTCTCTAAAGGTCTCTTTAATTTTCCTGTAGGCAGTATGTATCTTACCCCTGGTGAGATAAGCCTCTAAATCCTTACACTTGTCCTCTAGCCCCGCGCGACTGCTACGGTCGCAGGTTCGAATCCTGCCTCGGGCATGGGTGTGTGTGATGTCCTTAGGTTAGTTAGGTTTAAGTAGTTCGAAGTTCTAGGGGACTGATGACCACAGATGTTAAGTCCCATAGTGCTCAGAGCCATTGTCCTCTAGCCATCCCTGCTTAGCCATTTTGCACCTTCTGTCGATCTCATTTTTGAGACGTTTGTATTCGTTTATGCCTGCTTCATTTACTGCATTTGTATATTTTCTCCTGAATGAAAGTTGTATAGATTGAAGAAACGTAGAGACACCGTAAAGTTGCAGATTGATTATGTAATGGAAAGAGAGAGCTTTAGGAGCCAGATTTTAAATTCTATGACTTTACCAGGTGCGGAGGCGGACTGTGATCGCAATTTATGGGTTATGAACTGTAGATTAAAACTGAAGAAAATGGAAAAAGGAAGAAGATTAGGGAGATGGGACCTGGATAAGTTGTAAGAACCAGAAGTTGTTGAGAGTTACATAGGCAGCATTAGCCACCGATTGACAGAAACAGGGGAAAGGAATACAGCAGAAGACGAATGGGTAGCTTTAAGAAATGATATTGAGAAACTAGGTGAGGATCAAATACTTAAAAAGACAAGGAATATTAGAAATCTTTGGATAATACATGATATACTGAATTTAATCGTCGAAAGGAGAAAATATAGAAGTACTCAAAATTAAACAGGTAAAAGGGAACACAAACGTCTAAAAAATGAGACTGACAGGTAATGCAAAACGTCTAATTAGGAATGGCTAAAGGGCAAATGTAAGGATTTAGAAGCATGTTTCACGAAGGGAAATATAGATGCCACCTACAGAAAATTAAATAGGCATTTGGAGAAGAGAGCAGCAGGCGTATGAATTTCAGCAGCTCAAATCAGAAACCAGTCCTAAGTAAGTAAGGGAAAGCTGGAAGAAGGAAGAAATATATAGAGGGGCTATACAAGGGCGATGAACTTGAAGGCAGTATTATAGAAAGGGATGTGACGCAGATGGGATAGGATGATAGATACGACACTGCGAGAAGACTTTGACAGAGCACTGAAAGACACGAGTCGAAACTAGGCCCTGGTAGTAGACGATATTCCGTAGAAGTACTGACAGCTTTGGCAGAGCCAGCCACGACAAAACGATTCCTTTTGGTGTGCAAAATGTATGAGGGAGGAGAAGCACCCTTAGACTTCAGGAGGAAATCTATAAATCAACTGCTGACATGGTCGAATATTATCGCAGTAGGTTGCAAAATGCTAACACGAATTCGTTACAGAAAGGTGGACAAAGGGATAGAAGCTGACTTCTTCCAAGAGGTCTGGATTTCGAAGGAAATTGGGATCAAGCGAGGCAATACTGAGACTTATCTCAGAAGACAGGTTAAGGAGAGATAAACCGACATTTATAGCTATTGTAGACTTGGAGAAAGCTTTTGACATTTTTGACTAGCTTACTCTCTTTGAAATTCCGAAGGTAGCAGGGGGGAAATACACAGAGCGAAAGGCGATTTGCAACTTGTACAGAATCCAGACGGCATTTACAAGAGTCGAGGGGCATAAAAGGGAAGCACTGGTTGAGAAGGGAGCGAGACAGTGCTGTAGCCTATCCACCATGTTATTCAATCTGTAAATTGAGCAACCACTAAAGGAAATAAAATGTAAAGTTGGAATTGAAGTTTAGGGAGAACAAATAAAAACTCTGAAGTGTGTGGACGACATTGTAATTCTGTCAGAGACATCAAAGGACTTGGAAGAGCAGTTGAAAAGAATTGACAGGGGTATCGAAAGGAGGATATAGGATGAACACCAACAAACGGAAAACAAGGATAAGGAAATTCAGTCGAATTAAATAAGGTGATGCTGAGGGAATAAGAATAGGAAACAAGACACTTAAAGTAGTAGATGAGTTTTGCTGTTTGAGCAGCAAAATAACTGTAAAAAAATACAGACTGACAATGGCAAGGAAAGATATTCTGAAGAAGAGAAATCTGTTGGCGTCGAATATAGAATTGAGTGTTAGAAAGTCTTTCCTGATGATAACAGTCGGGAGTGGAGCAATGTACGGAAGTGAAACATTGACGATAAACCAGACAAGACAGCAGCTTTTGAAATGTGGACGTACAGAAGAATGCTGAAGTTTAGATGAGCAGTCACGTAATTAATGAGGAGATACTGAATAGAACTAGAGAGAAAAAAAGTTTTTGGCACAACTTGACTAAAGGACGGGATCGGTCGGTAGGACACATTCAAAGAGGTCAGAAGAATACCAGTTTAGTATTGGAGGGACGTTTGGGAACGAAAAGATTGTGTAAGGAGACCAAGTGGTCAATAAAGCAAGCAGATTCAGAAGGATCTAAGTTGCAGTAGTGATTCAAAGATGAAGGGGCTTGCACAGGATTGAGTAGCATGCAGAGCTGTATCACAGCAGTCTTCGGACTGAAGACCACAACAACTACAACGACAACAAGAACAAACATGAATAAAATGCTGTGTTTGTATTCCCCTGCTTTCAGGGCGATAAGTTGCAATTAACAGCAATTTGAGAGTATTTATTCATTCACGAGTGTGGGCTCTGTTTATATTTATTTCACGGTTATTCAGGTTTATTGTTATTTTACTAAAGCCTGGGACGAAAAATACAATAATTATCTCATAAATAAAGTAGAAAAAGAATTAGAAATAAACGGCATATATGACGTTAAGTGATGAATGGCTGTCTCGCTGACAGGGTGCTTTAGTGTGTCTTCGACCGTCAGACGCTAACAACTTTCGTAGAATCGTTGCTGGATTGTATACTGTATGTTACACTGCGTTATTACATAAAGAAAACGTTCAGATAGGTGTCTCAAATAATTAGGCTTGTCGCCGTGCTAGCGACGCATTCGAAGATAGCGGTAGCGCTGCCATCTACCGTCGTTCTGTGGCATTACAACAGGCCTCGCCCTTGTACTTCGCAAAAGAACTAACAGTCAGTGCATGCTCCTTTTGTCATTAACTAATCTTTTTTAATCTTCTTATTGCCCAAGTAACGTAACACCTTCCCCTTCTTTTCTTATTGTTGTTTCTTCCTATTTTTCCAGCGCTCTCGTCTTCTCCCCATGACGTATTTTCCTTTCTTCTATCCGTGTTGTTCACTATTTCTTAGTTCTTACGCCTTGAAAGCCTTCTAAATTAAGGGTTTTATTCTTAAAATGATTTCTTCTTATTTCTCGCTCTTTTTCCAGAAATCCATATACATTAAAAAAGGTATGGGCATTTGTATGTTTGCATGTATGAGTGTAAGTTTGTTCCACATGGCTTCCTTAATCACTGGACCAGTTTCAAACGAACTTCATAGACGTATCGCCTACTGTCTGAAAAGAATGGCTGCGTGCTAAGAACCACCCATCTATCAAAGGTGTTGGGATAGAAGTGAAATGTAGTGCAGTCCACGGTACAGTATTACCCATATTTTATTCGTCCAAACTTTGACAATGACAGCACTTAGGGACTTGCAACAAACTTTACACATAACTTCAAGCTTCTTCTTAAACCCTTCCCCGCGGTGAACACCGCAAAGTAATGAAAAGAGTTTATTGCCAACTACATTTTCCCTGTTCATGCAGTAAATGTGCCGCACAATACATGAAGGTTCAATTTATTACATCTTTACTGCTAACTCTGTTCACAACACATTTCGCAGACATTAGCCACATTTACGACTATGCTTTTATAACTTTGTCATTGTGCAATGTACAGTCCAGGAGATAGGACACCACGTACACACGCCAAAAAAAGTTTTGCACCACCCCAGTTGCCAGAACTCCTGAAGATAGCCCTTGACCGTGGATATTGCATCACAGACACAGTCCCTTTGACTGTTCAGAGATGTCACTAAACCCGCCCAAAGATGTAAACAACCGTGCATGAGCAGCACCTATTAGACCAGGGGCGGGCAAACGCTGCACGCGGCTCATGAGCACACAGCGCTGCACGTGTGCTGCTCGCGTGCAACCGTCGAATGGGGCAGTGGCGACAGCCTGCAGGTTGCGGCAGTGTAGTGCCAGGCTAAGCTGCGACCACTACGTAGTGAACGTTGTATTTCAATAACCGGAAAATGCAGAGTGAATCAAGGAAACGGAGAACTGGAGATTTGCTATCTTTTAAAAAGGAATGGGAGAATCATTTGTTCTCTGTGGAAAAACGTGAAAATTGGAAATGTATAATATGTGACAGTATTGTCGCTGGTGAGCGGAAGTTTAATATTGAACGCCATTATAATAAATTTTAGTATGTTGCCGTTCTTAGTGCAATAAAAGAGGGATTTCTCAAGCGATTTGGGGATATATCTTACTTATCCCAAGGTTTTGAATAGTTCTCGAGAGAATCTGGTTTCTGTAGATGATATTCATCTCAGTTTGTAAATGGAATTAATAGATCTACAGTGTAATTCTCGTCTGAGAGACAAGTTCCTTTTGGCAAGACGTGTAATAGATCTTTACCGCGACTTTCCACAGCAAGAGTTTCCTCGTCTCCATCGTGAAGCCATGAAGATAGTCAATGTTGGGCTCGACATACTTTTGTGAGAGATTTTTTTCTGTTATGAAAATTAATAAGTCTCAGTTAAGAGCAAACATCAGTAATGAAAATTTACGTAACTGTTTGTCTGTATGTAGAAATTTTGTTCCAGACATTAAACGTATTGTAAACTCCAACTGTGATAATTAAACAAAACGTATCGTAGGTAATAGGTACTCTTTCAAACCATGATTACTTTCAAACACACCTACTAACCTTATTCCTTCATTTAATAAAGCAGACCAGGAAACAAAACGCATTACAGGGGAAGAAGCGGAGAGACGGTAGTGAGTAGGGGTGAGAAGCGGGTGGCCAGCTTGCCCCTGTGTGCACGGAGAACACCTGTTAACTGCACACGTGCATGTGCACCGCACACGTGCAGAATTCCTGCCCGCCTTTGTATTAGACGGAGGGGGTCCGACAGACGATCGTTCCAGTCATTCCACCAGGAAGGAGGTACACGGCTCGTGTTGTCTGTAGTTCAACCATACCTAGACGGTCAATACCGCGATTCGATCGCGTCCGCATTGTTACTTTGTACCAGGATAGGCTCTCTCAACAAGGTGTCTCGGAGTGAACCAAAGCGCCTCGCTCAGGCCGCCCAAGGGCTACTACTGCAGTGGATGACCGCTACCTACGGATTATGCTTCAGAGAAACCCTGACAGACACGCCACCATGTTGAATAATGGGTTGGGTTGTTTGGGGGAAGAGACCAAGCAGCGAGGTCATCGGTCTCGTCGGATTAGGGAAGGATGGGGAAGGAAGTCGGCCGCGCCCGTTCAAGGGAACCATTCCGGCATTTGCCTGGAGCGATTTAGGAAAATCGTGGAAAACCTAAATGAGGATGGCCGGATGCGGGATTGAACCGTCGTCCTCCCGAATGCGAGTACAGTGTGCTAACTGTTGTGGATTGGCAAGATAGCCAATCCACTATGACAGGAAGCCGAAAGGCACGCGTTTAAGCTCACGCAGGCTGGCGTGAGGTCTGGAACATGACAAGGAATTGAGACTAGCAAAAATAGTACGTATCTGTTGGAATACTTAACTTTAATCCATAATTGGTGAACATCGCTCTTGACGGTACATGTTTTACAGCATCAATAGTAACTGGTACTGGCGCCTTGCTGGACTTCATGTGAATGAAGAAAAGACAGAATATCTAGTCATAAGTAAAAAACTCCAAAAGAATACACCACTGACAGTAAATGGTCTCACTTTCAAGGCAGTTGACCACTTCAAGTACTTAGGGAGTCTTTTTAGCAGAGACAATAGAGCAGAAATATAAATAGACGCCCGTCTAGCAGCAGCTAATAGAACTTTTTACAGCTGTATCAAAATTTTAAGGATGAGATCACTTAATACTGAATTCAAAATCCGTTTTTATCAGTCAACTATTGTACCAGTAGCATTATATGGATGTGAAGCTATTACATTCAGGAAAAAAGATGAAGAAAAACTGTTGATATTTGAAAGAAAAATACTAAGAAAAATATTTGGACCAATCTTCGATGAAAATGGAGTGGAGGATAAGGAAAAATGAAGAACTACGGGAGCTGTACAAACATAGTACCATTGTGGAAATGTTAAAGAAGAGAAGACTGAACTGGGCTGGTCATGTAGCAAGGATGCCGGAGAACAGACTACCCAAAATAGCATCCACTAAGAAATTAGAAGGAAAGAGAAGAAGAGGAAGACCTCGAATTAGGTGGATGGAGAATATCCGGGAAGATGCAGCTAGGATGGGCATCAACTCTGATTGGACAACAATTTCCCTGGATAGAAATAATTGGAAGAGGCTCGTAGAGCAGGTGTATGGTCGATAAGGCCTTAGCCACGTGTAAAGTAAAGTAATGGCGCCTTGCTAGGTCGTAGCAAATGACGTAGCTGAAGGCTATGCTAACTATCGTCTCGGCAAATGAGAGCGTAATTTGTCAGTGAACCATCGCTAGCAAAGTCGGCTGTACAACTGGGGCATCGCTAGCAAAGTCGGCTGTACAACTGGGGCGAGTGTTAGGAAGTATCTCTACACTTGCCGTGTGGCGGCGCTCGGTTTGCAATCACTGATAGTGGCGACACGCGGGTCCGACGTATACTACCGGACCGCGGTCGATTTAAAGGCTACCACCTAGCAAGTGTGGTGTCTGGCGGTGACACCACACTAACCACTGCGCCACCTCGCTCGGTGCTGAATAATGCTTTTCGTGCAGCCACAGGACGTCGTGCTATGATTCAAACTGTGCGCAATAGGCTGCATGGTGCACAACTTCACTCCTGACTTTCATGGCGAGGTCCATCTTTGCAACCACGACACCATGCAGTGCGGTACAGATAGGCCCAACAACATGCCGAATGGACCGCTCAGGACTGGCATCACGTTCTATTCACCTATGAGTGTCGCGTATGCCTTCAAGCAGACAATCGTCGCAGACTTGTTTGTACGCAACCCGGTCAGGCTGAACGCCTTAAACACACTGTTCGGCGAGTGCAGCAAGGTGGAGGTTCCCTGCTGTTATGTGGTGGCATTATAGGGGGCCGACGCACGCCGTTGTTGGTCATGGAAGCCACAGTAACGGCTGTACGATACGTGAATCCCATCCTTCGACTGCCAGTGCAACCATAACGGCAGCATACTAGCGGGGCATTCGTCTTCATGGACGACAATTCGCGCCCCCATCGTGCACATCTTGTGAATGACGTCCTTCAGGATAACGACATCGCTCTACCAGAGTGGCCAGCATGTTCTCCAGACGTTAACCCTATCGAACATGCCTGGTTTGGAAGGTAGGAGACAAGGTACTGGCAGAAGTAAAGCCGTGAGGATGGGGCGTGAGTCGTGCTTGGGTAGCTAAGTTGGTAGAGCACTTGCCCGCGAAAGGCAAAGGTCCCGAGTTCGAGTCTCGGTCCGGCACACAGTTTTAATCTGCCAGGAAGTTTCATGCTTGGTATAGATTGAGAAGGGCTGTTCATGGACGACGTGACCCACCAACTACTCTGAGGGATGTACGCCGAATCGCCGTTGAGGAGTGGGACAATCTGGACCAACAGTGCCTTGATGAATGATGCATCAATACAAGTGGACGTGCTACTGTGTATTAGAGGTACCCGTGTGTACAGCATTCTGGACCACCACCTCTGCAGGTATCGCTGTATTGTGGTACAACACGCAATGTGTGGTTTTCATGAGCAATAAAAAGGGCGGAAATGATGTTTATGTTGATCTCTATTCCAATTTTCTGTACAGGTTCCGGAACTCTTGGAACAGACGTGATGATGATGTTTGGTTTCTGGGGCGCTCAACTGCGTGGCTATCAGCGCCCGTACAATTTCCCAACCTTTGCTCAGTCCAATTTCGCCACTTTCCTGGACGATGATGAAATGATGAGGACAACACAAACACCCAGTTATCACGAGGCAGGTGAAAATCCTTGACCCCGCCGGGAATCGAACCCGGGACCCCGTGCTCGGGAAGCGAGATCGCTACCGCGAGACCACGAGCGGCGGACATTGGAACAGACGTGATGCATACCTTTTTTGATGTGAATACATTAAGCTGCGTGGCAGTGAAACTGCAGGACGAAGTTTGGTAAAAAGAGAAGTGAAGTAAGTGGACAAATACGTATGAAATATTTTAAATACATGTGAAACGAGCGTGCTTGGGCAAAGATTTTGACACAAAGCTCATACTGAACAATTTTTTTATTTGAATGCGCAGTGTCTGTTCGAAAGAAGAGACACCACGCAGAACCAGCACCTGTGAAACACTGTATGCAAACTGAAGGAGAATCACTGCTATCTGCTGGAGTGGGACACTAAGCGGAATCAGAGGCGACGAGCAAAAATGTGTGTGTGTGTAATGGACAGCTACAGCGGATGGCTCTGTGGGAGTGCGGAGTGGCCCTGAGGCATACCGAGATAGTCCGTGCAGTTGCGGTAACGCTGTGTCCCGGATGGTGCAGTGGTTATCGCACTTTCCTGGAAGCAGGAAATCCGAGTTAGAAACCCGGTCTGGTAAACATTTTCACTCGTCGCCGCTGATTCCGCTTAATGTCCCGCTGCAGCTGATAGCAGTGATCCCTTTTCAATTTGCATATACTCATACCAAACACTTTTAGTGATTATTAACCCAGTTTAGAATAATTTTAGTTACAATTTGGTGGGGAAGGAGGAGGGGAAGATGGACAGAGGGGAGGGGAAGATGGACAGAGGGGAGGGGAAGATGGACAGAGGGGAGGGGAAGATAGGCAGAGAGAGGGAAGAGGAGGAGCTAGACAGAAGAACAATAGAGGATGAACCGTAAATTTACTTTCAAAATCACTTCTTAAACAATTTACTTTATTTACTAGCGAGTCATCAAGAACATTAACACATTTAATCACACTAGGTGAGCATGGAAGTAGTTGCCAGGAAGTAACTGATGGAAAGTGAAATTACTTTTAACAAATGTGAATATTATTCCTAAAAACTTTTTCGAAAACAGATTTAAAATTATAAGCAGAAAAGCACCCTCGAAATATCAAGTTACAATTTTATTTAGAGGCAGAAAGAACAATATTAACAGTATGAGCTTTCGGGCTGAGAAGCTAGCCTGCTCCCTTTCAAAACGGCCGTAGTCATGACCGCTCACAACAACCTCTGAAAGAGAACTCTGGTGCAAATCTGCAACACACCAGACTACTTTCAACTAAAAAAATTTTAACAACTCACACAAACACGTAAACTATGCACCCCGTAAGAGGGATGGAAATTTTTGCGTAAGCAGAAGAGCCAACACCGTGTTACGAGTGGAGGCCGAAATGCAGGCGTTTCAGCTCACGCAGACTGGCGTGAGGAGAGAAGAACTATACTGACGCGAGGTCTGGAACATGACAAAGAATGAGAATTCAGAAAGCGGACGTAATTAGTTTGATTTTTTTTTTTTTTTTTTTTTTTTTTTTTTTGGTCATCAGTCTACTGACTGGTTTGATGCGGCCAGTCACGAATTCCTTTCCTGTGCTAACCTCTTCATCTCAGAGTAGCACTTGCAACCTACGTCCTCAATTATTTGCTTGACGTATTCCAATCTCTGTCTTCCTCTACAGTTTTTGCCCTCTACAGCTCCCTCTAGTACCATGGAAGTCATTCCCTCATGTCTTAGCAGATGTCCTATCATCCTGTCCCTTCTCCTTATCAGTGTTTTCCACATATTCCTTTCCTCTCCGATTCTGCGTAGAACCTCCTCATTCCTTACCTTATCAGTCCACCTAATTTTCAACATTCGTCTATAGCACCACATCTCAAATGCTTCGATTCTCTTCTGTTCCGGTTTTCCCACAGTCCATGTTTCACTACCATACAATGCTGTACTCCAGACGTACATCCTCAGAAATTTCTTCCTCAAATTAAGGCCGGTATTTGATATTAGTAGACTTCTCTTGGCCAGAAATGCCTTTTTTGCCATAGCGAGTCTGCTTTTGATGTCCTCCTTGCTCCGTCCGTCATTGGTTATTTTACTGCCTAGGTAGCAGAATTCCTTAACTTCATTGACTTCGTGACCATCAATCCTGATGTTAAGTTTCTCGCTGTTCTCATTTCTACTACTTCTCATTACCTTCGTCTTTCTCCGGTTTACTCTCAAACCATACTGTGTACTCATTAGACTATTCATTCCGTTCAGCAGATCATTTAATACTTCTTCACTTTCATTCAGAATAGCAATGTCATCAGCGAATCGTATCATTGATATCCTTTCACCTTGTATTTTAATTCGACTACTGAAGCTTTCTTTTATTTCCATCATTGCTTTCTCGATGTACAGATTGAAGAGTAGGGGTGAAAGGCTACAGCCTTGTCTTACACCCTTCTTAATACGAGCACTTCGTTCTTGATCGTCCACTTGGTTGTTGTACATATTGTATATGACCCGTCTCTCGTGACCCCGTTTCACGTGGGGACCTCACATGCTCCGACGCTCAAAGCGGACAAGTCATCTCGTGTCCCAGTGAGCGGCCGACCAACCGACCGATCCAACCGAGCAACTCGAGCAGACTGGCGGCCTAACGTGCAGACTCAGATGCAGGTACTCAGCCCCGACCGGGCGACCACTAGCTGAGTTCTGTTACTGGCGGAGTGGCAAGACTCTCATTTTCTGGCTTTAAAGTTTGATCCAAACGACAGACATACTAGCACTCCGACGACAGACAGACACTAACTACCGCACAAATGCAAACGAGAGACAGACCAGCAACCTTTCCGCTTTCCCACCATAGGGAGACACCAAAGCTGCGATTGCCACAGTGGCGCCACCGCCGGAAACTGATTGCGACTGCTTCACACACAACGCGCTGCGGCGCGCTCTTCAAAACGGCAATTTTTTACCACGGCTCAGAGGAGGAGATGGACATAGATGAGGTGATGGACAGGGGAAGGAAAGACCAGGAAATGGACAGAGACTGGGGGGGGGGGGGGTGAAGAGAAGGGCGAGGGGGGATGAACAGAAGGGGAGAAGCAGATTGACAGAGGGGAAGGAGAAGAGGGACAGAAAGCTGGGTGTGGAATTGGTGGACAGAGAGAGGAAGTGGAGGAGAGAGAGAAGGGGTAGGAGGAGATGAACTAATAGAATACTGGAATAAATACAAACCCGGGCAAGGCTGGGTACTCAGCTATTCAAATGTAAGCGTGGTCTGCCCATACGTTCCGCTACAGCTAACAACCCACACTGCCATCCAATGGGGTTTACATGGTATGGCAGCCCTCCATAACTCAGCCATGTAGAAGATTTCAGTTTGGAACTGCAGGGGTCCGGTTCTAATACTTCCAGAATGTTATAGAATCTTACAGAAAGCTCTAGAATTGTCCAAAATGGTCGAAAACGTTCCAGAATATCCCAGGATTTTCGAGAATTTCGCAGATGTAGTATTATTCCGTTAAGGCTGGAGTACATTCGAGTTCGGATGTTCACACCACTGTTCCTTTTGGAAATCAATGAGAGCGTATCAAGGAAAAGTGATCAGAGTATTGTTGAATACGTAAGTGCATTTAATGGTACTTAATTTCTTTTAACGTTTCAGAACATTTTTGAGCGCGAATTACGAACATTTTTAGGATTTATGAATGCTCGTTTTACGATGTTCTCGAGTGATATGGAAAGTTCTCGGAATAAGAAAAATGAAAACCAAGGCCAGGTGAAGCAGGTCTTTTTCAGCTAGTGCAGGGGTCTTATTTTGTTCTGTTATTCCGTTCGCATTCATTCAGTAACGGTCCATGGAAGATTAACTTTATTTGCTGTTTATTTTTATAGGTCCTATTTTCCATCCATCTGTAGTTTTCTACCTAACCTTCTGGTAATGCTAAATTTATAGATATCGTACCTGTACTGACATTTTCATACGGTATAGATATGATGTATTTGCACTAGTCATAAAAATGTTCAGGATGTATCATAATCAATAACGGAAAGTGACATGATTAAAAGTATACAATAATTGCGAGATATTTCTGAATGTGAAACTTCCTGGCAGATTAAAACTGTGTGCCCGACCGAGACTCGAACTCGGGACCTTTGCCTTTCGCGGGCAAGTGCTCTACCAACTGAGCTACCGAAGCACGACTCACGCCCGCTACTCACAGCTTTACGTCTGCCAGTATCCGTCTCCTACCTTCCAAACTTTACAGAAGCTCTCCTGCGAACCTTGCAGAACTAGCACTCCTGAAAGAAAGGATACTGCGGAGACATGGCTTAGCCACAGCCTGGGGGATGTTTCCAGAATGAGATTTTCACTCTGCAGCGGAGTGTGCGCTGTGAGTACCGGGCGTGAGTCGTGCTTCGGTAGCTCAGTTGGTAGAGCACTTGCCCGCGAAAGGCAAAGGTCCCGAGTTCGAGTCTCGGTCGGGCACACAGTTTTAATCTGCCAGGAAGTTTCATATCAGCGCACACTCCGCTGCAGAGTGAAAATCTCATTCTGATTTCTGAATGTGCTTACACTGAGCTCTGTATGACATATTGTCTTAATAAGTACAAAGTAATTTGAAATGTAGTCTTTTAAATTAAATATCTTACTAACTGGGAACAAGTATCACATATGGTCTATTTTAACAAGAAATACAAATCTTCTTCAGAGCATTACATCTTACTATCAACTAAATATTACTAGGGGATGTACCACATGTAGTTCTCGCGTTTGGAAGGAATATTGCACTCGCCTCTGCAGAAAGTTATGAGTTGTTCCAGACACACCCAAATCTTGGAAACACGATACAAGCCATTATCATTATTTTTCAGCTGTACCAATTGAGTGCTGTACACGTCACTTTTGAATAACCTCACACAGATAAATACAGACGACTGAGATCAAGTAATCTTAGAGGCAAAGGTACATGACCTGTTCTATCTGTCTACCTTTTACTGTACTGGCATGTTAGAAGTCATCTTACATCAGCGGCAAAGTTGCTGGTGTCTCATCAAGGAAATGTGAGGCCATCTACATTTCAAATATGTTTCTCCTAAGTATGACAAATTTCATAATGAAGTCGATGGCAGCTTATAATTATCTCGGAAACTACTCATTGGATGGACACATGCTTACTGAAAAATTTTCGCTTTCGTTATTGTGTACTTTCTCCTTTCTCTCGTGTGAGTTTTCGGAAGTCATTATGATGCATCCTATATGCAGGGTCTTTAAAGTCTTCGCGATAAACGTCTAGTGGTGATGGGTCACCTTAGGGTGTCGTTTAAGACAGGTATGCCCCTGAAAGGCAGTAGGGCTTAAGCACTCTCTCTCTCTCTCTCTCTCTCTCTCTCTCTCTCTATGTGTGTGTGTGTGTGTGTGTGATGATGATGTTGTTTTGGTTTGTGGGGCGCTCAACTGCGTGGTTATCAGCGCCCGTACAATTTCCCAACCTTTGCTCAGTCCAATTTCGCCACTTTCCTGGATGATGATGAAATGATGAGGTCAACACAAACACCCAGGCATCTCGAGGCAGGTGAAAATCCCTGACCCCGCCGGGAATCGAACCCGGGACCCCGTGCTCGGGAAGCGAGAACGCTACCGCGAGACCACGAGCGGCGGACTGTGTGTGTGTGTGTGTGTGTGTGTGTGTGTGTGTGTGTGTGTGTGTGTGTGTGTGTGTGTGTGTGTCCTATCATCCAGTCGTCTGCTCCATATGTAAGGGGTAGGGTAAGCAAATTTAATTTTTGATTCATTTTTAAAATATTTTTCTCTAGTTAGATACACTCATAGTATGGCTTACTTGTTGAAAATCATTCTACAATTTGTAGGGCATGTAGTATGCTGCACGTGTAGTTAGTAGACTCTCTGCCTATTTCCTCCTCCCTGCCTCTGGCTATCCATCCCCTGCTGCCATCACCTCTTCCTATTTCCTCTTACCCCCTCTTTCTGTCCCCTGCTCTCTCCATATCCAGTACTCCTACCATCCTCTCCATCCTTTCCCTCCTGCTCCCTCTCTGTCCATCCCCTCCTTGATCCATCTTAACCTTCCCCATATCCGTGCCCATCTGCACTTGCAGTCCATGCTAAACTAGCCGATACTAGTCCCACACCACGCCTGTCAATCAGCGAAGGCTACGAGTCAATGGCTTCAAAACATTTTATTGCCACGGACATGTAGACTTCCCTGCAAAGCAGTTCAATAAGGCAGGCCTTGAATGAAACGAAAGATAAAATATTAAACAGGCGAATGTAGTTCCTAAAGGAGATCCTATGAGTTCTACACTGTGTAAGATCCATACAGCGAATGCTCCTAGTATAACAGAGTGAGACACAAAAGCAGAAATGATTCCGTAGACAAACAACATGGTGATAGGATCAGTAGTAACAGAGAATGTACAGAAGGCACTACGAAGACTATGCAACACGCCCGGGAGTACGATTCGGTGGGGTGGTACCTTAAACTGTTTGTCGTTTCGACTTTTCTTGACCGTGCGCCCTGTCCACACCACGTACCTGATAATCGCGCGGCGGTCGTATTGTCCTGCTCCACACTGCTGTTGGCTTGCCTGTAATTATCTGTCGAAATATGCAAGCGGGTTTAGGGGAGCCACTCAACGTTAAAACACAACCCTGTCCTATGTCTGGCATGAACATCTATATTCTGAGACGATATGGAAACTGTGGTGTCACCGCCAGACACCACACTTGCTAGGTGGTAGCCTCTAAATCGGCCGCGGTCCGCTAGTATACGTCGGACCCGCGTGTCGCCACTGTCAGTGATTGCAGACCGAGCGCCGCCACACGGCAGGTCTAGAGCGTCTTCCTAGCACTCGCCCCAGTTGTACAGCCGACTTAGCGAGCAATGGTTCACTGACAACTACGCTCTCATTTGCCGAGACGATAGTTAGCATTGCCTTCAGCTACGTCATTTGCTACGACCTAGCAAGGCGCCATTCACATTTGTTATTTATATTGTGATGCCTGTACCATCAGAGCGATGTTCTCCAATTATGGATTAAAGTTAAGTATTCCAGAAGCTATGTACTATCTTTGGCTAGTATAATTCCTTGTCATTTTCCAGACCTCACGCCAGCCTGCGTGAGCTTAAACGCGTGCCTTTCGGCTTCCTCCAAACTCCGTGAATTGGCTCCTGCCAATTCACAACAGAAACCACAGGTTGCACTGTTTACACTCTAAATCGTAAATGTTTATCCCAATTAACAATCTTGATGATTAACAGTCCAAAATATCATTCGCACGAGCGTACGCGTAACCGACACGACGCGGGTGATTGTTGATGATGCGGAAGCCGAATGATCGAACGAAACTTCTTACGCTCGTCACACATACAGATATCTGGTAACAGTCCTCCGTGACACTAGTAATGATATAACACTGTTCGTAAAGTTAATTTTTCAGTTCTCACTTGTACGAGCGTGCGCGTAACCGTCGCGGCGCGGCTGATTGTTGATAGTGCGGAAACGCGATGATCGAACGCACGTCCTCACGCTCGCTACAAGACAACACTGGCACTTGACTGCACTCTTTTATGGTAACTAATTTCTACTGATTCACATCAGTTCATTCTGGGGGACCGAACACGGCGCGGATCATTGATACTGTGCGACACGCAACGAGGGGATACACAAATATGTTATCGGCGGCACTGCTCATTTTTAATTACATCTTGACGCACTTTCCTCTGAATTACTTCCATATTTATTCACTTTACTGTAGTAGCACTTGTAGCAACACTTCAACCTGAATACTAACAATGCTTCTCAAATGCAGAGCTACACACTACACAACATAACAGTTACGTGTCCCGTGCTCGACTCTCTAGGCGCGGTTGCCCGCAAAGATACTCCAAAACTAAACCAGCGATATGACAGTACACTTACAACTATATACTTGGGCAACGGAAAATTACAAAAAAAAAAATAAGCCAACAGAAGAAAGTTCAACTAACATTAGGAAAGGGGGGAAAAAATATTGGGGAATGAATAATATGTCTTTCGATAACCGCCATTGTGGAATGCTGCTGCTTCATGGTAACTCACGTCCACATATTGCAAATGTCGTAATGCAGAAGTTACGCCCAAGTGTGAGACACTCTAGCACCCGCCCTGCAATCCTGATCTCCCGCCATGCGATTATCACGCCTTCTGTCCCTTGAAAAAGGCGTTGAAGGGATCAACAGCAGCAGTTACAGACTTCTTCACACAGCAGGACATTTTGTTTTACCAAACTGGTATCTTCAACCCGGTGCGTCGATGGGGTGATTAACACAATACTAGACGATTCTGCCTGACAGGCATGCCGATTCAGTAACGTACGGGCTTCGAATGGAAACTTTTTTATCGTCTCTTATTTTAGCTAGTACATTAATAATCAAAGTGAACACACGTTTTTCATTAATGATATACCGTGTGATCAAAAAGTCAGTGTAAACTTGAAAACTTAATAAATCACGGAATAATGCAGATAGAGAGGTACAAATTGACACACATGCTTGGAATGACATGGGGTTTTATTAGAACCAAAAAAATACAAACGTTCAAAAAATGTCCGACAGATGGCGCTTCGATTGATCAGAATAGCAATAATTAGCATAACAAAGTAATACAAAACAAAGATGATCTTCTTTACAGGACATGCTCAATATGTCCACCATTATTCATCAACAATAGCTGTAGTCGACGAATAATGTTGTGAACAGCACTGTAAAGCATGTGCTGAGTTATGGTGAGGCATTGGCGTCGGATGTTGTCTTTCAGCATCCCTAGAGATATGGGTCGATCACGATACACTTGCGACCCCAAAGCCAATAATCGCAGGGACTGAGGTCTGGGGACCTGGGAGGCCAAGCATGGCGAAAGTGGCGGCTGAGCACACGATCACCACCAAACGACGCGCGCAAGAGATCTTTCACGCGTCTAGCAATATGGGGTGGAGCGCCATCCTGTATAAACATCGTACGTTCCAGCAGGTGTTTATCAGCCAGGCTGGGGATGATGCGATTCTGTAACATATCGGCGTACCTCTCACCCGTCACGGCAGCAGTTACAAAACCAGAACCACGCATTTCCTCGTAGAAAAATGGCCCGATAACGGTAGATGTGGTAAATCCAACCCATACAGTGACTTTCTCGTCGTGCAATGGAGTTTCCACGACAGTGCTAGGATTTTCAGTAGTCCAAATTCTGCAGTTGTGGGCGTTGACAGACTCTCGGAGCGTGAAATGAGCTTCGACGGTCCACAACACGTTACTCAACCAATCGTCATCTTCCGCCATCCTTTGAAACGCCCACACCGCAAATGCCCTCCACTTCACTAAATCGCCAGGTAACAATTCATGATGCTGATGGATTTTGTACGGATAGCATCGGAGGGTACGCCTAAGTGCCAACCAAACAGTAGTGTATGGAATGCTGGTGCGACGTCGACTGCACGATCGCTGACTTCCCCGTGCATAGACGAACCCGCTACAGTCTCCATTTCTTCCTGAACTGCCTCAGCAGCATTACGCCTTGTGCTCGGTCGGCCACTACGGGGTCTATCGTCTAAACAACACGTGGCTTCGAACTTCGAAATCATTCTCGCCGCAACTGCATTTGTCAACGGACCTTTACCCGTTCGAATTCCCTTCCTATGGCGATAGGATCGTAACGCTGAACTAGCACGGTCCCCATTCTGATAATACAGCGCCTTTTCCTGTAACGTCAACATGCTGCGACTGCTGATTCTCTTTCTCATTACAGCTACTTTTATACACGATTGTCATGCGCAGTCACAGACGTTTTATTGTCCAGCGCCATCTGTCGGACATTTTGTGAACTTTGTTTTTTTTTTGTTCTAATAAAACCCCATGTCATTCCAAGCATGTGTGTCAATTTTTACCTCTCTATCTGCATTATTCCGTGGTTTATTAAGTTTTCAAATTTATACTGACTTTTTGATCACCCGGTATGGATGTTGAGAGGATATGTGTTATTGGGTCATCAGCAAAAGAATGAAGTGAGTATCAATGTTGTCTACTAGGCAATTAATACACAACAAACAGCAAAGGCTTGAAACACGCTTCACTGAGGCTTTTCTGTAGTTGCCTGCTTATTGTTGAAGAGCGCAATGCCGTTTCATGTCCTCACTACCAAGAAATCTTGAGTGCGGTCAGATATTTCGTCCGACACCTCACATTTTGGTCCGTCCAATAACAGTCGTTGCTGTTGTACCGAGTGTAATAATTTCTGGAAGTCAATAAATGCTGTGTGCATCCGGCTGATTGCCTCGTGGGTGTCTGTTGGTGGAAGACGGTCGCGCCCTGTTTGACGTCAGAGGGGCTTCCCATTCTTCAGGCGGTGCGGCAATCACACAGAATTGGGCCACTGCTGCACCGTCCCACGGAGGGGACGTTGTGGCGGAGAAGGCGGCGGGGGGCGGAGAGAGGCGGAAGAAGACAAACAAAAAGTTCACCACACGTCCGACGCAATTCCAACTTATGATTCTCCATCCTACGTGAATACTCTGTGCAAAGACTAGGATTTCTATGTGCTCTGAAATGACACCCAGGCAAAGTGTGGCAGCACTAGTGGTGCAGTGAAAACTGCTGCAACATTCAATAACATTGCGGTATGGCACTGCAATATTGCCTATGGAACAACGTGTTCCAAGCAATTAAGAAGGAATGGCTGAGGTGCTGTCGATGTTGTCCACCGAGAGCAGTGAATATTCCGTATGGCTGGGCCATACGTATCTCTATTCTTTTCTTGTCTGTAAACACTTGCCTCTCAAGTGAAACCATACGGTTCCAGAGGAATTTTGAAGTCTCACACATCTATGATACACTACTGGCCATTAAAATTGCTACACCAAGAACAAATACAGATGATAAACGGGTTTTCATTGCACAAATATATCACTAGAACTGACATGTGATTACATTTTCACGCAATTTGGGTGCATAGATCATGAGAAATCAGTACCCACAACAACCACCTCTGCCCGTAATAACGGCCTTGATACGCCTGGGCATTGGGTCAAACAGAGCTTGGATGGGGTGTACAGGTACAGTTGCCCATGCAGCTACAACACGATACCACAGTTCATCAAGAGTAGTGACTGGCGTATTGTGACGAGCCAGTTGCTCGACCACCATTGACCAGACGTTTTCAATTGGTGAGAGATCTGGAGAATGTGCTGGCCAGGGCAGCAGTTGAACATTTTCTGTATTCAGAAAGGCCCGTACAGGACCTGCAACATGCGGTCGTGCATTATCCCGCTGAAATGTAGTGTTCCACAGGGACGTAACACATTTGAAATTTAAGGTCCTCTGTTCAAAGGACCATCATTGCGAACAAGAGGTGACGGAGACGTGTAACCAATGGCACCCCATACCATCAAGCCGGGTGATACGCCAGTATGGCGATGACGAATACACGCTTCGAATGTGCGTTCACAGTGATGACGTATGAGACCATCATGATGCTGTAAAGAGAACCTGGATTCATCCGAAAAAATGACGTTTTGCCATTCGTGCACCCAGGTTCGTCGTTGAGTACACCATCGCAGGCGCTCCTGACTGTGATGCAGCGTCAAGGGTACCCGCAGTCATGGTCTCCGAGCTGATAGTCCATGCTGCTGCAAACGTCGTCGAACTGTTCGTGCAGATGGTTGTTGTCTTGCAAACGTCCCCATCTGTTGACTCAGGGATCGAGACGTGGCTGCACGATCCGTTACAGCCATGCGGATAAGATGCCTGTCATCTGGACTGCCAGCGATACGAGGCCGTTGGGATCCAGCACGTCGTTCCGTATTACCCTCCTGAACCCACCGATCCCATATTCTGTTAACAGTCATTGGATCTCGACCAACGCGAGCAGCAATGTCGCGATACGATAAACCGCAATCGCGATAGGCTACAATCCGACCTTGATGAAAGTCGGAAACGTGATGGTACGCATATCTCCTCCTTACACGAGGCATCACAACAACGTTTCACCAGGCAAGCCGGTCATCTGCTGTTTGTGTATGAGAAATCGGTTGGAAACTTTCTTCATGTCAGCACGTTGCAGGTGTCACCACCGGCGCCAACCTTGTGTGAATGCTCTGAAAAGCTAATAATTTGCATATCACAGCATGTTCTTCTTGTCGGTTAAATTTCGCGTCTGTAGCACGTCATCTTCGTGGTATACCAATTTTAATGGCCAGTAGTGTATATTTCAGAGACTGAAGCAACGAATGAAAATTTATGCTAAGCCTGGCCTGGCAGTAACCCAGTCTTCTCCTCACTAGGGTGGTGCGCTAACCACTGCGCCACTCTGGCTCAGTGGTCTTGTACAACTGCATGGGCTACCCTAGCATTCCACCCTCGTACCAAATTCCCATTCACATCGCACATTCACATTTTTTCTCACGCTGATAGCGCTACGCTGCCAACTGACGGATTATGTGTCGTTAAACAATATTGTTCACCTCAGTTCAAAAGTTAGCGCACGTTTGTAGAGGCATTCGATTTATAGTCTACTCGAACTTAGAAGTGGGCAAATAAATTTAACACGTACACTCCTGGAAATTGAAATAAGAACACCGTGAATTCATTGTCCCAGGAAGGGGAAACTTTATTGACACATTCCCGGGGTCAGATACATCACATGATCACACTGACAGAACCACAGGCACATAGACACAGGCAACAGAGCATGCACAATGTCGGCACTAGTACAGTGTATATCCACCTTTCGCAGCAATGCAGGCTGCTATTCTCCCATGGAGACGATCGTAGAGATGCTGGATGTAGTCCTGTGGAACGGCTTGCCATGCCATTTCCACCTGGCGCCTCAGTTGGACCAGCGTTCGTGCTGGACGTGCAGACCGCGTGAGACGACGCTTCATCCAGTCCCAAACATGCTCAATGGGGGACAGATCCGGAGATCTTGCTGGCCAGGGTAGTTGAATTACACCTTCTAGAGCACGTTGGGTGGCACGGGATACACGCGGACGTGCATTGTCCTGTTGGAACAGCAAGTTCCCTTGCCGGTCTAGGAATGGTAGAACGATGGGTTCGATGACGGTTTGGATGTACCGTGCACTATTCAGTGTCCCCTCGACGATCACCAGTGGTGTACGGCCAGTGTAGGAGATCGCTCCCCACACCATGATGCCGGGTGTTGGCCCTGTGTGCCTCGGTCGTATGCAGTCCTGATTGTGGCGCTCACCTGCACGGCGCCAAACACGCATACGACCATCATTGGCACCAAGGCAGAAGCGACTCTCATCGCTGAAGACGACACGTCTCCATTCGTCCCTCCATTCACGCCTGTCGCGACACCACTGGAGGCGGGCTGCACGATGTTGGGGCGTGAGCGGAAGACGGCCTAACGGTGTGCGGGACCGTAGCCCAGCTTCATGGAGACGGTTGCGAATGGTCCTCGCCGATACCCCAGGAGCAACAGTGTCCCTAATTTGCTGGGAAGTGGCGGTGCGGTCCCCTACGGCACTGCGTAGGATCCTACGGTCTTGGCGTGCATCCGTGCGTCGCTGCGGTCCGGTCCCAGGTCGACGGGCACGTGCACCTTCCGCCGACCACTGGCGACAACATCGATGTACTGTGGAGACCTCACGCCCCACGTGTTGAGCAATTCGGCGGTACGTCCACCCGGCCTCCCGCATGCCCACTATACGCCCTCGCTCAAAGTCCGTCAACTGCACATACGGTTCACGTCCACGCTGTCGCGGCATGCTACCAGTGTTAAAGACTGCGATGGAGCTCCGTATGCCACGGCAAACTGGCTGACACTGACGGCGGCGGTGCACAAATGCTGCGCAGCTAGCGCCATTCGACGGCCAACACCGCGGTTCCTGGTGTGTCCGCTGTGCCGTGCGTGTGATCATTGCTTGTACAGCCCTCTCGCAGTGTCCGGAGCAAGTATGGTGGGTCTGACACACCGGTGTCAATGTGTTCTTTTTTACATTTCCAGCAGTGTAATTAAGTCTCTTTTATCTTCAAATTTTCTAAGACTACTAATTTTTAGCTCAAAATCGCTATGGAATGTTAGAAGCCAGTGAAAAACCTTTACAAGTGGATTACAACCTATTGAAGACGTAAGTACTCAGATGTTAGCACTGCTTCAGTGTGAGAAAGTGATTCGTCTGCCCAAGCATATTATATGAATTTATTTATTTATTTATTTATTTATTTATTTATTTTTTTTTTTTTTTGTCATCAGTCTACTGACTGGTTTGATGCTGCCCGCCACGAATTCCTATCCTGTCCTAACCTCTTCATCTCAGAGTAGCACTTGCAACCTACGTCCTCAATTATTTGCTTGACGTATTCCAATCTCTGTCTTCCTCTACAGTTTTTGCCCTCTACAGCTCCCTCTAGTACCATGAAAGTCATTCCCTCATGTCTTAGCAGATGTCCTATCATCCTGACCCTTCTCCTTATCAGTGTTTTCCACATATTCCTTTCCTCTCTGATTCTGCGTAGAACCTCCTTATCAGTCCACCTAACTTTCAACATTCGTCTATAGCACCACATCTCAAATGCTTCGATTCTCTTCTGTTCTGGTTTTCCCACAGTCCATGTTTCACTACCATACAATGCTGTACTCCAGACGTACATCCTCATAAATTTCTTCCTCAAATTAAGGCCGATATTTGATATTAGCAGACTTCTCTTGGCCAGAAATGCCTTTTTTGCCATAACGAGTCTGCTTTTGAT
This sequence comes from Schistocerca cancellata, assembly GCF_023864275.1. NCBI lineage: Eukaryota > Metazoa > Arthropoda > Insecta > Orthoptera > Acrididae > Schistocerca > Schistocerca cancellata. The sequence goes on along the minus strand of NC_064637.1, from coordinate 122,889,494 downwards.
GTCCTTCTCGCTCCGTCCGTCATTGATTATTTTACTGCCTAGGTAGCAGAATTCCTTAACTTCATTGACTTCGTGACCATCAATCCTGATGTTAAGTTTCTCGCTGTTCTCATTTCTACTACTTCTCATTAGCTTCGTCTTTCTCCGATTTACTCTCAAACCATACTGTGTACTCATTAGACTGTTCATTCCGTTCAGCAGATCATTTAATACTTCTTCACTTTCATTCAGAATAGCAATGTCATCAGCGAATCGTATCATTGATATCCTTTCACCTTGTATTTTAATTCCACTCCTGAACCTTTCTTTTATTTCCATCATTGCTTCCTCGATGTACAGATTGAAGAGTAGGGGCGAAAGGCTACAGCCTTGTCTTACACCCTTCTTAATACGAGCACTTCGTTCTTGATCGTCCACTCTTATTATTTCCTCTTGGTTGTTGTACATATTGTATATGACCCGTCTCTCCCTATAGCTTACCCCTACTTTTTTCAGAATCTCGAACAGCTTGCACCATTTTATATTGTCGAACGCTTTTTCCAGGTCGACAAATCCTATGAAACTGTCTTGATTTTTCTTTAGCCTTGCTTCCATTATTAGCGCAGTCTACATTTCTTTTCCATTCTTCTGTTAATTATTCTTGTAAGCAGCTTCGATGCATGGGCTGTTAAGCTGATTGTGCGATAATTCTCGCACTTGTCAGCTCTTGCCGTCTTCGGAATTTTGTGGATGATGCTTTTCCGAAAGTCAGCTGGTATATCGCCAGGCTCATATATTCTACACACCAACGTGAATAGTCGTTTTGTTGCCACTTCCCCCAATGATTTTAGAAATTCTGATGGAATGTTATCTATCCCTTCTACATTATTTGACCGTAAGTCCTCCAAAGCTCTTTTAAATTCCGATTCTAATACTGGATCCCCTATCTCTTCTAAATCGACTCCTGTTTCTTCTTCTATCACATCAGACAAATCTTCACCCTCATAGAGGCTTTCAATGTATTCTTTCCACCTATCTGCTCTCTCCTCTGCATTTAACAGTGGAATTCCCGTTGAACTCTTAATGTTACCACCGTTGATTTTAATGTCACCAAAGGTTGTTTTGACTTTCCTGTATGCTGAAGAGTCTGTCCTTCCGACAATCATATCTTTTTCGATGTCTTCACATTTTTTCTGCAGCCATTTCGTCTTAGCTTCCCTGCACTTCCTATTTATTTCATTCCTCAGCGACTTGTATTTCTGTATTCCTGATTTTCCCGGAACATGTTTGTACGTCCTCCTTTCATCAATCAACTGAAGTATTTCTTCTGTTACCCATGGTTTCTTCGCAGCTACCTTCTTTGTACCTATGTTTTCCGTCCCAACTTCTGTGATGGCCCTTTTTAGAGATGTCCATTCCTCTTCAACTGTACTGCCTACTGCGCTATTCCTTATTGCTGTATCTATAGCGTTAGAGAACTTCAAACGTATCTCGTCATTCCTTAGTGCTTCCGTATCCCACTTCTTTGCGTATTGATTCTTCCTGACTAATGTCAGGAACTTCAGCCTACTCTTCATCACTACTATATTGCGATCTGAGTCTATATCTGCTCCTGGGTACGCCTTACAATTCAGTATCTGATTTCGGAATCTCTGTCTGACCATGATGTAATCTAATTGAATCTTCCCGTATCTCCCGGCCTTTTCCAAGTATACCTCCTCCTCTTGAGATTCTTGAACAGGGTATTCGCTATTACTAGCTGAAACTTGTTGCAGAACTTAATTAGTCTTTCTTCTCTTTCATTCCTTGTCCCAAGCCCATATTCTCCTGTAACCTTTTCTTCTACTCCTTCCCCTACAACTGCATTCCAGTCGCCCATGACTATTAGATTTTCGTCCCCCTTTACATACTGCATTACCCTTTCAATATCCTCATACACTTTCTCTATCTGTTCATCTTCAGCTTGCGACGTCGGCATGTATACCCGAACTATTGTTGTCGGTGTTCGTCTGCTGTCGATTCTGATTAGAACAACCCAGTCACTGAACTGTTCACAGTAACACACCCTCTGCCCTACCTTCCTATTCATAACGAATCCTACACCTGTTATACCATTTTCTGCTGCCGTTGATATTACCCGATACTCATCTGACCAGAAATCCTTGTCTTCCTTCCACTTCACTTCACTGACCCCTACTATATCTATATTGAGCCTTTTCATTTCCCTTTTCAGATTTTCTAGTTTCCCTACCACGTTCAAGCTTCTGACATTCCACGCCCCGACTCGTAGAACGTTATCCTTTCGTAGATTATTCAATCTTTTTCTCATGGTATCTTTTGCCAATGGAGAGATCATCATGACACTCCTTCAAATACAGGCCACATGTCCTGTGGATACACGTTACGTGTCTTTAATGCAGTGGTTTCCATTGCCTTCTGCATCCTCATGTCGTTGATCATTGCTGATTCTTCCGCCGTTAGGGGCAATTTCCCACCCCTAGGACAAGAGAGTGCCCTGAACCTCTATCCGCTCCTCCGCCCTCTTTGACAAGGCCGTTGGCAGAATGAGGCTGACTTCTTATGCCGGAAGTCTTCGGCCGCCAATGCTGATTATTTATCAAAATTTAGGCAGTGGCGGTGATCGAACCCTGGACCGAAGACGTTTTGATTATGAATCAAAGACGCTACCCCCCCTTTTTTTGCATTTTGTTCGTTATTGATCGTTGTGTTTGCCGTTGCGGACGTAGCAAGACATCCTGTTCAAGTTCGGTGGTTGATCCTTCCACTCAGTTTTTTTATTGCAGAGGCCAACCGGCTCTCTGACCGAACACGCTGAGCTACCGTGCCGGCTGTCCTAGACCACGGGTGTATATGAATAAAATATAAATATTCACGAAACAATAAGGGTAGACATCGAGAACATAAATTAGCTACATCCAAAAAGTAGAAGGAATAAGATGACAATTTCAGCTGCCGAAAGTAAAGGCGGAAAACTTTATTTTCCTCCTCTCCAACTGCTTCTTCAATTGCAATACCAGCTACATACAATGCATGACTATAAAGAAAGGGAAACGGGTAAATCAGTAATGAGAACTACAGTATTGGGAAAAAAAAGCTGAGATCCTGAAGACGAGTGGCGCCATCTTTGATGGAAAAAGAAGAAAATGTTTGAGCAGGAACACGCAGAAAAATTCTCTGTTTTTATAAAACTCTAGGAATACGCAACCAAATTTTTAAGGTGCATTTGAAGCCATCAGAATTTCCATACGACGGCTAAACAGCTATTGGCATACGTTGGACAAAGCAGCTACATTTTGTGATTCCAGAGCAGCAGTACTGGCAGTTAACATAAAAGATCCAAAATTATTTCACATTAGGGAAGCCCACAATTTTAAAAGTATAGTACAGAAGAACAAAACAACCGCAACGCAGTGGATACCCTCTCACTGTGACTTAGATGGTAATGAGAAAGCAGATTTTCTAGCCAGAAAGGACACAAAAATTTGACTGGAAAAACTAACATTCCATATTTTGGAGTAAAGCACTGTATTAACAACACGTGTCAAGAAGAATTAAAATGATCCAAAAGAATTTCATTTGATGTAAAGATCTGGAAAAACCTTATGGATGACACGGTAGTGCCTGATGGACCAAGAACAGAAGCAACAGCCTTGTTTCGCTTAACCACTGGACATCACTGTCTAACCGCACACTGGTATCAGACCTCCATTATTCCATCGCCAGAGTGTGTTCTGTGTCAAAAGATTAGATCGATGATGAACAAACTACAGTTACAAAAATGGTTCAAATGGCTCTGAGCACTATGGGACTTAACTTCTAAGGTCATCAGTCCTCTAGAACTGAGAACTACTTAAACCTAACTAACCTAAGGACAGCACAAACATCCATGCCCAAGGCAGGATTCGAACCTGGTACCGTAGCGATCGCGCGGTTCCAGACTGCAGCGCCTAGAACCGCTACATTTACAATACTGTACAAAATTAACTGATTGTAATTCAGACTTAACATTTTATTGGGAAGCAAGAAGGTGAATGACAATAAGTCAAGTCTCAGAACATTAAGATAATAATAATAATTATTATTATTCATTGTTCAATGAAACCCTAAGGTTTTTTAACTGTTGGACAACGTTATTCTGTAATAACATTACGGTAAGCTCTGTTCTTGTCGGAAATGTCTGTTCTGGGTTGTTTATCACAAAGATCCCGCGGTAATTGTTTTTAGTATTTGTTTTCGCTTGTTTCAGGTAAATATAAATTATAAACAAAACAAACCTAGGAGAAGTTGCTCCAGAGATCATTCATGCAGCAGAGAGGATGGTAAAAAGTGAGGGATTATCAGTTCGAAAAGCAGCTGCCGATTATCAAATGACAAATCGAGATAATACCGTAAGATCCCCCAAGAGAAACTGGTGATGAGCAAATAGCTTATTTTCCAAATAGCAAACTTTTTTTCTGGAGACGACTAGAAGGAATTAAAGAAATATCGTCTCCAGTTTGGCGACATATAATGCGGTTCAACGCCAAAGAAAATTATAGCTTTGGTAGAGGCAAACTCTATTAAATCCGAAGGCCCAGCAATGTGCGTAACTCACATCGCATAATAAGACCTTTAGCAGAGGTTGGTGACAGCAAAAATACAAATATCTCCCTGTAAAGAAACACAGCAGTTTTCACAGATTAATCATTCAGAGTAAAGCTTGATGAATTAGTTGAAAATGTAAGGAAAAAAATCAACGTAATGTCATAAAAGCAACTAAAAAATAACGAGTACGGAAAAAAAAATTAAGAAAGGAAGTAATAAGGAAGAATAAAAAATCTCAATTAGTGAATAAGAGAATGATTTCTGTTTTTGGTTGGGCTGCCTTTTCTAACAGTAAAGCTGAGATAAAATGGATCCAGTGTATATCATGTAAGAATTGGGTTCATGAATCACGTGCAGCTGGGCCAAACGACTCTTATACATGTCAAAATTGTGATAGTGCCCTCCAAACTGACTCAGGTAACGTAGAATTTATCTTAAATATTTACTTAAATAATTATTTTAGTGTCTAAACTTGTATAGATATATTAGCGCTATATCAGTACCATGTTTGATTTTTCTATTCTAACTACAATTAATAATCATAAATTCTAACAAACTTGCCCCTGTCAGGTCTACAGGGTTATTACAAATGATTAAAGCGATTTCACAGCTCTACAATAACTTTATTATTTGAGATATTTTCACAATGCTTTGCACACACATACAAAAACTCAAAAAGTTTTTTTAGGCATTCACAAATGTTCGATATGTGCCCCTTTAGTGATTCGGCAGACATCAAGCCGATAATCAAGTTCCTCCCACACTTGGCGCAGCATGTCCCCATCAATGAGTTCGAAAGCATCGTTGATGCGAGCTGGCAGTTCTGGCACGTTTCGTGGTAGAGGAGGTTTAAACACTGAATCTTTCACATAACCCCACAGAAAGAAATCGCATGGGGTTAAGTCGGGAGAGCGTGGAGGCCATGACATGATTTGCTGATCATGATCTCCACCACGACCGATCCATCGGTTTTCCAATCTCCTGTTTAAGAAATGCCGAACATCGTGATGGAAGTGCGGTGGAGCACCATCCTGTTGAAAGATGAAGTCGGCGCTGTCGGTCTCCAGTTGTGGCAAGAGCCAATTTTCCGTGGGCTACGCGTGAAACTTGCCCGCACGCATTCAACCGTTTCTTCTCTCACTGCAGGCCGACCCGTTGATTTCCCCTTACAGAGGCATCCAGAAGCTTTAAACTGCGCACACCATCGCCGAATGGAGTTAGCAGTTGGTGGATCTTTGTTGAACTTCGTCCTGAAGTGTCGTTGCACTGTTATGACTGACTGATGTGAGTGCATTTCAAGCACGACATACGCTTTCTCGGCTCCTGTCGCCATTTTGTCTCACTACGCTCTCGAGCGCTCTGGAGGCAGAAACCTGAAGTGCGGCTTCAGCCGAACAAAACTTCATGAGTTTTTCTACGTATCTGCAGTGTGTCGTGACCATATGTCAATGAATGGAGCTACAGTGAATTTATGAAATCGCTTCAATCATTTGTAATAGCCCTGTACTTACAGTTGCTTAGAATGCTGTTCCGCTACACACTGAAGCGCACATTTCATCATGCAACATCATATAACGTTGCTCATGGTGGTTCGGCGTGGCCCTGATTGTGAGAAGAGAAAGATCTAACCTTACCAAGGGTCCCCTAAGGGTGCGCTAGCTGGGGCACTTTCAGGCAGAGACGCGACTAGCTGCCGCTATGGGAAGACCCGCTGTAATCAGCAATCACATTCAGACCGCCCCTCCCACGTCCGGACGCCAGCGAACGGAATCCGTGCCGCGGCGCGAAATGCGTTTTTGACAAATTGTCCCTGCGAGAGCGATTCATTTTTCAACGGAAAGATCTGTTCGTGCTGACAGCGGAAGAATGGTGGCGAGGGAGCTATGGCATGTACACCTACTACGTCTGCATCTACACAGTTCGCGAGACGTGCTGTGCGCACGGTGGAGGGTTCTTTTCAGAATTTCTCTATGTTCCGAAAATTTGACAGTTCACTATATCACTGCTTACTGGCGGATATACTACCATACGGGATACGCCATACCTCTGTTTTACAAAGGAACCTGTATCCGAAAATGTCATTCAACGACGCTACAGAGCGTCAGTGCTACAAGCGTGGACGCCTGTAAACAGAGTGATTCTGTGGTGATCTTGCAAAATTTCTAGGATGATGGAGAAGGATAAATGTATCAATTTGAGGTAAGGGTCCCTGGACCGGAATGATAACCGTCATATACCTGTGACAGTCGAATGTATGCACTGGTGTTGCATAGGGTATATGACAATGAATCAGCGATTGAGAAAGGGCACCCGGTGGTAGATAAGCATGAGCGACTAACGGCGATTCATTAGTGGCTGCAAGCGAATTATAGATAGGGGAGCTGGTAGGACTTTGAGGTGAGTTGCGTGTTAAAAAGTGCGGGACTGTGTTCGCATACCAAAATTTTTGGGAAAATTTTCAAAGCTTCTGAGGAAGGTAGAATGAGGCTTTGATATCAAAGTGTTTATATAAATAGGATCACGCTAGACTTTTTGTGCACCAGTAGGAGCTTTTTTTCGAACAAAGAACACTGATACAACCAAGCCCATTTCGACAACATTTTTCCAAACAACAGACGTCTCATCTACCCCCTCACACCTACTCATGTTACACATGTTGGTCTACTAGCTGAATAGTAGTATTGATGCTTTTTGTATGGTGTACCTGGATTCGATTACTGGTGGTAGCGTCAGTTTAAACTGTACGTGGATGTCACCGAAATGGCATAAGGTGAAAATATTTGCAGCAAGCTGTGGTCCACACAAAATTTATTATTTGTGTCTCCACAAAAATTGTAACACAAAATTACTTACTATATCTACGGTGTGAATAGCGCAAACTGACTTGGGTGAAACTATACAATAACAGAAGCAAAAACATTGTAATAAATATAGATCATAGCTCGTGTGTTGTTACGAGCCACCACTGAATTTAGTACGACATATTGTCTTCGTTAGTACAAATGTATTTGAAATGTAAAGTTCTCCATGAATTCCCCAATTAACTGGGCTCACGTATCACCCATAGTCTGCCTTACCTAGGGCATTGTAGTAATTTCGTGATTGTGCACCAGCACATTTTGGAGCTGAACGTGTTAACTGATCGAAGATTGAAACTTCCTGGCAGATTAAAACTGTGTGCCGGACCGACACTAGAACTCGGGACCTTTGCCTTTCGTGGCCAAAGGTCACCAGTTCGAGTCGCGGTCTGGCACACAGTTTTAACCTGCCAGGAAGTTACATATCAGTGCACCCTCCGCTGCAGAGTGAAATTCTCATTCTGACCGAAGATTGTTAAGTCGAGCAGGGCCAGCATCTTGGCTTCGGAGATCTCCTGATGCCTATCCTCTGGGGTTTTCTGTCTGGGTCCATCTCAGTAACAAAGTGTGCAGTACTCTCGTTGATACAGTCGTAGAGCTGGAGAAAGTCGCGTGGCAGTCTATTTTTACTTCGAGTCAGGTCTTACAGTCAAACAGATAACAACTGAAACGTTCTCCAGAGAAGACCCATATGATACTGATCATACTACAGCAATACGGCAACGCAGCTGATGCCCGAAGGTCGGATTCACAACGCTTTACAATGTGGCGTCTTCCTTCTACGCATGGTTTTAGACGTACAGACTTGCGCTAAAAAACCAAGGGCGCTTCCCAGGTACAACGTGTCATGGAAAGACCAGTCTTTGATGCACCCGATGTTACCCTGAACGTTACTGAGTATTTTGGGCACATCCCAGGCAAGGTAAACTTAGCTTAAGTGAAAAAAAATGAGTACGTACAATCTGGTATAGACAAAAGAATTATCGTTCTATTGCATTTAGGGCCCAGTATTATTTGTACTTGGAAGAGCAGTTGAACGGAATGGATGGTGTCTTGAAGGGAGGATATAAGATGAACATCAACAAAAGCAAAACGAGGATAATGGAATGTAGTCGAATTAAGTCGGGTGATGTTGAGGGTATTAGATTAGGAAATGAGACACTTAAAGTAGTAAAGGAGTTTTACTATTTGGGGAGGAAAATAACTGATGGTGGTCGAAGTACAGAGGATATAAAATGTAGACTGGCAATGGCAAGGAAAGCGTTTCTGAAGAAGAGAAATTTGTTAACATCGAGTATAGATTTCAGTGTCAGGAAGTCATTTCTGAAAGTATTTGCATGGAGTGTAGCCATGTATAGAAGTGAAACATGGACGGTAAGTAGTTTGGACAAGAAGAGAATATAAGCTTTCGAAATGTGGTGCTACAGAAGAATGCTGAAGATTAGATGGGTAGATCACATAACTAATGAGGAAGTATTGAATAGGATTGGGGAGAAGAGAAGTTTGTGGCACAACTTGTCCAGAAGAAGGGATCGGTTGGTAGGACATGTTCTGAGGCATCAAGGGATCACCAATTTAGTATTGGAGGGCAGCGTGGAGGGTAAAAATCGTAGAGGGAGACCAAGAGATGAATACACTAAGCAGATTCAGAAGGATGTAGGTTGCAGTAGGTACTGGGAGATGAAGAAGCTTGCACAGGATAGAGTAGCATGGAGAGCTGCATCAAACCAGTCTCAGGACTGAAGACCACAACAACAACAACATATTATTTGTACATATAATAATAATAATAATAAATTGGAAAACCACACTTAATATCCAAACTAATTCAAATAATATCACATCACGGCCAATGCAGATTAAGCGTAGAATATACCAAGGAGACTCATTAAGTCCTTTCTGGTTCTGCCGTGCTCTGAACCCACTATCCAACATCTTAAATAATACAAATTATGGATACAATATTACTGGAACATACCAACACAAAATCACACATTTGCTATACATGGATGATCTAAAACTACTGGCAGCAACAAATCAACAACTCAACCAATTACTAAAGATAACAGAAGTATTCAGCAATGATATAAATATGGCTTTTGTAACAGACAAATGTAAGAAAAATAGCATAGTCAAGGGAAAACACACTAAACAAGAAGGTTACATATTGGATAACCACAGCGACTACATAGAAGCGATGGAAAAAACAGATGCCTATAAATATCTAGGATACAGACAAAAAATAGGAATAGATAATACAAATATTAAAGAAGAACTAAAAGAAAAATATAGGCAAAGACTAACAAAAATACTGAAAACAGAATTGACAGCAAGAAACAAGACAAAAGCTATAAATACTTATGCTATACCAATATTGACCTACTCATTTGGAGTAGTGAAATGCAGTAACACATACATAGAAGCACTCAATACACTTACATGATCACAATGCCACAAATATATAATACATCACATACATTCAGCAACAGAAAGATTCACATTAAGCAGAAAGGAGGGACGAAGGGGATTTATCGACATAAAAAAAACCACACTATGGACAGGTAGACAATTTAAGAAAATTCTTTATACAACGAGCAGAAACTAGCAAAATACACAAAGCAATCACTCATATAAATACATCAGCTACTCCACCGCAATTTCATAACCACTTCTACAACCCTTTAGATCACACAACATCAACAGATACGAAGAAAGTAAATTGGAAAAAGAAAACACTACATGGCAAGCACCCGTATCATCTAACACAGCCACACATCAATCAAGACGCATCCAACACATGGCTAAGAAAATTCAATATATACAGTGAGATGGAAGGATTCATGATTGCAATACAGGATCAAACAATAAACACCAGATATTACAGCAAGCATATTATTAAAGAGCCCAATACCACAACAGATAAATGCAGACTTTGCAAACAACAAATAGAAACAGTAGATCACATCACAAGTGGATGTACAATACTAGAAAATACAGGATACCCCAGAAGACATGACAATGTAGCAAAAATAATACATCAACGACTTGCCATACAATATAAACTAATAAAACAACACGTTCCCACATACAAGTATGCACCACAAAATGTACTGGAGAATGATGAATACAAATTATACTGGAACAGTACCATTATAACAGCTAACAACACCACATAACAAACCTGACATCATACTCACCAATCAAAAGAAGAAATTAACACAACTAATCGAAATATCCATACCCAATACAACAAATATTCAGAAGAAAACACGAGAAAAAATTGAAAAATACATCCAACTGGCTGAGGAAGTCAAGGACGTGTGGCATCAGGATAAAGTTGACATTATACCAATTATACTATCAAGTACAGGAGTCATACCACACAATATCCACCAGTACATCAACGCAATACAGCCACATCCAAACTTATATATACAACTACAGAAATCTGTAATTATTGATACATGTTCAATTACCCGAAAGTTCCTAAATGCAATGTAACATATACCGTACAGTTAAAAGGAATTCACGCTTCATCAAGGTCCGCGTCACTGTCCATTTTTGACCAGACATAACGTCTGAGAATAGAAAGAAACAATAATAATAATAATAACCCCCGTGGAGGCCCGGGAAAAGAATAGGCCTCCAGTATGTTCTGCCAGTCGTAAAAGGCGACGAAAAGAACAAACCACTAATAGGGCTAACCCCCCTTTTAGTGTGATTACTTGGTTCAGGACAGAACTAAAGAAGCCTCGGACAAGTGCCGTCATGGTCGGGGACGACGCTTGAACCCTATGCCCGCCCACAATGGTAACGACACTGCTAGCCAACTGGAAAAGGATTTAAATCCGAATAGAGGTGTTTTGCAGGATATGCTTCCTGCAACCACCCTAGAAGGAAAACAAAGACAGAGGATGAGATGGTCAGATGAAGTTAATCGACACCTCATGTTCTGTTATTACCAAGCAACAAACCTAGGAACCAACACAACTGGATACAGATCACAAGTATACACAACATTTATTACCAGATACCCGGAATTAAAATTTTTAACAGAACAACGACTAGCTGATCAGATCTGTGAAGTAATAAAAAATAACAGGATACCCCAGTCAGAATTAGAAAACAACAAACAACAAGTACAACAAATACTGGAACAAAATAATGTGCTATCAGAAGAAGAAGAAAATACAGTAATGGACTCAAACATCCCAGAGCAAACAAACAAAGACCAACACGCATCAATTAAACAATCAGAGGAAAACGAAATCTTAAGACAGCCACCAGAACAAGCACAAATAGAACACGAAGAGACACACATGTTAGATATAGAAGAGAAATTTCAGCTGACATATACAGAATACAAAGACACAAATACAGACATTAGACCATTCTTGCATAGACCGCCAAATAACCCACAAGTCGAAACAACAATAAAAACTATCAACACAATCATACACAACAAAATAAATGAAAACACAACTATGGAAGAGTTACAACTTCTGGTTTATATAGGAGCACTCACTACACTAAATATACACACTAGGCAGAGATCAGAAAAAACCAACACACAGAAGAAACCCACAAAACCAGCATGGCAACACAGGCTACAGATCAGAATAGAAAAACTGAGAAAAGACATCGGACAGCTAACACAATTTATAAGAAATGAAATATCAGACAAAAAACGAAAAAGGTTAGGTAAAATCTCACAACAAGAAGCAATAGAGCAATTAGATGAAAAAAAAGCAGAAATTAGAAGCATTGGCCAAACGACTTAGAAGATACAAAAAAAGTGAAAATAGAAGGAAACAAAACCAAACATTCAACACAAACCAAAAGAGATTTTACCAAACAATTGATAACACACACATTAAAATAGACAATCCACCAAACATAACAGACATGGAACACTTCTGGAGCAACATATGGTCAAACCCGGTACAACATAACAGGCATGCACGGTGGATACAAGCAGAAACAGACACATACAAGATACCACAAATGCCTGAAGTGATAATTTTGCAACATGAAGTCACCCGAGCAATTAATTCTACACACAATTGGAAAGCCCCTGGAAATGATAAAATAGCAAATTACTGGCTAAAGAAGTTCACCTCAATACATTCACATCTAACTAAATTATTTAACAGTTACATTGCAGACCCATACACATTCCCTGATACACTTGCACATGGAATAACCTATCTGAAACCTAAAGATCAAGCAGACACAGCAAACCCAGCTAAATATCGCCCCATAACATGCCTACCAACAATATACAAAATATTAACTTCAGTCATCACACAGAAATTAATGACACATACAACACAGAACAAAATTATAAATGAAGAACAAAAAGGCTGCTGCAAAGGAGCACGAGGATGTAAAGAGCAACTGACAATAGATACAGAGGTGACATATCAAGCTAAAACTAAACGAAGGTCCCTACACTATGCATACATTGATTACCAAAAAGCCTTTGATAGTGTACCCCACTCATGGTTACTACAGATATTGGAAATATACAAAGTAGATCCTAAATTGATACAGTTTCTAAACATAGTAATGAAAAACTGGAAAACCACACTTAATATCCAAACAAATTCAGATAACATCACATCACAGCCAATACAGATTAAGCATGGAATATACCAAGGAGACTCATTAAGTCCTTTCTGGTTCTGTTTGCTCTGAACCCACTATCCAAAATGCTAAATAATACAAATTATGGATACAATATTACTGGAACATACCCACACAAAATCACACATTTGCTATACATGGATGATCTAAAACTACTGGCAGCAACAAATCAACAACTCAACCAATTACTAAAGATAACAGAAGTATTCAGCAATGATATAAATATGGCTTTTGGAACAGACAAATGTAAGAAAAATAGCATAGTCAAGGGAAAACACACTAAACAAGAAGGTTACATATTGGATAACCACAGTGACTGCATAGAAGCGATGGAAAAAACAGATGCCTATAAATATCTAGGATACAGACAAAAAATAGGAATAGATAATACAAATATTAAAGAAGAACTAAAAGAAAAATATAGACAAAGACAAACAAAAATACTGAAAACAGAATTGACAGCAAGAAACAAGACAAAAGCTATAAATACTTATGCTATACCAATATTGACCTACTCATTTGGAGTAGTGAAATGGAGTGACACAGACCTAGAAGCACTCAATACACTTACACGATCACAATGCCACAAATATAGAATACATCACATACATTCAGCAACAGAAAGATTCACATTAAGCAGAAAGGAAGGTGGAAGGGGATTTATAGATATAAAAAACCTACATTATGGACAGGTAGACAATTTAAGAAAATTCTTTCTAGATCGAGCAGAAACTAGCAAAATACACAAAGCAATCACTCATATAAATACATCAGCTACACCATTGCAATTTCATAACCACTTCTACAACCCTTTAGATCACACAACATCAACAGATACAAAGAAAGTAAATTGGAAAAAGAAAACACTACATGGCAAGCACCTGTATCATCTAACACAGCCACACATAGATCAAGACCCATCCAACACATGGCTAAGAAAAGGCAATATATACAGTGAGATGGAAGGATTCATGATTGCAATACAGGATCAAACAATAAACACCAGATATTACAGCAAGCATATTATTAAAGATCCCAATACCACAACAGATAAATGCAGACTTTGCAAACAACAAATAGAAACAGTAGATCACATCACAAGCGGATGTACAATACTAGCAAATACAGAATACCCCAGAAGACATGACAATGTAGCAAAAATAATACATCAACAACTTGCCATAAAACATAAACTAATAAAACAACACGTTCCCACATACAAGTACACACCACAAAATGTACTGGAGAATGATGAATACAAATTATACTGGAACAGAACGATTATAACAGATAAAACAACACCACATAACAAATCTGACATCATACTCACCAATAAAAAGAAGAAATTAACACAACTAATTGAAATATCCATACCCAACACAACAAAGATACAGAAGAAAACAGGAGAAAAAATTGAAAAATACATCCAACTGGCTGAGGAAGTCAAGGACATGTGGCATCAGGATAAAGTCAACATTATACCAATTATACTATCAACTACAGGAGTCATACCTCACAATATCCACCAGTACATCAATGCAATACAGCTACATCCAAACATATATATACAACTACAAAAATCTGTAATTATTGATACATGTTCAATGACCCGAAAGTTCCTAAATGCAATATAACATACACCGTACAGTTAAAAGGAAGTCACGCTTGATCAAGGTACACGTCACTGTCCATTTTTGACCAGACATAACGTCTGAGAATAGAAAGAAATAATAATAATAATATGGCTGTTATTATTAATATTATGGAAGTCATTAGATCTGGTCTAGTAATGCCTATTTCTCATCATAATTAGGACAAAGAAGATCTGCAGCGGACCTGGTGACACGGAGGTCTTCGGTACAAAGGATTCTGGAGGAAACAAAATGGCGTCTCTTTAAGCTGCACGTGCACCGACAGCTATATAGAAAAGATTTCCAAAGTCAGGCACCGTTCTGCAGCCGTCTCTAAATACGGTAGCGGTAAATCCGGATTTCATCAGGCAGATGAATGCTACTTCGCCAACGACACCTCTGTCAACAGACGCAATATACATTACTGGGCTCGTGCAAATCCTCACTGGTTATGACATGCAAGCACACTGGGGTATGGTGCGGCGTTCTAGGTGACCATATCATTGGGTCAGTTTATTTGGCTCCCAGACTAACTGGGCGGCTGTATTTGCAGTTCCTACAGAGTGAGCTGAATCTTGGGCACCTACTATAAGATGCCGCAGTTCAGTTATCTGTGAAGCACTGGTTTCAGCACGATGGTGCACCACTCCATTGTTGTAGAGGGGTTGGCCAATATCTTAACACGTGTATTCCGAACGCTGGATAGGCCGTAGTGGCTGCGTTCTATGGCTGACATATAGCCTGTTTCAAAGTCCTTTGATTTTTTACTATGGGCTTATATCAAAGTCAGGTTTTCCGAAACGAAACCGGAAAATCCAGATGTGATAAAAGAACGAATACGTCATGCTTACACTACAGAATCTGCAGAAATATTAAGAGGTTAAGAGGTGTCCACGTTAATACCGAGAGGCGCTTACATTAATGCGTGAAACAGGGAGGGCATTTATATCAGGAATAATGCAATTATAAAGATCTGTCAATCTATAATATAGATTTAAAGCAACATCACTTACGATACTCATTACATTCACTGTTCTTTACTTCAGCCAAAGATATGACAGCATTTATGTACACTACTGGCCATTAAAATTGCTACACCACGAAGATGACGTGCTACAGGCGCGAAATTTAACCAACAGAAAGAAGATGCTGTGGTATGTAAATGATTAGCTTTTCAGAGCATCCACACAAGGTTGGCGCCGGTGGCGACACATACAACATGCTGACATGAGGAAAGTTTCCAACCGATTTCTCATACACAAACAGCAGTTGACCGGCGTTGCCTGGTGAAACGTTGTTGTGATGCCTCGTGTAAGGAGAAGAAATACGTCCCATCACGTTTCCGACTTTGACAAAGGTCGGATTGTAGCCTATCGCGATTGCGGTTTATCGTATCGCGACATTGTTGCTCGCGTTGGTCGAGATCCAATGACTGTTAGCAGAATATGGAATCGGTGGGTTCAGGACGGTAATACGGAACGCCGTGCTGGATTCCAACGGCCTCGTATCACTAGCAGACGAGATGACAGGCATCTTATCCGCATGGCTGTAACGGATCTTGCAGCCACATCTCGATCCCTGAGTCAATAGATGTGGACATTTGCAAGACAACAACCATCTGCACAAACAATTCGACGACGTTTGCAGCAGCATGGACTATCAGCTCTGAGACCGTGGCTGCGGTTACCCTTGAGGGTCCATCACAGACATGAGCGCCTGCGATGGTGTACTCAACGACGAACCTAGATGCACGAATGGCAAAACGTCATTTTTTCGGATGAATCCAGATTCTGTTTATAGCATCATGATGGTCGCATCCGTGTTTGGCGACATCGTGGTAAACCCACATTGGAAGCGTAAATTCGGCAACGCCATACTGGCGTGTCACCTGGCGTGATGGTATGGGGTGCCATTGGTTACACGTGTCGGTCACCTTTTGTTCGCATTGACGGCACTTTGAACAGTGGACGTTTCATTTCAGATGTGAAACGACCCGTGACTCTACTCTTCATTCGATCCCTGCCAAACCCTACATTTCAGCAGGATAATGCACGACCGCATGTTGCAGGTCCTGTACGGGCCTTTCTGGATATAGAAAATGTTCGACTACTGCCCTGGCCAGCATAGAAAATGTTCGACTACTGCCCTGGCCAGCATATTCTCCAGATCTCTCACCAATTGAAAACGTGTGGTCAATGGTGGCCGAGCAACTGGCTCGTCACAATACGCCAGTCACTACTCTTGTAGAACTGTGGTATCGTGTTGAAGCTGCATGGGCAGCTGTACCTCTACACGGCATCCAAGCTCTGTTTGACTCAATGCCCAGGCGTATCAAGACCATTATTACGGCCAGTTGTGGTTGTCGTAGGTACTTATTTCTCAGGATCTATGCACCCAAATTGCGTGAAAATGTAATCACATGTCAGCTCTAGTATAATATATTTGTCCAAAGAATACCCGTTTATCATCTGCATCTCTTCATGGTGTAGCAATTTTAATGGCCAGTAGTGTAATATTGCCACTTGTGAAGTGTGAATTAATGCCTTGTGTGTTGTTAATAAAATAGCTGTCATGTGTTGATATGCCTTGAAACGGATATTTAATATACTTTGGTCTTTGTGCGTACTGTTTTGGTCAGGGATAATCACGCGTTTACACAGACACCTTTCTCGAGCCCAGGAATCGAACCCGGCACCCCTCCTACAGCAACGAAGTTTCCTAGCGACGATCTGTAGGATCAGTTATAGCTGTAAAGTGTTTGTTTTGAGGCGCTGGTCTTACTTTTAGCAGGGTCTCCTCTCCATTGTTCAGCTTAGGCAAACCTTTCAGCGCCTGTGGTACCCGGGATTAACTAACGTCAACGGAACGGAGGGCGCTGTGCTTGGGCCATTTGTCGTAAGCAACGCTCATACCTCGTCATGTAATTTTGTTTGTCACAAATATTGGCTGCCTTTTTTTTCAGAGTTGCCGTTGGGCTGCGATGTAAGAGCATAGCTTTAACTGCTACAAGTGAAGCAATGACGGTTCTATTCTTGGTTGCGAGAAATACGTAACTCTGTTGCTATTAAATTGGCCTCTGCTTCTTATTTATGGATTTTAGTTACACTAGATGTTCACAGTCGTAATGAATACACCAGCAAATGTGTTTCCATGTCTCAATCAGTCCGATAGTATTGTTCACTTTTTCGTACCAAGACGATAGTCTTTGACTGAAATTGATAGTAAGAAATGAATGCAGTGCAGATGTATGTGTCATACATTTTTTAAAAAATACATGGTGTCCCAAAATAATTTATATATCCTTTGAACATGAATATCTTTAATTAAAGGAAACAGACATACAATTTTTGGGGGTAATAATTCAAAAGGTAGTGAAAAACATAACACTTAATTTTGTTTCAGGTATGTAAACAAACATGGCGGAATCATTTGATCAATAGAAAACAGATAACTTTAGTGAGGAAAGTCTACATTGGATGAGTTGAATTTGGAACACCACCAATAACAAGGGTAACAATTGCAAGAATGTGAGAGTCGATGGGACGGTGCAGAATATGAGGAAGAGACACTGCAGAAGAATGAGACGTTCAGCACACAATGAAAGTATTAATGCAGTGATCCACGCATACTCACATTCCCCGAAGATATCTCTGAGGCAGTGCTCCCGTGAGACTGGAATATGCAAAAGCAGTGTTCATAGAATTTTACGGGCTCAGAAATTTAGGCCCTACACCCAAAGACTTTACCATTAGAAACGTGACAGTTGCCATGTATCTCTGTTGTTAAGTCGTTGACGACGGTGTATTTTGGCGAAAGGAGGCCACCTTGAACATTTACCACCTTTAGTTGTACCTTAGGGTACACCACAAACGTTGTACTGTATTTCTATCTCCTTTAATTACGTAGATAATCAGTTTAATTACATTATTTTGGGACAGTGTGGATATTTGACTAAATTTTTCTGAGTATGTTGGATTTCTGTATCGCGATATCAGAGGCTTGGACGTAATAGCAAAACTTAAACTGTTGTGAGTGCAGCAGTGGCTACGGACCGACGTACCTAGAAAGAATTATCCTGCGCGCGACAGAAATCGGTAGATGTGATGCACATATGCAGATAAACAAATGATAACCATTTCAGAAAAACTGGATTCGATAGTGCTCGTCGAATCTGCAGTGTAATCTTTCTTACATTAGCGTTTAATATTTTCACGGTCTGGCGTCACCAGTTCTTGCACTCCCCTACGACGACATCTGAGCCTGACTTTTAGCAGGATTAGAAAATTGAGGTAGACGAATCTTTAGTGTACGTTTCAGGATTTCAGCATTAACATTTTGCAAAACTTTTTACGTACTCATGACCTCGTGTTACCGCCCAATTTATTCACAAATTTCGTAAGTACGGTCGGCAATAACATCATGATTAGTAAAACTCTCCAGGCCAGCAACACTACCAGCATTACTTGTTCCGTCATATAACTGCAACAGTTAACCAGCTGTTATCATGTTGAAGGGTATCGTTATTTTGCAGGCTGAAATTAAGAATTGTCCTACAAATACTGCAGGTCCGCCCAGTAATGTTTTGACAGCAACAGTTTTCAGCTGAGAGGCTTCGTTTACTATACTACAGCACATTTGAAGACCCTCATCAAAAGCAACAGTCCAAACTACAAAATTAAATACATATATGTTTGAAGCATGAATTACGTCACACCTCTGACAAGAATTAGACATATTTCATCCTGAAAAGCATCAGATGAAATACTGATATATTCATGAGCCAGAACTGCCATTGTCCAACTGCTACCAGGATGCAGTAAGTGTAATTCTTGAGAAAAGGATGAAGTAATTCACACGCCTCTGTTACCACCGATCTGATGTGTCCCACCTCTTGGGCAATTAACATTTAGAATTTCACTATATTATTTTATTCATTCATTCCTTGTTTAATGGGATACATTAGAGTCCGGAATTCCAGGAGTGCGGATATGGGTGTTTCCGGCTGTTTCTCGCCAAATATGTCGCGATTTCCGAGCGTGTGCTAAGAGTGGAACACAAAAGCACAGCTAGAATTGTCACAAAAATCTAGTTATTGTGACAGCGTAATTCATAGCGTAGTCCCAGGGCTACTTAAGGTAGGAAGCTAACAACATTGTCGTTGTGAGTAATAAATTTGCTTGTAGGGACAGACAGATGAGCAGCGTAGCCCGACGTCTAGCTTAGGTTGTAATGTAACAGATTAGTTCTGTGTTTGCGAAGCTATCGAATGCGAAATCGCTAATCTTGCTTGTGGTTAAAGACTGATCTGTTGCGTAGCCCAAACCCTAGGTTGGTGTGGGAGGCAACAGTTTGGTTGTGAGTGAGGGAAATCAACGAATGTTAAAGCAAAAACCGCTGATATTGTGACACGCTGGCCTTTAGCTTCATCAACCTTGGCAACAATTCGTTCGCAATTCGTTTATTTGGAATTTTCACAATTCGACTTGTTTGCTTTTCTGTGTCATTTAACCCTAAGTTACTGATCCGTTGTGAGATTTATAATTTTACGACATGATCCACATCCACGAGAATCATCTCATTTTTGCTTGTATGGAATGAAAACCTAATCTAATCTGCAGATGATACCAATTCGCGGTACTTGCCCATCTGCAGTGTCAGTTTCTTTCTGTCTTTTGCTTACGCCGTAGTCCTGCAGCGATCGCAGGGTCGGCGTGGTTACAACGGACTTGGCAAGGTTGGTTTTAGGGGTGGCCAGATGCCCTTCCTGCCGCCACCCCGTACCCCGCAGGACGGAATCAGCGTACCCCAACTGTCTGCGCCTAGTGTAAATCGCGAAATAGTGTGGATATGTTTCAAGTGTCAGCAACGGGTGTAACTGAGGCGGAACGTGGGGACCAGTCAGGTATTCACCTAGCGGGATATGGAAAACCGCCTAAAAACCACATCCAGGCTGGCAGGCACACCCGCCCTCGTCGTTAATCCGCATGGCGGATTCGATTCGGGGCCGGCGCGCCTACCCGAGTCGAGGAAGCAGCGCGTTGGCGCGCTCGGCTACCCTGATGGGTTCACCTGGCATTGTCAGTACAGGGTGTTAAACAGTGCATTACGTACTTATTTTGTATGTGACACACCAATGGAGACCTTATAATTGTAATTTACTAGTGCATAACCTAAAATGGAATAGAGATTTGTAGATCTTACGATGGTTTAGTACAATGTTCCATTTCCCCCGCTTTACTGTTGTAGGGTTAAAAGAGTTTAAGAGCAGGAATTGTACTGAACGATCAGACACAGTGAATGTGTAGAGTAGGAATAGGGAGTTTCGTGAGATTTAATTTTCGAGTATTTACTTTTGGGCCTCATTTGACTGGTTTTCTAATAATCTGTTTAGGAGTTTCCTGTTATAAACTCCTAGATTCATACAATCTGTGAACTGTAGTGAACATAAAAACAGTTTGATTTAACTCCTGCATTACCTATTCAAAACATGTGAAAATCCATTGCGTTTCTCTATTATAGATGGATTTTATAAACAGAGATGGATACACGGCCCTATACCACTATAAACAATATCACAAAAGGAATGGTCAAAATTCAGGTACTACCATTCGAAGCAAAAATGTCTAATAAATGTTGCCTCTAAAAAGCATATCTTATGAACTGCTACCACTTTTTCAACTTCGCTACTGTGAAACATCTCTACACAATATATGTTGATAGCTCATAAGGTATGCACTTTGCTATCCATGTTTAGTGGAAATTGTTTTTCTTGTTTTGGTCGATGCTGTCACCTATAAAAATATGGAGAGCAAAGAACTTGCCATAGAAGAGATGTGTTTCACAGTATCGAAGATCAGAAAGTGCTCATCGCTCTTAAGTTACACATTTTAGAGCCCATGTTTATTGGACTCAATGCTTTGAATGGTAATTCTTGTCATATCCCCATATACTGGCCATTCCACCTACTCTTCAACTCTATCCACCTCCTACTCTTCCCCCTTATCTACCACCTCCTGTTCGCCAATGTCCACCACTACCTCTTCCATTCTATCGCCCACCCGTATACCACCTCCTCCTCTTCTCGTCTCTCCACCTCTTCCTCACTGTCTGCCTCCTCCTCTATCCCACTGTCACCCACCATCTCTTCCCCTCTGTCCACCTCCTCTTCTCCCACTCTGTCCAATTGCCCCACTGTCAACCTAAACCTCTTCCCCTCTGTACACCACCACCTCTTCGCACTATCGACCCTTACTTTCCCCCACCCCCTGCCAACCAATTCCTCCTCTTAACTCTGAAAATCTCCTCCCATCTGTCCACCTCCATCTCTTCCGCCTACCTCCTCCTCTTCCCTCTGTCATCCTCCTCCTCTTCCACTCTGTCCATTTCCCCCTCTTCCCCACTGTCCACATAAACCCCCTGTGTCTACCTCAAAAAAAAAAAATGGTTCAAATGGGTCTGAGCAATATGGTACTTAACATCTGTGGTCATAAGTCCCCTAGAACTTAGAACTACTTAAACCTAACTAACCTAAGGACATCACACACATCCATGCCCGAGGCAGGATTCGAACCTGTGACCGTAGCAGTAACACAGTTCCAGACTGAAGCACCTAGAACCGCACGGCCACACCGGCCGGCCTGTCTACCTCCACCTCTTCCCCTGTCAACACCTATTTCCCCCCCCCTCCCGCCAACCAGTTCGTCCTCTTGACTCTCAAAATCACCCTGTCTTCCCTCTGTCCACCTCCATCTCTTCTGTATGCCCACCTCCTCTTCTTTGCCATTCTCCTCCTATTCCCACTGTCCATTTCCTACTATATCCCTCCTCCTCCTCTACCCCTCTGTCCAACTCCCACTCTTCCCCCAGTCTATCACTTCCTCCCTTTTCTTTTTCCCACATCCCAATCTTCCACTCTTTCCACCACCTCCTCCCCCCTGTCCATGACCCCCTCTTCCCATCTGTCCACCTCCTCCCATTCCACTCCACATCTTTGTCTATCCCTCTGTCCATCTCTCCCTTTTCCTCTTTGTCTACCTCCTCCTCTTCCCCTCTGTACACCACCTCCACTTCCCTCTACCTCCTCCTCTTCCTCTCTGTCTACCTCCTCCCTCTCTGATCACCTCCCCATCATCCTCTGTGTCCACCTCTCTTCTTCCTCTATGTCCATCTCCTCATTTTCCCCTCCGTCCACTTCCTCTTCTTCCTCTCTGTCCACTTCCTCTTCTTCTTCTCTGTACACTTCCTCTTCTTCCTCTCTGTCCACTTTCTCTTGTTCCACTCTGTCTACCTCCTGCTCGTCCCCTCTGTTCACCTCCTGCTCTTCCCCTCTGCCCACCTCCTGCTTTTCCCCTCTGTCCACCTCCTGCCCTTCCCCTCTGTCCACCTTCTGCTCTTCCCCTTTGTCTCCTGTTCTTCCCCTCCAACCACTTCTCTTCCCCTCTGTCCACCTCCTCCTGTTTCTTTATGGTGACCTTCCCATCTTTGCGTCTGTCCACCTTCTCATTTCGCTCTCTGTCCACCACCTGTTCTTCCTGTCTGTCTATCTCCTGTTCCTCACTCTTGGACTATCTCCTTCCTTCTCTGTCTATCTCCACCTCTCCTCATTCTCTGTCCATCTCCTCCTTACCCACCATTCTCTTCCTATTTCCTGCAACCCAGTAGGAAGTTAGTGGGTCTTATCTCCAAGGTACTTCTTTTCAGACATTAAGCAACAAGTGTATCAAGTTTGATTGATATCGATCCAAGGATTTATAAGAAGCAGCTTACCCGCACCTTCACCTGTGTATGCTCTCATGACATTTACGTCACATGTATTTATTACATTTCACCTATTTTTGTGCATATACTTCCCCCCTTATCTCTAGCGAATTTCGCCGTGCAGTTTAGTTCTCATCCAGTTCAATACTTGTCCGTTTCATCTCCTGAACTGTGTATGGTTTAATGCTATAACTTGTCAGGTATATTCAGTGGTATATGTGGATACCATCTGCGAAATGTATCTTGAATGGAATTCGTAGTAGAGAAGTAACACATGAGAACGTCAAGCGTGATGCGGCAGTTTAATTGAACGAACAGCGAAAATAAGCGATATTGTTTTTCCTTTATCACTGGTAGGGATGACAGCGAGAAAAAGTTTAGTAAATGTTTAAAATTATGTGTACAGTGTGTTGCAAACCACCAGGTTTCTCTCATACTCAAATACTGGTTGAATTAAATCTGAATAGTTGCCCACACCGACCCCCACCCGTTTGATAGGCTGTGGTCCTTTCTCTACAGCGCTTCTTTTAGGACAGTAAGTGATGTGTGTACAAAGTTGGGCTCAAGTTTAGGAGGAGATGTGGCACACACGCATTTACATCGATTTTTATAGTATGTTGCCTGAATGTATGGGTAGTTTGTTTTCAAATCGAAATACATATAGAAATAAGTAGAGATATAGCATATATATAATTTCGGTTCTGCATTTTTTCTATCAGAGATGGGGTTAGGCCGGGATATAAGACATCTTAAATTGATGCAAATGGAGCAATGACATTGCTACTCTTGTTTTAGAAAAAATTTATAGCTCTTTTATTCCGAATATGTCGGGGTTTCTATATCACGATTTCCGAGGGTATAGTACGGCTTGGACGTAACAACAGAACTTAATTCTAGAACATTAAAGGGATGTCATTGTGACGCCGTTACTAAACCATAGTAAATTTAACACTCCATATTTTATTCAAAGGAAGTCATGCACTAGTCAATTACAATTACACTCCTGGAAATTGAAATAAGAACACCGTGAATTCATTGTCCCAGGAAGGGGAAACTTTATTGACACATTCCTGGGGTCAGATACATCACATGATCACACTGACAGAACCACAGGCACATAGACACAGGCAACAGAGCATGCACAATGTCGGCACTAGTACAGTGTATATCCACCTTTCGCAGCAATGCAGGCTGCTATTCTCCCATGGAGACGATCGTAGAGATGCTGGATGTAGTCCTGTGGAACGGCTTGCCATGCCATTTCCACCTGGCGCCTCAGTTGGACCAGCGTTCGTGCTGGACGTGCAGACCGCGTGAGACGACGCTTCATCCAGTCCCAAACATGCTCAATGGGGGACAGATCCGGAGATCTTGCTGGCCAGGGTAGTTGACTTACACCTTCTAGAGCACGTTGGGTGGCACGGGGTACATGCGGACGTGCATTGTCCTGTTGGAACAGCAAGTTCCCTTGCCGGTCTAGGAATGGTAGAACGATGGGTTCGATGACGGTTTGGATGTACCTGTACCGTGCACTATTCAGTGTCCCCTCGACGATCACCAGTGGTGTACGGCCAGTGTAGGAGATCTATCCCCACACCGTGATGCCGGGTGTTGGCCCTGTGTGCCTCGGTCGTATGCAGTCCTGATTGTGGCGCTCACCTGCACGGCGCCAAACACGCATACGACCATCATTGGCACCAAGGCAGAAGCGACTCTCATCGCTGAAGACGACACGTCTCCATTCGTCCCTCCATTCACGCCTGTCGCGACACCACTGGAGGCGGGCTGCACGATGTTGGGGCGTGAGCGGAAGACGGCCTAACGGTGTGCGGGACCGTAGCCCAGCTTCATGGAGACGGTTGAGAATGGTCCTCGCCGATACCCCAGGAGCAACAGTGTCCCTAATTTGCTGGGAAGTGGCGGTGCGGTCCCCTACGGCACTGCGTAGGATCCTACGGTCTTGGCGTGCATCCGTGCGTCGCTGCGGTCCGGTCCCAGGTCGACGGGCACGTGCACCTTCCGCCGACCACTGGCGACAACATCGATGTACTGTGGAGACCTCACGCCCCACGTGTTGAGCAATTCGGCGGTACGTCCACCCGGCCTCCCGCATGCCCACTATACGCCCTCGCTCAAAGTCCGTCAACTGCACATACGGTTCACGTCCACGCTGTCGCGGCATGCTACCAGTGTTAAAGACTGCGATGGAGCTCCGTATGCCACGGCAAACTGGCTGACACTGACGGCGGCGGTGCACAAATGCTGCGCAGCTAGCGCCATTCGACGGCCAACACCGCGGTTCCTGGTGTGTCCGCTGTGCCGTGCGTGTGATCATTGCTTGTACAGCCCTCTCGCAGTGTCCGGAGCAAGTATGGTGGGTCTGACATACCGGTGTCAATGTGTTCTTTTTTCCATTTCCAGGAGTGTATAAGGTTTCCAGTGGTGAAATGGTTCAAATGGATCTGAGCACTATGGGACTTAACATCTGTGGTCATCAGTCCCCTAGAACTTAGAACTACTTAAACCTAACCAACCTAAGGACATCACACACATCCATGCCCGAGGCAGGATTCGAACCTGCGACCGTAGCAGTCGCGTGGTTCCGGACTGAGCGCCTGAACCGCTAGACCACCGCGGCCGGCTTTCCAGTGGTATTTCACACACAAAGTAAGTAAAAAAATGTCCTGTTTTACACCCTGTACTAACAATTGTACTGCTCAAAATGTTAGCGGGAACCACATATTAGTAATAGTTGCAATTTTTAATTCTAGCAGATTTTAGTGATTTAGGTTTAAGTTGCTCTGAGTGAAGCAGTGACTTTTATGTCGTTTGTTGTCACAAATACTAGGCTGTTATTCTACGAACATGTGGCGATGACCTGAAATTTGTTGACAGACAGATGTGTAGCGTAGCCAGAGGTCTAGGTTAGGTTGGAATGCAACAATTTGGTTGCCAACTGTCGAAGCGAAATTTGGTAGAAGGAAACAACAAAATCGTAGGAAATCGGGTATTGGAAATTTGGAAATTTGTGGTAAGGTCTTACGGGACCAAACTGCTGAGGTCATCCGTCCCTAAGCTTAATCTAACTTAAACTAAGTTACGGTAAGGACAAAACACGCACCCATGGCCGAGGGAGGACTCGAACCTCCGACGGGGTGAGCCGCGCGGACCGTGACAAGGCGTCCTAGACCGCTCGGCTAACCCGCGCGGCAAATCGGGTATTCGATGCAGTTCAGCGAAGGTCGTAAAACGCTTCCTTGAGCCCGTTGAATTTCGGACCAAGGAATTGTTGCCCAGAATAATAAAATAAAAGATCCTCCCTGGGACGTCGATCGTTTGTGACTGGTTGAGTTCATACAACACTCAAGGTACTGAAGGCTTTCTGCACCTTGAAGTAAATTATTGACTCAATTTCGTAGATAGGAAAGGACACACTAGAATGTCGACGGAATGCTGCGAGACGTTGGGTTGAAGTGCCACCCCGCGATATGGCAGAAACACCAAACATTTCGCGGGTTATCTAGCTAAGTATAGGTTCCGTTTAGTACATCGCAAGAAAAATATTACATCACCTTTTTGGTGAAGCGGGTGAACTTTACCGGCCCTGCGCAGCTGTAATGCAATATTTGTTTCGAAAAATGTTGCCAGCACGAGTAGCCGCTACTATTACGTGCCTTTCAGGGAAACCGGCGTCTTCAGGTTCCTCAACATTACTGCTATGTTACAGCATCAATTTGCTTGGTACATTTTGTATTTTACACTCCAATATCTATTCTATTCGGTTCATTTTTAAAATTTTTTCGTCATTTATGTGTACGCGCATTGAAAATGTGATGAGACGATTGCTGATTAGATAACGTGTTATGTGCTGTCATTCTTTGTTCTGATTGGCTAAGGAGATGACGTGTCCTGTATCCATGACGTGTAACAAACGCACACTGTATAGCGCGATCTCGGTTTCTCACTTTCCGAAGCTATCGTGCCACATTTGGTGGACTTCGTATTTATACACTCCTGGAAATGGAAAAAAGAACACATTGACACCGGTGTGTCAGACCCACCATACTTGCTCCGGACACTGCGAGAGGGCTGTACAAGCAATGATCACACGCACGGCACAGCGGACACACCAGGAACCGCGGTGTTGGCCGTCGAATGGCGCTAGCTGCGCAGCATTTGTGCACCGCCGCCGTCAGTGTCAGCCAGTTTGCCGAGGCATACGGAGCTCCATCGCAGTCTTTAACACTGGTAGCATGCCGCGACAGCGTGGACGTGAACCGTATGTGCAGTTGACGGACTTTGAGCGAGGGCGTATAGTGGGCATGCGGGAGGCCGGGTGGACGTACCGCCGAATTGCTCAACACGTGGGGCGTGAGGTCTCCACAGTACATCGATGTTGTCGCCAGTGGTCGGCGGAAGGTGCACGTGCCCGTCGACCTGGGACCGGACCGCAGCGACGCACGGATGCACGCCAAGACCGTAGGATCCTACGCACTGCCGTAGGGGACCGCACCGCCACTTCCCAGCAAATTAGGGACACTGTTGCTCCTGGGGTATCGGCGAGGACCATTCGCAACCGTCTCCATGAAGCTGGGCTACGGTCCCGCACACCGTTAGGCCATCTTCCGCTCACGCCCCAACATCGTGCAGCCCGCCTCCAGTGGTGTCGCGACAGGCGTGAATGGAGGAACGAATGGAGACGTGTCGTCTTCAGCGATGAGTGTCGCTTCTGCCTTGGTGCCAATGATGGTCGTATGCGTGTTTGGCGCCGTGCAGGTGAGCGCCACAATCAGGACTGCATACGACCGAGGCACACAGGGCCAACACCCGGCATCATGGTGTGGGGAGCGATCTCCTACACTGGCCGTACACCACTGGTGATCGTCGAGGGGACACTGAATAGTGCACGGTACAGGTACATCCAAACCGTCATCGAACCCATCGTTCTACCATTCCTAGACCGGCAAGGGAACTTGCTGTTCCAACAGGACAATGCACGTCCGCATGTATCCCGTGCCACCCAACGTGCTCTAGAAGGTGTAAGTCAACTACCCTGGCCAGCAAGATCTCCGGATCTGTCCCCCATTGAGCATGTTTGGGACTGGATGAAGCGTCGTCTCACGCGGTCTGCACGTCCAGCACGAACGCTGGTCCAACTGAGGCGCCAGGTGGAAATGGCATGGCAAGCCGTTCCACAGGACTACATCCAGCATCTCTACGATCGTCTCCATGGGAGAATAGCAGCCTGCATTGCTGCGAAAGGTGGATATACACTGTACTAGTGCCGACATTGTGCATGCTCTGTTGCCTGTGTCTATGTGCCTGTGGTTCTGTCAGTGTGATGATGTGATGTATCTGACCCCAGGAATGTGTCAATAAAGTTTCCCCTTCCTGGGACAATGAATTCACGGTGTTCTTATTTCAATTTCCAGGAGTGTACTTGCGTATTCGACAAATACAAAATTTAATGCTACAGCGCATTTAAGATCTATTCAAGACACGTCTTTTGTCGTCGGTTTGTTGTGCTACAGTGCCTGAAAGTGTGATACCGACACGTAAAAATTCCATCCTAGTCACACCACATATTTCACCCGAAAAGAGTAAGCATCATCGTTGACAATCCATTTGGGAAGTCGTTTTAGTCGTTCATGCCTGAGTACGTGCTTACCTTCAGCTGCACTCGAGGCAAACGTCTGCTACCGAAACTGGCAAGCCGGACTGCGTCAGTCCGTGGTCGTGGGACTACCTGTTGGCCCTCCGGCGCTGTACGGCGTTAGACAAGCGGACGCAGCGCGCGTCATACGGCGAGCCACTTGGCACTTGTCGCGGGCTTTACTGCCGCCACGGGCGCAGCTGCGACTGAGCACCACACAAAACCGGCAGACGACTCATGTGCAAGCAGCGCCTCCTCTCCAGCCAGGCACAGCCAAGCGGGCCGCGTCCAACTGGCCCCACACTACTCACACATACAGACCGCGGACGCCCCTATCTCTGCCTTGTTAATGCTTCAAGCCAGAATCTAGCAAGAGGACGACGCATAATCGCCATCACCAATTTCCTACGAAGTTATAGTACACATGGCTTAGTCGTTAATGAATGTAACGAAAATGGGAGCTAGCGTTCAGGAAAAAAAAAAAAAAAGTGGAACAAACGCGAGTAGCACTTGTGCTCTGAGCTTTCCGTAGAAACTTAATTACGTATGTAGATATTAATTACACTATTGGCCATTAAAATTGCTACACCACGAAGATGACGTGCTACAGACGCGACATTTAACTGACAGGAAGAAGATGCTGTGATATGCAAATCATTAGCTTTTCAGAGCATTCACACAAGGTTGGCGCTGACATGAGGAAAGTTTCCAGCAGTTGAGCGGCGTTGCCTGGTGAAACGTTGTTGTGATGCCTCTTGTAAGGAGGAGAAATGCGTACCATCACGTTTCCGACATTGATAAAGGTCGGATTGTAGCCTATCGCGATTGCGACTTATCGTATCGCGACATTGCTGCTCGCGTTGGTCGAGATCCAATGACTGTTAGCAGAATATGGAATCGGTGCGTTCAGGAGGGTAATACGGAACGCCGTCCTGGATCCCAACGGCCACGTATCACTAGCAGTCGAGATGACAGGCATGTTATCCGCATGGCTGTAACGAATCGTGCAGCCACGTCTCGATCCCTGAGTCAACATATGGGGACGTTTGCAAGACAACAACCATTTGCACGAACAGTTCGACGACGTTTGCTGCAGCATGGCCTATCAGCTCGGAGACCATGGCTGCGGTTACGCTTGACGCTGCATCACAGACAGGAGCGCCTGCGATGGTGTACTCAACGACGAACCTGAATACACGAATGGCAAAACGTCATTTACTCGGATGAATCCAGGTTCTGTTTACAGCTTCATGATGGTCGCATCCGTGTTTGGCGACATCGCGGTGAACGCACATTGGAAGCGTGTATTTGTCATCGCCATATTGGTGTATCACCCGGCGTGATGGTATGGGGTGCCATTGGTTACACGTCTCGGTCACCTCTTGTACGCATTGACGGCACTTTGAACAGTGGACGTTACACTTCAGATGTGATACGACCAGTGGCTCTACCCTCCATTCGATCCCTGCGAAATCCTACATTTCAGCAGAATAATGCACCGCATGTTTCAGGTCCTGTACGGGCCTTCCTGGATACAGAAAATGTTCGACTGCTGCCCTGGCCAGCACATTCTCCATATCTCTCACCGATTGAAAACGTCTGGTCAATGGTGGCCGAGCAACTGCGTCGTCACATTACGCCAGTCACTACTCTTGTAGAACTGTGGTATCGTGTTGAAGCTGCATGGACGCTGTTGGACTCATTTCCCAGGCGTATCAAGGCCGTTATTACGGCCATATGTGTTGTTCTGGGTACTGATTTCTCAGGACCTATGCACCCAAATTGTGTGAAAATGTAATCACATGTCAATTCCAGTATAATATATTTGTCCAATGAATACTCGTTTATCATCTGCAGTACCCTCTGCCACGCACCGTATGGTGGATTGCGGAGTATGTACGTAGATGTAGATGTAGAGAATGTCTGCATCATCTCACTGCTGTATTTCCTGGATGCTGGATTGGAAGATCATCTCACCTGAATCCACTTGATTACTTCCTGTGGGTATATCTAAAGTCACTTGTGTATGAGACCCCAGTAGATACGAAGATGGAATTATCTGCCAGAATTGTAGCTGCCAGTGGTGTGACTCGAAATACACCATGGATATTTTTCAGGGTTGGTCAGAATATTGTTCGCCAATGTCGTGCTCGCATTGAGGTTGGTGACCGTCAGTTTCATTACATTTTGTAAGATACAGTACAAATGGTACGTTCACTGTGTCAATGATGGTATTTGCAGTCAACTGTAACTAATGTAAATAAAAAAGTACACAATAATGTGATTTTATTCCAATTATCTCCTTAGGGTGGCTTCTGCAACCCCAGGTTCCCTACTTCAGATTGTTCAGTGGAGCATCCACTATGTCCTGTTAAATTTTTGCATGCTCTTACGTAAACACACTGTATACAAATAATAGTTACTAAGTTGTGATAGTATTTCCACTACTGCTGAATTTGGATAAGTAGTATATGATTCAGCTTGGGGGATATTAAGAGGTAACGTTACTAGATTTGAAGTGAAACCGGTTACCATTAATGGTGTAGCAGTGAGCAGTAGGTGACGATCTCGTCTTAGGGGTACACGATGTTTTTGGAGAAATGAAAGTAGTCCCCGATGATATGGAAAATAGCAACGTGCCCTCGGCTTCGTCCGTCTCATTCAGAAGTATCAGAAATTTAGGTGTCATTTCTCTTATACGCGTGTCACAATGTTTCTTGAAATCAGGGCGCATAGACTGGAAAAACATAAGGCCAGCATCATTAGCTGGCAGCTCCCGTCATCTTTTAATTACACTAACCTTCTCATTTCCAGCTTCGACTTCTATGATGAGCATATGAAAAGAAGAATACGTGACAGACCCACCCCCTGCGTAGCAGGCCATAGTAGGCGTCAACAGCTAGCTTTGTAGTGCGCAGCTGCCAACCTCTTTGGGTGCGATCTCCAATATATCTCACGTATTTCCTCGAGAATTGGAAAAGTTATGACACTGCTTCGACCGTTAAAACGCTTCCGATTTATTGACTCAGTTTTGTATACAGCAATATACGACCTAAAACGCACCAAACATAACATGATAAGACTAAAAGCAGCCGACCAGTTGCAATGGATTAAGAAATCTTTACCTAGGTTTCGACAGATTTAAATCTGTCTTCTTCAGAAGGCGGCAATTTTATATTAATGTGGAATGATGTATCATCGTCGTTTATACAAATATCTGCATAGATCCATTACTCCAAATTAAAATATAGCCCTGAAATTAGAGTTACTAATTTTTATTTACATGACAAACCCTATTTTCAGGGCTATATTTTAATTTGGACTAATGGATCTATGCAGATATTTGTAAAAACGACGATGATACATCATTCCATATTAATATAAAATTGCCGCCTTCTGAAGAATACAGATTTAAATCTGTCGAAACCTAGGTAAAGATTTCTTTATCCATTGCAACTGGTCGGCTGTTTTTAGTCTTATTACGTGGAACCGTTGCTGTTGCGCAGCTATGTTTAAAATACTGGAACATAACATGCCCAAACCAATTTCTTCTCTGGAAACTTTTCAAAATATGCACAGTATTTTTATTAATTTACCTACATCTATCGCAATAACTAAGGAAAGTATCGCAAAGAAAACCAGTTGACTATCAAGCTGTGATGCCAGACTATCAAACACGAAAAAAATCAATTTTTTACCAAAAAGTTCCCTCAAAATCGAATAATGGCGACATGAGCAAATGTGAAAGCAGTGGTTTTTAATTATTTAATCGAAAAGTCACCGTTTTAATAAGGAACTAACTACAGACACTGCTGCAGCTTTGTTTCATCTACATAAAACAACTTCTCAGGCGCACTGAGGTGACAAAAGTCATGGAATACCTCCTGATATCATGCGGGACCTCCTTTTGCCGACGTGGTACAGCAACTTGACGTGGCGTGAACTCAACTCGTCGTTGAATGCCCCCTGCAGAAACACTGAGACATGCTACCTCTATAATCGTTCGTAAGTGCGGAAGAGTTTCTGGTGCAGGATTTTGTGCACGAACTGACCTCTCGATTATTATGTCTCATAAATGCTCTATATGATTCAAGTCGTGCGATCTAGGTGGTCAAATTACTCGCTCGTATTGTTCAGAATGTTCTTCAAACCAATCGCGAACAACTTGGCCCGCTGACTGATGCTTTGTCATCCATAAAAATTACGCAGTTTTTTGGGAACATGAAGTATATGTGTGGTGTCACCACCAGACACCACATTTGCTAGGTGGTAGCCTTTAAATCGGTCACGGTCAGTTAGTATACGACGGACTCGCGTGTCGCCACTATCAGTGATTGCAGACCGAGCGCCGCCACACGGCAAGTCTAAAGAGACTTCCTAGCACTCGCCCCAGTTGTACAACCGACTTTGCTAGCGATGGTTCACTGACAAAATACGCTCTCATTTGCCGAGACGATAGTTAGCATAGCCTTCAGCTACGTCATTTGCTACGACCTAGCAAGGCGCCATTACCAGTTTACTATTGATGCTGTAAAACATGTACCGTCAAGAGCGACGCTCATCATTAATGGATTAAAGTTAAGTATTCCACCAGCTACGTCCATTTTTCTAATTTCCTTGTCCTGTTCCAGACCTCACGCCAGCCTGCGTGTGCTAAAACACGTGCCTTTCGGCTTCCTCTCATACCCAGTGTTGGCTCTCCTGCCAACCCACAACATTGGCAACGAGGCCACACCACGTTCGTAACTACACTGCCATGATTTACTTGTGTAATGGCTTCGCCACCATCTCCAGATGTACTGTCCGAATTTTATCGCTTACAGAATCAGCAGACGCAGGCCTTACAGGATGCCCTTGGACAGCTCGTCCAGGGTCAACGTCCAATGCAAAACGATGCGGCAGCCGTCGCCCCACCGCTAATGCAGCCACAACACGCAATTGCACCACCTTTTCGTCCTTTTGATGCGGCACTGGAAAGCTGGACGGAGTGGTCACGCCAATTTGGATTCCATCTCGCCGCCTACAGAATTCAAGGTAACGAGCGGCAGCCTTTTTTATTGTCTTCTGTCAGGATGCACACGTACCGTGTGATAGTCAAATTATTTCCCCGACGCGATGTAGCAACTCTGTCCTACGACGAAATTTTGTCTGCATTAGATGCATATTTCAAAGAATCAGTCAATGTACGAGGGCAGTTCAATAAGTAATGCAACACATTTTTTTTCTGAAACAGGGGTTGCTTTATTCAACATTGAAATACACCAGGTTATTCCCCAATCTTTTAGCTACACAACACTATGTTTCAATGTAATCTCCATTCAATGCTATGGCCTTACGCCACCTTGAAATGAGGGCCTGTATGCCTGCACAGTACCATTCCACTGGTCGATGTCGGAGCCAACATCGTACTGCATCAATAACTTCTTCATCATCCGCGTAGTGCCTCCCACAGATTGCGTCCTTCATTGGGCCAAACATATGGAAATCCGACGGTGCGAGATCGAGGCTGTAGGGTGCATGAGGAAGAACAGTCCACTGAAGTTTTGTGAGCTCCTCTCGGGTGCGAAGACTTGTGTGAGGTCTTGCGTTGTCATGAAGAAGGAGAAGTTCGTTCAGATTTTTGTGCCTACGAACACGCTGAAGTCGTTTCTTCAATTTCTGAAGAGTAGCACAATACACTTCAGAGTTGATCGTTTGACCATGGGGAAGGACATCGAACAGAATAACCCCTTCAGCGTCCCAGAAGACTGTAACCATGACTTTACCGGCTGAGGGTATGGCTTTAAACTTTTTCTTCGTAGGGGAGTGGGTGTGGCGCCACTCCATTGATTGCCGTTTTGTTTCAGGTTCGAAGTGATGAACCCATGTTTCATCGCCTGTAACAATCTTTGACAAGAAATTGTCACCCTCAGCCACATGACGAGCAAGCAATTCCGCACAGATGGTTCTCCTTTGCTCTTTATGGTGTTCGGTTAGACAACGAGGGACCCAGCGGGAACAAGCCTTTGAATATCCCAACTGGTGAACAATTGTGACAGCACTACCAACAGAGATGTCAAGTTGAGCACTGAGTTGTTTGATGGTGATCCGTCGATCATCTTGAACGAGTGTGTTGGCACGCTCCGCCATAGTAGGAGTCACAGCTGTGCAAGGCCGGCCCGCACGCGGGAGATCAGACAGTCTTGCTTGACCTTGCAGCGATGATGACACACGCTTTGCCCAACGACTCACCGTGATTTTGTCCACTGCCAGATCACCGTAGACATTCTGCAAGCGCCTATGAATATCTGAGATGCCCTGGTTTTCCGCCAAAAGAAACTCGATCACTGCCCGTTGTTTGCAACGCACATCCGTTACAGACGCCATTTTAACAGCTCCGTACAGCGCTGCCACCTGTCGGAAGTCAATGAAACTATGCGAGACGAAGCGGGAATGTTTGAAAATATTCCACAAGAAATTTCCGGTTTTTTGAACCAAAATTGGCCGAGAAAAAAAATGTGTTGCATTACTTATTGAACTGCCCTCGTAGTTGCCAAACGGTATACCTTCTTTAGTACAAAACGTACGGCAGGTCAGACCAATCGGGAGTGGGTTGCAACCTTGCAAGGCCTTACTAGGGATTGTGCTTTTGAGTGTCAATGTGGACTCCCTTATTCAGATGCTATGGTACGTGATGCAATTGAACAGAACGTTTCTGATGTTCGTATACGGGAACAGATTTTGAAACTAGTCAATCCCTCCATTCAACAACTGATGGACATATTGGATCGGCAGGACACACTTGACTTTGCTCAGGAATCATTTGAAACTTTGCCACCTGTGTGTCAGGTTACCCGGCCCGCCGGGCGAGCTGCACGAAACAGTAAACAGTCCTTGCGCCCGACCGTGCCGCTGCCGCCAGACTCTCAGCCACGTGTACCGCGTCAGCAAGCAAATGCAGTGCTAAAATCACCGCCAGGCACCACACTTGCTAGGTGGTAGCCTTTAAATCGGCTGTGGTCCGTTAGTATACGTCGAACCCGCGTGTCGCCACTATCAGTGATTGCAGACCGAGCGCCGCCACACAGCACGTCTAGAGAGACTTCCTAGCACTCGCCCCAGTTGTACAACCGACTTTGCTAGCGATGGTTCACTGACAAAATACGGTCTCATTTGCCGAGACGATAGTTAGCATAGCCTTCAGCTACGTCATTTGCTACGACCTAGCAAGGCGCCATTACCAGTTACTATTGATGCTGTAAAACATGTACCGTCAAGAGCGACGCTCATCATTAATGGATTAAAGTTAAGTATTCCACCAGCTACGTCTGTTTTTCTAAAGTCTAATTTCCTTGTCCTGTTCCAGACCTCACGCCAGCCTGCGTGAGCTGAAACGCGTGCCTTTCGGCTTCCTCTCATACCCGGTGTTGGCTCTCCTGCCAACCCACAGCAATATGAATGGCTACAAATGGTCTCCAGGTAGCCGAATACAACTTATCCGTCAATGAACTGTTCAGCTGGATCAGAGGAACCACTTCATTCCCTGTAAACACAGCCCACAACATTACAGAGCCACCACCAGCTTGTACAGTGGCTTGTTGACAACCAGGGTGCATGGTCTCGTGGGGTCTGCACCACACTCGAACCCTCCCATCAGCACTTATCAAATGAAATCGGGACTCATGTGACCAGGTCACTGTTTTCTGGTTGTGTAGAGTGTAGAGTGGTAAACCAGGGAGAGGCACTACAGGGGATGCCGTGCTGATAGCAAACACACTGCCATCGTTTGTCAACTGCCATCGTTCGTCAACTGCCATCGCTCGTCAACTGCCATCGCTCGTCAACTGCCATCGCTCGTCAACTGCCATCGCTCGTCAACTGCCATCGCTCGTCAACTGCCATCGCTCGTCAACTGCCATCGCTCGTCAACTGCCATCGCTCGTTAACTGCCATCGCTCGTCAACTACCATCGCTCGTCAACTGCCATCGCTCGTCAACTGCCATCGTTCGTCAACTGCCATTGGCCATTAAAGTCAAATTTCGCCACACTATTCTAACGGTTACGCTCATTGAACGTTCCACATTGATTTCTACTGTTGTTTCACGCAATATTGCTTGTCTGTTAGCACTGCCTACTCTACTAAAATGGCGCTGCTCTCGGTCGTTAAGTCCGTCGGCCACTGCATTGTCCATGATCATACGTAATGCCTGAAATTTAGTATTCTCGGCACACTCTTGACCCTGTGTATCTCGGAAAATGGAATGTTCTATGCATTTGCCTCCAACTACCATTCCGCGTTCTAAGTCTGCTAAATGCCGTCGTGCAGCCATAATCACGTGGGAAACCTTCTTGCATGAATCACCAGAGCACAGATGACAGCTCCGTCAATGCACGACCCTTCTATGCCTTGTGTACCCAATACTACCGCCATCTGTCTATGTGCACATACCTATTGCACGACTTTCTCAGCGTATGACGGAAGTTCTATGGACAATGCAGCACACCCTATTGCGTCGGACAACATGTGGTATCATAGTGAACCAGTTAACTTGCTTCAACCTTGTTTCTATGCGGTCTACTGATGCGGACTACTTCTATGCACTGTTGCGAGACGCATCGTGTATCTTATAAAAAATTATACCGCATTTGTGACAATTGAGCCCGAAGGTTTGAAACCAATATCTAACAAGCGGACCGGGCCTCTTTGTCGTCATCGTTTTCTCCAGATTTATGGTACATGCAGCGCTTGACGAGAAATGAAAGTGGCAGAAGTGGCAGTTCCAGACTGACAATCGTTTAGGAAAAATATCTTTTTTTTTCGCGCTGTTAGGGCATGGTATGAGCAATTTATGTTAGCACATTTCTAGACAGTGCTTGGCGCAATTGAAATAGTACAGAATGGTAATACGATTGCCGTGTGGTGTTCAATTTTGAAGTAACTTACACTGCAAATTAAACCCAATTAATTCTCAATGTATTATATTTATTAATATTTTTATAGAAGGCGTGGAAAAGGAAGGCAAGTGTAAATTTTGCACTGAAGATTCTATAAATGGTGGATACTACGCGGAAAAATACGGGACTGTCTTCATTACTTCAACAAAATCTGGGATAATTATAAGCCGGCCTAAGTGGCCGTGCGGTTCTAGGCGCTGTAGTGTGGAACCGCGAGACCGCTACGGTGACAGGTTCGAATCCTGCCTCGGGCATGGATGTGTGTGATGTCCTTAGGTTAGTTAGGTTTAACTAGTTCTAAGTTCTCGGGGACTAATGACCTCAGAAGTTGAGTCCCATAGTGCTCAGAGCCATTTGGATAATTATATAAAAAAATTTTTTGACTGATGTGGCGAAGCCGTATGTGCAGGAGAATAAATTTCTTTTTTAATCACTCATGAGAGGAACAAACAAATTCACAATAATAGGATAGGAATTTTCAAGATGAAGGAGGATTTCATGCAGGCAGGTCTTTTCCTTCAAGAAAATTATTTAAAAGACGGTATGGCGCATGTAAACGTTTTTTATGGCTGCTTACAAGTCGCCATTCGTCTTCAAAAATATTAAAAATACGCCAGACCCCCAGGTCCAGCCATCCTTCCTGCCCCCTCCCCCCCCTCCCCTCCCCGTCCATGTAGAGTATGGTATGGGTGTTCTTGTACGACTGGTAAGCATGTGTTTGGTCACTTACCACTGTGTACGTGCACACATCATGAAAACGTTGCCATTAAAGTTGCCATTCGCAGGCACAGCCGGTATTTCTCGGCTTATCATGGAACTGTCAACTAATACGAATAAATTGTATAACATAAAATGTTTTATACTTTTTCTTATTTGTTAACTGTGTCTGTCATGGACTATTCCTTGCCACTGTTTAAGCCGAGGTCGTCGGTTTAATTATGTGTAACTCACATCTGTTGCCAAGGTTAGCCAAAACTGTGAGTTGGCAGAGAGACTATTACGCGCTTTTGTTTTGAATATTCTGGACGTAAATTAAGGTTGGCATCAGAGCAGAAGATGTGCATGTGCAGTAACGTCCAGTAGATGATCTGTTTAAGTGAATGTGAGGATCCGTAAGTTCCTTACTGCAACAAAGTCATGAGCAAATGTAACTTCTGCAAATTAAAAAGTATGAAAGCCAAACATGTAGACAACTAATTTATTTACGATCTAACGTCGAAAACAAGAGAGTGCACCAAAGAAAGAAGTACGCTCATAACTACGAGAGCTAGTCAATTAGTGAATGCAACGTTTTTTCTATTTTTCTGAAAGACAATACT
This sequence comes from Schistocerca cancellata, assembly GCF_023864275.1. Taxonomy (NCBI): domain Eukaryota; kingdom Metazoa; phylum Arthropoda; class Insecta; order Orthoptera; family Acrididae; genus Schistocerca; species Schistocerca cancellata. The sequence goes on along the minus strand of NC_064637.1, from coordinate 122,850,111 downwards.
GACTCAACAGTGACATTGCCTGTGCGTTAGCTGTGGTGTCACCGCCAGACACCACACTTGCTAGGTGGTAGCTTTTAAATCGGCCGCGGTCCGATAGTATACGTCGGACCCGCGTGTCGCCACTGTCAGTAATTGCAGACCGAGCGCCGCCACACGGCAGGTCTAAAGAGACGTACTAGCACTCGCCCCAGTTGTACAGCCGACGTTGATAGCCATGGTTCACTGAGAATTACGCTCTCATTTGCCGAGACGATAGTTAGCATAGCCTTCAGCTACATTTGCTACGACCTAGCAAGGCGCCATTACCAGTATAGATATTGAGATTCTATTAATGTATCATCAAGAGCGATGTTCTACAAATGTGGATTAAAGTTAAGTATTCCAGAAGCTACGTACTTTTCTTTATAGCATTCATTACGTATCCTGTTTCAGACCTCACGCCAGCCTGCGTGAGTTTAAGCGCGTGCCTTTCGGCTTCCTCGCATTGTGTCTAGGCTGTCTCGTCTAGACACAACATTAGCCACCTGAGTGAAGTATTGACATCAGAGCATCTTATTATTAGATCCCTGTAGCCTGTATGCAGTGAGTCCCTAAAGGGACTAAAGCTACGAACATTATTCGCCGAATGCAGCTGCAGTAGGGTGATGGCTGTCCTAAAAGTGGATCGCGCCTACTCGCCACCACCGAGTTCGTCCAAGTTTATGGTGTACGCACAGCTTTACAACGAATGAAAGGGACAGAAGTGGGAGCTCCAGTCAGCCAAGCGCTTAGAGGAAATCGCATTTTTAACGCGGGTTGGGAGAAGCACGAGCCAGTTATGTCAGTGCAGTTTCCAGGCAACGGTTGGCGTAGCGGGAAGAGTACAGAACACTACTCCGAGATCATTGTATCGAATCACAGTTTGGAAACCTTTTCTATTTTAAACTAGTGAATACCCCGCATTGCTCAGGTGTGTATTTATTCCAAACTTTTATTAGTACATCCCTTTCTCCCCCCTCTCCATGTTCGTCTCATGCTTTATCTCTGTCCTCCTCTTCCTCTTCCTCTTCCTCCTCCTCTTCTCCCTGTTCATCTCCTCGTTCCCCCTCTCCCTGCCTATCTATTCCTTCCCCATTTCCGTCCGTCTTCTTTCCTTTCTATGTCCGTAGCTCGTGGTCGTGCTGTAGCGTTCTCGCTTCCCGCGCCCGGGTTCCTGGGTTCGATTCCCGGCGGGGTCAGGGATTTTCTCTGTCTCGTGATGACTGGGTGTTGTCTGATGTCCTTAGGTTAGTTAGGTTTAAGTAGTTTTAAGTTCTAGGGGACTGATGACCATAGATGTTAAGTCCCATAGTGCTCAGCGCCATTTGATCCATTTTGAACCTCTCTCTGTCCCTCTCCCACAGTCCTCTCCATCCATTTCCTTCTCACTCTATCTGTGCCTATCTCCCCCTTGACTGTCTCCTTCCTGTTCACCCGTTCACTCTCAACGTTATGACGTTGACCGCAATACTTTGCTGGTGATTCATGCTCGCACAGTATTTCTTTCCAGATTGAAACTAATATCTGTACGAAATTTTGATAAAATCGTTCCACTGTTTAAATTTTAATCAATAATCGGCATTGATGGCAGAAGACTTCCGGTATAAGAAGTAACCTTCGATCTGCCAACAGCCTTCTCAAAAAGAATGAACAGAGATTCAGGGCACTCTCTTGACCTAGGGGTGGGAAACTGCCCCTGAAGGCGGAAGAATCAGCGGTGATCAACGGCATGAGGATGCAAAAATGGTTGAAATGGCTCTGGGCACTACGGGACTTAACATCTGAGGTCATAAGTCCCCTAGAACTTAGAACTACTTAAACCTAACTAACCTAAGGACATCACACACATCCATGCCAGAGGCAGGATTCGAACCTGCGGCCGTAGCAGTAGCGCGGTTCCGGACTGAAGCGCCGGCGGCCCATGAGGATGCAGAAAGCAACAGAGAGCACTGCATTAAAGACACGTAACGCTCTCACTGTACTCATATGTAATATCCCCTTAGAAAAATTATAAATTACTGTGCTGATAAACCTGTTACGTTATTTGATTTTCAAACAGCTGAGCAGAACTGAACGTACTCAGACATTTCTCTCTTTACTTATTCTGATCAACACTAAACTGACACACAATATTTTTAGCGCAACGCAATCTGACTTTCAATAATCCCTACAAAAGAATTGCCCTGACTAAAAATAACCTTTACCTTTCATGAATCATTTACCTCACAAAAATCTTCGTTAGTCGAACTACTGCAATACAGCGAGCGCCAATACTGCCAGCTACATAAAAGATTCAAACTAATGAAGGCACTAACTACTGATAGGCATACTTAGCAAATGAAGGATTTTGATAGAGAAGAAACAATGTATTTAGCTTAATATCAGTTCATGATATACAGTATTACAAATTTAATCTTTCTGATGGACATACGTCCAGATCGTCCGCTCTCAAAATTCTGCCATCTCTCTCCCCACATCCACCACTGTTGGCGTCTCACCTTCAACTGCGCAACGCTATGCGCTGTTCACGTCCAACTGCCCAACACTACAATAGCGAATATTCCAACAGTACCTAACAAACAAACTGAGCAGCTTTGTATTTTAAGTGCAAATATCAACTGAAGTTGACAGGGAAACATGAAATGTAGCACATACAGGCTACTTTGAATCCGTTACTATCTATGGTATTGCTTTGGGGGCAGCTTGACAAACATAGTTTGTGTACTAAAAATACAGAAAAGAATTGTTCGAACTGTGTGTACTGTAAGTCGTAAGGAAGCATTTCGTCCATTATTTAACAAACTTAAAATATTAACTGTGCCATCCCTATACATTATATATTACGGTACTGTCTTTTCATATAACAGATATGAATTATTTGAAGGAAACCACTTTGTTCACTCACCTGAGACAAGGAATATAAAAAAAAATTACACGATTCCCGCACATCGCCTGAAAAACTGCACCCACAGACCTCCAACCACGGGAGCCAAAATTTATAATAAATTACATGGGAACAATGAAGACGAGTTCAGGTTCATTTAAAAGAAAGCTGTATGAAGTACTGACGCCGAATTGTTAGTACTCAGTTGATACGAGGGTCACTTTTTTTTAATGCATCTTTTATTCTACATGTTTGAAAGTCTTACAGTGTGTAGATACATCCTTTAGGAACAATATTTTCATTTATCCACATAATTTCTGTTGTGGGTTGGCAAGAGAGCCAACCCGGTACTACCAGAGGAAGCCGAAAGGCACGCGTTTTAGCTCACGCAGGCTGGCGTGAGGTCTGGAACAGGACAAGGAAATTAGACTTAGAAAAAACTGACGTAGCTGGTGGAATACTTAACTTTAATCAATAAATGGTGAGCGTCGCTCTTGACGGTGCATGTTTTACAGTATCAGTAGTAACCGGTAATGGCGCCTTGCTAGATCGTAGCAAATGACGAAGCTGAAGGCTACGCTAAACTATCGTCTCGACAAATGAGAGCGTATTTTGTCAGTGAAGCATCGCTAGCAAAGTCGGTTGAACAACTGGGGCGAGTGCTAGGAAGTCTGTCTAGACCTGCCGTGTGGCGGCGCTCGGTCTGCAATCACTGATAGTGGCGACACGCGGGTCCGACGTATACTAACGGACCGCGGCCGATTTAAAGGCTACCACCTAGCAAGTGTGGTGTCTGGCGGTGACACCACAATTTCCATCCCTTCAACTGCCTTACTCCATCTTGGAACCAGCGCCTGTATAACCGCACGGTAAAATTTTGGGCCAACCTCTTGGAGCCACTGTTTGGCAGCGTGCACAAGGGAGTCATCATCTTCAAACCTTGTTCCACGAAGAGAGTCTTTCAGTTTCCCAAAGAGATGATAGACACATGGAGCCAGCTGAGGACTGTAAGGCGGGTGTTTCAGTGTTGTCCATCCGAGTTTTGTGATCGCTTCCATGGTTTTTTGACTGACATGTGGCCGTGTATTGTGACGCAACAGCAAAACATTCTGCTTTTGCCGATGTTGTCGAACACGACTGCGAGAGCCTGAAGTTTCTTCGGTGTCGTCACATACGCATCAGAATATATGGTGGTTCTACTTGGCATCATGTCCAGAAGCAAGAGTCCTTCGGAATCGAAAAACACCGTAGCCATAACTTTTCCAGCAGAAGGTGTGGTTTGAAATTTTTTTTTTTTTCTTGGGTGAATTTGCATGATGCCACTCCATTGATTGCCTCTTCGTCTCTGGTGAAAAATGATGGAGCAACCTTTCATCACCTGTCACAATTAATCCAAGAAATTCATCTCCACTATTCTCGTACTGTTCCAAAACTTCGCTGCATTCCGTTTTTCTTGTTTGTGAGCCACTCTCAACATTCTGGGAAGCCACCTGGCACAAACATTTTTAACGCAATCACTTTGAGTATTCTGCAGACACTTCCTTCCCCTATCCTAACGTAGCGTGACAATTCGTTCACTGTGATGCGTCTGACAGCAGCCACCTATTCGTTAACTCTCTGCACATTGCCTGGAGTGTGTGCAGTACGAGGCCTGCCGCTGCGAGGACAATCCTCAACGTTGCCGTGCCCGCTTTCATCACGTAACCTGCTTGCCCACTGACCAACTGTACTGCGATCGACAGCAGCATCTCCATACACCTTTTCCAACCTTTTGTGGATGTTTCCCATTGTCTCGTTTTCACAGCACAGGAATTCTATGACAGCACGTTGCTTCTGACGAACGTCAAGTGTAGCAGCCATCTTGAAGACACGCTGTGACCGCGCCACTCGCGGGAACAGGTTGAACTAAGTTTGAAAACAAGCGGGAAGGATGTAGCTACAAACTGTAAAACTTTCACATATGCAGAATAAAAACTGCATTTTACAAAAATAGTGTGCATTTCTTTTGGAGTGACCCTCGTATTTCCTTATAGGACGAACTGGTAGTGTGAACTTGATTCATTTTGTTACATATCTCAATATATATCACTTCAGTACTATATTACTATTTATCAGTGTAAAAATCATTGTAACTATAAAGAAAATTTTTTGGTATGTCTTCTGGACATAGATCAAATGGTTTGCAAGTATACGTCATGTATGGCTAGTAGTTTACAAGCAAACCTCTGAAACCTAGGAATAAGCGTGCATGTTAATTAGTCTTAAACCAGAAGCTGTGACTCATCTTCAAGATGACTGCGTGGTTACGATCCGAAATATCGGAATATGACTTATTACTGTCCCAGATGCTCACCTAAAGGATGATGGCACGATAAAAATTACACATCTGGCAACCCTAACTTTTCTCCTTATCTTTCGCGGTACGAGAACTGTTGTCAAGCTCTTATTCGTACCAACGTTTCACTCAGTCGCCGGTTGGAAACGTTCCTGCGTTTCCGCAGTTTGCGTGGCCGTGTTCTGACGACAGTTCCGATGGACCGAGGGACTTGCCTGTCTCTAGATGCTGCTCAGTCCCGAGGCAGCGGGTGGGGGTAGCAGTTATATAAAACACCGGGGTAGGCTACAGCCGTGGCGAGACGCAGCACCAACTCGACGCAGCATTCCGCAGGAGAGAACGTCTGCGCGAGGCACGTCGCAATATCGCCACGTGACGATGACGTCAGCACTGGAAACTCGACCCACAGCAGTCCCCTCGCAGCAGACAAAGCGCATTTTCTTGTCACTGCTATTGTTTCTCTCCGTTAGGAGCATATAAGCAGTTAGCGGTAACAAAAGTTTCAAAGTTCCATCCGAGAGAAATTACGTACTTAAAAACTGGCAATAATAATTATTAAACACAATACGAATTTCAAATACGAGGAGCGCGTGGGCGTACACTAATAGTTTACCCAAGAGGAGGTAAAACCCTAAAAACGCCTCCTGATAAAGTTCAGTGTGACAAGATCTTAATTTTACAGGAGATACAGAAAACTGGTTGTATACGCAACTTTTTGTTGTTAATTTTGTACCAAAATGGTAGACATATTTGATTACGGTATGCAACTTGCATCGTTTTAATCTATTACGAAGATAACAAATGTCATTTTTTCAGTTAATGGTTTTGTATTACGTCTGTATCTGATTAAATCCAACACACCTCCATCGAGTTACTGAATAAATCTAGACAATATTCCCAACACATTTTTAATGTAAAACAATAAACTGGTAACCAAGATCGCAGGATCCCTCCCACATGAGCACAATGTGCTCCTTACAGAATAAAAAAATTAAAAGAATTCCTGCGATCTTGGGTACCAGCTATATGAGTGGAATCCAAGCCCACTTTTATAGTGTTTTCTCACCTCCCTAGATCCGGTGATGGCGGCTTTAGTTTCGCCGAAACCGGTAATCATGGAATAAAAAGAATTACTGCGATCTTGGATACCAGTTTATTGTTTTACAAGCATCTAGATCGCTTCCACATGAGTACTATGTGCTCCCTAAGAAACAGTTTTACTGCGTAGAACTATAGTATAGAGAGATTTCAGTCGTGGTTACTATTAAGATGGACTTATTAGTTCATTTTCGACGCGTTCCACCTGTATTGAAAGACATCTTCCGACAGTCCAGGAAAATTACAAAACCCAGTACGAATATAACGGCAACACAGAAAATTTCTAAAACAGCAAAACCACGTAAATTTTTTTAACCTGACAACATAAAAGTTACAGGTCCCAAACTGCGTTTGGAGTTAGGGGCTTGGCGGGGGGGGGGGGCGGGGCTAAAAAGTGTACTAGCTAGCATAGTATGAATTATAAAATTTAACGCTTACCGAACTACGGTAGGATAATCATCTCATGAAATGAAGACTCAAACACATAAAATTACAGCCGGCCGTGGTGGCCGAGCGGTTCTAGGCGCTTCAGTCCGGAACCGCGTGACTGCTACGGTCGCAGGTTCGAATCCTGCCTCGGGCATGGATGTGTGTGATGTCCTTAGGTTAGCTAGGTTTAAGTAGTTCTAGGTTCTAGGGGACTGATGACCTCAGATGTTAAGTCCCATAGTGCTCACAGCCATTTGAACCATAAAATTACACTCAGGAAAGAAAGGGCCAAGTGCACGTATAACGCTAAAATACTGAACAGTACCGATGGGCGTAACTTGTACCTAAAACAAGAACTACAAAAAAATGGCTCTGAGCACTATGGGACTTAACATCTATGGTCATCAGTCCCCTAGAACTTAGAACTACTTAAACCTAACTAACCTAAGGACATCACACAACACCCAGCGATCACGAGGCAGAGAAAATCCCTGACCCCGCCGGGAATCGAACCCGGGAACCCGGGCGTGGGAAGCGAGAACGTTACCGCACGACCACGAGATGCGGGCGAAGAACTACATAATGTCGCCCACCATACTATCAGCAATGAGCCATGTGAAGATTTACAGTAATGAGGTAACACCACCAGGCAATAAAACACAACTCTCATATGGTGAGACCAAATGTGACTTTTTAAAAACACAGCTTCTGTCAATAGCACAAAAAATCATCTGGAGAGGAAAACAACTCTGTAAAATCATATCAACCATGATTTTATACAACAGGAGGATGCAAACTGTCTGCTTGTCCAAAGAGCTAAGAGACAGAGATTATTTGACTTACCACACGCAGACGCCGCCCGTTAAACACAAAAGAGGGCCTCTTTACATGACACATACGCACAACCTTACGTGTTAGCATTGGTCTGAACTTTTGCATTGGAAGATGCGCATCATAGAATGTACGAAAGCCTGATATTCGACAATAACTTTTCGTTTAAAAGCATCGGCTATTTGAAGCGAATATCTTTCGAAATTTCGAATTTCTCAGCAAATTTAATCTTCGCGCTTTATTTTCTACGTTGCCTCGAAACGGCACAGTGCAACTTGTAATACAAGCGTGTTTCATGCTTAATTTGGACTTGTCCCGTTGTAACGGGACAGCTAGCATGGGCATTTCAGGAAAAATTACCTTAATTTTGATTAATTTATGCATTTATAGTATGAAAACTATTGATTGAAATCATTTGATTGTAGCCTACTTTTTAGATAACAATGTCATAAATGTATGCACAGAGCTTTAAGCATCTAGGTAAAGTAGTTAATAAATCTATAGACTTCATACGTAGACTGGCAGGAAATATTTTACATTACTGACCGACATAAATGTTTATGTAATAAAGTTTATATCGAAGCTATTCTGATTATTATTATACCAAAATCTTCATCCTCAAAACACTTTCATTGTTCTAAAATTTCTTTCTATTCAGAGTTCATATTATGTAGTTAGACCCTCATAAACTTCATGAAAATTACTACTGTTTTTCCAGCAAGTCACCGTAAGGCTTATGGGCACTTTGGTAGTAGAAGAGTAAAGATGGACAAGTGCTCATAGCTCTTAAAGTATGCATTGTTAGAGCCCAGGTTTTCAAGCCTGAATACTGACCGTTTGTCCTGGAACACCCTGAATATTTCGTGATTCTGTTTGTCTTCAAAATAAAAACATCAATGTCTTTCCCTTCACTCACTGTGTAACTCTCAATCAAAATTAGTGAGCTGAAGGAGACAAAAATTACATTCTCTGTCGTGGCCATTCGTACTTACACCTTGATAAAAATGTTGGATTAAGGAACGCAGAGGCAAGATGGAAACACCTAAAGATATCAAGGAAATGATTGAAGTATCAAGATTTAAGCCACCTCCTTTAACAGTTGTCAGTGTTAGTCGAGAAACGGGAAACACAGTTGGACTCAAAACTCGCTTTCAGTCAGAAGTCCAAACAATTGATAGTGAGAGAATCGCATAAATTAGACAAATCGGGAACGCGTAAATTGCAAGCTTCAAACTTTGACACCGCCAAGCGACCACCGACCTTAGTACGTGATATCAATTTCAACTTGATACACGCTTCCTTTCCCAGGGAAAAACGTTCTCAAGGACGGAAATACAAAGCGAAAAACGGATTTAAGGAACTCAGAGAAAAGATTTTTCTTCGTCTTATGTAATTAAAAATTAAACACTTTCCGTTACTTTCCTTCAATTGTACTGTGAAACCTTGTTTATTTCCGCGTCTCACGCTTCTAGTTCAACGCAAATTATAATGACGCCATTTGACATCCGACCGCAGTGGAAACGCGGTCGTTGCTGCATAATATTTAAATTTGTTCTTAAAGATGTTCCCGATGTCCGAATCGATTCATTTAACAATCATTTTGTTCACAAAACTATAAATGTTGATTTAAGATGAATTCGAATTTTTGAAGCAGATTCATTAGCAAGTGGCATTAAGGTATGCACGTCAGAGTCGATGTTTACCACTGTTTGTTGCTTCGATCGATCGTTCCTGTCATTTCATTCCATATTCTCCATTCGCACTGGGGAACACTGCACAGAGCTCTTCACTATCGTCATCCGAGACACAAGAGATGAAGTGATAAAGAAATGACGTCACTTCATTTGCGCCCTTTTCCGCACAGTATCCAGGATAAATAAAGGATTCGCCTGTTGCAAGAATATGGATATTGAATGAATGCATTGAAACTTGCCGTTTAAAATAAATGTCATGGGTAGCTATATTTGTTTCCTGTTTTTCCTTACTTCCAATTTATTGGGGAGAGAGACTACATCAGAATTCTGTTCGCTCTGTCCTGTCGTAGTCGGCTGAGTCACCACAGGCCTGCCAGCTTCTTTCCCCTGAAACACTGACTTACCTGGTTCTTTCTCCTTAGCGGAAAATTTTGAATGCTAATATCTATGGACTCACTTGATTTTTTTCCCAATTTCAGCATCTCAACAGCTGTTTATCATCAGTCTGAATCCAGCTGTAGTAATAACTCAATTTCGAAATGAAGACTTACCTGTTTCTTTTACCTATCCTTCATGTGTACTTTAACAGGCTTCCTAATTCCATTAAATGACAAACAGTGAAGCTGAAGTATCGTGCCAACATATAATTGTTACCTGGCCAGAGTAGATTTCATAAGTGATATCTACCCTGAAAGATTACGACTGCATATTCTGAAGTCTAGCATCATTCCATATAATAACAGTTTCTGTCTGGTTGTTGATCTCATGTGTTTAATATACACTTACATAAATTAATGTACTAACGCAATTGAGGGATTTACATCATAACAAATGTAACATTAAAGATAATGTTTTATACACTGTGGAGATTCGAAACGTATCTTTATTCATTTCCATTGACTTATTGTAAGGAACTTCATAAAATAAATACTTCTCTTATTACAGCAATAAAAGGGCAGTAGGTTGTCAGTTGGAAGTTCTCAGAGGTAACAATTTGTTTTTTTGTTATTTTCTTCATATTTCTTTATAAGACAGAACATACAGCTGTTCTTCTGTTTCTGTATATGTACGGACACTTCCTCACATTCCATCCCCTTAGTTTTGACAATGCTTATTATGCTAAACAAGTTTCAAGCTATACTAACACATGAAAGACAGCAAAGCATATATAAGTTAACAATTGTAACAGTGCAAATGCCAATATAAATTCACATGCACTATAATTCCTAATGAATAACATAACACATATATACGTAATCAGTCTGTAAAGATGGTTTCATCTCCTATTTAATACCCTGTACTTGGCACTGTATACTGTCTTATTCTTATTGCTAGTGCTTTCTCCACTTCCTCCTTAACACTATAAAACAATGATTGCTGTTAAAACTAGGAACAAATATATTACTCTTTTTTTTTTAAATCTATTTGTTATGTACTTTGACAAAAGAAAGCTTCTTAGTATTTCACATGTGTAAATACAGTTTCTCCCCTTCCTCGCAAAGAGGAAAACAAAGAACTATTTGATAACAACACTGAAAATCAAAATGCAAGATAAAGACTGAATAAATAATGGGAGTTTGTGTGCATGGGAAGGTGGAGTATACGGTGATGTTTATGAAATAATCTTGCCCGATATGTACAAGATGTAACAATGTATGTACACTTTCGATAGCTTTATCAACTACAGCTGAAATGCTAATATGCTAATATGCTAATATGTGTATAACTGTACATTTATAGTACCTTTATAGACACGTGAGGTATATAAGAGATATACAAACAATATTCACATTATTTTATGAGATAAATAGTCAAGCTAGTGCAAGTAAGCAGCGAAGCGCACAAGTGCTAGAAACTGTTAAGCATCAGGCTCGACACATGTGTTAGCTTTTCTACAGAAGCTATGATGCTTATTGGACAACACAGCAATGTTATGTACACATGGATAACTTGTGTAGTCTTCAGCATTGATTTCTCTGTCACCTCTGTGGATATTTCTGCCACATTCTTGCATACACATAGGTCTTCGTATAATTTTCATTTCCGTGTTGACAGGCCAAATGGTAATAGTGGCTTTATTATTCAAAATGGCCTGTCTGACCTTTACAGAACCTGTAAAGAAAAAAGCAATGACACATTACAGGATGGATTGACATCTATATATTTAGTTTGTATATACACATTGGTTTACGATTCAGGTGTCCCAAATGAGTTGCACATCAGGACAACGCAATGGAATGGTCAAGTTTCTTAAAAATTACACGGAATTGTACAAGGAGCGTTGCGAAACCTAACTTTCGCTCTTCTCTCTTATCTGAAACCATAAGCCAAGACAGTCAGGTATATGCAGTATTTCTAGACTTCCGGAATGCATTTGACTCGGTTTCACAACTGCACTTACTATCGAAATGTGATTGGGGTACGAAGCAAACTTTGTGACTAGATTGAGGAGTTCTTCACAAGAAGACTCCAGCACGTTGTCTTGCATGGAAGCCGTCAACAGATGTAGAAGTAACTCCAGATGTGCCCCAGGAAAGTGCGTAGAGACCCATGGTGTTTATGTTGTGCATTAATGCCCTTTCAAATAATACTAAGCTCATACTTTTTTTAGATGGTAATGAAATACTACCTGTAAAAAGTTGTACAAACATTCAGTCAGATCTCAATAAGATTGTGAAGTGGGTAAAGATAGCCAATTTGCTTTAAATATTGTAAATACATAGTATCTGCTGATTACAATATCAGTGAATCACAACTGGAATCTGTCGACGAATACCGGCCGTTGTGGCCGAGCGATTCTAGGCTCTTCAGTCCGGAGCCGCGCTGCTGCTGCGGTCGCAGGTTCGAATCCTGCCTCGAGCATGGATGTGTGTGATGTACTTAGGTTAGTTAGGTTTAAGTAGTTCTAAGTTCTAGGGGACTGGTGACCTCGGATGTTAAGTCCCATAGTGTTCTGAGCCATTTGAACCATTTTTTGTCAACAAATACTTGGGTGTAAGAATTTGTAGGGATATGAAACGAAACAGTAGACTAATTTATACGTATAGCAGGTGGCAGAATTCAGTTTGTTGGTAGAATACAGTGGAAACGCAGATAGACTACTAGGTAGATTGCTTACAAAGAACTCGTGCGACCAATCGTACAATATTGCTAATGTGTGTCGGACCCGTACCAAGTAGGACAAAAAGTTGATATTAAATGTCATCAAAGAGGGGTAGCATGAATGATCATAGGTTGTGTGACCATCGCGGAGATGTTGAAAACAGTGGGCTGCTTCACGCTTGAATGTAGGTACAAACTGCACTGTAAGGAAAAAAAAAAGTGACGAACCACGAAGGAGTTACGAAAATTGGTCCACAGCGATGTTCACACAGGTATCTACAGAAAAGGCAAAATTGCATACTTTGGCGGTCAGGGGAGGAATGTGTAATGCTGCAGCGCAGTTTCATCGCGCGGCTGGCAATGGTAGTAAACAGAGCATAAAGTCCTTACGAATATCATTCCATGTACTCGGCTGGGCAGTAACTATGCCTCGCAGACAGGCGTGTCAACAGTATACGAGGCATTTACCATTAGAGATGGGGGATCCGCTCTTGAACTAATTCATAGAGTTGAATCTTTCAAAGGAGTGAACAATCAGTGATCCAGAAAAAAAGAACGGTAGCTCCAAACGTTTCCCACGGCAGAGAGAGAGAGAGAGAGAGAGAGAGAGAGAGAGAGAGACGGAGCATATCAGCAGCGCCTCTGCTGGTCAGAGCACAGTGCACGCCACACAACACAGCCAGCGCTGGCCTCTGCCCTGCTTCTACCTAGGCTGCCTGCATTGTGCAGTGCTCCATTGGATTTTGTGTTTCACATATGCCGTGCCATCTCTGTGCGTCGTCTGCCGTGTGCAGTGTCGCACTCTGTCGGCGATCGTTTCAGTCGCACGTCCTGCCCTCTGGGCAGCTGATGCGAGCAACAGGACAGAGAGCCACCTAGTGGATAACATAGGAACTACTTGCAACAACCTGCTCGCAAGGGAATGGATGATTTGTCTCGGAGCGGGTGAGTTCACCGCTCCCCCCCACCCTCGAAACTCGCCCGTTCAACGCTCACCCCACCGTCTCGACTCTAGCCAGAGCATTGAGCAAAGCGACTCAGTTGTCACTCTGGTCGCTGCGGTCTCAGCTCACGCAGTAATACAGCTCGCGGCTCGACCTACTCGACTCAGCGCCTCTGCATCGGAGTTCGTCCCTACTGGATATTGTTCTTCGTAGTAATACCGCTATGTATATTACATTATTATGTTATGTATACATCAATTGTTTTTATTTTATTTTTATTTGTTTAAACTGATTAGATTAGGTTCCTGATGACTCCTCTTACTATAGGATTTTTATTATGGACACTCGAATTTACGCTTTAATTACGAGCGAACCGATAAATGTATCACAAAATGTGATACACCAATATTTTCCTTGTTTTATTCTGCGTAAGGCTATATGCAGCACTTTCGTTTTACAGTGAAATTTATATTTTGCAATTTTAGGCGTCTTCGGAAGGAAACATTCACTTTAAAAATATATGGCTTGCGATGTATTTGTATGAGGTTAATGAAATTTTAATACATTATAGCCAAATATATTGTTAATGTAAATCTCAAGTTACGAAATGTTCCGATCACCCAAAAAACCACGATAGTGCAAAATAAATCAATAATCAAAAACTTTGTCATATCGTGGAAATTTCAATAAACAATACAAAATTCTTACTCATTATCTGTGTTCAAGATCAAAATACAGGTATAGTACTGGAATAAACCAAGTTTAAAGGGCAATGTGCCTTCCATTTATTTTCTACTGTAAATGAGTGGTGAGTCATGAAAAAGAGCTAATTCATTTCAGGGAGTGAACAGTTCTGATCCAATCTCTGAAAAGAACAGTTTTGCCCATCTCTAGTTAGCATTAGAGAGACGACGTATAGCTGGGCTCGAAGAAACGGGATGGAGTGATCGGCGAATCATTCATTTAAAAAGGAGCTTTGTCACTACTCGACGATGTTGGCAGAAATGGATGAACCGTGGACGAACACAGTGTCAACAAGGAAGCAACCGGCCTAGAGGGGCGACAGAATGAGAGGGCTGAGCAATCACACCCGAGGCACTCAGAGCCTCGGATTCATCATTATCATCGACGTGACGTGCACCTTGCGCTCCAGTGACCACGAGGCCATTTGTAGGCGGCCCACGGAACGGAGGCCCCCTTGTGCGGAATACCACTGACTTCTTTCAAATAACTTCCGGGAATTCAGCGACCGCCATTATAAAGGCAAACTGCAACGGACAGGTGACGTACATGCAAATTGAAAACCTCGGGTCTCGTACTGAAGCAGGGAAGATAACACACACACTGAACACTAGTGCCACCAATCTTGGTCTGGGTAAGGCAGATGTATATCTTATTCCTTGTAGCTACGGCATGGCATATATTGGTCAAACTATCAGGAGCGAATTGGGGAGAAGAGGAGTTTGTGGCACAACTTGACAAGAAGAAGGGACCGGTTGGTAGGACATGTTCTGAGGCATCAAGGGATCACAAATTTAGCATTGGATGGCAGCGTGGAGCGTAAAAATCGTATAGGGAGGCCAAGAGATGAATACACTAAGCAGATTCAGAAGGATGTGGGTTGCAGTAAGTACTGGGAGATGAAGAAGCTTGCACAGGATAGGTTAGCATGGAGAGCTGCATCAAACCGGTCTCTGGACTGAAGACAACAACAACAACAACAACAACAACAACATCAGGACCGTGGAGGACCGATGTACTGAGCATGAATGGCACACACGATTACAGCAGCCAAGTAGATCTGCTATTGCCGAACATTGCTTGGATACCGGTCACCCCATGTTATATAATAACACCGAGATATTGGCATGCACGTCCAGCTATGGGACAGTGTTATTAAGGAAGCAGTTGAAATTAAATTAGTGAGCAACCTCGTTAACGGGGATGGAGGTTTTTGTTTAAACTCTGTTTGGAATCCGGCTCTCTCCCTTGTCAAAAAACAGAGGGACAGAGTCAATGCTACCTCACCTGCGAATTCGTAGTCTCACTATCGATAGCTCTGACTTTGGTCATCTTTGGTGGCACTAGTGTTCAGTGTGTGTGTGTGTGTTATCTTTCCTACTTCAGTCCGAGAACCGAGGTATAAAATTTGCAAGTACGCCGTCTGTCCGTTGCAGTTTGCCTAGAAGATGGCGAGGTGTTCTCCCGCCGAAATATCAGCGGTCGCTGAAAGTGTTACCTGGCTGAATTCCCGGAAGTTATTTGAAAGTTGTATGCGCCAGCAGAAACTCAGGTCTCACCACTGACCTCTGTATACCACCGTTTGTAGTGGCGACAGGCACACCCAAACAGGAATCTCATTGACTGGAGTAGAATTGACTTCAGTAGTGGATCTCGCTTCGAATTTAGCCGCAACGACCAGTGAAGATGTGTCTCGGACAGCGCCGGTGTACCAACCTGATAGACGTCCGCAAAATGGCTCGAAAACCAACAGTGATGGTCTAGGGCGGCATTTCTTTGCGCACCAGCACCCCTTCGGTTGTCATCCGCGGCGCCTTTACAGCACAGCGGTGCATCAAAGATATTCTACACCCTGTTTTCTTGCCCTTCGTGGCAAGCCATCCTGAGCTTACATTTCAGCAGGATAATGCCCGCCCACACATGGCGAGAGTTTCTACTGCTCGTCTTGGTACTTGTCAAACCCTACCCTCGCCAGCAAGGTCGCCGGATCTCTCCCCAATTGAGAACGTTTGGATCTTCATGTGCAGTGCCCTCCAACCAGCTCCGGATTTTGACGACCTAACGCGCCACTCGCACAGAATGTAGGCCTCAGGAGGACATTCAACAACTCTATCAATGAATGCCAGGCCGAATAACAGCTTGTATAAGGGCCAGAGGTGGTGCTGGGTTGGGTTGTTTGGGGGAAGAGACCAAACAGCAAAGTCATCGGTCTCATCGGATTAGCGAAGGATGGGGAAGGAAGTCGGCCGTGCCCTTTCAAAGGAACCATCCCGGCATTTACCTGGAGCGATTTAGGGAAATCACGGAAAACCTAAATCAGGATGGCCGGACGTGGGATTGAACCGTCGTCCTCCCGAATGCGGCTCCAGTGTACTAACCAGTGCGCCACTTCGCTCAGTTTCTACCAGAGGTGGAGCAACGCGTTATTGACTTGCTCAGACTGTGAAGCTCTTTCTCTTGAACGAATCATCTGATTTTTGTGAAATTGTAATCATCTGTTTGGCTGTACATGTAGATAACATCCACATATTTCCGCCATATTCGGATAATTCCTTCGTGATACGTCTTTTTGTCTTAGAGTGTATTTCCTGAAAGCCTTCTTACAAGGGGAAAGCTTTAGACACGGGCGCCCGATGTGGCTCATATTTGGCAGATCACTTGTGTACAACCTAAGATGAAAGACACTGAGATACTTTGGACCAACACACACCCCCCTCCCTCCTGCCCCTTGTTTTTGACAAAAGCGCCCCTAAAGTTTATGACACGTAATTGATTCAAAATTGACGTGAATGGTAGATGATTGAAAATTAAGCAGTTTGTATATTTGCAGTCCACAAACGCACATTCTCGTAGAAATGGAAGAAAGAAAATTTGAAGACTGCCGCTTACGTTCACACAGGGTCGATGCTCTTCAACAAAACTGCCAGGGAACAAGGCATCTGGCTGTGGAGGAGTGAACCTGTGTTCGATTCCCACACGCACTCTGCAGTTTTTCTTTTTCATTTGCATTTTCTCTGAACCAAAGTTGGTAGGAATGGGACGGTGGATAAGGTAATCAATATGGAGTAACAACAAGGTAGGCAAAGAAATTTCTCAAATGACTTGGACTAACACACTCCGTCTTCAGGCTACGAGTGGCCTACCAGAACCATCCGGCCGCCGTGTCCTCCTCGGTGGAGGATGCGGATAGGAGCGGCGTGGGGTCAGCACACCGCTCTTCCGGTCGTTGTGATGGTATTCTTGACCGAAGCCGCTACTATTCGGTCGAGTAGCTCCTCAGTTGGAATCACGAGGCTGAGTGCACCCCGAAAAATGGCAACACCGCATGGTGGCCTGGATGGTCACCCATCCAAGTGCAGACCACGCCCGACAGCGCTTAACTTCGGTGATCTCACGGGAACCGGTGTAGCCACTGCGGCAAGGCCAAAGAATTAAAATTTTAGTTCTGGTTTCGTCACAATGCCTCTATCTCCAACTCTGTTACACGTCCTCGCTTTCCTCCGAACGACTACACGGATGGTACTTGTCTTATAAATATACGGAGAAAATATATTCGAAGCACTGTCGACGTATAATGAATGCAATTCTACAAAACTGCATTGTTCCTTCTGCAGATTTGTCGGAATACAGATTTCGTTTATGTTTAAAAATATTGCTTTTTAGCGTGCCACGCTTCAGACGGTAAAAACGAAATTCTTATAAAACCTTTCTGTTGTCCGTCTGTCTGTCTGTCATTTTTCTCAGGAAGGGGTAGACGCCTGAAATTTATGACACGTGCTGAGGTCTATAAACCGTCGGCCCTGTAAAAAAACTCAAACTTTTAAGTGAGCGAAACCAAAAGATACGGTGATTTACGTCACATATTTTCATACTCTCGAACTCACTTATCAAAACCTAAAGGCTACTCCCCGTTGGCCTAGAATCGTGAAATTTGACAAACAGGAGGGTTTCACAGTACAACCAAAGGAAAAGATCTGAAAACAATACATTTCTAATTATGTCACACGATTTTTTTTTTAATTTCTTGTCTGATTCCGTCTGTTCGTACGTCTGTTGAAAACCCTTTTTCTCAGAAAGGGTAGACGTATCAAGTTGGAATTTATTTCACATACTGAAGTCTGTAGGCCCTTTTCCATGTAATAAATGTAAACTTCTAACACAATGCAACCGAAAGCTACGACCATTTAGGTCACGTATTTTGATACTCGACAAATTCACTCATCAAAAGCTATAGGGTATTTCCCGTTGGCCTAGAATCTTGAAATTTGGCACGAAGCAAGGTCTCACAGCACAACCAAAGTAAAAAATCCGAAAACCGTGAATCTGTAACTATATCATACGAAAGAAATATTTATTTTGTCTCTCGTTATCTGATGTCAAATTTGACATTAATATAATCAGTACTTCTGCAATCGCGCTGACTGGGTCGCAATGGTAAAAGTCAAACATCAGGCAAAGAATGACTTTACTTCTCGTGTGACTTATTTTGGAATTTTTTCATCATGAGATACCCAGCAGCGGATGTTTTTCCCACATACGTCATGTCTCCGTGCAATAATTGTTGCTGCATATCCCCGCAGGGATTGAGAAGGAAAACTTAGTGTGGGCGAGCGGTTCTAGGCGCTACAGTCTGGAACCGCGCGCCCGCTACGGTCGCAGGTTCGAATCCTGCCTCGGGCATGGATGTGGGTGATGTCCTTAGGTTAGTCAGGTTTAAGTAGTTCTAAGTTCTAGGGGACTAATGACCTCAGTAGTGCTCAGAGCCATTTGAACCATTTTTTTTTTTTTTTTTTGGAAACTTAGATTAATTGAAGCGTTCACAGAGTCACTTAAGCAATCATTATTTCTGTGCCATGTACGTGAATGGAATGATAACAAGCCCTAATAACGGAAATATTGAGAAGTACCCTCTGCCGTGCACTTCACAGTGGTTCGCTAAGTAGAGACCTGGATGTGGATGTACATGTACCAGTAAATTGGTAAAAAGGAAATACGTACGATGAAGTGACAAAAGTCGTGGGAGGGTCGTTGCACATACACAGATAGCGGTAGTGTCGCGTACACAAGGTGTAAAAGAGAAGTGTTGGCGGAACTGTCATTTGTGCGCAGGTGATTCTTGTGAAAGGGTTTTCGACGTGATTATGTCCGCACAACGGGAATTAACAGATTGTAAATACGAAATGGTAAGTGGAGCTAGACGCATGGGACATTCCATTTCGGGAATTCAATATTGCGAGACCTACAGTGTCAGGTGTTTGCCGAGAAATTCAAATTTTGAGGTACTACTTCTCAACACGGACAACGCAGTAGCCGACGGCCTTCACTTAACGACCGAGAGCAGCGGCGTCTGCGTAGAGTTGCTAACATACACTCCTGGAAATGGAAAAAAGAACACATTGACACCGGTATGTCAGACCCACCATACTTGCTCCGGACACTGCGAGAGGGCTGTACAAGCAATGATCACACGCACGGCACAGCGGACACACCAGGAACCGCGGTGTTGGCCGTCGAATGGCGCTAGCTGCGCAGCATTTGTGCACCGCCGCCGTCAGTGTCAGCCAGTTTGCCGTGGCATATGGAGCTCCATCGCAGTCTTTAACACTGGTAGCATGTCGCGACAGCGTGGACGTGAACCGTATGTGCTGTTGACGGACTTTGAGCGAGGGCGTATAGTGGGCATGCTCAACACGTGGGGCGTGAGGTCTCCACAGTACATCGATGTTGTCGCCAGTGGTCGGCGGAAGGTGCACGTGCCCATCGACCTGGGACCGGACCGCAGCGACGCACGGATGCACGCCAAGACCGTAGGATCCTACGCAGTGCCGTAGGGGACCGCACCGCCACTTCCCAGCAAATTAGGGACACTGTTGCTCCTGGGGTATCGGCGAGGACCATTCGCAACCGTCTCCGTGAAGCTGGGCTACGGTCCCGCACACCGTTAGGCCGTCTTCCGCTCACGCCCCAACATCGTGCAGCCCGCCTCCAGTGGTGTCGCGACAGGCGTGAATGGAGGGACGAATGGAGACGTGTCGTCTTCAGCGATGAGAGTCGCTTCTGCCTTGGTGCCAATGATGGTCGTATGCGTGTTTGGCGCCGTGCAGGTGAGCGCCACAATCAGGACTGCATACGACCGAGGCACACAGGGCCAACACTCGGCATCATGGTGTGGGGAGCGATCTCCTACACTGGCCGTACACCACTGGTGATCGTCGATGGGACACTGAATAGTGCACGGTACATCCAAACCGTCATCGAACCCATCGTTCTACCATTCCTAGACCGGCAAGGGAACTTGCTGTTCCAACAGGACAATGCACGTCCGCATGTATCCCGTGCCACCCAACGTGCTCTAGAAGGTGTAAGTCAACTACCCTGGCCAGCAAGATCTCCGTATCTGTCCCCCATTGAGCATGTTTGGGACTGGATGAAGCGTCGTCTCACGCGGTCTGCACGTCCAGCACGAACGCTGGTCCAACTGAGGCGCCAGCTGGAAATGGCATGGCAAGCCGTTCCACAGGACTACATCCAGCATCTCTACGATCGTCTCTGCGAAAGGTGGATATACACTGTACTAGTGCCGACATTGTGCATGCTCTGTTGCCTGTGTCTATGTGCCTGTGGTTCTGTCAGTGTGATCATGTGATGTATCTGACCCCAGGAATGTGTCAATAAAGCTTCCCCTTCCTGGGACAATGAATTCACGGTGTTCTTATTTCAATTTCCAGGAGTGTATTAGTGTCAAGATAAATGCAAAATCTAAGATCAAACTAAATCTTGAAGAATACATAGTCAGAGACATAAAACGAACAATGGCAACCACTGACCTCTAGCTGATTGATGCGTGGCACAAACACCTGTAACAGTGTATAGCTCAAGAGTTTCGGGAACACCGATGTACTTGGTACATTCACTAAATTTTTCACCTCGAATCCTAAGGATGTAGGTCATTCGTTCTTTATTGCTTCAAGGAAGTGTGCTAGCACCATCTTAGTTTCATGTCCATTCAAATGACGATCAGTTTCGCTTTAGGAAAGGTAAAGGCGCCAGAGAGGCAATTCTGGCGTTGCGGTTGATAATGGATGCAGGACTACAGAAAAATCAAGAGACGTTCATAGGATATGTCGACCTAGGAAAAGTGTTCGGCAATGTAAAATGGTGCAAGATGTTCGAAATTCTGAGAAAAGTAGGGGTAAGCTACAAAAGTATATAATGTATACAAAAGCCAAAAGGGAAAATAATAAGAGTGGACAACGAAGAACGAAATGCTCGAATTAAAAAGGATATAGGACAGGAATGTAGTCTTTCGCCCCTACTGTTCAATCTGTACATCGAAGAAGCAATGGTGGATATAAAAGAAAGATTCAGAGGGAGCGTTAAAATTCAACGTGAAAGGATGTCAATGATACGATTCGCAGACGGCATTGCTATACTGAGTGAAAGTGAAGAAGAATTACATGATCTGCTGCATGTCCAGTCTAATGAGTACAGAATATGGATTGAGAGTAAATCGGAGAAAGACAAAAGTAATAGAAATATCAGAAAGGAGAAAAGCGAGGAACTTAACATTGATGGTCACGAAGTAGATGAAGGAATTTTGCTACCTAGTAAGCAAAATAACCAATGACGGACGGAGCAAGACAAAAAGGGCATTCCTGGCCAAAGAAAGTCTAGTAGTACCAAACATAGGCCTTAATTTGAGGAAGAAATTTCTGAGAATGTACGTTTGGAGCCCGAAATTGTAGGGTAGTGAAACATGGAAAACCGGAACAGAAGAGAATCGAAGCATTTGAGATGTGGTGCTTCAGACGAATGTTGAAAATTAGCTGGACTGATTAGGTAAGGAATGAGGAAGTTCTGCGCAGAATCGGAGAGGAAAGGAATGTATGGAAAACACTGACAGGATGATAGGACATATGTTAAGAAATGAAGGAATGGCTTCCATGGTGCTAGAGGGAGCTGCAGAGGGCAAAAACTGTGGAGGAAGACAGATATTGGAATACATCCAGCTGATAATTGAGGACGTACGTTGCAAGAGCTACTCTGAAAAATGGCTCTGAGCACTATGGGACTTAACTTCTGAGGTCATCAGTCCCCTAGAACTTAGAACTACTTAAACCTAACTAACCTAAGGACATCACCCACACCCATGCCCGAGGCAGGATTCGAACCTGCGACCGTAGCGGTCCCGCGGTTCCAGACTGCAGCGCCTAGAACCACTCGGCCACCCCGGCAGGCTGCTACTCTGAGATGAAGAGGTTGGCACAGGAGATAAATTCGTGGCGTGCCGCATCAAACCAGTCAGAGAACGATTATTCAAATGAAAAAAAGTCTGAATGATGTCGTCGTAGAAATACAGAGCAGCGCTCGAAATGTGTACCATTTATTTCGTACATAATTACTGGATCTCACTGGATATCCCACTGAGCATCTCGACAGCAGGAGCAATAGAGCTTGGTGAAACAAATGAGACATGAAATGACGCATAATGCCACGAGCCAGGAGACTAGCGTTTAAAACATGGCCGACAATCGACGACTAATAACGCAGCACCGATCAAAAGTCTTGTTACTTTTCACGAAACAGAAATTCCTCTTATGACTTAGAGGCAGTTTTGACAACGGTTTAACACACGGTGGGTCCCTTGCAAGAGAATCATTCAGACGCTGTACGATCACTTTGGAAGCGAAACGACCTCGGCCGAAGTCTGT
Organism: Schistocerca cancellata; assembly: GCF_023864275.1. Classification (NCBI taxonomy): domain Eukaryota; kingdom Metazoa; phylum Arthropoda; class Insecta; order Orthoptera; family Acrididae; genus Schistocerca; species Schistocerca cancellata. Next base: position 122,827,324 of record NC_064637.1, on the reverse strand, counting down.
TTGTTCGCCGGAGAATACTGAAGAGGTACGACCTGTTGTGCAGAGAAGCATCAGAAAATCGCGCGGTGCAAATGGAAGTAACTAACGCTCGGTTCAACGGATTCTTAAACCTGACCTCCGGATGTACCCGTGCAAGATGGCCTCTGCTTAGAAGCTGAGGATGGGGAACATACTCTTTATAACAACGCCTGGTTTTCAGACGAAGCGCATTTTATTTGGACAGTGTGGTTAACAAAGTGTTCGCATTTGAGCTACTGAACATTCGAACGTGGTTCATGAACGATAACATCGTGCTGCGAGGACTACAGTGTGGGTCGCAATTTCCAGTCACGGGCCTATTTGGACCTCTTTTCTCAGAAAAACTGTGTGCAGTACGCGTTAAATATCTTCGTTCCACAGCTTCTTGCTATTGCGCTGCCCTTCAGCACACAATGGTTCTCGCAAGATGGAGAAAGGCGACATACTGCAAACATTATACTGGGTTTCTTACACGTGCGTTTCGACGTACTGGTCAATTCACTCTGATTTCCAGGTCGTTTCAATGACAGACAACTTCAGTTCGACAGTAGTTCAGAACTAAACCTACACTCCTGGAAATGGAAAAAAGAACACATTGACACCGGTGTGTCAGACCCACCATACTTGCTCCGGACACTGCTAGAGGGCTGTACAAGCAATGATCACACGCACGGCACAGCGGACACACCAGGAACAGCGGTGTTGGCCGTCGAATGGCGCTAGCTGCGCAGCATTTGTGCACCGCCGCCGTCAGTGTCAGCCAGTTTGCCGTGGCATACGGAGCTCCATCGCAGTCTTTAACACTGGTAGCATGCCGCGACAGCGTGGACGTGAACCGTATGTGCAGTTGACGGACTTTGAGCGAGGCCGGGTGGACGTACCGCCGAATTGCTCAACACGTGGGGCGTGAGGTCTCCACAGTACATCGATGTTGTCGCCAGTGGTCGGCGGAAGGTGCACGTGCCCGTCGGCCTGGGACCGGACCGCAGCGACGCACGGATGCACGCCAAGACCGTAGGATCCTACGCAGTGCCGTAGGGGACCGCACCGCCACTTCCCAGCAAATTAGGGACACTGTTGCTCCTGGGGTATCGGCGAGGACCATTCGCAACCGTCTCCATGAAGCTGTGATACGGGCCCGCACACCGTTAGGCCGTCTTCCGCTCACGCCCCAACATCGTGCAGCCCGCCTCCAGTGGTGTCGCGACAGGCGTGAATGGAAGAACGAATGGAGACGTGTCGTCTTCAGCGATGAGAGTCGCTTCTGCCTTGGTGCCAATGATGGTCGTATGCGTGTTTGGCGCCGTGCAGGTGAGCGCCACAATCAGGACTGCATACGACCGAGGCACACAGGGCCAACACCCGGCGTCATGGTGTGGGGAGCGATCTCCTACACTGGCCGTACACCACTGGTGATCGTCGAGGGGACACTGAATAGTGCACGGTACATCCAAACCGTCATCGAATCCAACGTTCTACCATTCCTAGACCGGCAAGGGAACTTGCTGTTCCAACAGGACAATGCACGTCCGCATGTATCCCGTGCCACCCAACGTGCTCTAGAAGGTGTATGTCAACTACCCTGGCCAGCAAGATCTCCGGATCTGTCCCCCATTGAGCATGTTTGGGACTGGATGAAGCGTCGTGTCGCGCGGTCTGCACGTCCAGCACGAACGCTGGTCCAACTGAGGCGCCAGGTGGAAATGGCATGGCAAGCCGTTCCACAGGACTACATCCAGCATCTCTACGATCGTCTCCATGGGAGAATAGCAGCCTTCATTGCTGCGAAAGGTGGATATACACTGTACTAGTGCCGACATTGTGCATGCTCTGTTGCCTGTGTCTATGTGCCTGTGGTTCTGTCAGTGTGATCATGTGATGTATCTGACCCCAGGAATGTGTCAATAAAGTTTCCCCTTCCTGGGACAATGAATTCACGGTGTTCTTATTTCAATTTCCAGGAGTGTATGTGGCCGCTTTTCTTGGGGATACCAAAAGGAAACAGTTTTCCCGAAACACCCACATGATGTATTGGAACTCAGAGGCTTTATTCTTTAAGCCAGCGGTGAAATGAGAGAAGAATGCGCTGTAGGCTTATTGCTAACATTAGTGTTCGTGTGAACGAAGTCAAGACTCAAAATGTTGGACATTCCGGATATCAGCTGAATTCTAACAATTCCCCACAGACTGTTTTCGACGGTAGTATGTGTTCCTTTTAGTTTGCGCTGACAGTGTCATGTTTACTCCAAAACGAAATGGTGACACATTTCGTGCTCCACTCTGTATTCGAGAACATATGCGGTCAAATATACCAGCCGGCGCATTATAAGGTCTGACTGCAGATTAAAAAGAGATATTACAGCTGACATTACACACAACAGGCACACTGTGCCAACGTTGGTCAATGTTGCGCTATGGCAGGCACGATCCACGGTCTCAAAAACCAGCTGCCGAAAATACCGGCACGACAATTATGTATTCACAGTCGTGGGAATCACCGCCTTCAGGGACAGGGAGGATATGTGCTCCCTCCTCCCCCAGTTTTTTCTTTTTCTTTTGAGAAACAGTCTCAATTTTTTTAGTCTTACTTAACAAAAACGACACCGTTGAACGAATATACAGGGTGGTCTATTGATCGTGACCGGGCCAAATATCTCACGAAATAGGCGTCAAACGAAAAAACTACAAAGAACGAAACTTGTTTAGCTTGAAGGGAGAAACCAGATGGCGCTATGGTTGGTCCGCTAGATGGCGCTGTCATAAGTCAAACGGATATCATTAGCCTTTTTTTAAAATAGGAACCCAAATTTTTTATTACATATTCGTGCAGTACGTAAAGAATTATGAATGTTTTAGGTGGACCACTTTGTTCGGTTTGTGATTGATGGCGCTGTAATAGTCACAAACATATCGCTCACAATTTTAGACGAACAGTTGGTAACAGGTAGGTTTTTTTTAATTAAAATACAGAACGTAGGTACGTTTGAACATTTTATTTCGGTTGTTCCAATGTCATACATGTACCTTCGTGAACTTATTTCTGAGAACGCATGCTGTTACAGCGTGATTACCTGTAAATACCACATTAATGCAATAAATGCTCAAAATGATGTCCGTCAACCTCAATGCATTTGGTAATACGTGCAACGGCATTCCTCTCAACAGCGAGTAGTTCGCCTTCCGTAATGTTCGCACATGCATTGCCAATGCGCTGACGCATGTTGTCAGGCGTTGCCGGTGGATCACGATAGCAAATATGCTTCACTTTCCCCACAGAAAGAAATCCGGGGACGTCAGATCCGGTGAACGTGCGGGCCATGGTATGGCGCTTCGATGACCAATCCACCTGTCACGAAATATGCTATTCAATACCGCTTCAAGCGCACGCTAGCTATGTGCCGGACATCCATCATGTTGGAAGTACATCGCCATTCTGTCTTGCAGTGAAACGTCTTGTACTAACATCGGTAGAACATTACGTAGGAAATCAGCACACACTGCACCATTTAGATTGCCATCGATAAAATGAGAGCCAATTATCCTTCCTCCCATAATGCCGCACCATACATTAACCCGCCAAGGTCACTGATGTTCCACTTGTCGCAGCCATCGTGGATTTTCCGTTACCCAATAGTGCATATTATGCTGGTTTACGTTACCGCTGTTGGTGAATGACGCTTCGTCGCTAAATAGAAAGCGTGCAAAAAATCTGTCATCGTCTCGTAATTTCTCTCGTGCCCAGTGGCAGAACTGTACACGACGTTCGAAGTCGTCGCCATACAATTCCCGGTGCATAGAAATATGGTACGGGTGCAATCGATGTTGATGTAGCATTCTCAACACCGACGTTTTTGAGATTCCCGATTCTCGCGCAGTTTGTCTGCTACTGATGTGCGGATTAGCCGCGACAGCAGCTAAAACACCTACTTGGGCATCATCATTTGTTGCAGGTCGTGGTTGACGTTTCACATGTGGCTGAACACTTCCTGTTTCCTTAAATAACGTAACTATCCGGCGAACGGTCCTGACACTTGGATGATGTCGTCCAGGATAGCGAGCAGCATACATAGCACACGCCCGTTGGGCATTTTGATCACAATAGACAAACATCAACACTATATCGACCTTTCCCGCTATTGGTAAACAGTCCATTCTAACACGGGTAATGCATCACGAAGCAAATACCGTCCGCACTGGCGGAATGTTACGTGATACCACGTACTTATACGTTTGTGACTATTACAGCGCCATCTACCACAAAGCGAAAAAAGTGGTCCAACTAAAAGATTCATATTTCTTTACGTACTACACGAATATGTAATAAAAATGGGGGTTCCTATTTTAAAAAACGCAGTTGATATCCGTTTGACCTATGGCAGCACCATCTCAACGGGGCAACCAAAGCGCCATCTGGTTTCCCCCTTCAAGCTAGGCAAGTTTCGTTCTTTGTAGTTTTTTCGTTTGATGCTTTTTTCGTGAGATATTTGGCTCGGTCACTATCAGTGGACCACCCTGTATACAAACTTAACCAGTTACGCACACCAAAGGTCTTGGGCAGTTAGAATTGATGGTTTGCAGGCTTTATTAAAGTGCCAATAAATCAAATCCACATTCGCAATTCATTACAAAGACAGTATTCCAAGGTTTAATGAGTTGTGTTGGTATGATCACGAGTGATGTACGAGCGGGGTAGATAAGCACGAATCTGCTTGCTTTTGCTGTAAGTTTGTAGGAAGGGTGGCCAGGGAACAGATGGTTAAGGATCGAACATCACGCGACTACGACTTACAGTCCTGTGTTAGTATAATAATAAAGTTATAGTCAGTGGATGTGTCAAGACGGACTGCTATGAAGGGAGTTCAAGGCAGTTCATCAGCATTGTCTTTTTCCTAAATGTCAAAGAAATCCCGGTAACTAAATGACGTCCTGAACAGTTTCCAGCCTCGGGCTGGGTCTGTCTGGAACTTAAGGCGAGCCATCGAGTCCTGCTTTCCCACCATCTTTCTGTGTTTACTCTTGTCCAGTACACGAATCGTTTTTCAACACACTCCACCACATCTTTCAGCCAGCTACCCCTTGGTCTTCCCCTTGGTTATTTCCTTCCCATCTTCATTTCATTTACTTTCTTGGGATCCTCCTTGTTTTCTATTCTCTTTAAGCGCCCAAGCCATCTAAGCCTTGAAGTTTCTATCCTGATCTGCAAGAGTTGCTCTTTCACTATCCCCCTTACCCTTTCATTCCTCATCCTGTCTCTCTTTGTTACTCCTATCCTTCTTCTGAGGAATTTCATTTCACGCGTCTGTAATCTGCTTAAATCTCTTCTATTCATTACCCGTGTTTCAGATGGATAGATCGGTATTAGGATGTAGTGTCTTCTATATATTACGTTTGTGCTTTTCTGAGGGACATCTTTGTTCAAAACCAGGTTCGCACCTCCTTTTCTTGAACATATTTAAGTAAATATTTATTACAAAATTAACGAAGCTGACAATGTTTCGCAATTGCTAAATATGTGTGGAAATTGGATATATGTCATAAGCTCCCTCTCCCCCCCTCTCTCTCTATTCCTCTCCTCCTAGTCTCTCCCCTTGTTCATCTCTTCCTCCTCCCCCATCATCCTCCGCCCGCTCCTTGTACATCTCTCACCCCACATTCTCTCTATCTATTCGTCTTCCCTCATCTCTCTCGCCGTATCCTCCTTCTCCTTCTTTATACTCCGTGAATCGTTGGTGTCTGTGAGTGTAATGTATTTGTGTAAGTGATGTGTGATGCAGTCGAGAAAGAATTTACCTTAAAAGTTGGCTTTAAACCCCGTTCTTCAATAATACTTACCCTAAGTGGTGTCATTTGGAAGGAACTGTCGCACTTTTGTATATTCTACAAGAAATGCGCTTCGATCGACGTTCTTGGCCAGAAAGCAATGATGCCGGTGGCTTAGGTGGTTGTGCCAGTTGTGATAATTTGACCTCTCCGATCGCGCAACATAATCCTGGCGGTTCGTGTAGAAACCCCAAAGCACTGCAATGTTGATATACATTGTTGATGTTCCGAAGTCGACCAATACATCCGCAGCGTGATCGACTGTTGTATTGTGTCTTAACGCCAAACGTTCAGTTCGAATTGTCAGGTTTGGCCGTCTGTTTTGCTGACGTTCCGAATTATTTTATGCATAAGCTTCAACTGAGCGAGTCAAACTAGTCTGTGTCAGTTTTCCGGAGTCGCAATGGATCGCACGTGAGAAAGTCTTCTTCGATTTGCCTCGAAACGCTGTCTACGCTCTTCGTCAGTCTCACTGAATCGGCCATCATGTAATTGGCCTGCGTTGCGCGTACGCCGAACCATATTCGACGCCTCATTTGCGGTACTCTTTCCAAATAAATAAACCGTAAGCTGCAATCAACTGAATGTTTGCAACACACCAAATTACGACGAACTGACATCAATTCGATCTTTGCAACACACCAAGGATATGACCACCACCGATAACACACTGAAATGCTGCTTTCTATTTTATTTATTTATTTCGCAATGAAAGCGCGCGACAACATAACTGTCAAAATGAACGTAGCATTTTTTAATTTTTTTGTAATAATAATGTCGTGGGACGAGGGCCGCCCGTCGGGTAGACCGTTCGTCTGGTGCAAGTCTTTCGATTTGACGCCACTTCGGCAACTTGCGCGTCGATGGCGATGAAATGATGATGATTAGGACAACACAACACCCAGTCCCTGAGCGGAGAAAATGTCCGACCCAGCCGGAAATCGAACCCGGGCCCTTAGGATTCACATTCCGTCGCGCTGACCACTCAGCTACCGGGGGCGGACTATTTTTTTTATGAAAACGTGTAATAGCAGAACTGTCAAACTGAACGTAACTTTTTTTGTTATGAAAACAAGCGACAGCAGAACTGTCAAATTGAACGTCACTGGTCTTTTGTTACGAAAACATGTGATATCTGATAGCAGAACAGTCCAACGGACCGTCACATATCTTTTGTAAGTAGGCTGTTCATGTTTTCTTATTGGCAACGTTACGTAGCGCTCTGTATGAAAATCACTGGCTGTGCTGTGTGCAGTCTGTGGCTAGTTTGCATTGTTGTCTGCCATTGTAGTGTTGGGCAGCGGCAGCTGGATGTGAACAGCGCGTAGCGTTGCGCAGTTAGAGGTGAGCCGCCAGCAGTGGTGGATGTGGGGAGAGAGATGGCGGTGTTTTGTAATTTGTCATGAACTGCTATATATATTATGACTATTAAGGTAAATACATTGTTTGTTCTCTATTAATATCTTTCATTTGCTAACTATCCCTATCAGTAGTTAGTGCCTTCCGTAGTTTGAATCTTTTATTTAGCTGGCAGTAGTAGCGCTCGCTGTATTGCAGTAGTTCGAGTAATGAAGATTTTTGTGAGGTAAGTGATTTCTGAAAGGTATAGGTTAAAGTTAGTCAGGGCCATTGTTTTGTAGGGATTATTGAAAGTCAGATTGCGTTGCGCTAAAAATATTGCGTGTCAGTTTAAGCACAGTCGTGTATAAATTTTTCTAAGGGGACGTTTCATACTTTCATTGACGTTTTCATACAAAAATACCGTTCAAATTTCGGACTTTTCTGGTGGATTTTCCAAAAATTTTATTTCATACAAATCTTGTTCTGACAATTACGAAAAAAGAAAACATTCCAATCGTTCGAGACATTCTCAAGTGATGATCTTCCATGCATTCGGTAATTTATTTTTATTTTTTATAGACGATAAAAGATTTATTCCAAACTACTCAGTTTTATACGTAAAGTAAAGTGGATCACTGCTGTCAGCTGTCACGGGATATTACGCGGAATCAGTGACGGCGTTTGAATATGTGTACCGGACCGGGATTCGAACCCTGAACTTCCTACTTATTAGTACGTGCGTTAACAACTGCGCCATCTGGGACACAGCATTATCGCAACTGCGCGGACACCCCTCATGTCCGATCCACATTCTCATCGAGTGCCACCTATCTACAATCCCTGTCCAATTCACTCGCGTTAACTCAGAGATCCCCATAGCAGGTAGAATGTATTTGTGCATTCGCACTAAAGAAGGTGGATCCACTGGTCGACGCAAAACCGCAGCTGTGAAACGTTATATACGTTCCGCGTAATGTACTGATGCTGCTGACAGCAACGACTCACTTTACGTATTTAACGTTTCACAGCCGTGGGTTCTGCGAGGTGTCTGTTCTTTCGGACTTGTACGAAATAACAGACAACACACATTCATATTACTCAATTTTACCACTACAATGTAGTACCAATAAAATCAAACTGAATTTAGTTTGATACAGTATTCAATGAGAAATCGTGGTTGTTTAGAACGTAATGCATTACAATCAGACACACATTGTCGATAAATTCAAATTTTAATACTATGTACTCGATGATCGCAAAATTCGTTTTAGACCATGGCTAAATTGTGCGATTGAAATATATGGACTGAGGCAGCCAGATTTCTGCCAAAAGTGGGTTTAGGTCGTACTTTTTTTCAACGTTTTTCAAGCGAATCTCCCACTTAGAACCCAGTGTGATCTGCAGCCTGTCTGTTAAGCCCTCACCCCCCCGTCCCCCGACCCCCACTCAATAAAATAGTGCTGTACTGGTGAGGTCCATGTCCCCAGTTAACATCACAGTCTAATATATATACAGTCGCGACACTCTCTGGTATGGAAGTTGTTACCGTTTGACAGCCGGAGCGACACTAACGCTCCAAGCGGCGAGAAAGCGGACAGTCACATGCGCCTTAAGGATAAGCTTGTTTTTAATATTTTCTAGTTAATTAACGAAATGGATGTTCTATTCTTGCCTTCCATGCGTTAGTAAATTACTGAGAGACATGAATTACAGTGAAGTAAATTTAAAAACAGCCGAATCGCTCTGATTCAATGACGTAAGCTACAACTTGTTCATGAACAAATACTTTCGGATGTGTATATACTTGCAGCTTATTCTACTGAAAGCAAGACAATATAAAGACATATTTCATGTGTGACAAGCATATATTTCTATTGTTACCTGTTATTATCATAGCCACTTCCATTGACACTTAAAAATACAAGGGTAATCCCAAAAGTAAGATCTCCTATTTTTTTATGAGTACACAGACCTGTTATTTCTACAGCTTGAACATTTAGCTATTTTTCGACATAATGACCATTTCTGTCGATGCATTTTTGTAGACGCTGTGGCAGTTTTTATATGCCCATGCAATACCAGATCGCCGCCGCCATGTTGTTCGTCATGAATTTCGGTCTGACTCAACTACAATCTCTCTACACCACTTACGAACATTTTTGACATCCATGCACGACTCACCATACACTTCCGTCAATTGGCGATGGATTTCAATCGGCGCAGTGCCCTTTGCGTTCAAAAACCGAGTAACTGCGCTCAAATTCGCACTTGGCGGTAACATCCAACGGAAGCTCCATTCTCAACGGCTACCAAGGCAAGACGGAGAGCCTCAGCGCGGCGGGCGCATGTTTACACACAGCGCATGAAGCACTCTTCATAACAGTGTGACCAACTGCCACACAAACAGAGTTCCGTACTTATAAAAAAAATAGGAGACCTTACTTTTGGGATTACCCTCGTTTTTTATGGAGTCTAGCAATTCGCCCATTCATATATTCGTGTAAATGTAATTACTTTTGCTTCGGATGTGTTGAAGATTCTTGCCGTTTTGTGGCTCAGATTTAGCAATTGTAGAACTGGTTTCTTTTGTGCTGGGGAACAGTTTTACTGCTTTTGACGAATTATTATCACGTCTGTGTAGTTTTTCCTTAAGCTACAGTTGTGTGGCTTGTTTCGTATGTTAAATAACATACGATATAGATTTCCTACATTCCACATTCACTGATTTGGCTGAAAATATGCTGAACAAAACTGCTTTACTGGACAGATATACGACGTCTTTCTGCAAAAGGTTGGGTCTTCCAGTATTACTAGATTTTCTTCTGTTATTAAAGGAAAACTACATCATTCCGCAAACGTCTGTACGTTGCAAGAGAATCGTAAATAAACTATCCTGAAAGGTACCGTTTCGTCTCTGCCACGGTCCTTAGGAAACTAAATAATGACAAATGTGGCGTTGCGTTTTAGTTATTGTCGGTTTTTATGGCTCTACATACACTCCCTATTTTAAAAGAGAGGTAGCCAGCACAGATACTTGGCGGGAATACGCCAAGAGCTGACAAAGACTTCATGCGGCGGTAACAACTCGGACTCACTGTGGGGCGGAGTTGCTGCTTGAGTTAAAGCTTCTGTCAGTTCTAGGGACCAGTACAGAGCAACTTCTGTAGAATACCTCACTTATCCAGCTGTCCTCCTAAGAACTGACCCCTCACGAGTTCCGGCTGTTAGGACGCACGCCTGGGCAGGTACTTAGTAGGAACTTGATTTATACCACGATACCGACAAGGTAACATGTAAATCAAAATAAAAGTTAGTATTCACAGTCATACAGTATCGCAGGGGCGGGCAAACGTTGCACGCGGCTCATGAGCACACAGCGCTGCACGTGTGCTGCTCGCGTGTAATCGTCGACAGGGGCAGTGGCGACAGCCAGCAGGTTGCGGCAGTGTAGTACCAGGCTAAGATGCGGACGTTGAAGCGAAGCGACCACTACGTAGTGAACGTTGTATTTCAATAACCGGAAAATGCAGAGTGAATCGAGGAAACGGAGAATTGGAGATTTGCTATCTTTTAAAAAGGAATGGGAGAATCATTTTTTTCTCTGTGCAAAAACGTGAAAATTGGAAATGTATAATATGTGACAGTATTCTGGCTGGTCAGCGGAAGTTTATTATTGAACGCCATTATAATAAATTTCAGTATGTTGCCGTTCTTGGTGCAATAAAAGAGGAATTTCTCAAGCGGTTTGGCGATATATCTTACTTATCACAAGGTTTTGAATAGTTCTCGAGACAATCTGCTGTTTCTGTAGATGATATTCATCCCAGTTTGCAAATGGAATTAATAGATCTACAGCGTAATTCTCGTCTGAGAGACAAGTTCCTTTTGGCAAGACGTGTAATAGATTTTTATCACGACTTTCCACAGCAAGAGTTTCCTCGTCTCCATCGTGAAGCCATGAAGATAATGTCAATGTTTCGCTCGACATACGTTTGTGAGAGATTTTTTTCTGTTATGAAAGTCTCGGTTAAGAGCAAACATCAGTAATGAAAATTTACGTAACTGTTTGCGTTTGTCTGTATGTAGAAATTTTGTTGCAGACATTAAACGTATTGTAAACTCCACCTGTGATAATTAAATAAAACATATCGTAGGTAATAGGTACTCTTTCAAACCACGATTACTTTCAAGCACTCCTACTAATCTTATTCCTTCATTCAATAAAGCAGGCCAGGGAACAAGATGCATTACAAAGGAAGAAGCGTTGAGACGGTATGGTGGGGAGGGGAGAGAAGCGGGTGGCCAGCTTGCCCCTGTGTGCGCGCAGAACACCTGTTAACTGCACACGTGCACGTGCACCGCACACGTGCGGAATTCCTGCCCGCCCCTGCAGTATCGTATTCAGAAGTGTCGCTTGCTGGCCGCTTGGGGCGCCGCTGTCGCTGTGGGTAACAAAAACGAGGCGGAGTGCGGCGACTGTGACGTCAGATTGCGGGCACCCGCAGTCGCATACTCACCGTTTCAGCCGAGCAGGCTGGCCATCACGGCGACCACGACGGCAGCCACGACAGCTGGGGCCCGAGGGGCGTTGGGAGCGGCGGACCCCCAGCCGCACTCGATGTCCGTCTTGAGGACGTCCGCCAGGGACACGTTGCCGCGGTTGGCGCACGTCGCCGTCCTCACGTCATCCGACGTGCCGTAGCAGTCGGTCTCCTGCGAAGCCTTGTCCTCGCACAGGTACTGGTGTCTCTTGCGTTGCCACACTTCCACCCATCTGCAACAGAACGAATAACCTTGCACAAACTCCGTCTCTTCCGGGAGTTTACATACTACCGAGGCGTGCAACCTGATGAACGTTCATATACAGTGAAGCGCCAAAGAAACTGGTGTAGGCATGCGTATTCAATTATAGAGATGAGTAAGCAGGCAGAATACAGTGCTGCGGTCCGCTACGCCTATACAGGGTGAGTCATAAATGAGGAAAAATACGTCGTGCAAATTGTCACACACTGAGCTACAAACATAAATTCGTTTTCCGCATGTTCATATGTCAATAAATGACAATGCAATTGAATAGTAAAAATCTGGAAATATAGACTTCTGGGAGTTACTGTGCGCCGACATTGGCCAAGGGGACAGATCGGCAACGGGGCACAACACACGAGTGTTGCAGGTAGTCTAGCCGCTCACGAGAAGGCGAGGCATGCGGCGCCAAGCGACAGTCTGCGTGACACCGCGAGCTATGGCAGCGCCCACATCTCTCTCGTGCCGGTTACGCTGGCCAGTATTATGTATCGTGGCTATTTGGCATATGGAAAGGAACGTGAGGAGGGGCTGTACTACTTACATGCATGTTTTATAATTTGCTTTTTGTGTCCCAGACTTAGTTTTAAGAAACGAGTACATAGAGAACACAAAACACAACTACACAGGTATGTGGTCCGCCCCGGTAGCTGAGTGGTCAGTTGTATTCTGCGCTGAAGGGTGTTGACATAGACAACTTCTCCTTCATAAATCACAGATATCAGATGGCTCCATAAAAAGAAATCAGTGGATTTAGGTCTGGCGATCTTGCTGGCCATGCTACAGAGCCTCCACGACCGATCCATTTCGAAGGGAAGGCATTCTCCAGGTGGCGTCGCACTGTGCCACTGAAGTGAGCTGTCAATCCTAAGGGCGCGGGTTCGATTCCCGGCTGGGTCGGAGATTTTCTCCGCTCAGGGACTGGGTGTTGTGTTGTCCTAATCATCATTTCATCCCCATCGACGCGCAGGTCGCCGAAGTGGCGTCAAATCGAAAGACCTGCACCAGGCGAACGGTCTACCCGACGGAAGGCCCTAGCCACACGACATTTCCATTTATTACAGGTATGTGGCAGTCAATACAAACGAATACAATACAGCTGCACAAATCGAAACTAACATAGAAACACACGACCAGAAGCTGCAGTGGCGGTTTGTAAGTACTGTTGGAAATGATGGCCACAATGTGTGTGGCAAAGCTGAAATCTTCGCAGGAAGGATTGCCGAAAACGATCCAAGATGTCTGTATCTCTTTGCGTAGTATCACAGGCATGTTGTATTCTGTGCTGAAGGGTGTTGACATCGACAACCTCTCCTTCATAAATCACACATTTCAGATGGCCCCACAAAAAGAAATCAGTGGATTTAAGTCTGGCGATCTTGCTGGCCATGCTACAGGGCCTCCACAACCGATCCATTTCGAAGGGAAGGCATTCTCCAGGTGGCGTCGCACTGTGCCACTGAAGTGAGCGGGGGCATCATCGTGCCTCTCATACGAGAGGCCAAACTAACGTCTTCCGAAAATTCCGGTAGTGTAGCATCCAGGAAACTCAGATACCACTCTCCTGTAACCCTTTGTGGTAGCACATGTGGCCCTATGAGATGGGATCGATAATACCACACCAGATATTGACACCACGCCATTGTTGGTGTTGTGTCTAGACAAGACAGTCTAGACACAAGGCGAGGAAGCCGAAAGGGCACGCACTTGATTCACGCAGGCTTGCTGAGGTCTGAAACAGGATACGTAATGAATGCTATAAAGAAAAGTACGTAGCTGCTGGAATACTTAACTTTAATCCATCATTTGTATACAGCATTCTTGATGATACAAGTGAGACTCTCTCTAGAAATGGTTAATGGCGCCTTGCTAGGTCGTAGTCATGGACTTAGCTGAAGGCTATTCTAACTATCTCTCGGCAAATGAGAGAAAGGCTTCGTCAGTGTAGTCGCTAGCAAAGTCGTCGTACAACTGGGGCGAGTGCTCGTGCGTCTCTCTAGACCTGCCGTGTGGTGGCGCTCGGTCTGCGATCGCTGACAGTGGCGACACGCGGGTCCGACATGTACTAATGGACCGCGGCCGATTTAAAGCTACCACCTAGCAAGTGTGGTGTCTGGCGGTGACACCACAGTTGGTACCCTCGTATCACTGTGCTGTGTGGGTTTTCTTCCGCCCACTCGTGCGAATTCACTATACCCTCCTTCGTGAAATAGGCTTCGTCGATGAACAGTATTGTTCGTGATAAATGCCGGTTGTGGGTCTGACGCCGTAGGATAAAGTTGTAGTAGTCCAGCCTCCTCTGGTAGTTATCCGGCAATAATGCCTGTACCTTCTGCATGCGAAAGGGATGGTAATGATTTCTATGGAGTACTCGTATAACAGTAGACTGTGACATTCCGACCGCAGTGACGACGGACCTGGTGCATATTGTTCGGTCCTCCGCAACAGTTTGTAATACTTTTTCTTCGTCATCCGTATTGTACGCCGACGGTCGGCATCGACCACTAAATCCTGGAGGTGTTACACATGCACCCGTACTCCCTAGGGGCCTGTCCACGTTTTTGCGGATGGAAGGCGCCGGCTAGGAAACCTCTCGTGATACAGTTGCTTGCAACGTCAGCTCTTCCATCTCCAAGCCCGTAGGTGAGGTGGATGTAGGCGTATTCCTCGTTTGTGAAACTCGCCATGGTACTGTAGTAACACTGTGAAGCGGCCGTTAGAAGCTGTCGACAAGGCGAGTATCGGGCAGATTGAGCAACGCAGAGGTGTTGTAAACACGTCATGCACGCGCCCGTGGACCACTAATTCCGCTCAGAGGACACACATTCCCTAACATGGGACTGTACACTCCGTTACCGCCGGAAACGTGTGATTCACAAGTTCTGATACAATTTCACATACATTATGATGGGATTTGTTCTTCCTCGCATCTTTCAAACGCTGGCAGATACACATCAGCTCATTGGTGTGTCGTGTGTTGTATCTATGGGTGAATGACGTGTCGTGATCGTGAGGCTCGTCGGTATCTCGTTCATTGGTTAACAGGTGTTTTTGTTTTACCTACACAGTACACCGAAGAGAACTAAATTAACAACGGTGCGTCACATGTTACGCATAGGAGCATGCATTCTTCGACATATTTTTCCTTATTTATGATTCATCCTGTATAAGACAATACGGCGCAGTTGTTAGAGCCGTTACTGCTGCTCCAATGGGAGGTTACCAAGATTTAAGTTTGAACGTGGTGTTATAGTCGGCGCACGAGCGATGGGACACAGCATCTCCGAGGTAGCGATGAAGTGGGGATTTTCCCGTACGATCATTTCATGAGTGTACCGTGAATTTCAGGAATCCGGTAAAACATCAAATCTCCCACATCGTTGCGTCCAGAAAAAGATCCTGCAAGAACGAGACCAACGACGACTGAAGACAATCTTTCAACCCCAACTGCTGGGCCATTCAACGAATCATCATCCAGAGCTTTCCGAGCCGAAGGCCCACTTGTGTACCCTTCATGACTGCACGACACAAAGCTTTACGCCTTGCCTGGGCCCGTCACCATCGACATTGGACTGTTGATGCCTGGAAACATGTTGTCTGGTCGGACGAGTCTAGTTTCAAATTGTATCGAGCGAATTTACTCTTACGAATACGGAGACAACCTCATGAATCCATGGCCCCTGTGTGTCAGCAGGGGACTGTTCAAGCTCGTGGGGGCTCTGTAATGGTGTCGGGCGTGTGCAGATGGAGTGATACAGGACTCGTGATACATCTAGATACGACTCTGACAGGTGACACGTACGTAAACATCCCGTCTGATCACCTGCATCCATTCATTTTCATTGTGCATTTCGACGTACTTGGGTAATTTCAGCATGACAATGTGACACCCTACACATCCAGAATTGCTACAGAGTGGCTCCAAGAACACTCTTCGGAGTTTAAACACTTCCGTTGGCCATCAAACTCCCCATACATGAACATTATTGAGCTTATCTAGAATTCCTTACAAAGTGCAGTTTACAAGATAACTGCATCCCCTCGCACTCTTACGGATTTATAGACAGCCCTGAAGGATCCATGGTGTCAGTTGCCTCCCGCATTACTTGAGACATTAGTCGAGTCCATGTCACGTCGTGCTGCGGCATTTCTCCGTGCTCGCGGGGGCTCTACACGATATTAGACACGTTTATCAGTTTCATTGCCTCTGCAGCGTACCAATTCATTACGTCAAGATCCTCTGACTTCTGCAAACTTTCACATTATACAGATTTCAATATACGAGGCACGTCCAGAAACAGGTGTATAAGCCCCGGAACGATCGGGAAATCAAGGAAAAATTGTGAATATTTTCATCCGGGAGAAACCAGGGAACTTTTTAGAAATCCAGGAGTTTGTTTCAGTACTCAGTAATTTTGCCTGGTAAGAACTGATATTCTAACAAATAATTTTAGTTTAGCCTGTTACTGCAAAATAATACTGCAGCAATAAAACATAGACGAGAAGGTAACTTTAGTGGCAAGTGCGTGCACAAGCATGTGTCGACAGTAAAATCTATCATAGGTTTTAATACGAAGACAATACTTCGCAACAACAAACTGCTTTCGATGAGCGTGACGTTGCAGCTGTTTCATTTCCATCAGGTCGCTATACTGTATGTATATTAATTCAAACCAATAACTTTTCCTATTTGTGTGTTCGCGATGTTGAACAGTAATGTTGCTAGGATGACTACATCATGTGTCCTACGCTCTGAAAATCTGCTGTCATTGGCTAGCGAGATCACGTGACGTACGCTATGACTGCTTGGCGGAAGTGCATCGCGCAGCGCAATCTCCATTTCAGTAATTCGGAAGCTTCCATGCTGTATTTGGTGGAATTGTATTTATACTTACGTAATACGAAAATATGCAGTTTACATGTTGCTGCACACTGGACTGGCATTCAGGAGAACAACAGTTCAACCCTGCATCCGGCTATCCTGATTTAGGTTTTCCACGATTTCCCTAAATCGCTTCTGGCAAATGCCGCGATGGTTCCTTCGCAAGGACATGGCCAGCTTTCTTCCCCATCCTTCACTAATTTGGTGGGACCGATGATCTCGGTGTTTCGTCCCCTCCCACAAATCACTCAATCAACCATGTTGCTGCGCAACAAAGATCTTTCCAAAACACTTTGTTTTTTGCTGCGTTTTGTTTCCGAAGGTGCCAGGAAGTGCTACGCCGGTGTATAAATTGTTTATCATTGAAAGGACTGATAAGTTTTACAGCTCCGAGGGAACGTACGTTGCAGAAGACGGAAAAAGATGTACTTTCACCATGGAAAATTTGTATTTTCAGCGGGAAAAAGTATATTTTCTTCCGGGAATAAGCGCATTTTCTTCCGGGAATGTTTTAACCGGGAATACAGGAAAAATTCGGGAATTTTTTCATCTTTTTCGCATATACATCCTGAGAAAGTAAGTAGGCTACTGTGACCATAACGGATTGTTTCTTTTTTTGAGAAGTGGGACACCGGGATACAGAGTGACCTCCTGACCAGAGCGAGCATCGCAGGAACACGGCAGTATGTAAACTCACGCTGTACCGTCGAGTTCAGTGAACGGTGTAGGCAAAGAATGCCGCGCAACGAGGAACTAATAACACCTACCGAAAATTGAAATGTTTTCGTTAAAACGATTTACAGAGAAGATGTTATGAAAAGAACGAATGTGAAACTTCCTGGCAGATTAAAACTGTGTGCCCGACCGAGACTCGAACTCGGGACCTTTGCCTTTCGCGGGCAAGTGCTCTACCATCTGAGCTACCGAAGCACGACTCACGCCCGGTACTCACAGCTTTACTTCTGCCAGTACTTCGTCTCCTACCTTCCAAACATTACAGAAGCAAGTTTCGCAGGAGAGCTTCTGTAAAGTTTACCCGACTACAATGGTATTTTTAGAGAAAATATTTTTTTCTTCTAAAAATACTCTGTCCTGTTTGTTGTACGAGTATGTGCTGAAAAGTAATGTCTCCGAAGTTTTTTCCTGTTATCAATATCGGTTGAGGTATTACGTATCATGCGTATTACTCAGTCGACTTTCCCACTTTGCTGAAACAAGTTGCAACCTTCTGCCGCTAGACGGCTCCGATTTGTAGCGTGGGAGATGGCGGTGTGTAGCGCCTAAGTCGGTGCCTAAGGAACAGCGCGCTCTAATACATTTCGCAGAAAGCGTGCTGCCTATTGAAATCCATAGAAGAACGGAAGCTGTGCGCGGTGATGACTGTAGTGACATCAGTAACGTGTGATGTTGGGTTGTTCGTGCTCACAATGAAGGAAACGTGAACTACAATAGCTCAGTGGCATATCGTTGAGATTGTGTTCATTGCACGACTGCGCTACAGAAAACCGTGTGCGCGGTGGCTGCTTGGAATGTTCACTCCGGACATGAACCAGCATATTGGAGATTCGTCAACTTCTTTTGCGACTTGAGCGTGAGGCTGCTGGATTCCTTTACAGCATTCTGACAGGTGACGAAAGTTAGGTTCACCATTTTGACCCCGAAAACACGAGAGCATCAGTGCAGTTCTGCCAGAAAGGATTACCAACGCCAAAGTAGTTCAAAACCATGCCATCAGCAGGTGAAGTCATGCTCACGGTGTTCTCGGATGCTCAGTGTGAGGTGCATTTGTAATTCGTCCCTAAAGGCAGCAACATAAACAGTGCAATGTACTGCGAGACCCTCAGAAAACCGAAAGCACGAATTCGAAGAGTTCGTCCACACGTGGAACATCCTATCCTTCAGCACGACAACGCCGCACCACAGACGAACGCTGCGACATGCGCAACAATCCGATGCCCCCCGGTTCACAGCCATCGATCACACTCCACACAGTCCCGAATTGGCCCCGTCCCATTCACAACTGTTTTCAAAATTTAAAGAACAACTCCCAGGACTGCATTTTGCTAGTGCTGGAGTGGTGCAAGCAAAGGTGACGTTGTGCCTCCGTCAACAATCAAATATTCTACAGTGACGGTATCAGCAAATTGGTCTGTCGTTGGGAGAAATCTGTTCATCATCAGGGTGGCTATGTTGAGAAATAAATATGTACACATGAAGAATAATAATGTAGAATAAGGTTTGTTTTATTTAAAAAGCTTTATGAGTTGTTGCATAAATTCGGAGGTATTACTTACCAGCACGCCTTCATACATTGTTAGTTGTCACACGGCTTTATAAGAAACATTGCTACTTCCCAAGTAGTTTACAGAACTTTTAAATCCCTGAATTTACATATTCACATAATTTGTAGAGTCATTAGTGAGCTATATTTTTAATTTTCTTTTGATTTGGTAGGGATCCCAAACGTCTTGCTTTGTGTTAGGCAAAAACATGCTGAAAATCTTCCCACCAGAGGACATAACTCCATCCTATACTCTAGGAGGGTAAAAGCACTCCGTCTTCAGGCCACAAGTGGCCCATTGCGACCATCCGACCGCCGTGTCATCCTCCGAGGAGGATCTGGATACGAGGGGCATTGGGTCAGCACACTGCTCTCCCGGTCGTTATGATGGTTTTCTTTGACCGGAGCCGTTACTATTCGGTCGAGTAGCTCCTCAATTGGCATCACGAGGCTGAGTGCACCCCGAAAAATGGCAACAGCGCATGGCGGCCTGGATGGTCATCCATCCAAGTGCCGGCCACACCCGACAGCGCTTAACTTCGGTGATCTCACGGGAACTGGTGTATCCACTGCGGCAAGGCCGTTGCCCATACCCTACGAGGGTAAAGGCAACATAAAAATGATATTTACGTTTTACATTGTGACTGTGTAAATCACGGCTCACCTAAGACTGGTTTTTATGATCAGCTACAAAATACATTTACGAAGAAATGGATTGGAAAGTTAGTGTACGAATTAAAAGAGCCTTAAATCGTTTCTGCAAGATGTACGGTCATCTAAGTTAGAAAATACTCTTACTGCTCGCATCTGTTGAACAAGCACTTTACTTACTTCAAATGAGAATACGCGAAATAAACTACCACTCTTGTCTTTTGGTCAACACATTGACAGTTGCTTCAAAGAGCGGGTAATTTCCAAGAATGATTGCCTATCGAAGTCGCGGGGTCCAAACGATATATATCGAACGTGCGCTCGTAAATCGATCATGCAACTCTGGTGGCGGCGTTACGAGTATGTTTACGGCGGTCACTACAGCAATGACAAAAGAAGAACGTTACAAAAATACTGTTAATTGCAAAGGAGACGACTTACCTTAGTCGTCGTCGGTGTTGGCGTCATGTTAAAGTCGATTACGGTCGTCTGAATGGATAATTTGGAAGAGTCGAACCGTGTATTCTTCCCGATACTCGTTCATTTTCCGCACTGTCCGCAGAGAAATTGTAACGGTATTTCAGCATCAAACTGTTCTTACGAAGTTTTACCCACTTCGCACCACCACAGTCTACACAGTCCCTTCCTCCCTCGTCCGGCAGTACTCCAGATTTGCGACAAAAAGTCAAACAATTTTCTACGCTGGATAATCATGGAATTAGTATTTTCCATTTGAGAGAATCCACCGATGAAACATCAGGAACACCAGACATTCCACTTACTAACGACATAAATCGCCTGGGTTTCCCTAGCAACTCACAAATAATTCGCGGAGGTATGTAATTTAGAACTACTATGGGAACAATGGGAAACAGATAAAAATGAGGATCACAAATAATTGATCTCAACGCCCGCCACCGGAATTGCATGACCGATTTACGATCGCTCGTTCGATATATACCGTTTGGACCCAGCGACTCCGATAGGCAGTCATTCTTGGAAATAACCGAAGAGTGTAACACGCTGAATTGAGTTGAACTGAGAGTACGACCGTCAATATGTTTACAGCTGAATTGAGTGTACGACCTTCAATACGTTTACTTCTGTTCATCTACATTTATACTCCGCAAGCCACCCAACGGTGTGTGGCGGAGGGCACTTTACGTGCCACTGTCATTACCTCCCTTTCCTGTTCCAGTCGCGTATGGTTCGGATCTGAAAGCGTTGCTAACAGATCATTACTGTTGGTCTGAAAGAACATAACCACTGAGTTGACAAAAGTCGTGGGACTACTCCCAAGGAGGTAGGATGAAGGCCTGGGAGAGGCCACACACCGACAGTTAGACTAAGTGATAAAATACCCCAGTATTGGTTAAAAACAGTCTTGGTTGCAATTTCAGTTTTTCTATTTTTCAACGACGCGTTTCGCCCTATTTAGGCATCTTCAGGTTATCTTTTCTAGATGGACGCGAGAGGCACCAAATCCGCTGCTGTGAACGGGAACACGTTGTGCAGATCTTGGTGCCTCTCACGTCCATCTAGAAAAGATAACCTGAAGATGCCTAAATAGGGCGAAACGCGTCGTCGAAAAATAAAAAACTAAAATTGCAACCAAGACTGTTTTTAAACAATACTGTTAAGCACTGGTTTGCTGTATGCCACATATGGATTGGAAGAATTTCTATAAAATACACCGTCTGGAATAAAACTTAAAACTAGATAAACCGTCGAAGCACTGTCAAGTAACACCAGAAGTAGTGCCTCAGGGCGGCTGGATTTGGACAGTCCAACAAGATGTTGACCGCCGTCAAGCGTGAACTAC
Source organism: Schistocerca cancellata (assembly GCF_023864275.1). Lineage (NCBI taxonomy): Eukaryota > Metazoa > Arthropoda > Insecta > Orthoptera > Acrididae > Schistocerca > Schistocerca cancellata. Next base: position 122,805,706 of record NC_064637.1, on the reverse strand, counting down.
AGCGACACCGAGTTGGGTTAAGGGGACATAAGAGCTTCCCGTGAGTCAGCCAAGTATGGCCGATGCGGAGCCGGAAAAAGGATAAAACTTAAGTGTGCATTCGGTTGGCGGTCTTGGATTTGAATATGGGAAAATGGGTGCTACAGAGAAATATGATGAAAATGCTTTGAACTTTACGACACCTAAGCATTATGATATTACGGATGAGTTTAATTTCTTTGCGAATAAATATGCTTCTGTAATTATTAATAAAATAGTAACATATGTGTATAGGATTAATGTTAGAGTAGAGAGACTAACACTTGATGACAGGGCAAATAAGAAAATATTTGAGGATCAAGGTGCATTGGAGAAAGTAAGGCTTGCTTGTAGTAATAAGTTGGGTCCGTTTAGTTTAAGGCCTGAACGTTCTTCAGGCGTTCCTTGGCGGAAATACAGTAGACGTAGTCGTTTTAAATTTGTTACGTATTCTAAGCCTGAGACAAGTGCTGATATAACTAAAGTAAAGTCATGGACTGATCTGGAGAATCAATGTAAATGTAAGAACAAATTGTTTCAAGGTGTCAATCCATTTTATTTGGGATTGGAGATAGCTGGAGATGAGCCTGCTAAGAATGATGTTATTCAGAGTGAAGTAAAATATGTAACATTTGTAGTGAGGAACAGAGTGTATATGACGTTTTGTAAACGAAAAGGTACGGTTACATTTCAAATAAAGATTATTGTTTACAGCTAATGTCTGCGTTGGAATTTTTTTATGGAAACTGGGACCATATCAGAAACTATCCTGACGACCTGCGCCTGGCCTTCCTGGTTCCTACTTCACAGCAACGAATCGACGATTTAGCTTTAACATTTTATGGAAACAAAATTAATTATTCAGCTGCTGTAATTGTTTTAGAAGAATTGTGGTACTACAAACCTAATTTGCCATAAATAGGGGCGTTGGAAGGAGAACGACGGCAGTCGGCAACTCACCCCAGCTGGCAGTTGCAGTCCCACAGGTTGTGCGCCAGCCGCAGGTCGTTGAGGAACATCTTGCGCGGCACGCCGGGGAACTCGGCGCGGTTCGGGTTGGAGAGCGAGCGCAGCGAGTTGTTGCGCACGTCCAGCGTCAGGTTGCGCACCCAGGTGGCGCGCTGGAACAGGGCCGCCTGCAGCGCCGACACGCTCGTGTTGTGCAGCCCGAAGTGCAGCCGCGGGCTGCGCACGCCCTGCGGAAGGAAGCACACCGTGCCGTACAGCTCTTTGTATCGGGTACTGCACTAAAGGCTGCCAAGACACAGGGTATCGTATAAGTCACTAAACCCTAAACGCTCAGACGTGAGGGAATCAGATCGGTACCAAACGTTGTATACCGACAGAGTGTCAACCAAAACTCCCCTGTAGTTTGTGCTATGTGCTGTCGTCCAGAAAAACGTGGTGTGAACTGTAAGAAACCGTGCAATATACACTCCTGGAAATTGAAATAAGAACACCGTGAATTCATTGTCCCAGGAAGGGGAAACTTTATTGACACATTCCTGGGGTCAGATACATCACATGAGCACACTGACAGAACCACAGGCACATAGACACAGGCAACAGAGCATGCACAATGTCGGCACTAGTACAGTGTATATCCACCTTTCGCAGCAATGCAGGCTGCTATTCTCCCATGGAGACGATCGTAGAGATGCTGGATGTAGTCCTGTGGAACGGCTTGCCATGCCATTTTCACCTGGCGCCTCAGTTGGACCAGCGTTCGTGCTGGACGTGCAGACCGCGTCAGACGACGCTTCATCCAGTCCAAAACATGCTCAATGGGGGACAGATCCGGATATCTTGTTTGCCAGGGTAGTTGACTTACACCTTCTAGAGCACGTTGGGTGGCATGGGATACATGCGGACGTGCATTGTCCTGTTGGAACAGCAAGTTCCCTTGCCGGTCTAGGAATGGTAGAACGATGGGTTCGATGACGGTTTGGATGTACCGTGCACTATTCAGTGTCCCCTCGACGATCACCAGTGGTGTACGGCCAGTGTAGGAGATCGCTCCCCACACCATGATGCCGGGTGTTGGCCCTGTGTGCCTCGGTCGTATGCAGTCCTGATTGTGGCGCTCACCTGCACGGCGCCAAACACGCATACGACCATCATTGGCACCAAGGCAGAAGCGACTCTCATCGCTGAAGACGACACGTCTCCATTCGTCCCTCCATTCACGCCTGTCGCGACACAACTGGAGACGGGCTGCACGATTTTGGGGCGTGAGCGGAAGACGGCCTAACGGTGTGTGGGACCGTAGTCCAACTTCATGGAGACGGTTGTGAATGGTCCTCGCCGATACCCCAGGAGCAACAGTGTCCCTAATTTGCTGGGAAGTGGCGGTACGGTCCCCTACGGCACTGCGTAGGATCCTACGGTCTTGGCGTGCATCCGTGCGTCGCTGCGGTCCGGTCTCAGGTCGACGGGCACGTGCACCTTCCGCCGACCACTGGCGACAACATCGATGTACTGTGGAGACCTCACGCCCCACGTGTTGAGCAATTCGGCGGTACGTCCACCCGGCCTCCCGCATGCCCACTATACGCCCTCGCTCAAAGTCCGTCAACTGCACATACGGTTCACGTCCACGCTGTCGCGGCATGCTACCAGTGTTAAAGACTGCGATGGAGCTCCGTATGCCACGGCAAACTGGCTGACACTGAAGGCGGCGGTGCACAAATGCTGCGCAGCTAGCGCCATTCGACGGCCAACACCGCGGTTCCTGGTGTGTCCGCTGTGCCGTGCGTGTGATCATTGCTTGTACAGCCCTCTCGCAGTGTCCGGAGCAAGTATGGTGGGTCTGACACACCGGTGTCAATGTGTTCTTTTTTCCATTTCCAGGAGTGTAATTCATTGTATCACGTAATATACTAAAGGTTACCAAGATATAGGGTATCATGTAAGTCACTAACACAAACGTTCAGGTGTCAGAGTCAGATCGGTACCAAACGATGTAGCAGGGTTTCCCAGGAAGTAATCCACCGCATTTCTTTTCTTCAACAATTCTCTATTGTACATAATGAGAATTACACACAAGAAAGATTGGTGTCAGAGTCAGATCGGTACCAAAGGATGTACGAGGGTTGCCTAGGACGTAATCCACCGCATTTCTTTTCTTCAACAATTCTTTATTGTACACAATGAGAATTACACACAAGAAAGATTGGTGTCAGAGTCATGTCGGTACCAAACGATGTACGAGGGTTGCCTAGGAAGTAATCCACCGCATTTCATTTCTTCAACGATTCTTTATTGTACTTAATGAGAATTACACACAAGAAAGATTGGTGTTTTATCTACACACCCTATTTTTCCACATAATCTCCATCCTGTTCCATGGCCTTCCTCGGTACCAGTTCTTGTCCTCGTGGCAGAACCAGTGCTTCACTGTGTGAATCACCTTCTCAAAATGTCTTCCACAAATGGCGTCCTTTAACGGCCCAAACAAGTGGAAGTCCGAGGGGGCTGGGTCAGGGCCATAGTGTGGATAGAGTAAAACTGTGCAACCCTGTTTCGCCATGTGTTCATCAGTCGTCAGATTTGTGTGAGTCCAAGCGTTATCGTGTTGCAGCAAAACATCTTCTGGGCTGCCGTGGCACTGAAGTCGCCGTAAGAGCGTATTGAGTTTTGTTAATGTGTTGACATATGCTTCTGAATTAATGCCTCTTGGCATCACGTCAATGAGAATCACACCTTCACAGTCCCAGAACACGGTGATCACGACCTCACCGGCGAAACCAGTTGCTTTGAATTTTTTTTTCTGTGGGGAGAAGGAATGATGCCATTCCAACGACTCTCGTTTTGTTTCGGGCTTAAAACGCTGAACCCAGGTATCATCACCTGTCATAATCTGAGACAAGAAAGCTTCCACTCCCGCCCCCCCTCCCCCCCCCCCTCAGCTTCAAAACGTTGCAAGAAATCAAGACAAATGCACACACTTTTGAATATCAAAGAGTACGCATAATTGCATCCACACTTCCTTTGCTGACTGACAGGTGCAGCGCCAACTGCCGAGTCGTGATTTGTCTGCCATCGCGAATGACATCAGCTCGCTGCAACATGTCAGGTGTAACAGCCGCGGATGGTCTCCCCAACCGCTGCAAATCGTGGAGCTCCGCCTAACCGCCTTCTGATGACCTCACCCTCCGTGCCCAGCGACTAACTGTACAGGGTTATTACAAATGATTGAAGCGATTTCACAGCTCTACAATAACTTTATTATTTGAGATATTTTCAAAATGCTGTGCACAAACATACAAAAACTCAAAAAGTTTTTTTAGGCATTCACAAATGTTCGATATGTGCCGCTTTAGTAATTCGGCAGACATCAAGCCGATAATCAAGTTCCTCCCACACTCGGCACAGCTTGTCCCCATCAATGAGTTCGAAAGCATCGTTGATGCTAGCTCGCAGTTCTGGCACGTTTCTTGGTAGAGGAGGTTTAAACACTGAATCTTTCACATAACCCCACAGAAAGAAATCGCATGGGGCTAAGTCGGGAGAGCCTGGAGGCCAAGACATGAATTGCTGATCATGATCTCCACCACGACCGATCCATCGGTTTTCCAATCTCCTGTTTAAGAAATGCCGAACATCATGATGGAAGTGCTGTGGAGCACCATCCTGTTGAAAGATGAAGTCGGCGCTGTCGGTCTCCAGTTGTGGCATGAGCCAATTTTCCGCGAGTTACGCGTGAAACTTGCCCGCACGCGTTCAACCGCTTCTTCGCTCACTGCAGGCCGACCCGTTGATTTCCCCTTACAGAGGCATCCAGAAGCTTTAAACTGCGCATACCATCGTCGAATGGAGTTAGCAGTTGGTGGATCTTTGTTGAACTTCGTCCTGAAGTGTCGTTGCACTGTTATGACTGACTGATGTGAGTGCATTTCAAGCACGACATACGCTTTCTCGCCTCCTGTCGCCATTTTGTCTCACTGCGCTCTCGAGCGCTCTGACTGCAGAAACCTGAAGTGCAGCTTCAGCCGAACAAAACTTTATGAGTTTTTCTACGTATCTGTAGTGTGTCGTGACCATATATCAATGAATGGAGCTACAGTGAATTTATGAAATCGCTTCAATCATTTGTAATAGCCCTGTACTTCTGTCGACGGCAGATGCTCCATACACTTTTCACAAGCGTTTGTGAATATTTCCCACAGTTTCTTTCTCTGCAGTGAGAAGTTCAATGACGGCACGTTGCTTGTAACGTACATCACCCACAGACACCATTTTGAAACTGTCCTGCAGCTACACCATCTGTCGAAAGTGATGGAAACTTGGCGCGCTCAATCAGGAGATTTCAAATAATACATTCGTAACGTTTCGCATTCGTAATGTTGTTTTCGGCTGAGAAAAATATGCAGTGTATCACTTTTTCGGCAACCCTCGTATATCGACAGAGTATCAAGCAAAACTGCCGTATAGTTTGTGCTATGTGCTGTTGTCCAGAAGAACGTGGTATAAACGGTAAGCAGCTGTGTAAGATAATTCACTGTATCAAGTAGTATACCAAAGGTCGCCAAGATATAGGGTATCGTATAGGTCACTAACACGCAAAGGTTCAAATGTCACAGTCAGTTCGGTACGAAACGTTGTATATCGACAGAGCATCAACCAAAACTCCCGTGTAGTTTGTGCTATGTGCTGTTGCCCAGGAGAAGGTGGTGTAAACGGTAAGCAACGAGTTACACCTGGGCTACGGAGCACCAGAAAACCGTGACTGCGAGCGTCTGTCGCGTATAGCTCTCGTGGGAAAGTGGGTAGAGTTTTTGTACTGTAACATGTGTGAAACTCTTACATGGGACAGCATGTTTCTGACATGTAAAAGGAGTGTTCGGAGTTTGTGTGTGTGTGTGAAATCATATGGGACTTAACTGCTAAGGTCGTCAGTCCCTAAGCTTACACACTACTTAACCTAAATTATCCTAAGGACAAACACACACACCCATGCCCGAGGGAGGACTCGAACCTCCGCCGGGACCAGCCGCACAGTCCATGACTGCAGCGCCTTAGACCGCTCGGCGTTCGGAGTTTGTAGCAATGTTTGATTAGCAGTCGGCTTTCGCTTCGTTTATTTGAAAGTGTGAAACGTATATACTACATCTTTAATTTCACAGAATACAGACAAACAATCGGAACAAAAGAATAAACAAACAATTGCATCACACGTGTGGAAGTATTAATAGTAGCAATAATAATTGTTCATCTTCTTATGATTACCACACTTTTTACTATTATCACTATAAATATTATTGTTATTATTACCACTATTAATACTTCTGTACTTGTAACGCAGTGATATCTTTATCCTTCTGATCGCGTTTATTCTGCGAAACTACAAATGTACTCTATAGGTTTGCTACTTTCCAGATAAACGAAGCGAAAGCGGACTGCCAGTAAAACATTGCTATAAACTCCGAAAAGTCCTTTTACATTTCAGGAACTTTTTGTCTCCTGTAACAGTTCCACACGTACTACAGTACAGCGACTGACATGACCAGATCTGGACCTCGGAACCCTTGGTACGGTACGGCAATCTAACGCTATGCAACCTACGTCAAGAGGGTTCTGCACGACAGGAGTTACTAGTTACTAAACGTTTAGGCACGTGCTTCTGGACGACAGCACAAACAATATCGGAGTTTTGGTTGATGCTCTGTCGCTATACAATGTTTGGCCCCGATCCGAATCACTGACATCTGAAGGTTGGTGTAAGTTTTACAGAAGCTCAAAATTTAGCGTGAACTTCAATGCGAGATGCTTCTAATAGTTTTCACAATGAAACTCTGTCTCGTAACCTCTTAAAAAACCGAAGAGATTCTGGTCGCATCTAAAGTACAGCAGCGGCAAGACGCAGTCAATACCTTCACTGCACGATTACAATGGTGATGTGACGGTTTTCTGAATATCCTTGCTCCATACTTAGCAATCAGTACAAGCACTAGCTCGTAGAGAGATCCATACCCAAAGACTGGAATGTTGCACGAGTCACACCAACACCCAAGAAAGGAAATATGGTTAATCCGCTGAATTACAGACTCATATCATTAACATAGATTTGCAGTAGGATTTTGGGACATATAATGCGTTCGAACATTATGAATTATCTCGAAGAAAACGATTTATCGACAAATAGCCAATCACTTTTATTGGGAGAATTTTGGGAAAGTATAGCTGATCTGTAAAGTCGACGTCTTATAGAACGCTAGTGCGGTCCATTCTCGAATACTGCTCGTGTGTTTGAAATCCCCGTCAAGTCAGATCAAAGGAAGACGCACTGTTGGCAACTTCCTATTTGACTTTGTGGTAAAGCGGAAGAGAGGTAGGGGTACTAAGTTCCTGGTCACCAGTCCTTGTGCCAATGTCCTGGATCCAATTCCGAACTTCTCTGTAGTGTTTTGTCAAGTGTGGGCGTGCGACACTATTGATGGTGATCTGTCCTTCGGATCAAGACATTAACTTCACCAATATTCTTACACTCATGGCTGGTGTACTTGCCACATTTATCACACCTTATTTTTGATACTTTCAGATTGAACTGATTTTCACTTTCTAATGCATATTTTCTTACGAATCTTACAGCCTCTGATTTGTGTCTTAACAGACAGCTCACACAAAAATGAGTGAAATTATCTAATATTGTCATGTCCATTAAATATTGGTGTCTCTATCTTTCCACAGAGATTAGTGTGTATTATTTCAGGTATTTTGCTCTTCCTTGTCTCACAGCGGAAAATGACTTTGTCGTTTGCTTAGCTCTCACACAAGTTTCACACAATTTTTCTGCTGAACATAAACTAATAGGAACTCCATTTCACATTCTCTTGATCTTTGGTGCCTGGCTGACCTAGCTTCTTCTGCCATTCCTGTTTTTGTTACTGTGTTAGTAGTGACTGCAGTCGTGATTTAATGTTCACTTCATATAATCCATTTTTGGTTTTGTGTCCTTTCAAAATGAGTATTTTAGCTTTATAGATCTGAACAGAATGTTTAGTAAACACAGCTATACAATCATTTTCAGTGATAGCATTCACAGACATCAGTTTTCTACTCAGTTAAATAACATACATAATATCTTTGTGATGCAGTTATCACATACAAAGTTGCATGTTGCTATTTCCATTGACCTGCCTTGTTACATAACTTTCACAACACTGTCATAGTCTTTCACATTTGTTAACTTGTCCACCTCACTGTCATAGTCTTTCACATTTGTTAACTTGTCCACCTCATTACTAAGTCCTGTACATGCACCATCACCAACCATGACTGTATCTTGTTTCTCATTGGCTTCTTGTGAAATCTTTTCTTTGTTACATTCATCTGCAATAAATGCACTGTCCTTATTGATGTCTTGATTATTGTTTCCTTGTGTGACTAGATATTCTTCAACCCCTTCAAAAGCAAAAAAGGGTATTATTGTGTTGTCTTTGTTCTTAAAATAACAATTTTCTTCTTTGTGGTTTGTCCTTTTGGTTGAAGGACTTGAATGATATCAGTTTTGTTTCTTGAATTTCGTTTTTATTTTAAAAGTAGCACTCTTCTTCTTGATGATTTTTTTTTTTTTTTTTTGCATATAAATCAGTTTCATCCTTCTTAGGCTTCTTGCACTCTCTTGCAAAATGTTCATGTGCACCACAATTCTTACAAATTAGATATTCTCTTTTATTTTTGTTATAATGGAGATCAAAAGCAGTACTCTCTTCTTACTTTTTAGTCACTCCTCTTCTCTTACAAACCTTGCAATTATCAAACAATGGAAAACCCAGGATGGAATGTAACAATACCAGAGAAGAAAAGTTGCTACTCACCATATAGCAGAGATGCTGAGTCACGATAGGCACAACAAAAAGATTCACACAATTAAAGCTTTTTCAGCAGTACACACACACACACACACACACTCACACACACACACACACACACACACACACACACACACACATATATATATATATATATATATATATATATATATATATATATATATATATATATATATATATAAACGCAACTTGCACACACGTCTGCAGTCTCAGAGAGCTGAGACCACACTGCGAACAGCAGCACCAGAGCATGATGGGAGTGGCGACTGTGTGGGGGTAAGGAGGAGGCTGGGGTGGGGAGGGGGAGGGATAGTGTGGTGGGAGTGGTGGACATTCAAGTGTTGCAGTTTAGACGGAGGGCAGGAGAGAAGGTGAGGAGGGTGGGGGGGGGGGGGGGGTAAGTAGTGGAAAGGAGAGAAATAAAAGAAATTAAAAGACTGGGCGTGGTGGTGAAATGACGGCTGTGTAGTGCTGGAATGGGAACAGGGAGGGGGCTAGATGGGTGAGGACAGTGACTAACGAAGGTTGAGGCCATGAGGGTTACAGGAATGTAGGAAGTATTGCAGGAAAAGTTTCCACCTGCGCAATTCAGAAAAGCTGGTTCCTACCAACACCAGCTTTTCTGCATTGCGCAGGTGCGAACTTACCCTGCAATACATCCTATGTTCCCATAACCCTCCTGGCCCCAACCTTCATTAGGCACTGTCCTGATCCATCCAGCCCCCTCCCTGTTCCCATTCCAGCACTACACAGCCGTCATTTCACCACCACGCCCAGTCTTTTAATTTCTTTTATTTCTCTCCTTTCCGCTACTTACCCCCCCCCCCCCCCACCCTCCTCACCTTCTCTCCTGCCCTCTGTCTAAACTGCAACACTTGAATGTCCACCACTCCCACCACACTATCCCCACCCAGTCGCCACTCCACCCTGATGCTGCTTTTCACAGTGTGGTCTCAGCTCTCTGAGACTGCAGATGTGTGTGCAAGTTGCATTTGTGTGGTGTGTGTGTGTGTGTGTGTGTGTGTGTGTGTGTGTGTGTGTGTGTGTGTGTGTGTGTGCATGTATGTGTGTCTACTGCTGTCAAAGGCCTTAACGGCTGAAAGCTTTAATTGTGTGAATCTTTTTGTTGTGCATATCTTGACTCGGCATCTCCGCTGTATGGTGAGTAGCAACTTTCCTTCATTGGGATTGTTACATTCAAACCTTGCAACTAGATTTACAATATTCTCTTCACTACTGAATGTGGAGTCCCATCCTGAGAAAAATGTGTGGATTCATCTGCCAAAATAGACAATATCTTGGACACAATTATAGTATCTGTCATCTTTTCTGAGTGGAGATAATTCAGTTTGAAGTGCAGTGTTATGTGCCATGTAATGCTATGCAGTAGTGCTAACTATTTTAATGATAATCTTTGGCACAATCACTGACTTAAGTTCCCTCTTTGTTATGTATGTTTTATTCTATTGTTGAATGTACTATTAACAGAGTCATATGAGTTACACTTTAGTTTTTATGTTTCATTAAAGCTAATTACCTTGCGCTGCAACTGCTGACACTGACATGATATCTAATGGTCACTGATGTGAAATTCAGTGGTCAGTAATGCTTTGTATCATGCCATATCACCGTAAATGTGAACATCTGAATCAATTGCATTGTGCATCTTCCACTTCCCAGTTCTCTGTCAGACCTGCCACCAACTGTAGATGCATCTCCTGGTGCATTAATCAAACATGTGGCAATAAAGCCACCACTGCTTTGGCAACAGAGTCCCATGTTGTGGCTTGGGCAACTAGAAAGTCAGTTTGTGCTAGCACATGTAACTGCATACACCATGGTATATGTTATGTAGTTGTTGCTCTCAATGAAAATATGGCAAGACATTCTGCTGTCACCACAAAGCACTGATCATTACTTAGCCAGCAAGAATGCTCTAATTACCTGTCTCTCACAATATGAGGTGAAAAAATTGGAGAAACTAGTACACACTGAAGAGCTAGTCAGTCACACCCCACTGCAGCAACTACGCCGACTGTGTACATTAGTGAGAGACGCAGTCAAGAAACATTCTGTGGAATATTCGGTTATCACCCTGGCAACCGATATGCAGAAGATATTGACAATGCGTGTCAGCAGTCTAGATGCACTTGTTCGAACTACGGATTACATAGCAGAAATGTACCTGTCTGCTTGCGTCACAACAGTTTGCCCACAGCCTCAGCCAGATAACACCCTCACTGTGCTATGAGGTTGCTGAGCTCACCATGCAAGTTGCTGCACTATAGATGCAGACTACCCGTCACCAGTCACATCGCCACCACCTCCACCAGCAAGAGTTTTCTAGATCACTAATGGTACGGTTATTAGGTGCGGAAGTGTATCTCACTGTGCAAGCATGGGAAACTCAGAAGGAAGTCAGTGATGATGGCTACTGGCTCTCCAGATGGCAGCTGTAAACTGTTTGTAATGGAACATGACACAAAGTTAGAGCTTTTGTAGACAGGGGTGCTGACATATCAATCTATCGATCTGCCCATCTGCCGTGTCGCAACTGTGATGACTGCTATCTTTTCACCACCGATGGTTCTACTGCCACAATATACGGTTGTGTCACATTAGTGTTGAACTTAAAGCTATGGCGTCAATTTCAATGGCATTTCATCATAATGGACATGATATACCTCATACTCAGAGTGGATCTTTTATCATTTTATGGGCTCCTGCCTGACCTCCATCACCAACACATTCTTTACACTACTACCAATCTAGCAAGTGAAGGTAGAGTGTGGAAGACACCACAATATGGATGAATACTGGTTATTGTTCATTCATTGAGTTCATCAGACAGTTGATGAAGAACACATGTCAGACTCCCATTTCCACTTGCACTTGCACTTGCACTTGTGCACCACTTGATGGAGCACTATATTTTGACTAACCTGGCTCACCACTTCTTGCTTGATCATGCCACTTGACAGTCCAGAAACTGAAGATAGTTAAGCAGGAACTCTCATCAGTGCTTGCACAAGGAATCTTATGTCCATCCAGCAGTAGTTGGTCACCACCCTTACATGTACTTCCAAAAAATAATAACGGATGGTGTCCATGTGGTGATTATAGACAGCTTGACGCCAGAACCATTCCTGATATCCATCCAGTACCGCATATGGAATATTTTACGTTCAGCATTCACAGTAAGCACAACTTTTCTACATTGGATTTAGTCTATGCATTCTACCAGATACCTGTGACACTGGATGACATTGCTAAGACTAGCATCTGCACTCCATTCAGACTATTTGAATTTACCTGAATGCCTTTTGGACTTTTTAATGCTGCCCAAACACATCAGTGGTTCATGGATGAAGTCACATGTGACAGACTTTTGATATATGTATATCTGCGACGTCCTGGTCATGTCAAACTTGAAAACCAAACACCTGTCACACTTATGACATATCTTCACTTGTTTAAATGCACAGGTACTGCTCATCAACCCCTGTAAGTACACCTTCAAAGCAGCTGAAGTAGAGTTTCTACCCTATACTATCAATGCACAAGTCATATGCCCACTGCAAGAGAAAGTAGAAGCTATACTTAATTTTCCACAGCCTGCAACAGTTAAAGAACTATGACAATTACTTGGTGCAACAAATTTTTACTATCAGTCTGTTCACAACTGTCTCCTACCTGCATCAATGAAACAGTTTTTACATGGTTCACCAAAGCCAAAGGACAACCTCCAGTGGAATAGTGAGACCAAGTTGGCATTTAACAAGCTGAAGACTCCCATCACAGAAGTTACACTTTTAGTGCACCCATTTCCACATGCACCTCTCATCCTGAAGGTCAACTGCAATTGGTGCTGCACTGCAAAGCAAATAGATGAGCACTGGCAACCCTTAGCCTTTCTCTGAAAAAAAATTGATCACCATCTCAACAAATATGGTCCACCTATGATTGGGAACTGAATGGTGCCTATGCTGCTATCAATGGTACGCATAACAGTACCAACACAGGAATAACTAGTTTCATTATGTGAGATAGGTTAATTTAAAAAATTTGCCAGGTGTGAATAGCTCTCATGAACTGAGAGCTCTGTGCCAACTTAGTTATGCACACAGACGGTTGATCCAACTGGGGAACCAAGAACCCCTATGACTTTTGCCTGTTTTGACACTGATACTGCCAAGATATCAGTTTTTGGAATTCCAAGAGTTTTGAGGATGTTTTAAGTCAAATAATAAATGACAGAAGAAATATTATTTCATGTGATATAATTAAAATTAACAATTTTCTTATTTTTTCCTTTACTTGTAATATGAATTTTTGCTTTTTACTAGATTTCATGATTCTACATCAGCAGGAGGCACCCTATTGCTTTAATGACCTAGATTGTGTCTCTTAGAAGCTTTGATTTACTACATCACCAAGGACTACAGACAATCATGTGTGACATAAATTTCTACTTAAAACAGCCACGTGGGAAAGCCATGCAGTCTGAGACATTTTGTTGCGGTTCGCGCAGCTACCCCGTCGGAGGTTCGAGTTCTCCCTCGGGCATGGGTGTGTCTGTGTTGTCCTTAGCATAAGTTAGTTTAAGTTAGATTAAGTAGTGCTTAAGCCTAGGGACCGATGACCTCAGCAGTTTGGTCCCATCGTCCTTACCACAAAAATTTCTACTTAAAACAGCTTTCTCAGATGGACCAACTACATTAATGACCATGTGCCAATTTCACTTTCTTATTAATTGATCTTTTCTTTGCACCTAGTACTCTTTCATCTGTTCAGTATGTTTTTTCTTCTGTCTTCTGGCCACTGCAGACCAGTGTTTTCCTTTATTATACTCTGTAATCTTTCCATATTCAATACTTTTTTTTTACATAGACATGTCTCTGTCAGCATCTGTCTCAATAGCCATGCAGCCAGTGTGGCTGACTGCCACACAGAGGGCCCAGGTTCAATTCCCAATACTGCCAGAGGTTTTTCCTCAGTGGGAGAATAGGTCACACACAGCCTCATGATGCCTAGTCAGGAGCTGCTCTACCAAGTGGAAGAGGCTCCAGGTCACAAAAACTGATAACACCTGGGATAGTAGTGTGCTGACTCCACATGCCTCCATACCACATCTGATGAGACCACTGGCAGGTGATGACAACAGCACTGATGGTCCTGAAGATAGAGTTTGCATTTTACTTATCTGTCAGTTGCTGCTTCACCTTTTATTTTATTTCTTTTGTAATTACTTCTCTGGACCCAACTTGTTGTTGAATTTTTATCCCACCAATATTTCTAGATTTTTTTTGGTTCATCTACTGCCATGAATTTGAAATAAATGCCCAAAAAATACTGGTCTACCAATAAATTTTATTAAAACAACTCACTAACGAAGCTACTCTCACATGTGATGGAATCAAGGAATCCAATCATATACAGGCCATTAGAATAATGTTCACATATTGCATTGGAGTGACATAACTTTTTGTAAAAGTGTGGTCAACAGTGGTTGAAATGGGCCCATTGTGTTTGTAAATGATATTACAAAAAATTATGTTTAGGCACCTCATGGAAGAAAAGCTGCCAGTTGTATTGGAATATGTTGGTTCTTTTGTTCACATGACTGAAAATACTCTTTCAAAATGACAGGAACTGTATGCAGTCAACTCAAATGTAACATACTATATCCCAATTAATACACAAGTTGCGTATTCACTGCCCACCAAGACAATGAACCATCATTTATTACATTTGTGCGTTCTCGGCCATTTCTCAGCACCGTACTTTGAGTGTACCACCCAGATAGCTGTAGTTCTGCACCACCACAAATTAATACATGTTTGTATAAACGTTTTAACTGGAAACTGTCCAGTCTTAAGTTCAAAGAAATATTAACTTTTTTTTCTGAAACATGTCTTTCAAAGCAGTGATGTATGCTGACAATATTACATTTATCTCTCCCCATTATGGAGCAATTGAACTAACTTATGATGGTGAATGTAACTTCTCAGTTTGTTTAGGGCAAATGAATTAATATTAAGCAACAGCAAAATTAGGAGGATAGTATCCTCTCTAAAAGTTGCAACTAACAACTGTCATGGTAAAGACCCTGTCAAATTATTGGATGTCTGGCTCAACATCAAACTGAACTGCAATGCTGGCACAGATAACTTATGCAAAACTATCCTGTGTTTTTACCTCATAGGAAATTAAAACCTGTCATAGTGGAAAACAACTATGTCTTGTGAACTGTGCCTTTTTCCGCAGACACCTCACCTTCATGTACACTTAGATCAGTTGGGATGTACATGAGACAAAATCATACATCAACATTTGTAGAACTAGGGACAGAAACTCTTTCAATATTCCCTGGGATATACTAACAAACACAAAATCCTCTTGCATGTGGGACAATCTCTTATTAACCAGTCATCAAGTTGAATTAAGCAGTTGTAAATTAAGGGGTTCAGAAGGGCAATATCCTCTTGGTTGAAAGAAAAAGCTTTCTGCATTGTTAATGAATTTGTAAATAATAATGTAAGTGAACTATTAACCTTCCCAGATGGCCTCATGTATTAAACTGCCCAGTTCTGGCCCCGTATCAAATCTGCCCAACACGTTAACAATGGGGGCCAGTGTGTTGGCATGCACAGATGTAGTTATTAGGCAGTTTCTCTCATCCGCCTATGTGGATATTGAAGTGGTACTCATGTCCCACCTCAGTTACGTGATACACAAACTTTTATATATATTTAAAAAAACTATCTCAGGCTTGAACACAGTATTCACACTAGAAGCGGACAGATGGGGAGGGCAAAGTCCATTCCAGGGGGAGTGGTGACATCATGAAGGGCCTCAGGCCATCAAATTATCACTAACAATGCCAAAACCCATATAACAGTGCTGATCCCATAAAGATATGGAGTCCTGCTGTGGATGTAGTAATTTGTGTTTGGGTGTCTATGTGATAGTATATGTGAATGTGTGTACTACTGCTATAAAAATAACTAATGCTCAAAATATAGTGTGAATACTGCTTTCTGTTATGTGTTACTGTGCTCCATGCATCAATCTGCTATAGGTGAGTGGTTGCCTTCCCTAATTTTAGCCAATACAGCACATGTTGAACTGAAAACGTCTTGCCCTGTACAAGTATGTAACTATAAAATTATGTACTGGCCAAGAACACCTGCATTTAAAAAGGTATGGTACAATATATTAAATGTATATGACAATGGATGATGTCTTGGAGAGCTTGAAAGCTGCCTACAGATTTAAAAAATAAAATAAATTACACTAAAAATACTCATTGTGTGTGTGTGTGTGTGTGTGTGTGTGTGTGTGTGTGTGTGTGTGTGTGTGTGTGTGTGGAGGGGGAGGGGGGGGGGAGAAAGGCAGTATGAGAAAAAAAAGAAAAGAATGTCAGTAAATGGATTACAGACTTGTGAACTAATCTGTTAGGAAGCCATAGCAGGCAGAAGCAGGCCTGTCTGAGTGCCTAAGAATGTTAACTTCAGTGCCTGAGTGGATAAGAAGTAAAGTGGCTTAGCCCTGTCTTTGGTTATGTGTACAGGGAGCAACTGTGTGCCAAACCAAGTGTTACAATGTACCCATTTTTCAGAATTGGCTCAGTTCTTGGTAGGGTGAGTCACTTTGTAAACACCATCAACTGGTCCACTGTCTCAATATATGCACATCAAATAAGTCTCCTGTTATTGTTTTATTGAGTATGACTGAATACATCTGCTGTCATCTTCAAAATTCTCAACAGTCATTTTAATTTTACTTTTCTGAATGCTGTTCCTACAGTCAAACATTTTAAAGGACCAGTGGAAACTTGGGATACAGATGGGTGTAGAATAACAAATACACAATCAATACGTGGAGTAATAACACTTTATCGAAGTCAATGTACACAAAACATCCAGTTGTGAACAGAGCACAATGCTTACTAAAGAGACAGAGAGAGAGAGAGAGAGAGAGAGAAAGAGAGAGAGAGAGACAGAGAGAGAGAGAGAGAGAGAGAGTCTACAAAGTCACTCTTGCTGCTCAGTGATATTGCATTGTTGTTGTGGTTGGTAGCTGCCACAGACTAACGTCTCACTTAGCCCAATGAAATATTTTAGCTCAATAAGAAGGAGTCACTAAGTATGACAGGGCAGACAGCATATTTTTGGGTGTGCTGCTGGCTTGATCATTCCAATTTGCTGCACAATATTTTAACAACTCAGCCAGCTGTTTTCAGAAGGAATTCTACACCAGTTTTTTGCATGCGCTCAACGTCGATAGACACACAAACAAACACAAAACATACACACAAAATTCAAGCTTTAGCAACCAACAGTTGCCATGTCAGGAAAAAGGGAAGGAGAGGGAAAGACGAAAGGATTTGGGTTTTAAGGGAGAGGGTAAGGAGTCATTCCAATCCCAGGAGCGGAAAGACTTACCTTAGGTGGAAAAAAGGACAGGTATACACTCACACACACAAACATACCCATCCGCACATACACAGACACAAGCAGACAGTTTTTAGATATATTTTTCCCACGTGGAATGTTTCCCTAATGAGATACAATGACATTTGTTTGTGTGTCTATATGTGTCTATCGACCTGCCAGCGCTTTCGTTTGGTGAGTCACATCATCTTTGTTTTTGGATATATATATACATATATATAAATATATACCCAAAAACAAAGATGATGTGACTCACCAAACGAAAGCTCCAGCAGGTCGACAGACACACAAACGAACACAAACATACACACAAAATTCAAGCTTTCGCAACAAACTGTTGCCTCATCAGGAAAGAGGGAAGGAGAGGGAAAGACGAAAGGATGTGGGTTTTAAGGGAGAGGGTAAGGAGTCATTCCAGTCCCGGGAGCGGAAAGACTTACCTTAGGGGGAAAAAAGGACGGGTACACACTCGCACACACACACATATCCATCCACACATATACAGACACATGCGCTGGTACATAGGCACAATAAAAAACACAAACACACACATGAAATTTCGAGCTTTCACAACCCCCGGTTGCTTCGTCAGGAAAGAGGGAAGGAGAGGGAAAGATGAAAGTATGTGGGTTTTAAGGGAGAGGGTAAGGAGTCATTCCAATCCCAGGATTGGAATCCTGGGATTGGAATGACTCCTTACCCTCTCCCTTAAAACCCACATCCTTTCAAAGGACAGGTGTACACTCGCACACACACACATATCCATCCACACATACACATTGGTGTATGTGTGGATAGATATGTGTGTGTGTGCGAGTGTACACCTGTCCTTTTTTCCCCCTAAGGTAAGTCTTTCCGCTCCCGGGATTGGAATGACTCCTTACCGTCTCCCTTAAAACCCACATCCTTTCGTCTTTCCCTCTCCTTCCCTCTTTCCTGATGAAGCAACCGTTGGTTGCAAAAGCTTTAATTTTGTGTGTTTGTTTGTGTGTCTATTGACCTGCCAGTGCTTTTTTTTGGTAAGTCACATTGTCTTTGCTTTTAGATACATTTTTCCCACGTGGAATGTTTCCCTCTATATATATATCTTTGACAGAGATGAAGATCATTGTCAGAGTGGAACTGGCAGAAGAGGTGACCTTGCTTTTTGGGATACTATAAAAACTATCGTGTAAGGTTACTTGAACAAAGGGCATGACAGTTCCACAGGTTAGTGGCGGTAACCCTACAGCATCTGTTCCACATGTTAGTGGCGGATGATCTATAAAACTCAGAAGTGGAGCTCTGAGCTTAACCAGACTGAAATGTCAATTTCAGTCACAAACCCAGTCCAAATAAATCAACATGGATACAGCACCTTCAAAGACAAATTACCCCAGTGGGTCAAATCCCAAGGTTGAAAAACCACAAGTGGTCTATTTGGATTCTGGGGAGACCACAGAAGTGTGCATGGAGGTAAATCAGAGTACCTCAAAACCCCGTAATAACAAAATCAAACCAAAATCGATAATTTGGCTAATGACGTTTAATGTAAATTCTCTCTTAAAAATGGGAAAACTAAAAAACATCCTGGACAAATCCAGAGAACATAAAATCAAAATTCTTGCATTTCAGGAATCACGATATACAGATGAAAATCCTTTTGATTCAGAAGGATACAGGATATACAAAAGAAAACCTGAAAAATGACCATGGCAAATTGTCCACATTTTGGAACTGGATTTATAGTAGATACATCAATACTTGATTTAGTCATGGCTTTCAAATCTTACTTGAGTCGACTCTCCACTATGACAATAAAATCAGATACCAAGATATACACCGTAATCAATGGACATGCACCAACTAACATCACTAACAAAAGCTAAGTAGAAGAATTCTGGAACCAGTTAGACAATATTCTCAAAAAAATCCCAAATAACCATGTCAAAATCCTTACAGGCAGTTTCAATGCACAAATTGGTAAAGAAAAGAAATATTGATATTGGGTAGGTAAACGGTTAGGACATGCACAGATCAACCGGAATGGCACGTGACTCATCAAAATCTGCAAAAACCATGACCTATTTTTCAAATCAACATTTTTCAAGAAAAGAGCCTCAAAAACCAAAACTTGGATCTCACCTAATCCATTACTAGGTGAATATCAGTTGGATCATGTAATGATCTCCCACATAAATACAGTAGAAATCATGAAACTTAAAGTCCTTAATGGACTGGGCCTAGATTCTGACCATTACCCAACAAAATTCTCCCTGGATGTCATTCCAGAAAAAAAAATTCACTAAGAAATCTTCACACTGTAAATATGATGTACAAAAGGTAAATGGTAATGAACAATTTACAAAAGAAACACAAAATTTAAAGCCACAAAATTGGCAACAACTGAAAGCAGGAATTTTAAAAGCAGCTGAAACTGTAGCAATGCAAACAAGAACACGTAAACACCCATGGCGGACAGATGAGTGTGACCAACTGATAAATCTCAGACAACAGGCGTAGCAAAATTGGTTGTGCAACAAAAAATCAAAAGACCCGGGAAGATCCCAAAGATACCAGGGAAACAGTCACAAAAGCAATACAGACAGTCCGTAAACAACATGAAGACAAAAATTTGCAAAAAATAGAAAATGATTTCAAGAAAAATAATTCCCGAAATTTCTACAGAGTATTCAAACAAAAATTAACAACGTATTCTCTTCCATCACTCCAATTCAAAAATGAACATGGGGAAATTACCCATACCAAAACTATGAAAACTATGAAATTCTTGAAAAATACTTTTCTAAATTACTGAATTGTGGAAAGGCTGCAGAAAAATTTGATTTCCGTCATACACAACGAAACCCGGACTCAGAGCCACCAAGCTTACAGGAGATTAAAGACATAATTCAGTCACTGAAAAATAACAAAGCATCAGGAGAAGGCCAAATCATCGCAGAATTATGGAAAAATGCAGGAGAAAATCTTACTGCAAAACTCAAAGAAATTATACATGAAACTTGGAAAACTGAAAAAATCCCCACAGATTGGAGGACAGCAATCATACATCCTCTGTACAAAAAAGGAATTAAAACAGACCCCAACAACTATCATGGAATCTCTTTATTGTCAATAACATGCAAAATTATGTCTAAAGCCCTACTGAACCGAGCAGAACCTCGGCTGGATTCAAAACTAGGCAAATGCCAAGGTGGATTCAGAAAAGTTCGATCATGTGTAGAACAAATCCTTAACTTGAAAATGCAATATTTGCATAGTACTTCAAGCAAAAGTTATGTCATTACATTTGTTGACTTTAAAAAAGCATATGATAGTATAGACTGAGAATCCCTTTTTGAAGTGTTAGCAGAATTTGGACTATTTCAAAAGACAACAAACATCATAAAAGAAACTCTCATGGAGACCAAATCCAAAGTAAAATTTATGGTAGAATTGAGCACAGTATTTGAAATAGACACAGGAGTATGATAAGGGGATGGACTGTCCCCAGTGCTCTTCAATTGTGCTCTTGGAAAAGTTGTTCGAGAATGGAGGAAAGCAGGTGGACCAGCACACAGACTGGGACCAAAATGAGACTGTTTAGCATTTGCTAATGACATGGCACTGATTACCCAAGACATTACCAATGCACAGAAACAGCTAGAAATATTGCAATAGCAGACAGCAAAAATAGGATTACAAATTTCATTTGAAAAAATAAAATTTATGACTGACATCAAAGATGCACCTTCTGATCTAAAAATTGGTAATAACTCCATCTCTCAAGTAAAAGAATTTAAATATTTAGGTGAATGTATTGCAGAAAATTGTAATTAAAAGAAATCTGTCAGCTCAAGAGTCCAGAAAACGGAGACAGAGTTTCAGCTAGCAAAAAACGTTTACAACAAAAAGAGTCTTTCGTGGAACTGCAAAATATGACACTACACAACAGTAATTAAACCAGAAGCTCTCTATGCATCTGAGACACTAAACCTTCAACACAGAACACTAAAAGGAAAATTAGAAGTGAAAGAATGTAAATTAATGAGGAAAATCGTAGGACCAAGAACTAAATATGGTGTGCATCATCCAAAACCCAATGCAGAAATATATAAAAATATCTCCAAAAAAACAGACACAATGTGCATGAGAAGAATCCAATTCATGGGGAATTTAGAAGGAATGGACTCAAACAGGTTAATGCACAAAATCCATACATTTTTAAAGAACAAAGCTACAAGACCGAACTGGTACAAACAGACAGAAAAAGATCTGAGAGAATTAGGGTCTCCAAATCTACATGACAGAAATGAAATTGGAAAAATCACAAACACATAGGGTTTTGAGGAAGAAGAGAGAAAAACTAACCCACATACGTGGTCTACGCAATGAAAGCTAGCCCATTCATTGCTTGTGAAGGAATACTGGGTGAAAAGGAAGGCCAACAAATGTTGATTACCGTATTTACTCGAATCTAAGCCGCACTTTTTTTCCGGTTTTTCTAATCCAAAAAACTGCCGGCGGCTTAGAATCGAGTGCAAAGTAAGCGGAAATTCTGAAATAAGTTGGTGGGTGCCGCCACAACTTACTTCTGCCGTCGAATTTATGTAGCGCTACACAGGCATGCTTTGTAGGCACAAAGATAAATACTGGCGCCAAAACCTCTGCATCAGTAAATAAATTTTTTAAAAAAGGTGGAAGACGAGCTATTTTCTCCGCCCTGAGTTTCGACCACTGCATTTTCGTACATTATCAAACGAAGTAAATACAAATACCATATTGTTCATCTTCGAATGTAGCAGCTTTTCAATGTAATACGAAAATCCAACTGGCAAGACTGTTTGCAATGTTTTTTAACTGAATTTTTTCCTACCTGTGAGAAGAGATGGTTGCTAATGGGAACTTTTATGAATTGTGAATCACATGCAGTATTCTCTTCACCATTAGAATAATACGCTTATAAACATTTTGCCATGTATTGTTTCATGTTTGCTGCTATCTCATTTAAATCCTGTCTGCCAAATAAATTACGAAACTAGAGTGAGACAACAGCAAGCGCGGAAGAATAGACATATCATGTCATGTTTATATTCGTATTATTCTTATGCCTAATAGTGATAGTCAGAAATGAAGCACGGCAATTGACTAAATTTTTAAATCTAAGATGACTCTAATTTCTGTGTAGAATGTAATGTACTAAAGAGACGCCTGCAAAGATTTTCAAACAGAGAAAAATTTTCGCTAAACTCTCATTCAGAACATCTATCATACGCAGTCTATTATTTGGTTCTTGTTGATCATTATCAAAGAAAGCAGCAGTGTAAGTAACAACAAATAGCAGTTTCTTGTCATTATTTCGTTAATGAGACGATTTCTCTCTCTCTCTCTCCCTCTTTTTTTTTTTTTTAATTGTGAGTGGCGATAGCGCGCACAAAAGCAAGCCATGCCGCGAGTGGCGACAGGTGCCGGCCATGGTGGCCAAGCGGTTAAAGGCGCTACAGTCTGGAACTGCGCTGCCGCTACGGTCGCAGGTTCGAATCCTGCCTCGGGTATGGATGTGTGTGATGTCCTTAGGTTAGTTAGGTTTAAGTAGTTTTAAGTTCTAGGGGACTGATGACCTTAGAAGTTAAGTCCCATAGTGCTCAGAGCCATTTTTTGGCGACAGGCCGTGAACACGCACTATCAGAATGCGACAAACAATGCATGACACAGTACAGTAATGCATTTTCAGCTCAGAGTGACGTAAACACCTATAACAAAGAAAACTGCGCTTATCAGATCAAAGAAAAATAAGCAATCAATTCAAACTAGACGAAGCACGTGGAAAAGGAAGGGTACCTGTATAAATACAGACGGAGCGCCTGACGCATAGCAATGGCTACCTGGTAAAGCTTAACTGCTAAGCTTACGACTCGAACCAAACCACTGTAGCTGTATCATCATTCATTCAACCTAAATTGTGTCTCATATTACAATGGACCAACTTTGTTTCGATTTGGAATGCAGTCTATAATTTTTCTCTCCCTTGAATTTCGAGTCTCAAATTTCAGTTGCGGCTTAGATTCGAGAATTTTTTTTTCCCTTGATTTCGAGTCTCATTTTTCACGTGCGGCTTAGATTTGAGTGCGGCTTAGATTTGAGTAAATACGGTACACATGTTCCTAAGTGATCCATCTGCGAAGAAGAAGAATATATCTTTTTGACTTACACCCACTTTAATGGGCATCTGCTTTTAAGCACCTGTGTTCCTTTAACATACATCCCATCAGGGCTTTTGACTTTAGCACCAGTGACTATTTACAAAGGTTCTAGCATATGGAATATGTTTTCAGATGTGTGACTGACTCACAGACATTTTGCGTAATATAAAAGGTAATCAAATAGTTCCAGCTTGAGGTTGTTGCTGAAGTGTGTATGCAATATAGTGCTATTGTGATGCAGGTATATAAATGACAACATGTAAGTATGGGGCTAATGTGTCATTTATGTCTTTCTGACATTCGTGTGGTAAATGCAGAAATGTGAGCTTCGGTGACATCATTACCAAATTTATCCAAACACGACCAAAGTGCTGTTACTCCTTTCTTGGCTACTGAAGGACAAACACTGGTATATATTCAAGAATGTATATGGGGGCAGCATTTATGATGCAAACCACTGTTATGATGTGGTACACAAGTTCCGTGCTAGTTGTGATTGGACACAAGACATTGGTCTATCTGGGAGGCTAGCTTCATCCATTATACCAGCTCTAGTGGGAGACACTTGGGCACCTGCCCTATAGCCCTGATCTCCCACCATCTAACATCTTCAGTCCCTTGACAAAGGCCTTAAAGGGTTGACGATTCCTGTCAGATGAGGATGAGCAGCAAGCAGATACAGATTTCTTCACTCAGCAGGACATGGTGTTTTACCACATGGGTATTTTCAGTCTAGTGCACCAGTGGGGTGGTTGCCTCTGTGTTTGTGGTGATTTTGCCTTACTGGCATACTGATTCTGGACTGTACAGCCTTCAGACATAAGCTTTTTGATAGCTGCTTTTGAACCAAGTAAGTTGTCCTAGATAGTGACTGTTCATCGGAAACCAAAATTAATGTCACAAGTGACATAGGAAATTTTAACAAAACTGGTACTATTCTCCTGTACATAAATTGTCTGTCAGGTATTGTGGGCAACAACCTGATACTCTATACTGGTGATGTTATAGTGTATGGGAAAGTGTTATCTTTGGCTGACAGTGAGGGAATTCCCTATTTCTTGCATTATGTTAGAAGGAAGCACATTGGATACCTTACCACCAGGATATGTAACAACATTCTGAAATCTAGACAAGGAGGCAAAATCTATATGAAACTTATTTTTATGTCCTGTGTAATACCAGAAACCAAATATCTACTCCTTAATGGCTCTTTTTGCTGATAATACAAATCAATTTCAGCTGAAATGTTATACACACTTGAAATTCTTAGCCTCACTTCCCAAACTTACTCCTTGATGGCTTCTTTTTAGAGTTGCAAAAACGAGTTTTACCTGAGCTGATGTCCACAGATCCAATATGAGAGGAAAAATTTATTTTAATGTAGACTTTTTCTCCTTTTCTTGAGTTCACAATAAGGTTATGGTACTCTGCTGGTAAGATATTCAACAAGCTCCCATGTAATGTAGAGCAAGAAATTGGGAGTCCCTACTTATTCAAAAGAAAACTAAAAATTTAGCCACTCTTTCTATTTATTACCTGAACATTTAGATCCAGGGATTGAAAAATTCTGTTGCCTACACAGCAAGCAGGAGTCTTTGTCATAAAGATATGAGCTGACAAACACTGCATTGCCTGGGCATTCATTTTTCCAATCTTCTATTAGAAACAAAAACAAAAAATGAACTCTGACATGAAATAAATAAAAAAAATATCATTTTCATGTATTTGTGAAAACATCTTTCAAACTATAAAACAGTTGTACAAATAAATATGCATAATGTACAAATGTATAAATACAATATCCAAATTAAGAAACATAGTATGCAAAAGACAAATTCTCTGTAAATTTTATGTAACTCCGTGGTTGATTATAAGCACTATATATAGTTACATGCTCCGCCAGCTGAGCGCAGCTGCTTTGAGAGTCTACAACACGATTTTGTAAATGCCTCTGTGGTGATGCTTTTCCATAGCTCTGTAGATGGCTATTGTTTGCACCTAAAGCCATTTGTGTTTTGCTGTTGAAACATGTCAAAGTGCTGTCGGATGCCAAGCCTTTATTTAAGTTGATGCAACTGTCCGAATGTTTTAGTAGTAAAGAATAAATGCATTAAAACTTCATGCATGATACAGAAATTTTGTTAACACATCTCATTGTTCATGACATCATATCTCTTGAACTGTGTGTTGTACAATGGCATATTTGTGTATGCACATTCAGCAATGTATGTGGATATTGTCTGTGAAATTTGTCGTGTATATAGTAGCAAAGAAGTAATAAATTTAAAGGTCATGTATGATGTGTCAGTTTTCCAGGCATCTCAGTGTTTACAATGTTGTATCTCTTTATCTATGGTAGGTGGATGATTCTTACTTCCATAGCCATTGTTATCTGACAGCAACGGATATGTGTACCAAGTTTGGTCGAAATTGGTTCAGTTGTTTAGAAGAAGTGGAACATACACACATCCATTTTATAATATGTATGGATGGATATGAGAAGTAACTGTGTACCATAAACAAGACTCAGAATGTACAGTTGTAAAACAATTTTCTTAGAAAATTACCATTATGAGCAGGTAAATATTAAGCTACTAATAGCATATGAACAAATGATTTGTCATAAAACTGAAGAGCCAGCAAGTTTTTTAGAGTAGCAGGTTCCTTAACAGTTTACTTGGTTAAATTTACAAGGCACAGGCATAAGAATAGCATTAAGCTGTATAGCAGTAATTTATTGTTAGTACAGCATACTGATTAAATTCCTATGATGCCTTTAACTCATCATGATGTATGCCTTGACTCACTCCACATTCCTGAATGTTCCCCTTCTTGATGGGATCTACTAAGCATGATGAATGAATGAATGAATGAATGAAGGGATTACACTGGGTGCACCACTCCTGGTTTCCATACTGGGAAGACAGCAACATTTATCAAGTCTGTCACCACACCCAGCATTTTGGAGGGGGGAATAAGGAGGGGTCGGGAGGGAGCAGGAGATGAGGGGCAGAAAGTAATATTGCACTGTAGCAAACAGATTAAACATTGTATCTTCTCTCCATTTCATAATCAACTACTGAATAGCACCAAAGGCTAACTCTGAGATAAGATTTAGAGGTTACCCATAAATGTCACAACTCCAAACACTAACACAACAAATCATGTTAAAAGCTGTTTTAAGCAGCTCTTTAATGCTCTGTATGTCAACTTTGCTGAAGTCTTAATGCTTTTCATGTTTTCATTTCTAAACCCGAGATGTTTAATATTTTGTGTATGTTTGATCCACGGGCTTTAGGAGTTCATGCATTAAAATACTGATGTTAGCATTATATCATGAGTTTTGTGCTGTGATAATGAGCTTTGAATAATAAATACTTAATTGTGACTGACATAGAAAACAATGTTGCAATTAATTTGCTCATATTCTCTAACATATTCACATAACTAGAAAAGGGAGAGAGAGAAATGACCTAAATATTTAAATATAAAATTATGGAATATACTGTTAAACTGATAAGAGAGTCTCAGAATATTTCAGAAAACAGAAAGGCAAATAAAAAAATTTGGAGGAAGCAGGCACAAACCAACAAACTTTGACTCCATAATTACATAAATGTATGGTCTACATTACTGTAACCTTCCATGCTTATATGTCTTACATTATATCATCCCCTAATCATCAATATGTCATTTAATTATAACAGGTTGAATCAAGAATGAGACATTTTTGATTCATCTTCAATGAGCCATTGCCTTGAAATGGCATTCTTTCGTAACACACGAGTTATAATATAAAATATAAAACTTCTTTAACCACCAATATAATGTTTCCCATAACTTTCTTAAATAAACAGTACCAATCACGATATGTTTCCAAGAAATACTTTGAAATGGGATATATTCATAGTATGTGAGGTATAGTATAAAATGCACCAAATATGGACTTAAACTGATTAGGATGAAGTTCAATATGACATCTTCTAAGTCCTGCTTGCGATGTAGACATGATGCAGAAGTGATGTAGGATGGCTAGGCTGAAATGGCCAGTTCTTCGGGAGAACAATAAGTGATGTACTCATAGAAGCCATGCAGCAAACTTCTGCTACATAGAGGTTAACTTGCATTTCGAGGCACAGCCTGAACTACTATCGGTTCAAAAAATATCTGTCATTACCAACAATTCCATAAATGTTGCCTGTCATTATGTAAAATCATGCTAAAAATATTTGAAATATGTCCTGGTAATTTGAATTCTGCAATCTGTTATTGAGAAATTTAGTTTAATATATATTTTGGAGCAGCTCTGTCACAGAGCTTTTGACTACGAACTATACTTGGGTTATACTGTCAGCCAATTCTTTTGAAAATAGCTACACAGCTGAAACTGTACAATGTAGAGATGGGCAAAACTATTCTTTTCAGAGATCGGATCAGAACTGTTCACTCCCTGAAATGAACTAGCTCTTTTTCATGACTCACCACTCATTCACAATAGAAAATAAATGGAAGGCATATTGCCCTTTCAACTTCTTTTATTCCAGTACTATACCTGTATTTTGATCTTATTTGATCCTATTTTGAAGTAACACAGATAATGAGTAAGAATTTTGTATTGTTTATTGAAATTTCCACGATATGACAACGTTTTTGATTATTGATTTATTTTGCACTATCGTGGTTTTGGCTTTGTAGCCATTATCATGGTCAAAGGTGAAATAGTCATAAAATATTGGTGTATCACATTTTGCTTGTAATTAAAGCGTAAATTCGAGTGTAAATAATAAAAAATCCTATAGTAAGAGGAGTCGTCAGGAACCTAATCTGATCAGTTTAAACAAATAAAAATAAAATAAAAACAAATGATGTATACATAACATAATAATGTATACCTAAAAACATAGATGATGTGACTTACCAAATGAAAGTGCTGGCAGGTCGACAGACACACAAACGAACACAAACATACACACAAAATTCAGGCTTTCGCAACAAACTGTTGCCTCATCAGGAAAGAGGGAAGGAGAGGGAAAGACGAAAGGATGTGGGTTTTAAGGGAGAGGGTAAGGAGTCATTCCAGTCCCGGGAGCGGAAAGACTTACCTAAGGGGGAAAAAAGGATGGGTATACACTCGCACACACACACATATCCATCCACACATATACAGACACAAGCAGACATGTCTGCTTGTGTCTGTATATGTGTGGATGGATATGTGTGTGTGTGCGAGTGTATACCCATCCTTTTTTCCCCCTTAGGTAAGTCTTTCCGCTCCCGGGACTGGAATGACTCCTTACCCTCTCCCTTAAAACCCACATCCTTTCGTCTTTCCCTCTCCTTCCCTCTTTCCTGATGAGGCAACAGTTTGTTGCAAAAGCTTGAATTTTGTGTGTATGTTTGTGTTCGTTTGTGTGTCTGTCGACCTGCCAGCACTTTCATTTGGTAAGTCACATCATCTTTGTTTTTAGGTATATTTTTCCTTCATGGAATGTTTCCTTCTATTATAACCATAACATAATAATGTAATATACATAGCGGTATTACTACGAAGAACAATATGCAGTAGAGACAAACTCCGATGCAGAGGCGCTGAGTCAAGCAGGTCAAGCCCCAAGCTGTATTACTGCGTGAGCTAAGACCGCAGAGACCAGAGTGCACCTGAGTAGCTTTGCTCAACTCTCTGGCTAGAGTCGAGAACGGTGGGGTGAGCATTGAGCGGGCGAGTTCCGAGGGCGGGGGGAGCGGTGAACGGCCACCAGTTACCCGCTCCGAGACAAATCGTTCTCTTGTGAGCAGGTTGTTGCAAGTAGTTCTTATGTTCTCCGCTAGGAGGCTCTCTGTCCTGTTGCTCTCATCAACTGCCCAGAGGGCAGGACGTGTGACTGAAACGATCACCGACAGAGTGCGATGCTAAGTTAAGCTGCGCCAGACACTGCACGCGGCAGAGGAAGGACAGAGACAGCATGGCATATGTGAAACACAAAATCCAATGGGGCACTGCACAAGGCAGGCAGCCAAGGCAGCTCTCTCTCTCTCTCTCTCTCTCTCTCTCTCTCTCTCTCTCTCTCTCTCTCTCTCTCTCTCTCTCTGCTGTGGGGAAATGTCTGGAGCTACCGTTCTTTTCTTCTGAATCGCTGATTGTTCACTCCTTTGAAAGATTCAACTCTATGAATCAGTTCAGGAGCGGGTCCCCCATCTCTAGTACAATGGTGGAGAATCCAAAATAGAAGGATATTTTAATGTAACTAGCAGTACCCAATGTGGGAGGCTGATGTTATTTTCCATAGACTGCTGTATGTGCTTCAGTACAATCACATGAGATATCATGAACGCGAATTTGTTTGTTCAGTTACAGTGTTTTGCAGAGCTCATCATAAATGACAACAATCAGTAATACGAAATAAATCAACTTACACAATAACAGAGAGAAACAACAATTGGAAAGTAATTCTCCAAGCTGTATCAATAACTGTCTGTCACAGACAGCACTTTTCTATTTGTGTTTGCAAAAGACATACACAGAAACTACAAAGCAAGGAAATTACTGTTTCGAAAAAATGATAGGACCTTCCTCACAAAATTCTGCAAAAAGCTTATTATATCCATTGAGATGGGATGAATGTTATCCTTAAAATGAAAAAAAATGTTAACAGCAGGTTGGAATATTAAACTTTCTGGGAGATTAAAACTGTGTGCTGGACCAAGACTCGAACTCGGGACCTTTGCCTTCCGCGAGCAAGTGCTCTACCAGTAGAGCACTTGCCCACGAAATGCAAAGGTCCCAAGTTCAAGTCTTGGTCTGGCACACAGTTTTAATCTGCCAGGAAGTTTCATATCGGCGCACACTCCACTGCAGAGTGAAAATCTCATTCAGGTTGGAATATTAACAACACAAGAAAAAATAGATGGCAGTCATGTGTGTATGAAGTGTGCTTGCTTGTGTGAATGAATGTGTGTGTGTTTTCTTTTCTGAAGAAGGCTTTGCTGAAAGCTACATGTGTAACTGTCTTTTTGTTGTGCTTGTCTGCAACTTAATTTGTTACCTTTTCAGTGAATAGCAATGTGTCTTTTCCTTATATTGTTGTTATCCTCAAAACACTCATTAATTCTTCATGTTCTAAAGACCCTACAAGGAGGACTTCATGAATGTGGAATGAGTTAACATAAGATAAGGAAATCAGAGGAACTTAAACTGTATAGAAACATGTCACTGTACTGCTTAATGCTAGTCACTCATATGCCATCTAAATATAATAAAGAGAATTATTAAGAAAGCTGCTATTCTGGAAATGCTTCTGCCTCCTTAGTTTTTCTATCTAGTTCCTGTTTTAGTAGCTTAATACAGTGTCTGGGAGAATAAACAGCAGTATATAAAAAGAACAGAATTTTGAAACAGAGGAACAAATCTATTGAAATATATCTTTAAAACAAGGAAAAATATATGCCAGTACATATTACACACTGTTCACTTGGTTTTGAATGTAAAATCAGATGGGTGGTTGCTGTCACATTCTGTGCCTTTCCCCAGGCAGCAAATGAAAGCTTTTGTCACCCAATTCAGCATGTTCAACGGAGCTGCACATATCATTTCCTTGAGTCAACCCACATTATGAGGATGCATAGCCTGCAGTTGACTCTTCAAGTATCCCCACAAGAAGAAGTCAGGGGCAGTCAAATTGAGCAAGTGTGCTGCCTAATGAACATCTTCAAATCTGTAAACCACTCAACCAGGCAAATGATGCTGCAAGGCATTCACAGACTGGCAGGGCATATGAGATATTGCACCATCCTGCTTGAGCCATAATTAGCTAGTTCTTCAATCTTGGAAGGAGAAAGCCATTTAACATTTGGACATAGGGATTGCTAATAACCATCATTGCATGACCATGAATGTAAGCTATATGAAGCTACAACACACATTCACAGTGGAGGAGCTTTTCATGCAGCTGGAAAGGATTACATTTGTTACAAAGCACCCAGTACCTGTAATTCTTTTTAATTACACTAGTGTCTTAATGAAAATGGACTTCATCTAATGTCAGTGAGTTTTTTCACATCTGCAAGTCAACTACTAAAAGTTCCTGGAAATGCAATGGAAAGGTTTGTTGTGCAACTCTGCCTTGTTCATTTAATGACCAGCAGTTTGTATGGGTGGAAGTGCAGGTTGTCACAAATGATGTGCCGTAGGGAATGATCTGACAAGGTTAATGCCAAAGCATGTCTGGTGGCAGAATGCTGAGGACTACAGTCGAGTACATCATGTGCTCCTCAGCCTGTTGTGTCCTTCATACCCGTGAACTTTTGTTCTTTGTACAAGACACAGGAGTCCTGAATTGTTGCACCCATTGTACAATCGTGCAATGATCTGGGACTTTATCGTCTCCATTCAACTTGGAGTGGCAACAAGGGTCACTGAATTGTGATGAGAGATTCGTTACATCTGAAATACATCTCAGTGGGGTATTTCTGATGCTCTGAACTTCAAAAGGACATAATCACAAAAGGTTCTCTGTCCTCAGTGCAATGAGAACATAGTTATTTCACACAGGTCCAACAGCAGCACCCTATTATGTGACATATCCTACTATTCATTCTGCTGGATCATGTAATCATGTATTTACTTGGTTGCAATGGTACTTATCAAATAATTTTTTTATCTGTAAATACTCTGTCTTATTTATGCTAAATTATCACATGTAATGCAGTCACTATTTCTTGCCATGTAACATACATGCCACATAACTTTCTAATTTTCTTTTGAATTGGCTGGGGTTTCAAACTCATTGCTTTATTTTGTATGGAAGCTTGTTGGTATCTTATGACCAGGGTAATAACCCCATTCTAAACTCTGGACAAGGAGGCAAAGTCCACATGAAAATTATGTGTGTGTTTTGCATTGTGACTGTATATATTGCAGCTCAGTGAAACTACTTTTTACGGTTACAAAAGCCATGGAGGAGTAAATTGATTGGGAAGTGAGCGCATAAATTTCAAGATTCTTAAAAAGGGGTCCTGCAAGATGTACAGGTTATCTACTTTGCATAATATTATTACCACTCACCTCTACTGAATAAACACTTTATTCAGTTTCAGAGTGTTACCACAGGGGATGAGTGCATAAATTTCAAGATTCTTAAAAAGGGGTCCTGCAAGATGTACAGGTTATCTACTTTGCATAATATTATTACCACTCACCTCTACTGAATAAACACTTTATTCAGTATCAGAGTGTTACCACAGGGGATAATTGCATAAAACAAAAGGGTTTGATAACATACAATTAAGTCAATATTTTTGTCTTTAGATCAACAGAATAAGGGAGCCTTCTAAGGGCATAACATGCTCGACTGAGCTTCTGGATTAATGTATCTATATGAGAAGGGAGACTCAGTTTCAACTTGTTGTCCATCTGGAGCCCCAGGAAATTTTGTAAACTGTGCTCATTCAGCACAACTTCTGGTGAAATCACATGATGTGAGTCTTTGTGACATGAAGACTTAAACAATTAGCTGTGAACAACTTTTCTTCTTGTTCACTTCTAAGAACACATGATGTATGCAAGATGAACACTGAGCATCTCTTCTACAAGGATTCTCATGTGAAGTCTTCATGCACGCATTAATTAAATAGTGCCAACTGTTTTTCGTCAGTTCTTCATGAAGTGATAAATAATAACAATAAAACTGCATCACACATAACAATGAAACATCAGAAAACTACAACATCCTAGGAAGCAAACGGACAGATCAGTGGAAATGGGAATGGTAATTTTGATTTTTTGAGGCTCAATCTACCTCTGAAATAGCAAGCTTTCCCAAATTTGGAGTAGGATACACACACTTCCGCATAAGAAAAATTTCCATAAGTTCACCCTGTACAAAGCAAGTTTGCCTCTTTCAGTATGCCACTGTTGCAAACTTACCATTAGGAGATCATCTGGAAGGGTCTTGAGTGCACGTCCTGTGACGGTTATGTTGGACAGCTTGAAAGGAAGTGGACCGGACATCTCATCCCTCAGTCCTGTTTCCTCGTATACCTGTGAAGGCAGACCAGTCACTGTAATACATGCACAAGCAGTAATATTGTGTCACCAGTTTTAAGCAGTACACTCCCAACTTGCAACATATATAGAAAATAACCCACATTACATCAACTCTCCAGAAGCTCCATTATTTATTACAAGATGTCAAAACAAGTTCCTGGCAACTGGTGGTATGTTAGTTAGTTAGGTTAGGTTAGTGTTGTTTAACGTCTCGTCGACAATGAGGTCATTAGAGACGGAGCGCAAGCTCGGGTTAGGGAAGGATGGGGAAGGATATCGGCCGTGCCCTTACAAAGGAACCATCCCGGCATTTGCCTGAAACAATTTAGGGAAATCACGGAAAACCTAAATCAGGATGGCTGGAGACGGGATTGAACCGTCGTCCTCCCGAATGCGTTAGTTAGTTAGTTAGCTTTTTATTCATCCATATATCATTTACAAAATGATACATGACATGTCATCCTAACTGGAAAAGCAAACTTTTTTAGATTAAATAACTCATGCATGTAGTAGTATTATCTAATCAAAAACTACTTTTACAATATTGACTTTGAAATGTAACAGCCCAATATTTTCATATAGTAGTAAGTGATATACATAGGAAAATGATACAGTATCTTCTTTGTATATAAATGTATATATATATATAACAATATTTATATCTGCATCATATATTAACAACTGTTTATCTCCAATTGAATCAAATATGGTATACAGGAAACTGTGGATTCAGTCATGTTAATAATTTGAAAATCAAGGAAGATGAAAATCTGTTGATGAAATCAAAATTTTGTATAAATTAATAGAATATTTTAATGGAAGTTATGAGAATATATCATAAGAATTAAACTGTCATGTTCAAAATGCAAACATTTAATATGGTATCTAATCAACCCACTAGAGGGTTTAAAGACAGTTCTTCACACAAAATAATAAAATTCTAGCACTGGAGTTACTACTATAGAAGGCAACTAAAATTCTTGATTTACTGGAATGAAATTCATATGTTAAGTTGTAAAACTAAACATTTTATGAAATTTAGTAGAAGGAAGCCTTGTACTTATTAGAAATGCACGTCAGATTTAATATTAATTTTTGTAAAATATGTTGTCATACTTAAAACCTTTCAAAAAATATTTGTTCATTGTGAATCATGACTGTGGTGTCACCGCCAGACACCACACTTGTTAGGTGGTAGCCTTTAAATCGGCCGCTGTCTGCTAGTATACGACAGACCCGCGTGTCGCCACTGTCAGTGATTGCAGACCGAGCGCCGCCACACGGCAGGTCTAAAGACACGTCCTAGCACTCGCCCGAGTTGTACAGCCGACTTTGCTAGAGATGGTTCACTGACAAATTACGCTCTCATTTGCCGAGACGATAGTTAGCATAGCCTTCAGCTACGTCATTTGCTACGACCTAGTAAGGCGCCATTATCATTTGCTATTTATCTTGTGATGCCTGTACCGTCAGACCGATGTACACCAATTATGGATTAAAGTTAAGTATTCCAGCAGCAACGTACCTTATTGGCTATATTAATTACATTGTCCTGTTCCAGACCTCACGCCAGCCTGCATGAACTTTAACGCGTGCCTTTCGGCTACCAATCACAGTGGCTTGGCTGTCTTGCCAAGTCACAACAATGACAAATTGTAACAATCAAACAATGGAAAATCCAGGATGGAAGTAACAATATTAGAGAAGGAAAGTTGCTACTCACCATATAGCAGAGATGCTGAGTGGCGATAGGCACAACACTCCTTTTGTTGTGCCTATCGCAACTCAGCATCTCCGCTATATGGTGAGTAGCAACTTTCCTTCTCTAATATTGTTAAAATTGTAGCAATATAGAAAAAGCCACCAGTTATGTCTATGTAAGGATCAATCACCAGTGGAGCTAATGTGTTGTTGTGAGTTAGTATGCTTTATAATGAGCTGACCAAGAAGGAGGTGAAGTTTATCAACAGACAGATACAATACAGAGCTTGGCTGTTGCAATTTATTTAAGAATTGCACCTGTTTCACATGAAATATGTAAAGTAATTAAAATCTAATACTTTCTCTGAGAAAACAGGAATTAATTACAATCAACAATTGCCAATAGTGCTGATTCATCAAGGTAATTATCAAACATGTTATGTTTCCTGCTCTTAAACTTTTAAAACGTTGCAGAAAATTCCACACTGTCCTGGGTCAACCTTGAGTACACAAGGCAATGTTTCCAAAAATGTAAATTACTACACTCAGCGATGATGTGTCTGATGGAAGAACATTATATCACCTCTACAGAGCCACATAGGGAGTCAGCAGTCTACTGCGAGTCAGATGACTGCTGGTTTGAATGTGGAGTGTCACGACCCCATTTCCACCTTGTCTGCAAACAACTGACTAATCACAGTGCCTTCCATTCACTTTCAGGCACTCAATGTAATTCTAATATCACCTTTCTATATTCTGAAAATATTGTCCCTGTAATTTTAGTTTACCAAAAAAATAATTTCATATTTATTATTGAATAAAAACATGCAAATAAACTAACTTCCTTGTTTTTAAATCATCCATGAGAATGACCATGTCTACTGAAAATGCAAAGACACTTCATTAATTGTAATCATTGTGTTTTCTGTTTAAGGCTGTGATCGATCTGTAGTCCCAAAAAATTAACACTTTCTACTTCTTGTGTTAGTCATTGTTTGAGAATTTTCTTTGTATAGATTGTGAAGTTCTATGACAAGTAGTGAACTATATGTGCTGAGTCTTGCCATTATTCAGTGACCATATGTTTACCTTGAACCAGCTGTTGATGTTTACAACTATTTAACTCAGGCAAGAGGCATTAAATTTTATTCCTGTACTTTTTTCATCTGCAAAAAGGACAACATTTGCATCTCCCTACCATCATCCTGTATCTTTTGTTATCTTTACCATTTGGCTGTAGTTTGTGCAGTTCATTCCACTGATAATACTTAGTAATATGGATGTTCTAAGTCACCCACTCAACATTTTCCTCCGTATTTTTAATTCTAAGGCTCTTTTTTATGAAGCTGCTTCATCAAATTAGGCACCCAATGAATTTAGTTAATCTTACTGTATCCTATTAACGAATGTCGTTTTCTCTTCAATGTCTTTTAGTATTTGTGAATTCAATTTCCCTTCAGTCAGACCTCTATTGTGTTTAGTTTTTTCTTCCTTGTTTCTCTTGTGTCCTCCCCTCAAAACTATTGCTTAAAATGCTCCAGATAAGTGTGTTGATGAATTTCTTTCTCATTTCTTTATTAAGGTGGTCTTTTGTTAATAAATTGAATTTCTGTTGCCATCTGTTATTATACATCCCAAGTAGTAAAATTTATTTACTTGCATTAATAATTTTTTTCCTAGATATTATTTGCGCTTACCTGTTGTATGATTTACCTGCAATGATTAGTTTAGTTTTGTTTATGTTAATTTTCACTTAGTGGTTGTCCAAGGCACGAGACAACATTTTTAACATATAGTTCATCCCCTTTTCAAAACCTGCTAAGCCTATTATTTCATCAGAAAATTGAGAACAAGTGTACAACAGAGGACCTGAAATACAACTTCTTTGGTACACCCCATCTGATTGCTTCAAATTCTGAGTAGCTATTATTACGCTACTGACATGGGATTCAGAGCTGTGCTGAGAATATATGTGTGTGTGTGTGTGTGTGTGTGTGTGTGTGTGTGTGTGTGTGTTTGGTAAACATGTTTGTTTGGAAAAATCACAATAACAAAGGAGATTTAACACTCGATCAAATTTTACCTATATTTAATACCAATGAAATACTTTCCCAAATACTTAGCTTATAATAAAGGTCTTAAATAACCTGACTAGCTTATTGGTTCCTACACTTCACATAAAAGAAGTCCTATGCTTCACATAAAAGAAGTCACTTGTAATATGTGCATAAGTTACTTATCTTGGAAATGAAACAAATTTCATGAAACACATCATCAAAGTACTCCAGTACACAAACAAACATTTTATAAAAATTCTTTGATAAAAGATATTTAACAAACTCTTGTACAGCTTCTATACTCTTCAGTTTGTGATAATACATGACAGGTACATTATGGAATAATCTAGATATTAGTACATCACTGTTGTTATTCTACAAGTCTTGGTTACATGGAATGGAATGAAGTATGAAAGAGATTATTTCTCCTCAAAATCTAGCTCAATTCGAGCTGCTTCAATTCCACTAACTATTCTTTTGAAAGTCTTAATGATTTTGACAACTAAAGTGCCAAGCATTTAACTGCGCACCACTGAGTATTTGATTTGAGGGGGTTTGGAGTTTGGCAGGTTAATGCTGACTGAATTGGTAATAACTGTGCCGAGAGAGCCCCTTTGTGGTGCTGCTCAATAAACTACAGTGGAGGTAGCCTGCACTGAAATACAGCTGTAATGGAACTGGTACATTCTGCAAATATTCAGGCTGTCAATCAATATCTTGCTCCTATGCTATGTTCTCAAAGCCCACAAATGGCACCATGTATATCCCGGTGGGTCTACTTGCAGGTCCAACAGCCCACTGTCGCATAGTTTTGGATATGGTTTGGTGCCAAGTTTTACTCACATGGATGTGCAGCTCTTTGAGACCGTAATTGTACTGCAGGAGATGTGGCAAGTTGAACTGTCGAACATTCCGGTAGGGGCTCACGTGCAGTGTCCTCAGGGATGTCATCTGGCCCAGGGCCCCAGACTGCAAAGGACACACCTCAAAATCAGCATCCGCACAAACAAATACTGCATAATTAGATGTACAGGGTATATCAAAAAGAATCATTCAATTTTGCATGTCTATATTCCTGAAACTAATAAACATATACAATGAATTTTGTTCTTTGGTGAACTGAAAAATCAAAAAGGTTTTTTTTTTTCATACTTGTTCAATATGCCCCCCTTAAGATGCATGGCATATGACAATGTGGTATTCAAATTGTTCCCACACTGCAGCAAGCATGTCTTGAGTTACAGCTTCCACAGCTTCTGTTATGCGATGTATCAATTAATTCATTGTTGTTGATAATGGAGGCACATAAACAGCATCTTTTATAAGCCCCCACAATAAATAATTACACACAGTAAGGTCCAGTGACCTTGGAGGCCAGTAATATAAGGCTGAATCACTTGGTACAGTGTGACTGCTTGACCATTCAATAATCCATTGATTTAAAAATTCCTGTACTTCCAGATGCCAGTGTGGCAGTGCCCCATCCTGTTGGTAAATGAAGTTGTTCAAATCAGTCTCCAACTGTGTGAAAAGAAATTTGTCAGGCAGATCGAGATATGTGCTTCCTTTAACAGAGTTCTTGGCAAAGAAAAATGGATCATACCCTTTTTCCCATGAATCTGCACAAAATACAGTCAATTCTGAAGATTCTCTCTCATGTTGTATGACTTCATGTGGTTGTTCTGTACTCCATATTCTCACATTATGATGGTTCTCCTTTCCATTTAAATACTAAGTGTGTAAGCAAACTGTCATCCTCCTCCTTGCCGAGAACGAAATTACAGAACTTCACACGTTGTTGTTTGTCACCTCCATCAAAAGCTTGAAGTAGCTGAATTTTGTATTGCTTTATGTGTAAGCAGTGATGAAACACATGCCTGACAGACATCAGTGGCTTGTTGAGCTGCTGAGCTGCACGATGATTGGATATCTGTGGATTCCTTGTGAAATTATGCCAGATGTGCTCAAAATCTGTGTCAGACACTCAGGGATGGCCTGGAAATTTGTCTTTTCACAAACAACTTGTTTATCAGAATTTTTCATGTCATTGTTTAATGCTCTGTGCTGTATTCACACCATACCTAGTACAAAAGTAATGCTGAACAGTTATTACTGACCTGCACTGTTCAAAATGTAGACTATAAAATGCTTTCTGTTGTCCCGACACCATTTTTACTAGAACTGAAGCAGACCCACACTGCTGCTACCTAGTGGGAATCAAGTAAAACTCGAGAGTTTGCTCTTTCCAACAGTACACTGTTCACACACATATCTCAAATAACATAATAGTGATAATTTTTTTAAAATCAGGTGATGCTTTTTGATACACCCCGTATTGCTCATTTTGTAGACGCCAGCACATACATCATCAAGTATATTAGCAACATCAGAAAAACAAAATAAAAAATGTAGTAGGGTTCAGAAGTTTAGATTTAATGTTTATTCTAACACATCTTTTTACTGAATGTTGGGCATTCACAAATTAAGACAATGCTTTTATCATGTATCACAAAATAATTTTAGTCCATTGAAGAAAAGTGGTGGGGAAAACACACACACACACACACACACACACACACACACACACACACACACACACACACAGCTTTCAATATTCATTTATACTGTTCCTATTATTACACTCAACGTGTACGAACCGAATTATGTAGAATTCACATAATCTCGTGTTATCCTTCATATGCATATAAAATCTAGATGAGTTAACAAAGTTGTCCACTTGACCCATTCGTGCAGTGTAACATGTAGCATGCTAGCTTGTGAGATACGAAGGTGACCCTGAACAGGATAGAACCCATACAATAGATTGATGACTATGGCTGTTGCACCAGCCAGGCTGAGTATGGTTCTTAGACAGTTTCCCACACTCGTTTAGGAAAATGATGGTCAGGTCTCCATTTTCCACTTCAGAAACTATAACACATTGTTAAAATATGATCACATCCACAGTGCAAAGTTTACAAAATTCACAGACAGGGTGTGCACACAACTTCCCATCCTTAGGTAGCTGATTATGGTGACAGGAAAGGCATACAGCCACACAGTTAAATATAAATAAATTTGTCAAAACTTGAGTATAGCGCAGCCCACACTATATGGGATAAACACTAACAAAACATTTGTCCCCCACTCCTTGAACCTTCTTTCATTGATCTGTGCCTCTGAACTGCAGTAGTGCTCCATATGTGAGACAAAAAGTAAAAAGGGGCATCTTGTCCAAAATGTTGTATTTTGAGCTATTGCAATTTTTACTTTCAGGACTAGATAGGACAGTTCATAAGGAAACATATTTCTGTCTCTAAATTTGAGTCAGTTATGTCAAGCTGAATACTGATGCTGGAAAATAGGTGTTTTGATATAACACATTTTAAAGTTTCACTTTATTATTGTTGCAATTGTTTAACTTGAGATATTTAAGAAACACAGATTACCCTTAAAATGTGCTTGGTCAAATAGCACAGAGTTTTACAATCGGCTCATAGCCGTTGATCCCCATCACATAAAAAATTTGGTACAGAGTTTTCAAAATTATCATCCCTTCACACCTATAGCACAATATACTGTACATACA
This sequence comes from Schistocerca cancellata, assembly GCF_023864275.1. Lineage (NCBI taxonomy): Eukaryota > Metazoa > Arthropoda > Insecta > Orthoptera > Acrididae > Schistocerca > Schistocerca cancellata. Next base: position 122,764,827 of record NC_064637.1, on the reverse strand, counting down.
GAGTCACAATTATTGAAATATATGAAATAAAAAAGCCATAGCATCTGAACGATTTGCGTTAGGACGTTCAAACTGCATGGTTTCCTGCAGGGCATGATGGGATTTTATGGTTTGGTTTACCAATGAAGCCCACTTTCATTTGAATGGGTTCATCTGTAAGCAAAATTGGTGCATTTGGGGACTGAGAATCCACATTTCGCGATCAAGAAGTCTTTCCACCCTCAACAGGTGACTGTGTGGTGTGCAATGTCCAGTCGCGCAATAATCGCTGTAATATTCCTTGATGGCCCAGTGACTATTGAATGGTGTGTGAAGGTTTTGGAAGATGATTTCATCCCTGTTATCCAAAGTGACCCTGATTTCGCAAAGATTTGGTTGATGTGAGATGGACCTCAACCCATCGAAGCAGGAAAGTGTTCAGAGTCCTGGAGGAGCACTTTGGGGACCGTATTCTGGCTCTGGGGTATCCAGAGGCCACTGACATGGGCCGCAATTGGCCGCTATATTCTCCGGATCTGAACACAATGATAACCCCAAAATCACCACTGAGCTGGGAACAGCCATTCAGGTCATCAACACCATCGACATTCCTACACCACAGTGGGTCATGAAGAATTTCGCTATTCACCTGAGGTTAAGTAGTGTGTAAGCTTAGGGACTTATGACCTTAGCAATTAAGTCCCATAAGATTTCACACACATTTGAACATTTTTTGAACATATCGAACATGTCATACCGGTAACCTAAACTCAAATATTTGTAGTGACGTTTACATGCTGAATAAAGTTTGTAACTAAATTACATTATTTCTTTCATATAGTTCATTACTTCTCACCCTGCAAATTTTAAACCACACAAATTGAGAAATACTTTTCACAGCCTTTTTCTTTTTGGGGAAAAATATTGGTATTTTTACTCTGTTATGGCATCTCTTAGATCAAAGTTTTATTACAAAGTCATTAATTAGATAAAAACTATCTAAAATTATGAATTCATGAAACCCCCAAAAACGCATTACTGAGATACCATATTTGATAGTGGCCAAAGGATTTACTTACTACTTCTAAAATACTTGTGTCTGAAGGGGTTCAAGATAATTCACAAACAGCATTTTCGCCTCTTCCATTATGGTTCTGGAGTATCTGGCTGGTCAGGTTATTGTTCATGGTTCTTATTGTCAGCGACTGGAGTTTCTGTTTCTACTTCAATACACAGATCGTCTTTTTATTTCTCTTTGCAGTAGGTCGTGATGTTTTTAAAAAGTAATCTTTTTGTAGTCTTGTCGTCCCTGCTGGAATTACTGCACCAGGATACCCAATGGGTCCATTTACTTTAGGAAAGGTGCAGCACGCAAATTTATTTGTGTCATTGTCCATTTTTTTCAGTCTACACGACCACTGTAGCTAACGACAAACTCGAGTATATATTTAATCCTGCGAGGCAGTTTGTTATAACAACAAAATTCAGTTTTTCATTCTCATCACATAAGCTAAGTCTCCTTTGAGCCGTGGTTCTGGGTGACTTCTCCGAAATCTACACCTTTTCCTAAACCTGTCCAGTCCTTTCCCTTCAGCGCTCTTCCTTCCCCTTCTGCTGCAAGAAGGAGCCACTGGTTCCGAAAACTTGCGAAAGTATAACCTTCTTTTATGTGCGTGTTCTGCAGCTGCTTGGTAATTGTTCTTTTTATCTATCCAACTACATTACGAGGTACTTTTTTTAGCATTTCTATTATTCAAGACATTTAGCCAGTCATATATATTCACAGTAACTGCTCTTTTTTTCATTTCTAGCAGCAACAGCAGAATTAATAGATGTAGTAGGTGTAGGTTATAGCTGCTACAATAATGTGAGCTGTCAGATGGCATTTTCGGGTTGCCTGCAGTGAATTGGTGACATCTGTAGGGAAAATATAAAAAGTGATCACCTGTCTTGTTTGGCATTACTGCATTCACAAAACATTCTTCTTTGTACAGAGCTACTTTGGGCTCCTTAAAAGTCCAATAAAATTTAGGAGATCCTATTTTGTGAGGCACTGCACGCACATGCAAGTTTCAGAAGGGGTCTCTCATGGGGGCAATGTTATTTTCCCATAAAAACAATAAGTAAGAAATTCTTTTCCAGAAGACTGGCATCGATTACTTTTAATGATATTGTTGGCTCCTGTTGGATTCAAACAACTTACGAATTGATACGTGTGTATACAGACTGAAGTAAATTACTATTATTAATTATACATTGTTGAAAGTTTTTGCTTGTACTGAAAACTTTACTTCGCTGGAAGGAGGTCCGTTTTCGCTTTCCATCCCACATATGGACGTGAACATTATCTTTGCACTTTTGTCTTCCTGATTAAAGTGCATAACCCTTGACTTCACATGTGACGTCCGACAAGCAACGAACTATACGACACGGCCCAACGCAGTGCTTTAATAACTTTACCGACAGTCCCACTTCCTGCACAGGTGTAGAAATCCACACTATGTCTCCTAGATTGTATCTCAGTGGTTGGTGTTTGGTGTTATAGCGCTTTTGGTCTTTCCCCTGGGCATCCAGAGTCTGTATGTTAGCCAATTGCCTTGCTTCTTCAGTCCTGTTGATGAGATGTTTCACATACTCCTCCTGTTCATCCTCCAGCTGAAACAGGAGCAGTGTATCCATTGTCATTTTGCCCTCACAGCTATGGAGCAGGAAGAACAGTGTGAAGCCTGTAGTGTTTTGCTTTGCAGTGCCTTATGAGAATGGCTTGGCAGACAGTATTGTATCTCAATCTCTCTGTTCCACATCAGCCCACATTGAAAGTGTAGACAGTGTCTTATTAATGCATCCTGTGACGCCATTCTTCTGGGTGTGGTAGGCAGCTGTCACCCAGTGCATTATTTCACAATGTGAAATCACTGCTGATACTAGTCCCAACTGGAAAACTTTCCCATGATGAGAGATCATCACATGGAATGCTCCATGCTGCAAAATGAGGTCGTCTACAAGGAACTTTCCAATTTCCATACCTTCAACAATTGGCACAGCTTTGGTGACAGCATCATGGGTGAGGTATTCATTACAGACAGATTCCAGTTTGTCGCCTTTGGGAAATCCCCTAAGAGGTCGATTCCAATTTTGGTCAAATGGTGCTGCAGCTGGTACCAAATTCTCAGAAGGTAACTGGGGCATGTGCTTCCATCACTGGCATCATGTACAGGGTGTAATGGATCAGTACAGACGTGGCCAGTGATATCCACTTTTGATTGTGTCTAGAGTCTTCACGAATCCCAGATGACCAGATGTTGGAGCGACGAGGAAAAAGTTTAGGATAACTGGCTGTAGGTGAGCTGGGATTATGGGCAATAATTTCTGCTCCATCACATCCTATCATCTGTTTTACAATGTTCTGTTTTTAACTGGAATTCTGCTTTGATCGATTCCACCACCTCCAAGGCTTCTATGTTTTTCAACAATGTTGGATCTTCCCCCCCTCCCCCCCACCCCCCACCCCACCACCCCCGTTCAGTATTCAGCAGCAATGCCTTTTAATGTATCGAACTGAGTGCCAGGTCTAGCATTCTCAAACTCACAATCAGTTATATAAAAATGGCAATGAATCCTGCCCACCCTTGTATATATTTCTGCAGATGTCTATTCTATGGATGGGTGGAGGGAGGGGGATGATAGCTAGGCATTGTGTACCTTACTCCACACATTATAATGTGGCTTTTGGATACAAATGGAGCTGACATTTGGAAATCAATGTAAGATGCTGGTACGCCGTTTGGTGACTAGTAAATGTGCACCAACATTTCTGCTGCCTCAATGAGCACTTTCTTTTACTGTTTCTTCCAGCTCTAGGATTCAAACTCTCTACCTTGAGTTATCAACTGTATTTTACACACAGTGACCAAAGGCTGGACTTCTCACCCCTGCCTCACCTCAAAGTAGTTGAGCGGCAGCTCAGTCAGATCCAGTTCGGTGAGTTTGTCCGCAGCACCCAGGAGCGATGTGTTGCTGATGGTGGAGATGGGGTTGCCAGCCAACACCAGGCGGCGCAGGTGTGGGAGTGCATGGGCTGCGGGCGGCACTGCCTGCACAACAGTCAAATGGGGCACACCGTCAAATGGGGCACACCATACGACAGAGATAGGTCAGTGTCTGGTGTCTACTGGGACTACAGTTTTACCTGCAGTGCGTTGTGGGCCAACTCCAGGTGGCGCAGGTGTGACATGTTAGCCGCCAGGTCAGAGGGCAGCGTGGTCAGGATGTTGTTGGACAGCCGCAGAGTCCGCAGTGAGCTGAGTGCCAGGTCTGGCATGCTGGACAGCGACACATTCTCCAGCCCTAACTCCAGCAGAGAGTCCTCCAGACCCTGTGAATACAGACAGCTCAGTACACACAATGGTGCCAACATACTCTCGTTCTCTGAATTAAGGACGAACAAAAAAAAAAAAAAATACTATACACTGGGCAAGATAAATCATCAAATGAATTTTCAACGTTAAAATTACAAGGGGGAAACAAACCACATTACACTGGACGCAAACTTGTAAAAGTCTAAGGTAGGAGAACGCTGCCTTACAAAAGGATACAAGAACTCCTTTGAAGATACGAAAATCTTGTCTCAATCTTCATGGAATAAAAGAAAAGATGTAAATGTGGATATTTCATAGTTAATTCAATGGAGACAGTGGCTATGATCTGTTTGAAGCTAGGAGCTGGGCGTTAGAGATGGAACGTTCACAAAGAACCAAAATTAGAAACTTTATTTCAAAGGGTAGTGGTGGGGCTGTTGGTAGCCTCCTTTCCACTGCACCCCATAATTTTGGCCATAGGGGTAGGAGGGTCTGCACCCTCTTCTCAGATCATTTCTGTTTATCTGCACGAAAATCCTGTCCCAGTCGCCCAGGCACAGATAACATCTCAGCAGAAATACTGAAGGAAATTGGAGAATCAAGAAAAGAGTACTTATATAAAGTTTTTAAAGAGTACCATTAAGATGGAAAAGAACCACCTACAGATATGCTTAACAGCAAAACAGTAATATTCCCAAAAAAAGGAAATGCTCTGGACTGTGAGAACTATAGAACTATCTCCTTACTATCCCACACTTCCAAAAGAATGTTAAACATGATAAAAAATAGAATAAAAAGGAAAATTGAGGCAAACCTAGGAGAAGACCAATTTGGTTTCAGATTCGGAAAAGGAACTAGAGAGGCAATACTAGCTCTGAGGATGGTATTAGAAAGACGAATTGGAGTTAATTGGAAAACCTACTTGACCTTTATAAATTTACAAAAAAGCATTTGACATGGTTAATTGGAAATAATTATTCCGAACAATGAAGGAAATAAATCTTGATTGGAGGGACAGAAGATTAATGTGGAACCTGTATAATAGCCAGGAAGCAGAGATAGAACTGAATGGTGTGAAGAAGAAAGCAAAATTAAGGAGGGGAGAAAGGCAAGGATACCCATTAACACCATATTTGTTCAACTTATTTATTGAAAAATTGAAAATAATAACCAAAGGAATTAAAATTAACGGGGAATGAATACACTGTATCCGTTTTGCAGATGATATGTAGTACTTGCTGGAAATGGAGTTTATGTTGCTAAAATTTGCCAAAATCCTAAGAGAATTTAATCTAAAAATAAATAAGAAGAAAACAAAAACTATGGTAGTAGGGAAGACAAAAGAAAATGGTAAAGTTAATAGTAAACTTGAAAATGATGTTCTAGAGTAGGTTGAGAACTTCTGTCATTTGGGGAGCACAATCACTGACGACAATAAATGTATCACAGATATAAAGAAAAGAGTAGCCTTGGCCAAGCAAGCTTTCCAAAATAAAAGGAATTTACTAACATACAATCAAGTAAGCCTAGAAAGTAGGAAAAAGTTTGCCAAAACTTTTGTCTGGAGTGTCTTAACATACGGATGTGAAGCGTGGACTCTGGGAAAGTCAGAGAAAAAGAGACTGGAATCAATGGAAATGTGTATATGGAGAAAAATGACGAAAACATACTGGTTAGATAGAAAAAGTAATGAAGAGGTCTTGAGAGAAGTGAATGAGAACAGAAAGCTGCTAAATTATATAGGAAGAAGGAAAACAAAAATGATAGGGCACATAATGAGACACAACCAGTTCCTAAAGAACGTATTTGAAGGAAAAGTTTCAGGGAAGAAACCAAGCGGCAGACTAAGAGCAACGTATTTTAATAACATCAAAGAAGATATGGGGATAAAATCGTATGAAGAATTGAAAAGGATGACGTGGCTAAATCGACAAAGCATAGCCTTTAGTTTATGATGATGATGATGATGATGATGTCGGCTTTACTGCACCAGTAGTAGGACAGATCATAACTGTATGAGAGCCGCACGTGGTCCCACGCCATTGAGTCATCTCCTGAGGAAGAACGTGGTGAATGATCTTTAAAGCTCGAGTTTGAATTCAGATATGACGCAGTTTGAACATGAAAATAGTCACCATCATGTTAAACTAATTTACCTGTATCACCTATACACCTCAGATAACAGATTTCCTGATCTAGGAGACAAATGAAGTTCAATTCCACAAAAGATATGAGTCCATTAGTATGCAGGTTTGAAAGCTGTGTACGTGGCTATGCACCATAAACAAGGGATCTAAATTCTGGTTTAAGACATCCATAAATTTACTAGATAGTAATCACCAACCTGGAAGCAACGGCCCCTGGAGTCCAGCAGCAGCTCCGGGTTGTGGCTGAGGTCCAGTGACGCGAGCCTGGCCAGTGTGGAGAAGGTAGCATCCTCGACGCGCACCAGCCGGTTGTGGGACAGGTCGAGGCGCGCCAGCGACTGCAACACCACCACACGACCCCTGACGTGCCTGGACTTCCAAACCACTGCCAGCGCAACCACCACTACAGCACAGCTACACGACCACTGACATGCCTGAGCCCCAGTGCAATCAATGCATGCAGAACTACGACTACAGCGTAGCTACACAGCTCCTCCCCCCCCCCCGCACCCCCCACCACCCCTTGCATTATCAGTTCAGTTAGGTAATATACAGGGTGATTCAAAAATAATACCACAACTTTAAAAATGTGTATTTAATGAAAGAAACATAAAAAGCCTCCTGTTATACATCATTACAAAGAGTATTTAAAAAGGTTTTTTTTCACTCAAAAACAAGTTCAGAGATGTTCAATATGGCCCCCTCCAGACACTCGAGCAATATCAACCCGATACTCCAACTCGTTCCACACTCTCTGTAGCATATCAAGCGTAACAGTTTGGATAGCTGCTGTTATTTCTCGTTTCAAATCATCAATGGTGGCTGGGAGAGGTGGCCGAAACACCATATCCTTAACATACCCCCATAAGAAAAAATAGCAGGGGGTAAGATCAGGGCTTCTTGGAGGCCAGTGATGAAGTGCTCTGTCACGGGCTGCCTGGCGGCCGATCCATCGCCTCGGGTAGTTGACGTTCAGCTAGTTACGGACAGATGAGTGCCAATGTGGTGGCGCTCCATCCTGCTGAAATATGAATTGTTGTGCTTCTTGTTCGAGCTGAGGGAACAGCCAATTCTCTAACATTTCCAGATACTGTCGGCCGTCCAGAACTTTTCCCTTTGCACAAACACCCATTCTCTGTAAACTGTTTATACCAACGTTTAATACACCACCTATCAGGAGGTTTAACACCATATTTCGTTCGAAATGCACGCTGAACAACTGTCGTCGATTCACTTCTGCCGTACTCAATAACACAAAAAGCTTTCTGTTGAGCGGTCGCCATCTTAGCATCAATTGACGCTGACGCCTAGTCAACAGCGCCTCAAGCGAACAAATGTACGACTAAATGAAACTTTATAGCTACCTTAATTCGCCGACAGATAGTGCTTAGCTCTGCCTTTTGTCGTTGCAGAGTTTTAAATTCCTAAAGTTGTGGTATTCTTTTTGAATCACCCTGTATATTCTACAGAATTCAAAAGAAAGTAAGAAAGGTGTGTCTTACGAGTTTCGAGCTTGTTGAAACAGTGCTTTCATTCCCTTTTTTTTTTTTTTTTTTTGGAAGGAAAACCGTCGTTACAAGTTTGGTTCTGACTGTCAGCACTGCCTTCCCTCATTGCCACAGTTCGATGTATCGTTTGTAATAAGCACATTGTGTACATAAATTATGTAGTAATTATGTTAAAGAGAATACAGTCAAGATGTATTGATCATGATGTACGAAGTGCATATGCTGAGGTGACAAAAGTCGTGGAACTCCTCCAAGTATCGTGTCGTATCTCCTTTTGCCTGGCTTAGTGCATGGGCTCAACAAGTCTCTGGGAGCTCCCTACAGAAATACTGAGCCGTGCTGCTCCTTTAGCAGTCCACAATTTCGAAAGTATTGCAGGTACAGGATTTTGTGCACGAACTGACGTCTCGATATGGTACATAAATATTCGGTGGGGTTCATTCAGGCGATCTGGGTGGCCAAACCATTCACCTTTGATTGCCCAGAATGTTCTTCAAACTAGTCACGAACAGCTGCCATCCGATGACATGGGTTATAGTTTAGACGTGGTAAAAATTGCTGTTTTGAAGAGCGCGCTGCAGCGCGTAGTGTAAAGCAGTCGCTTTCCGTATCTGGCGGTGGTGCCGCTGTGTCAATCGCAGCTTTGGTGTCTCCCTCTGGTGGGAAAGGGGAAAAGTTGCCTGTTTACGTGCATTTAAGGGGCGCTATGAGCTCCGCAGCCGGATCCCTCCAAAACCCAGGCGATCTTTGTAGGCAAAACCACCCCCTCCTTCCGCCTCCTTGATTTCTATCTCACCGTCTATGGCCGTCCTATCGCCCTCACTCCCACCCTTAAGTACCTTGGCGTCACCCTCGACCGTCGCCTCTCCTGGACTCCCCATCTCCGGACAATCCAAGCCAAGGCACGTTCCCGCCTCCGTCTCCTCAAGCTCCTTTCCGGCCGTACGTGGGGTCTGGACCCCTGCACAATCCTCCACACCTATAAATCCCTCATCCGCCCTATCCTTTGTTACCCCCATCCAGCCTGGATCTCCGCCCCCCCTACCTTTTATAAATCCCTCCAAATCCTTGAACGCCATGCTCTCCGCCTTGCCTCTCGCATCCGTCTCCCCTCCCCCATGCGGATCCTGTATGATCTCATCCCCTTCCCCCACCTCCTCCTTTTCCTTGAAAGGATACGGATCCTGTACACCTCCCGTAAACTTGATCCTCCTCACCCGCTCGTGTCCCCGATCCTCTTCCACCCCCGCCCGCTGCCGCGCGTCCTTGTCCCCTCCATCTACCCCTCCTATCAACTTTGACCCTGACCCACCCCCCACATCCGGTGTCCTTTCCTTTCGGCACCCTCCCTCCCTTCTCTTCCCTTCCCTTCTCTTTCCTTTTTCCCCTGTCCCCTCCCACCACCCCTCTTCCCCCAGGCTTCCCCTCCCCCTCCTCTCTCCCCCCTCTCTCCCCTGCCCGTGGCATCTCTGCTCTCCCCTCTCGCTCTCCCACTCCCCCTCCTCCTCCTCCTCCTCCCTCTTGGCAGGTCCCCGGACTCGCACACACATAGTGAACATTCGCGCGCCAGAGATCATCGCCCTTGGTTTAGTGTCTGTGCCGTCGTGTTTGTGCATCAGTGTTTTTCGCCGTCCACGCTCCTTCGTTCACATGTGTCTTCTAACTCGTCAGTGTTTGTGCACAGTGCCGACAGTTTTCTTGTTTGTTTCGTCGAGTGTGAACGGCTTCATGTTTTTTTAATTATTGTCTCTACTGTTTTTTAAACCGCCAGTCTGTTACTTTTCTGTCTCCCTTTCTCTTTTATTGTACTGCTTATGGCTGAAGAGCGGAGTAAACTTTTCCGCTGCCAGCCCACCTTGTATGGGGTGTTCAAATTACAATAAAGAAAAAAAAAAAAAAATCTCCGCAGCCGGTGAGTCTGACAGTCTCAGTCTAGTCAGTTTGTGTCTGCCCTCTGGGTCAACTTTAAGGCCAGAAAATGAGAGTCTTGCCGCTCCGCCAGTAACAGAACTCAGCTAGTGGTCGCCCGGTCGGGGCTGAGTACCTGCATCTGAGTCTGCGCGTTAGGCCGCCAGTCTGCTCGAGTTGCTCGGGCAGCGGTCATTGGCGGTTGGATCGTTCGGTTGGTCGGTCGCGCACTGAGACACGAGATGACTTGTCCGCCTTGAGCGTCGGCGCATGTGAGGTCCCCACGTGAGTCCAGTGGGCAGCGCAGTATAGAAAGGGGTAGTGACTTCGCGGTTCACACGAGAGGAACAGGAGCGAAACCACATCGGGCTGGCCGGGGCTAGCTGCGACGCCGTGAGACGGGAGATCGGCGCGCCTTCCTGCGTCCGTTGAAGCGCCTGGCAGCGGACGGTTCGGGAGAGCATGGGGGGGGGGGGGGGGAGGGTGCACCAGGTCTTCGACAAAAATCGCAGTTTATTAGTAGTTAAGTGGCTGTAAATATGTTGTTTCATTTACTTGTTAAATTCTACTTGTTTTCTTGGTGGGGTCACCAGCCACTTTGTTTTGGGGTCGTCCCACCATTCTTCTCCGTTTGCCCACCCGCGGGAAGGTGGTTGTTTGTGAAATGGGTGGTCCGCTTGTCCCTTGTGGTATTGGGGACGTTTAGAGCAATCTGCGGTTCGGATTGTTTAGTAGCCCCCCGTCAATTTGCCGTACGTTAATAGGTGCTTGTGTCATGTTTGTCGGATTCGGTGTCAACGAATTTATAGAATTAAGGTAAAGGCCGAATTCCTGAAATATGTTTTTATCTTGCCTATCATCTTGCGAGGCGGTATATGTGTAATGTAGAGCATGTTGTACACTTTATGTAAGTCTGAATTTCATGGGTTTTATTTAAATAGTCATTTTTATAAAGTTGCCACCCTCCCCTCGTAAGAGCCCTTTTAAAAACAAATTGCACTTTTGGTGGCAAATAATTTCTTAGTGTGAGTGTTTGTACCATTTCCATCCCTCTTAAGGGGTGCATAGTTAATGTGTCTGTGTGAGTTGTTAAAGTTTTTAGTTTAAAGTAATCTGGTGTGATCGCAGATTTGCACGAGTGTAATTTTTCAGAGGTCGTTGTGAGTGGTCGTGACTACGGCCGTGTTGAAACGGAGCGGAAGCTTCTCAGCCTGAAGGCTTCCACGAAAAAAAAAAAAAAAAAACTGCCTCTGAATAATTGTAACTTGATATTTAGAGGGTGCTTTCTGATTGTAATTTCAGATCTGTTTTTGAAAGGCTTTTAGGAATAAAATTCACATTTGTTAAAGGTAATTTTATTTTCCATCAGTTACTTCCTGGCAACTACTTACACGCTCACCTAGTGTGATTAAATGTGTTAATGTTATTGGTGAATCGCTAGTAAATAAAAGTAAATTCTTTAAGAGAAGGTTTTTGAAAGTTTAAATTCACGGTTGAATCGTTACCCATAAAAATTGTTTAGTTGTTTGGAAACTTGACGTCCATGAATGACTGCAAATGATTTCCAAGTAGCCGAACACCCAGGTGCTCCAGTCCATTCCATGCAGAAACAACCCACACCACTATGTAGTTACCGCCATCTTGCACAATGCTTTGTAGCCAACCTGGATCCATGGCTTCGTAGGGTCTGCACCACACTCGAACTCTACCATCAGCTGTTGCCAACTGAAATCAGTTGCGATCTGACCACTCCACGGTTCTCCAACCCTCAAGGGTCCAACTGGTTTGGTTGGACACGGGCGGAGGAGACGCGCTGCAGACGGCGCTGCGGTGTTAGCGAAGGCACACGCGTCGGTCGTCTGCTGACGTAGGCTATTAAAGCCAAATTTTTCCTCACTGTCCTCAAAACGCCAAATTTCGACAGGCTGTCCTAACCGATACAGTCGTTGTACATCCAACATTGGTTTCTGCGGTTATGTCGCTTGTCTGTTAAGGCTGACAACTCTATGCAAAAGCCGCTGCTCTCGGTCGTTAAGTGAAGCCCGTCGGTGACTGCGTTTTCCGTGGTGAGAGGTAATGTTTGAAATTTGGTGTTCTCGGCACACTCTTGACTCTGTGGATCTCGGAATACTGAATTCCCTAACGATTTCCAACTTGGAATGTACGAGGGCAGTTCAATAAGTAATGCAACACATTTTTTCTTCTCGGCCAATTTTGGTTGAAAAAACCGGAAATTTCTTGTAGAATATTTTCAAACATTCCCGCATAGTCTCGTATAGTTTCATTGACTTCCGACAGGTGGCAGCGCTGTACGGAGCTGTTAAAATGGCGTCTGTAACGGATGTGCGTTGCAAACAACGGGCAGTGATCGAGTCTCTTTTGGCGGAAAACCAGGGCATCTCAGATATTCATAGGCGCTTGCAGAATGTCTACGGTGATCTGGCAGTGGACTAAAGCACGGTGAGTCGTTGGGCAAAGCGTGTGTCATCATCGCCGCAAGGTCAAGCAAGACTGTCTGATCTCCCGCGTGCGGGCCGGCCGTGCACAGCTGTGACTCCTGCAATGGCGGAGCGTGCGAACACACTCATTCGAGATGATCTACGGATCACCATCAAACAACTCAGTGCTCAACTTGACATCTCTTATGGTAGTGCTGTCACAATTGTTCACCAGTTGGGATATTCAAAGGTTTGTTCCCGCTGGGTCCCTCGTTGTCTAACCGAACACATAAAGTGCAAAGGAGAACCATCTGTGCGGAATTGCTTGCTCGTCATGTGGCTGAGGGTGACAATTTCTTGTCAAAGATTGTTACAGGCGATGAAAAATGGGTTCATCACTTCGAACCTGAAACAAGATGGCAATCAATGGAGTTGGCTCCGACATCGACCAGTGGAATGGTACCGTGCAGGCATACAGGCCCTCATTTCAAGGTGGCGTAAGGCCGTAGCATTGAATGGAGATTACGTTGAAAAATAGTGTTGCGTAGCTAAAAGATTGGGGAATAACCTGGTGTATTTCAATGCTGAATAAAACAACCCCTGTTTCAGAAAAAAATGTGTTGCATTACTTATTGAACTGCCCTCGTACCATTTGTCTGGGTCCAACTACCATTCCGCGCTCAAGCTCCATTAATTCCCGCCGTGCATACAGAATAACGTCGGCACCTTTTGACGTGAATCCCCCGAGTACAATGACAGCTCCCCTTTATACCTTGTGTCAGCCGGTTTGCCACCATATTTGTCTGTGCATATCGCTGTCCCATGACTTGTCACGTCAGTGTACGTTTGTAATGTGCATGGTTTATGTTAAACATTGTGTGTACAATGCGCTGTTGTTCATTCTGTTATGTGGTATCGAGTACGCTCGAGGAACGACAGAGGACTTGCTATAGCGAGGTCCGGCGTCATGGTTACCACAGCCACCAACCTGACTAACATGCAAAACTAGAAGGCGTCGTCTTTGGGGCTGCGGCTTTTGATTATTATTAAAAAGATGTTGAATTGTATTGTAAAAGAAAAAATGGAAACCGTTTGTATGATTTCAAATCTGTATCAGTTAGTTGCCTAACTGTCATAATTGCATTAAGCTGAAACCAATACATTCGCCCATCAGAGCTACTTTTAGTACGTCAATGTTGTGAGAATGTATTATGTAGACATATAAAACTGCAAAGAAGATGATATTTATGCAGAACCTGTGTGGAGAAGTTATTTGATTCAAGATCGTTTGTACTTGATGTCTATGTTCATAAATGCAATCAAAATCATTTTACTGAAAAGAAGGAGAGTTGTTACCTGAGTGAATCTTAGTAAAAGGAAGCTGAATATCTTCGTACCGAAAAGTCTTCAGAAAAGTGACTAATCAATTGGCCTGAATTTCACTGATGTTTTTGAAGCAGTGTTGGCCTTCAAGATCGATTTTAAAAGACAGTTACATTCTCTCTAAATGATCTCGTGTTTTCTATAGTGGAAAGATGACATATTTTTGACAGTTCCATGACGCTAGTTAGAAGACATGAAATATATAATTGCACTCCTGACTGATCAGTTGCGTGGGCTATTTTCGCTGGTTATCTTAGCTACGGACGATAACAACCACGTACTCAGCTACGAAAAATCTATTAATACTTGAGATAATGACGACATTTATTTACAGCAGTTGCGTAATTAGCGCCCGCTAGCTCCATTAAACAAGAACCTGCTCCGGTAAATGATTTCTTCGGAAGCGGCGACTGTGATTCTGACCTACTCAGTATTTGCGGAATAGTTTGCAACATTTTCGTAAAGTTACTGCCTTAGCACAGCTAAATTGTGAGACATTTTAGGGCTTTAATACATGCTAAAGGCACTGAAAGATCAGATTCGTCAACATACAGTATCAGAGAGTGCATGCAGCTGCAATATACACAACGGTAGACAAAATGTTCTTCATGAGCATTTTCAACTTCTAGCGGCGTAATGAATAGTCCATTAAATTTCGGGCATGCAGCTGCGCAAAAAAAAAAAAAAAATAAAATAAAATAAAATAAATTCCTCCACTGATATTTCGGCCGTGTATCGTCCGGCCGTCCTCAGAGTGAGTCACAAGACTGACGACAAGATTTTTTTTTTACTTTATTGTTATTTTAAACCCGTACAACAGGCAGGCTGTCAGCAGCACACTACGCTGCACTTCAGCCATAGAATATACAAGGAGCAAAAACAGTGAGAAGACACATAAGTGACAGAACGGTGGGCAATAAAACAGGAGACACATAGAGACACACACGGAGCCGTTCACACTCGTCGATAATCCACACTGCGAACTGATGAGGCGATACACAAACACTGAAGATGACGACGGCACTGGTGAACGAGGGAGTGTGACGGTGAACACTGAACACTAAACACGACGGCACACACGAAACACTGATGGCGGTGATCTCCGGCGCGCGAATGTCCACGTAACGTGTGCGAGTCCGGGGACCTGCCAAGAGGGGAACAGGGGTGAGGTGGGGGAGAGGGGAGAAAAAGGATGCCAATAACCGAGGAGACAGGGGCAGGAGGAGAGGGACAGGGGAGGGGAACCCCGGGGGAGGAGGGGGGAGCAAAAGGAGGAGGGAGGGAAAAGGGAGAGAAGGGAGGGAGGGTGCCGAGAGGAGCAAGCACAGGAGGAGGGCGGGAGGATCAAAGTTGGTAGGAGGGGTAGATGGAGGGGAGGAGGGCATCATCAGGGAGGGGGAGCTGGCGGAAGCCACCTTGGGAGAGGGTAAGGAGGGTGGAGAGATGGAGACCGGGTGGGACGTGCGAATACAGGCGCGGCAGCGGGCGGGGGTGGGAGAGGATCAGGGAGACGAGCGGGTGAGGATGATCAAGTTTACGGGAGGTGACGACAAGATGCCAAGCGCGGCCTTATATGCTCCACCGCGGCGGTACTGCGCATGCAGGTCACAGATGCTGGTCGGCGGCAAAGAAATACGCTTACACATGCACCGCCTGTGGCGAAGGCGTACAGACATTCGATTCGCTTATCGATATATGATTGGTGGCGGTGACTCCATGACGATTACTCTGCGGTTTAATTACCCCAAGAGTCGGATTTCATGCTTTGTCCAAATTAAAACCATTACCTCTATTTATTAAATAGATAGGCCGTATTCTTGAGAAACGCTGTGTTAAGGTGATCTTCCAGCCCCCCCACGAAGATCGCAGCTTTACTCGGCTCTGTGAAGGACGATTTACAGCTTCGTAAGCCGGGTGCGTATCAGATTCGTTGCGGAAATTGTGAGAAGTCGTACAGAAGTCAAACAACACTCACCGTTCATGAGAGATGTGTGGAGGATCGAAGGTACACACGCTTATTACAGCAAGACAAGTCAGCTGTGGCCGAACATTGTATTGATATAGGACATTCCATGAATTAGAGTGATGTGAAGATTTTAACATCCACCTCTTCCTTTTGGGAATCTGTCTTCAAGGAAGCTATAGAGATTAGATTAGCTAATAATTTAATAAATAGAGGTTATGGTTTTAATTTGGACAAAGCATGGAATCCGGCTCTTGGGGTAATTAAACTGCAGAGAAATCGCCATGGAGTCACCGTCGCCGATCATAGATTGATAAGCGAATCGAATATCTGTACGCCTTCGCCCCAGGCGGTGCATGTGTAAGCGTATTTCTTTGTCGCAGACCAGCATCTGTGACCCGCATGCGCAGTACCGCCGCGGTGGAGGCATATAAGGCCGCGCTTGGCATCTTGTCGTCGTCCCCCCCCCCCCCCCACTTCCTGTGTCCTTTCCTCTCGCCACCCTCCCTCCCTTCTCTTCCCTTCCCTTCTCTTTTCTTTTCCCCCGTCCCCTCCCTCCTCCCCTCTTCCCCCGGGCTTCCCCTACCCCTTCCTCCTATCTCCCCTGCCCTTGGCATATGCTCTCCCCTTTCCCTCTCCCACCCCCCCTCCTTTTCTCTTGGCAGGTACCCAGACTCGTACACAGTTAGTGAACATTCGCGCGCCGGAGATCAACGCCTCGTGTTCTGTGTGTGTCATCGTTTTGTGCTTAAGTGGTTCAGTGTTATTCGTTTTTGTGCACCTACGTTCACGTGTGACAATATTCGTCTCTGTCCAAGTGTCTGAACAAATTTTATCTTGAATTCTACGCCCGTGAACGGCTCCATGTATTTTAAAAAGTGTTTGTCTCCGTTTCTATGTCCACCATGTTTTTCCTCTCGATGTCTTCATTTGTATCTTGTGTGTTTCTCTGAGGCCAAAGAGCGGCGTAGCATGCTGCTGCTGGCCTGCCTGTTAACAGGTTTGAAAATAACAATAAAGAAAAAAAACTTGTCATCAGTGTTGTGACTCACTCTGAGGATAGCCGGACGATACGCGGCCGAAATATCAGTGGAGGAAATTTTATTTGCGCCCCTGCATGCACTTAGCTCCAAGTCATGGTAAGTACAAAGACAATCGAAGAACGTCAGTCCTTACAGTCCTTTCGTAGGATCAGCTGTGAGTGCAAATACTATAGAAGCAGGGCAAGAACCAGCAGCAGTCCCAAGAAAGCGAGCACACATATAAATTCTCAGCACAGCGTTAACTGATGATTACACTTACTATCACCAAATTGTTAAAACTAGAGCAGAGCAAACAGCCGTATACACAACATAGTGAGCAGCTGAGCAGCACGATGACTCGAAGGCACTACGCAAAGTGCAACAGCTGCAAAAGCAATTGACTGACACTGACAACTTACTTAGCTACACAATACAGCAGCATGAGCAAAGCAGATCATTTTGTAACACAGTACCAAAAAAGCAAGCACGCGTATGGCTTCTCATCACAGTGAAACCCGACGATTCCAATTACTGCCATCAAAAATTATTAAGACTAGTGTAGAGAAAAAGCAGTATGCACAGCATGGTATGAAGCAGAGCAGAGCAGAGAGCAATATCCACAGCACGATGGCTTGACTGCACTACGCGAAGTGCAGTGGCTGCATAAAGAGCTGGCTGACATTGACATTTTACTGAGCTAAAGAATACAGCAGTCTGAGCAAAGCCGATGACTTTTTACTGTTGCAATTAGGACTTACAATGTGCCACGTAAACGATATTTATCAGAGCCAAAAGAGCTTTTCAGATACTTCCAAAATTCTAGTCAGCCACTACTACCTCCCACTGAAGATGTGGTAAACCTGTGGACTGGGTGTCTCACAGTCCCAGTAACTTGTCAAACCTGGAGTGGTTGGAATGTTGCTGGAGCGTTGTTTAACTTCCCTGAAATACAGACTGTTATTCGAATGTAGTAAATGCAGTACAGTTACCTCCTGTTGACATTTATAGCTACACTGCACAAACTAGTTTACTTCTGAGTCCTGTTGTTATCTGCACGCGGTAGATACATAACAGATCACTTTTAATGCAAAGCACAGCTAAGAGATCTGGAACTGACAGCCTCAGTTGATTACAGTACTGTACAGAAATGCGGAGACCTTCTGTCTGCACAGCTGCTAAAGCACGTTTCGCAGAGGAAACAGACAGTCAACAATCCGACTGAGGTGCTCCCAGAGATATTCATTCGGGCTAAGGTTCGACAGATCTGAGACTACGAGAGTACTCACATCTCGCACAAATACGGTGGAAGCTGAAGACCGACCTTTCGCCTCTGTCGCTGAGTGGTCAGTACATCCGGCTGCTGTGCGGAAGTCCCAGGCATTACTGCCGGTTGGTGGGATGACTGGAACGAGGTGTATTTAGCCTCGTGATGCCAGCTGACTGAGAAGCAGCGACTACACGGTTTTATGAGTCTGATGACCCCGTGCCCCTGCACATTGCATCCAAATGACATCATTGGCAGAGAATGATACGGTAGTTGACAATATCGACTGGCCCACTGTGGTCAGAACGTAGAGCTCATTTTCTTTCCAGAATGAGATATTTCACTCTTCAGCGGAGTGTGCACTGATATTAAACTTCCTAGCAGATTAAAACTGTGTGCCGGACCGAGACTCGAACTCGGGACCTTTGCCTTTCGCAGGCAAGTGCTCTAACAACTGAGCTACCCAAGCACGACTCACATCCCGTCGTCACAGCTTTACTTCTGCCAGTACCTCGTCTCCTACCTTCCAAACTTTACAGAAGCTCTTCTGCGAACCTTGCAGAACTAGCACTCCTGGAAGAAAGGATATTGCGGGAACATGGCTTAGCCACAGCCTGGGGGATGTTTCCAGAATGAGATTTTCACTCTGCAGCGGAGTGTGCGCTGATATGAAACTTCCTGGCCGATCAAAACTGTGTGCCGGACCGAGACTCGAATTCGGGATCTTTGCCTTTCGCGGGCAAGTGCTCTACCATCTGGTTCGCAGGAAAGCTTCTGTAAAAGTTTGGAAGGTAGGAGACGAGGTACCGGCAGAAGTAAAGCTGTGAGGATGGGCCGTGAGTCGTGCTTGGGTAGCTCAGATGGTAGAGCACTTGCTCGCAAACGGCAAAGGTCCCGAGTTCGAGTCTCGGTCCGGCACCCAGTTTTAATCTGCCAAGAAGTCTCATTTTCTTTCTTTTTCTTTTATTTTTTATACCAACTGACAGATGACTATCCCATTACGGGGTCGACCTCTTATGGGCTTCCACCCCACAGCTCTGAAAATAGTGATGGTGCTTTAGTGCACATAAATCATACTTCATCACTTCAACAGTTGTCATATACAGACATTCTTTCCAGGCACCTTCCATTATACCGGTGATGTTCGAGTAAATAATAATAATAATAATAATAATAATAATATGTCACTGATATACGGCTTTGGGACGTCATAATCTGTGGTATACATTGTTGGGACCAACGATGCTTTGAATTTTCCCCAACGTAACAATTGGTGTGCTGCAGAATACACTGAGGTGACAAAAGTCATGCGATACCTCCTAATATCGTATCAGACCTCCTTTTGCCTGGCGTAGTTCAGAAACTCGATATGCCGTGGACTCAAAAAGTACTTGGAAGTCCCCTGCAGAAATAATGACACATGCTGCCCCTACAGCCGTCCGTAATTGCGAAAGCGTTGCCGCTGCAGGATTTTATACACGTACAGACCTCTAGATTATGTCTCGTAAATCTTCGATGGGATTCATGTCGGGCGATCTGGGTGGCCAAATCATTCGCTCGATTTGTCCAGAACGTTCTTCAAATCAATCGCGAGCAATTGTAGGTGGATGACATGGTGCATTGTCTTCCACAAAAATTCCGTCGCTGTTTGGGACCATGAGTGGCTGAAAATGGTTTCCAAGTAGCTAGACATAATCATTTCAAGCCAGTGATCGGTTCAGCTGGAACAGGGGACGTAGTCCATTCCATGTAAACACAGCCTATACCATTATGGGGCCACCACCAAACTGCACAGTGCCTTGTTGACAACTTAGGTCCACGGCTTCGTGGAGTCTGTGCAGCACTCGAACCCTACCATCAGCTCTTACCAACTGAAATCGGGACTCTACTGATCAGGTCTAGAGTCCAGCTGATATCGTCGCAAGCCCAGAAGAGCCACTGTAGGCGATGTCGGTCGTCTACTGCCATAGCCCATTAACGCCAGATTTCGCCGCACTAACGGATACATCTGTCATACGACCCACATTGATTTCTGCTCATGAAATGCTGCATGTCTGTTAGCACTGACAATTCTACACAAACGCTGCTGCTCTCATTCTTTAAGTGAAGGCCGTTAGCCACTGTGTCGTCTCCAGAATGAGATGATGCCTAAAGTGTTGTATTCTCGGCACTCTCTTGACACTGTGGATTTCGAAATACTGAGTTCCGTAGCTCTTTCCGAAATGGACTGTCCCATGCGTCTAGCTCCAACTACCACTCTACATGAATGTTTTGTTAATTCCCGCCGTGCGGGTAGAAACACATCGGAAACCTTTCCGCAGGAATGACAGTACAAATGACAGCTCCAACAATGCACTGCCCTTTTAAAAGCTGTGTTCAAATGGCTCTGAGCACTATGGGACTCAACTGCTGAGGACATTAGTCCCCTAGAACTTAGAACTAGTTAAATCTAACTAACCTAAAGACATCACAAACATCCATGCCCGAGGCAGGATTCGAACCTGCAACCGTAGCGGTCTTGCGGTTCCAGACTGCAGCGCCTTTAACCGCACGGCCACTTCGGCCGGCCTAAAAGCTGTGTACAAGATGCTACCGCCTTTTGTACATGCGCTTATCGTCTGACTTTTGTCACCTCAGTGAACTAGGAGAGATTGGATAGGTCGAAAGAGGACACTGAAGGCCTGTGCGATGGGGATGAACTGGCTGATGTAGGAGAAAAAGAAATAGGAGCCGGTATGGAAGACGTAGGGGATCCAGAAGTAGCAACCAAGTGACTATTGCTTTGTAGAATATACGAGTCTGGAGACATAAGATCAGACTGTCGAAACAGTGTGTACATAATAGCGAGGGTAGCGAGGGCAGGTAAGTGCGAGAAGCATCGCACAATAAACGTTAAATCTCACGCACCCACGCTATTCACAAGGATAAAATACAGATGTATCGAAAAGAAAATTGAGGATCTGTTAGATGAGGATTTTTTCGACTTTAGGAAAGCTAAGGACCCAAGAGAGGCAGTTCTAACGGTTCGCTTGACAATGGAAGCAACACTTAAGAAAAATCAAGACAACTTCACAGAATTTGTCGACATAAAAAAATCTTTGGACAGTGTGAAATGGTGGAAGTTGTTTGAAGTTCTCAGAGAAACAGCTTGAAACTGATGTGAAAGAAGTGAATCGTAGGCCAGGGGAAAACTGAGAAGGATGAGAACTGAAGCGTTTGAAATGTGGTGCTGTAGAAGATTCTAGAAATTTAGGTGGACTGATAAATAAGATGGTCCCTGACAGTGACTTTCACTGGGATAGCGATCCCTGGAAAAGGCTGTGACCAGTTTGACTGTACGCCGTCTCATAGAACTTTAGGGTGTACATACTGCTACAGTACCTCAAATGTTCCACTCCTCTGGAAGATTTCTGTGTTACTACACTCCTGGCCATTAAAATTACTACACCAAGAAGAAATGCAGATGATAAACGGGTATTCATTCGACAAATACATTATACTAGAACTGACATGTGATTACATTTTCACGCAATTTGGGTGCATAGATCCTGAGAAATCAGTACCCAGAACAACCACCTCTGGCCGTAATAACGGCTTTGATACGCCTGGGCATTGAGTCAAACAGAGCTTGGATGGCGTGTACAGGTACAGCCGCCCATGCAGCTTCAACACGATACCACAGTTCATCAAGAGTAGTGTCTGGCGTATTGTGACGAGCCAGTTGCTCGGCCACCATTGACCAGACGTTTTCAATTGGTGAGAGATCTGGAGAATGTGCTGACCAGGGCAGCAGTCGAACATTTTCTGTATCCAGAAAGGCCCGTACAGGACGTGCAACATGCGAACGTGCATTATCCTGCTGAAATGTAGGGTTTCGCAGGGATTGAATGAAGGGTAGAGCTACCGGTCGTAACACATCCGAAATGTAACGTACACTGTTCAAAGTGCCGTCAATGCGAACAAGAAGTGACCGAGACGTGTAACCACTGGCACCCCATACCATCACGCCTGGTGATACGCCAGTATGGCAATGACGAATACACGCTTCCAATGTGCGTTCACCGCGATGTCGTCAAACACGGATGTGACCATCATGATGCTGTAAACAGAACCTGCATTCATCCGAAAAAAATGACGTTTTGCCATTGCGCACCCAGGTTCGTTCTTGAGTACACCATCGTAGGCGCTCCTGTCTGTGATGCAGCGTCAAGGGTAACCGCAGCCGTGGTCTCCGAGCTGATAGTCGATGCTGCTGCAAACGTCCTCGAACTGTTCGTGCAGATGGTTGTTGTCTTGCAAAAGTCCCCGTCTGTTGACTCCGGGATCGAGACGTGGCTGCACGATCCGTTAACAGCCATGCGAATAAGATGGCTGTCATCTCGACTGCTAGTGATACGAGGCCGTTGGGATCCAGCACGGCGTTCCGTATTGTCCTCCTGAACCCACCGATTCCATATTCTGCTAACAGTCATTGGATCTTGACCAACGCGAGCAGCAATGTCGCGACACGATAAACCGCAATCACGATAGGCTACAATCCGACCTTTATTAAAGTCGGAAACGTGATGGTACGCATTTCTCCTCCTTGCACGAGGCATCACAACAACGTGTCACCAGGCAAAGCCGGTCCACGGCTGTTTGTGTATGAGAAATCGGTTGGAAACTTTCATGTCAGCACGTTGTAGGTGTCGCCACCGGCGCCAACCTTGTGTGAATGCTCTGGAAAGCTAATCATTTGCATATCACAGCATCTCGGTTAAATTTCGCGTCTGTAGCACGTCATCTTCGTGGTGTAGCAATTTTAATGGCCAGTAGTGTACATAATGACAGTCATATCTCGCAAAGGCTGTGCCTGCTGCAGTCAATCTTGTGAGACTTAGGGTTGCATGTACTGCTACAGTTTCTGGCGTTTCACTGTTAGTTAGCTATCCCTGACCATTGTTTTTCAGTGGACAGCGATCCCTCGTGAAGGCTCTGCGTAGTCAGGCTGCAGTGTAGCTTGTGGATGTCTGAGATGGGCATGCCGTTACAGAATTCAAGATGTTATATAGAATGTTTTTGGGATTTCAGAATGGTTTAGCGACCCCTGACAAAGGTTCCGTCTAGTTGGGCTACAGTCCGTTTCCTGGGACTGCTACAGTTTTCCTCCAAATGCTGCAGTCCTATAGAATGTTTCTGGGGTTTTATAGCGGTCTGAGCGATCCCCAGTAGCGGATTTCATTGGGTTGGCTGTCTCTGGCAGAGGCTCTGCCCAGGTGGGCTACAGTCCGTCTCACAGGACTTTGGGGTGCAGCTGCTGCTATATTACTCCACCAAATGTCAGAGTCCTACAGAAGGTTTGTGGGGCTCTGCCCAGTTTTTATTGGGATAGCGACCTCTGCCAGAGGCTCAGCCCAGGTGGGCTACAGTCGGTCTCATAGGACTTTGGCTTGCAGCTGCTGCTACACTAGTCCACCAAATGTGGGAGTCCTACAGAAGGTTTGTGGGGCTCTGCCCAGTTTTTATTGGGATAGCGACCTCTGCCAGAGGCTCTGCCCAGGTGGGCCACCGTCCGTCTCATAGGACTTTGGCTTGCAGCTGCTGCTACACTAGTCCACCAAATGTTGGAGTCCTACAGAAGGTTTGTGGTGCTCTGCCCAGTTTTTATTGGGATAGCGACCTCTGCCAGAGGCTCTGCCCAGGTGGGCCACCGTCCGTCTCATAGGACTTTGGCTTGCAGCTGCTGCTACACTAGTCCACCAAATGTCGGAGTCCTACAGAAGGTTTGTGGGGCTCTGCCCAATTTTTATTGGGATAGCGACCTCTGCCAGAGGCTCTGCCCAGGTGGGCCACCGTCCGTCTCATAGGACTTTGGCTTGCAGCTGCTGCTACACTAGTCCACCAAATGTCGGAGTCCTACAGAAGGTTTGTGGGGCTCTGCCCAGTTTTTATTGGGATAGCGACCTCTGCCAGAGGCTCTGCCCAGGTGGACCACCGTCTGTCTCATAGGACTTTGGCTTGCAGCTGCTGCTACACTAGTCCACCAAATGTGGGAGTCCTACAGAAGGTTTGTGGGGCTCTGCCCAGTCTTTATTGGGATAGCGACCTCTGCCAGAGGCTCTGCCCAGGTGGGCCACCGTCCGTCTCATAGGACTTTGGCTTGCAGCTGCTGCTACACTAGTCCACCAAATGTCGGAGTCCTACAGACGGTTTGTGGGGCTCTGCCCAGTCTTTATTGGGATAGCGACCTCTGCCAGAAGCTCTGCCCAGGTGGGCTACAGTCCGTCTCATAGGACTTTGGCTTGCAGCTGCTGCTACGCTAGTCCACCAAATGTCGGAGTCCTACAGACGGTTTGTGGGGCTCTGCCCAGTCTTTATTGGGATAGCGACCTCTGCCAGAAGCTCTGCCCAGGTGGGCTACAGTCCGTCTCATAGGACTTTGGCTTGCAGCTGCTGCTACGCTAGTCCACCAAATGTGGGAGTCCTACAGACGGTTTGTGGGGCTCTGCCCAGTTTTTATTGGGATAGCGACCTCTGCCAAAGGCTCTGCCCAGGTGGGCCACCGTCCGTCTCATAGGACTTTGGCTTGCAGCTGGTGCTACACTAGTCCACCAAATGTGGGAGTCCTACAGACGGTTTGTGGGGCTCTGCCCAGTTTTTATTGGGATAGCGACCTCTGCCAGAGGCTCTGCCCAGGTGGGCTACAGTCCGTCTCATAGGACTTTGGGGTTAGCTGCTGCTACATTACTCCACCAAATGTCGGAGTCCTACAGACGGTTTGTGGGGCTCTGCCCAGTTTTTATTGGGATAGCGACCTCTGCCAGAAGCTCTGCCCAGGTGGGCTACAGTCCGTCTCATAGGACTTTGGCTTGCAGCTGC
This sequence comes from Schistocerca cancellata, assembly GCF_023864275.1. Taxonomy (NCBI): domain Eukaryota; kingdom Metazoa; phylum Arthropoda; class Insecta; order Orthoptera; family Acrididae; genus Schistocerca; species Schistocerca cancellata. Next base: position 122,739,999 of record NC_064637.1, on the reverse strand, counting down.
TGCTACGCTAGTCCACCAAATGTCGGAGTCCTACAGACGGTTTGTGGGGCTCTGCCCAGTTTTTATTGGGATAGCGACCTCTGCCAAAGGCTCTGCCCAGGTGGGCCACCGTCCGTCTCATAGGACTTTGGCTTGCAGCTGCTGCTACACTAGTCCACCAAATGTGGGAGTCCTACAGACGGTTTGTGGGGCTCTGCCCAGTTTTTATTGGGATAGCGACCTCTGCCAGAGGCTCTGCCCAGGTGGGCCACCGTCCGTCTCATAGGACTTTGGGGTTAGCTGCTGCTACATTACTCCACCTAATGTCGGAGTCCTACAGACGGTTTGTGGGGCTCTGCCCAGTTTTTATTGGGATAGCGACCTCTGCCAGAAGCTCTGCCCAGGTGGGCTACAGTCCGTCTCATAGGACTTTGGCTTGCAGCTGCTGCTACGCTAGTCCACCAAATGTCGGAGTCCTACAGACGGTTTGTGGGGCTCTGCCCAGTTTTTATTGGGATAGCGACCTCTGCCAAAGGCTCTGCCCAGGTGGGCCACCGTCCGTCTCATAGGACTTTGGCTTGCAGCTGCTGCTACACTAGTCCACCAAATGTCGGAGTCCTACAGACGGTTTGTGGGGCTCTGCCCAGTTTTTATTGGGATAGCGACCTCTGCCAGAAGCTCTGCCCAGGTGGGCTACAGTCTGTCTCATAGGACTTTGGCTTGCAGCTGCTGCTACGCTAGTCCACCAAATGTCGGAGTCCTACAGACGGTTTGTGGGGCTCTGCCCAGTTTTTATTGGGATAGCGACCTCTGCCAAAGGCTCTGCCCAGGTGGGCCACCGTCCGTCTCATAGGACTTTGGCTTGCAGCTGCTGCTACACTAGTCCACCAAATGTGGGAGTCCTACAGACGGTTTGTGGGGCTCTGCCCAGTTTTTATTGGGATAGCGACCTCTGCCAGAGGCTCTGCCCAGGTGGGCCACCGTCCGTCTCATAGGACTTTGCGGTTAGCTGCTGCTACATTACTCCACCAAATGTCGGAGTCCTACAGACGGTTTGTGGGGCTCTGCCCAGTTTTTATTGGGATAGCGACCTCTGCCAAAGGCTCTGCCCAGGTGGGCCACCGTCCGTCTCATAGGACTTTGGCTTGCAGCTGCTGCTACACTAGTCCACCAAATGTGGGAGTCCTACAGACGGTTTGTGGGGCTCTGCCCAGTTTTTATTGGGATAGCGACCTCTGCCAGAGGCTCTGCCCAGGTGGGCTACAGTCCGTCTCATAGGACTTTGGGGTTAGCTGCTGCTACATTACTCCACCAAATGTCGGAGTCCTACAGACGGTTTGTGGGGCTCTGCCCAGTTTTTATTGGGATAGCGACCTCTGCCAGAAGCTCTGCCCAGGTGGGCTACAGTCCGTCTCATAGGACTTTGGCTTGCAGCTGCTGCTACACTAGTCCACCAAATGTGGGAGTCCTACAGACGGTTTGTGGGGCTCTGCCCAGTTTTTATTGGGATAGCGACCTCTGCCAAAGGCTCTGCCCAGGTGGGCCACCGTCCGTCTCATAGGACTTTGGCTTGCAGCTGCTGCTACACTAGTCCACCAAATGTGGGAGTCCTACAGACGGTTTGTGGGGCTCTGCCCAGTTTTTATTGGGATAGCGACCTCTGCCAGAGGCTCTGCCCAGGTGGGCCACCGTCCGTCTCATAGGACTTTGCGGTTAGCTGCTGCTACATTACTCCACCAAATGTCGGAGTCCTACAGAAGGTTTGCGGGGTTCTGCCCGGCTGGGCCAGATTTCGGGGTGCGCAGCTCACCCGGCACTTTGTCAGCTGCTGCGGCGACCTGAGCTCCTCCATGGCCCTCCACACGGCGTCCACCTCCTCTTCAGAGGCAGCCGCGCGGAGGCGGGCGACGAGCACGGACTCACCTTGAACCGGGCGAAGACGTCGTGGCCGTGCAGCGTGGTGATGGTGTTGCGCGACAGGTCGAGCTCGACGAGCGTGGCGGCCGCCTGCAGGCCCATGGCGGACAGCGGCACGCGGCTCAGCGCGTTGCCCGCCACCGACAGCCGCTCCAGGCCCGGCTCCAGGAAGAGCGAGTCGGGCAGCGCTCGCAGCCGGTTGTGCGACAGGTCGACGACGCGCAGCTCCGACATGGCGCGGAACAGCTCCGCCGGCACGTCCAGCAGCAGGTTGTGCGACAGCATCAGCACCTGCCGGCACCACGCCACCGTCCAGCTCTGCACTCCTGTCACATCCTGTCTCCGTTACTAAAGTGCGCGTCATTTATGTTGGCGGCCGAGTTTAGGTTCGTTCTGCGCATCTGTCGTCACAAAATCACAGTCAGCCACGAGTGTCTTCAGTTTTAGAAACGTTCAGTCATAAATAAAGTGTTATATCCTAGCCAGTAATGCAACCGGGCCCGCTGCCAAAAGGTTGGCAGCATCAAAGTCCGGACGCCGTCCGCATAAGCAGCGCCAGCGATACAGGAAATCGCCGCAAGTCTGCGCGCGCCACCGCTGGCTTCGGGCTTCTTAAGCGCTGGAGTCGCGAGCGCTAGGACAGTTCTGTATTCGCCGCTCAGTTGTATACTCGCCACCGATTTGTGTACTTGCTAGTCAGTTGTGTGTTCATCGCAGCAGAGTTGTTGTTTGTCGTCAGCCGACGCTGACCTAGCCGCTCCGACTCGAACTAGACAGATTTCTGTAGACACGGAGTTCACTACTGTGTTTCTGTATCTTCGTTAATAAAGATAAGTACCGACTTTTATTTAATCAGAGTGTTTGGGTTTTCATCTTTCTGTTCACTGTTCCAGCGGACCGGTCGGCTTGCTATTAAAAGTGTGGCGGTGACTCCGTAAGCCGTTTCTACAGCGAAGTGTTTGTCGCTACGAACGCCGCCACAAAATAAAGTAATAGAACAAAAGCAATGTCTTGATAGCAGACATTCTTTTATAAAAAGTTTGGAAAAAGCATTCTTTATACCAATTGCTTCATATTCTATTAATTAATTAAACCAAACAAGCAATAAGACTCCTAATTCAGGCGATAGCAAGGAAAGGTGTTTGTATCACTCGCACGAACCGCATTTTCGCAATAAAGAACAACGGTAATTGTTTATTTCCTATTGTACTTCGACGAAACGTGAGTAATTCATAGTCATACCAACAGTGTTTGTCAATATTTTGCGTGAAGTGTTATAGTCCTCATGGCATTAGGTAGTCAGACGAGGTGCATTAGTGTAACGGTTAAGGTGTTGGGCTGCTATGCGAAAGGTTGTGAGTTCAAACCTTGTGCGCTGCTTAGAATTTCCTTTATTTAAAAACAATATCAAAGTGCCTTACTTCGCGAATTATATTCGTTTGAATGCAATTTTTTGAAATTTCTAGTGCTTTGCCTCTTCATTAACCCTTTCGCTGCTGCAGACACGTGCTCGCCGCATTCCGCGCTGTGCGCGATTTTCTCATCACTGCACTGCTCGCCTGTGCAGACACATGGTGTTCCCACTGCTTTGATACACTTATCATTCGATTTCACAAAAACAATTTGGCCCAAAAATTTGATTTTTACACGTCTTCTTGACTGATACCTTCCCCCCATAAATGACTTAATTTTCTTTCGATGTTCAACGCAGTTATTATGCAGCATTAAATGTAGTAAACCATTGCACGAAATTTTGAAGAGTTTGCAGAGGTAAAAGTCCATAGAGTATACTTTCCGTATGGTCGATTTTAGTTGCCACAATGTTGAGAATGAAATGTGGACAAGATACCTAAATTTCATATAAAATTTACTGTATAACAATATCTCATTTAATTTAAGTACGACATAGGTGTCGTACGCAATATTGAGAAATAATCCGTCTTTCGCGACTGTAGTAAAAATATTATTTACACCGGACGCGTTTGGCTTTATTTTAAAGCACTTCAATCAAGGAAAGGTATGGCACATACACAATGGTACTCATGTTCTCTTTCTTGTTTTCGTTCCACAGCCGCAGTTTTACCAATGGTACTGAAATATATTCCTCTTCTGCAACTGTAATAAGGGACTTATTCAGACCAGACGCGTTTCTCTCTTTTGAAGCATCTTCAGTGGACAGTATTTTGTCTCCTCCATTGCCAAGTCACCTTTCGTAGTTTTGTGCTGCGGTAACACAATATTCAACGTTTGTGTTGGCAGATCAGTGTTTCAGCAAATAAATGATGTTTGTGTGTGCCACACACAAAAATTATATTTGACATAGCTCAGAGCACTTCGCTGATAGACGGTATATTCAAGTCCTAATGTTTTTGTAAGTCCACAGTTTTGTTTAATGTATTTTGTCTACTTCCTTTTGACTGATTGAAGTGCTTTAAAATAAAGCCAAACGTGCTCAGTGTAAATAAAACTTTTGTTACAGTCGCGAAAGACGGAATATTTCTCAATATTACATACGACACCTATGTGTTACTTAAATTAAATGAGATATTGTTATACAGTAAATTTTGTATGAAATTTAGGTATCTTGTCCACATTTCATTCTCAACATTGTGGCAACTAAAATAGACCATACGGAAAGTATACTCTATGGACTTTTACCTCTGCAAACTCTTCAAAATTTCGTGCAATGGTTTACTATATTTAATGCTGCATAATAACTGCGTTGAACATGGAAACAAAATTAAGTCATTTATGGGGGGAAGGTATCAGTCAAGAAGATGTGTAAAAATCTAATTTTTGGGTCAAATAGTTTTTGTGGAATCGATTGATAAGAGTGTCAAAGCTGTCAGAACACGATGTGTCTGCACAGGCGAGCAGTGCAGTGACAAAATCGCGCACAGCGCGGAATGCAGGGAGCACGTCTTTGTAGCAGCGAAGGGGCTAATGCGGCCGTGGTGGCTTTACTTCATGAACTGCGCGCTCCCCCGTAAACGTAAGCTTGCGAACTATGCTACACTATGGCGCTGCTTCTATTGGCGCAACGCAGCAATCTCCCGCGTCTGGGCGGGCATGCGCGAGCCGCCAAGATAAAAGAATTGTACTATAATAGCCCATCCTGCAACCCCTCTATGACCCATTCGAGCGTTGTCTATCTGACATCTTCCACAGCCAACAAAACATCGATGTTTAGCATTTTCACATAATTATTGACCGAATTTAAAAATTTTAAATGTTGTGTCGGCAGAAGAGCCAACACCGTGTTACTAGTGGGGGCCGAAATGCACGCGTTTTAGCTCACGCAGGCTGGATTGAGGAGGGAAGAACTATACTCACGTGAGGTCTGGAACATGACAAGGAATTAGAATTCAGAAAGCGGACGGAATTAGTTTGATACTTAACTTTAATCCATTAATGATGAACGTCGCTCTTGACGGTACATGATTCACAATATTATCTGTTCAGAATAGTAACTGAATATGGCGCCTTGCTAGGTCGTAGCAAATGACGTAGCTGAAGGCTATGCTAAGCTGTCGTCTCTGCAAACGAGAGCTTCTGTAGTCAGTGAACCATCGCTAGCAAAGTCGGCTCTACAACTGGGGCGAGTGCTAGGGAGTCTAGACTAGACCTGCCGCGTGGCGGCGCTCGGTCTGCAATCACTGATAGTGGGGGACACGCGGGTCCGACGTATACTAACGGACCGCGACCGATTTAAAGGCTATCACCTACCAAGTGTGGTGTCTGGCGGTGACACCACATAAAATCCTCTCATAATCTTCTCATTAAGATACATAATCTTATTTCAAGATTTTAAACAGGCTGAAACAGCAACTGTTGAAATTCTTCACGGTAAATGATGACAGCCAAAACAGTTGCAGGATAAAGATTTATTAAAATGCTTGACCACGGTTTCGGTATATATACATATACCTTCATCAGAAGTATTTAGGTATTTTACTTCTGATGAAGGTATATTTATATATACCGAAACCGTGGTCAAGAATTTTAATAAATCTTTATAAATAAATCTTCGAAATAAAGAAGTATTAAAATTTTTGACCACTGTTTCGGTACATATAAATATACCCTCATCAGAAGTAAAATACCTAAATACTTCTGATGAAGGTGTATGTACATATACCGAAACCGTGGTGAAGAATTTTAATAAATGCAACTGTTTTGGCTGTCATCATTTACCGTGAACATAATCTTATGTTAAATGTTTAACACAATAATAAGAGTATTACAGTTAGAAACTGTTTGTATGTCTTGGGGGGAATGCAGCGCACTACGCCCTAATGTCCGGACTTTATTTGTGCAGTATTAGAGAATGCGACTGCCAACAAACTTTAAGCTTAGTTTCAAACCTCAAAACTTTTCCCGCTGAGACTCCCCACAAAGTGATCAAATGAAAAAAACTTCCTGGCAGATTAAAACTAGGTGCCGGACCGAGACTCGAACTCGGGACCTTTGCCTTTCGATGTCAAGTGCTCTACCAACTGAGCTACCCAAGCACGACTCACGCCCCGTCCTCATAGATTTAATTCCGCCAGTACCCCGTCTCCTACCTTTCATACTTCAAAGGCAAAGGTCCCGAGTTCGAGTCTCGGTCTGGCACCCAGTTTTAATCTGCCAGGAAGTTTCATATCAGCGCACACTCCGCTGTAGAGTGAAAATTTCATCCTACAAATGAAATAAGTTTAATGCTTGCTCCATTTTCCCTGCTGATGGCGTAAAACCTCAGCATCAGGCATACTTCATTACTACTAACGTTTTACAGACAGAACCTACATGTGTGGTGTCACCGCCAGACACCACACTTGCTAGGTGGTAGCCTTTAAACCGGCCGCGGTCCGTTAGTATACGTCGGACCCGCGTGTCGCCACTATCAGTGATTGCAGACCGAGCGCCGCCACACGGCAGGTCTAGAGAGACGTCCTAGCACTCGTCCCAGTTGTACAACCGACTTTGCTAGCGATGGTTCACTGACAAAATACGCTCTCATTTGCCGAGACGATAGTTAGCATAGCCTTCAGCTACGTCATTTGCTACGACCTAGCAAGGCGCCATTACCAATTACTATTGATACTGAGTCATGTACAGTCAAGAGCGACGCTCATCATTAATGGATTAAACTTAAGTATTCCACCAGCTACGTCCGTTTTTCTAAAGTCTAATTTCCTTGTCCTGTTCCAGACCTCACGCCAGCCTGCATGAGCTAAAACGCGTGCCTTTCGGCTTCCTCTAATAATACGGTGTTGGCTCTCCTGCCAACCCAAAACAGATTGTATCTGCAAAATTCCATCACTGTACGACACATGCCTCAGGAGACATGATGTCATAAATATTTAGATGTATAGAGTTTGTAACGGGACATCCTCCTCCAGCATTACTCTTCCTCAAAACTACTGGTCGATACCAGTATTACTTTTTCGAATTTGGGCAGGTCAGTATTATCTCAGTTGCTTTCCTGAAAACTTTCATATAATTATATTTCAAGCGAAAATTTATGGATAGGAATTACTTCATAAAATGGTTTATTTCCGATGTTATAATCGATAAGTACTAGTTCTGAATGTACAGTTAAATTTCTTTTTTTTTTAGAAACATTTGAAATTACGAATTATTGGTACACTTAAAATTTCTATTCTTAATCACACAATCCTGTACAGTTTACTATGTTTCTTTCTTGCTTCATTTATGAAATAATAATCTAAATTAATAGTGTAACGGAAACTAGTAGAAATAATTTGTTAAGAAAAACTGTAAATCCTTTGGAATATTATTTCCGCAGCGTGTGGGAGTCGTAAGTTGCCTCGGATGTGAACGGACGTGTTTTTGTATTTTCGTGCGAACAATGTAATTTCGGTTTTGTTAAGGGGAAAAATCAAAATACTGCATGATATACTAAAATGTGAGAAAATATATTCATGTAAAAAATGCTGCAACAACAATCAGCAGATTTATTTAGTTTAAACCAACCGTGAGGACCTGATGTGAGATTTTGAGCTTCAAGAATCAGACCCCTAGACAAGAAGAACTGGAGCCATCTCAAATGACAGCTGCGCGGGGTAGGCGTGTGGTCTAGGGACACATTGCCTACGTTATTTTTGAATTACAACAGAGTGACGCCGTGCAGTACATGGCCTACCTGTGGGAAAGTCATCAACGACTGCAACGTTCACCGAAGTACAGTGAACAATTTGCCAACAGTTTATCAGTTGCGTTATTGTATGGTTATCAGAGGATGTTTCAGTTACAGTGAATACCTTCGCTAGAAGTATCCATTTTGTTTCCGATTTTTCATTAGAGTTTTCCATTTTCCTTTACTTTAATGCATGATACACTTATGTCAATTGTTTAAATTTCACAGCTCATTCACATTTCTTTAAGGATTGTTACCAAAGCACTCTGTGAATAATTGGTCACACTTTTCAATCGTTTTTGTTTTTGTTTTTAATTCTGTTTTCTTTAAAGGACTTCGATTCTGTTTAATATTGACTTGCTACTCACAATTACATTTCTGTTCATATATTGTTGTAAAGATGTTATGTTGTAACGATGTAATGATAATAAATAAATAAATAAATAAATAAACCACAAAAAAGGGCGCCTTGCCACGGTTCGCGTGGCTTCCCCCCGTCGGAGTTTCGAGTCCTCCCTTGGGCATGTGTGTGTGTGTGTGTGTGTGTGTGTGTGTGTGTGTGTGTGTGTGTGTGTGTGTGTTGTTATTAGCGTAAGTTAAAGTTAGCTTAAGTAGTGTGTAAGCCTAGGGACCGATGACCTCAGCAGTTTGGTCCCATACAACTTACCACAAATTTATCGTTTTTATCGAATGACAAGTTAAGGAAACTACAAAGTTTATTGTAATCTTCGCTCCTCTCAAATCTTCACAAAAGACTTTACTTATTAACTACTTGGACTCGACATTGTTTAATGTGGACAATAGATGGAAGTATGAAGGAGAGAGGAGATTACAGGTTCCGACATAATGGAGGATAGTACCAGCAACTTGCATATGAAATATTTTCATTTTCTTCAGTATCCGTCGCAGTTGCGATAATAGTCACGTCTTTACGGCGACTAGTTTCCGACCATAATTTCCATTTTCAAACCACAGCCTTAAGTGTAAGTGTAATCATACAGTGCAGCAATGTACATATGGTAATGATGGAAGCTGAAGAAATGATTTAAAATTTGTGCCTTGGTTGGGACTTGAACGCAGGCCTTCTTACTTAACTAGGCAAATGTGCTAGCCATTACACCACCACAGCATTATAGATAAAATACCTGCATAGTCTTCCCTAGTCCAGCACCCTCCTTAATACAAACTTCAATTCATATCTTCAGATTCTTTTCCCCACTTTAGTTATCTCGAGGAAAATTTAATGTACATATGAGTAACAAATGTTCATATTCTTCATAATTAGAAACATTTACATGAAAACAAAATGTTAAACTTCATAGGTGTATATAATACGATTTCCTTCCGATGGAACGCAGCAAACTCATACGAGGTCTAACATCTTGTATTCGTGTAACGGTTTCTAATGATGAATATGAACATTTGTTATTGATATGTACACTGATGAACCGTGTGATTACACTTACCTGCCGGCTAGGGTGGCCGAGCGGTTCTAGGCGCTACAGTCTGCAACCGCGCTACCGCTACGGTCGCAGGTTCGAATCCTGCCTCGGGCATGGATGTGTGTGATGTCCTTAGGTTAGTAAGGTTTAAGTAGTTCTAAGTTCTAGGGGACTGATGACCTCAGAAGTTAAGTCCCATAGTGCTCAGAGCCATTTGAACCATTTGCCATACACTTATCTTTGAGGCTATGGTTTGAAAAAGGTCGCGATGGTCCGAAACTAATCACCACAAAGAGATGCCTGTTATCGCAACTGTAACAGGTATTAGGAAAATAAAAGTATTTAGATCCGTGAAAAACTAGCTTTTGCTTAAAATGGCCCGTAATAAAACTTTAAAATCAGGCATGACATTTTAATTTATTAGATGTATGGTACTAATTCTATTCAGGACATACTTGGCATACAGTATCGACCCAAAAGTCCGTCAAAATTTGAAAATTCAATACTTCACATAGTAGTGTAGGTACATAGGTAAAACTGGCACACATGCTTCAAAATCACGTGGGATTTTATTGAAAACAGAAAGAAACTGCACGAAATTACCAACAGATGGCGCTTTATATCACACAAATGCAATTATTAACATAACAATTGATTTATAACGACGCACTGTTTATCAGTAGGTACGGTGAGAAATTACCGTCGGAGGTTGTTTTTTCTAGCATCCCCGATGAGATCGGACGACCGCGGTAGACTTGCAACTTGAGGTAACCCCACAGCCAGTTATCACATCCAATGAGTTCTGGGGACCTGGGAGATCAAGCACGACGTAAGTGGCGGCTCAGGACACGATTCTCACCACACGATGCTCGCAAGGGAGCTTTCACACGTGTAGCAATATGGGGTCGAGCGCAGGTATTTATCAGCCAGGTTCAAATGGCTCTGAGCACTATGGGACTTAACATCTTAGGTTCTCAGTCCCCTAGAACTTGGAACTACTTAAACCTAACCAACCTAAGGACATCACACACATCCATGCCCGAGGCAGGATTCGAACCTGCGACCGTAGCGGTCGCGCATTTCCAGACTGTAGCGCCTAGAACCTCTCGGTCACAACGGCCGGCTATCAGCCAGGCTAGGGATGATGAGATTCTGTAACACACCGGCGAACCCCGCACCCGTCGCGCTGACAGTTTGAAAAGCGGCGACCCGCATTTCGTCGAAGAAAAAGTGTCCGATCACGACTGATGTGGTAAAGCTACACAACACCGCGACTTTCTTGTCAGGCAAATAGGGTCTCCACGACAGCTGCAGGATTTTCGGTAGCCCAATTACAGCACATTTTATACGCGATTCTCATGCAGTGTCGCTGCCGGGTTGCCGTCCAGCCAGTTTTCGCACTTGTTTTTGGTTTCAATAAAAACCCACTTCATTTCAGGCATGTGTGTCAAGTTTTACTTCTCTATTTTTAAATGTTAATGGATTTTTCGGTCACCCTGTGTTTCACCAAAATACCTATAAAATTCTATTATTGTACGACACATTGTACGACACAATGAGGTACGTTATAAAGTAGCTTTTGCTTAAAATTCAGCGCAAATCACCCAGTTTACATTCATGCAATGTACCTGTTGGTTTGTAACAAGCTCTATCCATATTTTCAAACCTTTTCAAAACTTTCTGCCCTGAAAGGCTTAAAAGTAAATATTTAACACATAAAATCATTTCTCATCATACGTTTAAAGCTGTTTATAAATGGGATTCTTCAAATAATCGTGGGTTTACGGCTAATGGTGGGTTTAGGTGCTACATATTTTACGACAATAGCACTGTCGCCAACACTGCCGCAATTTGGCTGCAATAGACGCAGTTTTGCGATATGGCTTGGTATAACTGCTGATGTTGCAGGTAACTGTCGACGTGTTGCCCAGGGGTTGCGGGAATCGTAAATCAAGAGCGGAGAACACTCTTTATTGCAGAGCAGTATCTGTCTCCGTCCTTGCCCGCATCTCGTGGTCGTGCGGTAGCGTTCTCGCGTCCCACGCCCGGGTTCCCGGGTTCGATTCCCGGCGGGGTCAGGGATTTTCTCTGCCTCGTGATGGCTGGGTGTTGTGTGCTGTCCTTAGGTTAGTTAGCTTTAAGTAGTTCAAAGTTCTAGGGGACTTATGACCACAGCAGTTGAGTCCCATAGTGCTCAGAGCCATTTGAACCTTTTTTTTTTTTTTGTCTCCGTCCTTGGCTGCATATGCTTCCATTTTGTTCTCGCCTTTGCTCCCTAGTTCTTGCACTGACAAACCTGCAGCCTCGTGTCTGAGCGATAACAGTATCAAATGAACTATATGGTTTCAGAGACCTTTTCAAGTCTGAGACATCTATGATGTATGGATGCAGATTGAAGCTGCACTATGTGATCAAAAGTATCCGGACACTTGGCTGAAAATGACTTACAAGTTCGTGGCGCCCTCCGTCGGTAGTGCTGGAATTCAGTATGGTGTTGTCCCACCCTTAGCCTTAAAGACAGCTTCCGTTCTCGCAGGCATACATTCAATCAGGTGTTGGAAGGATTCTTGGGGAATGACAGTCCATTCTGCACGGAGTGCTGCACTGTGGAGAGGTATCGATGTCGGTCTACATCTACATTTACATGATTACTCTGCAATTCACATTTAAGTGCTTGGCAGAGGCTTCATCGAACCACAATCATACTATCTCTCTACCATTCCACTCCCGAACAGCGCGCGGGAAAAACGAACACCTAAACCTTTCTGTTCGAGCTCTGATTTCTCTTATCTTATTTTGATGATCATTCCTACCTATGTAGGTTGGGTTCAACAAAATATTTTCGCATTCGGAAGAGAAAGTTGGTGACTGAAATTTCGTAAATAGATCTCGCCGCGACGAAAAACGTCTTTGCTTTAATGACTTCCATCCCAACTCGCGTATCATATCTGCCACACTCTCTCCCCTATTACGTGATAATACAAAACGAGCTGCCCTCTTTTGCACCCTTTCGATGTCCTCCGTCAGTCCCACCTGGTAAGGACCCCACACCGCGCAGCAATATTCTAACAGAGGACGAACGAGTGTAGTGCAAGCTGTCTCTTTAGTGGACTTGTTGCATCTTCTAAGTGTCCTGCCAATGAAACGCAACCTTTGGCTCGCCTTCCCCACAATATTATCTATGTGGTCTTTCCAGCTGAAGTTGTTCGTAATTTTAACACCCAGGTACTTAGTTGAATTGACAGCCTTGAGAATTGTACTATTTATCGAGTAATCGAATTCCAACGGATTTATTTTGGAACTCACATGGACCACCTCACACCCTTCGTTATTTAGCGTCAACTGCCACCTGCCACACCATACAGCAATCTTTTCTAAATCGCTTTGCAACTGATACTGGTCTTCGGATGACCTTACTACACGGTAAATTACAGCATCATCTGCGAACAACCGAAGAGAACTGCTCAGATTGTCACCCAGGTCATTTATATAGATCAGGAACAGCAGAGGTCCCAGGACGCTTCCCTGGGGAACACCTAATATCACTTCAGTTTTACTCGATGATTTGCCGTCTATTACTACGAACTGCGACCATCCTGACAGGAAATCACGAATCCAGTCGCACAACTGAGACGATACCCCATAGGCCCGCAGCTTGATTAGAAGTCGCTTGTGAGGAACGGTGTCAAAAGCTTTCCGGAAATCTAGAAATACGGAGAGATCCCCTGTCGATAGCGGCCATTACTTCGTGCGTTGCACAAGATGAAACCATGCTGATTACGTATCAATAGATCGTTCCCTGGTACGAAGTCGGCGTTCCTAAACATCCCAAAGGTGTTCTATAGGATTCAGGTTAGGTCTCTTTGCAGGCCAGTCCATTACAGAGATGTTATTGTCGTGTAACCATTCCGCCACAGGCCTTCAATTATGAACAGGTGCTCGATCGTGTTCAAAGATGTAATCACGATCCCTGAATTGGTCTTCAACAGTGGGAAGCAAGAAGGTGTTTAAGACATCAATGTAGGCCTCTGCTGTGATAGTTCTACGCAAAACAGCAAGGGGTGCAATCACCTCCATGAAAACACAACCATACGGCACTACAAACGCTGGCAGATGACCTTCACCGGGCATTTGCCATAGACCCTGCCTTCGTATCGCCACATTGTGTACCGTGATTCGTCACTCCACACAACGTTTTTCCACTGTTAAATCGCTTAATGTTTACGCTCCTTACACCAAGCGAGGCGTCGTTTGGCATTTACCGACGTGATGTGTGACTTATGAGCAGTCGCTCGATCATGAAATCCGCCTAACTGCCATGGAACTTGCAGTGGATGCTGATGCAGTTTGGAATTCCTGTGTGATGGTCTGGATAGACGTCTGCCTATTACACATTACGACCCTCTTCAACTGTCGGCGGTCTCTGTCCGCCAACAGACGAGGTCGGCCTGTACGCTTTTGTGCTGTACGTGTCCCTCCACGTTTCCACTTCACTATCACATCGGAAACGGTGGACCTATGGATGTTGGGAGTGTGGAAATCTCGCGTACAGACGTATGACGCGACAACCAACCACCTGACCACGATCGAAGTACGTAAGTTCCCCGGAGCGCCCCATTCTGCTCTCTCACGATGTCTGATGACTGCTGAGGTCGCCGATATGGAGTGCCTGGCAGTAGGTGGCAGCAAAAAGCACGTAATACGAAAAACGTATGTTTTGGGGGGTGATCGGATACTTTTGATCACATAGTGTACGAATACACCCTGTCAGTGGCCAGTGCTACCCGTAGAAAGCTTTTCGCTTGTTGATTTGCATGGGGTGGTAGACTGTTCGCACTACTGCCACGAGCTGACTCTTTGCTGTAAGGGTATATGATTCCTGTTTCTTGGGTACAGGAGGTCCCGGTACAAATTTTCCTTCGTCACTTCGGTCTGCATATGAAAATAATATCATTTCTCTTTCGTTCAGAAGCTTGCACATATTTTGTAGTTGTTTCTTGTCGTTGAGTTCGATGTGCACAGCAATGGAGAAGTGGACAAACGACAGAAATATGAATTTTATAAACGCAATTTATCTACGAGCAGAGCTATGTGATATCGAAATTAACCCACGCAATACCAAGAGGAAGAGGGGTGGGGGACGGTAAATAATATATGCCCACGTTTTGAAAAATATTGTAATCTAGTCATATAATTAATATTTTAAAATGTTGAAGAAAATACTTATTGTTTTTAACGAATTCTTTTAGAAGATTCCATGAATGTTTAAAATTTTTCAGTTAAACCGAACCCAAAAATCTGAGTCTACGTAGTATTTGTCACTTTCCACAATAAATGTTATTAATTAATTTCCGGTTTAGGACCTAACTTACACATTAACATCTCTTTAAAAAGTGTGATTTAAGTAAAAATTAAAATGAAGAAAATGCATCTTTTTTTAAAAATTTTTGTGCACACTATTGAGAATGCATTGATATCGCTATGAGTGTGGTGGAAGGTATATTCTGGTTCTGGACCCCACTTACAACCATTAATTCTTTAAAAAGTATATTGTTAATGTAAGTCAACGTCCGTTAACGATTTTGTTTTTTATTTCGTTTAGGGTGGACATAAAGTATCACCTAACTGGTATTGTGCATTATGGAAAATGCGTCGGTATTACTAGGGTTAATGTACACAAACATCGCAGTCTCAGAAACCGGTTGTCAGTCTTGCCGATGAGCTCAGAATCACGGTTGATGAAGCACAGAAACATTCCGAAGTCTTCGAACCTATGGCGCATGCGTGGCAAAAGAAAGCTGCATAGAAAGACTGCAAGCGCTAATGGCTCTTCATCCACGTGGTCACATTTAATCCTATGAGTTACATCTGAAGCAGTTTTCTTCAAATGATAACAGAAAACCAATGGTGTCCGGAAGTCGTTGTTCGTAGGCACTAAACTCGACATGTTGACGGGTTTTAAACAGATACCGATGTATCGAACATGGGTTGCCGTGTGTTGATATTCGCCGGCCGCTGTGGCCGAGCGGTTATAGGCGCTACAGTCCGGAACCGCGCGACTGCTACAGTCGCAGGTTCGAATCCTGTCTCGGGCATGGATGTGTGTGATGTCCTTTGCTTATTTACGTTTAAGTTCTAGGGGACTGACGACCTCCGATGTTAAGTCCCATAGTGCTCAGAGCCATATGAAACATTTGTTGATATTCGTCGTCAGCCTTTACAGGAAGGAGATGAAGCAGCAGTCGCTGTCTCATGGGCTCTATACTGACAGCTAGCAGCATCTGTAGCGAAAATCCGGTTTCATAGAGTTCTGCCGGTCGGAGTGGCCGAGCGGTTGTAGGCGCTACAGTCTGGAACCGCGCGACCGCTACGGTCGCAGGTTCGAATCCTGCCTCGGGCATGGATGTGTGTGACGTCCTAGTTAGGTTTAAGTAGTTCTAAGTCCTAGGGGACTGATGACCTCAGAAGTTAAGTCCCATAGTGCTCAGAGCCATTTGAACCTTTTGAACCATAGGTTTCTACACTATTGATGAAGACGATGATGGTGAACGTCGAAATCTGTTTTAGATTAGATTAGATTTACTTTCATTCCAATTGATCCGTCGTGAGGAGGTCCTCCAGGATGTGGAACATGTCAGAAAAACAACAATACATGACAAATATTTACAACTAAAACAAATAAGCTAATGTACCATTCCACAGGTCCCAAGTGGAATGATCGTCATTTTTTAATGAACACTAAGAGTCATTTTACAAATACTAATGCACTGAATTCAAAATAAAAAAGTTTTTTATTTATTTATAAGGTAATAAACATGTAATAAAACTACTGTAATACTTATTTACAATGAACACATTACTGCACTGAAATGGTGCAGAAGTTAGATTATACTTACACACACAACACACACACACATACACACACACACACAGACACACAAATTTTCAGTGAACACATTACTGCACTGAAATTGTGCAGAAGTTATGTTGTACTTATATACAAATCAGTTGGTTTTACTAAGAAATTCATCAATGGAGTAGAAGGAGTTGGCCACCAATAAATCCTTTAGGCTTCTCTTAAACTGAATTTCATTGGTTGTTAAGCTTTTTATGGCTGCTGGCAAGTTATTGAAAATGTGTGTTCCTGAATAATGCACACCTTTTTGTACAAGACTAAGTGACTTTAAATCCTTGTGAAGATTATTCTTATTTCTAGTATTGATTCCATGAATTGAGCTGTTGGTTTGAAAAAGTGATATATTTTAATGACAAATTTCATTAAGGAATAAATATATTGGGAAGCTGTAGTTAGTATCCCTAGTTCCCTAAACAGGCTTCTGCAGGATGTTCTTGAGTTCACACCACATATAATTCTTACTGCACGTTTTTGTGCCTGGAAAACTTTAGTTTGGCTTGATGAATTACCCCAAAAAATAATCCCATATGACATTATGGAATGAAAGTAAGCATAGTATGCCAGCTTTTTCATTTTTATATCCCCTATGTCTGACAAAATTCGCATTGCAAACGGAGATTTGTTAAGACGCTTCAGCAGTTCTGTGGTGTGCTCCCCCCAGTTGAATTTATTATCAAGCTGTAATCCCAAGAATTTAACACTGTCCACTTCTTCTATCTTCTTGTCATCGTATGTTAGACATATACTTTTGGGACACCCCTTAAAGTTCTGAACTGCATGTAGTGTGTTTTTTCAAAGTTTAGTGACAAAGAATTGGCTAGGAACCAGTGATTAATGTCCACAAATATTTTATTGGCTGATCTTTCTAAGACTACACTTGATTTGCTATTTATTGCAATGTTTGTATCATCGGCAAACAAAACAAACTTGGCATCTGGTAATGTTACTGATGAAAGGTCATTGATATACACAAGGAAAAGTAAGGGCCCCAAAATGGAACCTTGTGGGACCCCACATGTAATTAGTTTTACCAGACCTGATGCGATAAAAGAGAGAGAGAGAGAATGTCCTATGCAAGGTCGTACATTAATTGACGAACAGACGCCGATCACTCACCTGCAGGCGTCTCGTGTTGCGGAAGGTATCGAAGTCGATCTCGACGAGCTCGTTGTGGGAGAGGTCGAGCCACTGGAGGTGTGGCATGTTGCCGAAGAGGTCGCGCGACGCGTTGGACAGCAGGTTGTGGGAGAGGTAGAGGTGCGTGAGCGAGGTCTCCACCGGCCGGAAGTAGCCGCGCGCCACGCCGCTCACGTTGTTGTGGGACAGGTCGAGCACCTTGATGTTGGAGTGCACGGCCACCGGGTCGCCACGGTGGCCCAGCAGCAGGCCCGCGCTGGAGTTGGACTCCAGCGAGTGCAGCCGGTTGTGGCTGGCGTTCAGCCGGAACGTGGCCAGCGTGCCCACCTGGAACCAGTGGGGGACACCTCAGCCTAGGGGTCAGGCACGACCACTGAGTCGGCAGATGGTGGCTCAAGTCATCGCCTGTAGCAAAATTCTACTAATACCATTACTGCTGGTCCCTATTTTGATCAGAATAGGGGTAGAATCTCCCTACATGTCGGTCAGGGGCCTGAAGATGGCGTATTAAAACGCTGAAAGTGGTACCCACATAAAACAAGTTTGGAAACTACGAGGGCAGTTCAATAGGTAATGCAACACATTTTTTTTTCTGAAACAGGGGTTGTTTTATTCAGCATTGAAATACATGAGGTTATTCCCCAATCTTTTAGCTACACAACACTATTTTTCAACGTAATCTCCATTCAATGCTGCGGCCTTACGCCACCTTGAAATGAGGACCTGTATGCCTGCACGGTACCATTCCACTGGTCGATGTCGGAGCCAACGTCGTACTGCATCAATAACTTCTTCATCATCCGCGTAGTGCCTCCCACGGATTGCGTCCTTCATTGGGCCAAACATATGGAAATCCGACGGTGCGAGATCGGGGCTGTAGGGTGCATGAGGAAGAACAGTCCACTGAAGTTTTGTGAGCTCCTCTCGGGTGCGAAGACTTGTGTGAGGTCTTGCGTAGTCATGAAGAAGGAGAAGTTCGTTCAGATTTTTGTGCCTACTAACACGCTGAAGTCGTTTCTTCAATTTCTGAAGAGTAGCACAATACACTTCAGAGTTGATCGTTTGACCATGGGGAAGCACATCGAATAGAATAACCCCTTCAGCGTCCCAGAAGACTGTAACCATGACTTTACCGGCTGAGGGTATGGCTTTAAACTTTTTCTTGGTAGGGGAGTGGGTGTGGCGCCACTCCATTGATTGCCGTTTTGTTTCAGGTTCGAAGTGATGAACCCATGTTTCATCGTCTGTAACAATCTTTGACAAGAAATTGTCACCCTCAGCCACATGACGAGCAAGCAATTCCGCACAGATGGTTCTCCTTTGCTCTTTATGGTGTTCGGTTAGACAACGAGGGACCCAGCGGGAACAAACCTCTGAATATCCCAACTGGTGAACAATTGTGACAGCACTACCAACAGAGATGTCAAGTTGAGCACCGAGTTGTTTGATGGTGATCCGTCGATCATCTCGAACGAGTGTGTTCGCACGCTCCGCCATTGCAGGAGTCACAGCTGTGCACGGCCGGCCCGCACGCGGGAGATCAGACAGTCTTGCTTGACCTTGCGGCGATGATGACACACGCTTTGCCCAACGACTCACCGTGCTTTTGTCCACTGCCACATCACCGTAGACATTCTGCAAGCGCCTATGAATATCTGAGATGCCCTGGTTTTCCGCCAAAAGAAACTCGATCACTGCCCGTTGTTTGCAACGCACATCCGTTACAGACGCCATTTTAACAGCTCCGTACAGCGCTGCCACCTGTCGGAAGTCAATGAAACTATACGAGACGAAGCGGGAATGTTTGAAAATATTCCACAAGAAATTTCCGGTTTTTTTCAACCAAAATTGGCCGAGAAAAAAAATGTGTTGCATTACTTATTGAACTGCCCTCGTAGACAGCTGAAAGGTGTTTGATTTGACATCCTGTATCGAACAGCCGGCCAACAGCCTTGCCGCAATGGTAACATCGGTTCCCATCAGATCACTTAAGGGCTTTCAGGCTGGGCTTGCATTTGGATGGGTGACCATCCAGTCTGCCGAGGGCTGTCTGCAAGCAGGATGCACTCAGCCCTTGTGAGGCAAATAGAGGAGCTACTTGAGTGAGAAGGACCAGCTCCGGCCTCGTAAACCGACATACGGCGGGGGGAGTGGTGTGCCGACCACATGCCCTTCCATATCCGCATCCAGTGACACCTGTGCACTGAGTATGACACGGCGGTCGGTCGGTACCGTTGGGCCTTCACGGCCTGTTCGGGCGGAGTTTAGTTTAAACCGAACAGCCGAGTCCCGCAACTATCTCT
This sequence comes from Schistocerca cancellata, assembly GCF_023864275.1. NCBI lineage: Eukaryota > Metazoa > Arthropoda > Insecta > Orthoptera > Acrididae > Schistocerca > Schistocerca cancellata. Next base: position 122,720,163 of record NC_064637.1, on the reverse strand, counting down.
AAAAAGATGAACATACAGAGAGAGGCCATTGTGGTCTGACCGACGAGATTAAATTTCGTAGAGTGGCTACACGTCCACCGTATCTGAAGAAAACTGAACAAAATCCTCCATTCTTTCTGTAGTCAAAGGCGTCGCCTGCTTGCTCGCACCCTCTTGAAATTGCCTTTAAGTAGCTCCAAATATCTCGTGCTAGCTTTATTTTTTTTCTCGAGGAACTGTGTACAATGACAGCAACAAGACAAGTTTTAATCGAAGTAGCAATAAACATTTCGACGCGTGTAAAACTACAAGAAGACCTACAAAACGTTGATCTACCCACGATAACTTCTCGTTGCTCTCAAACTGAACGCAAGTCAATGCAAACTGAGTGGGTACCACCTGAAGATTATAGGGGAAACTTCGAAACGCGCTGTGGTTAACTAATAGAAATGGTAACTGTAACAGAAATTCTGTACTTTTGTTCTTATTTTGAGCATACAGTCACCGCCATAAAAGTTCACTATAGATGAGAGTGCCTATTAAAAATATGTATTAAAAGTAACTAACATAAGTAATTCAATAATAATAATGACGTACAAGACAATAAAATAATTTATTGCCGTTTCCTTTTACCGTGTTTTATTGGCATTTCACATCTACAGTGTTTTCATTGGCATTTCATTTTTACAGTATTTTGCTTGACATTCTATTTTCTGCAATGTTTTTCACTGACAATTAAATAAAATAAGCCTGGTATATAGTTGTCTGGCAACTTTACCTCTGTGCTCAAAACACTTACATTTGCATGAATGATTTACTATGCATCTAAATTACTGCATGAGGAGCAGTTTTATAAGTTTCACATATCGGTAACACGTTTCTTTCCCAGATTCAGTTGCTGTAGGAAAAGACCACTGTTTATAAATAAGTAACTTCTCAGTAATTGCAGTGAAGTGTTCTTTGGTTAGACAATTTGACAAACTTTACAAAGTAGCTACATGTCTTCCTAGACTAAAATTTCCTTTTTTGCTGAGAATGAAGTGATACTTTACCACTAGCTTAAACGTCCAAAAGCTCTTCCAACAGATCCTTTACGTTTTCACTATTTGACATGTTGTTGTTGTTGTTGTTGTGGTCTTCAGTCCTGAGACTGGTTTGATGCAGCTCTCCACGCTACTCTATCCTGTGCAAGCTTCTTCATCTCCCAGTACCTACTGCAACCTACATCCTTCTGAATCTGCTTAATGTATTCATCTCTTGGTGTCCCTCTACGATTTTTACCCCCCACGCTGCCCTCCAATACTAAATTGGTGATCCCTTGATGCCTCAGAACATGTCCTACCAACCGATCCCTTCTTCTGGTCAAGTTGTGCCACAAACTTCTCTTCTCCCCGATCCTATTCAATACTTCCTCATTAGTTATGTGATCTACCCATCTAATCTTCAGCATTCTTCTGTAGCACCACATTTCGAAATCTTCTATTCTCTTCGTCTCCAAACTATTTATCGTCCATTTGACATGTAACAAACTGAAATTGAATTTTTTAACTGCGCTATTCTTATTTCGTTTCACACAGAATGTGGTGTCACCGCCAGACACCACACTTGCTAGGTGGTAGCTTTAAATCGGCCGCGGTCCATTAGTACATGTCGGACCCGCGTGTCGCCACTGTCAGTGATCGCAGACCGAGCGCCACCACACGGCAGGTCTAGAGAGACTTACTAGCACTCGCCCCAGTTGTACGGACGACTTTGCTAGCGACTACACTGACGAAGCCTTTCTCTCATTTGCCGAGAGATAGTTAGAATAGCCTTCAGCTAAGTCCATGGCTACGACCTAGCAAGGTGCCATTAACCATTTCTAGAGAGAGTCTCGCTTGTATCATCAAGAATGCTGTATACAAATGATGGATTGAAGATAAGTATTCCAGTAGCTACGTACTTTTCTTTATAGCATTCATTACGTATCCTGTTTCAGACCTAAAGCCAGACTGCGTGAGTTGACGCGTGCATTTCGGCCTCCTCCTGCAACACAGTGTTGGCTCTACTGCCAACACTACACACTAGCTTGCTTTATATGCTCCTTCAGTAGCAACGTTCTTTGCCGCAAGCAGGCTGTAACTTGTACGTTAATTACTCTATCAAATTTTAACTCGTTGTGTTGACCCCCTTTGAGACTGTATGTTCCGATTCTGATTAAACTTTGAATTAGAAACAGCGAAGATTATCAATTTCCTTATTCAGCTCCCAAGACGGAAACGGCGTACCCAGTCTGTCTTCCTATAGAGTAAATTCTGTGTGCAAGTGTTTGCGTACCGCGTATCTGAGGCGAAAATTTGGAAACAGTGGGTTGTGATAAACAGCCTAAAAACACGAGGCTGGCTGCTACGCTGACCCACTCGACATTAGTCTGCCGGGCGGACTCTATCCGTGGCTGGCATACCTCCCCACCACGGAAGCGATCGCACTAACATGCACGACTACCTGTGTGGGTGGACTGTACGGGAGACACTAGAGATGCAGTACGGTAACCACATCCAAGAGCTGGTAAGTAACAGGTGTCTTCCTCTCCTGCTGCGCACAGACCAGCTAGGCCTGACTACTGTACCTCGTGGAGAGTGTACCTAGAACACATGACGTGTCCTGGTTGGTGTTTGAATCTAGTGGCTGACTTTAGAGTAACAGGAAAGAATGCATTTTCTTCTTGCTGTCAGAAAAGTTGTGTTTTGAGCAGTGTTTCTGAATATTGCGAGAGCTACACTCCTGGAAATGGAAAAAAGAACACATTGACACCGGTGTGTCAGACCCACCATACTTGCTCCGGACACTGCGAGAGGGCTGTACAAGCAATGATCACACGCACGGCACAGCGGACACACCAGCAACCGCGGTGTTGGCCGTCGAATGGCGCTAGCTGCGCAGCATTTGTGCACCGCCGCCGTCAGTGTCAGCCAGTTTGCCGTGGCATACGGAGCTCCATCGCAGTCTTTAACACTGGTAGCATGCCGCGACAGCGTGGACGTGAACCGTATGTGCAGTTGACGGACTTTGAGCGAAGGCGTATAGTGGCCATGCGGGAGGCCGGGTGGACGTACCGCCGAATTGCTCAACACGTGGGGCGTGAGGTCTCCACAGTACATCGATGTTGTCGCCAGTGGTCGGCGGAAGGTGCACGTGCCCGTCGACCTGGGACCGGACCGCAGCGATGCACGGATGCACGCCAAGACCGTAGGATCCTACGCAGTGCCGTAGGGGACCGCACCGCCACTTTCCAGCAAATTAGAGACACTGTTGCTCCTGGGGTATCGGCGAGGACCATTCGCAACCGTCTCCATGAAGCTGGGCTACGGTCCCGCACACCGTTAGGCCGTCTTCCGCTCACGCCCCAACATCGTGCAGCCCGCCTCCAGTGGTGTCGCGACAGGCGTGAATGGAGGGACGAATGGAGACGCGTCGTCTTCAGCGATGAGAGTCGCTTCTGCCTTGGTGCCAATGATGGTCGTATGCGTGTTTGGCGCCGTGCAGGTGAGCGCCACAATCAGGACTGCATACGACCGAGGCACACAGGGCCAACACCCGGCATCATGGTGTGGGGAGCGATCTCCTACACTGGCCGTACACCACTGGTGATCGTCGAGGGGACACTGAATAGTGCACGGTACATCCAAACCGTCATCGAACCCATCGTTATACCATTCCTAGAGCGGCAAGGGAACTTGCTGTTCCAACAGGACAATGCACGTCCGCATGTATCCCGTGCCACCCAACGTGCTCTAGAAGGTGTAAGTCAACTACCCTGGCCAGCAAGGTCTCCGGATCTGTCCCCCATTGAGCATGTTTGGGACTGGATGAAGCGTCGTCTCACGCGGTCTGCACGTCCAGCACGAACGCTGGTCCAACTGAGGCGCCAGGTGGAAATGGCATGGCAAGCCGTTCCACAGGACTACATCCAGCATCTCTACGATCGTCTCCATGGGAGAATAGCAGCCTGCATTGCTGCGAAAGGTGGATATACACTGTACTAGTGCTGACATTGTGCATGCTCTGTTGCCTGTGTCTATGTGCCTGTGGTTCTGTCAGTGTGATCATGTGATGTATCTGACCCCAGGAATGTGTCAATAAAGCTTCCCCTTCCTGGGACAATGAATTCACGGTGTTCTTATTTCAATTTCCAGGAGTGTATATATATAACTTTATTCGAAGCAAAAAGTCTGGTATGTAATGTTTCGCCGCGCGGGATTAGCCGTGCGGTCTTGGGCGCTGCAGTCACGGACTGTGCGGTTGATCCAGGCGGAGGTTCGAGTCCTTCCTCGGGCATGGGTGTGTGTGTTCGTCCTCAGGTTATTTTAGGTTAAGTAGTGTGTAAGCTTAGGGACTGATGACCTTAGCAGTTAAGTCCCATAAGATTTCACACGCATTTGAACATTTTTTTGTAACGTTTCGATAAGGGGAGGTTCAACAGCCGTTAAGTATTTTATAAAACGCATTTTAACCATCATCTGTTTATTTGTCCCATTAGTCATCTACTGGTTTCGATTATCAACCATCATTCAGGATGTAGGGCATAACAGATTAGTTAAATGGAAATGAAGTCCCATACTTATTGACAGAGCGTAGAGGAAAGATTCGGGGAGCGACACCGCCGTACTAGGCAAGGTCCTAATGGAGGTGGTTTGCCGTTGCCTTCATCCGACCATATTGGGGATGAATGTTGATGATGATGACGACAACAACACCCAGTCATCTCGGGGCAGGTGAAAATCCGTGACCCCGCTAGGAATCGAACCCAGGACCCCGTGCTCGCGAGACCACGAGCAGCGGACATTAGTTAAAAGCGTCCATATTCCTTTGATGTTGAGCAATATCGAAATTATCCAGTGGACTTGTACAAACAATACTTAATAAAAACAATACTTAAAGTCATATTTTATGTCAAACATACAGACGAAAAAACACCTTGTTTCTCCTGCAATGTCTCTCTGTTTGACATAAGGTATGACTTTTGGTATTCTAAGACAAATTGTTCGTACAAGTTCACTGGATAATTTCGCTATTCCTCAACTTCGAAGGAATATGGGATGCTTTTAACTAATCTGTGGTAGCCTACGCCCTGGATTATGATGAATAACCGAAACCAGTAGATGACTAATGGGACAAATAAACAGCTGATGGTTAAAATGCATTTTATAAGAGAAGGTCTGGTAAACTTGGGCTGTAAAGTGCATAACCATTTTCACGTGCAATGAACATAATCATATGCAGCCGGCTAAAATTAACTGGATTCCGTACCTTCCGTGTAGCCACTGAAGGAACATAGTACAGTTAACTTTGGCCTGTTGCATACAATTCAGTTCATTGCACGTGAAAGCGGTTGTGAATGGCAGGCTACATTCGGGGCCTGAAGACGATACCATGTGGTGTCGAAACTGGTAGCTTGTACTGAAAAGAATAAGCAATGGTACATTCAAATACAGCTGCTAGTTTCGTTACAATTATTGAAGTACAAAATGTCAGGTTGCAGGCTCACTTTTCTCAATGAATTACCAGAGACTCGCTAATTAATTGAGGTCAAGGATTTCCCCACCATTTTCTGGTTCACCCAGCTGATGGAGGATGATAAATCTCAGAGTTGATATCAGGGTTGTAACTGAGTTTACTTTTCACAGCTCACGCTTTTTCTTAAATGCATGCTCATCTGCTACAATGTAGTCGAGACCAAATAAGTAAACGGCCCCCCAGTGAGGTCGGTCCTTTCAGTTTGGGCAGATGTTGGTTGGTTTATTCGAGTGATCCAACACAGCGAATATAAGTGAAGTTGGTTCACCTCAGGCAAGATCTACAAGGCATACTCATCTGACTGAATGATCACAATAGTTATAAAAATAAACCAGTTTTGACCTTGAGCTCTTCTAGATTAGCTAGCTTCTTGAATGTACTCTACCATTATTGAAATAAGTCGAAAGAAGTGAATCATTTATTAAGTGAGATCGAGGACCCTTCACTATACTTGGATCCACCCATCTGATGTATTATGAATTCAGAACCCAGCTTGTCACTGAGTTCGGGTTTCCGCAGCTCAGATATTTTGTGAAATGACTGCTCATCTCTTACAAAATCGTCTAGGCCAAAGAAATAAATGCGCAGACAGTGAGGACATGATTTTTAGGGCAAATTTTGGGTGGTGTATTAAACAGAACCAGTGTAGTGATTATAAGTAAGCCAGTTAGGACCGAAGTTTTAGGCGTCCAGATCGGGCAGTTTCTGTGATGTGTGCTCACCTGGTCCAGCATGGTGAAGTCCAGAGAGGTGAGCCGGTTGTAGGCGAGGTCCAGTTCCTCCAGCTCGGGCAGGTTCTGGAAGGCCTCATCAGAGATGCGTGTGAGCCGGTTGCCCCGGAGGTCCAGCATCTTGAGGCGATCGAGGTTCATGAAGGCCCGCCGCTCGACGCGCTCGATTCGGTTGTCGTCGAGGCGCAGCGTCTCCAGGGACGACAGGTCGACGAAGGTGTGCGTGTTGACGGCCGAGAGCGAGTTCAGCGACAGGTACACCTCCTCCAGCCCAGAGTGGATGTTGCCCTGTGGGCGGCAGAGGTCGCCAGTAACGAGCTACTCTCTCTCAAGTGACAGCACAAATATTTATCGATCAACAACTTGCGTTCAGCAACGTAAAATGGTAGCTTTCAAGGATGCTATTTGCGTCCTTCGTGAGTTCTGTTTTATGGGCGTTACGCCGTAGACCACGACATATTTCTCCGCCTAACGTTTCGTCTTCCAATATTGGAGATATCATCAGGGGCCTCCACATAACTACTACCAACGGACGCATAGTGGTGCAAGATGTATGAAAGCTACAAAAAAAAGGTATATGCAATGGAGATGGGTATTTTACAGTATGTAAATAGCCAAGTGTCAACACTACAAAAGGAATAACAAGAGAGAAGTTGGGTTGGGTCATTTTGGAGGAGGAGACCAAACAACGAGGTCATCGGGATCATCGGATTAGGGAAGGACGGAGAAGGAAGTCGGTCGTGCCCTTTCAAAGGAACCATCCCAGCATTTGCCAGGAGCGATTTAGGGAAATCACGGAAAACCTGAATCAGGATGGCCGGACGCGGGACTGAACCGTCGTCCTCCCGAATGCGAGTCTAGTGTGCTAACCACTGCGCCACCGCGCTCGGTCAAGAGAAAAAGTACTCGAATTAGGGAAGAGTGTATGGATGGTATGCAGACCTTCTCCTCTGCTGTCAAATCTATACGTCGAAGAAGAAATCGTGGCAGTAAAAGTAAAGTTCGCAATACTGGGAAAGAATATGGGTGATAAGATTCGCTAATTATACTTCTATCGTCAGTAAAAGTGAGAATTTGCATGGTAAATAGAATAAACAATCTAGTAAGTAGTAAATATTGACTGTAAGTAAATCAAAGAAGGAATAATGTATCGAGAAGCAGCCGGACTTGAAAATCAATAAAAATGTACTTGAAGAAGTGAAGGAATTTTATCAATTTGGAAGCAAGGTAACGCAAGACGGACGAAACAAGCAGGATATAACAAACATAATAGAACAGATAAAAAGAGGATTTATCTAAAAATCAAGTCTGTTACTATCACAAGAGATCGTTAAGTTGAGAAAGAAATATTTGAAGCCGATAAACTGATAAACAGTACCGTATACAGGGTGTTACAAAAAGGTACGGCCAAATTTCAGGAAACATTCCTCACACACAAAGAAGGAAAATATGTTATGTGGACATGTGTCCGGAAACGCTTACTTTCCATGTTAGAGCTCATTTTATTACTTCTCTTCAAATCACATTAATCATGGAATGGAAACACACAGCAACAGAACTACCAGCGTGACTTCAAACACTTTCTTACAGGAAATGTTCAAAATGTCCTCCGTTAGCGAGGATACACGCATCCACCCTCCGTCGTATGGAATCCCTGATGCGCTGATGCAGCCCTGGAGAATGGCGTATTGTATCACAGCCGTCCACAATACGAGCACGAAGAGTCTCTACATTTGGTACCGGGGTTGCGTAGACAAGAGCTTTCAAATGCCCCCATAAATGAAAGTCAAGAGGGTTGAGGCCAGGAGAGCGTGGAGGCCATGGAATTAGTCCGCCTCTACCAATCCATCGGTCACCGAATCTGTTGTTGAGAAGCGTACGGACACTTCGACTGAAATGTGCAGGAGCTCCATCGTGCATGAACCACATGTTGTGTCGTACTTGTAAAGGCATAAAGGCACATGTTCTAGCAGAACAGGTAGAGTATCCCGTATGAAATCATGGCGGTGCATCGAGGAAGTACAGTACATACTGACGAAACTAAAATGAGCTCTAACATGGAAATTAAGCGTTTCCGGACACATGTCCACATAACATCTTTTCTTTATTTGTGTGTGAGGAATGTTTCCTGAAAGGTTGGCCGTACCTTTTTGTAACACCCTGTATAAGTGAATCATAAGCTGCTGGGAAGCCTGAAAAAAAGATAATCAAAGGAGTTGAGGAGTGGTGTTATAGCGGAAGATGAAATGAGAATATTACTACACTATTCTCTATTGTATGAACAGGGCATTGTAATAATTTATATTAATTAATTGCATCGAAGGTAAAAGAGTTCAGCCTCAAGGCTTGTAGATAGTGTCTTACAGTGTCCACAGGATTACAGAGGTAATAAATACAGGTTGTTCGGAAATTTCTTTTACAGTCTTCTAGGACTTGTAGAGGGGAGTGTGTACATAATATTTTGAATAGCATCCCATGTGCTGAAACGTTCTGCGACGGTTTCAATTCAGATGTGTAATGCGTCCACGACTGCTGAGGGAAAGAGAAAAGTCTCAGAGTCCTGTCCTGGACCAGAATACGCTTCGTAGGTACAGTGTCTGTAAAATTATTGAAGGTCACCGTATCGAGCCGCTGTTCTAACGCATAAATAGTGTTCTGTACGTATAGTATGCTGGATTCTTTTTTCTTTTGCAATAATGTAAACACCTAATGTTTAAATGTTAATACAAACAAATGTGGGTATGTGATAAATGGATGTTTCTTTATGTTTGCTTTTGAATTGTTATCTAATAACTGTCCGACGTCACGCCTAATTCAGTTTCTCCAGCAGAAGTTAATGAGTTAAACATCTAAATTGAAACAGTCGCAGAACGGAAACGGTACGATTCCGGAAATGGGTTCCTATTCAAAATATAATGTACTCTCTCCCTTCTACAAGTCCCAGGAGTCTGTAACGGGAATTTCCGAACTTCATGTATGTGAAAAACTATAACTAGAAGAAGCGATACGATGGCAGGGTAGGAACACCGACCTTCCAACGTACTAGAGGGTACATAGAGAGCAATCATTGTGGGTGAAGAGGGGGACACGAGTATATACTAGAGGTGTTGAATAAGTAATGCAATATTTATTTTTTTAAAGCAGGTTGGTTTTATTCAGGACTCCAATTCATCATGTCACCCTCCACTCTTTTGGCTAGAAAACCCTATTTTTGAACATAATTTCGATTCAGTGCAACCATTACGCTTCCTTACTGGGAGATCGTGTATCCCCGCATACCACCACAGAATTGGACACCTTCGGAGCCAACGTCTTGCTGCGTCAGCTACCTCCACACCACCCACGTGTGTGTGTGTGTGTGTGTGTGTGTGTGTGTGTGTGTGTGTGTGGTTTGAGGTTTTCGGGCGCTAAACAGCGTGTTCATCAGCGCCCAAACGCATAGAAACAGGAACACATGCAGTGAAGGGACGAAGACGGACAGCGAACAAGGAGAACGGCTAAAAGACACAGACCTGACGCAATTACAAACCCTCACATACAGAGGCAAAACAAGACGAGAAGAAACGCACTAAAAAAGAAAAAGAAACACAAGGAAAAGTGAACAGAGATCGAAGTGAAACAAGTAGGTAATCATGACTGGCGGACCTCTTACCTAAAGCCTGGGTGAGCCAGTCACCCAGCAGCACATTAAAATCCTCTCCCTAAAATCCGAGGCAACAAATTGGACAGGACACAGAACCGTAAGACCTTAACCACAGTCGTTGCGTCGTCTTGCAAAATAGAGGGCAAATCCGGTGGCAAGGAAACCACCGCCCTCTGGTCAGAGAATACAGGACAGTCAAGTAAAATGTGGCGGACAGTAATCTGGACGCCACAAGAACTGCAGATTGGGGGGGCCTCCCGCCGGAGTAAAAAACCGTGCGTTAAGGGACTGTGCCCGATGCGGAGGCGAGTGAGGAGAAGGTTCTCCTCACCACCCACGTACTGCTTCCAGTGGAGTGCATCCTTTGGGCCAAACAGATGGAAGTCGGGAGGTGGGTAGGCGGCAAGAAATGCAGCGGGCAGACACCTTTGAATACCCCAACTGATGGACTAGTGTGTCAGCACTACCAAGAGGGCCGTCCAGTTGTACAGCATGGTGTCTGATAGCAATCCATCGCTCACCTCGAACGATAGTATCCTCAAGTTCCAAAATTACAAGAGTCACATCTGTGTGTGGCAGGCCAGCACGCGTGAGATCGGACAGGTTTTCCTCGATCTTGTTGCGACGACGACAGACGCCTCGCCCAATGATTCGCCGTGCTTTTGTTCACTGCCAGATCCGCGTAGACATTGCTGCAACCGGCTATCAATATCTGCGATGCTCTGAGTTTCCCCCTGAAGAAAATAACGGTTCTCTGCTTGGAACGTTACTCCGTCACAGACGCCATTTTTAAGGTCAAGCATAGCGCCGACACCTTTTGGGACTTCATAAAACGACAGGACCTGAAGCGAGAATATTCCACGACGTTCCACAGCAAATTCCACATCTTCCCAACCGAAATTGGTTGAGAAAAAAAAATGTGTAGCATTACTTATTGAACTCCGTTCCAATGATATATACACTACTGGCCATTAAAATTGCTACTCCACGAAGATGACGTGCTACGGACGCGAAATTTAACCGACAGGAAGAAGTTGCTGTGATATGCAAATGATTAGCTTTTCAGAGCATTCACACAAGGTTGACGCCGGTGGTGACACCTACAACGTGCTGACATGAGGAATATTTCCAACCGATTTCTCATACACACACAGCAGTTGACCGGCGTTGCCTGGTGAAACGTTGTTGTCATGCCCCCTGTAAAGAGGAGAAATGCGTACCATCACGTATACGACTTTCATAAAGGTCGGATTGTAGCCTGTCGCGATTGCGGTTTATCGTATCGCGAAATTGCTGCTCGCGTTGGTCGAGATTCAATGACTGTTAGCAGAATATGGAATCGGTGGGTTCAGGTGGGTAATACGGAACGCCGTGCTGGATCCCAACGGCCTCGTATCGCTAGCAGTCGAGATGACAGGCGTCTCATTCGCATGGCTGTAACGGATCGTGCAGCCACGTCTCGATCCCTGAGTCAACAGATGGGGACGTTTGCAAGACAACATCCATCTGCACGAACAGTTCGACGAGGTTTGCAGCAGCATGGACTATCATCTCGCAGACCGTGGCTGTGGTTACCCTTGACGCTGCATCACAGACAGGAGCGCATGCGACGGTGTGCTCAACGACGAACCTGTGTGCACGAATGGCAAAACGTCATTTTTTCGGATGAATCCAGGTTCTGTTTACAGTATCATGATGGTCTCATCCGTGTTTGGCGACATCACGGTGAACTCACATTGGAAGCGTGTATTCGTCAACGCCATACTGGCGTGTCACCCGGCGTGATGGTATGGGGTGCCATTGGTTACACGTCTCGGTCACCTCTTGTTCGCATTGACGGCACTTTGAACAGTGGACGTTACATTTCAGATGTGTTACGATCCATGGCTCTACCCTTCATTCGATCCCTACGAAACCTTACATTTCTATATGATAATGCACGGCTGCATGTTGCAGGTCCTCTACGAGCCTTTCTGGATACAGAAAATGTTCGACTGCTGCCCTGGCCAGCACATTCTCCAGATCTCTCACCAATTTAAAACGTCTGGTCAACGGTGGCCGAGCAACTGGCTCGTCACAATACGGCAGTCACTACTCTTGACGAACTGTGGTATCGTGTTGACGCTGCATGGGCAGCTGCACTTGGACACGCTATCCAAGCTCTGTTTGACTCAATGGCCAGACGTATCCAGGCCGTTATTACGGCCAGTGGTGGTTGCTCTGGGTACTGATTTCTCTGGACCTATGCACCCAAATTGCGTGAAAATGTAATCACATTTCAGTTCTAGTATAATATATTTGTGCAATGAATACACGTTTATTATCTGCATTTCTTCTTGGTGTAGCAATTTTAATGGCCAGTAGTGTAGTCGAGGATGCTGTGTGAAATTTAGAGACTGGCGCAGAAGAGGATGTCGCGAAAGGCCAAATAAATTTACTCAGTAGACTGATGGCTCTATACCCTCTTCCCCGTTAGAGAGCGAAAATAAAAGAAAAAAATTGTTTGCATTAATAGCTGTTGAGAAATGCTGGGAATGAATAAAGTGTTTGTGAAAATGATTGTGTTTTGATGGACGGACTCTACAAGTGTGAACACGGTGATGTGATGCTGAGATGTGAGAGCCAGTGGAGACCCACCTGGAAGGTGCCCTTGGGCACGTGCTCGATCTGGTTGTCCTGGAGCTGGAGCACGCGCAGCCGCCGCAGGAAGTGGAACGAGGTCTCTGGCATGGTGCGCAGCCGGTTGTTGCTCATGTCGAGGCTCTCCAGGTTGACCAGCGGGCGCAGCGCCTCGTGCGGCAGCGTCCCCACAGAGCTGGCTAGACCGTGGGCCATCCGCAGCCAGGTCAGCGAGTGGCCAATCTGCAAAACGAAGCGTTCTCCCAGTCCCAGCTACCCAACACACAACCCAGCTGGCTGTCGATCGTGCTGAGGTATAGACTCACCAACTCCTGCAGTGGCTCTTGCGGCAGCGGCAGCATGTATCTGGTAAAATTTTGGGCTTTTCGCATAAACCTCAGCGGATGACATGTGTCTGGGGAGAAGCATTCTCTGAGATCCAACTACCCACTACCAGAGCCTATTTGGTTGTTGAACAAGTTAGAGATGCACAGAATCGTTAACAGCTGCATCACGTAATGTAGATGTGTTCCCGTGTAGGTGGTTAAACTGTGGGCCAGCTTATACAGACGTCTTATATCAATTTTTCGTTAGGTCGCTAAAATCATGTTTTGTTAAAAAATTTGCTGACGCGTTTGGGGTCAGCACAACATCATAACGCCTTACTAGTGAAACCTAATTGTCATGAAAGTACAAGTACTAAGTACAGGGTGTTTCAGAAATGACCGGTATATTTGAAACGGCAATAAAAACTAAACGAGCAGCGATAGAAATACCCCGTTTTTGCAATATGCTTGGGACAACAGTACATTTTCAGGCAGACAAACTTTCGAAATTACAGTAGTTACAATTTTCAACAACAGATGGCGCTGCGGTCTGGGAAACTCTATAGTACGATATTTTCCACATATCCACCATGCGTAGCAATAATATGGCGTAGTCTCTGAATGAAATTACCCGAAACCTTTGACAACGTGTCTGGCGGAATGGCTTCACATGCAGATCAGATGTACTGCTTCAGCTGTTCAATTGTTTCTGGATTCTGGCGGTACACCTGGTCTTTCAAGTGTCCCCACAGAAAGAAGTCACAGGGGTTCATGTCTGGCGAATAGGGAGGCCAATCCACGCCGCCTCCTGTATGTTTCGGATAGCCCAAAGCAATCACACGATCATCGAAATATTCATTCAGGAAATTAAAGACGTCGGCCGTGCGATGTGGCCGGGCACCATCTTGCATAAACCACGAGGTGTTCGCAGTGTCGTCTAAGGCAGTTTTTACCGCCACAAATTCACGAAGAATGTCCAGATAGCGTGCTGCAGTAATCGTTTCGGATCTGAAAAATGGGCCAATGATTCCTTTGGAAGAAATGGCGGCCCAGACCAGTACTTTTTGAGGATGCAGGGACGATGGGACTGCAACATGGGGCTTTTCGGTTCCCCATATGCGCCAGTTCTGTTTATTGACGAAGCCGTCCAGGTAAAAATAAGCTTCGTCAGTAAACCAAATGCTGCCGACATGCATATCGCCGTCATCAATCCTGTGCACTATATCGTTAGCGAATGTCTCTCGTGCAGCAATGGTAGCGGCGCTGAGGGGTTGCTGCGTTTGAATTTTGTATGGATAGAGGTGTAAACTCTGGCGCATGAGACGATACGTGGACGTTGGCGTCATTTGGACCGCAGCTGCAACACGGCAAACGGAAACCCGAGGCCGCTGTCGGATCACGTGCTGCACTAGCTGCGCATTGCCCTCTGTGGTTGCCGTACGCGGTCCCCCTACCTTTCCAGCATGTTCATCCGTCACGTTCCCAGTCCGTTGAAATTATTCAAACAGATCCTTTATTGTATCGCTTTTCGGTCCTTTGGTTACATTAAACCTCCGTTGAAAACTTCGTCTTGTTGCAACAACACTGTGTTCTAGGCGGTGGAATTCCAACACCGGAAAAATCCTCTGTTCTAAGGAATAAACCATGTTGTCTACAGCACACTTGCACGTTGTGAACAGCACACGCTTACAGCAGAAAGACGACGTACAGAATGGCGCACCCACAGACTGCGTTGTCTTCTATATCTTTCACATCACTTGCAGCGCCATCTGTTGTTGAAAATTGTAACTACTGTAATTTCGAAAGTTTGTCCGCCTGAAAATGTACTGTTGCCCCAAGCATATTGCAACAAACGGTGTATTTCTATCGCTGCTCGTTTAGTTTTTATTACCGTTTCAAATAAATATACCGGTCATTTTTGAAACACCCTGTATATGTGACATTAGGAGCAAAAATATTTTAAATCATTCACAATAAAATTAACACACCATAGAAAATGCCGTAATACATAGCACTGTGTCACATAACTACATTCTAAACGCCAGCGCTCAACTGATGGTGGTCAATCTTTTCATAAACTAACTAGCAATACATGACACCAGCTGACATACAGGGTGACAATTATTGATCTACATGAAAAAAAAAACGTAAATTAGTTACAAACTACGGCGTGCACACACTTTGTTCAACATGTAAACGTCACTACAGATATTCAGATTTAGGTTATGACATGTTCGATAATCCTGCCATCAGTTAGCTATATGTTCTTAGTGGCGTTAAAAGTAATAATATAATTAATAATAACAACAGTTTCTAGAATGAGATATTCACTCTGCAGTGGAGTGTGCGCTGATATGAAACTTCCTGGCAAATTAAAACTGTGTGCCGGACCGAGACTCGAATTCGGGACCTTTGCCTTTTGCAGGCAACTGCTCTACCATCTGAGCTACCCAAGCACGACTCACTCCCCGTCCTCACACCTTTACTTCTGCCAGTATCTCGTCTCCTACCTTCCAGACTTTACAGAAGCTCTCCTGACAGTTCGCAGAAGGTATTGTTTCCAACAACTGAGAGGTCTTGCAGACGCAATTGAGAACAACGACCAGAAAGGCTGTGTGAAGTGATACTAGTCGAAAATAAAGCCCGACAGCATTAGGGCGAAGGACATTTTGTTATTGATGACTAAAGACTCTGTCATGTATACGTGCTGTGTTTATCGAACTTAGAGAAAAGCCCCACAAACTTATGCGCCAACCTGATATCAAGAGTTGGAGAGGTTCCAATACTGAACCCTGTGGGACACATTAGTAGAAATCTGAAATCACCTAATAGATTTGATTTGATTTAAAGTATGTCAATTTCATTAGATTTAAAAATTACAAGATATAATAATGCAATCTGCGACATTAGCTGTTACATAATTTCTTTTTTTGTGATAGATGAAAAAAGCAGTCTCAACGGAACTATACGGAAAGTGGGCTCACCTCAGTGAAGGCGTCCGGCTCGATGAGCGAGATGGCGTTCTCGGATAGGTCGAGGCGGCGCACGGCGCGCGCGTGCATGAAGGCGTGGTTCTTGATGGTGCGCAGGTTGCCGCGCACCACCCGCACCTCCTCCAGGTCGACGCCGAACTCGAGGAAGTCGTCCGGCGCGAGGTGCGGCTGCGGCAGGCGCGACAGCGACAGCGAGCGCAGGTTGCGCATCCTGACGTGATGAAGGACATTCGTCTCACTTCGGGTCGAAAGCTCGACCGCTAATGTATCCGCTAGCACTGCTGCTTCACTCTTTAAGCGTATCTACATCTACATCTAGATCTACGTATCTACATCTACATACATAAACCTGTATGGTGCGTGGCGGAGGGCACCCTGCACCAGTCATTTCCTTTCCTAATCCACTAGCAAATAGAATGAGGTAAAAACTACTGTCTATGGGCTTCCATATGAGCACAGGGAGGACGATGGTTCAAACCAGCATCTGGCCATCCTGATTTATATTTTCCATAATATCCCTAAATCACTTCAGGAAAAGGATAGTATGGTTCCTTTGAAAGGGCACGACCGACTTCCTTTCCCATCCTTCCCCACTCCAATGGGACCGATAACCCTGCTGTATGGACCCCTCTGCCAAATCAACCTTCCCAGTTACCAGTCCATACAAGCCCTAAACTGCCTAACCTTATTTCCATGTCCGCATGCGAAATGTACCTTAGTGGTACTAGAATCGTTCTGTAGTCAGTCTCAAATGCCAGTTCTCTAAATTGTCTCAGTACTGTTCCTTGAAAAAAAAAAAAAAAACATCACCTTGCCCTACCCCAGTGATTCCCATTTGAGTACCCGAAATATGTCCATAATACTTAACTGTTGTTCAAACATTTTTGCCTCATCAGTCTTCTAAAAGATTTGATGGGATTGTCACGTACTTCTCTCCTGTGCCAAACTACATCCTCAATTATTTGCTGAATGTATTCCAATCTCTACCTTCCACTACTGTTTTTAACCTCTATATCTCCCTCTAGTACCACGGAAGTGAGTCCCCCGTCTCTTAACACATGTCCCATCATACTGTCCTCGTGTGGGTACAAAGCAGTCGATCAGTACTCAACAATGGGTCACACTAGTATCCTGTCCTACATGTGGTCTCATTTCCAGATGAACCACACTTTCCCAAAATCCTCCAATAAACCGAAGTCTACTATTCGCCTTCCCACTACAGTCCCTAGTTGCTCATTCCATTTCATATTGCTCTGCAACGTTACGCCTAGATATTTAACCAACGTGTCTGCGTCATGCAGTGCACTACTAATGCTGCATCCGAACATTACAGGTTTGTTTTTCCTACTCATCTGCATTAACCTACATGTTTCCACATTTAGAGCTAGCCGTCATTTGTCAAACCAACTAGAAATTTCGTCTAAATCGTCTTGTACCTTCCTACACTCACTAAACTTCGACACGTTACTGTACACTACTGCATCATCAACAAACAACCGCAGACTGCTGCCCGCCCTGTCCGGTAAACCATTTTTGTGTATAGAGAACAACAGCGGTCCTCTCACACTTCCCTGGGGAACTCCTGACGATACTTTTGTTTCTTATTAACACTCGCCGTCGAGGACAACCAGCTGGGTTCTATTATTTAAGAAGTCTTCGAGCTACTCACACACCGGTGAAGTTATTCTACACTCCTGGAAAATGAAATAAAATCACCGTGAATTCATTGTCCTAGGAAGGGGAAACTTTATTGACACATTCCTGGGATCAGATACATCACATGATCACACTGACAGAACCACAGGCACATAGACACAGGCAACAGAGCATGCACAATGTCGGCACTAGTACAGTGTATATCCACCTTTCGCAGCAATGCAGGCTGCTATTCTCCCATGGAGACGATCGTAGAGATGCTGGATGTAGTCCTGTGGAACGGCTTGCCATGCCATTTCCACCTGGCGCCTCAGTTGGACCAGCGTTCGTGCTGGACGTGCAGACCGCGTGAGACGACGCTTCATCCAGTCCCAAACATGCTCAATGGGGGACAGATCCAGAGATCTTGCTGGCCAAGGTAGTTGACTTACACCTTCTAGAGCACGTTGGGTGGCACGGGATACATGCGGACGTGCATTGTCCTGTTGGAACAGCAAGTTCCCTTGCCGGTCTAGGAATGGTAGAACGATGGGTTCGATGACGGTTTGGATGTACCGTGCACTATTCAGTGTCCCCTCGACGATCACCAGTGGTGTACGGCCAGTGTAGGAGATCGCTCCCCACACCATGATGCCGGGTGTTGGCCCTGTGTGCCTCGGTCGTATGCAGTCCTGATTGTGGCGCTCACCTGCACGGCGCCAAACACGCATACGACCATCATTGGC
Source organism: Schistocerca cancellata (assembly GCF_023864275.1). NCBI lineage: Eukaryota > Metazoa > Arthropoda > Insecta > Orthoptera > Acrididae > Schistocerca > Schistocerca cancellata. The sequence goes on along the minus strand of NC_064637.1, from coordinate 122,701,935 downwards.
ACCAAGGCAGAAGCGACTCTCATCGCTGAAGACGACACGTCTCCATTCGTCCCTCCATTCACGCCTGTCGCGACACCACTGGAGGCGGGCTGCACGATGTTGGGGCGTGAGCGGAAGACGGCCTAACGGTGTGCGGGACCGTAGCCCAGCTTCATGGAGACGCTTGCGAATGGTCCTCGCCGATACCCCAGGAGCAACAGTGTCCCTAATTTGCTGGGAAGTGGCGGTGCGGTCCCCTACGGCACTGCGTAGGATCCTACGGTCTTGGCGTGCATCCGTGCGTCGCTGCGGTCCGGTCCCAGGTCGACGGGCACGTGCACCTTCCCCCGACCACTGGCGACAACATCGATGTACTGTGGAGACCTCACGCCCCACGTGTTGAGCAATTCGGCGGTACGTCCACCCGGCCTCCCGCATGCCCACTATACGCCCTCGCTCAAAGTCCGTCAACTGCACATACGGTTCACGTCCACGCTGTCGCGGCATGCTACCAGTGTTAAAGACTGCGATGGAGCTCCGTATGCCACGGCAAACTGGCTGACACTGACGGCGGCGGTGCACAAATGCTGCGCAGCTAGCGCCATTCGACGGCCAACACCGCGGTTCTTGGTGTGTCCGCTGTGCCGTGCGTGTGATCATTGCTTGTACAGCCCTCTGGCAGTGTCCGGAGCAAGTATGGTGGGTCTGACACACCGGTGTCAATGTGTTCTTTTTTCCATTTCCAGGAGTGTATATGCTCGTTCCTTCGTTAACAGCATGCAATTGAGCACTGTGTCGAACCGCTTCCGGAAAACTAGAAATATAGCGTCTGCCAATTGCTGTCCGTCCATAGTTCGTAGTGTATCAAGTGAGAAAAGTGCAAGCTGAGTTTGGCACGAGCTATACTTTCTAAAACGGTGCTGGTTTGTGGAAAGAAGCTTTTCCCTCTCAAGGAAATTTACTATATTCGAACAGACAATACGTCCAAGAGTTCTCCAACAAACCAGTGTTTGATCGGCAATTTTGAGGATCCGTTCTTTTACGCTTCTCATATGCAGGAGCCACCTGCAGTCTTGTGGCTTCGCGCTGGCCGAGAGCCTCACAATAGATGCAAACTAAGTGAGGGACCAATGACGTAGACTACTCTCTTTGTAAAACCGAACTGGGAATCCGTCAAGACCTGGCGGCTTGTTCGTTTTCAAATCTTGTAGTTCTTTCTCTACACCAGCAATGCTTATTACTATTCCCTCCATAGGGGAGTCTATGCGATGGTCAAATTACGATATATTTGTGCGATTCTCTTGCTTGAACTATTTGTTAAATCCGAAATTTCAAAATTCGGCTTAACTGGTCAACTAGTGACTGGTATCCTTCACACCCGGAGAAGAATTTTACAATACACTATCTGATCAAAAGTATCCGGACACAGGTACATAACGTGGAATTTATCACCAGATGTCACGAGAGATACACCCGACAACATAAAAACTGACGGAGAGGATCGCTTTGTCAGTAGAGGAGCAGTGACAGCAGAGTGAGTCGGTCGTGAGAACTCGGTGACTTCGAACATCAGCTAGTCACTGGATATCAAATCCATAACGGATATTTCAATCATTCTAAAGGTGCCCAAGTCAATTGTTGTCGGTGTATTTATGGATGTTTGCAGGTGTGGATATTCAGTCGCCTAGTAATTGTTAAAATTCATCGGGAAACCTTCGGCTGTGATTTATTTTCCACAATTCGCTATTAGTTTCGGTCAGTGACTGCCATCAAGCTTAGCCTAAAACGAATAAATCAAAGCATTAGAGATTGCATAGTTTAGAGGGAAATATGAGATTAAATAGTATTTCACTTGCTGGCATAAACGGCAGGAAAGTTAAACCATAATTTGAACAAAAGTATTTTGCTCTTTTGAGCCCATCATACTAAGTAAAAAAAATTGTCACTGTAATAACTGTGTTCGATAATCGAGGAGGAAGTCCACATCGACAACTGGTAACACACTGATAGTTGTAACGAGGCCAAACATTCAAGGACACAGACAAAGACAATGCAATGTCACAGTTACAATTATTACATATGCTAGCAATCGTACTATCGATTTACTAACAGGTGCATTATAATCTTTGGTTCCAAGTAAACACACTACATTAGTGCGCTAGACCGTGAAATTCCGTATATTCAAACGCTATACATCACGAAGCGACACACTAGGGACCTTTGTAATTTAAAATACTTCGTAACTGCCGAAAATAAATTACCTTAAGCCATAGAAAACCATTTAATGACATCAATACACCAGGTAAAGTCACACTGGCGAAATTTTTTATGTTACAGAAACATCGTAATTGCCGAAAAATAAGTCAGCTAAGACATATTGCTGGGCTAGGATGTTATTATAAACAGATAGATTAATCCAAAATAGCGTATACTAGCATGTAAACATCAGCTTACAATATGGTGCATCATAAAATTTAACTTACAGTGTGAATAAAAAGAAAGCCAACCTCACACCGTATCCTATACCAAAATATAATATAACAGTAACATGGATTCTTCTTGAACATAGAGATTAAAATTTTATGCCGGCCGCGGTGGTCTAGCGATTCTAGGCGCCCAGTCCGGAACCGCGCGACTGCTACGGTCGCAGGTTCGAATCCTGCCTCGGGCATGGATGTGTGTGATGTCCTTAGGTTAGTTAGGTTTCAGTTGTTCTAAGTTCTAGGGGACTGATGACCACAGATGTTAAGTCCCATAGTGCTCAGAGCCATTTGAACCATTTTTGATTAAAATTTTATTACACTTTTAATTCCGCATACGCAATGGAAGATATGACGATATGGGAACGGGTGGTTGCGGGGGGAGGGGGGGGGGGGGACTTTTCTAAACAGTAGAAATATTTTTTGATGAAAAAAGTGAACATAAAGCTAACAAGCCCATTACCCTATTAGTTGCACATACTCAATGGAAGATCCTGGTGGCAGGGGGGTGGTGGTTGTGGTGAGGGGAAAGGAGACCTTTCTGAACACTAGGGGATAAACAGTCTAGTACACCTACAGCTTAAACATGACATAAATGACTTAATTTTATACACACTCTTAACAGGTGGAGGTGGAAGGGGGAGGGGGATAGGCAAATTTTTTTCTCACTGTGAAGTGGAAAAGTAAGGAAACATCTAAATCAGTAGCAGGCATGTACTAATAGATACAGACCCTCGAACTTCGTCGAGGGTGGTTCTAAAAACTCGTATGAAATCAGCGGAACAAGTCACTACGTGAGTTCGCAGGTGCCACCAGCGATCCCTCTAGCAAACTGACTGTACATACATAGTTAAGGGGCTCCGGAAAGGCTCAAAATCATGAAAAGTTCAATTTTTACTTTTTTGCGTTTTCTGAATCTGCAGACTATTACCTTTTAATAGATATATAATTTATTCAACTCCGAAGACTACAACTATTTTTAAATTTTTTTTGAAATGTGTTCTACATGGGCGTGACCCACTGTGGCGCTGTTAAACTGCTGTCAAATGGTGTTATTATTAACGTCCGTGTTCATCAGGTACCTTTTAGTGATGTGAGATAAAGTATGTGTTGTGGCTAACCTGTGATGGTTCAATATATATCGCTGGTGTGATTGTCGATTGTTTCATGTTTATTTACTCTGTCGTTATCTCGAAAATATTCGTAATTAATTCTGTTTCTTGAGTCTCTGTTTTGTTGAAGTATAATAATGAGTAAAAGTAAAGTTATTAGAAATCCTCTGAAGGCTTTTAAGAAAAGGAGAAATGTTGGAAAGCCAAAGGTATGTGTTATTACTGTAAATAATAACATTCTAACACGGTACGAGCGATGCTTGCTTTAGACAAGGAACGCCTTCGGGCTGAAGACAGGGCTGTAAAGAGTCTAGAAATACAAGCAAGAGTAAACAGGAGGAGGAACAAGAGGAAGCTGGAGGAGGAGTTTGCAGAGGATGAAGATAATCCATCCTATGGACCTGGAATGCACTAAAAAGTTAATCCAATCTTTGTCGCTCGATTCCCAAAACTTTTATTTTCTCATACTAATTACATGTTTTCTAAGGATCTTCCAAACATATTTGTTTCAAACTTTCAGTAAATGTTACACAGTACCTTCTGCATAATTTAACACAGCCTTTTTCCAAAATACTGTATATTTTTTAATATATAAATAAAAAATTGCAAAAAATGTTGTGAATTTTCATTACAATTGAAAAAGAACCATCTTTAATAACTGAACTAAAATTTTGTAAAATCCCTGTGTTAAGTTGTAGCCCATATTCCAATAAATAATCTGTAAAAAGTTCAACTTCCTACCTCAAATACTTTGTGAGGAAAGATGTAATTTATAAGCGTTATTTTAACATTGCAAGTATAGGGCGTTCCGGAGCCCCTTAAAAAGAACGGGGTCCAATGGTCGAGGAGCTCCTCATATGCAAAAAAATGCTTGAGGTGGTGTGAGAGGACGTAGCTGGACAGTGTACGAGTGCAAAACGAGGGGTTTCGAGTCATGATTCACGCTCTCCCTGTGGCATCCGACGGAAGGGTTTGCGTTCGCGAGTGCCTGGAGAACATTACCTACAACTCTGTGGTGTCACAAAGTGCCTGGAGAACATTACCTACAACTGTGTGGTGTCACAATGAAGTACAGAGAGGGTGGTGTTACCAAATGGGGCTGTTTTTGTGGTTAGGGTGTGGTTCCGTGACAGTGCTTAAGAAGTCACTAAATGAAGAAGGGTGTGAATATAATTTACAGCATTGTTTTTGTTGTGGTCTACAGTCCAAAGACTGGTTTGATGCACTTGTCCATGCTACACTATCCTGTGCTAGTCTCTTCACCTCCGAAAGCTATTGCAACCTACACCCTTCTGAATCTGCTTAGTGTATTCATCTCTTGGTCTCCCTCTACGATTTTTACCCTCCACGCTTCCCTCCGATACTGGTGATTCCTTGATGCCTCACAACGTGTCCTATCAACTGATCCCTTCTTCTACTCAAGTTGTGCCACAAATTCCTCTTCTCTCGAATTCTATTCAGGACCTCCTCATTAGTTACGTGATCTACCCATCTAATCTTCAGCTTTCTTCTGTAGCACCACAATTCGAAAGCTTCTATTCTCTTCTTGTCTACACTATTTATCGAGCATGTTTCACTTCCATACATTGCTACATTCCATGAAGGTACTTTCAGAAAAGACTTTCTGACCTTATATCTATAATCGATGTTAAACTTCGCTTTCCTTGCCATTGCCAGTCTACATTTTATATCCTATCTACTTCGACCATCATCTGTTATTTTGCTTCCCAAATAGAAAAACCCATTTATGACTTTAAATGGCTCATTTTCTAACCTAATTCCCTCAGTATCATCCGACTTAATTCGACTACATTCCATTATCCTCGTTTTAGCCTCGTTGATGTTCATCTCATATCCTTCTATCAAGACACTGTCCATTCTGTTCAGCTGCTCTTGCAGGACCCTTGCTGTCTCTGACAGAAATACAATTTCGTCGGCGAACCGCAAAGTTTTTATTTCTTCTCCATAGATTTTAATTTCTTCTCCAAATTTTTCTTTTGTTTCCTTTACTGCTTGCTCAATATACAGATTGAATAACATCGGAGATAGACTACAACCCTGTCTCACTCCCTTCCCAACCACTGCTTCCCTTTCCTACCCCTCGACTCTTATAACTGCTATCTGGTTTCTGTACAAATTGTAAATAGCCTTTCGCTCCCTGTATTTTACCCCTGCCATCTTCAGAATTTGAGAGAATATTCCAGTCAACATTGTCAAAAGTTTCTCTAAGTCTACAAATGCTAGAAACGTAGGTTTTCCTTTCCTTAATCTATTTTCTAAGATGAGTCATATGGTCAGTATTGCCTCACGTGTTCCATCATTTCTACGGAATCCAAAGTGATCTTCCTCGAGATCGGCTTCTACCAGTTTCTCCATTCGTCTGCAAAGAATTCGTGTTAGCATTTTGCATGCGTGACTTATTAACCCGATATTTTGGTAATTTTGACACCTATCAACATCAAATTTACGATGGAGATTGAAAAAGAGGGCACTTTACCATTTCTAGACGTGCTAGTACGCCGTAAAAATGATGGGTCATTAGGACATTCTGTGTACAGGAAAGCGACTCACACAGATCTGTATCTCCAGGCGTCAAGCTGCCATCACCCAGCACAAACAGCCGGTGTTCTCAGTACCTTAATACATCGAGCGCATATAATATCGGATGATGAAAACCTCCACGCAGAATTAGAACACTTGGAGAAGGTTTTCAAAGAGAATGGCTACACTTCTCGCCAAATAAGGAAGGCCATGCGCAACTATCATAACAAGAAGCAACGCACTGAGGACGCAGATGATGACTTTAAATCAACTGCGTTCCTTCCATACGCCGGGAATGTGTCGTCGAAAATAGGCCGATTACTGAAGAAAAATAAAATCAAGGTTATCTTCCGTCCACCAGCAAAGAACCGGGCCCTGGTTGGATCCGTTAAAGACGATTTACAACTGAAGAAGGCAGGCGTCTACAAAATTCCCTGTGAATGTGGCGCTGCATATATTGGCCAGACGACAAGAACTGTCCATGAACGATGTATAGAACATGAAAGATACACCCGTCTGCGGCAACCGTCAAAATCGGCAGTAGCAGAGCACTGTATTTCTTTGGGACATTCAATGGAATACAATGTAACAAAAATTTTATCCCCGGTTTCCGGTTTTTGGGATTCCGTAATCAAGGAATCAGTGGAAATACGTCTTGCCAATAATCTTATAAATCGTGACAACGGCTTTCAGCTGGATAAAAATTGGAATCCTGTTATTAAAATTATACAATCACAGCGGAATCGACAGTGTCATTCGATACTCAATGACTAGATGAACCTTTATTTCCACCACCGAGGGCAGCACGTACAACTCGGCTATGCTGCGCATGTCAACACCTGACGCATGCGCTGTAGGATGCCAGTACATTTCACATGCGCGAGATTCGGCATAAATACCGCGACTGCACCTGGGCTCTTCAGTAGTTGTGTACTCACCTGATGATGGCCGGACGTCTCTGGGCCGAAATATCGTGGCAGAATGTCGACGGGATCCGGCTGCACACCCGGAAATTATTAGAAGAAGAAATACGCCGGGAAAATTTCAGAAGTCACTTCAGAAGTCACAACCCCTGCTATCTTTGCGATTGGTATTATTATATTCTTCTTGAAGTCTGAGGGTATTTCACCTGTGTCATACGTCTTGCTCACCAGAGGCAAAAGTTTTGTCATGGCTGGCTCTCCCAAGGCTATTAGTAGTTCTAATGGAATTTTGCCCACTACCGGGGCCTTATTTCGAATTAGGTCTTTCAGTGCTCTGTCAAATTCTTGATGCAGTATCGTATCTCCCATTTCATCCTCATCTACATCCTCTTCCATTTCTATAATATTGTCCTCAAGAACATCGCCCTTGTATAGACCCTATATAAGCTTTCTGCTTTCCCTTCTTTGCTCAGGACTGGTTTTGCATCTGAACCCTTGATACTCGTACAGGTGGCTCTCTTTCCTCAAAAGGTCTCTTTAATTTTCCTGTAGGCAGTATCTCTCTTACCCCTACTGACATATGCTTCTATATCCTTACATTTGTCTGCTAGCCATCCCTGCTTAGCCATTTTGCTCTTCCTGTCGATCTCATTTTTGAGACGTTTTATTTTTTTTCGCCTCCTTCATTTACTGCGTTTTTATATTTTCTCCTTTCATCAATTAAATTCAATATCTCTTCTGATCCACAGGTGATTTCTAGTAGCCCTCATCTTTTTACCTACTTGATCCTCTGCTGCCTTCACTATTTCATCTCTCAAAGCTACCCATTCTTCTTCTACTACATTTCTTTCCCCTGTTCTTGTCAACCGTTGCCTAATGCTCTCTCTGAAACTCTCTATAACCTCTGATTCTTTTGGTTTATCCAGGTCCCATCACCTTAAATTTTTCCTTTTTCGCAGTTTCTTCAGTTTTGATCTACAGTTCATAACCAACAGATTCTGGTCAGAGTCCACATCTCCTCCTTGAAATGCCTTGCAACCTAAACCTGTTTCTTAAATCTCTGTGTTACTATTATATAATCTACCTCAAACCTTCCAGTGTCTCCAGGCCTCTTCCAAGTATACAACCTTCTTTTATGATTCTTAAACCAAGTGTTAGCTATGATTAAGTTGTGGACTCGTGCAAAATTCTACCAGGCGGCTTCCTCTTTCCTTCCTTACGCAAGTCCCTATTCATCTAGTACTTCTGATCCTTTTCCTACAATCGAGTTCCAGTCCCACATGACTATTAAATTGTCGTGTCCGTTAACTATCTGAATAATTTCTTTTATCGCATCATACATTTCTTCAATCTCTTCATCATCTGCGTAGCTAGTTGGCATATAAACATGTACTACGGTGGTAGGCGTGGGCTTCGTGTCTGTCTTGGCTACAATAATGCATTCACTATGCTATTCGTAGTAGCTTTTCCGCGTTCCTACTCTTTTATTCATTATTAAACCCAATACTGTATTACCGTAATTTGATTGGAAGTCTTCTTCCTCCTGCCACCTAACATCACTAATTCCCACTATATTTAACTTTAACCTATTCATTTCTCTTTCTGAATTTTTAATGTACCTGCCCGATTACGGGATCTGACATTCCACGCTCCGCTCCGTAGAACATCAGTTTTGTTTCTTCTGATGACATCGTCCTCCTGAGTAGTCCCAGCATGGAGATCGGAATGGGGGACTATTTTACCTCTGAAATATTTTATCCAAGATGATGCCATCATCATTTAACCATTCAATAAAGCTGAATACCCTCGGGAAAAAATAGGGCTGTGGTTTCCCCTTGCTTTCAGCAAGTATACAGTTCCAGAGTTTACAGCATTGTGTAGGGCACATAGTAGAGGAACAGGTGGGAGACGATAATTGTATCAGCACGACAACGCGCCCTGTCATAAAGTAGCATCTTTGACACAATGGTGTGTCGACAATAACGTTTCTGAAATCGACTGACGTGCACAGAGTCGCGAGCTAGACTCCATGGAACACCTTTGTGGTGCGTTACGACGTCGACTTCGATCTGGAGCCCAGCGATCAACATCATTCCCTTTTCTGGTTTCGACTCTTGAAAAAGAATGGACTGCCATCGCTCAACAGACATTCAGACGCCTTACTGAAAGTGTCCCCAGAAGTGTTGAAGCCACCGTGCACACCCCGTGTTATTGTCCACTAATAAGAGTCTGCACACTTCCGACGAGATAGTGTACATTAGCTACATGGTAGATCCCGTCACTGAGAACCAGTCAATGTTTTTTCTGCACATTTACAAGAATCGCCTTTTTGCATTCTCTACATTAATTTTGTTTATTTTAATTTTTTTTATGCACTTATCTGCCTCACACCTATGTAACAAGGAATCTTAAGTCATGTCCAGTAATATAAAGTGATATTTCGTTGTTACTGATGTGTTGGCAGAAGTGCCAACACCTTGTATTTACAGGAGGCCGGAATGCAAGCTAAGCTCACGCAGGATGGCGTGAGATCTGGAACAGGTCAATGTAATTTAATGTAGAAAATAAAGTACGGCGTTGAAGTAATACTTAACTTTATTCCATAATTGGAATACATCGGTGTGATGGTTCCTGCTTCATTAGATACATAGCAAAGGATAAATGGCGCCTTGCTAGGTCGTAGCAATTGACGTAGCTGAAGGCTATACTAACTATCGTCTCGGCAAATGAGAGGGTATTTGTCAGTGAACCATTGCTCGCTAAGTCGGCTATACAACTGGGGCGAGTGCTAGTACGTCTCTTTAGACCTGCCATGTGGCGGCGCTCGGTCTGCAATTACTGACAGTGGCGACACGCGGGTCCGACGTATACTACCGGACCGCGGCCGATTTAAAAGCTACCACCTAGCAAGTGTGGTGTCTGGCGGTGACACCACAGTTACTTTTTGTTTTTCTGATTTAAATCAGCGGACAAAAGTATTTTACACCGAAACGAAAAGGTGCTCACAACAAACATCTATACTCATGCTCATAAATTAAGGATAATTGCAGAATGTCGTGCCACACAACGTGGCACTACACAAAACTGGCGCTAATAGCATAGGCACATAGGGAACACACGCGACACCGAACTGTAAGTCCACGGTATTGGTGATAAGTTGAAAAAACCGTCCCGAAAAACATGTGCTACAAAACGCCACTGTTTCCTGCGCATGTACCCCGACGTCAATATGGGATATGATCACCATACACACGTACACAGGCCGCACAACGGTCTGGATCAGGTGGTCGAGCAGCTGCTGGTGTATAGCCTCCCATTCTTGCACCAGTGCCTGTCGGAGCTCCTGAAGTGTCGTAGGGGTTTGAAGACGTGCAGCGATACGTCGACAGGGAGCATCCCTGCCGTTCTCGATGGGATTTAGGTCTGAAGAACAGGCAGACCATTCCATTCGCCTGATATCTTCTGTTTCAAGGTACTCCTCCACGATGTCAGCTCGGTGGGGCCATGCGTTATCATCCATCAGGAGGAAGGTGGGACCCACTGCACCCCTGAAAAGGCGGACATACTGGTGCAACACCGGAACTGTTACAGTTCTTCTGTCAAAGACATGCAGGGGTGTATGTGCTCCAATCACAATCCCATCCCACAGCATCAAACCACGACCTCCATACAGGTCCCTTTCAAGGACATTAAGGGGATGGTACGTGGTTCCTGGCTCACGCCAGATGAAAACCCGGCGAGAATCACTTTTGTTCCAACTATACCTGGACTCGTCTGTGAACATAACCTGGGTTCACTGTTCCAATGACCATGTACTCTGTTCTTGACAGCAGGCTTTACGGGCTCTCCTGTGACCAAGGGTCAAAGGAATGCACCTTTCAGGTCTCCGGGCGAATAAACCATGTCCGTTCAGTCGTCTGTAGACTGCGTGGAGACAACTGTTCCAGTAGCTGCGGTAAGGTCCTGAGCAAGGCTTCCAGCAGTACTCCGTGGCCGTCTGCGGGCACTGATGGTGAGATATCGGTCTTCTTGTGGTGTTGTATACTGGGTACGTCCCGTACTGTGGCGCCTGGACACGTTTCCTGTCTGCTGGAATCGTTTCCATAATCTTGAGATCACACTTTGTGGCACGCGGAGGGCCCGTGCTACGACCTGTTGTGTTTGACCAGTCTCCAGTCGCCCTAGTATTCTACCTCTCATAACGTCATCAATATGTGTTCTTTGAGCCATTTTCAACACACAGTCCCCATTAGCACGTCTGAAAACGTCTGCACACTTACTCGCTGCACCGTACTCTGACATGCACCAACACACCTCTGCTTATGTGGACTGCTGCCAGCGCCACCGTGCGACGACCGCAGGTCAGATACACCGCATGGCCATACCCCAAGGTGATTTAAACCCGCAAACCGCCCACCAGAGCGTTTCTTCCACCATGTATCAGCATTATTCCTTAAATTATGAACATGAGTGTAATTCATCATTTGGAAACATTCCAGATATACTGTCAGCACTTTTTCAATATAAAATGTACTCTAAGATAAAAAAAACTAGAGACAACGAAGGAACTACCCGAATGGGACGAACATCGGTATATGTGATAGACATGTACAGACAAATCCATAATGTGTTGGTCCGTCTCTGGCCCTTATGCAAGCCGTTATTCAACTTGGCACTGATCGATAGAGTTGTTTGATGTATCGCTGAGCGACATCGTACCAAATCCTGTCCAATTGGGGTGTTAGATGTTCAAAACGCCGAGCTGGTTGTAGGGCCCTGCCCTTAATGCTCCAAATGTTCTCATTTGTGGGGAGACCCGGCACCTTGCCGGCCGAGGTGGGGTTTGGTAAAGACGAAGACGGGGAGTAGAAACTCTCGGGCGAACATTATCCTACCGAAATGTAAACCCAGAACGGGTTGCCATGATGAGCGAGAGAATGGCGCGTAGAATATCGTCGACGTAACGCCGCGCTGTAAGGGTGGTGAGATGACGACCGAAGGTGTCCTGCTATGAAAAGAAATGGCACCCCAGACCATCAATCCTGAACGTCGGTCTTTATGGCGGGCGACATTCGGTTCCTCTGTACGGACCTTGAATTCCTTAGTCATTGGCCTGAGAGAAATTCCGACAAGTGACTATGTGGCTGAAGTCCTGAAGCACTGAACGGCAGTCATACCCATGTCTCTGCCGATTAGGTCCAGTTGGAAGAGGGTGTACTGGAAGACGCTTTCTTACCGTGATGCTCTGTACTTTTGCCTCGACCTGGTTACGCACTGACCAGAGAATTTGCAACAAGAGAGTACAGGGCCACCTTCTGAGTTCCTGCTGCTGATTAGGTCCAGTTGTAACACCATAGCTTAGATATTACATACCTATTGTTGATTCATTTAGCTTTCTATTTTGTTCAACATCCCATCGTTGAACTTCTGTAATTAGTGTACGATTAATTCGATACTGTAATGAAGTATAATCTCTGTAATGATCTTTTGTCTTCCTCATATAATCTCTTTGGTTATCTTTAAAATTAAATAATATTATTTAAATAATTTTGTGTAGAACTACCAATAAATGCAAATGTTCTGTTTTATTTAAAATGTTTGTTTGCTGTTATGTAAACTGCTGACCTTCACTTATGGTTCTTAGTTATTTCATATGTAAAAGGTGTTGTGGTTCCCCTCGGGAATGGAACTGTGTAGCGTGCGCAAATTGTGGATGACCTAGGTATAAAAGTTGGAACCAATAGTCAGTCGGGGACGAGCTACCAAACTGTCAACTGCTCATGTAAAAGTTGTGTATTGTGTTGTTTCTGAGAGAGGCTTTTCCTGGCGCTTTCCAATGTCTCGGATGGATGGATAAAGAGCTGGAGCTATTCTGTCTATCATCGCCACCAAGAAATGACAGGAAGTTCGGCTTCCTCTCATGCCGGTGTTGGCTCTCCTGCCAACCCACAACATTATCTTTGACTAGTTTTCTCTCTGCTACTATGTGCAAGCTAGACCACGCCCACTTTCCTCGGTATTTAGGCCGCTCTCCGACGCCCGACTCGTCAGTCGGCAGGACTCAGCAGAACCGGCCATACCTCTGAGGATGTCCAACGTAGTATTGGACGAAACGTTAGGAATAGAAGAATTCCATGGACCACGGCCATATAACCCGGAAGAATTATCAATAACAGTACCATCCGGTCGTGAAAGCCTTCACTGTATGATTTAACAAGATAGTTTTATTTCACGACGTGCCTTCAACTTTAAGGTTACGGTATAGCAGTAGCGGACAGTAGTGTTACACAGTAGAGTCCTGCAACGCTCAGTGTTTGACCGGTCACGGCTCGCCTGTTGACGGGGTGACCGAGCAGCTCGTGTCCGGCCCCATACGACTCGGCTCGGTCACGTACTCGCCCCATGTCTGTTGTCCGGATTCCGGACACTCGGATAACCGAGCATGACCGGTCACCGCTGACGTCTCACCTCGCCACGCCACGGCTCGCTGCTCTGTACTGTACAAATCCAACGCCTCTCTCTCTCTCTCTCTCTCTCTTTCTTTTAATACAAAAGTAACGTTTCCAAGAACGGCTACGTTACACAGCTAAATTCACAGAGCACTTCCTTTTATAATATTTACTCCCGTCTTCCTAACGTCCGGGAATTTTGTTGTAAATAAAACATTGATCAGAAGAGACCAATCTGTGTTAATGTAATGAGATGTAAGCGTCCAATATTGCACCTGATTATGCGAATCAGTCCACATATCAACTATCGCAGCACATGTTTTATTAATAACTTCCGCAATAACAGAAGGCATGACACTGTTTCGTATTGCATCAGCTTGTTCTTTGACATGTCTGCTTATAGTAGAGGGATGTGGCATGACATCTGCCACGTTAACTTTTCCATAATGCGCACCTAGATGTATTAATTCTTGGCCTAGTTCTCTGAAACCTTCACCGCAAACAGCATTAAAAGGTCTCATATCTTTAGCACACATTGCAACACACTTTGCTGTAATACTATTTTTTATTACTGCCGGTATTCCTGAAGGAGCTGTATCTTTGTGAGGTTTCTTGCAACTGTGTTTCTTTAAAAGAGTGGTTCCCGATTGGAAACACAATAATGTGGAGCAGTTTATGCACGATACGTATCCAGTAGACGCACTGTTTTCGTCTACAACCACCAAAAATATGCTCCGTACTTGGCTTTTTAGACCTTCCCGTCTCTACAATGTGTAAACATTGATTTCAATCTTACGTCTTACTGCACTGGTTTCCTCGCACTGCATGACTGCAGAGAGAGAGAGAGAGAGAGAGAGAGACACCACAAATGAGAAGCCCGTACTGGCTGCAGACTCACATGGATAATGACACGTGTGATGTGTTTGAAGTAGCGTGCTACGTATTCGGTCACGGCTTTTATGCTCGGTCACTAGAACTAGTGCGGGCAGCCTATCCAGTTAGGGTGTGCTCGCCCCACCTCGTATTTTGTGCTCGCTTACTCGGTCATGCAGGACTCTATTACACAGTCAGTAGAGGGAGTGCTGTGGTTCTGGCTCGAACTCCTTACGTACTGAGCGGCGCGCGAGAGGGGGCTGCGGGGCTCACCTCCTGAGGTCCTGTATGGCGGTGATGCCCATGTCCCTGCCGGTGAGGTCGAGCCGGTAGAGCGAGTACTGGAAGCCGGTCAGCGTCTCGGCAGGTCGCACCTGCGAGATGCTGTTGTCGCGCAGGGACAGCGTGCGCAGGAAGTCGAACTCGTGGAACAGCTGCTGCGGCAGCTCGGTCAGGTTGTTGGCGGACAGGTCCAGCGCCTGGAGCGTCGCCTCCAGCCCGGAGAAGGCGCGCGCCGACAGCTCGCTGAGGCCGCAGTCGCGCAGGGACAGCTCGCGGATCTTGGCGTCGCGGAACGCGTCACCCTGCGGGCAGACACGCACCCACTCAGGCCGGGGACGTTCCTGTCGCAGTGGCTCCACCCTCTCAATGTTGGAGCGTACGACCACCTGAATGTAGCGCGAGGTCAAAACGTGTACCAAACGTCGACCTCACATTGAGAAAATACACTCCTGGAAATGGAAAAAAGAACACATGGACACCGGTGTGTCAGACCCACCATACTTGCTCCGGACACTGCGAGAGGGCTGTACAAGCAATGATCACACGCACGGCACAGCAGACACACCAGGAACCGCGGTGTTGGCCGTCGAATGGCGCTAGCTGCGCAGCATTTGTGCACCGCCGCCGTCAGTGTCAGCCAGTTTGCCGTGGCATACGGAGCTCCATCGCAGTCTTTAACACTGGTAGCATGCCGCGACAGCGTGGACGTGAACCGTATGTGCAGTTGACGGACTTTGAGCGAGGGCGTATAGTGGGCATGCGGGAGGCCGGGTGGACGTACCGCCGAATTGCTCAACACGTGGGGCGTGAGGTCTCCACAGTACATCGATGTTGTCGCCAGTGGTCGGCGGAAGGTGCACGTGCCCGTCGACCTGGGACCGGACCGCAGCGACGCACGGATGCACGCCGAGACCGTAGGATCCTACGCAGTGCCGTAGGGGACCGCACCGCCACTTCCCAGCAAATTAGGGACACTGTTGCTCCAGGAGTATCGGCGAGGACCATTCGCAACCGTCTCCATGAAGCTGGGCTACGGTCCCGCACACCGTTAGGCCGTCTTCCGCTCACGCCCCAACATCGTGCAGCCCGCCTCCAGTGGTGTCGCGACAGGCGTGAATGGAGGGACGAATGGAGACGTGTCATCTTCAGCGATGAGAGTCGCTTCTGCCTTGGTGCCAATGATGGTCGTACGCGTGTTTGGCGCTGTGCAGGTGAGCGCCACAATCAGGACAGGGCCAACACCCGGCATCATGGTGTGGGGAGCGATCTCCTACACTGGCCGTACACCACTGGTGATCGTCGAGGGGACACTGAATAGTGCACGGTACATCCAAACCGTCATCGAACCCATCGTTCTACCATTCCTAGACCGGCAAGGGAACTTGCTGTTCCAACAGGACAATGCACGTCCGCATGTATCCCGTGCCACCCATCGTGCTCTAGAAGGTGTAAGTCAACTACCCTGGCCAGCAAGATCTCCGGATCTGTCCCCCATTGAGCATGTTTGGGACTGGATGAAGCGTCGTCTCACGCGGTCTGCACGTCCAGCACGAACGCTGGTCCAACTGAGGCGCCAGGTGGAAATGGCATGGCAAGCTGTTCCACAGGACTACATCCAGCATCTCTCCATGGGAGAATAGCAGCCTGCATTGCTGCGAAAGGTGGGTATACACTGTACTAGTGCCGACATTGTGCATGCTCTGTTGCCTGTGTCTATGTGCCTGTGGTTCTGTCAGTGTGACCATGTGATGTATCTGACCCCAGGAATGTGTCAATAAAGTTTCCCCTTCCTGGGACAATGAATTCACGGTGTTCTTATTTCAATTTCCAGGAGTGTATTTCTGTGGATGCATTCTGTGGTGGTGGACCGTGACAGTGGGTCATCCGGAAAAGAAGAGGATCCAAATGTCTGAGATCAAGACTGGTGTTAAACAGGGAGATGGATTCTCACCATTGTTGTGCAATATAGCACTGGACCAAGTGATCAGGCAGTGGAGAGCAGCAAACGAGGAAATGGGAATACCAAAGACCCATGTGGAAGACAAAAAGGACAGCGGGGCTCAAGTGCACTGCCTAGCCTTTGCAGATGACAAAGCAATAGTAAGTGAGACGGAAGAAGACGCAAAGACACAACCCGACAACTTAACTAAGGTAGCCAGAAAGGTGGCACTGAGGATCGCCCAAGACAAAGACATTAAACATCACTGCAAACTGAGAAACACCGGAAGGCACTGTGCAAATGGTGGACAAATTTAAATACCCGGGAGAATTTATAACAGGAAGGTACAGGAGCAAGGAGGGAATAACAGAGAGGATACAGAAGATGAGGTCAGCCTTCCGCATGACGAGAGAGATAAACAATAAAATGAATATATCCACAGAGGCAAAGATAAGCCACTACAAGACAACAGTGAGGAATGCAGTATTATATGCAGCTGAGACGATAACACTAGGACGAAATGGGGCAGAGCAACTAGAGAAAGAAGAGAGGAAAATACTGAGAAAAATACTAGGTCCCAAAAGAGGTGGAGAGAAATGGATTCGAAGACCTAGGGAAGAATTGTACATGAGAACAATATCTGGGGAAATCAGGCTCAAAAGGGCAAGGTTTGCTGGGCATGTAGTTAGGATGAGTATGGACAGAATGACGAAGAGAGTGTGGGAATCAACAGGGAGGACAAGGGGAAAGACAGGAACGAAGTGGGTTGTTGAACTTCGGAAGGACTGGTTGGAATTGGGGATCAAGATCGAAGCAACGGAAAATTGGAGGAACAAATATACACCGACAAATATGCCGGAGATCAATGACAGAGAAGAATACAGGGAAAGATTAGAATGTCACCAGTGGAGCCGCCAGGATAAACGGAAACTGAAGGTCTCGGAAGAAGAGCAGGAAAGGAGAAGAGAAAGAATGAAGAGGTTCTGGGAGAAGAAGAGGAAAATTCAGTCCACGAAAGGGCTACCCGTGGTTCTACAGAGGCCGTAACGCAAGAAGAAGAAGAAGAAGAAGATATACAAGGATGTTGAGAATTAGGTGCTGCACCAGTCACTCACGAGGGGAGCACGGCAAGTGCCATAACCCGGTATCTCAGACTCTTTGCACAGTAAAAGAGGAGTCAAAATGAGTGAACACGTGTCCCGGCTTACCCGTAGATATGCGACCGTTTCTGTGAAGATTATGATCAAAGTTTCCAACGCACTTTGGATGCCTCTAAGTGCGCGGTATGCTCAGTCCAACTGCCGACGCAGTGGCTACTGCCGCGGACTCTCACTTTGGCGCTACGTGTCCTAAACCCGATTATTGTTTCTACTTTATTTACTTACTTATATATCTGTTCATTAATATACCCGTGTCTCTTGAAGGTTACTGGTTCAAATGGTTCAAATGGCTCTGAGCACTATGGGACTTAACATCTGTGGTCATCAGTCCCCTAGAACTTAGAACTACTTAAACCTAACTAACCTAAGGACATCACACACATCCACGCCCGAGGCAGGATTCGAACCTGCGACCGTAGTAGTCGCGCGGTTCCGGACTGAGCGCTTGAACCGCTAGACCACCGCGGCCGGCTTGAAGGTTACTACACGATTGTTTTCTTATCGAGTCAGGGGAAACAAATTACAACTGCTTTTCACAGTAAGTGTGTGAGGATACGGGCGAGTTGTGGCGCCCTGAAAATATTCTAAGTTCAGAGTTGGCGGCCACCGCTCGGCCCGTTTGGCAAGGCGCAGCTCGTTAGCAAGCGCGTGATACCGCACAACGACCGGACCACGTGGTCAACCGAGGCTGGGAATTCCTTGGTGACGTTGTGCGCTGGGAGGGCCAAAGATGGCGGACTTTGCGGGACCTTAATGGCAGACATTTCACAGTTCGTATAGAAATTAACTGTAGCCAGATGAATCATGATACCTCAAAGAGAAATCTGACTATATTTATATGTTTTGACGATGCATTATGGCCGTATCACTTTAGGACATGGTGTAAAAAAGGTACGTTATACCGTATTTTATCTGTACATTTCCCTGGTGTCTGACAGTATATTGTGATACGCATTGCTGTTTTAATTTAAAAGACACACTGCTCACTAGATGTATATATTTATATATTTTAGAGCTGAAGATGGTCATTACGGACTGAAACCGGTCATCGTCTAAACAATTCATTTGTGATCAGAGAGTGGAATAAAAAAGCATTTTACAGTATTGGATCACTGTACACGCGATTATGTCGCAGTTGGCGATACATTACTATTATTTGCACGACGATTCTGATTCTGTAATCAGATTTTCAATATCTTTATTAGTTAGTATCTCACGGTAAAGTATACAAGTAACACCCAGAAACGAATTTCCAAAATCTAAACGGTTCATCCGATTTTGTCGATCGCCGTGTCTTCAGAAAGCTATTAGTGTATACCTAAATTGGTATGAATTACAGGCATGTAATTCGAATAGGGAATTAGATTAGGAAATGAGACACTTAAAGTAGTAAAGGAGTTTTGCTATTTGGGGAGCAAAATAACTGATGATGGACGAAGTAGAGAAGATATAAAATGTAGACTGGCAATGGCAAGGAAAGCGTTTCTGAAGAAGAGAAATTTGTTAACATCGAGCACAGATTTAAGTGTCAGGAAGTCGTTTCCGAAAGTATTTGTATGGAGTGTAGCCATGTATGGAAGTGAAACATGGACGGTAACTAGTTTGGACGAGAAGAGAATAGAAGCTGTCGAAATGTGGTGCTACAGAAGAATGCTGAAGATTAGATGGGTACATCACATAACTAATGAGGAGGTATTGAATAGAATTGTGGAGAAGAGGAGTTTGTGGCACAACTTGACAAGAAGAAGGGACCGGTTGGTTGGACATGTTCTGAGGCATCAAGGGATCACAAATTTAGCATTGGAGGGCAGTATGGAGGATAAAAATCATAGAGGGAGACCAAGAGATGAATACACTAAGCAGATTCAGAAGGATGTAGGATGTAGTAAGTACTGGGAGATGAAGAAGCTTGTGCAGGATAGCGTAGCATGGAGAGCTGCATCAAACCAGTCTCAGGACTGAAGACCACAACAACAACTTGAATAGAACATGAGTTACTGGAGGTCAAAGTGGCCGATTACTACCGATCGCGTCAGACCATAAGTACTCCACGTTTACACGAAAAAACGGTAGCAGCATGCTTATAAATATATTTATTCATCCATGTTTTTATTTATATCCGATATATTCTGTTCATGAAGAAATTGGTTAAATATTTACTGTGTTATAGAAAGCACAGAGACATTAAGCTACTGGCCTACCTTTTGTTCTATTCCTTTGATATACGTTCATGTAATTTGTTTAGGTATCTAATAATGTGTGCTATAGCGTGTTTATGGTCCAGCCGTAGGAATATTTATATAATTCCAAGTTATTTCAATGTAAATCCAGTACTTCGAATGTGTTTCATTATGTCTGTGTGGGTGCGTTGGCATGGAGATATGGCGCGACCGCTCTAGCCAATCACAGCGCCCGTGAATGGGGAGACTGGATGGAAGGCAGTTCTGGCATTGTGGCAGTTCAGGGCGGTACGGCACGGGACACGGGAGTGTGAGTGCTGGGCACGGGCAGTACAGCGCGACGGACGCACAGTCGGCGGAAAGGCTTGGACAGTGGAGCAGGTTGCGCGTGGTCGCGGAGGATGGAAGTATTTCGGAGTGCCGACCTGCGCACTTGTGATATTTCCGTGGCTTCTACAGTGAAGAAGTAGAGTACGTTTAGAGGTGAATATCTCGCGCGCTGTGTTGTTGTTCATAACTCATTACGTGCTGTGGGAATCTATTGTTTCCCAGTTTCAACTTATATTTTATTTAATTGCTGGACCATCGACACCAATAAGTGTTTTGCAGAAATATGCCTCATTCTCAAAAGTACTTCTACTATCGTACGCATCAGTTAAAGTCGTTAAGATAATACCTGCAGATTTTATTTAACTACGAATAAAAGCTTTCTGAGGTGCTCTGTCCACTAACGTGCGTAATTTTTCTAGTTACCGTAGAGTTGACCTCTGAAAGCCCGGAGATAGTCACGAGTACTTCAGTATGTTGCAAAGAGCCACCGATTAGCGAGTCGTAAGAACTATAATACTGGGAGGTAGATGGGATGACTTTGTGACACTTGTGAGGAAATGAATGTTTTTCAATATTTCTGCGGAACCCAAGACATATCAGATATAACACTCCTCAGAACAAGCTGTTCCAGAAGCAGGACACACTTGTCTGTCCGCCACTACCTCGGACGTACGACTGGAAAAGGCCGCTTGGAGCAAGCACTTTGGACAGTTCTGTATTCTTCAAGCCGATATTACAGATTCTTGAGAAGAAACAAATACCATTACAGTTAATGGTTTTACTTTTGCATGGAGTCACAGTCATATAAAACTTTCTGAAAGATATAACCGCCATTTGACACTACAACGGTTTTTATACCACAATATGGATTTCGATTTTAGCCCATTTTCAAATGTTACAAATATCAAAAAATCATTAGACTTGAGTAGAACTCAAGTCATCGTCAAAACTTGTATCTTCAGTTATACAAACTGTGGTGTCACCGCCAGACACCACACTTGCTAGGTGGTAGCTTAAATCGGCCGCGGTCCATTAGTACGAGGGCAGTTCAATAAGTAATGCAACACATTTTTTTTCTCGGCCAATTTTGGTTGAAAAAACCGGAAATTTCTTGTGGAATATTTTCACACATTCCCGCTTCGTCTCGTGTAGTTTTATTGACTTTCGACAGGTGGCAGCGCTGTACGGAGCTGTTAAAATGGCGTCTGTAACGGATGTGCGTTGCAAACAACGGGCAGTGATCGAGTTTCTTTTGGCGGAAAACCAGGGCATCTCAGATATTCATAGGCGCTTGCAGAATGTCTACGGTGATCTGGCAGTGGACAAAAGCACGGTGAGTCGTTGGGCAAAGCGTGTGTCATCATCGCCGCAAGGTCATGCAAGACTGTCTGATCTCCCGCGTGCGGGCCGGCCGTGCACAGCTGTGACTCCTGCAATGGCGGAGCGTGCGAACACACTCGTTCGAGATGATCGACGGATCACCATCAAACAACTCAGTGCTCAACTTGACATCTCTGTTGGTAGTGCTGTCACAATTGTTCACCAGTTGGGATATTCAAAGGTTTGTTCCTGCTGGGTCCCTCGTTGTCTAACCGAACACCATAAAGAGCAAAGGAGAACCATCTTTGCGGAATTGCTTGCTCGTCATGTGGCTGAGGGTGACAATTTCTTGTCAAAGATTGTTACAGGCGATGAAACATGGGTTCATCACTTCGAACCTGAAACAAAACGGCAATCAATGGAGTGGCGCCACACCCACTCCCCTACCAAGAAAAAGTTTAAAGCCATACCCTCAGCCGGTAAAGTCATGGTTACAGTCTTCTGGGACGCTGAGGGGTTATTCTGTTCGATGTCCTTCCCCATGGTCAAACGATCAACTCTGAAGTGTATTGTGCTACTCTTCAGAAATTGAAGAAACGACTTCAGCGTGTTCGTAGGCACAAAAATCTGAACGAACTTCTCCTTCTTCATGACAACGCGAGACCTCACACAAGTCTTCGCACCCGAGAGAAGCTCACAAAACTTCAGTGGACTGTTCTTCCTCATGCACCCTACAGCCCCGATCTCGCACCGTCGGATTTCCATATGTTTGACCCAATGAAGGACGCAATCCGTGGGAGGCACTACGCGGATGATGAAGAAGTTATTGATGCAGTACGACGTTGGCTCCGACATCGACCAGTGGAATGGTACCGCGCGGGCATACAGGCCCTCATTTCAAGGTGGCGTAAGGCCGTAGCATTGAATGGAGATTACGTTGAAAAATAGTGTTGTGTAGCTAAAAGATTGGGGAATAACCTGGTGTATTTCAATGCTGAATAAAACAACCCCTGTTTCAGAAAAAAAATGTGTTGCATTACTTATTGAACTGCCCTCGTACAAGTCGGACCCGCGTGTCGCCACTGTCAGTACTTGCAGACGTAGCGCCACCACATGGCAGGTCTAGAAAGACGGACTAGCACTCGCCCCAGTTGTACGACGACTTTGCTAGCGACTACACTGACGAAGCCTTGCTCTCATTTGCCGAGAGACAGTTAGAATAGCCTTAAGCTAAGTCCATGGCTACGACCTAGCAAGGCACCATTAGCCTTACATAGCAATTGATAATTATCGTCCAAAGCATGTCTCAACAAGAACGATGTATACCACAAGGATAATAAAGTTAAGTAAACCGACATTACGTTCTTTTCTTATTAACATTCATTGAGCGTCCTGTTTCAGACTTTACGATATTCTGGGTGAGCTTATAGCGTGCCTATTCGGCCCCCTCAAAATAACACTGTGTCGGCCCCTCTGTCGACACATCACAAACCAATTTTCTCGGAATGAATGCGAGCACATTTGTGTAATATGCTAAATTAGCATGACCCAGTTGATATGGTTGTGCAAAAATAGATGACCAAATCAAAGGTCTTAAATTTTATCACAGTGTGCTGTGATTTGGTCACTTACTTTTCCACAACCACATCAACTGAGTCATGTTAACTGCCAGTAAATGAGCATATTACACAAATGCCATCGCATTTATTTAGACAAAATTGAATTATACAACCGAAGGTACATGTTTGACGATGACTTGTGTTCTACTCAAGTCTAATGGTTTATAATACTTGTAACACTTGATAATGGCCTAAGGACAAAATACAGATTGTGAAATAAAACCTACTGTACAGTCAAATGGCAATTATACCTTTGAGAAACTATTTCAGGTACCTGCAATATGCTAGCGAACAAAAACCGAAATTTTGTAAGTAATTAAAACCAACGTCCCTGGATGGACCCTGCGTCTCTCATGATCGAAATAGCTGTTGTACAATGAACTAGAAGTTTGTTTCCTGAAACTGCGGTTGTGTGTTGTAGTTTTCATCTTAATCTATGTCTGTGGAAACAAGTTCAGTGTTGAGGCCGTGTTGCCGCCGTAAGTAAAATGAAGAACTACACTTTCATATAAGAAGGTGTTCGGCCCTATCAAGTTTTCCCCTGGAAATCTTGGATACTGACTCGCTATGTACTCAGGTGAGCACGCCTAAAAGCAAAACGTTTCAGGTCTTCTATGACTATTTTGTGCCTTAGTGGCTCTAGAAATATGTGGGATTACAGTGGAAGCCACCATCGCACTAACAACGTCGCTGAAGGCTGGAACCCATGGGTAAATACATTAACGTCAGAAGATCATCCAAATGTTTACTTATTAGTGAACAAAAAAATCTTTGAGAAGATGCAGGGTACCACGACCACAAGTTTGACAGATTAATTTTAAATTTTGGTGCTGAAAGATGTCAGTAATGAAGCCTGGTGAGACTATTGATTTAAAAAGATTCCAAATTGCTGGCAACTTCAAATCATTTCTTACTTGGGAGGCTTACGCACAGAAATTACAGTGAAGAAGAAAACGTCACAACAATAGTAAGTTACGTAAATAATGAAGAGAACTTTAATGCACGTCATACTCGTTAGAAATCTCGTAAGTGATGCTTAATGGTGTATGAAGAGGGATTACGTCCTCCTGGAAAGTCGACTAAGGGTCTCTTGCGATCTGTAAAATATTCGCTACCGAAGACCGTGGCTTTTCTAGGGAATCATCGCGGCATTCGCCTAGACTGTTTCTTAGAATTAAAATCTCGGTGAATACTGTAACGGAACATATTAAAGGCTTTACTGTACCGAAGTATGCGATACCCTCCAAATTCAACTAGTTTAACGAGTTTTTATGATTATAGAAAAGTTATTGTGTATGTTAACAATGATTACATAACATGTCTGCATAAACAGTCAACCCATTAAATTATACTGAGTAACTGACCCACACAAAAGTTTATATCACTTGATCACTGATACAGCAAATGTCTAAGTTCATCTTAAATAATTAATATGAAGTACGAAAAATAGTGGCCAACTTAGGTATTTTGGATCTCCTTAAATAAAATTCACCCAGTGAAACCTATTTGTTCATTAGGAGCGGTTTCACTCAGTATTCACGAAATCAATCCTATTTTAGACGAAAACCAATGTAATTCTTAATAATTCATGTTATTTACTTATTTATGCAAATTAGAGAAGTCAATTGACAAACTTCTAAGAAACGGCCTTTTTGTAACAAAGAATTATTCTGTCATTATTCTGTCATTTTAATAACATGTTAAATTATGTCACTCGATGCAAATTAATAACTTTTCTGCACAAATTATGATAACAGATGTACATGTGACTTATAAACTATATCTCTTTTTAGTAGTTCTTTGACAATGTTATAAATACGAGCAGCAAGAAGGGTCGAGAGGCAGTCGGAATGTCACTTTGGTAAAGTGTGTTTGTGTGTTATTGTTTGAGGTGGATAAACAATGCAAAGAACACGTAAAGGAAATACTACTTTATGTTGTGTCATGGTCTTTGGTGGACAGTGGAATTAAGATGGCCACCAGAGTAATAAATATTTGAAGTTTACATATTTGTTGGTTTCGCTCGTTCTTTATCAACAAAAGCACATAAAAAACACGGGACCTCATCTTTTTACCCCTAGACAACCAGATTTAGAGCCAGCATCAGCATCGAGACACAGCATCGATCCAGCAAGCCATTCATTCCAGCACAAATTAAGAGAATAATGATTATGCTGCCTCTGCACGGTCGAAATACCGCAGCTCTTCAAAAAATTCCTCGGTGAGCAGTTGCATATACGGAAATTTTTAATACATTTTGTGCTTAACTCACTGGTTATGGAAGAGGAAACTGCTTCTTACAGCAAAATGAGGCAACATGCCACGTATCTAAGATATCCCTAGAATGAGTCCATGATATCTTCACTGAAGAACGAATTGTCACGAAACGTTTAAGGCCACCACGTTCGCCGGATCTAGCAGTATGTGATTTTTTACTGTGGGGACACTTGAAGAGTAACGTCTATGTGGCAGATCCAACACAATACAGGAACTGATACACAACATCAGCTGTGAAGTTGCCGTCATCGATATCTGAACTTTACACCGGGTGTATCTGAATATGCTTAGACGTGCACAGCTGTGTATTGCAGGGAATCACTTTCTACACCTTCCATAAACGTACTTTTCACTGTGTTTTTTATTAGAAGTAAATTATAATTAAGTCCATTTCAGCTCCTAGTTTCCATAATTTCACTGCTTTTACTTTATACTTACACGGGCTACTTTTATCTGTGAACCCCTGTATTTCGTTATTGTAGAAATATTTGAAATCAGATACTCATCTGAATTAAAAAATCACAATCCACGTACTTGAAATACCTTACTTACGAGAATTAATTGAAACTTTACTGCTCAGTTTCTCAAAATAACCAACTAGTCTCTTGCCATTGTTTTCAGACGAAAACTGCACATGTTCAACATCATTTTATCCATGCTGGCAGTTTTTGAACCTTTCGACGAATATTAAAATTGACTGACGTTTCCTAGCACGCTGTGCTACACCGCTAGACAGGAAACAAATTCTTAGTGTTCAAAATGTTTGGTATCATTTTTGGGAACAGCGTACTTGTAATCTACACTCCTGGAAATTGAAATAAGAACACCGTGAATTCATTGTCCCAGGAAGGGGAAACTTTATTGACACATTCCTGGGGTCAGATACATCACATGATCACACTGACAGAACCACAGGCACATAGACACAGGCAACAGAGCATGCACAATGTCGGCACTAGTACAGTGTATATCCACCTTTCGCAGCAATGCAGGCTGCTATTCTCCCATGGAGACGATCGTAGAGATGCTGGATGTAGTCCTGTGGAACGGCTTGCCATGCCATTTCCACCTGGCGCCTCAGTTGGACCAGCGTTCGTGCTGGACGTGCAGACCGCGTGAGACGACGCTTCATCCAGTCCCAAACATGCTCAATGGGGGACAGATCCGGAGATCTTGCTGGCCAGGGTAGTTGACTTACACCTTCTAGAGCACGTTGGGTGGCACGGGATACATGCGAACGTGCATTGTCCTGTTGGAACAGCAAGTTCCCTTGCCGGTCCAGGAATGGTAGAACGATGGGTTCGATGACGGTTTGGATGTACTGTGCACTATTCAGTGTCCCCTCGACGATCACCAGTGGTGTACGGCCAGTGTAGGAGATCGCTCCCCACACCATGATGCCGGGTGTTGGCCCTGTGTGCCTCGGTCGTATGCAGTCCTGATTGTGGCGCTCACCTGCACGGCGCCAAACACGCATACGACCATCATTGGCACCAAGGCAGAAGCGACTCTCATCGCTGAAGACGACACGTCTCCATTCGTCCCTCCATTCACGCCTGTCGCGACACCACTGGAGGCGGGCTGCACGATGTTGGGGCGTGAGCGGAAGACGGCCTAACGGTGTGCGGGACCGTAGCCCAGCTTCATGGAGACGGTTGCGAATGGTCCTCGCCGATACCCCAGGAGCAACAGTGTCCCTAATTTGCTGGGAAGTGGCGGTGCGGTCCCCTACGGCACTGCGTAGGATCCTACGGTCTTGGCGTGCATCCGTGCGTCGCTGCGGTCCGGTCCCAGGTCGACGGGCACGTGCACCTTCCGCCGACCACTGGCGACAACATCGATGTACTGTGGAGACCTCACGCCCCACGTGTTGAGCAATTCGGCGGTACGTCCACCCGGCCTCCCGCATGCCCACTATACGCCCTCGCTCAAATTCCGTCAACTGCACATACGGTTCACGTCCACGCTGTCGCGGCATGCTACCAGTGTTAAAGACTGCGATGAAGCTCCGTATGCCACGGCAAACTGGCTGACACTGACGGCGGCGGTGCACAAATGCTGCGCCGCTAGCGCCATTCGACGGCCAACACCGCGGTTCCTGGTGTGTCCGCTGTGCCGTGCGTGTGATCATTGCTTGTACAGCCCTCTCGCAGTGTCCGGAGCAAGTATGGTGGGTCTGACACACCGGTGTCAATGTGTTCTTTTTTCCATTTCCAGGAGTGTATATAAAACCTGTGGAAAATACAGTCTAGATCGAGATTGGTATTTTATTAAAATGATGGATTTCCGCATAGACTTCGACTATCTTCAGACAGCACCATCAGCTGAAGTTTTCGATACGATCAACTGACTGTTCTACGCATCGTCAACTTCAGCTGATGGTGACACCTGAAGATCACCTACGCCTAGGCCGAAACCGATACTTATAGTAAAATACCCATCGCGATCTAGACTGTTTTTTCGCTGATTTTATTCAAATTCTTTGTGTGCCTGTGTACCGCATGCAAATATCCGCTTAGCCCAGCAAGAAGCAGAAGCGCAGAAGCGACTCTGCACAGTTGTTCCGACCACAGACGGAATGTCGTAACTGCAGAGCAAGTTGCCTCGTAGGTCTCGGTCCGCCGGCAGTGCTCACCTGCACGAGGACGAGAGGGTTGCCGTCGAGGAAGGTCCTGTTGAGGACGTCGAAGTGCTGGAAGGCGCCTGGAGGCAGGTACTGGATCTGGTTGCGCTCGAGGCGCAGCGTGTCCAGCGACATGAGCGAGCCGCGGGCCTCGTCCGGCTCGGAGGTGGCGCTGTGCAGCCCGGCGATGCGGTTCGCCGACAGGTCGAGCGTCCTCAGGAGGCGCAGCGGCGCCAGCTGGCGGTACGGCACCGACGACAGCTGGTTGTCCGCCAGCTGCAGCCGAGACAGCCGCGGCGGGCCGTCGCGGAACAGCGCCACGTCCAGCTCCGACAGGTGGTTGCCCTGCGGACACCGGGTCGGCCGTCGCATTGCGCGTGCCACTGTGCGCGAAACAACAACTTTTTATACACTCTAAGGCAAAAACAAAAATGACCCAGAATTGGTAGATGTAGATGTCATGAACATGGACAAACAAATGATTACAATTTCAGAGAAATGGGGTGATTTGTGTCAAGAAAAAGAGCTTCACAAGCCGAGCAAGCCAACAATGCGCTGGTTCACCTCTGGCCCATATGCAAGCATTTATACAGTTTGCCATTGGTTGCTGGAGTTGAGCGACAGATCGTCAGGTTCCAGAGGGCTGTAGAGCTCTGCCCTATATGCTCCAAACGCTCTCAGTTGGGGAAAGATCTGGCGACCCTGCACGCCAAGGCAGAGCTTGGCAAGCACGAAGAAAATCAACAGAAACCCTCGCCTTATGCGGCCTGTGAAATGTAATCCTAGGATGGCTTGCTATGAAGGGCAACAAAACGTAGAATACCGTCGACGTACCACTGAGCTCTAAGGGTGCTGCGGATGAAAACCAAAGTGGTCTTGACATGGAACTCCAGAGTATCAGTTGTTGGGCCGTATGGCGGATGGCAGTTAGCCTGCAGTCCCCCCACTGTCCAGGGCATCTCCAGACGTGTCCTCGCTGGTCATAGTGATTCAGTTCGAAGAGGGACTCATCACTGAAGTCAATGACATTTCAGGCCTAAGATGTGTCTCGAGATGCCCCAGAGGGCGGTGGGATGCTAACCTGTGCATTGACGCAGATACGGCACAACAACCAGGAGTACTGTTCTGGCAGGCCATTTCTTTTCACAGCAGGACTTCTTTGGGTGTCATCCTTACAACACAGCGGTGCGATGGTGATATTCTACGCCCTGTCTTGTTGCCCTTCATGGCAAGCCATCCTGGGCTAACGTTTCAGCAAGATGATGTCCGCCCACGCACGGCGACAGTTTCTAATGCTTGTCTTCGTCCTTCCAAACCCTACCTGGGCCAGCAATGTCGCTGGATCGCTCCCCAACTGAAGACGTACGGAACATTTTCTGCACAGCCCTCCAACCATCGCGGCATTATCGTGATCTAATGTGCCAATTGGACAGAATTTGGATCGATATCCAACAGAAGGACATCCAACAACTCTATCAACCAATGTCAAGCCGAGTAACTGTTTGCATAAGGGCCTCAGGTGAACCATTGCGTTATTGAGCTCAACTTATGCAATTCTTTCTCTTGAATAACTGATCCAATTTTTCTGTAATTGTAATCATTTGTTTGTCTGGACAGGTAATCCAACCGATACATCAAACCGACCGATTTTCGTAGTATTCGGATACTTTCTTCTTGGTGTGTCTATTTTTTGTCTTAGAGTGTATGTTTAGCGTCAGACTGGCCCAGTTAGTCCGTGGTGTGTCAACTGTGGACACATGCGTCCTGCAGTAATCATGGAATATTAAATAAAGATCGAAGAGTTGATTTCCCTAGAATGAGATTATCACTCTGCAGCGGAGTGTGTGCTGATATGAAACTTCCTGGCTGATTAAAACTGTGTACCGGACCGAGACTCGAACTCGGGACCTATGCCTTTCGCAGGCAAGTGCTCTACCAACTGAGCTACCCAAGCACGACTCACGCCCCACTCCCACACAGCTTTGCTTCTGCCTGTACCTCGTCTCCTACCCTCCAAACTTTCCAGAAGCTCTCCTGTGAACCTGCATAGGTTCCGAGTTCGAGTCTCGGTCCGGCACACAGTTTTAATCTGCCAGGAAGTTTCAGTTGATTTCCCTGTACATCGCTGATACCTGTAGACTGGAGGAAAATGGTGATGGGAAGACCTGTGTACAGGGTACGTCAATTGTCAGTTGTGAACAGCCTCACGATGTTGTAATCGCGGAGTAGTGGAGTGTCTCAATCCAACAAGTGGTATCTCTGGACGATGGAAGTCAGCTGTCAGCCTGTGTGTCACTGACAGTGAAACAGGAATGTCTGATGTTATCTCAATTTTCTCATATTGAGAACTTATGAGCAACCTATAGCGACCCAAAAGTCCTGTGGGAATGCACGCATTCACAGACTAATGCAGGTAGAGAGGTAAACATCGAGCACATGCCTGAAACGACACGGGGCTCTATTGCAACCGAAAACGAGAGCAAATACTGGTCAACAGGTGGCGATAGGCAGCAACAAGTCAGTGACGTAACATAAAATGGGCTGTAGTGGAAGAGGGAGTGAGATCATCCCTAGTCTGGCTGATAAACACCTGCTGGGAGGAACGACTTTTGTGCAGGATGGCGCTCCACCCCGTACTGCTACACGTGTGGAACACCCGCTGCGAACATCGTTTGGTGAGGATCGCGTGCTGGGCCGCCACTTCCGCCATGGTTGGCCTCCCAGGTCCCCAGGCCTCAATCCGTGTCATTACTGGTTATGGGGTTACCTGAAGTCGTAAGTCTACCGCGATCGTCCGACCTCATTAGCGATGCTAAAAGACAACATCCGACGGCAGGTTGCTCAGCCAAGTCCAGTGGCAGACACTGCAAGAGAGGTTCTGTGCATCACGGTGTAGTCTACTGTTAAACTTCCGAGAGCGTACGCTCCTAGCAGATTCAACTAATATACTGCTTCCCCCTACGTATGTCTCGCGAAAAGACTGTGAAGATAAAACTAAAGAGATTTGAGCACACGCGGTGACTTACCAGCGATCGTTCTTCTCGCGATCCATATGTTTTAGATGTGCAGATTGTCCAAAAGAAAATCACAGACAAGGTTTAGGGACAGGTTTCTTCTACCTAAACAAGAAAGAAATGTGTACTAAACGTGGGGTCTAAAATGCGTACTTTGAGAGCTATGAGAGCTTGTTCATGTTCGCCACACTGAAACACGTCTCTTCCACCGAACAAGTGGTCATAGTTCATGAGGTCTGCACGTCAGAGGCATGTTCCTACGGCTTGTCTGTACTTTTTTTGGCGACGCCTCCTGGATGCAGACTGTGTGTCGCTGCCAGTAGTGCGTCGATGTGGCAGACGGGGCTGCGGCACTGAGCGGCGCGACATACCTGCAGGTCCAGCGCCTCCAGCAGCTGCAGGTTGGAGAAGGCGGCCGGCGGCAGCGAGGTGAGTGAGTTGTCAGCCAGGTCCAGCGTCTGCAGGGACTCTTCCAGGCCGCGCCACGCCTCCTGGTTCACCTCAGAGATGTCGTTACCTGCGACACGCCGAGCCACGAGTCATACCACCGTGTTTAAACTGACCGAATGCAATAAAACCGATCTGGGATCATATGAAATGAACGATTCCAAAATTGAAGACTCAAACCCCAGAAATCTACTGCCATACAGGTAGCTATACGAAAATATACACTACTGGCCATTAAAATTGCTAAAAAATGGTTCAAATGGCTCTGAGCACTATGGGACTCAACTGCTGTGGTCATAAGTCCCCTAGAACTTAGAACTACTTAAACCTAACTAACCTAAGGACAGCACACAACACCCAGCCATCACGAGGCAGAGAAAATCCCTGACCCCGCCGGGAATCGAACCCGGGAACCCGGGCGTGGGAAGCGAGAACGCTTTAAAATTGCTACACCAAGAAGAAATGCAGATGATCAACTGGTATTCATCGGTAAAATATATCATACTAGAACTGACATTTGATTACATTTTCACGCAATTTGGGTGCATAGACCCTGAGAAATCAGTATCCAGAACAACCACCTCTGGCCGTAATAACGGCCTCGATACGCCTGGGCATTGAGTCAAACACAGCTTGGATGGCGTGTACAGGTACAGCTGCCCATACAGCTTCAACACGATACCACAGTTCATCAAAAGTAGTGACTGGCGTATTGTGACGAGCCAGTTCCTCGGCCACCATTGACCAGATGTTTTCAGTTGGTGAGAGATCTGGAGAATGTACTGGCCAAGGCACTAGTCGAACATTTTCTGTATGCAGAAAGGCCCGTACAGGACCTGCAACATCCTGCTGAAATGTAGGGTTTCGCAGGGATCGAATGAAGGGTAGAGCCACGGGTCGTAACACTGTTCAAAGTGCCGGCAATGCGAACAAGAGGTGACCGAGACGTGTAACCAATGGCACCCCATACCATCACGTCGGGTAATACGCCAGTACGGCGATGACGAATACACGCTTCCAATGTGCGTTCACCGCCATGTTGCCAAAGACGGATGCGACCATCATGATGCTGTAAACAGAACCTGGATTCATCCGAAAAAATGACGTTTTGCCATTCGTGCACCCAGGTTCGTCGTTGAGTACACCATCGTAGCTGCTCCTGTCTGTGATGCAGCGTCAAGGGTAACCGTGGCCATGGTCTCCGAGCTGACAGTCCATGCTGCTGCAAACGTCGTCGAACTGTTGGTGCACAAGGTTGTTGTCTTGCAAACGTCCCCATCTGTTGATTCAGGTATCGAGACGTGACTGCACGATTTGTTACAGCCATGCGGATAAGATGCCTGTCATCTCGACTGCTAGTGATACGAGGCTGTTGGGATCCAGCACGGCGTTCTGTATTACCCTCCGGAACCCACCGATTCCATATTCTGCTAACAGTCATTGAATCTCGACAAACGCGAGCAGCAATGTCGCGATACGATAAACCGCAATCGTGATAGGTTACAATCCGACCTTTATCAAAGTCGGAATCGTGATGGTACGCATTTCTCCTCCTTACACGAGGCATCACATCAACTTTTCACGAGGCAACGCCGGTCAACAGTGTATGAGAAATCGGTTGGAAACTTTCCTCATATCAGCACGTTGTAGGTTCGCCACCGGCGCCAACCTTGTGTAAATCCTCTGGAAAGCTAATCATTTGCATATCACAGCATCTTCTTCCTGTCGGTTAAATTTCGCGTCTGTAGCACGTCATCTTCGTGGCGTAGCAATTTTAATGGCCAGTAGTGTATAGACGTCAGCATATATACTGAAGAGCCACAGATACTGGTACACCTGCCTAATATCGCGTAGGGCCCCCACGAGCATGCAGAATTGCCACAACACCACTTGGTACGGACTCGACTAGTGTTTGAAGTTGTGCTGGAGGGAACTGCAGGCAGAGCTGTCCACAGATCCGCAAGAGTATGACGGGGTGGTGGTCTCTTCTGAAAATCACTTGGCAAGGCGTCCCAGATATGCTCAATAATGTTCATGTCTTGGGAGATTGGTGGCCGTTGGAAGAGTTTAAACTCAGTAGATTGTTGCTGGAGCCAGTCTACAGCAATTCTGGACGTGTACGGTGTCGCATTGTCCTGATGGAATTGCCCAAGTCCGTTCGAATGCACAATGGACATGAATGGATGCAGGTGATGAGATAAGTACGTGTCATCCGTCACAGTCGTATCTTGACGTATCAGTGGTCCCATATCACTCCAACTGCACACGACCCACACCATTACCGAGCCTCCACCAGCTTGAACAATCCCTTGATGACATGGAGGGTCTATGGATTCATGAGGTTGCAACCATACCCGTACACGTCCACCCGCTAGATACAATCTGAAACAAGACTCGTCCGACAGGCATCATGTTTCCAGTCATCAACAGTCCAGTGTCGGTGTTGACGGGCCCAGGCGAGGCGTAAAGCTTTGCGTTGCGCAGTCAACAGGACTAAACGAGTGGGGCTTCGGCTCCGAAAGCCCATATCGATGACGTTTCGTTGAATGGTTCGCATGCTGACATTTGTTGATGGTCCATCACTGAAATCTGCAGGAGTTTGCGGAAGGATTGCGCTTCCGTCACGTTGAACGATTATCTTCGGTCGTTGTTGGTCCTGTTTTTGCTGGATCTTTTTCCAGCCGCAGCAGTGTCGGAGATCTGATGTTTTACCGGATTCCTGATATTCACGGCATACTCGTGAAATGCTCGTGCGGGAAAATCCTCACGTCATTGCTACCTCGGAGATGCTGTCTCCCATCGTTCGTGCGCCAACTGTAACACCACGTTGAAACTCACTTAAATCTTGATAACCTCTCATTGTAGCAGCAGTAACTGATCTAACGACTGTTCCAGACACTTGTTGTCTCATATAGGCGTTACCGACCGCAGCGCCGTATTCTGCCTGTTTACATATCTCTGTATCAGAATACGCATGCCTATACCGATTTCTTTGGTGATTCAGTGTATTTATTCGCTAACCATCTGATGCAATCATCACTACACTTCAGTTCTGCAATTACCAGTCAGTTAACACGATGTCTTGTTCGTAGAGCTATTTTACGAGAACGTTTCCAGTTCTTTTGTATTAATATCCACTACTGTCATACTTTGCAATCTTAAAAGTATTTAAAGCCTCTTCAAGTCACATATTCTCTTTATGCTGTTGTCCTTCTCTACCTGATCCACTGCGATGGACATGAAACATACAGTTGTTTACTTGTTTGCAACAATATAAATATATGCTAGCTTACTATGTCGACGACAATACACTACAAATGAGAGAGCTCTAATGACTCCATTCATTGCGCTCACGACAGCACTTAGTATATAATTAGCTGACTTGTCATTGGTTACCATATCTACCACAGCCACCAATAAGTCTGCTCAATGCCACTACTTTGACGTATCTAGTGATGTTCAAAATATACTCAAGATAATATGACTCAAACATACAGGGTGTACATGAAGTTCGGGAACACTTTCAATTATTTATTGCACAAGAACCAAACATTTTTCAGGTATCATACATATGCCATTTTGAAGAGAAACGCTGAAAGTTTTTTCTTTTTCGTGTATACTGCCAAAGCGTAGTTTGGAAATTGGCCGATAGTCAGCGCTAGTCGCGAACATGACGAGTTTAGGTGTGGAGCGAGCTTTCTGTGTGTTGGAGTTCGAAAAAACAAGCGTTCTACAGCTGTTCAACGGTTGTTTAGAACGAAGTACGCTAAGAAGCGACCAACAAGGAAGGCCATTTACCACAGGCACAACAAATTCCCCAAATGTATTTATTTATTTATTTATTTATTTATATACACTCCTGGAAATGGAAAAAAGAACACATTGACACCGGTGTGTCAGACCCACCATACTTGCTCCGGACACTGCGAGAGGGCTGTACAAGCAATGATCACACGCACGGCACAGCGGACACACCAGGAACCGCGGTGTTGGCCGTCGAATGGCGCTAGCTGCGCAGCATTTGTGCACCGCCGCCGTCAGTGTCAGCCAGTTTGCCGTGGCATACGGAGCTCCATCGCAGTCTTTAACACTGGTAGCATGCCGCGACAGCGTGGACGTGAACCGTATGTGCAGTTGACGGACTTTGAGTGAGGGCGTATAGTGGGCATGCGGGAGGCCGGGTGGACGTACCGCCGAATTGCTCAACACGTGGAGCGTGAGGTCTCCACAGTACATCGATGTTGAACCGTATGTGCAGTTGACGGACTTTGAGTGAGGGCATATAGTGGGCATGCGGGAGGCCGGGTGGACGTACCGCCGAATTGCTCAACACGTGGAGCGTGAGGTCTCCACAGTACATCGATGTTGTCGCCAGTGGTCGGCGGAAGGTGCACGTGCCCGTCGACCTGGGACCGGACCGCAGCGACGCACGGATGCACGCCAAGACCGTAGGATCCTACGCAGTGCCGTAGGGGACCGCACCGCCACTTCCCAGCAAATTAGGGACACTGTTGCTCCTGGGGTATCGGCGAGGACCATTCGCAACCGTCTCCATGAAGCTGGGCTACGGTCCCGCACACCGTTAGGCCGTCTTCCGCTCACGCCCCAACATCGTGCAGCCCGCCTCCAGTGGTGTCGCGACAGGCGTGAATGGAGGGACGTATGGAGACGTGTCGTCTTCAGCGATGAGAGTCGCTTCTGCCTTGGTGCCAATGATGGTCGTATGCGTGTTTGGCGCCGTGCAGGTGAGCGCCACAATCAGGACTGCATACGACCGAGGCACACAGGGCCAACACCCGGCATCATGGTGTGGGGAGCGATCTCCTACACTGGCCGTACACCACTGGTGATCGTCGAGGGGACACTGAATAGTGCACGGTACATCCAAACCGTCATCGAACCCATCGTTCTACCATTCCTAGACCGGCAAGGGAACTTGCTGTTCCAACAGGACAATGCACGTCCGCATGTATCCCGTGCCACCCAACGTGCTCTAGAAGGTGTAAATCAACTACCCTGGGCAGCAAGATCTCCGGATCTGTCCCTCATTGAGCATGTTTGGGACTGGATGAAGCGTCGTCTCACGCGGTCTGCACGTCCAGCACGAACGCTGGTCCAACTGAGGCGCCAGGTGGAAATGGCATGGCAAGCCGTTCCACAGGACTACATCCAGCGTCTCTACGATCGTCTCCATGGGAGAATAGCAGCCTGCATTGCTGCGAAAGGTGGATATACACTGTACTAGTGCCGACATTGTGCATGCTCTGTTGCCTGTGTCTATGTGCCTGTGGTTCTGTCAGTGTGATCATGTGATGTATCTGACCCCAGGAATGTGTCAATAAAGTTTCCCCTTCCTGGGACAATGAATTCACGGTGTTCTTATTTCAATATCCAATATATATATATATATATATATATACCTTGTCACGTCGAAAACTGTACGGGCCATTCTTCTTCGCTGAGAGCACTGTCACCGGATATTCCGACTTGGACACGTTGCAGCAATGGCTGATGCCTCAAATGCAATCGGACTCTCCGTTCATCTTTCAGCAGGATGCAGCTCCACTCCATTTTCATCGTGAAGTTCGTGGGTACCTGAACACGAAGCTGCCGCATCGATGGATCGGTCGTGCTACAGAAGGGGACAGCTGTTTCATGAAATGGCCTCCCTGATCACCAGATCTCACTCCGTATGACATTTTTCTGTGGGGACAAATTAAAGATCTGGAGTATGCACTGCCTCTACCACGTGATGTAGCAGAGCTCCGGGAGTGAATACGGGAAACGATTGCCTCAGTCGATGCCATGCTGGGACGGGTATGGCAAGAATTCGATAATCGGGTCACTCATGGTTCCCATATCGAATGTTTGTAAAAAAACTTTCAGAGTTTCTCTTCAAAATTCAATATGTATGACATGTGTACAATGTTCAGTTCTTGTGCAATAAATAAATGAAAGTGTTCTCGGACTTTATGTACACCCTGTATAATCCCCTGATGAAGAAATATGAACCGATGTCTATGTATCCTCGATTTGCAGACCATCCAGTATGTAACTTTACCTCAACCATGACTTTATCCGTGCCTTCTTCACTCGTTACTTTATATATGTGATATAGCTACACTACGCTTTGTACATTATCTGTGATTAGTCATAACTGTGGAAATGAGCGTTGTAAATGGAACTTGACCTCACGTATTGGTGCACATAAGCACTACATTTCTTAACAAGATTGTAAATACTTCGTAATGTTTTTCTATAACTCTGTATTGTTTAACCCAGGTTGTTTTCTGTGGTGTCACCGCCAGACACCATACTTGCTAGGTGGTAGCCTTTAAATCGGCCCCGGTCCGTTAGTATACGTCGGACCCGCGTGTCGTCACTGTCAGTGATTGCAGACCGAGCTCCGCCACACGGCAGGTCTAGAGACACGTCCTAGCACTCGCTCCAGTTGTACAGCCGACTTTGCTAGCGATGCTACACTGACAAATACGCTCTCATTTGCCGAGACGATAGTTAGCATAGCCTTCAGCTACGTCATTTGCTACGACCTAGCAAGGCGCCATTACCAGTTTATATTGAGATTGTAAAACATGTACCGTCAAGAGCGATGTACACCAATTATGGATTAAAGTTAAGTATTACATCAACTACGTACTTTATTTGCTACTATCAAGTCCCTTAATTGTTCCAGACCTCACGCCAGTCTGCGTGAGCTTAACGCGTGCTATTCGGCTACAAGTCATAGTGGATTGGCTGTCGGGTCAGTCCACTACATTTTCATTCCAGCATTGTAAAGAGCGAGTTTCTCATAGTATTGTGTTTTTCTTATATATTAGGCTTCATTCTAAAGTTTCATAGTTCAAATGAGCACTATCATACCTGACTATTTGTATATTCATGATTCCTAGTCACAGATGTTAGATGGTTAATGCAAATGTTCCACAAATTAACGTGATACTTTTATACTATTCAAAGAGCCAGATGCTCACAAAGATTTGTGTTTCTTTATTAATTATCTCATTTATGCTACATTCCCGAACTTTTATCAGCCTATACTTATTTAATGTTAAGAATTCGTTATTATGGCCAATTGCTATAACAACCCTGCCAAATTCTTCAGCAGGAGGCAACAGGGTTAGGAAAGCTATATACACAGGGTAAATTAATTCAAGTTTTTTAATAAAATATTATATTGAACCAGATATCGTAAAATGTAGTATCGATTGTGTAGTAGAGTCGCTGCTCAACAGCAATCGCTGACTCTAGGTATTACGGGTAACGTACTAGAGTAACTTCAGATCGAGTAACGCATGGAGGACTCTCAAGTGTAAAGGCGTGTTGTATCTGATGTGTGTTGAATATATACTTGCTCGCTACGGTCAGTAATGACTTTATCTGCAACATACTGTGCTGTTTGCTAACTGTAAAAGGAATCTCAACAGAAGTGGAAGTAATTAAGGGAAGTAAAGGTGTTTTGCTACTAACGCAATGCGCGTATTCATAAGCGATGTTCGAGACAAATTACAGCACTTACATTCAGTGATTTTGTAACTCTAATATTTTATGTGTAATCAGTTTATTGAGTGTGTTATTTTTGAGCATTATTAATTTTCAAAGAGTCAAAATACAAGTTTTAAAGTTAGTGCCATATTCTGACTTATCCCAGGTCAATATCAGTTCCCAGTCCATGCCATTTTTGATTAACTATTTCTCTCAAGAAGTTATTGTCTCAGTCATATTCGATTTAACTAAAATGTATGCTCAGCAACAGCCTTGCAGAATAGCTGTTTGCTAACTATACAATATAGAGTATTTACAGAGAGCAATGCGAAGCGTGCTTTCATTGAGCAGCTAAAGGTAAGAAATTTTATTGTTTCAGGGATACTCCTAGCATTCATTAAGCACAGGGACAATTATTTTCAAATTCCATCAATTTTGTTTTTTTACCAGGGGCAATTTAAAATCAATCAGATTCAGTTTTTGTGTTGAGTAAATTAACGCAGTTTGGGTTTGGTTTAAAGTTATTGACAGTTTACATTCTTTCAGCTAAATGAAATTTACATTCTCGCAGTCAGAGAAGTTCAGTACAGTGCAAAGCCGCGAGTTTCAATCATGTTTCAAACGCACATGTTTCAACGTTTACCAGGTATTTCTGGCATTCTGACGAATGCTTTTTGGCAATAATTATAAAATACTCTACACGTGCTTTCCTATCCTTTCCGTCTTTATATTTCCGTTTTTTTGCTTTTCGCTTTCGAGTATGGTATATCAGGAAAGGACCACGTCCGGTTATTTATTATCTCCATTTTCCAGTGTACTTCCTAAAAGCTACTAATGCCGCAACCGTGTGAAAAGCGTTGTTTTTGAACTAATAAAGAGCAATGCGCAACCTAGGATTGTTTTTTTATGTTAATTACATGCTTGCTCCACCACACGCTACAATGTACTGGAATAAATATTACAAATTTGTGATTTGTGACAAATCCACACATATTATAAAAGTGGATATACGTGCATATGTTTGTATATGTGTAAGTATGTATGTGTATGGGATGATTCAGCTGCCCCTACGATTGTCGTTTTACGTAACCCGCAATTCCATGTCCGTCCACGTGCGAGATTTCCATATTCTCTCGTTTGCTATTCCCAAACTATTAGTCCTACAGAATAAATGAACGGGACTTTTTTGTAGGAAATTTACTGTAGTTAATTTGTGTACTAGCATAAGTCTTCGCTGGTGGCCCTAGTTTCAGAGTTATTAGAGAAAATTGTGCAGAATTAACCCCTAAATGCACTTGCACCCCCTCACTCATCCCTCGCCAGTCAGGATT
The DNA here is from genome assembly GCF_023864275.1 of Schistocerca cancellata. Taxonomy (NCBI): domain Eukaryota; kingdom Metazoa; phylum Arthropoda; class Insecta; order Orthoptera; family Acrididae; genus Schistocerca; species Schistocerca cancellata. Next base: position 122,661,553 of record NC_064637.1, on the reverse strand, counting down.
TGTAGTATGTTGTTCGTGACACCGCCTCCTACCACCGTATAAAAGTTTGGAACTGCCCGAATTATTTCCCACATTCGACCATTCTTCGTCTTCGTTGACTAGCCTTATTACGTTGCCGGCTTATTCAACCATTTACAAATCTTAAAACTGAAGTTTGTGTTAATTTTACCTAACAGTTTTGTGAGTTTTACCAGCATAAACTAAACAGTTACATCATTGTATTCGTCAGGCCTTCTACCTACGAAACTGCTTGTAAGGGATAAAGTTCAATCTAAGTGTCAGTTCTAGCGTAGCTTTTACAAAAAACCGTTTTTCTTTCATTACCCTCACGGCCACGTCTAAATTAATAATATTGACGAAATAGCTGATTACGCTGGTGGCATAATATCCCAGTTAACAGAGACCAGAAAAGGTCGAATATCGGGAACAATTCGTATAGTCGGAATTTTTTGTACTGTAGTAGGAGGGAGTGCCACAAACAGCATAGCTGAGAGATGAATGAGGGGGTGGAGGTGCGTCTGACGTTCACTTTTGTGCGTTTTTCTTAAATACCTTGGAAACACTGGCCACCAACGAAACCGTATCCCAGTACAGAATTTAGCTATATTACACGTGGGTGAGTCAAATGAAAACGTTAAATTTGTAATAACAAATCGAAATTTCGTGCCGTTATCCTGTAAGTTGGTAAGCGTACTACAAACAGTGTGCAGAATGGCCTGTAGGTGGCAGCATAGTGCAGATGCACACATACCGTCGCATTATCAGTATAAAGATAGCCGCCCCACTTGCGACTTGCAACAGGGAAGAACAGCGTTCTGTTATTCGGTTTTTGCGTAGTGAAGGTGTGAAACCTATTGAAATTCATCGACGAATGAAGGTTCAGTACGGTGATGCATGTTTGTCACAGCAGCAAGTCTACGAATGGAGTAGGAAGTTCGCAGATGGTGTGACTTCAGTGTAAGATGCTCCTCGTCCAGGTCAGGCACAATGAGTTGTGACTCCACAGAACATTGCAGCAGTTGAAGCCATAGTGAAGGAAAACCGCCAAGTGACACTGAATGACATTGCAGCATGTTTACAGATTAGTCATGGGTCAGCACACCACATTGTGCATGATGTGCTCCAGTTTCACAACGTGTCCGCAAGATGGGTGCCACGGCAGCTGACCCCCGAAATGAGATCGTCGTGTTGATGCTTGTGAAGAACTTCTTCGGCTCTTTTAACAGGAAGGCGATGGCTTCCTTGCAAGAATCGTTACTGGAGACGATGACTGGGTTCACGTCCACCAACCGGAAATGAAGAGAGCGAGCAAGGAATGGCACCATTTCTCATCACCAAAACCAAAGAAGTTTCCAACAGAACCATCAGCAGGGAAGTTTATGCTGACTCTCTTTTGGGACGAAAAAGGCGTCATTTTGAGCATTACATGCCTAGATGGACCACTGTCACCAGTGCATCATACAGAGATCTTCTAAAAAATCATCTGCGGCCTGCAATCAAATCAAAGCGACGTGGATTGCTGTCAGCAGGTGTCCTTTTGCAACATGACACTGCAAGGCCCCACACTGCCCGTACAACAGTTGCATCAATCACAGACCTGCGCTTTGAGTGTCTTCCTCATACACCATACTCACCAGACCTTGCACCACGTGATTTCCATATGTTTGGACCACTCAAAGACGCAATGGGAGGAAAGAAGTTCCGTTCTGATGAAGAGGTACGCCACGCGATGCATGAGTGGTTGCACGGACTACCAAAAGAATTTTTTTCTAAAGGAATTTATGCACTTTGTAAGCGCTGGAGGACTTGCATTAAGCGTGGGGGAGATTATGTTGAAAAGTGAAACAGCTTTACCACTTCTGCACTATAAATAACACGAGGAGCATTCAAGTTCTAAGGCCTCCGCTTTTTTTTTCTCAGGACTGGAAAGAGATAGGAACACTCGCATTGTTTTAAAATGAGGCAGCGTTCATTGTCAATACGTCCCAGAGATGGCAGCACCGTACGACAGATGGAATTTTACCGCCAGCGGCGAGAATGAGAACTGTTTTAAATACTAAAAATGGCGACGTTTTCCTTACTTGAACAGCGTGCAATCATTCATTTTCTGAATTTACGTGGTGTGAAGCCAATTGAAATTCATCGACAGTTGAAGGAGACATGTGGTGATGGAGTTATGGATGTGTCGAAAGTGCGTTCGTGGGTGTGACAGTTTAATGAAGGCAGAACATCGTGTGACAACAAACCGAAACAACCTCGGGCTCGCACAAGCCGGTCTGACGACATGATCGAGAAAGTGGAGAGAATTGTTTTGGGGGATCGCAGAATGACTGTTGAACAGATCTCCTCCAGAGTTGGCATTTCTGTGGGTTTTGTGCACACAATCCTGAATGACGACCTGAAAATGCGAAAAGTGTAATCCAGGTGGGTGCCACGAATGCTGACGGACGACCACACGGCTGCCCATGTGGCATGTTGCCAAGCAATGTTGGCGCGCAACGACAGCATGAATGGGACTTTCTTTTCGTCGGTTGTGACAATGGATGAGACGTGGATGCCATTTTTCAATCCAGAAACAAAGCGCCAGTCAGCTCAATGGAAGCACACACATTCACCGCCACAAAAAAAATTTCGGGTAACCGCCAGTGCTGAAAAAATGATGGTGTCCATGTTCTGGGACAGCGAGGGCGTAATCCTTACCCATTGCGTTCCAAAGGGCACTACGGTAACAGGTGCATCCTACGAAAATGTTTTGAAGAACAAATTCCTTCCTGCACTGCAACAAAAACGTCCGGGAAGGGCTGCGCGTGTGCTGTTTCACCAAGACAACGCACCCGCACATCGAGCTAACGTTACGCAACAGTTTCTTCGTGATGACAACTTTGAAGTGATAAGTGATTCCTCATGCTCCCTACTCACCTGGCCTGGCTCCTAGTGACTTTTGGCTTTTTCCAACAATGAAAGACACTCTCCGTGGCCGCACATTCACCAGCCATGTTGCTATTGCCTCAGCGATTTTCCAGTGGTCAAAAGAGACTCCTAAAGAAGCCTTAGCCGCTGCCATGGAATCATGGCGTCAGCGTTGTGAAAAATGTGTACGTCTGCAGGGCGATTACGTCGAGAAGTAACGCCAGTTTCATCGATTTCTGGTGAGTAGTTAATTAGAAAAAAAATCGGAGGCCTTAGAACTTGAATGCACCTCGTATTTTAATAAATATTTAAGGTATTCATTTGACTCACCCTCGTACTTCCTACAGAAAGGTCCTGCTCATTTTTTCTGTAGGACTAATAGTAGAGGGCAACAGAATATGAAAATCTCGCACCTGGTTTTTGAAGGCCAGATATAACATGGCAGGTTGAAGAAAACGATAGCGATAGGGGCAGCTCAGTCAGCCTGCATACAAGGTGTTTCCGTAAGAGCGTGCAAAAATTTAACAGGACACAGACGATGCTCCACCGAACGATTTGAGGGAGGGAACCTGGGGTCGGAGAAGCCAGCTTAAGGAGATAATAGGGATAAAATCATATTACTGTGTACTTTTTTATTTACATTAGTTACAGTTGACTGCAAATGCCATCACTGACACAATGAACGTACCATTTGTACTGAATCTCGCAAAATGTGCTGAAACTGACGCTCATCAACCTCAATGCAAGCATGACATCTGCGAACAAGATTCTGACGCACCCTGACAAATATCCCAGGTGTGCTTCGAATCGCATCACGGGCAGCTACGATTTCGGCTCCTAATTCCTTATCCACTGTGGTCTCACACACAAGTGACTTTAGATACCCCCACAGGAAATAATCAAGGGGATTGAGGGCAGGTGACCTCGCAGGCCATGGAAGAGGACCTCTCCTCCCAATCCAGCGACCAGGAAATACCGGTACTGCTCCATCGCATTGTACTGTTCGCTTCTGAATAGAACTGAGGAATGAATGGGTCTGTCGCTGATTCATAGCACGTTCTGTCATGGGAAAATGTAAATACAATACAAAAGAACCACCTTATGAACAAGTAAAGTAAACAAAACATGCATCATGACTTCCTGGTAATCAGGCTCGTTCTCCTTGTTTCGTTGCAGTAAACAAGGAATATACACTCCTGGAAATGGAAAAAAGAACACATTGACACCGGTGTGTCAGACCCACCATACTTGCTCCGGACACTGCGAGAGGGCTGTACAAGCAATGATCACACGCACGGCACAGCGGACACACCAGGAACCGCGGTGTTGGCCGTCGAATGGCGCTAGCTGCGCAGCATTTGTGCACCGGCGCCGTCAGTGTCAGCCAGTTTGCCGTGGCATACGGAGCTCCATCGCAGTCTTTAACACTGGTAGCATGCCGCGACAGCGTGGACGTGAACCGTATGTGCAGTTGACGGACTTTGAGCGAGGGCGTATAGTGGGCATGCGGGAGGCCGGGTGGACGTACCGCCGAATTGCTCAACACGTGGGGCGTGAGGTCTCCACAGTACATCGATGTTGTCGCCAGTGGTCGGCGGAAGGTGCACGTGCCCGTCGACCTGGGACCGGACCGCAGCGACGCACGGATGCACGCCAAGACCGTAGGATCCTACGCAGTGCCGTAGGGGACCGCACCGCCACTTCCCAGCAAATTAGGGACACTGTTGCTCCTGGGGTATCGGCGAGGACCATTCGCAACCGTCTCCATGAAGCTGGGCTACGGTCCCGCACACCGTTAGGCCGTCTTCCGCTCACGCCCCAACATCGTGCAGCCCGCCTCCAGTGGTGTCGCGACAGGCGTGAATGGAGGGACGAATGGAGACGTGTCGTCTTCAGCGATGAGAGTCGCTTCTGCCTTGGTGCCAATGATGGTCGTATGCGTGTTTGGCGCCGTGCAGGTGAGCGCCACAATCAGGACTGCATACGACCGAGGCACACAGGGCCAACACCCGGCATCATGGTGTTGGGAGCGATCTCCTACACTGGCCGTACACCACTGGTGATCGTCGAGGGGACACTGAATAGTGCACGGTACATCCAAACCGTCATCGAACCCATCGTTCTACCATTCCTAGACCGGCAAGGGAACTTGCTGTTCCAACAGGACAATGCACGTCCGCATGTATCCCGTGCCACCCAACGTGCTCTAGAAGGTGTAAATCAACTACCCTGGGCAGCAAGATCTCCGGATCTGTCCCTCATTGAGCATGTTTGGGACTGGATGAAGCGTCGTCTCACGCGGTCTGCACGTCCAGCACGAACGCTGGTCCAACTGAGGCGCCAGGTGGAAATGGCATGGCAAGCCGTTCCACAGGACTACATCCAGCGTCTCTACGATCGTCTCCATGGGAGAATAGCAGCCTGCATTGCTGCGAAAGGTGGATATACACTGTACTAGTGCCGACATTGTGCATGCTCTGTTGCCTGTGTCTATGTGCCTGTGGTTCTGTCAGTGTGATCATGTGATGTATCTGACCCCAGGAATGTGTCAATAAAGTTTCCCCTTCCTGGGACAATGAATTCACGGTGTTCTTATTTCAATTTCCAGGAGTGTACATGTGAATAATCATCACAGTACATGTAAACTTGTATGCATGTTAGTTGCAAATAAGCCAGTAAACAGTGACACTAGACAAAGCGGTAGTCAAGTTTAGTTCCATATTTCCTCAAGCTGATTCCCCGACCCCAGGTTCCCTGTCTCAAATTGTTCAGTGGAGCATTCTCTATATCCTTTTACATTTTTGCACGCTCTTAAGGGAACGCAATGTATATATGTACGCACGTACTCACATGTTCCACATCTCATCCTAAACCACTGCACCGATTTCAACCAGCCTTGGTACACGTCTCACTTACCGTTTGGAGCGAATCGCTGTGGGGTAATAACTACCTACCTACGAAAGGGGTGGTGTTAGGGTGGAAAAGCAGTGTTGCTACCCGACGCGCGAATACCCATACTTTACTCATACAGTATTTGAGAATGAAAGGACGCAGTCAGTGGCAAGAGTCTTGACAGATGATTTCGAACCATTACGAAGCTTTTACGCTCTGATGAGCTCCACAAAATGATGAAAAAGCAAAAGATTGCCGCTTACTACAGTTTTCGCTGTTAATGCAGTGAAACAGCCGCATGAAGAATGACGTTTTAGTTTATTACTTCTTTATTACTAACTATATTGGCGACACATTTTACAGGCAGTATGCACATACACCACTGAATGCACTAGCAAAATTATGTTGTTCCACGAAACAAAGTTCAGGAGATACAACGTCATAAAATTGGTATCATTCAAAATAAAACTACAGGGTGAAATTAGCTCGATATGCAGGTGAAATAATTGTACAAATAAGTGTGAAATATGTTAAACTTATGTGAAATATATCTGACATGACAAAATCTTCTCTGCTGATCGGCCGAACACTGGCGTCTTTTCGCAAAGTTTCAATGGGTTTCTTTCTCAGCATCTTCAGGCGAAGTGTCGGGTACGATTTCAATAAAATTTGGTGAAGCGCAAAGTGCCTTTACGACCATATTTGTGAAAATATGCCTTTTATTTACGTGTGCTTCGCAATACGTTATCTGGATGCTGACAAAAAAGGGCTTGCCACACAAAATATGATAAGCTACCTGTAATAAATAATAAACAAGTGGTCCTGAAAAACTATGCAAACCGAGTGTATAGATTAAATAAAACAGAAACCCACCGATGATGGCACAGAGGTGCTAAAACATGTTTTGGAATTTGGAAAAAAACTGGCGGACCTTACATCCAACAATTTTAACTGCAAACACGGTGAACACAAGGAGCTGCAAATCCAAATGATGAATCTTTTTAAATCTATTCGAGAGACGTCTCGCAAATTAGCGATTCCTAGGTCCACATTGCGAAGAATTCTGCACAACAGATTGCTGTTGCATGGATATAAGATTCAGATAAGACACGCGTTACAACCAGATTGTCGAGTAGCTTTGGTACGAATCGACACCAGCGATGAGTATCTTAAACGATTTTTTTTTATGAGGTTGCCTTCCACATATCATGTAAAGTTAACAAGCACAGTGTGGTGATATGGGGTTCGGAACGTCCACACGTTGCCTTAGATCACGTAAAATGAATGTCTGGTGCGGTTTAATCCACAACGGAATCACTGGACCTTTCTTTTCTGTCGAAAACTCAGAAACAGCTAATGTCTACCTGGATATGCTAAAACAGTTTGGAAATCCGTAACTGAGGAACTTATGGCATGATGTGATTTGTCCAACAAGATGGTGCACCACCGCAATGGGGATTGTATGACAGAAGTTTTCTTAATAAAACATTTCCTGGTAGGTGGATTGGGCCTAATGGTCCCACTGTGTAATCTGCACGATCACCAGGCATAACGCCTTTAGATTTCTTTTCGTAAGGCTACGTAGAGGACAAGGTTTACGCTACACAAGTACGTCATGAAGGACAACACATGCAGTTGCTGTAAGTTCTATAGTTTCTGTAAAATAAATGTCGACAATTGTACGAAGACTTAAGGCCCACCCTGTACATTTCGCTTACGCGTTCATTACATTATGACACAATAATTATTGTTCAAAAGTGGTGCAAATGACTCTAAACACTATGGGACCTAACATCTGAGATCATCAGTCCCCTAGACTTTGAACTACTTCAACCTAACTAACATAAGGACATCACTCACATCCATGCCCAGGGCAGGATTCGATCCTGCGTCCGTAGCAGCAGCGCGGTTTCGGACTGAAGAGCCTAGAACAGCTTGGCCACAGCGGCCGGCTTTTTATTTCACGCTTTCCCATAATTATTGTTTCCCTAGTTTCTACGATCAGTATCATTCTGATTCGTTCACTGCTGTATGAGTATACATCACATTTGCCACAAACGTAGCCGGCTGATGTGGCCGAGCGGTTCTAGGCGCTTCAGTCTGGAATCGCTACGGTCGCAGGTTCGAATCCTGCCTCGGGCATGGATGTGTGTGATTTCCTTAGGTTAGTTAGGTTTAAATAGTTCTAAGTTCTAGGGGACTTATGACCTCAGTAGTTAAGTCCCATAGTGCTCAGGCCCAAAGTATTCAAAAAACACGCCACACGACTATACAGGAACTAGACACACTCGAACAATCCTTTCATCCTTACTCTGGGAACCTATGATCACAACCATGGGTGGAAGCATAAGCGGGCCAAGACACTATTAGCTAGGGCATAACCACCTATGACAAGCTAACATACACCAACAAGCAACAAACGTCGGCAAGCCCCTGCATATCAGCAACGTTGACTGGAAATACCAACTGCTACTAAAGCCAACCAACAGGCTATAGCAGGGAAACCGAGGAGCTCTCCCAATGAGGAACAAACAAATCGCCAACATCACCCTACACTGTGCATCCGATATATGACCTATCGGACACAAAGCAATGATGAACCTGTTACCGGTATGCTGACGGTGGCCGAGAGACCAACACCGGCACCCAGCGGTAGCCGCCGAGTAACAGCATCGCACAACGTCAAAGGTATCGACATGCATGATACCCACTGCTAACAAAGCCGACCCTTGCATGACCTGTCACACTCAACCAGACATCCGCTACTGCTCTTTCAACCCGACCTAACTGTCGCAGAGGTTTTTTTTCCCCCTTGGCTCTTGCCTTGGCACTTTTTTCCCTCTGCCCTTCAAACAGCTACGCTTCGTTCGACTTTCGACCCAATCTATCTCCAGATGAGAGCGTATTAATGGTTAACCTTAACCAGACGAACGCAAACATCGCAGTACCCACATCCTGCGACACCTCACTTTAGTGAGAACTAACCCTTATGCAGAGATGGCAGTTTTTCCTACTTGTAAATTATAGATTGTAGCGATCAGTCGCCCTTTTTAAATTTTATTCTGCCGAAATCTAGATCTGCACAATAAAATTTAAAAAGGTCGACTGATCGCTACAATCTATAATTTACAAGTAGGAAAAACTGCCATCTCTGCATAAGGGTTAGTTCTCACTAAAGTGAGGTGTCGCAGGATGTGGGTACTGCGATGTTTGCGATCGTTTCCTACTTGTAAATTATAGATTGTAGCGATCAGTCGCCCTTTTTAAATTTTATTGTGCAGATCTAGATTTCGGCTAGAAGCTAGCCATTCTCAATGCACTATTATTTTAGCTCAATGCATGTAATTCCCTGTTGGTCTGGCTTCTAGCCGAAATCTAGGTCTGCACAATAAAATTTAAAAAGGACGACTGATGACTCCAATCTATAATTTACAAGTTAGCGTAACAGTCGCTGAGTGCAACAGATTTCTGAATGGAAGGTAACCTGATGGCGTTTTTCCTACTCTGCTTTCCCGAAAACAGTTGAGAGTTGCGGCTTCCTGTTTATATATGTTGAAGTCGTAATCGTGTCAAATTGGCGAGGGCTACTTCGTATGGTCCCCTCGTTAGTGAAATGCTGATAATAATGAGAACACATGTCGATCTTATGTTATGTTAATTAACACGATGTCAAAGTTATTTTGCCGCTACAGTTGTTAAATCATGCACGACAAATGTACTTTTACACTTTCGGACTAAAACTTTTTAAATTATGTGTTTCTCTGAACTGTAATTTCTTGGAAGTTACAGCAAACAACGGACTGAACACTGATATAAAACAAATTATTGTTATTCCATTTAACAATTAACAACCACGTCAAGATAACCATGACTTCTCGTTTCCTTCTTTCTTCTCCAAAACTCTTTCACTTTCTCGCAATGGGCTCTTTCCCTCAGTGACTGTCTTAACCTGGATGCGACGTGCCTGCACAACCCTGTGGACTCACTTCCTGACCGAATCCAGGCGGTCATTAAGTTTGGAGGCGGTATTATGCAGTATTAAATGATGCGAGTAGTGATTTCTCTAGGGTTGACTAATTTCTTATCGTCAGCAAATATCTATACGACTATGTAGTGTTAAGAACTCCTTGCTGCTGTTCAAAGGAGCTTTTAGTTGGACCTGTGAAGTCTCTGCATTTGTGAAGCAAGACTGGACCTAAGACTGAACCTTGTGGAACACAATGTGCTATTTCCTACCCCCGCTTACGTCGTTCTTATCGAATGGCTGGAAGTGCCTCCAGAAGCACCTCCACATGCTGAGCGGACTCACCGGAGAGGTCCAGCCTGCGCAGCTTCTGCAGGTGCCTGAGGGCGCGGCTGGGGACCGCTGTCAGCTCGTTGTCGCTGAGGTCCAGCTCCCACATGGAGCGCTCCAGGCCCATGAACGCCTCGTCCGGGATCTCCGCCAGCGCGTTGTGGGTGATCTCCAGCCCGTACAGACCTGCAAGCACAGCACCAGTCGTGTACCAGCCCGCACCGCACATGGTAACGCTACTGCTCGATACTACACATTTTGTTTCCCTTAAAACTGAGTCCAGTGATGCTTAATGACTGTGGACCCAGTTTCAAAGGAAATCATCGTCTCACCGACCAGAAGTACTGCATAAGCAACAACTGACAAGTTATTTCTGAAGTCATCGTACAACTGTTTCATGAACCGGTACTGAGAATATTACGCCTTTCTTTCTTTTGTTGGTGCCTTACCCTGCCGTTTCGCAGGGTCGTCATCTTTAGAACGGATCTGGCAAGGTTCATTTTAAGGGTTGGCCTGATGCCCTTCCTGTCACCACCCTGTACCCCCGGAACAGAATTAGTGTCCCTCAGCTGTCTGCATCTAGTGTAATCCACGGAATAGCGCGAACGCGTTCAGTTGTCTGCGAGTCGTGTAACTGAGGTGGAGTAGGGGGACCAGCCCGGTGTTCACCTAGCGGGACGTGGAAAACCACTGAGAATATTACGCCACCAGTAGTGAAATTTGTGATATTTTTGTCACATGTTTCGACACCACGCTCTATTATTATCAGTTGCTGTAAAACAAGGAACCCAATCAATAAATCGCATTACTACACGTACTCACAACCGTATAAACATGATTATATGGATCGATCACGTAACCAATGAGGAGATACTGAATATCATTAGGGAGAAGAGGAATTTGTGGCACATCTCGGCTAGAAGAAGGGATTGGTTGGTAGGACATATTCTGAGGCATCAAGGGATCACAAATTTAGTATTGGAGGGCAGCTTGGAGGGTAAAAACCGTAGAGGGAGACCAAGAGATGAATGCACTAAGCAGATTCAGAAGTATGTAGCTTGCAGTAGGAACTTGGAGATGAAGAAGCTTGCACAGGATAGGGTAGCATGGAGAGCTGCACCAAACTAATCTCTTGATTGAAGACCATAACACATTATAACACATCCTACACCTTCTTTCCTATTAGTTCTAAGTAAAATGCAGCAGCAAACATGGAATGTCAAATACAAAAATTTCCCTATCACGTCTCATTTTGGCATGTTATAGTGTCAGGGCTTATTTTGAAACTAAAGGCAGGTGTTTTCACTTACCAAAAACAGTACGCAAATGTCACAGCCGCCTACGGTGCTACTCACTATCGTATAACTTATGGACATCAGAAGTCCTGTCCTAGTATATTTCAAAAACCAATACCACACCTGTGTTGCAACGAGTGTCCCCACCTGAAATGGCCAACAGAAAACCCTGAGCCCAATGCCGCTAATTCGAATAAGTTGGTGAAAACTTCCCAAGGAGGACACTGCTAAAGTGGCCCTTCGACACTTCTGTTTTCTCATTTAAGACGCTGTCGCATTCCTTTGTAAACCTGACAAAAACCACCCCTTATCCTGAAACTGCAATTTCCTCACGCTGTCTCTGATGTTACGAGATGCTTCGCCACTGCCGATGAGCCTTTATCTTTCTCATTGAAGTTTCTACCGGTTTGCCACACGCCCTTAATCTGCAATCCTGACACATTATTTCATAAACTCCCACCTTCGCCATCCAATACTCCCCTGTGCCAGTCTTACGCTTTAGTTACTCTTACAGTCTGTCGTCTGTTCTGAAAGCAATTTCGATCCCCTTGTCCTTAAATATCCTCGCTAATTTATATGAGATGATTCCCTAGTATGGCATTACTGCGTATTTCTGAGTACTTTCTCGTTTTGTTGGTTTGTGCCCTCATCGTTTCATTGCAGAAAAGTGTTAACTTTGATAGGTGAAAACGGCTCCCTTTATTATAAAACTGTGAGTGTATAACACGCCAAAATGAAATGTTCTAGGAAGTGTTTTTTTTTTATTTGATAATACATGTGTACTGCTACTTTTTACTTTTGATGATGCCTAATGGCACAGTGCTGTAACACAGGACGATAGGAATACTTTTCGTGTCGTTCTCAGTACATGTATTGCGATTTATTGATTGGTTTCCTAGTTTTAAAGCACTTGATAATTGCTTAACATAGTGTTACTTAAAATCCGTCTTGATTGCAAATTTTTTTATTATCCATATGACCGGTTTCGGTTCATTCAGAACCATCTTCAGATCTGTAAAAATAATTATACTAATTTACTATTCCACGGAAGCAAATCTTTTTCATCCTATCTAATCAACATCAAATGTACCAGAACGTACCTGATACTTCAGTTACAGGAGTAACCCGTCCAAATCCAGCAACTTTCACACGCTACGTCACATAAAATTGGTTGGCAGAGTGCACGTCATTTATATTAATTATAACACTATTACCGACAGGTGGCGCCTGGTACGTTTGTTACATTCCATTTGCACATACTGTATTCAGTAGATCTTTTTTATATTAAAAATATTTAATTAAAATATGTAGATGTCAAAGTTAAAATCTGTACTTGTCAGCATTAAAAAACAGTAAAATTATCATTTTTATACGATCTAAAAAGCATAGGGCGATTTATATATCTATGGTGCTGGTGTGAAGTTGTTTTCCTCTACGGTCTGCTTCCGGGGTTCCCGCCATTTTGGTGTTGTGCCGCGGTAGAGGAAAACAAGTTCACACCAGCACCATAGATATATAAATCGCCCTATGCTTTTTAGATCGTATAAAAATGATAATTTTACTGTTTTTTAATCCTGACAAGTACAGATTTTAACTTTGACATCTACATATTTTAATTAAATATTTTTAATATAAAAAAGATCTACTGAATACAGTATGTGCAAATGGAATGTAACAAACGTACCAGGCGCCACCTGTCGGTAATAGTGTTATAATTAATATAAATGACGTGCACTCTGCCAACCAATTTTATGTGACGTAGCGTGTGAAAGTTGCTGGATTTGGACGGGTTACTCCTGTAACTGAAGTATCAGGTACGTTCTGGTACATTTGATGTTGATTAGATAGGATGAAAAAGATTTGCTTCCGTGAAATAGTAAATTAGTATAATTATTTTTACAGATCTGAAGATGGTTCTGAATGAACCGAAACCGGTCATATGAATAATAAAAAAATTTGCAATCAAGACGGATTTTAAGTAACATTATAAAATCACTGATTGCTGTTATCCCATAAGACATTATGTCTGTTTTTGCAAAGCTTAACATAGTTCCGAAACATGTTGTGCTGAAAATATCACTTACCAAAAACCGACAGTCTGCATTCAAAAAACGTTCTGTACGCTTGTTTTCTCCTGTACCGGTGTGTCACGTAACGTTCTGTGCTGTGACTCATGCATCAGGACACGAATCTGGACCCCTGCCATTTGCAATCCAAATTATAAAACGGGGGATAGAGACTGAGAACAGGAACGTGGTACGTGTGGAGTGCTCCAACATTAACAGTTATTGGACTAGATTAGAGTAGATTCAGTTTCCGTTCCATAGACCCAAATATAAGATGATTCTCGTGGGAGCGGGACAAGTCAGAAAGAATAACACAAAAAACCTATAACATTTTAATATAACACACACTACCCTGTTCATTTGCCAGGAGATTGTCAAAAAATATAAATACAGTACAGTAATATTACACACTTAATGCACTGTCATAATGAAACGTAATGCACTTTCAATAAATTTATCATACAGAAAATACTTAATCTGGACTGTTCCGACCAAGTACAATCAAAACTGAAATCTAACAGTCACTTTCACTTAAGCTGTTGTAAAAGTCACTTTTAAGATGTGCATCTATAAAGCAGAAGGAGTTGCCTATCAAAAAGTCTTTCAAACACTGTTTAAACTGTGTTTTACCTGAAACCAAGCTTTTAATGGTTGCTGTCAATTTATAAAAAAATGTGTCTTCGTGAATATTGTTCCTTGTGTAAGCCATACTACCACCATCTGTATATGTGCACATCTCTATCTCATAACTTTTGTCAACTCCGTGCAAAGGTTAACAGTAAATTTTCATAAAATGTAACAATCAACATATGTGAGGGATGATCATTTAGACAAGAAAAATTTCGCAACTTATCACATGATAACAGTAAGATCTACAGGGTGTTTAAGTATTACGCCAACTAGTTTCGAAGGGATGTAGAAGATGTCTTGAGGAACAAAACGAGGATACGGATCCATGTCGAGAAAGGTCATCCAACGACGCTACAGAGGGTCGAAGTTATAGGCGGCTATGCATCACTTGGGTTAAGGAACCCTGATGTGAAAACGAACGAGTCGAAAGTTATAAGCTAAATTCGTTCTGATGCCTTTGACAGAGGAATAAATGTATCGGGACTGCGGTTGCCAAGATTGTAGTGTAGATAACTTCCAGAAGTAGGCATGTGGAGCAAAACAAAAACAAAAAACGTGTCCAGTAAACATGAACTCTAAAATGGATATGTGAGGAGCTATGAACGCTTGTTCATATACGCTACTGTGAAACACGTCTCCTCTATTGAACAAGTGCTCACAGCTCTTAAGCTATGCGTTTTAGAGCCCATTTTTAGTGCACATTTTTTTCTTGTTTCGGTCCATACCACCAACTCTGAAAGCTGTCTCCCGTGCAGTCTTAACAACAACAGTGCCAGTACATATATTCCACGGTCACGGATATCAGAAGGATTATCGCTTACAATTTTCGACTCGTTCCTTTCTGGACCAGGATGCCTTAGGTCTTAGGGGCCTGCACCAAATGTATTAGAGACAAGGGTGATTAAAAGAGATAAAGCCACGCAACTTAACCAAAATGAGGGATCTGAACATGTTTTTGAATGAGTTTTCCTGGAATCGTGAGGTAGAGGGTGAAGAGATGCGCCAAAAAGCACAAAAGCGATAGGAAGAGCCGAGAGTGAAGGGTGGGTAGGGACTCACCAACACACTGTAGGCCGGTCGAAGTGGCCGAGCGCTTCAGTCTGGAACCGCGCGACCGTTACGGTCGCAGGTTCGAATCCTGCCTCGGGCATGGATGTGAGTGATGTCCTTAGGTTAGTTAGGTTTAAGTAGTTCTAAGTTCTAGGGGACTGATGACCTCAGCTGTTAAGTTCCATATTGCTCAGAGCCATTTGAACCACTTTGAACACACTGTAGGAAGTAGGACTTCAGGATGCACATGTCACTGCGAATAAGGTCGAGGATGAACAAAAGTATCATGAAACACAACAGTGATTTCAAGAGCAAATAGAAAGGTTATGTAGAGCCTCACAAATGCCTCATATTACATAGGGCTTCAGTCCACAGAGGCCGTTTCAGCCGAGGTTGCAGATGAAGCATGGGTTTCGAGAAAGACGATCGTGTGAAACCCAACTCGCGCTATTCGTCCATGAGACTCAGAGGGCCACAGACACGGGTTCCCAGGCAGATGCCGTGTTTCTTGACTTTCGCAAGGCGTTTGATACAATTCCCCACAGTAGTTTCATGAACAAAGTAAGAGCACATGGACTATCAGACTAATTGTGTGATTGGACTGACGAGTTCCTAGATAACAGAACGCAGCATGTCATTCTCAATTGAGAGAAGTCTTCCAAAGTAAGAGTAATTTCAGGTGTGCCGCAGGGGAGTGTCGTAGGACCGTTGCTATTCACAATATACATAAATGACCTGGTGGATGACATCGAAAGTTCACTGAGGCTTTTTGCGGATGATGCTGTGGTGTATCGAGAGGTTGTAACAATGGAAAATTCTACTGAGATGCAGGAGGATCTGCAACGTATTGACGCATGGTGCAGGGAGTGGCAATTGAATCCCAATGTAGACAAGTGTAATGTGCTGCGAATACATAGAAAGAAAGATTCTTTATCATTTAGCTACAATATAGCAGATCAGCAACTGGAAGTAGTTAATACCACAAATTATCTGGGAGTAGGCATTAGGAGTGATTTAAAATGGAATGACCATATAAAATTAATCGTCGGTAAACCACATGCCTGACTGAGATTCATTGAAAGAATCCTAAGGAAATGGTATCCGAAAACAAAGGAAGTAGGTTACAGTACACTTGTTCCCCCACTGCTTGAATACTGCTCAACAGTGTGGGATCCGTACCAGATAGGGTTGGTAGAAGAGAGAGAAGATCCAACGGAGAGCTGCACGCTTCGTTATAGGATCATTTAGTAATCGCGAAAGCGTTACGGAGATGATCGATAAACTCCAGTGGAAGACTCTGCAAGAGACACACTCAGTAGCTCGGTACGGGCTTTTGTTGAAGCTTCGAGAACATATCTTCACCGAGGAGTCAAGCAGTATATTGCTCCCTCCTACGTATATCTCGTGAATAGACCATGAGGATATGATCAGAGAGATTAGAGCCCACACAGAGGCATACCGACAATCTTTCCTTCCACAAACAATACGAGACTGGAATAGAAGGAAGAACCGATAGAGGTACTCAAGGTACCCTCCACCACACACCGTCAGGTGGCTTGCGGAGTATGGATGTAGATGTAGATGTAGAAGAGGCTTATCATATATCACAGCAGTTGTTGGAAGAACAAAGAGCGAAGGTTGGGTGGAGTCTCAACAGTGCCCTGAAAGGACATAGGTCTTCAACTCATGCAAACAGTTTCTGCTGAGATGGAAGATGAACAGATGTCTCATAAAGCACTGCAATAGTTGGAAGAGCAAATAGAAAAGTTGGGCGGAGTCTCACCTCTGCCCTGCATCAAATAGGATTCCAGCCAGTGCAGCCCATTGTGGACGTTGAATAAGGGTACCATAAACATCAACAGTGATTAGAAGAGCAAACAGAGGAGGTTGGCTGCAGACACAGCACTGTCCTGCAGGAGGCAGGGCTCCACCACGGAGGCTGAGGTGTAGTGTGAACAGGACCTCATAAAACACAACAGCTGCTGGAAGAGCAAATGGAGATTGGAGATTCACCTGTGCCAAGCAGTGCTCCAGCCAGTCAGCTCAGTGCAGCTGTGGTAGAGGGTAAATGTAGATATGGTAAAGGACAACAGTCTCCACCACCATGTGGGTGGAGATGGGGCGGGAGGGGGTGGGGGTGAACAGAGGAAGACCGCACTGCAGTTCCTTCTCTCAATCCTCGTACGAACGAAAAAGTGGCTGACATCGAAATAAGTGTCCAAGGAATATAAAAGCAAATGAAATCACTCAACAAAGGAAAGTCCACTGGACCTGACGGGATACCAATTCGATTCTACACAGAGTACGCGAAAGAACTTGCCTCCCTTCTAACAGCCGTGCACCGCAAGTCTCTAGAGGAACGGAAGGTTCCAAATGATTGGAAAAAAGCACAGGTAGTCCCAGTCGTCAAGAATGGTCGTCGAGCAGATGCGCAAAACTATAGACCTATATCTCTGACGTCGATCTGTTGTAGAATTTTAGAACATGTGTTTTGCTCGCGTATCATGTCATTTCTGGAAACCCAGAATCTACTCTGGAGGAATCAACTCAGATTCCGGAAACAGCGATCGTGTGAGACCCAACTCGCTTTATTTGTTGATGAGACCCAGAAAATATTAGATACAAGCTGGCAGGTAGATGCCATTTTGCTTGACTTCCGGAAGGCTTTCGATACAGTTCCGCACTGTCGCCTGATAAACAAAGTAAGAGCCTACGGAATATCCAGCTGTGTGGCTGGACTGAAGAGATTTTAGCAAACAGAACACAGCATGTTGTTCTCAATTGAGAGACGTCCACAGACGTTACAGTAACCTCTGGCGTGCCACAGGGGAGTTTTATGGGACCATTGCTTTTTACACTACATATAAATGACCTAGTAGATAGTGTCGGAAGTTCCATGCGGATTTTCGCGGATGATGCTGTAGTATACAGAGAATTTGCAGCATTAGAAAATTGTAGCGAAATGCAGGAAGATCTGCAGCGGATAGGCACTTGCTGCAGGAAGTGGCAACTGACCCTTAACTTAGGTAAATGTAATGTATTGCGAATACATAGAAAGAAGGATCCTTTATTGTATGATTATGTGATAGCGGAACAAACACTGGTAGCAGTTACTTCTGTAAAATATCTGGGAGTATGCGTACGGAACGATTTGAAGTGGAATGATCATATAAAATTAATTGTTGGTAATGCGGGTACCAGGTTGAAATTCATTGGGAGAGTCCTTAGAAAATGTAGTCCATCAACAAAGGAGGTGGCTTACAAAACATTCGTTCGACCCATACTTATTGCTCATCAGTGTGGGATCCGTAGCAGGACGGGTTGACAGATGAGATAGAGAAGATCCAAAGAAGAGCAGCGCGTTTCGTCACAGGGTTATTTGGTAAGCGTGACAGCGTTACGGAGATGTTTAGCAAACTCAAGTTTCAGGCTCTGCAAGAGAGGCGCCCTGCATCGCGGTATAGCTTGCTGTCCAGGTTTCGAGAGGGTGCGTTTCTGGATGAGGTATCGAAGATATTGCTTTCCCCTACTTATACCTCCCGAGGAGATCACGAATGTAAAAATTAGAGAGATTCGAGCGCGCACGGAAGCTTTCCGGCAGTCGTTCTTGCCGCGAACCGTACGCGACTGGAACAGGAAAGGGAGGTAATGACAGTGGCACGTAAAGTGCCCTCCGCCACACACCGTTGGGTGGCTTGCGGAGTATAAATGTAGATGTAGATGTAGAAGTATCACAACGCTGCGGTGAGGTACGCATAGCAGATTGTCGCTGTTGCTACTGGAGATGCCTGGACGCGGAAGGGGACGCAGAGCTGCTGCCTTGGCGGAGTTGCTGCTCACGATAGCAGGGACTTCCGGCAAGAAGAAGAGGAAGACTGCAGCGCAGTGCTTTCGCTACCAAAAGCTTGGCCACGTCGCCAAGCACTGGAGCGGAGCAGTCGCGTGCTCGAAGTGTGCGCAAGCACACGACACACGTGACTGCAAGAAGCAGAAGGACGCCCTCTGTACCTGCGCCAACTGCGGTGGCGCACACGCGGCCAACGCCCGTTCCTGCGCCTACAGAAGAAATTGGCGCGGACCGGAGAAGAAGACGCAGAAGCAAGTGACCACCACACACGAAGAGGTGGTCACTTGCACAGAAGACGTCGTCACCAGGCGCCTCAACGACGCCGTACAAGAAGCCGTGTCCGCCTTCAAATCCGCCACGGCGGAAGAGAGGGCGGCCATGCTGGCGGAACTGGGCGAGGCTCGGCGTCAGATTGCTGTGCTGACGCAAGAGCTTCGCTCAGCCAAAGCAGCTTCCGCCGCAGCAGTCGACACCGCCACCCAGGCGACTCCTCCACGCGTGGAGTTCGCGACGGTGGCCACGCAGACAGACGTGCCTGCCGAAGGGGAGGCCACACAGCACACGACGGACACCGCAGCAGCAGCGCAAGAAGAAGAGTGGGAAGAAGTCCCATTCCTCCCGCTTCCAGATATGTACAGCGCAAGCGCTGTAACGCAGAAGATCGCTGCATCGCGTCGCGATGGTACGTACCCCCACCACGACAACCCTTATCCCTTCGTTCCACCTAACCATCCTAAACCTCAACTCTCACATCGCCCATTTGGGTATCCAGAAGGCCTTATTGGTCTTTCTAGGGAGGAGTTCAATCTGATTGACTCCTACCTTATCTTCACAGAGTTGCAAATGCGCTGTATCATCATCTCTCTGGTAAACGGAGAGTATGATAAATTAGGAATCCGTATGCACGGTATCCCACCCGAGGAAGAGACCTCAGCAACAAGTAAGAAGAAAAAGAAAAATCGTCACACCGACAAGTACAGGAAATAGGTCATCGGCACTCCTTGCCAGTCCAGAAATACCTACCAGTACAGCAAGAAGATTCGACAAGATTCCCAGGGGAGTAAAGGCCAAACGGCCACAAACTTCCAATAGAACATCCTCACAGTGAGGAAGTCACAAAAGGAGCAGCAGCAAAGAAGTATCACAAAGAACAACAGTGATTGGAAGAAGGAATAGAGGAGTTCTGGTGGGAACTCTCCAGTGCGATGCAGAATGTTGACCTCCAATCTACCTAGGTTAGTGCGGTTGAGGTGCAAGAGGAAACAGAAGAGATCGGCTAGAGAAGGAGACTCACCTGTGCCCTGCAGGAAGTAGGGCTCGAGGCCGCGCAACCCGTTGCGGCTGAGGTGGAGCGTGAAGAGCTTGGAGGCGTTGAGCGGCGGCGGCACCCGGGGCAGGGGCACGCCGCGGCAGGCGACGATGCCCAGGTCGGGCACGGCCTTGGAGCACGAGCACAGCGGGTTGAAGTAGCAGGGCGGGTACGAGTGGGCGGCCGCGGGCGCCGAGTAGTGGTGGTGGTGCGCGGCGCCGGCCTCGCGGGCGCCCGCCAGCGACGCCCACACCATCAGCACCAGCGACAGCGCCACCATCGCGTAGCCGAAGCGCAGCACGGCGCCCAGGCTCTGCGGGCAGGCCGGAGGTGGCGGCGGCGTGCGTTACACTATAAGGCGCTCTGCAGCTACGGTGGTGCTCGACAGGTAGGCTTTCTACAGCCGTACGGTTGATTGGATTCCCGTCAGCTCTACCTCGCACTGCGATGTGTTTCACAGGTTGCATGACAACTTCATCTCGTGCAGTCACATGTTGGAATGGACACAAGACAGCCGTCACTTGTTTTACATATGTACGATCAGATACGAAGCAGCTATACCTTGCTTGGCAAGTTACTCGGCCACCATTGAAAAGACGTTTTCAAGTGGTGAGAGATCTGGAGAATGTGCTGGCCAGGCCAGTAGTCGAACATTTTCTGTATCCAGAAAGGCCCGTACTGGACCTGGAACATGCGGTCGTGCATTATCCTGCTGAAATATAGGGTTTCGCAGGGATCGAATGAAGGGTAGAGCCACGGGTCAAAATGTAACGTCCACTGTTCAAAGTGCCGCCAATGCGAACAAGAGGTGACCGAGACTTGTAACCAATGGCACCCCATACCGTCACGCCGGGTGATACGCCAGTATGGCGAAGACGAATACACGCTTCCAATGTGCGTTCACCGCGATGTCGCCAAACACGGATGCGACCATCATGATGCTGTAAACAGAACCTGGATTCATCCGAGAAAATGACGTTTTGCCATTCGTGCACCCAGGTTCGTCCTTGAGTACACCATCGCAGGCGCTCTTGTCTGTGATGCAGCGTCAAGGGTAACCGCAGCCATGGTCTCCGAGCTGATAGTCCATGCTGCGGCAAACGTCGTCGAACTGTTCGTGCAGATGGTTGTTGTGTTGCAAACGTCCCTATCTGCTGACTCAGGGATCGAGACGTGGCTGCGCGATCCGTTACAGCCATGCGGATAAGATGCCTGTCACCTTGACTGCTAGTGATACGAGGCCGTTGGGATCCAGCACAGCGTTCCGTATTACCCTCCTGAACCCACCGATTCCATATTCTGCTAACAGTCATTGTATCTCGACCAACGCGAACAGCAATGTCGCGATACGATAAACCGCAATCGCGATAGACAACAATGGGACCTTTATCATAGTCGGAAACGTGATGGTACGCAACTCTCCTCCTTACACGTGGCACCACAGCAACGTTTCACCAGGCAACGCCGGCCAACTGCTGATTGTGCATCAGAAATCGGTTGGAAACTTTCCTCATGTCAGCACGTTGTAGGTGTCGCCACCGGCGCCAACCTTGTGTGAATGCTATCGTAAGCTAATCATTTGCAAATCACAGCATCTTCTTCATGTCGGTTAAATTTCGCGTCTGTAGCATATCTTCGTGGTGTAGCAATTTTAATCGCCATTAGTGTATTTATTCACAACCGGTACAAAAGAGATAAATGTTTGCACCTGTTACTGTTCTTCAAAGTAGTCACCAGCGTTGTGTAGAACCCATTACCAGCGATGTGGAAGGCGTAGTATACCGCTGGCAGGGCCTGTCTTGTTGATGGTGCGAGTGGAGCGATCTACCCCCTGTCGAATCTCTGGAACAGTTCTGAAGCGAATGCCAGGAAGCCAAAACTGAAACGCCAATCCAACGAACGGCGTCATTATGGGTCGCCGCGAAAGTCGAAAGTCCGTCAGAGCCCCAGTATGGCGAAATTTATGATGATTCTCGTGTACGAATGTGGTGGTGTTATCCTAACGCATTACGTTCCTCGACGGCAGACCGTCAATGCACAGTATTACTGTTCGTTTTCGGAGCATCACCTGCGACCAGCTTTGCGAAAGAAGCGGCGACGCTTTTTGCGTAACCTCTCCATCATTTTGCACGACAATGCGCGGGCGCATACAGTGCAAGCTGTGGCTACTCTGTTCGGTCTATGGGACTGATAAGTACTGTACCATCCACCATACTCCCCGGACTTAAGTTCTTGCGACTTTGATTTGATTACGAAGATGAAGGAACCACTTCGTGGCATTCGCTTCAGAACTGTTCCGGAGATTCGACAGGCAGTAGACCGCTCCATTTGCACCATCAACAGAACAGGCTCTGCTAACGGTATACTACGCCTTCCACATTACTGGCAACGGGTTCTACCCAACTTTGGTGACTACATTGAAGGACAGTAATAGGTGCAAACATGTAACTCTTTAGTATCGGTTGTGAATAAATAGCTGCCACTATTTAAGTTCCAACCCTAGTGCAATCGCTCACGACCGACGCAGGGGGGGGGGGGGGGAAAGGGTACCACGTAATATTTTTTGTTCGAAAAATACTAATGCAACAAATACTGATTATGGGAAAAGGGATAATTAAACGGTCGCCGACCAACTAGGGCAATAAATATCCAAAGTCCTAAGAAAGATAATAGTAAAGAAAACTAAGCAAATAACCACTGGCGTGGCAACAGAAGATTGTCACGCTTTCCCTCAACGCAACAGTTCACGAGAACACTGAGTTTGCAGTTACTTATTCTGAAATACTAAATTTCGAAAATAAAGTTGATGGTCAAATAATTAACTGGCTGTAATTTAAAAACTTTTACATAAAAAAAATTACTTGCAGTAACCTCAGCCGTAAAGAAATGCAAAATTTAGAAAAAGGCAAGCAATTTACTTTTGATTATTGAAAGATTGAATTGAATTTACTTTAAGGAAATAAGGAACTGATTTTAATTTTAATATAAATTGGAAATTTGTGGTAAGGTCTTATGGGACCGAACTGCTGAGGTCATCGGTCCCTCAGCTTACGCACTACTTAAACTAACTTAATTGAACTTATGCTAAGTACAACACACACCCCCATGCCCAAGGAAGGACTCGACCTCCGACGGGGGTAGCCACGCAGGCCGTGACTAGGCGCCTTAGACCTCGCGGCTACCCCGCGACTAAGACACAAGAAGACACTCTCTAGGCTAAATACAGAATAAATGAAATTGCGCACTCTTAATTTGTGCTGTATCTTCAGTTAATAGTTTTGCCACCGAAATTTTACGTTACCTAAAGTGATTCAAGTTAATACTCAGAACTGTAAATTAGTTACGCTTATGTCATGGTATACAAGAATGAACAGTTACTGAGGCAGCAAAAGTGGAATTGAGACTGGTCATTTGCAACCAAACGAAATTGGCAGTTAGTAGTAAATCAATTTTCATATTTTTACGACATTCGGTGATTGTATTGAAAGGAAAAGGACCCTGCTTGGCAATAGTGTGTGAGGGCTATGACAGAATAAGTGCCCTACAAGTTTTAACTATTGTGGGTTATTACTCATGAAAGTTAGTACGAAACTTTGAAAGAAATACCACTGGGTACACATTAGTTTGACTTTGTCACTTAATAGTCTTAGCTGTGCGGACAACGAAGTATGTAGCCACCGACAATGCTGAGCTGCTATCGTTACTGCTGCTCGTTGAGAACCAAGAGTCGTCACCAGAGCCCCCCCCCCCCCCATAATTATCGGACAGGTAATACACTCCTGGAAATTGAAATAAGAACACCGTGAATTCATTGTCCCAGGAAGGGGAAACTTTATTGACACATTCCTGGGGTCAGATACATCACATGATCACACTGACAGAACCACAGGCACATAGACACAGGCAACAGAGCATGCACAATGTCGGCACTAGTACAGTGTATATCCACCTTTCGCAGCAATGCAGGCTGCTATTCTCCCATGGAGACGATCGTACAGATGCTGGATGTAGTCCTGTGGAACGGCTTGCCATGCCATTTCCACCTGGCGCCTCAGTTGGACCAGCGTTCGTGCTGGACGTGCAGACCGCGTGAGACGACGCTTCATCCAGTCCCAAACATGCTCAATGGGGGA
This sequence comes from Schistocerca cancellata, assembly GCF_023864275.1. Taxonomy (NCBI): domain Eukaryota; kingdom Metazoa; phylum Arthropoda; class Insecta; order Orthoptera; family Acrididae; genus Schistocerca; species Schistocerca cancellata. Next base: position 122,637,127 of record NC_064637.1, on the reverse strand, counting down.
CAGATCCGGAGATCTTGCTGGCCAGGGTAGTTGACTTACACCTTCTAGAGCACGTTGGGTGGCACGGGATACATGCGGACGTGCATTGTCCTGTCGGAGCAGCAAGTTCCCTTGCCGGTCTAGGAATGGTAGAACGATGGGTTCGATGACGGTTTGGATGTACCGTGCACTATTCAGTGTCCCCTCGACGATCACCAGTGGTGTACGGCCAGTGTAGGAGATCGCTCCCCACACCATGATGCCGGGTGTTGGCCCTGTGTGCCTCGGTCGTATGCAGTCCTGATTGTGGCGCTCACCTGCACGGCGCCAAACACGCATACGACCATCATTGGCACCAAGGCAGAAGCGACTCTCATCGCTGAAGACGACACGTCTCCATTCGTCCCTCCATTCACGCCTGTCGCGACACCACTGGAGGCGGGCTGCACGATGTTGGCGCGTGAGCGGAAGACGGCCTAACGGTGTGCGGGACCGTAGCCCAGCTTCATGGAGCCGGTTGCGAATGGTCCTCGCCGATACCCCAGGAGCAACAGTGTCCCTAATTTGCTGGGAAGTGGCGGTGCGGTCCCCTACGGCACTGCGTAGGATCCTACGGTCTTGGCGTGCATCCGTGCGTCGCTGCGGTCCGGTCCCAGGTCGACGGGCACGTGCACCTTCCGCCGACCACTGGCGACAACATCGATGTACTGTGGAGACCTCACGCCCCACGTGTTGAGCAATTCGGCGGTACGTGACCCGGCCTCCCGCATGCCCACTATACGCCCTCGCTCAAAGTCCGTCAACTTCACATACGGTTCACGTCCACGCTGTCGCGGCATGCTACGAGTGTTAAAGACTGCGATGGAGTTCCGTATGCCACGGCAAACTGGCTGACACTGACGGCGGCGCTGCACAAATGCTGCGCAGCTAGCGCCATTCGAAGGCCAACACCGCGGTTCCTGGTGTGTCCGCTGTGCCGTGCGTGTGATCATTGCTTGTACAGCCCTCTCGCAGTGTCCGGAGCAAGTATGGTGGGTCTGACACACCGGTGTCAATGTGTTCTTTTTTCCATTTCCAGGAGTGTAGTTAGAATTGCAGCTTTCCTTCCTCTGTTCGCTCCTGCCGCGCTCTCAATACTCGCGGGTTAAGGAAGTAGGCGCGCCCACACTGGCACGAGCACAGCAGCACACCGCGTCTGCGGGAGAGACCAGCAAACACTTCCGCACTCTTTCGCGCCTCTGCTGTTCTGCTTCCTCCCTGGTTGCAGCGCGACAGAAACTCTCCGTACACAAAGATAAACAACGGCACAGCTGCTGTCATTTCGTCGTTTCCATCGATACATTTGAATAAAGTTCCCTTGGCTGTTACCGAGAAATTTACAATATTTACATTATAATTACAATCAGTTACATACATTCACAAACCAATACACCATTACATATTGAATATACGGGGTTTTCAGAAAGTCTCTCCACAGTGCCGTATGATTGTTAGCCGCACGTGCCGTATGCCGCACTGAATACACCGAAATGAAACTCAGTGAAATATAAGTTATTAATTTATTGAATATTCATTTTTACTTACAAATTTTCACATTAAATGTTGAAAGTATCCCCCTCCCCCCACCCCCCCCCCCCCCCCCCCCCCTGTTGTTGAATACACAATTCGTCTCATCATGTTTCCAAACACAAGCTGTAACATTTCTTCTGTAACAGAAGCAGTGAAAGTGGATATTGCAGTTTTCAGTTCATCGATGGAATTTGGACGGTTTTTATAGACAGTTGCTTTCGCTGCACCCCAGAAGAAAAAGTCAGGTGGTGTTAGGTTAAGCGATCGTGGAGGCCGAAATGCCTGTGAAATTATGCGATTACCAAAAACATCAGCTAGCAGTGACATCGAAACGCGAGCTGTATGCGCGGTTGCACTATCCTGTTGAAATTAACGGTCCAATATTTCACTTAACACAGGTTCTCCTATGAATGGGTACAGAATATCACTGCAGTATCGCTGTGCGTTTATTGTTTCGTTGAAAAATATGGGACCCACAATGCGTCGTCTAGAAATTGCAATCCAAACTCCTATTTTCACAGAATGAAGTGGCTCCTCAAGAATACACAATTGATTTGCAGTACTCCACATACGAGAATTTTGCGAGTTCATGTACCCGGATAAATGAAACCATGCCTCATCAGCGAAAAACGTTTCATTAAGAATATCCCTTCCATTTCGTTGACCGAAATTTTTGAACCATTGACAGTAATCCAGTCTCTTGCCACTATCAGTATTTTTCAGTTCTTGCACGACTGTCGCTTTGTATGGCAAAAGTTCTAATTTTTTCCTTACAGTGTGTGGGCCGTTCCGACACTAACATCGATTTCCTGGGCGAGTTTTCTTACTGACGTGTTCGGATTCGTGGACATTTTATCGGAAATATCGAGTAGTTTAGCCTCAAACAAAACGCTAGGACGACCACTTCTCGGTGCAACTGTTACTGAACCCGTACTTCGTAATTTGCTAATCAAATCTCGCACAGTATCGCGATGTGGGAGTGTGGTCTCCGAGAAAACTGAATTAAATGTTTGACGAACTGAAATTGTGTATTTACCGCCAACTTTGAACACTTGTTCAACTAAAAACACACATTCTTCAAAGGTTAGTATGTTAACAGTGACAAAAACGAAACAAACGAACAGAGGAACTAAACTTAAACGTTCAAGTCAACACGTAACGACGCACGCCAACGATACTTCTGACGCTGGCTGAGATAAACGAAACAGTGCAATGCTGGGAGATTCCACTTGAAGGGAAGTAACCCAGGTAGGCGAACCATCATATGGCACGTGCGGCTAACAATCATACGGCACTGCGGAGAGACTTTTTGAACACGCCGTAGTTTCTGTAATAAAGCTACAGATTCAGAATTAATACAGTACAAGTTATGAACGGATATAAACGGTGAAAAATTCTGGATGGTGCAGAAGGTACTTTATTCGCATTTTCGGAGTTACAAGTTTCACAACAGCTTCACTTCGTAGAGTGGTTAGTGTGGGAGCATGACAGCCATTCCTTGTTTGGTGAATTATTTGATTGAGTACAGGGCAGCTATACCTTAAATGCCGATGTGTATCATTAAGAGCTCGCCAACTGTACCTTCTATGTGACACGTCTGATCAGGTACAGAACAGATATACTTTGTATAGTAATATCTTTGGCTGGGTGCTAGACAGCTATAATTCATATGGCGATACATTTTATTGAATGGGAGACAGCTATACTTTGTATTGTGGTATACAGTGATTGGACGAAAAGACGGACACACCACAAACACAACAAATTACCACGTCTAATACGGTATACGAAAAACTTTGGCATTGGAAACAGCTTCCAGTCGTCTTGGAGTACATAAATACACGTCCTGTAAGGTTTGCAAAGGAATCTCATTCAGTGTTCCTGCAAAATAACGGCAAGGTTAGGTAACAATAGTGGAGGTAGATACCGATCGTGCACCCTTCTCTCCAAAATAGACCACAGAGGCTCGCTAATATTGAGATCTGGTAACTTTGGTGGCCAGGCGAGATGCGAAAATTCATCCTCGTGATCACAAAACATTTAGACGATGCGAGCTGTGTGAACAGGGGCGTTGTCGTCTTGGAACACAGCATCACCATTAGAGAACAAACACTGTACAAAGGGATGGACATTATCAGGCAAGGTGGTCACACAATCCTTAGCATTAATGCGTCCTTGCATAGCAACCACGCGGCCCTACAATACCACGACATAGCTGCCCAAAGTATCACCGTCCCCGCCACATTTCACTCTTGAGACGTAAACTTGGCCAGAAGTTGAAGACAGTGCAACAAGACCCATCCCACCAAATGACATTCGTCCATTGCTGCATAGTCCAGGTTTTACGGATTTGGCTCATATGTCCACATAATCAGTGCGCCAGGCGCTATTTGGGATACAAGCACAAGAGTCGATGGATATCTCCAGCGGTCGGGACATCGGCACGTCATTGTGAGCGTCGGGGGGTGGGGGGGGGGGGGTGATTTGTGATGTAATGACAGCTCCCTATCATTGAGACTGCATGAAGCAGCCCCCACCTGTGCTTCTATTAACTCAGTTCTTGCACTGAACTTGACGGGGCAAGTTACTCAATGCGATCGCAGTCACTCCGTCGTCAGGCCACGAGTGGCCTACCGGGACCATCCGACCGCCGTGTCATCCTCAGTGGAGGATGCGGATAAGAGGGGTGTGGGGTCAGCACATCGCCCTCCCGGCCGTTATGATGGTATTCTTGGCCAAAGCCGCTACTATTCGGTCGAGTAGCTCCTCAATTGGCATCACGAGGCTGAGTGCACCCCGAAAAATGGCAACAGCGCATGGCGGCCTGGATGGTGACCCATCCAAGTGCCGACCACGCCCGACAGCGCTTAACTACGGTGATCTCACGGGAACCGGTGTATCCACTGCGGCAAGGCCGTTGCCCCAATGCGATCGGCCCCTGCAAAAATTACTATTTAACGAATGTCAGACTTTTGTTACTTTTCATTCAATACCTGCGATTTACGATGTACAAGGGCTATTTTAGTTCGTATGGCATTTGCATGAGTGATGAGTGGTTTTGGAATTCTAGTTCGCCGTCCAGTTCCCTGCTCCTGCAGCTCCATTCGTGTTGTTTTGGTGCTGGGTTCGCAAGCGCGACATTCAGTTCTGAAGTGACTTTTGCATGTGCCGTGTTCTTATTTTTCGTCACAATCCTTTTCGGTGACCGTCTGTCAACGCCCAAGTCGCGAGTTAGCGCATGTGTTTTCCGGTTTCACTGTATGCCATATAAATCTTCAATATGGTGGCTCTGGAACACGGAACAGTACAGCTACCTTTTGGTAGGAAAGCACCCACCATAGCAGCATAAAAAGTTTGTCCATCTACCAGTTCACTTAGCTCCGACATAATGCACTCACAACTGCATAGAACACTGTTCTGACCACGTCTCACACTTGCAGTGTATAGAGGACACTTCGCATGTGCCTTTCGTGGTCCAATACAACAGCGCCAACTGGAGGTTTGGTTAGCAATTGCATTTATGTTCAACCATGCGTTTCTCACGCTGTTTCCATATTTTTGTCCAATCCTTGTATTTGATAGATTGGATGATAGCTGCTGTATCTGTGGTAGAAGGTATAAAACCCCGAATCTGTTTTTTATTGGGAAAAATAAATAAACAGGAACATTGCTGATGTTGACAAAGTAGTCGAAACAAAACAATTTACGCCAAAAACGGAGTATGGATCCCACGTCGGATCTTATAACAGAAGAATAACAAAATTTCCTCACAAGTCTCTCGCTTGAGAAAGTCCACCAAATAAAAGACGGAAACAAAACTAGTAGAGAGTGGTCGGTACAGCATTACCGCAGAGCTGTCCACGGAGGCCGCACCACCGTTCCTCGACATTGCTGAGTCACAGTCCGGAGCTACCACTCCTGACGATCCGGGACTACCAGCAGACTAGGCGCGTGGGTGTTGTGGCCGGGATGGCAGATCCTTACAAGTCCCGGCGGCGCGGCGTGTCATACTGCCTCCCGGCCGGCTTATAAGGCTGATAGGCGGATGGACCTTCTGGGACCTATTACGATCTCGTCTGTGGCGTAGGAAAATAGTCCGCTTGTTGATCGCGACCTCTGGTGCTGCTGTCGTTCCGCGATGCTCGGGTAGCGGGAACTGGCGGCCGTTGACTGAGATACGAGGTTGTGTTTTCGTTAACGGCAGTGGTCGCGGTCGAACAGCAAAACATCTGCGATGGTTTCACTCGCTGTGAAGGTGCGTTTACACTGCCATTTGTATCGGCACATGTATGAGATACATGTATATGCGACTTTGCGACATGTATCGCGACTTGTATGAGTTGACAAGTATGAACCTCATACATGTATGAGCGTGCGTTTACACTGGTTGATATGCATCACTGTGCGATAGCTTTCGACGACGATTTGGAAGATTTCACATTTTTATGTGCTGGTACACTTGCTCTTTTGGAAGATGATAGGAAGAAAAGGCGGAGGAAGCGTAGATGGTGGCAGAAAGAGTTTCTCGCGAATTAACGCTAAAGGATGGCGCATATTTTAGAAATTATGTTAGGAGGAGTATGGAGGATTTCCGCGGTTTGTTATCACTTGTGGCTCCTCTTGTGTCCAAAACCAACACAAACTTTCGGGAAGCGATTCCACCAGAGGATCAGTTGGCAGTAACACTCCGATTTTTAGCCACTGGGGATTCCTCTTGAAACGAAGATTTCATTGCAAAACATTTGCATTGTTGCGCGATTGCTAATGCCAACGTCTCACACACTATTGTCGGCATCCGTTGTCAACATTATCACGCGAGGCCGCCGGAATAATAGCAAAAAATTGATATATGTGCCAGATGCATGAAAAAATTATAGAATGTATTACATACTCTGATATATATAAAACTTTTACCTTCACTTCTTGGAATAAAACTTGCACAATGGCCTCGCAAACACGAAGAATAATGTTGCATATGGCACTTTTTGATGTTCTATGCAGATACATTAACGTCGAAACGATAGTCGGCACCTCCAAAACTCAAACAGCCGCCAAAGAGCCTGGCACTACGCATGCGCTAATCGTCAAAATAAGCGGCATGCGACAAGACGACAGAAAATGATAGTACTGCGCATGCGCGAGTTCAAATGTCGCTCATACATGTCGCGTATATGGCCAAAAAGCGATATACAAAATGTATACGCGACATGTATGAGCTCGAGGGTCCGCATACAAGTTCCGTGAATTTTTGTATGAGGTGATGTATCGCGACATGTCAAATTGGCATGTCGCTCATACATGTCGCGATACATGTATCCCAGTGTAAACGTACCTTGATGAAGGCATCCCGCATCTCTGTTCTGTTATGCGGGATGCCGTTGTAGCAGGCGGTCGGGACGGACGCTGCAATAGTAATATTTCGTATGGTGGTGGTATGTTTAATCCGTTGTATGACAGCTGTGCATCGTACCACGATGAGTATCAGTGCGTGCACGACAGCTATACTCCATATTCTGATATGTTTGACTTGTGTACTTGTGTACTTTGTACTCCGACATGTTTGACTGAGCACACAACTGCTGCACTTCATACGCTGGCATATGTTTGATTTGTAGCACAAGAGCTATACACCATACAGGGACGTATTTGTGTGGTGTCACCGCCAGACACCACACTTGCTAGGTGGTAGCCTTTAAATCGGCCGCGGTCCGTTAGTATACGTCGGACCCGCGTGTCGCCACTGTAAGAGATTGCAGACCGAGCGCCGCCACACGGCAGGTCTAGAGAGACTTCCTAGCACTCGCCCCAGTTGTACAGCCGACTTTGCTAGCGATGGTTCACTGACAAAATACGCTCTCATTTGCCGAGACGATAGTTAGCGTAGCCTGCAGCTACGTCATTTGCTACGACCTAGCAAGGCGCCGTTACCAGTTACTATTGATGCTGTAAAACATGTACCGTCAAGAGCGATGTTCACCATTTACGGATTAAAGTTAAGTATTCCAACAGCTACGTCCTTTTTTGCGACAGTCTAATTTCCTTGTCCTGTTCCAGACCTCACGCCACCCTGCGTGAGCTAAAACGCGTGCCTTTCGGCTTCCTCTCAGACCGGTGTTGGCTCTCCTGCCAACCCACAACAATTTGACTAGACACGCAACAGCTGTACTTTATATGGTGAATAAAGAGTCCTCACAGTCGGTGCTACTGGTGCCAAGTTCCAACTACAAAGCGCAAATGGCAGCTGGGTGTAAGAAAGTCGTTATACAGAGCTGCAGCAATGCTTAGGCATTGCCGTGGAGACGTACAGAAAATTTTGGTATGTAATTCGTTGTGCTAGACGCGGGAAAACAGCAATACCAAGCCCACTTCTACTGTTAGGGCCACTCGTAAGCCATACAGAATATCGGTCCTAGCTAGCAGTGTTTACTGATGTAAGTAGGCTGTTTAGGTTTTTATATTGGTAACGCCACGTAGCGCTCTGTATGAAAATCACTGGCTGTGCTGTGTGCAGTCTGTGGCTGGTTGGCATTGTTGGAATATTCGCTATTGTAGTGTTGGACAGTTGGATGTGAACAATGCGTAGCGTTGCTCAGTTGGAGGTGAGCCGCCAGCAGTGGTGAATGTGGGGAGAGAGATGGCGGAGTTTTGAGAGCGGATGATCTGGACGTGTGTCCGTCATAGAGAGTAAATATGTAAGACTGGATGTCATGAAGTAATATGAACTATATATATATATATATATATATATATATATATATATATATATATAAAAGGACTTTTGAACACTATTTAGATGAATACATTGTTCTCTATCAAAATCTTTCATTTACTAACTATGCCTATCAGTAGTTAGTGCCTTCAGTAATTAGAATCTTTTATTTAGCTGGCAGTATTGGCGCTCGCTGTATTGCAGTAGTTCGAGTAACGAAGATTTTTGTGAGGTAAGTGATTCATGAAAGGTATAGGTTATTGTTAGTGAGGGCCATTCTTTTGTAGGGATTATTGAAAGTCAGATTGCGTTGCACTAAAAATATTGTGTGTCAGTTTAGTGATGATCAGAATAAGTAAAGAGAGAAATGTCTGAGTACGTTTACCAGCACAGTAATTCATTAATTTTTCTAAGGGGACGTTTCACTGTCCTGAGAAAATTGTGAGCAAATCCAACAAGAATGAAAGAATTTCTGATCCTTAATAACTAACAGTCCAACAAATTGGCGCGCGCGCGCACACACACACACACACACACACACACACACACACACACACACAATACACTCATGCAGATACTAAAATCCAGAAGAGAAATGGAACAATTAAAAATATAAAACAGGACACGTATGTGGCTGGTCTCCGGAATACAAAAGGGTTAGCCAGGAAATTGTGCAATTTAATTACTTGCATAGGTAGTATATAAACATCGTCGAACTGCGAGGTATCGAGTAAGTCACTAAAGTGCGTCGATATTCTGACCACATAAAGGAGAGATTTACATCGGCGGGACAAGAAGTCACGTAAAGTCGCAGGAGAGCTACTGTGAAGTTTGGAAGGTAGGAGACGAGGTATTGGCGGAATTAAAGCTGTGAGGACGGGGAGTGAATCGTGCTTGGGTAGCTCAGTTGGTAGAGCACTTGCTCGAGAAAACCAAAGGTCCCGAGTTCGAGTCTCGGTCCGGCACACAGTTTTAATCAGCCAGGAAGTTTCATATCAGCGCACACTCCGCTGTAGAGTGAAAATTTCATTATAGAAGAAGTCACATACAATACTTTGGTCCTGAACTGCATTTCAAATATAATTTAATGAAATGAACTTGTCCAGTATAAAAATTTGAAAGATCACTTTGTTTTATAAGTGAAATAACGTTCTCTGAAGAAAGGATAGCAATAAGTTGTCTTTTTGTTATTTTTGTTATGAGCAGTAATAGGCTAATCTGCTTGGTAGCATTAAATATTTGATTACAATTTCTGTAATTATTACACTGAAGTTCGTAATAACAGGCGGGATGCTACAAGTATGAGATTGGTTAAATTCTTCCTGACGAGGTCTTCAGTCTGAAGACTGGTGCTGCTCTCCACTGTTCTGTAGCCTGTGCCCTGTGTGTGCAAGCTGCTCCATCTCTGCCCAACTGCTGTAATCTGCGTCCTTCTGAATCTGCTTAGTGCATTCAGGCGTTGGTCCCTACAAGTTTTACCTCACACAATTTCTTCCATTACCAAATGGACGATTCGTTAAAGACTCAATATTAATTTGCCCTCTCAACCGATATCGTCATATAGTCAAGTTCTGCCAAACATTTAGTGTCTCATCAATTCGATTCGTTTCCTCTTCATTAATTTTTCAATGTGTCCGTCTAATTTTCAAATGCCTCTACTCTCTTCTTCTTTAAACTGTTTATAGTCTACGTTTCACTACCGAATGAGTCAATGCTCCATAAAAATACCTACAGAAATAGCTCCGCAACACTGAAATTTATATTATTATTTTTTTTTATTTTGCCTGCCTGCATTTTACAGAGAATCTAGTTCGTCCATCCTCAGTTATTTTGCTGCCATAATCTAATTAAGTAAGCATCAAGACCCAAAGGAATCAAAGATGGTAATTGCCAGTGGGAAACTGCTTTATATCCATGGGGCAAGATAAAAAATTGTTCTGGACCAGGTTTCGAACCCGAGCCGCCTGCTTACTATGCGCACATACTGATCACTAATCCATCCTCAGACAGTGCCCTCCAGAATCGCACTGTCAAATTAGCACACCTCCCATCAGACCCTAATTCTCAACTTACAGTACACACTACCGATATTGTGCCCCTGCTCATTAGTCTTATTACTCGCGGAATCACGCCGATCCCTGTAAGAGTTCGAGCTTCGTATGCACGCACACGCACACACACATCCATAAGTCGCTCCAGCCAAATGCCGGGATGGTTCCTTTGAAAGAGTACGGACGAGTTCCTTCCCCGTCCATCCCTACTCCGATGAGACCGATTACCTCGCTGTCTGGTCTCTTGCCGCAAACAACCCAATCCATATACATTCAGGGTGGTCCATTGATTGTGACCGGGCCAAATATCTCACGAAATAGGCGTCAAACGAAAAAAACTACAAAGAACGAAACCTGTCTAGCTTGAAGGGGAAAACCAGATGGCGCTATGGTTGGCCCGCTAGATGGAGCTACCATAGGTCAAACGGATGTCAACTGCGTTTTTTTAAACAAAGGAACCCCCATTTTTTATTACATATTCGTGTTGTTTTTTGTTCATCGGTCTACTGACTGGTTTGATGCGGCCCGCCACGAATTCCTTTCCTGTGCTAACCTCTTCATCTCAGAGCAGCACTTGCAACCTACGTCCTCAATTATTTGCTTGACGTATTCCAATCTCTGTCTTCCTCTACAGTTTTTGCCCTCTACAGCTCCCTCTAGTACCATGGAAGCCATTCCCTCATGTCTTAGCAGATGTCCTATCATCCTGTCCCTTCTCCGTATCAGTGTTTTCCACACATTCCTTTCCTCCCCGATTCTGCGTAGAACCTCCTTATCAGTCCACCTAATTTTCAACATTCGTCTATAGCACCACATCTCAAATGCTTCGATTCTCTTCTGTTCCGGTTTTCCCACAGTCCATGTTTCACTACCATACAATGCTGTACTACAGACGTACATCCTCAGAAATGTCTTCCTCAAATTAAGGCCGGTATTTGATATTAGTAGACTTCTAGTGGCCAGAAATGCTTTTTTTGCCATAGCGAGTCTGCTTTTGATGTCCTCCTTGCTCCGTCCGTCACTGGTTATTTTACTGCCTACGTAGCAGAATTCCTTAACTTCATTGACTTCGTGACCATCAATCCTGATGTTAAGTTTCTCGCTATTCTCATTTCTACTACTTCTCATTACCTTCGTCTTTCTCCGATTTACTCTCAAACCATACTGTGTACTCATTAGACTGTTCATTCCGTTCAGCAGTACGCAAACAAATATGAATGTTTTAGTTGGACCACTTTTTCGCTTTGTGATAGATGGCGCTGTAATAGTCACAAACGTATAAGTACGTGGTATCGCGTAACATTCCGCCAGTGCGGACGATATTTGCTTCGTTATACATTTCCCATGTTAAAATGGACCGTTTACCAGTTGCGGAAAAGGTCGATATCGTGTTGATGTATGGTTATTGTGATCAAAATGCCCAACGGGCGTGTGCTATGTATGCTGCTCTCTTTCCTGGACGACATCATCCAAGTGTCAGGACCGTTGGATAGTTACGTTATTTAAGGAAACAGGAAGCGTTCAGCCGCATGTGAAACGTCAACCACGACCAGCAACAAATTATGATGCCTAGGTATGTGTCTTAGCTGCTGACGCGGCTAATCGGCACATCAGTAGCAGACAAACTGCGCGAGAACAGGGAATCTCAAAAACGTCGGTATTGAGAATGCTACATCAACATCGATTGCACCCGTACCATATTTCTGTGCACCAGGAATTGCATGGCGACGGCTTTGAACGTCGTGTACAGTTCTGCCACTGGGCACAAGAGAAATTACGGGACGATGACAGATTTTTTGCACGCGTTCTATTTAGCGACGAAGCGTCATTCACCAACAGTGGTAACGTAAACCGGCATAATATGCACTATTTGGCAAAGGAAAATTCACGATGGCTGCGACAAGTGGAACATCAGCGACCTTGGCGGGTTAATGTATGGTGCGACATTATCGGAGGAAAGATAATTGGCCCCCATTTTATCGATGGCATTCTAAATGGTGCAATCTATGCTGAATTCCTACGTAATATTCTACCGATGTTACTACAAGATGTTTCAGTGCATGACATAATGGCGATGTATTTCCAACATGATGGATGTCCGGCACATAGCTCGCGTGCGGTTGACGCGGTATTGAATAGCATATTTCAAGACAGGTGGATTGATCGTCGGAGAACCATACCATGGCCCGCACGTTCACCGGATCTGACGTCCCCGGATTTCTTTCTGTGGGGAAAATTGAAGGATATTTGCTATCGTGATCCATCGACTACGCCTGACAACATGCGTCAGCGCATTGTCAATGCATGTGCGTACATTACCGAAGGCGAACTACTCGCTGTTGAGAGGAATGTCGTTACACGTATTGCCAATTGCATTGCGGTTGCCGGACATCACTTACCAACTGTTCGTCTAAAATTGTGAGCCATACGTTTGTGACTATTACAGCGCCATCTATTACAAAGCGAAAAAAGTGGTCCAACTAAAACATTCATATTTCTTTACGTACTACACGAATATGTAGCAGAAAATGGGGGTTCCTAGTTTAAAAAACGCAGTTGACATCCGTTTGACCTATGGCAGCGCCATCTAGCGGGCCAACCATAGCGTCATCTGGTTTCCCCCTGCAAGCTAGACAAGTTTCGTTCTTTGTAGTTTTTTCGTTTGACGCTTATTTCGTGAGATATTTGGCCCGGTCACGATCAATGGACCACCCAGTATATATATAATCTGTTCAGCATATCTTCCAATTCCCTTACCATCTCTAAAAGAATTACAATGGCTTTGGTAAACCTCGAAGTGTTTATTTCCTCTTCTTGGGCTTCAATTCCCTTCTCAAATTTCTCCTTGATTTCCTTTTATTGATTGCCCAGTGTACTAACTGAATAACACCAGAGATGGGATACAACCCTGTATTACTCGCTACTCAACTGCTGCTCCTTTTTTAATAGGCTCTTATAACTGCAGTTTGGCAACGGAAAATAGTCGAATTAAATCAAATGATGTTGAGAGAATTACGTTAGAAATTCACACTCTAAAATAAGTTGAGTTTTGTTATCTGGATTGATGATACCTGAAGTACAGAGGACCTAAAATGACAGACGGGCAATAGAAAAAAAACATTTCTAAAATTAAAAAAAGATAAAGAAATTTGTTAACATCGAATATAGATTTAATACTTAGGAAGTCTTTTCTAAAGGTATTTTTATGCAGCGTGGCGGGGAGTGGAAGCGAAACGTGAGCGTAGGCATTTCAAACAAAAAGTGAATAGAAGCTTTTGAAATGCGGTCACACAGAACAATGCTGTGAAGTATATGGGTAGATAGCGTAGTAAATGAGAATTACTGAATCGAACTGTGAAAAAATGTATGGCACAACTAAAACAAAGGAATCGGTTGATAGGAAAGATCCTTAGAAATCAAAGAATTATCAGTTTCGTAACGGAAGGAAGTGAAGGGGATGAGAACTGTTGAGGTTGACCTAGACCTGACGACGGTAAGCGGGTTCAGATAGGCGTACAAGTAGGCCGGCGCAACGCAGAGAGCAGAAGGCTTGCAGGAGATAAACTACAGTGTAGAGCTGCGTTAAGCCAGTCCTCGGACTGAAGACTCGGCTGCTGATAAAATATCGATATACCGATAATTTTTCCAAAAAAATATCGATATAGATAGGCGATATTTTTCTTTTATATTATTTTTTCACAAGTTCTGCTAAGTATTTGAAGTTGTTCTATCGAAGCTACAGTAGAACATAATTTTGCTTTCACTATGTGAAGGAGTCTATTTTGTGAGTTTTCATCACGCCCAGTCTTTCTCTTTTGACTGTGTGAAGCAAGTATATGTCGCACGAAAGAACAAGTCCGATTGCAATCGGGTGGTGGGGGGCGGGGGGAGGGGAGGATGAGTAACGGTGTGAACTGAATAACAAGATTTCCAATGTGAATAAATAACACACCAGTTGTAGTAAAAAAAAAATTAACGCAAGTAGTGCAAGTAGTGTGCTATTCTTCACATCGGCATTCTTCAAAAAGGGTGATGAAAATGATGAAGAAAAATCCAAATGACGAGACTGGTCATTGCTGCGGTGCGTGGAGGCTTGTGAGGGGAAATGCTGACGTAATCGGCGCCACCAATAGAAACTGCAACGTTTAGCTTCATTGCGCAATTTTGGCACTACAACTAATAGGTCGATAGTGTTAGGAGAAACGAAAAAACAGGGAAGTCGACATGAAGTGTTCCGCGCAAATCCAATACGTGACGAAGCCTAACGAGGGACTCATCGACCACCTTTTACTGTGCCTCTTGCATGCACATACCATTGTTAGCAAAGTGAACGTGAACGTGCGTCGTTTTCCTTTCAATTCTTGCTCTAAGAGCTGCTAGCTTGTTGACGGACAGAATATCTTATAATAAATTAGTACTTAAACATAGAGCTCTAGAACTGACCATTTACAATGATAAGCCAAATTTTTATATGCAGGTACGTCTATACTTCCTCCCCCAATATATCGACGTATCGACACCAGTTTTTCGATGTATCGACGTAAAATAGCTATATTTCTTCCATTATCGATATATAGGATTTCCGATATTTTTAAAAACGGCAAGAGCACAACGAAAAACAGCACATCCACTTGGACCTCAAAGAATTTTACACAGGGCGTTTCATTTGGTGTATGTGTCTACTTTTGTTACTAGCAGGTCATTACTGACCGAAACTACACAAGGTGAGTGTTGTGAGGTTAAGACTTAAAATGTTACCTGTACTAAAATACTAAGCTTGTATTGGGCTTATAGACTCATCTGAGCATCAACTTGCAGATTCTCCAAAGATAATATCAGGACAGTTCCTCTGTGTAGTCGTTGTCGATTCTCTCCTCTATCATTCTTCAACTTAGCTACATCTTAATTTCTAATGACATCACACGTGGCAAAACGTTTACAGTCTAGTGCATCTTCCTCTTGAGATCATTAGAAGCAGTACGTGACAAAAATAATTTGCTCAAGTGCGGAAATAACGTGCTGAAGAATGGAATCGTTAAGACGAATGAACACCGAAAAGTGTATCTTTCATACCGAGCCAAGAAGGTCTCAGTTATTGATTCACTTTTTTTATCGGCAGTAGCTGTATTTTAATTGCGACTATCATAAGAGACCTTTGCTTAGAGGGCGTGTGAAAACTGCATTACGCTGCTGGCGGAATCCTTAATGGCGCTCACGTGCTGCACAATCTGGTGGACACAGCATCGGAAGTGGCGCTAGGTTGGCAGCCCTGCAAGTGCGCGCCGAGTGTAATCCTGCGCTGGGCTTCCCCTAGAGTGAGGTAGAATGTGGGGCTTCCCAGCCCGCACGTGTCAGTCCTAAGCCATGAGCTTCCCAACATTCTCTGACGTCACAAACAGTTGCTTACGTGATCACGCGAGAGTAACACAATTATTCTGGCAAGAAGCGTGACTTATCTGTCAGTGAATGTGCAGATGCAGCTTCACCAAAACCAGAGTAATGCTGAGGTAGTTTTCAAATTAAAAGCGAAGAATTTTGAAATGTACACTCTTTTTATTATATTTTCTCTTTCATAAAACATTGTATCATATGGTCCGTTGGCGCTCATGTACTACATTACTTCTCTATTTGCCTTCTATCCACCCACACAGTAACGACTCTCATGTGGTGATAGAGGACACCACGAGGAAGCTGAAGTTTTAAATTTGGTGCTTAAAACATCATTCAAACAGGAGGATCATACAGGCATACCATTGATTAACTGTTGCGCTAACTCCCGTAGAGACAAACATGGAATAGGCCTCGATGGCACTGAAGAGCAATGATTGAAGACAAATAAACCGTCAAATCCAGCTGGAATATCAGTTCTGTTTTACAGACAGTGCCCTTCGGTACTGGCCCCATAGTTAGCCCGCATTTCTCTAAAATCTCTTGCCCACCGTAAAGTCCCAAGCGGCTGGAAAAAAACCATAGATGACTCCCGTATATAGGGAGGGTAAAAGAACGGACCCGCAAAATTAACGTTGGAGTGCTTTAGAATTCTTGGACGAATTCTAAGTTCGAACATAAGAAATTTCCTTGAGAGAGAAAAGCTTCTGTCTAGAAACCTGCACAGATTTAGAAACACTACCCGAACGAAACTCAGCTTCCCTTTTCTCGCATTATATCCTGCGAACCACGGTTGACACGGTTGACATATTCATAGATCTCCGGAAAGCTTTTGACACGATGCTCCACTGCAGACTGTCGACGAAGGTACGAGCATACAGAATATTTTCCGAGATATGTGAATGTATAGAGGAGTCCTTAAGTAACAGAATCCCGTACGTTGTCCTCGACGGCGAGTTTTCATCACAGACAAGGATATCGTCAGGACTGCCACAGGGAAGTGCAATGGGCCAGATCTAGTTCTCTGTATTCACAAACTGTCTGACGGACGGGGTGAGCAGCAATCTGCTGTTGCTGGCTGATGACGCTGCGGTGTACGGCAGGGTGTTGAAGTCGAGTGACTGTAAGAGCATACAAGACAGACAAATTTTGTAGTTGGTATGATGAATGGTTGTTGTTGTTGTTGTGGTCTTCAGTCCTGAGACTGGTTTGATGCAGCTCTCCGTGCTACTCTATCCTGTGCAAGCTTCTTCATCTCCCAGTACCTAATGCAACCTACATCCTTCTGGATCTGCTTAGTGTATTCATCTCTTGGTCTCCCCCTACGATTTTTACCCTCCACGCTGCCCTCCAATACTAAATTGGTGATCCCTTGATGCCTCAGAACATGTCCTACTAACCGATCCCTTCTTCTGGTCAAGTTGTGCCACAAACTTCTCTTCTCCCCAATCCTATTCAATACTTCCTCATTAGTTATGTGATCTACCCATCTAATCTTCAGCATTCTTCTGTAGCACCACATTTCGAAAGCTTCTATTCTCTTCTTGTCCAAACTATTTACCGTCCATGTTTCACTTCCATACATGGCTACACTCCATACAAATACTTTCAGAAATGACTTCCTGACACTTAAATCTATACTCGATGTTCACAAATTTCTCTTCTTCAGAAACGCTTTCCTTGCCATTGCCAGCCTACATTTTATATCCTCTCTACTTCGACCATCATCAGTTATTTTGCTCCCCAAACAGCAAAACTCCTTTACTACTTTAAGTGTCTCATTTCCTAATCTAATTCCCTCAGCATCACCCGACTTAATTCGACTACATTCCATTATCCTCGTTTTGCTTTTGTTGATGTTCATCTTATATCCTCCTTTCAAGACACTGTCCATTCCGTTCAACTGCTCTTCCAGGTCCTTTGCTGTCTCTGACAGAATTACAATGTCATCGGCAAACCTCAAGGTTTTTATTTCTTCTCCATGCATTTTAATACCTACTCCGAATTTTTCTTTTGTTTCCTTTACTGTTACCTCAATATACAGATTGAATAACATCGGGGAGAGGCTACAACTCTGTCTCACTCCCTTCCCAACCACTGCTTCCCTTTCATGACCCTCGACTCTTATAACTGCCATCTGGTTTCTGTACAAATTGTAAATAGCCTTTCGCTCCCTGTATTTTACCCCTGCCACCTTTAGAATTTGAAAGAGAGTATTCCAGTCAACATTGTCAAAAGCTTTCTCTAAGTCTACAAATGCTAGAAATGTAGGTTTGCCTTTCCTTAATCTTTCTTCTAAGATAAGTCGTAAGGTCAGTATTGCCTCACGTGTTCCTGTATTTCTACGGAATCCAAACTGATCTTCCCCGAGGTCGGCTTCTAGTAGTTTTTCCATTCGTCTGTAAAGAATATGATGAATGGTAGCTTGCTCTAAATGTAGAAAAATGTAAGTTAATGCAGCTGAGTAAGAAAAACAAACCCATACTGTTCGAGTACAGCATTATTAGTGTGCAGCTTCACATAGTCACATCGGTTCAATATCTACCCGTAATGCTGTAAACCGAATGGGAGCACGTTAGGTCGGCTGTAGCAAAGGTGAATCGTCGACTGCTATATATTGGGAGTGTTCTAGTAGAGAGTGGTTCACCTGTAAAGGAGATCGCAAATATGACACAAGTGCTAACCATTCTTGACTGCTGCTCTAGGGTTCGGAATCCCCACTATGTCGAATTAAAGGAAGACATCGAGGCAGTTCAGAGGCAGGCTGCTAGGTGTGTTACCAGTAGGTTCGATCAACACGCGAGTGTTACGGAGGTGCTTTCGGGACCCAAGTAGGAATCCCTGGAGGGAAGGCGGCGCTCTTTTCGCGGACACTACTGAGAAAATGTAGAGGACAGGCATTTGCAACAGACTGCAGAATGGTTCTGATGTCATTAACATGCATCTCGTGTAAGGACCGTGAATACCAGATAAAAGAAAGTACAAGTACCCTCCGCCATGCACCGTATCCACCAGCTCCAATGTAATTTAACGCGTTTACTTTTTTGATTTATTGTAAATTCTTTTTTTTTTGTGTATTTTGCTATCGATTAAGAGCTCGCTCGAGCATTTATATCTTCGCTGCCACCTGAGTTTCATTTGTCATAACAAAGAGGAAACGAAGAAATGTGAAGGCGATGAATAAACACCATCTCTGTATGTCTCTCTCTCTCTCTCTCTCTCTCTCTCTCTCTCTATCTATCTATCTATCTATCTATATCTATCTCCCCCCCCCCCTCACCATCTCTCTGCTGATGCTGAAGAACGAACCACGTAAACCAAGAGCTGTGGTCAAAAACATTTTATACCATTTCTTGAGAATAAATTGATACAAGTTCGGGGGAGTCGATAGAGAACTGTAACAGATGCTTTCTTGTTTGTCACGGCGATCAAATCGAGCGGCCATGGAGGCCGTAGCAGTGACAAAATTTATGGGCGAAAATTTATTCACAGCTAGTACAGAAACCACAGAGCAATTATGAGAGTCGCAGGATATACAAGAGAAGCAGTGGTTGAGAAGGGAGTGAGCCAGTGATGCAGCTCCTCATTGAAGTCACTCAGTCCTTTGCCCTGAGCAAACTGTGAAGGGATCAAGGAGAAATCTGGAAATAGAATTAAATTACAGGAAGGAGAAATATAATCTTTAAGGTTTGCCGATGACATTGTAATTCTTTCAGAAATGGCAACGGACTTGGATGGACAGGTGAATGGAATGATTAGTGTCCAGAAAAGACATTATAACATTAGTACTAACAAAAATAAAAGAAGAGTAATGGAGTGTCATCGGATTAAATGTGTCGATTCTGAAGGAATTAAATTAGGAAATGAGGTACTAAAAGTAGTAGGTGAGTTTTGCTGTATGGGCAGAAAAATAACTTACACTATGTAAAGTAGAGAGGATATAAAATGCATCAAGAAAAGCTTTTCCAAAAGTGAAATGTCATATTAACTTAGAATATAAATCTCGGTGTCAGAAAGTCGTTGCTGAAAGTATTTGTCTACAGTGCAGCATTATGTGGATATGAAACGTGGACGATAAACAGTTAAGAAAAGAAGACAGTGCTACAAAAGTATGTTGAAGATTATCTAGGTAAATCAGTTAATTAATTAGGAGGTACTTAATCGTAATGGGGAGAAAACGGTGCTACACTGCGATTTGACTCAAAGGAGAAGTCAGTTGTCAGCACACAAATTGAGGCATTAAAGAATCTCAGTTGAACAACAGAAAGAAGGTGTGTGTGTGTGTGTGTGTGTGTGTGAGAGAGAGAGAGAGAGAGAGAGAGAGAGAGAGAGAGAGAAAGGAATGGGAAGTGGTAAAACTGTTGAGAGAGACCAAAGGTAAACTACAGTGAGCAGTTTCAAATGGACATACGTTTCCATAGCTACACAGAGATAAAGAGAGATTGGTACAGGATAGGTTAGCGAGGAGAGGTGTATCAGACCAGTGTTCTGAATGACAGCCACAAAAAAAAGCAACAACAACAAGGACAACAGGGGAGTTTTGCACAGGGTGGGAAACAAAAATTAATATATTTGCTGCAGGAAAAAACTGGTTGGGGTCCCACCGGACCGAATACACTGCACTAAGTGGAGATTATACTGCGAAATAACTTTCTGATTTTGTAGTTTTTTTCATTTACTCACTGAATTTATGAACGACCTCCATGTAACGAAACTGCGTTAGCTGCTCCGCCTACTTGTTTTTGTATCGACAGCGCGTTTATATTTAGTTAGACGTGGCGTAGACTTCAGAATCACTTACGTCACATACTGCTCTGCGGACGTAACCTTAAGCAGCCACCCACCCACTCTTATATCATGGCGGCAGTCGCTAACACATCACGTCACGACACGTCCCAGCTGCGTGTGACGTCACCGCCACCGCTGCCAACTAGGGCAGCGGACCATTTGACTGGCTACCAGGACCTACCATAAGCCCTCTCCGATGTTCCGCATTCATCATTCGTTTTAGTTCACGCTTCTCGTTAGCAGCAATCACACGCACATCTCTCATCCCCTTACCACTGTCTCCTGTAGTTCCTTTGGTCGACGTGCGTCCTACTCCCATTCTAAAGTCTAGCAAGCGTACCCTATTTAACTAACTACCCCATATAACTTCTTGATCAGGAGCAAATAAAAAAACCTATCAAGCAAATGTTGTTTAGCTGTCGGGGTAAAATTAACCAGCAAGACTGCCTCCCTTGTAATTACGTTTGTTCTGCAGATATAAACAGCAGTACAAAATAGCCTTCCACTCCTGTTCTTGCACACAATCACACAGTAACTTAGGCTCACCAGTCCAAAGAATCGGAAATCCTTACCATTTTTAGCCTAAATGAGACAAATATCAACTTCTCCGCTTCAGCAAAGACTATTAAGTGTAATAATAAATGAAAATCCCAAAATGGAGTGAGCACAGAACTGCAATATGCAAGAAGGCATCAGCATTTCTCCATGCCCTACAAAAATGAAAAAAAGCTCTTCCTTCTTGACCTGAAAAAGAAACTTGTACAGGAACGCCTGTGTTCGTTAGATCTCTGATGTTTGACTTTTTATCATATTTCGTCATCACATATACAGCTATCCTGGCTGCTCTCGGACAAGCGCAGAGATTTCCATACCGTCTTCTCTGCTGTCTTATCAACGTATACTGTCTCCTCGACCTCAATATTGTTCAATAGAACATGGCAAAAACACGTGTTCCATCAGAGCAAAATCCTTTCTGTCGCAGTGGCTGGAATCCTACTCTGGAATAATCTCCCGCATTGTATTGGAGGACTGAATAGGTCACGTAGAGGAAGGTGTAAGTAGACGAATGATGAACACGAACTTCACATAACGAAGGTTTATTCAGCACTTGCACATACAAGAGCGCAGAGCGACCTGCCTCTGGCCAGAACACATACGGTATATATACAACTACAGAACATTCCAGTACAATGATTCTTGCCATTTGTGGATACTTCTAGAATGTACTCGAACCGAATAGAGAAATTAAAATTTTTCAGTTTAGGGTAGTTTTCAGCTCACGACCGTCCAAACAACAACAAAAAAATGGTTCAAATGGCTCTGAGCTCTATGGGACTTAACATTTGAGGTCATCAGTCCCCTAGAACTTAGAACTACTTAAACCTAACTAACCTAAGGACATTCATGCCCGAGGCGGCATTCGAACCTGCGACCGTAGCAGTCGCGCGGTTACAGACTGAAGCGCCTAGAACCTCTCGGCCACACCGGCCGGCTCCAAACAACGGTCTAGGATCATAACCACTTCACTACGGCAACTGTGCTACTCTGCTTCTTCTGCGACAGTATCTACAGCGTCAAAAGACAGTTGATAACATATCTACCGAAATATTAATAACGATTACCGTTGTCTATACACGCACCCGTTACTCTTCTACAAACTACTTTCCAACCAGTATTCTTAGCTGCTCCAGTCGCCTTAAATTTCCTTTCTCCAGGATCCCTTTTGTACACCTATAAATTCTTTCTATATCTGCCACTATCATTATTGTTATTATTGCCATTAGTATTGTCATTATTATTATTATTATTATTACTAATGGCAGCAGCAGTAGTAGTACAAGTACTGCCAGTATTCACTCTATTAGTTCGCAGTCAGTATTACTTACATTGTCACTACAGACTCTCAAATCATTGTAATACTACACTCCTGGAAAATGAAATAAGAACACCGTGAATTCATTGTCCCAGGAACGGGAAACTTTATTGACACATTGCTGGGGTCAGATACATCACATGATCACACTGACAGAACCACAGGCACATAGACGCAGGCAACAGAGCATGCACAATGTCGGCACTAGTACAGTGTATATCCACCTTTCGCAGCAATGCAGGCTGCTATTCTCCCATGGAGACGATCGTAGAGATGCTGGATGTAGTCCTGTGGAACGGCTTGCCATGCCATTTCCACCTGGCGCCTCAGTTGGACCAGCGTTCGTGCTGGACGTGCAGACCGCGTGAGACGACGCTTCATCCAGTCCCAAACATCCTCAATGGGGGACAGAACCGGAGATCTTGCTGGCCAGGGTAGTTGACTTACACCTTCTAGAGCACGTTGGGTGGCACGGGATACATGCGGACGTGCATTGTCCTGTTGGAACAGCAAGTTCCCTTGCCGGTCAAGGAATGGTAGAACGATGGGTTCGATGACGGTTTGGATGTACCGTGCACTATTCAGTGTCCCCTCGACGATCACCAGTGGTGTACGGCCAGTGTAGGAGATCGCTCCCCACACCATGATGCCGGGTGTCGGCCCTGTGTGCCTCGGTCGTATGCAGTCCTGATTGTGGCGCTCACCTGCACGGCGCCAAACACGCATACGACCATCATTGGCACCAAGGCAGAACCGACTCTCATCGCTGAAGACGACACGTTTCCATTCGTCCCTCCATTCACGCCTGTCGCGACACCACTGGAGGCGGGCTGCACGATGTTGGGGCGTGAGCGGAAGACGGCCTAACGGTGTGCGGGGCCGTAGCCCAGCTTCATGGAGACGGTTGCGAATGGTCCTCGCCGATACCCCAGAAGCAACAGTGTCCCTAATTTGCTGGGAAGTGGCGGTGCGGTCCCCTACGGCACTGCGTAGGATCCTACGGTCTTGGCGTGCATCCGTGCGTCGCTGCGGTCCGGTCCCAGGTCGACGGGCACGTGCACCTTCCGCCGACCACTGGCGACAACATCGATGTACTGTGGAGACCTCACGCCCCACGTGTTGAGCAATTCGGCGGTACGTCCACCCGGCCTCCCGCATGCCCACTATACGCCCTCGCTCAAAGTCCGTCAACTGCACATACGGTTCACGTCCACGCTGTCGCGGCATGCTACCAGTGTTAAAGACTGCGATGGAGCTCCGTATGCCACGGCAAACTGGCTGACACTGACGGCGGCGGTGCACAAATGCTGCGCAGCTAGCGCCATTCGACGGCCAACACCGCGGTTCCTGGTGTGTCCGCTGTGCCGTGCGTGTGATCATTGCTTGTACAGCCCTCTCGCAGTGTCCGGAGCAAGTATGGTGGGTCTGACACACCGGTATCAATGTGTTCTTTTTTCCATTTCCAGGAGTGTATTTGTAATACGACAGTTGTTACTTCTTAGGTAGCTATGCTCTAAACAAGTGCTGTATCTGAGAAACCCTCGTCCAGCGTAAGAGACGACCTGATGCTCCTAATCACATTAGGTTAAATAAATGTATGTATAAATAAAATACAAAATTCGTCCACTCGCTGGGGTTGACAATTACCAAATAAAGCCACAGTGATAATGTACACTGGCGATTCACTCAAATGTCTTCAACCGAAGCTCAGTGTACAGCAACGAAGAGAACGTACAAACGCTACACATCTATGCACAACTTACAATGAGGTGACAAGAGCTATGGGGTAGTGATATGTACATATACAGGTGGCGTCCAAAAGATCATTGCATTGCCGGAGCTTCCATTTGTACTCAGGTGCATCTTGTGAAGCGGTTTCTGACGTGATTGTGGCCGCACGATGGCAGTTGACAGACTTCAAACGCGGAGGCTTTGGAGGGACGGGCATGGGACATTCCACTTATGAAATCGTTAGGGAATTAAGTATTCCGTGATTTACAATGTCAAGAGTGTGCCGAGAACACCAAACCGTCTGCTTCACGTCTGCTGTGCAGCGAGCTACGTTAATTTAAGTATTATCTGTATTTTTCTTTCTTGTCACTTCTTCTTCCGTGTGTTTTTGTTTTTAGGAAGCTGTAATTGTAGAGTGCTAGTAATAGTGTTCCATAGATTTCGTGTTTGTTTTGAATACAGTCAGAGAGAGTCCCTTTAGTCAACCATAGTGCCAGTAGTACTAGTGTTTGTTTTCAATACAGTCCAGAGACAGGTAGTGCTATTTTGATTGTTTTCTACAAGAAGTGGCTAGCAACCACAGTTTAGTGAATAAACAGCCGCCTTTACTGAATTAGCAGTCTAGTTAAAGGTTGATTAACTCTCTTCAGTAAATTGATTTCTTAGGATGGATAGGATGTGTGACTGCTGTGTACGGACGCAGGAGGAGCTGGCCACTGTTCGCGAACAGCTGAGCGTGTTGATGGCCGCGGTCGGCCGTCTTCAGGCTGCTGTCTCGGAGTGTAGCGGCAGTGGGGAGTCTAGTGCGTCGCATGGTACACCCCAGGTGTTACATGCTTCACCCACTGTCTCTGCTGTCGAGACATCTTCGCGGGTACCGGGCGCGGTTGGGCCACCCTCTCCCCAAGGGGAGTGGCGGGTTCAGCGGCGTTCGCGGCGCACGAGGCGGAGGGTCAGTGTGGAGGCTAGCCGTGTGGCATCGCCCTCTCTGCCTGTGAGTGGACATGTGGCCGCTCCTTCA
The DNA here is from genome assembly GCF_023864275.1 of Schistocerca cancellata. NCBI lineage: Eukaryota > Metazoa > Arthropoda > Insecta > Orthoptera > Acrididae > Schistocerca > Schistocerca cancellata. The sequence goes on along the minus strand of NC_064637.1, from coordinate 122,612,018 downwards.
GCAAGGTCCGAGCAGGCACACGGGGGGAGGGGTTTATTACACTCCTGGAAATGGAAAAAAGAACACATTGACACCGGTGTGTCAGACCCACCATACTTGCTCCGGACACTGCGAGAGGGCTGTACAAGCAATGATCACACGCACGGCACAGCGGACACACCAGGAACCGCGGTGTTGGCCGTCGAATGGCGCTAGCTGCGCAGCATTTGTGCACCGCCGCCGTCAGTGTCAGCCAGTTTGCCGTGGCATACGGAGCTCCATCGCAGTCTTTAACACTGGTAGCATGCCGCGACAGCGTGGACGTGAACCGTATGTGCAGTTGACGGACTTTGAGCGAGGGCGTATAGTGGGCATGCGGGAGGCCGGGTGGACGTACCGCCGAATTGCTCAACACGTGGGGCGTGAGGTCTCCACAGTACATCGATGTTGTCGCCAGTGGTCGGCGGAAGGTGCACGTGCCCGTCGACCTGGGACCGGACCGCAGCGACGCACGGATGCACGCCAAGACCGTAGGATCCTACGCAGTGCCGTAGGGGACCGCACCGCCACTTCCCAGCAAATTAGGGACACTATTGCTCCTGGGGTATCGGCGAGGACCATTCGCAACCGTCTCCATGAAGCTGGGCTACGGTCCCGCACACCGTTAGGCCGTCTTCCGCTCACGCCCCAACATCGTGCAGCCCGCCTCCAGTGGTGTCGCGACAGGCGTGAATGGAGGGACGAATGGAGACGTGTCGTCTTCAGCGATGAGAGTCGCTTCTGCCTTGGTGCCAATGATGGTCGTATGCGTGTTTGGCGCCGTGCAGGTGAGCGCCACAATCAGGACTGCATACGACCGAGGCACACAGGGCCAACACCCGGCATCATGGTGTGGGGAGCGATCTCCTACACTGGCCGTACACCACTGGTGATCGTCGAGGGGACACTGAATAGTGCACGGTACATCCAAACCGTCATCGAACCCATCGTTCTACCATTCCTAGACCGGCAAGGGAACTTGCTGTTCCAACAGGACAATGCACGTCCGCATGTATCTCGTGCCACCCAACGTGCTCTAGAAGGTGTAAGTCAACTACCCTGGCCAGCAAGATCTCCGGATTGTCCCCCATTGAGCATGTTTGGGACTGGATGAAGCGTCGTCTCACGCGGTCTGCACGTCCAGCACGAACGCTGGTCCAACTGAGGCGCCAGGTGGAAATGGCATGGCAAGCCGTTCCACAGGACTACATCCAGCATCTCTACGATCGTCTCCATGGGAGAATAGCAGCCTGCATTGCTGCGAAAGGTGGATATACACTGTACTAGTGCCGACATTGTGCATGCTCTGTTGCCTGTGTCTATGTGCCTGTGGTTCTGTCAGTGTGATCATGTGATGTATCTGACCCCAGGAATGTGTCAATAAAGTTTCCCCTTCCTGGGACAATGAATTCACAGTGTTCTTATTTCAATTTCCAGGAGTGTAGTTATTGGGAGCTCCAATGTTAGGCGGGTGACGGAGCCCCTTAGGGAAATAGCGGAAAGGTCGGGGAAGAAGGCCAGTGTTCACTCTGTCTGCTTGCCGGGGGGTCTCATCCGAGATGTGGAGGAGGCCCTGCCGGCGGCGATAGAGAGCACTGGGTTCAGAGGTCATCCTCAGTTCGCACAGGCGGTTGGTGGAATTGGTGAAGGCGGAAAACCTCGCTCGCTGGGTGGAATCTGAGCTAACTATTTGTAGTATCGTTCCCAGAACCGATCGTGGTCCTCTGGTTTGGAGCCGAGTGGAAGGCTTAAACCAGAGGCTCGGACGATTCTGCGGAGATCTGGGGTACAAATTTCTTGACCTCCGCTATCGGGTGGAGGAATGTAGGGTCCCCCTGAATAGGTCAGGCGTGCACTACACGCCGGAAGCGGCTACAAGGGTAGCGGAGTACGTCTGGAGTGCACATGTGGGTTTTTTAGGTTAGAGAATCCCCTCCCTAGGCCCGACAAGACGCCTCCTGAGACGCGGCAAGGTAGGAGTAGGCAAAATGCAACAGGGAATAACAATATTAATGTGCTAACAGTAAACTGCAGGAGCGTCTATAGAAAGGTCCCAGAACTGCTCTCATTTATAAACTGTCACAATGCCCATATAGTACTAGGGACAGAAAGTTGGATGAAACCAGACTTAAACAGTAATGAAATCCTAAACTCAGATTGGAATGTATACCGCAGAGACAGGCTGGACAGTGAAGGGGGAGGCGTGTTTACAGCGATAAGAAGTGCAATAGTATCGAAGGAGATTGACGGAGATCCGGATTGTGAAATAATTGGGGTGAAGGTCACGGTTAAAGCAGGCTCAGACATGGTAATTGGATGTCTCTATAGGCCCCTGGCTCAGCAGCTGTTGTGGCTGAGCACCTGAAGGATAATTTGGAAAATATTTCGAGTAGATTTCCCCACCATGTTATAGTTCTGGGTGGAGATTTTAATTTGCCGGATATAGACTAGGAGACTCAAACGTTCATAACGGGTGGCAGGAACAAAGAATCCAGTGAAATGTTTTGAAGTGCTTCATCTGAAAACTACCTTGAGCAGTTAAACAGAGAACCGACTCGTGGCGATAACATATTAGACCTTCTGGTGACAAACAGACCCGAATTATTTGAAACAGTTAACGCAGAACAGGGAATCAGCGATCATAAAGCGGTTACTGCATCGATGATTTCAACCGTAAATAGAAATATTCAAAAAGGTAGGAAGATTTTTCTGTTTAGCAAAAGTGACAAAAAGCAGATTACAGAGTACCTGACGGCTTGACACAAAAGTTTTGTGTCAAGTACAGATAGTGTTGAGGATCAGTGGACAAAGTTCAAAATCATCGTACAATATGCGTTAGATGAGTATGTGCCAAGCAAGATCGTAAGAGATGGAAAAGAGCCACCGTGATATAACAACCGAGTTAGAAAACTGCTGCGGAAGCAAAGGGAACTTAACAGCAAACATAAACATAGCCAAAGCCTTGCAGACAAACAAAAATTACGCGAAGCGAAATGTAGTGTGAGGAGGGCTATGCGAGAGGCGTTCAATGAATTCGAAAGTAAAGTTCTATGTACTGACTTGGCAGAAAATCCTAAGAAATTTTGGTCTTATATCAAAGCGGTAGGTGGATCAAAACAAAATGTCCAGACACCCTGTGACCAAAACGGTACAGAAAGAAAGGCCGAGATACTAAATGTCTTTTTCCACAGCTGTTTCACAGAGGAAGACTGCACTGTAGTTCCTTCTCTAGATTGTCGCACAGATGACAAAATGGTAGATATCAAAATAGACGACAGAGGGATAGAGAAACAATTAAAATCGCTCAAAATAGGAAAGGCCGCTGGACCTGATGGGATACCAGTTCGATTTTACACAGAGTACGCGAAGGAACTTGCCCCTCTTCTTGCAGCGGTGTACCCTAGGTCTCTAGAAGAGCGTAGCGTTCCAAACAGGTCATCCCCGTTTTCAAGAAGGGACGTCGAACAGATGTGCAGAACTATAGACCTATATCTCTAACGTCGATCAGTTGTAGAATTTTGGAACACGTATTATGTTCGAGTATAATGACTTTTCTGGAGACTAGAAATCTACTCTGTCGGAATCAGCATGGGTTTCGATAAAGACCGTCGTGTGAAACCCAGCTCGCGCTATTCGTCCACGACACTCAGAGGGTCATAGACACGGGTTCCCAGGTAGATGCCGTGTTTCTTGACTTCCGCAAGGCGTTCGATACAGTTCCCTACAGTCGTTTAACGAACAAAGTAAGAGCATATGGACTATCAGACCAATTGTGTGATTGGATTGAAGAGTTCCTAGATAACAGAACGCAGCATGTCATTCTCAATGGAGAGAAGTCTTCCGATGTAGGGGTGATTTCACGTGTGCCGCAGGGGAGTATCGTAGGACCGTTGCTATTCACAATATACATAAATGACCTTGTGGATGATATCGGAAGTTCACTGAGGCTTTTTGCGGATGATGCTGTGGTATATCGAGAGGTTGTAACAATTGAATATTGTACTGAAATGCAGGAGGATCTGCAACGTATTGACGCATGGTGCAGGGAATGGCAATTGAATCTCAATGTAGACAAGTGTAATTTGCTGCGAATACATAGAAAGAAAGATCCCTTATCATTTAGCTACAAAATAGCAGGTCAGCAACTGGAAGCGGTTAATTTCATAAATTATCTGGGAGCACGCATTAGGAGTGATTTAAAATGGAATGATCATATACAGTTGATTGTCGGTAAAGCAGATGCCAGACTGAGATTCATTGGAAGAATAATAAGGAAATGCAATCCGAAAACAAAGGAAGTAGGTTACAGTACGCTCGTTCGCCCACTGCTTGAATACTGCTCAACAGTGTGGGATCCATACCAGATAGGGTTGACAGAAGAGATAGAGAAGATACAACGGAGAGCAGCGCGCTTCGTTACGGGATCATTTAGTAATCGCGAAAGCGTTACGGAGATGATAGATAAACTCCAGTGGAAGACTCTGCAAGAGAGACGCTCAGTAGCTCGGTACGGGCTTTTGTCGAAGTTTCGAGAACATACCTTCACCGAAGAGTCAAGCACTTTATTGCTCCCTCCTACGTATATCTCGCGAAGAGACCATGAGGATAAAATCAGAGAGATTAGAGCCCACACAGAAGCATACCGGCAATGCTTGTTTCCACGAACAATACGAGACTGGAATAGAAGGGAGAACGGATAGAGGTACCCAAGCTACCCTCCGCCACACACCGTCAGGTGGCTTGCGGAGTATGGATGTAGATGTAGAAATTTCAGGCGCCACCTCTCACCACGGACAACGGAGTGGCCGGCGGCCGTCACTTAACGACCGACAGCAACGGCGTCTGCGTAGAGCTGTCAGCGCTAACAGACAAGCAACACTGCTTGAAATAACAGCAGAAATTAATGTGGGACGTACGACAAATGTATCCGTTATGACAGCGCGACGAAATCTGGCGTTAAAGGGCAATGGGAGCTGACTACAGACACGATTGCCTTTGCTAACAGCACGGCGTCGGCTGCAGCGTCAGTCCTGGGCTCGTGACCGTACTGGAAGAGTGGTCAGATGAATTTTGATTTCAATTTTTTTTTATTTAATCGTATTGCTAGGACCCCCCGTAAGGTAGACCGTTCGCCGGTTGCCGGTTTTTCAGTTTGACGCCACTTCGGCGACCTGCAGTCGGTGAGGATGATAGGATGATGATGAGGAGGAGGCGTTCCCCAAGGAAGTGTTATAGGCCCTCTATTGTTCCTGATCCATATTAACGACACAGGAGACAATCTGAGTAGCCGTCTTAGATTGTTTGCAGGTGATGCTGTCATTTACCGTCTTGTAAAGTCAAAATCAAATGGTTCAAATGGCTCTGAGCACTAAGGGACTTAACATCTGTGGTCATCAGTCCCCTAGAACTTAGAACTACTTAAACCTAACTAACCTAAGGACGTCACACACATCCATGCCCGAGGCAGGATTCGAACCTGCGACCGTAGCGGTCACACGGTTCCAGACTGTAGCGCCTAGAACCGCACGGCCACACCGGCCGGCTTTGTAAAGTCATCAGATGATCAAAACTACTTGCAAAATGATTTAGATAAGATATCTGTATGGTGCGAAAAGTGGCAATTGACCCTGAAAAAAGAAAAGTGCAAATTATTCACATGAGTACTGAAAGAAATCAGCTGAATTTCGATTACGCGATAAGTCACACAAATCCGAGGGCTGTAAATTCAACTAAATACTTAGGGATTACAATTACAAGTAACCTAAATCGGAACGATCACATAGATAATATTGTGGGTAGAGCAAACCAAAGACCGCGATTCACTGGCAGAACACTTAGAAGGTGCAACACAGGTCTACCAAAGAGACTGCTTACACCACGCTTGTCCACCCTGTTCTGCAGTACTGCTGTGCGGTGTGGGATCCGCATCAGGTGCGACTGACGGAGGACATCGAAAAAGTACAAAGAAGGGCAGCTCGTTTTGTATTATCACGAAATAGAGGAGATAGTGTCACAGACATGATACGTGAATTGGAGTGGCAATCATTAAAACAAAGGCGTTTTTCGTTGCGACGGGATCCTCTCATGAAATTTCAAACACCAGTTTTCTCCTCCGATTGTGAAAACATTCTGTTGGCACCCTCCTATATAGGGAGAAATGATCATGATAAAATAAGAGAAATCAGGGCTCGCACGGAAAAATTTAAGTGCTCGTTTTTCCCGCGTGCCGTTCGAGAGTGAAACGGTAGAGAGACAGCTTGAAGGTGGTTCATTGAACCCTCTGCCAGGGACTTTATTGTGAACAGCAGAGTAATGACGTAGATGTAGATGATGTAGATGTAGAGACCCCAAACTATCGCAATTTACGACTTCTGTGGCGTCAGACGAGAACTCATTGGAGGGCAGGGTGGAGATCTGTTGCGTTTTCTAAGTTGGTTAGGAGCAGGCCAGTTGAGGGCCTGAAACCAACATGTCTGCGTGCTGGAGACGCTGGACCTACACCTGAAGTTATGGTCTGGGATGCGATTTCGTGTGACAGCAGGATCACTCGTGGCTATCCCACGCTCCTGGACAGCAAATTTGTACGTCAATCTGGCGTTCGACCTGCTGAGCTGCCAATAATGAACAGCACTCCAGGGGGTGTTTTCCAACAGGATAACGCTCGCCCGCATACCGCTGTTGTAACGGAACAAACTGTACATAATGTCGACATGTTGCCTCCGCCTTCTCGATCACCAAATGTGACTCCAGTCGAGCACATGTGAGACATCATCCGTCAGACGACAACTCCAGCGTCATCCTCAACCAGGATTAACAATTCCTGTATTAACCGACCAAGTGCAACAGGCATACAGCTCCATCCTACAAACTGTCGTCCAGCACTTGTACAGCTGAAAGTATGCAGGTTTGCATGCTTGCGTTCTGCACTGTGGTGGTAACACCGTTTAAGGGGCTCCGGAAAGGCTCAAAATCATGAAAAGTTCAAGTTTTACTTTTTTGCGTTTTCTGAATCTGCACACTATTACCTTTTAATAGATATGTAATTTATTCAATTCCGAAGACTAAAACTATTTTTAAATTTTTTTTTTGAAATGTGTTCTACATGGGCGTGACCCACTGTGGCGCTGTTAAACTGCTGTCAAATGGTGTTATTATTAACGTCCGTGTTCATCAGGTACATTTTAGTGATGTGAGATAAAGTATGTGTTGTGGCTAACCTGTGATGGTTCAATATATATCGCTGGTGTGATTGTCGATTGTTTCATGTTTATTTACTCTGTCGTTATCTCGAAAATATTCGTAATTAATTCTGTTTCTTGAGTCTCTGTTTTGTTGAAGTATAATAATGAGCAAAAGTAAAGTTATTAGAAATCCTCTGAAGGCTTTTAAGAAAAGGAGAAATGTTGGAAAGCCAAAGGTATGTGTTATTACTGTAAATAATAACATTCTAACATGGTACGAGCGATGCTTGCTTTAGACAAGGAACGCCTTCGGGCTGCAGACAGGGCTGTAAAGAGTCTAGAAATACAAGCAAGAGTAAACAGGAGGGGGAACAAGAGGAAGCTGGAGGAGGAGTTTGCAGAGGATGAAGATAATCCATCCTATGGACCTGGAATGCACTAAAAAGTTAATCCAATCTTTGTCGCTCGATTCCCAAAACTTTTATTTTCTCATACTAATTACATGTTTTCTAAGGATCTTCCAAACATATTTGTTTCAAACTTTCAGTAAATGTTACACAGTACCTTCTGCATAATTTAACACAGCCTTTTTCCAAAAACCTGTATATTTTTGAATATATAAATAAAAAATTGCAAAAAAAATGTTGTGAATTTTCATTACAATTGAAAAAAAAAATCATCTTTAATAACTGAACTAAAATTTTGTAAAATCCCTGTGTTAAGTTGTAGCCCATATTCCAATAAATAATCTGTAAAAAGTTCAACTTCCTACCTCAAATACTTTGTGAGGAAAGATGTAATTTATAAGCGTTATTTTAACATTGCAAGTATAGGGCGTTCCGGAGCCCCTTAATTAAGAACCAGCATTTCACATTCGCAATGTCTTATCTCGCGCTTACGTCAACCTGTGATTTTGCAATGTTTACACACTTACCTAAACAAAAGTATACCCGAAAGTTCATTACTCTACATAAATTATTTTTTCGTGTTGCGATTTTTTTTCCGTCAGAGTACAGTAGAGTCTCGATTGTCCGATCTTCGGTTATCCGATCTTCTGTGTTATCCGACCCTTTCACCGCGCCGGGCGCCAGCCGCCGACAGGTCAGTGGCTAACGTGTTGTTTGTTGATACTCAGTTCATTGTAGCCGTCTGCTACTGCTCAGTGCTAACTTAGATCTGTAGTGGAGTGGACGTGTTGCACTTTGTTTATTGTAAAAATTTGTGGTGATGTCTTCAAAACGGAAAAAGGTGGTCGTTTCAATGGAAGAAAAACTTAAAGCTTTAAAAAGAATAGTCAATGGTGAAACTTTATTAAAAGTGGCGCAAAATTATAACGTCGGGAAAACAACAGTTGGAGACTGGAAAAGGAACCGCAATGAAATTGAGGTGTTCTCAGCGAGCAACCTCGGCTGTTTTGGAAGATCGGAAAACCATGAAAAAATATGATCATGAAAAAGTAAGTGAAGCTTCGTTCCTATGGTTTCCTCAACATAGAATAAAGGTGTACCCATGTCGGGACCTATTTTGCAGGATAAAGCCTTAAAGTTTCGTAACGAACTAAACGGAGGTGAACCTGATTTCACAGCTAGTGTAGGCTGGCTCGATAGATGGAAGAAAAGATACGGAATTCGGCAACTTAATGTCTGTGGTGAAAAGTTTTCAGGAAATTTTGAAGCTGTTCAGTTGTTTAGGAATAAACTTCACAAGGTATTGGACAAGGAAAACTTAACAGGCGATCAAATTTTTTAACTGCGACGAGACTGGTCTCAAATACAAAATGTTACCGGAAAAAACATTAGCGTCAAATGCCTAAAAGGCAGCGCCAGGCTGCAAACGTAGCAAAGAAAGAGTGACAATTCTTGCACACACTAACGCCACAGCAAATTTGAAAATGAAACTGTCTATGACAGGTAAGCCAAAAAAACCGAGAGCATTTAAAAATGTATCTAAAATGCTTTACCGGTGAAATATTACGACCAAACAAATGCTTGGATGAGCTCAGACGTTTTTAAAAAATGGTTTTTTGACGAGTTCGTGCCACAAACTGAAAAGTTTTTGGAAGCCAACAACTTGCCCCGCAAAGCATTGTTGCTTCTAGACAATGCCACTTGTCGTCCTAATGAAGATGAACTTCAAGATATGAAGGCCATGTTTTTGCCTCCAAATATCACATCCTTATGTCAGGCTATGGATCGAGGGACCTTAGAGACACTGAAGAGAAACTACCGCAGAAACTTGCGTTCGTCTTTAATTAATGCTATGGACAAGGGAGAAGACATGCTCGAACAGTTGCGCCGTATTAATTTGAAAGACGTAGCTTATGACTTGGCCCAATCTTGGGAGAGTGCTGGAGCAAATACAATTGAAAAATTCTGGAAAATTTTGCTACAGGAAAATCAAGAAAATTCTCCAGATGATGAAAATCTACAGCAGCAGACCGAATCAGAAAATACTACCCTGCTTTCATTGTTACTAAAAGTTCCGGGATGTGCTAACGCCACAGAAGATGACACGAACGAATGGATTGTCCAGTATGAAGAATTTGAAGTGACAGATGAAGAAATAATCAACATGGTAAACGGAAAAGAAGAAGACGAAAAAGCGGATATAGTAGAGGAAAGTGCCCCCAGATTTCTCACAACGAAGGACACAAGGCTTTAGAAACTGCTTTAAAATATGTAGAGCAACTGAGGAAACATCGTCTACCGAGACTACGTGATTTAGCGGCAAAAGAACGGCGAACAGCAGGCAAACAAAAGACAATTACTAATTTCTTCACACAGTAAATACACTACTGTCCATTAAAATTGCTACACCAAGAAGAGATGCAGATGATAAACGGGTATTCATTGGACAAATATATTATACTAGAACTGACATGTGATTACAGTTTCACGCAATTTGGGTGCATAGATCCTGAGAAATCAGTACCCAGAACAACCACCTCTGGCCGTAATAACGACCTTGATACGCCTGGGCATTGAGTCAAGCAGAGCTTGGATGGCGTGTACAGGTACAGCTGCCCATGCAGCTTCAACACGACACTAGAGTTCATGAAGATTAGTGGCTGACGTATTGTGACGAGCCAGTGGCCCGGGCACCATTGATCAGACGTATTCAGTTGGTGAGAGATCTGGAGAATGTGCTGACCAGGGCAGCAGTCGAACATTTTCTGTATCCAGAAAAGGCAAGTACAGGACCTGCAACATGCGGCCGAGCGTTATCCTGCTGAAATGTAGGGTTTCGCAGGGATCGAATATAGGGTAGAGCGACGGGTCGTGACACATCTGAAATGTAACGTCCACTGTTCAAAGTGCCGTCAATGCGAACAAGAGGTGACCGAGACGTGTAACCAATGACACCACATACCATCACGCCAGGTGATAAAAACAGTATGGCGACGACTAATACATGCTTCCAATGTGCGTTCACCGCGATGTCGCCAAACACGGATGCGACCACCATGATGCTGTAAACAGAACCTGGATTCATCCGAAAAAATCACGTTTTGCCATTCGTGCACCCAGGTTCGTTGTTGAGTACACCGTTGCAGGCACTCCTGTCTGTGATGCAGCGTCAAGGGTAACCGCAGCCACGGTCTCCGAGCTCATAGTCCTTGCTGCTGCAAACGTCGTCGAACTGTTCATGCAGATGGTTGTTATCTTACAAACGTCCCCATCTGTTACCTCAGGGACCGAGACGTGTCTGCACGATCCGTTCAAGCCATGCGGATAAGATGCCTGTCATCTGGACTGCTAGTGATACGAGGCCGTTGGGATCCAGCACGGCGTTCCGTATTACCCTCCTGAACCCACCGACTCCATATTCTGCTAACAGTGGTTGGATCTCGACCAACGCGAGCAGCAATGTGGCGATACGATAACCCGCAATCGCGATAGGCTACAATCCGACCTTTATCAAAGTCGGAAACGTGATGGTACGCATTTCTCCTCCTTACACGAGGCATCGCAACAACGTTTCACCAGGCAACGCCGGTCAACTGCTGTTTATGTATGTGAAGCCGGTTTGAAACTGTCCTCATGTCAGCACGTTGTAGGTGTCGCCACCGGCGCGAACCTTGTGTGAATGCTCTGAAAAGCTAATCATTTGCATATCACAACATTTTCTTCCTGTCGGTTAAATTTCGCGTCTGTAGCACCTCATCTTCGTGGTGTAGCAATTTTAATGGCCAGTACTGCAGTAACCGAGCGAGGTCGTGCAGTGGTTAGCACACTGGACTCGCATTCGGGAGGACGACGGTTCAAACCCGCGTCCGGCCATGCTAATTACGTTTTCCATGATTTCCGCAAAATGCTTCGGGCACGGCCCCATCCTTTCCTAATCCGACGGTCTCCTCTTCCAAAGAGACCAACCAACCAGATAACCAACCAGTAGTAGTAGAAACTTGTGGCTCCCAGACTTTCAGAAATGTGGCTATTCTCGCGTCTACAGGCGGTGTTAGGCGCGTCACTGTCATGTCCTCCGCGAAGGATTGTTTCCTCGGAGCCCCAGTGAGCTCCGGCGGTGGGGTTCCGCCGGCACGCAGCTGGTGCCCGCGGCTCGTGCCGGCACCTGGTATCGGGACACCCACGCCAGGAGCGGGGTCGCGGCTTCCTGTGACCCGGGCCGGCAGCGCGGGGTGGGCTCATTTCCTTTCGGCCGGCCGCCCCGGCAGACACCCGATCCGCAATCTGCGCACAATGGGCGCCCCGGGCCGGAACCGGCAGCGCCCGTTACGCCAGCGGCCGCGGCCGCAGCCCCAGCCGCCCACGAGGCGGGCAGCTCCGTCTCTGGGGAGTCAAGTAAGGACGTTTCTGGAGCCGGCACTGAACATATGTCGTCAGCATACACTGCAAAAGATCTTTGTCAAAGATCTTGTCAAGCTTCTTTGACTGATCTGCCTCTCTGGAGCTACACTCCTGGAAATGGAAAAAAGAACACATTGACACCGGTGTGTCAGACCCACCATACTTGCTCCGGACACTGCGAGAGGGCTGTACAAGCAATGATCACACGCACGGCACAGCGGACACACCAGGAACCGCGGTGTTGGCCGTCGAATGGCGCTAGCTGCGCAACATTTGTGCACCGCCGCCGTCAGTGTCAGCCAGTTTGCCGTGGCATACGGAGCTCCATCGCAGTCTTTAACACTGGTAGCATGCCGCGACAGCGTGGACGTGAACCGTATGTGCAGTTGACGGACTTTGAGCGAGGGCGTATAGTGGGCATGCGGGAGGCCGGGTGGACGTACCGCCGAATTGCTCAACACGTGGGGCGTGAGGTCTCCACAGTACATCGATGTTGTCGCCAGTGGTCGGCGGAAGGTGCACGTGCCCGTCGACCTGGGACCGGACCGCAGCGACGCACGGATGCACGCCAAGACCGTAGGATCCTACGCAGTGCCGTTGGGGACCGCACCGCCACTTCCCAGCAAATTAGGGACACTGTTGCTCCTGGGGTATCGGCGAGGACCATTCGCAACCGTCTCCATGAAGATGGGCAACGGTCCCGCAACACCGTTAGGCCGTCTTCAGCTCACGCCCCAACATCGTGCAGCCCGCCTCCAGTGGTGTCGCGACAGGCGTGAATGGAGGGACGAATGGAGACGTGTCGTCTTCAGCGATGAGAGTCGCTTCTGCCTTGGTGCCAATGATGGTCGTATGCGTGTTTGGCGCCGTGCTGGTGAGCGCCACAATCAGGACTGCATACGACCGAGGCACACAGGGCCAACACCCGGCATCATGGTGTGGGGAGCGATCTCCTACACTGGCCGTACACCACTGGTGATTGTCGAGGGGACACTGAATAGTGCACGGTACATCCAAACCGTCATCGAATCCATCGTTCTACCATTCCTAGACCGGCAAGGGAACCTGCTGTTCCAACAGGACAATGCACGTCCGCATGTATCCCGTGCCACCCAACGTGCTCTAGAAGGTGTAAGTCAACTACCCTGGCCAGCAAGATCTCCGGATCTGTCCCCCATTGAGCATGTTTGGGACTGGATGAAGCGTCGTCTCACGCGGTCTGCACGTCCAGCACGAACGCTGGTCCAACTGAGGCGCCAGGTGGAAATGGCATGGCAAGCCGTTCCACAGGACTACATCCAGCATCTCTACGATCTTCTCCATGGGAGAATAGCAGCCTGCATTGCTGCGAAAGGTGGATATACACTGTACTAGTGCCGACATTGTGCATGCTCTGTTGCCTGTGTCTATGTGCCTGTGGTTCTGTCAGTGTGATCATGTGATGTATCTGACCCCAGGAATGTGTCAATAAAGTTTCCCCTTCCTGGGACAATGAATTCACGGTGTTCTTATTTCAATTTCCAGGAGTGTATTACAATACTGAAAAATATTTCGTTATACAATAGAGTCTCGATTATCCGACCCAAACCGGCCGCGACAAGGTCGGATAAGCGGGAAGGTCGGATAACACGGAAAATAATAAAAAAAACACAAAAATTAAACTAAAGTAGGTCAAATGAGTCAAACATTTAATACAATACAAATCTAATTAGACTGAATAGATACACTACTGGCCATTAAAATTTCTACAGCACGAAGATGACGTGCTACAGACGGGAAATTTAACCGACAGGAAGAATATGCTGTGATATGCAAATGATTAGCTTTTCAGAGCATTCACACAAGGTAGGCGCCGGTGGCGACACCTACAATGTGCTGATATGAGGAAAGTTTCCAACCGATTTCTCATACACAAACAGTAGTTGACCGGCGTTGCCTGGTGAAACGTTATTGTGATGCCTCGTGTAAGGAGGAGAAACGCGTACCATCACGTTTACGACATTGATAAAGGTCGGATTGTAGCCTATCGCGATTACGTTTTATCGTATCGCGACATTGCTGCTCGCGTTGATCTAGATCCAATGATTGTTAGCAGAATATGGAATCGGTGGGTTCAGGAGGGTAATACGGAACGCCGTGTTGGATCCCAGCGGCCTCGTATCACTAACAGTCGACATGACAGGCATCTTATCCGCATGGCTGTAACGGATCGTGCAGCCACGTCTCGATCCCTGAGTCAACAGATGGGGACCTTTGCAAGACAACAACCATCTGCACGAACAGTTCGACGACGTTTGCAGCAGCGTGGACTATGAGCTCGGAGACCGTGGCTGCGGTTACCCTTGACGCTGCGTCACAGACAGGAGCGCCTGCGATGGTGTACTTCATTACGAATCTGGGTCCACGAATGGCAAAACGTCATTTTCTCGGATGAACCAGGTTCTGTTTACAGCATCATGATTGTCGCATCCGTGTTTGGCGACATCGCGGTGAACGCACATTGGATGCGTGTATTCGACATCACCATACTGGCGTATCACCCGGCGTGATGGTATGGAGTGCCATTGGTTACACGTCTCGGTCACCTCTTGTTCGCATTGACGGCACTTTGAACAGTGGACGTCACATTTCACATGTCTTACGACCCGTGGCTCTACCCTTCATTCATGGTACTCTCTCGTGAGGGAGTTAATACCACGCGAATTTGGCGGTGGTATATGGCTCAGTACTGGGAGCCATTCCGTAGGAGTAGATTTGATGACTCCTACGGTCATTCTCATTATGTTGTTGAGCTGAGCGTCAATTTTATGAGTGTGAGGACTGTTAAGCCACACTGGCGCATAGTATTCACCAGTTGAGAAGACATGGGTCAGCGCAGACGGCGCTATAATTCTGTCATGGATGGCAAAGCACTGGGAAGAGCAGTTGAACGGAATCAGTGTCTCGCAAAAGAAGTTATAAAATGAATATCAACAAAAGTAGCAAAAGATTAATGGAAAGTAGTCTATCTAATTAAAGCAGGCGATGCTGACGGAGTTAGATTAGCAAATGAGACACTGGAAGTATCACATGTGATTTGCTACTTGGGCCTCAAAGTTAACTGATGATGGTGGAAGTAGAGAGGATGTGGAGACTGGCAATAGCAAGAGAAGCTTCTCTGAAAAATGAAATTTGCTACGATCGAATATAAATTCAAAAGTTTATAATTCTGTTCTGGAGGTTATTGTCACGAGTGTAGCTTTCTACAGAAGTGAAACATGGACAATAAACAGTTCTGGGAAGAAGAGAGTATAAGCTTTCGAAATGCAGTTTTATAGAAGAACGCTGAAGATTAGATAGATAGATTCCATATTGATAATGTGAAGATTACTGAATCGAATCGGAGAAAAGAGAAATTTATCGCACAAACAAAGGATAAGTTGATAGGACAATTCTTGGGCACTAAGGAATCTTCTCTTTGGTAATGGTGGGTAATTTGGTACGGAGGGGGACGGGGATATATATTATAGAGGGAGAACGATGGGTGACTACAGTAAGAATGCACAAATAGATGCAGGCTGCAGTAGTCATACAGAGATGAAGAGGCTTGCACAGGACACGTTAGCTGTATAAGACCAGTCTTCAGACTCAAGACCACGTCAACGACAACATCTACAAAACAGATTGTCCTGAAGCATTTTCATTATTATTACGTCACTAGGAGAACACAGCAAGTGCCATAACCCAATATTGCAGAAACTTCGCTCAGTGAAAGAGGGGCCGAATTAAGCGAACACGTGTCTCGGCATATACCCAGACTCTCGACCGTCTCTGAGAAAACGACAATCAAAGTTTGCATGGGGGCTTTTATTTATATTTATAAGGAATGCAAATATTTTTTTTGTAGCTGTCTGTCCGATTACGCTGTTTCGTAAACGGCTGGCCCTGTCTAGTTTTTGTACGCAATCTGACTGCATGTAACAACAACAAAGAATGAAATGAAAATTTTCGTTAACACAGTTAATTAATTAAGTCCCCAGCAACTATAAAACCTACGAAACCAACAAAGCACAAGTGTAGCTGTTCTGTATGTGGTAGTATGACTCAACGCACATCTGGCACGGTTCTTCTTCAACAAGACAAGAATTTTTAAATACCAATTATACTGACGTGATAAAAGAAAATTACAAATACTATAATTGTGCAAGAAAACCAAAATTACACTCTAATACAAGAACACACGCCAGATGCTTGTTGACTGAACCTGTAATGACACATTATTCAGGTCACTGAAATAATAAAAGAATAAAAGAAAATACCTCCATATATATTGACGAAATGCACTCTGACCATTACAATATCTCCATTGGAACATCATCATCTCTCCCATCAAACCACTGCATAAAACATGGAACAACACTCTCCACTACCGCATCTCACTCTGGCTTCAGCTACAAGCAGTGTCCACCACAACTTCTCGGCAAGAACTGCCTGTCGCTCCGTCTCAATAATCACTGCCAGTGGAGGCGGCGGAACAATACTCTCTGGCGCGATTTCTGGCGCTGTGGCTCAGTGTAGCCACCTTTCAAGTTTTAGAAATAGTTTAAGTGTGTTTTAGCGAATAAATAATTCAGCCGAAGCGGTGGCACAGTGGCTAGCGCCGCGGCTCCGCACTCTCGCGCCCCGTGTTCGAAACCCGATTATTCATTTTGTTTTCGTTTATCTACTCATGTCCGTAGAAGACTGGTACACAAATATTTTTCAATGTGCATTGTAATAATGTTGCACTTACTCATCAGCGGGCGGCCATATGTGCTCATCTGCCTGCTCGTATCAACTGATCGTGAACATCACCGACCATTCCTATCCTGTATCGTTACTGTGTATAACATAAGAAAAAGAAAGGAATGGTTCGGCCCACGTAAAGCAGAAACTTCACGTCCAAAGACTTGCGCGTATCCACAGAAGATAATGTCACGCATCTATTGGAATATCAACAGTGTGTTGTACTACGAATTGCTTCCTCGAGATACAACCATCACTGCCGACGTGGATTGTAAAGAACTGTATCGTGTTGCAGACTCAATCCAAGAACAACCATCGGTGAGACTGCGTGAAGCGATAACGCGCCCGCGTTCTGCTACACTGACAGAAAACACTATACAGGAGATGGGTTGGGAAGTGTTTCCGCACCCACTTCCTTCATCTGATCTTGCACCCTCAGATTTTCTCCGTTTCCGTTCCCTGTCGAATAACCATCATGGAACCTCCTTTCTGGATAAAAACAGGTACCGAACATGGCTCGACGAGTTCGTCGCCTCAAAAGCACGTGCTTTCTACAGTCACAGAATCGAATAGTTAAATAGTAAAGAAGAATACATTATTGATGACTAAAATCTTTCTTATCTGTATCTGTTGTGATATGGAAAAACACTACGAACTTAAGCGTCTACCTAATATATTCTTTCTTCTTGTACATAATTTTGAACAAAAATCGTGTACGCAAATATGTGCTGTTTTGTTTACTTCCTCGCAGTTCGTTTTAACAGAAATCGGTAAAGTTGGGCTTATGGGCTTATGATTATAATACTACTACGGAATTTGTGTCTTTCGAAATTGAAATCGTACCGTTTGCAGATTAAAACTATGTGAAGTACTGTCACTCAAGCTACTCCCTCATAGTTCTAGCAGCTGTAGAGGTCTCTCGCACGCCCTGTATTTCAATGATCCCGAGAAATTTACGCATTTATATTAATCGACTTGATATCCCACTCAAGCTTTCGTTGGCTTTAGCAATAAACAAGGGCCAAGATAACAGGAAGGTGAGCAGAAGAAATAGACTAGTCTGGTGGTAGGGGGAATGGACTTAGAGGGGGAGAACGAGGAGAAGGCGAAGAAGGAAAGAAAGAGGAACGAAGATGAGGTGGAGGGACACAGGTGGAGGAGGATATGGACAAAAAGAAGGGAAAGGAAGTGATGGACAGAGGAAGGTAGAGGAGATAAACAAGGAGAGGAAGAGGATGGCTGGTTGATTGATTTGGCTCCAAACAGCGAGGTCATCGATCCCATCTGATCAGGGAAGGATGGAGAAGGAAGTGAGTCGTGCCCTTTCAAAGGAACCATCCCACAATTTGCCTGAATGGATTTATGGAAATCACAGAAAACCTCAATCAGGATGGATGGACGCGGGTTTTAACTGTCGTCCTCCTGAATCCGAGTCCAGTGTGCTAACCACTGGGCCACCTCGCTAGGTAGAGGGGGAGGACGAGATGGCCAGAAATAGATGGGCAGAAGCAGACCAGAGTGTACATCCAATTCCCATACATATCTACCAGTTTCGAAGCAGTGTCAGGTTTACTAAAGCTGTATGTGTTGATAGTAACTGAATCAATGTTATTTTTGTTTTCTCCCTACAGTTGATTTCAAGTAAAATTAATGTTCCGTTCACTCCCGTAATAGAAAATAATAATCGTAGTTGTGTTCAATACCATACCCTAATGTTGCACATTCAGCGGAGCTGAACCATAGAATTTCTGTGCCACACCTTGTAAAATGTTGGTTTTTAAAATAATGAAGTAATTATAGAGTAAACTAAAGTTTTATAGAAGCAATAGTTTACAAATTACGGGTATATCATATACTGCGTTACACAGAAAACGACGTGATTTGTGTCAAACAGCCGGCCGCGGTGGTCTAGCGGTTCTGGCGCTGCAGTCCGGAACCGCGGGACTGCTACGGTCGCAGGTTCAAATCCTGCCTCGGGCATGGGTGTGTGTGATGTCCTTAGGTTAGTTAGGTTTAAGTAGTTCTAAGTTCTAGGGGACTTATGACCTAAGATGTTGAGTCCCATCGTGCTCAGAGCCATTTTTGTCAAACATTTCCTTCCATTTCGGAAAACATCAGTTGTACTCAAACATTCATAAACTCTCATTCTTAAATTATAATATGTAAACGTTTCAATAATGGATTGAACTGCACTGTCACGTGTTTATTTATACTTCCACTGCCGTGGCTGTGACCGCCAAGGTAGTGATTTGTCACACATAGAAGTACGGTCTCTGTGTTTATCAAGTTGTATTGCAATTCTTGTTACGTTGTAGCAAGGTTGAGAATTTTTTTTGTACCCATCTGTGAAAAGTTTTGCGACGATTTAAAAGTAACAACGAACGATTTAGTCGATACATCAGCATATTACTCGTAGCTGCGCTTTCGATCCAAATCACGTTTACAGGAATGCAAATAAAATCCATTTGCCAATACACTTGGTAATTCAGATCCCAGTACTAATGCCACCGCCTTTTAGAAGTGCGAGCATTCCCATTGCTAGCTAGCTTAAGAAACACTTAGGCTAATGAACGTTTTCTGGCGGTGGCGCATCTAATGGAGAATTAGAAACATCATAGAATACGTTTGGCAGCTATGTATCTGTTTATTTCCTGGGGTGGTGCAGAATTATCCTACTACATTTACTCGCTAATAATAATGATTATACTGTAAAACATATTACTCTAATGAATGTAATATATCTGCAGAAGTAGCTATTTCTTTCGCAAATATAGACATTTAACGACAGACAAATAGAGAATTTCACGTCAGCTATAAAACCCCAATCTCTACCTTCACGCAATGGGAATAACCGTCTTTACGTATAATTTTATTCATTTTTTTCATTGCATGCATTACGTGGTAGATTTTGTAGATTCTGCAACAACTATTTGTCTCCTTTTTTTATCCATTGACAGTCCGGAACTGATCTTTGGCAGGTCAGAATCGGTTACGGCTTTCTTAAATTTTCAAGTGATTTTCTCGTATAAAATGTAAAGACTGAAAGAATGTAAGCAATCAATTCATCTCCATGGTCGTCGACTCATTTTCTTCAGATAAGTCTTGCAGCGGAATGAAAGTGCTGTGCGTTCGTTCTGAGAATGCCCACCTTACTGTACCAGGCCTGGGCGCTGAATGAGCACGTTAATTAGCCACGAGGTCGTCGGACCTTACTCCGTCAATAAGCGGTAGACGTCCCACGGACGTCAGAGCTTTCGACTCGTATTTGGCAGGGAGAGTGGTTCAAGTCCTCTTTCTGCGTCCAAATTTAAGTCTTCCCAGATTTCCTCGTAACCTAATGTCAAGTGTCGGGCTTCTCCTCCCTAACCCACGTCGAGCATATGGTGCGCCGGTATTGGTATCCTCATAGACGGAACGTTAAATTCCTCTTCACTTCTGCTTTCTTACTACGTATAAAAACTGCTTGCACAGCAGCTCCTAATACACTCTCCGACAAAAAAAAAAAAAAAAAAAAAAAAAAAAAAAAAAAAA
Organism: Schistocerca cancellata; assembly: GCF_023864275.1. Classification (NCBI taxonomy): domain Eukaryota; kingdom Metazoa; phylum Arthropoda; class Insecta; order Orthoptera; family Acrididae; genus Schistocerca; species Schistocerca cancellata. The sequence goes on along the minus strand of NC_064637.1, from coordinate 122,591,716 downwards.
AAAAAAAAAAAATCGACGCATCACGAAAAAGTTATGCAAACTGGTCACAAATTGATATCCAAACAGGTTCCGATGAAAAATGCCAAACTGTAAATTAAATGTGTGTGTGTGAATTCCTAAGGGCAACTGCCTATTGGCTTCTGTCTCGGGCTCTTCGGCCGACGTTCATCTAATGTTTTTGCTGACGTTTCGCCGGCACGAGTGGCTGGCATTGTCAAAGCTTCACCCTCCATTGCCTGTGGTGAACTGGAGCCGAGATCGCGGCCGTAGACTATATGCACCTGTGGGTTGCCAGCTTATACGTCGGTGAGCCAGGAGCGCTTAACAATCGGTCATAGCGGAACGTTGTTCTTATGGATCTTCGTGAGCGTATTCATACAACACGGAGAGACTTGGCAAGATCGGATCAGGAACTTTTGGACATTTTCTATCAACTAAGTAGCAGAATGCATCGAGACGACTGGGACAAGATCGACAGCATCACTCACAGGAGCATGCAGAACGAACTCGAGCGCTGCACCGAGCGACAGAAGAAAAAGTTTGAAAGATGCCGGAAGCAGACCGACAAGGCGATTCCCGATATATCACACACACTGGTCAACCTCACTGAAAAACAGTTGGCCTCTCTGCTCCAGCCACACGCGGAGAAGACCGACACATACATAAAGGACTCAGGACATTTCATTGAGAAGCTGAAGAAACTGAAACTTGCACCAAACGACATCCTGGTCAGCTTTGATGTTGTTTCTTTGTTTACGAAAGTGCCACTCAGTGATTCTCTGTAGCACATCAGTTCGATTTTCCCGCAAGACATCACAAAGCTCTTCCATGCAAGTCTCTCCACGAGCTATTTCACGTGGAATGGCGATTTCTACGAACAGCTAGAAGGCGTCGCTATGGGTAGTCCTCTTAGTCCAGTGGTGGCCAACTTCTTCATGGAACATTTCGAAGCACAGGCACTGGACTTGGCGAGTTGCAAATCTAAGGTGTGGTACAGATACGTAGATGATACTTTCGTTGTGTGGAGCCATGGTGAAGAACAGTTCGGTGACTTCCTAAGACACTTGAACAGCCTTCACTCCAACACAAAATTTTCCATGGAAGTAGAAAAGGACAAAAAGCTACTATTTCTAGATGTGCTGGTCACAAGGGATGGCGAAACCCTGGGACACAGCGTGTATCGAAAACCGACACACATGGACCGATACGTGCACAAACTATCAAACCACCACCCGAGCCAGAAAAGAGGCATGATTAGTACGCTCGTAACGAGAGCAGGACGAATATGTGAGGCGCAGCACCTCAGGCGCGAAATGCAATACCAGGAAAGTGTTCTGAGGAGCAATGGGTACTCCACAAGTTATATTGGAAGTGTAACGGAGCCAAACACTCGGCGAAGTAAGAAAAAAAAAAGAAATGTCGGGCACAGCCTTTCTGCCATACATTCCCAGAGTGACTGACAGAATCGGCCGTATATTGCGCAAACATGGCGTAAAGACGATTTTCAAACCGACAAGGAAGATCAAAGAGTGTCTTAGATCGGCAAAGGAGAAAAGGGATCCACTTGCAATGTCGGGAATATACCGCATACCATGCACATGCGGAAAAGTTTATGTCGGAATGACTGGACTATCAATCAACACCAGGATCAAAGAACATAAGCGACATTGCAGATTGGGGCAGATGGAGAAATCGGCCGTGGAGAGCACGCACTGACTGAGACCGAACACGTAATAAAATTCGCCGACACGGATGTTCTGGCTGTAGAGAAGCACTATCACACGCGCTTGTTCAGAGAAGATGTAGAAATACAAAAACACGCGAACAGTTTCAACAAGAAAGAGGAAAGCCTTAAGGTAAACGGATCCTGGCTTCCGGTACTCCAGCGAACGACCGTCGCAGGTAGCAAGAGGAGAACCGCGCCGGAAATGACCGCGGAGAAGCCCTCGGACGTTGGCGCGCCAGGTACACTCTTTGACATAAAACTTGACCGGCGGCCGGCCGCTTCAGAGGCTAAGTCCGCGCCGATCGCGACATGGGACAAAGAAACTGGCCAACTCGCTAATTCTCTAAGTCCGGTTATCTGCACAATCTGGCAACACTGTAGACTGCGGCACTTCCTGGAGGAAAACTTGTCCCAAGATAGAGAGACTCCAGGCTGATTACGCCTGTGGTCTAGTGGTAGCGTGCGTTGTTCCTGTTCATAATGTCAGTGGATCGAGAGCAGCTGGCATAAAATATTTTTATAGCCTCTTCTGTCTGAATGCTGAAGACGTGAATGTAATGGTAGCGCAGATTCAATCTATTTCGCTTTGTGACACACCGATATCAAAATTTTATCTAGTAACGATTTTGCGGCAGATTTCCTGCAGACTGTCCTCCTCCGGACGCCGTATGCGGCAAAGCTCCGGGATCCATTTGCTGGCTACTGGCAGCGGCCGTGGCGACAGCAGCGGCGCTGCACTCCCCCGTTCTTTATCGAAAGCGCCTGCTACCGCTCATCGCTTTTGATGATTTAAAACGCTTTATTATTAAATGTTGCTCCACAGAAAATTTCTACAATTTCCATTCACGCTCAAAAGCAACGGAGACAGACGCCCTGATTAGTAGGCGGGTAATCGGCAAGAGCTGAGTATGGCCCGAAATTAATTTTATAGACTGGGACGAAATTAAACCACCTCACTACATTCGATGAATTTATAAATGCTTCATACCTCGTTTCTTTTCCTTTCAAACTTAATTATTTGTGCAACTTTTGGTCAATGTTTGGATGTTTTCGTCAAGCCAGAGTGAGCGTCTGTGGTGTAAAGTGTATTACAGTTCTTGTTTCATTCCTTATGGTAAGTCTATGCGATAAACTGTGTGAATACCTTGCAATGCATGCTCTGTAGCAGTGCAGGCACACTGCACATTTGGAGTTCCATGTATGGGTTCATGAAGTATTTATTGTTGATCGGAAGTGATAGTTAAGGTCATCAGATTTAAACCAGAAAAATTTGTCGTTTTGAAGGTTTCAGAGAACGGAAAGGAATTGCTAACGCCGCTGTTAGAAAACGTCTACAGTTAAACGCTATTGCAAAAATTTAGAAGATGTGAACTATATTAATGAACATGTGCACTTCATAAACAACCTTCTGACATGTTAGACCTATATGACGAACAAAGCTCAAATTTATATCGTTGACAGTCGGTTTGAATCTTTTCAGGACCTATTTTACAGTGAAGCACCTTGGAATTTGCAAAGCAGAAATCCATGATATTAACTTAATTTACTAAGTCGAAATCGGACGAAGATTGATGTTTAAAGGCATTCTTCAGATTTCGCATAAGAAATGTTTACTAGCAGTTTGCAACTCCATTAATTAAAATGGAAAATAAAATGTTTTAGTCAGCGGCTTCTACCGTGATTCGAACTTATAGTACAAGCACTGCAACGCACAAGGGAACCTCTGAGCTAACGACACACTGGCGGCCAGGGGCGGACTATAGTCACTGCGATGTTGCCTGAGCCTCAAAACGCAACCTTAAACACAGAAACAGAGGAGGTGGAGATTACTGTTTTAACGTCCCGTCGACAACGATGTCATTAGAGACGGAGCACAAGCTCGGATTAGGGAAGGATGGGGAAGGAAATCGGTCGTGGCCTTCCTAAGGAACCATCCCGGCATTTGCCTGAAGCGATTTAGGGAAATCATTGAAAACCTAAATCAGGATGGCCGGGCGCGGGATTGCACCATCGTCCTCCCGAATGCACACACAAACAGGTGTTAATTATGTGAAGAACGCCGTTCTTGGAGTCCAGAAATTAAATATACTTTCTAATTGTGTCATCTTGCAGTGGATTATATCGTACGAGTCTTCGATGTGGAAAACGAATGTTAAGTGAATTTAGCGAGGTAACGCCGACCTACACCCGGAAGTAAATGCACTATCAGAGTGTTGACAAATACTTGCTACGACGCTGCCATTTCTCGGCTCTCTGACGAGGCAGCTCTTCAGCGAAATGCTTGCCGTGATTCTCCGATACGGTTCTTCAGAGTGGAGACGCGCGCGCACGTTTGGTTTTTATGCGGCGTTCTCCCCTGGTGGTTTCTGACGTCGCCTTGTGGGCTATGTATACATATGAGACATTCAATTATCATTAATCCAGAATGATACAAGTTTCAGCTTCCGGCGTGGAAGAAGGCTGTTGACGCCGACATTATATCATTTCAACGTAGGGAAAGCAAAACGGATCATTCAATGTTTCTCATTCAACATAAAGCATGTGAGATAAATTTCCGTAACGTTCATAATCATCTAAAAATACAAACGAAGTAAAAATACACCGGAATCTTATTCGAATTGAATATAATGTAAGATACCAAACGCTTTGCACCTCGATGTCGAATTTGTCCACTTGCAATCGTTTGCAGCATGCACATAGATTGTCATGATTACCACGAGAATGAAGAAATATGTTGGTAAGGATGGAAGCAAGAAGAGACGCAGTCAACAAATATTCTATTCCTCATGGCATTCATTTCATTTGACACGTAAGAAGAGGTAAAGCGGGAATTTACTTTCGTTAACACGAAAGATATGCCGCACATATTGATAACGAGGAAGTCTGCGTCTTCATACGTTTCCTCCTTGAAATCTGTATGCTCTATTATATACTAAGTAGCCCGATCATTGTTTCAGTAATGTTACCCTCTTGTTTGACCCCGTAACGATGAACAGATTCCAAATGCATGTCTCTGCGTGAAAGTAGCTGTTCGAACCCTTCCTGGGTTGTTTTTGTGTTTTATTGCTTGGAATTCCTGAAACAGACCACTGTGCCTTCCCCCCTCGTGGGTTAGGTCTCAAAACTAAACCGCTTTGTATCCAATGGCATAATTTATTCATACAGCATCAGCATAAGACTCTTGCGAGTGAGAGAATGACAATAACAATCGTAACAAGAACAAGCAATTAATGAATGATGTTTATTCCAACGCAGAAAGAGAATGGCTTTAAATATAAAAATCTATATCTATATCCATATCTATTGATCTTTGAGTTGGCACAATGAAAATATATTCTTAGCATTTAGTTACTGAATTTAGTTCTGGATGTTTGCAGAGAAAAGGAAAAGTCGGTACTTCTCGCTAGTGTAATATAATGTGAACCAGCAACTACCCTTTCCTTAGAACACGACTCAAGCAGGTCCTCAAGTAGGCACTGCTGCACTCTGTTCCCTGACATTGCTCTGATGACGGTTAATGCAGATAGTTCCGATTATGAAATACAAAACGTATTGCAGGTTAGTTCCTAGGATAGTAACATTAAATTTGCGTTGTAGACGGCACATGAACGTGACGACTATCCATATTACTCATCAATATAAAAAGACAGTATTTTGGGAATTTAGCAGGATTACTCAAAATGAATTCTGAAATTGGGTGACTGACCGCACAGGTGCTAAACGTCGTCAAGAGTATACGATGTCCTAATCGCATTAGGAATATGAAGATCGTCTTCGACAGCTCGCAACTTTCACATAGCTAACCCCACCCTACTCCAGACAGCTCTCGGTGGAGTTGCACTACGTTGCCGATGTTATGGAAGGCCTTCAAACCGACAACAGACCACATATTGAAAAATACAAGCGAATTCTCTTGCAGCGTAAGCTTATTGTAACTAATCTAAAAATTATTGGAGAGGAACATTGTCCTATTCAAAAAAGTAAAATGTTACACACTGTTGACGTCAAACGGACATTATCTATGTCCTGTCTTGTGTCCTACTCATCTATAATATCAAGTGTACTATGAAAATGATTATATATAATGGATTATAAGGTAATGCATTGATACCAGATGGTGGGGGCCGGCCGATGTGGCCGTGCGGTTCTAGGCGCTTCAGTCTGGAACCACGTGACCGCTACGGTCGCAGGTTCGAATCCTGTCTCGGGCATGGATGTGTGTGATGTCCTTAGGTTAGTTAGGTTTAAGTAGTTCTAAGTTCTAGGGGACCGATGACCTTAGAAGTTAAGTCCCATGGTGCTCAGAGCCATTTGATCTATTTACCACAAAATGACATTAAAAATTTAAGTTATTCACGAGCAGCTAGTTGAGAATATGTATGAACATTAAATGACACGACGAACCGTCATTTTCTGCATATGGATTCAAACCCAGCTCATGCAGACTAAGCAAAGATTTCGTGACTGACGGAAACTAACAGTCATTCCTGATTAGGCATACAGAGAGTGATATACCTCGATTTTAGACAGTATCAGTTAGCAAATATCAACTTTAAATTGCATAACGCAAACATTTTTAACAGACGCGAATTCCTACCCAGCATCTATTGTCCCTGTTAACGAACTACGAGAGATGTTAAATATTGCTTCTTCACAAGTAACTTACTTGAAATGCCGTGAGGTAAAGCTGTGTGTTGGACACGGATTCGAACCCGGAACCTAATCGGATTGCTATCGAAGCACAGTCAAATGTGACATATCGGAATTTCGCGGCAGTAACTAGATGTTATAACTGAAATGACGAGACGAAAAATTAATTTTTTCCTTCCGAGGACTCCAACCCGGCACCTATCGCTGTTATATTCTAGAGGAAACTAACGTTAAATATGGGTTTGTTGCACCAGCAGTGACATGTGAGCATGTTTGAACTGAAATAATATGACGAAGAGTTCAGCGCTCACTGGGAATAGAGCCCCACACATATCGTTGTTGACTATACACAAAGAGACGTCAGCTACCGAATTTTTCTCCACCAGCTGCTCAGAATAGCATCTTGAACTTACAGTCATCTCGCAAATAGTTCTGTGTCTCACTGGGAGTTAAAAACGTCAGATATCGTTAGTGTGACAGCGAATGAAAATACATTAAAAATCAAAATTATTATCCACCAGCAGACAGGTGTTCTCATGCTAGAGCTTGATAATACATAATTAAATCTTTAGTGCCGGGCCAGGATTCGATCCCATTCACGCATAATATGTGAAGGTGTTGAGGAATCTGCAGTTTTGAACAAACAACAAATTGTAGCCGAGCTGTATTGCCACGAAGGGATCAAATTCCGCGTTAAGGGCGGTCTGAGTTGCATTCCCAGTTCAGAACCAATTTTATCGACATACAGAAGCTCAAATAAAAGATGGAATAAGTGTCCTGTGACCATACATAGCGTTTGTGTCGTCACTTGAAATAAATAACTAGTATAAGAAAGGTTACTGGTGGTAGAGTTCCTACATGTCGCCACTCCAGACTTTATTGTGGTTCAACCTACCGTCTACTTGGTAAAGAAGGAATATCATCTTTAATGTGAATTTTCAGACCACGCAGCCATTATATCTCCTTCACTTGGTGTAGCCAGGAGAGAATGGAATCTGTCTCTCCCTATCTAAAATCATTTACAGAAGTGGGAATCGAACCCAGACCATAGGTATAACAACCTACCATCCGTCCAACAGACCACGAAATCCTCTTCCCTGCGAGTCATTTTTCTATCGTAACGCAGTTGCGCCACACTGGATGAGAATTCTGACACACAGGCTCCCTGTAGTAATTTGCTGCATGTTCAGTAAATTCATTTACTTGGTTGACCGAATCACCATGAACTAGCTGCCTCGGCTACCCAGTGCATACATTCGACTATTTTGTAATCACAGAAATAAAATCACGTTACTGCCACCTACACACAACTGCCAACATTGTAGGATGCAGAAGTTTAAATAAGAAGTGTTCCTTTTCACTTGAGCTATTCTATTGCGCTATCTGTTACTAGAAAACGTCGTTCAGTCCAAAAGAAAAGCTGTAACTGTTTGTCTCTCAGAAATCAAGACATGGCCATATGCATAATCTCACAGTGCTGTGGAATCCAAAAGTTCTGGAGGAATAGTTGCCGAGCTCTGGAGCTGTTGTAGTTCCGTGTCAGCTTGTAGCATAGATAAGATGTCGCGAGTTCGAATACATTCAGTGCTACATTTTTTAAAACGCAATTCTGCTCTCTGCTGAAGTTATCAATCTAATGGAACTTTGAACAAATTCCCTTCACTTCTCAACCCAAAGTAGTCGCATGTGGAAAAAGGACTAACTACTGTGACTTTTGTCCTATTCAGGTTTAATAGACAGCAGGCAGCAGATGCATCTCGAAGATGTGCAGGGAGAGCGCATCGTGCCATAATATGTCAGAAAAGTATTTTCTACATTAGCCGTCGTGTGGTAGTGATATTTTATTCTTCTTCAAACTTTGATTGACAGCTTTAACTCAGAACAAATTTTCTACATGCATGTAATCAATAAACTGCATGTGCATTGTCAGACTGTCATAGGTAACATCAGAGAATTCGCATATATCGTTGATGATTAATTTCTCTCTCATGTTTACTATTGTTTTAACAACACTAAAGGAAACCTTACGAAAATTGTGCACTGTATTATAAGAAATGAAATAAAACTAACGATGATAACCTTACGACGAAAGTATCTGTACACAAGCATGCCTCTATCGACACGAATTAGTAAAATACTACTCACTTAGATTTTGATAGGGTCTGTGTTTAATTGGTATGCTGTGTCATACTCAAGAGGTATGCAAATGTGGCATTTCATAAATATAGTTACGTATTCCTAGAAACCCAAAATTCGCTTGTCAGCAGCGGAAAGAGGCGTTACCTGTTGTGCAGCATTGTAAGTTTTTCAACATTGCACTATGAGCTGAAAGCATTTTCTTGCGATTTCCGTATTGATGTTTGATCTGACTGCTTGTAGCTCTTTCACAGAAGGGATAAAAACGTTTCAGTCAGTGAGACTGGAACTGCGAACCGTAACAGACGCTGTTTCACATGTCAGCACGTTACCACAGAGCTGGCGAGGGGGTATGGGTCTCAGTTTCCTATTACGACGGCAATAGTAACTAGAACTCGTAAACCGCTATTTAAAGGTCGAGATTAGTTGCGATTTCCACCTGCAACGACTTTCTTGGGCTGAAAACCGTAAATTTTCAATCTTTTGTTACCCTTCAAGCTATAATAACTCAGATTATTCAATGGAAATGACAGGTAAAATCAAGTGAACTTTGAGGCTTAATTCCGTGCACACCAGGAAGTAACTCGTCGATCACAGAGTTGCCAAACATACGTTGCCTTGTTGCCAAATCTCAGTTACAGTACCAGCAGGAAGAAGACGAACCGATGTGATCCTACAGCGGTCTGGGAAGTGACCATAGCTGGTGTCTCCAAGTCGCGGCTGCTACGGCCTGGAATACGTAATGCGTCTGATTCGCTTTCTGTAACTAGGTTTAGGGACTGGAGCGTAGTTACTAATAATACTCAGAACTGACTGCAAACTGAGCATCATAAATCAGTAACTCTCATTGTTGTTTTTATATTTCTTTCGTAAGTGCACTCAAAACTAAGAAAGTCATTCACAGGCGTTTTCCTGCCTCGCCGATAGTCGAGCAGAACATACAAATAAAAATAAAAAAGAATGTGTGTGTGCGTGTGTGTGTGTGTGTGTGAGAGAGAGAGAGAGAGAGAGAGAGAGAGAGAAATAAAAAGCAATGAGAGAGTGTGTAAAAAATTGTTGTAAAGAAATTGAATCATGGTATTTAAAGAAATCTTTCATTAAAATGACACGTTCCACATCATTACGAAATGTCGTATTCATGATCTATGGAACAAGAGTTAATCTAATGTAATGTAATCTAATCTAATCACATCATATTGATTATTAGCCATGAAGAGTCATGAACTACCGAAAGTTTTGCCAATACCAGTAACCAAATCTAAACTTGAAAATAAAAGACGACAATTTTTGTAATAAACCGTGACTCCTATCAAGACCCTTTCATCTCTGTTATCTAACCACGAAAGATGTCTGATATACCTCCATTCTGAAGTAACAAAGTGTGCATGCATTTAAAGATGAAGTGCATGATGTGAAGTTCTGTGACGGAGATACGAACCCAACACGTAATCCGATTGTTAACTAAGAAAAATCAAATGTTACGTATCGGTTTTTCTTACGAGCCGCTAGGTGTCTGAATCATTATCATATCATTTTATTCATACTGCTGCTGTAACACAAGTGCTTGAACATCATTTAGTATCTTTTGGTCACTATAGAAGTAGTTTCCCAAGAACAGGTTCTTTCCCTGTCTGCGGAATCCTTTTCATGTTAATATCAAACACCAGCAATTACTCGTAGATTACATTAAAACTAAAGTAATTGACGAAGACGTTACTTGGTAACAAAAACGCACTGCCTTTCTTCATTTACTTTCGCCTAGAAGTGGCTATCGAGTACTGACAAACCAAAAGGCAAGAGATCTTACTGCCTTCCGATATACGTTGCTGTTAGTTCTTCCACATGATTTGGTCGACATGACCTGTTTCAAGTAGTGTATGACAGACAGTGTTTTAGAAAATCTATTGTTTCCCTTTGCAATAAACAGAAGTATTTTCATTCTAAGCTGTCCAAGTACAAAATTTTCGCAATATTAGTGGACATTTAATATTCGCTTCTATAATGTATAAAAGTATTTCACAGTCGCAAAACTCGCATCCGAAACGTTGACCTTACACTTAGTCGCTGACCATAAATTCTAGCTCAGAGTGACACCAGTTTAAATAACCTAATGTAGCGAAGACTGTTTGCCAGTGCTCTTTCTCACCGGAAAATACGCAATTGACTCATTTGGCTCCATAAGTACACTGTAACAGTAATTTCTGTGTGAAATTTGTCAATAAGCTTTCGCCTTCCAACCGGCAAAATACGGAAGAGTACAGCCGGTAAACAAATCACAAATCACGATTTAGTGCCGATAAGACGATTTCTTTAAACATTGTCGAAGCTGAGGGAATTTATTTTCTGCTTAAATCGTCTTAAGCAGCAACGTTCACAGATATCTCAAATAGGAAAAAGCTGAATATCCAGGTACGAAGGTTGTAAAACAAACTTCCCACAGTTTGTGTCAGGTTGATCTTTTCGTCTGATAACACTGCTTAAGTATTTTGTCTAAGAGGTATCACAAGTAGTATCCCTGTAGCTGTGGGAATCATTGGTTGAAAACGAGTTTAACACCAATGGGTACAGTGCTGCTATATTTTCAAAATTATTATCAACTTAAGTCTGAGTTCATCCACAAACTGAGGCGTATTTATAATATTGAAGCTAGACTGTGTATCCTTGTCTTTCTTGAGTGGTCATTGGAAGGCGTTTACACACACGTATACAATACTATGAATACTTCGAACGCTATGGTTAACGTTGCTCTCATAAACTACTTTTTTTTTTTAATTCTTCTGGGTCTTAAGCGAGCAATATGTGTTGCAGATACAGTCTCAGACCAAAAAATTGACCGCCGAGTCGTTCACGTAAGGTGGACAATACAGTCATGCTCCTCTCAGAATTCTATGTCTGGCAATATGCTCGATCTAGCAACATGTAGACTGCGGCACTTCCCAGAGGAAGTCTTGACTCCAGTCTTAGTACATTACTCTAGACTACGACCGTAGTCTTGAGGTTAAACGCGAGACCAGCTAATATGATATTGTAGATTCGCTTGAATTACACTCATAGCTTCAGCACCGAGAGGAAAGGGGCGATAAAAATTTTGTCGATATGTGCTTTCGGTCGCCAGACGTCATATTAGCTGGTCTCGCGTTTTGCCTCAAGACTACGGTCGTGTTCCATCAGCGGTACGAATAAAATGATAGTAATAATAACAGTAATAATCGAATTATCCGGCAACTTCACACTTCACAGTGGATTTTCTCGAACTAAGAAATTTGCTGAATTTGTGAAAAATCAAAATGGCTTCACATCCAGCCTATGATGCCTAGAAGAGTCTTTACATCCTGCTGACATGAGAATAGCATAATCTCTGCGTCAGAAGCTTGCTTCTACTTGACCATTTAATAGACTCGCATTTTTTCCACCGTGACTAATTTTGTAAGCTAAGCACATCATCCGTTACAGCACACTCCTGGGGCTGGGTAATGTGGCCACAATGGTCTGGTGGAACGAGCTATCACAGGTGCAATGCGTGGGTTCAGGCATTTACTTTTAAGAGGCACAAACAGATTTATTTTACCTCTGGTAACCTCAAGAGAAAGACGTTATAATCCAGAATCCGCATTAAACATCACGTTCCTTCATAACCAACTGAGCAGAGCCAGTTTTCGTTGGGAAATGACAAAGCGGAAGTCATGGTAAACAGAAATACAGTCGCCAGTAAACTTACTTACATTAGAAAATTTTATTTTATTTGATGAACCGATAGCCATTTAAAGGGACAGGGCTCTTATTTTACTTGTACTTGATTGAACTAGAGACGTTTAAAAATTTGGTGCTGGACTGTGATTCGAATTCGTATCTCCTCTTTCGAGGATCTGAATCTCTCGGAACAGTATAGTTCAGTCATTTCGTTCCTTTTCCCAAGACTGCAATCTTCTCTAGCTCTCTTCCAAAGGTAAGTATGTGGGTCTGAAACCTGATCCAGTACAAAAATATTCATAATTTCATTTCTAGCTTTATCAAGTGCACACCCACCTGCTAGTGAAAATTAACGCGCAATTTCAATGTCTGTTCATGTGTTGCCAACAATCGCAACAGGTGTCGTTATTTCTGGTCAAACACGCACACATCTTACTGTTCATGAGTAAGCAACTGATACTTAAGCTATATTCGTGGATGCGCGGTAGGTGTGCAGTTCGATTGTCGCTTAGGCACAAAAGTTTGTATCCTTATTTTAGATTCAGACACCTAGCGGCTCGTAAGAAAAACCGATACGTAACATTTGATTTTTCTTAGTTAACAATCGGATTACGTGTTGGGTTCGTATCTCCGTCACAGAACTTCACATCATGCACTTCATCTTTAAATGCATGCACACTTTGTTACTTCAGAATGGAGGTATATCAGACATCTTTCGTGGTTAGATAACAGAGATGAAAGGGTCTTGATAGGAGTCACGGTTTATTACAAAAATTGTCGTCTTTTATTTTCAAGTTTAGATTTGGTTACTGGTATTGGCAAAACTTTCGGTAGTTCATGACTCTTCATGGCTAATAATCAATATGATGTGATTAGATTAGATTACATTACATTAGATTAACTCTTGTTCCATAGATCATGAATACGACATTTCGTAATGATGTGGAACGTGTCATTTTAATGAAAGATTTCTTTAAATACCATGATTCAATTTCTTTACAACAATTTTTTACACACTCTCTCATTGCTTTTTATTTCTCTCTCTCTCTCACACACACACACACACGCACACACACATTCTTTTTTATTTTTATTTGTATGTTCTGCTCGACTATCGGCGAGGCAGGAAAACGCCTGTGAATGACTTTCTTAGTTTTGAGTGCACTTACGAAAGAAATATAAAAACAACAATGAGAGTTACTGATTTATGATGCTCAGTTTGCAGTCAGTTCTGAGTATTATTAGTAACTACGCTCCAGTCCCTAAACCTAGTTACAGAAAGCGAATCAGACGCATTACGTATTCCAGGCCGTAGCAGCCGCGACTTGGAGACACCAGCTATGGTCACTTCCCAGACCGCTGTAGGATCACATCGGTTCGTCTTCTTCCTGCTGGTACTGTAACTGAGATTTGGCAACAAGGCAACGTATGTTTGGCAACTCTGTGATCGACGAGTTACTTCCTGGTGTGCACGGAATTAAGCCTCAAAGTTCACTTGATTTTACCTGTCATTTCCATTGAATAATCTGAGTTATTATAGCTTGAAGGGTAACAAAAGATTGAAAATTTACGGTTTTCAGCCCAAGAAAGTCGTTGCAGGTGGAAATCGCAACTAATCTCGACCTTTAAATAGCGGTTTACGAGTTCTAGTTACTATTGCCGTCGTAATAGGAAACTGAGACCCATACCCCCTCGCCAGCTCTGTGGTAACGTGCTGACATGTGAAACAGCGTCTGTTACGGTTCGCAGTTCCAGTCTCACTGACTGAAACGTTTTTATCCCTTCTGTGAAAGAGCTACAAGCAGTCAGATCAAACATCAATACGGAAATCGCAAGAAAATGCTTTCAGCTCATAGTGCAATGTTGAAAAACTTACAATGCTGCACAACAGGTAACGCCTCTTTCCGCTGCTGACAAGCGAATTTTGGGTTTCTAGGAATACGTAACTATATTTATGAAATGCCACATTTGCATACCTCTTGAGTATGACACAGCATACCAATTAAACACAGACCCTATCAAAATCTAAGTGAGTAGTATTTTACTAATTCGTGTCGATAGAGGCATGCTTGTGTACAGATACTTTCGTCGTAAGGTTATCATCGTTAGTTTTATTTCATTTCTTATAATACAGTGCACAATTTTCGTAAGGTTTCCTTTAGTGTTGTTAAAACAATAGTAAACATGAGAGAGAAATTAATCATCAACGATATATGCGAATTCTCTGATGTTACCTATGACAGTCTGACAATGCACATGCAGTTTATTGATTACATGCATGTAGAAAATTTGTTCTGAGTTAAAGCTGTCAATCAAAGTTTGAAGAAGAATAAAATATCACTACCACACGACGGCTAATGTAGAAAATACTTTTCTGACATATTATGGCACGATGCGCTCTCCCTGCACATCTTCGAGATGCATCTGCTGCCTGCTGTCTATTAAACCTGAATAGGACAAAAGTCACAGTAGTTAGTCCTTTTTCCACATGCGACTACTTTGGGTTGAGAAGTGAAGGGAATTTGTTCAAAGTTCCATTAGATTGATAACTTCAGCAGAGAGCAGAATTGCGTTTTAAAAAATGTAGCACTGAATGTATTCGAACTCGCGACATCTTATCTATGCTACAAGCTGACACGGAACTACAACAGCTCCAGAGCTCGGCAACTATTCCTCCAGAACTTTTGGATTCCACAGCACTGTGAGATTATGCATATGGCCATGTCTTGATTTCTGAGAGACAAACAGTTACAGCTTTTCTTTTGGACTGAACGACGTTTTCTAGTAACAGATAGCGCAATAGAATAGCTCAAGTGAAAAGGAACACTTCTTATTTAAACTTCTGCATCCTACAATGTTGGCAGTTGTGTGTAGGTGGCAGTAACGTGATTTTATTTCTGTGATTACAAAATAGTCGAATGTATGCACTGGGTAGCCGAGGCAGCTAGTTCATGGTGATTCGGTCAACCAAGTAAATGAATTTACTGAACATGCAGCAAATTACTACAGGGAGCCTGTGTGTCAGAATTCTCATCCAGTGTGGCGCAACTGCGTTACGATAGAAAAATGACTCGCAGGGAAGAGGATTTCGTGGTCTGTTGGACGGATGGTAGGTTGTTATACCTATGGTCTGGGTTCGATTCCCACTTCTGTAAATGATTTTAGATAGGGAGAGACAGATTCCATTCTCTCCTGGCTACACCAAGTGAAGGAGATATAATGGCTGCGTGGTCTGAAAATTCACATTAAAGATGATATTCCTTCTTTACCAAGTAGACGGTAGGTTGAACCACAATAAAGTCTGGAGTGGCGACATGTAGGAACTCTACCACCAGTAACCTTTCTTATACTAGTTATTTATTTCAAGTGACGACACAAACGCTATGTATGGTCACAGGACACTTATTCCATCTTTTATTTGAGCTTCTGTATGTCGATAAAATTGGTTCTGAACTGGGAATGCAACTCAGACCGCCCTTAACGCGGAATTTGATCCCTTCGTGGCAATACAGCTCGGCTACAATTTGTTGTTTGTTCAAAACTGCAGATTCCTCAACACCTTCACATATTATGCGTGAATGGGATCGAATCCTGGCCCGGCACTAAAGATTTAATTATGTATTATCAAGCTCTAGCATGAGAACACCTGTCTGCTGGTGGATAATAATTTTGATTTTTAATGTATTTTCATTCGCTGTCACACTAACGATATCTGACGTTTTTAACTCCCAGTGAGACACAGAACTATTTGCGAGATGACTGTAAGTTCAAGATGCTATTCTGAGCAGCTGGTGGAGAAAAATTCGGTAGCTGACGTCTCTTTGTGTATAGTCAACAACGATATGTGTGGGGCTCTATTCCCAGTGAGCGCTGAACTCTTCGTCATATTATTTCAGTTCAAACATGCTCACATGTCACTGCTGGTGCAACAAACCCATATTTAACGTTAGTTTCCTCTAGAATATAACAGCGATAGGTGCCGGGTTGGAGTCCTCGGAAGGAAAAAATTAATTTTTCGTCTCGTCATTTCAGTTATAACATCTAGTTACTGCCGCGAAATTCCGATATGTCACATTTGACTGTGCTTCGATAGCAATCCGATTAGGTTCCGGGTTCGAATCCGTGTCCAACACACAGCTTTACCTCACGGCATTTCAAGTAAGTTACTTGTGAAGAAGCAATATTTAACATCTCTCGTAGTTCGTTAACAGGGACAATAGATGCTGGGTAGGAATTCGCGTCTGTTAAAAATGTTTGCGTTATGCAATTTAAAGTTGATATTTGCTAACTGATACTGTCTAAAATCGAGGTATATCACTCTCTGTATGCCTAATCAGGAATGACTGTTAGTTTCCGTCAGTCACGAAATCTTTGCTTAGTCTGCATGAGCTGGGTTTGAATCCATATGCAGAACATGACGGTTCGTCGTGTCATTTAATGTTCATACATATTCTCAACTAGCTGCTCGTGAATAACTTAAATTTTTAATGTCATTTTGTGTTAAATAGTTCAAATGGCTCTGAGCACCATGGGACTTAACTTCTAAGGTCATCAGTCCCCTAGAACTTAGAACTACTTAAACCTAACTAACCTAAGGACATCACACACATCCATGCCCGAGACAGGATTCGAACCTGCGACCGTAGCGGTCACGCGGTTCCAGACTGAAGCGCCTAGAACCGCACGGCCACATCGGCCGGCCCCCACCATCTGGTATCAATGCATTACCTTATAATCCATTATATATAATCATTTTCATAGTACACTTGATATTATAGATGAGTAGGACACAAGACAGGACATAGATAATGTCCGTTTGACGTCAACAGTGTGTAACATTTTACTTTTTTGAATAGGACAATGTTCCTCTCCAATAATTTTTAGATTAGTTACAATAAGCTTACGCTGCAAGAGAATTCGCTTGTATTTTTCAATATGTGGTCTGTTGTCGGTTTGAAGGCCTTCCATAACATCGGCAACGTAGTGCAACTCCACCGAGAGCTGTCTGGAGTAGGGTGGGGATAGCAATGTGAAAGTTGCGAGCTGTCGAAGACGATCTTCATATTCCTAATGCGATTAGGACATCGTATACTCTTGACGACGTTTAGCACCTGTGCGGTCTGTCACCCAATTTCAGAATTCATTTTGAGTAATCCTGTTAAATTCCCAAAATATTGTCTTTTTATATTGATGAGTAATATGGATAGTCGTCACGTTCATGTGCCGTCTACAACGCAAATTTAATGTTACTATCCTAGGAACTAACCTGCAATACGTTTTGTATTTCATAATCGGAACTATCTGCATTAACCGTCATCAGAGCAATGTCAGGGAACAGAGTGCAGCAGTGCCTACTTGAGGACCTGCTTGAGTCGTGTTCTAAGGAAAGGGTAGTTGCTGGTTCACATTATATTACACTAGCGAGAAGTACCGACTTTTCCTTTTCTCTGCAAACATCCAGAACTAAATTCAGTAACTAAATGCTAAGAATATATTTTCATTGTGCCAACTCAAAGATCAATAGATATGGATATAGATATAGATTTTTATATTTAAAGCCATTCTCTTTCTGCGTTGGAATAAACATCATTCATTATTTGCTTGTTCTTGTTACGATTGTTATTGTCATTCTCTCACTCGCAAGAGTCTTATGCTGATGCTGTATGAATAAATTATGCCATTGGATACAAAGCGGTTTAGTTTTGAGACCTAACCCACGAGGGGGGAAGGCACAGTGGTCTGTTTCAGGAATTCCAAGCAATAAAACACAAAAAACAACCCAGGAAGGGTTCGAACAGCTACTTTCACGCAGAGACATGCATTTGGAATCTGTTCATCGTTACGGGGTCAAATAAGAGGGTCACATTACTGAAACAATGATCGGGCTACTTAGTATATAATAGAGCATACAGATTTCAAGGAGGAAACGTATGAAGACGCAGACTTCCTCGTTATCAATATGTGCGGCATATCTTTCGTGTTAACGAAAGTAAATTCCCGCTTTACCTCTTCTTACGTGTCAAATGAAATGAATGCCATGAGGAATAGAATATTTGTTGACTGCGTCTCTTCTTGCTTCCATCCTTACCAACATATTTCTTCATTCTCGTGGTAATCATGACAATCTATGTGCATGCTGCAAACGATTGCAAGTGGACAAATTCGACATCGAGGTGCAAAGCGTTTGGTATCTTACATTATATTCAATTCGAATAAGATTCCGGTGTATTTTTACTTCGTTTGTATTTTTAGATGATTATGAACGTTACGGAAATTTATCTCACATGCTTTATGTTGAATGAGAAACATTGAATGATCCGTTTTGCTTTCCCTACGTTGAAATGATATAATGTCGGCGTCAACAGCCTTCTTCCACGCCGGAAGCTGAAACTTGTATCATTCTGGATTAATGATAATTGAATGTCTCATATGTATACATAGCCCACAAGGCGACGTCAGAAACCACCAGGGGAGAACGCCGCATAAAAACCAAACGTGCGCGCGCGTCTCCACTCTGAAGAACCGTATCGGAGAATCACAGCAAGCATTTCGCTGAAGAGCTGCCTCGTCAGAGAGCCGAGAAATGGCATCGTCGTAGCAAGTATTTGTCAACACTCTGATAGTGCATTTACTTCCGGGTGTAGGTCGGCGTTACCTCGCTAAATTCACTTAACATTCGTTTTCCACATCGAAGACTCGTACGATATAATCCGCTGCAAGATGACACAATTAGAAAGTATATTTAATTTCTGGACTCCAAGAACGGCGTTCTTCACATAAGTAACACCTGTTTGTGTGTGCATTCGGGAGGACGATGGTGCAATCCCGCGCCCGGCCATCCTGATTTAGGTTTTCAATGATTTCCCTAAATCGCTTCAGGCAAATGCCGGGATGGTTCCTTAGGAAGGGCACGGCCGATTTCCTTCCCCATCCTTCCCTAATCCGAGCTTGTGATCCGTCTCTAATGACATCGTTGTCGACGGGACGTTAAAACAGTAATCTCCACCTCCTCTGTTTCTGTGTTTAAGGTTGCGTTTTGAGGCTCAGGCAACATCGCAGTGACTATAGTCCGCCTCTGGCCGCCAGTGTGTCGTTAGCTCAGAGGTTCCCTTGTGCGTTGCAGTGCTTGTACTATAAGTTCGAATCACGGTAGAAGCCGCTGACTAAAACATTTTATTTTCCATTTTAATTAATGGAGTTGCAAACTGCTAGTAAACATTTCTTATGCGAAATCTGAAGAATGCCTTTAAACATCAATCTTCGTCCGATTTCGACTTAGTAAATTAAGTTAATATCATGGATTTCTGCTTTGCAAATTCCAAGGTGCTTCACTGTAAAATAGGTCCTGAAAAGATTCAAACCGACTGTCAACGATATAAATTTGAGCTTTGTTCGTCATATAGGTCTAACATGTCAGAAGGTTGTTTATGAAGTGCACATGTTCATTAATATAGTTCACATCTTCTAAATTTTTGCAATAGCATTTAACTGTAGACGTTTTCTAACACCGGCGTTAGCAATTCCTTTCCGTTCTCTGAAACCTTCAAAACGACAAATTTTTCTGGTTTAAATCTGATGACCTTAACTATCACTTCCGATCAACAATAAATACTTCATGAACCCATACATGGAACTCCATATGTGCAGTGTGCCTGCACTGCTACAGAGCATGCATTGCAAGGTATTCACACAGTTTATCGCATAGACTTACCATAAGGAATCAAACAAGAACTGTAATACATTTTACACCACAGACGCTCACTCTGGCTTGACGAAAACATCCAATCATTGACCAAAAGTTGCACAAATAATTAAGTTTGAAAGGAAAAGAAACGAGGTATGAAGCATTTATAAATTCATCGAATGTAGTGAGGTGGTTTAATTTCGTCCCAGTCTATAAAATTAATTTCGGGCCATACTCAGCTCTTGCCGATTACCCGCCTACTAATCAGGGCGTCTGTCTCCGTTGCTTTTGAGCGTGAATGGAAATTGTAGAAATTTTCTGTGGAGCAACATTTAATAATAAAGCGTTTCAAATCATCAAAAGCGATGAGTGGTAGCAGGCGCTTTCGATAAAGAACGGGGGAGTGCAGCGCCGCTGCTGTCGCCACGGCCGCTGCCAGTAGCCAGCAAATGGATCCCGGAGCTTTGCCGCATACGGCGTCCAGAGGAGGACAGTCTGCAGGAAATCTGCCGCAAAATCGTTACTAGATAAAATTTTGATATCGGTGTGTCACAAAGCGAAATAGATTGAATCTGCGCTACCATTACATTCACGTCTTCAGCATTCAGACAGAAGAGGCTATAAAAATATTTTATGCCAGCTGCTCTCGATCCACTGACATTATGAACAGAAACAACGCACGCTACCGCTAGACCACAGGCGTAATCAGCCTAGAGTCTCTCTATCTTGGGACAAGTTTTCCTCCAGGAAGTGCCGCAGTCTACAGTGTTGCCAGATTGTGCAGATAACCGGACTTAGAGAATTAGCGAGTTGGCCAGTTTCTTTGTCCCATGTCGCGATCGGCGCGGATTTAGCCTCTGAAGCGGCCGGCCGCCGGTCAAGTTTTATGTCAAAGAGTGTACATATAGGCTGCGGCCGCGAGCTCGGCTCCAGTTCACCACCGGCAATGGAGGGTGAAGCTTTGACAATGCCAGCCACTCGTGCTGGCGAAACGTCAGAAAAATCATTACATGAACGTCGGCCGAAGAACCCGAGACAGAAGCCAATAGGCAAGTTGTCAACAAGTGGAAACGAAAGCCTTAACAAATCCTAAGGGACCAAACTACTGAGGTCATCGGTACGTAGACTACTACTTAAACTAATTTATGCTAAGAACAACACACCCATGCTCGAGGGAGGACTCGAATCTCCGGCAGGAGTAGCCACGCAAGCCGTGACATGGCGCCTCAAACCGCGTGGCCACTCGACGCTGCATTGCAAATTACGGCGGCAGATGGATGAATGTGTGACGCTGCAGCGCAGTTTCACTTCGCAGCTAAGAAGGATAGTAAGCAGAGGCATTTCGATACGAGGGCTTAAAATCTTTGCGAACTTCTTCTCGCGCACGCAATTGGACAGTAACTACGCCTCGTAGACAGGCGCGTGAAAAATATACAGGTCAGCACTTGAGAGAAGTATAGTTGGGCTCAAAGAAGCCGGTTGTAGCAATCGACGAATCGCCCGACATTTGAATAGGAGTGGTGGCACTGTTCGGATGATGCTGACAGGAACGACTGAACCGTGGCCGAACACAGCGTCGAGAAAGAAGTGGTCGACGTGAAGAGACGACAGAAGGTCAGGACCGAGCAATCGTCAGGAGCTCCAGACTCATCATTATGATCCATCCGAGGTGCAGCTGGTGCTTCAGTGACTGCAAGGACCATTAAGAGGACGCTCACAGGAAGGGGGTTGAGCTCACAGCGCCCCTGCTCCGACTACGATTGGCCTCTGTGCGCCACAAGCCCTATTGCAGTGGAGTTCGTCACATTCGGCCCAAACTCTCATTGCCTGGAGTAGAATTGTCTTCAGTGATGATTCTCGCTTCGAACTGAGCCCCGATCAGAGAAGGCGCATCTGGAGACGCTCTGGACAGTGATGGGATATCAACCTGATTGTCACGCGCCGTGCGGCCCGACAACCAGGAATGAAGGTCTGGGCTGCCAGTCCATTCCGTAGCAGGTTGTCATCGGCAGCACCCTTACAACACAGCAGTACGTCGACGATATATGCCCCGTTTTTTTACCCTTCATGCCGAGACTTTCTGAACTTGCATTTCAGCAAGATAACGCCCATACGCATGCGGCGAGAGTTTCTACTGCCTGTGTTCGTGCTTATCAGACCCTACATTGGCCCCCTAGGTCGCCGGATCTCTCCCCAGTTGGGAACGTTTCGAGCATTATGGGCAGGGCCCTCCAACAAGCTCGGAATTTTGACAATCTAAAGCGCGAATTCGACAGAATTAGGCACTATATCGCTTAGGACGACCTCAAACAACTATATCAACCAGTGCCAAGTGCAATAATATCTTGCACAAGGGCCAGACGTAAACCAGCGCGTTATTGCCTCACTCGTGAAGTCCTTTCTGTGGAATAAATCGTCAGATTTTTCTGGAATTGTAATTCATCATTTTTCTGTATATGTACATCACATCTACCGATTTCCGTCCCATTCGGATAATTCCTTCGTGGTGGGTCATTTGGTTTCCATTTTTTCCCTTAGAGTGTATATACAGGATAGATCACAATTAACAGCAAAAGGGGGCGCAGGTGAATGTACGCAGAGCGTTGGAAAAGTCACTGGAATTTTGTGATTGCATGTGTTGTGTCCGATTACCGCGATTTTATCGTTGGTAAACATGTCTGAAAAGTATCCGTACATTGTTAGCTATATCAGATATGGGAAAACGGAAAGAAATGATTATGAACGTCTGCCGAAACACAATCGTGGAAGTCGACGATGATGTTGACATAACTGGCTCATGCAATGAGTTCTTATCGGATGTTTTGGCTATGAAACTTGCAACAGGAAAGCTCCAAAATTGATGAATTTCGAATAGAAATAGCAGTGAATGCAAGTTGCTCGGCGGTCGATAGATGAAATGAACAACTGCAACTTCTTTGTGAACTCCGAACCTTCCGCACAGGTAGTTGTCAAATTGTAGCCCGGAATCTGATTAGCGTCCATCGTACTACTGCCGGAAAATATTTTAACATTGTTATAAACAGTATAATTGCCTTAAAGCCACTGTATGTGACCATGCCACAGAACCAAGAAAACGTGTCAAGGAACAAAAGGAATTCTACCGAACTGGTGGATTTCCGAACGTTGTAACCTCCCCGCAAAGAAAAATCTCAATGAAAATGTGAGCCAAGAGTAACCTTCCTACAAAATATAATAACTTACAATTAAATGAATTTTTAAATATTGTAATCTCTGAACAAAACTGATTTTAATGAAACCTCTGAACAAAATTGACTCCCATTTATAGTCTCTGTGTAAAGAATGCATTCACACTTAACATTCCCACAAAATTCTTTTCTCATTTAATGTCAAGTTCGAAATAGAAAAATTCCTAAACACCAAATAATAAAAGAGTTCTGTAACCTGATAAATTTTATGAGGACAGCAGCGCTGACCTTCGGCCCTGTATTCTGAATAAAAAGAGCAAAAATTCTTACCTCAATAAAACTGCAATTATATCTGCTGTTAAGTTAGTCATTTTTCGACACAGCTTCGTGCAACTACCAAAACGCGTTATAACATTTAATGACACATGGATTTAGCGACGTGATGTCGAAACTAAGGCCCAGTCGTCGCAGTCAAAGTACTATGAACTGCCAAGACCGATAAAATCTCGACAAGTGCGGTCGAACGTGAAGGTGAAGCTGACTCTGTTCTCCGGTTTTAACAGCACAGTATATAGCACGGTGAGTTCTTGCCATAACATGGAACATTGAATAAACTTTCTTGTTCGATGCCGTTTACGAGAAATAATCCGCAAAAAAAATCCTGGATTTGTGACGAAACTTTCCATGGTTTTTGCCACACGACAATCCATCTGCTCGCTGTTCGTTGCTTGCCACGAATGTTTGGCCAAAAACAACATTGCGATGATTCCCAAGCCAACATATTCACAACAGTGCCTTTTTCTGTTCGCAAAAGTAAATAAAACATCAAAGGGCCATAGCTTTACAAACATAGATGGGATTAAAAATGTATTCCAGAGAGTTCTAACAGTTATCTCAAAAATCAGGTCCCTGAAACGTTTCGAGTATTAGCAAAAGTGTGCAACATCTAAGGAGGACCGTTTACCAGGGGGTAATACAGATGCAGACGATTAAATAAAATTCTTCAGAACGAGATTTTCACTCTGCAACTGAGTGTACGCTGATATGAAACTTCCTGGCAGATTAAACTTGTGCTAGACCGAGACTCGAACTCGGGACCTCTGACTTTCGCGGGCAAGTGCTCTACCAACTGAGCTACCCAAGCACGACTGACAACTCGTCCTCAATCTGTCGTGATAGACGGCGCTCGTCCACTGGAACCAGCTTATGCTTCCGCCGCGAGCTCTTCGAGCAGCCCTATACATCGGCCGATTCTCACGGTAGACGCCACAGAGGGCCCTGATACTGAAACTACACAGGTGAGCAAAACTTGAAGACGAAAATAAACATCGCATGATGTGTCGCTGCCAAGTAACATAGATCGACGGAACTGCTACAGTATAGTATAGAAAGCAACTGAAAACATACGCAGTGAGAAGAGAAATAACTCTTTCTCAAATAGGATAATTACATTGGAGTCATTGCGATTCATGACGGTCGCCTTGACATTACAAGAATCGTGACATGGTACTTTCCATTTGTTCGCCAGCACGGTTGACAAGTGCTGGATGGCCTTTGGTGTATGTGGATGTGTTGCAAGACGTCTTCCCAAATCATCCCACACGTGTTTCGATAGGATTTAAGTTGGAACAGACAGGCCTTTCCAGCCGAATATCCTTTCGTTCCAAGAGTTCCTTCACCTGTGCTTCGCGCACTGTCATCGGAAATTTGAAGTCAAAAGCGAATGCACCCCGGAAAAGACGCGCTTGGTAAAGAAGTACAGCGTGACAAGGTCGGTGACCCGTGAGTGTACCCTGCCCAAATGTTGGTGATCTGAATGACGAAGCAATGTTATGCCTTACCACATCATAACACCCGGACCACCAAAACGGTATGATCGACAATGTTCCTCGGTGCATTGTGTACGTACCTCTCGCCGTATGACTGTGCGTCCAGCATTGTACCCCGTATTGGAGGAAGTACGCTTGTTCGCCCACTGCTTGAATACTGCTCAGCAGTGTGGGATCCGTACCAGATAGAGTTGATACAAGACATAGAGAAGATCCAACGGAGAGCAGCGCGCTTCGTTACAGGATCATTTAGTAATCGCGAAAGCGTTACGGAGATGATAGATAAACTCCAGTGGAAGACTCTGCAGGAGAGACGCTCAGTAGCTCGGTACGGGCTTTTGTCAAAGTTTCGAGAACATACCTTCACCGAAGAGTCAAGCAGTATATTGCTCCCTCCTACGTATATCTCGCGAAGAGACCATGAGTATAAAATCAGAGAGATTAGAGCCCACACAGAGGCATACCGACAATCCTTCTTTCCAAGAACAATACGAGACTGGAATAGAAGAGAGAACCGATAGAGGTACTGAAGGTACCCTCCGCCACACACCGTCAGATGGCTTGCGGAGTATGGATGTAGATGTAGATGTAGAGCTGCACTTTGTATTTAGCGGTTTTTATAACATATTTGCTATGAATATAGCCTGTTTCAGAGAGCCGACACACTGAGGGTATCTCGAAAAAGCGATGAGAGGCGTCCAATGAGCAATAAAACACATATTTTTTATTCGGCCAGTTTCGGTTGAAACAATGCAGAATTTGTTGAGGGGGATCGTGGATAATCCCGCTTCAGCCCTTATAGTTTCATGAAGTCCCGGTAGGTGGGAGCACTACAAGCAGCGCTCAAAATGTCGTCTGTAACGGAGGTACGTTACAAGTAGAGGACTGTCGTTCAGTTTCTTCTACTGCAAAATCAGAGTATCACAGATATTCAGAGAATGTCACGCAGACCCGGGAGTAAACAGAACCAGAGTGTGTCGTTGGGCGAGACATCCGTCATCATCGCGACAAGATCTCGCATACCAGTCCCACCTCCAGCGGCGACACAGTTGTGACTGCTGCTTTGTGCGAACGTGCGGACACTCTCACTCGATGTGATTCACGCATCACAATGGAACACATCGCCGCACAGCTGGGCGTTTCTGCTAGTACTGCTGACACACTCGCTCACCAGTTGGGGTATTCAAAACGGCATTCTCGTTGCATTCCTAGCCACCCAACAAAAAAACCATAAAGAGCAACCGTCTGTGCGGAATTGTACGCGCGTTACGAGTCTGATTGTCGCAGTTCTTTCTCGAACATCGTTACAGGCAATGAAAAGTACATCTGCATCTACATGGATACACTGAAAATCACATTTAAGTGGCTGACTGAGGGTTCATCGAACCACCTTCACAATTCTCTGTTATTCCAATCTCGTATAGCGTGCGGGAAGAACGAACATCTATATCTTTCCGTAAGAGCTCTGATTTCCGTTATTTTATCGTGGTGATCGTTTCTTCCTACGTAGGTCGGTGTCAACAAAATATTTTCGCATTCGGAGGAGGAAGCTGGTGATTGGAATTTCCTGAGAAGATAAAAAAAAATGGTTCAAATAGCTCTGAGCACTATGAGACTCAACTGCTGTGGTCATACGTCCCCTAGAACTTAGAACTACTTAAACCTAACTAACCTAAGGACAGCACACAACACCCAGCCATCACGAGGCAGAGAAAATCCCTGACCCCGCCGGGAATCGAACCCGGGAACCCGGGCGTGGGAAGCGAGAACGCTACCGCACGACCACGAGATGCGGGCCTGAGAAGATCCGTCGCAACGAAAAACGCCTTTGTTTTAATTGAACTTTTTCTCCGGCAGCGGTGGCCGTGCGGTTCTGGCGCTGCAGTCCGGAACCGCGGGACTGCTACGGTCGCAGGTTCGAATCCTGCCTCGGGCATGGGTGTGTGTGATGTCCTTAGGTTAGTTAGGTTTAAATAGTTCTAAGTTCTAGGGGACTTATGACCTAAGATGTTGAGTCCCATAGCGCTTAGAGCCATTTGAACCATTTTTTGAACTTTTTCGATGTGCTCCTTCAACCCGATCTGGTAAAGATCCCACACCACGCAGCAATATTATAAAGGGGTCGTACATGCGCAGTGTAGGCACTCGCCTTACTAGATCTATTACATCACTTCCAACAGGAAAAACAGCACTTCATGGAGTAGTGCCACACCGCCTCTCCTCCGAACAAAAAGTTGAAACTCGCACAATCGGCCGATGGCGACGGTCTTTTGAGACTCTGAAGGTGTTATTCTGTTTGATGCCCTCCCTCGCGGTGGAACGATCAACTATGAAGTGCTACCCCCAGGAAATCGAAGAAACTACTTCAGCGTGTTCGTCGTCACAGAAATGCAAATGAACTTCTGCTCGTGACAACGCAAAACCTGACACAAGTCTGCGCACTCGACAGGATCTCACAAAACTTCATTGTACCGTTCTTCCTCACCCATCCTACAGCCCGGTTCTCTTACCTCTCGACTTCCATCCATTTGGATCAATGGAGGATGTACTCTGTGGCAAGCAGATCGTGGATGCTGTGAAGGTTATTGATGCAGCAAGATGCTGTCTTCGACGTCGATCGGGAGAGTAGTAATACACAGCCATACAGGCTCTCCCAGTACTGTGGCGTAAGGCCGATGCATTGAAAGTAGATTTTACTGCCAAAAGAGTGGGGAATATTATGGTGTGTTGGGAATACTGAATAAAAGCAACCTGCTTCCAGAAAAAAAGTGTTTTGCGTTACTTACTGAACGTCCCTCGCCCTCTGGCACAGTTCCTTAGAAATACATTTTTGTAGCCGGGGAAAGACATGTGCCAGTCCTGTATGTGTTTACGTAGATGTAGATCCGGCTCCGATCTCTCTCCGCTACTGAGGATTTGATTTCGTGTCTCGAGACCACTTATCTCAGTACCTGCAATTTCAGAGTCTTTGCGATGACTGCAACAGTATTACGACCTCGGTCAGTGGAACAGCTGCTATCGCCTGCGAGCCGCTCGCATTAAGTCTGCGACCGGCCGTCCGGCTGCCAAGAGGCGCAGCCCAGCCCGGCTCCCACTAATGGGGTCAGACTCCCACGCGCGGGTCACGGCGGCTGTGACGTCACGGGAGCGACGCTGCCCCCGCGCCGCTGGCGGTGGGAGTCCGCCGTAGCGTAGTGGCCCAGGTGCTCCAGCAGCACTAGGAAGCACACACGGCTCTGGTGAGAGTACCATGAAGCGAGCAGGTTGTGTATGTGTGGAGGGGGCAGCGAAGGGAGGAGGGC
Organism: Schistocerca cancellata; assembly: GCF_023864275.1. NCBI lineage: Eukaryota > Metazoa > Arthropoda > Insecta > Orthoptera > Acrididae > Schistocerca > Schistocerca cancellata. The sequence continues at coordinate 122,563,532 of NC_064637.1, read as the reverse complement.
GTGGTTCCAATGCGGAGAGGTGGGGGGGGGGGGGGGGGGGGAGTGATCGTTACGAGGTTCATGACACACCCCGCACTCCCGCAAAGATTTCAGTGGACACAAACTTAAATTTTCAAAGTCAAATGCGAATATTTTAGGTTAGGCTTCCAGTGGTCACAGGTTTCTTTCACTGCAGTAATGCGTCACATGTGTACTATCATATCTTGTAAACAAAGGTGGCACTTGGAAACTATTGGGGGAAGGAACATACCGGGTTATTACAAATGATTGAAGCGATTTCACAGCTCTACAATTACTTTATTAATTGAGATATTTTCACAATGCTTTGCACACACATACAAAAACTCAAAAAGGTTTTTAGGCATTCACAAATGTTCGGTATGTACCCCTTTAGTGATTCGGCAGACATCAAGCCAATAATCAAGTTCCTCCCACACTCGGCGCAGCATGTCCCCATCAATGAGTTCGAAAGCATCGTTGATGCTTTAAACTGTGCATATCATTGTCGAATGGAGTTAGCAGTTGGTGGATCTTTGTTGAACTTCGTCCTGAAGTGTCGTTGCACTGTTATGACTGACTGATGTGAGTGCATTTCAAGCACGACATACGCTTTCTCGGCTCCTGTCGCCATTGTTTCACTACGCTCTCGAGCGCTCTGGCAGCAGAAACCTGAAGTGCGGCTTCAGCCGAACAAAACTTTATAAGTTTTTCTACGTATCTGTAGTGTGTCGTGACCATATGTCAATGATTGGAGCTGCAGTGAATTTATGAAATCGCTTCAATCATTTGTAATAGCCCTGTATAGCACAAATAGTGCATGTATCTGTATATTTTAAAGCGTTAGCCAATGTATTACCCCAACCTTTACTTAGTTATTACGTGTAACAGATATACACACGCGAAAAAAAGTTTTGCATCACCTCGGTTTCGAGAGTTCTGGAATCTGTACAGAAAATTGGAATAGAGATCAACATAAACTATGTTTCCGCCCTTTTTATTGCTCATGAAAAACACACATTGCATGTTGTACCACCATACAGCGAGACCTTCAGAGATGGTGGTTCAGATGGCAGTACACACCGGTACCTCTAATACGTAGTAGAACGACCTCTTGCATTGATGCATGGCTGTATTCGTCGTGGCATACTATCCACAATAAAGGCGCTGTTGGTTGCAGATTGTCACACTCCTCAATGGCGATTCGGCGTAGAACCCTCACAGTGGTTGGTGGGTCACGTCGACCACGAACATCCCTTTTCAGTCTATCCCGCGGGACTGCTACGGTCGCATGTTCGAATCCTGCCTCGGGCATGGGTGTGTGTGATGTCCTTAGGTTAGTTAGGTTTAAGTAGCTCTAAGTTCTAGGGGACTTATGACCTACGATGTTGAGTCCCATAGTGCTCAGAGCCATTTGAACCATTTTTTCAGTCTATCCCAGGCATGATGGGTAGGTTTCATGTCTGGAGAACATGCTGGCCACTATAGTCGAGCGATGTCGTTATCCTAAAGGAAGTCATTCACATGATGTGCATGATGGGGGCGCGAATTGTCGTCCATGACAACGAATGTCTCGCCAATATGCTGCCGATATGGTTGCACTATCAGTCGGAGTATGGCATTCACAGCCATTATGGCGCCTTCCATGATCACCAGCGGCGTATGTCGGCCCGACATAATGCCACCACAAAACATCAGGTAACCTCCGCCTTGCTGCACTCGCTGGACATTGTGTCTAAGGCGCTCAGCCTGACCGCGTTGCCTTAAACTCGTCTCCGACGATTGTCTCGTTGAAGGCATATGCGACACTCATCGGTGAAGAGAACGTGATGCCAATGTTGAGCGGTCCATTCGGCATGTTGTTGGGCCCATCTGGACCGCGCTGCATGGTATCGTGGTTGCCAATATGGACCTCGCCATGGACGTCGGGAGTGAAGTTGCGCATCGTGCAGCCTATTGCGCACAGTTTGAGTCGTACGAGGGCAGTTCAATAAGTAATGCAACACATTTTTTTTCTGAAACAGGGGTTGTTTTATTCAGCATTGAAATACACCAGGTTATTCCCCAATCTTTTAGCTACACAACACTATTTTTCAACGTAATCTCCATTCAATGCTACGGCCTTACGCCACCTTGAAATGAGGGCCTGTATGCCTGCACGGTACCATTCCACTGGTCGATGTCGGAGCCAACGTCGTACTGCATCAATAACTTCTTCATCATCCGCGTAGTGCCTCCCACGGATTGCGTCCTTCATTGGGCCAAACATATGGAAATCCGACGGTGCGAGATCGAGGCTGTAGGGTGCATGAGGAAGAACAGTCCACTGAAGTTTTGTGAGCTCCTCTCGGGTGCGAAGACTTGTGTGAGGGCTTGCGTTGTCATGAAGAAGGAGAAGTTCGTTCAGATTTTTGTGCCTACGAACACGCTGAAGTCGTTTCTTCAATTTCTGAAGAGTAGCACAATACACTTCAGAGTTGATCGTTTGACCATGGGGAAGGACATCGAACAGAATAATCCCTTCAGCGTCCCAGAAGACTGTAACCGTGACTTTACCGGCTGAGGGTATGGCTTTAAACTTTTTCTTGGTAGGGGAGTGGGTGTGGCGCCACTCCATTGATTGCCGTTTTGTTTCAGGTTCGAAGTGATGAACCCATGTTTCATCGCCTGTAACAATCTTTGACAAGAAATTGTCACCCTCAGCCACATGACGAGCAAGCAATTCCGCACAGATGGTTCTCCTTTGCTCTTTATGGTGTTCGGTTAGACAACGAGGGACCCAGCGGGAACAAACCTTTGAATATCCCAACTGGTGAACAATTGTGACAGCACTACCAACAGAGATGTCAAGTTGAGCTCTGAGTTGTTTGATGGTGATCCGTCGATCATCTCGAACGAGTGTGTTCGCACGCTCCGCCATTGCAGGAGTCACAGCTGTGCACGGCCGGCCCGCACGCGGGAGATCAGACAGTCTTGCTTGACCTTGCGGCGATGATGACACACTCTTTGCCCAACGACTCACCGTGCTTTTGTCCACTGCCAGATCACCGTAGACATTCTGCAAGCGCCTATGAATATCTGAGATGCCCTGGTTTTCCGCCAAAAGAAACTCGATCACTGCCCGTTGTTTGCAACGCACATCCGTTACAGACGCCATTTTAACAGCTCCGTACAGCGCTGCCACTTGTCGGAAGTCAATGAAACTATACGAGACGAAGCGGGAATGTTTGAAAATATTCCACAAGAAATTTCCGGTTTTTTCAACCAAAATTGGCCTGGAAAAAATATGTGTTGCATTACTTATTGAACTGCCCTCGTAACACGACGTCCTGTGTCTGCACGAAAAGCATTATTCAACTTGGTGGCGTTGCTGTCAGGGTTCCTCAGAGCCATAATCCGTAGGTAGGGGTCATCCACTGCAGTAGTAGCCCTTGGGCGGCGTGAGCGAGGCATGTCGTCGACAGTTCCTGTCTCTATATTTCCTCCATGTCCGAACAACATCGCTTTAGTTCATTCCGAGACGCCTGAACACTGCCCTTTTTGAGAGCCCTTCCTGGGACAAAGTAACAATGCGGACGCCATCGAACCTCGGTATTGACGGTCTAGGCATGGTTGAACTACAGACAATACGAGCCATGTACCTCCTTCCTGGTGGAATGACTGGAACTGATCGGCTGTCAGACCCCCTCCGTCTAACAGGCGGTGCTCGTGGTTGTTTACCTCTTTGGGCGGGTTCAGTGACATCTCTGAACAGTCAAAGGGACTGTGTCTGTGATACAATATCCACAGTCAATGTCTTTCTTCAGGAGCTCTGGGAACCGGTGTGATGCAATAAATGGCTCTGAGCACTACGGAACTCAACTGCTGTGGTCATAAGTCCCCTAGAACTTAGAACTACTTAAACCTAACTAACCTAAGGACAGCACACAACACCCAGCCATCACGAGGCAGAGAAAATCCCTGACCCCGCCGGGAATCGAACCCGGGAACCCGGGCGTGGGAAGCGAGAACGCTACCGCACGACCACGAGATGCGGGCTGTGATGCAATACTTTTTTTAAATTTTTTTTTATGTGTGTGATACTAGAACGTCCTGCTTTGGAACGGTTGCTCTCAGGCAGTCACACCTTTCATTCTCTCTCCCTCTCTGTTTGTTTTCCTCTTTCTCACCCTCTCCACCTGCCTCCAGACTTTCATCCCTATCTCCGAATCCCAACCAGAATTGATATTTATGTATAATTTTAGCAATGTAGCCAGAATAATTATTGTATTTTAAGTTTTCGACATGTCTACATCTACGTCTACATTTATACTCCGCAAGCCACCCAACGGTGTGTGGCGGAGGGCACTTTACGTGCCACTGTCATTACCTCCCTTTCCTGTTCCAGTCGCGTATGGTTCGCGGGAAGAACGACTGTCTGAAAGCCTACGTGCGCGCTCTAATCTCTCTAATTTTACATTCGTGATCTCCTCGGGAGGTATAAGTAGGAGGAAGCAATATATTCGATACCTCACCCAGAAACGCACTCCCCCCTCGAAACCTGGCGAGCAAGCTACATCGCGATGCAGAGCGCCTCTCTGTTTGCTAAAAACTCTTCAATCCAGCCACACAGCTGGTCTGATATTCCGTAGGCTCTTACTTTGTTTATCAGGCGACAGTGCGGAACTGTATCGAACGCCTTCCGAAAGTCAAGAAAAATAGCATCTACCTGGGAGCCTGTATCTAATATTTTCTGGGTCTCATGAACAAATAAAGCGAGTTGGGTCTCACACGATCGCTGTTGTCACCTGATTACATAAAGGAGTATAAAATTTAAGCTGTATAAACTTGACAGAATCGGATCTATATGCAACATTCCAACGCATGTATTCAACATCGCAAAACACAGATCTCCAAAATCGCACTGTGGATTGAAACGCGAAGGTAGGAAATTTGTGGTAAGGTCTTACGGGACCAAACTGCTGAGGTCATCGGTCCCTAAGCTTACACACTACTTGATTAAACTAACTTACGCTAAGGACAACACACACACACACACACATGCACGACGGGGGTAGCCGCGCGGACCGTTAAAAGGCGTCCAAGACCGCGCGGCTCCCCAGCGCAGCCAAATGCGAAGGTGTTGTCGGTGTTACACAGTGCCGATTCGCCTAACCTGCTATTAAATGGCACCACAGTACCACAACAGATTCTCCCCTGTTCCCTGTTTCGCAGCTGGCGAATCTCCAGTGTTGGCGTGACCACGAATGAGCGCGCGCATTTCCCTCATTCCACACCACGTCGTAACTGCCATGGTGGCGAGCAAGAGCGTGAGCGGCTGCCAGTGCTTACGCACAAAATCAGCCCTGCTCTAGGAGAAAGTGATAACAAATTCCGCTGAGGTATTACGGGTCATGCATATGAGTCAGTAGACTTTGGCGCTTCGCTGACGCAAGTTGCAATCCCTCTGCCGCTAGAGGGCTCCGGATTCTGGTGTGTAACATGGTCCCGTGTAACGTTACTGTCTCAGTTCGTGACAAGCAGCGTGCCGTACTCGAATTTCTGAGAACACGAATTCGAAGAGTTCGTGCTGACATTATGGAGTAGCCTCTATTTCAGTATGACAATTCCAGACCGCACACGAGTGCTACAACATCTGCAAGAATCCACTGTCATCGGTCATCCTCCATACGGCCCCGCAATGGTCCCCCGATTTTCATCTGTTTCCGAAACCTGAAGAACACCTTCACTTTGATAGTAATGAAGCGGTCCAAGCAGAACTGAGGTTATGGCTTCGTCAATAAAGTCAAACACTGCCGGTATCAACAAAGTTCTCTCGTCGGGAGAAATGCGTTTCTCTCCAGGGTGAGCATGTTGAGACGAAATAAATATGAGTGTTGCCCAGACAGTTATGCATCGCATTTTTTCTTCATCAGTTCTTTATTGAACACAATGAGAATTATGTAATTCTGCAGGCTTTCGTGGCCGTTATCACTGAAGTTGAAATCTGCTGGGTTATTAGGCGGCATCATATTTCTACTAAAATGATCGACGTTTCGGCCCCTCTGCTGGGATCTTCCTCAGGATCTTCTGCTGTCCACTACTGCTAGAACACTGTCAGAGACGAGTGTCGCGTCCTCTTATAAGGGGGAGTTTTCTCGCGTTCGTACTGTAGAAGTGATAGTATTGGTTAAAATTCATATGGCTACCATAGTCATAGGCTAATGTTCCCGCTCTGATGCAGAGGAAGGGCCGTTGTTGGCTAATCTCCTGTGGATTGGATAGAAAGGCACTATTCCACACTTACACTGGAGAAGGGTTATTGGTTGAAATTCCTGTTACTGCTATTGGTTGGTCGTCATCATTGACTAGATTAGAAACGGACAGGGCAAGAGAGGGGGAATGTTTACCCAAAATATTACTGTCCGCAGCGCGTTCTGTATCTCTGTCGCACACACGAAAGAAAGATGTTTTATCTACGCACCCTATTTCTCCACGTAATCTCCATCCTGTTCTATGGCCTTCACCCAGCGCGAATCAAGAGCGTGTATGCCCTGTCGGTACCAATCCTTGTCCTGGTGGCGGAGCCAGTGCTTCACTGTGTGAATCACCTACTCATCGTCCTCAAAATGTCTTGCGCGAGTGGCATCCTTTAATGACCCAAACAAGTGGAAGTCCGAGAGGCTGCAACAGGTCAGGTGTGACAGCTGTGGATGGTCTCCCCGACTGCTGCAAATCGTGGAGCTCTGCCGAACTGCCTTCTGATGACCTGGCCCTCCGTGCCCAGCGACTAACTGTACTTCTGTCGAACCACAGTTTCTTTCACTGCAGTGAGAAATTAAATGACGGCACGTTGCTTGTAACGTACAACACCTACAGATGCCATGTTGAGACTGTCCTGCAGCTATGCTATCTGTCGGAAGTGACGCTAACTTGGCGCGCTCAGTTAGGAGACTTCACATAATAGATATGTAACATTTCGCATTCGTGGCATTCTTTTCGGATGAGAAGAAAAGAGCAGGTGCATTATTTTCTGGGCAACCCTCATAAATAAACATGAATCACGAAGATACAAAATGTTAATAAAGTTTGTTAAAATTTAAAAAACTTTACAGTTTTCATACAAAAAAAATTCGGAGCATTAATTTTTAGCACACCCTCGTCTAAACGGGTAGAAAACGAAATAAACTCTACGACCAAAAGAAAAAAAAAAGCGAAGTATCATGAAGGATTAACTTCTCATGGTTGGGATTCACAGTCATGTAATATTTCTTAAAAGACATCATAGTCGCCGTTGACTGTATAAAATATTTATTGTTACTATTGCAATTTCGGCCATATGGCCATTTTCAAGTGTCACTGCAAAAGTTACATTCTGTCAGAATATAAAACTACACTCCTGGAAATGGAAAAAAGAACACATTGACACCGGTGTGTCAGACCCACCATACTTGCTCCGGACACTGCGAGAGGGCTGTACAAGCAATGATCACACGCACGGCACAGCGGACACACCAGGAACCGCGGTGTTGGCCGTCGAATGGCGCTAGCTGCGCAGCATTTGTGCACCGCCGCCGCCAGTGTCAGCCAGTTTGCCGTGGCATACGGAGCTCCATCGCAGTCTTTAACACTGGTAGCATGCCGCGACAGCGTGGACGTGAACCGTATGTGCAGTTGACGGACTTTGAGCGAGGGCGTATAGTGGGCATGCGGGAGGCCGGGTGGACGTACCGCCGAATTGCTCAACACGTGGGGCGTGAGGTCTCCACAGTACATCGATGTTGTCGCCAGTGGTCGGCGGAAGGTGCACGTGCCCGTCGACCTGGGACCGGACCGCAGCGACGCACGGATGTACGCCAAGACCGTAGGATCCTACGCAGTGCCGTAGGGGACCGCACCGCCACTTCCCAGCAAATTAGGGACACTGTTGCTCCTGGGGTATCGGCGAGGACCATTCGCAACCGTCTCCATGAAGCTGGGCTACGGTCCCGCACACAGTTAGGCCGTCTTCCGCTCACGCCCCAACATCGTGCAGCCCGCCTCCAGTGGTGTCGCTACAGGCGTGAATGGAGGGACGAATGGAGACGTGTCGTCTTCAGCGATGAGAGTCGCTTCTGCCTTGGTGCCAATGATGGTCGTATGCGTGTTTGGCGCCGTGCAGGTGAGCGCCACAATCAGGACTGCATACGACCGAGGCACACAGGGCCAACACCCGGCATCATGGTGTGGGGAGCGATCTCCTACACTGGCCGTACACCACTGGTGATCGTCGAGGGGACACTGAATAGTGCACGGTACATCCTAACCGTCATCGAACCCATCGTTCTACCATTCCTAGACCGGCAAGGGAACTTGCTGTTCCAACAGGACAATGCACGTCCGCATGTATCCCGTGCCACCCAACGTGCTCTAGAAGGTGTAAGTCAACTACCCTGGCCAGCAAGATCTCCGGATCTGTCCCCTATTGAGCATGTTTGGGACTGGATGAAGCGTCGTCTCACGCGGTCTGCACGTCCAGCACGAACGCTGGTCCAACTGAGGCGCCAGGTGGAAATGGCATGGCAAGCCGTTCCACAGGACTACATCCAGCATCTCTACGATCGTCTCCATGGGAGAATAGCAGCCTGCATTGCTGCGAAAGGTGGATATACACTGTACTAGTGCCGACATTGTGCATGCTCTGTTGCCTGTGTCTATGTGCCTGTGGTTCTGTCAGTGTGATCATGTGATGTATCTGACCCCAGGAATGTGTCAATAAAGTTTCCCCTTCCTGGGACAATGAATTCACGGTGTTCTTATTTCAATTTCCAGGAGTGTATCTGACACGAGTACGTATCGTCGTCAAAATGCAATCTTTTGACTGTGAGAGTCCCACAAGATCCGATAATTACGATGTAATAATGAAGGTAATTCTACTCCACTCAGTGAGATACCAGGCCGAATCTGCTCCACCACCCGAAACTGGCTTGTTGGAGTACGGAAGCCAATCTTAGTCGGAGCAAGGGTTGCCGTCAGCTCACGCCAGCTGCCTGTTAATGGTGCTTCTGATCGCTGAAGCACCAGTTGCATGTCGGAGCGGTGATACTGATGAATCCGGAGACGGAGGACTCTGGGTCGCCACGTTATGTCGTCTCCCCAAGTCGACAGCTTGCCTGACGCTGTGTTTGGCCATGGTTCACCCATTCCTGCCAACGTCGTCCGAATAGTGGCACTGCTCCTATCCGAATATCTAGCGATGCGTCGACTATGCAACAGTCTTCTTTGAGCCCAGCCACACGTCCTCTCTCAAGTGGTGATCTCTGCATAGACTGTTCACTCGCCTGTCTGCGAGGCATGGTTAATTGTTCAACTGAGTCTTTCTTTTGCTTGTGCCGTTTTTCCCACGGATACGCAGGGTCAAGCTGCAATAAGGAATAGCGCAGTAGGCAGTACAGTTGAAGAGGAATGGACATCTCTAAAAAGGGCCATCACAGAAGTTGGGAAGGAAAACATTGGTACAAAGAAGGTAGCTGCGAAGAAACCATGGGTAACAGAAGAAATACTTCAGTTGATTGATGAAAGGAGGAAGTACAGACATGTTCCGGGAAAATCAGGAATACAGAAATACAAGTCGCTGAGGAATGAAATAAACAGGAAGTGCAGGGAAGCTAAGACGAAATGGCTGCAGGAAAAATGTGAAGACATCGAAAATGATATGATTGTCGGAAGGACAGACTCAGCATACAGGAAAGTCAAAACAACCATTGGTGACATTAAAAGCAACGGTGGTAACATTAAGAGTGCAACGGGAATTCCACTGTTAAATGCAGAGGAGAGAGCAGATAGGTGGAAAGAATACATTGAAAGCCTCTATGAGGGTGAAGATTTGTCTGATGTGATAGAAGAAGAAACAGGAGTCGATTTAGAAGAGATAGGGGATCCAGTATTAGAATCGGAATTTAAAAGAGCTTTGGAGGACTTACGGTCAAATAAGGCAGAAGGGATAGATAACATTCCATCAGAATTTCTAAAATCATTGGGGGAAGTGGCAACAAAACGACTATTCACGTTGGTGTGTAGAATATATGAGTCTGGCGATATACCATCTGACTTTCGGAAAAGCATCGTCCACACAATTCCGAAGACGGAAAGAGCTGACAAGTGCGAGAATTATCGCACAATCAGCTTAACTGCTCATGCATCGAAGCTGCTTACAAGAATAATATACAGAAGAATGGAAAAGAAAATTGAGAACGCGCTAGGTGACGATCAGTTTCGCTTTAGGAAAAGTAAAGGGACGAGAGAGGCAATTCTGACGTTACGGCTAATAATGGAAGCAAGGCTAAAGAAAAATCAAGACACTTTCATAGGATTTGTCGACCTGGAAAAAGCGTTCGACAATATAAAATGGTGCAAGCTGTTCGAGATTCTGAAAAAAGTATGGGTAAGCTATAGGGAGAGACGGGTCATATACAATATGTACAACAACCAAGAGGGAATAATAAGAGTGGACGATCAAGAACGAAGTTCTCGTATTAAGAAGGGTGTAAGACAAGGCTGTAGCCTTTCGCCCCTACTCTTCAATCTGTACACCGAGGAAGCAATGATGGAAATAAAAGAAAGGTTCAGGAGTGGAATTAAAATACAAGGTGAAAGGATACCAACGATACGATTCGCTTATGACATTGCTATCCTGAGTGAAAGTGAAGAAGAATTAAATGATCTGCTGGACGGAATGAACAGTCTAATGAGTACACAGTATGGTTTGAGAGTACATCGGAGAAAGACGAAGGTAATGAGAAGTAGTAGAAATGAGAACAGCGAGAAACTTAACATCAGGTTTGATGGTCACGAAGTTAATGAAGTTAAGGAATTCTTCTACCTAGGCAGTAAAATAACCAATGACGGACGGAACAAGGAGGACATCAAAAGCAGACTCGCTATGGCAAAAAAGGCATTTCTGGCCAAGAGAAGTCTACTAATATCAAATACCGGCCTTAATTTGAGAAAGAAATTTCTGAGGATGTACGTCTGGAGTACAGCATTGTATGGTAGTGAAACATGGACTGTGGGAAAACTGGAACAGAAGAGAATCGAAGCATTTGAGATGTGGTGCTATAGACGAATGTTGAAAATTAGGTAGACTGATAAGGTAAGGAATGAGGAGGTTCTACGCAGAATCGGAGAGGAAAGGAATATGTGGAAAACACTGATACAGAGAAGGGACAGGATGATAGGACATCTGCTAAGACATGAGGGAATGACTTTCATGGTACTAGAGGGAGCTGTAGAGGGCAATAACTGTAGAGGAAGACAGAGATTGGAATACGTCAAACAAATATTTGAGGACGTAGGTTGCAAGTGCTACTCTGAGATGAAGAGATTAGCACAGGAAAGGAATTCGTGGTGGGCCGCATCAAACCAGTCAGTAGACTGATGACCAAAAAAAAAAAAAAAAAAATCGTATGGTCCGCACGGTTAATCGGATGTGGCAATGTTATTTGATGGGGTGGCCGGATGCCCTTCCTGCCGCCACCCCGTACCCCCCAGAAAGGAATTAGTGTACCCCAACTGTCTGCAACTAGTGTAATCCACGGGATAGTGCGAAAGTGTTCAGATGTCGGCGAGCCGTGTAACTGAGGCGGGACGTGGGGACAAGCCCGGTATTCACCAAGGGGGATGTGGAAAACCGCCTAAAAACCACATCCAGGCTGGCCGCAACACCTGCCCTCGTCGTTAATCCTCCGGGCGGATTCGATCCGGGGCCGGCGCGCCTACCCGAGTCCAGGAAGCAGCGCGTTAGCGCGCTCGGCTAACCCGGCGGGGTCAACTGTTCAACTGAGTACACGGAATGAAATTCGGAAAGACAGTACGCCCAGGTATCGACATGCCCCCTGTTGACTATCCTTGCCCGCTCCTCGGAAAAATTGCGCCGCAGCGTCACACATTCACCCACCGGCCGCCAAAGTTTACAATTATGGATTTTCGCTCTGTACCCATACGAGTACCAATTTGTGGCCAACTTTCAAAGCTCCTCCGTGGTCCGTCGTTCTCTTGTATTAGAGTGTATTTACAAATGCTGCGCAAAACACAACCTTATGTCTAACAACAACAAAAAGTGTAGAGAATTCAGGAAACTGCTTATGGCGGTCTCTAGTGCTCATTCCTTCATGTGATTCTAGTCTGAAGTACCGACCAAAATGCTTGGTAAACTCTCCTCCAGGTACAACACTTTTCCGTGAAACAGTGTCCGTAAGGTGTTTACGTTAACCACTTTTCAAATTTGACATCTAATTTGTGCCGAATAAAGTAGCACGACATTTAACAGTCTCGAAAATAATACAAAAATTCTGAAAATTAGAAGAAAAATCGCTTCATATCCCATGCGATTTCAATAACAAACATACGAGTCATCTATATCTCTGCCTTGATCCGTGGCTTTTATAGTGAAAGAACCAGTTCAAATTGTTCAAATGGCTCTGAGCACTATGGGACTTAACATCTGAGGTCATCAGTCCCCTAGACGTAGAACTACTTAAACCGAAACTTAAGGACAGCACACACATCCATGTCCGAGGCAGGATTCGAACCTGCGACCGTAGCGGTCGCTCGGTTCCAGACTGAGGCGCCTAGAACCGCTCGGCCACTCCGAAAGAACCATTTGGGTGTGACCAGATGGATATTATCCGTGATGGCTAGAATGAAGGAGGTTACTCTGTTCGAAGTACCTCATTAAATGGTTCAAATGGCTCTGAGCACTATGGGACTTAACATCTTAGGTCATCAGTCCCCTAGAACTTAGAACTACTTAAACCTAACTAACCTAAGGACATCATACACATCCATGCCCGAGGCAGGATTCGAACCTGCGACCGTAGCAGTCCCGCGGTTCCGGACTGCAGCGCCTAGAACCGCACGGCCACTCCGGCCGGCGTACCTCATTACGCCTGGGCTCAGAAAATGTTCTAAATGGATGTCAAGAATACTGGACGGTAGTTCCGTGGATCACTTCGGCTGTCACGTACTTTTTTGTTGCAACTACTGCCCCCGTTTTCTTGTCTGAGGGCTCCACGGTATATTTTGGTTAAAACAGAGGCTAAAGTCGATGCTCGTTCTGCATAGACTCTAATACGGACTCGGCGTGCCCTACCCGTTCGGATTGGTTAAATCTGGAATCACTCTGAAGTAGAGAGGCTAGTCACAGTATAGGCTGTTGCACGCCAGTGAAGCAGAAGCCAGTAGGAAAGGAAACTGCCTCAGCGTGATAGAATTAAGGAAATTAGGTCACATGCTAGCGGAACAAGAGATACGTTTCCGTGCTCCCCTAAACTCTGCGGAATACGAGAGTCTCACGGAAAGACCTGTACAGAGTCATCAAGATGTCGAAACTAGACAGTCTACGTCTGTATATAGAGTTCCCATTGCTCTTTAGGTCATAGATAATACGCAGAGACGTACGCCAAGTTTTGTCTAAAATCGCGCAGGAAATGCTGTCACCTCTTGAATATCACAAGACATGGATTTGACAGTCACGTTGTAACAGAAATTCTGGCTTGTTGCTTAGTGTATGACTACTATACGTTTAATGTGGAGTAAGCTAATACATTGTATTAGCGATTAATTACAATGTTCCGGAAGAAACGGGAATCGACAAAGAAAAGAAGAGTTTCATTTGTAACTATTTTAGAAGCTCTGAAGGCATTCCATAGTTTCCAGTTTGGATATATTCATTGTAGAAGTTATATAGTTTTTACTTCCCGGCTTCATATGTTCCAGATGAGATCACTGTGTATCCAGTTACTATCTGCTATACAGGAAAAATCCAAAGACATACCTCTTTAATTGTGTTTAGAAAAGATAAAAAAGAAATAATGGTAAAATACACTACTGGCCATTAAAATTGCTACACCAAGAAGAAATGCAGATGATAAACGGGTATTCATTGGACAAATATATTACACTAGAACTGACATGTGATTACATTTTCACGCAATTTGGGTGCATAATCCTGAGAAATCAGTACCCAGAACAACCACCGCTGGCCGTAATAACGGCCTTGATACGCCTGGGCATTGAGTCAAACAGAGCTTGGATGGCGTGTACACGTACAGCTGCCCATGCAGCTTCAACACGATACCACAGTTCATCAAGAGTAGCGACTGGCGTATTGTAACGAGCCAGTTGCTCGGCCACAATTGACACGACGTTTTCAGTTGGTGAGAGATCTGGAGAATGTGCAGGCCAGGACAGCAGTCGTACATTTTCTGTATCCAGAAAGCCCCGTACAGGACCTGCACATGCGTTCGTGCATTATCCTGCTGAAATGTAGGGTTTCGCAGCGATCGAATGAAGGGTAGAGCCACGGGTCGTAACACATCTGAAATGTAACGTCCACTGTTCAAAGTGCCGTCATTGCGAACAAGAGGTGGCCGAGACGTGTAACCAATGGCACCCCATGCCATCACGCCGGATGATACGCCAGTATGGCGTTGACGAATACACGCTTCCAATGTGCGTTCACCGCTGCTAGTGACACGAGGGCGTTGGGATCCAGCACGGCGTTCCGTATTACCCTCCTGAACCCACCGATTCCATATTCTGCTAACAGTCATTGGATCTCGACCAACGCGAGCAGCAATGTCGCGATACGATAAACCGCAATCGCGGTAGGCTACAATTCGACCTTTATCAAAGTCGGAAACGTGATGGTACTCATTTCTCCTCCTTACACGAGGGATCACAACAACGTTTCACCAGGCAACCCCGGTCAACTGGTGTTTGTGTATGAGAAATCGGTTGGAAACTTTCCTCAAGTCATCACGTTGCAGGTGGCGCCACCGGCGCCAACCTTGTGTGAATGCTCGGAAAAGCTAAGCATTTGCATATCACAGCATCTTCTTCCTGTCGGTTAAATTTCGCGTCTGTAGCACGTCATCTTCGTAGTGTAACAATTTTAATGGGCAGTAGTGTAGTTTCACAGTAGCTGATTTTCGAACACGAAACTTCTGTTGTTAGAGGTATTTGCATTTTATGCAGTTAGTAATGAAACAGAAAAAATTATGATCAGGATTTGCTAACTGGCATTTCTATTCGATAAAAGATATACAGATAAAAGTAAAAAACGATAATTCGATTGCAGCGAGATCGAACTGCCGGCATAACTATTTATAACCTCTGATGCTACTTACTGGGCTGCACACGGCATAACGGCAGACAGCGAAATGTTTTGTAGATACTTTTTGAAAGTTCCGCCTACAGTAAATTCTTTAGCAAAAAAGGTGGAAATATCGTGCTTGTTGCAGAGGAATCGGTTTGACAGCGTTTATCTGTCAACGAAGAACGAGGTAATTTCGTGAATGAAACTGTTGTAAGGTAGGGATTTGAGAAAGTTTAGTTGCACGCGTCGTGCCACGCTAAGACCACTGCGCAACAACGGTGGCGCGTTGTCACAAGAATGTACACTAGGTGTTCCGGCTTAGCTGCAGTCACAGTTCTGCTGCGCTACGGATGACAGGTACCTGATAACAGGGGCCTGTGAAATGGCGAGGACACTGGAAACGTGTCCACAAGCACGTGGGACAGTACGGTTCTTATGGGCAAAACGTCCAAACTGTACACAGATTTTTACGCTGCTGGGCAACAGTCATACAATATTTTTTAAAAGAACACATCGCCATTTCACTGTTTTATTGTTTATTTAAGTACAACCCAGGTTTCCTCCCTTTGTACCATTTTCAAGTACTTGGTTTTATGTCTTTAACATATTTTACAGGGTAATTACTATGTTGTCAGGCTCAAAGTTGGCCATTAATTAAGAAAAATATTGGCTACGCACGATGTTCCACATGTAAAATCACGGTCATTAACAACCACTTCCACTGTGTAATTCCTTGAGGCAGCAGCATTTGATGCCTTACCCATGGAATTTTCCGGTATGTTTCATCACAAGGCTGCTGAAACTGAGGATGCTCGAATACTCATCAAAATTCTTCTCGGACACTCCTTGTTCATAATTTATTGCTTCTCCACCTTTTAGCCATTGTATAGCAAATTGTGAAATCCCCTTTGCTGATGAGGCAGATCAGATTCATCCGCATGCCTCGCTCGAGGTCTGGCTTCATTATTATTGGATCGATTTCTGGTGCCTCCATAACTCGATATTAAGTTCGCTCCTGGCACTGTGTCCTTCGGGATTTGTTGCTATACGCACGTAACCTCCTTCATCTACAGGTTTCTGAATGTCTTTCAGAATCAGCGTTCCATTTGGCAAGACCTGCTGTCACTGATGTTCTGGAAGCAGCTTTCTCGGCACGACAATCACCTCCACTCTCTTTCTTCACACTCCTGACCCTTTGTTAACAAGTTGAAGCAGTATTACGGTAGGGTGGTTTCGCCTGCTCTTCCATGGGACCTGTGGTAGTGATCGAGTGCACTGTAACAACTGTGGACTAAGTGAATATTGCCGATCGCGGTGGTCTCGCGGTTCTAGGCGCGCAGTCCGGAACCGCGCGACTGCTACGGTCGCAGGTTCGAATCCTTCCTCGGGCATGGATGTGTGTAATGTCCTTAGGTTAGTTAGGTTTAAGTAGTTCTAAGTTCTAGGGGACTGATGACACAAGCTGTTAAGTCCCATAGTGCTCAGAGCCATTTGAACCATTTTTAAGCGAATATTTCTCTGGAGCACCTGCATATCTTCATTTTCAATATCTTTCACGACGATGATAGCATCTTCCAGCAAGATAATTTGTAAGATGGCAAGAACTATTCCAGCAAGATAACTTCTAAGATGGCAAGAACTATGCCCTTAAATGAAGTCATTAAAGATCACCTAACTCACGTTGAGCGAACAGTAGGGCTGAACAAAAATGACTGACAAGGCACAATATATCTAGCAGAGGGTGTAGTATGGACGTATTGGAATAATTAATGTTGGGTGATGGTTTTAAAGCAATTCACACGACATGAAAACTTTGTGGAAACGCGTCGATTAACTGGAGTTTATACCAGGGAAGCATTCAGAGTTGACCGTGGTCGTCTGGGGAGCGGCGAAGGGAAGCGACAATAGGCAGCTTAGGGCGGCTCAAGCTCTGAGAAAGCGGTAACGGGGCGCGGCCTCCAGCTGCTTTAAGATGAGTGACAGTGAGGTGTACGCCTGTTGATAAATGTCCGTCATTCCGTTTTCAGTGAAACATGTGAGAAAGCCGCGCAAAGCTACGGTGGAGCAGTCAACAGAGGCCAAAATATGCGTGGTCGTGACTATAGCAACTTCACGCTGAATGCACGGTCCGCGGAGTCCGAAGTAAATGAGGTGAAGAGCGACAGAATGAAATACACCAGCCTCCGATGGCAATTTGAAGTAATCTCCTGCGAGTCAGAATTCTGGAAAAATTGGTGTTTTGTGCAGACGCTAACCTTGATGGGTGGCCTGGGCGGAGCTAAATAGCAGAAGTTCAGAGGAAGGGAAATTTTGTGGGAATTTGTTCACTTCCCAGAGCAGGCATTGGTCGGCGCTGGGAAATAACACGACTTGTGCTGCAATTGGCGTAAGTGATTTTGCTGGAGGGGAAACAGAGGCGAAGAGCAGACTGGCAGAACATAGAGGTCTTCCGTTCCCAGCTTGCCTAGAGTACGGACGTGGCTCTTTTTACTCAGCTTGCCCAAGAGAGAGTGAGCATCTCTGAAGTTTAGGACTTAGCAAACAGAACGATTGAGCTTCGAGATAGAAAGTTTTGGTTCGGCTATGTACTGAGCAAGATAGCTAGGAGTGAATAGACGAGCGCAGCCTTGCAGCACCACGAGGCCGGCCGACGTCCGCACAACGATGCCGCCCTGCCACGCTGCATTCGGTGATATTGCACCCGCTCTGGCTTGAGTTAGGCACTGATTAACTTGTTGGATCACGACGGCAAAGTTTCCACGACGGTTTCATGGGCCATGTATTGTGGAATTCTTCTCGCACTTCGCATTACGCCTGGGTCAATCGATAGGAATGAATTTTGATTTATCGCGTTTCACTCCACGTAAACGCAACTTATTACCACTGCCTGTTAGGAGAGTCATGTAATGTCATGACTGAAGGTCGAGAGTTAAAATAAATTTGTGCTAATGGACTGCATCTGTTTTCAATCAAGTAGTTGAAATCCCAAGTCACTTTCTTAATTAATTTTATGTTCAACATTTGCGTCTGGTGTTCAATAGCTGAATATAACATCAATGTGCACCCCTTTTTAATTAAAAGTGATCAATTCTGAATCAATTAATGTCAACACTGCCACCGCAGTTCAATCAGGAGTCACAGGGCCTTATTACTTTCTTTGCGGTATCTGATATTGCGGCAGTTTTGCACTCTCTGTTGAAGTGTTAGTCAATTAGCTGGGGTGAACACACGCCAAAACCAGATAAGTGACGGGTGGGGTGTTACAAACTATTCATGTCACAAGGCCATTATCGTTCCACAGTGATTTGAGGAGCATGATAGTGATCTCACATTGACAACTTGGTCACCAAATTCGCCTGACCCCAACCCGATGGAACACAACTGGGACTCTAGCTCCAAGCCTAATAATCACTGGCCAGTTTCTACGTGGACTTGGTGATCTCTCTTTAGATATTATCTGCTACATACCTATAGAAATCTACCAAGGACCTTGTCGAATCCGTGCCATGCAAAGGTGGAAGGGTAGTACAACAGATCCCAGCCTCTTGTTGGAATATACGACTTGCTGCGAGCAAGTAGTTGTATGGATAGTGGACACTAGTAGTGTATGACAAGTTGAGAATTTCGGTCGGACGACCGAGGCGCTAAAGGCAAATGCTCGCGTTAAGTGGGAGACCCGGGTTCATCTTTGACAACCAAATAATTTCGCCGCCAGATTGGATATGGTGTCGGTCTTTCCTTGAAGTTTAACATACACTCCTGGAAATGGAAAAAAGAACACATTGACACCGGTGTGTCAGACCCACCATACTTGCTCCGGACACTGCGAGAGGGCCGTACAAGCAATGATCACACGCACGGCACAGCGGACACACCAGGAACCGCGGTGTTGGCCGTCGAATGGCGCTAGCTGCGCAGCATTTGTGCACCGCCGCCGTCAGTGTCAGACAGTTTGCCGTGGCATACGGAGCTCCATCGCAGTCTTTAACACTGGTAGCATGCCGCGACAGCGTGGACGTGAACCGTATGTGCAGTTGACGGACTTTGAGCGAGGGCGTATAGTGGGCATGCGGGAGGCCGGGTGGACGTACCGCCGAATTGCTCAACACGTGGGGCGTGAGGTCTCCACAGTACATCGATGTTGTCGCCAGTGGTCGGCGGAAGGTGCACGTGCCCGTCGACCTGGGACCGGACCGCAGCGACGCACGGATGCACGCCAAGACCGTAGGATCCTACGCAGTGCCGTAGGGGACCGCACCGCCACTTCCCAGCAAATTAGGGACACTGTTGCTCCTGGGGTATCGGCGAGGACCATTCGCAACCGTCTCCATGAAGCTGGGCTACGGTCCCGCACACCGTTAGGCCGTCTTCCGCTCACGCCCCAACATCGTGCAGCCCGCTTCCAGTGGTGTCGCGACAGGCGTGAATGGAGGGACGAATGGAGACGTGTCGTCTCCAGCGATGAGAGTCGCTTCTGCCTTGGTGCCAATGATGGTCGTATGCGTGTTTGGCGCCGTGCAGGTGAGCGCCACAATCAGGACTGCATACGACCGAGGCACACAGGGCCAACACCCGGCATCATGGTGTGGGGAGCGATCTCCTACACTGGCCGTACACCACTGGTGATCGTCGAGGGGACACTGAATAGTGCACGGTACATCCAAACCGTCATCGAACCCATCGTTCTACCATTCCTAGACCGGCAAGGGAACTTGCTGTTCCAACAGGACAATGCACGTCCGCATGTATCCCGTGCCACCCAACGTGCTCTAGAAGGTGTAAGTCAACTACCCTGGCCAGCAAGATCTCCGGATCTGTCCCCCACTGAGCATGTTTGGGACTGGATGAAGCGTCGTCTCACGCGGTCTGCACGTCCAGCACGAACGCTGGTCCAACTGAGGCGCCAGGTGGAAATGGCATGGCAAGCCGTTCCACAGGACTACATCCAGCATCTCTACGATCGTCTCCATGGGAGAATAGCAGCCTGCATTGCTGCGAAAGGTGGAGATACACTGTACTAGTGCCGACATTGTGCATGCGCTGTTGCCTGTGTCTATGTGCCTGTGGTTCTGTCAGTGTGATCATGTGATGTATCAGACCCCAGGAATGTGTCAATAAAGTTTCCCCTTCCTGGGACAATGAATTCACGGTGTTCTTATTTCAATTTCCAGGAGTGTATTTGACCATGATTGTGCCCGGACACCGGCCGAGAGAGCGGTGTGCTGACCACATGCACCCTCCGTATCAACATCCGATGATGCCTAAGGGCTGAGGGTGATTCGGTGGCCGATCGGTACCGTTCAGCTTTCGAAGCCTGTTCGGACTGTTTGTTGGTACTACGACTGCGTACGTCACAGTGCAGCTGGAACTCATTTTTACTGTTACCAACAAGAGGCCATGCGAGTGCACACGCTATGGAAATGGGCGTCCTCCACTAGGTGAATATCGGGCTGGTTCCCATGTTTCGCCTGAGTTACACGCTACGCAAACATGTAAAACTCTTGCACATGGAATTTTGCTCTACACGCGAACAGATTTTGTATACTGCTCCGGTCATGATGGGGCGGAGTAGGAGACTGACGACCTTATCTGCCTGGCCTTCTTAAAACACTCAACCAACATCAGCACTGGTTGTCCTCTTCCCAAGAACGCTCTGCCTGAAGCTGCTTGTGAGATAAGCCATGGCGCGCAGGCCATAGTGCGCAAACCAGCATACACTTGCAACGGAAAGTTCTCCGCAAGTTCAGACAAGGCAACCTCCGGAACGTTCAAGTACCATGCACCATTCAAATGATCTGACAAGATGCGTGGTTCAATAACGGCGTGTCCACACTAGTCCAACTAAAAAAAAAAAAACACCTCCTGTTTCGTTAGCCGACAGTTGCTCAGTGTGTGTGTGGTGTCACCGCCAGACACCACACTTGCTAGGTGGTAGCTTTAAATCGGCCGCGGTCCATTAGTACATGTCGGACCCGTGTGTCGCCACTGTCAGTAATTGCAGACCGAGCGCCACCACACGGCAGGTCTAGAGAGACTGACTAGGACTCGCCCCAGTTGTACGACGACGTTGCTAGCGACTACACTGACGAAGCCTTTCTCTCATTTGCCGAGAGATAGTTAGAATAGCCTTCAGCTAAGTCCATGGCTACGGCCTGGCAAGGCGCCATTAACCACATCTAGAGAGAGTCTCACTTGTATCATCAAGAATGATGTATACAAATGATGGATTAAAGTTAAGTATTCCAGCAGCTACGTACTTTTCTTTATAGCATTCATTACGTATCCTGTTCCAGACCTCACGCCAGTCTGTGTTAGATTATAGCGTGCATTTCGGCCTCCTCTAACTACAAGGTGTTGGCACATCTGCCAACACATCAGTGTGAGGGCGAAAACTCGAAGCCAACGAAATGGTTGGCCTCAGTGGCGGTTCGAACGGCCGGCAGTAACATCAAAGCGTTCGCAATGGGTTGGCCTCCGCACCTCTATTTTAATGTGGACGCAAAATCTAATGTTGCTTGGTTCAGAAGTGATTTGCTATACGTTGAACGAGTGTGTATTAATTGTGTTCAAAAATGTGTGTTAATGGTGTTTTAGAATATATTAAGCTCGCATAAGGATCCCCAGTATCTAAACATCTCAGAGTGACCATTAATGTTTCTGTAGTGGGTACAGCACTCCTAAAAGGCGTGTCATCTTTGGAAATTTTAAGGCGTACAAAATTCAGTAACAGTTCAAAATCTGTAGCTTTCACGAAACAGTCCATATTCCACTTCAGCTTTAAGGTCAGACAATTTTGCCCCGCTACACCGCAGCTTAAGAGAGAGGTCTTCCGCCAGCGTTGTTTCTTCATTTTCTTTTTCTGCGATCAACTTCTTGTAGTAAAATAAATGCTGCACTTGTGACGACTGCTAAATCATTTTTTACCCTCATAATATCGGCCGGTGAAATTGTAATTAAAACGCCACTTTGTAACAATGACTAAATGGGAGTAGCCGCTACAAGTTATCAGACTGGTTGGTTGATCCAAGGGAGGGGACCAAACAGCGAGATGGTCGGTCCCATCGGATTAGGGAAGAATGGGGAAGGAAGTCGGCCGTACCGTTTCGGAGTAACCATCCCGGTATTTGCCTGAAGCGAGTTAGGGAACTCACGGAAAACCTAAACCAAGACGTCCGGACGCGGATTTGAACGGTCGTCCTCCCGAATGCGAGTCCAGTGCACTAACCGCTGCGCCACCTCGGTGAAGTTATCAGACGCAACTGTCATTCCACATGACCGGATCGCTGACCGCACCGCTCCGTATGGCGAGGATGACAGGCTGAACGCGACCAACGTTTGGCCGAATCCACTGGCTGTCGTTCGTTGGCCTTCAAGGTGATCTTTAAGGATTCCAACCCAAATTTTCACTTAGAATCTCACCTTACAACTTCTTGTACCGGCAGTGCTTGTATATTCCACAGCCCAATAGTCTCTGTGGAAGCTTTATTCACACTTGCAGCAGCATTTTACTCATATAAAACCGTTCAAAATTTCATCCTCTACAATCTCTAAACGTTTTTAAAAAGTCGTTCTGTTACACACCATATACAACGATTCACCTTAACTATTTTGACATGTATTATTTCTTATACACTACTGGCCATTAAAATTGCTACACCACGAAGATGACGTGCTGTAGACGCGAAACTTAACCGACAGGAAGAATAAGCTGTGATATTCAAATGATTAGCTTTTCAGAGCATTCACACAATGTTGGCGCCGGTGGCGACACCTACAACGCGCTGACATCAGAAAAGCTTCCAACCGATTTCTCAAACACAAACAGCAGTTGACCGGCGTTGCCTGGTGAAACGTTGTTGTGATGCCCCGTGTAAGGAGGAAAAATGCGTACCATCACGTTTCCGACTTTGATAAAAGTCGGATTGCAGCCTATCGCGATTGCGGTTAATCGTATCGTGTTGGTCGAGATTAAAATGACAGTTAGCAGAATATGGAATCGGTGGGTTCAGGAGGGTAATACGGAACGCCGTGCTAGATCCCAACGGCCTCGTATCACTAGTAGTCGAGATGACAGGCGTCTTATCGGCATGGCTGTAACGGGTCGTGCAACCACGTCTCGATCCCTGATGGGACGTTTATAAGACAACAACCATCTGCACGAACAGTCGACGACGTTTGCAGCAGCATGGACTATCAGCTCGGAGACCATGGCTCTGGTTACCCATGACGCTGCATCACAGACAGGAGCGCCTGCGATGGTGTACTCGACGACGAACCAGAGGGCACGAATGGCAAAACGTCATTTTTCCGGATGAATCCAGGTTCTGTTTACAGCATCATGATGGTCGCATCCGTGTTTGGCGTCATCGCTGTGAAGGCACATTGGAAGCGTGTATTCGTCATCGCCATACTGGCGTATCACCTGGCGTTATGGTATGGTGTGCCATTGGTTACACGTCTCGGCCACCTCTTGTTCGCACTGACGGCACTTTGAACAGTGGACGTTACATTTCAGATGTGTTACGACCCGTGGCTCTACCATTCATTCGATCCCTGCGAAACCCTACATTTCAGCAGGATAATGCACGACCGCATGTTGCAGGTCCTGTACAAGCTTTTCTGGATACAGAAAATGTTCCACTGCTGCCCTTGGCCAGCACATTCTCCAGATCTCTCACCAATTGATAACGTCTGGTCAATGGTGGCCGAGCAAGTGGCTCGTCACAATACGCCAGTCACTACTCTTGATGAACTGTGGTATCGTGTCTAAGCTGCATGGGCAGTTGTACCTGTACACGCCATCCAAGCTCTGTTTGACTCAATGGCCAGGCGTAGCAAGGCCGTTATTACGGCCAGAGGTGGTTGTTCTGGGTACTGGTTTCTCAGGATCTATGTAACCAAATTGCGTGAAAATGTAATCGCATGTAAGTTCTAGAATAATATATTTTTTCAATGAATACCCGTTTATCATCTGCATTTCTTCTTGGTGTAGCAATTTTAATGGCCAGTAGTGTACGTTTCGTGAAAATGTGGGACACTTGAAGACTATCGCTTGACCGGGAATGGTTCACTGTAAATAATCACACATCATAGAAGATTTTGGTCGTTTGGTGATATTTGTTTAATTTCGTCTCGCGATCTTCCGCCGAGGCTTCTGTGCTGATTCTCCTGACGTTCCGCCAACAAATGTGACGGACATCGTCAATGGTTCATCCTCTATCGGCGCCATCATAAGTCTTTAGGAACGCCAACCACACGTGGTGGCAAGCCGTCACGAAAATCATTATAAAGAAACGTCGTCCAGAAACTGATGCCAACACGTAACAAGGATCGAACCCGAACCAGTGGCTGAGCTCTCTCGTCCATGATCTACGCTATGAGAACAATTGACACTAATTTGCGCGCGCAACGGCCTCATTGGATAACTCCAACGCTAACTAACTCGAAAACGCGCAATGTATCGAATTTTTTTTTTCTTAACCGTCACTTCTTAGCACAACCTACCCTGCAAAACCCTTAGAAACTTCGCAGACTGTTTCTGACTACCCGGTATAAGTCGTTTGTCATTAGTTTGCAGTATTTAGATACATATAAATACTGTCAAATAAAGGCCATTCCCTTGGTAAAGAAACCCTTAGGCCTACTGAGAATACTACAACGGCTCAGAAATGTATTACCGTAAACATTGCTGAACAATGTTGTAGTTCATGTGGTTGCAATGAATACGCATGAGCCACAAAACCTGTATATTGCTGAATATATATCCCGACAACGTTGTCGGGCAACTTGCGTCCACACGACTTGCAGCCATACGTATTACAACGTTACCGGCAACTATCGCCCAGTAATGTTTGCGGCAATACATTTCTGAGCCAGAAGTGTTTACACAGGACCACACTATTGCCACAAAATGGACGGACGAGAGCTATTGGCATTGACTGTGGCTCTAAAGCTTTAACAATACAAAGGAAACAAAGTTAGAAAGACCAAGAGATATATGGATTTATTCTTTGTTTTAAGTAGGCGGAATGCTTCAGAAAATTTAAATAGTGAACTGTATACTTACGTGTTCCACAATTTTACCAGAATATCAGAACACGATTTTCAATACTTCATACAATCAATTGATCCAAGAATTGCTAGAACAGATACAAATATGAGACAGTGTACACCAGTCGAAACCCAACTGGCCATCACCCTTCGCTTTTCACCTACTAGTGATTCGTGCAGAAGTTTAATAAACCTCTTTATAATTGATTCATCAGTAAGCATCATGATACCAGAAGTCTGCAATGCTTTGATAGGACTCGAGGATTTCGTTACGGTCAGTCTGAAATAAGAAAACAGTTTTTATTTATACTTCATTTTCTTTCATCAGTATACGTGATAAAACTAACAAGCAAACGGAGGCTCATTCCGAATTCATCGGCAATAGCTTGACTACTGTCCTTTTTCAGATTGTTATCACTGTGACACTACTTTCGACATCTCACAGCTTTGGTCGTAGATAAATCGCATTTATGAAATTCATACTTCTCTCTTCCGTCCACTTCGCCATTGCTGTGCACAACACACTCGCGACAGCTAACAAAGCGGGTGGCTGTATTTACGTACGCGCGTATACATTCGAACAAAAGCGAAACGATATTGTTTTCGCTCAGACGCGTGACTACAGCGCTGTCGGTGAGAGAAGTAGCAAACAGAGGCGAGAGCGACAGGTAAGCATTCACAGACAAGGACACAGACAGCCCTGCAACACGAAACATTTTTCCACCCTCGGTGGACAATACCGTCAACCCATCAGCAATACGCCGGCAGCTACCTGAAATACCAGCAATGTTGACGGCGAAATTTACTTTCAAATATTGCCGTAAAATACGTTACGCGTAAGGATGCGGCCACAGTGGCTCCGATATCGGTGGATTCTACTGAAGACCGAGGTCGGCTGGACGCGGCCGATCTTTTCAAACCAGTACTCCACTACGTGCGTCGTCACACTATAGGCGATCTTATGTTCCGA
Source organism: Schistocerca cancellata (assembly GCF_023864275.1). Classification (NCBI taxonomy): domain Eukaryota; kingdom Metazoa; phylum Arthropoda; class Insecta; order Orthoptera; family Acrididae; genus Schistocerca; species Schistocerca cancellata. Next base: position 122,537,400 of record NC_064637.1, on the reverse strand, counting down.
GCACACAGACTTTTGACGACAATCGGTGAAATTCAGATCAGTTTGTTTTCTACGGTCATATCGGCCAACGTTCTCGCAACGAAATATAGAGCGTGAGAAATTGGTAAGTTCAGTCTAAGAAAGTGTGACTTCCTCCCCCCCCCCCTCTTTTCCTTACCATCATCTGTCCAGGTTCGCACCGTCTGCCCTCGGCTGTGCTGTGTCATATTTGTGCCAACTTTTTAGTGCAGTGTTCAATTGAGTGTTCAGTGTTGTGCGTCTTTCCAAAGTGTTACGAACAGAAATCATGCTGTCGCTGGGTGTGAATTTTATATCTCTTGCGAACAGAAACCAGACTGTCACCGTGTTTTTTTAATTGTCTGTCTATTATTTTACCTGTCTGCTTCCTGTGTATTTTAATAGCATCGTCAACCCCTTGTTTTATGTTTTAAGTTCCACAATTTTCCGCCATTTTACCATTTAAGTCACCGATTTTATCGCCTGCTTTTATTATTTATTATCTTCAATTCTGTAGGCTGCCAGCCCGCCCCCTTCGGGGGGAATCGAATCTCAAAAAAGGAAAAAAAAAGAAAAAATAAAGTGTGACTTTGTGGCATCCTGAGGATGAAAATATCATAATCGGGATATCTATGGACTGAAATCGCAGGTTTAGTCGAAACTTCAAATACGCAAAATGTTTACTGGAAGTTTTAGGCATACATTATAACTTGACAAAATAATTTGTTCAAGTAAAAAGGGTGGTGTATCTTATAGCTACCGTACTGGATCTTTTTTGTGGTAGGTTGTCATTAATTGCCGGCCGGAGTGGCCGAACGGTTCTAGGCGCTTTAGTCTGGAACCCCGTGCCGCTACGGTCGCAGGTTCGAATCCTGCCTCGTGCATGGATCTGTGTGATGTCCTTAGGCTAGTTAGGTTTAAGTAGTTGTAAGTTCTAGGGGACTGATGACCTCAGCAGTTCAGTCCCATAGTGCTCAGAGCCATTAGAACCGTTTGGATTTTTTGTCATTAGTTGTCTACAAATTATTATTACAGCTTACTTGATATGACGTAGCATGTGAAAGTTGCTGGATTTGGACGGGTTACTCCTGTAACTGAAATATCAGATCTGAAGATGGTTCTGAATGAACCGAAACCGGTCATATGAATAATAAAAAAAATTTTTGCAATCAAGACGGATTTTAAGCAACATTACAGCTTACTTGGGTTTTATGCTAGTAGGGTAGTAACTGTGTTAATGTTTTCAAGTGTGGTGCACCGTATGTATTTCCACTATTAAGTACTTTAGGTTATCAGAGTATCTTATGCTACACTTTATGCTTGACTTTCCCTCGTGTGCTAAATGAGACTCCTTGAAGATTAACTTTCGTACGTCTGCACAGCTTTAAATAAATACAACGAAACAGAGTGTTTATGACTTGCTTTTCAAGGTCATCCCGAATTGAAACTTCCTGGCAGATTAAAGCTGTGTGCCGGACCGAGACTCGAACTCGGAACCTTTGCCTTTCACGGGCAAGTGCTCTACCATCTGAGCTACCGAAGCACGACTCACGCCCCGTCCTCACAGCCTTACTTCTGCCAGTACCTCGTCTCCTACCTTCCAAACTTTACAGAACCTCTCCTGCAAGGTTCGCAAGGTTCGCAGGAGAGCTTCTGTAAAGTTTGGAAGGTAGGAGACGATATACTGGCAGAAGTAAAGCTGTGAGTACCGGGCGTGAGTCGTGCTTCGGTAGCTCAGATGGTAGAGCACTTGCCCGTGAAAGGCAAAGGTCCCGAGTTCGAGTCTCGGTCGGGCACACAGTTGTAATCTGCCAGGAAGTTTCATATCAGCGCACACTCCGCTGCAGAGTGAAAATCTCATTCGGGAATCATCCCGAATTGTCTCGAGCAGGTAACAGAACGTTTCTCCCATCACCTCATACATTTGTATAACTTGTCTGGTTATTCTGATAAGAGTGTATAGTACTCGCCACGTTCTTAACACTTTCGCCGCGGCATCGGTGTAGGCGCGCAACTCCCCAGCGCGGCCCGGCAACGTGCGTGTGCGCCCGGTAACACTCCGAAACGGCAGGTGCCGCTCGGAGCCGACGCTCCTAAGACACCTGAGTTACAGGCCGACGTCAAGACCTTGTAAGGTCTGTAGGATCATGTTCTATACCGACTTAATGATGACGCCTACTGTGGTGTCACCGCCAGACACCACACTTGCTAGGTGGTAGCCTTTAAATCGGCCGCGGTCCGCTAGTATACGTCGGACCCGCGTGTCGCCGCTATCAGTGATTGCAGACCGAGCGCCGCCACACGGCAGGTCTAGAGACACTTCCTAGGACTCGCCCCAGTCGTACAGCCGACGTTGCTAGCGATGGTTCACTGACAAATTACGCTCTCATTTGCCGAGACGATAGATAGCATAGCTTTCAGCTACGTCATTTGCTACGACCTAGCAAGGCGCCATTACCAGTTACTATTGATGCTGTAAAACATGTACCGTCAAGAGCGATGTTCACCAATTATGGATTAAAGTATTCCAACAGATACGTACTATTTTTGCTACTCTCAATTCCTTGTCATGTTCCAGACCTCACGCCAGCCTGCGTGAGCTTAAACGCGTGCCTTTCGGCTTCCTGTCATAGTGGATTGGCTGTCTTGCCAATCCAAAACACCTATACTTAGAGGTTTCCATTTACAGATCCTAGATCCCTCTTTTGTATTTTCGCTCAGAAATATGTTGACTGCGTTATCGTTCGTTTCGTCACCAAGTTGCAACAATTCGTCTGTTACCAATAATCTGAAGAAATCCTTAGGAGAATTGCCAGCAGGATGAATTTGCAGAACTTCTTCCTTCGTAAATGGGTGATACTGCATATTATGTGGTTCTTTATGCCAGGACTCACCTGGATTATCTCCGTGTGACAGGTCGGGCAGTTTTCCGTCATCGATTTCCACAGAATCGTTGTGATTCGTATCGTCAGATTCGGAACTGTCACGAAAGAGACTCGAAAGCTGTGCTTCCACAGTATCATCACTCTGCAATTCTTTTTCAGCCTCTGAATGACAATCTCCGTGGTATGCCTCGTCCTCTCTATCCAGAAAATCGCTGTCGTCTAGTACACTAAGCAACTATTCCTCTGTCAATTTAACACTTTTTCTGCTCCTTTTCACATTGGAAGGTCCAGGTGTCGGTTCATTAGCCGCCATTACCAACAATATACGTTCGATAACTGACCACACAAAACAAAAGTTTACACGCTTTCATCTACATCTACATCCATACTCCGCAAGCCACCTGACGGTGTGTGGCGGAGGGTACCTTGAGTACCTCTATCGGTTCTCCCTTCTATTCCAGTCTCGTATTGTACGTGGAAAGAAGGATTGTCGGTATGCCTCTGTGTGGGCTCTAATCTCTCTGATTTTATCCTCATGGTCTCTTCGCGAGATATACGTAGGAGGGAGCAATATACTGCTTGACTCTTCGGTGAAGGTATGTTCTCGAAACTTTGACAAAAGCCCGTACCGAGCTACTGAGCGTCTCTCCTGCAGAGTCTTCCACTGGAGTTTATCTATCATCTCCGTAACGCTTTCGCGATTACTGAATGATCCTGTAACGAAGCGCGCTGCTCTCCGTTGGATCTTCTCTATATCTTCTATCAACCCTATCTGGTACGGATCCCACACTGCTGAGCAGTATTCAAGCAGTGGGCGAACAAGCGTACTGTAGCCTACTTCCTTTGTTTTCGGATTGCATTTCCTTAGGATTCTTCCAATGAATCTCAGTCTGGCACCTGCTTTACCGACGATCAACATTATATGATCATTCCATTTTAAATCACTCCTAATGCGTACTCCCAGATAATTTATGGTATTAACTGCTTCCAGTTGCTGACCTGCTATTTTGTAGCTAAATGATAAAGGATCTATCTTCCTGTGTATTCGCAGCACATTACACTTGTCTACATTGAGATTCATTTGCCATTCCCTGCACCATGCGTCAATTCGTTGCAGATCCTCCTGCATTTCAGTACAATTTTCCATTGTTACAACCTCTCGGTACACCACAGCATCATCCGCAAAAAGCCTCAGTGAACTTCCGATGTCATCCACCAGGTCATTTATGTATATTGTGAATAGCAACGGTCCTATGACACTCCCCTGCGGCACACCTGAAATCACTCTTACTTCGGAGGACTTCTCTCCATTGAGAATGACATGCTGCGTCCTGTTATCTAGGAACTCCTCAATCCAATCACACAGTTGGTCTGATAGTCCATATGCTCTTACTCTGTTCATTAAACGACTGTGGGGAACTGTATCGAACGCCTTGCGGAAGTCAAGAGACACGGCATCTACCTGTGAACCCGTGTCTATGGCCCTCTGAGTCTCGTGGACGAATAGCGCGAGCTGGGTTTCACATGACCGTCTTTTTCGAAACCCATGCTGATTCCTACAGAGTAGATTTCTAGTCTCCAGAAAAGTCATTATACGGGACGCTGCAACAAAATTGAGTAATCCGACAGTGAGCACGGACGCTTATAAGCGTCAGCCGCGCTGGCTCGCGGGTTGTTTTCACGCTTATAAGCGCCAGCCGCAGCGAGATGAGAAAGCTCATTCACATGCATTCGACGTCTCTTTAATAGCAGAAGCCGCAATACAGCAATCGTATCGAAGCACAGAGGCGTCACGGTATCGACCCCACCCTAACACGTTAAGATCTAACTACTTGATAAGTAAAGTGTAACGCAACGTAACCTAGCCGTCTTGACCCTGCCGTAAACTAACGAGGGAGATCTGACGCACTATGACAACGCTGTCGGCCGATGTTATCGGCCGACGGCATGTGACGAGTGTTGTCGGTGCCACTGTGTGTGTGTGTGTGAGTGAGTGTGTGTGTGTGTGTGTGTGTGTGTGTGTGTATGTGTGTGTGTGTGTTTATGGGCTTATTGGCGCTCAACGTCGAGGTCATCAGCGCCCTGACACACATAAAAGGGAACGCATGCGGACAGACCTATAGGGTGTTTCAAAAATGACCGGTATATTTGAAACGGTAATAAAAACTAAACGAGCAGCGATAGAAATACACCGTTTGTTGCAGTAAGCTTGGGACAACAGTACATTTTCAGGCAGACAAACTTTCGAAATTACAGTAGTTACAATTTTCAACAACAGATGGCGCTGCGGTCTGGGAAACTCTATAGTACGATATTTTCCACATATCCACCATGCGTAGCAATAATATGGCGTAGTCTCTGAATGAAATTACCCGAAACCTTTGACAACGTGTCTGGCGGAATGGCTTCACATGCAGATGAGATGTACTGCTTCAGCTGTTCAATTGTTTCTGGATTCTGGCGGTACACCTGGTCTTTCAAGTGTCCCCACAGAAAGAAGTCACAGGGGTTCATGTCTGCCGAATAGGGAGGCCAATCCACGCCGCCTCCTGTATGTTTCGGATAGCCCAAAGCAATCACACGATCATCGAAATATTCATTCAGGAAATTAAAGACGTCGGCCGTGCGATGTGGCCGGGCACCATCTTGCATAAACCACGAGGTGTTCGCAGTGTCGTCTAAGGCAGTTTGTACCGCCACAAATTCACGAAGAATGTCCAGATAGCGTGCTGCAGTAATCGTTTCGGATCTGAAAAATGGGCCAATGATTCCTTTGGAAGAAATGGCGGCCCAGACCAGTACTTTTTGAGGATGCAGGGACGATGGGACTGCAACATGGGGCTTTTCGGTTCCCCATATGCGCCAGTTCTGTTTATTGACGAAGCCGTCCAGGTAAAAATAAGCTTCGTCAGTAAACCAAATGCTGCCCACATGCATATCGCCGTCACCAATCCTGTGCACTGTATCGTTAGCGAATGTCTCTCGTGCAGCAATGGTAGCGGCGCTGAGGGGTTGCCGCGTTTGAATTTTGTATGGATAGAGGTGTAAACTCTGGCGCATGAGACGATACGTGGACGTTGGCGTCATTTGGACCGCAGCTGCAACACGGCGAACGGAAACCCGAGGCCGCTGTGGGATCACCTGCTGCACTAGCTGCGCGTTGCCCTCTGTGGTTCCCGTACGCGGTCGCCCTACCTTTCCGGCACGTTCATCCGTCACGTTCCCAGTCCGTTGAAATTTTTCAAACAGATCCTTTATTGTATCGCTTTTCGGTCCTTTGGTTACATTAAACCTCCGTTGAAAACTTCGTCTTGTTGCAACAACACTGTGTTCTAGGCGGTGGAATTCCAACACCAGAAAAATCCTCTGTTCTAAGGAATAAACCATGTTGTCCACAGCACACTTGCACGTTGTGAACAGCACACGCTTACAGCAGAAAGACGACGTACAGAATGGCGCACCCACAGACTGCGTTGTCTTCTATATCTTTCACATCACTTGCAGCGCCATCTGTTGTTGAAAATTGTAACTACTGTAATTTCGAAAGTTTGTCCGCCTGAAAATGTACTGTTGTCCCAAGCATATTGCAACAAACGGTGTATTTCTATCGCTGCTCGTTTAGTTTTTATTGCCGTTTCAAATATACCGGTCATTTTTGAAACACCCTGTAATAACACTGAAACACACACGAGAAGAAAGCAGTCAAAGAAGGAAAATGCCCGGCCGCGGTGGTCTCGCGGCTCTTGGCGCTCAGTCCGGAACTGCGTGACTGCTACGGTCGCAGGTTCGAATCCTGCCTCGGGCATGGATGTGTGTGATGTCCTTAGGTTAGTTAGGTTTAAGTCGTTCTAAGTTTTAGGGGACTGATGACCACAGATGTTAAATCCCATAGTGCTCAGAGCCATTTGAACCATTTTTGAAGGAAAATGCGACATAAGAAAGTAGAACGTAAGGAAAGGGAAAACGTAGCAACAAGAATGCCACACTAAATTGCCATTGGCTGGCCACTTACACAAAATATGGGCGAGCTTGTCACACAGTGAGCAAATTAAGATCCTCTCCACGAAATCTTTGTAAAAACATTTGACATGGCACAGAACTTTAAAACTTTAACCACATTCGTCCGAGTGTTGCCTGAAAGGGATGACAGGTCCGCTGGCAAGTCAGCCGCGGCCCGCTGGTCAGAAAATAAAACGCAATCCAATAAAACGTGGCGCACAGTGACCTGGACGCCACAAGCATCACACACTGGAGGGTCCTCCCGCCGGAGCAGGAAGCCGTGCGTCATAGGGCTGTGGCCTCTCCGAAGCAGAGTGAGGAGAACCTCGTCCCGTCGACGGGGCTGAAAGGAAGTACACCACACACGCGTTGTGGGCTTGACTATACGGAGCTTATTGTCAGTCACTTCCAGCCACCCATCCTCCCACCGACGCACGACTCGTGAGCTCAACAGCGAGGTGAGTGCGTGCAGGGGTATAGCACACTGACAAGCGAACATCCCCATCGCACCCCCCTCAGATTTAGTTATAAGTTGGCACAGGGGATAGGCCTTGAAAAACTGAACACAGATATATCGAGAAAACATGAAGAAGTTGTGTGGAACTATGAAAAAATAAGTAAAATATACAAACTGGGTCGTCCATGCGTAAGATAGGTAATATTTAGGGCAATGTGACGCGAAGAGCTCCGTGGTCCCGTGGTTAGCGTGAGCAGCTGCGGAACGAGTGGTCCTTGGTTCAAATCTTCCCTCGACCGAAAATTTTAACTTTTTATTTTCAGTTTATGTGAAAAACTCTTATGTTTTCATCACTTTTTTTGGAGTGATTATTACATCCACAAGAAAACCTAAATCGGGCAAGGTAGAAGAAACTTTTCACCCATTCGCCAAGTGTACTAGTTAGGTGGGTCGACAACATATTCCTGTCATGTGACGCACATGCTGTCACCAGTGTCGTATACAAAATATCAGACGTGTTTTCCTGTGGAGGAATCGGTTGACCTATGACCTTGCGATCAAGGTTCCCATTGGAGAGCCACATCCTTTCGTCAACTAATCACACGGTTTTGCGGTGCGGTCGCAAAACACAGACACTAAACTTATTACAGTGAACAGAGACGTCAATGAACGAACGGACAGATCATAACTTTGCGAAAATAAAGAAAGGAAAATTTTCAGTGGAGGGCAGATTTGAACCAAGGACCTCTCGTTCCACAGCTGTTCACGCCAACCACGTGACCACGGCGCTCCTCGCCTCACATTGCCCTTAATATTGCATATCTTACGCATGGACGACCCAGTTTGCATATTTTGCTTATTTTTTCATAGTTCCACACAACTTCTTCCTGTTTTCTCGACTGATCTGTGTTCAGTTTTTCAAGGCCTATCCATTGTGCCAACTTATAAGTAAATCTGAGAGGGGTGCGATGGGGATGTTCCCTTGTGAGATACTTGTGGGTCAAGACACGCCTCCTTGGCACTGTGAACGCGCCCTAAAAGCACCTCACGGGTTACATTTACAGCGACGCACGCCGTTACTCACCCGAGGCTCGAGCTGCGTGCTGTGGCGGCGACGCGCGGCCGCCGTCTGTCTCTATTGAGAGCGTGTGGTGTGTGTGCTCAGGTCGGCAGCGCGCCAGCGACTAAACCGCAGCCGCCGCCGCCGCCGCCGCCAGGCGCTGAGGCTCCGGTTACCACGCCGCATACACTGTGTGCTCCACGCCGCGTTAACTGGACCCGCGCCGTGCCGTGACGGAGCTGTGCTGTGTGCGGCACACCGGCACAGCCGAGCACGTACGTAGAAACCCGAGCCACCTCCACCCCATACTAGGGGCTCCAAGTCTCACGTATTACCCGCGATCTCCCGTATTTGAACACATTTTTTCATAATCTCGTGGCTACCGTAGATCCAGGCACAATGTGCGAGTTCTTAACTTTATTTTTTACGTATGTAAAAATTCAGAGTGTGTCAAAAAGAATCGCCCGATTAAAGAAAAATATAACTATTATACAGGGTGATTCAAAAAGAATACCACAACTTTAAAAATGTGTATTTAATGAAAGAAACATAATATAACCTTCTGTTATACATCATTACAAAGAGTATTTAAAAAAGTTTTTTTCACTCAAAAACAAGTTCAGAGATGTTCAATATGGCCCCCTCCAGACACTCGAGCAATATCAACCCGATTCTCCAACTCGTTCCACACTCTCTGTAGCATATCAGGCGTAACAGTTTGGATAGCTGCTGTTTTCTCTCGTTTCAAATCATCAATGGTGGCTGGGAGAGGTGGCCGAAACACCATATCCTTAACATACCCCCATAAGAAAAAATCGCAGGGGATAAGATCTGGGCTTCTTGGAGGCCAGTGATGAAGTGCTCTGTCACGGGCTGCCTGGCGGCCGATCCATCGCCTCGGGTAGTTGACGTTCAGGTAGTTACGGACAGATAAGTGCCAATGTGGTGGCGCTCCATCCTGCTGAAATATGAATTGTTGTGCTTCTTGTTCGAGCTGAGGGAACAGCCAATTCTCTAACATCTCCAGATACTGTAGTCCAGTTACAGTAGCACCTTCGAAGAAAAAGGGACAAAAACTTTATTGGCTGAAATGGCACAGAAAACGTCCACCTTAGGCGAGTCACGTTCATACTGAGTTCTTTCCCGCGGATTCTCGTCGATTAACTTCTGCCGTACTCAATAACACAAAAAGCTTTCTGTTGAGCGGTCGCCATCTTAGCATCAACTGACGCTGACGCCTAGTCAACAGCGCCTCAAGCGAACAAATGTACAACTAAATGAAACGTTATAGCTCCCTTAATTCGCCGACAGATAGTGCTTAGCTCTGCCTTTTGTCGTTGCAGAGTTTTAAATTCCTAAAGTTGTGGTATTCTTTTTGAATCACCCTGTATTATTTGAGATATGAGCGTGAAAAACGTACCGTTGAAAAAGGCAGACTCTCGAGTTTTTCATGGTTCCAATGGCTCTGAGCATTATGGGACTTAAATTTTGAGGTCATCAGTCGCCTAGAACTTAGAACTACTTAAACCTAACTAACTAAGGACATCACACACTTCCATGCCCCAGACAGGATTCGAACCTGCGACCGTAGCTGTCGCGCAGTTCCAGACTGTAGCGCCTAGAACCGCTCGGCCACTCCGGCCGGCGAGTTTTACATGGTTCCTGCTCGGTAGCAGCAGACTAAAGGCCGAAATACTAAATGTCTTTTTCCAAAGCTGTTTCACAGAGGAAGACTGCACTGTAGTTCCTTCTCTAAACTGTCGCGCAGATGACAAAATGGTAGATATCGAAATAGACGACAGAGGGATAGAGAAAAAATTAAAATCGCTCAAAAGAGGAAAGGCCGCTGGACCTGATGGGATACCAGTTTGATTTTACACAGAGTACGCGAACGAACTTGCCCCCCTTCTTGCAGCGGTGTACCGTAGGTCTCTAGAAGAGCGTAGCGTTCCAAAGGATTGTAAAAGGGCACAGGTCATACCCGTTTTCAAAAAGGGACGTCGAACAGATGTGACAGACATTTATCTCTAACGTCGATCTGTTGTAGAATTTTGGAACACGTATTATGTTCGAGTATAATGACTTTTCTGGAGACTAGAAATCTACTCTGTAGGAATCAGCATGGGTTTCGAAAAAGACGATCGTGTGAAACCCAGCTCGCGCTATTCGTCCACGAGACTCACGGATTCCCAGGTAGATCCGTGTTTCTTGACTTCCGCAAGGCGTTCGATACAGTTCCCCACAGTCGTTTAGTGAAGTAAGAGCATATGGACTATCAGACCAATTGTGTGATTGCATTGAAGAGTTCCTAGATAACAGAACGCAGCATGTCATTCTCAATGGAGAGAAGTCTTCCGAAGTAAGAGTGTGCCGCAGGGGAGTGTCGTAGGACCGTTGCTATTCAGAATATACATAAATGACCTTGTGGATGACATCGGAAGTTCACTGAGGCTTTTTGCGGATGATGCTGTGGTATATCGAGAGGTTGTAACAACTGAATATTGTACTGAAATGCAGGAGGATCTGCAGCGAATTGACGCATGGTGCAGGGAATGGCAATTGAATCTCAATGTAGACAAGTGTAACGTGCTGCGAATACATAGAAAGAAAGATCCCTTATCATTTAGCTACAATATAGCAGGTCAGCAACTGGAAGCAGTTAATACCATAAATTATCTGGGAGTACGCATTAGCAGTGATTTAAATTGGAATGATCATATAAAGTTCATCGTCGGTAAAGCAGATGCCAGACTGAGATTCATTGGAAGAATCCTAAGGAAATGCAATCCGAAAACAAAGGAAGTGGAATACAGTACGCTTGTTCGCCCACTGCTTGAATACTGCTCAACAGTGTGGGATCCGTAGCAGATAGGGTTGATAGAAGAGATAGAGAAGATCCAACGGAGAGCAGCGCGCTTCGTTACAGTATCATTTAGTAATCGCGAAAGCGTTACGAAGATGATAAATAAACTCCAGTGGAAGACTCTGCAAGAGAGACGCTCAGTAGCTCGGTATGGGCCTTTGCTGAAGTTTCGAGTACATACCTTCACCGAGGAGTCGAGCAGTTTATTGCTCCCTCCTACGTATATCTCGCGAAGAGGCCATGAGGATAAAATTAGAGACATTAGAGCCCACACAGAGGCATACCGACAATCCTTCTTTCCACGAACAATACGAGGCTGGAATAGAAGGGAGAACCGATAGAGGTACTCAAGGTACCCTCCGCCACACACCGTCAGGTGGCTTGCGGAGTATGGATGTAGATGTAGATGGAGATGTGCGCCCACTTCAGCTCTAGTAAAAATCGTTTCAGGACAACAGAAAGCGTTTTGTGTCCAACGCTTTGCGCCGTGCGGGTCAGTAGTAACCGTTCAGCGTGACTTTCGTATTAGGTATGGTTTGCATCCTCCACAGCACAGAGCATTACACCACGGCATGAACAATTCCGAGACACAGGTATTTTGTGTAAAGCCAACTCGCCGGGACGTCCCCAAGTGTTTGTCACAGGCGTCGAACCCAAGCGCCATAGTTTCACAAGGAGTCCGCAGAAAACCGTTCGCCGTGCAGCTCGACAGCTCAACATGCCCGTCCACAGCTCGTGGTCTAGCTAGCGTTGCTGCCTCTGGTCCTCACGGTGTCCCGGGTTCATTCCAGGCCGGGTCGGGGATTTTGTCCGCGCGGGGACTGTGTGTTTGGTTGTCTTCATCTCGTTATCATTCGGGTAGTAGCGAGACTGAAAATGGAAAGACTGGAACTTGTACGGGCGCTGATGACCACGATGTTGAGCGCCCAACAAACCAACATCATCATCATCATCGACATGCTCCCTGATGTCCGTCTGGCGTGTGTTGCGTCGACATTTACACATGATACCATACAAAACTCTTCGTCAAGGTGACAAACAACAAATGTGGAGTTGTGTAATTTCGTTCTTTTCATGATGGAGGATGACAGTTTTGTTCCACCCTTAGTGTTTGGTGACGAGGCAACATTCCAGTTAAGAAGAAAGGTGAACCGTCATAATGTGTGAATATGGGGTACGGCACGACCACATGAGGTTGCACAACATGAGAGGAACTCTTCAAAATTCAAGGCATTTTCTGCAGTCTCACGGGAAAAGGTGTATGGTGCATTTTTCTGTGCCGAGAACACAGTTACAAGAAGCACATATCTCGATATGCTTGAGAACTTTCTTTTCCCACAGTTGGGGACTGATTCGAACGACTTCATTTACCGACAGGATGGGGCACCGCCACACTAGCATCTGGAAGTGCGGGAATTTTTAAATCAAAGGGTTACTGAACGATGGATCGGTCGCACTGGACCAAATAATTCAGCCTTACGTTAAAGGCCTGGCCGTATGTGATTATTTCTTGTGGGTGTTTGCAAAAGACCCTGTTCATGTGCCTCCGTTACCATCCAGCAACAATGAATGAACTGAGGCATCGCATAACAGCAGCTGTGTGTAGCTCATGCTCGCTGCACTATGGGATCAATCTGAATACCGCATTGACATATGCTGCGCATCTCAAGGGAGGCATACTGAACACATATGAAAAAAATCATTGTACACTCCTGGAAATTGAAATAAGAACACCGTGAATTCATTGTCCCAGGAAGGGGAAACTTTATTGACACATTCCTGGGGTCAGATACATCACATGATCACACTGACAGAACCACAGGCACATAGACACAGGCAACAGAGCATGCACAATGTCGGCACTAGTACAGTGTATATCCACCTTTCGCAGCAATGCAGGCTGCTATTCTCCCATGGAGACGATCGTAGAGATGCTGGATGTAGTCCTGTGGAACGGCTTGCCATGCCATTTCCACCTGGCGCCTCAGTTGGACCAGCGTTCGTGCTGGACGTGCAGACCGCGTGAGACGACGCTTCATCCAGTCCCAAACATGCTCAATGGGGGACAGATCCGGAGATCTTGCTGGCCAGGGTAGTTGACTTACACCTTCTAGAGCACGTTGGGTGGCACGGGATACATGCGGACGTGCATTGTCCTGTTGGAACAGCAAGTTCCCTTGCCGGTCTAGGAATGGTAGAACGATGGGTTCGATGACGGTTTGCATGTACCGTGCACTATTCAGTGTCCCGTAACGATCACCAGTGGTGTACGGCCAGTGTAGGAGATCGCTCCCCACACCATGATGCCGGGTGTTGGCCCTGTGTGCCTCGGTCGTATGCAGTCCTGATTGTGGCGCTCACCTGCACGGCGCCAAACACGCATACGACCATCATTGGCACCAAGGCAGAAGCGACTCTCATCGCTGAAGACGACACGTCTCCATTCGTCCCTCCATTCACGCCTGTCGCGACACCACTGGAGGCGAACTGCACGATGTTGGGGCGTGAGCGGAAGACGGCCTAACGGTGTGCGGGACCGTAGCCCAGCTTCATGGAGACGGTTGCGAATGGTCCTCGCCGATACCCCAGGACCAACAGTGTCCCTAATTTGCTGGGAAGTGGCGGTGCGGTCCCCTACCGCACTGCGTAGGATCCTACGGTCTTGGCGTGCATCCGTGCGTCGCTGCGGTCCGGTCCCAGGTCGACGGGCACGTGCACCTTCCGCCGACCATTGGTGACAACATCGATGTACTGTGGAGACCTCACGCCCCACGTGTTGAGCAATTCGGCGGTACGTCCACCCGGCCTCCCGCATGCCCACTATACGCCCTCGCTCAAAGTCCGTCAACTGCACATACGGTTCACGTCCACGCTGTCGCGGCATGCTACCAGTGTTAAAGACTGCGATGGAGCTCCGTATGCCACGGCAAACTGGCTGACACTGACGGCGGCGGTGCACAAATGCTGCGCAGCTAGCGCCATTCGACGGCCAACACCGCGGTTCCTGGTGTGTCCGCTGTGCCGTGCGTGTGATCATTGCTTGTACAGCCCTCTCGCAGTGTCCGGAGCAAGTATGGTGGGTCTGACACACCTGTGTTAATGTGTTCTTTTTTCCATTTCCAGGAGTGTATATGTCTATTAGTTTCAAAAATATAGACGTGCCAAGTCTGATGATTTTGTTTGATACACCCTGTATTTTTCGACCATTTTAAATTATCGCGCACAATCAGAATTCTTTGAAACTTAGGATAGCAGAGACAACTCATTCTACGTCGACACTATGTCTATCGATTACCTTTGAAATAGTCAACCAACGCTTCGCGGTCAGATCGTCTCAATGCCGGTACTCAATGTGAATCGTTGGTCAAGATTTTTATAATGCACAGCGAGGACGAAGTTAAAACACCACAATAAAACCACCAAAGTATACGTGTATATATCTTACGAAGTGGGAAGTTTTATGTTCCTGGATTGCACCTGCACGGTCAAATGCTTGTTAAGCAAATTGCTGAATCTGCAAACGTTGCACATGGCGGCAAGAACGATTGTATACAGCACATCAATACTTCACGTATTCAATTATTACTATCTATTCAAAAAAATATACACACACTGAACAGCCAAAGAAACTGGTACACCTGCGTAATATATTGTAGGGGCAGCCGAGCACGCAGGAGTGCGGGAACACGACGTGGCATGCACTCGGCTTACGTCTGAAGTAGTGCTGGAGGGAACTGACACCATGAATCCTGCATGTCCGTCCATAAATACGTAAAGTGCGAGGGCGTGCCGGTCTCTTCTGAACAGCACTTTGCAAGGTATTCCAGATATGCTCAATAATGTTCAAGTCAGGCGAATTTGGTGGCCAGTGGAAGTGTTTAAACTCAGGAGAGTGTTCTTGGAGCCACTCTGCAGCAGTTCTGGACGTGTGGAGTGTCGCATTGTCCTGCTGGAATTGCCCAACTCCGTTGGAATGCACAATGGACATGAATGGATGCAGGTGATCAGACAGGATGCTTACGTACGTGCCATCTCTCAGAGTCGTATCTAGATGTATCAGGGGTCCCATACGACTTCAACTGCACACGCCCGACGCAATTACAGGGTCTCTACCAGCTTTAACAGTCCCCTGCTGACTGCGGGGTCAATAGATTCATGAAGTTGTCTCCATACCGGTACACGCCCATCCGTTCGATACAGCTTGATACGAGACTCGTCCGTCCAGGCAACATGTTTCCAGTCATCAACAGTCCAACGTCGGTGTTGACGAGCCCAAGCGAGGCTTAAGGGTTTGTGTAGTGCAGTCATCAAGGGTACATGAATGAGGCTTCGGCTTTGAAAGCCCATTCGATTATGTTTCGTTGAATGGTTCGCACGCTGACACTTGTTGATGTCCGAGCATTGATATCTGCAACAATTTGCGGAAGAGTTGCACTTCTGTCACGGTGAGCGATTCTCTTCAGTCATCGTTGGTCCCGTTATTGCAAGATCTTTTTCCGGTCGCAGCGATGTCTGAGATTTGATGTTTTAGCAGATTCCTGATATTCACGGTACACTTCTGAGATAGTCGTACGGGAAAATCCACATTTCATCGCTACCTCGGCAATGAAGTGTCCAATCACACGTGTGCCGACCATAACAGCACGTTCAAATTCACTAAGTCTGCCGTTGTTGGCAGCTGTAACCGATCTAACAACTGCGCCAGACACTTGTGTTACAGCCGGCCGGTGTAGTCGAGCGGTTCTAGGCGCTACAGTCTGGAACCGCGCGACCGCTACGGTCGCAGGTTCGAATCCTGCCTCGGGCATGGATGTGTGTGGTGTCCTTAGATTAGTTAGGTTTAAGTAGTTCTAAGTTGTAGGGGACTGATGACCTCAGAAGTTAAGTCCCATAGTGCTCAGAGCCATTTGAACTTGTGTTACATAGGCGTTGCCGACTGCACCGCCGTATTCTTCCTGTTTACATACACTCCTGGAAATTGAAATAAGAACACCGTGAATTCATTGTCCCAGGAAGGGGAAACTTTATTGACACATTCCTGGGGTCAGATACATCACATGATCACACTGACAGAACCACAGGCACATAGACACAGGCAACAGAGCATGCACAATGTCGGCACTAGTACAGTGTATATCCACCTTTCGCAGCAATGCAGGCTGCTATTCTCCCATGGAGACGATCGTAGAGATGCTGGATGTAGTCCTGTGGAACGGCTTGCCATGCCATTTCCACCTGGCGCCTCAGTTGGACCAGCGTTCGTGCTGGA
The DNA here is from genome assembly GCF_023864275.1 of Schistocerca cancellata. Lineage (NCBI taxonomy): Eukaryota > Metazoa > Arthropoda > Insecta > Orthoptera > Acrididae > Schistocerca > Schistocerca cancellata. The sequence continues at coordinate 122,520,870 of NC_064637.1, read as the reverse complement.
CGTGCAGACCGCGTGAGACGACGCTTCATCCAGTCCCAAACATGCTCAATGGGGGACAGATCCGGAGATCTTGCTGGCCAGGGTAGTTGACTTACACCTTCTAGAGCACGTTGGGTGGCACGGGATACATGCGGACGTGCATTGTCCTGTTGGAACAGCAAGTTCCCTTGCCGGTCTAGGAATGGTAGAACGATGGGTTCGATGACGGTTTGCATGTACCGTGCACTATTCAGTGTCCCGTAACGATCACCAGTGGTGTACGGCCAGTGTAGGAGATCGCTCCCCACACCATGATGCCGGGTGTTGGCCCTGTGTGCCTCGGTCGTATGCAGTCCTGATTGTGGCGCTCACCTGCACGGCGCCAAACACGCATACGACCATCATTGGCACCAAGGCAGAAGCGACTCTCATCGCTGAAGACGACACGTCTCCATTCGTCCCTCCATTCACGCCTGTCGCGACACCACTGGAGGCGAACTGCACGATGTTGGGGCGTGAGCGGAAGACGGCCTAACGGTGTGCGGGACCGTAGCCCAGCTTCATGGAGACGGTTGCGAATGGTCCTCGCCGATACCCCAGGACCAACAGTGTCCCTAATTTGCTGGGAAGTGGCGGTGCGGTCCCCTACCGCACTGCGTAGGATCCTACGGTCTTGGCGTGCATCCGTGCGTCGCTGCGGTCCGGTCCCAGGTCGACGGGCACGTGCACCTTCCGCCGACCATTGGTGACAACATCGATGTACTGTGGAGACCTCACGCCCCACGTGTTGAGCAATTCGGCGGTACGTCCACCCGGCCTCCCGCATGCCCACTATACGCCCTCGCTCAAAGTCCGTCAACTGCACATACGGTTCACGTCCACGCTGTCGCGGCATGCTACCAGTGTTAAAGACTGCGATGGAGCTCCGTATGCCACGGCAAACTGGCTGACACTGACGGCGGCGGTGCACAAATGCTGCGCAGCTAGCGCCATTCGACGGCCAACACCGCGGTTCCTGGTGTGTCCGCTGTGCCGTGCGTGTGATCATTGCTTGTACAGCCCTCTCGCAGTGTCCGGAGCAAGTATGGTGGGTCTGACACACCTGTGTCAATGTGTTCTTTTTTCCATTTCCAGGAGTGTATATGTCTATTAGTTTCAAAAATATAGACGTGCCAAGTCTGATGATTTTGTTTGATACACCCTGTATTTTTCGACCATTTTAAATTATCGCGCACAATCAGAATTCTTTGAAACTTAGGATAGCAGAGACAACTCATTCTACGTCGACACTATGTCTATCGATTACCTTTGAAATAGTCAACCAACGCTTCGCGGTCAGATCGTCTCAATGCCGGTACTCAATGTGAATCGTTGGTCAAGATTTTTATAATGCACAGCGAGGACGAAGTTAAAACACCACAATAAAACCACCAAAGTATACGTGTATATATCTTACGAAGTGGGAAGTTTTATGTTCCTGGATTGCACCTGCACGGTCAAATGCTTGTTAAGCAAATTGCTGAATCTGCAAACGTTGCACATGGCGGCAAGAACGATTGTATACAGCACATCAATACTTCACGTATTCAATTATTACTATCTATTCAAAAAAATATACACACACTGAACAGCCAAAGAAACTGGTACACCTGCGTAATATATTGTAGGGGCAGCCGAGCACGCAGGAGTGCGGGAACACGACGTGGCATGCACTCGGCTTACGTCTGAAGTAGTGCTGGAGGGAACTGACACCATGAATCCTGCATGTCCGTCCATAAATACGTAAAGTGCGAGGGCGTGCCGGTCTCTTCTGAACAGCACTTTGCAAGGTATTCCAGATATGCTCAATAATGTTCAAGTCAGGCGAATTTGGTGGCCAGTGGAAGTGTTTAAACTCAGGAGAGTGTTCTTGGAGCCACTCTGCAGCAGTTCTGGACGTGTGGAGTGTCGCATTGTCCTGCTGGAATTGCCCAACTCCGTTGGAATGCACAATGGACATGAATGGATGCAGGTGATCAGACAGGATGCTTACGTACGTGCCATCTCTCAGAGTCGTATCTAGATGTATCAGGGGTCCCATACGACTTCAACTGCACACGCCCGACGCAATTACAGGGTCTCTACCAGCTTTAACAGTCCCCTGCTGACTGCGGGGTCAATAGATTCATGAAGTTGTCTCCATACCGGTACACGCCCATCCGTTCGATACAGCTTGATACGAGACTCGTCCGTCCAGGCAACATGTTTCCAGTCATCAACAGTCCAACGTCGGTGTTGACGAGCCCAAGCGAGGCTTAAGGGTTTGTGTAGTGCAGTCATCAAGGGTACATGAATGAGGCTTCGGCTTTGAAAGCCCATTCGATTATGTTTCGTTGAATGGTTCGCACGCTGACACTTGTTGATGTCCGAGCATTGATATCTGCAACAATTTGCGGAAGAGTTGCACTTCTGTCACGGTGAGCGATTCTCTTCAGTCATCGTTGGTCCCGTTATTGCAAGATCTTTTTCCGGTCGCAGCGATGTCTGAGATTTGATGTTTTAGCAGATTCCTGATATTCACGGTACACTTCTGAGATAGTCGTACGGGAAAATCCACATTTCATCGCTACCTCGGCAATGAAGTGTCCAATCACACGTGTGCCGACCATAACAGCACGTTCAAATTCACTAAGTCTGCCGTTGTTGGCAGCTGTAACCGATCTAACAACTGCGCCAGACACTTGTGTTACAGCCGGCCGGTGTAGTCGAGCGGTTCTAGGCGCTACAGTCTGGAACCGCGCGACCGCTACGGTCGCAGGTTCGAATCCTGCCTCGGGCATGGATGTGTGTGGTGTCCTTAGATTAGTTAGGTTTAAGTAGTTCTAAGTTGTAGGGGACTGATGACCTCAGAAGTTAAGTCCCATAGTGCTCAGAGCCATTTGAACTTGTGTTACATAGGCGTTGCCGACTGCACCGCCGTATTCTTCCTGTTTACATACACTCCTGGAAATTGAAATAAGAACACCGTGAATTCATTGTCCCAGGAAGGGGAAACTTTATTGACACATTCCTGGGGTCAGATACATCACATGATCACACTGACAGAACCACAGGCACATAGACACAGGCAACAGAGCATGCACAATGTCAGCACTAGTACAGTGTATATCCACCTTTCGCAGCAATGCAGGCTGCTATTCTCCCATGGAGACGATCGTAGAGATGCTGGATGCAGTCCTGTGGAACGGCTTGCCATGCCATTTCCACCTGGCGCCTCAGTTGGACCAGCGTTCGTGCTGGACGTGCAGACCGCGTGAGACGACGCTTCATCCAGTCCCAAACATGCTCAATGGGGGACAGATCCGGAGATCTTGCTGGCCATGGTAGTTGACTTACACCTTCTAGAGCACGTTGGGTGGCACGGGATACATGCGGACGTGCATTGTCCTGTTGGAACAGCAAGTTCCCTTGCCGGTCTAGGAATGGTAGAACGATGGGTTCGATGACGGTTTGGATGTACCGTGCACTATTCAGTGTCCCCTCGACGATCACCAGTGGTGTACGGCCAGTGTAGGAGACCGCTCCCCACACCATGATGCCGGGTGTTGGCCCTGTGTGCCTCGGTCGTATGCAGTCCTGATTGTGGCGCTCACCTGCACGGCGCCAAACACGCATACGACCATCATTGGCACCGAGGCAGAAGCGACTCTCATCGCTGAAGACGACACGTCTCCATTCGTCCCTCCATTCACGCCTGTCGCGACACCACTGGAGGCGGGCTGCACGATGTTGGGGCGTGAGCGGAAGACGTCCTAACGGTGTGCGGGACCGTAGCCCAGCTTCATGGAGACGGTTGCGAATGGTCCTCGCCGATACCCCAGGAGCAACAGTGTCCCTAATTTGCAGGGAAGTGGCAGTGCGGTCCCCTACGGCACTACGGTCTTGGCGTGCACCCGTGCGTCGCTGCGGTCCGGTCCCAGGTCGACGGGCACGTGCACCTTCCGCCGACCACTGGCGACAACATCGATGTACTGCGGAGACCTCACGCCCCACGTGTTGAGCAATTCGGCGGTACGTCCACCCGGCCTCCCGCATGCCCACTATACGCCCTCGCTCAAAGTCCGTCAACTGCACATACGGTTCACGTCCACGCTGTCGCGGCATGCTACCAGTGTTAAAGACTGCGATGGAGCTCCGTATGCCACGGCAAACTGGCTGACACTGACGGCGGCGGTGCACAAATGCTGCGCAGCTAGCGCCATTCGACGGCCAACACCGCGGTTCCTGGTGTGTCCGCTGTGCCGTGCGTGTAATCATTGCTTGTACAGCCCTCTCGCAGTGTCCGGAGCAAGTATGGTGGGTCTGACACACCGGTGTCAATGTGTTCTTTTTTCCATTTCCAGGAGTGTATCTCTGTATTTGAATACGCATGCCTATACCAGTTTCTTTGGCGCTTCAGTGTATAAACGGCCTCGACCTCAAAATGTCAAAGTTTATGCGGTTATGTTATTTGTAGTGACAATATTTATAATTCGGAAATAGTGAGAAAATCCTCTGTTAACATAACAAATTTTATATACTTCCGATATGTTAACTAAGAGTGTAACTGTTTAAATAATTGGCCAGTGAGAAGTCAAATTTATATCAAAGCGTGCCTACCCTAAGAGTCGTCAGGTGGTTTTTCGCTTGTGTTTAGGCGGAGATACGCAATTTTGTTTTTGCAACGTGTAGCTGTAATCATCCCAACAAAATACTGCTCATGGAATCTTTCATGCGACACCCAATGTCGACGGAAGGCGTCGATTTGTTCCCTGTTAGAAATAAAATGATTTTTAAAGCGGAATTTTACTTTCCAGTTCGATAGAGTGGAACCAAATTAGTCAAGTGCGTTATTCGCTTTATCGAAGTGTGTTAACAGGGGCAGTGTAACAGGAAGAATGACCAGTACTGCAAAAGCGACAGCATCACCCTAGCCCGCGCTGCCTGTCCCCGCCAAATATGCAGCGCTGCCCGGTCGCTACTGGAGTACTGCTTACTCTCCGGATTATGCTGCCCCACTTAATTCATTTCTATAAAACGAATATCGCAAAAGACTAATTTGGGAGAGCTCTTTGGAATGGGTGCGCAAAATTCCGCTTTAAAAATTATTTTGTTTCTAACAGGGAGCAAACCGACGCCTTCTGTCGACATTGAGTGTCGCGTGAAAGACTTCATGAGCAGTGTTTTGTTGGGGTGATTCCAGCTACAAGCTGAAAAAATAAAATTGCATATCTCCGCCTAAACACAAGAGAAAAAGCGGCTGACGACTCTTAGGATAGACAAGCTGTGATATAAATTTGGCTTTTAACTGGCTAATTATTTAACCAGTTACACTGTTGATTAACATATCAGAATTATATAAAATTTGTTATGCTAACAGAGGATTTTCTCACTAGTTCTGAATTACAAATATCGTCACTTTTTTTTTTTTGTCATCAGTCTACTGACTGGTTTGATGCGGCCCGCCACGAATTCCTTTCCTGCGCTAACCTCTTCATCTCAGAGTAGCACTTGCAACCTACGTCCTCAATTATTTGCTTGACGTATTCCAATCTCTGTCTTCCTCTACAGTTTTTGCCCTCTACAGCTCCCTCTAGTACTATGGAAGTCATTCCCTCATGTCTTAGCAGATGTCCTATCATCCTGTCCCTTCTCCTTATCAGTGTTTTCCACATATTCCTTTCCTCTTTGATTCTGCGTAGAACCTCCTCATTCCTTACCTTATCAGTCCATCTAATTTTCAACATTCGTCTATAGCACCACATCTCAAATGCTTCGATTCTCTTCTGTTCCGGTTTTCCCACAGTCCATGTTTCACTACCATACAATGCTGTACTCCAGACGTACATCCTCAGAAATTTCTTCCTCAAATTAAGGCCGGTATTTGATATTAGTAGACTTCTCTTGGCCAGAAATGCCTTTTTTGCCATAGCGAGTCTGCTTTTGATGTCCTCCTTGCTCCGTCCGTCATTGGTTATTTTACTGCCTAGGTAGCAGAATTCCTTCACTTCACTGACTTCGTGACCATCAATCCTGATGTTGAGTTTCTCGCTGTTCTCATTTCTACTACTTCTCATTACCTTCGTCTTTCTCCGATTCACTCTCAAACCATACTGTGTACTCATTAGACTGTTCATTCCGTTCAGCAGATCATTTAATTCTTCTTCACTTTCACTCAGGATAGCAATGTCATCAGCGAGTCGTATCATTGATATCCTTTCACCTTGTATTTTAATTCCACTCCTAAACCTTTCTTTTATTTCCATCATTGCTTCCTCGATGTACAGATTGAAGAGTAGGGTCGAAAGGCTACAGCCTTGTCTTACACCCTTCTTAATACGAGCATTTCGTTCTTGATCGTCCACTCTTATTATTCCCTCTTGGTTGTTGTACATATTGTATATGACCCGTCTCTCCCTATAGCTTACCCCTACCTTTTTCAGAATCTCGAACAGCTTGCACCATTTTATATTGTCGAACGCTTTTTCCAGGTCGACAAATCCTATGAAAATGTCTTGATTTTTCTTTAGCCTTGCTTCCATTATTAGCCGTAACGTCAGAATTGCCTCTCTCGTCCCTTTACTTTTCCTAAAGCCAAACTGATCGTCACCTAGCGCATTCTCAATTTTCTTTTCCATTCTTCTGTATATTATTCTTGTAAGCAGCTTCGATGCATGAGCAGTTAAGCTGATTGTTCGATAATTCTCGCACTTGTCGGCTCTTTCCGTCTTCGGAATTGTGTGGATGATGCTTTTCCGAAAGTCAGATGGTACATCGCCAGACTCATATATTCTACACACCAACGTGAACAGTCGTTTTGTTGCCACTTCCCCCAATGATTTTAGAAATTCTGATGGAATGATATCTATCCCTCCTGCCTTATTTGACCGTAAGTCCTCCAAAGCTCTTTTAAATTCCGATTCTAATACTGGATCCCCTATCTCTTCTAAATCGACTCCTGTTTCTTCTTCTATCACATCAGACAAATCTTCACTCTCATAGAGGCTTTCAATGTATTCTTTCCATCTATCTGCTCTCTCCTCTGCATTTAACAGTGGAATTCCCGTTGCACTCTTAATGTTACCACCGTTGCTTTTAATGTCACCAAAGGTTGTTTTGACTTTCCTGTATGCTGAGTCTGTCCTTCCGACAATCATATCATTTTCGATGTCTTCACATTTTTCCTGCAGCCATTTCGTCTTAGCTTCCCTGCACTTCCTATTTATTTCATTCCTCAGCGACTTGTATTTCTGTATTCCTGATTTTCCCAGAACATGTTTGTACTTCCTCCTTTCATCAATCAACTGAAGTATTTCTTCTGTTACCCATAGTTTCTTCGCAGCTACCTTCTTTGTACCTATGTTTTCCTTCCCAACTTCTGTGATGGCCCTTTTTAGAGATGTCCATTCCTCTTCAACTGTACTGCCTACTACGCTATTCCTTATTGCTGTATCTATAGGGTTAGAGAACTTCAAACGTACCTCGTCATTCCTTAGTACTTCCGTATCCCACTTCTTTGCGTATTGATTCTTCCTGACTAATGTCTTGAACTTCAGCCTACTCTTCATCACTACTATATTGTGATCTGAGTCTATATCTGCTCCTGGGTACGCCTTACAATCCAGTATCTGATTTCTGAATCTCTGTCTGACCATGATGTAATCTAATTGAAATCTTCCCGTATCTCCCGGCCTTTTCCAAGTATACCTCCTCCTCTTGTGATTCTTGAACAGGGTATTCGCTATTACTAGCTGAAACTTGTTACAGAACTCAATTAGTCTTTCTCCTCTTTCATTCCTTGTCCCAAGCCCATATTCCCCTGTAACCTTTTCTTCTACTCCTTCCCCTACAACTGCATACCAGTCGCTCATGACTATTAGATTTTCGTCCCCCTTTACATACTGCATTACCCTTTCAATATCCTCATACACTTTCTCTATCTGTTCATCTTCAGCTTGCGACGTCGGCATGTATACCTGAACTACCGTTGTCGGTGTTGGTCTGCTGTCGATTCTGATTAGAACAACCCGGTCACTGAACTGTTCACAGTAACACACCCTCTGCCCTACCTTCCTATTCATAACGAATCCTACACCTGTTATACCATTTTCTGCTGCTGTTGATATTACCCGATACTCATCTGACCAGAAATCCTTGTCTTCCTTCCACTTCACTTCACTGACCCCTACTATATCTAGATTGAGCCTTTGCATTTCCCTTTTCAGATTTTCTAATTTCCCTACCACGTTCAAGCTTCTGACATATCGTCACTACAAACAACATAACCGTATAAGCTTTCTCATTCTTGTGTTGAGTCCGTTAATACACTGAAGCGCCAAAGAAACAGGTATAGGAATGGGTATTCAAATACAGAGATATGTAAACAGGAACAATACGGCGCTGCAGTCGGCAACGCCTATGTAAGACTAGTGTCTGGCGCAGTTGTTAGCTCGGTTACAGCTGCCAACAATGGCAGGTTACCAAGACTTAGTGAATTTGAACGTGGTGTTATAGTCGGCACACATGTGACTGGACACATCATTTCCGAGGTAGCGATGAAATGGGGATTTACCAGCACGACGATGTCACAAGTCTGCCGTGAATATCATGAATCCGGAAAAACATCAAATCTCAGACATTGCTGCGGCCGGAAAAAGATCCTGCAATAACGGGACCAAGGCGTGATTCCAGCTACGCACTGCAAAATCGAAACTGAAAATATATGCTGAAAAACCAGAGGCAATGATAGTGAAGACTGTCAGGAAATACACCCTGTACAAAGTCAAGTCGTTGTTTAACATTGTTACCAAAACTCTCGAAAAATGCTTGACCAATTTACTTCAAATTTTTAAAAGATACTCAAATGAATATTTGTACAGACAAAGACTATATATTTTTGATATTTAGAAATATATACGTAACAGATAAATCAAAGATATTGTGACCATAAATCTCGAAAAGTTCGTGACGGATTTACTTCAAATTTTCACACGATACACTTGTAAACATCAAAGAGACGCGGGATGTATATCATCTTAAAACGATGTTTATCGTCTTAAAGCGAAAATTTAGAGGTTTTGTATTAAAACGGACAGCGGGCGAGAAAATACTGTTACTATGCTATATATATATATATATATATATATGAATTTGTCCAGCTATGGACCGCTTACAACTTAAGACTTGGTGTTTCTTTTTCTTCCGTTCTTCCCAGTACTTCTTCATTTTCTCGCCAACTGCTCGTCTCTTCTCATCCGTCCACACTCTCTTGGGTCTAGGTTTTGGCTCATCTTCTTCATAGTTTGCGTTTTCTATCAGTAACCTGAAGTGATTCCTATACAATTTCAAACAAAAATTGTATGCACATGAAAGTGCTGTTTTTCTCCTTCTTGTTTTACAGAAAACAGAAAACATGTATTTATAGCTTCTCAGACTCTGAATCGTCCGAAACTTGTAATTCTACCCATTCGCAGATTAAAACTACGCGAAATGCTGTCATTGAATCTATTCCCACATATCTATCGGCTTCAGAGATGTCTTTCATGCGCCATATACCCATGATCCGACCTGGTTTACTCATTCATTTTAAGTACCTACAATAAAGGTATCGCCGGCCGGATTATGGTGTACGCGTTCATTGAGACAGTGTTTGCGCAACAATCGCCGACATAATGTAACTGAGGCGGAATAAGAGGAGCCAGCCCGCATTCGCCGAGGCAGATGGAAAACCGCCTTAAAAACCATCCACAGGCTGGCTGGCACACCAGACCGCCGACCGGAGTGGACGAGCGGTTCTAGGCGCTACAGTCTGGAACCGCGCGACCGCTGCGGTCGCAGGTTCGAATCCTGCCTAAGGCATGGATGTGTGTGATGTCCTTAGGTTAGTGAGGTTTAAGTAGTTCTAAGTTCTAGGGGACTGATGACCACAGTAGTTAAGTCCCGTAGTGCTCAGAGCCATTTGAACCAATAAAGGTATCTTTTGTAATAACAATACAACAAAGCTCAAGGTCAGAAGGGGTGGTGGTCGGGGGGGGGGGGGGGGGATAAGAGGACAGAGAAAGAGGACAGGAAATGGAAAAAATTGGAAATTTGTCGTAAGTTCGTATGGGACCAAACTGCTGAGGTCATCGGTGCCTAGGCTTACACATTACTTAATCTAAGTTAAACTAACTTACGCTAAGGACAACACACACACCCATGCCCGAGTGAGGACTCGAAGCTCCGACGGTAGGAAATGGACCAAGAGAAGGGCGAGGGGGTGCACAGAGAGAAAATAGGAGGGGGAGGAGATGGACAGAGAGAAATGGGGGAGGAGGTGATGCACACTACCATTTGAGCGAAACATTACGAATGCAGATATATCACAGAATATTTATTGCATTACTGTAACTTGTGCGCACAAAATGTTGGAAAACGTTATATTCCACGTTTTACTAATAACATTGTGTCTCATAATACATGTAATGGTTTGAGAGTGAAAAGTTCGAAACCAGTCACAAATAATAAATGTTATTTGCAACTCTGACGGAAACTCTAATTAATAAATTAGAAATATACTGATTTGTTGATACCAACACAGTGTTGGAATTACGTAAAAATAAATTTGCCAAATCATAACAATCAGCGGACACTGTACCACGGTGTAAACGCTAGGATAGGAGAGTGATAACTGAGCTGCGGAAATCAGTGCAAGTGCACGGCAAAGGGTACTTTCCATTCAACCTAGTACCAGGGCTTCGTTTTTTATTGTATTTACTAGCGAACCCGGCAATACTTCGCAGTTACCAAATATGTATCTGAGTTGGATGTCAGAAAGAACACACACCATATCCATATAAGTATATAGAAATGTATCGGGCGAAGAATCCCCGTCTAAGGCAACAATTTGTAAACTGGTGCAGCGAGAATTCTGGAAAGATTGATTTTGTTTTTGTTTTTTTCTTACAAAAGGACCGCGCCTACCCGTCATCACCGATTTAGTTCATATTTATGATACCTGCAGGGCTTCGCCAGAAGTGAAAGTGACGGAAGTGCGAGCTCCACGTGGCCAACCGATCAGAAGAAAACAGCATTTTTGGCGCGTGCCGGACGATGCACGAGGCATGTATGTTACAATAGCTGACGCGCAGCCAACAGCGTGGCCGCAATAGGAACACCAGTTGGTTGTTTGGGGAAGGAGACCAGACAGCGTGGTCATCGGTCTCATCGGATTAGGGAAGGAAGTCGGCCGTGCCCTTTCAGAGGAACCACCCCGGCATTTGCCTGGAGTGATTTAGGGAAATCACGGAAAACCTAAATCAGGATGGCCGGACGCGGGATTGAACCGTCGTCCTCCCGAATGCGAGTCCAGTGTCTAACCACTGCGCCACCTCAACGAAGTTAACCGCTGTTGGTTTCGGCTAGCATTTGGATGGGTGATCGTCTGGGACTGCCGAATGCTGTTAGTTTAATTGACACGCCGTGGTCGGCGCGACGGAAAGAGCGCAGGATGGTAATCAAAAGATTGTTGAAACGAGTCCCTATTCGGATTTTTTTTATTTTAAATATAGCGGAATAATGTTCAATAAATCGTATTTATTAATATTTTCATAAAACGCCGACAAGGAAAATTTGGGATAGGAAATATTTTTCCAAGAAAGGATTGTTCTTGCAGCGTCCATGAGTACGACATGCTTCGCCGTTCCCAAGAAAGGATTGTAATTAAAGCGTACAGGATGTGTTATTTCGTTAGTTTCATTTTGACTTCCGAGCAGCCCTCTGCAGCTACACGCGATTTGTAGGTTCCTGGTGAAAATATAATCACATCCCGAGATCGCTGCATCAAAATACGTTCCGGTTGTACTCGTACATCATCAGCTGTCCTCGGCTATATTTTGCGAAACGACGTGTTACGCGTGATTTCTTGCCAAACTGTACGATAAGAGTCGATCTTTTCTGAATGTAAACCAAGTTTGAAACTTTTCATTCTCTAAACCAAGTCTGTTTTTCTACATAAACTTTAAAACAAGAATGCAGTTGTAAAAGTACAGCGTTTACAACGTATGTAAATTGCTGAGAAAGTTACTGCTTCTCCTGTTCTTACGATGAATAACACTTCAGCGTGTATAGATCATTTTATGTACGAAGTTCTCGTACACGCCCTGCGATCCCTTCCTGGGAATTTATTTCTAACCCCAAAATTTCCTTTACCTTTCCTTTTCAGTCCTTTTTAATAGCAATAACTACAATAAGTCGAAGATTATTTAAGTTTATGTGCAGTGTAAGAAACGTAAACATTGAAAATAAAAAATAGTTTTTGCATCAGGAATCGACCCCCACGACAGTCGGATTACCGTTATGGACACTTTTCACTGCGCCAGCCGCTACCTGGAAGCTAAGTCAATATAAATGGCACACACCTCGCCCTACCCGAACCAAAAACACTATTTTCTTCTAAACAGTTGGTCATCTGTAGCTTCCACTTCTGTCATTTTGATTTTTGGCCAAGACCTGCATATATAATAAATTTCGACGAAATCGGTGGTGATGAATAGGCGCAGACCCCTTTTTAGTGATGAATTTCGTGAAGGACGTCTAAGAATTGCTGTTACCGATGCAAATATAGCCGCTGTTGGTGCAATAACGCCTGAAGAATATCGACGGACGTCTTATAAATTTATTCGGGCGACATTGGGCGTTGGTATGAGTCAAATCCAAAACATCTTACATCAACAATTAGACGTGAGAAAACTTCGCTGTCGATAGAATCCACATGAAATGACTCCCGACCAAAAACAATAATGCACTGACTGGTGCAGGAAAACTCTGCAAAAATTTCAAAGTGGCGCTTCGGATCTCGTTTGCAATATCGTAACTGTTGATCAATCTTAGATTTTTGTTATGACCCTGAAAAGAAAAGTCAATCATGTAAGTAGATCTTTCGAACAGATTCTAAGCCTAGAAACGTGCGGTGAATTCTCAGTGCGGGATAGAAGATTGTTGGTAATTTTTATCGTTTTTTTTTTTTAAGTAGGCCATATTGGTACTATAGCACTAGAAGATCGATGTACTGTTACCGCCGACTGGTATACAAACGTCCGTCTAACACATATTTTTGAAAAAGTTGGCGGAAATAATTTTCCATCACGACAATGCATCATTACATACAGCAAAGCTGACGACTGAATACTAAAAGTAAGCACCACGGATCCTCGACCGAACAGCCCTGACCTACTACCTTACGATTTCCTTTTGTTTCCAAAAATTAAAGAATAAATGCACGGAATCAATTTTTCGTCGAGTCAGTAGAACATTACAAAAGCCCGCTCGGTTTCTGAGGTGCCCCTGGAACTGTGATATCATTCCTTTAAGGAATGGTTTCATAGAACGCAAAAGTGTGTTGATGTCAAAGGCGTGTATTTTGAAAAACAATAACATCGTTTAATAGTAATCGTTGTTTCATTATCTACACATGCCGTCGCTGACGCCGCAGCCGCCGGGCTACGGGGTACTCACCAGGTCTGCGTTTACCGGCATCCTGAAGACTGCGGCGCCGGCGGTGGACTGTCCGCGCCCGCTCCCGCGGCCCCTAGTCTAGTCGTTTCGGCCGCCACTTGCCGGGCTTCCTAAGACCCCGGAAGGCTGGCGCGCCGCGATTGGCTTAGCGCTGCTTGCGTCACGGCGCCTACCTGCGACGCAACTAGGAGGGGGCGGGGATAGGCGTTCCTTCCTGCCGCCTCCCCGCCCCCAGCCGAGTTTCTATCCTTTAACAACCGCTCCTAGTCGGATGCTTCTATTACTTTCGTCGCTGTACAGGCTGTAACAGAGAGGCTTCTATGCAGGGGAAGTCCATACATACTGTATATATATATATATATATATATATATATATATATATATATATGGGTCAAGGTGGTTGGTAGAGGTAGCACCTTTGCTTGGGGTTGACTCAGTACTGGTCCTCACCACCCCAGGGATGAGCTGAGGAGGTATGCAAGACCTTTGCCTCTGAGGAAGCTACGTCCAAGACCGTCCGTGCGTGGTGAAGAGCCACATCCTACACGAGGTGACCCTGTTAACGCAGAACACGGCGGATCTATAGGAGAAAACCTTGAAAAAAAATCTCACATTCCAAATCCTCAATGCGTCTGTACTCGAGTCGAGCGGCAGCGAGGTCAGCGTCTGTCCATCTAGTAGGTGCGGCTGTATTATATGCTCCAGGAACTGACAATCCCTGGTTCTAAACACCCAGTGGAAACACTGGACCAAAACTTACAAGCTATCATGACTCGTGAGAGTAATGACAGAATTACCCCAGGTGGTAACCAATCCACTCGTCGACAGACGACAACTGGGTTTTCGGATTCTGGGGAACCCGGGCCATCACGATCAGAGTTCTCAAGCAAACTTCGTCCCAAGGTTCCCATGTACATTGGTACCTTTAACATTTAGACCCTAATTCAACCTGGAAAATTACACAACTTAGTAACAGAGCTAGACCAACAAAAAATTAAGATCTTAGCGTTACAAGAAACTAGATTCACGGATGAAAATACAATAGACTATGGAAACTATCGCATCTTCAAGAGCAAGACTGACAAACGAATTACCAATGGTACGCCACTCCTGGGCATGGCATTTGCGGTGCACAGAAATATATTAGGCTCAATTAGAGAGGTCTCTTCCATAAATAATCGCCTCATGACCATGCGTATCCAGTGCGCCAACAAGAAATACACATTGATAAATGTTCATGCACCCACAAACATAGACAACAAAAAACGCCAACTACAAACTGAAAAATTCTGGACTAAACTTGAAGATGTCATGGCCAAAATTCCCCGGGATGATATCAAAATCTTAATGGGAGATTTCAATGCGCAAATTGGCAGAGAGAAAGAACACCAAAAAACTGTAGGAAAATATCCAGCATACAGATTCACCAACAGAAACGGACTGAGATTTATTGAACTATACCAACAAAATAATCTAAAAATAATGTCTACATCTTTGAGAAAAAAACCTAGAAAACAAAAGACCTGGAGGTCCCCCATACAAGAGATCGGCGAATATCAGATTGACCACATTGCCATCTCCTATTTCGTACAGAAAGAGATCCATGATGTCCAAGTCCGCAGAGGGGCGAACATTGACTCAGACCACTACTTAACACGCATTAAAGTGAAATTCACCCCAAAACAATTCTATCCGAAGAAAACACACATGATGAAATTTGACACACGAACAATCAAAGAAACCAATCTGAAGGAGGAGTGGGAAAAGGAACCAGCTGACTCTTGGGAAAAATTTCGAACAAAAATTACAAAGAAGGCAAAAGAACTGATCCCATTGAAAAAGAACACAAAACACCCCTGGTGGGACTCTGGATGTGAAAAAGCGCTGGAAGAAAGAAAGAAAGCCTTTCTGAAGTATAACAGTAAAAAATCCCCAGAAAATCTAGATCACTTCCACAACACCAGAAGACAAGTGGCAAAAACAATCAGACAAGTCAAGAGGAAGTACCTCAAGGAACAGTGTGAGTCTATTGAAGAAAATTTCCGTAACTATAATGTACGAGACTTCTATAAGACCTTTGCTGGGAGAACCAATGGATACGGCTCACGAAATCTATGTTTCAGAAAACCAGATGGAAAACTAGCGCTCACAAATCAGGAAAACTGTGAGGAGCTCCTCAATTGCCCTGAACCTTCTTCAAGATTCCCTCAAGAAACTGCTGTCTACACAAATCCAGAATCCCCACCACCTACACTAGAGGAGATCCAAAGACATATTCACAGACTGAAAAACAACAAGGCATCCGGAGAAGATAATATCACTGCAGAACTACTTAAAAATCTTGGACCAAATTCCCTCAAAGAACTCACTCAAATCATCACAGACATTTGGCAGACAGAAAAACTACCAGAAGATTGGAAATGCGCCCTAATTCATCCACTGCATAAAAAGGGAGACATGGCAGATATAAACAACTATCGAGGAGTCTCCCTTCTCCAAGTCACTTATAAAATCCTCTCAGCTTGTCTTCTTCAACGAACACAAGAACAACTCGAACACAGTATTGGTGAATACCAAGCTGGCTTTCGCCCTCACCGATCCTGTGCAGAACAAATTTTCAATTTGAAGACAACACTAAAATACAAAGCAGTCAGAAACAGTCCGATCATTTGTTCCTTTGTTGATTTCGCAAAGGCTTATGATTCAATCGATAGGCAATCTCTCTTTATTATCCTTGAGGAGCTAGGACTCGATCCGAAAACCCTAAACCTTACCAAAGAAACGCTCACAAACACAACTTCTAAGATAAAATTCCTGGGTGAAATATCAGAGCCCTTCCTGATCAAAACCGGCGTCACACAAGGTGACGGCTTGTCTCCACTCCTCTTCAACCCCTTGTCTTAGACAAAGTAATCCGAGAATGGGAAAAAGAACTGAAGAATCAAAATTACTGGAAGCCTATACAACTAGGAAGATCGAAAGATGGTATTAAAATTTCATGCTTGGCATTTGCAGATGACGTGGCCATTCTAGCAGAAAACGAGACCACAGCTATTAAACAGATAGACATTCTCAAAGAATGCGCCGAAAAAGTTGGGCTACAAATTTCCTTCCAAAAAACCAAATTCATCTGCTCAAAATTTGAAACTCAAAAACTGACTACAAAATATGGACAAATTGAGAGAGTTCCATTCTTTAAATACTTAGGCGAGGTCCTAGAACCCACAGGGGGAGAGAAAACTGCACAAAAAGTTCGACTGCAAAAACTGAAAAGAGCATACTGGAAAACCCACAACATCTACAATAAAAAGTGTCTCTCCATTCACTCAAAAATACGACACTACAATACAGTAATCAAGCCCGAAGCACTATATGCCAGCGAAACACTCACACTCCATAGAAAAGGCGACCTGGAAGGCATCCTGAAAGAGGAACGCAAAATTATCAGAAAGATTCTTGGCCCAAAAAGAACTGAAGATGGATACAGGTTACAGTCTCGGAAAACTACAGAAAAATTATCTAACCTCGCCGCAGACATCCGGAAAAGAAGACTAAAATTTTACGGTCATATCCACAGACTCCCAACACCCAGACTCTCCCACAAAATTTTAATATACATTGAAAAATTGAAAACCATACCCTGGATAAAAGAAACCAAAACAGATCTAGCAAATGCACAAATAAATTCTTCAGAAGTTATAAACAGAAATGTATACAGGCAAAAAATCAATAGTTGGAAAGTACAACCCGAGAATGAAGATTGCAAGAGACAGGGGACAAAATGGACAGAGGAAAGAAAGAGAATTCATGGGGAAAGAATGAGAGAAGTTTGGAGAATTAAAAAATTGAATCGGAAAAGCTTTGCGTGATCCGTATGGGTCCAATCGCACATAATTATATATATATATATATATATATATATATATATATATATATAGTATGTATACAAACATATACACACACCGCCGCCCCACACCGAATCCAGGGTTACTGTGCGGTTTGGCTGCCAGTGGACCCCCTCCTCCCTCCTTCCCCCCTCCCCCCCAGGGACGTCTGATACCAAACAAGTTTTAACCCCAAATATTTGCGTGGTAGAATAATTATGGCGTACGCATTCGTGGAGAGTGTTTGCGCAGCAATCGCCGACATAGAGTAACAGAGGCGGAATAAGGGGAGCGAGCCCGCATTCGCCGAAGCAGATGGAAAACCGCCTTAAAAACCATCCACAGGCTGGTTGGCACACCGGACCTCGACACTAATCCACCGGGTGGATTCGTGTCGGGGGCCGGCACGCCTTCCCGCTCGGGAAGCAGTGCGTTGGTACGCGCGCCTAGCCGAGCGGGCTCGTGCACATATTACTCACTTACTGTCTCGAAAGAAATACCGGTATATGACGTAAGAACTAACAATTTCTTATTAGGCCGGGAGTGATGATGTAAGAGAATGGCGGAGGAGGAGATGTACAGATAGGGGGAAGCAGGAGATGATCATAGATAGGGGGTGGAAGAGATGCACAGAGAGAAAGGGACAGCGTGAGGGAAAGGGACAGAAAAAGAGGCCAAGAAGATGGACAAAGAGAGGGTCAACAAGGAGATGCAAAGACAAAGAAGAGGAGGAGATGGACAGAGAAAGGGGACAGCATGAGATGCACCAAGAGAGTGGTAAGAGGAGATGGGCAGAGAGGGGGCAGGAGCAGATGGAGTAATAAAACACTGGAACAAATACACAACCAGGCAACACTAGGTAATTTTACACGGACGAAGCAAGATGTTATAACCATCTGCTTAATAGTGTCTCCAGAGCTGACTGCCGTGCTGAGGACCAGGGTTCAATTCCCATTACTGAAATAGGTTGCACTAAACCTCATCATACCGGCCGCGGTTCTAGGCGCTTCAGTACGGAACCGCGCGACTGCTACGGTCGCAGGTTCGAATCCTGCCTCGGGCATGGCTGTGTGTGATGTCCTTCGGTTAGTTAGGTTTCAGCAGTTCTAAGTTCTAGGGGACTGATGACTCATAGTGCTCAGAGCCATTTGAACCATTTTTAAACCTCATCCTGCCACCTGAGGATCTACCTGAGTACTTGCTGTTCCAAGGTCTGAAAAGCCGACACAGACGCGAAGGGCGGAGTGCTGAACCCCCCTCCCCCCTCTAAACTCTCACCATACCGCATCCAAATAACGTCATTTGTGAGGATGACTTGGCGGCCGGTCCTGACTGGTCCGTGTGAGGACAGAGTAGCGGAGTTTTGATTTGCCTTTTTTAGAGTTCTGTACCTCAGTCAGTAAAAACATAACCCTTGCAGGACCACTTTGTTGTGCATCTTGATTTCTGTATGTTAGGAGCACTTTTTCTTAGGAACGGGTAGAGGTATCAAGTTGAAATTTATGTTAAATACAAAGACCTACGGTCCTTCGGCGGTGTAAAATATCTAAGCTTCTAAGTCAGTGCAGTCGAACGTATTTTGCTACTCACGAAGACACCCATCAAAACGTACAGATGAGCTCCCTGTATACATAATTAAGTTCGCATAATTAAGTTCGTACGGAATCCTCAGAGTACCAGTCCTACTCATACTTGTCCATGCCTTCTTTTTTTTTTTTTTTTTTTTTGCGTCAGCGACTCTGCGTGCCACGGATTCGACAAGTTAATCGCAGGTTTTTGGAAGTATATGGCACCACGTGTTTACGCACAACACAGGGAATTCCCGTAAATTACAGACCGGTGGTTTCAGCATACGAAGCGGCGCCCAACAGCGTCCCAGATGTGCTCCACTGGATTCAGATCAGGCGAATCTGGTGGACGAGACGTCAACGTGAGTTCAGTATCATGCTTCGCAAACCACTGTAGCACGATATGGCACTGAGACACGAACAGTTATACTGCAACAAGACGCATCGCAGCCAGAAAAGACACCGAGGTGGAAGGGAATCCGGTGGTCCACAGTAACGGTCACGTAATCCACAGCTGTCATAGTTTGGAAATTTGTGGTAAGTTCCTATGGGACCAAGCTGCTGAGGTCATCGGTCCCTAGGTTTATACACGAAGGACAACACACACCCATACCCGAGGGAGCACTCGAATCTCCGACGGGGGCGCCGCGCAAACCGCCCTTAGACCATGGGGCTGTCATAGTTCCTTCGCTTACTATATGGTAGGTGAATGACCGCCGCAGCATATTCTTGCTCCCGAGGGTCTACGTCAGTGGCTCCGTGCACGTTTCAAGCAGCCGCCCGCCTGGATGACGGCGCATCCGATTGTGGCGTAACTAGAAGGGTGATTCATCGGACCGGGCGACACGTTTCCACTGATCCACGGTCCAGTGGCGATGATCTCGTAGTGTCATGCGATCGGCGCGGGAGCACTGAGGGGTCGTCTGATATGATGTGCGCCGAGCAGTGTGCTCCGGAAAGCCTGTGCTTGCACCAGCACTGTCGTCACGTCCGCCACGCACCGCCGTCTGCCCTGCTTTACGAGGTGCATTCAAGTTCTAAGGCCTCCGATTTTTTTTCTAATTAACTACTCACCCGAAATCGATGAAACTGGCGTTACTTCTCGACGTAATCGCCCTGCAGACGTACACATTTTTCACAACGCTGACGCCATGATTCCAAGGCAGCAGCGAAGGCTTCTTTAGGAGTCTGTTTTGACCACTGGAAAATCGCTGAGGCAATAGCAGCACGGCTGGTGAATGTGCGGCCACGGAGAGTGTCTTTCATTCTTGGACAAAAGCCAAAAGTCACTAGGAGCCAGGTCAGGTGAGTAGGGAGCATGAGGAATCACTTCAAAGTTGTTATCACGAAGAAACTGTTGCGTAACGTTAGCTCGATGTGCGGGTGCGTTGTCTTGGTGAAACAGCACACGCGCGCAGCCCTTCTCGGACGTTTTTGTTGCAGTGCAGGAAGGAATTTGTTCTTCAAAACATTTTCGTAGGATGCACCTGTTACCGTAGTGCCCTTTGGAACGCAATGGGTAAGGATTACGCCCTCGCTGTCCCAGAACGTGGACACCATCATTTTTTCAGCACTGGCGGTTACCCGAAATTTTTTTGGTGCCGGTGAATGTGTGTGCTTCCATTGAGCTGACTGGCGCTTTGTTTCTGGATTGAAAAATGGCATCCACGTCTCATCCATTGTCACAACCGACGAAAGGAAAGTCCCATTCATGCTGTCGTTGCGCGTCAACATTGCTCGGCAACATGCCACACGGGCAGCCATGTGGTCGTCCGTCAGCATTCGTGGCACCCACCTGGATGACACTTTTCGCATTTTCAGGTCGTCATGAAGGATTGTGGCACAGAACCCACAGAAATGCCAACTCTGGAGGCGATCTGTTCAACAGTCATTCGGCGATCCCCCAAAACAATTCTCTCCACTTTCTCGATCATGTCGTCAGACCGGCTTGTGCGAGCCCGAGGTTGTTTCGGTTTGTTGTCACACGATGTTCTGCCTTCATTAAACTGTCGCACCCATGAACGCACTTTCAAAACATCCATAACTCCATCACCACATGTCTCCTTCAACTGTCGATAAATTTCAATTGGTTTCACACCACGTAAATTCAGAAAACGAATGATTGCACGCTGTTCAAGTAAGGAAACGTCGCCATTTTAAGTATTTAAAACAGTTCTTATTCTCGCCGCTGGCGGTAAAATTCCATCTGCCGTATGGTGCTGCCATCTCTGGGACGTATTGACAATGAACGCGGCCTCATTTTAAAACAATGTGCATGTTTCTATCTCTTTCCAGTCCGGAGAAAAAAAATCGGAGGCCTTAGAACTTCAATGCACCTCGTACAGGGAGGGCTCGTTCCGACCTCCTCCTGCGTGACGAGGTGTGGCTTCAGACACTTTGCATAGGTGCTCGCGAGAACAGAGTGCAAGCTGTCGACCTGCCTCGCCGTTTCCGAAATGCTCGTTCCCGGGGAAGAACAACATGCCCTTCGTCACGGCCAGTCAATCTTGCGCGTTTGTGGCTCCTATCGTGACTAGATTAACTCCCCATATGTCACTGTTCCGCCTCGAGATGGGTAGCGGACATATTGTTTCCGCTCATCAGTAGATACGCACAGAAAATAATTCGGAACAAATATTCAAAAAAGCAACTCGTTTCTTAGTGCACCCGAATAAATAGCTGGTTGAAGTTTTAAATTTTCCCATTCTACATCTACACCCGTACTCCTACTAGCCATTTCCTTTCCTGTTCCATTCGCAAAAAGATCGAGGGAAGGACGACTGTCTTTATGCCTCTCTGTGAGCACTGATTTCTCGGATCTTATCTTCGTGGTGCTTACCCGCAATGTACAGGATGTTTCAAAAATGACCGGTATATTTGAAACGGCAATAAAAACTAAACGAGCAGCGATAGAAATACACCGTTTGTTGCAATATGCTTGGGACAACAGTACATTTTCAGGCGGACAAACTTTCGAAATTACAGTAGTTACAATTTTCAACAACAGATGGCGCTGCAAGTGATGTGAAAGATATAGAAGACAACGCAGTCTGTGGGTGCGCCATTTTGTACGTCGTATTTCTGCTGTAAGCGTGTGCTGTTCACAACGTGCAAGTGTGCTGTGGACAACATGGTTTATTCCTTAGAACAGAGGATTTTTCTGGTGTTGGAATTCCACCGCCTAGAACACAGTGTTGTTGCAACAAGACGAAGTTTTCAACGGAGGTTTAATGTAACCAAAGGACCGAAAAGCGATACAATAAAGGATCTGTTTGAAAAATTTCAACGGACTGGGAACGTGACGGACGAACGTGCTGGAAAGGTAGGGCGACCGCGTACGGCAACCACAGAGGGCAACGCGCAGCTAGTGCAGCAGGTGATCCGACAGCGGCCTCGGGTTTCCGTTCGCCGTGTTGCAGCTGCCGTCCAAATGACGCCAACGTCCACGTATCGTCTCATGCGCCAGAGTTTACACCTCTATCCATACAAAATTCAAATGCGGCAACCCCTCAGCGCCGCTACCATTGCTGCACGAGAGACATTCGCTAACGATATAGTGCACAGGATTGATGACGGCGATATGCATGTGGGCAGCATTTGCTTTACTGACGAAGCTTATTTTTACCTGGACGGCTTCGTCAATAAACAGAACTGGCGCATATGGGGAACTGAAAAGCCCCATGTTGCAGTCCCATCGTCCCTGCATCCTCAAAAAGTACTGGTCTGGGCCGCCATTTCTTCCAAAGGAATCATTGGCCCATTTTTCAGATCCGAAACGATTACTGCATCACGCTATCTGGACATTCTTCGTGAATTTGTGGCGGTACAAACTGCCTTAGACGACACTGCGAACACCTCGTGGTTTATGCAAGATTGTGCCCGGCCACATCGCACGGCCGACGTCTTTAATTTCCTGAATGAATATTTCGATGATCGTGTGATTGCTTTGGGCTATCCGAAACATACAGGAGGCGGCGTGGATTGGCCTCCCTATTCGCCAGACATGAACCCCTGTGACTTCTTTCTGTGGGGACACTTGAAAGACCAGGTGTACCGCCAGAATCCAGAAACAGTTGAACAGTTGAAGCAGTACATCTCATCTGCATGTGAAGCCATTCCGCCAGACACGTTGTCAAAGGTTTCGGGTAATTTCATTCAGAGACCACGCCATATTACTGCTATGCATGGTGGATATGTGGAAAATATCGTACTATAGAGTTTCCCAGACCGCAGCGCCATCTGTTGTTGAAAATTGTAACTAATGTAATTTCGAAAGTTTGTCTGCCTGAAAATGTACTGTTGTCCCATGCATATTGCAACAAACGGTGTATTTCTATTGCTGCTCGTTTGCTTTTTATTGCCGTTTCAAATATACCGGTCATTTTTTAAACACCCTGTATGTTTGTGGCAGCAGAATCGATTGGCAGTTAGCCTTAAATACCAGTTCTCCAATTTTTCTCAATTGTCTTTTTTAAACAGAACGTCGCCTTCCCTCCACAGATTCCCACCTGAGTTCCCGTAGCATCTCAGTAACACTTACGTGTTGTTCGGACCTACCGCTAATATATCTGTCAGCCCACCTCTCAATTGCTTCAATGTCGTCCTTCAATCCGACTTGGTACGGACCACGACCAACTACCAGCGCCCTATATCCAGTCTCCTTTACAGATCAACCACTCTTTCCTAAAATTCTGCCAATAAACCAAAGTTGGCCGGTCGGTGTGGCCGAGCGGTTCTAGGCGCTTCAGTCTGGCCCCGCGCGACTACTACTGTCGCAGGTTCGAATCCTGCCTCGGGCTTGGATGTGTGTGATGTCCTTAGGTTAGTTACGTTTAAGTAGTTCTAAGTTCTAGGGGACTGATGACCTCAGATGTTAAGTCCCATAGTGCTCAGAGCCATTTGAACAATCACCTGACCAGAAGTCTTGCTCCTCCTGCCACCGAACCCAGTATATCTAACTTTAACCTACCCATTTTCCTTTTTAAATTTTCTAACCTCCCTCCCCGATTAGGGGGTCTGGCGTTCCACGCTCCGATCCGTAGATCGCCAGTTTTGTTTCTCCTGGTAACGACGTTCTCCTGAGTAGTCCCCGCCCGGAGATCCGAATGGGGGACTATTTCATCTCCGGAATATTTTATCAAAGAGGACACCATCATAATTTAACCATACAGTAAAGCTGCATGCCCTCGGGAGAAATCACTGCTGCAGTTTCCTCTTGCTTTCCGCCGTTCGCAGTACCAGCACAGCAAGGCCAGTTCATTCAATCATCCAGACTGTTGCCCTTGCAACTACTGAAAGGGCTGCTGCCCCTCTTCAGGAACCACACGTTTGTCTGGCCTCACAACAGATACCCCTCTGTTGCGGTTGCACCTACGGACCTACGGTACGGCTATCTGAATCGCTGAGGCACGCAAACCTCCCCACCAACGGAATGGTCAATGGTTAATGGGGGAAGGGATGTCCAACAGTCTCTTTTTAGGATCGCTGCTGCCACTCGCAGCCACTATATTGTTGAGTGTCAATATTACCTTCGTAGTTTCAAATGATGGCTTGTTATGTCTTGTACTGATATGAAAACATTTATGTATTACATATTAATATTTACTCACTCGTCGCCACACATACAATACAATGAAATACCAAATTCTGTAAACATGACGCTACAAGTTGCAGAGTTCCTAACATACACAACGCAGCTTGTCATTCTTCACCAATTCAATTCCAAAAGTAACTTCTGATGTGCCCCAAGGGAGCGTTATAGGGCCTTTACTTTTTACAATATACACTACTAGCCATTAAAATTGTTACACCACGAAGACGACGTGCTACAGACGCGAAATTTAACCGACAGGAAGAAGTTGCTGTGATATGCAAATGATTAGCTTTTCAGTGCATTCACACAAGGCTGGCGCCGGTGGCGACACCTACAACGTGCTGACATGAGGGAAGTTTCCAACCGATTTCTCGTACACAATCAGCAGTTGACTGTCGTTGCCTGGTGAAACATCGTTGTGATGCCTCGTGTAAGGAGGAGAAATGAGTACCATCACGTTTCAGACTTTGATAAAGGTCGGACTGTAGCCTATCGCGATTGCGGTTTATCGTATCGCGACATTGCTGCTCGCGTTGGTCGAGATCCAAAGACTGTTAGCAGAATATGGAATCGGTGGGTTCGGGAGGGTAATATGGAACGCTGTGCTGGATCCCAAAGGCCTCGTATCACTAGCAGTCGAGATGACAGGCATCTTATCCGCATGGCTGTAACGCAGCCACGTCTCGATCCCTGGGTCAAGAGTTGGGCACGTTTGCAAGACAACAACCATCTGCACGAACAGTTCGACGACGTTTGCAGCAGCATGGACTATCAGCTGGGAGACCATGGCTGCGGTTACCCTTGACGCTGCATCACAGACAGGAGCGCCTGCGATGGTGTACTCAACGACCCTACAGCACTACTACAAACAGCACCCTACTAATACTGCAGTCAGACGCTACAGAGTTCTTTCTCCTACTCATCTGTATTAAATACTCACCTGTATTTTTCTACGTTTAGAACAAGTTGTCATGCATCAGGCCAACCGTAAATTCTGTTTAGGTCATCTTGTATCGTCCTGCAGACACTCAACGACGACACCTTCCCGTACAGCACAGCTTCATCGGCAAAAAACCGTACATTGCTACTCACGCTGTCCCTCAGGTTATTTATGTATGCAGAGAACAACGGCGGACCTGTCACACTTCCCTGGGTACTTCTGACGATACCCTTCCCTCTGAGGAACATCACTTTCGAGGAAAACGTTCTGGGTTCTATTTCTTAAAAAGGATACGAGCTGCTCTCATATCTGGGTACCTAAACCGTATCCTCGAATCTTGTTCGACAGTATGGCCAGCTGCACCGTGTCATACGTTTTGCAGATTTCTAGGAATGTGCAGTCCACCTAGTGCCCTTCAACCATGGCTTATAGGACAACATATGAGACAAGGGCAGGCTCAGTTTCGCACGAGTGATGCGTTCCAAATCAGTGCCAATTCGTAAACGAAAGACATTCTGTCTCAAGGAAACGTGTTTTTCTTTTTTTTTTTGTTTCTTTTTCGAACTCACAATGTGTTTAAAAATTTCGCTGCAAATCGAACTTAAGGATACTGATGTGTAATTATGCGGATATGATAGGATTGACAGAGGAAAGAGAAAATGTCCAAAGAAGAGCAGCGTGTTTTGTGACAGGTTCATTTACTAAGCGCGAAAGCGTCACGGAGATACTCGACCAACTCCAGTGGCAGGCACTCCGAAAGACGCTTTCCGCATCGCAGAGTGGTTTCCTGTTCGAATTCCGAGAGCATACGTTCTCAGGAGATTCAGCCAGTGTACTGGATCTGTCCAAAAAATTGCGGAATTTTGTCCACAGAGTTGTTCTACACTTATCTTTTACGAGTTGTACATGGTCTCTTTCGAAATATTCTCCTCCACAATTGATACACCGCTCCCAACGCCGTTTACAGTTCCGCAAGAAGTCCTGGTACGCCTCCTGCTGTACCGCGCGAAGCGCCGTCTGCAAATTTTTTTTATCTCTTCTATCGTTTCAGATCTTCGTCCTTTCCACGTGGTTTTCAACTTTGGAAACAAAAAAATGTTCGCAGGGACCAAGTCTAGAGAGTACAGAGGATGCGGCAGCACAGTGATTTCGTTTTTTGTGTAATACACATGCACCAGCAGCGACGAATCTGTGGGTGCGTTATAGTGATGCAAGAGCCGTGAATTGTCTCGACACATTTCAGGCCGTTTCCTTCTCACATTTTCTCGTAGGTGTCGCGACACGTCCCGGTAGTACCATCGATTAACAGTTTGTCCCTGTGGCACGAATTCGTGATGAACTAATGCTTCAAATTTTAAAAAAATATCAGCATGTTTTTGACATCTTACCTGACCTGACGAGGTTTTTCTTTGTCTCGGAGAACCTTTTCCGACCCACTCTCAAGATCAAACCATGCCGTTTCCCAAGTCACGGGCCCAAAAAAAATTTCCTATCTGTGTTTTCGGGTCAAGTACGTTTTATCGTATCCTATCTAAATAACAATAGTCTTTAATATAAGAAGCGATAATTCTCTTTTGTAGCACATAGTGAAATTGTCCTCTGTCGGTCGATAGAGTATAAGGGTGATGAAAGGGCATTATACGTTCGTTCACGCAATTACCATATTTTTTACACGTAAACATAATTTGACCTGTGCTGGTCATTTGCTATTACATGGCGTTGTTCGTTCACTCACGCGTTATTTTTAGTAATAAGATAAAAATTAATCTTGATAATATTCTTCATTCAGTGCGTGTCAGCAATAAGAACTATATTTACATCAACTGATAAAAACACCTACTCGACCATTTGTGTACAGGTTATCCGAAATTATTGCATTTTGGCGTTTACAAACTACAGTTTCGCTGTTTTATGTCATATTTCATTAATAACGATGGTTGCGTTATGCAGCATTCGTTGTGAAAGGGCCGATGTATTCTAATAGTGTAAGTCGGGGTACTGTGATAGCACTCATATAAATCCATGCATAGTTTGTTACATTTTGGTCAAAACCTGGTGCAGAGGCTATATGTTTCAGAGTTTCAACCACTCTATAAGTTATTTGTTTTAAGATATAAATGCGTCTTTGACAGTCATGGTGTCACAAGGGGAGGCCGCCAATTGTGAAATTCAGATTCGATTCAGACTGCGCATAATAACAGCTCATGGCCAGAGGTGTAATGTGGCAAAGCACCAAGATGCACGTCTCAGCCGTTGTCGAGAAAATCGACAGTTAAAAGAAAACGTTGCGGTGAAATACTCTCTACGACTAATAATTTTCTACAGCGTCGTGGCGCTGCGGTAAGCGCTCGGGCTCGTAATCCGAAGGTCGCCGGATCGAATATCGCGCTGTGCAACGATTTTTTTTTTTTAGTATTTGTTTTATGTAATTCAAATGTGTGTATAAACACACACACACACACACATATATATATATATATATATATATATATATAATTCCCGGCAATCAGTTGCAACAATTATGCATATAATAAGTTGTTGAAAGTCGTTTCTCGTGGAAAAACTAGCGACTTCGAATATCATTAGGTTTTCCGCAAACAAAGTTGTATTTCACAAATGTTATTAATTGTCTTCATAATGGTAAGCACGTATAGTTAACGGAAGACGTGGAAACGATATTCCGAAACGAATACGTATAGCGTAAGTCAAACGTTCGAATTAGAATAGAAACCCCACGAACACAAATTTGCTGTGGCAGGTATGAAATATAAACTCCGTTACTCGCTCGTTACACTTGAAGGACAGATGTTGAATGGGCCGAAACGAGCCGCCGCATAACAGCGTAGTTGCCCGCTAACTTCGACAGAAGGTAGATGCGGTCCCTAGCGCAACTTATAACATCGTCGAAAATCAGTGCGGACGTGAGAGCTTTGGTACACCCTGTTAAACAAACGGAAAAATGGAGGCGGTACAATTGGAGAGCGATCCACCTTCACCTACAAGCATAAACAATACATTAATAGTTTATATATATATATATATATATATATATATATATATATATATATATATATATATATATTTGAATTACAAAAAACTAATAATAAAAAAAATGTTGCATGGCACGAGATTCGATCCGGCGACCTTCGGATTACGAACCCGAGCGCTTACCGCCGCACCAATACGCTGTAGAACATTATAAAGCGTAGAGAGTATTTCAACGCAACGGTTTCTTCTGACTGTCGATTTTCTCGACAACGGCTGAGAAGTGCATCTTGGTGCTTTGCCACATTACACCTCTGGCCATGAGCTTTTATTATGCGCAGTCTGAATCGAATCTGAATTTCACAATTGGCGGCCTCCCCTTGTCAGTTAGACATGCGCAATGTTCCCCGCCATGTTGACATGCAGCGCGTCATCTAGGTCTACTCAGTTTCACGTGAGCTCCCGAGGCCCACCGCACGGCGCCCATGGAGACGTGGCGCTCGCCGGAGCTTAAGTCTTGCTGCTGACTCAGTACCTGTGTACCGCATTTTTAAAATGTGCCTACGCCTATTCAGGCTGTTTTAGTTTTATTTCTAGACCATGCCCTCGTAGACAAATTATAGAATCACATTTATCTTCTGACGAAGGCTCGATTACTTGGGTTGAAACCTAGGGAAAGGTTGGTTTCATTACTGCAATCGAGCCTGATAGTTTCTTATATACTGAACCTTGGTCTCAAGATCATAATCGTTGGCTCAGGTGTCATCACCACTTGTGATTCTCCCAGTTATGATTCTCTTAAGGAACGTCTCGTTCTCATTTGTCCGATCCAAAATCTCTTCACAGAATGTCCAGACACTCTGTGACCAAAATGGTACTGAAACAGAGGATGACAGACTAAAGGCCGAAATACTAAATGTCTTTTTCCAAAGTTGTTTCACAGAGGAAGATTGCACGGTAGTTCCTTCTCTAGATTGTCGCACAGATGACAAAATGGTAGATATCGAAATAGACGACAGAGGGATAGAGAAACAATTAAAATCGCTCAAAAGAGGAAAGGCCTCTGGACCTCATGGGATACCAGTTCAATTTTACACAGAGTACGCGAAGGAACTTGCCCCCCTTCTTGCAGCGGTGTACCGTAGGTCTCTAGAAGAGCGTAGTGTTCCAAAGGATTGGAAAAGGGCACAGGTCATCCCCGTTTTCAAGAAGGGACGTCGAACAGATGTGCAGAACTATAGACCTATATCTCTAACGTCGATCAGTTGTAGAATTTTGGAAAACGTATTGTGTTCGAGTATAATGACTTTTCTGGAGACTAGAAATCTACTCTGTAGGAATCAGCATGGGTTTCGAAAAAGACGGTCATGTGAAACCCAGCTCGCGCTATTCGTCCACGAGACTCAGAGGGCCATAGACACGGGTTCACAGGTACATGCCGTGTTTCTTGACTTCCGCAAGGCGTTCGATACAGTTCCCCACAGTCGTTTAATGAAGAAAGTAAGAGCATATGGAGTATCAGACCAATTGTGTGATTGGATTGAGGAGTTCCTAGATAACAGGACGCAGCATGTTATTCTCAATGGAGAGAAGTCTTCCGAAGTAAGAGTGATTTCAGGTGTGCCGCAGGGGAATGTCATAGGACCGTTGCTATTCACAATATACATAAATGACCTGGTGGATGACATCGGAAGTTCACTGGGGCTTTTTGCAGATGATGCTGTGGTGTATCGAGTGGTTGTAACAATGGAAAATTGTACTGAAATGCAGGAGGATCTGCAGCGAATTGA
The DNA here is from genome assembly GCF_023864275.1 of Schistocerca cancellata. NCBI lineage: Eukaryota > Metazoa > Arthropoda > Insecta > Orthoptera > Acrididae > Schistocerca > Schistocerca cancellata. The sequence continues at coordinate 122,490,619 of NC_064637.1, read as the reverse complement.
CGCATGGTGCAGGGAATGGCAACTGAATCTCAATGTAGACAAGTGTAATGTGCTGCGAATACACAGAAAGATAGATCCTTTATCATTTAGCTACAAAATAGCAGGTCAGCAACTGGAAGCAGTTGATACCATAAATTATCTGGGAGTACGCATTAGGAGTGATTTAAAATGGAATGATCATATAATGTTGATTGTCGGTAAGGCAGATGCCACACTGAGATTCATTGGAAGAATCCTAAGGAAATGCAATCCGAAAACAAAGGAAGTAGGTTACAGTACGCTTGTTCGCCCACTGCTTGAATACTGCTCAGCAGTGTGGGATCCGTACCAGATAGGGTTGATAGAAGATATAGAGAAGATCCAACGGAGAGCAGCGCGCTTCGTTACAGGATCATTCAGTAATCGCGAAAGCGTTACGGAGATGATAGATAAACTCCAGTGGAAGACTCTGCAGGAGCGACGCTCAGTAGCTCGGTACGGGCTTTTGTCAAAGTTTCGAGAACATACCTTCACCGAAGAGTCAATCAGTATATTGCTCCCTCCTACGTATATCTCGCGAAGAGACCATGAGGATAAAATCAGAGAGATTAGAGCCCACACAGAGGCATACCGACAATCCTTATTTCCACGAACAATACGAGATTGGAATAGAAGGGAGAACCGATAGAGGTACTGAAGGTATCCTGCGCCACACACCGTAAGGTGGCTTGCGGAGTATGGATGTAGATGTAGATGTAGACTGGGAGACGAAGGTCTTTCTGGTCTTGACTCATGAGCCGTGGGACGCACATGGTGGCAACACGATGCATTCCAAGACGCTATGTCAGGATTTCATTACATGATCCTACTGAAATGTCACATTCTTCTGCAATCTCTCGGATAGTCACACTTCGATTGGCACGCACAATTTCGTTGGCGTTCATGATATGAGCTTCGCCGGCAGACGTCGAAGGGCGAGGGTCATTTTCAACTTCCGTCCGGTCATTTTTAAACCGTGTGAACCATAAGTAACACAGAGTACGGCTTGACCACCCATCACCGTAGCCTTCCTGCAACATTTGGTGTCTCTATATACGTTTCCTTGAGATTCGAGCAAAATTTAATGGAGACATGTTGCTCCTGTAACTCTGCCATTTCGAAATCCGCAAACTGTGCGACACAACGTTCTACTCTATACAGCACTGAACAGTAACTAAATGTTGCTGTTGTTGTGGTCTTCAGTCCTGAGACTGCTTTGATGCAGCTCTCCATACTACTCTATCCTGTGCAAGCTTCTTCATCTCCCAGTACCTACTGCAACCTACATCCTTCTGAATCTGCTTAGTGTATTCATCTCTTGGTCTCCCCCTATGATTTTTACCCTCCACGCTGCCTTCCAATACTAAATTGGTGATCCCTTGATGCCTCAGAACATGTCCTACCACCCGATCCCTTCTTCTGGTCAAGTTGTGCCACAAACATCTCTTCTCCCCAATCCTATTCAATACTTCCTCATTAGTTATGTGATCTACCCATCTAATTATTAGCATTCTTCTGTATCACCACATTTCGAAAGCTTCTATTCTCTTCTTGTCCAAACTATTTACCGTCCATGTTTCACTTCCATACATGGCTACACTCCATACAAATACTTTCAGAAACGACTTCCTGACACTTAAATCTATACTCGATGTTAACAAATTTCTCTTCTTCAGAAACGCTTTCCTTGCCATTGCCAGTCTACATTTTATATCCTCTCTACTTCGACCATCATCAGTCATTTTGCTCCCCAAATAGCAAAACTCCTTTACTACTTTAAGTGTCTCATTTCCTAATCTAATACCCTCATTGTCACCCGACTTAATTCGACTACATTCCATTATTCTCGTTTTGTTTTTGTTGATGTTCATCTTATATCCTCCCTTCAAGACACCATCCATTCCGTTCAACTGCTCTTCCAAGTCCTTTGCTGTCTCTGACAGAATTACAATGTCATCGGCGAACCTCAAAGTTTTTATTTCTTCTCCATGGATTTTAATAGCTACCCCGAATTTTTCTTTTGTTTCCTTTACTGCTTGCTGAATATACAGATTGAATAACATCGGGGAAAGGCTACAACCCTGTCTTACTCCCTTCCCAACCGCTGCTTCCCTTTCATGTCCCTCGACTCTTATAACTGCCATCTGATTTCTGTACAAATTGTAAATAGCCTTTCGCTCCCTGTATTTTACCCCTGCCACCTTCAGAATTTGAAAGAGAGTATTCCAGTCAACATTGTCAAAAGCTTTCTCTAAGTCTACAAATGCTAGAAACGTAGGTTTGCCTTTCCTTAATCTTTCTTCTAAGATAAGTCGTAAGGTCAGTATTGCCTCACGTGTTCCAGTATTTCTACGGAATCCAAACTGATCTTCCCCGAGGTCGGCTTCTACTGGTTTTCCCATTCGTCTGTAAAGAATTCGTGTTAGTATTTTGCAGCTGTGGCTTATTAAACTGATTGTTCGGTAATTTTCACATCTGTCAACACGAAACTTCCGGCAGTTACATGTTAAACACAGGCGTGTGCAAGGATGCCAACCGTATTTCGCTCCAACACACCATTGGAGCGAAATTACGAATGTTCCTGAATTTTTTTTAACAGACGTATATCTAGTGGAAAATTAAGATAAAGTTACTGAGATTCGAACTCCACGAAATATTACCAACCTTCGTTCTTCCCGCGAACGATTCGCGACTGGCAAAGTGACAGCGCCACGCAAAGTACCCTCCGCTACTCGCCATAGAGTAGAGATGAAGGTCTAGATGTAGCTTAGTTCACGGCCGATTACGAATCCTATCCTTGTCAAACGACGGTCAGAAGACGTAATTACCGGTGTACATGACATGTCCAGTATGTTGGTGAAAGTGATCTACGTACGGATCGCTGCTTCCACCACCGCACGTCGGAGGCCCCGGTGCAGGAAAGTTTCCACGGGCCTGTGTGGTGTGTGACGCAGCATCGGAAGCCCGCCAGGGCAGCGGCTTAGCCGCCGTTGGGCTTCTGTGTGCCCGCACAACTTTCCCGGGCGATACGCACGCGTCCTCCAGCTGCTACTCCCGTCAAACAAAAGGTCACACACAGCAATCGACCGAGCAAATGGATCGTAATGTGTTACTGACTGTTCCATTATTCCTTCTTCACTTGACCTAATGCACCCTTCCTTACAACCGCTTCGTAAACAAGTTGTGTGCCTATACAGTACCATCTCAGTCTTGCGAGTGGATTCCTCATTTCCTGTCAGAAATAACGTTCTTTGTAGTAATTAAAGGAAATCCATCGAAGGAATCAGAGGTGATGAGAAACATTGCGAAAGCACAGAGAGCTTCACTCAAAGTTTAAACGCAGCCAAAACCTCTCATACAAACAGAAGCTAAACGATGTCAAAGTTAGCGTATAGAGGGCTATGCGTGAAGTGTTCAGTGAATTCGAAAGTAAAATTCTATGTACCGACTCGATAGAAAATCCTAGGAAGTTCTGGTCTTACGTTAAATCAGTAAGTGGCTCGAAACAGCATATCCAGACACTCTGTGATGATAATGGCATTGAAACAGAGGATGACACGCGTAAAGCTGAAATACTAAACACCTTTTTCCAAAGCTGTTTCACAGAGGAAGACCGCACTACAGTTCCTTCTCTAAATCCTCGCACAAACGAAAAAATGGCTGACATCGAAATAAGTGTCCAAGGAATAGAAAAGCAACTGGAATCACTCAACAGAGGAAAGTCCACTGGACCTGACGGGATACCAATTCGATTCTACACAGAGTACGCGAAAGAACTTGCCCCCCTTCTAACAGCCGTGTACCGCAAGTCTCTAGAGGAACGGAAGGTTCCAAAAGATTGGAAAAGAGCACAGGTAGTCCCAGTCTTCAAGAAGGGTCGTCGAGCAGATGCGCAAAACTATAGACCTATATCTCTGACGTCGATCTGTTGTAGAATTTTAGAACATGTTTTTTGCTCGAGTATCATGTCGTTTTTGGAAACCCAGAATCTACTATGTAGGAATCAAAATGGATTCCGGAAACAGCGATCGTGTGAGATCCAACTCGCTTTATTTGTTCATGAGACCCAGAAAATATTAGATACAGGTTCCCAGGTAGATGCTATTTTCCTTGACTTCCGGAAGGCGTTCGATACAGTTCCGCACTGTCGCCTGATAAACAAAGTGAGAGCCTACGGAATATCAGACCAGCTGTGTGGCTGGATTAAAGAGTTTTTAGCAAACAGAACACAGCATGTTGTTATCAATGGAGAGACGTCTACAGACGTTAAAGTAACCTCTGGAGTGCCACAGGGGAGTGTTATGGGACCATTGCTTTTCACAATATATATAAATGACCTAGTAGATAGTGTCGGAAGTTCCATGCGGCTTTTCGCGGATGATGCTGTAATATACAGAGAAGTTGCAGCATTAGAAAATTGTAGCGAAATGCAGGAAGATCTGCAGCGGATAGGCACTTGGTGCAGGGACTGGCAACTGACCCTTAACATAGACAAATGTAATGTATTGCGAATACATAGAAAGAAGGATCCTTTATTGTATGATTATATAATAGCAGAACAAACACTGGTAGCAGTTACTTCTTTAAAATATCTGGAAGTATGCGTGCGGAACGATTTGAAGTGAAATGATCATATAAAATTAATTGTTGGTAAGGCGGGTACCAGGTTGAGATTCATTGGGAGAGTCCTTAGAAAATGTAGTCCATCAACAAATGAGGTGGTTTACAAAACACTCGTTCGACCTATACTTGAGTATTGCGCATCAGTGTGGGATCCGTACCAGATCGGGTTGACGGAGGAGATAGAGAAGATCCAAAGAAGAGCGGCGCGTTTCGTCACAGGGTTATTTGGTAACCGTGATAGCATTACGGAGATGTTTAACAAACTCAAGTGGCAGACTCTGCAAGAGAGGCGCTCTGTATCGCGGTGTAGCTTGCTCGCCAGGTTTCGAGAGGGTGCGTTTCTGGATGAGGTATCGAATATATTGCTTCCCCCTACTTATACCTCCCGAGGAGATCACGAATGTAAAATTAGAGAGATTAGAGCGCGCCCAGAGGCTTTCAGACAGTCGTTCTTCCCGCGAACCATACGCGACTGGAACAGGAAAGGGAGGTAATGACAGTGGCACGTAAAGTGCCCTCCGCCACACACCGCTGGGTGGCTTGCGGAGTATAAATGTAGATGTAGATGTAGAATAGCCGTCTTAGTACATTTGTACATGATGCTGTCATTTACCGTCTAGTAAAGTCATCAAAAAATCAACACGAATTACAAAACGATCTAGACAAAATACGTATCTGGCGCGAAAAGTAGCAATTGAAACAATAAAAAATGTCGGGTCATCGACATGAGTACTAAAAACTGTATATACCAAGGGGTCCAAAAATATGTATCCACTGTTTAAAAGTCCGTAACTTGCAAACTAATTGACGTAGTTGTCTCATTTTTGGTGAAAGTGTAGCTTAAAGTCCAGCTTAAAGATATCACTGTAGGTGTTCGAAATGGTCACCATTAACATCCACACACAAACGATGGCGCCGAACTGCAGAGCGAACTACTGACTGGAACGTGTTTAGTTGGATATTTGCACATGAATGTAAGATGGATTCTCGAAGTTCATCCAAGGTGCGTGGCTTTTGTCGATAAACGACGTCCTTTAGTGTTCCCCACAGGTAAAAGTCCAGAGGAGTTAGGTCTGGGGAACGTGGTGGATACTCCACAGATCCTCTACGGCTTATCCATCTTCCTGGTAGATTTTCGTCGAGATACGCCCTAACACGATTTTGGTAGTGGGCTGGACCACCATCTTGTCGAAAGTAAACTCTTCCGTCTCCATACAAGTCTCGGATGGCAGATAAAATGGATTTCCGAAGCTTCTGAAGGTACACCTCACCGGTAACTATGCCGTCAAAGAATAATGGCCCAATCAAGCACCTGTAAGACAATCCACACTATTGTGTTGGCAGAAGAGCCAACACCGTGTTGCTAGTGGAGGCCGAAATGCACGCTTTTAAGCTCACGCAGACTGGCGTGACGTCTGGAACAGATTAATTGAGTCTAATAAATAAAGTACGGAGTTGATGTAATACTTAACTTTAATCCATAATTGGAGAACATCGCTCTTGTTGATACATTATATAATCTCAATATAAACTGGTCATGGCGCCTTGCTAGGTCGTAGCAAATGACGTAGCTGAAGGCTATGCTAACTATTGTCTCGGCAAATGAGAGCGTATTGGTCAGTTTAGCTTCGCTAGCAAAGTCGGCTGTACAACTGGGGCGAGTGCTAGGACGTCTCTCTAGACCTGCCGTGTGGCAGCGCTCGGTCTGCAATCACTGACAGTGGCGACACGCGGGTCCGTCGTATACTAGCGGACCGCGGCCGATTTAAAGCCTACCACCTAGCAAGTGTGGTGTCTGGCGGTGACACCACACACACCACACATTTACTCCTGGCAAATTCACGGCTTTGTCTACATGGACGTTCGGATTTTCGGCGGCCCAGTAGATGCAATTGTGGCGATTTACTGTATCATTGAGTTGGAACTGTGCCTCATCAGACCACACAATCATCTCTGCAAACTCTTCATCGTTGCGCACCATGTTAGTAAACCACCCGCAGTACTCCATTCTACGATCTGAGTCGTCCTCGTTCATTGCGTGTAGCAATCGTGGGATGTATCACTTCCACTTTGCTGTCTCCAAAATTCGCCGAACACTTGAGCGACTCACTCCAGTTTCTCGGGCACACTGTCTCTCAGACTTCTGTGGTGAGCGAGTGAATTGTTGTAACACACGACGGGAGTTAGCTGTACTTGTTACTGTTACAGGTCGTCCAGATCGTTGTTTGTGTACATCTTTAACACAGCCTTCGGCTTCAAATTTGTCTCGAATGGGACGAATCGTTAAACGTGTCGGGGGCTCTGTTTGATACTCATTTCGCCATTGCCGTTTAACCTCGTTCATGTTTTCGTACTTAAAATACCACTTCAAAACTGACTATTTGCCGACTGTCATCTGACAAAACAAAACAACGCAATACAACGCTTATGTGGCGATTGCCGGAACTACAAAATATTACACTACCAAAGATGAGACAACTCCGCCAATTAGTTTGCTAGTTATGGACTTTTAAACAGTCGATACATTTTTTTGGACCCCTCTATATATGTGTGGGTTGGGGGTTACGGCTGCTCATTGTCGACGTTATCAGCGCCCATGCTAAAATTAGTAGAGACGAATGTAGTTAAACGTAGAAAATGCGATAAAGGAAGCAAGAAACAATCTGAGGTAAAATCGCACTCACTCTCCCTCAAACTCACCCATGACCGCCCACAAAGCCGGACAATCTCACATCCTGTAAGATAGTGCAAAATGGTCAGATCGTCTGAAATTGTCAATTATAACACAAGCTTTTGACAATGTTAACTGGAATACTCTCTTTCAAATTCTGAAGGTGGCAGGGGTAAAATACAGGGAGCGAAAGGCTATTTACAGTTTGTACAGACACCAGATGGCAGTTATAAGAGTCGAGGGGCATGAAAGGGAAGCAGTGGTTGGGAAAGGAGTAAGACAGGGTTGCAGCCTCTCCCCGATGTTATTCAATCTGTATATTGAGCAAGCAGTAAAGGAAACAAAAGAAAAATTCGGAGTAGGTATTAAAATTCATGGAGAAGAAGTAAAACCTTTGAGGTTCGCCGATGACATTGTAATTCTGTCAGAGACAGCAGAGGACTTGGAAGAGCAGTTCAACGGAATGGACAGTGTCTTGAAAGGAGGATATAAGATGAACATCAACAAAAGCAAAACGAGGATAATGGAATGTAGTCAAATTAAGTCGGGTGATGCTGAGGGAATTAGATTAGGAAATGAGACACTTAAAGTAGTAAAGGAGTTTTGCTATTTAGGGAGTAAAATAACCGATGATGGTCGAAGTAGAGAGGATATAAAATGTAGACTGGCAATGGCAAGGAAAGCGTTTCTTAAGAAGAGGAATTTGTTAACATCGAGTATAGATTTAAGTGTCAGGAAGTCGTTTCTGAAAGTATTTGTATGGAGTGTAGCCATGTATGGAAGTGAAACATGGACGATAACTAGTTTGGACAAGAAGAGAATAGAAGCTTTCGAAATGTGGTGCTACAGAAGAATGCTGAAGATAAGGTGGGTCGATCACGTAACTAATGAGGAGGTATTGAATAGGATTGGGGAGAAGAGAAGTTTGTGGCACAGCTTGACTAGAAGAAGGGATCGGTTGGTAGGACATGTTTTGAGGCATCAAGGGATCACAAATCTGGCATTGGAGGGCAGTGTGGAGGGTAAAAATCGTAGAGGGAGACCAAGAGATGAATACACTAAGCAGATTCAGAAGGATGTAGGTTGCAGTAGATACTGGGAGATGAAGAGGCTTGCACAGGATAGAGTAGCATGGAGGGCTGCATCAAACCAGTCTCAGGACTGAAGACCACAACAACAACAACAACACAAGTAAAACTAAATTACATCACAGGAATATGCAGCTGGCTGATCACTTACAAATAACACGGATGTGCCAGCCACGTTGATAACAGATTAGAAACGTCGCCATTTTAGGGAACAAACCTGAAGGTTGTCGATTCTACTAAATACCAAGGGACTTAAATACAGAACATTTTAAACTGGAACTATCATGTAGAAAATGTTGTGGGGAACGCGAGTAAAAGACTTCGTTTTATTGGCAGAACACTTGGATGGTGCAGCAGGTCTGCTAAAGAGACTGCCTCCGCTACGCTCGTAAGCCCTCTGCTAGAGTACTGCTGTGTGGACGGGATCCTTACCAGATACCACGTGATTATAATTAAAGTTCAGCTACCCACGGAGGTCCAGTGTCGGCTATAATTATAGTATGGCGGAAAAACTTGGTTGTTGTTGTTGTTGTTGTGGTCTTCAGTCCTGAGACTGGTTTGATGCAGCTCTCCATGCTACTCTATCCTGTGCAAGCGTCTTCATCTCCCAGTATATATTGCAACCTACATCCTTCTGAATCTGCTTAGTGTATTCATCTCTTGGTCTCCCTCTACGATTTTTACCCTCCACACTGCCCTCCAATGCTAAATTTGTGATTACTTGATGCCTCAAAACATGTCCTACCAACCGATCCCTTCTTCTAGTCAAGTTGTGCCACAAACTTCTCTTCTTCCCAATCCTGTTCAATACCTCCTCATTAGTTATGTGATCGACCCACCTTATCTTCAGCATTCTTCTGTAGCACCACATTTCGAAAGCTTCTATTCTCTTCTTGTCCAAACTATTTACCGTCCATGTTTCACTTCCATACATGGCTACACTCCATACAAATACTTTCAGAAACGACTTCCTGACACTTAAATCTATACTCGATGTTAACAAATTCCTCTTCTTGAGAAACGCTTTCCTTGCCATTGCCAGTCTACATTTTATATCCTCTCTACTTTGACCATCATCGGTTATTTTACTCCCTAAATAGCAAAACTCCTTTACTACTTTAAGTGTCTCATTTCCTAATCTAATTCCCTCAGCATCACCCGACTTAATTTGATTACATTCCATTATCCTCGTTTTGCTTTTGTTGATGTTCATCTTATATCCTCCTTTCAAGACACTGTCCATTCCGTTCAACTGCTCTTCCAAGTCCTTTGCTGTCTCTCACAGAATTACAATGTCATCGGCAAACCTCAAAATTTTTACTTCTTCTCCATGAATTTTAATACCTACTCCGAATTTTTCTTTTGTTTCCTTTACTGCTTGCTCAATATACAGATTGAATAACATCGGGGAGAGGCTACAACCCTGTCTTACTCCTTTCCCTACCACTGCTTCCCTTTCATGCCCCTCGACTCTTATAACTGCCATCTGGTTTCTGTACAAACTGTAAATGGCCTTTCGCTCCTTGTATTTTACCCCTGCCACCTTCAGAATTTGAAAGAGAGTATTCCAGTTAACATTGTCAAAAGCTTTCTCTAAGTCTACAAATGCTAGAAACGTAGGTTTGCCTTTTCTTAATCTATCTTCTAAGATAAACTTGGTAGATATGCTAATGCGTTAATACGGAACGGATTAACACTGGAAAAAATTATTTCCGATTTTATCCACCAGGTGCAAATTTGGCGCTGTCTCGTCATCTCAGATGGTCACATTGAACAAATTGTGTAAGCAGAGGATAATAATAAAATCATCATTACGCGTTTCTCACTTGTTTCACCTTTTCTGCCCACGCCCCGTGTCTAAACCACTACGTATCGAAACATTTCCACACGTCTTTCTTGCATTCATAGCACCAGAAGTCATCTGGTACCAAAACTGGAAAAAAGTTTTCGAGCGTAAATTGGTTCCGCATTAGAATACCTACAAGTTTCGCTGCCATACGACAGTTACAGCCCACGCTGGACCTCGAATAATCATCCAGTAAGATCGACGGAGGGCATCGAGAAAGTCCAAAGAAGGATTTGTCGACCTGGAAAAAGCGTCCGAAAACGTAAAATAGTGCAAGGTATTCGAAATTTTGAGAAAAATATAGGATAGGTATAGGGAGAGACGGATAATATACACTCCTGGAAATTGAAATAAGAACACCGTGAATTCATTGTCCCAGGAAGGGGAAACTTTATTGACACATTCCTGGGGTCAGATACATCACATGATCACACTGACAGAGCCACAGGCACATAGACACAGGCAACAGAGAATGCACAATGTCGGCACTAGTACAGTGTATATCCACCTTTCGCAGCAATGCAGGCTGCTATTCTCCCATGGAGACGATCGTAGAGATGCTGGATGTAGTCCTGTGGAACGGCTTGCCATGCCATTTCCACCTGGCGCCTCAGTTGGACCAGCGTTCGTGCTGGACGTGCAGACCGCGTGAGACGACTCTTCATCCAGTCCCAAACATGCTCAATGGGGGACAGATCCGGAGATCTTGCTGGCCAGGGTAGTTGACTTACACCTTCTAGAGCACGTTGCGTGGCACGGGACACATGCGGACGTGCATTGTCCTGTTGGAACAGCAAGTTCCCTTGCCGGTCTAGGAATGGTAGAACGATGGGTTCGATGACGGTTTGGATGTACCGTGCACTATTCAGTGTCCCCTCGACGATCACCAGTGGTGTACGGCCAGTGTAGGAGATCGCTCCCCACACCATGATGCCGGGTGTTGGCCCTGTGTGCCTCGGTCGTATGCAGTCCTGATTGTGGCGCTCACCTGCACGGCGCCAAACACGCATACGACCATCATTGGCACCAAGGCAGAAGCGACTCTCATCGCTGAAGACGACACGTCTCCATTCGTCCCTCCATTCACGCCTGTCGCGACACCACTGGAGGCGGGCTGCACGATGTTGGGGCGTGAGCGGAAGACGGCCTAACGGTGTGCGGGACCGTAGCCCAGCTTCATGGAGACGGTTGCGAATGGTCCTCGCCGATACCCCAGGAGCAACAGTGTCCCTAATTTGCTGGGAAGTGGCGGTGCGGTCCCCTACGGCACTGCGTAGGATCCTACGGTCTCGGCGTGCATCCGTGCGTCGCTGCGGTCCGGTCCCAGATCGACGGGCACGTGCACCTTCCGCCGACCACTGGCGACAACATCGATGTACTGTGGAGACCTCACGCCCCACGTGTTGAGCAATTCGGCGGTACGTCCACGCGGCCTCCCGCATGCCCACTATACGCCCTCGCTCAAAGTCCGTCAACTGCACATACGGTTCACGTCCACGCTGTCGCGGCATGCTACCAGTGTTAAAGACTGCGATGGAGCTCCGTATGCCACGGCAAACTGGCTGACACTGACGGCGGCGGTGCACAAATGCTGCGCAGCTAGCGCCATTCGACGACCAACACCGCGGTTCCTGGTGTGTCCGCTGTGCCGTGCGTGTGATCATTGCTTGTACAGCCCTCTCGCAGTGTCCGGAGCAAGTATGGTGGGTCTGACACACCGGTGTCAATGTGTTCTTTTTTCCATTTCCAGGAGTGTACAATATGTACGAGGGATAAGATGGAATAATAACAGTGGACGACCAAGAACGAAGTGCTCGGATTAAAAAGGGTGTAAGACAGGCATGTTTTTTTTCAAAAGCCAAACTGATCGTCATCTAGTACATCCTCAATTTTCTTTTCCATTATTCTGTACATCATTCTTGATAGTAACTTGGATGCATGAGCTGTTAAGCTGATTGTGCGATAATTCTCGCACTTGTCAGCTCTTGCAGTCTTCGAAATCGTGTGCATGATATTTTTCCGAAAGTCAGATGGTACGTCGCCAGACTCGTACATTGTACACACCAACCTGAATAGTAGCTTTGTTCCCACGTCTCCCAAAGATTTTAGAAATTATGATGGAATTTTATCTATCCCTTCTGCCTCATCTGATCTTAAGTCCTCCAAAGCTCTTTAAATTTCTGATTCTAATACTGGATCCCCTATCTCTTCGAAATCGACCCCTGTTTCTTCACATCACACACATATTCCCCCTTGTATAGGCTTTCAATGTACTCTTTCCACCTATCCGTTCTCTCCTCTGCATTTAACAGTGGAATTCCCATTGCGCTCTTAATGTTACCACCCATGCAAATTAATTTCACCGAAGGTTATTTGGACTTTCTCGTATGCTGAGTTTGTCCTTTCGACAATCGTTCCTTTTTCGATTTCTTCAGGTTTTTCATTCAGCTATTTCGTCTTGATTTTGGTAAACATTTTTGGAAAGCAGAGATCAATTAATTGTTATATTTTGACTAAAGTTCAGTATTGATCACTCATGTATGTTTTAATGATACAGGTAACCGGTTTCGGTTCTTTCTACTGAACCATCATCAGACCTGTGGATAAATTTTAATAAATACCAGATACCAATCTTTAAATAAAATGAAAGTGTCTAATGATGTCAAAATTTAACAAGATAAGATAAAATTAATTATACCCATGGCTCCCTTAGGATGGTAGGCGGAGCTCTTCTCGCTGCTACGCAGTCAACTGATGGTTTGAGTGCTGAGCACGAGCTTAAATATGCAGAGGCTCCGCCTACTTCCTGTCACACTACTTCACAACTGCCAATCAGCGTTCATAATATGACGCCATCGTCAAAGTATAAAAGTAGGAAATACACTAATAACATAAAATTGATTCATTTGAATGTCTGATTAAAAGATAGTTAGTATATCTACAGCTTATTTATATTTTGGATAAAAACAGTGAACTACGATGTGTAATAGTTGTGCCCTCTATGGGCAACCTTAGTACTATTGCAGTGCCAGTTACATCAAAGATGTGAAAGTCTTTGGCGTTGTGGTATATATCGATTATACCGAGTCGCCTGCATCATAATTGCATCTTTGTTGGATGTTGCATAATCGTCTTACTTTAACTGCAGTTTTTATAGCAATATTCTTTATAGTTGTAGGGTAGCAGCCAAGAGTACGTTCCACATTATGTATATCTGAATAACTGATGAGACTGCTGATTAAATTTTTTTTTAATCATCGATCTAAAAGTTCTTATAATAATCAATGTCAATTTAATAATTTTTTTTTATGTTGTGCTGAATATTTTACATACATTGCTTTTGCCATGGGTATAACTAGTCTTATATTTTATAAAAAACAAAAGAGTAGATGCTTTTACTATAAAATTTCGTCAAAAAGGTCGTAATAATATTTTTCGCGAAAATCTAATTGTTCATTGAGCAGCACTGATGATTTGGTTTTCAAATGAGCATATATCTCGATTTCTTCTAGGATATTCATAAGTAAGCCTTTATTTGCATAATGCAGAACTTGTAAATTCTGTTCTACTGTCCCCTCAGCATGATTATTGAATGCTATATGATGGCCAAATACAGACTTTGTTCGTGAGGTACCCGACGTATGTTCTTTGTACCTTACTGCAAAATTTCGACCTGTTTGGCCGATATATATTTTCTCACAGTCTCTACATTGGATCTTGTACACTCCTGATCTGGTAGATTTTCCATTGTCTTTACTTACTGTATGTCTTAATTTTTGTTGTAAAGTATTGTCAGTTGTAAATGCTATTGTTATTCCAGAATTTTTGAATAAATTAGTAATTCTATCTGATATGTTTCCCATATATGTCATCTTCATATATTTTGGATTACCTATTAGTGGAGTGCTTTGTGATTGTTGTACTTTATTAAAAATGATATCTACCTGTCGTGTGTCGAAAGAGTTGGTTTTTGCAATTTGTTTTAAGATGGTCATTTCCTTTTTGATTTCATTAGCTTCTAGCGGTAATTTTAGTATTCGGTGTATCATAGACTTAAAAAATGCTTTTTTATACTTGTCAGGATGACGTGATGTGGCATTAATAATAACATCAGTGGTTGTAGGTTTCCTGTATATGGCAAATAAATGTTTCCCATTGTTATTAGTTATAGTGAGATCTAGGTAGTTGATAGATTTTCGATTTTCATGCTCAACTGTAAATTGTAACTTCGGATGCGTAGAGTTTAATTTTATAGTAAGTTTCTCAATTTCATCTTTTGAGCCATTATAAAGCAATAATGTATCGTCTACATATCACTTGTAATATATGATTTTATTTGCGATATCAGGGTTATTTTTCAGGAATTGCATCTCAATGTGGTTCACGAAAATGTCTGCAATTGTCCCAGCCAAAGAATTTCCCATTGCTAAGCCATCTTTCTGACAATAGATTTTAGTATTAAAAGAGAAATAATTGTAATCTAAAGTGCATTCAAGCAGTTCTATAAATTCGATTATTTCGTCTTTAGTCATATTTTTGTATTGTATTAAGTTATCCCTAATTATACTAATTGTCTCATTAATGGGTATATTTGTATATAAATTTTTAATATCTAATGAGGCGAAACTTGCACTAGTTGGAATGTCTATATTGTGGATTTGTTGTGCTAGTTCATAACTGTTTATGATACTGAAATTGCTGTCATATGTATAGAATGCTTTCAAAATTTTATTAAGTTTCATATTTAGTTTATATGAAGGACTGCTTTTGTAGTTGACAATAGGTCGTATAGATTTCTCTTTTTTATGCAGTTTAATCTGTGATCTTAATTTAGGTATTTGGGGATTCACATTTTTCATCATATTCTTTTCTTCAGGGGTCAAGAGGTGATTATTTTCATCGACTAATTTCTTGATCTTTAACTGGAACTTTGGAGTGGGGTCTTTAGTTACTTCAACAATCCCATTTTCATTAAAAAATGAGAGTGTTTTAAATACATAATCGTCTTCTTTAATAATAACAAGGGTATTTCCTTTATCGGCCTTTACCACAATTGCTTTCTCTGCTAGTAGTTTATTATTGATATTTTTAAGTGTTTTATCTTCAGTTTTTCTATGCAGTTTATTTTTCTCTTTTAAAATTAAATCCTTCGTTTTTAGGGCTATCTTACATGCTTCGGGTTTATTTATTTTCGATATTTTGCTTGTTGCTATAACATCAGCAATTATGTGTTTAACATTCGTATTATTTAGTGGGGGAGTTAAGTTATATTTTAAGCCTTTGTCAAGTAGCGACATTTCGGACTTTGTGAACTGAGTATCTGTAAGATTCATTGTCCTTGGATAAAATTGATGTATATTGTTGACCTTTTCTAAAAGCTTATTTTGTTGTTTAGCTACGAGTAAATCAATTTTTCTCTGATGTCTTTGGGTAATCGCTTTACGTAAAAAGTCTATTTTCTCATCAATGCTGCTTAGTAAAATAGAAAAAATCAAAGGTGAGAGTTCATTACTTAGCAATAAATGCAGACTATACATTTCGACATTTAAAAGATCTTTTATCTTAAAAGCTTCTCTAATTTCAGATTTAATCCATAAAATACTACTCTTTTGTTGTACATATGTTACATTACTAGATTTGGATTGGATATTGATTCTAGCATATTTTAGTATGATATGTTCCATGAGGCAAGTTTTATTAAATTTAATTTTCATACCAAGATTCATAATTTTGGTTCTAATTTTTCTAAACCTTTTGTAATTTCCAATTGCCTGACTAGACAAACTTTGCACAATTTTGGTAAACATTTTTGGACAGCAGTGATAAATTAATTGTTATATTTTGACTAAAGTTCAGTCTTGATCACTCATGTATGTTTTAATGATACAGGTAACCGGTTTCGGTTCTTTCTACAGAACCATCATCAGACCTGTGGATAAATTTTAATAAATACTAGATACCAATCTTTAAATAAAATGAAAGTGTCTAATGATGTCAAAATTTAACAAGATAAGATAAAATTAATTATACCCATGGCTCCCTTAGGATGGTAGGCGGAGCTCTCCTCGCTGCTACTTCCGCCTACTTCCTGTCACACTACTTCACAACTGCCAATCAGCGTTCATAATATGACGCCATCGTCAAAGTATAAAATTAGGAAATACACTAATAACATAAAATTGATTCATTTGAATGTCTGATTAAAAGATAGTTAGTATATCTACAGATCGATGATTAAAAAATTTAATCAGCAGTCTCATCAGTTATTCAGATATACATAATGTGGAACGTACTCTTGGCTGCTACCCTACAACTGTAAAGAATATTGCTATAGAATCTGCAGTTAAAGTAAGACGATTATCCAACATCCAACAAAGATGCAATTATGATGCAGGCGACTCGGTATAATCGATATATACCACAACGCCAAAGACTTTCACATCTTTGATGTAACCGGCACTGCAATAGTACTAAGGTTGCCCATAGAGGGCACAACTATTACACATCGTAGTTCACTGTTTTTATCCAAAATATAAATAAGCTGTAGATATACTAACTATCTTTTAATCAGACATTCAAATGAATCAATTTTATGTTATTAGTGTATTTCCTACTTTTATACTTTGACGATGGCGTCATATTATGAACGCTGATTGGCAGTTGTGAAGTAGTGTGACAGGAAGTAGGCGGAGCCTCTGCATATTTAAGCTCGTGCTCAGCACTCAAACCATCAGTTGACTGCGTAGCAGCGAGAAGAGCTCCGCCTACCATCCTAAGGGAGCCATGGGTATAATTAATTTTATCTTATCTTGTTAAATTTTGACATCATTAGACACTTTCATTTTATTTAAAGATTGGTATCTAGTATTTATTAAAATTTATCCACAGGTCTGATGATGGTTCTGTAGAAAGAACCGAAACCGGTTACCTGTATCATTAAAACATACATGAGTGATCAAGACTGAACTTTAGTCAAAATATTTCGTCTTAGCTTCCCTGCACTTCCGATTTATTTTATTCCTCAGAGACTTGTATTTCTGTATTCCTGAGATTCCCGGAACATTTTTGTACTTCCTCCTTTTATCGATCAACTGAAGTATTTCTTCTGTTACCCATGGTTTCTTCGCAGTTACTTCTTTGTATCTATGTTTTTCTTTCCAACTTCTGTGATAGCCCTTTTTAGAGATGTCCATTCCTCTTCAACTATACTGTGTACTGAGCTATTGCTGTTTCTATAGCCTTAGAGAATCTGAAGTATAACTCATCATTCATAAGCACTTCCGTATCCCACTTCTTTGCGTATTGATTCTTCCTGACTGTCTTAAACTTCAGCCTACTCTTTATCACTACTATATTGTGATGTGAGTCTATGTCTGCTCCAGGGCACGTCTTACAATTGTAACAGAACATATTAAAGGCTTTACTTTACCGAAGTATGCGATACCCTCCAAATTAAACCAGTTTAATGAGTATTTATGATTATAGAAAAGTTATTGTGTATGTTAACAATGATTGCATAACATGTCTCCATAAACAGTCAACCCATTAAATTATACTGAATAACTGACCCACACAAAAGTTTATATCACTTGATCACTGATACAGCAAATGTCATCATGTAAAGACACTAAGTTCATCTTAAATAATTAATATGAAGTACGAAGTATAGTGGCCAAGTTAGGTATTTTGGATCTCCTTAAATTAAAATCACCCAGTGAAACCTATTTGTTCACTAGGAGCGTTTTCACTCAGTATTCACGTAAGCAATCCTATTTTAGACGAAAACCAATGTAATTCTTAATAATTCATGTTATTTACTTATTTATGCAAATTAGGGAAGTCAATTGACAAACTTCTAAAAAACGGCCTTTTTGTAACAAAGAATTATTCTGTCAAGTCAACAAATCTGTCTGTCATTTTAATAACATGTTAAATTATGTCACTCGATGCAAATTAATAACTTTTCTGCACAAATTATGATAACAGATGTACATGTGACTTGTAAACTATATCTCTTTTTAGTAGTTCTTTGACAATGTTATAAATACGAGCAGCAAGAAGGGTCGAGAGGCAGTCGGAATGTCACTTTGGTAAAGTGTGTTTGTGTGTTATTGTTTGAGGTGGATAAACAATGCAAAGAACATGTAATGGAAATACTACTTTGTGTTGTGTCATGGTCTTTGGTGGACAGTGGAATTAAGATGGCCACCAGAATAATAAATATTTGAAGTTTACATATTTGTTGGTTTCGCTCGTTCTTTATCATCAAAAGCATATAAAAAACATGGGACCTCATGTTTTTAACCCTAGACAACCAGATTTAGAGCCAGCATCAGCATCGAGACACAGCAGCGATCCAGCAAGTAGCAGCGATTACCACAACACAATGCATTTTAATGGCGCCAACCTAACATCAAGTGCTAACAAGCTCCGTAAATGGGAGTGAAATAGTGCGATTATAGCAATTAGCTATATCTATGACTAGGCGACCATTACACAATCCAGTATCTGATTTCGGAATCTCTGTCTGACCATGATGTAATCTAACTGAAATCTTCCCGTATCACCTGGTCTTTTCCAAGTATATCTCCTCTTGTGATTCTTGAACAGATTATTCACTATTACTGGCTGAAATTTATTACAGAACTCAATTAGTCTTTCTCTTCTCTCATTCCTTGTTCCAATCCCATATTCTTCTGTAACATTTTCTTCTACTCCTTCCCCTGCAACTGCATTCGAGTCCCTCATAACTATTAGATTTTCATCTCCCTTTACGTACAGTATCACCCTTCCAATAGCCAAATATACTTTCTCTATCTCTTCGTCTTCAGCTGGCGACGTTGGCATGTAAACCTGAACTAGCGTTGTCGGTGTTGGTTCGCTATCGATTCTAATAAGAACAGCCCTATCACTCAACTGTTCACAATAACAGACTCTCTCACTCTCTGCCCTGCCTTCTTATTCATAACGAATCCTACTCCCTTTATACCATTTTCTGCTACTGTTGATATTACCCTATACTCATCTGGCCAGAAATTCTTGTCTTCTTTCCACTTCACTTCACTGACTAGCCTCCAACTGATATCGTCACGATTTGCTGTTAGCAAAGGCACTCGCATCGGTCGTCTGTTGCCATAGTTCATTACTGCAAAATTCCGCCGCACTGTCCGAACGGTTACGTTCATCGTACGTCCCACATTGATTTCTCCGGTTATTTCGCGCGGTGTTGCTTGTCTGTTATCACTGACAACTCCTCGCAAATGAAGCCGCTCTCGGTCGTTAAGTGAAGGTCGCCAGCCACTGTGTTGTCCGTGGTGAGAGGTAATGCCTGAAATGTGATGTTGTCTGCACACTGTTGACACTGTTTGCCTTGGAATACTGAATTCCCTGCCGATTTCTGAAATGGGATGTCCCATGCGTCTAGCTCCAAATGCCGTTTCACACGGATCACCCGAGTACAAATCACAGCTCCGCCAATGCACTGCCCTTTTATACACTGTGTACGCGATACCACCGCCATCTTTATATACGCATATCGCTGTCCCATGATTTGTCACTTCAGTGTACAATTATCTTGTGCTTAGAAAACTGCATGTAATTACCACTGGTTCACTTACTAGACGGTACAACGATGGTTCTTCCGTTCGTTGGTTAGCAGAAAACGTTAATCGTGCACGATGTGAATGTGACTGCACGTCACTGGTAAGAACAAACAATAGTAACTCAGTATCTCTTTTGGGATGAATTCCAGCTGATTGGCCGCTCGCAGTTGGTGAATGAAATGCTCCTTAAAAAAGAAAAGAGATGCTGCCATAGCCAGTCAGACGAGTATTTTTTCCAAAAAAGTAAATCATTCGATATACGCGTAGAAAATCCAGCACTGTATTTGTTTTGAATTGACCGAAAAAATCACCAGTGTGTGAAGTCTTTCAGATAACATAAAAACAGCATTTCCACTTATTCTTTGAAACGTCCCCTTAGAACAATTATAGAAGACTGTGCTTAAACTGACACACAATATTTTTTTAGCGCAACGCAATCTGACTTTCAAAAATCCCTACAAAAGAATGGCCCTGACTAACATTAATCTATACCTTTCACAAATCACTTACCTCACCAAAAATCTCCGTTACTCGAACTACTGCAATACAGCGAGCGCCACTACTGCCAGCTAAATAACAGATTCAAACTACGGAAGGCACTAACTACTAGTAGGCATAGTTAGCAAATGAAAGATCTTAATAGAGAACAAACAATGTATTTACCTTAATAGTCATAATATATATAGCAGTTAATGACATCCAGTCTAACAAATTTCAAAACTCCGCCATCTCTCTCCCCACATCCACCACTGCTGGCGGCTCACCTCCAACTGCGCAACGCTACGCGCTGTTCACATCCAGCTGCCGCTGCCTAACACTACAATGGCAGACAACAATGCAAACTAGCCACAGGCTGCACACAGCACAGCCAGTGATTTTCATACAGAGCGCTACGTAACGTTGCCAATAAGAAAACATAAACAGCCTACTTACATAGACAGAGCGCTACGTAACGTTGCCAATAAGAAAACATAAACAACCTACTTACATCTTGAATAGCGAACAATGAAAGTTTATTCTTAAACAGTTCAGTGTCCTAGACGCTAAAGCGAGTAACCGCACTACAGTTAATTTAATGCGCCTTGGAACTACAGTTCATTACTACATCTACGTGAGTACTCTGCAATTCACAGTTAAGTACATCTCAGAGGGCTCACCGAACCGCTTTCGCTCTATTTCTGTGCCGTTGTACTCCCGAACAGTGCGCTGGAAAACCCAACCGTTAAATATTCACGCGCGAGCTCTTATTTCTCTTCATCTACATCTACATGGAAATTCTGGAAATCACATTTAAGTGCCTGGCAGAGGGTTCATCGGACCACCTTCACAATTCTCTATTATTCGAATCTCGTATAGCGCGCGGAAAGGACGAAGGCATATATCTTTCCGTTCGAGCTCTGATTTCCCTTATTTTGTGGTGGTGATCGTTTCTCCTTATGTAGATCGGTATTAACAAAATATTTTCGCATTCGGAGGAGAAAGCTGGTGAGTGTAATTTCGTGAGAAGATTCTGCCTCAACGATTTCGCGATAATACAAAATGTGCTGCCCTTCTTTGAACTTTTTCGATGTACTCCGTTGACCCTATCTGGTAAGGATCCCACACCGTGCGGCAGTATTCAGGGCGGACAAGCGTAGTGAAGGCAGTCTCCTTAGTAGGTCTGTTACATTTTGTAAGTGTCCTGCCAATAATACGCAGCCTTTGGTTAACCTTCCCCACAACATTTTCTATGTGTTCTTTCCAATTTAAGTTTTTCGTAATTGTAATACCTAGGCATTTAGTTGAATTTACGGTCTTTGGATTTGAATGATTTATCGTGTAAACGAAGTTAAACGAATTACTTTTAGCGCTCATGTGGATGACCTCACACTTTTCGTTATGTAGGGTCAACTACCAATTTTAGCAGCATTCACATATCTTTTCTAAATTGTTCTGCTATTTTTTTTATCTTCTGATGACTTTATTAGTCGATAAACAATCTAAGACGGCTGCTCAGATTGTCTCCCAAATCGTTTATATACGAGGGCTGTTCAGAAAGTAAGCTCCGATTGATCGCGAAATGGAAACGACTATGATAATCCGATAAAGCTTTGCACAGATGTGTTGGGCAGTGTCTCTAGTATGACCCTAGATAGCATCACGTCACTCCTCTCATTTCTGAGCTCACAGTGATCGCGTAGAGTTGTCTAGAGAATAGTGTCTCCCGCCAAGTACGAGGACCTGGTGAGAAATTTCGCCTGAAGCTATACAGCCAACATTACATAACTGTCGTGCAGTTTCTTCTACAAGGCAATATTCTCAGCCGCATTCTGAAGGGGCAATGAAGATGCTCCTGCATCGTTTTCAATTGGAAATGTTTGACTACCCACAATACAGCCCGTAATTGACTCCCCCTGCGTTTCATTTCTGCTCACATGAACCGCTGGCTATGAATACAACATTTTGGCACAGAAAACGAGCTGTAGGCCAGCGTAGAGAATTGGCGGAAAGCACTGGCGGCTGTCTTTTATGACGAGGGTATTGGAAAGTTGGTACAACGCTACGACAAATGTCTTAGTCAGAACGGCAACTACGTAGAGAAGTAGCTGGATGGTATAGCTAACTGTTAAAAATAAAACATTTCTAATTTTCACTGTGGTTCCCATTTCGCGATCAATCGGAGCTTACTTTCTGAACAGCCCTCGTAGATAAGGAACAGCAAAGGGCCTATAACACTACCTTATTTTATTACAATGATCAATTCTTCGTATGTATGTGGATGTCAACAGAATATATCCGCGTTCGGAGGAGAGCGCTGTAGACCGAAATTTCGTGAAAGGGCCTCCCCACCCCAGCTCACGTATCATAACCGTGACACTCTCTTCCCTATTTCGAGATAAAACAAAATCAGCTGCCGTTCTTTGACCTTTTTCGATGTCTTCCGTCAGTCCTGTTTGGTAAGGATCGATGCCGCGCGGAAATACTCTACCATAGGCTATCTCTTTAATAGACCTATTGCGTCTCCTAAGTGTTCTGCCAATAACACACAGCCTTTGGATTGCCTTCACCACAATATTGTCTATGTGATCTTTCCAATTTAATTTGCTCGTGATTAATGATTCATTATTCGTGCAGTTACTGATTGCCATTATAGTAGACGATACGTTTTTGAAGTTTATGAGAGTTGCATTGTAACACTAGGCAGAACTTGCCTTTCGAAGTCTTCATTTGAGAAGTACCTCAGTCACATTTGTCAACAGTTCAATTAAAACTTCTCCACATCGTGACGTTGTTGATCGGAGCATCAGTTACTTAACCGCCTCCGTAGCTGAGGTGGCTGGCGGCACGGTAGCTCAGCGTGTTCGGTCACACGGTTAGCTGCCCTCTGTAATACAAAAACTGAGTGCACTGGACAACGATGAACATCAACGGGCGCCCTGGAACGTCCATCCCGAACATATTCAACGAACAATACTGAACAAAATGAGATTAGAAAAAGAAAGTGGCTAACGTAGTGACGCTGGACAGAGGTATTCGGATCGAATCTTGACGGTGGATAAATTTTCACTGTTGGCCGATAAGCAAAGGAGACGTGGTGAAGTAACCTCTCCGCAGTGTCTCATGAAGTGAGTGCGTGTGGCGCTGTTGGCGGTGATCCGTCCGTCGGAGGGAGACGTTAAGCTCGTAGGCCCCCTCGGTGCCATTAGAGAGCAGTAAGCTACGTGCTGGCCCTCTCCCTCTCCCCCACCCGTAGCAACACAAACCCAGCACCACACTGCACAAGCACTCATCACACGACACAAATACGAATTTGCCGCTACGTAACAGAACGGTGGGGGACAAAGGCAAACCACTCCCAGTAGGAGATTGCCTGAATGGCGACGCAGGATTTCTTACGCACATTTGGTGAGTATCGGACTGCTTTGACTTGAGTAGTTATAATTCAGTCGTGCTATAGCCTTCAGCTATTTTCTTTAGATTCCACTTCCACAGGGCCCGACAAAAAGACCTCCTGTATTTCAAAAAATTAATTGCAAACAAACAAATGATACAGAGAAAAATGTTTTTCTTTGTGGATGAGACGCCCTGCTAAAGCCGCAGGACATGACAGGTTATTAAGTTGTGGAAAGGGTCCAAAATAAGCGGCTGTCAGTTACACTCGAACATATACTACTGGCCATTAAAATTGCTACACCACGAAGATGACGTGCTACAGACGCGAAATTTAACCGACAGGAAGAAGATGCTGTGTTATGCAAATGATAAGCTTTTCAGAGAATTCACACAAGGTTGGCGCCGGTGGCGATACCTACAACGTGCTGACATGAGGAAAGTTTCCAACCGATTTCTCATACACAAACAGCAGTTGACCGGCGTTGCTGGTGAAACGTTGTTGTGATGCCTCGTGTAAGAAGGAGAAATGCGTACCATCACGTTTCCGACTTTGATAAAGGTCGGATTGTAACCTATCGCGATTGCGGTTTATGCTATCGCGACATTGCTGCTCGCGTTGGTCGAGATCCAATGACTGTTAGTAGAATATGGAATCGGTGGGTTCAGGAACGTAATATGGAACGCAGTGCTGGATCCCAACGGCCTCGTATCACTAGCAGTCGAGATGACAGGCATCTTATGCGCATGGCTCTAACGGATCGTGCAGCCACGTCTCGATCCCTGAGACAACAGATGTGGACGTTTGCAAGACAACAACCATCTGCACGAACAGTTCGACGAGGTTTGCCGCAGCATTGACTATCAGCTCGGGGACCGTGGCTGCGGTTACCCTTGACGCTGCATCACAGACAGGAACGCCTGCGATGGTTTACTCAACGACGAACCTGGGTGCACGAGTGGCAAAACGTCATTTTTTCGGATGAATTTAGGTTCTGTTTACAGCATCATGATGGTCGCATCCGTGTTTGGCGACATCGCGGTGAACGCACATTGAAAGCGTGTATTCGTCATACTGGCGTATCACCCAACGTGATGGTGTGGGGTGCCATTGGTTACACGTCTCGGTCACCTCTTGTTCGCATTGACGGCACTTTAAACACTGGACATTACGTTTCAGATGTGTTACGACCCGTGGCTCTACCCTTCATTCGATCCCTGCGAAACCCTACATTTCAGCAGAATAATGCACGACCGCATGTTTAGGTCCTGTACGGGCCTTTCTGGTTACAGAAAATGTTCGACTGCTGCACTGGCCAGCACATTCTCCAGATCTCTCACCAACTGAAGACATCTGGTCAATTGTGTCCGAGCAACTGGCTCGTCACAATACGCCAGTCACTACTCTTGATGAACTGTGGTATCGTGCTGAAGCTGCATCGGCAGCTGTACATGTCCAAACCGTCCAAGCTCTGTTGGACTCAATGCCCAGGCGTATCAAGGCCGTTATTACGGCCAGAGGTGGTTGTTCTGGGTACTGATTTCTCAGGATCTATGCACCCAAATTGCGTGAAAATGTAATCACATGTCAGTTCTAGTATAATATATTTGTCCAATGAGTACCCGTTTATCACCTGCATTTCTTCTTGGTGTAGCAATTTTAATGGCCAGAAGTGTACAAGCTTTTATTTGATCAAACATTACAAGAGCCAAAAATATTTTTTTTTAAAAAAACGCAGCTTCAGTTTTGGAACTCAATTAGCAGCTTAATGCCCCGTAAAATCTTATGCCTTAAGGGCAAGGCCACTTTAGTTTAAAAACGGATGAAAGCCAATAACTTAAAGCTCAACCAAAATCAGAAATTTAAAAGGCAAAGCCTTATCTTAAAACAGTTCCTTAATTAGGCCTAAGGCCCAAAGAGTCTGACACTTTAAGAGCAAACAAATTGAAAATCGGCTGAAGGCCCAACACTTAAGACTCAATAACAATTTTTAAAAAGCCAAAGGCTTCACATAAAACAGTTCTTAAATTATGCTGAAGGTCCAAACCATCTGAGCCTTAAAGGCAAAACAACATTAATCTAAAAATAGGCTAGAAGCCATACAAGCACAAACAACAAGAACAAACACGAAAGAGCAGTACACCCAAGGGCGCTCAGAAGTTCCGAGGGTCGACCTGGAATTCAAACACTAACCCTCACTTAGGTGGGACAGGCAGTCGGCCCAACCATTGTCGATCCGACGACAACGCAGCCGACAGACAGTCAACGGACCCACTGACAGGATAACTTCCGCTTCACCCGACCAGCACACAACAGTGAGTTCAATGGAACAACGTAGAAGGTATTGGCGCCCCAACCAATTACACATTGAGCTGTCAAACAACACAATGTGCTCGACAGCGACAACACGATGAGGAAAATATCCTGCCTGAATTTACATCAACGGCCATGGCAGGTAACCGGAACGTTTACGCCACAAGGCAGAAGATTCTGCTGGTGCACTTCAATCCAAATAACCAAGCACAGTTAAACTCCACTGGAGGGTGGCTAAAATTTGCCAACTTGAAAACACACGTTGTTGCTCGTGGGAATATCCCAACAGTTGACAACGTACTCCAAACGACACAATGTGAACAGCCGTAACTCGCTGGTAGATTAAGTCAAAACTCAACTTTCATGTCCAAGACCGGAGAGCCGCGTACCTCGTAACAATGGGAACAGCACCACACACTCCAACACCACATAGAGGCAGCCAGTGGGCCCGGTCAAACTACGCGCCGCGAAGATTTTCTCGCTGCTCCACGCCAACCGAAGAATTCCTCAGGCCCGGAAAGGGTGAAAGGACCAAATATACGTCGGCCGATGAGACAACCAACCGAACGACCAACCAACGGTGGTCCCGCTCCAATCTCCCTCCGTCGGACAGTTCATGTGTGTCGCCAGCAGTCGGCGAGCACTGGCTGTCGGCGCCTCACCGGCGCTCCGTCCCCCCCCCCCCCCCCCCCCCCCCGACTTTACTGCTGCTGTGTCCTGTCTGCACTGTTGGTCCAACTGACTGCCAGATACACGACGACCCGAAAATACATTCGGTCGCTGCAGAAATGGTACGATAGTGCACTTATCGATACGGGCTGCTGCTGCCGTTCCCGGGCAAGTAAGGCAGAAAGTTAGTGACGCCGGTAAATGGAATAAAAAATAATGGGTGAGTACCGTAGCAGAAGATGACAAACAATAAATGGGATAAACGCGAGCCGTGCAAGGCTCAGTGGAGTAGAAATACTATGCTAACTTACATTAGCTGGTTTTTAAAATCATTGTTGACACACTGACGATGCCTCCCCGGAAGTTTCCCACAGTTCTTCTTGCCGTTTGCCATGGAATGACAGTCGTTTCGTCGGTGATTGCCTCCTTAAGTGCTTGTAGGGTCGTGGGGCGATCTTTGTTCACTTGAGCGATTAAATGTCCCCACAGAAACAAATCACAAGGTGATAAATCAGATGACCTGGTTGGTCAAGCGATGTCTCGTCACGCAGAAAGAAGACTTCTAGGAAACAGCTTTCTCAAAATTTCGAGAGACTGGCCAGAAACGTGAGCTGTGGCTCCGTCTTGCTGTAACCAGATTTCTCCCTCTTCACGGTCCCAAACAAACTGGTTGGAGGAACGTCTCTATCACGTTACAGTACCATTCTGAATTAACTGTTATCGTTACGTCATCTTCTTCGAAAAATTAGGACCTCAACACAAAATTCAGCAAAGGCGCGCCAAACCGCCGCAGGACGGCTGAGAAATAGTCGCTGGTTCAGATGGTTCAAATGGCTCTAAGGACTATGGGACTTAACATCTGAGTTCATCAGTCCCTTAGAACTTAGAACTACTTAAAACTAACTAACCTAAGGACATCACACACATCCATGCCCGAGGCAGGATTCGAACCTGCGACCGTAGCAGCAGCACGGTTCCGGACTGAAGCGCCTAGAGCCGCTCGGCCACCGCGTCCAGCATGGTCTCTGGTGAGCTTGCTGTGGTTTGCTGCTGCCCAGTAACTGAAAATTTGTTTATTTACGGTACCTGACTGGTGGAATTGGGTCTAAGCAGAATAGATCAAAACAGCGTCACGGGTAGTGTTCTATTGAATTACTTGACAAACAGCTCTGCGAGTTTCAGAATCTCTCTCACTTAATTCTTTGGTAGCCATAATTTAGTATGGGTGCATGTGGAGATCTCTGTGCAGGATTCCTCTTATACTAACACCAGACAATACCAGGACAACTATATGTTTAAGTGCTGAACGCGTTGGAGATTGCTGGACGGACGCTCTCACACGCACCACGTGCCGAGGTCAGCCAGTAGATTTTCTTTTCGGTGCAGAACCTGATGCTCTAAAGTCTGACAACCAAATTCGAACAGTTTTTCTATCAGGAACACAATCATGACATCTACATCTACATCTACATTTACACTCCGCAAGCCACCCAACGGTGTGTGGCGGAGGGCACTTTACGTGCCACTGTCATTATCTCCCTTTCCTGTTCCAGTCGCGTATGGTTCGCGGGAAGAACGACTGTCTGAAAGCGTCTGTGCGCGCTCTAATCTCTCTAATTTTACATTCGTCATCTCCTCGGGAGGTATAAGTAGGGGGAAGCAATATATTCGATACCTCATCCAGAAACGCACCCTCTCGAAACCTGGCGAGCAATCTACACCGCGATGCAGAGCGCCTCTCTTGCAGAGTCTGCCACTTGAGTTTGTTAAACATCTCCGTAACGCTATCACGGTTACCAGATAACCCTGTGACGAAACGCGCCGCTCTTCTTTGGATCTTCTCTATCTCCTCCGTCAACCCGATCTGGTACGGATCCCACACTGATGAGCAATACTCAAGTATAGGTCGAACGAGTGTTTTGTAAGCCACCTCCTTTGTTGATGGACTACATTTTCTAAGGACTCTCCCAATGAATCTCAACCTGGTACCCGCCTTACCAACAATTAATTGTATATGATCATTCCACTTCAAATCGTTCCGCACGCATACTCCCAGATATTTTACAGAAGTAACTGCTACCAGTGTTTGTTCCGCTATCATATAATCATACAATAAAGGATCCTTCTTTCTATGTATTCGCAATACATTACATTTGTCTATATTAAGGGTCAGTTGCCACTCCCTGCACCAAGTGCCTATCCTTTGCAGATCTTCCTGCATTTCGCTACAATTTTCTAATGCTGCAACTTCTCTGTATACTACAGCATCATCCGCGAAAAGCCGCATGGAACTTCCGACACTATCTACTAGGTCATTTATATATATTGTGAAAAGCAATGGTCCCATAACACTCCCCTGTGGCACGCCAGAGGTTACTTTAATGTCTGTAGACTTCTCTCCGTTGACAACAACATGCTGTGTTCTGTTTGCTAAAAACTCTTCAATCCAGCCACACAGCTGGTCTGATATTCCGTAGGCTCTTACTTTGTTTATCAGGCGACAGAGCGGAACTGTATCGAACGCCTTCCGGAAGTCAAGAAAAATAGCATCTACCTGGGAGCCCGTATCTAATATTTTCTGGGTCTCATGAACAAATAAAGCGAGTTGGGTTTCACACGATCTCTGTTTCCGGAATCCATGTTGATTCCTACATAGTAGATTCTGAGTTTCCAAAAACGACATGATACTCGAGCAAAAGACATGTTCTAAAATTCTACAACAGATCGACGTCAGAGATATAGGTCTATAGTTTTGCGCATCTGCTCGACGACCCTTCTTGAAGACTGGGACTACCTGTGCTCTTTTCCAATCATTTGGAACCTTCTGTTCCTCTAGAGACTTGCGGTACACGGCTGTTAGAAGGGGGGCAAGTTCTTTCGCGTACTCTGTGTAGAATCGAATTGGTATCCCGTCAGGTCCAGTGGACTTTCCTCTGTTGACGGTCAAGTTCGAACCGACTGTGAAATTCTCTCTGAGTAGTAATCACAGAACCGCTATTATGGGCACAATAAAAGTACGGTGCTCACCTAGCCAAGTCATTGCGTCTATTGAAAATGGCAGGTATTACCGCTGTCGATCGATACCCCTTCCACTTCAGTATCTCCACCACAGCTAACACAGCGGCCTCTCGAAATGCGGGACGTCTGTTTGCCGCACCCTGTACATGTACACCATCTTCCATGGCTCCATACTTTCCTACTACTTCAGCAAGAGTACCTATCAACAGTTACCTTAGCTCCCGCACCAGCATTCAAATATTACTTAGATATACAATATTTTTTACGTTTCAGCTACTGTACTTCAATTAACTTCTTAACGTTAATGCACGAAGCATAGATACGAAATAAAAAATAATGTTTCAGATTTATAATAATTACCAGTATTTAGTTAAGACGATAAGGACTCTTAGATTTTCGTTACTGTCGATACCAAATCTTATGAATCTATGTTTTTACAAAAGATTCTCACTTGCTCAGACTCGATTGTCTGTTTTACCTCTCGAGACTTCTTTCTGTGCCACTTGTCGATATACCTGAGGTTAACATGAAAACACAAATTTCCATCCTCCTCGGTTGTGGTTTTAAATTTAGATACCTGCATATTATGTGTTCCACACATTCACATTGCTTCATGACACTGTAGTAAATATGTAGCGTTCATGTGTGGCAGATGTAATGCAGTAAAATGAAAATAGTTGTAACTCTTTTTCTTTATCATTAGTGTAATGTAATAGAATGAATAGGAGCCGTGACTTACATAAAAAAGAAATACACATTAATGCAATGGCTCAGCATAAAAGAGAAATAACTAACGTAGGAATATTATTAACAGTGTAATATGTTGTTTAATTTAGCCCGACGCGTAAAAGCAGTCAGTAAACTAGCTCAGTTCTCAGAGGGTTACGGAATTGTAAATACTCATTTGTTTAACTATTAAAACACCACAGATATTCCTCAATATATGCCTAGCCAACGCCGAGTTAAAAGTCGTGTGCTTATAGCACCATAGAATATTTCACCAGTCCATTCACTGTACAACAAATTCTGTAACTCAAAATCGTGGTTTCGTCTTGATTCACAATATAAGATAACAAGCGTAGCTGTAGTAAATAAAATCTTATACCAGAACTAGAATCCTGTGACCAGGCCTTCCTGCCTGGGATGTTATTTCGCAAATTTGAGAAAATCTGAAAGTGAATCTTCTTAAATTATTTGCAGCGACTGCCAGGCTCGTAGAATCTGAAAGAAAGGTTTAGTTTTCTAACCAGCGGCACGTCCCTACGATGAGCTAAAAGAAATTTCTTAATTATTTTTTAAGATGGCGCCTAACAATGAAGAATTTCTGTTAAGGCTCATGCCTGCTCTAGGCAAGCAAGGTTTAGGATTACAAATGATTTCAACATGGACACAATTTTTAAGTCACAAACAAATCTATTTTCAGTTTTGTTAGTAACTTACATAGGCTGATACAGCAAGATGAACCTTCGTTAAACGCTCCTTAAGGTTCGCGTCCAGATCATAATCCAAGAAGAAGAATATTAATCGTGACAAAAGAGGTTGAGTTCAAACACAGAATCTCAATTCCATGGAATAGGCATACATTGTAGCATAATATATTGTTCCTTGGTAAAACTCGCAAGTTACTCATACAATACTTATCGTAAAAACATGTAATCTATACATTTCACATTCATGTCCACCCAGGAGAAACAGTACACAGAAGGAAATGTATATCTCGTGTAGCAACCTAGTCTTCAAAAAAGACATTTCGAAATTTGAAGTATTCATTGTTTTTAATGAAATCCAGTGTGTTAAATAAGTGCATAAGTTTGTAGCGTTTTTGTTTTGTATGTTGGTATTCCGGCTGCTATAGGTTTATTTGTCGATTGTCATGTTTTTTTAGTTCATTGTTGCTATTTCAATTTAATGATTCAAATGGCTCTGAGCATATGGGACTTAACATCTGTGGTCATTAGTTCCGTAGAACTCAGAACTACTTAAACTTAACTAACCTAAGGACATCGCACACATCCATGCCCGAGGCAGGATTCGAACCTGCGACCGTAGCGGTCACGCGGTTCCAGACTGAAGCGCCTAGAACCGCACGGCCACACCGACCAACTTCAATTTACATATTGTCATTTTTTCATTTGGAGATGGTGAGTGGAGCTTGTGTTTGAGTTCAATAGTGCGGTGACAGCAGAAGATGCAGCCAGAGAAACATTTGCGCCGTGTATGGGGATAATGCAGTTCAACAGAGCACGGCAAGAAAATGGTTTTCTCCTTCCTAGGAGGGTCGTTTTGACATTAGTGACTCTCCACGTTCAGGAAAACCCTCGCGATTTCATAAAGAATTATTTAAACGCATTAATCCACAATGAACGTCGTCATTGTACTCGAGAACTGCCAAATGTGATGAACTGTAATCATTCCATCATCGTACGACATTTGCATGCATTGGGGAAGGTTCAAAGATCGGGTGTGTGGGTAATGCATGCTCTAAGTCAGAATCACAAAAATCAGAGGGGAAGCAAAATGCGCATCTCTGCTTTCTCATCATCAATTGGCTAGTGGACGACACCGATCTTTCCTGTCATGTACCGCTACTGGTGACGAGAAATGGTGTGCTTACGCTAACACAAGATAAAGAAAGTAATGGTTGAACCCAGTCAAAGCAGCAACTCCCTGAACAAAGACTGGCGCGCATCCACAAAAGATAATGTCATGCATCTGGTGGACCAGCGACGGTGTGCTGTACTACGAATCGCTTCACCGAGGTGCAACTACACTCCTGGAAATGGAAAAAAGAACACATTGACACCGGTGTGTCAGACCCACCATACTTGCTCCGGACACTGCGAGAGGGCTGTACAAGCAATGATCACATGCACGGCACAGCGGACACACCAGGAACCGCGGTGTTGGCCGTCGAATGGCGCTAGCTGCGCAGCATTTGTGCACCGCCGCCGTCAGTGTCAGCCAGTTTGCCGTGGCATACGGAGCTCCATCGCAGTCTTTAACACTGGTAGCATGCCGCGACAGCGTGGACGTGAACCGTATGTGCAGTTGACGGACTTTGAGCGAGGGCGTATAGTGGGCATGCGGGAGGCCGGGTGGACGTACCGCCGAATTGCTCAACACGTGCGGCGTGAGGTCTCCACAGTACATCGATGTTGTCGCCAGTGGTCGGCGGAAGGTGCACGTGCCCGTCGACCTGGGACCGGACCGCAGCGACGCACGGATGCACGCCAAGACCGTAGGATCCTACGCAGTGCCGTAGGGGACCGCACCGCCACTTCCCAGCAAATTAGGGACACTGTTGCTCCTGGGGTATTGGCGAGGACCATTCGCAACCGTCTCCATAAAGCTGGGCTACGGTCCCGCACACCGTTAGGCCGTCTTCCGCTCACGCCCCAACATCGTGCAGCCCGCCTCCAGTGGTGTCGCGACAGGCGTGAATGCAGGGACGAATGGAGACGTGTCGTGTTCAGCAATGAGAGTCGCTTCTGCCTTGGTGCTAATGATGGTCGTATGCGTGTTTGGCGCCGTGCAGGTGAGCGCCACAATCAGGACTGCATACGAGCGAGGCACACAGGGCCAACACCCGGCATCATGGTGTGGGGAGCAATCTCCTACACTGGCCGTACACCACTGGTGATCGTCGAGGGGACACTGAATAGTGCACGGTACATCCAAACCGTCATCGAACCCATCGTTCTACCATTCCTAGACCGGCAAGGGAACTTGCTGTTCCAACAGGACAATGCACGTCCGCATGTATCCCGTGCCACCCAACGTGCTCTAGAAGGTGTAAGTCAACTACCCTGGCCAGCAAGATCTCCGGATCTGTCCACCATTGAGCATGTTTGGGACTGGATGAAGCGTCGTCTCACGCGGTCCGCACGTCCAGCACGAACGCTGGTCCAACTGAGGCGCCAGGTGGAAATGGCATGGCAAGCCGTTCCACAGGACTACATCCAGCATCTCTACGATCGTCTCCATGGGAGAATAGCAGCCTGCATTGCTGCGAAAGGTGGATATACACTGTACTAGTGCCGACATTGTGCATGCTCTGTTGCCTGTGTCTATGTGCCTGTGGTTCTGTCAGTGTGATCATGTGATGTATCTGACCCCAGGAATGTGTCAATAAAGTTTCCCCTTCCTGGGACAATGAATTCACGGTGTTCTTATTTCAGTTTCCAGGAGTGTATTTCATTTGGAAATAGTTTCTAATATTATTTCTGCTTACTGATTATTGATGTGTAGTAGGATAATATGTAGGAACAGATAAACGACTGAATTAAGTGATGACAAGATTTTCTCGACTGCGACGCTCTTAAATCTCAGTACAATGTTTGTTAGTAGGTTCGTACCTCATGAGCTATGTGTCGCACAATGATATAATTTTTAGATGCGTTCAATGATATCAGTGGCTAATGTCTGCAAAATGTATTGCGATAAGAGTTTGTAGTAAATAGACAATAAATTGAAAGGTCATGCCTGATGCTGAAACTTTACTGGATGAACAGTGCAAAGCTAGTAAGTAGTAAGTAGTATTGAGTGAGTTCAGAGAGAAAAAGTTTCGTAACCGCTTGAACGTGTGTCTAATATCTGTTGCAGGTCGTTAAGTGCTTTCATTCTCAAATACTGAATGAATGTATTTTGGGTAATTTTCGGCCCAGAGTTACGCTCCCTCAGGACAAAAACTCAGTTCCGACGTGTAATACTTCTCTCATAGTGTTAAACTTTTAATATAAGATTATACTTCTTAATCGGTAGATTATGACAGCATTTTAAATTGTTCATCCTGTCAGTAATTATGTAAAATATTGAAAATCAAAATTTTTTGACCCTGGAGCTGTCACTTAGGCAACCTACAAAAGGATCCTACACTGTGCATAATGCATTGGACTAGCCGTTTGGCAATATGGGTATTACTAGCACCTAGGATGTGGAGACTGATTGCGTGTGAGTAATATTTGTTGGCCTAGGTATGAATGAAGATTCAGATATGGTACCAGAAAATAAAAACGGAAGAATTTTTTTCTAAAAATATTTCAAAGTGTCTCAAAAGCCTGTATAGAAGAATATTTTGGAAGGGAGAAGTTTACAGACGTAATGTTTACGCCGTAATGTGGTGTACATGTACATTAAAAGCACTTCTTTGCAATATTACTAGATGGTTGCATATTATAAAGTAGAACACTCAATAAACGAAAATGGTAAGACATAATGGACAGGCATAATCGCTAATTTGCTGCTTGGTGACAAAAATCCTACTCGTCGCACCTGAATACTCTCTCCATGTCCCGTATGATCCAGAGCCTTCAGTACCATACGTCGACTTTGACCAATAACGTCATAACAAGCCCCAAAATGTCAAAATGGACAGTAATGACACCACCCGTTTCCACGCCGCGAAGATATACATACCAACTACAGTCGTACAAATTCGTAACAATTTATGGTGAAGCTAACGGTATAACTTCGACAAATGATGTGTTTTAAAATCTAATATAACAGCAACAAAATCACGAAAAAGCGAAATATAAAAAAGTGAAACACGCTGCATCACCCGGTTTCACAGAGGCGAAAGACAGTACTGCGAACGAAGTATAACTCGTATGGAAAGTATACTATGATCTCCATACTCAAAATGAAAGGCCGATACCAATACAGAAATCCAAAAATCTCAGCATAAAATGAAACGCGACATACAAATAATCACTTGATCTCTACAGCTTCACTCAAAAGTCCTGATCCTCCATCTCTCATCACAACCAAAGACTATTAATAATAACGCAAGAATCCATTTAGGAAAAATTACAGCCTAACAACAGGAAGAAAGACAACGGAGAACTAAAACTAAGAAATATAACTAAGGATGTATAGGTTAACGTGGCGATATCACACAAACTGAGTCTCAATCTCACAAAGCAAGCAGCACGTCGGAGAAGAATTTTATATTGTAAAGGAAAATCTGATAATAAATAATTCCAATTTTATATTCTAAAGGAAAATACATTCATAAATAATTCCAAGTTCCCGTTCATTGTAATCACTGTTTCGCTCTTTACTAGGACAACCAAAGATAATGTTTAATCTCTAGCTGATTAGACGTTAAGCGCAGTTTAACATAACAGTGACAACATGAAGTCTCACTTTTGTTACCCGCAGCGATAGCAGCGCGCCAATTGGTCAGCAAGCGACACCTCTGAACGCCATATCTAACGAGTTCGAATATAATCATTTATATTGATTTGTAACATAGTTTATACAATAGGAAGCATATATAGTACAACATAAATCGACAATAACTAGAAAATGACAGTACATTCGTCATTGTTTAGCTACCTACAGACCCTGGGAGGTATGAAACACCACCTTACAGGAAAATATATTTCCGATTTTCTTTTAACGCATAGATATTTTACTGAAGAATGTCGTTTGCTTTTAATTACAGAAAAGTGTTAGTAAACATCAGATGACCGAACCGTTTGCAAAAAGAATCTTCAACATATTTGCTTTTGAAGCAAAAGTATTTACATTTACGAACACATACATGTATTAGAAAATGGAGCACATAAGAAATCTGAACGTGTCAAGGAACGTCCATGTCAAAATAGGGACAGACATCAATGAAAAGATATGCTTCGCAAGCATGGAATTGCTTTCAGCGGAGTAACCTGCAATTATACAGACATTCGGAAGTATTTCTTCATGAGTAAGGTGTAGTTTATGTCATTGGATCAGCGAGATAAGCCTGTTTTTACATTTATTTCACGATAATTGATGTCTCTTGGTAATTTACTAATGCAGGGAACGCAAAACATAACAACTATTTTGTTAATTAAGTAGAAAAATAACTAAAAGCAGACCTTGTCCTTACGATGCATGTAAGTGTCTACGTTCTCACCACCTGGAGCGCTACAGTCGCTCCAGCTGTCAAACAATAACAACTTTCACACCAGAGAGTGTCGCGACAGTATGTATTACACTTAGTGTAAGCTTTTCAAAGAATGATATCATTCACTGCAACAGACTACTACGTCACAGCCATGGGTCACAGTTCAAAGCCGATTGACGATATCGAAACCTCTACTTGACGTGATGTTCCTACTTTCTGTTATCTCTTAAGAGGCCCCTAGGCTAACAGTAATATATACACTACTGGCCATTAAAATTGCTAAACCACGAAGATGACTTGCTACAGACGCGAAAATTAACCGGCAGTAAGAAAATGTTGGCGCGGTGGTGACACCTACAATGTACTGACATGAGGAAAGTTTCCAACCGATATCTCATACACAAACAGCAGTTGACCGGCGTTGCCTGGTGAAACGTTGTTGTGATGCCTCGTGTAACGAGGAGAAATGCGTACCATCACGTTTCCGACTTTGATAAAGGTCGGATTGTAGCCTATCGCGATTGCGGTTTATCATATCGCGACATTACTGCTCGCGTTGGTCGAGATCCAGTAACTGTTAGCGGAATATGAAATCGGTGGGTTCAGGAGGGTACAACGGAACGCCGTGCTGGATCCCAAAGGCCTCGTATCACTAGCAGTCGAGATGACAGGCATCTTATCCGCGTGGCTGTAGCGGATCGTATGGCCACATCTCGATCCCTGAGTCCAGCAGCATGGACTATCAGCTCGGAGACCATGGCTGCAGTTACCTTTGACGCTGCATCACAGACGGGAGCGCCTGCGATGGTGTACTCAACGACGAACCTGGGCGCACGAATGGCAAAACGTCATTTTTTCGGATGAATCCAGGTTCTGTTTACAGCATGAGGATGGTCGCATCCGTGTTTGGCGACATCGCGATGAACGCACATTGGAAGCGTGTATTCGTCATCGCCATACTGGCGTATCACCCAGCGTGATGGAATGGGGTGCCATTGGTTACACGTTTCGGTCACCTCTTGTTCGCACTGACGCACTTTGAATAGTGGACGTTACATTTCAGATGTGTTACGACCCGTGGCTCTATCCTTCATTCGATCCCTGCGAAACCCTACATTTCAGCAGGATAATGCACGACCGCATGTTGCAGGTTCTGTTCGGGCTTTTCTGGATACAGAAAATGTTCGATTGCTGCCCTGGCCAGCACATGCTCCAGGTCTCTCAGCGATTGAAAACGTCTGATCAATGGTGGCCGTGCAACTGGCTCGTCACAATACGCCAGTCACTACTCTTGATGAACTGTGGTATCGTGTTGAAGCTGCATAGGCAGCTGTACCTGTACACGCCATGCAAGCTCTGTTTGACTCAATGCCCAGGCGTATCAAGGCCGTTATTACGGCCAGAGGTGGTTGTTCTGGGCACTGATTTCTCAGGATCTATGCACCCAAATTGCGTGAAAATGTAATCAAATGTCAGTTCTAGTATGATATATTTGTGCAATGAATACCCGTTTATCATCTGCATTTCTTCTTGGTGTAGCAATTTTAATGGCCAGTAGTGTACTTTACATTGTGCTGACGGCTGGCATAGACAAGATGTGATAATGCGCAAAGTTCATTTCAAATCTCGGAGGTGCGAACATGGCCCATAAGGACGCCAGTTGAATATGTGCTCTTGGGTTAGCATTGCGCTCGCGGAAACAAATAGAGGAAGGGTAGATTGATGAAGGAATGGTATAAGTAGTGAGGAAGTCACACACGCGTAAATTTACCACGTGATCTGTGGACATGCTAGCCAAACGATTAATGGAACTTTCTGAGGGTAAACGCTAACTCATTTGATGTACTTTTGCAAATGGTCACCCATATAAGTAAGAAAAACAACTCTGATTTGCGAGGCGCTGTTCCTGATATTTAGCGTCTATCATTTACCTTAAGTCATTTGACTAACGGAATCTCTTCTGAAGACCTAACATTTATAAGAGAAATATCACTACAGTCAAGCCTGATCGAGATGGAAAATTGCACAGTTATTATAAAATGCTTGAAACATTACGTCAAGGTAAGGACAATTGTGCACATGCTGAAATTGTGGTTATCTTTGAATTAAAAGACAATTCTTGCCCTTGCAAAAAGATCATGACATCAAAAGTATCAAAATGTTGGTCCCAGTAGCTCGTCATCTCCAGATTTTTTACTTATTTATTTATTTTTTTTCGTTGTACTGCCCATAGTTTGTCCGCAATGAATTTAATTTCTTTACTAATTGTAGCTTATTAGCTCATGTGTTTCCAGATGTGCTCCCCTATATATCAACAACAAATCGTACTGCTCGGTTTTCTTCCGACGATTACAATACTCGTTTGATTTTACACTCAATAAGGCTGCTAAACTCCTAAAGACTTCCAGTAAGTCTAAAATGAACATTCATTCCACAGATTTCGAAGGTATTTTGACTCTCTAGCACCCCAAGTGATATGGATGTGAACTGCTCGGCGTGATTCCAGTTTTTCACCCCTCTGTTCCACAGTACAGGTTTACACAACACAACAAGTCTCACAAAATAAGCAGTTTGGCATCCTGGACTGAGTCAATCTAAATTTCTAGGAAGGATAATAGATTAACGTCTGTGAAGGGAGGCGCATATTGCGCACCACATACAGAAGGTCTTAACCTGTTGCGGCCGGTTACCAGACACTAACATATCCTGGAGCAATGTTGTTGTTGTTGTTGTTGTGGTCTTCAGTCCTGAGACTGGTTTGATGCAGCTCTCCATGCTACCCTATCCTGAGAAAGCTTTTTCATCTCCCAGTACTTACTGCTACCTACATCCTTCTGAATCTGCTTAGTGTATTCATTTCTTGGTCTCCCTCTACGATTTTTACCCTCCACGCTGCCCCTGGAGCAATATGATTAGTAAAAACTTGCACTGCTGATAATTTTCTTCAAACTCTATATATGAGGGTAGTTTGGTAACTAAGTTTCATTTTGATTTTTCTCTGCGGCACTGCTACGATCGCAGTTCTGCTCATACACGGTAGTGTCTCAGGTTCAAGCAGAGATAAATGACGCTATTTCGAGCTCGCTCTCTGTTGTGTGTCGTTCGCAGTGATTGTTTATTATGGAATTATTGATCGAAAATCCCGCCGCGTGTGAACTGACATCTGTGGTTCGTTATTGAATGCTAAGAACGTTAAGCAAAGTGACATTCATCGACAAATCTGGTCTACGGAGAAAATGCAATGAGTGCTTTAGTGGTGAGAAGTTGGGTCCGACAATTTAAGGAGGGGCGTGATCAAGTGCATGATGAAGAACGAAGTGGATGTCCATCTGTGATTTCTGATGAACTGGTTAGTTCATTCGAAGAAATGATTAAGAAAAACCGTAGGTTTACGGTTAGTACTATTTCTCGTCAACTTCCGCAAATTTCACGAACAGTAATCTACGAGATTGTTACTGAAAAACTGGGTTTTCATAAACTTTACGCACTCTGAGTGCCTAAACTTCTTAGTGAGCCACACAAATAACAACGGATGGGCAGCGTACTTGATTACTTTTGAGTACATTATGGGAGTAAACAATGATCAATGTGTTACAAACATTTACTGTCGAAAACAGACTTGATCACAATTTACTTATTACGATGACCGGTTTCGACCATTACTCTGGTCATCTTCAGACCAATGAGTAAGAACCTCCTTCTGCTGGAGAATCACTACTCACTACTAGTGATTCTCCAGCAGAAGGAGGTTCTTAATCATTGGTCTGAAGAAACCGGTCACCGTAATAAATAAATTGTGATCAAGACTGTTTTTGATAGTAAATAAGCGTACTTGATATTTTGACACGTTACAATGACGATGGCGAGAAATTTTTACCCCAGATAGTCATGGAGGATGAAACTTTGGTTGCTTATGATACCCCTGACACGAAACGGCAATCGATGGAATGGAGGCACACTTTGTCTCCAGGGAAGGTTAAACCCAAGCATCACATGACACCCCGAGAATTCATGTTCACAGTGTTTTGTGACAGACAAGGCATTTTTCCAACAGATATTTTACCACGAGGTGAAACAATCAGTAATGATGTTTATTGGTTCAAATGGCTCTGAGCATTATGGGACTTAACATCTTAGGTCATCAGTCCCCTAGAGCTTAGAACTACTTAAACCCAACTAACCTAAGGACATCACACACATCCATGCCCGAGGCAGGATTCGAACCTGCGACCGTAGCAGTCGCGCGGTTCCGGACTGAGCGCGTAGAACCGCGAGACCACCGCGGCCGGCAATGATGTTTATTGCGAAACGATTAAGAAATAGCGCCGCGCAAGTCAGAACGAACGTGGGGCAATGCTCTCAAGAGGTGTGGTTTTCCGGACCACATACTACGAAAGTCACGAAAGAACTCCTTCGGAGCTTTGGCTCGGACCTTTTTGGCCGTCCTCCGTTCAGTCCCAGCCTCGCTCCTCTCCGATTCTTGCGGCATCTGAAGTCGTTCCTTGCTGGTAAGCGCTTCAACAACGATGAGGAGGTAAAAGAACATGTTACCACATTGTTGATAACGTAAACAACATTCTATGACGAAGGAGCGCATAAATTTGTACCACGCTATGAGAAATGCCTGGAAACTTACGGGGGCCCTGTTGCAAAGTAGTGTAAGTGAAATGGATTTTTGTGAAATAAATTGCTTTCTTTATCTGTAATCTATTATTTTTTATTACCAAAGGGAATTGAATTTCCGAACTATCGTCGTAGAAAATGTCCCGACTGACTGAGTCATAATGGGCCAACCCAATCCGTTAAGGATAGAAATTTGAAATTTGGAAACGATTTTGATCTTATACTGTAGGCATAATGGATTTTTCGAAATTCTACTTTTCAAAGTATGTCACTATTAAGGCAATTTTGAAGCTATAACTACGTAAATCGGTATTTGGTATGTCGGTCAGAAATTAAAAAAAAAAAAAAAGTGCTTCAGCACTTTTGGGGCTGAAATAGTGGGTGAAATTTTTCGAAAATAATTTTTGAAGAAACTAATAAAGCCTTACAAAGCGTCACCTATCAAAATTTGAATTGGACTCCTCGGTAAGAAATAAAAAAAAATACGAGTTTCAGTGACTTTGGGAATTCAATCCCTAACGGGGTGAAATAGGAAATGAAAGTTATTATCAAAAAATAGTTTATTAAGAAAGCATTTTTGCAAGGAGATCTCTGAAAAATTGCACTTGGGTTCTTTATTAAAAATAAAAAATACGAGTTTCAGTTTTTTTTTTACTTAACCCCTAAGCAGTTGAAACAGGGCATGAAAATTTTTACGATAATATTTCATTATACGCTGAAGAGCCAAAGAAACTGATGCACCTGCCTAATATCGTGTAGGGCCCCCGCAAGCAAGCAGAAGTGCCGCAACACGACGTGGCATGGACCCCACTAATGTCTGAAGTAGTGTTGGAGGGAATTGACACCATGAATCCTGAAGGGCTATCCATAAATCCGTAACAGTACGAGAGGGTGGAGATCTCTACTAAACAACTCGTTGCAAAGCATCCCAGGTATGCTCTGTAATGTTCATATCTGGGGAGTTTGGTAGCCAGTGGAGGTGTTTAAACTCAGAATAGTATTCCTAGGGCCACTCTGCAGCAATTCTGGACGTTTGGGGAGTCGCATTGTCCTGCTGGAGTTGCCAAAGTCCGTCGGAATGCACAATGGACATGAATGGATGCAGGTGATCAGACAGGATGCTTCCGTTCGTGTCACCTGTCAGAGTCGTATCTAGACGTATCAGGGGTCCCATATCACCCCAACTGCACACTCCCCATACCATTACACAGCCTTCACCAGCTTGAACATTCGCCTGCTGACATGCAGGGTCCACATGTGGTTTCCTTCATACCAGTACACGTCTATCCCCTCGATACAATTTGAAACGAGACTCGTCCGATCAGACAACATGTTTCCAGTCATCAACAGTCCAATGTCGGTGTTCACGGGTCCAGGCGTGGTGTAAAGCTTTGTGTCGTGCGGTCATCAATGATATGTGAGTGGGTCTTCAGCTCCGGAAGCCCATATCGATGACGTTATGTTGAACGATTCGCACGCTAACACTTGTTGATGGCCCAGCATTGAAATCTGCATCAGTCTGCGGAAGGGTGGCACTTCTGTCATGTTGAACGATTCTCTTCAGTCGTTGTTGATCCCGTTCTTGCAGGATCTTTTCTCGTCCGCAGAAATATCGGCGTTTCCGACCGCAGCGCCGTACTCCGCCTGTTTACATATCTCTGTATTTGAATACGCATGCATATACCAGTTTCTTTGGCGTTTCATTGCATTAAAACATGTTTAAAGTTAAATCCATGAAAACTGGTTTTATATAAATATTTGTTAGGGGATGAAAGTTTCTTTGGAAATACCACCACAAGAACTCCAAAGGCAGAATTAAGGAAGTCGTCCGACTGTATCAACCGGAATCGGTTTTTGGTGAGAAGTACATTCCGGAAATACCATGCTCCTATGGCTTTAATCCGCATGCAAAGTGTTGAAGATGTTACAATTTGCGAACATCATAAAAATTCAATTAAAGAAAAAACGAAAAAAAAAATCAGCGCAGACCATACAGTCTATGCGAGCGAAGAATCGGGCGCTAAGCTAGTATTTCCACATTTATACTGACGGTCCCGGGACGGCAAATAGTGACAGAGTGGGCTACGCGTTTTTATCCTCAAGCACAGGTTACAAAGAATTGATGTCGCTTCCCAGGAAAACTTTTAGTTTCTCGGCAGAAGCACAGATACACTGGCTGTTTCAAAATATTCGAAGAACCTCTCCATTGGAAATAAATTTCATTTTCACGGATTGCAGAAGCTCATTGCAAGACATCCAGACACCTGTCATTCTTAAGAAAACATCATGAAAATTACCAAGGAAAACTAATGTCTCTGAAAGAAGATGAAATTTATGTGGATCAAAGGATGTGGTACCATTAAACGTACGTAACGAAATGGTCTATGACTTAACGAAAACCCGCACTCAAAACGATACTTCCAAAAACATTTTATTACCGCCGTCAGCTCGAAAGACCACACTATGTAGAAGAATAAGACGTGAGTGGGAACAAGAATGCCAAGACAAAGGGAAATATAATCGTGAAATACAGCCAAACATTCCTTCGAAGCCCCTGTTCCACGCAGTTAAGGAGAATAAAAAAGTTAGTAGTTCCATAATATGCATGAGATTTAATCACTGATCATTGTCTATTTATCTTCACCGAATATAAGTTCTAGATAACCTTTATTGTAAATGTGATGGAAAAACAATAGGGGAAATCAATCACATACACTCCTGGAAATGGAAAAAAGAACACCGGTGTGTCAGACCCACCATACTTGCTCCGGACACTGCGAGAGGGCTGTACAAGCAATGATCACACGCACGGCACAGCGGACACACCAGGAACCGCGGTGTTGGCCGTCGAATGGCGCTAGCTGCGCAGCATTTGTGCACCGCCGCCGTCAGTGTCAGCCAGTTTGCCGTGGCATACGGAGCTCCATCGCAGTCTTTAACACTGGTAGCATGCCGCGACAGCGTGGACGTGAACCGTATGTGCAGTTGACGGACTTTGAGCGAGGGCGTATAGTGGGCATGCGGGAGGCCGGCTGGACGTACCGCCGAATTGCTCAACACGTGGGGCGTGAGGTCTCCACAGTACATCGATGTTGTCGCCAGTGGTCGGCGGAAGGTGCACGTGCCCGTCGACCTGGGACCGGACCGCAGCGACGCACGGATGCATGCCAAGACCGTAGGATCCTACGCAGTGCCGTAGGGGACCGCACCGCCACTTCCCAGCAAATTAGGGACACTGTTGCTCCTGGGGTATCGGCGAGGACCATTCGCAACCGTCTCCATGAAGCTGGGCTACGGTCCCGCACACCGTTACGCCGTCTTCCGCTCACGCCCCAACATCGTGCAGCCCGCCTCCAGTGGTGTCGCGACAGGCGTGAATGGAGGGACGAATGGAGACGTGTCGTCTTCAGCGATGAGAGTCGCTTCTGCCTTGGTGCCAATGATGGTCGTATGCGTGTTTGGCGCCGTGCAGGTGAGCGCCACAATCAGGACTGCATACGACCGAGGCACACAAGGCAACACCCGGCATCATGGTGTGGGGAGCGATCTCCTACACTGGCCGTACACCACTGGTGATCGTCGAGGGGACACTGAATAGTGCACGGTACATCCAAACCGTCATCGAACCCATCGTTCTACCATTCCTAGACCGGCAAGGGAAC
The DNA here is from genome assembly GCF_023864275.1 of Schistocerca cancellata. NCBI lineage: Eukaryota > Metazoa > Arthropoda > Insecta > Orthoptera > Acrididae > Schistocerca > Schistocerca cancellata. The sequence goes on along the minus strand of NC_064637.1, from coordinate 122,445,726 downwards.
TTGCACGTCCGCATGTATCCCGTGCCACTCAACGTGCTCTAGAAGGTGTAAGTCAACTACCCTGGCCAGCAAGATCTCCGGATCTGTCCCCCATTGAGCATGTTTGGGACTGGATGAAGCGTCGTCTCACGCGGTCTGCACGTCCAGCACGAACGCTGGTCCAACTGAGGCGCCAGGTGGAAATGACATGGCAAGCCGTTCCACAGGACTACATCCAGCATCTCTACGATCGTCTCCATGGGAGAATAGCAGCCTGCATTGCTGCGAAAGGTACTGTACTAGTGCCGACATTGTGCATGCTCTGTTGCCTGTGTCTATGTGCCTGTGGTTCTGTCAGTGTGATCATGTGATGTATCTGACCCCAGGAATGTGTCAATAAAGTTTCCCCTTCCTGGGACAATGAATTCACGGTGTTCTTATTTCACTTTCCAGGAGTGTATTTTTAATGCAAACTGAATGCAAATCAGCAAATCACTTTCATGTAACAACTAATCCAGTGTCATCAACCACTACCAACTACTACACCAACTATCCTTCATCAAAATAATATCGCAGTTTTGAAACTAACTATCAAATTCTTTACTCTGTGAAGCTCCAACTCACTGAGAGATGACGGTATGGCCTTCAGGCTAAAACTCACAATAAATACATAAACTAGAACAAGACACTGGACTGAGCTGACAAAGATATACAAAATTAGCTAGAGACTACACAGTACAGACACTTTCCACAATGAAAATATAATTTCTGTAGGTCTGTCAGTAAATTGTGCAATATGTTAGGTAACCTTCGATCTTCTCCATAGATTGTCAATAACATAGCACAGTACGAGCTATTTGACAGTGTTATACGTAAGAACCCAAGACATCGAGTTACGAAACTCCCGCTGTTTTCGTGCAACTTCACTACTGCCACCAGGCGACTGGCATGTACGCTGGTGTCCAAAATTAAAGCAACAAACGGCAACTTTGTAAGATTGCGTTTATTTTGCCCCAAAACAGTATAAATACACTCCTGGAAATTGAAATAAGAACACCGTGAATTCATTGTCCCAGGAAGGGGAAACTTTATTGACACATTTCTGGGGTCAGATACATGATCACACTGACGGAACCACAGGCACATAGACACAGGCAACAGAGCATGCACAATGTCGGCACTAGTACAGTGTATATCCACCTTTCGCAGCAATGCAGGCTGCTATTCTCCCATGGAGACGATCGTAGAGATGCTGGATGTAGTCCTGTGGAACGGCTTGCCATGCCATTTCCACCTGGCGCCTCAGTTGGACCAGCGTTCGTGCTGGACGTGCAGACCGCGTGAGACGACGCTTCATCCAGTCCCAAACATGCTCAATGGGGGACAGATCCGGAGATCTTGCTGGCCAGGGTAGTTGACTTACACCTTCCAGAGCACATTGGGTGGCACGGGATACATGCGGACGTGCATTGTCCTGTTGGAACAGCAAGTTCCCTTGCCGGTCTAGGAATGGTAGAACGATGGGTTCGATGACGGTTTGGATGTACCGTGCACTATTCAGTGTCCCCTCGACGATCACCAGTGGTGTACGGCCAGTGTAGGAGATCGCTCCCCACACCATGATGCCGGGTGTTGGCCCTGTGTGCCTCGGTCGTATGCAGTCCTGATTGTGGCGCTCACCTGCACGGCGCCAAACACGCATACGACCATCATTGGCACCAAGGCAGAAGCGACTCTCATCGCTGAAGACGACACGTCTCCATTCGTCCCTCCATTCACGCCTGTCGCGACACCACTGGAGGCGGGCTGCACGATGTTGGGGCGTGAGCGGAAGACGGCCTAACGGTGTGCGGGACCGTAGCCCAGCTTCATGGAGACGGTTGCGAATGGTCCTAGCCGATACCCCAGGAGCAACAGTGTCCCTAATTTGCTGGGAAGTGGCGGTGCGGTCCCCTACGGCACTGCGTAGGATCCTACGGTCTTGGCGTGCATCCGTGCGTCGCTGCGGTCCGGTCCCAGGTCGACGGGCACGTGCACCTTCCGCCGACCACTGGCGACAACATCGATGTACTGTGGAGACCTCACGCCCCACGTGTTGAGCAATTCGGCGGTACGTCCACCCGGCCTCCCGCATGCCCACTATACGCCCTCGCTCAAAGTCCGTCAACTGCACATACGGTTCACGTCCACGCTGTCGCGGCATGCTACCAGTGTTAAAGACTGCGATGGAGCTCCGTATGCCACGGCAAACTGGCTGACACTGACGGCGGCGGTGCACAAATACTGCGCAGCTAGCGCCATTCGACGGCCAACACCGCGGTTCCTGGTGTGTCCGCTGTGCCGTGCGTGTGATCATTGCTTGTACAGCCCTCTCGCAGTGTCCGGAGCAAGTATGGTGGGTCTGACACACCGGTGTCAATGTGTTCTTTTTTCCATTTCCAGGAGTGTAGATTATATTAAAGTAGAAACAATGTAAATAATACAGAACGTAACCAACTGAACAAGCGTAACGGTAGACAAAAATTTTCTTCGTTTTTTCCTAACTAAACGGATTGGTACACACGTTTAAGTACTGGTTAATGTGCTCAGGATGGGGTGTGACCCCTCTGGCAGCAATACCGGCATGACAACGACGGGGCACGCTGTGAATGATATCACCAATCTCACGTTGGGTCAATAACGATCATTTTTCCTGCAGCGGTGCTCCCTGTCTTGGAGAGTGGTCGGTGGATGCTGACGTGATGTAGCTAGTGTCCCCAGTGCATCCCACACATACTCTATGAGATTCAAATCGGGAAAGCGAGCAGGCCACGCCATGGGTCAATATATACCGTTTCCAAGATAACATCAAGCACCCGTGCTCTACGAAGTCGACCATTATCGTCCATCAATACGAAGTCTGGGACCACAGCACCTCGCAAGAAACGCACATAGGTCTCAAGATCTCGTCATGACACCTGACACAGTTAAACCTTGCCAATTTAAACGTACAGTTTCATGAAGAGGTGTTCGAGTGGTCAAAATAATCCCTGCCCACACCATTACGGATCATCCTCGGTACCAGTCTTTCTCCACAATGGTTGAGTTGTAACCTCCCCCTCACTTATCGACCTTAATGACAGTGAAAAATTAAACTGCGTGTACCCAATGGAAATTTGGGAAAAGCAATCGTCACCGAAGTTAATTTGTCGGTAAAGAGGGAGGAAAGGGTTACATCTAAATGAAAGGAAAATTGCAAATGAAACTGGTGGAAATTAATTTTGAAAAGGGGTAAAGTTAATAAAGAAAGTAAATGTGCTGCCGTTACGTTAACAATTAACTAGCGGTAATTAGATATTTGAGATTTGGGGGAAATTACGGTCGCCAGTCCTAAGGACAATTACTATAGTAACTGAAAAAGAAAGGTTATTACACATATAATTAGCACTAGAAGAGTGGCAACTGAAGGTTGACACGTGTAGTGTGAAAACTGAAAGTTCGTCAGAAGTAATAAATTTCGCTACACTCTGACTTAATTTATCAAAAGAATTAATAAAACCGGAAAATCGAAAGTTAATTTAGTGACTGAAGTTAATAGTGAGCTTTCTTTCTGAAGCACACCGAAATTCAGTAAAATACGGTTAGTCTTGGACTACCTCAACGATCATTTCAAAAGCTACTTGAATCTACGCAATTTAGAAATAAGGGATTTAACTTTGAACTTGAATTAAATGATTCTGAACAATTAACAGTAGTAAAATTTAGTACGTACCAAGCTGAGCTGCAGTCACAGGTAACTAAAATACGGTAACAAAACTCGCACTCTTAATTTGTGCTTGTGCAATCTAAATACTGTAGCCAGCTATGAATACCTTAACTGAACTTTGAAATTAAAGCAGTGAAATAAAATGATGCTGGCGTTTGAAATTCAACGACACTCGGGTTCATTCCGGGAAAGGAAGGGACCCTGCTTGGTAATGCAACTGGGACAATGAGCAACAAAGGTTCATGCTAAGTTGCTGTAATTTTGCGAGGCAAATGGAACAATTTTAAAAGCTGAGGTCTGCCATACAATTCTAAAACTTTACGTGCTTCCTGTCTTCCTCGTTGGTTGATTGAAGGTTTGAAGCCGTCGATCGAGGAGGTGGCGACAGTCACTCATTGTCGGCCGTCGCTGTTGCAGAAGCTGGATGTTGGCGCGCCTCCTTCTCGACCCGGTCACCAGGCGAAACGGGCTCTTGATGTGCGCCAGCTAATGCTTCCCGTCCGCGACACCGTGTCAAAAACTATCATCGCAAGTCGAGCGCAATACATGCTGCCAAACCCCGAAAGCGCGGCAACTCGCGGGAGCGTCACACAACACACCTGCTCCACTCGCTACTCCGGCCAGACTCCCTCTGCCCGCGCTCCACGCGACAGAGTTAACACTACCAAAGATCCTAAACACTCTGGTTCTCAACACGACCTATCGACGAATTCGTTCGATAGCATAGTTTTCCCTAGGCAAGACCCAGCGTAAAAATACAAATAATATTTACAAAACAACCAATTGTATATCGACATAAATGCATAAATACGAGGGCGGTTCAGAAAGTAACCTCCGATCGGTCACAGTGCGGGTTGTGGGGGGAGTAGCGACGCCATCTGTGCGTTCACGCACTCAACAGGTCAGTCGGCATCAAGCCGTGGTCGAGTGAACGTCGTACCTGCGCTAGTTTAGTTTTTGTGGCAGTTTGAAATGTGTGCTGCAATAGAAAACCCCGCCAAATATGAAGTGCGTGCTGTCATAAGGTTTTTTACAGCCAAAGGATATTCTGCAGCAGCTATACATCGTGAGCTTTGTGCCGTGTACGGACCAAGAGTTATGAGTGAAGGAGTTGTCCGTGAATGGGTACGTTTATTTAAAAGTGGACGAGAAAACGTTCATGATGAAGAGAGGAGTGGTAGACCATCATTGGTGACTGACGAACTCGTTCAGACAGTTGATGCAAAAGTTCGTGAAAATCGACGTTTCTCAATGTCGGAGTTGTCTACTGGTTTTCCACAGATTTCTAAGACTCTCTTATACGAGATAGTGTCAGCAAGAATGGGTTACCGTAAGTTCTGTGCACGACGGGTGCCCAAAATTCTTACCGACCACCACAAAACTCAAAGAATGGCCTCTGCATTAGACTTTCTGTCACGTTATGAGGACGAAGGAGAACCATTGTTAAACAGAATCGTGACCGGTGACGAAACCTGGATTAAGTACGTGAACCCTGAGACAAAAGAACAATCAAAGATGTGGGCACATTCAAATTCGCCTACCAAACCAAGAAAAGCCTCGCAAGATTTTTCTGCCAGAAAACTGATGGCAACGGTGTTTTGGGATGCCAAAGGGGTGTTGTTGGTTGAATTCATGGAACGTGGTACGACCATTAATCAAGACGTGTACTGTGAAACAATAAAAAAGTTACGACGGGCTATACAGAACAAACGCCGTGGTATGCTGACTTCCGGTATCGTTTTTTTGCACGATAACGCCCGTCCTCACTCTGCTCGCAGAACAACGGCCCTTCTTGAGTCCTTCAAGTGGGACGTTATCAACCATCCACCTTACAGCCCAGACCTGGCGCCAAGTGATTATCACCTCTTCATGCATTTGAAGAAATGGCTCGGGTCACAGCGGTTTGATGACGACGAAGAGCTCAAAGATGCTGTCACAGGCTGGCTCCAGGCACAAGCGGGTGATTTTTATGCAGAAGGAATTTCAAAGCTTGTGAAGAGATACGATAAGTGCCTCAATCGCTATGGAGACTATGTAGAAAAATAGTGCAAAGATGTAGTTGTAAGATGTATATATTAAAATATTTTTATTTAACTTGGTGTATTTTTTTAAATCAACCGGAGGTTACTTTCTGAACGGCCCTCGTATATATATATATATATATACAAACAGTAAAACAACTACAATATACAAAGAGACAGAAATGTCATATCTTGAGGTAACAAAACAAGGAAAAAAATTTATACTACAATAGATGGAAATAGGAGGATATCCATTTCCGGCGTTACAGGGTCACGAAATCGTGTACACGTTTCCTCCAGATGCGAATCCATGGAGCATCACTCTCCAGACTAAATTGGATCTGTGAAAACAACATTGGCCCACTGTTCGGCCGTCCAGGTGTCATGTTGATGACTCCATTCTAGACGTTCTCTTCCGTGAAGACGCGTCAGAAGCAGACACACAGCATGTCTCCAACAATAAAGGCCATTCTGCTGAAGTCTTCTGCGCATCGTTTGCCTCGATGCAACAGGTCCAGTGGATGCTGCGAGCTTACATGCTAGTTGCCGTGCAGTACTAAATCGGTAATGTCGTGCACTTACAGCCAAATGACGGTCCTCTTTTCTGAAGTCCCACGTGGTCGGCCCTGAACTGGTCTTCGGAGAACAGTTTCGGCCTCTATGAACTGTCGCCACCTCCGAGAAACAACAGAACGACTCACATTAAGGCATAAGGCCACATGACTTTGCGACTGCCCTGCTTCCGTTCTTCCTAAGGCCCTCCACCACAGAGAGTCTGGTAGGCGTCTCCTCTGTGCCATACTGCACGGTCTATGGCTTTTCACACAGCTCCTGTGGATTAGGGACTACCCAGCAAACCCTACACCGTTTGATAGATGCCCTGACGTCATCGTTGGCGTTGTTGTTCGTTGACCGGAATGCCACCTTCCACGCAGAACACGATCATACGGACATCTGTTGACAGTTCATACGATTATATCATGAATTAGACACAGAACGGGGAAAGAGCGGTATGTTCCTTTAATTTTTAACACCAGTGTATATACACTACTGGCCATTGAAATTGCTACACCAAGAAGAAATGCAGATGATAAACGGGTATTCATTGGACAAATATATTACACTAGAAATGACATGTGATTGCTTTTTCACGCAATTTCGGTGCATGGATCCTGAGAAATCAGTACCAAGAACAACCACCTCTGGCCGTAATAACGGCCTTGATACGCCTGGGCATCGAGTCAAACAGAGCTTGCATGGCGTGTACAGGTACAGCTGCCCATGCAGCTTCAACACGATACCACAGTTCATCAACAGTAGTGACTGGGGTATTGTGACGAGCCAGTTGCTCGGCCACCATTGACCAGACGTTTTCAATTGGTGAGATATCCGGAAAATGTGCTGGCCAGGGCAGCAGTCGAACATTTTCTGTATCCAGAAAAGCCCGTACAGGACCTGCAACATGCGGTCGCGCATTATCCTGCTCAAAAGTAGGGTTTTGCAGGGATCGAATGAAGGGTAGAGCCACGGATCGTAACACATCTGAAATGTAACGTCCACTGTTCAAAGTGCCGTCATGGCGAACAACAGGTGACCGAGACGTGTAACCAATGGCACCCCATACCATCACGCCGGGCGATACGCCAGTATGGCGATGACGAATACACGCTTCTAATGTGCGTTCACCACGATGTCGCCAAACACGGATGCGACTATCATGATGCTGTAAACAGAACCTGGATTCATGCGAAAAAATGACGTTTTGCCATTCGTGCACCCAGGTTCGTCGTTGAGTACACCATCGCAGGCGCTCCCGTCTGTGATGCAGCTTCAAGGGTAACCGCAGCCATGGTCCGACCTGATAGTCCATGCTGCTGCAAACGTCGTCGAACTGTACGTACAGATGGTTATTGTGTCGAAAACGTCCCCATCTGTTGACTCAGGGATCGAGACGTGGCTGCACGATCCGTTACGGTCATGCGGATAAGATGCCTGTCATCGCGACTGCTAGTGATACGAGGCCGTTGGATCCAGCACGGCGTTCCGTAATACCCTCCCGAACCCACCGATTCCATATTCTGCTAATAGTCATTGGATCTCGACCAACGCGAGCAGCAATGTTGCGATACGATAAACCGAAATCGCAATAGGCTACAATCCGACCTTTATCAAAGTCGGAAACGTGATGGTACGCATTTCTCCTCTTTACACGAGGCATCACAACAACGTTTCACCAGGTAACGCCGGTAAACCGCTGTTTGTGTATGAGAAATCGGTTGGAAACTTTCCTCATGTCAGCACGTTGTAGGTGTCGCCACCGGCGCCAATCTTGTGTAAATGATCTGAAAAGCTAATAATTTGCATATCACAGCATCTTCTTCCTGTCGTTAAATTTCGCGTCTGTAGCACGTCATCTTCATGGTGTAGGAATTTTAATGGTCAGTTGTGTACAAATTGCGAGACGGTTATGTATTCTGTATACGGAGAGCAGAAGCACAGTTAAAATGCAAGTGCGGTCGTTTTCTGAGCTTACTGTGGCGTTTTATAATGTGCTATGAAATAAAACGTTTTTTCGTCATCCCCCGGATGAGATGACGAAGCCATCTTGGTGGAAAGTGAGCTTCCTGCCTCCACCCATAAAACGATGGTGGCACCATCGGATGAAGGCAGGCGAGGAGCCTGCCCAGAAGAAGCGATCCGGGGCGTCGGAGATGTCACCCAGTGGTGGTGTTCATAGTCTGTGGCCCTGAGCCCGTCCTGAGGCTGGCGTGGACACACTCCGAGCAGCTGGGGGCAGCTGCGGAGCGTACTGTCTGGAGCGAATCTTCAAGGATAACAAACGTAGTCATAGAAACACCGCGCGTAGAGGGCTGATACAGGGTAAGAGAGAGAGATGGAAACCCTCTCTGTTTCTTCCAAGAGAACTGGAGCAGTCTGTACCAGAGGTGTAGACATTCCGCTCTTAACCTGCCCATGCTTGCCTGTTAGCCAGGCAGGCAAGCTGGTGCATGTTATCACCAGAACGGGCAGGCTGCTTTGCTCACATCCAACCAGGCCTAAAGAGTCTTGCTTGCCTGTCCGTCTTCCCGCTGTGCTACGCTACATAGCAGTTTATTCTGTACATTTTCACTGTAGTGTTAAGAGTAAGTTTCGGAAGTTAGTGAAAGCCGTTTTTTATTCACGTATCACAAGAAGAGGTTCAATGAAGTTCATATTCATTTTTTGTCATTGCAGGCCACAAGAAGATGGATTTTATTCGTTACTTTTTTTTCCTTTCCAGTGTATTTCGGGCTTGTTTATTTGTTTCAATATCAACAGTTTCCTCTGCAGCTTCAGCCTCTTACGACTCGTACTGGCTATTCTCAATTCGAACCATCATCAGATCACCTCTACTACATGTTTTCCACAGTAAACAGAAACATCTCTGAAATTCGAGATGCTTTGCACCTCATAATCTGAAGATGTCTGTTATACAATAACGCCAAGTAAAGTAAGGTTTAGAAAGTCTAAATTCTGCAACCTTAGTGTGTTTCAGGCAAATATGACCCCAGTGATATCAATTTCAATTATTTTTTTCCAAGACATACATTGCAGGTTCGTTGTTGTCATTCTATGTGACCAAAATACACTCCTGGAAATGGAAAAAAGAACACATTGACACCGGTGTGTCAGACCCACCATACTTGCTCCGGACACTGCGAGAGGGCTGTACAAGCAATGATCACACGCACGGCACAGCGGACACACCAGGAACCGCGGTGTTGGCCGTCGAATGGCGCTAGCTGCGCAGCATTTGTGCACCGCCGCCGTCAGTGTCAGCCAGTTTGCCGTGGCATACGGAGCTCCATCGCAGTCTTTAACACTGGTAGCATGCCGCGACAGCGTGGACGTGAACCGTATGTGCAGTTGACGGACTTTGAGCGAGGGCGTATAGTGGGCATGCGGGAGGCCGGGTGGACGTACCGCCGAATTGCTCAACACGTGGGGCGTGAGGTCTCCACAGTACATCGATGTTGTCGCCAGTGGTCGTCGGAAGGTGCACGTGCCCGTCGACCTGGGACCGGACCGCAGCGACGCACGGATGCACGCCAAGACCGTAGGATCCTACGCAGTGCCGTAGGGGACCGCACCGCCACTTCCCAGCAAATTAGGGACACTGTTGCTCCTGGGGTATCGGCGAGGACCATTCGCAACCGTCTCCATGAAGCTGGGCTACGGTCCCGCACACCGTTAGGCCGTCTTCCGCTCACGCCCCAACATCGTGCAGCCCGCCTCCAGTGGTGTCGCGACAGGCGTGAATGGAGGGACGAATGGAGACGTGTCGTCTTCAGCGATGAGAGTCGCTTCTGCCTTGGTGCCAATGATGGTCGTATGCGTGTTTGGCGCCGTGCAGGTGAGCGCCACAATCAGGACTGCATACGACCGAGGCACACAGGGCCAACACCCGGCATCATGGTGTGGGGAGCGATCTCCTACACTGGCCGTACACCACTGGTGATCGTCGAGGGGACACTGAATAGTGCACGGTACATCCAAACCGTCATCGAACCCATCGTTCTACCATTCCTAGACCGGCAAGGGAACTTGCTGTTCCAACAGGACAATGCACGTCCGCATGTACCCCGTGCCACCCAACGTGCTCTAGAAGGTGTAAGTCAACTACCCTGGCCAGCAAGATCTCCGGATCTGTCCCCCATTGAGCATGTTTGGGACTGGATGAAGCGTCGTCTCACGCGGTCTGCACGTCCAGCACGAACGCTGGTCCAACTGAGGCGCCAGGTGGAAATGGCATGGCAAGCCGTTCCACAGGACCACATCCAGCATCTCTACGATCGTCTCCATTGGAGAATAGCAGCCTGCATTGCTGCGAAAGGTGGATATACACTGTACTAGTGCCGACATTGTGCATGCTCTGTTGCCTGTGTCTATGTGCCTGTGGTTCTGTCAGTGTGATCATGTGATGTATCTGACCCCAGGAATGTGTCAATAAAGTTTCCCCTTCCTGGGACAATGAATTCACGGTGTTCTTATTTCAATTTCCAGGAGTGTAGTTTGTTCTACATTCCCCAAATGTATTTTGGCAAACACGGAGTTCGTTTTTCATATAGCATTAATACACTGAAGAGCCAAAGAAGCTGATACACCTGTCTAATATTGTGTAGGGCCCCTGCGAGCACACTGAAGTGCCGCAACACGACGTGGCATGGAATCGAGTGATGTCTGAAGTAGTGCAGGAGGGAACTGACACCATGAATCCTGCAGGGCTGTCCGTAAATCCATAAGACTACGAGGGGGTGGAGATCTCTTCTGAATAGCACGTTGCAAGGCATCCCAGATATGGTCAATAATGTTCATGTCTGGGGAGTCTGGAGGCCAGTGGAAGTGTTTAAACTCAGAAGAGTATTCCTGGAGATACTCTGTAGCAATTCTGGACGTGTGGGGCGTCACATTGTCTGGCTGGAATTGCCAAAGTCCGTCGGAAGGCACGATGGACATGAATGGATGCAGGTGATCAGACAGGATGCTTACGTACGTGTCACCCGTTAGAGTCGTACCTAGACGTATCGGGGGTTCCATATCACTCCACCTGCACGCACCCCACACCATTACAAAGCCTCCACCAGCTTGAACATTCGCCTGCTAACATGCAGCGTCCACGGATTCATGAGGTTTTCTCCATACCCGTACACGTCCATCTGCTCGATACAATTTGAAACGAGACTCGTCCGACTAGGCAACAGGTTTCCAGTCATCAACAGTCCAATGTCGGTGTTGACCGGCCCAGGCAGAGCGTAAAGCTTCGTGTCGTGCAGTCATCAAGGGTACACGTGTGCCTTCGGCTCCGAAAAGTCTCATCAATGATGTTTCGTTGAATGGTTCGAACGCTGACACTTGTTGGTGGCCGAGCTTTGAAATCCTCAGCAATTTGCGGAAGGGTTGCACTTCTGTCACGTTGAACGACCTCTTCAGCCGCCATTGGTCCCGTTCTTGCAGGATCTTTTTCCGATCGCCACGATGTCGGACCTTTGATGCTTTACTGGATTTCTAATATTCAGAATACACTCGTGAAATGGTCGTACGAGAAAATCCCTACATCATCGCTAACTCGGAGAGGCTGTGTCCCATAGCTCGTGCGCCGGCTGTAAAACCTCGTTGAAACTCACTTAAATCTTTATAACCTGCCATTGTAGCAGAAGTAACCGATCTAACAACTGCGCCAGACACTTTTTGTCTCATGTAGACGATATAAGAATAAATAATAACTACTGTCCGAGAATGTAAAAATGTGCCTAGTTTAGAATCTATTAAAATGAAGCTGAAATTCGTAAAGATATTAATGTAGGCAGGTGTAACAGTAAACTCAGACGGGAGAAATGTAAAATACGGTATCCCCAAGGGCTCGATTCTTGGGCCACAGATTTTCCTGGTCTACATTAATGATCTACCAGCTACAATTAATGACAGATCCAAAATAGTCATGTTTGCGGATGATACGCGTACTCTTAGCAAGGCTGCCAACTCCGCAACACTGGATCAAGACCTGATAGTCACTAACCAGGTTCACAAATGGTTCACAGTAAATAGCCTAACCCTATCTTTTTAGAAATTAATATTATACAGTTTCAGACAGTAAATGAAAAACTTCAGGTTACTGAAATGGAGATCAACAACCAAACAATTTATGACACCACACATATAAAATTCCTAGGCATCGAGATAGGCAGCCAGTTAAGATGGACAGAGCAAATTGATCAGCTGGTCAAAAAACTTAGCACAGTGTGTTTTGCCCTGAGAGTTATTTCTCACCTTGTTACCAGAGGAATATTACTTTTCTGATATTTTGCATATTTAGATTGTGTACTCTCCTATGGTATTATATTCTAGGGAAATGCTTCAGGGGTTGAAAGGGTCTTCAAACTACGAAAACGAGCAGTGGGGTCTTCAACGGAACAGCCTACAGAGGTCTCTTTAAGACTCATGGGATATTTACGGTTACAGATAAATATATATATTGTAACGTCCCCTTAGAACAATTGTACATGACTGTGCTTAAACTGACACAATATTTTTAGCGCAACGCAATCTGACTTTCAAAAATCCCTACAAAAGAATGGCCCTGACTAACATTAACCTATACGTTTCACAAATCACTTACCTCACTAAAAATCTTCCTTACTCGAACTACTGCAATACGGCGCGCGCCACTACTGCCAGCTAAATAAAAGATTCAAACTACGGAAGGCACTAACTACTGATAGGGATAGTTAGCAAATGAAAGATTTTAATGGAGAACAAACAATGTATTTACCTTAATATCATCACAAGTCATAATATATGTAATTTCAGAACTCCGCCATCTCTCTCCTCACATCCACCACTGCTGGCGGCTCACCTCTAACTGCGCAACGCTACGCGCCGTTCACATCCAGCTGCCGCTGCCCAACACTACAATGGCAGACAACAATGCAAACTAGCCACAGACTGCACACAGCACAGCCAGTGATTTTCATATAGAGCGCTACGTAACGTTGCCAATAAGAAAACATAAACAGCCTACTTACAATATACTCACTGATGATGTTTGTAGCCAGTTACAAGGAATTATTCCAGAAAAACTGTGACATTCACAAGCATAACACAGGACAGGGGAGAAATTTCCACCATGGCTTTCAAACTCTAACACAAGTCCACGGGGGAGTAACAGCCAGGAATAAAAGTATACGAGTATAATAAGCTTCCCATCAGTATGGAAATGGAAATGAAGATCCGTGCTTCGTGAAAGAGCGTTGGGGAACGATGCGAGAGACCCACAAGGTCCTAATGGAGGTCGTTTGCCGTTGCCTTTCTCTGACCTTAATTGGGATGAATGATGATGATGAAGACGACACAACAACACCCAATCATCTCGAGGCAGGTGAAATCCCCAAGCCCGCCGGGAATCGAACCATTGACCCCGTGCTCGGAAAGCGAGAACGCCACCGTGAGACCAAGAGCTGCGGACTGCCATCAGTATAAAAAAGAAGTTGATAACATGCAGGTATTCAGAGAGAAACTAAAAACATTTCTCAGAGAACAAATGTATTATAAAATGAATGAATTCCTAGAGTAATAAGGCATCCTTTTGAGTAAAAATAGAGAAAAGAGAACCTTTATTAATGTCATGAAGATAAAAGTGAGTACTTCTAAGATAAATTATAGCGATAAAAAGTAAATTTATTTATACCATAAGTTAAAATGTGTGCTACCATTTATTCTACGGTATTAAGTATTCACATGAATTTAATGACATGATGAAGATAAAAATTTCGTATTTTAATTTAAATCATAATGACAAAACGTAAATTTCATTATTTATTTGTGGCACTGGGATAAAAATGTGTGCATTGACTTGAACTTATACCAGCAAACTGCATGTTGTAATACTGTCCGCAATCAGTCGTTCATAGAAAATAAGTATTTGTATGATGTATAAAATGCTCAGATAATTTTGTACTGTGTCACTTGACTTGTACTATATTACTGATACCCCCTTTGTTCAAAACGTAATCAACAGTGCCAAATATATAAATCAAATCAAACCAAATCAGTCAAATCAAACTTAGTAAACGAACAACAGCGAGCGCAAAGCACCAGAAACACGAGGCAACCATGCAGATGGACTCGTAATCACTTTCTTTCGAACTTAAAACATACAAGGTCGCAGTTCATTTCTGGTATAAGGAATTTTCGATGGTCATATATGACTCGTGTGCAATGAACCGTATATATTACACTAGCTGCGCCCCGCGGTGTTACCCGCGGTTGAATAGTTATTCCTAGAAAAATGTTAGTGCCGGAACACTATCGATGCGTACACGCCATCACGGAAGTTATCTCTTGAATGTTGAAAGGTGGCTACACTGAGCCACAGCGCCAAAGATCGCGCCAAAGAGTTTTGTTCCGCCGCCTCCACTGGCAGTGATTATTGAGACGTAGCGGCAAGCAGTTCTCGCCGAGAAGTTGTGGTGGACACTGCTTGTCGTGAAGTCAGAGTGAGATGTGGTAGTGGAGAGTGTTGTTCCATGTTTTATGCAGTGGTTTGATGGGAGAGATAGCAGATGTTGTTCTAATGGAGATATTGTAATGGTCAGAGTGCATTTCGTCAATATATATGGAGGTATTTTCTTTTATTCTTTTATTATTTCAGTGACCTAAATAATGCATCATTACAGGTTCAGTCAACAAAGCATCTGGCTTGTGTTCTTGTATTAGAGTGTAATTTTGGTTTTCTTGCACAATTATAGTATTTGTAATTTTCTTTTATCACGTCAGTATAATTGGTATTTAAAAATTCTTGTCTTGTTGAAGAAGAACCGTGCCAGATGTGCGTTGAGTCATACTACCACATACAGAACAGCTACACTTGTGCTTTGTTGGTTTCGTAGGTTTTATAGTTGCTGGGGACTTAATTAATTAATTGTATTAACTGAAATTTTCTTTTCATTCTTTGTTGTTGTTTCATGCAGTCAGATTGCGTAATAATACTAGTCAGGGCCAACCGTTTACGAGACTTGCGTAATCGGACATACAGCTACTAAAAAAAAATATTTTCATTAATATTTAATTAAGCCCCCATGCAATGTATTGAGATGCGTGCGACTTGCGGCCCATCAGACCACGAGATATCGGAAGAAAAGAAAAAAAATAAAACAAATTTTGAGACAATGGGAGAAGATGACAGAATACATGTTGCTCTCAACTCACTCGTTTACGTAAGGAAAAAAATTTTACGTGACAGAACAGCGAATTACAAAATGTGTCAGGAAAGGGAGTAAATAATTTCACGACTGTCTGCGACATGCCTAGCACGGAAAATCATAATTGTTTCGCGGTGTATGAAACATAATTAAATCGAGCCTCACTAAAAGCATGTAAAGGTAGTCGTACAGCATTTACTAAACACCGTCGTTGTGAGTGTTCAAACGTTTCAGAAGTTACAGGTATAAGGTACCTGATGCTCAGGGCTAAAATGCAATGGGTTGTTTGGAAGTATGGCTTAAACACTTTGAGGAGTGTATAAGCACCGTATTCACTCGGATGAATCGTATTACGCAGGACACGTCACGTAACAAACATTTTCACAAACACGATACACTTCAAAGGTCAAAGAGAAAATAGCTTTTTCTAAGGGTAATTATTGTTCCACATTTGGCGTATATTCTTCAGTGCAAAAAATATTTTCTACTACACACTTTTAAAAGTATCCTACGTGTTAATTCAGGGCATAAGCTAATTCCATTCCAAATTTCTTCCAAATCCGTCCAGCCGTTTCAGCGTAAAGGAGCAACAAACATAGCAGCAGATAACCTTTCGCATTTATAATATACACTACTGGCCGTTAAAATTGCTACACCACGAAGACGACGTGCTACAGACGCGAAATTTAACGACAGGAAGAAGATGCTGTGGTATGCAAATGATTAGCTTTTCAGAGCATTCACACAAGGTTGGTGCCGGTGGCGACACCTGCAACGTGCTGACATGAGGCAAGTTTCCAACAGATTTCTCATACACAAACAGCAGTTGACCGGCATTGCCTGGTGAAACGTTGTTGTGATGCCTCGCGTAAGGAGGAGAAATGCGTACCATCACGTTTCCGACTTTGATAAAGGTCGGATTGTAGCCTATCGCGATTGCGGTTTATCGTATCGCGACACTGCTGCTCGCGTTGGTCGAGATCCAATGACTGTTAGCAGAATATGGACTCGGTGGGTGCAGGAGGGTAATACGGAACGCCGTGCTGGATCCCAACGGCCTCGTATCACTATCAGTCGAGATGACAAGCATCTTATCCGCATGGCTGTAACGGATCGTGCAGCCACGTCTCGATCCCTGAGTCAACAGATGGGGACGTTTGCAAGACAACAACCATGTGCACGAACAGTTCGACGACGTTTTCAGCAGCATGGACTATCAGCTCGGAACCACGGCTACGGTTACACTTGATGCTGCATCACAGACAGGAGCGCCTGCGATGGTGTACTCAACAACGAACCTGGGTGCACGAATGGCGAAACGTCATTTTTTCGGATGAATCCAGTTTCTGCTTACAGCGTCATGATGGTCGCATCCATGTCTGGCGACATCGCGGTGAACGCACAGTCGAAGCGTGTATTCGTCATCGCCATACTGGCGTATCACCCGGCGTGATGGTATGGGCTGCCATTGGTTACACGTCTCGGTCACCTCTTGTTCGCATTGACGGCACTTTGAACAGTGGTCGTTACATTTCAGATGTTTTACGACCCGTGGCTCCACCCTTCATCCGATCCCTGCAAAATCCTTCATTTCAGCAGGATAATGCACGAGAAACCTTTTGACAATGTTGACTGGAATACTCTCATTCAAATTCTAAAGGTGGCAGGGGTAAAATACAGGGAGCGAAAGGCTATTTACAATTTGTACAGAAAGCAGATGGCAGTTATAAGAGTCGAGGGGCATGAAAGTGAAGCAGTGGTTGGGAAGGGAGTGAGACAGGGTTGTAGCCTGTCCCCGATGTTATTCAATCTGTATATTGAGCAAGCAGCAAAGGAAACAAAAGAAAAGTTTGGAGTAGGTATTAAAATCCATGGAGAAGAAATAAATAATTTGAGGTTCGCCGATGACATTGTAATTCTGTCACAGACAAGGGACTTGGAAGAGCAGTTGAACGGAATGGACAGTGTCTTGAAAGGAGAATATAAGATGAACATCAACAAAAGCAAAACGAGGATAATGGAATGTAGTCAAATTAAGTCGGGTGATGCTGAGGGAATTAGATTACGAAATGAGACACTTAAAGTAGAAAAGGAGTTTTGCAATTTTGGGAGCAAAATAACTGATGTTGGTCGAATTAGAGAGGATATAAAATGTAGACTGGCAATGGGAAGGAAAGCGTTTCTGAAGATGAGAAATTTGTTAACATCGAGTAGTGATTTAAGTGTCAGGAAGTCGTTTCTGAAAGTGGTTCTGAGCACTATGGGACTTAACATCTATGGTCATCAGTCCCCTAGAACCTAGAACTACTTAAACCTAACTAACCTAAGGACATCACACAACACCCAGTCATCATGAGGCAGAGAAAATCCCTAACCCCGCTGGGAATCGAACCCGGGAACCCGGGCGTGGGAAGCGAGAACGCTACCGCACGACCACGAGCTGCGGACGTTTCTGAAAGTATTTGTATGGAGTGTAGCCATGTATGGAAGTGAAATATGGACGATAACTAGTTTAGACAAGAAGAGAATAGAAGCCTTCGAAATGTGGTGCTACAGAAGAATGCTGAAGATTAGATGGGTAGATCACATAACTAATGTGGAGGTATTGAATAGAATTGGGGAGAAGAGGAGTTTGTGGCACTACTTGACAAGAAGAAGGGACCGGTTGGTAGGACATGTTCTGAGGCATCAAGGGATCACAAATTTAACATTGGAGGGCAGCGTGGAGGGTAAAAATCGTAGAGGGAGACCAAGAGATTAATACACTAAGCAGATTCAGAAGGATGTAGGTTGCAGTAAGTACTGGGAGATGAAGCAGCTTGCACAGCATAGGGTAGCATGGAGAGCTGCATCAAACCAGTCTCAGGACTGAAGACCACAACAACAACAAATGCACGATCGCATGTTGCAGGTACTGTACGGGCCTTTCTGGATACAGAAAATGTTCGACTGCTGCCCTGGCCAGCGCATTCTCCAGATCTCTCACCAATTGAAAACGTCTGGTCAATTGCAGCCGAGCAACTGGCTCGTGACAATACGCCAGTCAGTACTCTTGATGAACTGTGGTATCGTGTTGAAGCTGCATGGGCAGCTGTACCTGTACACGCCATCCAAGCTCTGTTTGACTCAATGCCCAGGCGTATCAATGCCGTTGTTACTGCCAGGGGCGGTTGTTCTGGGTACTGATTTCTCAGGATCTATGCACCCAAATTCCGTGAAAATGTAATATCATGTCAGTTCTAGTATAATATATTTGTCTAATGGATACCCGTTGGTCATCTGCATTTCTTCTCGGTGTAGCAATTTTAATGGCCAGTAGTGTACATGGGAATGCACTCACATTTTATTTCTATATGTTAAAATTGGCAGGATATGGGATTTTAGTTTAATTAAATTTTTCATTTCGCACTAAAAAAATCACCGCCCCGTTTATTGACTTGGAAATATGGAAGTAATAGCATTCAAATAGCAATTTCTCAGTTGATATCACGCTATTCTTCTGTTACTACATGCTGCTGGCTGGTTGGAGCGCTAGCATTGTTGCACCGGATCATACAGGTGTCAGAAGGTTACAGCATTTTGCACTGTAGAAAGCACCATGAAGGGGAAAAAAGGGAGATGGCACTACAGACTTAAGGTGTACGTTGTTTTGAAGCCAGAGTGGATGGGACCTGCCACAGTCTTAAATACACTCCTGGAAATGGAAAAAAGAACACATTGACACCGGTGTGTCAGACCCACCATACTTGCTCCGGACACTGCGAGAGGGCTGTACAAGCAATGATCACACGCACGGCACAGCGGACACACCAGGAACCGCGGTGTTGGCCGTCGAATGGCGCTAGCTGCGCAGCATTTGTGCTCCGCCGCCGTCAGTGTCAGCCAGTTTGCCGTGGCATACGGAGCTCCATCGCAGTCTTTAACACTGGTAGCATGCCGCGACAGCGTGGACGTGAACCGTATGTGCAGTTGACGGACTTTGAGCGAGGGCGTATAGTGGGCATGCGGGAGGCCGGGTGGACGTACCGCCGAATTGCTCAACACGTGGGGCGTGAGGTCTCCACAGTACATCGATGTTGTCGCCAGTGGTCGGCGGAAGGTGCACATGCCCGTCGACCTGGGACCGGACCGCAGCGACGCACGGATGCACGCCAAGACCGTAGGATCCTACGCAGTGCCGTAGGGGACCGCACCGCCACTTCCCAGCAAATTAGGGACACTGTTGCTCCTGGGGTATCGGCGAGGACCATTCGCAACCGTCTCCATGAAGCTGGGCTACGGTCCCGCACACCGTTAGGCCGTCTTCCGCTCACGCCCCAACATCGTGCAGCCCGCCTCCAGTGGTGTCGCGACAGGCGTGAATGGAGGGACGAATGGAGACGTGTCGTCTTCAGCGATGAGAGTCGCTTCTGCCTCGGTGCCAATGATGGTCGTATGCGTGTTTGGCGCCGTGCAGGTGAGCGCCACAATCAGGACTGCATACGACCGAGGCACACAGGGCCAACACCCGGCATCATGGTGTGGGGAGCGATCTCCTACACTGGCCGTACACCACTGGTAATCGTCGAGGGGACACTGAATAGTGCACGGTACATCCAAACCGTCATCGAACCCATCGTTCTACCATTCCTAGACCGGCAAGGGAACTTGCTGTTCCAACAGGACAATGCACGTCCGCATGTATCCCGTGCCACCCAACGTGCTCTAGAAGGTGTAAGTCAACTACGCTGGCCAGCAAGATCTCCGGATCTGTCCCCCATTGAGCATGTTTGGGACTGGATGAAGCGTCGTCTCACGCGGTCTGCACGTCCAGCACGAACGCTGGTCCAACTGAGGCGCCAGGTGGAAATGGCATGGCAAGCCGTTCCACAGGACTACATCCAGCATCTCTACGATCGTCTCCATGGGAGAATAGCAGCCTGCATTGCTGCGAAAGGTGGATATACACTGTACTAGTGCCGACATTGTGCATGCTCTGTTGCCTGTGTCTATGTGCCTGTGGTTCTGTCAGTGTGATCATGTGATGTATCTGACCCCAGGAATGTGTCAATAAAGTTTCCCCTTCCTGGGACAGTGAATTCACGGTGTTCTTATTTCAATTTCCAGAAGTGTATGTACATCTACATCTATAAAGATGCACAGCACGCCACCGTATGGTGCGTGGTGGACGGTACCCAGTGCCACTAACAGTCGTTTCCTTTCCTGTTTCACTTGCAAAAAGAGCGAGGGAAAAACGACAGTCTGTTTGCCTCTGTATGAGCCTTAATTTCTCGAATCTTATCTTCGCGGTCCTTACCCCAGTATTGGTGGCAGCAGAGTCGTTCGGCAGTCAGCTTCAAATGCCGGTTCTTTAAACAGCGTTTCTCGAAAACAACGTTGCCTTCCCTGCAGGGATTACCATTTGAGTTCCCAGAGTATCTCCGTAACACGTGTTGTTCGAAACAACCGGTAACAAACCTAGCAGCCCGCCTCTGAATTGCTTCAATGCCCTCCTTCAATCCGACCTGGCACATATCCCAGACACTCGAGGAGTACTCAAGAATAGGTCGTACCAGCGCCCTATATGCGGTCTCATTTACTGATGAACCACACTTTCCTAAAGTTCTCCCACTAAACTGAAGTCGACCATTCGTCTTCCCTAAGTCAGTTATCACATGCTCTTTTCACCTCATATCGCTTTGCAATGTTACGCCCAGATATTTTAATCAACTTGACTGCGTCAAGCAGGGTACTACTAATACTATAATCTAACACTACACGTTTGTTCTTCCTATCCATAAACAGCCCAAAACACTAGGAGACTGCTGTTTACAATTGCTTCTTATTCATTATTTGTGTCGTGTGCACGCAACAACTGTTTTAAATGGTTCAAATAGGTCAAATGGCTCTGAGCACTATGCGACTTAACTTCTGAGGTCATCAGTCGCCTAGAACTTAGAACTAATAAAACCTAACTAACCTAAGGACATCACACACATCCATGCCAGAGGCAGGATTCGAACCTGCGACCGTAGCGGCTGCTCGGTTCCAGACTGCAGCGCCTAGAACCGCACGGCCACTCCGGCCGGCCAACTGTATTAAATACTAAAAATTACAATGCTGACATGAATAACATAGTGCCAGGACGGCTGTTTAGAACGTTTTTATGATCTTAATTGCGTATTTCCTCTAGTAAAACGACGCATTTAGCCTCGTTAATGTGATGTTTCGATGACATTTTTCGTATAACGAAGAACAGAAGGAAGTGACGTGGAAAGCATGCTCTGGTAATCCATTTAATTCCACTTTTACTGCATTTGTATCGATAGTAAATGAAGCTGGAACTCCGGAACCAATGCTTGTTTGCTTGCTGCTACTGCTTCTTGTTTCTTACATTTTCAACTTTATTATGCATAACATGTTTAATGTTTACGTTTTCAAAAAACTTACATACGTGTTCTTTGGTAGCCCACAAACGTATGCAGTGAGGGAAGAGGCAACGCATGCTATGCCTGTCAACAAAGTGAATTCTTGAAATGTCGAGGAAACAGGACAAAATTTGGAAATTTGTGGTAAAGACTATGAGACCAAACTGTTGAGGTCATCAGTCCCTATGCTTACACACTATCTAATGTAACTTAACCTAACTTACGCTAAGGACAAAACACACCACCACGCCAGAGGGAGGACTCGAATCTGCGACTGCGGGAGTCCCGCGAACCGTGGCAAGACGCCCACAACCGCGTGGCTACCCCGCGCGGCAAAAACAGGACAACGAAGAGGTGTACCTCCATGCAGAATGAAAATCTTGTTTTATTAGATTATCAGTGCATTACTTTGACTCTAGTTTACATATCTTCTCACATTGAAATCTTACATACGATGCGTTATTCATAATGTGACCAATCATAGCAATTTACAGGATAAGAAAACGATATAATTTTTAAGCATGTTCCAGCATTGTGCAATGCTATAAATGTGGTTAAGAGAATGGTATCAACCGCTTAGACCCCGTAAAATGGATGTTTTGCTTTAACGTGTATGTAAGCCTATTCGCGGAATATTTCTCCTCAATAACTCTGTCTGCTTTTCCGGAATTACCAAACATATGACAACTGGAATGTACGTTTACTTTGGTCATCTGCTTCAGTTTTATTTTGAATTTTATTTTGAGGTTTTAAAAGTATGTAAGTCTATACCATTCTTTGTGATATACCAATAAGTTAGTTTCATGTTCCATGTAGCATTTGCATGATAAATCGTAATGATCTGGAACGAGTCATTTTATATTCAAATAATTTTTTAAAATATGTCTCCATGCTGATCATTTATTAGGTTTTTGTTTTTTAATTAAAGAGAGACAGATATTAGTCATTAATTCCTACCCATCGTCATTTTCACATTACAATGTCTTCTGCGAAATAAGAGGAGTTGTCAAAGAGAAACGTTTTCAGTTTTTAGATTAAAAACAGCCGACCAGTTGCAAAGGATAAAGTAATCTTTACCTAGGTTTCGATAGGTTTAAACCTATCTTCTTCAGAAGGCGGCCTGAGGAAAATGAACATCGTGTTTTATATGAAAGGTATACACATAAGTCAAGATTAGAGTTTAACATATATTAAGAGAATCTTGTGTTACAAAATATGAGAAAAATTTCTTGTACTTACAGTATTACATTAACATGGAGTGATACGTCATTGCCATTTTTACAAACATCTCCATAGCTCCATTAGTTCAAATACAATATAGCCCTAAGAGTAGGTTTTGTCAGATAAATAAAATTAAGTACATGGAAGTCGGAGAGCGTATAAGCAACTGAGTAAAATCGGCCTGCGTGGTAGCACTGCGGCCAGGGCAGGTGGCGCTCAGGTCGCGTACTATGTGCCGATTGGCGTACTGAAGCAACATGTAAAGTATAAATATTAATTGCGTCTTTAGATAGAGTGACATTTTCCTCAGGCCGCCTTCTGAAGAAGATAGGTTTAAACCTATCGAAACCTAGGTAAAGATTACTTTATCCTTTGCAACTGGTCGGCTGTTTTTAATCTAATTACGTGGAACCGTTGCTGTTACGCAGCTATGTTTAAAATAATGTTTTCAGTTTTGTTTCAGCTTTTACTTTGCTGTTTGTTAGGTATTTTCTATCTCTGGGTAACTGATAAAAACTTTCGGTTGGATTGATTAAAACTTTTGGCTGTGAACCCCTGTTTGTGCTACAGACAACCTTAACGTGGCATAACGAATGTAATATTTTTCTTCTGGTATTATAATTATGTACGTCATCGTTCCTGTTGAAATGCAGTGGATTATTTATAACTGACTTCATAAGGGATAACTGAACTGTGAAGTGAAGAGATTGCTATTCACACGCCGAGAAACAGACAAGCACGTTGAAAAGAGTGTTCACATAAGTTTTTGGCCAAAGCCTTTTTCAGAAAGGAAGCAAAGCACACACAGACACACATTCATATAATCATAGACACAAAACTGACACATACATGTTCCTTGTCTCCGGCTATTCTAGTCATAACATTTTTTAAAGAGGGAGGAAATGTGGGAGAATAATTATCGGCGAGAGGAATTTAGCACATGAAGTGCTGCACCAACAATAAGTGCGTTCACGCTGCTGTGTATTGTGCAGGGACAAGACCGTTGATACAGTGTGGTTCCGATATCGGAGCGTTTGCGCTTTGGAAGGCAATTAAAAACACAGAACAGAATAAAAATAAACAGCGTAGCAATAATTCATGCATACAAAAGGAAATATTGCTTCAACTGCTCTACTTACGAATGAAATGTGATTCCGTTAAAATTTAGGTTAGGATCGGATCGATTAGAACACGCATAAACGACGCAAGCTGTCATTTTTTATGAAACAACTGCGTCTCCACACAGTCAAAGCACCGAATGCTATTTGGGATACAAACGTCGATAGCAATCCCCGATGATCGAAACTGAGGCATGGCACATCAGACTGACATCACGGGGAAGTATCACCGTGGTGAACCACTGACGTACAAATGCGGTGAAGCTAATATTTTGGGCTATGTAAAATGGCGACCGCTGGCTACAAGTTTGTGGCGTAATGGCAATTCCCTTCTTTCTTTACCTCCGTGGAAAGCACTTGTTTTTCTATCAGGCATCAGAGATGAGACTCACGCGGTATTACAATCTCTGACATCGTCGTTACGTTACTTCTGGAATATCTGTGACACAGCCGGCTGGCCCCTGAAATGAAAGCTCAAAGATCCGCAAATTTTCTAGTACGTCGTATGGCGCGGACAGCAACATAGGGGCAGGCATCTCGTCCTAGATAACGCCATGTCTGCCACAGACGCACACAGCGCCGGCGAGTCCAAGAACGCAGGTTAGTTGGACCATATAACTTACTGTTTATTGGATCCGCAGACAATACATATCGTGTGGGTAGAGTCAAACGTGTATCACAAGCTTGGAAAAGTATACATACACGTATATCTAATAATTAGCATTGGGGAAATTACAATTGTATACATTGGCATTAGAGGTGTATTCATATCAAATTACAATTTTGTTTACTTCATCTACGCTTTTCAGACTTCCGCCTGTAGCCATCCCTACATCGTGAGTTTATAACATTTTCTTGTTCCCTTTTTAAATTATGTCATTCACTTTTCGTGTGCTGCAGTCTTTTTCTGAACTTACAAAAAATTACTCGGGAAAATTTAGGCTTTTCCAAATCTGAAACACTGTTCGAAGGTTCAACACGGTAATATACGAAGGAACAAATATTCTGCTGAGATTCTAAAGAGTTGCAATCGAGAAAATTAATGTTTTATTTGATAATGTGTCTGTTACGTTACTACTCTAGTATTCAAGAGCGATTCTAGAAGTCGGTGAAGGGGGAGGGGAGCTAATGGGGGGAAGGAGGTTTGGGGGAATAGAATATCGCTTAACAAAACGAGAGTTGGGGTCCTCCACCGACAAATTGGTAAAATTTGGTGTTGCTTAAAATAGGTTTTGGTAACTGTATTGGAGTTAAGGGTAAGACATATGTAATAATAAATAATAAGATGCCCATTTTAACTTAAATGATAGTTATTGTTTTAGATAGTAAGCTATTTGCCACTCTGGGTCTAGTGCAGCAGGGGATACAACCCGTCGGCTTTGAACAATGACGTCGCAAGTCGCCAGAGACCATGTATTACAAAGATGAAAGAGCTGAGGAGAACGTTGAGAAACAAAGGAATGCGAGAGAGATAAACATTGATCTTGTGGAAAGCCGAGAAGCGATTCTTCTTAGTGTTGTAGCTCTCTTCAGTAGCTAATAAGTGTTTTTTTGGCTTTAAAAAAAATCTCACGAGATAGAATAAACTGATCCTACTTTATTAAGCAATAGTGTTTTTTGGCTTTTAAAAAAAAAATCTCACGAGATAGAATAAACTGATCCTACTTTATTAAGCAATATCTTGTCAAAAGCCGAGAAGCGATTCTTCGTAGTGTTGTAGCTGCCTTCAGTAGCTAATAAGTGTTTTTTGGCTTTTTTTTTTTTTAAAATCTCACGAGATAGAATAAACTGATCCTACTTTATTAAGCAATCAGTAAAAAAACGAAATTGAAACATAACAGCAAAAGCTGTTATGTTTTAGTTTAGTTTTTTTATTGATTGATTAATAAAGTAGGATCAGTGTATTCTATCTCGTGAGATTTTTTTTAAAAAAAGCCAAAAAACACAATCCACATTACCTCAATATCTTTACGAAAAATATTAAGTACCGGCCGAATAAAAAACAAACAATTAAGCTAATTAAATCACACGTTTAATGACGTACCGAATATCAAGCGATCGCTTTTAGATTAACATTCAATTATTTTAATGATAGTGCTTATTAGAACACAGAATTGCTTTATTATCTATGCCTCGAAGTCAAGACATTACGATCTGTGACTAAGGACTGACGTCATTGTTCAAAGCCGACGGGTTGTATCCCCTGCTGCACTAGCCCCGCCACTCTTATTCTTTTGTTAAAATGGGTTCGAAATACATTGCAACCTATATTGGTACGTAATTATAAAAAATGATTGAATCTGTTGGAGTAATATATTCGCTCATTTTATCCTGTGTAATTTGATACTCCATTGGATGGGTGGGCTATAGCCCTCATAGTTCTTCCCTCCCCCCTCCTTGCCACCGCCTCTCCTACTACACCACACCAACAACCTGTGACATAAAGTTAAGTAGAAGTTTTGTCAAAAACGACCATCTCCATTACGGAACGGCGTCGCGGCATCCATTGCTCACAAGGGAACCTCCCCATCGCACCCCCCTCAGATTTAGTTATAAGTTGGCACAGTGGATAGGCCTTGAAAAACTGAACACAGATCAATCGAGAAAACAGGAAGAAATTGTGTGGAACTATGAAAAAATAAGCAAAATACACAAACTGAGTAGTTTATGTGCGAGATAGGCAACATCAAGGATAATATGAGATTAAGAGCGCCATGGTCTCGTGGTTAGCGCGAGCAACTGCGGAACGAGAGGTCCTTGGTTCAAGCCTTCCCTCGGGTGAAAAGTTTAACTTTTTATTTTCAGTTTATGTGACAAACGCTAATGTTTTCATCACTTTTTTGGGAGTGATTATCACATCCACAAGAGAACCTAAATCGGGCAAGGTAGAAGAATCTTTTTACCCATTCGCCAAGTGTACAAGTTCGGTGGGTCGACAACATACTCCTGTCATGTGACGCACATGCCGTCACCAGTGTCGTGTAGAATATATCAGACGTGTTTTCCTGTGGAGGAATCGGTTGACCTATGACCTTGCGATCAAATGTTTTCGATTCCCATTGGAGAGGAACGTCCTTTCGTCTACTAATCGCACGGTTTTGCGGTGCGGTCGCAAAACACAGACACTAAACTTATTACAGTGAACAGAGACGTCAATGAACGAACGGACAGATCATAACTTTGCGAAAATAAAGTAAAATTTTCACTCGAGGGAAGACTTGAACCAAGGACCTCTTGTTTCGCAGCTATTCACGCTAACCACGGGATCACGGCGCTCCTGATCTAACATTATCCTTGTATTGCTTATGTTCTACATGGACTACTCAGTTTGCATATTTTGTTTTTTTTCATAGTTCCACACAACTTCTTCCTGTTTTCTCGATTGATCTGTGTTCAGTTTTTCAAGGCCTATCCACTGTGCTAACTTATAACTAAATCTGAGGGGGGTGCGATGGGGAGGTTCCCTTGTCAGCATTTACTTGCCGTTCTTGCGCGAGTGTCCCTCTCCGGCCGGCCACGGTCGGCAGCATCACGCCCGCCTTTGCACAGATCGTGGCGTTCATTGAGGAACTCAGTTACGTTCGCATAGAAACTCCCACGAACGCGCCGGCCCGGGGGCGAAGAATTTCTACGTCCTTTTCCTGCGTAGCGTCGTCTGTTGCGTCGTGGAACGCAAGTTCCCATTGTTGCAGTGGACTGCCATAGGGCGGCACATTCATCACAGTTTCTTTCCGACGCATACCGGATCAACTTGATATTATGCGACCTATGCGAAGTATTCGACTAATCAGAGGCTCCGTGGCAAAGGGCTGGCGGACTCCCTCCTCTGAGGCGTCTGTGGTAGTGTCGACGATGATCATCAACCGCTTCAACTGCGTAGCCGTTTGCGGATGTCTGTTTGTTGGGACGACAAATGGTCGCCTGTTTTCTGCGAGCACAGCTGTACGTTACGGGCCCAGAGTCCTTTCCTTACACAGCGGTGGGATATTTACTTGGGTGTTCACGGCGTGGCTGGAGCCCGCCCGATTCCGAACGAAACGTGATACCCGTACCCAATGGCCTCGGTCCGCCTGCCATCCTTTACCGCCTTACGAGATTTTCAGGGGTCAGGATGGGTGGACTAGTATATACACTCCTGGAAATGGAAAAAAGAACACATTGACACCGGTGTGTCAGACCCACCATACTTGCTCCGGACACTGCGAGAGGGCTGTACAAGCAATCATCACACGCACGGCACAGCGGACACACCAGGAACCGCGGTGTTGGCCGTCGAATGGCGCTAGCTGCGCAGCATTTGTGCACCGCCGCCGTCAGTGTCAGCCAGTTTGCCGTGGCATACGGAGCTCCATCGCAGTCTTTAACACTGGTAGCATGCCGCGACAGCGTGGACGTGAACCGTATGTGCAGTTGACGGACTTTGAGCGAGGGCGTGTAGTGGGCATGCGGGAGGCCGGGTGGACGTACCGCCGAATTGCTCAACACGTGGGGCGTGAGGTCTCCACAGTACATCGATGTTGTCGCCAGTGGTCGGCGGAAGGTGCACGTGCCCGTCGACCTGGGACCGGACCGCAGCGACGCACGGATGCACGCCAAGACCGTAGGATCCTACGCAGTGCCGTAGGGGACCGCACCGCCACTTCCCAGCAAATTAGGGACACTGTTGCTCCTGGGGTATCGGCGAGGACCATTCGCAACCGTCTCCGTGAAGCTGGGCTACGGTCCCGCACACCGTTAGGCCGTCTTCCGCTCACGCCCCAACATCGTGCAGCCCGCCTCCAGTGGTGTCGCGACAGGCGTGAATGGAGGGACGAATGGAGACGTGTCGTCTTCAGCGATGAGAGTCGCTTCTGCCTTGGTGCCAATGATGGTCGTATGCGTGTTTGGCGCCGTGCAGGTGAGCGCCACAATCAGGACTGCATACGACCGAGGCACACAGGGCCAACACCCGGCATCATGGTGTGGGGAGCGATCTCCTACACTGGCCGTACACCACTGGTGATCGTCGAGGGGACACTGAATAGTGCACGGTACATCCAAACCGTCATCGAACCCATCGTTCTACCATTCCTAGACCGGCAAGGGAACTTGCTGTTCCAACAGGACAATGCACGTCCGCATGTATCCCGTGCCACCCAACGTGCTCTAGAAGGTGTAAGTCAACTACCCTGGCCAGCAAGATCTCCGGATCTGTCCCCCATTGAGCATGTTTGGGACTGGATGAAGCGTCGTCTCACGCTGTCTGGACGTCCAGCACGAACGCTGGTCCAACTGAGGCGCCAGGTGGAAATGGCATGGCAAGCCGTTCCACAGGACTACATCCAGCATCTCTACGATCGTCTCCATGGGAGAGTAGCAGCCTGCATTGCTGCGAAAGGTGGATATACACTGTACTAGTGTCGACATTGTGCATGCTCTGTTGCCTGTGTCTATGTGCCTGTGGTTCTGTCAGTGTGATCATGTGATGTATCTGACCCCAGGAATGTGTCAATAAAGTTTCCCCTTCCTGGGACAATGAATTCACGGTGTTCTTATTTCAATTTCCAGGAGTGTATATATATATATATATATATATATATATATATATATATATATATATATATCAGGATCAAAGAGGCTTAAGTCAAAACTATGACTTTGTGAGGAGAGCCACAACGAAGTCCACAATCCTCTCTAAATCCCAATATGTATATATTTAAACTAACAGCACATTATTACATAGTAAATATTATTATGGCCCAAATTTCTTTGGTCATTTAAATTTATTTTTCCCCTCTTTCCATTCCTTAAACGTAGATATGTGCTCCGGCCCATTCGCATGACAATTTTATGGCCTTAATGGATGTGACATGAAACAACTTTGTTTGCAAATAATTACCACGTACGGACAACATTATATAAGTAGCGTTAAATATTAAACAAGAAAGTTCATACTGTGTATATATTTCTATAACAACATGTTATGAATGTTATGAACAAGAACAATATTGTGGGTTCAGTTACTCCAGAAATCAGCGTGCTGTTATAAATAAATCGAACACGACACAACAAGAATGCCACTCCAAATCAATATCAGTTAGATCTGGATCTTGTGCAATTTCATCAGGATCTGTAAGAAGATCCAAGTCATGAAACACTGGTGGTATAATAGGCAGCAGGTCAAGTAAATCCTTCTTCTTTTCGTTGGATATAGGAGCGAATAGTTTCTTTTTCCTTTCCACTTGGTCCACTGATGGCCTGCCCCTTCTTCTGAATATCAGCGTCTTGAAAGGTTCTTCACCCAAGGAATTCTTGTAGTTGACCATTGCCTCATTGTTAGTAAACTGGTGTCATTGAACAGCATTCCTTGAGTAATGTTCTCCACCTGTGTTTTCTTTCTAGAAATCACACTAGATTAGAGCAGTCCAGCGAAGTCATAAAACTGATTGTGGTTTAATTCAAAAACTTTGAATTGCTTTTTTTTTTTTTTTTTTTTTTTTTTTTTTTTTTTTTTTTTTTTTTTTTGCCATTGCTCCTCAACAATCATGAGGATGGTAAATTGGAACCTTGCATTTTTTCCTCTGTTTCTCTACCATGGAATGGCCGATGTCACATTCCACGTGCGTGTGTCCAGAAAATACGAATTTATGATTGATGACCTTGATGTGAGGAAAGTCTCTCAAAGCCTTAATGAACATTGCTGCAATATAGGAGTTTTTATTTTGACCCTAACATGTCACAGAATAAAACGTTACTTCTGAAATATTTATGGGCATATTAGACAAATGTATGTCTAAGCACGAAGCTATTTCGTTTGCTCCCCTACCAGCTAAAGCTCCATCTCACATATTTGTGGTGGATTGTCCTGTACAATTGTCATATACTGTCAAATTAAATGTCCATAGCTGACGTATGTAGAAAGCTATAGAAGAACCTAGGCATGGTGTAGGAAGGCATTGCTGCAGATCAAAGCGGAAACATTTTTTAGAATCACCTTGCTTACACATATCTTTGTCTTTTGCTTTTGATAAGTAAGCAAAGTCACCTGCCCCTTGATGTAGTTTTTGTTCGGCTGAGTAATTTTGTACGAGGATTGACTGAATAGTAATGCCTCCACCTTCGTAACTCTTCAACAGTTGGCAGCATTGGTATGCGGCAGGTACTGGCTTGTTCCGTAACCTCTTCTCTACAGCTCCAGTTGGCGGGAAACCTTAGCATTGAACGGTTGTGTTGTTACAGTGTAAAGTATGCAACCCTGCGCAGACGGTCGGTCAATGCGATTTAAGCAACGTGCAATCTTTGAATTCTGGACAGGAGAAGGTGTCACCCCAAAGGAGATTCACCACAGAATGAAAGCAGTTTATGGTGATTGTTTTGATGTGAGTAATTTTTGAGGATGTTGAGGCGGGAACGTCTGACCTGCGTGGCAAACAAACAGTTGGACGTTCTGTGAGAGCAACCACCGAGTTTTACAA
Source organism: Schistocerca cancellata (assembly GCF_023864275.1). NCBI lineage: Eukaryota > Metazoa > Arthropoda > Insecta > Orthoptera > Acrididae > Schistocerca > Schistocerca cancellata. Next base: position 122,414,044 of record NC_064637.1, on the reverse strand, counting down.
ACAAAATGTTGACAGATTGATTCAGGACGATCGTCGTATCACTCATAGAGAAATTACAAGCACTATCGGCATTTCACAAGAACGTGTGGGTCACATTATTGCTGTGCTTTGCTATCGGAAGATCTGTGCACGATGGCTACCCTGGATGCTGACTCCCGAAATGAAAGCCCACAGACTAGAAATTTGCCAGGAACTCCTCTCGCGTTACGAGAATGAAGACGCACAGTACTCACATCAACACAGTCACTATAAACTGCTTTCATTATCTGGTGAATCTCCTTTAGGGTGACACTTTCCGCATTGAATTCTTGACTGCACGTTGCTTAAATCGCATTGACCGACCGTCTGCGCAGGTTTCCATACTTTAACTGTAACAACACAACCGTTTAACGCTAAGGCTTCCCGCCAACTGGAGCTGTAGAGAAGAGGCTACGGAACAAGCCAGAACCTGCCGCATACCAATGCCGCCAACGTTGAAGAGTTACGAAGGTGGAGGCATTACTTTTCAGTCAAACCTGATCTGCTGCATTACTGGTTTCTTTTTTGCAACTTCTATTTTCATATGTAAGACATCACATTTGTATCAAGTACGTATCTACGCTGGGTTTTGTGAAGAAGAGTTTCAAGACATGAAATTCCCTTTCGTAGATAAATCTGGATACAGGTTTTGATTTGTTCTCTTTGTATAACTGGTACGTAATTTGCAAATTCAGATGAGAAGGGAGATACCTCTTGTCATTGCTCCTTCTGGAGTAATGACTTACATATGAAGGGAAAGACAATAAATGAGCTCTTACGTCATTCAATTCTTCCTCACACTTCTTAGTTTTCGGAGTATTTTTTCCACGCCCATCACTGGGGAGGGGGGGGGGGGTTGTTCCAGTAGTGCTTCGTCTTTTACTTTTAATGGTGTGTCTAACAAATTTCTCACGCTAGTGTGCTGAGGAAATAGTGTCTGCCTACAGGTTTCCTTTGACCATTGATTTCAAAACAGTATTCATGGGTAACATTCCTGTTTCTAGAACATGTTTCCTTTCTGGGTCTCCTGGCTGCCAAATGTGTAGTAGTGACATGCTTTGCTATAAACGCAACTCTTTTATCATGAGTACCGAGTCCCCAGTATTCCGAAAAATAGTTTTGCAAATATCATTTTCTAGAAAGAGAAAAAAAATCTTTTTGCACAGTTTAAGAGGTTTCATCTTCCTAGCACGTACTTTTTTCCTACTAACATGTACGACTGTCCAGTATGCAAAAGAACAGTTCGTTCTTTGCGCAGTGCTCTAGCCCAACGATGCTGAATAGCCGTACCTTCACCATTGCCTTTGCTTGTAGAAGGCTGCTCAATTCCATCTCTTGAAAGAGATGTCTCCACCACAGCGTCTGCAGGAACATTTTGCGCAACGTATTCTTGCCGCTGATATGAACCATCAAGAGGGACTTTTAAGTTTTTCAGTAACGTGACTTCTTCTTCTCGTTATTATTTTATCATCTAGGATTTCTAAAATTGGTACACATGTCTCGTCTTGATCACTGTCATCATCATAATCCAAAATGGCTGACAGTGAAGTTCCTAGTTTGTTCGTTGATGGTCTGTCAGGGGCTCCCTCCAATATATCCCGTATTTTATCTTTTTCGGCTAGTGGTGAAGACAATACTACTAAACTGTAATTATTGCATTCATCTAAAGATAAACAATAAAATGTTTTGTAGAAATTAATAGTGTTTCGTATTCAGCATCCTTAATTATTGTTTAACTTGTCATGGTTGGGATTCACAGTCATATAATATTTCTTAAAAGACATCATAGTCGTCCTTGACTGTATGAAATATTTATTGTTACTACTGCAATTTCGCCGGCCGCGGTGGTCTTGCGGTTCTAGGCGCTCAGTCCGGAACCGCGCGACTGCTACGGTCGCAGGTTCGAATCCTGCCTCGGGCATGGATGTGTGTGATGTCCTTAGGTTAGTTAGGTTTAAGTAGTTCTAAGTTCTAGGGGACTGATGACCACAGATGTTAAGTCCCATAGTGCTCAGAGCCATTTGAACCATTTTTTTACTGCAGTTTCGGCCTTATGGCCATTTTCAAGTAACACTGCAAAGCTACCTTAACACAAAAATACAAAAGTGAAGCACAGGGTGTATATACATAATTAAGCAAACATTTCATTTATAAAGTAGCTCAATTATAAAAATTGGAGATAAATGTACATTACTTACATTGTCAGAATATGAAACTAAATGTCGTAGTCAAAATGCAGCCTTTTGACTGATAACATCGACAGTTCAGTATACAGGGTGATTCAAAAAGAATACCACAACTTTAAAAATGTGTATTTAATGAAAGAAACATAATATAACCTTCTGTTATACATCATTACAAAGAGTATTTAAAAAGGTTTTTTTTCACTCAAAAACAAGTTCAGAGATGTTCAATATGGCCCCCTCCAGACACTCGAGCAATATCAACCCGATACTCCAACTCGTTCCACACTCTCTGTAGCATAACAGGCGTAACAGTTTGGATAGCTGCTGTTATTTCTCGTTTCAAATCATCAATGGTGGCTGGGAGAGGTGGCCGAAACACCATATCCTTAACATACCCCCATAAGAAAAAATCGCAGGGGGTAAGATCAGAGCTTCTTGGAGACCAGTGATGAAGTGCTCTGTCACGGGCTGCCTGGCGGCCGATCCATCGCCTCGGGTAGTTGACTGTTTATACCAACGTTTAATACGCCACCTATCAGGAGGTTTAACACCATACGTCGTTCGAAATGCACGCTGAACAACTGTCGTCGATTCACTTCTGCCGTACTCAATAACACAAAAAGCTTTCTGTTGAGCGGTCGCCATCTTAGCATCAACTGACGCTGACGCCTAGTCAACAGCGCCTCAAGCGAACAAATGTACAACTAAATGAAACTTTATAGCTCCCTTAATTCGCCGACAGATAGTGCTTAGCTCTGCCTTTTGTCGTTGCAGAGTTTTAAATTCCTAAAGTTGTGGTATTCTTTTTGAATCACTCTGTATATTTAACAACATATTACGATGTAATCAGTGTCGTACTCATCGGATCTTGTGGGACTCTCACAGTCAAAAGGCTGCATTTTGACGACGACATGTACACCCTGTGCTTCACTTTTGTATTTTTGTGTTTAGGTAACTTTGCAGTGTTACTTTAAAATGATCATAAGGCCGAAATTGCAATAGGAACAATAAATATTTTATACAGTCAACGACGACTGAGATGTCTCTTAATTATTATCTCTGTAGGTTTACAAGAAGCGCAGTTTGACACAACTTTTGTAAAGAGGGCTATATGTCTACAGTTTATTTAGTCTTGTAAAATGAAAGTTTAAAGAACCACTTACTTGTGTTAATGCCAGTCTGTTTCTGCAGTGAAAGAACCATTTCCTTCCCATGGGTAAACATTTTCAAACACGTTCAGTAATCAGTGAATGTTAATCTTCCCCTTTCACAATGCAACAGCAGTGCACGTAACTGTAGCACAAGCTTTCTCAATAATACAGTATTGCTGGCCCTGGGAAAGATTACGGAATAACAAATATAAATTAAAAATATTGAGTGTTACTAAGGGCATAAACCAACATAAAACTTATACAGTTTATCACACATTGCTGATACTAAGGGCATTAGTCGTCATAAGCCCCTAACACAAAAGATAAGCTAGCAAATATGACTTAAGGCACAGTGGCCATTTGATTCAGTATGCCTTGTATTGCACCCTGACATAAGCCCTTTATACCACACTAAAGCTTATGTTGTCCTTGTCAATGTCGTTTAACAAACCAAAAATGAGCAAAAAGTAACTTACGCCCTTATGACCCTGCACACTAAAGAGGGAGGGAGAGCTGCGTGAGGATGCAGCTCAGAAATGGGAGGGGTGTATGTGTGTGTGTGTGTATGTGTGTGTTGGCCGGGGTGGCCGAGCGGTTCTAGGCGCTTCAGTCTGGAACCGCTCGACCGCTTCGGTCGCAGGTTTGAATCCTGCCTCGGGCATGGATGTGTGTGATGTCCTTAGGTGAGTTAGGTTTAAGTAGTTCTAAGTTCTAGGGGACTGATGACCTCAGAAGTTAAGTCTCATAGTTCTCAGAGCCATTTGTACCATTATTGTGTGTGTGTGGCTGGACCTCGGGATCCGATCCAAATCCACCTTGTCTCCTCCATCCTGCAGCTGACTGTGACCTGTCAAAAAATAAATTAAAGAGACAGATGCTTTACTTGTTTCACAGCATTGAGAAATTATAATTAGTTTGTAACTTTAAAAAAAAGGGTAAGCAGTTAGTTTCGTAATCGCCAGGTCTGGTTAGCGTCGCTGACTTCGGTGCGGAAAGACCAGGTTTGGACCCCGGAACCTCCTCAGATTTTGTCTGCGATAGGGAGGTCTGGCACAGGGCCCACTCAGACCCCGTCAGGCCAGGTGAGGGGCTCTTCGAATAAGGAAGCTGCGGCACCATCAGGATTCGTGTGCTGGAGTGTACTGAACAGCAGTAGACCAGTCATAGCGTGTCTGGGACAACCACTGAGTATGTTTTACGGTTATTAATAAAAACCAGCTATGAGCTAAGCACGATGAAACAGAAGCTACTGGAAACTAACAGAAATTTTCAGTTTCGAGACAGGTAAAATTCACAAGAGATGAAAGATTCTCAGTTAATTTGTGAGTATTAGATGTTACACAGTGAAAGATCTTCCTCCGCTTCAAGATACAAGATGGTGCACGACAAACTAAGTTAGGCTTACCCGTCCATGAGTGACATAACAAGACCAAAAAACATGTAGAATTTTAGCTGTCATAAAATTCCGTAGTTGAAAAATTAACAGTATTTTCCGAATAGGTTTAATATGAAAGATCTGCTTAAAAAATTACGAAACTTTATCGAGAAAATATTTTCTACGCTTACCTGCTACTTATCGTGCTTGGTCTCCTTCGAAATACTCTCCTCCACAATTTATACACCGCCCCCCAACGCAGTCTTGGTACGCCTCTTGCTGGATCGCGGAAGCGCCGTCTGCAAATTTTCTTTTATATCGTCTGTGTTGCAAATCTTCGTCCTTTGAACGAGGTTGGCAGTTTAAAAATAAATAAAACGTCCACAGTGGCCAGGTCTGGAGAGTACGGAGGATGAGGCAGCACAGTGATTTTTTTTTATTTTTTATTTTATTTTATTTATTTATTTATTTTTGCAATACTCACGCACCAACGGGGATGAATGTGCGGGTGCGTTATCGTGATGCAAGAGCCATCAATTGTCTCTCCACTTTTCAGGTCGTTTCCTTCTCACATTTTCTCCCATGCGTCGCAACATGTCCCGATGGTACCACCAATTAACAATTTGTCCCTGTGGCACGAATTCATGATGAACTAATCCTTCGGAATCAAAGAAAACTATCAGCATGACTTTGACGTTTGATCTGATCTGACGAGCTTTTTTTGGTCTTGGAGAACCTTCCCCGACTGATTGTGGAGATTGAATCTTGCTCTCACCACCATGACCGTAGACCCACGTCCCATCACCAGTTATGTTTCTCGTAAGGGATATCTTGTTCTCATTTGCGCGATGCAAAAGCTCTTCACAGATTGCGGGGTGAATATCTTTCTGGTCTTGACTCAAGAGCCGTGGGACGAACTCTGCGGCAACACGATGCTTTCCAAGATGCTTTCTCAAGATCATGACATGATCCGACTGAAATGTAATGTTGTCCTGCAATCTCTCGGGACAGTCAATCTTCGATAGGCACGCACAATTTCGTTGACGTTCCTGACATGAGCGTCGTCGGTAGACGTCGAAAGGCGAGAGTCATCTTTAACTTCCGCCCGGCAATTTTTAAACCGTGTGAACGATAAGTAACACCGAGTAAGGCTAAAGCACTCGTCGCCGTAGACTTCCTCCATCATTTGGTGTGGCTCTGTAAAAGTTTTCTTGAGTTTCAAGCAAAATACACTCCTGGAAATTGAAATAAGAACACCGTGAATTCATTGTCCCAGGAAGGGGAAACTTTATTGACACATTCCTGGGGTCAGATACATCACATGATCACACTGGCAGAACCACAGGCACATAGACACAGGCAACAGAGCATGCACAATGTCGGCACTAGTACAGTGTACATCCACCTTTCACAGCAATGCAGGCTGCTATTCTCCCATGGAGACGATCGTAGAGATGCTGGATGTAGTCCTGTGGAACGGCTTGCCGTGCCATTTCCACCTGGCGCCTCAGTTGGACCAGCGTTCGTGCTGGACGTGCAGACCGCGTGAACGACGCTTCATCCAGTCCCGAACATGCTCAATGGGGGACAGATCCGGAGATCTTGCTGGCCAGGGTAGTTGACTTACACCTTCTAGAGCACGTTGGGTGGCACGGGATACATGCGGACGTGCATTGTCCTGTTGGAGCAGCAGGTTCCCTTGCCGGTCTAGGAATGGTAGAACGATGGGTTCGATGACGGTTTGGATGTACCGTGCACTATTCAGTGTCCCCTCGACGATCACCAGTGGTGTACGGCCAGTGTAGGAGATCGCTCCCCACACCATGATGCCGGGTGTTGGCCCTGTGTGCCTCGGTCGTATGCAGTCCCGATTGTGGCGCTCACCTGCACGGCGCCAAACACGCATACGACCATCATTGGCACCAAGGCAGAAGCGACTCTCATCGCTGAAGACGACACGTCTCCATTCGTCCCTCCATTCACGCCTGTCGCGACACCACTGGAGGCGGGCTGCACGATGTTGGGGCGTGAGCGGAAGACGGCCTAACGGTGTGCGGGACCGTAGCCCAGCTTCATGGAGACGGTTGCGAATGGTCCTCGCCGATACCCCAGGAGCAACAGTGTCCCTAATTTGCTGGGAAGTGGCGGCGCGGTCCCCTACGGCACTGCGTAGGATCCTACGGTCTTGGCGTGCATCAGTGCGTCGCTGCGGTCCGGTCCCAGGTCGACGGGCACGTGCACCTTCCGCCGACCACTGGCGACAACATCGATGTACTGTGGAGACCTCACGCCCCACGTGTTGAGCAATTCGGCGGTACGTCCACCCGGCCTCCCGCATGCCCACTATACGCCCTCGCTCAAAGTCCGTCAACTGCACATACGGTTCACGTCCACGCTGTCGCGGCATGCTACCAGTGTTAAAGACTGCGATGGAGCTCCGTATGCCACGGCAAACTGGCTGACACTGACGGCGGCGGTGCACAAATGCTGCGCAGCTAGCGCCATTCGACGGCCAACACCGCGGTTCCTGGTGTGTCCGCTGTGCCGTGCGTGTGATCATTGCTTGTACAGCCCTCTCGCAGTGTCCGGAGCAAGTATGGTGGGTCTGACACACCGGTGTCAATGTGTTCTTTTTTCCATTTCCAGGAGAGTATTTGCAACTGCTACACAAAACACAACCTTACGTCTCACAACAAAATCAGTAGGAAATGGCGGAAATTGTTTATGGTGGTCTCTAGGACGTATTACCTCATATAATTCTAAAATCACTTACTAGGTTGGAAAAGCGACCACAGTGTTACCGGGTACGACATTCTCAAAGTACAACACTACCCGCTATATGTTTTTCTACATGCTCTCGCAGATTCTCTCTCTTTGAAGAATATATTTTTTATGTAAGTTACATCTTATTTTGAGTACAATATTACATTGCAATTTGTCCCACACGGTAGTGACACAGGATTTTTTACACTCTAGTAACAGTTTTCTTCGAAAATTATTTCGAGAGATTTTTTGAAAATATTTTTATTGTTTACCTCACCCAAGTCTGGATGCAGTTTTTCTAGGACTTTTGGACCTGCACAGGATGGCTTTGATTTGAATTCGCGGTGTCGTGTCTGAGCTCATGGAAGAAGATCCGTTTCCTTGTATCGTGGCGCCATGTCTTGAGTCTCAGAAACATATCTGAATTCTGTCCAGCACAGCAGTTCATGTTGGTATGTGTACGGCAGCGTCAGTATCGTAAATGCTGGCCCACATATTTTTCTCCATTTAAGGTTGGCTATCATCCTCATTGCTCTTTTCTGCATTTTGAATACTCTGTTGCTGCAACTTCCTGGCAGATTAAAGCTGTGTACGACGCCGTCACTCGGGATCTTTACCATTCACGGATAAGCGCTCTACCGACTGAGCTGCTCGAGTACGAATCACGACCCGCCCTCACAGCTCTACTTCCCCAGTACCTGGTTGGTTTCCTTCCTTCCAAATTTCACAGAAGTTCTCCTGCTTAATTTGCAGCACTGGCACTCCTGGAAGAAAGGATGCAGCCGACATACGGCTCAACCACGGCCTTGGGTACTGTCACTACAGCATCTGACCGCAAAATACTAAGGTCACAGGTTCGACTCCCGATCTGGCACACAGTTTTAATCTGTCAAGAAGTGTCAGATCAGCGCACACTGCATTGCAGAATGGGAATTCATCCTGAAAACTCTATTACTGTTTATTTTGAGGGATCTCCCCACAAACTTATGCATAATTTCGTGTAGAATGAAATGGGGTATAGTATGTCGTTTTCCCACTGCTCGAACTTTTAGGTTGTTGAGTCTGAGCAGGATATATAGCTCTGAGGTAGGTTTTCCACTTACATATTGTGTGTCCTTATTACAATTTACATTTTTTATTACTATTTTTCCAACGAAATTCGTATATACACAGTTTTCTGGTGTGCACTCAAATATAATATGTTGACATCTTCATTGTGTTCGTTCGTTTGCTCTGAAATTTGAATAAAGTATTCCAGTAATATTGTTATGAAACAGTTGTTGCTCATCTCGGAAGAACGTAATCTGATGACCCGCGGAACGATGCACTGCGCGAAGTCGCCCATTCTAAATTATATTAAGAAAACTACTTTCAACTGCGAAGCAGAGAGTTCCTCATTAATTCACAACGTGTCAATATTTCTTCTCGTTCCATGCACGAAAGAACATTTTTTTTTCGAAATTAGGACTTTTTACATTCCGTCTTCTGCAAAACCCAATATACTTCTTTTTTATTTTCAGCTGATAACATCTAATCGTATGATACATCTATGTATCAGTTCTGTGGACCTCGATTCACTTCTGCGAAAATGTTATACGAAACTGATGGTTGTTTTCAAGCACTGCACAACTCAGTTAAAAGATCACTTTTTTGAAACCCCGTAATTGTCTCCCAAACACATCAGAGGGGTGCCGAACCGATTGCCTTTCGTCAAGCACTAGAGCAGCCGCTAGGCTGAGCAGGCATCAAAGTCTCTGACAGTCACATTTGTAACGCTCTCAATAAAGGTGTGTGGGCGGAGAGAGGCATCGACAGTCTTGCCGAACTGGAAGGTTATAGTGGGACCCTTCGCTGTTTTATTCACGCGCATGTCAAACTCAATGTAGCACCTGTTCCCCCTCCCTCCCTGCCGCTCCCCCCCCCTCACCGCCCCCTGCCACGCATCCCTTCTGTGATCACGGCACATGAGAGAGCGAAATAGGAGGGCTGAAAAAGCATAAACACCATTTGCTGCTTCGAATGACGTTCGAATTTTGTCGAATGGTTTTGAACGGTCCATAGTGACCCTACCCAGTACACAACAAAGAAAATTGCGGTCGCACTACATCCAAAGGGATCAGATCACAATCCCTGGGGTTGATGGCCCACAATGTCAGGATAGTGTTTCATCGCCCGGGTGGTGGCAGCAGTGTCGAACATTGCCAAGATGGTCGGCCTGTCGATCATCAAAACTGACGTTTTAGACCGCGACATCTTTGGGAATCAACGCCCAATGGAAGGTTCAAATGGTTCAAATGGCTCTGAGCACTATGGGACTTAACTTCTATGGTCATCACTCCCCTAGAACTTAGAACTAGTTAAACCTAACGAACCTAAGGACATCACACAACACCCACTCATCACGAGGCAGAGAAAATCCCTAACCCCGCCGGGAATCGAACTCGGGAACCCGGGCGTGGGAAGCGAGAACGCTACCGCACGACCACGAGCTGCGGACCCAATGGAAGGGGTCGTTTCATTGATGCCCTTTATGCCACCTTCGATTCTGGGCGGCGGTGTATCTGAAATGTTTTCATCGGCCACCCAAAGGAAAACCGCGTGATTTCAACTCTGGGTATCGCGGGTCTGACCTCTACTGCAAGGCTGGCGAAAGAGAGGGTGAAATCTTGGTGAGATTTTCTCATGGCGTGACACGTCCACGGTGGCTTTGGGCAGAATTTTAGTGAAATTTGGTTCAAATGTGACAAAAAAGCTAGTGTGACATTATTACCCCTCTTACACCTCAAATGAACTTCTGAGTTCTGGCCTTTCTTTCGCATGCGTCGACACCTCGCTGTTTGAAGCGTCAGCGAGCCCAGGGGCGACTTCGTAGGGCGGCAGGCCTCTGCACCACTACAGAGAAAGGTTGTGGGCACCTTTGACCCAAATTTGAACCTTACACGTCGCAATAGGAGGCAGTTACGAAGTTTCGAAAAAGTTATCCTCTAATTTTGTTGCGCAGTGTATTTTAATCCTAAAAACTGTGCAATTTTTATTTCGTCTTGACTGCTCATACGAAATTGAGTTAACTGTGAAACTGAATTTACACAGGTCTGCTTGCTGTGTCCCTTTATCTGTTCTGACAAAGTGTCATCTGAAAAGTAGTCGGAAAAATTACTTTACCCGGAAGTGCCAACGGCTTTGCCGCATTGGTAACACCGGTTCCCGTCAGATCACCGAACTTAAGAGCTGTCGGGCTGGACCTACACTTGGACGGGTTACCATCCGCTCTGCCGAGCGCTGTTGGCAAGCGGGATGCACTCAGCCCTTGTGAGGCAAACTGAGAAGCTAGATAATTCAGAAGCAGGGCTCCGGTCTCGGAAACTGACATACGGCCGGCAGAGCGGTGTGCTGACCACATGCCCCTCCATATCCGCATCCAGTGCCGCCTGTGGGGTAAGGATGACACGGCGTTCGGTCGGTACTGTTGGGCTTTCCAAGGCCTGTTGGCAAGGAGTTGTGTAGTTTAGTTTGGTTACCCAAAAGTAGTAGTCGTTTATGTCCTGAACTTACATTTTACTTCCTGTTTTGCATCTTTCATGTGTTGTGCATTTTCATTGTAACTACGTACGCTGTTTTCCACGAGTTTTACAGTACAGCCTCACCTCATGCCAGGCCAGTGCAATTCGCAGAATTTCGTCATCTTTCCCGATTCGTTAAGATCCCTCTGCGTCCTCCACTAGGACTGAAGTTTTACTACAAATCAAGACAGTGTTGTGGACAGAACGGTAACATTTGTAGGGGGAAGGTTGTTATCTATTTTAACTGTCGTATCGTTCTAGAAAAAAAATGATAAACGTAAGTAAGTTTCTCATCTCCGGTGAATGGTGGATGCCTAACCATTCTAAGGAAATTCCAACTTGTCCAAGTCTCACGGACTATCTTGCGGCGATGTTATGTTAAAAAGAGTTAAGCCCCCACAAGGGTGTGGACATACTACCTTGCCTATTCAGTGTGAGTCTTCGACTTAAAGTACTTTAACAAAATTTGTATGTTGTCATTCTGTCACACAAATTTCAACATATTCAACGATATGTACAGCATAAAAAAATGATTCAATATTTTGAGAGATAAGCATTTCACATCTTCATCAAAACACAAACTGGTTACGTTAGAAGTAATGTAAGCGCTGCACTTACTCAGAACTGTAACACTAACAGACGTTTACTGCATGCCCTGTCATGGACTCTAGTAGAGGAATGTGTCCTCATTCGTTTACTGCGTTCTGTAGGTAGTTCACAATAGCAAAAAGCTTGCAGTAGATATGATGTGTTTTACGATAGCGAAGATAAACATGTGCTCATTGCTCTCAAGGTATACATTTCAGAACCGATGTTTGCTGGACATTTATTTCTTGTTATGGTTCATTCTACCAAGTCTCAAAATATGGAATATTTTGTTTTCATCACCTTTATACGACAACACTGAAACAGAAGTAAACAAGCTGGTACCTCCTGTCTGACCCTAAATACATTCCTTTTAAAATATGTTGTACTGAAATCTGTACATCTATATAAGTAAAAATGTAAATGTTCCTTTGTTCAGAATCTTAAAGCTCTGAAAGTTCTTCGCCTATCCCTTTGAAAATTTGACACAACTTTTCGTTCAGATACGCACGAGTTTTTGTATACCTAATGGAGCGCCACGTGAAATGTAAGTATATACTTTTATATACAGGGTGTTACAAAAAGGTACGGCCAAAATTTCAGGAAACATTCCTCACACACACAGAAAGAAAATATGTTATGTGAACATGTGTCCGGAAACGCTTACTTTCCATGTTAGAGCTCATTTCTTACTTCTCTTCAAATCACATTAATCATGGCATGGAAATACACAGCAACAGAAGGTACCAGCGTGACTTCAAACACTTTGTTACAGGAAATGTTCAAGATGTCCTCCGTTAGCGAGGATACATGCATCCACCCTCCGTCGCACGGAATCCCTGATGCGCTGATGCAGCCCTGGAGAATGGCGTATTGTATCACAGCCATCCACAATACGAGCACGAAGAGTCTCTGCATTTGGTACCGGGGTTGTGTAGACAAGAGCTTTCAAAAGCCCCCATAAATGAAAGTCAAGAGGGTTCAGGTCAGGAGAGCGTGGAGGCCACGGAATTGGTCCGCCTCTACCAATCCATCGGTCACCGAATCTGTTGTTGAGAAGCATACGAACACTTCTTACTGAAATGTGCAGGAGCTCCATCGTGTATGAACCACATGTTGTGTCGTACTTGCAAAGGCACATGTTCTAGCAGCATAGGTAGAATATCCCGTATATAAAGGTGTGGTGTCACCGCCAGACACCACACTTGCTAGGTGGTAGCTTTAAATCGGCCGCGGTCCATTAGTACATGTCGGACCCGCGTGTCACCACTGTCAGTAATTGCAGACCGAGCGCCTCCACACGGCAGGTCTAGAGAGACGTACTAGCACTCGCCCAGTTGTACGACGACTTTGCTAGCGACTACACTGACGAAGCCTTTCTCTCATTTGCCGAGAGATAGAATAGCCTTCAGCTAAGTCCATGGCTACGACCTAGCAAGGTGCCATTAACCATATGTAGAGAGAGTCTCACTTGTATCATCAAGAATGCTGTATACAAATGATGGATTAAAGTTAAGTATTCCAGCAGCTACGTCCTTTTCTTTACAGCATTCATTACGTATCCTGTTTCAGACCTAGCGCCACCTGCGTGAGTTGACGCGTGCATTTCGGCCTCTTCTTGCAACACAGTGTTGGCTCTTCAGCCAACACTACAAAATCATGATAACGTGCTCCATTGAGCGTAGGTGGAAGAACAAACTAAAATGAGCTCTAACATGGAAATTAAGCGTTTCCGGACACATGTCCACATAACATCTTTTCTTAATTTATGTGTGAGGAATGTTTCCTGAAAGTTTGGCCATACCTTTTTGTAACACCCTGTATAAGAAATAAAAGAAATGGGAGAGTCATGTAGTATCAGCCGGCTTAAGATTTTTTACGTTACTGTGTAACTGTGGTGGTTCATTGTAATATTAATATACTATTCTCTTGCTCCAAAACATGTTCTATATGTAGCACAGTCGTTTTTATTTATAGTACTTAATTACATCGAACGTAAAAGAGCTACCATTACAAGGCTTGTAGAAACTGTTCTGCAATATCGGCCATTGTCTATTCTGTGATAATAATGGGTGTTAAACATAAACTACACTGATCTTTATTGAATAATACTAGAATACATCTCCCCCGTGAAACATGGAACTTGCAGCCGGTGGGATGACTTGCGTGCCTCAGCGATGCAGATAGCCGTACCGTGCCTACAACCACGGCGAAGGGGGATCTGTTGAGAGGCCAGACAAACGTGTGGTTCCTGAAGAGGGGCAACAGCCTTTTCACTACTTGCAGGGACAACAGTCTGGATGATTGATTAATCTGGCCTTGTAACATCAACAACATTGGCCTCCCTTTGCTGGTACTGCGAATGGCTGAAAGCAAGGGGAGACGACAGCCGTAATTTTTCCCGAGGGCATGCAGCTTTACTGTATGGTTAAATGATGATGGCGTCCTCTTGGGTAAGATATTGCGGACTTAAAATAGTCCCCCATTTAATCTCTGGGCGGTCACTACGCAGGAGGACGTCGTCATCAGGAGAAACAAAACTTGCATTCTACAGATGGGAGCGTGGAGAGTTAGGTCCCTTAATCGGGCAGGTAGGTTAGAACATTACAAAAAGGAAATGGATGGATTGAAACTAGATATAGTCGGAATTAATGAAGTTCGGTGCATAAGGAGCAGTACTTCTGGTCAGGTGTAAGCAGGATTATAAATACAAAGTCAAATAGGGGTAATGCAGAGCTGTTTTTAATAATGAGTAAGAAAATAGGAATGTGGCTAAGCTACTGTGAACAGCATAATGAATGCGTCGTTGTAGCCAAGATAGACACGAAGTCCACACCTACCACAGTAGTGCAAGTTTACATCCCACCTAGCTCCGCAGATGATGAAATGTATGATGAGATAAAAGAGCTTATTCAGATGCATAAAAAGTTCTCGGTTTACCTGCCGCGTCAAATTTGGATGAAATCCCAAGCTTTCGATGACTACCTCCTTTTACCTGCTTTTATAAGCAGTGGACGGCTTCTCATTGGCTGAATGACGTCACGGTAAAAACGGCGCGTACAGAGGTGGCGGCCTCTATGTCCATAGATTTTGTTTGCGCACTTTATCCAAGCCGGCCGGAGTGGCCGAGCGGTTAAAGGCGCTGCAGTCTGGAACCGCGCGACCGCTGCGGTCGCAGGTTCGAGTCCTGCCTCGGGCATGGATGTGTGTGGTGTCCTTGGGTTGGTTGGGTTTAAGTAGTTCTAAGTTCTAGGGGACTTATGACCACAGCAGTTGAGCCCCATAGTGCTCAGAGCCATTTGAACTTTATCTAGCGTTGCTTGCAACGCCATCCATCGCAACAGGCGGAGAACTGCGAGGAATGTAAGAAGTCTCCCTCTGCGCTCTTTCTTTAGCAATTGCGCGCTTCCATGCATTGTTGAGTGCATATCCGGAGTCCCTGTTGAAATTATTGTCACAGAGTCTAATTTCAACTGCTTCCCTGATGACAGAGTTCCAATAGTTTGAAGCGTGACCAAGTATTCTGGTTTCATCGAATAAAATCTTATGTTTATTTAACAAACTGTGCTCAGCAACCTCTGATTTTTCTAGATACCTGTATTTCAGGTGACGCTGATGTTCCACACAGCGATCGGCAACAGTTCTTATCGACTGGCCCACATAATTTTTGCCACACTCACAAGGAATGCTGTAAATTCCAGGTACTCTCAGGCCGAGATTATCTTTCACGGGTGGCAACATTTCCTTAATCTTCCTGGGTGGCCGGAAGACAGGTCTGATTCTCTGCCGGCTCAGGACTCTGCCGATCTTGCGGGTCGTTGCACCGCAGAATAGTAGCCGCGCGATGTGTTGGTCCTCTTGATCTGTTCGAACAGCGCCCTTCCTAGGTTTCTTCGCCAGAGTAGATCTGATATCACGATCAGAATATCCATTTTTTTCTGAATACCGTCGTCAGATGATTAATCTCGGAGCCGAGATGGTCCTTGTCCGAAATAGTCCTTGCTCTGTGTACCAAGGTATTCAGCATAGCTCTCTTTTGAGCTGGGTGGTGAAAACTACGCGCATTTAGATATAAATCTGTATGCGTCCGTTTTCTGTACACAGAATGTCCGAGACGTCCATCTGATTTTCGCTCCACCAGCACATCTAACAAGGGAACCTCCCCATCGCACTCCCCTCAGATTTAGTTATAAGTTGGCACAGTGGATAGGCCTTGAAAAACTGAACACAGATCAATCGAGAAAACAGGAAGAAGTTGAGTGGAACTATGAAAAAAATAAGCAAAATATACAAACTGAGTAGTCCATGTCCATGATAGGCAACATAAGGAGAGTATGAGCTTAAGAGCGCCATGGTCTCGTGGTTAGCGTGAGCAGCTGCGGAACGAGAGGTCCTTGGTTCAAGTCTTCCTTAGAGTTAAAAGTTTAATTTTTTATTTTCAGACAATTATTATCTGTCCGTCCGTCCGTCCGATGCGAGGTAACTGCGCCGTAGTATGGGGACGCTACATCTAAACAAACATCGAAACACAAGGAAAAATTTGAAAACGTTAAAAATATATATTTTGACAGAGCACAGGGAAAACTGTGCGACTGTGAAACTGTTGCATTCATTTGTTGCAGTTTATGTGACAAACTCTTTTCATCACTTTTTGGAGTGATTATCACATCCACGAGAAAACCTAAATCGGGCAAGGTAGAAGAATCTTTTTACCCATTCGCCAAGTGTACAAGTTAGGTGAGTCGACAACATATTCCTGTCATGTGACGCATATGCCGTCACCAGTGTCGTACAAATATATCACACGTGTTTTCCTGTGGAGGAATCGGTTGACCTATGACCTTGCGATCAAATGTTTTCGGTTCCCATTGGAGAGGCACGTCCTTTCGTCTACTAATCGCACGGTTTTACGGTGCGGTCGCAAAACACAGACACTAAACTTATTACAGTGAACAGAGACGTCAACGAATGAACGGACAGATAATAACTTTGCGAAAATAAAGAAAGTAAACTTTTCACTCGAGGGAATACTTGAACCAAGGACCTCTCGTTCCTCAGCTGCTCACGCTAACCACGGGACCACGGCGCTCCTGTGCTGACATTATCCTTGATGTTGCCTATCTTGCGCATGGACTACTCAGTTTGTATATTTTGCTTATTTTTTTCATAGTTCCACACAACTTCTTCCTGTTTTCTAGATTGATCTGTGTTCAGTTTTTAAAGGCCTATCCACTGTGCCAACTTATAACTAAATCTGAGGGGGGTGCGATGGGGAGGTTCCCTTGCAATAAGGGTAACTTCCCATCCTTCTCCACCTCCACTGTAAATCTTATGTTCTGATGTATCCCATTCAAATGATCAACAAACTGCTGCAGTGCCTCATTGCCATGTGGCCAGATTAAAAATGTATCGTCAACATACCTGAAGAAGCAGGATGGACGTAAGGGAGCACTGTTCAACGCTCGTTCTTCGAAATCCTCCATGAAAAAGTTAGCTATGGCTGGTGACGGTGGCGAACCCATGGCTGTTCCGTCAGTCATTTCATAATATTTTCCACCATACAAAAAATAGGTGGTCGTCAAAGTGTGCGGAAATAAATTTAGTATTTCAGGAGAGAAATGAGCAGCCAGTAGTTTTAACGTATCTTCCACCGGTATCTTTGTAAACAAAGAGACCACATCTAGGCTGATCATGATGTTATTCGGACCTATCCTCATCTGCTTTATGATGTCAACAAACATTTTTGAGTTATTAATATGATGGCTACAGTGGCCGACTATAGGTGCTAATAACTTGGTTCAAATGGTTCAAATGGCTCTGAGCACTATGGGACTCAACTGCTGAGGTCATAAGTGCCCTAGAACTTAGAACTACTTAAACCTAACCAACCTAGCAGGATTCGATCCTGCGACCGTAGCAGTCGCGCGGTTCCGGACTGAGCGCCTAGAACCGCTAGACCACCGCGGCCGGCAATAACTTGGTTAAGTATTTTGCCAACAGATATGTAGGAGCAAATGATGTTTATGCTATAATGGTTAGACAGAGATTTAGGAACCAGATTTTAAATAGGAAGACGTTTTCAGAGGCAGATATGGACTCTGACCACAATCTACTGGTTAAGAACTGTATATTAAAATTAAAGAAACAGGAAAAAGGTATGAAGTTAAGGAGAGACGGGACATGGATAAGTTGAAAGAACCAGAGGTTGTTGAGAGTTTCAGAGGAAGCGTCAGACAACGGTTGACAAGAAAAGGGAAAGAAATGCAGTAGAAGACGAATGGGTAGTTTTAAGAGATGAAATAGTGAAAACAGTACAGGATCAAATAGGTAAAAAGACAAGTCCTAATACAAATCCTTGTATGACACAAGCGATATTGAATTTAATTGGTGAAAGGAGGAAATTTAAAAATGTAGCAAATGATGCAGGCGAAAGGGAATACAAAAGTTTAAAAACGAGACTGATAGGAAGTGTAAAATTGCTAAGCAGGAATTGCTAGGGGGCAATGAAAGGATTTAGAGGCAGATTTCACTAGGTAAAAGATAGATACGGCCTAGAGGAAGATTAAAGAGGCCTTTGGGGAAAATAGAAGTAGCTGTATGAATATCAAGAGCTCAGATGGGAAACCAGTCCTCAGCGAAGATGGGAAACCTAAAAGATGGAAGGGGTATACTGAAGGTCTATGCAAGGGAGATGAAATTGAAAGCAATAATATAGAAAGGGAAGTGGACGTAGACGAATATCATATTGAAGATATGATACTGCGAGAAGAATTTGACAAAGCTCTGAACGATGTAAGTCGATACAAGACCCCGAGAGTAGACGATATTCCGTCAGAAGTACTGATGGCTTTGGAAGAGCCAGCCGTGACAAAAATCTTCCATGTGGTGTGCAAGATGTATGAGACTTCAAGAAGAATGTAGTAATACCAGACCCAAAGTAAGCAGTTGCTGACAGGTGTGAAAATTACCAAACTATCAGTTTAATGAGTAATGGTTCAAAATACTAACACGATTTCTTTACAAAGGAATGGAAAAACTGGTAGAAGCCGGCCTCGGTAAAGATCAGTTTGCATTCCGGGGAAATGTAGGAAAACGCGAGGCAGTACTGACCCTACGACTTAATATAGAAGAAAGGTTAAGGGAAAGGATAAATTACATTTACAGCATTTGTAGACTTAGAGAAAGCTTTTGACGATGTTGGCTGGAATACTGTCTTTGAAATTCTGTAGGTAGCAGAGGTAAAATACAGAGAGCGAAAGCCTATCTACAGCTTGTACAGAAACCAGACGGCAATTATAAGTGTCGAGGGGCGTGAAAGAGAAGCAGCGGTTGAAAAGGGAGTAAGACAGTGTTGTAGCCTATCCCCGACATTATTCAGTCTGTACATTGAATAAACAGTAAATAAATCAAAGAAAAATTTGGAATAGGTATTAAAATTCAGGGAAAATAAATAAAAAACTTTGAGATTTGTTGATACCATTGTGATTCTGTCAGAGACATAAAAGAACTTGGAAAATCAGCTGAACGGAATGGACAGTGTCTTGAAAGGAGGATATAAAATGAACATCAACAAAAGCGGAACAGATATAATGGAATGTAGTAGAATTAAACCAAGTGATGCCGAGGAAATTACATTAGGAAATGAGACACTAAATGTAGTAGATGAGTTTTGCTATTTGGCAGCAAAATAATTGTTGATGGCCGAAGCAGAAAGGATATAGAATGTAGACTGGCAACGGCAAGAAAACCATTTCTGAAGAAGAGAAATTTGTTAACATAAAATACAGATTTAAGCGTTAGCAAGTCTTTTCTGAAGGTAGTTGTCTGGAGTGTGCCCATGTATGGAAGTGAAAGACGATGAAAAGGTTAGATAAAAAGAGAATGGAAGCTTTCGAAATGTAGTGCCACAGTACAGCGATTAGATCAGGTACTTAGATCACATATCTAATGAGGAGGTACTGAATAGAATTGGGAACACAAGAAAGTTGTGGCAGAAGAAAGAAGGGATCGGTTGATAGGACGCATTCTGAGACATCAAGGGACACCTGTTTAGTATTAGAGGCAAGTGTGGGAGGTAAAAGTCGTAGAGGGAGACCAAGAGATGAATACAGTTAGCAGATTCATAAGGCTGTAGGTCGTAGTAGTTTGTTGATCATTTGAATGGGATACATCAGAACATAAGATTTACAGTGGAGGTGAAGAAGCTTGCACAGGATAGAGTAGCATGGAGAGATGCATCAGACCGGTCTTTGGGCTGAAGACCACACCAACAACAATAGAAGAAATAAGTATGGGAACTTATTGTTACTATTACAGCTCAGTTTACCAATGTACAGCTCAGTGTTTTACGAAAATCGCAAAGAAAATACAAAACATTCTCTTGATCCACACATCCAACATCAGGCCAGCCTCTGTATTTGGTACAGAATCGTCTTCAACTTAATCCAGACACATAACGAACTTTTCAGCCTCTTCTATTGACCCATTATTTTCAGTATATTTCAGTTATATTCGCCGCTTTGTAATTGGTTTTACATGGCCACCTATTGCGTGTTTATTTTATTTTGGAACACCCGACTTAAGTTCAGCTTTCTTCAGCTCTCTTTCAGACTTCATTTTTCCTGATTTAATCTCTTCTCTACGGTGGCGATCTTTTTCTACTGCAATCGGTGAAAACGTTTGAGCTGCCTCTCTCACAGCAATTTTTATGCACTCTTAATTCAATTTACATTTCTCATTTTCCGCCATTTCGGTGTGAAAAGAAGTAAAAAGAAGGAAATATAAGTTAAAATTTGAAATTATGTCTGGCCGATACTGCTCGACAAACACATAGTAGAAGTTAACAATACTGTATGTTCCTTTTATAGGAACTACAATGAACCTTTTGTTAGATATCATTATGTTATTTCTTAGGCAACATAGACTGAAAGAATTACGATTTTGAACAAACAAACATTTACATTTTTATTTTCGTGTGTTCAGAATCCACTACTGTGATTTGCCTTTCTGCCTACAAATGGCTTAAATTTACAGTAAGCAGAAGCTAGCTTGTGTATCCATATGCACTGGAGTTCGGTATCTTTTTCCTATACAGGGTGGTCCATTGATAGTGACGAGCCAAATATCTGACGAAATAAGCATCAAACGAAAAAACTACGAAGAACGAAACTCGTCTAGCTTGAAGGGGCAAACCAGATGGCGTTATGGTTGGCCCGCTAGATGGCGCTGCCATAGGTCAAACGGATGTCAACTGCGTTTTTTTTTAAATAGGAACCCCCATTTTTATTGCATATTCGTGTAGTACGTAAAGAAATATGAATGTTTTAGTTGGACCACTTTTTTCGCTTTGTGATAGATGGCGCTGTAATAGTCACAAACGTATAAGTACGTGGTATGACGTAACATTCCGCCAGTGCGGACGGTATTTGCTTCGTGATACATTACCCGTGTTAAAATGGACCGTTTACCAACTGCCGAAAAGGTCGATATCGTGTTGATGTATGGCTATTGTGATCAAAATGTCCAACGGACGTGTGGTATGTATGTTGCTCAGTATCCTGGACGACATCATCCAAGTGTCCGGACCGTTCGCCGGATAGTTACGTTATTTAAGGAAACAGGAAGTGTTCAGCCACATGTGAGACGTCAGCCACGACCTGCAACAAATGATGATGCCCAAGTAGGTGTTTTAGCTGCTGTCGCGGCTAATCCGCACATCAGTAGCAGACAAATTGCGCGATAATCGGGATTCTCACAAACGTCGATGCTGAGAATGCTACATCAACATCGATTGCACCCGTACCATATTTCTATGCACCGGGAATTGCATGGCGACGACTTTGAACGTCGTGTACAGTTCTCCCACTGGGCACAAGAGAAATTACAGGACGATGACAGATTTTTTGCACGCGTTCTATTTAGCGACGAAGCGTCATTCGCCAACAGCGGTAACGTAAACCGGCATAATATGAACTATCGGGCAACGGAAAATCCACGATGGCTGCGACAAGTGGAACATCAGCGACCTTGGCGGGTTAATGTGTGGTGCGGCATTATGGGAGGAAGAATAATTGGCCCCCATTTTATCGATGGCAATCTGAATGGTGCAATGTATGTTGATTTCCTACGTAATGTTCTACCGATGTTACTATAAGATGTTTCACTGCATGACAGAATGGCGATGTACTTCCAACATGATGGATGTCCGGCACATAGCTCGCGTGCAGTTGAAGCGGTATTGAATAGCATATTTCATGACAGGTGTATTGGTCGTCGAAGCACCATACCATGGCCCGCACGGTCATCGGATCTGACGTCCCCGGATTTCTTTCTGTGGGGAAAGTTGAAGGATATTTGCTGTCGTGATCCACCGACAACGCCTGACAACGTGCGTCAGCGCATTGTCAATGCATGTGCGAACATTACGGAAGGCGAACTACTCGATGTTGAGAGGAATGTCGTTACACGTATTGCCTAATGCATTGAGGTTGACGGACATCATTTTGAGCATTTATTGCATTAATGTGGTATTTACAGGTAATCACGCTGTAACAGCATGCGTTCTCAGAAATGATTAGTTCACAAAGGTACATGTATCACATTGGAACAACCGAAATAAAATGTTCAAACGTACATACGTTCTGTATTTTAATTTAAAAAACCTACCTGTTACCAACTGTTCGTCTAAAATTGTGAGCCATATGTTTGTGACTATTACAGCGCCATCTATCACAAAGCAAAAAATGTGGCCCAACTAAAACATTCATATTTCTTTACGTACTACGCGAATACGTAATAAAAAATGGGGGTACCTATTTAAAAAAAAACCAGTTGATATCCGTTTGACCTATGGCAGCGCTATATAGCGGGACAACCATAGCGCCATCTGATTTTCCCCTTCAAGCTAGACAAGTTTCTTTGTTTGTAGTTTTTTCGTTTGACGCTTATTTCGTGAGTTATTTGGCCCGGTCGCGATCAATGGACCACCCTGTATAGCAACGATATTAATCACATAAACATAGCAACGATATTTATCACTTACCTTAAAAACTGTACCAGAGGTCTGAAAATATCTTCCGTGCGCTAAGAGCTTCAGCAACACCATCAAGCACTCAGAACAGACAAAGCACTGCATATAGGAAAAAGATACCGAACTCCAGTGCGTATGGATATACAATCTAGCTTCTGCTTACTGTAAATTTCTGCCATTTGGAGGCAGAAAGGCAAATCACAATAGTGGATTCTGAACACACGAACATTTACTTTTATGAAAATAAAAATGTAAATAATCGTTTGTTCAAATTCGTAAATCTTCCAAAGTTCTTCGCCGTGCATTCGAAAGCGCACGTGTTTTTACGACCCATTTTCTATTATGTAAATAAATATGTAATACATATAGGGGAAAAGTTATTACTAAAAATCTCTAGAAGTTCTTGGCTGATTAAATTTTTACACAATACTTCAATTAATATACTGTCGAACATACGCTATGTACTGTATGTTTAATATATACAGTACATTTATATTTATGTAATATAAAAATGGGAAATACTGTTACCAATAATCTCAATAAGTACTCGACTGATTTACCTCAAATTTTTGCACGTTACTGTTGGAGATATATTGGCTACATATTTTAATGTAATAGTGAAACTTTTTAGTAAACAGGAAAGCTGTACTTACTGCTTATCATTAGAATACTACTACAAAATCTGACTATGTAATAACAATAAACAAGCTCAGTGTCAGAGAAAAAGGAGAAGAGCGGTGGGAGCAAATCGAGATAGAAAGCAAAAAAGAGCAGTTGGACAGAGGTTGGGGGCTAGAGGAAATGGAGAGAGAAGGCAGGAGTAGATGGACATAGGAAGGGGTAGTGTGTGAGAGAGGGAGATGGAGAGAGAGGAGAGAGGAGAAGATGGACAGAGGAAGGGTGAGGAGGTGATGGAGAGAGAGACGTGGGAAGGAGGAGGAGGACATGGAGAAAAAGCGAGAGAGAGAGGAGGAGACGGAGAGAAACATAGGGGAGGGGTAAGGAGATTAGGACGTATATCAAATTCTAGTACATTTTAGAAACGTGTGCCTTCTCTTTTCCTTTTTTCCCCGTTTGACCAGAGTGAGCCACTGGAACAGTTAGTGAAAGAGTAAATAATGAAACGACTCTGGTGGTTGTCCGTCCGCCCACAGCCGACGCCGACACGCAGACGCCGCGGCAGAGCGGCGAGAGCGAGATCGAGAGCGAGAGCGCAGACGCAGGAGGCGACTCCCGGAACGCCGCCCCCGCGTGCCGACCGCCGCCCCCGACCGCAGCGCCCTCTGCTGGGGACGCGGGCATCGCGGGGGCGGACAAGCAGCAGGTGGGAGGCGGCTCGGAAGCACCCTCCACCGCCCCCGCCGCCGTGCCTCCTGGCGACCCCGCCAAGAAGGAGAACGACCGTTCCTCCAGCCGGACATCACAGAGGCCGGCCGCCACCCCGGTCGTATACGTGAGTCTCACATCCAGGTGTGCTTGTCTTCCGGCATTCAGTCGAGCTCCCGATACCAGATACTTAAATCCGTAGCCCTCGTACTGTGTTTACATTTAAGTTGTCCTGAATCGATAGAAGTCGGAAGCCTTTGGCCGCCGATCATTTGCTTTTGGTTTCAGTAAACGTTAGCCAGCTGAAAGAAGGGAGAGTGTTGTACCTTGGAACATTCTAGTTGGACCTGTAATAGAAATTTAATGAATTTTCGTATTCCATTCTCAAATAATTTTAGTCTTATGTGCTGCTCGCGGAAGTTACGTGCTGTCGGACACGGCCAGCACTCGGGTGGGTGACCGTTCGGATCTGTTCGCAAGCAAACAGGGTGCACTCAGCCCTCGCGAGCCAGCCGGCAGTCTGCACGGCTGAGAAGTAGCGGCTCCGGCACGAAAGCTGACAACGACCGGAAGAGCGGCGCGCTGGCCACACGCCACTCCGTATCCGACTCAGAGTGACGCCTTCGACTGAAGACGACACGGCGGTCTGTCGGTGCCGTTGGGCCTTCCGGGGCTCGTTCGGACCGAGTTTTTCTTGTCTGCATGTCCACAATATTGTTGTACTCACCGAAAGAAGATGTTCCTACTAGCTATTTACTAAGCAGGATCAGGAACTATCATTATAAATAAAAGTTTTGAGTTCAAATGGCTCTGAGCACAATGGGACTTAACATCTATGGTCATCAGTCCCCTAGAACTTAGAACTACTTAAACCTAACTAACCTAAGGACAGCACACAACACCCAGCCATCACGAAGCAGAGAAAATCCCTGACCCCGCCGGGAATCGAACCCGGAAACCCCGGCGTGGGAAGCGAGAACGCTACCGCACGACCACGAGATGCGGGCAAAGTTTTGCGTTCTAACTGAAAAATTCACTCCCACAAACATAAAAAATTTTCAAATGTGTGTGAATTCCTAAGGGACCAAACTGCTGAGGGCATAGGTCCTGAGACCTACACACTACTTAAACTAACTTATGCTAATGCTAAGAACAACGCACACACCCATGCCCGAAGGAGGACTCGGAGCCGGCCGGGGTGGCCGAGCGGTTCTAAGCGCTTCAGTCCGGAACCGCGCCACTGCTACGGTCGCAGGTTCGAATCCTGCCTCGGGCATGGATATGTGTGATGTCCTTAGGTTAGTTAGGTTTAACTAGTTCTAAGTTCTAGGGGGCTGATGACCACAGATGTTAAGTCCCATAGTGGTCAGAGCCATCGAAATTGAATTGAGGACTCGGACCTCCGGCGGAAAGGGCCCGAAATACACTCCTGGAAATGGAAAAAAGAACATATTGACACCGGTGTGTCAGACCCACCATACTTGCTCCGGACACTGCGAGAGGGCTGTACAAGCAATGATCACACGCACGGCACAGCGGACACACCAGGAACCGCGGTGTTGGCCGTCGAATGGCGCTAGCTGCGCAGCATTTGTGCACCGCCACCGTCAGTGTCAGCCAGTTTGCCGTGGCATACGGAGCTCCATCGCAGTCTTTAACACTGGTAGCATGCCACGACAGCGTGGACGTGAACCGTATGTGCAGTTGACGGACTTTGAGCGAGGGCGTATAGTGGGCATGCGGGAGGCCGGGTGGACGTACCGCCGAATTGCTCAACACGTGGGGCGTGAGGTCTCCACAGTACATCGATGTTGTCGCCAGTGGTCGGCGGAAGGTGCACGTGCCCGTCGACCTGGAACCGGGCCGCAGCGACGCACGGATGCACGCCAAGACCGTAGGATCCTACGCAGTGCCGTAGGGGACCGCACCGCCACTTCCCAGCAAATTAGGGACACTGTTGCTCCTGGGGTATCGGCGAGGACCATTCGCAACCGTCTCCATGAAGCTGGGCTACGGTCCCGCACACCGTTAGGCCGTCTTCCGCTCACGCCCCAACATCGTGCAGCCCGCCTCCAGTGGTGTCGCGACAGGCGTGAATGGAGGGACGAATGGAGACGTGTCGTCTTCAGCGATGAGAGTCGCTTCTGCCTTAGTGCCAATGATGGTCGTATGCGTGTTTGGCGCCGTGCAGGTGAGCGCCACAATCAGGACTGCATACGACCGAGGCACACAGGGCCAACACCCGGCATCATGGTGTGGGGAGCGATCTCCTACACTGGCCGTACACCACTGGTCATCGTCGAGGGGACACTGAATAGTGCACGGTACATCCAAACATTCATCGAACCCATCGTTCTACCATTCCTAGACCGGCAAGGGAACTTGCTGTTCCAACAGGACAATGCACGTCCGCATGTATCCCGTGTCACCCAACGTGCTCTAGAAGGTGTAAGTCAACTACCCTGGCCAGCAAGATCTCCGGATCTGTCCCCCATTGAGCATGTTTGGGACTGGATGAAGCGTCGTCTCACGCGGTCTGCACGTCCAGCACGAACGCTGGTCCAACTGAGGCGCCAGGTGGAAATGGCATGGCAAGCCGTTCCACAGGACTACATCCAGCATCTCTACGATCGTCTCCATGGGAGAATAGCAGCCTGCATTGCTGCGAAAGGTGGATATACACTGTACTAGTGCCGACATTGTGCATGCTCTGTTGCCTGTGTCTATGTGCCTGTGGTTCTGTCAGTGTGATCATGTGATGTATCTGACCCCAGGAATGTGTCAATAAAGTTTCCCCTTCCTGGGACAATGAATTCACGGTGTTCTTATTTCAATTTCCAGGAGTGTAGCTGCATGGCGCCTCGAACCGCCCGGCCACTCAGCGCGACGCGCACAAACATTATAAAAAATGGCTCTGAGCATTATGAGACTTAACATCTGAGGCCATCAGACCCTTATAACTTAGAACTACTTAAACCTAACTAACGTAAGGACATCACACACATCCATGCCCGAAGCAGGATTCGAACCTGCGACCGTAGCAGTGGCGCGGTTCCGGACTGAAGCGCTTAGAACCACTCGGCCACCCCGGCCGGCACAAACATAATAAAATTCCTAATAATAATAATAATATTCCTATCATAAATAGCACTATGAGCAGTTCAGAGGCAACCTCTACGATAAGTTCCAATTAAAATGGTCTTTCACGGTGACTTCTAATCAGCCGGCCGGTGTGGCCGTGCGGTTCTGGGCGCTACAGTCTGGAACCGCGTGGCCGTTACGGCCGCAGGTTCGAATCCTGCCTCGGGCATGGATGTGTGTGATGTCCTTAGTTAGGTTTAATTAGTTCTAAGTTCTAGGGGACTGATGACCACAGATGTTAAGTCCCATAGTGCTCAGAGCCATTTTAACCATTTTTTTTTTTTGGCTTCTAATCATCAGAGTTAATTTCTCGCTACAAAAGTGGAAAATAATCTCACACGGTTCTGTCAACGTTACGGACGGCACACAAACAGCTACTTCGGTGAAATATAAGCGAACCAGGACGGTTACCGTACTCGCGAGTTAACTTCCTATCTGTGCCGGAAACATTCGTTTAGTCTCAGCCTGGCTGTGACGACATCCGAGGCAGCGCGTAAGCCGGCGATTTACTGACGCGAGCAGAGTGACAGCCCGGTGCGAAGTGTCTCCCTTTACTGCCTCTCCGGCAGTATTTACACACGAGCGCAACGGACGGCCAAACGGAACATCTGCTGTAATCGCTTTATGCCCAGGTAGTGGCATCTAAATGGCGGCTTTCTCGGACACGTATTATTTAATAACTCCATTATGAATGAATTTACAATCTTCATAATTTTTATGTGATTAAGGTTACGTTCCCTTCCCCCCCCCCCCCACGCCCACTCCACCCCCCATGAACCATGGACCTTGTCGTTGGTGGGGAGGCTTCCGTGACTCAGCGATACAGATGGCCGTACGGTAGGTGTATCCACAACGGAGGGGTATATGTTGAGAGGCCAGACAAACGTGTGGTTCTTGAAGAGGGGCAGCAGCCTTTTCAGTAGTAACTGATGATCTGTCCTTGTAACATTAACCAAAACGGCCTTGATGTGCTGGTACTGCTAACGGCCGAAAGCAAGGGGAAACTACAGCCGTAATTTTTCCCGAGGGCATGAAGCTTTATTGTTTACTTTCATGATGATGGCTTCCTATTGGGTAGAATATTCAGGAGGTAAAGCAGTCCCCCACTCAGGAAACGTTGTTATCAGGAGAAAGAAAACTCGTGGTCTACGGATCGGAGCGTGGAATGTCAGATCCCTTAATCGGGCAGGTAGGTTAGAGAATTTAAAAAGAGAAATGGATAGGTTAACGTTAGATATAGCGGGAATCAGTGAAGTTCGGTGGCAGGAGGAACAAGACTTCTGGTCAGGTGAATACAGGGCTATCTATACAAAATCAAATAGGAATAATGCAGCAGTAGGTTTAATAATGAATAAAAAACAGGAGCGCCGGTAAGCTACTGCGAACAGCATAGTGAATGCATTATCGTAGCCAAGATAGACACGAAGTCCACGCCTAAAACAGTAGTACAATTTTATATGCCAACTAGATCCGCAGATGACGAAGAGATTCATGGAATGTATGATGAGATAAAAGAAATTATTCAAGTAGTGAAGGGAGACGACGAATTAATAATCATGGTTGACTGGAATTCGATAGTAGGAATAAGAAGAGAAGGATACGTAGTAGGTGAATATGGAATGGGGGTAAGCAATGGAAGAGGAAGCCGTCTGGTAGAAATATGCACAGAGCATAACCTAATCATATCTAACACTTGGTTCAAGAATCATGCAAGAAGGTTGTATACGTGGAAGAGCAGTCGAGACACTGGAAGGTATCAGATAAATTATCTAAGAGTAACACAGAGATGTAGGAACCAGGTTTTAAATTGTAAGACTTTTCCAGTGGCAGATGTGGACTCGGACCACAATCTATTGGTTATGAACTGTAGATTAAAACTGAAGAAACTGCAAAAGGGTGGGAATTTAAGGGGATGGGACCAGGGTAAACTGACAGAACCAGAGGTTGTACAGAGTTTCAGGGAGAGCATTAGGGAACGATTGACAGTAATGGGGGAAAGAAATACAGTAGAAGAGGAATGGGTAGTTTTGAGGAATGAAATAGTGAAGGCAGCAGAGGATCAAGTAGGTAAAAAGACGAGGGCTGATAGAAATCCTTGGGTAACAGAAGAAATATTGAATTTAATTGATGAAAGGAGAAAATACAAAAATGTAGTAAATGAGGCAAGCAAATAGGAATACAAACGTCTCAAAAATGAGATCGACAGAAAGTGTAAAATGGCTAAGCAGGGATGGCTAGAGGACAAATGTAAGGATGTAGAGGCATATATCACTAGGGGCTGCCTACAGGAAAATTAAAGAGACCTTTCGGGGAAAGAGAACGCTTTGTATGTGTATCAATACCTCAGTTGGAAAGCTCTAACCAAAGTTCTAACCAAAGAAGGGAAAGCAGAAAGGTGGAAGGAGTATATAGAGGTTCTATACAAAGGCGATCTACTTGAGGAAAATGCTATGGAAATGGAAGAGGACGTAGATGAAGATGAAATGGGGGATATGATACTGCGTGAAGAGTTTGACACAGCACTGACAGACCTAAGTCGAAGCAAGGCCCCCGGAGTAGACAACATTCCATTAGAACTACTGATAGCCTTGGGAGAGCCAGCCCTGACAAAACTCAATCATCTTGTGAGCAATATGCATGAGACAGGCGAAATACCCTCAGACTCAAGAAGAACATAATAATTCCAATCCCAAAGAAAACAATTGTTGACAGGTCTGAAAATTACCGAACTATCAGTTTAATAAGTTACGGCTGCAAAATACTAACATGAATTCCTTACAGACCAATGGAAAAACAAGTAAAGGCCAACCTCGGGGAAGACCAGTTTGGATTCCGTAGAAATGTTGGAACACGTGAGACAAGACGGACCCTACGGCTTATCTTAGAAAATATATTAAGGAAAGGCAAACCTACGCTTCTAGCGTTTGTAGGCTTACAGAAATCTTTTGACAATGTTAACTGGAATACTCTCTTTCTAATTATGAAAGTGGCAGGGGTCAAATACAGGGAGCGAAAGGCTATTTATAATTTGTACAGGAACCAGACGGCAGTTGTAAGAGTCGAGGGGCATGAAAGGGAAGCAGTTGTTGGGAAGGGAGTGAGACAGGGTTGTAGTCTATCCCCGATGCTATTCAATCTGTATATTGAGCAAGCAGTAAAGGAAACAAAAGAAAAATTCGGAGTAGGAATTAAAATTCATGGAGAAGAAATAAGAACTTTGTGGCTTGTCGATGACATTGTAATTTTGTCAGAGACAGCAAAATACCTGGAAGAGCAGTTGAACGGAATCGACAGTGTCTTGAAAGGATGATTTTTTTTTTTTCTTTCGAATAACCCATTTGGAGGGTACGATGAATCAACCTTGGCTACTCTTCATTGTATTAGATTTCTTCAGTTTCCAAATTTCCTTCATCCTTTTAGAATGTTGTTCCCTTTCTTCTTGAGTCCACTTTCGTCTAGTTATTTTCTTTCTCTCCTGAAATTCTGCCTTTTGAACTGCCTTTCTGAAATGTTCTGTTTTCTATTGTGTCTATTGTAACTCCAGCATTTTCAATGTACTTTTCAGTCTCTATGAACGATGCTGGCTTGGATTTGTAGCTATTGAGTAATGTGAATATCCGCTTGGTTAGTCTGTTGTTATCCATTCTGAATATGTGTCCAAAAAACTGTAGTCTCCTCTTCCTCATTACATCAGTTAGTTTCTCCGTTTTCAGATATAGCTCTCTGTTTGGTCTTAACCTGTATTCAGCATTATCGTTTCTTTTAGCTCCCATTATTTTCCTTAAAATTCTTCTTTCGACCTTCTCTAGTTTCTCAAGATCTCCATTTCTTGTTAGTTTAAGTGTTTCTACCGCATAGAGAGCTTCAGGTCTGGCCACTGTTTGGTAGTGTCTTAATTTCGTGTTCCAGGACAAGGATTTTTTATTGTAAACGTTTTTGGTCATATGAAACACTCTTTCCATTTTGTGCACTCTAGTTTCTATAGCTATCTTTTCTTTGGCATTGTATGTAATCCACTCTCCTAGGTATTTAAAGGAATCTGTTTTGTGTATTGTGTTGTTGTCAACTGCAATATTTTGAGGAGCATCACAGATGTTTGTCATAAAATTTGTTTTTTCATAGGATATTTGTAGTTTTTGTAGTTCTCTTATTTGTTCTTGGGCATTGTCTAGTGAATCTGTAATCAATGCCATGTCATCTGCGAAGGCTAAACAGTCGACAGTGATCTTGTTTGGATTTCTCCCTAGTTGAATCCCTTTAGTATTGATGGCCTTCCTCCATTCTCGAACTACCTTCTCCAAGACACAATTGAAAAGCAGAGGTGACAGACCATCTCCCTGTCGAACACCTGACTTTATTTGAAACGATTTTGAGAGCTCTCCCCTAAATTTTACTTTCGATTTTGTATTTGTCAAAGTACCTTTATTTATTGCAGTTGTTTTAGCATCGAGTCCCAATTCTTTTAAGATATCAAGCAGTGTATTTCTGTCAATTGAATCATAGGCTTTTTTAAAATCCACAAAAGTAATTACATATTTTAAGTTCCTGATTTTCCTCATTTCTATTATGTTCTTTAAATTTAGTATTTGTTCTGCACATGACCTTCCCTTCCTAAATCCAGCCTGATACTCTCCTAGCTGTTTGTCAAGTATCTCTTCTGCTCTTTTTAAAAGCGCCTTAGACAAGATCTTATAAGTCACTGGTAAGAGGGAGATTCCCCTATAATTGCTAGGAGGATATAAGGTGAACATCAACAAAATCAAAACGAGGATAATGGAATGTAGTCAAATAGTGAATTAGATTAGAAAATTAGACACTTAAAGTATTAGATGTGTTTTGTTTTTTTGGGAGCAAATTAACTGATGATGCTCGAAGTAAATAGGATACAAACTGTAGACTGGCAACGGCAAGGAAATCGTTTCTGAAGAAGAGAAGTTTGTTAACATCGAGTATAGATTTAAGTGTCAGGAAATTTTTTCTGAAAGTATTTCTGTGGAGTGTAGCCATGTATGGAAGTGAAACATGGACGATAAATATTTTAGACAAGAAAAGAATAGAAGCTTTCGAAATGTGGTGCTACAGAAGAATGCTGAAGATAAGAGGGGTAGGTCACGTAACTTATGAGGAGGTATTGGATGGAATTGGGGAGAAGAGGAATTTGAGGCACAACTTGACTAGAAGAAGGGATCGGTTGGTAGTAAATCTTCTGAGGCATCAAGGGATCACCAATTTAGTATTGGAGGGCAGCGTGGAGGGTAAAAATCGGAGGTGGAGACCAAGAGATGAATACACTAAGCAGATTCAGAAAGATGAAGGTTGCAGTAGATACTGGGAGATGAAGAAGCTTGTACAGGATAGAGTAGCATGGAGAGCTGCATCAGACCAGCCTCTGGACTGAAGACCACAACAACAACACAACGTTAAGTTGGCTTTAGCTACTGAAAAAGTTTCAGCTCGACTTCATTTAAAGTTTGCCGGCTAGAATTTTTAGAATGGAACCGTCAGTGGAACATAACCTCTGAACTACATCTTTAAGAGATCTTGTACTGATTGTTATTTACATCACAGTCTTGAAACTTGTTATTGCTCTATTATTTAGTGGGTTTCATGAGGTGCTTTAATCATAACTTTTATCATTAATATAAATCACACATAATCTACTACAAGTAAGGACGTTTTTGTTTCAAATTTAGTTCTCAGTAAATTACTCGAAAACTATTAGAGGTAGCTTAATGGGGTCCCATAGTTAATGTTGTTACATCGAAATGAAGCTTCATATCAATTTTTGCCCCTCTAGCTTATTATTTAGTGCCACTTATTTTTTCTTAAAACAATGTATTTAGGAAAATATATTCATCTGATTACTTTGAGATTTTACAATTTGAACATTAATATACTGAAGCATATGTTGACTAAGTTTGGAAGAGCCTCTTTAATTTTTAATTTCATTATTAAATTACTGGGAAATACTTTGTAAGCTACGTCCAGGCGCATTATGATGACGTGGCGCTACTAGCAGTGAACTGAGGTAAGTCCCGTCACACTCGTTTGCCTCTGTATCTCTCAAATGAAACAGCGCTTGTTTCGCCACAATGTACTGTGGATTTCTGAGTTGTGTGAAAGTGAAAAATGATCGGATGAATTGGTTTCAGCAAACAAGTGGTGCGTGACAGTACAGTGTAGTGTCACTTCTCCCCCTCATTACGTTCGTGGTTGAGATAATGAGATAGGTGGCAGGAAAAACTTGAGAGCAAAAGGTGAAAATAATTGTGTTCACGGATGGATTGATGATCTGGGGAAACAGGCAGGAAGAGATACAAGAACAGCTGGATGCCTGGGTAGAATTTGTCAGACATTATGGAATGAAATTTAATGTAAACGTATTTGAGGTCCTGCTTACAACTATGAGGGACGTTAGATAAGTAATGCAACACTTTTTTTTCCGTAGGCAGGTTGTTTGCATTCAGGATTCGAACACACCACATTATTTCCCACTCTTTTGGCTGCAAAACTCTATTTTTTCAATAAAATATCCATTCAATGCGACGGCCTTACGCCACATTACTGGAACGCCCTGTATACCCCTGCTACGGTCGCAGGTTCGAATCCTGCCTCGGGCATGGGTGTGTGTGATGTCCTTAGGTTAGTTAGGTTTAAGTAGTTCTAAGTTCTAGGGGACTTATGACCTAAGATGTTGAGTCCCATAGTGCTCAGAGCCATTTGAACCATTTGAACCCTGTATACCCGCATGGTAGCACTCTAGTCGCCGACGTCGCAGGCCTGGTGCATCATTAGTCTCCCCGTCTTTCGCGTACTGGAAATGGAAATGTCGTGTGGCTAGGGCCTCCCGTCGGGTAGACCGTTCGCCTGGTGCAGGTCTTTCGATTTGACGCCACTTCGGCGACCTGCGCGTCGATGGGGATGAAATGATGATGATTAGGACAACACAACACCCAGTCCCTGAGCGGAGAAAATCTCCGACCCAGCCGGGAATCGAACCCGGGCCCTTAGGATTGACAGTCTGTCACGCTGACCACTCAGCTACCGGGGCGGACTTTCGCGTACTGCTTCCCGCAGACTGCGTCCTTAATTGGGGCAAAGAGATGGAAATCGGAAGGAGCAAGATCTGGGCTGCAGGGTGGATGAGGAAGAACAGTCCAATGCAGTTTTGTGAGCTCCTATCGGATGTGCAGATTTGTTTGAGGCATTGCGTTTTCAGGGAGAAGGGGAAGTTCTTCAATTTCCTGAGGGTAGCACAATATACTTCCGACTTCATCGTTACATCATGAAGGAGGACACCAAACACTATACCGCCTTCAGAGTCCCAGAAGGCCGTCGCCACGACCTTATCGGCTGAGGGTGCAGCTCTGAAATTTTTCTGCAGAGGAGAGGTGGTGTTGCGGCACTCCACGGATCGCCGTTCTGTATCCAATTCGAAGTCAAGAAGCCATGTTTCATCGCCTGCGACGATGTTCGACAAAAGATTCTGACGATCAGGCTCGTACTGCACATAGTTCCGCAAAGATGGTCCTTCGTTGCTCTTTATGATCTTCCATTAGGCGGCGAGGAACGCAGAGGTCACACACCATTGATTACCCCAACTGATGGACGAGTGAGTCAGCACTGCAAACAGAGATATCCAGCTGAGCAGCGAGCTGTTTTGTTGCGACTCGTCGATCACCTCGAATGAGAGTGTCCGCACGTTCCAAACATTGGAGGAATCATGCGGCTGGCCGGCACGCGGGGAATCGAACAGGTTTCCTCGACCTTGTTACGATGATGACACACGCCTAGCTCAACGATTCACCGTGCTTTTGTTCACTGCCAGATCCCTATAGACATTCTCCAAGCGCCTACGAATACTTGCAATGCTCTGGTTTTCTGCCAAAAGAAACACAATGACAGCTCTCCGGCTGCAACGCACCTCCGTTGCAGACGCCAATTTGAAGGCTACATATGGCGCCATCACCTGTCGTACCCTCATGAAATTATAAAGTCTGAAGCGAGAATATTTCACGATGTCCCACAGCAAATTCCGCATTTTGTCAACCGCATTTTGGCGAGAACAAAATGTGTTGTATTATTTATTGATTGGCTCTCGTAGGAAGAAAGATGGACTAACTAGCGGAATTAAGAGTTGGAAGTGAGCAATTGTAAGTTGAATGTAATTTTTGATACAAAACCTTAAAGGACCTATATTCATTTTGAAACAGGCAATATTACTATACCAAAGGCCATGCCACAGTGGTGAGACCGGTTCCCGTTGGATCACCAAAATTAAGCGCTGTCGGGCTTGGCTAGCACTCGGATGGGTGACCGTCTGAGTCTGCCGAGATCTGTTGATAAGCGCGGTGCAGTCAGCCCTTGTGAGGCCAGTTGAGGAGCTACTTAACTAAGGAGTTGAGGCTTCGGTCACCATAGCTGACAACGGCCGGGAGAACAGTGTGCTGACCACATGCCCCTCCATATTCGCATTCAATGGCGCCTGTTGCCTGAGGATGACACGGCGGTCGGTCGGTACGGTAGGACCTTAGGAGGTCTGGTCGGACGGAGTTATTTTAGTATTGCTATAAAAATGGTTCAAATGGCTCTGAGCACTATGGGACTTAACTGCTGTGATCATCAGTGCCCTAGAACTTAGAACTACTTAGACCTAACTAACCTAAGGACATCACACACATCCATGCCCGAGACAGGATTCGAACCTGCGACCGTAGCGGTGGCGCGGTTCCAGACTGTAGCGCCTAGAACCGCTCGGCCACCCCGGCCGGCAGTATAGCTATAGCATTTTGAATTTTTGTATCGAATGTGTGTGCGTTGCAGGTTCGCGTGCCAGTGGGAGAACAATACCCACCTCCAGGATATTCTCGAGATGCGGCACCCTACGGAGGAGGGTGGGGCAGCCGTAGGGGTGGTGACGGTGGCGGGGGCGGCGGGGGCCGCTGGCCCACCCTTCGGGACGACGCGGAGTGGGACGACGCGGGTTGGTTCTCTGCGGCGGCGGTGCGGCGCGCCTTCATCCGCAAGGTGTACTCCGTGCTGTCTCTCCAGCTGGCCCTCACCGTGGGCATCATCGCCCTCTTCGTGTTCGAGTGAGTGCCCACCAGCGCCACCTGCAGAGTTAAGCCGCCCTCACACGTGGCCATCTACCTAACGCTTACGTGCAACTGAGCGAGTTTTGTTACGTCACTTCCTGTTCTCCACGTGTTGAGGAGCCATTTCGTCACGATCACAAAAGAAATTCTACTATATTTCTTCAGCGTGACGTAATACATAATCTAGAACCAATAAGAAAAGAGAACGCTTTCTACATCACAAGTTGAACTTTCGAGACACCATATTGTATTTGTCGTTTTCAGCTGAAACCCATATTTGGTAAGTTTTGTATTATAAGTTACAGCCTATGAATACATGTAGTTTCTAAGCATCACACTGAGGAGCTCCGAAAATGAGTCGTTATTGGTACTATATGTTCTATATTGGTACTATACGTTGTAGTAAAAAAAATTAAATGAGCTTATGGCATTGATGGGCGGGAGGCCCCATCCGGGGAAGTTCGTCCGCCGAGTGCGAGTCTTATTTCAGTCGACGCCACTGGGCGACTCGCGTGCCGGTGATGAGGCTCAAATGATTATGAGGGCAACACAACAGCCAGCCCACGAGCACAGAAAATCTCCAACCCAGTCGGGAATCGAACCCGGGCCCGCTGCATGGGAGGTTGGTTGGTTGGTTGGTTGTTGCGGGGAAGGAGACCAGACAGCGTGGTCATCGGTCTCATCGGATTAGGGAAGGATGGGGAAGGAAGTCGGCTGTGCCCTTTCAGAGGAACCATCCCGGCATTTGCCTGGAGTGATTTAGGGAAATCATGGAAAACCTAAATCAGGATGGCCGGACGCGGGATGGAACCGTCGTCCTCCCGAATGCGAGTCCAGTGTCTAACCACTGCGCCACCTCGCTCGGTTGCATGGGAGGCACACACGTAGCCATCCATCTAATCAGGTGGACGTTGTAATAAAATGATGGGAAATGTCATATTAACAGTTCAGAAATTTTCGAATTACAACTCACGTGTCGTGAAAGTATGCTGTTTCAAGGTTACGGCACACTGAAGATTCGTCAAAAATATGTCTTTCTTGATGGGATTCGTGATAATTACATGCAAGTTAATTACGCATTAAGTAAATCAGTGATCAGCCCGAAGATAGTTCTGAATGACACAGTGCTTTCTAGGCATGGCTCTTTTGGAGGTGTTATGGCTTTGCACCGACTTACGAAGTCAGTTATATACGGACTTACAGTTTCACATAGATTTCGAGCCTCTGTGCAATTCGGTATTTCTCACATCAAAAGACATCGCTAGTGGTGAAAGAAGTGATATGTAAGAGGTAAATATCTCAGGACTCACCAGGGATCGAAATCGAGACCTTAACATTAATAGCCCGGCACTTCACCACTCTTTTTCCTTTGATCTCATTTTGTTCGTTATTGAAGACTGTATTTTTGTTCCGGACGGACGTCCCATGAAGCTGGTTCAAGTTCATCGTTGATCCGTTCACTCTGTTTTGTTATCACAGAGGACAGCTAACCCTCTGGCCGAACACGCTGAGCTACCGTGCTGGTGACCGCTTAGTTAGCAAGCCACAGAAAATTATCGTCATTTAAATCCTTCAAGAAATCGTAATATAAAATACGAGTGTATTTCCTGTAGAAGTTCAGCGCAGCGCAGTTGGTTGAGCCGCCAAGTTACGACACAGTGTCCATTGGGTT
Source organism: Schistocerca cancellata (assembly GCF_023864275.1). Lineage (NCBI taxonomy): Eukaryota > Metazoa > Arthropoda > Insecta > Orthoptera > Acrididae > Schistocerca > Schistocerca cancellata. The sequence goes on along the minus strand of NC_064637.1, from coordinate 122,376,143 downwards.
TGGATCTTACTGTAGCCTAATCTTTTTATCCTTCGTGTTTTCTAAAATGTTGAGGAACTTACTTACTAAATTAATAGAAATATTTTCAGTAATATTCGATGTTATGTAAATCCTAGGAATCCGCTCCGGCTTTGCATGGGCATTGCTAAGTAACTATGGCCTGACAGCTAGTCTGTAAAATGCAGTGAGGAGCGAAATAATTCATGACACTGTCGACCAGAATTACGTCATACCTTTCTTTCGGGAGGAGTTTCCAAAGAACGAGTTAAGGCCTGAAGTTCTCGAGTCGTAGCAACTCTACCCTCACCAGGTTTATTGGATTTTGAGACCGCTTAGTCCTGTGTTTTAGTCATTCCAGTATACTGAGAAAGACTCGACCGTTTTCTAAGCATTTTTATTTGTAAACAAAATTAAATCAAAATGTAGAAAATAGGCACCCAAATCATAAATAAATTCGTTTTTTCTAGCCAATAAACAAAACGTAAATAAAAAGTACCGATGGAACCAGAACAAAGCGAAATCAGTAAATTCGTATGTCCTAGCAAAGTAAATTCAATATGGTTTTGTGTTTGTAAAGAAGAGATTGTGGCGTTTAATAATGTTACTGACCTAAACTTCCCAAAATAGTTCTGTCACTGAGGTACAAAAATAACAGCGCTATCTGTTGGTTCTTTGGTGAATCCTGCTGCGATGATCGCGTCGCTGAGGTGAACACGCGAACTGCTAAGCTGAGCAGAATCCTATAACTTTAAATCAAGACATCTTTTTTGTCATCCGATATTGATGAAATAAAGTCTGTGTATTGCACACAAGTCACAGTCAAGTTACCTGTGAAAAACACACGAAAATTCGTCCAGCAGTTTTGGAGATTAGCTTGATCAGACAGGCAAACAGACGGAGACAGTTTAAAAAACAGTCTTAATGTATTCTCATCTGTAATCTAGTTTTTTTGCAAATATTTTCAATATACAGACACGGTGACTTTGCAGTTTTATTATTAATATAGGTAAGTGTGCTCTATCTCAGAAGTGAGTTTATCTGATTACGTTAAGTTTTATAAGCTGGTGTGCTAACTGGACTGGACATGGACCTTTCCTTTTTGTCTTCTAACGTGTTTATCGATATTGAAGCTTTTAGTCATGTAGGCTAGAGACAGAACAACGTGACTACGATGTGCAAAAGATACACTCCTGGAAATGGAAAAAAGAACACATTGACACCGGTGTGTCAGACCCACCATACTTGCTCCGGACACTGCGAGAGGGCTGTACAAGCAATGATCACACGCACGGCACAGCGGACACACCAGGAACCGCGGTGTTGGCCGTCGAATGGCGCTAGCTGCGCAGCATTTGTGCACCGCCGCCGTCAGTGTCAGCCAGTTTGCCGTGGCATACGGAGCTCCATCGCAGTCTTTAACACTGGTAGCATGCCGCGACAGCGTGGACGTGAACCGTATGTGCAGTTGACGGACTTTGAGCGAGGGCGTATAGTGGGCATGCGGGAGGCCGGGTGGACGTACCGCCGAATTGCTCAACACGTGGGGCGTGAGGTCTCCACAGTACATCGATGTTGTCGCCAGTGGTCGGCGGAAGGTGCACGTGCCCGTCGACCTGGGACCGGACCGCAGCGACGCACGGATGCACGCCAAGACCGTAGGATCCTACGCAGTGCCGTAGGGGACCGCACCGCCACTTCCCAGCAAATTAGGGACACTGTTGCTCCTGGGGTATCGGCGAGGACCATTCGCAACCGTCTCCATGAAGCTGGGCTACGGTCCCGCACACCGTTAGGCCATCTTCCGCTCACGCCCCAACATTGTGCAGCCCGCCTCCAGTGGTGTCGCGACAGGCGTGAATGGAGGGACGAATGGAGACGTGTCGACTTCAGCGATGAGAGTCGCTTCTGCCTTGGTGCCAATGATGGTCGTATGCGTGTTTGGCACCGTGCAGGTGAGCGCCACAATCAGGACTGCATACGACCGAGGCACACAGGGCCAACACCCGGCATCATGGTGTGGGGAGCGATCTCCTACACTGGCCGTACACCACTGGTGGTCGTCGAGGGGACACTGAATAGTGCACGGTACATCCAAACCGTCATCGAACCCATCGTTCTACCATTGCTAGACCGGCAAGGGAACTTGCTGTTCCAACAGGCCAATGCACGTCCGCATGTACCCCGTGCCACCCAACGTGCTCTAGAAGGTATAACTCAACTACCCTGGCCAGCAAGATCTCCGGATCTGTCCCCCATTGAGCATGTTTGGGACTGGATGAAGCGTCGTCTCACGCGGTCTGCACGTCCAGCACGAACGCTGGTCCAACTGAGGCGCCAGGTGGAAATGGCATGGCAAGCCGTTCCACAGGACTACATCCAGCATCTCTACGATCGTCTCCATGGGAGAATAGCAGCCTGCATTGCTGCGAAAGGTGGATATACACTGTACTAGTGCCGACATTGTGCATGCTCTGTTGCCTGTGTCTATGTGCCTGTGGTTCTGTCAGTGTGATCATGTGATGTATCTGACCCCAGGAATGTGTCAATAAAGTTTCCCCTTCCTGGGACAATGAATTCACGGTGTTCTTATTTCAATTTCCAGGAGTGTAGAAAATGTCCGTTTTTATGCATTTAGTATAGGAATTTTACACTGAAGAGCCACCGAAATTGGTACACATGCTTAATATCGTGTAGGGCCCCCACGGGCACCCAGAAGTGCCGCAACACGACGTGGCATGGACTCGAATAGTGTCTGAAGTAGTGCTGGATGGAATTGACACCATGAATCCTGCAGGGCTGTCCATAAATCCGAGGGGGCGAGGGGGTGGAGATCTCTTCTGAGTAGCACGTTGAAATGCATCACAGATATAGCTCCGTAATGTTCACGTCTGGGAAATATGGTGGCTAGCGGAAGTGTTTAAACTCAGAATAGTGTTCCTGGAGGCACTCTGTAGCAATTCTGGACGTGTGGAGTGTCGGATTGTTCTGCTGGAATTGCCCAAGTCCGTCGGAATGCACAACGGACACGGATGGATGTAGGTGATCAGACAGAATGCTTAGTACATGTCATCTGTCAGAGTCGTATTTAGAAGTATCAGGGGTCCCACATCACTCCAACTGTACACGTCCCACACCATTACAGAACCTCCAGCAGCTTGAACAGTCCCCTGCTGACATGCAGGGTCCATGGATTCATGAGCTTGTCTCCATATCCTTAAGCGTCCATTCGCACGATACAATTTGAAACGGGACTCGTCCGTCCAGGCAACATGTTTCCGGTCATCAACAGCCCAATGTCGGTGCTGACGGGCTCGGGTGAGGTGTAAATCTTTCTGTCGTGCAGTGATCAAAGGTACACGAGTGGGCCTTCGGCTCCGAAAGCCCATATCAATGATGTTTCGTTGAATGGTTCGCGAAATGCAGGAAGATCTGCAGCGGATAGGCACTTGGTGCAGGGAGTGGCAACTCACCCTTAACATAGACAAATGTAATGTATTGAGAATACATAGAAAGAAGGATCCTTTATTGTATGATTATATGATAGCGGAACAAACACTGGTAGCAGTTACTTCTGTAAAATATCTGGGAGTATGCGTGCGTAACGATTTGAAGTGGAATGATCATATAAAATTAATTGTTGGTAAGGCGGGTACCAGGTTGAGATTCATTGGGAGAGTCCTTAGTAAATGTAGTCCATCAACAAAGGAGTTGGCTTACAAAACACTCGTTCGACCTATACTTGAGTATTGCTCATCAGTGTGGGATCCGTGCCAGATCGGGTTGACGGAGGAGATAGAGAAGATCCAAAGAAGAGCGGCGCGTTTCGTCACAGGGTTATTTGGTAACCGTGATAGCGTTACGGAGATGTTTAACAAACTAAAGCGGCGGACTCTGCAAGAGAGGCGCTCTGCATCGCGGTGTAGCTTGCTCGCCAGGTTTCCAGAGGGTGCGTTTCTGGATGATGTATCGAATATATTGCTTCCCCCTACTTATACCTCCCGAGGTGATCACGAATGTAAAATTAGAGAGATTAGAGCGCGCACGGAGGCTTTCAGACAGTCGTTCTTCCCGCGAACCATACGCGACTGGAACAGGAAAGGGAGGTAATGACAGTGGCACGTAAAGTGCCCTCCGCCACACACCGTTGGGTGTGATGTAGATGTAGATGTAGATGTAGACACTGACACTTCTCGATGGCCCAGCATTCAAATCTGCAGCAATTTGCGGAAGGGTTAGACGTCTGTCACGTTGAACGATTCTCTTCAGGCGTCTTTGGTCCTGTTCTTGCAGGATCTTTTTCCGGCCGCAGCGATGTTGGAGATTTGATGTTTTACCGGATTCCTGATATTCACGGTACACTCGTGAAAGGGTCGTTCGGGAAAATCTCCACTTGATCGCCACCTCGGATGTGCTGTGTCCTATCGCTCGTGCGCTGGCTATAACACCACGTTGAAACTTACTTAAAAACTGATAACCTGTCACAGTAACCGATCTAACAACTGCGACAGATACTTGTTGTCTTACACAGGCGTTGCCGACCGCAGAGCCGTATTTCTGTCCATTTACATATATCTGTATTTGAATACGCATGCCTATATCAGTTTCTTTGGTCCTTCAGTGTATTACGGAACGACATTCGGCAGCATCATGTAGTTCGCTCCTGCACTGCAAGACAATAGTTGGGTAGCTAACGTTACTTAATTTGCTTTGTGGATGACTTGTGTAATGCAGAAAAATGTCTTGATGTGCATGCTGTTGATAAGATTGGATGTAATTAAGTTTTCGCTACTTTAGTATTCCCCATGAAAAACGAGTGATCTTACGACAATATATGCACAAACGATCTGGCGGGAGAGGCTTGATCTGAAGGTGGTCATGATGGCCATAAAAAGTACTTGTCGCTGATGGCGGTCTCCATTAATACACTCCTGGAAATTGAAATAAGAACACCGTGAATTCATTGTCACAGGAAGGGGAAACTTTATTGACACATTCCTGGGGTCAGATACATCACATGATCACACTGACAGAACCACAAGCACATAGACACAGGCAACAGAGCATGCACAATGTCGGCACTAGTACAGTGTATATCCACCTTTCGCAGCAATGCAGGCTGCTATTCTCCCATGGAGACGATCGTAGAGATGCTGGATGTAGTCCTGTGGAACGGCTTGCCATGCCATTTCCACCTGGCGCCTCAGTTGGACCAGCGTTCGTGCTGGACGTGCAGACCGCGTGAGACGACGCTTCATCCAGTCCCAAACATGCTCAATGGGGGACAGATACGGAGATCTTGCTGGCCAGGGTAGTTGACTTACACCTTCTAGAGCACGTTGGGTGGCACGGGATACATGCGGACGTGCATTGTCCTGTTGGAACAGCAAGTTCCCTTGCCGGTCTAGGAATGGTAGAACGATGGGTTCGATGACGGTTTGGATGTACCGTGCACTATTCAGTGTCCCCTCGACGATCACCAGTGGTGTACGGCCAGTGTAGGAGATCGCTCCCCACACCATGATGCCGGGTGTTGGCCCTGTGTGCCTCGGTCGTATGCAGTCCTGATTGTGGCGCTCACCTGCACGGCGCCAAACACGCATACGACCATCATTGGCACCAAGGCAGAAGCGACTCTCATCGCTGAAGACGACACGTCTCCATTCGTCCCTCCATTCACGCCTGTCGCGACACCACTGGAGGCGGGCTGCACGATGTTGGGGCGTGAGCGGAAGACGGCCTAACGGTGTGCGGAACCGTAGACCAGCTTCATGGAGACGGTTGCGAATGGTCCTCGCCGATACCCCAGGAGCAACAGTGTCCCTAATTTGCTGGGAAGTGGCGGTGCGGTCCCCTACGGCACTGCGTAGGATCCTACGGTCTTGGCGTGCATCCGTGCGTCGCTGCGGTCCGGTCCCAGGTCGACGGGCACGTGCACCTTCCGCCGACCACTGGCGACAACATCGATGTACTGTGGAGACCTCACGCCCCACGTGTTGAGCAATTCGGCGGTACGTCCACCCGGCCTCCCGCATGCCCACTATACGCCCTCGCTCAAAGTCCGTCAACTGCACATACGGTTCACGTCCACGCTGTCGCGGCATGCTACCAGTGTTAAAGACTGCGATGGAGCTCCGTATACCACGGCAAACTGGCTGACACTGACGGCGGCGGTGCACAAATGCTGCGCAGCTAGAGCCATTCGACGGCCAACACCGCGGTTCCTGGTGTGTCCGCTGTGCCGTGCGTGTGATCATTGCTTGTACAGCCCTCTCGCAGTGTCCGGAGCAAGTATGGTGGGTCTGACACACCGGTGTCAATGTGTTCTTTTTTCCATTTCCAGGAGTGTACATTCTTTAATGAGTAATTTGATAATAAGTATTTGCTTTCTGTAAACCAAGGTGTGAACGCTCACTCTTAAGTTCGTAAGATGACCAACTAGCAATAAAGGAAACATCTGTGCTTTCTTCTGTTGCAGGCCAAATGTGAAGCACTTCGTGACGACCAGTATGGAGATGTACATAGCCTCTTTGTAAGTACACAGCACTCTCAATGCCCTCGGTAAGTACAAGCTGCACACATGGTAGTGATCTTACGTTATACAGTGCAGTTCGAACTTATATCGAACAAATTGGTGTCCTCATACAGGTTGCCTGAAACCACTCACATACAGAAACCACATCCAACGATGCAATAAATTTCTAGACAGGACTGCAGTGCTTCATGTGTTTACCTCCATTTGAACTACCGTTTCAGGATAATTTTCGTTCACTTTTCCTTTTAAATATGATGGTAATTAAAAATCACAAGTAGACAAGCCAGGCGGACGACTCGGGCACCAACATCTACGTCTACATAATCTACAAGCCAATCTACGGCATATGGCATAGGTTACATTGCCCCAATATTATGCAGGATGTTAAAAACAACATCCAATATTTTTAGAGTTGGTAATATGGACCAAAAGAAAGAAAAAAAGTCCAGCAAACATGGGTTCTAAAATGCATACCTTAATAGCTATGAGCACTTCTGCAGCCTCGATATTGGCACAGTAAAACGTCCGTTCTACCTCAAGCTGTTTACTATTACGATCGGCCTACAGAATGCGTAGAACAGAAGAGAACACATTATTCTGTTACTGTGAAAAGGCAGAGCTTTAAATGTAATCTGCCCGTTATTATGTACGCCCTGCACTTGTCAGCCACTGAATATGATGTCCATTCATAGCAAGGCATCCTTCTGTCCGACGTCTTAAGGAATCACGCACTCTCTGAAAAGCTCCAGGCTGGTTGAGGATGCGATGGCAGGTACTGATGACGCATTCCTGTAATATTTAAACGTCATTGTTGGTGCTTGCGTACACCAAAGAGTTGAAACGTCCTCACAACAAAAAATCCAAGGAATTTAGATAAGGTGAAAGAACTGGCCAGTAATCTGCTAGAAAAATCCACTGTCCATTAATGTCAGTGTCAGATGTTTTCGGATATTTCAGGGAAATGGGCAGGTGCGCCATTATGCTCAAACCACATCTCCAGCTGTCATTGGAATGGTATCTGTTCTAGCAGAACAGGCAAGCAGTTTGATTTGAACTGGCGGTGCCTTGCATCCGTCTACTGGTTTGATATATGTAGGGAGCTGGTAGTCTGTCGTCAATAATGCCTACCCTTAAATTAATTGAAAATAGTCGCTGTTGCCTTGCTTCTTCAACTGCGTGTGGATTTGAATCAGCTCATAAATGTTTGTTATGAAAATTGAGAGGCCCATATCACGTGAAACCAGCCTCGTCTACAAACCGTACAACATACGTGTTGCGAAGAGTGGATCTTCACCTCGTTTTTCCAATAGCCATCGGCAGAACTGCAGTCTGGTATCTTGTGGCCGAAGGGCTTGGACACGCTGTACTTGATATGGGTATGGCAAATGTTCACGCAGGATCGCCCAGACTAGAGGATGGCTGACCCCGATAGGTGCTGAAGTTCCATGTACATTAGTTCCAGGATATTCTTCCACTCACAGCAATAACGACTCCGCAACAACAGGAGTAGGACTGGTGCGAAGTCTGCCACGATCTGCCGTTGCTGAAATTACGGAGCCAGAGTCTGCTAGTCACTGGAAAAGACGACTGAGTGTTTGTGCAGTTGGTAACCTGCTTTATGGATATTTTTCAGAATACAGTACATGATCTCGACGTTTGCCTCCATTTTCCAGACCATAACAGTAATTATTTCCCATGAAGTAAACTGACGTAAAAAAATCGTGACACCAATGTAGAGCAATGAAATTTCGGGAATACATTTGTCTAAGTATCATATTTAAGTGAGTAACATTGCAATAGCCCTCCAGGTTGGCCGTGCGGTCTAACGCACGGATTTCCGGGCGGGAAGGAGCGCCGGTCCCCGGCACGTATCCGCCCGGCGGACTTGTGTCGAGGTCCGGTGAGCCGGCCAGTCTGTGGATGGTGTTTAGGCGGTTTTCTATCTTCCTCGGCGAATGCGGGCTGGTTCCCCTTATTCCGCCTCAGCTACACTATGTCGGCGATTCCTGCGCAAACAAGTTCTCCACGTACGCGTACACCACCATTACTCTACCTCGCAAACATAAGGGTTACACTCGTCTGGTGTGAGACGTTCCCTGCGGGGGTCCACCGGGGGCCAAACCGCACAATAACCCTGGGTTCGGTGTGGGGCGGCGGAGGGGTGTAGTGAACTGTGGTAGTCGTCGTGGGCATTGTGGACCACTGCAGCTGCGGCGGGGACGGAGCCTCTCCGTCGTTTCTAGGTCCCCGTTTAACATAACATAACATAACATAACATTGCAATGTCTCAGGTTGATGTAAGCGCGAGATATGCCATTGCAAATGTGGTGCGCTGGTACATCAATAACCGGTGAAATCGCCAGAATGTTGAACGCAAGCATGCAGACGCGCATGCCTTGTGTTGTGCAAGTGTAGGATGTCAGTTTGTGGGATGCGCTTGGTCGGTCTGTACAGAGACGATTAATGCTGTATGTGGATGACGCTGGAGTTGTCGTCCTAAATGTGCCCGATTGGAAATAGATCTGATGATCGAGCAGGCCAAGCCAACATTCGACACTCTGTAGAGCATGTTGGGTTACAGCAGCGGTATGCGGGCGAGTTTGCGGCACAACTTGACTAGAAGAAGGGATCGGTTGGTAGGACATGTTCTGAGGCATCAAGGGATCACAAATTTAGCATTGGAGGGCAGCGTGGAGGGTAAAAATCGTAGAGGGAGACCAAGAGATGAATACACTAAGCAGATTCAGAAGGATGTAGGTTGCAGTAGATACTGGGAGATGAAGAAGCTTGCACAGGATAGAGTAGCATGGAGAGCTGCATCAAACCAGTCTCAGGACTGAAGACCACAACAACAACATGCGGGCGAGCGGTACTCTGTTGAAAACCACTCCCTGAAATGGTACCACGACAGATCTGATCACCAGACTGACGTAAAAATCTGCAGTAGGGTGAGTGGGATAATCGCGAGAGTGTTTCTGCTATCACACGAAATCACACCTCAGACCATAACTCCACATGTAGGTCCAGCGTGTCTAGCACGCAGGCAAGTTGGTTGCCGACCCTCAACTGGTCTCCTCCTAACCAATAAACGGCCATCAGTGGCGCCGAGGCAGAACCATCTTTCATCAGAAAACACAACAGACCTCAACCCAACCCTTCAATGAGCTCTCCCTTCACACCACTGAAGTCGCAAATGGTGGTGGTTTGGGGTCAGCAGAATGCACGCTACAGAGGGTCTGGCTCGGAGCTGTCCTTGAAGAAACAAATTTGTAATAACCCTAGGTTCGAAGTGGGGTGGTGGTGGTGGGGTGGGAGGATCCCTGTGGCCTGTTGTGGGGTTGTGAACCACTGACGGCTACGGCGGGACGAAACCTCTCTGCCGTTACTAGGTCCCCGGTTCAATACACACACACACACACACACACACACACACACACACATACACACAAACAATACACACAACAGATATTTAACAGTTCGTTGTGTCACTGTGGTGACAACTGCTGCTCAGATTGCTGCTGCAGATTGCAGTACGCTGCGCCAGATCCGCATATTGAACATGATGATCTTCCCTATCGGTAGTGTCACGCGCCCGTCCGGAGCCCGGTCTTCTTGCGATCGCCTATCTCGTGAGCAGCGCGGTGGCTAGCGTGCTGCCAGGTTTTGTGCAATATCGGAGAAGGAACATCCAGCTACATCTACATCTACATCTACATTTATACTCCGCAAGCCACCCAACGGTGTGTGGCGGAGGGCACTTTACCTGCCACTGTCATTACCTCCCAGTCGCGTATCGTTCGCGGGAAGCCTCCGTGCGCGCTCGAATCTCTCTAATTTTACATTCGTGATCTCCACCGGAGGTATAAGTAGGGGGAAGCAATATATTCGATACCTCATCCAGAAATGCACCCTCTCGAAACGTGGACAGCAAGCTACACCGCGATGCACAGCGCCACTCGAGTTTGCTAAACATCTCAGTAGCGTTATCACGCTTACCAGATAACCCTGTGACGAAACGCGCCGCTCTTCTTTGGATCATCTCTATCTCCTCTGTCAACCCGACCTGGCACGGATCCCACACTCATGAGCAATACTCAAGTATAGGTCGCACGAGTGTTTTGTAAGCCACCTCATTTGTTGATGGACTACATTTTCGAAGGACTCTCCCAATGAATCTCAACCTGGCACCCGCCTTACCAACAATTAATTTTATATGATCATTCCACTTCAAAATCGTTCCGTACGCATACTCCCAGATATTTTACAGAAGCAACTGCTACCAGTGTTTGTTCCACTATCACATTATCATAGAATAAAGGATCCTTCTTTCTAGTAGCCCTGTTACACGACCCCGTTCAAACTCAGCGAGGTGCTGATAAAGGCGTCTTTCTGGCCTTAAAGACATTCTAACACCAAACCACCACGTCTCATCTCAAAGGTAACTAACGTTAACTACCGCTATAGCGTTTATTTACAGCAAACTTAATTTGCATCCTCATAGTATATAACAAGTTTATGTTACACTGGTAAATGCAAATAATGATATAACAATTTAAAAGTATTCCACAAGCTTACCAAAACTCAAACTGGCTCGATTAGAGGAACGTATGTGCTGCACTTACGCATGATTGTGGATACGATTTACAGTAACAAAAAAAAAAAATGGCTCTGAGCACTATGGGACTTATCATCTATGGTCATCCGTCCCCTAGAACTACTTAAACCTAACTAACCTTAGGACAGCACACAACACCCAGCCATCACGAGGCAGAGAAAATCCCTGACCCCGCCGCGAATCGAACCCGGGAACCCGGGCGTGGGAAGCGAGAACGCTACCGCACGACCACGAGACAAGTAGATGATTGCTGCTGCATCTACGGACAATAACAGAGGAATGAGTTCTCATTTGGTTACTGCATTGTGTACGTCGTTTCTAATAGCAGAGAGCTTGCTGTAAAGAGATACGTTTCACAGTGGGGAAAATGAAAAAAAAACTCTCATAGCTCTTAAGGTATGCATTTAGAGCCATACTTTCTGGATATTTTTGGCTTGTTTTGGTCGACACTATCGCCTCTCAAAATATGGAATGTGATTTTTACACCCTATAGATTTGGTGTCCTATTCCTTCAGCGTATTGAGCGATGGAAAACTGTCGGTCTGTATGTCTTTTTCCGATCCTTATCTTATTCTCTTGATAGGTCTGCGAGACGTATTCTGAGATCACAAAAGTCATGGGATACCTACTTACATCGTGTCGAACCTCTTATTGCCCGGCTTAGCGCACCAACTTGACGTGGCATGGACTCAATACGTCGTTGGAAGTCCGCTGCAGAAATATTGAACCATCCTGCCTCTATAGCTGTCCATAATTGCGAAAGCGTTACCAGTGCAGAATTTTGTGCACGAACTGATCTCTCGATTACATCTACATCTACATCTACATCTACATCTATACTCCGCGAGCCACCTTACGGTGTGTGGCGGAGGGTACTTATTGTACCACTATCTGATCCCCCCTTCCCTGTTCCATTCACGAATTGTGCGTGGGAAGAACGACTGCTTGTAAGTCTCCGTATTTGCTCTAATTTCTCGGATCTTTTCGTTGTGATCATTACACGAGATATATGTGGGCGGTAGTAATATGTTGCCCATCTCTTCCCGGAATGTGCTCTCTCGTAATTTCGATAATAAACCTCTCCGTATTGCGTAACGCCTTTCTTGAAGTGTCCGCCACTGGAGCTTGTTCAGCATCTCCGTAACGCTCTCGCGCTGACTAAATGTCCCCATGACGAATCGCGCTGCTTTTCGCTGGATCTTGTCTATCTCTTCTATTAATCCAACCTGGTAAGGGTCCCATACTGATGAGCAATACTCAAGAATCGGACGAACAAGCGTTTTGTAAGCTACTTCTTTCGTCGATGAGTCACATTTTCTTAGAATTCTTCCTATGAATCTCAACCTGGCGCCTGCTTTTCCCACTATTTGTTTTATGTGATCATTCCACTTCAGATCGCTCCGGATAGTAACTCCTAAGTATTTTACGGTCGTTACCGCTTCCAATGATTTACCACCTATGGCATAATCGTTCTGGAATGGATTTCTGCCCCTATGTATGCGCATTTATGTGCCATAAATTTTCGATGCAGTTCACGTCGGGCGATCTGAGTGGCCAAATCATTCGCTTAAGTTGTCCAGAATATGCTTCTAACCAGTCGTGAGCAACTGTGGCCCAGTGACACAATATCGTTATTTTGGAACAAGAAGTCCATGAGTGCCTGCAAATGGTCTCCAAGTAGCTGAACACAACCATTACCAGTGAATGATCGATTCACTTGGGCCAGAGGATCCAGTCCATTCAGTATACACACAGTTCACCTCATTATGGAGCCAACACCAGTTTGCCTAGTTGACAGCTTTGGCCCATGGTTTAGTTGGTCCTGCGCCAGCCTCGAACCCTACCATGAGCTCTTATCAACTGAAATTGCGGATCATATGACCAGCTCACGGTTTTTCAGTCGTATGGGGTCCAACCGACATGGTCACGAGCCCAGGAGAGGTGAGGAGGTAGCGCCGTGCTGTTTGCAAAGGCACTCACGCTTGTTGTCTGCTGCCATAGGCCACTTCTGTTTACGTGGCCTGTTCGTTTGGAATGCCACTGAATACACAACAAGTTCGTCTCTGGTTCGTGTAGTTATTACATTTCTGTTATGCTGAGGTCCTTGGTTATATCATATCTCTGACCAGTCGGTGATGTTATCTTTCAGCAAGATAAAACAAGACAGCGTGTTCCCCGTGCTTTACTGGCCTATCTCGATACGCAAGATGTCCAACTGCCCTTACGAGCAAGTTCTCCAAATCTTCGACGCACTGAAAACGTCTGGTCACGGGTTGCCGACTCACCAGCCTCTGAGACTGAAGGACTTTGGCGAAGAGGTAAAGCAGCAGGAAGTAATGTACCCAAATCTCCCATTCAACCTCAGTTCTTCCCGGTGGTCAGACTTGTCAGAGACATTACTGTTGTTAGAGGTGGCAGCTCTCGGCTCTACATTTCGCACCGTGTACAATGCCCTGAAAAAAATGTAACTTCCTGAAGGACTGCGTTCAGTAGCTCCATAAGTGCATACTGTGCAGTCGTAGGGTTAGCGATTCATTTGTCAGAGTGATCGGCTACCGGATGTCGCTCAGGAGGCCTGTCTATGCATCTTCATGTTTGACTATGCAGACGATAACCGTGCAGAGTTTAAAGGTGAACAGTATTTGCAACATCCATTCCTGGTGTGGCGACTGCACACTCTAACCTTGCAGTTTTCAGTTGCAACACTTCTCTATTGATTACACATACACATGAATTCATCAGCAGTAATAATCAATTAACAACATTTGCATATCAAGGTCCTATCCACAATTAGCATTTACAATATTAACCGTCACACTTGTGACAAAGGTCCCTTTACGTGCCGGTAACAAAAACCAAAATAATAGATGAAATAGATAACCAAATGTTTATAATGTCGCCTTTCTCACTCAGTTTTACACTTACTGAAAAGGTAAAATTAATTTAATGCTATCTGACCTGAAGGGTACTATTAATTGTTCTGTGTACACTTAGCATTCTACTACACTCAACGTAAGACTTTATGTAAATTTAAGGCAAAACGTCAATTTGATGAACATGTGGTGGACGCGAGCAAACGTTAATCTATTACGATAAAAAAAATCTAGATACTACGTGAAAAGATGTGTCAGTCCACACCCAATGACTTAAGTTCCACCTTACAAGATAATCTGTCTTTGCTGAATGGCTGACACCACATAAATCAAACGTGCAGTACCTAACGTGACAATCAACCTTCAAATAGATATTTGAAATTGCAATAAAAAAGCTAATGCCACTTCAATAGGTCGCTAATGCAATAAACACGGCCCCAATGGCCACAGACCAAAATACACACGGCCTCTGTCAGACCATAAAACACAATGCGACCTATATTTATCATGGCCACTTGTCTTCCATACACACAAGAAATTATTAAGAAACAACAACTACCACTAATTCGTAAAACCAGAAAATTCTAAATCTATAACTAAATTAAGAAATGACGTTCAAGTGAACCTCCTACCTTCAGCGCGCCACTAAGCACCAAATCCAAACTTACAAATGCGAGGCGCTATTTCTAGACACTTTAGTAACATAATTTCATGGCCGTTCCAGAACATAACTCGCCTCGCCACCACTGCAGTGAGTGTTTTGCTGGCCACTAGCACGAGCAACTGCAACAGTCAACAGTCCTTACGTACACAATAATATTCACTATATATAGAAGGAGCAACCCACCACGAAAGCTTGGCGATTAATTTTTTCTTCTTCGTGTGAAATTCCATCCATCCACATACACTCCTGGAAATGGAAAAAAGAACACATTGACACCGGTGTGTCAGACCCACCATACTTGCTCCGGACACTGCGAGAGGGCTGTACAAGCAATGATCACACGCACGGCACAGCGGACACACCAGGAACCGCGGTGTTGGCCGTCGAATGGCGCTAGCTGCGCAGCATTTGTGCACCGCCGCCGTCAGTGTCAGCCAGTTTGCCGTGGCATACGGAGCTCCATCGCAGTCTTTAACACTGGTAGCATGCCGCGACAGCGTGGACGTGAACCGTATGTGCAGTTGACGGACTTTGAGCGAGGGCGTATAGTGGGCATGCGGGAGGCCGGGTGGACGTACCGCCGAATTGCTCAACACGTGGGGCGTGAGGTCTCCACAGTACATCGATGTTGTCGCCAGTGGTCGGCGGAAGGTGCACGTGCCCGTCGACCTGGGACCGGACCGCAGCGACGCACGGATGCACGCCAAGACCGTAGGATCCTACGCAGTGCCGTAGGGGACCGCACCGCCACTTGCCAGCAAATTAGGGACACTGTTACTCCTGGGGTATCGGCGAGGACCATTCGCAACCGTCTCCATGAAGCTGGGCTACGGTCCCGCACACCGTTAGGCCGTCTTCCGCTCACGCCCCAACATCGTGCAGCCCGCCTCCAGTGGTGTCGCGACAGGCGTGAATGGAGGGACGAATGGAGACGTGTCGTCTTCAGCGATGAGAGTCGCTTCTGCCTTGGTGCCAATGATGGTCGTATGCGTGTTTGGCGCCGTGCAGGTGAGCGCCACAATCAGGACTGCATACGACCGAGGCACACAGGGCCAACACCCGGCATCATGGTGTGGGGAGCGATCTCCTACACTGGCCGTACACCACTGGTGATCGTCGAGGGGACACTGAATAGTGCACGGTACATCCAAACCGTCATCGAACCCATCGTTCTACCATTCCTAGACCGGCAAGGGAACTTGCTGTTCCAACAGGACAATGCACGTCCGCATGTATCCCGTGCCACCCAACGTGCTCTATAAGGTGTAAGTCAACTACCCTGGCCAGCAAGATCTCCGGATCTGTCCCCCATTGAGCATGTTTGGGACTGGATGAAGCGTCGTCTCACGCGGTCTGCACGTCCAGCACGAACGCTGGTCCAACTGAGGCGCCAGGTGGAAATGGCATGGCAAGCCGTTCCACAGGACTACATCCAGCATCTCTACGATCGTCTCCATGGGAGAATAGCAGCCTGCATTGCTGCGAAAGGTGGATATACACTGTAGTAGTGCCGACATTGTGCATGCTCTGTTGCCTGTGTCTATGTGCCTGTGGTTCTGTCAGTGTGATCATGTGATGTATCTGACCCCAGGAACGTGTCAATAAAGTTTTCCCTTCCTGTGACAATGAATTCACGGTGTTCTTATTTCAATTTCCGGGAGTGTAGCTCTCGAGATATTAGCAAATCCTGGACGCCACTCGCCAGCCGTGTCAATGCAACTTTAATACCTTCCGGCAGCGGCCCATGCTTCTTCGTTGCTCCAACTCAACTGGTCCTCACGGCATACGGCCGTGCCACGTGACACGGTGTCGCCAACTCCCCACAACGACAACATCGATAGCACGTCACGTCACTGACTGACTCGGCTGATACGCGGACCCGCTCTCCTCGACTTGGGCGCGCGCGCCACCATAAACATCCTGCCTCAAAGACGCAAAGAGAACAAGGCACAGGGACAACGATCAAAGATGGACGTAAGAATCGATATCACTTGGCGCCAGAAACCCACCGGCTCAATTCCAAAGTACAATCGTGCTCCACCGACAAGTATTCCTGTTGAACAGCTTCAGCCATTCGAACGGAGTCGCGCTGTGAGCCGGCAGAAAGCTGGATGGACGTATTAACGGATTCCCGCACATGTTTGTCACAATGAGTCGGTGTTGTGTCGCTGCTTCCAACAGTGGTCTGTGCAACATTCTCAGACCTGTGAACCAGGTTCCGGACATCCGCGTAGTATATTTGCACGTTGAGATTGACGCATTTTGCGAACCGCTGTGCCCAACAGAACATTATCCGAGGAGGAAATCCGAGCACATTTTGTACCTGCTGTCAGCAGGGACCATTGGAAACCGTCTGCTTGTAGCAGGGCTAAGGTCACATGGCTGCCCTAGTATCGTAAAAGAGTTGACTGGAGAATGGAATGGCGTTCTGTTGTCTTCGGTGAAGAGCGTCGATTCTGTCTGTACGCGAATGATGGGCGTACACGTGTACGGCGTAGACCTGGTGTGCTGCCAGTTCCATGGTCCATTTGCCCGCTACACGCAGGTCCCACCACAGGTGTCATAGTGTGGGGAGCCATCAGTCACAACATTCGGTCGAATTTGGTGGTTCTGCAAGGCAAAGTAAGCAGTGCCCGCTACATTGTACGGTCGGCTACCACAATGCTACTACCATTTCAAGGTGATGTGCGTTTTCAGTAGGACAATGCCCGTCCACGTACGGATGCTGAAAAAAAGCGTGCTCTTCGTGGTGTACAGCAACTACCCTGGCCAGCAACATCACCAGATGTCAAGCCAACTGAACACGGGTGAGATATGGTGAAGTGGAACTTACTCTTTCTCTATGACCGGCAGGAACCATTGGCGAATTGCAACGAAGGGTGTACGATGCTTGGGACAGTATATCGCAGGATGTCAGTCGGGACCTTTATGGTCGACTGCATGCGTGAATACGCGTCTGCGTAGCCGCCAGAGGGGGCTGCACTGTACAATAATGCAACAGTTCGGTCACCCTACACTGTGGCTCGTGTACTTCAGTTGGTCTGAATTTGTTACCACGTACTCCTACAATGATGAACTACCTATCAATTAAGTTTTCAATAAAATGACATTGTCGTTGAGGGTGCTGCATTTTTTTTCCGGCAGTGTTTATCCGCAAATCCACTATAAATTTTATCATCTTGGCTATTCTTTCTACTGCATTTTCGTTCACAATGAGTACAATTTCTTTATATTTTATCGTTCGTGGTGTTGCAGTCTTACAGGCCAGAGTGCACATCAGCTGCCGTGAGTTGACGTTGCAGATTAGCTGGTGTGTTGTGGCGTGTTGCAGTGTGGGCTTCATGGTGACGTACCTGGTACTGGTGTGCTGTGGGGACGTACGCAGGCGGCACCCCTGCAACCTCATCCTCCTCTTCATCTTCGTAAGTACCGGCACTAGCCTCGTCGACATTTTGTGCACTGTTGTAGTCGGAGCTACGAACGAAGGCGGTCGAGTTTAGGCTCATTCTGCGCAGCTGACGCCACAGATTCTACGACAGCCAATCGGCGTTCAGTAGTTTTCTGCATGCTCTGCTGCAAACGTCTCAGCCAATGCGGGCGATACTGCAAACTGTACACCTATAGTAGGCCATTAAAACAACGTAATGTGAAAGTAGTCAGGTGCATTACTCTGGCAATTCCGAGAAAATCTCAAGAAAATTTTTGCGCGTCTGTTACGTAAATCATGCCTCTGTGCAAAGGCGCCGTCCGTAAGGATTGATTATGGTCATGTCGTTAGCGTTCGCGCCAGTAAAGATAGTCATGGACGTATTCACGGTTCGAATCCCGGTGACATACATTTTTAATGTATATTTTTTTCGTCACTGGTCTCACTATTTAATTTATGATTTTTGAGAGGCAATAAATGAAAGAAACCCACGTGCATTTTCATGAAATTGTAGTGAATTTCATATGTTATTGGACTATTTACTTTGTAAGGGATCCGTGATCCCACGAATATACTGTAGATGCTAGTATCAGACACTCATCTCGATAGCAGAGAAGAGTCGATTATCGGGCGCTGCAGGAGGCAGTGAGACTAGTGTCGAGTAACACTAGAGAGACGGGCAAGAATGGTGGTCGAGTGAGTAGTATACGGTAAATTCACCGGAGTATGACAAATGAGCGCGTCCCCCTGATCGTCGTGGGGCTGACCCTCATCGATACCGATTCGCGAGTGATATAAAACCAAAAGTGAGAAGTGCCGAATTACGTGTTTCGCGTCAGCCGCGTCGGCCAGCAACAACCGTGGATTGCAGTGAGGATTGTTGTGAATGTTAACCATCATCATTGCGTGTGACGAAGTACTTAAAATCAACAACCAATAAAAGATATAACCGTAATTAAACGTGTAAGGCGAAGGTAGCAACTGCCTCAGAATTTGTGTGTTAGTAGAAAATACATATCAGTTTGTACATCGCATCCTTTATGGTCTTTAATAATAGACAAACTTTCAATCATTAACTATTCCGTCTCAGAACAGCCGCACTCGATTGAAATAGCCCCGAAACCACAGCAGAAAAGCCGATAGCCTTTCATCCATTAAGCACACGGTCATATAATTATAATAATTAATTGTTTGGCGGCTTCGGTAATCACGCAAAACCCAATAAAGGATATAACGGGGGTGTTTCAACTTTCTGTAATTAAATTTCCAGGTGAGGGACAGGCTTGGAAAGCCTAAGTCAAACCTCGATAAATAACGATACGAATGACGTTATTCACAATCAGTAATATAATAAGTCACAGTGTGCCAGACCAAAAGAGTAATGTAGAATTCCAGAATGAGATTTTCACTCTGTAGCGGAGTGTGCGCTGATGTGAAACTTCCAGGCAGATTAAAACTGTGTGCCCGACCGAGACTCGAACTCAGGACCTTTGCTTTTCGCAGGCAAGTGCTCTACCAACTGAGCTACCGAAGCACGACTCACGGCCCGTCTCACAGCTGTACTTCTGCCAGTACCTCGTCTCCTACCTTCCAAACTTTACAGAAGCTCTCCTGCGAACCTGCAGAACTAGCATTCCTGAAAAAAAGGATACTGCGGAGACATGGCTTAGCCACAGCCTGGGGGATGTTTCCAGAATGAAATTTTCACTCTGCAGCGGAGTGTGCGCTGATATGAAACTTGCCCGACCGAGACTCGAAATCGGGACCTTTGCCTTAATGTAGCATTACTTGTCGCATGTGCTCTCGACGTCATACACTGCAGGATGTTATTTGTCATACAGACATGGAGAACATAAATTGAAACTTAATACAAATACACGTACCTCTTTTTTAATTAAATAACTTCTCAAGTGTCATATAAATTAAATAATGAGACCAGTGACGAATAAAAATATAGATTAAAAAGTAATTGACAGCGGGACTTGTACCGTCACCTCATCCACAACCTTCTTATCATGTGCGAACGCTAACCACATTACCACAGTGAATTCTTACGGTTGGCACCTTTGCACGAATACACGATTTACATAACAGACGCCTAAAACTTCTTTCGCGGTTTTATCGGAATTCCCAGAGTAGTGCACCTTACAACTTTCACATTATGTTGTTTTAATGGCCTACTAAAGGTGTACAAAGTCTGGAGTAAATCCGTGACCCCAACATCGTGGCCTCCCCTTGTTGGATTGGGTATGCGCCTTCTTCAGTTGCGAAGCAGGAAACGGTGGACCTATCAGAGATATTGCCAGACGTCAGTAATGCATTGCACAAGCGATAGGCGTCAATTTGAGAACCATTCAAATGTCGTTTGAAACTGGCAATGCTTCAGTCCCCGTCTGTGCCTCTACCTGCGCGGGCAGCCTTCATTGTGGATCCGACTATAGACATAGAAGCTGGTATATGAACATTTCTCGCGGCGACATCTGTGCCCAAAACATTCTTAGTCTTGATGCTGCATCAATTAAAATAAGAACTCGAGATTTTCACGACTACTCCCGACCATCCTTTGTCACCGTCAACAGTACCAATTCCCAAAACAGAAGAATGCTGAAGAATAGAGGGGTAGATCATATAACCAACGAGGAGGTACTGAGTAGAACTGGGGAAACCAGAAAGTTGTGCAACGACTTCACCAAAAGAAGGCATCGGTTGATGGGACAAATTCTGAGACACCAAGGGATCATCAGTTTAGTACTGGTGCGATGTGTGGAAGCTAAAAATCGTCAAGGGAGTACAAGAGATGAGTACAGTAAGCATATTCAGACGGATGTAGATTTCAGTAGTTATTCGGAGATGAAGAGGCTTGCACAGGTAGTAGCATGGAGAGTTGCATCAAACCAGTTTTCGAAATAAGGACCACAGCAACAACAACCGCCAGTGAATGCCTTTTAGCAAGTTTTCTCCCTATGTAGACTGCATCCTATAGCATGAGTAGTCCTCTCGTTGGTGTGTGGGCCGGTAAGGCTCGAGCCAGCGCAGCCCTGTGTGGAGTTGGTACATAATTTTTTTGGTACCAGTGAGAGGTGAATAGAGGAGTAGGGAGGGAGTAATGGGCGCTGCTACCCCCCAGAACTACATCTGTTTCTTCTCAATCTCAAAAAAATTCTTACCAACATAGTTTTCGGACTTAAGAGTCGTGACATTTTTTTTCGCTATTGTACTTGGTATTATAATAGCCTAAGCAAACAGCTTCGTCTACTCTAGAGAATTTGGAGACGGCACGGTGACACAAAATATCTCTGAGCTCAGCTGCCCCTCTGCCTCGTGATGACTGGGTGCTGTGTGATGTCCTTAGGTTAATTAGGTTTAAGTAGTTCTAAGTTCTAGGGGACTGATGACCATAGATGTTAAGTCCCACAGTGCTCAGAGCCATTTGAACCATCAGCTGCCCCTCAGACGAAAATCCTTACTTCGACTCTGATACTAATAAACTTACCTAACCAACATTTAATACTGCACTTGTGATTCACTGTCCAGTTACTGACGGACTCGGCAAACCATTGTGTCATCATAATTTGAGGCACATAACGTACTAGTAGTAGTTACTATTTTATTTATCTATATTACTACACGGTCCAGTCACATTAAAATGACCACTGTCCATGTTTGATGTCCATGCCACAGACGCAAGTGGCAGCAATAGCAGTGGGGGGTCTATAAAGTATGTCTGGGTTGGGGGGGGGGGGGGGAGCGATGGACGCGGAAAAGAGTGCAGTCATTGTCGTAATGCGGAAACGGAGCTGTTTATCTGACGACCAAAAGTGCATGATCATTGGCTCTTATGCCGAGGGTTGGAGCACTTACGAAACAGCTAAATTTGTAATCTGTCTGCTGCCGTCTTGGTTAAAGCATACCGTGCATGGCAAAATGGCGCTATCCAAAACTAGCCCGGGGGCAACTGTTGTGCAGCTGCAGCATGGGCCATAGATCACAGGGCTGCGTTGAGGAATTGGCCGCACATAACAACCAAGGGGTTACCGAAAGTGTCTCCTCAACTATCGTCCAGCCAACGCTGCTATGCGTGGGCCTCGGCAGCAGGTGCCTGGTCCGTACAGCCAGCTGACTGCTGTTCATCGGCGACGAAGGCTGGAATTTGCCCGTCAACGCCGCAACTGGACGTCCACTGAGTGTCGACAGGTGGCCTTTTCAGATCAATCACGTTTAATGCTGCATGGAACAAGTGGCCGTTGGCCTGTGCGGCGTGAAAAGTTTGAAACCAAACACTCTGCTACATACCCTCTTAAGTGTCCAGGCCAGAGGAGGAAGTGTAATGGTATAGGGAATGTTTTCGTGGTGTTCCCTGGGTAATCTGTCATTCTGGAAGGCACAGTGGTTCAACACAAGTATGCATCTGTCATTGAGGACGACTTCCGTGCAGTTTGTGTCTCCTCGTCACAACAGCATCTACCAGTAGGACAATGCAACGTGTCACATAGCTCGCAGTGTACGTCCGTGGTTCTAAAAGCACCAGGATGGATTTACTGTAGTCACCCAGCCACCAAACTATCCGCATTTAAATCCAATCTAGAATCTGTGGGACCCACTGGATCGGGCTGTTCGCGGCACGGATCCTCAACCGAGCGCAGTTGGTCACAGCACTGCAGTCGGCATGGCTCCACGTCGCTGCCGGTACCTTCCAGAATCTCACTGCACATCAGGCAGCGATCTGTGCTTCAAGCGGTCGTTACTTCGGCTCCTGACAGGTAGTCACGTTAATGTGCCCGAACAGTATAAAACACTATCCCGGAACCCGGTACCATTTGCAGTGTAGGTGCAACAAAAATTCTATTTTTCATTTTTTGCGCAGTTATTGACCGATGTTAGAAATTCAAAACGCTATCATAATCAGCTCTTTACCAGGTAATCTACACTCCTGGAAATTGAAATAAGAACACCGTGAATTCATTGTCCCAGGAAGGGGAAACTTTATTGACACATTCCTGGGGTCAGATACATCACATGATCACACTGACAGAACCACAGGCTCATACACACAGGCAACAGAGCATGCACAATGTCGGCACTAGTACAGTGTATATCCACCTTTCGCAGCAATGCAGGCTGCTATTCTCCCATGGAGACGATCGTAGAGATGCTGGATGTAATCCTGTGGAACGGCTTGCCATGCCATTTCCACCTGGTGCCTCAGTTGGACCAGCGTTCGTGCTGGACGTGCAGACCGCGTGAGACGACGCTTCATCCAGTCCCAAACATGCTCAATGGGGGACAGATCCGGAGATCTTGCTGGCCAGGGTAGTTGACTTACACCTTCTAGAGCACGTTGGGTGGCACGGGATACATGCGGACGTGCATTGTCCTGTTGGAACAGCAAGTTCCCTTGCCGGTCTAGGAATGGTAGAACGATGGGTTCGATGACGGTTTGGATGTACCGTGCACTATTCAGTGTCCCCTCGACGATCACCAGTGGTGTACGGCCTGTGTAGGAGATCGCTCCCCACACCATGATGCCGGGTGTTGGCCCTGTGTGCCTCGGTCGTATGCAGTCCTGATTGTGGCGCTCACCTGCACGGCGCCAAACACGCATACGACCATCATTGGCACCAAGGCAGAAGCGACTCTCATCGCTGAAGACGACACGTCTCCATTCGTCCCTCCATTCACGCCTGTCGCGACAGCACTGGAGGCGGGCTGCACGATGTTGGGGCGTGAGCGGAAGACGGCCTAACGGTGTGCGGGACCGTAGCCCAGCTTCATGGAGACGGTTGCGAATGGTCCTCGCCGATACCCCAGGAGCAACAGTGTCCCTAATTTGCTGGGAAGTGGCGGTGCGGTCCCCTACGGCACTGCGTAGGATCCTACGGTCTTGGCGTGCATCCGTGCGTCGCTGCGGTCCGGTCCCAGGTCGACGGGCACGTGCACCTTCCGCCGACCACTGGCGACAACATCGATGTACTGTGGAGACCTCACGCCCCACGTGTTGAGCAATTCGGCGGTACGTCCACCCGGCCTCCCGCATGCCCACTATACGCCCTCGCCTAAAGTCCGTCAACTGCACATACGGTTCACGTCCACGCTGTCGCGGCATGCTACCAGTGTTAAAGACTGCGATGGAGCTCCGTATGCCACGGCAAACTGGCTGACACTGACGGCGGCGGTGCACAAATGCTGCGCAGCTAGCGCCATTCGACGGCCAACACCGCGGTTCCTGGTGTGTCCGCTATGCCGTGCGTGTGATCATTGCTTGTACAGCCCTCTCGCAGTGTCCGGAGCAAGTATGGTGGGTCTGACACACCGGTGTCAATGTGTTCTTTTTTCCATTTCCAGGAGTGTATTTCCTCGGGGAAATATCGCAGGTAGTTATTTTATCAGCAGCCCTACTTGATACATGCACTGAGTCACAGGCTCAGGCCAGTGGGTGCTGTATGGTGAACATTCGCCTGATCTGCACTGGGACGTGTGATAATAATCGAAGACCCTATCAGAAATTTGGATGAAGTGAATCACTTCGTACTTGATGTCCTTCCCCAGCTGAGATGGTATCTTCCAGGAGGATAACTCTCCATGTCACAAGAGCAGAGTCTTTCTGCAGTGATCTGAGGAATATGATGCTGATATCATGTTGATGTCTCGGCCACAAAATTCGCCTGACACGAACTCCATGAAAACATCTGGGACACCAACGGGTGCCAGTTTATGCCCAACAACCACATACGCGTAGTTTACGTTCAGTGCGTCTTCTGCGCGTAGACATGTGATGCCGTGTATCTCAGCAAACCTACCGTGGACTTGTTGAACTTACGACACGCACTCGCAGCTGCACCCCATTCCCAGTGGGTCCAATATGCTCACAATCAGTTGATCACTATGTTCTGGGTGGTAAAAATATGTGTTGTAATATGCAAAATATCAACTGGAAGCTAGTTGTTTTTATTTGTTCATATACAGACCTTGGAATTTATATTTTACTTAATGTGAAAAATGGTTGTAGTCTTACCATCTGTGAAATGTATGCATCCTTCCCAAGAAATACAACAATTCTAAGATTAACCAGCACGAAAAGCCAAGCAGCAAACATTTTTTGCGTGTAAGCTTTGTCGCTAGAGTCTTGTGGTATCACAAAGAAACTGAAGTCATACACAGTGCAACATTTATTGAAACTGAAGTCATAGACAGTGCAACATTTTAATTAAATTTTACTTGGATCTAAAGAATATTATGACGTGATAGAAAAAGTGCGCTATATCATTTCTTGTAATTTCATTCCCCTGCCCCAAATGGCCAGGGGAGGGCTGTCAGTAGCACAGTCTGCAACTCTTCAGCCGAGTAGCATTACAATGGAATAGAAACAGGAAATTATACATTAAAAAAGGGCGGAAAAAGGAAGATTTAAAAACATACTAAGTAGAAGCAATGGGAGTTAAAATATACACTGACACGGGGACGTTCATTGGGAGGACCGTTAAAAAAGTATACATAAAAGAACTCAATTACCGATTTGTGGGGCACTTAAAATACACTGGAATCTCACATACAAGTTAAAAGTCAGCCACAGTATAAAAACACAGAGAACGAGAGACACTTAAAGAACCACTGTAAGCGATGGAGCGCGATGCAGCAAACATAAAGAGTAAAAACTTCTGGAAGTGACCTGCCGAGGGACGGGAGGCCTGAGAGAAGGAAGAAAGAGGAAGGTGCAGTGGGTGTAGGGGGCTGAAGGGGGTGGAAGAAACAGAAACAAAGAGTGGTCGGGGGGTGGGGGGCACCAAGAGGCAGGAGACAGGCGGGGAGGGAATGCAACAGTTGGCCCTGAGACATGGCCAATGGCTTTTACTGACCACCGACCTTATGTCTGTGCCTCGCCTTGTCTCGCTGACAGACGAGACAAACTAGCAGACCATTGAAACTAAATGTTTCACGCCTCCGCGATAAGACCTACCGTCGTGTGGCTGAGGATACTCGCCGCAGATGCCAGTGACGACAACGAGCTTACAGTTCCACACTGATTACTAGTGTCAGACCTGCCAAATGCAGGGCATTTATCGGGTAGTGTAGAGATACACACATCAAAAAAAGGTTTGTATCACCTCAGTTCCCAGAATTCCTGAAGATAGACGTTGACTGTGCATATTGTACCACAGACACAGTCCCTTTGACTGTTCAGAGATGTCACTAAACCGGCCCAAAGATTAAACAACCATGCATGAGCAGCGCCTATTAGACGGAAGGGGTCCGACAGCCGATCAGTTCTAGTCATTGCACCGGGAAGGAGGTACATGGCTCGAATTGTCTGTAGTTCAATCATGCCAAGACGGTCAATACCGCGGTTCGTTCATGACTGCACTGTTACTTTGTGTCAGGAAGGGCTCTCAACAAGGGAAGTGTCCAGGCGTCTCGGAGTAAACGAAAGCGATGTTGTTCGGACATGAAGGACATACAGATAGACAGGAACTGTCGATGATATACCGCGTTCAGGCCGCCCAAGTGCTACTACAGCAGTGGATTATGGCTCTGAGTAACCCTGATAGCGACGCCACCACGTTGAATAATGCTTTTCGTGCAACTACAGGATGTCGTGCTACGATTCAAACTGTGCACAATAGGCTGTATGATGCGCAATGTCACTCCCGACGTCCATGGCGTGGTCCATCTTTGCAACCACAACACTATGTAGTGCGGTACAGATGGGCCCAACAACATGCCGAATGAACCGCTCAGGATTGGCATCACGTTCTCTTCACCAATGAGTGTCGCATATGCCATCAACCAGACAGTCGTTGGAGACTTGTTTGGAGGCAACCCGGTCAGGCTGAACGCCTCAGACACACTGTCCAGCGAGTGCAGCACAGTGGAGGTTCCCTGTTGTTTTGGGGTGGCATTATGTGGGTCCGACTTACGCCGCTGGTGGTCATGGAAGGCGCCGTAATGGCTGTACGATACGTGAATGCCTTCCTCCGACCGATAGTGCAACCATATCGGCAGCATATTGGTGACGTATTCGTCTTCATGGACGACAATGCTCTCCCCCATCGTGCACATGACTTCCTTTAGGATAACTACATCGCTCGACTAGAGTGGCCAGCATGTTCTCCAGACAAGAAACCCTATCGAACATGCCTGGGATGGACTGAAAAGGGCTCTTTATGGACGATGTGAACCACCAACCACTCTGAGGATCCACACCGAATCGCCGTTTAGGTGTGGGACTATCTGGACCAACAGTGCCTTGATGAACTTGTGGATAGTATGCCACGAAGAATACAGGCAAGCATCAATACAAGAGTACGTGCTACTGGGTATTAGATACCGGTGTGCACAGCAATCTGGACCACCACCTCTGAAGGTCTCGCTGTATGGTGGTACAACGTGCTATGTGTGGTTTTCATGAGCAATAAAAAGGGCGGAAATGATGTTTATGTTGATCTCTATTTCAGTTTTCTGCACACGTTCCGGAACCCTCGGAACCGCGATGATTCAAACCTTTTACTTAATGGAAGAAACGAGAGATGGAAATCCGACTTTGCTATCATGTGACGGTTCTTTGCTTTATATCTTCTGCGTGTATGGTCACGACTGTTAAAAATGTGTTGTCTTGACATCGGTAATACTTAATTTAGTGTATTGATTAGTTACGTTCTAATGTGTTACATTGTAATGAGAAAAAGACCATATTGTGCATCCACACTAAAGATATAGCAGTCAAGCTTACAGATATATATAAAGCGAGAAATGTGGGTTCGAGTCCCGCTCCGGCACAAATTTTCAACTTTCACCATTGAATTATTTCTTTGTCCAGTTGTGGTCAAGGCCGGCCACTCCCATCAAACAATGGTATATTGCTAAGGCTCGCCCCATTGTTTCCTAGGTAAGGTTGGCTCGGACCCGGAGTCATCTGACTTACACCGATTTCTCATTGCCACAAAAGTGTCAACTCATATTCTGACCTTGTTTAGTTTGTGCCTCTGTGTGTTGCAGACGCTGTCGTTCGCGTACATGCTGGGCGTGATCTCTGCCTTCCACAGCACGTACATCGTGTTCATGGCGGCCGCCGTGACCGCCGTCGTGTGCCTGCTCGTCACCCTGGTGGCTACCTTCTCCAAGGTAAACGTCCGGTCTGTAGCGCGGGAAGCCAACTCGCTTCTTAGCAGTGGTCGAGAAAGTAGTGAGACGGGGTCGGTCTAATGTTAAATCACAATACAAGCCATCTCGGTCTGTTATCATAAAGGCAACGTAGGACGTCTTTTTTCCAAAAAGTTCTCTAAAGGAAGATCACATTGCGGGTCGTCCTTTAAGAGACTTACGAACGTCAAAAAACAGATATCGAAATAAATGACCACGAGATATACAGGCGGCTAAAATCGTTCAACACAGGAAAGGCACTCAGCTATTTGTTCTGCTTTTAACCTCTACAGCTCCCTCTAAATGTTATTCTTTAATATCTTAACACGTGTCCTATCATCCTGTCCCTTCTTCCTGCCAGTGTTCTCCACACATTCCTTTCCTCGTCTATTCTGCAAAGAACCTCCTTATTTCTTACTTTATCAGTCCATCTAATCCTCAACACTCTCCTGTAGCACCACATCTCGAATGCTTCCATTTTCTTCTGTTCCGGTTTTTCCACAGTCCATCTTTCACTACAACACAATGTTGTGCTCCAAACGTACAGTCCCAGAACTTTATTTCTCAGATTAAGGCTTCTGTTTGATACCAGTAGATTTCTCTTGACTAGGGATGCCTTTCTGGCCAGTGCTGACCCACTTTTATGCCCTCCTTGCTCCGGCCGTCATGGATTATTTTGCTGCGTAGATAGCAGAATTCCTTAACGTCATCTACTTCGTGATCACCAGTTCTAATGTTAAGTTTCTCGCTGCCCTCATTTCTGCTACTTCTCATTAGTTTCATTTTTCTTCGATTTATTCTCAATCCATGTTCTTTACTAATTACACTGCTCATTCCGTTGAGCAGATCCTGTAATCCTTCTTCGCTTTCATTGAGGATAGCATTGTCATTGATATCCTTTCACTTTGTATTTTAATTTCACTCCTGAATCTTCGTTTTATTTCCATCAATGCTTCCTCTGAAGAGTAGGGAGGAAAGACTACATTCCTGCCTTACACTCTTTTTCACCCGAGCACTTCGTTCTTGGCCGTCCACTGTTATATTTCCCCCTTGGCTCTTGTACTTATTGTATATTACCCGTTTTTCCCTTCAGCTTACCCCTGTTTTTCTCAAAATTACTAAAATCTTGCACCCCTTTACATCATCGACAGATCCTATGAAGGTGTCTTGATTTTTCTTTAGCCTTGCTTCCATTATCAACGGCAAAGTCAGAATTGCCTCTCTGGTGGCTTTACCTTTCCTAAAGCCAAACTGATCGTCAACTAACACCACCTCAATTTTCTTTTCCATTCTTCTGCATAGTATTCTTGTTAGCATGAGCTGTTAAGCTGACTGTGCGATGCCTGTCGCACTTTTCGGCTCTTGCTATCTTTGGAATTGCATGAGTGATATTTTCTCGAAAGTCTGATGCTATATTACCAGTTTCATTTATTCTGCTCACCAACGTGAATAGTCGCTTTGTTGTCGCTTTCCCAGATGATTTTAGAAATTCTGATGGAATGTTATTAATCCCTTATGCCATATTTGATCTTAAGTCATTCTGATTCTAATACTGGATACTCTATGTCATCTACATCGACTCCAGCTTCTCTTTCTACGACATCATCAGACAAATAATATATATACAGGGTGAGTCATAAACGAGGAAAAATATGCCGTGCAAATTGTCACACACTGAGCTACAATCATAGATTCGTTTTCCGCATGTTCCTATGTCAATAAATGACAATGCAATTGAATGGTAGAAATATGGAAACATGAAGTGGACTTCTGGGTGTTATTGTGCGCCGACATCGGCCAAGGGGATAGATCGGCAACAGCGCACAACATGCGAGTGTTGCAGGTAGTCTAGCCGATCACGAGAAGGCGAGGCATGCGGCGTCAAGCGACGGTCTGCGTGACCCTGCGAGCAATGACAGCGCCCACATCTATCTCGTACCGATTACGCTGGCCGGTATTATGTATCATGGCTAGTTGGCATATGGAAAGAAACTTGTGGAGGGGCTACAGTTCTGTGCATGCATGTCTTATAATTTGGTTTTTGTGTCCCAGACTTAGTTTTAAGAAACAGAACAGAGAAGAACATACACTCCCGGAAATTGAAATAAGAACACCGTGAATTCATTGTCCCAGGAAGGGTAAACTTTATTGACACATTCCTGGGGTCAGATACATCACATGATCACACTGACAGAACCACAGGCACATAGACACAGGCAACAGAGCATGCACAATGTCGGCACTAGTACAGTGTATATCCACCTTTCGCAGCAATGCAGGCTGCTATTCTCCCATGGAGACGATCGTAGAGATGCTGGATGTAGTCCTGTGGAACGGCTTGCCATGCCATTTCCACCTGGCGCCTCAGTTGGACCAGCGTTCGTGCTGGACGTGCAGACCGCGTGAGACGACGCTTCATCCAGTCCCAAACATGCTCAATGGGGGACAGATCCGGAGATCTTGCTGGCCAGGGTAGTTGACTTACACCTTCTAGAACACGTTGGGTGGCACAGGATACATGCGGACGTGCATTGTCCTGTTGGAACAGCAAGTTCCCTTGCCGGTCTAGGAATGGTAGAACGATGGGTTCGATGACGGTTTGGATGTACCGTGCACTATTCAGTGTCCCCTCGACGATCACCAGTGGTGTACGGCCAGTGTAGGAGATCGCTCCCCACACCATGATGCCGGGTGTTGGCCCTGTGTGCCTCGGTCGTATGCAGTCCTGATTGTGGCGCTCACCTGCACGGCGCCAAACACGCATACGACCATCATTGGCACCAAGGCAGAAGCGACTCTCATCGCTGAAGACGAAACGTCTCCATTCGTCCCTCCATTCACGCCTGTCGCGACACCACTGGAGGCGGGCTGCACGATGTTGGGGCGTGAGTGGAAGACGGCCTAACGGTGTGCGGGAGCGTAGCCCAGTTTCATGGAGACGGTTGCGAATGGTCCTCGCCGATACCCCAGGAGCAACAGTGTCCCTAATTTGCTGGGAAGTGGCGGTGCGGTCCCCTACGGCACTGCGTAGGATCCTACGGTCTTGGCGTGCATCCGTGCGTCGCTGCGGTCCGGTCCCAGGTCGACGGGCACGTGCACCTTCCGCCGACCACTGGCGACAACATCGATGTACTGTGGAGACCTCACGCCCCACGTGTTGAGCAATTCGGCGGTACGTCCACCCGGCCTCCCGCATGCCCACTAGACGCCCTCGCTCAAAGTCCGTCAACTGCACATACGGTTCACGTCCACGCTATCGCGGCATGCTACCAGTGTTAAAGACTGCGATGGAGCTCCGTATGCCACGGCAAACTGGCTGACACTGACGGCGGCGGTGCACAAATGCTGCGCAGCTAGCGCCATTCGACGGCCAACACCGCGGTTCCTGGTGTGTCCGCTGTGCCGTGCGTGTGATCATTGCTTGTACAGCCCTCTCGCAGTGTCCGGAGCAAGTATGGTGGGTCTGACACACCGGTGTCAATGTGTTCTTTTTTCCATTTCCAGGAGTGTAGATGCAGAACACAAAATACAACTACACAGGTATGTGGCAGTTCATACAAACGAATACAATACAGCTGTACAAACTAACATAAAAACACATGACCAGAATCTGCAGTGGCGGTTTATAAGTACTGTTCGAAATGACGACCACGATGTGTTGAACTGTTCACAGGAAGGATTGCTGAACACGATGCAACATGTCTGTATCTCTTTGCGTAATATCACAGGCATGTTGTATTCTGCGTTGAAGGGTGTTGACATCAATAACCTCTCCTTCATAAATCACGCATTTCGGATGGCACCACAAAAAGAAATCAGTGGATTTAAGTCTGGCGATCTTGCTGGCCATGCTACAGGGCCTCCACAACCGATCCATTTCGAAGGGAAGGCATTCTCCAGGTGGCGTCGCTCTGTGCCGCTGAAGTGAGCGGGGGCACCATCATGCACGTACCACAGGTTCATACGAGAGGCCAAACTAACGTCTTCCAACAGTTCCGGTAATGTAGCACCCAGGAAACGCAGGTACCGCTCTCCTGCAAGCCTTTGTGGTATCACATGTGGCCCTATGAGATGGTGATCAATAACACCACACGAGATATTGACACCGCATCGTTGTTGGTACCTTCGTATCACTGTGCTGTGGGGGGATTTCTGCAGCCCACTCGTGCCAATTATGCGAATTCACTATACCCTCCTTCGTGAAATAGGCTTCGTCGGTGAACAGTATTGTTCGTGAAAAATGCTGGTCGTGGGTCTGACGCCATAGGATAAAGTTGCAGAAGTCCAGCCTGGTAGACTTCCGGCAATAATGCCTGTACCTTCTACATGCGAAAGGGATGATGATGGTTTCTATGGAGTACTCGCATGACAGTAGATTGTGACATTCCGACCCAAGTGGCGAGGGACCTGGTGCTTATTGTTCGGTCCTCCGCAACAGTTCGTAACACTTTTTCTTCGTCATCCGCACATTACGACCACGGTCGGCCACGACCACTAATTCGTGGAGGTGCTACACATGCACCATACTCCCTCAAGCGCCTGTCCACAGAGTAAAACGTTTTTGTGGATGGAAGGTGCCAGCTGGGAAACCTCTCGTGATACAGATGCTTTGCAACGTCAACTCTTCCATCTCCAAGGTGAGGTGGATGTAAGCGTCTTCCTTGTTTGTGAAACTTGCCATGGTACTGTAGTAACACTGTGACCTGGCCATTAGCAGCTGTCAACATGGCGAGTATCGGGCAGAGTGAGCAGCACAGAGGTGTTGTAAACACCTTTCTTTGTTTAAATTGCTTAAGTATTTTAATTGAAACTATTGTTTTGTGGGATCAATGATATGACGTTTTTCATCTTAGGCCGTGAATTTATTTTCTATTTGTTCTTTGAGTTTTTTCTTTGTTTTTTCAGGAACTATAATCTTTATTTTAAACATCTATTATTTAATAATTGATTATAGAGTTTTTGTTGAATGAGAACTTTTTAATTTGAATGGTTCTATGGTTGTTATGACTATAATTTTGGATTGAATGTCTCTTATTTTTATGTCTTTTGTTTTATATATATATATATATATATATATATATATATATATATATATATCTTCTGTGGTAATTTACTGTAGAGAGGATTATTTGTCAGGTGAAAAAAATATAAATTGTTTTATTATTAATGTTTTAATATTTATTCTTTCAATAGGGGTTTTACTTATTAGTCCTAATTTGATTAGAATTTTGTTAGGATGGGATGGTTTAGGTTTGGTTTCTTAATGTTTAGTTATTTATTACCAGAATGTAAAATCTTCTAGTGCAGGTATATTAACTGCTGTTTCTAATCCGATTGGTGATGTTGCTATTTTAATTTATATTGCTTGAATGTTAAATTTTGGTGGTTGAAATTATATTTATTATTATGATTTTATTTCTGGTTCTTTTGAAATAAAGCTTATTACTCTATTAATTGTTTTAGCAGCCATAACCAAGAGAGCTTAGATTCCTTTTTCTTCTCGACTTCCTGCTGCTATGGCTGCTCCTACCCCTGTTTCTGCTTTAGTCCACTCTTCTACTCTTGTTACTGTAGGGCCTTTTTATTAATTCGTTTTAGACCAATAATAGATACTTACAATTGTGGTTGATTTTTACTTTTAATTGGTTGTATAACTATGTTTATAGCTAGATTGGGGGCTAATTTTGAATTTGATTTAAAGAAAATTATTGCTCTTTCTACTTTAAGACAACTTGGTTTAATAATAAGAATTTTGGCTATAGGTTATCCGAAGCTTGCTTTTTTTCGTTTATTGGCTATGCTTTATTTAAGGCATTGTTATCTATGTGTGCAGGTTCAATAATTCATAATTTAAAGGATTCTCAGGATATTCGTTTTATGGGTTCAATTGTTAATTTTATGCCTTTAAGTTATGTTTGTTTTAATGTATCTAGTTTATCTTTGTGTGGTATACCTTTTTGGCTGGTTTTTACTCAAAGGATTTAATTCTTGAAATGGTTTGTTTGAGATGAATTAATTGTTTAATTTCTTTTCTTTATTTTTTCTACTGGTTTAACTGCTTTTTATTCTTTTCGTTTTTTTATTATTCAATTTTCTTTTGATGATAAGGGTTATTATATTTCATTCGGTGCAATTGGTTTATTGTTTGTTGCTGTTTTTGGTGGTAGTCTTTTATCTTGATTTATTTTCCCCTATTCCTCATGTGACTGCGTTGCCTCATTATTTAAAGTTTTCGACAATTACAGTTGTTATTTTAGGTGCTTATTTGGGTTATCATATTCCTACGTTTGATTTTTCTCATAATTTGTTTTCTTTAGATATACTCTCTTTTGTTAGACTTGCTAGTTCTATGTGAGTTATACGTTTCCTTTCAACTAAGTTCGTTAGATATATGCCTTTGAGGTTGGGTTATTATGCATCAAAATCATTTGATTATCATTGGGTTGAGTTATTCGGCAGTCAGGATTTGTATAGATTATTTATTTACTTAATAGGTTACATTCAAGGTTGATATCATTTGAATTTTAAGATTTATCTTTAACTTTTGTTTTCTGAATATTTATTTTAGTAATATTATTTTTCTTATACCCAAATAGCTTATAATTAGAGTGTGATGCCTGTAGATATTAAGGAGGTATTTTCACTTTTAGGTATTTATAAATATAATTTACATAATTTTTACAGTGAAAATGTAATGTTTTATTTAAACTATATAAATTTTAGAAATGTTAACGGAGTTTAATGGCTAATATAAAAAGTAAGCAGCTTTCATATTGGCTTTACATTTCCTTAATTAGAACTTTATGGTTCAATTATATTATTTACAGTAATACGCCAAAGGTATATTATTTACCAATCTTTCAGGTCGGAACTGAGTGCAATATTATCGCTTCTATTCTATTTAGGGTTGATTGATTATATCAATACTTTTTGAATGCAACCCAAATGTTATAGTTCTCTACAACTGTCTATTCTGCTCATTGTAAAGCTCCTTGGTTTCATTCATGATATAGTCCTCCTAATAGGATTAGAATGAAGAATATTGGTGATGCTGTTCAGATTATAATGTCTGAGGTTTTAAAAATAATTACGATTGGTAGGATTAATGCGTATTTACATTAAAGATTAGAAAGATTACGGGAACTAAGAAGAATCAGAGGGAGAATGGTATTTGTGCTGATCTTTTTGGATCGAATCCACAATCAAATGGTGATATTTTTTCCTGGTCATTAATTAATTTTTTTGATAGTGCTGTGGCAAGAATTATAGCGATTATTGGGATAATAAATCTAATGAAAACTCTTGTAGATAGAACTAAGATTGTTTTTCTTTATTTATATCAGTCTTTCTGATTGGAAGTCAAATGTACTATTTATACTAGAAAAATCATTTTCTACCTCATAAATTAATTGAGATATATAGGGATAATCATACAACATCAACGAAGTGTCAATATCATGCTTCTGCTTCAAATCCAAAGTGATATGTTGGTGAGAATTGATTTATTGAGTGTCAAAGCAAGCACATTGTTAATGAGATTGTTCCAATAATTACATGGAGTCCATGGAATCCTGACCCAACAAAGAATGTTGATCCATATACTGCATCTGCGAAAGTGAAAGGTGATTCTCAATATTCATATGCTTGAAATATTGAGAAATATAATCCTAACAGTACTGTGAAGAATAAGCCTTGTAGTGCTTGAGTGTTGTTAGATTCTATAAGACTGTGGTGTGCTCATGTTATGGTTACTCCTGAGACTGAAAGAATAGCTGTATAAAGTAATGGAATCTGTATAGGATTGAAAGACTGAATTCCTATTGGAGGTCAGAGTATTCCTAGTTCAATTGTTGGTGCTAGTCTTCTGCTAAAGATGGCTCAAAAGAGTAGTACAAGAAATAAGACTTATGATGCAATAAGTAAAATTATTCCTCATCGTAATCCAATTGATACAAATCCTGTATGTAATTCCTGATCTGTTCCTGCATGGACTACATCTCGTCATCATTGAATTATAGTTAATAAGGTAATTCCAAATCCAATTATGAATAAGTTAATGTTAAATGGGTGAAATCATTTTTCCAATCCTGATACTAGAACTATTGCTCCAATTGCTCCTGTTAATGGTCAAGGTCTATAGTGTACTAAGTGGAATGGGTGGCTTCAGTGAGTTGTTAACATCAGCTTAGTATACTTCTCTACAATATAAAGTATTAAAATTGAGAAAACATAAGCCTGAATTATAGCTACTGCTGATTCTAGAATTAATAGGAATATTTGTCCACTAACTAGTAATGAAATTAAATGTATTGATATAGGCGGTCCTGTATTTCCTAATAGGTGTCCAGTGATTATATTTTCTGCTAGTCGTACTGCTAATGTACTTGGTCAGATAACATTTCTAATTGTTTCAATTAATACTATAAATGATATTAATGCAGGTGGTGTTTCTTGGGGTACAAGGCGAGTAAATATGTGATTAGTGTGAATGATTCATCCAAATAGTATAAATCTTAATCATATAGGTAAAGCAATTGCAAATGTTAATGCTAAGTGGCTTGTTCTAGTAAAAATGTAAGGGAATAGTAATATGAAATCATTGAATAATATTATAATGAAAATTGAGATAAAGATGAACTTTGTTCCATTAATGATTTTGGTCCTAACATGGCCCTACTATGGCACTGTACACTCCGTTACCGCCAGCAAAGTGTGATTCACAAGTTCTGATACAATTTCACATACATTAAGATGCGATTTGTTCTTTCTCGTACCTTTCAAACGCTGGCAGATACACATCAGCTCATTGGTGTGTCATGTGTTGTATCTATGGGTCAATGACATGTCGTGTTCGTGAGGCTCGTCGTCATCTCGTTCAATAGTTAACAGGTGTTTTTGTTTTACGTACACAGTACATCAGTGAGAACGAAATTAAGAACGGTGCAGCGTACGGTCCTCGACATATTTTTCCTCGTTTATGACTCACCCTTCATATATATATATATAGGGTGGTCCATTGATAGTGACTGGGCCAAATATCTCACGAAATAAGCGTCAAACGAAAAAACTACAACGAACGAAACTCGTCTAGCTTGAAGGGGGAAACCAGATGGCGCTATGGTTGGCCCGCTGGATGGCGCTGCCATAGTTCAAACGAATATCAACTGCGTTTTTTAAATGGGAACCCCCATTTTTTATTACATATTCGTGTAGTACGTAGAGAAAAATGATTGTTTTAGTTGGGCCACTTTTTTCGCTTTGTGATAGATGACGCTGTAATAGTCACAAATATATGGCTCACAATTCTAGACTAACAGCTGGTAACAGGTAGGTTTTTTAAATTAAAATACAGAATGTAGGTACGTTTGAACATTTTATTTCGGTTGTTCCAATGTGATACATGTACCTTTGTGAACTTATCATTTCTGAGAACGCATGCTGTTACATCGTGATTACCTGTAAATACCACATTAATGCAATAAATGCTCAAAATGATGTCCGTCAACCTCAATGCATTTGGCAATACATCTAACGACATTCCTCTCAACAGCGAGTAGTTCGCCTTCCGTAATGCTCGCACATGCAGTGACAATGCGCTGACGCATGTTGTTAGGCGTTGTCGGTGGATCACGATAGCAAATATCCTTTAACTTTCCCACAGAAAGAAATCCAGGGACGTCAGATCCGGTGAACGTGCGGGCCATGGTATGGTGCTTCGACGAGCAATCCACCTGTCATGAAATATGCTATTCAATACCGCTTCAACCGCACATGAGCTTTGTGCCGGACATCCATCATGTTGGAAGCACATCGTCATTCTGTCATGCAGTGAAACATCTTGTAGTAACATCGGTAAAACATTACGTAGGAAATCAGCATACATTTAAGATTGCCATCGATAAAATGGGGGCCAATTATCCTTCCTCCCACAATGCCGCACCATAAATTAACCCGCCAAGGTCGCTGATGTTCCACTTGTCGCAGCCATCGTGAATTTCCCGTTGCCCAGTAGTGTATATTACGCCGGTTTACGTTACCACTGTTGGTGAATGACGCTTCGTCGCTGAATAGAACGCGTGCAAAAAATCTGTCATCGCTCCGTAATTTCTTTTGTGCCCAGTGGCAGAACTGTACACGACGTTCAAAGTCGTCGCCATACAATTCCTGGTGCATAGAAATATGCATCGATGTTGATGTAGCATTCTCAAGACGACATTTTTGAGATCACCGATTCTCGCGCAATTTGTTTGCTACTGATGTGCGGATTAGCCGCGACAGCAGCTAGAACACCTACTTGGGCATCATATTTTGTTGCAGGTCGTGGTTGACGTTTGACATGTGGCTGAAAACTTCCTGTTTCCTTAAATTACGTAACTATCCGGCGAATGGTCCGGACACTTTTATTATATCGTCCAAGATACCGAGCAGCATACATAGCACACCCCCGTTGGACATTTTGATTACAATAGCCATACATCGACGCGATATCGACCTTTTCCGCAATTGGTAAACGGTCCATTTTAACACGGGTAATGTATCACGAAGCAAATACCGTCCGCACTGGCGGAATGTTACGTGATACCACGTACTTATACGGTTGTGACTATTACAGCGCCATCTATCACAAAGCGAAAAAAGTGGTTCAACTAAAACATTCATATTTCTTTACGTACTACAGGAATATGTAATAAAAAAATGGATGTTCCTATTTAAAAAAAACCGCAGTTGATATCCGTTTGACCTATGGCACCGCCATCTAGCGGGCCAACCATAGCGCCAGTATATATATATATATATATATATATATATATATATATATATATATATATATATATATATATATACTACTGGTCATTAAAATTGCTACACCAGTAAGATAACGTGCTACAGACGTGAAATTTAACCGATAGGAAGAAAATGCTGTGATATGCTAATGATTAACTTTTCAGAGCTAACACGAGGAAAGTTTCCAACCAATTTCTCGTACACAAACAGCAGTTGACCAGCGTTGCCTGGTG
Source organism: Schistocerca cancellata (assembly GCF_023864275.1). Classification (NCBI taxonomy): domain Eukaryota; kingdom Metazoa; phylum Arthropoda; class Insecta; order Orthoptera; family Acrididae; genus Schistocerca; species Schistocerca cancellata. Next base: position 122,336,880 of record NC_064637.1, on the reverse strand, counting down.
AAAAGTTGTTGTGATGCCTCGTGTAACGAGGAGAAATGCGGACCATCAAGTATCAGACTTTGATAAAGGTCGGATTGTAGCCTGTCACGATTGCAGTTTATCGTATCGCGACATTGTTGCTCACGTTGGTCGAGATCCAATGACTGTTAGCAGAATATGGAATCGGTGGATTCAGGAGGGTAATATGGAACGCCGTGCTGGATCCCAACGGCCTAGCAGTCGAGATGACAGGCATCTTATCCACATGGCTGTAACGCATCGTGCAGCCACGTCTCGAACCCTGAGTCAACAGATGGGGACAACAACCATCTGCACGAACAGTTCGACGACGTTTGCACCAGCATGGACTATCAGCTCGGAGACCATGGCTGCGGTTACCCTTGACGCTGCATCATAGACAGGAGCGCCTGCGATGGTGTACTCAACGTCGAACCTGGGTGCACGAATGGCAAAACGTCATTTTTTCGGATGAATCAAGGTTCTGTTTACAGGATCATGATGGTCGCATCCGTGTTTGGCGACATCGCGGTGAACGCACATTGGAAGCGTGTATTCGTCATCGTTATAGTGTCGTATCACCCGGCGTGCTGGTATGGGGTGCCATTGGTTACACGTCTACGTCACCTCTTGTTCGCATCGACGTCACTTTGAACAGTGGACGTTACATTTCAGATGTGTTATGACCCGCGGCTCTACCCATTATTCTATCCCAGCGAAACCCTACATTTCAGCAGGATAATGCACGACCGCATGTTGCAGGTCCTGTACGGGCCTTTCTACATACAGAAAATGTTTGACTGCTGCCCTGGCCAGCTCATTCTCCTTATCTCTCACCAATTGAAAACGTCTCGTCAATGGTGCCCTGGCAACTGGCTCGTCACAATACGCCAGTCGCTACTCTTGATGAACTGTAGTATCGTGTTGAAGCTGCGTGGGCAGCTGTACCTCTACACGCCATCCAAGCTCTGCTTGGCTCAATGCCCAGGCGTATCAAGGCCGTTATTACGGCTAGAGGTGGTTGTTCTGGGTAGTGATTTCTCAGCATCTATGCACCCAAATTTGGTGAAAATGTAATCACATGTCAGTTCTAGTATAATATATTTGTCCAATGAATACCCGTTTATCATTTGCATTTCTTCTTGGTGTAGCAATTTTAATGGCCAGTAGTGTGTATATATACATACTACATAGAGTATTCAGAGGACTCATTCACAGATCGCTGGTCGAGCTAAAGAGTTGATACGACTACTAAAAGAGGTGGTCATACGAGTTTTCAATGACGTCGGTTTTTGATAGAATTTTGGAACATTTATTATCCTTACGTATTATGACACTCCTGGAGAAACAATATCTCCCGCAAAGAATCAACACAGGTTCTGAAAACAAGGACTGTGAAACCAAGCTGGCTCTTTTCGTCGACAAGACCCAAAAAGCGCCAGATACGGGATCCCAGCTGCATGCCGTGTTCCTTGACTTCCGGCAGGCATTTGATACCGTACCGCACTGTTCCCTAATGTACAAAGTACAAGTGCGCAGAATGTCATATCGGTCGTGTGAGTGGATTGAAGAGTTTCTCCCAAACAGAACTTGGCATGACATTCTACACGGCGAGAAATGTTTAGACGTAACAGTAACTTCCGTCGTATCCAAAGGGAGTGTCATAGGACCATTACTTTTCACATTATGCAGAGTGTTACTCATATAAGTGCAGATACATATACACTCCTGGAAATGGAAAAAAGAACACATTGACACCGATGTGTCAGACCCACCATACTTGCTCCGGACACTGCGAGAGGGCTGTACAAGCAATGATCACACGCACGGCACAGCGGACACACCAGGAACCGCGGTGTTGGCCGTCGAATGGCGCTAGCTGCGCAGCATTTGTGCACCGCCGCCGTCAGTGTCAGCCAGTTTGCCGTGGCATACGGAGCTCCATCGCAGTCTTTAACACTGGTAGCATGCCGCGACAGCGTGGACGTGAACCGTATGTGCAGTTGACGGACTTTGAGCGAGGGCGTATAGTGGGTATGCGGGAGGCCGGGTGAACGTACCGCCGAATTGCTCAACACGTGGGGCGTGAGGTCTCCACAGTACATCGATGTTGTCGCCAGTGGTCGGCGGAAGGTGCACGTGCCCATCGACCTGGGACCGGACCGCAGCGACGCACGGATGCACGCCAAGACCGTAGGATCCTACGCAGTGCCGTAGGGGACCGCACCGCCACTTCCCAGCAAATTAGGGACACTGTTGCTCCTGGGGTATCGGCGAGGACCATTCGCAACCGTCTCCATGAAGCTGGGCTACGGTCCCGCACACCGTTAGGCCGTCTTCCGCTCACGCCCCAACATCGTGCAGCCCGCCTCCAGTGGTGTCGCGACAGGCGTGAATGGAGGGACGAATGGAGACGTGTCGTCTTCAGCGATGAGAGTCGCTTCTGCCTTGGTGCCAATGATGGTCGTATGCGTGTTTGGCGCCGTGCAGGTGAGCGCCACAATCAGGACTGCATACGACCGAGGCACACAGGGCCAACACCCGGCATCATGGTGTGGGGAGCGATCTCCTACACTGGCCGTACACCACTGGTGATCGTCGAGGGGACACTGAATAGTGCACGGTACATCCAAACCGTCATCGATCCCATCGTTCTACCATTCCTAGACCGGCAAGGGAACTTGCTGTTCCAACAGGACAATGCACGTCCGCATGTATCCCGTGCCACCCAACGTGCTCTAGAAGGTGTAAGTCAACTACCCTTACCAGCAAGATCTCCGGATCTGTCCCCCATTGAGCATGTTTGGGACTGGATGAAGCGTCGTCTCACGCGGTCTGCACGTCCAGCACGAACGCTGGTCCAACTGAGGCGCCAGGTGGAAATGGCATGGCAAGCCGTTCCACAGGACTACATCCAGCATCTCTACGATCGTCTCCATGGGAGAATAGCAGCCTGCATTGCTGCGAAAGGTGGATATACACTGTACTAGTGCCGACATTGTGCATGCTCTGTTGCCTGTGTCTATGTGCCTGTGGTTCTGTCAGTGTGATCATGTGATGTATCTGACCCCAGGAATGTGTCAATAAAGTTTCCCCTTCCTGGGACAATGAATTCACGGTGTTCTTATTTCAATTTCCAGGAGTGTAAGTGCAGATACATATGTTTATGACCGACGGAAGTACACTGGTCAACGCTGCATCAGTATTTACTTCATTTGCAGACTAATATTTATAGATACACAATGTGATCAAAAGAATCCGGACACCTGGCTCAAAACGTCTTAACAAAGTTGTGGCGCTCTCCATCGGTAATGCTGGAATTCAGTTTGGTGTTAGGCCACGCTTAGCCTTGATGACAACTTCCACTCTTGCAGGCATACGTTCAGTCAGGTGCTGGAAGGTTTCTTGGGGAATGGCAGCCCATTCTTCACGGGGTGCTGCACTGAGGAAAGGTATCGATGTCGATCGGTGAGGCCTGGCACGAAGTCGGCGTTCCAAAACATCCCAAAGGTGTTCTATAGGATTCAGTTCAGGACTCTGTGCAGGGCAGTCCATTACAGGGAAGTTATTGTCGTGTAACCACTCCGCCAATGGCCATGCATCAGGAACAGGTGCTCGATCGTGTTGAAAGATGTAGTCGTCATCCTGGAATTGCTCTTCAACAATGGGAATCAAGAAGGTGCTTAAAACGTCAGTGTAGGTCTGAGCTGTGATGGTGCCACGCAAAAGAACAAGGGGTGCAAGCCCCCTCCATGAAAAACACGACCACACCATAACACCACCGCCTCCGAATTTTACTATTGGCACTACACACGTTGGCAGATGACGTTCACCGGGCATTAGCCATACCCACACCCTGCCATCGGATCGCCACATTGTTTATCGTGGTTTGTCACACCAGACAACGTTCTTCCACTGTTCAATCGTCCAATGTTTACGCTCCTTACACCAAGCAAGGCGTCGTTTGGCATTTACCAACGTGATGTGTGGCTTACGAGCAGCCGCTCGACCATGAAATCCAAGTTTCCTCACCTCCCACGTCACTGTGATAGTACTTGCAGTGGATCCTGATGCAGTTTGGAATTTCTGTGTAACGGTCTGGAGATATATCTGGCTATTACACATTACGACGCACTTCAACTGTCGGCGATCCCTGTCAGTCAACAGGCGAGGTCGGCATGTATGCTTTTGTGCTGTACGTGTCCCTTCACGTTTCCACTTCACTATCACATCGGAAACAGTGGACCTATGGATGTTTGGGAGTGTGGAAATCTCGCGTACAGACGAACGACACAAGTGACACCCAATCACCTGACCACGTTCCAAGTCCGTGAGTTCCGCGGGGAGCCCCATTCTGCTCTCTCACGATGTCTAATGACTACTGAGGTCGCTGATGTGGAGTAACTGGCAGTAAGTGGCAGCAAAATTCACTTAATATGAAAAACATACGTTTTTCGAGGTGTCCGGATACTTTTTTGACATAGTGTACATCTAAATGTACATAGATACTCTGCAAACCACCGTACGCTGCCTGGCGGAGAGCAGCCTATACCACTAGTAGTCGTTTCCTTTGCTGTCCCACTCGCAAATAGAGAGAGGGAAAAACGACTATCTATATACAGGGTGTTTCAAAAATGACCGGTATATTTGAAACGGCAATAAAAACTAAACGAGCAGCGATAGAAATACACCGTTTGTTGCAATATGCTTGGGACAACAGTACATTTTCAGGCGGACAAACTTTCGAAATTACAGTAGTTACAATTTTCAACAACAGATGGCGCTGCAAGTGATGTGAAAGATATAGAAGACAACGCAGTCTGTGGGTGCGCCATTCTGTACGTCGTCTTTCTGCTGTAAGCGTGTGCTGTTCACAACGTGCAAGTGTGCTGTGGACAACATGGTTTATTCCTTAGAACAGAGGATTTTTCTGGTGTTGGAATTCCACCGCCTAGAACACAGTGTTGTTGCAACAAGACGAAGTTTTCAACGGAGGTTTAATGTAACCAAAGGACCGAAAAGCGGTCCAAATGACGCCAACGTCCACATATCGTCTCATGCGCCAGAGTTTACACCTCTATCCGTACATAATGCAAACGCGGCAACCCCTCAGCGCCGCTACCATTGCTGCTCGAGAGACATTCGCTAACGATATAGTGCACAGGATTGATGACGGCGATATGCATGTGGGCAGCATTTGGTTTACTGACGAAGCTTATTTTTACCTGGACGGCTTCGTCAATAAACAGAACTGGCGCATATGGGCAACCGAAAAGCCCCATGTTGCAGTCCCATCGTCCCTGCATCCTCAAAAAGTACTGGTCTGGGCCGCCATTTCTTCCAAAGGAATCATTGGCCCATTTTTCAGATCCGAAACGATTACTGCATCACGCTATCTGGACATTCTTCGTGAATTTGTGGCGGTACAAACTGCCTTAGACGACACTGCGAACACCTCGTGGTTTATGCAAGATGGTGTCCGGCCACATCGCACAGCCGACGTCTTTAATTTCCTGAATGAATATTTCGATGATCGTGTGATTGCTTTGGGCTATCCGAAACATACAGGAGGCGGCGTGGATTGGCCTCCCTATTCGCCAGACATGAATCTCTGTGACTTCTTTCTGTGGGGACACTTGAAAGACCAGGTGTACCGCCAGAATCCAGAAACAATTGAACAGCTGAAGCAGTACATCTCATCTGCATGTGAAGCCATTCCGCCAGACACGTTGTAAAAGGTTTCGGGTAATTTCATTCAGAGACTACGCCATATTACTGCTACGCATGGTGGATATGTGGAAAATATCGTACTATAGAGTTTCCCAGACCGCAGCGCCATCTGTTGTTGAAAATTGTAACTACTGTAATTTCGAAAGTTTGTCCGCCTGAAAATGTACTGTTGTCCCAAGCATATTGCAACAAACGGTGTATTTCTATCGCTGCTGGTTTAGTTTTTATTACCGTTTCAAATATACCGGTCATTTTTGAAACACCCTGTACCTGCGTATGAGGCCTTAATTTCTCTTTTGTTCGTGGCCCTAAAGCATAATGTATGCTAGCGGCAATAGTATCATTCTGCAGTCAGCTTGCAATACCGGTTCTCTAAATTTTGTCAATAGTGTTCTTCGGAAAGAACGGCGCCTTCCCTCCAGGGATTCCCACTTTAGTTCCCGAAGCATTTCCATACCAGTTACATGTCGTGCGAATTTACCGGTTACAAATCTAGCAGCCCGCCTGTGAATTGCTTCGATGTCTTCCTTCAGTCTTACCTGATACCGATCCCAAACACTCGATCAGTACTCAAGAACGAGTTGCACTAGTGTCCTATATGCGGTCTCCCTTACAGATGGAACACTCTTTCCTAAAATTGCCCCAATAAACCGAAATGGACCGTTCGCCTTCCCTACCACAGTTCCACAAACTCGCTCCATCTCGTATCGCTTTGCAATCTCAGGTATTTAAACGACTTGACTTTGTCAAGGTGGATACTGGTAACACTGTATCCGAACATTACAGGTTTTATCTTGCTGCTTATCACCATTAATTTACGAGCGTTGCGCAGAAAGTAATGCACCGCGTTTTTTCTTTCTCCGCCGAAAATAATGCTGCGAATGCGGAACGTTACATATGTATTATTTGAAGTCTCTTGAGTGTCAAGTTTCCGTCACTTCCGACAGATAGCGTAGCTCCAAGACAGTTTCAAAATGGCGCCTGTAGGTGATGTACGTTACAAGTAACGTGCCATCATTGAATTTCTGTGGGGAATATTCACAAACGCTTGTGCAAAGTCTACGGAGTATCTGCTGTCGACAGAAGTACAGTTGGCCGCTGGGCATGGGGGGTTAGGTCATGAAAAGGTGGTTCGGCGGAGCTCCACAATTTGCAGCGGTCGGGCAGGTCATCCACGGCTGTCACACTTGACATGGTGCAGCGAGCTGATGTGGTCATTCGCGAGTTTGGGCCGTTGAATGACGCAATTTGTGGAAGACATTTTGAGGACTATGAGTAGGTGGTTCACACAGTGAAGCACTGGCTCTGCCACCAGGATAAGGACAAGGATTGATACCGACAGGGCATATACGCCATTGTTTCGCGCTGGAGGAAGGCCATAGAACGGGATGGAGACTACGTGGAAAAACAGGTTGTGTAGATAAAACACCATTCTTTCGTGTGTGTATTTCTCATTATGTTCAATAAAGAATTGTTGAAGAAAAATAATGTGGTGCCTTACTTTCTGGGTAATTTTTCCCCATTTAGGGCTAGTTGACTTTTTTTTAATCTTTATTTCCAAATCTTAATAATTTTACAATTTTAATCCACTACCTTATATGATTAGTGGGTCCAGATGATGATACAATGGTTACAATTGCAGATAAATCTTTAGTTATATTTAAGTAACTAGTTAGTAAGTGAGCTATAGGATAATTGCAATGGGCAAAGTTAGCTGATTTTGATTGTATGTGAATTACTTAATTAACCTATCTATTAACTAGTTACTAATGCCTACAGCGTTACATATGTGTCAGCCAAAAGTATAAACCTACTTATAGAGCCTTGCTCATTGAGCTAAACCCAATGAGCGTGCCCCTGACACTGGGCAGGCCAAGATGTTAGTCGCTGCAGGTTCCTAGAAATAGTACCTAAATCTAAGTCCTACAACTAATCCTATCCTAAAGTCAAATTCGGTGCATTGTCCATGATCGGTAATGTTGCACCCCACTCCCCCTAAGTCCCGGACGGGGCGGGTTTCCAGACTGTAGAAGTCGGCCTTGTCCGTGCTCAGGCGGTATGGGCATAGAGTACCAGACTCTATAGATGTTTAAATATTTCTCGTATTCTTGCTCATTCAAGTCTCTCAGGTATTCCTTTAAAACTTTTTGCGATACCACGTTTGCCAATTTGTCGATGGTCTGAAAGGTGTCGTATTGTCTAAGTAAGCTGTATGTGTCATGGTGTGGCAGTTGGTCACGTAACATTGAAGCTACATCATTGAAAAGGGGGCACTCGTAAACGACATGGTCAGGAGTACCCTCCGGAACACCACACGCAGGTGTAGCCTTTTTCCCGAATCGACATAAATAGGTCGGGTAGGTTCCATGACCAGTGAGAAAGTGGAATAGTCCCCGGGCTGGTTCGAAGTATGTCATTCCCATCCATTCCCTAATATCCGGAAGAAGATCAAAAGTTCTACGTCCGGTTTCTTCGGCTTCCCAGGATTCTTGCCATAACTGGTCTCCTCTTAATCTGATCTCAACCCTGTTCCCAGCCCTGCTGCCTAAAATCTCTTCTGTTTTCTCTATGTTCCCCTTCTTGGCCCAGTACCAAGCGGCCTGTTCCCGAATTTTGACGTCCAGGGGGCAGAGCCCCATTATGACAAACAGGGCTCCTCCCGGCGTAGTCCTGTAGGCCCCCACTGATCTCACTATCATGTTCCTCTGGACTCTTCTCACTGTCATGGCAGGCACCACCCTCGTGAGTCTGTGTGCCCAGACTCCCGAGCTGTAACCCACTATTGATGCAAGTATACTATTGTGGTATAATTTGATGAGATGTGGTGGGAGATGAAATCTTTTGTGTCCAATGGAACACTTGAAGGGCTCTTTGAGTTATGGTGTCAATGTGCTTTCCGAAGGACCACCTTTCATCAATGATGATTCCGAGATATCGAGTCCCTCGTCGCCGGAGAACTGGTGAGCCCTCAGTACTGACTGTTGGGTTACGAATTAACTGTCCTTTCAGAAGAAGGTAGGTGGACTTGCCTGGTGAGATCTTCATCTTTGTATTTCGGCACCAAAGTTGTAGCATTTCTATTGCACTTTCTATCTCGGGCTCTATATCTTCCCGGCTACGGCCGCCGACCATTAGAAGGAGGTCATCTGCGTAGGCTATCATCTCTAGCACTACACCACTTTGCTGTAATTTGTCTAGTAATGGCTCCATGTGGATGTCCCAGAACAGGGGATCTAGGACGGAGCCCTGTGGACATCCTTTAGTAATAGTGTTTCTCACTCTTGTGCTAGGGGATGATAGCCAGACCTCCTGATCCTCGCAATACCTCCTCAGACACCCATATAGCGGCCCTGGACACTCCTTCTCCTCTAGTCGCCATTTATCACACTAAACAGAAATTTTGCCAAGTCGCCTTGTGTCTGCCTAGAGTCACTACACTTCATCATCAGCAGACAACCACAGATCGCTGCCCACTCTGTCCGACAAATAATTTATGTACGTAGAAAACAACAGTGGTCCTAACCACCGCCCTGACGGTTTCCAGTACTGACAAGGGAACATCCTCATCGCACCCCCCTCAGATTTAGTTATAAGTTGGCACAGTGGATAGGCCTTGAAAAACTGAACACAGATATATCGAGAAAACAGGAAGAAGTTGTGTGGAAGTATGAAAAAAATAAGCAAAATATACAAACTGAGTAGTCCATGCGCAAGATAGGCAACAACAAGCAGCATGTGAGCTCAGGAGCGCCGTGGTCCCGTGGTTAGCGTGAGCAGCTGCGGAACGAGAGGTCCTTGGTTCAAGTCTTCCCTCGACCGAAAATCTTAACTTTTTATTTTCAGTTTATGTGAAAAACTCTTATGTTTTCATCACTTTTTTTGGAGTGATTATTACATCCACAAGAAAACCTAAATCGGGCGAGGTAGAAGAAACTTTTCACCCATTCGCCAAGTGTACTAGTTAGGTGGGTCGACAACATAGTCCTGTCATGTGACGCACATGCTGTCACCAGTGTCGTATACAAAATATCAGACGTGTTTTCCTGTGGAGTAATCGGTTGACCTATGACCTTGCGATCAAATGTTTTCAGTTCCCATTGGAGAGGCACGTCCTTTCGTTAACTAATCACACGGTTTTGAGGTGCGGTCGCAAAACACAGGCACTAAACTTATTACAGTGAACAGAGACGACAATGAACGAACGGACAGATCATAATTTTGCGAAACTAAGGAAAGCAAAATTTTCAGTGGAGGCCAGATTTGAACCAAGGACCTCTCGTTCTGCAGCTGCTCACACTAACCACGGGACGACGGCGCTCCTCGCCTCACATTGCCCTTAATATTGCCTATCTTACGCATGGACGACCCAGTTTGTATATTTTGCTTATTTTTTCATAGTTCCACACAACTTCTTCCTGTTTTCTCGATCGATCTGTGTTCAGTTTTTCAAGGCCTATCCACTGTGCCAACTTATAACTAAATCTGAGGGGGGTGCGATGGGGATGTTCCCTTGTGAGGAAAAAATCGGCGGTGTTACAACTCGAATGCGCCTCGTACTTGAATTTATGTTTGTCCAGGTGCTTTTGTTTTAGAAATACGGTTGAGCAGCTGCAGACCGGCCAGTGTCCGACAGGTGGACATCACGGGCTGCGGAGCGCTGCTGTGCGTGCTCGGCATCGGCGTGCTCATCTTCGGCGTGGTGCTGGTGCTGGTGTTCCTCATCTGGGGCCCGAGCAGCCTGCTGCTCGCCGTCTACGCCGGCCTCGTGGGCGTCGTCTTCTCCCTGGTCAGTGCTCTGCCCTGTCTGCAGGGCTATTATAACCCTCGCGTGTGCAGACGATCGGCACCGACGCACAGACTCGCTAGGACAAATGCCGTATACACTGAGGTCACAAAAGTCACGGCATAGCGGTATGCACGTATACGGACGGCCGCAGTATCACATTCACAAAGTAATAAAGGCAGAACTGTCATTTCTACTCACGTGATTCACGTGAAATGGTTTCTGATATGATTGTGAGCAGGATACAGGGGATGCTGCAGTGGAAGGCTGAGCAACAAATTGAGGATACAATATAAAATTTAATTTATTACGCAAGAAAATTCGTGCGAGGTACTGTTAACAACATATTGACATATAACTTGTTCAATTTAAATGTACATCAGCTGATTTAACATGAATCATCAACAAGTTATCTAAAATCAAACAATCTGCAAATATGAGACTTAAACCTTTCCCAAAATTTTAATGCTAGTAAAATGTTATTACGAAACACAGAAAATTACCAAACTGGTCACTGTATTTAAGCCTTACATAACCTAATGGTCACAATGGCTTACAGGAAATAACATCACAGACGTATGGCAATATCTGCCCACTACAGCACTGTCAAGGCAAGCACATTCAGTTCAGACAAGTTGACAAGGCAGTGCCTCCATTTGAATTTTTCCACAGAAATCCATCAACAGTCGTAGGCCAGCCGGGGTTTCGGAAAGGATTGATAACTGTCATTTCTACTCACGTGATTCACGTGAAATGGTTTCTGATATGATTGTGAGCAGGATACAGGGGATGCTGCAGTGGAAGGCTGAGCAACAAATTGAGGATAGAATATAAAATTTAATTTATTACGCAAGAAAATTCGTGCGAGATACTGTTAACAACATATTGACATATAACTTGTTCAATTTAAATGTACATCAGCTGATTTAACATGAATCATCAACAAGTTATCTAAAATCAAACAATCTGCAAATATGAGATTTAAACCTTTCCCAAAATTTTAATGCTAGTAAAATGTTATTACGAAACACAGAAAATTACCAAACTGGTCACTGTATTTAAGCCTTACATAACCTAATGGTCACAATGGCTTACAGGAAATAACATCACAGACGTATGGCAACATCTGCCCACTACAGCACTGTCAAGGCAAGCACATTCAGATCAGACAAGTTGACAAGGCAGTGCCTCCATTTGAATTTTTCCACAGAAATCCATCAACAGTCGTAGGCCAGGCGGGGTTTCGGAAAGGATTGATAACAAGTTACCGCAATGTTGGCGGTTGGCACTAAACCCCTGGCGTGCGATAGATGTGTGGGCCAGAAACCCCGTTGCAACAGGAGCCGTTAACAACAGTACCCACAGAACTCTTTCTAAAACCACACCGTGAAATGACGTCAAAGGGGTTTCCAAAACAGTTTAACACTCAACAGTGGTAGTAAGAGAAAAGGACAAAAAAAACACATACAGCTCTTACAATTAGCCTCGAATTATTCCTTGCTGTGGTTAAGACTGAATTAATTTTAATGCAACAGGTAAACAGTGGTGTCACAGTAGACTTAAACTTTACTTGATGAGCGTGACAATTAGGGCGTCCCTTAACTGACATAAGTTCAGTAACAAACTGAAATAAAATTTAAAGACACTCAAGTAAGGGTATTGTGAAACACTTCATCGACAATTGAAGCAAACACGCCCACATAGGCACTCCAAGGAGGAGGAGGAGGAGATTAGTGTTCAACGTCCAGTCGACAACGAGGTCATTAGAGACGGAGCGCAAGCTCGGGTTAGGGAAGGATGGGGAAGGAAATCGGCCATGCGCTTTCAAAGGAACCATCCCGGCATTTGCCTGAAGCGATTTAGGGAAATCACGGAAAACCTAAATCAGGATGGCCGGAGACGGGATTGAACCGTCGTCGTCCCGAATGCGAGTCCAGTGTGCTAACCACTGCGCCACCTCGCTCGGTAGAGGCACTCCAGTTCATACGTAAATCAACAAGGGCACAAGTCAGTATTTCGACACGTGACGTGGGAACACTCTCTGCTCCCCAGCGCAAGCCAGAATACGACAGAAAGAAGTCTCGCTGTAACTCCACCAGATGAAGATGCACCAAACTAACAGCTTACCTTTAACGATATTAACCAAATGCCGTTAATAAGGTGATGGCCAGATTAACAGCAGCCCGTAGCCACAGCGTGAGGGAGGTTGAACTCACAAACAGAACGAACGACAGCGAGTCACTGCAGCACCTCCAGTTCGGCTGCTCGGCCGGCGCCAATGCAACTGCCACACTCACACCACCTGTCGACGCGACTTCCGTGATCTTCCGGCGTCTCTCCCCTCAGGCCCGCTCATCTCTCTCTCTCTCTCTCTCTCTCTCGCTCTCTCTCTCTCTCTCTGCCCGAGACTCCCTTTCGGCTTCCCCACGGAATCCCAGAGGGCGCACCAACCCGCGCACCGCAAAGCGAATCGAAAGAGATCGAACACACTACACCGGAACAATCAAATTGCAGGAGCACACGGCACAGTTTCCGACGGGATTATGGCTGCACGACGGGAATTAACACACTTTGAACGTGTAATGGTAGTTGTAGCTACACGCATGGGATATTCCAACTAGGAAATCGTTAGGGAATTCAATATTCCAAAACACACATATTCAAGAGTGTGCCGAAAAAACCAAATTTCAGGCATTACCTCTCACAACGGACAACACAGTGACTGACAGCTTCCACTCAACAACCGAGAGCAGCGGCGTTTGCGCAAAGTTGTCAGTGCTAATAGAGAAGCAACACTGCGTAAAATAACCGCAGAAATCAATTCGGGTCGTACGACGCACATGGCTACGGTAGCAGTGCCTTTGCTAACAGCACGTCTTCGCCTGCAGCGCTTCTCCTGGGCTCGTGAGCATATCGCTTGGACCCTAGACGACTGCAAATCCGTGGTCTGGTCAGCTGAGTCCCGGTCTCAGTTGGTAAGAGCTGATGATAGGGTTCGAGTGTGGCGCAGACCCCAGAAGTCATGGACCCAAGTTGTCAACAAGGCACTGAGCGAGCTGGTCGTGGCTTCATAATGCTCTGGGTTCTGTTTACATGGTATGGACTGGGCCCTCTGGTCCAACTGGACCGATCTTTGACTGAGAATGGTTATGATCGGCCGCTTGGACACTATTTACAGCCATTTATGGACCTTGATAAACTGAAAGAACCAGAGGCTGTAGAGAGTTTCAGACAGAGCATTACGGGATGATTGACCAGAACGGCGGAAAGAAATACAGTAGAACAAGAATGGGTAGCTTCGAAAGATGAAATAGTGAAGTCAGCAGAGGATCAAGTAGGTAAAAAGACGAGGGCTAGTAGAAATCCTTGGGGAACAGAAGAAATATTGAATTTTATGTGTTGGCAAATGTGCCAACACCTTGTAGATAGAGGATGCTGAAATGCACGCTAACTAACGCAGACGGGCGTGAAGTCTGGAACAGGATAAGTATGAATGCTAATAAGAAAAGAACGTAATGTCTGTTTACTTAACTTTACTTCATCCTTGTGGTACATCGCTCTTGACGATACAAATGAGACTATCTTCAGATACGGTTAATGGCGCCTTGCTAGATCGTAGCCATGGACTTAGCTGAAGGCTATTCTAACTGTCTCTCGGCAAATGAGAGAAAGGCTTTGTCAGTGTAGTCGCTAGCAAAGTCGTAGTACAACTGGGGCGAGTGCTAGTCCGTCTTTCTAGACCTGCCATGTGGTGGCGCTAGGTCTGCAAGTACTGACAGTGGCGACACGCGGGTCCGACATGTACTAATGGACCGCGGCCGATGGAGAAAAGAGAACCACTTGTATGAATATCAAGAGCGCAAATGGAAAACCACTTCTAAGCAAAGAAGGGAAGGCAGAAAGAAGGAAATAGTATATAGAGGGTCTATAAAAGAGCGACGTACTTGAGGACAATATTATGGAAATTGAAGAGGGTGTAGATGAAGAAGAAATAGGAGATATGATACTGCGTGAAGAGTTTGACAGAGCACTGAAAGACCTAAGTCGAAACAAGGCCCCGGGAGTAGATAACATTCCATTAGAACTACTGATACCCTTGGGAAAGCCAGCCCTGACAAAACTCTAACACCTGGTGAGCAAGATGTATGAGACAAGCGAAATACTCTCAGACTTCAAGAAAAATATAATAATTCCAATCCCAAAGAAAGCAGGTGTTGACAGATGTGAAAATTACCGAACTATCGGTTTAATAAGCCACGGCTACAAAATACAAATGCCAATTCTTTACTGACGAATGGAAAAACTAGTAGAAGCCGACCTCGGGGAAGTTCAGTTGGGATTCCGTAGAAATGTTGCAACACGTGAGACAATACTGACCCTTCGACGTATCTTAGAAGAAAGATTAAGGAAAGGCAAACCTACGTTTCTAGCATTTGTAGACATAGAGAAATATTTTGACAATTTTGATTGGAATACTCTCTTTCAAATTCTGAACGTGGCAGGGGTAAAATACAGGGAGTGAAAGGCTATTTACAATTTGTACAGAAACCAGATGGCAGTTATCAGAGTCGAGGGACATGAAAGGGAAGGAGTGGTTGGGAAGGGAGTGAGAGGTTTGTAGCCTCTCACCGATGTTATTCAATCTGTATATTGAGCAAGCAATAAAGGAAACAAAAACAAAATTCGGAGTAGGTATTAAAATCCATGGAGAAGAAATAAAAACTTTGAGGTTCGCCGATGACATTGTTATTCTGTCAGAGACAGCAAAGGACTTAGAAGAGCAGTTGAACGGAATGGATGGTGTCTTGAAGGGAGGATATAAGATGAACATCAACAAAAGCATAACGAGGATAATGGAATGTAGTCGAATCGGGTGGTGCTGAGGGAATTACATTAGGAAACGAGACTCTTAAAGAAGTAGACGATTTTTGCTATTTGGGGAGCAAAATAACTGATGATGGTCGAAGTAGAGAGGATATAAAATGTAGACTGGCAACGGCAAGGAAAGCATTTCTGAAGAAGAGAAATTTGTTAACATCGAGTATAGATTTAAGTGTCAGGAAGTCGTTTCTGAAAGTATTTGTATGGAGTGTAGCCATGTATGGAAGTGAAACGTGGACGATAAATAGTTTAGACAAGAAGAGAATAGAAGCTTTCGAAATGTGGTGCTACAGAACAATGCTGGAGATTAGATGGGTAGATCACGTAACTAATGAGGAGGTACTAAACAGAATTGGGGAGAAGAGGAGTTTGTGGCACAACTTGACTAGAAGAAGGGATCGGTTGGTAGGACATGTTCTGAGGCATCAAGGGATCACCAATTTAGTATTGGAGGGCAGCGTGGTGGGTAAAAATCGTAGGGGGAGACCAAGAGATGAATACACTGAATAGATTCAGTAGGTACTGGGAGATGAAGAAGCTTGCACAGGATAGAGTAGCATGGAGAGCTGCATCTAACGAGTCTCTGGACTGAAGATCACAACAACAACATGGACTTCTCAAACAACAACGAAATTTTTATTGATGGCATGCGCCATGTCGCTGGGCCACAGTTCTTTGCGATTGGTTGGAAGAACATTGTGGACAATTCGAGCGAATGATTGGCCACCCAGATCGCCCGACGTGAATCCCATCGAACATTTATGCGACATAATCGAGAGTCAGTTCGTGAACAACATCCTGCACCTGCAACACTGTCGCAAATATGGACTGCTGTAGAGGCTCAGCATTTCTGCAGGGGGCTTCCAACGCCATATCCTGCTGCTGCACAACGCCGGGCAGTGGGAGGTCCGACACTATGTTAGGAGGTGTCCCGTGACTTTTGTCACCTCAGTATGTTACTATAAGGCTGAAACTGTCACCGAGTTCCATTTTCAGGTTCACTACCTAACAGCTTCCCGAGGGAACAAAAAATATCACTTTCAGTATTTCACTTAATTAATAGCCGAATTTAAAAATTTAAAACGCTGTCACAGTGTACACATTAAGAGTTATAATCTTATGCTAAAGATTTAACATAATAAGACAAGTATTAAAAATAAAAACTGTGTGTGTGTGTGTGTGTGTGTGTGTGTGTGTGTGTGTGTGTGTGTGTGTGAGCGTGTGTGTGTATGTGTGTGTGTGTGTGTGTGTCGTGCGGGAGGGCAACTGACGGCGGACAAATACCCCTGACGTTATTTATCGAATATTTGAGAATGGGAGCACTTCGCGACTCCCAGCAGACGTTACACATACACTCCTGGAAATTGAAATAAGAACACCGTGAATTCATTGTCCCAGGAAGGGGAAACTTTATTGACACATTCCTGGGGTCAGATACATCACATGATCACACTGACAGAACCACAGGCACATAGACACAGGCACCAGAGCATGCACAATGTCGGCACTAGTACAGTGTATATCCACCTTTCGCAGCAATGCAGGCTACTATTCTCCCATGGAGACGATCGTAGAGATGCTGGATGTAGTCCTGTGGAACGGCTTGCCATGCCATTTCCACCTGGCGCCTCAGTTGGACCAGCGTTCGTGCTGGACGTGCAGACCGCGTGAGACGACGCTTCATCCAGTCTCAAACATGCTCAATGGGGGACAGATCCGGAGATCTTGCTGGCCAGGGTAGTTGACTTACACCTTCTAGAGCACGTTGGGTGGCACGGGATACATGCGGACGTGCATTGTCCTGTTGGAACAGCAAGTTCCCTTGCCGGTCTAGGAATGGTAGAACGATGGGTTCGATGACGGTTTGGATGTACCGTGCACTATTCAGTGTCCCCTCGACGATCACAAGTGGTGTACGGTCAGTGTAGGAGATCGCTCCCCACACCATGATGCCGGGTGTTGGCCCTGTGTGCCTCGGTCGTATGCAGTCCTGATTGTGGCGCTCACCTGCACGGCGCCAAACACGCATACGACCATCATTGGCACCAAGGCAGAAGCGACTCTCATCGCTGAAGACGACACGTCTCCATTCGTCCCTCCATTCACGCCTGTCGCGACACCACTGAAGGCGGGCTGCACGATGTTGGGCGTGAGCGGAAGACGGCCTTACGGTGTGCGGGACCGTAGCCCAGCTTCATGGAGACGGTTGCGAATGGTCCTCGCCGATACTCCAGGAGCAACAGTGTCCCTAATTTGCTGGGAACTGGCGGTGCGGTCCCCTACGGCACTGCGTAGGATCCTACGGTCTTGGCGTGCATCCGTGCGTCGCTGCGGTCCGGTCCCAGGTCGACGGGCACGTGCACCTTCCGCCGACCACTGGCGACAACATCGATGTACTGTGGAGACCTCACGCCCCACGTGTTGAGCAATTCGGCGGTACGTCCACCCGGCCTCCCGCATGCCCACTATACGCCCTCGCTCAAAGTCCGACAACTGCACATACGGTTCACGTCCACGCTGTCGCGGCATGCTACCAGTGTTAAAGACTGCGATGGAGCTCCGTATGCCACGGCAAACTGGCTGACACTGACGGCGGCGGTGCACAAATGCTGCGCAGCTAGCGCCATTCGACGGCCAACACCGCGGTTCCTGGTGTGTCCGCTGTGCCGTGCGTGTGATCATTGCTTGTACAGCCCTCTCGCAGTGTCCGGAGCAAGTATGGTGGGTCTGACACACCGGTGTCAATGTGTTCTTTTTTCCATTTCCAGGAGTGTAATTTCCAGCACTTCCGAAACTTTTCTTTGCTTATACCAGCAAGAAAATAATAAAAGGAAAAATGTCTATCGCTTACTGCATTTTCGCCCTTGAGTTCAGGCAAGGCGTTTTAATTCATTACTTCTTTTCTAATAACTCTGTTCGTAAGACAAGTTTGCAGACAGAATTCACCTATACCACCGACGGTAGCTCCAAAATTACTTCATCGTACGACCTATAGGTCAGGAGCCGTGAGTCATAAAGATTGAGATGCGTGGAAAACTTGTTTTTCTTAAAATGGAGCATGGTCTGTCCAAAATTAACATAAATACTCTCTTTGAAGTAGTAGGTGATAACAGCACCTGAGGAGGACAAGATGTAGTTTTTTCTGTCAAGTAGCTGTTTTTCTCCTAAGAGACATACACCGTCCAGTCACATTACTGTGACCACCTGTCAAAACCTTGCAGTGTGGACGTGCAGGAAGAGATTGAATGAGATTCTGGAAGGTACCGACAGGGGTGTGGGACCGTGGCGACTCCAGTTCTGCGGCCAGCAGCGCTAGGTTTCTCGGTTGGGGATCCGTGGTGCGAACAGCCCCACTGATGCAGTCCCATAGATTCGCGATTGGCTTAAATCCTGGGAGTTTGATGGTCAAGAAAGCACGGTAAACTCTGTCCTGGAGCTATTCGAACGACGCACGTACATTTCGAGCTGCGTGACACGTTTGATTATCCTGCTGGTAGGTGCCACACCGTGCCGAGGAAAAAAAAATGCATGTATGGATATACATGGTCCTCAAGGATAGATCCATACTTCTGTTGATCCATTGTGCCCTCCAGAATGACGAGATCACCCACGGAATGCCACGAAAACATTTCATAGATCATAACTCTCGCTTCTCCATCCTGGACCCTTCTAACGTTTGTTGCAGGGCCGTACAGGGGATAGGCAAAATAATGTCACTAGTAGTACTAATTCGATGGTTGTGTTTAGACTGTCAACAACGCACGTAATGCGTGTGCCGCGCTGGTCTGTGCGTGTTCAGTACGGCCTAGGCGTCAGTGCAGGTTGTTTACGAGTAGTGCACACTTCGTATTTGCATTCAGAGGCCGAGGTCGACGTGCAGTGAAAGACCTAACAGAGTTCCAAAGAGGGCAGATTGTGGGGGCCCGATTAGTTGGAGCGTCAGTAACCAAGACAGCCAACTCACTGAATGTTTACATCTACATTTACATTTATACTCCGCAAGCCACCCAACGGTGTGTGGCGGAGGGCACTTTACGTGCCACTGTCATTATCTCCCTTTCCTGTTCCAGTCGCGTATGGTTCGCGGGAAGAACGACTGTCTGAAAGCCTCTGTGCGCGCTCTAATCTCTCTAATTTTACATTCGTGATCTCCTCGGGAGGTATAAGTAGGGGGAAGCAATATATTCGATACCTCATCCAGAAATGCACCCTCTCGAAACCTGGCGAGCAAGCTACACCGCGATGCAGAGCGCCTCTCTTGCAGAGTCTGCCACTTGAGTTTGTTAAACATCTCCGTAACGCTATCACGGTTACCAAATAACCCTGTGACGAAACGCGCCGCTCTTCTTTGGATCTTCTCTATCTCCTCCGTCAACCCGATCTGGTACGGATCCCACACTGATGAGCAATACTCAAGTATAGGTCGAACGAGTGTTTTGTAAGCCACCTCCTTTGTTGATGGACTACATTTTCTAAGGACTCTCCCAATGAATCTCAATCTGGTACCCGCCTTACCAACAATTAATTTTATATGATCATTCCACTTCAAATCGTTCCGCACGCATACTCCCAGATATTTTACAGAAGTAACTGCTACCAGTGTTTGTTCTGCTATCATATAATTATACAATAAAGGATCCTTCTTTCTATGTATTCGCAATACATTACATTTGTCTATGTTAATGGTCAGTTGCCACTCCCTGCACCAAGTGCCTATCCGCTGCAGATCTTGCTGCATTTCGCTACAATTTTCTAATGCTGCAACTTCTCTGTATACTACAGCATCATCCGCGAAAAGCCGCATGGAACTTCCGACACTATCTACTAGAGAGCACCTGTTTCAGTAGTCATTACAGCCTACTCAAAACATGGAAAGACATCATCGTGTAAGCGTAATAGTGAGCGCAAATCGAAACTAAATGACAGAGATCGTCACACGTTAATACGAATTGTGTCAAAACAACACAAAACTACGGCGGCTAATGTGACTGCAGAGCTCAATAGCCATCTTCGAGACCCTGTATCTATCGACCATGTCCACCGAGAACGCCATAAAGCGAATATTCGTGGACGACCTGCTATACCGAAACCATTAGTGACGACAACCAACGCAATGGAGCGTAAAACGTGGTGTCTGGAGCATAAATCCTGGACGAATGATCAACGGAAATACGTCATACGATCCGAGGCGTCAACGTGTTCGTTACTTCCTACATCGGGGCGGGTTTACGTCTGGAGAACGTCAAAAGAAGCCTACAATCCTGATTGCTCGATTCCAACGGTTAAGCATGGAGGTGGAAGTGTGATGGTGTGGGTACTCTGCCGGCCCTCAAAGGCCCTGTCACAGCCAACGACTATGCCAACATTTTATGTGATCAGGTTCACCACATGATTCAGATGTTGTTTCCCAATAATGATGCCGTATTTCAGAACGATAACGCTCCCATTCACGCGACCAGGACAGTACAATCGTGGTATGAGGACCATGCATCTCAACTACAGCGTCTTCCCTGGGCAGCGTAGTTCTCGCATTTGAACATTATCGACCCCTTGTGAGCGGTATCGGACCGCAGACTCCGGAGCAGATTTTCGCCTCCGTCGTCACTACACGAGGTAGAAGAGGTTCTGGTCCAGTAGCGACATGACATTCCACTGGACACTATACAGGGTTATTACAAATGATTGAAGCGATTTCAAAGCTCTACAATAACTTTATTATTTGAGATATTTTCAAAATGCTTTGCACACACATACAAAAACTCAAAAAGTTTTTTTAGGCATTCACAAATGTTCGATATGTGCCCCTTTAGTGATTCGGCAGACATCAAGCCGATAATCAAGTTCCTCCCACACTCGGCGCAGCATGTCCCCATCAATGAGTTCGAAAGCATCGTCGATGCGAGCTCGCAGTTCTGGCACGTTTCTTGGTAGAGGAGGTTTAAACACTGAATCTTTCACATAACCCCACAGAAAGAAATCGCATGGGGTTAAGTCGGGAGAGCGAGGAGGCCATGACACGAATTGCTGATCATGATCTCCACCACGACCGATCCATCGGTTTTCCAATCTCCTGTTTAAGAAATGCCGAACATCATGATGGAAGTGCGGTGGAGCACCATCCTGTTGAAAGATGAAGTCGGCGCTGTCGGTCTACAGTTGTGGCATGAGCCAATTTTCCGCGGGCTACGCGTGAAACTTGCCCGCACGCGTTCAACCGTTTCTTCGCTCACTGCAGGCCGACCCGTTGATTTCCCCTTACAGAGGCATCCAGGAGCTTTAAACTGCGCATACCATCGCCGAATGGAGTTAGCAGTTGGTGATCTTTGTTGAACTTCGTCATGAAGTGTCGTTGCACTGTTATGACTGACTGATGTGAGTGCATTTGAAGCACGACATATGCTTTCTCGGCTCCTGTCGCCGTTTTGTTTCACTGAGCTCTCGAGCGCTCTGACGGCAGAAACCTGAAGTGCGGCTTCAGCCGAACAAATCTTTATGAGTTTTTCTACGTATCTGTAGTGTGTCGTGACCATATGTCAATGAATGGAGCTACAGTGAATTTATGAAATCGCTTCAATCATTTGTAATAGCCCTGTACAATCATTATACACCAGTATTCCAAAAAGAATCGCAGCTGTGTTACGGGCAAATGGGGACCCAACCCCCTTATTAATAAACCATTCACAAGTAAGTGCAGGTGTTCACATTATTTTGCCTATCCCCTGTACATGCCAACGGTCATCTGTACGATCGGGCTTAAAACGTGATTCATCTAAGAAGGCCCGCTGTTGCCACTAGTGGCAGTCCAGCTGCGGTATTGGCACGCAGATTCGAGCGTTCATCATTGATGAGCAGCAGTGAGCACGGGTGCGGGAACCTGCCGCCTGCTGGGGAGGCACATATGTAGCAATGTTCACCGAATGCTCGTTGAGAAGACACTGTTGGTAACCGCCTGGTTCATCTCGGCGGCCAGTTGCTCAACCGTTGCACGTCTGTTCGCCCGTAGACGTCACCTCAGCCGCTGCTCACCCCTGTCAGCCCCGGCAATTTTGGATAGCGGAACTTTGCCATAGACAATATACACTACCGGCCATTAAAATTGCTACACCACGAAGATGACGTGCTACAGATGCGAAATTTTACCGACAGGAAGAAGATGCTGTGATACACAAATGATTAGGTTTTCAGAGCATTCACACAAGGTTTGCGCCGGTGGCGACACCTACAATATGCTGACATGAGAAAAGTTTCCAACCGATTTCTCATACACAAACAGCAGTTGACCGGCGTTGCCTGGTGAAACGTTGCTGTGATGCGTCGTGTAAGGAGGAGAAATGCGTACCATCACGTTTCCGACTTTGATAAAGGTCGGATTGTATCCTATCGCGATTTCGGTTTATCGTATCGCGATCTTCCTGCTCGTGTTGGTCGAGATCCAGTAACTGTTGGCAGAATATGAAATCGGTGGGTTCAGGAGGGTACTACCGAACGCCGTGCTGGATCCCAACGGCCTCGTATCACTAGCAGTCGAGATGACAGGTATCTTATCCGCATGGCTGTGACGGATCGTGCAGCCACGTCTCGATCCCTGAGTCAACAGATGGGGACGTTTGCACGAACAGTTCGACGACGTTTGCAGCAGCATGGACTATCAGCTCGGAGACCATGGCTGCGGTTACCATTTAGGCTGCATCACAAACAGGAGCGCCAGCGATGGTGTACTCAGCGACGAACCTGCGTGCACGAATGGCAAAACGTCATTTTTTCGGATGAATCCAGGTTCTGTTTACAACATCATGATGGTCGCATCCGTGTTTGGCGACATCGCGCTTAGCGCACATTGGAAGCGTGTATTCGTCATCGCCATACTGGCGTATCACCCGGCGTGATGGTAGGGGTGTCATTGGTTACACGTCTCGGTCACCTTTGTTCGCATTGACGGCACTTTGAACAGTGGACGTTACATTTCAGATGCGTTACGACCCGTGGCTCTACCCTTCATTCGATCCCTGCAAAATCCTACATTTCAGCAGGATAATGCACGACCGCATGTTG
Organism: Schistocerca cancellata; assembly: GCF_023864275.1. Classification (NCBI taxonomy): domain Eukaryota; kingdom Metazoa; phylum Arthropoda; class Insecta; order Orthoptera; family Acrididae; genus Schistocerca; species Schistocerca cancellata. The sequence continues at coordinate 122,313,437 of NC_064637.1, read as the reverse complement.
CATGTCCTGTACGGGCCTTTCTGGATACAAAAAATGTTCGACTGTTGCCCTGGCCAGCACATTCTCCAGATCTCTCACCAATTGAAAACGTCTGATCAATGGTGGCCGAGCAACTGGCTCGTCACAATACGCCAGTCACTACTCTCGATGAACTGTGGTATCATGTTGAAGCTGCATGGGCAGCTGTACCTGTACACGCCATCCAAGCTCTGTTTGACTCAATGCCCAGGCGTATCAAGGCCGTTATTACGGCCAGAGGTGGTTGTTCTGGGTACTGATTTCTCAGGATCTATTCACCCAAACTGCGTGAAAATGTAATCACATGTCAGTTCTAGTATAATATATATGTCCAATGAATATCCGTTTATCATCTGCATTTCTTCTTGGTGTAGCAATTTTAATGGCCAATAGTGTACTTTGATCAGCGGCTCGCAAACAATTCGCAAACATAGCCTTTTCGGAAGCGCTTCCTCACTTGATCCGAAAGCCAGTGATTAAGTCGTTTTGTACGACTTATAAATAATCCCGTTTTCACATTACGAAAACGACTTCACTGTTTCCCGTATCCCCCAAAGCGCGTTTTATACCGTCCGCTGCTAGTGCTGCCACCTATCATCTGTTAGAGGTGATTGTAGGTTGACGTCGAACATAAGCAGTGGTGACTGGACCGTGTGTATAAAATAATCTGGAAATAATTACTATAATTATCAGTAAGAGTAGATCAGCACTAGTCATAATAACTACATAAGTAGCCGGTAGTGGTAGCTTCTGCCTCTTAGTTTATAAGATGACTAATTCCACATGTTTATGGCTGTAACGCATCTCAGTTACGCAGGAGAAGATATTATGCCTGCATTCACCATGTAATTCGACGTAGCCTCTACTTTCAATGTTTGTCTACCCAGAATAGTTCTCGTTCAGAAAGACCCTCCATGGTGTACAATCAGCGTAAAGAAATACCTAACTAAACAGATACTACTGCATATAGATGTAGAGCAAAGCATTGGGATATGCTGACGCCGGCCGCTGTGGCCGAGCGGTTCTAGACGCTTCAGTCTGGAACCGCGCGACCGCTGCGGTCGCAGGTTCGAATCCTGCCTCGGGCATGGATGTGTGTGATGTCCTTAGGTTAGTTAGGTTTAAGTAGTTCTTAGTTCTAGGGAACTGATGACAGATGTTAAGTCCCATAGCGCTCAGAGTTTTTTGAACCATTTGATATGCTGAATTAAATGCGTTTCACTACGAAGAGAGTAACGCGAGAAGACTTACATGGCTACCGTGACAGGATATTGTCGTTAGTCCTTCACAAAACCCCCCCCAAAAAAAAAACGTGCCCTAATGTGAAGGCTATTAATGGCACCAAAGTAACTCACTGAAGAGACATCAAAGAAAGTGAGAGTCGTAAAACAAAAGTCGAAATGCTTAACTCTGATTTTAACTGTTCGTTTGCCGAGGGTAACCAAGAAATGTCGCCCAGTTTAATTCTCGTAGCACCTAGAAATGATTAAAAAAGGTATAAATGTCAGTGGCGTTGAGAAACAGCTGAAATCGTTAAAACTGAACAAAGCTCCACGGCGTCATGGAATCCCTATCAGAGTTTACATTGAATTTGTGGCTGTGTTCTCTCTCTTTTAACTATAAGCTGTCGTAGAAGCTTCGAATAAAAACCGTGTCCAGTAACTGGAAGAAAACACAGGCCACACCTGTCCATGAGAAGGGTAGCAAAAGTGGTCCACAAAACTACTGTCGAATATCCTTGACATCAATTTGTTGCAGAATCTTAAAACATATTCTCAAATCAAACATAATGCAGTATCTCGAACAGAATGACCTCCTCCATAACAGCGAGCTTGGATTCCGAAAATATCGATCACGCGAAACCCTACTCGCACTTTCCTCACATTACACAATGAAAGCTTTGGATCAATGCAGCCAGGTACATGCATTATTTCTCGATTTCCGAAAATCGTGTGTGACTAATCATCGTACCTACGCTTATTATCAAAAGTACGGTTGTATGAGGTAGCAAGCGAAATTTCTGACTGCGTTGAGGACTTTTTTGTAGGCAGGAAACAGAATGTTACCTTGGATGGCGAGATATCGACAGATGTAGAAGTAACTTCCGGTCTGTCCCAGGGAAGTGTGTTCGGCATTTTGCTGTTCATATTGTATATTAATGGCCTTATGGACAAGTCGACACAAGGCCCCGGGAGAAGACAACATTCCATTAGAACTACTGAGAGCCTTGGGAGAGCCAGTCCTGACAAAACTCTACCATCTGATGAGCAAGATGTACGAGACAGACGAAATACCCTCAGACTTCAAGAAGAATATAATTATTCCAATCCCCAAAAAACGGGTGTTGACAGATGTGAAAATTACAGAACTATCAGTTTAATAATTCACGGCTGCAAAATAATAACACGAATTCCTTATAGACAAATGGAAAAACTGGTAGAAGCTGACCTCGGGGAAGATCAATTTGGATTCCGTTGAAATGTTGGAATACGTGAGGCAATACTGACCCTACCACGTATCGTAGAAGATAAATTAAGGAAAGGCTCTTCAAATGCTTCAAATGGCTCTGAGCACTGTGGGACTTAACATCTGATGTCATCAGTCCCCTAGAACTAAGAAATACTTAAACTTAACTAACCTAATGACATCACACATCACACATCTGAGGTCATCAGTCCCCTAGAACTAAGAAATACTTAAACTTAACTAACCTAATGACATCACACAGATTGATGCCCGAGGCAGGATTCGAACCTGCTACCGCAGCGGTCGCGCGGTTCCAGACTGAAGCGCCTAGAACCGCTCGGCCACAGAGACTGGGTCTAAGGAAAGGCAAACCTACGTTTTTAGCATTTGTAGACTTAGACAAAGCTTTTGACAATGTTGACTGGAATACTCTCTTCCACATTCTGAAGGTGGCAGGGGTCAATTACAGGGAGCGAAAGGCTGTTTACAATTTGTGCAGACACCAGATGGCAGTTATAAGAGTCGAGGGACATGAAAGGGAAACAGTGGTTGAGTAAGGAGTGAGACAGGGCTCTAGCTGATCCCCGATGTTATTCAGTCTGTATAGTGAGCAACCAGTAAAGGAAACAAAAGAAAACTTCGGAGTAGGGATTAAAATCCATGGAGAAGAAATAAAAACTTTGAGATCGCCGATGACATTGTATTTCTGTCAGAGACAGCAAAGGTCCTGGAAGAGCAGCTGAACGGAATGGACAGTGTCTTGAAAGGAGGATATAAGATGAACATCAACAAAAGCAAAACGAGGATAATGCAATGTAGTCGAATTAAGTCGGGTGATGCTGAGGGAATTAGATTACGAAATGAGACACTTAAAGTAGTAAAGGAGTTTTGCTATTTGGGGAGCAAAATAACTGATGATGGCCGAAGTAGAGAGGATATAAACTGTAGACTGGCAATGGCAAGGAAAGCGTTTCTGAAGAAGAGAAATTTGTAAACATCGAGTATAGATTTTAGTGTCAGAAAGTCATTTCTGAGAGTATTTTTATGGAGTGTATCCATGTATGGAAGTGAAACATGGACGATAAATAGTTTAGACAAGAAGAGAATAGAAGCTTTCGAAATGTGGTGCTATGGAAGAATGCCGAAGACTAGATGAGTAGATCACGTAACTAATGAGGAGATACTGAATAGAATTCGGGAAAGAGGAATTTGTGGTTCAACTTGACCTGAAGAAGGGATGGGTTGGTAGGACATGTTCTGAGGCATCAAGGTATCACCAGTTTAGTAATGGAGGGCAGCGTGGAGGGTAAAAACTATAGAGGGAGACCAGGTGATGAATACACTAAGGAGATTCAGAAGGATGTAGGTTGCAGCGGGTACTGGGAGATGAAGATACTTGTACAGGATAGAGTAGCATAGAGAGTTGCATCAAACCATTCTCTGGACTGAAGACCACCACCACCACCACAACAACAACAACATGGACAATATTAGTAGTAACCTCAGACTTTCTGCAGATTATGCGGTAATCTATAATGAAGTACTACGTGAGAGAATGTGCTCCAAAATTTGGCAACATCCTATAAATGTGTAGAAACGTAAAACTGTGCATTTCATCAGACGAAAATCGTAGCCTCCTATGACTATAATATCAATGAGTCACAATTGGAATCGGTCATGGAAATCATACTAATACCTGTGAATAACACTTTCGAGGGACATGAAATGGAATCATCATGTAGGCTCAGCTCTGGGTAAAGCAGGCGACAGACTGCAGTTGACTAGTAGAATCAAAACACTCGTTTGAGCCATTCTAGAATATTGTCCAAATGTGTGGAACCCGTACCAAATACGACTATGTGGATGCTGTGTGTAGGCCTTGTGCCTACTTCGCCAGCAACCAAAAATACATCAGCAGAAAGCGGTTACATAATTCACAGGCGCCAGCCTTCCTGGAGACAGACGGAACTCGGCCACGATCAGCGCGGCCACCAGGTTCCGATAGAGGCTGCTGGTCCCACGGGGCTATTGTCCTCCGCCGACCATGTGACAAAGTAGTGCCCACTATATGCTGGCGCCCGGGCCGTACTTCTGCTGGCGTTCGAGGCGCGATGTGCAGAACATTCAGAGTGGTTTTTCTGGGAAAGGCGCTGGATGCAGTCGCATTCCATCAGTCATGAACTCATTTTGTGGCCACCGCAACGATAACGCCGATTTCCGACTCACTGATCACCTAATAGACTTGCAGGAATTCTGGTCTTTGGTTCATCAATGCTACACTGGATTTGACTGTGCGTCCTCATACTAGAACTCTGATACTGAACTGTCGTTCTGGGACTGTAACATGCGCTGCTTCGAAGTTCGCAATCATCACAATATTCTTTGAACTGTCCCATCGGGACTTGAACTTCTGCTAGAGCAATGCATTCCCTATTTAATAGTTAGCGACATTTTCCAACAGCACACTGACAGAGAAAAATCGCGCCACAAAGAAATACACTCCTGGAAATTGAAATAAGAACACCGTGAATTCATTGCCCCAGTATCAGCACTCTCAAGGTTATCCAAAGCAAACTGACTCTAAATTGATAAGTCAATTTCATGATTCGAGCTGTTGTGCTGCCGTTCACGAGCAATGCTCTCGGGGTTGTTTTTCAGTATGATAACGCTGTCCCACACACCGCTGTCATAACCTACTATACTCTACAAATACACTCCTGGAAATGGAAAAAAGAACACATTGACACCGGTGTGTCAGACCCACCATACTTGCTCCGGACACTGCGAGAGGGCTGTACAAGCAATGATCACACGCACGGCACAGCGGACACACCAGGAACCGCGGTGTTGGCCGTCGAATGGCGCTAGCTGCGCAGCATTTGTGCACCGCCGCCGTCAGTGTCAGCCAGTTTGCCGTGGCATACGGAGCTTCATCGCAGTCTTTAACACTGGTAGCATGCCGCAACAGCGTGGACGTGAACCGTATGTGCAGTTGACGGACTTTGAGCGAGGGCGTATAGTGGGCATGCGGGAGGCCGGGTGGACGTACCGCCGAATTGCTCAACACGTGGGGCGTGAGGTCTCCACAGTACATCGATGTTGTCGCCAGTGGTCGGCGGAAGGTGCACGTGCCCGTCGACCTGGGACCGGACCGCAGCGACGCACGGATGCACGCCAAGACCGTAGGATCCTACGCAGTGCCGTAGGGGACCGCACCGCCACTTCCCAGCAAATTAGGGACACTGTTGCTCCTGGGGTATCGGCGAGGACCATTCGCAACCGTCTCCATGAAGCTGGGCTACGGTCCCGCACACCGTTAGGCCGTCTTCCGCTCACGCCCCAACATCGTGCAGCCCGCCTCCAGTGGTGTCGCGACAGGCGTGAATGGAGGGACGAATGGAGACGTGTCGTCTTCAGCGATGAGAGTCGCTTCTGCCTTGGTGCCAATGATGGTCGTATGCGTGTTTGGCGCCGTGCAGGTGAGCGCCACAATCAGGACTGCATACGACCGAGGCACACAGGGCCAACACCCGGCATCATGGTGTGGGGAGCGATCTCCTACACTGGCCGTACACTACTGGTGATCGTCGAAGGGACACTGAATAGTGCACGGTACATCCAAACCGTCATCGAACCCATCGTTCTACCATTCCTAGACCGGCAAGGGAACTTGCTGTTCCAACAGGACAATGCACATCCGCATGTATCCCGTGCCACCCAACGTGCTCTAGAAGGTGTAAGTCAACTACCCTGGCCAGCAAGATCTCCGGATCTGTCCCCCATTGAGCATGTTTGGGACTGCGGTCTGCACGTCCAGCACGAACGCTGGTCCAACTGAGGCGCCAGGTGGAAATGGCATGGCAAGCCGTTCCACAGGACTACATCCAGCATCTCTACGATCGTCTCCATGGGAGAATAGCAGCCTGCATTGCTGCGAAAGGGGGATATACACTGTACTAGTGCCGACATTGTGCAAGCTCTGTTGCCTGTGTCTATGTGCCTGTGGTTCTGTCAGTGTGATCATGTGATGTATCTGACCCCAGGAATGTGTCAATAAAGTTTCCCCTTCCTGGGACAATGAATTCACGGTGTTCTTATTTCAATTTCCAGGAGTGTATTAACATGTTTCCTCGGTCTGGAAAAGAATCAGATCTGTCCCCAGTCGAGCACATGAGGGACATCATTGGACGTCATCCTCAGACAGCATTAACCGTCCCCTTATTAAACGACCAAGCGCAACAGGCAGGGAACTCCATCCCTTTAAATGACATAGGCATGCTTATTCATATACAGGTACATGTAAATAGGCTGAAATACGGCTCTGCGGTCGGCAACGCCTATGTAAGACAACAAGTATCTGGCGCAGTCGGTTACTGCTGCTACAATGTCAGGTTATCAATGTTCAAGTGAGTTTCAACGCGGTGTTATAGCTAGCGCACGAGCGATAGGACACAGAACATTCGAGGTGACGATGAATTGGGGATTTTTCCGTACGATCATTTCACGAATGTACCGTGAATATCAGGAATCTGGTAAAATATCAAATCTCCGACATCGCTGCGGCCGGAAAAAGATCCTGCAAGAACGGGTAACGGCGACTGAAGAGAATCGTTCAACGTGACAGAAGTGCAACCCTTCCGCAAATTGCTGCCGATTTCAATGCTGGGCCATCGACAAGTATCAGTGTGCGAACCATACAACGAAACATAATCGATATGGGCTTTCGGAACCGAAGGTCCACTCGTGTACCCTCCCTGACTGCACGACATAAAGATTTACGCCTCGCCTGGGCCCGTCAACACTGACATTGGACTGTTGACAAATGGAAACATGTTGCCTGGTCGGACGAGTCTCGTTTCGAATTGTATCGAGCGGGTGGACGTGTACGAGTATGGAGACTACCTTATTTATCCATAGACCCTGTGTGTCACCAGAGGACTGTTCAAGCTGGTGGAGGCTCTGTAATGGTGTGGGGCGTGTGCAGTTGGAGTGAAACAGGACCCCTAATACGTCTAGATACGACTCTGACAGGTGACACGTACTTAAGCATCCTGTCTGATCACCTGTATCCATTCATGTCCATCGTGCACTCCGAAGGACTTGGGCAATTCCAGCAGAACAATGTGACACCCCGCACGTCTAGAATTGGTACAGAATGCCTCCAGGAACGCTCTTCTGGGTTTAGACACTTCCGCTAACCACCAAACTCCCCAGACATGAACATTATTGAGCGTATCTGGGATGCTTTGCAACGTGCTGTTCAGAAGGGATCTCCACCCCCTCGTACTCTTACGGATTTATGGACAGCTCTGGAGGATTCATGGTGTCAGTTTTCTCAAGCACTGCTTCCGACATTAGTTGAGTCCATGTCACGTCTTATTGCGGCACTTCTGTGTGCTCGCGGGGGCCTTACACGATATTAGGCGGGTGTACCAGTTTCTTTGGCTCTTCAGTGTATACCTTTTTCTTAATTTTTTTTAAATTTGTTGAACTACCCTCTAAAATTTTACGGGTATTTGAATAATTATATTTGTGTCACAACATTGCTGTCAAGCGTTAATATTGTTGTGACTTCTGAAATTTTCCCGGCGTATTTCTTCTTCTAATAATTTCCGGGTATGCAGCCGGATCCCGTCGGCCGAAATATCGTGGCAGAATGTCGACGGGATCCGGCTGCATACCCGGAAATTATTAGAAGTTAATATTGTTTATTGTTTCTCTATCCTTATAAACCAATAACCCCTTTCCTTTCATGAATCGAACTACCACGTATAAAACAGCTTCAAACATCTGATTACTTTACTAACGAGTTAGTAGCAGTAGTAGTTTATTTATCCAGAGATAATTTACATTCCTTGGATTTCGTCAGAAAATACAAGGTATATAAAAAATAATATACACACACGCACATATACACATCAAAAAATGTTTTGCATCACCCCAGTTCCCCGAACTCCTCAAGATAGACATTGACTGTGGATATTGTATCACAGACACAGTCCCTTTGACTGTTCAGAGATCTCACTAAACCCGCCAAAAGATGTAAACAACCATGCATGAGCACCGCCTATTAGACGGAGGGGGTCCGACGGCCGATCAGTTCCAGTCATTCCACCAGGAAGAAGGTACACGCCTCGTGTTGTCTGTAGTTCAGTCATGCCCAGACGGTCAGTACCGTGGTTCGTTGCGTCCATATTGTTACTTCGTGCCAGGAAGGGCTCTCAGAAAGGGAAGTGTCCAGGAGTCTCGGAGTGAACCAGAGCGATGTTGTTTGGACATGGAGGATATACAGAGAGACAGGAACTGTCGATGACGTGCCTCGCTCAGGCCGCCCAACGGCTACTACTGGGCAGAATGACCGCTACCTACGGATTATGGCTCGGAGAAACCCTGACAGCAACGCCTCCATGTTGAAAAACGCTTTTCATGCAGCCACAGGACGTCGTGTTACGACTCAAACGGTGTGCAATAGGCTGCATGATACACAACTTCACTCCCAACGTCCATGGCAAGGTCCGTCTTAGCAACCACGACACCATGCAGCGTGGTACAGATGGGCCTAACAACATGCCGAATGGACCATTCAGGATTGGCATCACGTACTATTCACCAATGAGTGTCGCATATGCCTTCAACCAGCCAATCGTCGGAGACGTTTTTGGAGGCAACCCTGTCGGGCTGAACGCCTCAGACACACTGTCCAGCGAGTGCAGCAATGTGGAGGTTCCCTGCTGTTTTTGGGTGGCGTTATGTGGGGCCGAAACGTGCCGCTGGTGGTCATGGAAGGCGCAGTAAGAGCTGTACGATACGTGAATGCCATCCTCCAACCGATATTGCAACCATTTCGGCAGCATATTGGCGAGGCATTCGTCTTCATGGATGACAATTCGCGTCCCCATCGTGCACACCTTGTGAATGACATCCTTTAGGATAACGACATCGCTCGACTAGAGTGGCCAGAATGTTCTTCAGACATGAACCCTATGGAACATGCCTGGGATAGATTGAAAAGGGCTCTTCAAGAACGACGTGACCCACCAACCACCCTGAGTGATCTGCCCCGAATCGCTGTTGAGGAGTGGGACAATCTGGACCAACAGTGCTTTGATGAACTTGTGGATAGTATTCCACGACGAATATAGGGATGCATCAATGCAAAATGACGTGCTACTGGGTATTAGAGGTACCGGTGTGTACAGCAATCTGGACCACCACCTCTGAAGGTCTCGCTGTATGGTAGTACAACATGCAATTTGTGGTTTTCATGGGCAATAAAAAGGGTGGATATGATGTTTACGTTGATCTCTATTCCAGTTTTCTGTACAGATTACGGAACTCTCTGAAGCGAGGCGATGCAAAACTTTTTTTGATATATATGTATTCTTCAGGTGTAGTTGGAACATATTTATAAACAATGTCTGAAGATATGCGAAAGAGAATTGCCAGAGTATGTGCTTCCATAAGTGCCGATGTGATAAGGAATACCACTCAATTCATTATAAGAATATTGTAGCACTGCATTGATATCAATGATCATCACTTCGAACACCTTCTGTAAATGGACGTTCGTGCCACCTTTGTTACCTTCGTTGGCCTTCAAAGACCTTACTGTTACACATCACTGGATTCGTCTCCATAGCCGCTATCAGAAAATAAGTACCAAACTATAGCATCCAATTTAAAAAAAACGAAGTTGACCATATCTCTGAAGCGACCCCACCTAGCAACAAAAAACCAACGGCATATTATGGTCTCCGTTGTCCCATGCAACCTTTGTCCCACAAACTTTTCAGCTGCTATCATATTATTATTATTATTATTATTATTTCTATTTTGCTCAGACCTTAGGTCTGGTTAAAAATGGAAAGTGATGCGGACCTTCATCAAGCGTGACTTCCTTTTAACTGTACGGTATATGTTACACTGTATTTAGGAACTTTCGGGTTATTGAACACGTATCAATAATTACGGATTTCTGTAGTTGTATATATACGTTTGGATGTAGCTGTATTGCGTTGATGTACTGGTGGATATTGTGTGGTATGACTCCTGTAGTTGATAGTATAATCGGTATAATGTAAACTTTATCCTGATGCCACATGTCCTTGACTTCCTCAGCCAGTTGGATGTATTTTTCAATTTTTTCTCCTGTTTTCTTCTGTATATTTGTTGTATTGGGTATGGATATTTCGATTGGTTGTGTTAATTTCTTCTTTTTATTGGTGAGTATGATGTCAGGTTTGTTATGTGGTGTTGTTTTATCTGTTATAATGGTTCTGTTCCAGTATAATTTGTATTCATCATTCTCCAGTACGTTTTGTGGTGCATACTTGTATGTGGGAACGTGTTGTTTTATTAGTTTATGTTTTATGGCAAGTTGTTGATGTATTATTTTTGCTACATTGTCATGTCTTCTGGGGTATTCTGTATTTGCTAGTATTGTACATCCACTTGTCATGTGATCTACTGTTTCTATTTGTTGTTTGCAAAGTCTGCATTTATCTGTTATGGTATTGGGATCTTTAATAATATGCTTGATGTAATATCTGGTGTTTATTGTTTGATCCTGTATTGCAATCATGAATCCTTCCATCTCACTGTATATATTGCCTTTTCTTAGCCATGTGTTGATTGATGTGTGGCTGTGTTAGATGATACGGGTGCTTGCCATGTAGTGTTTTCTTTTTCCAATTTACTTTCTTCGTATCTGTTGATGTTATGTGATCTAAAGGGTTGTAGAAGTGGTTATGAAATTGCAGTGGTGTAGCCGATGTATTTATATGGGTGATTGCTTTGTGTATTTTGCTACTTTCTGCTCGTTCTATAAAGAATTTTCTTAAATTGTCTGCCTGTCCATAATGTAGTTTTTTTATGTCGATGAATCCCCTTCCTCCTTCCTTTCTGCTTAATGTGAATCTTTCTGTTGCTGAATGTATGTGATGTATTCTATATTTGTGGCATTGTGAACGTGTAAGTGTATTGAGTGCTTCTAGGTCTGTGTCACTCCATTTCACTACTCCAAATGAGTAGGTCAATACTGGTACAGCATAAGTATTTATAGCTTTTGTCTTGTTTCTTGCTGTCAATTCTGTTTTCAGTATTTTTGTTAGTCTTTGTCTATATTTTTCTTTTAGTTCTTCTTTAATATTCGTATTATCTATTCCTATTTTTTGTCTTTATCCTACATATTTATAGGCATCTGTTTTTTCCATCGCTTCTATGGAGTCACTGTGGTTAATCAATATGTAATCTTCTTGTTTAGTGTGTTTTGCCTTGACTATGCTATTTTTCTTACATTTGTGTGTTCCAAAACCCATATTTATATCATTGCTGAATACTTCTGTTATCTTTAGTAATTGGTTGAGTTGTTGATTGGTTGATGGCAGTAGTTTTAGATCATCCATGTATAGCATATGTGTGATTTTGTGTGGGTATGTTCCAGTAATATTATATCCATAATTTGTATTATTTAGCATGTTGGATTGTGGGTTCAGAGCAAGACAGAATCAGAAAGGACTTAATGAGTCTCCTTGGTATATTCCACGCTTAATCTGTATTGGCTGTGATGTGATATTATCTGAATTTGTTTGGATATTAAGTGTGGTTTTCCAGTTTTTCATTACCATGTTTAGGAACTGTATCAATTTAGGCTTTACTTTGTATATTTCCAATATCTGTAGTAACCATGAGTGTGGTACACTATCAAAAGCTTTTTGGTAATCAATGTATGCGTAGTGTAGCGACCTTTGTTTAGTTTTAGCTTGATATGTCACCTCTGTATCTATTATCAGTTGCTCTTTACATCCTCGTGCTCCTTTGCAGCAGCCTTTTTGTTCTTCATTTATAGTTTTGTTCTGTGTTGTATGTGTCATTAATTTCTGTGTTAATGACTGAAGTTAATATTTTGTAGATTGTTGGTAGGCATGTTATGGGGCGATATTTAGCTGGGTTTGCTGTGTCTGCTTGATCTTTAGGTTTCAGATAGGTTATTCCATGTGTAAGTCTATCAGGGAATGTGTATGGATCTGCAATGTAACTGTTAAATAATTTAGTTAGATGTGAATGTGTTGAGGTGAACTTCTTTAGCCAGAAATTTGCTATTTTATCATTTCCAGGGGCTTTCCAATTGTGCGTAGAATTAATTGCTCGGGTGACTTCATGTTGCAAAATTATCACTTCAGGCATTTGTGGTATCATCTTGTATGTGTCTGTTTCTGCTTGTATCCACCGTGCATGCCTGTTATGTTGTACCGGGTTTGACCATATGTTGCTCCAGAAGTGTTCCATGTCTGTTATGTTTGGTGGATTGTCTATTTTAATGTGTGTGTTGTCTATTGTTTGGTAAAATCTCTTTTGGTTTGTGTTGAATGTTTGGTTTTGTTTCCTTCTATTTTCACTTTTTTTGTATCTTCTAAGTCAATGCTTGTATTTTCTGCTTCTTTTCATCTAATTGCTCTATTGTTTCTTGTTGTGAGATTTTACCTAACCTTTTTCGTTTTTTGTCTGATATTTAATTTCTTATAAATTGTGTTAGCTGTCTGATGTCTTTTCTCAGTTTTTCTATTCTGATCTGTAGCCTGTGTTGCCATGCTGGTTTTGTGGGTATCTTCTGTGTGTTGGTTGGTTCTGATCTCTGCCTAGTGTGTATATTTAGTGTAGTGAGTGCTCCTACATAAACCAGTAGTTGTAACTCTTCCATAGTTGTATTTTCATTTATTTTGTTGTGTATGATTGTGTTGATAGTTGTTATTGTTGTTTCGACTTGTGCGTTATTTGGTGGTCTATGCAAGAATGGTCTAATGTCTGTATTTGTGTCTTTGTATTCTACATATGTCAGCTGAAATTTTTCTTCTATATCTAACATGTGTGTCACTCCGTGTTCTATTTGTGCTTGTTCTGGTGGCTGTCTTAAGATTTCGTTTTCCTCTGATTGTTTAATTGACACGTTTTGTTCTTTGTTTGTTTTCTCTGGGATGTTTGAGTCCATTACTGTATTTTCTTCTACTTCTAATTGCACATTATTTTGTTCCAGTATTTGTTGTACTTGTTGTTTGATGTTTTCTAATTCAACTGGGGTATCCTGTTTTTTTTATTATTACACGGATCTGATCAGCTAGTCGTTGTTCTGTTAAAAATTTTAATTCCGGGTATCTGGTAATAAATGTTGTGTATACTTGTGATCTGTATCCAGTTGTGTTGGTTCCTAGGTTTGTTGCGTGGTAATAACAGAACATGAGGTGTCGATTAACTTCATCTGACCATCTCATCCTCTGTCTTTGTTTTCCTTCTGGGGTGGTTGCAGGAAGCATATCCTGCAAAACACCTCTATTTGGATTTAAATCATTTTCCAGTTGGCTAGCAGTGTCGTTACCATTGTGGGCGGGCATAGGGTTCAACCGTCGTCCCCGACCATGACGGCGCTTGTCCGAGGCTTCTTTAGTTCTGTCCTGAACCAAGTAATCACACTAAAAGGGGGGTTAGCCCTATTAGTGGTTTGTTCTTTTCGTCGCCTTTTACGACTGGCAGAACATACCGGAGGCCTATTCTTTTCCCGGGCCTCCACGGGGTTTATTATTATTATTATTATTATTATTATTATTCTAGGTGGCAATAGTCAGTGACTCACCCTGTATGTACAGTATCCTACAAATACAAGGGTATACAACACCCTAAACAATGTTACATTAGAAAATGTACACACAACTTTGATTAATTACATAAAAGATGTTTTTCATGAATCAGTTAGCAAAGATTTAAATAAAAACACATTTTAGCTGTAACACTTCGGTTCAAAATACTAATTCGGCTAATAACAAACATTTCACTGAAAATAATATTGACATTGACTATGGCATATAGTACCTACATAGTACATGAATATAATTATTTGATACTAGATTGCTGAACATATTCGTTTACACTGCAACAGCAGTTGCTCATTAGAAACTTGAATAAAGTTTCCTTAAATGTAGACAATTTTTTCACTTTTTTATATGCTCTGGAAGTTTGTTATACAACTTTGTACCTCGAACGTTAGGTTTTATGCAGTAGCCTTGTTTACTCTTTTTACGTGTATATCACTGCACATACTTGTATTAGATGAATGCAGATGTGAGCTGGTTTTGGAAGTTTCAGTGCATCTTTTTATGCTAGTACACTTTCTTGTATGTGGAGGCATGGTAAAGGCAGAATATTTGGCTGTGTGAAGGAGCTGCTCGGAGGGTGTTAGCCTGGAACTGTTGGTAATTACTCTTACAGCTCGTTTTTGTAGTTCAATATGGGTTTTAGATTTGCTGTATTGTGACACCAAAATGCGAGGCCATAGGTAATAGCAGGAAGAAAGTGAGAAAAGTAGATAGTTCCGATACACTGTTCACTAGACACATTACGAATTTCACGTAGTACAAAGCAAGCAGAACTTAACCTGTTAGCGAGATAGTGGATGTGAACTTATCAGTCTAAATTTTCATCTACGTGGACACCTAAAAATTTTGTGACACCTACTCTCTTAACTTCTTCATTTTGAATTCTGAGGTCTAGGTCATTTTGTGGCTTTGTTTTCCTGTAATGGTTATAATTAGTTTTTGAAATATTTAAAGTTAACTTGTTCATTTCAAACTAGATTTGTAAATATTCCAGAACTCTTGTTGCAGATGTTGGCAATGCTTGGTTGGCATCAGTTACAACATTTGTATCATCAGCAGACAGGGTTATATTAGTACCAATGTTTGGAATTTTTATATTATTTACCTACATTAGAAATAAGTGAGGTCCTGGAACACTTCTCTGTGGTACCCCAGTTGGTACAGTCCGAAAACAGATATGTAAGCAATGCTTTTGTTTTTAAACGCGTTAAATATTTGATTTAGAGCAAGTAAGCGAGAAGAAGTTTATAAAAGATCTGAAATTATGTTTAAAGTTTTCTGAAAGTCGCCAAGTGCTCTCATTATCAAATTCTGGGTGAGTACAGTACGGGAAATAAGCGCTGTGTTTTGAGCAAAAGTCAGTTTTCCAAGTATCTCAATATTTATCACGTCTTATCTCCTCCAAAAATGGTTCAAATGGCTCTGAGCGCTATGGGACTCAACATCTTAGGTCATAAGTCCCCTAGAACTTAGAACTACTTAGACCTAACTAACCTAAGGACATCACACACATCCACGCCCGAGGCAGGATTCGAACCTGCGACCGTAGCGGTCGTGCGGTACCAGACTGTATCTTCTCCACTACGTATCGTACAGTGATACAATTTTGCAGATAGAGGCTATGGCAGGGTCTATAGCCTATATGGATACCGTCTGCAATATATGATGCGAATAGAGGTAGTAGTACAGAAGTAAAAAATTAAAACTTCATGCCCGATGTTGAAGTTTTACTACAAGAACAACGAAAATGTAGTAAACGATAAAGTTTCTTCTGCATCATTTTGTGTGTATGTGTGTGGGAGGGGGGGGGGTGTTCATCAGCGAGGAAAAGGTTTGACATTATGTTTAAAGTTCATTGGAAGACAGTGGATGAATATAGTCTGGCTACTCACGCTCCGTTAGTCACCCTGTCTCAAGATATATACTCAGCTTTTAAATGTGACACTTGTCTTACTGCCTTAAACGTTTGACATGAGATGGTCCTCTTAATGAGTGGATTATGATAGCAGTTTAAATTTTTAAATTCGGTCAATAATTACACGAGATATTGAAAGTAAAATTTTTATTGCCCGTGGAAACCGTCAGATAAGGAACGTGAACCGTGACACACGAGTCGTGTTATAGTCCAGTAAACAAAACAAAATAAGGGAAAAATTCGTGTAATCGCAAATTTTTGTACAGTGGTAGTAGCAAGTGTCGTGAATAACGTATTAACGAACCTGTCCGAAGGGGTGTGAGCGTTGTGAATGGCGGCCGTGTAAAGGCCACTTCTTTATGTTTTTCTTGAAAAACTGAAAAACCGCTGTTTCCCATTACAAAAGTAAACCACATTAAATTTATTACAAATAAGGTGCTATCGATTTTTTTTTCTCTAGGACAAAAATTTCAGCGTTGCAGGGCATTGAAAAATCCTAGATACTTAAAAGTAATGTCTCAAGAATATGAAGTCGTTTTTTCATAGATGAAGCGGGTTAATAATAAATATTATATGTACATACCACAAATAAGTGAAGTAGAAACGTATTATGGGATAAGAAGTGTTCTGGGGTTGCAACAATGTGGAAAGGAGGCGGGGGAGGGGTGCAACTTTGAAGCACGAGGAAAGATAAATCGCTGGATTGTAGTCATGTACTCCCCTCCTTCATAGGTCTGCAGACGGAAGAGAGAGCACGTGACTCCCCACTATTTGCCTCATTACATCACAGGAAGCAACTAGAGGGTGCTTCATAAACCACTACTGACACTACGCAGCTTCCCTTCTGAATCACCGGCGACAAATTGTGCGTACCTGCTCGGGGGTGTTTATTCACCACAAAGTACCTTAACACTACATCGATTACAGGTATGACTCCTTAATAATACCAAAGCAAGGAGTGCATATAGACACAACCTACGTTAGTCTCTGCACACTGCTTTACACAGCTAGAAGGAAATCGATCCTTAGTCACCCTGTACGGCAGCTGTAGCATCGTCCAGGAAAGGAAACTTTCCCCCCACCACGAGTGCTGCTCGCTTTTCAGTTTACAGATAGACTATACTCCCCAGCATTTCGTATCCAGTTCTCTCACGCGAGTAGACAAAATTACTTCTCTGAGCTCGTGTTTATATAGTGGAGTTATTTTCAGAACGTTAAATGAGAAGTTATTTGTATTTGCATTTGTTAAGTGCGCTGTTAAGTAACAAAGCTGAGCAGCTGGATCTGTCAACTGGCTGCCTCACTGAGAGCCTGTCCCAAGCGTAACATGCTGTTAAGATACGCGGTGACAATTATTGAATTATTGAGCTATATGAAAAAATACGCATACTAGGTACAAACTACGGCGTGCACACGCCGTATTCAACATGAAAACGTCACTAAGATATTCGGATTTAGGTTATGACATATTCTATTTTCCCGCCATACTGGGCGATGATGTGCTGCAGATGAATAGCGAAATTCTGCATGACCCGCTGAAGTATCGGAACATCGATGCTGTCGATGACCTCCTGGATGGCTGTTTTAAGCTCGCCAGTGGTCTTGGGGTTATTGCTGTACACCTCGTCTTTCATATAGCCCCACAAAATGCAGTCGCAGGTGCTCAGACCCGGAGGATATGGCGGCCAGTCGAGGCCCATGCCAGTGGCCTCTGGGTGCCCCAGAGCCGGAATGCGGTCCCCAGAGTGCTCCTCCAGAACAAAGCTCTCCTGCTTCGTTAGGGTCGAGCTCCGTCTTGCATGAACCACATCTTGTCGAAATCAGGGCCACTTTGGATAAAGGGGATGAAATCGTCTTCCAAAACCTTCACATACCGTTCGGTAGTCACCATGCCATCGAGGAACATCGCACCGATTATTCCGTGACTGGACATTGCACACCACACAGTCACCTGTTGAGGGCGAAGAGACTTCTCGATCGCGAAATGCGGATTCTCGGTCCCCCAAATGCGCTAGTTTTGCTTATTGATGAACCCATCCAAACGAAAGTAGGCTCCGTCGCTAAACCAAACCATGCATGCATACTACTTTCCTTCGTGCGCCGCAGCCAACCGTACAGTTAGAACGTCCTAACGCAAACCTTTCACAAGTTATGACGATTTTATTTCATATAGTTCAATAATTGTCACCCCGTATAGTCGAAGATGTCGACCTCATTGTGTCCCTTGTCAGTGGCTTAAATACTTCTCACTGCTTGAGAGTATCAAATGCATCACCCCAGCCTCAATTCTCCCAACATCTGACTACAGACTTAAATTGTCTGCCTCTATAGGAGAATTAGGTCACTTATGTATTATGGATCTTCAGACATTTCAACACAAGTCAAACAGTAAATTATACCAGATTACTGTTGTATATTTGTACATGATCAGTCCCACTCCGTCAGAGGGATTGACACCCACCTTGCAACGTGTAAGTGTCTCCACTAGTGCAGCCCACTCTACAAGTACCAGCAATTCCTGAATGGAAGTGATTTATGCTGTCAACCAGTAGCTCAATTAATGATGAGAGAAGTGAAGTAACTTCTTGGTCGTTCATTAATTCGCCACCAAGTAACATCAGTACAATTACACAGCTTTACAATACGTGTCAACGATAGACAGCAAGAAGGTGCCACATTTAGCAATCCGATCCCTTTCCCATAAACTGACAACATCACACTCTCAAATTAAGCACATCGGATTGGCTTGGATTGTTTGGGGGAAGAGACCAGACAGCAAGGTCATCGGTCTTATTGGGTTAGGGAAGGACGGGGAAGGAAGTCGGTCGTGCCCTTTCAAAGGAACCATCCCGGCATTTGCCTGGAGCGATTTAGGGAAATCAGGATGCCCGGACGCGGGATTGAACCGTCGTCCTCCCGAATGTGAGTCCAGTGTGCTAACCACTGCGCCACCTCGTTCGGTAAGCACATCGCAGCTATTGTTTATAGAAACGTATTTTACACAAAAACTCAGTTAACAACCACATTGAAGTACATATTTCATCAACTGAAAATATCAGCACTATATAGAGACGAGACGAGTGAAGCTATTTTGTCTATTCATCTCAGAGAACCATCTGTAAACTGAATAGCGAGGAGCGCTCGTGGTAGAGAAACTTGCCTTTCCCAGAAGAACGCTACAACAGTCGTACAAGATGATTAAGAGACCATTTCTCTCCCGCATAGTAGAATAATGTGCAGAGATTTACGTAGAATACGTCCACGTGCTTTTATTGCGTTAGTAGTGTCAGTAACTCATATCCGTATTCCATGTACTGCGATCACAGTTTGTGGAAAATACACTCCTGGAAATTGAAATAAGAACACCGTGAATTCATTTTCCCAGGAAGGGGAAACTTTATTGACACATTCCTGGGGTCAGATACATCACATGATCACACTGACAGAACCACAGGCACATAGACACAGGCAACAGAGCATGCACAATGTCGCCACTAGTACAGTGTATATCCACCTTTCGCAGCAATGCAGGCTGCTATTCTCCCATGGAGACGATCGTAGAGATGCTGGACGTAGTCCTGTGGAACGGCTTGCCATGCCATTTCCACCTGGCGCCTCAGTTGGACCAGCGTTCGTGCTGGACGTGCAGACCGCGTGAGACGACGCTTCATCCAGTCCCAAACATGCTCAATGGCGGACAGATCCGGAGATCTTGCTGGCCAGGGTAGTTGACTTACACCTTCTAGAGCACGTTGGGTGGCACGGGATACATGCGGACGTGCATTGTCCTGTTGGAACAGCAAGTTCCCTTGCCGGTCTAGGAATGGTAGAACGATGGGTTCGATGACGGTTTGGATGTACCGTGCACTATTCAGTGTCCCCTCGACGATCACCAGTGGTGTACGGCCAGTGTAGGAGATCGCTCCCCACACCATGATGCCAGGTGTTGGCCCTGTGTGCCTCGGTCGTATGCAGTCCTGATTGTGGCGCTCACCTGCACGGCGCCAAACACGCATACGACCATCATTGGCACCAAGGCAGAAGCGACTCTCATCGCTGAAGACGACACGTCTCCATTCGTCCCTCCATTCACGCCTGTCGCGACACCACTGGAGGCGGGCTGCACGATGTTGGGGCGTGAGCGGAAGACGGCCTAACGGTGTGCGGGACCGTAGCCCAGCTTCATGGAGACGGTTGCGAATGGTCCTCGCCGATACCCCAGGAGCAACAGTGTCCCTAATTTGCTGGGAAGTGGCAGTGTGGTCCCCTACGGCACTGCGTAGGATCCTACGGTCTTGGCGTGCATCCGTGCGTCGCTGCGGTCCGGTCCCAGGTCGACGGGCACGTGCACCTTCCGCCGACCACTGGCGACAACATCGATGTACTGTGGAGACCTCACGCCCCACGTGTTGAGCAATTCGGCGGTACGTCCACCCGGCCTCCCGCATGCCCACTATACGCCCTCGCTCAAAGTCCGTCAACTGCACATACGGTTCACGTCCACGCTGTCGCGGCATGCTACCAGTGTTAAAGACTGCGATGGAGCTCCGTATGCCACGGCAAACTGGCTGACACTGACGGCGGCGGTGCACAAATGCTGCGCAGCTAGGCCATTCGACGGCCAACACCGCGGTTCCTGGTGTGTCCGCTGTGCCGTGCGTGTGATCATTGCTTGTACAGCCCTCTCGCAGTGTCCGGAGCAAGTATGGTGGGTCTGACACACCGGTGTCAATGTGTTCTTTTTTCCATTTCCAGGAGTGTAGACACCCCTCGGTCATGTCTGCATGCTGCGTCTCCAGTGATTCAAAAGGCGAGCTCTACAAGGACCGGTATAGCTTTTTAAAATACTTTCTTGTTATAACCAGAAATAACAATAAACATATCACACTTGCACAGTTTATTAATACAACACCGATACACATAATTCTGTCACCAAGTAATAGGCGAACGCTTTCTGAAAATTGTATAAATTGATGGTGGTTATACCAATGTCTAGGAAGTGCAAGTGGAATGTGGAATTCCGGCGGAAATCACAAGTCAGTTGACATACTAAGCCTGGGAGACGTTGAAGTCCAAGATCCAGAATGGCAGCCAGATTCTAAGGCCAGAGCACAGTCAAGTTAACATGGAGCAACAGGTACACCAGTCCAAGAGACGAAGCAACCACCGCCGGGTGGCACTTCCTACTTGTGGGGTCGAACACAGCACGGTGAGAAGTGCCTTGTAGACGTCGCTGGCGGCGTTAGATAAGACTCCAGCACGAACATAATCCGGCGACCTACCCTCCCCCATGTGTCTACCCTCGACCTCCCCCTCCTCCTTCTACTAGCCCTCCAGCCCCTAACACTTTGGAACACAATTTAACACAAATACAGTTATGTCGCACTTAGAAGTGTTGTATACACTGGAGAGCCAAAGAAACTGGTACACCTGTTATTTCGTATAGTACCCCAGCGAGCACGCAGAAGTGCCGCAACACGACGTGGCATGGATGCAACTACCGTCTCAAGTAGTGCTGGAGGGAACTGATACCATTAATCCTGTAGTTGTTGTTGTTGTGGTCTTCAGTCCTGAGACTGGTTTGATGCAGCTCTCCATGCTACTCTATCCTGTGCAAGTTTCTTCATCTCCCAGTACCTACTGCAACCTACATCCTTCAGAATCTGCTTAGTGTATTCATCTCTTGGTCTCCCCCTACGATTTTTACCCTCCACACTGCCCTCCAATACTAAATTGGTGATCCCTTGATGCCTCAGAGCATGTCCTACCAACCGATCCCTTCTTCTAGTCAAGTTGTGCCTCAAACTGCTCTTCTCCCCAATCCTATTCAATACTTCCTCATTAGTTATGTGATCTACCCATCTAATCTTCAGCATTCTTCCATAGCACCACATTTCGAAAGCTTCTATTCTCTTCTTGTCCAAACTATTTACCGTCGATGTTTCACTTCCATACATGGCTACACTGCATACAAATACTTTCTGAAATGACTTCCTGACACTTAAATCTATACTCGATGTTAACAAATTTCTCTTCTTCAGAAACGCTTTCCTTGCCATTGCCAGTCTACATTTTATATCCTCTCTACTTCGACCATCATCAGTTATTTTGCTCCCCAAATAGCAAAACTCCTTTACTACTTTAAGTGTCTCATTTCCTAATCTAATTCCCTCAGCATGACCCGACTTAATTCGACTACATTCCATTATCCTCGTTTTGCTTATGTTGATGTTCATCTTATATCCTCCCTTCAAGATACCATCCATTCCGTTCAACTGCTCTTCCAAGTCCTTTGCTGTCTCTGACAGAATTACAATGTCATCGGCGAACCTCAACGTTTTTATTTCTTCTCCATGGATTTTAATACCTACTCCGAATATTTCTTTTGTTTCCTTTATTGCTTGCTCAATATACAGATTGAATAACATCGGGGAGAGGCTACAACCCTGTCTTACTCCCTTCCCAACCACGGCTTCCCTTTCATGTCCCTCGACTCTTATAATTGCCATCTGGTTTCTGTATAAATAGCCTTTCGCTCCCTGTATTTTACCCCTGCCACCTTTACAATTTGAAAGAGACTATTCCAGTCAACATTGTCAAAAGTTTCTCTAAGTCTACAAATGCTAGAAACGTAGGTTTGCCTTCCCTTAATCTTTCTTCTAAGGTAAGTCGTAAGGTCAGTATTGCCTCACGTGTTCCAGTATTTCTACGGAATCCAAACTGATCTTCCCCGAGTTCGGCTTCTACTAGTTTTTCCATTCGTCTGTAAAGAATTCGTGTTAGTATTTTGCAGCTGTGGCTTATTAAACTGATTGTTCGGTAATTTTCACATCTGTCAACACCTGCTTTCTTTGGTATTGGAATTATTATATTCTTCTTGAAGTCTGAGGGTATTTCACCTGTCTCATACATCTTGCTCACCAGATGGTAGAGTTTTGTCAGGACTGGTTCTCCCAACGCCGTCAGTAGTTCCAATCCTGTAGGGTTGTCCATAAATCCGTAAGAGTACGAGGGGGAGGAGATCTCTTCTAAAAAGCACGTTGCACGACATCCTGGATACGCTCAATAATGTTCATGTATGGGGAGTTTGGTGGCCAGCGTTCCTGGAGCCACTCTGTGGCAATTCTGGACGTTTGGGGTGTCACCTTGTCCTCCTGGAATTGCACAAGGCCGTCGGAACGCACAGTGGCCACGAATGGATGCGGGTGATCAGGCAGGATGCTTGCGTACGTGTCACCTGGCACAGGTGAGACGTATCAGGGGTCCCACATTATTCCAGCTGCACACGCCCCACACCATTTCAGAGCCTCCACCAGCTTGAACAGTGCCCTACTGACATGCAGGGTTCATGGATTCATGAGGTTGTCTCTACACCCACACACGTCCATCCGCTCGATACAATTCGAAACGAGACCACGCAACATGTTTCCAGTCATCATCAACAGTCCAATGTCGGTGGTGGCGAACACACGTGAGGCCTAAAGCTTTGTGTCTTGCTGTCATCAAGGCCATATCGAAGATGTTTCGCTGAATGGTTCACACGCTGACACTTGTTGATGGCCCAGCATTGAAATCTGCAGCAATTTGCGGAAGGGTTGCTCTTCTGTCACGCTGAACGATTATCTTCAGTCTTCGTTGCTCCCGTTCTTACAGTATCTTTCTCCGGCGGCAGTGATATCGGAGATTTGATGTTGTACCGGATTCCTGATATACACGGTACACTCATGAAATGGTCGTAGCGAAAATGCCCACTTCATCGCTACTTCGGAGACGATATGCCCCATCGTATGTGCGCCGAGTATAGCACGACGTTGAAAATCACTTAAATCTTGATAACCTGCCATCGTAGCAGCAGTAACCGATCTAACAACGGCGCCAGACACTTGTTGTCTTTTATAGGCGTTGCCGACCGCAATGCCGTCGTATGCTGCCTGTATTTAAATACGCATGCCTATATTAGTTTCTTTGGCGCTTCAGTGTACAGTTAGTATTCGTTCTTAATCCACTTCATTTAAAAATAAACGGTAATTTTGTACCAATAAAACATTATTTTTAACAACCTGCGATTTTTCATCCCCTGCAACGTGAAAAGTATGAGTCATAGAAAATACGAATAGAAACTTTTTTTTTCTTCCCTGGGGATACACAGCCTCTAAATATTATGCGTTGTTGGCTGTATTGTGCCGTATTAAAATCGTGCTATTAGTTAACTTCGGCCGTGAGTCATTATCAAGCACATTTGCTATGTCATGTATTACATTTCACGAGCATTACATTCTTTTATCTTACATACATAAAACCAGAAGCCGTACTTCATGGTAACATACCCTGAGTGCTGCACCCATACTTAGAGCATGTTAAGATGGAGTACGACTTCTGGTTTTATCATCATCATCATCATCATCATCATTTAAGACTGATTATGCCTTTCAGCGTTCAGTCTGGAGCATAGCCCCCCTTATACAGTTCCTCCATGATCCCCTATTCAGTGCTAACTTTGGTGCCTCTTCTGATGTTAAACCTATTACTTCAAAATCATTCTTAACCGAATCCAGGTACCTTCTCCTCGGTCTGCCCCGACTCCTCCTTCCCTCTACTGCTGAATCCATGAGTCTCTTGGGTAACCTTGCTTCTCCCATGCGTGTAACACGACCCCACCATCTAAGCCTGTTCGCCCTGACTGCTACATCTATAGAGTTCATTCCCAGTTTTTCTTTGATTTCCTCATTGTGGACACCCTCCTGCCATTGTTCCCATCTACTAGTACCTGCAATCATCCTAGCTACTTTCATATCCGTAACCTCAACCTTGTTGATAAGGTAACCTGAATCCACCCAGCTTTCGCTCCCATACAACAAAGTTGGTCGAAAGATTGAACGGTGCACAGATAACTTAGTCTTGGTACTGACTTCCTTCTTGCAGAAGAGAGTATATCGTAGCTGAGCGCTCACTGCATTAGCTTTGCTACACCTCGGTTCCAGTTCTTTCACTATGTTGCCATCCTGTGAGAATAAGCATCCTAAGTACTTGAAACCGTCCACCTGTTCTAACTTTGTTCCTCCTATTTGGCACTCAATCCGTTTATATTTCTTTCCCACTGACATTACTTTCGTTTTGGAGATGCTAATCTTCATACCATAGTCCTTAAATTTCTGATCTAGCTCTGAAATATTACTTTGCAAACTTTCAATCGAATCTGCCATCACAACTAAGTCATCCGCATATGCAAGACTGCTTATTTTGTGTTCACATATCTTAATCTCACCCAGCCAGTCTATTGTTTTCAACATATGATCCATAAATAATATGAACAACAGTGGAGACAGGTTGCAGCCTTGTCTTACCCCTGAAACTACTCTGAACCATGAACTCAATTTACCGTCAACTCCAACTGCTGCCTGACTATCCATGTAAATACCTTTAATTGCTTGCAAAAGTTTGCCTCCTATTCCATAATCTTGTAGAACAGACAATAACTTCCTCCTAGGAACCCGGTCATATGCCTTTTCTAGATCTATAAAGCATAAATACAATTCCCTGTTCCACTCATAACACTTCTCCATTATTTGCCGTAAGCTAAAGATCTGGTCCTGACAACCTCTAAGAGGCCGAAACCCACACTGATTTTCATCCAATTGGTCCTCAACTAATACTCGCACTTTCCTTTCAACAATACCTGAGAAGATTTTACCCACAACGCTGATTAAAGAGATACCTCTGTAGTTGTTACAATCTTTTCTGTTTCCATGTTTAAATATTGGTGTGATTACTGCTTTTGTCCAGTCTGATGGAACCTGTCCCGACTCCCAGGCCATTTCAATTATCCTGTGTAGCCATTTAAGACCTGACATTCCACTGTATTTGATGAGTTCCGACTTAATTTCATCCACCCCAGCCGCTTTATTGCACTGCAATCTGTTGACCATTTTTTCCACTTCCTCAAATATGATCCTATTTCCATCATCATTCCTATCCCATTCTACCTCGAAATCTGAAACATTACTGATCGCATTTTCACTTACATTGAGCAACTCTTCAAAATATTCCCTCCATCTGCCCAAGGCATCCACAGGATTCACTAGCAGTTTTCCTGACCTGTCCAAAATATTTGTCATTTCCTTCTTACCTCCCTTTCGAAGACTGCTAATTACACTCCAGAATGGTTTTCCAGCAGCTTGACCCATAGTCTCCAACCTGTTTCCAAAGTCTTCCCACGATTTCTTCTTGGATGCTGCAATTATCTGTTTGGCTTTGTTTCTTTCTTCACCATAACTTTCTCTCTCTACCTGGGTTTTGGTATGAAGCCATTTTTGATACGCCTTCTTTTTCCTTTTACAGGCTGCCTTGACTGTATCATTCCACCAAGCTGTTTGCTTCATCCTACTTTTACACACTACTGTTCCAAGACATTCTTTAGCCACTTCTAGTACTGTGTCCCTGTACCTTGTCCACTCCTTTTCCAGTGACTGTAATTGACTACATTCAACTAACTGGTACCTTTCTGAGATCGCTGTTATGTACTTGTGCCTGATTTCCTTATCCTGAAGTTTCTCCACTCTTATCCTCCTACATATGGACCTGACCTCCTGCACTTTCGGCCTCACAATCCCAATTTCACTGCAGATTAAATAATGATCAGTGTCATCAAAGAATCCCCTGAATACACGTGTGTCCCTCACAGCCTTCCTGAATTCCTGATCTGTTATTATATAGTCAATGACAGATCTGGTTCCCCTGCCTTCCCAAGTATACCGGTGAATGTTCTTATGTTTAAAAAAGGAGTTTGTGATTACTAAGCCCATACTGGCACAGAAATCCAAGAGTTGTTTCCCGTTCCTATTGGCCTCCATATCCTCTCCAAATTTACCCATAACCTTTCCATACCCTTCTGTTCGATTTCCAATCCTGGCGTTCAAATCACCCATGAGCAGAACACTGTCCTTGTCCTTTATTCTAACAACTACATCACTGAGTGCCTAATAAAAACTATCCATCTTATCTTGATCTGTCCCTTCACAATGCGAATATACTGACACAATCCTAATTTTCTTGCTAGACACTGTCAAATCTATCCACATCAGTCGTTCGTTTACATACCTTATTGCAACTACGCTGGGTTCCATTTCTTTCCTGATGTAAAGCCCTACACCCCATTGTGCTATTCCTGCCTTGACTCCTGACAGATAGACCTGGTTATATATATATATATATATATATATATATATATATATATGAGACATAAGAAAGTGATGTGCATAATATGTAATACATTATATTGCAAATGTGCTTGATGATGACTCATGACCGAAATTAGCTAATAGCACGTTTTTAATAAAGCGCACTACAGTGTACAACAGACTATGTATTCTTTTCTTAGGAACTGTTTTGTAGAATATTTAATATAGCTTAATCTTACTCTAGAGAACATTTTCACTAGAAGCAGTGGTGTTTTAGTTATTCAAGAAAAATATAAAAAATGTCCTTTAAAGCCCCTCTCCCCTTCCCCAACGCTCTATGAGCACACCGCACTGATCAGTACTTTTAGTATGTTGTTGATGAGACTTCCACCAACCACTGCACAAAAATTTGCAGCTACACGAATATTTTGTCACATTCGACCTTTTCTGGTCTTCGTTGACTGGCGTATATAAGTCACTTGGTGATATATAGATTAACCCAACGTATTATTCAACGTTTGACACACATATCAAGCAGCACTAGGGTTAAAGAGCTCTTTTGTTTAAGTTCTATTTGTATGTTCTCGTATTATGTCATCAATTTATGTTTGTTTTTACCGTACGTCAGTTGTTTACCTTTTAGTTTAGTAATTGGTAATTAGATCCCGAAGAGCAAATAAAATGAAGCTTGCCGTGTGCCCACAGTACCTGATGTTCGACACGCAGCTGATCATGGGCGGTCGCTACATGGAGCTGTCCCCGGACGAGTACGTGTACGCGACGCTGATGCTGTACGTCGACATCGCCAACATCTTCTGGGCGATGCTGACGCTTTTCGGCTACTGCTGCGGCGAATGATCGTCCCCGCTTTTGTGTCCGATTTATTTGTTACGTGTCAATTAGTACAACGTGTGTAATCTGGCTACATATGGGGCCGCCGGCCACCGAGGAACACAATAAATGAAAAGGCTAGTGTCATTTCGTCTAGACCTCATAGACAACTGAGGCCTGCTTCCGGGTGTGTGTGCGTATTTGCGCTCTCTCTCTCTCCCTCTCCCTCTCTTTCTCGGTGTATGTGTGTGTGTGTGTGTGTGTGTGTGTGTGTGTGTGGGAAGGGGGGGGGGGTGTTTACGTGTGAGAGTATGTGTGTATACGATACACGAGGGCTATTCGGAAAGTAAGTTCCGATCGGTCGCGAAATGGAAACCACTGTGAAAATCAAAACTGTTTTATTCACAACAGTTGGCAACACCTTCGAGCTATTTCTCTACATAGTCGCCGCTCCGACTTAGACATCTGTCGTAGCGTTGCGCCAACTTTCCAATATTCTTTTCATAGAAGGCAGCCGCCTATGCTTTCTGCCACTTCCCTACGCTGGTCTGCAATTCGTTGTCTGTGCCAAAATGTTGTCTCCATGGCCAGCGCTTCACGTGAGCGGAGATTAAACTCACAGGGAGCCAATTAAGAACTGTATTGTAGATTATCAAACACTTAAACGCTCCAGGTGCATCTTCGTCGCCCCTGCAGTATGCGGCCGAAAAATTGTCATGAAAATGGAACCGCATGACAGTTATGTTACGTGAGCTGCCTGGCATCAGGCGAAATCTTTCACCAGGCCTCTTACTAGGCGGGAGACACTACTTTCTAGGCATCTTCACATACTTACTGTGCGCTCAGAATAGATAAGAACGACGTGCCACGTTCGACAGGCATACTAAAAACACTACCTAACACAACTGTGCAAAACTTCATCGGATTTTCACTGGGGTTTCCACTTCGCGACCGATCGGAAGTTACTTTCCGAATAGCCCTCCTGTGTACGTATAAAGTGTTTCCGCATGTCTCCCATTTATATCAGGCGCACTCCAAAACTAAGGTCTGTTTGGCCATAAAAAAAATAAGCTCACGAGAAAAGGTATTTATTGACGGCAGTATTTTACTATGTATCTGCTTTACTTTCCACATAAGCGCTGTTCACATCTACACACTGCCTGTAACGCTCCACCAGCTTGTTTGACCCCTCTGCATAGAAGTCTGTCGCCTGGAAATTGAACCAGTTGGTGAAGCCAGTCTTGAGTTCAACGTTGCCTGAAATCGTTTCTCCCAGCCACTTCTTCAAATGTAAGAAGAGGAATTGTCACTTCTATCAAGGTCGGGACTATAAGGAGGGTGTTGTTGTTGTTGTGGTCTTCAGTCCTGAGACTGGTTTGATGCAGCTCTCCATGCTACTCTATCCTGTGCAAGCTTCTTCATCTCCCAGTACCTACTGCAACCTACATCCTTCTGAATCTGCTTAGTGTATTCATCTCTTGGTCTCCCCCTATGACTTTTACCCTCCACGCTGCCCTCCAATACTAAATTGGTGATCCCTTGATGTCTCAGAGCATGTCCTACCAACCGATCCCTTCTTCTGGTCAAGTTGTGCCACAAGCTCCTCTTCTCCCCAATCCTATTCAATACTTCCTCATTAGTTACGTGATCTACCCATCTAATCTTCAGCATTCTTCTGTAGCACCACATTTCAAAAGCTTCTATTCTCTTCTTGTCCAAACTATTTACCGTCCATGTTTCACTTCCATACATGGCTACACTCCATACAAATACTTTCAGAAATGACTTCCTGACACTTAAATCTATACTCGATGTTAACAAATTTCTCTTCTTCAGAAACGCTTTCCTTGCCATTGCCAATCTATATTTTATATCCTCTCTACTTCGTCCATCATCAGTTATTTTGCTCCCCAAATAGCAAAACTCCTTTACTACTTTAAGTGTCTCATTTCCTAACCTAATACCCTCAGCATCACCCGACTTAATTCGACTACATTCCATTATCCTCGTTTTGCTTTTGTTGATGTTCATCTTATATCCTCCCTTCAAGACACCATCCATTCCGTTCAACTGCTCTTCCAAGTCCTTTGCTGTCTCTGACAGAATTACAATGTCATCGGCGAACCTCAAAGTTTTTATTTCTTCTCCGTGGATTTTAATACCTACTCCAAATTTTTCTTTTGTTTCCTTTACTGCTTGCTCAATATAGAGATTGAATAACATCGGGGAGAGGCTACAACCCTGTCTTACTCCCTTCCCAACCACTGCTTCCCTTTCATGTCCTTCAACTCTTATAACTGCCATCTGGTTTCTGTACAAATTGTAAATAGCCTTTCGCTCCCTGTATTTTACCCCTGCCACCTTTAGAATAAGGAGGGTGCTCAAAACGAAACTCTTGAATCGTCTCCACGGTTTTGGAAGCGGTGTGAGGGTGAAGGAAATAGGAAATATATGCCAGACGACAGTTTCCCACGGCGTCGAGTTTTGATCGCGCTTCTCAGCTTGGTTGGCATTTCACAATACACACCAACGGTAATTCTTGACCTACGGTCCATGAAATCAATCAAAAAGACGCCCTTTTCGTCGTAAAACGGTAGCCACAGTTTTTCGATTCGAGAACGGAGACTGCTTAAACTTGTTTGGTGTGGGTGAACTTGAATGGTGCCACTGCATTGACTGTTTTTCGGATTCTACATCGGAGTACGACATCCAAGTCTCGTCGGCCGTAACAATGTGAAGAAACAAATCATCTCCACCTTGTCTGTGGCACTCCGTAAACTGTCGTGCACTACGCATTCTTTGCTCTTTATGTTGATCACTGAACATTTTTGCAACTCGCCCCACACACAGTTTGTGATAGCCAAGCTGTTCCGTGACAATCCTGGAAACTGATGTTCGAGCAACTTTTCGAAATTCATTAGCCAGATCACTAATAGTCAATCATCGATCACTTAGAAGTTTTTGGTCCGAATATTAGGCCCATCACTCCCCTCACCACCCTGAACATTTGTGCGGTCATTTTGAAATTCTCGACACCATTTTCGATCTTGTCGCTCATTATTTCAGGTCCATACTCTAGGCATTACCCACGATGGATTTTAGCAGCTTTAGCAGCTTTGCCAGCAAAAATCTAATCAAACCGCGAACTTCACAACTGGTGGAATCTACGATTGTCACGGCCATTGCGGTCTGCTCTCACCAACAGGCAAAGGACTACTGAATCAAACTAAAATCTGCAGAATCTCCAATAGTTTCCTAAAGAGTCAGTAGATGGTGCTGCATGCGGGAAACTTCATTCAGATATAATACTAATTCTTCTCCTGGGCCAACCTCTTCACCTCAGAGTAGCATTTGCAACCTCAGTTATTTGCTGGATTACATTACCCCTCCCCCCTACCCCCATGAACCATGGACCTTGCCATTGGTGGGGAGGCTTGCGTGCCTCAGCGATACAGATAGCCGTACCGTAGGTGCAACCTCAACGGAGGGGTATCTGTTGAGAGACCAGACAAACTTGTGGTCCCTGAAGCGGGCCAGCACCCTTTTCAGTAGTTGCAGGGGCAACAGTCTGGATGATTGACTGATCTGGCCTTGTAACTCTAACCAAAACGGCCTTGCTGTGCTGGTACTGCGAACGGCTGAAAGCAAGGGGAAACTACAGCCGTAATTTTTCCCGAGGGAATACAGCTTTACTGTATGATTAAATGA
This sequence comes from Schistocerca cancellata, assembly GCF_023864275.1. Lineage (NCBI taxonomy): Eukaryota > Metazoa > Arthropoda > Insecta > Orthoptera > Acrididae > Schistocerca > Schistocerca cancellata. The sequence goes on along the minus strand of NC_064637.1, from coordinate 122,281,677 downwards.
TGATGGCGTCCTCTTGGGTGAAATATTCCGGAGGTAAAATAGTCCCCCATTCGGATCTCCGGGCGGGGACGACCCAAGCGGACGTCGTTATCAGGGGAAAGATAACTGGCGTTCTACGGATCGGAGCGTGGAATGTCGGATCCCTTAATCGGGCAGGTAGGTTAGAAAATTTAAAAAGGGAAATGGATAGGTTAAAGTTAGATATAGTGGGAATTAGTGAAGTGGCAGGAGGAACAAGACTTTTGGTCAGGTGAATACAGGGTTATAAATACAAAATCAAATAGGGGTAATGCAGGAGTAGGTTTAATAATGAATAAAAAAATAGGAGTGCGGGTGGGCTACTACAAACAGCAGAGCGAACGCATTACTGTGGCCAAGATAGACACGAAGCCCACGCCTACCACAGTAGTACAAGTTTATATGCCAACTAGCTCCGCAGATGACGAAGAGATTGATGAAATGTATGATATAAAAGAAATTATTCAGATAGTGAAGGGAGACGAAAATTTAATAGTCATGGTTGACTGGAATACGATAGTAGGAAAAGAGAGAGAAGAAAACGTAATAGGTGAATATGGATTGGGGGCAAAAAATGAAAGAGGAAGCCGCCTGTTAGAATTTTGCACAGAGCATAACTTAATCATAGCTAACACTTGGTTCAAGAATCATGAAAGAAGGTAGTATACATGGAAGAACCCTGGAGTTACTAGAAGATAACAGATAGCTTATATAATGGTAAGACAGAGATCTAGGAACCAGGTTTTAAATTGTAAGACATTTCCAGGGGCAGATGTTGATTCTGACCACAATCTATTGGTTATGAGCTGTAGATTAAAACTGAAGAAACTGCAAAAAGATGGGAATTTAAGAAGATGGGACCTGGGTAAACTGACAGAACCAGAGGTTGTACAGAGTTTCAGGGAAAGCATTAGGGAACGATTGACATGAATGGGGGAAAGAAACACAGTAGAAGAAGAATGGGTAGCTTTGAGGGATGAAGTAGTGAAGGCAGCAGAGCATCAACTAGGTAAAAAGACGAGGGCTAATAGAAATCCTTGGGTAACAGAAGAAATATTGAATTGAATTGATGAAAGGAAAAAATATAAAAATGCAGTAAGTGAAGCAGGCAAAAAGGAATACAAACGTCTCAAAAATTATATCGACAAGAAGTGCAAAATGGCTAAGCAGGGATGGCTAGAGGACAAATGTAAGGATGTAAAGGCGTATATCACTAGGGGTAAGATAGATACTGCCTACAGGAAAACTAAAGAGACCTTTGGAGAAAAGAGAACCACTTGTATGAATATCAAGAGCTCCAATGGAAACTCAGTCCTAAGCAAAGAAGGGAAAGCAGAAAGGTGGAAATTAGTATATAGAGGGTCTATACAAGAGCGATGTACTTGCGAACAATATTATGGAAATGGAAGAGAATGTAGATGAAGATGAAATGGGAGATATGATACTGCACGAAGAGTCTGACAGAGCACTGACAGACCTGAGTCGAATCAAGGCCCCGGGAGTAGACAACATTCTATTAGAACTACTGACAGCATTGGGAGAGCCAGTCCTGACAAAACTCTACCATCTCTGGTGAGCAAGATGTATGAGACAGACAAAATACCCTCAGACTTCAAGAAGAATATAATAATTCCAGTCCCAAAGAAAGTAGGTGTTGACAGATGTGAAAATTACCGAACTATCAGTGTAATAAGTTACGGCTGCAAAATACTAACGCGAATTCTTTACAGACGAACGGAAAAACTAGTAGAAGCCGACCTCGGGGAAGATCAGTTCGGATTCCGTAGAAATATTGGAACACATAAGGCAATACTGGCCCTACGATTTATCTTAGAAGAAAGATTAAGGAGAGGCAAACCTACGTTTCTAGCATTTGTAGACATAGAGAAAGCTTTAGACAATGTTGATTTGAATAATCTCTTTCAAATTCTGAGCGTGGCAGTGGTAAAATACAGGGAGTGAAAGGCTATTTACAATTTGTACAGAAACCAGATGGCAGTTATAAGAGTCGAGGGACATGAAAGGGAAGCAGTGGTTGGGAAGGGAGTGAGAGGGTTGTAGCCTCTTGGGAGATAGACATGCAGTCTCAACCACTGGAGGCTTGAGAGTTGTAGCCTCTCCCCGATGTTATTCAATCTGTATATTGAGCAAGCAGTAAAGGAAACAAAAACAAAATTCGGAGTAGGTATTAAAATCCATGGAAAAGAAATAAAAACTTTGAGGTTCGCCGACGACATTGTAATTCTGTCAGAGACAGCAAAGGACTTGGAAGAGCAGTTGAACGGAATGGACAGTGTCTTGAAAGGAGGATATAAGGTGAACATTAATAAAAGCATAACGAGGATAATGGAATGTAGTCGAATTAAGTCGGGTCATGCTGAGGGAATTAGATTAGGAAATGAGACACTTAAAGTAGTAAAGGAGGTTTGCTATTTGGGGAGCAAAATAACTGATGATGGTCGAAGTAGAGAGGATATAAAATGTAGACTGGCTATGGCACGGAAAGCGTTTCTGAAGAAGAGAAATTTGTTAACATCTAGTATAGATTTAAGTGTCAGGAAGTCGTTTCTGAAAGTATTTGTGTGGAGTGTAGCCATGTATGGAAGTGAAACATGGACGATAAATAGTATGGACAAGAAGAGAATAGAAGCTTTCGAAATGTGGTGCTATGGAAGAATGCTGAGGATTAGAAGGCTATATCACGTGACTAATGAAGAGGTATTGAATACAATTGGGGAAAAGAGGAGTTTGTGGCACAACTTGACTAGAAGAAGGGATCGGTTGGTAGGACATGTTCTGAGACATCGAGGGATCACCAATTTAGTATTGGAGGGCAGCGTGGAGGGTAAAAATCATAGAGGGAGACCAAGAGATGAATACACTAAGCAGATTCAGAAGGATGTAGGCTGCAGTAGGTACTGGGAGATGAAGAAGCTTGCACAGGATAGAGTAGCATGGAGAGCTGCATCAAACCAGTCTCAGGACTGAAGACCACAACAACAACAGTAAGTTATCCGCCCCTTCTGCCTTATTTGATCTGAAGTCGTCCAAAGCTCTTTTAAATTCTGATTCTAACGCTGGATCCCGTATCTCTTCTATATCGGCTCCTGTATGTTCTTCTATCACGTCATCGGACAATCCTTCCCTCTTATAAAAGCTTTCAATGCACTCTTTACACCTACCTGCTCTCTCGTCTGCATTTGACAGTTGACAGTTGTACTCTTAATATTGTCACCCTTGCTTTTAACTTCACTGAAGGTACTTCTGGCTTTTCTATATGCTGAGTCAGTGCTTCAGTCAGTTAAATATTGGTCAACGGACCTTAGTTTTGGAATACGTTCCGTATTATTCTTTTTCTTTTGTTGTTCATACACATATTACCAGTGTATATCCGTATAAGCTCACCGCACAAAATATTAGCCATTCTTTTACACTGAAGCATCAAACAAACTGGTGTAGGCTAGAGGCATGCATATCCAAACACAGAGATATGTAAACAGGCAGAATACGGCGCTGCGGTCGGAAACGCCTATGGAAGAAAACAAGTGTCTGGCGCAGTTGTCAGATCGGTTACTGCTGCTACAATGGCAGGTTATCAAGATTTAAGTGAGTTTCAAAGTGGAGTTATAGCCGGCGCACGAGCGATGGGGCACAGTATCTCCGAGATGAGTGGGGATTTTCCCTTACGATCATTTCACGAGTGTACAGTGAATATCAGGAATGCGGTAGAACATCAAGTCTCCGAAGTCCTGCGGCCGGAAAAAGATCCTGCAAGAACAGGACAATGACGACTGAAGAGAATCATTCATCGTGACGGAAGTGCAACCCTTCCGCAAATTGCGGCAGATTTCAGTGCTGGACCATCAAAAACTGTCAGCTTGGGAACTATTCAATGAAACATCTTCAATATGGGCTTTCAGAGCCGAAGGCCCACCCATGTACCGTTGATCGTTGCACGACACAAAGCTTTACGTCTCGCCTGGGCTCGTCAACACCGACAATGGACTACTGATGACGATTCTCATTTCAAATTGTATCGAGCGGATGGATGTGTACGGGTATGTAGACAACCTCCTCATACATCCATGGACCCTGCATGTCAACAGGGGACTGTTCAAGCTGGTGGAGACTCTGAAATGGTGTGCGGCGTGTGCAGTTGGAGTGATATGGGACCCCTGACATGTCTAGATACTACTCTGACAGGTGACATGTACGTAAGCACCCTGTCTGATCTCCTTCAAAAATGGTTCAAATGGCTCCGAGCACTATGGGACTTAACATCGATGGTCATTAGTCCCCTAGAACTTAGAACTACTTAAACCTAACTAACCTAAGGACAGCACACAACACCCAGCCATCACGAGGCAGAGAAAATCCCTGACCCCGCCGGGAATCGAACCCGGGCATGGGAAGCGAGAACGCTACCGCACGACCATCTGATCTCCTTCATCCATTCTTGTCCATTGTGCATTTTGACGGACTTAGGCAATTGCAGCAGGACAATGTGATATCCTGCACGTCCTGAATTGCTACAGAGTGGCTCCAGGAACACTTTTCTAAGTTTAAACACTTCCGCTGGCCAACAGACTCCCCAGACATGAAAATCATTGAGCGTATCTGGGATGCCTTGCAACGTGCATTTTAGAAGAGATCTTCACTCCTCTTATGCTTACGGATTTATGGGCAGCCCTGCACGATTCATGGCATCAGTTCCTTCCAGGGCTACTTCAGACATTATTCGAGTATATGCCACGTCGTGTTGCAGTGTTTCTATGTGCTCATGGGGGTCCTACACGATATTAGGCAGGTGTTCCAGTTTCTTTGGCTCTTCAGTGTAAAAGGGCAGACTGGTCACTTCGGAGCATTGTAAATGGCGTAAAATTGGTGTCACATGGAGAAGTGAGTGAACGGCAGAAAGGAGCTGATGTGACTTCATGTGCCCGTGACCAAGTTGCCTTATTTATCTCTTATAGCTTCTGTGAAATTTAGAAGATGGGAGACGAGCTACTGATGGAAGTGAAGCTGCAAGGAGGGGTCGTGAATAGTACTCGGGATAGCTCAGACAGTAGAGCACTTGCCCACAAAAGGCAAAGGTCCTGAGCTCGAGTCTCACTCTAACACACTGTTTTAATCTGCCAGTAAGTTTCAACCCTTGGGATGACAAGCTCTTGAAGTACCTTATGTTTAATTTCGTCTGTATAGTCTGTATTTAGACTGAGTATTCTCTGCAGAACATGTTTAAGGGTAGAGGATGAAGCTGATAAAAAACAACTTAGGGAAAAGACGGATGACAATTTTGTAAATCGTACTGCAATGTTGCCCTGTGATTTGAGTAGCCTTAAAACAGGAAGAAGAAAGAATATTGCTGGGATGTAATGGTATATAGACTGAGGTGTTGGAAGATAACATAACACAATTTTTGAGAAATCCATTGCCGCTTGCAGCAGGGAAGAATTTTGCTGCCATGGAAAAAAGCTTAAGTTATCATCCTTAAAGATATGGAAGATAAAGATACTTTTGTTCCAAAGTCACATCAGTTTGCTTGTCTTATAAAAAGTACAGGAACACCTTTTATGCAAGAAACTTTTGGAACTAAGCGAGTTAAGGAGTCTGAACCATAATCAATACAGATCAAGAAAGATATGTACTACCAAAGACACCATAAAACAAGCTATCAGCCTTATTGATGACTCAAATGAAGCGTATGCTGTGGTAATAATAGTCAACAATGCAGGTGCATTTGACAAACTGTGGTGGCTGACTTGGATCTCATAGCTGCCACCCTTCACAGAAGCCAAAGTAATTATCAAATAAATTGGCATGCAAAGCTTACAGGTCCAGCCAAAGGCCTATATGTTAACTTTTCTGTAGCGCTTGTCTCCTTTAAATGAGGATGAGCATAATTATTTGACTAAGAACATAAAGTACACGTCATCACTGTTTACTCATGTATTAAACCACATGTTCTATTTTATTCTACACAACACTCAGTCTACATAACACAAGAAACCATCACATTTTTGTTCTGCTTAATACTTCAACTTGGTGCGAACTCACCTCCAAAGAGCACCCGTACAAGAAGACAAAACAGAAGGTACAAGCCCTCTGGAAATGGCGCTGTATTCAAACTGATGTCACACCGAATTAGATCAACTGAATTACAACACTTCCCCTTGGTGAGCATCATATAAGAGGGCAGTTTATTAAGTAGTCTCATCCTGTTACACTACAGTATCAAAAAATTCACCATTTCTGATATTGAACATAAGAATACAACTTCCCATATTACGCACAGGGACACAGATGATACATTGAAATTAAGATCACAAATGAGACAATAAAACCATCACAAATTCCAGTACCAAACATAGGAACACAAATGAGACACTGAAATTAAGATCAGAAATGCAACAATAAAACCATCACAAATTCCGGTATCAAACATAGGAACACAAATGAGACACTGAAATTAAGATCACAAATGTGACAATAACCATCACAAATGCCAGTACCAAACATAGGAACACAAATGAGACATTGAAGTTAAGATCACAAATGAGACAATAATACATCACAAATTCCAATAGTAAACAATACTCATTTTAATCCTAACATGTCTCTGGGATTTCTCAGTTTTAATGCTGCTTAGTCCTTTAGTTAAAATGTCAGCTGCATTGTCATTAGTTGACACATACCTAAACTTAAGAAAACCATCCAAGACAGTTTGTCTGACTTTATGGTAGCGGACCCTGAAATGCTTGGTTCTCTCTGATACACCTTTCTTTCTGGTGATTTCAGTTGCACCTGTGTTGTCAGCATTGACCTGCAGGGGCAGTCTAACAAATTCAGAACACTTTAGCTCTTTTAAAAAATCAACAAACCATTCCACCTACTTACATGTCTCAAACATGGCAATATACTCAACTTTAACTGTGGAAGTTGCCATAATTGATTGTTTTTTTTACTTTTCCAGCTGATTGCTGCTCCAGCTAACAAAATTGTGTAGCCTGACACAGATTTACTATCTTCCTGGGTCATTTGCCCAATCAGCATCACTGAAAGCAATAGTTTCACAGCAATCAGCACAGAAACACAAACTCAATTCTTTAGTTTGCTGCAGGTACCAAAATACTCTTTTTACCCTGGCCCAATGAGAAATACAAGGTTTAGAACTGAATTGACTCAATCTCCCTGCAATAAAAGCAATATCAGGTTGAGTACACGTAGAGATGTACAGCAAGCAACCTACTGCCTTTTGGTACAATTTCTGGTCAATTGGCCTGTCATTATCATCTTCACTAAAACGGTTGTCGTTACATGGTGTAGATATGCCCTTGCAGTCATACATTTTAAATTCATTTAGCATCTGTTGAATGTAACCCGTCTCATTTAATTTCACCTGCCCTTGAGACTGTTCTGTTTCAAGACCCAAAATCAACAAGCTGTCCCTCATTTCTTTAATGATAATATGAGATTTCAAACACTTAATGAATATCATAATCATTTCTTCTTCACCAATTGCAACTACATTGACAACATGAACTCCAATAATCAAATTTCTAGAGAAGAATACACAGGAATTCTTTTCACATTGTTCAAAACCTACTTTTTTTCATCACAGAGCAGAAAAAATCATTCCAATCTTTACCTGCCTCGTGAAGCCCATACAAACTCTTATTTAATAAACACACTTTATTCCCCACACAAAACAATCTTTGTTGCTCCATATAAACAGTGCCACTTATGGGGCTGTTCAGAAAAGCAGTTTCCTCATCAATATGTTTTATTTTCCATCTCCTTAATACTGCTATTGCTAACAGGATCCTCAGGCTACATCATCTCATCACTGGGCTATAGCTTTCCCAATAATCAACTCCAAATATCTGACTATAACTCAGAGCTACTAACCTCGCTTTGAATTTAATAATATCACCCTCTCTTCGTTGAGAATACCCACTTACTTCCTATAACATGGTAACATGGTCAGCTTTTGATCGGTCAACAAGTTGTGATGTGTTGTGAAGTTTTACGCTACTTACAGTACCCATGGTCTAGGGGTAGCGTCTTTGATTCATAATCAAAATGTCTTCGGTCCCGGGTTCGATCCCCGCCACTGCCTAAATTTTGATAAATAATCAGCATTGGTGGCTGAAGACTTCCAGCATAAGAAGTCAGCCTCATTCTGCCAACGGCCTTGTCAAAGAGGGCAGAGGAGCGGATAGAGGTTCAGGGCACTCTCTTGTCCTAGGGGTGGGAAATTGCCCTTAAGGCGGAAGAATCAGCAATGATCAACGACATGAGGATGCAGAAGGCAATGGAAACCACTGCATTAAAGACACGTAACGTGTATCCACAGGACATGTGGCCTGTAATTGAAGAAGTGTCATGATGATCTCTCCATTGGCAAAAGATTCCGGAATAGTCCCCCATTCGGATCTCCGGGAGGGGACTGCCAAGGGGGAGGTTACCATGAGAAAAAGATTGAATAATCTACGAAAGGATAATGTTCTACGAGTCAGGGTGTGGAATGTCAGAAGCTTGAACATAGGGAAACTATAAAATCTGAAAAGGGAAATGCAAAGGCTCAATCTAGATATAGTAGGGGTCAGTGAAGTGAAGTGGAAGGAAGACAAGGATTTCTGGTCAGATGAGTATCGGGTAATATCAACAGCAGCAGAAAATGGTATAACAGGTGTAGGATTCATTATGAATAGGAACGTAGGGCAGAGGGTGTGTTACTGTGAACAGTTCAGTGACCGGGTTGTTCTAATCAGAATCGACAGCAGACCAACACCGACAACGATAGTTCAGGTATACATGCCGATGTCACAAGCTGAAGATGAACAGATAGAGAAAGTGTATGAGGATATTGAAAGGGTAATGCAGTATGTAAAGGGGGACGAAAATCTAATAGTCATGGGCGACTGGAATACAGTTGTAGGGGAAGGAGTAGAAGAAAAGGTTACAGGAGAATATGGGCTTGGGACAAGGAATGAAAGAGGAGAAAGACTAATTAAGTTCTGTAACAAGTTTCAGCTAGTAATAGCGAATACCCTGTTCAAGAATCACAAGAGGAGGAGGTATACTTGGAAAAGGCCAGGCGATACGGGAAGATTTCAATTAGATTACATCATGGTCAGACAGAGATTCCAAAATCAGATACTGGATTGTAAGGCGTACCCAGGAGCAGATATGGACTCAGATCACAATATAGTAGTGATGAAGAGTAGGCTAAAGTTCAAGACATTAGTCAGGAAGAATCAATACGCAAAGAAGTGGGATACGGAAGTACTAAGGAATGACGAGATACGTTTGAAGTTCTCTAACGCTATAGATACAGCAATAAGGAATAGCGCAGTAAGCAGTACAGTTGAAGAGGAATGGACATCTCTAAAAAGGGCCATCACAGAAGTTGGGAAGGAAAACATAGGTACAAAGAAGGTAGCTGTGAAGAAACCATGGGTAACAGAAGAAATACTTCAGTTGATTGATGAAAGGAGGAAGTACAAACATGTTCCGGGAAAATCAGGAATACAGAAATACAAGTCACTGAGGAATGAAATAAATAGGAAGTGCAGGGAGGCTAAGACGGAATGGCTGCAGGAATAATGTGAAGACATCAAAAAAGATATGATTGTCGGAAGGACGGACTCAGCATACAGGAAAGTCAAAACAGCCTTTGGTGACATTAAAAGCAATGGTGGTAACATTAAGAGTGCAACGGGAATTCCACTGTTAAATGCAGAGGAGAGAGCAGATAGGTGGAAAGAATACATTGAAAGCCTCTATGAGGGTGAAGATTTGTCTGATGTGATAGAAGAAGAAACAGGAGTTGATTTAGAAGAGATAGGGGATCCAGTATTAGAATCAGAATTTAAAAGAGCTTTGGAGGACTTATGGTCAAATAAGGCAGAAGGGATAGATAACATTCCATCAGAATTTCTAAAATCATTGGGGGAAGTGGCAACAAAACGACTATTCACGTTGGTGTGTAGAATATATGAGTCTGGCGATATACCATCTGACTTTCGGAAAAGCATCATCCACACAATTCTGAAGACGGCAAGAACTGACAAGTGCAAGAATTATCGCACAATCAGCTTAACAGCTCATGCATCGAACCTGCTTACAAGAATAATATACAGAAGACTGGAAAAGAAAATTGAGAATGCTCTAGGTGACGATCAGTTTGGCTTTAGGAAAAGTAAAGGGATGAGAGAGGCAATTCTGATGTTACGGCTAATAATGGAAGCAAGGAAGGCTAAAGAAAAATCAAGACACTTTCATAGGATTTGTCGACCTGGAAAAAGCGTTCGACAATATAAAATGGTGCAAGCTGTTCGAGATTCTGAAAAAAGTAGGGGTAAGCTATAGGGAGAGACAGATCATATACAATATGTACAACAACCAAGAGGGAATAATAAGAGTGGACGATCAAGAACGAAGTGCTCATATTAAGAAGGATGTAAGACAAGGCTGTAGCCTTTCACCCCTACTCTTCAATCTGTACATCGAGGAAGCAATGATGGAAATAAAAGAAAGGTTCAGGAATGGAATTAAAATACAAGGTGAAAGGATATCAATGATACAATTCGCTGATGACATTGCTATCCTGAGTGAAAGTGAAGAAGAATTAAATGATCTGCTGAACGGAATGAACAGTCTAATGAGTACACAGTATGGTTTGAGAGTAAATCAGAGAAAGACGAAGGTAATGAGAAGTAGTAGAAATGAGAACAGTGAGAAACTCAACATCAGGATTGATGGTCACGAAGTCAATGAAGTTAAGGAATTCTGCTACCTAGGCAGTAAAATAACCAATGACGGACGGAGCAAGGAGCACATCAAAAGCAGACTCGCTATGGCAAAAGAGGCATTTCTGGCCAAGAGAAGTCTACTAATATCAAATACTGGCCTTAATTTGAGGAAGAAATTTCTGAGGATGTACGTCTGGAGTACAGCATTGTATGGTAGTGAAACATGGACTGTGGGAAAACCGGAACAGAAGAGAATCGAAGCATTTGAGATGTGCTGCTATAGACGAATGTTGAAAATTAGGTGGACTGAGAAGGTAAGGAATGAGGAGGTTCTACGCAGAATCAGAGAGGAAAGGAATATGTGGAAAACACTGATACGGAGAAGGGACAGGATGATAGGACATCTGCTAAGACATGAGGGAATGACTTCCATGGTACTAGAGGGAGCTGTAAAGGGCAAAAACTGTAGAGGAAGACAGAGATTGGAATATGTCAAGCAAATAATTGAGGACGTAGGTTGCAAGTGCTACTCTGAGATGAAGAGGTTAGCACAAGAAAGGAATTTGTGGCGGGCCGCATCAAACCAGTCAGTAGACTGATGACCAAAAAAAAAAGGCTACTCACCTCTGACTCCATGGCTTTATACCATTCGTCCCTGTGAATTGAAGCTAAAACTTCTTCTACTGATGTTGGATCAGATGGATTCACCTGACACAAAGCAGCAAAAAAACTTGCAGAGAGACACGAACCACGCATTTTTTGTTTCACTAGGTGTGAAGACCGTCATCACCCTACTTCACTGTGCGCATCTGAGATTCTGCTTTGCAACACTGTATCACATTCATCACACACATCACTATTTTCACTGCCAGGAACTACACCGGCTTCTGTGTCTTATCTCTCTTCTTCTCCACCACTGGATTGGCCTCCATCTCCTTGAACAGCTATTGATTCGACTGGATCTTCTGTTACTGGTCCTGCATTCCTCAGTGATGTGTTGTCATCATCTGTTGATGGATCCGGGAAACCCAATCACACAATACTGGTGTCATCTGCTGTCACTGCATTGCTTTGTGGCTCAGCTGTTGTCATGTGCCTCAGGTTTACTTCCCCTGGAAGAGACAGTTCTTTGTTTACTGTAGCCCTCAGTATGAATATTCTTTCATCAAAGATGACATCTCTTCTCAAAAGTATTTTTCTCTGTCCAAGGCTCCTTTAGATCCTGCCTCCACTCCAAGGCAAACACATTCTTCTGCCCATTCTCCGAGTTTGTCAGATGTCAATGTGCTTGTCCAAACTCAGCAGCCAAACACTCTTGAGTGTTCCCAAATCACCTTTAGTTAGTTTTTTCTTCTTCCATACTTCATATGGGATTTTCCCATGAAGGGATCTTGTTGGGCATGTATTTTGGATATAGCAGGACAACATCTTCCCCCATGAACCATGGACCTTGCCGTTGGTGGGGAGGCTTGCATGCCTCAGCGATACAGATGGCCGTACCGTAGGTGCAACCACAACGGAGGGGTATCTGTTGAGAGGCCAGACAAACATGTGGTTCCTGAAGAGGGGCAGCAGCCTTTTCAGTAGTTGCAGGGGCAACAGTCTGGATGATTGACTGATCTGGCCTTGTAACATTAACCAAAACGGCCTTGCTGTGCTGGTACTGCGAACGGCTGAAAGCAAGGGGAAACTACAGCCGTAATTTTTCCCGAGGACATGCAGCTTTACTGTATGATTAAATGATGATGGCATCCTCTTTGGTAAAATATTACGGAGGTAAAATAGTCCCCCATTCGGATCTCCGGGTGGGGACTACTCAAGAGGACGTCGTTATCAGGAGAAAGAAAACTGGTGTTCTACGGATCGGAGCGTGGAATGTCAGATCCCTTAATCGGGCAGGTAGGTTAGAAAATTTAAAAAGGGAAATGGATAGGTTAAAGTTAGATATAGTGGGAATTAGTGAAGTTCGGTGGCAGGAGGAACAAGACTTTTGGTCAGGTGATTACAGGGTTATAAATACAAAATCAAATAGGGGTAATGCAGGAGTAGGTTTAATAATGAATAAAAAAATAGGAGAGCGGGTTAGCTACTACAAACAGCATAGTGAACACATTATTGTGGCCAAGATAGACAAAAAGCCCATGCCTACTACAGTAGTACAAGTTTATATGCCAACTAGCTCTGCAGATGATGAAGAAATTGATGAAATGTATGACGAGATAAAAGAAATTATTCAGGTAGTGAAGGGAGACAAAAATTTAATAGTCATGGGTGACTGGAATTCGTCAGTAGGAAAAGGGAGAGAAGGAAACATAGCAGGTGAATATGGATTGGGGGAAAGAAATGAAAGAGGAAGCCGCCTGGTAGAATTTTGCACAGAGCACAACTTAATCATAGCTAACACTTGGTTTAAGAATCATGATAGAAGGTTGTATACATGGAAGAACCCTGGAGATACTAAAAGGTATCAGATAGATTATATAATGGTAAGACAGAGATTTAGGAACCAGGTTTTAAATTGTAAGATATTTCCAGGGGCAGACGTGGATTCTGACCACAATCTATTGGTTATGAACTGCAGATTGAAACTGAAGAAACTGCAAAAAGGTGGGAATTTAAGGAGATGGGACCTGGACAAACTGAAAGAACGAGAGGTTGTAGAGAGTTTCAGGGAGAGCATAAGGGGACAATTGACAGAAATGGGGGAAAGAAATACAGTAGAAGAAGAATGGGTAGCTCTGAGGGATGAAGTAGTGAAGGCAGCAGAAGGTCAAGTAGGTAAAAAGACGAGGGCTAATAGAAATCCTTGGGTAACAGAAGAAATATTGAATTTAATTGATGAAAGGAGAAAATATAAAAATGCAGTAAATGAAGCAGGCAAAAAGGAATACAAAGTCTCAAAAATGAGATCGACAGGAAGTGCAAAATGGCTAAGCAGGGATGGCTAGAGGACAAATGCAAGGATGTAGAGGCTTGTCTCACTAGGGGTAAGATAGATACTGCCTACAGGAAAATTAAAGAGACCTTTGGAGAGAAGAGAACCACTTGTATGAATATCAAGAGCTCAGATGGCAACCCAGTTCTAAGCAAAGAAGGGAAGGCAGAAAGGTGGAAGGAGTATATAGAGGGTTTATGCAAGGGCGATGTACTTGAGGACAATATTATGGAAATGGAAGAGGATGTAGATGAAGATGAAATGGGAGATAAGATACTGCGTGAAGAGTTTGACAGAGCACTGAAAGACCTGAGTCGAAACAAGGCCCCGGGAGTAGACAACATTCCATTAGAACTACTGATGGCCTTGGGAGAGCCAGTCATGACAAAACTCTACCATCTGGTGAGGAAGATGTATGAGACAGGCGAAATACCCACAGACTTCAAGAAGAATATAATAATTCCAATCCCAAAGAAAGCAGGTGTTGACAGATGTGAAAATTACCGAACTATCAGTTTAATAAGTCACAGCTGCAAAATACTAACGCGAATTCTTTACAGACGAATGGAAAAACTGGTAGAAGCGGACCTCGGGGAAGATCAGTTTGGATTCCGTAGAAGTATTGGAACACGTGAGGCAATACTAACCTTAAGACTTATCTTAGAAGAAAGATTAAGAAAAGGCAAACCTACGTTTCTAGCATTTGTAGACTTAGAGAAAGCTTTTGACAACGTTAACTGGAATACTCTCTTTCAAATTCTGAAGGTGGCAGGGGTAAAATACAGGGAGCGAAAGGCTATTTACAATTTGTACAGAAACCAGATGGCAGTTATAAGAGTAGAGGGGCATGAAAGGGAAGCAGTGGTTGGGAAAGGAGTGAGACAGGGTTGTAGCCTCTCCCCGATGTTATTCAATCTGTATATTGAGCAAGCAGTAAAGGAAACAAAAGAAAAATTCGGAGTAGGTATTAAAATTCATGGAGAAGAAGTAAAAACTTTGAGGTTCGCCGATGACATTGTAATTCTGTCAGAGACAGCAAAGGACTTGGAAGAGCAGTTGAACGGAATGGACAGTGTCTTGAAAGGAGGATATAAGATGAACATCAACAAAAGCAAAACGAGGATAATGGAATGTAGTCAAATTAAATCGGGTGATGCTGAAGGGATTAGATTAGGAAATGAGACACTTAAAGTAGTAAAGGAGTTTTGCTATTTAGGGAGTAAAATAACTGATGATGGTCGAAGTAGAGAGGATATAAAATGTAGACAGGCAATGGCAAGGAAAGCGTTTCTGAAGAAGAGAAATTTGTTAAGATCGAGTATAGATTTAAGTGTCAGGAAGTTGTTTCTGAAAGTATTTGTATGGAGTGTAGCCATGTATGGAAGTGAAATATGGACGATAACCAGTTTGGACAAGAAGAGAATAGAAGCTTTCGAAATGTGGTGCTACAGAAGAATGCTGAAGATAAGGTGGGTAGATCACGTAACTAATGAGGAGGTATTGAATAGGATTGGGGAGAAGAGAAGTTTGTGGCATAACTTGACTAGAAGAAGGGATCGGTTGGTAGGACATGTTTTGAGGCATCAAGGGATCACAAATTTAGCATTGGAGGGCAGTGTGGAGGGTAAAAATCGTAGAGGGAGACCAAGAGATCAATACACTAAGCAGATTCAGAAGGATGTGGGTTGCGGTAGGTACTGGGAGATGAAGAGGCTTGCACAGGATAGAGTAGCATGGAGAGCTGCATCAAACCAGTCTCAGGACTGAAGACCACAACAACAACAACAACAGGACAACATTAGAGCTTCCCCCCAAAAGGTATTGGGCAAACCACTCTGAAATAGTAGACACCTTGCAATGGATAAAAGTGTTTTATTCAGGCGCTCTGCTTTTCCATTGGATGGAGGAGAGTAAACTGTGCTTTTCCGATGTAGTATGCCCTCTTTCTTGAACAACTTTTCAAATTTGCTGTTCATGTACTCAGTCCCATTGTCTGATTGGAAGCTTTGCAGTTTCCTCCCTGACTCACATTCCACACATCCCTCAAATTCCACAAAAGACTCAAACACATCACTTTTCTGCTTTAGCACTTTCACTGCCAAATACCTTGAGAGATCATCCAGGTAAGTAACATAATAATGTGCTCCACCCAGGGAGGTCTGTCTAATGTAACCTACGTCACTATGTACTAGTTCTAGAATATTATCAGTAGTAGTTTGGCTCGGTTTGAAAGGCTGTCTTTTCATCTTTCCTTGCACACAAATTTCACATTTTGCCTTGTAGTTTGTAGCTCCACATACTTCGGGTAAGGCTTCTCTGTGTCCAAGTCTTTGGTGCCACAAAACTTCTGCCCTTCTGCCTGTTCCTTCATTTTCAATTTGTTGATGTGTTTTGTCACTGTGTGGCATCACTGTACTGTTGTTCACTTTGTAATATTCACATTGCACTAAATAGACATTATAGTTTGATGATCTTCCTCTCAACATTTCCTTCTCATCAACAGACACACTAACATCACCATTTTTGAATCTGATACACATCCCTTTTTTGTCCATCTGTTTGACAGACAACAAGTTCCCATCCAGTTCTTTCACCAAAAGCACTTCTGTTAATTGGATTGTCTTACCACCACAGGATTCTGCTGCTTTCATGATGACTGTCCCCTTACCAGTCACTTCAGTAACTTTCCCATCAGCCAGTTTCACTTCTCCAGTGATACCCATCTCTAAATCCTGTAGTATCTCTTGGTGACTAGTCATATGATGTGGTGTTCCTGAATCCAAAACCCACACCTTTTCATCAGCACCTTCTCCACATTTGGTCACTGTCATAGCCACTATTTCTTCATCTTCTTTTTCAGTTGCACTTGATGGACCTTCACTGTTTGGAACATTTTTAAAACTGTTGAGCTTGCACCCATTTGCCCTGTATGCTGATTTCTTGGTATAATTCTGTTTGATTGGTGGAGCTCCTGCTTGTTTTCCTTGGAAATGGGGACACTCCCTGGTGATGTGGTCTGCTTCACCACAGGAAAAACAGAGTCTGTTTCTGTTGGATGTGTTCTTCTCACCTCTTTGGTTTTGCTTGTATCTGTCCTGGCTTTGGAAAAACTTGTTTTTCTGACTTCTGCTTACTGCTGCATATGCTTTGGCTGCTTCTTGGCACTTAGTAGACTTGAAATCTGGTTCCAGACGCTTCTCTTCTAATTCTAATCTGTTGATGACAATTTCTGTAGTTAATCTGTCTTCGTCTCTTTCTATACTTCTAATGAGGCCTTCATACTTCTCCAAAGGTAGTCCAAGAAGCATGAAACCAGCAACTGTCTTATCATCAAAGTTGAAACCCCCTTGCTTCACTACTCTGTTGGCAGCAAGGATTTTCATCACATATTCATACATAGTCATACCGTCATCTTTCCTGATATTTACTAAGTCTCTCATCTTGGATATAGTGTTGAATAGGGCATTGTTGCAGTTAATCTTTTTGAGCTTCTCCCATGCTTCCTTTGCTAATTACAGAAAGCCAATTCTTTCTGGGTAGTGGTCTTCGACTAGCATCAGAATGATGGACAAGGCTATTTCATTTTTCTTCCTTTTTTCTGCATCCAACTGATCATAACGCATTCCAAAACCGGGTTCTATGGCAATCCATGCATCACAATGCTGTATCAGTGAACAAACATGGATAGACCATGCAAAATAGTTACTGCTGCACAGGCGATCAATTTTCACAGATGGTTCCGTCATTATGTACTGTTTTCTTCATTGTTGGCTGTTGTAGAATGTCAAAATACGTCATCTTCGTCAGTTCCATCACTTAATGTTCGTTTTCACTTTGAATTTTTAAACACGCTTGCCACAGAGTGCCCTGGGCCCATAACCTATTAACTTTTCTGTAATGCTTGTCTCCTTTAAATGAGGATGAGGATAATTACTTAACTAAGAACATAAAGTACACATCATCACTGTTTACTCATGTATTAAACCATATGTTCTATTTTATTCTACACAACACACAGTCTACATAACACAAAAAGCCATCACATTTTTGTTCTGCTTAATACTTCAACTTGGCGTTAACTCACCTCCAAAGAGCACCCGTACAAGAAGACAAAACAGAAGGTACAAGCCCTCTGGAAATGGCGCTGTATTCAAATTGATGTCTCACCAAATTAGATCAACTGAGTTACAACACTATAGAAGGTTATTACTAAAGTATGTCCTCAGGCTTCAGTTTGTGGCTCCATATTCTGGGACACAGGGTTAGAAATATTTCTTGATAAAATGTCTCCTATAGTAGAAGTCAAGGGCTGTGTAGCATTTATAAATGACATCCTACTAATAGTGTGTGGAGGCAACTACAGCACAAACTGATGAAAGAAGAACAAATCCCATGCAAATTTTATTTTGACACAGGTTGCACAGATATACAGAGTGTGGTGCTTAAATCCAGACAAATGTCCATTTGAATTTCCCAACATATCATAGTTCACTGGGGGTCACAATTGGTGTTCCTGGGAGCCATATGCATCTAGTAAACAGTCAGAACCTCAAAATGGGTGACATGTTACGGACAAGTGTAGAAAACAAACGAAGAGTAGCAATTATCAAGTCTTCGCACTGGGCATTCATTCACTGAAATAGTTCAGTTATTCGGGCAGATCAACTGTTTATGATATTGTGGTCAAGTATAATCACTCAAAGGAGTCTGGGGAAGTTTCTGCTAACCCTGTGAGGGGTTATTAATTATACAATGTACTGTTTATTATGTTTATTTCTTGATTCATTTATAAAATAATAATCACAGCAATTCATTTGTCATGAAAAATTGTAAACCCTTTGGAATATTGTTATTACTGAAGAGTGAAGGAATAGTAGTAAGTATGCCTCTGATGTGATTGGACATATTTTTGTATTTTGGATGAACAATGGAATTTCAGCTTTGTCAATGTGAAAATTCAAAAGACAGTGTGATATAGTAAAATGTGACACAATAGATGAATGTGGAAATAAAAATTCTGTAATGACATTCTTCAAAATTATTTAGATAAATTGAACCTAAAATTGAGAGTTTCAGCTTCAAGAAACAGACCCCTAGAAATGAAGAACTGGAGCCAACTGTGCAATAAGAGATAAGTAAATAGTTTGTTGTAAATCTTACTCCTCTCGAATCTTCTGAAAAGACTTTACCATAGTAGACATGGAAATGAAATGAATAGATATCATCGCTGGCCAGGAGGTCCCTATTCAGGGAAGTTCGGCCATCAAGTGCAAGTGTTATTTCATTTTACACCACATTAGGCAAGCTGTTGATGAGGATGAAATGATGATGAGGATAACACAACACCCAGACCCCGAGCTGAGAAAATCTGCAACCCAGCCAGGAATCGAACCCCGACCTGCTTACATGGGAGGTGAGTACGTTACCACCCAGCTAAGCAGGCAGACACCATAGTGGACAGTAGCAACCATAAAGAAGGGAGGGGTGGATTACAAGTGGGGGCATCATCCTTGATTAATTGACTAATAATGAAGTTTTGTGTGTCACAGAAAAGAAAGTGCTTTATTTCATTTACAATTTATGTATGAATAAGCAAAAAAGAAAACCAAAGGCTGTCCAACAAAGCAAATCATACCAACAGTGATGATGTACTACCAGTTATGATGGACCAAATTGAATGAAGGTGAAGAGGACTTTACAACTACAACCAGAGACATCAAAAAGGAAAGACGAGCTCAAACCGTTTGTGAAGTTATTTGTCTGTGGACTCATGTACTTGTTAACAAAATGAATAGGGATGAGGGTAGGAGTGAGGTAGAAATGAAAGCTTTAGTATCCAGTCTGGACATGTCTGAGCCAAGTGAAACCATAGTCAGTAAAGAAACAGTAAACACTGATATTCTGCTGTAATTTTGGCAAAAATAGAGGAAATGAAGACACATAACAATAGTTAACTGGACAGAGTACAATATCAGATAGATCAACTTAGTAATCAAGCTTCAGACCTAAGAAATGGGTTGTCAGAGGGGTTAAAAAGTGTGAATGAAAAAGTTGATGGTTTAGAAAATAAATATATTGTTTTGGAAAATGAGTTTGTAGCTGAGTCAGAAAAACAATTAACGAATGTTCATGACATAAGAGTTGAACAAAAGGCAATAGCAGAAAAAAGGAAATCAGTGGGAAACATAACAGAGTTTTCATAAATGTTTTTTAAATAAATTTTGGTCAGAAACTGAACAGGGGAGAATCAAAAGTGAATTTTTGAATGGTCCTAGTTTATGACTGGTTACTCAAACACCCATTTTATAAGATAACAGAATATTTTGAAATAATCATTGACATTAGTATATGAGAATATTCCTAAAAGAAGTGGAATTAAATTGTAAAAGCTTTACTGTAAAGTTATTGTTAATAGTATATTTAATGTTCAGACCTATTCCGCTGTAAGTGGTCAATGGTGAATAAACTGAATACTGAATACCAAATACTGTATGTGATATTGTTAAGTGAGTGTCATGGAATACCAGTCCAGTCAAAACAGTTTTTCGTTAATGTCATACAGAGTAATGACCCAAATAGTAAAGGTGAGGTATCTGTGAGTGTAGAGAACAAAGGTGAAAACTGTTTGAAGTTTGTTTGGGACAAGATTGATGATAACATAGATAAAGGTACATTCTGGAATAAGTTAGCTCTGTTTAGTCAGAATATGTATCCCAAATGAAGGAATGAAGTGAAAGAGCATCCATGCAGGAAGTGTAGTTTTGACAGTAAAGTGATTTAAAAAAAAAAAACGTGAGTAGCAAAAGTAGTACTATGATACCTGTAAAATAGATAAAACCCTGTGTAGATAGTGTGGATGTAGCATTTGGTGAAATTGAAAGTGGTCTTTTCATGAAGTGTCTGACAACAGAGAAAATGATTCAGATTTTGGGTGTCCTTACATTAAAATTATGATTGATCTGTGGGAAGGTAAGTGTTTGATTAATAGAGGTAGCCTGATTTGTGGTATATCTAAACAATTTAGGGACAATATCAAGTATAGTAAGAGTTTTGTGGAAATGCCCATTGCAGTTGTAAAGGTAAAAGGAGCTGCAGGTAAGCAAACCGTATTGGTAAAATCTCAGACACTTTTAACTTTTGATACAGAAGACAAGACCTTTGAACATAGATGCTTAGTGATCCCTTGTCTGAAAGAAAATATAATTCTCAGTATGGATTGGATAGTGAATGTTGAGACTTGTTTCGCATGGAATGCCATATAATTGTTCATTTTGGAACCTAAAAGTAATACTTATGTGAAAACTAATTTCTGTATTTTAAACTGTGGGAAAAGTTGTAACTATTTGCAAAACATTGTGAACCAAGGTGGGTACCAGGTGTTTGATGACAATATAAATTTTGATGAGACTGAGGATCAATATTTGAAAGTGTAGAAGATTCTAAAGTGAGGGAAGTTACAATTCTTAACGATCAACAAAAGGAACAACTTAGGAATTTGTTATTGGAGTTTAGAAATGTATGCAGTGAAAAGCCAGGGAGAGTTTTACCTAAGAGATCACCAACAATTCTTTCTCAAGCCATATGATATACCATTTTCAAGAAGGAAAGATGTTGAGAAAGAAATTCAGAAAATGGAAATGTGTGTGTGTGGGGGGGGGGGGGGTGGTAACTGAGAGAAGTAGGAGTGCTTACAATAATCCTTTGGTTGTGGTAAGTAAGAGAAATGGTGGAGTGAGAATTGTTTGGACTATAGACATCTTAATAAGTTTCTTATCAGAGAGAATGACCATCCTGAGAACATGCACAAACATGGATAAATTTGATTATGTAAAATACATGAGCAGTTTGGACTTGACTTCTGGGTCTCACCAGATACCACTTGAAATTAATTCTAAAAAGTATACTGCATTTTTATGTGGAAGTAAGTGTTTTCAATACCATGTGGTGCCATTTGGGCTAAATGTATCTGTAGTTGAATTCATAACAGCTCTGTATTCTGTCTTGGGACATGAAATGAATTCAAAATTAAATGTGTATGTTGATATTTTTGTTACTGAAAAGCCTCCGTAGCAATTCAGACAGTATTACTAATGATAGTAGTTGTGAACATGTTAGATCAATGAAGTTAGTGTATCGCAAACAGTGTGAAAACACCTGCACTCAGCAGTTAACAGTAGTGTAATTAAGGTAGAAATCTCTAATGAACATATTAGGTCTCCATACAGTCATGTGCTTAAAAACACAAAGTCCAATACACGGAGTGTACAAAAGACAGATCTACCTTCAAGTACAGCAAACATTACAAACAAGCATGTGCAGATAAAAATGAAGTTCAATTCATAAATTTCTAACAAAGAGATAGATGGTCTGGCCAGTACTTACCTCAGCTCAGTATAGTGACTAAAAAAATTTCAGACAGCTGATGGAAGTCAGTGCCTCCATCCCATCTAAATGATTTTTTAGTGGCGCCAGGAATAGGAGGAAGCCCACAAGAGAAACAGAGATATGACTTTATTTAAGTTGGTAAAGCAGAGAAATCTACAGCTAGGTTTTAAAATAATCCCTCAGAATGTACAGGGCTTGAGCATTAACTATGAACAATTAGGCATGTTTGTAAATGAGACTATGCCTGATGTGCCTGTATTAGTGAACATTGGTTATCTGATGCCAAATTAGACCTTTTTAAATCTCTAAACGTGGTACTAGATAATAAGTTTTGCAGATTTTCTATCAGAGGTGGAAGTGTGTCAATGTATGTAAAAAAGCACATTTGATTTTAATTCTGTGAATGTAAGTAAATATTTATTAGAAGGGACAATTTAATTATGTGCAGCACATACAAAGATACCAAATGATGAAATTTGTGTTATATGTTTATGTAGGCCACCAGGTGGAAACTTCGAAGTTTTCTTAACGAAGTTTTGTGACATGATAATGTTTTTATATCACGCTGAATAAGTTAGTAATTATAGGAGATTTCAACATAAATATATTAGCAGATAAGTTACACACTAGACTATTCAAGTATACTGTGCTTGAATATAATGTAAGATACCTGATAAACACTGCAACTAGGGAGACTGAAACTATGCTAGTCTGCAATAGATAACATAATCACTGGTATTCATCTTTACGATCATACATCTCTGTTATTATAAGTACTTTGTCAGACCACCATGCAGCAGCACTTGGTGTGAACATAAAAAAGGTTTCTACACACAGTTGCATATTAGGATGAATACAGACCAAAATATAACTCTTTTCAATAACATGCTAAAGAATGTGGATTGGAATAGTATTATGGCAAATTCTCAAGTGAACTATACTATATTCTCAGCTGAGCCTGCCCATTAATAAAAAATAGAATTCAGTCCCATGCTATAACCCGAAACTGGATATCCAGTTCAGTCACTGAGGCTACGTTAAATGACTTGAGCAATAAAAAATTAAAAGAAGAGTTCAAAAAGTATCATTTTATTTATTTATTTAAATACTATATAGATCACCTAATTTCTGAAAAACAGAAACATTTTGAAAATGTCATTCAAAACTCAAATAATATTTCCAAAACATCATGGTCACTAGTAAATAGAGAAATAGGTAAATCTGGGAAACATACAACTGAAAATCACTTGTTGATAAGTGGCACAATAGAAACTGATCAGAATAAGGTAGCAGATCTACTTAACAATTACTTTGCTTCTGTTGGCTCCAGCAAAAACAACCAGCTTAAAAATCACAAATACAAATTCAGAAGAACACCAGTGTCAGGAAGTACATTTTTGACACCACCAAGTGAAGAATAAATAATTAAAATAGTGAGTAGCGTGAAGAATTCCAATTCAGCAGGATATGATGGTCTTAGTCTAGACACTCTTAAGAAATGTATTCATAAAATTGCATCACCTTTATCAGCAACTATCGACTTTCATATGGAAGATAGTCTATTTCCAGATGAATTGAAAATTGCTCGAGTTGTGCCTATTTTTAAAAAAGAAATGAAGAAGTATTTAAATGATTTAGAGAAAACAGTCTATTTGTTAATGAGAAGAAAACATTACGAATGAATTACAGGCATACATCAGATAAACTAAACCCTGACATAATAGTGAATTTAAGTGAACAGAAAATACTAAAAACTTCAAATACTAAATTTTTAGGAATTTGGTTAGATGAGCAAGGCTGATCAAACCTGAAATGTGTCCGACTTGGTCAAAACCTGAAGGGGACACAAAGGTGAGCTGTGCATCAAATCTAGGTGGCTTGACTTTGTTGTATCAGAATGTACAAGGACTAGGCAACAAAATGTGTGAGCTGGAAGTAATTTTAAACTGTATCCTTCAGGAAGTTTCTGTGCTGTGTATCAGTGAGCACTGGCTTCAGGACACTCAGATTTATGGAGCAAATATGCCAGACTTTGATTTAATAAGTAGCTTTGGCAGGGAAACTTATCAAAGTGGAGGTGTACGCATCTATGTTAGAAGTAATGTTAAATTTAAGGAGGTAAAACTTGGCAAGGTGAAGTGCACAGAAAAATATTTTGAATGTTGTATTTGTGAACTTACACACTGTGAAACTATCATTGCTTGCTTCTATAGGTCCCCATCAGGTGACTTTACCCAATTCTTATATAGATGCCCTTTTAAATGAATTGAGAGGCAGGTCAAAATGCACAGTAGTTTTGGTGACTTTAACATTAATTTTAACAAAAGTAATAAGAACAAGGTACAATTATTAAATCTGTTTAACCCATACAATATGCAATCTACAGTGCAGGAAATTACCAGATATGGGGATGGGTCTGAAACAGCACTTGATCAGATATTTACCAACAAACAAATCTGTGAGTAAAATATTGAAGTAAGAGATACAGACTTTTCTGACCAGATGGCTTTAAGAATGATGATAAGGAATGAGATCAATAAGAAATGCACAGTCACTGAAAAATACGTACAAAGAAGATTTATTAATGCAAACAACATAAGTGTATTTAATAGTATGCTAAAAAGGATGCAGTGGGGCATAGAACAAACTGATGATGCAGACAAAAAGTACGAAAGTTTTCTCACTGATTATAAATATTGCTACAATGTAGTCTTCCCATTAAAAAGAATTAAAATCAGTGAGAAGACAAACACATGGGTAACACAAGGAATTAAAAAATCAGCAACCACCCTTAGAAACCTAAGCAAACATGCTAAAATAAATACAACAATAAAACCATACTATAGGAAATATAGAAGGGTCTACAGGAAAGCTTTACAAGCAGCAAAAAGGCTAAGCAATGATTCACACGTTAATAAGGGAAGCAATAAATCAAAATTGATTTGGAAGGTTGTAAATAATAGCATAGGAAAATGTAAAACCAAGACCCATAATTACAAAATTAAAAGTGAGGGTAAAGTGACAGAAGATGCCAATATATTCAATGAAGGTTATGTGAACATAGCACCAAACCTAATTAAATGGCTGTGCAATCCAAACAAGAAAAACATAAAAGTACCAACTTGTAAAAAGACAATGTTTCTGTACCCAGTAACAGAATGTGAAGTTACAAATGCTATTAATAAACTAAAAAATAAACTGTCTTGTGGTATTGACGGAATTTCAGACAAGGTAATCAAACATAGTTCTGCCAGTACAGATACTCACCTAACTGACATCATTAATACTTCTTTCAGGACAGGGGTGTTCCCATCAAAACTAAAACTCCCCATAATAAAGCCACTTCACGAAAAGGATAGTACAGCTGACATAAATAATTGTAGGCCAGTGTCATTATTGTCAAGTATCTCTAAAGTAATTGAAAGAGTAATGTATGAAGGCTAACTGACTTCCTGGATAAAAATAAAATACTGACTAATGCTCAAAATGGGTTTAGAAAGAACAGATCCACAGAACTGGCAGTCTTCCAATTCATGAAAATGGTTCCAAATGCCTTGGACAAGAACGAATTAAGCTGCAGGATTTTCTTAGATTTATCTAAAGCATTTGATCTGATCAGCCATGACTTATTGCTTATGAAACTAGAATTTTATGGGGTCCAGGGACTTTCCTTCAAATAGTTCAAGTCTTATTCCTCTGATAGGCAACAGAAAGTACAAATATGTCATGAAGGCAAAGAGTATCTTTCAGATTTCAAAAAAACTATCTATGGGGTGCCCCAGGTTTCTGTGTTAGGTCCTCTGTTGTTCTTGGTGTACATAAACGATTTGCCAAACCATCTGACAGCTGCTGAAACAGTGATGTTCGCTAATGACACTAGTCTGGTACCGCACACCACAGAATTTGAATCCCCGCCAGACGTCATGGACGTCGAAGGCCCCTAGAGGTCTCTGCACCATCTCACCGTAAGCTGTGGCGGCGCACACCTCCTGGCCTTCATTTAGAGTGAGGGCGCCACAGTGGAACACGTGGTTGCAGTGGCCAATAGCAGCATCCCCGATAGAGTACTGAAGCGCCTGCCTCTAGCTCAGCCAGCCAGTCTAACCTTGCGTACGTCTCAGGACATATCGCCTCGCCTTAGACAGCATATTTACTTTCATGTTTTGTTTACGAGTAGACGTGGTTGTCTAGTTAGATTTCTTGGCTCTGTTGTTTCATTCTTGATGTTGTTGTAAGGTCCTTCATTGGTTGTGTCCATCCTCTCCCGCTGTGTTGTTGTTCGCAGACCGCTCCGCGGGTCCCGCCGCGTTTTCCGTCGCTTTAACCCCGCAACTGTTCCAGTCGCCATTACAACAACTAGCATTTTTATAAAAGGATACACTGAGGATAATCTACAGCAGAGTGTCTCTAGGACAATAAATGAGACAGGAAAATGGTTTAGTGATAATGCTTTCATCATTTAAGGAGAAAACAGTATTGATGAATTTCAGTAACATTAAAAGTAAAGCTAGAAGAAGAGTAAAAACTGAGTTAGGGAACTATGTTGTTGCAAAAGCTCTACACACAAAATCCCTAGGTATATGAGTGGATGAGCACTTGAGATGGGAAAAGCATCTACAAGTTTTCAGAAAAAAATTAAGTAAATGCTGTTGTGTGCTATGAATGCTTCAGTAATGTTGCAACACTGAATCATTGCTGTGTGCCTATTATCCTTACAAGAACAGTTTGTTTAGATATAATGTGATCTTCTGGAGAAATACAGGTGTGGCAAAACAAGCTTTCAGACTTCAAAAAACGGCTATTAGAATAATGAAAGGGGTTCCCTGCAGAGTGTCATACAGGGAAATATTTAAAGAATTTAAAATAATGACTCTTCCTAGCTTATACATCTATGAATGTGTATGCTTTCTGAAAACTCACCAGGAATTTTCAACATTAATTAACCAGTTTCATAACCATGAGAGAAGGAACAGGGATGATTTTCACAGAGACACCCAGAAAGGAGCATTCTACCAAAAAATTGTAAACTACCAGAGAAAAATACTTTTTAGTGCATTGCCTTCTACGATAAAGAAAATTAAAGAATTTTATAAATTCAAGGTAGATCTTAAACAGTTTTTACTAACACATAGTTTTTATAGCATTGAAGAATACCTGAATATGAAAAAGTAATGTTATTTATATAAACTGATATAAAATATTTGTATTTATTATCCAAGTTTTTGAAACAAATTAAATATATGAAACTATATTGTAACTGACTACATCCATACAATGTATATTGTTAATAGACGAATAAAGAGATTGAACTGAATTGAACTGAGTGGTATAAACTTATAGAATAGCTCAATAAAGAGTTAAGTAAATGCTGTTGCAAATTAAGAATGCCCAAAAATTCCTGCAGTGAAGAAACAGTGATGAGTGCTTATTATGCATTCATGTATAGTCTACTGCAATAAGATGTCTTATTTTGGGGTTTTTCAAGTCTAGCAAAACATTTGATTACTTTTCAAAAACAAGCAATAAAAACTATAAAATGGATTGAACCTAGGGACTCATGTATGGAAATATTCAAATAACTGAAAGTTTTGACTCTTCTATGTATATAAATGGAAGTATATGCTTTTTGAAATCCCATCCCCAGCTCTTTTCTTTGCCATGACTATGAAAGCAGACACAGATCTGACTTCCATAGAGAAGTATATAAGAAAGCCCTGTATCAAAAAAGTGTAATATATCATCCCAAAATTCTTTGTAGTGCCCTTCCCTTAAGAGTTAAAAAGATACCAAAGATGCACAATTTTAAAAACAAGCTTAAGAAAATACTTATAAGTGAAAGCTTTTACAGTGTTGATGAGTACATAAATTTTATGAATTTGAGAACAACAGTAACTTAAAGCAAACACAGCCATGTGTCACTGGATATAACATAAACATAGAATTTGTTTGGTTTATGTATTTGGTTATCTGTAAGATTTTACCTGTATCCCTATGATTTGCTTCTGTTTATGTACTTAATTTCAGAATGAGATTTTCACTCTGCAGCGGAGTGTGCACTGATATGAAACTTCCTGGCAGATTGAAACTGTGTACCGGACCGAGACTCGAACTCAGGACCTTTGCCTTTCCCGGGCAAGTGCTCTACCAACTGAGCTACCCAAGCATGACTCACACCCCGTCCTCACAGCTTTACTTCTGCCAGTACCTCGTCTCCTACCTTCCAAAGTTTACAGAAGCTGAAACTTCCTGGCAGATTAAAACTGTGTGCCGGACCGAGACTCAAACTCGGGACCTTTTCTTTTCATGGGCAATTGCTGTACCAACTGAGCTACCCAAGCACGACTCACACCCCATCCTCACAGCTTTACTTCTGCCAGTTGGTAGAGCACTTGCCCGCGAAAGGCAAAGGTCCTGAGTTCGAGTCTCGGTCCAGCACACAGTTTTAATCTGCCAGGAGTTTCATATCAGTGCACACTCCACTGTAGAGTGAAAATTTCAGTCTTTACAGAAGCTCTCCTGCGAACCTTGCCCGCGAAAGGCAAAGACCCCGAGTTCGAGTCTCGGTCCGGCATACAGTTTTAATCTGCCAGGAAGTTTCATGTACTTAATTATCTGCCTGAATAGTATACAGGCATGATTATTTAAGTTTTTTGTATCAACACATGACAAGTCCTACATCAGTGCATATGATCAATAAATCAACCAACCTGTATTGAGAGACTGAGTACACCCCATTCCCATTACAACATGTCTGCATGAATTGTTCTCAACTTGTTGGACTGGACACAGAGGACCCATACCTCAAACAGCCCATTCCCCAGATTTCAAGCCTGTATACTTTATTTTGTGGGGAAAGTGGAAGGACACTGACTACGAGGACATACCAACTACAGCTGATGGTATGCAGTGATGTATTACTGCACTGAAATGCTACCACATGTGAAGCAGTCATTCCATTTCAGAATGGAAGCATGTACTGGTGCTGTTGGTAGTCATTTTGAACATAACCTGTGATGGTCAGTTCTTGGAAGCACCGCAAGTTGAAACTAGGTCCTCTGCTTGGCAGCCATCTTTGACAATCAATCAGCTATGGAAGCAGACCAATAATGACTAACCTAACTTGCAGTTCAAAGAAAATATTCTTACTTCCTTCTGAACTGGGAAGATTGAGGTGACTTATGCTCTAGTGGAATATATTGATCTGAGTGCTGTCAAAGTAGCAAGCAATATTCTTCAGAACCACGCTGTAATGCTGCCAAGGTTATGAAATATTCCCTAATGGTGGGGTAAGATTATTAATGGATGATATTTACCCACCATATGGTTTCGTTCACTTTATAAGTAGACATGTTCCACATGTCATCTCCTTCAAAAAGATAAATACCAGGGAAACTAATGTATGTGTTTGTTGCTGACAGGAACTCCTGAGTGTATTGTGATCAAGTGCCACACATTGTGAATCACCTAAAACTTGCATTGCAAATACTGTGGAAATGGAAAGAACTATTGATGTGCAGTTTTCACTGAGTGGAGTGATAGTCAAGGGTTTGTATTGTAATTCAATAAACAGATTTTAATAATACTTAAAAAGTGGATTTTTGTGCAAACATACACTATTTTATATGGAACAATGCCTATTGACTGCAGCAAACTAAAAGGAGGGTAAAGATATCCCACTAAATGTCAACCCTAATGGCAATTATTTATCTACCTCTTGAAACAGATATATGAAAATGGTTGTGTAACACCTAGACAACATAACAGAAGGAAACAAGTGATCACAGAAGAGGGGGAATTAATGTTCTTGCTGCTGCTGCAGTTGATCTACATGTTAGCCCCCACACAGTCACATGAGGATGTGGCATGAGTCAGTCAAGTGTCCAGCACATTCTCCATCAACATAGGTTCCATCCCTATCACATCCCTGTCCATCAAGAGCTGCATGGAAATAATTATGAGAACTGCTTTAACTTCAGAACATGGTCACGAAGATAGGATACTGCAGATATATCATGTATCTTGTTTAATTATGAAGCCACATTTACCAATTATGGCCAGGTAAACTGCCAAAACTTGTGCTGTTTGTCTGTTGACAACCTCCATTGGCTTCATCAGGTGGAACGTCAACAGCCATGTAGTGTAAACACGTTGTGTGGGATACTTTATTACTTGATCTGTGCCATTTACCAGTCATGACTGGACCGACTGCATCAAGATTAATTACATATATACATTTAAAAAAATATTCACAAAATTAAGACATTTATACTTAATAGAAACAATATTTGTTTGTCCATTCACTTTGGTCACAATTAAAGAATTCACCAATGGAGTACAATGGGCGTTCTTTCAAGTCCTGTGCTACTCTCCTTCTGAATGTTCCTAGCGGCAGGGATTGCACTTCTTGAGGCAGTGAGTTGAACATCTTTAGGACAACCACTGGAAAGCTGTCTTGCATTCCAGTCAGTCGACACTTGCAGCTCATAGGCCTGTTTTACATATACAGAACACTGAACGTGCACAAGTATCGTGGCCTTCTAACAGACCTTCATCCACTGATGCTACAAGACATTCCTCTTCAGACTAGAACAAACCTGTGGCACCAACATGATGGCTGTCCAGCCCATAGTGCATGTAGCACTGCAGCATGTCTTCATGAACTGTTTCAAAACCATTGGATTGGACACAGAAGATCTGTACTTTGGCAGTCCATTCACCAGATCTGACGCCTGTAGACTTTCCTCTGTGGAGAAATCTGAAAGATGCTATTTACAAGGACATATAAACTACAGTTGATGATATGCAATATGTATTACTGCAGTCTATTTGGACATCTCCACTGAAATGCTAGCACATTTGCAGTAGTCATTCCATATTAGACTGGATGCATGTATTGGTACTGTTGGTGATCATTTTGAGCACAACTTGTGACGGTTAATTGTCTCATTACTGGTCACAATCCATGTAACTAGTGTATGCATTTGTATTGTTATTTAGTGTGTACTACCATAGGTACAAGTGTCAGTGTGGTAACTTTCCAACATATGATACCTCATAAATGACTTACACTAGCATCCTGCAACAAACACCATTGACATTCTAATTTACCCCACTTTTAGTTTGATGTTCCATTTAAAAAGTGTATGTTTGCACAGAAAAAAATACTTTCTAGGTATTGTTACAATCTGTTTATTGGCTTGCAATGTGAGCCCCAACCACCAATCTATTCTGTGTCACACATCAATAGCACTTATCATTTCATCAATCTTTATGATGCACATTTTAGGTGATTTACCCTGCTAATATATAATTTGTGTTATGTCCTTAAAGAGTGCGTTTAGACTAAACTTCATGTCTATTGTTTTCTCTTTACATATGCTGTGTTTCTGCTTCCATTTTTTGGTCCATTTTAGGCCCTGTGTTCTCTTCAGTTTCTCTTTTTTCCTGTTCATCCAGTGTTCCTTCATCCTCCGATTGTGTTCTTGTGTTCTCTGTTCAGTCCATTGTGTTCATTTGTTGTGTTGTGTCTCTTGTACTTCATTTATTCTGATCAGATTCCTAAGGAGTTTTTTGTTTTGTATTGTTTCCTGTGTGATGTTAAGTTGTTCCATGTCATTTCTTACTTCATTCATCTATTTGTTGTTTTTCCTTGCGCTAATCCAGTCCAAGGTCATCTCATTATCCTACATGGTGCCATTCTGCTGAGGTGTCCTTAAAACTGTAGTCTTCATTTCCTGATTTGGTCTGTTATTTTCTATTTGTGTTTGCATAGCTCTTCAGCTGGCCTTTTTATCCATACCCCGTGTTTTTGCATCACCCCAAATATTTTCCTGAGTATTTTTCATTCCATCTTCTCTATCTGTTTGATTCATGACTGTCCTTGTACTTCTGTGGTCTCGGCTGTGTATAGTGCTTCTGGTAGCACCACGTCTCATAGTGTCGTAGCTTGGCTTTCATGAGATAGCTTTCTTATTGTAGTGATTCCAAGCCTTCTCTAGTTTCACTCATCTCTCTTCATTAGATACCTTATTTCTTCCTGTAGTCAGTATTGTTTCTCCTAGGTGCTTAGAATTTTCTGTTCTGTATATTGTCCCATATTTTGTGTGTAGTGAAGGGTGTTTTTAGGTGCTCATGAACTGTGTTTTCTCATATGTTATCTGTAGTCTGGTCTCAGCTGTGATTTCATGTAGTTCCTCTATGGCTCTTATTGTTTCTCATACTGTTACGATGGCAAAATCATCTGCAAAAGCTAAGCACTTGACACTTACTTTTCCTAACAGGACTTCTTTCTATGTCTTTTCCTATTCCTTCACAATTTTGCCCAGTACTATGTTGAACAGCAATGGCGTCAGGCCGTCGCCCTGCATGGCTCCTGGTCTGATTTCGTATTGTTCTGAGAGCTCTCCACAGAACTTCACTTTAGATGTCATGTTTGTTAGCATTTGCTGAATTATGGTTAGTGTCTTCCTATCTACTCTGTATTCTTTCAGGATTTTAAAAAGGGTTTCTCTGTCTATTGAGTCGTACACCTTCTTGAAGTTGACGAAGATGATGGTTATGTTCTGTTTCTATTGCAGTATCATATTAAGGTTCCATATCTGTTCAGCACACAACATGTGTTTACGAAACCCAGCCTGGTATTTGCCAGTCTCGTGCTTTGTTTGCTTCTCTAATCTACTTAGCAGTGCTTTCAAAAGTATTTTATATGTAACAGGTAACAGTGAGATGCCCCTATAGTTGTTTGGGTCTGACTTATCCCCCTTCTTGCATAGAGGGTGTATAAGTGCTGTGCACCATTCTTTTGGTATCTCTTCTGTTTCCCTTACCTGTTTCACGATGTTGTGTATGTGTTCTGTGAAATCCAGGTCTTCTAGCTTCCAGAATTCCACAATGACTCCATTCTCTCATGGTGCTCTATTGTTCTTGAGGTTCTTTACAATTTCTCTTACTTCTTCTATCAATGGTGGTTTGCTATCTGGGGTTGGTGTGGGTTTCACTGTGTCCAGTTTGTCTGCTGGTGATTCTGCATTTAGGAGTTGCTCGAGGTACTTCGCTAGGAGGTTACAGTTGTTCTTGGTATTGGTCTCTAGTGTGCCATCTGGTCTCCTAAAGCAGAGGTTCAGTGCTATGTATTTCATCATGTTTTCTCTGAAAGTCCTGTAGAAATTCCTCATGTTGTTCCTTGTGAAGTCTGCTTCTATCTCTTCTAGTTTCTGTTTGCGATAGTTTCATTTTTCTTTACAGATAATTTTACTTGTCTGTTTCTGTGTTTTGAGAAATTCTTGCCAGTTTTCTGATATCTCATAGCTATTGAACTTCTTCCATGTGTTGATTTGTCTTTCGATTGCTGGGTCTCATGTGTGGTTCCACAGTGGTGTTTCCTGGTTCTCGGTACTACTGCTAATTTCATGACTTCCTGAAACTTTCCTGATAGCTGTTCCCAGTTTTGCATTGTCTCTATCTTAATTTTCTCCAGTATTTTCTCTTGGTTGAGTGTTAGATATTCCGTGTCTGGTCTAATGATCTTAGTTTTCTGTTGTTTGCTCTTAGGGATTAGGCATGTCTATATATGTAGTAGGTGGTGATTCGGGTCAAAGAAGCCGATGTGTTGATGTTCTGGATTTCCCTCTGTGCTTCACTTTGTATTATGATGTGGTTGATCCGTTTAGGTTTGTGTCGTGGTGTGTATCTTCCTGTAATGTGTCTGTATTTTTGTTCTGTTTCTAGTTTTGCTTTCAATTCTCCTAGAATAATTTTAGTTCAGTATGTAGGTATTTTCTTGATTGTCTCCTTCATTACTGTCCAAAAGTACTCAGTGGTGTCTGGGTCATTCTTGTTGTTGTCATTCATTGGTATGTGTGTATTTATGATTGCATATGCCCTGTTTGCCAACTTAATTGTCAGTGTGCTGATTCTTTCACGAGGCAATGTGACTTTTATTACTGTGTCTGAGATCATCCTGTGTACTGCAAATCCTGTCCCATAGAGCCTGAGATTCTTCCTCTGTACCAATGGTTTTCCTTTGTATATTCGGGAGTTCCCTGTGTTGGAATGGTCTTCATCTGGGAATCCTGTTTCTTGTAGTGTGCAAATTTTGATCTTGAACCTGTCTAAAGCATCTGTGAGCTGTTTCATCTTGCCCATCTTGAGTAGTGTGTTCACACTGAGTGTTGTGATGTAGTGATTCTGTTTTGTCTTGAGGGAGTTTGAGAAGCTCTGATTCTTCTCATGATATCCGTGAGTCCCCGGCATCAGATGCTCATGAATGTTCCAGTCTATTGACTGGGGTCCAGGGTACTGAGATTTTCCTCATTGTTCCATCATTTTTAGTGGTTGGATTTGTGGTGTGTTGCCGAGTACAACCTGATTTTCCAGATCAGGAGGTTGGTTGTGGCCACCACTAACATATGATACATCTTTTGTATCTGCCCAATTTGAGAACCAACACTACTAATAGTTTCAGTCCACCCCAAGTATATCATTTCCTCTGTGTGTGTGTGTGTGTGTGTGTGTGTGTGTGTGTGTGTGTGTGTACTAGGTTGAAATATCTAAATATGCATTCACTTTGTGGCTGGAGAAACAAATAAAACCTCACAAGAGTGAGTTGCAAGTTCTGTTGAAGTGACTCAGGGAATGATATTGTCTACATATATACATAATTTTATTCAGTGTACTACATAAATTGTAAGTTATAAGGAAGACATTGCAATAAAAATACCGCTATCATTATGCATAGTAATATGTAAGTAATAATGTTGTCTTAGGTAACATATGAGGGATATTTGGGAAGTAATGTTACAAGATTTTTTACACAAGCACAAATGCATATATTTCAATGAATCATACAAGAACAATAGCACAGGTATTACATCATTTTTTCTCGGCATCACCATTTACTTCAATGCATTTTGTTAGCCGTGGGATGAGTTTTTAAATACCTGCATCATAGAGGTCTCCTGCCAACTCCTTAAACCACTTCTCCACTTCAATTTTGATGTCCTCATCATCAGAAAAGTGTTTTCTATCCACATATTCCTTCAATTCAGGAAATAAATGACAGTCACCAGGCGTGAAATCGTGGCTGTGAGAAGGTTGGTTTAAAAGAGTGCAACGAAATGAGGTCAACAACCCTTGCGTTACTGAAGTGGAGTACAGCCTAGCTTTCTCATGAAGGAGCCAGACTACCTTCACCAGCATTCCAGAGCATTTGTTCTGTATGGCTCTGTGGAGCTTTTGCAAGGTTTCACAGTAAAATGCAGTGTTGACTGTTTCACCTCTTGGCAAGAATTCCACAAGCGGAAAACCTTTTCTGTCCCATAACACAGCTACCATGCTTTTTCAAGCTGATTATTGAGTTTTGAATTTTTTCTTAAAGGGGAATGAGTGCGATGCCACTGCATCAGTTGCCACTCGTTCAATGGGCACAATGGTAAATATAAGTTTCATCCCCCATCACTAAAGAGTCAAAAAGTCTCTCAGTCATTCGAAAAATGGTCAAGAAAGTCCCCTTGACTCTCTTGATTTTGTGTTCTGCAGCAAACACCTTTGGACCCATCATCCACACAACTACTTGCAATATCCTAGTTAATTACTCACAATTTCATGAACACTGATTCAAGAAACTTCAGGACACAGTTCATGTTGGTTGTTAATCGTCACACAGTAACAGTGCTCTTCAAATTTTTGGATCAGTTGATCAGTCACCACAGACATGTGATCACTTCTCTCTTCATCATGAATTTCTGTTCTTCTGAAGGTGAAATTCTGTACCCATTTTGTCACACATTGCCACAAAACAGCCTCTGCCCTTAACACTGTCACAATTTCACAATGGGCCGCAGCAATGTTTATGCCCCTGGCATTCCTGTAGCACATCACAGCACATACTCTGCATGTGGTTTGAGACAGAATGGGAGAGCTCATTTTTAACTTCACCACAAAAAGAGTCAGGATGCTACTGATGACCATTACGACTCATTTGTTTCAGTGTCCACTATCATATGCAACAGTGACACCAAAAATCAATTCCCTGCCAGAACTACGGGCCTTGCGACCTTAGTTTCTGGATATTTCTCATAATATTCACAGCCTGTACAGATGCAGGTAAAAGGAGAATTCATTGGTGTCTCCCCAGAACACCTCTCCCTAAATGTTTCAAATATAAGAGGGAAACATGAAAGTGATGCCACGTTCTAGAAGTAGCCTGCAAGAGTTACAGAAAACAAAGATCTCTGTGGACTCAGAGTGTTAGCTGATACCAAGTTTTGATAATCCACATAATATACAAGACAACCATTGCCATATATATTGTATCAAAATAATTAAATACAGGAAACTGATTATTGAAAACGAGAGACATGTGTTGCATTAAATGATACACAGCACATCTGGGAAACAGCAGCAGGTATCACATAAAACCAGAGCATGAGACGATGCTTTGGTAAAATGAACATAATTTGGGTTTATATTTGAATTTGACTGATAGTTTTTATTTAGAATTAGATTTACTTTGAGACTTTTGGTAAATACACTCCTGGAAATGGAAAAAAGAACACATTGATACCGGTGTGTCAGACCCACCATACTTGCTGCGGACACTACGAGAGGGCTGTACAAGCAATGATCATACACACGGCACAGCGGACACACCAGGAACCGCGGTGTTGGCCGTCGAATGGCGCTAGCTGCGCAGCATTTGTGCACCGCCACCGTCAGTGTCAGCCAGTTTGCCGTGGCATACGGAGCTCCATCGCAGTCTTTAACACTGGTAGCATTCCGCGACAGTGTGGACGTGAACCGTATGTGCAGTTGACGGACTTTGAGCGAGGGCGTATAGTGGGCATGTGGGAGGCCGGGTGGACGTACCGCCGAATTGCTCAACACGTGGGGCGTGAGGTCTCCACAGTACATCGATATTGTCGCCAGTGGTCGGCGGAAGGTGCACGTGCCCGTCGACCTGGGACCGGACCGCAGCGACGCACGGATGCACGCCAAGACCGTAGGATCCTACGCAGTGCCGTAGGGGGCCGCACCGCCACTTCCCAGCAAATTAGGGACACTGTTGCTCCTGGGGTATCGGCGAGGACCATTCGCAACCGTCTCCATGAAGCTGGGCTACGGTCCCGCACACTGTTAGGCCGTCTTCCGCTCACGCCCCAACATCGTGCAGCCCGCCTCCAGTGGTGTCGCGACAGGCGTGAATGGAGGGACGAATGGAGACGTGTCGTCTTCAGCGATGAGAGTCGCTTCTGCCTTGGTGCCAATGATGGTCGTATGCGTGTTTGGCGCCATGCAGGTGAGCGCCACAATCAGGACTGCATACGACCGAGGCACACAGGGCCAACACCCGGCATCATGGTGTGGGGAGCGATCTCCTACACTGGCCGTACACCACTGGTGATCGTCGAGGGGACACTGAATAGTGCACGGTACATCCAAACCGTCATCAAACCCATCGTTCTACCATTCCTAGACCGGCAAGGGAACTTGCTGTTCCAACAGGACAATGCACGTCCGCATGTATCCCGTGCCACCCAACGTGCTCTAGAAGGTGTAAGTCAACTACCCTGGCCAGCAAGATCTCCGGATCTGTCCCCCATTGAGCATGTTTGGGACT
Organism: Schistocerca cancellata; assembly: GCF_023864275.1. NCBI lineage: Eukaryota > Metazoa > Arthropoda > Insecta > Orthoptera > Acrididae > Schistocerca > Schistocerca cancellata. Next base: position 122,243,966 of record NC_064637.1, on the reverse strand, counting down.
GGACGAAGCGTCGTCTCACGCGGTCTGCACGTCCAGCACGAACGCTGGTCCAACTGAGGCGCCAGGTGGAAATGGCATGGCAAGCCGTTCCACAGGACTACATCCAGCATCTCTACGATCGTCTCCATGGGAGAATAGCAGCCTGCATTGCTGCGAAAGGTGGATATACACTGTACTAGTGCCGACATTGTGCATGCTCTGTTGCCTGTGTCTATGTGCCTGTGGTTCTGTCAGTGTGATCATGTGATGTATCTGACCCCAGGAATGTGTCAATAAAGTTTCCCCTTCCTGGGACAATGAATTCACGGTGTTCTTATTTCAATTTCCAGGAGTGTAGTAAGTGTTTGCTTGTCTCCTTGGATTTGGTAATGGGTCCTAAAGCAGACATGATTCAGTACTTTGGTGATAAATCAGTGCTTTGTTTTCAGAAGAGGTGCTGCTGAGTCCTGCTGGGAACTGATGCAAAGACTGGAAAGTGTCATCATATACAGGCAGCCCCTGTACCATATACAGCACATGCACTGCACTCACTACTAGGCTCATGGCACCACCTGTAGTAGACAACAGTACCAAGGACATATCACCCTCAAAGATTACCCTCAAACATTCAGACGAGAAGTACCAAAGAACATTGTGCTTTGATGCAGGATAATACAGTGTAACCTAGTAACACTAGTACCACTATTAATAGCGAATACTCGTTTCGAGACTCACAAGAAAAGGACATATACTCGGAAAAGGCCAGGTATATGGGAAGATTTCAGTTAGATTACATCATGGTCAGACACAGATTCCAAAATCAGATTCTGGATTTAAGGCATACCCAGGAGCAGATAGATACTCAGATCACAATGTAGTAATGATGAAGAGTAGACTGAAGTTTAAGAGATTGTGAGGAAGCATCAGTACACAAAGAAGTGGGATAGGGAAGTACTTAGGAATGATAAGATACACTTGAAGTTCTTTAGGGCGATAGCTAAAGCAATAAGGAATAGCTCAGTAAGCAGTACAGTTGAATAGGAATGGACTCTCTAAGAAGGGCAATCCCAGAACTTGGAAAGAAAAACACAGGTACAAAGAAGGAAGCTGTAAAGAAACCATAGGTAACAGAAGAAATACTTCAGCTGATCAATGAAAGAAGGAAGTACAAAAAATGTTCAGTGAAATTCAGGAATATACAAACATGAGTCACTGAGAAAGTGCAGGGAAGCTAAGACAAAATGGCTGCATGAAGGATAAGAAGTAATTGGAAAAGAATTGGTTGTTGGGAGGACTGTCTCAGCAATAGGAAAACCAAAATAACTTTCGGTGAAATTGAAAGCAAGGGTGGTAACATTAACAGTGCAATGGGAATTCCACTTTTAAATGCAGAGGAGAGAGTGGATAGGTGGAAAGATTACCCTGAAGGCCTCTATGAGGGGGAGGATTAGTCTGGTGTCATAAAAGAAGAAACAGGAGTTGATTTAGAAGAGATAGTGGATCCAGTATTATAATCAGAACTTAAGAGAGCTTTGGAGGACTTAAGATCAAACAAGACTGAAGGGATAGATAACATCCATCATAATCATTGGGGGCAGTGGTAAAAAAATGATTATTCACGTTGCTGTGTAGAATGCATGACTCTGGTGACATTCCATATGACTTTCGGAAAAATATCTAGCACACAATTCTGAAGACTGCAAGAGCTGACAAGTGTGAGAATTATTGCACAATCAGCTTAACAGCGCTTACATCCAAGTAGCTGACAAGAATTATATACAGAAGAATGGAAACGAAAATTGAAGATGTGCTAGATGACGATCAATTTGGCTTTAGAAAAGGCAAAGGCACCAGAGAGGCAATTCTAACATTGCGGTTGATAATGAAAGCAAGACTAAAGAAAAATCAAGACATGCATAGGATTTGTTGACTTGGAAAAAGTGTTCAACAATGTAAAATGGTGCAAGATGTTCGAAATTCTGAGAAAATATCGGTATGCTATAGGGAGAGATGGGTAATACACAATATGTAAAACATCCAAGAGGGAATAATAAGAGTGGTTGACCAAGAAAGCAGTGCTTGGATTAAAAAATGGGGTAAGGCAGGGATGTAGTGTTTTGCCCCTACTGTTCAATCTGTACATCAAAGAAGCAATAATGGAAATAAAAGAAAAGTTCAGGAGTGGAATTAAAAATTCAAGGTGGAATGATACCAATGATATGATTTGCTGATAACATTGCTGTCCTGAGTGAAAGTGAAGAGGAATTATATGATCTGCTGAATGGAATGAACAGTCTACTGAGTACAGAATATAGACTGAGAGTAAATTGACAAATGGGAAAAGTAATGAGAATTGGCAGACATGAGAACAGCAAGAAACTCAACATCAGGATTGACAGTCACAAAGTAGATGAAGTTAAGGAATTCTGCTATCTAGGCAGCAAAATAACCAATGACCAATTTTGAGAAAGAAATTTCTGAGAATGTACACTCCTAGAAATGGAAAAAAGAACACATTGACACCGGTGTGTCAGGCCCACCATACTTGCTCCGGACACTGCGAGAGGGCTGTACAAGCAATGATCACACGCACGGCACAGCGGACACGCCAGGAACCGCAGTGTTGGCCGTCAAATGGCGCTAGCTGCGCAGCATTTGTGCACCGCCGCCGTCGGTGTCAGCCAGTTTGCCGTGGCATACGGAGCTCCATCGCAGTCTTTAACACTGGTAGCATGCCGCGACAGCGTGGACGTGAACTGTATGTGCAGTTGACGGACTTTGAGCGAGGGCGTATAGTGGGCATGCGGGAGGCCAGGTGGACGTACCGCCGAATTGATCAACATGTGGGGCGTGAGGTCTCCACAGTACATCGATGTTGTCGCCAGTGGTCGGCGGAAGGTGCACATGCCCGTCGACCTGGGACCGGACCGCAGCGACGCACGGATGCATGCCAAGACCGTAGGATCCTACGCAGTGCCGTAGGGGACCGCACCGCCACTTCCCAGCAAATTAGGGACACTGTTGCTCCTGGGGTATCGGCGAGGACCATTCGCAACCGTCTCCATGAAGCTGGGCTACGGTCCCGCACACCATTAGGCCGTCTTCTGCTCACGCCCCAACATCGTGCAGCCCGCCTCCAGTGGTGTCGCGACAGGCGTGAATGGAGGGACGAATGGAGACGTGTCGTCTTCAGCGATGAGAGTCGCTTGTGCCTTGGTGCCAATGATGGTCGTATGCGTGTTTGGCGCCGTGCAGGTGAGCGCCACAATCAGGACTGCATACGACCGAGACACACAGGGCCAACACCCGGCATCATGGTGTGGGGAGTGATCTCCTACACTGGCCGTACACCACTGGTGATCGTCGAGGGGACACTGAATAGTGCACGGTACATCCAAACCGTCATCGAACCCATCGTTCTACCATTCCTAGACCGGCAAGGGAACTTGCTGTTCCAACACGACAATGCACGTCCGCATGTATCCCGTGCCATCCAACGTGCTCTAGAAGGTGTAAGTCAACTACCCTGGCCAGCAAGATCTCCGGATCTGTCCCCCATTGAGCATGTTTGGGACTGGATGAAGCGTCGTCTCACGCGGTCTGCACGTCCAGCACGAACGCTGGTCCAACTGAGGCGCCAGGTGGAAATGGCATGGCAAGCCGTTCCACAGGACTACATCCAGCATCTCTACGATCGTCTCCATGGGAGAATAGCAGCCTGCATTGCTGCGAAAGGTGGATATACACTGTACTAGTGCCGACATTGTGCATGCTCTGTTGCCTGTGTCTATGTGCCTGTGGTTCTGTCAGTGTTATCGTGTGATGTATCTGACCCCAGGAATGTGTCAATAACGTTTCCCCTTCCTGGGACAATGGATTCACGGTGTTCTTATTTCAATTTCCAGGAGTGTATGTTTGGAGCACAGCATTGTATGATACTGAAACATGAACTGTGGGAAAACCAGAACAGAATTGAAACATTTGAGATGTGGTGTTAAAGACGAATGTTGAAAATTAGGTGTACTGTTAAGGTGAGGAATGAGGAGGTTCTCTACAGACTCAGAGTGGAAAGGAATATGTGGAAAAAACTTATATGAAGAAGGGACAGGGTGAAAAAACATCTGTTAAGATATCAGGGAATGACGTTCCATGGTACCAGTGGGAGCTGTGGAGGGCAAAAACTGTAGATAAAGAAAGAGATTGGACTATATCCAACAAATAATTGAGGACATAGGCTGTGAGTGCTACTCTGAGAGGAAGAAGAAAAAAAATACAGAGTTCCACATCCAGCTAAGAGGAAGATCTTTGTCTGTTAAAAATTGTCTGCCAGCCTAATTTCTATTTATTCCTTATAAACACTGTCCTAAAACTGGATATACCACCAATTCTCAGGAGCTTGTCAAACTTCAGCCCATGCCCCTTGTTTAAGCAGTGCTCTGGTAGTGCTAATTTTTCATGCTGTTGTAGCTCTGTGTGACAGTAATGTTCCATGCACCCATCCTGAACTGTGCATACTGACCCAGAATTTCATATATGTGCCCAAAGATACTTGCAAGAATTATCAGGCTGGGCTAGTCTATGCAATCTAACCAGTGTCTCTTGAGAGCATTTATTTTATCATGTAATTAATATATTTTTTACTCTATTTTTCTCATTTGTAAGACTGAAGTAGAAGTTGTACACCTCCCTTTTGCATCTGTATAGTAAAACACAAATAATATAGCTATAAATAAAAATAAAATATAGATATATGCCCTGTACAGTGTGCCTAACACTTTAGGGTCCAGCCACTTAGAAAAATTCTGCACCCAGAAAACCAGGCATTTATGCCGTATTTAAAATATTGCTGGCACATTTTTGTTTGATAAGCAAGCTCCAAAGTTTATTTTTTACATTTATTTTATTTCTTTGATAGATTACAAGTTTTACAATAATGATGGCGGAACTGTAATTCACCTTCCAACAAAAAGTGTGAGGCATTTTTGACAGTAAATTGTCTCGTCTTTCAGAACAAATCTTGGAAATTAATATCAGATGCTGCATTGTCGTAAGATTCATCTATAAGAAAGACAAGATTAAGACAAATAAAACATAGTTAAATTGTAATTAGAGCAGCAGTATCTGTAGCAACAGTATTAGCAATGGCAACTTGTAGTAGACGGTAGCTAACCTGAATACAAATCATCTTCACACTGTTCCCACTCAGATATTTCCCTCTCTGTTCCAGAATCACTTAATTCTTCTTCTTGAGATTCCAAAATTTCTTGCTCCTGTCCTAACAGATACATTTGGCGTACATCCCGCATTGATTTCTGTGGTTATTTCATGCAATGTTGCTTGTCTGTAAGCAATGACAATTCTACACAAATGCTACTGTTCTAAGTCATTAAGTGAAGGTTGGCAGTCACTGCTTTGTCCATGGTGAGAGGTAATGCCTGAAATTTCATATTCTCAGCACAGTCTTGAGACTGTGGATCTCTGAATATTGAATTCCCTAATGATTTCTGAAACTGAATGTCCCCTCTATCTAGCTCCAACTACCAATCTATGTTTGACATCTGTTAATTCCTGTCATGTGGCCATAATCACATTGGACATCTTTTCACATGAATCACCTGTGTGCAAATGACATCTCCAACAATGCATTGCCCTTTGATACCTTGTGTATGTGATACTACTGCCATCTCTATATGCGCATATCGCTATCCAGTGTCTTTTGTCACGTCAGTGTATAATGGCTTTACTGATACACAGGGATTTCATGGTCATACTCTCAGTTTTTTGAAGGATATTTGTAATCATATTTTTAGGTGATTTCTTGGAAACAATTATCTGGACACAAACATCTTCCATGTCAAGATCTTAGAGCTAAATCATCCAGAAACCCCAGGCAATTTATTGTTATTGAGAGTTTTGCTCTAATCTTGATTTTAGATGTGTTTTCTTTTTGCCAAATCTTGATTAAGTAATAGAAGGTGACACTGAAAAGCAGTGGGGATAAATAAATGTCATGTGACTAGGGCCTCCTGTAAGGTAGACTGTTCACCAGGTGCAAATCTTTCGATTTGACACTGCTTCAGCGACTTGCACGTCGATGGGGATGAAATGATGATGATGAGGACAACACAACACCCAGTCCATGAGTGAACCATGCAGTAGCCACCAGAAATATCGCGGGAGGCGCACATTGGCACGGCGCGTCACGGATGGTAGTTGCCGCAAGTAGAGCCCCGTCCACCAGAGGGCACGCAAGAATTCGGACGCGACCTCTGCCGGCGTAACAACAACAACAACAACTACTCAGGCAGCATGGGCCGTGCCCAGTCAGTCAACATCGGGCCTGCCTAGGACTCAGTCCCGGTCTATGCTAAGTGAAGAGCTACGTAAATGTGAACCGTGTTACTACACAATTGGCGACGAGTAGGGTCGTTCTTTCGCGTGTTGCGTCATTGTTCTGGTTTTGCGGCTTATCCGCGGCATGGAGGATTTAGTGCGGGTTTTGATTGAGCAGCAGATGGAGCTCGTGGCCACCATGAAACAGGTGCTTCCGGCGTTGCTCTCCACGCCGTCTGCTCCAGCGCCGTTCCGTCCTCCCTTTCCCCCGTATGACGAGACGGCGGAGGATTGGGACGCGTATGGACATCGCCTTCGGCAGCATTTCCAGGTGTTTCATGTTGCCGATGTGGAGGTATGTCGTGCTCTTTTCTTGTCTTGGATATCTCCCTCGCTGTATCAAGTTTTGCGGCAGCTAGTGCCATTGCAGGAACCCTCGTCCTTGTCTTTTGACGCATTGTGTTCATTACTGTCTTCATATTATCGCCGCTGCACACATGTTGTGGCGGCTAGGGTCGAGTTCTATCAATGCAAGAAACAGCCCCATCAGTCTTACCGGGCGTGGGCTGCTACCCTGCACGGTCTTAGTCGCAAGTGTCATTTTGTCACGGAGCAGTCGCGAGAGTCGTATGCCCACGTTATGGTGCGCGACGTCATTGTTCGTTTGGCCCCTGATATGGAGGTCCGGCAATGGGCCCTGCAGTTACAAGACTCTTCCCTCGAGGAAGTCCTGTCCATTGCTCAATCGTATGAAGTCTCTCACGCCGCCGGTCAACAGTTGGAAGTGTGGTGCGACGTCGCGGTGGTTCAGGGCGGAGCGGCCGCGTCCACTGCGTCCGGGGTGGACGACGTGCGAGCCGTACAATCCGGCCATTACGGCCGCTCCCGCATGGCGCGTAAACAGAGTTCCAGCCGCCGACCCCTGTTACCGTCCTGTGCGTCATGCTATATACATCACGATCGGTCGGAGTGCCCCCAGCGTTGGGCCGTTTGTCGTAAATGTAATAAAAAAGGACACATTGCTTAAGTTTGCTGCTCAGCCTCGAAAGAATTGAAGGAAGCGGTTACAGAGGACATGGACGTTGACATTCAGGAAGTTTCATCAGGCCAGGCTCCCGACGCATCGGCCCACAAACTCTTTATCGAGGTGTAAGTCCGGTCGCGCCAATTACAACTGCAAGTAGATACAGGCGCGGCGGTTTCTTTGTTGAATGCACAAACTTACTCCGACCTTGGGTCGCCCCCGTTGGTGCCAGTTTGCCGACGTCTACATGGTTATGGTCAACAGTTCATTCCCCTACTGGGTCAATTCACTACCAACGTGACTTACAAATCAGTCACTCGGCCGATTACTTTTATTGTTGTCAGTGATGCGAGCTCTGCTAACCTTTTTGGATTGGATGCCTTTCAAGCTTTCGGGTTTTCTATCACTGACACCATACAGTTGGTCTCCGAAGACGTTCCCTATCAATCATTAGAATCTTTGATCTCTGACTTTCTGGATATCTTTGAGGAGGGCCTGGGGCATGTTTCAGACTTTGAAGCTCACTTAACGTTGAAGGCGTTGGCTCGCCCGCGTTTCCTACGCACGAGGCAGATCCCCTTGGCTCTCCGCCCTCAGGTAAAAGAAGAGCTCGACCGGCTGACAGCCCTAGTGGTCGTTCTTCCCATTTCTTCTAGTGAGTGGGCTTTGCCCCTCGTTATTGTCAGGAAACCCTCAGGAAAATTACGTCTTTGTGGCAATTTCAAGGCCACCATTAATTCCCAATTCGTGGTGGACACCTATCCTTTGCCTCGTACTAATGAATTGTTCTCCGCCGTAGCAGGAGGCCAATATTTTTCGAAAATCGATCTTTCGGAGGCTTATCATCAGATACCTCTTGATGAGGACCCCCAACGGCTGGCGGTTGTCAACACCGCGTTTGGCCTTTACCAATACCAGCGGTTGGCCTTCGGAATCTCCAGTGCCCCAGTGATATTCCAGCATTATCTTGAGCACGTCACGTCAACAATCCCTCATTGTATTAATTACCTGGACGACATAACTGTCACGGGTCGCAGCACGAAGGAACACTTGCACAACCTTCACACCCTCTTTCTCAAATTCAGGTCCGTGGGCTTGCGTTGCAACCTGCGTAAGTCAAACTTCTTCCAACCATCCATTGAGTATGTGGGCTACACAATCTCTCGGCACGGCATCCAGCCGCTAGGAAGTTTGGTCCAAGGTATCGTCGACCTTCCGCGGCTCGCTTCGCTCAAAGAGTTACAAGCTTTTTTAGGCAAGATTGCATATTACCACCGGTTCATTCCCAGGTCTTCCACCATCGCCCGCCCCCTGTACTGCCTTCTGCGCAAGGGTGTTCCTTTTGATTGGTCGCCTGCATGCGAGCGAGCGTTCACCTCGTTGAAAGGCCTCCTCACGTCAGCACCATGTTTGGCTACTTTTGACCCCCATAAGCCGTTGGTCCTGGCTACAAATGCTTCGCAGTATGGGGTAGGGGCGGTCCTGGCCCATCGCAACTGAGATGGTTTCTAGCAGCCACTGGCGTTTGCGTCTAAAACGTTTAGTCCCGCACAGGCCCATTACTCCCAGGTGGAAAAAGAGGCTTTGGCCATTGTCTACGCTGTTACCAAGTTTCACCCTTTCTTGTATGGCACGAAGTTTCAGTTAATCACTGACCGTAAGCCATTAATATCGTTATTTGGCCCCGCCTCTCAGATTCCGGATAGGGCAGCCCACAGACTACAGCGCTAGGCCTTGTTCCTCTCTAAGTACCATTATGACATTCATTTTCGCCCTACCGGACAGCATGCCAACGCAGACGCTCTTTCCCGTCTTCCGGTGGGCCCGGATCCTAAGTTCGATCGAGAGGAGATTATGTGTTTTCATTTGGATGTGGCGTCCCGCCAAGTGGTTGATGGCTTCCCGATCACTAGTTCTAGAGTCGCCATGGAAACAGCAGCTGACCCAGTTCTCCGGCAAGTGGTTCACCTCATTCAGCAGGGTGGTCATCCCGACCTCCAGGCCGGGCCTCGGACCCTCTTCGTAATTATTTTGTTCTACGAGACTGGCTCTCCATCTTGGAAGGAGTTCTCCTTCTGGCTACCGATGATACAGCTCCTCGCGTGGTTGTTCCTGCAAGTTTGCGATGGGAAGTCCTCACGTTATTACACGAGGGGCACTGGGGTGTTTCCCGCACTAAAACCTTGGCTCGCCGACATGTGTACTGGCCCAGTATTGACAGAGAAATTGAGCACTTGGTGGCCACCTGTTCCCAGTGTGCGAGCAGGCATCTCCCAGGTCAGCGTTCTCTTCCTGGTCGCCTGCAACCCAGGTGTGGGAACGTGTTCACATTGATTTTGCGGGCCCGTTTCTCAATGGCTTTTGGTTCATTGTCATTGATGCTTATTCCCGATTTCCATATGTGGTTCGCTGCTCCTCGACCACTTCAGAGGTTGTAATCCAGGCACTAGCAAAAATCTTTTCTGTGGAAGGTCTGCCAGTCACCCTGGTCTCAGACAATGGACCTCAGTTTGTCACAGACCTTCCAGGATTTTTGTAGGCGCTTTGGTATTCGGCATGTTTGCTCTCCCCCCTTTCATCCACAATCGAATGGGGAAGCCGAGCACATGGTGTGCACGTTTAAGACACAGATGAAAAAGTATGTGCACGAATTTCCTGTGGAGGCGGCGTTGACATTTTTCCTGACGGCATACCGGACCACCCCTATGGGAGAACGCAGCCCTGCAGAGCTCCTCCACGGGCGCCAACCTAGGACTCTGCTGCACCTCCTTTGGCCCGGTCCTCACCCGTCTTCGCAAAACGGAGTACCCGGCTTTCCACTGGGTATGTCGGTCTAGGCACGTGGTTTTGGTCGCAATCCACGTTGGATATCGGCGGTGGTCCTGTGCCGAAATGGCCGCCGGCTCTATACCTTGCAGATGGGGGATCGGGAGGTACGTCGTCACCAAAATCAGCTTCGTCCACGTTTGGGCCCCCACCCTCCGACCCCTCGGGCACCGGCTTCCCCATTGCTGGCACCTGTGTTGGTTTCTCAGGGGACGCTACCATGGATGGTATTGCACTGACCACTCAGCTACCAGGGGTGGACAGTGGGGATAGTCCAGCACTTCATCACAGACTGGCTTTTATTGTGAAAGCTTTTGAAACTTTACCTCTGAACTTTACCCTGAAATTTGTGTTAGTTAAAGTTAGTTTGATGATTTTTATTAATTTGGGATGAAGACTATATGACCTGAGAAATTTTAAAATTGTGGATCTCTGGAGACCGCCGTACACTTTTTTGAAATCTATGAAGAAATAAAGATCTGTTTATTTCTGTGTTTGTAATATTCCATTATTAGTTTCAGGTTGAGAATTTGATGTGGACAGCTTCTGCATGAATGAAATCTTCCTTAGCATTCTCCGAGTTGTGGTTCCAGAGTGTTTTTGATCTTGTTCTACATTGTATGTAAAAAAAATTATATATGTAATCTAGAAGTGTTATTTCTTCATAATTTTCTGGGTTGGTTTTATCTCCTTTTGTAAATAATAGGTGGATTTTTGCTGTGGTCCAATTTTCTGGAATTTTTCTTTGTGATTCACTTTTTGACTAGGTGTTAGTGAAGACTTATGATTACAGGTTTCCCTTCATTTTTTCAGATTTCTGCACAGGTTAGGTCATCATCACATGCCTTAAATTTTTTACTTCTTAGTGTGTATTCCGTTCAAAATCTGTTCAGTGCAAACAATAGATGATTGATAGTAGTCTGTGTAAAGTTACATAAATGCATTGTTAGAAGTATTCAATCATAAACTTCAGATGAATGACTAAATTTATTAATCATTTAGGATATGTACTCACCAATATAGCCAATGGACCATGGAAGCATTTGTTGTACAAAAGATGAACCTAACAGGTCCCAGTAGTTAAATTTTATAAACCAAGTGGGAAATGAGCCATCTAGACTTCGATGTCAAAAGTATGACAGATACTATTAAATAGTTTCTAGGAATACAATTTTCTTAAACAACAATTTCAGTAAACTTTAATGGGACTGTAGATGATTTTAACAAATCATAGAAATGACAGCTGATGGAGCCATCCACAATCTGAGTGCTGACCCTCGATGAGGAAGTCACTCTCAGTTAACTTTATGTTGAGGTCTTTGGGGAGGAAGCTGTGGGCGTCAAATCACAACTTGACAGCTGGAGGTACATTGCCAGCCATACAAGAGTCTTTGGAAGAAAAATTAGGGAGAACTTGGGAGGAATTGCTGTCCATTAAAGCTTCTTGATGTGTCCTTGCTGGCTTAAGACAGTTAACGGACACTGTCATATGTTTCTTGTTTAACAGTATATTAGAAGTATGATCATCCCTTTTGAGGGCCCAAGTACGGTGGTTCTGAAGCTAGTCATACTGTGTCATTGGGTAACATCACAAATTCACAACCTTTTAGTGCTTTGTGGAAGAAATCTATAGGTGCCGAGTGCAGAAGACAGGGAGGTATGCGGAGGTGAGTGATGTGTTGGTTAACCCGTGAGATCAAGTCAGGCATGTCAGGAAGCATAATTGAGCTCTTGAAGCACAAAATCTGCCAACAGGGATAGTGCTTCATTATACAGAATTTCTGCAAGTGGCATTCCAAGATTATGTTTGTGGGCCGTATGAACTCCCAGAAGCACCCACGATAATTCCTGTGTCCATAGTCTACTGCAGCACACAAGAGCTGCCTTTAAAGCGGGGTGCCACTGCTTGAAGAATCCATTGCTCTGTGGGTGATATGTTGCCATTCTGAATTGCCAAGAGACAACCTTATTGCACAGTTCAAGGAAGAGGGCGGTTTCGGAATTTCAAGCCCAATCCCCGTCAGTTGTGATCGACGTAGGACATATGAAGTGCAATAACTGTGTGTTAATAAAGGCTTTTGTGGTGGACTTATATCCTTAAGCAGTACAGCTTCTACTCATCAAGTGATGCAGTCAGTCATTGACAAGCTGTACCAATCCCTGTAGAGATGGGTAGTGGTTCTGTGAGATGGGCGTGCACATGTTGAAGGCACCGCACTTGCTGAAAGCGTCCTTTTGGAACTTTGAAGTGACCCAGAGCCATCTGAGCATGATATGAAATTTTGCTCTTTTGGCATGAAAGCAGCCATGAGTCCAAAGCTTGCAATCCTTCTTCACAATAGACAATACAAAATGGTATGTCACAAGTTGGGTAGTTGGATGTATGCTGGGTTATGTAATTGGTTGAAGATGACACAGCTGAATGTATGCAGAACAAGTAGGCCTCACAATTTTTGTGAAACATCACAGAGGATTTGACAGTCTTGCTTGGGATGGACCGAATTTTGATCTGTAGGTTCATAGAGAGATCACTGAGGAGAGCCTGTAACTGCTGAGCTTGCTGTTGTTTTTTGGCATACTGTTCATATTTTAAGTGAGATGATATGGCATTGTTGCAATAGAAGTAATCTGCCATGAAATTGTTTGCACCTTTCATATGACATACATCAGTAGTGAACTGTGCAACACAATCCAGATGCCGAAACTGTCAAGGGTAAGAATCATTTGGTGGGTTTTGGATGAAGTCATTTGGGATCACCAATGTTGTGTGTTCTGGCATAACAACAAGCACCGGCATAAACATCAAGAACGATGCAGCAGAAAGGCTGTGGGATGACGTCAGCCAATAGCACGCTGACTAGGATGTCACCACGACAGGAGTGGCATCTACACAAAAAGAATAAAAGCAATGTGCTGCCTAGCCGCAGCCCCACTAGTAGACCCACACAGTAGAAGATGTGCACTAGAAGAGCCGCAGTGATGTTAATGACAGCAGTGACTAATGAACTTGAGTGATTAGATTCCATGGAAATTGTATATATCAAAGGACATTGATTATTTGCATGTCACCAATTGCTTGCAATCCATCATGCAGAAACAAAAGTTAAGAATTGTCAATTCAATTACTGTAATAAACTCCATTATTATGAATTGCTTGTATACTGTCTAGTTACCTGAGAAAACTGCTTCCTAGGTTTTGTGGCGGCGTTCGTAGCGACAAACACTTCGCTGTAGAAACGGCTTACAAAGTCACCGCCACACTTTTAATAGCGGGCCGACCGGTCCGCTGGCACAGTGAACAGGAAGATGAAAACCCAAACACTCTGATTAAATAAAAGTCGGTACTTATCTTTATTAACGAAGATACAGAAACACAGTAGTGAACTCCGTGTCTACAGAAATCTGTCTAGTTCGAGTCGGAGCGGCTAGGTCAGTGTCGGCTGACGACAAACAACAACTCTGCTGCGATGAACACACAACTGACTAGCAAGTACACAAATCGGTGGCGAGTATACAACTGAGCGGCGAATACAGAACTGTCCTAGCGCTCGCGACTCCAGCGCTTAAGAAGCCAGAAGCCAGCGGTGGCGCGCGCAGACTTGCGGCGATTTCCTGTATCGCTGGCGCTGCTTATGCGGACGGCATCCGGACTTTGATGCTGCCAACCTTTTGGCGGCGGGCTCAGTTGGCATTACTGGCTAGGATATAACACTAGGCACCCTATGTGTCCGCCCCGATAGCTGAATGGTCAGTGTGATGGACTGCCATCTTCAGGGGCGCGGGTTTGATTCCCAGCTGAGTCGGGGATTTTCTCCGCTCAGGGACGGGGTATAGTGTCGTCTTCATCATCATTTCATCCCCATCTGGCGTGCAGGTTGCCCAGTGTGGCGTCGGATGTAAAGACCTGCACCAAGGCGGTAGGCCTGCCTCATAAAGGGCCTCCCAGCCAATGACGCCAATCGCTCATTTCCATTTTAGGCACCCTATAAAAGATGAGTGGGCAGGATACCACATTGGCAACAACTTATCAGAAGAAGTCAGTGCCCGGTGGCCACAGAATTTTTTTTTTTGTTTTGCTTACACCTTAATTCTTTCTTGTCTTTTCTTTGCAGGGGCGTTTACTTGCTTTAACAGACTATTTTGCTAATCAGTGTTTTCAGGTGGGCATTGCAGAAATTTTCATTGCTTTTGTACTTATTTTTCTTGCTTGTCTTGTCTGTTTCTTGCATTTGACTCTTCCAACATGCCCACCCTACCTATCCCACCCCTGATCAGGTGCCACAGCTGCAAGCATTTGATACAACACAGCTAATGCAGATTTTTCAGTTACAGATGCAGTAAATCTCTATCCTGCTCAGATTTTTCAGTTACAGATGCAGTAAATCTCTATCCTGCTCAACACAGTGCAGCAGCTACTGGCCAATGCTGCACACCAGATGGAACAAGCACCACCTACTACAGCTGCTATACCACCTTTTCGTCAGTTTTGTGAACAAGAAGAGGAATCACTTGAGTGGTTATAACAATTTGAAGCACACATACACACATACTTGCTCAGAATGTACCAGGTTCTGTGAAAAGCCATTATTTCTTATCCACAGGAGGAAGTGCAGTGTTCTGCCTTATAAACAAACTATTTCCTAATGTCACTCTGAGTGAACTTTCATACGAACAGCTTATCGATTCACTAACTAACTATTATGACCAACAAGTGAATGTGTTAGCAGCAAGGTATCAATTCTTTAAATGCATACAACAGTCAGAACAAACTTATCATGAGTGGGTAACAGATTTGTATTGTATGACAAGGAAATGCAAATTCAAATGTGCTTGTGGTGCTTTATATTCAGATGTTATGTTGAGTGATGCAATCGTGCACAATGTACCTGATGCCAAACTCAGAGAACAGATTCTGAAATAGTCTGATCCATTTTTTCAGCATGTATTATGATTCAGATGCCCTGTCAGCCAATAAATTTGAGCAACCAGCTATTTGTCAGGTTTTGAGTCCCTTGTTTGTGACTGGCCCATTCAGTGGCAGCTCGTACTTGCCACACTGAATAAACAACAATTCACGCCACGTAAGCAGTTTGCTAAACAGGTGACTACACAAGTGAACAGAATGAAGTTGTGCCCTCGGTGTTATTCACGGCACAAATGCCAAGAGTGCCCCTCCCGACAAGCTCAGTGTTACGCTTGTGGTAGGAAAGGACATTTACAATCCATATGTTTCCAGCAGAACAAACATAAGAATTCAGGCCACTCACAAAAAGCTATTCACAAGGCCCTTGTCATTAATGAAGTATATTCAAAGTCTGCAACAGAAATATGCAAAACTGGCATGCAATCAGTTTCTTCAGTGATACACCAGTCAGATAAACTTCTTGTTCATTTACTTCTTTGTGGGAAATGTGGGAAATTTCAGCTGGACGCGGGTGTCTCTTTCACATTGCTAAATCATCTCACATCTGAACTGTTAGGCACCCCACACCTGTCTAAAACTAGCACACAACTGATGGCTTATAATGGACAAGACATTCCCATTCTCAGAAAATGTATTTGCCTGCCATGTATCACTCACATATGGGACAGTGACTTTTACGGTGCTACAATCATGAGAGTGGGAGAACATATTTGGTCTTGATTCTTTTGATTTGTTTGCCTTTAACATTCAGGACAATGTGTTGACAGTGTCTGAATTCAATGCAAAAGAATTCCCTGAACTCTTTTCTGGAGGTTTGGGCAAGGCTAAAACTTTTGTTGTACATATTACTATAAAAAACAATGCTCAGCCAAAATTTTGCCAGGCCAGAGCTGTTCCCATTGCATTACAGGACAAAGTCACTGCTGAACTTAAAGAACTGCAAGACAGCAGAGCTATTGCTCTGATACAAGCTAGTCAATGGGCAAGTTGATTGGTTTTGCTCCCCAAACCTTCAGGTCACATTCGCCTCTGTGTTGACTTTAAGTCTACAGTCAACCCACAAACTGTGACTGATATTTATCCATTGTGATGCCCTGAGGATCTCATGGGTAGGTTAGGTGCTGGATGCTATTTTTCAAAAATTGATATGCGCGACGCATATCTTCAAATGCCGCCAATGAAGAGTCTCAAAAAGTGTGTGTAATGAATACTCATTTGGGCTTGTTTAAATATTTGCATTTGCCTTTTGGCAGTGCATCAGCACCCACCATTATCCAATGGAATTTGGAGCAGGTGACTGCTCAAGTACCAAACTGTTCAAACTATTTATACAATACTGTCATAGCAGGTCATACACCTGAAGAATATGTTGCAAATTTATGTGCTTTGTTTCGTGTGTTATCTGATGCAGGACTAAAGTATAGACTGGACAAGTGTGATTTTTTAAAACCTGAGTTGCAGTATCTTGGTTATGTCATAAACAGTCAAGGTGTACATCCTCTTCAGACACATTTGTTAGCCATACACGATTTGCCAGTTCCTCACAATGTCATAGAATTGCAGTCAGTCTTAGGGAAAATGAACTATTATATTCGGTTCATACGGAATGCTGCACAAATTGCAGCTCCATTGCATCACTTGCATCACAAGTATGTCCCCTTTATTTGGACAGATGAGTGCCAAGTAGCTTTTCAAAAACTTAAAGATGCATTGCTCAGTAACTGATGCTTAATTCACTTTGATCCTGACAGACCAGTTGCATTGCAAGTTGATGCTTCCTCTTAAGGAATCGCTGCAGTGCTTTTGCACAGAATTGGTGATAAAGACAGGCCTATTGCTTTCACATCAAAAGTGTTGTCCAAACCTCAGTGTAAATATTCATAAATTGAGAAAGAGGATTTGCTATTGTGTATGGTGTCACAAAATTTTACCACTATCTGTATGGCAGAAAATTCTACTTAGCAACGGATCACAAGGCTTTGCAGTCCTTGTTTTATATGCCAAAATTGGCTCCTGTACAAACTGCACAAAAATTGCAAAGATGGGCTTTGTTGTTATCTCAATACCAGTACAAAATTGTCCGACGACTAAACCTGGTAATGCGGATACACTTTCAGGTCTTCTGATTGGCCCTGATACAGACATTGACACTTCTGCTGCATCTTGTTGTCACATAGATGCTCAAGATTCTGAATTTCTTCAATCTTTCTCACTGAACTATAGGAAAATTGCACAGCCCAAGGAAGCTGGTTCAGATTTGAACATTTAGTGATCCTACAGCTACCACAGCACAGATAAGAGGGCTTGTGCAAACCGATTACTAGCAGTGGGACCACAGGCACGCACATCTCTAGCCCATCTTCCACTCACATCACAGCTCTAGAAATTAATTTGAATTGTATTTAGTATGGCTTATGGGAAATTACTTCAGTTTCCTCTGGAACACATGAGGGTTGTCAGTCGCCTTTTTCATATTCTGTTGGAGCTTACTGTAGATTCTTATTCTGGACTGAGTAACTCTTTTTTGTTCTATACTGAAAGTTATTGAGTCTTTGTTAATGCTTTGCTTTGCCCTGTGCCATGATTGTGATGTACACAAGGCCATGACATGAACGAAAAATACCAAACATTTATCAATAAAATCCTTACTTTACTCAGAAGCTGTGTCCCCTCCCCCAAAGAAACCGAGGTTGGACCAAAGACTACAAAGAAAGTCATGGATTACTCAGAGAAATAAGGTATCCTGTAAATCAAAAAGGAAACTGTACCTGTCAGTCATAAAGAACCCTGATGGTGGTGCTATAGTTCAGACTGAAAGTATTGAAAATAGTAGTACAGAGATCAAAGCAAGGCATTGTGAAAAAGATAGTCACTTTAGGTAATAAAATAAAAACAATACAGAATACTATGAAGGAGGAGAAACAAACATACAATAGGGCAATCAACCAACAGAGGTAAGGCATCCTGGAGCCTAACCAATAAACATTGTAAAACAACGTTCAAGATGCAAAGTTAACCAGTCAGCATTAGGCATGAAAGCAATCTAGTGGAGGATCCAAATGCAATATGTAATTTATTCAATAAATACTTTCTCTCTCCTTTCGACAAACCAGACCTGGTTATACATCTACAGACTGAGACATTAAATAATAGAAATAATATCACACATCGTACAGGGTTCGGAGTGGTGGAGGTGAGTCAACAGGAGACATTTAAGGCAATCTAAAAGCTAAAGAACAGACACTTATCTGGACAGGATAGTATCTCAAGTTGACATTAAAGAAATATGGCAATGTAATCATTGAACCCCTTAACTATCTTCTTAACTGTATTATTAGTGGAAATATATATCCAATTGCCTTAAAAATAGGTGTAATTCAGGCATTCCATAACTACTTGAAACTGTTGTCCTACCCCAATTGACACCATTCTTCTCAAGACACAAAATGCTTACCAAATCACAGCATGGATATAGGAAAGAGCTATGTATGGCCACCGTTGTCATCTGTTTCTTCCGTGAAGTATACAGTAATATAGAACTCAACATGCACACTGCTGAACATTTCTAGACCTGAGTGAAGCTTCTGATTCAGTACATCATGTGCTTCTCTTAAAAATGAGCAACTAAAATAAGTACAGTACAACTCACATTTAGCTGAAATTAGCTGACTAAATGTGTTTCAAACGTGAACATTAGACTACACTACAGGTCAGTCTGTTACCTCAACCTTTATTTCATATTCTCATTTGATGGCTTCGTCATCTCATGAAAAAAAAAAAAAAGAAAGAAAGAAAGAAATGCATACAATATCAACAATAAACAATTTCTAGTCACATTCCTGATGAATGAGGATCAATTCATGAGAAAATAGTATATGCAGGATAATTGTGGTGGAAGCAAACAGGTGTAAATACTTAGGTGTCTATCTGGACTTAAACCTTTAGTGGATCAACCACATTAATGCTCTGTGCAGTACAGTCAGCAATGGCCTGCAACTTCTCAGCAAGCTGTTCAAAATCATGACCTCCCACATCCTGAAAACTGTAATTATGGGACAATTTATCCCAATCTTAGTTACTGCACACAAACATAGGGTTTTGTTGTAGATTTACACCTTAACAGAGTATTACTGCTTCAGAAAAAGAGAGTTAAGTATCATACATGGACTGGGCTATAAAGATTCTTGCTATGAAGTTTTTATGCACCACAAGTGCTTCTCCATATATTCTTTGTACCTTTACAAATTTACAACTTTTTTGTCTACCAGAAAGCAGAAGTAATCAAATTTAGAGATATACATGACCACAACATCAGGTCCAAAGGTAACTACTTCAGCCAAAGAAGTAAAAAAATGACAGACTAGAGCCTTTACATTAATGGGTTGATATATGTTCCACATTGTTACGAAATGTCAGATTCATGATATACAGAACAAGTATTAATAATATTAGAGAAGGAAAGTTGCTACTCACCATATAGTGGAGATGCTGAGTCATGATAGGCACAACAAAAAGATTCACACAATCATAGCTTTCAGCCATTAAGGCCTTTGTCAGCACACACACACACACACACATACACACACACACACACACACACACACACACACACACACACAACTTGCACACACATCTGCAGTCTCACACAACTGAAACCATACTGCCAGCAGCAGCACCAGGCCTGACAAGCCTGACAAAGACCTTAATGGCCAAAAGCTATAACTGTGTGAATCTTTTTGTTGTGCCTATCGCGGCTCAGCATCTCTGTTATATGGTGAGTAGCAACTTTCCTCCTCTAATATTGTTACATTGCATCCTGGATTTTCCATTGTTTGAACAAGTATTAATGTAATATAATGTAATAAGCTGCTTAGGACCCTGAAATCTAGTATTTTAAAAAGTTCAAATCAAAACTAAAAAAAGAAATTAATGGAACAGTGCTTATAATCATTTAACAACTTGTAAAGCAGTAAAGATCAAGAGCCCACAAGTCCATTGCAACATATTGTATATGCAAGCTAGATATAATATTTTTCAAGTGTTTGTATAAATCAACAAGGTGATTTTGTAAAATGCAGAATGTACAGTATACAATAAACTAATGATTCTTGTTGTACTGATATGCGTAAAGATAGTAATGTATTCTGATAAGCATTATTGATCATTGTAAATACTAAATGTGATATTAATATCTGTATGTATTTGCAAAAGCCATTACACAAGTAGTAGCCAAAAAATGATGTCTCAAGTGATGCAGGCCTTTAGTGCATTAGCTGGACCAGATATGTTACCTGAACAGTCATTACACATACATTGGCTGTGAAAATTGCCTGTGAACATTTGCACAGCAATAGCCACTTATCAAGGTTTGTCACTACAAGAGGTAGTGGAGAAGGTAGGTGTTATAGTGAATAGCCTGTCAGAAGTGTCATTGTGCACTGCTGTTAGAAACAAGAGTAATAAGACTCAAGAAAGAGGCACTTAATTGCTGCAAGCCATCAAAGAGTCATGTGGAGATCATACAGAGCAGCCAATGCAAGAACAAGGGGAGAACAGTTGGAAGAACAAATAGCATACACAAATCTAAATTTATCAAAACAGCAGTGCAAGGTATGATGCCCTTTCAACCGTACTCCGAAGAAGCAGACTGTGTACCAGAAAGAAGTTAGATGCACATCTGAGATGGATACAGATCGGTGGTGCTGTTATCGTGGGCACTCTGACAAGCTGCACATCATCTTACTACACCCTGCAGTTACCCAAATGCTGTGGATGGATGTTAAAGAATGCCAATGTCTGCCACTAGCAGCTTGTGCATCCACAAAGAAAGTGCGAAGACAGCTAGCAAATGCAATGCAGACAGCAGGGCACAAGTCACAGACATCATTTGCACATGACTGCATCTCTGGCAAGAATTTTTTGGTGGATTCTGGCTCTGAGGTGAGCATCTATGTGAAATGGCTAAATGTCAGGCCTGTCACACCAACACAGCATAGACTCACAGCAGCATCGAACCCTACAGAGAACAGAGACAGATATTCAATTTGGGTCTTTCATTTGAATCTATAACACTAACGTATTTCACTCTTATAACCAAACGTTTAGTCCTGTCATAAGAAAAGCCCTTATTATGCTAACGCACTGTAAAACATGCTAATGTTGCCCTGCAAGAGGATTTCGAAGTTTGGCCGCATGTATGAGTCTAATGGACGAGGGTATCGGACTATAATTTTGAATTTGGTGAAATAACAGAAAAATGAAATGGGCTTTAATCTTGGGAATCAACAAAAGTGGTAAAATCATAAATGAATGAAAAAAAAGAATGGTTGCCAGTCCAATTAGGCACATTAATTTGGAAATATATATTTAAGAAAATTGGATATTAGTTACTGAAGTTATTTTTGTCGAGATTTCCCTTTGAATAGCAAACAGGATACAAACTGACACAGTGCACTCTGTACTGTGTGTAGCAGCACCTACTAACAGCACACACACCAGTAAATTATGGGGAAATGTCACTGCATGAAGTGCAGAACTAAATTTTGACATGAGGAGTTTCTGTCTTGACTGCCATGAAAAACACAAAGGTGTATAACATCATAAATACACTGTTTAAGCTCCTCTACAATTATCAGTTTTCCTTAGCAACAGTAATAGTTCAATTTTTTCCTAATAGGTGGAGAATATCATGGGAACCCATAAACTAGTATAGTTTCACTAGTCAACACTCTTTGATTATTACAGTAATAAAGACTAACTCAAAAAGCTAATCATTCACTTCACTTGGAGTAGTTCATAAATTACTTTACAAGACAATAAAATACAACACTGGGCTTAATTAACTTCAAAAAAGGAATTATTCATGATAGAAACCAAAACCACCCTATTTATGAAAATGAGCATGACTTCACTTCTTATATTACTATCGTAAATCTGTTCATAAAAGATTAGTATGTATTTGCCTTTTGATCACCTGTGAAGCAGGTATTCTAGACAATAATATTTACACAATCTTGCACTGTAATCCTACAAAACTGTATTTTATAATAAACTAAGCATACTTTAGCAAAAGCCTATCCAACTTCACTTTTGTGGTTTTAGCTTTGACTTTTACTACTCCTTTTACATTAGGCAAAAAATCACTTTTAAACACTTGAAGGCAAGAATTGTTCATTTAAATCAGGATACTCAGTTTTAGTGGCGCTTAGGTGAGGACCCTGCATAGATTCGTGATCAGGATTGAAAATACGGTTCCGGACATGAATTCAGGTTTTATACAGTTATTAGTGAAACAACACACAAATTAACTGGTCCATGTCCATATACATTACTTAACTGAATGTATGGAGTTTGTGAAGCAGTGGCGAAGATTGGTGGCAGGCAACATGGTGGCTAACAGTACTTGTGGCTCTTGATGTATGAATGCTCTATAAAATCTCTTCTTGGCATTGGATTTTCAACATATTAGTCATTCCATTATGCTGTGAATACTAAATAATACCCAGATCCACATCTGAGGCAAATCCTTTATAATGCAACTTCCAATTGCCTCTCTCAGCACTGTCAGAGTGTACCGTGCTACAGCTAGCCACATACTACATGCTGTTCACACAAAGGAACCGCTCAGTGCGACCGCCAAACCCACCTTTTACATTGTGCCAAGCCACTTCCATTGTGGAGGGACTTCCCTACAGCTTTTACATGTTACAAATACAATTTCCCTAAGCATGAACCAACTTTTAACAAACATTTTCTTTTTATGAACATACTCATATTACAATAATTTATCACTTCAACATGTTATTTTGCTTTTTTTCATCTATTCATTACAAAACTCTAATTTTCTTGCCATAGATCGAGGAGTTTAAACAACATAAAATACGCACTTCATAAAGTGAAGGTACACAATTACATAATATAAACCTACTTCTAATCGATACAACTGTTACAAGCCCACGTGGACATTCACAGTTGCAAATGTCACCGACCCCGTAATTCGTGCCAACTTTTTGTCACACTTTCACCTGTTTCCTGATCTAATCAATAGACAGTTAATTACAATGAATTGTGGTTCTGATCTGACAAATGTGTCAGGGTGCTGGTAGATGAAGAAGCATCCATCGACAGGGTAAAAACCAATCGACTACACTACACAATAGGATGTCCGGCAGATTGAAGGCTATTCAGTCATTGGAAACAGATACTACAGCATTTGTGGATTAACACTTCAGCCACTGTCGAGATGAGATGCAGACACTTTACGAGGCACCTCACCCATGCAATTCCGAGTCAGCCGGCTGCAGCTCATCCAGGAGACTGCCACCAGACAAACTCTTGGTGGCACAGCCTGGATCTGAAAGCTCCTGAAAGCAGGTACTCCAGACAGAGTGGATAGCCTGAGGGCATCTCCCTTACAAACAGTGAGAAAAAAATATGGATCATGACGATTATTCAGAAACCATAGAGCACTCAGTACTCAATACCTGACTGACACATAGTGCCAAACATAACACACTACAACAATGCTCAATTGTTTAGCATAGTTTACTGTGCAAAAGCCTATTTGCAAATTCCTGTAGCAGCAGAGGATATACTGAAAGCCACAATAACAATACATTTTGGGGTTTTCTAGTACAAATATATGCCCTTCCGGTTGAGGAATACTGCACAGACATGGCAGTGTTTTATGCAGGAGGTACTATGGCGTCTGCCATTTCTTTACTGTTACATGGACTATATTCTCACATTTTCACCAACAGCCGAACAACATGCATCCCATTTACAGCAGCTTTTTCAGTGTCTGTGTGAATTTGGCGTAATAGTTAATCCCAACAAGTGGAATTTGGCAAACAAGTAGTTCCCTTCTTAGGATATGTCATCTCTTTGGGCAGGCTGGCACAATTGAGACAGGTCAAGGCCCATACCAAAAACATTTAAGGGATTACATAGATTTTTAGGTACAGTGAACTTCTATCAATGACACCATCTGGTTTTTGCAAGGTAGCAGGAACTGCTCACCGTGTTGCTCGTGGATTTACCACTGTGGCCAGCAATTGGAAGTACCTGAGATGATGGCAAGCAAAGTCACATTTATCACCGTCGGGCAGTGTTCGGCATGAGCAGCACAGCTGGCTCATCCACAAATTAATGCTCCGTTGGACATCTGATGCAAGTAAAAATGCTGTAGGAGCTGCACTGCAAATGGCAACAGCTCATCTTTATTCACACAGGCTTAAGTCGCAGCAAAGGAAATGGAATGCCACTGTTCAGGAATTGTTGGCAATTCACGTGGCCGTTAATCAGTTTCAGTCATCAGTACATGAGATGTTTAAAGATCACAAACCACTAAGTAATTCTCCTGACATGCTGCAGATCACAGCTTGCCATGACAATACAGACTGGCAGAATTTACGGCACAATATAAGACTGATGTGCAGGCCATATCCAGCAAGGATAACTTTGTCACGGATTGTCTGTCACGAAACTGTGCTAGTTTGTGGGCAGTACCATGAGTGGAGACAGCAAAAATGCAGCAAGATAATACAGTACTAAATGACTTGTTTGCAAATGAACATGGAAATGGAAATGAGCGTTTGGCGTCATTGGCCGGGAGGCCCCTCGCGGGGCAGGTCCGGCCGCCTTGGCGCAGGTCTTATTACATTCGGCGCCACATAGGGCGACCTGCACGCCGGATGGGGATGAAATGATGATGAACACAACACAACACCCAGTCCCTGAGCGGAGAAAATCTCCGACCCAGCCGGGAATCGAACCCAGGCCCGGAGGACGGCAATCCGTCACGCTGACCACTCAGCTACTGGGGCGGACGCAAATGAACATGCTGCCCTATGACTATGACGGATTCCTGGTCCATGTGGTGACACAACCATTTGGTGAGATCCATTATGAGAAGTACAACAACCTTACGTCCTGCACAATTTAGATGTAGGGTTTTCCAAGCACTACATAATTCAGTTCACACAGGCATATATGCTATGGCAAAATTAGTGGCGAGCAAAGTGGTGTGGTCCAGAGTACAGAGGCACTGCAGAACTTGGGTACCCTCATGCCTCGGCTACTGATGTGGCAACATCAGTCCACATGTTTTTCCACTGGTTACACAGTTTCTAGCCCCCATCGTCAAATTCTCCCATACTTGGACATTTTGGGACTATTACCACATTTGGATCGCCATCATTATCTGGCTTCAGTCACAGATCAGTTCACAAAACGGCCAGAAGCCGTCCCTACACCAGGCATCTCAGCAGATATGATGGCAAAGGCATTTATGAGTGGACAGTTTTTGAGATGGATCACGTATGACAGTTTGAATCACAGTTTTATGTAGCAATCCTACAGCTGTGTGCTTGCAACCACCTGTGCACTACTGGCTATCACCCTAAGAGTAACAGAGTGGTGAAAGGCTGCATCTTCCTCTACACAGACGGAGTACTGCCACTCATATTGCTGGTCTGCACATGGAAATCAAGGAGGATTTAAATGCTGTGGGTGTGGGGCTCATAAGCCCATCAATAGTTCAGACCCAAACACCAGAAGTAACAGAGTTCATATGGCAGCTCAGCATATACACGAGATATTTGTGGACAAGCCCACCAGTCAGACACAGAGAAAGATGGATTTTCTTTCACAAGAATCTAAGTACTGTATCACATGTCTGGCTCCGAGACAATACAGCACACCCGCCATTATGGCAACCGTATACTAGGCCATGCAAGGTACATTCAAAGCACACAAACACCTTTAAAACTGACCAGAACAGTAGAAACTAAACAGTCTCTGTAGACCAGTTAAAGCTGGCACATTTTGGCATGGTGGAACTGGCACAATGTCAGTTCATGAACTTTCCACTGACACGAGACGATACATCAGCACCGAGTAATGTCCTCACTGGCTCAGCATTCGTTTGCTGAGTTCGGGCTTGGTGATCCCAAAGTTTCTGAGCTGGGGGCCTGTTAAGTGCCACCAGTCTCCTATCACTGTAGGCTCTGGGTGCGCGTTAGTGACCACCGTACAGTATGTCAATGGAACAGTGTATATCACATGGAACAGGGATCTTGGCTTGACAGTTAAAACCTGTGTAAAAAAAACCTCAGTCCTAAGGTGTGCTAAGCACTGATGTGATGCATGGTCATTGAAATGAAACAGATATTAGTGGGTAACCTCTGGGGAACGTGCTGCATCTCAGTTTATAAGGCTTACCTAGGCACACGGATCTCTGGCTAGGTGGACTTTTATTTCACTAGCTGCTTCTGGTACCGAAATGGATCCTTCAGAAGTTCCTTCTCCTCCCCATGGAAAGGGTGGGCTCCTGGTAGGTACCAACAGCCAATCAAACGAGAGGGCTTGGATAGCCAGTCCTCCAGTATATAGCGTTTGCTGATTGTCAGAATGTGTCTACCATAGTTAAAACGGAAGAGGTCAGCTTTCATAAATTTCCACCATTATACACTCCTGGAAATGGAAAAAAGAACACATTGACACCGGTGTGTCAGACCCACCATACTTGCTCCGGACACTGCGAGAGGGCTGTACAAGCAATGATCACACGCACGGCACAGCGGACACACCAGGAACCGCGGTGTTGGCCGTCGAATGGCGCTATCTGCACAGCATTTGTGCACCACCGCCGTCAGTGTCAGCCAGTTTGCCGTGGCATACGGAGCTCCATCGCAGTCTTTAACACTGGTAGCATGCCGCGACAGCGTGGACGTGAACCGTATGTGCAGTTGACGGACTTTGAGCGAGGGCGTATAGTGGGCATGCGGGAGGCCGGGTGGACGTACCGCCAAATTGCTCAACACGTGGGGCGTGAGGTCTCCACAGTACATCGATGTTGTCGCCAGTGGTCGGCGGAAGGTGCACGTGCCCGTCGACCTGGGACCGGACCGCAGCGACGCACGGATGCACGCCAAGACTGTAGGATCCTACACAGTGCTGTAGGGGACCGCACCGCCACTTCCCAGCAAATTAGGGACACTGTTGCTCCTGGGGTATCGGCGAGGACCATTCACAACCGTCTCCATGAAGCTGGGCTACGGTCCCGCACACCATTAGGCCGTCTTCCGCTCACGCCCCAACATCGTGCAGCCCGCCTCCAGTGGTGTCGCGACTGGCGTGAATGGAGGGACGAATGGAGACGTGTCGTCTTCAGCGATGAGAGTCGCTTCTGCCTTGGTGCCAATGATGGTCGTATGCGTGTTGGGCGCCGTGCAGGTGAGCGCCACAATCAGGACTGCATACGACCGAGGCACACAGGACCAACACCCGGCATCATGGTGTGGGGAGCGATCTCCTACACTGGCCGTACACCACTGGTGATCGTCGAGGGGACACTGAATAGTGCACGGTACATCCAAACCGTCATCGAACCCATCGTTCTACCATTCCTAGACCGGCAAGGGAACTTGCTGTTCCAACAGGACAATGCACGTCCGCATGTATCCCGTGCCACCCAACGTGCTCTAGAAGGTGTAAGTCAACTACCCTGGCCAGCAAGATCTCCGGATCTGTCCCCCATTGAGCATGTTTGGGACTGGATGAAGCGTCGTCTCACGCGGTCTGCACGTCCAGCATGAACGCTGGTCCAACTGAGGTGCCAGGTGGAAATGGCATGGCAAGCCGTTCCACAGGACTACATCCAGCATCTCTACGATCGTCTCCATGGGAGAATAGCAACCTGCATTGCTGCGAAAGGTGGATATACACTGTACTAGTGCCGACATTGTGCATGCTCTGTTGCCTGTGTCTATGTGCCTGTGGTTCTGTCAGTGTGATCATGTGATGTATCTGACCCCAGGAATGTGTCAATAAAGTTTCCCCTTCCTGGGACAATGAATTCACGGTGTTCTTATTTCAATTTCCAGGAGTGTATATACAGAAAGGTTTAGCGGGCATTGCAGGAACTTTAAAATCTGTCAAGTACTTATGAAATTGGATCCTGTTGGTCAAAATATCTAGTTCCCAATAAGAGAAGAATGTCCAGAAAACTCAGTGCCTCACGGAGTATGAAATTGAAATTGGGCTGCACAAAACCTTGACCTACAGCAAAGTGTTGTGACTTGCAGAGATCTAGTTGGCATTCTCTGAGAACAAGTGAAAGCTGAGTTGTCCTGGGAAGGCACTGTGAATATGCAAAACATTATGAAAAGGGTGGATGGTGATATTGACAAGACAGACTCTTTTATTCTTACATTTAACAGCACCAGTCTTCCACAGCATGTCAAGGCAGGTTCCCTTTATCTAAGTATATGGCATTATTTCCTAAACCCAATACGCTGTTTTAAAGGCATGCACTTTTAGCACATTACTCTTCATTGTAAGAGGGAAGCCGTTTGTGGTAAATGTTGTAAACTTGCCCATGACAGAGTTGGTTTTTCCTCTCCACCAAACTGTGTCAACTACTCTGGGGATCACTATGTCTGGGGCAGGGACTGCAGTGTCTTCCTTGAAGAATGGAAGATCCCGGAGATAAAAATGACAAAGGGAATTCTATATGGTGAAGCCGAAGCAATATACAAAGACATGCAGCACCAACATTTGCTGCCTCCTTTGCTTCTGTTGTCAAACAGTCTGTCCAAAAGACCACAGCTGCTACACAATCTGAGGTTGCTAGTGTCAGCACTAGTCCTGTGTTTGTCGATGTACTTCCACTGCTGCAATTACTTTGAAGTCTGCACTTCCCCCAGAACTTCTGAAAAGGCCATGGTTGCTGACATTGTAGAACTTCCTGCACTTCCAAATATCAAATCTTGTCCACTTTCCAGTGCTGCAACTACCACTTCTATGGTTGTGGCACTGAAGCCATATCAGGCAAAAAAATCAAAGTCAAAGGTGACGAATCACCCACTGATGAAGACGGGAAGTGCACAGTCCGACAATGCCTCTCTTGAATATTCTGCAGAATCAATGGACCATGATGTCAGAGTGGGGCAATCATCTAGCCCCAAGACCAATTGTGGACTCCCATCTCTGGCAGAAAATCAGGATGAAAGTGCTACCCTCAAGATAGATGGCTCCTATTCTACAGTGGAACATTAATTGGTTCAGAGCACATGTAGAGGAACTGAAAATCCTAGCACAGGAACACCCCCTGTGCTTTTGATTGCAGGAAACACACTTTAAAGCATCTGATGTCCTTGTACTATGGGGCCATATGCTCTACTGCAAGGATGACATAACTGCGGAAAGGGCTGAGTTTGTCCATAATGCACACCAGTCCTCTGTTTTTCCCCGGTCACTGATCTGCGAGCAGTTGCCATCAAAATTCATTTTTGTCAGAAGATCACTGTTTGCTCCCTGCATCTACCTCTGCAAGATGCAATAGACTCAGAGGCTCTCACAGATATGATGGAACAACTCCTCTGACCATTTTTCCTAGAGGGAGACTTCAATGCCCATCATGTTTGTTGGATTCTGGAGAGCCTCACGATTTCTCACTCGCTGTGCATCCTCAGCACAGGTATTCCCACCAATTTATGTGCTGCTACTGTGTCATTCTCAACCATTGACCTCCCTTTCTGATGTCCAACCGTCGTAAACTCTGTTCAGTGGGTCATTGACAACCTTAATTCCAGTAATCAATTCCCACAATGAATTCACCTACTGGATGGAGCATTACCTGAAGAGAAGCCACCAAAATGGATGATCAGCATGGCTAACTGATGCTGTTCAGCCAGCTGGCCGTGTTTGAACACAGTGACAGTGTACAGGAATAAGTAGATCACATTACACGAGTGATCCGTCATGCCGCTGACTTACCTATCCCAAAGTCCTCAGGTCATCTTAGGACGCAACCTGTTCCTTGGTGGACTGACGAGTGCCACACAGCAAACCGAGCCAGGGGTGCAGCTTTTTTTATTGTTTTAATTACCTCCCAACAGCAGAGAACCTCACAGCATGTCATGTCGCAAGAGCCAAGGTTCGATGCGTAATTAAGGAGAACAAGAAAAGGTCATGGCAAGCACTCCTGGACTCCATCAATCTTTCCACTCATTCTACAGAAGTATGGGAAACCATCAGGAGGATTTCTGGTAAACACAGTCGTTTAGCAATAGCAGCAGTGCTGAGACACTGGTGCCTCCAAACAATGCCTGGAGACATCACTCAAACACTGGCAGAGAATTTTGCACAGACTGCTGCCAATGCCAATCAGGATCCAGCATTTTGCCTCTGCTGTGTAATTGTAAGGAGGGGCAAGTTGGACTTCAGATCCACCGATTATGAGTCTTACAACTGCCTTTTCTCCATGTTGGAGCTGGAATTGGCAATGTCTGATACTCTTGACATTACACCTGGTCACAACCAAATCAGGTACTGCATGCTTCAATATTTGTAAGCGGCATCAAAAGAAATCCTCCTCGAATATTTTAATCTTATATGGCAGACAGACAACTTCCCCAGCTCGTGGGGAGAAGTAATTCTGATACCTTTCCTCAAACCAGGAAACGACCACACATATCCCTGTAGTTACTAGAGAATCGTCTTGACAAGCTGTGTAGGAAAGACTCTGGAGCACATGGTGAATCATTGCCTGGTCTTGTAGTTAGAGATCAGGCAACTGTTTAGCCACTCTCAGTGTGGATTCCAGAGATTCTGGTCCACTGTCGACAACCTTACCCTACTAGAGGCATCTATTCAGCAGGCTTTTCTAAATAAACATCAATGTCTCAGTATATTCTTCAATATCAGTAAAGCATGTAACTATTTTGAGACACAACGGTCTCATGTAACTCAATTTTCATGCAGTTATTCCTCTCTATGCACTTTCTTAGGTCTCGAGTTGGTGAGGTGCTGTTGAATCGTTTTGAGCAAGAGAATGGTGTTACTCAGAGCAGTGTTTTAGGTCATACCTCTTTGCCATAGCTATCAACAGTACCACATATACAATAAAGAGTTCTGTACAGTGCTCCTTATTTGAGGACAATGTTGCTATTTTCTGTTCCTCCTCCAGTGTTGCAATAGCAACCTGTCAGTTGCAAATTACAGTGCAGAGATTAGAGGAGTGGGCTGCAAAGAAGGGTTTTCAGTTTTCTGCACAAAAGTTTGTGTGTGTGTTCATCGTAATCATTGCCTGGTCTTGTAGTTAGAGATCAGGCAACTGTCTAGCCACTCTCCCGTCATATTTTTAATTTACCTGACTTGCATCTGAGAGACACCAATGTACATTTTATAGATTCAGTGAGGTTTCTGGGCCTCATTTTTGACTCCAAATTGTCATGGTTATCACACCTGAGGGACCTGACAGCCAGAGCCCAGAAGGCACTGAATATCATAAAATGCCTTAGCCACAGGTCTTGGGGAGCAGACAGGATGTGTCTGCTCCAGTTTTATTGGGATTTTGTGTGTTCACAGTTAGACTATGGATGCACAGTGTAAGTGTCAGTGAGTCATGCCTTCTTACCTGAAGGTTATTGGTGCTATCCACCTTGAGGGTATTAGGCTGGCCACAGGTGCTTGCAGGACCAGCTCCATAATCATTCTCTGTGCTGAGGCTGGGGAAGCACCACTCACCATCCAGCAGTAGCACCTCATGGTGTGTCAGGCATGTAAGCTCCTCACAGCTCCAACTTCACCTGCATAACATACTGTTGCTCATCTGCCTCTGGAATGCCTTTCCTCCAATTGCCCAAGAACAGCAGTGCTGTTTGGGATCTGTGTGCATCATATGTTGGAGTGACTCAGAGTGGAGCATGTCCAATCTCAGATACAGAGTTTTAAAAACCTACCACTGTGGTTACTGCAGAGGATCAGTGGTATTTTAAATTTGGTGCAGTACAGGGGAGATTGCACACTTGCTTCTGTTTCTAATGCAATATTTTTTAACTTCTGTATGAGCATCACAACTATGTAGCTGTCTTTACATATGGGTCTAAACAGAGGGACTCTGTTGGTTGCTCTGTTGTTTTCTCAGACTGTGTCCTCGAGGTCCAACTGCCTCAAGTCTTTATTGTTTTCGATGCAGAATTATATGCAATCTTGCGGGTGCTGGAGCAGATGAGACATTCTTTAAGTGCAAAATTTCTTGTCTATTCTGATATTCTGAGTGCTCTTCACTCTCTACAATGTTTGTACTCAGCAGATAAAGTAGCCCAGAATATCCAGGATGCCCTCCAATGACTACAATGAATGGAAAAGAGGTGTCTTTCTGCTGGATACCAGAGCACATGGGAATTTTGGGGAATGGAATGGCTGATCAAGTGGCCAAGTAGGCATCTCATGATCCTCAGTTATTTCCATATTCTGTCCCCCTGCATGTTATAACCTCATCGTTGAGATCCAGAGTCTTGTATTGGTGGGAGGAAGAGTGGCTGGAAGTGATAGACAATAAGATCCATCTTGTAAAGCCCACAATGCAGCTGTGGCATACGTCCTCCCAGCCACATTGATGGGATGAGGTTCTTATTACTGATCTTCGCATAGGCCACAGCCCTATGATGCATAACTTCTTGCTCAGACAAGAGGACCCTCCAATGTGTGATGCTTGTGGTGTACATATCACTGTGTGCCATATTTTATTAGATTATAACAACGAAAACAATCAATTTTTGACAAAATAATTTAACTGGATACATAAAAAATATACCCACCAAGTGGCGACAGTACACACACATAAAAGAGGCTTGTAATTAGGCAAGCTTTCAAAGCCAGTGACTCCTTCTTCTATTTGACGGTTGGGAGAAATCCCTGGAGTCTAATGAAACATAAATTGAAGAAGGAGCCACTTGCTCTGAAAGCTTGTCTAATTACAACCCTCATTTATCTGTGTGTTCTGTCACCACTTGATGAGTATATTTTACCAGACTGTGTTTTATTTTCTGCTTAGTGGGTCACAACAGATTTGCTAATGGATCTGCCCTCCATTTTAGGTAATATTCAAACAAATGTGGTTAGCCGGCCAGAGTGGCCGTGCGTTTCTAGGCGCTACAGTCTGGAACTGCGTGACCGCTACGGTCGCAGGTTCGAATCCTGCCTCGGGCATGGATGTGTGTGATGTCCTTAGGTTAGTTAGGTTTAAGTAGTTCTAAGTTCTAGGGGACTGATGACCACAGCAGTTAAGTCCCATAGTGCTCAGAACCATTTGAACCATTTGAAATGTGGTTAGAGTTTTAAAGTTTTATGATTTGCCCAACATTTTTCCCAAGATTTTAGGGAGATGGTTTTAATGTGTTACCAGGGTGTCTGGCTCACCCATGCTTTTTGTAGGTGGTCAGCCAATCACATTTCCCTGTACCTTTCTTTTAGCTCCTTTACATTTTACTGCGTTTTAATCTCAAGTACAGCACCTTTCACTCTTTCTTCATTGTCTTTGTGCACAGCAGATGGAAGGATTGTGTGATCAGTCTGAGTGATGTGGGAGTGAGTGCATGAGTGTCATTTTACAGATTTCCAGCTCATTGCGTGCAACGATTTTAGAGATTTTATCCACATTCATTTGTTTTAACAAGCACACACACACACACTGCTGTACCATGTCAGAACCTTCGTAGGCTGTTGTTACGAGGACCAGATGTCATATCAAGTGCCAGTCCCCCAACATTCTTGGCACACTGGACTTTAAAAATGAGGGGTGGGGGCATTAGTATTTTGCTACAAATTAGCAGCCAAAGAAGCAAGACTAGTGCCTTATAGCATGAAGGAACTAGTTGTTTATTCCTTGATTATTTAGTTGTTGCTAGTGTATCAGATAAAGCAGCACAGTACATTATCTTGTGTCTGGTTATTTTGGCTTATCAGAATTGGAAAAAAGTAACCACCAAACCATCATATCGATGACTCCGTGCAAAAAAAGTTAAATAAATAAACTACATTTGTAGATACTCCAATGAACTTTGGTTTGGTAAATAGGGCATAACTGGCACATATAACTTTCATAAAAGAACCTCTGTTCTGCTTGTAAACTATACTGAGCTTAAGCTGTGTGTCTCCAAGGTAAGTATTTTGCACTTTTCTATACACTACAGAAGTATGGAACCTATAGCTCCACCAAGCAAAAGAAACTAGATGCGTCAGTTTAGATGTAGTGATAATTAAATGATTCACTACTGGGTTTTGACACTGATTAATTAATGAAAAGGCACTCTTTCAAAGATTCTTGGTGCTTTTATCTTGCCTATATGAATTGTAAGCAAATGTTTTCTGAATTGGCAGATGTTTTTTTTTTAATTTTGTGAATGAAATATCATTTTGTCTATCAGCAATGTCTAATTTTGTAGTAAAGTAACATAGTTTTACTTGCAGTAACAAAGTGTGACAATATTTTTGGAATACACCATATATAGACTTGCAGAAGTTCACAATACTCCACAATTGTCAATATTTTAAAAGTTTCTTGATTCCAGCACAATGATGTGAGGGTCGTTCAATAAGTAATGCCCCACATTTTTTAAAAAAATCCGTTAATATACATAAACAAATGGCCTTGTTGGTGCTTCACATTTGATGTTTGTTCTGTGCACCGGTGAAGTTTCAAACTGTTCTGTCAGATGGCAGAGCCATAGCACAGCATCAAAATGGCATCTACGTATGACCCACACTACAAGCAGTGTGCTATTATTGAATTCTTGTGTGCAGAAAAAGAAACCGTGGTAAACATCCATAAACATTTGTGTGCAGTGTATGGCAATGCTGCAGTTGATACAAGTATAGTTGGGTGATGGTTAAAGAAAGTTACAGCCTCAGGAACTGCAGAAACGGAGGTCCATGATCAGCCATGCATGGGATGTCCTGTCACAGCCACTGCTCCAGACACGCAAAATCATGGGGAAGCCATTATTCGTACCGAACAATGCATCACAACTGGCTCTACAGTTATCGGTCAGCATTGGAAATGCATCTGCAGTGGTCAAGACTTTCAGATATTTGAAAAGGTGCTCACGATGGGTCCCATGAATTCTCACAGTGGACCACAAGATTCAAAGAAAGGCCATTTCATCTGAATTGTTGGAGCATTTTGAGATCAACGGAGAGGCCTTTCTGCCACGGATTGTTACGAGGGACGAAAGCTGGGTGCACCACTTTGCTCCAGAAACAAAAAGGCAGTCCATGGAGTGGCATCATCCTCATTCACAACAAAAGAAGAAATTCAAGACAACCCCATATGCCGGAAAAGTCACGGTGACAGTCTTCTGGAATTGTGATGACATCATTCTCATGGATGTGATGTCAAGATGGTCAACCATCAATTCAGAGGCATATGTAAAGACTCTGAATAAGCACAAGAACCATTTAATGAGTTCAATCGGACAAGAACCCAGCAGAAATCTTGCTCCAACATGATAATGCATGCGCATACACAAGTCTGAGAATCCGGGAACACATTGCCAAATTGAGTTGGACATCCTTGCCTCAACCACACTACAGTCCAGACATGGCACCCTTGGACTTCCATCTCCTTGGGCTGGTTAAGTACTCTCTACAGGGAATACAATTTGAAAATGATGAGAGTGTTAGTCATGCAGTGAAAACATGGCTACACCTAGAGGACAAGAGCTTTCACCAGCAGGTAATACATGCTCTTCCACAATGTTGGTGTATGACCATAGAACATGATGGAGACTATGTAGAAAAATAGGACATGGACAAGACATGTTGACGTATATTGTCACCAAATTCTGGGTCTTAAAAATAAATACATTCTGAGAAAAAAGAAAATGCAGGGCATTAACAATTGAACAACCCTTGAACATTTTTATTTTCCATCAACAAATGTGGATGTTAATGGAAAAATAGCAGTAGAACATTTACTTGTTTCCTCAGATATTTAAAGCTAGTTTTGATGTGACAACAAATCCAGTCAGAACATAATACTGTTCTTAAGGACACAACTGATGAATGATAACTTCATTCTGCACTATGGTATAACATTTTGGTTGTAAAATTCGATACAGGAAAGTGATACTTAAAAGTGGCTGTCATCTCTCAGGACACTGAATGGCTCCAAGAATTTATTTATTCATCCAGGGATCATCTCAAAATGGTAAAAGCTTTGTCATCATCACACAATGAAAACAAATTCCCCAAAATATCTAACACAGAATAATATATATGTAAGCTTTTAAGAGAATAGGACAAATGGTCACCTGTGGCCCTGATGAAGGAACTCTTTGTATTCGTATTTGAGGTGGCCATTAAATACAATTAGACATCTAGAAAAAGGTAACACATTGATAAGTTTATTTACACTATATACTCTTAATAAATGAGTTATGCATACCCGTAACTTTGAATACTGTAGGTTCTTTGGTTGTATTGAGTTATATACAATGGCAGTAATTTTTTTGATTTTAAATACATAATCTTGAATGCTGATTCACATAAATATTCAGTAGCATTGTGCTACGTTCATTGTATTATTCTCACTACAGTCTGCCAGAGTTACATTGATATGTCTTTAGAAGCGCAAACAAGACCAGCCCACTTTGTATTATCATACAACGTGGGCGAGAGTGTCATGGATATGATGAGCAAGTTTAGGGTGGCTATCATTAAAACAAAGAAAATTTCCGCTGAGGCAAGAATTTTCACAAAATTTCAATCACCAACCTTCTCCTCTGAATGAGAAAATACTTTATTGATACCAACTTACATATGAAGAGTAATAAAATAAAGGAAATCACAGCTTGTACAGAAAGATTTAAGTGTTCATTTTTTCCATTCACTGTTAAGGAGTCGAATAGTAAAGAAACAGTCTGGATGTGTTTGATGTAGAACCATCCGCCAGGCATTTGAGTGTGAATTGCAAAGCAGTCATATAGATGCAGACGTAGATGCACCGTATCTGGGGCGAGCTCTGAACTGTGGCTGCTTAAAAGGATGTGCTGGTTAATCAGTAAGGTCATACAGATCTGCATCCTCTGGTGGTGTGTACATGCCTGATGCCATCTGATGGAGAATAGCAGGTGACTTAAAAGGGTCATCTCTCACATAGCTGCAAACGGTGCACAGGGTGTGGTTCACGAAGATACCATCGATACTGCAGGAACTATCCCAGCATTTACCTGAAATGGTTTAAGATAACTCCAGAAAACTTAAATCAGCACGGCCAGGCAGAGTATTCTCCATCCACCAAAATATGAGGTCAGTGTCTTAACAATTTCCCTGCCTCATTAGGATGGTCCCTACTGTACAAAGTTCTTTGATTTACACACAGAAATTGAGTCAGTATCGCCCACGACTAGTGCAATGTTCAGCTAAGGGAATGACAAGATATTACTACTACGCACTACAGATATTGACACGATTTTATTGTAAAATCTTACATTGTGATCACATACGAGGGGGGACCCAAAAGTAACCGGAATCATAATGCTGCACATCGTGTACTTGTAGTAGCTGGTTGCACTGCCAGAAGGTTGTAGTAGGAGCTCTGCTGAGTCATTCTGCCATGCAGCATCACCCAACAGTGAGAAGTGTGGTTTCTTTGGCAGTTCTTTGAGTGTGCTTACAGTGCAGACATGACACGAGGAAATGGCTAGTTCTTACGAACAACGTGCGACACTGAAGTTTTGTTTCTTGCTCAGCAAGAACGCTGCAGAAACTGTTGCAATAATTCAGACAGCCTACAAAGGCCATGCTCTTAGTAAAACCCAAGTGTATGAATGGTCTTCTCGGTTTAAAAAGGGAGAAATGGTGGTTGAAGATAAGCCCCGTTCTGGTCGACCTTCAACTGCTCGAAGCGAAGACAAGATCAACAAAATCCGTGATCTCATCAGTGAAGATCGACGCAGGACAGTCGACCAACTCAAGAACTTGTCTGGGTTGACCTGGAGCTCAATTTAGCGCATCTTAACCATCGATTTGGGGATGCGAAGAGTGGCAGCAAAATTCGTGCCGAGGCTTCTTACCGGAGATCAAAGGGGTCGCCGCATTCAAGCCTGTCTCGAAATGAAGGACGCATTCAAATATGATCCACATTTTTTCAACAAAATCATTACAGGTGAGAGTCATGGTGTTACGGGTACAATCCAGAAAGTAAACAACAGTCATCACAATGGTAGTCACCTGGCTCACCTCGCCCAAAAAAGCTCGACAAGTGAAATCGAATGAGAAAACGATGTTGATCTGTTTTTTTGACATCAAAGGGATCGTACACTCTGAATTTGTCCCTGAAAGCCAGACAGTAAACAAACAATTCTATCTGGAGGTTATGAAATGGCTTCATAGAAGTTTGTCGCGAACATGTCCAGCTTTGTGGGATTCTGGCATGTGGTTCCTACATCACGACAACGCTCCCGCTCACATGGCTCTCAGCGTTCGCCAGTTTTTGGCCTCAACAAAGATGACTATCTAGACCCACACGCCCTATTCGCTGGATTTAGCACCCTCAGATTTCTTCCTATTCCAGAGGATGAAAAGAGACTTGAGAGAGAAGCGTTTTGCGGATGTGGAAGACGTAAAACGCAATGTCATGAAAGTGCTAGCAGGTATCAAAGAGGACGAATTTAAAAGGTGCTTCAGACACTGGAATTAACGTTTGAACAAGTGTATTAATGCTAATGGAGAGTACTTTGAAGGAGATTAAGGTTGTATTTGAAGACAATAAAGTATATGCTTTCTAGAAAGAAATTCCGGTTATTTTTGGGTCCCCCTCATATTGCAGTGTGGCAGGCTGTTGCAGTTATCCTCTTTTTATTATTAAGCATTAATTTGAGTCTGCTAAGCAATCTTTAGTCGTGTAGTATGAACTACTGATGAGGAACGTTTCAGCTGCCTTTATTTAAACAGATGTATTTTAGTAATCTTTTTCATCTCTTGGAGCAATTTATTAATCTGTGATAGAAAATGTTGTTTTTGAGTTTTACATGTTTGTTTTTCCTTGGTAAATCTAAGTCCAAACTGGCTCTTGTTCCAAGATTGCACACACATCAAAAAAAGTTTTGCATCACCCCAGATCCCAGAACTCCTGAAGATAGATGTTGACGATAGATATTGTATCAGAGACACAGTCCCTTTGACTGATCAGAGATGTCACTACACCTGCCAAAAGATGTAAACAACCATGCATTAGCAGCGCCTAATAGATAGGAGGGGGGGGGGGGGGTTCCGACAGCCAATCAGTTCCAGTCATTCTACCAGGAAGGAGGTACACGGGTCATGTTGTGTGTAGTACAACCATGCCCAGACGGTCAATACTGTGGTTCAATTGTGTCCACATTGTTACTTTCTGCCAGGAAGGGGTCTCAACAAGGGAAGTGTCCAGGCATCTTGGAGTGAACCAAAGTGATATTGTTCAGACATGGAGGAGATACAGAGAGACAGGAACTGTCAATGACATGTCTCGCTCAGGCACAAGGGCTACTGCTGCAGTAGATGACCGCTACCTATGGATTATGGCTTGGAGGAACCTTGACAGGAATGTCACCATATTGAATAATGCTTTTCGCCCACAGCCACAGGATGTCGTGTTACAACTCAAACTGTGTGCAGTAGGTTGCATGATGCACAGCTTCACTCCTGACATCCGACAAGGTCCAGCTTTGCAACCATGACACCATGCAGCGCCATACGGATGGGCCCAACAACATGCCGAATGGGCTGCTCAGGAATGGCATCACGTTCTCTTCACCGATGGGTGTTGCATGTGCCTTCAACCAGACAATCATCGGAGACATGTTTGGAGGCAATCCGGTCAGAATGAACACCTTAGACACACTGACCAGTGAATGCAGCAAGGTGGAGGTTCCTTGCTGTTTTGGGGTGTCATTATGTGGGGCTGACGTGCACCACTGGTGATCATGGAAGGCACCATAATGGGTGTATGATACGTGAATGCCATCCTCCAACCGATAGTGCAACCATACTGGCAGCATATTGGTGAGGCATTCATCTTCATGGACGAAAATTTGCTTCCCCATCGTGCACATATTGTGAATTATTTCCTTCAGGATAACAAAATCGCTCAACTAGAGTGGTCAGCATTTTTTCCAGACATGAATGCTATCGAACATGCCTGGGATAGATTGAAAAGGGCTGTTTATAGACGACATGACCCACCAACGATGCTGAGGGATCTACGTCGAATCGACGTTGAGGAGTGGAACGATCTGTATCAACAGTGCCTTGATGAAGTTGTGGACAGTATGCCACAATGAATATAGGCACACATCAATGCAAGAGGATTTGCTCCTGGGTATTAGAGGTACCGGTGTGTACAGCAATCTGGACCAAAGCCTCTGAAGGTCTCACTGTATGGTGGTACAACATGCAATGTGTGGTTGTCACGAGCAATAAAAAGGGTGGAAATGATGTTTATGTTGATTCCTATTCCAATTTTCTGTACAGGTTCTGGAACTCTCACAACTGAAATGATGCAAAACTTTTTTTGATGTGTGCGTGTAGAACTGCTACTGAAATACTTAGTAATGTTTTTCCTGATATATATATGATAAACTGCTACATATACTCACTTGGTGCAGTAAGGATGCCTAGTTTTTAAGTAGTTCTTTACAATGAGTCCCCCTTTGAACTGAGCCCCGATGACCATGGAAGACGTGTCTGGAGACGCCTGCAACAGCGGTCGGTTACCAATCTGACTGTCACCCGCCATATGATTGTCCAACTGGGACTGATGGTCTGGTGTGCCATTTCTTTTCAGAGCAGGATCCTTTTGGATGTCATCCACAGCACCCTTATGGCACTGTGGTACCTCGATGATACTTTATGCCTTGTTTTGTTGCCATTCATGGCAAGCTATTCTGGGCTTACATTTCAGTAGGATAATGCTGCTGCATATCTTTGTGCTTGGCATACCATACCTTCGCCTGCAAAGTCACCAGATCTTTCCCCAATTGAGAACGTTTGGAGCATTATGGACAGTGCCCTCCAGCAAGCTCAGGATTTTGATGATCTAAGGCGCCAACTGGACAGAATTTTGCATGACTTCCCTAGGGAGGACATCCAACAACTCAGTCAGTCAATGCCAAGCCAAATAATTGCTTGCATAAGGGCCAGAGGTGGACCAACACATTAATGACTTGTTCAATTTTGTGAACCTCTTTCTTTTGAATAAAACATCCAGTTTTTCTGAATTTTTTTTGTTTATTAATGTACATCATATCTAATAATTTCCATTCCATTCAGATAATTCCTTCATGGTGTATCTTTTTTTTTCATTGTTTTTATTTTAAGAACAGAATTGAACCCAATACAGTGTCCTGAGGAAAACCTATGTTTGTATGTCACTTGTTTGACTGTTTTGTCACTAAACATTTATCATCAGCAGACATGTGAACGACCTCCACCTTTTATACCCTCCTTTCCAAGTAAGACTGAAACCTCTCATTCACTATTCCTCTTATACGTAATGCCGCTAACTTGTTCAATAGTATTTTATGGTCCATAGTGTCAAAAGCCTTTGCCAAGTCTCAGAAAAGGCTTGTAACACAATCATCCCTATCAAGAGCTTCAAGTTTGTGAACGCTGCAATGGCTGATATGCACTTCTTCCATTTCTGAAACCAAACTATGCTTCATTACAGAGGCTATATTTTCTCACATAAGTTATCAGTCTCTCTTTCATGGTTGCTTCTACTGTATTACTTTTGAGAATGATGACAGCAGTGAAACTAGCCTGTTGTTTTCAGTGCTTTCTGCATTACCTTTCATTAGTAAGGGCACTACTCCTATAGGCTTTAGGTACTCTGGGAAAATATATGAACTACAAGAATGACATATTATGTTTATTAATGGGCCTTGTATGCTGTCTATAAACGCCTTTAGAACAGAGACAGGAACCTCACCTATGCCCGCTGAATTCATTTTTTAATTGTTGTACTGTCTTTCTAACTTCAAGAAATAACACCATTTTGCTTGCTGTGTAAGTCATTGTGGGCGCTACATCTGTTTTAGGAAGCTCTTGCTACAGATTCTTCACAATACCACAGAAATAATCGTTAACAAAATTTGCTGATTCCTGGGAACTTTCTATTATTCTATTACTGTCTTTGATTTGTATGCTATTATGTTTGTGGGTGCCTTTTTCAGTTTCTTGTTTTATAACATCCCACAATATTTTGCTTTTATTTTCTGCATGATATATTATTTTGGTGTTGATTTTTTTCCAGAAAATAATACCCTCCTGTAAATTTTTTTTATACCTGTGTTACTACTCAGAGAACTGTGTATTAATGCAGCCCTTTACCAAAAATGTGAGAAACTTAAGTATCTCTCATGACTTCCTAATACCTGCAGTTACCTATTTTCATAGAATTTTTTTTCATTTTTCTCCAGCAAGCTGTACCCTCTGCACTTTTTTTATATCTGTGATAGTACATGAGATACTGAGTATTACTGTAGCCCTTTAGCCAAAGAGGTGAGAAATTTAAGTGTCCTTGAGGATTTCCTAATACCTATAGTTATCCTTTTATTTTCATAGATTTTTTTTTCAGCAAGCAGTACCCTCCTGCACATTTTTTTATACCTGTGATAGTACTCAAGGAACTGTGTATTAGTGTAACCCTTTACACATCATCATAGGTTTGATTTTCCAATGCCCTAGAAAAAATATCTTTTTTTTCACAGAGCCTGTCTTTAACTTTATTATCTGATAAAGTAATTATCCAAAATGACAAGATCTGTCATAAATACTTTACAGTTTTCTCTGTCTTTATTCATAAGTACATGGCCTCAAATTGAAGCTGAACTTTTTGAAACTCTCATAGCAGTATAAATGATTTGTGCCATGCCAAAAGTGCTCAAAATGTGAAGGAAGTTATTACTAATTTACCCTCAACACCTGTGTTTAATATTCATGTCTCCACATATTATGACATTATTATTGGAGGCTGAGACTCTTTTTAGGACTTCACTTAATTTGTTGAAGAAAGTGTCCACATTACCACAGGTTGGTGGTAAACATATAGAATTATCACATTATTATTATTTTTATTATTTATTCATCCAACTTTAAGGATTTGGATGAAATCATTGCGTCACGTGTAATGTACAAGAGATTTTATAAATTGTGGTTCATATGTTACGAAACATATTTATATTGACCTTAGAGGTTTACTCCTCTATTTGGTCCTACGGAACTGGACGTCTAAATGAATAATACATAATTGCACTGCATGTGATCTAACTAAAGTACACTTAACAGAAGAACAAAAGAATAAAACGATGTAGGTGATACATAAATATTTCTCCATGTCTTTAATGGTTAAATAAGGAACTAAGAATTGTTAAGTTTCTTATTAAGGTATACACAATGAAAGAATTGAGGTTATGCACAAAAATTTGCCAGTGACGTTAAAAGTAAACTATGATATGACGGCGATGACGAGAAAGGATAATAATTCTTATAAATATTTCTGTTTTCCCTTTTAATGTCTTTAAATATATATGGTCTACGACTGTTGCTGATCTTTTTGAGGCCCCAGTAGCAGCTTTTACCATTTGTACCCCGCTAAAAGTGTTCAAAATGTTTAGGAAGTTGTTACTAATTTCACCCTCAACACCGTGTTAAAACTAATGTCTCCATATTTTTTTTTATTTAATAATAAAAAATTTTTCCAGGACTCCAGTTAACTGACTGAGGGAAGTGTCCCTATCACCACTCGGTGAGCGGTACACATACAGCTCCGTTAGTACAGTAGCTGCCAAATCCAAAAGGTTTATTTATACTTATTATGTATTTAAAAA
Organism: Schistocerca cancellata; assembly: GCF_023864275.1. Lineage (NCBI taxonomy): Eukaryota > Metazoa > Arthropoda > Insecta > Orthoptera > Acrididae > Schistocerca > Schistocerca cancellata. The sequence continues at coordinate 122,200,225 of NC_064637.1, read as the reverse complement.
ACCAATGTGGCGAGTATTGGTAAGCAATACGTCGCATATAAATTTGGAAATCGTGCATTTTTGGAACCCAGTAGGCCCTGATAAATTCCCCAGTGTCTGATACCTTATCATAAATCGTATGTACTTTAATGTGAGTTAGACGGCTTCTCTAATACGTGTATATAGTATCTACCTCCTGTAAATACAAAAAAGCTAAACCGCAAAAGGAAATCGATTTTTTTTTGCATTCGAAAAATGTTTACGAACGACAATTCGTCCTCTGCTAATAACACTCTCTCAGCGCGTTTGAAGCCCTTAAGTGATTTATACGTGTAATCCATTTCTTCGCCCTATTTCTGTGCAACAGATTTTTTTCTAGCCTCCTAGGGCTATAGTGAGGTGATTAATGAGCAAGTTTTCGTTGCGTTGCTCGTTGTATGTCTGGGAAATAGTCTTCGTCCATACTGAACCCTTGTGGGAACTGATATCATGGTCAATATGACTTAATTACCGATGAAACTCTGAACTTCAAACTAATACTTAATTATCTATTATTACTAACAACCACTGATCACGAAAAAAAATCTACGGAAGGTGTGTGTATTAGTAGGCAACTGCTATTACGGTGATAAATCCAAAACTATTTTTGATACATTTTACATTCTACATCTACATCTAAATTCTCATAATTTAATTTCCATTGACTCAACTTCATCTCAAATATTTGAAAGATTTCAGTTCTAGAATTTTTTTCAGGTTTAAAAAAATTATTACGAATCTACGTCTTTAATACGGGCATTCATGCTCATACATTATCTTTGAAATGGCTGAGTAGTATAATGGCGAATTGTGCTTGTTTATGAATGTTATTTAATGTTTGTTAAAGGAGAAAAAGTGCATTAGTGTTGTTATTTGGTTAGGGAAACTGAAGCTGAATAACAATATACAAAACTTATTTCACGTACGTGTAGTTGGTTACCGTTTATAGAAATGGTAGCGTCTTCTAAACGTATTTCCAAACGCGCCGATGTTGGGGGAGAGGATAAAGCAAGTGTAAACTGTGCAATCGGTTTTGTATAATATTGATCTTTTGCAGTCTGAAAGGTATAAATTTCATGACTCCCTCATGGAAACAGGAAGAGAAGTCTTTCGCAGAATGTGCTTTGGGGATTAAATTCGACCTGTTTCAGATAACCTTTCGGCGTCGAAATGGATATACCATTGCCAGGAGAATCGGACCCAGCTCCGATATTACCATCGAGTCCACCCCCAGTTGTTTCAACGCCAGCATTCAACATTCCGTTGCCTACCTGTGGTATGCAGTTCAACGCGTCAATTCCTCCACCATTACCATTGCCTCCAATGAACAAACCACCCCCCTCTTTGCTGGGTGTTCCTTTGCCACCGCCGCCGTTGCCGTCCGGTCCACCACCGTCTCTGCCTCCCCCAGATCAAGATGATCCCAACAAGTAAGTACAAAGAAACTGTTGATTTTTTTATCTTTTTTATTTTCGCGTCGTAAATTTTTTTAGATGCTACCAATCCTGAACTTTCTGAAACAAAGCCGTAACAACTCCAGCGCCCTTCGTTTTCACTACAGTTAAACATGTACTTTCAGAATAGGATACTGCAACAGATGAGTTCCCAGTAGGCTAAAATTTGTATTTAGCGTGTTTTTTTTTTCTTTTTTATCCAGTCATTGTCCTTTCTGAGCTTGTGGTCTCTGATTTGATATTTACATTGCCAGGGGTCAGTAATGAACTCCTGTCTTTCTTCCTTTTTCGTGTGGGTACCATTTTATTATACAGCGAAATGCCTCTTTTTTTGCATGGTTCTATTTTAAAATCCGTTCATATCTTTGTGCAAAAATGTTAAATGATTGTTGGGTAAAATACTGAAACTGTTATCCTTTTTATAAGATACAGATTCAACATTACACATATTGTTTATGAGTGTAACAAGATCTTTTTCTGGAGAAACAGGCTATCAGTATGCTTCAATAAAATAATGTAAAAAAAATTGAAGTAGTTGATCAGAGGGAGTTATTGTTTTTCATCGGTGAATTGGTTTGGTGATGGAGCTGCACTAATGCTGCGTAAAATCCATCAATTGCTTTATGTTGCGGTTTTCTCACAGCATATGGCTCCATGAAGAATGCAAAAAAAATGTAATAAAATAACCACATGCATAGATCTCTACTAAATATTAAATGGAATGGTTGTGGTACTGGCTTCATAAAAAGTATTCAGTTGCCGCACAGTCAGCTCTTGGAAGGAACATTACAGTATGAAATTTAGGTTTTAAATGTTCCATTGGCAGAGGTTACTTTGCAGCATAGCATTTAACCTGAAAAACAGTAAAAAACTTGAGTCTGGCATTGATATTTTTGTAGTACAGTGGCTGTTTAAAAACACAAATGAATAAAAGAATTAGGCTACACATGTTGAGAAAAATTTATTTTGCAGCTAGTGGCATTAAAGGAGCATTCCTCCTCATTAAATCTTGTTCTTGTATGATTCCCTTACAGTGGAAATATCTGATTTATTGTAATGTTCAACTGAAATACGTTGACACACATGTATTGTCCACATTAGAGGACAAACAATTGAAAGGAACAAATTTTGTTCTACTGACATTTATGCATCTGGTCTTAATTTAGTAAGATGATTTCTTAACATGTTTAACATACAGCATTTGTAAATGTTTCGTATATAAATTAAACAACTTTTAATGTGTTTTAATATATGGCCAATTTGTCAGTTATTAGCATCTCGGAAACAAATATTCAGTATTTGATTCTTTAAATTGAGAATCTAAACTGATCTGACTTTTTAGCTGACATTAAAATTACCACTTATGCCGATCACACAACTCCTTTCTAATATTTCTTCGTGTAGTGTTTCATTGCTAGACACAAAGCTCCTTGGTTTGTATGAGAGACAGCTGGTATCTTACTGAAACAGTGTTCTCTAGGTGAGTCATTCCATGTCAAATCAACACACTTATTTTACCTCACCCTCTTAGAGTTTGCTGAAAGTTGGTATACTTATAGTGGGCACTGAGACTAAGAAAAATACCAAATTTCAATTTTTTGTCTCGTACCATTCCTGAAATATGGCGAAGTAAACTTTTCAAAAACCAGCCAAAAATGTGTGAACGGACTTTTTTAAAATTGTCGTAGGAGCTGCCCTAATTGACCTAGAGAACTGAGAAAGGTGTCATTTTGCATGCTCTTTCCAGGGATATACAACAAAACATAGCTTCTAATTAATAACCTTTTTCAAAATACTAATTAATATTTTGATTTAATTTTAATTTTTTTACAAAAAGTACATAATTGAAAATTTTCAAAATATTTCCATAACTACTTCATACTATTGTAAATCACATGGCAAAATATAAATCTGGGATGATGGGTTCATTGTTAAAAAAATTATTCTGGACTCCTGTTTTTCACTAACAGCCCTAGTTTGACCAAATTGACATTTAACAAACAGGAATTTCTTTAAAATATACTGAAAGGTAAGTAAAAAAGTATTAGAAATATCAAAACATCACCTTATTAAACCAAAACTCATCAGCATATTTTATAATTAAGTTAAATTGCTTATTTTAATTTCATACAACTTCACTAACAGTATATTAACCAATATAACAAAAAACAGGAAATTGAGCATTTAACTACAAACTGAAATAAAGTATGAATAAGTACAATTATTTACATAATAGTTCTTGTCCATTATGTTTGAAATGGAACTATTAAACAAATTAAGTATGTAATGCTTGTTTTTGAGTAACAGGTATCTGTACATAGCTAAATTTGACACAATAGGTACTAACAATAATTTTGAAACAACTTTCTATAAAATATACATTAACACTAACCTGAGACAAAAATTAAGTTTTGAGTTGAAAGCAGTTTCCCAATAAATTGTCTTGGAACTACACATATTACATTTTAATAAAGCTGACTGGGTTTGGTTTACATCACTTTCATTAAGAATGTATGTTCTCCCTGTCAGAGTAAATGGATTCACTTTTGTGAGAACATCCACAACTGACACTCACAGGACATCTGCATGCGCAGGATAAGAGAATGACTTAGCTGGTCCACATGGATGAAGAAAAGTTATTTTAACTTCATCAAGTTCTTCGTTTTTTTCTAAAATGTACCCAAGCCACCAGTTTCTGCCATATACAGTGGTGACATAGCCTGATACATCTTGTAACTTCAGTTTGTCTGGTGATGTAGTTACTTCCCTCTCCCAACTCTGCATATCACCTGAGAAGTATTTGGCTATTAATTTTGATGTAGTGTTGGGAATGAAAGTGTGAAATTGCTGTGTTCCTTAGATTGTCAATGCCTCCTAAAGTCGGCTTTTTAAGAATATTTCTGAAGCAGCGTAGTCTTCTTGAGTGGAATATGCAAAATCAACATTTGTGATATTATCTACTGCCCACTCAAATATATCTCGTGCGGTTTGGATCTGATTTTGGTATGGCCTTTGCAAACTTGCAGGAGCTGCCAGTCTCTTTATTGAACCCCCTACTCCATCACAAGGCCCTTTCCCATGTGCTGTGGCTGAAAAGTGGCACTAAGCTTTTATGTTGAAGTCTTCCTCATGGAGGCAAAGGTTCAGGAAGTTTTTCTTATTTTTATACCGAGCGGCAGAACCGTCTGCATAATAGTATATATTGTTGGGAATCTTTTGAAATTTATTTGTTAGGTATGAAATTAGCTTCTTTTGAAAGGTGTAACCTGCAGTTGTATTGTGCCCCAGGCAATCAGAAACAATGACAAAGCTCATATGCTCAAATTTAATTTTGTTTTGGGCGATGAACCCATCATCATCCCGCATTTATATTTTGCCATGTGATTTACAACAGTATGAAGTAGTTATGGAAATATTTTGAAAATTTTCAATTATGTACTTTTTGTAAAAAAATTAAATCAAAATATTAATTACCATTTTGAAAAAGGTTATTAATTAGAAGCTATGTTTTTTTGTCTATCACTGGAAAGAGCATAAAAATGCTGCAAAATGAACCCTTTCCCAGTTCTCTAGCTCAATTCGGGCAGCTCCTAGGGCAGTTTAAAAAAAAGTCCATTCGCACATTTTTGGCCAGTTTTTGAAAAGTTTACATGGCCATATTTCAGGAATGGTTTGAGGTAAAATATTGAAATTTGGTATTTTTCTTAGTTTCAGCACCCACTATAAGTATACCAACTTTCAGCAAAATCTAAGAGGGTGAGGTAAAATTTTTATTTAAAGTGTGTTGATTTGACATGGAATGACTCAGGTCATTAACAAATTAATGGTAGGAAATTATGTATCATTTAACGCCTTTCAGCACTACTTCTCCAGATACTGTAAACTTAGTGTTAAGTGCATGTGTTTTGAATTGGAAACTTTAATTATTTTTATTTCTCTGGAGAAGATGCTAGACATTCAATGTATTAGTCTACTTAGGGTCAAGAAGGTGCTTTTTCTGCTTTACAAATACATTCAGAGTTGTTTGTATTAATAGTATTGCAAAAATCGATACAAGTCAAGTATTAGACTTGGGTCTTAGTTATGTTTGGTTTGCTATCCTGTTTTGCTTGGATGATGGTGAACCACACTTACATGGAAGCAATAGCCCCAATGACCAGTTATAAGTGTAGTGCAGGCAAACCGAAGTACAGTTCTCAGGCAACAATATTATGAAAAGGATAGTTGCTAATCACCAGAAGCAGAGATGCTGAGTTGCAGATAGGCAACAAAAAGACTGTCACACAATAAGCTTTTGGCCAACAAGGCCTTTGTCAAAAACAGGCCACACACACCCACCTGTGCGTGTGCAAACGTAACTACTCTGGCTTCAGTTTCCAGTGACTGTGGTTGTGTGCGTGCGTGCGTGCGTGCGTGCGTTTTGAGAAAGGCCTTGGCCGAAAGCTTCTTGTTGTGACAGTCTTTTTTTGTTGTGCCTATCTGCAACTCGGCACCTCTGCTACATGATGAGTAGCAACTATCCTTTCCATTATAGTGTTACATTCCATCCTGAATTTTCCTTTGTTATATAAGTATTTGAAGACTAGAACAGTGTCATAATTAGCAAGACTCTCTTACAGGTTTTCCTCCTAATTTAGGTTAAGGTAATGTGACAGCAGGAAGGGCATTTTGCCACAGCAATAAAATGACTCATTTCCTGTGATTTTTCAGATACCAAGAAAATATATGAATAGTGCTAATCGAAATGGAAGAATTAGTAGGTGCAAAGATTGAAAGCAGCTCAAATTGAATTGACACATATCAGTAGACAATTGACAGCATTTTATTGAAGAATTGTTAGTGCTGCTTTCGCCTTAATGAAACAATTCAAGCATATTTGTTTCGTGTATACCATAAGTTTTGTAACTTAGTTCTTGTGTAAAACAAGTTGTTATGTGGACATATCCGATCAGTCCAAAATGTTTTAAAATTGAATTAATAAAAAGTTAAGGTGATCTACATAGTCATCTTCCCTCCCCCCTTCCCCACCCTCACTTTGTGCAACACACAGAACTTTCATACAACATTGTGAAACTGTTAAGAAAAGTCCTCCTTTGGGATGTAGTGCATCTCATTCACACCATCTGCAGTCTTGCTGGCTCATC